>NC_059102.1:246335016-251282516 GCF_020740685.1 Jaculus jaculus
AAAAACTCAGTGGGTGGAAGAAACTGATGATGCTGGAGAAAGAAGGAGGAGCTGACTGGAAAGAAAGGGCTAAGTGAACGTTGGTCTTAAAAAGGAGAACTTATAGGAATGCAGGTGGGGCTGAGGGCCAGGGTGTGGGATCTCGTGGAAGTTCTCTTCTGATGAAATCATCAGCTGAGAGAGGATGAATGCGCCTCAGGAGAGAGAAAAGGTGTGAATTAACCTAATAGGAGAGAGGGAGAGGGAAAGGTCTGAGAAAAGTAGTAAGATTGTCTCCTGACCCTGAAGGTCCATTTGGGGTTATACTGTGAGTTTTCCTCAGTCTCCTTAGCTGCGTGGTACGTATATGGAGCAGAGCAGCTGGACTGAGTGATGGTTTTGTCTGAAGCACAGCAAAGAGGCCAGGAGGTTGAGCATGCACATGCAGGAGGCGATTACAGTGATGGACCGTGGAGCCACCCAAAGACGGAAATGAGAAATAAGTTCAAGAGACAATGGGAGGATGGTAGTAGGATCAGTAGATTGCAGGTCTCAAAGGAGTCAAAGAATGACTGTGGGGCTGGGGAGATGGCTGAGCAGTTAAGGTACTTGTTGGCAAAGCCTAATGACCCCGGTTCGATTCTCCATTACTCACATAAAATAAAGCTAGATGCAGAACGTGGTGCCTGTGTCTGGAGGCCCTAGCCTGCCCGTTTCTCTCTCTCTCTCTTTACCCTCTGTCTCTTTCTCTCTATCCCTTTCTCTCTGCTTGAAATAAATAAATAAAAGTATTTTTTAATAGTTGGATTATTGGAAGAGTGAATGCAGCAGCGGTGGGGGGGGGGGGATTACTAAGCAGGATCCTTGAAACTAGGATCATGGTGTTGGAGTTATTGGCGAGAATATGACCATGGACATAGGAGGTTGAGGTGAGGCAAAAAGCAAGTTCACTGGGGAAGAAAAGGTCAGGGAACCAAGAGGTTTTTGTCTGTTTTGTTTTGCTATTCAGGACTGAATCCAGGGTTTCACACACATTAAGCACGTGTTTTACAGTGTGCTACAACCTCAGATAAGAAAACAAGCCACTCACTGAAAGCTAAGATGCTATGGCTTTTAGTCTCTTCTTCTCACAGTTGGGCACCCATTACCACAATATTAAAAAAACTTTTTTTTTTTTTTTGCTTCTTTTTGAGGTAGGGTTTTGTTCTAGTCCAGGCTAACCTGGAATTCACTATGTAGTCTCAGGGTGGCCTCGAACTCATGGCAATCCTTCTACCTCTGCCTCTTAAGTGCTGGGATTAAAGGTGTGCACCATCACACCCGGCTTTAAAAATATTTTTATTTATTTATTTGAGAGAGAGAAAGAGAGAGAGAGAAAAAATGGGTATGCCAGAGCCTCCAGACACCTTATGCATTTTGTTATGTGAGTCCTGGGGAATCAAACTGAGGTCCTTTGGTTTTGCAGGCAAGAGCCTTAACCACTAAGCCATCTCTCCTGCCCACAATAATCTTTTAAGACATTTTCATTACTACCAAAAGAAACCCCAAGAGTTCAAGACCACCCTGAGACTACATAGTGAATTCCAGGTCAGCCTGCATATGAGTGAGACTTCGAAAGAAAGAAAGCAAGCTTGAGAAACAGGGAGAAAGAATGGGAAATCCAGGCCTCTAGCCACTACAAGTAAACTTCAGATGCATGTGCCAATATGCATCTGGCTTTACAGGGGTACTGGGGAATTGAACCCAGGTCGTTAGGCTTTGAAGGCAAGCAACTCAACTGCTGAGCCATCTCTCCAGCCCATGCTAATATTCTGTTTGTGATGAGAATTTCAGACACAGGCATATTGTACCTCAAGACTGAGTTGTAGGGCTGGAGAGATGGCTGGAGGCCCTAGTGGGCCCATTCTCTCTCTCTGCCTCTTTCTCTCAAATAAATAAATTAATTAAATAATTTAAAAAAAGAAACCCCATAACTCTGTGCCATCAGCTCCACAACTTTCTGGCCCTAGGTGACCATGGTTTACTTCCTGTCTCTGTGGACTTGTCTGTTCTGGAAATCTCACACATGTGAGCTTCTGTGACTGGCTTCTTTCACTTATCATAATGTATTCAAAGGCTTTATTAGTGTTGGAATGGCTAAAAACCATGTCCTGAGTGTTGGAGAGGAAAGTGTGCTAAGAGGTAAGGTGGTCATGGAATGAGAAAGAGTGACTCGGGTTCTGTGGGTGCCATGACTAGGGGACAGAAGGTGTGGTTGAAGACACTAGAGGCAAAAACAGATTTTCAGGCCAGTTGCTGGGATTTATACCCATAATGCTAGAATGCACAAGGCTAAGGCAGGAGGATCCACATAAGTTCTAGGCCAGCCTATGCCACATAGTGTGTCAGGCCAGCTTTAGCTGCACATGGAGACCCTGTCTCAAAAACAAATCAAAAAGAAAGAACACTGTGTAATATCAAAGGATAGAAAATAAGAAGGGGAAGGCTGGGTGTGGTGGCACATGCCTTTAATGTCAACACTTGGGAGGCAGAGGTAGGAGGACTGCTGTGAGTTCAAGGTCAGTTTGAGACTACATAGTGAATTCCAAGTCAGCCTGGGCTAGAGCAAGACCTTACTTCAAAAACACAAAAAGTAAGGCTGGGCGTGGTAGTGCACGTCTTTAATCCCAGCACTCGGGAGGCAGAGGTAGGAGGATCACTGTGAGTTTGAGGCCACCGTGAGAATACAGAATGAATTACAGGTCAGCCTGGGCTAGAGTGAGACCCTGTCTCTAAAAACAAAACAAAACAAAAACAAAAAATAATCAAAAAGCAAAAAGTAAAAAGTGAAAAAATAAACACCAGCATGAGCCACCATGCCTGGCCTTTTTTCTACTTTCTATACAATATTCTATACCTTACTTTTTATTTAATATATTTTGGAGATTGTTCCTTATGAATATATAATGAGCTTTCTCATTCTTATTTATTTTATTATTTATTTATTTGAGAAAGAGGTAGAGAAAGAGAAAATGGGTGTGCCAGGGTCTTCAGTCACTGTAAAAGAAATCCAGACACATGCGCCACCTTGTACATCTGGCTTACTTGAGTCCTGAGGAATTGAACCTGGGTCCTTTGACTTCACAAGCAAACACCTTTAACCATTAGGCAATCTCACCAGCCCTCTCATTCATTAAAAAAATTTCTTTTTAATTTATTTGCAAGCAAAGAGAGATAGGAGAGAGACAATGGGCTCATGGGTGTGCCAGAGCCTCTAGCTGCTGCTAAGGAACTCCAGATGCATGTGCCACTGTGCATCTGGCTTTTACATGGTGGGTACATGGGAATCAAATTTGGGTCCTTAGGCTTTGTAGGCAAGCACCTTAACCATTGAACCTTTTCTGCAGCCCTTGAGCTTTCCATTCTTTTTATTAACCATTTCATATTAGTTCACCAAAGTAAAAACTCTACCATTTAGCTGGTATTCTACTGATGGATGTTTGAATTATTTCAGAACTTTTATTGCTATAAACAATAGTGCAATGAGTTTTTATTTATTTATTTGCAAGGAGAAAGAGAATGTGAATGGATGTGCTACGGCCCCTTGCTGTTTTAAACAATAACTCCAGATACATGTGCCAGTTTGTGCAGCTGGCTTTACATGGGTTCTGAGGAACTGAATCTAGGCTGCCGGGCTTTGCAAACAAGTGCCTGCCATTCTACAGCCCAAGATTTTTTTAAAAACAATTTATTTATTTGAGAGAGAGAGAATGGGCATGCCAGGGCCTCCAGCCACTGTAAATGAACTCCAGATGCATGTGCCACCTTGTGCATCTGACTTATGTGGGTCCTGGGGAATAGAACCTGGGGCCTTAGGCTTCACAGGCAAATGCCTTAACTGCTAAGCCGTTTCTCCAGCCCTACTTTTTTTTTTTTTTTTTTTTTTTTTAAGTAAGGTCTCGCTCTAGCTCAGGCTGACCTGGAATTCACTATGTAGTCTCAGGATGACCTTAAGCTCACAGCCATCCTCCTACCTCTGCCTCCTGAGTGCTGGGATTAAAGGCGTGCGCCACCATGCCTGGCACAGAGAGAAAGAGAGAGGAGAGAAAGAATGGATGTGCCAGGGCCTCCAGCCACTGTGAACAAACTCCAGACACATGCGCCACTTTGTGCATTTGGCTGTATGTGGCTAGTGGGGAATAGAACACTGGTCATTAGGCTTAATGGGCAAGCGTCTTGACCACTGAGCCATCTCTCCAGCTCCAGAGTTTTTTTTTAACCCATTATTTCATGCATGTAAGGACTTATCTGTAAGCTATATTCCTACAAATACAAAAACTAGCATAAGAAATAAGAATATTTTATAAAATGATCTCAATTATGCTGAATATCAACCAGGGTTTTATGAAAATAAAAAACTAGACTTGATGGGGAGAATTAGATGTTGACAAACTGTTGGACAGTCTGCAGGAGAGGCCTTTATCCTGTACCTTCAAGGAGGCCCCAGGTATGTAGAGATCTAATTGTCCCAGGGAAAGGTTACCATTGGAGCTGAACTCAGAAGTTGAACCCAAATATTATGATTGACATATCTGCCTCTTGACACCCAGGGAGCCACAGAATGGACCTACCCCTACAGAAAGCTCTCTGGTTCCCCTAGCCTTACTTACTGGCAGAATCACACAACAGAGCAGGGGAAATAGCTTTTGTATTTATTTTTTTTTACCTTTTTAAACATTAAAATTTATTTATTTATTTATTTGAGAGAGAGACAGGGAGAGACGGAGAGTAAGAGGCAGATAGAGAATGGGCACACCAGGGCCTCTAGCCACTGCAAATGAACTCCAGACACATGCTCCACCTTGTACATCTGGTGGACTTGGATTCTGAGGAATAGAACCTGAGTCCTTAGATTTTGCAGGCCAGCGCCTTAACCACTAAGCCATTTTTCCAGCTCCCTTTAAAAACATTTTTTAAAAATTCACAGCCAGGCGTGGTGGCACATGCCTTTAATCCTAGCATTTGGAAGGTAGAGGTAGGAGACTTGCCAGGAGTTCAAGGCCAGCCTAAGACTACATAGAAGCTTCTCTAACCAAAAGTAAGAGTAACATTAATATATGAGTATGAACATTAAGAGAAGTGCTTCCCGGGCAGTTTGGTGATCATAGTATATAAATTTAACCAGATATCAGCAGACGTTACACCCCTAGGGCTCATGACTACCCCTGTGGTAGGTTTTCAGTATCAGGGATGTAGACCCTCCCATGGAGTGGGCCTTTAGTCCAATTAGAGAGCGATTGGTTTCTCCCATAACAGACATGCCACTACTGCACATATTGGCTCATTTGGACTGGCTGGCCAAATTTAAGACTTGCAATGTCCACTGTTGAGTATCTCCACTAGTTAGTTCTCTGCCCCCCCCCACCCTGTTGAACTGCATGCAGCATAGCTTTTTCCAGCTTTCTGTCAGCTGGTCTACATGAAGGAGGTTTTCAGCTCAGCTCCAACAGGATTTCTCAATGACCTTGCAGCCCAAGTATGTGGAGTCTTCAGCAATATCTACTTTCTTTTTTTTTTTTTTAATTTTTTTTTTGTTTTATGTTTATTTATTTATTTGAAAGTGACAGAGAGAGAGCGAGAGAGAGAATGGGCATGCCAGGGCCACCAGCCACTGCAAAGGAACTCCAGACGCATGTGCCCCTTTATGCATCTGGATAACATGGGTCCTGGGGAATTGAGCCTCGAACCGGGGTCCTTAGGCTTCACAGGCAAGTGCTTAACCACTAAGCCATCTCTCCAGCCCTACTTTCTTTTTTTAATAATATATTTAACTAGAAACATACATAGGATCTGAACATACAGCATCTTTGTTGCCACAGCTTTCCAAAGCTAAACCTTATCTAGTGACCAATAATTTTTGTTTGTTTTCCTAGCCCAGGCTGGTCTGGAACTCACTCTGTAGCCCCAGGCTAGCTCCAAACTCACAGCCATCCCCATACCTCAGTTTTGGAAGTGTTGCAATGCAAGTAATGCGCCACCATGCCTGTCTCAGGTGACCAATGATTTCTTTGGATCATTTCCTCCCTGGTGATGATCTTAAGATGGATAAGATGAGACAGCCGGAATTGCAGTATCCCCAATATGCCAAGTTCCGGATCTCTGGAGTTATAAAACCATGTTGCATTCACAGTGCTTCCAGGAGGCAGCTTGCTTGAGAGTCTGGCTGGACCCGCCCCCACCTACTGCAGTCATCATGGATCATGCTGGATAGAGGAATGAGGACACAGCATGCCCAGTGAGCTGGGTGGCCATTCTTGCCTGCTGGGCTTGCGTTCTTGTGGTTTCTAATGTCTTCTCAGGTGAATAATAACCTCCTGTTCCTGCCAGGCCTCTTGGTCTTTGCTGATGACCTGTGAGAGCTGGAAACCTGCAATCTCAAATTCAAGAACACAGGCCTTTTAAGCCAGGTCAATCAATCAGGCTGCATAGTCAGAGAGAGCCACAGGGTCCAAGCTGCTGATGTAGAAGACCCACGTACTCAGAGGAACATGCCAGAAAGTATGGGCATGAAGGTTTTTCTGGTGTGGGGGTGGGGTTCTGCACTTGATCTCATGTGACCCGTTGCAGTCAAAATGCAGGGACACGAAAAATATCACATAAAATAGTCTTCAGGTTGTGTGTATATGAAATAAAGCTTTAATTTTAATTTTTATTTATTTGAGAGAGAGAGAGGGAGAGACAGAGAGAATGGGCATGCCAGGGCCTTCAGCCACTGCAAACAAACCCCAGACACATGAGCCCCCTTGTGCATCTGGCTCACGTGGGTTCTGGGGAATCATACTGGGGTTCTTTGGCTTTGCAGGCAAGTGCCTTAACTGCTAAGCCATCTTTCTAGCCCAAAGGTTGAATTTTTACATGTGAGTGTGCACATGTGTACATATGCTCCTATGTGTATAAGTACATGTGTATGTGCATGCACGTGTGTGTGAAGGCCAGAGGGTGACTGAATTGCTCCCTACTTTATTTATTTACTTAATTTTTAAATATTTTTTTAATTGATTTACTAGAGAGAGAGAAGGAGAGAGAGATGCAGATAGAAAGAAAGGATGGGCACACTACGAACTCTATTCGCATGCACCACCTTGTGCATCTGGCTTACATGGGTACTGGGGAATAGAACCTGGGTCCTTAGGCTTCTCAGGCAAGTGCCTTGCCCACTAAGCCATCTCTCCAGCCCTACTTCATATATATATATATTGAGGTAGGGTTTCACTGTAGCCCAGGCTGACCTGGAATTCAGTATGGAGTCTCAGGGTGGCCTTGAACTCACGGCAATCCACCTACCTCTGCCTCCCAAGTGCTGGGGTTAAAGGCATGTGCCACCACTTTTGGATTCCCCTTTTATTTTTTGAGACAAGGTCTCTCTTAGTGAACTCTGGCTCACCAATTCAGCTAGACTAGCTCACTGGTAAGGCCTAGGGATTCTGTATCTCCCCTTCCCCAGCACTAGGATTACAAATACGTGCCATCACACCCAGCATTTGCATTGGGTTCTGGGGATCTGAACTCAGACCCTCAAACTTTCATAGCAAGCACTTTACCAACCGAGCCATGTTCCCAACCCCTAAAACAAATACATTTTGTGTTTGGACTTGGGTCCCATCACCAAGATATCTCATTATATATAGGCAAATATTACAAAGTCTGAAGAGATCCAAAATTGGAAAGCGTTCTGTCACCAAGCATTTTGAACAAGGGACATTCAACCAGTACATAACTAACTACATAAAATTATTGTGCAGCAAGGGGCGCACGCATCTGGAGTTCGCGTGCAGTGGCTAGAGACCCTGGCATACCCATTCTCTCTCTCTTCTCCCCCTCTTTCTCTGTCAAGTAAATAAAAATAAAAGAATTAAGCCGGGCGTGGTGGCGCACGCCTTTAATCCAAGCACTCGGGAGGCAGAGGTAGGAGGATCGCCATGAGTTCGAGGCCATCCTGAGACTCCATAGTGAATTCCAGGTCAGCCTGGGCTAGAGTGAGACCCTACCTTGAAAAACAATAAAGAAAGAAAGAAAGAGAAGAGAAGAAAAGAATTAAATTATTGTGCAGATTCAGTGAAAAATGCTTAGCACGTGGTAAGCACTAGGGGAGACGTCGCCATTGTTTTGTGGTTCTGGGAAAGCCAGCGCTTCCCATGCCAGGCAAATGCCCTGCCACTGAGCCACTTCCCAGTCATTAAGCAGGCATTGGGTAAGTGTTCGTCCCTCTCTCGCAGGGTCTTCCCAACACCCTTTCGCCTAGCCTCTTCTAAGAGGAAGAGCTGTATCATTAGTCATAACGGTATAATCAACCACCCCCAGAATCCAGTGACTTAAACAATTACTCATGAGCCAGCTGGGTGGTTCCAAGGATCTGAACACGTCTGGCTGATCTTGCCTGGGCTCATTTACCTACTCAGCCACAGTCGGCTGGCATGTCTAGGATCGCCACCCTCACATGTCTGGCAGTTGGCTGGCTGTCAGCTGGGGCAAGGGTGAGTGGACCATGATGCTACAGCAGTCCAGTCTGGGCTTGTTTTCACAGCGGAGGCAGTGTCCAGGGAGATATTGCAGAAGAGTGCTAGACTTCCCACACCATCACTTCTGCCATAGTCCTTCTCCTCCATTCCTCCTTCTCCTCCATCCCCTCCTCTTTTTGGCATTTTGAGGCAGGGTCTCACTTTAGCCTAGGCTGACCTGGAATTTACCCCTGTATATCTCAGGCTGGCATCAACCTCACTGCAATCTTCCTACCTCTGCTGCAATGCCTCTTGAGAGGCCCTGGCATAGGCACTGCTGCTCTCACCGTGGTAAGGTGAGGAGACAGCCACAGAGAAGAAAAGAACTTATCGCTAGATATGCTGGCATACTCCTGTAATCCCAGCAGTTGGGAGATTGGAATAGGAGGCGTATGAGTCCTAGGTCAGCCTGGGCTACGTAGCAAATTCCAAACTGGCCTGGTCCGTGAAAGCCTGTTTCAAAATAAAGGCTCAGTCAGTCAAGTGTTTGCCATGAGAGAATCGAGACCTGAATTTGGATCTCTAGCACCCATGTGAATGGTAGGCAGGCCTGGGAGCCCACCTGTAATCTCAGCATTCCAGGCAGAGACAGAGGATCCTGGGGCAAACTGGTTAGCTGAGCTAGCTGAGCTCTGGGTTCAAGTGGGAGACATGGCCTCCATAAGCCAGGCAGAGAGTGTTGCAGGAAGACACCCATCAGCTTCTGACCTCCACACACAGGATGCAGTGACCTTCTCGCTGCCACAAAGCACCTGACCCAAAGCAGCGGATGGGAGGAAAGTTGTTTGTTTTGGCTCACAGTCTCAAGAGGAAGCGCCACGAAGGCAGGGGCAACGATGGCAGGAGCAGAGGGTGGACATCACCTGTGTCACAGGAGGCAGACAGCAGCAGGACAGAGAGCTGGAGTCCAGCAAGAACGAGCTGGCTAGAACACCCCTAAGCCCACTCCCAACAACAAGGCTCCCCCACGCAAATTGCCATTAGCTGGAAACCAAGCATCCAGTGTAAGGGCCCGAGAATCGCCGAAGAAAGACCCCAGACTCAAATAGTATGTAAAAGCAAAGAGCAGGATTAACCTGCATGTGAGGGTCGACCATTCATACAGAATGGCCACCCCAAGAGCAGATCACAGGCTCCTTTTAAGCACAGCTAGAGGAATTTTGGCGGGCTTAGTCTTTTCTCACATGATTGGCTAATTTGAACAGTAATTGTACTTACATTCTTTTGATTGGTCTTAAGGATTTGGTGAGCTAGGTCTAGGGGAATTTCAGGCGGCTTAGGTAATTTTTAAAATGATTGGCTAGGCAAGCAGCAATTACAGTTGTGCAGCTCTGATTGGTTGGGGCAGAAAGGTTGTGAAAGCCGTGGAAGGGACATGTCTCCAGGAACTGACTCAGCCCCTGGGTTGTAGTCTTTTCTGGTCACATGTCAGGATCACTGCTGAGTAACAGCCTGCCCTTTCTCAGAAGTCTTGCCTGCCTGGAACTTAGGCCTAGTTAGGGTGGCACCTTACTGAAGCCTGTCCCTTCATAAGAACACGTGAGTTTATGAGGGACACCTAATTCAAACCACCATACATACGCAGGCTTATTTGCACACATGAATGTGCCCACAAACACACATGCCAAAAGGAAAATCAAAACTTAACAAAAACCAATATGTTGCATCTAGGCCTAGAGAGATGGCTTAGTGGTAAAGGTGCTTGCTTGTGAAGCCAAAGGACCCAGGTTTGATTCCCCAGGACCGGTGTAAAGCCAGATGCACAAGGTGATGCATGCATCTGGTGTTCGTATGCAGCAGCTAGAGGCCCTGGCATTCCCATTCTCTCTCTCTCTCTCTACCTCTCTCTCATAAATAAATAAAAAAACCAATGTGTTGCATCTAGTCACTAAGAGAGTCCATATTCACATCTAGGTTGTCCCGAGCCAGACACTTTGCAAGATGTCAACATGAGGACAGCTCTGCTTGGTGTATTTTCTTTCATTTATATACATTTTCTAAATTTTATTACTTTTTTTTAGAGGTAGGGTCTCACTCTAGCCTAGGCTGATCTAGAACTCACTCTGTAGTTTCAGGCTGGCCTCAAACTCATGGTGATCCTCCTACCTCTGCCTTCTAAGTGCTGGGATTAAAGGCGTGTACCATCACACCAGCTTTATTACTTTTTGAAAATTTATTTATTTGCACATGCTTGTATGTTTGGGTATGCCAAGGTTTCTTGCTATCAGAAATGTGCTACTTTTTTTTTTTTTTTTTTTTTTTTTTTTTTTGGTGTTTCGAGGTAGGGTCTCACTCTAGCCCAGGCTGACCTGGAATTCACTATGGAGTCTCAGGGTGGCCTCAAACTCACAGTGATCCTCCTACCTCTGCCTCCCGAGTGCTGGGATTAAAGGCGTGCACCACCATGCTTGGCTTAAGTGCCACTTTTTGCATCTGGCTTTTATTTTGATGCTGAGGAATTGAGCTGAGCCAGCAGGCTTTTAAACTACTGAACCATCTCCCTCCCCAGGCCTTACTACTTTTTTTTTTTTTTTTTTTTGTGGTTTTTCAAGACAGGGTCTCACTCTAGCTCAGGCTGACCTGGAATTCAGGTGGCTTCAAACTCTTGGCGATCCTCCTACCTCTGGGGTTAAAGGCGTGCGTCACCATGCCCAGCTCTTACTTTTTTTTTTATTTTTTTTTATTTTAAGGTAAGGTCTCAGTCAAGCTCAGGCTGACCTGGATCTCACTCTGTAGTCCTAGGCTGTCCTTGAACTCACAGTGATCCTCCTAACTCTGCCTCCTGAGTGCTGGGATTGAAGATGTGCACCACCATACTGGGCTCAATTTGTAATTTTGATATAATTTCAAACATTTAGAGAAGTTGTAGGAATACAAGAAATTCCCAGAAACCATTTACCCACATGAACTAATTTGGTTTACTATAATTTTTCTCTCCATATGAATATTTACATGTGTGTAATGTTCTATTTATATCATATGTCATATATACCTTTGCTGAATGAGTTGAGGTTATCTTGGAGACATCATGCACCTTAGCCACTAAATACATCCTTGTGGATTTCCTAAGAATGAAGATGTTCATATTCAACTGAAGTACCATTAGCAAGCTCAGGATATTTAACATCATAATAGTATTATCTAATCTATAGCTCACATTTTATTCAATTAGCTGTGCTTATGTATTTTCTTAGTGCAGAAGCTAATGTATTTATCTGCCATAGCTTCTTAGCCTGTTTTATTTTTTTTTCCCAAAGTAGGGTCTTATTCTAGCCCAGCTACCTGGAATTCTCTATGTATTCTCAGGGTGGCCTTGAACTCTCGATGATCCTCCTACCTCTGCCTCCTGGGTGCTGGGATTAAAGGCTGCACCATCATGCCCAGCTTTCTTAGACTCTTTTACATTAGAATAGTTCTTGGCTTCTATTTGTCTTTTACGACCTTGACATGTTTTATGACATAAGCCAGTTATTTTCAAGAGATCCCTCAATGTAGGTTCCTTACATTTTCTCTATGGTAGTGCATGCATACATACATTTTTTTCCTTTTTAAACATTTATTTATGATTGGAGAGAGAGAGAAAGAGAGAGGTAGAGAGTGAGAGGCAGAGAGAGAGCATGGGCACAACAGGGCCTCCAGCCACTGCAAATGAACTCCAGACACATGTGCCACCTTGTGCATCTGGCTTTCCATGAGTACTGGGGAGTCGAATCTGGGTCCTTTGGCTTTTCAGGCAAGTGTCTTAACCACTAAGCCATCCCTCCAGCCCCTATACTTTTTTTGTTGTATGTGTGTATCTGTATGTGTGTATAGTGTGTTTATGGGCATGCATGTGCCATGCTACACATGTGGAGATCTGCTTGTCCTCTCTCCACCCTGCTTGGGACAAGGTCTCCCTTGTTACTTTGTTTTTGCCACTTCATTTCACGTGGGCCACTCTAGCTGGCCCATGAGGCTCTGGATTCTCCTGGCTCTGCCTCCCATTGCCACAGGCAGGTGGGGATCACAGACACACATGCCACCTTGCATCCCACTCTATGTATAGTTTTACAGATACAACATGATTGCTGGGGAGTCAAACTCAGGCTGGTAGGTTTGTTAGAAAGTGTCTTTAACCACCGAGTCACCTCCCCAGTCTCACCTACGTATTTTTAAAATTAAGATCATACTACATGGATATGCATGTGCATTCACACACATATATGTTGTTGTTTGGACACAGGTTTTATTTTTTTAAATTTATTTTTTTTTAATTTTTATTAGCATTTTCCATGATTATAAAAAAAAATCCCACGGTAATTCCCTTCCTCCCCCCGCCCCACTTTCCCCTTTGAAATTCCATTCTCCATGATATTACCTTCCCATCACAATCATTGTACTTACATATATACAATATCAACCTATTAAGTACCCTCCTCCCTTCCTTTCTCTCCCCTTTATGGACACAGGTTTTATTTTGAGGTCAAATGGCCTCAAGCTTACCATTCTCGTGCCTTAGCCTCTTGAGTGCTGGGATTATAGGTGTGTGCCACAACGCTCCATTCATAGTACTATATTTTAAACCTCCTGTTGAAGAACAATGCAAATATAGAGAGTAAGATCATAAATGTTCATATGTGTGATACTGTAAGAATTAGGGACAATAGATCTGCAGTAGACATACTCCAGAGTGTGAGGCATCACTGTTTAGTGGCTAAACATGCAGACCTTAAAGGCACCCTACCAGAGAAGGATCAGAAGTTCACATCATCTTGGCTACAGAGTGAGTCAGGCCAACCTGAGACACATGAGACCTTGTCTAAAAAAAAGGTACCCTGGGCTGGGAAAATGGGTTAGTGGTTAAGGCATTTGCCTGCGAAGTCTAAGGACCCAAGTAAGCCAGATGCACAAGGGGGCGCATGCCTCTGGAGTTCGTTTGTAGTAGTTGGAGCACCCATTCTCTCTTTCTCTCTGCCTCTTCCTCTCTCTCTTAAATAAATAAATAAATTTTTTAAAAATTATTTATTTATTTATTTATTTGAGAGTGACAGACAGAGAGAGAAAGACAGATAGAGGCAGAGAGGGAGAATGGGTGTGCCAGGGCTTCCAGCCTCTGCAAACGAACTCCAGACACGTGCGCCCCCTTGTGCATCTGGCTAACGTGGGACCTGGGGAACTGAGCCTCGAACCAGGGTCCTTAGGCTTCACAGGCAAGCGCTTAACTGCTAAGCCATCTCTCCAGCCCAATAAATAAATTTTTTAAAAAGGTACCCACCATACCTGGCTTAAATAAATAAATATTTAAAAGAAGACCTAAAAGTAGAAATGGTACCTACCAGTATTTGAATTATAGATCTCATATGTTTGTTTTCTTTTTTGTTAATGCATGTGTGCATGTATATATGTGTTTGTTCATGTGTGTGCAAGTGTACATGTACATGTGTATGAGTGTGCATAAGGGGGTCAGAGGAATGCCACCCACTTTTTTATTTCTTGTCTTTTCAAGTTAGGGTCTCGCTCTAGCCCAAGCTGACCTGGAATTCATTACGTAGTCTCAGGCTGGCCTCAAACTCAGTAATCCTCCTATCTCTGCCTCCTGAGTGCTGGAATTAAAGGCACGTGCCACCATGCCTGGCTTCTACTTCTTTTTCTTTTCTTTTTTTTTTTTTTTTTTTAGGGTCTCTCATTAGCCTGCTCCTTATCAATTAGGCTAAACAGGCTGGCCAGTGAGTCCCAGACTGTCGCCACCTCACCAGCTGTGGGATTGCAAGTGAGTGCCACCATGCCTGACATTTTTACATAAGATCAAAAGATCAAACTCAGAGGCAAGCCCTTTACCCACTGAGCTCAAGCCCCAGATCTAGCGCAGAGGAGCTATGTGACCCAACAATAACAAGTAAAGTCTTAGTGCCTCCGATGCCCATCTATAAAGTCAGGATGATAATCCTAATGCTGATAGTGCCCAATGTCATCTGTTGTTGGGGTAGAAATGTTTTTTGATTTTTGTTTTTTTAATGTAGCACTAGATCAATGCAATGGCAAATACCTGAAATCCCAGCACTTGGGAAGTTGAGGCAGGAGAATGGTAAATTCAAGGCCAGCATGGGAGATATAGCGAGTTTGAGGTCAAAACAAGCACTTTGGACAATTCTTGGCATGCATGCATGCACGCACGCACACAAAATAATCAACATTAACCACTATCATCTGTGATTGAAGAAAATGTTCTACAGTAAAAACAGGAATATGTTACATTGAACCCAAAGGGCAAACAATGTTTTGTTTGTTTGTTTTGTTTTTTTAAGGTAGGGTCTCACTCTAACCCAGGTTGACTGGCAGTTCACTAAGTAGTCTCAGGGTGACCTGGAACTCATGGCAATCCTCCTACCTCTGCCTCCCCAGTGCTGGGATTAAAGGCATGTGCCACCAAGCCCAGCATAATGTTTGTTTGTTTTTTGAGGTGGAGTTTCACTCTAGCCCAGGCTGACCTGGAATTCACTAGGTAGTCTTTAGGCTGGCCTAGAACTCATGGTGATCCTCCTACTTCTGCCTCCTGAAGACTGAGGTTAAAGGCGTGTCCCACCATGGCCGGCTCAAACAATGTTTTAATGTTTTATGTCTTTTTGTTTTGGTTTGGTATTTGCTGGTAAAGTCACTGAGCAGGGCTTGTGCCACAGTATGATGATGTGAGGAAACTTCAGACTGGAGAGACAAAAACCTGGGTTCCAGCATTGACTTGGTCCAGAAACTTTAGCAAAACCTGTGAGAAGTCACCTAATGCCCGAAGTCTCCATTGATTTCAGCATGTGAAGAACTGGGATAACTATTTGGGGGCTGGGGAGATGGCTCAACCAGATGCACAAAGTGGTACATGCATCTGGAGTTTGTGTGCACTAGCTAGAGGCTCTGGTGTGTCCATTTTCTCTCTTCCCTTTTCTCTGCTTGCAAATAAATAAAAATGTGTATTTTTCAAAAGAACTGGGATAATTACTGGATATTAAATAGTATAAGATTAACTAGGTTGCCTATTATTATTATTATTTTATTTTATTTTTTCTTTGGTTTTTCAAGGTAGAGTCTCACTCTAGCTCAGGCTGACCTGGAATTCACTATGTAGTCTCAGGGTGACCTCAAACTCACAGCAATCTTCCTACCTCTGCCTCCCGAGTACTGGGATTAAATGTGTGCACCACCACATCTGGCTGACTAGTCTGTCTTTTGAGTCACACAAATCTGAGTCTCAATTCTGACCCTACCACTTACCTTGCCTAAAAGTCTTGGGCAAATTCTTTAATGTCTCTGAGGCAAAATGGGGTCAAAGAAACCCGTTCATAAAGTTGCTGTGAGGCCATAAAGGAGATGGTGAGCCTCTGTGGACGGTGTAGCACACGTAGATTCACCATTGCCGTTATTATTAGTGTCATCAATCCTTGCCCTAAATTAAAGCATGAGGCAGTTATATGCTCCCAAGGGTTACATGTTATTATTGAAGTTAAGAGTTTGAGCTCTTAAATATGGGGATCTTTGGCAAAGGATGTTAAGTCAGTATGAACAAAAAAAGCCATTAAAGGGTTTGTGGGAAAGGGTATAAATAAACAAAATGACTTTAAGTTGGATAATCTTTGTGTCTCAAATTTGACAGACTATAGGACTCACCTAGAGAGTTTTTAAAAATATAGGGCTAGGGCTGGGAAGATGGTTCAGTGGATAAAAGCACTTCTTCTGCCAGTATAATGACCTGAGTTCAGACCATAGAAGCAGAATCTATGTAAGGTCAGACATGGTAGCACATGTCTGCAATCCCAGCAAGCATATGATGAGATGGGAGCTGGAGATGGGAGAACCCTTGGATCCAGCTACTTGGCATACATAATGACAAAAAGATCCTGCCCTAAACCAGGTGGAAGGAAGGACTGACATGTATGTACCCATAACTCACACACACATATACATCATATATACATATAGATATGTGTGTGTGTGTGTGTATATATATATACATATATGTACATATCTATATACACATACATACATACATACACATATACACACATATATATACATATATATACACACATACATACACTTGAAAGGTAGGCCTGGCAGATAGCTGAGTGGGTAAAGTTCTTGGCTTATAAGCATGAGGACCTGAGTTTGATACCCAGTAATGATCTAACTGAATTGATGAGCTCTGGGTTCAGTGAGAGACACTGTCCCAAATTTAAAAAATACAAGGTGGGGATGGGTTGGAGAGATTGCTTAGTGGTTAAGGCACTTGCCTGCAAAGCTAAAGTATCCAGGTTCAATTTCCCAGGATCCACATAAGCCATATGTGTAAGGTGGCACATGTGTCTGGAGTTTGTTTGCAGTAACTGAAGGCCCTGGCATGCTCATTTTCTTTCTCTTCCAATCTCTCTCTCAAATAAATTAAGGAGACTCGAACTTGAAAAAAAAAAAAAGGAGAGAGAAGGAGAAAGGTCATTGCCATCAACCACTGGCCTCCACACACATGCATGCATGGACATGGGCACACATACAAACATGCATGCATACCATACATGCAACAAAACTTTGATGAGATCTGATTGACATATATAAGGTCTTCCACTTAAGCATGTAATTCATGGTTTTTAATATTAAAAAATATTTTAGTTATTTATTTGAGAGAGAGACAGATAGGGAGAGAGAAAATGGGTACACCAGGGCCTCTAGCCACTGCAAATGAACTCCAGATGCATGTGCCACCTTGCACATCTGGTTTTATGTAGGTACTAGGTAATCAAAAATGGGTCCTTTGGCTTTCCTGGCAAGTGCCTTAACTATTAAGCCATTTCTCCAGCCCCAAATTCATGCTTTTGAGTATATTTCTAGAGATATGTAATTGTCACCACTATTAGTTTTAGACTATATCACTCCAAAGAATCTTGATAGCCATTTACAGTCATTCCCTCATCCCCAGCCCTAAGCAACAATTAGTCTACTGTTTGTCACTCTTATTTCTTTATTCTAAGCATTTCATGTAATAGAATGATACGTGTAGCCCTCTGTGCTTGGCATCTTTTACTTAGCCTAATATTTTCAAGGTCCATCTGCATTGTAGCATGTATCAAAACCCCTTTACTTAAAAAAAACAATTTTGAAAATTTCTTTTTTTTTTTTTAATTTTTATTTATTTATTTGAGAGTGACAGACACAGAGAGAAAGACAGTTAGAAGGAGAGAGAGAGAGAATGGGCACGCCAGGGCTTCCAGCCACTGCAAACGAACTCCAGACACGTGCGCCCCCTTGTGCATCTGGCTAACGTGGGACCTGGGGAACCGAGCCTCGAACCGGGGTCCTTAGGCTTCACAGGCAAGCGCTTAACCGCTAAGTCATCTCTCCAGCCCAATTTTGACAATTTCATATATGTATATAATGCATTGTGATATATTACCCCCAATTATCCCCTAACTGCCCTGCTAAACCCCTTCTTCCCAATTAATCCCATTTCTACTTTCAGGTCTTCTTCTTTTAAGTATTTATTTAAGCCAGGCGTGGTGGTGCACACCTTTAATCCCAGCACTTGGGAGGCAGAGGTAGGAGGATCACCATGAGTTTGAGGCCATCCTGAGACTACATAGTGAATTCCAGGTCAGCTTGAGCTAGAGTGAGACCCTACCTCGGAAAACAAAACAAAACAAAATTTATTTTGCAAACAGGGAGAGAGAGAGGGAGGGAAGAGAGAGAGAGAGAATGAGCACACTAGGGCTTCTACCTGCTGCAAACAAACTCCAGATGCATGAGCCACTTCATGCATCTGGTTTTATGTGGGTACTGGAGAATCGAACCTGGGTCATTAGGCTTTGAAGGCAAGTGCCTTAACCACTGAGCCATCTCTTCAGCCCTGGTTTCCTTTTGTGTGTGTGTGTGTGTGTGTGTGTGTGTGACTCACTGAGTTAAATTAGGGTTGCTTGCATGAGCATGGTCAGGGATTCTGTACTGAAGTATGGGTAATTTACCAGTGGCTACACACCTGAAGACCATGGCTCCCCCTCTCCAGCAACCATTAACTCCCCATAACTCCTTTGGGAGGAGTGGTGTCTTGTTAGCCACATCCCACTCATGATGGAATATTGACAGGCTCAATCACATACAGGAAGCCACAGCTGCTATGAGTTCATGAGTGCAATGGCCATGTAGTGTCCAGAGACAGCATTCCACAGCACTCCTCCCATTCTCCAGCCTCCTTTCCTACAGTATTCCCTGATATTTTATTTATTTACTTACTATTTTTGTGGTAGGATCTCACTCTAGCCCAGGTTGATCTGGGACTCACTATAGATCCAAGCTGGCTCTGAACTCACAGAGAACCGCCTACTTCTGCCACCAGAGTGCTGGGGTTAAAGGTGTGCGCCACCACACCCACCTTCTCTGAACTTTGGAGAAGGCGATATAGATGTTCTGTTTAGTGACTGTAGTCACTTATTCTCAGCACTGTAGCCAGCTATGCATCTTTGCATTAACTTCTGATCATTGCAAAAAGGAATTTCTGGGGCTAGAGAGATGGCTTAGCAGTTAAGGTATTTGCCTGCAAAACCAAAGGATCCCAGTTCGACTCTCCAGGACCCAAGTAAGCCAGATGCACAAGGGGCACATGCATCTGGAGTTTGTTTGCAGTAGCTAGGGGCCCTGGCGTGCCCATTCTCTCTCTCGTCCTCTTTCTCTCTCTCTCTCAAATAAATAAATAAATAAAAATAAAGTTTAAAAAAGAACCTTTAAAAAAAGAAGAAATTTCTGCCTGGAGTGGTGGTGTACACCTTTAATCCCAGCACTTGGGAGGCAAAGATAAAAGGATTGCTGTTGTTATACTAAATACACAGGTTGAAAACTGCTTCCTAGACTTATAGATTAGTGCTATCTTCAGCTTTGATCACATAAATTCCTTTTTTTTTTTTTTTTTTTTTTTCAGGTAGGGTCTCACTCTAGCCCAGGCTGACCTGGAATTCATTATGTAGTCTCAGGGTGGCCTTGAACTCACAGTGATTCTCCTACCTCTGCCTCCTGCCTCCTGAGTGCTGGGATTAAAGGCATGCATCACCATGCCTGGCTCCCAGACACACACTTTTGACCAGGTTTATGTTACCAGGCATGAATGCCCACCTGTTGAGCAGGCCTCCAGTCCAATCAGAAAATGGTTGGTTACCCATAATAGTCATGCCACTATTGCAGGAATGGCACAATTTGCCTTACAGATCAGTTGTGGAGTACACAGTGTCCACAGCTGAGTAAGACTCCTGAGCACTTTTCTCTTCCTGCAGCCTGAACTCCATTACTTCTTATGGTTGACTGATTCTCTCCTGTGTAGATACATACATTTCATTTGTCCGTCAGTTGCTTCTACTTTGGGGCTATAATGAGCCATGCCACCCTGAGCATTTGTGTGGACATAGTTTTCATTCCTCTTGGGTATAAACTCTGACGTGGAATTGCTGGATCATATAGTCTTTCTGTGTTTGACATCTGGGCAACTGCTCAGCTCTTTCTCAAAACTGTTGGAGCCTGGTGTGGTGGTGCACGCCTTTAATCCCAGCACTGGGGAGGCAGAGGTAGGAGGATCACCATGAGTTCGAGGCCACCCTGAGACTACATAGTGAATTCCAGGCCAGCCTGGGCTAGAGCAAGACCCTGCCTCAAAATAAATAAATAAATAAATAAATAAATAAATAAATAACTGTTGGGCCATTTTATGTACCCACAACCTGGGTTCTTTTCAGAAGTTTTATAGACAAATTCACAACAATAATTCTCACTACAAGCCCAGAGATGGGCACCAGTGCCCTTATTTTTCAGACAGGTCAGTGAGGGAAGAGATGGGTCCTGACTTCTCAGATGACACCAGCTATGCGGTGAGATGGCTCTCTTTCCTGAAGCCAAAACAGTTGGGGGCGATGGGCAGGGAGAGGAATCTGCTTATCAAAGCCTTATCATGGAGATGGAAGCTTTTAGTTTTAGGAGCAGAGACATTAAAGCCACTTCTGCTTTTCTTTTATTGGGTGACAGCTGGAGCCAGGTTCTTACTAATTAATGATGGTCAAAGTGCTCCGAGGAGATGGAGTGCTCTGCAAACCCCAACCATGAATTATTCACAGCCAGGTCTTCTCAGCTAGGGTGGGGGGAGCTGCCTAGGAAGCTAAGAAAACTAGGCCTGCACAAATTTCCCTGAGCAGACCCTGCAGGACACAGTTTCTCAGTCCAGAAGATGGGGCAGACATGAGCTCCCAGGTCTTTATGCTATTGGAAGTACCTGGCAGAGAGGAGCTGGTGACCCGGATCCTGTTACTATCCATTCTGAAGCAGGACATACCGAAGATGCCTTCCCAGTTGACTAACAAGAATCACCAAGAACATTAACACATAGTTTCACAGTCAGGAAACTTTCCATCAAGAGAAAATACTTTGGTTTTCAAGGAACATATTGTCTTCACCGCACTACTCAGCGCTGCCATTGTAGTGCAGAAACACCTAGAGACAATGCATCAACGAATAAAGCACCTGCCCAAGGAAACTGTCTACACTGAAACTGAGCTCTATGTAATTTTCATGTGTCATGATATACTTTTTTTTTAATAGTAGGAACCATTTTTAGCTAGTAGAATGAATAAAAACATGTGTTACCTAAAAACATTAAACATAATTACTATTTGACTAGGAACTCCACCCTTAAGTATATACCTGCACTTGATCTTAGCCAAAAGGCCAAGAAGTGATTTAAGTATATATCTAAAAGAGATAATAATATATGTTCACACAAAGATTTTTCATGAAAGCATATAGCGTCAAAATTTATAATAGCCAAAGAGTAGATGACATAAATGTCCATTAACTGATAAATGGATAAATAAAATGTGGCATATCCATACAATGGAATATAATTCAGCTATAAGAAGTAATAAAATTTTGGGGAGCTGGGGAGATTGCTTAGTGGGCTATGCAAACATGAGGACCTGAATGAGCGCCCATGTAAGAAATCCAGGTGTGGCCATACACGCCTGTACCCCCAATGCAAGGGGACCAGAGACAAGCGAACCACTGAGGTTTGATGGTCAGCTATTCTAATGAAAAAACCACCAAGCTCCAGGTTCAGTGAGAGATTCCCATCTCAAGGAAATAAGGCAGATGAGTGACACCCAATGTCCTCCTCTGGCCTCCGTGAACATATGTTGCATGAACATACAACCACGGTGTGAGGATATCTGCACACATACATGTATACCACAGAAACACACACACATGCATACCACCATGTTTTGTTGTTGTTTTGAGGTAGGGTCTCACTCTAGTCCAGGCTGACCTGGAATTTACTATGCAATCTCAGGGTGGTCTCGAACTCATGGCAATCCTCCTGTTTCTGCTTCCTGAGTGCTGGGATTCAAGGCATGTGCCACCACACCGGACCATACATTTTTTTTTTTTTTTTTTGAGGCAGTTTCTCTCTATAGCCCAGGCTGACCTGGAACTCACTTTATAGACCAGTGTGCCCTCAAATTCACAGTGTGACCCTCCTACCTCAGGCTCCTGAGTGCTAGGATTAAGATGTGAGCAACCATGATCAGCTCCCAGATTAAAAAAATATATGTATATTTTTTAGTAATTTATTTGCAAGAAGGGGGGAGAGAGAGAATGGGGGTACCAGGGCCTCCTGCTGCTGCAAACAAACTCCACACACGTGCCACTTTGTGCATCTGACTTTACCATGGGGAATCAAACCTAGGACATCAGATTTGTAAACAAGTGCCTATGACCACTGAGCTCTCTCCACAGACATGTCCCCCAGGAACTTTTTATATGTGTGTGTATGTGTATAATGAATAGGCCTTCAGACATTATAGTAAGTAAAAGAACATACTGTATGGTTCCTCTTATAGAAAAATGTCCAGAATAAGAATGTCTCTAGAGCTGGGAAGCGAATGGGTAGTTGCTAAGGTGATGGCTAATGAGTACATTCTTTCTTTGGAGATGGTGAAAGTGTTCTGAAATTGCCTTCGATGAAGGCTTTAAAATTCTGAATATACTAAAGCCCACTGAATTGCATGTTAGATAAATGAATTGTGAAATATGGGAATTGCATTTCAGTAAAGTTGTTAAGAAACTAAACTGGAGTGCTAGGTAGATGGCCCAGCAGTTAAAGGCATATGCTTACTAGCAAAACCTTCCACTTCCCAGTATCCATGTAAAGCCGGACATATAAAGTGGTACATTGCATCTGGAGTTTGTTTGTAGTGGCAAGAGATAAGATAAAAAAGAATTTTATATATATTTTTTTTAAATTTTATTTATTTATTTATTTGAGAGTAACAGACACAGAGAGAAAGACAGATAGAGGGAGAGAGAGAGAATGGGCGCGCCAGGGCTTCCAGCCCCTGCAAACGAACTCCAGACACGTGCGCCCCCTTGTGCATCTGGCTAACATGGGACCTGGGGAGCCGAGCCTCGAACCGGGGTCCTTAGGCTTCACAGGCAAGCGCTTAACCGCTAAGCCATCTCTCCAGCCCAAGAATTTTATATTTTTTAAAGGAAAAAGAAATAAAGCCAGGTACAGTGGCTCATACCTTTAATCCTAGTACTAGAGAGGCTATGGTAGGAGGATTCCTATGAGTTCAAGGCCTACCTGGGCTACAGAGTGAGTTCCAGGTTAGCCTGGGCTAGAGTGAGACCCTACCTCAAAAACAAACAAAGAGGGCTAGAGAGATTGCTTGGTGGTTAAGGTGCTTGCTGCAAAGCCTAAGGACACAGGTTCATGACCCAGTACTCACATAAGCCAAATGCACAAAATGGTGCATGCATCTGGAGTTCATTTGCAGTAGCTAGAGGCCCTGCTGTGCCCTTTCTGTGTCTCTCTCTGCCTCTTTCTCTCTCTCTCAAATAAATAAAATATTAAAAGCAACAATGCATTCTCTATTTGCCTCTATCTCTAAAATAAATAAAAATAAAAACAAAAAGTTTTTAAAAAGGGGGGGCTGGGCTGGAGAGATGGCTTAGCAGTTAAGCGCTTGCCTGTGAAGCCTAAGGACCCCGGTTCGAGGCTCGGTTCCCCAGGACCCACGTTAGCCAGATGCACAAGGGGGTACACGTGTCTGGAGTTCGTTTGCAGTGGCTGGAAGCCCTGGCGCGCCATTTCTCAATCATTCTCTCTGTCTCTTTCTCTCTCTCTGTCACTCTCAAATAAATTAATAAAAAATGAACAAAAAAAAAAATAAAAAAAAAAGAATTAAAATTTAAAAAAAAGGGGGGGCTAGAGAGATGGTTTAGAGGTTAAGGTGCTCGCCTGTGAGACCTAAGGACCCAGGTTCGATTCCCCAGGACCCATGTAAGCCAGATGCACAAGGTGGTACTTGTGTTTGGAGTTCATTTACAGTATCTGGAGGCCCTGGCACCCCCATTCTCTCTCTGTCTGCCTCTCTGTCTTTCAAATAAATAAATAAGAATAAATATTTAAAACAATAACAAGGTGTGGGGTGGGAGAGATGGTTCAACACTTAAAGGAATTTCCTTGCAAACCCACTGACCTGAGTTTGATCCTCCTCAGCACCCATCTAAAGGCAGATGTAAAGTGGTGCATGCATTTGTAATCTCAATGCACCTATAGCAATTGGAGGAAGGGCCAGGAGAGTCCAGAAGCTTGCTAGCAACAGCAGCAACGCACGAGACATCCTGTCTCACAAGAAGGTGGAAGGAGAGGAGACATACCAGGAGGCTGTCCTCTGATTTCCACATGTACACTGTGGCATGAGCATGCCTGTATACATATACATTCAAATAAATTATAAAACCAGAAAAATAGCAATGCCAGATGTGGTAGCTCATTCCTTTAGTTCTAGTATTCCGGAGGTTGAGGTAGGAAGATCACCTTGAGTTTAAGGCTAACCTGGGCAACAGTGAATTTCAGGTTAGCCTGGGCTACAGTGAAACCTTACCTCAACCTCCCACCCCTGGCTCTATTCAAAAAAAAAAAAAAAAAAAAAAAAAAGAACCAGCAAGGGCTGGAGACTTGGCTTAGTGGTTAAGGTGTTTGCCTGCAAAGCCAAAGGATCCTGGTTTGACTCTCCAGGCCCCATATAAGCCAGATGCACAAAGGGGTGCATGCCTCTGGAGTTCATTTGCAGTGGCTAGAGGCCCTAGCATACCCATGCTCTCTCTTTCTCTCTTTCTTAAATATATATATATATATATATATATATATATATATATATATATATATATATATATAGAGAGAGAGAGAGAGAGAGAGAGAGAGAGAGAGAGAGAGAGAGAGAGAACCAGCAAGCTGTGTGTGGTGATACACACCTGGCTTTGGGAGGATGAAACAGAAGGACCATAAATTTGAGGCTAGTCTGGACTAACATAGCAAGACTTTGTCTCAAAATAAGTAAATAAATAAAATAACAATTGAAGGTGTGCTGTGGTTTCTCAATCACTGGCCATCTGTGAGATTGTGGACATGTTATTTCACCTTGATGTTTTCACCTGCAAAATGTTCATGTGTGTGTGTGTGTGTGTGTGTGTGTGTGTGTGCATGCACACACACACACACACACACACACACACTCATGTATGAATGAGTACAGGCGCATGAATGTCTGGGTACACATGTGGAAGTCAGAGAATAACTTTGGCTCACTCCTCACCTGTCTACTTCATTTGAGGCAGAGTCATTAGCTTGGGATTCTTGCTGCTATTCTTTGGTACACTTGCCATGAACTCCTAAGAAATGACCTTGTCTCCACCTCCTATGTTTTTTTTTTTTTCTTTCCTAGAATTCACTCTGTAGTCACAGGATGGCCTCAAACACACAGCGATCCTTCTACCTCTATCTCCAGAGTGCTAGGACTTAAAGTGTGCTCCACTCATGCCTGGCCTTTTTTCAAAAAAATTATATATTTATTTTCAAGCAGAGAGAGAGAGAGAGAGAGAGAGGGAGGGAGGGAGGGAGGGAGGGAGGGAGGGAGGGAGGGAGGAAGAGAATGGTCACACCAGGGCCTCCAGCCACTGCAAACGAACTCTAGATGCATGCACCACTGTGTATCTGGCTGTACATGTGTACTGGGAAATCAAACCCTGGTCCTTAGGCTTTGAATGCAAGCTTCTTAATCACTGAGCCATCTCTCTAAGCCTTGCCTAACATCTTTCCATCAATGTCAGCATTCTGGGATTACAGAAACCCACTGTAGCTTCTGGCTTTTTCCATGGACTCTAGGGATCAAACTCAGGTACTCCAGCATGAGCAGTAAGTACTTTATCCACTGAGCCGTCTTGACAAAAAGAAAAAAAAAATATATATATACATATACATATACATATACATATACATATACATATACATATACATATACATATATATATATATATATATATATATATATATATATATATATATATATATACTTGAGAAAGAGAAATAAACATTTCTTATCTCACATAGTTTCTGTGGGTCAGGAATTCAGGAAGGCTCAAGTGGGTGGGTCTGACCTGGCATCCCTCATACAGTTAAGGTGTATCTGGGACTTCAGAATTTGCAGCTAACTGTTGGCAGGAGGCCGTTTTTCCTCTTAGATTTTTTTCACAGTGCTGCTTGAATATCAAGACATGGAAATTGGCTTCCTCCAGAGTGGGTGATCCAAGACAGGGCCAGGAGGAAATGATGAAGACATTTATCACCTAGCCTTGGAAATCACATACCACTGTCCCTGATAGAAAAGGCAACTATATTTCATACAGCAGACTCCCTTCATCTGCTTGGGCTGCCAAAACACACTGGTGCAGGCCGTCCGGCTTCAATACAAAAGCTTATTTCTCAACAGTCAGAAGGATGGGAAGTTCAAGATCAGTGAGATAGGATTCACCCTGAGACCTCGTCTCCAGACTGTGGATTTCCCCATGTCTGTGTGCTCATGTGCCTTTTCTTTGTATGCACATAAAGTGAGTGCTGGCATCATGGTCTCTTCCTATAAAGGCACAAATCTGCAGTCAGGCACGGTGTCACCTGGGAGGAGAACACAGGAGATGCAGGACTTCAAGGCCAGTCTTAGCTACATAGGAGTAAATTATAGGCCAGCCTGGACTGCACGAAAACAAAAAACAAGCATAAATCTCACCATGGATTTCCACTTTTATGAACTCATCTGAACTTAATCACCTCCTGAAGGCTCATCCCATTCATGAAGGCTTTGATAGATGAGCCTTGCAAGGACACAGCATTCAATCCATCTGAGAAACTCAAAGTTATGACAGCCATTTGGTAGGCTGACAGCACAGGAAGAAAAGAATCTGATCTACATGATAAGATAGGTCAGAGGGGCTCGTGTCACCCTGGGGCTCTGGGGCAGGAGCTAAGCATTGCTAAGTACTATTAAATTCTGTTAGAATTGCTGGTTCTGTGTTGAACTTTTGTTAAGTATTTATTGTAAACGCCCTTTTAATGCTCTCTGGGAATGGTTAAAACTGTCCAGAGCTGTCTTTTGACAGATCCTTCCTATGCCTGCTGTTTAGGACACTTTGTAGTCACTCTGAGGACACTTCAACCATTGCAACTACAGCTGAAGACATGCTAAATCCTGACCATTCCAGACAGCTTGCACCCAGCTAGGAAAGAAGCTCTGTAAGTGCGAGTGATGCTCAGTGATCCTGGACGTGGTGGCGCACGTCTGTGACCCCAGCCCTCGGAAGATGGCCACTGGCCACATCAGCACTGCTGTAAGGAGGATCAGGAGTTCAAGGCCATCCTCAGCTATATGGCAAGTTCAAGGCTAGCCTGGCCTACATGAGACCCTGTTTCAGCAAACAAGCCAACAAAGAAGCAATGAATGAGACAGACATAGTGGAGTTGACTGTGATCCCAGTATTGAGGAAGCTGAGACAGAAGGATCACCAAAAATTTGAGATCAGCTTAAGGTGGCACATGGTGACTTTGAAGCCAGCCACAGTGGGCTATAAATTGATATAATTAATGTAATCCTTTATATCTAAGTCTTTGGCACTCTAGTGCATGTGTGCTCACAAACACACACACACACAGAGAGAGAGGGAGAGATTGAGACAACTGTTTCCTTGTTCAGGACCACAAGAATCCAGCCTCCCTCTGTCTGCCAGCCACACCCTCATTAAGTCAGCATGACCTGCCGAGTGTTCAGAAAGCTGCAGTTTCTGGCTCAGGATTTTGCCTGGGGCATAAGGAGTGGGGATCAGCAGAGCCAGCCTGGGGAGAAAACAGTCAGTTATTACCCAAATCGTGTCCTGGTGCCTTACTCAGCCTTTCTGACAGCCTGAGGAAGAAGGCTGAAGAGACAAAGGACTCTCAGAGTGCTTCCCTGTGAACGCCCCTGGTCCAGGATGTTGGTGGGAGAATCGAAACTCTCATTTCTTAAAAAACATGTCCTATGTCTCTAGGCCTTGTCACTGCTTTTATCTCCTTTAATCCTCATAAGCTCTGCCAGGTATGAACTGTTATTTCAAGATACCCAGAGAACTGAGTTGAGTGGGTTGTGTTTATCTGTGTAAACTGCCTGAGAAGGCATTCGTTCATTTAGCAAATACTCATTTATTAATTTTTTTCCATTTTGTATATTAAATTTTTATTTATTTTTCTTTTTTGGGGGGCTTTCAAACATTTATTTATTTTTTAAAAATTTTTATTAGCATTTTCCATGATTATAAAAAAATATCCCATGGTAATTCCCTCCCTCCCCCCAACACTTTCCCCTTTGAAATTCCATTCTCCATCATATTACCTCCCCATCTCAATCATTGTACTTACATATATATCATTTATTAATTTTTAAAAGAGATTTATATTTTTAAATTTTTTTGTTCATTTTTATTTATTTGAGAGTGACAGAGAGAGAGAGAAAGAGGCAGATATAGAGAGAGAGAGAGGGAGAGAGAACAGACGCGCCATGGCCTCTAGCTACTGCAAACAAATTCCAGATGCATGCTCTCCCTTATGCATCTGGTTTACGTGGGTCCTGGGGAATCAAGCCTCAAACTGGGGTCCTTAGGCTTCACAGGCAAGTGCTTAACTGCTAAGCTGACTCTCCAGCCCTAAGATTTATTTTTATTTATGTATTTATTAGTGACAGAGAGAGGAGTGAGAGTGAGAGAGAGTGAGAATGGGTGCACCAGGGCCTCTAGCCACTGCAAATGAACTCTAGACGCATGCGCCACCTTGTGCATCTGGCTTACATGGGACCTGGAGAATCAAATCAGGGTCCTTAGACTTCACAGGCAAATGCCTTAACCACTAAGCCATCTCTCCAGCCTGCGGATACTAATTTATTACCTACTGTGTGCCAGCTCTGGGGACACAGCAGCGAGCAGAGCAGGCAAAGCTCCCATCCTGATGAGGGATAGGAGTCATGGGAACAGATAGTAGAAGGTAAACAATGAGATGCATGGAATGGGGTGAACAGATAGAAAGCTCAGAACAGACAGAAAGTGCTCAGGAAGAAAGACATGAAGAATGAGGAGACAGTGCAGGGAAGAGAAGCAGTTACTTTCTCCTTGCTGGGACAAAATATTTAACCAGAAGCATCAGGATAAGGTTTTATTTGATTTTGTTTTTTGAGGTAGGTTTCACTCTAGCTCAGGCTGACCTGAAACTCAGTATGTAGTCTCAGGGTGACCTCGAACTCACAGTGATCCTCCCACCTCTGCTTCCCGAGTGCTGGGATTAAAGGCGTGTGGCACCATGCCCCGCTTTAGCTTAGCTTTAAAAAATTTTTTATTTATTTGAAAGAGAGAGAGAGAATGAATGAATGAATGAGTGTGCCAGGGTCTCTAGCCACTGCAAATGAACTCCAGGCATATGTACCACCTTGTGCATCTGGCTTTAGGTGGGTTCCTGGGGAATTGAACCTGGGTCCTTTGGCTTTTCCAGCAAGCGCCGTAACCACTAAGCCATCTCTCCAGCCCTCAGCTTAGTTTTGAGGGGATGTCTTTCATGGTGGAGAAAGCATGGCAGGAGCAGACATCACATCTTCACGTCACCAGGGAAGAAGCAGAAAAGCTAAAGAACACCAAGAAGGGCTGGACAGAACATCACAAGGCTCACTCCCACAAACACACTTCCTCTTAAAGCCTTCAGAAACTTCCCGAAAAGAGGAAACACATACATGAAAACATGAGTCTATGGGAACATTCCATAACCAAACCACTACACTTTCTTTTCTTTTAATTTTTTTTAAAATTATTTATTTAAGAGCAACAGACAGAGAGAGAAAGAGGCAGATAGAGAGAATGGGTGCACCAGGGCCTCCAGCCACTGCAAATGAACTCCAGACGTGTGCGCCCCCTTGTGCATCTGGCCAACGTGGGTCCTGGGGAATCGAGCCTCAGAACCGCGATCCTTAGGCTTCACAGGCAAGCGCCTAACCGCTAAGCCATCTCTCCAGCCCTACATTTTCCTTTTTAAAAATTATTCTCTTGAAACATACTTAGTTATTTGAGACACACACACAGAGAGAGAGAGAGAGAGAGAGAGAGAGAGAGAGAAAGGTGAATATGAGCATGTCAGGACCGCCTGCTATTGCAAAGAAACTCAAGACACATGTGCCACTGTGCATCTGGCTTTACATGGGTGCTAGGGAATTGAACCCAGGAATGCACTTATAATCGCTGACCCAATCTCTCCACCCCTCCCCCATATTATTATTACAGTGCTGCAGCTGAAATCCAGAGCCTTACTCATCCTAACGTGTTAGGCAAATACTCCATCACTGAGCTGTGTCTCAGAAGGCTGAGGGGGTTCCAGGGGTCAATCTGTTTCTTTGGCTTGTTCAGTTTCTTGAGGCTGCCTGTGCTCCTTAGATCATCTTCCTCCATCTTCCAAGTGAATCACTCCAACTTTCGTTCCTACCATCACATCTCTCCTTTTATCACTGACCGATTCTCCTGGGCTTCCTCTTTCTTTAAGAGGGTCCACGTGATTACACTGGGACCACCTGTGTAGGCGAAACTACTTTCCATTTCAAATCCTTCACCAAGTCACACCTGCAAATCCTTTTTTGCCATAAAGGTCACATATTTACAGGTTGTGGGGATTAGGACAAGGACATCTCTGAAGGAAAGTACATTATTCTATCTACCACAGGTAGGTACATCGTGTTGGGTGATCAGGCGATGAAAAGATTGTGATGTCTCCTTCCTACACCCTCCCCATCTCTTTGAGGAAAGCCAAATGCAGCCACTACAGCAAGGGGCAGCTTTATGGAGAGAAGTATAAGGCTAAGAACTGAAGGTTTCAGCCAACAGCCAGTAATGACTGTCAGTCTGCCAACAACCATGAGTAAAGCTGGAAGTGGGTTCTGCAGCCCTGAAGAGTCCTGCAGGTGGCTACAGCTCTGGCCAACAGCAGCAGCCTCATGGGAGGTCTGACCCTGAGCTGCCCAGATAAGCAGCCTCTACATTCATGACCCTCAGCAACCACAGGACAGGAGAGAGTCTGTGTAGTTCAAGTTGCTAAGCGTATGGGCAATTTGTAATGCAGTACTAAACAATACATTCACTCTGCAAATATGTGTCAAGCGCCTATGCCATGTGTCATGTTTTGTGTGACATGCTGGAAATGCAGCAATGAATGTGGCAGAGAAAAATGCTTGTTCTTATGGGACAAAAAGGAGACAGATGGCAAGTATAATAAGTAAATTATATGACATGTCAGAAAATGGCAATGTAGACAGAAGTGGCTCCCAGCACTCAGGAGGCAGAGATAGGATTCCCATGAATTCGAGGCCACCCTGAGACTACATAGTGAATTCCAGGTCAGCCTGAGCTAGAGTGAGACCCTATCTTAAAAAAAAAAAAAAATGCAATTTCTGGGTTGGGGGTGTGGCTCAGGTGGTAGAGTACTTGCCAAACTGCACAGAACCTTGTGTTTCATCACCAGCACTACAGAACTGCATGTGGTAGTGCACCTGAAATCCCAGCAGGAGGCAGCAAGGTCAGAAGTTCAAGGCCATCCTTTATCCATAGCCAAGTTGAGGCCAACTTGGGATATGTTTCAAAAAATAAAAAAGCTGAGCTGGAGAACGGCTTAGCAATTAAGGCACTTACTTGCCTGAGAAGCCTAAAGACCCATGTTCGATTTCTCTCCAGATCCCATGTGAGCCAGCTGCGCAAAGGTGAGGCAAGTGCAAGGTCACACATGTGCACTAGGTGGCACAAGCGTCTGGAGTTCAATTGCAGTGGCTGAGGCCCTGGCACGCCAATTCTCTTTCTCTCTCTAAAGAAAAATAAAAGCTGGGGAGAGGGCTGGAGAGATGGCTTAGTGGTTAAGCGCTTGCCTGTGAAGCCTAAGGACCCCGGTTCGAGGCTTGGTTTCCCAGGTCCCACGTTAGCCAGATGCACAAGGGGGCGCACGTGTCTGGAGTTCGTTTGCAGAGGCTGGAAGCCCTGGAGCGCCCATTCTCTCTCTCCCCCTCTATCTGTCTTTCTCTCTGTGTCTGTCGCTCTCAAATAAATAAATAAATAAATAAACATTAAAAAATATGCTGGGGAGAGCTGGGAGTGGCAGTGCACATCTTTAATCCCAGCCCTTGGGAGGCAGAGGTAGGAAGATCGTCTTGAGTTTGAGGCCACTCTGAGACTACATAGTGAATTCCATGTCAGCCTGGGCTAGAGTGACACCCTACCTCAAAAAAAAAAAAAAAAAAAAAAGGACTCTGGGATGCCAATGTTACCATGGATTTGCTGGAGAAATAGAACCATTTGTCTGACATCCTGGATTTAACTGGTTGCTTTTTGGGGTGTCAGATAAGTTTGGGGTGAGAGGTGGTGGAACAGAGGGCCGTGGAACTCATACATGACCCCATGGTGAAATTTAAGGTCACCAGTATGCTACAAGCCTACACAACAGACCTTCTGATGATGCAATGCGAAACACGTAATATGACCTTTGCAATATTATCAAAATGATGTGTGAAGACCATCATAATAGATATAATAGATGCACCAAAATAAAAGAGAGACTGATTGAGAGGGGGAGGGGATATGATGGAGGGTGGAGTTTCAAAGGGGAAAGTAGGGAGAGGGAGGGAACTACCATGGAATATTGTTTACAATTATGAAAGTTGTCAATAAAAAATAAAAATTAAAAGAAAAAGTGATGTGTGAATATAATCATAGAATAAATAAGACAAAGGTGGGGCTGTCGGTGCATACCTGTAATTCCAGCACTGGAGAGGCTAAGGCAGGAGGATCACCAATTGGAGGCCAGCCAAGGCGACAAGGAGAGGCACTGCCTTGAAAAAATAATAATAAAAAAAGAGCTTGATGTGGTGGCGCACACCTTTGATCCCAGCACTCAGGAGGCAGAGGCAGGAGGATCATTGTGTGATCAAGGCTACCCTGAGACTCCATAGTGAATTCCAGGTCAGCCTGGGCTAGAGGGAGACCCTACGTGGTAAGGGTGGGATGGGGGAGGGGGAAGTGGGAGGGGGAAGGTTGGCAACTAGTGAATCCCAAGGTGACAAAGGTGTTTGTTGACTACTCAATTTAGAAATGTTTCTGTGGCTGTGAAAATTTTTTAAGTAGGGCTAGGGAGATGGCTCAATGGCTAAAGGTACTAGCTTGCAAAGCCTGGGGGCTATGGTTCAAATCCAGAGTACCACATAAAACCAGGTGCACAAAGTGGCAAGAGGCCCTGGCAAGCCCATCGCCCCCTCTCCTAACAAATAAATAAATAATATTTTAAAAATCCCGCCGGGTGTGGTGGCGCAGGTCTTTAATCCAAGCACTCGGGAGGCAGAGATAGGAGGATCGCTGTGAGTTCCAGGCCACCCTGAGACTCCATAGTGAATTCCAGGTCAGCCTGGGCTAGAGTGAGACCCTACCTCGAAAAACAAAAACAAGAGAGAGGAAAAAAAAAAAAAAAAAAAGGAGAAGAAAGAAAAAGAAGAAGAAAAAGAAAGCAATCCAAGTAATTTGTTGTAAGCAAAACCGAATGCTTTGCTCCGCTGCGGCGCCAGTTTCCCCGGGGACCCCGCGGGTTTGTGGGTTTCGTTTGTGACGCTGATGGACCAGCCGGATGCACCAGGTTTCTTCTTCTCAGGGGCAGGATTCATCCATGGTAATTTCTGAGAGAAGGGAATCTCCTGAGGGAAGGTAAAATCCCAACATCATTTAAAGGAGTGAAAGAAGGAAAGAAAGACACAGCGAGAGGAAGTTGGACTAAATTCGCCTCTTTCAGGCTCCGCGCCGCTGAGCTCCTTGGTCTGGATCGTGGTCTGCGACTCGCCACCGCCCCCTGGTGGCCGCCAGGCAGACACACAGCGCCGCACCTGGAGGGAGCGAGGTGTTGCCAACCCTCCTGGATGTGCCTGGGAAAGTTCTCCGCAGGCCAACCTCTCCCTGATCACTTTGGATCCCACATTACTTTATTATTATTGTATTTTTTAGAGGTACAGTCTCACTCTAGCTCAGGCTGACCTAGAATTCACTATGCAGTCTCAGGGTGGCCTCGAACTCAAGGCGATTCTTTTACCTGTGCCTCCAAGAGCTGGGATTAAAGGTGTGTGCCACCATGCCCAGCTAGTTTTTTCTTTTTAATTAAAAAATATTTTGTATATTTATTTGAGAGAGAGAACACAGGGGCATTCAAGGGCCTCCTGCAACTGCAAATGAACTCCACATGCATGCATTCACTTTGTGCATCTGGTTTTACTTAGGTACTGGGGAATTGAACCTGGGCCAGCCAACTTTGCAAGCAAGTGAGCAATCTGAGCAATCTCCCCAGCCCTTAATTTTTTTTTTTTCACTCTAGCCAAGGCTGACCTGGAATTTACTATGTAGTCTTGGGCTGACCTGGAACTCACAGTGATCCTCCTACCTCTGTCTCCTGAGTGCTGGAATTAAGGACATGTGCCACCATGCCCAGCAAGCCCTTAATTTTATTTATTATTTATTTGCAAGGAGAAAGAATGGGCATGCCATGACCTCTTGCCACTGCAAATGAACTCCAGGAGCATGGGCCACTTTGTGCAACTGGATTTACATGGGTACTGGTGAATCCAAGCAGGGTTGTCAGGCTCTGCAGGCAAGCAGCTTTAACCACTGAGATATCTCGCCAACCCACTTTTTATCGTTTTGTTTTGTTTTGGTTCAGTTTGGTTTTTCAAGGTAGGGTCTCATTTTATCTAGCCCCGGCTGATTTGGAATTCACTATGTAGTCTCAGGCTAGCCTCAAACTGACAGAGATCCTCCTACCTCTGCTTACCGAGTGCCTGGCTCCACTTTTTAAACTATTTTGTTTTTATTTATTTATTTGACAGAGAGAGAGGGGGAGAGCGAGAGAGCACCAGGGCCTCCAGCCACTGCAAACAAACTCCAGATGCATGTGTCCCCTTGTGCATCTGGCTATCGTGTGTCCTGGGGAATCAAACCTGGGTCTTTTGGCTTTGAAGGCAAATGCTTTAACTGCTAAGCCATCCCTCCAGCCCTGGCTCCACTTTTAAAAAAAATATTTTATCTTTATTGATTTGTTAGAGAGAGTGACAGAGAGTGAATGTGTGTGCCAGAGCCTCTAGCCATTCAAACCAACTCCAGACACATGCATGAACATGTGCATCTGGCTTACATGGGTTCTGGGGAATCGAACCTAGGTCCTTAGGCTTCACAGGCAAGTGACTTAACTGCTAAACCATCTCTCCAGCCCCCAACTCCACATTTTTTTATTTTATCTTACTTTTATCTTAAGACCCAGTCTCATGTAGTCCAGACTGACCTCAAAAGAGCTAAGGATGACCTTGAACTCTTGATCCTCCTGCCTCTAGCTCTCAAACACTGGGATTATAGGCATGCTCCACCACACCAGGGTTTTATGTCTTGTTGGGGATTGAACCCGTGACTTTATCCATGTTAGAAAGGCACTCTACCAACTGAGCTGCTGTTCTGCCCAGTTCTCAGCACCCCCAGTGACCACCAAGGAGAACCAAGCACATATGCGAAGGCAAGGAGCTTTATTTCGGGCTTAAGCTCAGACTCTTGACTTCACCAACTCAGTAGAACCGTACAAGATGCCTGAGTAGCAGGGGAGCAAGGTTTTTATAGGGATTTGAACAAAGAAATTGGAGGTGGTTACATGATTGGTTGGTTTAAACAGTAAATGTACTTGTAATCTTTTGATTGGCTGGAGGAGAGAGGCAGAAGGGACAAGTCTTGGGCCTGCCTGGACATGTCTAGGGGCTGACTCAGGTCCTCTGCCTAAGCAGGAATTTGAAACTTAGCCCTAGCTGGGGCAGCGCCTTACTGAAGCCTGTCATGGCGCCAGTCTGGTTTCTGAGTCTTTCACTACATCCCTAGGTCTGCACACTTTTTTTTTTTTTTTTTTTTTTTTTTTATTTGAGAGCGACAGACACAGAGAGAAAGACAGATAGAGGGAGAGAGAGAGAGAATGGGCGCGCCAGGGCTTCCAGCCTCTGCAAACGAACTCCAGACGCGTGCGCCCCCTTGTGCATCTGGCTAACGTGGGACCTGGGGAACCGAGCCTCGAACCGGGGTCCTTAGGCTTCACAGGCAAGCGCTTAACCGCTACGCCATCTCTCCAGCCCTGGTCTGCACACTTTTAAGAGTATCTATTATCAGCCAGGCGTGGTGGCGCACACCTTTACTCCCAGCGCTTGGGAGGCAGAGGTAGGAGGAGCACTGTGAGTTCGAGGCCACCCTGAGACTACATAGTGAATTCCAGGTCAGCCTGAGCCAGAGTGAGACCCTACCTCAGAAAAAAAAGAGTATCTATTATGAGCAAAACTGTGTTGAGGACTTTACATATATTGTCTCAATCCCCACATAAGCCCTCTTAGGTGAGGCTCTGGTAGTTTCTATTTTACAGGCTGAGCTGGGGAGAGGTGAGGCAATGTGAGGAGGTTGCATGGCTAGTGTCATCTTCCCACAATTACAGGTCCAGGGTTGTCCCCACGACAGTCCACCTGCTACCGTGACGATGGTAATATTAACAGAAGAACCGGGGGTCACATCTACGGCGCTACGGACACAGTGAGCAACGTAAACTCAGTCCACACCAGCCGACTGTGGTACAATATGTCCATGCACTAGTTGAGAAAACTGAGGTACAAAGACCTTCAGAAATTTCTCTTGAGTCCCTCAGGGAGCAAACAGTACTGAGCAAGAACTGGGCAAGCACCCTCGCCTCGTCCATTTGCTCTGTTCATTCATGGTAAGTGGGCACCCAGAAGGTGCTGGGCCTTGAAGCTGAGGACTGTGGCTCAGAGGGAGAAGACCTGGGCAAGCAGAAAGGGGGAAAGACAAACAATGCTACTGAAACGAAAAAGAAAACCCCACAGAGGGCAAACCTGATCTCTGTACAAAAGTGCCTTCCTGAAAATAAGATCCACATCAGCCAGAAATAGAAGTCAATGCGAACAACTGACCACTTCTGGGAGGGGAGGAGACAGCTTAAGTGAGGATAAACATTTCCACTGGAACTCCATCAGCAGATGTAACACACTGTTAAATCCTAATTTAAGGCTTGGCTGAAAACAGGTACTTTCAAGAAACGCAAGACTGCTTCCATTCTCCTGGGAAATTCAGAAAAGAAGTGGCTTTTCTGGGAAAGTTTTAGAATCCCTGTGTGTAGAGAAGGACTCTGGCAACTCAGTCTGATTTTCAGAGGATGTCATAATGGCCACCTGAGAGCAGCTCTTCCAGTTCTAGCCTCTGGCCTGGAATGGAGCAGCGAGCAGATGGTAGGTCTTGCCAGGGCAGGGTGCTCAGCTCCCCCCAGGTCAGGTTGGGGTCATTCCAACCTCCACACTCGGGCAAGGCTGCTCCTTCCCTCTGAGGCAGGTCTTGCTGCTACACTTGTTTTTTTTGGGGGGGAGGTTCCAGACTTGGGTCCTCCAGACCCCTGTCAGAGACCCAATCTTTCCTTGCCTGGAAGAAAGCCCAGAGAGGAGTAGCCATGTAGGAGGTTCTGTGTGGTGAGGACCCCTGTGCTGTGGCTGCAACGGCACTGAGCACTTGGGGGATTCTGCCCCCAGCTCCTCCCCTGACACATGTCCCCTTTTCTCCCAGCTTGCATCACTGTCACTCAGCTTTCTGTTACTGTGACGAAACACCTGAGGTACATGGTGTGGGAAAGTGCTATGCGAGCTACTGGGGGATAATGGTCACCAACAGCGTGAATAAGCAGGGGTTCCTGCCAGCTATGCAAACAACCAGCCGGCAAGAAGTACACACCCATGCAATAGTTACACACAGCTGCGCAGGTAACCACCTGCCCTCTGATTGGATATGAGACCTGCTCAGTGGAAGAGAACTCATACCTGGTTCTAGGAACCAAGTCAGAACACCATGCCCAAGAAACTCACTGACCCTAAACATAAGCCCCCCATTGCTTTATGGATAGAGTGGGCATACACCTCAAGAAGTCTCTCAAATCACTATGCATATCCTCTTAATCAGAGCTGCTTTAACTCTTGGTTGGAGAATGTTTTATTGTACAGATAGCAGAGAACACTGGGGAGAACCAAGGTCCATCAATTTGACAGGTAAAGATACCTGACTGCCTACCAGATGTGGCACCTATACCACAACTACTGTGACCCAGGGGAAATTTGCAGAGGAAGCAGCGACATGAGTATTGCTCCCACTGCTAGCTTGACAACAAGCTCCAGGGAAATTGTGACAGACACTGTGGTTAATCAACAAAACACACTGAAGCAGAAACCTTGAGGCTACAGAGAACTCAACACTAAACCAAACTCCTAACAGACATGCCAAAGTTCAGGGAACACTGTAGATGGGGGTTGGATTTTAAGAGACTCAGAGTGGGGGCTGGAGAGATGGCTTAGCGGTTAAACGCTTGCCTGTGAAGCCTAAGGACCCTGGTTCGAGGCTCGGTTCCCCAGGTCCCACGTTAGCCAGATGCATAAGAGGGCGCACGCGTCTGGAGTTCGTTTGCAGAGGCTGGAAGCCCTGGCGCGCCCATTCTCTCTCTCCCTCTATCTGTCTTTCTCTCTGTGTCTGTCGCTCTCAAAGAAATAAATAAATAAAATTTAAAAAAAAAAAAAAAAAGAGACTCAGAGTGGGTAGAAATATCCTGAAGCACAGCACACCCCCAGAGATTAATGCAGACCTTCAATACCCCATAATAAATACCAGTAACTCCACTGAGGAGAACCCTGAGGGAAAGTGGGTTGAAGGGGGAGTGGATATAAGATGATTACCTTTGTTAAAATAAATAAACGAGAGCCGGGCATGGTGGCACACGCCTTTAATTCTAGCACTAGGGAGGCAGAGGTAGGAGGATCGCTGTGAGTTCAAGGCCACCCTGAGACTACATAGTTAATCCCAGGACAGCCTGGGCCAGAGTGAGACCCTACCTTGAAAAGCCAAACTAATAATAATAAATAAATAAAATAAAATGAAAAATAATAATTAAAAACCACCTGAGATGATCAGCTTCATTGGAGGAAAAGTTTGTTTTGGTGCACAGGTTCAGTCCATGGTTACTGCTCTGTTGTGTCGGGCCTGAGGCAGCACTGACCACGTTGGGTGTGTAGCAGGGGAGACCTGTTCTTACGGTGGCTAGGAAAGTACAACCAGGCATTGGATCCCAATGTCTCCTTGAGGGGCAATGCTTAATCCCCTTCAGTAGGCCGCTTAAAGTTTCCTTCATCTTTTAGCACTGCCACAGACTGTGAGCCAATTATTCAATACACAGGCCTTTGTGGGGCCATAAAGACCCCACACTATGGTAAACAAGAAACAGGCAAGGCAATCACAAACTGTAAAGAAATGAATGTAAGGTTTTATCATTTTTAATCACTTCCATAATTATCCTTGCTATTATTTGAACTGTATCTTCCATGAACTATTGTCTGGACATGTTTGAAGAAAGGACATAATGGGAAAATGGCTAAGCGTTTGAGTTAACTGGAGGGAGTGTTAGATTGAGGCAGAAGTAGCGAGGTAGTTCTTTTATTTGTTTGTTTATTTATTATTATTTGGTTTTTTGAGGTAGGGTCTCACTCTAGCTCAGGCTGACCTGGAATTCATTATGTAGTCTCAGAGTGGTCTTGAACTCACGGCGATCCTCCTACCTCTACCTCCGTGTTCTGGAATTAAGGGTGTGCGTCACCACACCCGGCTCTTTCTTCCTAATTTGAAGGCACAAGGCCTACACAGTTTTGCTCCACTTCTCACACTCCTTCTAAAAAGCACCTGGGTGCACAAATAATCTGATCAATGCTTACAGAGTTCAGGGCTGAAAACTACCTTAGCTGTAGTAGAAAAGTTACCAACATCTTTCTAGTGGCTTTTTAGGACAGCGTCTTACTGTGGGAAGCCAGGCTGGCTTCCAACTCCCCATGTAGCGTGGGATGAGATCCTCTTGCTTCAGTCTCTTGAGTGTTGGAATTAGAGGCAATTACTTAACCAGCTTTTAAAATAGTCTTATTTATTTGTGAGGAGAGAAAGAGAAAGAGAAGGGACAGAAAGCTGGGCATGATGGTTTACATTGTAATCCCAGCACTCAGGCGCACTCAGATGAGTGCAGTGAAAACCAAGGACTGTGAAATTTGGCTTATACGGGGGAGTTTCTCCTGGCTCATTTTTATAGTCCTGAGACTATTACCCCTGCCTGTAATACCACTGCATCAAACTTACTCTTGTATGAGTCTCATACAGCTGACTAGACTCTCTGCATGCTGAAACCTTAATCTCACTTGGGATATTTTATCCCATTCTGGATATTTAAAAAAAAATTAAAATATTTTTATTTGGCTGGACATGGCGGTGCACACCTTTAATCCCAGCACTCGGGAGGCAGAGGTAGGAAGATCATTGTGAGTTTGAGGCCAGCCTGGGACTACAGAATGAGTTCAAGGTTAGCCTGAGCTAGAGTGAGATCCTACCTTGAAAAACCAAGACATATTTTTTTTTAATTTTTATTTATTTATTTATTTATTTGAGAGCGACAGACACAGAAAGACAGAGGGAGAGAGAGAGAATGGGCGTGGCAGGGCTTCCAGCCTCTGCAAACGAACTCCAGACACGTGCGCCCCCTTGTGCATCTGGCTAACGTGGGACCTGGGGAACCGAGCCTTGAACCGGGGTCCTTAGGCTTCACAGGCAAGCGCTTAACCGCTAAGCCATCTCTCCAGCCCCCAAGACATATTTTTAATAATTATTTGCAAACAGAGGGAGGGAAGGAGGGAGAGAGAGAAAATGGGCACATCAGGACCTCTTGCCATTGCAAACAAACTCCAGACTTAAGTGCTACTTTGTGTGTATGGCTTTACATGGGGCATGGGGAATTGAACCCAGGCTGTCAGGGTTTTGCAAGCAAGCACCTTTAACTACTGAGCCATCTCTCCAGCCTTGCATATTTAAAATTTTTTTTGTGTATGCATCATGCATATGCACAAGATCTCTTGCTGCTACAAATGAACACCATATTTTGCATTTGGCTTTATGTGGGGATTCAACCCCAGGCCAGCAGGCCCTGTAAGCAAATTTCTTTAACCACTGAACCACCTCCCCAGACTCCTTATTCTGGCTATTTTTTTTAAACATTCCCCCCCCCCTTTTTGTTTTTTCGAGGTAGGGTTTCACTCTGGTCCAGGCTGACCTGGAATTAACTCTGTAGTCTCAGGGTGGCTTTGAATTCATGGCAATCCTCCTACCTCTGCCTCCCGAGTGCTGGGATTAAAGGTGTGCGCCACCACACACAGCTTTGGTTTTTTTTTAGGTAGGGTTTCACTTTAGACCTGGAATTAACTATGTAGTCTCAGAGTGGCCTTGAACTCATGACAATCCTCCTACCTCTGCCTCCCGAGTGCTGGGATTAAAGGCATGCGCCACCACACTTGGCCCCCTAAAAGTATTTTTATTCATTTATTTACAAGCAGAGAGAGAGAGAGGAGGAGGAGGAGAAGGAAGAGGAGGGGGGAAAGGTGAAAAGAAAAGAGACAGAGAGAGAGAATGGGTGCACCAGGGCCTGTAGCCACTGTAAATGAACTCCAGACACATGCACCACTTTGTGCATCTGGCTTTACATGGGTACTGGGGAATTGAACCCGGGCCATCAGTCTTTGCATGCAAGTGCCTTTCACCACTGAGCCACCTCTCCAGCCCATTTTGGATATTTTAAGAAAAAATCTACAAGAAACTATAAGAAGTATGGGCTGGAGAGGTGGCTTAGTGATTAAGGCACTTGTCTGCAAAGCCTAAGGACCCAGGCTCAATTCCTCAGTAGCCACATAAGCCAGATGCATGAGGTGGCACATATGTCTGGAGTTTGTTTGCAGTGGCTGGGAGGCCCTGGCACTCCCATTCTCTCTCTGTCTCTTTCTCTCCCCCCCATCAACTAAATAATTTTTAAAAATTTAAAAAATATTCAGTGTGCTATAAAAACTAGCAAAAAATCAACTTAAATAAAGGACATAGCAATTAAGAGACTAGATATTGGGATTATAGTTCAGTGGGTAAAGGCACTTGCTGGCAAAGCCTGTGGTCTGGGCTTAATTCCCAAGCCACCCAGGTAAAACTGGACAGAAAAATGTGATGCAACATATGGTGTCTGTAGTAGTAAGAGGCCATGAAGTTTGTGCATGCACTTGCGTGCATGTGTGCACACACACACATGCAAATACATAAATAAACCAGAGACTATATAGTGACATGGAAAATACTTCTGAGAAAGATTTTTAAAAGTGTAATACAAGGGGACTGAAGGGATGGCTCAGTGGTTACTTGCCTGCAAAGCCTAATGACCCAAGTTCAGTTCCCTAGTATCCACACAGATGCACAAAGTGGCACATGTGTCTGGAGTACATATGCAGTGGCTAGAGGCCCTGGAGCCTGTGCTCTCTCCTTCTCTCCTCTGTCTGTCAGTGTGGTGGCACACACCTTTAATCCCAGCACTCAGGGGCCAGTGGCAGGAGGATTGCTATGAGTTCAACCTCACAGAGAATTCTAGGTCAGCCTGTGTTAGAGCAAGACCCTACCTCAAAAAGAAAACAACAAAAAAGTATAATATAAGAGTTTATGGACTATATTCATGATTTCATTTATGTATCACAGGGGAAGTGTAAATTATAGATACATTAACATGTGCAAGTAGCGGCTGAAGTTAGTTTAATTTATCAAAACAGGAAAAACGCTCAATTGTTCTTCACTACTTTATCTCTGTTCAGCTTCCAACCTAAGTGTCATTCACTGTATCCCTTCACCCCCAAAGGGCAGAGTTGCATGAATGAAGCTCCTCAAATACAACATGGTTCAGTTTCAGGTCAGCTTGGGCTAGAGTGAGACTGCGCCTCAGAAAGTGGGGAGGGTTTGCTAGATTGTTAAAGGGAACTCTTTGAATCCCAGAGAGTTTAAGAAATTAAGCCAGGCCCAAAGAATAGTTCCATCCTTTCCTACAACACACCTCACATCTGTGGTAAGAAAAGACCCGCTGGTGACACACGCCTTTAATCCCTGTACTTGGGAGGCAGAGGTAGGAGGATCGCCGTGAGTTCAAAGCCTCCCTGAGACTACATACATAGTGAATTCCAGGTCAACCTGAGCTAGAGGGAGACCCTACCTTGAAAAAAACAAAACAAAAAGACAAAGAAATAAAAAGAACCAGACCCTAGGCCTTGACGATTCCTGTCTAGCAAATAAAAAACAAAGTTCTGTCAGTCATACTTTGAAAAACTTGTAGTTGATGGGGCAAGAAAGGGGGCACTGGTTAAAGGCACTTGCTTGCAAAGCCTACTAGGCCAAGTTCAATTCCCAAGTCACACAAGTAAGCCAGAAGCAAAAAAGTGGTAAAAACATCTGGTGTTTGTTTGCAGTGGCAAGAGGCCTTGACATGCCCCCTCCCCTCCAAGTGCAAATAAAAACTAAAGAAAAACTTGTAATTAATTACAAACTTTGATTGGATGAATTAGATCACACACCGGCCCCTAAAAATCTCTCTTAGGCCTGCCTTGTGTTCTTGTGCACAAGCAGGAATTGTTCAAAGAAGGTGAGGGAAGGTAGGTAAACAAAGATGAGAACTACCACAGATCTCTAAACCAGTTGTGAGGATTAAATACAATGATGAAAGAGAAACCCAACACAATGTTCTTGTATATATAGCGTGCACGCATGTTTGTGTATGTGTGCATGTGTGTGTAAGGCAAGTGGTACACGTCAGGTATTTATATTTTCCTCACCTTCCACTTTTTTTTTTTTTCTGAGGCAGGGTCTCGCTCTAGCCCAGGCTGACCTGGAATTCACTATGTATTCTCAGAGTGTCCTTGAACTCATGGTGATCCTACCTCTGGAATTAAAGGCGTGCACCACCACACCCAGCCCACCTTATTTTCTGTTTGTGTTTACAGACGTATGTGTTCCCTGACATGCATGTGAAGGTCATAGAACACCTCAAATGTCAGTTGTTTTCCACTTTGAGGCAGGGTTCTCCACTGCATGTGCCATGCCACCTGGTCCGTAAATTCCCAGGAAATTCTTCTGACTCCACTTCCCATCTTGCCATAGGTATGCTGGGATTACAGACACCCACTGCCATGCCCATTTTTTTCCATGGGGCCTAGAGATCGCAACTCAGGCATTCGTATGCTGCATATAGTCACCACCATCCCAAAGCCCATCCACCTTATTTTTTGAGATATCTTATTTGGGAGGGGGGGTGTCAATGAATCTAGAGCTAATTCAGCCATAGTAGCTAGCTAGCAATCCCTAGGGATCCTCCACTTCCCCAGTCTGGGATTAGAAGCACACATCACTATGCCTGTGAAAGGCCCAAGAATTCAGAAGCTCAGAAATACTATCACGCTCCAAGGGGAGCTTAAGCGGGCCCCCTGCATACCTCAAACTCCAGGCTTTACTCTCTGTTGGAAGCAAGTAAAGAATCCCTCTTTTCATTATATCAGAGCCTGCTCCTAATATAAAACTAGGTAAAAAGGGCATGAGATAGCCCTCAAGGATGGGAAATGAGTAATGAAGTGAACCACTTATTTGGTTTCTGTAAATAGCCTGCACTATAAGCCTTACACTATAAGCCTTAATAGCCCACACTGTAAGCCTTAGTAGCTCGCACCATAAGCTGTAGCAGCCTGCCTCAGACCACCAAGGTCACAGGAGGCTGATACCATACTTTGCTACCCCCACCTAAGGAATTGCGCAAAGGCTGACCTCCAAGGTCATAGGAGACTGGTACCACACTCTGCTACTCCCACCCAAGGACCTGCGCAAATGCGGACCACCAAGGTCATAAACTAATTGGCTTAGAAACTATGGGGTGGCACAAACTGACTGGCTAACACCTTGCAGGCTCCTGATATTAAAAAGTGATTGGTCTAATGCACAGGCTTTGTTAGAAACCCTATAAAAACTGTCCTGTTCCTGCATTTGGGGCTCTGCAGTCCTCTACCCCTGTGAGGTGTACGACTGTGGGCCCCAGCGCACTTGGAATAAAATCCTCTTGCAGTTTGCATCAAGACCGCTTCTCGTGAGTGATTTGGGGTGTCGCCATATCCAGGCAGAGCGTGGGGTCCCCCTCCCGGGATTCCTTCACCTGGTGTCTTCATGGGTGTTGAGGATCTGAACTTAGATCCTCATGCTTGCATAGCAAGCACTTTACCCACTAAACCACCCCTTGGTCCAGCACAACGGCCTTCCCCACAGTAAACACAATAGTAGTGACTAGTGGTTAATAACCTACCTGGCTGTGAAGAATTAATCAGTTACTCTTTCTTTCTTTGAGCGAGAAAGAGGCGGATGGGAGAGAATGGGCATGCCAGGGCTCCTAGCCATTGTCAATGAACTCCAGATATATGTGCCACCTTGTGCATCTGGCTTACATGGGTACTGGGAAATCGAATGTGGGTCTGTAGGCTTTGCAGGCAAGTACCTTAACCACTAAGCAATCTTTCTAGCCCTAATCTATCTATTTTTAAGTTTTTTAATTTATTTTAGAGTGAGCAAGAGAGAGAGAATGGGTGCGCCAGGGCTTCCAGCCACTGCAAACGAACTCCAGGCACGTGCGCCCCCTTGTGCATCTGGCTAACGTGGGTCCTGGGGAATCCAGCCTTGAACTGGGGTCCTTAGGCTTCACAGGCAAGCACTTTAACCGCTAAGCCATCTCTCCAGCCCCTAATCTATCTTTCTTGACGTGTTATCCTTTAATCTCAGCAAGTTCTGAAAACTGAAAAAGAGAAACTGACTTCTATTCCAATCAGAAGGCTATTTATTGAAAGAATACAATGATGTTAACAAGGATATTCCATGTGTCATAGAACTGCCAAAGTGATGCACGCATCTGGAATTTATCAGCAGTGGCAAGAGACCCTAGTAAACTCATTCTCTCTCCTTGTGAATAAAAAAGAAAAAATTTGACATTCTTAAGTGCACAGTGCATGACCTATTGTGCTAGGAAAACCCTCTGCTCAATTAGACACAAGCGTGTTTTGGGCTTCCGGATAATGAAGACGTACTGAGATCTGGAGGGTCATGGTAAGACCAAATTCCACACACTAACTAGTGACAGCTTTTAGGTCTTCTGGAACTACCTTCATAAACAGTACCTAACTGCCATTTCCTCCAAACAGTCCAACATAGGGATCTCCAACATTCAGCACCAAGTTCCAGACAGGTATACAACCATTGGCTAGGAAAGAATCTAAATAGAATTACATTGTCAAATTCTATCATACAACACAAGCATGTGTGTGCTAAGCATGAAGTCATTAAAAAAGTTTCTCTGAACGGCTAACACCCCTTTCAGAAACTCATCCTCAGGGCTTGGGAAACTGGCCTCTTAGGGAGCACCTTGGATAAGGATCAATGTTTACAGTTGCTCCCAAATTTGTCTTCACTGTTGGTATTAATAAACCAAAGAAGGTTCTGGAAATTACTTCAGGACAGACTATGGAAGGCACTAGGGAACCTCATGGTTTGCCAATGGCAAAATACTTCAGAGCTAAAATTATTTTTTTTTTCTGTTTTTTTGAGGTAGGGTCTCACTCTAGCCCAGGCTGACCTGGAATTCACTATGTAGTCTCAGGGTGGCCTGTAACTCACAGTGATCCTCCTACCTTTGCCTCCTGAGTGGTGGGATTAAAGGTGTGCGCCACCATGCCCAACTAAAATGATTAAAAAAAAATTTAATTTTTTAGAGGGAGAGAAAGAGGCCGATAGAATGGGTGGGCTAGGGCTGGAGAGATGGCTTAGCTGTTAAGACGTCTGCATGCAAAGCCAAAGGATCCTGGTAGGTGGCGCACGCGTCTGGAGTTCGTTAGCAGTGGCTGGAGGCCCTGGCGCGCTCATTCTCTTCCTCTCTACCTCGTACTCTCTCACTCTCAAATAAAGCAAAAATAAAGTTTAAAAAAAAATGGAATGGGTGGGCTAGGGCCTCCAGCTACTGCCAACAAACTCAGTGCATTCACCACCTTGTGCATCTGCTTTACGTGGATACTGGGGAATCGAACCTGGGTCCTTAGGCTTCACAGGCAGGCACCTTAACCACTAGGCAATCTTTGCAGCCTCTAACATTAGTTTTCTTGAGGCAAGCCCAAGAGACTGCCTTTTATTGTATGTGAGACTGAGAACGAGACAGACAACTGGTACAACAGGGCCTCCAGCCACTACAATCAACTATAGACACGTGCACCCCCTTGTGCATGACCTTGCATGCTGTGTCACTATTAATGTGTCTTATGTGGGACCTGAGGAGTTGAACGTGAGCCCTTAGGCTTTGCAAGCAAGAGCCTTAACAACTAGGCAGTCTCTATAGCCTCCTAAAATAATTTTTTTTAAATAATTAAGTTGAGCCGGGCATGGTGTCACACGCCTTTAATCCCAGCACTTGGGAGGCAGAGGTAGGAGGAGTGCCGTGAGTTCAAGGCCACCCTGAGACTAGAGTTAATTCCAGGTCAGCCTGGACCAGAGTGAGACCCTACCTCGAAAAACAAAACAAAAAAAAAATTAGGTTTATTTATTTGAGGGAAGAGAGGAAGAGGCAGAGAGAAAGGCTGGGCACACCAAGGCCTCTAGCCACTGCAAACGAGCTCCAGAGGCGTGTGCCCCCTTGTGCATCTGGCTCACATGGGTCTTGGGGAATCAAGATGGGGTCTTTAGGCTTTGCAGGCAAATGTCTTAACTGCTAAGCCATTTCCCCAGCCATAAGATGATTTTAAAAAATATTTTACGTATTTGAGTGATAAAGCAGAAAGAATGGGCATGCCATGGCCTCCAGGCACTGCAAACGAACGCGACACATGCGCCACCTTGTGCATCTGGCTTATGTGGGCACTGGGGGATTGAGCCTGGGTTCTTTGACTGTCAGTAAGCATCTTAACCACTAAGCCATTACTAGTCCCTTAAAATGATTTTTAAAGTGGCAAACTATTTCTTTCTTCATAAATGAGCCAAAGCATGCTATTATAAATGGAGTCAAAGAATTTATGGCAATGGGTAATTGGATTTATACTTCTCTATCGTAAAAACTTAACCAAAAAAGAAAGAAAAGAAAATGAAGCCACCAGTTCAACTTTCTTCAGTTTCTGTTAAGCTTTTAGTTTATAAGCTCCTGATAAGTTGCCTTCAGTAAGTTTGTAACAAATCTGCATATCTTACTGCTTTTAGGCATTCCAAACTGTTCAAAGCATGGGTGAACATTACGTTTATGTATTTATGTTAAATTTTATTACAAAGCCCTTTGAACTGAAAAATACATTTTAGTAGTAACAGTATGGGGCTAAAGAACTAAGAAACTGGAATTTCCCACCAGCTTTGCCATTATAGGTTATACAATACCGTGCAACCTACTTAAAATCTTTGGCTTTCAGTCATCTTTGTACAAAAAAGTGGTTGGAGTAGTTGATCTAATTCTTTGAATGGTGAATTCTTGGAGGTGGAACCAGTTTCCATCTCCATGTAAGAGTTGCAGTTGAGTGCAACCATCAATATTTAAAATGACCTTTGGTCAATACCATGAGTTTTCTTTCTTTTTAAAAAAGAATGTAAACAATGGTAGTTACATACCAACCTGTCATAATTTGCTGATTTCCTATATTCATTCAAAAGTTTTAAGTCCAATATCTTTGCATATCATTTCCAAATGGATACATATGTGTTTATAGTTTTTTTACAAAGTAATTAGATATCAGAATGTTGCTTTAATTTTTTTAAAAACTTGTCTAGTGGTATAATTTTTTCCACACACACAGCCTACAAACAAACACATAATTACACTCTCAGTTTTTTTCCTCTGATAATAAATTTAAATAGTATTTTAGCCAAAACTTTCTACACATTCCTTAAAGTTCTACAATTTATTTCGAGTATGAATTCTCTGATGTTTAGTAAGAGCTGAACTCCTACTGAAGTTTTTCCCACATTCTTTACAAGCATAAGGTTTTTCTCCAGTATGAATTCGCTGATGATCATGCAGGTTGGTTTTCTTTCGAAAGGCACGCCCACATTCATTACATTCATAGGGTTTCTCTCCAGTATGAGTTCTCTCATGCTGAATAAGAGACGAACTTTGACTGAAGGCTTTTCCACAGTCAATACATTCATAGGGTTTCTCTCCAGTGTGGGTTCTCTCATGTTGGGTAAGTGATGAGCGTCGACTGAAGGCTTCTCCACATTCATTACATTCATAGGGCTTCTCTCCAGTATGAATTCTATGATGTTCTATAAAACTTGTACTCCTTTTGAAAGCTTTGCCACATACATTACATCTATAGGGTTTCTCTCCAGGATGAGACACAGACTGCTGACTAAAGTCCTGCTCACAATCATAGGGGCTCTCTCCAGTATGGATCCTCTGATGCTCAGTGAAGTCTGTAATGTGACTGAAGTCTTTCCCACAGTCACTACAATGATAGGACTTTACTTCAATCAGTATACTTTCATCTTGAGTAAGTGAAGGGCTGTGTTCAAAATCTACGCTAAAGTCATTGCTTTGGTAAGGATTGCCTCTTTTATGAATCCTCATATGCTTATAAAGGGATGGGCTCTGTCCAAAAGCCCTCCCACATATGCTACATTCAAAAGGTTTCTCTCCAGTATGAGTCCTCTCATGTTGGACAAGGGAAGAACATCTACTAAAGGCTTTCCCACATTCTTTACACTGGAAGGGTTTCTCTCCACTATGTGTGACTTCATGTTGCGTGAGGGATGTACCATGCCTGAAGGACCTCCCACAGAGATTACATCGATAGGGCTTTTCTCCAGTGTGAATTCTCTGGTGTTGAACAAGAGAGGAACTGCGCTGGAAGGCTTTCCCACAGAGACTACACTGGTAGGGTTTTTCTCCAGTATGAGCATTCTCATGCTGACCTAGGGATGAGCTATGTCTGAATGCCTTTCCACACACATTGCACTCAAAGGGTTTCTCTCCAGTGTGAATTCTCTGATGCTCTGTAAGCTGTGTTTTCCAGAGGAAGGTTTTTCCACAGTCAGTACACTCGTGATGTTTCTTTCCAGAATAAACTCCCTGATCTGCACCATTGGAGAAAGCATCATTTTTATGAAATTTCTCATGCTTAGTAAGTGATGATCTGTGAATAAATGATTTCCTACATTTATTACATTTATAGGGTTTCTTTTTTGCAAGGATACTACTACGAGTAAGTAACTCTGAATTGTTTCCCAAATTGCTCACAAGCGTTTCACTTTCACTGGGCCTAACTTTTGAAGGACTGCTCAATTGTGGAGCCAGGTCTGCCTTTTCAGCAAATTTATTTTGCTCAAAACTTTCCTCTGGTGTGGCTATTTTCTTCTGGGCAGATGCCTCTGGTCTCAGATGCTTCCTCCAATTGTCTTGATGCCTCTTTACCTGGTTACTAACATCCCAGGTATCTCCTAATGTGGCACATGACACATCATCTGTGCTGCAGAGTACTTCAGTTATACCTTGTTGAAGACTTGGTGATCTGGCTTTAGGCTTGGTCTTCCAGTCTGAAAGAAAAGTGCAAACATTTTCATATTCCTTGCAAATGAAACAAAGTGGTACACTAGGAATGAACAAATAAAAATAAATTATACATGACTGAATTTTAAAATGTATCCTGTAGTCTGTGCAGATGACCCAAACTACAGGAAGGAAAGAGTGAGGTGATAGTGAAGATTGCCAATCCAAACTGTCTGCTAAGTCCAGAAAATGAGGAAAGCCCAGGCAGGTGGCTTATAGGAAACAAAGGAACAAGTAAGCACAAGAGTATTAGGTAGATAGAATGGAACAGGCCCATCTTTCAGGATTCTGTCTCCTCTCATTTCCTTCCCTGTTTAATGGGACATAACAAAACCTATCATCCTAATACATTAATTTCATGATTTCTTTAGTTACTTATAAGCCCCAGGTCTCTAAATACTACCCAATGATCTAACTAAAAAATGTTTTTTTAAAAAAATTTTTATTTATTTATTTGAGAGTGACAGACACAGAGAGAAAGACAGATAGAGGGAGAGAGGGAGGATGGGCGCGCCAGGGCTTCCAGCCTCTGCAAATGAACTCCAGACGCGTGCGCCCCCTTGTGCATCTGGCTAACGTAGGACCTGGGGAACCGAGCCTCGAACCGGGGTCCTTAGGCTTCACAGGCAAGTGCTTAACCGCTAAGCCATCTCTCCAGCCCCAAAAAATGTTTTTGACATACTTGGAAATCACAGGCTATATAAAATGAAGAAAAGTAACATTTCAGGAGGAAAAGCATGTTTGTGTTTCAGTTTAACTTGAGCTATATTAATCACTTATCTTGATGATAGATCTGTTTCAATTTGTTTGATAAATCGACATTTTTTAAAACCTCAGAATACTAATACCAGATAATTAATTTCTAGGTTTTAAGAATAGTACCTTAAACTGGGCATGGTGGTGCACACCTTTAATTCCAGCATTTGTGGGGCAGAGGTAGGATGACTGATGTGAGTTGAGGCCAGCCTGAGACTATATAGTGAATTCCAGTACAGCCTGGACTACAGGTGAGACGCTACCTCGAAAAAAAGTAACTTAAAAATATTTTTACTTATTTGTGAGAGGAGAGCAAGACAGATATTGGGTGTAACAGGTCCTCTTGCTGCTGCAAACTCTAGACACATGTGCTACTTTGTGAATATGGCTTTTACATGGGTACTGGGGAATTGAACCTAGGCCACTGGACATTGCAAACAAGCATCTTTAGCCACTGAGCAATCTTCCCAGCCCCCAGCCCCCTCCCCCCTTTTTGAGGTAGGGTCTCACTCTAGTCCAGGCTGACATTACTTATTTTGTAGACCAGGCTGACCTCAAACTCACAGTAATCCCTCCTACCTCAGCTTCCTGAGAAATGAGATTACAGGTATGTGCCACCAGGCCAGCTTAAGAATGGCAACTTAAAAATTTTTTTTATTAACAATTGCCATAATTATAGACAACAAACCATAGTAATTCCCTCCCCTACCCCACTTTCCCCTTCGCAACTCCACTCTCCACCATATCCCCTCTCAACCAGTCTCTCTTTTATATTATTATTATTATTATTATTATTATTTTGAGGTAGGGTCTCACTCTGGCCCAGGCTGACCTGGAATTTACTATGCAGTCTCAAGGTGGTCTTGCACTCATGGTGATCCTCCTACCTCTGCCTCCATAGTGCTGGGCTTAAAGGTGTGTGATACCATGCCTGGCTTTTCTTTTATTTTGATGTAAGAATGGTAACTCTTAAAAACCAAAGAAGTGCTGGGTCCTGTGGATCATACCTATATTCCCAGCACTTAGAAAACTGAGGGAGAGGATTAAATATGTAGCCCACTATGGGCTACAAAGTGAATTCAAGGCCAGCATGGGTTCATATAGTGAGACCCTGTCCAAGAACACCAATGTCAACAACAAAAAATCTAAGGACAGGAAGCTGTTCTGAGTAATGGAAATGTTCCATATTGATAGGTAAGAATTTATGTTGGGTGGACACATTTGTCAAAACCAACTAAATGTTATCTATGAGAGGTGAACAGTTCATTGTACATGACATTCACTCTAAAATAAAGAACACAGTGGCCTGGGAGATGGCTCAGTGAGTAAAAAGCATTGTTTGCAATGCCTGCCAGCCTGAGTTCAATTTCCCAGCCACTCACATAAAGCCAGATATTCATTCATTTGCAGCAGCAAAAGTCCCTGACACACCCACTCCCCTGTTCAAGCATAAGCAATTAAATAAATAAATTATTATTATTATTATTATTTTTGGTTTTTCGAGGTAAGGTCTCACTCTGGTCCAGGCTGACCTGGAATTAACTCTGTAGTCTCAGGGTGGCCTCGAACTCATGGCGATCCTCCTACCTCTGTCTCCCGAGTGCTGGTATTAAAGGCGTGCACCACCATGCCCAGCAAATAAATTATTTTTAAAAGAATATAAGGCTGGGAGTGTAGTTCAGCTGGTATAGTGCTTGCCTAGTGTGGTGGTTTGATTCAGGTGTCCCCCATAAACTTAGGTGTTCTGAATGCTAGGGTACCAGGTGATGGAGATTTGGAAATTAACGCCTCCAGGAGGCAGTGCATTGTTGGGGGCGGACTTATAGGTGTTATAGTCAGTATTCCCTGGTCTACTGCACCCTAAGGGGCGCCTTTTGGTTCAGTTGCACCATCTCAGGACACTGTCCCTCTCCCTCCTGAGGTCTTATCTTCCACTGCCATCTATCTGCTTATGCCACTGGGAGCACAGCCGCAAGCCTTGCCCACTAACAGGCTAAAAAGCTGCCAGTTGATCTGTGTGGCCTCTGCCCATGTGGGAGATACAGGAACCATTCACCCTAACAGGCCAGGGGGTCATATTGATGTTCTGTACAAACCCAGCTTAAGCTCTGGTTCCTTTCTCTCACCCTTGTTTTGCTCTTTTCCTGTCTCCTTAAGAACTTAAAGCCTCTATGACTCTCAGATGACATCAAACCTCATTGTCTGATCTTTCTCTGCAACTCTGCCTTGGCCACAATATGAGCTGGAAAGGGGATCCAAATGGTCTGAGGATGGTACTTCTGATTTCCAAATTCTCATTAATTTAGACACCTTCTGCCAATGTACAGGCAGGTGGTCCAAAATACCCTGTATTCAAGCATTTTTAACTCATCATGCATGGCCTTCTCTCTGCTCTACCTGCTTTTCTCACCAGGTCCTTCTAGCCAAGGTCTCAGGAATGCACACTAATTCAACCCCTCCCCCATACTTGTTCTCTCACCCTCTGCTTTTGATCCCAACACTATAGATGATTTCACCCCAACAGCTACTCCAGCTCCCTCAGCTCTCTCAGCCTCTCCTGACCCCCTGCCTGGTAACAAGGTTTGATTTTGATCTCCAGAGTTGCAAATAGAATAAAAATTTTAAATGGGAATGCATAGCTTCTGAATGAATTAAGGCTGCAGAATGATTTCTGTTCTGAGCAGTGCCATTTCATTGTGGGGGACGTTCTCCACCAAGCCCACTGTACTTACTAGATGGCATCGCCAACTTTTACTGTTGAGTGTTCCCCAAAAGGAACACTAAAAGTAATTAAGATCAAAGGCAAGAAAAAAAGAAAGATTCTCCTACTCTTAAAGAGTTGTAAAATGGAAGGATCAGGAAGCTGCCTTGTAGCCCCAAGGGAAGTTCAAAACTATCCCTGGAATTTTTTTTTAAGGAGGTTATGCTGTCCCATTGTGTTCCCCAGGGATGGGATACTAGAACCTGGAGAAAAACTGCTCGGGCTGGGGCAGCTCTCCATAGCAAGGACAAAAGTTACTTCAAAGGGATCAGATTTGACTTATACTATTTATCCAGAATAAACATATAGATTTTATCATTTATTGATTTTGGAACTTTTTTTATAACTTTCCTGAAACACATTTTTTAAATATTTAAGTAGATTTCAGCAATAGAAATTTTCTTACAAACTTGGTATTGAGCACTTCTAAATTTAAACATCAATATTGAGAGTGTTTTTCTGTTAGTAGTGCCACAGAAGCATAGAGAGATAAAGTAAACTTAAAAACAGTTGTAAATTTCTTATAGAAAGTCCCTTACTTTTTATTTATTTGGGGGGGGGGCACTGGCCAAGAGACAGACAGAATGGGCGAGCTAGCCACTGCAAATGAATGTGTGTGCCATCCTGTGCATCTAGCTTATGTGGGTACTGGAGGATCTAACCTGAGTCCTTAGGCTTTGCAGGCAAGTACCTTAACTGAAAAGGCTACTTTTTAAGACAAGAAAAACTTGAATTTTTTCGGAGACATACTGTCAGCAGGAGCATCCTATTAGAAGGGAGACACATGCCCAGAAATGGCTTCAGCTTCCTCCACACACTGGGAAGTTCCCAAGCTAGGCTGTTAAATAAAGTTGTCTTCCCCTAAGCTGTGCCACTGAGCACACTGATTCCTATGGGCAGGGTTCTTACTCATTTACCTGGACAGAAAGGCCTTTGAATTTCTCTCTCTGATATCCATGGCTCTTCTCCTTGCTCCAATTTGAAGATCACTTCTGGCTTGGACACTTGATACCCTGTCCATGGGTAAATACACAAGATTTGGGTGTTTGAGCAAGTAGACAAAGAACCTTCCTATAAGTCAATACTACTCCTTGATCTTCAAGAACTCTGAAGAAAAAAAAAGTGCAAGTTAAGCAGTCCTGCAAACAAAGTGCCTATTTGTAGTTCTGAAAATCAAGATCTTTCACCTAAAGAGCAGGCTCAAAACCCCCAGAAATCTTAGTTCTAAAGACACAAACAAGCACTGGACATCCTCACCTTTGGCACTGCAACCTTAGTAACTGAGGAGGGAAAACCCACCAAGTGAGGCTCGAGGCGGGGGGTGCATTCTTACCCAGAGAAACCAGGTGGCCATAGTTCTCCAGCATCACCTCTCGGTACAACCTCCTCTGAGCAGGGTCCACGAGGTGCCATTCTTCCCGGGTGAAGCTCACAGCCACATCTTTGAATGTCATGGATTCCTGTGGGATCACATTCCTGCTCAACTAGAAATCAACCCCATAAATGCTCCCACAGCAATACTGGGAACATACTTTGGAATCTATTAGAAGTAGTGATTATGTGTTTGCTGTTCAAAGGAGAAGATGGGGTGTGGTGGCTCATACCTGGAATCCCAGCACTCTGAGAGACTGAGACAAGTGGATCACCACGACTTTAAGGCCAGCCCAGTCTGCATAGTGAGTTCAGGACCACATGGGCTACAGAGAGAGAGATCATCTCAAAAAAAAGTGTGTGTGTGTTGCGGGGGTGATTTTTGGTTTTAATAACATTGTTAAGGATCTAGTACGCCTGTCAAGAAAGTCAAAGGGGGCAATTTAATCCCACAATCTTGTGCTTTTTGTTTTTGTTGTTCTGAGACAGGGTCTCATATATCCCAGATTATTGGCCTCTGCTCTGTATGCATCTGAGGATGGCCTTGAACTCACAGCTTTCTGCCTCTACCTCCAAAGAGCCAGGATTAAAAGCATGTGCCACCTTGCAAACTAAATTCTCATTTAGCTATCTTCCTGTTTTCTTTCCAAGTTAAGCCTTTTTATACAATGACTCATCTCTCATTGTCCTTTTTTTCCCTTTTCCATTTTGAGTATTCACTTTCTTATTATAATACAAATACACCATCATCCTAACAAACCCACCCCTTTATTTGACAGATACAATCATTCTCAGTAGTGTGGTATGTGTACTTAAGAGTCCCCTGTCCATGTTTTACATGCATACACACCTTGTCTTATTAAACACCATATATATATATATACATATTTCTAGAATTTGCTTTTATTTATTGAGACAGAGTCTCATGCAACCCAGGCTGGAATGAATGTGCTATGTAGCCAAGGGTGAGCATGCATTTTTCATCTTCCTGCCTCCATTATCCTAGTGTTGGGATGAGCAGTTTGTGCCACTACACCAAGTTTATGAGGTCCTGGAGACCAAACCCAGGGCTCCATGCAGGCTAGGCAAGCAATCTACCAACTGAGCTAGATTCCTGGTCCTAAAACTTTTCTTTTTCTTTTTCTTTTCTTTCTTTCTTTCTTTCTTTTTTTTTTTTTTTTTGACTATGTATCATGGAGATCTTTCCACAGTAGGACATATAATTTCACCTTACTGGTTAGAATTGTTTCAGTGCCCCAATAGCATAGCTGTATCACAGGATATCCACTGTCTAAGACCAGCAGCATTCCAACATACTAAGAATAAAATTCTGGGACTGGATAGATGGCTTGGCAGTTAAGGCGCTTGCCTGCAAAGCCAAAGAACCCAGGTTCGATTCCCCAGGACTCACATAAACAAGTCACACAAGGTGGCACACCCATCTGGAGTTGGTCTGCAGTGGCTAGAGTTCCTGGCATGCCCATTCTCTCTTTCTGCCTCTTTCTCTTTCTTTCAAATAAATAAATAAAATAGTTTTTTAAAAAAGAAAAGAATTCCAGCTTCCCAACCATTCACTAGGCTGTAGCCACCATGATATTGCTATTCCTTGACTATATCAAGCTTGTGTGATAAATGTTATATACACTTTCACATTTTGTACCAAAAAGTTAAATGTTCCACCAGTAATTTTTTTTTAAATTTTTACTTATTTATTTATTTGAGAGCGACAGACACAGAGAGAAAGACAGATAGAGGGAGAGAGAGAGAATGGGCGCGCCAGGGCTTCCAGCCTCTGCAAACGAACTCCAGACGCGTGCGCCCCTTGTGCGTCTGGCTAACGTGGGACCTGGGGAACCGAGCCTCGAACCGGGGTCCTTAGGCTTCACAGGCAAGTGCTTAACCACTAAGCCATCTCTCCGGCCCTCCACCAGTAATTTTAAAATACTGGGCCAGAGAGATGGCTTAGTAATTTGCAGGACTCATATTCAACTCTCCAGATCCCACATAAGCCAGACACACAGTGACACAAATATGCAAGGTCAAACATGCCCACAAGGGAGCACATGCATCTAGAGTTCAATTGCAGTGGTAGGAGGCCCTGGCACACAAATACTCCCTCTCTCTCTAACACACACACACACACACACACACACACACACACACACACACAAAAAGCTAAGTCTGTTGGGCTTGTCTCAAAATAAAATACTGATGATCCAAAAAATAGTAAAATTACAGATATATTGCCATTAAGTCATATGTATTATTAAGATTAATTTCCCCTATTTTTACATTGTGACTACTAGAAAACTTTAGTTATAACACACATCACTTCTATTTCTTTAAAAACAATATTTTTGTGCACGTGTGTTTATGGGTGTGCCACGGTCTCTATTCTGGTTCAGTATCATGTACACAAATAGGAACTGAGCCCAGGCCAGTGTCTTTTACTGCTGAGCCATTTCCCCAGCTCCACAATCTTTCTTAATCCCTTCTCTCTCTTCTTTTTTAGTTGTTTTCAAGATAGGGTCTCCCTCTAGCCCAGTCTGACCTGGAGCTCTACAGCAATACTTCTGACTGCTGGGATATAAGGTGTGCGCTACCATACCTGGCTTCCCATAATCTCTTTTTGCATTAAAAAATGTGTGTGTGTGTGTGTGTGTGTGAGTGGTGCACATGTGCCATGCATGCACCACTTTTGCATCCAGCTTTATGTGGGTGCTGGGGAATTAAACCTAGGCCAACAGGCTTGGCAAACAAGCATTGTTAACTACTAAGCCATTTCTCCATACCCAATTCTATTTCTTTCTTTTCTTGTTTTGGTTTTTCAAGGTAGGGTTTCACTCTAGACCGACCTGGAATTTACTGTATAGTCTCAGGCTGGCCTTGAACTCACAGGGATCCTCCTACCTCTCCCTCCCAAATACTAGACTTAAAAGTATGCACTATCACACCTGGATCCACTTCTAATTCTTTTCTTTCTTTCTTTCTTTGCTTTTTTTTTTTAAATTTTTTATTTGAGACAGAGAGAGAAAGAGAGAAAATGAGCATGCCAGAGCCTCTAGCCACTGCAAACAAACTCCAGAAGCATGTGCCACCTTGTGCATCTGGCTTACGTGGGCCCTGGAGAATCAAACCTGGGACCTTAGGCTTTGCAGGCAAGCACCTTAACTGCTAAGCAATGTCTCCAGCCCTTGTCTTTTTTTTTTTTTTTTCCCCCAAGGTAAGGTCTCACTCTAGGCCAGGCTGACCTGGAACTCACTCTATAGTCTCAGTCTGGCCTCAAACTTACAGTAATTCTCCTACCTCTGCTCCCCAAATGCTGGGATTAAAGGTGTGTGCCACCACACCTGGCTCTACCTCTTTTTAAATGTAAACAATTTATTTATTTATAAGGGGAGAGTGAGAAAATGGATGCACCAGGGCCTCTTGCTGATGAAACTTCTGGATGCATGCACCACATTATGCATCTGACTTTACATGGTTACCAGAGAATTGAATCTAGCCAGGCTTTGGAAGCAAGCTCTTTTAACCACTGAGGCATCTTCCAGCCCAATTTATTGCAAATCTCATTGTTTCAAGCAATTATTTTATCAGATCCACATAACCATGGACCAACAATACAAGCAGTATGCATAGATAATCTGGAAAAACAGAGGAAAGACATCAAACCTCCATTCAGGCTTCAATTTTAAAAATAGAAACCACCACCTCTCAACTGAAAATGTAGTCCATGTGTAATGAAGAAAGGATGATCAAAGATGCCATGTAGGGTTGGAGAGATGGCTCAGTTGTTAAATGTGCTTGTTTGCAAAGTCTGACAGCCCAGGTTTAATTCCCCAGTACAAACATAAAGCCAAATGCACAAAGAGGCACATGTGTCTGGAGTTCATTTACAGTGCTACTGATGTAACCACACTCTCTGCCTCTTCTTCTCTCAAACAAACAAATAAATAAAAAATTTTAAAAATGCAGAGTAGGGGCTGGAGAGTTGGCTTAGTGGCTAAGGCATTTGCATACAAAGCCAAAGGATCCCAGTTCGCCTCTCCAGGACCCATGTAAACCAGATGCGCAAGGGGGGGGCGTGCATTTGGAGTTCGTTTGGAGTGGCTGGAGGGCCTGGCGTGCCCATTCCCTCTCTCTTCCTCTCTCTCAAATGGATAAATAAAACATATATTTAAAAAAAGCCCAATATATCTGGGTGTGGTGGTGCACACCTTTAATCCCAGCACTCAGGAAACAGAGGTAGAAGGATTACTGTGAGTTCAAGGCCACCCTTGGACTAGAATGAGTTCTAGGCCACCTTGGGCTACACTGAGATCCTACTTTAAACCACCCTCCAAAATATGCAGAGATTTACATAGATAAGGTAACAAACAATTCTACAGAAGCTCTCCACTCTAATGGGAGGAGGTAATCCCATATCCCATTTCAACTCTCTGTTTACTATGCTCAACAACACATCTCTGCAAAGAGAGCCAACTTTTTAAAAAATATTTTAAAATTTTATTCATTTGCAAGCAGAGAGGGAGAGAAGGAGGGAGAGGGAGCAAATAGGTGTGCCAGGGCCTTTAGCCACTACAAATGAATTCCAGATGCACGCACTACCTTGTGCATCTAGCTTTACGTGGGTACTAGGGAATCAAACCAGGGTTGTTGGGCTTTGCAGGCAAATGCTTTAACCGTTGAGCCATCTATCCAGCCTGAGCTCCAGCTTTTTTAAAAAAATATTTTATATTTATTTATTTGACACAGAGAAAGAGAGAGAGAGAGAGTGGGCACGCCAGGGCCTCCAGCCACTGAAAACAAACTCCAGACGTGTGCGCCTCCTTGTGCATCTGGCTAACGTGGGTCCGGGGGAATCAAGCCTTGAACCAGGGTCCTTAGGTTTCACAGGCAAGCGCTTAACTGCTAAGCCATCTCTCCAGCCCAGCTCCAGCTTTTTTTAAAACATATTTTATTTACTTATTTGAGAAAAAGAGAGAGAATGAGTGTGCCAGGACAGATGAACTCCAGATACATGCACCCCCTTGTGCATCTGGCTTACGTGGGTCCTGGAGAATCGAACCTGGGTCCTTGGGCTTTGCAGGCAAATGCCTTAACCACAAAGCCATCTTTCCAGCCTGAGCTCCAGCTTTAAAGCTCTTTCTTTTGATTCTTCCTGCATAGCAATATTAAAGAAGTCAAAGCCCAGTGTGGTGCTGCATACCTTTAATGCCAGCATTTAGGAGACTGAGTCGAAAGGATCACCGAGTTCAAGGGCTGCCTGGGCTACAATAAGTACCTGCTTCAAAAGACTTAAAAAAAAAAAGTCCGGGCTGGAGAAATGGCTTAGCTGTTAAGTGCTTGCCTGTGAAGCCTAAGGACCCCGGTTCGAGGCTCGGTTCCCCAGGTCCCACGTTAGCCAGACGCACAAGGGGGCGCACACGTCTGGAGTTTGTTTGCAGAGGCTGGAAGCCTTGGCGCGCCCATTCTCTCTCTCCCTCTATCTGTCTTTCTCTCTGTGTCTGTCGCTCTCAAATAAATAAATAAATAAAAATTAAAAAAATATATTTTAAAAAATAAAAAAAAATTAAAAAAAAAAGTCCTATTAGTTTCCTACCCAAAACCATCAGTCACACTATAATGGCTCCTCCTGGCTGCTCACTGAACATGCAGATAGACGTTCTGCTGTTACACTGTTCCCTCTACCCACTGCACTCGTCCTCATATGTATGTCCTTAACTTGGTCAACTCCAAGTCTGTGCAGATATCACCATCTCAGTATGGATAAAGTTGGCCACATTATTTAAAACTGCACCCCTAGATGGGATACCTTCCAGTGAGTTGTTGGCCAGGGAGGTCCCGGATGCCCCCAAAACATTATAGGCCATTGCCTTAAGCCCTTGTTTTCCCACCAGGAATAGATGGTAAGACCATATTGCTGAAGACTCTACATACTTGGGCTGAAAGGCCACTGAGAAATCCTGCTGGAGCTGAGCTGAAAACCTCCTCCATGTAGACCAGCTGACAGAAAGCTGGAAGAAGCCATTCTGCATGCAGTTCAATGGGAGAGAGAGAAATCACCAGTGGAGATACTCAACAGTGGACACTGCAAGCCTTATATTTGTCCAGCCAGGCCAAATGAGCCAACGGGTGCCATAGTGGCACATCTGTCATGGTGGAAACAAACTGCCCTCTAATTAGACTGGAGGCCCGCTCCATGAGAGGGAATACATCCCTGATACTGAAAACCTTAAGCAAGGGTAGTCATGAGCCCTTAGGTGTGTAACATCTGCTGCTGTCTGGCTAAATGTATATACTATGCTTATCAAACTGCCTGATAAGTACTTCTCTTAATGTTCATACCCTTATATTAATGGTACTCTCACTTTTGGTAGAGAAGCTTCTCTTTTCAGATGGCAGCGACCTTGGGATGTCTCAGAAGGCATCATGGTTCTGGAAAGAAGTGACCGGAGTGCTCAGTACTGCAATATGTCTATCACACCTTCCAAGGCTCAGGGTCCATTGTGGAAGAAGTGGTGGAAAGAATGTAAGAGCCAAAGGAAGGGTAGGACTCCTTACAATGTGCTCCCCGCAGACACAAAATGGCCTGGATATCCATGACCTCACAGTGCTACACAAGACCATTATAACAGGAGGAAAAGATAATGATATCAAAATAAAAGAGAGACTGACTGAGATAGGGAGGGGATATGATGGAGAATGGAGTTTCAAAGGGGAAAGTGGGGGGTGAGAGGCAGGGTATTATCATGAGATGTCTTTTATAATGGAAGTTGTTAATAAAAAAATTTTTGAAAAGAAAAAAAAAAACTGCACCCCTAGCTGGGCATGGTGGTGTAAAACCTTTAATCCCAGCATTTGGGAGGCAGAGGTAGGAGGAGGTGGAGGCCGGCCTGAAACTACACAGTGAATTCCAGGTCAGCCTGGGCTGGAGTGAGACCAAGACCTTACCTAAAAAAAAAAAAAAGGGGGCTGGAGAGATGGCTTAGCGGTTAAGCGCTTGCCTGTGAAGCCTAAGGACCCGGGTTCCAGGCTCAGTTCCGCAGGTCCCACTTTAGCCAGATACACAAGGGGGCGCACGCGTCTGAAGTTCGTTTGCAGAGGCTGGAAGCCCTGGCCTGCCCATTCTGTCTCTCTCCCTCTATCTGTCTTTCTCTCTGTGTCTGTCACTCTCAAATAAATAAATAAATAAATAAAATTTAAAAAAAAAATAAAAAATTTAAAAAAAGGCAACCCTTTTTCAGAAAGCACCCACCATGCCCAGGGCTGGGGAGATGATCAGTGGTAAGAGTTCCTGCAACTTAAGCATGAGGCCCTTTTTGTCTAAAGACCACCAATTTCCTCCACTCCCAGAACCCACCTAAAGAGCAAGAGTTCATGGCCATGCACTTTAACCCCAGTACTGTAGGGCAGAGAGCCACAGACCTGAGAATTACTGGGGCTCTCTGACAGAGCACCTTGAGGGTCAAGGAAATACACAGATGAGCATTAACAGAAGGACGCCCAGTGGTCTCTTCTGACCACCACACGGCCAAGGGGTGTACATCTGCAAACACACATGCACACACTACATTACACAATACTCTATGTACACATGCACGCACACATGCATGCACAAAAAAGTAAGTAAAAAGGCCCATGTCCTATATGAGGTGCTAGTTATCCTAATTCTCAGTTTAATAAGGAACATTTTGGAAGTAAAGGTGATAAGTGAGAATGTTATCTTCAAATCAAATAACTGTCTTGTTCTAGTATTACTCATGTTACTTAAGGGTCATTCCTTGAAAACAGTTAACAAGCAGTAAAATTCATGAGCTTAATTTACTATATGTAGCTTTTGTTTAAGGCAAGGTTGTATTTATCTTACGCTAGCCTTGAACTCACTATGAAGCTAAGGATGACCTTGAATTTCTTCTGCCTCCACCTCCCAAGTGCTGGGTAAATCAGTCATGTGCTGGGGATTGAACCCAGGGCTTTGTGCACACTAGGCAAGTACTGTCCCAAGTGAGGTACATCCACACACCCTTAAAATTGCTTTCTTTTTATTTTAAAATATGTATTATTTTTAAAAAATGTATTAATTAAATTTTTATTTTTAACATTTTTATTTGACAGAGACAGAGGTGGTGGTGGGGGGGAGACAGAGAGAATGGGCACGCCAGGGCCTCCAGCCACTGCAAACAAACTCCAGATGCATGTGTCACCTGGTGCATCTGGCTAATGTGGGTCCTTTAGCTTTGCAGGCAAGTGCCTTAAAACCACTAAGCCATTTCCCCAGCCCTAAAATATATATATTTTTTATGTGTTTATTTATTTGCATGTGTGTGTATGGGCACACAACTCCAGGCCCTCTTGCCTCTGCAAATGAACGCCAGACGCATGTGTCACTTTTCTGCATCTGACTTACCTTGGTGACTTGGAAATTGAACTTGAATTGACCCCTGGCTGACAGGTTTTGCAAGCAAACACCTTTAAACACTGAGCTATCTTCCCACCCCTAAACTGTTTTTAAGGGACATTGCTTAATATATTTATCTGGATTGATATTGTCTAATAATTTTTTTTAATTCGGTGCTGGGAATTGAACTTAAAGCATGAAGCATGTGAGGCAAGGATTCTATCACTGAGTGATAGTCCCAACTGCTTAATTCTAAAGAGAGTGAAGATTAAGATACTCATACCACCTGGTTCTTATATTTTCATCAATATACTCAATATGAGTCAAGATAACCTCAGACTTATGGTATTTATAGAAAATGCTTCCTTTGCCTTAAGAATAGTGGACTCAAAATGAAACCTCTTATCAGTTATAGTGAAAGCTGCATTTCTGAGGGTGTGCACATTTGTTATAGCAAAAAAGGACAGAACAGCTCGGGGCACACCGAACTGGATTTGTTGCTGTCCTCTCCTTGCCCAAGAAGGGCTAGAATCAGCTTCATCCTAGGTGTATTCAGCCCGCTCTGGTCATTCCACGACCCCCTGGATCCGAAGCTCGGCTCCCCTCGCACTGATGGTGACTTCCTTCTCTACGGGTTTCTAGCTTGTCACCTCCCTACCCTCTCCATTCCTAACAACAACCAAAAAGTTCAAACTCCTGGCAGTGCATCCAAGTCCTCTCAACCCCAACTCCCGCTCCCCCCATCCAGCTCTGAACAATCTGGGGGTGGGGTGGGGGCGGGGATCTGCGCAAGGCTGGAAGTGGGAGGCGGTCCATCGAATTAAGCATGGGCGTCTCTAGAACAATGACTATCCATGCATGCTCTAGGGGTCCTCGCTGGATGAGATGCTCCGGGCGATTCCAAAACGCACGGCTCACCTGGGGCGCGGCGGCCGGAGGCTTCGGGGACATTCCTGCCCGTGCGGGCGCCGGCTGCGGGTCGCGGGCTGCGTAGACAGGACCGGGTCCGCTCACCAGGCTGCAGAGCCAGCTCCAACCAGCCTGCCCGCCGACCCGCCTCCGCCCCGCAGCTACTGGGGTGGAGAAGGTGGAGAGAAGCGCTGGTCCCGCCCCGGCCTGCCTTTCCCTCCGCCCGACACCCAAGTTAAAAGGCTCGGCCGCCTCCCCGGGCCCCGCCCCGCCCCGCCCCGCCCGCGGGACGGTGGGCGAGGCTGGCCGCCGCGCTCGCGATCACCACCTCCGGGGCCGTTCCAGCTTCGCGACCACGGGCCCGCGCCGCGCCGCGCCTCAGGGCCACCGCCCCTCTCGCTCCCGCGCCCGTCTCTGCGGCCTGCGGCTCTTTGCAGCAGGACGGTTAAGCTTCCCAAACCGGCCTCCGCCGCAGCGGGGTCGCACAATGGCCGCAGTGGCGGGGCAGAGGCAGAAGTGCGCCTGCGCACTGGGGTGTGTGTGTGTGTGTGTGTGTGTGTGTGTGTGTGTGTGTGCGCTCCCCCCCCGCCCCATTCCCGGGAGCCCGCGGCCTACATTTCCCAGAGGCCCCCGCGTGCGGGCCTCGCAGACACCGCCTCCGTACGCCCCCTAGTGGTGAGATCCCCTGTAAGGGCCGCGGAGGTGGCAAGCCTGAGTGTGGATGTAGTGACCTCTCTTGGGCCAAGGGGCAGGTTGCTTGTGGACACCCGTGTCTGGGCTTGGGCGCTTGAAGATGAGGCGGACAACAAAAATGTGAACATAGTAACAAGATACTTATAGGTCTTGGCTTTAGTTATAAGAAAGTGTCATGGCTCACGCCTGTGATCCCAGCACTGACGAGGCTGAGGTAGGAGCATGGCCTGGGCTACGGAGTGAGTTTCAGGTTAATCTGGGCTAAAGTGAGACCCTCCCTCAGTCAACAAAAACATAACAAAACAAGACAAAACAAAACAAAAAAAAGGACTAGGGCTGGAGAGATGGCTCAGTGGTTAAAGGAGCTTGCTTACAAAACCTGTAGACCTGGGTTTGATTCCCATGTCAAACCAGATGCATAAAGTGGCACATGTATCTGGAGTTCGTTTGCAAGCAGCAAGAGGCCCTGACATCATAGTCAATCTCTCTTCATAAATAAATTTTAATAAAAATACATACTTTGGGGGAGGGCTGGAGAGATGGTTCAGCGGTTAAGATGCTTGCCTGCAAACGTAATGACCCAGGTTCAGTTCCCCAGTACCCATGTAAAGCCAGATGCACAAAGTGGTGCATACAGCTGGAATTCGTTTGCAGTGATAGGAAGCCCTGGCGCTCCCATTCTCTTTCTCTCCCTCTCAATCCCCTTGCAAATGAATAAAAAAGCCACATCTATATTACATATCTATTTAAAAGGCTAGGAGGCCATGGTGGTGGTACATTTTTGTAATTACGGCACTGGGGAAGCTGAAACAGGAACGCCACGAGTTTGAGGCCAGCCTAGGGCTACATAAGGAGACTGTCTAAAACAAACAGGAATGAAATGAAGGAAATGAGACATGGCAGGACATTGAGAATGGTGCTTCTCCTCGGCTGTCTTCACCCACAGATCACCATCAAAGATGTGGACTGTGATTTCCAAGTTTACACCTATTACAATTTCTTCCATGAAATAGTAAATGATATAAAAGGGAAGAAAAAAGAAACCATATAAATCTGTCTCCCAGCAAACTGCTACTACTGTGTTATTTTATTATGGCTATTTCATGGCTCATGATGTTATACTTAAGGTAGGCCAAAATTAATGGAAATTTTCAGCACAAAAATGGTGGACACTTAGATTCAGATCTTAAATTCATGTCACAGTACATCACAGAACTATTCTAAACTTCCTAGACTTAGACTAGAATTCTTTTTTAAAAGATACTTTTTATTTATTTGCAAGGACAGAGAGAGAGAGGGAGAGAATAGGCACACCAGGGCCTCTAGCCACTGCAAACAAACTCCATATGAATGAGCCACTTTGTGCATCTGGTTTTACATGGGTACTGGGACATTGAACCCAGGTCATTAGGCTTTCAAGACAAGTGCCTTTACCACTGAGAAATCTCTCTAGCTCGAATTCTTTTTTGAAATATTCTTTATTTATTTGTGTGTGTGTGAGAGAGAGAGGGAGGGAAGGAGAGACAAAGAGAATGGGCACATCAGGGCATTTTTGTTGCTGCAGACAAACTCCAGATGCATGTGCCACTTTGTACATCTGATTTTATGTGAGTACTGTGAAATTGAACTGGGCAGGAACACACTGCAAGCAAGAGCCTTTAACTATTGAGCCATCTCCCTAGGATAGACTTGACTTCTTGATAGGAACATCACACAGCTATAAAATAGAAAATGACAGTAACTAAATTCACCTGACATTACATTACTTTATCAAGAAAACAGAAACTTAAGCCAGGTGTGGTGGTGCACACCTTTAATCCCAGCACTTGGGAGGCAAAGGTGGGAAGATCACAGTGAGTTCAAGGCCACCCTGAGATTACATAGTGAATTCCAGGTCAGCCTGGACCTGAGTGAAAACCTACCTCAAAAAAAAAAAAGACTCTTAAAAGTTAATGCTGGGCTGGAGAGATGGCTGAGAGGTTAAGCGCTTGCCTATGAAGCCTAAGGACCCTGGTTCGAGGCTCCATTCCCCAGGACCTACGTTAGCCAGATGCACAAGGGGGCGCACGCGTCTGGAGTTCGTTTGTAGTGGCTGGAGGCTCTGGTGCACCCATTCATTCTCTCTCTCTCTCACCCTCTCTCTCTCTACCTCTTTCTCTGTCTGTCACCCTCAGATAAAAATAAAACTGATTTAAATTTTTTTTTTTTTTTTGGTTTTTCGAGGTAGGGTCTCACTCTGGTCCAGGCTGACCTGGAATTAACTCTGTCATCTCAGGGTGGCCTTGAACTCATGGCAATCCTCCTACCTCTGCCTCCCGAGTGCTGGGATTAAAGGCGTGCGCCACCACGCCCGGCTGATTTAAATATTTTTTAAAGTTAGTCCTTTCTCCCATTACATATTGAATATAGTACTTAGGCATTATCAATAACATTCAGTATTAGTGACTCAGAAATATGAATTAGAGTAGGTCTGGGCAGGCCACTCTAAGGCTGTTAGTAACTATGACTTAAGGAGGCAATTGCTGGACCAAGAGAGAGAGAGAGGAATTCCAGGCTGAAGGAACTGGAGGTACAAAAGTTTTCAAGTGGATGGCTTAGCGGTTAAGCGCTTGCCTGTGAAGCCTAAGGACCCCAGTTTGAGGCTCGGTTCCCCAGGTCCCACGTTAGCCAGATGCACAAGGGGGCGCACGCGTCTGGAGTTCGTTTGCAGAGGCTGGAAGCCCTGGCGCGCCCATTCTCTCTCTCTCCCTCTATCTGTCTTTCTCTCTGTGTCTGTCGCTCTCAAATAAATAAATTAAAAATTAAAAAAAAAGTTTTCAAGTGGAAATAACTTGATATGTTTTAGAAACAGGTGCCTAATGGAGACATAACAGAGTGAGGCATGGAAGAGTGAGTTGAGTAGGCCAGGAAGGCTGGGGCTTGATAGAACCAGGGTTTGGAAGTCTAAGGAATGTGGAGATTTGTTTATTCTTTTATATTTATTGACAACTTTCATAATTATAGACAATGAGCCATGGTAATTCTCTCCCCCTTTCTCCTTTGCAACTCCATTCTCCATCATATCCCCTGCCCCTCTCAATCAGTCTCTCTTTTATTTTGATGTTATGATCTTTTCTTCCTATTATGATGGTCTTGTGTAGGTAGTGTCAGACACTGTGAGGTCATGGATAACCAGACCATTTTGTGTCTGGAGGAGCACGTTGTAAGGAGTCCTACCCTTCCTTTGGATCTTTCATTCTTTCTGTCAATTCTTCTGCAATGGACCCTGAGCATTAGATGGTGTGGTAGAGATGATTCAATGCTGAGCACTCCTCTGTCACTGGAGAGATGGCTTAGCAGTTAGGCGCTTGCCTGTGAAGCCTATGGACCCTGGTTTGAGGCTTGATTCCCCAGGACCCATGTACTGGGCCCCTGTACCTCCTCTCTCTCTGTCTCTGTCACTCTCAAATAAACAAATAAAGAACAAAAAATATTTTAAAAATTTATTTGGCAGAGAAAGGGGGAGAAAGAATGAATGAGCCCATCAGGGCTTCCAGCCACTGCAAACGAACTCCAGGCACATGAGCCCCCTTGTGCATCTGGCTAATGTAGGTCCTGGAGAATTGAACCTGGGTCCTTTAGCTTTGCAGGCAAACTCCCTAACCACTAAGCCATCCCTCCAGCCACCTATCACCTCATTAAAATTTTTTTTTCATCTTCACAAAGAGAATATTTATGAAGCCAGGCAAGGTCATGCATGCCTTTAGTCCCAGTGCTCAGGAGGCTGAGGTATGAGGATCACCATGAGTTCGCAGCCACCCTGAGACAACATAGTGAATTCCAGGTCAGCATGGACTAGAGTGAAACCCTACCTCAAAGAAACAAAACAAAACACCAAGAAATTGATATTGATACAATGATGTAGCCCACATGTCTATTTAGATCTCTACACAGTCTTTCTACATGACTTTGTGTGTAATTCTGACATCACATGTATATATTCATGTAATTCTGGCTGGCCTTGAGGCTGAGGGTGATCCGGAACTGCTAATCCTTCTGTCCCCACCTCCCAAGTACTAGAAAGACTGCAGTGGGCCACCATGTTTCTATTCCACTGTCTTCTGCTCGGATTCTAGTACAGTTGTGTGGTCTTCAACTGTCTGTCTTTTTCTGGATTTCTATTTCATCTGTACAACGAAAATGCTGATTTGACTGATGCAAAACCCCATTTATGCTTCTCTTTCAACTGCTGTGCTTGGCTTTAAATAGAAAATGTGGCCTGCCCAGAGGTGAGGAATCATGAAGATGAGTCAGCCGGTTCCTTTGTCTGTTTTGTTCTTGGCCTGGGCTCAGGACTTGACTGGAGCTGATAGCCGTATTCCTTGTAGCGCCTCAGTACCCAGGACGTTCTCCACACTTGCCCAGCGGGATCTTGGGATAATGCAGCATCAGCTCCTCCGTTACCTTGGTGATCACTGGCTGGTGTGGGCTTTGTTGCCCTCTAGCGGACATTCAGGAACTTGCGCTCTGTCTTTTTCCTTGGGGTGTACGTGTTATAACCACTGTTCTGTCCAAAGAAGTGGATCAGGTACTGGGCCCCTGTACCTCTTCTCGCTGCTCTGGTCTAGATACTCTGGCTGTTATTTATTTATTTATTTATTTATTTATTTATTTATTTATTTATTTATTTATTTATTTATTTATTTATTTATTTATTTGAGAGCGACAGACACAGAGAGAAAGACAGAGGGAGAGAGAGAGAATGGGCGCGCCAGGGCTTCCAGCCTCTGCAAACGAACTCCAGACGCGTGCGCCCCCTTGTGCATCTGGCTAACGTGGGACCTGGGGAACCGAGCCTCGAACCGGGGTCCTTAGGCTTCACAGGCAAGCGCTTAACCGCTAAGCCATCTCTCCAGCCCTACTCTGGCTTTTTTGTCCGGGGCCAGGTTTCTGGCTTTGTTGCCCAAGTTAAACATTTACTCCTTCCATCCAGGGTCCTAGGAAGTTAAGGAGTGTTATGTAACTGAGGAGGGAAGACCTTCAACCAGTGTAGCTGGCAAGTCCTGCAGCAAGCTTCATGGATGCAACCAACTTTCATGAGTCCTTACCCATGCTGGGTTGGGCTTCCCAGTGATGGAGCTGCCTCACCTGTGTTCTGGAAGTAAAGCTAACACACTCATTGGTCCACCAAGAAAATGCCCTCCTTGGGCTGGAGAGATGGCTTAGTGGGTAAGGCACTTGCATGCAAAGCATAATGACCTGGGTTCAATTCCCCAGCACCCACATAAAAAAGACAGATACACAACGTGGCGCATACTGGAGTTCGTTTTCAGAGGTTGGCAATCCTGGTGTGCCCATTATTTCTGTCTCTCTCCTTTCCATGTCTCTCTGCTTGTAAATAAAAATATTTTAAAACGGAGGATGGAGAGATGGATTCATGGTTAATGTGCTTGCCAGCAAAGCCAAAGGACCCAGGTTCTATTCCTTAGTACCCAAGTAAAACCAGAAGCACAGAGAGGCACATGCATCTGGAGTTCATTTGCAGTGGCTAGAGGTCCTTGCATGCCCATTCTCTGTCTCTCTGCCATTCTCTTTTCCAATCTCTCTCTTTTCTCAAATAAATATTAGCCAGGTGTGGTGATGCACACCTTTAATCCCAGCACTCGGGAGGCAGAGGTAGGAGGAGTGCCATGAGTTCAAGGCCAACCTGAGACTACAGAATGAATTCCAGGTCAGCCTGAACCAGAGTGAGACCCTAACCTTGAAAAGCCAAAATAAGTAAATAAATATTTAAAAAAAGAAAATACCCTTCCCACTGACTGATACCCATAGCAACCTTTGATTCAGCCCTCAGATTCCAGAGCTACTTCTCTGGAGGACCTGTTTGGGATTGGATCTCAGTCAGGACAGACTTAAGGAAGCAACCCATGGATGTGAGCTGGAGGCACACCACTAGAGATGGGTATTGTAGCCTTGGTGCAGAGGTGGGCAGGCAGACTCATGACCCAACAAAACACAAGGCCGATGATGGAGTGTGTTGGGAACACCACATAGGAGAAGAGGAGCCCACCCTACCTAAGCCAGGCAGAAAGACTACCTGGCATAAGTGATGCCTGAGGCGAGCTTTGAAGGATGAGGCGGCTGATGGAAAGAAGGCTTTAGATGGATTGAGAGAGATTTTCTCTTTGGGGTCTGCCTTCCTAAGGTACTATTCCTCCTTAGGGGTCCACTGAGCCTGAATTCCCTACCTTACCCTCTCCTCCTCTCATCTGTCCTTTTTTCCTGGGCAATCTGTCCCAACCCTAAGATTGTAACAATTGTCCCCTCGTTACCTGTGGCTCCTTGCCCCTTGTCACATGCAGTTCCTTCTACCTGAACTGCTCTTGATTTACTTGACTATCTGGTGAACTCATTCACCCTTAAAGACTCAATTTGACGTTTATGCCTCTGTGGTTTCATCCCATAGTCACTCCCTCAACCATGCCTCTATTCCACAAACTGACGCGTGTTAGATCACGATATGGCCCTACATTACTACGTTTTGTTCACTTATCTGTCCCTCCAGCTGGCTGTGATCTCCCATAGGCTGGAAGAGGATGGACTTTTTCTCAAACCTTAGGCTCTAATATTCAGTCCTCAATAGATGGATAAATATAAGCACAACTTCTTTTTGTAAAGTAACAAATATCCCAGTTAGCAAAGCTGGTTATCTCTGACTCCCAATCCTGTACCCTGACACGGTCCCAAAGGTATTTGGCCATATGTTATTAAAGTGAATTAAAATTTGCTTGAAATAACTACAGCCTCCCCCGTTCCCCTGAGCCTGCAATGACCAGATTACATCTCCTCCAGGCACAGAAGTTTGACATTTCATTGCAAAGTCATTTTCTTCTCATTTCCTTATGTTGCTAAAATATTCCATTTCTCTTCACTTCCCCTTTGTGTCCCCATTACTCACGTTTAGTTAAATTTATCCACTGCCATTTAATCATCTGAGATAGGCTTGCTGGAGTGGATGTTGGAGGGCAGGGCCTTCTCTCCTCAGACCATCTGTCTCCCCCTGGGCCATGCTGAGAACGGAACTCAGACCCTTCCCCCTGAGGACAAGGATTCTTGAGCTACCTTTGGACCCTGGGTTTCTCCCCATGGTAACACTGACTTCAGGGTCTTCAGCTCTGTCACACCCGCCACCCTTCCATCTGCTTCCTCCTCCTCTCCTGCTTCCTGGAGCATGGTTTTCATTTTGCCTCCAGACCTGGCAGTTCTGGGAGTGTTCAGTCACACTTACAAAAGGGCCGCATAATTCTTCTCTGAATAGGCTTGATGAGTAAGCCCTTAAAAGGATAAAAGGGCAGCCAATGTGGAGGCTGTTGCGTGCCTGCTTGGGACATTGCCACAGCAGCCATGTTTCTTAGATGGCTGAAACATCATCTTCCTTATCACCCATCCTGATAACGTAGGGATGGAGAGCTTTCTTCTCCCCAGGGAAAGTTGGAAACCAAGACCAGAAAGGTACACTTTGGCATGAGTAGAATTCTTGTTTGACCACGTATCAACTGTGTCATGTGGGCACTTGGGACTTAGGGCTTAGGACTGGTCAGGACAGGGGACTCAAGGTCCAGGAGCCATAGTGCCTCAGCCTAGGCCCTAAGGGACAGGAGCAAAAGTCTGTGGGGCTGAATTTACCGGACATGTATGGAGTGCTGGGCTCTGTGAATGTATTTGGCAAGTTGAGGCTGTCACTCCCCACCTTGGTGAGGTGTCTGGCGCTCACTTCACACTTAGGGAAAGGAGGGCCTCTTTGAGAAGATCAGTCCATGCATGTCCTTTGATGCTTCAGGGACATAGTGAGTTGAGGGTAATTTGTACCAGAGAATTTCAATGTCAGGGACAGGCTGGTAAGAATCCTCTATTGTGTGCAAGGAAGCCAGGCACACTGGGATGTGGCTGCATGCCAAGGTCAAGATGGCAGAGGATGGGTTTGTTTCAGGTAGACAAGAGGTAGGGCATGGGCTGGAGAGATGGCTTAGCGGTTAAGCGCTTGCCTGTGAAGCCTAAGGACCCCGGTTCGAGGCTCGGTTCCCCAGGTCCCACGTTAGCCAGATGCACAAGGGGGCGCACGCGTCTGGAGTTCGTTTGCAGAGGCTGGAAGCCCTGGTGCGCCCATTCTCTCTCTTCCCTTCTATCTGTCTTTCTCTCTGTGTCTGTCGCTCTCAAATAAATAAATAAAAAATTTATTAAAAAAAAAAAGAGGTAGGGCATGAACATGAGAACCAGGATGTTGGAATCATGTTGGTGTTTGATCAAGAAGCCTCCTGGGCAGGAGCTGTGAAGATGGCTTAGTGTAAAGTGTTTGTCTCATATGCATGAGGACCTGAGTTAGGATTTCCAGTCCCATATGAAATGCAGCCATGATGGCATGCTCCTGTAATCCCAGTGCTAAGGAGTTGGAAACAGGAAGATCCTCCAGACTTTCTGGATACTCTACTCCAATCAGTGAGCTCTGGGTTCAGTGAGAAACCCTGTCAAAACAAAGTAAGGTGGCTAGAGAAATGGCTCAGTAGGTACAAGTGCTTGCTTGCAAAGCCTAACATCCCGAGTTCAGTTTCCCCAGTACCCACATAAAACCAATTGCACAAAATGGTCCATGCCTCTGGGGTTCGTTTGCAGTGGCTAGAGGCCCCAGCATGTCCATTCTCTCTCTCTCTCTCTTGCTCTCTCTGTGTGTCTCTCCTCTCTCTCTTCATCTCTCCTTGCAAGTAAATAAATAAAAATTAAAAATAAGGTGCTTGATGTTGTGGCGCACACCTTTAATCCCAGCACTGGGGAGGTAGAGGTAGGAAGATCATTGTGAGTTTGAGGCCAACCTGGGACTACAGAGTGAATTCCAGGTCAGCCTGGACTAGAGCGAGACTCTACATTGAAAAGCAAAAAAATAAAAATAAAAATAAACTTAAAAGATACAGGATACCAAAAGAAAAACCAAAAAAAAAAAAAAAAAAAGATACAGGATAAAGAGGGGAATGATAAATTGTTTTGTAGTTGCTTCTTTTTTGGAGGGGGGAGATTTTGAGGTAGGGTCTCACTCTAGCCCAGGCTGATCTGAAATTCCATATGTAGTTTCAGGGTGGGCTTCAACCCACTGCAATCCTCCTCCCTCTGCCTCCCAAGTGCTAGGATTGAAGGAGTGCGCCACCATGCCCAGCTGTAGTTTCATTTTATGAGTCACATTTCTATGGCATACATGATCACACTTAATTTTTCTTTATTATTATTACTTATTTATTTTTAAAACTTCTTTGAGGTAGGGTCTCACTGTAGCCCAGGCTGACTTGGGATTCATTCTGTCATCCCAGGCTGGCCTCAAACTCATGGCGATCCAACTACCTCTCTGCCTCCTGAGTGCTGGGATTAAAGGTATGTACCACTACACCTGGCTGTCTTTAAAACTTTTTGCTGGGGCTGGAGAGATGTCTCAGCAGTTAAAGGCACTTGATTGCAAAGCCTGACTGCCAGGGCTTAATTCCTCAGTACCACATAGGTCAGATATACAAAGTAGCTGGAGGCCCTGGCGCACCCCTATGTTCTTTGTTCTCTCTCTCCCAAATAAATAATAAATATTTTAAAAACTTAACTTTTTGGGCTAGAAGATGGCTTAGCAGTGGTTAAGTCATCGGCCTGCAGAGCCAAAGGACCCAGGTTCGATTCCCCAGGACCCACGTTACCCAGATGTACAAGGGGGTGCATGCGTCTGGAGTTCATTTGCAGTGGCTGGAAGCCCTGGCATACCCATTCTCCCTCTCTCCCTCCTTTCCTGTCAAACAAATAAATAAAAATAAAATATTTAAAAAAAAACTTAACTTTTTACTGAAAATTTTCATATGTATAAGTAATATATTTTGATCATAATCCCCTCCCACTACCATCTTTTGTCCCCCAATCTCCTCTATCTCCCTTCCATTGACCCCTTTATTATTTCCAGCTAGTCCCTCTTCTACTTTGCAGGGTTTTTTTTTCTTTCTTTTTTGCCCTCCTCCATTATCAGTGATGTTATATGTTGATGGGCCCAATGTCATGCGGGCCCTGTGCGAGTAATGACAGCTGCTGTGCGGGTCGAAATACAACAGCATTTCATGCCAGGAAGACAGCGTTCAAAGCGCTGCTCCCCATTCCCTAGCTTTACTTTCTTTCCACCCCTCCTCTGCAGTGTTCCCTGAGCCTTTGAGGATGTGACGGGGAGGTCTCATTTAGTGCTGAGCACTCAACAGTCACTTATTCTCAGCACTTTGATGAGTTTTGAGTCTCCCTAGTGGTCACTGATATTTGCATAAAGAGGTTTTTCTGACCAAATGTGAAAGCAGCTCTTCTGAGGGCATAAACATAAATATTTAGAGGGCAACTTGATGAGTCAAACATCCATTTAGATAAACAACAGCAGTAGGTTTCCCATAAGGCCTATGACACCCCCACCTCCCAGCCATGGGCTTCTGATTGGGCTTTCAGTACCAGGCATGAATTTATTCCCTTCTGTGCAGTGGGCCTCAAATCCAGTCAGAGAGCAGTTGGTTATCCATGTAACAGTCATGCCACTATTGTACCAGTTGGGCACACCTTGCCTGGATGGTTGGTTTGTTGTGTAGCTTCCAGGGCCCACTCCTAGTTGAAACTATGGATGACGCCAGCATAGCACTTTCCAACATTCTTCCAATAGGGAAGAGGTTTCCAGCTCAGTTCCAGTGTGAATTCTTAGTGTCCTATAACTGAAGTATGTCCTCTCTTCAGAAGTAGGGTCACATCCTCTAGTTTGGGTAGAAACCCAAGAGCACTTGCAATATCCTGTATTGTTTTGGGACCTTCAGGGGCTTTCCTGACCAACAACTCACTGGTGCTGGTACCTTTGCTACTGTGATTTTCCTGTAACAACCCATGGCTTCTGGGGACAGCAGCATTCACCTACACTGGGTACTTTTGCCCAAACTCCCTCTTTTTAATCATATATATATATATATATATATATATATATATATATATATATTTTTTTTTTTTTTTTTTTTTTTTTTTTTGAGGTAGGGCCTCACTCTAGCTGACCTGGAACTCACTATGTAGACTCAGGGTGGCCTCAAACTCTCTGTGATCCTTCTACATCTGCCTTTGGAATGCTAGATTGCTGTCTGCTTTTCCTTACCACCCTTTGGTTTGGTTAACCCTCCTCAATTCCCTTCTCTCTTCCACCCCTCCTCTGGTGCCTTGTTAGTTAGTTAGTTTGTTTCAAGGAAACATCTCACTCTAGTCCCATGCTAAACTTAAATTCATGGTGCTCCTCCTACCTCAACCTCCTGAGTGTTAGGATCAAAAGCATGTGCTGGGCTGGAGAAATGGCTTAGCAGTTAAGGTGCATGCCTGTGAAGCCTAAGGACCCTGGTTTGATTCTCCAGGTCTCATGTAAGCCAGATGCACTTGGTGGCACATGCAACTGGAGTTCGTTTACAGTGGCTAGAGGCCCTGGCGCACACATTCTCACTCTCTCCCTCTCTCTGTCTCTAATAAATTTAAAAAATCTTTAAAAGCATGTGCCACCACACCTGCCTCTCCTTATTTTTTGTTAATGAAATATACTTTATTTATTTATTTAGTTTGTTTGTTTTCTTTTTCAAGGTAGAGTCTCACTCTAGCTCAGGCTGACCCGGAATTCACTATGTAGTCTCAGGGTGGCCTCAAACTCATGGTGATCCTCCTACCTCTGCCTCCTGAGTGCTGAGATTAAAGGCATGCACCACCATGCCCAGCTTGAAATATACTTTATTTTTATGTCAATTCAAAACATATCCAATTTTTTCTAATACATCACATCTCCAGTCTATACTCATCTGTACTTCCCTTTTAAAAAATATTCTACAAAAATATTCTATTTATTTGCAAGCAGAAAGAGAGAGATAGAGAGAAGAATCTGGGTGTGGTGGCACACGCCTTTAATTCCAGCACTTGGGAGGCAGAGGTAGGAGGATCGACAAGAGTTCGAGGCCATCCTGAGACTCCATAGTAAATTACCGGTCAGCCTGGACCAGAGTGAGACCCTACCTTGGAAAAAGAGAGAGAGAGAGAGAGAAGAGAGAGACAGAGAAAATGGGTATGCCAGGGCCTACAGCCACTGCAACTGAGCTCCTGATGCATGTGCAACTTTATGCATCTGGCTTTATGTGGGTACTTGGGAATCATACCAGGGTCATTAGGTTTTTTAGGCAAGCACCTTAGCTGCTGAGCCATCTCTCCAACCCTCCTTATTTATTTATTTATTTTTTTATGAGAGAGAGAGAGAAAGAGAGAGTGCCTCTAGCTATTGCAATCAAACTCCAGACACGTGCGCCACTTTGTGCACATGTGTGACCTTGTATGTCTGGTTTAGTGGGTTCTTGGGAGTCAAACCTGGGTCCTTAGGCTTCACAGGCAAGCACCTTAACCACTAAGCCATCTCTGTAGCCCCAGCCCTCCTCCTTCTTCTTCTCCTCCATCTCTTTTGTCTTTTTTTTTTTTTTCTTTTTTAAATATTGTGTGGCCAGGGCTGGAGGGATGGCTTAGTGGTTAAGGCGTTTGTCTGCAAAGCCAAAGGATCTCGATTCAACTATCCAGGACCCACATTAGCCAGATGCACAAGGGGGGGGTGCAAGCATCTGGAGATCATTTGCAGTGGCTGGAGGCCCTGGAGCACCCATTCTCTCTCTCCCTCTCTCCCTCTTTCTCTGTCAAATAAATAAATAAAAATCAGAGCCGGGCCTAGTGGTCACACCTTTAATCCCAGCACTCTGGAGGCAGAGGTAGGAGGATTGCTGTGAATTCAAGGCCACCCTGAGACTACACAGTGAATTCCAGGTCAGCTTGGGCTAGAGTGAGACCCTACCTTAAAAAGCCCAAAATAAATAAATAAAATTTAAAAAAAATTATGTGGCCAGGCATGCTGGTGCATGTCTTTAATACCATAGGCAAGTTTAGAACTACAGAGTGAGTTCCAAGTCAGCCTGGGATAGAGACTCTACCTGGAAAAACAACAAAAATGTTGTGTGTGTGTTTGTGGATGTGTATGAGGTATGCATGGGTGTGCGTGCCATGACATGCATGTGGAGGTCAGAGGACAACATCCAGTTGTTTCCTTCTGTCTCCTCTTACTTTTCAGACAGGGTCTCTGTTGGGTTTTTACCACTGCGCATGCACCAGGCCAGTTGGCGAGCGAGCCTCCAGATTCTTCAGGTTCCGCCCTCCAAGGTATAGGCATGTTGGATTGTAGATCCAGGTGTGGGTGCTGGGAGTCAAACTTGGGCTGGCAGGCTTTTAAGCAAGCCCCCTCAACTGCTGAGACATCTCCCTAGCCCCTCTTTCCTTTCCTTTCTCATTTCCTTCCTTCCTTCCTTCCTTCCTTCCTTCCTTCCTTCCTTCCTTCCTTCCTTCCTTCTTTCCTTCCTTCCTGTGTGTTCATGTGTGTAGTATGTGTAGTGTGGTGTGTGTGGTATATGTTCATGGATGTGCAGATGTGGTGTTCTGTATGCTCCTTCAGAGGCCAGAAGAGGATGCTGAGTGTCTCCACCTATGGCTCTGCTGCTTGTTTCCTTCAGATGGAGTCTCTCACTTATTCTGGAGTTTGTCCCGGCGATTCTTTGGTCCCTGTTCCCTGCAGCAGTGGGGTTACAGACTGAGTGGCCATTCCCAACTATTTACATGGGTGCTGAGGAATTGATCTCAGGAGGTCTCAGTAATGCAGGATTTGGGGTCCAGGGAGAATTCAATTCCATAGAGATACGGGAGATCTCAGGCTTGTGGACCCCAACCTTTTGGTTCTTATCCAAGTTAGCAATGAACTAAAAATATGGACTCCAAGAAGGGTAAATTATGAATGACGAGGTTTATTTTAGAGAGGACTAGGATGCAGAGGGAAAGCTAGCTGAATTGCTCAACCCACAAAGAAACCCCCCACCCCTTCCTCAGATGGACAGGGGGAGGGGAGGTGGAGAAAACCTCCTTCACACAGAGGGATCTCCAGGGAAGAAGCCGGGGCATAGTCACACACCCATGCGGAAGAAGTGGGAGAGCCCAAGCCAAGGGACCCCAAGAGATCAGAGAGGATTATGAGATTTAAAAAAAAAGGCTTAAAACTTAAAGAAAGACCATGCATGTAACAAAGTGAGAAAGCACCCCAAGACAAGGAGCCAGGCTGGGAAGTGGTGGGGGGAGAGACTTGCACACTGGTGTTCAGATGTATGGATTTACACACGTGGTTAGGCTCCTTTGTATGCATTAATCATTCAAGCGGGATGAGCCTCGTTATTAGACTCTGGTGTGTATGGGAGCAACCTGATTGGTTGATGGACTCAAGTGGCAGACTCAGGAGGGGCCAGCCCACAGGTGTGCCAAGCTGAGGAAGGAACAGAAAGCTCTGGTACCGAGGAATTACGTGTAGCCATCTTGAATGAGAATGGATCAGACATGGGTTCTAGTCCTGCCAGGGCAGGCAAGGTGACATCTGTGGTCTCCTTAGGCCTCTGTCCCTGATGCCTGCCTGTAAGAAGCTACCTTGCTCCTGCTTCTCCTTCATTTGGGCCCCTCACTCTCATGCTTGTGTAGGATGCACTCTTATCTCTCCAGCTCCACTGAGGCAAGCTCTCACTATAAAACCCAGGCAGATCTGGAACTTACTGTGTATTGCAGCTTGGCCTTGAATTTAAGATCTGCCTGCTTCAGCCTTCCAGGTGCTGGAATTACGATACTGTACCACCATGCCTGGCTCTACCACTCCTCCTTGTTCAGTATGGGAAATTGTTACTTTTTTTTTGGATTTTCAAGGTAGGGTCTCACTCTAGCCAGGCTGACCTGGAATTCACTATGGAGTCTCAGGGGCCTCCAACTCACGAAGATCCTCCTGCCAATGCTTCCCAAGTGCTGGGATTAAAGGTATGCGCCACCATACCCAGCTCAGTTACTTTCCTCCCTCCCTCCCTCCCTCCCTCCCTTCCTTCCTTCCTTCCTTCCTTCCTTCCTTCTCTTTTCCCTCCTTCCATCTTCCCTTTCCTCTCCTCTTTTCTCTTCTCCTTTCCCCTTTTTTCCCTCCCTGCTTTCCTCTTTCTTTTTCCTTTTTTTGTTTCTTTTTCTCATTACTGTGACCTGATAAGAAGCAACTTAAGGGAGAAAGGGTTTATTTGGCTCAGAGTTTGAGGAGCTACAGTTTGCCAAGGTAGCAAAGGCATGGTGATCACAGGAGTATGCATCTGGACTCCTTACCCCTCACTGTAAGCAGAGAGCAGACAGGAAGTGGTGCCTGGCAAAGAAACTTCAAGGCATGTACTCAGTAATCCCACTTCCTTCACAGAGGCTCTACCTCTTAAAGGTTCCACAACCTTCCAAAACAATGTCACCAGCTGGGGACCAAGTGTTCAAACACATGAGCTTGTGAAGGAATGTGTCGCGTTCAAGCCATAGCACCCTCCAAGGAGGCCCTGAGCAGGGCCTCCTGACAAGTACCTGTAGGCCAGTGGTTCTGTGCATTTAAGAAGACTGTATGATTCACTGCCTCCTGGAGTCCCCCATGAAGGGGCCTGGAGGAGGCCTTGTTGATAATGGCTCTCGAATGACTTGGCCCAAATGTCATGACCAGAATTAATGAACCAGAACATCACTGGCATGAGCTCAAGTTTAAAAGAGGACCAGGAAGCAAATCTCCATTTTCAGAGCCAGGAGATAAGTGAGCAGCCCAAGTCCAGTGCCAGGAAGACACTGCCTATGACTAGACAGTTCCTAGGGGCCTGGCAGGGATCTCACATCTGGCTGTCTCTCAGCGCTTCCTGTAGCTGTTTGCTGTGAAATACTAATCCCTAGAAACTTCACTGATAATGGTGTGGTGGCGCATACCTTTTATCCCAGCACTCGGGCGGCAGACGTAGGAGGATTGCTGTGAGTTCAAGGCCAGCCTGAGACTACAGAGTGAATTCCAGGTCAGCCTGGGCTAGAATGAGACCCTACCTCGAATCAAACAAACAAACAAATAAAAGTAAATAAACGTGGCTGTTCATAGTTCTGTTTTCATAATCCTAGGAAGCACTCTTAACTGCTGAGCCATCTCTCCAGCCCCACTGAGGTAAGCTCTCACTATAAAACCCAGGCAGATCTGGAACTTACTATGTATTGCAAGTTGGCCTTGAACTTAAGATTCTCCTGCTTCAGCCTTCCAGGTGCTGGAATTCCAAAGAAAAATTTACAATTCCTTGCACGTACCAGATCCTTCTTTTCCCAGTGCCATCTATTTAGGAGTGCTTTAACTCCAAGAATGCAATATGTCCCCAAGAAGCCCACAGGCCCTGACTTGTGCCCCAGACTCCTTCTGACACTGCTGTTCTCTAGTTTAGAACTCATAATGAGATTGTTACTGTTTTTAACTTTTAAAAAATTTTTTTTATTTATTTATTTGAGAGCGACAGACACAGAGAGAAAGACAGATAGAGGGAGAGAGAGAGAATGGGCGCGCCAGGGCTTCCAGCCTCTGCAAACGAACTCCAGACGCGTGCGCCCCCTTGTGCATCTGGCTAACGTGGGACCTGGGGAGCCGAGCCTCGAACCGGGGTCCTTAGGCTTCATAGGCAAGCGCTTAACCACTAAGCCATCTCTCCAGCCCTGTTTTTAACTTTTAAAATATTTTTGAAACATTTTATTTTTATTCATTTATTTGAGAGCGAGCGAGAGAGAGAATGAGTGCTCCAGCTCCAGCTGCTGCGAATGAACTCCAGATGCATGCACCAACTTGTGCATCTGGCTTATGTGGGTCCTGTGGAATTGAACCTGAGTCCTTTGGCTTTTCAGGCAAGTGTCTTAACCACTAAGCCATCTCTCCAGCCCACTTTTTAAACTTTTTTTAATTAATTATTTATTAGAGAGGGGAGGTAGAGAGAGAGTATGGGTGAGCTAGGCCTTTTGCCACTGCAAATGAACTCCAGATACATGTGCCTCTTTGTGTATCTGCTTTTATGTGGGTCCTGGGGAATTGAACCCTGGCCACCATCAAGCTATACAAGCAAGGGCTTTTAACCAGTAAGCTGTCTCTGCAGGGGTCTCTCTCTATCCCTATCCCAGGCTGCCCTGGAATTCACTATGTAGTTCCAGGCTGGCCTCAAACTCATAGCACAATTCTCCTATCTCTGCCTCTGGAGTGCTGGGATTAAAGGTGTGAGCCACCTTGCCTGGTCCTTGTTGTTTTAAAGTAGAATCACATGTAGTACAGGCAGGCCTTGGACTCCTGACCCTCATGACTCCAGTTTCCTAGTGCTGAAATTACAGACACAAGCTACCATGCCCAGCTTTCATGTTGAGATCTAATCCCCACTGAGAAGTATTATAGATGTGGGATCTCACTCTCCCCAAAGAGGTGAGACCAAATAGGGTCTTTAAAGATGATTAGAGCACAAGGGCTCTCCTCTCATTAGCAGAGTAATCCATTCACAGATTAGTGGATTAGTGGTTAATAGATTATTTTAAGGATACATTTGCTATATCAGTTTGGCTCTCTGGACCTTGTATATGTCCTTGCCATGTGATATCCTGTGCTACTTTGGGACTCTGAGGACAGTCCCTATCACCAAAATGAACCTTAGCAAATGAAGCCCTTCAGCCTTAGACCTTCAAGTCTCCAGAACTGTGATCTGAACACCTTTCTTCATTATAAGCTATCCAGTCTCAGGTACTGTTATAGCAACAGAAAAGACTGACACCTTGGACTTGATGGAGAAAATGGCTGGATCAGCCTAAAAGCAACCCCTTGGCACAGACCCATGGCTGTCATTTTCAGTAAGGGCAGAATGAAGTCTCAGAAGTCTCATGGTTTTTTTTCTAGGTCCAACCATATCTGCCTGTTGTTAGGGGAGTCATCTGCTAGGGGATGCGAGGCAGCTGATGTTAAACTGGTTCTGAAGAAGAGATCTGGCATTTTCCTTGTTACCCTGACTGGCAGAGGCCACATTGAGCATGTCCAGGGGATGCTATTTTGAACCAGAGCTTCTCTTTCATTATTTCCAATGAAGAGGCCCTAGAAGGTGCTGAGAAGTCTGAAGCAGCAGAGGGTAAGTTGCCATAGACAATGTGCGTCTGGCATCTAATATGATTTGACTTGTTTTCCTGACCATGAGCTCTCAGAGCCAAGAATAAAAAAAAGCACCAGGCTGCAGAAATGATAGCTTACTGCCTGGTGTCCTGGCGTCTCTTCCCTGAGGGTTCACGCTCAGCCACAGAGAACTGGGAAGGAAGCCTGTCCAAGAACTCATGGCGGGTGCACACATCATGGGTGTTTGGTTTTGTTTATATTTTAAAATCCCCCCTCTCAACAAAATCTCTCCCACAAACTTGCTACCATCAGGCATTTATTAAACCTGAGCTGAACTGGGCCAGCCCTCCTGGTTGGCTAAAATTGGCCTGAAAAATAAAGTAATTTGTGGTTGTCAAATCCTAAATTAAATGATTCAAATACTACTGTGGCTGATTAAAGGACTTTATTCAATTTCCTTCTGACCACATGTTCTTCTGTGAGGGCAGGAGCGATGCTGCTTCTGGAAGAAATGCAATATTCAAAGACTGTTGGTCTAATCTAATGGATAGTGTTTATTAAATATCACCCCCCTGTTCCTTTAGTGAAAGGTGAGACTAAAGAGGGAGGAAGAACCTTCATAATGGGAGGGGGAAATGATGCCATCAAAATGGAAGAGAGATAATTGGAAAGAAGGGGTTCAATGGTGTGTGAATTTGGGAGGAGGGGACAATTGGGGTGGTGGAAGGGAATTATCATGGTTTATTGTCTACACTTATGGAAGTTGTCAGTAAAATGTTTTTAAAGAGGGAGAAAGAGGGCTGGAGAGATGGCCCAGAGGTTAAAGGCACTTGCATGTAAAGCCTGACAGCCTGGGTTTGATTTCTCAGTACCCATGTAAAGCCAAATGCACAAAGTGGTGCATGCATCTGGACTTCGTTTGCAGTGGCAGGAGGCTCTGCTGTGGCCACTCTCAATCTCTCACTCCCTCTCTCTGCACAAATAAGTAAGAATATTTTTTAAAGAAGGAGAAGGAAATGGGTTATTGTTTAATTGTAAACAACCTCTTCTGCCAGGCTCTGGGTAGAATCCCCCACAAGGTACTAGGCTAGATGCCTGAGAGAAACTCAAAGATCCTAAAAGGCCTCTAGGCAGTAATAACAAAAGTAAGCAAATAAACTACAAGCAGGAATAAACAGGGAAAATTTATGTGCTTATTTGCACATGTGTGTGCGTGTGTGTGTGTGTGTGTGTGTGTGTGTACGGAGGCACAAAGTTCTCTTGCTACTGCAAACAAATGTCAGATGCTTGCATTACTTTTTGTGTCTGACTTTTTATGTAGGTTCTGGGGAATCAAACCCTGGCCAGCAGCTGTGCAAGCCAGCACCTGTAACCACTGAGCCTTTCCCCCAACCCCAATAGGGAAAACGTGCTTTGTTTGTTTTATTTTTTTTATTTTTTATTTTTTAAATTATTTATTTATTTATTTGAGAGCGACAGACACAGAGAGAAAGACAGATAGAGGGAGAGAGAGAGAATGGGCACGCCAGGGCTTCCAGCCTCTGCAAACGAACTCCAGACGCGTGCGCCCCCTTGTGCATCTGGCTAACGTGGGACCTGGGGAACCGAGCCTCGAACCGGGGTCCTTAGGCTTCACAGGCAAGCGCTTAACCGCTAAGCCATCTCTCCAGCCCTGTTTGTTTTATTTTTCAAGGCAGGTCCTCACTGTAGTTCAGGTTGACCTGGAACTTACTTTGTAGCCCCAAGCTGGCCCCAAACTCATGGCAATCCACCTACCACAGCCTCCTGATTGCTGGGACTAAAGTCATGTGCCACCATGCCCAGCTAATAGAGAAAATATTTGTAAAGAGAATCTGGGGCTATGTTGGATGGCCCTTATCCCAGGCTGCCTCCTTCCTATTCCAGGTTCTGCCCAGTTTGGATCCATCCTGCAAACAAGTGTTCCCATGCTTAACGTGGCCTTAAGAAGTTTCAAAAGAGTCCAGCTGGATAAAGTGCTTCCCTGCTTAAGGTGGCCTTAAGAGGTCTCTGAGGAGTCTAGCTGGCCTCAGAATCAACAGGCATTTGTCAGCACTACACAACAGAACAGCTCCCTACTTGTTGCACATGCACTGCATTCAGGGAAGCAGTTTAGCCAGTCTCTAAGGGATTTGAGGAGACCAAAGCCATGGGAAGGGAATGACCTCTGACTGCGGTCAGGCGAGGGTGGACAGCACTGTGAAAGAATCCGGGCTCACCTCATCTCATGGCCTTGCTTCTGTCCCTGGAGAAAAGGAGGCTGTGCAAAACACAGTTCGAAGCCAGGCTTTCCTAACCAGAGCCCACAGACAGGGAGCTCACTTCAAATGCCAGGTACCAAGCTTCTAAATAAATTAAATAAATAAAAAATAAGAGCCGGGCAGGGCTGCGCATGCCTTTAATCCCAGGATTTGGGAAGCAGAGGTAGGAGGATTGCTGTGAGTTCGATACCTCCCTGAGAATACATAGTAAATTCCGATCAGCCTGGGCTGGAGCAAGAAACTACCTCGAAAAACCACAAAAAAGGATAGCGAGCCTCTGGACTTGGGCAAGGAGCAAGTGCAAGGGCGTCTAGAATGCCGCCTGACCCGCTGGTAGGCACAGGGTGCACTTATCCAGGCTTCCCTCGGTTTGTTTGTTTATTTATTTATTTATTTATTTATTTATTTATTTATTTATTTATTTATTTTTATTTTTCAAGGTAGGGTCTCACTGTAGCCCAGGCTGACCTGGAATTCACCATGGAGTCTCAGGGTGGCCTAGAACTCACGGCAATCCTCCTACCTCTGCCTCCCGAGTGCTGGGATTAAAGGCATGCGCCACCACGCCCGGCTTCCCTCGGTTTATTGAATGATTTTAATTCACATTTTGGTTCTTTCATCTGCTGGGAACTGTCTCATGTAGTAAAGCCATAGACTCTAGTGCCCACTGCTGGGTCAGTTGCTGGCTCTGACACTCTGTGGTCTTGATGGAGTCATTTCTCCTCTTAGTGTCTCTCTCTCTAACCTGTTCCCTCCCTGGGACCTGCATTGTGAAATTTAAAGGAGTTCATACACGCGAAGGCTTGCAACAGATCCTACCTATGCAAACGTTGGCTTGATGTTTTATTAGGCATTTGTGTTTCATGCCAAACGTTTCTGTTCTATCCTTGCCCATTTTTATAGGGGTATTTTTTTTTTTTAATTATTTAGTTGACAGGCAGGAAGTTCTCAATGCCAGGGCCCTCCTGAGTCGGTGGCCCGTCTGCTGTTGTACGCACAGCCTCCAGGGGGCGCGCCGAGCCCGCGATGTGCCGGCGGCTAGCAGGCTGTGGGCGGCGGACTGGGCGCTCTGGATTCACCTGGTCCACGCTGGCTGGTTCGGTGGGCCCTGGGTCCTCTCCCCACACTCCTACCCCAAGACGGAGAAAGAAAGGCCAGGCACTCTAGGCTGGACGCTTGCATGAGGAGCGCCACTGCGATGTGTTCCTGGTCTATTCACCATTATTTGGGACCTTGGGCTTTCAAACAAGATGTTTGATCCTTTGCCATTGTAACCTTTTTTTTCTGCGGGCAAACTTGCCTGAGTCAAACAGGCAACGTTCTCTGGAAAGTTCCAGACAGCGCCCACGTGCCCGCTGCCCTCTGTGGGGGTCAGGGGGACAGGGTGATAAAGTTCTAGGAAAGGGGTTTAATGTTTGTTTTGGGGCATGGGGCCAGCTAATGGAACCAGGGGAGCGACTGAGGCCTTAGATGCAATGCTGTGTGTGTGTGTGGGGGGGGGAGGAAAGATGGAAAGATGGGGTCCAGGGTTGAGAGAGAGGCAAAAGGGTGGCCACAGACCCCCAGCTCTGAGCTGTGGAACAGTCTCTTTGAGCTAACTGGGTGCTTGCGACGGGATGACACTCTAGGGGCCAAGACTGTACGGGGCTTAGGCCTAATGGGGCAGGAAACGGAGACCATTGTGGTCGGAAGAGTGAGATTGGAAATTCACCCCGAAGTTACCTAAGGCCAGAATAAAGGCCATGAAAGGGAAGCAGTATGCAGGAGCCTCAAAAGCTGTATGTGTGGGGGGTTTCTAAGAACAGAAGCAATGGCCTCCAGGCATAGTGCAGGAGGGTCTAGAGAGCAACTCCCATTAGGCTCCGGGGAAGCTGTGGTCATCAGGAGTCAGCTTTGAATGGCAAGGGAGACAGATGACAAGTCTGTAGCAGATGGTCCCTGTTTTTCATGATGGGAGGATGGCAAGTAGAGAGGGAGTGAGGAGGAGTGAGACGCCAGTGAGAGGGAGGACAGGATGGGATGACCAAGGGCAGGAGGCTGGACAGGACCCAGATCACCACATGGACCACGGGGCAAAGACAGGGCAGCAGAAACCTCCATGATGCCCCAGCTACAATCCCCTGCTTGGAAAGACCCAGCTCCTATTAAGAACCCCATATGCCATGACAGGTGCTTAGAGCAGGAGTCACGACTCTCACTGCATGCAAAGGAGCCCCCCCCCCACCCCATGTAAGAATGCTTCCAGAAGCACTGAGTACTGGAAAGACCTGCTGTTTGGCATGTGGATCCCATTAGAGGAGGCATTTTATCACAATGGAGGCACAAGTAGGTTGTTTCATGGTTAAGTGCTTTCCTAACCCTTAGAGAAAAATGCATCACAAATCCACCACAATTAACTAAAGTGGTCACATTTTTCTCTCCCTCTCTCTCTTTTTATTTAGTGCCATTTAGAAATATTAGCAACCGACTTTGCCTCCAGGTTGTTGTTGTTTTCTCAACTGAAACTTTTTTCCCTTTTGAATCCCATAAAGCATTGTAAGTGCTCTGGGAGGGAGGAATGAAAAGATGTTTGCGTTTCCAGCTCTGCAGCTAACCACCGTTCAAATAATAGCCTCAATGTGTAACCTGGGAGCTTAATATCCTCAAATATTTATAATTATGCAGAAATGGCCCTAAGAAATGCTCGGATTACTCACAGCTGGATAATTATCCACATCTAATGTTCACCACCTCAGATCAGAGCTGCTTCTCAAGAGTTCGGGGTGCCCCTTTGCCACTTAGGGCATGCAGTGTACGCAGAATATGTAGACAGATCTTAAGGGGGCAAGGGGATGGCGTGTGGGGCTCTCTCTGGCACATTACAGCCCCCTCCCCTGCTCGATGTAAATTCTCTTCCTTTCCTCAGGGCATGAGAAATCTAAACATGAAACACCATAGTGACAGCTATGCTTGGTCTTGGGGGAGGAAGAGCCAGTGTGTGGTATAAACACGCACGCACACACACACCACTCAGGCATTCCCCCCAAATCCTTAAGTCAATCTATAGATGAAGGCCTACATATAGAAGTTCTTCAAGGGGGGGGGGTTCCATGGAGTACCTGATGCTCCCAAAAGGATGTAGTGGTCAGGCAGGCATGTGCCCACATGCGCCCTTGCAAGGCACAGTGTACAGCCTCTGCTAAGACACTCTCCCTGTCGTCTTTCTCATTACTCTCTCTGCTCTGCGCATATTTCCAAAAGAATATCAAGAAAACGATTTTTTTTCCTGCACAATTACCCGCCTCCTCCCCACCCACCTACACACATCTTTCCTGCACCAAGTGGCATCTGCTCGGATTTCTTCAAGTGGACCACACTCCACACTTACACGGTGCAATTAATTAAAGGCACCTCTAGCTGGGAAGACCCTGGGCACCACCCCAACTCTCTCCCCAGACCTGCTGTTTCTCTGAGGATGCTCACTTGAGGTCACCACCTCCCCATTGAGCCTGGGTTGGGGAAGCAAGGCTGTTTCTCAGGAAAGGCCACTAGCCAGCTGCCTGGTCCTCCTCCCGTTGGACCCAGGCTGTCTCAGTCATGACGCTGGAGCGCAGAAGAAAGTCCTTTTTAGTGAGATCATCGAGCTGGCACTCCTCTGGAGAACCCAGCCCAAACTAGCACACACAATACAGGGGGGTTGGCCTTTGTAATCAGAGTCCAGAGGACATTGAGGGTCGAGCCAAAGTTCAGGCAGGACATTGTCTTTCTTGCTCTGGAATGTTCCCCTCTCGCCTGCCTTTGGCAATGAGCTTTTTCTTCAGCCTGACCAAGCTCAACACAGCAAAGGCTCAAAGGTGCTCCAGACCTAGGTCCACATTCTGACCATCTGAAGACTCAGCAGCTTTTGCTCTACGTGGCTCCATGTGTGTTATGTGTGTGTGTGTGTGTGTGTGTGTGTGTGTGTGTGTGTGTATGCAGAGGCTAGATGTCCATATTGGCTATCTTCCTCAATCTCTCTCCTATTTATTTTTAATTCTTTAATTTATGGATGCAAAACAGTATATAAAGAAAATGCAAATGACCTCACTTGCTGCTCACAGCTCTGCAGTTTATATTTTTGAAACAAGGTCTTTCCCTTGAACCCAGAGTTCACCAATTAAGCTAGACTAGCTAACCACCAAGCCCCAGGGATTCTTCTGTCACTGCCCCCCACCACTGGAATTATAGGTGTGTTTTGCTGTGTCAGACTCTTACATGGGGGCCAGGAATCCAAACCTAGGTCCTCTTGTGCAGCAGCCTTTTACCAACTGAACCATCTCCCCAGCCCTCTAGCTGTTTTGCACAGATAAGGAAGTCGCTTCCTGGGTGCCCATCAAAATTCCTTTCTGGCCATGCCTCTTGGGAGGCAGTGGTAGGAGGATTGCTGTGAGTTGAAGGCCATCCTGAAACTACATAGTGAATTCCAGGTTAACCTGGGCTAGAGTGAAACCCTACCTTGAGAAATCAAAAGAAAAGAAAAATTCCTTTCTGGACTCGTTGAGTTGATTAGGATCAGTCCATCCCTTCCCTGATCAATACAGCCAGGTGAATGGGATCCACTGAGGAGCAAAAGTTAGTTGAGGTCTAGTCCCAAAGCTGTGGAAGAGTGGGAAGTTTTGTACTGCATGGAGCAAGGGCAGATCTCCACATAAAACAAGGCAGAAGTGGACGTCTGAAGACCCCCACGAGTCACTGTAGACGCCCTTTCTCTTTTCTCTCCAAAGAGTAAAGATCCATCTCTTCCTCTGGGCATGTCAGTGAAAAGCTTTCCAAGCAGGGGCTCACCTGTCCCATGCACTGTTCTGAGCACCTTTAGCGTGGCTCCTCACTCATGCTCCCCTCGGTATGAGCGGAGGGAATCAGAGAAAGCAACACGGAGAGCCAGTTTGGCCCTTAGTGTCCGTGGGGCTCTGGGTGAATCAATAGACACAGAAAACCCTGGGATCAGTTGAGCCTCCTGGACAAAGTGGACTGGAGACTTCAGTGACACATCCTGTCCCACAGGCCTTCCTTCTGAGGTCACCAGAGAGGAACACTCTCACCAACACAACGGTGGGTGCTTGTCATGCCCATGTTTTATATCACGGGGCTGCAGGGACAATTGAATGACATTCTGAAAGTATTAGTAGAACAACTATTTCTGGCGGGCCCTGGGATGGTCATTGCCAGCCTACAGGGCCAAGCACTATGAGTCCCGAAGCAGCACATCCTGCAGGCTGATAGGACAACAGAGCCAGAGTGAAAACCAGAGGACCCTGCCATCAGGAGTGAGAGCAGCCCCTCCCCGCCCCTCAGCATCTCTGTCAGCCTCTCCTGGCAGTCAGAGTGAGCCCGTAGGTGCTTTCCAGAACGGTGAGGTAGGCCAGACACTTTCCTTTTACAAATGCTTTGTGACAAATCAATCCAAGCCTGCATGTTTCCCTCTTCGATGTGAAGACTTGAAAGAAAGAGTCTCTCCCACGTTTTCCTGACAAAGAACTTGGTACCTTGGACACAATGTTCTTTTCCCTTGAGAACTCCTTTTAGTGAGAGGAATACTTTTTTTTTTTCTTCAAAAAAAAAAAAAAATCAGTTGCTCCACATTTTTGCAAACGGGTATACTACCTGCTTTACTGTCTGTGTCCTCTTGAGAGGCCGGGACTCCTTGCCACATCTGGCCAGATTTGGCCTCCCTTGCAAATGAACCATCCAACAATGCCTGTGACGTCCTTGGGAACTCACCTGGGTGTCACACGAATCTGCCTCTGCCTTGGTGATGCAGGTGCATGCTGAGCTGAGCCTTGCTGGCCAACCCGAGGCTTTTTTCTGACTCCCAGAGGGTTCTTTCAACTTAGAACCAAGAGATCAGTCTGGGGAAAAAAAAAAAAAAAAGCTCATTGACAAAGAGATACCAGAGCTTCTAAAGATCATCACCCTAGGCCAGATGTGGTGGTACACATCTGTTATCCTAGCACTTAGGAGGCTGAGTTGGGAGGATCATAAGTTCAAGGCCAGCCTGGGCTCCATAGGGAAAGCCTATATTTTTTAAGAGAAAAAGAAAGGCTGGAAAGATGGTTTAGTGTGTTTAAGGCACTTGCTTGCAAAGGCTGTCCAGGGTTTAATTCCCTAGCACCCATGTGAACTGGCTGCAAAGTGGTGTGTGCATCTGGGATCTCAGTGTACCTACAACAATGGAAGTCCACACTGGGAGAATCGGAAGCTCACAGGCCAGCCAGCCTACCTGTTTGTTTGCTGCAGCGTGTGCCCCTGTTTGAACAAAGAGGGTGGAAGGGCTGAGGAGATTGCTCAGTGGTTAAAGGTCTTGCTTGCAAAGCCTCCCATCTGGGCTCAGTTCCCTAGCCACCCATGTGAAGCTAGATGGGTGCTCAATTACAGTGACAAGAGACTCTGGTGAACCCTCACACATACATACACACACAGATGTATAAATAAATTAAAGTTAAAACAAAACAAAACAAAAGATGATCATGGTGGTGCATTCCTTTAATCCCAGCACTTGAGAGGCAGACGTAGGAGGATCACTGTAAGTTCAAGGCCAGCCTGGGCCTACAGAGTGAGTCCCGGGTCAGCCTGAGCTAGAGTGAGACCCTACCTGGAAAATAACAAATAAAAAGAAAAAGAGTCAAGTAAGATGATAGCATAGGAATCATGCCAAAACAGCTTAGGGAGGGATTTAAGCAAAATACATTCTTCTTCTTCTTCTTCTTCTATTTATTTATTTATTTTTGAGGTAGGGTCTCACTCTAGCCCAGGCTGACCTGGAAACAAACAAAAACAAAAATATACACTCTTCTTCTGAAAAGTGAAGTGAAGGTGGATAGGTTATTATCTGCCACAGAGTAGAAGCAGGAGAGACCAAGATCTACCAGAAGAGTGGAAACTGGCCTGAATCTCACCAAGGCACTTGCAGCCTGCTCTGTGGATCGACGTGCCTGCCTGGCCCAGTGCCAAGCTACAGGAGCAGAGAACAAACAAGGGGATTTTCCAACCTCATCAGACTCCTTGCAAAGTCAAGAAACCTGAAGGGGAGACAGGCGAGACCAGCTGAGCAGTTCCAGTACAGCTCCAGGCTTCCTGCACTTTCTCATCCGCCAACCATCAGAACTGAGAACACGTTCAGCCCCCCGTGGCAGGACATCCCACACAGCTCATCAGGGCACCAGCTCCACAGCACAACACGGAGGGTGCGAGGTGGCCACTGAGCATTGGTGAGACTGGAAGCCACCCCAAAAGGTAACTAGGCCGACTGACAAAAAAGCAGGTACATAGGCCTGCACTGAAAGTGCTAAATCTCTCTTTCCATGTCAGGGCAGGTTATGGGTTACATATTCTTGGTTGGCTTTACCATGCTCAATTGAGCTTTATTTGGGGGTTGACTATTGTTGCCTTTGATGCTTTCAGATTCATATGACCTTTGTCTTTTTCTTCTGCCATTACTGGGGGCAGAGTCTGATTCAGTCCCAGGCTGACTTGAAACCCATTTCAGAACAGAAATCTCAACCTCCCAGCTGATAGGATTAAGGGTGTAGAACAACACACACCCTTAGGAATTTTGGCCTTATAAGGTTATCTGTTTGTTTTAATCCCCAAACTTGCATACTCTGTGCTGGTTTTTATTGAAAGTGTATATTGCTCAGTTGAATTTTAGAATTTGCCAGTAAATTGTTCCTCCCAGCCCACTAGAATACTTGGATAGCAGGCAAACTCAACACCTAGGATCACTTCTGCGGTTGGATTGGAGTACAAGAACTACACTTGGCACCCTAAACTCATACCCTGAGGGTATATAAAGTTGTATTTCCATGTCTAAGAATAAGAAAAATTCTGGGCATGGTGGCACACGCCTTTAATTCCAGTACTGAGGAGGCTGAGGTACGAGGACCACTGTGAATTTGAAGACAGCTTGGACTATCGAGTGAGCTCCAGGTCAGCCTGGGCTACTGTGAGACCCTATTTTAAAAGCAACCAGGGCTGGAGAGATGACTCAGCAGTGAAAGGTGCTTACTTGCAAAGCCTGGCGGCCTGTGTTCAATTCCCCAGTACCCACATAAAGCCAGATGCACAAAATGCATCTGGAGTTAATTTGCAGGGGCAAGAGGTCCTGGTATGCCATTCCCTTTCTAATTCTCTCTCTCTCTTGATCTGCTTTCAAATAAATAAATAATTGTTTTGTTTTTGTTTTTTGAGGTAGGGTCTTGCTCTAGCCCAGGCTAACCTGTAATTCACTATGTAGCCTCCGGCAGGTCTCAAACTCATAGCGACCCTCCTACCTCTGTGTGATGGTTTAATTCAGGTGTCACCCATAACCTTTGGTGTGCTGAATGCTAGGTTCCCAGCTGATGGAGATTTGGGAATTAACGTCTCCTGGAGGTGGTGTGTTGTTGGGGGCGGGCTTATGGGTGTTATAGCCAGTTTCCTCATGCCAGTGTTTGGCACACTCTCCTGTTCCTGTTGTCCTCCTTATGTGGGCCAAGGGGTGATATCCACCCTCTGCTCATGCCATCGTTTTCCCATGCCATCATGGAGCTTCCCCTCGAGCCTGGAAGCCAAAATAAATCTTTTTTTCCCACAAGCTGCTCTTGGTTGGGTGATTTCTACCAGTAATGTGGACCTGACTGCAATAGTAAAGTGGCACCAAGGAGTGGGGTTGCTGCTAGACACCTGACTGTGTGCTTTTGGCCTTTTAGAGCTGATTTTCAAGGGGAATGTGGAAGGATTTGAAACCTTGGCCTAAGAAATGCCTTGTAGTGCTGTAAGTATAGTTTGATGGACTATTCTGGTCAGAGTTGAAAGACTTGAATGTAGTAAGAACTATGGACTGTGAGGTTTGGCTTATGAGGGTGAGAAAGAACTTTGCTTGGACTGGGCTAGCAGTGTGTGTAAAAAGCTTGCTATTATGCCTGTGTCCTGAGAAGTTGTGCAGGGTTGTTTTGCATAGAAATGAACTGGTGTGAGCAGAGGAATATGGCACAGAAAGAAAAAGCTCTGGGTGAACTGTTGCCTGTTCAGCTGCAACTGAGAGATTACAACCTTTGAGACGGGGCTAGCTGACCTGAGCTGGGGTAACAGGAAGAATATCAATTCTTTTAAAGGGGCCTGAGTGCTCAAGGAGTGTCCTGTTCTTCAAAGTCTGCTTTATTCCCCCCTGGATTAACAAATTGGCACCCTACCTGGTATCATGGAGTAAAAGAAATGCTGGAAAGAGGGCCATTGAGCTTGCAACATGGTCTTGTATTTTGGAAATGGCCATGGGCAGTGTGAAGCAGGTTTGCTGGATGCCTGCATGGAGACCCCATGGGGCCATGAGGATGAACTGTGGCTTGCAGTGGAGACCCAGTGGAGATGCCTGAGATGAGACCATGAGATGGCTGCTAAGGAAAGCTGCCAGCCCCAGTGAAGTTTTCCAGGAGTGTGAGTAGCCTAGCTGGAGGGTGGAATTGGAATGCCAGAGACTTGTTTCTGGTTAGGATTATTGGACTTGGAGAGTTGTCACTGGCTAGAGTTATTGGACTTAGAGCTACAGAGTTTGGTATTTGCCCTGTTTTAAATCTTGTATTGGTTTAGTATTTCTTTGCTATGCCAAATGCCATCTTTCGCAGTGTGAATGTTTATTCTGTGCCACTATGGTTTTTTGGGGGACTTTTTGGTATTATGGCCCAGGTAAAAGATCTTGGACTATGGGGATGTTTGAACATCATTGGGATTGATAAAAAAATATGGGGCTTTTAAGTTGGACTGAATGCATTGTATTTTACATCATGTATGGATATTGGTTTATGGAGGCCAGGGGTGGAATGTGGTGGTTTGACTCAGGTGTTCCCCATAACCTTAGGTGACTGTAACAATCTGCCTCCCTAGTGCCGGGATTAAAGGTGTGTGCTTAAAACAATTGTATGTATATACAGGCAAGCATCTTAACCACTAAGCCATCTCTCCAGCCCAGTTTCTTTACTTTTAAAAATATATTCTCAGGGGCCTGGAAAGATGGCTTAACAGTTAAGGTACTTGCCTGTGAAGCCCTTTAAGGACCCAGGTCCCATTCCCTAGTACTCACATGAGCAAGATGTACAAGGTGGCGCATGCATCTGGAGTTCATTGGCAGTGGCTGGAAGCCCTGGTGCACCCATATTCATTCTCTTTTTCCTCCGTTCTCTTTCTCTCTCTCTCTCTGCCTCTTTCTCTCTCTAGCAAATAAATAAATAAAATAAAAAGGTAAACAAAGAATTTGAAGAGAAAAATAAAATATGTAGAACACAGATACCTCAAAAGTTGTTCTCTGACCTCTGTACATGTGCTGCTGTGGCATGGATACCCATACAAACACACACACACACACACACACACACACACACATTATTAAAATAAATAAAGGGCTGGAGAGATGGCTTAGCGGTTAAGCGCTTGCCTGTGAAGCCTAAGGACCCCGGTTTGAGGCTCGGTTCCCCAGGTCCCACGTTAGCCAGATGCACAAGGGGGCACACGCATCTGGAGTTCGTTTGCAGAGGCTGGAAGCCCTGGTGCGCCCATTCTCTCTCCCTCCCTCTATCTGTCTTTCTCTCTATGTCTGTCGCTCTCAAATAAATAAATAAAAAATGAACAACAAAAAAGTTTTAAAATAAATAAAGAAACCACTGCCCCAGAAATGTGCATAGCCATGACTTCCAACTGCCCCTAGCACCCACATACAGCCAGAGGTACAAAGCAGCTCATGTATCTGGAGTTTGTTTGAAGGGATGAGAGGCCCTGGTGTATCCATTCTCACTCCTTCTCTCTTTTGCTCTCTCTCTTAAATGAATAAATATATTTTATATTTTATTTTAATTCATTTACTTATTAGAAAGAGAGAGGGAGGGAGGGCGAAAGAGAAAGAGAATGGGCATGCCAGGGCCTCTAGCCACTGCAGATGCATGTACCACCATGTGCAGATCTGGCTTATGCGGGTTTTGGGGACTCTAACCTGGGTCCTTGGGTTTTTGCAGGCAACTGCCTTAACCACCAAACCATCTCTCCAGCCTGTAAACAAATATGTTAACAAAGGAAGGAAGGAAAGGAAGAGAAAAGAAAAGTAGATGGGGCTGGAGTGTGATCAGAGTGTGAACACTGGGCATCATTCCTGCTACATAGATTTTAGAGGAAAAAAAACCAGTAGTACAGCAGACACTATTTTAAAGATAGGAAAGCCGAGGTTTTAAAATATTCCATGACTTGTTAAGCTCTCACAGCCAGTAAACAAGAGAAGTATCAGTAGGACTTGGGAACTTGATGTCCACAACCTTAACCACCGGGTTATAACAGGGACATTTCTTATAATGTGGGATCTTGCAAATTTTGGCTGTGGAGGGTTGTATTTATTTGAGAAAGTGGATTGCTGCCTGGCATGAGTGTCTATTAGAGATGTTTATCATATTGTCAAGATTTTCCTATAGGCTGACAAGATCTTGGAGTGACAGTGAAGGCTGTGATACTGGGCTTACTTCCCTTTTACTCTGAAGACAGAACGTGCTAAGCTGTGAGGTCAGGACAGGGACAACCCCAAGGAAAGAATGGAGGATGGGTCAGCGGGGAGTTGGAATGGGCCCTGAATGTTGTGAAACCCTTCCATTGAAATGTTTATCAAGGGGAGGCTCCCCATCAGCTGTCATGACTCACATTTGACCTGCATGACGCTCTTGGAATGTGACCCCCTCAAGGATCACGATTTGGGGAGGCAGGAAGCAATTTGAATCTTTACCAGCTCAGCAAGGCTGCTTCCTCCTTTATCAGCTTTGGAAAGCAACTAGCAGAGGGCTTTGCAATCCCACTGGGACAGGTCCACCATGTAAACTAATATTCCCTGAGTGTGTACAACGTGCAGCTGTGTGCTAGGCGCTTCACATGGGAGAATGAATTCATTTCTCATGCTGGTCCTGGAGGTAGATAGATACTGTTAGCATCCCGATTTGACAAAGTAAACAGGTTTTCTAATGGACTGGCCAACATGCTTTACCTAAAGGAACTAGCCCTGGGGTTTGAACCAGGCAAGTCGACATATACTGGGACTGAATTGTTCTGGAACACCTGGAAAAGAAGGGCTCCCAGGCCATCCCAGGCAAATCCCTAGTCCTTTCTGTTCATTTTAGCTAGTGGATTTACCACGTGGCACAGCACCCGAACACCCTATGTTATTGGCTCTTCTCCCATCCTCAATACTTCCCTGAACTCCAGACTGGCACACCCAGTGGTACCATGCCTACTTGTATAGTTTCTTCCCGGGGTGCACGGCCAAGCGAACTAATGGAGCTGTGCCCTGTCCACAAGCTGTCTACTCTGGTAGGAGGGTGCATTGCCAGGAGGCAAAGATAAACTTTTCTCATGTGCACAAAGGCACTGTCTGGGCTGATGGAAGACGAGTGTCTGCCTTACACCTCCACTTGGCACCTAACAAGTATCTCAATGTTTTCACAGACAAGGCTGAACCCTTCATTTCTGCCCTCCTCTGTCTGATCCAGGGCTCCCCTCCTCAGTTCACCTAGTTACTCAAGCTATGATACCACCCTTTCCCTTTAGCCCCTCCCATTCAACCCAGCAGCATGTCTGTCAATCTCGCCAGCTGCTTTGCCCTCCACGCCTTCCATGCAGGAAAAAACAACCCTCATCGTTTGCCTCAATGGATGCAGTCCACACCTCTTATGTCACTCCCGGCTTCAAACCCTCGCTGTGTTCTTAGAAGAATGTGTGCTGTCACCTTTCTGTCACTATGTCAGAATAACCGAGGCAAACAACTTAGGAGGAAGAAAAGCTTATTTTGGTCATGGTTTCAGAAGTTTGCGTCCATGGTCACGTAATTCCGTTGCCTTTGGGCTCACGGCAGCGCAGCGTACTGCAGCAGGAGCGGGTGGTACAGGAAACCGCTCACCTCTCTGTATGCAGGAAGCAAGGGCAAAAGCCTGGACTGGAACAAAAACAGCGTGGTACTGGCACAAACACAGACATGTAGATCAGTGGAACAGAACAGAGGACCCAGATGTAAGCCCAAGTAGCTATAGCCACCTGATATTCGATAAAAATGCCCAAAATACTCATTGGAGAAAAAACAGCCTCTTCAGCAAATGGTGTTGGGAAAACTGGATATATATCTGTAGAAGGATGAAAATAGACTCTTCTCTCTCTCCATGCACAAGAATTAAGTCCAAATGGATTAAAGACCTTAACATCAGACCTGAAACTCTGAAACTGCTAGAGGAAAACGTAGGGGAAACCCTTCAACATGTTGGTCTTGGCAAAGACTTTCTGAATACAACCCCAATTGCTCAGGCAATAGAACCACAGATTAATCACTGGGACCTCATGAAATTACAAAGATTTTGCACTGCAAAAGACAGTGAAAAAAGCAAAGAGGCAACCTACAGAATGGGAAAAAATCTTCACCAGCTATATATCTGATAGAGGATTAATATCTAGGATATACAAAGAACTCAAAAAGTTAAATAATAAGGAATCAAACAAGCCAATCAAAAAAATGGGCTATGGAGCTAAATAGAGCATTCTCAGAGGAAGAAATACGAATGGCATATAAGCATCTAAAAAAATGCTCCACGTCACTAGCCATCAGGGAAATGCAGATTAAAACTACATTGAGATTCCATCTCACTCCTGTCAGATTGGCCACCATCATGAAAACAAATGATCATAAATGTTGGCAGGGATGTGGAAAAAGAGGAACCCTTCTACACTGCTGGTGGGAATGCAATCTGATCCAGCCATTGTGGAAATCAGTGTGGAGGTTCCTAAAACAGCTAAAGATTGATCTACCATATGACCCAGCGATAGCACTCCTAGGCATATATCCAAAGGACTCATCTCATTTCCTTAGAAGTACGTGCTCAACCATGTTTATTGCTGCTCAGTTTATAATAGCTGGGAAATGGAACCAGCCTAGATGTCCCTCAACTGATGAGTGGATAATGAAGATGTGGCACATTTATACAATGGAGTTCTACTCAGCGGTAAAGAAAAATGAAGTTATGAAATTTGCAGAAAAATGGATGGACCTGGAAAGGATTATACTAAGTGAGGTAACCCAGGCCCAGAAAGCCAAGCACCACATGTTCTCTCTCATATGTGGATACTAGCTACAGATGATTGGGCTTCTGTGTGAGAATGAAAATACTTAGTAGCAGAGGCCAGTAAGTTAAAAAGGAGACATAAAGGGAAGAGAAAGGAAGGGAGGAGGGTACTTAATAGGTTGATATTGTATGTATGTAAGTACAATGATTGTGATTGGGAGGTAATATGATGGAGAATGGAATTTCAAAGGGGAAAGTGTGGGGGGTGGGGAGGGAGGGAATTACCATGGGATTTTTTTTATAATCATGGAAAATGCTAATAAAAATTTAAAAAATTAAAAAAAAAATAAGAAAAAAAAAAAGCCTGGACTGGGCTGGGTTCTCAGTATTTCCTTCAAGGACATGATCCCAGTGATCCAACCTCCATTGACAGAGCCCTGCCTCTTAAAGGTTTTGCTACTTCCCACTAAGACCAAGCCTTTTTTGTTATTGTTGTTTTTTTTTTTTTTTTTTTTTTTTTTCAAGGTAGGGCCTTGCTGTAGTCCAGGCTGGCCTGGAATTAACTATGTAGTCTCAGGCTGGACTCGATCTCATGGTGATCCTCCTATCACTGCCTTCCAAGTGCTGGGATTAAAGCCGTGTAGCCGGTTGTGATGGTGCACGCCAGTAGGAAATTGCTGAAGAGGCAGAAGCAGGAAGATGAGAAGTTCGAGGCCAGCCTGAGTTACACATTCAGTTGGGCGCCATGATGCACACATTTAATCCCAGCACTAGAGAGACAGAGATAGGGGGATCACCATGAGTTCAAGGCCACCCTGAAAGTACATAGTGAATTCCAGGTCAGCCTGGGGTACAGCAAGACCCTACCTTGAACTCTCCCTTTGCCCCCCAAAAAAGACGTGTACCACCTCACCGGAGTCTTTGAGGAATGTTCCATATCTAAGCAATAGCAGTGTCTACTTTTTCAGATTATAGATGCCTACAGAGTGTGGGCTCCGTTCTTGTTCCCAGACACTCCACGGAAGAGCTCTTCCTGGAGCCATCATAAAGATGTCTTGCCCACGAGCACCACCTTCTAGGGGAGATGACAGTGACAGGAAGGGGCTGGGACAGGCAACCGCCTGGGGACATGGAGCTCATACTGTGGAAGGCTGCCCATGGGGAGAGGGATAAGGGTGCCTCTGGGGAGCCTATGAAGGCACCCCGTTGAGGAAGAGCTCTCCGCGTCTCTCTCTGCTGTCCTCCATCTGGAGAAATGAACACTGAGCTGGCAAATGGAGGATGATTTAGACAAGCGAGCAGCCACCACGCCACCTGTCTCTGGTGGAGGCTTTAGGTAATGAGATAGGAACAGGGTATAAATGAGAGAAAAAAATTTTTTTTTATCAGGTTGATAAAAACAAAACAACCCTCTTAGACTCTGTGGCCTGAGTTTTTCCAATAGATGGTGGTTGCACTAATTACTTTTGTCTAGCTGTGACCAAGTACCTGGTGTAAACAAAGAATGGAAGTGGAAGAAGTTATTTTTATTTTTTTGTTGTTTTCAAGGCAGGGTCTCCCTCTAGCCCAGAAAACTAATCGCAGGCTGGCCTCGAATGCACACTGTCCCTCTGCCTCCTGAGGGCTGGGATTAAAGGCGTGCGCCACCTTGCCCTGAGGAGAAGTTGTTCGGGCTCCGTGTTAGACGTGTCAGTTTCTCGTGGCGGGTACAGCAGGGCAGGACAGTTCATGTCACAGAAGTCAAGAAGCAGAGACAGTGAGGGGCCAGGGGCCTGACAGCACCGTGGACCTGCCCCCAGTGACCTGCTTCCTCCAGCTAAGGCGAACTTTGCAAAGTTTTGTGAAGTTCTGAAAATAGCACCTGCAGCTGGGCAACATCTTATTCAAACGCTTGTAGTGGAAGGGGGGAAGGAGAGGGAGTTTGCCAAAACCAAACCCAACTCGCCCATTTACTGGACACAGGAAAGGTTGGAGGGAAAGTGCAACTCAGGGATATGCTTGAGAAAGTTAGGGAGTGGTGTTCATTAAGTCGTTGGTGGGGACAGATCAAATTGGCTTTATGGACTAGGACCTGACCTTGAGGACAATGGGACCTACGGATGGCTGTAGGCAGGGCATGCTATAATTCAATTCATGTACCCTGAAGTTCATTCCAGCCCTCAGTGTGGAGAGTGGACTGGAGTGGGGAGATCAGAGACCTGCAGAGGGCTGAACAAGGGCAGAGGTGACAGAGTTGGTAACCAGGGGGTGGACTGATATAAAATTAAGGAACCAAAACCAGTGGGTATGTTATATTGGTCCCCGGGCGCCAATGAGTTACTTCCCCAATGAGTCACCGAGGCCCCACAAGAGGAGCAGAAAACTTACTATGTACCAGGCCCCATGCTGGGTCTGACCATTTGGTCTCCCACTGACCGTCAAATGACCTTTGAGGTGGAAATCATCACCCTCACATGGCCATGAGGAAGCTGGTTCAGATAAACCCAGTTACTTGTCTAAAGTCGCCAAGCTGGGTAGTGATGCTACACGGCCTGGGATGGGAATCGGTCCTGGATCTGGTAGGCTAATCTGTCCTGGGGAAGAGGAGGCTCAATGGGTGGCAAGGTACAACCTTGTCAAGGAACTGAGAGAGAAAGTCAAGATCAGAGCATCACTGAGCACCCTGACAATATACAGGAGGGCACCAGACATGGCATACAGGGAGGATGTTATTCTGGTTTCAGTGTAAAATGTCTCCCATGGGTTCGTGTGTTTGGACACATGGTCTCCAGATGGTAGCCCTGTTTTGGGAGGTTGTGGAACCTTTAGGAGGCAAGGTTAGCTGGAGGAAGTGGGTCAGCATTGGGTAAGCCTTGGGGCTGATAAGTCAGCCTTGCTTTTGGCCCAACTCTCTGCTTCCTGTTCTGCTGAAATGTGAGGCGTCCCAGCTGTAAGCTCCTGGCACCATGGAGTCGTGCCTTCCCTGCCAGGATGGACCAATAGCTTCTTAAACCGTGAGCCCAAACAAACCCTTCCTCCCATAAGTTATTTGGTCATAGAGTAAGTGTCACAGGTGAAGTGTAGGCTTGGATGTGGCCTCTTTCTGAGCAGAGAAAAGTGAACAGAAAAGTCACAGGGCTCCAATCTTGCATATGCCTAACACCCTCACCAGGTGGAGACTCAGCACTGCATCCTGCTCTTGTCACACTGCCAGTCTCCCAGGATGGGAGCTCAGATGCCATCATGAGCTATTCTCTAACATCAGAGGGCTTAAGTGGGGCCAGGACAAGGCTGGCCCACAAGGGGCTACAAGGTTCCAGACAGGTTCTATTAATACTTTGCTCATGGAACCCTCTCGAGGGTCCTAGCTATAAGTTATGGAGATTGACCCCAATGTATAGACTAAACAAGGGAGCAGGGAGGTTTATTAAGTTACCCAGTTATATAATTTCTACTAGCTGGCTATGCCGAGGATTGAACTCAGGTGGTCTGACCCCAGGATGAACACTGTGAACTAACACTGTGAACCTACACCCCCATTCTTCCCTCCTGCTCTTCCCATCTGCACCCCTCTCCAGCTTTCTTACCTCAGAATAAAAACACTTTAAACTGGGCATGGTGCATACACCTTTAATCCCAGAGGCAGAGGTAGGAAGATCACTGTGAGTTCAAGGCCACCTTGAAACAACATAGTGAATTTGAGATCAGCCTGGGTTAGAGTGAGACTGTACCTCAAAAACCCCAAAAAACAAGCCAGGTATGGTGGCACACGCCTGTAATCCTAGCACTTGGGAGGCAGAGGTAGGAGGATCACCATGAGTTTGAGGCCACCCTGAGACTACATAGTGAATTCCAGGTCAACCTGAGCTAGAGTGAGACCTTACCTCGGAAAAAAAGGGCGGAGGGGGGGCTTTACACTGACCAGGACTGAGGGACCTTCACCAAATCATAGCTTCTGAACACAATGTTGGCTACCAAGCCTGGCATCTACTCTCCTCAGACCACCTGGCCTGACGAGAGTCAAACCAGACATTCTGGGTAGAGAACAGCACCCGCCTGTGCAGGCTGACTTCCCACCAGAGGTTAACTGAGGGGTTTGAACTTGTCCCACTAGCGTTCTGCCCACCATGGCCTCATCATATCCACAGACCACAAGACATGAATCCTTTGTTCTGCCCAGTTTAAAATAAATCTGCAGTGAAAAGTGCCAGGCCACCCTTCTAAAATGGATCTGTGGACTGTCAGATGTTTACATACAATTTAGTGACCCACTGTGACCACATAAAGCTCTGCCCATGCATGAGAGGCCACAAGGGAGCCCTGTCTGCAAAGACCATTGCTCTTCTCTTGGCCTAAGTGTTCCAGGCTCCCCTGCTACCCAGACCAGTGGCCACTACTGAACAGAAAAGGGGAGGAGGCAGCAGTTCCCCGGGCCCCAGGACAGACAGGGGGGTCTTAGGCACTAAGTATAAAACAGACCTGGGTGTCAGCCCCTCTTACCCTTCTGGTTTTGCTTTTATTTTAGTTTAAAAAAAATTATTATTATTTATTTATTTGACAGAGAAAGAGGGGGAGAGAGAGAGAGAATAGGTTCACCAGGGCCTCCAGCCACTGCAAACGAACTCCAGACGCACGCACCACCTTGTGCATCTGGCTAACATGGGTCCTGGGGAATCAAACCTGGGTCCTCTGGCTTTGTAGGCAACCACCTTAACCACTAAGCCATCCCTCCTATTTTAGTTTTTGAGACAGAGTTTTATCAGGTAGGCCAGCCCAGCCCTGAACTGATGGTCCTCCTGTTTCAGCCTCCTAAATGCTGAAGATTATAGATGTGCACTGCTACACCTGACCAGCATCTCCTACTTTGCTGGTACGCTGTCCTTTGTCCTGTCTGAGGGGACTGCATAGCAGCCCACAAGGATACTAAGCCAGCCAGAGGTTCCATTTTTATTTTACCTTGTTTTACTTTTTGTTGTTTGTGTGCATATGTGTTTGCGTGGTAGGTGCTCATTTGTATGTGTGCAGGTACACATGAGTGTGTGCATGTTGAGGCCAGAAGACAACTTCAGGTGAGCAATCCATCCCTTTTTGAGACAAGGTCTCTCATTGGCCTGGAGCTGTAGCCAATTAAGCTAGATTGGTTGGTGGGAAAGTTCCAGGGATCCACCTGTCTCTACCTCCCCAGTGCTGGAACTATAGGTGTATACCTCCATCCCCAACATTTAAGTGGGTGCTGGGAGTTGAACACAGATCTACATGACAAAGCAAGCTTTTGACTGATTGAGCTTCTCTCTAGTCCTGGTTCCATTTTCCATATTTTAAAAATATTTGTCTTTGTTATTTGCAAAGAGAGTGAGAGAGAGAGAATATGAATTAGCGTGCCAGGGCCTCTTGCTACTGCAAATGCATTCTAGACACATGTGCCATTTTGTGCATCTGGCTTTATGTAGGTACTGGGAAATTGAACCCAGGCCATCAGGCTTTGCAAGCAAGCACTTTCTTTTCTTTTTTTAAAAAAAATATTTATTAGCCGGGCATGGTGGCACATGCCTTTAATCCCAGCACTCAGGAGGCAGAGGTAGGAGGATTGCCGTGAGTTCGAGGCCACCCTAAGACTACATAGTGAATTCCAGGTCAGCCTGGGCTACAAGCAAGACCTACCTTGAAAAACAAGAAGACAAAAAAAACCCAAAAACTGATGGATTTGTTTGAGAGAGAGAGGGAGAAGGAAACAAAGAGAGTATCGGTGGGCAAGGACCTCATGCTGCTATAAAAGAACTCCAGATGCATGTGTCACTTTGTGCATCTGGTTTTATGTGGGTACTGGGGAATCAAACCCAGACCATCAGGATTTGCAAGCAAGTGCCTTTAACCACTGAGCCATCTCTCCAGCTCCCTGGCTCTCATTTTAAAGATAAGGCAAGTGAAGCCTGGAAAGGTAAGATGCATTCAAGGCATGAGAGAGCCAGTGACAAAGCCAGGATTCCAGCTCTAGTCTCTAGTGGGTTCCCTGCTCCATGAGTAACCCTATAACCGTTCCGATCTCTGGTTCTGATGCCCTAGGACAGTCCAGGCATGCCGTTGAGGAGGGGATCACAAAGCCTGCCATTTCCCTGGTAGTATTCCCTCACCACCACACCCATGAGTTCCCCTTTCATTTCTTTTTCCACTGATACACATGAAAAGAACATAATAAAAGGCCTTCCAAATTAGAGCTGAGCCAGAATGGCAGAGAAGTTTAACTAAAAATAGGAGAAGTCTGGTCTTCTCCAAATTGCCTGGGACGAGTCATGTAGGTGGAGGCCGCACCCTCTCATTGGACAACTTGTGGTCCTGCTCTGCGTCCCAGGAGGCAGCTGGGTGGATGTGGGGTCTGGGAGATACTTGCTGGGCATATCACATCAACTTCTGGGGAGTGAGTTTTAGCATCCATCCTCTGCAGATAGCCTCTCATCTTCTGGGGCAGCAGGCGCGGGCAGGCTGTGGGCAGGAGTCGGCTGGGCTTCAACAAGGTATCTGCCTCCATCTTGGGACACATTGCAAGACATGGGGGATGGATATCTAGAGAGTTATGAAGCAGCTGGCTCAGCGCCAGTCTGCTGACCTTCCTTGGGTATTTACTATTTGCCAGACCCACCACCAAGCGCTTTCCATCCAGGATCTCATTTTATCCTTACAATCACTTTGTATTGTATTATGCTTGCCCTTAAGTCACCACGATTCACTTGCAACTCACGCAACAGGTAAGAGGTAGAGACAGGGGTTGAACTCAGGCACCTGTCTCCAGTGCCTCTGGGCCTAACCATACCAATACACTGCTACTTCAAGAGAGCTGAGGAAAACATGTCAGGCCTGAGGGAGTCCTCTGACAGGGGGTGTTGCAGTCCGGTTCACATTGCTGATAGAAATCACCCAACCAAGAGCAGCTTCTGGGAAAAAGAGATTTATTTTGGCTTACAGGCTCGAGGGGAAGCTCCACGATGGCAGGGGAAAACGATGGCATGAGCAGAGGGTGGACATCACCCCCTGTCCAACATAAGATCGACAACAGGAACAGGAAACACTGGCATGGGGAAACTGGCTATAAAGCCCTTAAGCCCGCCCCCAACAATATACTCCCTCCAGGAGGCATTAATTCCCAAATATCCATCAGCTGGGGAGCTAGCATTCAGAACACCTAAGTTTATGGGGGACACCTGAATCAAACCACCATAGGGGCCCATCAGGCTTTAGCCTTAGCCTCATGTGGTTTGACAGGACCTGGATAAGGACAGAGAGAAATAATGTCTGACTATGCCTGAGCATGACAGAAAACCAGGAGGGACAGAGGAAGGGAGGAACAGCTGACGTGGAGGATGCTGTTCATGAATCTCAGAGCTACCCAGCAGGAGGGACAAGTTGTATTCACTAGGAGGGAAACAAAACTTGGAATAGTGCCCAGAGACAGGAGCTCAGGTAAGGAAGGCTGATCTGTGTCTTAAGAGCCATATATACACTGGTGTCCATCAATGGGTTGGTTAATGGGTTGCCAGAAGCTAACTGTCATGGTCTATTTCTGTTACTAAAACAATGTGCAGAGGTTGGGTAATTTATAAAGAAAAGAGGTTGGCCAGGTGTGGTAGTGCACACCTTTAATCTCAGCACTCAGGAGGCAGAGGTAGGAGGATTGCTGTGAGTTAGAGGCCACCCTGAGACTACAAAGTGAATTCCAAGGTCAGCCTGGACTAGAGTGAGACCCTACCTTGGGAAAAAAAGAAAGAGAGAGAGAGAACCAGAGAGAGAAAGGACAGAAGAAATAAAGAAAAGTGGTTGATTTGTAGTGCACGGTCCTGAAGTTCAAGAGCAGATCTCACTGTAGAAAAGAAGCACAGGCATAGAGTGAGGGGCGAGGCCAGGACCCTTTTGTAACAACCTACTAATCCATTCATGAGGGCGGTGCCCCATGACCTAATTACCTCTTAAAGGGCTCATCACTTCACAACATAGTTACTGGGGACCTAGCCTCAACATGAATTTAAGTATGGACAAATTATATTCAAACCATAGTGGCGGCCAGGACCAGCAGGCAATGGGAATCAAGATTTAGGAAACTCAGGACCACAGGTCCTCTGGGTTGTATAGCATTAGGTTCATGAGCTTCTGGAGCCCCTCCACTGGAGGGAACCAGGACTTCCGATCCTGACTCCTACCCAGAGAAACGTTTTACAATGGCTTTGTGGCCACAGTGTAAGAAGCATTGGCAGACAGGGCTCTTCATGGAATCTAGATGTCCCAACATAAACAGGAACCCCCAGCATGGTGTGGTGGTGCATGATGGTAATCCTAGCACTCGGGAGGCACAGGTAGTAGGATCACTGTGAGTTCGAGGCCAGCCTGAGACTGCAGAGTGAGTTCCAAGTCAGCCTTGGCTACAGAGAGACCCTACCTTGAAAAAACAAAAACAAAATAAAACAAACAAACAAACAAAAAACCCAAAAGACAAAAAAAAAAAAAAAAAAAAAGCCCAAACAAACAACAAAAATACTCTAATAAACAAGGATCCCCAAGACCAATGTGTGATGTTCTTGGGCCAAGGTGGCCCCAGGATTATATGGCATGAAGCCTTCCTGCCCTGGAAGGACAGCTCTAGAACAGAGGGAGGGAGTGAGAGAGAGAGTGAGATTAAACTATGCCATTTTAGGAGAAGCCAGGGTCCTTACTTATACAGAAGGATTGCTTCCCTTAACCAGAAAGGAACCACTGAGCTGGAAAGGCCCAAGTGAAGGCAAAATGGGTCTGCCCCAATATCCCAGGCTCCCCTGGGCAAGGAGCAGAGCCCATGAAAGCATGGATGGGCTGTGTGATAGCAGACATCTAACCCAGAAAGGAGTGTCCACCTTCACTTTCGGTGGGCCTGGAGGTCACCAAAACTGCCACAGGAGTCTGCCCTGGTTGTCCCCTTCCCTAACCTAAAGCAGAAGTCTCTTGTCAGAGGCTCTCTGGCCACTCTGATCCAGACCACTTGGATCCTAGTTGTAGCCTGGAGAGCAAGACAAGGAACCAGAGACATAGCTTCCACTGTCTTGGATGCCCTGGACTAGGTCCTGTAGAGAGCTAAGTGGGTGATAAGAAGGCTGGCTCTGTCTCCCATGCCACGCTGAGCTAACGAGGCCAGTGCTGGGCGTATTTACACAGCCTCGGTTTCACAATTATCGAGGGCCTTGCAGGTATTAATTAAGGCTCAAAACCCCAGGAGCCTGGAGCTGATTCTCATTAACCTCATTCTGCCCAGGCTTTGACTCCGCTTCCTTGCCAGAGCCCTGTGGACCCAGAGGTGGCTCCGGCCTGGAGGCCCTGCTGGCAAGGTTCCCTTCTCATGCCATGGAGTGCCAGGGTTAGGAAGGCTTTGGAGCTCCTAATGGCTCTGTGACATACAGAACTGGTTCAGACCAACAGACTACGGGTTTCTTAGGGTAACCGTCACAGTAAAGATTTTTCCCTTTTGGCTTTTTTCCTCCCCTAACCACACAGTTTTATTGAGATCTGTCACCCACCATACACTTCACCCATTGAAAGCTTATTCAGTGACTTTTAGTGCAGTCACACAGTTGCGCATCCATCGCTACAATCGATTTTAGAGCATTTTCATTACTTGAGAAAGAAACCCTATACTCATTGGCCACTTTCCTGGCATCCTCCCTAGCTCTAGGCAATCACTAATCTATTTTCTGTCCCCATAGATTTGCCTCACTTTATTTCTTCTGGGTCTTATCTGCCCGCATGTATATGCATGTGCAAATGTATGTGCATGTACATATGTATTCACATGTGTGTGGAGGCCAGAGGTCAATATTAGGTATCTTCCTCAATGACTGTCTACCTTAGTTGTGTTTTGTTTTGTTTTTCAAGGTAAAGTCTCACTCTAGCCCAGGAATTCGCTATGTAGTCTCAGGGTGGCCTTGAACTCATGGCAATCCTCCTACCTCTGCTTCCTGAGTGCTGGGATTAAAGGCATGCGCCACCACGCCTGGGCCACCTTAGTTTTTGAGACAAAGTCTCTACTGAACCTTAAACTCATTGATGCAACGAGACTAGTTAGCTGGAAAATCCTAGGGATTCTCCTGTCTCTACCTCTCCAGCTGGGATCGCAGGAGCACCTAGCTTTTACAAAAGTGGGGGATGGGAGCCAAACTCAGATCCTCCTACTTATAGGCAAACACTTTACCAACTGAGCCATCTCTCCAGCCCCGATTTTTGCATTTCATTTCTTTCATTTTCACTTATCTTTCTTTCCTTCTTTCTTTTTCTTTTTCGAAGTAGCATCTTGCTCTAGCTCAGGCTGACCTCAAACTCATAGCAGTCTTCATACCTCAGCCTTTCAAGTGCTGGGCTTAAAGACATGCACCACCATGCTCAGCTCGTTTGTTTTTCTTGTAGCAAAATATAAATGTTATCAAGTGTACCATTTAAACTACTTTAAGTATATGGTTTAATGGCATTAACTAATTCACCCAGCAGGTATGGGAGTGCACACCTGTTAATCCTAGCAGTTGGGAAATGGTGAAAGGCAGATGGGGATTTCAAGCCAGCCTTGGCTACATGGTGAGTTTAAAGCCAGCCCAGGCTACCCAGATCCTGTCTCTGCCTTCCTCCCCCCACTTAAAAAAAAAAAAAAAAGCATACTTAAATGGCATCATGTCTGAGCACCTTGTCACTTGTTCTCCATTCCACATTGTCCTTTAGAGATGTGTCCACGTTGACATGTGGAGCTGAGGGCTTGTTTACTTGTCTTGTGGTATGGTGTTCCTGTGTGAGCATACCCAACCCTGTCTTTTTTCTGAGATTTTCCACTTCAAAATTTTCTTACCAAGGAAGCCAAAGCCACTCCAAGGTCCATCCTGGGCTAAAGCAGAGGCGAAGCCACCTAGCAAGAGGACAGAACACATGGGCTAGCTCTGTGACTGGACATGTGTTTTGCCTATCTGATATGGAGTAAACACTTCCTGGGTCAACTGATGGGGGAGGCAAATACTTACTGGGTCATCCCTCTTTGGTGTCAGTTCAGTCCCTCCCTCCTTCCTTTCCTTTCTCCTTTCTTCCCTCTCTTTCCTTTTTCTCTTCCTCTCTTCCTTCCATTCTTCCTTCCTTGCTTCTTTCCCAGGGCTGTGTGGATTGAAACCAAACCCCAAGTCTGACTTCTTCATCTTAGTTTAACATTCCTGAGACTCGCCCTGTTGTTGCTCACGTCAGCAGTTCCTCCTCCTTCAGCTGAGTAGTTTCCTCTGTATGCATGTGCACGGTTTGTTCATTCAGCTTGGGGACACTTGGCTTATTTCATTTTGGAGTGATTATGAATAAACTTGCTAAAAATGTTTTGGTGTGAGCCTAGTTTTAATTTCTCTTGGGAAAATGTCTAAAAATGAAATTGTTGGGAGATTGCTACCTTTACAAGAAAAAGTCAAGATGTTTTATGGTGTCTTTGCCATTTTCTATCCTCCCGCCATGCCCGTGCTCTCATTGCTTCACATCTTTTTAAAAGCAGACAGAGAGACAGAGAGAATGGCTGCCAAGGCCTCTAGCCACTTGCAGACTCTAGATGGCATGTGCTACTTTGTGTATCTGGCTTTACATGGGTACTGGGGAATCGAACTCCATTCATTAGGCTTTGTAGACAAGCACCTTAACCACTGAGCAATCTCTCCAGCCCCATTGCTTCACATCTTGGTCAGTATTTGGCATTGTCATTTTACTTTTAACCATTCTAATGGGGGTACTGTACCTTTCATAGTTTTATACTGTACATTTCCCTAGTGATTAGCAATGCTGAATTGATATGTTTTATCAACAGGCAATCTTATGGTGTATGGCCATCTAGGCTTTCAGATATAAATGCTGGTCTCCTGGATGCTGAGAATACCCAGGCTACCCAGGGGCTACAAGACAGCAGGTGATAGGGTCACAGGCGTGCTAAGCTCTGTTTTGCTCAAATTGAGTGGTGCTTGCTATTTTTGTTTGTTTGATTTATTTATTTATTTGAGAGGGAAGGAAAGAGAGAGAATGGGCATGCTAGGGCCTCCGGCCACTGCAAACAAACTCCAGACTCATCTGCTGCCTTGTACATCTGGCTTACATAGGTTCTGGGGAATCGAACCTAGATCCTTGGGCTTTGCAGGCAAGCCCCTTGACCTCTAAGCTATCTCTCCAGCCCTTGTTTGTTTTATGGGTGGTAGGGTCTTGCTGTAGCCCAGGCTGGCCTCTAACTCACAGTGATCCTATCTCTGCTTCCCAAATGCTGACACTAAAGGCGTGCGTCACCACGCCCAGCATGCTTGCTATTTTATCATGTTCGAGCCCGCACTTGAGATATACTGACTGAGTGGATGTGACTCGATGATCAGATAAGGCTGTGAAGTGGTTGCTGAGACTACCACCAGACCATAGTGGCCACTTCTTGGAGGCACTGGGAGCCAGAGTACACCATGGGATGGATTATCAAGTCCCAACGTTGCCTCCTATTACCTCTACTCTCAACATGTTAGAAAAGAGGTGCTATGCTGGGTGTGGTGACGCACACCTTTAATCTCAGCACTCTGGAGGCCGAGGTAGGAGGAGCGCCATGAGTTGGAGGCCACCCTGAGACTACATAGTGAATTCCAGGTCAGCCTGAGCTAGAGCAAGATCCTACCTCGAAAAACAAAACAAACAAAATAAAAGAGGCACTGCCCATTTAATGGGAGGGGCCTCCTAAATGGGGGAGAGTCTGCCTCTACACCAGAAATGTTGCTTCCAGTGACTCCCCATCAGATTGTCACCTGACTTCTCTTAATAAGAGCCCCAAGTGAGGCTGCACACAGAATGATCTTGGCTTTCACCCCTCTGTTGTGAGTGGCCCAGTATCATGTTTTGGGCCCTTCCTTACTTCCCATCTATATCACTGACCAGACCCCTACCTGTTACCCTAGCAAAGCTCCAGCCTTACCCAAGTGTGAATCTTCAAGGGCATAGTAGCCATTAAGAAGGCCAATGTCTGTGGCTTATCCAACCTGTGCTCAGTTATCCTCGCCCAGACTGTCGCAGTCAGGTTCACATTGTTGGCAGAAAACACGTGACCAAGAGCAGCTTGTGGGAAAAAGGGGAAGCTCTATGGTGGCAGGGGCAAATGAGAGCATGAGTGGAGAGTAGACATCACCTCCTGGTCAATATCAGGTAGACAACAGCAGCAGTGTGCCAAACACTGGCAAGGGGAAGCTGGTTATAACACCCATAAGCCCGCCCCCAACAATACACCGCCTCCAGGAGGCTTTAATTCCTAAATTGCCATTAGCTGGGGACCTAGCATTCAGAACACTTGAGCGTATGGGGGACACCTGAATCAAACCACCACACAGACATTCTGGGAACCCTAACACACCCTCCCTCTGATGAGGCAGGTTAAGGCCTTGGGGAGTAGACAGTGTACCTATCTAGCACTTGCCCCTTCCATTGCTCATTTAACAAGAAATCAAGCATATTCATCTCCTTTATACCGTGCCCACACTGTGCATGAAGGACTCAGAAAAGTGCAGTTACTTTGTTGGGATGGTTTGTGTCTTGGGGCAAAACCAAGCTACTGTGAGCCATGCACCCCGTATCTGCAGCTCCAGGAGGTGCGAGCAGACCTGAGGGATTGCTTGTTGTACAAATATAGCACCAAGATCCCAAGCTCCTTCCCCTGGTCACTCCCTACCCAATGCTTCCGCATTCCTCTAATCTTCCCAGAGACAGAGTGGCCACCATTCCTCAGGGACACTACCTGGCAGGGCTGCAAGAGATGTAAGGCTCATTTCTCTGGCTTCACCTGGATCATCAGCAGGAATTTGTGACCTGGACCCAGAAATTCCCAGTCTGGACCATCTGGCCTCAGCCCAAAACGCCTCCTTACTAGGCCTTCTTCCTGGGGTTTCTCAGACTGGCACCACCATTCAGTGCCTGGCTCTGGTTTTTTGCTATCGAAACCCAAGGGAGTGGCCTGACTGAGAGTGACAGCGACGGCTATGCTCTGTGCCAGGCACTTCCCGGCTCCTCACAAGCCTTATCTCCCCATACTGGATCAGAGTCCAGGCCCCACCAGACTCCGGCCTTGGACTCTTCGCTTCCATTGTCTAAGACTGAGCCCCTATACCCGAGGAGCTCTGCTCCAGCCCCACAACTGTGACAGCCTGGCCAACAGGAAGGCCTCATTCACCCAGCCGGCCTGACCTGGTGGTCTGTCTTCTCTCAGGTTCCATGGACAAGGCTGGGGGTAGGAGGAAGACTGCTGATGGTGCCTCACATCAGGAAACGGGCCAAGGTGGAAACAATGACTGAGCAGTGACCCTCCAGAAGTATATTCAAGAAGGTCACAGCATAAAGGTCCCAGGAGCCCTTGGAGCCAGGCAGTCAAGCTTGGCTATTTCTGGCTAGGGCCTCAGTGGCCAAGCTTCCCTCTCTAGGTTTCATCATATAACAAACAAAGGGCTTAGTAGATGCTTCTAGGTGCCCCCAGCTCTGGACATTGACACTGAAACCTCAGGCACTTCCAGATTCACAAGCAGCTTCCTCACATTCCTCATAGCCAAACCAACTCTCCCACTGGTCTGATATAGATCTGAGATCAGGGTGACAGTTGCTCATGGTGAACGTTTGGCATCAGCTAGCCAACAAGCTGCCACCTGAGCCAGAGAAGCAGGGGGGAACAGCATCAATCAATGCTATCTGGTTCAGAAGGCCTTAGTCCCATGTTCTGACCCTCCAAAACCCAGAGAGACACAGGCCACAGTTACCAGGGTCTAGTGTCAGCTCAGCCAGGTAACATGAGCCCCTCTCTCTCTGGGTGGCACAAAGATTGGATCACAGGACTCTTGGATTCCCCCATGCGCTCCCCCACCCCAGCCTTCTTCCTTCCTACCAGCACACTCGGCACCCTTGCCCCTGTTCCTTCCACCTGTTCCCTGGCCCTGCACACTGTGCTGAAGGTGTACTCTGGATGCAGACAAGTGTCAGTCACCCCGAGTTCATCTGTAGGTGGCACCTCCACTGGGTGAGTGTAAACAACAGAGACGTGCCTGGCCAGTGCTGTACTCTTCATGTGCAGCCAAACCCAGAGTCAATGCCAAATCCAAAAAGTAAAAATTAAAAAAAAAAAAAATCACGGGCTGGAGAGATGGCTTAGCAGTTAAGCGCTTGCCTGTGAAGCCTAAGGACCCCGGTTCGAGGCTCGGTTCCCCAGGTCCCATGTTAGCCAGATGCACAAGGGGGCGCACGCGTCTGGAGTTCGTTTGCAGTGGCTGGAAGCCCTGGCGTGCCCATTCTCTCTCTCTCCCCCTCCATCTGTCTTTCTCTCTATGTCTGTCGCTCTCAAATAAATAAATAAAAAATGAACAAAAAAAAATAAAAAAAATCACAAAAAACAAACAAAAAGCCCTCATGATTCAAAAAGCTTGGTGATTACAGCTGAGACCACTTCTTCCTGGCAATTGAAACTTTTAATCTCGCCTCAAGGCTTTGGCTTCCCCACCCTGAGGATGGGATCTCCAAGGGAAAACAAGTCCTCTCCTTCCTGGAGGTTCGAAGTCCCTTGCTGTCTGAGGAACTGGGGGCCCAAGAAGGGCTTTCAGCACCCTTGTGGTTGAGGTGTCTGAGCCTCTGGGAGCCACTTTAGGCTAACAGCTATCAGGCATTAGTGGGCTGCAGAGGACACCTGTGGCCCCACCTTCTCCTCTGTGAAGGATGGCTGCTCGGGCAGCAGGTAATGGATGAGTGGTTGGGTAGATGCGTGCCTTGGTCCAACTGCCACCTCCAAGTTGATTATTTCAGGCTTTGCTTCTGAGGCCAAATAGCCATTCCGACATCCTTTCAACTGTGACCCATTTGTTTATTCAATCTTATGACCTTGCAAAATAGCAGGGCCACAAGAGCCACTAGTGTGAGGAGCTGGTAGTCCTTGGCTTGGCCAAGTGCTCTCTTGCTCGCCCCACATTGTCCCACCACTTCCCTGCTCAGATCCTCCCTCACCCCTTCTCCGGGGCATCCCAGTGTGACCAAACTGCCGGGGATCTGAGCCCAGGTCCTCACTCTTGTGCAGCCAGTGATTCGCCCACTGAACTACCACCCCTGCCCCTTAGGAGATCTTCCTGCACCCAAACCCTAGCTAATTATTTTGTCATGAGGAAGCTCTCAGAACTCCTCCTGTCAAATGCTATCTAAATCCCTTGGTGGGACCCAGAGTGATTCACAACTAAATCCCAACCTGCCAGAGTCATCTCCAGTTCCGATGAACCATTGAGAAATGTTGATGAATGAGTGAATGAATGAATGACAGCACACCCCAAACTCTGGTGGCTCTCACACTTTATAGATTGTATCATCTCCTAACAGCAGAGTTCTTAAACTCCAAACAGGGCTAGCTGGAAAAGCCAGGCCTCAGCAGTAGTTATGGAAACAGGGATATTGACATTGTTCCCTTATCTGAGATGCTACTATGTAGCTCTTGCCTACAGAGAATGGACCTAGCTCAGCATCCTCCTACCTGAGAGAGTCCACAGGGCTCTGGAGCCCTAATTCTGTTTCCTTCCTGAGTACTCTAGCTAGAGGCCACTTTCCCAGAACATACAGTCAATTCATATCTCCTAGGGACCCTGACACCAGCTCAGAGACTTAAGTATTTATTCAAAATCTAGTTCCCATGCTGTTTGGGCTGTGGTTGAGGAGACTTGGCATCATTGAGGTGAGAGGGGTTATCTTAGGTCATGGTCTCCTTGGTCCTGCACATGTTCATGCTGCTGAGAGGAGGCTGTACCGCTGACACATCTGGAGGGATTTCTGGACACTCCTGCCTCCCTGGCCCACACCCAGGGAGTGAAGGTCCTGTGACTTTGCTTGAACAAATCCAGTAGAGACCCAGCTCTAAAGTTCCCTTTGCAATTTGTCACCAGTCAAGAAAAAGGGGTGTGGGAACCTTATGCAGTGGTGCTAATGGACTGTAAAATGGAACAACCACTTTGGAAAAACTGCTTGGTGCTTTCTTTTAAAAAATTAAACAGAGGGCTGGAGAGATGGCTTAGTGGTTAAGGCACTTGTCTGTGAAGCCTAAGGACCTATGTTTGACTCTCCATATCCCACGTAAACCAGATGCACAAAGGTGAGGTAAGTGCAAGGTCTCACATGTCCACTAGGTGGCACAAGCATCTGGAGTTTGATTACAATGGCTGAGGCCCTAGCAGGCCAATTCTCTGTCTCCCTTTTCTCTCTAGATGCTCTAATTTATTTAAAACTCAGAAAATGTCTCAGTCTCTCTATCATCTATCTACTTGCCTCATTCTCTCTCTTTCTCAAATAAATTAAAAAGGGGGACAGCTGGGCATGGTGGTACATGCCTTTAATCCCAGCACTTAGGAGGCAGAGGTAGGAGGATTGCTGTGAGTTCAAGGTTACCTTGAGACTACATAGTGAATTCCAGGTCAGCCTGGGCTAGAGTGAGACCCTAAACAAATTTAAAAAGGCGGGGCTGAAGAGATAGATCAATGGTTAAGGTACTTGCCTGCAAAACCAAAGGACCTGGGTTTGATTCCCCAGGACCCATGTAAAGCCAGTTGCACAAGGTGCCGCACACATCTGGAGCTCATTTGCAGTGGCTACAGGCCCTGTAGCACACATTCATATTCCTTCTCTCTCTCTCTCTCTCTCCCTCTCCCTCCTTCCCTCCCTCCCTCTCTCTCTTTCCCTCCCTCCCTCCCTCCCTCTCTCTCTCTCTCTCAAATAAGTAAATTTTTAAAGAGAACAGGGGTGGTTGCCTGGAGACAGTGGGGAGGGGAGGGAGAAGTCACAATGGGACAGGAAGAAATTTTTTGCAGTGGTATTGGTTTTATAGGTGTGTACACAGGTGGAAATTCATCAGATGGTACATTTGAGTATGTGCCATATATATTCATATGTATCACATATATAAATTATGCCATAGTAAGTATGTTTTAAAAAGATAAGAAGCCAGGCATGATGGTGTACACCTTTAATCCCAGCAGTTGGGAGGCAGAGGTAGGAGGACTGCTGTGAGTCTGAGGTCACCCCCAGGACTACAGAGTGAGTTCCAGGGCAGGATGGTTACATAGATACCTTCTCCAGCTTCTCTCAATTTTTTTTCAAGGTAGAGTCTTGTTATGGCCCAGGCTGTCCTGTAATTCATTATGTAGTCTCAGGCTGGCCTAGAACTCACAGCAGTCCTCCTACCTCTGCCTCCAGAGTGCTGGGATTAAAGGAATGCGCCACCATGCCCAGCCTTCTCTCATTTTTCTTTCCTGGAAATCCATACATTAGTTGTGACTCCCTGAATGTGCCACAATGGCTAGTCTAGTCTTCTGCAGAACTAACCTGGATATTCTACTCCTTTACCGAGACACTGCTCAGTTGTGCCCTCTCCAGGGCACTGGTAGGTCACTGGTGCACAACTGTTGCTAGCATCTATCTGTCCCAGCATACTGTAGGCTCTTGGAGGCCAAGGACAACATGTACGTTCATGGTCCTGACAGTGCTGAGAGGGGAGGTGGATCTGCTTAGGGTGGGACGCCAGATGTTCAGAGGAGGAAAGAGTGAGGGGAGCCAGGAGCAGCAGACGGCCCAACCTCTAGGGAAGGCCAGCTTTTTTCCTTGGGAGAGGAATGACTGCACTGGTCACACTGCTGAGGTGATTAGCTAGTGGTCAGGGTATGTGGGGTTGGGTGGGGTGGCCCCCTTTCTCTCCACACAGGATAAAGCTCTACTTGGCAGAGTGGAAGGCCTGGCTTGGCCTCCTCTCCAGAGATAAGGAGAACTCCTCTGCTCACTGGCAGTTTCCAAAGTGTTTGCTCATCTGCATTCCTCAAGTTTCCTGGAAAATAGCAGGAGAGACTGCAGAGAGCAGTTCTGAGCTTTTGAACCTTTAGTGACCTCCTGGGTCTAGGTCTTCTCACTGGGGCCCGACAGTCTTTGAGTAAGTCTCTGGCCCCATGACTATTCAGGGGTCACCCCTTCCTACCCAGCCATTATGTGGGCTTCCCATTGAAATCCAGTCTGCTAGCCAAGGACTCCCACTCAGCCTGGATGCAGAAGCCAAGTTTAGAAGCCTGGGGAAATTATTCCTCCGGGACTGAAGGTACTGGAAAAGATGCTCTACACCATCTATGTCAGCAACCAGACACACACAACTACCAAAGGCCCAACATGACCCCATCATGGATGCATGTTTGTAGGGGGGGAGAGGCAAAGCCATGGGGCCCTGTGGGGGTGTTGGGAAGGAAGAACCAACAATGATCAGGCTATTTCCTGTGTTACCAGTTGGTGATTTATGAAACCTTTCTTTCAGGCAGAATCTCATTGTTGAGATAGCTCCACATTGCTGGGATGAACATCCAAACCAGACACAGCTTATAGGAGGAAGGGGTTTATTTCAGGCTTACAGATCCAGGGGGAGTTCCATCAGTGGCAGAAGAAACTGTATATATCTAAGCATAGAGAAACAACCAAAACAGCTGTGAAAACCAAAAGCGGCAAGCATCAATAGGCAGCAAGCAGCACCCCTCACCCACACAGAGCTCAAAACCTCTCTACATACCTTTTGGCTGGAATTCAGACCAACCCATTGACACCTTAGGGCTGCACTTCAGAATCCACCTCCAGTGACACCTCTTCCAGCCAGACTGCTAGAGGTCCAAGTTACAAGCTTTAATAAAACACCTGAGTCTATGGGGGGGACACACATTCAAACTGCCACACTCATATAGCCCAGGCTAGCCTTGAACTCATTATGTTCCCAAGTATGACCTCAAATTCCCAATATTCCTGACTTTACCTCCTGAAATGAGATGCTGGTAACCTCATGCATGCTTGGCAAGTACTGCACTAAGTGAGCTACGTCCACATCCCTACCCCTATGCAACCCTTCTTCTTCCCATGAGGCTATTCCCCTTGCTCACTTTAAAAAAAATTTTTTTTTGTTCATTTTTATTTTATTTATTTGAGAGTTGCAGAGAGGAGAGAGAGAGAGAAAGAGGCAGACACAGAGAGAGAGAGAGAATGGGCGTGCCAGGGCCTCCAGCCACTGCAAACAAACTCCAGACACATGGCCCCTTGTGCATCTGGCTAACGTGGGTCCTGGGGAATCAAGCCTTGAACCATGGTCCTTAGGCTACACAGGCAAGCGCTTAACTGCTAAGCCATCTCTCCAGCCCCTCTTGCTCACTTTTGAGCAGAACTAGCCATGAGTTGGCTGTTCTTGGATCCTAGTCTAGATGGCTGAGTAACTGGTTTTCCACAAAGAGGAAAGACAGTCTTCCTAGAAAGTATCCTTAACTGAAACTTTCTTGGGAATTGACCCATTGCTCTAAAATTCTCCAGGTACCTCCCCCAAGTAGAAGTTCTGAGCCTGACTCCTAAACCCATGGATTTGGGATTAGGAAGGTCACAGAGACTCAGAGTGTCAGTGTCTCCCTTGCAAGGTTCTACAATCCAGTCCTTTTCCTTCATTAGATATGGATGTTTAGGGAACCTGTTACAACGTGTCTCTGTCCTAGCTACCCTGGGGAAAGATGGATGAATGTCCCACCTGACACTCACTGACAGCCTCCAGAGCCAAACCCAATAGAGGGACCCTGGGGACTTGGAAAGCGAGGTTCTCAGGCTTGTTCTTAAAAATCTCACAACCCACTATAGGATCAATTAATGTTCCAGAGTGGATATACTGGAGGAAGGCAGGAATTGCAATGATTTTCTCGCCTTCCCCTTCCCTGACTCTCCAGTAAAATTGGATGAGCTGGTTTTTCTGCTGAAAGAGTTGAGGGTCAGGCCAGGCCTTGTGGGGAGAGGCCACCTGAACCACCTCCTGAGTGACAGACAGAGGTCTGATTGGCAGGTAGACGGAGGAAGGGTGGCCCAGGCCAAGCAAGCAACTAAAGGAATCTCAGAAAACATCTTACAGAGCTGGGGAGATGATTCAGGAGTTAAAAGTGCTTGCTGTACAAGCCTGATGACTAGACTTCAGATCCCCTGAGTTCAGGTAAAGCTGGATGCAGTTAGTGCATGTGGCTGTTATCCCAATGCCGTGGGCCAACTAATCTGGTGTTCACGGCAACCGAGCAACAAGGGAGACCCTGTCTCACTCTGTAGTCCACGCTGGCCTTGAACTCATGACAGTCATCCTCCCTCAGCCTCTTGAATGCTGAAATTTACAGATTGAGTCACCATGCATGGCTGAGACCCTACCTCAAATACGGCGAAGGCAAGAACCCTGAGGCTGTCTGTGCATGTGCTGTCTCCTTTCCCCACCATACCATACACAAACATACACAAAAAAGGGGGAAAACCCCCACAACATCTTATTACGTGAGAAATGCCTCTGATCAAGTCTGAGCCTTGCTATAGGTTCTCAACATTTCCAGAGAAATTCCAAATTTTAGAGCGTGATACAGGGGCGTTTGCCTGTTGGTGACATAATGTGCACTGAGCCTCCCATTCTCCTCCCTTCTCCTCTGTAGGGAGTTTCGTAGAGGCAGCTCATGCTAAAAGCCTGCCGTAATGGTTTCCTGTGAAGACACACCAACTCCCTGCTGGATAATTAGGATGCAGCGCAGTCCTCCGAGAACAGCTACATTCTCAAAGGTTGTCACTGCAGCCGCTCAGGGACTGGGGCTACCTAACTGATGCACACAATCCCCATCTGACTTCACTTTTACCATTTGTAAGGGCATGCATCTATTTTTTTGTTTGTTTGTTTTTGTTTTTCGAGGTAGGGTCTCACTCTGGTCCAGGCTGACCTGGAATTCACTATGGAGTCTCAGGGTGGCCTCGAACTCACGGCAATCCTCATACCTCTGCCTCCCAAGTGCTGGGATTAAAGATGTGCGCCACTACGCCCAGCTATGCATCTATTTTTTTTTTTTTTTTTTTAGTAAAAGGCGAAAGATTTATTCGATTTGAAGAGAAACCAGAGTATTGCATCTATTTTTTAACTTGGAGGAACTTTTTTTTTCCTTCCTTCCTTTTCTCCTTCCTTTCCTCCCTCCCTTCCTTCCTCCCTTCCTTCCTTCTTTTGGTTTGTTGAGGTAGGGTTTCGCTCCAGCCCAGACTGACCTGGAATTCACTATGTAGTCTAAAAACAAATGGCGATCTGGAGGAACTTATTTTAAAAACTGCCCATTTGAGCCAGGCATGGTGGCTCATGCCTTGAATCCCAGCACTCAGGAGTCAGGGGTAGGAGGATTACTGAGTTCAAGGCCATCCTGGAACTACAGGGTGAATTTCAGGTCAGCCTGGGCTAGAATGAGACCCTATGTCGAAAAACAAAACAAAACAAACAAACAAACAAAATCTGTCCATTTTATACATAAATACAAGTAAGATGACAAAAGGGCTGCATTTGATTAGAAAGTGGCTCCACTCTGGATGGAGACTGTGAGGACAGCATCATGGAACTTTTCATGATCCCATCTGCGGCTGCTTGATGGTCAAGATAGTGGCCCCCAGCCTGCTCCTCACCCTACAAGACTCTGAAACAGGGAAGGGCCTCTGTGGCTGGGACCCTGCCATGCACATGTGCTGTGACCACACCCAGCCTTCCCGGGAACTGGTGTAAGAGACAGGGGACAGAAGTGACTGAGGAGAGGTTCAAGGTGGGACAGGAGTTTCTCTAATCCAACCTAAATTGGGCTGAAAGGACAGGAGGCAGCCATGCCATCTGAACCTGAGCTTTTGGAACTCTGATTACGGAAGAGGAGCGACATCCACAGAAAGCAGTGACTACGGAGCTTGGAAACTTGCAAAACTCCGGCTTCAGAGGATCTGTGATGTCCCCAGCACTTTGGAGAGTGTTCAAGTAATGGAGGAGTATGGAGAAGGGCTCAGAACTGAGACTGGGATGTGTTTATATTGAACTCAGCAATTTCTTCTCTACTTCAGCTCCCCCACGGTCCAGAGGGTCACCCTTGGAAGGGTCAATCACTCCTGGTTTCTAGATCCAAATCAGAGGCTCAGCTCCCAGGCAAAGACACCCTAAGCCATTGGCAGTCACCCCACATTCAGGCCCAGTGGCAGCTTTTCCTGGGACGCTGCTGAGATCAGGAGTCCAACTACCCCCCAGGGGCCCTTCAAGCCCTCAGTACTGGAGCCCCTCATCACATGACCTCCCTTCATTGCCACTTGGCCAAGCTTGCTTGAGCTATTGGACCCTTACTTCTAGAGTCAAACTTTTAGCTGGTAACTTACTAGTTGGAAAAGACAAAGAAAGGAGAATAAAGAATTCTGGACATTGGCCCTCATGTCCCAGCTATTGCCATGATCTGCACCCCTGGCCTCAGATTGGATGGCTGGAGCCTGCTATTCCCAAGGGCCTAGCCCCACCAGACAGTGATGAGGAAGGGAATAAATGTACCAAGCACTGAGATAGGCCCTTTGACTTCATTTTTCATTATTTCTCCTAACTACCCTATGAGGTAGGTGAGGCTGAGGTCCAAAGGGGAAGCCATTTATTCAAAGAATAAGAAAGCTGGGCATGGTGGCGCACGCCTTTAATCCCAGCACTCGAGGCAGAGGTAGGAGGATCTCCGTGAATTCGAGGCAACCCTGAGACTACATAGTGCATTCCAGGTCAGTCTGAGCTAGAGTGAGACCCTACCTAGAAAAACCAAAGGGAAAAAAAAAAAAAATCAAAGAATAAGAGAGAGAGAAGAGAAGGGGGAGGGAAGGAAAGGTAAGAGAAGGAGAGGGAGAAGTCTTGAGGATTAAAAAAAAAAATTATTCATTTGTTTGTTTGTTTATTTGTGAGACAAGGAGAGAGAGAATGAGCACAGTAGGGCTTCTTGCTGCTGCAAATGATCTTCAGCGTGTGTCACTTTGTGCATCTGGCTTTACCTGGTTACTGGAGAATCAAACCTGGACCATTAGGCTTTGCAAGCAAGTGCTTTACTCACTGAGCCATTTCTCCAGGTCCAATCCTAAGGAGTTTTAAACAGAACCTTTTAAAAATAGAGAGAGGGCTGGAGAGATGGCTTAGCAGTTAAGTGCTTGCCTGTGAAGCCTAAGGACCCCGGTTCAAGGCTCGATTCCCCAGGGCCCATGTTAGCCAGATGCACAAGGGGATGCACACGTCTGGAGTTCGTTTTCAGTGGCTGGAGGCCCTGGCATGCCCATTCTCCCTCTCTCTCTCTCTGCCTCTTTCACTCTCGATCTCTCTCATATAAATAAATAAACAAAAAATTAAATTAAAATAAAAATAAATAAAAAATATATAGAGAGAAACAGAAAGAGAACCATAGGCAGGGAGTCCACACAGCTACTTTGTCAATCTCAACAGCAGAAGGATGGAGGTGCCTGAATGAGCACCAGACACATTCCCAGGTAAACTAGAACTGAGAGAATATGGAGCCGGGGAACTTTCATTGAAGGATGCTCTAGGAGATGGACCTTAAGCAGAAGGAAAATGGCTCCAGATAGGAGAATATCCAAGATGCAAGAAGAAAGAAACAAAAAAAGAAAAAAAAAAAAGTAAGTCTGCGGATAAAGCTAAGCAAACACTGACTACACACTAATAATTTTAAGGTCTTGTGAATTACAAACTAAGATAAAGGGCTAGAGAGATGGCTCAGCAGTCAAGGTGCCTGCCGGCAAAGTCTAGCAACACAGGTTTGATTCCCCAGGACCCCCATAAAACCAGATGCACCAAGTGGTACACGCATCTGGAGTTCATTTGCAGTGGCTGGAGGCCCTTGTGCAACCATTCTCCCTCTCTTTCTGTGTTTCTTCCCTCGGTCTCTCTATGCATGTAAATAAATAAAGAGTTAAAAAAACAAGACATAATTAAAGTACATAAAGTTAGGATAGGGCTTGAGAGATGTCTCAGTGGATAAAAGTGCTTGCTTGGGCTGGAGAGATGGCTTAGTGGTTAAGCGCTTGCCTGTGAAGCCTAAGGACCTCAGTTCAAGGCTGGATTCCCCAGGACCCACATTAGCCAGGTGCACAAGGGGGCGCACGCATCTGCAGTTCATTTGCAGTGGCTGGAGGCCCTGGCGCACCCATTCTCTCTCTCTCTCTCTCTGTCACTCTCAAATAAATAAACAAAAATGAACCAAAAAAATTATTTAAAAAAAAGCGCTTGCTATGCAACTCTGAGTACCTGGCTTTGGACCTCCAGGCCCCACATAAAAAGCCAAAAGCTGTGAAAACAAGGTGGAAGATGAGAACCAACCCAAAAGTTGTCCTTTGATTTCTATATGCTCACCATGGGACACGTGTGCCCACAGACACACAAACGCATACACACATTAAATAAATAAATCAATAATTTGGGCTAAAGATATTTTTTCAGTGGTTAAAAGCTTTTGCTTGCAAAGCCTGACAGCCCAGGTTCAATTCCTCAGTACCATGAAAACCCAGATGCACAAAGTGGCACATGTATCTGGAGTTTGTTTGTAGTAGCTAGAGGCCCTGGCTTGCCTATTCTTCCCAGGTCTCTGCTTGCAAACAAATAAATAACATTTTAAAAAATTAAATAAGTAATTTGAAAAAAAAAGTCAGGAGAAGCTGGTATAGTATTTCACCCCTTTAATCCCAGCACTCAGGAGGTAGAGAGATAAGAGGATTGCTATGAGTTCAAGGCCGCTAGAGACTGCATAGTGAATTTCAGCTCGGCCTGGAGTGAGACTCTACCTCGAAAAAAAAAAAAGTGAGGGGAGAGTAAAAAGTTAACTTGTTTTAGGGCAGTACTTGAGGAAGGTAAAGTGAATGATTTCACTTTGTTTGTTTTTTAATATATTTATTTGTCTATTTATTTGAGAGATAGAGAGAGTGGGCATGCCAAAAGCCTCCTGTCACTGCAACAAACTCCAGATGTATGTGCCACTTTGTGCATCTGGCTTTGCGTGAGTACTGGGGAATCAAACTCAGGCCTTCAGGCTTTGCAACCAAGCACCTTTAACCACTGAGCAACCTCTCCACCCTGATTTCACATTAGATCTTGATAAATATACACGTATAAGTTTGGGGGGCAGCTATTATAAAGAAAAAGAAAGGGTAGAGAGATAGCTCAACAGTTAAAGTGTTTGCTTGTAAGCCCAACAGCCTGGGCTCAATTCCCCAGTACCCATATAAAGCCAGATGCACAAAGTGGTGCGTGGAGTTCATATGCAGTGGCAGGAGGCCCTCATGTACCCATTCTCTCACTCTCTCCTTGCAAATGACAAGTAAAACAATTTTTAGGGCTGGAGGGATGGCTCATCAGTTAAGGTGCTTGCCTGCGAAGCCTAAGGATGATTCAATTCCCTAAAATCCACATAAGCCAGATGCACAAGGTAACACATGTGTCTGGAGTTTGTTTGTAGTGCCTAGAGGCCCCAGAGTGACCATTCTCTCTGTCTAACAAATAAAAAAAAATTAAAAAGGAAAAGGAAATGTAGTTTGTAAGCTCTACATAGTAAAGGAGGCAAAACATTCTACAATAATAAAAAATTAACCTAAAAGAAGAAGAAACAAGAAAAAAATTGAGTAAAACAGAAAGCATAGGATGGGATGGTGGATTAAGGACTTCATTGGGTGCATGTGTATTTCCAACTTCATGTGACTTTTTAAAGTGTTTTTATATAGTAGGCTTTGTAAGCAAGCACTATAACCATTGAGCCATCTCCTCAGCTCCCTCTTGTGACTTTAGAAAGTCATCTTCTATTCCAAGACACCCCAACTGTCTCCTGACCCAGCCTACCACACTACTTGTCTACTGCACAGACCTGAGCACCAGCAGGCTTCCCATCCCATCCCTTCTCTGACCTTCCTCAATTCTGGACTCCCTGAGACAACCTGTGGCTGGGGCTTATCCTTGGGATGAGTTGAGATCATATGTGCCTTTCTCTGGTGTCTATTCTGCCACAGTCACTTGAACCTACCAATTCTGTCTTGAGGTTTGATACCTGTCAGTCCTTGGCTCTTTATTTTTTTTAGTTTTAAAATTTTATTTATCTTCATGAGAGAGCGAGAGCGAGAGAGAGAGAGAGACAGAATTGGCATTGTAGGGCCTCCAGCCACTGCCACTGGACTACAAATGCGTGTGCCACCTTGAGCGCTTACATCATCTTGTGCATCTGGCTTACATGGGACCTGGAGAGTCAAACATGGGTCCTTAGGCTTCACAGGCAAGTGCCTTAACTACTAAGCCATCTCTCAACCCCCTCCTTGGCTCTTTTACCCTGATTGTGCTAATGTGCAGATATAGTGCTGTTGACCTCTCACCTGGGCCTATGAAACAGAACCTCCCCAAGCCCCAGTTCTTCCTGAAGTCACCTGACTCTACCAACCCATCCTTTAAAGCCATGGAGGCCATGCTGCATTCTATCTTTGTGGAAAGCCCGCAGTGAACAGCAAACACTAACAATACACATCTGTTGAGCGCTCACTGAATGCAGGAGCACAGTGTACTCATCATACCTAATCCCTCTGCTTACTCCTCATAGTTACCTCATGACTTGGCTGACACCATTCCAGGGCTACGCTGAGGAAACCAAGGCTTTGAGAAACAAACTGACTTGGCCAAGGTTCCCAGCTATGAAGTGACAAAATTAGGTCTATTTGTCTGACTCAGAGGTCATGCCCATAAAGCTGGCTTTCAAGGATGTTTATAAATCGGTTCCAAGCTCATATTCCCTGCATTTACCTATACGCAATTTGCTGCACCCTGAGTACACAGTGCAGGATCCTAATCCTCACCTTAGCTCTTACACAGTCCTCCTCCTGACATTCCTTCCTCCAATCACTACCCTCAGAAGCCTTATCTGGAAAACTCCTCCACAGGAATGAACCTTTTCCTTAAGTGATTGTCTGAGACCTGCATTGTGCTTGAGTTTCACGTTCACATATCAACTTCTGTGATGGGCAGAAGTCTACCAGCAGCTCATCCTTCAGCACTGCAGAAGTGCCCTGCACAGTGCATGGAATGTATGTTTGCAAAATTAAAAAAAAGAAATCTTCTACTTATTTATTTATTTTGGTTTTTCAAGGTAGGGTTTCTCTCTAGCCCAGGCTGACCTGGAATTCATTATGTAGTCTCAAACTGGCCTTGAACTCGTGGCAATCCTCCTACTCTGCCTCCTGAGTGCTGAAATTAAAGGTGTGCTCCACCATGCCTGATGACATTTATTTATTTTTGGGGTGGGGGGAAATAGGCACACCAAGGCCTTCAGCCACTGCAAATGAATTCCAGGTGCATGTGCCACCTTGTGCATCTGGCTTATGTGGGCACTGGGGAATCAAACCTTGGCCTTTAGGCTTTAAAAGCAAATGCTTTAACCCATGAGACATCTCTAAAGTCCCCCCAAAACTTTTTGGCCATGTTAGGGTTCAAACTCAAGGCCTTGCCCAAACCAGATGCTCCCCTTACCTCCTCAGTTGATATTTTTGGAATTCATAAGTTCAAGCAGATGGGTAGAAATTTCACACAGCAGACTTTTTCCTGGTCAGGACAGCTTGGCGGAAGGGGCACGTTCCCTGGAGCTTGACACGTGGGGCCCGAGAGCACGTGTTATGTGATCATCCTCGCAGGGTCTTCCCCGCATGTGAAGCAATGGTGACATCTGTTGGAGGCGGAGCATTCCTGGGTGGAGTGGGGATTAGCTCTGTGACCAGGGCCTCTCTTCCTCAGATGCTCTTACTCCTCTTCCTTCAGAAATGAACGCTGGGCTGGAGAGATGGCTTAGCAGTTAAGCGCTTGCCTGTGAAGCCTAAGGACCCTGGTTCGAGGCTCGGTTCCCCAGGTCCCATGTTAGCCAGATGCACAAGGGGGCGCACGCGTCTGGAGTTCGTTTGCAGAGGCTGGAAGCTCTGGGGTGCCCATTCTCTCTCTCTCCCTCTGTCTTTCTCTCTGTGTCTGTCGCTCTGAAATAAATAAATAAAAAATTAAAAAAAAAAGAAAAGAAATGAACGCTAACTTATACTCACCCCTGTCTCTGGTCCTGACAGAATTTGCATCTCCATGCCATCCTCACCTGTGTACTGAAGTCTGCAATCTGTTGCAGTCACTTCTCATTGCTAGGACAAAAGACTTGACTAGAAACAGCTTATGGGAGGCAAAGATTTATTTCATCTTACAGTTTTGACGGCAAGCTTCATCATGGTAGGGAAAAGCGTGACAGAGCAAAGAGTGGGCCTCACATCTTGCCATGGCAGTTGGAAGGTAGGCAATCCTAAGAGTGAGCTAGCTCTGGCAAGAGGGGCTTGGGCTATAACATCCCAATGCCCTCCTCAAGCAACACACTGCCTCCAGCTTGGAATTGAGTATAAGGCTTAATCACACTCATTTAAGGATATGGAGTACATTTTACAAACCTCCCTGTTGCGTACCAAACTCAGGCCTGCCAAATCAAATGGAACCAAACCACTGGGGCTTGGGCTGTGTGGGTGATCCGTGCTGAGGAGATGTCATGGAATGAGGCAGGGTCAAGACTCATCCATGCTGGAGGGGAGCTTCTAGTCTAGGTGGAGGCAGAAGACACATGGGAAAACTATGCAGAGGGAAATAGGATGAGACCTTATTACCAGTTTCAAGCCACAGGAAAAGAGGCTCTGCAAGACCAAGCCTCCAAGGCAGCTCAGCACAGGTCAGGGTGGCCATGCCTAGAATGCTAAGGTGGGAAACAGACCTGGACCAGCTGACAGACGCTGGGACCCAAGTTGGCTCTTTCTCCCCGGGGCGAGGACCTTCATGCCCACAAAGCTGAGGGAAGGGGAGATGTGTGCACCAGGTAAAATGTGTCTCTGAGAGACTGGTCAGGCTGAGTGGACAGAGGCCCAGGGAAAAGGTTGGAAATGGCCAGGATGAAAGATTTGGGTGTTGGTGGGGGCAGGGAATCATCTAAGAAGGCCTGCAGAATGGGAGAGTGTGGGCAGCTGGATCAGGTAGCTCTTCCCACTGTCTCTCTCTCCCTCCCTCCTTTTCTCTCTTCCCTCCCTGTCTCTTCCTTCCCAATTCCTCCCTCCCTCTCTCCTTCTTTTTGTCTCCCTTCCTCTCTTCTTCCCTCCATCCTTTCCTTCCTTCCTTACATCCTTTCTACCTTTGACATGGCTTCAGTGCTGTGAACTGGTATCATAGTTCTTCGGAATCACTTTCTCCCTCCCTCCATCCATCCCTTCCTTCCTTCTTCCCTCTCTTCCTCCCTTCCCTCCCTTTCTTCTTCCCTTCCTTCCCTCCTTCCTTCCTTCCTTCCTTCCTTCCTTCCTTCCTTCCTTCCTTCCTTCCTTCCTTCTTCCCTCCCTCCCTCCATCCCTTCCTTTCTTCCTTCTTCCCTCCCTCCTTCCTTCCTTCCATCCACACAGTTTCAGTGGTATGACCTGGTACCTTAGTTCTTTGGGAACATTTTCTTTCTAGGCCCAACAAAGAGCAAAAGAAAAAAAGAAAAAAAAAAAACAACAAAAAACAAAGTAAAGCCCGGATCCATTTGAAAAGCGGAAACCAGCCTACCCTCTCCCAGACTCAGCTCTTTGACTTGTACTCAAGACTTAAATACATCCTTTGAAGACTGTTCCCAGGACCTTGAACATCTCCTTTGAAGTTCCTTGTTCACTGAAGCTGCTTTCCTTTGCAAGCATAAAAGGATGTGGGGCTGCAGCTTTTCTTGGGTGCAGGAAAATTCCACATGCTACTTATAGAATTACAGAGTAGGAACTGAACAGGGTGTAGGAGGCCTGAGACAAGAGCTTTCTGGATGGTGACAATCAGGTAGTGTGGACCAGAGGTGAAGGCACTCTCTGGAGGGAGGCACTCTCCCTCCATCTGGATGACTTTAGGCAGGTCACTGAATCTTGTGAAACCTTGAAATGAAGATAACCACACAAGCCCTCCTTCTGGAAAGATGCCTCCCTTCCTCATGGGTTTCCACATGTGTCAACAAGGGTGTCAGACTAGTTGATATCCAGTTGGTTTCTCTCACAGTGAGTAGTTCCATTTTTTTTAAGCTGCCATTGAAACAGGTGGACGTATAGGAAGGCAGTCATCACCAGAAATAAACCACCATCAAGAATAGAAGCCAGGTGTGGTGGTGCACACCTTTAATCACAGCACTTGGGAAGCAGAGGTAGGAGGATGGCCAAGAGTTTGAGGTCTCTCTGAGACTACATAGTTAATTCCAGGTCAACCTGGACCAGAGTGAGACCCTACCTCGAAAAAAAAAAAATAGGATAGTGTGGGGCTGAGGATGTAGTCCTGTGGTAGAGTTCTTACTTAGCATGTGCAAGACCCTTGGTTCAGACTCCAGTGCTGCCAAAAAAAGAAGGGTAGATTGTGGGGTTGAGGTTTAGTCCAGTTGGTAGAGTGCATGCACTGAGCCCTGGGTTCGATCCTTGGCATCACATAAACTAGGTGTGACAGTGCACGCCTATAATCCTACTACTCAGGAGGAGAAGATAATAGACGATCAGAGTTCATCATCATCCTCAGCTACATAGTGAGTTTGAGGTCAACCTGCAATACACGAGATACTGTCTCAAAACAGCAAAGATTTCAACATTAGTTTCAAACCATAGCACAATGTCAGGAAGGAGGTTGGGGCACAAGCCAGAAGAGGTTGGCCTTAAAGGGATGCGGCCTGGTCTTTGCCCAGTGCTCAGTTCCAGATGATGCACTAAGGTGTCTGGAGTAGGATGGGGACAAGCTCTTTCCACCAAGTTCTGGAGTGTGCAGAAGGATGTCACAAGCTAACAAGCTTAGGAACCATCAGAGACTAAAACAGGCGGCAGCTTCAGGAAGTATAGCTAAAAGTACTGTGAGAAGAAGGTAGACTATTGACCAAGAGCACTGAGAACTAAGAATCTTCAAGGAAATGGCTGAATCTAGACCCTTTCCTCACACCATATACAAAGATAAATCTGGGCTGGAGAGATGGCTTAGCAGTTAAGGCGTTTGCCTGCAAAGCCAAGGGACCACGATTCAATTTTCCAGGACCCATGTTAACCAGATGCACAGGGGCGCATGCATCTGGAGTTCATTTGCAGTGGCTGGAGGCCCTAATGTGCTCATTCTCTCTCTCCCTCTTCCTCTCTCTCTGTCAAATAAGATACAAAATAAACAAATAAAGTTAAAATAAAGATAAATCATGGGTTGAGATGGGGAGGGGATATGATGGAGGATAGAATTTCAAAGGTGAAAGTGAGGGGGAGGGAGGGTATTACCATGGGATTTTTTTTTTTTATTTATTTGAGAGTAATAGAGAGAAAGAGGCAGAGAGAGAGAGAGAGAGAGAGAGAGAGAGAGAATGGGCATGCCAGGGCTTCCAGCCACTGAAAACGAACTCCAGACACGTGTGCCCCCTTGTGCATCTGGCTAATGTGGGTCCTGGAGAATTGAGCCTCAAACTGGGGTCCTTAGGCTTCACAAGCAAGTGCTTAACTGCTAAGCCATCTCTCCAGCCCAAACCATGGGATTTTTTTTTTGTAATCATGGAAGGTGTTAATAAAAGTTGAGGAAAAAAAAAAAAGATAAATCATGAACCTAATTGTAAGAACAAAAACTTCTAGGGCTGGAGAGATGGCTTAGTGGTTAAGTGCTTGCCTATGAAGCCTAAGAACCCCGGTTCGAGGCTCAACTTCCCAGGATCCACGTTAGCCAGATGCACAAGGGGGCGCATGCGTCTGGAGTTCATCTGCAGTGGCTGGAGGCCCTGGCACACCTATTCTCTCTCTATATATATATCTGTCTCTTTCTCTCTGTCTGTTGTTCTCAAATAAATAAAAAATAAACAAAAATTTTTTTAAAAAACTTCTAGTTAGAAAAAAATGTAGTACAAATTCTTTGTGACCTTGGATTATTTCCTAAATAGTTCACAAAAAGTACAAATTATAAATGATAAATGTCAATATAGTGATCTAAAAATCTTCATCAAAATCTGAAATTTGGGGGCTGCAGGTATGGCTCAATGGATACAGCACTTGCCACACAACTCAGTACCTGAGTTGGGATTCCTAGGCCCCACATCAAAGCTGGAAGCTGTGGTGGGCTTCCATCACCCCAGCACTGCTGTTGCAAGAAGAGAGCAAAGACAGAATTTCCCAGCTCTTGCGACATCCACCCTGGCCTTGTAGCAGGGTGGAAGTTGAGGATGGACCTGAAAGTTGTCCTCTGACCTTCACTCCTTGCTGTGGCACGCACACATATACATCATCAACACACACCAATAAAAATAAGTTTTGGGCTGGAGAGATGGCTTAGCGGTTAAGTACTTGCCTGCGAAGCCTAAGGGCCCTAATTTGAGGCTCAATTCCCCAGGACCCATGTTAGCCGGATGCACAAGGGGGCGTACACATCTGGAGTTCGTTTGCAGTGGCTGGAGGCCCTAGTGCACCCATTCTCTCTCTCTCTCTCTCTCTCTCCCTGCCTCTTTCTCTCTCTGTCTGTTGCTCTCAAATAAATAAATAAAAATAACCAAAAAATTAAATAAATAAATAAACTTTAAAATTTTAAAAATTGGGGCTAGAGAGATGTATCAGTGGTTAAGGTACTTGCCTGCAAACCTAAAGACCTAGATTCAATACCCTAGTACCTACATAAACCCAGTTGCATAAAGTGGTACATGCATCTGGAGTTTGTTCCTTACAGTGGCTAGAGGCTTTGATGTGCCCATTCCTTTTTTCTCTCTCTCTATCTGCCTCTTTCTCTCTCAAGTAAATAAAGAAGTAAAATAGTTTTAAACATTTTTTATATTTTATTTTTATTTATTTATTTCAGAGAGAGAGAGAGAGAATGAGCATGCCAGGGTCTCCACTGATGCAAATCAACTCCAGCCATAAGCTCCACCTTGTGCATCTGGCTTACATGGGTGCTAGGGAATTGAACCTGGGTCCTTTGGCTTTTTGGTCAGATGCCTTAACCACTAAGACATCTCTCCAGCTCACTAAAATATCTTTTTTGGAATTTTTGAAATTAAAATTTGGGCAGGAAGATGGCTCAGTTGGTATTGCTTCCTGCTCAAGTGTGAGGACCTAAGCTCTATCTCCAGCACCCATGCTAAAAACAAAAAAGCCAGGAGTGGACATAACTCCAGTTCAGAGCATGTCCAGAGATAGGAAAGTCTAGGGGCTCACTGATCAGCCATTCCAACTTAACTGGAAAAAGAGAGAGAGAGAGAGAGAGAGAGATTGAAGCCGGGCGTGGTGGTGCACACCTTTAAACCCAGCACTTGGGAGGCAGAGGTAGGAGGACCACCATGAGTTCAAAGCCACCCAGAAACTACATAGTGAATTCTAGGACAGCCTGAGCTAGAGTGAAACTTACCTCAAAAAAAAAGAAGAAAAAAAAAAAAAAACCAGAGAGAGAGCGAGAGCGGGAGGGAGAGATTTAAAATGTATGCTCAAAGTGAACAACTATAAAAACTAAAAGGTGGACTGGAGAGATGGTTTAGTGGTTAAGGCGCTTGCCTGCAAAGCCAAAGAACCTAGGTTCAGTTCCTCAGGACCCAAGTAAACCAGGTGCACAAGGTGACGCAAGCAGCTGGAGTTTGTTGGCAGCAGCCGAAGGCCCTGGCACATCCATTCTCTCTCTCTCTCTCTCTCTCTCTCTCTCTCTCTCTGTCTAAGTAAAACATTAAAAAATGAGAAAAATTTAGTTGTGCATGGTGGTGCATGCCTTTAATCTTAGCACTCTGGAGGCAGAGGTAGGAGGATTGCTGTGAGTTTGAGGCCATCCTGAGATGACATAGTGAATTCCAGGTCAGCCTGGGTTAGAGTGAGACCCTACCTTGAAAAGCCAAAAAAAAAAAAAACCCTTTTTTTAAAGAAATGAAAAGGTATGTCATAGCCTGGGAAAAAGTACATACAAACAATATACTCAACAAAAGGCCAGTATTTTATATGCATATTTATATTATATAACAAATAAATGTATTTTTAAAATTAAACACAAACTCTCCATTGGACTTTTGTTTGCAAATATAATATTTTGTGTGCTCATGCATGTGTGTGTGCATAAAATCCAATCATAAGGCCAAGTATAATAGTACATGTCTATCTTCCCAGCACTTGGAAGACTAAGGCAGGAGGACCCTTAGTTCAAGGCCAACTGGACTACATAATGCTTCAAGACCAGCCTGAACTACATAGTGAAACCCTGTCTCAAGAAAGTGATAACTGGGCTGGAGAGGTGGCTTAGTGGTTAGGGTGCTTGCCTGAGAAGCCTAAGGACCCAGGTTTAATTCCCCAGAACCCACTTAAAGCCAGATGCACAAAGTTGTGTGTGTGTCTGGAGTTTGTTTGCGGGGGCAGGAGGCCCTGGCATACCCATTCTATCTGCCTCTTTCTCTTGCTCTCTCAATAAATAAAGAATTTTTTTTTAAAGTTATAACAGCAGGCATAGTGGCATATGCCTCTAATCCCAGCACTTGGGAGGCCGAGGTAAAAGGATTGCTGTAAATTTAAGGCCAGCCTGAGACTACAGAGTGAATTCCAGGTCAGCCTGGGCTCAACAAGGTGCTACTTTAACTCAAAAACCAAAAACAAAACCAAAAGCTCAATCATAGAAGACAAAGAGTTCAACTTAAGAAATGAAAATTATTTAAAGAGACATGCCATCCAACAAGACATACACACAGCAAGCACACTTGGAAAAAGGCGCTCAATGTCATTATTCACTAGGGAATGCAAAGGAGAACCAAAATGAGATGCCATTGCACACCCGCTAGCATGGCTGACACTAAAACAACTGACTATACAAGTGGTGACAAGGACCTGGAGTGACTACAACCCTCATAAACAGTTGCTGGGGTTGTAACATGGTTCAAATTAAACATCGATCTAAGCCAGCTATTGCACTCCTAGGTACCAAAGAAATAAAGTATATGTTCACACAAACAACTGTGCATGGACTGGGGATATACCTCAAGACAGCACTTGCTTAGTCTCATTGAGATCCTGGGTTTGATTCCTAGCACTGAGAAAAGCCAACTCCCCAAACACTAAAAATACCCCACATTTATACATGACTATTATTTTAAAAAATTTATTTATTTATTCATTTTAGAGAGAGAAAGGCAGAGAGAGAGAGAGAGGGAGAGGGAGAGAATGGGCACGCCAGGGCCTCCAGCCACTGTAAACAAATACCAGACATATGTCCTCTTGTGAATCCGGCTTATGTGGGTCTTGGGGAATCGAACCTGGGTCCTTTAGCTTTGCAGGCAAATGCCTTAACTGCTAAGCCATCTCTCTAGCCCTATACAAGACTATTCTTAAAGGCTTTATTATTTTTTTATTTGATTTGATTTTGTTTTATGAGGTAGGGTCTCACTATAGCCCAGGCTGACATAGAATTCACTATGCAGTTTCAGGGTGGCCTCAAATTCACAGCATTCCTTCTACCTCTGCCTCCCGAGTGCTGGGATGAAAGGCGTGTGCTACCATGCCTGGCAGCAGCTTTATTTTTCAATTTTTTTTTTCTGAGACAATTAGTTTATTCTTTTTTAAAAAACAATTGTCAGCATTTATTTAATAGAACCCAGTTCAGCCCAGTTTCTTTTTTTTTATTAGCAACATATTTTATATGGATACATCATGTGTTTGTTCACTCTTTTCCCTTGTCCCTGCCCCCATTCCGCTGGGGCCCTCCTCAGTGGGGTTACAGCGGCTTTATTTTTAATAGCCCTGTAACTAGGAACAAGCCAAAGATCCAGCAACAGATGAGTTAACAAATTTTTATATATACATTTTAATAAATAGCAACAAAAAGGAACAAAGTGTTCATATAATGACATAGGGGCTGGGGAGATGGCTCAGTTTGTGAAATAACCACTTATTGCACAAACATGAGGCCCTGAGTTCAATCCCCAGCACCCATGTAAAAAGCTGGGCATGGCCATGTATGCCTATACCCCCAATGCTGGAGGAGGTAGAGACAGGAGGGTTTCTAGATCTGGCTGATCAGTCTAACTGAAAAATGATGAGCTTCAGATTCAGTGAGAGACTGCCCCAAGAAATTAATGTGGAAGAGCAAGAGGATGACACCTGGCACCTTGTTCTGGCCTCTTCCATGTGTGCGCATGGGGGCACACATACACCCACCACACACACCTAAAAACAAACACAGAATAAAATAAAATGTAAAAAGCAATGACATAGATAAACCCTCACATATTAATGTTCTGTAGGTTGAAGGACAGACAAAAGGTGCACACAAAGTATGATTCACACATATACAATTCTAGAAAATGCAAGCCAATTTCTAATCACTAATAGCAGATCTGCAGTTGACTGGGTGTAAGGCAGAAGCAAGAGGAAGGGATTTCAAGTGGACACAAGAGACTGAAGGAGGATGAAGTGTGAAATGACAGATGTGGTCATTGTCTGACTGTGGTGATAGCTTTACAGGAAATACATATGTCAAAACTCATCAGAGGGCTGGAGAGATGGCTTAGCGACTAAGGCTTTTGCCTACAAAGCCTAAGGACCCAGGTTTGATTCCCCAGTACCCACATAAGCCAGATGCACAAGGTGGCACATGCGTCTGGCCTTTGTTTGCAGTGGCTGGAGGCTGTGTTGCCTCTCTTTCTCTTTGTCTCTCTCAAATAAATAAATAAAAGGGCCAGGCATGGTGGTGTACAACTTTAATCGCAGCACTCAGGAGGCAGAAGTAGAAGGATTACCATGAGTTTGAGGCCACCCTGAGCCTACATAGTGAATTCCAGGTCAGCCTGGGTTAAAGTGAGACTCTACCTCAAAAATCAACCAAACAGGGATGGAGGGATGGCTTAGCAGTTAAAGCGTTTGCCTGCTAAGCCAAAGGACCCAGGTTCAATTCCTCAGGACCCATGTTAGCCAGATGCACAAGGGGGTGCATGCATCTGGAGTTCATTTGCCATGGCTGGAGGCCCTGATGCACCTATTCTCTCTTTCTCTGTTAAATAAATAAATAAAAATAAAATATTTTAAAAGACACAAACAAACAAACAAAATAAATAAATGGAAAAAAGAATTTTTAAAAAACTCATCAGATTGTAGACTTTAAATATGGGCAATGTATTGCAGCTCTTCAAAACAAGGAGGACAAGTTGTGGGTGGGGCTCATGCCTGAAGTCCCAGCATGTGAAAGGCTGTGGCAGAAAGGTTGATATGAGTTTAATATCAGCCTGGGCTATATAGTGAATTCCAATCTAGTCTGGCCTCCAATATAAGATCTTATGTCAGGGGCTGGAGAGATGGCTTAGCAGTTCAGCACGTGCCTGTGAAGTCTAAGGACCCTGGTTCAAGGCTCATTTCCCCAGGACCCATGTAAGCCAGATGCACAAGTTGGTGCATGCATCTGGAGTTTGTTTGCAGTGACTGGAGGCCCTGACATGCCCATTCTCTCTCTCTCTCTCTGTGTGTGTCTGTCACTCTCAAATAAATTAATAAACAAAACTAAAAAAACCCAAAAAACATCGTATGTCAAAAAGAAAAAGAGCCAGCCATAGTGGTGCATGCTTTTAATCCCAGCACTATGGAGGCAGAGGTAGAATTGCTGTGAGTTTGAGGTCAGCCTGAGACTATAGTGATTCCAGGTCATCCTGGGTGAGAGTGAGACCCTACCTCCAAAACACAAGAGAAAGAGAGAGAGAGAGAGAGAGAGGGAGGGAGGGAGGGAGAGAGAGAGAGAGAGAGAGGGAGAGAAAGGGAGAGAAGAAGGGAAAAAAGAAAAGAAAAAAGGATAGGGAGGAAGCAGTAGCCTTGGCCATCTGCTAAAGGCCAGTCACTCCTCAGCTCTCCCAGTCAGATGTGGGTGTGGGTCTCATGAGTCTATGGAGTGCATCTCTTCTGCTATCTAGGGGTTCATTACCACCTCCTGGACTTGTTCCAGGCTCCTTGAGGGCAGGGTCTGAGCTTTCTGCATCCCATCCTGTTAAGGAAGACAATGATGAGTATTGTAAAGCAGCACCTACAGGCGACAGTGGAAAGCCTGGTTTGTCACCGTGGCCAGCAATGATCACATCAGATTCCTAGGAGAGTCACCCAACTGTGGGCCAATAACACCACTGCCATTCCTGCCTTGTTTGTGGAATGTGTGACTTGCTCTGGGAAGACTTCCAACACCACTGAGGAACTGGATAAGGCAGAGTGAGATGCTGAGTCACGTTACATCCTGGAAGAACTGAACCACCGGTGCTTACCCTTCAGGTCTGGGCTGTCAGGCAAGACAGTCCTTATGTAATCTATAGCAAACTGTGATGTTCTGGAGCCAGGAAGACAATGCCATGTACAAGATGTTCCCCAGTGCCTGCTGAACCCACATTCCAACCTTTCACACAGTGACCTGATTCAAGTCTCCATAGTCTCATGGGCAGACTCACTCTGCCTGAGGTGTCTGGAGGCTGGCAACAGCATTAAGCCAAATTGGGGGCTCTCTCTTCTAGAAGCCAGGCCAATACCCGGCACAAATTTCTGTTGCAATCAAGCGCCATGAAGGCCTTATGGGGACGGTCCCCATGGATTTGTGTATATCAAAGTACAGACTAGACTAAGGATGCAACCTTCACCTTGTTGCCATCCTTCCTATGACCTGCCTCACTTCCTGCTCCTGTCGATATTTCTCTCTCTCGTTCTTTCTTCTATTTTTTTCAAGGAAGGATGTCACTCTAACCTAGGCTCACCTAGAACTCACTCTATAGCCTAGGCTGGCATCATACTCACAGTGATCCTCCTATCTGTGCCTCCCAAGTGCTGGGATTAAAGGCCTACACCACCATGCCTGGCTTGGTTGATTTTTCTTGATAGCATTAGCTAAGGCTATAAAGAAATATTGATTCAAAACACAACCTGAGAGACAGGAGAATTGCTGGGGCTTGCTGGTCAGCTATCTGTTAAGCAAAAATTGCAGGTTCCAAGTTCAGTGAGAGAGGCTATCTTAAGAAAATAAGGCAGAAGAGCGATAGAGGAAGATATGTGATGTTCTCCTTTGGTCTCTGCACACGGGTGCATGGAGTATGTACGTCTGCACACACATCCCAACACCACATACACTATATACACACATACCCAAAATAAACAAAAAACCAAAAATATCATCTTAAAATGGACTTAAGTGTTTGCTGCTTATAAGTGAAGGAAGTTGTCAGTTATCTGTTGGACAGATGTCCTGGGTATTTCTTTAAATGACACACTTTTCTATAGGCATCCACAAAATAATCTGGTATGCAGAAATCGCCTACGGTAGGTGGATCTTAGGTGTGGCTGGAAAGCAAGATGCTCTTTCCAGCAAGAAGCACCCTTTCTGGGCTTTTTGGCTTTTCCATCTTCTCTGCAGGTTCACCCTCACTGAGGAGGGCCGCGCTGCAGTGTGGGGGTGGGGCAGCGGGCACGGATGACTGCACTTCCTCTTTAGGTTATTATATACACCTCTCTGGCCTCCGTGGACACAATAGATCTTGCTCTGCTCTCCAGACTGGCCTGCTGTCTCTGAAGTCCCAGAGCTTGGGAATACACCCCATATTCCCAGGCATTCGTGCTCTAAGCTCAACTGCCTCCAGCAAACACAATAGAAAAAGCAAGCCTTCTAGATGTCTCATGTATAAGACACCACGTGACAAATCATCACTGGGCCAAATAGCCCCAGAAATCCTCTTGATGAAATGTAATTGAAACCAAGTGCCCAGCATGGCCATCTGCTTGGGCTCAAGCAAAACCAAGTGGCTTCACCCTAGACCAATGGACCAATGTGCTTATATCTCAGCAGAACTCAGTCTCTCCTGAATTCTGCTGGCCTCTAGGAGATAAATGGAGGTATGGACAAAAAAGGCCACAGAAGGAAACTGCAGAGTTAGGGAAGGAGGAGGAGCATTTTGAAATCTCAGACCTATCTTCAACTCCATGAAGCATATCTCATGCTGAATGTGACCCTTATATCCTACACAGGAATATACCCAAGCGGCATGGGGGAAAGGAGGACCGGGGCTCTGACACTGAGATCATCTACCTCATCCATGAAAGCTGAGGCCCCCTGTCCTCATGGCCCCATCCTATAGCATCAGTCCCCAGAGGTCATGAACCAAGAACAAAGCTGGCCAGGTTGGGTACCAAAAGGTAGAACTTGAGCATTCCTTCTCTAAATGAAAGGACGGGCATATAGGCCTAGCCCGGGTAAGGTTAGATACAGGGTGGAAGCATCTGAGACCTCAGCCAAAATCAAACAGGGACATGCAAATATGAATCCTGGCCAGGTTCAAAGAGTAGCCCAGGGCACTTAGCTCCAAGAGAGTTTACACAAAATTCCAGGCCATGCCAGGGTCTCTGTTGAAGGCTGGAGGCCCTGATCCTGGCCCTACAAGAAAAATTCTTACCCCAATGGAGCCAGGGGTCTAGCAGTATAGGCTAGAAACAAGGGGCCTGGGGGAGAAATGCTGTGAGTGCAAGCATGAGCAGAAAGGTTAAGGAGCAGCATATATGAAGTGACAGTCATAGGCCAGGCGTGGTGGTGCACGCCTTTAATCCTAGAACTCAGGAGGCCAAGGTAGGGGGATCACTGTGAGTTTGAGGCCACTCTGAGACTACAGAGTGAATCCCAGGTCAGCCTGGGCTAGAGTGAGACCCTACCTCAAAACAACAACAAAATAAAATAAATAAAGTGGCAGTGTGGATAAGGTGTGCTGTGTGTCACTGCCCATGGGTCAGACTAGAATCAGGACTGAGGCCCAGTACTGCATCTATCACATCTGCCCATCTGAAATGCACAAGGGCCAGGGACCTGCGATCCCTCTGGCTGGCCTCTAGTTTCTGTTTGACACTCACCCGTCCTTCTACTCTTGCAATCCTTGGCTTTCTTGGCTATGTCTCTTGTGTTCAGGCTGTGGAGTGTACAACAGAGCTAGGATTCCTTGGATAGACTCCTAGAGAGCCCCTGGGGTCCCACCACACACACGCCTGTCAATGTATCAGATTTGCTGGCCATTAGCTACACAGCTTTCCCTGCCCATGATGTATGGTCCAGAGAGGAAGAAGGAGGCTGTGGCTCCACATTAGAGAACAGGAATCCAAAACCAGGACCACTCAGGTGCTGGAGGCAAAGGGTTACCTGAAACCACCTGGCAAGCAGGTTCATCTCCAGATTCAAGAGACAGGTTTGGAAGAGAAGACAGGGCTGAGGCTGAGAAGCTTGCTGGGGACCCTAGGAGTTAATCTAAGAGGACTGACCATGTATGGATAAGCTGGACTTAAAGACAGGCATCTGAGAAAGGATAGGGAACTCAGGAGGTGGCTGAAGCAATTGTCAAATTTGTTATTGTGGGACTAGGGAGATGGCTGTCTGCAAGATGCTTGTCACACAGATGTGAGGACATGTAAAATGTTGAGTGTGGTGGCAAGCTCCTGTAAACCCAGTGCTGGGAGGCAGAGACGAAGGATCCTCAGGACTTGCTGGCTAGCCAGTCTAGCTGAATCCATGAAGCCTGGGATTAGTGAGAAACCCTGCCTCAAAAACAATAAGGCAGGGCTGGAGAGGTAGCTTAGCAAAGCCAAAGGATCCTGGTTCAATTCTCCAGGGCCCACATAGGCCAGATGCACAAGGGGGCACATACATCTGGAGTTCGCTTGCAGTGGCTGGAGGCCCTGGCACACCCATTTTCTCTTTCTCTCTCTGCTTCTTTTTCTCTCTCAAATAAATAAATTAAAAATATGTTTTAAAAAATAAGGCAAAGAGCAATAAAGGAGGACACTCAACGTCAACCTTTGGCTTCTTCGTATGCACACTCTCCACACACATATGTATATGCACATATATCTCAAGCACATACAAAAAAACTTTTTTGATACCCCTTTCACGTGGGCCCACTGCATTCTTGCCTTACAGTTGCTGCTGGCTGCTGGTCTCTGAAAGGCCAGGGCAAAGCAATCCAGATAGATGGAGGAAGAGCCACAGTGACCAAGACAGCTTATGTGGGAGCTGACCACTGGATGTGTTTGCTCACCTTGTAGCTGGAGCCAGATCTGCCCCCAGGGCACGGTACTCCTTAGGCATGACATTTCAGAAAGTCTTCTCAGCACCCACAGGCCACAAGTTAGTAAACTTGCCCAGACAAACTTAACATTAACTGTTTCCACCTATTCATCATACAGAATCTAGAGCACAACTGGGGTGAGACTTGAGGCACCTACTCATGATTCCAAGATCTCAAGTTTCAAAGAGTTAATCCCATTCTGGAAACATGCAATCAGCTCTCAAGGAGACTGTGGCTTCAAGGTTCTAATTAAATGAGAATGATACTGAGATGCCAACATCCACCAGTCCTACGAGTGTCATCCCCAGCCATCTGTGGCTACATGGCACATGCTGACTGGTACAAAGACCACAAGAAGCCTTTTGCTGGAGGCAGACTCTGCCGTGATTGGCTGTAGGGTTCTGGGAGGCTTATTTCTTCCTGGCCTCTGGGTTCTGCTTAGCAAAGTCCTTATGGCTCATGTTAGGCTGTAGGAAGGAGCCTTGCTTCATTTCCCCCACCAGAAAAACTACTTCCCCTAAAGCTCTGTGGCTGGTGGAAGGCTGTGTGCAGGCCCCATTATGCAGGGGCCTTCCTCTGACAGCAGCCAGCTCTGTGCACATGCTGAACTGACCAAGTATAGCTAAAAGGAGAACTCAGCTTTCTTCCCTACCACAGAGCTCAGCAAGTCTGTGTTCCTTGGTGTTCTTTTTAGAGACACAGGGTAGTGGGGAGGACCTGCAGACTCCTCACTCTGTGGTCTTGGCCATGTGACTGCCTACTCAGACCCTCGGTTTCCCTACCTGTCAAGAGGCACGTTTGTGAGGATGTTTCAGGCAGGGTCTCTCATTCGGGCAACTGGCTTGTGAGCTACTAAAAGATGCTCCTGTCTCTGTCTCCCTTCTCACCATGGGTGTGCTAGGATCATAGATACTGGCGCTATAGCGTCCGGTTTTGTGAGGTTATAGGGTTTGGACTCGGGTGCACATTCTTGCATGCCAATTGTTTTATCCCCTGAACCATTTCCCCAGCCCTCCATTGAGTAGTTTTAAACATTATTTTAGTACCTGAAACATTAGTGACATGACTGTAATTGTAGTGAACAAAGGCATTATTATACTTATTAGTTACTTTTCTCCTTGCTCTGACGAAATGCCTGACAGAAGCAACTGAAGGAAGGGTTCATTTTAGCTCAGTTATGGTAAGAAAGTCATGGTGGCAGGAGTGTGAGGTGACTGGACACATTACATCCACCTTATTTACTAAGACAGGTCTCTCACTTGAACTTAGGCTTCACCTAACTGGCTAGTCTAAAAAGCCAACCCTCCCTGAGAGGCCCTGTCTCTGCTTCCCAAGCTTGTGGAGATTACAGGCAGGCTGGTGGGAGACCTGTCCTCGGGCTAGCACCACAAGCACTTTATCCTTAGCTGCTTCCTCACCCCCATTTCTCCTTTTCATTCTGCCCAGGAGCCTAGGCCATAGAATGGTGCTGCCACATTCAGGGCGGGTCTTCCCACTTCAGTTCACCCCATCTAGAAACTGCCTCACAGACGTGCCCGAAAGTTCATTTCCTAAGCAATGCTAGATTCTGTTGAGTTAGCAATCAATATTAGCCATCGCAACAGAAATGAAGAGGACCAAGAGAAGAGTGAAGTTACATGGTTATGGCCATTGAGGGAGACAGGGACTCATACAAACTCCACAAAGACATAAACTTGATGATTGAGTGACCTTTTTGCAGAAACCATGAGCCCTGCCAGTAAGATTGAACATGTTCACACAGTCCTCCAGTGAATCCAAGACAGGGAAAGGTGAGGGATCATTGGACACTGAGTCTAAGGGGCACAAGGCAGGGCTAGCAACTAGTCCAGCTACAACCAACAGACTGCTGAACCTGAGACTAGATACTCTATAGTGTTCATCTTGGAATGCTTTAATGATTTTATTTTTGTTCATGCTTCTTGTGGGGTAGTTTTCTGAGACAAGCTATGACCTCAAATCTCCCAAGTGCTGGGATTACTGGAGTATGTTACCACATCTGGCTTATCTTTATTTTATAAGTGAGGTTGATGGGACAATAGAACATGTGCTAGAGGTTGGAGGGCCCTGCCTTCAGCCACCTCTTCTCTTCCCTCATCTTCCCAGTCACAGCTCAGTGATGGTACCCACCTTGACAAGGGTCTGGAGCCAGGTGCAGGAACGATGAGCATAGGGCCTATGTGCCAAGTGACAGGGCAGGCTTCAGACACTATGGGGGTCTGAACCCAACTATGAGAAACCTAGGCCCGAGGAAATGCAATGCTAAGCAGCATTTTTAATTTTTTTAAAAAATTATTTGCAAGGAGAGAAGGGAGAAAAGAGGAAGAGAGGAGTGTGTGAGAGAGAATGGACTGCTAGAACCTGTTGCCACTGAGAATGAACTCCAGACCAATGTGCCACTTTGTGCATCTGGCTTTATTTGGGTACTGGGGAATTGAACCCAGGCCATCAGGCTTTGCAAGCAAGTATCTTAAACCACTGAGCAATCTCTCCAGCCCACTTTTTTTGTTGGTTTTTGTTTGTTTGTTTGTTTGTTTTTCAAGGTAGAGTCTTACTCTAGCTCATGCTGACCTGGAATTCCCTATGTAGTCTCAGGGTGACCTCAAACTCATGGTGATCCTCCTACCTCTGCCTCCCGAGTGCTGGGATTAAAGGCGTGCACCACCATGCCCAGCTTCACCTTTTTAAAAACATTTTTATTCACAATTTTCATGTGTGTACATAAGGTATTTTGTTCATAATACTCTTTTATTGGGGGGGGGGTTGAGGTAGGGTCTTGCTCTAGCCCAGGCTGACCTGGAATTCACTATGTAGTCTTAGGGTGGCCTCAAAGTTATAGTGATCCTCCCACTTCTGCCTCCTGAGTACTGGGATTAAAGGCATGTGCCACCATGCCCTGTGTAAATTATAGTTTTTTAAAAAAGATAATTATTTTATTTTATTTATTTGAAAGAGAGGGAAAGTGGCACAGAGAGAAAGAGAATGGGTGCTCCAGGGCCTCCAGCCACTGCAAAGGAACTCCAGATGCATGTACCACCTTGTGTATCTGGCTTACATGGGTACTGGGAAATCGAACCTGGATCCTTAGGCTTCACAGGCAAATGCCTTAATTGCTAAGCCATCTCCCCAGCCCTAAATTATAGTTTTAATTAGCTACCAAAGAAGTAGGTTTCCTAAGACTTCTTCATAACATCTTTAATTCTGGTTTTTTGTTTTGTTTTGTTTTGTTTTTTGAGGTATGGTCTCACTCTAGCCCAGGCTAACCTGGAATTCACTATGGAGTCTCAGGGTGGCCTTGAATTCATAGCAATCCTCCTATCTCTGCCTCCCGAATGCTGTGATTAAAGGCATGCACCACCACACCAGGCCGTCTTTAATTCTGGTTAACTTTCTCTCAACCTCCTTCTCCATCCCCTTCTCCTAACCCCACACAATTTTTTTTTGTTTTATGTTTACTTACTTATTTGAAAGTGACAGACAAAGAAAGGGGCAGAGAGAGAGAGAGAGAGAGAGAGAGAGAGAGAGAGAGAGAGAGAGAGAGAGAGGGAGAGGGAGAGGGAGAGGGAGAGGGGAGGGAGAGGGAGAGGGAGAGGGAGAGGGAGAGGGAGAGGGAGAGGGAGAGGGAGAGGGAGAGGGAGAGGGAGAGGGAGAGGGAGAGGGAGAGGGAGAGGGAGAGGGAGAGGGAGAGGGAGAGGGAGAGGGAGAGGGAGAGGGAGAGGGAGAGAATGGGCACGCCAGGGCCTCCAGCCACTGCTAATGAACTCCAGACGCATATGCCCCTTTGTGCATCTGGCTAACGTGGGTCCTGGGGAATCGAGCCTCGAACTGGGGTCCTTAGGCTTCACAGGCAAGCGCTTAACTGCTAAGCCATCTCTCCAGCCCCCACACAAAATTTAATAACCCATTATAGGTGGTCAGAGAGACAGTGTAAAAAGGAAAACGTTTTTCCTGCTTTGCGAACTAGGGCTCTCTACCTTTTAATCAATTGCATAGCTGGGCCTGGTAGCAGGCACTCCTGAAGAGAGAATTCCAGGCCCGGAAAGGTGAGAAAGAGCTTCACTGAGGACCTGCCCCAGCAGGGCTCTACCAGGAAGACCAAGACAGAGCTAGGAGCCCAGGTGAGGTTGAGATCCAACACTGGAGACTAGATGAGTTTTCACAAAGCCTGTGGGATTCTTCCTCAGCACACAGCAGCCTGGGAGCAATGAAGTAAGTGGCTGGACTGAGGCAGAGGGCTAGTGGTCTTTCCTGCTTCTTAGAGTGTTGGGAACTATGATACATGCTAAATGTACAGTGCTACAAACTTGGAAAGTGAACTTGGCATTCACTAGCAAAGTTTAAGATGCACAGAGTCCCAGGGGAATCCATGCACATGTGCACAAAGAGACAAACATGAGCGTGCACAGTAGCACTGGGAGAGATGCCCTCAAACAAGGAGCCGTCTTCATGTATGTAGTATATAATACATATGCATATAGTAGTATGTCCCTGAAGTGAGATACCATACAGCAGAGACAACAAATGAATCAGAGCTACATGTGCCAACAGGAAAAAATTTGGAATATAACATGGAGCAGCCCTGTGGATACACGGCCTTTATGAGCCATAGCTCTATGCCCTTCAAGTTGGCAGGGTTCTATAACAGGGAAAGAGCACTGTCCTCCTATGGGAGAGTGAGAATCACTTATAAGAGCCTCCACCCAAACCTCCAAGGATCCAATGTCTGAGCTTCCAAGATTAGAACCGTGTATCTCTGGGTCAAGACCCATGAGCTGTTGTAAATCAAAGTGATCCAGTGGCTTCTGGTCCTGCAGAGCTCTACTGGGAAGCCATGGTCACAGCTCAAACCTTTCACAAAGAAAGCTCCTGAAAGGAGCCACGGATGACACTCAGGTGTTAGAGTGTTTACCTAGACGTAAAAAGTGGTGTGTGCATCTGGAGTTCATCTGCAGCAGCAAGAGACCCTGACATACCCATTTTTTTCCCTCTTTCTCTTTCAGACAAACAAATAAACAAAAATACTTAGGCTATATGAAGCCCTAGGTTTGAACCCCAGCACTGCATAAACTGGGTATGTTGATACATACCTGTAATTCTAACACTAATCCTTGAGGTTCAAGGCCAGTCTGGGACACATGAGACTCTATTTTAATTTTTTTAAATAAAAACTGTTTTAATTTAAAAATAAGAATGAGGGGCTGTAGAGATGGCTTAGCAGTTAAGCACTTGCTTGTGAAGCCTAAGGATACTGGTTCAAGGCTCAATTCCCCAGGATCCATGTAAGCCAGATGCACAAGGGGCACATGCGTTTGGAGTTCGTTTGCAGTGACTGGAGACCCTGATGTACCCATTCTCTCTCTCTCTGCCTGTCACTCAAAAAAAAAAAAAAAAAAAAGAATGAAAGAAAGGGAGAAAGGTCTCCTAAAGAAAATTGATGTCCAGGAAGGCTGAGTGGTGAGATTGAGGACAAAACTCTAGGCACACCAATATTTAAGGATTGGTCAGATAATAAGAGATCTGAGGAAGCAGTTGAAAAAGCATAATATAAGAAAAGCCAATAAAATCAGCTAAGTTTTTTTTTTTTTTTTTTTTTTTTTTTTTTTTTTTTTTTTTTTGGTTTTTCAAGGTAGGGTCTCACTCTGGCTCCGGCTGACCTGGAATTCACTATGTAGTCTCAGGGTGGCCTCGAACTCTCAGCGATCCTCCTACCTCTGCCCCCCGAGTGCTGGGATTAAAGGCGTGCGCCACCACGCCCGGCAAAATCAGCTAAGTTTTAAGGAGGAATTATGGACACTGGTCAAGTACTAGGAGGTAGGTCAATTCAGGTAAAGGGTAAAAAAAAAAGTCACTAATTTAGTTAACTGTTAAAAAGACATTGGAAGAAAGCTAAAGCTATCAATGAAAAGTTTCAAAAAACTCATTGTAGGCCGGGCATGGTGGGGCACGCCTTTAATCCCAGTACTTGAGAGGCAGAGGTAGGAGGATCACTGTGAGTTGGAAGCCACCCTGAGAATACAGAGTGAATTCCAGGTCAGCCTGACTAGAGTGAAACCCTACCTCAAAAAAGAAAAAGAAGAAAAACCTCACTATATGACTGGGGAGGTTGCTCAGTGGTTAAAGGTGTTTACTTGCAAAGTTGCCAGCTGGGGTTCAATTTCTCAGTGCCCATGTAAAGTCAGATGCACAAAGTGACACTAGTTTTTGGAGTTCCTTTGTAATAGCAAGAGGCCCTGGCACACCCATTCACCCCTTCTCCCTCCTTGCAAATAAGTAAATAAATATATTTTTTAATTTATTTGAAAGAGAAAGAGTATGGGTATACTAGGTCCTCCTGCCACTGCAAGCAGACTATAAATGTATGTGTTACTTTGTACATCTGGTTTTACATGGGTACTGGGGAACTGAACCTGGACCTTCAGGCTTTGCAGTCAAGTGCCTCCAATGGCTGAGCCATCTCTCCAACCCTTTTAAAAGCAACCTTTGTAAAGCTGGGTGTGGTGGCCTATGCCTTTAATCCCAGTACTCAGGAGGCTGAGATAAGAAGATCACCATGAACTTGAGGCCAGACTGGGCCACAGAGTGAATCCCAGGTCAGCCTGCATTAGAGTGAGACCACACTTCAACAAACAACCAAACATCACTGTAATTCAGAGGTAGAATGGTAGAATGTTTGCAGAGCATCCACCAGGCCCTGGGTTCAGTCTCCAGCACAGCACAGGAAAACAATGAAGGTTGAGCTAGAGCCAGGTGGTGAGTACATACATAGTATATGAGTCCCTGGGTCACTTCTCAGCGTGCAGGAGGAAGCAGAAGGGAGAAGGGCAAAGAAGAGAGGTCATTGGTGACTTGAGCAGAGGCAGTTTGGATAGATTCCTTGGGGTAGAATCCAGCTTTGGTGAGAAGTAAAAGAAGCTGGAGAAATAGAAGCATAAAATGTGGCCCTTGGGGAGAAGAAGAAAGAGAATTTTTAGAATGTGAAACCATTCGGCTTGTAGGATGGAGGAAAGGACCCAGGGAAGAGTTAGAGGAAGTGTAATGTATTGAGCTAGATCCCAGAAGAGGCAGGTGATGGTGGGAAGGAGAGCCAGAAGGATGAGTTTTAGAAATGTCATGTGGGGTCAGATGTGGTGGCACACACTTGCAATCCTACTCAGAGGACTGAAGCAGGATTGCAAGTTTGAGACCAACTTGAGGCACATTGGGAGACCCTATCCCCCCCAAAAAAAAGGAAGGAAGGAAGGAAGGAAGGAAGGAAGGAAGGAAGGAAGGAAGGAAGGAAGGAAGGAAGGAAGGAAGGAAGGAAGGGAAGAAAGAAAGAAAAATCCATGTAGATGATACAGATAGAAGCAAAGATCTAGAAAATGTGTTCCATCATCCAGGAGGCAGAAGTTAGTTATTACAGACAGGTGAGATGGATAACTTGAGGAGAGCAGGACAAACAGGAAACAGGATGGAATCAGAGTCCTGCCAGGTGTGAATGAAAAGACTGTCAAAGAGCTATCTTGGGCTGGAGAGATGGCTTAGCAGTTAAGGCACTTGCTTGCTGGCAAAGCCAAAGGACCCAAGCTCAATTCCCCCAGATTGATTAAGGCAGATGCACAAGGTGGCACATGCATCTGAAGTTCACTTGTAGTGGGTAAGGGGCCCTGGTCACCCATTCTGTCTATCTTCCTCTTTCTCTCCGCTCTTTCTCATAGTTAAATAAATTTTAAAAAAATTTTTTAAAGAGAAAAAAAAGAGCTATCTCTATTATGGTGCTAATTTTCTTGTGTCCCAGTAGAGCTTGACAGCCTTAAAGCCCCACAGAAAAAATGGAAGCTGATTGTTTCAGGCAGGGATAGAGAATGTACGGCTGTACATGAGGCATACAGCCATTGAGAGCTGGTGGGTGATAGCAGCTCTGAAGACAGCTGGGGTGGGCAGACAAAAGACATTTCTAGTTTTCCTTTTGAATGGAGATCATAATCTATTGTAACGTGCAAGATAGTAAATAGAAATGGATAGTGAATAGAATGGCTGGAGTTGATGTTTTCAACATTGAAACAGCCATCTGCACTCCACCTTTCTGAGACACAACGCAGAATCAAGCACATGACCTTGTGCTTCTCCCCTTTTGTCTTTCCCACAAACACAGAGGCAATAATGGAGAGTGGTTCTTGTCTTCACTCCCCACCCATGCAGGTGAGGGGCTGCAGGTGTTGAAGCAGGAGCTGGGAGATGGTTCAGTGGATTGAAGTGTTTGCTATATTATATGAGCATGAGGACCTGACTTTGGATCCAGGTGAACTGTTGAGCATAATGGTGCAATCCCAGCGCCGGGGAGGCAGAGACAGGAAGATTCCCTGGGGCTGGCTAGCTAGCTTGTCAGGCTCAATTGGTGAGTTCTGTGTTCAGTGAGACTTTGTTTCAAAATAAAGTTCAGGATGATAAAGGAAGACATTCAATGTCAACCTCTGGACTCCACACACACAAGCACACATGTAAATGGGCACACATGTGCCCACATGCATATGACCATGCATACACACACCATACATGTATACCACACATACATGCATGCATAAAAGAAGAAGAGCTTACAAAGTCAGTTTCTATAATGTGCTGCTTTGGTCAATCTGATCACTATTGAACAGTTAGCTGCATTGCAAACCAGTATGTCCAGTCACTGCAATTTGGAATAGGAACCAAGTGGCTGAACCCTATAGCAACTCCTAAACAACTCTGTGCAATGTTATCACTTTTCAGAATTAAGGGATAATTTGTATAGAAGTATATAATAATTTTAAGTCATTTTTAGAAGATTATTTCTGCTTTGCAGAATTTTACCTCCAGAATGTTAAAATTGCTTAAATGTTTAATGATGAAATTTGTTCATAATTCTCCTTTTTTTCTCATTAGAAAAGTAATCTGGGGATGGGGAAATGGTCCAGTGGATTTTTTAATTGTAAAATAATTTTATTTATTTATTAGCAATCAGAAAGATAAAATGGAGACAAATTGAATAGGTGCACAAAGACCTGTAGCCACTGCAAACAACTCCAGATGCATGTGCCACTGGCTTTACGTGGGTACTGGGGAATCCAACTCAGGTTGTTAGGCTTTGCAGACAAGTGCCTGAACCACTGACCCATCTCTCCATCCCCTTTAAATTATTCATTTATTTGTTTGTGAGCAGAGGGGAAAAGAGAGTATAGGGATGCCAGGGCCTCTTGCCTCTGCAAACAAACTCCAGATGCATGTGTCATTTTTTGCATCTGACTTTATGTGGATATTGGGGAATTAAACCCTGGCCAGCAGGCTTTGCAAGCAAGCACCTTTAATAGCTGTGGAAATGGATCAGTGGTTTAAGGTGCTTGCTCCACAAATCTGCCAATCTGATTTCAGATTCTCAGCACCAATACAAAGCCTGATGCAAAGTGATACACATATCTGTAATCCCAAAGTGTTAGTTATGGCAATGGGAGGTGGAGTCAGGAGAATCCCAAAGCTTGTGGGCCTTCCTAGTGGCAAAACAAGAAAAATCCTGTCTCAAACAAAGGAGATTGTCCTCTTACCTCCACATGCATACTCTGCCGTACAAAATAGATACACATACACAAGTAAAAATAAATTTGAATATAAAAGGTTTGTTAAAAAATTAAAACAACTGGAGAGATGGCCTAGCGGTTATACACTGTACACAAGCATGAGGGCCCAAGGGTGCCTGAAACTGCCCATGGATGAATCTCCAGAACTCACATGGGCAGGGCCATATGTATCTGTAACCCTAGTCCTGTGGGGAGCAGAGACTTAAGAATCCCTGAGGCCCACAAGCTCCAGAATCAGTAAGAGACTTCATCACAAGGAAAAACAGGTGGGTGAGAGATGGGGTGGACACCCAATGTTCTTCTCAGGCAGACAGAGGCAAGTGCACATGGTGCCACATCAGCATATACACATGTGCATACACCACACACATATTATGCACACAGCAAGAGGAAAAGAGGAAAGGAAAGGAAAGGAAAGGAAAGGAAAGGAAAGGAAAGGAAAGGAAAGGAAAGGAAAGGAAAGGAAAGGAAAGGAAAGGAAAGGAAAGGAAAGGAAAGGAAAGGGGAGAGAGAAAGAAAAGTGATGTAGGACTGGTACTGTAGCTCAATGGTAGAGTAGTTGCCTAACATATGCAAAGTCCTAAGTTAAACCCTAGCATGGCAAAGGAAGGAAAGAAGGAAGGAGGGAGGGAGGGGAAGAAAGAAAGGAAAGAAAGGACAAAGGAAAGGAGAGAGAAAGAACTGAAGGACATGGCCACTGTTGGTTTCTAGGAATACCCCTCCAGCAACATCTCTAAATCTGTAACAGTGAAATTTACATTATATTTGCCTTTTTGCTATAATTTTGTTATAATTCTTATGAAATCCAGCTTTCCAGGACTTAAGTATCCATCCCACTTCCCACATAGCATATATGCCAGCTGCTACTTGCTCTGTGCTCTAAGGCAGGGGTGTTGGATGAAAGAGTTGAAGATGCTGTGTGGCTAACCTAAAGAGGGGGTGGGAAGGACATCATGGGATTCCCTTGCAAGGGTAAGTGGCCCCTTCATTGAATAATAACGCCAACAACCAGTCCAAGACATCTGTGAATAATCTGGAAAGTTGTTATTTGTGCTTCTGTAGATTTTCATAAATTTAAAAGATTAAACAGGCTAAAAATGCCAATGACCTCCCTGACTGGTTGTTATCCTAAAATAACATGGTAAGGGTTCCTTTCTTCATGGATCACTCTAGTGTGCTCCAGCAGTAGCAATGTGGGTGGCCAGCTGCCCTTGAAGTGTCTGGAGGAAGCTCTGGACAAAACTCAGTAGAGAATATCAAAATTGGCAGCTGTTCAGCCCATAAGACTGTCCCCTAAAGGGGGACAGTGAGGTGGCACAGGACCAGAGTAGGCACAGTTTTGCACTGCAGATGGGAATAAAACCTGCAAATGTGTCTCAAGACCAATGCATCTGAGGGCCCTAAAGCCTGAAGAACAGTTTGAGTATAAAACAAACAAGCCAAGGTCATATGCCCCTTATACAATGTGAATTAAGTGTCCACTTTGGATTGAAACATTATATCTTATGTCCTGTATATCTATCTAAAAGGCCTTCTAGAGAAGCATATTGTCTAGAAGCCAAAAGCATTGTGGGGGCTGGAGCTGGAGAGATAGCTTAGGGATTGAGGCTTTGCCTGTGAAGCCTAATGACCCAGGTTCAATTCCCTAGTACCTGCATAATCCAGATGCACAAGGTGGCACATGCATCTGGAGTTCATTTGCAGTGGCTAGAAGCCCTGGCATGCCCATTCTCTCTGTTTCTCTTTCAAATAAATAAATAAAATACTAAAATAAATAAAAATTTTAAAAAGTATTGTGGGCCAGAAGGAAACAGGGCCAGAGAGATGTGCAAAGATTGCAGAACCACACAAAGGGGTTCTCAAGTTCCCAGGAGACAGGAAAGCTTGAAACATTGATGACAAAGATCTTAAGAAGTTTCCACAATGTGTGAGTCTGCAAACAAAATCTGATCCACAAATGGGCAAATAAAGATGAGAATGGACTGGCAGGAATGAGAAGCGTATAGCATCTACCTCTCTCTCTTAGTCTAAGAGATGAAGAAATGCACTGCCCAAAAGATCCAGGGAGGGGGCCTGGAGAAATTTCTCAGTGGTTATGGACACTTGCTTGCAAAACCTGCTGGCCTAGGTTCAATTCCCAGGTTCCCATGTAAAGCCAGATGTGCAAAGTGGTGTGTGTATCTGTAGTTCATTTCCAGGGGCAAGAGGCTCTGACACACCTGTTCTCTGTCTGTCCTTCTCTCTGTCGCTGCCTCTTTCTCATAAGTAAAGAAAAAATATTTTTTCTTTTCTTTTTTTAGAGAAAGAGTGAGAGAGAGAGAGAATGAATTGGCACACCAGGGCCTCAGCCACTACAATCTAACTCCAGATGCTTGCACCACCCAGTGGGTATGTGAGACCCTGCACTTGCCTCACCTTTGTGTATATGGCTAATTTGGACTCTAGAGAGTAGAACACGGGTCCTTAGGCTTCCAGGCAAGCACCTTAACCACTAAGCCATCTCTCCAACCCATAAAAATATTTGTTTTAAAATGATCCAGAGAGTCCCAGGAAGAAACATGGAGTGGAGTGGCAGGAGAAGGGAGAGAAGCTTCAACTTGATCTGTTGTGCATGAAGTGGGTACTTTTGTTTATTTTTATTTATTTATTTGAGAGCGACAGAGAGAAAAGAAGAGAGAGAGAGAGAGAGAGAGAGAGAGAGAGAGAGAGGGAGCCAGGACCTCCAGCCACTGCAACCGAACTTCAAATGCGTGCGCCCCATCGTGCATCTGGCTAATGTGGGTCCTGGGAGATCAAGCCTCAAACCGGGGTCCTTAGGCTTCACAGGCAAGCTCTTAACCTCTAAGCCATCTCTCCAGCCTGTAGTGGGTACTTTTATAGTAGATCAAGGAATAATAAAGACATCACCCGAAGCTCTTCTTTTCAGGGTAGAAGTTAGGCTCTGAAGCCTTAGCTGGCATGGGTCCAGGCTCCAAGCAGGCTTCTTGCCTGAGTTGGTTACAGGTTCCCTCTGCTCCCTCCCTCTCAGACATATAACAGCTCATTCCTCTTCTTCCCTGGTCAGCCTGCTCTGGAATGAACCCCAGAGGTGTTACCTTCCTGTGCCCCCAGGCAAGTCCTATGATCCCCTGCCCTTTCAATCTTCACTAGAGGAAGATAGAGTGGTGGGGGTCTTTCATGCTCCCTGGAAACTGCATTCCTTGCCAAGAAAATTCTGGGCAAATGGGCGTCGGGGACACATGTTATATGGAGTAAGCAAAACAGTTTTCACCTTGGTTCTGCTCTATTTGAGACTTTGAGAAAGTTATCTTTTTCTCTGACTTGCCAATTACTTTTATTTTTAAAATATTTATTTTTACTTATTTATTAGAGAGAGAGAGAGAGAGATGCAGAAATAGGCAGGTAGAGAGAGAATGGGCATGCCAGGGCCTCTAGCCCCTGCAAATGAACTCCAGATGCATGTGCCCCCTTGTGCATCTGGCTTATGTGGATCCTGGGGAGTCAAACCTGAGTCCTTTGGCTTTGCAGGCAAGTGTCTTAACTGCTAAACCATCTCTCCCAAGACTTTTTTTTTTTTTTTGAGACAAGCCCAACAGATTGGCCTTTAAAAATTTTTTTTTCTTTTGGTTTATTTTTACTTATTTATTTGAGAGCAACAGACATAGAGAGGAAGAGGCAGAGAGAGAGAGAATGGGTGTGCCAGGGCCTCTAGCCACTGCAAACGAACTTCAGATGTGTACGCCCCCTCGTGCATCTGGTTAACGTGGGTCTTGGGGAATTGAGCCTCAAACCCGGGTCCTTAGGCTTCACAGGCAAGCGCTTAACCACTAAGCCATCTCTTTAGCACCCCCCCCTTTTTTTTAATTCAAGAGAGTGAGAATAAGACAGAGAATTGATGTGCCAGGGCCTTTAGTCACTGCAATCAAATTCCAGATATGTGCACCCCCTTGTGTGTTGAGTCACTTTGTATGTCTGGCTTATGTGACCCTGGAGAGTTGAACATGAATCCTTAGGCTTCACAGGCAAGTGCCTTAACTGCTAAGCCATCTCTCCAGTCCTACCTTTATTTTTTAATAGAATAATGATCTTTGCAGACTTATGAAGACTATACTGATGTCATGTTGGTAAAATATCTGGCACCCTACCTACAAGGTAGTGTCCAGTAAATATTAATTTCTTTACCTCTCCAGCTGGTGAGCCCAACATGTCAGGTTCATTGCCACAACCTGAGCAAGAACATCCTAGAAATGGGCAGGGACAATATCCATCCAAACAATATTTCTACAAAGTGCCTTTTCCCATGCACCCTGGAACACCAACTTCATATAAAATTTTTTTTAAATTGCTTTAATATTAAGACAACTATTTTGGAGAATTGTTACTGGAGCATTTAAAGTCAGAGCCCGGGCCCTGACCACCCTAACCAGCTAGACACAGATAGCCACATTTTTATTTATTTATTTGCAAGCAGGGAGAAATAGAGAGGAGACAGAAAATGGGCACACAGGGCCTCTGTGTGCATCTGGCTTTATGTGGGTACTGGGGAATTGAACTGGGGTTGTTCGGCTTTGCAAGCAAGCACCTTAACCACTGAGACATTTAACCAGCCCTAGATAGCCAGATAGCCACTCTTTTTTCTTTCTTTCTTTCTTTTTTATTTTTTTGGTTTTTCGAAGTAGGGTCTTGCTCCAGCCCAGGCTGACCTTGGAATTCACTATGTAGTCTCAGGCTGGCCTCAAACTCACAGCTATTCTCCTACCCTGATCTCCTGAGTGCTGGGATTAAAGGCATGCATCACCACACCAAGCTAGATAACCACTTTAAAAACTTTTTTTTTTTTCAGTTTTTTTTCCAGTTTTTTTGAGGTAGAGTCTTGCTCTAGTCCAGGCTGACCTGAATTCACTATGTAGTCTCAGAGTGGCCTCAAACTCCTGGCAATCCTCCTACCTCTGCCTCCCAAGTGCTGGAATTAAAGGTGTGCACCACCATGCCTGGCTTAAATTTTTTTAAATTTACCTATTTATTTAAGAGAGAAAGAAAGAGGCAGAGAGAGAGAGAGAAAGAGAGAGAGAGAGAGAGAATATGAATGGACCCACTAGGGCCTCCAGCCACTGCAAATGAACCCCAGACACGTGTACCACCTTGTGCATCTGGCTTAAGTGGGTTCTAGGGAATTGAACCTAGGTCCTTAAGTTTCTCAGGCAGGTGCTAGGTGCCTTAACTAGTAACCCATCTTTCCAGCCTGATAGCCACTCTTTTTTTTTTTTTTTTTAATTGAGGTAGGGTCTCACCCTAGCCCTTAGAGGTCAATGTTCTGCCTTTAAATATCAAGCTAGGATCTAGTGCACAAGTTCTTCCCATCACCCCCTCCCACTCACCTGCCTTTTGGGCAGGCTTAGGCCTGTTTGAGGTCTCATTAGGGACAGAGCCCAGACCAATCTCTTCCCAACTCCTCTCTTCTGACCCAAACAATCGTGTATATGTGGCACTCAGCACTTTTTTTTTAAGTATTTTTTTAGGTAGGGTCTTGCTCTAAGCCAGGCTGACCTGGAATTCACTATGTAGTCTCAGGGCATGGTGATCCTCCTACCTCTGCCTCCCAAGTTCTGGGATTAAAAGTATGGGCCACCATGCCCGGTTTAGCACTCAGCACTTTTTAATGCATTTTTTTTCTAGGTAGGGTCTCAGTCTAGCCCAGTCTGATTTGGAACTCATTCTGTAGCCCTAGACTAGCCTTGAACTCAGTCTCCCAAGTGCTGGGATTATAGGCATGAGTTGCCACACTCTGCTGAGAACAGCTTTATTGGCAAGAAGACATCAAGTTGGAGAACAGGGACTTTCATCCTTTAAAAAGGCTATCTTGAGTTGTGCATGGTGGTGCATGCCCTTAATCCCAGCACTTGGGAAGCAGAGGTAGGAAGATCACCATGAATCCAAGACCACCCTGAGACTACATAGTGAATTCTAGATCAGCCTAGGCTAGAGTAAGACCATACCTCAAAAAAACAAAAACAAAAACAAAAACAAAAGGCTATCTTGCTTGGGAATTACAGGGACTTGTAGGGGAGGCATATTGAATGTATAAGCACCCATGTAGTTATAATTTTCTGTCGCATGAGATGTTGTTATCTGTAGGTCACCAGATGTCCTGGGTTCTGTAAACCTAACGAGCAGTTCCTAACTAGAAAGTCTTGGGCTCGGGATACGGAAGAGCACTTGCCGGGCATGCACAAAGCTTCTTCCACCAAAACAAATTAGAAAGTTTTAATGAATCGTCTTTTTAGTCCCTTTTTCCCAGAAACAGCTAACTCTGCAGCTAATTTTTAAGATGCAAATGCATCTTCCCCCTGGAGAATGAAGGAACATAGGGAAAGGCTCCTTTTCCCTGGAGGGCTGGGGAGCTAGAGAAGAACAAGTTTCTCCCAGAGAACAGGGGGAGGTAACATTGGCTGTAGAAGAGTTTTTAACTCAAATCAAAACTGAAGAGAGATGGGGGAGGTTGTATATTTGACTGGAGGAGACTGGACCCCAGTCCTGTGCACACACTTTAACTGTAAAGGAAGTTGGTTCCACTCTGTGAGACATGGAATTCATTCTTCAGCACAGGAAGGAGACCCAAAGAGTGACAACTGTCTATTCTTCCACCTCATTCCATCATACCAACACATTATCAGAATAATGATTATCATCCTTGCTTTAGTGTTTTTTTTTTTGTTGTTGTTGTTTTTCTCAAGGTAGGATTTCACTGTAGCCCAGGCTGACCTGGAATTTACTATGTAATCTCAGGGTGGCTTCAAACTCACAGTGATCCTCTTACCTCTGCCTCCCAAGTGCTAGGATTAAAGGCGTGCGCCACCATGCCTGGCAATTAATTTTATTCATTTATTTATGAGAGAGAAAGGCACAGAGAGAGAGAGAGAGAGAGAGAGAGAGAGAGAGAGGGAGGGAGAGAGAGAGAACAGGTGTGCCAGGCCTTTAGCCACAGCAAATAACTCCAGACACATGTGTCACCTTGTGCAGCTGACTTTATATGGATACTGAGGAACTGAACTCAAGTCCTTATGCTTTGCAGACAAGTGCCTTAATCACTGAGCAATCTGTCCAGCCCTCATCCTTGTTTCACATAGAAGTGTGACCAGAGCCAGCAGTAAATTGAAATAATTGGGAAGGCAATGTCTTGCTTTCAGGTATAAAAAGCTCAATTGCAGGGGCTGGAAAAATGGCTTAGTGGTTAAGGTATTTACCTGAAAAGTCAAAGGATCCCAGTTTGATTCTCCAGGACCCACTAAGTCAAATTCACAAAGGGGCACATGCATCTGGAGTTCATTTACAGTGGCTGAAGGCCCTGGTGTGCCCATTCTCTCTCTCTCTCTCTCTCTCTCTTTCTCTTAAATAAATAAATAAATAAATAAAATTTTAAAAAAGATCAATTGCAGAAGTATAGGATAAGAGGGATGAAGTTCTGGGCTGGAGAGATGGATTAGCAGTTAAGGTGCTTGCCTGCAAAACCCAAGGACCCAGAATTGATTTCCCAAGACCCACATAAAGTCAGCTGCACATAAAGCCACGTGCACAAAGTAGCACATGCGCCTGGAGTTCATTTGCAGTGGCTGAAGGCCTTGAGGTGTCCATATTCTGTCATTCTCTCTCAAATAAATTAAAAAAAGAGGGATGTTCCAGGTGTGGTGGCACACGCCTTTAATCCCAGCACTCAGGAGGCAGAGGTAGGAGGATCATCAAGGCCACCCTGAGACGATATAGTGCATTCCAGGTCAGCCTGAGCTAGAGCAAGACCCTACCTCAAAAAAGGAAGAAAAATAAAAAAGAGAGGGAGTGAGAGATGAAGTTTGGCCACAGGTCACATGAAGATCAGGGGATCTCACCTGATCATAACTTCACATGAACCAGCTTAGAGGTCTTGACTTGGCCACTGTGGAGATTTATGAATGGGACAGTATCCTGGCCTCTGAATCTGTCAGACTTTCCCAGGGTTGAATAGTCTAGTGCAGCAATGCATTTGCAGACATGGAAAGGCAGGGTGGGGAGATTCTGGAGCATCTGGTGTATAGTCCTCCTATTACAGAGGGCAGAGCTAGGGCTACATGACTGCCATAGTAAGCAGATTCTAGCTTGGTAGCTATAGAGGAGAGTGGTCACAAGGCCTCCATTGGCATGGGCCAGCAAGCAGAGGCTGGAAAAGTGTCAGAAATTTTAGTTGATGTAAGTGGTTAATGCAGTTCCTTCCAACCTAAGATGCTATGCTAAGCCTCTGCTGTATGCTAGACATGGGGCATGATTTTCAGCATTCCTGCAGAGCCACCCAGGGAACCACTGAACTAACCAGCAAGAAAAAAAGAAAACAATAATATGTTGTCCAAGTAAAAGTTATAAATAATAAAAAAGAAAATAAGCTGGGCATGGAGGCTCATGCCTTTAATCCCAGCACTCAAGAAGCAGAGGTAGGAGGATCACTGTGAGTTCAAGGCCACCCTGAGACTACATAGTGAATTCCAGGTCAGCCTGAGCTACAGTGAGACCTTACCTCGAAAAACAGAAAACAAAACAAACAAACAAAAAAAGATAATAAAAAATGTGCATCCTTAAAAGACATTAATTGCTTGTAAAAATCAGAGGAAAGACTATTTTATCTTCTACATTGGCAAAAAATGAGTTATGACCAATATTAGAAAGGCTGTGATACAGGTGAAACATTCACATTGCTGACTAGTTAAGATAGGTTCAACCCTTTTTGAGTAATGAGGCAAGAGTTGGAGAGATGGCTTAGTGGTTAAAGCACTTGCCTACAAAGACTAACAACCTGAGCTTGATTCCCCACTGCTCATGTAAAGCCAGATGCATAAAGTGGTGCATGCATCTGGAATTTGTTCACAGTGGCTGGAGGTCCTGGCATGCCCATTCTGTCTCTCTTCTCTTTATCTTTCTGTTTCCAAATAAATATTTTTTAAAAAAGAAATGAGGCAAATGGCATCAGAAAAAATAATAAAACTGCTAGACATGGTAGTACACGCCTTAAATCCTAGCACTTGGGAGGCAGAGGATCACTATGAGTGAGTTCGAGGCCAGCCTGAGACAACACAGTGAATTCCAGGTCAGCCTGGGCTAGAGTGAGACTCTACCTCAAAAAAAAAAAAAAAAAAAAAAAAACAAAAAACCCTGCCAGGTGTGGTAACTCACACCTTTAGTCCCAGAACTCAGAAGACTGAGGTTATAGGCTCACCTTGGGTTTAAGGCCAGCCTGGGGCTACATAGTGAGTTCTAGGTCAGGCTGGGCTACAGTGAGACTCTGCCTTGAAAAAAAAACTTTTAATCCTTCAACCCAATAACCATCTGCCTTAGTATTTTATTTACCTTAAAGAAGGAGTGAGCTGTGTGTGGTGGTGTACACCTTTAATCCCAGCACTTCAGTGGCAGAGGTAGGAGGACTGCTGTGCATTCAAGGCCAGCCTGAAACCACATAGTGTGTTTTAGATGTGGAGTATAATGTTGAAAAATTAAAAATAAGTGTGTCATATATTAGAATAGTGTATTGCTATACTCATTCATTCAGCATGTTTTCCTGAGCACCTGTTATGGACCAGGTATTATTCTATATTATATGAGTACAACATGGACAAAGTAGACAAAGTCTGTACCTTAATACAAAACTTACTCTAGTAGGTCACTGGAAGGGTGAGATCAGGGAAGAGACAGATTATAACAAAATAAGTAAGAGAATGTATATGTTATATTTGATAACTGTTATTGAAAAAGTATGACAGACAAAAGGGATAAGCGTACTAGGAAAGGAAAGGAAAGGAAAGGAAAGGAAAGGAAAGGAAAGGAAAGGAAAGGAAAGGAAAGGAAAGGAAAGGAAAGGAAAGGAAAGGAAAGGAAAGGAAAGGAAAGGAAAGGAAAGGAAAGGAAAGGAAAGGAAAGGAAAGGAAAGGAAGGAAAAGGAAAAGGAAAAGGAAAAGGAAAAGGAAAAGGAAAAGGAAAAGGAAAAGGAAAAGGAAAGGAAAGGAAAGGAAAGGAAAGGAAAGGAAAGGAAAGGAAAGGAAAGGAAAGGAAAGGAAAGGAAAGGGTGCTAATTCCTATAGGATGGTCATGATCACAACTAAGGAAAGAGCTTTTAAACAGAGAGAGCGGCAAATACAAAGGCACCGAGACCAAAGCGTATTATTACAATCAAAGAACATGGGAGGGGTGAATGTGATAAAAATAGATTGTGTACATTTACAAAAATGTCCTAATGAAGCCCTTTGTTATATATAATTAACATATGCTTACAAAAAGGGAATGTGGCCAGTGTGCAGAGGGGAGGGGGCCTAGGAGATGAGGCAGAGAGGCAATGACAGTCGGAGTATGAAGTCCTGTAGACCATCATACAGACTTCAGGGCTTGTTTTCACAGACAAAGAGGAGCCACTAAAGGAGTTTGAGCAGAGTTATAACATGATCTGACTTAGACTAAAAATGAATAATTCCTCTTAGAAAAATATTTTATGGGGACTTGGGAGATGGCTCAGTCAGTAAAGTGCTTGCCATACAAGCATGGGGACCTGAGTTTGGATCCCTGGCACCTACATAAAAGCCAGGCATAGAGAAGCATGTCTATAATCTCCACTCTGGGGGAAGCAGAGGCAAGACAGCCCTTGAGGCTCACTGGATAACTAGCAGAAATCATGAGTTTCAGGTTTAGTGAGAGACCCTATCTCAAAAAATAAGGTGGAGCTGGGCATGGTGACATATGTCTTTCATCCCAGCACTTGGGAGGCACAGGTAGGAGGATCACTATGAGTTCGAGGCCAGCCTGAGACTATATAGTGAGTTCCAGGTCAGCCTGGGCTAGAGTGAGACCCTACCTCCAAAAAAACAATAAAATAAAGTAAGGTGGACAGCAATTAAAGAAGACACTTGACTTTGACTTCTGGCTTCCAAATACACTTGCCACATATGTACCACACGCATGCATACCATACACATATACACAAAAGAGAACATTTTATGAAAATTTAACATGATAAAAGAACTTTAAACCATGGATAGAGCATTATAACATGCACAAATGATTCACAAAATATTCTCTAAGCACATTGCTTCATGGGGCTAGAACAATAGGCCTATTTTAAGATTCACAGATGAATCAAACATTCAAAAAAATTTTTTTTTCAAGGTAGGATCTCACTCTAGTCCAGGCTAACCTAGAACTCACTCTGTAGTCTCAGGCTGGCTTCAAACTCACAGTGATCCTCCTGCCCTGCTGGTATTAAAGGTATATGTCACCATATCTGGCTATTCCTTTTAAATGTTTAGCTTTTCTTTTTAAATTTGTGTGAGTGTGTGTGACAGAAAGAAAGAGAGAATGAATTGCCAGGGCCTCTTGCCACTACAAATGAACTCCAGATGCACGTGTCACTTTTATAATCTGGCTTTACATGGGTGCTGGGAAATTGAGCCTGGGCCAGCAGGTTTTGCAAGCGAGAGCCTTTAAACATTGAGTCATCTCCCCAACCCTTATTTTTTATTATTTATTTATTTATTTATTGCTTTTTGAGGTAGGGTCTCATTTTAGCTCAGACTGACTTGGAATTCACTGTGTGATCTCAAGGTGGCCTTGAACTCTTGGTGATCCTCCCACCTCTGCCTCCCAAGTGCTTGGATTAAAGGCATGCACCAACACGCCTGGCTTTTATTTTTATATTTGTACTTTTTTGGTTTTTTCTGGATTGGGTCTTAAACTAACCCAGGCTGAGCTTGGATTCACTATGTAATCCCAGGTTGGCCTTGAATTCATGGCAATCCTCCTACCTCTGCCTCCCTAGTGCTGGGATTAAAGACATGCACCTGTCTTTAATGCCTATTTTTTTGTTTGTTTGTTTGTTTTGTTTTGTTTTCGAGATAGAATATCACTCTAGCCCAAGCTGACCTGGAATTCACTATATATACGTATTCTCAGGATGGCCTTGAACTCATTGCAGTCCTCCTACCTCTGCCTCCAGAGTGCTGGGATTAAAGGTGTGCACGATGATGCTCAGCTTGTTTTTAAATTTTATTTTATTTTCATTTTTGGTTTTTCGAGGTAGGGTTTCACTGTAGCTCAGGCTCTCCTGGAATTTACTATGTAGTCTCAGGGTGGCCTCGAACTCATGGTGATCCTCCTACCTCTGCCTCCCAAGTGCTGGGATTAAAGGCGTGCACCACCACACCCGGCTTGTTTTGTTTTTTTTTTTAACAGTCACTTTAAAAAAAAGGGTTTTTTTTTGTTTTTATTTTTATTTATTTATTTGAGAGTGACAGACAGAGAGAGAAAGAGGCAGAGAGAGACAGAGAGAGAGAGAATGGGCATGCCAGGGCCTCCAGCCACTGCAAACAAACTCCAGATGCATGTGCCCCCTTGTGCATCTGGTTTATGTGGGTACTGGGGGATCAAGCCTTGAACCAAGATCCTTAGGCCTCGTGGGCAAGTTCTTAACCACTAAGCCATCTCTCCAGCCCTTAACAGTCACTTTTTAAAAGAAAGTGTTTGGCTGGGCATGGTGGCACACACTTTTAATCCCAGTACTAGAGAGGCAGAGGTAGGAGGATCGCCAAGAGTTCGAGGTCACCCGAGACTACACAGTGAATTACAAGTCTGCTTGGGCTAGAGTGAGACCCTACGTCAGAATAAACAAAATAAAAAAAACAAATGAAAGAAAAAGGTTGCTGCCAGGTGTGGTGGTGTATGCCTTTAATTCCAGAGGTAGAAGGACCATCATGAGTTTGAGGCTACCCTGAGACAACATAGTGAATTCCAGGTCAGCTTGAGCTAGAGTAAAACCCTACCTTGAACCCCCCCTCCCAAAAAGAGAGAGAGTTTGCTCAAATCTTAATTCCCAGTACTTCATAAAACCAGTTTGAGCTGGGCATGATGGCACACGCCTTTAATCCCAGCACTCAGCACTCAGGAGGCAGAGGTAGGAGAATCACTGTGAGTTCAAGGCCACCCTGAGACTATATAATGAATTCCAGGTCAATCCTGGGCTAGAATGAGACCCTACCTCAAAAAAAAAAAAAAAAAAAAAAAACCTTCAAGAGTTTGCTAAAAATTTTGTTCTTATTTTGTAGACATCATGGAGAACATGTTTCTCAGCATTAAGATGCATGTTTCATATTCTGTACCAGCTCCTATAATTGCAGATTGAGCTACTGTTTGGGAAGTCCTAAAGTTGGCTGCTTGTTTTACTGGTCTTAAACTCCTCACACACAGCCTGTCTATAGCATCACTCATAGCCCAGCATTACTGGTAGGAGACCCTTGTGGGATGTCTGAATGTGCTGGCAAGATTATTTGAAAAACTAATAAAATCTTTATAATCCCTTTCAAGGATGCAGAGAAAAAAATGGCTGCATTTCAAATTCATGGCATTTCAAAGGCATGAATTAAGCTCTAAGCTCCACATTTGGAAAAAAAAATCAACACAAGTTCTTTAATTTATGTTCTAAACTGAGAAAACAAATTGTTGCTAAGAAATGAAATTTGAAAAAAATATTCAAATTTGTTTCTTAAACACATTTTCTAGTTGACATGCACATACTTAAATCTGCAAACTATAGCAAAATATAAATTACAGGAATCACTACCATTGAATTTGGTTGATACAACTGCACCATGAAGCGTAGACTTTCATTTTGGTTTGGTTAATTGCATGGCTAGACATTCTGCCATTTAGGTGTGTATAAAACTGGTCATGTGTAGATGATATTGACACAATAGTTCCGTGAAAATGTCTGAGAGAGCTCACTGCTTCTCTTTCTCCTCACCCCACAAACATTAGATAAGAGGACTTCCTCTTAGTACCCAATCTCTTAGTTTTTGTGACACTTGTGCTAGAGAGTTCTGTACCTCATCGATACTCCCTGCCATCATTTAACTTTCCACTCACTGTACAGTTTGGAGTGGAGGTCTCAGAGGTCTTCTCTCCTTCAAAGGAACCATGTTTGTGGAAGACTTTGTGAAAAACCTATCAGACAAACTTGCCTTTCAATTCCACCATCACCTCAGTCTGGTATACCCACACTGCCCTGCCCCTGCTCAGAACCAGTCTGCCTGTGACCAACACTGTCTGCCCTCCAGGAGCTTTCTTTCCATGACTGCATTTGTTCTCTCATTCCATCAAGAACCTCACTGACCAGATCTGTCTACTCCCTCCCTGCTTCACCTTCCTCTGGATGGACTGCAGCTTCCCCCCTCTCTTTATCACTAAATCCCATCACCACATTAGTGGGAGGCTGGAGAAAGTTCACACCTCCAAAGACATATCCCCACGAGACCATGGTCTTTAATCTCTGCAGACCCTCATCAGTGCCCTGGAAACTCTGAGGATTTCTATATTTTTCTTTTTTTCCACAGAAGCCTTGTTAATCTTTTCCTTCTCCAAATTTCCTGTCCCATTACATCTCCTCCTAATGAGTACCCCTGAGTAACATCCTTGCTTGAAATATCAAAGAAGCACAAATGTCCATCCAGTGTGACCTTCCTTAATTTCCTGAGCCCAGCCCACCTCCTAACTTCTTACTGCACATGGACATCTCTAACTCCCCCCCCCACACCGTGCTTCCCTTCTTCCCTTCCATCATATAGGAAAAGATCATGTGTTCCTCACCCTGAACTCTCCCACCCTCTTGCTGACTTCACTCCATCCTGCAATCTCTCATCCTTCTTTATCCCTAACTGTTCCTCTCCTGATGTCTCCCTTTTTGCCTTGTTAAACATTGTAGTTTTTCCTAACTCAGAACAAACTTATCCCTCCACTCCTGCTTTTTTCCCTCCTCCTCTTCAAGAGAAACTAAGTGTGTGGTGGTGCACACCCTTACTCCCAGCCCTCAGGAGACAGAGGTAGAGGATTTCTGCGAGTTTGAGGCCAGCCTGAGACTACGAAAAACAAAAACAAAAAGGAAGAAGTTAAGTGAAGACAAGCAACATGGATGAGGTGCTGAGCCCTCTAACGCAAGTCAAATCTTTCATTCACTCTGACTTATGTCTCTGCTATGCCAATAAATATACTTTTTCTAAGGTCACCAGTTATGGCTGGGAGTGGTGGTGCATGCCTTTGATCCCAGCATTCAGATGGCTAAGGTAGAAGGATCACTATGAATTCAAGGCCTGAGTAGGCTACAGAGTAAGTTCCAAGTCAGCCTGTGCTAGAGTGAGACCCTGCCTTTAAATAAAGAACACTTGCTAGACATGGCAACATACACCTTTAATCCCAGCACTTGGGAAGCAAAGGTAGGAGGATCACTATGAGTTTGGGGCCACCCTGAGACTACACATACATAGTAAATTCCAGCTAAGCCTGGGCTAGAGTAAGACAATACTACTACAAACCAAACCAAACAAACAAAAAACCACTCTAAGGTCACCAGTGGCCTCTTCATTGCTAAATTTAGTGTTTTTGTTTTTCTAGACCTTGGCTTCATGGATCTTGATGCTCTATGGCACCCCACTTCCTCCATTTGGCTTCTGTGGCATGCCATTCTGATTTTCTCTCAGTCTCTCTGGCTGTTCTTTCATTTCCTCCTGGAATCCTCTTCCTCTGGTTGTTCTTTAAATGTTGATATGTCCCAAGGAGTTTGGGTCTTCTCTTTGACCATCTCTAGAGAAGAATTTAATTTATCCCCACAGCTTTAATGATGACTTACATGCTGGTAAGTTAATAATCACCGTATCACTACATCAGACCTTTCTCATAAGCTCCATACCACATCCAAGGCATCTCATCTGGACTTACCATTACATTCAATTCAACTTCACATTTTTCTTTTTTTGTCTAAACTATGCTCCACTATCCCACATCTCAAAGAAGATCACCACCCTCTATCCATCTAGTCTCCCAAGGCAAAAACCTGGGTCTTATCTCTGACTGGTCACTCTCCTATGCCCTCAGCTCCTCACAAAGTTCTCTGCATTTAGGTAGAGGCAGGAAGATCACAAATATGAGCCAAGCTTGGACACCATAATAAGACCTTGCTTTAGAAAAAACAAACAAACAGCAAAAACTCCAAAGTCCTCTGCATATTCACCACTCTAACATAGTTAAGATCCACCATTCAGGGCTGGAGAGATAGATTGCTTAGTGGTTAAGGCACATACCTACAAAGCCAAAGGACCGTGGTTCAATTCCACAGGATCCATGAAAACCAGATGCACAGGGTGACACATGTGTCTGGAGTTCAGTTTCAGTGGCCGAAGGCCCTGGTGAACCCATTCTTCCTTTCTCTCACTCTATCTGCCTCTCTCTCTCTCTGTCACACACACATACACACACATACAAATAAATAAATAGATAAATAAATATAAAACTATCCACTATTCATGTACATGCTGTGTCAGATCACCACAGCTGCTTCTTAATCCACACTCCACCATCACCTTCTCTCAGTCATTCTTCACACAACCCCTAGACTTTTCCAAAATGTACAGCATCTTAAAAGCCACTGTTACCTTTGTAGTAAAGTTAGACCTCAACCTACTTATACAAGACATTTTAGGACCAACCCAGCCCTGGTCAACTGCAACCCCTCAGTGACTGAAACTCCTCATTCTAGTTAATGCTCTCCTTAATTAAAAGACCATAAAATTTCACTAAGGTCTCTTTTCTTCCTTTAAGAAGGTGGAAGCTGGGGCTAGAAAAAAATAGCTTTAGTGGTTAAGGCACTTGCCTGAAAAGCCAAAGGAGCCAGGTTCACTTTCCCAGGACCCACATAAGCCAGATGCACAAGGAACGCATGCAACTGGAGTTCATTTTCAGTGACCAGAGGCCCTGGCACACCCATTCTTTTTCCCTCCCTCCACCCCCCTCTCTCTCATAAACAAATAAAAATTTAAAAAGAATGTGAAAGCTAACACAATATTCTCCTGGAATCTTCTATAACTCTAGCTTCTAGGCATTGAGAATTCCATTCCTTTAGAATTCTATGCCCTAAAACCACCCCTGAAAATGACAATCCAAATATATCAAGTATTTTTTTCCATGTGTTAGCCAACTTTAGCTCATCTAATCTTCTCAATTCCAAGGTATCATTTCCATTTCTCAAATGAGAAAACTGAGATGCAGGGGATTAAAAGTTAAATATCCTGACCAAATCATACAAGCATTAAAAGCGGGAATGGGGAGTCAAACTCAGATTCCCACTGATTATTCAGTCAAAGCAATATCTCAGAATACAAGATGGAAACAGACCAACATTTGTTGAGGCTTAACACTCATGAGATACCCTGCATACATCATTTTGTCTATCCTTTACAGCATGTTCCGATAAGCAAACTGCAAGAAGGTAGTTTGTATGAGACCATGACATATAAATGGGTTTCAATTTTCCCACCTCTCCCCTTTTTAGCTTATTATCTCCCCAACACTAGTAAGCAGTATTTTGTTTGTTTGTTCATTTGTTTTTTGAGGTAGGGTCTCACTGTAGCCCAGCTGACCAATCTGTAGTCTTGGGCTGTCCTTGAACTCTTGGTGATCCTTCTACCTCTGCCTCCCAAGTGCTGGGATTAAAGATGTGCACCATCAGGTCCAGCTCCAGTAAGCAGCATTTTACAGCTTAAGAAATAGGTCCATCCCAGGGATACCCATCTAATCAGAAACAGAATCAGGACTAGAACCTGAATTCTTGACTCTAGTTGTCTGGGAAGATTCTATTTTAGACCCTGAGTACTGGGAGACTCAAGGAACCTTGACTTTTTCCTATTAGTAACAAGTTCCTGAAAACTAGTATGCATTACTTTTTGGGGGTAGGAGGGAATGAGTAGCGATGGGAATTAAATGTGGGGCCTCATGCATAGAAGGCAAATCCTCTGCTACTGAGTTGCTCTCTTGCCCTAGCACTACTTCTTAAGGGCTACACTGACCTTTAGAGAGTTTGAGCTCTGGTTCTCAAGACCTTCTTTGGTAGCTTTCTGCTGATTCCTTGCTGTGCCCACCTTAGGGCATAGTCCTACCTGCTTTCCCAACACCCTCTGTTCTCTGTGAATCTACTAAGAATCAACACATCCTACTTATTTCCCTCTGCTCCTTGCAGTTTTCTCATCCTCAGTAATGAGGCCCCATCTGTTCACCCAGTTATAATGGCCTCCATGATTTAGCCAGGATCAAAACCCCTCTGTCAAGTCTCTTAGAAGTCCCATTAGTTCTTCTCTACCACCCATTTTACTCATTCTTCCCTCTTAACATTCACTGCCCAGCTATTTTCAGTGCAAGGATGACAGGCTTACTTCTCTCAGAGTTTGTTCCTTTTCCACTACTAATTAATTATACTTGTATAAATTAGTTACACTCATATTCTGAGAATAATGCCTTAATTGACATACACCATACTTCTGTAACATGGGGAGGATTAACTGAACCATCTAGTCAGTACCAGAAACTTCAGTGAAGGTTTAGGAAAAATTCTAACTAGCACACCACTGGGGCCTATAATGCTGAGTCTCTAGAAAGTTGAGAGGACAGGGACCTCAGGCTGTGTCTCTTACTTTATAAGTAACAGGGACAGAAGTTCTTTCCCAGAAAAAGGAGTGGGAGGCAGGGCATTTAGGCACAGAAAGTAGGGCCAACAGCTACAAATAGAGGAACATGAAGAACTGATGACATTTAGGGGAGAATTGACAGAAATAACAGGCATAAATATTAATCTGTAGCATCATAGGAGTGGAAGGACCACAGAGCATTCCAGCAAAACCCCCAACTAATCCTAATATTATGAGTGGCATAAACATTTCTTCTAGCTGAATATCTCCAACAGTGAGAAATGCCCAACCTTAGGAAAGCAGGATTTTGTAAGTGTATCTGAATGAAGTTTGGTGAAACCTTGTTCATTTTGAATAAATTCCTATATGCATAACTCAGTATCTATTGAATACCTACAATGTGGCAGATGCTATAGACGCTGAACTGTAAGCATGAATAGTATAGGCCTCTGCTCTGTGGATCTTCAATTAAGGAGGAAGGTAGGTATGTAAACTTGCAAGTAAGTTAAGGGAAGTAAAGAGTAGTGCTCAAACACAAGACGGGATGTGCAACACAGGGCAGAGCTGTCCAACAGCACCGAAGTTGGGGCTTGAAGAGCATTGAGGAATTAGCTGAGGGCAAAGGGTAAGAAAAAAAAGAGGTAAGAGAAAAAGAGTGTTTGAGGTTTCCTAGTTTCCAAAGTTCAGAATGATGCAGAAGGTGGAGTCCAGTTCTTCAAAGGCCTTTCCAGCTGTGCTGAGGAATTTGGGCTTCATTCCAGCGGCTGTGGGGAAGCCTGCGAAGGATTTTAAGCAGGAGTAGCGCCCTCTATCCGGATACCTTGAGGAAGATGCTGAGCTATGCAGGTGGCAAGAATAAGACAAGACAGAAAGGTCTTGGTGGCCCAAGGGATGTGACCAAAAGTTAAGCGCTCAGCTATGACAAGATTGAGACACAGGAGATAAAGTTCCGAACGCGATGGAAAGGTCTCCGTCCTTCTTCACCTTTGCTGGGTAAGAACCAAAGCTGCTCACACACCCCCCACCCCCGTTTGCCCTGCCACCGCCTGGTGTGGGAGCGGGAATGGGTCGTTGCCTCTTTGCCTAGATAGGGAAGCCCATGGCTCCGAAATGGGAACAGAGGTGGTGGGGAGGGTGACGGGAATGGAAAGGTCACGCATGATCCTTCAAGGGTCGCGGGGCCTGTCCCACTTGCCTGCCATCCATTCCCACTGGGCCGTCTTTGCTATGGAAACAAGTCCTCCCGCCCTCCTCCGCGCCTCCGTGTCTTCCATGCACCCTGGGAAATGCAGTTCCTCTCTGCTTACCAACCCCCTCGGCGGAAGCCCACTCCGCGCTCGCAAGAGACTACAAGTCCCAGAAGGCCGTGCGAAAACTCCGGCTATCTCTGGAGATCACGGTCTTGCTCTAGGCTACCCGGGAACCCGCGGGCGGGGCCAGGGGGACAGGGAACAGTCCCTCCCAATGGGCAGCCACCTGGGCGGGGCCAGGCTCGCCATTGGCTGCGGCGGCGCGGGGAAGGCGGGGTCAGAGGGATGAGGCGCGGAGCTGTTCGCCGCTCCAGGTGCTGAGTCCTAGCGAGGCTCGGGACGCGAGAGCCGCGGACTCAGCCGCCGCCGTCGCCGCGAAGCCTCTGCCGCCTGGAAGCCCTGGCCGTCCGGCCGGGAGGAGCCCCGCGAGAAGTGCTGCCGGGAGCTCACCGTCCTCCGCTAGCCGTCCGAGGTAGGGGCTGCAAGATTCGCTTTTGTTGTATTCAGGCGGGGATATCCGAGGCCAGGGACCTGGGGACTTGACGGGACGTGTCCTCACCTCACTCCACACCATCTGTCCCGGAGAGCTTTGCTGACTGACCGCGGGGAGCCTCCCCGTGGCTCCCCGGACGCCTGAGGTCGGAGCAGCTTAGGTTAGATTTTGTTGTATGGTGGAGCAGTTTCTTGTGTGTAAGGACGAAGGCTGGGGGTGGGGGCGTGCGGGGAGACCCTCTCTCCATTTCTTCTGGGAGAGCATGGAACCTCCCTTCCCCTGTGCCTGAAGTCGAGACTGCTTGGATTACTGAAGATGGAAGGGAGTGTTCTGGGCTAAGAGGTTTGGAGGCCGGGGGACCCCTCCTTACAATAGCCCGGCTTGCTTGAGTGTGCTACAAAAGGGTTTTGGATGTGATGGATGAGACCGCGGGACTCCTCCCCTCCACTCAGACCCTCCTGGGATTCAAGTTGTAATGGAGACCCTTCCCCATCCCCTGCCCTGCAGCCTAGGGTGAGAAGGAAGGTGGGAGATGTGGATAAACTGGGGACTCTTCCCCTACCACTTGTATCCTCCTGTTTTTTTTTTTTGTTTTTTGGGGTTTTGGTGTTTTTTTTTTTTTTTTTTTTTTTTTGAAAGAGAGAGATGGAGATTGGGAGGAAGGCTGGAAGACCCCTCCCCAACCTGCTCAGAGTCTCCCATAAAGGAAAGCACTGACAGATACTCGGGGTTCCTCCGTGCTCCAGCTGCACCTAAGGTCTGATGAGTGACTTGGGTGGGGATAGGAAGGAGGCAGCAAGGGTCCGAGGGACACCTCCCCACCCAGGTTTTATCTCCCAGGCCCTCTCCATCTAGATCCAGGCTCTGGGCCGTATAAAGCCACACCATCCCTGGCTTGCCACGCCCCGGGGACCAGGGCTCCTTGCTTCAGATGGGCACGTGAGGGGTAGGACCAGGTGGGTATCCCCTCTCCAGCAACTCGCAGTTCCAGGCATGATATCCCCGGCGTCAGCATCCTCAAGGGATGCTTAGCTGGGGTGCGGAGCGCGCCCCAAATCTAGCCGCGGGGTTCAGGTCCCCGGCGGCGGCGTGCAGTGGATGCTCCTGGGTGCTCGGCTTTAGAGCTCTGCTCAGGCATCCGCGGGAGGACAAAAGCGGCGGTCGGTCGCCGCACTGGCGGGCGGGCGAGCGTGCACTGCTGGCTGGGCGAGGGGCGCGGCTGAGGGAGGGGGGCCTCGGGCGCGGCACGGGTAGGTTCGGCGGAAACGTGCCAGGAGCCGAGCAAAAGACAAAGCGCGCTCGCTCTTCGCGGGCCTGCGCAAGTCGGGATGGAAAATCCCGAGGGAAGAGGCGGCTGTGCTGGGCTAGGATTACTGTGCCTCACACCCTACTCTACCCCCACTACCCCTGCTGCCGGCCCTGATCCCAGGATGCGGGTGTCCACCAAGACCAGGACTTGTGACTACGAGGATAGAGGCAGGCAGGCGCTCCACCGTACAGGAGGGAGCAGAGGTTACAAGAGCGGGCCAGGGACCCACCCACCCCCACGCCTCATCAGCTATATTAGGTCAAATTTGGTTCTTTCTGTGGCTGGAATGTTTGCATCAATGACAGTGTGGGCCGGTGTGAGCGCGAATGTGCATGACTTGGGTGAATGTGCCCGTGTGCTCCAGTGTTCATGTGTATGCCATGGTGAGCTGGAGCATATAGTAGAGGGAAGGAGGGACAGAGGGAGGGAGGAAGAGAGAGAGAAGAGGAGCCACTATTGCTAGGCTTGGATGTGGGGGATAGCAAGACCACAGCACCGATTTAGGGTTCAAAGTGGCTGCCTTCAGGATAGAAGCAGCTTTAGGCTGCCTTGGGTCTTAGCCTGCATGACAGGTTATGTGTCCCAGCCAGTGAGACTTCAAAGGAATGTGGAACCCTCTTCATCAATCTCGGGCCCTAAGTCTGACCCTGATATTCTCTCCAGTGCTCTGCCATTCTCGTCACCTCAGACACTTTATCTTGCTTCAATGAGCTGCCTTGTTGACTAGAATTCTGCTTGACCACAGCCACAGGCTGCCAGAGTACTTTAGGATGTGAGTACAAGAATGTGTGGCAAGGCGACTTTTGTCACTTTGGCCTCCATGTCTAGAAGGGTTGTGGAGCTAGAGTTACTGGCAGTCACAGATGGCATCTTAGAAATACTAGGTGAGAGCCAGGCATGCCTGTAATTTCAGTACTTGGGAGACCACAAGTTTGAGGCCAGTCTGGACTACATAGTGAGACCTTGCCTTAATGTTCCTAGAAGGTAAACCCTGACCTGTCTCCTCCCAGCAATCAATCCCAGTTTCACAGCACTTTTATGCCAAATATGTCGCCTAGCTTTGAAATAATCTCCTTTCCGTAGAAAAAGGGTCTAGGCTAGGGCCACCAGCTAGCCAAGCCTGCCTGGTCTAGTCCCAAGTACCTATTACCAGCGTTCACAGCGACCTCTTCTGGGAAGAAGTCAGACCAAGGGACAATTAGGCAGCTAACTCACTGGCTTCCTGAGTGCAGACACTGACTAGGTCTTGAAAACCTTTGTGTTAATTTTCTGTCTACATTTAGAATCCTGACTTGATGTTCTTGTTGTTGTTTTGATGTTTGTTTTCTATTTGTGTGTTTTGTTTGTAATGGGAGAGAGAGTGAGAGAGAGGAGGAGTTAGGGAGAAAGAATGAGTTTGCCCAGGGCCTCCAGCCACTGCAAACAAACTCCAGGTGCATAGCACCACTTTGTGCATCTGGCTTACGTGGTTACTGGGGAACCGAACATGGGTCCTTAAGCTTCATAGGCAAGCACCTTAATTGCTAAGCCATCTCTTCAACCCCTTATTACACTTTTTAACCTTCTCTTCTTTATTATTAAATTAGTCAATAACACATTTTTCAAAGCCAAATCTTATTTTCCTCAATGACTATGTGGCTTAATCTGGAGGCTATTGCAAAATATAAAAAGCTGGTGAGTGCTGGTTCTTCCAGGCCTAATAATGGTAGTGTGGGAGATGGATGAGACACATCCAATCCTAAATGGCTATTTGGTGACATGTGTCTCTTCTACCGAAGTTATTCTGAAGGGATTTCACACTGTCACAAAATTGTTAGAGCTGCTCAAAGGAAAGGAGGTATTAAAATACCTGGTATTGTTCTTACTTTGGAATTCATGTGATTTGCATTGAATTACGTGACTCAGTATCATAAAGTAAAAATAGGACTTAATTTCTTCCTTGCCTGTTCAGAAGGTGGCTGCATATAGTGTGTGGTGTTCTGCAGTGGAGAGTGAAGAGCTAAATTGCTTCATAGACTGAACTACCTGCTTATCCTGATTAGAGATCATCAGCTGCAGGCAATAACATTATTTTATGTTTCTTTTAATTCATACCTAAATCTTTGTCTTGTAAAACATTTCCATGCTCATACATTATTACTTCTGCTTGAGGTTAATTACGAGTGTTTAATCCTTGTACTGCAACCAAACAAATTAAATATCAGTAGATACAGGGAGATGTGGGTGGTGGTTTGTTGGGGGCAGGGGGGCTCAAGAATCCTTGAAGTTCATAGGGAAGAAGAAAAGGACTTTACATTTCAGTAAATCTTATGCATGAGGTTATGGCTTTTTTTCTTTTCTTTTTTGTTTTTGTTTTTGTTTTTCAAGGCAGGGTCTCACTCTAGCCCAGGCTGACCTGGAATTCACTATGGATTCTTGAGGTGGCCTCGAACTCACAGCAGTCCTCCTATCTCTGCCTCCCGAGTGCTAGGATTAAAGGTCTGCGCCACCATGCCCAGCCTGAGGTTATGGCTTTTTGAGAAGAGTTTCCTTAGAAATTTCCAGGAGGGCTGGACATGTTGAAGAATCAGAGCATACCACTGGCAGCATACATTCTGGAAGTGAGACTGCAGCCCCTGGGGTTCCTTTTTAACTTCTGAGCCATCTCCACCGGCAAGTTCCTGGAATTCCTAAATCCCTGCTCTAATGCAACCAATCAGGCAAAATTTCTTAGGTTACTCCTGTCCTTCTGTTATAAGTAGACTCAAAGTGGCCCAAGAGAGGAGCTGTCCAAGGTTCTGGAGCACTGGCCACAGCCGGCCTGGTGGGAAGGCATAGAACAGAAGAGAGCTGAGGGCCACGGCCTGTGTGAAGATTTCCCTAAAGGTGGTTACAGACTGGAATAGGAGAAAGCAGAGCTCTAGAGGCTCTTACTTCATTGCTTTGAATGAACACACCAGTAATCCCTATTTAAAGAATTACAAGCTGATAATAAGAGGAAACACTTTCTAAATCAGTCTCTTCACACGCAAGAATGTATTTAATCCTGTCAATCCTATGAAAAAGGTGGTGGTGTTATTCCAACTTTCTAGATAAGAAAATAAGAAGCTGGTGATATTGCTCAGTGGTTAAAGGCACTTGCTTTCAAAGCCTGCTGGCTACGGTTCAATTCCCCAGTACACAAAGTGGCACATTTGTCTGGCATTCCTTTACAATGGCAAGAGATCCTTAAACATGCACATATGTGTGCACACATACACAGATAATTTTTTTTAAAAAAGATGAACAAATGAAGCTTTGAGAGGAAAAGGTCCTGCCCAAGGTCACATAGAAGGGCTCTACCTGGATCTCTTAAAGTCTGAAATCCCATTCCTGCCACATTTCCTTTATTACTGCCATTATAGAAGCAAAATTGAAGTCTTGAGATGCCCTATGTAAGGAGTAAGATTGAAGACAAACTGGGATGCAGACACAAATAACATAGTCCTTTCAAGTTCAGTAAAGGCACTGCCATTCTTTGTCTTGTCCTGGTAAAAGGCTTATCTGTACATGGATTACCAAAGAAGTCACTATAATGACCTGAGGTTTTCTTTCTAGAGTGGAAAAAATCACAGGAATTCAAGCCTGGATGCCAACAAAGTAGTTTGTTTGTTTGTTTTTTTCCTTTTTAAGAAAGTAATGGGGAAGCCAGTCTAGGCTACAGAATGAGTTCCAAGTCAGTCTAGGCTAAAATCTCCTCCAAACAAAACCATCCCCACATCCCTAAAGGTGGTTACAGACTGGAAAGGAGAAAGCAGAGCTCTGGAGGCTCTTGCTACATCGCTTTGAATGAACACACCAGCAATCCCTATTTAAAGAATTACAAGCTGATAATAAGAGAGTATGGGCGTGGTGGTACATGCCTTTAATCCCAGCACTTGGGAGGCAGAGGTAGGAGGATCACCATGAATTCAAGGCAACTCTGACACTACCAAGTGAATTCCAGGTTATCCTGGGCTACAGCAATACCCTACCTCAAGAAACCAAAAAAAAAAAAAAAAGAAAGAAAAAAAAAGAAAAAGAAAAAGAAGAAGAAGAAGAAGAAGAAGAAGAAGAAGAAGAAGAAAGTAAGTAATTAAGGGGAAAAGGAAAAAAAAAACATGAGAAGGCTATTTTAACAATGAGTGCATACAGAGCCAAAGAAATGGAGCCCTACCTATTTTCACAGCAGTGCTTCTGACACCTAAATAAAATGCTTCATTGTTGTGGGACTCAGCCAGTATTAGAGAAGCATCCCATTTCCTGTCCTCATGCCACCACAGCTAATGTTCTGCCTTCATATAGCTGTTGGATTTATGAAGGTGGCTAGAATGGAAATGGAATTTGGTGAACATTATGCCACATGCTTTGGTCTTCCTAGACTGGAAGTTTCAGCTGCCTCCATCTTGCTATACACACAGGAACTTCTGCCCAGTAGCTCTCCCTTTGGTACCTTGTAACTTTGGATGTCTAAAGAAGGCAGCAAGGAATAGACTTGGGCTTTTTCTCTTTTCCCTAGGCATTGGTCTGTACAACTCTCAGAGAGAAGGTCTTGCCTCTTGAGAAAATGCTGCATATCAGGCTGGATCTCCATTCCTTTTCTGAGTGATTCCCTTCTAGGCTGATGCTTTGTAGCACTCTGGTACAAGGCTTGAAGGCTTCTATTGTGGTTCCCTAAGGCATTTGGAGGTCAAGGACCCAGCTCCCCATCTGGGTCTGCTCTGACTCATAGGACCATAGACAGATTTGATTGTTTTCTTATTTAGAGTCATTAATTAACTCTCCCCAGCATCAGAACAGCATGTAATAAGAGGCCATTTGTAGGGTCTCTAAGAAGCCATGCCTAGAGCTGAGCACCATCTCCTTTGCTAACAAAATTAGGAAATAGTTTAAATCCTGGACATAGCCTTCAGAACGCATATATTGTCAAGATTTTCATCCAATATAAAAAAGGAAATAGGGCTGCAGAGATTGCATAGTGGGTAAGATGTTTGCCTATGAAGCCTAAGGACCCAGATTCAATTCCCCCAGTCCCCACAATAGCCAGATACACAAGGTAAGACATGCTTCTGGAGTTTACAGTGGATAGAGGCCCTGACACACCCATTCTCTTCCTCCCTCCCTAGGCTGGCCTCAACCTCATGGAGATCCTCTTGTTGCAGTCTCTCAAGTGCTGGGGTTAAAGGCATGAGCCACAATTCCCAGCTTTAACTGTTCTTTTCATTATCATAAACTACTGTTCCATTCCCTAAATTATCCAAAGGGCATATTTCCACTAGTATAGCCTTCTTTGATCCAACTTAAACCAAAACCTTAATTTAAAGTTGAAGCAGAAAACAGTTATAAGATCGAAAATGTAAGCCAGGCATGGTGTTGCACACCTTTAATCCCAGTTCTCAGAAGGCAGAGGTAGGAGGATCACCATGAGTTCGATGCCACCCTGAGACTACATAGTGAATTCTAGGTCAGCCTGGGCTAGAGTGAGAACCTACCTCAAAAAAAAGGTAAAAAGTCTGTCTTTATCTAATATGGTAGCCACTAGATAGCTATTGAGAATTTGAAATATGACCAAGTTGAAATAATATTTTGGACATACTGAATTAAAATATGCTACTAAAATTAATTTCACTTGATTTTAAAAACATCTTGAATGTATCTTTTAGAAAAATGTGCAATCATATATGAGTATTGGGAGGTTGTCGTTTAGTGGTATTTACCTAGCATGTGCGAGGTTCTGAGTTCAAACCCCAGCAACACAAAAACTATACATATATGAATACATATATGAATTAATTATACATGTAGCTTGTATTTGTAGCCATGTTATACTTGCAGGGGATAGCCCTGTTATAGAAGGGCTTACCCTTTTGGGAGAAATTTCCTTTATACACTGGGGTATCTAGCAAAGTAGATTCTGTAATCAATCAGCCTGAGATTAAAACCTGAGTATACTGTTCAGGCTGTGTGATCTTAAACTTCCTTTACACCATTTGTAACATGAGAGCAGTAATAGCCTGCCTCCTAGGTTATAAGTGAAATTACTTAGAACACTAACTGATCTACACTTAACCTTTAATGAATATTAACTCTTGTTACTAATGGAAGCATATAGAATCTTGGAACAACAAGAAAGAGAACAAGCAGAAAATTTTCAGATAAATCAAACAAAAGAATTATTAGTAGTTAAAACAAATTGAAAATACTTGCTAAATATAAGTGATGAGTTATTGGGATATGGCCTCTGTTTTCTGGTGGCTAATGATGCTGAGGAAAATTTTCAAGCCATTTACATAAACATACAATGAATAAACAAATTATTTAAGTGCATCATGCATAAGTCTTGACTTCTGCTAATGAGTTGAGAGAGAGGATGTTTATACCAGATGACTCAAGAGCTCTTCGCCTCTCGGACTCCACGGTTCCTCAGTGGAATAAGAAGAGCCTTGTTCTGTGGGGGGAAATTCCTGGATAGGAGTCAAACATACCCACAGTCAAGACTGTTCTACTATGACAGTGGTCTTGGTCAAGAGGCTTAGTTCTTTTGTAAAGTGGAGATAACAGTACCTTGAAGGTTGTGGTGTGACAGAAATTAGATAATATAAGTAAAATACTTGGCACATAGGCATTCAATAAATGGTAGCTGTTACTAAATGGGACTTCATGTCTCCCTTAATAGACAACTTTCTGTTCTTAGAGAATTTTCTGTTCAGAACCTCCAGAGCCTTTTCAACAAGTTCACAGCTTTATTTCCCATGCTTACTCAATCCCTGAGGGTCCTGAAAGGACAGTTTCACCCAATTAAGTATGTCTATGCCAAAATTCAGGTCTTGGTATCTTTGAGTATATGCTACACAATTTTCATATTTTTCTCTGTCCAGTAAACTTCTTTCTGTACAATAATGAGGCAAGCAGCAAAGTGGGCATTGTTCTCCACTATGTTTAGCCTAAAGTTCTGACATTTTCACTATGGTATTTAGAGCACTTGACAAGCAGTTTTGCTTCAGAAGAGAAGGGACATAAGCCTGGAAATCAGAGCTCCAGTGCCATGTCCTTTTGCTTCCTGGGCTGACCGTGCATCCATCCACTACTCAGTGTTACTGTCCTTGACCATCTTGTCTTCTGAAAATTCACCTTTTGGACCAAAGAAATGTATATGAGCCTGGTATGGTGTCTCACATATGTAATTCCAGTATTCAGAAGAAGATTGATATGGGAGGATTGCTATTGGTTCCAGGCTAGCCTGGGCAACAGTATAAGAACCTGCTAAAATAAATAAAAAGGAACAAAGAAAAAAGGAAGGAGGGAGGAAAGAAAGAAGGAAGAAGGGAGGAAGAAAGACAGAGGAGGGAACAAGGAATGAACAAAGAAAAATACATGAAGCTCCATGAAAACTTATGATAATAGAGCATATTGACAGACAACATTCCCACTGCTCCCACAGGAAGTGTGGGGAAATGTGTTAGTGATCAATATGATCAGATTTCATGGGTCAATGTGTGATAAGCAGATTCAGTTGTAAGAGCCTAAGGGCAAGACTGTTCCCTGGTTCTTTTGAAAGGCCATTTCCAGGAACCAAGTGTCAATGCTAAGTTCCTTGAAAATAGCCAGGTCTTGAAGTACATGTGTTCATTACTCTTTTATTTGCTCAACAAATGCTGAATTGTAGGAATATTTTTAAAAATTTTTATTTATTAAACATAAAGGGGGAGAGAAAGAGAGAGAATAGGTGCACCAGGGCCTCTAACCATTGCCAACGAACTCCAGGCTCATGCACCACCTTGTGCATCTGGCTTACGTAGGACTTGGAGAATCGAACCTGGGTCCTTAGGCTTTGTAGGCAAGTGTATTAACCACTAAGCCATCTCTCCAGCCCTGTAGGAGTACTTTGAGATGTTATTCAAGAGAAGTTTAGGGTCTGGCTGTAGAGAGAAGAGGTGCTCACATGCAGAGTGAACCAAGGAACAAAGGCTGAAGTGACTGCATGAGGCCACATGAGTAAGGCAGTTTGGCTATGACAGTGGGAAAGCCATGGATCCCACTAAGCCACACTTGAGCCTGAGTTGCATTTCTCTACCAAAAATGTGGCCTTAGGCAAGCACATTAACCTTTATGAGTCTCATTATCCTCATGTGGTACTATAAAACCAATTTTTCTTATGCTGCCATGACAAAATACAAGGTAATATCAAATGCTTTAGCATAATGCTACCCCTTGTTTACTGAATTATTACAGTGAATCAGGCATTGTATTCATCACTGTAGATGTATAAAAGACAACTATTATTGTCTGTATTTTAAGGTGAGAAAAAGCAGTGTTCAGGGACTGAGTAACTTGCTCAAGATCATGAAGATAGTAAGAGGCATGATCAGAACCCCCAACCAAGCAATTAGGCTGAAGAAACTTCTCTTGACTATAGGATCACTGCCTCTCTCTGGTTTAATATCAGAAGGAACCCATAGCTCCTTGAAGGAAGGAAAAATAACTTGTGGTTCACTTGTAGAGAGTTCTGTTTGGTTTCAAGGGTGAGTACAATATGGAAAGTCTCTGAAATTAAAGGAAAGGTAGAGAGAAGGGGTGATCAAACTAACGGGGGATAGGAATGCCAATGGTGTGATCTGGAGGCACTGAAGTACACAGGAGTTTCTATAGGAAGTACACATTTGGAAAGTCTCAAACATCTGAATAACAAGTGTTAGAGAACCAAATGTTTTCACAGAAATCTGAACTCAGGCTGGAGAAATTGCTTAGAGGTTAAGGCACTTGTCTGTGAAGCCTAAGGACCCAGGTTCGATTCTCTAGGACCCACATAAGGTAGATGCACAATATAGTGCATGCATCTAGAGTTCGTTTGCAGTGGCTAGAGGCCCTGGCATGCCCATTCTCTCTTCCTTTCTCTCTCTTTCTCTATATCTTCACCTTTCTTTTTCTATCTCAAACAAATAAAAATGAAATATTTTAGGGCTAGAGATATGGCTTAGCAGATAAGGCATCTGCCTGCAAAGTCAAAGGATCCCAGTTTGATTCTCTAGGACCCACATAAGCCAGATGCACAAGAGGGCACATGCATCTGGAGTTCATTTGCAGTGGCTGGAGGCCCTGGCATACCCCTTCTCTCCCTCTCTCCCCCTCCCTCTCTTTCTCTGTCTCTCTCTCTCTCTCTCTCAAATAAATAAATGAATAAAATATATTTTAAAATATTTTTAAAAAGAAATCCAGCCAGGCATGGTGGCACATGCCTTTAATCCCAGCACTCGGGAGGCAGAGGTAGGAGGATTGCCATGAAATCAAGGCCACCCTGAGACTACATAGTTAGTTCCAGGTCAGTCTGGGCCAGAGTGAGACCTTACCTCAAAAAAAAAAAAAAAATAAATAAATCTGAGTCTGAAGGGATGGCTTAGTAGTTAAGGCACTTGCCTGCAAAGTCAAAGGACCCAGGTTCAATTCCCCAGGACCTATGTAAGCCAGATACACAAGGTGGTGCATGTGTCTGGAGTTCATTTGCAGTGGCTTCAGGCCCGGACACACCCATTCTTTCTGTCTCTGTCAAATAAATAAAAATGAAAACTATTTTTAAAAAATAAAATAATAATAATAGTAAAAAAGAAATCTGAGCCACGCGTGGTGGCACAAGCCTTTAATCCCAGCACTTGGAAGCAGAGGTAGGAGGACTGCAGTGAGCTCAAGGCCACCCTGAGACTACATAGTGAATTCCAGGTCAACCTGGACTAGAGATGAGACCCTACCTCAAAAAAACAAAGCAAAACAAAAACTAAAATGAAATCTGGACTCAGCAGCTTGGAGCATCCCACTGGAAGCAGGCATTTGTGACCATGCTGAGCATGCTTACCAAGCCCAAAGCCAGAGTTGCGAAGACTATAGCCAAACAGCACCATCCTCCAACATTCCTACTTGTGCTCTTCGTTTTTCAAAGAATGTTTATGGCTTTTTCTTTTGTTTTTTTTTTGTTTTTGTTTTTAATTCAGATTCTCAGGGCTAGAGAGATGGCTCAGCAATTAAAAGAATTTGCTTGCAAAGACTGACAGTCTGGGTTAGATTCCCTAGTGCCCAAGTAAAGCCAGATACACAACGTGGCACATGTCTGGAGTTTGTTTGCCATGGCAGAAGGTCTTGGCATGCCCATACTTACTCTCCTTCTATGTGCTTCTTTCTCTGTCTCTCAAATAAATAAAAAAAAATATTTTTTTCAAAAGACAGGCTCTCACTTAATGCAGCTGGCCTCAAGTCCCCTATGTAACTGAGGTTGGCCTGGAACTCCTGATCCTCCTGCCTTATCCTCCACCTTCCAAGTGCTAGGATTCTAGGCTTACATGGGCTCTTCTCTCATTGGATCTTCACAAAAGCCCTACACAAGATAGGAGGTCTGCTGCATGGGCTGCTGCCTGTGTCAAGTGGAAGGCATCAGAGGCTGCCAAGAAGCACAGATGCCAAGCACAGCTGCAGTGCCCAGCCCCAAGCACCAAGCTCAGGAGGACTTTCTCTGAGGGCGAAGGCAGAATGCTTGCTCCCTGGGCTGAGGCACTTCCCCTGCACTCTGCAAGGCAGGCAGTGTTGTCATTTAGTTCATGATTCCTCAATGATGCCCTCCTCCAAATGGTTGCCAGAGTGCCGTGAGGATCTAAGTCAAGGTCATTGCAAATCTCACAACACCCACCAGTCAGTGGCACCTCCCATTCAGAGAGCTTGTTTCACAAAAGATTTTTCAAGATTTGCCATCTTAAATTCATTCTTCCTTTTCCCCTATAGGCAGCAGGGGCTGGAAACCAAATTTCATTCTCCTTATGCTGGTTAGAAGAAAAATCTATCTTTTCTAATGGCTGCAGTCACAATCTGCACAAGATTTTTCTCCATGGCTACACTTATAATAACAATGGAAAACAAAGGCAGGAAGGGAGAAGGACAGGGATATAGCACTTCTTCCAAGAGGCACCTGCAGTTCTGTGGAGGATGCAGGGTGGCAGGGCCGGGGGCAAGGGAGACTTACACGGCTATGAGAGAGTTCCTTGATGAGTAAAGGAGTGGTTTGATGGACAAGGTGATAGAAGATGAAAGAGATCATAGTGCCTCACTGTGTTGTCTTTGAAAAGTCATGCTAGGATTCTAGACACCCTCCATAGTATTGAAGGCTAAATACAGGGGTGGCAAGGCCACAAAGACTTTGCCAAGTTGTTTAGTGATAAGTCCCTAGCATTTACAAATAAATGTATCACTGTGGAGAAAGGACAACAATTAGGTAATAGAATGTTATGGCCCCAACAGGCTGTTGACTCCAGCAATAATGTGTGTCTACACATGATGAATGCCACAGGTTTGAATGGTAACCTCTGATAAACAAAATCAGGTTGGGAAATTAGATGAATAATAAAAGCATGGATGTTTGGAATAGCTGGGCATAAGAAAGGAAGGCTTATGGTTAGTTTTTCCATGGCAGCAGTAGCAGCCAAGTCCGTATTGCCTGATCATTCTGACACCAACGCTCTGGCATACCAATTCTTGGAGGTTCATGCTCAGCAAGTGCTTACAGCTTACTCATATGCCTAGCTTTTATTATGTGATAAGCTCCATGACAAGTCAGAGAGATAGGTGTGAATAAGGCACAATCCCTGCTCTAAGAGGGTTCATTTTTAAATATTTTATTCATGTATCTATGTATTTATTTATTAGAGAGAGGGAGAGACATTGGGCACTCCAGTGCCTCTAGCTGTTTCAAACAAACTCAGATGCATGTACCACTTTGTGCATCTGGCTTTACATGGGTACTGGAGAATTGAACCTGGGCTGTCAAGTTTTGCAAGCAAGCACCTTTAACCACTGAGCCATCTCTCCAGCCTTGAGAGTTAGCTCTTAAGCAGAACAAGGATTATAGTGTAGAGTAGGATAGTCTAGCAAGCACAAGACCCTGGTTTTGGTCCTTAGCACTGAAAAAACAAAAAACCAAAAACAAGAGAACTATAGTGGAGGAAACATGAAAACGAATATAGTCATCTCATGATGCCCTCCTAGATATTTCCAATAATAATTTAGACCAAGATATAAAACATATTGGGATCTTATAAATACTAACAACCTTGATTTGGGTGTGGTGGTAAAAACCTGTAATTCCAGCACTCAGGAGGTAAAAGTAGGAGGCAGAAGGATCAGAGTTCAAGGCCAGCCTTAATTACATAGCAAGACCCTGTCTGAGAAAAATGGAGTGGGGAAGGAAGGGAAGGAAAGGAGGGAATGGGTAAAAGACAGAAAGAGGAAAAAAAAATCTTGGTACCCTTTGTCTGCCATTAGAGCATCCACAAGGGAAAACACAATGCAGTAATATCTAAGCAGCCACACTTCTCATAAGCATGATATTGGTGAACTAGGTGGTTTTTCAGTTAATCTTCTGAAGAACTTAATTTAAAATTAATTGATTTGTAAGGCTGGAGAGATGGCTTAGCTGTTAAGGCATTTGCCTGCAAAGCCAAAGGATACTGTTTCAATTCTCCAGGACCCATGTAAGCCAGATGCACAAGGGGATGCAAGCATCTGGAAATTTGTTTGCAGCAGCTGAATGCCCTGGCGCGTCCATTCTCTTTCTCTCTCTCACTCTCCTCCTTTCTCTCTCTCAAATAAATTAATTAATTAAGTAAAATTAATTGATTTGTCACTGAGTGTGGTAGCTCAAAACTTTAATCCCAGCTCTCAAAAGGCTGAGGTCAGAGGATCATCATGAGTTTGAGTACAGCCTGGACTACAGAGTGAGTTTCAGGTTAGTTTAGGCTAGAGTGAAACCCTGCCTCAAAAAAAAAAAAATCTAAATGAATATAATTAATTGATTTTGTTTTGTTTTTCTATATAGTTTTAATTTTTATTTATTTATTTGAGAGAGAGAAAGAGGTAGAATGAGAGAGAGAGAGAGAGAGAGAGAGAATAGACTGCCAGGGCTTCCAGCCACTGGAAATGAACTCCAGATGCATGCGCCACCTTGTGCATCTGGCTTACATGGATACTGGGGAATTGAACAGAGGTCCTTTGGCTTTGAAGGCAAGTGCCTTAACCACTAAGCCATCTCTTCAGCCCTTGTTTTGTTTTGCAATACTGGAGATTGAACTCAGGGCCTCCTACATGCTAGGCAAGAATGGCTACCACTGAGCCACACTCCTACCCCTAAAATTAATTGATTGTAGAAGTATTATTTGTTATTCATTTATTTTAATTGATACATAATATACATATTTATGAGGTACAGTATAATAATTTGTCACATGTATATAATTTGTAATAACCAAATAGGGTAATTAGTATTTCTGTCATAAAGGAACTATACATTGAATAGGACCAAGTCATGGTAACTATATATAGAGAGTAGAGAGTTAGGAATTCATCAACATTCATGTAACAAAATCTATTATGTGACTACAGTGTATAAAGTACAGCCACAATTTCTTCTTATAGGTACTCAGCTCTGCAAGGACAGAGACAGATAATTACAGTGCAGCAAGATAAGTGGTATAATCATGAGTGGTATAATGGGCAGAGAGCACTTGAAACACAAAGTGACTAATTCTGCCAAAGGCAACATACATACACACACGAACGTGCGCACACACACATATGGTTGTGTGTGTGTGAGTGTGTTGGGTCTAAATATTAACACCTGAGTTAGAGGGTTTACACCTACACAAATAGAAAGAGGGAAAAACTCAACTCATAGGACTGTTTTGAGATGCTGTAAGAAATTCGGGTTGGTCTGTTGAGTAACCCTGGATATATCATCTTCATCTCTGGACCTCAGTTTCCTAATCTGGTGCTCTGAGGGCTTGGCAGTGGCCATCCTCACCATGTAGGCTCGAGCAGCACAGAAGCAGCACAGAGGTTAGAGTGATGATTTTGATCTCTAGGGACAAACCTGGCTTTGTCCAAGCCCCAAGGCCTCCTTGGCACCTGCTTGTCTAGACCATGGTGAAGCTACCTCTTAATTCTGGCTAAAATGCTTCCAAGTGATCCCAGCCAAGATTCTGGTTCCAGAGAAATTCAGTGTTGTGAGGCAACAAGCTTCTGGTGTCCTGTGGAAATGGGCTAGCTCTCCTGAGGGGCTGTTGGCTTCACTGTCCTCATGAGAAGCCAGGCTGGCTCCACCACTTAACTACTACATGGGCTCTTCTAGCCCCTTCTCACCAGCAAGTCTCTACCTGGAGCCTATCCCTGGGGTCACTCTTGGAAACCTTGGCCCTGTCAGGCAGAGGGTCACTGGTGGCAGGCCAATTCTACCCCTGCTTCTCAGGGTCCCTAGAAGACAAGGTCCTGCCTGGCTTGTGCTTCCCTCTAGAGTCTTAGGCACGGAGCAGGTTGTACCCAACCCAGCTAACGTCTACTCTACCTTTACCTGGCTCCAACCCTCCATGGGAGTGGCAGTAACCTCACCAGAATTGACTCCTCTGTGATAGGAGAGTCAGAAGAGCAATCATCCTAATAGATTAAATAATGCTGGTGTTGAAATTTAAACAAATCATTTCAAGCTGCTAATTGCACTGTAGAGAGTTCTCATATATGATATTGTTGCACCTTGTAAAAATAATCGACAAATCGAGACACCAAAAAGCCCTTAGTGAAATTCCATTTACAAGTCTTTAAAAGGACCTTTCAAATTAATTTGTGTACTCAGGAAATTTCACACCTAGACTGATATTCCCTGAGCTACCTGTCTAGGCAAGAGCCAGATCAAGTCCCCAACACCCTGTCCCCATCAGGGCTTATCTTCACCAGCTGGGACCAGATCCACGAGAGCTGTTTTTCTCACTCAAGGGCCAGCAAAGCCTAAAAAGGGGCTTCCACACATAGGGAGTGATAATGACACTTCTTGCCTTGTCACTGCCCAGCATTGCCAAATGCACACAACCTCTGGTGAGGGCATGTGGCCCCTCATCTCTCAGGCAGCACTGGAGCACCTCCCCAGAGTGGTCTGCCACTTTCCCACTCCAGGCACACAGGACTCTCTTCTCAGTTAGCAAACAAAGAAAAATCAACATAGAGCTTTTAAAGCCATTTTGCAAAGGAGGCTGCCTCTACTAAGGGAGATGAGAAGGGCAGGCTGAGATAAGCAGAGCTGCTTAGAAACCAAACACAGAAACAAATTAAAACACTCATTGGACGCAATAGAAGGCAAATCAGTGGAGTGAGAAACAAGATGTCTCCCTTCCACATCAGTGCAGAAAAGAAATCATCAGCTACAGCTCAAAAGTCAGAAAAGAAAGGATATGTAGAAAACACAAAACACAATGTCAAGAGGCCACCCGGAATAGTTATGACAATAAGTATAAGCATTTAACATTCCCCTGGTAGAAGACAAAGGCTCCTAGATTCAATTAATACAAGAGACTCACCTGAAATAAAATAGCTCCTGGGTAGACAAAGCTATAGCAGGTAAATGCAAACAAAAGAGCAAGCGTGAGTGGCTCTATCAGACAAAGCACAATTTAAGGCAATAAGTAGCGTCAAGCAGGATAAAAGGGTAATTTTATATTCATAGAAGCAATTGTGAAGGCATAACTGTTCTGAACATTTGTACACTCAGTACTTTAACATCAAAATACGTGAGGAAAATCTGTTACAAGAAATACAGGAAGCTGGCCAAATGACAGTGGTGGGCATAAATTTACATACTACTCAGAACTTGACATTAAGTAGCCAAAACATATATAAAAATAGAAAGGAATAATAAAATCAAAGTTGAATCTAAAAGGTGGTACTGCCTTTGATGTTTGAATGATTTTTGCCATGTTTTAAGAGATTGCCATAGACTGAGTCTTATGGTGTAAATGTTAAATTTAGTACAAATTTTACATAGTATAATTAAAATTACAATTTAGAATCCCTAAACTACTAAAATGCCACTGAAAGAAATACACCTAATTGATAATATTTGGTATTCACAAAGGTTGGAAATCTAGATATTTAAATTTTTTCTTTCCACTTTTTCTTCCATGGTGTTTGCTGGTCCTGTATTATTCTATGACTTTAAAAAATGATTTTTATTTATTTATTTGCAAGCAGAGATAGAAAAGAGACAGAGAGAATGGGCATGCCAGAGCCTCCAGCTGCTACAAACAAACTCCAGATGCACTTACCACTTCGTGGATCTGGCTTTACTTGGGTACTAGGGAATCAAACCTAGGTCGTTAGACTTTGCAGACAAGTGCCTTAACTGTTGAGCCATCTCTCTGGCCCCTGTTCTATGACTTTTTAAATGAGATTTTTAAAAAAGATGGTAGAAGACACATTCTGATATCATAGGTTAGAATTTTCAATATTTGAAGAAGCATATTCATAGAAGATTAAATAAGATACAGTGAACAAGGGCAGTAGACAGGAGTTCCAGCATCCTGCATAGTGTGGGCCTCATGGCATGGCCAGGTCTCCCTGCTTGCTCCCTGTTTTCTTTGATGCTGGACATTGCATTCTTGCAGCTCTTTTCCCATGTCTTATTATTTCTTTCCTATGCTTGCTTCCTCCATTAGCAGCTCAAGCATATTTGTTCTGATAGACGTATTCAGTTATGTCTGATAAGACGTATTCAGGTTCCCTTGCTTTGCCCTCTGCCTATGCTCCTGGTGACTTCACCCACTCTTGTACAAGGAAGTACCTTTCCTCTACATGCCAAAGACTCCTGAATTCACCCCCAGCCCCAAGGGTGTACATTCGCCTGTAGACAAAACAGCACTCCATAGATGGGCAAGAATGGTGATCTGCTTTCGGTCAGACCCCTTTAAGCACCTGACGGTAGGGCAGAGAGGTTGAGCGGCAGGCAGGGATGCCCCCGTGGGTGGTGATGGGAACATTTAGGCATTCCCAGTCAGGTGGAAAAGAAGGTTCCCACGAATGAATCAGAATAAATCATCACCCACTCTATGCCATCCAAAAATGCAACTATGGCTCTCTCTGACTTACAGGATTATGAACTAGGTTATTGAAGTAATCATGAAAAGCAACAAGGTTGAATTTTGAAAAATGCTCTAGCACTGGTGATTTAACCCTGGACTCCTTGGGTTTTCTTCTGCCCACCACATATATATCCAGCTGCTAGTTCAAAGGACAGAGTCTACCTCGCCACTGAGATCTGCTGGCCAATAGTTTGTGGTATGGCCTACTGAGTTCTTAGGGCAGAACACAGCCTGTAAATACTCTAAGGGTTTTAATCTACCAGTAAAATGAGTAGGGGTGAGACCAGATTTTTAGCTCATTAATGTGGTATGTTAATTTAAAGGTTTTTGTAACTACAAGGTACAATCACTTGAAAGTTCAAAAGTAAACTTAACTACTAATTCTAAACATATATTCTTATCAATTTCAGCTCAAAGTAATACTCTCATTGGAATGTAAATTACTTTGAGAGCTTTCTAAAATTATTGCATATAATTTTTCTCATTTTCCTAGATCTGGCATGCTATCCAGTTAACCATCTTATTTTGAAAGGCAAATGTATGTAAGACAGACCACTCTTTGGGAAAATGGCTTCATGAAATCCTATACAGCTATCTGGGTTTGAAGAAGAGATGTTGCTAAGTAACCTCTAGAAAGTCTCTTGACTTTTCTAATTCATAACCTTCTCTTCTTAAAAATGAAGAAAATATTACCTACCAGAGAAAAACTTGAAACAAAAGTCATGTTTCTGGGCTGGGGAAATTGCTTAGTGGTTTAAGGCATTTGCTGGTAAAGCTGAAGGACCCAGGTTAGAATCCCACATAAGCCAGATACACAAAGTGGTGCTTGTGTCTAGAGTTTGTTTGCAGTGGCTGGAGGCCCTGAGGTACCCATTCTCCCTCTTGCTCTCCCTCTCTCTCTCTCCTCTCTCTCAAATAAATAAACAAAAATAAAAATATTTTTAAAAGTCATGTTTCTTAAGTAAAGAGCTTACTATGTATCTGCCTTGCAATAGGAGCTCAGTAAACAGCAGCTGTTATTTTCACATTACACAGTGGTTTTCAGTCTCCCTACTTGTGCTCTGGTACATGATAATAGGGAATACATGTAGGAAAAGGCTCCTGGTTTTGTACAACTCCTGGTAGGACAGCTACAAGTATATATCCCTTCCCCTCTCACCTAGGAAACATCCAAAGGTACTAATTTTTTGTTTGTTTGTTTGTTTTTTGAGCTAGGGTCTCACTCTGGCCCAGGCTGACCTGGAATTCACTACGGAGTCTCAGGGTGGCCTCGAACTCATGGAGATCCTCCTACCTCTGCCTCCTGAGTGCTGGAATTAAAGGCATGTGCCACCACGCCCAGCCAAAGGTACTAATTTTGTCTGCAATTGATGTGATTGTAGGAAAAGTCCCCTGGATCTTGGGTTATTCTTTTTTTTGTTGTTTGTTTGTTTTTGTTTTGTTTTGTTTTTCAAGGTAGGGTTTCACTCTAGCTCAGGCTGACCTGGAATTCACTATGTAATCTCAGGGTAGCCTCAAACTCATGGCGATCCTCCTACCTCTGCCTCCTGAGTGCTGAGATTAAAGGCATGTGCCACCATGCCTGGCTCTTTTATTTTTAATTTTTATTTATTGATTTGAGAGTGACAGACAAACAGAGAAAGAGGCAAGGAAAGAGAGAGTGAGCACACTGGGGCCTCCAGGTGCCGCAAGCAAATTCCAGATGCGTGCACTACCTTATGCATCTAGCTTACATGGGTACTGAGGAATGGAGCCTTGAAACAGGGTCCTTAGGCTTCACAGGCAAGTGCTTAAACCACTAAGCCATCTCTCTAGCCCACTCATTTTTAATTAAATTACTCTAAAACTTTATTGCTTTATCATCAGTAACAATGGGCAGGCACTAATATGTAACAGACAAGTCCCAATTACTTGAGAGCCCGTTTTCACAAAAACAGCCTGTCATAACTTCCATAGAAGTAAGCAGCCCTTCCATTAGGTGAGACCTAGGGGCCTGCCTCCTTGCCTCAGTCAGACTCAAGCAACTGGGTACTGAGGACCACATTTTCTTACTCCTTTAAACCCCATCTTTGCACTGGTGTGGTGCCTTGACTTTGGCTAACAGTTAATAAATGTTTCATGAATAAATGCCTCTGAATATGCCCCCTCTCTGCACTGGGACTGACAACTGGGCGTTATGAGCCAAAATCAGGACAGATGACCTGACTTCTAGCAACCACGTGCACAGAAGGCAAATGATTAAATAATACATGTCTACCCACTTGACACGACATTCCGCAGTCACTGGAAATGATGCTCTCAAAGGCTCAAAGGCCACATAGAGATGCATGTAACATTAATTGAATAAATAGACCATAAAGAGAGTGTCCTGGTGCAGCCATTATGCACATGGACCCAGATTGAAGGGGAAAGCCAAATAGAATAAGAGTTACCAGAGTGATGTGGATTCTACATGATGTTTCCAAATTCTCTTTGGTGTTGTTTTTACAGTAACAGTGAAGTGGAGGGTGATGCAAAATTGAAAAATATTTCAGGGTTTCTTCCTAGGCACATGGCCAAATTCAGTGCACGGTACTGAAGTCTGGGAAACCGGATGAGGTGCTGGGGGATGGATGAGCCAGAGTCCATTCAGGAATGAAATGTGGACTTGACCCAAAATAGCTGCTATGCTCAGCCTCGGACTCTGAATTAATCCTCTTCTTAGTTTATTGACGTCCATGAAATTGATTCTCACCACAGAATCACAACCCATAGTCCTGACATTGCAGTCAATAAAAAGCGTGACTAGGGAGGCAGGAAAAGCATCTGCTACAAAGACTCACAGAAGGGAACCGTGGTGGGCTTTCTGGAGGCTTGTGTGTTATCTCTGGAAAATATTCATATGCATTCCTGGAGAGGTAGAGGTGTTGTGATTAGAGTGGCAAGAAAAGGGGGAGATAGAGTGATGGGTTAGTCCCTTTTATGTTGCTGTAACTAAATACCACAGATGGAGAATTTATGAAGAATAAAGGTGTATTTGGCTTATAGTTCTGAAGGCAGGAAAATTCAAAATCAGATAGCCACATCTGGTGAAGTCCTTATTAGTGAGGACCTTGTGTAGAGTCTCAAGCAGCACAAGGCATCACATGGCAAGATAGCCAGTCTAGCTTAGGTTTTATTTTTTCTTAAAAAGCCACAGTCCCGGGGTTGGGAAGAGGATGGCTCAGTGATTAAAAGTGATTGCTTGCAAACTGCTGGCCTGGGTTCAATTTCTTAGTACCCACATAAAGCTGGATGCAAAGTGGCATATGTGTCTGAAGTTCATTTATAGCAAGCAACAAGAGATCCTGGTATGACCCCCATACCCATACAAATCTTTTATTAAAGTCCCCCAAAGCCACAGTTCCATTGGATTAAGACCCTACCTTATGGCCTCACTTAGTTACCTCCCAAAGGTCCCATATCCAAACACCTTATTTGGATTGAATTTCTACCCTCTTACTACCTCACAATGAGGATTAAATTTCAATATAAGTTTAAGAAATGTTTTTTATTTGGCCAGGCATGGTGGTGCACACCTTTAATCCTGGCACTCGGAAGGATCGCTATGAGTTCGAGGCCAGCCTGGGACTACAGAGTGAGTTCCAGGTTAGCCTGGGCTAGAGTGAGACCCTACTTTGAAAAACCAATATATAAAAATTTATTTACAAAGAGAGAGAGAGAAAAAGAGAATGAAAATGAGAATGAATGGGCACACCAGAGCCTCTTACAAATGAACTTCAGATGCAAGTGCATCTTTGTGCACTTTGTGCATCTGACTTTATGTGGTTACTGGGGAATCAAACCTTGGCTGGCAGGCTTTGCAAGTAAGCTCTTATAACGAGTGAACCATATCCCCAATATAAGGTTTTTTGTGGGAAAGTTCAAACCATTGCAAGGGATATACATTGATGTCAGGGTCTGGGGAAAGTGGGGGACAGTGCTTGGGGATGTCAGAGCAAAGCTAATCATGGGTGCTGCCTCCTCTGCACTCATGTTGGACTCCTGGCCCCAGTTTATGTTCTTTTCATCACTGGAGATCTAACTTTATTCTTCTTGCCTAAGACAGAACCCATTAGTTGGTCCTAGGATCAGGTTCCTCCCTTGGTCCTTGATGCAGTCAGGTTTGCACTGCTGCCAGAAATCACCCAAGCAAGATCAGCTTGTGGGGGGGGGGAAGGTTTATTTTTGGCTTACAGACTTGAGGAGAAACTCCTCAATGGCAAGAGAAAACAATGGCATGAGCAGAGGGAAGACATCACCCCCTGGCCAACATCAGGTAGAAAATAGCAACTGGAAAGTGTGCCCAACACTGGTAAGGGAATACTGGCTATAATACCCATAAACTCACCCCCAACAATACACCACCTCCAGGAGGCATTAATTCCCAAATCTCCATCAGCTTGGAACCTAGCATTCAGAATACCTAAGCTTATGGGGGACCTGAATCAAACCACCACATTCCACCTTTGGTCCCCATAAACTGTTATCCATACATGATGTAAAATGCAATGCATTCAGGACAACTTTCAAAGTCCCCACATTTTTTATCAATCCTAATGATGTTCAAATATCCCCATAATTCAGTCTTTTAACTGAGCCATAATACCAAAAAAATCCCCCCCAAACCCATGAATGCACAGAATAAACACTCATACTGCAAAAGATGGCACTGGGCATAGCAAAGAAATATTCAACCAATTCAAGATTTAAACAGGGCAAGCATCAAACTCTGTAGTTCCAAGTCCAACAACTCTAGTCAGTGAAAAGTCTCCAAGTCTAATAATTCTAACCAGCAACAAGCCTCTGGAGTTCTACCCCTCCAGTTAGGCTACTCACAGACCAAGAAAACTTCATCCAGGGCCAGCAGCTTCCCTTAGCAGCCATCTTGTGGTTCCAGCATCTCCAGTGGGTCTCCACTGCTACCCATGGTTCATCCTCATGACTTTATTGGGTCTCCATGTAAGCAATCCAGCAAACCTGCTACACACTTCCTATGGCCATTTCCAAAACACAAGACCATGTTGCAAATTCAATGACCCTCTCTTTCCTGCGTTTCTTATACTCCACAATAACAGGTAGGGTACCAATTTGTTAATCCAGGGGGGAATAAAGCAGACTTTGAAGAACAGGACACTCCTTGCGCACTCAGGCCCCTTCAAAAGAGTCTATATTCTTCCCATTGTCCCAGAGCAGGTAAATTGGCCCAGTCTCAAAGGTTGTAATCTCTCATATAATTTCAGCTGAACAGGCAGCAGATTTGGCCTAAATATTTCTTTCTGTGCCATATCCCTCTGCTCACACCAGTCCATTTCTATGCAAAACAACCCTGCAAAAATTCTCAGGACACAGGCACAACTGCAAGCCTGTCACACAAATTGCCTCTAGCTCAGTCCGGACAAGGCTCCTTTTTATCCTCATAAACCAAACCTCACAGTCCATAGATCTTACTGCATTCAGGTCTTGCAGCTCTGACCAGAAGAATCCATCAAGCTGTACTTACAGCACTGCAAGGTGTCTCTTAAGCCCAGGTTTCAAATCCTTCCATATTTCTCTTGAAAATCAGCTCCAGAAGGCCAAAACCACAAGTCAAGTATATAGTGGCAACCCCATTCCTGGTACCAACTATACCATTGCAGTCATGTTTGCATTGCTGCCAGAAATCACCCAACCAAGAGCAACCTGTGGGGAAAAAGGTTTATTTTGGCTTGCAGACTCAAGGCGAGGCTCCAATGATGGCAAGGCAAAACAATGGCATGAGCATAGAGTGGACATCACCCCCTGGCCAACATCAGGTGGACAATAGCAACATGAGAGTGTGCCCAACACTGGTAAGAAAACACTGACTCTAATACTCATAAGCCCACCCCAAAAAATACACTGCCTCCAGGAGGCATTAATTCCCAAGTCTACATCAGCTGGGAACCTAGCATTCAGAACACCTGAATGGGGGACACCAGAGTCAAACCACCACAGTCCTCAAGTCCTTCATTTGGCAAAGAACATGGAAAATGACTCATTGCTGACAAGGATAACTAGGAATGGCCAATGTCAGCCTGGCCACATGGCTCATTCCTTCTCAGCTTGGCCACTTCTGATCATGACACACTGTAGGCTCAAGAGAAAGGCCTGTGATGTCCACTATGTGCCCAAGCTCTTACTGAGAAAGAAACAGCTGTGCTTTTAGAATCTGTGCAGGAGCTTTGAGGCCTAGTCCCTTGGGCCTACCCAGATCTTTCAGGAAATGCAGTCTAGCACCAAGGTTTCTAGGTCATGGCCCAGAGGCTTACTGGAAATTTCAGAACCACATTGCTGAAGCAAAGAGTGCTAAGCAGCCTTCCTGCAGCTCTGACTGGTTCCTTGTCTGGAAGCTCTGATTATACTGAGCTTTCTTGCATCTAGCAGGAGGCTTCACTGGACTAATTCCCACTGAGCCCAGCAAGAAGGCTGACAGGCCTTGCCTTTGCACACTCTGAAGCCCAGTCACCAACAATCCAGTCCATATCTGGGGTTTGCATACATCCCACCTCCAGGTACCTTGGGCCAGGACTGACTCTAGATCCATATCCCTACAGTGACCTAGTGATCTATAACCTCACTCAGTCTACCCTGCCTTTTTAAAAAAATATTTTGTTTTTATATATTTATTTATTTGACAGAGAAAGACAGAGAGAATGGCACACCGGGGCCTCCAGCCACTGCAAACAAACTCCAGATGTGTGTGCCCCCTTGTGCATCTGGCTAACAGGTCCTGGGCAATCAAACCTGAGTCCTTTGGCTTTGCAGGAAAACACCTTAACTGCTAAGCCATCCCTACAGCCCCCCCCCACACACTTTTTTTTAAATTTTATGAAACAAAGAGAGAGAGAGAGAGAAGGATAATGGGCATACCAGGGCCTGTAGCCACTGCAATTAAACTCCACATGAATATGCCACCTTGTGCATCTGGCTTATGTGGGTTTTGGAGAGTCGAATCTGGGTCCTTTGGCTTCGCAGGAAAGTGCCTTAGCTGCTAAGCCATCTCTCCAGCCCTACCCTGTCTTGTTTTTTTTTTTTTTTAATAAATTTATTTATTTATTTATTTGACAGTGACAGACACAGAGAGAAAAAGGCAGGTAGAGAAAGAGAGAGAGAATGGGCGCACCAGGGCTTCCAGCCTCTACAAATGAACTCCAGACGCATGCGCCCCCTTGTGCATCTGGCTAATGTGGGTCCTGGAGAATTGAGCCTTGAACCTGGTTCCTTAGGCTTCACAGGCAAGCACTTAACCGCTAAGCCATCTCTCCAGCCCCCCTGTCTTGTTTTTGTTTTTGTTTTTGGTTTTTTCAAGGTAGGGTCTCGCTCTAGCCCAGGCTAACCTGGAATTCACTATGTAGTCTCAGGGTGGCCTGGAACTCACAGCAATCCTCCTACCTCTGCCTCCCAAGTGCTGGGATTAAAGGCCTGCACCACCACACCCAGCTCCCTGTCTTTTAAACACGGTGTACAGCCATCAGAAAGTATCATTCCAGGACAGCGAGGTATGGTTACATTATGGGGACCCTCGCCTGGCTTAGACAGACTGGCCTGTTTTGGCCTCAGTCAACATTGTCTTCTGGAATTTTTTTCCCATTTTTTTTTTCTTTTTGATATGGAGGGGAGCAGTGTTGAAGATTGAATCTAGGGCTTTGTGTCATGCTACACATGTGTCCTACCACTAACTTACAACCCCTGCCCTCTACTGTTAATTTTTTATTTTCTTATTTTGGAGATGGGGGAAGGAAATAGCTCACTTAGCTCCAGGCTGGCCTATAACATATAGCTGAGGGTGATCTTGATCTTCCATGTCTCAACCTCCCAAATGCTAAGATTAAAGTCATACATCACTACACCCAGTTTTATGTGGTACTGGGATTGAATTCAGGGCTTTGTGCATGCTGAGCAGGCACTCTACCCAGTTAACTATATTCCTAGCCCCTCTTATTATTTAAAAAAAGGTTTTATTTTCCTGCTGCTATTCTTGATGTGACATAGTTCCCAGACACCAGAACCTGATGGTCATGGCCTTTTCTGAGTTCTGTGCACACTGGTATGAATAGTCATCTGGGTCCATGTCCGCCTCTCTTCTCCAGGCCAGGGACCAGTTGTAATCCTTCTAACCCATAGTCCAGACCCAGGGGGCCAGGCTACAACATGGGGGCCTTGGGCATTGCCTCTTGCAATCAAACCTTTCTCTTCCATGGTCAGATCCCAAAAGCAGGAGTTAGATGTCCACTTCCTAGTACAACTTCCTAAGAAGGTCTTTGCTTTCAGCGACCATTTCTGCTGTCCATCTCCTGATCTTTAAAGTCCAGACTCAAGATCATCTGTGGACAAAAGGATAACTAATGCTACCTCCCTCCCTCCCCTTGAAAGTGTAAGCAGGAAGTCCTGTCTAGATCAAGCCAGCCAGATCCTGCTGTTGCTATGCCTGCTTCCCTTAGATCTGCAGGGGAGGAGGAATGTTGTCAGAGTCCAGGTGGTTGTTTTAGGAAGCTAGTGTGTCTCTTCTATTAGAAGTGTTGCCTCCAAACCCACCCATCAAGCATCAGTCCTGGTCTTTTTTGATCATGCACAGTTTATTGCCTGCTGCTTCCTAATGCCTTTTTTTCCATGGCCAAATCTTCTCCAGCAATGCTCCCAGAAGCAAAAGGGCCTTTAAGCTGGAAAATCTTGGGCCATTAGCTGCTGTAAGTGGAGTCAAGTGAGTTTGTCTCCACGGTGATGTTTATTTTCCGGCTCCCGGGATGAGACATAGGCTGGCCGCTCAGATGCTCCAAAGCAAACAAGGAAATGGATGTGGGTGAAGGTGGACACCAGCTCATGGAAAAGTCTAGAGATCCTGGCAGAAGGATTGAAAGGTGATTTCCTTTTTTGGCAAAACTGAAAACTACCCGTGAGCCCTCCTCTCTCTCTGAAGGCCTCTTCTTCCCTTTGCATTTCTGGGCCTTGTGCTTGGGGAACAAGGGGATCCTCAGGTGAACCCATGTTGTACCTGCCCCCGCTTTCCAAGCCCCTCCTCTCCCTTCTGTCCTACCCACATCCTCCCTCCTCCCTTTCCCTGATTTAATGTTTTAGCTCCCACATTTGGATGTGACTATTCACATGGCACCGGCACCCCCCAGTCATTTTCAGTTTTCCATCCCACTCTTAAAACCCAGATGAAGGGTGTTGCACAGCCCCTGCCCCAGAATTATCCTGCTGACTTCTACCCATAGCTCTAGGGTTATGCAGTTCAATATGGTATTCACATAAGCCACATGTGAAGTGACTGATATTCATGTGTGACTAGCGGCTACCATACTGGACAGATGTAGAAACAAGCATTTCCATCATTGTTAGAAAGTTATGTTGGACAGTGCTACCCAGGGCATTTAGATATTTTCAAGTCTTGACTTTTTCATTCAGAGCACTCACTAATTCTCCCAGCTCTTCCTCTATCTGCAAGTGTGATGGTACAGAGAAATAGGAAGCTAGGCTTCTTTGAAATCACACAGATCTGAGTTAAGTCTCAACCTAGAAAGTTGCTTGCTGAGTGAACCTAGGATGCCTCAACCTTCTCATCTATAAAGTGGGAATAATTGTATCAATATATGAATTGATACAGAACTTAATAAGGAAATTTAAAGAACTTGGAAGAGGGCTGGGGAGAGGGCTCAGTGGATAAAGTGCTTGTCACACAAACATGAGGACCCAAGTTCAGATCCCTAACATCCTCATAAATGCCAGGCAGAGTATGTCAGCCTGCCTATAATCCCAGCACTCAGGTGATGGAGGCAGGATCCCTGGACCAAGATGGCTAGCTAGACCAGCCATAGTTTTTTTTTTATTTCTATTTCTGATCCTTCCCTTGAGCCCACCCTTATTTTTATTTCTGTTATTGATAAACTCCAGCAGCCCAGGGTTCAGGCTGAATGTATATGAAAGATTTAAATGTGTGCCCATAGTTTGAAAATGAGTTCAGTGATAGAAACAACAATGAGAAATGTAGATCTGTCTCTTAGCCTCTTGAGGATATTTCTATTTTGGGTGTTATTTCCTCACCATATTGATTTTAAATCAATTGCTAAGGGCTTTTCATTGTTTCACAGCTTTTTGGAGCATGTCTCTCTCAAATGTTCAGTAGTAACCCCTGGCAACTTCCATCAATGAGTCACTTGTATGGGAGCCAAGCAATAGGCAAATTGCTAGATTGATCAGGGGTTAGCCTCCTGCTGCCATGGGGAGACCCACTGGAGCTTCTCTGCATAGTCAGGAACTGTCAGTATGACCTGGGTCAGCCAGCACACCACTCTTTCCTGACTCTTCTTCGTGTCCAGTCCTCAGAAGGACATAAAGAATGGGATTACTGGGCTGGAGGGATGGCTTAGTGGTTAAGGTGCTTGCCTGCAAAGCCAAAGGACCCAGGTTCAATTCCCCAGGACCTACATAAGCCACATGCACAAGGGGGTGCATGTGTCTGGAATTAATTTGTAGTGGCTGGAGGCCCTGGCATGCCCATTCTCTCCCTCTCCCTTTTGCTCTCTTTCTCTCTCAAATAAATAAATTATTAAAATAAATATTTTTTTTTAAAAAAAGAATGGAGTTATTGAGCTGGGTGTGGTGGCTCACGCCTTTAATCCCAGCACTCGGGAGGCAGAAGGAGGAGGATTGCCATGAGTTCGAGCCCACCCTGAGACTACATAGTGAATTCCAGGTCAACCTGAGCTAGAATGAGACCCTACCTCAAAAACCAAAAAAAAAAAAAAAGGAGTTGTTGGGCTAAGGAGCTAAATAGAGAGTTCTCAAAGGAAGAAATACGAATGGCATATAAGCATCTAAAAAAATGTTCTACGTCACTAGTCATCAGGGAAATGCAGATTAAAACTACATTGAGATTCCATCTCACTCCTGTCAGATTGGCCACCATCATGAAAACAAATGATCATAAATGTTGGCGGGGATGTGGAAAAAAAGGAACCCTTCTGCACTGCTGGTGGGAATGCAATCTGGTCCAGCCATTGTGGAAAACAGTGTGGAGGTTCCGAAAGCAGCTAGAGATTGATCTACCATATGACCCAGCTATAGCACTCCTAGGCATATATCCAAAGGACTCATCTCATTTCCTTAGAAGTACATGCTCAACCATGTTTATTGCTGCTCAATTTATAATAGCTGGGAAATGGAACCAGCCTAGATGTCCCTCAACAGATGAGTGGATAATGAAGATGTGGTACATTTATACAATGGAGTTCTACTCAGCGGTAAAGAAAAATGAAGTTATGAAATTTGCAGAAAAATGGATGGACCTGGAAAGTATTATACTAAGTCAGGTAACCCAGGCCCAGAAAGCCAAGCGCCACATGTTCTCTCTCATATGGGGATCCTAGCTACAGATGACTGGGCTTCTGTGTGAGAATGAAAATACTTAGTAGCAGAGGCCAGTAAGTTGAAAAGGAGACATAAAGGGTGGAGAAAGGAAGGGAGGAGGATACTTAATAGGTTGATATTGTATATATGTAATTACAATGATTGTAATGGGGAGGTAATATGATGGAGAATGGAATTTCAAACGGGAAAGTGTGGGGGTGGGGAGGGAGGGAATTACCATGGGATATATTTTATAATCATGGAAAATGTTAATAAAAATTAAAAAAAAAAAAAAGATTTGTAGTGGAGCTAAAGAAATGGCTTAGTGGTTAAGGTGGTTGCCTGGAAAGCCTAACAACCTGGGTTTCATTGCCCAGGACCCACGGAACCAGGTTTGAGTCTCCACTACCCACGTAAAGCCAGATGCACAGGGGGCGCATGTATCTGGAGTTAGTTTGCAGTGCCTGGAAGCCCTGGCATGTCCATTCTCTGTCTCTCTGCTTGTAAATAAACAATTAAAATTAAAAAAGGAGTTGTTGCCAAGTATGTGGTACATGCCTTAATCCCAGCACTTGGGAGGCAGAGGTAGGAGGGTTGCTGTGAGCTCGAGGCTAGCCTTCAACTACAGGGTGAGTTCCAGGTATGCCTGGGCTAGAGTAAGACCCTACCTAGAAAAAAAGGGGGGTCATCAAAGATAGAGCGAAGTTATCAATACTCATTCTCCTGGGGGTACTCATGTCTAACATCCATGCGGTCTGGTTAGGCTTTAAACCTTTGTGGATATTGGGCAAATGCCTATGGCCATGCCACCTGAATATGCCTGGTCTCATCAGATACTGGGCAAATCTATTGACTAGTTGTGCAATCACGTAAAGATCTTATTTCAAACTAAGCTGTGCACTTTGCAAAAGTGAACAGGATTAATATTGCAATAGACAAGCTGAGCTAAAATAGAAGTTCTGTTATGTTTCCACCTTTGTTCTGTCTTAAGTGTGAAGTTTATTTTCCTTGGGGAAATCACAGTGAGTAGCAGTAATCCCAATTCCTTTTTGATCAAGCCCACTCATTCAGCCTTCTCTGAGCGCCCCTCACATAATAGGTTCTGTGGTAAGAGCTAGAGACAGCCATATGATTGACTTCCCTGCAGCCGTGTACAGGGGAGAAGGGCTGGTAAACCAGGGGGCTGCCCTCCTGAATGTTGTACCTCTCCCTCTCTTACAGTGGAACTTCTTGTTCTCCATGCCTTTACCACCTCGTCCCATCCAGGGCTGGCCTAGGCCATATTGCTTGTGGAGTATCCCACCGACCTCTTAGCCTGCAGATTCACTCATCCTGCCTCCTGGCAGTGCTAACAATTAAAAAAAAAATTCTTGCGGTTAGCTGTGGCTGCTGCCATGAGTTGATAGCAGCACAACGGTTCCTACAGTACCCTTCTGCCACTGCCAGGCTCTGGAGTTGCCACACAGGTTTCCACAACTAGCCCCATCTGTAAGCAGTCTTCCCTCCCATGTTCAGGGTGCCTGGACCCTGCAACCATGTCCTGCCAGTTGATAAATAAGTCAAGGCACTTGATTAAGTCTGAAGCAGAGGTCTGGGTATGGAATAAAACTCCCTAGGGAGGAAGGCCAAACCTGGTTCGCTGGTAACACGCTGCAGAAGTGCAGGAAAAGTCTTCAGTCTTGTGGAGCCAGGTCACAGGAGAAGGATGACCAGGTGATCTTTGAAATCTCTCTTGTGCCATAAAGGAGGAAACAAGGAGATCAGAAAACCTGAGTCAAAATCTTGGCTCTAAGCCGACATGGTGGCGCACGCCTTTAAGCCCAGCACTCTGGAGGCAGAGGTAGGTGGATCACCATGAGTTCAAGGCCACCCTGAGACTACATAGTAAATTCCAGGTCAGCCTGTACTAGAGTAAAACTCTACCTCAAAAACAAAACAACAACAACAAAAATCTTGGCTCTGATATCACTTGAATCAATCACTTCACTTCCTATTTCCTCATGATGGGGTGATGGGGAGATCCCAATACCAGTTGTAAAAATCCATGAGCTAATAACATTGAACATGATTGTGAAACCCTCTGTTAATGACTCTAACTAAAATCCTAGAAAGCAGGGTAGGGCTGTTTACAAGTAAAATGCTGAAGGAAATCAGTCCTCTTCAAAGAGATGGGCTTTTTGAGCTGACAGGGATCTCTGAGATCTTTACTCAAACTCTCTCTCTCTCTCTCTCATTTTAAATATATTTATTTATTTATTTGAGAGAGACAGAGAGTGAAAGAGAGAATGGGCATGCCAGGGCCTCCAACCACTACAAACGAACTCCAGATGCATGCCCCCTGCCGTGTGCATCTGGCCATGTGGGTCCTGGGGAACCGAACCAGGGTCCTTTGGCTTCGCAGGCAAACGCCTTAAATGCTAAGCCATCTTCTCCAGCCCTCTCTATCTTTTTAATGGGGTAGTGCAGCCTAGCCAGACTCAAGCAGTCTCTGGGGAAAGCAGGGGGATACCAGTGTACCCTGGAGGAGAAAATTTTCAAAACTACACAGGAAGCAAGTTGCAGCTATCTCAGATCTATGGCCAATGATGAAATTTCCTTCTCCCCTCCCCCCCCGCCACCGGCCCGCCTGCCCCCCCCCCACAAATCCCAGAAGCACCAGACTGTAGAGGAACCCCTGAGTAGGAGGTAGACTTCCTCTCCAACAGTTCTCCCCTGCCCAGAACTCCCAAACAGCTAGGCCTTACTTTTTTCAACAATGGCAAAATTGTTGTCCTCCTTTGAGCCCTTTCCTTTCCTCTGTCTCTTGCACACTCTGCTAGCTCCGTATTTTCAGGGATCCCATCCTTCTGCCAGGTTTTTAGCACCTAACCTAACCTCAAATAAGGACCAAGGCCATCATCTATGGCTTCCATGATTCTGGACAAAGGGAGAAGCTTACTCTGATTCTGGAGGGCCTCTGCAAAATCTAAATAGATGTCCTTCCTCACACAGATTAAATTCACCTCTTGTTGAGAATTTCTGATGGAGTTTAGTGATGCTGAGGAATTTTGCACCTTACTATTTTAATTTCAGAAGTTATAAATCCAAGTGTATTTCTTTGGAGATAAGGCTCTATGTAGCCCAGGCTGGACTCAATATATAGCCAAGCATGACTTGAATTCTCATTCTCCTGTCTCCTGTCTCCACCCATGTTGGGATTACAGGTGTGCATCATCACACCCCATTTTATGGGATGCTGGAGGTGAAACCCAGGCCTTCATGCATGCTAGGCAAGGACTCGACGTCTTTTCTGGCATAAGCATGCATAGTATATGTGATGAAACTGTGTGCACACGTGTGCGTATGTGGATGTTTATGCATGAAGAGGGCAGAGGAGGGTGTTCAGTGTCCTGTATCACTCTTCTGCTCTATTTCCAAAACAGACTCTCCCTGAACCTCAAGCTTGTGCCATTTTTTGGCTAGACTGACTGACCAGTGAGCCTGAGTGCTTCTCTTCTCTCCTCCCTCCTGTAGCTGGGACTACAGGCATGCACATCCATATCTAGCTTTTTATGTAGATTCTGGGGATTGAACTCAGAATCACGTGGGTGGACCAGGAAGTATAAGGACCAGGAAGAGCTTTGTCCAAGCCTCTTTTTCTCCATCCTATATCCAGATAATCACTGCCCAGCTACTTTCCAAGCACCATTCAAAGCCTTTCTCTCTACTTCATGGCCACAGCCATGCTGGAAGTCCACCCATGCCTACCTCCTGTCTCATAGTCATGCCTCCTTTGCCCTTCCTCAGGCCCTGGTCTCCCGATCCTTCACCCCACCTGCGTATCTTCTTGTTCTATCATGCCAAAGCACACCGGCAACCATGTCCCTCCCTTTTGTGGCTTTCCCTATGCTTGAGTAGTGGCCTATGCTCTTAATCATGAGTTACAGAGCTTCTGCCCACCTTCCCGCAAACACTAAGCAGTCAGAGCCACGGCAAGTAGATGGCAGATGGATGAGGGCAGATCTGAGAATGTGGATGAAGCAGATGAGGGAAGGATGCGGGCTGCAGTACAGATGGTGGCATAGGGGTAGGCCTGAATCCAGAGGCCCCTGTACAGATGCAGCCAGTGCTGATCTACTGAGGTATATCGCCTAATTAGGGCAGGTGAGCCAGCATGTGGGCAGCAGGTTGGGCTGTTGGCTTGGTCCTGAAACAAATGGGAAATGGCTTCTGGGGTGCTGATTATTATGAGTGGAAGGACAAGAGGGAACTCTGTTCTGCAAATGACCATGGCCATAGATGAGAAACACCCACTGGGCCTGGCTGGGCTGAAGACCATGGCTGGCTGAGAGAGCAATCCAGTCCTTTTTTGCACCAGCTGGAGACACATAAAGTGGGCCTAGGACCCCCCACCTAGCTGAGTCACCACCACAAAGCTTAATTAATGCTTGCAAAGCCTTGGCTAAGAGGCCTCACTCGAACACAGAATATTCTTATTAATCATTGTGTCAGCACCAAGTGGACTGGCCTGCGGGGCAGCTGCCTCAATGCACAGAACAATGGATGGTTAAACTGTGATTTTGAAGAGTAGTCCTGATCGGCTGGCTGAAAAGCAGCTTAGCTGGAAGGCTCTTCTGGGAGCCACTTAACTCACCTGGTCCTTATCACCATGCATTAATAGAGGCATAAAATTTCCCTCCCTGCTAGGCAGGGATAATGGGAGGACTATCAGGCAGTGGTGAAACATCCCTTTTAAGCCCTACCAAGACTGGTCAAGTAGAGAAGCATATAGATTACACAGCAGGCTGGGTATCTTTGGGAAAGTTCCTCAACCTCTCTGAGCCTCATTTGCAAAGTGGGGTAATAATAATACCTTTTCCTCTATAAGATTATGAGATGCACCAGGCATGGTGGCGCCGCCTTTAATCCCAGTACTCGGCTGGCAGAGGTAGGAGGATCACTGAGTTTGAGGCCAGCCTGAGACTACAAAGTGAATTTCAGGTCAGCCTAGGCTAGAGAGCAAGACCCTACTTCAAAAAAAAAAAAAAAAAAAAAAAAAAAGATTATGAGATTCAAATTACATTTACATGAAAAGGCTTTGGTGCTTGTGTTAGTTCCTTTTGCATTGCTGTGAACCAATTCCTGCCATAAACAACAAGAGAGCAATTGTGGACTTAGACTCATGGTTTTAGAGGGTTCGTGGTTGCTTAGCCCCATGTGCTTAGGCAGAAATTGTTGTGGCCGGAGTAAGGCAGAGGCCGTTCTTCACCTCATGGCAGAGGAAGGCACTGAGGACAGTTGTAAACTGTGCAAAATCACTTTCCTAGGATGTACTTCCTGCAACTAAGCACAGTATCCTAAAGTGTCCAGAGCCTCCCAAAACAGTGCCACTGGCTGGGGACCAACTGTTCAACACATGACTCTGTGGGGACATTTCATATTCAAACCATAACAGTGCCTATAGTAATGAAATCAGGAATAAGAACAGTAACAGTAACTGACAGCAATAAGCATAGTTAGTAATAGCAGGTATGGACACTGGCTTGTGCCAGGCACTCTTCTAAACTCATTCCAATAATCCATTACTCTAATCTTCTGTATGTAGATGAGAGAGTCCAGGAAAAATGTAGGAAAGTAACTCTGCAGTCCCACAGTAAGAGGTGGGGTAGGGCTATGACCCAGGTAGTCTGGCCCCAAAGTCTCCTCTTTCTTCACTCTGTTGCTGCCTTTATATTTAGTGCCATTATAGTTATTTTAGGACTCATGCTTCACTGTGACTGTCATTATGTTCATCATTACATGGGATAAGTGGAAGTTGGGCATTGGGTATCTGTGCTGGACTCAGGGATGGAGAAGAGCCTCTGGTCGTCTTTGACTCTATCTCCCATGGGAAGGGAAAGAAGATACTGTTATTAAAACTGAGGATCTGGAGCCAGGCTTGGTGGTGCACACCTTTAATCCCAGCACTTGGGAGGCAGAGGTAGGAGGGTTGCAGGGTTGCCATGAGTTCGAGGCCACCCTGAGACTATATGGTGAATCCCAGGTCAGCCTGGACAAGAGTGAAACCCTACCTTGAAAAAAAAAAAAAGAGCATCTGCTTTGTAATGTAATTTTTCTCACTCCAAAACTCTAGAGGTGCAAGGTATAGGTAACAGGATTTTTATAGTTAATTGATATTGAAAGAAATTAAGAATGTAGCCTCATCCTATCCGTTCCCTTAGGCTATTCTTTAAAAGGATATTGTCCCCACATCTGGGAAACAGATTGCTGCCTGTGGGTAATAGAGCAGGAGCTCTCTGGTTACCTAGACATTGACCAGTCCTCTTGTACTGCCTAATGCCCAACGAAGGAATTCTGGTACCTTATCCAAAATCTTTAGTCTGCTGCTTTTTTAGTCTGTTCAAGAACTTCAGTCAGTTCCTGCAGTGAGACCCTCACTCAAGGGGGTTGCCAACCTTGCACCATCCTTCAAGCCCTACCTGCCCCATCCTAAACCAGTGTTAGAGGAGTCAGGGATACTGGGGGGGGGGGATGAATTTTTGTTGTTGTTGTTTGTTTTGTTTTATTTTTCAAGGTAGGCTCAGGCTGACCTGGAATTCACTCTGCAGTCCCAGGCTGGCCTCAAACTTACAGTGGTCCTCCTGCCTCTCTGCCTACTGAGTGCTGGAACTAAAGGCATGTGCCACCACACCCAGCCAAGATCTTCTTTCTTTCTCTCTTTCTTTCTTTTCTTCTTTCTGTCCTTCTTTTATTTAGCTTTTTCTTCCTTTTTTTTTTTTTAGTGTCAACTACTTATTTATTTATTTATTTATTTGCAAACAGCGAGAGATAGAGAGAAAGATAGAATAGGCCCACCAGGGCCTCCAGCTACTGCAGACAAACTCCAGATGGATGTGCATTTGGCTTTACATGGATACTGGAGAATTAAACCCAGGCTGTCAGGCTTCACAGACAAATGCCTTAACTGCTAAGCCCTCTCCCCAGCCAGATTTTCTTTTTTTAAAAGCAGGACTAAATGATGCTGCCAAATGATTGCTCTATCTCCTAGCCACGCCCCACTTCATTGCTCTTTTCACCTCTGAGGTCACGTCCCACAAATACACATTCTGGGACCTGCTCTGGGCCTAGATTTGACCCCACGTCATATCATCTCCATTTAGCCTGGTTTCCTTGGCTCCACCCTGCCCTTGACCCCATCCCCAGCATCCTGTCTCCAACCATGCCTCTCTATATTCAAGGAAGATGCACCCAGCAAGCCCTTTATAGACCCAGAATTGGTAATGGCTTTCTGCTCTGGACTCATCCCTCAAATGTTAAGGAAGAAGCTGAGCATGGTGATATACATCTGTAATCCCAGATTTCAGGAAGTTGAAAGGAAGACACAAGTTCAAAACCATCCTATACTATACAACAAGACCTGTTTCAAACACATAAACAAAAGACAAGGAAATCCAGCTTTAGGTTCATCCTCACACTAGCTCAAGACTATGGTTCTGGCCTGTCTGGCACACACAAGATGGACAGATCCAGAGGCAGGTTGACTTTCAAAATAATAAAAGAGGGCTGGAGAGATGGCTTAGTGGTTAAGCACTTGCCTGTGAAGCCTAAGGACCCTGGTACGAGGCTCAATTCCCCAGGATCCACATAAGCCAGATGCATAAGGTGAAGCATGCATCTGGAGTTCGTTTCAGTGGCTGGAGGTCCTGGTGCGCCCATTCTCTCTCTCTCCCTCTCTCTCTATTTCTCTCTGCCTGTGGCTCTCAAATAAATAATAAATAAAATAATAAAATAAAGACCCTTCTAAACCACCTCTCCTTTCGAATGACCTTGCCCCCCCCCCCATGATTCTGAACTGTATTTACATGGTGACACATGGCATATGGGCTGCTGGTATAGACTACAAAATGCATCAAATCCTCCTTAGCTGCCTACAGGGGAGTGTGATGCCATGTTGCTCTGTGCCTTCTCTGCTTGCCTTTTGGCAAACATGTCTCTATCAGGAAAGTGAGTCTCTCACCCTAGGAAAGATCTCAGCTTTAACAAACTTAGTGCAATGCTTTTTATATCAGAAGGTTATATTTAAAGTATTCAAAGGCCTAGATTTGCATCGTCTTAGTCAAATTACTCATCACCCATCTCCTTTCCACAATCCTTTTCTCATTCTATGAAGGCTCAGTTTACATAGAATTTAGGTTTCCTCCAGCTAAGTAGGTGCTCATTTCCCAAACCAAGCTAGTCATAAACTCCTGAGCTCATATAATCCTCCTGCCTCATCCTTCCAAGTATCTGAGACTACAGGAATGTGCCACCATGCCTGGCCCTGTAGTTGATGTTTAGATTGTATATCCATCTGCTGGGTCAGTGCTCAGTAAGCATCCCACTGGCCTCTCTGTTGCTCCACACCATCTGTGTTGAGATGCCAGTGCTTTTTAAAAAATTATTTATTTATTTATGAACAAGAGAGAGAGGGAAAGAGAGAGAAAACGGGAATGCCAGGGCCTCCAGCCGTTGCAAATGAATTCCAGATGCATACATCAGGTTTACGTAAGTACTGGGGAATCAAACCTGGGTCCTTAGGCTTCACAGGCAAACACATTAACCACTAAGCCATCTCTCTAGCCCACTTTTTTGTTTTGTTTTTTGAGATAGGGTCTCACTCTAGCCCAGACTGGCCTGGAATTCACTATGTAGTCACAGGGTGGCCTTGAACTCACTGCAATCATCCTATCTCTGCCTCCCAAGTATTGGAATTAAAGGTGTGCGCCATTATGCCTGGCTTTTGTTGCTGTGTTGTTTTGTGTTTTATTATTTTTTTTTATTTTGTGTTTTCTGTTTTATGAGGTAGGGTCTCGCTGTAGCCAGGCTAACCTGGAATTCACCATGTAGTCTTAGGGTGGCCTTGAACTCACACCTAGCTCTGAGCTGCCAATACTTGTGTGAAACCAAACAGCCCAGAAATGCATCTTAGCTGACAGCCAGCCAGCACAGGACAGGAAGGAAGAAGGGGAATGGAGATCCTATCACATAGTAGGGAAGTTTCTTGAGAACAATGTGATTTTATAAACAATTGTTATGACTGCCTACCATTTATTTATTGGCTGATATGTACAAAGCACGTGCTTATTGTATTTCTCCTTAAGAATCCTATGCTGTGTGTGCACACACATGTGCACACACACACACACACACACACACACACACACACACACACACCAGGATGAATAAATTATGATTTAGAGTAGTTATATCTTGGCAAATGTCCTGACCTGATAACTAGCAGACAGGCCTGTCTGACACCACACCCCCACAACTACATGTGTTTATTTGTTTATACTTTACCTTGTACCTCATAGCATTTGGGCCACCTAAAAAGGAGCTGCGTGATATAGCAAAACCCAAAATTCATAGTTAGGAAGATGGGCTCAGGGATCTCAAGAAATGCCATGGTCTTTGCCTAGCAAGCTATAGGCCTTGCATTGGGTTCTAAGCTTTCTAGAGGCCAAAGAGGGGAAGGGAAGCCCATCTCTTCCCCCAATTATTGGCATTTGTAGCATGAACACAAACAAAAACAGACCAGAGGCCTTTAAAAACACAATTTTTCCTAAGTTCAAGTCCCCACAAACAAATGCCTCCCAAGTGGCTTGTTATGGAAGCTTGAATATAAGGGAAGAGTAACAGAAAAATTGAGGGAGCTTTGTTCTAATGGTTTCTCCATGGAGTCTGGAAACTTCTTAGCAACCCTGCATAGCCTGGAAAGGTGGCTTGGGAGGAAGTAAGGAGCTCTCAATCAGTCTTGCCTCTCTCATCTCAGCCATGCAACTGTCCTAGACTGGATTTCTTGAGCCTATGTAGTGTTGTCAGTGTGTGCAAGGAAGTGGAGAAGGCAGGACCCAGTAGAAAGGGAAGAAATAAACCCAGAGAGAAACCTCAACAATTTTCCAGGAAACTCAGAAGCTAGGAGAAACTGTCAACGTTGTCCCAAGGGGAAGTTGCAGGGCCCGGCCTTGGTACTCTCTCCCCACCTGTCAGTGGTCCTGAGGCATCCTCCAGGGCCAGGCATTCCGTTTTGACTTGATCAAGGGAGGCTGTAAAACCAATCAAAGTACCCTGGAATATATGGCATATTGCCTGGGCTCTGACGCCCAGAGGCTGTTCCTTTTGGCATGTACAACAATAACTTCAGCCTGGAAACTGTTGAACACCAACCCGAGACACACCTACCTACACACACAACTTCTGAAATGAAAGCTCCAGAAAATGCCTGGCTTTAGCTGTGTTAGTGCTTCCTGGTGAGCCTGCCAAGGCAAACTGTTTGCTAAGCATACAAGGACAAGGCAGAATTAGAGGACAGTTGGGTAGTGCTGTTAACAGGAAATCTGCCAAGGTTAGAAGAAAATGATAGCAGCCTTAGACTTGGACTTTGTAAAGTTTGTCAGCAACAGGCTACATGGGAGGGAGGGCAGGAAGGAGTGCAACAAACCCAGGTGCAAAGCTGCAATGATTTGTGAAAGAGAGTGGGGGGGGGGACGTGAGCCTGGAGCATCTCAGGGTTGGAGACTCTAAGGACTGGGAGATGGGAAGGGGCTGGCTAAAGGCATGGAGGCATGGAGTTCAGGGAGCCTAGGTGTAGAATGGGAGAAAGGGGCTGGCTGTGAGCCATATTGCAAGACCATTTTCATTCACTACCAATAATTCTCCCTGACTTGGTCTGGCCTACCCAACAGGAAGTGGCTGGCACCTGCCTGATCTCTAGGCACAGTGACCACAGCAACCTATAACTTTCCTTAATGAAGGCCTGATACCAGCATCACATGGAAGAAGGAATCCATAGCTCCATTTAGTTCCGCCTGGCCTCGCCTTGATGCACTTGCAGCACAGATGTTGTCAGTTTGAATCTGCTGTGATGAACTCTTTAAATAGCTTCCCTAATGGATAATCAATCATTTCAGAGCTTTAATACTGAATTAGGCTGCTGGACACATTCGGGGGCAAAGCTGTTTGTATCTGAGCCAGAAACTGCCCTTTCTCTTTCACTTTGCAAAGCAGAGCATGTCACATTAAATACCTAATGGTCTAAGACAGGTCTCTTGTGACCTAAAAAGAAAAGCCAAAGAGGTAGACTCTCTAAGACTCTGCAAATTACATGTAATTTGTACATCCTTTTAAATGAGGCTCTTCATTTAAAGAATATAAGGAGAGTAAAATAGAACCTCATGTTAACATTTAAAATAAACATCTGTTATATTTCTTAAAGTCAAAATTAGAATAAGATAAACATAGCAGTCATGATTACCCTTTTCAGGATACCTAAATTAAAAAATTAAATAAAATTAAAAAGACCTAGCAGGAAGAAAATTAAAGCAAGATAGTGTCCACAAGAACTCCTGGGTACCTCTGGGAAGTCCCCTTGGACCTTCTGGCCAGGAAAACCAACCAGCTGCAAAGTTGCCCAGCGGACTCAAGCCTCAGCTGATGCTTCCCACTGCTAATGGAGTAGGAGCGCTCTCAGCTGCACCCTCGGCTTAATGCACTGGCCACAAAGGCCTCTCACTGCTGCCCCACCCCTGCTAATTCCCATCACAGTGTCCCCTCGCTCTGCTCTCCCAGTCACTCATCTGCCCATTCCTTGGACTTGTTCTATTTCAAGCTCAAATGCCCGTAATTCTATGAGCTTTTATTTTATTTTATTTGTCAGCAAAGAAAAATACAGAGAAGAGAGACACATAGAGAGAGAATGAGCCTCCAGCTGCTGCATCTGGCTTTACATGTGTACTGGGGAATAGAACCTAGGTTGTTAGGCTTTGCAGGCAAGTGCCTTAACCATGGAGCCATTTCTCCAGCCCAATTCTAAGGACTTTTGCCTGGCCCTCTTTTGTCTCATTCTTCATAGTCCCTGTTGATTTCATTCATTCTCAGGGCTTCTGTTACTGGACGCTCTTCAATCTCTGGTTTTTCTGCTATACATGCCATTCCTTCTGTTTCTTCAGGAAATGAAGGTCAGCTCCCACCTGTGGAACTTGGAGTATCCCCAAACCCAGAGACATTCACTCTAAGAAACCAGGCTAGCAGACCCAGGAACAGATCTCAGTCCATCTCCCAACCACTGTGCACCTCTATGTCTGTCCATCACTGAGTGGCCAATGTGGGGGAAACCAGCCAGCCTACCCTACAAGTGTGGAGCGTGGATGAAGCCTTGATTTGATAAGGTAGAGGAGCATGGCCGTTCCTTATCTTCCCAAAGACACTAAAGCATTTCTCCAAGTGCTTAAGTGTTTTTGAAATATACTACCATCCTCCTACCACTTGCTCTGCTTCACAAAAGCTGTTAAATTGCCAAGTGCCCTTTAAAAATGTCCTTGCGATGGGTATCTCACAGTTACTTGTTTATCTTCCAGTGGAAAAGACTTCACAGGTCACCTAAGTCCATGTATAGCAAAGCTCTATAAGATTCTGGGAAATACAGTCAGGTGGCCAGGTGGAGAAGGGGCCAGAGCAGAGGCTGTCCTTAGTGTGCCCATGCCAGTGCCCTTCTCAGAGTCTGAACTGCATCCAGGTCTACTTCTTAGTCTTGGGTTGAAGGGGGAGGTTCAGGAATTCAACACACATAGGGGAAATAAAGAGGATTAAATCCTTTTTTTGGATTTCTCTTAATGTGTAGCCATGTTCTGTGACTAGCCTGGAATTCTCTGAGTCGAGTTATCTTTTTATAGTTTGACCTTTACCCAGGAAAAATTGCAATGATTTTCCACTCTGTGAAATAAACTGAAATGGATGTGTTCTTCTGAATGATTAAGGAATGAAAACTAGTCTGTCATCATCAAAATCTTCTGAAAGTAATTTCCCTTGGAGGATAGGTTCAACAAAACTACTTTCCAGGTGAGCCAGCCATTTCCATATGGAGATATTGGAGCCATTTGTTTTCCACTGCAAGGACTTCACAGCTTATGTTCTTGCCATGAAAAGAGGTGATTTACATCCTAGATACAGAAGAGGGCTTGCCCTTCCCCCCTCTCCCCACCGCCACCACCCATCCTTCAGAGTGACAAAGCCATGGAGACCAAGGCAGGTACATAGGGCTCCACAGTGAGCTGCTAGCATAGTGATATCCATCACCACCACTCTAGGAAAGAGCCTTGCCCAAGTGCAGGCTCTGTGGACCCAGCAAAGCTGCACTCACCTGTTTTAGAACAGGCATTCCACTAGCGCAGTGACACACACCTGCAGTCCCCACTACCTGAGAGGCTGAGACAGGACCATCACTTGAGCTCGGGAGGTCAGGGACAGCCTGGAGAACATAGTGAGACTCTGTCTCAAAATAAACAAACAAATAAAGTGAGCATTCCTCATGTTCACTCACCAAGGACTAGAGGCCAGCCAAGGGTGAAACAACATTAGCAGTGTGAGCTGAGGTAACTACTTCTACTACTGCTGTTTCCACTGCTATGAAGTGACAAAGGTAATAGTATCGTGTAGGACTGTTAGGAAGTTAGTGAGTTTAAGAAAGTGTGTTTGGGCTGGAGAGATTTCATAGTGGTTAAGGCATTTGCCTGCAAAGCCTAAGGACCCGGGTTCAATTCCCTAGGACCCATGTTAGCCAGATGCACAAGGGGGCGCATAATCTGGAGTTTGTCTACAGTGGCTAGAGGCCCTGGCACACCATTCTCTCTCTCTATCTGCCTCTTTCTCTCTCCCTCTGTCAAACAAATAAAGGTTTTTTTTAAGGAAAAAAAACAAAGTATGTTTGTAGTAGCATAATTTCTTGGCATACATCATTCTGGCCCTACCTTCTTTTATTTTTATCTTATTTTTTTTAAGATTTTTTTTTTAATTTAATTTATTAGTTTTCTTTTCAGTAAATACAGGCAGTTTGGTACCATTATTTAGGCTCATCTGTGATCTACCCCCTCCCATTAGACCCTCCTTATTATTGAAAATGGGTCGTGCATTGTGGAGTTAGCCCCCAGTTATTAGTATGATAAATGTCTCTGAAAATCATGACCCAACATGTAACTCTGACATTCTTTCCGCCCCCTCTTCCGCAAGATTTCCCTGAGCCATGTTGGGTTCATTTTTGGTCTGCTTCAGTGCTGAGGTGTTGGGGGCCTCTGAGGCTCTGGCTCTCTGATTTGGTAGGAGTTGATTTTTTTCTGCATTGATCTCCTTCCCCTTTGTGCTGGTATCCAGTTCATGGGAAAACATCACCCTTGCTTATTTCGCCAGTTGTTTTTTTTTTAAGATTTATTTGTATTTTTTTATTAGAAACCAACAGAGAGAGAGAATGGGCACACCAGGGCCTCTAGCCTCTGCAAACGAACTTCAGATGCATGCACTACCATGTGCATCTGGCTTACATGGGACCTGGAGAATTGAACCTGGGTTCTTAGGCTTTGCAGGCATGTGCCTTAACCACTATGCAATCTTTCCAGCCCCCCCTTTTTTTTTTTTTTTTTTTTGAGGTAGGGTCTCCCTCTAGCCCAGGCTGACCTGGCATTCACTATGTAGTCTCTGTAGTCTCAGGGTGGCCTCAAACTCACGGTGATCCTCCTACCTCTGCTTCCTGAGTGCTGGAATTAAAGGTGTGGCCTACCACACCCAATTGGGCTGTGCCTTCTTAAGCAATGAAGGTGGGATAGTACTTTATAGTATCTTGTTGAGTCGTGAATCTTTATTACAAAAACATAGGGATCATGGGTGATGGGTGTGAGTGGGGGCTGGGAGCATGGCCAGCTCCTCACTAGGATGATCCTGAACATATGAGATTTGCAGAGCCATTTGCCTTGTGGTTTTTCGTTTGGGCTTGGTTTATTATTTTTTTAATGGAACTAGGTACCAATGTTTATCAGAACTGTGTGCTAAATCAAGCAGGCAGGTGGTGAGCGAGGTTTTTCCTTCCAAAGCAAGCCTGCTAGAATTAGAGGTCCTGTGGCAGCCAGCTTGATGCTTCAGACTGCTTTCTGCTTATCCTGGATTCATAGCTCTGTTTAGGTAGATGTGGCTAGACACTGCTGAGTTTCCTCATCTTAACCTTCTCTACTTGGTGACAGACAGTTTGGTCACTTGTGGGTCCCCAGGGCTGCTAGGCTGGCTTGGGGCTTCCTCCCTGCCACTCTCAAGGATCGTGCTTGGCAACCAGAAATGGCAATGTGCGTTGGCGCTATTCATTGCCCACTGGGCACTTGAAGCAGCTAACAGCCTGCTGCGGGGAAACCTTGACAGTCCTCATCACCCACTCATTCCTCCTAATCCACACTCCATGCCCTCCCCTCCTTATTCCTTTCCCAGGAAAAGACTAGGTCTGCCCTGATCCCACGTGACTGAGCACTGCTGTCTCCCTCTTGCCTTGGCCTCCGTAGCCTCCTGGACTGCACCTTCCCTGCATGCTTCCTTCCTGCTCCTTCCATTATCTGTGGGCTGTGGATTAGGGCCCTCCTCATAGCATGGTCTCCGCAAGTTTCTTCTCAGCAAATGCCCCTGAGCCACTCACAAGCTCCCTTTTGTAATGACCCTCTCTGGCCTCCTACCTCCTGGTCTGGCATTCAAGGTCTACGTCTATGTTTCCAGCTGCTGTGTCATGAAGCAGAACTGCTTTTGTCCTTCCTTCCACCATCCCATCTCAGCCTCTCTCTTCTGGACCAGGGCCTAGCCAAATTCTAATGCCCCAAACACATGTATCACCTTGACTGGGGCCTCCTCCTAGTCCTCAGCACTTCTGATGGTCATCCCACTGTCCGGGGATCCTCAGGGGATCATATTCACTTTCCATTGGTGCCACAGGGCAAGGAGGGAGCTCCATTTTCAAGGACAAAACACAGCTGTTGCTGGGCTTGGTGGCGCACGCCTTTAATCCCAGTGCTCGGGAAGCAGAGGTAGGAGGATCTCTGTGAGCTCAGGGCCAGCCTGGAACTACAGAGTGAGCTCCAGGTCAGCCCCCCCCCCCCAAGAAAGGCAGGGGAGTGAAGCGATGGCTCAGCTGTTTAGGCACTGGTCTTCAAAGGCTAATGACCCTGGTTTGATTTCCCAGATGCACCAAGTGGTGCATATGTCTAGAGTTCATTTGCAGTATCTGGAGGTCTTGGCACACCCATTCTCTCCCTCTCCCTCTCTCTCTCTCTCTCTCTCTCTCTCTCTCTCTCTCTCTCTCTCTCTCTCTCTCTCTCTCAAAATACATAAGTAAAAATGTGCATCCTTAAAAGATATCAATTGCTTGTAAAGATCAAAGGAAAGACTATTTTATCTTCTACATTGGCAAAAAGTGAGTTATGACCAATAGTGGAAAGGCTGTGATACAGGTGGAACACTCACATTGCTGACTAGTTAAGATAGGTAAAACCCTTTTTGAGTAATGAGGCAAAAGCTGGAGAGATGGCTTAGTGGTTAAGGCACTTGCCTACAAAGCTTAACAACCTGAGTTTGATTCCCCACTGTTCATGTAAAGCCAGATGCATAAGGTGGTGCATACATCTGGAATTTGTTTACAGTGGCTGGAGGTCCTGGCATGCCCATTCTGTCTCTCTTCTCTTTATCTCTCTGTTTGTAAATAAATATTTTTTTAAAAATAAATGAGCAGAAAAAAACAAACCAAAATTCATTTGGAATCACAAAAATTCTCGAATATCTAAAATAATACTGAGCAACAAAAATAAGGCTGGTGGTATCACCATGCCTGATTTTAACTTATACTATAGAGCCATAGTAACAAAAACAGCGTGGTACTGGCACAAAAACAGACATGTCGATCAGTAGAACATAATAGAGGACCCAGATGTAAGTCCAGGTAGCTATAGCCATTTGATATTCAATAAAAATGCCAAAATAATCATTGGAGAAAAGACAGCCTCTTCAGCAAATGGTGTTGGGAAAACTGGATATAGATCTGTAGAAGGATGAAAATAGATTATTCTCTCTCTCCATGCACAAAAATTAAGTCCAAATGGATTAAAGACCTTAACGTCAGACCTGACACTCTGAAACTGCTAGAGGAAAAAGTAGGGGAAACCCTTCAACATATTGGTCTTGGCAAAGACTTTCTGAATATAACCCCAATTGCTCAGGCAATAAAACCACAGATTAATCACTGGGATCTCATGAAATTACAAAGATTTTGCACTGCAAAGGACACAGTGAATAAAGCAAAGAGGCAACCTACAGAATGGGAAAAAATCTTCGCCAGCTATATATCTGATAAAGGATTAATATCTAGGATACACAAAGAACTCAAAAAGTTAAATAATAAGGAATCAAACAAGCCAATCAAAAATGGGCTATGGAGCTAAATAGAGAGTTCTCAAAGGAAGAAATACGAATGGCATATAAGCATCTAAAAAGATGTTCTACGTCACTAGTCATCAGGGAAATGCAGATTAAAACTACGTTGAGATCCCATCTCACTGTTGTCAGATTGGCTACCATCATGAAAACAAATGATCATAAATGTTGGTGGGGTTGTGGAAAAAGAGGAACCCTTCTACACTGCTGGTGGGAATGCAATCTGGTCCAGCCATTGTGGAAATCAGTGTGGAGGTTCCTAAAACAGCTAAAGATTGATCTGACATATGACTCAGCTGTAGCACTCCTAGGCATATATCCTAAGGACTCATCTCATTTCCTTAGAAGTACGTGCTCAACCATGTTTATTGCTGCTCAATTCATAATAACTGGGAAATGGAACCAGCCTAGATGTCCCTCAACTGATGAGTGTATAATGAAGATGTGGCACATTTATACAATGGAGTTCTACTCAGCGGTAAAGAAAAATGAAGTTATGAAATTTGCAGAAAAGTGGATGGATCTGGAAAGGATTATACTAAGTGAGGTAACCCAGACCCAGAAATCCAAGTGCCACATGTTCTCTCTCATATGTGGATCCTAGCTCCAGATGATTGGGCTTCTGCATGACAAGGAAAATACTTAGTAGCAGAGGCCAGTAAGTTAAAAAGGAGACATAAAGGGAAGAGAAAGGAAGGGAGGAGGGTACTTAATAGGTTGGTATTGTATATATGTAAGTACAATGATTGTGATTGGGAGGTAATATTATGGAGAATGGAATTTCAAAGGGGAAAGTGTGGGGAGCAGGCAGGGTATTACCATGGGATATTTTTTATAATCATGGAAAATGTTAATAAAAAATATGAAAAGGAAAAAAAACTAAAAAAATATTTTGAGAACAAAAAAAAAAGAACACACAGCAAAAGCCGGGTGTGGTGGTGCACGCCTTTAATCGCAGTCCTTGGGAGGTAGAGGTAGGAGGATGGCTGTGAGTTTGAGGCCACCCTGATACTACATCGTAAATTCCAGGTCAGCCTGAGCTAGAGTGAGACCCTACCTTGAACCCCCCCCAAAAAAAAACATCAGTAGCTGGGCATGATGGCATATGCCTTGAATCCTAGCACTTGGGGGGCAGAGATAGAGGTAGAAGGATTACCATGAGTTGGAGGTGACCTTGAGTACATAGTGAATTCCAATTCAGCCTGGACGAGAGTGAAACCCTACCTTGAAAAGCCAAAAGAAAAAAAAAAAAAAAAAAAAACAGCAATAAAGCTGGGGCTTGCTTTAGTGACCTGGCTTCGCAAGGATGCTCCACATGCTGGTCGTTGATATTCCACTGCAGGTGTGAGACTCCTTTTGCTCATTATCACCATCATTGTCCACCCTCCCAAGCTCAACTGCTGTGGCCTGCCCAGATTGCTATCATTAGCTCTAGCTCAGTCCTCCTGTCTCCCTGCCCTGTCCATGCCCTCTGTTCATCCTTTCACCTTTTTTTTTTTCTTTTTAAGATAGGGTCTCACTGTAGCCCTGGCTGACCTGGCACTCACTATGTAGTCTCGGGCTGGCCTTGAACTCATGAATATCCTCCTACCTCTGCCTCTCAAACTCTGGGATTAAAGGCATGGCCCACCACTCTCAGCTCATCTGTCCATTCTTAAAGCTTGTGGGAGGATGCCTAGGGACAGGTAGCAGTATCATTGAGGGTCCTTTCTGTACTGCCCCATTAAGGTCCAGCCAGCCCCCACAGGACCCCTGTGAGCCTGACGTAGCCATCTGAATAGAGCCCTTGAGGGAGCAAACCATAGAAAAGGTCATGATAGGTCCTTCTAAATGCAAGGCCAGTATCATAGTACTCACTCAGTGGACACTTTATAACTGCCCAGCTACTGAACAGGTCCACTGAAGTGTTTGCTATGAAAAATGATGGCAGATTTAATTAATATCATCAAGCACTCCAAAAATGCTCCCATTGAGGTGCAAATGGCATTTGTCATTTTATGAATACTATTCCTGCTTTTTAGTTTGTGAGCCATGATCATCCATACTAAGTAAGTAGTGACAAGTCCCAAGCAGACATCCAGGGGTACTAGGAGTGGTATTCTTGGCTTTCTGGAGCCATCAACGCAGGGAGACAGATATGACTGAATTCTTTAGGTGTCAGACATACCAGGAACTGCCTGGTCAGGTCAGAGAAATAGAACACAGCCTCTGGCATAGGGCAGAGTAGATGCTGCAAATACTAAGATCCAGGTCAGTAACCTTGACTCATGACAAGGGGCCACCCAAAGTGACTCATTCATTCAGCAATAAGCTGAGTGACTGAGCGCTGTCCCAGGCTTACCCAGATAATGAGTGTATCTATCCCCATCCAGGCTTTGCTTCTTAACAAAAATTTCCAAATCAATCTTTTCTGAATATTTTTTAAATCTCTCCTCCATTTCCCTGAAGTTATCCTTCATTCTCTTTTATAAGTTCACAAACAACTCAATATCCCTGGTTAGCATGCTTTGTCCTTGTTAGTTGCTGGAGCTATCTAATTGGTGATACTTCTCCTTTTTGCCTTGGAGTCCAGGAAGCTCAAAGATAAATTTAGAACTTAGTTACAAACTTAATATTGGCCAGCATGGTAAGAAACTTTATATTCTCTTTTAAGAATTTAGTTTCCATTCCCCACTTCTATTTTTATAACCTCACTGTAATATCTTCTGTTACAAGCTTCTACTAATCCTTTTTGATAAAAAAAGAAGAGTAAATGAAATTATTTTTAAGAAAGAAATACTCAGAGCAGTCTTCCAAAAGAGGTTATTGATCACTCAAATTATCCTTATCCAAAGAAGATAACATTAATTTATGCTCATTAGCAATGTGGCCTGTCCTTCTATGATGTCTCAGGTATGAATTTTGTATATGGATGGGGCCAGTTCTTATTGCCTATGTTGGGTTTTCCCTAATTGCCCCTAGCAACCTATGGATAAATCAGTGCCTCTTGCCAAGCTACATTAATGGTTAAGCAATAACTATAATGCACTTCTATGGAGACCTCAAATGCTCACCTCAAACCAGATGTGAATCCCCTTTAATATTCTCCTGGGCAAGTTTCTGGCTACTGTCCAGTCTATCTGAGTAGTAATCTGGAGACATTAATGAGTGAACAGCCTGGAATGCCCATCTGATTTTAGAAGACTTTCCCAGGCAAGCAATCAGTCTTTAGCCTCTACCCCCACCCTGTGCCCTGATATGCTGCTGAGAGCAACTTTCATTCCTGCCAGTTGATTGTGTTCAGCAAATATTTGTAAATGTTGGTGGCCATGTCTCCTCCATGCTACGGTGAGCTTCCGCCCCCTGAAACTGTGTTTTCTGAGTCTTTTGTGTCTCCTAATGGTGCCTGGAACATTTTGCACATGATAAGGAACTCAAATAAAATGAACAATAAACGTCCCCAACCAGCTCGAGCTTTTTACAAGGCTCTCAATGAAAACCCTGAACTGCATCAATGTCTGATAAAGGCGAACATCTGGAGATGCCAATGGCAGATGCCCAATTATGCTAAGACTAGCGGATGGCAGGGAAGTTATTTGGAGCTCCACAGCATCGCTGAGCTTTGCTTGTTACTGCCATTGCCACTGCTCCCCTAGCCAGAGAACAGTCTGGAAGATGGCCAGGAATGAGCATCCATCCACACACCAGCCCTCGCCATGAGCCCCCTTCCCAAGGATTAGGGCAGGTTAAGTTTATTTTCTCCTTCACTTTTCCATTTCATACACATATCATACTTTCTACAAGAAAATGCTAATTATATCGCAGACATCATCAAATGGTATTAAGTGATAACTGAATGTTCGGGAGGTTGACATGTATATTGTTTCAAGTAGCTCCATGATTTATTATCTAATTTAGATAAATGGCAAATAGTGATATCATAATAGCCCCTTTTTATTCTGCTTTATGCATCATTGTCCCTGGATATAGAATAAGAAATGAATCATCAAACAGGCCCCATGAGAGGATTGGCAGACTGGTTAGGAACATAAGCTCTTAGTGTCAGATGCTTGGGTATTCAAACTGATGAAAAAAACTTCCAGTGCTAGTGGTGGGGAACAGTGGGAGGAGGGTCAAAAGCAGGTGGAAGGGTGACTAAGACAGAAGTATATTGTATACATGTTGTCAAACCATTATTTTGTACAAATATGTTTGTTTTATTTTTGCTTTTTTCAAGATGAGAGTTCTAGGCTGATCTGGAACTTACTCTGTAGTTTCAGGCTGGCCTCAAACTTACAACTAGTCTCCTATCTCTGCCTCCTAAAGAGTGCTGGGGTTAAAGGCATGTGTCACCACACCCAGCTCTTATTTTGTACAAATAATATACAAATTATTTTTTAAAATATATTTTTTTTTATTTGAGAGAGAGAGAGAGAGAAATGGGTGTGCCAGAGCCTCCAGTCACTGCAAATGAACTCCAGATGCATGAGTCCCTTGTGCATCTGGCTTACGTGGGTCCTAGAGAGTCGAACTGGGAGCCTTTGGCTTTGCCAGCAAACTTAGCCTTAACTGCTAAGCCATCTCTCCAGCCCTACAATTATTTTTTTAAAGTGCTAAAAGGTTTCTCAGACAGTGACAGGAGTTGAGAATTAGGTGGGCTAACTATGTGGCACTGTGTCTGGCGTGAGGAATGTTCTTCACCTGTGTTAGCTGTCACTAAATCTTGTTGAGCAGACAATAACTCCAGGGGCAAGCCCCTGCTGAATGAGGGCCATGTACCATCATCAGTCTCTAGATTGCAGTCCGCAAGGAGGGTAGTGAAACAAGGGTTTCACTGCTACTGAACCTTGTCTTCAGCACCGTCACGCATGAATGAAGACCGACGTAGAGGTGAGGCCAGCATGGCCACGGCTCTTTATGAGGTCATATTTGACCTATAACCTGCAACCATTTTGTGATGGGTCTGTTCTGAAATAGGCACTATTCAGGTGTCACAAGCCCAATAGTGGAAGGACAGTACCTGTGACATACCATGTCCCCTGGCATTTCCCTCCAATTCTACTTCTAAGGGTTGATTGCCAGAGCTTCATTGCACCTCAACCTCTCCACATTAACCTTTGCAGTTGCTAAGCTGTGGCCTGTAGGGATCCCAGAAGAAAATAACAACAAAATCAAGGCTGTAATTCCGCATCACAGCCACACTGAAGCCTGCCAGGCCTTGGCATGCATGTCAAGTGCATAGGCTTTGTGACAGCTCTTCTCAAGAGCATTGGACCTGTGACTCCTGTGTGTGCAACCACGCTGTAGTCACAGGAACCCAGTAAGGATGGAGATTTGCTCCCCTCAGTCATCTGAATACTCTTCAGAGCTCTGGTTTTGAAATAAGTCCGGGTAAAATCATTGTGCAAACAGTCAAACCTCAGCAAATCCATCTAATTCACTTCATTTAAAACTTTTGTTTTCCATAAAGGATTAGGCTAAGAAAGAATTTAATCACAGCAAATCTACTTCCAAAATAGTTACAGATCCCATGATCAAGAGGAATGATTAGAAGAAAAGACTGGAAAACCCCTGGATGCTAAGAACTCCTGTGGAGTACATAATTGATCAAACTGCCCTTCCTGATGCTGAGAGTGGCCTGCTTCTGGGGCTGAGGCACCGTCTGCAGCGTTGTCACGCACGAATGAAGATGAAGGTAGAGGTCAGGGCAGGCCACTGTTCTTCATTAGAGGTCAGTTTGGACCTGCAATTCATTTCTATCGCTGTCTTCTCTGAGCCAGGCACTGTTCTGGGTGCCACTCGTCCAACAGTGAGCAAAGCAGACAATCCTGCTGTGGAGGGTCTAAAGCCCATGCAGTTCTATGTTCCAGTAGAAGAAACACAACATGGAGATGCATGAGGTAGTAAGTGATGTTGTTCTGGAAGGAGAAATGAAGCAGCGAAGGGGACAGAGGCTGACGAAAGGGGCAGTGTTCATGTAGGGTAGCCAAGGAAGGCTGTTCTAAGGAGTAACATTTGAGTAGAGCACTAAATAATGAGTTTCATGGACATCTGAGGGCAGAGTGTTATATAGGAGGAGCAAAAGTGCTGGGGCCGGAGGGACTTAGGGCTGTGTGTGCTGCACCCTGGCACAGCATCCACAAATCCACTTTATAGACTCAAGAGACAAAACTACCTCATCCTCATCCTAGGAACAGTGCCTCTCCAGCAAATCAGCAGAGCACATCTCAGTCCCCATGAACCATTCTCGCCTTTCTCTGCACCTTCCTGGAAGCTAGCTGAGCACACACTGGCTTCCCAGTGGAATGGCATTCTGCTTAAGGGTCACACTCCTGGCTGAGATACAGCATTCAGTAAGGAAGGGCTCTGACCCACTGGTGTCTCAGACACTCAGTCGAAGCAACCCGCTGCACCTTATAACCAGTCACTACCAATCGGACCATTAGAAAAAGACCCTACTCCTTTCCCCACCTAAATAAATGGGTCCTCTGGCCGTGGTGTGCCTGCTCAGTGGGACTCCTCCAGCTGGTGTCAAGGTGAAAAGCCCAGCTGTGCCATGACTGTAACCTGGCACTTACTCCCTGATTACGTCCAGTTAAATCTCCACAGAACCCATGCCAAGCTAGTAGCTCTTGGCAACTGGATGAAGGCCCCTTTACGCCACCTCATTTTACAAGGGAGAGAAACTGGAGCCTGGAGAGGTGGGATGCCTACCACTCAGGGTTCAATATAGAGAAAGCAGAACCATTATAAACACGATAGGATTGGGAATTTATCTAGGAATTAGACTGGGCCAATTGTGAGAGTTGGTAGGGAAACTAGAATCTGAAAGGGACCGTGGCAGATAGAAGAAGCCACTAGCCAGACCTGAGGGGCAGAGGAGAGTCTCAAGCCTATTGGGTGGGGGGAGGAGGGTATAGAAGGAGGCGTGTCCTGATGAAGGAGGCTGGCAGTCAGACGAGTGGAATCTGTGGAAAACTGTTTCCTCTTTGTGGCTCCTCCTCTGTGAGTTTGCAGGGAAGTGTCTGGGCCTGGCCTGGCCTTGCTATGGGGCAGCATGGCTAGACATGGAGCCAGGAGAGTAAGTATGAACTGGGCCTGCCCATGTCCTAACCCTTTGCCATGCTCGCCTTGCTGGAACTCTAAAGATTTTTGGGGGAAGTGGCTTAAATGGCCTTTGCTACTCTTAAAGTTTCTGCCTGGCTTGGCAGCCTGCTTAATCCTGTGAACCCCCTCCTGACTAAAATACCACCCACAAGCTCTCAGGCAATACGAAGACTGTGCACTAGCCTTGTAAGCCTGGATCCTAGGAGGATGGACATGTAGTGCCAGGGTCTATATGGAACCTTGAACCCCAGAGGCTGCTTGGTCTGCTCTTTACTCCCTCCCAGCCTGCCTGTCCCCAGGGCCTGAGCCTAACACACTCAGGACAGCATCTCCTTACCCCATGGCCTCTGCTGTGTTCTATACCCCACCCTGGTCACTTCCTATTCCACTTCTACCACCAACTGCCCAAAGTCAGGCCCCGTATGTCCTCCTTCCTGCTGGACATTTCTACTGTTATGCAACACAAACTAAAGACATTGATTGACTCAAGACGCCGCTGGTGACTGGCTGCTAGGAACTAGTCCAAATGCTCCAAGAGCAGCTAGGTCAGACATATGTTAAAGTACCCCTGTCCCGACACCTCCAGCTCAGCAGTGGTAACTCCACATGTGGACTGGGGAAGATAATAGGTGAGACACAGGAAAGCAGTGGAAAATAAACATGGCTTGGAACATAACACACCAGAATTCTAGCCCCGGTTATAGCAACCTCTGTCCGGAGTTCCTCAGTCAAGACTGACCTGTGCCACTGTCTGTGTGATGCAGGAGGGTTGCAAGGATCACACCCTCTGTCTGTTCAGTGCCCAGCACTGCTGTTGATGTAGAATGGAGCCCAGTGAATATAGCCAATGGGAGAACACAGAGGTCCAGGAGGCCACACCTCTCCAGTCTGCCTCTGTGCTCTGCCTACTGCAAATCCCCTTCTCCACACATCCCAGTAGCTTCCCTAAGCCTAAAGATGGGCTCTTCCTCTTCTGATCTTCCGTCCTGATACAGATGGTGGCAGGCAGGGCTAAACTGAGTTTCTGAGACTCAGCTCTGGGTCCCAGTACTTCACAGAGTGAAACCTGGCAATGCTCTGAAGGCAGGAGACAGGGATGCCAACTCAGAAGTTCAGTCAATTACAAAAGAAACAGGTTAATCCCAATCACCCAATAATTTATCATTTGGCCTCTGTGACCCCTCTCCCCAGTTTTTCAATTAGAAGATACTCTTCCACTCAGAGTTGGCCAGAGTGTACCATGTGCACCTGCTCAGACACACAAGGGGGTGATCCCCTGAGTTCAGATCCCACACAGGAGCTGAGCCCCCACCTTCAGTTTTGGGGAGTTGATTTTGATTAAGTGGGTGGGGTTGGTGTTTTTTTTTTTTTTTCTTTTGAGGCAAGCCTAACAGACTGACTTTTTTATGAGAGAGCGAGCAAGAGAGAATTGGCTCGTCAGGACCTCCAGCCACTGTACTCAAACTCCAGATGTCCGTGCCATCTTGTGTACATGTGTGACCTTGAGCATGCGTCGCCTTGTACGTCTGGTTTATGTGAGATCTGGGAATGGAACATGGGTTCTTAGGCTTTGCAGGCAAGCACCTTAACCACTAAGCCATCTCCTCATCCCTGTTTTGGTGTTTTGTTTTGTTTTGTTTTTTTGAAGCAGAAAATGCTGTTTTATTTTATTTTATTCTCAATTTTTATTAACATTTTCCATGATTATAAAAAGTATCCCATGGTAGTACCATCCCTCTGTTTTGGTGTTTTGAGACAGGGTCTCAGTCTGTAGCCCAGGCTGGTCTGAACTCAGGGTGGTTCTCCTTCCTCAGCTCCTTCAGGTTATAGGCGTGAGCCACCATGTCCAGTTAAGGTTCAGCCTTGAGCAGAACAGTTTTCCAGATGTGTAGGCACCTTTGTCAGATTTATGGGACATCAACATGGCAAAATGAGCCTGTGTGTATAGGCATGGCCAATCTGAAAAATGCTCTTATCTGGGACTGGGCTCTGAGTTGGTGTATTTGTAGTATATAGTACTGAAAAAGTTCATCTCTTCCACTTAACTTTTAGAAAGCTGTCAAAAAGTACAAGCTAGGTGGGTGTGGTGGCGCACGCCTGTAATCCCAGCGCTCAGGAGGCACAGGTTGGAGAATCACCATGAGTTCGAAGCCACCCTGAGACTACATAGTGAATTCCAGGTCAGCCTGGACCAGAGTGAGACCCTACCTCGAAAAACAAAACAAAACAAAAGTACAAGCTGCGTCTTCTTATCTGACTCTAATTCAACCACCACAGTTGTCATCTAACCCCCAGAGTAGCTTCTGTACCTTGATAAATGTTACTTAAAGCTACCACATTGAATTAGGAGCCCATTATGTCTGATTTACTCTGTAACAGGGTTAGGTCCATTTCCTGGGATATAGCAGAAAGGCCTGATGGTCACAAAGCTAATCCATAATCATCTTTTAACATTTCAGCCCAAATGGGTCGTACTGATAAGGTCCCTCAAGTAAAGGGGACAGTCCAACAGAGCTGACAGGACTCAGCAAGAAGCACCATGGAGCCAGGCATGGTGGCTTACACCTGTCACCACAGCACTTGGGAGGTAGGAGAATCGCTGTGAGTTCTTGGCTACAGAGTGAGTTCTAGGTCAGTCTGGGATAGAGTGAGACCATGTCTCATAAACCACCTCCCTACACCCCTCCCAAAAAACACACCATGGTTGCTGGTGCCTCCACAGAGCCTTAGCTCCTTACTTCTGATACTATAACCCTTAATACATGGATTTGAGAGTGGCTCTTTCAAGAGACCATTTGTCAAAGGCAGAAAGTAGGCCTAGGAAGGAGGCTCTATGACATGGTGAGTTGAAAATAACATTGGTTTAAGAATCGATATATCTGGGTTCAAATCCCAGATCTTGCACTGTGATCTTAGGCAGGATGCTTCTTCATTCTTTGGGGCCTCTGTGCCTTCATCTATAAAACAGTAGTAGGTGACCTATACTGTGGTATGCATGGAAGGGGTGGTGACATCCATACTGGTGCCTGAGGAACAGGAGGCTCAGGGAGGAGGAGCTGGGCCCTGGCTAATTTGGCCTCAGCCATGAGATGATGCAGGACTCTGGTTTGTCCTGATGTCACTGATGTGCTGCATTTATAACAGAGGCTGTTCTCTGGGCGTGGTCACTAATAAGCAATGTCAATACCTGGCCACTGGCTAAGTCTTGCAATCAATGAGGACATGGGAACCTGGTAGTGCAAGCAAGAAATGGATAATTGATTCTGAGTCATTTAGGGAGAATGGCCAGTCAGCAGAAAGACCACCACATACTTACCTGCACTGTATGTACTGCCTCCAGACGGGGAAAGGGTGCCAGAAGGCCCTTTTTTCACCATCTACATAGTGGGGTAGATGGCACTCTTTTCAGGAGTCCATGGGACTCAAAGGGATCCCTTCCAGTTCCCATCCCCCTCCAACCCAGGCAGTAGATGTGTTGTGGGGTGTGTATAGCAGGATTATTCTGTTTACATCTATGGCTTGCCGGGGCTGGACCTTCATTCATTCATAAGCAGAACAAAATGGTGACCAGATGTGCAACAGGGCCTCAGGCAGAGGAACAGTAGAAGTTAGAGGATGGCTCCTTTTACCTCTCCTACCCTAACCTCCACTTGGAGCCCAGAGAATGAGCTGGGTGGTAAGAGAGGCCAGCAGTCCCCATCTAAGGAAAGTGTGGCCTCATGTTGCAGCTGGCCAGGCTTGATTTTGAATCCTGAACTGACCCTCCCTCACCCTCACCCAGAGGGACTTTGGATTCAGCCTTTGAATGTGAGTCTGAGAACCCAGAGGAGGAGGGAGAGGCTTGGCCAGAGGAGGCCTAGGATTTTGCTCTCTTTGTTCAGAGCCAACAACTACAGGCTCAGTGTTTTCAAATGTTTGAGTCAACAGAGAGACTGTTTATCAATATTTAAAAAAAGAAATGTAATTAGGGGTTGGCGAACCCCCAATGCTCCTGGCCACGAATGTCAAAGGCTTCCTTGACTTGAAGGGGGACAGAATGAAAAGCAACCACAGACTCCATCCACCATGGTGTGCTTTGCCGCAAATCCCACTTGACAGGCGCTCCCCGCTGAGGCTCATAAAAGATTCTGTGGCTAATGGAATGGCATTTCACATATGGCCAATTTTTTTTCATTCCTAGGTGGTTTTTCTTTCTAAACTTGGGAATATAGAGACTCTATTTTAAGAACATTAATTATTGTCCAATTTTAATGTAATTAATGGGAATGAAAACACAACTTTGAACTGAAAAAAAAGGAAACAAAAGCAATTTGTGAGGTGATTTTATGTTCACATCCCTCAAGTCTGTCTGAGACATAAATCTGATACATTTATTTCTGGTCTAGAGAAGTGAATAGGCAGTGTTTTGGTGGTTTCTGGAGAAGGAAACAAGGGCTGGCCACATGTGCCTTGGAGACGCCTGCCCAGGCCACCTCAGGCCAGTCTCCCTCCTTGGGGCTCAAAGAGGTAGTGTGGGGAGACAAAAAATAGAATGAGGAATTCAGCTACAGCTTTGACACATGTTTCTCTCATCCCAGGGACTGCCACGCAGGCCCTCTTTTTCCAGCTATTCTAAGTGAAAAGAGGAAAAAAAAACAGTGCTACATTTTAGCCACCTTCCCTGCAATCTTCCCCCTTTCCCAGTGCTCTTTTTGGCTCCTCTTTCTTCACCAAGACAAAAATGGGTGAGGCCCAAGATTCTGTCCTTGATCCTTTTTTTTTTTCCTTTGTCTGCCTGTCCTGAGATGGGTGTTCATGGCAGGATCTTCAACAGGGATTCATGTGGCCATAGCCCTGGAAACTGTCCTTGAATGATTCCTTCTCCCCCAGAAGACCCACATATCCCAGAATAAGATGGTGCACCCCCCTTTAGAGGTGTATGTTTGAGGCACATACCTACTTTCTGCCTTGCCTATCTGCAGGTGGCAAGGACTACTTGACCGGGAACATATGTCCCAGCCATGACACATCTTATCCTTGGATGGCCTTCCTAAGAAAGAGGATCTTTAGCTGAAACTGAAGGAGGCGTTAGCCAGGCAAGGTAGTAGTCCTGGGCTGCGGAAGGGCCCACACGGGGAGAGCAGGGCCCCTGGCAAGATCATAGGAAGACAAGACAAGGGCTCTGAGAACAAGTAGGCGAGGACTGGATTGTTGAAGAGTGAGCTGGGGGAAGAGTGGGCACAGGGCATGGATCTTCCTGGGGGTAACAAGTGCGGTTCAGATGGAAGTATGCTCTACAGTATATTGAAAGGTCATGCTATCTTGAGTGCGCACAGTGGATGGGGTATAGAGAGCAAGGCTAAAGGACTTGTCCCTTCCCATCTCAGCCCACAGCATTAAGTAACCCTACCTAATTTACACATTCCAAGCCTTCTTCCTCCTGCTGTTTGACGAGACACCCAGGACAACAGTTGCTAGACCTGTTCACACTCGAGGATTAAGGACAAATGATGGAAGCATCCACTTTAAATCCCTCTGTGACAGACCAGGGTGACAAAGAAGAGGGGGGGTGTAGCTAGTAAGCTTTCCCACTCCCCTGGGGTCTTTCCTCCCTTGCCTGAGGCTGCCCCATATGCACTAGCAATTTTAGAAGGTCAAATTTCTAACCAGTATGGGGTCCTGAATAAGTCTTACCCACAAAGTCTAGGCTTTGCCAGCCTCAGCTGCTTGACTCTGGAGAAGCTGCTTAAGCCCAAAACCCACAGTAGGCCTCAGTGTTTTTCACTGCAAATGGCAACAATATTATCCAACTTTCCCAGGCTTTAAAACTAGAAAGTACACATGCAAAGTTCTTAGCCTAGCACACAGTAGGTGCCCCCAAAATATTGTTGATGTTGATGACAGTGATCCCAGCAGGCTGTCAATGCTGAGCTCACACAAGTCTTTAACCTTCAAGGCTCCATTTCTGCAGTCCTCATTGATGACAAGAAGCCCAAGTGATGTACTGGTTCAGACAGTCGGGCAGTTGCTCACAGTTCTCTCTGTGGTCCTGCTATGTACAGGAAAGAATTGAACCTTTTTGGTGACTGGCATACCAGCCTGGCTAGACACCACTGTATCAACTGTACCAAGTGTTTCTCAAGGACTGGGCCCCGTACATTGTACTCACGCTCTAAGCTCCAGTACAAAGCTTGAGGATAAGACTGAGAAGGGCTGACAGCCTTAGAGATGAGCCTTGGAGGATGGATGCCAAGTGGACCACCTAGAAAGGGCGTTCTAGACATGGGACAGCATATGTGCAGACATGGGAGCGTGAAGAGCATGATGTGTTCTAGAAAAGAATAGGACTAGAGGTTGAGACCACGAAGGAGTCAGTGGGAGGTAGAGAGGGGCAGACATGAGGCTAGAGGGGAGAGAACCTGATCATAAGGTGAGGTCTGGTGGAGGGAGTAGCTTATGAGTGGTGGCCAAGGGCAGAAGGAACTGGGAACTGAGGTAGTGGGGATGGTGGGTTTGGACATGCATTGATGGCAGGGGCCAGATGCAGCCTCATGTACATGTGCAAGTAAGAAGTGAGGTGGTCTTGGTAGGGGGTGACTGCTGGGAAAGAGAGCAAGGACTGGAAATGCACTCAGTTGCAGGGAGCCATTGCCTTTGACACTGGACAAGAAAGACTAAGAATGAAGTAGGGGCCAAAGATAGAGTCAGTTGCTGAAGGGAATGGACAGCCAGCCTAGGCTGGGGGCTGGATGTGGATGAGAGGCAATAGGGGCAGCACTCAATGCCCTGACTTCTCTTAGTAACTTTCAGTCTCAGTTTCTCTCCGCTTAGTGACCGCAGCTGGAAATCACAATTTTTGTTTTGTCTTGAGGCACTGAAGATCTAACCCACCCCACCCACACTAAGTGAATGCTCTACCATTGATCTGCACTCCTAGCCACAAGAAACCAAATACTTTTTGTTGTTGCTAGGGGACCTGTGTTGAAGACATATACCTCAAGGTGTTTTTTGTTTGTTTGTTTGCTTTGTTTTTTAATATTCTTATTTTGACTTATTTATTGAAAGAGGGATGGAGAGAAAGGGAAGAAAAATAAGGGCATGCCAGGACCTCCAGATGCGGCAGACAAATTCCAGACACATGAGCCACCTTGTTTATCTGGCTTATGTCAGTCCTGGGGAATCGAACCTAGGTCCTTTGGCTTTGCATGCTAGTGCCTTCACCACTAAGCCATCTCTCCAGCCCCCAAATACTTTTTTTTTTTTTTTGAGGTAGGGTCTCACTCTGGCTCAGGCTGACCTGGAATTCACTATGTACTCTCAGGGTGGCCTCGAACTCTCGGTGATCCTCCTACCTCTGCCTCCCGAGTGCTGGGATTAAAGGCGTGCGCCACCACGCCCGGCTTTTTTTTTTTTTTTTTTTTTTTTTTTTGAGGTAGGGTTTCACTCTAGTCCAGGCTGACCTGGAATTCACTATGTAGTCAGGGTAGCCTCCAACCCTCGGCGATCCTCCTACCTCTGCCTCCCGAGTGCTGGGATTAAAGGCATAAGCCAACAAGCCCAGCTACTTTTTATTTTTATTTATTGTCTTAGGCAGATAGAGACAGAATAATGAGCATGCCAGGGCCTCTAGCCACTGCATATGAACTCCAGATGTATGCACTACCTTGTGCATCTGGCTTATGTGGGTACTGGGGAATTGAACCTGGGTCCTTAGGCTTCACAGGCAAGTGCCTTAACCACTAAGCCATCTCTTTAGCCCCCCAAAAGAAAACTTTTTAAGTGCTTAACATAGTTCCTCATTTAAAAAATATTTTATTATTTTTATTTTGTTTGAGAGACAGAAAGACACAGAGAGAGTGTGTGTGAGCCAAGGCCTTCAGCCACTGCAAACAAACTCCATATGCATGTGCCACCTTGTGCATTTGGCTAATGTGGATCTTTGGGAATTGAACCGAAGTCCTTTGGCTTTGCAGGCAAGAGCCTTAACTGCTAAGCCATCTCTCCAGCCCTAGTTCCTCATTTTTAACCTAAAAAATGAATAAGTGGGATGTTACCTATTTCCTCCTCAAATAGAAAAGGCAAAGGTTACCTATACATGGTCTGTCTTATATATGAATCTCTAGATTTTTGTTGTTCCTCATGTTAGAAGGAAGACAACAATTAAGGTACCAGTTTGAGGTTTGGAGACATCCATTAGTTCTCAGCTACTGCTCCAAGCTCCCAACCCACGGAGCTGAGGCTGGGCCAGGCAGCTGGGGCCTGAGCTGACCTATCTCTTAGGGGCTTGGGCTGGACTATGACATGAAGACTCTTTACCTATGAGACTGAGACCTTCCCTCAGAGCTGGAAGACACATTCTAATCCCTGGGACGATGTCATTTTGATAAGGTTTTTAATAACGATTTCACTTTGCAAGACAAACAGCTAATAAAATGGATTCTTTTTTGGTAACCACCCATACAGCAATCAATCTGTCATTTGGAAACCTGGCTCCCTAGAAGTGTGAAATGAGGCCACTCTGGAGTTCTGTGGGAACAGAGGGCCCAAACCTTCCTCTCAACCACATTCCACTTGCCCTTCAAACAGGGAGAATCTCTGATTCAGAAAACAGAAAACACACAACCAATTAGTTGCTCACTCAATACTGATGGGGATAAGGTGGGGGGGGCGGGGGGAGCATTACACTGTTTACTACGCTCAGCCTGCCCACACCATCACCTGAATATCTCACCCTTTTCCGTTCCATCCCCATTGAGGGGAAGCATTTCCCACTCACTCAGGGGGATGGCAGAGTGAGTCACTCCCCAGAGGCCTCTTCTGTGCTATAGCCATTCAAGCAGAGACTTAAACAAAGGGTTATTTCCACACCACTAACAAAAATCAATAGGCTAAACCTCAGTCACAAGACACGTGCCCATGCCCACTTGAGGTTACATTTAGAATATAGAGGCCCTCACTTCACTCTCTCTCTCTCACTCTTCCTGGATACCTCTGGGTTTTTCTGTCTTTATTTTCTTGTAGTCCTAATTCCCTTTGAGAGGGAGAAGGAAGGAGGGAGAAAGGAGAGTGATATTATACATAGGATATGTTAAAGTTATTTCAATTCTTTTGGGGACAGGAGAGAGCAAAGGAATTAATCAGAAGCTTCTCCAAAGCAATTCTAACTGAAGACATCTAAATGCTGCTGCCCTGAACTTGGAAGGGAAGCAGGTAGTCACGAGTGCTAAGTGATGAGCAACGGTGTATGCACACAGTAGGCCTTTAATAAATGTCAATTCCATTAGCTTTTAAATGATGGAATCTGAGCCAGGCACAGCAATGCACACCATAATCTCAGCACTTGGGAGGGTGAAGTAAGAGGATTACCATGAGTTCCAGGATAGCCTGGGCTGCAGAGTGAGACTGTATTTCCAAACACAAAATAAAATAAGCAAAAGACAGGATATGAAAGGCCTGAGGCACAAATAGGATGAGCTGGGTAATAACTACTTAAAAAGAAATAAGTAATCCAAAAAAAATACTAATAGAAACATATCAGAGCATAAAATAATTGAGATACACCTGAAAGAAGTAACAGGCAAAAGCTGAAACAATAGAACAAAAGAGTCAGTGATGTTGAGGACAAATAAGACATCAAACCAGAAATGTAGACAAAGAAAAAAGAGGAGCTAATAACTGATTTGAGAGGTAGAAAATGGGAAACAGCCCTGAAATGAACATAGACAGAAAGATGAATGGGATACCACATACAATGAAGGAAACATCAGGAAGGGGGAAAATAATACAAGACAAGCTTCCAGGGATTTAAAAAAACAAAACAAACAGCTCAGCCTGGAACTAAAGAATACACATGATGACTTTCAACTTAACTCTGAGGAAAATAAATGAGCTTTTGCTGGTTAAAGTTCTCAGTTATAAATTATCCAACAAGTTGAAGTGATGGGAAATAAGCTTTCTTGAAACCGGATAAGAATGACAAGAGAACTAATGCCACAGATATTGACACAATGAATCTCAGGGGAAAAGTGCAGTTCTAACCACACGTATCTGTTATGCTCCTAAGTAAGACTTGGTCTGAACAAGTAAAAAAAGACAAAGTCTTACAGAAATCAGGAGGAATTTGTGCACAATTATGCTTTTTAAAAGCAAAGGAGGATTTCTTCCTTTTTATAAAGATATAAAAGACAAAAGCCATCTTATGTAATGAGAGATTAGAATTAAAATGAACTAATTGAAGAAGAAACAATAAATGATACAATTAAACGTTGCCACTCCCAAGACTTCATCTACACTCTAATAATCTCCAGTTCCTGCTCCGACCCAGACCTTAATTCGGAGTCCTATTGCCACCTGCACACACCCACATAAGTGTTACACAATACCCACCCTACCCATGGCCAGGGAGCAACTCTACCATTCATAGTTGCCTGAACAGGGAGACCTCAGAATTCAGTCCTGCTGTCCTTCCATGATACCTAACTATCCCTTAATCCTACCCATTTGTACTAGTCTGCTTAGACTGTCATCAGATACCACACACTGGGTGGGCTAAACTAACTGAACATTATTTTCTCATAGTCCTGAAGACTGAACATCTGCGATCAAGGTTCTAGCTGATTCTTATGAGAGCTTGCCTGGGCTAGAGTGAGACCCTACCTCAAAAAAAAAAAAAACCAATAAATAGGATTGGAGGGATAGCTTAGTGGTTAAGGCACTTGCCTGCAAAGCCAAAGGACCCAGGTTCAATTCCCCAGTACCCACGTAAGCCAGATGTACAAGAGAGCACATGCATCTGGAGTTCTTTGAAGTGGCTAGAGACCCTGGCATGTCTATTCTCTCTATCTCTCTCTCTCTGCTTGCAAATAAATAAATAAATATTTTAAAACAATAAATAATATTTTAATTCACTTATTTAGGAAAGCGGGAGGGAGAGAATAGGCATGCCAGGGCCTCTAGCCACTTGCAAAAATTTCAAGACATACACCTGGCTAACATGTATTCTAGGGAATCAAACCTGGGTCCTTAGGCTTCTCAAGCAAGCGCCTTAACCACTAAGTCATCTCTCCAGCTCTGATGAGAGCTTTTTAAAAAATATTTTAGCCTGGCATGGTGGCACATGTCTTGAATCCCAGCACTAGGGAGGCAGGGATAGAAGGATCACTGTGAGTTCAAGGCCAACCTGAGACTACATAGTGAATTTCAGGTCAGTCTGGGCTAGAGCAAGACCCTTGGCTCAAAAAAATAAAAACAAAATTTATTTGGGCTGGAGAGATGGCTTAGTGGTTAAAGAAACATTCTTACAAACCCTGACAGCCCAGGTTTGATTCTGCCAGAGCGATGTGTGCATATGGAGCTCATTTGCAATAGCAGGAGGCCCTGACATTTGCATACTCTTTTTCTCTCTTTCTCCCTGTCTCGATGAATAAATAAAAATATTTCTTTAGCCGGGCATGGTGGCACATGCCTTTAATCCCAGCCCTTGGGAGGCAGAGGTAGGAGGATCACTGTGAGTTCAACACCACACTGAGTCTACCTAGTGAATTCCAGGTCAGCCTGGGCTAGAGTGAAACCCTACCTCGAAAAACAACAACAAAAACTATTTCTTTAAAAATTGATTTATTTGGGCTAGGGAGATGGCTTAGTGGTTAAGCACTTGCCTGTGAAGCCTAAGGACCCTGGTTCGAGGCTCGATTCCCCAGGACCCACATTAGCCAGATGCACAAGGGGGAGCACGCATCTGGAGTTCGTTTGCAGTGGCAAGAAGCCCTGGCGCGCCCATTTTCTCTCTCTCTCTCTCCCTCTTTCTCTGTCTGTCACTCTCAAATAAATGAATAATAAACAAAAATTTTTTTAAATTGATTTATTTATTTGTGAGGAGAAAGACTGAGACTAAGAATAGGCTTGCCAGGGCCTCCTGCCACTGCAAACAAACTCCAGATGCATGTGCCACCCCGTGCATCTGGCTTTATGTAGGTTCTGGGAATTTGAGCCTGGGCTTTCAGGCTTTGCAAGCAAGCACCCTCAGCCACTCAGCCATCTCTCCAGCCCCTGATGAGGTCTTTCTTCCTGGCTTATAGACAGCTGCCTTCTCCATGAGCTTTCACACATGCCCTTTCCTGGGTGTGAATGTTCTGGAGTGTCTTTTTTCTTTAAGGGACTCTAATTTTATCTGATTAGGGACCAAGCCATATAATCTCATTTAGCTTCCTTATCTCCAAAAATAGTCACACGGAGAGTTAGGACTTCCACACATGAACCCCTCTCTCTCTCTCTCTCTCTCTCTCTTATTATACCTGTATTGGTTCTGCCATCTCTCTCCTTCAGCTCCTGCACTGGCCTTCTTTGCTTTGCCCTCCTTCCCATCCCATATTCCTTGTAGAATTACCTTTCCAAAATAGGCAATAGATAACTAGACACCTGCTAAGAGTTTTCCTCAATATTATATCTTCTCATTTTCCCAACAATCTGATAAAGTGGGAGAAACCCAAGGTAGCTTCAGAGAAGCGCTGGTCATAATAGGATTTGAACTCAGGCTGGTGTCTGAATCATATGCTCCTTCCTTGTGCATCTCCTGCCTTTGTAGTTCAAATACCAGAAAAGGTGACAGACCCAAATACACAAGGCAATTAATGATGAGTAGATGAGCTCACATATATCATAGCTTCACCTTCACCTTCATAAGACTGTATGACAAAGTTGACTTCCCTTCTGATTCCAGTGAAACCCACGTCCTCTGATTTGCTGGCAGGCAAAGAAATTAACTTTATTGGGATTCTTTTGTTTGTTTGTTTGTCTGTTTTTTGATTTTCAGGTAGGGTCTCACTCCAGCCTAGGCTGACCTGGAACTCACTATGCATTCTCACACTGGCTTTGAACTCACCGCCAGTCCTCCTACCTCTGCCTCCTGAGTGCTGGGATTAAAGGCATGCACCACCATGACTGGCCGAGTTAACAATTTTAAAACCAAACTCAAAATAAATACTTTCCTTAAGGACAAGATCTTGTATGTGACTCCAATAATTTATTAACAAATTTACTTCCACTTCAAGGGTAGAAAATCTTACAAGCATGAAAATGACAAGTGAACGATTGCTTTTCTAGTCTTTGCTGAAATAGGGCCACTCCCCCATTCATTGGAAGTCGACCAAGTAAGACACTCAGCTCCTCACAGTGTTCCTTGGAGACCTGTGAGGTTTGAAGGGGCAGCTCCTGTCCAGCAACTGCCTTGGAGCATTCTGCACACTCCGCACGCACTCAGTCCTCAGCCAAATGCACAGAGGATATCTGAGTGTGCCTGCCCCTCCCTGTGCTTTAGTGTTGTGGGCCCTGGGCTGAGGCCAGTAGCTGCTCCCCATCCTCACACCCAGATTGCACTGAAGCATGAGGCTGGGTGGACTCAGATCTATATGGAATCTGACTGATGCTCAGATGGAGGCCTGTGCAACATTGGCCTTGAGTCTCATTGAAGGTTGCTGGCTCCACTTTCACCATGTGGCTAAATAAACCAGCCTCCTGAGGTGCCAGCCTCTTTGCATGCACTGTTTCTGTAGCTATTAAGTCAGTGTTATCCTCATTTCAAGAAAGTTGAAACTGAAGCTTGGAGATACTTGACGAAGCTCCTAGTTGTTCTGGGGAGCAGGCCCATTCCACTCCACAGCTGGTTCTGTTATCCAGGAGAGGCACAGGCATCTAGGAATCTGACCACACGTGGAGAATCCAGGACCTGGTCTTGCAGCCACACATCCATTGGGGTCATTTTAGGTGCTGGTCTGCGGTCTAGGGGCTTGTGGACAGGCAGGCAGGCAGGCAGGCAGGCGCGTGCCTAGACCACTGATGAGTCTGTGAACACTGGTTTGCTGTGCTAGGTAAATGGCCCACTTTCCATCCCCGCCCCCAGGCCTGCCCTGCCCCTCTCTCACTGCCTATTTAAGCCAGAGGTCCTGACTGCGGCCAGGCACAGCCAGCTTCTGGAGCCAGGAGAGCAGTGCAGCCTGAGAAGGATCTCAGCCTGGGATGAAAGGTCCTTCTGTTTCGCCGTTTCCAACCGGTGCGTTTTGAACGATGCTGCTGAGCTGGGTTGTGGTTGGGAGCTGATTATACTCACCTGGGAGTATATTGAGACGTGTAACTGCAGAGGGAGGCTCTGACTAGATTTTTCCCACTTCTAATACCTGACTTGATGTGATCTTATTTTCAAAGAGGGAGAAAGGCTGTCATTTGTGAATGGACTGTGGAGAGCATATTTCAAAACCAGGTTTAGCTCAGAATATCAATGATCTGACATGTTTTTTTTCTTTTTTTTTGAAAAAGAAAAGGGCCTCTAATATCAAGGTTGCCAAGATTCCATTTCCCGTCAGGAACCCCTCCCTAAATAGTCAGTTCCTGTCATTTAAATTTTATTCTGAAGAAACATATAGAGGATTTTCAGAAGAGTTTGGCAAGGGGTGAGGGAGCTATGCAGCTGTTAGGGGGACGTTTGGGAATTATCAGAGGCCAAAAACTGCTTAACTTTTACTGAGAGACAGGGTGATGTCCTCCCCATTTGGAGAGGGGGCAGTGGAAGTCACACAGGCCAGGATGGCTGAGGAGGGACATAAAGGCCTCCTTTATGTCCATTCCAGAAGCTTGCTAGCCTGTGGTAGACCTACCATAGGTAAGGAGGCACGACATCCCAGGACAGGGATCAGGTTCTCGCTTGGAAGCCAGGTCAGCAAGCCATACTCTGAATTCCCAACAAGCTGGACTTCCCAGGTAAGGGGTGCCAGGTACTTACCTCTTAGGAAAAAAGCCAGAGTGCCACATAGAAATTAGAACTCCCTGGGGAACACTGAGTAGTGGTGGTGCCCCAGTTTCCTTCTTGCCACTCTGGCCAAGGTCCTCCAAGATCCTTCATTGTCCCCACTGTTCCAGAGGAAGGGGTGCTGGAGGCTCAGAGGCTCAATGACTTGCCCTGGACCTCAGCTGCTAGACAGCCTACTTGAACTAAAACCAGGTCTCCCTGGAGCCCACGACTTCTCTAATTGGCTCCTCACCAGAAGGGAGCCAACGGATGGTTGCTGGGAGAGGTGGCACTCTTGCCAGTGGGTGCTTCTGCAATGTCTGGCCAGGGGACCCAGAATGGACTAGGACTAGGACTCAGATTTCAGATGCATAGAGGACGAGGTATGAGTCGGAGGGACCCTAAGGTGGAGATGAGTGGATAGGAGGACTCTGGGTAGGGCAGTGAAACTATTTTGACAAAGTGAGAAGCCCAAGGAAAGCCTCACCGGCTGCGCTGGTTGGGGCGACGGCGCTGAGTTTGAGAGATAGATGGAGACCAAGGTCAGAAAGCCCAGAACAGGATTGTGAGGCCCTTCAGTGCTGGGCGGGACAGGAAGGCGAGAGCTAAAGATCCTGGACAGCCCGGGAAGCCGGGGCGTGGTCGGTGACGGGGCGGGGCCAGAGGGCCAGGGGCAGGGCCCACAGCAGGGAGAGAGCAATGTCTCTAGGGCTCTGGACCAGGATCCCTGGGCTGGGGCAGCAAGAGTGTTGGGATCCTGTAGGAAGGAGTGCAAGTGCTGTTCTGTCACCTTGGAAGCCACCAGTGGGTTCGCGAAATGTCCCCGTCGAGCACTCCTTCCGCCGACTTTAATAGCCTCCCTCTTTCTTATGTGCTGCAAACCCTCTGGTTCTTCCCCGAGCCCAGTCTCGTCGGAGCAGCCACGGTCCTCCGTCTGCTTTACACCGAGCTCCTGGGGAGCGCTCTGACTGCTCTGGCGTCACCCACCAGATCAAACCCAGCCCGCCCCAGGGCTCAACCTGCACTGGGCAGACGGGCCTGGGTCCAGCCCTCCGCGTGCAGGGAACGTTCTTCTCACCGCAGCCCTTTCCACCTGTCAACCCTCCTCCCGCTCTCGTTCCCGTAAGCCCCGCCCTCTTCCACTTGGGCTGCACTTGGTCAGCCCCGATAGTGGGGACTCACACCCACCGCCTGGCGACGGCGAGGGTGTGGCAACGCCTCCAGCGCTGATGAGGCTCTTCGGTCTTTGTACCGGGCTCACCTGTTCTGTGCTGGTGGTTGACTTCCCAGAGATTGTTCCTGGCCCCTCTGTGAATTGCTCATCTTCTTTCAGGTCCTGACTGCTTTGACATCCCCTTTTCCAGAGGGAAGGGAAACAAATTCCAAGCAGCCCCTCAGGTAAGACAGGCTTCTGGAACCATGGGAGGCCTCCTTTCATAGCTACTTATTTTGTTTTTGTTGCTTTCTCCCCCCCCCCCTTTTTGGGAAGGGTCTCCATATGTAGCCCAGACTGACTCACAGTGATTATTCTGCCACAGCCTGCAACCATGCCTGGACATGGGCTACTTGCTAGTATTTTTAGATAAGGTGCAGAGTGAGAATGTTCAAGAAAGGGTTCTGCTACTCCACTAAAACGTTTAAAATGAAAAACCGGGGATGGTGGCACATGCCCTTAATCCCAGCACTTAGGAGGCAGAGGTAGGAGGATTGCCGTGAGTTCAAGGCCAGCCTGAGACTATAGAATGAATTCCAGGTCAGCCTGGACTAAAGTGAGACCCTACCTCAAAAAAAAAAAAAAAAAAAGTTTAAAATGAGCTGGGGAGATGGCTCAGCAGTTAAAGGTGCTTGCTTGCAAAGTCTGATGGCCCAGATTTGACTCCCCAGTATCCATGTAAAGCTAGATGCACCAAAATGACAATGCTACCTACTGTTCATTTGCAGTGGCAAGAAACCTGGTGTGCCCTCACACACACATGTGCACACACAAATAAATAAATAATTTTTAAAAGTTTGACACCTCTGGAGTAAGCAGTTTATGCCCTCCTGTATAGTGCTGCACAAAGGAGATGTGGCTACACTTCCCTATCTGGAGAAAATGTGAACTTAAAAAGCACACAGGGAGGGCTGGAGGGATGGCTTAGCGGTTAAGACATTTGCTTGCAAAGCCAAAGAACCCAGGTTCAATTCCCCAGGACCCACGTTAGCCAGATGCACAAGGTGACACATGCATTTGGAGTTCATTTGCTGTGGCTGGAGGCCCTGGTGCACCCATTCTCTCTCTCTCCCTCTCTCCCTCTTTCTCTGTTAAATAAATAACAATAAAGTATTTAAAAAAAAAAAAACACAGGGAAAGCACTGAGGGAAGAGATACAAGTTAAGTATCCTGGAAAATGTAACCCGATGTCACTGACCACCAAATGACCCAAAAACAAAATTTGACTCCAAAACTCAGAGTTGGTAAGGATATTGTGAAATAAACATTCTCAAACAGTTGGTAAACTGGCACAACATTGGTGGAAAACAGTTTGGCAATATTTATCAAAAGTTTTAACATTTACTAATTTTCTTGGATTCATCCCAGAGAAAGAATTAAAAGGGTGTGGGGAGATAGATGGCTCAGTGGTTAAAGGCACTAGGCTTGCAAAGCCTGCCAGCCCAGGTTCAATTCCTCAGACATTCACTTAAAAAGCTGCAGCAGCAAGAGACACTAGTGTGCCCACACATCACACATCCACACACCTCTCCCTCCCTTCCTTCCTCCCTTCCTCTTTCCTTTCTTCCCACCCTGCCTTTCCTCCTTCCAGTTTGCTAAGGATTGAACCTAAGACCTTGAGCATGCTAAGCACTTTACCAGTGTGTCACATACCTAACCCCTGGACCTATTTCTTTTTTGTTTATTGTTTGGAGGCAGGCTTTCACTGTAGCCCAGGCTAACCTGGAACTCGCTCTTGAGTTCCAGGTTGGCCTCAAACTACTGTAATCCTCTTACTGGGTTTAAAGATGTGCACCACCACATCTGGCACCTAGACCTATTTTGTTGTTATTTATGCATTTGAAAAAAGCTCTCACTACTATGTAGCCAATGCTGTCCAGCAACCCTCCTGCCTCCACCTCCCTAGTGTTGGAAGGTGTGTACCACCACACTTCCTGGGCCTATTACTTAAAGCTGATCTGGTTGAGATTGCCTGGACTGTGTTTGTATTAGTGCTGAGCTCTTCTTGGAGATTTTCTTCCCAAAACTTACCAGGAAGGCCAGTAAGGCATGGTTCTCAGCTTCTCTCTGAGTATGGGGGCAAAGCCTATATAACTGGATTGCTATCCAGTCACTCAGCCAGCCAGAGAGCAGGCCGCAGACACTCCCAGCATGTTGTGAATGGGAAGGATTGTGTAGGCTGGCCTGAGCTACAGGGTGGGGGGTACTGTCTTGACCACGTGTCTTTGAGCTAAACAAACCAGCTAGGAGAAACTACATGGGACTTCCTCTCAGGCTCACAGTATACAAGTGTTCCTCCCTGTACCTCCTGCTCACCTGCAGGCAGGTGATCACTGTGGTCTGAGGGTGTGGCCCTGGCGGGTAGGACTTCCTGAGTAGCTCCATCCCCCTCATGTTCACTCTCAGCTCCCTATCTGTCCCTCTACTCCACTCACCTCTCCCTTGCTCACTGCTTGCTCCACCCAACACCTACCACCCTGTAACCCTCTAGAGTACACAGATTGCCATCAGAATGTCTCAGGTGAGGAGCAGTCGTATCTGACTGTGGCAACCTACCTCCCTGTTTAACTGCCCTGACCTAACTCTGCTCCCTGTCTGATAGCATGACCCTGCAGTACCTGACCACACCCAGCATCTTGGTTGTGACTTCCAAGCATGGAGCACAGACCGTTGCGCCTGACTCAACATGCGTCCATCTGGGAGGACTGGACGCTACTTCCTATCTATCTCCTGTAGGCCTGGCTTGGCCCCTGGACCAACTCCTCACACCAACTCTTCACAGAGCTTTCCATTCACTCCAATTTGCTTTTCTGTATCTGTGGATTTGCTTTCTGGCATGTCACCAAAGCAACTGCCTCTCTGAGTAACCTGTTTCCACTGACAATTAAAAGATTAAGGCTCAGCAGCCCCAATGTCTCATGGTCCCTGAGGACCTAGGTATAAAGCAGTCAGTTTCCACTTGGAAGAGGTGCAATTGAGCCTTCCACCTGGCCTGGAGTCAGGATACAGGAACATCATTACCACCATCAAAACAGAGATGAAGACAGTGTAGTCAAAAGATAGATCTGGCTGAGCATGGTGACACACGTCTTTAATCTCAGCACGTAGGAAGCAGTGATAGGAGGATCACTGTGAGTTTGAGGCCAGCCTGGGACTACAGAGTGAGTTCCAGGTCAGCCTGGGCTAGAGTGAGACCCTGCCTCAAAAAGAGAGAGAGAGAATGAGAGAGAAATAGATCTGGCTATAGTTCTGGAAACCAAAGGCTGTTACTCAATAAGACTGGATTTTGGCATCAAGCTAGTGGGCTGATTATACAGCAAACCAGAAACCTTCTTCCACCAGCCAGGGTAGAGAGGCTAATGCCATATGATTATAATCAAAAGTTTGGTAGAGGGCTGGAGAGATGGCTTAGTGGTTAAGGCACTTGTCTACAAAGCCTAATGACCCATGTTCGACTCCCCAGATCCCATGGAAGCCATATGCACAGGGTGATGTGTGCATGGTACAGGCATCTGGAGTTTGATACAGTGGCTGGAGGCCCTGGCACACCATCTCTTTCTCTCTCTCTCTCATTAAAAAAAAAAAAGAACTAGTCTGTTAGGCTTGCCGCAAAAAAATTTGGTAGAGTGTTCACTTAGCATGCATGAATCCCTGGGTCTGGGTCTGATCCCCGGCATTATATAAACTGCTTATATAAAACTGATTATATAAATTATATAAACTGTATATAAAATGTACAGTAAACTCACCACCTGTAATCTCAGCACTCAGGAGGAAGAGGCAGGAGGATCAGAAGTTCAAGGTCATCCTTAGCTACAAAAAGGTTTTGTTGTTGTTGTTGTTTTGGTTTTTGAGGTAAGGTCTCACTCTAGTCCAAGCTGATCTGGAATTCATTATGTAGAATTAGGGTGGCCTTGAACTAATGGCCATCCTCCTACCTCTGCCTCCCGAGAGCTGGGATTAAAGGTGTACGCCACCACGCCTGGCTGGTTTTTTTTTTTTTGTTGTTGTTCTTCTTCTTCCAATGACATGTGAGTTAGTTGAGGATCTGGCTAATGGAGCAGTCAGCATTTCAAATACTGTCAGTTGATTTGACAAAGGAGAAAGCTCCAGAACTTCTCACAACTGCTATTAAGTGCTCTGTCTCACAATTGGACTAGGAAGTACAATCTTCAAAATTCCTCAGTGCCTACTGTTCATAGCTCTCTGGAGGCAAGGGTCCTGGCCTTGGCTTGGAGAGAATGTAAATAAAATTTGGACTGGAGAGGTGGCTTAGCAGTTAAGCCACTTACCTGTGAAGCCTAAGGACCCATGTATGACTCTCCAGATCCCACATAAACCAGACACACAAAATGACACAAGCACACAAGGTCACATATGTGCACAAGGTGGCACATACGTCTTGAGTTTACATATATCTGATTACAGTGGCTGGAAGCCCTGGCATGCCATTTCTGTCTCTCTTTCTCTCTTGTTCTCTCAAAAACAAGGGTGGGGGTCAGTCTGTTGGGCTTGCCTCAAAACAAACAAACAAACGAGACAAATTTACCTCGGCTTGACCCTAGAATAGCATCTTATCTCTTTCAGTAGTCACTGCTGAGAGACGATGTGTCACTGTCTACAAGAACAACCCAAGTAGACTTACTTAGCTGGCAAAACTAGGGCCTAGAGACCTCCTGGATCATCTTTCAAAAGTTCAGGATTTAAGTGCCTGTGTGGTGACTCACACCTGTAATCCCAGCACTTGGCAGACTGAAGCAAGGTGATAGATGATGTTGGAGGCTGGCCTAGACAGCATAGTAAATTCCAGACCAGCAAGACCCTATCTCAAAAAATAAACAAAAATGGGCTGGAGAGATGGCTTAGCAGTTTAGGCATTTGCCTGCAAAGCCAAAGGATCCCTGTTCCATTCTCCGGGACCCACATAAACCAGATGCACAAGGGAGCACATTCTGAAGTTTGTTTGCAGTGGCTGGAGGTCCTGGCATGCCCATTCCCTCTTTCCCTCTCTGCTTCTTTCTGTCTCTCAAATAAATAAATGAATAAAATATGCTAAAATAAAAATAAATAAATAAACAAATATGGGCTGGAGAGATGACTTAGAGGTTAAGGTACTTGCCTGCAAAGCTGAAGGACCCAGATTCAGTTCCCCAGGACTTATATATGTAAGCCAGATGCACAAGGTGGTGCATGTGTCTGGAGTTCGTTTGCAGTGGCTGGAGGCCCTGATATGCCCATTCTCTCCCCCTTCCATCCCCCTCTTCTTTCATAAATTAATTTTAAAAAAATTGTTTTTTTTTAAATCCTTTTAAGTGTATATGCCTTTTTTTAAATTTTTTTTTGTTCATTTTTTATTTATTTATTTGAAAGCGACAGACATAGAGAGAAAGACAGATAGAGGGAGAGAGAGAGAATGGGCGCGCCAGGGCTTCCAGCCACTGCAAACGAACTCCAGACGCGTGCGCCCCCTTGTGCATCTGGCTAACGTGGGACCTGGGGAACCGAGCCTCGAACCGGGGTCCTTAGGCTTCACAGGCAAGCGCTTAACCGCTAAGCCATCTCTCCAGCCCTTGTCTTGTTTTTTGAGGTAGGGTCTCACTCTAGCCCAGGCTGACCTGGAATTCACTATGGTGTCTCAGGGTGGCCTCGAACTCACGGAGATTCTCCTACCTCTGCCTCCCAAGTGCTGGGACTAAAGGCGTGCGGCACCATGCCTGGCTAAAAATAAATTTTTTAAATAAAAATAACAGCAAAAATCAGGCAGATGTAGACAGGGTCATCACCAGCAGAGGGGCAAGAATAATTAGAATCCACCGCCCAGAAGAAGCTTGGTGGTAGTATTTAGCAGGAACTTGGAGCACCACAGATCCCCACCCAGTCTCCTTCCCCGCATTGTTGATGTCCACAATTGACTGACTTGCAGTCTTAAGCAGAGCTCTAAGTCTTAGCATCCTAGCAATAAGCTCCAGCAATTCTCAAATCCCTGCCCATTTTATAAACTGGATGCAGGCGACAGGGCACATAGCCTGGTTAGAGGACTTCCCATGCAAACACACCTTGCTCCAGCCCTTTCTCAAGGGAATGGGGTTCTGGCTGGTTTTCTTGGAGCCTAGGGCTTCCATAGTGGCATGTGCAGAGGAAGCTCCCATGTTTAGCAGTGATCTGGGGTCAGAAGTCTCCAGAAAGGACCAGGGCAAAGGGCCTCAACTCTCAGTGCGGAGTGAGACCCAGCCTCAGACCAGAAAATCCTACCTCTGCCTCTCAAGTGCTGGGATTAAAGGCATGCCCAGCCAGCCTTCTTTTTAACAGTACATTTTGGTGGTCACCAATGGAGGAATCTGGAGTAGCAGGCAGTAGAGAAGAGAATGGCCAGATTGCTTGGGTAGGCACCCAGAGCCCTTACTCTACTGATCTAGCTTGGATTTACTTTTCAAACATCCACTGGTTGGCTTCATTTGAACTTTCTGAATTCTGCCCTGGAAATGCCCATGCTGGCTGGTGGAAAGAACCCACTCAGAGCTGCTGGCTGCCCGCTCCTATACTCAGAAACCACAGGATGTGTTAATAGCTCTGGTGGAAAATTTCTTTTTGAAAATTTTATGGACCTCTGGCCTGTACTTGGTTTTTTTAAAAAATATATTTTATTTATTTATTTGAGAGAGAGAGAATGAATGGGTATGCCAGGGCCTCCAACCACTGCAAACAAACTCCATATGCATGTGCCACCTTGTGCATCTGGCTTATGTGGGTCCTGGAGAGTCGAACCAGGATTCTTAGGCTTTTTAGGCAAACACCTTAACTACTAAGCCGTCTCTCTAGCCCCTGTACTTGGTTTTTGCAGAGAACATGACTTGAACCCACAGCCCACAACAAACAGCTCTGAGTCCTGCCAGGAGCCAGGTCTAGACACCTCCCACATTATCATCGCCCTTTATCCAGGAGAGCAGGTGTCTCTTTGTAAGGACAACCAGCCCCACAAGGAAACTTTGAAGACTCCAACTATATTTCTTTTCTTTTTTTTTTTTTTTTTTTTTTTTGGTTTTTGAGGTAGGGTCTCACTCTAGCTCAGGCTGACCTGGAATTCACTATGTAGCCTCAGGGTGGCCTTGAACTCATGGCGATCAAAGGACATTTTTGTTCTGTGCTGGGAAACAAACTCAGGGCTTTGCAGATGCTAAGCATGTGCTAAAGCCCAGCCCCCTGGAGGGCCTTTGCAGCAAGAGGCTCACGGTAGTAGTGTGGTGCACGGGAATGCAGAGAGGAGGCAGACTGCATGAAGTCTTGAATGTGTGCTGCCCATATCCAGCTTGGGGTACTTTCATCCAAATTTAACAAATAAGGAAACTAAAGTTCAGAGCATCCTGCAAGCAACTGGCCCAATATCCACTCCTGCAGAACTCCTGACTCTGCATGCCTGCCACAAGATTTTTGTGCTTGCCATGTCTGTATGTCTGCACTTCTGTCTCCAGTGAGTGCCATGAAGCACAGGGGCCCCATAGAGCCCCTTAGGATTCTGGGGGAGTGACTCTGCCCAGTGGGCAGCTGTGGGGTAATACAGGAAACAGATCGCATAACCTGGTTACATAGATAAGTCAATTTTTTTTTTTTTTTTTGGTTTTTCGAGGTAGAGTTTTACTGTAGACCAGGCCAAAATATCTTTTGTGACAAGAGACAGAAACCTAATTTAAAGTGACTAGAGCCAAGAGGAGATTTGCTGACTCCTTAATTAGAAAGTCTATAATTTGTGTGGCTTCAGACACAGGGAAATCAGAGCTCAAATATGTCATAAGGACGTGGCCTTTTTCCTTCTAACCCTAATGTTTGTTTTTCTTTGAATAGGATTCACTCCCAAGGAAGGTTCCAGAAGCCTCAGGTGCAATCCTTTTATCTCAAAAAAATACCGGCTCCTTTCCTACAGCAACTGGTAAGAATCGCAGGGAGAGCTTAGAATGGTTCCACTCTGGGTCGGGGGTCTGTGGTACTGTTTGGTCTGGCTTGGGTTGTTCGCATGGACTGGAGCAGGTAGGAGGTGTAGGTGGAGTGAGGAGTGCTGTGAGTCAAGAAGGCTGAAGAGGCATTTACCTGGCACACCTATATCTGTGGGGGTCACTGCTATAGCCCATGTATTCATGTTGGACCCCACATCCTAATTCTGTCTAGAACAAAGCTCTCAATGATTAATTAGCCTGGGTTTGCTCAACACCTTCCCCTACGCAGAAAAGCATCTGTCTCTCGTCAGTCTTTCTGTCCTCCCAGTGATGAGCTGACTCCAAGTTTCAGCAGCTCAGAGCTCATGTTGCCATGCCAACTCCTCCACAGCAGCATCTAGGCAGAATGGGCCGGCCTGATCTCACAGCCGCTGGCGCATGCAGGCACATTCCAGGTAATTGGATTGGAGCAATCCACAGGCCTTTCCTGAAGAAACCTGGGGCTTGGTCCAGCTCCTGTTTAGACACAAAGAGGACTTGGAGGAGGACCTTTTGCTCCTGGACTCCTAGCCTGTAGTAGGAGAGGGCTCAGCAGGGTAGAGGACAGGGTAGTAAAGGAGGGACAAGTCCCAGCCCAGACCCCAAATGGGTAACTCCCAACACTCAACTTCCCAAAGCTCGATCCTTCCAAGATGGATGGCATAGGCTTTCAGAGAGAAGTCGGGGCTTGCTTTGCCCAGCAGAGCCGATCCGGGTTGTTCACTTTCCCACTGCAGAGGAAATCCAAATTCAAAGTTAGCATCCACCACAGTCTGCTCTGGAGTTATGATGCAGGCAGGTTCTGTGTACCAGTATGCTGGCAAGGTCCGTCTCTCAGGCAGTCCCTGTGTCATTCGCCACCTGATGTCATCAGCCTTGCTTCCTGTTGCTTGCCAAGACAGGACTGTTCTTGAGGATGTGGGCAGATCAGCCACCTGAGCCCTCATGCCAGTGGTTTTGGCTCAGCTCAGACCCCTGCCCATGCTGCGGTGCCCACAGGTCACAGACTAGAGTCCGATGTGTTCAGGATTGACAGGCTGAGTGGTAGGAGAGGCCTCACCTCATTGTGGAGCTGCGGTTGTCAGTGCCTCACACGACCCAGAAATGGTTGGGGCTGCAATCTCCAGGGACTTGCTCAGGACTTGTCCACTTCTTCCTCTTCCACATGGACTCAGGGTTGTTTTGGGGTTCTTAAATGTCCCTAGGTCAAGTTCGCCTCCCAACTGGGTCAGTCTGTGAACCATGAAGCTCTCTGTCCCCTCTGTACATCCTGGTTCTACAGCCCAGCCCAGTTCTTACTCTAGGGAAGAGGAACAAGTTAGTGATAGCTGTGGCTCCCTCCAAACAGTAGGTGGTATTTCTGAGGATTCTCAAGACACTCTGGTTTAGTCAGGACCCTTGAAGTCCCATTGGTGAGCTCAGGCCACATCCTATAACAGTGCAGAGACTACGGGATAGGGAGAGAAATCATGCGGGGTAGCCTCAGGGAAGAAAGGGAGAAGGGGAAAGGAAGGAAACAGGGCTGGCCAGGCCACCAGCCTGGTTTCCTTTAGCCTTCATGGCAGTCTTAGAGGTAAGGCGCTGTTCACCCCATGTCATGATTAGTGCCAAATGTCGCTCACACCAGCTTGACTCCTGAGCTCAGGCTGAGCACCAGGTGCAGAGTGAAGTTAATCTCTATGTCTAGGATAGAGAGGCATGGGACACTATGTAGCTCCCCACCCTGACTGCTCGTAGGGCCTGCAAAGATCCCTGAGGACTTGAGTGTCCAGAACACCAGCTCATCCCTGGAAACCACAGTATTGGGGGAAGGGATATGTCTTCTGGTAATCCTAGACCTAGGATTTTTTTTTTTTTTTTTTTTTGAGGTAGGGTCTCACTCTAGCTCAGACTGACCTGGAATTCACTATGTAGTCTCAGGATGGTCTCAAACTCATGGCGTTCCTACTCCTTCTGCCTCCCTAGTGCTGCGATTAAGTGTGTGTGCCACCACGCCTGGCCCCTAGACCTAGGATTTGCAAAGGAGACCTACCAGGGGTGACTACTGGCCAGGAAAGAATCATCTAGTCTGAAAGGTTGTGATGCAGAAGCTCAGCACACATGATCGGGGAGGGGCTTGTTGACACCCATCAGGGAGTTTGTGGTGGGCTTCATGCTGGCAAAGTTTCTAGATCATAGGGGCTAGGGAGATGGCTCATTGGTCAAAAGTGCTTGCTTGAGGCTGGAGAGATGGCTTAGCAGTTAAGATGCTTGCCTGCAAAGCCTAAGGACTCATGTTCTACTCTCCAGGTTCCACGTAAGCTAGACACACAGTGGTAACAAGCATGCAAGGTCGTACATGCTCACAAGGGGGCATATGCATGTGGAGTTCAAGTGCAGCGGCTGGAGGCCCCTCCTCCTCGCATAAAAAAAAAAAAAAAAAAAAGGCCAGTCCCCTACCTCAGAAAAAAAGAAAAGGCCAGTCTGTTGGGCTTGCCTCAAAAAAAAAAAAAAAAAAAAAAAAGTGCTTGCTTGCAAAGCCTAATGACCTGGGATTCAACTCCTCACCCACCAATGTAAAGCTGGATGGGCATTTGTTTACAGCTACAAGAGACTGGCATACCCAGACATGCACATGCATGCAAGCATCACATGCAAATGGAAAAAGAGCTGCCACATTTAGGACATGGAAGAGGAGAAGGCAGTCCTTTTCCCAAGCCCGCCTGGGCAGCAGGGCACATCCAGGGGCTTTGGTCCCCTGAGACAGCAGTGGGAAGGGGGAGAGAAAACAGGTGGGGTGTGGCTGAGCACCTGCTTGCGCTGTCCAAGTCTGGCAAAGCCACATCCTGTCACAGCCGTCCATCTGAGGGTCTTGAGGGCTCTCCGGGAAGTTGCCAGCCTCTCGTGTTTAACTGCGGCACTCCTCTTTCTCAGGGAATGTGTAGATCAGACTAATTAATGTGTGCTGTTTGTTTACCCTCCTTTCATTTCCCTTAGACAAAATAATTAACCACAGAGCTTTGGAAGCAGGCGCATTGGTGGCAGTCCCTTCTGTGTCTACTGTCGCAGTAGCGTCTGTGTGTAGCAGGGACTGGATGCGGGGCAGGGAGGTGGCAACACCCGAGAGATCTTCTCCTGCTCCGAGCATCCCAGCCACAGAGGCCATGAAGAGATTTGGACAGGCGACTCAGGGTGGCTGTGGGGGGCCTGGGGTGGCAGCAGAAAAGGCCTGGAGGCCCTCGGCCGCTACCTCTTAGAGGATCACTGGAATGGCAGTGCTGTCACCAGCCTCTGGGGCTTCCAGCCACCTCAGCTAGTATCCCCTCCTGAACTGGGACCAAAGCAATGCTTATGCCCAGCCCAGGAGAGGCAGAAAGTCAAGATTGGCCTCACCCAACCACTGCAGGGAGACTTCCTCAGAAGGATATCGAGAGTCGCTGCAGGAGTGAAGGGAACAAGAGGCAGATGAAGATGGATTGCGCCCCCATATCCCCTCCAGTCTTATCCCAGCCAATAGCTGATCCCAGCTGGATTGGCCAGCCTTTCCGCTGAGCCACCCAGGATGACAGAATGTTTGAGGAACCCTTTGAAGTGAGGCCTCATCCACCTCTGACTCACAGGAGAGCTTTGGCCACTGTGTGAACACAGCCCCATGGTGCTTTGAGGGCTGCATGATGCAAACAGGACAGACCTTTCTGATCCTTCCTCCAAAGGTGTCGTTATAGCCAAGGCTTACCTCACACAGCCCAGGCCACTGCTTGTAGGTCAAGCCTGACCCCCTAATGCAGGGTACTGAGCTCTGAGAGGACTGCCCCACCTCACACTTGGTCAATAATCTGCTTATCCTTCATTAGGCTGTTTCTTCATTTGTTAGTTCTCTGCCCACACCCAGGGGCCACAATCCACAATGGGGGCTCAGCCACAAACAAGCCTGGTCTTGATGGAGCTCGTGGAGAGGTAGTCCTGTGGAGTAAGTAGCCCCAGCTCCCAGCCAGGTGACCACCCAGTGGGGAGCAGGACTGGGGTCACAAATTAGTTTTGTACAGGGTCAAGGAAGAACCCCATTGAAGAGGAGTCATCTAGGCTAGCCCTGAGGGTGTGGAGATGACTGGAGACAGGAAGGGAGTTTCAGGCAGGTGCAAAGGGGCCAGCTAGCCAACAGCTGGCAGCTGAAACTTCTTGCTACAGCCAGGGCGTGAGGGGGGAGGGGGTCCAAACCAGGACCATAAAAGGCCCAGGCAGAAGCTGGAGGACTGGACTTCAACCCTTAAGACAATCACCAGTAGGGAGGGCAAGAAAGAGAGGGGGAGACAATAAACAGAGATTGGGTAGATCCTTCTAGCACTGCACGGAGGTTTTGGGGCTATAGCTGAGACTGGAAAAGAGGACAGTACCAGGGTTGGGCAGGAGCTCGGATAAGGTTGAAGGGATGAGAGACCTGGGAATGGGCCTACTTAAGACTGTGATGTGACATCCAGGTGGCCCTGAGAGTCTGGCCTTGGCTCTCCCCCTAGGTCCTGGAGACTTTAGACAGCACTGGTATCTGAGATAGTTTGGGAGACCCCATCCCACCTCTCTTCCTCCTGCAGAGACAGGGCCTGTAGGTTCTGCCTTCACCCCAGCGAGCCCATCAGAAAGAGGTTGTTCTATGTTCAGTTTTCCACACAGCCAGGAGAGATTTTGCCTGTTCCATATTGAGGACTGTGAGCCAGTTAATGAATGACCTACTCCTCCATGTCCAAGAACAAGTGTGTTGCTGCTTAGGCTTCAGGCTGGTGTCCTCTGGGTAGTAAATAGCTGGAAGTTTAAAGAATGAACAGATGACTCTCCCAAGCTAGGTGGCAGTCATAAGAAGACCCTGGCCACCCGCAGCCCCTCTGAGCACTGGGCTACCAACATCAGCTGTGGATTTCCCTGAGTTGCCCTCACTTGACTATGGTTTGTGTTGGTATATCTGAGCTCCAAACTGGGACCTTCCAGTGTTGGCTTCAATGTGATTCTCTTTGAGCAACATCCCTGTGTTCTGCATTTGTCAGAATCAGATACAGCTATCAGCTTAAGCTTCTTTTTGGTCTTGAAGCCCTGGTCTCCTTAATCCTGGGGATGGTGGCTGCAGGACCCTTGGACCTGTCCATGGTATCACCATGAGACTAGGGGGAAATGGCTGCCTCCTTTCGGGCCGGAAGCATCACTGTGGACCTCCATGCATTGGATACATCTTTGGAACGCTTGTCACTGCCATCCAGGGACTACTCTCTGGGGCTCTTGTGCAATTTTTTCATTCCAGAAACTCATAGTCTACTGGGAAGGTGGATAAATTCCAAAGCATTGGTGATACAGAACTATAGAGACCAGGCTACTGTTAAAAAGGACAGAAGCCCTCAGTGGAGGTACCTAACTCACCTGGGTGAGGGCCAGGTAAAGGATCCTCTTCTCTGATCTGTCTTATGGTGAGGCAGGCCAGAAGCGGAGGGATGAAAAGCCTCGGGGTGAGGACCTGTGAGCAGTGAAGCAGGGCAGGGCTGTGGATCTGAGATGTCCCTACAGCCACCCGCTGTGGCATCCATCCACACAATTCTCAGGTTCTTGGCTTGGGTGACCAGAGCTTCAGGATGGGGGAGAGCGTATTCAGCCAGTATAAATAATGGGCCTCTTGGGAGTCGAGCATGGTGGTACATGTCTTTTAATCTCAGCACTTGGGAACCTAGGAGGATTGCCATGAGTTTGAGGTCAGCCTGGAGCTACAGCGTGAGTTCCAGGGCAGCCTGCACTAGATTGAGACCCTGCCCTGAAAAAAACAAAAATAAATAAATAATGATGGGCCCTTGGGTCCAGATCCATTGAGGTACTAGGGCAGAGGCAGGGCAGGGTCTGTGAAAATGAGCTGAACCGAATACCCCAGTTGATCTGGTAACCAAAATAGCAGATCATTTTTCCAGGAGTTCCCCAAAGAATGAGCAGTGTGACTCCCTGAAGGCCAGGTAAACACAGAGGCTTGTCTTTATTGGTAGGGCCTCAGCACAATAAATGCACCTGGCAGCCTCTGCGGGCCTGCTCTGCGACCCACTGTGGCTCAGTACATACAGCCTGGGACAAGGACACAGGGAGGATGTATTCAGGTGGCTGCAGGCCTTGCCTAGGGCTATATCTTAGAGCCCTGCAAGAGAGCTACTAAAGCCTTGGCCCAGACCCACATAGCCACAAGGACCTTTTCTTTAAAGTCCCAGGACTGTCAGAGTCCCTGTAGCTGGGTGATTGCTCATTCTAGAAACTTCCAGGATCCTGGCAGACTGGGGTTTTGCTAGGACACAGTGAGGGTGGAGCATAGACCTTGATCTGTTGCTCAGTTAAGCAAGGCCATGGCCAGAGTGAGCTGCATGTGGGTGAGGCTGCCCTGCCCTCAGCCCCAGCCAGCTTCCCTGTCCTCATCCCCGGACTCCCTGGTCACTTTTCTCTATCCTGACCTAGTTGGCACTGAGTGGCAAGTGACCATGTTTGCAGCTCCCCTGACCCTGGGCCATTTTAAACACACTGCTGGTTCCCAAAGGGCTTCAGGCTGCTTCCAGCCAGTGTCAGCCCAGGTGCATTCTAGGATCCCAACATGCTCACTTTGTACCCACACAACTGCCCCTCTAAAAAACATTTTTCCAGAAAGTGGGCTACAGAATCAAGAAAGTCAGTTAGGAAGAGTCATGTCATCAAGCAATTGACTCCGAAAAACAAAAGCATGCAAATGAGGTATGCTGGGGCCTTCTCCTGGCCCCAGACACTTCCTGTGAGCCTGAGTACCTGCCTGACTCCCCTAAAGCTCACTAAAAGCCATTTTCTTTCTGTTTCTATAGGTTCTTAACAGGCCTTAGTGACCTAGCTCTGCCCCCTGAGATGAACCATGACTGGCTGGAGGACACTTGCCACTGACCACCCAGATTCCAATCTTGCCAGGAGGTGACTGACCCATCCTCCAGGCTCTCCCAGCGCAACTTTCCCACCCCTGCCCAGAAAAGTGCCGTGGCTGCATCAGACAACATGTAGTAGGGCTGGCCACAGTGCCCAGTAAGCTGCGATGGTTTTGTACACGACTCCCTTTCCCAATAGCTGTCTGTCTGCCCTGCACGCTGTGTCCTGGGCTCTCATCTTCCCATGTTACTGGCTTACAGACCAGCTGGTGGCCTCCTTCAAGCCCACCACCATTGAGAAACGCCAGCTCTTCTGCACCATTCTATCTACACCCATCTACCTGGCCCTGATTGTGGCCGCACTGCCCTTTGCTTTCCTCGGGTTCCTCTTCTGGTCCCCACTGCAGTCTGCCCGGCGGCCCTACATCTACTCCCGGCTGGAGGACAAGAGCTCAGCCGGTGGGACAGCCTTACTCCGTGAATGGAAGGGCACAGGGGTTGGCAAAAGCTTCTGCTTTGCCACTGCCAATGTCTGCCTCCTCCCTGACTCAATAGCCAGGTGCAACAACCTTTCCAACACCCAAGCACGGGCCAAAGAGATTGGGCAGAGAATCCGTAATGGGGCTGCCCGGCCCCAGATCAAAATCTACATAGATTCCCCCACCAACACCTCCATCAGTGCAGCCAGCTTCAGCAGCCTGGTGTCACCACAGGGCAATGACAGTGGGGCCAGGACTGTCCCCGGGAGCATTAAGAGGACAGCTTCTGTGGAATACAAGGGCGATTGCGTGCGTCACCCCAGCGAGGAGGCAGCCAATGGACCTGCTTCTGGGGACCCAGCCGACGGCAACCTTGAGGATGCTTGCATTGTGAGAATTGGTGGTGATGAGGGGGGCCGGCCACCTGAAGCCGAGGACCCTGCTGCAGGGAACCAAGCCAGGAATGGGGCCGGGGGGACCCCAAGGGGCCAAACACCCAACCACAATCAGCGAGATGGGGATTCGGGGAGCCTGGGCAGCCCCTCAGCCTCCAGGGAGTCCCTGGTGAAGGCGCGAGCCGGGCCGGACGGCAGTAGCAGTGGGGAGCCAGGCACCAACAGCAAGCTCCTGTACAAGACCTCGGTGGTGAAGAAGGCAGCAGCTCGCAGGAGGCGGCACCCTGATGAGGCCTTTGACCATGAGGTCTCGGCCTTCTTCCCGGCCAATCTGGACTTCCTGTGCCTGCAGGAGGTGTTTGACAAGCGGGCAGCTGCCAAGTTGAAAGAGCAGCTGCATGGCTACTTCGAGTACGTCCTGTATGACGTCGGGGTGTATGGCTGCTATGGCTGCTGTAACTTCAAGTGTCTCAACAGCGGCCTCTTGTTTGCCAGCCGCTACCCTGTCATGGATGTGGCCTATCACTGTTACCCCAATGGGTGCAGCTTCGACGCCCTGGCCTCTAAGGGAGCTCTGTTTCTCAAGGTAGGACTCCCCAGCATGACCTGAGGGCCACAAACTACTTGGGAAAGTGGATCACAACCTGGGACTCCTCATTTCCTTGGAAGGCTGAAGTGGGAAGCAGATAGGCCTTCCCATGGAACTGAACCAGAGGGTCTTCCAGGGACAAATAGACAGACATACGAACAAGGAAGAGCCAAGGCTTAGGGCTCAGGCTGGGTGACCTGGGCTAGTTCCTATGTCAATTTCCCCATCTGTAAAGTAGGGACAAGGTAAGAGTGCCCAGTGTGGGCCTGGGGGCACTTAGGGCCTCTGTTCTTGTACTGTGTGTGACAACAGTGGCCAGGATGAGAGAAGGCAGTCCCTCTCCATTCACACATAGCAGAGGCCAGCGCAGAACAAGGGTATAGGCCAGCAGAAAGGACTTGCAGGTCCCCAGGCCAATGACCACCACCAGACACCGAGGCCACCAGCTTTATTAGGCAGGACAGCCTCCCTCCAGGCAGTCAGCAGCTGCCATGCCAGGCTCTCTGCCCATCAGCCCATGGTTTTGCATCCATAGTCACTAATTAAGTGAATCATAATTATTTGTGCTAATTTGGATGCAATTGGAGTAGTTTTTAGACCATGGCAATTTGGTCACTACGCATTATCTTCCACTGAGCCTGAGATGCTCAGTGTTGACTTTTTGTTCTTTATCGAAAAGCCACTGTGAGTGCTTCCTGAGTTTTTTGAAGTCTTTTGGCCAGGGGATGAAGAACAGGGCTTTCTGGCCCTGGAGGCAGCAGCTGCTATGGGTGCGGCTTCTCTTCCCTTCAGCTGACAAAGCACCTGCTCAGTAGAGAGGACTAGGCACAGAGGCCCAGGCCAGGTTTCCCTCACTTCTCAGTTTCCTACCTGAAGCCACTGCCAAGCCCAGCCTAGCCAGGAAAATGCTGGTGTGTGACCCTAGCACCTGCTGGCAGTGAGCCTGCTGGAGCCAGGAGAAGCTCTCAAGGGCCTCCGCACACCACCCTGGGACATCTAGTGTCTTCCATGTGGCTCTTCCCGGCCAGAGTTAGAGCTCCTGGCTCTTCATTCACAGCCAGAAACACAGCAGTTGAATCAGCTCCTTTGACAAACAGTTCCAGCCTTTTTATTCTTGCGTAGACTTCGTTGGCGTTCTGTACTGTGGATATATTTTTGTCTCTAGACAGAATGACATCTGGGGACAAAGGGGATAAGTTGATAAGTTCAAGGTGGGAGAGCATGTCCTCTCTCCCCATCCTGTTGTAGCTGCTCCTCCATCCTCAGTCCACTGCTGTGCACGTCAATCTGTGTGTCCCCTCCTGACCTCCCTTCCCATTTGGTACCCTGACCACAGTCCTGAGGTCAACAACTATCTCTTTGGGGTAGCTTTTCCTTTCCTGGATTTATTATTTATTTATTTGTCACTCTCCCTCTACCTCCTGGGCTTCAAATATGCTTAAGTTGGTCCATGCCATTCAAAAAATTTTTAAAAATTGGCCAATATGCATGCATCAAGCTTTCACATGAAGCCCAGTTTGCAACTTCTTTCAATACCTTGGCAGGTCTGGCAGCACCAACCTGCCACATTTCCCACAGCTGAGAGTTGAGGCAAGCTCACATAGCCAACTTTACTTCCCAGGGCCTCCCATAGCCAGCCTGTGACTCCCGAGTCTCTAATTCTGCCCTTGCTGATCACTGCCAGCTTTGTCCCAGCCCAGATTGCTCTCCAGAGTCCCAACCTGTGTCTGACTGACTCCTGGACACACTTGTCCATTCCTGAACCAAGCTCAGCATCTGCCCCAGCTTCCCTCTCCCATGTTCCCTATCCCGAAGCCAGTAGGGACCTCCTTTACTATGTTTTGTGCCCACCCAGACTCTTCATTTCGCTCTCAAACAACCCTGGCTCCACCCTGTTCCTGACGCCACTGTCTTTGCCCAGGTTCCATTACTCTGCATCTGCCTACTCTGAATGTAGCAGTCCAACCTCTTCCAACAGGGTTTCCGTCTCTCTTCTTAGGTCTGACTCCCTTTACCACCCCTGCCACCTCCAGGTCTTCTCTCCCACAGCCCACGCTCAGCCCTGCTGGGCCACCCTGAGGGTTCCATGCTCCATATTCTGCTGATCTTGGCCCTGCCAAGCAGAAGTCAGTGCTTCGCTTTGTGGGCTCATTCCTGTGTGCCACTGTGTAGTGGCCTGCTTGTCTCATCGGATATTGCCCTTGAGAGCAAAGCTTTATGTTGGCACACAGCAGCCCCCAGCGCACCTTTTTTGACCCAGAATATGACCATCCTCCTACCATGAAGGAGGGAAATCAATGTGGCTTTAGAGTCAGGCCCAGCTGGAGAGGGTCCAGGAGAGTACAAGAGCATTGCCGCTGGTCCCTTCCTCTCTTTCCTCCCTTGCCCAGGCCCTGTCTTCCTGGTTTCCGCAGCAGGACTTCAGAAATGGGACTGTGTAAAGGAAAGACTGGAATCCCCTTGGTTTCAGAACCACACAGCTAATTCCGAGCACCTTTGTTATTGACAGTCTTTTCCCACCAGGACTAAAAGGCCCAACCTCTCAGTGTGATTGTTTGTTTTTGCAAGAGAAACACACAGACTATGCAGCTCCTGAGGACACCAGCCAGGAATCAATAAGTCCCAGCAAATAATAAAGTGGATGCTGGCGAGATCACACGCCGGTTAAGAGGGAGAGGGGGTGCCCGAGAGCCAGCCATGGCCTTGCTGTGGCGGTGATTTCCCTAGGACAGGTCCCTTCCCCTTGGCAGCAGGGCCCAGTGCGATGGCTTCCTGCACCCACTGGACTCAGCACAGGACATGTGACACTAAATGCTGAATGACAGAGAGGCTCATATATGAAGACTAAAGTGGGTGGCCCATGAGAAGCCTGGCAGAGACACCAGCAGCTCAGAAAGCAGTGAACTGGTGTGGTGGCCAAGAGGTCTCACCTAAACCCACCTTGCCTATCTCGTGATGATAACCTGTGGCCAATAACACAGTTTCTCTGGGCCTCCGCATATGCATCTATGAAATGACACACATTTTGCGTGAGGAAGCGCTAAGCTGAATGTTCATGGCTAGAGACTGACATGGAGAAACACTGCCTAAGGAACACGAGGGTGACAGCGCCATCATGTGCCCCTTGTGAGCAGCATGGTTTTAGAAACATGCTTTTACAATGAGACACATCCCTGGTTTATGGTTTCACAAGGTCTTGTGCTCTGGATCTAGTACACGGACAAGAAGTAAATGAGCAGCACTTGAGTCTACACATCGTCCCAAGCTAGGTATGTTGGCATATGCCTATGATCCCAGCACTTAGGAGGTGAAGGCAGAAGAATCAGGAGTTCAAGGTAATCCTCAACTACAAAATGAGTTTGAAGCCAGCCCTTCTCAAAAACAAAACAAACAACAACAACAAAAAACAATTGGGCTGGCAGTACACAACGTTCACCCCAGCACACTGAAGGCAGGGTTATGAGGATCACTGTGAGTTCAAGGCCAGCCTGGGACTAGAGTGAGTTCCAGGTTAGTCTGGACTAGAGTGAGATCCTACATCAAAAATTAATTAAACAATGGACTGGAGAGATGGCTTAGCGGTTAAGCACTTGCCTGTGAAGCCTAAGGACTCCGGTTCAAGGCTCGGTTCCCCAGACCCCACGTTAGCCAGATGCACAAGGGGGCTCACGCGTCTGGAGTTCGTTTGCAGAGGCTGGAAGCCCTGGCGCGCCCATTCTCTCTCTCTTCTTCTATCTGTCTTTCTGTGTCTGTCACTCTCAAATAAATAAATAAATAATTTTAAAAAAATTAATTAAACAAAACAAGCTGAAATAGCCCCAAATCCAGTTGTAGAGCCCAGTATCAAACAGCCAGACATCCAACCTTCAGGCACTTAGGGAAGAGAAGATAGGCTTTCAGGCTAGGAAAGAGGCGAGCAGTTGTGGGAAGCTAGAAGGGATTGCTGAAAATGCCAGACAAGGAGGAGAAGAAACTCAACATTAGCAGCAAAAGGAGAGACACATGCTGGCCACGGCTCAAGACCAGGTGACTTACGAGGTGGCTGCTATACCCTCAGCTGATGGCTAGAACAAGTGGCTTGGCCTCTGTGGCCTAGCTTTCTGGGGAAGTTTGGGGATCTGGGGTCTTAGCATCACAGGAAATCCAGCTGGAATGGATTAAGGAAGTCTGCAGAGTGTGGCTCAACTCACAACAGAGGATGTGCTGCCAAGAAAGGCCTCCAGGGACAGGTGGCTACAGTAATCCCTGGAGACCCTCAGGGGCTGGGCTGTGGTCAGCAGAGCCCTCAGGTGGTGGTGGGGTCTCTGTGGCCATCCTCACCTCCAGGGCCACAGCACTGGCGTTAACCTGGGAGAGGGGCTGCTATGAGTTGTCTTTGTGATGTACAAAGGAGATGAAGCCAGCCTGGGTCTTCCTGGGCCACCTGGTTGGGTAGGTTCACCCTTTGCAACTCTCCCTTCAGAAATGAAGGGGACACATCAAGGGGGGATGGAAGCACAGAGGAGCAAAGAGGCTGCTGTAAAGGAACGAGGGATGGTCTGAAGAGACAGTGGCCCAGAGCCAGGAGAACACAGGCCACAGCTCTCATTTAAGACTGAGGGGCTGCAGGAGACCATGACGTTTAAAGCAGATGAATCAGAGACTGCACAGCTCAAGCCCGGCAAGCACAGACTGGTAGCAGCAGGAGGCTTGGGGGAGCAGCCGGTGGAAGTGAGGCACCAGAGGGTCCACATCCATGGCCCTCTCCGCAGAGGGAGGCTGGACCAACACCAAAGAACAATGGCCTCATTTCAGGTGGGAGGGGCACCACAGGGAGGTCAGTTGGAGAGTGGAGCTCAGGGAGCAGAGGAAAGTGCTGGTAGAGTTTACAAAGAAACGAAGGCCAAGCTAGGCAGAGTGGCACAGGCCTGTGATCATACAACTCAGGAGGATCTGTACAAGTTCAAGGCCAATCTGACTTACATGTCAAGTTCCAGGCCAACTAAAGCCACAGAGCAAGACACTGTCTAAAAACCAACAAAAGTCATGTAGGTAGATACTCCAGTTGTTCAGAGATGGCAAGGACTGAGGAGAAACTTGGCTGTGGCTGTATTTTGTATATTTTCTCCAATTAGGCTTTGTTGTTGTTTGTTTGTTTGTTTTGTTTTTTCCAAGTATGGTCTTGCTCTAACCCAGGCTGACCTGAATTCACTGTGTAGTCTCAGGGTAGCCTTGAACTCATGGCAATTCTCCTGCCTCTGCCTCCCGAGTGCTGAGATTAAAGGCTTCCCATCTAGCTTTGTACAGATTGCTGTCAGGTGTGCAATACCATAGGCTGAAATTTTTTTTACATATTTGCTCCCAGAACCAAGCCAGAAGCCCCTAGAAGCAGGACATGCCCTGTTCTAAGCTGGGCCTAAGTCTAGCCAGGAGCCTGGCACATAGGAGGTGAAAGCTTGACCCAGAGGGCAGTGGATGTTGCCAGGGTCCCTTTGCTCTTAGAGCAGTGATGACTGTATGTGGCAGCGCTGACACCTCCTCTCCCACCAGGTGCAGGTGGGAAGCACACCTCAGGACCAAAGAATTGTCGGATATGTCGCCTGCACACACCTGCATGCCCCACCAGGTAGGTCGCAGCCCGGAGCCTTCTGGTGATGGGATCAATGCCTGGATTCCAGCTGGGGCCCAGGGCAAGCATCACATCCTGTCTTTGTTCTTCTCCTGGCAGAGGACAGTGCCATCCGGTGCCAGCAGCTGGACCTGCTTCAGGACTGGCTGGCTGATTTCCGAAAATCTACCTCCTCGTCCAGCACAGCCAACCCCGAGGAGCTGGTGGCATTTGATATCGTCTGCGGAGATCTGAACTTTGACAACTGCTCCTCTGGTGAGGCTGTGCTACTGTTCTGGGCAGAATGTGGGCTCCATGCACAGCCAGAAAGACTAGGTGTAGGCAGCCTAAAGAACTTCCCCTCATGTGTGTGCACCAAGCCCTCCTCAGTGTGGGAGATTTAGTAAGACTATAATGTCTCTGCCTCCCAGAAATCACAGCAGTGAAGAGCTCATGCTCTGCCTCTGAAGCCCACAGGCCCCTTGCTGGAAACCCTAAAAATGAACCTGAGACAAGGGAGGCCTTAGCCTCTAACAGACTAAGCAAGAGTTGGCTGACAACTTGCTTCATCTTCTAGGCTAAGCCAGTGTGGTGGTACATGCTTGTAATCCCAATTTAGGAGGCAGAGACAAAAGGATGCCTATAAATGTGAGATCACACTGGTCTACACAAACAAGTTCCAGGTCAGCCAGGATTACATACAGACCATGTCTCAATTAATTAAAGCCAGGCAGATATAGAAGCTCACTGTAATCCCAGCACATAGGAGGCTGAGGTAGGAGGACTGCCATAAATTCAAGGCCAACCTGGGCTACAGTGAATTCAGGGTCAGCCTGGGTTAGAGTATGACCATTCCTCAAAATAATCAGTTAAAGTAAAAATTTTAAAAACCTCTTGGGCAAAAAGACCAAAAGTTATCACCCATAAAGCTTTACATAATCGCTCCTAGAAAGACCTCCTGGGGTCAGGGCAACTTTAAGCCTCCTTGGCCCGGAAGCCTCACACGGATTCTATCACTAATGCAGGGGCAGCAGATCCCATGGGAGAGTAACGATGGGGTAGGATTTAGGGTCTGAGCTTGGGGCCTCAAACTCAGTGATGGTAGGAACCTAGACATCTCACCTGGTTACAGCAGGTGACAGCTATTTCAACCTGTTTGTGACCAGAAAGGCATCTCTTGACAAGCATGGCAACTCCAGGGTGTGCAGGGAGCATGCTACCCCCACCACAGAACACACAGTAGCCAAGGAGAAAGGAGTGCTTTTTCCACTCTAGCTGTGTGGGGCAGTGAAGCTGTTGCCTCCAACATAGCAGCTCCGGCCCAGGCTTAGGGCCCTGTGGTTTCCCTGTCACGGTCACGTGCGTGCGGCTAATTCCACATGCTGCGTGCTCCCAGCACAGCACACTCAGAAAGAGGCTTTCTAGTGGGGGATCCCACCAGGCAGGCTTCACTCAGTGCTGTTCCCCCGGGTGGGGGGGGGGTTCAAAGGAAGACTGTGGCCTAGTTAAGTGGTAAGACAAACAGGAACCCCAGGTTTCTCTCCAAGCCCATGGTCCACTCTTCCCTGACAGCCAGGCACCAGAATCTGTGAAGGCCTTGAGCCCGGCTGTCCTCGGGCAGAGAGAAGCTAAAGGCCAGAGTGCACGTTGAGAAGCATGCTTAAGGAGACAGAGACCAGGGGCAGATGAACCTGCAGACCAACCTTGGGACCACAGAACACACCCAAGGTGGCTATCAAAGAGGCAGGGATCTGCTGGGCGTGGTGGTGCACGCCTTTAATCCCAGCACTTGGGAGGCAGAGGTAGGAGGATCACCGTGAGTTCTAGGTCACCCTGAGACTCCATGGTGAATTACAGGTCAGCCTGGGCTAGAGTGAGGCCCTACCGTAAAAAAACAAAAATAAAATAAAATAAATAAAAAATAAAAGAGGCATGGACCTGGTGGCATCATGTGGTAGAAGAAGTTGGCAGAAGCCAAGGGCAAGCAGGCCCCTCTGGCCAGGTGCTAGCCAGCCACACAGCAGCTCTCCTCCCTCCACACAGATGACAAGCTGGAGCAGCAGCACTCCCTGTTTACACGCTACAAGGACCCCTGCCGCCTGGGGCCTGGCGAGGAGAAGCCTTGGGCCATCGGTGAGCTGGGGAGGGAGGGGCTAGCAAGGGGCTGGGGTCCCCACGAGCTAAGGACAAACCAGCAGGACCTAAGTCCAAGGCCCACTGCTGAAGGTACCTGCCCCAGTCCCGGGGCCCTCAAAAGTCCTGGTGTAACCCACTCATGCCCCGCCCCTTGAAAGTGACTTCTTCAAGGCTGGTGGGCCTTGAGGTGACAACTGTCCTCCTTGTCCTCAGGTACTCTGCTGGACACGAACGGCCTCCATGATGAGGATGTGTGCACCCCTGACAATCTTCAAAAGTAAGTGTCCACAGAGCAGCGGGCAAGAATGGGGTGCCGCCAACCAGGTTCCAGGTCTGCATGAGGCATGGAGCCTTTAGGTGGCAGAGAGACGAGAGATGGCAAGAGCCCTAAGAGCTAGCTCACTCATGCCACTGAGGGCTCCTGTGTAGCAAGAACCTGTCAGTCTGCTGCAGGAGAGGTAGCAACTAGACGGAGGCTGTCACGGCCCTCAAACCCTAGGACTGGCCTTGACTATTCCTAAGCCAGCAGTCAGAGTCTGGACTCACTGCATCACGCCTCGAGCCTAGTCTGGTTGGGGCCCGGCTGGTATAGGAAAAGGAACAGAACTTTTCAGGGCCAGGCTGAGACCCAAGCCCTGCACCAGAGCCACTAGGTAAGGAGTCCACAGAAGGAAGGCAACCAGCAGCCAGTTCTCTCCAACTGGGCACACGAAAACACAAGCTGATCATTCTCAAGTGGGTAACACTAGCCCAGTTTCATCCTTGAGCCCAGTGAGACTTATAAAAGGCCAACAGCAGAACCAATTTATAATTCACAGCCCAAGACTGCACTTTTGGCCATGGTTCCTTGTAGCTTATTTGAGCCAATTAATTAGATTATAGACTAAATTTGAAACATCATCCTATGCTGAGAAAATTATCTTTTTATGAGATGATTAAAAATGATTATCAATAACTCTTAGATCATTAATGCTGGAATTAATTATCAAAAGCAAAGAACAGTAATGGATTATATCTCTGAGCCATTACAATGTTCTTAATGTCATTAGTGTTATTTATCTTAAGGCAGATAAAAAAAAAAAACTTACAGCCAGCCATGTTTGCCAGCCTGGTCTCTCCCTGTGCCCAACTGACTCCAGCATTAACTACCTGGCACTCTGACCTGAACCTGCTCTTCACTGAGGCATCTGAGGGTCACAGCTCCCATTTTCATTTTACAGAGGGAATGGAGGCTCAGAAGTTTGGAGGCATAAACTGGGTAACACCACTGCTTAGGGACAGATAGACCCACAAAAGAGCTAAGACCTCCAGTGCAATCTGGGTCCTCCCTTAGCATCCTGCTAAGCTGAAATAGTAGTCTTGAGGTGGGCAGCCAAGGCTTCCTCAAAGAGGGTCCCTGAGGCTCATGGCAAAGATCCCATCCTTACTGGCTCAGAGCAGAAGAGAGGATTGGGAGAGTCGTGTCCCCAGCCTGGCCACAACCAGGAGTGGCACATCTAAATTTCTGAGTTAAGAAAGGGAAAGTGAGGGCTGACCAGTCTGCAGTAGACTGCCTGTCACAGACCCTGGGGAGCCCTGCTCGCCACGAACTCAAAGGCTATACCTGGGCTTCCCTCCAAACCTGGGCCCTTAGCGAAGTCACAGGAAAGATCTTAAACCCAGAGGCTTGGTGTCACCTGACCCTCCTTGTTTTGTGGAGACCATGGCTCCATGAAGCAGGGCTGGTGTGGGGGCTCACCTTGCTTCCTATTTGCCTAACAGGGTCCTGGAGAGTGAGGAAGGCCGCAGGGAGTACCTGGCCTTCCCCACCAGCAAAAGCCCTGGAGCCGGACAGAAGGGGCGGAAGGACTTGCTGAAGGGAAACGGCCGGCGCATCGACTACATCCTGCACGCCGAGGAGGGGCTGTGCCCTGACTGGAAAGCCGTAAGTCTGAAGTCGCCGTAGGCCTCCAAAGCACTGGGCTCCCTCTGAACCCCACCCTCAGTTCAAATAAGAGCCACCATTTCCACTGACGGAGGACTCTCTGGGTACCCACTTTGCACATCCTAGCCCAAGACCCCATTTCTGGACCCCCAGGCTGCCACCACCTGCCCCCGGGACATCCTTTGCAGGACATCCTCCCTTTGGGTCTAATCAGGATGCTTCTCTCTGTCCTATGCAGGAGGTCGAAGAGTTCAGTTTTATCACCCAGCTGTCAGGCCTGACTGACCACCTCCCTGTGGCCATGCGGCTGATGGTGTCTGCAGGGGAGGAGGAGGCGTAGACCAGCCACGCCACCGGCACCCAAGCAATGGGACCCTCTGCCAGCTCTTTGAGTTGCAGCCCATCCCTGGGCTGCGTCTCCTCTTTGGAGCCCAGTGCTGGGGGGAGGAGGGCAGGGGAGAGGGAAGGAGCCATGGTCAGTCCCAGGGAGCATGGCGGCCAGGCTACTCTGCACCTCCGGGCTGTCTCTGATGACAGAGGACTCAGGCCAGCCTGGGAACCCTTGGCTGCCTAACCAGTGCCATTCTTTCCAATCGTGATTTTCTACAGATCCACACAGCACAACCTAGTTTGTAACCCGAGCATTAGTATGAGGACCGGGTTTATGTACTCTTTGTATCTCTTCTCAAGCTTCGTCCAGGGTTCATTACTTTTGTCTGCTGCCAATGTTGTCTCGCATGCCTGCACCCTCGCATGCACGCTGCCCGCATGCCATGTGCCATGCTGTAGCACCCAGACCCCTTGCTCGGGCCTCACCCAAGGCCAAACTCCAAACACAATCAGAACCAGCCAAAGAAGCACTTTCTGGGCACAGCCACCAGCTCTTCGCCTCCAGCCTGGAAGGCTCACTGTGGGGGCGTGAGGGCTGCTGTGAGCTGCCAACCCAGGGCTCTTCCCAGCGTCTTGCATTCAAGGGCGATGACATTTCAAAAAGAAAACAGAAAAAGTTAAAAACAAAATCACCCTTCACTTTCAAGGGTCTGCAAGTCACTGGGTGGAATTTTGCTCTTCCCCAGCTCACACATTAGGGTCCAGCTGGCTCTGGCCACCCCAGCAGCTCCCGTGAGAGACTGGCCTGGTCTGCAGAGCCATAACAGGAAATCCAAGAAGAGGGCAGCACTTTTTTACATGAAGGGGACTCACAACATACAGGGGTGGGTGGGGTCCTGATTTTGAAAATGACAAGTTTGTAACTTCTTCTCTTCTATCCAAGCCAACATGTCCTCTCCTTTCTGCCGGGCCCCTTGGGTCCCGTCCTTACTGGGGACTTGCCTCATCCATGTACGGCTGAGCTCAGGAACCATCTGCCTGCCCCCAGGTGGGGCTGTGGCTCTGGCCTCCCAGGCCCACTCTCCTTAATATCATTTATTTCAGCCAATGTCACATTGGGGAGGGGACCCTGGACAAAGGAACAGGAAGCCAAGGGGTGATTTGTCCTTTTCTAATGTGCAGGCTGGGGTAGCCAGGCCAACAATCAATGTTTATCTAGAGCAGGGTGGGGGTGATTCTAGATAGTATCCAGGCACACACAGCCACTCTTGCCACCATGCAACCAGGGCCAGCTCCAGGCTCAGCAAGGTGGAACCGGCTTGCAGCCCACCGTCCATCTGGCCCAGGTGTGTGGTGGAGGCCTGGAGCTGCTCAGGACCCCTAAGGCGGCATGGCCTCTGCTCACTTGCCTTCAGAGGGGCTCATCCCCAGCTACATATGGAAAGCGTCTGTTTCAAGGTGCCGAGCTCCAACCTGAGGGACTGTTTTTGACAAGCCCACTGGTCTCCTCAAAGCCCGCTTTGCCCTGGTGAGGATGGAGGGAACACCAGGACCCTGCTGTTGGGACCTCTCAGTGCTTGTACACTGAAGCTGTGCCTTGTCACCCACTGAGCAGCGAGAGACCAAGAGGTGGGACACACATCCAGCCAGACACCAGGATGTGCTGGGCTGATCCCTCAAAGCCTAGGCAGCTTGGCACTAGGACATTCATCAATGGTGACATTGGTCTGCCTAGACCTCCTGGCCTCACCCCACGTTCCACTGTTCAGACCCAAGAAAGAGCTGCTCTCGGCTAAGACAGCCCTGCTGTGCTCTCTGCTTTGTCCTCCTCCAAGGGTCTGACCTCCCAGGGCCCTGAGGAGGCCTCGTGGAGTAGAAGGCTCCTCACTCATGGGAACAGCCAGGTCTCCTCCTACACACTGGGCTCCGATGGGCAGGCCCAATTCCTCAACCTGTGCTGCTGTGCACACAGGGAGAGTAGCAGAGGCCAGAGCCCTGAAACCAGACTCCAGAGCTACTGCCCGAGGGTGAGGGCAGACCCTGTGGAGTCAGAGCCACATGCCTCTCCCCCTCCCAACTTCCAGGGCGGCCTTAGGCAACTCACACCGCCCTGTGCCTCAGTCATCTTCTGTCATCACAAGGTTGCCCCTGTGCCCAGTCAGGTCCAGGAGTCCAGTGGAGGAACAGCCTGTTTCCCAGCTCCCCTACACCTCCCTTGGCACTGAGGTCTTGGCCATCCACCACACACTTTATAGTGGTTTGCCTGTGGACTCAGGGCTTGTGCACAGCCAGGCCTTTCTACTTCAGTTTTTTAAAGGAAGTAACATACTGCCAGGATCTCAGATTCTGTGGCATCTAAGGCCTGTGAAGGGGTGGTCATAGGGGTCCCCCAGATCCTAAACCAAGGTTCTGCCTGCGCCAGGCCCACCTCAAGGAAGCCCTGGGTAGGTGGGGTCAGCTTAGGAACATTCATTCTCATTTGTCCAAAACCACCTTGAGTTTTAAGTATGAATATTAATCTTGATGCTTTTTAACTATTGTATTAACTTGCTGAGATTTAGAAATACTGTTTTAAAAAAAAGAAAAACGTTTTTTAATTTCTGTATTTTTTTTCTGTATTGTATCCTCATGGGACATTAGGGGTTTTATATGGTAAGACACCTAAGGTTTTGGTAAAAAAAAAAAAAAAAATTATCAAATTATATCCAGACGATTCTTCCCTAGAAGAAAAACAATCTTTACATGTGATAAAAAAAAAATATTGAAAACAGAGGTGGATTTTTCCTTTATGGTGCTGACAGGAAGGATGGAGAATGAGGAGAAAATAAAACTGTGAGGCTCAAGGCTGGTGTTCTCTATTTATTTGAGACAAGCTGGGGCAGAGGGCTGCTGATTCAAGCCAGGGGCTGGGCAGCTCGAGGCTGGCTGACTCTGGAACAAAGTCCACATGTGCTAGGAGTCCAGGCCGTCTGGGGTCTCCTACTGGGTGTCTCCCAAATCCTTTAAGAACTGAGAGGTTGGCAGCAAAAAAGTGGTGGCATGGGGTGGGGGAAGTGGAGAGGACAAGGCCATAGCCATCCGGGGAACATGTCCAGGGAACATCCAGGGAGGTGTCCCTGCTGCAGCAAGGCTAGGGAGGGTCATGGCAGGGGCCTTGGGATAGATACAAGTGGGCTTACAGGGAAAGGTTACACCTCCTGGCTACTTTTCCCAATGGCTACCCCTCACCCCCTCTTTGGGGAAGCCTCTTTCCTGGTGTCCAGATGCTTATGAATATGGCTTAGTGAAGCTACTCTGCAAGCAAAAGGCCAGAAACCCTTGTCTTGTCAGTCAAGGTTCCATCCACTAGGGACTAGGGTAATCAAGACCTAGGGACTGCCCAAGAAGGCCCTCTTGGGTGACCAGGGACCAGGAAGTTCCTAGAAAGCAGACAGGGCAGATGAGCTCTGTCAGCTACTCTATCAGTTCTCTTCCAGGCAGAGCAGAAGACATCACTGCTCTAGACCTTCCTGAACCATCACACCATACACGGGTCTCCCTAGTCCTTTCTCAGCTCCAAATCAAGCTGTCTGCCACTCCTGGCACTGACATAGATAGAAGAGGTCTCTCTGTGGATGCCAAGCAGGTCCCTGCAAAGACACATGCGCCTCAGCCTTCATTCCCCAGCGAGTCATAAGCCATTCAGAGACTTTATTTCTCAACAAAGAAGGGTCAGTTCAGGGTGTCTACAGGCCTGAATTCCATGGTAACATCTCCAGTATGGGGCTGAAACTCCACAGTGTAGCTGACTGCCTGAGGGCCATCCTGTGGCATGCTGTGATCCAGGGTGGTGTTGAGGAAGTACACGGCCTGCTTGCAGTGAGGGTTCCAGCAGCAGTCCCCCTGCAGGATGAGCAGCAAAAGGAGGTGAGAATCCTGGCACTCAGGCCGTCCTCCTGACCCACCTCTAGAACAGGCAGCTCACACTGAAAAGTGGCCACTAGGGCTTCTGGCCTGAAGAACTTAAGAATGCTCACAGCACAGGTGTGGACCTTCCCTAGGGTTGGCACACACTCTAGGCTTGATGCCCACAGTACTTACTACCTTTTCTTTTTCTCTTTCTCTCTCTCCCTCTCAACTTGTGTGAGAGAGGGAGTGGTGTATGCATGCGTATATGCCCACAAGGCACTCACTCTATAAGCTTGCCCGTGTCAGGCTGAACTCGTCTACAGTGGCTAAAATGGAAAGTCGAGCGTCCCACTCCATTGCTCTTTCACCCAGTCTTATTTGAGCTGGAGTCTCTCACTGATCCAGAAGCTGGATTCTTTTTTGTGCAAGCTCTGAAGATTTTTGGATCTCTGCTCCCCTACAGGATGGGGATTACCAGATGCACAAGGCTACTCCTAGCTATTTATATGGGTCCTGGGATCAAACTTGAGCAGTCTCTCAGGCCTCCTCAGGCCAACGTGCTTGTCCTCTTAAGTTCTGAGCCACCTCTCCAGCCCTACAGCGCTACCTTGTCTGCTGCAGGCTCTAGGAGGCCAGTGCTGACCGTGCTGTCTGGGGTCAGGTGGTATTCCATCCACAAGACGGCTCCGTGGGTCTTCCCAGGCCTGGGAAGGAAGATAGGGCCCAGATAGATAGTTATATGGAGACGTGTGTTCAGCCAGGACTTCTCTCTGCTTTCCCCAAAGCTCGTTTCTTTACCACTCCTACCCCACCCAGGCAGGAGCTTCCAGCATTCCAGGCCCACCTAACTGAAGTCTACGCAGAAAAGGCTGGGCCAGAACAGCCATGGCTCTGAACTCTGCTGCTCTTCATGACCTGACCAAGCACTGAGAGGAGGCCAGGGCTGCATGGCCCCACAGGCTGAGACGCAGGCTGCCACCTTGACACTGAAGATTCACTAGGCAGTGGCATGTGTCTTGCCTGTCTCTGATGCAGAAGGCCGAGGAGCTCTGTACTTAGCTCCACTAGGCAGGAGGTGGGGCTCCTCTGTGAAGGGAACTGGATCTATGGCGTCTCCCATGTCTTGCAGCAAGCAGCCTCACCAATCCTGACCTGCTTTAATTCCCAAGAGTGTCCAGGAAAATGGGCCAGTGGGTAGCCATAGCAACCAAATTCACGTTATTCTGCAGCTGTGATCAAACACGAGGGCCTCAGGTGGAGACAAGCAAGACCCGCTGCAGCTCCCCCCCTTCCCCCAGCACATGCCTAGATACCATGAAACCTGCCACCATGCGAAGATGAGAAGCAGAGGGAGGATACAGGGTGGCCAGAGAAGTGTCTAGACCAGCAGAGCTTCACCATGTGGATAGTAACTCTCCCACTTCCACAGCCTCCACTCACCTCCTTAGCTCCATGGAGCCTGCAGCACGTAGGGGCTGCTGGGGGACCGGCTGCTGAAAATCAAAGGTCAGGATCCGCTGGGGCTCGGAGAGGCTGCGGCAGGGGTACTCCCACAGGGGGTGGGGCTCCGCCTCCTTGCTCTCCCGGAAATCCAGGGCCCGCTAGAGGAGGGAATTTGGGGGGCTATAGAGATGAACCGCAGCAAGCCACAGATAATCTCACTTCCTTGGCCCAGGGCCCTAGGGAGACGGCAGTCACATGGGGCAGCATGTGTTCATAGTGCCTGGTCATAGTAGCCTGCTTCTCCCCTTCCCGCCCACTCATCAAAGGGCCACTTTACTTCTTCAGGCCTCACTTTCTTCCTTTTTAAATGGGAATGACAATGCCTACTCTTGACCTATTCTGAGGACCAAATGTGTACATGGCGCTCACTGATACCGAGCACTTCAACCCTATATCCTGATGGAGGCTCAGAGACAGGCCCGTAAACTCGCCAGCCCAGCGCTGGAGAAAAGAACTGGTGCCTGGTGGGAATAAGCAAGGTGCAGGGCACAGGGAGGCTGTGTGGAGGAGATGACTCAAGGCAGGGAGCTAAGGTCAAAGGGCTGGAGGTGAACTGTGGACAAGAGCCACGCGGGGGAAGCAGGGACAGCCCAGAACAACCCTGCAGGGCTCGGTGGGTCCTTCCTGTGGGGGTGTGGTGGTTTGATTCAGGTGTCCCCCATAAACTTAGGTGTTCTGAATGCTAGGTTCCCAGCTGATGGATATTTGGGAATTAATGCCTCCTGGAGGGAGTGTATTGTTGGGGGTGGGCTTAAGGGCTTTATAGCCAGTTTCCCCATGCCAGTGTTTGGCACACCCTCCTGTTGCTGTAGTCCACCTTATGTTGGCCAGGGGGTGATGTCCACCCTCTGCTCATGTCATTGTTTTCCCCTGCCATCGTGGAGCTTCCCCTCGAGCCTATAAGCCAAAATAAATCTCTTTTTCCCAGAAGCTGCTCTTGGTTGGGTGATTTCTACCAGCAATGTGAACCGGACTGCAACAGGGGGAATAGCCACATTTAGGATCTATGTTTCCTTGGGATCCCTGTGGAGGAAGGGTGGGGGTGGCAGGGTCAGAGCCATAGCCCAGAGGGACAAAGACAGGGTGGACAGCAGTGGAGGCACACCTGGGTGGGGGGCTCCCTGTCAACCTAATAACTGCAAGGGAAGACGGGGCCTGCAGGGAGGACACCAGGTCTAGAAAGGGAGGGGTGGGCCTGGAGAAACATGAGAGCCAAATTGCCTGATGGCACCCAGCAGCTAGCAGCTGTCTGGACTGCACCCACAGACCACACACCAGACTGGCAAGCCAGGTTGTGCAGACTGAGGAGCAGGGGCCTGAGGGAGACCCAGCACATGTGACACCCCGGAGCATGGAAGAGTGGGAGTGAGCCAGGAAGGAGCCTGATGAGTGGCCAGGGGTGGCAGAGGCACCCAGAGTAGGTGCCTCAGCACAAAGATGTCGAGGAGAATGGACAGTCGGTGGTCTGCTGTGGAGGTGTGACACAAATGGAAAATACCCATGGGATTTACTTAAAAAACATTTACAAGCCATCAGGCGTGGTAGCACAGGCCTTTGATCCCAGCACTCAGGAGGCAGAGGTAGGAGGATCAATGTGAGTTCGAGGCCAGATCACCTTGTAGAAAGGCTGTCTCAACAGAAAACAGGCTGCTGACGCCAACAGAAGCAGCTCTAATGCTGCAGCAACATTCAGGTCCTAGCTCAAGTTTCCAATTCAAGAGTTACAGCAGGGGTGAAGAATGGGGCTGGTACCACAGGATCGTTCTCAGGTTAACAATCACGGTGGACCAAGCCACACAGCAGCACTAGCCTCCCTGCCCTGAAGAGAAAAGCTCTCTATACACTGCCTGGGCCAGGTCCCTGTCAGAGGCCTATGATGGGTGGAACAGTGCTGAGAGCTTTGGCCTTACCTTTTATTTATTTGTTTTTGAATTTATTTATTAGAGACAGAGAGGGGGGTGGGAGGGAGAGAGAAAGAGAGGCACGTCAGGGCCTCTAGCCACTGCAAACAAACTCCAGACACAAGCGCCACCATGTGCATCTGGCTTACTTGGAACCTGAAGAATAGAACCTGGGTCCTTAGGTTTTGCAGGCAAGCGCCTTAACCACTAAGCCATCTCTCCAGCCCTTTCCTTTTATTTTTTATTTACTTGAGAGAAAGAGAGAGAGAGAGAGAGAGAGAGAGAGAGACCAAGTGCCTTAACCACTAAACCATCTTCCCAGCCCACCTTTTATTTTTTAGTGGTACTGGGAATTGAACCTAGGACCTTGTATATGCTAAGCAAGTCCTCTACCACTGAGCTAAATCCTCAGTGCCAAATCCTCTTTTTTAAAAAAATTTGAGACAAGCCAGGCGAGTGGCGCGCACCATTAATCTCAGCACTCTGGAGGCAGAGGTAGGAGGATTGCTGTGAGTTCGAGGCCACCCTGAGACTCCATAGTGAATTCCAGGTCAGCCTGGGCTAGAGTGAGACCCTACCTTGAAAAAGCAAAAAAAAAAAAAAAATTTTTTTTTGAGATAGAGTTGCTAAGTCAGTTGTGCTAGTCTTGAACTTTCAATCATCATGTCTCAGCTTCAGAGTAGTAGTTGTTACAGGCCTACCCCACAAGACCTGGTGGCGGGGGCGGGGGGCTGCCTACCTTAATCATGTCATCCATGATGTGCACGTCGAAGCCTTCACAGTCACCACAAGGGCTCCGGATCCGCCACAGGTCCTGAGGAAGGAATATCCCTGACTTCACTCACCTGGGCCACAAGGAAGCATGGCGCCATGAATAAGCAGGGACAAAGGGCCAGCAAGAACCAGAGGCATAACTTGATATTCCTGCAGCTAGGGCTGAAGGGACGGAGACCAAAAAGGTGGTTCGTGTAACAGACTAGTACAGAAACCTGCAAACTAACATGCTACCAAGACTTCTCCTTTAAGCTCCGCAGCGAGAGCCTCCACGGTGAAGTTCTGTGCTTCGTATCCAGATCAACTTTAGCAATTTTTTTTTTTTTTTTTTTTTTTTGAGGTAGGGTCTCATCCTAGCCCAGGCTGACCTGGAGTTCACTATGTAGTCTCAGGGTGGCCTCACACTCACAGCAATCCTCCTACTTCTGAAGCCTCCTGAGCACTGGGATTAAAGGTATACACCACCACACCCAGCCTTAGCAATATTCTTTGGGAGATAATCTGTAGGCAGCTCTCCAGTGCTTAGTGCCCGTTAACAGTGCATGAGGATCCAGAAGCATACTGTGGCTGTCTATCTCCCATCTGCTGCCTCTTGGGACATGTGTCTGGAAAAGTGTATGCTTCTCTATGACCACTCTTTAGCCACGAGAACCACAATTCACGTGGAAATCTCATCAAGTAAATAACAGAAGAAATGCCCAGAAATTAAGTGATGGGGCCACCAGGCTACCAACGGAGCCATTCTTAGAAAAGAAATACAGCATGTGATTCATTCTCCATTTCAGTTAAAAAGCACTTCAAAATCCTTTTAATAAAAAATGCCTTTCCCAAAATGACTTTTTGACTGTGGTTCTGCTTTGATGAGAAAATTAAAATGAAGCTTTTCAGTTTCTCCATGCATAAAGCTCACTTCCATCTCAGGATGCTTTAACTACAGCCCTGCTCTTAACCAGAGCACAGCGCAGCACAGCATGTCCTCTGAAACTCTTCACTTATATTTTTTTAATTATTCTGATAAGCTGTAATTGTAAAATGACAACAAAGACATTTCCATTTCATATATCAAACTAATGTTTAAAAAAAAAAAAAAACTCAAGCTTCCTCTATTCAGTACTGTGCTGATACAGAAAAACGAGGCCCAGCCCACACCACCAAGCCCAAGTCACGCCGTCCGCACTCATGGTCTCTAAACCCACCCTCCTGCCGTGTTAGTGTTTTGCAAAGCCCTCTGGGTGGCTCACCTTGAACTCCACGATCACAGCGTGCAATGAGGCACTCTGGGGCATCACAATGGCGCCAGGTGCCAGGTGCTGGTCTACGGCGGTGCGGACATACCAGAAGTACAGGTTGTGCCATGGTAGCAGGCTGGTGGTGAAGAAAGGCTCGCCCAGGAGGAGGGAGACCTAGCAACCAGGGTAGGAAGGAGGATCTAAATGTCAGAAGTGCTCAGCCGGCCAGTGAAGCAGTTCCACAGGAACACAGAAGTGGCAGGCCATTTATTTACTTACTTATTCATTCATTCATTCACTCACTCACTCACTCATTCAACAAATGAGCATGCCTGCTTGGTACCTGCCCCTGAAGATACAAAGAAAAAGACAAAAGTCCTGCCCTCTGTTGAAGAGGAAAAGATAATCACAGGCAAGGGTAGGAGTGGTTCTCATGTGAAAGACACAAGGAATGCATACAGGGAATCCAGGAAGAGCTTCCAGAATGGTACCTGCCAATCCACATTTAAAGCTGCCTCACCCCAGTGTTATCAGCACTGCTTGAACTCCGCATCAAAGCCACTGGGCTTGAATACCACACAGCTGGGGACACTGGGAGCATGTGCTTGACAAAGCATAGGCTCAGGAGACATGTGAATAAACAAACAGATGCATCCTAGGAGTCAGAAAAGCCAGAGGGATGGGCAGGGTCAATTCGGAATTTGAGTAAGCCAGGCGTTGTGCTGTGAGCTTTTCATCCCAGCACTCAGGAGGCAGAGGTAGGAGGACTACTGTGAGTTTAAGGCCAGCCTGGGACTATAGACTAAGTTCCAGGTCAGCCTGGACTAGACTGAAACCTTGCTTTGGAAAAAAAAATAAATAAATAAAAAATTAAATAAATCCTTCTGAGCCCCATGAAGTACATGGGGACAGCTCTGCAGGTGGACCTGTGCACAGGGTGCCTCAGGTGAGTGCTACAACATTCAGCCCAAGTACAGAAAGGGAAGGAAACTGGGACAATCCGAGAAGGCTCCCTAGGGCCAAAACCCCACTGGATGGTAAGCAGGGGAGATGAAAGCCAGAACAGGGGGGACTCTGAATACTTTCCCGCCCTTCATCCCTGCCAGTAATAGCTTATCACTTCCACTCAACAGAGGGACCTGGAGCCTGGCCAGCACACTAGAGAAATGAATGACAACTTTATCTTCCAAACCCTCATCTAAAGGGGGCGGGGGAATAACTTGTACCTTCATGCTCATAGTAGCACTATTTATAATAACAAAAAATAGGAACAAGCCAGGCATGGTGGCACACGCCTTATTCCAAGCACTTGGGAGACAGGGGTAGGAGGACTGCTGTGAGTTCGAGGCCACCCTAACTATACAGTGAATTCCAGGTTAGCCTAAGCTACAGTGAAACCCTACCTCCAAAAATGGGGGAAAAAAAAGTTTGATAAGAAAGTCCTGGGCTGGAGAGATGGCTTAGCGGTTAAGCGCTTGCCAGTGAAGCCTAAGGACCCTGGTTCGAGGCTCGGTTCCCCAGGTCCCACGTTAGCCAGATGCACAAGGGGGCGCACGCGTCTGGAGTTCGTTTGCAGAGGCTGGAAGCCCTGGCGCGCCCATTCTCTCTCCCTCTATCTGTCTTTCTCTCTGTGTCTGTTGCTCTCAAATAAATAAATAAATAAAAATAAAAATAAATTCTTAAAAAAAAAGAAAGTCCTAAAATTAATCTGGTGATGGTTGCATGACCTTACTAAATACAAACTAACTGAACTGACCACTTTAAATAAGTGAATCGTATACCATGTGAATTGTATCTCAAGCTGTTATTTTTTAAACTGTCTAAGGGAAAATGGGCAATAGACTTGAACAGATATTCAAACAAGACTTGTAAATAGCTAAAACAAACCTTCCATAGCATACGAGGGATGTAGGGTTTTGTTTTGTTTTTTGTTGTTGTTTGTTTGTTTTATTTTGAGGTAGGGTCTCGATGTAGTCCAGGCTGACCTGAAATTTACTATGTAGTCTCAGGGTGGCCCCGAACTCACGATTCTCCTACCTCTGCTTCCCAAGTGCTGGGACTAAAGGCATGTGTCACCACACCTAGCCAGAAGTTTCTTAAGAAGTTAAGCATAACTATCACATGACTTAGTAATTCCAGGTCTAGGTACCTGAAGACACATCTTAAAAAAAGATTTCTACACCAATATTCATAGCAGACTTATTCAAAATAGTCAAAACCTAGAAACAATCCAAAAACTCACCACCAGCTGAACAGAAAGTGTAGCACAACTATATAATGGAACATTATTTAACATTACAAGGAACAAAATAAGCCGGGTGTGTGACGCAAGCCTTTAATCTCAGCACTTGGGAGACAGAGGTATGAGAATCGCTGCGAGTTCAAGGCCAGCCTGAGACTACATAGTAAATTTCAGGTTAGCCTGGGCTAGAGTGAGACCCTACCTTGAAAAACTAACAAACAAGAACCTACCTTGACAAACCAAAAATAAATAAATAAATTAAATTAGATTAAATAAAAAGGAACAAAATACCCACATATCCCACAACACAGAGAACCTAAAAGAATCTTATGCTCAGACAGAAACCTGATGCAAAAAAATCAAATAAAATCACAGATAGCAAGTGCTATTTTACTTCTGCAAAAATGTCCAGAAAGGGCAAATATATAGAAACAGAAGCCAGAGTCCAGTTTCTAGAATTTTCAAGGAAAGGTGATCAACAGGTTGGCAGCTGGACATGAGATCTGCATCCAAAAAGAGAAGAGGTCTGCCGACAGCGAAGCTCCCAGTCCCTGGTTCACACGCGAGAAGAGACAGGACTCCAGGGAAAGGAGACACGATGGGAGGGAAAAGGGACGCAGGGCCAGTGTAAAGGAAGAGCATGAGGGAGGAACAGGAACTGAGGGGAGGACACCCCCACAAAGGCAACTCGGAAGCAGCAGCCAAAAAGGTAAGAGCAGTCTAAAGAGGAGTGGAAGTGTGTAAGGAGATGGTGCTTGGTAACTCCAAGGGTCCCAGTCAGACAGCGATTATGGCGGGAGGATGTGAGCTGGAGGAAGCCTTCAAAGATGGGGTGAAGGGAAAAAAACTGTACAGGGAAAATGAAGAGAATCTACACCATGCTCCTTAATCCCAACAAACTATTCCATCTTTGTCAGAGAGGCGTGGGAGCCCCAATGCAGCTGTATGCTCACAAATGCCTCACCCAGCTCATTGTGGTAAGGTCTCAGCTGGCAGGTGACATGGGAGACAGCGCATACTGCGAGGCCCAGGGATCAGGGTGAGCTACTCACCTTCTTCCCCTCCAGGTCTGCAGATGTTAGCGACTCAGGCCGTTTCTCAATGATACTAATTTTGTCTTCCAAGTGGTTAGCCTTGAAGATCTTAGGGGGAAGAAAAAGCAGCATTTGGACCAGTTTAGAAAACAACCACTTCCTACTTGAAGGCAAAGTCCACTGAATAGTGTCTGTCTCACGTGCTGGAGACATGGGTTAAATCTCCAGCATCACAAACAAAATGAGAGAAAAACCGAACACCTCTCACAGTTGCCTTCTCTGCTGTTTTCTGGGTAAATGGCTCTAAAGCACCACTTCATCTGCTTGTGAAAACTCCTCCCAAAGGGCTTCCTACAGACCATGGGCAAGGTCAAGAACAAAAGACATTTCCGGCAGGCAGGACCTGGCACCAGTCTTGTAGTCACCTTCCAGAGAGGAAATCAAACGAATCATTGCCAGGGAATGAGAAGTGCCCTCTGCTGCCAGCAGAGACTTCCCCGGGCAGTGATGCTGAGGGAAAAAAATCACTCAGTTCTACGACTACAGATGTTAGTTTTCTTAGCTTTAAGTGAAACAGACAAACAAAAACGGAAACATCTTAAACCACAAAAACCAAAGCAAAGGGCAAACATGCACTACTTCTTTTGTTGTTGTTTTTGTTTTTTCAAGGTATGGTCTCACTCTAGCCCAGGCTGACCTGGAACTCACTCTGTAGTCCCAGGCTAGCCTTGAGCTTACAGAGATCCTCCTATCTCTGCCTCCTTAAAGGCATGTGCCACCATGCCCGGCAACATCTCCTTCTAAGCGGATGCCAGCTCACAAGAACTTCCAGGCCAGTTCTCCAGGCAGGAGACAGCCACAAAGCAGAGATCTCAATGCAGCGGCTGCTCTGCCAGCTCCTCTATTTCAATATTATTGCTGCAAACGCAACCATCCATCGCAAACTCAGGAAAAGAGGCTTCACAGGTCACTTGGTTAATTCAGTAACAACTGTCACTTACCTTTTTCATCAGTTTATGGGAAGCTGCTGAACTCTCAACTGTAAATACCTAAAGAGAACACCAGGAGATGAGCTATGAAAGATGCCCTGGAAGGAGAAAATACTCAAATTTATGTAAACAACCCCCCTGGGACAGTGCCTACACTGGGTACTGACCCTGGCAAAGTGGCTGACTCAGAACCCTGAGCTGCAGTGATGTGGCACTGGCCATTGCCTGACTTTTGACCACACACAGAAACAGTAAAATCCCTCTGGCCCCAAACGAAGGCCACTCCACCCACAGACAACAGCTGCATTTGCCAAGGGCTCTCGTCACAGAATCACCTGCTGGGAGCAGGCACTGCACCAACTCAAGGGTTTATCTTAGGGGCTGAGGAGATAGCTCAGGGGTTCAAGGCACTTGCTTGCAAAGTCTGCCAGCCTGGGTTCAATTCCCCAGGAATCACACAAAGCCAGATGCAATAAGTGGTTCACATGTCTGAAGTTTATTTGCAATGGCAAGAGGCCCTGGCATGCCCATATTCTCTCCCCCTTCTTTCTTTCTCTAAAATAAATAATTTTTTAATCTTTTTAATTTTTAAAAAATAATTAACAACTTCCATGATTGTAATAAAATAAGTAAATTTAAAAAAACGTAAGCTGATCTTTAAAAAGCAAAAATCAGGGCTGAAGAGATGGCTCAGCAGTTAAAGGTGACTGCTTGCAAAGCCTGATGGCCTGGGTTCAGTTCTCCAGCAAAGTGGCACATGCATCAGCGTTCATTTGTAGTGCCAAAAGGCCCTAGTGTGCCCATCTCTCTCTCTCTCTCTCTTCCTCCTTCCCCTCCCCTCTCTCTCTACTTGCAAACAAATAAATAAAAAAGTGTGTGTGCGTGTTTTCTTTTTTAAGTGAAAAACATGGGCAGAGGAGATGGCTCAGTGGGTAAAACCACTTGGCACACAAGCACGAGTACCTGAGTTCAGATCCCAAAGATTCGAGCAAAACTAGACAAAGCAGCATGCCTCCGCAGCCGCAGTACTCCTGCAGCAAGACAGGGGGCGCCGAGAGCAGGGTGCCTGGGAACCTGTCGTGCCCAACAGCGAGCAAGAGACCTTGCCCTGAACGAGGTGGAAGGCAAGGCATGGACACCCAAGGGTGCCCTTTGGCCTCCATGGTGCACTGTGGCACACATACCTGCACGCGCACAAACGCACGCACGGCAGCACACGCGCTGTGACACAAAAGGGGAAAACAACAATACAAAAGAGAGACTAAGTGAAACATAAGAGAACGGAACAACTCGCATGGAGCTGAGAGAAAGGCATGTGCCCAGTACCTGCTCCGCCCCGAAGTGATGGGCCAGCATGGAGAGCAGACTGCCGTCGCTGACACAAAGACAGACGCTGTCTGCTGTCAGCACCTGTGGGTAGAGAGCAGGTCGGCCCAGGTGGCTTCAGTTCACCAGGAGCTTCCTCCTGGCAGACTGACAGAAATGCCTCCTTCTTCCATACTCCACCTAGACTCTGGAGTCAATCTGATCTCCTCCCACCTCCCCAGTGCCACGCCTGCCGTACGCTCGGCCATGCCTGCCTTCTGGGCCCATGCAGTCACCAGTACTGGCGCTCTGTGATGGTTTGGATGTATAACGCCCTCTCCCCTCCACAGGCCGGTGTACTTGAACGCTTGGTCCCTAGCTATTTGGGAAGGCTGTGGAACTTTTAACAGGTGGAGCCTTGTTGGAGGAAATGTGATACTGGGTTGGGCCTTGAGGTAATAATACAGCCTGGCCTGCATGTTTTGTTCAATCTCTGTCTCTCCTTCCCTCCTGCTGATGTGACCACGTGACAATGGTTGCCTGCTCCTGCCATACCATGATCGACTGATGTATCCTCTGGAATTCTTTTCTTCCATAAGTTGTTTCTAGTCAGGTACCTTGTCCCAGCAATGAAAAAGTAACTGAGGAGCTGGACATCGTGGCGCATGCCTTTAATCCCAGCACTCGGGAGGCAGAGGTAGGAGGATCATCATGAGTTTGAGGCCACCCTGAGACTACAGAGTGAATTCCAGACCAGCCTGGGCTAGAGTGAGACCCTAACTTGAAAAACCAAAAATGAAAAAGTAACTGATTTATCCCCAATCACCCCACTAGTACCCATTGCCAAAAAGACCCTCTTCAGATCAACCAGAAAGCCTAGCTTAAGGTTTGCTCCACTTATAAAAGAACCCAACTCTTAACATCTGGCCCATGTGCTCCGAGTAATTCCTCAAAACAAGAGTGCCTTTATGGGTCATAGATCCCTTGGTGATGATCTTCAGACAGCTCATTTCCTTCTTTCTCACAAAATGAATGCATTTGCACACATATTTCTGTACACAATTCTACGAAGGCCAGAAGACCCCTCCCAAAACCCTACCTGGGAACCCAAGGTTCAGCCCTCTGCTACAGGCAACAAGAACAAAGGTTTTTAGGCTAGAGAGTTCCATGGTCAAATTTACATTTTAGAACATTTTAGTTGTTTTTTTCCTGGATTTTTCGAGGTAGGGTCTCACTCTAGCTCAGGCTGACCTGGAATTAGTCTCAGGGTGACCTCGAACTCCACAGACATCCTCCTACCTCTGCCTCCCAAGAGCTAGGATTAAAGGTGTGCGCCCCCCCCCTCCCCCCGCCTGGCTAGAACATTTTAGAAAGATGCAACAGATGAAAAGGGGGGTATGACTGAAGTCACTGGGCTCACCCACACCCATCGTTGTGACCAAAAACAAAGGCATCCTGCACAACTAGAGGAAGGTTCCCAGGGGAGTGCTTATGGAAACAGAGAACACCCTAGAGAGTTTGCACAGGAGCCAAGAACAAGCTTCTTAGAAATCCAGAACAAGCTCTTTAGCACCTATTCCAGATAAATCCAACTGAAGGCATTCATTGACGGAAGGCAGACAATATAATTAGCCAATCACAAGCAGAGGGCTGGACCCACACCCAAGGGGAAAGGCACTTACTGTTCTCAGGGCTTGAGCATACTGATCAGTTCTGTCCTGATCATTGATCTCCCCAAACCTAGGTCTGTTCCAGAGCAGGTGAGCCTGGCAGTCACATACAGGGCGCATCTGGTGGACTCTCTCATTCTCATCAGGGCTGGGGTGGGAGATGAAAAGGCAGACACAATTAAAAACGACCTGTCATGTGCCAGGGAGCATGAGTCTGGACACCAGCTCTCAAATAGGCACTGGTGGTTACACAGCCCTCTGACTTGATACTTTGCTCATATACCTATCTCCTTCTGTTTCTTTTCTTTTGAGACAGAACCTCATGTGTCCCAGGCTACGAACTCACTATGTAGCTGAGAATGGTCTTGAGCTTCTGGTGCTCTTGCCACCAGCTCCTGAGTGCTGGGTTACAGGTGTGCACCACCACATATACTTTCTCATATCTGCTTTAAGTGATACTCAAAAACCCATGACAGCCTATTCTGAGTGCACACAAACGGGCATTGATGTGTCTTCTCGAAATCTTTTGCTCTGGGCTGGGAAGATGGCTCAGCACTTAAAGATACTTGCTTGCAAAGCCTGCGGGTCTAGGTTCAACTTCTAAGACACCCACATAAAGCCAGGCACAAAAAGTGGCAAGTTGTTTGCAGCAGCAAGAGGCCCTGGCGTGCCCATATACAGACACAGACACACACACACACAGACACACACACACACACATTTTATTTTTTTTGAGGTAGGATCTGGGTCTAGCCTAGGCTGACCTGAAATTCACTATGTAGCTTCAGGCTGGCCTGGAACTCACAGTGATTCTCCTATCATGGCCTCTCATGCTGGGATTAAAAGTGTATACCATCATACCCAGCATAAATAATTTTTTTTTTTCCCAAGGTACAGTCTCACTCTAGCTCAGGCTGACCTAGAACTCACTCTGTAGTCCCAGGCTGGCCTTGAACTAACAGCAATCCTCCTACCTCTGCCTCCCAAGTCCTAGGAATAATGGTGTGCACCACCACGCCTAGCTTATAAATTTTAAAAAATTAAATCTTTTGCTTACCAAACAAAACAGAACAAAAAGTAAGTTTATGCCAGGCACGGTGGCATGTGCCTTTAATCCCAGCAGTGGGGAGGCAGAGGTAGGATTGTCGTTGAGTTCAAGGCCAGTCTGGGACTACAGAGTGAGTACTAGCCAGGTCAGCCTGTGCTAGAGCAATACCCTACCTCAAGAAAAGCTAAAAAAAGAAAATAAAAATTTTTTTTTTTTACTCTGATTTTATTCTGTTCCAATACAAATTTGCCCACTGAGTCTCTACAAGGTCTGTACATGGGAAATTTACATTAATTGCAGTCATCAAGGCCCCGTCTTCCACCCCCATAAGGCACAGGAATACCTGGGTCCCTGAAGGCTGTACCATACACAGTAATCATCGTGGTGGGCTACCAGGCAGCAGGGGGTGCCCTGTACAACAGGCTTCTCTTGTGGCAGGAAGTACACACACTGCATCCAGTGATCCCGCCACTGAAATGAAGAGCACAGCCAGCGATCACCAAGCTACAATAGTAATGCTTCTAATCCAGCGGCCCAAAGCCAATCCAACTACCAGCGTGATGGCATAGACACTTGGCTACTATGGCCCTAAAGATAAGGACAAATTCTTCTAATCAGAGAAGCCAGAGGTCCGAAAGCTTGCCAGAATCAATTTAGGAAGACAAATGTAGTCAAGGGGAGGGGTCTTCTGGAATGGCTCAGAAGAGGGGACAGGGGACAGGCTCCTGTCTACCCGCAGAGCAGCACTAATGCTCTGCCTTCAGTCTGTTGAGCTAGGAGTCAGATTTCATTTGAAGAAAAAATTTCCTGGCTCTCAACCAAGGCTAACCTAGTGGTCTGGAGGAAACCCTCTCTGAAGAGCACAATTACACGGCTTTGACAGACTCAGAATCTCCTTTTGTCTCCTAAGTGGTTTCAAAGCACACAAACAATGCATAAAATCTAACTGGATCTTAGACTGGGGAAACAAGCTATTAAAGAAGACATGTGGCAACAATTAAGGAAATTTTATTTTATTTTTATTGTTTTGGTTTTTTTGAAGTACGGTCTCGCTCTAGTCCAGGCTGACCTGGAATTCACCATGTAGTCTCAGGGTGGCCTTGAACTCATGGCAATCCTCCTACCTCTGCCTCTGAGTGCTGGGATTAAAGGCGTGTGCCACCACTCCTGGCAGGAAATTTTATTTTTAACCATGTTACATGATATTATGGAATTGGTGTTAATTGTGTTAGGTGTGACTATGGTATTTTGCTTATGTTGAAAATGGTTTTATTTACTTTTGTTTTTTCAAGGTAGGGTCTTGCTCTAGCCCAGGCTGAGCTGGAATGCACTCTGTAGTCTCAGGCTGACCTCGAACTCACAGAGACCCTCGTACCTCAGCCTCCCGAGTGCTGAGATGTGCACCGTCATGCCCCACTGAAAATAGTTTTACATGAAGTAGTAAAGAGTAAAGTATCAAATATCTGAAACAGACTGTTAAGTGATTTAGGAGTAAACTGTACGTGTGTGCAATTAGAAATGAAAGGAAGAGGCAAGAAGGAAGAGAGAATGGAGAGACAAAGCAAATGAGGCAAGCTGAAGTGAAGTATGGTAATAACATCACTGTGCACTTTGCTTACCCAGTAGATTTTTCAAATCAAGAAGTGGAGAAAAACACACATAAAGGTTTTTTTTTGGTTGTTGTTGTTGTTGTTAATCCTTTAAATTAAGTGGTGTTTTGAAAGAACTTGAATATTCTAAATTGTGAAACATAGTTTACAGTGTATTTGAAAGTTCTTCACCACCCCCATGCATCAAACCGAGCCATACCTGAGTCCCAATGAACCCTTCACTAAATTGTTAGTTCTTACTACAAATCCTACATAAAGAATAAGAAAAACAAGGTCATTGCCGAGGCTCTTGGTTTCCCACCAGGAATAGATGGTAAGACCCTACTGCTGAAAACTCCACATACTTGGGCTGCAAGGCCACTGAGAAATCCTGCTGGAACTGAGCTGATAACCTCCTCCGTGTAGACCAGCTGACAGAAAGCTGGAAGAAGCCATTAGGCATGCAGTTCAATGGGAGAAAGAGAAATCACCAGTGAAGATACTCCACAGTGGACACTGTAAGCCTTGAGTTTGGCCAGCCAGGCCAAATAAGCCAACAAGTACAATAGTGGCACATCTGTCATGGTAGAAACCAGCTGCCCTCTAATTGGTCTGGAGGCCCGCTCCATGGGAGGGAATACATCCCTGATACTGAAAACTTAAAACAGGGGTAGTCATGAGCCCTAGGGGAGTAACGTCTGCTGCTGTCTGGCTAAATGTATATACTATGCTGATCAAACTGCCTGGTAAGCACTTCTGTTAATGTCATACCCTTATATTAATGCTACTCTCACTTTTGGTAGAGAATCTTCTCTTTTCAGATGGCAGTGACCTTGGGATGACTCACAAGGCATCATGGTGCTGGAAAGAAGTGACAGGAGGGCTCAGCACTGCAATATCTCTATCACACCTTCCAAGGCTCAGGGTCTAATGCAGAAGAGGTGGCAGAAAGAATGTAAGAGCCAAAGGAAGGGTAGGAGTCCTTACAACGTGCTCCCCCTAGACACAAAATGGCCTGGATAACCATGACCTCACAGTGCCTGACAGTACCTATATAAGACCATTATAATAGGAGGAAAAGATCATGACATTAAAATAAAAGAGAGACTGATTGAGAAACTGATTGAGGGGATATGGTGGAGAATGGAGTTTCAAAGGGAAAAGTTGGGGAATGGAGGGCATTACCATGGGATATTGTCTACAATCATGGAAGCTGTTAATAAGAAAAAAGAATTAAAAAAGAAACCATATGCACATAAATATATGTACATTCCAGAATTATTTATACTAACAAAACTGGAACCAACACAAATGTCTACCTCAAAAATGGACCAATGAGTCCTTATATAGAATACTCACAGCTATTTAAAATGACAGACTATAATACACCATGAGAAAGGCTAGAAAGCATTGGCATGAATTCACATTTGAAAAGAGATCCAAGAAAGGTAGTTATTTAGGATATAAGGACTACATGTGAATTTTTACACACTTCTGTTTTAGAAAAGGAGGTACATTATTCTTATAACCTATAAGTTTCTTTTTTTCAAATAAGGTGCTGGCATTTAAAAAAAAGTTAGGCTGGGTGTGGTGGCACACACCTTTAGTCTCAGCACTTGGTAGGCTGAGGTAGGAGGATCACCATGAGTTCAAGGCCACCTTGAGACTACATGGTGAATTCCAGTTCAGCCTGGACTAAACTCTACCTCAAAAGCAAACAAAAAAAAAGACTACAGAGTGAATGTCAGTTTAGCCTGGGCTTGAGCAAGATCCTACTGCAAAAAGTTAAAAAAAAAAAAAAAAAAAAAGAAGAAGGCTGGAGAGATGGCTTAGCAGTTAAGGCACTTACATGAAAAACCAAAGGACCCAGGTTCCATTCCCAGGACCCATGTAAGCCAGATGCACAAGGTGGGACATGCGACTAGAGTTCGTTTGCGGTGGAAAATAAAAGATTCTAGCTGGGCGTGGTGGCGCACATCTTTAATCCCAGCACTTGGGAGGCAGAGGTAGGATTGCTGTGAGTTTGAGGCCACCCTGAGACTACATAGTAAATTCCAGGTCAGGCTGAGCTAGAGAGAGACCCTGCCTTGACAAACAAAAATAAATAAATAAAACAAAACATTTTTTCTCTCTTTCTTTCTCTTTCTCTCTCAAATAAATAAAAAAAAAATAAATTAAAATTTAAAACAAAAAAGGAAGCCGGGCATGGTGGCGCACGCCTTTACTCCCAGCACTCAGGAGGCAGAGGTAGGAGGATCACTATGAGTTCAAGGCCACCCTGAGACTACATAGTGAGTTCCAGGTCAGCCTGGGCTAGAGTGAGAAAAAAGAAAAAGAAAGAAAGAAAGAAAGAGAGAGAGAGAGAGAGAGAGGCAGAGACAGACAGACAGACAGACAGAAAGAAAGAAAGAAAGAAAGAAAGAAAGAAAGAAAGAAAGAAAGGGGACTAGAAATATGGCTTAGTGGTCCAGGCACTTGCCTTCAAAGCCAAAGGACCCAGGTTCATTTCCCCAGGACCCAGATAAGCCAGCTGCACAAGGTGGCACATACATCTGGAATTTGTTTACAGTGGCTAGAGGCCCTGTCATGTCCATTCTCTCCCACCCCCACACCCCACCTCTTTCTTTCTCTCTCTCTCCCAAATAAATAAAATTTAATAAATAAATAAATAAATATTTGAAATATCTTTTAAAAGAAAAAAATTAAAAAGAAACTGGGGCTGGAGAGATGGCTGGGCAGTTAAGGCACTTGCCTGCAAAGCCAAAGTACCCAGGTGTGATTCCCCAGGACACACACAAGCCAGAGGCACAAGGTAGTTCATGTGTCTGGAGCCTGGTGTATGTGTTCTCTCTCTATCTGCTTCTTTCTCTCTCTCACATAAATAAATAAGAAACTGTACTATAAAGACATCAAGGTAGATAAGGAACTAGCTGGAAAGAAGGGATCAGTGGAAGAGGGATAGAGGGGGAAGGTCAAGAGAAGGCAATGAGAGGGAATTATGATCAAAATGCATTTTATACATGTATAAAAATTGCAGGCTTAGGGGCATTCAAGCCAGCTCCCACTTGCCAGAGTCCAGCTCACTCCCTTGCTGGTGTCTTCTACCTGCTGTGGGAGAGGTGATGCCCAGTCTCTGCTCATGCCATGCTTTCCCCTGCCACCATGGAGCTTCCCAAGGATGCACTCTGTTGTAGTGATGAAGCAAACTCGGCCACACCCTAAACAGGCACTGTGTATCTACACATCAGATTTTTACTCTAGACCAAGGACCAATGTATCAACTTGGATCCCAAGACAAAAGCACAGAGAAGCTATGGCATGGGACTGGTAGCTGTGGGTAGTGACACTGAATATTAAATGCTGGTAACAACAAGGCTTTTTTCTTTCTTTCTTTCTTTTTCTTTTTGAGGTAGGGTCTCATTCTAGCCCAGGCTGACCTAGAACTCACTCTGCAGACCTAGGCTGGTCTTAAACTCACATGTGTCACCACACCTGGTCAAAAAGGGTTTTTTTTTCTTTTTTGGAAAAAAAAAAAAAGGACTGCATAAACTGGTTGTGATGGTGCACACCTGTAATCCCAGCACTCAGGAAGTTGAGGCAGAAGGATCACGAGTTTAACACCAGCTAAGTTTGGGTTATCTTGCTACAAACAAGACCCTATTTTTGAAGTGGAAAAAAAGTAGATGCCTAGCTCAACTCTGATGTGATAACTACCTGTGTTTTTTTTTTCTCTTTGTTAATCTTTAGGAACTAAAGAAACTGAGTGTTATGAGACTAAAAGCATAAAAGCAAATGAAAAAAAGGCCTGCCCCACTTGTCTGAGACATCACCTACCTACTACCTAAGATGTCTGTTTGGATATGACAGCTAAAGAGCAATAATCCAACCAGATATGTTCTGAGAACAAATAGATTCTGATATACTTATTATTCTTTCTCACACTATCCAAATTTATCTAAAACCAGAAGCTTCCCTAACCCTGTGCGCTCTGCAGTACTGCCCTGTCAACATGTCTTCCCATAATTCCTTTTCTTTTTAGAATTTATTTATTATTTGTGAGAGACAGAGACGGAGAGAGATAGGAGGGGCGCACCAGGTCTCCTGCCACTGCAAATGGACTCGGTACATGCACCACTCTATGCATCTGGCTTTACATGGGTACTGCGGAATTTTTTTTTGGTTTTTCACACAGGGTCTTGTTCTAGCCCAGGCTGACCTGGAATTCACTGTGTATTCTCAGGGTGGCCTCAAACTCATGGCAATCCTCCTACCTCTGCCTCCCGAGTGCTGGGATTAAAGGCATGTGCCACCATGCCTGGCTTTTCCAAGTCTTCATAAAGAGCTAGTGGCAGAACCTGTCCCAAGGTAAGATAAGCTAAATGGGATCAACGTAGTTTTGTGAAGTCGTCACAGAGATTAATTCAGCTTTTAAATACCGAACAGTATAACAGTTATCACTAGGGGATGGGGAGATGGGTTAGTTGTTAAAGGTGCTTGCTTACAAAGTTTGCTGGCCCAGGTTCAAATATCCAGCCACTCACATAAAGTTCAATGGGGATTCATTTGCAGTGATGAGACCCCAGTGCACCTACACACACACACACATGCAAATAAATAAGAAGGTGGACGACAAAAAAAAAAAAAAAAAAGGCTGGGTGTGGTGATGCACGCCTTTAATCCCAGCACTTGGGAGGCAGAGGTAGGATGGTTGCCATGAATTTGAGGCCAACCTGAGACTACAAATTGAAGTCCAGGTCAGCCTGAGCTAGAAAAAAAAAAAGGGTGGACGAGGAGGAGAAACACTTTCAGGATGTCCTCTGTCCTCTGACCTCCACATCTGGCAACCATACACATACACACACACACACATGCAAATAAATAAAAATAGAAAAAGGGCTGAAGAGACTGCTTGCAAAGCCCGATGGCCTGGGTTCAATTCCCTTTCTTCTGAATTCTAGCCAAGTCTCTCTGTGCTCTGTGTCAGGATGCCCTGGCCCACTCACCTTCCCACCTTCCCTCTCTCCAAATAAATAATAATAATAATAATAATTAATAATAACAATAAACAGTAAGCCAGGGGCCAGGGTAGGAGAGCTGCTACAAATTTTTGCTTCTTGAATCAACAAGACATACCAAGAAGCTGGAGCTGGTGGTATAGGCCTGTATTCCCAGCTACTTGGGAGGCAGGAAGACTCAAAGTTCAGGCCTGCCCACAACAGAGTGACTTCAAGACCAGCCAGGCCAACTTAGTAAAACCTTGTCTCAAAATAAAAGTTAGAACTAGGCATGGTGGCACAGAACTTGGGAAGCAAAGGTAGGAGGATCGCTGTGAGTTCAAGGCCACCCTGAGACTATATAGTGAATTCCAGGTCAGCCTGGACTACAGAAGACCCTACCTTGAAAAACCAAAAAAACTAAACATTAAAGAAAAAAAGCCGGTGTGGTGGCACACGCCTTTAGTCTCAGCACTCGGGAGGCTGAGGTAGGAGGATTGCCATGAGTTCAAGGCCACCCTGAGAATACACAGTGAATTCCAGGCCAGCCTGGGCTAGAGCGGGACCCTCCCTTGAAAAAACAAAAAATAAGCTAAAAAATTAAAAGTTAAAGGGTATAGTGCCTGAATAATCCCAGCACTTGAAAGATGGAGTTCAAGGTCACCCACAATTACATAACAAATTCAAGGTCATCCCGGGCTACTTGAGATCTTATCTCAAAAGAGAACAAAGCCCATAAAAAAGAACTTAACTATGGTCACAGCTGGGCATGGTGGTGCACACCTGTAACCCCAGTACTTGGGAGATAGTGGCAGGAGGTGATCAGAAGATCAAGACCAAAAACACAAAAAAGCAATGAGAACGGAGTTCAGTTGGTATTATCATTGCTTAACATATTTCAAGAAGCCCTAGGTTTGAGACCTGGCACAAAAACCGGAAGTAGTGGTGCACAGCCATGGTCACAGCACTTGGGAGGTGGAAGCCAAAAGGATGGGAAATTAAAGATCATCCTCTGGCCGGGCATGGTGGCGCACGCCTTTAATCCCAGCACTTGGGAGGCAGAGGTAGGAGGATCAGGCTACATAGTAAATTCCAGGTCAGCCTGAGCTAAAGTGAGACCCTACCTCAAACAAAACAAAACAAAACAGAAAACAAACAAAAAAGAAAAAGATCATCTTCTGCTACACAGCAACTTGAAGGCTAACCTGGGATACATGAGACCCTGCCTGATGGTTCACACTGTCAACGTCATGGAACCTGGGGTGACCTGGGAACGCCTGTGAAGAATGATCAAGACAGGGTTAAATGAGACAGGAAGGCTCACGAGTTGTGAGGAGTGCCGTTCAACAGGCTGGGGGGTCTGAACTGGCTGAGTGACAGTGTCCCCTGGCCTCTGCCTCCTGACTACTCACCAAACAGGATCACCTGCGACACACTCTTGCTACCATGCTTTCTTTCCCTGCCATGGACTGTAACGTCAAACTGTAAATGGAAATAAGCCCTTCCCCCTGAAATTGATTTCTCAGGCATTTTTCCTCAACAAAGAAAAAGGTAACTAATTCACCTCTCTTAAAAAAAAAAAAAAAAAAAAGTTGAAAATGGGCTGGCAGCTGGGCACGGTAGCACATGCCTGTAATCTCAGCGCGCGGTGGGTGACAGCACGTTTCAGCGCTGGCCTGAGCTAATGGCAAGATCTGGTCTCAAAAAGGAGGAAGGGACAAGGGGTATAATTCAGTGGTGGTAGTGTGCTCGCCCAGCATACTTAAGGCCCTAGATTTAATCCTTGTTACCAAAAAGGAAAGTAGCAATACACTCTGTACCCTGTAGATTGTTCAACCTCAGTGACTACAGAACTACCCTGTTCCCTGAAAGGACATGGGCTAATGGCTTAGATAGTTCTTGCAGGTGGCCTTTACTTTACACTGTTTTGTTTTTCTTTCTTTCTTTCTTTATTTTTTTACAAGGTAGGCTCTCACTCTAGCCCAGGCTGACTGAAATTCACTATGTAGTCTCAGGGTGGCCTTGAACTCACAGTGATCCTCCTACCTCTGCCTCCCAAGTGCTGGAATTAAAGGCATGTGCCACCACACCTGACTTCTTCTTCTTCTTTTTATAGTTCTTTTTTTTTTCTTTTTCTTTTTCTAGGTAGGGTTTTACTCTAGGTCACACTGACCTGGAATTCACCAATGTAGTCTGAGGGTGGCCTCTAACTCATGGCGATCCTCCTACCTCTACCTCCCTAGAGCTGGGATTAAAGGAGTGCACCACCACACCCAGCCCTCTTTCTATATATATATATGAACACACACACACACACATATATATATAAGTTCACTTTCCAATGAGTAGAAGAAGGGAGATTTTGAGCTGCAGAAAGTGCATCTACAGTCCTCTGTTCCGAGCCGATGTGAGCGCCCTAGAATGTTCTGTGGCAGGAAGGCGTGAGAGAGCGGCATGCCAGCATGAGGGCAAGTGACAGGACTCACTCACGAAGACTTCACTGCTGCTCGCGGAGTACCCGTGCTGATTATGAACTTACACTGAGGGAGCTGCTGTCCTACAACTAGACTATGCCTCCTCATTTTTTTTGAATGGTTTCTGAAAAGAGGGCTGAGAGACGGCTTAGCGGTTAGCGTACCTGCCTGCAAAGCCAAAGGACCCAGGTTCAAGTCCCCAGGACCCACATAAAGCCAGATGTACAAGGTGACACATGTGTCTGGAGTTCATTTGCAGCAGCTGGAGGCCCTGACATACCCATTCTCTTTCTCTCTCTCCCTATCTGCATCTCTCTTTCAAATTAAAAAATAAATTTTTTTCTTTGTGTGAGCAGGGTGTACACATGTGTGAATGGGTGCACCAGGGCCTCTTCCACTGCAAATGAGCACCAGCCACTTTTGCATCTACCTTATGTAGGCTCTGAAACGAAACCCAGGTCAGCAAGCTTTGTAAGCAAGCATGTTTAACCACTGAGCCATTTCCCCAGCCCCTAATTTTATATATTTTTAAAAATTCTTTTATTTATTCATTTGTGAGCAGAGATTTTGTGTGTATGTGTATGTGAGTATGGGTATGCCAGGGCCTCTTGCCCCTGCAAAGAAATTCCAGATGTATGTACCATTTTGTGCATCTGGCTTTACATAGGTTCTAGGGAATTGAACTCAGGCCAACAGGCTTTCGAAGCAAGTGCCTTTAACCACTAAGCCATCATCCCAACTCCTTATATTTTATTATAACTTTTCTTTATAGTGCTAGAGATCATGCAGATAGCATAGTGCCTCCCCCTGAGCCACATTCCCAGCCCAGTGTGTTTACTTTTCCCCTGAAAGTAAAACTCTTCTTTGTCTTTGAGAGTTACTTCTGTCTCTAAAATTACTGTGATCTAGGGGCCAACAGAAGAGAAAACAGACAAGTTTCCTGACCCACATGAAAATATGTTTAGCCTTGCCTCTTACCTGGAGTCCCTGCGGGTCCGGATGTGCCCAAAAGGGTGCCATGGTGCACTTGATCTTCCCTTCAGGGTCCATTTCAATGTCCCACCAGGAGAGAACCACCTGAGCTTGGCCCGATGCCAGAGGTTCAAACTGCCTGCTATGGTAGGCTGCTGAGCTACTGACTTGCTTGCTGAAGTCCACACTGTGGAAGAATATTCAGGAAAGGAACTTAATTTAGCCTGATACAATGCACTGCTAAGCTTCTATGGTGACCTCATCAACAACGGTACTTGGCCAGAAAAGACTCAGCTAGCTTTCCTTTCCATACAAAAAAAATGTTCTAAAAACCCAAATTCCTCTAAATGTCTGGAAGGACTGTCACCCAGGGAGCTTCCTTGGTACCTGAACATAGGCAGCACATCACTGAGGACAGTGAAGTCAGCAGATGACACCTGGTTCAGCTGAACGTCATACACAGAGGGCGCACCTGGGCACCGCTCCAGTTCTGATGGGGGAGTGATGACCCGCTCTCCCAGGCTGGTCTGAACACGAACAGGAAACAGCTTGTTCCATGACCACATCCTTCGGGACTCTACCAGCTGGGCATAGACAGTTGCTTTGTGAGGTACTGCCTCACAATTTTCCTAGGTTTATAGCAAAAACAAACAAAACAAAAAGCAACAATAACAAATCCAGTTATTTTGGTAATTCCTATTGATCAAAGGCCTTTCGTATTGGGCCAATTTGTCAACTAACCCTTCCCACTGTCAGGATAATGGGTTTTTCAGCCCTACGACCTTTGGGGAACAAAAAGAATACATATTATGCCTAAAATGATTTTTATTTTTGTTGTTGTTTTCTAGAACTCACTCTACAGTCCCAGGGTAGCTTTAAACTCATAGTGATCCTCCTACCTCTGCCTCCTGAGTGCTGGGATTAAACATCACACCAGGCTGGGTGTTATTTAGTCACATAGTTCAGGCTGACCTCAAACTTGAAGTCCTCTTGTCTCAGCCTATTGAGTACTAGGATGGTTTAAAAATCCTAGCTACCAGATACTATTAAATACTTTAAAAACGGATCCAAATTATCACCATGCTGATGAACTCCCAGGGACTTGGAAGTGAGTCCACATCTTCCAACCAAGGAGCCATCCTGGGCCTGGGCTCACAGCGTCCGTTCTGCAGAGCTCTAGCCTGGCACCATAGGACCAGAACCTTCTCACTGCAGAGCTCAACCCCACTCACATGTGCCCTGGCCTGCTGGCTTCACCAGGCACCACAAACCACCCTCCTTCCGTGACCGTGGCTCTAGCTGCTTGTTTGGGGGCCCTACCTTCCTTATTATTTTCTTCTTCCACTCCGCATCCTCTAGTCCACCCGCCAGGCCCTGGAGACCCAGCGGTGAAGAGGATCCTCACAGCTGCTAGAACAGGGAAGTACAAGGAAAAGCTCCTCTACCACAGCACTAATGCCTCACGAGCCAGGAATGGAGGGATACCCAGGGTGTCTGCGTAGATAATGCAGGCCGTGCTGAGCATGGAGCAGCAGAGGGCCATGCTGGTGGCAGTGCTCCCAATGGAGACCCTGGGCCCAGTACCTGCACAAGATGCCTATGAGCATGTTCGTAAGAGGGCAGTGCTCCCTCCCCAATTAGTTCTGTGTCAAATAGCTCTGTGACCAGGATGTTGGCACGGCACGGCATGTCACCGTCTGAAAAACACGAGACACAAAAGAGATCAGCAGTAAACAACGGACTCGGAAAAGTATTTATGGTAAATATATGAAAGGTACCTGGCCAAAAGGTCATGCCATTGAAAACAGATACATAGATGGAAATAGCTGAATATTATCTCTGCGATTGACTTTCCAATGGTTCAGCAAAAATAGTCTGTAAATATAATGGGTAATGTATGGCAAAATGACAATAAGATCAAGAAAAATGGGTGCTCTCTACACTTCCTCTTTTAATCTGTGTTTAGACTACAAGAGGGGACTTGGAAAAATCATCAGAACACTATAAACACCCAAAAAATAAGAATAAAAAATGGAGGGGGGGGGAATATATAGTTACAAAGAAAAACATAGGTCAAATATATAGAAAGATTTCCCATGCTTACTAACAAAATATATTCAGAACTCAAAAACTGAACGTGGGTATTCCCAATACTTCTAGGCTACAGAAAGGAGAGAAAAGCAAAGCAAGAGAAGGAGCTTGTCTGATAACCCTGCAGCCACCGTGAGTTCAACAAGCCTGCCAAGATTGCGATCCATGATTAAGAAGCGCCAGATTCCTTCTACTCAATCTTCTTAATTAAGCTGCTGTCTGGCCACCAAATAATCTCCCAAATAGCAGCTGCCTTAGCAAAGTAGGTTTTGGAGGCTGCTTAACTGCTTTCTACCCCTTCATAATGTAATGTCACTTCTATAATTATAATTCTTAATGAGTCAAGAGAGAAAATACACTTTGGAATTGGCTATTCATCATGGAAAATTGACTGTAAACATTTCTAAAGGCTCATGAATTACAATTTGACAAAGCCCACTCATCTTCCCTAAACAGAGGAAAAGTCTCACAGTTGATACTAGAAAAGAAGAACAGTAGAGTTGGGCGTGGTGGCCCACGCCTTTAATCCCAGCACTTGCCAGGCAGAGGTAGGAGGATCACCGTGAGTTCAAGGCCACCCTGAGATTCCATAGTGAATTCCAGGTGAGCCTGGGCTAGAGTGAGACCCTACCTCAAAAAAACAAAAACAAAACAAAACAAAACAAAAGAACAGTTGTTCAGAGATGGGCATAGGAAGGAGCAACTGAGGGGCTTAGTGGTTAAGGCACTTGCCTGCAAGGCCACAGGACCCAGGTTCAGGTCCCCAGGACCCATATAAGCCAGATACACAAGGTGGGCTCATGTGTCTGGAGTTCATTTGCAGCAGCTAGAGGCCCTGGTGTGCCCATATTCATATTCTCTCTCTCTCTCTCTCTCTCTCTAATAAATAAATAAAATATTTAACTTTTTAAAAAAGGAGCAATTGAGTCTGGAGTTCTACAGACCTGGCCTGGATCCCACTACCCAGCCTGAGGCCTTGGGTCTGACCATCAGTTGCCTCAACTATAAAACGAGGACCAGAACAGCAAAGGTAAAAAAGTACCTTTCCTGTGAAGCACACTTGGGCTCCATGTCAGTAGGAAGTAAAACAGAGATATATAACAAACTCTGTTATAGTCACCATGTTATAGAATAAAATTTAAAGAACTTATTCTTTTTCTCTAACTTATTCTTTTTCTCTGTAGTAATGTATCTTTTAACAAACATCTTCCCTTCAAGCAATCAATTTCCCGGGTAACTACCATTCTTTTTCTCTATTTGCAAGAGACTAATTTTTTTTTTTTTTTTTGGTTCTTTGTATGATGCAATCATGATATATTTGTCTTTCTGTGCTTGGCTTATTCCACTTAGAAAAATGAACCAAAGTCTTTAACATAAATCTTAGCATATAGGTGGTATGCAATAAATATTTTATGAAAGAAAAAAAAAAAAAAACTCTGTTTGGCCATAGTAGCTCAATGCTTATAATCCCAGCACTTGGGAGGAGGATCTCCATGAGTTCAAGGCCAGTCTGGATACAGAGTAAGATCCTGCTTTAAAAAACAAAACAAAACAGCCTGGAGAAATGGCTTAGTGGTTAAGGCACCTGCCTTAACAAAGCCAAAGGACCCAGGTTCAATTCCCCAGTACCCATGTAAGTAAGATGGACAGGTGGCACATGCATCTGGAGTTTGTTTGTAGAAGCTAGAGGCCCTGGCACACCCAATTCTCCCACTCTCTCCATCTGCCCCTTTCTCTCAAATAAATAAAAATAAAAATGGTGGTGCACACCTTTAATCCCACCACTTGGGAGGCAGAGATAGGAGGACTGCCACAAGTTCCAGGCCACTCTGAGACTACATAGTGAATTCCACGTCAGCTTGGGCTATAGTGAGACCCTACCTCACCCCCTTAATAATAATAATAATAATAATAAATAATAACAATAACAAAAAGACAGCCACCCATTATTCTCTTTCTTGTAGCAAATAAATTAATTTTAAAAAGGCTTCAAAAATAGCAAGAAGTTAAGCCAAGTGCCACATGTTCTCTCTCATATGTGGATCCTAGCTACAGATGATTGGGCTTCTGCATGAGAATGAAAATACTATTTTTTAAAAATTTTTATTTATTTATTTGAGAGCGACAGACACAGAGAGAAAGACAGATAGAGGGAGAGAGAGAGAATGGGCGCGCCAGGGCCTCCAGCCACTGCAAACAAACTCCAGACGCGTGCGCCCCCTTGTGCATCTGGCCAACATGGGACCTGGGGAACCGAGCCTAGAACCGAGGTCCTTAGGCTTCACAGGCAAGCGCTTTAACCGCTAAGCCATCTCTCCAGCCCAAGAATGAAAATACTTAGTAGCAGAGGCCAATAAGTTAAAACGGAGACATAAAGGGAAGAGAAAGGAAGGGAGGAGGGTACTCAATAGGTTGATATTGTATATATGTAAGTACAATGATTGAGATGGGGAGGTAATATGATGGAGAATGTAATTTCAAAGGGGAAAGTGTGGGGAGAGGGAGGGAATTACCATGGGATATTTTTTTTATAATCATGGAAAATGCTAATAAAAATTTTAAAAAATAGCAAGAAGTTAATAATATATAAATAAATCATATGGAATCCAACTTTTTTGAACAATGAAACACTCAGAAGCCATAGGATGTTGCTAGAAAATTTTCAGTGCCAGGGATGGGATACCTCACAGTGAGTTGTTGGCCAGGGAGGTCCATGATGTCCTCAAAACATTATAGGCCATTGCCGAGGCCCTTGGCTTCCCACCAGGAATAGATGGTAAGACCCTATTGCTGAAGACTCCATATACTTGGGCTGCAAGGCCACTGAGAAATCCTACTGGAGCTGAGCTGAAAACCTCCCCCATGTAGACCAGCTGACAGAAAGCTGGAAGAAGCCATTCTGCATGCAGTTCCATGGGAGAAAGAGAAATCACCAGTGAAGATACTCAACAGTGGCCTCTGCAAGCCTTATATTTGGCCGGCCACACCAAATGAGCCAATGGGTACAATAGTGGCAGTCTATCATGGTGGAAACCAACTGCCCTCAATTTGGACTGGAGGCCCGCTCCATGAGAGGGAATTCATCCCTAATATGGAAAACTTAAAATAGGGGTAGTCATGAGCCCTAGAGGTATAACATCTGCTGCTGTCTGGCTAAATTTATATACTGTGCTTATCAAACTGCCCAGTAAGCACTTCTCTTAATGTTCATACTCTTATATTAATGCTACTCTCACTTTTGGTAGAGAACCTTCTCTTTTCAGATGGCAGTGACCTTGGGAAGGCTCAGAAGGTATCATGGTGCTGGAAAGAACTGACCGCAGTGCTCAGTACTGTAATATCTCTATTACACCTTCCAAGGCTCAGGGTCTAATAAGGAAGAGGTGGCGGAAAGAATGTAAGAACCAAAAAACGGGTAGGACTCCATACAACGTGCTCCTTCCAGACACAAAATGGCCTGGATATCCATGGCCTCACAGTGCCTGACACTACCTGCACAAGACCATCATAAGAGGAGGAAAAGATCATGACACCAAAATTAAAAGAGAGACTGATTGAGATGGGGAGGGGATATGATGGAGAGTGGAGTTTCAAAGGGGTAAGTGTGGGGGGGAGGTAGGTTATTACCATGGGGTATTTTTTATAATCATGGAAGTTGTTAATAAAAATTTGGAAAAAGGGCTGGAGAGATGGCTTAGTGGTTAAGCATTTGCCTGTGAAGCCTAAGGACCCTGGTTCGAGGCTTGATTCCCCAGGCATGAGTCTGGAGTTCATTTGCAGTGGCTGGAGGCCCTGGTGTGCCCATTCTCTCTCTCTCTCTCTGCCTCTTTCTCTCTCTGTCTGTGGCTCTCAAATAAATAAGTTTTAAAAAATTTTTGAAAAAAAAGAAGTTAATAATTTTTTTCTGTGCCAGCTAGGCTAAGTACTGTGGGAGAAAGAAAAATAAAGAACTTGTCCATGGAATCTATTATTTAATTGAAGAAATATAACTAGTAGAGCAAACCATTAGAATACAATAAAGTGAAAATACAATTTAAAAATAAAAACAGGCTGGACTTAGTGGTGTACACCTTTAATCTTAGCACTTTGGAGGCAGAGGTAAGAGGATTGGTGTGAGTTCAAGGCCAGCCTATGACTACAGTACAAGATTTAGGTTAGCCTGAGCTAGAGTAAGACCTTACCTTGAAAAAAAAAAAAAAACCTAAAAAAAAGAAAGAAAAAACACCACTATCAGGGACTAGAGAGATAGCTCAGTAGTTAAAGACACTTGCTAACAAAGCCTAAAAGCCTAACAGCATGGATTCGATTCCCCAGTTCCCACATAAAGCCAGATGCACAAAGTGGCACATGTATCTGGAGTTTGTTTGCAGTGGCTAGAGGCCTTGGTACACCTATGCTCATTCTTTCTTTCTGTTTTTTCTCTATCTCTGATAAACAAATGGAAAATACTTTTCTTTTTTTAGCATGCATTCAAGTTTATTTGCAGCAGCTAGCGGCCCTAGCATGCCCTTCCTTTCTTCTCTCTCTCTCCCTCTCTCCCTCTCACTTCTATCTCTCTCTGCTTGCAAATAAATAAAATTAAACTTTAATTTATTGACCCACATTTATCACCCACAACTCTGTTGTTTCTTTGGCTATTTTGCTGAGGCAGGGTCTCAGTATATAGCCCAGACGATCCTCAAACTCTCAATCCCTGCCTCAGCCTTACAAGTGCTGGATCACAGAGATGGGTGACCACACCCAGCCAGGTGTTTCTTTCTAATGAATTGACCATTGCATTTCCAAATTTCTGAAATGGCCAACAGACCATAGGAAGACATTTCTTTAGGCTCCTGCTTGAAACCAACAGCTTCAGCCAACTGCCGGCCTTGATTCAGGGCCAATGGGAAAATATTTCTTAAAAACAGTATCAGAAATGAACTGTCTGAATGAACTGTAGTACAGACAACAAAGGGTTCCTCCAGAGACATCCAGTGAACTCTAGAGACACAGAACAATGTGGATGAACCCCGAAAGCATTGTGCTACTGTCAAAAAGTGCTTGGGAAACTGTTAGGTGCTCAGCCAAGCTGAGAATGAAACATCCATTTTGTCCCCTAAAATCATACAATGTTGGGAAGGTAAGAAGTGTGCAAACTATTAACAGAATTTTCGGTTATTTAGAGGTGATAATTACAAAAAGTAGTGAGGGCAAAGGGAGAGCGATGCTGAAGGTGGCATGAGATACGAGACCCTTTGCTGGTATGTTATACTTTTGATCTTGCTTCGATCAAGACAAGTGTGACTAGAGTGGGTTAGACGGGCTACAAGGGAAAAAGCACTCCTTGACGAAGGATGGGGGCAAAGGCACTGGGGTTGAAAAACAACCCCCATGTGTCTGGTGTAGGTGGTGGGTCAAATGGCAAGAGAGAAGACAAAGACAGCAGCAGATGAGAAGGTGCTGCAAAGGGACTTCTGATTTTAGATGGGGACCTTGAAGCATTTTAATTAGAAAAGGCAGCATGATCACGTTCAAAAAAAAAAATTCCTAGCCGGGCGTGGCAACACACGCCTTTAATCCCAGCACTTGGGAGGCAGAGGTAGAAGAACTGCTATGAGTTTGAGGCCACCCTGAGACTACATAGTGAATCCAGGTCAGCCTGAGCCAGAGCGAGACCCTACCTTGGAAAAAAAAAAAAAAAAATTCCTAGCAAAAAGAATGCCCTAGGGCTGGAAAGATGGCTTAGCAGTTAAGGACCCAGGTTTGATTCTCCAGGTCCTGTGTAAGCCACATGCACATAGTGGTACACACGTCTGGAGTTCATTTGCAGTAGCTAGAGGCCCTGGCTCACCCATTCTCTCCCTCTCCCTAATAAATAAATAAAAACAAAAACTTAAAAAAAAAAAAAAAAAAGAGCCAGGCATGGTGGCACATGCCTTTAATCTCAGCACTTTAATCCCAGACAGAGGTAGGAGGATCGACAAGAGTTCGAGGCCACCCTGAGACTACATAGTGAATTCCAGGTCAGCCTGAGCTAGCGTGAGACCCTACTTCAGAAAACGGGGTGGGGGGGGGGAATGCTCTAGGCTGAGTGTTATAACACGCACCTTTAATCCCAGCACTTGGGAGGGAGAGGTAGGAAGATTGCTGTGAATTGGAGGCCAGCCTGAGATTACATAGTAAATTCCAGGTCAGCCTGGGCTAGAACGAGACCCTATCTTGAGGTGGGTGGGGGAGGGGGGGAAGTGCTGTAGGTTTATGGGCCTGTAGTTAGGGCAACAGCTTGTTGTTTTTTTCCAATATTTATTTATTTGCATGTGTGTGGGGGTGGGAGGGCGGGGGAGGGTCAACGTTCCTTGCTGCTGTAGACAAACACCAGACGATTTTGGCTTTGCATGGGTACTGGGGAATCAAACCCAGACCAGCAGGCTTTGCAAGCAAGTGCCTTTAAGCATGGAACCATCTCCCCAGCCCAGGGCAACAGTGGTAATAGCCTGGGTAAGATAAGAGAACTTGAGCTATGACAGGGTAGGGGAGATGAGGAAAAGATACTCGGGAAGTACAATCAATAGTGCTGAAAAAGCAGGAAATGAAGACAGAGGGACACATAAAGATGACTGCCTGCCTTCTTTCAGGCTTGGGCAACGAGATAGGGTACTACTAAGTACCAAGGTGTGAGCAGTAAGATAGTGAGTTCCTTTTGAATAGACTCACTTTATTTTCTTTTTTAGATGTCAGCATTTAACTGATGCTATTTAAAAGAATTTCAGCAATATTTTTTTAAACTTTTTCTTTTTAATATTTTATCTTTATTTATTTATTTCAGAGACAGAGAAAGCGGCAGAGAGTGAGAATGAATGGGTACACCAGGCCTCCAGCCTCTGCACACTATCTCCAGATGCATGAGCCACCTTGTACATCTGTCTTACATGAGTACTGGAGTATTAAACCTGGGTCCTTTGGCTTCGCAGGCAAGCAAGCACCTTGATGACTAAGCCATATCTCCAGCCCTTCTATCCCTCTCTCTTTAAAATTTTTTTTATTTATTTGAGAAAGAGAAACAGACAAATAGAGAGAAAGAAAATGGGTATGCCAGGCCTTCAGCTACTGCAAACAAACTCCAGACACATGCACCACCACGTGTATCTCTTTATGTGGGTCCTGGGGAATTGCCTTATCTGCTAAGCCATCTCTCCAACCCAAACTTTAGCACTATTTCATATATATTTATATTTGGTGGGGTCCCCAGGTAGAGTCTCACTCTAGTCCAGGCTGACCTGAAACTCACTCAGCAGTCCTAGGCTGGCCCTGAACTCACAGTGATCCTCCTACCTCTGCCTCCTGAGTGCTGGGATTAGAGGCATATGTCACCATGCCTGGCTAATCCAATTAATTTTTTTAATATTTTTATTTCATTTGTGATCAGAGAGATACTCTGAGGCTACATAGTGAGCTCCAGGCCAGCTTGGGCTAGACTGAGACCCTGCCTGAAAATAAACAAACAAAAGCAAAAAGATAAAATAAAGTATTGACTTTAAGTAGATGCTTACTGGTGATATCTATAACCAACCACAGCTTTCCCCGAAATCCCCCAACTCTTCAAGTATGACAGGGCATGTGAAATCTAGCCATTTCAGTCACACTCTTGACTATAAAACCTCTTTGTTGGGCTAGAGAGATGGCTTAGCAGTTAAGCACTTGCCTGTAAAGCCTAAAGACCCCAGTTCGAGGCTTGATTCCCCAGGTCCCACGTTAGCCTGATGCACAAGGGGGCGCACACATCTGGAGTTTGTTTGCAGTGGCTGGAGGGTGTGCCCATTCTCTCTCTATCTGCCCCTTTCTCTCTCTCTCTGTCGCTCTCAAATAAATAAATAAAGATGAACAAAAAAAAAAAAATTAAAAAAAAAACACCCTTTGTTGCTACCTTAGGTTGCACCTAAACTGTTCTACTTAAAAATTCCACAGGGCTGGAGAGATGGAGAGTGATTAAAGTTCTTGCCTGCAAAGCCAAAGGACCCAGGTTCAATTCCCCAGAACCCACTTAAGCCAGATGCACAAGGTGGTGCATGTATCTGGAGTTCATTTGCAGGGCTATAGGCCCTAGCATGCCCATTCTCTCTCTCTCTCTCTCTTTGCTTCTTTCTCTATCGCTCTCTCTCTACCTGCTTCTTTTTTTTTGTCTCTCTCTCTCTCAAATAAATAAGTAAAATAGCCGGGTGTGGTGGCGCACGCCTTTAATCCCAGCACTCAGGAGGCAGAGGTAGGAGGATCACCATGAATTCAAGGTCACCCTGAAGCTACATAGTGAATTCCTGGGCTAGAGCGAGACCCTATCTTGAAAAACCAAAAATAAATAAATTAATTAAATTAAATATTAAAAAAAAAAAAAAAGAATTCCACGGGACTGGAGAGATGGTTTAGCGGTTAAGGCACTTGCCCACAAAGCCTAAGGACCTCAATTCAATCCTTCAGATGCCACATAAGCCAGATGCATGAGGTGGCACACGTGTCTGGAGTTCAACTGCAGTGGCTGGAAGCCCTGGCACATCTATTATCACTCCCTCTCACTAATAAATAAAAATAAAATATTTTTTAAAAAGAATTCTAATATGTTTAAAGGAAAAAGTGCTATCCTTTGTGTGGCTGCTGTTACATTGGATTAGCTCTGGTTTACACGTGGCTGACTTGTTTTTAACTAGTAGAAAAGCCAAGTGCTTACAGTTAAAGCCATCATGTACAGTACCAGATTTGTGCTGAGTAGCTGGAACCCTCCTTTTCCACTCTCATAAGGGCAAGTTAAGCCCTCCATGCAGGATGCATAGCTCTTACCTGGCCCAACAGTCACTTCCGTGGAATGCTTGTTGATAACTTTAATCTTATCACTGAAGCCATTCTTCTCCACAATCTTCACAGCAGCATCAGCCATAGGCTTAAAAACCTGGACAGCACAGCCAAAAAAAAAAAAAAAAAAAATCCATAATAAGTTAAAAAATATACCTGCTCAAGGTCAGCAATCTAGTCCCAAGATTTCAAAATGTTTTATTCCCCAAATGGGTGCCATGCAAATGAGCATAAAAGGATCAGATTCAGGGCTAAAGAGATTGCTCAATGGTTAATGTGCTTGCTTCCAAAGCCTAATGACCCGGGTTTGATTTCCCAGTGCCCGCATAAAGCCAGATGCACAAAGTGGTACATGCCTTTGGAGTTTGTGTGCAGTGGCTAGAGGACCTGGTGTACCCATTCTCTCTGTCTCTCTTCTCTCTCTCTGCTTGCAAATTAATAAATAAAAATACTTAAAAAAAAAAAAAAAGGATGAGATTCAGCTGGATATGATAGTGTTTGCCTTTAATCCTAGCACTTGGGAGCAGAGGTAGGAGGACTGCTGTGAGTTCAAGACTAGCCTAGGAGTACAGAGTGAGTTCCAGGTCAGCCTGGACTACAGTGAGACCCTACCTCAGAATCTCCCTCCCCCCAAAAATGAGATTCAGCCAGGCGTGGTGGCACATGCCTTTAATCCCAGCACTCGGGAGGCAGAGGTAGGAGGATTGCCCTGAGTTCAAGGCCACCTTGAGACTACATAGTGAATTTCAGGTCAGCCTGAGCTAGAGTGAGACCCTACCTCAAAAACAAAAAAAGAAAAAAAAAAAGAAAAATGAGATTCAGAGTTGAGTGTGGTAAATCACACCTGTAATCCCAGAATTTGGAGGGCTTAGGCAGGATAATTCTGAATTCCAAAATCAACATGAGTTACAGAGTGAGTTCCAAGGTAGCTTGGGATACAGAGTGAGAGACCCTGTCTCAACATACCTCCCCACTACTACCAAAAGAGAGATGAAGACTCAAGTTTAAGGTTCTGTCAAAAGTTATCATCACAGGCTGGAGAGATGGCTTAGCGGTTAAGCACTTGCCTGTGAGGCCTAAGGACCCCGGTTCTAGACTCAATTCCCCAGGACCCACGTTAGCCAGATGCACAAGGGGGCGCACGCGTCTGGAGTTTCTGAAGTTTGTTTGCAGTGGCTGGAGGCCCTGGTGTGCCCATTCTCTGTCTCTCTGCCTCTTTCTCTGTCTGTCTGTGGCTCTCAAATAAATAAATAAAAATAAACAAAGAAAGGGAAAACCAAGAGGGGGGAACCCCATGAGTTTAAAAAAAAAAGTTACCATCACAAATCAGGCTGAGCAAAGAATACAGAAGAGGACACTGCACTATGTAGTAAGGCAGTGTGCCATGCCCACATCACAGACAGGACAGAGTAGCAAGGTCCCACAAACATGGAGACGTGTAGCTTACTCTCCACAGGTAAGATTGTAACAATGTTATATGTATGAACAGGTCACTTTTATGCTCAAAACTGTTCCAGGCCCCTACTTCTAGCAGAACACAGTCTTTATTTTCCTATAGTACTTAGGACCCTCCAGAATGTAGAGCACTATACCCTTCCCTCACAGCCATCTTCCCTTTCCCACCCATGACCATGCTCAGCCACACACCTATCTAGTAGTCACAGGCAAGCCTGAACCCTCCCTTGCGGCCCCCACCCCTGCCAAATCAAACCCAGCTTGAAGCTGAGCATGGTGATGTTGGCCTGCAATCCCTAGCACTTGGATGATGGAAGCAGGAGGATTAGAAGTTCAAGGACAACCTTGGCTACATAGTAAGTTTAAGGTCAGCCTGAGCTACAAGAGAGCCTGTCTTAAAAAATAAAAAAATAGTGGGGGCTGGAGAGATGACTTAGTGGTTAAGATGCTTCCCTGCAAAGCCAAATGACCCAGGTTCGATTTCCCAGGACCCACATAAGCCAGATACACAGGGTGGAACATGCGTCTGCAGTTCATTTGCAGTGGCTGGCAGCCCTGGCATGCCCATTCTCTCTTTATCTCTCTCCTTCTCTCAAATAAATAAATAAAATATTTTTTAAGTGGGTTGGGGAGATGGTTTAACAGTTAAGAGTCCTTGTTTCAAAGCAGCTGGCCCAAGTTCAATTTCCCAGCCACCCATGTAATGGGAAAAGACCCTGACACATGCATACACAAACATGCAAATAAATAAATTAAAACTTAAAAAAACAAAAAACAACCAGATACTATACCTTACCTCAATGGCATAGCAAAAGTCAGCACCTGCTGTGACTGCCATCATTGACAGGAGTCCAGTGCCAGTGCCAATGTCAAGAACCAAGGCCTTCTGTCCTCTGTCTTTCACTCTGCTAACAGCAGCGCGGATACCCTCGTAATATTTTACATTCTACAAGAAAGGAAGAAATAGCCGTCATTTCACATCAGTTATCATAACTGAATGAAGAAGTGCTTCATAGAGTTTTGTAGAGTTTGAGAGTCATGGCTAGCAGCACCAGTTTAAGCCAGGGCCCTCTGGCCTTTTCAAGCTCCTACATGAACAGTTCTCACCAGCAGAGCTAGACTGGTACTACAAGAATCCGAGATTGTTGCCTTAATGTAGGGCAAGCCCTCTCTTTCACACTTACTCTTCTATTCTGCTTTCCAGGTATCAGGTATGGCCGACAGTGGAAATGAGAGGGGCCCGGCAGGTAGGAGCAGGGCAAAGCTTGCTTCCTGCTGTAGGAATGCTACTCTGGTCTAGCTCCTCCAGAACAGCAGTTGTTTCCAGCTCCACATCTCCCACCATCCCCGTTAGGAGGCTCTTTTTCTCTGGCCCCTCAGAGCAGGGCTATCACCCAAGCATCAATCCCTTATGGAGGTGAGAGTCCCAGTCTATAGGCCCTTTGCCAGCTTCTGAGTTCTAGAAATCCTAGACTTCAGCCAGGCGTGGTGGCACATGCCTTTAATCCCAGTGCTTGGGAGGCTGAGGTAGGAGGATAGCTATAAGTTCGAGGCCAGCCAAAGACTTAATTCCAGGCCAGCCTGAGTTAGAATTTTCTGACAGGGTCTCATAGCCCAATCTGGCCTCCAATGTGTGATCTTACTCTCAGCTAAGTGCCAAGATTACAGGCACGTGGCACTATGTCTGGCTCTATTTTACTCTTCAAGTAAGAACACTGTGCTATCTTTTTTAAAAAATATTTATTTCGGGACTTCCGGTTAAGATGGCGGCGTAGGTACCACGCCAAAACAGCCTGGGGGGGAAAGACCAAAATAAACTCAGCAAAATACACACTTTTACTAAAAAGTGAGGTGTATAGGAAGTTGAGGCGGCAGCGGAGAAGTGGAAGAGTTATAGAGCATCCAGAGCCTGCACAGCCGGGAACAGCGGCTCCGGGGCGGCTCAGCTACCCGCCGCAACCGCGGAGCGGCAGAAAACCGCCGGTCTCTCGACTCGAGCCGCAGGACAAGCCAGGTGCGGGATTTTCCCCTCACACCGCGCTCTCCGCAACTCGGGAAACGTGAGGGGAGAGCGGCAGCGAGCAACGGAGGGAGGAGCAGACCGCGAGGTAAAAGCACACGATACAACCAGAACAGCCGCGGCTCCCTCCCCTCCCCTGCCGCCTGAACCCAGCTCCAGCGAACACAGCAGCGGCCCGGGACCCGGCCACGCCAACTTGGGCTGACGGCGGGACCCAAGCAGGAGCAGAATTTGGCAGCAACTTCAGCGGCTCCAGCACCGGTACCAGTGGCCCCAGCAGCAGCGGACCCAGGACAGCAGTGGCTTCGGGGTGAGCAGCAGCGGTGGACACGACAACGGCAGCTTCAGCAGTGGTGGGGGCTCCGGCGGAGACACCTACAACAGCTGCAGAGGCGGCAGCGGCTCAGTTTGCCCCGTAGGAAAAGCAAGTGCCCAGCTCCAGAAATCAGAACAGCAGCCCGACGACCCAGGCAGCAACTTGACTGAGACCACAATCACCCAAGGTAACTGGGATTGCACCAGGGAAGGGTCTCACCTGGTCACAAGCTGACTTGGATACCTCAACAGACCAGAAATCTAAACCTCTTTGTTGATAGAGGATCTGGTCATTATAATAACTACTCTTGCATACATACTCGGGGCTGTTGTTGATGGAATGGGTACAGTGTTTAGCTAAATTTTAGAATCTACCAGTATATTATTCCACTCAGCCTGCTTGAATACTCCTATAGCAGGGAAACTCAACCCCTAAGAACATCTTTGTAGATACTCTGAGAGTCTTAAGAGCCACACCTAATACCTTAAGGTCCTACCCTGAAAATATTTTACACCAAATCAATTGATACAGCTAAGAATACACAGCTAGCTAGAAAATCCAAGCATTAACTTAATCCAAGATGCAAAAATATATACATTATAACACAAGAAACACTAAAAAGCAAGACGATATAAATCCACCTAAAAGTATTAATGCATCAGAAATGTCCTCCAGTGAGAAAGAGTTAGAGGAAATGCCTGAGAAAGAGTTCAAAAGAATAATTATAAATATGTTCAAAGAGGTCAAAGAACACATGAATACAACCAAAGAAGAAATCAAAGAGGAAATCAAAGAGGAAATCAAAGGAATCAAAGAAGAGGCAGGACACCAATTTAATGAAATAAAGAAGGCAATACAAGACATAAATAGAGAAATAGAAATAATAAAGAAAAACCAGTCAGAATTATTAGCAATGAAGAACACAGTTAATGAAATAAAAAACTCTGTAGAAAATCTCACCAGTAGGATGGATGAGGGAGAGGACAGAATATCTAAGCTAGAAGATCAGGTGGCAGACCTAATGCAGTCCAACAAAGAGAAAGACAAACTTATAGAAAAGTACGAGTGGGAATTTCAAGATATTCGGGACACTATGAAAAGATCCAATATAAGAATTCAGGGCATAGTAGAAGGAGAAGAATTCCACTCCAGAGGCATAGTAGGCATCTTCAACAAAATCATAGAGGAAAATTTTCCCCAAATTGGGAAAGAGGTGCCAATACAGATACAGGAAGCCTTTAGAACCCCAGCCAGACAAAACCCAGAAAGAAACTCTCCTCGCCACATTATACTCAAACTTCCAAACACACAAACCAAAGAAAAAATATTGAAAGCAGTTAGAGAGAAAAATCAAGTTACCTACAAAAGCAAGCCCATCAGGATTACAGCAGATTATTCAACACAAACTTTTAAAGCCAGAAGGGCCTGGAGTGATATATTCCAAGTTCTGAAAGATAACAACTGTCAACCAAGGTTACTTTATCCTGCAAAGTTATCCATCCAAATAGATGGAGAAATAAAGACATTCCATGACAAAAGCAGGTTAAAGGAATATCTGAAGACAAAACCAGCTCTACAGAAAATACTTGATAGAATCCTCCATGCTGAACAAAAGGAAAAGCACACATATAAGGAACCTAGAAAAAACCAGCCATACTCAAATACCAGTTAACAGAAGAGAGCACAGGTAGAACAAGTAACACACACACACACACACAAATGGCAAACATAAATACACACCTTTCAATAATATCTCTTAATATCAACGGTCTCAATGCCCCAACGAAAAGACATAGATTTGCAGACTGGGTTAAAAAGCAGGATCCTACAATTTGTTGTCTTCAAGAAACTCACCTTTCTACAAAGGATAGACATTATCTTAGGGTGAAAGGTTGGAAGACGGTGTTTCAAGCAAATGGGCCTAGAAAACAAGCAGGGGTTGCTATCCTAATATCAGACAGGGTGGACTTTAGTCCGAAGTTAGTCAAAAAAGATAAGGAAGGTCACTTTATATTGATTAAGGGCACACTCCAACAGGAGGACATTACAATCCTAAACATATATGCACCTAACATGGGGGCTCCCAAATTCGTCAAACAAACACTATTAGAACTAAGGTCACAGATAACACCAAACACGGTGGTGGTGGGTGACTTTAACACCCCACTCTCATCAATTGACAGGTCATCCAGGGAAAGAATAAACAGAGAGGCATCTGGACTAAATGAGGTCATAGAAGATATGGACCTAACAGATATATACAGGACATTTCATCCAAAGGCTGCAGAATATACATTCTTTTCAGCAGCACATGGAACATTCTCTAAAATAGACCATATATTAGGACACAAAGCAAATCTTAACAAATTCAGGAAAATTGAAATAATTCCTTGCATTCTATCTGACCACAATGGAATTAAACTACAAATCAGTAGCAAGAAAGGCTATAGAGCATACACAAAATCATGGAAGCTAAACAATACACTACTAAATGATGAGTGGGTCAATGAAGAAATCAAAAAGGAAATCAAAAAATTTATAGAGTCAAATGATAATGAGAACACAACATACCAAAATCTCTGGGACACAATGAAGGCAGTTCTAAGAGGTAAATTTATAGCCTTAAGTGCCTATATTAAGAAATTAGAAAGGTCGCAAGTAAACGACCTAATGCTTCGCCTTAAAGCCTTGGAAAAAGAAGAACAAGGCAAACCAAAAAGTAGTAGACGGGAAGAAATAATAAAGATTAGGGCAGAAATTAATGAAATAGAAACAAAAAGAACAATCCAAAGAATTAATGAAACAAAGAGTTGGTTCTTTGAAAGGATAAACAAGATTGATAAACCCTTAGCAAATCTGACCAAAAGAAAGAGAGAAGAGACACAAATTAATAAAATCAGAGATGAACAAGGTAACATCACAACAGATTCCAGAGAAATTCAAAAAATTATAGGGACATACTATAAAAGCATATACTCCACAAAGTATGAAAATCTGAAAGAAATGGATGATTTCCTTGATCTATATGACCTACCTAAATTAAATCAAAATGAGATTAATCACTTAAATAGACCTATAACAAACATGGAGATCCGAGCAGTTATCAATAATCTCCCAACTAAAAAAAGCCCAGGCCCGGATGGATTCACTGCTGAATTTTACCAGACTTTTAAGGAAGAGCTAACACCATTGCTTCTTAAGCTTTTCCAGGAAATAGAAAAAGAAGGAATCCTACCAAACTCCTTCTATGAGGCCAGCATCACCCTGATACCAAAACCAGGCAAAGATAGAACAAAAAAAGAAAATTACAGACCAATCTCCCTCATGAACATAGATGCAAAAATTCTCAACAAAATATTGGCAAACAGAATACAAGAGTATATCAAAAAGATCATTCACCCTGACCAAGTAGGCTTTATCCCAGAGATGCAGGGATGGTTCAACATACGCAAATCTATAAATGTAATACATTACATAAATGGGTTGAAGGACAAAAATCACATGATCATCTCATTAGATGCAGAGAAAGCATTTGACAAAATCCAACATCCCTTCATGATAAAAGTCCTACAGAGACTGGGAATAGAAGGAACATATCTCAATATAATAAAGGCTATTTATGACAAGCCTACAGCCAACATATTACTAAATGGGGAAAAACTGGAAGCTTTTCCACTAAAATCAGGAACAAGACAAGGGTGTCCACTGTCTCCACTTCTATTTAATATAGTTTTGGAAGTCTTAGCCATAGCAATAAGGCAAGAGACACACATAAAAGGGATACAAATTGGAAAGGAAGAAATCAAGTTATCACTATTTGCAGATGACATGATTCTATACATAAAGGACCCTAAAGACTCTACTAGCAAGCTGTTAGAGCTAATCAAAACCTACAGCAATGTAGCAGGATACAAAATAAATACACAGAAATCAGTAGCCTTCATATATGCTAACAACAAACACACAGAGGATGAAATCAGAGAATCACTCCCATTCACAATTGCATCAAAAAAAATAAAATACCTTGGAATAAACCTAACTAAGGAAGTAAAGAATCTATACAATGAGAACTTTAAGACACTCAAGCGAGAAATTGCAGAAGACACTAGAAAGTGGAGAAACATCCCTTGTTCCTGGCTTGGGAGAATCAATATCGTGAAAATGGCAATCTTACCTAAAGCAATCTACACATTTAATGCAATCCCTATCAAAATTCCAAAGGCTTTCTTCATGGAAATAGAAAAAACAATCCAAAAATTCATTTGGAATCATAAAAAACCTCGAATATCTAAAATAATACTGAGCAACAAAAAAGAGGCTGGTGGTATCACCATACCTGATTTTAACCTATACTACAGAGCCATAGTAACAAAAACAGCATGGTACTGGCACAAAAACAGACATGTAGATCAGTGGAACAGAATAGAGGACCCAGATGTAAGCCCAAGTAGCTATAGCCACCTGATATTCGATAAAAATGCCAAAAATACTCATTGGAGAAGAGACAGCCTCTTCAACAAATGGTGTTTTGAAAACTGGATAAATATCTGCAGAAGGATGAAAATAGATTCTTCTCTCTCGCCATGCACAAGAATTAAGTCCAAATGGATTAAAGACCTTAACATCAGACCGGAAACTTTGAAACTGCTAGAGGAAAAAGTAGGGGAAACCCTCCAACATATTGGTCTTGGCAAAGACTTTCTAAATACAACCCCAATTGCTCAGGCAATAAAACCACAGATTAACCACTGGGACCTAATGAAATTACAAAGATTTTGCACCGCAAAGGACACAGTGAAAAAAGCAAAGAGGCAACCTACAGAATGGGAAAAAATCTTCGCCAGCTATATATCTGATAAAGGATTAATATCTAGGATATACAAAGAACTCAAAAAGTTAACTAATAAGGAATCAAACAGGCCAATCAAAAAATGGGCTAAGGAGCTAAATAGAGAGTTCTCAAAGGAAGAAATACGAATGGCATATAAGCACCTAAAAAAATGTTCTACGTCACTAGTCATCAGGGAAATGCAGATTAAAACTACATTGAGATTCCATCTCACTCCTGTCAGATTGGCCACCATCATGAAAACAAATGATCATAAATGTTGGCGGGGATGTGGAAAAAAAGGAACCCTTCTGCACTGCTGGTGGGAATGCAATCTGGTCCAGCCATTGTGGAAAACAGTGTGGAGGTTCCTAAAGCAGCTAGAGATTGATCTACCATATGACCCAGCTATAGCACTCCTAGGCATATATCCAAAGGACTCATCTCATTTCCTTAGAAGTACATGCTCAACCATGTTTATTGCTGCTCAATTTATAATAGCTGGGAAATGGAACCAGCCTAGATGTCCCTCAACAGATGAGTGGATAATGAAGATGTGGTACATTTATACAATGGAGTTCTACTCAGCGGTTAAGAAAAATGAAGTTATGAAATTTGCAGAAAAATGGATGGACCTGGAAAGTATTATACTAAGTCAGGTAACCCAGGCCCAGAAAGCCAAGCGCCACATGTTCTCCCTCATATGGGGATCCTAGCTACAGATGACTGGGCTTCTGTGTGAGAATGAAAATACTTAGTAGCAGAGGCCAGTAAGTTGAAAAGGAGACATAAAGGGTGGAGAAAGGAAGGGAGGAGGATACTTAATAGGTTGATATTGTATATATGTAATTACAATGATTGTAATGGGGAGGTAATATGATTGAGAATGGAATTTCAAACGGGAAAGTGTGGGGGTGGGGAGGGAGGGAATTACCATGGGATATATTTTATAATCATGGAAAATGTTAATAAAAATTAAAAAAAAAAAAAAAAAAAAGATACAGCTCAAAAAAAAAAAATAAAATAAAATAAAAAAATAAAAAAATAAAAAAATAAAATAAAAAAAAAAAAAAAAAAAAAATAAAAAAAAAAAAAAAAAAAAAAAAATTTATTTCATTATGAAACATCCTTGTTCATATTTTCCCCTTCTTCAAGGCTAAAAAATTCCTGGTTGCTAACCATCTTAAAATCAGAACTACTAGTCTACAATTCAAACAAACAAACAAAAAGACAAAACAATGACCACCACCAGTAACAATAACAATAAAATATCCTCAAGCTGGGCATGGTGGTGCGTGCCTTTAATCCCAGGCAGTGGTCGGAGAATCGCAGTGAGTTCAAGGCCACCCTGAGACTACATAGTAAATTCCAGGTCAGCCTGGGCTAGAGTGAGACTCTACCTCAAAAGACAAAAAAAGGGCTAGAGAGATGGCTTAGTAGTTAAGCGCTTGCCTGTGAAGCCTAAGGACCCTAGTTCGAGGCTCCTTTCCCCAGGACACACATTAGCCAAATGCACAAGAGGGCACACGCATCTGGAGTTCGTTTGCAGTGGCTAGAGGCCCTGGCATGCCCATTCTCTCTATTTCTTTCTATTTGCCTCTTTCTCTGTCTGTTGCTTTCAAATAAATAAATAAAAATAAAAACAAAAAAAAAAATTTTTTTAAGCCAGGCATGGTGGCGCACGCCTTTAATCTCAGCACTTGGGAGGCAGAGGTAGGAGGATCACCATGGGTTCAAGGCCACCCTGAGACCACATAGTGAATTCCAGGTCAGCCTGAGCTAGAATGAGACCCTACTTCAAAAGAACAAAAAATCCTCAAATAACACACAAATGTGAAACAGAAAACCTGAGAAGTAATGATGTAATGAAGGCCAGATGTGCTCTGCAATATGTGTTCTCCAGAAATATGATTTTATGTACTCATAAAGAATTTTTCTGGGCTGGAGAGATGGCTTGGTGGTTAAGGTACTGGCCTGCAAAGCCTAAGGACCCATGTTCAACTCTCCAGATCCCACACTAGCCAGACACAAAGGGGAGGCAAGCACAAGTTCGCATATGCCCACTGGGTGGCGCAAGTGTCTGGGGTTCAATTGCAGCGTCTGAACTCTTGGTATTCCAATTCTCTCTCTCTCTCTCTGAAACAAACAAACAAAAAAAAATTAAAAAGAGTTTAGGCTTTATCCTAAACCCAATGGGAAGGTACTGGAAGACTTCAAATAATAGAGTGATATAATCTGATCTATAGCATAAAAATGATTCTGAGGAACTCCCAACAAAAGATGGCAGAAGCCATTAGTCCCAGCACTTGGGAGGCAGAAGTAGGACTGCTGAGAGGTTTAGGCCAGAAAAAAAGAAAAAAAAACAAAGAAGAATTTTTCCTGGTATACTATATTCATTTTGAAACTACGTAAGGCGCTAGAGAGATGGCTTAGTGGTTATGGCATTTGCCTATGAAGCCTAAGAACCTAGGATTGATTCCCCAGTACCCACATAAGCCAGATGCACAAGGTGGAGCATGCATCTGGAGTTCGCTGCAGTGGCCGGAGGCCCTGGAGTGCCCATTCTTTGCTTCTATCTGCCTCTTTCTCTCAAATAAATAAACAAAATAGTCTTTTTTAATTTTTTTTTGTTGTCATTCATTATTTATTTATTTATTTGAGAGCTACAGACACAGAGAGAAAGACACATAGAGGGAGAGAGAGAGAATGGGCGCGCCAGGGCTTCCAGCCACTGCAAACGAACTCCAGACGCGTGCGCCCCCTTGTGCATCTGGCTAACGTGGGACCTGGGGAACCGAGCCTCGAACTGGGGTCCTTAGGCTTCACAGGCAAGCGCTTAACCGCTAAGCCATCTCTCCAGCCCTAAAATAGTTTTTTAAAAAAAGATGTGCATCATCATGCCTGGCAAATAAAACTAAGTAAGCAAGATCCACATATCCCCCCCCACCCAGGTCACAGATCAATGGTAGCATTAATATGAACAAATGAATAAAGAAAATAAATTTCCTAAATGGAAATGCCAAGCAACCTTGAAAATGAAGGAAATGTCCCCCCAGATACAAAATGGCCTGGATACCCATGACCTCACAGTGCCTGACACTACCTACACAAGACCATCACAATAGGAGGAAAAGATCATGACATCAAAATAAAAGAGAGTCTGATTGAGAGGGGGAGGGGATATGATGGAGAATGGAGTTTCAAAGGGGAAAGGGGGGAAGGGAGGGCATTACCATGGGATATTGTTTACAATCATGGAAGTTGTTAATAAAAAAAAAAAAAATTAGGGCTGGAGAGATGGCTTAGCAGCTAAGCGCTTGCCTGTGAAGCCTAAGGACCCCGCTTTGAGGCTTGATTCCCCAGGACCCATGTTAGCCAGATGCACAAGGGGGTGCATGCATCTGGAGTTTGTCTGCAGAGGCTGGAGGCCCTGGCATGCCCATTCTCTCTCCCTCTCTCTCTCTGCCTCTTTCTCTTTCTGTTGCTCTCAAATAAATAAATAAAAATAAACAAATATACATTTTTTAAAAAAAGAAAATGAAGTGAATGTTGTCAGTGTGCTAACACTGATGGGCCTAAGGGGCAGTATGTTAAATGAAATAAGCCAGACAGAGAAACAAATATAACATGATGTGAATCATATGCAGAATCTTAAATAAAAAAAAAAGACCCTGAGCTCATAGAAGTACAGAGAATGGTGAATACTAGAAGATGAGTGGGTTTGGGTCAAAGGGGACAAAGTTTCAGACACACAGGATAAGCAAGTTCTGGAGATCTATGGTACAACATGCTGACTATAGTTAAATAATAATATATACTTGAACACTATTGAGAGCAGATTTTGAAGGTTCTCATCTGAAAGTGACAGACACGTTAACAAACTTGATTTAATCATTTCACAATGTATACACGTTTCCACATACTTACTCTGTCTTTATCATGTAGCATATCTGCATAGGATGACCTAAAATCAAAAAAGTTACATCAGAAACCTTTGTTAATAATGACACATTGCTACATGAAAGTATTCACATATGTAAATGAATTCTTCAACTAGATGGAACAAGCATGCTACCATCCACTTTTAATTCCCCCCCCCCCGCTCGACATTTTTTTTTCTTTCTCTTTCTTTTTTTTTTTTTGAAGTAGGGTCTCACTCTTGCCCAAGCTGACCTGGAATACGCTATGTAATTTCAGGGTGGCCTCAAACTCATGGTGATCCTCTTACCTCTGTCTCCTGAGTGCTGGGATTAAAGGCATGTGCCACCACGCCCGGCCAGAGTTATTTTTATGTTTTAATAGCAGAGCTTGGGCTAGAGTGAGACCCTATCTCGAAGAAACAAAAACAAACAAACAAACAAACAAACAAACAAAAAGCAGAGTGTTCTTGCCCAAGCCTGCAATCCTCAGTAGCACTTGGAAAGCTGAGGAAAGAGGATGGGGAGTTCAAGACTAACCTGAGCTATATAGCCTTAACCTCTAAGCAATCTCTCCAGCTCCAGTGCTTCTTTTTAAACTTCACTTCTGACTATTTCATACATGTATATGGCATATTTTAAAAAAATACATATTTTAGGGTGGGAGAGGTGGCTTAGCAATTAAGGTACTTGTCTGCAAAGCCTAAGGACCCAGGTTTGATTCCCCAGATCCCATGTAAGCCACAGAGTGGCACATACGTCTGGGATTTGTCTGTAGTGGCTAGATAGAGGCCTTGGTATGCCATCCCCTTCCCCTCTCTTTCATAATTAAATAAAAATTTGGGGGGCTGCATCTTGAGATCCCAAACTCAGCTGCAGACCTGGCATGCCAGCTTTCCTCTTTTTCTTTCTTTCTACCCCATAAAACTTGGTCTCACCAAAAAAAAAAATATATATATATATATATACATATATATATATATATACACACACACACACACATGCATATATATATATATATATATATATATATATGTATGTATATTGGGGGAGCCCGGTGTGGTGGTGCACGCCTTTAATCCCAGTACTCAGGAGGCAGAGGTAGGAGAATCACCATGAGTTTGAGACCACCCTGAGACTACATAGTGAATTCCAGGTCAGCCTGGTCTAGAGAGAGACTCTACTTTGAAAAACCAAAATAAATATATATATATATACACACACACACACACATACACACATATATATATGTATGTATACACACACACACACACACACACACACACACACACACACACACGCGCGCGTGCACGCGTGCGTATATTTGGGCCGAGCTGGGCATGGTGGTGCACACACTTAATTCCAGCACTTGGCAGGCAGAGGTAGGAGGATTGCCACGAGTTGAATACCACCCTGAGACTATATAGGGAGGTGCATGGATCTCGAGTTTGTTTGCAGTGGCTAAATGCCCTGGCATACCCATTCTCTATCTGTGTCTGTCTCTCTCTCTCCCTCTCTCTCTCTCAAATAAATAATTTTTAAAAAGAAAAAACCAAAAATATTTAAAATATTTATCTGTGAGAGAGAATATGAGCATGACAAAGCCTCTAGCCACTGCAAACGAAATCCAGGTGCATGTGACACCTTGTGCTTCATGTCAGTTCTGGGGAACTGAACCTAGGTCCTTAGCTTTTGTAGGTAAATACCTTAACCTGCTGAGCCATCTTTCCAATCCCTGTATCTGACATATTTTAATCATATTAACTTCCCACTACCCGCTTTTTTTTTCTAGTTTCTCAAGGTAGGGCCTTGCTCTAGCCCAGGCTCACATGGAATTCACTATGTGCTCTCAGGGTGACCTCAAACTCATGGCAATCCTCCTACTTCTGCCTCCCAAGTACTGGGATTAAAGGCATGCGCCACCATGGCAGGCTAATTTTTTTTTTAATTTTATTTTAGAGAGAGAGAGAGAGACAGAGGGAGAGATAATTGGTGCACCAGGGCCTCAGCCACTAAAATCAAACTTCAGACTCTTGCGCCACCTAGTGGGCATGTGTGACCCGCTTGCCTCACCTTTGTGCATCTGGCTGACATGGGATCTACAGAGTCAAGCTAAGCCATCTCTCCAGCCCTTCACCATTCTTTTTTTTTTTAATAGTTCTATTGTCCTCCACTGTGTGGAGATATAAATTTACCCAACCTGTTGACAGATATTCATGTGGTTTCTAATCTTTTGCTATGCTGACTGAGAATAATAAACTCAATCTTGTCAAGAATAAAGAAGTTTGCCAGGCGTGGTAGCACACACTTTGAATCCCAGCACTTGGGAGGCGAAGGTAGGAGGACTGCTGTGAGTTCAAGGTCACCCTGAGACTACATAGTGAATTCCAGGTGAGCCTGACCTACAGTGAAACCTTACCTCAAAAAACAAAAACAAACAAAAAGCAAAGACATTTTCAATCTAGGAAAAAACTATTGTTGAAAATGTTTTATTTTTGTGTTTTTCAAAGTAGGGTCTCACTCTAGCTCAGGCTGACCTGGCCCTTACCCTGTAGCTCTACGTTGGCCTTCAACTCATACTGATCCTCCCACCTTAGCCTCCTGAGTGCTGGGATTAAAGGTGTACCCCACCACACCCAGCATCCTCCACGCTTTTTCCCCTTCCATCTCTACTACCGCTGCTTAGATGACAATTGCCACCCATCCCCCTTTACCCTAACTCACTTCCCTTATTGCTGTAGCAAGTGTCCTGATACAATCTAATCCTCTCTCTTCTGTTTAGAACTACAGTATCCAAAAACTAATGTCTAAATCTTCAGATACCAAGTGGTATTGCTGAGCCCCACACACCTGCAGCTGACTGGGACGCAACCCTTGTTACCTGGCAATCTCCTGGTGGCAATCGTAGTGCTCATCCTCCTCCAGCCACTCCACAGAGCCAGTGGTCGGGTTGGCCCGCCCACAGAAGACCTTCATGGTACCAACTGGCTCCTTGGTGTTTGGACAGAAAGTAGCCTTGGCAGTTTACTTCTTAGGAACAGGGTTTGGTTCCCAGAAATCTATTCAATGATTCCCAACAGTGGTGGCAGGAGACAAGAAAACAAAAGGGGGGAAAAAATGAGGAAATAGACAAAAATGTCAGTCACTGAAATGAATTTGTTAATCAGCCTTTTATTACTTCTAGCAAGAACGATTGATTTTATATACAAAATGTGCTATCAAAAACTGTATGTACTACAAGGCTGGGCATGGTCATGCACATCTTTTTTTTTTTTAATTTTTTAATTTATTTATTTTAGAACGACAGACAGAGAAAGACAGATAGAGGGAGAGAGAAAGAATGGGTGCGCCAGGGCTTCCAGCCTCTGCAAACGAACTCCAGACGCATGCGCCCCCTTGTACATCTGGCTAACGTGGGACCTGGGGAACTGAGCCTCGAACCGGGGTCCTTAGGCTTCACAGACAAGCGCTTAACCACTAAGCCATCTCTCCAGCCCTCGTGCACATCTTTAATCTCAGTACTGTGGAGGCAAAGATAGGACCATTATGAGTTCAAGGCCAGCCTAGGCTACAAAGTGAGTCCCAGGCCAGCCTGGACTACAGTTAGACTCTGCCCAAAAAAAGAAAAAAAGAAAAAAAAAAAGGTCTGGAGAGATGGCTTAGCGGTTCACATACTTGCCTGCAAAGCCTAAGGACCCAGGCTTGACTCCCCAAAATCCACATAAACCAGATGCACATAGTGGTGTAGGTGTCTGCAGTTTGTTTGCAGTGGCTAGAGGCAATGGAGTGCACAGTCTGTCTGTCTCGCTCTCACAAAAAGTAATTAAAAAAATAGCTGGGTGTAGTGGCATATGCCTTTAATCCCAGCATTCTGGAGGGAGAGGTAAGAGGCTGTGAGTTTGAGGCCACCCTGAGACTACATAGTGAATTCTAGGTCAGCCTGGACTAGAGCAAGACTCTACCAAAAAACTGAAAACACACACACATTTACGCAACTGTTACAGGGGATGGGAAGATGGCTCAGCAAGTAAGAGCACTTGTTGCCCAAGCATGAGGGCCTGAGCCAGCCTGAGCTCGATCCCCAGCACCCATGTAAATAAAATGTTGGATAGGGCCATGTACTATTACCTCAGTCCTGAGGGGCACACAAACAGGTGAGGCCAGTCTGATGGCAAACAGCAGATCCAGGTTGAGTGAGCAAGCTGATCTCAAGTAAATAATACCTAAGAGTGACAGAACACCTGACATCCTCCTCTGGCCTCCACAGGTATGCACACAGAACGCACACATGCACGTATGCCACACATAATGCCATACTGCATATGCTGACATATTGCCACTAAAAAAAAAAAAATCTTGGGAAATGGCTCAGCAGTTAAAGGTGCTTGCCTGCAAAGCCTAACAGCATGGGTTTGATTCTCTGGTACCCGCGTAAAGTGGCACAAGCACCTGGAGCTTGTTTGCAGTGACCAGAAGTCCTTTCATGCCCATATTCCCTCACTTTCTCTTTCACACTCACTCTCTCAAAAATATATATATTTTTAAAATACAAAAAATATTTAAAAAATTTAAAAACTATAACAAAAGTTGGCAAGACATGGCTAGCGAGATGGTTTAGAAGTTAAGGCGCTTGTCTGCAAAGCCTAAGAACCCAGGTTCGACTCCCTAGAGTCCAAGCCAGATGCACAAGGTCATGCATGCACATCACATGATGCATGAGTTTGACTGTAGTAGCTAGAGGCCCTGGTGTGCCAATTCTCTCTCTTTCATTAAAAAAAAAATGTTGGTGAGACAGTACATGCTTCTAATCCCAGCACTTAGAAGGCTAAGGCAAAAAGATCTCAAGTTTGATGCCAGCCTGGTTTACACAGTAAGACACATCTCAAAACAAACAAAAACAAAATAAAAATCCCATTAAAAATGTATAAAGTGGGCTGGAGAGATGGCTTAGCAGTTAAGCGCTTGCACGTGAAGCCTAAGGTCCCCAGTTCGAGGCTCAATTCCCCAGGACCCACATTAGCTAGATGCACAAGGAGGTGCGCATGTCTGGAGTTCATTTGCAGTGGCTACAGGACCTGGCTCCCCCATTCTCTCTCTATCTGCCTCCTTCTCTCTCTGTCTGTCACTCTCAAATAAATAAATAAATAACAAAAAAAATATAAATGTATAAAGCTTCCTGGAAACTAGTACTCTTCAAAGATTCCAACAGGGTCAAATGAGTCTCAAAGGTTCATCTAGGAGCAGCTCTTAGGTGAAGGCAGGTGAAAAGAGCAAGAAAACCAAGCAATGGGCTAGTTGGAAGACAGCAAGAAGACATGGAATTGGTGATACCATAGTATATTAAACATGTACTTAAAATAAGTCAAACTAGGGAAATTTTCATCTAGATAGTAAGTCATAGCCATTAACACATATGGTTAATCTCAGGAATACACTGTTGTAGGGGTAAGCAAATCATACAATAGATTCCATTTATATGACATAGACAGCATGCAAAATGAAACACACACACACACACACACACACACACACACACACACACACACACAGAGTGCTCTTCAGGAAACACACTAAACAGCATCACAGCCATAAAGATACTGCTTACTCCCATGAATTAAGGGGGGAAATGGGATCAAGGAGGCCTACACAATACATTTCAAAAATAGGAATACCATTCTTTTTTTTTAATTGAGTGATGGGAGATGGCTCAATGGTTAAAGGCACTTGTTTACAAAGCCTGTCAGCCTTAGTTCCACTCCCCCGCACCTACATAAAGCCAGATGGGGTATGCATCTGGAGTTTGTTTGCAATGGCAAGGGTCCCTGGCATGCCCATTCTCTCCCTAACATACATAAAAAATATTTTTAAAAATTGAGGGCTAGAGAAATGGCTCAGTGGTTAAGGCACTTGCCTGTAAAGCCAAAAGACCCAGGTTCGATTCCCCAGGATCCACATAAGCCAAATGCACAACAGGGCGCACACATCTGGATTTCGTTTGCAGCGGCTTGCCCATTCTCTCTTTCTCTGCCTATTTCCCTCTTTCAAATACATAAACAAAAATAAAATATTTTTGAAATATATAAATAAATAAAAATGAAAAAATAAAATTGAGCACTGGAGATGTAGAGACAGGAGGATCCCTGCAGCTTGCTAGGTAGCCAATCTGGTCTAATTTTTTTTTTAAATATTTTTTTATTTTTTATTTATTTATTTGCGAGCGACAGACGCAGAGAGAAAGACAGATAGAGGAAGAGAGAGAGAATGGGCGCGCCAGGGCTTCCAGCCTCTGCAAACGAACTCCAGACGCGTGTGCCCCCTTGTGCATCTGGCTAACGTGGGACCTGGGGAACCGAGCCTCGAACCGGGGTCCTTAGGCTTCACAGGCAAGCGCTTAACCGCTAAGCCATCTCTCCAGCCCCAATCTGGTCTAATTTGGTGAGTTTCAAGGCCAAGGACAGACCCTGTCTGAAAAACAGGTGGACAGTGCTCCTGGGGATAACCCCTAAAGTTGTCTTTTAAATTTTACTTTTTTTCATTTGTTTCTTCAAGGTAGCATCTCACTCTAGCCCAGGCTGACCTGGAATTCACTATGTAGTCTCAGGGTGGCCTCAAACTCACACTGATCCTACTACCTCTGACTTCTGAATGCTGGGATTAAAGGCATGAGCCAGCATGCCTGGCTTAAATTTTACATTTAAAAAATTGGCTTTATTTTTATTATAGGTGTTTGTCACCATGCCTAGTGTTAGACACAGTATTCTAAAGCACATTAGATTCTGATAGTTCTAGATAAATATTAGCATAATAGACACAGTATTATAGTAGTACTTTTGTGGAGGGGGATGCTTGATGTAGGGCCTCAGTTTCTCTGAAGCCCTCAGGTTAGCCTCAAACTCAGAGTGAGTTGGAAGGACCTGCGTGGGCTACATAGTAAAACTATCTTACAAAGAAATTCATGTGTATGTATACGTGTGGGCATATGTCATGGCACATGTGTGGAAGTCGGAGGACATCAGGTATGGGTTCTTGCCTTCCACCTTGTTTGATTAATCTTGTTCACTGCTTCATACACTGGGCTAGCTGGCTCCCAACTCCTGCAGATTCTGTGTGGGTTTCCCATACTGCCATACAAATGCTGGGATTACAGATGTCTGTGCTGCCACATCTGACTTTATGTGTGCTGTGGGAATCCAAACTCAGGCCTTGCTTGCATGGCAAGTGCTTTATCCACTGAGCTATCTCCCCAGCCCCTAGATAAAGATTTTTAAAAATTGTTCATAAAAGTAAAATTTGGGATGGGGAGATAGCTTAGCAGTTAAGGCACTTGCCAGAAAAGCCAAAAGACCCAAGCTTGATTCCCCAGGACCCACATAAGCCAGATGCTCTCACAGTGCTGGAGGCCCTGGTGTGACCGTTCTCTCTCTCTCTTTCGAATAAATAAAACATTTTTTTTAAAAAAAGTAAAATTTGAAGGGCTGGGGAGTTGGATCAGCAGTTACAGGTGCTTGCTTGCAAAGCTTGCTAGCCTGGGTTCAAATCACTAGCCACCCACACAAAGCTGGATGCAATAAGTGATGCAAGTGTCTGGTGTTCTGAATTTAGTAGCAAGCGACTCTGAAATGGCCATAAACACACAAGTAAAAAAATTTTAAAAGCCAGGCGGTGTGGTGTAGGCCTTTAATCCCACTCAGGAGGCTGAGAGGTTGCAGGATCACTGTGTGTTCGAGGCCAGTCTGAGACTACATAGTGAATTCCAGGTCAGCCTGGGCTAGAGCAACACCCTACCTTGAAAAACAAAATATATATATATTCACGCCAATGTATTTCCTCTTTTGGGGGCTGGAGATATACTATGGTGGTAATGTGCTTGCCTAGTTGTAAGGCTCTAGGTTCAATCCCCAGTACTACAAAAAGGGCTCGAGTAAAGAACTTTGGTCTACTGGGATATCTATCAAGTGTGAGGCTCTAGGTTCAATTTCCAGTACCAGGGAGAAAAAAAAAAAAACAACAACTTTGGTCACTGGAATTCTTTTCTTTCCTGTGATGCTGCGAGGGATAAAATTAAGTAGCATATTACTTTTAGAAATGTAGAGTTTAATCAGCTGTCTTAGGGAGGTGGCAGAGTCCAACGTGGTGTATTCCTGATTCACAGAACGGTGGGCTAGGGTTTGGGGTGCGAAGGCTGGAGCTGCCGACGACTGAGGTCCAGGGTTTTGTGAGTTAAGGGAGGCGCCAGGCGCCGGGGCTGTGACCTAGACCCCAAGTCAATGCTCCACCAGGGTCCGAGTCAGGACGATCACCTAACTAGACAGCTGAGCCTGGGCTGACCTGGAAGCCAGTGTCCGGTGACCGAGGGGGGCCTCCCGCGGACTCTGAAAGGGTCTGCATATACCCACCCTAGGCTCCCCCACCCGAGCCCTAGGAGAGCGGTCGGGACGGGACGCTGGCCACCACCCCAGTTTCGCAGCACGCCCGAGAGCTCACCCGCTTACGGTAGGGAGAGCTCCGCACAGCATCTCAGCTACCCCGCCGCAGCCCGCGCGCGGGGCGGAACCTCGGCGGGCCGGCACCACGTGCCGGGGGGGTGGGGGGTGGGAGGCGGAGCGCCGGGCGGAACGGAAGGTTTTCCCGGCTGCACCCGGCGCTTTCCCGCAGTGCTCCGCGCCGGCCGCTATGGAGGCTGGCAGGGCTGCGGTGCTGCGCGTGAGGCGGAAGCGCAGCGCCGAGCCCGCCGAGGCTCTAGTGCTGGCTTGCAAACGCCTTCGGAGCGGCGAGGTCGAGTCGTCCTCCCAGAAGACGCCGGAGGGTCCGGAGAGAGCGGCGGAGAAAAATGTCTTCCAGTTGGTTGCTACCGTGCGCTCGCAGGTATGGGGCCGGGATGGGGTCTGGGTGGTAGGGATCTGGGAGCCGCTGCACTGAAACCACATCCCCAAACCCCTTGAAAACCCATGCTGAGCGCCGTCTCCCCTCTCCTGCCCGGCCCTCAGGAGGAGCCCATCCAGCCGCTCGTGCGGGCCGCCCTGTGCCCGCCCCGAAGCAGCCAGCAGCGCATCCGCCGCGATGCCCGCGCCTCGGTTCGAGAGCTCAGGAAGGAGGGCCGCTACCGGGTCGTCTCCAGCCACCGGGCCTCAGGGACCTCTGGCAGCCTGGAGTCTGAGTGCGCGTCGGGGAACGAAGAAGCCGTCGGGGACTCGGGCTTCCAGTTGTTGGACCTGGTCCACGAAGAGGGAGACCCGGACGCCGCTGCCACGGACTGCTGCGAAGTAAGCGTCCCAGTGTGAGTGGGTGGGCGTCTCCGAACTAGAGTGCTGGGGGCTTTGCAAAGCAACACAGTTAAGATAGTGCACAGCTTCATCTTAGGGGTGAATGGTCTATCCAGCAGGAAGGCCTCAGTTTCCCGATTTGGGTCTTGCTGTTTGGTTTGAGAGAGTTCTGCTACCTGGTACTCCCTATGCAGATTAGACTGGCCTCCAACTCAACGACAGTCCTGCCTCAGCCTCTTGAGTGCTGGGATTACAGACATGCAGCACCATACCGCCTGTGATGTTTTTCACTGTATGTGTCCAGTGAGCGCCTTCTCTCTTTTTGTTAAATATTTTATTATTTTTTATTTATTTGAGGGGGGGTACAGAAATAGGCAGGTAGAGAGAGAGAGAGAAAGAGAATAGGCGCACCAGCCACTGCATAGGAACTTCAGACGCGTGCGCACCCTTGTGCACCTGGCTTACATGGGTCCTGAGGAGTCTAACCTAGGTCCTTTGGCTTTGCAGGCAAGTGCCTTAACCACTAAGCCATAGCCATCCCTCCAGCCCCGCCTTCTCTCTCTTTTTTTTCTTTTTAAGTAGGGTCTCACTCTAGTCCAGTCTGACCTGGAACTCACTAAGTAGTCTCAGGGTAGCCTTGAACGCATGGTGCTCCACCTACCTCTGCCTCCCAAGTGCTGGGATTAAAGGCATGTGCCACCACGCCCGGCTCCTGCCTTCTCTTTGTCACATATTGTTACATTATATGGATGCAGCAATGAAGAACTGACATTCATATGTCAAGTGTGATGAGGAGGCTGAGGCAGGAGGATTTCTTGGCGCTGAAGGTCAACCTGGGCTATGGAGTGAGACTGTTTCTGTGTATGTGCAAACATGAAAGTGAATGCAGGGCACTGGGGATAATTTGGGAAGAGGCAGAGAACCTGCAAAGGCCATCATGCAGTTTGGTGTTTGCAAGGCCAGTGTGGCTGGAGTCCAGCAAGCTGAGTGTACAGTAAGGAATTGGGGGTCAGGTGCTTTTCTGCACTCTGGAGGTAACTGTAATGACACTGCCTTTCATTCCGAGATGTGTTTGTGAACCACTGATGCAAAGTAGATATGGAACAGATGGGAAAATGTATCAAAGAAAGATTAAGGAACTAGACCTGGGTAACATAGGAAGTTTTGAGGCAAATTTAGATGTAAAATGTAGAGGTCTGCTAGGTGTGGTGGCACATACCTGCCCCAGGACAATGAAGGCAGTGACAAGGTCATTACAGGCCAGCCTAAGCTATGTAGCAAGACCCTGTCTCAAGGGTGGGGGGGATCATTTATTACAATTTGACTTTTGGACAGGCATGGTGTCTTGCACTTGCAAGGTAGAGGTAAGAGGATCAAGAATTCAAGAGTAGCCCTGGCTCTACCTGGAGTTTGAGACTAGTCTGGGTATGAGAGCTTGTCTTAAAAAATATTTTAAGGGCTAGAGAGATGGCTTAGCTGTTAAGGTGCTTGCCTGTGAAGCTTGAGGCCCCATGATTGACCCTCCAGGTACCACATGAGCCAGACACACTGTGACACAAGCATACAAGGTATTGCATACGTCTGGAGTTTGACTGCAGTGACTGGAGGCCCTGGCGTACTAATTCTCTCTCTGGCATTAAATAAATAAATAAATAATTTAATAAAAATTTTTAGCCCGTGTGGTGGCGCATGTCTTTAATCCCAGCACTCAGAAGGCACAGGTAGTAGGATTGCCAAGAGTTTGAGGCCACCCTCAAAATTTGTGTTTGTGTGTGTGTGTGTGTGTGTGTGTGTATTCAAGGTAAAGTCTCACTGTAGCCCAGACTAACCTGGAATTCCCTATGAAGTCTCAGGGTGGCCTTGAACTCACAGCAATCCTCCTACCTCTGCCTCCTGGATGCTGGGATTAAAGGTGTATGCCACCATGCCCTGCTCATTTTAAATTTTGATTCCAGGCTGGAGAGATGGCTTAGCAGTTAAGGTGCTTTCCTATAAAACCAAAGGATCCAGGTTTAATCCCCTGCAGTACTAAAAAGGAAACATAATCTTTCTAGGGGAGGGGAGTCCAAAAGAGGGTAATGGGAGGGGTCTATGATCAAGGTATATTGTGTATATAAAACATTAATTTTAGGGCTGAAGAGACAGCTTAACCTTTAAGGCCCTTGCCTACAAAGCCAAAGGACCCAGGTTTGATTCCCTAGGATCCACATAAGCCAGATGCTGAGGGTGGCGCATGTGTCTGAAGTCTGTTTGCAGTAGCTGGAGGCCCTGGTGTGCCTCTCTGATGTCTTTCTCTCTCAAATAAATAAATAATAAAATACTTAGGAAAATGAATTTTACTGCCAGGCATGGGAGCTCATGCCTATAATCCTAAGATTTGGGAGCCTGAGGTAGGATTGCCATGAGTTAAAAGTTAGTATGGACTACAATAGTGAGTTCCAGGCCAACAAAATAGAGATTCTGTTAAGAAAGCATGTATGTTCATGATAGGAAATTTGAAAATAAAACATAGCAACCCAAAAGTAAAATGAAGGTTTGAGGGTATAGCTCAATGTTCAGTTTCCCTAACATGTAAAAGGCCACAGATTCTATCTTTAGCAGTAAGTGTTGGGGCAGGGGGAGATCAGACAGTTTAGCCCCAACCAAAAGTAACTAACTAGAGTAATGGAGGTTTATTCTATTTTCATGCAAATTTATTAGCTTTTTTTTTTTTTTAAGGTAGGGTCTTGCTCTAGCCCAGGCTGACTTGGAATTCACTATGTAGTCTCAGGGTGACCTCAAACTCACCATGATCCTCCTATCCTCCTACTTCTTCCTTCTAAGATTAAAGGCGTGTGCCACCATGCCCAGCGGAACCTTTCCCAAGTTTCATTAAACTTAGAACAAGTTATATAAAATTTTAATTAGGTCTTATGAGAACACTTTTTTCTTTCTTTTTCGAGGTAGGGTCTCACTGTGGCCTGGCTGACCTAGAATTAACTACGTAGTCTCAGGGTGGCCTCAAACTCATGGTGATCCTTCTACCTCTGCCTCCCTAGTGCTGGGATTAAAGGCGTGAGCCACCGCACCCAGATATAGACTGAGCCAGTTCTATTCTGGAACTTTTTCCCTTTCAAGATATTCTCTCTAAACTGGGTGGCACATGGCTTTAATCTCAGCATTTGAGAGTCAGAGATAGGAAAACGAATTTTACTGCCAGGCAGTGACTTCCAGGTCAGCCTGGGTTAGAGCAAGACCCCATCTTGAAACAACAGCAGCAACAACAACAAAAAATACTCTTTATAGCAAAAAATTATAAGTGGGCCTAATTTGTCACTAAAAGCAGGATGTCTGTTAGAGCAAGCCAAAATGATGGATTGCAGTAGGAGTCACCAGGCCTGTAGTAATTTGAATGTTAAGTGCCCCCGTTAGCCTCATGTGTTTGTAATTAAGCTAGCTAGTGGAAGAGGGTTGTCACTGGGGACAGACCTTGAAGTTTATTAGTCTAGCCCACCAGGTGATGCCTTGGCTATCTGGTCTGTCACACTTCCGTGCCATGAGGGAACTTCCTCTTAAAACCGTAAGCCAAAATAAACCCTTCCCTCCCATAAGCTGTTTCTGGTTGGATGTTTTGTCCAGCAACAAAAAGGTAACTGCTACAAAGTCCCACAAAATGACAGCTTATTTTAGGGTCAGCCATAAAAGTACTGCTGTGGATCTATGGGTCCCTAAGGAAAGAGAATTAAAGGAACTCAAAGGAGACCTGTAGAAGCAGGCTCGAACCAAAGCAAGATTGTCTAGTGCACAAAAGAACAGGAAACTATTTTGTAGAGTTGTGTCTGAAAAAGGACTATACTTCTTTTTGAACCCATGCTGACCTGGAACTCTAGCTCCAGGTTGGCCTTAAGCTCATGGTGATCCTCCCATCTCAGTCTTCTAAGTGCTGGGACAAAAGGCATGAGCCCCCACACCTGGCCTTTTAAGATAGTCTTGATTTCTTAATTTTGCAGCTAGTTAAAGACTAGTAGTGCCAGGTGTGGTGGCGCATGTCTTTAATTCCCAGCATTCAGGAGGCAGAGGTAGGAGGAATGCAGTGAGTTCGAGGCCAGCCTGGAGCTACAAAGTGAGTTCTAGGTCAGTGTGGGCTAGAGTGAGACTCTACCTCAAGAAGAAAAGAAAAAAGAGCAGTAGTGCGTGGAGGGTAGGAATCCTGACGGCAGAGCGCCGGCAGGCCTCTCTGTCCCCGTAGCACCACCGGCGTCGCGTCTGTGCCATCTGTTCTCTTTACAGCCCTCTGACCCGGATGTGATCCTCTGCAACTCTGTACAGTTGATCCGTGAGAGGCTGACTGTGTCTGAGGATGGACCAGGAGTCAGGCACCAGGAGGAGCCCAAGTACGATGACTACGTGTACGACATTTACTGCATAGAGATGGCCGCGTCAGGGTGGATAGAGAACATCCTGTCTGTGCAGCCCTACAGCCAGGAGTGGGAGCTGGTAAGGAGAGGGGGTTCATGAGGATGGGGTGCTTTGCTTCCTTGGGCTCCACTCTTATTTTTGAGACAGGGTGTCACTTTGTAGCCCAGGTTGACTTTAACTCTTTGCAGCCTCCTGCTTCAGCCTCTCAGGTGCTAGGGCTACAGTGATGTGCCACATACCAGAGTATGACTCCTTTGTGCCACTGTGCCTGGCTGTAGACTCCTTTTTTAAAATAGTCAGTATTGTTCTTAATTCTTCTTGCTTAAAAGGAAACATTTATTCTAAATGCCTTTTAGAAACCTGTATTTAATGTATGGAATTTGGAGAGAAAAAAAATCACCTACATTGGTAAGTTTTGTTCATAGTATATACCTGTTTATAGTATCCTGTTCTTGGGAGTAATGTGTGTCAGTGCTCATGATGATAAAATAAAATGAAACCAGACATTAACATGAATGAGAACAAAAGCAGTTTTAATTGTATCTTAAAAAAGAAACCCTCCTGAATATCCCAATGCCATTATTCCTAAATTCTAACATGATCCATGAGAAAAGCGGAGATAGAACCTGTCACTACATTGTGAAGAAAGCACTTCATCCTGGCTCTACACTGTAACCAGTTTTGTAGTCAAGCACCTGCCTGGGACCACTGTGTCGTTTCTACTCCCACTTTCCTGTACCTCTAATTCTTAGGTTTTGGTCCTAACCTTTGGCATCACCCACAATTAGCTGCCCTTCAGGAACTTGACTATTCTTCATTCTTCTCTGATGAAGTTAGACTGTGTTGTTGGAACTGAACTGAGTGAAGGAAGGCTATTACCACCCCTCATAGGCTAAGCTTACACAGTGTTTTGTGAAGCAGAGTCAAACTAACTCCTAGCCTGCCCTTTCCACCTCAATCTTCCCAAGCTAGCATCATCTTAGAGGCTTGGGGCTTAAACTCATGTTTTTGTTGAGATGTGCAGGTGAATGATGATCAGCAACCAGAAGACATTTGTGAAGATGAAGATGAAGATGATGAGAACAGTGAGAATAATTGGCGTAATGAGTACCCAGAGGAAGAGAGCAGTGATGGAGACGATTCCAGAGGTAAGTGGCAGCCAAGATTGGGAGGTCCTGGCACAATCCAAGACTGGGATGAAGGCATAATTGATAGGTGTATTGCACCTGGCCTTCCTTCTCTATCATTAAGCAGTGTTTCCAGGGAACTGAAGTGTAGTATCAGTCAGACCTGGGATCAGATCCTTAGTTGTCACTGCCTAGGTACAAGTTTAAGGCAAACTACTTAAGTTCCCTGAGCTTTACTTTCTTCTAGGAAATGAGGTAGTGCTAACCAACTTCATTGTTTGGCACTCAGTAAAATGTCTAGCTGTTTGTCCCTTTTTCTACTCCCACCAAGAAAGTATTGCCAGGCATGACGACACATGCCATTAATCCCATACTCGGGGGGGGGGGAGGGCAGAAGTAGAATCACTGTGAGTTTGAGGCCACCCTTAGACTACATGGTGAATTCCAAGTCAGCCTGGGCTAGAATGAGACCCTCAAAAAACCAAAGGGAAAAAAGAAAAGAGGGCTGGAGAGATGGCGGTTAAGCGCTTTCCTGTGAAGCCTAAGGACCCCGGTTCAAGGCTCGGTTCCCCAGGTCCCACGTTAGCCAGATGCACAAGGGGGTGCACACGTCTGGAGTTCGTTTGCAGAGGCTGGAGGCCTTGGCGCGCCCATTCTCTCCCTCTATCTGTCTTTCTCTCTGTGTCTGTCGCTCTCAAATAAATAAATAAATGAACAAAAAAATATTTTAAAAAAAGAAAAGAAAGTATATAGATATGGTGCAACACACCTGTAATCTCAGCACTCAGGCAATTGAGGCATGAAGACAGTGAATTCCAGGACAGCCTAGAATACCTAGACTGTCTCAAAAAAAAAAAAAAAAAAAAAAAAAGGTAGAGAGATGGTTTAGTTGTTAAAGGTACTTGATTACAAAGCTTCCTGGTCCAGATTTGATTCCCCAGTCCCCATATAAAGTCAGATGCAAAAGTGGCACATGCATCTGTAGTTCATTTGCAGTGGCAAGAGGCTTTGGTGCCGCCCATGTTTTTGCACAATTGCTCACTCTTTTGCAAATAAATAAAAATATTGCTGAGTGTGGTGGTGCACACCTTTAATCCCAACACTTGGGAGACGAAGATAGAATTGCTGAGTTCAAGGCCATCCTCAAAAACAAGATGGCAGGCGTGGTGGCACACGCCTTAATCCCAGCACTCAGGAGGCAGAGGTAGGAGGATCACTGTGAATTTGAGGCCAGCCTGAGACTACATAGTGAATCCAGGTCAGCCTGAGCTAGAGTGAGACCCTACCTCGGAAAACCAAAACACACACAAATGTGGAGGGGGTGATTCATTCAGTAAAGTGCTTGCCATGAAAGCGTGAGGGCTGCAGTTCATACCTCCCGGCACCCACATAAATGCCAAATGGGCATGATAACCTGCCTGTAATTCTAGCACTTAGGTAGACAGAGGATCCAGGGGGCAAGGTGGTTAGCTAGACTAGTCCAAACAGCGGACTCTGGGTTCAAGTGAGAGATGGACCCGGAGTAGAGGAAGGTAAACCAGTGTTAACGCCTGAGTGAAACATGCACACTCATCAACATAAACACGTATACATGACAATAGTACAGTATTAAGGGATTTAGAATAGATGGCAAGAATGTGATTGCAATAAAACTTCTATATTATAAATTTTATTGAGCAATTATTTTATTGAACAAAATAACATCTTTTTGAGACTTTTTAAAAAGATGTTTGTTTATTTATTTTTACTTATTAGAGATAGAGAGAGATAGTGAGTGAGAATGGGCATGCCAGGGCCTCTAGCCATTGCAAATAAACTCCAGATGTATGCACCACCATGTGCATCTGGCTTACATGGGACCTGGAGAATTAAACCTGGGTCCCTAGGCTTTGCAGGCAAATGCCTTAACCACTAAGCAATCTCTCCAGCCCGAGACTTTTTTTTTAATGTATTCTTATTTATTGAAAGAGAGGATGGGCACACCAGGGGCTCTAGCCACTGCAAACGAGCTTACATGGGTCCTGGGGAATCAAACCATGGTCCTTAGGCTTCACAGGCAAACACCTTAACCACTAAGCCATTGGCCCAGCCCAAAAATAACAAATCTTATTTCCTTCCAGACTCTGAAGAATACAACAGCCTCAGTGAGGAGGAAGGAGGCAGCAGACGACTAGTATGGAGCAAGTACCCTTCCGATGTACAGAAAGAGTTTGGCTATGACAATCCCCATGATCTGGATTCAGACTGATGGTCTTGTGATGCCCACAGGTTAGGATTTCTAACTGAACATGTGGAAGGAAAAACTAACATCTCAGCACAATGAGAGTTTAAGTTCAAGGAGTCTCTTCCACTCACAGCAAGGCTCCTTGGCCTCAATGAAAAGTGGCCAATGAAGGTGGGCATGCTGGTTCATGCCTGTAATCCCAGTACTTAGAAGACTGAAGCAGGAGGATCACTAAAACTCAAAGCCAGTCTGGGCTGCATATATAGATATAAGCTGGGCCAGCTTGGACTAAAGAGTAAGACCCTGCCTCATAAAAACAAAACAGTTGAGCAGTAAGTGATCCTACAGCGTGAAAAAAAAAAATATATGCTATGAATAAAAATTCCTTTCACTTCCAACACAGGCATTTTTCCTGGTATCCTGCTTCTCCTGTGCTCAGGCCTGAGGGAGAAGTGTGGGGAGAGGTTCCTGTTTCGTCTCATCAGCAGTAAGGTTTTACTTCTACCACCAGAAATGCCTGCCTCTAGTGAAAGCTTGTTCCCTTTGATAGAGGCCATCTAGAATGGCAACAGTGGGTCCCTTGCAGTACCACAGCCTGGACAGCAGTGGCTATTAGGCAGAAACTAGAATCTGAGCTGTGGGGTTTTCTTGTTTGGGGCTGTGATAATGGTTGTAAAGATTGCTCTTCTCCTTTGGCAGTGATCCCGAGGAACAGTGTGTGAATATGATCTTCTTAATAAAAACTAATTTTTTAAATTTCTTTTTTAATATATTTGTTTGTTATTTGAGAGAGAATGGGCACACCAAGGGCCACCACCAGCCACTGCAAACAAACTCCACATGCATGCCCCCCCCCTTCGTGCATCTGGCTTACGTGGGTCCTGGGGAGTTGAACTGGGATCCTTTGGCTTTGCGGGCAAGCACCTTAACCACTAAGCCATCTCTCCAGCCCAGTAAAAACTGGCTTTTAAAAATATTTAAAGAGCTGAGCGTGGTGGCACATGCCCTTAATCCTAGCACTTAGGAGGCAGGTGTAGGAGGATTGCCACCTTGAGACTACATACTGAATTTCAGGTGAGTCTGAGCTAGAGTGAGAGCCTACCTCGAAAAAAACTAAAAAATTTATTTATACATATGTATATTTAAGAGAGACAGAGTCAGGTGTGGTGGTGCACACACGCCTTTGATCCCAGCACTCAGGAGGCAGAGGTAGGAGTTCAAGGCCACCCTGACACTACATAGTGAATTCCAGGTCAGCCTGGGCTAGAGTGAGACCCTACCTCAACAACCCCCCCCCCTAAAAAAAAGACAGGAGCTCCCAACACTTGGGAAGCAGAGGCAGGAGGATCGCTGTGAGCTCAAGGCCACCCTGAGACTACATAGTGAATTCTAGGTCATCCTGAGCTGGAGTGAGACCCTACCTTGGAAAAAAAGAGACAGAAAGAGGAAGACAGTTAAGTATAGGTGCATCAGGGCTTCCTGCCACTGCAAATGAATTCCACATGTATGTGCCACTTAGTGCATGGGTGCCAGGGAATGGAGCCCAGGCTTTGCAAGCAAGTGCCTTTAACTGCCATCTCGCCAGCCCCCAAAACAACTTTTTTTTCTTTCTTGAGGTAGGGTTTCACTCTAGCTCAGGTTGACATGGAATTTACTATGTAAATTTGATAGGGTGGCCTCAAACTCACAATGATCCTCTTACCTCTGCCTCCCAAGTGCTGGGATTAAAGGTGGGTGTGCTACCACATCTAGCTCAAAACCAGCTTTTAACGTGAATGCAAGCAATTCCTTTAAGACATTTTAAAATCTGATTATCAACTTGGGAGTTTTCTTCACAGAAAAGGGACGTGAGTGAAACTGAGTTTCACTATTAACTTTATGTGCTGATTAAGGCAAGGGAAGAAAAATAAGCATATCCCAAAGATAACTTCTGCTGAGAACTGTTTATTATTCACAACTCACTCAAAAATTATAGTTGTCTCCTGTGCTTTGTGAGTGATTGGGTCCAGAACTATGGATACCAGACCCATACACTTTCAAGCTCCTTATATAGAGACTCAGTATGTGCATGTAATCTATACATATGTATGTATTTTGATCATCAAATTATAAAATGTAAGTTGTTTATGCTATTTGGGAAATGATTTTTAGTAAGTGTACATAATCAATATAGACAAAAGTTGATTACCTGGACACAGAACCCACGTATATGGAGGGCCAATTGTACTGTCATCAGAACCAATTTTATTACCAGAACTTGTATCTCTTGTAAGCTCCCTGTACCTTCATACTCCAGATACCTTAACTCTTAAGCTTATGTTTGTTCTAGTGTTACACTTATTTTTGTGTTTTCTTCTTTGAAGAGGTGACTCACTCTAGGCCATGCTGACTTGCAATTCACTAGGTAGTCTCACAGCCATCCTCCTACCTCTGCCTCCTGAGTGCTGAGATTAAAGACATGTGCCACCACACCTGGCTGGTGTTCTGTATTTAAAAAATAATAATTTTTTTCTTTTTGGTTTTTCGAGTTAGGGTCTCACTCTACCCCAGGCTGACCTGAAATTCACTATTGTAGTCTCAGGGTGGCCTTGAACTCACGGCAATCCTCCTTCCTTTGCTTCCCAAGAGCTGGAATTAAAGGCGTGCACCACCATGCCTGGCTAAAAATATTTTTTATTTCCTTGTTTGCAAGCAGAGAGAGGTAGAGAAAATGGGTGCACCAGGGCCTCTTGCCACTACAAATGAACTGCAGACCCATGTGCCACTTTGTGTATCTCGTTTTACATGGGTGTTGGGGAACCTCGGCCATCAGGCTTCATGAGCAAACGCCTTTCATGGCTGAGCCATCTCTCTGGCCCTTATTTTGGTGTTTTTGAGATGGTGTCATTCTAGCCCAGACTGGCCTCAAATTTGCCACAGACACATGCCTCAGTCTCCCACGTGCTGGTATTTCAGATGTGAGCCACCACGCCTTGCTGAATTTAATTTAGCTTCATGTGTCCAGTAATTGCCATAGCAGACAGTGTGCACAGGTCTAAGGAAACAACATTCAGAACCTTCAACAAATCCCCTCTTGTTTTGTGACAGTTTGGTCACATGAGAAAGTGATTTGAACATGAAGATGTTTCCTTCCCACCTCTTAAAATTTAAAAAGCCCTGCTTTTTTTTTTTTTTCTTTTTCCACATTATGTCTATTTTGTAAGTCTTTGCCTACATTAGTTCCTGTCTACATGGAGTTATTAAGCCTGCCAAGGTATGAAGACCCTTTATATTCAGACTCTACTACTGTAGCTAATTAAAGTATTAATACTATCGGGTTTTTTTTGTGGTGTTTTCCTGAGGTAGGGTCTCGCTTTAGCCCAGGCTGACCTGTAATTCACTGTAGTCTCAGGCTGGCCTTGGAACTCACAGCAGTCCTCCTACCTTGGCCTCTTGAGTTCTGGGATTAAAGACATAAACCACTACACTAGCAAAATTTACCAGTTTTTGAATTCTGAGTACCCTCAAAGGTACAACTGTGTGTTGTAAATAATAAGCAGCAATGTGGTATCTTAAAATCTGGTCATCTTGGTCTTGTTTAGGCATATAAGCAGGATTAAAAGCCAATCTGGCAATATAACATGCTCACTGTTAGGTTATCAACAATAAAGGCCAACAGCTTCACAAACTACCCACTGCAAAAGGGGTACAAACTATGCAAACAGGATTAGCACACCAGGAGATGGATTTAAGGAGACAAAACCCTGGTGGGAAGGAATTCCACTATGAAGCTTGAGTTCTGTAGAAAGTCTGGCTTCCGTCCCACATAAGGGTTCCTATGAGAAGCTGTGCTCAGCTCAGAGGGAAAGAATGCTGTCACAGTCCAGTAATGAGGATAGCATGGCTCAGTAGGCAAATACTGTACTAGGGTAACCTGCTGTGAGGTGCTTGCTTCTCCCAGAAACCACTGGAGGGCAGCAAATTCCTAGGATTACTTGGTTATCAGGCAGAGAAAACCTGGAGCCAAAGTCAGGGACCCTCCCAGTCAAGCACACACTGCTTAAAGGATTAGCACCAGAGGAGCCTTGAGATGGGTGCCAGCTTGGCTGAGACATTAATCATGTTTATATAGCTTAGGCAAGTCAGCCTTTGTATAAGATTGCTTGTCATCTGGGAGGAATTTGCTCTACAAATCCCCAAACCCATGACAGTAGGAATGTCCCCTCATGTCCCAGTTGCATGACTTGGCCCAAACGGATCATTTTTCCCTAAATCAGTATTTATTTTTGAGGCACAGTCTACCTTTAGCCCAGGCTAACCTGGAACTCACTCTATCTAGCCCAAGCTGGCCTTGAACTCATAACTTTTTTTTGTAAGATTTTTTTTATTTATTAGAGAGGGTAAGAATGGGCATGCCAGCACCTCTAGCCACTGCAAACGAACTCCAGATACATGTGACATCATGTACATCTGGCTTACATGGGACCTGAAGAATCAAACCTGGGTCCTTAGGCTTCACAGGCAAATGCCTTAGCCACTAAACCATCCCTCCAACCCTGCCTCAATTTTTTTTGTTTTGTTTTTCGAGGTAGGGTCTCACTCTAGCTCAGGCTGACCTGGAATTCACTATGTAGTCTTAGGATGGCCTTGAACTCACGGCGATTCTCCTACCTCTGCTCCCGAGTGCTGGGATTAAAGGTGTGAACCACCACACCCGGCTCCTACCACAACTTCTTAAAAGTGTGAGCCACCGTGACCAAGTCCCCAAAATCTTTATTGAACAAGTAACATCCAAGATTGCCCTTTTGCAACTACAGCCAATTTGGTTAAGAAAAGTGGCTAGAAGATGAGGTTGCCTCAGCTTTTGTCTTTACTAGTGACCAATTCCAAAACCCAAAAACAAGATATCCGTGGGGTATGTGGCAAGACAAATAGATTTTTTTATGCCCAATATGACAGTGTCTGGGGGCATTGCGGAATAGTTGTGCAATCCAATGTGGCCTTCCTGTTCTTGAATGAAGATCTGATTAGGCCAAACCTGAGCACCAGAAATAGTTGCTTCCACACTTTTGCAGTCACTAATTCCACAAGGAGAAAATAAAAGATTATCAAGTACAAAGCACTTCTTGAGACCGGGCCCACCACACCTTGGACAAGGAAAGACAGGCAGAAGAGAAGTGTCACTACCCCATGGCCCACACCAAGGTGGTTCAGGATGTAAACAGAGCCTGGTGGCGGGGACAGAAGAGCGAATGCAGCCTAGTGGCAGGTTTCAAGGAAAGAAAAATGACTATTGCCAGCACTGCGGTGGGCTTGCTTAAGTTTGCACAACAGGCCGTTACAGAGAACAAGCTATTTGATGACTCAGGTCCATGAGATTCACTGACAATTGAAAACTCATGATCCACTTCCAGAGCATTTCAGCCCTCTTAAAGTTCATACTAGCTAGAACAAAGACTTAAGGTCTCAATAAAATAGCATTATCCTTCAAAATGTATTACCAGACTTGTGACTCATGAAATTTTTCATCTGTCCTTGCTGGACCTGAGCCAGGCTACTCTATATAGGTGTATGTATATATGTATTTGTTTTGTTTTGCCAGGTGTGGTGGTGCATGCCTTTAATCCCACCACTTGGGAGGCAAAGGTAAGATTGCCATGAATTCGAAGCCACCCTGAGACTACACAGTAAACTTTAGGTCAACCTGGGCTGGAGCGAGAACCTACCTTGAAAAAAGAAAAATGGGGGAAAAAAGTCCTTTGTTTTTTAGTTTTGAGTCAGGCTCTTATGTAAGACTGGCTAGTCTAATACTCACTAAGCAGTTCAGGCTGGCTCTGAACTTTCAGCAGTCCTCCTGCCTCAGCCTCCCAAGAGATCGAATTACAGGTGTGTGCCACCATGCCCAGCTCTAAAAATCCTTAAGCTTCACCTTCATGGGTAAGTCAAGAGAAGATTGTGTGAAACTGAGCATAAAAACCTGTTGTTGGAATTGGACCTACCACCATACTGAGATAGCTCTGGGCAGGTTCACATTCAATTTTGGAGTTTCTTATTGTTTTTGGCAATGTCCTGATGTATAGTCCAGGGTGGCCTGGAACTCACTATGTAGCTCAGGTCAAATTTCCAGTCATTCTGCCTCAGCTTCCCAAGTGCTGAGATTATACATGTGCACCACCACACTTAGCTAAGGTAATTTGAGGTTGGGTATTTTGTTTTGTTTTTCAAGGTAGAGTCTCACTGTAGCCCAGGCTGAACCTGGAACTCACTTTGTAGTCCCAGGCTGGCCTCAACACATAGTGATCCTCCTACCTCTGCCTCCCAAGTGCTGAGATTAAAGGCATGTGCCACCATGCCCAGCATTTTGAGTTGTTTTTTTTTTTAAACACAATTATTGAATCTTGTAGACACACAACTGTTAATGGTGTCCTAGATTAAATATAAATAAATAACGGAACAGGATTTGGATTTTGATGGTAGCAACAGCATGTACAGGTAGCAGAGAGCTATTCCCTTTCAAGCAAGGTTTTCCCAGCCTTCTTTCAGGACCATAGCCTCCACAATAGCACCATGGCTCCAGCTAGAAAGGATGCAATTTGGTGGCCAAGACTAACTCACCAGAGGCTCACCTCCTTTCCTAAGGATTTCACTCATACGTGCAAATATGATCTAAGCAAAGTTAGACAGGTAGGCAGTTCTCAAGGAGACGGTTAATGTGAACACAGTGAGATCTGGCTATACAGACACACTGCAAATGAGCGGGAAAGGACCTGCAGTGGGCACAGCTGAAATCCTGAAAAGATTTCTCAAGTTTGTTTGCTTGAGGGTGAAGCTCCAAGGCTAGGAATGGTTTTCCTTTCCAGGAGTTCAGGAAAGAGAGGATGCAGCAGTTCAATAATGTCTTGTTCATGCCACCCAACAAATAAAAAAGGGAATACAATACTCTCCCCAGGCGAGAATTTTGATCCACAAGAAGAAATGGTGCATTTCAGGCTTAAAGTTTCAGGTGGTTGGATTTGGTTAGAGCCTCCCTGTGGAGTCTCTCCCGGTTCAAGCTGCAATAGCTGTGAACACGAGCCTTAGCTATTAACCTAGGTAGGACTCCTTTCCCACTGCAGCTTGCCAAGTCAGTGTCGGGACTACACCTACCCACCAGGAACAAACTACACCACTCCCCTGTCCTCAAACCTCCCTCCCCACAGAGCACCCCATCTTCAGGCTGGCCTGATCCCTGAGTATCCTTCCATAGCTTACCAATGAGTGAGCACTGGCCCTGAGCTCCCTTACAGAATGTGGCCCATGGGTGCCTTTAATTCAGAGGGTTAGGAGTTGGACTTTGGAGGCTGTAGCCACAGCCTTCCAGGCTTCAGGGAATGTCCTTCTGTCCTCTAGTCAGTTTTCCTCTCAATCTTTTTCTCTTCAGCTACATCTAGCTCAGTCAGGACGCAAAAGCAAAGCTTCTGGATGACTCTGGTGACAGTAGCTAAATGAAAATAAGAGAAGCAAGGATTTAACACCCACATTGAAGTACAGTACCAACCTGAACACGAGAAGGCTGAAGGCTATTTCTGTGATTCCCTTCCAATTTATCTCTTGGGCACACTAAGCCTGGCCTTTGCCAGCCCTCACTCCCAACAAACCTGGCCACCCAGCCAGAGCCTGAGGCATGACTTCTTTTCTGCCCAGGTGGGTCACACTATATATACTGCTTAAACTGGGTGTGGTGGTGCATGCCTTTAATCCCAGCCCTGACGAGGCAGAGGCACAGGCAGGAGGATAGCGTGAGGCCAGCCTGAGACTACACAGTGAATTCCTAGGCTAGAGTGGGAACTTACCTTGAAAAGCCAAAAAAAGATAGTGTGTAAATTATAGCTAATGTGATGGTGTCACGATAAAAAGAGAAGTATGGGGATGGTCAGATCTTACTCTCTAGCAAATCACAATAGGGAGGGGAGTTGTCAGCCTTTGGAGGCACCTGTGAGTGTGTGTGTACAGCCAGTACCGAAGGGGACAGAGAAACTCACCCAGAGCATTTCGAATAAAGAGTGGCCTCCGGGACTCTGGCAGGTACACACCCATGAAGTAGACTGGGACCCCAGAAAGGGCAATCCCAATGCCAATGAGGGAATTGATGGTGTCACTGAAGAGGGGCACAATCACCAGAAACACAGAGCATATGCAGAACACAATGGGAAAAAACAGGCTCAGCTGAAATGGAAGGAGATGAGATTAAGCAGGGTGGGATGAAGGAATGGGACAGGGGCAAGAAGAGGACCACCACCTACTCCACCCAGAGCTGCTGATCTTAAGCCATCCTCAGCTACACAGTAAGCTCAAGACCAGGCTGGGCTGCATGAGGTGCTGTCGCAAACAAAAAGCGGGGGAGGAGGCTGGAGAGATGGCTTAACGGTTAAGCGCTTGCCTGTGAAGCCTAAGGACCCCGGTTCAAGGCTGGGTTCCCCAGGTCCCACGTTAGCCAGATGCACAAGGGGGCGCACACGTCTGGAGTTCGTCTGCAGAGGCTGGAAGCCCTGGCGCTCCCATTCTCTCTCTCTCCCTCTATCTGTCTTTCTCCCTGTGGCTGTCGCTCTCAAATAAATAAATAAATAAATGAGCAAAAAATATTAAAAAAAAAAAAAAAGCAGGGGAGGGACTGGAAAAATGATGCTCAGCAGTTAAGGCACTTGCCTACAAAGCCTAACGACCTGGGTTCTATTCTCTAACACCCACGTAAAGCCAGATGCAGAAGGTGGGGCATGCGTCTGGAGTTCTTTTACAGTGGCTAGAGGTGCAGGTGTGCCCATTCTCATTCTCTAACTGCCTCTTTTTTCTCTTTCAAACAAATAAATAAATACAGTTTTTTGTTTTTTGTTTGTTCGTTTGTTTGTTTTTCAAAAACGCTAGGCATGGAGCTGGGTATGGTGGTGCATGCCTTTAATCCCAACACTTGGGAGGCAGGGGTAAGAGGATCACCATGAGTTCAAGGCTACCATAGCAAAATCCAGATCAGCCTGAGCTACAGTGAGACCTTACCTCAAAAAGAAAAAAAAAGAAAAAGTCAGGCATGGGGAACACGCCTTTAGTCCCAGTGCTTGGGAGGCAGAGGTAGGAGGATCGCTGTGACCTCAAGGCCACCCTGATACTACATAGTGACAAAGTGAATTCCAGGTCAGCCTGGGCTACAGTGAACCCCTACCTTGAAAACACAAAATAAATAAATACAAGTAAGTATTTTAAAGAAAAATATGTGCTGACCTTGAGAGGTCGGGGCCAATCTGGTTTCTTCCAGCGAAGGTAGAGCTGGCCAACAACAGACAGGCCCACGAAGAACCAGTAGCTGAAGCTGAAATAGTTGATGAGCTTGAAAACATCCTCCACAATGAGGTAGATGAGCGTCATGGTGCACTGTGGCAAAGGTGACAGGGAAGAGAAGTGAGCAGACATGCCACCATTTTACAGTTGGTTAGATCTGGTGCAGCCTCAACACGGTATCTTCAGTGAACCTCCCCACTCCCGCCAACACACACAAACACACACACACACACACACACACACACACACACACACACGAATCACTGCTGCCCTGGGGGCTCCTTACATCTGGATCCCGACCACCTGCCATACAAATGGAAGAAATGCCGCCAGAACCTCAGCGATCTGGGGCTTTTGCAAGGGAGGAAGTAAGATGGATCAATGTCCCCTGAGATGTATGGCAACATTTGCATTCTAGCATGAAAGAATCCAACAGAATAGGAGTCATGGGAGAGAGTCCTAGGTCAAGGTCAGACTTGCTTAAATTTCAAGAATATACAATTCTCCCCATCTTTTCATTCCAAGTTACCAACACAGGATTAAAACAAAAGGAGCCCATTCTGCAGACAGGAGGCTGAGGCAGGAGGATCTCAAGCTCAAAGCCAGCCTGGCCTACATAGAAAGGCCCTGTCTGTAAGTGGGAGAGAATAGTAGACTGTAAATATATAACTCAGTATTGGAATGCTTCCTAACACGCATAAGTAACGCTGGGTTCCATCCCTAGCGCTACAAAAAAAAATGTAATGAACTATTCTTCAAATCTTGGAATAATAATATTAAAGAACACCTTGCGGCCAGGAGTGGTGGTGCACACCTTTAGTCCCAGCACTCAGGAGGCAGAGATAGGAGGATTGGTGTGAGCTCAAGGCCACCCTGAGACTACATAGTGAATTCCAGGTCATCCTAGGCAAGAATGAGACCTTACTTCAAACAAACAAACAAAAGCATAAGGTCCCAGGTTCCATCCCTAAGTACCCACATTAAGCTAGATGTACAAGGAGGCACATATATCTGGAGTTTGCAGTGATTGAAGGCTCTAGCATGCCTATTTTCTCCCCCTCTCTCAAATATTAAAAGGAAAAAAAAAAAGGATGGAGAGATGGTTTAGCAGTTAAGGCATTTGCCCGCAAAACCAAATGATCCTGGTTTGACGCTCTAGGACCCATATAAGCCAGATGTACAAGTGGGCACAAACATGTGGAGTTTGTTTGTAGTGGCTGGAGGCACTGGCATGCCCATTCTCTCTTTCCCTCTTTCTCTCTCTCTCAAATAAATAAATAAAGTATATTAAAAAAAAAACAAAAAACACTTTTGCTGGTGCACACCTTTGATCCCTGCACTTGGGATGCTGAGCAGTGAGTTCAAGACCAGCCTGGGGCTAGAGTGAGTTCCAGGTTCAGCCTGAGCTAGGGTGGGACCCTACCTTGAAAAAAAAACCACGAACATTTTGTACACATTAGAAGGATCCCTACACAGCCATGCCAAGCCCCATACTCTCCCAGTAGAACTTACATTGAACAACAGAGCAGGGACAGGTGTAAAGCGCTCCATGTGGATCATAGACAGAAGGTCCGGGAGGTGGCCCTCACGGGAGCCCACAAAAAACAACCTGTAAAGTATATGAAATTTGTCAGTAGCATCTTTTTATTCAGCCACATTACTCTCTCAAAGTAAGCTCAGAGACCCAGAAAAAAGGAAGGAATGGTCTCTCAAGCTCCATGCATTTCCAGACCACTACTTATAATACCTGACTTGGAATTAACTATGGAGTATCAGGGTGGCCTCGAACTCACAGTGATCCTCCCACCTCTGCCTCCCAAGTGCTGGGATTAAAGGTGTGTGCCACCACGCCCGGCTTCACCATCTTCTTTAACTATTAGCAACTCACCACTACCCAAGACTGCTTCACTGACTTTTCTACACACTGATCACCCATCCTTCAGCAATACCATCCACCATCTCCCCCCCCAGTTCTTCCACTTCTCAACCACTGATACCTCAACAACATCCCACAGATGCTGCACCCTGCCATCATCTCTAGGACTCTAATCCATCCCCCATCCGCTCTGTCATGTTACAGACTCACAGCTACCACATGGCATTTCTTTTCTTTTGAGACAGGGTTACATTATGTAGCCCAGGTTGACCTCAAACTCATGATCCTACTGTCTCAGCTGGGATTACACACAGCCCTTCTTTAAAAAGTTACTATGGGGCACTCAGGAGGCAGAGGTAGGAGGATCACCAAGAGTTCGAGGCCACCCTGAGACTACATAGTGAATTCCAGATCAGCCTGCATTAGAGTGAAATACTACCTCAAAAAAAAAAAAAAAAGCTACTATGAGGCTAGAGAGATGAGTTGGTGGTTAAGATGCTTGCCTACAAAGCCTAAGGACCCATGTTCAACTCTCCAGATCCCACATAAGCCAGACACACAAAGGTGAGGTAAGCACAAGGTCACACATGCCCACTAGGTGGCACAAGCATCTGGAGTTCAATTTCAGTGGCTGAGACCCCAGTGTGCCAATTTTTTTCTCTGTGTGTCTCCCTCTGTCTGTCTTGCTCTCTCTAAACATTTTTAAAAAAAAATTTTTTTAAGTCATTATGGAGCCAGGCATGGTGGTGTATGCCTATAATCCCAGAATTTGGGAGGCAGAGGTAGGAGGATTGCCTTGAGTACAGGGCCACCCTGAGACCACATAGTGAATCCCAGGTCAGTCTTGGTTAGAAAGAGACCCTACCTCAAAAAAACAAAACAAAACAAAACAAAACAAAAAAACAGGTATGATGGCACACGCCTTTAATCCCAGCACATGGGAGGCAGGGGTAAGAGGATCACCATGAGTTTGAGGCCAGCCTGTGAATACATAGTGAGTTCCAGGTCACCAGGTCAGCCTGAGCTAGAGAGAGACCCTACCTCCAAAAACAAGTCATTATGGGGCTAGAGAGATGGCTTAGTGATTAAGGCATTGCCAGTAAAGCCAAAGGACCTAGGTTTAATCCCCCAGGACTCATGTAAGCCAGATACACAAGGTGGCACATATGTATGGAGTTCATTTACAGTGGCTAAAGATCCTGACACACCCTCTCTTTTTCAAGTAAATAAAAAAATTTTAAGGGGCTGGAGAGCTGGCTTAGCAATTAAGGCATTTGCCTGCAAAGCCACAGGACCCAGGTTAATTCCCCAGGACCCATGTAAGCAAGATGCACAAGGGACACATGCATCTGGAGTTCATTTGCAGGGGCTATAGGTCTGGCGTGCCCATTCTCTGTCTGTCTCTCTTCTCTCTATCTCTCTCATTCTCTGCTTGCAAATAAGCAGAAAGAAAAAAATTTTTTTAATTTTTTCAAGTTATTATGGGAACTGGAGAGATGGTTTAGTGGTTAAGGCACTTGCCTGAGAAACATAAGGATCCAGGTTCAATTCTCCAGTACCCATGTAAGCCAGATGCACAAGGTGGCACATGCATCTGGAGTTCGTTTGCAGTGGCTGGAGGCCCTGGTATGTCCATTCATATTCTCTCTCTGTCTCCTCTCTCACTTTCTCTCAAATAAATAAAAATTTTAAAAATAAATAAAGTTATTATGTTAGCTAGGTTTTCACCTGGGAGGCTGAGGCAGGAAGGGTGCCATGAATTTGAGGCCAGTATGGGCTACATATAATGTACCAAGGTACCAGGTCAGACAGGACTACACGGTAAGACATTGTCCTCTGCTCACCCCACCCCCTCAAAAAAAAAAAAAAAAGAAAAGAAAAACCTGTCAGACCAGGTGTAGGGCACATACTTGTCATCCCAGCACCGAGGAAGCTGAGGCAAGGGAATCAGAAGTTTGAGGACATCTTGAGCTACACAGTCAGTTTCAGGCCACCCTAGGCTAATGTAGCAAGACCCTGAGAGACAGAAAGAAAAAGGGGGGGAGGAGGGAGAGAGGTTACAGCCTACTGTCACCAAAGCCAAAGTACCTTGATGAAGCAAAAATAGATGCATTGAGACCTCCAAAGCAGGACAGGGCAACAGCAATGGGGATGGTCCAGCTGAACATGCCAAATGTCTGGTCAGCAAACGTCTAAGGAGAAAACACAGCAGGAGCATTCAGTACAGGACAAGATGTCATAATCCAGACAGTGACTGCAGACTGACCACCCTCTGTCCTAGACCCATCCTGCATATTGCAGAACTAGAGAAGCTGCAGATAAGAGAGAGGACCATTCAAGGAAGGAAATATCAGATGAGGATCAGGAACAAAGGAAGATCCCAAGAGACTTACCACAGCCACAGCGGCACTGTTAAGAACATCTGAAATGCTCAGTACTGTGTAATAAGCCACGTTGGTCAGGATGTAGATGAGTGTCACAATTGGCATAGAAATTCCAATGGCCAAGGGCAAATTTCTGTCAGGACAAGTGAGACAGGACTACCTAGAACCAACTTCTCCTGGGAATCAAGTACCCACAGGAATTTTCCTAACATTTGAACAGTTCACTGCCCATCAGGTCTCTGAAGTGGGCTCCTCTTCCCCTTGTGCCCTAGGTAAATAGACATCCTATGCCCCTGGGCTCTTCCTCATGAGGAAGAAGAGCACTTTACTTGGGAAGACAGCTCATGATAATATGTTATCCTCACCACAGGAGGCCCAATGAGTCACATGGGGTTTTACTGCCTTCCCGCATCTATGATCTCAGGACAAATGCAAGGAGTGGTGTCCTCTGCGTACCAGAGGCCAGGCTGGGGACCTGGAAGGCCAAAAGCAGCACAGGCTCCTCAGCGCAAGGTCCTGCCACCTGAGCCCCAGCTGGTGCTGCTGCCAACTGAAGACTTCTTTAGGAAGGACACAGGGCCTCTCCAGAGTGAAGGACATGAGAGTGAGAGCCAGGGGCCTTCCTACATTCACTCACTCCCATCCAAGCCCCCATCTCTCCTAACTGGAGCAGGGGAGCGGGTAGAGGCAGAGGGAGGAGGTGCGGGAAGAGGCGGGTGTGTCCACTATCTAGAGTTCCAGCCAAGCGGGAGAGTGTGATCTCGCCTTTACCTTTCTGGGTTTTTGATTTCTTCTGTTACAAAATTAAGGGTGTCCCAACCTGAGTAAGAGAAGAGGGCAGAGAAGAGGGCAAGAGAGAGGTTTCCCACGTCCCAGGAGGAATCCTTAAAGGCATCTTTAAAGTTCTCAGTGTGTCCTGTGGGAGCAAAAGAAAATGGGGCTCAAGGAGAAGGAAATGGCGGGAAGGAACAGTGGAGACGAGCGATGGAGGGTTTATGCAGGAGAAAGATACAAAGAAAGAATTTAAAAAGGGAAAATGAAAACAGAAAAAAAAGGAGAGGATGATAGAAGGACAGACAACAAAACGAAGGAAAAACAACAGGGGGGAGAAAGAAAAACATCATTTAATACCAAAGGAACAATAACCACCAACTCCCTGCACTTTACCACCCATAACCACCCCCCACCCCAGGTGAGCTTAAGTTGCTTAGGTACAACTGGATGATCTCAGAAAAACACAGGCACTTCTCGCTGCACTCAGATGTGACAACATTCCTTCCAAGACCCTAAGGAATTGCCATTTCCTGCAAGTGACTTCACAGCAGGCCACAGCTCTTCTGTGTGTGTGTGTGCATGCGTGTGGACGCATGTGTACCAGTTTGTAGAGATGGAGGCTGCAGATCCATGTCAACTGTCTTCCTTGCTTACTGTCCACCAGAAGCTTGCAAATCAAGCTACTCTAGCAAGCCTGCTTGCCCTGGTATCCTGTCTCCACCTTCTACCTAGCTGGGTTTGTAAGTGGCGATCATACCACCTAGCATGCATGTGGGTGCTAGGGATCCAAATGCGGGGCCTCAAGCTTGCACGGCAAGTACTTGACCCATCCTCTTCTTCCAATTTCTCTTATCACTAATCATTTTGCACAAAGGACTCGTTTTCCACTAACAGAATTAACTTCAAGCAGAAGGTGCCAATCCTACACCATTTTGGTCATGGGGGTTTATCAGTCTGGTAGAAAAAATTCTGCTAATCTACTTGCAATGGGGGTGGTTGCCTGGGGCTGGAATCAGGACTATAGGGACTCTTCTTATCTCTCTCTGGGCTAACCTCACCCTTCAGAGCGCCTGCCACCACAGGCCAAGGCACTGATTATCATCCCTGGAGCTTCTAGAGACCACAGGCCTGAAAGCTCAGGAGACAGCCACCCAACTGCCATCTGATTTAAACACCCTGGGGAGTTTGTCCTCACCCACCTGAAGAAAACCTGGCTCCAGCTCTCAACGTGGTAAAAAGGGCTGGATGGTTGTGCAAGGAGAAGGTAAATACAGACCCCTATTCTCCAGGGCTATCAGTCACTGTGTCCAGCAGTGGTGCTCTGAGGCTCACACTTGGAGGAAGGATTCCTCAACACCCAATCTGGCTCCTGAGATTCAGGGCCATTCAGATGGCTGAATACACTCGGGTGCACAAAAGGTCCAGATTATAGCACTTCATACAATGGCTCTGGGCCGAGTGTGTAGCTCAGTGGCAAAGCAATTTCTAGCATGCAGGAAGCCCTGGGTTTGATCCTCAGCACCAATAAATAAATAAAGCCAGAGTGTCATCTGAGATGAAGGGCTTGGCTCCCCAGGTGACTGTAAACACTGTTAAATGAGGGGCTATACCTGCGGCCTGTCACCCTCACTGTCAATCTGTTCTGATCCAGAAATGAAAAGCTTTCAAGAACCAATCTGTAGGTGGGTATGGAGGTACATGACTGTAATCCCAGCACTCAGGAGCCTGTGGCAGTAAGGTCATAAACTCAAGCCTGCCCTAGGCTACATGATGAATTAAAAGCCAGCCTGTAATATGTATAGAAAGTGTATCTCAGAAAAATTGAGGGCTGGCTGGATGTGGTGGAGGATACCTATAATCCTAGCACTTGGAAGGCTAAAGTAGTATGGCTGTGAGTTCGAGGACAGCCTGGGCTACAGGGTAAGTTCCAGGTCAGACTGAGCCAAAGTGAGACCCTGTCTTTAAAAAAAAGAACTAGGCATAGTGGCACATGCCTTTAGTCCCAGTACTTGGGAAGCTGAGGTAGGAGGACAGCTATGAATCTGAGGCCAACCTAGGGCTACAAAGTGAGGTCCTGGTCAGCTAGAGTGAGACCCTGCCACAAAAGAAAAAAAAGAAAAAGAGAGAGAAGAAAAGGAAAAAAGGACTGGCGATATAGCTGAGTGGCAGAACATGTGCAATGCACAAGGCCCTGGTCCCATCTCTAGCACCACAACCACAAGAGAAAATAAGAAATTAAGTAAATAAATAAGCAAGCCAAGGTAGGCCAGACACTCCCAATTTCCCATATTCTAACGATTCGCTGAGAGCTGGCTTTGGGAGGAATGCTGAACATGAGCCAAGATTAAAAATAAAGGATGCCAACCAGCCATGCATTTGAGTACCTCAGCCCCTGCCCAGCATACCCACATACCCTACTGCCCCTCTCCAGGACAGCCAAGTTTTCATATTCACTGCCTAGCAGTCACAGACCAAAATCAAGAGCCACTCTATCCCCACAGAGGACTTTTGTGACCCAATTATGACCCAAGTTTCAAGAGCTCTTAGGCCTTTGGCTGGCTTCCTGCAATGCGCTCAGCCTCCACAGAAGCCCTGAGAAGGGACTGACATGTCCAGTTGGCCAAGCCAGCCTGGCCCACAAAGCCCAGGATGACATTCACTGGCACATGTTCTAGCATGGACATGGAACATGCAGTAAAGCTAGCGGTCTCCATGTCCTCCTCGGGGAACCAGAGGGACTCCTGGAGACATCCACCCTTCTTCCCACCTCAGGCCCCTCTTACCCTGGCACAGTTTAACAATGCTCATGACAATGATGGCAATGAGCGCCAGGATCTTGGCATAAGTGAACGTGTCCTGTACACGTGTGCCCCACTTGACATAGGCACAGTTCACAAATGTCAGCAGACCTAGAAGGAAAACCACAACATCACTGGCAGGCTTGAGCTGAGGGCACAAGTTCCAAGCTCTCTACAAAGAGCATTACTTCTGCCCGTCCTGTCTAGGTTAGAGGGAGTGACCTCCAGTAATAAGCAGAACAGGCAAACAGGGAGACACCCGGCACCGGCCCCAGCTAAGCACCTAAGAATGTCACAACACTGCTGATATTCAAAGCTTGTAGGAACACATATTCCTATGTTCTGACTGATAGAACCATTTGTGAAAATTTTCTCCAACTCCAAAATGGATGACCACCTCACCCTCTCTTCCCCACTCAGACTCTGCAAGAGGCACATTAGTCGGTAGGGACAAGAGGGGAACCATCAATAAATAAGGTAAATATCAATACATATGACAGGTCGACCAAAGGATTAGAGACAATTTTTTGCATGTAAGTATAAAAAAGTCTATTATGTCCCTGATGATTTCATATACATTCTCAATCATTCTCACAGCTCCCTAAAATGCAGATATATTTACTCCCATTTTATAGATGAGTAAACCGAGGCTCAGGAAGACTACCATTTCCAAGCTCAAATGACTGCCTTACTCCCATTCCTATCTAAACTTCCCAATTCTTTTTCTTTTGTGCCTTGATTTTTCAAGGTAGGGTATCACTCTACCCCAGGCTGACCTGAAATTCTCTATGTAGTCTCAGGGTGGCCTCCAACTCATGTGATCCTCCCACCTCTACCTCCCAAGGGCTGGGATTGAAGGCGTGCGCCACCACGCCCGGCCCAAAACTTCCCAATTCCTGCCTGAGGGCTTCCTAGGTCCAAGTCAGCCCTGTGTCCTTTCAGCTCCAGCTCTTCACTTAGCACAGCGACATATGGGCCTTGTAGTTTACCAATGGTTACCTGTTATCCAGGCTTAAAAACAGAGGCAACTTTGTCCCTAAATAACCATCGGAAGAATACAAAAGGGCTTCTACAGTAAGAAGGAACACAGGGGCACCTCTAAGTAACACTTAAATGTGCATCTCTCATGGGAACACAAACCCTTCAGGCTCATGCCCTAGGCCACTTCCATGTACTTCTCCCCATTCTGCACTCTCCCCCTTAGCCAGACTCTTCCCTATCTATGAGGGACACACAGAAATGTCTTCCCCTCCTCCTGCCACAGGCACCAGCAACACCCAGTTCAGCTCCCAGTCCATCTGAAAACCTTCCCCAAATATATCAGGCAGGCCCTGAGTTCCCTCTCCCATTCACATTCTCACTTCACAGCATTGCTCACTGTCTACTGCTAAGGAACATGGAGCCAGGATGCCAAAAGAATGAATCTCACAGTCGAAAGCTTCTCGAAGAGTCAAGACCCACAGTAAGGGGAAGCCCTTAGTAAGAGCAGAACAAAAGCCACAAGTAAGCGGAAGAAGGAAGCAAAACTACAAAAAGAAACAAAAGCAAGAGGGCCTGCATTGTGACACAGAAAAATCGAAGAAATGCACAGAAAATGGACACAGAAAGACAAAAACAAGGAGAGAGATGGAAAAAGGGGACAAAAGAAGAGAGACAAAGAACAGACATCCACAGGGAGAGACTGATAATATCCTGGCTGGGCCCACTGAGTTTGTAGCCTCAGGTTGGGGAAGAGAATGAGACTCACTCCTTGGCCCACATGCCAAGCACTAGGTCTCAGAGTTGTGCCACTTCTTGTAGGCTCTGTCCTCTCTGCACATAAGTAAATACAACACACAGTGGAAATTCAATGACTGTGCTAAAGTAATCAATGAAGGCAATCTTCACAGAAGTCCCTGAGGAGCCCAGCCCAAAAGGCCAGCTGGAGAGATAGAAAAGTACCTGGTCAGAAAGGCTGACTCTGGGAGGGAGGCTAAAGAGCTGGAGAGGAAGGGAGAGAGACTTTTTCTTTGGTCAATCAGTCTGTCGGTCTATCTAGCCATACATACACATTATATATATATTTTGGGGGGGGGGTATTTTTTGTTGTTCAAGGTAGGGTCTTGCTCTAGTCCAGGCTGACCTGGAATTCAAGGTGACCCTCCTACCTCTGCCTCTCAAATGCTGAGATTAAAGATGAGCGTCACCGTGCCCGGTATTATCTATCTATATATATAATTTTGTTTTCTTTTTGGTTTATCAAGGTAGGGTCTTGCTATAGCTCAGGCTGACCTGGAATTCAATGTAGTCTCAGGGTGGCCTCAAACTCATGGCAATCCTCCTACCTCTGCTTCTTGAGTGCTGGGATTAAAGGTTTGTGCCACCACACCCAGCCTTCCTGGAACCCCGGAGTGAGTATCTCCTTAGAGGCTGGCCCTAGGCACCCAGCTGCGTCACCATCTCAACTATGCCAGAGAACAGTCTACCAAGGAGAGGCCAAGCCTTTGATTGCTTTCCAGCTTCTAATTAAGAAGCAAAATTTTGCTGGGTAGGTGGTGCACACCTTTAATCCCAGCACTCGGGAGGCAGAGGTAGGGGGCCACCCTGAGAATACAGACTGAATTCCAGGTCAGGTCAACCTGGACTAGAGTGAGACCCTACCCTGAAAAACCAAAAGGAAAAAAAAAAAAAAAAAAAGCAAAATTTTATCACCTGATCCACACCCCTGCATGCCTCCCAGGTCTCGAAACCCCATCTAGCTAAGTGAACTAAGCCTAGAGGCAAGGTGCTCAGATTCCACAGTCGCAATTCAAACCTCCCAGACTTCCTTCTTCTGGTCTATTTCTGTGATGGACAAGCTGGCTAACATCAGTGAGCAGGGGTCTTCAAGGCTCTCTGGAAGCTTGTTTTCAGTTTGGTTTTGTGGTGCTGGGGATCAAACCCAGAGCCTTATACATACTATGCAAGTGTTCTGCCACTAAGTCATGTCCCCAGGCCTTCTGAGAACCTGTTGCTAAGATCTGACTGCAGATTCACACCTAGCATCAAGTCAGCACCAACTTCCCCAAATCACTCTGTGGCGGAGACTTACAGTCATCTTTCAGTTTCTGTTTCCCCCTTTTTCCTTAATAGAAATTTTAGTTAAAGTCATGGCTACCTCAAAAGGACTTTTTCCCAGCTACTACCACAGGTAGACCTGGCCAGGAAACTAAGTGTGCCCTAAAGATGAGAGCAGATGTTTCATATGAGATTTCAGGAAGTATCTCTAAAGGGAAAGCGTGCCTTTGTCCTTCCTGCCAGCTCCAATGCAGACATGACAGCCGGAGCTTGAGGAACCGTCCTTGGCCCTGGCCAGAAATCACAGACTGAGGAACAGTCAGTGATACGGAAGCAAAGAAATGCGTTCCCTAAAACATTTTTTAACTTGTCCTACTAGATCACCCGTTAAAAAAAATGGTTTAGCTGGGTGTGGGGGCGCATGCCTTTAATCCCAGCACTCGGGAGGCAGAGGGAGGAGGACTGACATGAGTTCAAGGCTACATAATGAATCATAGGTCAGCCTGGACTACCTGGAAAAAACAAACAAAACAAAAAGGTTTTGGCTGGAGAGATGGATAAAGCGTTTGCCTGCAAAATTCAAAGGATCCCAGTTCGATTCTCCAGGACCCACATAAGCCAGATGCATAAGGGGGCGCACGCATCTGGAGTTCGCTTACGGTGGCTGAAGGCCCTGGCATGCTCATTCTCTCCCTCTCTCTCTGCCTCTTTCTCTGTATCAAATAAATAAATAAATTATATTAAAATAAAAAAAGGTTTATTTAAGGTTTATTTAGTGTGTACGATGTGCCAGACACATACACCACAGTACATGTAGAGGTCAGAATACAATGTTCAGGTTGGTCTTCCATGTGGTTTTGAAGAAGCACCCCTCGCTGTTTCTGGGAAATTCTCCTGTCTCTGACTACAAGTACACTGGGATTATAGCACAGGTTTTGTTGTGGCGGTTTTCAATATTTTTATTTATTCATTTCTAAGCAGAGAGAGATAGATAGACGAGAGACAGAGAAAGAATGGGTACGCCAGGGCTCTAGCTGCTGCAAACTCCAGATGCATGTGCTACTGTGCATCTGGCTTTACATGGGTACTAGGGAATCAAACCCAGGTCATTAGGATTTGCAGGCAAGCACCTTAACTGCTAAGCCATCTCTCCAGCCCAGTAAAAATAAAAAAAAAAAAAAAAACAAAAAACTTAGCCATGCATGGTGACACACACCTTTAATCCCAACATTCACTAGGCTTAGGTAGAAGGATAGCTGTGAGTTCAATGCCAGTCTGGGACTATCAAGTGAATTCCAGGTTAGCCTGGGCTAGAATGAGACCCTACCTCAAAAACAAACAAATAGGGTTGGAGAGATGGCTTAGAGGTTAAGGCGCTTGCCTGTAAAGCCTAAGAATGTTTGTTCAAATCTCCAGGTCCCATGGATAGCCAGACACACACACACACACAAAAAAAAAAGTAATGCAAGCATGCAATGTTGCACATACACTCAAGCAGGTGTACATGGCTAGAATTCATTCACATTGGCTGAAAAGCTCTGGCGTAACGACTCTCTCTCTCCCTCTTGTTCTCTGCCTCTTTCTCCCTTTGTCTGCCTCTCTCCTAAAAAAAATAAAAATAAAAATTTTAAAGTCCTTGGCTGGGGAGATGGCTCAAGGGTTAAAAGGTTAAAGGTGCTTTTTTTTGCAAAGCCTGCCAGTACCAACAGAAAGCCAGATGTTTAAAGTGGCACATGTGTCTGGAGTCAAGTAATGTCTACCTAACAGGCAGGATTCCTAGGACAAAACTTCAAAAACAGGGCTGGAGAAATGGCTTAGTAGTTAAGGCACTTGTCTACAAAGCCAAAGGACCCAGGTTCAATTCCCCAGGACTCACGTAAGCCAGATGCACAATGTGGCGCATGCATCTGGAGTTCGTTTGCAGTGACTGAAGGTCCTGGCGCACCTATTCTATCTGCCTCTTCCTCATTCTCTCTCAAATAAATAAAATGAATAAATTTAAAAAAAAAAAAAAAAACTTCCCTGGTGGAGGTGATGGGGAGGGTAAGTGGGCACTTCCACCAGTGTGGCCTGGGTATGGTGGGAGACTGGTAGCGGGACCCCCAAGTACGCCAGTCCAGGTCTTCCAGGAGTCGGGTTGCTTGGGAATGCAGCCCAAAGCTGGTGGTAAACTCCATCTAAAGCTAAATACCGACAAGACTGAAAAAAAAACTTCAAAAGTAAATGTACTAGCTGGGTGTGGTGGCACATGCCTTTAATCCTAGCACTCAGGAGGCAAAGGTACCTTGAAAAAACAAAAAATTAAAAAAATAAATAAATATGCTAATATACAAATCCAGAAACAGCATTCTTTTGCAGTTAAATCAAGTATCATAGTCTGGATCCCAGTTCGCTAAAAATATTGCTGGCCAGTTAGACAAAGAAGAGAAGTATCAGGTTTGGATAGGAATGGGTGTGGAGTGACCTGAACTTGGGAATGGTAGATAGCCTCTCTAAGCTTCAGTTTTATGACCTGGCCTGACATCTGCTCTCCCACCTGAATTCTAGAATAAGGGTTGGGCAAGAATTCCAATCCCAGAAAATGTGGGTAAAAGTACATGACAGCTGGGCGTGGTGGCACATACCTTTAATCCCAGCGCTTGGGAGGCAGAGGTAGGAGGATCGCTGTGGGCTCAAGGCCACCCTGAGACTCCATAGTAAATTCCAGGTCAGCCTGGGCTAGAATGAGACCTTACCTCGAAAAACCAAAAAAAAAAAAAAAAGTACATGGCAAATTAGAGACCAGGAAAACCCATGGCTGCATTTGTAAGAGGTGAGGTCACTCCTTTAATCAAAAAGTCGAGTTCCTGATAAAAGGATGGGCTTTCTAAATACAAAACATGGGAAAAATCATAAAGGAGAGAGAGAAAAAAAGACTTAACAAATCAAAATAAAAATATGTGTGTCAAAAGTTATATGCAGCTGGGCATGGTAACACATGCCTTTAATCCCAGAAGCAGAAGTAGGAGGATCGCATGAATTCAAGGCCACCCTGAGACTACATAGTGAACTCCAGGTCAGCAAGGGCTAAAGCGAGACCCTATCTCAAAAGAAAAAAAAAAAAGAAGCCAGGTGTAGTGGAGACACATGCCTTTAATTTCGGCACCCAGGAGGCAAAATCAGGTGGCTTGCAGTGAGTTTGAGGCCACCCTGAAACGATATAGCGAATCCCAGGTCAGCTGGGGCTAGAAAGTGAGACTCTGCATTGGAAAAAATATAAAAGTTATATGCATGCAGGCTGGAGTGATGGCTCAGTGGTTAAGGCACTGACCTACAAAGCCTAAGAACCCTGGTTCAATTCTTCAGTACCCATGTAAAGCCAGATACACAAGGTGGCACATGCATCTGGAGTTCATCTGCAGAGGCTAGAGGTCCTGGTGTTCCCATTCTATCTACCTCTCTGTCTCTCTCATATAAAATAAACAAATAAATAAGTAAATATATATAATATATATATATATATATATATATATATATATACACACATATATATATATTATATATTTTTTTTAAGTTATATGGAATAAAAAAAGAGCCAGGTGTGGTGGTGTACGCCTTTAATCCCAACACTTGGGAGGCAGGGGTAGGGGGATCACCATGAGTTTGAGGCCACCCTGAGACCACATAAGTAAATTCCAGGTCAGCCTGGGATACAGTGAGACCCTACCCCCCCCCCAAAAAAAAACATTATATGGGAGCTGGAGCGATGGCTTGATGGTTAGGATGCCTAACAACCCATGTTCAATTCTCCAGGACCCATGTAAGCCAAATGCACAAAGTGGTACATGTATCGAGAGTTGGTTTGTAGTGGCTAGAGGCCCTGGTGTGCCCATGCCTCTTTCTCACACACACAAATAAATACAAAATATTTAAAAAATAAACAACTGAAGAAATAGTTATATGCATGGGAGAGGGGATAAAGAAGAGGAGATGGGCAGGGAACCCTGAAATGGTCATTCCTTTAGACATACACTTTCCACTATAGAATTCTATCCTAAGAAATATGCAGGCATTCTAATTTGTTTTTCAGAGACAGGATCTCACTATGTAGCCCTGGCTGGTACTTGCTATATAGCCCAAGATAACCTCAAACTTGTGTCCTCATGCAAAAAAGGGCTAAGATTATAGGCTTGAGCCATCATGCTTGGCTCATAAAATTATTGTCTTTACAAGATCTCAGTTAGGGGCTAGAAAGATAAAGGTGCTTGTTTGCAAAACCTGCAAGCCCAGGCTCTCCCCAGTACCCACATGAAGCCAGATGCACAAAGTGGCGTATGCAACTGAAGTTAATTTGCAGCAGCCAGTGGCCCCAGTGAGACCACACTATTCATCTGTAGGTCTGTCTCTGTCTCTCTCCCTGCTTACAAATAAATAATTAAAATAAAAATATTTTTTAAAAAAAGCTGGGTGTGGTGCCTCATGCCTTTAGTCCCAGTACTTGGGAGGCAGAGGTAGGAGGATTGCTGTGAGTTTGAGGCCAGTCTGGGACTATAGAGTGAGTTCCAGGTCAGCCTGGGCTACAGTGACACCCCATCTCAGGGTGGGGCGGGGGGCGGGGGAAGAAAAAAGAAAAAAAAACCCTCAAGCCAGAAGCTCTGGTCAAAGCCTATTAGACACATAGCTGAATTTTCACATTCTTTCCTCCTCCCAGAGATACCTTTACTATTTGGCTTAAGGTCAGGAGCCATGGTATACTGTATAATACTTTACTGCTAACTCCAAGGTACTCTTGGTCAAATTTTTTTATTGTTTTATATTTTTATTGATTTCTTTGCAAGCAGAGAAAAGAGAGACAGAGGGAGAGAATGAGTGCACCAGGGCCTCCAGCTGCTACAAACTAACTCCAGATGCATGTGCCACTTTGTACATCTGGCTTTAAGTGGGTACTAGGGAATCGAACCTGGGTCGTTAGGCTTTGCAGGCAAGTAAGTGCCTTAATCGCTGAGCCATCTCTACAGCCAAAGAGGTCTTCTTTTTTTGAGATAGGGTTTCACTCTAGCCCAGGCTGACCTGGAATTGACTATGTAGTCTCAGAGTGGCCTCAGACTCATAGTGATCCTCCTACCTCTGCCTCCCAAGGGCTGGGATTAAAGGTGTTTGTCATCATGCTCTGCAAGAGGTCTATTTTCAACACTGTGGATAAACCACATATTCAGCCAAAGTTTTCGCAAGCAGAATTAAGAAAGAACGGTACTTCTGGCAGCACAGTGCTAAGGAACAAAGGGAACTCTGGGTAGCTAAAGCACTAGCTCTGCACGGCTTGATAAATTCATAGTAATCTTCACTCCTTCCAGTTACTTCACAGAGAATCCCTCTTAACCACCCCATAAGAGAGTAAAGAAAATAAAAAGATATTCCCAGGAGTCTCTCAGGCTCTGCTGTCAAAAGCTAAATGCATGATGGGAAGTTATCTTTCTCTCAGTAGCAGCAGCCAAGACCTTGTTGACAAAGTCAGTGTACAGAAATCTGACACACCAATGGAAAAGGGCCATTTTGGTGTGGTGCCTGCTACTCAGAAAGGCCACAAAGAGTGGCAGAGGCAGGAAGGAGGGTGTCCTGTGAACCTGGGTAGACCTCAGAACCCTGCTGTCTAGAGAAAGAGCCCACTTCCTCACTGGAGCCTTTAAACTGGTTTCTAATAAAGCCATGAAACAAAATAAAACCAACTCTGACTTTCTTGAGTTGCTACAAATAATAATGTGTTATTTTAAAAAAAACAACAACAAAGCACCTGATAAGACAAGACATAAATCAACCTGTCATGTAGAACAGAAACAGGAATATGGGATGGCTAAGAGGAACATGAGGCCCCAAAAGACATTAACAGATCTGAACTACCCTCCACATCCTTCATGTTTACTTATCTCTCAGGATCAAATAACTGGAGAAATTACTTTTTTAAAAGATAAGATGGGGGGCTGGAGAGATGGCTTAGCAGTTAAGGCGCCTGCCTGCAAAGCCAAAGGACACAGGTTTGATTCCCCAGGACCCATGTAAGCCAGATGCACAAGGGGGCGCATGTGTCTGGAGTTTGTTTGCAGTGGCTGGAGGCCCAGGCGCACCCATACTCTCTCTCTCTCTTCCCCCCCCCTCTTTCTCTCTTTCAAATAAATAAATAAAACTAAAAATTATTTTTTAAAAAATGATGATAGGAGCTGGGCATGGTGACACACACCTTTAATTCCAGCACTAGGGAGGCTGAGGTAGGAGGATCTCTGAGTTTGAGACTAGCCTGGGCTAAAGTGAGTTCCAGGTCAACCTGGGCTACAGAACAGACCATGTCTCCAAAACAAACAAAAACACTGGGCTGGAGAGATAGATGGCTTAGCAGTTAAGGTGCTTGCCTATGAAGCCTAAGGACCCAGGTTCGACTCTCCAGGTCCCATGTAATCCAGATGCACATGGTGGTACATGCATCTGGAGTTCATTTGCAGTGGTTAGAGGCCCTAGCATGCCCATTCTAATAAATAAATAGAAACTTAAAAAAAAAAAAAAAAAAAAAACAAACAAAAGGATCAGATGCCGTCTCCCCTGCCATACAATTAATATAGTACACCCAACGCCCACATATCCTCCCCACCCTGCCCCCATACTTACATATGCAGGCAGCAGCAAGAAGACGGCAGGCCACATAGGGGGGGTTACAGGTGGGGAAAGAGGGCTGGATGATGTAGTTGGCGAAGGTAATGGCGATGATGGCCTGACTGGTAGGCTCAACAATTAGTAGTGAGGACCACAGGCGGATGAAGGCAATGAAGCCCCCAAAGGCCTCTAGAATATAAGCATAGCTGGCTCCAGATTTGGTGATGGTGGTCCCCAGCTCCGCATAACAAAGGGCACCCACGACCGAGAAGAGCCCGCCGATGGTCCACACGACTAGTGACAATCCATAGGAGGCGGTGTGCTTCAGCACCCCCTTGGGCGAGACAAAGATCCCTGAGCCAATCATGTTGCCCACCACCAGGCTGACCCCATTCAGCAGGGAGATCTCCTTTTTCAGCTGCATAGTTTCTGGAGACCCTTGAGGTGATAAGCTGACATCTTCTTTTAACTGGTGCTGGCTGGACTCAGGCAGGAGGCGGTAGGTGGATGGGGGATTCCCAAGCTCCCTGTCTTCCATTATAAATGGTTCCTTGACACCTGTGTTTACTGAGGCCTGGCAAAGAAAACAAGTGTATCAAATCTAGAGCAGGAGCCAATGAGGCTGATTTAGCCCTTCAAGGCTGGCCAACTTCCCTGACCAGCATCTATACATACAATTCAATAAAGCTTGTCTCAGATTCCAATACACAACAAAGAGAAATGGAGGTAGTCAGACCTCCACTGCTCCTGAGAAAGATATATGAGAGCTCAAACCTGACCTAATGGTAACTTCAACTTCCTACAAAAGACCTGTCTTGTTTCCTAGGTTAGGCTGGCAGTGTGTTTGGCCATGCCACTAATTCTCTCTGGTTTTGCTCTATTCTTACCAACTTAAAACCCATATAAGATGGGCTGGAAAGCCAGGCGTGGTGGCGCACGCTTTTAATCCCAGCACTCGGGAGGCAGAGGTAGGAGGATCGCCATGAGTTCGAGGCCACCCTGAGACTACAGAGTTAATTCCAGGTCAGCCTGGACCACAGTGAGACCCTACCTTGAAACACCAAACAAACAAACAAAAAAAAAAAAGATGGGCTGGAGAGATGGCTTAGTGGTTAAGGCATTTGCCTACAAAGCCAAAAGACCCAGATTCAATTCCCTAGGACCTATGTAAGCCAGATGCACAAGGTGGTCATGCAACTGGAGTTTGTCTAGCAGTGGCTGGAGGCCCTGGAGTACCCATTCTCTCTCTCTCTCTTATGAATAAATAAAAAGATATGTCCAAAAAAAAAAAAAAACTATAAACACATGAGTTCAAGGCCAGCCTGTAACCACAGAGTAAGTTCCAGGTCAGTCTGGACTGGAGTGAGACCCTCTACAAAACAAAACAAAAAACAAGACCCACAAGCACACCCTTCAAAGAAAATCAGAGTACCACAGCAGACAGGCAGCCCTCATTGGTCTGAAAGACCTCTTGTTATTCCAACAGCAGTTCCGCCCACTCAGCTCTACATGAAAAGGGACTTCACCACTCGGTGTTCAGTCACATGTGTGGGAAGGTCTGCATCTACTCTCAGGTGGGCAAAACTCATTAGTGAAAACTCATTAGTGGAAGGAAGGGCTAAAACCGTGCTGAGAGAAGAGTCCAAGTCAGCCAGGTGTGGCAGAGCACCCTCTAATTCCAGTACTCAAGAGGTCAAGGCAGTAGGAACATGAGTTCCAGGGGAGCCTGAGATGCAGGCATTTGCCTGCAAAGCCAAAGGACCCAAGTTTGAGTCCCCAGGACCCACGTAGGCCAGATGCACAAGGGGGCGCATGTGTCTGGAGTTCGTTTACAGCGGCTGGAGGCCCTAGCACAGCCATTCTCTCTCTGTCTCTTTCTCTCTCTCAAATAAATAAAATATATTTTAAAAAAGGAAAAGGAGAGAGAATGTATCAGTACTGCACACTGGGCCAAGAAGAACATAATGAAAACATGCACGGATATGCCACCGTGTCCACAGCACCCGCCACCTTACTGCCTCTCATTGCTGCCTGCCGAGTCAACATCTTCCTTTTTCCAAGTAACCAAAAGAAAAAGGTAACAAGATTAGAAGCCTAGAGGGAGGAAGAACACCCCGGAGGCTCTCTGACTTGGGGCTCACTTGCCAGTGGCTTATTTGCTTTCCTCCTCAGCATACTCCTCACTACCCTATGAGGCCGCAAAGAGTTCTCCCAGAACAGAACCCAGAAGGCTTGCTATGCAACCAAAGCCCTAGGCTTCTCTGAACCACTGATTTGGTACTGGAAAACATCCTGTAGAGAAATGGGTATATACACACGCACCCCACCTTTACAAACAGCACTTTTGAATTAGAGTTGAACCATGCCCAGGGAAGTGGGATTCTACACTAACCTACCTAAGAAGGTTCCTTCAGAAGAAGACAAGCAACTCCCTTGAGCCTGCACCCAGAGTGGCCTTCTCCCTCCCTCAACTCCTGTGTGGCTCATGAGTCAGGCTGGACCTACCTCATCTTCTAGGGGAAGGAGTGTGGTGGGCCATGTAATTACTACCCAGAAGTCAGTCCTTAAATGGCACAAGAATAACTTCCAGAGATAAGAATGGGATCAATACATTATCTTTCCAGAAGCCTTCCTCCACTCAAGGAAGATGCATGGTGGTTTACACCTGTAATCCCATACTAGGGAGGCTGAGATAAGGAGATCACAGGTTCAAAGTCCAGCCTGAACTACAAAGTGAGACCCTGTCTCAAAAAGAAAGGGGTTGTGCTGGGCGTGGTGGCGCACGCCTTTAATCCCAGCACTTGGGAGGCAGAGGTAGGATTGCCGCGAGTTCGAGGCCACCCTGAGACTCCACAGTGAATTCCAGGTCAGCCTGGGGCTAGAGTTGAGATCCTACCTCAAAAAAAAAAAAAAGAAAAGAAAAGAAAAGAAAAAGAAAGGGTTGAGTCTGGAAAGATGAAGACGGTTAAGGCACTCGCCTATGAAGCCTAAGGACCCACGTTTGATTCCCCAGTAGCCCCACGTAAGACAGATGCACAAGGTGGCCCATGTAGTTCGTTTGCAGTGGCCAGAGATCCTGGTGTATCCATTCTCTATCTGCCTCTCTCTCAAATAAATAGATAAATAAAAGGGTTAGAGAGATGATCCAGTGGGTAAAGTACTTGCCCCCCAAGCACGAGGGCTTGAGTCCACATTCCCAGTGCCCACGTAAAAAGCCAGGCATAGCGGTGTAGCGACCTCTGGCTTTACACACACATGCACACACGTGTGTTAGGAAAAAAGTGGAAAATGAAACAAAAGACTCAGCTCCACAGCTGAGACAGGCTTGACTGGGAAGGGCTCTAGGCCAGGCAGGCCAGGAGCTACCTCACTTCCCGGCTAGATGTTTAGCAGGGCAGTGCAAGTCATTGGAATTTAGCCTTGCCTAGGGGGCCTGGGCTACCTCAGGGACATGATAATTAGGTGATTAGGGCCATTTCAGGGAAATGACATTCATTTGCAATTTAGATAGATGGCCTATGTCACTTCTGGGAACCAGAAGCTTAAACATTGTAAAATGGAGATCATAGTTCAAAAAATGGAGACATTCTGATTCTAACAATTTGGACACACATAAGAACACACACACCGCATGCGCAAAAATAAAGTGAAAAAAAAAAAAAGGGCATTTGGGAATCAGAGGTAGGAGGATTGCCAGGAGTTTTAAATCACGCTGAGACTAGTGAATTCTACAACCTGGACTAGAGTAAGATCCTATGTTGAGACCCCCCCTAAAAAAAAAAAAGAAAAGAAAAGAAAGGGAGAAGAAGGTGAAAGGAAGGAAGGAGGGAGAGAAAGGGTAGGGAGACAGGGAAGGAAAAAAATAAAAGAGAATGGATATGCCAGATCAAACAGACAAGAGAAAAGAATGAATGTGACAGATCCTGGCTTCAGGGAGCTCAGAGCAAAGAAAGCATAGTTACTTGAGGGTGAAAAGATCCCAGGGCCGATTCAAATCTCCACAGTTCCCATCTTACCCACCTGCAGCACCTTCCCAGACTCTGGAGCTCAGCCCGAGTGAAAAAGCTCTTGTGGGCCATGTGCAGCCTCTCCCGGCCTCAGGGGACTTGCGCCAGCCTCCCTACACCTGCTTTAACTAGGCTAGGCTTCCAGACAGCACTTCTCTTTCGCTCTTGGCACAAAGCTATGCAGGCTCCTCTGTGCAGGCATGTGGGAGCATATTTGCTTTCACGTGTCTGTCAGGTGAGCCCAGGCTTCTATGGGAACAAAATCCAGTAAACAGCTGGGAGCCTACATTCTCATGTAAAAGTCAGGCACAAAGAGACGCAGGTTGCCTTTGCTTCCTCACTCAACACAGAGACAAGCAGCAAAGCCTGGTCCTGGTGACCACTTCAGCTTCCTCTATTGCATCTGATCCAGTTGATAGTGAGGAGCCGGGGCTACAAGGTACATGTACAACCCAGTACTAGTGTGCCTGATGTGGCTTATTACCAGCTGTGGTGGAGGGGTAGGGTACAGTCAGTCACAGCCTCAGGACGTCTGAGTCCCAACACCTGATCGAGGGCCAAAGACTACGTTAGAGTTTAAGAAAGATTTCTCCTTCAAGCGGAGAAAACAGGCAGAATCGTGCACAAGGGACCACAGCTGAGGCTTCTTTTTCTTCATTCAATAACAAAACCTGTCACTAGGAGCCTGATCTTGGCCCAAGTATTGAAGGTCCCTATCTGTTTGTGCTCAACAGCAGAGTTGCAAAGCAAACACAGCAAGTTCCATCAGAGCAGATGGCCACAAAACCCCAAAGCCACTACGTACCTCTCCTCTCTATGAAACCTCAACTCACATGATCCTACAAAACCGGCCCAGCACCTACAGTGTCTGAGACACAGCCATGAATAAACCTGGCACAGACATGGAGCAAGTCCTCACAGAACAAGTGGACAACACAGCAGCATCACCATGAGAAAGACGGAAGATGAGAAGTCCCACAGTTAGGTCACATGTGCCTCCCTCTTCTCCAGCCTGCAGCTGGGCCCCTCCCCTAGCCCCAGGTCGGGTCCCACTCTAGCCCAGGCTTACCTGGAACTGACCCTGTAGTCTCAGGCTGGCCTCGAACTCATAGCTATCCATCCTCCTGAAACTCCTACCTCTGCCTCCCGAGTGCTGGGATCGAAGGCATGCGCCACCACACCCAGCCAGTTTCTCTTTTTATTTTTTTAATTACTTATTTGTTTGCAGTGTGTGTGTGTGTGTGTGTGTGTGTGTGTAGCCTATTGCCCCTGTGAGGGAATATAAGACACTTGTGCCACGTTTTGTGTCTGGCTTACATAGGTGGCTTGGGAAGTGAACCCAGGCCACAGGTGTACAAACAAGCACTTTGAGTGCTTGAGCCTTCTTCACAGCCCCAGAAGTTCTTCTCAGTCTCCTTAACCTCTTCTGAGTAACAAACTAGACAATATGAAACTTTTCAATAAAACGTGAAGGTTTCCTTAACACCAGGAGGAAAGAAGAGTGAGAGAGGTCCATTTCAATTGGACATTAACCTTAGCGAGAGATGGGAAGCTCTCAGCTGCTAACGTCCACTTGGGCTACAGAAAGCTGGGGAAACCATTGTTCTTATTTCAGTTATAAGAAAAAACTGTTTGACTATAAAACCATAATTTTTCTTGAAGCTATCAGAAAACTGAAGTTAAAGACACCCAACTAGACTGAACTTGAAGGAAAAACAAGCACGAGAAGAAATACAAGGTTTGGCTCACTGTGGCAGTAGGGAAAAAAGGCTATTATAGGTGGATAAGAAGATTTTAAGCATGTTGTTTGCTTGAAACACTGTCTTATTCTGTAGCCCTGGCTGTCCTAGAACTCGTTATGTAGACCAGGCTGGTCTCTAACTTGTGGCAATTCTGCTTCTGCCTCGGCCTTTGAAGTAACAGGATTACAGACAGGTGTGTGTTGCCAGGACAACAGAGACCTCCCCTGACCCTAATGTAAGGTTCACAAGCACCCAGGAACAACAACGTGCCACCAAGAGTGTGGCGGCCTAGGCACTGAGGAGAGCTGCAGCTGAGCATAGAGCACAAACTCTCAACGTCTCCAGCGCAACAAACCAACCCCAAGCACAAGCAAACACCAGAGGAATTGGAAGCAGGGTTACCTAGGGCAACCATAGCATCAACAGCAACAACAAAACACAATTCTCCTAAATAACTGATCCAAGCTCCTCTACCAACAACCCTGCAAAAAAAAAAAAAAAAAAAAAAAAAGAAAGAAACAAACAAACAAACCCACTGTGCAAAGTAACTTCTTTATACTTTAGTTCTCTGCTGGTTTACCTACCATGCCTGCCAATCAGCAAATTACAAGCAAAACAAGCAAACAAACAGAGGGAGAAAAACAATCCATCACTGGGAATGGTGGCACATGCCTTTAAACCCAGAGGCAGAAGGATCACAGGTAGAGTTCAAGACCACCCTGAGACTACAAAGTGAATTCCAGGTCAGCCTGGGCTAGAGCGAGACCCTACCTTGAAAAACCAAAACACAACACAACAAAACAGAAAAGAAAAGAAAAACAACCCATCCTCAAGAGGCAAGGTAATAAACAGGACCAGACTCAAGAGATCACCCAGATGCTGGCAACATCAATTTAAAGCAAGTACAGGAGCCGGGCATGGTGGTGCACACCTTTAATCCCAGCACTCGGGAGGCACAGGTAGGAGGATTGCCATGAGTTCAAGGCCACCCTGAGATGACAGTTAATTCCAGGTCAGCCTGGACCAGAGTGAGACCCTACCTCGAAAATTAAAAAAATTAAATAAATAAATAAATAAAGTAAGTACAGGGCTAGAGACATAGCTTAGCAGTTAAGCGCTTGCCTGTGAAGCCTAACAACCCCGGTTCAAGGCTTGGTACCTCAGGACCCACGTTAGCCAGATGCACAAGGGGGTGCATGCGTCTGGAGTTTTTTGCAGTGGCTGGAAGCCCTGGCGCACCCATTCTCTCTCTCTCTGCCTCTTTCTATGTCTGTCGCTCTCAAATATAAGTAAATAAACAAAAAATTTATTTAAAGTAAGATGGAGAGCCACATGCATTGGCACATGCCTGTGGTCACAGCTATTCCAAATCCTGAGGCAGGAGGTTCACTTGAGCCCTAAGTAACACAACAAGCCCCTATCTCAAAATAAGAAAAAGCCAGGCATGGTGACACACACCTTTGACTCCAGCACTGGGAGGCAGAAGTAGGAGGATCAGTGTGAGTTCAAGATTAGCCTGGGACTACAGTGAGTTCCAGGCCAGCCTGGGTTAGAGACCCTGCCTTGAAAAACAAACAACAAAAAAGCAGGATCATGAAAAACAATCCCAAAGTAAGCAGAAAAAGAAACAAAGATCATATTACTTGTTTTTGTTTCTTTTGTTTGTTTGTTTGTTTGTTGTTTTTTTGTTTTTTTGAGGTAGGGTCTCACTCTAGCCCAGGCTGACCTGAAATTCACTATGGAGTCTCAGGGTGGCTTGAACTCACGGTGATCCTCCTACCTCTAGCTCCCAAGTGCTGGGATTAAAGAAGTACACCACCACGGCCAGCTTTGTTTTTGTTTCTTGAGACAGGGTCACAATAAATGGCCCTGGCCAGCCTGAAACTCACATTGTACACCAGGCTGACCTTGAATTTGTAGCAATCTGCCTGCTTCTACATCCACTGGGATTACAAGTGTGCATCCTCACATCCAGGTGACATGGCAGACTTTAATACAACTTCCGTTTACATTTTATATAAATGATCTAAACAGACCAAGTAAAAGACCTTGTCAGATTGTATACAAAAGCAAATCCCAACATACAGTCTATAAGAAATCTACCTCAAATATACAGATATAAATAAGCTTCTGCTCAAAGGATCAACAGTAAATCAGGGACTGGAAAGATGGCTTAGCAGTTAAGATACTTGCCTGTGAAGCCTAAGGAACCAGGTTCCACTCTCCAGTTCCCACATAAGCCAGATGCACAAGGTGGCTCATGTAACTGGAGTTTGTTTGCAGTGGCTAGAGGCCTGGGTGTGCCCATTCTCTCTCTCTCTCCCTCTCTCTCAATCTCTCTCTTTCTCTTCCTCTCTCTCAACCTCTCTCTTTCTCTTCCTCTCTCTCTGTCTCAAAAACAAAAGTAAGCCAGTCTGAAAATGGAGCTGAATTGATGAAGAGCTTGTCTTGTAAGCAGGAAGGGGCAGGTCTGATCCCCAGCACCATATAAATTCAGTGCGCACCTACAATCGCACACTAGAGAACAATGCAGAATAATCTAAAGGCCAGCCTTAGCAAAGCAATAAGACCATGTTTCAAAACCAAAGTAAACTGAACAAAACAAAAGAAAGCTGCAGTGCATACTCACATGCGCGCGCATCCGCGCGCGCGCGCGCGCACACACACACACACACACACACACACGCACACACTGTCCTAGAACTCAGTATACAGGCCAGGCTGGTATTAACATTTGACATTTTCTGTCACAGTACTTGTATGTACAAGTAAAAGCTAATGAATGAAAGAAAGAAAAACAGCTACTATGGTAACAGCTAATAGTTTTGCATTCGTTTGAATTTAATCAGTCACAACAGTACTACATATGTCCCTAAGAGTCCATACCTGTGTGAGAGGCATTGTCTATCTTGTCCACCAGAGTAGACCTGCAGATCCTTTGTGACAATGGGATGAGAATCTCTGGTCACCAAAATTCTTCCAAATCACCCTTCTGAGTTGATGACTATTTGCCTTCAATTTTTTACAATAATAAAGAGGTATTAATATACGGATACAGTTGCCAGTTTCAGTCTCTAACAAACTAAAATCTCTAAAACCACTGTTGAAAATTTCTATTAAATCATTCAATGTAGAACTGAAGAGATGGCTCCGCAGTTAAAGGTACTTACTTGCAAAACCTACTGACCCAGGCTGAATTCCCTAGTATCCACATAAAACTAGATACACAAAGTGGCGCAAGCATCTGGAGTTCATTTGTAGCAGGCACAAGGTCCTGACATGCCCTTACTCTCTCTGTCTCTCTTTCTCTCTCTGTACTTGCAAATAAATAAATAAGGCTAGACATGGTGGCACATGCCTTTCATCTCAGCAGAGATAGGAGAATTGATGTGAGTTCAAGGCCATCCTGAGACTACAGAATGAATTCCAGGTCAGCTACCAGAATTATTCTTTAGAGACATAATGTAATACAAATACATAATAATTGTTCCATAATATGCGATACTAAAAGAACTGATAATTTGTAAGCCACTGTTTATTAGTATCATATTGACATCATATGCAAATAACTAAACATGGCTTTTTTTTGGTTGGTTTTTTTTTTTTTTTTTTTTTTTTTGGTTTTTCAAGGTAGAGTTTCACTCTAGCCCAGGCTGACTTGGAACTCACTGTGTAGTCTCAGGGTGGCCTCAAACTCATGGCAATCCTTCTACCTTTGCCTCCCAAGTGCTGGGATTAAAGTAGTGCGCCACCACACCTGCCTAATATTGCTTTCTATAGATCACAAAGACCAAAGAAAGCTAATAAAGAACAGAGAAACAATACTCACCTGTCACAAAATAAGCAAAAGTCACACGTCTATAAGCAGTTTCATTAAAAACCAGTCAGGTACCAAGAGAATGAATTCATTACAAGAACCAGTTCCCCTTCTGTTTTATTGGCCATTTAATCTCTGCAACAAAAAATAATAAGTGATATCAAAAACGTACATATAAATCAAGGAAATCATCCATTTCTTTCAGATTTTCAAACTTAGTGGAGTATATGTTCTTATAGTATATCCCTATGATTTTTGAATTTCTCTGGTATCTGTTGTGATGCTGCCTTTTTCATCTCTAATTTTATTAATTTGTGTCTCTTCTCTCTTTCTTTTGGTCAGATTTGCTACGGGTTCAATCTTGTTTATCCTTTCAAAGAAACAACCCTTTGTTTCATTGATTTGTTGGATTTTTTTGGGGGGGGGGTTCTATTTCGTTAATTTCTGCCCTAATCTTTATTATTTCTTCTTGTCTACTGATTTTTGGTTTGCCTTGTTCTTCTTTTTCCAAGGCCTAAAGGTAAAGCATTAAGTTGTTTACTTGCAACCTTTCTAATTTCTTACTATAGGTACTTAAAGCTATAAATTCCCTCTTAGGACTGCCTTTATTGTGTCCCAATGTCTCTATCAGAAAGATCATCCACCCTGGCCAAGTAGGCTTTATCCCAGAGATGCAGGGATGGTTCAACATATATAAATCAATAAATGTAATATGTTATATAAATGGACTGAAAGACAAAAATCACATGATCATCTCATTTGATGCAGAAAAAGCATTTGACAAAATCCCAAATCTCTTCATAATAAAACTCCTGGACTAGAGAGGTGGCTTAGTGGTTAAGCGCTTGCCTGTGAAACCTGAGGACCCCAGTTCGAGGCTCGATTCTCTAGGACCCACGTTAGCCAGATGCACAAGGGGGCTCACGTGTCTGGAGTTCGGTTTGCAGTGGCTGGAAGCCCTGGCGCACCCATTCTCTCTTTCTATCTGCCTCTTTCTCTCTCTCTCTGCCATTCTCAAATAAGAAAAAATAAGCAAAAATAAATAAATAAAATAAAACTCCTACAGAAACTGGGAATAGAAGGAATATAGCTCAACATAATAAAGGCTATTTATGACAAACCTACAGCCAACATAATACTAAATGGAGAAAAACTTGAATCTTTTCCACTAAAATCAGGAACAAGACAAGAGTGTCTACTATCCCGCTTTTATTTAATCTAGTACTGGAAGCCGGGCATGGTGGCACATGCCTTTATTACCAGCACTCCAGAGGCAGAGGTAGGAGGATTGCCATGAGTTCAAGGCCACCCTGAGACTACCTAGTGAATTCCAGGTCAGCCTGGGCTACAGCAAGATCCTACCTTGGAAAACAAAAAAAAAAAAAAAAACCTCTTAGCAATAACAATAAGACACACATAAAAGGATACAAAAGGAAAAGGAAAGGAAGAGATCAAGTCATCATTATTTGCAGATGATATAATTCTATATGTAAAGGACCCTAAAGACTCTACCAGGAAACTGTTAGAGCTGACAGACACTTGGGGCGCATGCATCTGGAGTTCGTTTGCAGTGGCTGGAGGCCCTGGCATTCCTATTTTCTCTCTCTATCTGCCTCTTTTTGTCTGTCGCTCTCAAATAAATGAACAAAAATCAACAAAAATAAAATAAAATAAATAAATAAAGTACCCTGGAATAAATCTAATCAAGGAAGTGAAGGATCTCTATAACAAAAACTTTAAAACACTCAAGCAAAAATTGCAGAAGGCAGTAGGAAAGACATCCTTTGTTCCTGGATCAGAAGAATCAATATTGTGAAAATGGCAATCTTACCAAAAGCAATCTACACATTTGATGCAATCCCCATCAAAATTCCAATGGCATTCTTTACAGAAATAGAAAAAAACAGCCCAGAAATTCATTTGTAAGCACAAAACATCTCGAATATCTAAAACAATTTTGAGCAATAAAAATAAGGCTGGTGGTATCACCATACCTGATTTTAACCTATATTACAGAGCCATAGTAACAAAAACAGCATGGTACTGGCACAAAAGCAGACATGTAGATCAATGAAGTAGAATAGAGGACCCAGATGTAAGTCCAAGTAGCTACAGCCTGTTCGATAAAAATGCCAAAAATACTCATTGGAGAAAAGACAGCCTTTCCAGCAAATGCTGCTGGGAAAACTGGATATGTACCTGTAGAAGGATGAAAATAGATCCTTACCTCTCTCCATGCACAAGAATTAAGTTCAAATGGATCAAAGACCTTAATATCAGACCTGAAACTCTGAAACTGCTAGAGGAAAAAGTAGGGGAAACTCTTTCAACATACTGGTCTTGGTAAAGACTTTCTAAATATAACCCCAGTTGCTCAAGAAATAAAACCACAGATCAACCACTGGGACCTCATGAAATTACAAGGATTTTGTACAGCAAAGGACACTGTGAATAGAGCAAAGAGGCAACCTACAGAATGGGAGAAAATCTTTGCCAGTTACACATCTGATAGAGGATTAATATCTAGGATATACAAAGAACTCAAAAGTTATATAATAAGAAATCAAACAACCCCATTAAAAAGTGGGCTATGGAGCTGGGCGTGGTGGCACATGCCTTTAATCCCAGCACTTAGGAGGCAGAGGTAGGAGGATCGCCATAAGTAGTTTGAAGCCACCCTGAGACTACATAGTGAATTCTAGGTCAGCCTGGGCTAGAGCAAGACCCTACCTCAAAAAAACAAAAACAAAAACAAAAAAAAAAAGGCTATGGAACTAGAGAGTTCTCAAAAGAAGAAATACATATGGCATTTAAGCATCTATAACAATGTTCTACATCCCCCTACCCATCAGAGAAATGCAGGTTAAAACTATGTTGAGATTCCATCTCACTCCTATCAGAATTGCTACCATCATGAAAACAAATGACCATAAATGCTGACAAGGATACCAAAAAAGAGGAACCCTTCTACACTGCTGGCAGGAAAGCAATCTGGTCCAGCCATTGTGGAAATCAGTGTGGAGGTTCCTAAAACAGCTAAAAATAGATCTACCATATAACCCAGCTATAGCATTCCTAGGCATATATCCTAACGACTTGTCTCACTACCTTAGAGATACTTGCTCAACCATGTTTACTGTTGCTCTATTCACAATAACTAGGAAATGGAACCAGCCTAGATGTCTGTCAACTGATGAGTGGATAGTGAAGATGTTGCACATTTATTTCTACTCAGCAGTAAAGAATAATGAAGATATAGCTGGACATCGTTGCGCACACCTTTAATCCCAGCACTTGGGAGGCAGAGGTAGGAGGATCCGTATGAGTTCGAGGCCACCCTGAGACTACATAGTGAATTCCAAGTAAGCCTGGGCTAGAGGGAGACCCTACCTCAAAAAATCAAAAGAAATAAAAGAAAACTGAAGTTATGAAATTGGCAAGAAAATGGATGGAAGCCGGGCGTGGTGGCGCACACCTTTAATCCCAGCACTCGGGAGGCAGAGGTAGGAGGATCACCGTGAGTTCGACACCACCCTGAGACTACATAGTGAATTCCAGGTCAGCCTGGGCTACAGTTAGGCCCTACCTTGAAAAACCAAAAAAAAAAAAAAAAAAAAGGATGGATCTGGAAACGATTATACTTAGTGAGGTAACCCAGGCCCAGAAAGCCAAATATCATATGTTCTCTCTCATTTGTGAATCCTAGCTACAAATGACAGGACATCTATGTGAATAAGAATAAAACAAAGTAGCAGAGGCCAGTAAGCTAAAAAGGGACTAGAAAGGGAGGGAGGGGGAGACTTAATAGGATGGGATTGTATATATGTAAGTAGGACAGATTAATGGGGGTGAAAGGGCCTTAGTGAGGTCAGGTGAAGAGATTGAGAAAAGGAAAGGGCAAGGGATGGCTAATCAAAATCTAAGAGGATATAAATAAGTCATACATAAATCTACTTTTTTGGACAATGGAACACTTAGAAGCCATAGATTGTTACTAGAAATTTTTCAGTGCTAGGGATGGGATACCTTCCAGTGAGTTGTTAGCCAGGGAGATCCCAGATTCCCCCAAAACATTACAGGCCATTACCGAGGCTCTTGGTTTCCCACTAGGAATAGATGGTAAGACCCTATTGCTGAAGACTCCACATACTTGGGCTGCAAGATTACTGAGAAATCCTGCTGGAGCTGAGCTGAAAACCTCCTTCATGTAGACCAGCTGATAGAAAGCTGGAGAAAGCTATGTTGCATGCAGTTCGATGGGAGAGAAAGAAATCACCAGTGGAGATACTCAACAGTGGACAATGCAAGCCTTGAATTTGGCCAAACAGGCCAAATGAGCCAACAGGTGCAATAGTGGCACGTCTGTTATGGGCAAAACCAACCACTCTCTAATTGGACTGGAGGCCTGATCCATGGAAGGAATACATCCTGATACTGAAAACCTACAACAGGGGTAGTCATGAGCCCTACGGGTGTAATGTCTACTGCTGTCTAGCTAAATGTATATACTATGCTCACCAAACTGCCCAGTAAGCACTTCTCTTAATGTTCATACTCATACCCATATATTAATGCTATTCTCACTTGTAGTTAGAGAAGCTGCTCTTTGGGCTCAGATGGCAGTGACCTTGGGATGACTCAGAAGGCACCATGGTGCTGAGAAGAAGTGACAAAGGAGTGTTCAGCACTGAAATATCTCTGTCACAGAGAGATGGCAAAAAGAATGTAAGAGCCAAAGGAAGGGTAGGACTCCTTACAACGTGCTCCTCCAAACACAAAATGGTCTGGATATCCATAACCTCATAGCACCTGACATTACCTACACAAGACTATCATAATAGGAGGAAAAGATGAGGCATCAAAATAAAAGAGAAATTGATTGAGAGGGAGAAAGAGTATAATGGAGAGTGGAGTTCCAAAGGGGAAAGTGGGGGAAGGGAGGGAATTACCATGGAAGTTATCATTAAAAAAACTAAACTAGGGCTGGAGAGATGGCTTAGCAGTTAAGTGCTTGCCTATGAAGCCTAAGGACCCCAGTTTGAGGCTCCACTCCCCAGGACCCACATAAGCCAGATGCACAAGGGGGCGCATGCATCTGGGGTTCATTTGCAGTGGCTGGAAGTCCTGGTGCACTCATTCTCTCTCTCTCTCTCTCTCTCTCTCTCTCTCTCTCTCTCTCACTCTCAAATAAATGAATAAAAATAAACAAAAAAATTATTTTTTTAAATAAAATAAACTTTGAGGGCCAGAGGGATCACTTAGTGGTTAAGGCATTTGCCTGCATAGCCAAAGGACCCAGGTTCAATTCCCCAAGACCCACATTAGCCAGATGCACAAGGTGGCGCATGTGTCTAGAGTTTGTATGCAGTGGCTGGAGGCCCTGGCATGCCCATTCTCTCTCTCTCTGTCAAATAAATAAAATTAGAATTTTTTTAATTAAAATTTTAAAAAATATATTAACATAGCTGGGCGTGGTGGCACACAACTTTAATCCCAGCACTTGGGAGTCAGAGGTAGGAGTATCACCATGAGTTCAAGGCCATAGTTAATAATACATAGTTAATTTCAGGTCAGCCTGGGCCAGAGTGAGACCCTACCTCAAAAATCCAAATAAAAATAAAATAAAATAACATAGAGGCTGGAGAGATGGCTTAGCAGTTAAGGCACTTGCCTGTGAAGCCTAAGGACCCTTGTTTGATTCTCCAGTACCCACAAAAGGCAGATGCACTAAATGGCACATGCATCTGGAGTTCCCTTGCAGTGGCTGAAGGCCCTGGTGTGTCCATTCTCTCTCTCTCTAATGAAATAAATAAATAATTAATTTACAAAAGAAATAATATTGTTTACAATTATGGAAGCTGTCAGTAAAACATAATTTAAAAAAAAAAGAAGTAGGTCTAAGTCGGGCGTGGTGGCACTCACCTTTAATCCCAGCACTTGGAAGGCAGAGGTAGGATTATCATGATTTTGAGGCCACCCTGAGACTACATAGTGAACTCCAGGTCAGCCTGGACTAGAGTGAGACCCTCCTTCAAAAAACCAGGAAAAAAAAAAAAGGAAGAAGAAATAGGTTCACATTCAAATAAGGAAGTAGAGATGAAGCAGGTAGGAGAAAATCAGGACTGTGGTTTTCCTTTTTCCCCTTTTCCATTCTTTCTTTTCTTATCTGTGATGCTAGAAGTAAAGGCCAGGGTTTTGTGAATAGTAGTCAGTACTGTTCCATTGAGTTATGTCTCCAGCAGGACTGTGAATTTCCACATTACTCGCCAGGAAGGAAAATCAAATATAACAATTCAAGTAACAGACTGAGACCAAAGTTGGGAAGCAAAAGTCATTAGTATCCCACAATGGGACCACAGTAATGCAGACTGGGCAGTTTCCTGATATGCCTCACCAGTCAAACAGGTAAAAGTATGACCTCAGGAAGCAGTTGCAAACTTTATGTCCGCTCCTCTGAAATCTTCAAAGCAGGAAGTAGCTCTCAGAAATAAGGCACAAAAAAATAAAAAAAAGCCCGCTAGACTAACTGGCCACGGCTGAGGTTTCTCCCCTAAAGCAGAAACTGATTATTTATTTATTTGAGAGAGGGAGAGTGTGAGAATAGGTACACCAGGGCTGCATGTGCCACCTTGTGCATCTGCCTAACGTGGGTCCTGGGGGATTGAACTGAAGTCCTTTAGCTTTGCAGGCAAGAACCTTAACCACGAAGCCATCTCTCCAGCCCAGAAACCGATTCTTTTTCTTTCTTTTTTTTTTTTTTTTTTTTGGTGGTTTTTGGAGGTAGTGTCTCACTCTGGCTCAGGCTGACCTGGAATTCACTATGTAGTCTCAGGGTGGCCTCGAACTCTCGGCCATCCTCCTACCTCTGCCTCCCAAGTGCTGGGATTAAAGGCGTGCGCCACCACGCCCGGCTAAGAAACCGATTCTTTTTAACTGTGGCACCAAGAACATAGTCTAGGGCTCACCAGAGGTACTCTAAGACACCACCTTAGATTAGATGTTGATTTCTATACATACTGCCCATCATAATTATACAACATGGTGACCAGACATTTGGCTTAGCACTCAGTTAAGCATTTTCAGAATGTTTCACACACACATCACAGGTTCTTTTTTTCACAATCAAGGTCTCATCGTGGGAGTAGCTCCCTGAGCCTCACATAGTCTCAACCTCCGGAAGGCTGTCTTTAAAAAAAAATTGTTTTCCCCGAGGTACGGTCTCACTGTAGCTCAGGCTGATCTGGAGCTCGCTATGTAGTCTCAGGGTGGCCTCGAACTCCAGAATTCCTCCTTCCCCGGGCTCCTGAGTGCTGGGGATCAAAGGTTGGAGCCATCGTGCCCGCTTGGAGACTCAAGTCTCCAGGTCTTACACTCAGTCTCCACGGTGCCCAGCCCCCGCGGGGTCCCACACCGAGCGGCAGCCGCACCTCCCAGGCTTCCTGGACCACACGGCAGCCCCGCACCGGGGGGCTTGCACGTTCAGTCGCCCGCACGCCCAGGGCCTCGCAGCCGGGGGTTTCCCCTCTTTCACACCCCGTCCCCTTGCACACGCAGGCTCCTGCGTGCTCACAGCCACGTCCGGCCGTCGCGCTCGCTCTCACACTCACACGCTCACTCGGGCTCTCCGCGATCCGGCGTCGGCGTCCGCGTCCCCGTCCCCGGCGGCGGCTCCCCCGCCCTGCCGGCCGCCCCGCGCCGTTTCCGGCCCGCATCTGCGGCACGCGGCGGCCTCCGCCGGCGTCGGCCGCGCACCGTGCGGCCTGCAGCCCACCGGACCGGCCCGGACCCCGCGCGGCGCCCGCGCCCGCCCGCCCGCCCGCCCGCCCGCCCGCCGGCCCGCGACCCCGCCGGTTACCTCCCGGCGACCCGGGCGCTGCCAGGATGCTCGCTCGCGCTGCCGCCGCCGGCGCCCGGCCGCTCAGGCTCCGCCCACGCCACGTCATTCGCCACCCGATCGCCACCGGATCGCCACCGCGCGCGCCGCGCAGGGGACCAGGGCTGGGCGCCGGGGGCTGCCCGCGGCCTCCAGGCTCCAAAAACTAAAACCCCGGAAGACCCGGGCTCAGGGCATCGGGGCCCGCCTAAACGCGTGCATCCCGAGCAACGGAAAGCCGCGGCCCAGAGGACCGTGACCCGGGCCCGGTCACCCGCACCCTCAGGGCATGGCCACTCCCTGCCTCTAGACGCAGTCACATGGAGCCTCCACAAAGGGGATGCTCCCCAACGTGGAGCTCTAAAGGGGGCCCCATGCTCGGTTGCCTTCAGAGCCTTGGTCGGTGGCTCCATACCCAGGAGGACCCCCGATATTTCACATAAAGAGCTCTGACTCCAGGAGGCCAGGAAGAAACACAAACGCTTAGGATTTGTTCTCACTTTCAGCTCTCGCAAGCAACTACCTGCTCCCTTAACCACCCCGGGCCTTCCTGGGGTTTGTCCAGGACTTGCCCCACTGACCCGGTTGACACCCCTTCTTGGAGAGGAATTTTTCTGTCTTCTTTCCTTCTGGTTGCTCCTCCTCTACCTCCTTTTAGGACATCTTTTCCTCTGGGTGGTCTGAGGTTCTATCTAGGAGGACCTACTGAACCAGATAACCCCGGACCCTCCCTCTTACCTTCCTGCCCATATTTCACCACTGACTGACTTCCAGACATTTCTCCAGGTCCTCTGTGTACAACTGCACAATGGTTTCAAACCACTCCCAAATTCTTGCTCCCCCTCTATCCACTCTATGCACAGGAATGCACAGCACCAAACCTTTCCCCAGGGCCTGAATACTATGGATTACTTCTCCTGAACTGCAGTACCTTCCCAATACCTTTCCTGCTTCCTCTGACCTATCCCCACAGGGTATGAGATGCTCCTAAAATCCATACTGGAGGGAGGGGGCCGCTGGAGAAATGGTTTTGCAGTTAAGGTGTTTGCCTGTGAAGCCTAAGTACCCTGATTCGATTCCCCAGGACCCAGGTAAGCTAGATGTACGAGGGGTGCATGTGTCTGGAGTTGTTTGTGGTGGCTCCAGGTCCCAGCGCGCCCATTCTCTCTTTCTTTCTGCCTCTTCTCTCTCTCTCTCAAATAAACAATTTTTTTTTTTAAGTCCACACTGGAATGGCTTCAAATATCTTCTAAAAATCTGTCCATCCTCCCTATAAGCCCTGAAATGATCCTTGAGGAGTCATCACTAGTGCTAATTTGGTTGTGTCAACTGCTTGGAACATCGTCCCTTAAGTATAAATGAGTATATGTATGTATTTAGGTCAGCTCTTCTGGTCTCTCCAGCTTAATGCTTGTGCCATTCAGTGGTAGAGAGTCCACTGGTTCTTGTAAGAGCTGCATAAAAACCTGCTGCAAGGGAGGGCTAATCAAAATCTAAAAGGAAAGCAGGGCATGGTGGCACACACCTTTAATCCCAGCACTTGGGAGGCAGAGGTAGGAGGATCTTCATGAGTTCGAGGCCACCCTGAGACTACATAGTGAATTCCAGGTCAGCCTGGGCCAGAGTGAGACCCTACCTTGGAAAAAAAAAAAAAATCTAAGAGGATATAAATAAACCATATGGAACCTACTTTTTTGGACAATGGAACTCTCAGTAGCCATAGATTGTTACTAGAAAATTTTCAGTGCCAGGGATGGGATACCTTCCAGTGAGTTGTTGGCCAGGGAGGTCCCTGGTGCCCCAAAAACATTACAGGCCGTTGCCAAGGCCCTTGGTTTCCCACCAGGAATAGAGGAATAGATGGTAAAACCCTAGTGCTGAAAACTCCACATACTTGGGCTGCAAGGCCACTGAGAAATCCTGCTGGAACTGAACTGAAAACCTCCATGAAAAGCTGACAGAAAGCTGGAAGAAGCCAGTAGGCATGCAGTTCAATGGGAGAGAGAGAAAACACCAGTGAAGATACTCAACAGTGGACACTACAAGCCTTATATTTGGCCAGCCAGGCCAAGTGAGCCAATGGGTGCAATAGTGGCACATCTGTCATAGTGGAAACCAACTGCCCTCTAATTGGACTGGAAGCCTGCTCCATGGGAGGGAATACATCCCTGATAATGAAAACTTAAAGCAGGGGCAGTCATGAGCCCTAGGAGTGTAACGTCTGCTGCTGTCTGGCTAAATGAATATATTATGCTTATCAAACTGCCCAGTAAGCACTTCTCTTAGTGTTCATACCCTTGTATTAATGCTACTCTCACTTTTGGTGGAGAATCTTCTCTTTTCAGATGGCAGTGACCTTGGGATGACTCAGAAGGCGTGCTGGAAAGAAGTGACAGGAGTGCTCAGCACTGCAATATCTCTATCACACCTTCCAAGGCTCAGGTTCTAATGCAGAAAAGGTGGCAGAAAGAATCTAAGAGCCAAAGGAAGGGTAGGACTCCTTACAGCGTGCTCCCCCGACACAAAATGGCCTGGATATCCATGACCTCATAGTGCCTGACACCACCTACACAAGACCATCATAAGAGGAGGAAAAGATCATGACATCAAAATAAGAGAGACTGATTGAGAGGGGGAGAGGATATGATGGAGAATGGAGTTTCAAAGGGGGGAGAGAGAGGGCATTACCATAGGATATTGTTTACAATCATAGAAGTTGCTAATAAAATAACATAAAAAATAAACCTGCTGCAACATAAATAAATAAATAAAGCTGGAGAAATGGCTTAGCAGTTAAGTGCTTGCCTGTGAAGCCTAAGGATCCCAGTTTGAGGCTTGATTCCCCAGGACCCACGTTAGCCAGATGCACAAGGGGGCACACGCATCTGGAGTTCATTTGCAGTGGCTGGAGGCCCTGACGCACCCATTCTCTCTATCTGCCTCTTTCTCTCTCTGTCTGTCGCTCTCAAATTAAATAAATAAATAAATAAATAGCCTGCTGAGCACTGGAGAGATGGCTCAGTGCTTAAAAGTGCTTGCTTGCAAAGCCTGCTGACCTAGATTTGATTCTCCAGTACCCACATAAAGCCAGATGGACAAAGTGGAGCATACATCTGGAGTTCAATTGCAGTGGCAAGAGATGACACACCCACCACACACACACACACACACACACACACACACACACAAATAAATGAATAAAACCTTTTTTTTTTTTCAAGGTAGGGTCTCACTGTAGCCCAGGCTGACCTGGAATTCACTATGGAGTCTCAGGGTGGCCTCAAACACATGGCAATCTTCCTACCTCTGCCTCCTGAGTGCTGGGATTAAAGGCGTGCACCACCACGCCCAACAAAAACATCTTTTAAGCTGGGTATGGTGGTGCTAACCTTTAATCCCAGTACTCAGGACGCAGAGGTAGGAGGATGGCCGTGAATTCCAAACTACTCTGAGACTCCATAGTGAACTCCAGGTCAGCCTGGGCGAAAGTGAGACCCTACCTCAAAAAAAAGAAAAGAAATGTTAAAGATCTGTTGGCTTTGGACTGAAAACAATGCCTCATCAGTTAAAAGTGCTTGTTTGCAAAGTCTGCTTACCCAGGTTCTGTTCTTGAGCCACCTACCCTAAGCCAGATAGATGCAGAATGTGGCACAAGAGTCCAGGGTGTGTGTTTGTAGTGGCAAGAGGCCTTGGCACCCTCATACACATACAGATGCAAATAAATACATGCCTGTTGGTTTCCAGATGTCAGTGTTCCACCCAGTTAAAACAGCCTATCAGTGGATCAGATGGCCTCCACCCTTATCAGTATTCTTCAGGACTACCCTGCAGTACATATTTATCCTCATTCATCAGATAATGACTACAAGTCTCAGGGAAATCAAGATTACCAGGCTACTCGGTTAGATCTGTAAGAACTGAGATTTGAATCCAGGTCTGCAGGTCCTGAAACTTGCTGACTATCCCCTGTGAAGCAGAGCAGACTAAGAGGGTAGCTGCAATACTACCACATGGGATGGCATGGATAGATGAGTACCAGGCTGGGCAGGACCAGGGAGTGAAGCTTCATGTTGTCATCCTTTTACTGAGGCCAGTGTCCAGCTAGACTTGTGTATCCTAACTCCTTTGTGTTAACTTCCTTGTTTGCAGGTCTTCACATTGTTCTTGGGGCTGTACGAGGGCTCAGAGCGCCCTCTTGTGGCCCTGTGGTGTAGCAAAGCTTGAAGTCCAGACTGGCCAGCTCAGTGGAGAAAACTGTGGCTCCTACAACCCCAGTTGGCTCCAGGCGCTGAACCACAAAGTTCATATTTCTTTATCTCAGACTCCCTCTCTGTCCACCTCCATGTAGTTCTATAACACAGTCATTGTCTTTACTAATCTCTATCTGCCCAGCCCAGTCTTAGCTCAGTCCTATCTCCTTCAGTCTCTCTATCCCAAAAGAGGGAAATGTGGGCTAGAGAGATGGTTTAGCAGTTAAGGCACTTGTCTGAGAAGCCCAAGGACCCATGTTCAACTCTCCAGGTCCTACAAAAGCCAGATGCATGTGTACAAGGTGACACACGTGCCTGGAGTTCGATCAGTAGCTGGAGGCCCTGGTATGGCAATTCTCTCTCCCTCTCATTTATTTATTTTATTTTTATTTATTTGAGACAGAGGGAGGGAGGATAAAGAGAGAGAGAGAGAGAGAGAAAATGGGTAAATGAACTCCAGATGCATGTGCCCCCTTATACATCTGGCTTACATGGAACCTAGAGAATTGAACCTGGGTCCTTAGACTTTGCAGGTAAATGCCTTAACCTCTAAGCCATCTCTCTCATTAAAACAACAACAACAACAAAAAAAAACTATCCAGACATGTTGGTTCATGCCTTTAATCCTAGCACTTACAAGGCAGAGGATTGCCATGAGTTTGAGGCCACCCTGAGACTATAGAGTGAATTCCAGGTCAGCCTGAGCTAGAGTTAGACTCTAGCTAAAAAAAAAAAAAAAAACAGCCAGGCATGGTAGCACACGCTTTTAATCCCAGCACTTGGGAGGCAGAGGCAGGAGGATCACCATGAGTTTGAGGCCACCCTTAGACTACAAAGTGAATTCCAGGTCAGCCTGGGCTAGTGTGTGACCTTGCCTCAAAAAAAAAAAAAAAAAAAAAAAAAAAGTAGCTTACTGTGCAGGCCTAATGATCAGGGTTCAGATCCCATGAACCCACATGAAGCCAGATACAATTAATGCGTGGTCTGAGACCCTAAACATTTGTCATTTGTGCAGCAATAGGAGGCAGAGTCAGAAGAATCCCAAAGTTGCGAGCTATTGTAGTGGTGAACAAAGGAGAAGGTGTCTCATACAGGTGAACAGCAAGGACAGAAGCCCCAAGGTTGCCCTCTGACCTCCATACACACCAGCCTGAGCTACAGTGAGACCCTACTTGAAAAAAAAAGCCAAATAAATAAATAGGGATGGAGATGATGGCTTAATGGTTAAGGCACCTGCCTGCAAAGCCAAAGGACCCAAGTTCAATGCCCCAGGACCCACGTAAGCCAGATGCATACGGTGGTGCATGCATCTGGAGTTCATTTGCAGTGGCCGGAAGCCCTGGCATGCCCATATTTTCTCTCTCTCACCCCCTCTCGAATGAAAAAAAAAGAAAAATAAATAAAACTTTGACTTTGGGCCACAGGGATGGTTTAGTGGTTAAGGCACTTGCCTACAAAGCCAAAGGGTCCAAGTTCAATTCCCCAAGACCCACATAGGCCAGATGCACAAAGTGGTGCATGCATCTGGAGTTCGTGTACAGTGACTGAAGGCCCTGGCATGCCAATTCTCTCTCTCTGTGTCTCTAATAAATAAAAAATTTAAAAAGCATAACAAATATTTTAAAAGTAAAAAAACATTTAAGTGGATGAAAATCTGGGTGAGGTGGCACACATCTTTAATCCTAGTACTCAGCAGAGGCAGAGGTAGAAGGATCGCCATGAGTTTGACGCCAGCCTGAGACTACATAGTGAGTTCCAGGTCAGCCTAGGCGACAGCGAGACCCTACCTCGAAAAAATAAATAAATAAAAAGGCAGATTGGAGGCTGGAGAGATGGCTCAGCAGTTAAGGCACTTGTCTGCAAAGCCTAAGGATCTGAGTTCACTTCCCCAGTACCCACATAAAGCCAGACGCACAAGGTGGTACATGCATCTGAAATTTGTTTGCAGTGGCTAGTGGCCCTGATGTGCCCATTCTCACTCTATCTGCCTGTTTCTCTCTCTCTCATAAATGAATAAATTAGAGCTGGGTGTTACGACGCATGACTTTAATCCCAGCACTTGGGAGGCAGAGGTAGGATGAGCACCATGATTTCGAGGCCACCCTAAAAATACATAGTGAACTCCAGGTCAGCCTGGGCTAGAAGAATGAAACCCTACCTCAAAAAAAAAAAAAAAAAAAAAAGGAAGGGAGGAGGATACTTAATAGGTTGATATTGTATTTATGTAAGTACAATGATTGTAATGGGGAGGTAATATGATGGAGAATGGAATTTCAAAGGGGAAAGTGTGGGGGTGGGGAGGGAGGGAATTACCATGGGATTTTTTTTATAATCATGGAAAATGTTAATAAAAAGTTAAAAATTAAAAAAAAAAGATGGATAATTTTCCTAAGGAACAATACCCAATGCTCTCTTCTGGCCTCTACTCATCTGCACATGCACTGAACACACGCACATGTATGTGCGTGCGCACACACACACACACACAGGAAAAAAAGGAGGGACATATGGCAGATAAGTTGAAGAATCCAAGAAGCTAATTTCCTAAAGCTCTAAGGTCAGGGCTGGAGAGATGGCTTAGCAGTTAAGCACTTGCCTGTGAAGCCCAAGGACCCCAGTTCGAGGCTTGATTCCCCAGGACCCACATAAGCCAGATGCACAAGGTGGCACATGCATCTGAAGTTCATTTGCAGTGGCTGGAGGCCCTGGTGTGCCCATTCTCTTTCTCTTTCAAATAAATAAATAAAAATAAACAACTACAACATAAAAGACTTAAAAAAAAAAAAAAAAAACCTCTACATTCACAGTATGCTGATTGGGCAATTCCAAGAGACAGGTTCCAGTGTCTGGTACTTGGTGCCAGCAAAAGAAACAGGAGCTTCAGAGCTGAGACCCAAGCAAGGCCTCAGTAAAGTTCCAGCTAATTACTAACTTCTCTAGCACCCTCACGTGCCCACTTCCTCCCTTCTCTCACGTTCAGAGCAGGCCAAGGCACCTTACAGCATCCAGAATACTTTTATTGCCAGAATCGAGGTATGGCCTTCTCAGAGCCCCAGATGGGACCCGCCACTCAGGAACAAGCTAAGAGACATGCTGGACATGTGCACAAAGTCCAGTGTCACAGAAACTGTGTGGGGGAGCAGCATAGACTAGTCTGAAGGTGGTTTGGGGAACCCAGCCTAAAGGCTGGACCCAGGCCTCAGCCTATGGCCAGGTGCCCGCCTGGAGCCCACTGCCCCTAAGGCAGACCCAGATTCTCCACCTCCATACAGCATCCCTGGGGAAGACAGAAAACCCCTCTTTCAAGGGCCCACTCAAGTCCCTGCGCTAACTCCTGAAGACTGAAAATCATTCAGCTGCCTCGTGGGCACATGTGAGTGACAGGAGCCCCACCACCTCTTAGTCCCATGCCAGTTCCAAGTAGGCTGGTAGGGAGACCCTAAGGCAGGGCACAGTATGATGGTGACGTTCCCAAGAGGGTGGCTCTAGGCAGCTATGAGCAGCCACAGTTGCCTCCTAGAGCTCCCTTTCTTCACAGATGCCTAGCTAGAAGGTCAGGACACTGGGCCCTGCTTTCCTTAAGTCACAGTCCCACAGCCAAGAAAGCCAGCTCCAACACTGAGACCCAGAGCGTAAGCAAGGGACCCAGAACCCTGGGACATGGCTCCCAGAATTGGGAGGCCCTCTCCTGCCCAGTCTAGAATTAGGCTGCTCCTGGAGTTAAGAGGTAGGAATGGAACCAACGTTCCCAGACCTGGGAACCAGGGAGGACATAATACTCTGCCCCTGCTTGCAAGGGGTAATGGGCTACCCCCGAGGAGGCCACACTCAGGGCTGTCCACCTAAGGTCCCAGAGAAGCCAGAGTCTCTAGCCACACATGGCCAGTGGGGCAGGGCTGAAGCCAGTTTGTGAGGCCATCTGAGGTCATGCTGGGACCCTGGGGGGCAAGGACCATGCAGCTCTGCAACATCCTTCACAGGAAGACTAGGGTCTAGGGGGCAAGTGTGGAAAGGCTATAAGGATGGGAAGACTGCATGGCTCCCAATCGAGGGCTGGGGCCAGGAACCAACCAATCCACCCTACAGACCAAGTCTGAGGTCACAGCAATTACAGCGTCAGCACATTGTCTCAAGTGTCTCGAATCTACGCATATTTCTTCCTTCACCGCCACTCAGGGATGGTAAGAAACAGCAGCCCTCCAGGGTAGACTACAGCCTCGGACGACGATCGGTCACACGCTTTGCTGAGCTTGTAGGCCAATACAGGCCCAAAGGCCAAGAAAAGCTCCACGAGCCAGCCACCCAGCAGCCCTGCCTGGCACACGAATCAGGGCCCAAGAAGCACACGTTTCAGATAGGCCAGGGTGGTGGTGTTGGCTAGCATCTCGATGTGCTCGCTGCCTGGCAACTCCTGCAGGGACACCTGGTGCTCCTGGCGGTTCCGCCAGGCCTGGCACTGCAAGACACTCTCCAAGTTCACAGTGCCGTCACCATCACCAAAGCAGATTTTTGGGTCACGGTCAGGGAAACTGTCGTAGTAGAAGGAGTCTGGCGTGGGGACACCGGTGCCATAGAGGCAGTGCAGTGGCACGCCAGGTGGCATCATGACTTCAACCAGCCCTTCTGTGTCCTGTCTCATGAACCAGCCATCTTCAAAGCCGATGTCCTGGAAGAACTGGCGATAGTCCCGCAACGTGTAGTTGGTTGTAGATGTGTGCACGAACACTTTTTCAGGGGACCAGGTATAATTGTAGGGCAGTAGCCAGCTGGTGGAGACGGCAGACCGCTGCTGTTCTCGGATCTTCAGTGGACCGATAACAGGGATGCGGTTGTTGTCTCCTACAGGGAGAGGATTCTGGTCAGTCTATGCGGAGGACAGAAAGCTGACTGGGTAGCAGGTTTATCACAGGACATCCTACCAGACTCTAGGTAGTGGCCCACTCCAATCCTGTGGGATTTCACCAGCATATACTCCCAAAGTGACTTATGTTGCCTCATCTACGAAGGTTGCCCTCTTCCAAATGTGCACCATTATGCCTGTGGGGGCACTGGCCTTGCCTAAACTAAAGCAGGTCAACAGCCCAGAGTCACAGTCCTCTTCCTGTCTTATAATGAACTGTACACATACACGCTTTTCTTTTCCTGGGCCCAGACCAGTCTTGGTTCATCCCACAAACCTCCCTGCCTGCATGCTGACCTGGGTGGCCAGGCCTGCTGGAGACAGGGCAATGGGGAGACTACAACTGGAGTCAGCCCTTCTCATTAGCCAGTGGGACTTCCAGTGGGTGCGGTGATCAGGAGAAGAGGAGCATCTCCTCTGTTCAGACACATCTTCACCCATCATGCCACACCCTATTGGACAGCCAAAAGGTTTCTCTGACTCTAGAGTCTCAGTTTTGCCTACCAGGAGATGCCGCTAAGATCCCTAAGGAAAGGGAAGACCCTAGAGTCCCATGGACTCCCACCTCCCCTCCCAGCCATCTGAGGCAAAGCTCCATGAAGTCTCATTGGGAAGCTGCAACACAGCCAGCGCCTGAACTCATGGCTCCCTGCCCCAACTCAGGTTCTCCTATGTCTGCTTCTAGGCCCGGGATGGACAGAGTATATGGCTGTGATGAATCCTCACTCTCTCTGAATGTATGAGCCACAGGCTCATTGTCCAGACAAATCAGGATCATTCATATCATTCACAATCTTTCGGGGGAGATACTCGATCTGAGCCCAGTCAGGATGACAGCTGATCAAGTCACACAGGGCCAGAGACTGCAAAAGGAAAGCTCACAAGATTCCTGGGGTGACCCTGGTTCACAGTCCCCAATTGAGGGAGCCACAGCACTCCCACTCAGACATGGAAGAGGGAGAAAAGCCTTCTCCTACACCATGCAGCCTTGCTCCATGGCTGCCAATGATGAGTTCTAACAGTCACACAAAGGCAAGTGGATTGGGAAAGGGTAACTAAAGAAGGGGCTGACTTTGCCAGGCAGAGGCCCAGCCAGATCTGCACCTGTTTCCTCCCTGCACTGCCCGCGGTCAGAGATGCAACTCACAAACAGGAAATGGTAGTCAGCCTTCCTCCTGCGAGGTAAAGGTGGTTGTAAAGGGGTTGAAGGTACCCCAGGGAACTTGGTCAAACCAAGTCTAGCCAGTCAGGCCTAAACATGTTTATGTGTGTATGCATGAGCAAGTGTCTATGTCACCAGTAGGTAACTACTTTATATACAAGGTGTAAAGTCAAAAGAGAGGTAAAATTAAGAATAGCATTAGCCAGGCATGGTGGTGCACGCCTTTAATCCCAGTACTCAGGAGGCAGTGGTAGGAGGATTGCTGAGTTTGAGGCCAGCCTGAGGGTACACAGTGAATTCCAGGTCACCCTGGGCTATAACCTCAAAAAAAACCAAAGAAATAAAAATAGTGTTAGATTCACTCTGGAGGGGAAATTTTTTTCGTGTAAAAGACCATTTTGGGAGCTGAGGAGATAATTCTTTCAGTTAAAGGCACTTGCTTGCACAGTTGGCTGACCTGGGTTCAATTCTCTAGCCACTCCTGTAAAGCCAGACAGACATTTATTTACAGTGGCTAGAGACCCTAGCATGACCATACATGCACGCCCCCACCATGCCTACAAAGAAATAGTTGTATTTTGTTTTGTTTTGAAGGTAGGGTCTCCCTCTAGCCCAGGCTGACCTGGAATTCACTATGTAGTCTCAGGGTGGCCTTGAACTCATGGCGATCCTCCTACCTGTGCCTCCCGAGTGCTGGGATTAAAGGCATGAGCCACCACGCTGGCCCAGGGAAAAGACATGACGGGTATAGCGGAGGGAGGAATTTTGAGAACCACCACCTATGCTGAAGAGGCAAATCTTACCTGAGGCCAGGACTCGAAGGGTTTTGGCCACGCCCCCCCAGGGCGCACCCAGTGACACGAAGGCATGGATGTACTTGTCCTTCCAGGCCTGTGGCTGCCGCTGCAGAAAGTAGAGCGTGTACATGTTGCCCATGCTGTGGGCAACCAGCACCACAGGGCCCCCATACAGCTGGTACATGTCCTCGATCATCTCTCGGAGGGCCAGGAAGTAGGGACCATTTTCATCTGCAGGCCAGAGCCAGGCAGGGGTCAGACAGGAAGGGTCCTGGAGTCTACACTATTGACCAATCCTCAGGCTGGACCCAGGACCGGGGGTACAAAGTGTTAAAACCTAAGTAGGGGCTGGAGAGATGGCTCAATGGTTAAGGCGCTTGCCTGCAAAGCCAAAGGACCCAGGTTCAATTCCCTAGGACCCATGTAAGCCAGATGCACAAGATGATGCATGCGTCTGGAGCTTGTTTGCAAAAGCTGGAGGCCCTGGTGCACCCATTCTCTCTGTCTGCCTTTTTCTCTCTTTCAAATAAATAAATAAAATTGAAATTTAGCCAGGCATGGTGGCACATGCCTTTAATCCCAGCACTTGGGAGGCAGAAGTAGGAGGATTGCCATGAACTCCAGGCCACTCTGAGACTACATAGTGAATTCCAGGTCAGCCTGGGCTGGAGTGAAACCTTACTTCAAAAAACCAAAAAAATAAAAAGTAAAATAAAAATTTTTTAAATATGTTTAAAAAAAAAACCCTAAGTAGGAGCAGATTGGCTCTTCCCAAGAAGTCATGAAGCCCAAAGGACCCCTCCCAGGCTCAGTCTTATCCTTCACCCCGAGGTACTAGGATGAGGGATGGAGGAGGACAGAACAAGACTGACTAGAGCTGGTGGCTGTAACTACTGGGCTGGATGCCAGGGGTAGAGAGGAGCCCAAAGCTAGTTTTTTTTTTTTTTTTTTTTGGTTTTTCGAGGTAGGGTCTCACCCTGGTCCAGGCTGACCTGGAATTAACTATGTAGTCTCAGGGTGGCCTTGAACTCATGGTGATCCTCCTACCTCTGCCTCCTGAGTGCTGGGATTAAAGACGTGCGCCACCACGCCCGGCTCCAAAGCTAGTTAACTAATGGCTACTGCCTTGTCCCTGACTCCCAAGCCCTCAACGAGGGAATGAAGGTGGCTTCTTACTTGGGGCTCGGCGCCAATCATAAGGGGCCCCTCGAACATCTTCTCCCCGAGTGTAGCCCCAGCCTACGAGACTCTCCACCATAGTGTAGAAATAGGAACCTACAGACAGAAAACACAGATTTATAGAAGGTATAACCAGTTCCAGCCACCCACACCAAGCCCCAACAAGGACTGTGACATCTGTCTCTTAAAGGCGATTCCTGCAGGAGGGCTATCAGGATTCGTGACCACGCTGATCACAGACAGCTCACAGGCTATGCTTTCACACCCATGGTGTGCCTCCCCGACTCAGAATAGTCCCCAGCCACATCCCCCCAGAAGACTTGACCAACAGCTACATACCCACATTGCTTTTGCTGGGGTCCAGGAACTCCAGTGAGAAGGTCTCTCCAAATCCAGGGACACGAACATCCACACCATCAGGAAACTGGGTGGCCCGAGATGTTCTGTTGTAAATCAGCCTGTCAGGAGAGGCTAATGAGCTACTGACCCAAAGGCAACATTTGGTATGGCCCAATACTACTTTATGACCTTAGCCATACTCCCTTCTAATTTCCAGGTTTGGTCAGCAATAGAAAGATGAAAAAATAACAAAGCAGGATTATAAAACACAGACCAAAGCTGAATGTGGTGATACACACATGTAATCACAGCACTTGGAAGACAAAGGTAGGAAGATAAGGAGTGCAAAGTCGCCCTCATCTGCAAAATGAGTTCAAGACCAGCCTGGGTTGCATGAGTCCCTGTGTGGTAGTTTGAACCAGATATCCCCCATAAACACATGTTTTGAGTGCTTGGCCACAATCTGGTGGCAGTTTGGGAGGCAAATCCTTGCCAGAGGATGGGTAGGCTTAGGGGTGTTACAGCCAGCTCCCCCATGCCAGAACTCAGCTCACTTTCTTTATTTTTAGTTTCGAGAAGTGTTGTATTTTAAATTTTATTTATTTATTTGAGAGAGAGAAAAAGAAGCAGATAGAGTATGGGCACATCAGGACCTCTAGCCACTGCAAATGACTCCAAATGCAAGCATCACCTTGTGCATCTGGCTTATGTGGATATTGGGGAATTGAACCTGGGTCCTTAGGTTTTGCAGGCAAGCCATCTCTTCAGTCCACTTTCTTTATTTTTGATTTATTTTTTTCAAATATTTATTCGCAATTTTTATTAACAACTTTCTTTATTTTTAAAATTCTATTTATTTATTTATTTATGTTAGTGACAGAGAAGAGAGGGGCATGCCAGAGCCTCCCACTGCGGCTAACGAACTCCAGATGCTTGCACCACTTTATGAGCCTGGCATGATGTCAGTACTGGTGAATCAAATCCAGGCCTGGCAAATTTTGCAGGCAAGAGTCTTTAACTGTTGAGCCATTTCTCAAGCTCTGGTGATTGACTGATGTCCAGCCTCTGCTCTGCTATTCTTCCTCTGCCAACCTAAAATATCCCCTTAAGACTGTAAGCCGAAATAAACTCTCCTCCCACCAGCTGCTCTTGACCAGGTGTTTTATCCCAGCAACATGTAGCTACAACACCCTGCCTCAAAAAGCCCCAAACAAATGACTCATACAGAACACAGTAACCACATATAAATGAAGACTCCTCCAAGGCTTACTCCAAAGACTGATCACAGGGATCCATCAAGGCAAATTCCCTTTTCCTCAGTGTCACTCGCCCTAGAGTGATGGTCTCAGACCAGGAAGAAGGAAGCAGCAGTTAGAGCTGTCATGAACATCACACTTGACTAGGACACAGCCTACCTTGTCAGCTCGCATCTCCATGGACCTAGCTTCTGCCGTTGACCTTAACATATCATGGGGCAGAAGAGATGGTCAGGGATGCACACAGGAGACATGGCCACCGCAGGGCTGAGTACCTGTGAGTGCTGTATGGATGGGTGGGTAGGAGGATGGTTAAGGCCCAGAGGAATGATGAGGGCAGGTGGCAAGAGACAGGACAAAGGCCTTGCTAAAGAACCAGTACAGCTGAACAACTGAGTCCCAATCACTCTGAGAACTGGTTCCAGCAGCCTGTCTCCCCCCAGTCAGGCCATGTTCAAATAAGGGAATGACCAAGCCACATAGCCTGTTCAGTACCTCAGAGCTGTATCATCTGCCAGCAACCACAATACCCAGGGTGTAGCCACAAATTCTTGGAATACCTAAGGCCACGTCTTCAACACAAAAATAGAAATACAGATCAACAGCCCAGAAAAATCCCAACCATACACTAAGTAGGACAGAATTTAAAAAGCTGGCAACAGCTGGGCATGGTGGTGCAATGCCTTTAATCCCAGCACTCAGGAGGCAGAGGTAGGAGGATGGCTGTGAGTTCGAGGCCACCCTGAGACTACATAGTAAATTCCAGGTCAGCCTGGGCTAGGGTGAGACCCTATCTCGAAAAATCAAAAACAAAAACAAAAAGCTGGCAACATAAACAGGGAAGGGCTGGGTGCACAGAGGACCTGCTAGCAAGTCCCTAGGAAAAACCTTTAATCAACTCAAACACTGATCGGCACCAGCTGTGTTCTTGGTTCTACTGCTATAAAGATAAAACAGAGAAACAGTCCCTGTCTTCTGGGAAATGTCGGTTAGGGACCTTGCTCAGAGTTACTTAATTCTGAGTTTGAATTCTTCCGTTTAATAGCTGAGAAGCTTAGACAATTTTGTAACTGCTTTGAGCTTTCAGATTTCCTTCTCTTGTTTTATTATGCTGCTGGGGATCAAGCTCAGGGCCTCAGGTATGACCGGCAAATGGTTTGCCACAGAGCTACACGCCTACCTCCTAAAAAGCAGGATTAAAAACAGCATCTGTTCCAAGAGGAATGTAATAGGATGAAATGAAAAGTGATCAAGTGTCATTCAAGGGCAGGGATATGTTCAGGAAATGTGTCATTTGGTGATTTGATTACTGTGTGAACATCAGAGTGCACTGACACACACCTAGACAGGATAGGTCATTCATTCTTTATGCTCTTTTGTTTGCTTGTTTTGTTTTTAGAGGAAGGGTCTCACTCTAGTCCAAGCTGACCTGGAATTCACTATGTAGTCTCAGGTTGGCCTTGATCTTACAGCGATCCATCCTCCTACCGCTGCCTTCCAAGTACTAGGATTAAAGGCACATAACTGTATATAGAATATACTACGCCAAGCCAGGTGTGGTGGTGCATGCCTTCAATCCCAGCAGAGGTAGGAGGATCACCATGAGTTCAAGGCCAGCCTGAGACTACATAGTGAATTCCAGGTCAGCTTGTGCTGACCCTGCCTTGAAAAACCAAAAAAAATAAATAAATAAAAAGAATATACAATGCCTATATTGAATTTGGGGAATCAACCTAACGACATAGTCTGACACTTGGTGAGGGCTACAAGAAACATGCATGTGGCCTGGGGTAAACAATGCCTGGAAGACTTTGCAAAGGGATTAGGGTCAGGTTTCATTTTTGGGGTGGGTGGATTTTGGAGATGGGATATTGCTATGTAGCCCAGGCTGGCCTCAAACTTATGGTCCTCCTGCTTCAGCCTCCCAAACAATTACAGGTGTGCATTTTCCTCAGCAAAGATCAGACTTTGGGGGGATGAGTGGAAAGGAATTTTTTTTTTACTACTTATTTTCTATTTTTATTTATTTGCAAGAGAGAAAGAGGGGGAGAGAGAGTGAGGGAGATGGACACCCAGGGCCTCCAGCCTCTGCAAATGAATTCCAGATGCATGTGCCACCTTATGCATCTGGCTTATGTGAGTCCTGGGGAATTGAACCTGGGTCCTTTCCTTTGGCTTTGCAGGCAAGCGTCTTAACTGTTAAGCCATATCTCCAGCCCCAGGGGGAATTTGTTAGACAAAAGGTGAGCATTAGATTCCATGTGGAAAGAAGAGTACTATGCAAAGATGTGGACATATTCCAGGAAGAGGGAGCAGCTAGAGAAGCAAGTATGGCCAAGACCTAGGCAAGGAAAGGAGTGGGGCCATGTAGAGGCTGTGGACAGGGGCTGGGGCACAGGCGCTAACTGAAGGGAGAGACAAAAACAACAGAAAGGAAAAGAAAGTTTTGCCTGGAACAGTGCAGAACTGGTGCCAACCAAATCAGACAAGACTGAGGGCTAGAAGAGAAAGGTCACTGACTTGGAGCTCTCTTGATGTAGGTACAGGAAGGACATAGACTCTAGAGATTTCTCTGGGCCCAATAGATAAGTGGTACCCCACCTGTGTGTCCTAGCTCCCACCTGATATTGTCAATCCAACAATCAATTATGACAGGCAGAAGCAATTCAAGGTTTAGCCAGAGTGTGAAGTAACTGTCGGTCCTCTTGGAGCAAAGGTAGTGTACGACCTTCGGCTTGTCCAGTTTTGCTTCCAGCTGGTTGCCCAAATCACCAGGCACTGCAGGGGAACAAAGGGTATGCGTGAGCCTTGGTGCCGGCAGGCTGGGGACGTCCAGAACCCTGAAGTCCGCAGAAGCTCTCCCAGAGTTAGAGCCACCATGGAAGATCTGTGTAATCCTATTCTGTAAATCACAGCATAATGCTAGGGGCAGGAAAATCAGAGACAGAGGAGCCTGATAGAGGCTCAGATACCTCTTTCATGTAGAAAAGCTACCACAAAGCCAGGCATGGTGAGGCACGCCTTTAATCCCAGCGTTCAGGAGGCAGAGGTAGGAGGATCACCATGAGTTCACATAGTGAATTTCAGGTCAGCCTGGACTGGAGTGAAACCCTACTTCAAAAAAACCAAAAAAAAACAAAAAAAACAAAAAACCAGAACAGATGGGCTTTATCTTCTTTGAGAGAGGCAGTGGGCTACAGAACAGAATTAGCCAAAAATATTCTTTCCCATCTTCCTCTCTTCCTCCCTGAGATAAGGTCACACGGCGTAGCCTAGGCTGGCTTCAAATTTCTGACCTTCCTGCTTCCACCTCCTGAATGTTGGGATTACAGGGATATATTCATCATCTTCCTGCCTCTGTCGCCCCAGGGCTGGGATCACTGGCATTCTAGGACAGATTGGTGGGAGGCAGACCATGAACACACAAACGAGAAAATCACACACTGCTACCTGCTGGCCTACCAAGATCCCCAGGCCTTGCTCAAGGTTTCCAGAAAAGTTCTAGAAGGCAGAGCATCTGACAGGTGTGTAGCCCAGCTGAGAGCCTGGGCTGCACATGGTTACTGTGCAACAGCATGCCACTCCAATTACAGACTAGGGTATGTGTGACCAGGCCCCACCCCAACACAAACACTGGGGTCCTAGTGACACCCAAACCCATACCCATTGCTTCATTCCCCAGCATTCAAATCCCTGCACAGTCTACTTAATCCTGTTGACCTTCCCGGCCACCCCCACATGTTATATATCCTAGACACTTCACAGAAACAACCTCATTTATAATCCATGGCTAGTGAGTGAACAGCAATCCTCTGACTTCGTTCCTTCCTTCTTTCTTTATTCCTCTCTCTCCCTCCCTCCTGCCTTCCTACAAGCCATGCCCCCAAGAAAACAAAGAAGTTTCTGCTTTTAAGCAACCTATGATGTGTGTGTGTGTGTGTGTGTGTGTGTGTGTGCGTGCATGCCTGTGTGAGAGTGCAATTGCAGGCATGTACTTGACACAGAGCACACGCGGAGGTCAGAGGACAGCTTCGGGTGTTAGTCCTCACCCTCCACTTTGAGATAGAGTCTCTTGTTCACTGCTGTAGATGCCAGGCTAAATAACCCTTAACCTGCTGGCTGATGATCATCTTGTCTGCCTCCCTTTTGGTTTGGTCCTAGGCGCCCTGGGATTAAAGACGCTGGCTACAGCTTCACATGGGTCATGAGATCCAAACTCAGGTACGTACACTTGCATGATAAACACTTTACCCATTGATCCACTGCCCAGCCCCACCACTTGACTTTCCTGGTTATTGACTATGAACCTGGCCCAGTACAGTCTCGGGATTTTCATGGTGCCATGAAAGCAGGCATGGCACCTGCCTTCACCTCCCTTCATGATGGGGGTTCAGAGGCAGGGACTGCCAGCATGATGGTCTCTAGATGACATGTCTGCAGACTGGTCACTGTCTCTAGCCACCAAAGTGGAAATGGCTAAAAGAGGAAGCTACAACTTCTGCTTTGCCCAGACACCCTTGCCCTGGTCAGGCTGAGTGGCCTCTAAAAATAACAGTGACCACTTCTTGAGAACCTCTGTACCTGAAACTAGAACAAGAACCACAAGCCTTTCACTCAAGTAACACTGTAAGGGGGCATCTTTATCCCCACTTAACAGATAAGAAGACTGAGGCTCGGAGGGAGGAATGGCTAGCCTACAGTCCCTCCCTGTCCAGGGTCACTTCTCTGGCTTTGGTTAAGTCTTCCTCTAATTCCAGAACCACCTCTACAGTAGTTGTACCCTGAAGGAACTCTACTCTGTGCCTGGTTGTCTGAGTAAACAGCAGCAATTTCACTCCTTAAAATGAGCAGATGAGCATTTTAGCTATTCACTCTCCTCTGCAAACATGTGACCACATCCCTCATTCTCAGAACTCCTTGAACCCACATGTGACTTAAACATGTGACCCAATGAATCACAAGCTCTACACAAGCCACATTTCCCCCCATTCCATTTAGCCCGCCTGGACCCCTCTTTGTTTAGTTTTGGTTTTTCGAGGTAGGGTCTCACTCTAGCCCAAGCTGACCTGGAATTAACTCTGTAGTCTCAGGGTGGCCTTGAACTCACAGCAATCCTCCTACATCTGCCTCCCAAGTGCTGGGATTAAAGGCATGCGCCGCCCCACCTGGCATGGTCCCCTCTCTTGACCTTAGCTCTGGCATACTCTAGGAAGCCGTTCCTGGCATCCACTCATTCAGCTGCTTCAGTGATTCTGAGTCTGCCCAGCACAGCCTAGACCTCACGGCCAAGGGTCACTGCTAGTTCCATCCTGGAAGCTAATGATCCTAAGCTTTCAGTAAAGGAAAGGTCAAGTGTACACAAATTTCAAAGTGAACCTGAGCCCAGAGCACTTCCTTCTTTTAAAAAAGTATTTTATTTTATTTTATTTGAGAGAGAGTGTAAGAGAGAGAGAATGGGCACAGCAGGGCATTCAGCCACTGCAAACGAACTTCAGATGCATGCACCACCTTATACATCTGGCTTACATGGAACCTGGGATTTGAACCTTGGTCCTTTGGCTTTGCAGGTAAGTGCCTTAACCACTAAACCATCTCTCCAGCCCTTTTGATTTTTTTTTTTTTTTTCAGAGCACTTTCTGACTGGGAAGACCTACTGGGCTCCCCTAGGACCTCCTTGTCTGTCAATCTACCCTTCTACAATCAGCATTAAATCTCCATTAAAATATACCCAGCAGAGAGCTTGAGAGATGGTTCAGCAGTTAAAGGTGCTTGCCTGCAAAGCCTGATGACCTGGGTTTGGGTTCAATGCCTCAGTACCCACATGAAGCCAGATGTACAAGGTAGCACATGCATCTGGAGTTCACTGACAGAGACAGAAGGTGTACTCATAAACATCAACATATATATAGATACATATATACCCAAACCCAGGTATGTGTGTGTGTGTGTATCTATGTATGTATGTATGTATACATACACATACACACACACATATTTCCAACAGAAAGAGCATGGGAAATCATGCTTCAGCAGACTGAGTATATAACATACACCTCACCATACCTCTGCTCTCAGGAGTAGGCCAGCGGGGTTAGATAGGAACCCTGGCCTGAAAGAGGTACCCACGGTTCCCCAGATAGATTTCATCCTGGCCCATCAGCACAAAGAGCACTGTGATCCTCTGTTCAGTTGCCAGGTGTGAGACAAAGAAGCAATCACTTAGAGATGTCATCTGTTCATGTAGCCTGGACCAACTAGGTATGTCAGGGGATAGAAGAAGCATGCTCTCTGACACCTGTTCAGGAATGTTATCCCAACTCTTCTATCTTCTTTTTTATTAGTCATCCAGTTTCCCTTATGCCACCTACCTCATACCAGTGTCATCCATATAATAAGCTGAGGGTGAAAGGAAATGAGCCGGGTGCCTAAGAGAGCAAACCTTAGCAGGGCGTGGTGGCACACACCTTTAATCCCAGCATTGTGAGAGGTAGAGGGATCACAGAGTTCTAGGCCAGCCTGGCAATACAAAGTGAGCTTGGGCTAGAGTAAGACCCTACCTAGGAAAAGAGAGAGAGAGAGAGAGAGAGAGCGCACATGCACAAACCTTTCCCCCAAAAAACTTACTTCTAATAAGACCCTCTGAAACAGAAATGTCAAGGGTGATGTCTCTTAGGCAGGCCAAGCCCAATTGAGACTACCTTGCATACCCACACCTGCCCTCTGAGTGGGGCTGAATTGCCTCAGTCTTTCCATGTAAAAATGGGGGTACGGTAAGGAAAGGTCTGGGAGCTGATGTAGACAGGTGGAGTGGACAAACTGGACGGTAACCCTCCCACTCCCATTGTTACTGGAGGGGGCAAGGGATGAGAGGCTGACCACACCCATGCCCAGCCTGACTGGAGGTGGGCTATCCTGACCCAGGTAGCAAGGTAAGACATTAAAACACGTCCTCCCATTCCGTGCATAAAACCGATGCCCACCGGGAAGTCGGCCTTTCCAACACTCCTCTCGGCAGGACCCAACCACCCCCAGCCGCGCGCCTCACCCAGCACCACCGGGGGGTGACGTTGGGCCGGGAGCACCGGGTCCACCAGTAGCATGAGCAGAAGCAGGAGGAACAGGAGACCACGCTGGAGCAGGCTCCCGCGGCATGTGCGGAGGTGATAGTCCATGGCTCGCGACCCTGCCTGCAGGTCCGAGCAGCTGCAAGAGCGCTCAGGGCTCGTGCCTAGGCCGGGACGAGGCGTCGTGCTTAACCCCACCGCTCGCAGCCACCTAGCCAATTAGGACGCGTCTCTCGCAAACAACCTACCAATTGGAACTCGCCGCCAGGAACGTCCCGCCCACCCGATCTTACCGCCCCGCCCAGGCCCACCCCTGGGCCTGCTCCCTAGACCGTGCAGAGTGCCGAACGCATCGATTGGCCGACCCGCCGGGCCTCGGAGCGATCCTTGTTACAGTATCACTGGGTCACCGCGGCTGTGTGCCCAGCGCAGCCCCGGGGTACTGATGCCCACGCTGTGTAGCCCTCACTCCCAATCTCTGGCACCTCCCACACTCGGAGGACAGAAAATAGGTCCGACCTAGACGACGCTATGGGTCCACCTCTCCCGGTGACCGAGCGATTGTGTCCAATCTAGAAGCGGGGGGCGCGGCGGGTGGGGGGGAGCAGATGGCTCCAAATCTATGTGCTAAGGTGTTTCTGGGAGTGGCATAATTGGTTTTGCAGAAATAAGGAACACTTTCCACTAAAGGGGAGCGGAATGGGGGGTTAACCCACAAGAAAAGGTGCAGTTGTTAGAAATCCTTGATGGGAAACTTCACCCTAGCATGGTATGGTTCTGTATCCTAAAAATAACTTGAGAGATTCTCCTGATTGCTCATCCTCTTTGAGTTCCTGGAACGCACCCATTCTTTCACGTTGAGTGAAAATGTGGGCCAGGCGTGGTGGTGCTGGCCTTTAAATCCCAGCACTTGTTAGGCAGAGATAGGAAGATCACTGTGAGTTCAAAGCCACCCTGAGACTGCCTGGTGAATTTCAGGTCAGCCTGGGCTAGAGTGAGACCCTACTTCGAAAAACAAAAACAAAACAATAACTACAAAAAATAATAGAACAAATAATTGTTGCGCGGTCTCTGTATTTTGCATCTGCCCTTTTGTCAGAGGCATTTTCCCCAAATATAACAATTAAAAAAATATATTTTTAAAGGGGGAAGCAATTGCATGCAGATCTTCACTATTGAGTTTGCCCCTTGAAACTATTTCCCACCCAATCTTTCTCCTCTTTGGAGACCAGCAGAACGGTTTTCTCAACAAATCACCTTTGCCTTACTTTTAAAAAAAAAGAGGGGAAGTGCCTTAGGCGACCAGCAGCAGGTCAGGACATTTGTGTAACTCTCACCCAGGTTTTTCTCAACTTGCCCCAAGGGTGTCTGAGTATGGCCACACCAGGCCCAGGGACCCTTTACTCTCTGCCTTGCTAATAGAAAATGCAAGTAGGAGCCAGGCATGATCCCTCACCCCTTTAATCCCAGCACTCAGGAGGCAGAGGTAGGATGATTCCGGTGAGTTTGAGGCCACCCTGAGACTAGTGAAACCTTACCTTGAAAAACTAAAAAAAGAAAAAAAAAGAAAAAGAAAATGCAAGTAGGGGGTTGGCTCAGAGGTTAAGGCAATTGCCTGAAAAGCCTAGGGGCTTCAATTCCCCAGAACCCACATAAAGCCAGTTTACAGTGGCTAGAGGCCTTGGCATGTCCATTCTCCCTCATAAACAAATAAATGAAATTTTTTTAATATTATTTATTTGCCGGGCATGGTGGTGCACACCTTTAATGCCAGCACTCGGGAGGCAGAGGTAGGAGGATCACCGTGAGTTCGAGGCTACTCTGAGTGAATTGCAGGTCAGCCTGGGCCAGAGTGAGACCCTACCCTGGGGGGAAAAAAAAAAATATATATATATATATATATGTGTGTGTGTGTGTGTGTGTGTGTGTGTATTTGAGAGAGAGAGAATGGGAGCACCAGGGCCTCCAGCCACTACAAAGGAACTCCAGATGCAAGAGCCCCCTTGTGCATCTGGCTTATGTGGGTCCTGGAGAGTTGATTCTTTGGCTTTGCAGGCAAATGCCTTAACCGCTAAGCCATCTCCCCAGCCTAAATAATTTTTTTTTTTTTAAAAAAAGGAAATGCAAGTAGGGCCAAAGAAGCCAGGCCAGGGAGAAGTTAGGCCACCCTGTTCAGCTTCCAAGTGAGGGATCTGTCCACTTGATTTTGGGTCATGGAGCATCTTCCCTGACAAGACAGTGGGGGAGCAGGGCTACAAGTAGACCTAAACTCTATTTGTAAATTCTCCCTGCAGAGTGGAAGGAGTTATCACAAGACGGTGTGTGCACTCTTCCTCCACGCCAGACAAACCCCGGGAACAGGGCGGGCCTCAAACTTGTAGTAGGACCTGGGGGAATGGAGATCTTGATCTTGCACATACCTCTTCCAAAAGGCCAGGTACATCCTGGTCATCCCCACCAGATCCCAAGACCTCTTTTTTCTTGGAAAGCAGCTGAGCCCATGATAAAGCTGCGCATTTGGGTTGCATAGTCACTGAGAAATCCTGCTGGAGCTGAGCTGAAAACCTCCTCCATGTAGGCCAGCTGACAGAAAGCTGGAAAAAGCTACACTGCATGCAGTGCAATGGGAGAGACAGAAATCACCAGTGAAGATACTCAACAGTGAGCACTGCAAGCCTTGGCCAGCCAGGCCAAATGAGCCACGGCATGCAATCATGGCATGTCTTTTATCAGGGAACCCAGTTGTTCTCTAATTAGACTGGAAGCCCACTTCATGGGAAGGAATACATCCCTGATACTGAAAACCTGAAACAGGGGTAGTCATGAGCCCTAGGGGTGTAACGTCGGCTGGTGTCTGGCTAAATGTGTATACTATGCTCACCAAACTGCCCAGTAAGCACTTCTCTTAATGTTCATACCCATATATTAATGCTGTTCTCACTTCTGGTTAAAGAAACTTCTCTTTTCAGATGGCAGTGACCTTGGGAAGACTCAGAAGGCACCATGGTGCTGAGAAGAAGTGAAAGAGGAGTGCTCAGCACTGAAATATCTCAATCACATCTTTCAAGGCTCCGGGTCCATTGTGGAAGAGGTGGCGGAAAGAATGTAAGAGCCAAAGGAAAGGTAAGATTCTTTACAACGTGCTCCCTCCAGACACAAGATGGCCTGGATATCCATGACCTCACAGTGCCTGACACTACCTACAAAAGACCATCATAAAAGGAGGAAAGATCATGACATCAAAATAAAAGAGAGACTAATGGGAGGGGGGGATATGATGGAGAGTAGGGTTTCAAAGGGGAAAATGCAGGGAGGGAGAGAATTACCATGGGATATTGTCTACAATTATGGAAGTTGTCAATAAAAATGCTTTTGCCTACCCATTCTGAGTCCTTTTTCTTTCTTTTCTTTTTTCTTTATGTATCTTCTCTTTAATGACACACTGTCATGCCACCTGGATGTTATGGCAACGGGCTTGAGGTCAAGTTACAATTGATGAAACCATGTTAAAACATGATTTAAAACAAATAATTCTACCCATTCTGAGTTCTTATATTAAAAAAGCCAAGTGTATAAGCCAGGCGTGGTGGTGCATGCCTTTAATCCCAGCATTTAGGAGGCAGAGGTAGGAGGATTGCCATGCATTCGAGGTCACCCTGAAACTACATAGTGAAATCCAGGTTAGCCTGAGCTAGAGTGAGACCCTACCACGAAAAAAAAAAAAAAAAAAAAGTCAAGGGCTAGAGAGATGGCTTAGTGGTTAAGGCGCTCACCTGCAAATCTTAGAAATGCCTGTACAAATCTCCAGGTCCTATGTATAGCTAGATGCAAAAGTGACACAGGTGTGCAACGTCACACATGCGCACAGGGGGTGCACACGTCTAGAGTTCATTCACAGCAGCTGAAAGGCCCTGGCACACTCACTCTCTCTTCTCTCAAAAATAAAAATAATAAGCAGGACATGGTGATGCACGCCTTTAATCCCATCACTCAGGAGGCAGAGGTAGAAGGATGGCCATGAGTTCAAGGCCACCCTGAGAACACAGAGTGAATTCCAGGTCAGCCTCGGCTAGAGTGAGACCCTACCTCGAAAAGAAGTAATAATAAATAATATAAATGAATAATAATAAATAAAATTTAAGGCCCACTATTCCCACTTTCAGCCCTGCCACCTTCATTACTGGTACCAGCAGAGGGCACCTGCAGACTGATCTGACAAAGGACTAGTGTGAAAGATCATAGAGGCCATTCTGCCGGGGCTAGGCACAGGCAGAAGTTCAGAGCCAAGGGTAAAGTTTGAGGAGAAGAGGGAATAGGAGGACCTGGAAAGCTTTGGACTTGGGCCAATTTGAACACCCTGCCAGGCCAGCAGCCTCAGGTGTCCATGGACCCCAGGAAGAGTGGTTCTCTTGGCAGCTGGATTTCCTTGGTGCCCTAACCCCATAAACCCTGCAGGTGTCAGGAATTACAAATACTGGAGGAGGGGCAGCCATGATTAGTTAGCAATAACTCTTGCTGGTACTGTGGACAAAGGTCAAAAGGCAACCCCCTTCAGCCTTTTAAGACATAGTACAGGGGCTGGGGAAATGTTCTAATGACAATGGTTCAATTCCCCAGGACCCACATAAGCCAGATGCACAAGGGCGCACATGTGTCTGGAGTTCATTTGCAGTGGCTAGAGGCCCTGGCATACCCATTCTCTCTTTCTCTCTGCCTCTTCCTCTCTCTCTCTTTCTCTCAAATAAATAAGACATAGTATAAAAGCTGGGTGTGGTGGAGCACACCTTTAATCCCAGCACTTGGGAGGCAGAGCTAGAGGATCACCGTGAGTTCGAGGCCACCCTGAGACTACAGAATGAATTCCAGGTCAGCCTGAGCTAGAATGAAACCCTACCTCGAAAAACAAACAAACAAACAAAAAGACAAGGAAAGCATGAGGGCATTCATTCTGGAAATGGGAACAAACTCAAACTAAGATGGTATCCTAGCTAGGGTATCTTCCTCGGGTGGGAATAGCCAACAGCTTCCACAGATCCTGTCACCCATCCCCTTGCATTTCTTCTCATTGGCCTATGCTTCAAACTCCTTCCCTGAACCAACAGGGACCCAGGAATGGGGCAAGCAAACCAAAATCAAGCAAAACCAAAAGCCCATTAGAAGGTCCTAGCTGTGCTCATTTGGATGCCAGTCAATTCTCCTTGAACCCTGCTTCCAGGAACCTCGTTGGACTTGTGCATGGGAGGCCAAACTCAGATCCAGTTAGCCATCTTAGCCAGAACCCTGTAGACAAGAGCCCAGAACAGAGCATCTAATCTGGCTAGGCATCAAGGAAAGCTGCCTTGTGAAGGAATTATCTGAAAGAGAGGTAATTTTCCAGGGCAACAAAGGGATAGGTGGGTACATAAGTGCTCGCTCCAACAGCCCAGAGATGTAAGGAATTACAGCAATGCGTCCAGAGCACTGGGTGGGGCAGGGTGGGTGAGGGTGAAACAAGCACTGAGGATCCCGAAACTAAACTTTAAAACGTGGCTGGTCTATGCCCAGAGAGTCAGGAGCCACTCTTAAGATTGTGTCTGGCTTCCAGAGCATCCCGATTCCATAGCAGTCCTGGGCTTTGCCTACCCTTGGGTGTGCGCTCCTCACCGATGGGCTCTGGCGACGGAGTCAGCGCGCCCTCTAGTGGTACTCCTATTCTGCATATGAGCCGAGATAGGAAAACCTGATGAGCCCTGCGCCCAGGCTGCTCTAGTGATCCTGGAGATAAAACTGGGGTGTGGGGCGGGGGAGCGGTTCTGAGGGTTGAGATGTCTGGGATCCTCATGGTGGCTCCCCGCGTCTAATCTCATTTCATCTCTGGATCTTTTCTGATCAGCAAGTGGGGGCTGTTTTCTCACCACTCCTATTTGCACCGGAAATTGCATCCATAGATTGCACACTCGGCCCCCTTCTCCCTCCCCTCTAACGCAAGAGCTGACACACTCGATCTTCCTGGCAGCAGGCTGCTTTTAGAGCTACAGCCCGAGGCAGGTCCCAAAGGGCCTTGTGTGCATCTCCTCGGGGAAACAGTCCCTTATTTCCTACTCAGGTCTCCCCGATACCCACCTCCCATTCAACCATTAACCCTAGAAGAGAGAACTGAGTTGGAGATGGAGGACATTCATCAGGACGGGACCGATACTACAGAAGAAGATCCCTTGAGAAGTAAAAACCAGAAGGAAGAGTAAGAACGGGCTGGAATGAGGAAAAGACACAAATGTAAAGGTTTTGTGGGATGCCCGAAGCGAGCACCAGGATGATTAATTTATTTTTCCTTCCTTCCTTCCTTCCTCCCTCCCCCGCACCCCCGCCCCCTGAGGTAGGGTCTCACTCTAGCCCAAGCTGACCTGGAATTCACTATGTAATAGTCTCAGGCAGGGCTGAGCTCACTAGTGATCCTCCTACCTCTGCCTGCTAGAGTGATGGGATTAAAGACGTGTGCCACCACTCTGGGTTTAATTTTCGTTCATTGCCAGGTCATATAATAGGTGGGAATGGTGTTGGGGGTTGGTGCAGGGCTCTCTCCTCTAGTTGAGGTAAGAAGCGAGACTAATTAACAAATCCTGTTATATGTTTTTGAGGTAGGGTCTCTCTAGCCCAGGGAGACCTGGAGTTCACTATGTAGTCTCAGGCTGGTCTCAAACCTAACGCGATTCTACTTCTGCCTCCTGAGTGCTGGGATTAAAGATGTGTGCTACCATGTCTGGTCAATTTTCTTCTAAACTAAGGTTAGAGAAAAGAAAGATAAAGTTAGCTCAGCTTCCCAAGTGCTAGGGTTACAGGCATGTGGCACCACAACCAGTGATTCTCTCTCCCCAAAGTCTCCCTATGTAGCCCTGGCTGGTCTGAAACTTGCTCTGTACACCAGGCTGGCTTTGAATTTGCACTGATCCGCCTGTCACTGCTCCTAGGCTGTTGGAATTACAGGCATGCACCCCCATGCCTGGCTGTTTTTTAAGGGTAGTCCAAAGATTACAGGTCTTGGGAGGTGGAGGCAGGAGGACCAGAAATTCAAGGTCATCCTCAGCTACACAGTAAGTTCGAGGCTACATGCTTTTTTCAACCCCCCCCAAAAAAAAACAATGAAAAGAAGAAAGAAATGGCTTGGATATCCATGACCTCACAGTGCCTGACACTACCTACACAAGACCATCATAACAGGAAGAAAAGATGATGACATCAAAATAAAAGAGAGACTGATTTGAGAGGGGGAGGGACTATGATGGAGAGTGGAGTTTCAAAGGGGAAAGTGGGGGGAGGGAGGGAATTACCATGGGATATTGTTTACAATTTTGGAAGTTGTCAATAAAAAAAGAAAAGAAAAAGAACCGCGCTTGGGGTGGGGGCTGGCATAGTTTCACGAAGGGGGCCAGTGGCTGGATGAACGCCCAGGTATTGGACGAAGCTGCCCAATCAGGTGCTTAGGTTCCACCACCCAAAGCTGTCAGGTACACTGGAGCGCCTCTCCATCTAGGAGTGCCATAGTCGAAACTTTCCCGAGGATCGAGACCCACGCTGACCGAAGAGGAAATAGCTAAGCGCGAAGTCTACAAAGTGAAGCGGTGAGGCCGGTACTATTAGCACCAGGATAGCCCCGTGGACTTGGGGTTCTCAGCCACAGGACCCCGAGGCCAAAGAGGAGGCCTGGAAGCGTCCATGCTCCTCAGGAAGTTTAAGGAAGCCGGGTGGGGTGGGGGAGGGTAGAAGGAGCTGGTTGGAAGGGACTGACCTATAGGAGAGCCCGATCCCTGCTGACGCAGGCGCGCTCGGAACGGAGGGCGGGAGGGAGGTGCTCTACCTCGAAGTGGCGTCCGGCCGGGTGAACAAATATTTGACATTCCGGGCTTATCGGTGGGGCGGGGCCTCGGGGGCTGGCTCCGGGTGGGCGGTCAGCCGAGGGCTTGCCGTGACCCTCAACAACCACTTTCTACGCCGTCCCCAAACGCGGTGTGGAAAGCGCATCGAACCAACTTTAGGTTCTCTTGCCCTGCACCCCTTCCCTGGGCACGATCCCGCGTTCTGGGCTCTCCCTTGTCCACAGGCTCTAATGTAGTGCCCCGATTTTCCTAATAGAGGAGGTTCAGTCCCAGCCTCACGTCGGCTTTGGCAATCCCACATTTCTTCGCTCTAGTCAGGCTGGAGTCCTTTTCTCCCAGTGGATTACATTTCGGTTGCGTAAACGGGAAAAGTTGGGAAAGTAACAGGAGGCGCGCCGGTGTGGGGGGGGGCATGGAAACAGTTTAAGGTGGTCTCCCGAAACTCCGTAGGGGCAAATGGGGCCATTCAGGACTGGTTTGGGATGGAGGCTGTGCAGTCGGCGTATGCATATACACATTTCTACACTAACCAATACCTGTCAGAGTGCTCGGTATCCAGACAGTAAGCCTGACAAAACAGGCACCCCCTTCCACCCATGTGGGGTAGGCTGAAGCTACAGGACCAGACCATCCGGCTCAGCCCCATTTAGGGTGGCAACTCTGAGGTTTGGGGAAGAGGAGGTTCCTCCTTCCCCCAGCATCAAGTCCTGCACTCTCCTCTAGTTATTGCGCCTTGTTCTGTGGGTACCTGGCCAACTCTCGCACCTGCATGGACAACTCCTTCGGTGATCCCTAGGGAACTGCCCACAGCTCTAAGAACTCCTGATCTCTGTAGTCCAACTGACCTCTGGTCATCTCTTTCACAGGCCTCCAGGTGATAACCTGGTAACTCTCATTGTGCATCCCCCCTTTTTTTCCTATTTTCTTTTCTTTACTTCTTTTTTTTTTTTTTTGAGGTACGGTCTCTCTGTAGGCCAGGCTGACCTGGAATTCACTAGGTAGTCTCAGGGTGGCCTTGAACTCATGGCAATCCACCTACCTCTGCCTCCCGAGTGCTGGGATTAAAGTCGTGCGCACCACACCCGGCTCACTGCCCCTTTTAACCCTTGGTGACTTCCATCAACCCCAAGCAGGACGTCCTCTTAACAGCCCTGAGATCGCCTCCTGGCGACTCCCACAGGTCCCATAAAACCCTCACGGGACGGGGCAAGGCCTCTGGCTCTGAATGATCTTTTGCAAGGCCTCATGGTTCCGGCTGGAGAGGAAGTAGGAGGTCGAAAGGGGTTCGTCCTAAGAGTCTGGCGGGACCAGACATTGGATTGAGAGTCCAGAAGCTGGGCGCATCGGCAGATGGAAAGTGAGCGAGCCTTGTCCTCTGGCGCTGGGTCCTGGCCCGCCCCCAAGGTTCCCGGGGCCGCCCCGGATCACGTGGTCGGCCCGGGCCGCAGGTAACTCGCCCAAGAGGGCGGAGGCCCCCAGCCCCGCCCCACGGGGGCACCTCGGGCGGGTCTCGGCGGCTCGTAACCGCGCCAGTCTGGCCACAGGTGCCGCCCCCAACACCCGGTGTCCCGCCCCAGCTCCTGGGAGTCTGCCGTCGGTCGGTACGTGCGTGCGCCTCGTCGGTCCGCGCGCGCTCGCGTGTGTGTGTGTGTGAGTGTGAGTGTGTGGGCGAGCGCCCCCTTTCTCTGCGGCCATGACTCCGCCACCGCCGCCGCCTCCCCCACCCCCGGGCCAAGACCCGGCCGAAGACCCGGTCGCTGACCCTTGCCCAGAGCCCCCATCGCTGGTGGTCCTGTTCGGAGCCACGGCTGGTGCTCTGGGGCCGGACCTGGGCTCCGACGAGACCGATCTGATTCTCCTAGTTTGGCAAGTGGTGGAGCCGCGGAGCCGACAGGTAGGGGAGGGTAAAAGAGACGGCCCGGGATCGGGGTTGGGGGGGGTCCTCGGGAAGCCCCAGAGCCGTGGTCACGGCGGCTGACCCGAGTGTGCCCCGCCGCCCGCAGGTGGGGACGTTGCACAAATCGCTAGTGCGCGCCGAAGCGGCGGCGCTGAGCCCGCAGTGCCGGGAGGCGAGCGGCCTGAGCGCCGACTGCCTGGCGCGGGCCGAGTCGCTGGACAAGGTGCTGCAGCAGGTGAGCGGGGGCCGCCGGCGCGGGGGGACAGTGGGAGAGGGCTTTTGTTGGGAGCTGTGGAGCGACTCCCGCGTGTGCGTATGTCTGGGTACCGGCGGCACCTTAACTTTTCCAACCTTCACAGACCTGTCCACTCCTGCTGAGGATGTGGGGATGGAGGCTGTCTGAGCCATGCCCGAGTTCACCGGCCTGCGGTGGAGCGAGGCTGAGATAAAGGGTCCGAGGGGGCTCAGGCTGGGCTTTGGGGGTCGCCGGTGGCCTTCCTTGGGCCCGCCTGCCTGGGATCGGCTGAAGCGGGGGCGTTAAGGCGGTGTCTTGCCCTAAGGGCAGACGCCGCCAGGTGTAAACTGCTCGTCTAGGCCTGTCCTGGCTGGCTAGCCAGGCGTTGGCTCTGTCCGTCCCCAACCTGGGGGCTACCTGCCTACTTAAGCACAAAGGCCTGGCGAGGCTGGGCTCCCGATCCTGGTCCTAGTGGGGGAGGCAACTTCCATTGCAATTTTCCTTGTCTTCACTGCTGTACTCAATGACTGATCCAAGTGTAATGGGTGTAAGTGCTTTAAAAGCACATAGTCTGTGTACTCTTCCAGCTCACGGTCTTAATGAGGAAACACGCTGAATCGATGTTTGAGAAACGTTCCCGGCCTAACTTAGCCCTGCACCTGGAGAGGGTGTTGGAGAAGATCTGTCACAGAATTGACCGGGTCAGGGAAGTGGGTGGGGGTTCAGTTCATGCATCTGTGATCAGTGCTTATACCTGTTCTCTAGCAGAGAATGGTGGGGACGCAGGGCAGACTCCAGAGGGCCACCCCCTCTACGAGCAAACAGCTCAGTGCCAGTGGTCGATAGATTGTGGGTCAAAGCTCATGTTGCCCCTGGTGTCCAAGTGTGAAGCTGTCCTTGGAGTTTCTCCGTCCCTGGGTTGGTCAGACCTGGAGGCGGGGCTGCCTTTGACCATGAGCCTTATGGCCCTCAGGCTGGTTTGGGCCTCCCCCACCTGTCTGAGGGCGGTGCCTGGTCAGGGACTGGTTTAACCTGCTTTGCCCTGCCCCTTCCCACCTGCTTGTCCCACTCCACCAGGTGTTTGCTCTGGCTCCCCTCCAGACTCCTCAACTGTGTGTGGTGGGGGGCTTTGGGTTATTTGTGACTGCCCCCATTAGGCCTGGAGATGACAGTGGGCTGGGACAGGGGTGGGCGCTTAGGAGGCTGGGGCACGGGGCAAGTTCCAGTGGGAGCGGCCTCCTGCTTCCCAAGCAAGGTAGGGCTGAACATCTGGCTGAACCAGCTTTGCAGGCTGTGCCCTCCCTCCTCCTCCTCCAAGTTCCTGCCTGCCTAGCTGTGAATCTATGTCTGAATTTCTACTCCCTGTCTGCAGTTCTCACAGCTGGTGAGCGGGGATGTGGTTCTGCTGGGTGGGGGCCCCTATGTGCTCTGCACTGATGGGCAGCAGCTGTTGCGACAAGTCCTGCACCCCGAGGCCTCCAGGAAGGTATGCCATTGAAGAGTTATGGGTGGTCAGGTTCCTATGGCTTCTGCTGTTGTGGAGATGGGCAGGACACCTCATTTTCTCCCATTCACCCCCACTTGTGTGCCCCCAGAACCTGGTGCTCCCCGACACCTTCTTCACCTTCTATGACCTCCGCAGAGAGTTCCATAGGCAACACCCGAGTGCCTGCTCCGCCAGGGACCTCACAGTGGCCACTATGGCACAGGGTATCTGTGATCCTGCAGGGTTAAGGTGGAGGGTTGACTAGTGTATCTGAGCATGTGTATGCTACTGAATGGTTGTATGAACCTAGACAAGTCTGTGCTACCTGCTGTGTCCATGAGAGTACTACGTGTATGTCTGTGCTGGGATGCATTTGTAACGTGAACACACCCGTACGCTTGGGCTGGGGATCTGTAGGGGCATGTGTGTATGAACTGGTCAAACCTCCCAAATAGTGCTCATGCTGGGTGCCCCAGACCTCTTACACGAGACTTGTCTTTATTGTCACTTCTCTGCCCCCAGACTTGGGACTAGAGACAGATGCTACGGAGGATGACTTCGGAGTCTGGGAAGTAAAGACGATGGTAGCTGTTATCCTCCACTTGCTCGAAGGGCCCACTGGTAAGATTCCCTCATTGACTGTCACTTGCTCTCAGGGTTGGGTATCACTTCCTCAAAGTCCTTTTGCCCACTTGTGACCTTACCTAAGAGAACACAATGTGGAAGCCCATGTATCACCCCCTTAATCCTCTCACCTGCCCTATTTCGGCAGAGCTTGGTGGGGAGGACCCCCCCCCACACACCTGACCTCATGCCATCTCCTCTCAGGTCAGTTATTTTCGAAGCCCGAGGTGGTAAAGCAGAAATATGAGACTGGGCCTTGGTGAGTGTGAGAGCAGGGGTGGGAGAGACAACATTTGGACAGCTCTGACCCTATGCCCTGCTCCCGCAGCAGCAAGGCTGACGTAGTGGACAGTGAGACTGTGGTGCGGGCTCGTGGTCTGCCCTGGCAGTCGTCAGACCAGGATGTGGCTCGATTCTTCCAAGGGCTCAACATTGCCAGGTGGGTGTGGCAGGATGGGAGGGTCAAGAGGGAAAGCTTACCCAGGAGGCACTAACAGCACTGGCTCTCACAGGGGTGGTGTAGCACTCTGCCTCAACGCCCAGGGCCGCAGAAATGGCGAGGCCCTCATCCGTTTTGTGGACAGCGAGCAGCGGGACCTAGCGCTGCAGAGACACAAGCACCACATGGGCGTCCGCTATATTGAGGTGGGGCCTCGGGCTAGAAATGGAGCAGGGCAAAGCTAAGTCAGGCCAGAGACCCATGCCTATCCGCTCCATCCCCACAGGTATATAAAGCTACAGGGGAGGAATTTGTAAAGATCGCAGGAGGTGAGTGTGCTCACAGCAGATCCTAGTTGTCTTTGTTTCTTGACCTCTGTTCTGTTCCCCACCACGCTGCCTCTTGGCTTCCAGGTGGGTGGATGGGTTGTTCCTTAGTATATGAATTACGTCTGCAAGTGACTCACATGCTGACACTCCCTCAACCTAGGGACATCAGTAGAGGTGGCCCGTTTCCTGTCACGGGAAGACCAAGTGATTCTGAGGCTACGGGGACTCCCCTTCTCAGCGGGACCAACGGATGTTCTAGGCTTCCTGGGACCAGAGTGCCCAGTAACTGGGGGTGCTGATGGGCTGCTTTTTGTGCGCCACCCTGATGGCAGGCCAACTGGGGATGCCTTTGCTCTCTTTGCCTGTGAGGAACTGGCACAGGCTGCTCTGCGCAGGCACAAAGGCATGCTGGGTAAGCGATACATTGAACTCTTCCGGAGCACTGCAGCTGAGGTACAGCAGGTGAGTACCCGCTGCATGGTAACGTGCTGCTTCCTCAGTGTCCCGTGGGTCCCATGTCTCTGCCCTACTTGCATGCTTAAGCCTGTTGTCCTTCTTACAGGTACTAAACCGCTATGCATCCAGCCCACTCCTTCCCACACTGACTGCTCCGCTGCTGCCCATCCCCTTCTCACTGGCAAGTGGGACTGGGAGGGACTGTATACGACTTCGAGGTTTGCCCTACACGGCCACCATTGAAGACATCCTGAGCTTTCTGGGTGAGGCAGCAGTTGACATCCGGCCCCATGGTGTGCACATGGTCCTCAACCAACAGGTGAGGTTGCTTCTGGAAGGGGACCACACACACAGGGTAGAAAGGGGTGTTTTAGGGGCAAGCACTGTTACATGTGGTAAACTGCTTACAAGATGGTGTGCATAGGGCCGGCCCTCTGGTGATGCCTTTATCCAGATGACATCAGCAGAGCGTGCTCTAGCTGCTGCTCAGCGTTGCCACAAGAAGGTGATGAAGGAACGCTACGTGGAAGTGGTCCCCTGCTCTACAGAGGAGATGAGCCGAGTGCTGATGGGGGGTACCCTGAGCCGCAGTGGCATGTCCCCTCCACCCTGCAAACTGCCCTGTGAGTGCTCCAGAGAAGGCTTGTGGGAGCCAGGCTATCCCCGTAGTGGGGAGTTCCATTCTAGGAACCCCATCAAGGGCAGTTGTGGGCTCTCTGCAGATGCACTCTTTACTTGTCTCTAGGCCTTTCGCCGCCCACCTATGCCACCTTTCAGACCACCCCAGCCCTCATTCCCACTGAGACGACAGCACTGTATCCCTCTTCAGCACTGCTTCCAGCTGCCAGAGTGCCTGCTGCCCCCACCCCTCTAGCCTACTACCCAGGGCCAGCCACTCAACTCTACATGAACTACACAGCCTACTACCCCAGGTACTGTTATTAGAACCCCACAGACCTACTGTCACCACTTGCTGCAAGGCCCTGAGCCATTTGTGGGCCAGATAAGCCAAGGTCTATTAGAGGCTAGTCTTCATGTGGTAATAGTACACAAATGTGGGATGATAGATGCTGTTAACCAAATAGACTGGTTATGTCACTACAGTGCCAGAGGCAGGGAATTTATGGAGGACAAGCTAAACACAAGGCAGAAGCACAGAAGGGGGGCCAGGTCTTGGTCTGGCCTAGGCCATAGTTGGGGATATACTACTAAACTTTCTCACCCTAGTCCTCCAGTCTCTCCTACTACCGTGGGCTACCTCACCACACCTCCTGCTGCCTTGGCCTCTACTCCCACCTCAATGTTGTCCCAGCCAGCAGCTCTGGTCCGCATGCAAGGTATCCCATACACAGCTGGTATGAAGGATCTGCTTAGCGTCTTCCAAGCCTACCAGGTGAGGTCATGTGGTGGGAGGGCTTGAGGGCTACCTGAGCATGGACAGCCCTCCCCTAAACCTGTGTGTTTTCTGCAGCTGGCCCCTGATGACTATACCAGTCTGATGCCTGTTGGTGACTCAACTCGCTCTGTGTTACAAGCCCCCAAGGAGTGGGTGTGTTTATAAGCGAGGAAGCCAGGAAGTAAGACTGAGCAGATATATTCAGCTAACATGCCTCTCTTGTGTCCAGAGCGTCCTCAATCCAGTGGTTTCTTTCTGGCTTGTCAGAGCTCTCAAAGGCACCTACAGAAGATCAAGCCAGCTCCACCCCCACTTATTTCACTGCCTGTCCCCTCAAAGAGGATGGCTACCCTACATGCATGGATGGGAGATGAATGGGGCTCAAGTGGCACCTGGAGCACCTTCGGTCTCTCCTGGCCCTCAGATACTGGGGGTGAAGGGTGCACAGCAGGCTTGTTTCTTTTTAAGTCTAGTTACACTACAATACATGACTCCTGGGAGAATCAAGCATTCATCTGAGCCTGGGTAGAGATCCCAAGTTCAACTCTACTCCTACAGGAGAGTAGAGTCAGCTCCCACCCTCAGGATACCTGGACCTCAGAGACCATGTGCCAGAGGTGGCCCCACCTAACTGTGCTAAAGCTCCTCCAACCATGCACAAAGAACTTCAGAGGACAAAACCACATGCTAGCTGGAACTTAAAATGGTACACACCTATAATCCCAGCACATGGGAGGCAGAGGCAGGAGGACTGCCACAAGTTTTAGCCCAATCTGGTCTACATAGCAAATTCCAGGCCAGCTAGGGCTACACAGTGAGACTTTGTCTCAAAAAGACAAACCCAGCAACAAAACAACCCCCACCCTCACAAACTTGTGCTGCTGCAATATCCCCAGAGAACACTAGAGGGCAGGTGGCCCTCATGCAAGAACTCAGACTTGAGTTTGAAAGGGGCCAACTTCTCTTCTAATACCTTGGGAAAGCCAGTAGTCCAGAGCACAGCAAACACCATGGCACGTCTTCTGCACTCATTACAAGTGTGGGACAAAAGTCGCAAGAAGAAATTTGGAACTGTCTTCTCCATAAAGTGAATAAAAGGTCCTGATCAAGTGGACTGTTTAAAAGCTACAGTGCCATTAGCTTTGGCCCAAAGTAAAGAGCTCCACACAAACCCCATCAAGAGAAAGAGAGATTTCCGAGAGACTGGATCGGTCACCATTTATTTCAGCACTGTAACTGAGGAGCCTGAACTATGGGCTCTTCTTCCCTTTGTATTTGTGTAAGGAGCACTGCACTCCTATAAAAGGTTTTAAAATACAAAATGTACAAGAAAACACTATTTCAAGTGCTGTAAACATAACTGAGAACCAGTTTACCTAACATCCATTCTATAAAAATGCAAGGTTTCAACTTAAGCCCATCTGAGCCTTAAAAATAACCAAATGCTCTGCACACCACAAACAGGACTTCACAGCCAGGCCCAGCACAGTATGGCAACACTGGCCAGCCCTGGGTGGAGGTGGGTTGTACCGGGAACAGTGGAAACATCTGCGAACCCAAAGACATCTCTTTATAAGTTGTTTTCAGCCATGTTTCCTTGCATCTCTAGTAAGCAGAAAGCTCCTCATTCCATTCTTCAACTCCAGGTCTAGCACAGGTTTGAGAGGAAGGGGTATGTGCTAACAAATGCCCAGTTGCTCTGTGCTACTACTAGGAATCGATTTGCATAGTCCAATGAATATGTGCTTTACCACCACTATGTTGAGCAAAAATTTAAGTCTTTATCTACAAAGCCAAAAATATTGACTCTTACACGAAAGCTTTTATAAAGCTAATATAAAACTGCTTACAGAGTATACAAAGCTCTATTTTAAAATTTAACTTGTTTTAAATAGGAAAGCATTTCTAGTGCTACAGGCATCAAGGTATGTATTTAAAAGGCATCAACATTTGGTGCATCACAACTCTGGATCATAGAGGCTTTTATTCTTGGAGGCAGTAAAGCAGCCCCCAAAGGGTCTTGCAGTGACCCCACATGAGGCAGCTACCCCAGGGACAAGAGGGTGGAAGCAAGTCTGGCCATGTCTCTGAAAAGTTCACCTGAGAGGCCCATCCCCTTAACCCCTTCAAAGGAAGCTGTGGGCTTCCAACTATAGAACCTAAAGCAAATCATTATCCACACTGATATAAAACTTACTTTTCAAAGAAAATTTGAAAATATTCAGCTCAAAGATTGGGCACAGCAATTTGCTGAAGGGGAGACAGTTCTCTAACTAGTTTTAGTGGAGAAATCTAAAGAATCAAGTTAAAGACAGGAAAGTTTATTTCCCTCATCCTGACTCAGTACCTCCTACCCTGCTGACTAGAGGCAGTGGGCAACAGGTCAGCCCTTGTTCAGGCCTGATGTAGCCTTAATAAAGAGAGTCCTAGATTCAAGGGCTCACAACCCTATAGAATAAAAGCATTAAGTATTTAGCCATTGCAGTATAGTCTCACATGTAGGCACTCCAAAATTTTCCTTCCTGAATAAATGAAAGTACATTATTTCATTTGAAAACATATTATAAAATTCAGGGACTTTGAAATAGGCCCAGAAATTGGTAACAAAGCCCATTGGAGGGAAGGGTAAGGACAGGGTTTGGAAAAAGTACCCAACTTGGGCACTTCCTTTGGTAGACAGCAGGCTAGAATTTCTGCTGGCCCTGCCTTGGACACCAGTCTCACCAGCAGCAGCACCAGGGTGTCTTTGGTGTAAAGGTTGGGTCTATGACACCACCTCATTTTTGGATGTGTCTTAAAAAGCCTTTTAGGAAAAAGGCTGCTGTATAATACAGACAGAACAGGGTGGGACAGATCATTCTGGGCTGTAAACAGAATGGGAGATAAGCCTTTACATCAGGAATCTTACATTTTCCTCTTAAGCCCATGCATACTTAGTTCCTGAAACTGCCTAGCTGGCCTCCAAAAGAATTAGAATCTCAAAGCCTGAACCCATCAGGAGATGGTGGCTTCAAAATGTCACAGAACAACCAAAAACAGAAGCTCCCACTTGGAAAAGGTAGCCAGAGGACATAAACGGGAAGAGCACTCCACAGCCCACTAGAGTTTAGTCAGGTAGAAAATGATAGCTACCCAAGCCAAAACCTCACCTTTCAAAGTCATCTTACAAGTAACCAATTCACCTAAGGAAGAAAGCAGTTTCAACATGGAGCTAATATGGAAAGGCTGCAGGATGACTACCTAGGAAGTTACAAAAAACCTATGCTCTGGAATGTATTCATATTCCAACACTTCAATGATGGAATGGTCTATTCTTATTTATCTAATAAGTTTACTTTTTATAAAGAGTATGAGCTACATTTGGCTTTACTCCTATGAATCTATGAAAGGCTTCAGGGCACATGCTGAGTTTCTGAGGCATTAAGTATGGTCTTAGAATATATTTTTTCTTTTTTGTTTGCCTCTGGAAGGTTTTATCAAAAGTTCCTATTTTAAAAATATCATCAAAACTAAAGGGCCCTTCAAATGACCAGAAAGCAGTACAAATCACTAATTCTAGCTATGCAACCAGGCCACCTGCAAAAGCAGTACCTCTGAGAGCCTGCTGCATTCACACGCAAAGCACCCATCATATAAAAGTATTCTATTTAAATATACATATATACGTATAAAATGCAAAGCTCATTTTCCTATAGCTCAAGCAGCCTATGCTGCTCCTGTTCTTTTATAAAAATCTGCCCAAGGCCTGAGGTGGAGGAATGCTGCTTTTCCCACAAATAGTAAGTCCAATTCCTGGAGCAGGTCCTGAAGGTCCAAGAGAGAAACAGACTGAATAGCTGGTGGTAGGTACTGTTACAGTCCATCAGATCTTCCTAAATCCGGGGACTCGGGACCCGGAAGTGGTGCTTCTCTGCTCACCCCTGGGTCTTGGGAAACAGAAATCTGGGACATGTCCCTTCCAATTATCTCATTCACTGAAAAAGAAAAAAGGAAAAAAAAAAAAAAAGAGAGAGATTAGAGACCTTATGGATACCATTCAATGCTTTTTACTGACCTCTCTCCCTTAGCCATTTCCTTTCCTGTGACATTCAGTAAAGGTAATAAAGGCAGAACTGAATGTCATTAAAAACAGAAACATTGGGCTGGAGAGATGGTTTAGCAGTTAAGGCACTTGCCTGCTAAGCCTAAAGACCTGGGTTTGATTCCCTGGTACCCACATAAAGCCAGATGCACAGGTAGTGCATGTGTCTGGAGTTCATTTGCAGTGGCTGGTGCACCCACTCTCTCAGATTTAAAAAAAAAAAAAAAAAGAAAAGAAAAAAAAGAAACATCTTTCCTCAAGTGGCTCTAGACCCTTCTCCCTCTCAGGTCAGTTTGAGTTGCAAAAAGAATGGCTGAGAAAAGGAAAATACTTTATTCTTGCTTTAAAGGCTGTTGCTCTCAGCAGAACTGACTTGGTACACTGAAAGGAGTGTCCACCTTAATCTAATTTTCCCTTAATTTGAATTCCTTTGGAAAGTTTCCTTTCCTGCTTCCCATTGCTATCTAGTATAAAAGTGAGTGAAATAATGGTTTGGACAGAGCAAGCACCTCTTTTAGGGGAGATTTAGAGGATTTTTTGTTATTCAAGTACCCATATCATTTTGTTTTTAATTAATTTGTGGTGTGATTATGGAGGCGTGTGTACAGAGGACAACTTTCAGATCAGTCCTTGCCTTCCACCTTGTTTTGCTGCAAAATCTCCCATTGTTTACCTGTTCTGTTCATGAGTTGTAGGGATATTCTATCTCTGCCCCCCCTCCTCTCTCTCTCTTTTTAGAATTTTATTTATTTGAGAGAGAGAGAGAATGAGAATGGGCACGCCAGGGCTTCTAACCTCTGTAAACGAACTCCAGACACACATGCCACACTGTGCAACTGGCTTACATGGGTCCTGGGGAATCAAACCTGAGTCCTTTGGCTTTGCAGGTAAATGCCTTAAGTGCTCAGCCACCTCTCCAGCCAATCTGCCTCTTTTCACTAAAGCACAGAAACCCACCACAACTGCTAGCTTTTATGTAAGGCTCAAGGATCGAAACTCAGGTAACTCAGAGTTGTACAGCAAGCCCTCTATCCACAGAACTATACATACCCCGAGTCTCACAAGTACCCTTTATTATGTGGGGACACTTGGGTAGTCTGTGGTCCTTTCTGATTGCAGGCTTTGCCTTCTGTTGGTTTGTCTGATCTGCCAAATACCTCAGAGAACACAGTGCTCTGTGAATCAAATTGCAAAGAATTTGAAACTTGGCATGGTCACTCATGCCTGTAATCTCAGCAGTAAAGAGGCAGAAGGATTACCATGAGTTTGATGTCAGCCTGGTCTATGTAATGAGTTCCAGAATAACCTAGGTAAATCAAAACAGGCTGGGCACAGTGGCTCATGCCTATAATCCCAACGTTGGGAAGGTAAAATAAAGTAGGAAGGTTGTTGTGAGTTGAGGCTGGCATGGAGCTACAGAGTGAGACCTGCCTCAAAAAACAAAACAAAACAAACAAACAAAAAAAACATCTAAACAACAAAGAGTCAAAACAAACTGAAGGGCTGAAGGGGTAGCTCAGTAGTTAAAAGTGCTTGTTTGCAAAACCTGTTGGCCTAGGTTGTTCAATTCCCAAGTAAAGCCAGATGCACAAAGTGGCACATTCATCTGAAGTTGGTTTACAAAGGCAAGAGGCCCTAGTGTGCTCATCCCCTCCTGTCAAATTATATATATATTCATTCTGAAAAAAACTAACTAACCAGGTGTGGTGGTGCACACCTTTAATCCCAGCACTTGGGAGGCAGAGGTAGGAGGATAGCTGTAACTTCAAGGCCACCGGGAGAGACTACAGAGTGAATTCCAGATCAGCCTGGGCTAGAGCAAGACCCTACCTTGAAAAACCAGGAAACAGAAAAACAACACACACACACGCACACACACAAACAACAACAAAACTTAAAGGGCAAAGCCTGATGGGAGTGTCTCATGTGTCTCGAGTTTGTTTGCAGTGACAAAAGGCCCTGAAATGCCCATACTCTCTCTTTTCTCAAATAAATGGATTTTTTGTTTTTGTTTTTTTGAGGTACGGTCTCCCTAGCTCAGGCTGACCTGGAATTCTCTATGTAGTCTCAGGGCAGCCTTGAACTCACAGTGATCCTCCTACCTCTGCCTCCCAAATGCTGGGATTAAAGGCGTGCGCCACCACACCTGGCTAAATGGAAATATTTTTTTTAAACAAAAACAATAAAGAAAAGAAAGAAGGGGGCTGGAGTAATGGCTTAGCGATTAAGGTATTTGCCTGCAAAGACGGAGGACCCAGATTTGATTCCCAGGACCCATGTAAACCAGATATACAAGATGGTGCATGCGTCTGGAGTCTCTTTGTAGTGGCTAGAGGCCCTGGCACACCCGTTCTCTCTCTACCTCTTCTCTCTCTCAAATAAATTACACACACACACACACACACACACACACACACACAAAGGGGGGGGGTGAAGGGATGGCTTAGCGGTTAAGGTATTTGCCTGCAAAGCCAAAGAACCCAGGCTCGATTCCCCAGGACCCATGTTAGCCAGATGCACAAGGGGAGGGGGGCATGTGTCTGGAGTTCATTTGCAGTGGCTGGAGGCCCTGGTGTGCCCATTCTCTCTCTCTCTTACTCCTCTTTTTCTCTGTCAAATAATAAACATAAATTTAAAAGGGGGGGGGTGCTAGAAGGTGGCTTAGCCATTAAGGTGCTTAGAAAAAAAAAAAAAAAAAGCAAAAGGACCCTCGTTCAATTCTCCAGGACCCATGTAAGCCAGATGCACAAAGTGGCACATGCATCTGGAGTTCATTTGCAGTGGTTGGAGGCCCTGGTGTGCCTATTCTCTCTGTCTTTCTCTCAAACAAATAAAAGTAAAAATAATTTTTAAAAGGGCAGGGAAAAATGGTTCAGCAGTTAAAGATTCTTGCTTGGAAAGCCTGCTGGCCTGGCTTCCATTCCCCAGTCATTCATGTAAAAGCCAGAAGAGCAACTAGCTGGGTGTGGTAGCACACACCTTTAATTCCAGCACTTGGGAGACAAAGGTAGGAGGATCACCATGAGTTCAAGGCCAGCCTGAGACTACATAGTGAACACCAGGTCAGCCTGGACTAGACTGAAACCCTACCTCAAAAAAATAAAATAAAATAAAATAAAAAAAGCCAGAAGAGCATTAATTTGTAGAGGCAAGAGACCACAGTGTGCACATGCAGACACAGAGAGAAAAAACCAAACCCCCAAATAAGAATCTTCAGTTTTCACATCAAATTTCATTTCATTTCATTTCATTTCATTTCATTTCATTTCATTTCATTTCATTTCATTTCATTTCATTTCATTTCATTTCATTTCATTTCTTTTCTTTTCTTTTCCTCCCCTCCCCTCCCCTTTCTTTCTTTTTTTTTGGTGTGTATATATTTGATGAGGAAAAGTTTTGTTCAGTAGCCTAACCTGGCCTAGAACTGGGGATCATCCTGAATTACCCTCCAGACTGCTGGGGCTACATGCATTTGCCACTATGCTTAGTCTTGGCTTAGCGATTAAGGTGCTTACCTACAAAACTAAAGGACCCAGGTTTGATTCCCCAGTACTTACATAAAGGCAGACAAACAAGGTGGCCCATATGTCTATATGTCTCGAGTTTGTTTTCAGTGGCTAGAGGCCCTGGTGTGCACATTCTCTGTCTGTCTCTATCTGCCTGCTTCTCCCCCACATATACACGCACGCATGCACACACATAAACACATATACACATATTATTTGAAAGAGAAAGGCAGATACAGAGAGGGAGGGTGTTCTAGGTCCTACAGTCACTGCAAATGAACTCTAGACACATGTTCCACCTTATGCATCTGGCTTTATGTGGGTACCGGGAAATTAAATCTGGGTCTCTAGGCTTTGTAGGCAAGAATCTTAAACAGCTAAGCCATTTCTCCAGCCCCTTTCAAAGCTTTACAACTAAAAATTTTATACTAATTCTATTCTCAGACATATACACAAGAGAATTAAAAACGTATATCCAGGGCTGGAGAGATGGCTTAGACGTTAAGGCCCTTGACTGCAAAACCTAACAACCCCAGTTCAATTCCCCAGTACCCATGTAAAAACAGATGCACAAAGTAGTGCATGCATCTGGAGTTGACTTGCAGAGGCTGGAGGCCCTGGTGTGCCCATTCTGTTTGTCATCTGTCTCTCTCTGCTTGCAAATAAATAAAAACAAAAAGCAGAAGGCTAAGGCGTTTGCCTTGCAAAGTCTAATGATCTGAGTTCAATTCCCCAGTACCCATGTAAAACCACATGCACAATGGTACATGCATCTGGAGTTCATCTGCAGCAGCTGGAGGCTCTGGTGTACCCATTCTCTCTGTTGCTCTTTCTCTCTCTGTTTGCAAATTTTTTTAAAGGTAAATAAAATAATAAGCATATATCTTTATGAACTTTGTAAAACATTACAATAATTACTGATGGGTTTACATGCATATAAATCAAAAACAACAAAAACAAACAAACAAAAACAACAACAAAAACCCCTTAATATTCGGGCTGAGAAGATAGCTCAGTGGTTAAAGGCACTTGCTGGCAAAGCCTGACTGCTTGGGTTTGATTCTCCAGTACCCATGTAAAGCCAGCTGCACTAAAAAAAAAAAAAAAAAAAAAAAAAAAAGCCAGCTGCACTATGTGGCACATGTGTCAGGAGTTCTTTGCAGTGGCAAAAGGCCCTGGGGCACCCATTCTGTCTGTGCACCCCTCAAATAAGTTAAAAAAACAAACTAATATTTGCTGAGCCTGGGTGAGAATGCCTTTAATACCAGCATTTGTGAGGCAGACATAGGAGAAATGGCATGATCTGAGGCCTGTCTGGGCTAGAGTGAGTACCAGGTCAGCCTGGGCTACAGTGAGACCTTACCTAGAAAAAACAAGCTAACAAAAACACTAATATTCAACTGGGCATAATACCAGCATGCTGAGGCAGGAGGATTATGTCAATGAATATGAGGCCAGGCTGAGTTCCAGACAGCCCACAGCCTGAGCTAAAGAGTAAGACTGTCAAAACAAATGAACGCACAAGAAAGTAACACTTACATAATAATTCATCCTGCTCTCTCCACTTCCTTTTTCATTTTGAGAGAGTTCTTGCTATTTGAACTTCAAACTTATGACAATCCTCCTGCTTCTGCCTTTCAAGTGCTAGGATTACAGATATGTGCCACCACAACCAGCTACAATTTCAATTTTCACTTCATTTTGAATATATATATTTGTGAAAGTACTGATTTATTTAAACTGAAGTTCGCTATGTATGAGGTACCCTTGCTTTTCAGATTCTTCATAAATTTCAGATAAAGACATAAAGAGATGTTTATATTCCTAATGTTCAATCTTATCATTCTCCTCTTTTCTTTTCTTTTTTTTTGGAGGGAGGGTCTCACTCTAGTCCAGGCTGAACTGAAATTCATTCTGTAGACTAGGCTGACCTCAAACTCAAGGTGATCCTATTTTAGCTTCCCAAGTGTTGGGATTAAAGGTATGAGCCACAATGTCAAACACCATTTTCCTCCTTTTTAAAAGTAAAGTTGAAGCTGGGCATGGTGGTGCACGCCTTTAATCCCAGCGCCTGGGAGGCAGAGGTAGGAGGATCACAGTGAGTTCGAGGCCACCCTGAGACTACAGAGTGACTTCCAGGTCAGCCTGAGCTAGAGTGAGACCCTACCTTGAAAAAACAAAAAATAGCCGGGCATGGTGGCTCAGGCCTTTAATCCCAGTACTTGGGAGGCAGAGGTGGGAGGACTGCCTTGAGTTTGAGGCCACCCTGAGACTCCACAGTGAATTGCAGGTCAGCCTGGGCTAGAGTGAGACCCTACCTCGAAAATCAAAAAAAAAAAAAAAAAACAACCAAAAAATAAAAAAATTTTAAAAGTTGGGGTCAGCCTAGGCTAGATCAATAATCTTCCTGGAAAAAAAAAAAAGGCCAGGCATGGTGGTGTGCACCTTTAACCCCAGCATTTGGGAAGCAGAGGTAGGAGGGATCACCATGAGTTTGAGGCCAACCTGAGAATACGTAGTGAATACTACGTCAGCCTTGGCTAGAGCAAAACCCTACTTCGAAAAACAAGAACAAAAAAACTCTTTTTTTTTTAATTTTTTTTTTTTTTTATTTGAGAGTGACAGACACAGAGAGGACAGATAGAGGGAGAGAAAGAATGGGTGCGTCAGGGCTTCCAGCCTCTGCAAACGAACTCCAGACGCGTGCACCCCCTTGTGTATCTGGCTAACGTGGGATCTGGGGAACCGAGCCTCGAACCGGGGTCCTTAGGCTTCACAGGCAAGCGTTTAACCGTTAAGCCATCTCTCCAGCCCCAAAAAAACTCTTTAAAAAAATAAAACTAGGGCTGGAGAACTGGCTTAGTGGTTAAGGCACCTGCCTGCAAAGCTGAAGGACCCATGTAAGCCAAATGGAGGCACACGCATCTGGAGTTCGTTTATTTATAGCAGCTGGAGGTCCTGGGGCGCCCATTCTCTTTCTCCCTCAATTTCTCAAGTAAATAAAGAAAAATAAAATATTCAAAAACAAATAAATAAATAAAACTAAGCCAGGTGTGGTGGCACATACCTTGAATCCCAGCACTTGGGAGGCAGAAGTAGGAGGATTGTCATAAATTCGAGGCTACCCTGAGCTACATACTGAATGGTCAGTCTGGGCTAGAGTGAAACCATACCTTGAAAAACAAAACAACAACAACAAAAAAATTTTCTACAACTTTCCAGACCAAAGCAAAGAAGATAAAATGAGTCCCTCAAAGCTGTCAAATGTAGAAGCTACTAAACATAACATGTCTCAACTAAAAAGAGCCAAACAGAAATTATACACAAATGAAATTTCATCTCCTATTGACATATTTGGCCAAGTGAGTTTTTCCCCCATCCCCCAAGGTAGTGTCTTACTCCAGCCCAGGTTGACCAGGATTCACTATGTAGTCTCAGGGTGGCCTCGAACACAAAGCAATCATCCAAACTCTGCCTCCCCAGAGCTGGGATTAAAGGCGTGTACCACCACGCCCTGCTTCCCAAGTTATTGTAATGGAGCAAAAAGTGAAAAAAAGTGATCAGATTCTCAAAAAAAAAAAAAAAAAAAGTCAATTAAAACAGTTTCTTTAATTTTTTTTTGTTTTGGGTTTTCAGAGATAGGGTCTCACTCTAGCCCAGGCTGACCTGGAATTCACTATGTAGACTCAGGGTATCCTTGAACTCATGGCCATCCTCCTAGCTCCGCCTCCTGAGTGCTGAGATTAAAGGCATGCACCACCATGTCCGGCCTTTAATTTTAATTTATTTGAGAGAGAGAGGGAGAGGGAGGGAGGGAGGGAGAGAGAGAGAGAGATTCTAGCCACTGAAAATGAAACTCCAGACACACATGCCACATTCATTGTTCATCTGGTGTATGGGAGTACTGGGAAATCAAACATAGGTCCTTTGGCGTTGCTAGGTAAGTGCCTTAACCACTAAGCCATCCTCGCCAGCCCGATATAAATCATTAAAAAAAATTTTTTTTCTTTTCACAATTTTTATTAACATTTTCCATGATTATAAAAAATATCCCATGGTAATACCCCCCCCCACGCTTTCCCCTTTGAAATTCCATTTTTTTTAAAAATTTTTATTTGAGAGCAACAGACAGAGAAAGAGGGAGAGAGAGAGGGAATGGGCGCACCAGAGCCTCCAGCCACTGCGAACGAACTCCAGACGCGTGCGCCCCCTTGTGCCTCTGGCTAATGTGGGTCCTGGGGAATCGAGCCTCGAACCGGTGTCCTTAGGCTTCACAGGCAAGCGCTTAACCGCTAAGCCACCTCTCCAGCCCTGAAATTCCATTCTTATAAATCATTTTTGACAAATTTTTTAAATTTAAATTTAAATTTTTAACTTTTTATTAACATTTTCTATGATTATAAAAAAATATCCCATGGTAATTCCCTCACTCCCCACCCCCACACTTTCCCCTTTGAAATTCCATTCTCCACATTTTTGACAATATTTTAATGCAAACTTTATATTTATAATCATTGTAACTTGTATCTTAACTTTTTGTATATGTATTATGTATTAAATGCTTCTGTATAGATTGCTATTTTATATATGATAGGATTATTTTATTTTATTTTCTCAATTTTTATTAATATTTTCCATGATTATAAAAAATATCCCATGGTAATACCCTCCCTCCCCCTCACTTTCCCCCTTGAAATTCCATTGAATTCCATAAATTAATCAACAACTTTACACTATAAAAATTAAATTAAAATAAAAGATCTTATTTGCCATCTCATGCTCAAGATAGAAATAAATTTTAAGGACTAAAGAGATGGCTTAGTGGTTAAGGTATTTGTGAGCAATGCCAAAGAACACAGGTTTGATTCCCTAGTACCTAGTACAGACATATGTACAAGGTGGTGCATGCGTCTAGAGTTTGTTTTCAGTGGCTGGAGGCCCTGGCACACCCATTCTCTCTCTCTAATAAGTAAATAAAAATTTAAAAAATATTGCTAAAGACTATTAACAAAACTAAAACTTGGTATCATAACTGTAACACAGAATACTTTAGGTATTTTACTTACTTACTTTTGGGTTTTTCTCAAGGCAGCATCTCACACTAGCCCAGGATGACCTGGCCTCAAATTCACAACGATCCTCCTACCTCTCAGCCTCTCAAGTGCTTGCTGTAAACTAAAGGTGGGTGTCACCATGTGTGGCTTCTTATTTTATTTATTTATTGTTTTTTCAAGGTAGAGTCTCATTCTAGCACAGGATGACCTGGAATTCACTATGTAGTTTCTGGTGGCCTCGAACTCAGGGTGATTCTCCTACCTCTGCCTCCCAGGTGCTAGGATTAAAGATATACACCACTGCACCCGGCTTTGGCTTCTTATTTTAAACAAGATGCTCAGCCTGAGCTTTCTCATCTTAATTTTTTTTTTTTTTTCCTGGCGTTGTGTATGTGAGTGCCACAGTGCATGTGTGGAGTCAGAGGACAACTTTTAAGGTGTCAGTCCTTGCCTCAACTCAGTTGAGGCAGGGGCTACTGTCGATCATTGCTGCATTCACCAGGCTAGTTGGTCCAGAAGCTTTTGGAAAATTCTCTGGTCTCTGACTCCCATCTCACTATGAGCATGCTGGGATTACAAAAGCCTGACACAGCTCCCAGTTTATTTATTTAATTTTAATTTTTTTTTTTTTAAGGTATGGTCTCACACTTGCCCAGGCTGACTTGAATTCATTAGGTAGTCTCAGGATGGCCTCAAATGCACGGTAATTCACTGACTTTAGCCTCCTGAGTGTTGTTATTAAAAGCACGTGCCACCATGCCCAGCAGCTTCTAGCAGTTATGTGAGGGCTTTTTTTTTTTCTTAAATATTTTATTTATTAGAGGGAGAGAGACAGAGAGAGTGAGAATGTTTTAACTCCAGACGCATGTGCTACCATATGCATCTGGCTTATGTGGGATCTGGAGAATTGAGCCTGGGTCCTTAGGCTTTACAGGCATGTGCCTTAATCGCTAAGCCATCTCTCTAGCCCCCTACATGGGGGCTTTTATGTGGAGCATGGGGATCTTTACTTGGGCACTTGTGATTAAGCAGCAAGCATTTTATCTACTGAGCTATCTCCTTAGCCCTAATATCTCAGTATTTAAAATAACTTTTTATTGGCTAGATATGGTGCATATCTTTAATCCTAGCACTCGGTAGGCAGAGGTAGGAGGATCGCTGTAAATTCAAAGCCAGCCTAAGACTACACAGTGAATTCTGGGACAGCCTGGGCTAGTGTGAGACCCTACCTTGAAAGACCAAAAAATAATTATTTGTGAGTGTATATGTGCCACTCTGTGCATCTGGCCTTACACAGGTACTCGGGGTATGCACCCCCACAGCCAGCTAAATAGATTTATTTATTTATTATTATTTTAGAGTGACAGAAATACTCTCTATCTTTTTTTTTTTTTTTTTGGTTTTTCAAGGTAGGGTCTCACTCTAGCTCAGGCTGACCTGGAATTCACTATGGAGTCTCAGGGTGGCCTCAAACTCACGGTGATCCTCCTACCTCTGCCTCCCAAGTGCTGGGATTAAAGGCGTGCGCCACCACGCCTGGCTTCTATCTTGATTTTTTTGCAAGGTCTATACAATTCTCCAGATTGATAAGATTGTACACTTAGTAGAGGATAATTTATTGTGTGTGAGTAATACATAACTTTTTCCTTTATTTTGTTTATTTTTATTTATTTGAGAGCAACAGACAGAGAAAGACAGAGAGAGAGAGAAAGAATGAGTGTGCCAGGTCCTCCAGCCACTGCAAATGAACTCCAGATGCATGTGCCACTTGTGCATCTGGGTTACGTGGGACCTGGGGAATCGAGCCTTGAACTGGGTCCTTAAGCTTCATAGGCAAGCACTTAACCACTAAGCTATCTCTCCAGCCCCTATTTTTATTTATTTGCAAACAGAAAGGGAAAGAAAGAACAGACAAGAGAAATGGGCATGCCAGGGCCTCTAGCCACTGCAAATGTAAACTCAAGACCATGCGCCACTTTATGCATCTGGCTTTACATGGGTACTAGGCAGTAAAACCTGGGTCATTAGGTTCTGCTGGTAAGCGCCTTAACTGCTAAGCCATCTCTCTTGAGCCCCACCATTATCTTATTGTTTCTATTTCTCTTTTTTCAATTTTTTAAAATTTTAATGTTTTTGAGGAACAGTTTGAAAGAGGTTACCCTGAATTTATACAACTTCCAATCATAGGTCATACTGAAAACACACACAATAATCAGATAATAACCTTTACTTATAATACTATGTCTACTATCAGTAAAGGAAAATTATTTTACTATTTTCTCATAACAACTGATCAAGGGAGATATAATAATGTTTTTATGACTCCTTTCTGTTCTCAGAAGGTACAGGTAAGAGGATTAAGAGGATTCAAGATCAGCCTGGGCTTCATTGCAAGATCTTATCTGTAAATAAATAACTTTTTAAAAATGAGTTTATTTTAATTTATTTAATTAGAGACAGAGAGGGAAGAGAGAGAGAATGAGTGCATCCAAGCCTCTAGCCACTGCAAACAAACTCCAGACACATGTGCCACCTTGTGCATTTGGCTTATGTGGGACCTGGAGAATCGAACTTGGGTCCTTATCCATAGGCTTTGCAGACAAGTGCCTAAATTGCTAAGCCATCTCTTCAGCTTTTTGTTGTTGTTGTTGTTGTTCTTTTGAGGTAGGGTCCTGCTCTAGCTCAGGCTGGACTCTGACTCAGTGATCCTCCTAGCTCCCCCTCTCCCCACCCTAATTACTGGGATTGAGAGAGAGAGAATGAGAATGAGCATGGGCATGCCAGGGCGTCTAGCTGCTACAAACTCCAGATACATGTGCAATTTTGTGCATATGGCTTTACACGGGTACTGGTGCATCAAATTCAAGTCATTAGGCTTTGCAGGCAAATGCCTCAAATGACTTAAAAAGCCCCTTTATTTTATTTATTATATTTATTAGAGAGAGAGAATGGGCATGCCAGGGCCTTCAGCCCCTACAAACGAACTCCAGAAGCATGTGCTCTGTTGTGCATCTGGTTCACATGGGTCCTGGGGAATCAAACCTGGGTCCTTTGCCTTTGAAGACAAGCTCCTTAAGCCCTAAAGCCATCCCTCTAGCCCAGGCTGACCTGGAATTCACTATGTAGTCTCAGGGTGGCCTCGAACTCACAGTGATCCTCCTACCTCTGCCTCCTGAGTGCTGGTATTAAAGGTGTGTGCCATCATGCCCAGCTCCCAAGAAGCCTCTTATACATGATACTAAACATATTTTTTAAAAATTATTTATTTGCAAAGAGAGAGAGGGAGAGAGGGAGGGGGAGGGAGGGAGGGAGAGAGAGAGAGAGAGAGAGAGAGAGTGTGTGTGTGTGTGTGTGTGTGTGTGTGTGTGTGTGTTGGCATGCCAAGGCAATTTACCATTGCAAATGAACTCCAAACGCATGTGACATTTTGTGTGCCTGGATTTATGTGGGTATTTGGGAATCGAAATGGGGCCAGCAAACTTTGCAAGCAAGTACCTTTTTAACCACTGAGCCATCTTGCCAGCCCATTTTTTTTTTAAGTCTGTAATGAAACATTCTATAAACAGTTAATCTGCAGCTAGGTAAACACTACACAGGTACTTGAAAGAACATTTAAGTACTGGCATGTAGCCTTTTCTATTACCAAAAACTGAAATGTGAAAAAAATAAACACTTCTTTTAAATTTGGTTTAAGACATGAGATCTGGGGGCTTACCACTCCAACTCTGTTCAGGGCCTCATGCATGCTAGGCAAAAACTACCACTAAACCACATCCCTAGCCCCTCAGGCACATTTTAGAGTTATCAGAAGAATCCTCCCTTCTTTAAAAATATGTTTGTTTTATTGTCAAGGAAAGGGGGAGGGATATACCAGGGCCTCTTGCCACTGCAAACGAACTCCAGACACATGTGTCACTTTGTGCATCTCGCTTTACATGCATACTGAGGGATCAAACCCTGGCCAAACCCTCTAGACACTTCTCAAGATCATGCTCTATCAATCTTATTTACTTTTCATATTGTTAACTAGTCACAATACATCCATCTCCCTCCAAGATGCTTATTAATACTTAATATAGGTTAAGTATTTATTGCATAAAAGCAAGCAAGCAAGGGCCTTTCCATATGCTTAGTAAGTACTCTATCACTGAGCAACACTGCCAACCCTTTTCTGAAGTTTTATTTTGACACAAGGCTTTACTGCTGCATTTGAATTTGAGATCACCCTCCTTTAGCCTCCCCAGTAGCTAGGAATATGGGCATGAGCCACAATGCCCACTTATAAACTTTATGTGCTTTTGAGAAGGGTTTTTGTTGTTGTTGTTGTTTTTTCAAGGTAAGGTCTTACTCTAGCTCAGTCTGACCTGGAATTCACTATGTAGTCTCAAGGTGGCCTTGAATTCATGATGATCCTCTTAACCCTGCCTCCCAAGTGCTGAGAGTAAAGATGTGTGCCACCATGCTCAGCTTAATATTTTATTTTTATTTATTTACTTGAGAGAGGAAAAGAGGCAGAGAGAGAGAGAGAGAGAGAGAGAGAGAGAGAGAGAGAGGGAGAGGGAGAGGGAGAGGGAGAGAAAGAGAAAGAGAAAGAGAAAGAGAAAGAGAAAGAGAAAGAGAAAGAGAAAGAGAAAGAGAAAGAGAAAGAGAAAGAGAAAGAGAGGAAGAAAGACGCGCATGCCAAGACTTCCAGCCACTCCAAATGAACTCCAGATGCATGTGCCACCTTGTGCATCTGGCTTACATGGATTCTGGGGGATTGAACCAAGATCCTTTCTTTGTCTTTGCAGGCAAGTGCCTTAACCACTAAGCCATCTCTCCAGCTCCATGATTTTTGATTTTTTTGAGGTAGGGTTTCACCCTAGTCCAGACTGACCTGGAATTCACTGTGTATTCTCAGGGTGGCCTCCAACTCAAGGTGATCCTCCTACTACCTCTGCCTCGAAAGTGCTCTTAGGATTAAAGGCATGTGCCATCATGTCCAGTGAGAGTTTCTAAAAAAGGAAGCTGGTCTCATAAGGGAAGACTGTGTTCCTAGGATAGCCACTGAGGTCCAGAGGCTCAAGGTCTAGACCCTTCAAAGCCTTAGAGATACTAGGTTCTGTTACTAGGGCTTTCTTACATGTGGAACATCAGATGAACTTACAAGAGTGCAAATGTGGGAGGATCGATGCGAGTTCAGGACCAGACTGGACTACAAAGTGAGTTCCAGGTCAGTGTGGACTACAGTGAGACCCTACCTCAAAAAAACAAAACAAGCTGGGCATGGTGATGCACACCTTTAATCCCAGAACTCAGGAGGCAGAGGTAAGGGGATCACCATGAGTTCAAGGCCACCCTCAGACTACATAGTGAATTCCAGGTCAGCCTGAGCTACAGTGAGACCCTACCTCACGAAAAGAAAAAACAAAAAGCCAAACTGGGGATGGTGGTACCTGCCTTTAATCCCAGCACACGGGAGGAAGAGGTGGGAGGATCACCTTGAATTCAAGGTCAGCCTGAGACTACACAGTGAATTCCAGGCCAGCTTAGGCTAGAGCAAGACTCTACATCAAAAAACAAAACTAGGGCTGGAGAGATGGCTTAGCAGTTAAGCACATGACTGATTGATTCCCCAGGACCCACGGAAGCCAGATGCACAAGGGGGCACATGAATCTGGAGTTCATTTGCAGTGGCTGGAGGCCCTGATGTGCCCATTCTCTCTCTCTCTGCCTCTTTCTGACTGTCCCTCTCAAATAACTAAATAAATAAAGATAAAAAAACTTAAAAAATAAATTAAATACAAACTGGGGTTAGAGAAATGGTTCAGCAGTTAAGCACTTACTTGCCTGCAAAACCTAAAAACTGGATTTTGATCTCCAGTACCCATGTAAAGGCCAAATGCAGAAAGTGGTACATGCATCTGGAGTTCATCTGCAGTGGCTTGAGGCCCTGGCATGTCCATTCTCTTATTCTGGGTGCCTCTTTCCTTCTCTCTCATAAATAAATTACATATGCATGCACACAAACTGGGCGTGGTGGTACACACCTTTAATACCCACACTCCTTGAGTTCAAGGCTAGCCTGAGACTACAGAGTGGATTCCACATCAGCCTAGGCTAGAGACCCTACCTGGAAAAAAACAACCGGATATACTGTAAGTCTACACTGACTCACACCAAACTTGAGCAGAAGTAAATATAGGCTTATATACCTGATTAAACAATTAGATATTTACCTAAGCCATACATAAATAAATATATGACATAAATCTAATTAAGCACTGGCTTTTCATAAGGACTAGACTGAGATTAAAAGGATGAATATAAGAGCCTCAGTGTTGTCGAAGTGCACTTCCAAAGATAACAAAGGGACCTACAAAGGTGACTGTCTGTATCCCATCCTTTGTAGCACATGCAAATCCAGCCAGTGCACTGCATGCAAATATCATACTAGGGCACAAAAAAAAAAAAAAAAAAAAAAGACACATTTCCATCAACACTCACCCTCTAGATTCTCCAGAAAGGAGCTGGACATGAGAATTCACTGTGAATAGGCCATTCCTCTGTTGAACCTGATGGCTGGAGTTCCAAGTCACACATAAACTGGTCTGTGTCAAAGAAGACAACATCACTACTGAATGGAACAAACCAGATGGTGAACTTAATTACTACACTGGCCAGCCTGTGTGTGTGTGGTTTTTTTTTCCCCCTTATTATCAATACAAATTTCTTTTTTTGTTTAGTTTTTCTCAAGGTAGGATCTCACTCTAGCCCAGGATTACCTGGAACTCACTCTGCAGTCTCAGCTGGCCTTGAACTCACACTGATCCTATCACCTCAGCCTTGTGAGAGCTGGGATTAAAGGCGTGCAACACCACAGTCAATTAGGAATTAGTATTTTACTTATCAATCACTACTGTAAAAAGTAGCTCCCCATATTTCATGGGACAATATAAATACTGAAAATCCAGATAATTTAAGTAAGAGATTACTTTTTAATTAAAAAGGTACTAATAAGCAGGCTGGAGAGATGGCTTAGTGGTTAAGGTGCTTACCTAAGAAGCCAAAGGTGACCCAGGTTCAATTCCCCAGGACCCATGTATACCAGATGCACAAGGTGGCACATGCATCTGGAGTTCGTTTGCAGTAGCTGAAGGCCCTGAGGCACCCATTCTCTATCTACCTCCTTCTCTCTCTCACTCAACAAATAATATAAAGTTTTTATTTTTATTTATTTTGTTTTTCAAGGCAGGGTCTGACGCTAGCCCAGGATGAGCTGGAATTCACTTGATAGTCTCAGGGTGGCCTCAAACTCATGGCAATCCTTTTACCTCTGAATCCCGAGTGCTGGGATTAAAGGCATGCATCACCATGCCCGGCCTTATTACCCTTAAAAACAAAACAAAACAAAAAAACAGCCAAGCATGGTGGCACATGCCTTTAATCCCAGCACTTGGGAGGAAGATGTAGGAGAATTGCCATGAGTTCAAGGCCACCCTGAGACTACATAGTGGATTCCAGGTCAGCCTGGGCTAGAGTGAGACCCTGTCTCAAAAAAAACAAAAACCAAACAAAACAAACAAAAAAAGGTAATAAACCAGGCATGGTGGTACATGCCTTTAATCCTAGCACTCAGGAGGCAGTGGAAGAAGGATCACTGTGAGCTCCAGGTCAGCCTGGAGTACAATGAGACTTTATCTTAAAAAAAATGTTGGGCATGGTGGCACACACTTTTAATCCCAGCACTTGGGAGGCAGAGGCAGAAGGATCACTGGGAGTTCAAGACCAACCTGAGAATACAGAGTGAATTCCAGGTCAGCCTAGAGCAAGACCTTACCTAAAGAAAAAAAAATAACAAAAAAACACCTTCAATGTAATGTTTTGCTGGGCCTGGTGGTACACACCTTAATTCCAGCACTCCTGAGGCTGAGGTAGGAGGATTGCTGCAAGAGAGACTACCTTGAAAAACAAAACAAAACAATAACAACAGGGGCTGGAGAGATGGCTTAGCAGTTAAGGCATTTGCCTGCAGAGCCAAAGGACCTTGGTTCGATTCCCCAGTACCCACATAAGACAGCTGTACAAGGTGGCACATGCATCTGGAGTTCGTTTTCAGTGGCTGGAGGCCCTGGTGCGCCATTGTCTCTCCCTCTCTCTGCCTCTTTCTCTCTCTCTCTCTCAAATAAATAAATAAAAATAAAGTAAAAAAATTAAAACAAAAACAATAACAACAAAAAAAGAATGGGCTGGAAGAACAATGGAATGGGACACCTGACGCTCCACAACCACAGGTGAGCACATGGGGTGTGGCATGGGCATATACACGTATATAAATCACACATACACAAGCAAAAGAAACTAGTTTTATGACAGTGAATCTAACAGTAGTTCAAGAAGCTCTTTCCTCTGACCTATAATTACTTTTGGCCTATTATTCAACTTTAAACAAAAGTACTTAACTTTAGGAGGCTGGAGAGAGGGCTTAGCTATTAAGGTGCTTACCAGCAAAACCAAAGGACCTAGGTTTGATTTCCTAGTAAACACGTATGGCCAGATGCACAAGGTGGGCACATGTGTCTGGAATGGCTGGAAGACCTAGTATGCCCATTCTCTCTCTCTCTCTCTCTCTCTCTAATAAACAACATATTTATTTAAAAAGTACTTAAGAAAACTTGCACATTTATGTATGTATGCAGGGCATACCAGCATATTTGTATGTAAGCATATGGGTATGCAGGTACACATGCACATGTGTGCTTGTGGAGGCCAGAGATTGACAGTGGGGGTTTCCTTAGTCAATCTTCACCTTGTTCTTTGAGATACCTTTAGTCCCAGCACTCAGGAGGCAGAGGTAGGAGGATAGCCATGAGTTTAAGGCCACCCTGAGACTACATAGTGAATTCCAGGTCAGCATGAGCTAGCGTGAGACCCTACCTCAATAAAACAAAACAAAAAAACTTCGTATCAAGCCAGGCATGGTAGCACTTGGGAGGCAGAGGTAGGAGGATCACCATGAGTTCAAGGCCACCGTGAGACTACATAGTGAATTGCTGGTCAGCATGGACTAGAGTGAAACTCTACTTTGACAAAACAAACCAGCAAACAAACAAAAAATAATGCTCAGCTGGATGAGGTAGTACACACCTTTAATCCCAGTACTCAGAAGACAAAGGTAGGAGGATTGCTGTGTGAGTTCCAAGCTGACCTGAGGCTAGAGTGAGTTCCAGGTAAGCCTGTACTTTAGTGAGACTCCACAAAAACCCCCAAAGTTAGTGCTCCAGATGCACAAAGTGGTGGCATGCATCTGGAGTTTGTTTGCAGCATCCAGAGGCCCTGGTACTCCATACTCATTCTCTCTCAAATAATAATAAAATATTAAATATGTTAGTGATAAGAGTCAGGCATAGTAACATACACTTATCATCTCAGCACTTGATAAGGGGAGGCAGGAACATCATAAGTTCAAGACCAGCTTGGGCCACATAATGAGTTCAAGGCCAACCTGGGCTACATGATCAGGCTGAAGAGATGGTTCAGCAGTTAAGGAGGTTGCCTGCAATGCCTAACAATCTGGTTTCAATTCCCCGGAGCCCTGTAAAGCTAGATGCACAAAGTGGTCATGCATCTGGAGCTCATTTGCAGTGGCTAGAGGCCCTAGTATATCCATTCATTCTCATCCTCCCTCCCTGCAAATAAATAAAATATTGAACTGGAGAGATGGCTCAGTGATTAAGATGGCTTCCTGTAAGCCTAATGACCTGTGTTCAAATCTCTAGTACCCACGTAGTCAGATGCATAAAATGGGACATGTGTCTGGAGTTCATTCTCAATGGCCAGAGGCCCTGGCATGCCCATTCTCTCTGTGTGTGTCTTTCTTCTGCTTACAAATAAATAAATAAAGTATTTTTTTTAACCCAACCAACCAGGGGCTAGAGAGATGGTTTAGCAGTTGAGGCACTTGCCTGCAAAGCCAAAGGATCCTAGTTCATTTCTCCAGGACCCATGTAAGCCAGATGCACAAGGAGCACATGCATCTGGAGTTTGTTTACAGTGGCTGAAGGCCCTGGCACGCCCATTCTCTCCCTCCCCCACCTCTTCTCTGTATCATAAATAAATAAATAAAATATATTTAAAAAAAAAAAACAAAAAAAATGTTAAGTGTTAATAAATGATGATGGGGCCAGGCGTGGTGGTGGTGTAGGCCTTTAATCCCAGCACTTGGGAGGCAGAGTTAGCAGGATTACTGTTGAATTCGAGGCCAGCCTGAGACTACAGAATGTGTGCCAGGTTGGCCTGGGCTATAGTGGGACGCTACCTTGGGGGAAAAAAAAAAAAAAAAAAAGGGCCAGGTGTGGTGGCACACACCTTTAACCCCAGTATTTGGAAGGCTGAGTTAGGAGGATTGCTGTGAGTTTGAGGCCAGCCTCAGCCTACATAGTGAATTCCAGGTCATCCTGAGCTAAAGCAGACCCTACCTTGAAAAACAAAAGCAAAAACACAAAGATGTTGGAGCTGGAAAGATGGCTCAGCAGTTTAAGCACTTGTCTGCAAAGCTTGTATGTTTTTCCACAGTGCCATAAAAAACCTGAACCAGGAAAGAAAGTAAGAGCCAAAGGAAAGGTAGGACTCCTTACAACATGTTCCACCAGACACAAAATGGCCTAGATATCCATGACCTCACAATACCTGACACTATATTATATTTATATATATATATATGAGGAGCCAAAGATCATGACATCAAAATAAAAGAGAGACTGATTGAGAGGGGGAGGGGATATGATGGAGAATGGTGTTTCAAGGGGAAAATGGGGGGAGGGAGGGCATTACTATGGGATATTGTTTACAATCATGGAAGTTGTTAATTTAATTAAAAAAAAAAAGCTATACCCGTTTTAACATGGGTACTGGGGACTAAACTTAGGTACTCATGCTTGCAAGGCAAATATTATACCAACTGAGCTAGCTATCAGCATGTGTGTATGTGGGCCAGTGCTTGAATTAAAGGTATGCATCACCATGGCAGGTGTTCATTTTTAAAATTTTTTTGTTTTTGCTATTTTGAGGTAGGGTCTCGCTGTAGCCCAGGATGACTTGGAATTTACTATGCAGTCTCAAACTGGCCTTGAACTCATAGCAATCCTACTACTCTGCCTCCAGAGTGCTGGGATTTAAAGACATGCAACACCATGCCTCAAACTCACAGTGATCTATTTATCTCTGCCTCCTGAGTGCTGGGATTAAATGTATGCGCCACTACCCCGGCCCTTGCATTTTTTTTTTTAAAGAACTTTCAACCTCTAATAAATGAACTTCAGTATTATCTACCTATCTACCTCCTTATACTTCCTAGTGCTTACGACCGGACTAGCTACTTCATTCATTATATACTCTCCCTATGATGTATGGCTTTAATATTTTTTTTTGGTTGTTGTTTTCTTGAGGTAGGGTCTCACTCTAGCTCAGGCTGACCTGCAATTCACTCTGTAGTCTCAGGGTGGCCTTAAAAAATATAATTATTTGGACACTGAAATACATAGAAGCCATAGATTGTTATTAGAAAATGTTTAGTGCCAGGGGTGGGATACCTTCCAGTGAGTTGTTGGCCAGGGAGGTCCCTGAAACCCAATACAGGCCATTGCCGAGGCCCTTGGTTTCCCACCAGGAATAGATGGTAAAACCTTTTTGCTGATTCCACATACTTGGGCTGCAAGGTCACTGAGAAATCCTGTTGGAGCTGAGCTGATACACCTCCTCCATGTGGACCAGCTGACTGAAAGCTGGAAAAAGCCATACTCTATGCAGTTTTTTATTTAATGAAGCTTTTTAAAATTTAATTAATTAATTAATTCGTTAGAGAGGCAGAGAGAGCAAGAATGGGCAAATGAACTCCAGATGCATGCATCTGGCTTACGTGGGATCTGGAGAATCAAACCTGGGTCCTCAGGCTTCACAAGCAAACACCATAACTGCTAAGCCATCTCTCCTGCCCTTAATGAGCTTTTTTTTTTAAAAAAAAATTTAAGAATAAAATTTGTTTAACAATAACTATGGCTCCAGGCACACACATTGTGACATATTAGTAATAACTCATTGATAGTTTGAAACTGCAGAACACTTTTCAAGGAGGGACATGATATGTGTACGTATCAAACAAGAAAAATAATAAAGGCAAGTAGCCAAGTAGTTGTGAGCAATACCATATGTACTATAGCCTTCCTAGGTAACTAAGTGAAACACAATCCTGCTTGGTAAAGACCAGAACTCTGCTATTAACCCTAAGGGAGACCTCTAAAGAGGGAGCCACACTACTACAGTCTTCAAAACTTGGAAGATTCTTATAAGGGGCTAAAATCACCTTAATGAAGATGAAGAATTGTAAAATTTTAGCCAGGCGTTATGGCGCATGCCTTTAATCCCAGCACCCAGGAGGCAGAGGTAGGAGGACTGCCATGAATTCAAGGCCACCCCGAGACTACATAGTGAATTCCAGGTCAGTCTCAACTAGTCAACTAGAGCAAGACCCTACCTCGAAAACTAAGGGGAAAAAAAAAACAGAATTGTAAAATTTAGTCTCTGCTTTAAACAAACCTATTCAAAGTTTATTGGAGAGGAAGGATGTGAGTTAGCCTAATTAAGAATCCAAACAGCAAAATGGAGCCAAGAAAATCCCATGGTCCACCCATCACAATGATTAATTGAAGTCTTCTGAACAAGGAAAGGGGATAGATAGCTCTAATCAATACTGCTGAGTTGGCTAGAATGTGTGTCCCCTTCTGGATACCTCATAATGATACCTCATAATGCAAAGACTCTCATGTTAGTGAGGTAAAGTTACTTAACTTTTACATTTTTTTTTTTTTTTCTGAGGTAGGGTCTTTCTCTAGCCCAGGCTAACCTGGAATTCACTATGTAGACTCACAGTGGCCTTGAACTCTCAGTGATCCTCCTACTTTTCTGCCTCCTGGTACTGATACTAAAGGCATGAACCACCATGACCAGCTCTAAAGTTATTTAAGCTTTGAGGGCTGCTATACAGAGAGTAGATTTATTTTGCATCATTACAGAGACATCAGAGCCAAAACAAAATTTACTTTAAATTTTTAAATCTTTTATTTTATTTATTTATTTGAGAGAGAGAAAGAGAGACAAAGAAGCTGGGGGTGGGTGGGTACACCAGGGTCTTCAGCCTCTGCAAATGAACTCCAGATGCATTTGTCACCTTGGGCATCTGGCTTACTTGGGTACTGGGGAATCAAACCTGCATCATTTGGCTTTGCAGGCAACTGTTTTAATCTCTAAGCCATCACTCCAGCCCTACTTCATTTATTTATTTGTTTGTTTTTTTCTTTTTTATTTTGAGGTAGGGTCTCACTCTAGCCCAGGCTGACCCAGAATTCACTATGGAGTCTCAGGGTGGCCTCGAACTCACAGCAATCCTCCTACCTCTGCCTCCTGAGTGCTGGGATTAAAGGCATGCGCCACCATGCCGAGCTTATTTTGGTTTTTTGAGGTAAGGTCTTGCTCCAGCCCAGGCTGACCTGGAGTTTATTAGATTCATTAAAGGTGTGAGCTACCATGCCCAGCATATATACACACACACACACACACACACACACACACACACACATATATCTTAGTAACAATTTATTTAAAGCCCAACTGTATGCCAATTGTGTAAACCATAGTAACATTTATTTATTTATTTGTTTTTTTGAAGTAGAGTTTTACTCTAGCCCAGGCTGACCTGGAATTCACTATGTAGTCTCAGGCTGGCCTTGAACTTATACCAATTCTCTTACCTCTACCTCCCAAGTTCTGGGATTAAAGATGTGTGCCACCCTGCCCAGTTCATAGCAATTTTTTCATTATTGTTTTTGAATTTTCACTGCTTTAAGACACACAAGTGAGATGTGGTGACTTATACCTGTAATTCTAGCACTCAAGAAGCTCAAGTTCAAGGTTCACCATGAGTTCAAAGCAAACCAAGGCTAAAATGAGAGCCTGCCTCACAAAAACCATAACCCACTAATTAAACTGGTGTTTAATACCCAGCATCACATAAACTACACATGGTAGCCATCCCAGCTTCAAGAAGTTCAAGGATATCCTTAGCTACATAAAGAGCTTAGACCAGCCTGGGCTATATTCCATCTCAAAAACCTAACCTACAAACAGGCAAAACAAACAACAACATAAACAAATGGAGTTGGCCATGTAGCTCAGTTGTAGGAGTGCTTGTCTAGCATATAAGAAACTTTGGGTTAGACTCCAGTTACAGTACGTAAACTCACTGTGGTGGCATTCACTTGTAATCCAAGACTCTGAAGTTTAAGATTATCTTCCATTACCTAGTGAGTTCATGGCAAATCCAGGATACATTAAACACTGTCTCAAAATAAACAAGCAAGCAAGCAAGCAAGCAAACAGGTAAACTTACCATCATCTAAAGTGATGTCCTGTAGACCAATGTTTGCAAAGTTAGGTTCCCGATCTTCAGGTTCAGGTTTAATGCTCACAGCTGCCCCATCAGGTGGAAATGATGCTGCCTCACACAAACTGTGACACACTAAGGATGAAGATACAGAAAGACTTCCCTGGTTTGTATTTTGTGCTTGAGTTGAATGCTGTCCAGAATGCATTCTGGTGGCTGGAGATGGTGAAGAGGCAGTTCCTGAGCTAGGAGACTGGTAAGGCATAGACTGCAGCTGAGTGGACGATGATCCAGAAAGTGGTGAACTAGCCAGGGGATGAGAGGCTGCTGAGGAAGCTGCTGTAGCCGACCCTGAATGTGAAGGACAGTATGTAATGGGTTGTAACTGAGAAGACTGACTTGTGACTTGTTCTGCCACTGTAGAAGAAAGAGATCTTTGTCCTGTGTTTGAACAATGGTATCCCATTGCCTGCAGATGAGGTGGAGTTTGCATAGGATGAGGTGAATGGGCTAAGAGATGTCCTGTCGAAGAATGAAATGGTACTGATGACAGTGGTGGACAGCCAAGATTTACTAAGTGAGGAAGAGCTGTGTTCTGTTGAAATAAAACTGGATCAAATTCTTGACTAGAGGCAGCATTAATAGGAAGACAAGTTGGTCCATTATACACAACATTAGTTTGCATAGGCTGATAGGAAGACCCCACAGGAGAGGTGGACGTAACTTGAAAGGGCTGGTGCATGACTGAAGATGGCATCATGTGCTCTTCTTTACCAGCACCCTCGTCCCTACACTGCAACTGTGGCAGATGGGATGAGGCTACCATGGATGCATATGCTTGCTGGATGGGACAAATCAAGCTCCTCTGTGCTGACAATACACTGTCATGTGGGTGCCCTGTATCTGAGGAAGGCCTGTGAGTCTGGGCTGGATGAGACACAGGTAAAGGAGGAACTGAAGACAAATCAGTATCTTCTCTTTGTTCTTGCTTCATCAAAACTGAAAAGATGAATAAGACAAACGATTAATTCTAGGTTACACAAATATAAGCCAGATTAAATTGCCTTCAGGGAAGAAAGTACATATTAGCAAACTTTTGTTTTTTAAGGTAGGGTCTTGCTCTAGCCCAGGCTGACCTGGAATTCTAGGGTGGCCTCAAACTCATGGGGATCCTCCTATCTCTGCCTCCCCAATGCCACCACCCCTGGCTTGATTGGAAGTTTTTTCTGCCTTCCCGAGTGCTGGGATTAAAGGCGCACGCCACCACACCTGGCTTTTTTCTTCCCTTCCCCTTTCCTTTCTCCTTCCCTTCCCTTTCCTTTAAAAAAATATTATTTTGCCGAGCGTGGTGGCGCACACCTTTAATCCCAGTACTCGGGAGGCAGAGGTAGGAGGATCGCCGTGAGTTCAAGGCCACCCTGAGACTACAGAGTTTATTCCAAGTCAGCCTGGACCAGAGTGAGACCCTACCTCGAAAAATCAAAAAAAAAAAATTATTTTACTTATTTATTTGACAGAGAAAGAGGGAGGGATAGAGAGAATGGGTGCGCCAGGGCCTCCAGCCACTGCAAACAAATTCTAGATGTGTGCGTCCCCTTGTGCATCTGGCTAATGTGGGTCCTGGGGAATCAAACCTGGGTCCTTTGGCTTTGCAGGCAAACACCTTAACCACTAAGCCATCCCTCCAGCCCTTTCCTTTCCTTTTTTAATCAAGGTTCCTCCTTAAGTCTTCAGCAGGTAGAGCCCTGATAAGTGTGCCACTAGGGGCAAATCTTGAGTCCAGCCCTACTAGGTACGTCCTAAATCAGCTACTGCTTGCTGGTGTTGGCTTCTGTCTCTTTGCTATGGATATATGCTGAAGTGTGGAGCTTCTTCTGCCATGGTGAAGTCTCCCCTGGAGTCTGTAAGCCTAAATCAAACCCTTTCCTTCCATAAGCTGTTTCTAGTCGGGTGTTTGTCCAGCAATGAAAAGATCTGTTAAGTTCCATTAGAAGAGAATAAAACCTTCCAAAGTTGTTCTAAGAAACTACTGGTCGTGGTGGTACACACCTTTAATCCCAGCACTTCAGAGACAGAGGTAGGAGGAACACCTGGGCTACAGTGAAACCCTACCTTGAACTCACCCACCCCCTGAAAAATAAGAAAGAAATTAAGTGACATTCTCCCTGTGTTAATGGGAGATAGACTTTCAGTACATACCTTTTAAAAAAAAAAATTTTTTTTTAATTTATCTGAGAGAGAGAGATACAAACAGAAAGAGAGAGAGAATGGGTGCCTCTTGCCACTGCAAATGAACTCTAGATGTATGTACCACTTTGTACTTTGGCTTTATGTGGGTACTAGGGGATCAAACCCAGGTCATTAGGCTTTGCAGGCAAGTGCCTTAACTGTTCCATCTCTCCAGCCCCAACTTAAAATATATTTATTTGTTTATTTGTTTATTTGAGAGAGAAAGAGACACACAGAGAGAGAAAGAATGGGCAGAGGAGGGCCACTGCAAACAAACTCCAGATGCATGCGCCCCCTTGTGCATCTAGTTTACATGGGTCCTGGAGAACTGAACCGGGATCCTTTCGCTTTGAAGGCAAACACCTTAACCGCTAAGCCATCTCTCTAGCCCCTGCAACTTTTTTTTTTTTTTTTTTGAGATAGGGTTTTACTCTACTCCAGGCTGACCTTGAACTAAAAGCATTCCTCCTACCTTCCAAATGCGACACCACAAACCAGCCCTTTTGAATTTTTTTTTTTTTTTTTTTTTTTAGGTTTTTTGAGGTAGGGTCTCACTCTAGTCCAGGCTGACCTGGAATTCACTATGTAGTCTCAGGGTGGCCTTGAACTCACGGCAATCCACCTACCTCTGCCTCCTGAATGCTGGGATTAAAGGCGTGCGCCACCACGCCCTGCTTGAATTTTTTTTTAAACCACAAACAACAAAAAAAGGAAGAAGCTAAGCATGGTCGGACATGTCTACAATCCTAACACTTGGGAGGTAGAGTCAAGTAGGCAAGGCAAGTGGTAGTCATGGTGGTATACCTGTAATCCTAGCACTGGGAAGGCAGAAACAGCAAGACCCTTGAGGCTCCATGGCCAGATGGTATAGCCTAATTGGTGAGCTCAAAGTTATGAGAGACCCTATCTCAAAAGAGGGCAACATTGAAAGCTGTCTTTTGGCCTCTGTACATTGTATACACGCACACATATATACACACATACTATTTTTAAAAGTTTTTTGTTTTGTTTTTTTTTTTAAAGGAGGCTGGGGCTGGAGAGATGGCTTAGAGGATAAGATGCTTGCCTGAAAAGCCTAAGGACCTCAGGACTGATATAAGCCAAATGCATAAGGAGGCTCATGCATCTGGAGTTCAGTTATAGTGGCTGGATTCCCTGGTGTGCCCATTCTCTCCCTCCCTCCCCCTCCCCCCCACACCTTTAATCCCAGCACTTGGGAGGCAGAGGTAGGAGGATTGCCCTGAGTCAAGGCCATCGTGAGACTACAGAGTAAATTCCAAGTCAGCCTGAGCTAGAGTGAGACCCTACCTCAGGAACACAAAACAAAGCAACAAAAACAAATAAAATAAATAAATAAATAAATAAATAAAAACAAAACAGGAAGCTGGGTGTGGTGGCACATACTATATCCCAGTACTTATAAGGCTGAGGCATGAGAATCCTAAATATGAGGTCAATATGGTTTTCCACAATGAGATCCAGGCTAGCTTCAACACTCTGCTTCAAAATAAACAAATACATAAACATATATAAATAATAATAAAGGAAAAGATCGTCTCATATGCTCAAGATGGATAGGAGGAAAGGAAACTAGGAGGTGGGGAAGTTATTTATTTCACTACTTAATTCTGATGAAGTGGAACCCTTCGTTATATAATCGGTTGCTTACTGTGAACTAAAAAGGAGACAAAGGAGCCAGGTATAGTAGTCCATGTACCACTAAGCACTTGGAAGGTAGAAGCAGGAGAATCAGAAGTTCAGATGATATCGGGCATATTCAGGGTGGTACGGTTGTAGATCAGGAGTTCAATACTAGCATTAGCTGCATAGCAAATTCAAAGCCAGGCTGGGCTCTACACGAGACTGCCTCAAAAAACAAAGAGGGCAGGAGAGACAGCTTAGTGGTTAAGATGCTTGCTTAGGGAAATGTTGCCCAGGCCTGGGGGAAATGGGTGGTGGTGGGAAGTGACATCTAAGGGCAGGACCTTACTGGGAAGCAATGAGAATATTGTAAAATTGATTGTGATGATGTCTGCATAACTGTAAAATCACCAAAAGCCAATGTACTACACACTTTCAACAGAAAAAAAAAAAAAAAGATGCTTGCTTATGAAGCATAAGGATGGAGGTTTGATTCCCCAGAACCCACATGAGCCAGATGCACATGGTGACACATGCATCTGGAGTTCATTCACAGTGGCTAGAGGCCCTGATGTACTGCCCATTCTCTCTTTCAAATAAATAAATATTTAAAAGAGAGAGAGAAACAAACCAAAAACAGAAAACTACAGTATGCAATCTACCTTTTTTTTTTTTAAGTTTTTCAAGATAGGGTCTCACTCTGTAGCCCATGCTGACCTGAAATTTACTATGTAGTCTCAGGGTGGCCTGAAACTTGAGCCAATCCTGCTACCTCTAACTCCCAAGGGCTGGGATGACTGACATGTGCCACCACATACCAGTGCATCTACCTTTTTAAAAAACATATTTTATTTATTGAGACAGAAAGTGCCAGATAGAGAGAATAGGCACACCAGGGCCTCTAGCAACTACAAATGAACTTTAGATGCATGTGCCACTTTGTGCATCAGGCTTACCTGGGTAGCAGAGAAATCAAACCTAGGTCCTTAGGCTTTGCAGGCAAGCTAAGCTAAGCTATCTCTCCAGCCTACTTTTTTTTGCAAAACTCTATCATTATAACTATGTTTCTCACAAAGCCTGGAGGCCTGTGTTCAATTCCCCAGCACCCATGTAAAGCCAGATGCAAAATGGCACATACATCTGTGATCCTACCTGGCAAAAAAAAAAGCATGTGTGTGTATTTGTGCTGCCCTGTGCATGTGAGAGTCAGGAGACAACTTTGAGTGTCAGTGAGTCTTTGAGACAGTCTTTTGTGGCTGCATGCAAATTGCTAGACCACAAATGAACATCAGACTAGCTGGCCTGAGAACTCCTGGTTTCCACTCCCATTTTAGCACCATTAGGATCACACATACAAGAAGCAAAAAAAAGTTTTAGACAGGCGTGGTGGCACATGGCTTTAATCCCAGAACTCGGGAGGCAGAAGTAGGAGGATCACCGTGAGTTTGAGACTACTTAGTGAATTCCAGGTCAGCCTAGACTAGAGTGAGACCCTACCTTGAAAAACCAAAAACAAGAAACAAAAAAAAGAAAATGAATGAATGAGAATGGGCATGCCAGGGCCTCTTGCCACTGCAAACAAATTTCAGATTCATGTACCACTTTGTACATCTAACATTATGTGAGTACTGGGGAACACAACCTAGGCCATTGGATTTTTTAAGCAAGTGCCTGTAACCACTGAGCAATATCCTCAGCCTAATAAATAAAACTTTTAAATTTGGAGAGTAAGGTTCACTATGATTCTTTAAAATATTTTTTTTTTATTTATTTAACAGAGAGGCTGGCGGGTGGATGGGGGTGGGCACACCAGGGCCTCCAGACGCATGCACCACCATGTGCATCTGACTTACATGGATTCTGGGGAATCAAACCTGGGTCTTTGGGCTTCACAGGAAAGTGCCTTAACTGCTAGGTCATCTCTCCAGCCCATTACATCTATTGTTAGTGTGTATGTCTGCAACCAAACTGTGCCATCAACTTTATATCCTCCACAGCTCACAGTAAGTATATTTATCGAACATGAGACCTTATTTTGTTTTCTTTTTTTTCTTTTGTTTTTTCAAAGTAGGGTCTCACTCTGGCTCAGGCTGACCTGAAATTCACTATGTAGTCTCAGGGTAGCCTCGAACTCAAGGCAATCCTACCTCTGCCTCCTGAGTGCTGGGATTAAAGGCATGCACCACCATGCCCAGCTTGTTTTCATTTTTTCATGGTAGGGTCTCACTCTAGTCCAGGCTGATCTGGAATTCACTCAGTAGTTCATAGATGGCCTCAAACTCAGTGATCCTACTTCTGCCTCCCAAGAGCTGGGATTAAAAGGAGTGTGCCACCACACCTGGCCTTAACTATTCCTTTTTTTTTTTTTTTTTTTTGGTTTTTCGAGGTAGGGTCTCACTCTGGCTCAGGCTGACCTGGAATTCACTATGTAGTCTCAGGGTGGCCTTGAACTCATGGTGATCCTCCTACCTCTGCCTCCCGAGTGCTGGGATTAAAGGCGTGCGCCACCACACCCGGCAAGCCTTAACTATTTCTACTAAGATTAAAAGCATCTCTCTTTTTACACACTTTTTTAAAAAAAAATATTTTTATTTATTTATTTGAAAGGGACAGAGAGAGAAAGAAGCAGAGAGAGACAGAGAGAGAGAATGGGCACACCAGGGCCTCCAGCCACTGCAAGTGAACTCCAGACGCATGCGCCCCTTTGTGCATCTGGCTAACGTGGGTCCTGGGGAATTGAGCCTTGAACCAGGGTCCTTAGGCTTCACAGGCAAGTGCTTAACTGCTAAGCCATCTCTCCAGCCCTTTACATACTTTTAATCCCAGCACTTGGGAGGCAGAGGTAGGAGGATAACTGCGAGTTCTAGGCCAGCTTGAGACTACATAATGAAGTCCAGGTCAGCCTGGGCTAGACCAAGACCCTACCTTGAAGAAAAAAAAAAGCAAAAAGAAGTGGTTAAGATGAAGACACTAACAAGTTGGCAGAGTACCTTTGTTGCTAGAGGTACAAAGGGACTACATGACCCAAGAGCATACATCAACCTATTTTGCCTGACAGGTGCAGGCGACTTCTGAAAAGACTTCAAAAACCCAAACTCATCTTATAATTTTCTTACAATAAATCAGTACAAAAAAAATAACTGATAGCAAACTTAATAACTTAGACAAATTCAATGTTTAGGCTTATGTTGTTTTTTTACAGATTATAACCACTCTACATTAAACATTTTAACATAAAATTATTTTTATTCATCATGAAGCAAAGTTTTATAGTTAACCAACACAACTCCTTTGTACCTGGTGTATACGTAAAACGTTGAGACTGGCTTTTTTTCCTCTTGCCATTGCAAAGATAAAAGTGCACCTGCACTGCAGCTGTAACTGCTGGGTTATGATAGGGAGGAACTTCAAGGACAATGTGAGCCTAAGGAGCAAGGAAAGCAAGATTGTGTTACACTCAGAACTAAAAATGAAACGCACCTGTTAAATTGAGAGCAACTCATGAGACTTCACTACAAGGGTCTGCACCATAGAAAATCATCAACAGTTATATGTTATCTGGAGAGTCATTATGTTGGATACTTCTTTTTCTTTTTTTTTTTCTTCCTTCCTTCCTTCCTTTTTTTCTTTCTTTTTTTTGCGGTATGGTTTCGCTCTAGCTCAGGCTGACATGGAATTCATTATGTAGTCTCAGGGCGGCCTCAAACTCAGTGAACCTCCTACATTTGGCTCCCAAGTGCTGGGATTAAAGGCATGAGCTACCACACCCAGCCTTGGATACTTAACATAGACAAACTCTAATTTTCTGGGGGGCAGGGGGGTTTTGAGATAGGGTCTTGCTCTAGCCCAGGCTGACCTGGAATTCAACATGTAGTCTCACAGTAGCCTCAAACTCATGGCAATCCTCCTACCTCTGTCTCCCACGTGCTGGCATTAAAGTGTTGGACTCTGAAAGGCCCAGGCGTGAGGCCTAGTGGAACTTCCTGAGTCTAGCTGAAGTTTGGCGACCTGTCTCTGGCCAGCTAGGACTCAGCAAGACGCCTAATGGCTTCTGGCCTGCCACCTCTGCGTGGCAGTTGTAATTACCATTTCAATAGTTACAGTTTACTACTGGCCCTTACCTCTCCTCCCGTCCTAAAATCCCCGCCTTCGTCCCTAACATTATATAGGTAACTGCTCAGAGTAATAAAGCGAGTTTTTTCTGCGAGCTCCTGTATCGAAGACTCTCAACTCAGTGTGGTTTTTCTCCGGTGGCCAGGAGAGGTTTCTGGGTCATCCGATGCTCATCATTCCCTCAACCCCTGGGGAGGAACCAGCAGGCCTGGTTCTTTCCTTGGCACTACCTACCTACCTGACTGGGAAGGAGCCCCGCATTAAAGGTTTTGGTCCTTTAATTATTAAAGTTCCTTTTTACAACCCAACTGTTTCTAGTTATAGCAAAAAAAAAAAAAAAAAAAAAAAAAAGGGCTGGAGAGATGGCGTAGCGGTTAAGCGCTTGCCTGTGAAGCCTAAGGACCCCGGTTCGAGGCTCGGTTCCCCAGGTCCCACGTTAGCCAGATGCACAAGGGGGCGCACATGTCTGGAGTTCGTTTTCAGAGGCTGGAAGCCCTGGCGCGCCCATTCTCTCTCTCTCCCTCTACCTGTCTTTCTCTCTTTGTCTTTCGCTCTCAAATAAATAAATAAATAAATAAAAATTAAAAAAAAAAAAAAAAAAGAAACCAAAACAAACAAAAAAAAGCCAGTTTTCCTGATGTTGCACACCTATACTCCCAAACACTCAGGAGCTAAGAGCAGGCAGACTGCAAATTCAAGGTTAGCCTGGACTACATAGGAAGTAAAGGAAAGAGACAGGGGTCTGTGTGTGTATGCAGAAAGAGGAAACTGTGTTTTTGTTTGTTTGTTTTTTGAGGTAGGGCCTCACTCTAGCTAAGGCTGAGCTGGAATTCACTAGGTGGTCTCAGGGTGGCCTTGAACTCATAGCAATCCTCCTACCTCTGCCTCCTGAATTAAAGGTGTGCATCACCACACCCAGCTTGAGAGAGAAAAAATAGTTTTATTACACATCATGTAGTGAAATATGCTCTGTTAGACATTACAGGTCACTATATATCTTAATTAGAAGTCTATTCTGATGTTTAATCACGTTTAACATTTCTCAATTTATACTATAATTTATTTTTTCTTTTGTTAATTAATTTATTTGATTTTTCAAGGTAGGGTCTGTTCTACCCCAAGCTGATATGGAATTCACTATGTAAAATTAGGTGGCCTCCAATTCTTTTTTTTTTTTGAGAGCGACAGACACAGAGAGAAAGACAGATAGAGGGAGAGAGAGAGAATGGGCGCGCCAGGGCTTCCAGTCTCTGCAAACGAACTCCAGATGCGTGCGCCCCCTTGTGCATCTGGCTAACGTGGGACCTGGGGAACCGAGCCTCGAACCGGGCTCCTTAGGCTTCACAGGCAAGCGCTTAACCACTAAGCCATTTCTCCAGCCCGGCCTCCAATTCTTGGCAATCCTCTTAACTATGCCTCCTCCTGAGTGCTGGGATTAAAGATGTAGCCACCATACCCAGCTGTTCTTTTTCGTAATAAAGTTAAGAGTTTATGAAGAACAGTAACACATAATCAATAGGAAGTTTGGGTTTCTCAAGACACAGCCACTTTAAAATTTTGTGTGTGTGTGTGGGGGGGGGTTCTGGAGAGATTAAGTTAAAGCACTTGCCTGCAAAGACAAAGGAATCAGGTTCAATTCCCTTGGTGTGCCCATTCTCTCTCTCTAATAGATTTTTTTCTTTTTGTATTTTCAAGATAGGGTGTCACTCTAGCCCAGGCTGGCCTGGAACTCACAGCAATCCTCCTGTCTCTGCCTCCTGAATGTGGGGATTAAAGGTGTGTACCACCATACCTGGCTATCTTGATAAGATTTTTATTTTATTTTATTTATTTGAGAGAGAGAGAAAGGGAGAGAAAGAGGCAGATAGAGAGAATGGGTGTACCAGGGCCTTCAGACACCACAAACAAACCTCAGATGCATGCACAACCTTGTGCATCTGGCTTATGTGGGTCCTGGGAAATCAAAACTGGGTCCTTTGACTTTGTAGGCAAATGACTTAACCACTAAAGTATCCCTCCTGCCCCTAATTAGATTTTTTTTTAAATTTATTTGAAGCTGGGCGTGGTGGCGCACGCCTTTAATCCCAGCACTCGGGAGGCAGAGGTAGGAGGATCGTCATGAGTTCGAGGCCACCCTGAGACTACAGAGTTAATTCCAGGTCAGCCTAGACCAGAGTGAGACCCTACCTCGAAAAAAAAAAAAAAAAATTTATTTGAGAGCAACAGAGAGAGAGAAAGAGGGAGAGAGGGGGGAGAGAGAGAGAGAGAGAATGGGCAAACCTTCAGCCACTGCAAACTAACTCCAGACACATGCGACCCCTTGTGCATCTGGCTAACATGGGTCCTGGGGAATCAAGCCTTGAACTGGGGTCCTTAGGCTTCGCAGGCATGCATTTAACCGCTAAGCCAGCTCTCCAGCCCTAGATTTTTTTTTTTTTTAAATGAGGTGTGCAGAATTCTTTTATTTTAGTTTTTATTTATTTATTTATTTGAGAGTGACAGACAGAGAGAAAGACAGAGGGAGACAGAGAGAATGGGCGAGCCAGGGCTTCCAGCCACTGCAAACGAACTCCAGACGCGTGTGCCTCCTTGTGCATCTGGCTAACGTGGGACCTGGGGAACCGAGCCTCGAACCGGGGTCCTTAGGCTTCACAGGCAAGCACTTAACCACTAAGCCAGCTCTCCAGCCCCCTAGATTTTTTTTTTAAAAGTATTTGTTTTCAGTGCAAGGCAGGGTTTCTCCTAGTTCACAAGTCTCCATTAACAATCTGATAGAAAATTTTACTACCTCTCTCCATAGATACACTGAGGTTACAGAAGCCCACAACTTCTGGCTTTTTTTTTTCCTTCTGTTTTTCAAACTGGGGTCTCACTCTAGCCCAGGCTGACTGGTATACATTACATAGTCTCAGGGTGGACTTGAACTTTCAGTGATCCTCCTACCTCTGCCTCCTGAGTGCTAGAACAAAAGGTGTGTGCTACCATACCTAGCTGGTTATTTAAAAAATATTTTTAGGGGTGAAGAAATGGCTTAGTGGTTAAGGCATTTGCATGCAAAGCCTAAGGGCCCAGTTCAATTTTCCAGGACCCACGTAAGCCAAAGGCATGGCGGCACATGTGTCTGGAGTTCGGTTGCATTGGCTGGAGGCCCTGGCATGTCCATTCTCTCTTTCTTTCTACCTCTTCCTCTCTCTCTCTCTCTCTCTCAAATAAATAAATAAAATATTTAAAAAAATATCTTAGCCGGGTGTGGTGGCTCACACCTTTAATCCCTGCACTTGGGAGATAAAGGTAGGAGAATCACTGTGAGTTCAAAGCCACCCTGAGAATACAGAGTGAATTCCAGGTCAGCCTGGGCTACAGCGAGACTCTATCTCAAAGAACCAAAACTAATAATAATAATAAAATTAAAATTTATCTATGTAATTTATCTATTACAGAGAGAGGGAATGGGAAGGCCAGGGACCCTAGCCACAGCAAATAAACTCCACACAAATGCACCACCATGTGCATCTGACTTATTTAAGTACTGGGGAATCAAATCTAAGTCCTTAGGCTTTGTAGGCAAGTACCTTAGCCCCTAAGCCATATGTCCAGCCCAACTTCTGGCTTTTATCTGGGGTTTAGATATTCCAAATTAAGGTACTCAAGAGTTGTTGAGTAAGCACCTTATCCCAGTGAGCCATCTTCCTAACCTTTATTGTGTGTGTATGTGTTTGTGTATGTATTTGTATATGTATCTGTGATGAGGCTAGAGGTTGACATTGGGTGGCTTCATCAAATGTTTCTACCTTATCTTTATTTACTGATTTACTTTTTGCTTTTTTTTTTTTTTTTTTTTTTTTGGTGAGGTTGGGTCTCACTCTAGCCCAGGCCGACCTTTCACTACATGGATTCAGGCTGGCCTCAAACTCACAGCAATCCTCCTAGCTCTGCTTCCCAAGTGCTGGGACTAAAGGTGTGCACCACTATGCTAGGCTCCACATTATGATGACGACGAAGTTTTTCAAGGTAGGGTCTCACTCTACCCCCCTTATTTAAACAATTATTTTTAAAATAAGTATCTGTATCTGAGCTTCTGTGTGGACATTATGTTGTTAAGACTCTTTTAAGGCAAAGGAGATTTACTGAAGAAACAAAAAAGGTGGAAAAGCCCCAAAGTGCCAGAGTAAGTATGCTTAGGATTTCAGCCACAATCCAGAGAAGAGAAACAAAGGTCAAAAACAGAAAACTTACACTCTTTGAGTTAGAACTCAATGTTTACCATACTATAAAGCAGCATTCAAAAATTTTTTTTATTTCCTAATATATTCATAATTAAGGTGAAATTCTTACCCCTTGACATTTTTCCCTGATTATTTTCCCTTCTGCCTCCCACTGAGGTCTTCCATCTATTGAAAGAAAATATTAATGTTAAGAGCAATTCAAGTTAGAAAACATACAAATTCTAACCCCATGTAATACCAACAATTCATTGACCAAGGAAATCTTTTTCTCACTGACTTCCAATATGAAAAGAATGTGTAGTAGTGGAGAATAATGGGCTAAAGACTTTAGGCTGCCCAGATTAACAGAAATGATCTAGTTTATTCTTTTTATCTACCTAACTGGTATCTGACAGCCCTCTGAGAGCACCCCCAACAGGAAATAGCCAGCTTTTGCTTGTGTACTTCAAATGATGTGAAACTCACTCCTTTCATATTTGGAAAATAATTGTTTCTTTGTCACATGTTTGAGAAGGTGAACTTATCAAACAGACAAGTTCAAGTGATGAAAAAAGGTGGAGCACTTTCCCAAATAACTTTAAGTCAATAATAAAATTAAAAATTAACTCAATGACCAAAAAATAGGCAGGAACAAGAACAAATGTGGCACAAAAAGGAAACAGTAGTGAGTGATTTTGTATCAAGAAAATTCAACCTTAAAGTTCAAGACACCACTGAACTCCTAGTAAATTTATAATACTTAAGCTACTTGTCTGTATCTACCCGATAAGAATCAGAAAAATCAAAGCAGCACTGTTAACTATTATTTGACAGTGTCAAAACTTGGACACAAGGCTGGAAAGATGGCTTAGTGGTTAAGGCACTTGCCTGCAAAGCCAAAGGACTCAGGTTTGACTCCCCGGGACCCACATAAGCCAGATGCACAAGTGGCACATGTGTCTGGAGTTCCACTGCGGAAGCTGGAGGCCCTGGTGTGCCACCTATTCTCCCCCCACCCCTGCCTCTTTCTCTCTCCCTCAAATAATAAATAAAAAATTAAAATTAAAAAAAATATTTTAAAAAACCAACTTGGACACAGTTCAAACATTCAGTAAGAGGAAGGATAGAAAACAGATACATTTCTATCGTGGAAAAACTATATAGTAATGAATATAAGAGAATTTCAGGCCAGGCATGGTGGCACATGCTAATCCTGCTCTCGGGAGGCAGAGGTAAGAGGATCGCTGTTGAGCTTGAGGCCACCCTGAGACTACATAGTGAATTCCAGGTCAGCCTGGGCTAGAGTGAGGCCCTATCTTGAAAAACAAACAAAGGGATGGAGAGATGGCTTAGCGGTTAAGGTGCTGACTTGCCTGCAAAGCTAAAGAATGCCGGTTTAATTTTCCAGGACCCACATAAGCCAGATGCACAAGGGGGCACATGCATATGGAGTTTGTTTGCAGTGGCTGGATGCCCTGGCATGCCTGCTCTCTCTCAAATAGATAAATAAAATATATTAAAAAAAAAAAAAAAAAGAATTTAAGAGCCCGACATGGTGGTCCGAATGTCTTTGACTGCTGAGCCATCTCTCCAGCCCTCATTATTTTTAATTTTGGTTTTACTGAAATAGGGTCTCACTCCAGTTTTTTGTTTGTTTGCTTATTTTGTTTTTATTTTTAGAGGTAGGGTTTCACTCTAGACCAGGCTGACTTGGAATTCACTATGTAGTCTCAGGGTAGCCTTGAACTCACAGTGATCTTCCCACCTCTGCCTCAAGTTCTGGGGTTAAAGGCGTGTGCCACCAAGCCCAGCTATCACTCTAGTTTTTTAGGCTGACTTGGAACTCACTCTGTAGTCCCAGACTGGCCTCATAATGATCCTCCTTCCTCTGCCTGTTAAGTGCTGAAACTAAAGGCATGTGCCACCATGCCCTGCTTAACTTGCTTTTAATTTTTCTGAGACAGTCTCTCTATCCCAGGCTGATCTCAAATGTGAAGCAATCATCTTGCCTCAGTTTCCCAAATGCTAGAGTTACAGACAACATCCACCTAATTTCATCCCTTGAAAGTATTTTTTTTATTTTTATTTATTTTTGTTTTTCAAGATAAGGTCTCACTCTAGCCCAGGCTGACCTGGAATCCTGAGTGCTGGTATTAAAGGCGTATACCACCATGCCTGACCCTTGAAAGAATTTAATCCAGGGTGGTTAGAATATTCAGAGTGATATAACCATCACTACTAATTTCATTATCCCCCAAAGAAATGCTGATGAGCAGTCAATTCCAACCACTGGTAAGCAGACACATCCTTTCTATTTCTGTATAGTACCTATTCTGGATATTTTATACAAACAGACATTTGACACAAACAGAACCACAGATATGTGGGCTTTTGTTTTGGCTTCCTTCAAGTAGACTATCTTCCAAATCTACCTATGTTGTACCATGTGCTAATATTTCATTACTTTTTATGGCTGAATAATATTCCACAATGTGGGCACACCACATTGTTTATCCTTTCATCCATCAGGATTTGGCTTTTTGCATTCCTGGGCAATTATCAAATGTTACTACAAATATCTGTATCTGAGATTCTGTGTGGACATTATGTTTTTAAGACTCTTTAAAGGCAAAGGAGATTTACTGAAGAAACAAAAAGATAGAAAAGCTCCAAAGTGCCAGAGTAAGTATGCTTAGGATTTCAGTCACAATCCAGAGAAGAGAAAGAAAATATAAAAAGGAAAATTTAAACTCTTTGAGTTAGAACTCAAACAGAAGGCAGATTCACAAGTGAATTTTGAATGTATAACTAGTGGAAATGCTGAAAGAAATCTCTTTTTGCATCTGGTGTTATGGGGGTACTAAGGAATTGAACCCAGGATGTCAGTCTTGCAAGCAAGCACTCTTAACCACTAAGCTATCTCTCCAGACCAAGAAAATCTATTTTTATGATATCTGTCAAGAGAACTTCAGATTTATATATAAATTTAATACCTATGGTTTATAATAAAATACAGTGTATAGATGATATCTGTAGAGTTTTAGGAAAATTTTGTGATTAAAATTGTTAATCTAAATAATTTATTTCAGTCTTTTATCATTTAGACTAACATCAATTAATTTCTATTGTATATTATTTACCTTGTCCTTTTTCAATAAAAATGATTTTCGATTCTGGAAGGAAATTAGATCCAGTCACAATCATTTCATGGCCTCCATTTACAGAACAACTGTTGATACTATACTTCTCAATGTGAGGAAGCTCTTGGGCAGATCGTTGCGCTATTGTTTTAGAAGAGTTGAGGAAAAAAGAAAAACAAACATTAGTTTAAAATATTTCACACATACAAGATGAATTTAAGTTACAAAATAAAAGGGAAATTTGGATTAATCCATTTAGGCTTTTAAAATTCAAGGTGATGGTAAGTACTTTTATTAAAAAAACAATAAGCCAGGAGTAGTGGTGCACGCCTTTAATCCCAGCACTCGGGAAGCAAAGGTAGGATGATCGCCGTGAATTCACGGCCACCCTGAGACTACATACTGGATTCCAGGTCAGCCTGGGCTAGAGTGAAACCCTACCTCCTGGGGAAAACAAAAATAACAACAACAACAACAAAAATTAAAATATACAAGTCTAGGGCTGGAAAGATAGCTTAGCTGTTAAGGCATTTGCCTGTGAAGCCTAAGGACTTTGGTTTGATTCCCCAGTACCCACCTAAGCCAGATAGATGCATGTGGTTGCAAATGCGTCTGGAGTTCGTTTGCAGAGACTAGAGGCTCTGGTACACCCGATCTCTCTCTCTCTCTTTCATTGAATAAGTAACAATAAGATATTTTAAAAACATACAAATATAATTAGAAAAAAATAATTCCAACAATCTGTAATTATACTGTGTACAACTAGTAGAAGACAAATATTTAAAGAATTACTATAGGACAAGCAACCATTTATTTGAACAAGAAAATACTTAGATCATTATAACATCAAGCTTCCATATTGGAGAATTTTCTACATAACTGACATATTTATGAAATTCATATACATATATAAAAATAATATATATACATATATATTTTGGTTTTTCAAGGTAGGGTCTTGCTCTAGCCCAGGCTGACCTGGAATTCACCTTGAGTCTTAGGGCAGCCTCAAACTAATGGCAATCCTCCTACCCCTGCCTCCCAAGTGCTGGGATTAAAGGCGTGTGCCACCACACCTGGCAAAATTCATGTTTTTTGAGGCAAGCCCAACAGACTGGCCTTTCTTTCTTTTTCTTTTTTCTAAGAAAGATATGTGGCACGCTAGGGCCTCCAACCACTGCAATCGAACTCCAGAGAAGCATGTGTCTCTTGTGTGCATATGTAACATTGCATGCTTCCGTCACTGTGCATCTGGCTTACATGGGACCTAGAGAGTCAAACATGAGTCCTTAGGCTTTGCAGACAAGTGCCTTAACTGCTAAACCATCTCTCCAGCCCTGAAATTCACATTTTAATATTGAACTTCTAAAAATAGCTCTATCATCACAGGGTTCAGAGAACATAATCTAATCTGTCTAGTATAACTACCTTTTTTTTTTTGGGGGGGGGGGGTTCAAGGTAGGCTGACCTGGAATCCACTCTGTAGTATCAGGGTGGCCTCAAACTAATGGTGCTCCTCCCACCACAACCTCCTGTATGCTGGGATTATGGCATGCACCATGTCCAGCCTTAAACAAACAATGTTTATAAAATGTCTTTGGTTTCATCCTTACCTTACATTGTTTGATCAAAGGTACTATATTTTTCTAGAAATCCTTTATCTGGCACACATGCACTCTCTCTCTCAACTTCCCTCTTGCCTATTTTTGAAAACATTATTTATTTAGTTACTTGTGAGGAGAGAAGAGAGAGGACAGAGAAGGGGGTAAGGAAGGAAAGTATAGGCACATAAGGGCCTCTTACTGCTAGTAATGAACTCCAGATGCATGTGTCCTTTATGCACCTGTCTTTACATGGATACTGAGAAATCAAATCCAGGCTGGCAGGCTTTGCAAGAAAGCACCTTTAAAAGCTGAGCCATCTCCTTCTCCCATCTTGCTCCCCCTACTTCCTGAGCTTCATATTGCCCAGGCAGGTCTTGAACTCAATGACCAAGGATGACAATGAACTACTAATCCTCTTGCTGTCATCTTCCAAATGCCAGGATTTTAAGAATGTACCACCACACCTGGGTTTTCTTTCTTTCTGATTTTTGTTTTGTGGTTTTTTTTTTTTTTTTTTTTTTTTGAGACAAGGTCTCAGGTAACCCAGGTTAGCTGAAGATGACCTTGAACTTTACTGATTCTCCTGACTCAATCTCCTAAATTCTAGGGTTACAACAGGCACACACCACTATGTCCTGTATTAGTTTTGTACCACAGACTTACATTACCTTTCAAAATATTAATTAAACTGGGCATGGTGGCACACGTCTTTAATCCCAGCACTTGGGAGGCAAAGGTAGGAGAATCACCGTGAGTTCGAGGCCACCCTGAGACTACATAGTGAATTCCAGGTCAGCCTGAACTAGAGTGAAACCCTACCTTAAAAAACCAAAAAAAAAAAGCCCACAAAATTAAAATTAGTTCTATGGCATATTCTATCACAAACATGTCCTCAGTGATTCCCACAGTCAACTGGGAAATGATAAAGTAAAATCTGATTCAGCAAACTATAAAAGGAGGCAAAATTAAACTATGGAGTGTGATCCCATATTAGGAATAAATGTAGTTGGGGTGGCAATGAAGCTCAGTTGATATAGTACTGGACCAGCATGCACAAGGCCCCGTGTTTAATCCCCAGAAATGTATAAACTGTGTGTGTGTGTGTGTGTGTGTGTGTGTGTGTGTGTGCGCGCACACACAGAAAAAGTGTCAACAGAAAAGTGTTAGAGGTCCTTTGGATTCAGGTTTGGAGCTAAAGATTGGGAGAGAGAAAAAAAAAGTGCTAAGAAAACTTATACTCTAAGCACAAGTGTAAAAACAACAGGCAAATAACCCTGGATATAATAATTCAAGACAATATGCTCTAACACACAACCAGGAGGGCCTAAATCAAGGAATTAGAACAATTTAACATCAGCCTCAAATCTTTAGTCATTACCAACTGACTTTAAAAAAAAATTTTTAAGGTTGGGTATCACTTTAGCCCAGGCTGACCTAGAATTCACTCTGTAACCTAGATTCATGGTGATCCTTCTACCTCGTGCTCCCAAATGCTGGAATTAAAAGTGTGAATCACCACATCAAGCTTACAACTAACCTTTCTGAGATCCAAACTCCCACAGAGCTTGATACATGTAAGTTTCCACCATGCCCAACTGGCACACACCTTTAATCCCAGCACTTGGAAAGGAGAATCACTGTGAGTTTAAGTCTAGCCTGGGACTACAGAGTGAATTTCAGGTCAGCCTGGGCTAGAATAAAACCCTACCTCAAAATAAATGAAACAAGGGCTGGGGAGGTGGCTTAGCGGTGAAGGTGTTTGCCTGCAAAGCCCAAGGACACAGGTTTGATTCCCCAGTACCCATGTAAGCCAGATGTACATTGTGGTGCATGTGTTCAGAATTCACTTGCAATGGCTATAGTCCCTGTCATGCCTATTCTCTATTTGTTTCTCTCTCTCTCAAATTAAAAAAATATATATATATTTTTGGTGTTTCGAGGTAGGGTTTCACTCTATCTCAGGCTGACCTGGAATTCACTCTGTATTCTCAGGGTGACCTCGAACTCATGGCAATCCTCCTACCTCTGACTCTGGAGTGCTGGGATTAAAGGCGTGCCCCACCACACCTGGCAATGTCATGATCTTTTAAGAATATTTTTAGCCGGGCGTGGTGGCGCACGCCTTTAATCCCAGCACTCGGGAGGCAGAGGTAGGAGGATTACCGTGAGTTCGAGGCCACCCTGAGACTCTATAGTGAATTCCAGGTCAGCCTGGGCTAGAGTGAGAACCTACATTGAAACACCAAAAAAAAAAAAAAAAAAAAAGATCATGACATTAAAACTAAAGAGAGACTGATTGGAAGGGATGGAGAATGGAGTTCCAAAGGGGAAAGTGGGAGGGGCTATTATCAAGGGATTTTTTTTTTTATAATCATGGAAATTGTTAATAGAAATTTGAAAAAAATATTTTTAAGAAACAAAAATGGGGGGCTGGAGGAATGGCTTAGAGTTTAAGGCACTTACCTGCTAAGCCAAAGGACCCAGGTTCAATTCCCCAAGACCCACATAAGCCAGATGTACAAGGGGGCACATGGATCTGGAGTTCATTTGCAGCAGCCGGAGGCCCTGAGTGCCCATTCTCAATCTCTCACTCTTTCTCAAATAAATAAATAAATAAAAATAAAATATTTAAAAAAAAAAAAAAAAGAAACAAAAATGGGGAGAGGGGGCTGGAGAGCTGGCTTAGCAGTTAAGCGCTTGCCTGCGAAGCCTAAGAACCCCGGTTTGAGGCTCGATTCCCCAGGACCCACATTAGCCATATGCACAAGGGGGCACAAACGTCTGGAGTTTGTTTGCAGTGGCTGGAAGCTCTGGGGTGCTCATTCTCTCTCTCTCGCTCAGAAAGAAAGGAAGAACGAACAAACGAATGAAAAGGGGGCTGGAGAGATGGCTTAGCAGTTAAGGCACTTGCCTGTGAAGCCAAAGGACTCAGATTCAATTTGCCAGTACCCATGTAAGCCAGATGCACAAGGTGGAACATGTGTCTGGAGTTCATTTGCAGTGGCTAGAGGCTCTGGTGTACCCATTCTCTCTCTCTCTCTCTCTCTCTCTCTCTCTCTCTCTCTCAAGTAAATAAACAAACAAATAAATAAAAACAGAAAGAGGGCTGGAGAGATAGCTTAGCATTTAAGGTGCTTGCCTGCAAAGCCTAGGACTAATGTTCAACTCTCTAGGTCCCACATAAGCAAAATGCACAGTGACACAATCGTGCAAGGTAGCACATGCACACAAGGGGATGCATGCATCTGGAGTTCAACTGCAGTGGCTAGCGGCCCTGACACGTGCCCATTCTCTCTCTCTCTCTCTCTCTCACATTAAACAGAAATAAAAAACAGTCTGTTGTGCTTGCCTCAAAGAAAGAAAGAAAAACAAAAAGAGCCAGGCATGGTGGTATACACTTTTAATCCCGGCATTCAGGAGGTAGAGGTAGGAGGACTGTCACAAGTTCAAGACTACCTTGAAACTATATAGTGAATTCCAGGTCAGCCTAGGCTAGAGTCAGACCCTACTTCAAAAAAAACAAAAAACAAACACTAAAAAAACAAAAAAAAAAACACTAAAAAAAGGGGGCAGAGAGAGAAAGAAAGAATGGGAGTCTTTACTTTTAATGTATACACTACATTTACTCAAAACAGAGGGAAAAAACTACATTAAAACCTGAAAACACATTACAATCTCACTTACAGCACTCAACAGGTATAGACGCTATCTGCAGAGAAAGGACTTTTCCATTGGGTTGCGGGATGTGTACTCGAAACACAAGTCGTACTCTAGTATTCTTTCTGCCAATATCAGTTTCTCCTTTTCGAAGCTCTATATCTGAATTGCGGAGTTTCAAAATACCTGCACAGTCAATACTAGGGGAAAAATACAAAAATAATTATTTGATTATTGATAAACCATAGTTCTAAACAACTCAACTGCATAGACAGAGAGATGGTCAATCTGTTAGGGAAGACGAGTGTGGTGGTGTGGGTTGATAATCCCAGTACTTGGGAAGTAGAGACAGAAGGATCAGGAGTTCATTGCCAGCATCAGCTATATGGTGAGTTTTAGGTCAGTCTAGGCTATATGTGACCATCTAAAAACAAATATAGCCAAGGAAGAACTATATACCTGACATCAGGTAAAAAGCACAGTATGAAGCTGGGCATGGTGGCACATGCTTTTTATCCCAGTACTTAGGAGGCAGAGGTAGGAGGACCACTGTTGAGTTCTAGGCCAGCCTGAGATGACAGAGTGAGTTCCAAGTCAACCAGGCCTAGAGTGAGAACCTACCTTAAAAAAGAGAGAAGCATGGTGACACACACCTGTAACCCCAGCACTTAGAAGGCTATGATAGAAAGATTACCAGTGTTAGAGACTAGCCTGGGAAGCAAAATGAGGCTCTTTCTCAAAAAGGAAAAAAAAAATTGTGTGTGTGTGCACATGTGTGTATAACGAGGCCACAGGAAGCCATCAAATGTATTCCTCTATTGCTCTTCCGCTTTATTTCCCTGAGACAAAGTCCCTCACTGAACCTGAAGTTTCCCAGTTTTTAACTTGAATGATTGACCAGTGAGCCCCAATAATCCTGTCTCTATCCCTCTCAGCATTGGGATTACAGGAATGTACACCCATGCATGGCTTTTTAGCTGGGTGACGGGTAATTCAGGTCTTCAAGTTTCAAGTGTTCCTGACCACTGAGCCATTGCCCAAGCTCTAAGTCTTTGTATGGCTATAAGCAAAGTTAAGTAGCATAACAAACTCCTGGGGACTATCTACTTAATCTCACTCAAGCATTGTATTTTGAGTACCCAGCAGAATGAATGGAAACATCCTACAAACTAACCCCTAGGATCAATGAGTTCTTAGATAAACAGTTCAGCCAGCTGTGGTGGCACACACCTTTAATCCCAGCACTCGGGAGGCAGAGGTAGAAGTGAGCCATGAGTTCAATGTCACCCTGAGACTACACAGTAAATTCCAGGTCAGCCTGAGTTAGAGTAAAACCCTACCTCAAAAAACAAAAAAACCAAACAACAGCAACAACAAAAGAAACCACAGTTTAAGGCCAGGCATGGTAGCCTAAGCCTTTAATCCCAGCAGTCAGGAGGCAGAGGTAGAGGGATTGCTACAAGTTCAAGGTCACCCAGAGACTACATAGTGAATTTCAGGACAGCCTGGGCTACAAAGAAACCCTACCCTGAAAAACAAAAACAAAGGGTGGTGAGAGTGAGGCACTGTTTCATTAAAGGAGGGGGAAACAGCCCCTCCTTTATGGTCCATAAATTTATATGGTCCATAAATTTTTTTGTATGGGATAGGGTCGCGCTCTATAGCTCAAGCTGGCTTTAAATTCACTCTGTGGCCCAGGCTGGCCTTGGACTTGAAGCAATCATTCCGTCTAGGCCTTTTGAGTGCTGTATTTATTGATGTGAGTCACCATGCTTGTGTAAAAATTTCTGTTATTGTGTCTTTTTTTGGGGGGGGGGCAGGGTGGTAGTGTTAGGGATAGAGCCTACGACACTACACATGCCTACATGCACTCTACCAAACAAATGTTTGCCGAATTGATTTTATGGTTGTTATTGTAAATTTATTTTGTTTTCTTTGAGATAAGGGCTTATGTATCCAAGGCTGGCCCCAAACTCACTATGTAGCTAAGGATGACCTTGCACTCCTAATTCTCCTGCAAAATGCAGGGATCTCAAGCAGAGGCCACCAATTTGTTTTTTGGAAGTATGCTACCTATCACCCTGCACAACTGGTTATAGGTACTCATATAATGCTCATCAGTAACCTTACAATAATGAATATTTTTTATTTACATTAAAAATTTATGTACGTATTTCTTTTTAAAAGTTGTTTCAGGAGAAGAAAACTCCTCATTTTAGGAAAGGCTTCATGATACCTGGCTGACATATTATTTTCAGGAAGAAGTGGAATTTCCAGAACTTTTGTGCTAGCAATTATTATCTCTTGACTTGCAGTAGCAACTGTTTTTCCAGTGATTCGGTGCACCTGGTAAAATGCATGAGGTCGTAAATATCGATCATCTGCTGTTCCAATAAACATCTGTAGATTTATTGGCTTTTCATTATATCCCAGGAGCTGATTAGAAAAAGAAATACAAAAAAGTATAATCTATTATTATCCATGCATCTCGTAAGCTTATAATAAATTTATTGCTCCTATATCACATACTATTGATACATATTAATTTAAAAAGACAAAATGTAGTCTATGAAAAGTGCTCCCAATTTCTAAATTAGTTTAAGAAATATTAAACACTGGAATACAATACCAAAGGACACGGGGGTGATTTTTATGGGGTGGGGATAAATACCCAAATAAGACTTTCAGATACATGGGACACTATGGAAAGACAAAATTTAATATGGGACACTATGAAAGACAAAATTTAAAAATCATGGGCACAAAGGAGAGAACTTCACTCTAAAGGCACAGAAAATACTTTCAACATAATCATAGCAAAAAAATATCCAAAATTAGAAAAAGGGATGCTAATGAAAATACAGGGGGCATTTAGAACATCAAGCCATCAAAACTAATAGAGTGCCCCTCATCATAATTACACCAATAGCACCAAAGAATAAAACAAAGAAAGTATATTGAAATTGGCAAGACTGAAACACCAAGTCGGGTATAAAGACAAGACTATCTGAGTAACAACAGACTCCTCACAGAAACTAAAACCTTGGAGGACTTGGAATGATGCATTTTAAGTTCTAAAAGACTAAAGACCCACACTACTAGATTCAGCAAAGCTATCTATCATAGTTGAAGAAAAAAAACTTTAAAAATATGTATTTTACAACTCCAATTGCCCAGACAATAAAACCACAGATTAATCACTGGGATCTCATGAAATTACAAAGATTTTGCACTGCAAAGGACACTGTGAATAAAGCAAAGAGGCAACCTACAGAATGGGAAAAAATCTTCGCCAGCTATATATCTGATAGAGGATTAATATCTAGGATATACAAAGAACTCAAAAAGTTAACTAATAAGGAATCAAACAAGCCAATCAAAAAATGGGCTATGGAGCTAAATAGAGAGTTCTCAAAGGAAGAATATGAATGGCATATAAGCATCTAAAAAAATGTTCTACATCCCTAGTCATCAGGGAAATGCAGATTACAACTACACTGAGATTCCATCTCACTCCTGTCAGATTGGATACCATCATGAAAACAAATAATCATAAATGTTGGTGGGGATGTGGAAAAAGAGGAACCCTTCTACACTGCTGGTGGGAATGTAATCTGGTCCAGCCATTGTGGAAATCAGTGTGGAGGTTCCTAAAACAGCTAAAGATTGATCTACCATATGACCCAGCTATAGCACTCCTAGGCATATATCCTAAGAACTCATCCCATTTTCTTAGAAGTACGTGCTCAACCATGTTTATTGCTGCTCAATTTATAATAGCTGGGAAATGGAACCAGCCTAGATGTCCCTCAACTGATGAGTGGATAATGAAGATGTGGCACATTTATACAATGGAGTTCTACTCAGCGGTAAAGAAAAATGAAGTTATGAAATTTGCAGAAAAATGGATGGATCTGGAAAGGATTATACTAAGTGAGGTAACCCAGGCCCCAGAAAGCCAAGTGCCACATGTTCTCCCTCATATGTGGATCCTAGCTCCAGATGATTGGGCTTCTGTGTGTGAAGGAAAAAACTCAGTAGCAGAGGCCAGTAAGTTAAAAAGGAGATATAAAGGGAAGAGAAAGGAAGGGAGGAGGGTACTTAATAGGTTGGTATTGTATATATGTAAGTAGAATGATTGAGATGAGGAAGGGATATGACGGAGAATGGAACTTCAAAGGGGAAAGCGGGGGGGGAGGTTATTACCATAGGATATTTTTTATAATCATGGAAAATGTTAATAATAATTGAAAAAAATTGTATTTTATTTATTTATTTGTTTGTTTGTTTGTTTGAGAAAGACACATAGACACACAGAGAAAGAGGCAGACAGAGTGAGTTTGGACATTCCAGGATCTCTTGCCACTGCAAATGAACTCCAGGTGCATTTGCCACTTTGTGCATCTGGCTGGCTTTGTACGGGTCCTGGGGAATTGACACAGGGCCATCATGCTTTTAAAAGCAAGCACATTCAATCACTGAGCCACCTCTTCAGTTAGAACAACAAAAAAAAAAAAACAAAAAACACTTACGCTAGAGAGATGGCTTTTAGCAGTTAAGGCATTTGCCTGCAAAACCAAAGGATCCTGGTTTGATTCTCCAGGACCCACGTAAGCCAAAAATGCACAAGGGGGAAGCAAATGCATCTGGAGTTTATCTGCAGTGGCTGGAGTCCCTGGCGTGTTCATTCTCTTTCTCTCAAATAAATAAATAAAAATGTTATAAAAAACAAATACACACTTAAAATTATTTGGGGAAATGGAGAGATAGCTTAGCGGTTAAGGCTCTTGTCTGTGAAGCCTAAGGACCTAACTTCAATTCCCTAGTATGAACGTAAGCCAGATAGAAAAGGTGGTACATGCATGTGGTCTTTGTTTGCATTGGTGAGAGGCCCTGGCATGCCCATTCTCCCTTCCTCCCTCTCTCTCTGCTTCTTTCTTTCTCTCTCGAATAAATAAAATATGTAAAAAAAATTTATTTGGGCTGGGGAAATGGCTTAGAGGTTAAGGCCTGTGAAGCCTAAGGAACCAGGTTTGAGTCCCCAGTACCCACATAAGCCAGATATAGAAGGTGGCACATGTGCTTGGAGTTCATTTGCAGGGACTAGAGGCCCTGGCATGCCCATTCTCTCTCTCTCTGCCTCAAATAAATAAATGAATACATGAATAAATAAGGTACACCAACCAAATAGGAAAAAAACAGGTGTTGCTGTTCTCAACAGCACATAAAGAGAACATGACAATTCCAAATAATCAAAAACAGGACACCAAAGGGGAAAGTGGGGGAGGGGAGGGAAATACCATGGTTTGTTGTCTCTAAGTATAAAATTGTCAATTAAAAAAATTTATACACACACACACACATATGAATGAAAAAAAAAAAAAAAACAGGGCATGAAAGTAGAAAAGAGAAGAATTGAGCCGGGCGTGGTGGCGCACGCCTTTAATCCCAGCACTTGGGAGGCAGAGGTAGGAGGATCACTGTGAGTTTGAGGCCACCCTGAGACTCCAAGTCAGCCTGGGCTAGAGTGAAACCCTACCTTGAAAAAGAGAGAGAGGGAGAGAGGGAGGGAGGGAGGGAAGGAGAGAGAGAATAAAGGGTCCAGTGGAAGGGGAGCAGTTGGGGATTATTATATACATGTATGAAAATGGGCACTAAGAAGTTTGTAAAAATATCAAAGCAGAAATTAATGAAATGGAAACAATACAAAGAATCAGTAAAACAAGGAGTTGGTTCTTCATAAGCCAGATGCATAAGGTGACACAAGGTACAAGGTCGATTCCCTGGGACCCATGCACGCAGATGCACAAGGTGGCGCATGCGTGTGTTCATTTGTAGCGGCTAGAGGGCCTGGTGCACCCATTCTTCATCTCTCTATCTGCCTCTTTATCTCTCTTAAATAAATAAATAAATAATTTTAAAATTTATGTATGTGGATGGTGATGATGATGTGTATGGGTGCATGTGGTAGAGGTCAGAGGTCAATCTCAAGGTGTCCACCCTTTCCTTCCACCATCCAGAAGCCTAAGAGCCTCTGGAGTCTCCTGGCTCCACTTCCCATTGCTGTAGGCACGCTGGAACTGCAGCACTTTGCATACGAATTTACATGGATGCCGAGGAGAACTGACCTCAGACCAGCAAGTTGCAAGCAAATGCCATTTTTTAAAATTATATTTATTTATTATGTGTGGAAGAGGGAGAAAAATGAAGGAATGAATGTATATGTGTCCTAGGGCCTTCTGCTGCTGCAAATGAACTCCAGATGAATGTGCCACTTTATGTATCTTGCCTTACATGGTACTGAGGAACAGAACCTTGGCCAGCAGGTTTACAAGCAAGCACCTTTAACCATTGAGCTTTCTCCCCAGCCCATCATGTCTCAAATTTGAAAACCTCAAAGTCTGTATAATGTAAACATTTGGCACTACTTTTAACTTGGACTAATGCAATTCCTTCATGCAATAAATTGAATAGAATCCTCCTAAAAAAGGTGGAGACTCCATGAATTGACTAAGTTATTAAAGCACTTGCCACGTAAGCATGAACAAGAACCAGTTTGGATCCCTAGCACCCCATAAATGCTAGATGGGTGTGGCACTTTGTCAGTAATTCTAGTCCAAACACACACACAGGATATGCACCATCTGCATACACACAAATGCATATACTATACATAAAAACAAACCACACATCACACTACACATATTTTGCACACACACATGCAAAAACTGGTACTTAGAACACTTGACTTGTAGAAACTAAGTCGGCTGTGGTGGTGTATGCCTTTAAGCCCAGCACTAGGGAGGCAGAGGTAGGAGGATCATTGTGAATTCAAGGCCAGCCTGAGTCTTGTCTTGTCTCTTCTTTTCCTCCCCTCCCCTCCCTTCTCTTTCCCTCCCTCCCTCCCTCCTTCCAGGCTGACCAGGAATTTACTATGAAGTTTCAGGGTAGCCTCCAACTCATGGTGATCCACCTACCTCTGCCTCCCAAGTGCTGGGATTAAAGGTGTGCGCCACTATGCACAGCTAACAATCTTCTTTCTCAAGCTAGAAAGTCAGAAAGTTATCTTTTGTCTTGCTTTTGGTTTTTTGAGGTAGGGGCTTGCTCTAGCTCAGGGAAAAATTACCTTTTAGACTAGCAAAGAAAACCTAATGCCAAAGTGCAGCCATGTCAACAAGCACACAAAATAAAGGCTCTCCAGACTTCAGTTTTCCCTCTTTGGACTTAATAAGTAAATAGAATCATTTAACCATCAATATGTATATATTATCTTCAAAACAAGACCCAAAACCTCATACCTTCACAACAGGATGTCCACCAGTTGACGCTTTTACTGCTCCGCGGCTACCTTCAGTTTCATAATGGGCTCGATGATGAGTTTTGGGCTGTACTTCTATTTTCAATTCGCACTGCCCAAAGTGAGTTGGTAAAGGCCAATCTAGTGGAGGTAATGAAGATGTACTATAGACAAAACATACAAAGAAGAATTTTACCATACTATTATTGCCAATCAGTGATTCAAACATTTCTATCCGTACCTAGCATTCCTTCCTATGATCTTTCAAAGTATTCCAAAATAAAACCACTTAACAAATTATGATACTGATTTTAGTAAGTACTTAAAAATCATTTTGCTATTGAATAAATAGTTCTTTTTAAAATTTTATTTATTTAGTTATTTGACAGAGAGAAAGACAAAGAAGTAGAAAGAGAATGGGCACGTCAGGGCCACCAGCTGCTGCAAACAAATGCCACCTTATGCACTTGACTTACGTGGCTACTGAGGAATCAAACTTGGGTCTTTTGGCTTTGCAACCAAGTGCCTTAACAGCTAAGCCATCTCTCCAGCTCTGAATAAATAATTCTTTAACCTGAAAACAAATCTGTTTTATGTACTTTTATGATTCCTATATGTTTTAAAGGTTTACAGACCTTATTAGATGAAGAGAAGGAAGGAGAAGTACAGAGAGTTCTTACCATGAGGATGGCAGAAGGAGATAGGGAACCGACAGGGAAGTAGGGGTCCCCTCCTCACATTGTGCTAGCCCAATGTTACCAGGACTGTTACCAGAGCTGGGATGTATAGGTTCAGCCATCAGAAGAGAGGAGCAGACAAAAACAGGACCCCCCTTTTTTTTTTTTGCTTTTACGAGGTAAAGTCTCACTCTAGCTCAGGCTGACCTGGAAATCACTCTGTCATCTCAGGGTGGCCTGGAACTCATGGCAATCCTCCTACCTTGCCTCCTGAGTGCTGGGATTAAAGATGTGGACCACCACGCCTACTAAGACCCTTATTTTTAAAAATCGTTGATATTTGGTTTTTCAAGGTAATGGTCTTGCTCTAGTCCAGGATGATATGGAATTCACTAAGGAGTCTAAGGCTGGCTTCAAACTCACAGTGATCCTCCTACCTCTGCCTCCTATGTGCTGAGATTGAAGGCGAGTGCCACCATGTTTGGCTTTATTTATTTACATATATATATTTAAATATTTTGTTTATTTGACAGAGAAAGAGGAAGAGAGAGAAAGAGAGAGAGAATGGATGTACCAGGGCCTACAGCCACTGTAATCGAACTCCAGATGGATGTATCCCTTTGTGCATCTGGCTAATGTGGGTTCTGGGTAATTGAACCTGGGTTTTTTGGCTTTGCAAACGCCTTAACCACTAAGCCATCCCTCCAGCTCGGCTTTATATATTTTTATTTTTTTATTTTTTGAGGTAGGGTCTCACTCTAGCTGAGGCTGACCTGAAATTCAGTAGGTAATCTCAGGGCGGCCTCGAACTCATGGTGATCCTCCTACCTCTGCCTCCCGAGTGCTGGAATTAAAGGCATGTGCCACCACGCCTGGCGGCTTTATATATTTTTAAACAATTTTTTTTAATTTATTTACTTGAGAGATAAAGAAGTAGAGAGAGAGGGAGGGAGGATGGGGCATGCCAGAGCCTCTAGCCCTGACAAACAAACTCCAGACGCATGTGCCACCTTGTGCATCTGGCTTTACATCTGGGGAACTGAACTCAGGTTCTTAGGCTTTGCAGGCAAGCACCTTCAACTGTGGAGCCATCTCTGTAGCCTGAGCCCTGTATTTTTTAAAAGTACAAATTCTAATAATTTGTGAAACTGTTAATGGAACTGTTTCTCAACTATGTGTATGTAATTATTAAAGCAATCAAAGTGATATTAATTCACATTCTTAAAGCAAAGACGCTTACCTCTATGCATAACAGTATCTCTATAAGAATCTCTAAGACATCACTCTCTAAAAGTCTCTCTTTAAACATCTCTCTCTCCTCCCTCCTCCCCTGTTTGGTTAGAATCTGTGGAAGTTAATTTATTATGTTTGTTGCTTTCCCTATTTCCTCCCTATTATTTACCTGTCTGAAAAATTACTTATATGATTACACAAAGCAATTGGCAATTTAAGGTAAAATTTAATTTTAGTACATGCATGGCTAAAACAACATAAGAAATCTGCAACATCTTTAAAAAGGTCAACCTTTGCCTTAATAGTATAGCTCATATAACATGAAGGTCTAAAGGTTAATTTAGATATATTAATTCTGAAAATACAGAACTAGAAATGATTTATGTACCTACAAGTTAAATATAATCTTAATGGACCCAAATCTAAAATAATCTGTACTTAAAAATACCATTGGGATGGAGAGATGGCTTAGCAGATAAGGTGCTCGCCTGCAAAGCTTAGAAACCACATAAGCCAGATGCACATGGTGATGCATCTGGAGTCCATCTGCAGCAGCTAGACGCCCTGGTGCATCCATTCATTCTCATTTTTTCTCTCTCTCAAATAAATAAAATAAAATATTTTAAAAAAGTAAACATGGAGCTGGGCATGGTGGTGCATGCCTTTAATCCCAGCACTTGGGAAGGAGAGGTAAGAGGAGCTCCGTGAGTTCGAGGTCACACTCAGACTATATAGTGAATTCCAGGTCAGCCTGAGCTAGAGTGAGACCCTACCTTGAAAAACCAAAAAAATAAAAATAAAAAAATAAATAAGTAAACATGGGCTGGAGAGATGGTTTAGTGATTAAGGCAAAGCCTAAGGACTCCTGTTTGACTCTCCAGATCCCACATAAGCCAGACACACAAGGTGGCACATGTCTTTGAATTTGACTGCAGTAGCTAGAAATCCTCTCTCTCATTAAAAAAAAAAAAGAAAAAGAAAAAGAAAAAAAAAAACCAGGTATGGTGTCTCATGCCTTAAATTCCAGCACTTGGAAGGTAGAGGTAAGAGGACTGGTATAAGTTTGAGGTGACCCTGAGACTATACGGTGAATTTCAGGTCAGCCTGAGCTAGAGTGACAGCCTATCTGGAAAAACCAAAAAAAAGATTACAAAAAACAAAAATTAAAGAAGGGCAGGGCGTGGTGGTACATGCCTTTAATCTCAGCACTTGGGAGTCAGAGGTAGAAGGATCACCATGAGTTTGAGGCCACCCTGAGACTACATAGTGAATTCCAGGTCAGTCTGAGCTAGAATGAGACCTTACCTTGAGAAGCCAAAACAAAACATAAAAAAGGTAGGGTCTCATTCTAGCAGCTCATGATGACTTAGCATTCACTCTGTAGTCCCAGGCTGACCTCAAACTCACTTCCATCCTCCTATTTCTGCTTCCCAGTGAAGAGATTAAAGGTTGCACCACCATGCCTAGCTTAAATTTTAGTTTTTCAAAATGTTTTATTTATTTATTTATTAGAGAGAGGGAAAGAGGGAGAGAGAATGGGCATGCCAGGACCTGTAGCCACTGTAATCAAACTCCAGACATGTGTATCAACTTGTTAGCATGTGTGACCTTGTGTGGAATCTGGGGAGTGGAACATGGGACTCTGAAGGCAAGCACCTTAACCACGAAGCCATTTCCCTCCAGCCCACAAAATTTATTTACGTATTTTTTTTTCTTTGAGGTAGGGTCTCACTCTAGCTCAGGCTGACCTGGAATTCACTATGTAGTCTCAGGGTGGCCTCAAACTCATGGCAATCCTTCTATGTCTGTTTCCCAAGTGCTGGGATTAATGGTATACGCCACCATGCCCAGCCAAAATTTACTTTTGAAAAAAGAAAGAGGGCCCCTAATACTACACAGTTAATTCCAGGTCAGCCTGGGCTGGAGTGAAACCCTACCTTGAAAAACCAATGGGAAAAAAAAAAAAAAAGAGGGCCAGGCATGGTGGCATACACCTTTAATTCCAGCACTTGGGAGGCAGAAGTAGGAGGATTGCTGTGAGTATAAGGCCACTCTGAGACTACATAAAGAATTCCAGGTCACGGTTGGAGAGACAGCTTAGCAGCTAAGGGCTTGCCTGTGAAGCTTAAGGACCCCGGTTCAAGGCTTGATTTCCTAGGACCCAGGTAAGTCAGATGCACAAGATGGCGCATGCATCTGGAGTTTGCAGTAGCTGGAGATCCTGGTGTGCCCATTCTCTCTCTCTCTGTCTCAAATAAATAAATTAAAAATAAAAAAAATTAAAAAAAAGAATTTCAGGTCAGCCTGGCCTAGAGTGAGACCCTATTTTGAAGGGAGAAAAAAAAGAAAAAAGGGGGGCTGGAGAGATGGCTTCGTGGTTAAGGCGTTTGCCTATGAAGCCGAAGGACCCAAGTTCAATTCCCAGGACCTATGTAAGCCAAATGCACAAGGGGCACATAGGTCTGGAGTTCATTGCAGTGGCTGGAGGCCCTGGCATGCCTATTCTCTCTCCATCAGTCTTTCTCTGCTTACAAATAAATAAATTTTGAAAAAAAAAGATATTAAAAAAAAGAGAAGGAAGGACAAGGGAAGGGTAGTAGAATGGAAGGGAAGGGAAGAAGGGGACAGCAAAGGGGAGACAGTCAAACCATTATGAACAGATAATATAGTTACATGGTACCAATAATTTACAAGCAGGAAAAATGATCAACCTTTTCCATCAACTCACCGAAATATGGGGGTGTGACCGGGCTTTGGTTTGCTCCAGGTAAAATGTGAAGGTACTGAAAGAAACTGGTCACCAGATGAATCCTTCTTTAAAGGATACTGTGATGCAAGGCCATCATCTATTGAAGTCTCCCGGGATGGTGATAAGCTCCCTTGATCATCTGAGCAAAGCTCTAATTTTCCTGGTAATATGGCAGCTTGATCTTCAGATGTCTTCCTTGTTTTCAAAGGGATATCAGTTTCTACACTGTACTGAAATGGAAAAAGTGTAGGGCCAAGGCCTGATCCACTGTGGACAGAAGCATTAAGCCAGGTCTCTTCTGTTACACTTCCCCTAGGGGAGTGACCAGGAGAAGGAACAGGTGAGTGATGGGGAGAAAGGGAGCCAGCATAACACACATCAGCACTGGAGTGCCGCCGTTTACCACAGGGGGAAGTGGGCCTCGATGAGGGTCCTGAGGCTGGTCTGGGGCTCAGCCAATTCTCATCAGTGATACTGGATCTAGGAGAGTGGCAAGGAGATTGCCTGGGTGACAAGGAGTGTCCAAGTCCATACTGCTGATGCCAGGAGTCTTCTCCAGGACATCCTCCTGGAGAGCCTCCTGGAGAAGTGAGAGGGGATCCAAGAGTAAATCGAGCAGCAGCTTCATTCAACTCTGATTCTACATCATCATAAAGGTGTGAGAGAGATTCACAAGAGGATGCATCTGAGAACCAGCTCCTAGAAGAAATGCTGCTGGCAGGACTGGGACTAAGGGAAGACTCCCGGTAGGATGGCTCAAGAGGAAGATAGAGATGATCTCTAGAAGGCCTTTCCAAAAACTCCCTTTCTGGGTCATTTATATGTAGGTCATCTTCACGTGCATCTGTTTCTTGATGACAGTTAGGAGAGATGGATGTAATTTGAATACTTGGGCACTCAAAGGGTTTGGGACCACCTAATGGGCTGTATTTAGATTCAGAAATATCACCAGTTCCTTCATAGTTTTTGTGACCTTGGAGCTGAAATGATGATGACAAAACAGAAGAGTGAGATGGTAATCCATGATGTGGTAAGCCAATAGGTGAGTTTAAGGTAGATGAAGGTGGCTCTACATTAAAGATGTAAACGGGCGCACAATCATCTGGCTCAAGATCTATGGGAAGGAAGGCAAAAAAATCAACAAAGGAAAAAAATTAGAAAATTCAGACATATTAATTACTAGATGAAAAAATAAGTAACAGTAATCCCAAGAGAAAAAAAATGGAACGCCAAACAGATATAATTGGCTCTAATAATAAAGAGTTGCTAGGGGGCTGGAGAGATGACTTAGTGGTTAAGCACTTGCCTGTGAAGCCTAAGGACCCCAGTTTGAGGCTCAATTCCCCAGGACCCACATTAGCCAGATGCACAAGGGGGCGCACGTGTCTGGAGTTCGTTTGCAGTGGTTGGAGGACCTGGCGCGCCCATTCTCTCTCTTTATCTGTCACTTTCAAATAAATAAACAAAAATAAACAAAAATTTTTTTTAAAAAAGCGTTGCTAGGGAGATTGCTCAGTGGTTAAAGAAGCTTGCTAACAAAACCTGTTGACCTAGGTGGAATCCTCTAGCACCACCACAAAAAGCCAGATGCAAAAAGTGGCACGAGCATCTGGCATGCCTATCTGCAGCAAGAGACCCTTGTGCAGTTGCGGATACATACACACACACAAATTTTTAAAAGACTAGCTTGGTCATGGTGGCTCATGATTATTATAATCCCAGAACACAGAATGCAAAGGCAGGAGGATTACTGTAGTTAATACCTGTCTGGACTACCGGCTACACAGTGAGTTCTAGGCCTGCCTGTGCTACACAATCAGACCCTATATTTATTTTTATATTTGGTTTTTCAAGGTAAAGTTTTATGCTAGCACAGGCTGACCTGAAATTCACTACGTAGTCTCAGGATGGCCTCGAACTCATGGCGATCCTCCTACCTTTGCCTCTTAAGTGCTGGGATTAAAGGCATGTGCCACCACACTCAGCTCAAGACCCTATTAAAAAAATGGAGAAGACAAATGTGGTGGTGCACTCCTTTAATCCTAGCACTCGAGAGGCAAAGGTTGGAGGAGCGCCGTGAGTTCGAGGCCATCCTGAGACTTTATAGTGAATTAAAGGTCAGCTCTGAGCTAGAGTGTGACCCTACCTCAGAAAAATAAAAAAATGGGAGGCTGGACAGATGGCCTAGCACTTAAGGTGCCCTCTTGCAAAGTCAAAGGACCCAGGTTCTATTCCCCGGTACCCATGTAAAGCACGTGCCCAAGGTGGTACGTGTGTCTGGAGATCATCTGCAGTGGCTGGATGTTCTGGCACTCCTATTCCCTCCCTCCCTCATAAATAAATAAATAAATAGACTGAAGAGCTGGCTCAGAGGTTAAGGCACTTGCCCATAAAGCCTAAATGACCCAAGTTTAATTACCCAGTACCCAAGTAAAATCCAGATGCAAAAAGTAGCCAATGCATCTAGAGTTTGTTTGCTATGGTTCAAGGCCACGGTGGGCCCATGCCTTTAATTCCAGCACTTTTGGGTAGTGGAGGCAGGAAGATCACTGTGAGTTCAAGGCCAGCTGAAAACTACATAATGAATTCCAGGGTCAGCCTGGGCTAGACCCTACTTAAAAAAAAAAAAAAAACCAAAAAAAAAACCCCAGACTTTCGGCCAAGATGGCGACGGCCTAGCTGCGCTGCAGATACCAGGGAAAGAAAGATGCAGATCCTAAGGAGAGAGCTGCCCCAACATACCTCAAAAGGGGCCCAACTGAAACTAAGGACAATTGGCGAAACAAGCAAAGGTGATGTTTTCCTGATGAACTGCATACCAGCACAAAGGGGAAGGAGACCAACACAGAGAAAAATCAACTCCTACCAAATCAGAGAGCCAGAGCCTCAGAGGCCCCCAACACCTCAGCACTGAAGCAGACCAAAAATGAACCCAACATGGATCAGGGAAATTTTGCAGAAGAGGGGGCGGAAAGAATGTCAGAGTCACATGTTGGGTCATGATATGCAGAGACATTTATCAGACCAATAACTGTGGGCTAACTCCACAATGCACGACCCATTTACATCAACAAGGAGGGTCCAATGGGAGGGGGTAAATCATGGATGAGCCTAAACAATGGTACCAAACTGCCTGAATTTGCTGAAAAGAAAACTAATAAATTAAATTAGAAAAAAAAAAAAAAACAAGAAAGGAACAAACCCTTTTAAAAAATGCATCTAGGCTGGACATGGGTGGATACCTGGGAGGCAGAGGTAGGAGGATCACTGTAAGTTCAATGCCACCCTGAAGTTACAGTGAAGGTTACACAGTAAATTCCAGGTCAGCATGGGCTAGAATGAGATTCTACCTAGAAAAACCAAAAAGCATCTAGTTATTTGTGCAGAATTATATATTTACCTATGCAATAATATATTTTAATTTTTATTTACTACTTTATTTTCAAAAGTTATAATCAGAAAATATGGTCTGAAAATATGAATGCTATTAAAAAAGAAATAAACATCTTTAACCCTAAAAAACAAAAGAATTGTAAGATGATATAATAATGTAAATTGAGGAGCTACAGATATGGCTCAGCAGTTAAAGGCATTTGATTGTAAGGTGTGACAACCCAGGGTTCAATTCCCCAGAACTCACATAAAGCCAGATCCACAAAGCGGCAAATGTGTCTGGAGTTCATCTGTAGTGGCAAGAGGCCCTGGTGTGCCCATTTTTCTGTCTCCCCTTAAAATAAGTAAATTTTTTTTTTTTTTGGTTTTTCAAGGTAGGGTCTCACTGTAGCCCAGGCTGACCTGGAATTCACTATGGTGTCTCAGGGTGGCCTCGAACTCATGGCGATCCTCCTACCTCTGCCTCCCAAGTGCTGGGATTAAAGGCGTGTGCCACCACGCCTGGCTAATAAAAATATTTTTAAAAAATAATATAAATTAAGCCTCATTTGGGATTTGTACATTAAAATTATGTGAAAGTAGAGTCAAGGAAAGGTGCTCTTTTTTCTCACCAGGCAAGGGTGGTATGTGACTGAATTGCAAGTCAGTCAACTCAGGTCAAGGCAGGAGACTCACTAGTTCTAGACCAGGCTACAATGTGAATTTTAGGCCAGCTTAGGGTATAAAGACACATATCTCAAAATCAGTAATAAAAAGAATCTTAAATTTAAAAATGAGTAAATTAAAATAAAATCTACTGGGCTGGAGAGATGGCTTAGCGGTTAAGCGCTTGCCTGTGAAGCCTAAGGACCCCGGTTCGAGGCTCGGTTCCCCAGGTCCCACATTAGCTAGATGCACAAGGGGGCGCACGCGTCTGGAGTTTGTTTGCAGAGGCTGGAAGCCCTGGCGCGCCCATTCTCTCTCTCTCCCTCTACCTGTCTTTCTCTCTGTGTCTGTCGCTCTCAAATAAATAAATTAAAAAAAATTAAATAAAAAAAATAAAATAAAATAAATCTACCCCTTGATGGAACATCTAACATTAAGCAAGTCTTGCCAGGAACTCAACTGTATCAACAACTACTATTGTCTTTGCCATCCTGCACTCAGTTTTAGAAGAATGTACTTGATAACATAATAAAAACTTACTAAATCTAAACAGCCAGGTGTGATGGCACACACTTTTAATCTCAGCAAAGGTAGGATAGCTGTTGAGTTCAAGGCACCCTGAGACTACATAGTGAATTCCAGACCAACCTAGGCTAGAGCTAGAATCCTACCTGGAAAAAAAAAAGTTACTAAATCTCAACTCTTTTAGTGAAAACAGTGGAAATCACCCAAAGACTTTACAGTTTCATTCTAATGTAATTATTGTATCACTGTCTTTTCAGGGCTAACACATGCCCTTCCTCCAAATAAAGAATAGAGAAAGCAAATAAGAATGTATGAAAGACAGAGCCACCAAAAAAATGAAGTGCTGTCTTATCTTTTTCCTGTCACCAAAGTCCAAGCTCTGAAAACGACAGCAGCAGTCACTACCATCTCACTATAATGAAAGTTGTAGCTCAGGTTCCCAATTCTAGAATTCTATCTCAAGATGCTTCCTTCAGAAGCTTGACCATTTCAAGGCGTACTTGTCTTATATTCTGTCAGCCACCAGAGGGCCCCAGGCAAGCGTCTGGAGTAATCTGGAGAATGTAGATTGCTTATTCATGTCTTTACTACCAGTAAAACAGGAGGCTGTCAAAATACAGCCTGTGGACTAAATCTGGCCTACCACCCATTTTGGTATAGTCTATAAGCTAAGAATACTTTTTTTGAAAAACTGTTTTATGACATATTAGGATGTGATTCAAATTCTGGTATCCAGAAATAAAATTTTATTGCAGCACAGCCATATTCAATTATATACTGTCAAGCCGGGCGTGGTGGCGCATGCCTTTAATCCCAGCACTTGGGAGGCAGAGGTAGGAGGATCGCAGTGAGTTCGAGGCCACCCTGAGATTACATAGTGAATTCCAGGTCAGCCTGGGCTAGAGTGAGACCCTACCTCAAAAAAAAAAATCAAAAAAACAAACAAACAAACAAACAATTATATACTGTCCATGGTTACATTCCCACAAGGTACAGATAGATGAGTAACTGAAAAGACACCTTAGGAGTGAGCACCACTTTGGTGCTTGGAGCACAGTAATACAGTTTTGGATTTGTTTGGTGTGTATATTCATGTTGCACACATCCTTGGGACTGGATCCAGAACCGTGCACATGGCTAGGCCTGGGGGTACATGTCTTCAATGCCAGCACTCAGGACGCAGAGATAGGAGGATTGCCATGAGTTCAAAGCCACCCTGAGACTACATAGTGAATTCCAGGTTAGCCTAGTTAGAGTGAAACCCTACCTCAAAAAAAAAAAAAAAAAAAGTGAGCTATAACCCAGGTCCCAAGTCATATACATATATAAGTTCTAACTTTCACTACATTTCAAGTGCAACGTATGTTGAGATACTGGAACGTTAAAATTAACAGTGAATAGTCATCACATGAAAACAAAACTGATCTTTGAATGTTGCTCTTTTAAAGTACTATGGAGTTATGTTAGTTGGTTATCAAATTAGATGGCAAAACATTGTGTTTATCATGCAGTGATATGACTATGCCAAAAGAACACATTACATATAAGCATTGTCACAGTAAGCATTTATCACAATGACTTACAACTCACAGGCAAGCAGAAGAAAAATTAGAAAATGTGTTAAAGGGGAAACCAACTGCTCTCTAATTGGACTGAAGGCCCACTCCACGGGAGGGAATGCATCCCCAATACTAAAAACCTACAACAGGGGTAGTCACGAGCCCTAGATGTGTAATGTCTGCTGGTGGCTGGCTAAATGTATATACTATGTTCACCAAACTGCCCAGTAAGCCCTGGGGGGGGGGGGATATGATGGAGAGTGGAGTTTCAAAGGGGAAAGTGGGGGGAGGGAGGGAATTACCATGGGATATTGTCTACAATTATGGAAGTTATCAATAAAAATAATTTAAAAAAAGAAAATGTGAAACAGTTTGTCATGGTAGAATTTCTTCACAGACAAAATCAATAAATAAGGCGAGGGCTGGAGAGATGGTTTAATGGTCAAGGCACTTGCCTGCAAACCCAAAGGACCTTGGTTCCATTCCCCAGGACCCATGTTAGCCAGATGCACAAGGTAGGGCATGTCTCTGGAGTTCGTTTGCAGTGGATGGAGGCCCTTGGTGCACCCATTCTCTCCCTCTCTCCCTCCCCCCCCCCCCGCTCAAATAAATAAATAATTTTTTTAAATAAGGCAACTGTTCACCAAACTGCCCAGTAAGCACTTCTTTAATGTTCATACCCATATATTAATGCTACTCTTACTTTTGGTTAGAGAAGCTTCTCTTTTCAGATGGTGGTGACCTTAGGATGACTTAGAAGGCATCATAGTGCTGGAAAGAAGTGACAGGAGTGCTCAGCACTGAAATATCTCTATCATACCTTCCATGGCTCAGGGTCCATTGCAGAAGAGGTGGTGAAAAGAACGTAAGAGCCAAAGGAAGGGTAGGACTCCTTACAACGTGCTCCTCCAGACACAAAATGGCCTGGATATCCACAACCTCACAATGCCTGGTAGTACCTATGCAAGGCCATCATAATAGGAGGAAAAGATCATGACATCAAAATAAAAGAAACTAGGGCTGGAGAGATGGCTTGGTGGTTAAGGTGCTTGCCTGCCAAGCCTAAGGACCCAGGTTTGATTCCCCAGTACCCACATAAGCCAGATGCACAAAGTGGCTCAAGCATCTGCAATTCGTTTGCAGTGGCTGGATGCCCTGGCATGCCCATTCTCTCTCTTCCTGACACTTTCTCTCTCTCAAATAAACAATAATTTTTTTAAAAAAAGACTAATTGGAGAGTAGATTTATGAAGGGGAAGTGGGTAAGGGGAAATAATTATCCTGTTTATTGTCTATAATTATAGCAGTTGTCAATAAAAAAAAATAAGCCAAGGCTACAGAGATGGCTTAGCAATTGTAAGGTGCTTGCCTGCAAAGCCTAAGGATGAGGGGGGGGGGGAGGGAGGGAGAGGGAGGGAGGGAGAGGGAGAGAGAGAAAATATGAATTAGCGTACAGGGCCTCCAGCCATTTTAATCCAACTCCAGACAGGTACACCACCTTGTGAGCCTGTGCAACACTGTGCATGTGTCTCCCTAAAGTGGGATCTGGGGAGTAGAACATGGCTTCGCAGGCAAGCGCCTTAACTGAGTTATTTCCCCACTAACCAAATGTGGTGGGTTGATTCTGGTGCCCCCATAAACTTAGGTGTTCTGAATGCTAGGTTCCCAGCTGATGGAGATTTGGGAATTAATTCCTCTTGGAGCCAAAGTACCAGGAGTGCAGTGCAATACTGTGTTGTAGACATGGCTTGACTATTGCACTCACAGCAGCTGTGGTTATTTGCATAAGACCTGCACAAAACTGGGCCAATCAACATTTCATCATAGAATCATAGATGTGGGTAAGCCTCATGAAACACCACTCCTCCCTGAGGAACTACTGGCAATTAACCTTAGCTTGGGGAAAGGAGTCACTTCTTTGAATGCCGTAGCCATAGTTCACATTGAGTTCAAGTTGCCTATACTCCAGTAAATAACTACCACTCATGCTGCTGCAGTCAGGTTCACATTGCTGCCAGAAAATACCTGACCAAGAGCAGCTTGTGGGGAAAAAAAAGGTTTAGTTTGGCTTACAGACTCAAGGGGAAGCTCCATAATGGCACAGGAAAACAATGGCATGAGCAGAGGGTGGACATCACTTCATGGTCAACAACAGATGGGCAACCAAGGGGACACTGGCTAAAAAACCCATAAGCCTGCCCCCAACAATGCACTGCCTTAAGGAGGTGTCAATTCCCAAATCTCCATCAGCTGGGAACCTAGCATTCAGAAAAACTAAGTTTAGGAGGGCACCTGAATCAAACCACCACATTCCACCCCTGACCCACATAAACTGATAACCATCTGTGATGTAAATGCAATGCATTCAGTCTAACTTTAAAAGTCCCCATAGTTTTTCATCAATCCTAATGATATTCAATATTCCCGTAGTCCAACATCTTCTTTAAAAAATTTTTAAATTGTTTCATTTATTTGAGAGAGAGAGAGAGAGAGAGAGAGAGAGAGAGAAAGAGGCAGATAAAGAATGAACACTTCAGGGCCTCCAGACACTGCAAATGAACTCCAGACGCAGGCTTAGCCTTGTGCATCTGGCTGACATGGGTCCTGGAGAGTTGAACCTGGGTCCTTTGGCTTTGCAGGCAAACACCTTAATGCTAAGCCATCTCTCTATCCCAGGCCAAGATCTCTTAACTGAGCCGTAGTACAAAAAAACCAAAAAAACAAAACAAAAAAAAACCCATAATGGCACAGAATAAACACTCACAAATGATCGCATTGGGCATAGCAAAGAAATATTCAATCAATACAAGATTTAAACAGGGCAAACATCAAACTCTGTAGCTCTAAGTCCAACAACTCTAGTTAGTGACAAATTGCCAAGTCTAGTAATTCTAACCAGCAGCAAGTCTATGGAGTTCCAATTCTGCCCCTCCAGCTAGGCTACTCAGAGTCCTGGAAACTTTATCTAGGGCCAGCAGCTTTCCTCAGCGCCTGTCTCGTGGTCCTGAACTGGGTCTCCACTACATATGTGGTACACCCTCATGGCTCCTCCGGGTCTCCATGCAGGCAATCCTGCTCCACACTGGCCATGTTCCAAAACATAAGACCATGTTGCAAATTCAATGACCCTCTCTTCCCTGCATTCTTTATATTCTTTATAATATCAGGTGGGGTGCCAAGTTGTTAATCCAGGGGGTTATAAAGCAGACTTTGAAGAACAGGGCACTCCTTGAGCATTCAGGTCCCTTCAAAAGTATCTGTATTCTTCCTATTGTCCCAATGCAGGTCAGCTGGCTCAATCTCAATGGCTGTAATCTCTCATACAATTACAGCTGAATGGGCAGCAGTTTCAGCCAAAAGATTGCAATTTTTTTTTTTCTGTGCTATATCCCTCTGCTCACACCAGTCCATTTCTATGCAATGCAACCCCACACAAATTCTCAGGACACAGGTATAGCAGCAAGTTTCTCACACAATCTGCTTCTAGCACACTCCAGGCAAAGCTCTTTCTTTCTCACTTTCATAATCCAAACCTCACAGCCCATAGTTCTTACTGCATTCAGGCCTTTCAACTCTAACCAGAATAGTCCATCAAGCTGTACTTACAAAGTGCTGCAAGGCTTCTCTTAGGCCAGTATTTCAAATTCTTCCATATTCCTCTCAAAAAATCAGCTCCAAAAGGCCCAAAACCACACACTCAGATGTCTAGTAGCAATGATACCACTCCTTGGTACCAACTTTACTGCTGCAGTCAGGTTTGCATTGCTGGCAAAAAACATCAGGCCAAGAATAGTTTGTGGGGAAAAAAGTTTATTTTGGCTTAAAGACTTGAGAGAAAGTTCCATGATGGCAGGGGAAAATGAAGGCATGCGCAGACAGACAGTGGACATCACTTCCTCAGGTGTACAACAACAACAGGAGAGTGTGCCAAAACATTAACAAGGGAAATTGGCTGTAACACCCATAAGCCCACCCCCAACAATACAATGTCTCCAGGAGGCATTAATTCCCAAACCTCCATCAGCTGAGAACTAGCATTCAGAGCACCTACGTTTATGGGGCACCTGAATTAAACCACCACACATGCTCATGGAAGCAACCCTAATTTAACTCAGTGGATCACTTACACAAAGGATTATACGTAATCCCTAAGATTAGATATAAAGTAGAAGGTGGACTAGTTGGGAAAAAGAAAAGGTTTAACAGGAGAGGAGTAAAAGAAAATAATGAGTGGGAATATAATTAAAATACACTATGTAAAATAGCAGCAGTCCTTCTGAAACTTCAAAGAACAGAAGTGGAGGTGGCGCATGACAGCACACAGGTGTAATTGCTAATCTCTGGAACAGAAGCAAGATTATTGTAGTTCTATGCCAGCCTGGGCTACATAGTGAGTTTCATACCAGTCTAGGCTATACAGTGAGATCTTATTTTCAAAAAAAAGCCAATAAACAGAAAAGGAAAAAATGCTTGCCAATATATTCTATCAGACCAACTGATTTTCATGATGCCAAAACAAGACATATTACAAGAAACTGCATACCAATATCCATATTAAAACTGGCACAAAAAATTCTCAACTAAATTATTAGCAAACCAAATCCAGTAACACATTAAAAGAACCAAGTGGGATTTGTACAAGAGATGTAAGGGTAATGCAACAAATGAAAATCAAGTGATATGATACACAACATTAAGAATATGGATGGGGCCGGGCGTGGTGGCGCATGCCTTTAATCCCAGCACTCGGGAGGCAGAGGTAGGAGGATTGCCGTGAGTTCAAGGCCACCCTGAAACTCCATAGTGAATTCCAGGTCAGCCTGGGCTAGAGTGAGACCTTACCTCGAAAAAAAAAAAAAAAAAAAAAAAAGAATATGGATGGGGTTAAAGAGATGGCTTAGAAGTTAAAGCCCTTGCCTGCAAAGCTGAAGGACCCAGGTTCAATTCCCCAGCACCCATGTAAGCCAAATGCACAAGGTGGCACATGTATCTGGAGTTCGTTTGCAGTGACTAGAGGCCCTGGCACGCCCATTCTCTCTATGTGCCTCCCCATCAAATATTTATTTAAAAAAAAGAAAGTGGAAGCCGGGCATGGTGGTGCACATCTTTAATCCCAGCACTCGGTAGGCAGAGGTAGGAAGATTGCCATGAGTTCAAGGCCACCCTGAAACTACATAGTTAATTCCAGGTCAGTCTGGGCTAGAGGGAGACCCTACATAAAAAAAAAAAAAAAAAAAAAAGAAAGAAAGAAAGAAAGAAAAGAAAAAGGAGGAGGTAGAGATGGCTCAGTGGTTAAAGGTGCTTCCTTGCAAAGCCTATCGACCCAGGTTGGATTCCCCAATATCCATGTAAAGCTAGATGCACAGTGGCACATGCAGCTGGAGTTCATTTGCAGCAGTTGGAGGCCCTGGTATACTCATTCTTTCTGTCTCTCTTTTCTCTCTCTGCTTGTAAATAAATAAGAAGAAATATGGTCAGGAATGGTGGGGCAAGCCTTTAATCCCAGCATTCAGGAGACAGATAAGTAGATCACTGTGAGTTGGAGGCCAGCCTGAGACTACATAGTGAATTCCAGGTCAGCCTGGGCTAGAGACCCTACCTGGAGAGGGGAAGTAGATAAATAGATATATGACAGATACACAGACAGACAGGATAATTTCCTAGAAGCTCACAGTGATCACAGCAAAGAACAACAGCAGAGCAAGATCCAGGAGAAAACCTGCCTCAAATGAGAAGGAAAGACAAGGACCAACCCAAAAATTGTCTTTTGACTTCCACTTGCACCATGGTACCTGTGTGCACACATTTGTCCAAATCCTACCAAAACCCTACTATATGATGATAATTTTTTTTTAATTTTTATTTATTTATTTGAGAGCGACAGACACAGAGAGAAAGACAGATAGAGGGAGAGAGAGAGAACGGGCGCGCCAGGGCTTCCAGCCTCTGCAAACGAACTCCAGACGCGTGCACCCCCTTGTGCATCTGGCTAACGTGGGACCTGGGGAACCGAGCCTCGACCCGGGGTCCTTAGGCTTCACAGGCAAGCGCTTAACCGCTAAGCCATCTCTCCAGCCCATGATGATAATTTTTTAATGATAATTTTTTAAAGGTGTAAAATTATAAGACAAGCAGAACAGAAGATGAAACCATAGCAACACAATTTTCAAATGCTAGAATGTAGGACACTCAGTAACTGATTTAGGATCCAAAAAGCCAGAAGCATGGAAAGAACCTAAGCAACAAGAAAGGAGCCCACAACACTCAGGAAATGCACTCCCAGCTACTACTGAAAACAGAAGTGAAGACAAAACTAAATACATGATTGGAACAAAGCTGTACAACAAAAACTAGCCCATTTCCCAAACTTCCACACTTTTCCCTTCATTCAATAGTACTGGCTTACTTTTCATTTAGGCAGAAGATGAAATTTTCCAGAGGTGAAAGAAGGATGACTGAGAACCTGGGCAACTATTCTGAAAACAGGATGATGAAACAAAGTCTCTGTAAAACTTGTATATTGAAACCCTAAGTGCCTTTCTATTCCCTTGGCTCACAAGATAATAGACTTATATTCTGTAGGCAATAGACTGGAAGACTTCTCTTGGGAATTTAATTAGCCTAAGGAGAAAATCTACAAATAATGACATCAAAGGTCACCTAGTAAAAACCTCTACCATAAGAGTTTAAGATGGCAAGTACCACTTGTTATCACAGAACAACCAATAAAATTTTAGTGCCTCATTTAAGAAAATTAAGCAGATAGCAATGATCAGCAAACATCTAAGAGAAGCTTCAACATTAAAAATAGTGACAAACCGGGCTTGGTAATGCACGCCTAATCTCAGAGCTCAGTAGACAGAGGTAGGAGAGCTTCACCAGGTAAGCCTGGGTTAGAGTGAGACTACCTCAAAAAAAAAAAAAAAAAAAAAAAAAAGCCAGGCGTGGTAGTCCATGCCTTTAATCCCAGCACACCCGGGAGGCAGAGGTAGGAGGATCGCCAAGAGTTTGAGGCCACCCTTAGATTCCATAGTGAATTCCAGGTCAGCATGGACCAGAATGAGAACCTACCTCGAAAAGCCAAAATACAAATGAACAAAAATGAAGGAAGGAAGGGAGGGAGGGAGAGAGAGACAGAAGGAAGGAAGGAAATACTAAACTGGGCGTAATGGCACATGCCTATAATCCTAGCACTCAGAGGGAGAATTCTGAACTCCAGAAAGAAGCAGACAGAGAATCAGTGAGTATGGGCGCACCAAGGCCTCTTGCCACTGCAAATCAATTCCAGAAGCATGCACCACTGTGTGCGTCTCGCTTTACATGGGTACTGGGGAATGGAACACAGGCTGTCAGGCTTTGTAAGCCAGTGCCTTTAACCACTGAACTATCTGTCCAGCCCCTCAGTAAGATTTATATCACCACAGTAGTACAAATACTAATCCTCATATTTCCAATAAAGAAGACTAAGGTGTACAAAAGTCACAGTTTTCAGAAAAGAAATCAATTATAAAATACAATTTCTGTATCTCTTCCAAGCCCCCATCATCTTTGGGACTTTGTTTTGTTTTGAAATGGGCTCTTTCTATGTAGCCTTGGCTGGCCTGGAACTTGAGGTGACCTTCCTGCTTCTACTTCCCAGGTGCTGGTATCATAAGCATGTGTCACCATGTTCAGAGCCAACCTGTTTCTTTCTTTCTTTCCTTCTTTCCTTCTTTCCTTCTTTCCTTCTTTCCTTCTTTCCTTCTTTCCTTCCTTCCTTCCTTCCTTCCTTCCTTCCTTCCTTCCTTCCTTCCTTCCTTCCTTCCTTCCTTCCTTCCTTCCTTCCTTCCTTATTTGAGAGAGAAAGAAAGAGGCAAAGAGAAAAAAAGAGAGAATGGGTGCACTAGGGCCTTCAGCCATTGCGAACAAACTCCACGCTTGTGCATTGTGTGCATGTGCAACATTGCATGCTTGCGTCACTGTGTGCCTGGCTACATGAGACCTGGAGATTTGAACATGAGTTCTTAAACTTCTCAGGTAAGCGCTTTAACCTCTAAACCATCTCTTCAGCCCCGATCTAGTTTCTTTCTCTCTCTCTCTCTCTCTCTCTCTCTCTCTCTCTCTTTTTTTTTTTTTTGAGGTAGGGTCTCACTCTAGCCTAGGATGACCTGGAATTCACTATGTAGTCTCAGGGTGGCCTTGAACTCACAGTGATCCTCCTATCTCTGCCTCCCAAGTGCTGGGATTAAAGGCATGCACCACCACACCTGGCTTCTAATCTGTCTTCTTAATTCCTTTCTACTCCATACTCTTTCCCTGGATCTTAGCCTACTAACAAGGGTTGACATCCTTCATCAATTTTTCTTTGCTCTCAACGTAACAGCAGACTCCCTCCATCTCCATATCTCCAGTTAAATGCTGACTCTTTAGAACACTTTCTTAGTAGCCACTGTAATATATAATGATGCTCATTCATTTATTCTCGAATTCATACTCTAGTGCTAAAAAGACAGTGCTAGTATTATTTTAACCACTCCTACATCTCTCTCTGCCTCGGGAAACTGTTACCATTCTTTTGGCAGCCTACTCAACACAAATCACCTTTGATCTAGATTACCAAATGGCAGGTCAATGACATCCAGCAGAGGTTTCCTTTCTATTCTAGAAACTACTTGGATTCAAGGTATCTTCAACAAAGTTCCTGACTATCACTTACCTTTCTTTAGCATCCAATTCCCAGGAACATACATACCCTGACACTTCCAGGGCCCTTGTGATTCCTATCTGTCATCTTGAAATCCTAAAATCTCTATCTCTGACCACTCTACCTACCTAACTCTTCTGTCCCTTCTCCCTCTTTTTCCTTCTCTCTCCCCTCTCTTGCTTCCCCTTCCCTCCTCCTCCCCACCCTAACTCATTATGTAGCTATGGATAACTCATATTTCCTTTTTTTGGTTTTTCGAGGTAGGGTCTCACTCTAGCTCAAGCTGACCTGGGATTCACTATGTAGCCTCAGGGTGGCCTCAAACTGGTGGTGATCCTCCTACCTCTGCCTCCCAAGAGCTGGGATTAAAGGCATGCACCACCATGCCCGGCATGACTCGTACTTCCATTCTCCCTTCCTCCACACCCAAGTGCTGGGATTACAGGTGTACACCACCGTGCCAGGTTTTATGTGGTGCTGAGGATTGAATCCAGGGCCTCCTTGCATGTAAGGCAAGCACTCTACCAACTGAGCTACATCAATAGTCTGCAGTACCACTTTTAGATATATAATCTCTTAACCCCTTTTATCTCAATCTATCTTTCATCTCCTAGCTTAATTTCCTCCCCATCCCATCTAAATAAGCAACTCCATCTTTTCAACCACCTTCTTTCTGACCCTATGTATGTATGTATGTTTGCATGCATGCATGCATGTATGTGTGTGTGTGTGTCAATCATCCATCCATCCATCTACTCCTTCCCCCCCAAATAGGGTCTCACTAGCTCAGGCTGACCTGCAATTCACTACGTAGTCTCAGGCTGGCCTCAAACTCAATGATTCTCCTACCTCTGCCTCCCAAGTGCTAGAATTACAGGTATGTGCCACCTCCTTTGCTCTATCTTTTTTTTAAAATATTTTTTGTTTATTTTATTTATTTATTTATTTGAGAGCAACAGACACAGAGAGAGAAAGAGGCAGAGAGAGAAAGAATGGGCGCGTCAGGGCTTCCAGCCACTGCAAACGAACTCCAGACGCGTGCGCCCCCTTGTGCATCTGGCTAACGTGGGTCCTGGGGAATCGAGCCTTGAACCGGGGTCCTTAGGTTTCACAAGCAAGTGCTTAACCGCTAAGCCATCTCTCCAGCCCGCTCTATCTATCTTTTGACCTAAGAAATTTGCATTTAGGATCAATCTAGTCATCTTCTTCGTTATATTATACTAAGTTAGATACTGCTGGGACAGAAAACAAAAACATTAGACAGTAGAAATGCAGATTTTCAAACTGTTTTGAGATAAAAACGGTGCTCATCATATTTCAGCACTTTACTTGTCATGGCTACAGAAGCAGTCCTGGCACATAAGTAGGAACATGGAATATAGTGAGTAGAGCCCGGGAATGCTACTAAACATTCCACAAAGCGTAAGTCAACCTCTCACATTAATCAGCCAACTCAAAATGTCAATAATTCCAAGGTTGAGGAAGCTTGCTCTGAAAACCAAATTTCCAAAAAGAGTTGAATATTCTTACTATCTCTACTTCCAGCAGGCTTTACAAGCAAGCACCTTTAATTACTGAGTCCCCAGCCAGGTGAATGCCTTCTAAAAAAATATTTCCTGCCAGGCATGGTGGCGCACGCCTTTAATCCCAGCACTCAGGAGGCTGAGGTAGGAGGACTGCCATGAGTTCAAGGCTACCCTGAGACTACATAGTGAGTTCCAGGTCAGCCTGGGCCAGAGTGAGACCATACCTCAAAAAAAAAAGGGGGGAAGCCGGGAGTGGTGGCGCACGCCTTTAATCCCAGCACTCGGGAGGCAGAGGTAGGAGGATCTCCGAGAGTTCGAGGCCACCTGAGACTACATAGTGAATTCCAGGTCAGCCTGGGCTAGAGTGAGACCCTACCTCGAAACCCCCCCCAAAAAAAGGGGGGTGGTGGAGAGATGGCTTAGCCATTAAAACGCTTGCCTGCAAAGCCAAGGGACCTGGGTTTAATTCTCCAGGACCCACATAAGCCAGATGAACAAGGTGGCACATGCATCTGGAGTTCGTTTGCAGTGGCTAGAAGCCCTAGCGTACCCATTCTCTCTCTCTCTCTTTCTCAAATAAATAAATAAATATATTGAAAATATTGTTTTTGAAAAATTTCTAAGCCAGCTGTGGTGGTGCATGCATGCCTTTTACCCCAGAACTCAGGAGGCAGAGGTAGGAGGATTGCTGAGTTTGAGGCCACCCTGAGACCACACAGTGAATTCCAGTCAGCCTAGGCCAGAGAGAGACCTTACCTCAAAAAGCTAAAAAAGAAAAAAAAAAAATCTAGTATTTTGTTTATTTATTTGCAAGCAGAGAAAGAAAAGAGGGAGAGAAAGAGAATGGGCACACCAGGGCCTCCAGCCACTGCAAACTCCAGATGCATACACTACTTTACGCATCTGGCTTTATACGGGTAGTGGGGAATCAAACCTTGGTCCTTTGGCTTTGCAGGCAAGCACCATAACCACTAAGCCATATCTCCAGTCTTGAATGCTATTATTTGATTTTATCTATTTGAGAGAGAGAAAGAGAGCATGTAGATAAAGAGAATGGGTATGTCAGGGCTTCTAGCCAATACAAACTCCAGACACCCTTGTGCATCTGGCTGTACATGGGTCCTCGGTAATCGAACCTGGGTCCTATACCTTTACCAGCAAGCGCCTTAACTGCTGAGCCACTTCTCTAGCCCTGAATGCTAATTTTTTTAATTTACTGATTATTTTTTAATTGTTATTAGCATTTTCCATGATCATAAAAAAATATCCCATGGTAATTCCCTCCCTCCCCCCACAATTTACTGATTTTTAAAATCTTTTTAAAATTGTTATCTTATTTGAAAGAGAGATAGAAAGGTGGGGGGGAATTGGGTGTTCCAGGGCCTTCAGCCACTGTAAATGAGCACCAGACCCATGAGCCACTTTGTGCATCTGGCTTATGTGGATCCTGAGGAATAAAACGTGGGTCCTTTGGCTTCGCAGTCAAACACCTTAACCACTAAACGATCTCTCCAGCCCGAGAATGCTATATTTTTTAATTTTTTGTTTTTATTTTTATTTATTTATTTGAAAGCAACAGAGACAGAAAGAGGCATGTATATAGAGAGAATGGGCGCGCCAGGGCCTCCAGCCACTGCAAACGAACTCCAGACGTGTGCGCCCCCTTGTGCATCTGGCTAACGTGGGTCCTGGAGAACCAAACCTCGAACTGGGGTCCTTAGGCTTCACAAGCAAGTGCTTAATTGCTAAACCATCTCTCCAGCCCAAGAAAGCTATTTTTATCTAGAAAACTTTACTGTAAAATTTTAAAGCAATATTGAAAATTGTTTACATTTCAGTAAAACAAACAAAGTAAAGTGTTCTAGCCAGTGATAACCTTCATGGGAGGAAAAAAGCTTTTAGAAATATTTTTACATTTGAAGGGCTGGGTGTGGTGGCATGGGAGAGCAGAGCATGGTGGAGCACACACACCTTTAATCCCAGCACTTGAGAGGTAGAGGGATTGCTGAAAATTCATTTGTGAGGCAGAGGTAGGAGGATTGCTGTAAATTCTAGGCCACCCTGAAATTACATAGTGAATTCCGGATCAGCCTGGGCTACAGCGAGGTCCTACCTTGAAAAATCAAAATTATATGTACTTTTTTTACATCTGATACAAAACCAACTTTATTGAAAAAAAAATTAATGAGAATTCAAGTTCAAAATTCACGTAATTCTATCCATCTCTTCAGATACACAATGATGATGAAATTTCATGCAAAATTCTACGTAATGTATTTCTTTTAAATATTTTATTTATTTGAGAGAAAGGTAAAAAGGATGGGTGTACCAGGGCCCCCAGCCACTGCAAATGAACTCCAGACACATGTGCTACCTTGTGTACCTGGCTTACGTTGAGTACTGGGGAATTTAACCTGTCCTTAGGCATTGTAGGCAAGCACCATAACCACTAGGCATCTCTCCAGCCCAAGAAACGCAAAATTCTAAAGCACTGAAACTTTTTTTTTTGGTGGGGGGGTGGTAAGAAAAGCTCTCATTTAACCTGGAACTCACCATGTGGCTCAGGCCAGAATCAAACTTAATGGAAATGCACCTGCCTCAGCCTTCCAAATGCTAACATTACAGGTGTGAAATCATCATACCTGTCTGAAACGTGTGTGTGTGTATGGTGTGTGTGTATTTTTTTTTAAAGGTAGGATTTCGCTCTAGCCCAGGCTGACCTGGAATTCACTATGTAGTCTCAGGGTGGCCTTGAACTCACCTGCATCACCATGCCTGGTTAAATGTTATAGTTTTTGTGCATGCCTTTAATCAAGAGGCAGAGGTGGGATAATTGTCATAAATTCAAGGCCACCCTGAGACTACATAGTGAATTCTAGGTCAGCCTAAGCTAGAGTGAAACCCTACCTCAAAAAATAAAAAACCAAGAATATAAATAAAACTTTCACCGGTCAAGTGTGGCACACACCCTTTAATCCCAGCACTTGGGAGACCTAGGTAGGAGGATCACTGTGAAATTGAGGTCAGCCAGTGACTACAGAGGGAATTCTAGGTCAGCCTGGGCTAGTGAGACCCTACCTCGAAAAAGCAAAAACAAAAAAGCTCACCTGTTGCTATAACATAAGACACATTAAAACTACATGTTGGTGGGCTGGGGAGATGGCTTAACAGTTAAAGCACTTGCCTGCAAAGCCAAAGGACCCCGAATCCACTCCCCAGGACCCAGATGAACCAGATAGATGGACAAGGGGCACACACGCATTTGGAGTTCGTTTGCAGTGGCTGGAGGCCCTGATGTGCCCATTCTCTCTCTCTCTCTCTCTCCAATTAAAAACAAACAAACAAACAAGCAAACAAAAAAAACTACATGTTGGGCCAGGCATGGTGAGGCATGCCTTTAATCCCAGCACTTGGGAGGCAGAGGGAGGAGGATCGAGGTGAGTTCAAGGCCACCCTGATGCTCCATAGTGAATTCCAGATCAGTCTGGGCTATAGCAAGATCCTACCTCCAAAAAAGAAAAAAAAAAAAAAAAATGGGGGAGGGAGGCTAGAGAGATGGCTTAGTGGTTAAGGTGCTTGCCTGCGAAGCCTAAGGACCCATGTAAGCCAGATGTACAAGGTGGCACATGCATCTGGAGTTCTTTTGCATTAGCTGGAGGCCCTGGTGCACCCATTCTCTCTATCTGCCTCTACATCTCTTCTCTCTCTCTCTCTCTCTCAAATAAATAAATAAGTAAAGTATGTTAAAAAAAAAAAAAAAGAAAAATGAAATTATAAATTTGCAGGAAAATGGATGGATCTGGAAAGTATCCCAGGCTGAGAAGCCAAACCAAACATCACTTCTTCTCTCTCATATGTGGATCCTAGCTACAAATGATTGAACTTCTATGTGAGCTGGAATAAAACTCAGTAGCAGAGGCCAGTAATCTAGAAAGGGAACAAAAAGGGAATAGAAGAGGAGGGAGGAGGGGGGATTTAACAGGATGGTACTGTATATATGTAAGTAGAAGAACAGATTACGAGGAGGTGGAAAGACCTAAGCAAGGTCAGGGCAAGTGATTGAGTAAAGGAAAGGTGGGGGGAGGGTTAATCAAAATCTAAGAGGGTATGAGTAAGTCATATGGAAACCTACTTTTTTGGACAATGGCACACCCAGTAGCCATAGACTGTTACTAGAAAGTTTTCAGTGACAGGGGTGAGATACCTTCCAGTGAGTTGTTGGCCAGAAAGGTCCCTGTTGCCTCTAAAACATTATAGGCTATTGCCAAGGCCCTTGTTTTCCCATGAGAAAGAGATGGTAAGACCCTATTACTGAAGATGTCACATGCCTGAGCAGCAGTCACTGAGAAATCCTGTTGGAGCTGAGCTGAAAATCTCCTCCATGTAGACCAGCTGACAGAAAGCTGGAAAAAGCTATGTTGCATGCAGCTCCATGGGAGAGAGAGAAACAAAGAAGTCATCAGTGGAGATAAACTACAGTGGACACTGTAAGCCTTAAATTTGGCCAGCCAGGCTAAATGAGCCAACCAGTGCAACAGTGATATGTCTGTTATGGGGGAAACCAACTGCTCTCTAAATAGACTGGAAGACTGCTCCAAGGGAGGGAATACATACCTTATACTGAAAACCTACAACAGGGGAAGTTAAGAGCCCTAGGGGTGTAACATCTGCTGGTGTCTGGCTAAATGTTCACCAAACAGCCCCGTAAGCACTTCTTTTAATGTTCATACCCATATATTAATGCTACTCCTACTTTTGGTTAGAGAAGAACCCTTTTCAGATGGCAGTGACCTTGGGATGACTCAGAAGGCACCATGATGCTGAGAAGTGACAGAGGAGTGCTCAGCACTGAAACATCTGTATCACATCTTCCAAGGCTCAGGGTCCATTGTGGAAGAGGTGGCAGAAAGAATGTAAGAGCCAAAGGAAGAGTAGTAATCCTTATAATGCACTCGTCCAGACATAAAATGGCCTGGATAGAGGTAAAGATGATGACATCAAAATAAAAAAAGAGACTGATTGAGAGTGGGGAAAAGGTATGATGGAGAGTGGAGTTACAAAGGGGAAAGTGGGGGGGGGATTAATGGTTTATTGTCTACAATTATGGAAGTTGTCAAAAAAAAAAAAAAACTACTTTTGTGGCTGGAGAGACGGCTTAGTGGGGAAGACCCTTGTTGGCAAAGCCAAAGGACACAGGTTTAATTTCCCAGTACCCATGCAAAGCCAGATGCAAAAGGTGGCGCATGCATCTGGAGTTTGTCTGCAGTGACTAGGAAGCCCTGGTTCACCCATTCTCCCACCCCACTACTCTCTCTAATGAATAAATTATTATTTATTTATTTTATTGGTGGGGGGGGGGAGAAGCAAATAGAGAATGGGAGTGCCAGGCACTTCAGGCCATGCCCATTCTATCTGTCGCTTTTCTCTCTAATAAATAATTTTTAAAAGCTAACAAAGGGGTGGGGCTGGAGAGGTGGCTTAGCAGTTAAGGTGCTTGCCTACAAAGCCTAAGGACCAAGGTTCAATTCCCCAGTACTCATGTAAAGCCAGATGCACTAAGTGGTGTATGTGTCTGGAGTTCATTTGCAGTGGCTGGAGAATCCGGCGTGCCGAGTCATTCTCATTGTGATTCTCCTACCTCTGCCTCCTGAGTGCTGGTATTAAAGGCATGCGCCACAACACCTGGCAGGAGCATGCTTTTTAAACAGCCACCATTTGACTCATACATTAACTGAGGTCTACATATATTTTCTCATTTTTGGTAAATCTGAGAAAGGGTCCCCAGTATCTTAAGTTGGCCTTGAACTCAATATATAGTTATGAGAGAATGATCTTCCTTCCTCCCCCCCCCCCACCTTGGTAGGGTCTCACTCTAGCCCAGGCTGACCTGGAATTCACTATGTAGTCTCAGGGTGGACTTGAACTCATTGTGATCCTCCTACCTCTGCCTCCCAAGTGCTGGGATTAAAGCTGTGTGCCACTATGACTGGCTTAGAGGGTGATCTTAAATTTAGGATTCTCCTGCCTCCGCTTCCCAAGTGCTGGAATTCAGGCCAGTTTATGTGGTGCTGGAATGGAACCTGGGACTTTGTGCATGCTAGATAGTTACTCTACTATACAAAGGAGAACTGCTGTGAGTTTGAGTCCAGCCTGGGACTATGGAGTAAGTTCCAGGCCAGCCTAGGCTAGAGTGAGACAATACCTTGAAAGAAGAAGAAGGAAAAAGATAAAGCTTGCTCCTTCCAGCAGAGCAGGTACCATGTGTCCGTAATCCTATAGTGCCTATGGTGAGCTGACAGAGTTGCAAAAGGAAGTTTCAAGAAGCCTGAGTGCCAGAACAAGAGACCCTGCCTCAAAACAAGATGGAAGGTGAGGACAGATACCCAAGGTTGTCCTCTGATCTTCACATGGGTAGCATGTCATGGGCATGCCCACAGTCAATAACCCCCACACAAGCTTGCTCCTTATTGTGACTCTCCTAAGCCTCCCGGGATAAAACTCACTCCTCTTAAATTCCACTGTCACTTGAACCTCATGGCATGCCTGAGCAAATTTGATGACTTGGATTTAGTTTTAGAAGCCAGGCTCACTGCCAAGTCCAGTGTGTCTAGTCTTTCTAACCCATCAGGACAGCTTTAAACAACACCTTCCTTATTTATGTTACTACTGTGACCAAACTATCACTTAGTATCAAATGAGGCTTAAACCTACTCAGGTTTCCTACCTCTTAGTAATGTGAATGCTTTTACTACATTATGACTTCCTCAGTCTCATCCCTATTTATTATAAAATACTATTATGTTAGTCAATCTGCTTCTCAAGTAGCAATAGTGAGAAGGAAATCAGTAATACAACTGACCATCGTCTATTAAAAGGCTTGTTTCAAGACTAAAGATATACAGATCAGTGGCAGGTCCCAACAATAAGCTGATTCTGGGCTGGGGATGCAGCTCAGTTGGCATGCATAAAGCCCTGGGTTTAATCCCCAGCATCACATACACTAAGCATGGTGGCACACACTTGTAATCCCAATACTCAGTAACAGAAGTTCAAGGAAATACTATGCTACATATAAGTTCTAGGCCACCCTAGAATCCTACAGGGTATGAGAGACTCTATCTAAAAAAAAAAAAAAAAAAAACTCAATATTGATTTATCATGTAGCTGAGGCTAGCTTTGAACCTGATATGTAGCTGAAACTGGCCTCAAATTTCTAACTCTCCTGCCTTACCACTCAAGTGCTGGGATTACAGGGGTTCACCGCCACATCTCAAAGTTAGGGCATTTTCTAACTCACACAGACAAGCAACTGTTAATTCAAACTGCCTGAAAATAAACACAGTGGGACCTCTGTAACCACTCAGCACCTAACTTCATCTCCTGTAACATAAACTCATCTGTAAAATGAAAATTTACAAGATATCTTTCACCTCTCTTTTGACAATTGGAATTGAACCAAGAAAAGAAAGCATTTTTTGTTGGTGGTGGTGGTGTTTGTCTTGAAACAGGATCTCACTCTGTAGCTCGGACTGTCCTGAACTCACTATTTAACCAGGCTGGCCTTGAAATCATGGCAATCCACCTGCCTCTATCTCCAAATGCTGGGATTATAAGTGTAAGCCACTATACCTGGCTCAAAGAAAGTATTTTCAAGACCAATACAATCTTTAATCACATGGCATGTTGAAAGAAGTTCAGCAGCATTTCTTCCTGTTACAGATGCAACGTTAAAAATAAAACAGCAGAGCTGGGCATGGTAGTGCTTGCCTTTAATCCTAGAACTCAGGAGGCAAAGGTAGGAGTATTATTGTGAGTCTGAGGACACCAGGAGACTAAATAGTGAATTCCGGGTCAGCCTGGACTAGAGTGACCATACCTCAGCACCCCCCCCCGAAATAAATAATACTAAAATAAATAAAATAAAACAGCAATGAGGAGACAGCTCAGGCAGTAAAGTGCCTTGCAAGCATGCGTACCTGAATTCAACCCCATGGGCTGGGTGTGGTGGTGCATGCTAGTAATCCCCGCACTGGGGAGGAAGAGACAGACAGATCTTTGGGGCATGCTGGCCAGCCAGTATAGCCTAATTGGCAAGCTCCAGGCAAATGAAACAATCTGTTTCAAAAAAGGTGGAGAACATTCCTGAAGAATATCGCCTCAGACTGTATGTTCTCTGGTCTCCCTGTCCACATGTGAACACATACACAAACACACATGCACACAGATTACAAAAGAAAAAAAAAAAACAAGAACACAAGTCTGGAAAGGGCTAAAAAAAAAAAAAAAATAACAAGACCCAGTCTCAAAGAAAAAAAAAGGGGGGGGGGGTTGGAGGGATGGCTTAGCAGTTAAGGCACCTGCCTACAAAGCCTAAGAACTCATGTTTGATTCTCCAGGTCCAGACATGTAAGCCAGACGCAGAGTGACACAAGCGCACAATGTTGCCATTGTGCACAAGAGAGCCCTGGCACACCCATCCTTTCTCCCTGCCCTTAAAATAAATAAATAGACCAGGTGTGGTGATGTATGCCTTTAATCCCAGCACTCAGGAGGTAGAGGTAGGAGGATCACCATGAGTTCGAGGCTACACTGAGACTATATAGTGAATTCCAGGTCAGCCTGAGCTAGAGTGAGACCCTACATAGAAAAAAAAAAAAAAAAGAATAAATAACATATTTTAAAAATAAAACTTAAAGATACTACTGAGGGGATGTTATATATTCAAATCTAAACTTTCAAAATTATTTTATACTTAGATTTCATTTTAATAAGCATAATTATTAGTATGTAGTTTGAAGGAATCAACTGAAGCTTTAGGAATGGTAGATGAAGTCAAGAAGGCTATGACTATAAAATTGATTAGTAGAATTCAGATCTGTACTGAGTTAGATCAATGTATTGATTTGGTTTTAAATTCTCTTTAGAACTGTAGTTCCTTAAAAAAAAGAAACAGTGTTTGTATCTTGTTTGTAATTGTACTATCATTTGGTAGTATATTTCATAGAGGCTATGAGTATGACAATTGTTGAACTAAATACAACAAAATGTCTAATGAGCCAATGTATATTAGTTAATATGAAACTGCTATAAAGAGGAGAGGGACAAAGGCCACAAGGTTGAGGGGATGGGAGACTAAAGAGAACCAATCACTTAAGAAACCACAGTGGAGACCAGCAAGGACCAGAAGCCAGAGGAGTAACACACTTTTTTCATGGTAGAAGTAACTCAGTATTTATTTTATTTTTTTATTTTTTTTCAAGGCAGGGTCTTGCTCTGGCCCAGGCTGTCCTGGAATTCACTATGCAGTCTCAGGGTGGCCTCAAAGTCATGGTGACCCTCCTATCTCTGCCTCCTGAGTACTGGGACTAAAGGTGTGTGCCACTATGCCCAGCTACCATTTATTTTTTATTTTGAGAATAAAAAAAAAAAAAAAAAAAAGAGGCAGAGAATGAGAGAGAATGGGCTGCCAGGGTCTTCAGCTGCTGCGAATGAACTCCAGACCCATGCACCACCTTGTGCATCTGGCTTTACCTGGGTACTAGGAAATAAAACCTAGGTCCTTAAGCTTCACAAGCAAGTGCCTTAACCACTAAGCCATCTCTCCAACTCCTTATTTTTTATTTTTCTAGACAGGGTCTCATGCAGCCTAGGCTGGCATCAAATTAAGTTATTAATTCAGGTAGGCTCTGAACTCCAGATTCTCCTGCCTCCATCCCATGTGCTAGAATTACAGGTATACACCCCCATGCCTGGTTTACATGGTGCTGGAGATCAAACCCAGGACTCATAGTATTAGCTGCTAGATGTTCACAGCTACACTATTCACAATAGTCAGAAGGTAGAAACAGCTAAGTTTCCATCAACAGAAGACTCAAGATTACATATTGTATGGTTATATGAAATACCCAGAATATGTAAATATATAGAACACATTATCAAATAGTTGGTTGCCAAACACCTGGAAAGTAAAAACGGTGAGGAATATCTGTTTATTGGGTACTGGGTTTTCTATGAAAATATTTTCAATGAAAATATTTTGGAACTTGATGGAATTGGAAATTGCACAGTACCATGAAGAACTAAATGTCAATGAATTAGTCATTTAATCATTCATTAAGACTGGGTGTGGTAGCACATGCCTTTAATCTCAGCATTTGGGAGGCCAAGGTCCGAGGATTGTTATGAGTTCGAGGCCACCTGAGACTACATAGTGAATTCCAGGTCAGTGTGGGCTAGAGCAAGACCCTACCTTGAAAATCAAAAAACAAAAATAAATAAATTTAGCTGGGCATGGTGGCACATGCCTTTAATCCCAGCACTTGGGAGGCAGAGGTAGGAGAACCACCATGAGTGTGAGGCCACCCTGAGACTACATAGTGAATTCCAGGTCAGCCTGAGCTAGAATGGGACCCTACCTGGAAAAAAATAGTAATAATTTATTTGTGTGCATGTGCATGTATGGATGTGCCAGGGTCCCAGCCTGAATATTATTATCACAAAGAGTACAATAGTTAGTCATGGTGACATACACCTTTGATCGCAGTATTCAGGAGGCAGAGGTAGGAGGATTGCTATGCGTTCAAGGGCAGCCTGGGATCAAAGGTCAGCCAGTGCTACAGTGAGACCCTAATGCGAAAGAAACAAACAAACAAAAAAATATATAAATGGGCTAGAGATGGCTCAGCAGTTAAAGGTGCTTGTTTGCAAAGCTTGACAGCCAAGTTAGATTCTCCAGTACCCACATAAAACCAGATGCTCAAAGTGGCACATGTGTTCCTTTGCAGTAGAAGGAGACCCTGGGGTGCCCGCACTCATTCTGTCTACCTCTCTCTCTCTCTCAAACAAACAATAAAAATATTTAAGAAAATACAATCAGGGGCTAGAGAAATGGCTTAGTTGTTAAGGCACTTGCCTGAGAAGCCTAAGGACACAGGTTTGATAACCCCATACCCACATAAGCTAGATACACAAGGTAGCACATGCATTTGGAGTTTATCTGCAGTGGCTAAAGGCCCTGGTGCACCCATTCTCTATCTGCCTCTTTCTCTCTCATGCACCCTCAAATAAATAAGTGAATGATATTTTTTAAAAGTACAATTAGGGCTGGGGAGATGGCTCAGTGATTAAAGGCACTTGCAATGCCTGATGGCCTGGGTTTGATTCCCCAATACCCATGTAAAGTCAAATACACAAAGTGGTACATGCAACTAGACTCTTATTTGCAGTGGTAGGAGACCCTGGTGTACCCATTCTCTCTCCTCCACCCCTTGCAAATAAATAAATAAATATTTTTAAAACCACACCTTTATTATGAGAGAAGGGGACAGAATTAGTGTTCCAGAGTCTCCAGCTACTACAATCAAATTCCAGACACGTGCACCACCTTGTGCACATGTGTGACCTTGCGCACTTGTGTCACCTTATGCATCTGGCTTATGTGGGACCTGGAGAGGTGAACATGGGTCCTTAGGCTTTGCAAGCAAGCACCTTAACCATTATGTCATCTCTCCAGCCCATAAATAATATTTTTTAAATAAAAACAGAGCCAGGCACATGCCTTTACGTTCAGCACTCAGGAGGCAGAGGTAGGAGGATCACTGTGAGTTTGAGGCCAGCCTGAACTGCATACTGAATTCCAGGTCAGCCTGGGCTACAGCAAGACCTTATCTTGAAAAATAAAACAAGAAATAAATAAGGGCTGGAGAAGATGGCTTAGCAGTTAAGGTGTTTGCCTGCAAAGCTAAAGGACCCCTGTTTGATTCCCCAGGACCCACGTAAGCCAGATGCACAAGGAGGCGCATGCATCTGGAGTTCATTTGCAGCGGCTGGAGGCCCTGGTGTGCCCATTCTCGCTCTCTCTCTCTACCTCTTTCTCTCTCTCAAATAAATAAAATAAATATACTAAAAAAAAAAATTAGCCAGGCATGGTGGCGCACACCTGTAATCCCAGCACTAAAGAGGCAGAGGTAGGAGGATTGGCGTGAGTTTAACGCCATTCTGAGACTACATAGTGAATCCCAGGTCAGCCTGAGCTACAGTGAGACCCTACCTAGAAAAAAATCAAAATAAAATAAAGGGCTGGAGAGATGGCTCAGTGTTAAGGCCACTTGCTTGCAAAACCTGATAGGCCCAGGTTTCAATTTCCCAGTACCCATATAAAACCAGATATATAAAGTAGTGCATGTATCCGGAGTTCATTTGCAGCGGCAGGAGGCCTGGGTGTGCCCATTCATTTTCTCTCTCTGTGCCCATTCTTCTTTCTCTCTTCTTGCAAATAAATAAATAAAAATATTTTTTAAAGAGACTCTACTTCGAAAAACCAAAAAAAAAAATTTTTTTTTGTTTTTTAAAATAGAGCCGGGCATGGTGGCGCACGCCTTTAATCCCAGCACTAGGGAGGCAGAGGTAGGTAGATCACCATGAGTTCGAGGCTAGAGCGAGACCCTACCTCAAAAAAATAAAATAAAATAAAAATAGGAGCTGGGTGTGGTGGCACATGCCTTTAGTTCCAGCACTTGGAGGGCAGAGGTAGAAGGATGATCGTGAGTTCGAGTCCACCCTGAGACTACAGAGTGAATTCCAGGTCAGCCTGAGCTAGAGTGAGACCCTACCTCGAAAAACCAAAAAATTAAAATAAAAATAGGGGTGGAGAGATGGCTTAGCAGTTAAGGTGATTGTCTGAGAATCCTAAGGACCCAGGTTCAATTCGCTAATACCCACATAAGCCAGATGCACAAGGTAGTGCATGTGTCTAGAGTTCTTTTGCACTGGCTAGAGGCCCTGGCGTGCCCATTTGCCCCCGCCCCCCTCTCTCAAACAAGTAATTTTAAAAAAATGAAAATATTAATTCAAGCTGGGCATGGTGGCTTTTTTAAATTCTCTTTTTATTTTATTTTTTATTAGCATTTTCCATGATTATAAAAAAATATCCCATGGTAATTCCCTCCCCCCCCCATACTTTCCCCTTTGAAATTCCATTCTCCATCATATTACCTCCCCATCACAATCATTGTACTTACATATATACATTATCAACCTATTAAGTACCCTCCTCCCTTCCTTTCTCTTCCCTTTATGTCTCCTATTTAACTTACTGGCCTCTGTTACTAAGTATTTTCATTCTCACGCAGAAGCCCAGTCATCTGTAGCTAGGATCCACATATGAGAGAGAACATATGGCGCTTGTATTTCTGGGCCTGGGTTACCTCACTTAGTATAATCCTTTCCAGGTCCATCCATTTTTCTGCAAATTTCATAACTTCATTTTTCTTTACCGCTGAGTAGAACTCCATTGTATAAATGTGCCACATCTTCATTAACCACTCATCAGTTGAGGGGCATCTAGGCTGGTTCCATTTCCCAGCTATTATAAATTGAGCAGCAATAAACATGGTTGAGCACGTACTTCTAAGGAAATGAGATGATTCCTTCAGATATATGCATAGGAGTGCTATAGCTGGGTCATATGGTAGATCAATCTTTAGCTGTCAAACAAATAACTTTTTAAAAATGAAAATATTAATTCAAGCTGGGCATGGTGGCACATGCCTTTTATCCCATGCAGAGCTAGGAAGACAACCAGAGTTCAAAACAAGCCTGTAGCTACAAAGTGAGTTCCAGGTCAGCCTAGGCTAGAATGAGAGCATACCTTGCAAAAAAAATTCACTCAAGTAAGCTGTTTTTATTTTGTTCAACCTCAGTAATGTAAGTACAATTTGTTGCCATCCTTTTCATCACAAACTACATTCTACCCATTTCTTCCTCTATTTATAAAACGTATCACAATTCAACCTAACAGCACAGTTACTTCTCAGGCTAGTGAATGTGTCCTTCAATTATTTCCTCAGCTTCTTGACAAGCCACAGTCCTTTATGCAGCAACATAACATTACCAAGTATCTACTAGTACCTTCTACAAAATACATTTAAATAGTGTTAATGGAATTGAAAATTAACATTACATATAATTATTAAAAATTATTACATTGAAGCCGGGCGTGGTGGCGCATGCCTTTAATCCCAGCACTTGGGAGGCAGAGGTAGGAGGATGGCCTACAGTTCAAGGCCACCCTGAGACTTCATAGTGAATTCTACATTGAGATCTGGGCGAGGGAGTGCATGCCTTTAATCCCAGCACTCTCAGGAGGCAGAGGTAGGAGGATCGCCACCAGTTCAATGCCACCCTGAGACTACAACGTGAATTCCAGGTCGGCCCTAGGCTAGAGTGAGACCCTATCTCGAAAAATAAAAATAACAAAATAAAAAATTATTACACTGAAAGACATCTAAAGGCTAAGAAGAAATTGACAAAACAGCTACTGTACCTCCCAGAGAATTCTTATGACTCAAAAAGTTTTTCGATACAATGCTAGAGAAACTATTCTACATCAATATGAACATTAAGTATTTCAGCTAGTACTGGAGAGAAAAACTAGAGATTACCCTTCACCGTCTTCTTTTCTAAGTTCACATGCAAATGTAATAGAGAAACTGAACTTAATGAACCACACTATTCCACAAACCAGGTCACAGGAGAGTTTTAAGTCCCCAGGTCATCCTGTTTCTATTTCCTCACTAGTCTGACCTGCAAGTATTACCGTGCCCAGCTTTCCAAATTTAAGATCTTTAAAATATTTTGTGAGGATTTCCCCTAAAACAAAAGTGGACTTCCAGTACATTCTCTCTCTATATATACACACACACACTCACTCTCTCTCTGTAATTAAAAAAATAAAAATAAAAAGAACTTCCAAAACATTTTGCTCAAACTAAGGAAATCCAGTTTTCAGAACAGTCCCGTTATAGCACCCTTCTAATTCATTGTGAAGCATAAAATTGTACAACTCTCCCGAATCTTAAAAGGGGCCAGGGGCCTGACCCATCAAGAAAACGCACCTTTCAAAGAAAGAATGCTTTAAAGCAACCCCAGATATTTTCAAGCAACCAAGGTACGCTTACACCTCACAGGGACATGTTCTCAGTACCACGCTGGCCGAGCAACGACAAGCCGCGACGACCAGACGCCTGTCGGAGCTTCGGTCCCTCTCGGCTTCCAAACCCGGGGCGTCCAGCGGCCACGGACGTCCGGGAGTCAACTTCTCCGCTAGTTCTCTCCCCGCCCAGCCCCCGGGCCACCACGGTCGCGGCGACCCAGCCGAATTCTGTCGGTCTTCCCTCCCCACCCGCGCGCACGCGCACACGCACGCAGGGAAGCACGGAGAAGGCGAGCTCGCGGGAGCGCGGCGAGCGAACGCGTCCCCAGTCCCGGCCGGCCGGCCCGGCACCCACCTGCAGGCCGCGAGACCTGGGGCGACGGCGTGGGCGCCCCGTCCTCGCCGAAGACGAGTTTGAAGTCGAGCTCGTCGTGGGCGCCACAGTTTGCAGTAGTCATCGGCGTGGCCCAAGGGTGCAGCGACTCCTCCTCGGGCGCAGCGGCAGCGGCGGCGGCGGCGGCGGCGGCGGCGGCAGCGACGGCTCTTTAGCGCCGCTTCATGCTGGGCCGCGCCGGCCAGGAGGTCGCGGCTCCACGGCAAACTTTCCGGGCGGGGCCCACGACGCCAGGCGTTCGGTTCCCGGCAAGAAGGCTGGCCCAGTGCCGAGTCGCCCCAGGCGCCGCCACCGTCGCCGGTCAGGACACCTAAGCAGCCACAGTGGAATTAACTAAAGTTCCCCGCCCACCCCCCCCAAGAGTCGCCACCACGGCCGCCACCGCCGCCCGCGCGCTCCCGGGCCGTGCCGCGCGCCCAGCCCCGCCTCCGGCCTCGCGCCCATCCGGCGGGGCCGCCCATAGGCCGCGGGCTCCCTCTGTGGAACAGCCCTACGGGACCCCGCCCCGTCCTCGGCCTATCGCGTGCCTCCCTGCGAGGGGGAAGTCACGTGACAAGCTGCCCCGTTGCCTCCCGGGAGTTGTAGTTCAGCCTCTATTCCTTCCGCTACTTCTAAAGTCCACGGATGTAGTTGGATTGGGCACTGCGGGCCAATTGGAGAAGACCCTCGTTGGGCGGAGCTCACGTCGGGGAAGGGGAACTACTGGAGTAGCCGGGTGATAAGTTCGAGGATGTTTGACTCCACCGGGTTACTTAGAGAATGCGTTAGGACCCTCACGCCCTCCTCTCTTCAACCCCAGCCTCTATAGCAGAGTCTCGAGCGGGCCGGGGACTAGACCGAGCTTCCTAAATAAGTTGGGGGTGGAGCTGAAGGAAACCTAGGTTGTGCGACAAGTGCGAAGCTTGAGCTCGCGGCCGCTGCAAATCCAGCCCTGCGGGGTGGGGGCAGGGACCCGCCTCCGTGGCTGCGCTTTTATCCCCACTAGCGGGCCCTGGCAGCTGCGTCCCTGAAGACGGCGTGCGCACTCTACACACACACACCCCCCACCCACCCCCGGTCAGAAGGGCATGATCTGTTTTCCCTGCTGGAAGTTGGACAGGGACCGTGCGGATCCTTGTTCTGCATGCTGATGCACAGCCGTGAAACCGGCCATTCTCATGTAACCCAAGCTGTTGGCTGCCAGTGGGTAGGAAGTGACATGACACTGCCTGAAGAACCGTTTTAGCTCTTGGCCCCACCCCAACGGGCCTGCCTTCCCCAGAGAAGGCCCTAGACGTCACCTCTTGAGGCTTAGGGACTCAGAGCCTGGCTTGTTTACTTAGGGTTCCACCATGGCTCATGATTAGATAGGGTGTTAGATAACACAGGGCCTACAGGGCGCTGTCTGACGTTTGAACGCTTGTGAGAAGCCTCGGAAATGTCATCTCATGGAGCCTACAGCACATGCCACACTACTCAGAAAAGCCCCTGGGAGAATGGAGCCAAGTAGGAGCTCTTTGTAAAGATGTCTGTCTCAGTGATTTCTGAGCTACTGTTACCCCAGCTAACACTGGGTCAAATGAACATGGAATGTTCAAGCAGTTTCATTCTGGCCCAAGACTTTATACTGGTACTTATGCTGGACATGGGGATACAGATAAATTGGTCTCGCTTCAGGGGTGGAGGAGAGGGCAACAACAAATCTGTAATTACTGTGTAAAAGAGATGAGAGCTGTGCTTGGAGCTCTAAGAAAGTTCAAACTACCCTGGCTATAGGGCCTCCACCAAGACTAGTAGGAATTGGGGAGCCAGACAAGAAAGAGGTAGGGAAGGTTTGGGGCTGGGGACATGGCTCAGTGGTTAAAGGCACTTGTAAAGCCTCCTGGCCTAGGTTTGATTCCCCAGTTCCCATGTAAAGCCAGATGTGCAAAGTGGCACATGTGCCTGGAGTTTGTTTGCAGGGCAAGAGGCCCTGGCACACCTACCTACCTTTCATCTATTTATCTACCTACTTACTTCTCAAGTACATAAAAATTAAAACAAAAAGAGATGAGAATTGTTTGTTTCAGGGAGGAAACCAATTTCCAAAGCCTTGGACACTATGAGGTACTTGCAGTGGGCAGAAAGAAGCCAAAGATGAGTCTAGATGGGCAGGTGGAATGCAGTAGTTACCTCCATGATGCCTGGACTTTATCCTGAAGGCAGTAGGGAACCAAAACCAGGATATATACATGATCAGAATTTTAATATGGAACACTGGATTGGGAATATTAAAGGCAGGACAACAGAGTCAAGGACAGGGAGCAGTTGGGTGTGATGGCACATGCCTGTAATCCCAGCACTTGGAAGGTGGAGGCAGAGGATCAAGAGTTCAAGGTTACGGGCTAGAGAAATGGCTCAGAGGTTAAGGCACTTGCCTGCAAAGCCTAATGACCCAGGTTTGATTCCCCAGTACCCATGTAAAGCCAGATGCACAAAGTGGCTCATGCATCTGAACATCATTTGTAGCAGCTAGAAACCCTGGAACACCTATTCTCTCTCTTCTTGGAAATAAATAGAAAAAAAAAACCTCAAAACAAAAAAAACCATAAAAAGATAAAATAAGTTCAAGGTCATCCTCTGCTACAACATGAGTTTGAGGCCAACCTGGGATATATGAGACCCCACCTTAGGATTTAGGAAAAAGAGAGAGAGAGCGCACAAATGGCATCAAGTGGGTAGAAAACCTCCCACTAAGCTATTTTGCTCTGAGAGGGTATCTAACTTTGAAAGCCTGTTATGAAACTTGGACTCCACATGCCACACCAGCTCTACCTCAGACAGGCTGCTGTCACATGATCCCAGTATACTGTTAGGTCCCAGAAGATTGGCCAGCTCAATTCCCCATTCCCATTAAACTTAAAACAACTTCAGGGCTGAAGAGATGGCTCCGTGATTAAAGGCTCTTGCTTACAAAGCCTGCTGGCCTGGGGTTCAGTTCTCCAGCACCCACCTAGAGCTGGACACAAATCTGTGATGCCAGTGTGCCATACGTGCACCCAATTACATGTACGCATGCCCACGTGGTGGCTCTTGCCTTTAATCCCAGCCTTCGGGAGGCTGAGGTAGGAGAATGACTGTGAGTTCGAGGCTACTCTGAGACTATATAGTGAATTCCAGGTTAGCCTGGACTACAATGAAACCCTTAAAAAAAAAAAAGGCAACTTCAGAATGTGCTATCCCACACCTAGGGACATACCTCCCAGGCTATCATTCGGATTAAAATAATAGACACTCAGTCCTTTTCCCCACCAGTTATAACTTCCCCTGAGCCAATCAGGCTAGAGGGGAAGCAGGATGCAGACTTTGGCCTGTCACCCGCCCTTGAGAAGGGACCACACAGAGAAGCTGTACATTGCTTGAAAAAATTCACATTTATTAAATGTTCAGCAATGCATCATTATTTCCAGACAGTGAACTCCTTTCAAAAACCCAGAAAAGGGTCACAATGTAGGGAGGGCTTCTGGATTATGGTAAACTGAGAATCTAACATGTAGTGATGAGGGCTAGGGCAGAGATGAGCACCAACTGCAGGAAATGAGTCACCAGTTTTTCTTTTTTTGTAAGAAAGGTCATAATGAGAAAGAGAGGAAAGTGAAAGGGCAGCAATAGCCAGGACCCTATAGGCTGTAAAGGACCCAATTCCCCATTTTACTCCCCAAATATGCATGCTCTCTCCACTCCCTTCCCCCAGCCAGAGCCAAGACAAACTCTTCCTCCAGCCAGTTTCAAAGCTTTTAATGCGCATCTTTTATTTATTTATGTTTAGAGACACAGAGAGATAGAGAGTGCTAAATTAAGGTTAAGGCGCTAAGCCATCTCTCCAGCCCCAGTTTCAAAGCTTTTGAAGATCATCTAACCCACTTGCAGCTCTCTGAGGGCCCTGTAAAATGAGGCCCAAGGGACCAGTGCAGTGGATAAAACATCAGGGTAGACAGGAACTATGGGGTTATCAGTATATCTCTTCTCACTCCAGTGTGAATGACAGCCAGGCCTGAGAATCAGAGAAAGCCTTTTGTTTCATCAGTTGTCATGCGCCTGGCCTTAAAGCTGAAGGCTCTCCTGTGCCTCAGTGCAATGGGATGAAGCAGTTTAGCCTAGCCTTGGGTAAACAGAAACCTTAAAAAAAAAAGTTTGAGGGCTGGGGAGATGGCTTAGCAGTTAAAGGTGCTTGCTTTGCAAAGCCTGAGTTAAATTCTCAAACACCCTTGTAAAAGCTAGACACAAAACCTGTCAAAAGCAGCCAAAACAACAGCAGCGTGGCACAGGGGCACACACCTTTAATCCCAGCACTGGGAAGGCAGAGGTAGGAATAACGCTGTGAGTTTGAGGCCACAACTGAGAATACATAGTGAATTCCAGTGAGACCCTACCTCATCATCCCTGGCCCCCCCAAAAAAAAGTGGAAAAAGCATATCGCATTCATTTGTTTGCAGCAGCTAGAGACCCTGGAGCATATAAACAGACAAAAATACATTTTTTTAAAAAGTTTAGATCCTTAAAAAAAAAAAAAAGTTTAGGGCTGAAGAGATGGCTCAGAGGTTAAGCTGCCTGCAAAGCCTAAGGACCAGGGTTCAATGTCCCAGTACCATGTGAAGCCAGATGCACAGGGTGGCACATGTGTCTGGAGTTCATTTGCAGTGGCTAGAGGCATTGGTGCTCCCATTCCCTCCTCTGTCTTTCTTTTCTCTCTGCTTACAAATAAGTAAATAAAAATATTTTAAAAAGCATTTAGCTAGCCATGATGGTTCATGCCTTTAATCCCAGCAACTGGGAGGCAGTGGCAGGAGGATTGCTATGAGCTTGAAGACAGCCTGGGACAAAAGAGTGAGTTGAAGGTCAGCCTGGGCTAGAGTGAGACCCTGCCTCAAAAAAAAAAAAAAATGTTGCTGGGTGTGGTGGCGCACGCCTTTAATCCCAGCACTCAGGAGGCAGAGGTAGGAGGATCACCATGAGTTCGAGACCACTCTGAGACTACATAGTTAATTACTAATTACAGGTCAGCCTGGACCAAAGTGAGACCATACCTCAAAAAACCAAAAAAAAAAAAAAAAAAAAGGAGCTGGAGAGATGGCTTAGCAGTTAAAGAGCTTGCTGCAAAGCCAAAAGACTGAGGTTTGGTTCCCCAGTACCCATGTAAAGCCAGATGAGCAAGGTGGCACATGGATCTGAAGTTCATTTGCAGTGGCTAGAGGCCTGCAGTGGCTATAGGCTCTGGTGCACCCTTCTCTATCTGCTTCTCTTTCATAAATAATAAACATTAAAAACAAAAAGTTGAGAAAAATTCTTCCTCCCCATGTCCCACATCCCCTTACATAAAACCCTTATTTCAGTTTTCTGTGACTGTTTTCTACCTCCATGCCAGTGCTGACCACAGAGGTCACAAGGACTGTCCTTGAGCAGCTCCCAATTTGGGTGGATAGGGTAAGACCAGCCAACTACAACCTCAGGGTTAGTTGCTGAAGTCAGCACAGTGTATTGAGAAGACAGGCCAGCACTTTGTCCTCTCCTGCTGGGCTGAGGCTTTGGACTTGATCCAGAGGGCAGCAGTAGAGTGCAGAGTCCTGAACAGGAGCAGTACCTGAGGGGACCTATACTTATGGGAGAGTAGACATAAGATTCCCTCATCCTTGCCCAAATCTAGTCTTGTGTTTCTGTAGCGTTGGTATTCCTGCCACCCTCTCCAGCCTTATCCATTCTCCCTTTCATGATCATATCAAAACCACTTGCAAGCTGGGCATGGTGGTGCACGCCTTTAATCTCAGCACTGGAGAGGCAGAAGTAGGTGGATTGCCGTTGAGTTTGAGGCCACCCTGAGACTACATAGTTAATTCCAGGTCATCTGGGCCACAGTGAGACCATACCTGGAAAAAAAAAAAAAGAAAGAAAGAAAAAAAAAGTGGGGGCTGAAGAGATGGCTCAGTGGTTAAGCCACTTGCAAAGCCTAACCACCTGGGTTTGATTCCCTGGTAACCAAGTAAAACCAGACGCACAAAGTGGCACATGTATCTGGATTCATTTGTAGCGGCTAAAGGCCCTAGTATACCCATTCTCTCCCTTTCTCTCTTCTCTTTGTCTCTGTCTGCTTGCAAATAAAATATTTTGAAAAATTTGCCAGCTGGGCATAGTGGCATACTCCACTAATCCCATTACTCTGAAGGCAGAGGTAGTAGAATCACTGTGAGTTCAAGGCCACCCTGAGACTACATGGTGAATTCCAGGTCAGCCACCTACTTTGAAAAAAATAATGTTTTTATTGTTGTTGTTTGTTTTTGCCACAGGCAGGGAATGATGTCACATGCCTGTAATTCTAGCATAGGAAGGAAAAATGGGAGGATCCCCACAAGTTCGATGCAAGCCGGGTCTACATAATGAATTTCAGGCCAGCCAAGGTTACACAGTGAGGACCTGTCTCAAACAACACGACACAACTAAAAAGGTGTCTTCAAAATGTGGTGAGCTTTGATCTAGGTGGCAGAAATGGTTGCACAGTGTTGAGGCTACTAGCCCAGGGTTGGAAACTCTAAGTGGCCTAGTCTAAAGTAGACATGGAGAGAATGATTTTTTTTTTTTTAAAAGCCTTCAGGCTTGGCTGGGCCTCTCAGTCAGTCCCAGATGCTAGGCAGGGCACTTTGAGTCCAGAGCAGACACCACTGAGGCTTGCTAAAGGGAAATCATTTGAGGGCCAATATACTCAATCAGCCAGGATCTTTGCTAGATATCCCCTGCCACAAGGCACACATTAACTATCTCTTCTCTAGCTGAATCCCCTGAGAATGAGCCACTGCCCAGAACCTTCAAGGCCCCTCACCTCTAGTCTGTATCTTAACAGCAGCCCCTCTACTCTTGCCTCTCCTTCCTGTCCCCAGAAACAAATCTGACTCTGCCAGGGAAGGGGTTTCCCCAGGAAAACCACACTGGTGTGAGAAGAGGTCTGACATTAATGCCCAGAACCACTGGGAGATAGATCTCAGAATCTGGTCCCTGGTCCCCAGAGTCTTCTCCCAGCATGCCTGGGCAGGGGTAGAGAGAGATGTTCCTCTGATGCTTTGGTCTGCCCACTTCCAGTTCAGGTATGAGAAAAGGTGAGGGACAGTTTTTAGTACAAACAAACCAATAAATCAACTGAGAAACTGTTTTTAAATCTTGGTGCCTGAGACCAGACCAAGTCTTCTAGGGCCCTTTGTAGAGCACTGAATAAGGAAGTCAGTTAAAGCAGCCAGCCTGGGCATGGAGTGATGCCATTAGCTATTCAGTGACCCATCATCACTGTTTACTCCCTTCCAGCCAGCCTCATGAAGACTATGGATAGCTCATCCCACTCTGGGGCAGAGAAGGGTAAAAGTAAGTTGCTCAAGGTCAAAAGGCAAGGTGATCTGAGATGCACCTGGGAGCGTACCATTCTTTTTGTTTGTTTGTTTATTTGTTTTTGTTTTTTGAGGTAGGGTCTCACTCTACCTCAGGCTGACCTGGAATTCACTATGTTGTCTCTAAGAAGTCTCAGGGTGGCCTTGAACTCATGGCATTCCTCCTACCTCTGCCTCCCAAGTGCTGGGATTAAAGGCATGCTCCAACATGGCCGGCTGAGTGTACCATTCTTATCTGAACAGAGAAGAGCAAGTGTGGGCAGCAGGGAAGGGCAGAAGTGGACTAAGGGTAAGCTTCACCCACCAAATTCTCAAGAGGCCCACAGGGCCAGGGACTGCTGGCTGGCACAGAGGCCTGACCTCTGGATCAGGCTTCCACAGAGCCATGAGGCTGAGGGTGGGGCTGGTGGAGGGATTTGGGAAAGACAGGCTTGGCCCAGAGCAGGAATTCTCCCCTCATATAGCCTGGCAAAGGGGAGGACACCTGCCTGTTTACAGCACAGGAAGCAGGGGTGGGGTGGGGCAGAGACCTTTGGTCAGACCGCTCCTCCCAGTAGGGGAGGCCCAAGAAATGTAGTGGTAGCCATTTGGTTCTCACTGTCAAGAGGAAATTAAAGAGAATCTGCCACTTCCCTCCACCCCAAATGGGATTGGTGAGTGGGGGCAGCAGGAGGGCGACTACTGATCAGTGAAGCCCAACAGCTAAACCAATGTTCTCAGCAGTTCTCTGTGTCCGGTTTATGAAGTCTGAGTTCCAGCCAGCTGTCAGGCATAAACACAATCAACCCTGCTTAACTAGGCTGGTCCTCTACTGGGGTACCCTAGTCTTTCCCTAAGATTCCACAGAGCCTCCCATCAAGAAAGTCAACTGATGCCTAGCACCTCAGGTTTCCCATCAGTAAAATGGGTTTCTTGGGCCTTTCCAGATTCCACCAAAGTCTAGTGAATCTGAAAGATAACAGCCCAGCCCCTACATGCAGGGGTTTGGGAAACTCCACCTCTACCCAGAGGGTAGGAATAGAATGATTATGCCAGGACCTGCATCCAAGGCTGAAGCAGTCAGCCTTAGGTGAGGATTGAGTTGTCTTTATTGCACTATAACAATGTCAAGTTAGAGATGCAGCCTGAAAAGCCTACTTTCAAGGAAAATATTCAGGTTGCTGGGAACTCGGTCCTGCTGTTCAGGCCTATGAGAGGAGATGGTACTGTTCCTGGGTACTCCTTGGCCCATGCCCCAGGCTGATAACCTGGGCCTGGTCCTCTGAATCCTGTAGTAAGGCAAGAACCAGCAAACTGTCTGATGGCATCCATAGCCACCTCTGGGCCTGGCCCATGGAGTGGGGACCAGGACAGGAACAATAGTCACCAGCCTTCTAGGAGGCTTTCTTCACCATTTTCCAAGGCCACAAATGGCTTCTTGCAAATCTCCCCAGGTACTGCTGGCTCCTGACCTCTGGGGACCCCAGGGTCTTGGTCAGGGGCTTCTCGCTTGCGCTTGTTCAAGGAGGGGTTCTCCTCACCCAGCCGACCCTCAGGGAGGCCCTGGCTTCGTAGACAGACGATGGCTGCAGTCTGTTCTGCCAATTTCTTGGACTTGTCCCTGGGAAGATGGCAGTTAGCAGGAGAAGAGCTTAGAAGTCCTAACTCTACCTACCCCTGGCAGAGATTCTGACATAACTGGGAACAAGGGTCATCATCAAGTGCCCCTACATACCACCTATCCAGCTCTCCCAGGCCACAATTGGACTCAGGTGTCCCCACCCCAAGCCTCATGCCATCTGATGAAAAACTCACCACAAGGTAGACTGGTACTTTTGCTCCGCAACAGTGACAACAGAGCAGAACATGCGATCTAGAGGTCGTTGAACCTGAGGCAGAGAAAGCAATGGAAACAGGGCACACTGCCCACCTGCCTCATCACATCAATAGCATATAAAGAGAAGTGCTCCCAACCTAAGTCAAGTGAAGGCTGCCCAATCACAAGTTCCTTCTACATGATGGCATCTGGTATGCCTTTCAGAAAAGAAAGGCAAATACTCAAATTGATAATGATACCAAGAGTATGTCAGAGTTCTGTCATTGACCCAAGCAAAAGGCCATCAGAATCCTTAGCTGCACATGACTGTGGGACCTTCTACTGACATCCAGATTGGCTGGGTCCCCAAAAATAAGGAGGAGTTCACTAGCGGGCAAAGGACTGAGAAGGGAAGAAAGTGGAGGCAAAGATGGCACACCTGGCAAAGGGAGCAGTGGATGTGGAGTGGCTGGAGTGGAGACTTGAAACAGCAAGGTATTTGGGGGTCTTGTATTCTTGGCTGAGGGGTCAATTTTTTTTTTTTTTTTTTGAGGTAGGGTTTCACTTTAGCCCAGGCTGACCTAGAATTCACTATGGAGTCTCAGGGTGGCCTTGAACGCACAGCAATCCTCCTACCTCTGCCTCCCAAGTGCTGGGATTAAAGGTATGCGCCATCAAGCCCAGCAAAGGGTCGCAGCTTTATCTTAGAGGCTCCAAGGTGTTGGTAATTTGAACAAGACAGACAGAGATCAGATTTGTTTTCCAAAAGTCACTCTGGCAGATGGGGGACACAAGGTCCAAAATAAATAAATAAATAAATAAATAAAATAAAAATGTAAGCCAGGTGAAGCAAGATTATTTCAAGGTTTCCACCCAAGGGCCCTGTGTGTGGACATAATTCTGTGTTCTACTGGCTGAGGCCCAATCCAAAGATGTCTTCCAAATTGGACAACAGGCCATGGTTAGAGGGAAAAAGTTACCAGCAATTGACCCTGCCACCAGCAACTTATGTACACACCTACGGAGAGCAAGGATAACCAAGCCTATGGGTGTGCTGGGATGATGGTGCCAATATGAGGAGCACTACAGCCGGATGCAAAGACATGCTACAGCCAGGAACTCACCGTTTCATACACAGGCTGTGCCAACTTCTCTCTCCGGCACCACTCCAGCAGGCACATCTTGGGGGTAACTTGGGGTGGGTATACTCTTCTGGGGAAAGAGGGGGAGGTAATTTATGGCTCATTCATCACTTCCACTCCCTCCCTCAGCAAGGGCTACTGTCAGCCACTGATGGATGCTATAGGACCTGTAGAAACTGCTGTCTCAGGACTCCTGTGCCCACTCCCCTGGGCTCTCTGTCCTGCCCTACTAGCAGTTGGGTCTAGGTTTTACCTAAGAGGAAGATGGCTTCTATGTGCCTGAAAAATTGCAGGATAGGGTAAAAGTGAACTCCAAGCTCTCTGAATGCCCTCCTTTAACAGTTAGGAAGGTTCAATTTGCCTTTCAAGACAAGGTAAGGAGTGGAGGGAGGCAGGAATACAGGTAAGTAGACTCAGAGATCTAGCTCTGTGCCCACTCTGATTCCATCTGCTGAGAGTCAGGATTACCTGCTCTGCTATGGACACACAGGATTTTGGCTTCAGAGTCAGTGTAACAGGGTGAAAGGGACATGTTCCAATAGCCACCCACTGGGTGCTCCCTCTGGCATAGGAACTGCCCAACAGCTGTTTTCCCACCCTCACCTCTTGTCAGACAAGACTGACCCCTTGGTCTGGGGATGGGTACTGGAAAAAGGCTCAGAGGACAAGGATGAGGAAGGACACTGTTCAAAACTGAGTCACAATGTGAAGCAAGGATCAGTCTGAGGCTACTTCTGCCTGGAGAGGGCACCACTGACCTGGTGGGAGGCAGTGGGGATGGGCAGGAGTACAGACACCAAATGTGGGCAAAGCACCTTCAGCCACTGGGGGGCTCTAGGGGAAAAGCAGAGACTTTCAGGAAGGGAATGGTGGCGGGGGGAAGAGGGGGAGTGGAGTTCAGTCACCATCAGGACAACGTGCACAGCCAACAGCGCTGCCTGGGTTTGCAGGGACTGTCTTCCCTGAAAGTACCTCCTGTGCCAGCACTCAAGAGGTAAAAACAGGAGGATCAGGAATTCAAGGCCACCCTCGGGTGTACAGCAAATTTGAGAACAGACTAAGTTACATGACACCCTGTGTCAAAACAAGAGGAAGAAAGCTGGGGAGATGGCTCAGTAGAGAAAGACACCTGTTTGCAAAGCTTGCTAGCCCAGGCATCCCATGTGTCTGCAGTTCATTTGCAGTGGCTGGCGGCCCTGGTGCGCCCATGCTCTCACACTCTCTGTCTCTTAAACAAACAAACAAATAAATAAATAATTTAAAAAATTTGCTGAAGTGATGGCACATGCCTTTAATTCCAGCACTCGGGAGGGAGAGGTAGGAGGATCACTGTGAGTTCGAGGTCACCCTGAGAATGAATTCCAGGTTAGCCTGGACTACAGTGAGACCTTACCTTAAAAAAATAAAAATTAAAAATATCCTGGCATGGTGGTGCATGCCTTTAATCCCAGCACTCAGGAGGCTGAGGTAGGAGAATCGCCATGAGTTCAAGGCTAGCCTAAGAGTGTATAGTGAATTCCAGATCAGCCTGGGCTAGAGCAAGATCTTGAAGGACCAAAAATAAATAAATAAATATAGTAAGAAATATAAATAACTAAAATTTTAGGTATGGTAACACATGCCTTTAATCCCAGCACTTGGGAGGCGTATGTAGGAGGATCACCATTGAGTTTGAGGCCAGCCTGGAACTTCAGAGTGAGTACCAGGTCACCCTGGACTAGAGTGAGACTCTAGCTCGAAAAACCAAAACTAATTTTTTGTTTTTGTTTTTCAAGATAAGGTCTCACTCTAGTCCAGGCTGACCTGGATTTCACTGTGTAGTCTCAGGGTGGCCTCGAACTCACAGCAATCCTACTTCAGTCTCCTTACCAGCCTGTGCCAGAATGAGACCCTACCTGGAAAAAAAAAAAAAAAGAAAGAAACGAAAAATTAAAAGAAGTATCTTTGTACTATAAACGAGAACAAGTATTCAAGCCAAGGAAATTTGTGGTTCCTACTTGACATTAGTCATACATACAGACAGGAAAACCCCAAGGATACAGGTCCTGTACTACCCTGAGGCCAAGTTGGAAATTTACCTGTCAAACCTGACAGCCATCTTAATGATGCCGGTGGTGTCTTCAGTTGGTTCCTCAGTCCCCTCCGGAGTCTTGGCTAGGAAGTCAGCCCGCCGGGCATCCAGCTCCCGCATGGTTTCCTCATAAAAGGCACCAAGGCCAAAGGCCTCGCTTTGGAGGAAGAGGTGGAGCAAGGTAGGTACTTAGTGGAGCAGTGTACTGAGAAACTCCTATACCAGAAAGTACATGCTACCTGCCATAGCATCTGCCTAGACCAGAACTTGGTGAATGAATATCTGAACCCTTCCGCATGGACACCAGAGGAAGGTGGGTTCTAAAGGTTATCATATGCAGCTCTCTCCCAAGAATGACTAAAGCACTGGGCTTCTCCAGCACCCATGACTGAGTCAACCCATGCTGATCAAACATGTGGGTTGTGTGTAGTATTATGGATCTAGTCTGAACTAATGTACTATTCAGAGTTAACATTCTCTTCTTGAATTCACAAAGCATCATGGTCTAGCTGCTTAAGCTATGTGGAATAGAGACGGAACCAACACCAAACCTCACAAGCCACGAATAGAAGGGTTCTGGTACAGCTTTCCCTTCTAAGAAGAAACCCCTGCAGAGAGATCCCCGAGGGCGAATCTAGTTTAGAAAGCCTCCTTGAATGGGGAGGCTATAGCCAGCCAATATGGGAGGGTAGATTTTTTAGGCAGAGGACCCAAGGAGGATAACTCGGAAGTACAGAAGTAAACAGACAGGAAGACAGGAAGCTAGGTCAGGAAATAAACGAAGCTGGAAGGTGTTAACCACCTGAGTCAGAGCTGTATCAGACTTAGAAGACTCACACTAGTTCAGTGGCTGTGGGTGTAGGCCAAGGGCCCGCTTCTATAGCCCTGTCTTTCCTAACAATTGGGTCTCATTGGTCTGGCATAAGATGGGCCCATTAATGAAAACACCCTTCTTTCTCAGGAATTCGCAGCCCTATCCTTCACATCCTTCCATTGTACCCATGTCCTAGTTCCCAAAACTCTAGTGTGTGATTACTCCAAAGCTTTGAAAGTACCCCCTCTGTAAGTTATAGCACCACCCCATTCCTGCATAATTACATCTGGAAGCTGTATCCCTGGGGCCCCCCCCCCACCTCCCTAGCAGAGTAAGTTTAGTGCTCAAGGTCGAGCCTGGGCCACATCTGCAAGAACAGATGGACAGACCATTGTCTCTCTTACCAAATCTCCTGGGAAGACTGGGCAGCGTGGAGCAACCTTCCCTGAGGTGACTCCAGTTGTTCCCGCAGCATCTGGCACAAGCAGTACTTGGTGTTGGTGTAGTGGTTGTCATACTGCACAGCCTGAGAGGAGAACTAGCATGAGCCCACCTGCTTCAGCAAGCACAAAGACCTGAGCTAGGGTCTGCTGGCAGGGAACAAAGCTCCAAGGGTGCATCTGAAGGGTGCTCACAGTCAAGCCCATGTGGCTTCCACCCTGACATCTACTCCTCCGGCTATGACAGCGTTTGAGAGTCACAGCGGAGGCCCATGCTCAGTAGCACACGCTCCTGGAGAGCCACCAGAGGGCCAGAAGTAGAGAGGAGCAGCGTGTGCTTCAGCTACCACACCACCACAGAAAGCCTTCCGCCGAGTGTCTTCCAGGGCAGGGAGAGGGAACATACCAAATCCTGGCATGGCAGGGTCAGTCTCAGGACATGAGCAAGACTATTACCTTATAACCAGGCAAGCACCTTGCCTTCCTTCATCTTGACTAGCCTCTCTGCAACTACCCTGCATGGGTAGGGAATGGCCCAGCTATCAAGCATGTTTGTATATACTTGTCATTTTACAAATCTGTACAACGAGAAATATAGCTGTTACTCAACTCAAAAACCTGAGAGGTGAGGCCCAGGGAGATGAGATGACTTCCCAAGGACACCTGGGATGCCCACCCAGCTAAGGGCAGGGGAGCAGCACTGGGTAAAGACTGCATGCACAGCCTCCAGAAGCGCCTCCCCCTAATGCTGCTGCACAATCTCCTCTATGCCTGTCTTCTAGGAAGGTCCCATAGTATGCTCAGGACAAGGCAGGGAATAAGTGAGTAAGTCCCCGCCATAGACAGGACCTGGATTCGGCTTATTTGGACCAAAAGAAACCTGACTATATCAGAGGCAACACTGGTGATGCTTGAGGACACTCCCTTTCCCCATGACCACGTACCCTCCTGAACACTACCAAGGTATGGCTAAGCAGGAGTGATAACATCACCCTTCACCCGGCAAGCAGGCTCAGCACTGCTAAACATGTCTGCCCTGCCACACACCAGCCAGGTGGTCAGAAAAGCTAGCCAGCTGACCCTGGCTGAGGTAAAGCACCTTGGCTATAGCTGACTCAGAATGCTGAAGAGCCAGCAATCACCAACCTGCCCAACAGGATACCCAGGGTCAAAGGGATGAAGGCTGTACCACTGGAGAGGGAAGACTCTAGGACAAAAGCTGCCCAGAACTGGACACATGCGTTGTCCTGCCATCCCAGAGCCATGGGAACACCTCCATGCCACAGCAGCCACAACTGTGTAGGTCTGGCCATGGTTTGAAGAGGGCACACACAGTTCTAGCTAGGGGTGAGACCTAGGACTGAAAGAAAGGTGGAAGTCTGCTCTAGAGGGTTACATCTTCTGTTCAGGTTGAGGAACACTCTGCCTCTGCTAATGTGCACGCTCAGCTCATCACAGAATCCTACAGTGTCCCAGGGGTACGGCAAAGAAAAATGACAAGTGAGCTCAACAAAAAATTCCTTTGTGGGGGGCTGGAGAGATAGCTCAGTGGTTAAGGCACTTGCCCGCAAAACCTAATGACCCATGTTTGATTCCTCAGTGCCCATGATACACAAAGAGGCACATGTATCTGGAGTTCATTTGCAGTGGCTAGAGGTCCTGGCATGCTCCTTCCTTCCTTCCTTTATTGACAACTTCCATAATTAAATACAATAAACCATGAGAAGTCCCTCCTTCCCCACACTCCTCTTCGCAACTCCACTCTCCATCATATCCCCTCCTCCTCTGTCTCTTTTATTTTGATGGCATCATCTTTTCCTCCTATTATAATGGTCTTATGTAGGCAGAGCCAGGTACTGCAAGGTCATGGATATCCAGGCCATTTTGTGTCTGGAAGAGTGCATTTCAAGGAGTCGTACCATTCCTTTGGCTCTTCCATTTTTTTATGCCACCTCTTCCACACCCATTCTCTCTTTCTATCTGCCTATCTCTTTTTCTCTTCTCTCAAGTAAATAAATAAAATTTTAAGATATTGTTTTTTAAATTTCTTTGGCACAACTATAAAACTTCCAGTAAGAAGAAAATAGTTTAGGAATGGAGAGATGGCTAGGCAGTTAAGGCACTGGCTTGCAAAGTCCAAGGACCCAGGTTCATTTCCCAAGTACTTACATAAAGCCAATGCACAAAGTGGCACATAAGTCTATAGTTCGTTTGCAGTGACTAGAGGACCTGACATGCCCATTCTCTCTCTCTCTTTCATAAAATAAATACATAAATGAGAAAATAGTTTAGAAGAATCTACACTGGCTGGGTGTGGTGGCACATGCCTATAATCCCAGCACTTGGGAGGCAGAAGTAGGAGGATCTGTGTGTTTGAGGCCAGCCTGGAGCCACAGTGAGTTCCAGGTCAGCCTGGGCTAAAGTGAGACCCTTCCTCAGCAAAAACAAGAAAAGAAAAAGAAGAAGCTATTCTGCAGCTGGCCATGGTGTCACATGTCTGTAATCCTAACACTTGAGGGGTAGAGGCAGGACAGATGGTCCAGCAGTTAAAGGCACTTGCTCACAAAACCTGATGGCCTGGGTCCAGTTTCCCAGTGCCCATGTAACGCCAGACACACAAAGTAGCACAAGTGTCTAGAGTTCCTTTGTAGCAACAGGAGGCCCCAGTGCACACATATATCCTCTCCTTCCTTCCCTCTCTTGCTTTTTCTCTCAAATAAATATTAAAAGACTTTGGGCTGGAGAGAAGGCTTAGTAGTTAAGGCCCATGCCTGTAAAGCTTAAGGACCCAAGTTTGATTCCCCAGCACCCCAGTAAGCCAGGTGCACAAGGTGGCACATGCATCTGGAGTTTGTTTGCAGTGGCTAGAGGCCCTGGTGTGCCCATTCTCCTTACCTTCCTCCCTCCCTCTCTCAAATAAACAAACAAATAAAATATATATTAAAACAAAAGAAGTGTGGGAGGGAGGGAGGGTATTACCATGGGATTTTTTTATAATCATGGAAAATGTTAATAAAAATTAAATTAAAAAAAAAAAAAAGAAAGCCAGGTGTGGTGGCGCACACCTTTAATCCCAGCACTTGGGAGGCAGAGGTAGGAGGATTGCCATGAGTTCAAGGCTACCCTGAGATAACAGAGTTAATTCCAGGTCAGCCTGGACCAGAGTGAGACCCTACTTCGAAAAACCAAAAAAATAAATAAAAAGAAAGAAAAAGGAAAAAAACAAAGACTTTGAGCTAGGCATGGAGGTGCATACCTTTATTCCCAGCACTCAGGAGGCAGTGATAAGAGAATCATCCTGAGTTTGAGGCTACCCTGAGACTACATAGTAAATTCCAGGTCAGCCTGGGCTCTAGCTCAGCAAGACACTGTCCCAAAACACCAAAAAAATAAAAAACAAATGAAAGCACAGAGACATACATATTTGATGTACTTTTCCATGACTTCCTCCAGGGGCCGAAGACCATCCTTAAGGAAGATCGATGGGTTCCACATAGCTGCACGGGCCACCATCACTGAAGAGGCAGCTGTGGCTTGTCGGAAGCCCTCTATGTCCAAATGCTTCTGGATGTGGTCATGAGATCCTCCACTAAAAAGCAACAGGCAAATTAGAAGTGTCCCCTTATAGAACCTACCAGCATGCTAGTTATTAATACAGCTTTGGCCAAGTCCCTTCAGCTAGCAGAGCTTCAGCAAAGGGAGATTATAACATACATCTTTTGTTTGTTTGTTTTGGATTTTGAAGTAGGGTTTTACTCTAGTCCAGGTTGACCTGAAATTCACTATGTAGTCTCAGGGTGGCCTCGAACTCATGGTGATCCTGCTACCTCTGCCTCCTGAGTGTGCCACCACACCCAACTCAATGCATCACATTATTAAATGAGGAGCCTCAACCATGCCTGGTACTTAAGTATTTAGATATTTTACTTTCCTTCTCTCTTACCAAAATAATGGCCAAAGCAAACAACATATGCCTACAACTGGGTTATTAGCTAGGCGATGGTGGCATATGTCTGTAATTTTACCACCTAGGAAGCTAAGACTAGAGGATCACAAGTTGGAGGCCAGCCTGGGCTATACAGTCAGTTCCAGACCACCCTGGGCTACACAGCAAGGCCCTGTCTAAAAATAAGCAAGCAAGCAAACAAACTGGTATTACGACCACAGGAAAACCCCCAAGGCTGAGCAGCCAACCATATACCTTCTAGTGACTGATCAACAAAACCCTAGAGAGAGGGATGACTGGGGGAGGGAGATGTGGTGGTTTGATTCAGGTGTCCCCCATAAACTTAGGTGTTCTGAATGCTAGGTTCCCAGCTGATGGAGATTTGGGAATTAATGCCTCCTGGGGGGAGTGTATTGTTGGGGGCGGGCTTATGGGCTTTATAGCCAGGTTCCCCATGCCAGTGTTTGGCACACCCTCCTGTTGCTGTGGTCCATCTTATGTTGGCCAGGGGGTGATGTCCACCCTCTGCTCATGCCATCGTTTTCCCCTGCCATCGTGGAGCTTCCCCTTGAGCCTGTAAGCCAAATAAACCTCTTTTTCCCAGAAGCTGCTCTTGGTTGGGTGATTTCTACCAGCAATGCGAACCAGACTGCAACAGGAGATAAGGAGATCTAGTGTGATCATAATTCCCCGCCCTCCTGGCCTGTTACAGGGACCATCCGAGAAACTGTTCTGACCTCATCCATTTCACTGGGAGTCAGGTGGCAGCCTCAGTCCAGAGGTAGCTAGCTATGCTGCAGAGGACCCTCAGGTGAAAGCAAAGCAATAGTCTCCAAAGTCTTTTATTGTTGTTTTTTTGTTTGTGTTTTTCTAGGTAGGGTCTCACTCTAGCCCAGGCTGACTTTGAACTCACTCTGTAGTCCCAGGCTGGCCTCGAACTCACAGCAAACCTCCTACCTTTGCCTCCCCAAGTGCTGGGATTAAAGGTGTGCACCACCACACAGGATGGACTGGCTCAGAAGTCTTAAGCAGACCTCCAAGTCACTCCTAAAACTTCTTGCTCAGAAGACACAAGATCAAGATACCACCCCTTAACTCCTCCCTCCCACCAGCTGGGGGTAACGTTCCCCAGGGCTGCCCTGTTCCCAATGTCTCAGGCCCCTGTGGTACATGCTATCCTAAGGTGCAAGGCTAAGCTACTCTACACAGGCCACTAGATGTGGCCTTAATATTGAGTTGTGGAGGTGCTCGGGAACCTCATACCTACCAGTCCAAATTCCTACTCCAGTAGCCACCCAGAGCACTTGTCTGGATTTCATTGACCTGCTTTATGTTCCCTGAGCCATAGTGTTAGGAGCTCTGGCTTTAGACTCCTCCCAAAGCACCTGGGCCCTGCATACCTAACTTTACGTGTGACATCACCTTGCTCTGGGCCCACTTCTGCAGCTACCTCTTTACTCTCTCTTCCCTTATTCCCAACCACAGCTCATCAGCCCACCCATCAGAGTGCCTTGTACAGTGCCCCAGGGGCTCTTATTTCTACAAATAATGCCTAGCTGGCTTTATGTGGGTACTGAGGAATTGAACTTGGGCTGGCAGGCTTTGCAAGCAAACACCTTTAACCGTGGAGCCATCTCCTCAACCCCTGTGGTCATTTTCTAAATGCTTTGTCATTCCACTTTTGTATGTCAGATCAAATCTCTTCTGAATGAGATGGAACATAACAACATAAATGAAGAAGAAGAGGGGCTTACTTGGCTATGACAGGAATGGAGAGGGTTTCAGCAATGGCTTTGATGACTTCACAGCTGACAGGGTGCTGAGGTCTTTCCTCACGCTTCCTTGGAGAGAAAGACAAGAGATGGGGTCTGAGGGCTGAGGGTTAAAGGCCATATCATTGCTCAAATCGTACGATCCTTCCTACTGAATCTCAAGCAGGTCAGCCAGCCATGTGGCTGCCCAGGACAGGTTTCAGGGACTGGCCTTCATGACCTCTTGGAAAGAGCTCTGTCCTGAGGGGTAGGGGCAGCAGATCCACACAGAGAAGGCCAGGCCAGCTCTCAGGAGCCTGCAGAGGTGGCATGGCTATAGAGGACCAATGTGGGTGGCCTGATTCCCAAGGTCACATTGCTTCTCCCTGGCTTGCCTTTGCCTCTGCCAGAAATAGGAGACAGTGCCACAAGAATGCTGCCCCTACTGTCCCAGTCCTGCCCTTCCCAAGGGACTTAGAACAGCTGCCATTGCTGGGATCAGCCACTCCCACACAGTTGCCTGTGCTGAGGCCAAGTTGCACAGCTGATCTTGGGGAGAAGCACCTGACACAGGGTAGGCCTGGTGCCCCGGGCAGCCAGGGAAGGCCACAGACCATGACTGTCACGAAAAACCACAGGGGAAGCAAGACACAACCCAGGGCCCTTCCTCGTGAGGTCAACTCCAAGAAGTCCTTGTGCAGGAGTAAGCAAGTCTTTAGGGCCACCACGCTGATGCTTGGGCAGAGCTAAATGTGAGACAAGCCACAGAGGAGGTTCACCAGGTCGTGCTCAAATGTGCAATATCCCTCAATTCCTCAGAAAACTCCACCAACTCAGCTTCCACCTTTAACTCCCTACAACCTCAGCAGCCACTTTCATAATATCCTTAAAGCTGTGTAAACTTGCTTACACTTACTCAAATCTGTCTTCCTATTGCCTCCAACTTTTGATAAAAGTAATAGTATCTCTTTTAAAAAAAAAATACATACAGGTTTTTATCTTTGGTTTTTTCAAGGTAGGGTCTTGCTCTAGCCCAGACTGACCTGGACTTCACTAAAAGATGACAACATCAAAATAAAAGACAGACTAATTGAGAGGGGGAGGGGTATGATGGAAAGTGGATTTGGGAAGGGGAAAGTGGGAGGGGAAGGGGATTATCATAGTTTATTGTCTATAATTATGGAAGCTGGTAATAAAATTTTTTAAATTAGTTTTGTACTCAGTGAATATAGTCAAGTCAGTACCATTGTTAAGCCTCCTCCCTGTCTTTCCCCTCCCCCTGGCCCCTTCTTATTGGGGTGTATGGGTCATGCATTGTGGGGTTAGCCCTCAGTTATGGGTAGGAGGAAATGTCTCTGTGTATCATGACCCAACGTGTGGCTCCGACATTCTTTCTGCCCCCTCTTCCGCAAGTGGCAATACAATTTTTAAAATTATTTATTTATTTATTATTTGAGAGAGAGAGGGAGAGAGAGAGAAAGAGAGAGAGTGGGTGTGCCAAGGCCTCTATCCACTGCAAACAAACTCCAGACACATGCACCACTATGTGCATTTAGCTGACATGGGAACTGGGGAAGCAAACCTGGGTCCTTAGGCTTCACAGGCAAGTGCCTTAGCCACTAAGCCATCTTTCTAGCCCTCAAAATATTTGATTTATTTGAGGGAGAGGAGAAGGGAGAATGGGCACACCAAGGCCTCTAGCCACTGCAAATGAACTCCAGACACATGTGGCATCTTGTACATCTGGCTTTACATGGGCATTGGGGAAATCTAACCCAGATCCTTGGGTTTTGCAGGCAAGTGTCTTAACCACTGAGCCATCTCTTCAGCCCACTAATATTATCTTAAATTAAGACAATACTGTATGCAAGGCTTTATATTCACAATCTCACAAGAGCTTTACATAATTTCAAAATGAGGAATGTGTCACTTAGGTTAAGAGAAAGCCAGGGATATAGCTTAATGGTAGACTGCTTGTTTGCCTAACAAGGTTGAGGCCCTGGGATCAAGTACTACCACCACCACCAAAAAAAAAAAAGAAAAGAAAGAAAAAAGCCAGTGGCCCATGCCTTTAATCCCAGCACTCAGGAGGCAGAAGTAGAAGGATCTCTGTGAGTTTGAGGCCAGTCTGGGACTACAGAGACAGTTTCAGGAAAGCTAGGGCTAGAGTGAGACCCTACCTCAAAATAAACAAAACAAAACAAAAACAATAAAAGAGGTTAAATGATTCCCATGAGGATACAGAACTAATAAGCTGCAGAGCTTGGATTTATATTTTATTTATTTGTTTGAGGCAGGGGGTGAGCATGAATGGGTGCACCAGGGCCTCCAGCCACTGCAAATGGACTCCAGATGCATGAGCCACCATGCTCACCTGGCTTATGTGGGTTCTGGGGAATTGAACCTAGGTCCTTAGGCTTTGTAGGCAAGCATCTTAACCACCAGCAATCTCTGCAGCTCCAGAGCTGGGATTTAAAATGAGGCTGTTGGAGTCCAAAGCCTGCTGCCCCAGGAAGAAGCTTATGTATAGATGTGTGCATCTGTCATGTTTCCCTCCTGGCTTCAACCCAAGCAGGTTTTCTGTTAAAAGTTGGTGTTCTGGATATACTCAGTAAAAAGCAACATGGGGGCTGGAGAGATGGCTTAGCAGTTAAGGCACTTGCCTACAAAGTCTAAGGATCCAGGTCTGATTCCCCAGGACCCACGTAAGCTAGATGCACAAGATGGTGCATGCGTCTGGAGTTCATTTGCAGTGGCTAGACGCCCTGGCATACCCATTCTCTTCTCTCTCTTTCTCTCTCTCTCTCCCCCTCTCTTTCTCTGTCTCAAATAAATAATTTTTTTTTTTTGGTTTTTCGAGGTAGGGTCTCACTCTGGTCCAGGCTGACCTGGAATTAACTCTGTCATCTCAGGGTGGCCTTGAACTCATGGCAATCCTCCTACCTCTGCCTCCCGAGTACTGGGATTAAAGGTGTGTGCCGGGCTGGAGAGATGGCTTAGCGGTTAAGCGCTTGCCTGTGAAGCCTAAGGACCCCGGTTCGAGGCTTGGTTCCCCAGGTCCCACGTTAGCCAGATGCACAAGGGGGCGCACGCGTCTGGAGTTTGTTTGCAGAGGCTGGAAGCCCTGGCGCGCCCATTCTCTCTCTCTCCCTCTATCTGTCTTTCTCTCTGTGTCTGTCACTCTCAAATAAATAAATAAATAAATAAATAAATAATATTAAAAAAAAAAAAGGTGTATGCCACCTCGCCTGGCAATAAAATATATTTTTTAAAAGCATCCCAAGGTGTTCTTATAAGACCTCTGATCCCAAAATGAATGTTATCCAGAGAATGTCTTTTGAGCAGGATTCTGTACAAAAGGACATCATAGGCTCAGAAAGCACATTTAACTGGGAGGTACAGTAATATTCAGAAATACCTCAGCCTCAAGAGCCCATGGGCTACAGATACGAGGATTATTAAAAGCAGTCACTGGGACATCTGGCTATGTAACAAGGGCAAGCAAGAGAGGCACTGCCCTTAAAAAGATAGCCATCTGCGTTGGGCGTAGTGGTACACGCCTTTAATCCCAGCATTCGGGAGGCAGAGGTAGGAGGATCACCATGACTTCGAGGCCACTGAGATTTTTCATAGTGAATTTCAAGTCAACTTGGGCTAGAGTGAGACCCTACCTCAAATAAACTAAACTAAACTAAAAACTAAACTAAACTAAAATAAATAAAATAAAATAAATAAAATAAAATAAAATAAAATAGAGAGCCATCCGCCTGGGGTCATTCAAAGGAGAAGCCATGGCTCAACAAAGTGGAAAGGAAATGTCAGGTATGATGCTGCATGACTGTAATCCCAGCACATGGAAGGCAGAGAAAGGAGGACCAAAAGTTCAGGCCAACTGGGCATGGTGGCACATGCCTTTGATCCCAGCACTCAGGAGGCCAAGGTAGGAGGACTGCTGTGAGTTCAACGCCAGCCTGAAAATACAGTGAATTCCAGGTCAGTCTGGGCTATAGCAACATCCTGCCTTAAAAACCCAAAAAAAAAAACAAAAAATTCAGGTCAGCATGGGACACATAGTGAAACTCTGCCTCTAAAAAGAGATAAAGAGGGCTGGAGAGGTGGCTTGGCAGTAAGGTACTTGTCTGCAAAGCTGAAGGACCTAGGTTCAATTCTCCAGTACTCATATAAGCCAGATGCACAAGGTGGTACATGTATCTGGAGTTCATTTGCAGTGGCTGGAGGCCCTGGCACACCCATTCTCTCTCTGTCTGTCTGTCTCTCTCCCTCTTTCTCTCTCACACAAATAAATAAATAAAAATAAAAATATTTTTAAAAAAGACAAAGGGATTACATACACAGCTGTAATCCCACCACCTAGGAAGTAGAGGCAGAAGGCCCAGGAGTTCAAGGCCAGCCTTCTCTACTACACATCAAGTGTGAGGACAGCCTGGGCTACATGAGACCCCCAGTAAAACCAAAAGTAGGGCTAGAGAGATGGCTCAGCAATTAAGGCTCTTGCCTGCAAAGCCTAAGAGCCCAGGTTCAATTCCACAGTACCCATGTAAGCCAGATGCACAAGGTTGCACATGCATCTGAAGTTCATTTGTAAGAGGCCCTGGAACACCCATTCTTTCCCTCTCTTTCTCTCAAATAAATAAACAAAATAAAATATTTAAAAGTAAACATAAGAAAACATGGGCTAGGGATATATTTCAGTGGCATGGCACTTGCTTAGCATGTGCAAAGCTCTGGGTTCAATTCCCAATACAAAAAAGTGAGATGGTGACAAGAGGCTAAGGAGCTCAAGGTCTCCCTCAGCTACACACTGAATCTCAGGCCAGCCTCCTCCAAAAAGGAAGAGAAGCTGGGCATGGTGGCGCATGCCTTTAATCCCAGCACTCAGGAGGCAGAGGTAGGAGGATTGCCATGAGTTCAAGGCCACCCTGAGATGACAGAGTTAATTCTAGGTCAGCCTGGACCAGAGTGAGACCCTATCTCGAAAAACCAAAAATAAAATAAAATAAAATAAAACTAAAAGGAAGAGGGAAAAAAAAAGGAAACAAAACTTTAGCGTCAAAATTTTAATTCTACCACTTCCTGACTGTGTGATACAATTCTGAGCTAATTGTTCCATCTCTACCACTTACACATCCTTCATGTAGGACCCCTTCTTCTCTAATGCTTAGAGCAGTGCCTGCCTCTTGCAGGTACACAGTGAATAAAGCAGACAAACATAAGCCCATGCAGGGCTTGCCTACTCTTGGGATTCACAGGACATCAATGAGCTAGGCAGAAGTGGGCTAATATATAGATAAGCTAGTTGTCACCTAGGGTCTGTTGCAAGATCATAAAGATGGCTGGGAAATCTTCCCACCAGTCATTCACTTGTAAGGCAACTGACCACTCACCTCCCATGAACAGCGATGGCTGCAATGCCAGTCCTTTCTATCCGCTTCACAAGGCTCAGGGTATCTTCTAGCTGAGGAAAAAGATAACATAGGGTGGTTGATAAGGTCCCAAGGGAGCAGCTTCCAACACCTAAAGTGGGCTCAGCTCTACCACTCTCCATCAACTCAGAGTGTTGTGAACAATTTACACCCTCAAGTCCAACATTACCAGAGAGAACCTTCAAATATAACAGACATCCTTACCGATGGTAGGATGCGGATCTTACAGGTCACAGGTCTGTGTGTTCCTTTCACGAGAGTGCTGAGGATCTGCAGAGAGGAGCACACAGGAGCATCTATCTCTTCTGTACTGACTAGCATCCTACAGACGTGTCAACTCCGGTGACAAGAACAGTTTGCATGCATTTATTTGTTGTGTGTAGATACACATAAGTTCTCTGAGGCAAGGAGTCTACTTGTTTTCAATGGTAGAGCCCCAGCATTACTGATTCCCTACCTGGCACATAAAGGCAAATATAAAGAGTGAGTGAATAGATCAGCATGTGTTCCCATGAGCCACCAGTGATCCTTTGCCAGGAACAACATCGGAATTACCTAGAGAGCCTAAGAATACAGACTTCCATACCACATTATTTCCTGAATGAGTCTCTAGGGGCAGAGTTTAGAAGTATGTGTTTTCAAAAGCTTTGCCCAAAATACCCCATCAATATGATTCTGAGGCCTAGTCCTGGTTATGAACACACAACTGGCAGTTTCTTTTTCCTTTTTGGTTTTGGGAGGTAGAGTATTACTCTAGACCAGGCTGACCTGGAATTTACTATGTAGTCTCAGGGTGGCCTCGAACTCATGGTGATCCTCCTACCTCTGCCTCCCAAGAGCTGGGATTAAAGAGTGTTATACCATGCCTGTCTCAAATGATTTTTTTAAAGAAGAAATATAGGAAAGTGTTAAGAAGGTAGCAAGACCCAGGTATGGTGGCACACACCTGTAATCCCAGCACTCAGGAGGAAGAGGCCTAGGCTAGAGTGAAACCCTATCTCAAAAAAAGAAAACAAAACAACAAACAAACAAAAAGTCCAGGTGTGGTGGCACATACCTTTAATCCCAGCACTCCAGAGGCAGAGGTAGGAGGATTGCCACCCTTAGACTACATAGTGAATTCCAAGTTAGCTTGGGCTAAAGTGAGACCCTACCTTGGGTGGGGGGCGGGAAGGGAAGGGAGAAAGAAAGAAAAGAAAAGGTAGAAAGACAAGGCCATGGCCACAAAAGAATCAGATCAAGAGAGCTAGAGATGATGCTGCACGTCTGTAGCACTGCTATCTTGTTCCTGTATCAAAAATTTCAGTTCAGCCAGGTGTGGTGGTGCACGCCTTTAATCCCAGCACTCAGGAGGCAGAGGCAGGAGGCTCACCATGAGTTCAAGGGCACCCTGAGAATACAGAGTGAATTCCAGGTCAGCCTGGGCTAGAGTGAGACCCTACTTCAAAAAACCAAAAAAAAAAAAAAAAAAAAATTAGTTCAAGCAAGCTAAAGGGAAAGTGATCTCAAAAGCCCACCTCCCCCCCTTTAAGAATGGGAGCTGTGACTGACAGTGGAAACACCCAGACAGCTGCTCCCAGTCTTGATTTTGGACAGAAGGGGGCAGCAGAGACTCAGTTAAAACGGTTTTCTTTCTAGGACAAGCTGAGGCAGATCATTCAAGCCATCAGACTTAGCTGGATGGACTGAAAGGTGGACAGTTTATGAGTAAGACAATGCCCACTAGCCTAGGCACAACTGCCAGAAAGGAATGAATAGTTCCCTACGTGTTCCCTCCCAGAGTCACCCCAGCAGGCCTAATAGATGCACTTACCCTTTAAATGGGTGACTGCCAGACAGACCCATGAGGACACATGATAAAGATTTCTCTAGTCCTACAGCTCTGGTTCTCAGAAACACTTCTGGAAGGTTCCCTGCTAGTGGTTACTTTGTCTTACAGAAACTCCTTTGGATGTATTTAATCCAAGTAACTCTAAGCACTTCAGTATTCCCGCTATTGCACACATTTAGGATCAGGAAGGACATTAGACAACTGAAAGTCCAGCCACATGCTAGGGCCACACGGAGGAGAAAGGGCAACTAGAGGTTGTTTAATCTCCATGAAACTCTGCTGGACACCCAAATCACCCCACATGTCTCTGTAGTGTGAAGACATCTGGGAGCAAAGGGAGCAGACAGACACAAGATCTGAGTAGAGGAACGGCACACCTACCCACAAGCAGGCTTGCCTCAACAGATCCACTGATCCACTGGCTGCCTGGGGAAAAGCAGAACTTACTTCCCTTGGTTTGTGGGTAGAAGTCAGGCAGTGGGATGGTGAAGGAGGCTCAGGAGAAAGCTACCTTTCTTTAGACAGTTTCAGTTAGGGACAGGAGCCCAAAGAGAGAACCAGAAAATGCCACCCCAGGTTGGCAGGAATGGAACGCTGTTCTGATCCAGTTCCATCCACAATGGTTGCAGCGCCCCCTACTGTCTCCACCGTCTATCACACTACCTAGGTGGCGGGCCTTTGGGGTCAGCCCCTTGACTGCAAACCAATCAGGTCGTTCCCTTATGTTACTAAAGAATCCATTCTTTTAATCGACTATAAAGCTTGTCCATGATGATCCCTGCCCTCTCTGCCTGGACACATAGGTCCAGACAAGCTGGATATGGTAAAGTAGTTTTCTGCTTGCCTCTGCTTTATGCTTTGGAGTACCTTCTCACTTTAATTAACTACATGTGCGATTTTCCTCTGATCTCCGAATCTACCACAAGTGTATTTTCTTTACATTCCAGATTTACCACGTACCTCCTCTAAACTCTAAACTTGGAGTAACGTGGGTGTAATTATCTTTATTACCCATTTCTATTTCTCATCTGAATTTCCTGGTTTCTGCTTTGGTACTTTCCCTCTGCTATTCTTCATTAAACTATCACCACTTACGCTCAACTTTCTTCCATGGGGAGGCTCAGAGTGGATGCTGCACCTTCCACACGAGCGAGTATTTCTTCTAAGTCTCTCTATATAAGCTCCTAAGTCCTATCTTGCACGTGCTTATAGCTCCAGCCTCTTCCTAGACCTCAATTTAAATGGACCAAGTAGGGGTTGGTGATTTAGCTCAGTGGATGAGTGCTTGCCTAGCAATCACAAGGCCCTGGGTTTGGTCCTCAGCACCAGAAAAACAAAACAAAACAAAAACACTAAATGGACCTCGTGAAACATACTGTGCCTTCCACATAAGTGTTTCCTATCTTCCACATGCTTATGAACCTGCTCCAGCCTTTTCCTGGAGCCCAACTTCCTTTAAATGAACCCCACAATTCTATATTTTATGATTTCTCTCTAAATAAACTAAGTAATTCATAATTTCTTGACTCTATTTTTATCAATTCTTTCTTAAAAACAGGATAAGGAAGTCAGGCATGGTGGCACACACCTTTAATCCCAGCACTTGGGAGGCAGAGGTAGGAGGATCACCATGAGTTCAAGGCCAGCTTGAGACTACATAGTAAATCCCAGGTCAGCTTGAGCTAGAGTGGGACCCTACCTCAAAAAACCAAAAAGGAGGGCTGGACAGCTGGCTTAGTGGTTACGGCACTTGCCTGCAAAGCCAAAGGACCTAGGTTCAATTTCCCAGGACCCACATAAGCAAAATACACAAGATGGTGCATGTGTCTGGAGTTAGTTAACAGTGGCTTGAGGTCCTGGTGCACACATTCTCTCTCTCCTTATGTCTGACTCTCAAATCAATAAATAAAAATTAAAAAAAAATAAAGAGCATAGTGAAGCTGAGGGTAGTGGAACATGTCCCAAATCCCAGCATTCAGAAGGCTGAAGCAGAAGGAGGAAGACTGTTCTGAGGCTAAATAGTGAGAACTAGCCCAGTCAGAACTACTTAGCAAGAGCAGGGCATGTGGCATGTACCTTTAATCCCAGCACTTGGGAGACAGGTAGGAGAACCATTATGAGTTCAAGGCCACCCTGACACTACATACTGAATTCCAAATCAGCCTAGGATTGAGTGAAACCCTACCTTGAAAAACCATAAAAACAGGGCTGGAAGCCAGGTGTGGTGGTGCATGCCTTTAATCCCAGCACTCAGCAGGGCAGAAGGACCCAGGTTCAATTCCCCAGTACCCATGTAAGCCAGATGCACAAGGTGGTGCATGCATCTGGAGTTTGTTTGCAATGGCTAGAGGACCTAGCGTGTCCATTTTCTATCTGCCTCTCTCAAATAAATAAAATTTTTAAATGTTACTTTAAAAAAGGCTGGAGAAGCAGGGCGTGGTGGCGCATGCCTTTAATCCCAGCACTCAAGAGGCAGAGGCAGGATGATTGCCATGAGTTTGAGGCCACCCTGAGACTACATAGTGAATTCCAGGTCAGTCTGGACTAGAGTGAGACTTTACCTCAAAAAAAAAAAAAAAGGCTGGAGAAATAGCTCAGTGGTTAAGACACTTGCCTGCAAAGCCTAATGACCTGGGTTCAATTCCCCAGTATCCACCTAAAGCCAAGTGCATGAAGTGGCACGTGTATCTGGAGTTTGTTTTCAGCACTTAGAGGCCCCGGTGTGCCCATTCTCATTCTTTTTGTCTCTTTCTCTCTCCTTGAAAATAAATACAATAAAAATACTTTGAAAAGAGAGAAAGAAAAAGTGAAAGACAGAAAAAAAGGCTGCGGGGGACTCGATCAACATACAGAGGACACCCTGCTGCTCTCATCCAAGCCCTAGGAGAGGCTCACCACTCACAAAGCTACTGAGCCTACCCTTACCTAAAGTAACTCAGATCATCCCACAAGGGATATACAGAAAGGAAGTACAGAGAAAGTTCTAGCAGAGTTCTCAGGCCCTCTAGTTCTCAGGTGGCCTGTCCCTTGCTCCAAGCTTTTATAGAACTCCAGACTGCTCCAGACTGTCTCAGAGGTTCCCATATCTAGCATGTCAAAATCATCGGTAAACTTAAAGTGTCTTGACCTCAAATAGTCCAGGTAGACTTCAGCAAATCTAGAACAGGGAGGGAGATGTTTTGGTGACTCTAATTCATAGTCATGTTTGAGAACCCTACTTCACAACGTAGGACTTACCTTCTCAATCTTGTCAGGGTCTGACAGCAGAGCGGCTCCCATTCCTCCCTGAGGGGAAGCATACAGAAGGCCTTCTGAGAGCTGAGGGAAGATGGCCTCTGCCCGTGGTAAGGCAACACAGTGTGTTAACCTGGTAATCAAGGGCCACTGGCAACTGGCATTTTACTAAGCACATGGGGAAGGTAGCATCTATGCACCCCACAAATCCCATCAGAGGTCAGAGTGTGATGAATCCTAAAAGCCATTGCTCTAACGCCGTTGGCAAAAACAATGCATCAATCTAGAAATGGGCTCTACAAAACTCATTTTTTAGGACTTCTTACTTCCCACACAGGTTTCAGTGTTATCATAAACTAAACTCACAATCACTAAACCCTTAAAACCCAGTGAGACTGAGGCAGGTGTGGTGACACACACCTTTAATCCCAGCACACGGGCAGCTGAGGTAAGAGGATCAGTGAGTTCAAGGTTAGCCTGAAGCTACAGTGTATGCCAGGTCAGCCTGGGCTACAGTTGAGACTCAAGAGACTACTCAAGCAAGGTAGCACATGTATTCAGATAGATGAGGCAGGAGGATCAAGAGTTTGAGACTAGCCTGGGCTAGGTAGTAAGTTTAAGACAAACCTATACTACATAGTGAGGCACTGTCTCAGATGACAAAGGTTTTACCTGGCATAGTGGCTCATGCCTATAATCCCAGCACTTGGAAGGCTGAGGTAAGAGAATTGCCTATGAGTTCAAAACCAGCCTGGGCTACAGTAAGACCTTGCCTCAAAAACCAAGAAAAGGGGGGCTAGAGAGATGGCTGAGCAGTTAAGGCAGTTGCCTGCAAAGCCTAAGGACCCAGGTTCAATTCCCCAGTACTCATGTAAGCCAGATGCACAAGGTGGCACATGTGTATGGAGTTCGTTTGCAGTGGCTGGAGGCCTTGGGCTGCCCATTCTCTGCCTTCCCATCTGTCTATATCTCTCTGCTTGCAAATAAATAAATAAATATAATATTTTTTTCATTTGGCTTCAGAGTTTCCTTTTTTTTTGGGTAGTACCGGGGATTGAGCCCAGGCACTTAAGCAAGTGTAGAGCATTAGGCTACGCAAGTGTTCTACCAACAACAAACTAAACTAGATTTTGAACCAGTCCTAGATTTGGTTTGAAATTTATTTGTGTGTGTGTGTGTTTGTGTATGTGCATGTACATGTCAGGGTCTCTCTCTTCTCTCTCTTTTATTCAAGGCAGGGTCTCACATTAGACCAGGCAGACCTAGAACTCACTCTGTAGTCCACAGCTGGCCTTGAACTCAAAGTGATCCCCCCCTACCTCTGCATCCCTGACTGCTGAGATTAAATGTGTGTGCCACCACACCTGGTTTATTGTTGTTTTGGAGACAGGGTCTCCTAGAACTCTGGATCCTCCTGTCTTCACCTCCCTAGTTCAGGGATTACATGTGTGCACCACCACTCCTAGTTGATTTTTGTCTTGAGACAGTGTACCACTATGTAGTCCAGGCTGGCCTGGAACTCACTATATAGTTTAGGCTGACCTCCAATTCACAATCCTCCTGCCCCAGCCTCCAAAGTACAAATTACAAGCATGTGCCACCATATCTGATCTACTAATATCAATTTGAGCATTTTCCTCCTCCAGCACAGGATCTAGACCAGCGTCAGATATATCCTTAGGTGCAATGTTTTGTCAGTTTACCTTAGTGGAATATTCTTTAGGACAGCCCATGTTGACATCAATAGCAGCTACATCATTTTCTCTGAAAAAAAAAAAAAATGAAGGAGAAAAGGTAATAAACATTTCACTTCTGAGAAAGAAAGTAAAGTGACCAGCAAGGATGAGTTTGTGTTCACAAATCTCTTACTATGTCTCCGTGCCTATGAAACACATTAACTCTCAATGGAAAAGGCTGAAAAGTAGCGGAAAAAAATTTCCCAAAACTATACAACTGACTAATTTGAGCAAAGCTTGAAAAGAGGGACATAATGTGTACATACATCTATAAAGAGCTACATGTAGAAGACTTTACCACATTGGAGTAACAGATATTTCAAACACTGAGTGACAGTGAACCCTACCCCAGGGCTGCAGTTCTGACTCAAGTAGTAGATCCATTTGTCAATGCAGAAAAGTGACATGCTTCCTGCTGCTGGGGCCCAAGGAGAACTGATTTGTATCATAGCCTTTTACCCTATACAAGAGCTTTACTGGAATGTATCTTCTATAGACGTTACAGGACTAAGTCCAGTGTAGTGTACATGCCTATAATCCCAGCACTCAGTAGACTGAGGCAGGAGTATTTCAAGTTCAAAGCCAATCTGGACTACATAATAAATTCAAGGCCAGTCTGAACTGCATAGCAAAATTCAGTACACATGTACAGAACATAGACACACACACACGCACACCTCCAATGTGGTAGCTCATGTCTATAATCCCAGCACTTAGGAGGCTGAGGTAGAAAACTGCTATAAGTTCAACACCAACCTTGGCTACAAAATGACTTCTAGGTCAGCCTGGACTAGAGTAAGACCTTGTCTCAAAAAAATACCACCACAGGGCTGGAGAGATGGCTTAGTGGTTAAGGCATTTGCCTGTAAAGCCTAAGGATCCAGGTTTGATGCCCAGTACCCACCTAAGCCAAATATACAACGTGGTGCATGCATCTGGAGTTCATATGCAGTGGCTAGAGGCCCTGGCACACCATTCTTGTCTACCTGCCTCTCTTTCTCTCTCTCAAATAAAGAAATTAAGTAAAATAAAAGTTTTTTTTTTAAATATCCACCACAAAAAGTTATAGAACTTCTTTTTACTGGGCTGTACAATTGGCTTACTTCAATTGTCTGATATCTATGTTCTATAAAATTAATAGTCTATGACTTATAGCAACTACTTCCGAGTTCCTTCTTAACTCACTATCGTTGATAATAAGCTAATATTTACCTAAGTGCTCACAATGTGCTATAATGCCAGAGGTTATTATATTATCAGTGTTATTTTATAGATAAGGGAACCAAAATCTTAGTGAATGAAGAATTTGCCTAAATTTAGATTATAAACTAGCAAATCCGGAATTCCAACCCAGATCTTAAATCCAAAGTCATGGTACTCTCCTGATTTCATTAACTTAACAAAGAATACATCATCTTACCTACACTTCATGAAAGTTTTTGCCTCAGAACTCCCAAGAGAATCCTTGGAAAGGAAATTCCATGAATCAATGCTAAAATCAGGCTCCCACACAGAGGATTTCTGGGATCTCACCAAGGCCCAGGATAGCTTCTAGATATACAGAAAAGGAAACCTGAAACTCTTCACTTGAAAATAGAAAGGGCCCGCAGGCAGAAGGTGGGTCACTAAGTGACATTAAGGCCTTTACCGCTTCTAGAAGAGACAAAGGCAGCCCCAAGGAGGAAGGAACTTACACAAGCCTGGCCACAGCAAGGGCTCGCTCTGCATCTGAAGTTCCCTGGGAACACAAGAAGCTGTATCAACCAGTCTTGACATAAGTACACATGAGTAGACAAATACGCCTATGCATATCTCAAACACAAGCATGTGTGTATATGCCTGTGCAAACAAATATAGCAGTCAGGTCAGCTTTCTTGTAAACACTATCCACTGGACTAGCTCACTGTCAAAGCAAAAAGGACTTAGAAGGCCTAGACAACCTCATTCATGTCAGGGATATATATATACACACACAATTTTTTTGTTTTTGTTTTTTAGAGGTAGGGTTTCACTTTAGCTCAGGCTGACCTGGAATTCACTATATAGTCACAGGGTGGCCTAGAACTCACAGCAATCCTCCTACCTCTGCCTCCCAAGTGCTGGGATTAAAGGTGTGTGTCACCACACCCGGCTTCAAGAGCTATTTATTTAAAAAGTACCAAGAAATACCCAAAGAAAGAAAGGAGCACTCCAGAGAGCTCTTTAGAGCTCCAGAGATGCAGGGAGAACTCCTTGTATCTCTAACATAAATCTTGACTCTTCTTGAAAAAACATAATTTCCCTTGATACAGACTAGGCCTGAATAATCAATGCTAAAGGTTAAAAAATATATAGAACTCATGCTGAACTGACAACTCCTATAATTATGTAAATTGGAGACTGGAGGCATAGACTAGACTGCAACAACAGTGTAACCACTCATGAATGAATCTTTGGAAAATGTCCAAGACAAGGCTTTAGGAAGCCGCCACTGTATAACACAGGACAAGCACTTAACACTGGCTCTAGCACAAGTGAGAGTTAGGGAATCCCAGGGGACAAGGAGCCTCCAAAGGACACCAGACACTGAGATCACAGACTTCCCTAAGACTGGACAGGGATTCAGCCACACCCTGCAGCTTCTCTCTCTCATCTCAGGTACAGCAGAGAGCTGACTGTTAGAAGACATAGGCCTCCAGGTAGATGGGACAAAAGGACCAGCTTCCTGATGCCGGGGGTCCATGAAGATCTGATTCATGGCCTTTTATCCTATCTAGTGCTTTCCTTCTCCTAGCACATAGCCAACCCCGAACCACCTCATAGTAAAAGCCACACAATCTACTTGAAGCCCTTCCCCTTTAGAAACCTATAAAAGTAAGGGACTTCCTTTGTTTTTCAGGTTGCTGGAGTTTCTACCTCAGCCTCTCCAGTGGCTGGTGGCCAATATTATCAAAGGATAGTTTATCAAAAATCCATCTCGGGACTGGAGAGATGGCTTAGTGGTTAAGCACTTGCCTGTGAAGCCTAAGGACCCTGGTTCGAGGCTCGGTTCCCCAGGTCCCACGTTAGCCAGATGCACAAGGGGGCACATGCGTCTGGAGTTCGTTTGCAGAGGCTGGAAGCCCTGGCGCGCCCATTCTCTCTCTCTCCCTCTATCTGTCTTTCTCTCTGTGTCTGTCGCTCTCAAATAAATAAATAAAAATTTTTTAAAAAATCCATCTCAGAGCCTATGGAGCCTCACCAGAGTCTCTCCAATTCATATTTAAGACAATGAGGATCCCTTACCATCTGGAAGACCACCCTGTTCTGTTCTCTTTCACATGTGCGGAACACGACTCGGTCATCAGGAGCAACAAAGTCTACTGTCTTGAGCACCTCTACAAGAAAACGCAAACACAGAAAACCACCCAATTAAGATGCAAGTTCAGGGCTAGAGATATGGCTTAGTGGTTAAACGCTTGCCTGTGAAGTCTGAGGACCCTGGTTCAAGGCTCAATTCCCAGGACCCACATTAGCCAGATTCCACAAGGGGGCACATGCGTCTGGAGTTCGTTTGCAGTGGCTGGAGGCCCTAGCGCACCCATTCTCCCTCCTGTCTCTCTCTCTCTCTCTCTCTCTGCCTCTTTCTCTCTCTCTCTCTCTCTCTCTCCCTGTCACTCTCAAATAAATTTTTAAAAAAATTAAAAAAAAGATGCAAGTTTAATCCAGTCTAAACCCTAGAACCCAAAGCAAAACTGTAACCTTGAGCCAGACGTGGTGATGCATACCTTTGATCCCAGCACTCAGGAAGCAGGGGTAGGAGGATTACCATGAGTTGGAGGCTACCCTGAGACTACACAGTGAATTCCAGGTCAGTCTGGGTTACAGCAAGACCTCTCCTCAAAAAACAAACAACAACAAAAAAGCCAGATGTGGTAGCACACATCTTTAATTCCAGCACTTAGAAGGCACAGGTAGGAGGACTGCCGTGAGTTTGAGGCCACCATGAGACTACAGAGTTAATTCCAGGTCAGCCTGGACCAGAGCGACAGAGCAAGAACAAACCTTGAACCCCCCGCCCAAAAAAAAAGACTACCGAGTGAATTCCAGGTCAGCCTGGGCTAGAGACCTTATCTCAAAAAACCAAAAACAAACAACAACAACAACAACAAAAAAAAATCTATAACTTTGAAAGGAAAAAAGAAATTCTAGGTGTGGACTCTCCTTAAAGGACATAAACATATATTTGGGAAGTTTTTAAGGTACTATCTTCTGAGTGATGGTAGCTCACTTTATAAACAGTAGGTTTATTTTTAATGCATTATTTTCTGAAAAATTACTAACAATTTTTAATTTTTAAAATACTGAGGTGAAAACGTATATATATGAAACTTTCTGTTTCAGTTTGGGCCCAAATTTCTCCAGAAGATAATATTCTGAGGCTCAGCAAAGTTATCATTTTTTTGTGACTTAATTATTTGTTTTTAAAATGTATTTTTTAATATTTTATTTATTTATTTGACAGAGAAAGAAAGAGACAGAGTGAGAGAATGGGGGCACCAGGGTCTCCAGCCACTGCAAACGAACTCCAGAAGCGTGCACCCCCCTTGTGCATCTGGTTAACATGGGTCCTGGGAATTAAACCTGGGTCCTTTGGCTTTGCAGGCAAATGTCTTAGCTGCTAAGCCATCCCTCCAGCCCAATATTTTTTGGCCACCATCATGAAAAAAAATGATCATAAATGTTGGCGGGGATGTGGAAAAAGAGGAACCCTTCCACACTGCTGGTGGGAATGCAATCTGGTCCAGCCATTGTGGAAATCAGTGTGGAGGTTCCTAAAACAGCTAAAGATTGATCGACCATATGACCCAGCTATAGCACTCCTAGGAGTATATCCTAAGGACTCATCTCATTTCCTTAGAAGTACATGCTCAACCATGTTTATTGCTGCTCAATTTATAATAGCTGGGAAATGGAACCAGCCTAGATGTCCCTCAACTGATGAGTGGATAATGAAGATGTGGCACATTTATACAATGGAGTTCTACTCAGCGGTAAAGAAAAATGAAGTTATGAAATTTGCAGAAAAATGGATGGACCTGGAAAGGATTATACTAAGTGAGGTAACCCAGGCCCAGAAAGCCAAGCGCCACATGTTCTCTCTCATATGTGGATCCTAGCTATAGATGACTGGGGCTTCTGCGTGAGAATGAAAATACTTGGTAGCAGAGGCCAGTAAGTTAAAAAGGAGACATAAAGGGAAGAGAAAGGAAGGGAGGAGGGTACTTAATAGGTTGATATTGTATATATGTAAGTACAATGATTGAGATGGGGAGGTAATATGATGGAGAATGGATTTTCAAAGGGGAAAGTGTCGGGGGGAGGGAGGGAGGGAATTACCATGGGATTTTTTTTTTTATAATCATGGAAAATGTTAATAAAAATTTAAAAATAAAAAATAAATATTTTTAAAAAAGAAAAAAATATATTTTATTTTCCCAGAATGGTGGTGCATGCCTTTAATCCCAGCACTCGGGAAGTAGAGATAGGAGGATCACCGTGAGTTCAAGGCCACTGGGGTAGAGTAAGACCCTACCTTGGAAAATAAAAACAATAACAAAAAGATTAAAAAGAAAAGAAAATATATTTTATTTATTTGAGAGGCAGAAAGAGAGAGAATGGACATGCCAGAGCCTCTAGCCACAGCAAATGAACTCCAGACACATGCACTACCTTGTGCATCTGGCTTAAATGGGTACCAGGGAATCAAACCTGGGCCCTTAGGCTTTGTAAGGCAAGTACTTTAACTGCTGAGCCATCTCTCCAGACCCTTTTTAAACTTTTTGTTGGTTTTGTTTTTTTGATGTAGGGTCTCACTCTAGTTCAGGCTGACCTGGAATTCACTTTGTAGTCTCAGAGTGGCCTTGAACTCATGGCTGTCCTCCTACCTCTGCCTCCTGAGTGCTGGGATTAAAGGTGTGCACCACCAAACCCGGCTTTAAAACATTTTTTAATAGAAACATTTAGTTTTATTTTTTTAAGGTAGGGTCCTGCTATAGTCCAGGATGACCTGGAATTCACTATGTAGTTTCAGGCAGACCTCAAACTCACAGTGATTATCCTATCTTTGCCTCATGACTGCTGGTATTAAAGGCATGCACCATGCTGATTTTATTTATTTATTTATTTGCAATCAGAGAGTGACAGAGACAGAGTGTGAGAGAGAGAAAGAGAAAGAAAATAGGTGAGCCAGGGCCTTCAGCAAGTTTGAACAAACTCCAGATGCATACACCATTTTGTGCATCTGGTTTTATGTGGGTATTGGGGAATTAAACCCAGGTGGTTAGGCTTTGCTTGGTGCCACCACACCCACACCTGGCTTATTATTATTATTATTATTATTATTATTTTTCTGGTTTTTGCAAGATAGGGTTTCACTGTTGCCTAGGCAGAACTGGAAATTACTCTGTAGTCTCAGGCTGGCCTTGAACTCAGTGATCCTCCTACCTCTGCCTCCCAAGTGTTTCAATTAAAGAGGTATACCACTATGCCAGCTTCAAAGTTCTTAATTATGTATTGTCTGGGGACTGTGAGTGGAGACTAACTGCATTTCAGTCAGTCTTCATAATTACTTACAGTTACAGTACTTGTAAATTCAGCTGTTCACTAAAATTTATCCAAAACTGACAAATTAACACCTTTGGTGTTTCTAGTCATTCATAGCCAGATACAAAGTGACAAGTAATTTGGGTCACCTAATGTACCTATTTGCAGCTAAGGTCCTTATTTTGGTTTCTCATTCTGTAAAATATCCCTTAGAGGCAGGCGTGGGAGTGCACACCTTTAATCCCAGCATTTGGGAGGCAGAGTAGGAGGACTGCCATGAATTTGAGACCACCCTGGGACTATAGAGTGAATTCCAGGTCAGCCTGGGTGAGAGTAAAACCCTACCTTGAAAAAAAAAAAGAAAAAAAAAAGTCCCTTAGAGGCAAGCATGGTGGCCCAGACTGGTAATCCTAGTACTTCGGGGGGAGAAAACAAGAGGATTAGAAGTTCAAGGTAATCCTCAGATATACATGAGTACAAGGCCAGTCTGGTCTTCATGAAGCCCTGTTCCAAAAAAAAAGTCCCTGGGCTGGAGAGACAACTTAGTGGTTAAGATGCTTGCCTGTGAAGCCTAAGGACACAGATTCCATTCCCCAGTACCCACACAAGCCAAATACACATGGAGGTGCATGTGTCTGGAATTTGTTTGCAGTGGCTAGAGGTCCTAGAGCACCCATTCTCTCTCCCTCAAATAAATAAATAAAAATAAAAATAAAAATATGGGCTGGGGAAATGGCTTAGTTGTTAAGGCGTTTGCCTGTGGAAGCCTAAGGACCAAGGTTCGATTCCTCAGGACCCACGTAAGCCAGATGCACAGGGGGGTGTGTCTGGAGTTCATTTGCAGTGGCTGGAGGCCCTGGCATGCCCATTCTCTCTTTCTATCTGCTTCTTTCTCCCCTCCCAAATAAATTAATAGTACTTTTATTAAAAATATAATAAAATAAAAGCCAGACTTGGTTTAAACCCAGCACTTTAATCGCTGTGAGTTCAAGGCCACCGTGAGTCTACATTGGGAATTCAAGGTCAACCTGGGCTACAGCAAGACCTCACCTCAAAAAATCAAAATAAATAAATAACAAAATAAAGTAAAATTTAAAAAACTATCCCTTAGGCTAGAGAGATGGCTTAGCAGTTAAGGTGCTTGCCTGCAAAGCCAAAGGACCAAGATTTGGCTCCCCAGGATCCACACAAGCCAGATGCACAAGGGGGCGCATGCATCTGGTTTTTGTTTGCAGTGGCTGGAGGCCCTGGCATGACCATTCTCTCTCTCTACCTGCCTATTTCTGTACCTCTCTCTCTCTCTAATTAATAATTTTTTTAAAAATGTCCCTTTTGGGCCTGGAGAGATGGCTCAGTAGTTAAGGCACTTGCCTGACAAACCTAAGGACCCAGGTTTGATTCCCCAGTACACATGTAAAGCTAGATGCACAAGGTAGCTGGAGGCCCTGGTGTGCCTATTAAAAAATAAAATGTCAGCCGGGTGTGGTGGCACATGCCTTTAATCCCAGCACTTGGGAGGCAGAGGTAGGAGGATCGTGAGTTCGAGGCCACTGTGAGACTACATAGTGAATTCTAGGTCAGCCTGGACTAGAGTGAGACCCTACCTTGAAAAACCAATAAAATTAAATAAAATGTCTTTTTTATGATATAACAAGTCCCTTTTCTGGTCTTTTGTATTTTCTGGTGTTAACTCTACCATTTTTAATACTATTTCTAATAAAAAGGCTCTGATGAGCCTTATTGACAAATTATATACATGAAAAAAATTTTGTTGTTGTTTTTTCAAGGCAGGGTCTTGTTCTAGCAGACCTGGAATTCACTATGTAGACTCAGGCTGGCCTTGAAATCACAATGATCCTTCTACCTCTGCCTCCTGAGTGGGATTAAAGGCACGGACTCAGAGGCCAGGAGGAATTTTTTAAAATTAAATATTTTATTTATTTACTTGTGTGTGTGTGAGAGAGAGAGGGGGGGGGGAGAATGGGTGCATTGGGGCTACTCTAGCCACTGTAAACAAACTCCAGATGCATGTGCTACCTTGTGCATCTGGCCTTATGTGGGTACTGGGGAATCAAGCCTGGGTCTTTAGGCTTCATAGGCAAGCATCTTAGCTGCTAAACCAACTCTCCACCAGTAATTTTTTTTCTTTCCTTTTTAAAATTTTTATTTATTTGCAAGCAGAGAGAAACAGATGGAGAGAGGATAGAGGCAGAGGGAGAGAGATAATGGGCATGCCAAGGTCTCTAACAACTGCAAATGAACTCCAGATACATGAACCACTTTGTGCATCGGCTTTATGTGGGTACTGGGGAAGTGAACCTGGGTCATTAGGCTTTGCAGGTGCCTTAATGGCTAAACAATCTGTCCAACCCATTCATTCTTTTGTGATGCTGGAGATCAAGCCAAGGGTCTCAAGTATGTTAGGTAAGCCCTGTGCCACTGAATTATACCCACAGCCCTCCCACCTGGCTTTCCGTCACTGTATCGGGGACTAGTGGCTGCTCCCAAGGGAGCAGGTGATCCACACAATTACATAGTGCAGCCAGGAAGAAACATGGGCTGGGGCAGTGGTAGCTCTACTCGTGCCAGCTGAGCACACACCATCCCGGGGCCAGGGCTGCACTCACCATTGACCACTCTCTTGCACTGAAGCATCTTCAGGTCAACCAGCTCCTGCAGAGAAATCAGAGGACAGTCACCAGTGCTGGACAGTACCCTGAGCAGAGGACAGTCATCAGTGCTGGGTAGTAGCCCCGAGCAAAGGAGAAAGGCTTTTATTACACCCGGGATGGACAATAACCCTAAGACCATGAACCAATCATGGCTTTTGGAGCATGTGCTATCCTCTACAACTGAACAAGGAAAGCAGGGTCCTGAGTGAACTGCCAGTTAGCTGCTCTTCTCAGGAGCAGGAGATGTTTGGGGCTGAAGAGGATGAGCCTCTCAAAATGCTGGTACAAACACTACTGCCCAGGATGTGGATACCAGGAAACTCTTCTTAGCCTCAGCTCAAGTGTAAACCCTTCGGAGAACCTCTTCCCTTAATCACTACTCAAGTGAGGGCATCCCAGGGAAAGGTTGCAGGCAAAATAGGGACTGGGAAAGAGAAGCCTTTGGAGTTCGTCATGAGGTAAACAGAGGAAAAGTAAAGTCTATGCAGTTCACATGGTATGTAAACAAAGGGGGTGAGTTTCCCAACTCAGGAGACAGTCAAAAACATGTAGGACAGAAAGGAAAAAGGGAGCCAGGCATGGTAGAGATGCCTTTAATCCCAGCACTTGGAGGCTAAGGTAGAGGATCACCATGAGTTCAAGAAAAACCTGGGTTACAGAGTTAGTTCCAGGTCAGCCTGGGCTACAATGAGAAAGAGAGAAAGAGAAGAAGAAAGAAAGGAGGGAAGGAAGGAAGAAGGAAGGAAAAAGAGAGTTCTTCAAAATCAGTATCAATCTATTGATGGTTGAGAGTCTCTATGATAGAGATGACTGCTCTGCTTTGTTCAGTGACAGAGACCACAAAGTGAACACCCAGGCATCTGTGACACTCCCAGAAGCACATGTCCAGAACCATGGGCACCCAAAAGAAGGGAGTAAGATTATCTCCCATGACATTCATCCCCATGCTGATCCTCTCTGAGCCTCAGCAAGCTACAACCCCAGAAAGTTGGCACAGTCACCTCTGTACATGCATGGCAACATCAAGGAATAACAAGACCAAAGGGTCCCAACAGCATTCACAGGGCTTCTCGCAACACACCTAACATATAGGCAAAAACATGTTTGAGGTGTTTCATGGCTATTCTCTCCACACAGTACTTAAATCATCAAGCATCCAATGCCCACCCAGTCTGACCAAACAACCACAATCAAGAAATGTGGCCGGGAGGGAGGGAATTACCATGGGATATATTTTATAATCATGGAAAATGTTAACAAAAATAAAAAAAAAAAAGAAAGAAATGTGGCCGGGTGTGATGGCACATGCCTTTAATCCCAGCACTCAGGAGGCAGAGGTAGGAGGATCTCGTGAGTTCGAGGCCACCCTAAGACTACATAATTAATTCCAGGTCAGCCTGGACCAAAGTGAGACCCTACCTCGGAAAAAAAAAAAAAAAGACAACTGAGGAAGTAGGAAGCGTTAAGTGGCCTGTACTTGTGAGAGAGGAGAGAAGGAAATGGAGCTGAGTTAGAACAAGGTCTTTCTGATAATACTGAAATTCAGTTGGTATAATCCAACACCAGGTGAATAGCACACACCTGTAATCTCAGCACTAGAGAGGCTGAGTCAGGAAGGTCATGAGGGAGTAACAACTACTGTTGTCTGGCTAAATGCACATCTTATGCCCACACAACTGCTCTCTAAGCGCTAATGTTTATACCCATATAGTAGTGCTGCTTCAATTTTCGTTAGAGAAGCTTCTTTTCAGATGACGGTGACCACTGGGGTGACTCTAAAGGCACCACAGTGTTGAGAAGAAGGGACAGTGGAGTGCTCACCACTGAGACACCTCTATCACATCCTCCAAAGCTGTTGCAGGAGAGGTGGCGGAAATATTGTACGAGCCAAAGGAAGGAAAGAACTGCTTACAATGCTGTCTTCCAGACACAAAGTAACTTCCACTACCTGCACAAGACCTGCATAGTAAGAGGGGAAAAAATGATGGCACTAAAATAGAAGAGAAACTACTTAGAAGGGATTCAGTGGGGGAGGGATTCAGAAGGGGGAAAAGATGGTGGTGGGATACAATTATGATCATAGTTTATTGTCTGTATTTATAGAAATTGTGAATAAATAGTAAAAAAATAAAATAAAAATAAAAACACTGGGTGTGCTGTGCTAATGCATGCCTTTGACCCCAGCACTTGGGAGGCTGAGGTAAGAGAATCATAGTGATTTCATGGCCAGCTTGAGACTACATAGTGAATTCCAGGTCAGCCATGGCTAGAGTAAGACCCTAACTCAAACAAACAAACAAACAAACAAGAAAGAGAGAGAGAGAGAGAGAGAGCACACTAGGTAGGCATCAGCGGTTATCTCTGCTTCCTGCGTACAGATTGAATGTGACCAACTGAACTACTTTATATGCTCCAGCTGTCATGCGACCCCACCATGATGGACTATATTTCCTTAAACTGTAAGCTGAAATAAACCCTCCCTTAAAAAAAAAAAAAATCAAGAGCTGGAGAGATGGCTTAGCAGTTAAGGTGCTCACCTGTAAAGCCTAATGACCCAGGTTCAATTCCCCAGGACCCATGTAAAGCCAGATGCACAGGGTGGTGTGTGCATATGGAGTTCATTTGCAATAGCTAAAGTCCCTTGTGCATCCATTCTCTCTCTGTCTTTATCTCATAAATAAATAAAAATTTGCTAGGCATGGTGGCACATGCCTTTAATCCCAGCACTTGGGAGGCAGAGGTAGGAGGATTGCTGTGAAATTGAGGCCACCCTGAGATGACAGAGTTAATTCCAGGTCAGCCTGAGCCACACTGAGACCCTATCTTGAAAAACAAAAACAAAACAAATAAATAAAAATTTTTTAAAATTTTTTTAAAAATTGAAATGGGGAGGGGATATGATGGAGAATGGAGTTTCAAAGGGGAAAGTGGGGGAGGAAAGGTATAACCATGGGATATTGTTTACAATCATGGAAGTTGTTAATAAAAATTTGGAAAAAAAGAATAATAAAAAAATATGTAAATAAGTAAAAATTGACATGGGGAGGGGATATGATGGAGAATGGAGTTTCAAAGGGGAAAATGGGGAGAGGGAGGGTATTACCATGGGATATTTTTTATAAGCATGGAAGTTGTTAATAAAAATTTGAAAAAAAAATTAAAAAGAAAAAAATCAAACCAGGTATGGTGAAGCACATCTTTATAATCCCAGCCCTCAAGGCTACCCTGAGAGTACATAGTGAGTTAAAGGTCAGGCTGAGTTACAGCAAGACCCTATCCTTGAAAAGAAAAAAACAACAACCACAACAAACAGGCACTGGGCAGACAGCCATTCTCTCTTCCACCCTCATGTTACTATACTCTACATCTACCCCAGTGAAAGCAAGCCCACTTTCTGGGCTTTCAGGGAAAAATAAGGGCCAAGGGGGGTTGGTGTTGACTATGCTAATGTAGGCATCTTTACCTTTTGCTCAACTTTAGTAGTCCTTAAACCTTGCCCTGGAATAGGTGTTAGGCCAGGTGAGCTGATGGTGCTGAAGAGTTGAGTCCCATTATCAAGTCCACACATGGAGCCATGGACCATGTCTCATTTTCACTAAAGGCCCAGCAGTAGGAGAAATGGCATATGGAGTAAGCAAATGGTCAACAAAGACAGAATGCAAAACACAAGTGGAAAGGAGAGGGACACCATCTACCTGAGCTTTAAAACTAGCATGGAAGAGACAGCAGGATAGAGAGGAAGTAAGGACTTCCCTTAGGGTGTCCTCCCACTGAACCTGCTTGGTGTACTGGGATTAAGAGCATGTCCCTCTCAGCATCCTGCAGTGAAGGTAGGGATGACCATAAACAAGGGTAACAGCTATCTGAATTTCCTGGGATTTTTCTCTTTTTTCTTTTCTTTTCTTTTTTTTTTTTTTTTTTTTTTTTTTTTTTTGGTTTTTCAAGGTAGGATCTCGCTCTAGCCCAGGCTGACCTAGAATTCTCTATGTAGTCTCAGGGTGGCCTCAAACTCATGGCGACCCTCCTACCTCTGCCTCCCAAGTGTTGGGATTAAAGGTATGCACACCATGCCTAACTGTTGTAATTCTTTTTTCCCCCCTTGTAGATCTTTCTAAACCTGAGTCCAAAGACCTAATGTTCTCTAAGGAAGTCAACAGTATATTCACTGGCCTATTAGCTACCAGAAAATCCTATAGCCACCAAACTCCTCCAGCTTCCCTGGCCTGTGTCTAGTTCTTTTCCTTTTCTTCCTAACCTTGGAGATCAGTAACTGGTGCACTGAATGTATGGCATCTCTTATAAGGACCGGGGCAGTGACCCAACATGATGCTCATCTACTCACCTGGCCTAGGCTAGCCCAGAACACCTCAGCACATCCCATAAAACTCTAATGGCATGTGTTTACACATCCTGACTTCAGTGAGTCCCAAGAGAGGAAGACACATTCTTCCTCTCCACCTGCAGACCACTCTCACAACCCAAACAGGGAGCCTGCTTCCCCCCCCCACACACACATATACTCCCAGAACATCTGAACACCTTACCTCACAGTAAACAATGTCTGCTCCATAATCTAGGGCCAGTAGGCGCATTGGGAGAGTCCCCACCCGAACCATAGGGGCTAAGATGAGTTTATTGTGGTAGCACAATGAGAGGCTGTTCACGATCATTTCTTCTCTGCCTGAAGAAAGGAAAAACACATTAGAAATGTACGTGGATGGCTGGAGAGATGGCTTAGTGGTTAAGTCACTGCCTGCAAAGCCAAAGATCCCAGGTTCTATTCCCCAGGAGCCATGTAAGCCAAATGCACATGGTGGCAACATGCGTCTGGAGTCCGTTTGAAGGACTAGAGGCCCTGGTGAGTCCATTCTCTCGTTATCTGCTTCTTTCTCTCAAATAAATAAATAACATATAGTTTAAAACAAAGAAGCTCCAAGATGCCCCCAAAACATTACAGGCCATTGCTGAGGCCCTTGGCTTCCCACCAAGAATAGATGGTAAGATCCTACTGCTGAAGACTTCACACACTTGGGCTGCAAGGCCACTGAGAAATCCTGCTGGAACTGAGCTGAAAATCTCCTCCATGTGGATCAGCTGACAGGAAGCTGGAAAAAGCCACACTGCATGCAGTTCAATGGGAGAGAGAGAAATCACCAGCGAAGATACTCAACAGTGGACACTGAAAGCCTTATATTTGGCCAGCAGGACAAATGAGCTAACAAGTGCAATAGTGGCACATCTGTTACAGGAGAAACCAACCGCCCTCTAATTTGACTGGAGGCCCACTCCATGGGAGGGAATACATTCCTGATACTGAAAACCTATAACAGGGGTAGTCATGAGCTCTAGGGGGTATAATGTCTGCTGCTGTGGGGCTAAATGTATGTACTATGCTCACCAAACTGCCCAGTAAGCACTTCTCTAATGTTCATACCCATTATATTAATGCTACTCTCACTTTTGGTTAGAGAAACTTCTCTTTTCAGATGGCAGTGACCTTAGGATGACTCAGAAGGCACCATGGTGCTAAGAAGAAGTGACAGAGGAGTGCTCAGCACTGAAATATCTCAATCACACTTTCCAAGGCTCAGGGTTCATTGCGGAAGAGGTGGCAGAAAGAATATAAGAGCCAAAGGAAAGGTAGGACTCCTTACAGCATGCTACTCCAGACACAAAATGGCCTGGACATCTGTGACCTCACAGTGTCTGACACTACCTACACCAGACCATCATAATAGGAGGAAAAGATGATGACATCAAAATAAAATAGAGACTGATTGAGAGGGGGAGGGGATATGATGGAGAGTAGAGTTTCAAAGGGGAAAGTGGGAATTATAGAAGTTGTCAATTAAAAAAAAAAAAAAGAAAGAAAGAAACCAGGCATGGTGGTACATGCCTTTAGTTCCAGCACTCAGGAGGCAGAGTTAGGAGGATTGCTGTAAGCTTGAGGCCACTCTGAGACTACATAGTGAATTCCAGATCAGCCTGATCCACAGTGAGACCGTACCTCAAAAAAGAAAGAAAGAAAGAAAGAAAGAAAGAAAGAAAGAAAGAAAGAAAGAAGGAAAGAAAGAAAGAAAGAAAGAGAAAAAGGAAAAGAAAAAGTGAATAAAGGCCCTAGGGTCATTTAAGACAGGGTTTCCTTCCTCCTTCTAACCCATACTTATTTGTTTCCCTTTCCTCTGATCACACCCATCCTCCCTCCCCCCACCTCTCTCAAGTTCATCTGGTAACTATCCATTCAGTGTGCAGTCTGTGCCAGTCATTGCCCTAGTCTCTTGGGATGTACCAGAACACAAAACAAACTTCTTGCCTAGCAGAGCTGTCACTCTCCAGCAGGGGAATATAGACAACATAAACTTACAAATAAACAATTTTACAGGGTTTGGGAACAGTAACAGGGCACTCTTTTTTTTTTTTTTTTTTTTTTAAAGCAGAGTGAAGGAAGATTAAAAGTGCTGGGATGAATTGTAACTTTATTTTTAAAAAAATTTTTTTTAATTTATTTGAGCCTGGTGTGGTGGTGCATGCCTTTCATCCCAGCACTCAGGAAGCAGAGGTAGGAATATCACTATGAGTGTGAGGCCACCCTGAGATTACAGAGTGGATTCCAGGTCAGCCTGGGCTGGGCTAGAGTGAGACCCTACTTTGAAAAGAAAAAAAAAGGTGCATACTTACAAAGCCTAATCCCAGGTTTGATTGATTCCCTAGTACTTATGTAAAGCCAGAGGCATAAAGTGACACATGGGTCTGGAAGTTTTTTTCTAGTGGCAAAAGGCCCTGGCACATTCATATTATTTCTCAAGTAAATAAATTAAAATTAAAATTAATTAAACAAGACTGTTAACCCAGGTCTTTAATCCCAGCACTCTGGAGACAGATCGGAGGATTGCTGTGAGTTCAAGGCCAGCCTGGGACTACAGAGTGAGTTCCATGTCATTCTGGGCTAGAGTAAGACCCTACCTTGAAAACAAAACAAAAAGAAAGAAAAGAAAAAAAGGCTGTCAAACAAACAAAAAAGACAATTCAATAATCAGTATAAGGGATGGCTCAGTCCAGGCAGCAGTAGTGAAGGAGGTGAAAAGTGGTTACATTTTGGAAAAACTGGGAAGGGAGAAAGTCAGGGTCTATAGCTGGGTGTGGTAGTGCATGTCTGTAATTCTATTACTTGAGAGGCAGAGTTAGGAGGACCCCTGAAAATATAAGGCTGGCCTGGTCCACATCGAGTTCCAGGCCAACCAGAGCTACACAGGGAGGAAGAAGCAGAGGGACAGATTATGGATGGGGGATGTAGCACAGTAGAAGGGCACTTGTTCTGGTTTCTATTCTCAGTATCAATTTTTTTAATGTCCTAGAGATAATTACTATTAATATAACCATTCTAATCAAATACAGTCTCCTGAAGTTGGGTGTGGTGACCCATGCCTACCATCCCAGCCCTTGATCCTCCTGCCTCAGACTACGGAGTGTACAGACTGCAGGCATGTACCACTAATACTCGGCTGAGAAAGTTCCTGATCCATGGCCAAAAGGCAGAAAGCATTAAATGCCAATGCATGGAAAGCAAATCCTTCCCATTTCCACAAGCAGCAGTCCCTCAAGTACTCATCCTCAATGCACATCCCCAACCATCCCATCACTACCTTGCTCTTGGTGAGGCAACACTCAAAATCTAACTCCAACCCATCTGCTCTGCTCCACTGCTGTCACTACCACTATACACCTGTGTCCCTGACCAATCTCTTGCCAGGATTTCAGCTCACTTTGCTTAGGGACCTCCTTAAATCTACCCTTTGAATATTTGGGCAGAGTCTTGCTCTATAGCCCAGGCTGGCCTCAAACTCAAGATCCTCCTGCCTTGGCCTCCGCTTGAATGTTAGAATTACAGATATGTGCCACCAAACAGGGCTCAAAATTTGGTCTTGTTCCCACCTAGATATTCTCTTCACAACAAACCATAGGGCATCTTTAAAAAGGCAATTCTTGGGCTGCAGAGATGGCTCAGCAGTTAAGACACTTGCCTACAAAGCCTACCAACCCTGGTTCAATTCCCCAGCACCCATGTAAAGCCAGACACACAGTAGTCCATACACCTGAAGTTCCTTTGCAGTGGCCGGAGGCCTTGAAGCACCCATTCTCTGTGTGTGTGGGCCTCCCTTCTATCTCTCCTGCTTGCAACTAAGTAAAAAAATAAAAATAAAAATAAAATAAAAGCAATTATTTTTATTTTTCCTGAGACAGAGTTCCATGTAGCTCAAGATGGCTTCAAATTAGCTATGTAGGTAAGAACAACCTTACCTAATCCTCCTGCTTCTACTTCCCAAATACTTGAATTACAGGTATGTACCATTTGGACTCAGCTGTAAAACATTTCTAATAATACCACTTCCATGTGTCTATCCTTCAGTGGCTTCCCACTGAGTTAAGGATATATTCAAACCCTTCAAACAATCCATCTCCTGTGCACCTCTCCTACTCGCTGGCCTAGCTGCCCTGGCTCTCTGCTGCCATGGGCCTATATTCCTTCCAGTTCTCTAACAAACACTCTATATCACATACTGCTAAATTCAGTGTATCCTTTGTCCTTAAATTCCCCCTTGGTGGACTGCAACCCTACAAGATAGTCAGCTTTAGAGCCCTGGTCACACGACCTCACAACACCCTGTAATTCTGGACATACAGGCAGAAGCCATGCGTCCACGCTGATGGGCGTGCTGTCAGCTCCTCCTGCACACCGTCAAGCAGCGAGCACCACGGGACAGGAGGACCGCTGCCTAGTGTGCCAGCAGGCGTCAGCCTCGGACCTCACTGCCTCCTAAGGGCTGAGTCAACAGTCACCGGGCTCGGGGACTTCCTCTGGGCACAGAGGTGCCTGACACGCCTTGCTTCTGGCAAGGGTTCTCTCAGGAAAGCTAGGCAGGCTCCCCTCCTCCCTGCTCCTGCCACAGCCACTGCACTTCTCCTAGACACTCACATCCAGATCACCATTTCAGTCATTCAATTTCTTCCCAGTACCTCTCTCTCTCTCTCTCTCTCTCTCTCTCTCTCTTTTTTGGGTTTTTTTTTTTTTTTTTTTTTTGAGATAGGGTCTCACTCTAGCCCAGGCTACCTGGAACTCACTAAGGAGTCTCAGGGTGGCCTTGAACTCATGGCAGTCCTCCTACCTCTGCCTCCCCAGTGCTGGGACTAAAGGCGTGCACCACCACACCCAACCTCTTTTTTTTTTTTTTTTTTTTTTTTGAAGCAAGGTCTCAGTCTAGCTCAGGCTGACCTGGAATTCACTCGGCTGGCCTCAAGCTCATGGAGATCTTCATACCTAGGCTGCCTGGGATTAAAGGAGTGCACCAATATGCTGGGCCCAGACAATCTCCTGTATCTTTCATTTTCAGGCCCTTCTAGATCCACAAACATTTACCTTATCTCCCAACCCAGGAACTACATTCACATTACAGAAAAGATCTGCCACCAATTTTTCAGTTCTGATCAACAGTATGTATGAATAGTGAATTGTTTTTAAAGCCAAGCTTCTGCATTCAGGTCAAGTAGTCAGCTTGACAAGGGCTGTATGAAATAAGCCAGATCATCTCACCACCCTACTCCTATTCAGATGAGGTAGGAATCTGACGGAGAAGTCAATGGACATAAGCAGGCTGCAAGAGTAGTGAGTTCAAAGTAGAAAGGTGGAAGAAGTGACGAGAAAACGGAGAGAGCGGGACGTGGTGACGAATGCCTTTAATCCCAGCACTCCCAAGGCAGAAGTAGGAGGATCACTGTGAGGCCACCCTGAGACTACACAGTGGATTCCAGGTCAGAGCGAGAACCTACATCAAAACACCCGCTCCCCCCCCAAAAAAGGCTGTAAAAAAGATGAATGAGAAAAAGAGACTCCATTTAAATGCCCAAGATCTTGCGTCTCTCCTCAGAGAGGAAAGAAGCTGAAGGACATCAGCTTGCAATCTGGGCTATCTTAGAAGGGGACAGAGTCCCGTCTGGATTCACAGCTCCCAAACCTAGCCCCCAACCTGCAGGCCTACCATTCATTCAAACTTACTAAACAGGTATAGACCGTCCGCGTGGAGTCGCCTCTGAGAGAACAATGCCGCACCCTGAGAGTCTGCAAGGGAACCCGCAGAGGACAAGCCATCACAGGAGCAATGAGGACGACATAGAAGAATTGCAGGGACAGGGCACCCAACTGTCAGAAGCCATCCCCACTCCGGGTCCATCGGGCCTGGGACACATTGCTACCGCGCATTGCCTGTCCAGGTTCCTGCCTTCACCCCGCGCCATTCCTCAACGTTGACCCTGGTCTGGATGGCGCCATGCCAGATTCGAACCTACAGACCTCGCAGCCACAGACTTCTAAGGATCCTCCCTCCTTCGGGACGCTTTTCCAGCTCCGCGCACCTCACTGCGCCGCGTCAGGCACCGAACCAGAGGCCGCGGCGCGCGCGTGACGTCACTGACGCGCGCCTCTTCCGCTTCCGCCAGACGCTGGCTGCACCGCTGCCGGTGCGGCTTTCGACGCTAGTGGGTCGGTTGCTCCCGGCGCCGCGGCGGAACCTGGCAGTCCGTGCTTCCGACGAGCCCTTGCCCGTGGTGCGCATTCCGCGGGCGTTACGGAGACCCGAGCAGTCGTGGGAGGGGGCGGCGGCCGGTGGTGGTGCGAGCTGCAGCCCTGCCGGTGTGGGCGCGGCGGCCGGGATGGAAGCGGCCCGCGCGCCTCGCCCGGAGCCGTTGTCCGGCGCCTCTCGCCTCGCCCGGCTGGGAGCTTCGCCGCGCTCGCTCGCGGGGACCAGAGCTCCGTGCAGCGCGTGCGACGGGAGGCGCCCGCCCTCCGCAACCCGTCGTCCCGGGGCAGCTTTGCACACCCGAGGCCTGCGCGCCCTTGAGGAAGATGCGCCCCGAGTGGCTGGTCCCGCCGCGGTGCGGTCGAGTACCCTCCGCCCAGTACTTGGCGGCCACCGCGACGTCTGCGCGGAAACCGGCTGTGGAACGGATCGGAGCTACCGCCTGTCGCAGGTCAACGGCTGTTGAGCGAAGCAAACCTGGACTCCCGCACCGCGGCAGCTCCCCGGGGCCTGATTCTCGTGCCCTCCCGAGAATTAGCCGGGCAGGTGCAAGCTGTGGCCCGGTCACTGAGCAAGTCCTTGGGCTTGCAGGTGCGGCAGACAGAGGACGTCATGGCATACGTAGGATTAAGCTGCAGCTGTCCAGACAGCGGTCGGCAGATGTTTGGGGTCACTCCAGGGGCTCTGTGGAAGGCTCTGAAAAGTCGGCTCTTCAGCTTGGAGCATTTCTCCTTCATGGTGTTGAATGAAGAGGGCACACTGCTGGATGAAAGCTTGCTGGAACTGGTGGACTACATCTTGGAGATGACCCATACCGCAGAAGGCCCAGATGACTTACAAGACCCCTTTAACCCCAAAGCTCAGTTACCGCTGGTGGGAGCTACATTTTCTCACTGTAAACCAATTGCTGAGTGAAGTTGCCAACCCAGAGTCTGGGTACCGTCACCAACTCCAAGCTCCACTGCATCAGGCCTCGTGGCCGACAGACTTTTATGAAGCTAAAGGGAGGAAAGAAGGTTCACAGTTGGTGCAGATCCTCAAGCAACATGATGATCACATAAGACTGGACCCTCGCGAACCGTCCGGTACTGTGAACTGGCTAGGCTATATTCTGGATGACCCCAAGATCCAACATCTAAGGCTACAAGGGCAGATGCCAGCTGCCCTGAGGACAGGGGTTTTCCAGTGCTTCCAGAAGGGCTCCCAAGACATCCTTGTTTGCACAGAGACAGCTTCTCCTGCCCTACACAGCTCCGGTGTGGAACTGGTTGTCAATTATGACTTCCCCCCTACCCTGCAGGGTTATATCCACAGAGCAGGAAGGGTGGGCCATGTGGGGAGCGAGGTGCCAGGGAAGGTCGTCAGTTTTGTGACCCACCCCTGGGATGTGAGCCTGGTTCAGAAGACTGAGTTGGCAGTTCATCAAAGAAGAAGCCGTCCAGGACTCGCATCCTCAGAGACAGTTTGCCTTAACAAGCCTGATTTTGGTTTGCTTCAAAGTAATGTTAGATCAGGAATCTTGCTGAGGTCCCAGGTGGATAATTACACTTGTCAGTAGAAGATACTGGACTACTGTGGCTACTCTGAGGGCATTAGGAGCTGAGCAATGTGAGTTTTTTACAATATTAAAAAAATATGGTGGATTTTACTTTATATCATGTAATGATTTCTAACAACAAATGATTTGTGTTGAGACAAGTTGTTACTGTATAGCTGAGTCTGGTCTTGAACTCACTATGTAGCTGGGGCTGGCCTCTTTTGATGCCCTTTCTGCGGCTCTTTAATGCTGGGATTACAGACGATATAAACTAGCTAATAAATGATGGGGTTTTGTGTGTGTGTGTGTTAATGGACTCCCTTAAAAGTAATTACTGTTGGGGCAGAATACAGTAAGTTTTGAAGAGTCACACCCCATTTTTACTTTTTTTTTTTTTTTTTTTTTGTCCCTACTGGCAGTTGAAACTAGGGCCTCAAGGATGCTTGGCAACTAATTGCTCTACCACTGAGCTGAGCTATGCCATCAACCTTATTGTTGGCCTGTCTTGAAAATTAAGTGAAATTATAAAATAAGTCACTGGCGACTCCTATTTTGCCTTAGACACTTTTACCATTCTTGCTAGTACTGTCATCTTTGAATATGGTGAGCTGTCCTCATGTTTCTGGCAGGTGTAAATCTGTGAACAACATGCCCTTGTAAATACCTAAATACCTCTTTCGTTATTTCTTTATTTCTTTCTCTCTTTCTGAGAGAATGGGCACACCAGGGCCTCTATCCACTGCTAACGAACTCCAGACACATGTGCCACCTTATACATTTGGCTTTACATGAATATAAAGGAAGCAAACCTGGGTCATTAGACTTGCAAGTGCCTTAACTTCTAAGCCATTTCTCTCCAGCCCATGGTTATCTTGATTGCAACAAGTCTCAGAATTTGTGTATTTTGTACCCTCTTCTGGTCACTGAAGTTGTGCCCACCTACAGATGCTGTCCACAGTGACTGCCGACTTAATTAAGATATGGGTGGGGGGAAAAAAAAAGATAGGGGTGGGAAGGCCAGTTGAGTCCAGACGTCCTCTTTGCTTTTTCCCTGCTCTTCTCTATAAAATACTCAGGGCTGGACTCTTTCCCTTCAGTTACAGATTCCTTACGTGACATCACTGGGTAGTGATGCCATCACTGTTCTCAGTTGCCATGGCAATGTGACAACAGAAACCTGGTGCCCTCAGGGAAACTTTCTTATCATTTCCCTCCAAGACACCAGTCTGTTTGGTTGTCTCAGAGAGAATGTGTGACCGAATCTTCTATATTAACTCTAACCTGTCCTCTGTCCCCTGTGAGGCCAGTGCGTCAGGTAAGTCCAGGTAGACCAGGTTCTCGACACCAGCCCTTGGGGTACACTACCCTGTTGTGCTACTGAGCTACTACATACTCCTTTGGTCTTGCCTGCTACACCTCATTTTTTTTTTTCCCCGAGATAGGGTTTCACTGTAGCCCAGGCCAACCTGGAATTCACTCTGTAGATAAATGATGGCCTTGAACTCACAGCGATCCACCCACCTCAGCCTCCTAAATGCTGAGATTAAAGTCATGGCCACCATGACTCACATTCAGTACAATGAATGGCTGCCCTACCTCCCACCCCCACACACTCAGGACCAACTTTTTATGTTCATTACTGTTGTCAAGTATTTAGGCAGTACCTACTGTATCAATTTAGCCTTTCCTTGGGCTACAAAATGGTCCTGCAGATTTATTCTTTTAAATATTTTATTCATTTTTATTTGTTTATTTGAGAGCGATAGAGAAGGAGGCAGAGAGAGAGAGAGAGAGAGAGAATGGGCACTCCAGGGCCTCCATCCACTGCAAACGAACTCCAGCCCCCTTGTGCATCTGGCTAACATGGGACCTGGGGAACCGAGCCTTGATCCAGGGTCCTTAGGCTTCACAGGCAAGTGCCTAACCACTAAGCCATCTCTCGAGCCCCATACTTATTTTTTGAAGACAGTTTCGGCATGTATCCCTCGCAGGCCTAGAAATCTGTATGTGGACTAGGTTGGCCTCCAATGTGTGGCAATCCTCCTGCCCTGCCTTTCAAGTGATAGGATTATAGGTATGTGCCACCACTTCCAGCCAGATCCTTTCTTGATCTGCTAGCAAAAATCAAGTGTACTTTTGTTGTCAAGTGGTAAATGGAGCAGTTTGAGGAAGAGCTGTTGGCTAATCCCCTTATCCTCAGACCCAGGCACCTTTCCTACACAGTAATGGAGAAACCCTCATAGGTTCCCTAGGACAGGTGGCAGTGTGAGCTGCTGACTGCTGAAGGAAAGGGTGGAGTCTTCCATCTGGGAAGAGCGAAAGAGCCAGGCATTGCACATGAAGTGCTCCTGCGCAGGGAGAGCTGGGGAGATAGTTTCTCTAGGAGGGGATGTGAGAAGCCTCTTTGGGAATAAACTTGGTACTTAAAATTTGGCTTTGGACATACTAGACTTAGACACAGTCGAGCAGTACTGTAGTCACAGCTGCTAGGGAGACTGATGCAGGAGGGTTGCATAAGTCTAGGAGTTTCAGGTGCGGTGGCTCACATAATAAGACCCTGTCTCAAAAAATATATATAGAACTGGAAGGATGGCTTAGCAGAGAAGGTATTTGCCTGCAAAGCCAAAGGATCCAGGTTTGAGTCCCCAGGACCCACATTAGCCAGATGCACAAGGGGGCACATGCATCTGGAGTTCGTTTGCAGTGGCTGGAGGCCCTGACATGCCCATTCCCCCCTCCCTGTTTCACTCTCTTAAATAAATAATTTTAAAAGACTTAAAAATGGGTTTTTAAGCATTTCATTCATAAGGAGAGGGATGAGAAAATGAGAATGGGTGCACCAGGACCTCTTGCCTCCCCAAAGGAACTCCAGACAAGTGCCACTGTGTGCATCTGGCTCCATGTGGGTCCTGGGGAACCGAACCTGGGTGGTCAGACTCTGCTGGCAAGCACTGTATCCACATAGACATCTCTCCAGCTCAATAAAAATATTTTTACTTTATTTTTATTTTTTGGATTTTTGAAATAGGGTCTTGCTCTATCCCAGGTTGTCCTAAAATTCACTATGTAGTCTCAAAGTGGCTTCAAACTCATGGCAATTCTCCTACCTCTGCCTCTATACCTGGCCAAAAAATATATTTTTAGGGGCCTGGAGAGATGGCTCAGTGATAGTGGCACTTCCCTTCAAACCCTAGCATCCTAGGTTTGATTCCCCAGGACCCACATAAAGCCAGATGCACATAGTGGCACATGCCTCCGGATCCATTTGAGGCAAGCTGGAGGCCCTGGTGTGTCCATTCTCTCTCTCTCAAAGAGGAAAGGAAGGGAGGAAGGAAGGGAGGGAGGGAGGGAGGGAGGAAGGAAAGAAAACGGCTTCTGTAAGCAAAGGTTGAACCAGTACAAACCAATGGGGGTAAACATGATATATTTAGAGGGCAATTTCATGGGCGTGGCATATCCATTATTCAGTTAACAGTAGCAGCTTCCACTAATGGTCCGTGACCTTCACTGCAGTTCTGGTTTTCCTTGCAGCACCACCGCCTCCCACGCCGCACCCTACCCCTGCTTACTACCATGTCATCTACAGGGGAAATGGAGAGAGCCAGATGCGCTGGCATGGGGAGACTTACTGCCTGGTTGGTGGCTACCGGGCCTATGGGGATGCTCCCATTGCCACCCCTGCAAAGGCCAAGGAAGAGGAGCCAGCACCCAGGCAGGCTTCCAAGAGACGCCGAGCTCAGGAAGAGTCCCACAAAGATAGAGGGTGCCCAAGCCCCAGAATTCCTCGCCTGAGGCGTGGCAGCAAGAGGCGCGCCCAGAGAAGCTTGCTGGTTGGGCATCTCTGTGGCGAGGACAAGCCTCAAGCTGCTGAGACCGCTAAGGCCCCTTCAGCACTGACCACTGCCCCTCTGGGACATGACCTGAGCTCTCCTGCCTGTGCCCTCTTCATCCGAGAGCCAGAGTCACGTCCCCTGGCCAGGAGCAAGGAGCCTCCGAGGTACAGTTGGAAAGGAGCAGCTGCCCTGACCATCCCACCCTCTGCTCGGTCCTCTCCAGTCCCTTCGTGGGCAGAAGAAAGAACAGCCTGCCTTGTGCCAGCCGAGGAGGAGCCCAGCGCAGAGGGAGGATGCGGAGAGACCTAACCCGGGTCTCTGTACCCATGGGCTTCAGCTCTGAATCTCCGTCAGCATCCACCAGTACAAGCAGGAGTGGCTGGGCTTCCAGAATCTGGACAAATGAGCAGTAGCTATCTTGAGAGACTCCTGCCTAAAGTTTCACAAGAGAGAATAAACAACTGCAGGGAAGCCTGTGACCCAAAGCTGGGACACTATGGAGAATCCAGCCTCCCCCACCCAGGCTCCCCCATTCTTTTATATTCAGCCCACTGTGGTGCCGGTGGGATCCCCAACTGTTCAATAAAATGATTTTTTAATATATATATATATTAAAAAAATTATTTGCAAACACAGAAAGGCCAAAGGAGAGCAGACACAGAGAGAATGGGCACGCTGGTCTTGGTGCTGCAAATGAACTCCAGATACCTAGGCCACCTGGTACATCTGGCATTATGTGGGTAGTAGGGAGTTGAACCTGGGCCTCAGGTGTTGCAAGCAAGCAGCTTACCCGCTGAGCAAACTCTCTAGCCCTAAACTGACTTAAATGACTTTCTTTCTTTTTTAATGGGTGTTGTTTTTTCATGTAAGGTCTTGTTCTAGCTCACACTGATCTGAAATTTATTTCATCTGAAGTGGCCTCAGACTCAAGGCAATCCTCCCAAACGATGCCTCTCCAGTGCTGGGATTAAAGGCTTGTGCCACAACACCAGCTCCTAAAATGATTTTCTATAGGACCCCATGACTTTAAATCCAGCTTGTCCAAGACCAAACCCCAACCTGCCCTGTTTCCTGTACGTTAGGTCCATTCTTACATAAAGTGCCTGGTCTTTTGCCTTCAGTAAGAGCTCTTGGGTGCATCTCATATTTGGGTGACACCTTCAGATGATGGCCAGATGAATTTAGTTAAAAGCCAGGTTTTTTGTTTGCTTGCTTGCTTGCATTTCTGTTTTTTGAGGTAGGATCTCACTGTAGCCCAGGCTGACCTGTAATTCACTATTTCATTTTAGGATGGTCTCGAACTCAAGGCGACCTCCCTACCTCTGCCACCATGGACAGCAAAAAATTTTGTTTGCTTTTGAGACAGGGTTTCTTCTAGACCACACTGACCTACAGCTCACTCTGTAGTCCAGGCTGACCTTGAATTTTGGGTGAACTGTCTACCTCAGCTGCCTGATTTGCTGGGATTAAAGGCAGGGGCCATCATGCCCAGCTAAAACCCAATTCTTTAAGGAATGGAGAGTGTACCTGGAAATGTAGCTCAGTTGTGGAAAATTGACTTTTTTAAAAAAACTTTTTATTTATTTATTTATTCATTTGACAGGGAAAGGGGGAGGGAGAGAGAGAAAGGGCACACCAGGGCCTCCAGCCACTACAAACGACTCCAGACATGTGCTCCCTTGTTCATCTGGGTAACGTGGGTCCTGAGGAATTGAATATGAATCCTTTGGACTTTCAGGCAAATGCCTTAACTGCCAAGCCATCCCTCCAGCTCTTACTATTTATTTATTTATTTTTATTAATATTTTTTTAAGGTAGGGTTTCACTCTACCTCAGGCTGACCTGGAACTTACTATGTAATTTCAGGATGGCCTCGAACTCTTGGCAATCCTCCTATCTCTGACTACTAAATGCTGGGATTAAACATGTGTGCCACCACACCTGGCTTCTTCTTCTTCTATTCTCCTCCTCCTCCTTCTCTTCCTTCTCTTCCTTCTTCTCCTCTTCTCCTTCTCTCCTTCTCCTCTTCCTCTTCCTTTTCCTCTTCTTCCTCTTGTCCTCCTCCTCTTATTATTATTTTAAGGTGGGGTCTCACTCTAGCTCAGGCTGACCTAGAATTTGCTCTATTGTCTCAGAGTGGTTTGAACTCATGGCACTCCTCATATCTCTCCCTCCCAAGTCCTGGGATTAAAAGTATGTGGACCATGCCTGGCTTATTATGTTTTTTAAAAATTTATGGATAATTTATAAGATTAAGAGAAGGAAGGGGGAGACAGTATGAAGAAATCCTGCCCATGGTGAAGCAAGAGGAAGTTAAAAAGTCCCAATAGGGACTGGAGAGATGGCTCAGGAGTTAAATGTGCTTATTTACAAAGTCTGACAGCCAGGATATAATTCCCCAATTTCCAAATAAAGCCCGATGCACAAAGTGGAGCATGCTTCTCAACTTCATTTGCAGTGGCAGGCAGCCCTGGCATGCTCATTCTCTTTCTCTCTCTCCTTGCAAATAAATAAAATCTTTATCAAGTCCCAACAATAGGTTTTAGTGTATTCAAGGTCTACGGTTCAGCTGAGAGAGAGCTTCTGTATACATATGGGGAGAAGAGATGAGAGTGAGAAAATGGCAGTCCGTCTGTCAGCCAACCCTGTCCATTCATTTATTCAGAAGCTGTATATTGAGTATCTATTATGTATCAGCCAGGTGCTAGTTGTTTGTGATACAAGATAATTTATTCACAAAATAAGATTATTGAAACCCCTCTACTCAAGGCACCTAAGTGATGAGCCAACTTGGGCTTGGTGACACACATGTGTGAACCCAGCTATGAGGAGGCAGAGGCAGGAGAGTCATCAGGAGTATGAGACCAGTCAAATAACCAGTTTCAGGCTAGCTTAGGTCTACATATCAAGACCCTATCTCAAAAAATATTGGAGTTGGAGAGATGGCTTAGCTGTTAAGGTACTTGCTTGTGAAGACTAAGAACCCAAGTACAATTCCCCAGAGCCCACATCAGCCAGATGAACATGGTGGCAATATGCCTCAAGTTCATTTGCAGTATATAGACACTCTGGGACAACATTTTATCTCCTCTGTCTCTGTCTCATAAATAAAAATAAAACATAAATATGTGATACAATATCCACATATCTAACAATTGGCTTTACAATAAGTGAGTGCTTCTTGGCATGTGCAAAGCCATGCATTTGATCCCCAGCACCAAGCTATGCAGTGAGGAGCTGACTTACCAGTAGACTGCCTCTCTCAGCAGTTAAGGGGACAGGTGGTCCTGGGGTTGGGGCGAGGGCAGGCAGCAGAGAAGAAACAGCACAGGGTGGGGCTGGGCCTGTGACCCAGGTCTGTCTGCATGCCCTGCCTGGAGCAGGAGGCAGCACCTTCAGCAGCTCACAGCCCTCAGCCCTGGTCACCCCACCCTGCCGACAGCTCACTTGTCCTCAAGGACCGCAGCAGCAGGACTTGCTTCTCCTGAGATGCATGCTCACAAGCCCGTGAGTTTAGCAGACACAGGCCCTGGGTTCCCAGACAGTTCCCACTGAAAGTCTCTATTCACACTCACCACAGTCCCTCTCTGATCTTTCATGTGACTAAGGCACACTTGTGATTACTAGGAACTCAGATATAGAGGCATTTCTGAAATAAGAGACAAAAAAAAAAAAAAAATGGAGCTGGAGAGATGACTTAACCCTTAAGGCACTTGCCTGTGAAGCCTAAGGACCCATGCTCAACTCTCCAGGTCCCATGTAAGCCTGATGCACAAGGTAACACAAGTGCACAAGGTTAAACATGTGCACAAGGTGGCATAAGTGTCCGGAGTTTGATTACAGTGGCTGGAGGCCATGGTGCATCAATTCTCTCTCTTTCTGTCTCTGCATTGCTCCCGCTCTCACATTAAAAAATAAAAATAAAAATAAAAATAAAATAAAGGCTGGACATGGTGGTGCCTGCCTTTAATCCTAGAACTCTGGAGGCAGAAATAGGAGCATCACCATGAATTCAAGGCCACTCTGACATTACATAGTGAATTCCAGGTCAACCAGAACTACAGTGAGATCATACCTCGAAAAAAAAAAAAAAAGAAAAGATGAAAAAAAAAAAAGAGGCTAGTATGTTGGTCTTGCCTCAAAAAAAAAAAAAAAAAAATGACAAAAAAAAAATTCCCACAAGCCATGTGTAGTGGTGCCTCACTTTAATCCCAGCACTAGGTGACAGAGATAGGCGATTGCTGTAAATTCAAGGCCACCTAGAGACTACAGAGTGAATTACAGGTCAACCTGGGCTAGAAAGAGGAGGTGGAAGGGGAAGATAATTAAAAATTTTTAAAATATGGCTGAGATAGGGCTGGGGAGATGGCTCAGCAGTTAAGGCGCTTGCTTGCCAAGCCTAAAAAGAAAAAAAGAGTAATTGGTGCTATGTCAAATAAACCAGTCACACCATGATTCATACTGTATGATTTCATTTACCTGGGATTTTTTTTTTTTTTTTTTTTTGAGGTAGTGTCTCACTCTGGCCCCAGCAGACCTGGAATTCACTATGGAGTCTCAGGATGGCGTTGAATTCATGGCAATCCTCCTACCTCTGCCTCCCGAGTGCTGGGATTAAAGGTGTGTGCCACCAGGCCCGGCTACCTGGGATATTTAAAGAAAATTAATTCACTGAAAATAGAAATTAGAAAATAGAAAATAGAATTGAGATTAGCAGGGACTAGTGGGAAGACAAAAGGTAAAATAGGGGCTGGAGAGATGGCTTAGCGGTTAAGCGCTTGCCTGTGAAGCCTAAGGACCCCGGTTCGAGGCTCGGTTCCCCAGGTCCCACGTTAGCCAGATGCACAAGGGGGCGCACGCGTCTGGAGTTCGTTTGCAGTGGCTGGAAGCCCTGGCACGCCCACTCTCTCTCTCTCCCTCTATCTGTCTTTCTCTCTGTGTCTGACGCTCTCAAATAAATAAATAAATAAAAATTTAAAAAAGGTAAAATAGTTTAAGTTTGTGTGGAGTTTCAGTTTTTCAAAAAGATGACATTTCCTAACAATGTGAATATATCCCATTCTGCTGGTCTATACACTTATAAATGCCTGAGATAGGGCTGGAGAGATGGCTTAGCAGTTGAGGTACTGCCTGCAAAGCCAAAGGACCCAGAGCCAATCAACAGGACCCTCATAAATCCAGATGCACAAGGCAGTGCATGTGTCTGGAGTTCAGTTTCAGCTGCTGGAGGTGCTGGTACACTCATTCTCTCTCTCTGTCTCTGGCTGTCTCTCTTGCATAAAAAAGGCAGTCTCTTGGGATTGCCTCAAATAACATTAAAAAGAAAAGTGAGTTGAGCATGGTGACACATGTCTATAATTCCAACACTCAGGAGGCAGAGGAAAGGTGAACAATGTGAGTTTGAGGCCAGCCTGGGACCACAGAGTGAGGTCCAGATCAGCCTAGTTTTATTGAGAACTTGCTTCAAAATAAAAAGAAAGAGAGAGAGAATGAAAGGAAGGAAGGAAGGAAGGTGACACAATATCCAGATATCCAGGACTGGATTCATAGCTTAATAACAGACAATGTACTTGATGTGCAAGGTCATGGGTTTGATCCCACATGATATATGGGATGTCTTATCTTATGTAGCTCAAATCAGTTATGAAAAGCTGAAAACAGGGCTGGAGAGATAGCTTAATAGTTAAGCTACTCGCCTGCAAAGCCTAAGGACTCAGTTTAAATTCGCCAGAACCCACATAAATCAGAAGTACACAGTAGTATCTGTATCTAGAATTCATTTGCAGGAGCTAGAGGACCAGGCCTGCTCTCTTCCTCTCTCTGCCTCTCTTTCCCTCTCTTCCAAATAAATAAATTAAAATTGAAATACACACACACACACACACACACACACACACACACACACACACACATATATATATATATATTTTTTTTTTTTAAAGGACAGGCATGGCGGTGCATGCCTTTAATCCCAGCACTTGGGAAGCAGAAGTAGGAGGGTCAAGTAAGTGTTCAAGGCTGAGGCTACATAGTGAATTCCAGGTCAGCATAGGCTAGAGTGAGACCCCACCTCAAAATAAATAAATAAATAAATAAAAAGATGGTAATAAATCCCGGCATGGTGGCCCATGCTTTTAATCTCAGCACTCTGTAGGCAGAGTTAGGAGGATTGTCGTGAGTCCGAGGCCACCCTGACACTACATAGTGAGTTCTAAGTCAGTCTGGGCTGGAGCACTACCCTATATTGGGGGGGAAAAAAAGGTTGACAATCAAGGAGCTGGAGAGATGGCTCAGTGCTTAAGGCACTAGCATGCAAAACCTAAAGACCAAGGTAGAATTTCCCCAGTACCTACATAAAGCCAGATATACAAAGTAATACATGCATTTGGAGTTCATGTGAACTGGCAAGATGCCCTATCATGCCCATTCCCTGCCTCCTTGGTCTTCTCTTTCTCAGATAAGTTTAAAAAAAGAAGTTTAAATTGACAATCAGAGCCAAGGTGGTGGCACATGCCTCTCCCTGTGGACTGGGGTTAGAGACATGCCTGATTTGATGACATTATTGAGAGGTAATAGAAACTTTCAAACTTTTCAAAGTGGCTGGAGAGATTGTTAAGGTGTTTGCCTGGGAAGCCTAAGGACCTAATTTCAATTCCCCAGAACCCACATAAACCAGATGCACATAGTGGTGCATGTGTCTGCAGTTTGTTTGCATTGCCTAAAGAGCCTGGCACTCCCATTCTCTCCCTCTTAATAATAAATAAGTAAATAAATAAATAAATAAATAAATATAAATTTAAAAAATGTAAAACTTAAGCCAGTCGTTGTGACACATGCCTTTAATCTCAGCCCTCAGGAAGCAGAGGTAGGAGGATCACAGTAAGTTCGAGGCTATCCTGAGAGTACATAGTGACTTCCAGGTCAGCCTGAACTAGACTGAGATCCTACCTCGAAAAAACAAAACTAACCAAACAAAAAAAGTTAAACTTAGCCAGGCCTTCAGAGGCAGAGGTAGGAGGATCACTGTGAGTTCCAGGCCACCCTGAAACTACAGAGTGAATTCCAGGCCAACCTGGGTTAGAGTGAGACCTTACCTCAAGAAAAGTAAAACATCTTAATTTAATGAGATGTGTTAGGGCACACACTTTTAATCCAAGCACTCAGGAGGCAGAGTAAGAGGATCTCTGTAAATTCAAGGCTAGCCTGAGACTACATAGTGTATTTCAAGTCAGCCTGGCCCAGATTGAGACCGTACCATGAAACTGCCCCCCAAAGGATCTAGGCTTGATTCTCCATGACCCAAATAAATCAGAGACACAAGGTGGCGCATACATCTGGAGTTCATTTGCAGTGGCTTGAAGCCCTGGAGTGTCCATTCTTTCTTTCTCTCTCTTTCTCTATCAAATAAATAAATAAAATATTTTAAAAATCTTGGGGCAGGAGAGATAGCTTAGTGTTTAAAGCTCTTGCCTGCAAAGTCTAGGAATGCTTTCTTCCAATCTCCAGGTCCCACATAGCCAGACACAAAAGTAGCACATGCTTGCAATGTCACATATGTACACAAGGGGGTGCTTGCATCTGGAGTTTGTTCACAGCCGCTGAAAGGCCCTGGTGTGCCCATTTTCTCTCTCTCTCCCTTTATCTCTCTCTCTCTCTCTGCCTCCAACTGTTGCTGAGAAGCAGAATTGAACAATCTCACCACCTCAAGTTTATCTTATTTAATATATATATATATATTTGCAAGTAAAGAGAAAAAGATAGAAGAGAAAAAAGAGAGAGACAGGGCTGGAGAGATGGCTTAGCAGTTAAGTGCTTGCCTGTGAAGCCTAAGGACCCTGGTTCGAGGCTCGGTTCCCCAGGTCCCACGTTAGCCAGATGCACAAGAGGGCGCACACGTCTGGAGTTCGTTTGCAGAGGCTGGAAGCCCTGGTGCTCCCATTCTCTCTCTCTCCCTCTATCTATCTTTCTCTCTGTGTCTGTCGCTCTCAAATAAATAAATAAATAAATAAAATTTAAAAGAGAGAGAGAGAGAGAGAGAGAGAGAGAGAGACAGTGAAGGCCTTACCAGGGCCTCCAGCAACTGCCAACAAACTCCAAATGCATGCACCACCTTCTGCCTTTTCCTTTACATGTGGGTACTCAGGAACCAGCCTGGGTCCTTAGGCAAGCACCTTAACTGCTAAGCCATCTCTCCATCCCAAGGTTATCTTGATTGTAACAAATCTCAGGATTTGGATTTCTTGTGCTTGCCTCTGGTCACTGGAGTTGTGCTCACCTAGAGGTGCTGTCCACATTGCCTGCCTACTTAACGAAGATGTGGGTGGGGAGGCCAGATGAGTCCAGACCTCCTGTCTGCCTTTGCCCTGCTCTTCTCTATAAGATATTCAAGGCTGGACTCTTTCCCTTCAGTTACAGCTTCCTTATGTGACATCACTCAGTCGTGATGGCATCACAATTCTCAATTGCCATGGCAGTGTGACAATAGAAACCTGGTGCCCTTAGGGAAACTTTCTCATCATTTCCCTCAGAGATACCAGTCTGTTTGGTTGTCTGAGAGAGAATGTGTGACTGAATCTTCTATATTAACTCAAACCTGTCCTCTCTCCCCAGTGAGCCCAATGTGTTTGGTTAGTGTAGAGCAGGTTCTGGACAAGAGGCCACACAACCTCAATGGGCTGCTGCACATTCCTTCTGGGCTTTCCTGCCTCAATCAAAAACAAAGAGCAAATTCTGGACTTGTTGGCTGCCTTGTGGTTGCCCTCTCAACTGGACATTATGCATTGCCCTGGCCACCAAAGAAATGATACTCCCGTGGCCAGGGGAAATATGAGGGCAGATGAGGTCACTAAGAGGGCTGCCCTAGATACTGAACTGGTATTGACTCTGCTCCCAGACCCAGGACCTCCAACTTTACCTGACACTCCAGGATATTCAAAGGAGGAAACCAAACAGATTAATAAATTGCCTTAAACACAAGAGGGCAATGGGGGTTGGATCAAAAGTGGGGATGATAAGTTGATCCTTCCCACACACCTGGCTCAGCAACTTCTCCAATATTTGCACTGATCTAAACATTTGGGTACAAAGTGCACCGAAGAACTGGTAAGACACAGCCACCTTAAAATATTCTATTTCAGATCTCAAATTGAAGAAATTGCCAATAAATGACTAAGTTGTAAAATGACTAATGCAAACAATCATCCTAAAGGAGATGGAACACACTTGTGAGGTCCCAAGCCTGGAGCACAGTGGGAATTGGACTTTACTGAGGTAAAGCCTGGTAAATATGGTTACAGATATCTTTTAGTTTTTGTAGATGCTTTTTCAGGATGGACAGAGGTTCCCCCTCACCCCCAAGCAGGAAACAGCTCAAGTGGTAACTAAGAAAATCCTAGAGGACATCCTTCCCAGGTATGGAATGCCTGCTCTTTTGTGCCCAGACAATGGACCAGCCTTTATCTCTCAGGTAACACAGGAAGTTATTAAGATTTTGGAGCTAATTGGAAATTACATTGTGCTTACAGACCCCCAAAGCTCAGGACAGGTAGAAAGAATGAATAGGACTCTAAAGGGGACCCCTACTAAATTAGCCATGGAGACTGGCAGGGGCCGGGTATCTCTCCTCCCCTTTGCCCTCTACAGGGTGCGAAACACACCCTACATGATAGGCCTAACACCCTATGAAATAATGTTTGGGAGACCACCCCCAATTCTGCTTGACTTAAAAGCAGAGTTTATTGCTGAATTTAATAATCAACAGTTGCATGAATTTCTTCGATCTCTTGCTAGAACCCATAAAGAGGTATGGCCACGACTGAAGGCCATATATGAAACTGGACCTCCCCCACCAACTCATGGTTACAATCTAGGAGACTGGGTGTTTGTTCACCGCTACCGTCACGAGACACTTGAACCCTGTTGGGAAGGACCCTACATCATCATCCTAACCACACCTACAGCCGTGAAGGTGGACGGAATTGCCACCTGGATCCGTCACACCCACGTCTGACCCACAGATGCCCTGGCTCAACCCCAAGACTACAAGCCACAATGGAAAATCAATCAGGAACACAGCACCCCACTCAAGCTCAGACTCAAACGCTCTTGATCCTATCCATGTTCCTAACTGTATGTACTCCCAGCCCACACTGGGCTGTCAGCACCATATGGATACTCCGAGGCCCTAAGACTTCCCCACAAGACTTAGGAACAGAGGTACAGATACTGGTACTAACAGGCCCGGCGAGTACCACCTTCCCTGTCTTTCACCTAGATCTTTGTGCCCTAGCCAGCTCCATATGGGAACACCCAGTTTCAGGGTACAAAAATAATAATTGTCCATCATATCAAGCTGGAGAGAGCGATACTAACTGTGGTAGCAACTGCCAGGAACAAAAGCGCGCAACTATCAAATTTTATGTTTGTCCAGGGACAAATGATTATGGAACTTGTGGTGGGACAGAAGATTTTTTTTTGCTATAAATGGGACTGTGAAACTAATGCTCTTTGGGTAAAAAAATAAAAATCTGGACCTTATACAGATTAGTAGAACAAACAATAGGACATTACTAAAAAGGAGAAACACCATCTCCATCTCTATAATAGAAAAGGGACAAACAAGCAGAGGATGGGAAGCCGGAAAAATTTGGGGTCTGAGGTTATATGAAAATACAATTAGTCAGGATAGGGGGCTCCTCTTTCAGATCCGGAGACAGGTTGTTCTGGCAGGGCCTCCCCCTGTAGCTACAGGACCTGCAGCTCCTGCCTTGTCTGTTCTAAAGCCTATAATACCAACCTCAGTCTTGAGCACCATCTCTCCCATGAATTGGATTATGACCCCAATAATCCAGTATCCCTCTGAGGTCCCTGGTGCATCCAATTTATTTGGATTACTTAATTTCACCTTTAATTTCCTTAAATCTACTACTAACCTCACCACAGAAGATGGTTGGCTTTGCTTAGATCCCAGGCCCCCAATACTATACTGGTTGGGCTACTGTAGGAAACTTGTCATCTCCCCCAGAAAGCCCATTGAGATGTTCTTGGGGAGAATCTCCCGTCCTTACCCTTCAAGCTGTAACAGGGAAAGGAATATGTGTAATAGGAAAAGGAGGAAATCTAAATAATTTCCTTAACCTTAAACACCTTTGTAACCACACTATTGTCACAAATGATAGTAATTCCTATTTAGTGCCTCCTAATGGAACTTGGTTTGCTTGCACCACAGGCTTGACCCCTTTCATCCACCCACGAGTTCTTCAGGACTCCAGCATCTGTGTTTTGTTTTTTTTTTTTTTATCTGTGTTTTAATTACTCTATTCCCTCAAGTTTACTACCTTCCTTTCAGCTTGTATATGGAAACAGCCCTGGACCATTACAGACAAAAACGAGATTTTGGGGCTAACCCTTGGACCCTGCATAATCAATAAGCTAATCTCTTTTGTCAGGGAATGAATTAATGCAGTACAACTCATGGTGCTGAGAACCCAGTACCTGCTCTTCTCTATAACATACTCACGGCTGGATGTTTTCCCGTCAGTTACAGTTTCCTTATGTGACATCACCCAGTTGTGATGACATCACAATTCTCAATTGAAACCTGGTGCCCTTAGAGAAACTTTCTCATCATTTCCCTCAGAGATACTGTTTGGTTGTGTGAGAGAGAATGTGTGACTGAATCTTCTACATTAACCCAAACCTGTCCTCTGTCCCCCATGAGCCCAGTGTGTCAGGTAAGTGTAGAGCAGGTTCTGGACAAGAGGCCTTGGGGTTCACACAACTTCACTGGGCTACTGCACATTCTTTCTGGGCTGCCTGGCTCATCTCAGAAATTATTAGCCATGACATAATGAGTGGCCTGACACCCCCTCAGGGACCAACTCTTCCTGCTCACTACTGAGGGGAATGACGTCATTGAGCTACAAAGAAGGCCTTCAGCTTTATCAACGTAGCTTTCCCTTTGGCCTACAGATGCTTCCTTTACAGGGTCTTTTTGGTTTTTTTTTTTTTCATTTGTTTTGTCTTTTGAGACCATCTCATGTAGCCTTGGTATCCTAGGGCACTATGAAGAATGATATAACCTCAATTTTGTGGCAATCATCTTGCTATCACTTGGAATTACAGGCATGATCCTTCCTGGCCAGACCCTTATTTGTCATTTTTGTTTTTCAAAGTAGAGTCTTGGTCTAGCCCAGGCTCCCTGTAATTCCCTAGGTAGTCTCAGGGTGGCCTCACACTCATGAAGAGCCCCTTACTTCTGTGTCACCACCCGAGGCCAGAGCCTGGTATGATTAGACTTAAGCGCCAGTGAGCTCTACTTGTCAAGGGGTGAGTGAGCAGTTTGAAGTAGCGCTGTCTGAGGCGGCACGAAGCCTAAGCCTCATCTTCAAGAGCAGGACGGTTCCTCAATGGGTGAAGTGATTGCCATGCTATCCTGAGGGCCTATTTCCAAATCTCAGCACCCACATAAAATAAAACCCGGGTGTGCTGACCGCCACTTGTCATCTCAGTGCTAAAGAGGCAGAGACAGCCAGCTCCTGAAGTTCCCCGGGCCAGCCAGGCTAGATTCCTTGATGAGCTCCAAGCCAGTAAGAGATCCTGTATAAAAAAAATTGGATGGCAGCTGAGGACTGAAACCCAACTGTGTCCTCTGGCTTCCACACAAAAACTACAGGGAGGCCCTACCTAAAGCAAAACAACAACAACAAAATCTCACCTAGGTGGAGAGATTGCTCAATGGGTAAAGTGCTTGGCTTCAGTGAGGATCTGAATTCAGATCTCCAACACTCAAAAATGCTGAGCAGCCAGGCATGTTGGCTCACACCTTTAATCCTAGCACTCGGAAGGCAGAGGGAGGAGGATTGCTATGAGGTTGAGGCCACCCTGAGACTACATAGTGAATTCCACCTCAGCCTGGGATAGAGTGAGACTCTACCTTGAAAAACCAAAAGAAAAAGAAAAAAAGAATGTTGAGTATGGCAGTATGAGCAAGCTTGCAATCAGAGTTAGGGAGGCACAGACAGGAAGATTTCCATGGAGGAACTTGTTTAGACTGATCTGTGAGCTCTGGATTCAATGAGAGACCGAGTTTCAAAAATTACATGGAGGGCTGGAGAGATGGCTTAGCAGTTAAGTGCTTGCCTGTGAAGCCTAAGGACCCTGGTTCGAGGCTCGGTTCCCCAGGACCCACGTTAGCCAGATGCACAAGGGGGCGCACGCGTCTGGAGTTCGTTTGCAGAGGCTGGAAGCCCTGGCGTGCCCATTCTCTCTCTCTCTCCCTCTATCTGTCTTTCTCTCTGTGTCTGTCGCTCTCAAATAAATAAATAAATAAATAATATATTTAAAAAAAAAATTACATGGAGTCTGGAGAGATGGCTCAGTGGTTAAGGAGCTTGCCTGCCAAGTCTAATGACCCAGGTTCGATTTTACAGTCCCCAGGTAAGCCAAATGCACAAGGTGACATTTGCATCTAGAGTTTGTCTGCAGTCACTGGGACGCTCTGGCATGCCAATTCTCTCTCATAATATAATAAAAATAAGATGAAAGCCGGGCGTGGTGGCGCACGCCTTTAATCCCAGCACTCGGGAGGCAGAGGTAGGAGGATTGCCATGAGTTCAAGGCCACCCTGAGATGACAGAATTAATTCCAGGTCAGCCTGGACCAGAGTGAGACCCTACCTCGAAAAACCAAAAAAAAAAAAAAAAAAAAAAAAAATAAGATGAAAAAAAGTATCCTTATTTTTTGTTGTTGTTGTTGTTTTCCTGGTAGGTTCTTTCTGTAGCTCAGGCTGACCTAAAATTCACTATGTAGTTGCAGGGTGGCCTTGAATTCATGGCAATCATCCTACCTCTGTATCCTGAGTGCTGGTATTAAAGGTGTGGTTTCACCATGCCAGATTGTCAAGATCTTTTTTTAAAACAAGTAAAAACCATTGAAAAATGTAAATAAGAGGGCTGGGGAGATGGTTTGAGGTGCATGCTTGCAATATCTGCTGGCCCCAGTTCGATTCCCCATGAAAAGCTACATGCACAAAGTTTCACATACATCTGGAGTTCATATTCAGTGGCAAGAGGCTCTCCAACACCCATATCTGTTTACTCACTCTTTTCCTCCCCTCAGAAATAAGTAAAATAGTTTTTCTTCTTTTCTTTGTATTTATTATCAAGTAGAGAGTTATAGTGAAGAGAGACCGAACAGGCCACCAGGCCTTCCATCCACTACAAATGCACTCCAGACACATGCACCACCGTGTGCATCTGGCTTACCTGGATACTGGGAAATCAAACCTGGGTCCTTACCCGCTAAGCCATCTCTCCAGCTCCTATAATTTTTTAGTTTTTAATTCATTTTTATTTAAGAAGGGGGTGGGAGAGAGAAAGAGACAGAAAGAGAGAATGGGCACTCCAGGGCCTCTAGCCACTGCAAATTCCAAATGCATGTACCACTTTGTGCATCTGACTTATGTGGGACCTGAAGAATCAAACCTGAGTCCTTAGGTTTCACAGGAAAGCTCCTTAACCACTAAGGCTACTTGGTTGCCCCCCCCCACCATATTTAAAAAAAATTTTTTTTTATTTATTTACTTGAGAGAAAGAGAAAGAAAGAGTAATAAAGAGAGAGAATGGGCAGCCAGGTTCTCTAGCCATTGCAAACAAATTCCAAAAGCATATGCCACCTTGTAAATCTGGCTTATGTAGGAACTGGGGGATCAATCCTGAGTCTTTACATATCACAAGTAACCCCCTTAACTGCTAAGCCATTTCTGTAGCTCCTCCATATATTTTTAATTGTTTTTTATCAAGGTAGAATTCCATTCTAGCCCAGGCTGATCTGGAACTCACTCTGATCTTCAGATTGTCCTCAAACTCACAACTCCCAGAGATCCTCCGACCTTTCCCTTCCAAGTTCTGGGGTTAAAGGTGTACAACACGATGCCTGGCTAATAATCTATTTTGTTTTAGTTTTCTAAGGTAGGAATGAATATATATACATAATTTGCTGATGGAGAAGTTGCACAGTAAAGACCCTTACTTATAAAACCTGATGGCACAGTTTTGATTTTCCAGTACCCATGTAAAGCTGGATGCACAAAGTGGCACATGCATCTGAGTTTGCTTTTTGCTTTTGTAAAGACAGTACCTTGCTCTAGTCCAGGCCACCTGAAATTCATTATGTAACTTTAGGGTGGCCTTGAACTCACAGCCATCCTCCTACTTCTGCCTCCCAAGTGCTGGGATTAAAGGCATGCACCACCACACTCATCTGCATCTGGAGTTTGTTTGCAGTGGCAGGAGGCCCTGGTATCTCCTCTTCCTCTCTTTTTATTTTCTCTCTCTCTCTCCCTCTCATAAATAAAAAAAAATATTTTAAAACTTTAGACAAAAAATGTGCTCAAGTTCACTGTGACTAAAACACAGTATAAAGGCATGGGTCCTAAGAAGAACTGCAAAAGGTATGAGGGTTCTTAATAAATTTATACCTCCTTTCTCAATCTACTCTCAAAGAATACAAAATACATATTCACTAGACTTAGAAATGACAGAGACGTTTTTCTCGTTTGGGGAGAAGAGAAAATGAGGGGTCTGGAAATGAGGCTCATGTACTGTGGTCAACCACCAAGTAATTTTATAGAGTCATCCTCCCAAGGGGCCCATAAAGATGACAGACCACAGCTGTGTTTGGGCCACCACACAGTAAAGAGGGCTTCATTTAGAAACAGGAAGGGAAGTGAGGGGAAGGTATTGGTAACACAGTGCATGAAGAAAAAAACCCTGATCAGTTCTGGTTTTCTGCACAGCACCACCACCTCCCACGCCCCACCGTCCCCCTGCTTATTACCATGTCGTGTACAGAGAAATAGAGAGAGCCAGATGCGCCGGCATGGGGAGACTTACTGCTTGGTTGGTAGTTACTGGATTTATTAGTCAGGGTTCTCCCAAGGAACAGAACTGCTAGAATGAATTATTTTTAAAAGGGAACTTATTGTATTAGTTTACGGTAGCAGTTGCAGGCCCGAGAATCAAGGAACCTGGTAGCTGCTCAGTCCTTGTGGCCAGATGCCTCTGCAGTCCCAATCCGGCTCTGAGATGGCACCAGAAGGCCGGGAGGCTTCCTGAGGAGCCACTGGGTTTTGATCCACGCAGGTCTTCAGTTGAAGCTGGTCTTCAGTTCAGTCCACACTGCACTTCAATCCATGCTGAAAGGCAGCAAGCAGAGCAGCCGAGTGGGAAGAAGGAAGGGGCTCTTTTCACCCAGAGCTTCCTTATATAAAGTCCCCACTAAGCGGGGCACCAGCTCTGGGGGAAGGACTTCCTCCTTCAGTTAATCCTTCCTGGAAGCAACCTCAGAGCCCCACCTGAAAGGGATTTCTGTGGATTACTAAACAGATCAAGTTGACAATGCCTTAACTATCACAAGTCCACCCCTTGTCAACTTGACACTAAACCATATCTCCTTACATCATACTTTATTTCCAAATGCAAACAGTAACAAAGCTCATAATTCTGCCTAACATGGTATAACTGTCCCACGTACAACCGGAAATGCATAATCTTCCCCCAACACAAAGCAAGGTTCCTTGAGGAATTCTCTAATACAATTGATCTAATATAAATTCAGCAGTTAGCTAGGTTTATATAATCTTAATATTGGTGTAAATATATACAAACATTCTGTATCAAAGTAGGACAGAAACATTGCAACTACAGTCCTCATTTCTGTACCTGGTCACATGGCCTTAGCTGATATTTGTAACTGCCTTCTTCTACTACCCACTCTGTATTTCCTCCACCTTCAGCAAGCACCTCAGCAGGTCTTGGTTCTTTACCTGGAGGGGTGACCCATGCCTTCATTCCTGAAGGATCTGGCCATTTATCATACTACTCCCACTGGTTTGTTGCAGTCTCCATTGACTTTGATAACAGGGCATGGTAACACTAAGAGACACCTAAAGGATCTCCTGCACTCCAGACACACTCTTCCTTACCTCCACTGGAGAGGAGCAGTCCTGTTTCCCCCTGGTAGTCTGGATCAATCATCCCTGCTATCACTGTAACTCCTGTCTCAGCCTGTTCACTCAAGGGCCTCAGGAGCCCAAAGTGGCCAGGGAGAAGTCTTAGCTTCCAGTTCAACGGAATGTCCTCATGTCTCCTGGCAAATGTGGTGGTTGATTCAGGTGTCCCCCATAAACTTAGGTGTTCTTAATGCTAGGTTCCCAGCTGATGGAGATTTGGCAATTAATGCCTCCTGGAGGAAGTGTATTGTTGGAGGCAGAATTATGGGTGTTATAGCCAGTTTCCCCTTGCCAGCGTTTGGCACACTCCCCTGTTGCTATTGTCCACCTGATGTTAGCCAGGGGGTGATGTCCACCCTCTGCACATGCCATCATTTTTCCTGCCACCGTGGAGCTTCCCCTTGAGCCTGTAAGCCAAAATAAACCTCTTTTTCTCAGAAACTACTCTTGGTTGGGTGATTTCTACCAGCAATGCAAACCTGACTGCAAGACCAAGCTTATGGGGATGCTGCCATTGCCAACTGTGCAAAGGCTGGAAGCCCTGGCATGCCCATTCTCTCCCTCCCTCCCTCCCTCCATCCTTCTCCTCCTCCTTCTTCTTCTTCTCCTTCTTCTTCTTCCCCTCCCCCCGCCTCTTTTTCTCTCTCAAGTAAAAAAAAAAACAAAACAAAAGGTTTAAAAATAAAAATAATAGGGCTGGAGAGACGGCTTAGCGGTTAAGCGCTTGCCTGTGAAGCCTAAGTACCCCAGTTCGAGGCTCGGTTCCCCAAGTCCCACGTTAGCCAGATGCACAAGGGGGCGCACGCATCTGGAGTTCGTTTGCAGAGGCTGGAAGCCCTGGTGCGCCCATTCTCTCTCTCTCTCTCCATCTGTCTTTCTCTCTGTGTCTGCCGCTCTCAAATAAATAAATTTAAAAAAAAAATAAATAAATAAATAAAAATAATAAATAGATAACTAAAATTTAAAACTGGAAATAACACCTCACATAAACTGACTTTGGGAACAAGGAATATTGGTCCCTTGTCAGTCCACCTGGAATATTCCTCTCCTGCCAGTAAAAAAGCCTCACTCCAATGACTGCCAGCCTGTGCAGGATCTGAGGAAAATTAATAAATGGGTGGAAGACATCCACCCGACAGTGCCAAACCCATACACTCTGCTAAGCACTCTGCTACCTGAATGGAATGTGTACATGGTGCTGGACCTCAAGGATGCATTCTTCAGTCTGCCACTGTCCCTGGCCAGTCAACCTCTATTTGCCTTTGAATGGAGTGATCCAGAACATGGGTTCAGTGAACAATTGACTTGGACCAGACTGTCGCAAGGATTTAAAAACTCATCCACCATCTTTGATGAGGCACTCCATGAGGATCTGGCTGAGTACCACCAGGCCCATCCCCAAATACTCCTCTTGCAGTATGTAGATGACCACCTTATTGCAGCCTCAGATGAAGAAACCTCCGCTCAGCTACAGAGGCCTTGCTGAGAAAATTGAACCACATGGGGTATCGAGTTTCAGCCAGAAAGGCACAGCTCTGCCAGAGGGAAGTAACGTACCTTGGTTACATGCTCAAGGGGGGACAATGCCTGTTGTCTCAAGCCTGCAAGAAGAAAATCCTGAACATTCCCCACCCCAGAACCCAGAGACAGGTACATGAGTTTTGGGGGTCAGCAGGATTTTGTAGACTCTGGATACCCAGATTCACAGAGATTGCCAAGCCTCTCTAGGAGGCTGCGAAGGGACAAGAAAACTCCCTTGAATGGATCCCAGAAAGGGAAATGGCCTTCCTCCAGTTAAAAAAGGCTCTCCTTGAAGCCCCAGCATTAACTTTGCCAGACATCCACAACCCTTTCCATCTTTACATGGATGAGAACAAAGGCACAGCTGAAGGGGTATTGACTCAAACTCTCGGCCCTTGGAAAAGGCCAATTGCTTACCTATCAATGAAATTAGACCCAGTGGCAACAGGATGGCCCCCATGCCTCCAAATAATAGCAGCCACCACTTTATTAAGTCAAAGACTCAGAAAACTGACTTTGAGCCAAACCCTGAGAGTGGCTACACCTCACGCAATTGAGGGAGTGCTAAAGCAGCCCCCTGACAGGTGGCTGACCAATGCCAGACTGACTCATTATCAGGCTCTTCTTGTCAACCCCCCATGGGTTCAATTTGCCATCAGTCAGGTCCTCAATCCCGTGAGGCTGTTACCTGATTCAGATCTAGACAGTTCCATACATGACTGCTTGGAGATCTTGAGCAGTTTACAAGGGACCCAACCAGATCTCAAGAACATTCCCCTTAAAGGGGCAGAGCTGACCTGGTATACAGATGGAAGAAGCTTCCTTAAGGATGGCGTCTGGTATGCAGGAGCTGCAGTGACAACTGAAGAGACAACGTATGGTCAGAAGCCCTCCCTCCAGGTACGTCTGCCCAGAAAGCTGAACTGACAGCCCTGACCAAGGCCTTACAGATGGGCCAAGGAAAGAAACTTAATATCTATACTGATAGCCGTTATGCTTTTGCAATGGTACAAGTTCATGGGGCCATTTATAAAGAAAGGGGACTATTGACAGCAGAAGGAAAAAAAAAAACATTAAAAATAAACAGAAAATTCTGGACCTCTTTCAGGCTATATGACTCCCCAGAGAGATAGCCATCATGCACTGCCCTGGTCACCAGGAAGGAGAGGATCCTATTTCCAAAGGGAAAACAGGGCTGACAAGAGAGGGAGTCCTCCAAGTCACTACTACTCTAATGGCAAAATTACCTCCAATGGTGGCTCCCACCTTGCCAGAAATGCCAAACCACACTGACTCAGAACTACAGAGGATTGAGACCTGCACAGCAGCCTATAAAGAACAAGGATGGTATAAGACTCCTGATGGAAGGATCATCCTCCCATCAGACTTTGCTAGCCAGCTCATCAGACAAACACATCAGAGTACTCATCTAGGACAACAGAAGATTGAGGACTTTCTTAGATGGGCCCACCTTAAAGTCTTTGACTTGAGACAAAAAAGCAACAGAAGCCATAACCTGATGCCATGCCTGCCACCTAGTAAATGCAAAAAGCAGAGTTTCTCAGTCAGGAACTAGGGAAAGGGGGGCCCGGCCAGGAATAAACTGGGAAATTGACTTTACAGAAATAAAACCTGGCTTGTATGGGTACAGGTATTTACTAGTGTTTACAGATACCTTTTCAGGATGGACTGAAGCCTTTCCAACCAAGAATGAGACAGCTTCAACTGTGGCTAAAGGACTATTAGATGACATCATTCCAAGGTATGGTTTACCTGTTCTTTTGGGATCAGACAACAGGCCAGCCTTCATCTCACAGGTAATCCAGGCTGTAGTTAAAATTGTGGGGACTAATTGGAAGCTTCATTGTGTGTATCGTCCCCAGAGTTCAGGACAGGTAGAAAGAATGATTCAGACCTTAAAGGAGACCCTAGTTTGGGCTGGAGAGATGGCTTAGCGGTTAAGTGCTTGCCTGTGAAGCCTAAGGACCCCAGTTCAAGGCTTGATTCCCCAGGACCCATGTTAGCCAGATGCACAAGGGGGTGCATGCGTCTGGAGTTTGTTTGCAGTGACTGGAGGCCCTGGCATACCCATTCTCTCTCTTTCTATCTGCCTCTTTCTCTGTATGTTGCTCTCAAATAAATAAATAAAAATGATTTAAAAAACTTAAAAACAAGCAAACAAACAAAAAAAAGGAGACCCTAATTAAACCCTTGAAACTGGAAGTGACTAGGTATCTCTCCTTCCCTTTGCCCTTTTCTGAGTTTGAAATTCCCCCTATACCATGGGGCTGACTCCCTTTAAAATCATGTGTGCAAGACCCCCACCCTTGTTACCTAATATAAAAGCAGAAATGTTAACTGAATTTGATGACAAGATTCCTCTCCTCCCTGCAAGCTTTACTCCAGGTACAAGAACAACTCTGGCCTCAGCTATAAGTCATTTATGAGAAAACACCTTCACCCACACCCCACGGATTCAAGCCAGGAGATCTAGTGCTCATCAAGAGACACCGGAGAGAGACTCTTGAACCTGGCTGGAAAGGACCCTACACTGTGATCCTGACCACTCCAACTGCAATCAGAGTGGATGGAGTTCCTACCTGGATACAACACTCTCACATGAAGCCCCTTGACCCACAGGTAAACGGCCCGGACGACTGCACCCTTGAAGAAAAACCTGGACTGTGGCATGCTGTTGCACATCCATGATACCCACTCAAACTAATGACTCATAAACTAGAAACTAAGACTTAGTGATGGCTAAATTTTTTTATGTAATGATAATCTCTTGTTGCTTAATAACCTCTGTTGTTGCAAACCCACATCAACCCTATAATCTCACATGGATGCTCACTAATATGGACACAGGAAAAATAGTCAACTGTACTTTCCATTCAGCACCTCCTGGAACCTGGTTTCCTGATTTGATATTTGGTTTCTGTGACTTAATAGGAGACTCCTGGGATTATGCATTCATAGATGATGACGGGGAACTTGGTCCCTCCCCACGTATGGATGTAACTCACCTGATACTCGGACTAATATGAAAAGACAGGTTTTCTATGTATGCCCTGGTCATGATAGAAACCCTGAGCAACAAGCTAATTGTGGTGGCCCAGAATATTATTACTGTGGTTCATGGGGAATGTAAATCCACGGGAACTATCTATAAAGACAGATCACATCACTGTTACTAGAATCACAGAGCCAATCTCTTGCAATCCCAAGGATGTAATCAGCTACTGATTAAATTGACTGATAAGGGGGAAATTGCCACTAAATGGGAACTTGGTAAAAACTGGGGATTAAGGTTACATATATCAGGAAAGGACCCAGGGACATTATTCACCCTATGACTTCATGTCCAACCATTAGAGACCACCCAGGCCGCTGCAGTACTTGTGGAATCAAATCCCATTTTGGCCTTGCCTTCCATCCCACAACAGCCATGTTATCATCCTCAATCCCTGACAATTCCCTTGTCGGAAGCACTAATATGCCCTTGGCTATGCCACCTCCCAAGGTTGCTTCCCTGGCATTTGAGTTACAGTTACAAAACTTCACCTATGGATTCCTCAACTCCACTACTAACCTCACTAGGGAGGACTGTTGGCTTTGCTTAGACCCACAACCCCCTTACTATGCTGGCTGGGCCACTACAGGAATTCTGTCAACCCCAATGAGAGGCCCACCACAATGTTCATGGGGAAAGTCCCCAGTCCTTACCCTACAATCTGTCACTGGGAAAGGACTATATGTACTAGGTGCAGGAGGAAAACTGGATAACTTTCCCCAATTCAAACACCTCTGTAATCACACTCTTTTTTTTTTTTTATTTGAGAGCGACAGACACAGAGAGAAAGACAGATAGAGGGAGAGAGAGGGAATGGGCGCGCCAGGGCTTCCAGCCTCTGCAAACGAACTCCAGATGCGTGCGCCCCCTTGTGCATCTGGCTAAGGTGGGACCTGGGGAACCGAGCCTCGAACCGGGGTCCTTAGGCTTCACAGGCAAGCGCTTAACCGCTAAGCCATCTCTCCAGCCCTGTAATCACACTCTTAATGCAGACACTGGTAACTTCTATCTGGTGCCCCCTACTGGAACTTGGTTTGCATGCACTGTGGGACTAACTCCTTGTATTCACCCACAGATACTTCAAAACACTACCAGTCTATGTATCCTACTTACTGTTTCCTCCCTTTTGATGACTATATAGAAAACCTAGAATATCATCATTATAGACAGAAATGTGATTTTGGCATATCAGCAATCCTTCCAACAACTCTGATAGGGACTGGTATATTTGCAGGGATTGGTACTGTTGCTACGGCCCTTATTAAAGCAGACCAGACTTATCAGGCCTTGACTAACCTAATAGATTCTGATCTTGCCCAATTAGAAAAGTCAGTCCATCACTTAGAACAGTCCCTGGATTCACTGGCTGAGGTGGTACTACAAAACAGAAGGGGACTAGACTTACTTTTCCTGCAGCAAGGGTGACTCTGTCAGGCTTTAGGAGAGCAATGTTGTTTCTATGTCAACAATTCAAGTGTTATTAGGGATAGCCTGGCCATACTCCAGAAGAGACTAAAAGAAAGGGCCTAAATTAGACAAGAAAATCAAAGCTGGTATGAGTCAGTATTCAACTGGTTCCCCCTGGCTAACGACCCTAATCTCCTCCCTAACAGACCCACTTATTCTCCTGTTGCTTGCTCCTACTTGCAGACCATGTATCATCAATGCATTAATCAAATTTGTTAAAGAACAGGTACAACTAATGGTCCTAAGGCAACAATATGAACCTCTGGAAACATCTCAAGGACTTGAGATGAGACCATACTCAAGAAGGGAATGAAAGAACTAAATTGATGCCATGATAGGCTTCAGCAAAACACCTCCCAGGCTAGGCTAAAATTAGAACAAAGGGCCATTAATCAGTGACTGTCCTGGCAGGAGAAAAGCTGAGTCACTTCCTGGAAAATCAAGGCCTCTCGGCCCCAACCAATCAAGGATGTATAGATGTAATTGTAGACCAATCAAATGCAACCCTTGTTCAAATTAGCCAGTCAAACTGTAGAACAAAATTGTCCATCAAAACCTTCCTTAATGGGCTGGAGAGATGGCTTAGTGGTTAAGCTCTTGCCTGTGAAGCCTAAGGACCCTGGTTAGAGGCTTGATTCCCCAGGACCCACATTAACCAGATGCACAAGGGGACACACCCGTCTGGAGTTCATTTGCAATGGCTGGAGGCCCTGGAGCACCCATTCTCTCTATCTATCTATATATCTATTCGCCTCCTTCTCTCTCTGTGTCACTCTCAAATAAATAAATAAAAATGAACACAAAAATTTAAATTAAAAAAAAAAACCTTCCTTAGTTATGCTTAAAGGAGCATGTGTGCTCCTCTTGGAGTCACCGTTTTGCATGAATGGTTGACCCCAGCATGCTGGCTGATTCTGCAGAATAAACGCTCCTTGCTTTTACATACTATTTGAGTTTGGGGTCTTTCTTCAGTGATTTTCAGACCCTTACAGTATCAACTTCTGGACAGTTCTAAAATCAGAATTGTTCAATTTTTATAGAAATGCAAAAACATACTCAAGATGAAATGGGATAGAAATAACTTGTATTATGATGCAGACCACCAACTAATAACTAAGCAGAAATGGAATCTCAAACAAAAAACAAAAAACACCTTCTGGAAGCTGTTCCCAACATCTGCACTCAAATGTCTCCTCTGGTCCAGACAGGTGTCCACACATGAGAGTGTCTTCCAACATAGGCACACCACCATCACCTTGCCCACAGCCCAGACCCCAGGCCCCACAGGGCACCACTGAAGGACAAATGAATTCAATAACTAGCAAGATGCTGCACCAATAATATTTAGCCTGCTCAACACCACATCCTTTAAGCTGCAATAATTGATGAAGCAATTAGTTTAAAACAAACCAGTTAACTATACCTTGCAGTTAACAATGCTCCACTTTTTCAGTAAAAAAAATGTCTCTTGGTAAGGAAATTTCTGTTTTATCACTCTTCATCGTGGCTGCTTTAAGGAAGCCTTTACACTGATTAATTCAGATATATCTTCAGGGATTACTCTGGTCGCAACAACATTTATCTTGAATTATATTGAATAATTTTTATTAAATGCTTTGGCAGATGAAGTAGTTTGAAAACTTTGAGAAAATAGTATGAGAAAAGAAAGGTAACTCATGATAAAAGCTTCACAGTTTCCCAGGTCTGTCCTTAGACTGAAGAGAGCTTGAGGCAATATTCGACATTCTGAAGGACAGGGCTGACAAAAACAAAGAACTCTTAACCCTGCTTAGGCTGGGTCCGGAAATGACTGTGCTCTGGCCAAGCAGGAGGAAGTGCTTGTTGTCACCCATCGAGGTTCCCAGAGTCACGGCCTGTAGTCATTGCTGTTCTGTGATCTGATCTGATGCCAGACCACATTACTGGAAGATACTACGATTTGCTTACCATTAATAATTTAAGTTTTTAAATAAATATTTAAGTGCTATTTTTAGCACATCTGTCCCAGTGGCAGTGTTTGGTGCCCTAGGGAATGGCATCTTCACCTCATGCACCACAGAATTCAGTCAATTTGGTTTCCACAAATTGTGAACCTGTCTATCACGAAAAAAATCTTTGAGGATCTGTGTTTTAGTTCAGAATGTTCCTGTGTTATGTCTTTTTCATCACTATCTGGAGTTATCAGAAACTGATCAGAATTGCTGGTCACAAGTAAGGGTATGACATTTTCCTTTTGATGAACAGGCTGGCTGATGACTGAAGCAGGGTTTTGTTCTGTGGAAAGGCCTTGATAGGATTTGCACTTGCTCTGGGATTTCCTGAATGCTTTTCCTGGAGTGCCGGCAGGGGAAGGCTTAAATAGCTTTTCTTCCATTTTGGCTTCCTTCACGTATCGGCATGAGTTTCCCAATAGCATAATACCATTGAGTATTTTCAGGGATATCAAACCAAAATACAAAAGTATGACACAGGCATAAGATAGGATTCCTTGCACTTTGAGCTTATTACAACTCTGATAAGTAAAACAACTAGCGGGAGAAGAATAAATCCCATCCACCATGCCACCAAGTTGCTGTAGTCTGTATATGTGTTTTTCTGTCTGGTGTTAACAAGGTGAAAAGCGGGGCTGGCTCTATCTATATTCACTGTAGCTATCTGCAGTAATATCATTGAACTTGGTAATAAAGGTGGGCTTGACAATATCCACAGCAATTTCTGATGCAATCACCATGCAGACATCTGGAAACAAGACCCAGAGATGATCTGGATTCTAAGAAAACTGGTCCATGTTTCTTAAATACGCTATTAGCAAAAGCACATAATTTATGAATTACTCCTTAATATCGCTATTTGACATTTGAAATAGATTGTCCTTTTCAAACTTCTTGAAAACACTGCCTTTAATTTCAACAAAATTATTGGACATCATAATAGTAAGCAGTGACTTGTTGCGTGAGTTGAAAGCTACATTGAGAGTTGTTGCTTGAACCATCATGAGAATTGCATGCATAGAGCACGGCCACGAGAAAGTGAGGGATCACTCCGATGTGAGCTCGTTTTCTTGCTGTAGGTTCTGTTGCTGTCGGATAGAGAGCATCCAATGTATCTTGTACAACTGAAGAAAACAGTCGATCAGCAACCTCTAGCATGTTGTAGATGATGATATAGAGCTTGATGAGAGACTGCCCCTTATCAGGTGGTACATGATGGAGTAGTCAACATAGTGCCTCATGAAATAGCAGATCACCAAAATGACACCCTTCAAAATGTCACACATCTGGGCAGGCTGAAGCAAACTCCTGTCCCACAAGGAGTCCCTGTGGGGACATTCCATCCTATAAATGACGTGTTGAGAGACCAAATATAACCATTTTAAGTAAAAAAAAAAAAAAAAAAAAGTCCAGGCCTGACTTAGATAGAGAACTAGCCGGCCAATGTGCTGACCTTTTGCTTCTGTAAACTTTGCTTGCTTAATTGCTGCCTTTCCCCCTAGCGTTTCTGAGGAATCTCCACTTCAAGGACATTGCAGAAACACTCCACTGGGTGGGGGTGGGGGGCCCTCCGGCCTCCCACCACCTGCTTAGATAAGAAACTGAGGAATCTCCACTTCAAGGACAATAGAGATGACTTCATCTGCCTGGAGTGCCCCTAGCTCCTGCCCCCAACTTGGTCGCTGAAACCCCAAGCCAATCAGAACTGTTTAAATCAACCAATCATGTGTCTATCCCCTACTTCTTTGTTTGAATTCCTATATGAACCCCTTCCCCCAAAAGAAAGGGGCTGTCTCCCTCACTCCGCTGTGCCGGACTGTGGGGACGGAGCCCAGGCCTAGGCTTGCAATAAAGAAACCTGTAGCTTTTGCATTCGAGTGTCTCGGCTTCTGTGGCGGTTCTCTGGGTGACTGGGGGACTTGGCTCCTGGTCAGGGGTCTTGGCACAACACTGTAAGTGCTCCTCCCTTCGGTCTTAAGCCATAGCAAGGCAGAGTGAAGAGCCTGACAGTGCCAGGAACACTTACAGGGAGCATGGTGAACACATACAGAAGCGCATCCAGGCACAGGAAGAGTCCAAAAAACATGAGCTTTTCCAATTCTCTTGGTATTCACATACAAGTGTACATTCTTTCTCTTCATTCTGAATACTTGGCCTCAATATATTCAAGGAAGTACCCCTCTTGCAAGCTCAGCACTGAGGAACCTCAACAATGAAAGTTACCTTCTCGAGGAAGCTTCCTCATGGTGGCGAAAAACAACCAGCTCACTTCATCACACATTTGTGGCAGAGACAGAACAGCAAGAACAAGCTGCCCTCTGGTCACCTCTTAAACTCTCAACCTGTTGATACACCACAGCTGTTCCCGATCAACTCATTCTCACATCAGATTACAGTCTTCCTGCCTTGATCTCTTCAGTAGCAGGATTCCAAGCATGGGCACCACAGCTGGCTGCAGTTTTATTTTTTAATGGTATGTGCTAAGTACCCACTCTCCGGGTAAGCCGAAACCCTAGCCCCTCTGGTCTTGCAACTGCATTTCTGTGCATCATCTGCCACAACTCATACCTGACTTTCATGGTTTTTGATGCCAACTTCATTAATTTGCCTATTGTGTTCATTGTTTGCCTATTGTGTTCATTGCTTAAGCTTCTGCTATTGATTCTCAACTAATAACATTAGGGAATTTCCCTCAAGTCCCCCACAAGCTCTCTCTTCTCTCTACTCAGTATGTTGTGGTTTGGACTAGAGTGTTCACTAAAAAAGCATCACAATTTGGGGGCTGGAGGGATGGCTCAGCAGTTAAGGTGGTTGCTTAGAACACCTAGAGACCCAGGCTCGATCCCCAGTACCCACATCAAGCCAGATGCACAAAGTAGCACGTGTGTCTGGAGTGCATTTGCAGCAACTAGGGGCTTTGGTGCACTCAATCTCTCTCACTCTCATCTCCCTGCCTGCAAATAAATAAATAAATTTTAAAAAGCATCATATTTGGGATAGAGAGACAGCTGAGTGGTTAAAAGAGCTTGCTTACAGAGCCTGATGGCCTGGGTTCACTTTCCCAGTACCTATGTAAAGCCAGATGCACAAAATGGCATATGCATCGAGAATTCATTTGCAGTGGCAGGAGCCCCTGGCAGGCCCATTCTGTTTCTTTCTCTCATTCCCTCTTTCTACTTATAAATAAATAATATGTATAGTATATATATTTTTTCCATGGTAGGGCCTTGTTCTACTCCAGGCTGATCAGGAATTCACTCTATAGGCCTAGGCTGGTCTCAAACTCACAGGGATCATCCTATCTCTGCCTCCAAGAACTGGGATTAAAAGTATGTGCCACTACAGCCAGCATTTTTAAAATAAATTTTATTTCTTTATTTTTTTTGCAAGCAGAGAAAGATAGAAGACAGACAGACAGAGAATGGGCATGCCAGGGCCTCTAGCCAGTGCAAACAAACTCCAGACACATGTGCCCTTTGTGCATCTGGTTTACGTGGGTCCTAGGGAATTGAACCTGGGTCCTTTGGCTTTGCGGGCAAATGCCTTGGCCACTAAGCCATCTCTCCAGCCCCACCTAGCATTTTTTTAAAAAGCATCTCAGTTGTGTTCAGTGTGGTGACTCATACATGCAATCTGAGCACTTATGAGGCTGAGGCAGGAGGATACAGAGGTTGAAGACCAATTGGGTTACATATTAAGATACTGTGATGGTTAATGTCTGGTGATAAACTTGACACGTTTAAAATCACTATGGAAACAGATCTCTGATCCTGTCAGTAAGTTAAGGGAACATCTAGGTTATATTAGTTAAGGAGGGATGACGCATCCTAACTGTGGGCAGCATCATCTCCTGGGCTGCATTCCCAGACTGCAGAAAAAGCAGATAGTTAAGTATCTGTCCCTCTCTTCGTCCTACTGTACTAAATATGAGCAGCTGCCTAAAGCTCCTGTATCCACCATGTTGTACTGTGTTCTGGAACTATAAACTAAAATAATACCTTCCTTCCTTAAACTTATTTTTCAAAAATACATATTATTTATTTGTTTCAGAGAGAGAAAGAGGCAGGTAGAGAGAGATAATGGCCATGCCAGGGACTCTAGCCTCTGCAAAGGAACTCCAGATGTATGTGCATCTGCCTTATGTGGGTACTGTGGAAATGAACCTGGTCCTTAGGCTTTGCAGGCAGGTGTCTTAACTGCTAAACCTTAACTCCAGCCTTGATTCATGATTTTAATGACATTATTGAAAGGTCATAGAAACTTTCAAAGGTGGCCACAGGGATGTAGAGATGGCTTAGTGGTTAAGGCGTTTGCCTCTGAGACCTAGGGACTCAATTTCAGTTCCCCAGAATCCAGGTTAAGCAGATAAATGTGGTGGTGCATGTGTCTGGAGTTTGTTTGCATTGGCTAAAGAGCCTGGCACTCCCACACTCTCTTTCTCAAAAAGTAAATACTTAAAAATAAAAAAATGTTTAAATGTTTAAATTAGCCAGGAGTGGTGGCACATAATTTTAATCCCAGCACTCAGGAGGCAGAAGTGGAAAGATCACTGTGAGTTCAAGGCCATCGTGAAACTACACAGTGAATTCCAGGTCGACCTGGGTTAGAGCGAGACCTTACCTCAAAAAAAAAAAAAAAAAAATTTAAAGCCAGGTTTTGTGGCACACCTGTTTAATCCCAGCATTCCAGAGGCAAAAGTAGGAAGGTCACTGTTAATTCAAACCTAGCCAGAGACAACATAGTGAATTTCAGGTCAGCCTAAACTAGATTGAGACCCTACCTCAGGGGAAAAAAAAGGGGGGGGGCAAGGAAAGGTGGCTGGAGAAATGGTGCTTGCCTGCAATGCCAAAGGATCTAAGTTCGAGTCTTCAGGACTCACAGGAGCCAGATGCACGAGATGGCACATGCATCTGGAGTTCATTTGCCGCAGATAGGGACAGTGGCGTGCCCATTCTCTCTTTCTCTACCTCTTTCTCTATCAAATATATAAATAAAAATAAAATATATTTTTTTAAATCTTGGCACTGGAGTGATGGCTTAATGGTTAAGGTGCTTGCCTGTGAAGGCTAAGAACATTTGTTGGAATCTACAGGTTCCACTTAGGCATATGCAAAGGTGATGTAAGCACGTGTGGTGGTTTGATTCAGGTGTCCTCCATAACCTTAGGTGTTCTGAAGGCTAGGTTCCCAGCTGATGAAGATTTGAGAATTATTGCCTCTTGGAGGCATTGTATTGTCAGGGGCGGGCTTATGGGTATTATAGCCAGTGTCCCCTTGCCAGTGTTTGGCACACTCTCCTGTTGTTATTGTTGACCTTATGTTGGCCAGGGGGTGATGTCCACCTTCTGCTCATGCCATTGCTTTTCCCTGCCATTGTGGAGCATTCCCTAGAGTCTGTAAGTCAAAATAAACTCTTTTTTTCCTAAAAGCTTCTCTTGGTCAGGTGATTTCTGCTAGCAATGTGAACCTGGCTGCCACAGCATGCAGTGTCGCACATGTGCACAAGGGGGCGCATGCATCTGGCGTTCTCTCACTACCTCTTTCTCTCTTTGCTTGTCTCTCTCAAAAATAAAATAATTAAACAAATAAATAAATAAAATAATTTTTTAAAAATCTTAAGATGTGTTAGGTCAGGACAAAATGGAGTCACTGAAGCCAGCAGGAGGGCTACAGAGACATAAGGAAGTAGGTTATCCACATTCCTCAAGGAACCACCAAGCCATTATCCCTTCCTTTCCTAACAATGCCACAGATCTAGGTTTCTTGCCCGCTTATCTCCCAGGTCACCTGCTCATTGTTCTGGTCTCACACCCTAGCTACTTGAAATGGCTAATCTAAAGATCAAAGGAGTTTTTTCCCTTCCTCACCTTCCCCTAACTGAAGAGTCCTATAAAGCACTCTATCTGGAATCTCACAATTGGCTGTACTCCACTCTTGAGAGTCAATCCTGGCAGCTCGTGTTTTTCCCGAATAAAAGCTTTCATCTTTGCCTCTAAAAAAAATTCTTATGCTGATTAAAGGTGTGTGCCACCATGACTGGCTTATAGTTTATTTTAAGTTTATTATTAAATGTATTTGAGTCCAGCCTTGAACTACACAGTGAATTCCAGGTGAAAATGGCCTGGAGTAAGAGTGAAATTCAACCTCAACAACAACAATGACAAAAAAAAAAAAACAGTGAATTTTGACTCTGTAGTTCCAGAGTGACCTCAAACTCACAATAATTATTCTTCCAATAATTCTTCTAACTCTGCTTCCCAAGGTGTTGGAATAAAAGACGAGTGCCACCACACCCAGCATAAATTTTGGCTTTTTTTTTTTGTTTAGGCAAACAAAACAGTGTATTTTTTTATGTGAGAGAGTGACAGAGAGAGAGAAAGAAAGAAGAGAGAGAAAATGGTGCATCTGGCACTCAGCCACTGTAATCGAACTTCAGATGTGTTCACCCCTTGTGCAAATGTGCAATTTTGCAAGTTTGCGGCCTTGTGTGTCTGCATTATGTGGGACCTAGAAAGTTGACCATGAATCCTTAGGCTTCCCAGGCAAGTGCCTTAACCAATAAGCCATCTCTCCAGCCCAGCCTCAATGATTGTTTTTATTTTATGTTTGGTTTTTCGAGTTGGGGTTTCACTCTTTCCCAGGCTGACCTAGAATTCACTATGTAGTCTCAGCATAGCCTGGAACTCACAGCGATCCTCCTACCTGTGCCTCCCGAGTGCTAGGATTAAAGATGTGTGCCACCCGGAAAGAATGTAAGAGCCAAAGGAAGGGTAGGACTCCTTACAATGTGCTCCCTCCAGACATAAAATGGCCTGGATATCCGTGACCTCATGGTGCCTGACACTACCTACACAAGACCATAAGAGGAGGAAAAGATCATGACATCAAAATAAAAAGAGAGACTGATTGAGATGGGGAGGCAATACGATGGAGAATGGAATTTCAAAGGGCAAAGTGGGGGGGAGGGAGGGTATTACCATGGGATATTTTTTATAATCATGGAAGATGTAAATAAAAATTGAGGGGAAAAAAAGATGTGTGCCACCATGCCTGACATAAATCATGTTTTTAATGGACTTCTTTAACAATAATTAGCATGTGTGAAGACTTCTGTAGATCTTGAGGATTCATGTTTTAAACCAGCATATGTTGGATGTTTTATTTTGTTTTGTTTTTGTTTTGGCCATCCTTATAATTTAACCTAAGGCCTCAACCATGCTGATCAAGCCTTCTATCACAAAGTTGAACCATATCCCACCCTGTTTGCTTTATTTTTTTTAAATATTTTTTGTCATTTTTATTTCTTTATTTGAGAGTGACAGAGAGAGAGGGAGAGAAAGAGACAGATAGAGAGGGAATGGGCGCGCCAGGGCTTCCAGCCTCTGCAAACGAACTCCAGACGCGTGCGCCCCCTTGTGCATCTGGCTAACATGGGACCTGGGGAACCGAGCCTCGAACCGGAGTCCTTAGGCTTCACAGGCAAGCGCTTAACCGCTAAGCCATCTCTCCAGCCCCTGTTTGCTTTTTTTGAAAAGGAAGGTGAAATGATAGGATGGTGCTCTTTTTTTTTTTTTTTTTTTTCTTTCTTTCAGGGTTTTCATGGTACGTTCACACTCTACCCTGGCTGCCCTGGAATTGACTATGAACTCTCAGGATGATCTTGAATTCATGACAGTCCCCCTACCTCTGCCTCCTGAGTGCTGGGATTAAATGCGTATTCCATCATACATTAGCTTGTCCTCACTTTTCTGTCTGCTCTACATCTGCAACTCACATGCACAACATGAAACTGAGGCAGACAAACCTGGGGAATAGTTGAGTCATGAGGGACACTGCATGGCTTGAGCCGCCCATCTCAACAATGCACCTGTAACCTATTGGGTAACCTGGGACCCCCACCTGTACAGAAGTGCAAATACATCCCATTCCACACAATGAGCTCGTTTTCTTCTTAGTGGCCATTCTTCATGATCAGTAGCTATTGAAATATATTCCTAGCTAGGTCCAGAACAGAAGGAGGGGTCCCTCCCTCCTGGATTGGTCTTGGGGTACATGAGCAGTAAGGCAAATTGTGTCCTCTGAGTGAACTTTAAGGTAAAATCAGATGCATTATGGGAAAGAACAGACACAGTAGAAAAACACATAACCCATGGCCGTCAATCAAACCACAAACCACTCAAATTATATCTTTAGCAACTGATCTATCCTCCCCTAAAATCCCTAAAAAATGATGGCTCAGCAGTTGAAATCCTGTAAAGAGAATCCCAGACCACTTCCTGTGCCCTTGAGTACTCCCCAATCTCTCCTTTGGCAGTGTATTCAAACATTTACTATGGCCTGTTCTTTAAATAAAGTGCATTTCTGCATAAATAGTTGTGTGTGCTTTTTTTCAATTCTTTCGGTAAGAAGCCAAGAAACTGGAAATCCTCAGAGACCATCAGTAACAAAACTGTTGTTGAACAAAAGACCACTTTGGGGCTGGAGAGAAGGCTTAGTGGTTAAGCACTTGCCTGTGAAGACTAAGGACCCCAGTTCAAGGCTCGATTCCCCAGGACCCACGTTAGCCAGATGCACAAGCGGGCGCACACATCTGGAGTTCGTTTGCAGTGGCCGGAAGCCCTGGCGCGCCCATTCTCTCTCTCTCTGCCTCTTTCTCTCTCTGTCACTCTCAAATAAATAAATAAATAAACAACAACAACAAAAGACCACTTTGTTACCTGACTGACCTTGGTAGGGCTTTTGACTTCTCAATTGTTTGGTTTTGGAGGGGTGTGTCTGTCTGACTATGTCTATCTTTCTCCCCTCCTCACCCCCAGATAAGGTTTCACTTTAGCTCAGGGGAACCTGGAATTCACTATGTAGTCTCAGGGTGGCCTCGAACTCAAGGAAATCTTCCTACCTCTGCCTCCCAAGTGCTGGATTAAAGGCGTGCTCCACCATTTATATATTTATTTGTAAAGAGAGAGAATAGATGTGCCAGGGCCTCTAGCCACTGCAAACAAACTCCAGACACATGTACCACCCTGTGCATCTGGCTTACATGGGTACTGGGTAATTGAACCTGGGTCCTTTGGCTGTGCAGCAGGCGCCTTAACCACTAAGCCATCTCTCCAGCTCAGTTTCTTTTTTAAAAAATATTTGTTTATTTATTTATTAGAGAGAGAGAACAAATGGGTCACCAGGGCCTCTAGCCACTGCAAAAGAACTGCAGACGCATGTACCACTATGTGCATCTGGCTTATGTGGGACGTGGAGAATCAAACCTGGTTCTTAGGCTTTGCAGCCAAGTGCCTTAACTACTAAGCCATCTCTCCAGCCCTCTTTCTGTTAGTTTTTATTTATTTATTATTTATTTAAGAGAAAGAGGCAGAGAGAAAGAGAGAATGGATGCATCAGAGCCTCTAGCTACTGCCAATGAACTCTAGAACCATGGGCTGCCTTGTGCATCTGGCTTACATGGGTACTGGGGAATTGAATCTGTGCCCTTAAGCATCACAGGCAAGCACTTTAAGCACAAAGAAATCTCTTCAGCCCATGGTTCATTGTTTTGAAATGGGGTCTGAATTCTTGATGTTCTTTCATCAGGCTCAGGTACCTACATATGAAGATTATAGCTGTGAGGCCCCACATCTGGAAAGTCTTTGTGTGTGTGTGTGTGTCTGTGTGTGTGTGTGTTGTGTGTGTTGTGAGACAGTATTTTATGTAGCTCAGTGTTGCTCTGAATTGGCTATGTGGTAGAGAATGACCTCAAACTTCTGATCTTCCTGCCTCTACTTCCAGATCACTGGCACTACAAGCAAGGGTCAGGATGCTAGGTTTATTTTTCTTTAAATTTCTTTTTTTTTTTTAATTTTTATTTATTTATTTGAGAGCGACAGACACAGAGAGAAAGACAGATAGAGGGAGAGAGAGGGAATGGGCGCGCCAGGGCTTCCAGCCTCTACAAACGAACTCCAGACGCGTGCGCCCCCTTGTGCATCTGGTTAACGTGGGACCTGGGGAACCAAGCCTCAAACCGGGGTCCTTAGGCTTCACAGGCAAGCGCTTAACCGCTAAGCCATCTCTCCAGCCCTATTTTTCTTTAAATTTCTTATGCTAGTATTATTTTTGTAAATATATATATGTATACATATATATTTTTTATTGATAACTTCTATACTTACAGACAACAAACCATGGTATTTCCCTCCCCTCACCCGCTTTCCCCTTCATAGCTCTGCTCTCCATCACATCCCCTCCCCCTCTCCATTAGTCTCTCTTTTAATTTCATGTCATCATCTTTTTCTCCTACTATGAGAATCTTGTGTAGGTATTGCTAGGCACTGCAAGGTCTTGGATATCTTTTTAAATTTATTTTATTTACTTATTTAAAAGAAAGAGAAAGAGACAGATAGAGATAATGCACAGGCCAGGGCCTCTGGCCACTGCAATCAAAGTCTAGATGCATGTACCACCTTATTCATCTGGCTTACGTGGGCTCTGGGGAATCAAACCTGGGTCCTTAGTCTTCACAGGCACGTGCATTAACCACTAAGCCATCTCTCCAGCCGCCCAGTTTATATTGAGCTCATGACTTCATGCACTTTACCCACTGAGCTCCATCCCCAACCCACCTCTTAGACAGTTTTTTTGATGTCTTAATTGGAAAAAGATGAGCTTCCTATTAATTTACTTTTGAGGCCGAACAATGTCATAAAATAGCCTGTTTTCTTTTATTCTTGCCACCTGGAAAATCTTTCACCTGTCGAAATCTCAGCTATCCTTTCCCAAGGATCTTTTCTGGTCCTCTGAACCACACAGGTTGTGCCAAATATTGCTTAGGAACAGAGCGGAACAATTGACCCAATTCAAGGTTATCTTATGTTATATATTTTGTTTAGTTGCAAGCAAAAAGTAAAAGAGGGTCAGAGAGAGCACACCAGAGCCTCCAGCCACTGCCTAAAAACTCCAAATGCATGAGCCACCTTGTGCATCTGGCTTTATGTGTGGGTATTGGGGAACCAACCTGGGTCCTTAGGCTTCACAGAGAAGCACCTTAACTGCTAAGCCATCTCTCCAGCCCAAGGTTATCTTGATTGTAACAAATCTCTGAATTTGGGTTTCTTGTGCCCTCCTCTGGTCACTGGAGTTGTGCCCACCTACAGATGCTGTCCACATTGCCTGCTTACTTAACTAAGATGTGGGTGGGGAGGTCAGATGAGTCCAGACTTCCTCTCTGCCTTTGCCCTGCTCTTCTCTATAAAATACTCAGGGCTGCACTCTTTCCCTTCAGTTACAGCTTCCTTATGTGACATCACCCAGTCGTGATGACATCACAGTTCTCAGTTGCCATGGCAGTGTGACAACAGAAACCTGGTGAGCTTAGGGAAACTTTCTTATCATTTCCCTCAGAGATACCATTCTGTCTGGTTGTCTGAGAATGTGTGACAGAATCTTCTACATTAACTCGAACCTGTCCTCTGTCCCCTATGAGCCCAGTATGTCAGGTAAGTATAGAGCAGGTTCTGGACAAGAGGCCTTGGGGTTCACACAACCTCACTGAGCTGCTGCACATTCCTTCTGGGCTGCCTGGCTCACCTCAGAAATTATCTACCCACTGGCCCTAGCTCTATGCTCAGAGCACACGGTTGCAAGGGAGCTGTGCCTGGCATTCTTGGCCTACCCTGCTACTGTCCTGGCCACCCAGGGTGAGGCACAGTCCAGCTCCCAGCGCCTCCCCCGGCTGTCTCCCCCATTTGTCCTGTGATGGCCCTGGTGCCCATACCCTGTCCATCAGGAGCTGAAATGCATACCTTCTCTTCCTCTGAGCCCTGCCTCCTCCTACAGGCTGGAGCTCAGTAGAACTGTTGTTTTGTCTTTTGCTCTGCGGGGAACACAGTGGACAGTGAGTGCTTCTCTAAAGGCTGCAAGATTGGCTCACTCAAATAGCTTTCAATGTGCACGGCTTGCTCCACAGTGATGATTGGCCACAGCAAAAGAGTAAGTAGATTTCAACTATCCAGAAAGCAATGGGCTTTGGAGCCTCTGATGCTAGTTCCTGAATATTAAACAAGGTGACAATAATGAATGTCAAAAGAAAAGTAATTCTGTCCATGCTGGTTCTCTCAACTATGGTAGTTGTGTTTCGGGAATATATCAACAGCCCAGAAGGCTCTTTGCTGTGGATATATCATGGGAAAAATCCAGAAGTTGGTGACAACAACAGTCTGAAGAGCTGGTGGTTTCAGACCTGGTTTAACAATAGGACCCCTGACTATCAAGATGAGGATGAAGAGGACATAGGAAAAGAAGGATGGAAGGAAGACAACAGTGAAGAACTTCCACTAGACAACTGGTTTAATCCAAAGAAATGCCCAGAGGTAGTGGCAGTGACCCCATGAAGGCACCAGTTGTATGGGAAGGCACTTAAAACAGAGCTATCCTAGAAAAGCATTATGCCCATCAGAAAATCACTGTGGCCTTGACTGTTTCTGCTGTTGAAAGATACATCGAATATTTTTGGAAGAGTTCATAATATCTGCTAATAGGTACTTCTGGTCGGCCACAAAGTCATATTTTACATCATGGAGGATGACATCTCTAGGATGCCTTTAATAGAGCTGAATCCCTTGCGGTCCTTCAAAGCGTCTGAGGTCAAGGCTGAGAAGAGGCTGCAGGACGTTAGCATGATGCATGAAGAGCATCAGGGAGCACATTTCCTCCCACATCCAGCGTGAGGTCAACTTCCTCTGCTGTATGGATGTTGACCAGATCTTCCAAGATAATTTTTGTGTGGAAACTTGTGGCCAGTCAGTGGCTCAGCTCCAGGCCTAGTGGCACAACATGGAACTTGATGAGTTTACCTATGAGAGGCAGAAAGAGTTGGCAGCATACATTCCATCTGGACAGTGGGATTTTTATTACCATGCAGTCATTTTTGGAGGAACACCGATTCAGGTTCTAAACCTCACCCAGGAGTGTTTTAAAGGAATCCATTAGGACAAGAAAAATGGCATAGAAGCTAAGTAGCATGATGAAAGCCACCTAAACAAATGTTTCCTCCTCAATAGACCCACTAAAATCTTATCTCCAGAATATTGCTGGGATTATCATTTAGGTCTGCCTTTAGATATTAAAAATGTGAAGATAGCTTGGCAGACGAAAGAATATAATATAATATAATATAATATAATATAATATAATATAATAATAATAGAAATGATGTCTGACATTGAGTTGTGCCAGTAGGTTTCTGAGTTTGAGAATGTTATTCTGGCTGATTACTCAGAAAAGTAACATTACATTTTATTTTAAAAAAATAATGACAAAACAGGAAGTTGTCAATAAAAATATATTTTAAAAAATACTAACAAAACACCAAAGTGTCAAGTGCCAGAACACTCTTCCCAGTGTGTCTGGTTGTATTTTTTTAGGTCTGTTAAGGAAAGGTCTCATTTTAACCCAGGCTGGCATCAACCTCACAGCAACCCTCCTACCACTGCCTCTCTGGTACTGGGTTAAATGCATGTGCCACCACACCCAAACTTTTTTTATATTTGCTTTTTTTTTTTAAGACAAGCCCAATGAACTGGCTTTTTTTTTTTTTTTAAATCAAAGGAGCAAGAAAACAAGAGAGATAGAGTTGGCGTGCCAGGGCCTCCAGTTACTGTAAACAAACTCCAGATGCATGTGCCACCTTGTGCACATGTGTTACCTTGTGTACTTCTGTCACCTTGTATATACCATTTACCTGGGACCTGGAGAGTCGAACATGGGTCCTTAAGCTTCGTAGGCAAGTGCTTTAATCCCTGAGCCATCTCTCCAGCCTTTTTTTTTTTTTTTTTTGAAACAGTACTCATATGCCCTTGACAGGCCTCTTCAAACTTACTAGGTATCTGAGGATGACCTTGAATTTGTAATTCTCCTGCTTCCTGGGATTATAGGAGTGAGCTATTATACTTGCTTTATTCAGTGATAGGGCTCAAACCCAGGACTCTGTGCATGCTAAATTAGCCCTAGACCACAGGTTTAAGATTTTTGCTGGGACCTGAAAAGGGAAGCCCTGAAGAGGGAAAGAGAAGAAAGTCATACTTTCTGAGTTAGATCTCAGTATATGAAGTGCTTAGCCATAAAATGTGTACGCAGCTCCTGCCTTGGCATTCTGAACTGCTCTGAGTTAGACCTGAAGCCTTGGTGGTGTCTCAGAACAGTCCATTTGCTTAGCCAAAAACCCCATGATGGGGGCTGGGGATTTGGTCAGTCAGTAGAATGCTCACCTGGCATGCACCGAGCTCTGGATTTGATCTCAGCACCTCATAGAGGATGGTAGGGTGACCAACACTTAATTCAAGCTCTCAGAAGATGGAAGCAGGGGATCAGAAGTTTAAAGTCATTCTCCTAAGGAGCTCCAGGTTAGCTTGGGACATATAAGACCCTGCCTCTAATTAAAAGAAAAAAAAAAGTGCTAAGAAGAGGAGGAAGATCATGTGGCATGCTGCAGTGTGGAAGAGTCTTTAGAAAATTATGGTATGTGGGCTGGAAAGATGGCTCAGCAGCTAAAGGTGCTTGCTTGCAAAGTCTGCTGGGCTGGTTCCATTTCCCAGTACCTGCACAAAGCCAGGTGCACAAAGTGACACATGCATCTGGAGTTCATTTGCAACAACAAAATGCACTGATGTGGCCATTCTCCCAAATACTTTCTCTCTACTTTGTCTCTCCTGACAAATAAATAAAAGTAATAGGGCTGTAAAGATGGCTTAGCAGTTAAGGTAGTTGCTGGCAAAGCTAGAGGACCTAGGTTTGATTCCCCAAGACCCGCATAAAGCCATATGCACAAGATGGTGCATGTTTCTGGAGCTTGATTGCAAAGACTAGAACCCCTGATGTACCCATTCTCTCTCTCTCTCACTCTATCTGTCTGTCTGTTTCTCTCATAAATAAAAATATATAGAAAAACCCCATAATATAACTGCAAAATTTGTGTCTCTCTTTTTTTAAAAAAAAGTTTGGCCTGAAGAGATTGCTAAATGGTTAAGGCTCTTGCAAGTAAAGCCTAATGAACGAAGTTCTATTCCCTTGCACCCATGTAAAGCCAGATGCACAAGGTGGCTCATGCAGTGGCTAGAGGACCTGACATGCCCATCATATCTCTCTCAAATAAATAAATAAGCTAGGTGAGGTGTGTAAACCTTTTTAAAAATTTTTAAATTAATTAATTTATTTATTTGAGAGTGTCACAAAGAGAGAGAAAAAGGCAGAGAGAGAGAGAAACAGAGAGAAATAGAATGGGCATGCCAGGGCCTCCAGCCACTGCAAACGAACTCCAGACGCGTGTGCCCCCTTGTGCATCTGGCTAACGTGGGTCCTGGGGAATGGAGCCTCGAACTGGGGTCCTTAGGCTTCACAGGCAAGCACTTAACCACTAGACTATCTCTCCAGCCCAGTGTAAGCCTTTAATCCTAGCATTTCAGAGGCAGAGGTAGAAGGATGCTTCTGAGGTCAAGGCCACCCTGAGACTACATAGTGAATTTTGGTCTAGAGCAAAATTCTACCTTGAAAAAACAAACAAAAAAAAAAAAAGAAAGAAAGAAAGAAAAAGAAAAAAAAAAGCGATATGTGAACTAAATCAGTCACACCATGATACATACTAATGATTCCACTTATCTGAGGTATTTGGAGGAATCTAATTCATGGAAACAGAAAAGTGGAATTGTGGTTATCAGGGGATCATGGGAAGGCAAAATGAAGTGTTCAAATGCATATGGAGTTTCAGCTTTTAAAAATGATGAAGTCGGGCTGGAGAGATGGCTTAGTGGTTAAGTGCTAGCCTGTGAAGCCTACAGACCCCGGTTCAAGGCTCAATTCCCCAGGACCCACATTAGCCACATGCACAAGGGGGCGCATGCATCTGGAGTTCATTTGCAGTGGCTAGAAGCCCAGGTGCACCCATTCTCTCTCTCTTCCTCTCTCTAGCTCTTACTCTCAAATAAATAAATAAAGATTAAAAAACAAAAAAATATTTTTTTAAAAAATTTTTATTAACATTTTCCATGATTATAAAATATATCCCATGGTAATTCCCTCCCTCCCCACGCCCACACTTTCCCATTTGAAATTCCATTCTCCATCATATTACCTCCCCATTACAATCACTGTACTTACATATATACAATATCAACCTATTAAGTATCCTCCTCCCTTCCTTTCTCCACCCTTTATGTCTCCTTTTCAACTTACTGGCCTCTGCTACTAAGTATTTTCATTCTCACACAGAAGCCCAGTCATCTGTAGCTAGGATCCACATATGAGAGAGAACATGTGGCGCTTGGCTTTCTGGGCCTGGGTTACCTGACTTAGTATAATACTCTCCAGGTCCATCCATTTTTCTGCAAATTTCATAACTTCATTTTTCTTTACCGCTGAGTAGAACTCCATTGTATAAATGTGCCACATCTTCATTACCCACTCATCTGTTGAGGGACAGACAAAAACTTTAAAAAAAAAGTTTGTGTTGAATAATCTGCTGTAATCCTGATGGGCTTGCTTTTATAGGTAACTTGATATTTCTCTCTAACTGCTTTCAATATATATATAAATATATATATATAAATATATATTTATATATATATATATATATTTTTTGATGTGTGTTTTCGGAAGTTTGATTATAATATGGCGAGGAGAGGTTCTTTCCAGGTTTTGTCTGGCTGGGGTTCTAAAGGCTTCCTGTATCTGCATTGGCACCTCTTTTTCCCAAATTGGGGGAAATTTTCTTCTATGATTTTGTTGAAGATGCCTACTATGCCTTTGGAGTGGAATTCTTCTTCTACTATGCCCTGAATTCTTTTTTTTTTTATTTGCATTTAAAAAATATATTTTATCTATTTATTTTATGTTATTTATTTATTAGAGAGAGAGAGAGAGAGATAGAGAGAGAGAGAGAATGGGCATGCCAGGGCATCCAGACACTGCAAACTCCAAATGCATGCACCCCCTCGTGCATCTGGCTTATGTGGGTCCTGGAGAATCGAACCAGGGTCCTTTGGCTTTGCAGGCAAATGCCTTAACTTCCAAGCCATTTCTCCAGCCCCTCTTTTTTTTTATTTTTTTATATTTTTAAATTTTTATTAGCATTTTCCATGATTATAAAAAAAAATCCCATGTTAATTCCCTCCCCCTCCCACACTTTCTCCTTTGAAATTCCATTCTCCATCATGTTCTCTCCTTCATCCATTCTACTGGTGAGATTTTCTACAGAGTTTTTTTTTTTTTTAATTTTGTTTACTTTTATTTATTTATTTGAGAGCAACAGACAGAGAGAGAAAGAGGCATCAGATAGAGTGAGAGAATGGGCGTGCCAGGGCCTCCAGCCACTGCAAATGAACTCCAGACGCAACGTGGGTCCTGGGGAATTGAGCCTCGAACCGGGATCCTTAGGCTTCACAGGCAAGCGCTTAACTGCTAAGCCATCTCTCCAGCCCTCTACAGAGTTTTTTTTATTTCATTAACTGTGTTCTTCATTGCTAGTAATTCTGACTGGTTTTTCTTTATTATTTCTATTTCCTTATTTATGTCTTGTATTGCCTTCTTTATTTCATGAAAATTGGTGTCCTGCATCTTCTTTGATTCCTTTGATTTCCTCTTTCAGTTCCTCTTTGACTCCTTTGATTTGTTCTCTGACTTCTCTGAACATATTTAAAATCATTCTTTTGAAATCTTTCTCAGGCATTTCCTCTAACTCATTCTCACTGGAGGTCATTTCTGATGCATTAATACTTTTAGGTGGATTTATATCGTCTTGCTTTTTAGTGTTTCTTGTGTTATAATGTATATATTTTTGCATCTTAGATTAAGTGAATGCTTGGAATTTCTAGCTAGCTGGGTATTCTTAGCTGTATCAATTGATTTGATGTTATATATTTTCAGGGTAGGAGCTTAAGGTGTTAAGTGTGGCTCTTAAGACTCTCAGAGTATTTACAAAGGTGCTCCTAGGGGTTGAGTTTCCCTGCTATGGAAGTATTCAAGTAGGCTGAGTGGAATAAAATACAGGTAGCTTCTAAAAGCTAACTAAACACTGTACCCATTCAATCAAAAACAGCCCCAAGTGTGTATGCCAGAATAGTTATTACAACAACCACATCCTCTATCAACATAGAGGTTAAGATTTCTGGTCTGTTGAGGGATCCAAGTCAGCTTGTGACCAAGTGAGACCCTTCCCTGGTGCAATCCCAGTTACCTTGGATGATTTTGGTCTCAGTCCAGTTGCTGCCTGGGTCGTCAGGCTGCTGTTCTGATTTCTGGAGCTGGGCACTGGCTTTTCCTGCAGGGCAAACCATTCCTGGCAACTGTGGCCCTGCAGATCAGCACCCCTGCTGCTGGAACTGCTGCTGCTAAAGCTGCCACTGCTGGGTCTGTAGCCGCTGCTGCTGAAGCTGCTGCTGCTGGGTCCATCACTGCTGCTGAGTCCATCGCTGCTGCTGCCTCTGCTGCTGCTGTAGCTGCCACTTCTGGAGCCACTGCTGCTGCTGAAGCTGCTGGGTCCACTGCCGCTGCTGCCACTGAAGCTGCTGCTGCTGGGTCTGCTGCTGTTGGGGTCGCTGTTACTGCTGCCGGACTCTGCTCATGCTTGGGTCCCACTGTTGGCCTAAGTTGGCATGGCTGGGTCCCAGGACACTGCTCTGTTCGCTGGAGCTGGGCTCAGGTGGTGGGGGAGGGGAGGGAGCTGCAACTGCTCTGGTTCTCTCGCTCTTCCACATGTTCTTCTATCTCGTGGTCTGCTCCTCCATTACTCACTGCTGCTCTCCCTTCACGTCTCCTGAGTTGTGGAGAGCGCGGTGTGAGGGGAAGCTCCCCGCCCCTGGGTTTTCCTGCGGCTGGAGCCGAGTCTGGTAGCTTTGTGGTGCGCCGCCACCATGGTTGGCGGAGCTGCCGGGGCTGCTTTTGCCGGCCTGTGCAGGCTCTGGATGCTCTGGATGTCTTCTACTTCTCCACTGCTGCTTCAATTTCCTATACACCTCACTATTTAGTAAAAGTGTGTATTTTGCTGAATTTTTTTGGTCTTTCCCCCCCCCAGGCTGCATTGGTGTGGTACCTACGCTACCATCTTAACCGGAAGTCCTGGTTTTGGTTTAAGATATGGTCTTGCTCTAGCTCAGGTTGACCAGCAATTTACTATGTAGTCTCAGGTTGGCCTCAAACTCAATGTGATCCTCCTATCTCAACCTCCCAAGTGCAGGGATTAAAAAGATGTGCACCAACACACTAGGCATAAAGGGGTATGCCAGGGCCTCTTAGCACTGCAAATGAACATCAGACATATGCATTACTTCATGTATCTGTCTCTTTAATTATTTTAAATTTTTATTTATTTTTTATTTTAGAGAGAGAATTGGCATACTAGCACCTCAGCAACTGAAATCAAACTCAAGACGATTGTGCCACCTAGTGGTCATGAGAGAACTTGCACTTGCCTCGCCTTTCTGTGTCTGGCTTACATGGGATCTGGAGAGTCAAACATGGGTCCTTAGGCTTCACAGGCAATCACCTCAACCACTAACCCATCTCTCCAGCCCCGTGCATCTGGTTCTTCAGAATTCAACACTGACTGGCATGCTTTGCAATTATTCACCTTTAACCACTTGGGTATCTATCTCTCCAGCCCTGTCTCATTCACTTTTTCCTTTTTTATTGTTTTTTTTTTCTTTTCATTGACATGTAAACAATGGAAATATGGGAAATAGCTCAGTGGAAGAGAACCTGCCTAGCATGGGTAAGACCCTGGATTCAACTCTCAATACCAATAATTAATAATATTAGAAGCATTAAGTAGTTTCTTCTCCTCCTTTTCCTCTTTCTTCTTCCTCCCCCTCCTTCTTCTCCATCTCCTCCTCTTTCTTCTTCTTTATGGTATTGTTTCACTCTAGTCCAACCTGACCGACCAGGAATTCACCATGGAATCTCAGGATGGCCTCAAACTCACAGTGATCCTCCTACCTATGCCTCCCAAGTGCTGGGATTAAAGGCGTGCACCACCACGCCCAGCTAGTGGGTAGTTTCTTATTCACAATCACTATGCTCACACTCCATCACTATCCATACTGAATAATGTAATTTATCTTTGGGGGGGGGCTGTTTGGTTTTGTTTGTGATAAAGAATGTGAGTGAGCAAGCATTGGCACACCAGGACCTCTTACTGCTAGAAATGGACTCCAGATGCATGTGCCAATTTGTGCATCTGATTTACATGGATATGAGGGAATCAAACCTGGGATGGCAGGATTTGCAAACAAGTGCTTTTAACCCCTGAGCCATCTCCTCCTCCCCCAGCCTTTTTATGCCTATCAGATCTGTTAGCCTGGTCTTGAAGCCCTAATGTTCTCTAGGGCAAGGGAGTAGGTATATTTATTGGCCTAATACCTACCAGTTCTAGAATATCCTACAGCCACCAATGCCAGCCTAACCCAGCTGCCCTAGTATGAGTCTGGACTTTTACCTCTTTTTCCTAACATTGAGTTGTCTAGTCAGTGGTGAACTGAATGTAAGTGGCTCAACATGATGTTCATCTACCCATCTGATCCAAGATAGGCCAGAATGCCTCTGGGCTCCCCAGGGTGCTGGCCCTCAGCAGGCCCCACAGAATGTATTAATATCACATGTGTTGATCCCTCCTAACTCAGTGAAATCATGATGGGAGATCTTCTTGGCCCACTATATGCCTGACCACTTTCAAAGCCAACTAGGGAAGCTAGACCCAGTTCCAGAAAACCAATGTTTAGTCCATAGTTCAGGATCATCAGCCATTCTGGGAGAGTCTCCACTTACACCATAGCCAATAAAATGTGGAGAGAGATTATCGACAACCATTCCTCCTTGGCTGTGGCAGAAGAAAGGAGAACATGGGTCAGAAATATAAAGGACAGTATACCTGCTTCCATCCAGTGTATGCCTCCTTGTCATATAGTCATGTGCTTTCCTCTCCTGTGCTACCAAAAAAGATTCATGCATGGTCATTCATCCCACCAATATTCATTACATGTCTGAACTATGCCAGTCAGTGTCCTGGTGTCAGAGTACATCAGAGTATAAAATAGATACACTGGGCTAGTGGGATGCCTTAGCTGTTAAGGCATTTTCCTGCAAAGCCAAAGGACCCAGGTTTGATTCCTCAGGACTCACATTAGCCAGATGCATAAGGAGATGCATGCATCTGGAGTTTGTTTGCAGTGGCTGCAGGCCCTGATTAATTTATTCTCTCTCTTCCCCCCTTTCTCTGTCAAATAAATAAATAAATAAAATTTATAAAAACAGATAAACTTCCTGCCTAGAATGGGTGATGATTATTGGGGAGACTCAAACATTGTCAAAATGGGATGGGAGTGGTGGCTCATGCCTTTAATCTCAGCACGTTGGGAGGCAGAGGAAGGACTGCTGTGAATTCAAGGCCATCCTTAGCCTAGAGTCAATTCCAAGTCAGCCTAGGCTAGAGTGAGCCTTTACCTCTAAAAACAAACGAACAAAAAATTCTCAAAATCCTGAGAAAAAGTCATTACTGAGTGCCCAGTCTTAAGTGGGGTTTATTTGATTAGGTTTTTTTTTTTTTTTTAATTCTTTGATTTTTTTATTTTTTTGAGGTAGGATCTCACTCTAACACAGGCTGACCTGGAATTCATTATGTATTCTCAGGGCGTCCTCAAACTCATGGCGATCCTCCTACTTCTACCTTGGATCAAAGGCCACACTCTCAGTGGTACAAAGAGATTCTGGCCTGGGGAGATGGCTCATCAGGTAAAGGTGCTTGCATACTGACCCAGGTTCAATTCTCCAGTACTGATGTCAAGCCAGATACACACAAAGGTGCAAGTGTGTGGAGTTCCTTTACCATGTCAAGACACCCTATTGTGCTCCTACACACTCTCTCTCTTTCTCTGCTTGCAAATAAGTAAAAAGATATTTTTGGCGTTGGTTTTTGTATACAGAGGTAGAGTCTCACTCTAACCCAGGCTGACCTGGAATTCACAAGAGTCTCAGCATGGCCTCGAACCTACAGCAATCCTCCTACCTCTGCCTACCGCATGCTGGAATTAAAGGCATATGCCACCATGCCCCGCTAGTAAAAAGACTTTTTAAAAAGGATCCTTAAGCCGGGCTTGGTGGCGCACGCTTTTAATTCCAGCACTTGGGAGGCAGAGATAGGAGGATCACTGTGAGTTCGAGGCCACCCTGAGACTCCACTATAAATTCCAGGTCAGTCTGGGCTAGCCTGAGACCCTACCTCAAAAAAAAAAAAGTATCCTTATATTATCACTCCCCTGATTCTATCCTGCAATGGCTTCTAACTGAATTAAGAACAGCCCACGCAGTCCTCCCTGGTCCTAGCGTACCCACCTCTCCAACTCACATCTGCTCAAGCTTGCCTACCGCTCTGCTCCCTTTTGCCTGTCTCCTTCCTCCTGTCAGAAACACTCTTCCTGATTCACTCCCAGACTCCATACCTAATGTCTCTTGACTTTAACTGACCCCTCGATGGAGACATACCCCTACGAGATAATCAGCTTCCGAACCCTGGTCACACGACCTCACAACACCCTGTAATTCTGGACATACAGGCAGAAGCCATGCGTCCACGCTGATGGGCGTGCTGTCAGCTCCTCCTGCACACCGTCAAGCAGCGAGCACCACGGGACAGGAGGACCGCTGCCTAGTGTGCCAGCAGGCGTCAGCCTCGGACCTCACTGCCTCCTAAGGGCTGAGTCAACAGTCACCCGGCTCGGGGACTTCCTCTGGGCACAGAGGTGCCTGACACGCCTTGCTTCTGGCAAGGGTTCTCTCAGGAAAGCTAGGCAGGCTCCCCTCCTCCCTGCTCCTGCGCTTCTCCCGGATGTGGTGTGGATCCCCGAGATGAAGCGCGGCTCGAACCTACACACCTCGCAGCTACAGACTTCTAAAGACCCTCCCTCCCTCAGGACGCTTTTCCAGCTCCGCACACAGCGCTGAGCCGCGTCAGGAACCGCACCAGAGGCCGCGGCGCGCGCGTGACGTCACTCACGCGCGCCTCTTCCGCTTCCGCCAGACGATGGCTGCCGCGCGGCCGGCGCGGCTTTCGACGCTAGTGAATCGGTTGCTCCCGGCGCCGCGGCGGAACCTGGCAGTCCGTGCTTCCGACGAGCCCTTGCCCGTGGTGCGCATCCCGCGGGCGTTACGGAGACCCGAGCAGTCGTGGGAGGGGGCGGCGGCCGGTGGTGGTGCGAGCTGCAGCCCTGCCGGTGTGGGCGCGGCGGCCGGGATGGAAGCGGCCCGCGCGCCTCGCCCGGAGCCGTTGTCCGGCGCCTCTCGCCTCGCCCGGCTGGGAGCTTCGCCGCGCTCGCTCGCGGGGACCAGAGCTCCGTGCAGCGCGTGCGACGGGAGGCGCCCGCCCTCCGCAACCCGTCGTCCCGGGGCAGCTTTGCACACCCGAGGCCTGCGCGCCCTTGAGGAAGCTGCGCCCCGAGTGGCTCGTCCCGCCGCGGTGCGGTCGAGTACCCTCCGCCCAGTACTTGGCGGCCACCGCGACGTCTGCGCGGAAACCGGCTGTGGAACGGATCTGAGCTACCGCCTGTCGCAGGTCAACGGCTGTTGAGCGAAGCAAACCTGGACTCCCGCACCGCGGCAGCTCCCCGGGGCCTGATTCTCGTGCCCTCCCGAGAATTAGCTGGGCAGGTGCAAGCCGTGGCCCGGTCACTGAGCAAGTCCTTGGGCTTGCAGGTGCGGCAGACAGCGGGACGTCATGGCATACGTAGGATTAAGCTGCAGCTGTCCAGACAGCGGTCGGCAGATGTTTGGGGTCACTCCAGGGGATCTGTGGAAGGCTCTGAAAAGTCGGCTCTTCAGCTTGGAGCATTTCTCCTTCATGGTGTTGAATGAAGAGGGCACACTGCTGGATGAAAGCTTGCTGGAACTGGTGGACTACATCTTGGAGATGACCCATACCGCAGAAGGCCCAGATGACTTACAAGACCCCTTTAACCCCAAAGCTCACTTAGCCCTGGTGGGAGCTACATTTTCTCACTGTAAACCAATTGCTTAGTGAAGTTGCCAACCCAGAGTCTGGGTACCGTCACCAACTCCAAGCTCCACTGCATTGGGCCTTGTGTCCGACAGACGTTTATGAAGCTAAAGGGAGGAAAGAAGATTAACAGTTGGTGCAGATCCTCAAGCAACATGATGATCACATAAGACTGGACCCTCGCGAACCGTCCGGTACTGTGAACTGGCTAGGCTATATTCTGGATGACCAGCTGCCCTGAGGGCAGGGGTTTTCCAGTGCTTCCAGAAGGGCTCCCAAGACATCCTTGTTTTCACAGAGACAGCTTCTCGTGCCCTAGACAGCTCCGGTGTGGAACTGGTTGTCAATTATGACTTTCCTCCTACCCTGCAGGGTTATATCCACAGAGCAGGAAGGAGGTGCCAGGGAAGGTCGTCAGCTTTGTGACCCACCCCTAGGATGTGAGCCTGGTTCAGAAGACTTGAGTTGGCAGCTCATCAAAGAAGAAGCCGTCCAGGACTCGCATCCTCAGAGACAGTTTGCCTTAACAAGCCTGATTTTGGTTTGCTTCAATGTAATGTTAGATCAGGAATCTTGCTGAGGTCCCAGGTGGATAATTACACTTGTCAGTAGAAGATACTGGACTGCTTTGAGGGCATTAGGAGCTGAGCAATGTGAGTTTTTTACAATATTAAAAAAATATGGTGGATTTTACTTTATATCATGTAATGATTTCTAACAATAAATGATTTGTTTTGAGACAAGTTGTTACTGTATATCTAAGTCTGGTGTTGAACTCACTTAATGCTGGGATTACAGACAATATAAACTAGCTAATAAATGGTGGGTTTTGTGTGTGTATGTTAATGGACTCACCTAACGGTAATTACTATTGGGGCAGAATACAGTAGGTTTTGAAGAGTCAGTCACACTTTGTTTTTACTTACTTTTTGTCCATACTGACACTTGAAACTAGGGCCCCACTGAGCTGAGCTACATCATCAACCTTTTTGTTGGCCTGTCTTGAAAATTAAGTGAAATTATAAAATTATCCTTCACTATTCATTGTGTCATGAGTGTGTTTCCTATTTCCTGTTACAGTGGTTTGCTATTCTGACTTTGTAAAATCACTGGCGATTCCTCTTGCCATGGACACTTTTACCATTCTTGGCAGTACTGTCACCTTTGAATATGGTGAGCTGTCCTCATGTTTCTGGCAGGTGTAAATCTGGAAAGCCAACATGAACAACATGCCCTTGTAAATGCCTAAATATCTTTTCTTTCTTTCTCTCTCTCTGTCTCTTTCTGAGAAAATGGGTACAACAGGGCCTCTACCCATTGCTAACGAACTCCAGACACTTATGCCACTTTGTACATTGGGTTTTATATGAGTATAAAAGAAGCAAACCTGGGTACTTAGGCTTCACGGTTATCTTGATTGCAACAAATCTCAGAATTTGGGTTTTTGTGCCCTCCTCTAGTCACTGGAGTTTTGCCCACCTACAGATGCTGACCACAGGGTCTGCCTACTTAATTAAGATGTGGGTGGGAAGGCCAGTTGAGTCCACATTTCCTCTTTGCTTTTTCCCTGCTCTTCTCTATAAAATACTCAGGGCTGGACTCTTTCCCTTCAGTTACAGCTTCCTTACGTGACATCTCTGGGTAGAGATGCCATCACTGTTCTCAGTTGCCATGGCAATGTGACAACAAACCTGGTGCCCTCAGGGAAACTTTCTTATCATTTCCCTCCAAGATACCAGTCTGTTTGGTTGTCTGAGAGAGAATGTGTGACCGAATCTTCTATATTAACTCAAACCTGTCCTCTGTTCCCTGTGAGGCCAGTGCATCAGGTAAGTCCAGGTTGACCAGGTTCTTGACACCAGCCCTTAGGGTACACACAACCCTGTTGGGCAACTGAGCTACTACATACTCCTTTGGTCTTGCCTGCTACACCTCTTTTTTTTTTTTTTTCCTGAAATAGGGTTTCACTGTAGCCCAGGCTAACCTGGAATTCACCCTGTAGATAAATGATGGCCTTGAACTCACAGTGATCCTCCCACCTCAGCCTCCCAAAAGCTGAGGTTTAGGCATGGCCACCATACCTCACATACACCTGTGAGAACAGTGAATGGCTGCCCTACCTCCCAGCCCCACACACTCGGGACCAACTTTTTATATTCATTACTCTTATTTTTTTTTGTTTTTCAAGGTAGGGTCTCACTCTAGCTCAGACTGACCTGGCATTCACTATGTAGTCTCAGGATGGCCTCGAACTCACAGCGATTCTCTTACCTCTGCCTCCTGATTAGTGGGAGTAAAGGCGTGTGCTACCACACCCAGCTATTATGTTCATTACTCTTGTCAAGTATTTAGGTGGGAACTACTATATCAATTTAGCTTTTCCTTGGTCTACAAAACAGTCCAGACATTTTTTTTTTTGGAGGGGAGGTTTCGAGGTAGGGTCTCACTCTAGCTCAGGCTGACCTGGAATTCACTATGGAGTCTCAGGGTGGCCTTGAACTCACAATGATCCTCCTACCTCTGCCTTCTGAGTGCTGGGATTAAAGGTGTGCACCACCATACCCAGCTCCAGACATTTTTTTAAAGACAGTTTCGGCATGTATCCCTCGCAGGCCTAGAAATCTGTATGTGGACTAGGTTGGCCTGCAATGTGTGGCAATCCTGCCCTGCCTTTCAAGTGATGAATTATAGGTATGTGCCACTACTTCCAGCCAGATCCTTTCTTGATCTATTAGCAAAAGCCAAGTGTACTTTTGTTGTCAAGTGGTAAATGGAGCAGTTGGAGGAAGGACTGTTGAAGGCTAATCCCCTTATCCTCAGACCCAGGCACCTTTCCTACACAGTAATGGAGAAACCCGCATAGGTTCCCTAGGTCACGTGGCAGTGTGAGCTGCTGACTGCTGAAGGAAAGGGTGGAGTCTTCCATTTGGGAAGAACGAAAGAGCCAAGCATTGTACATGAAGTGCTCCTGCGCAGGGAGAGCTGGGGAGATAGTTTCTCTAGGAGGGGATGTGAGAAGCCTCTTTGGGAATAAACTTGGTACTTAAAATTTGGCTTTGGACATACTAGACTTAGACACAGTCGAGCAGTACTGTAGTCACGGCTGCTAGGGAGACTGATGCAGAAGGGTTGCATAAGTCTAGGGTTTCACATAATAAGAGTTTCACATAATAAGATCCTGTCTCAAAAAAAAAAAAAAAAAAAAACAGGCTGGAGGGATGGCTTAGCGGAGAAGTTATTTACCTGCAAAGCCAGTGGGCCCAGGTTTGATTTCCTAGGACCCACATTAGCCAGAGGCACAAGGGGGTACATGCATCTGAAGTTCGTTTGCAGTGGCTGGAGGCCCTGACAAGCCCATTCCCCCCCCCCCTCACTTTCACTCTCTTAAATAAATAATTTAAAAAGACATTATAAAATATAATTTTAAGCATTTCCTCTGTAAGGAGAAAGATGAGAAAATGAGAATGCATACATCAGGACCTCCTGCCTCTCCAAACGAGCTCCAGACAAGTGCCACTGTGTGCATTTGGCTCCATGTGGGTTTTGGGGAACCGAACCTGCATTGTCAGACTCTACAAGCAAGCACCGTATCCACGTAGACATCTCTCCAGCCCAATAAAAATATTTTTACTTGGAGGTTGGAGAGATGGCTTAGCGGTTAAGGCACTTGCCTGAAAAGCCAAAGGACCCAGGTTCTACTCCCCAGGACCCACATAAGCCAGATGCACGATGTGGTGCATGCATCTGGAGTTCGTTTGCAGTGGTTGGAAGCCCTGGCATGCCCATTCTCTCCCTCTCTGTCTCTCTCTCTTTCTCAAATAATTAAAAAATATATTTAAAAATATTTTTACTTTATTTTTATTTCTTGGACTTTTTTCTTTTTATTTATTTTAATTTTTATTAGCATTTTCCATGATTATAAAAAATATCCCATGGTAATTCCCTCCCTCCCCCACACACACTTTTCCCTTTGAATTTCCATTCTCCATCATATTACCTCCCCATCAATCATTGTACTTAGATATATATAATATCAACCTATTAAGTACCCTCCTCCCTTCCTTTCTCTTCCCTTTATGTCTCCTTTTTAACTTACTGGCCTCTGCTATTAAGTATTTTCATTCTCACGCAGAAGTCCAATCATCTGTAGCTAGGATCCACATATGAAAGAGAACATGTGGCACTTGGATTTCTGGGCCTGAGTTACCTCACTTAGTATAATCCTTTCCAGGTCCATCCATTTTTCTGCAAATTTCATAACTTCATTTTTCTTTACCGCTGAGTAGAACTCGATTGTATAAATGTGCCACATCTTCATTATCCATATTTCTTAGATTTTTGAAATAAGGTCTTGCTCTATCCCAGGCTGACCTAAAATTCACTATGTCGTCTCAAGCTGACCTCAAACTCATGATAATTCTCCTACCTCTGCCTCTATACCTGGCCAAAATATTTTTTTTAGAGGGCTGGAGAGATGGCTCAGTGGTAGAGGCACGTTCCTTCAAAGCTTAACATCCAGGGTTTGACTCCCCAGTAATCATGAAAGCCAGATGTACATAGTGGCACATGCCTCTCGAGTCCATTTGCAGCAAGCTGGAGGCCCTGGTATGTCCATTCTCTCTCTCTCTCAAAGAGGGAAGGAAGGAAGGAAAGAAAGAAGGGGGGAGGAAGGAAAACGGCTTCTCTAACCAAAGGTTCAATCAGCACAAACCTATGGGCTAAACGTGATATATTTAGAGGGCAATTTCATGGGCGTGGCATATCCATTATTCAGTTAACAGTAGCAGCTTCCACTAATGGTCTGTGACCTTCACTGCAGTTCTGGTTTTCCTTGCAGCACCACGGGCTCCCACGCCGCACCCTACCCCTGCTTACTACCATGTCACCTACAGGGGAAATGGAGAGAGCCAGATGCGCTGGCATGGGGAGACTTACTGCCTGGTTGGTGGCTACCGGGCCTATGGGGACGCTCCCATTGCCACCCCTGCAAAGGCCAAGGAAGAGGAGCCAGCACCCAGGCAGGCTTCCAAGAGACGCCGAGCTCAGGAAGAGTCCCACAGAGATGGAGGGTGCCCAAGCCCCAGAATTCCTCGCCTGAGGCGTGGCAGCAAGAGGCGCGCCCAGAGAAGCTTGCTGGTTGGGCATCTCTGTGGCGAGGACAAGCCTCGAGCTGCTGAGACCGCTCAGGCCCCTTCAGCACTGACCACTGCCCCTCTGGGACATGACCTGAGCTCTCCTGCCTGAGCCTTCTTCATCTGGGAGCCAGAGTCACATCCCCTGGCCAGGAGCAAGGAGCCTCCGAGGTGCAGTTGGAAAGGAGCAGCTGCCCTGACCATCCCACCCTCTGCTCGGTCCTCTCCAGCCCCTTCGTGGGCAGAAGAAAGAACAGCCTGCCTTGTGCCAGCCGAGGAGGAGCCCAGCGCAGAGAGAGGACGAGGAGAGACCTAATCCAGGTCTCTGTACCCATGGGCTTCGGCTCTGAATCTCCGCCAGCATCCACCAGTACAAGCAGGAGTGGCTGGGCTTCCGGAATCTGGACAAATGAGCAGTAGCTAGCTAGAAAGAGTCCTGCCTACGGTTTCCAGAGGTGGAATAAACAACCTCAGGAAAACCTGTGACCCAAAGCTGGGACACCACGGAGAATCCAGCCTCCTCCACCCAGGCTCCCCCATTCTTTTATATTCAGCCCACTATGGTGCCGGTGGATTCCCTGACTGTTCAATAAAATGATTTTTTAATATATGTCTTATTTATTTGCAAACAAAGATAGACCAAGGGAGAGCAGACACAGAGAGACAATGGACATGCTAGAGCTTCATGCTGCTGCAAATGAACACCAGATGCCTAGGCCACTGGTGCATCTGGTATTATGTGGATAATAGAGTTGAACCTGGGCATCAGGTGTTGCAAGCAAGCACCTTAACCGCTGATCAATCTCTCCAGCCCTAAAATGACTTATTTTCTTTCTTTTTTAACGTGTGTTGTTTTTTCAGGTAAGTTCTTGTTCTAGTCCACACTGACCTGGAATTGACTACTTCATGTCACATGGCCTCAGACTCAAGGCAATCCTCCTAACTTCCTCACCAGTGCTGGAACTAAAGGCTTGTGCCACAACATCCAGCTCCTAAAATGCTTTTCTATAGGACCCTGTGACTTTAAATCCAGCTTGTCCAAGACCAAACCCCAACCCGCCCTGTCCCCTGTACTTTAGGTCCATTCCTACATAGAGTGCCTGGTCTTCTGACCTCAATAAGAGCCCTTGGGTGCATCTCATATTTGGGTGACTCCTTCAGATGATGGCCAGATGAATTTAGTTAAAAGCCAGGTTTTTGTTTGTTTGTTCACTCACTTGCATTTCTGGTTTTTTTTTTAATTTTTTAAAAATTTTTTATTTATTTTATTTGAGAGCGAGAGACACAGAGAGAAAGACAGAGGGAGAGAAAGAGAATGGGCACGCCAGGGCTTCCAGCCACTGCAAACGAACTCCAGACGCGTGCGCCCCCTTGTGCATCTGGCTAACGTGGGACCTGGGGAACCGAGCCTCGATCCGCGGTTCTTAGGCTTCACAGGCAAGCGCTTAACCGCTAAGCCATCTCTCCAACCCGCATTTCTGTTTTTTGATGTAGGGTCTCACTGTAGCCCAGGCTGAGTTATAATTCACTATTTCATCTCAGGCTGGTCTCAAACTCAAGTTGATCTCCCTACCTCTCCCACCATGCCCAGCAAAAAGTTTGCTTTTGAGACAGGGTTTCTTCTAGACCACACTGACCTAGAGCTCACTCTGTAGTCCAGGCTGACATTGAATTTTGGGTGAACTGTTTACCTCAGCCTCCTGATTTGCTGGGATTAAAGGCAGGGGCCATCATGCCCAGCTAAAACCCAATTCTTTAAGGAATGGAGAGTGTACCTGTAAATGTAGCTCAGTTGTGGAAAACTGACTTTATTTTTTTTATTTTTCTAGATTTTATTTATTTATTTGACAGAGAAAGAGGGGGAGAGTGAGAGGGAGAGAGAGAGAATGGGTGTGCCAGGGCCTCCAGCCACTGCAAACGAACTCCAGACGCATGTGTCCCCTTGTTCATCTCGGTAATGTGGGTCCTGAGGAATTGAACCTTAGTCCTTTGACCTTGCAGGCAAACACCTTAACCACTAAGCCAGCCCTCCAGCTCTTATTTTTTATTTATCATTTTATCATTATTATTATTGGTTTTTCAAGGTAGGCTTTCACTCTAGCTCAGGCTGACCTGGAATTTACTATGTAATCCCAGGGTGTCCTTGAACTCTTGGTGATCTTCCTACCTCTGCCTCCTAAGTGCTGGGATTAAAGGAGTGCAGCACCACGCCAGGCTTATTATCATTATTTTATTATTATTTTGAGGTTGGGTCTCACTCTAGCTCAGGCTGACCTAGAATTTGCTCCATTGTCTCAGAGTGGTGTGAACTCATGGCAATCCTCATATCTCTCCCTCCCAAGTCCTGGGGTTAAAAGCATGTGCCACCATGCCTGGCTTATTATATTTTTTAAACTTAACAGGTAATTTATTAGATTAAGAGAAGGAAGGAGGAGACAGTATGAAATCCTGCCCATGATGAAGCAAGAGGAGGTTTAAAAGTCCCAATAGGGACTGGAGAGATGGCTCAGGGGTTAAAGGTGCTTATTTGCAAAGTCTGACAGCCTGGATATAATTCCCCAATTCCCAAATAAAGCCCAATGCACAAAGTGAAGCATGATTCTCAACTTCATTTGCAGTGACAGGCAGCCCTCGCATGCCCATTCTCTTTCTCTTTCTCCTTGCAAATAAATAAAATTTTTATAAAGTCCCAACAAGCCAGGCGTGGTGGCACACACCTTTAATCCCAGCACTCAGGAGGCAGAGGTAGGAGATCAACATGAATTTGAGGCCACCCTGAGGCTACATAGTGAATTCCAGGCCAGCCTGGGGCTAGAGTGAGACCTTACCTCAAAAAACCAAAATAATAATTATAATAATAATAAATAAATAAAGTCCCAACAATAGGCTTTAGTGTATTCAAGGTCTATGGTTCAGCTGAGAGAGAGCTTTTGTAAACATGTGTGGAGAAGAGATAAAACTGAGAAAATGGTAGTCTGTCTGTCAGCCAACCCTGTCCATTTATTCAGAAGCTGTATATTGAGTATCTATTATGTATCAGCCAGGTGCTAGTTGTTTGTGATACAAGGTTATTTATTCACAAAATAAAATTATTGAAACCCCTCTACTCAAGGCACCTAAACTAAAGGATGAGCCAACTTGAGCTTGGTGACACACACCTGTGAACCCAGCAATGAGGAGGCAGAGGCAGGACAGTCATCAGGAGTGTGTGAGGCCAGTCAAATAACCAGTCCAGGCTAGCTTAGGTCTACATATCAAGACCCTATCTCAAAAAATATTGATGTTCAGGGGCTGGAGAGATGGCTTAGCAGTTAAGGTGCTTGTCTGCAAAGCCAAAAGACCTAGCACAATTCCCCAGGACACATGTAAGCATGCATTAAAAAATGTATTTGAGCTGGGTGTGGTGGCACATGCCTTTAATCCCAGCACTTGGGAGGCAGAGGAGGAGGATTGTTGTAAATTCAAGGCCACCCTGAGACTACACAGTGAATTCCAGGTCAGCCTGGGCTAGAACAAGACCTTAACTCAAAAAACCATATATATGGGGGTTGGAGAGATGGCTTAGCTGTTAAGGTACTTGCTTGTGAAGACTAAGAACCCAGGTACAATTCCCCAGAGCCCGTATAAGCCAGATGAACATGGTGGCACATATGTCTCAAGTTCACTTGCAGTATATAGACACCCTGGTACAACATTTTCTCTCCTCTGCTCATAAATAAAAATAAAACATAAAAAAGTGATACAATATCCACATATCTAACAATTGGCATTACAATAAGTGAGTGCTTCTTGGCATGTGCAAAGCCATGCATTTGATCCCCAGCACCAAGCTATTCAGTGAGGAGCTGACTTACCAGTAGACTGCCTCTCTCAGCAGTTAAGGGGACAGGTGGTCCTGGGGTTGGGGCGAGGGCAGGCAGCAGAGAAGAAACAGCACAGGGAGGGGCTGGGCCTGTGATCCAGGTCTGTCTGCATGCCCTGCCTGGAGCAGGAGGCGGCACCTTCAGCAGCTCACAGCCCTCAGCCCTGGTCACCCCACCCTGCCGACAGCTCACTTGTCCTCAAGGACCGCAGCAGCAGGACTTGCTTCTCCTGAGATGCATGCTCACAAGCCCATGGGTTTAGCAGACACAGGCCCTGGGTTCCCAGACAGTTCCCACTGAAAGTCTCTATTCACACTCACCACAGTCCCTCTCTGATCTTTCATGTGACTAAGGCACATTTGTGGTTACTGAGAACTCAGATATGGAGGCATTTCTGAAATAAACAAAAAACATGGAGCTGGAGAGATGGCTTAACAGTTAAGGCACTTACCTGTGAAGCCTAAGGACCCATGTTCAACTCTCCAGGTCCCACGTAAGCCTGATGCAAAAGGTGATGCAAGTGCACAGGTGGCATAAGTGTCTGGAGTTTGATTACAGTGGCTGGAGGCCATGGTGTGCCAATTATCTCTTTTTCTCTCTCTGCATTGCTCTAGCTCTCAAATTAAAAAATAAAAATAAAATAAAGGCTGGGCATGGTGGCGCATGCCTTTAATCCTAGAAATCTGGAGGCAGAAATAGGAGCATCACCATGAGTTCGAGGCCACCCTGAGATTACATAGTGAATTCAAGGTCAGCCTGAACTAGAGTGAGACCCTACCTCGAAAAAAAAAAAAAAAAAAAAGGCTAGTCTGCTGGTCTTGCCTAAAAACAAAGGACAAGCACATGGTGGTGCATGCCTTTAATCCCAGCACTTGGGAAGCAGAAGTAGGAGGGTCAAGTGTTCAAGGCTGAGGCGACATAGTGAATTCCAGGTCAGCATGGGCTAAAGGGAGACCCTACCTCAAAATAAATAAATTAAAAGCTGGCAATAAATCCTGGCATGGTAGCCCATGCTTTTAATCTCAGCACTCTGTAGGCAGAGTTAGGAGGATTGTCGTGAGTCCGAGGCCACCCTGACACTACATAGTCATTCTAAGTCAGTCTGGGCTGGAGCAAGACCTTATCCTGAAAAAAAAAAAAAAAAGGTTGACAATCAAGGAGCTGGAGAGATGGCTCAGTGCTTAAGGCACTAGCATGCAAAACCTAAAGACCCAGGTGGAATTTCCCCAGTACCCACAAAAAGCCAGGCACACAAAGTAACACATGCATTTGGAGTTCATGTGCACTGGCAAGATGTCCATGCCCATTCCACCCGCCCCCCCCCTTGATCTTCTCTTTCTCAGATAAGTTTTTTTAAAAAAAGTTTAAATTGACAATCAGAGCTAAGGTGGTGGCACATGCCTCTCCCTGTGGACTGGGGTTAGAGACATGCCTGGCCAAGCCCAGCTTGGTTTTTGTTTTTTTTTTTTCTTAATATGACTTGTGCTCAGGTGTGGTAGTGCACACATTTAATCCTAGCACATGGGAAGCAGAGGTAGGAGGATCACTGTGAGTTCAAGGCCATCCTGAGACCTCATACTTAATTCCAGATCAGCCTGTGCTAGAGCAAGACCCTACCTCAAGAAAGAACTAACAATCAGGGAAATTTGAAACTGTTACATAATTTATAACAAAGATGTTCTGTGAGGCTGGAGAGACGGTTCAGCGGTGGATTAGGCTTCTTTTTCTTCTTATTTTTCAAGGTAGGGTCGTACTTTACCCCAGCGTTGACTTGGAACTAATTATGTAAACCCAGGCTGGCCTTGAACTCATGGTGATCCTACCTCAGCTGAGCTGAGACTAAAGGTATGCATGGGCTGAAGTGATGGTTTAGTGATTAAGGCACTTGCTCATGAAACCTAAGGACCCAGGATTGATTTTCCAGTACCCATGTAAGGCAAATGCGCAAGGTGGTTTTGGTGGTTTGAGTCAGGTGTCCCCCATAAACTTAGGTGTTCTGAATGCTAGGTCCCCAGCTGATGGATATTTGGGAATTAATGCCTCCTGGAGGGAGTGTATTTTGGGGGGCGGGCTTATGGGTGTTATAGCCAGTTTCCCCTTGCCAGTGTTTGGCACACCCTCCTGTTGCTGTGGTCCACCTTATGTTGGCCAGGGGGTGATATCCACCCTCTGCTCATGCCATCGTTTTCCCCTGCCATTGTGGAGCTTCCCCTCGAGCCTGTAAGCCAAAATAAACCTCTTTTTCCCAGAAGCTGCTCTTGGTTGGGTGATTTCTACCAGCAATGTGAACCGGACTGCAACAGTGGTGCATGCATCTGGAGTACACTGTACCTGTAGTGGCTGATGACCCTGGAGGCCCTTTCTCTCTCTCTCTCTCTCTTTCTCTCTCTCTCAAATAAATAAAGTAAGTTTTTTGAAAAGGTAAGCACCACCACACTCAGGTTGAAGTTCATTACTTGCATGAGTACATGAAGTGGCCTGATACCACTGACACTGCCCAAGTAGGAATCTCCAGAGTCCACATAAGCAGCTGTGTGTGGCCATGCTTGTCGATAATCACCCCAGTCCTGCAGGGTGAAGAGACTGGAGAATCACTAGGGATCAAGAATGGCAAGTTCTCAAGTGCCACATGTTCTCCCTCATATGTGGATCCTAGCTACAGATTATTGGGCTTCTGCATGAGAAGGAAAATACTTAGTAGCAGAGGCCAGTAAGTTAAAAAGGAGACATAAAGGGAAGAGAAAGGAAGGGAGGAGGGTACTTCATAGGTTGATATTGTATATATGTAAGTACAATGATTGTGATGGGGAGGTAATATGATGGAGAATGGAATTTCAAAGGGGAAAGTGTTGGGGGGGAGGGAATTACCATGGGATATTTTTTTATAATCATGGAAAATGCTAATAAAAATTAAAAAAAAAAGAGTGGCAAGTTCTGAGCCAGGTATAGTGGCTAAATTTGATCCCAGCACTTGGGAGGATGAGGTAAGAGAATCATTGTGAGTTTGGGGCCAGCCTGGGGTTAGAGTGAGTTCCAGGTCAGCCTGGACTAGACTGACACCCTGTCTTAGGTAGAAAGAAAAGAAAGAGACAGAAGGAAGGAGGGAAGGAATGAGGGAAGAAGAGAGGAAGAAAAAAGAAAGGGAGAGAGAGAGGGAAGAAGGAAGGAAGGATGGAAGGTAGGAAGAAGGAAAGAAAAGCAAGCTCTGTAATTCATAAGAGACTTTGTTGGCAAGGAAAATATCAGTAGGTGAGCTAGGTGTGGCTGTGCACCCTTAAATCCCAGCACGCAGGTAGCCCAGGTAGGAGGGTCCCTGTGAGTTTGAGGCCAGCCTGAGACTACATAGCAAATTTCAGGTTAGCCTGGGCTAGAGAGAGACCCTATTTCAAACAACAGGAAAAGTATGTTGATGAGTGATGGAGGACACCTGATGGTCTCTTCTGGGTGCAGCAGGCTAGGGCGCGGGCAGTATATCAGCACACACACCACACGCAGGCATTGTGAAGCCAGGCATGATAGTGCTGCCTCGTACTTCCCGAATCTGGAAGGTGGAGGCAGGAGGATCGGCAATTCAAAGTCATCCTCAGCTACATAACAAGTTCTCCTGCTGCCTGTGCTACATGGGAGAGAGGAGGAGGTGGAGTAGGAGGAGACAGTGTAGCATCAGGCCTGTGGGAAGAAGGAGGTTGACAAGAGAAAACCCTGTCTTGTCAGTTAGAAGTCAGAACAGGTAAGCTCAGCGGGAGAAATCTTCACAGCAGTTGTACCGCGGGTGGGGCGGTGGTTGTACATAGCATTTCCAGAGTGTTGTTATAAACAGGCTTAGGGTTGCATGGTTTTTGTTTTTGTTTTTGTTTTTTTTTTGATGTGGGGGGTCTCACTCTAGCCCAGGCTGGCCTGGAATTCACTATGTAGCCTCAGGCTGGTCTCCAGGGCATAGGGACCATCCTACCTCAGCCTCCTCATGGCTGAGATTAAAGGTGTGTGCCACCATGCCCAACAGAGAGAGAGAAAATGGTTGCACAGGGCTTCTTGCCACTGCAAACAACTCTAGACACATGTGCCACCCTGTGCATCTAGCTTTTATGTGGATACTGGGTGATCAGACTCAGGTCATTAGGCTTGATGGACAATCGTCTTAACCGCTGAGACATCTCTTCAGAGTAGGATTTTGCTTTTTAAAATATTTTATTTATTTTTTTATTTGAAAGTTTGAAGAGATAGAAGCAGATAGAGAGATAATGGGTTCACCAAGGCTTCCAGCCACTACAAATAAACTCCAGAGACATGTGCCACCTTGTGCCTCTGGCTTACATGGGTCCTGGGAAATTAAACCTGGGTCCTTAGGCTTCCCAGGAAAATGACTTAACCACAAGCCATCTCTCCAGCCTGAAACTCTTCTTTTGATCCCTGCCAATTTATAAAGGATGGTGGGCTGGGTGGCCCATTCTTCCAATTCTAGCATTCTGAAGGTGGAGGCAGAAGGAGGAGAAATTCAACATCAGCCAGGTGTGGTGGAGGAAGGCTGAAATTCCAGCACTGGAGAGGCAAAGGTAGGAGGATCGCTTTGAGTTCAGGCCTGCCTGGAACTACACAATGAATTCTGGGTCAGCCTGGGCTTGAGTGATTCCCTACCTTAAACAAAAAAATTCACCATAAAAGCCGGGCGTGGTGGCACACGCCTTTAATCCCAGCACTTGGGAGGCAGAGGTAGGAGGATTGCCATGAGTTCAAGGCCACCCTGAGATGACAGAGTTAATTCCAGGTCAGCCTGGACCATAGTGAGACCCTACCTCAAAAAACCAAAAAAAAAAAAAAAAAAAAAATTCACCATCATTCTTGACTACTTAGTTAAGTTCCAAGCCAGCTTGGGATACATGAAACCCTAGCAAAAATTTAAAAATAAGGGAGGTGGAAGATTCTGTTTCATGCTAATGCATGGATGAGTCTCTAGGAAATTATGCACAGTGAAATAAAGCAGTCGCATAATGAACCCTATGTGATTGCATTTATCTGAGGTATCCTAAGTAGTCCATTCATAGAAACAGAAAATACAGTTGCTGTTATCAGAGACTAATGGGAAGGCAAAATGGAGAGTGTGGTTAAGTGGGTATGGAGTTTCAGGTTTGCCAAATGATAAAGTCCCATAGATCTGTTATATAAGAATGTGAATATACCTGGCACTGATGATCTATGCATGGCTGAGGGAAGCCAGGATATGGAGAAAAGAGACTAATCTCAGTACATGGGAAATAGCAACAGGAGGATCAGAGGTTCAAAGTCATCCTTGTCAACATAGCAATTTTTGTTTTGTTTTGTTTTTTGAGGTAGGGTCTCACTCTGGCCCAAACTGACCTGGAATTAACTATAGTAGTCTCAAGTTGGCCTTGAACTCATGGCAATCCTCCTACCTCTGCCTCCCTCGTGCTGGGATTAAAGGCATGCGCCGCCACACCCAGCTACATAGCAATATATATTTTTAAATTTTTTATTTATTTATTTGAGAGCGACAGACACAGAGAGAAAGACAGATAGAGGGAGAGAGAGAGAATGGGCGCGCCAGGGCTTCCAGCCACTGCCAACGAACTCCAGACGCGTGTGCCCCCTTGTGCATCTGGCTAACATGGGACCTGGGGAACCGAGCCTCGAACTGGGGTCCTTAGGCTTCACAGGCAAGCGCTTAACCGCTAAGCCATCTCTCCAGCCCCATAGCAATATTTTTTAACCTAAAGTGTATTTAACTACAGAGGGTGCCAGGCATGGTAGTATGCACAAAGTAGTGCGTGTCTGGAGTTCATTTGCAGTGGCTAGAGGTCCTGGTGCACCCATTCTGTCTCTTGTCTTTCTGCCTGAAAATAAATAAATAAATAAATTTTAAGAAGCATCTGATTTTGGATGGAGAGCTTGCTTGCAGAACCTCATAGCCTGGGTTCACTTCCCCAGTACCTACATAAAGCCAGATGCACAAAGTGGCACATGCACCTAGCATTCACTTGTAGTTGCAGCAGACCCTGGCATGCCCATTCTCTTTCTTTCATTCTCTCTTTTTGCTTATAAACAAATGAGTTAGGTAGGTAGGTAGGTAGGTAGGTAGATAGATAGATAGATAGATAGATAGATAGATAGATAGATAGATAAAGATAAGATATAAGTTTTGTTTTCCTGTGGTAGGATCTCACTCTAGCCCAGGCTGACCAGGAATTCACTGTGTAGTGCTAGGCTTGTCTAGAATTCAATGATCATCCTACCTCTGCCTCCCAAGTTCTGGGATTAAAAGTGTATGCCACTACACCTGGCATAAAGACTTTTTTTTTTTTTTTTTTTTTTTGGTTTTTCGAGGCAGGGTCTCACTCTGGTTCAGGCTGACCTGGAATTCACTATGTAGTTTTAGCCTGGCTAAAACTATTTTTTAAAAAGCATCTCAGGCCAGGCATGGTGGTGCATGCCTTTAATCCCAGTACTCAGGAGGCAGATGTAGGAGGATCACCATGAGTCTGAGGCCCCCCTGAGACTACATAGTGAATTCCAGGTCAGTCTGGGCCAGAGTGAGACCCTACCTTGAAAAAAAAAAAAAAAAATCTCAGTTATGCTGAGTGTGTTGACTCATACTTGTTCTCTCAGCACTTGTGAAGCTGAGGCAGGAGGATACAGAGGTTGAAGACCAGTTGGGTTACATATTAAAATACTGTGATAGCCGGGCATGGTGGCGCACGCCTTTAATCCCAGCACTCGGGAGGCAGAGGTAGGAGGATCTCCAAGAGTTCGAGGCCACCCTGAGACTACATAGTGAATTCCAGGTCAGCCTGAGCCAGAGTGAGACCCTACCTCGAAAAACCAAAAAAAAAAAAAAAAAAAAAGATACTGTGATGATTAATCTCTGGTGGTAAACTTGACACGATTTAAAATCACTATGGAAAAAGATCTCTGATCTTGTCAGTGAGGAAACTTCTAGATTAGATGAGTTAAGGAGGGAAGATGTATCCTAACTGTAGGCAGCATCATCTCCTGGGCTGCATTCCCGGACTGTAGAAAAAGCAGACAGTTAGCTGAGTATCCATCCATCTCCTCCTCCTCACTGTGCCTAATACGAGCAGCTGCCTAAAGCTCCTGCATTCAAGCCTTTCCCACCATGTTGGACTGTCATCTGGAACTATAAACTAAAACAATCCCTTCCTCCCTTAAACTGATTTAAAAAAAAAAAAAACATTTTATTTATTTATTAGGGAGAGAGAAAGATGCATGTAGAAAGAGAGAATGGCTGTGCCAGGTCCTCTAGCCACTGCAAAGGAACTCAAGATGCATGTGCTGCTTGTACATCTGGTGCTAGGAAATATAACCTGGGTCCTTAGGCTTCGCAGGCAAGTGCCTTAAACTCTGAGTCTTTGTTCCAGCCTTGATTCATGATTTTAATGACATTATTGAGAGGTAATAGAAACTTTCAAAGTGACCACAGGGCTGAAGAGATTGCTTAGTGGTGAAGGCATTTGCCTGGGGGTGCCTAAGGACCTCATTTCAATTCCCCGAAACCAAATAAGCCAGATGCACATGGTGGTGCAGGTGTCTGGAGTTGGTTTGCTTTGGCTAAATGGCCTGGCACTCCCATTCGCTCTCTCTCAATAAAAAAATTAATTAATTAATTAATTTTAAAATGTTAAACTTAAGCCAAGTATGATGACGCACGCCTTTAATCCCAGCGCTCAGGAGGCAGAGGTAGGAGGAGCACCATGAGTTTGAGGCTATCCTGAAACTACATAGCAAATTCCAGGTCAGCCTGAGCTAGAGTTAGATCCTACCTTTAAAAAAAAAGGTAGCCAATCCTTGGGAGGCAGAGGCAGAAGGATCACTGTGAGTTCCAGTCCACCCTGAAACTACAGAGTGAATTCCAGGTCAGCCTGGGTTAGAGTGAGACTTTACCTCAAGAAAAATAAAAAATAAAAAAATCTTATTTTAATACCAGGTGTTGTGGCACACACCTTTAATCCAAACACTTAGCAGGTAGAAATAAGAGGATCTCTTTCATTTGAAGGCTACCCTGAGACTACATAGTGAATTTCAAGTCAACCTGGGCTAGATTGAGACCCTACCTGGAAACTACCCCCCACAAAGGATCCAGGTTCGATTCTCCATGACCCACATAAGCCAGAGATGCAAGGTGGCACATGCGTCTAGAGTCCATTTGCAGTGGCTGGAAGCCCTGATGTATCTGTTCTCTCTTTCTCTTTCTCTTTCAATATCAAATTAATAAATAAAATATTTTAAAAATCTTGGGACAGGAGACTTTGCTTAGTGTTTAAGGTGCTTGTCTGCAAAGGCTAGAAACGCTTTGTTCCAATCTCCAGGCTCCACATAGCCAGACGCAAAAGTAAGGCAAGCTTGTAATGTCACACACACACACACGCATCTGGAGTTCATTCACAGTGGCTGAAAGACCCTGGAGTGCCCATTCTCTCTCTCTCTCTCTCTCTCTCTCTCTCTCTCTCTCTCTGCCTCTTTCTCTCTCAGTCTGACTCTCTCTCAATTATAAAATAATTTTTTAAATTCTAAGGTGATTAGCCAGGCGTGGTGGCTCACGCCTTTAATCCCAGCACTCGGGAGGCAGAGGTGGGAGGATTGGCATGAGTTCGAGGCCACCCTGAGACTCCATAGTGAATTCCAGGTCAGCTTGGGCTACAGTGAGACCCTACCTCGAAAAAAAAAAAAAAAAATCTAAGGTGATTAAAGGGTGCCACCATAACCAGCTTATAATTATTTTAATTTTATTATTAAATGTATTTGAGGCCAGCCTGAAATTAGACTGAGTTATACATCCACCTGGGCTAGAGTGAGATCCTACTTTGAAAAACCCAAAAAAAACGAAATTAAAAATGTGAATTTTGACTTTATATTATGTCATGATTTCTAATTATAAATGATGTCATCTGTGTGTTTTAACATTGGCTGTCACTATATAGCCCAAGCTGGCTTTGAACTCTCTATGTGCTAGACATTGGATTGGCTCCTGGTGCTACCTCTCTCTGGCCTCCTGAATGCTGAGATTATAGACATGGACTACCACGTCCAGGGTCTTAGTCAGTTTCGACTAAGGGATGACCCTCCAAACCAGACAGTTTATGGGAGGAATGGGATTTATTTCATGCTTACAGATCCAGGGAGAGTTCGTCCTTCCTTCCTTCCTTCTTTCCTTCCTTCCTTTTTCTTTTTTTGAGGTAGGGTCTCGCTCTAACCCAGATTTACCTGAAACTCACTATGTAGTCTGAGGGTGGCTTTGATCATTCTACTTCAGCCTCCTGAGTGCTGGGATTAAAGGTGTGAACTACCATACTAGCTTTTAAAAAATATTTCCTTTATGTGCCAGGCGTGGTGGTGCACACCTTTAATCCCAGCACTCAGGAGACAGAGGTAAGAGGATTGCTGTGAGTTCAAGGCCACCCTGAGACTACATAGTGAATTCCAGGTTAGCCTGAGCTAGAGTGAGACCCTACCTCGAAAAAACAAATATATATATAACTTTTAATCCCAGCACTTGGGAGGCAGAGGTAGAAGGATCACTGAGAGTTCTAGGACACCCTGAGACTATATAGTGAATTCCAGGACACCCTGAGCCAGCGTGAGACCCCTACCTCAGAAGAAAAAAAAAAAAAAAAGAAGAAAGGAAGGAAGAAGAAAGAGAGAGATATGGGCATGCCAGGGCCTCTAGCCACTGCAAAGCAACTCCAGACATATGTTCCACATTATGCATCTGACTTTATGTGGGTACAGAGGAATCAAAGTTGGTCCATAGGATTTGCAGGCAGGTGCCTAAACCATTAAGCCATCACTCCAGCCTCTCTTTTTGTATAAAAATTAAAAATATTTTATTTTATTTATTATTCTTTATTATTTATTTACTAGAGAGAGAGAATTGGCTCACCAGGGCTTCTAACCACTGCATATGAACTCCAGACACACGTACCACCTTGTGCATCTGGCTTACATGGGACCTGGAGAATTGAACCTGGGTTTACAAGCAAGTGCTTAACTGCTAAACCATCACTCCAGCCCTCTTTTTGTACTTTTGAGGTAGGGTCTCACTCTAACCCAGGCTAACCTGGAACTGACTCCAGGCTGGCCTCAAACTCACAGCAATCTTTCCAACTATGCCTCCCAAATGCTGTGATTAAGATATGTGCCACCATGCCCAGCATAAATTTTTTTCCGAGGCAAGCCCAACAGACTGGTCTATTTTTTTTATGCAAGAAAGTGTATGTGAGCACTTTCCAAGGCTCAGGGTCTAATGCAGAAGAGGTGGCGGAAAGAATGTAAGAGCCAAAGGAAGGGTAGGACTCTTTACAACGTGCTCCCCCCAGACACACAATGGCCTGGATATCCATGACCTCACCGTGCCTGACACTACCTACACAAGACCATCATAAGAGGAGGAAAAGATCATGACATCAAAATAAAAAAGAGACTGATTAAAATGGGGAGGGGATATGATGGAGAGCAGAGTTTCAAAGGGGAAAGTGGGGGGAGGGAGGGTATTACCATGGGATGTTTTTATAATCATGGAAGTTGTTAATCAAACTTTGATAAGAAAAAAAAAAACAAAATAATAAATAAATTTTTTTTAAAAAGAAAGTGTGTATGACAGAGAGAAGAGAGAGAGAGAATTGGCGCACCAAGGCATCCAGCCACTGCAATTGAACTCCAACCGCATGCATCCCCTTGTGTGAATATGCAACTTTGCATGCTTGCGTCATTGTGCATCTGCCTTATGTGAGACCTGGAGAACTGAATATGGGTCCTTAGGCTTCTCAGGCAAGCACCTTAACCACAAAGCCATCTCTCCAGCCCAACATAAATGTTTTTAATGGGCTTCTTTAACAATAATTACCATGTATATTAATGTTACTCTCACTTTTGGATAGAGAAGCTTTTCTTTTCAGATGGCAGGGAACTTGGGATGGCTCAGAAGGCACCAAAGTACTGAGAAGTGATGAAGAGTACTCAGCACTGAAACATCTCTATCAACACCTTCCAAGGCTTAGGGTCCATTGTGGAAGAGGAGGTGGAAAGAGCTAAAAGGGGTAGGACTACATACCATGTACTCTTTCAGACAAAAAATGGCCTTCTCCATGTAGACCAGCTGACAGAAAGCTGGAGGAAGCCATTCTGCATGCAGTTCAATGGGAGAAAGAAAAATTGCCAGTGAAGATACTCAACAGTGGACACTGCAAGCCTTATATCTGGCCAGCCAGGCCAAATGACCCAATGGGTGCAATACTGGCATGTCTATCATGGTGGAAATCAACTGCCCTCTAATTGGACTGGAGGTCCACTCCATGGGAGGGAATACATCCCTGATATTGAAAACCTACAACAGGGGTAATCATGAGCCCTAGGGGTATAACATCTGCTGCTGTCTGGCTAAATGTATATACTATGCTCATCAAACTGTCCAGTAAGCACTTCTCTTAATGTTCATACCCTTATATGAATGCTACTCTCACTTTTGGTAGAGAACCTTTTCAGATGGCAGTGACCTTGAGATGACCCAGAAGGCACCATGGTTCTAGGAAGAAGTAACAGAGGAGTGCTCAGCACTGAAATATCTCTATCACACCTTCTAAGGCTCAGGGTCTATTGCGGCAGAGGTAGCAGAAAGAATGTAAGAGCCAAAGGAAGAGTAGGACTCCTTACAACGTGCTCCTCCAGACACAAAATGGCCTGGATATCCATGATCTCACAGTGCCTGACACTACCTACACAAGACCATCATAACAGGAGGAAAAGATCAAGACATTAAAATAAAATAGAGACTGATTGAGAGGGGTGGGGATATGATGGAGAGTGGAGTTTCAAAGGGGAAAGTCGAGGGAGGGAGGGCATTACCATGGGATATTGATTACAATCATGGAAGTTGTTAATAAAAAATAAAGTAATTTAAAAAATGGCCTGAATATTCATGACTTCGCAGTGCCTGACACTGCCTACACAAGACGACCATAATAGGAGGAAAAGATGATGACATCAAAAATAAAAGAGAGCAGGGTGTGGTGGCACAAACCTTTAATCCCAGCTCTCAGGAGGCAGAGGTAGGAGATTGCCATGAGTTTGAGGCCATCCTAAGGCTACGCAGCGAGTCCCAGATCAGCATGGGCTAGTGTGAAATCCTACCTCGAAAACCCAAAATAAATAAATAAATAAAAATTTTTAAAAATAAAAGAGAGACTGATTGAGAGGGGGAGGGGATATGATGAAGAGCAGAATTGAAAAGGGGAATGTGGGGGGTTCCCATGGTTTATTGTCTATAATTATGGAAGTTGTCAATAAAAAAATTACAAAAAATAATTACCAAGTGTGCAGACTTCTGTAGATTTTGAGAATTCACACTACAAATCAGCACATATTGGATGTTTATTTCTTTGGAGTTTTTGCAATCTTTACAATTTAACCTAGGGCCTCACCCATGCTGAGCAAGTCTGCTATCACTAAGTTGAGCCATGTCCCACCCTAGTGTTTTCTGTTTTTCAAAGGGAAAGTGAAATGATAGGATGATGCTCTTTTTTTTCTGGTTTTTTTTTTTTTTCAAGGTACATTCTCACTCTAGCCCTGGTTGCCCTGGAATTCACTATGTACTCTCAGGGTGGCCTCGAACTCACAAGAATGCCCCTATCTGCCTCCTGAGTGCTGGAATGAAATGCAAGTGCTTGTCCTCACTTTTCTGTTGGCTGTGCATCTGGAACTCATGTGCGCAACATGCAACTGAGGCAGACAAACCCAAGGAATAGTTGAGTCATGAGGAACACTGCTTAGCTTGAGTCGCCCATCTCAACAGTGCACCTGTAACCTGGGACCCCCACCTGTACAGAAGTGCAAGCACATCCCACTCCACACAATGAGCTCGTTTTCTTCTTAGTGGCCATTCTTCATGATCAGTAGCTACTGAAATATAATCCTAGCTAGGTCCAGAACAGCAGGGGTCCCTCCTTCCTGGATTGGTCTTGGAGTACATAAGCAGTAAGGCAAATTGTGTCCTCTGAGTGAAGTTTTAGGGGGAAACCCTTAGCTACCATCTTATGTCTATGTATGACTGGTAAAATCAGATGCATCATGGGAAGGAACATACAGAATAGAAAATCACTGCATAACCCATGCCGTCAATCAAACCACAAAACCACTCAAACAATGCCCTTAGCAACAGATCTATCCTTTCCTAAAATCCTCCCGTACAAAATGATGGTTCAGCAGTTAAAATCCTATAACGAGAAACCCAGACCACTTCCTGTGCCCTTGAATACTCTCCAATCTCTCCTTTGGCAGTGTGTTCAAACATTTACTATGGCTTGCTTTTTAAATGAAGTGTGTTTCTTCATAAATAGTTGTGTGTGCTTTTCTCCGTTCTTTGAGTAAGAAGCCAAGAACCTGGAAGTCCTCAGAAACCATCAGTAACAAAACTGTTTTGTTGAACAAAAGACCGCTTTGTTACCTGACTGACCTTGGCAGGGCCCTTGACTTCTCAGTTGTTTGGTTTGGGAAGAGTGTGCTTGTCTGACTGCGTCGCTTTGTTTATTTTTATTTATTTACTATTTACTAGAGAGAGAGAGAATGGATGCATCAGGGCCTCTAGCCACTACAAACAAACTCTAGACCCATGGGCCAACATGTGTATCTGACTTACATGGGCACTGGGGAATTGAACCTGTGTCCATAGGCATCACAGGCAAGCACCTTCCTTCACCACTAAGACATCTCTTCAGCTCATGGTTTCTTTTTTGAAATGGGGTCTGAATTCTTGATGTTCTTTCATCAGGCTCAGGCACCTAGGTATTAACATTATAGCTGTGTGGCACCACATGTGTAAAGTCATTGTGTGTGTGCATGTGTGTGTGTGTGTGTGTGTGTGTGTGTGTGTGTGTGTGTGTCTTAACACTGTTTCATGTAGCTCAGTGTTGCCCTGAACTGGCTATGTGGTAGAGAGTGACCTCAAACTTCTGATCTTCCTACCGGGCCTATGGGGACGCTCCCGTTGCCACCCCTGCAAAGGCCAAGGAAGAGGAGCCAGCACCCAGGTGGGCTTCCAAGAGACGTCGGGCTCAGGAAGAATCCCACAAAGATAGAGGGTGCCCAAGCCCCACAATTCTTCGCCTGGCAGCAAGAGGCGCGCCCAGAGAAGCTTGCTGGTTGGGCATCTCGGTGGCGAGGACAAGCCTCGAGCTGCTGAGACCGCTCAGGCCCCTTCAGCACTGACCACTGCCCCTCTGGGACATGACCTGAGCTCTCCTGCCTGAGCCTTCTTCATCCGAGAGCCAGAGTCACGTCCCCTGGCCAGGAGCAAGGAGCCTCCGAGGTGCAGTTGGAAAGGAGCAGCTGCCCTGACCATCCCACCCTCTGCTCGGTCCTCTCCAGCCCCTTCGTGGGCAGAAGAAAGAACAGCCTGCCTTGTGCCAGCCGAGGAGGAGCCCAGCGCTGAGGGAGGATTCGGAGAGACCTAACCCGGGTCTCTGTACCCATGGGCTTCAGCTCTGAATCTCCGCCAGCATCCACCAGTACAAGCAGGAGTGGCTGGGCTTCCGGAATCTGGACAAATGAGCAGTAGCTAGCTAGAAAGAGTCCTGCCTAAGGTTTCCAGAAGTGGAATAAACAACCTCAGGGAAACCTGTGACCCAAATTTGGGACACTACGGAGAATCCTGAAAAAAATAAAAATAAAATCAAATAAATGCACACAAGCCAGGCATAATGGTACATGACTTTAATCCCAGTATTTGAGAGACAGAGGGTTGCTATAAATTCAAGGCCACCCAGAAATTACAGAGTGAATTCCAGGTGAGCCTGGGCTAGAATGAGACCATACCTTGAAAACCAAAACAAAACAAAAGAAGTTAATAAATAGGGCTGGAGAGATGGCTTAGTGGTTAAGGCATTGTCAATAAAAAAATAAATAAATAAAATTGAAAATAATTAAAATACTCAGGGCTGGACTCTTTCTCTTCAATTACAGCTTCCTTACATGACATCACTGGATAGTGATGGCATCACTGTTCTCAGTTGCCGTGGCAGTGAGTCAATAGAAACTTCATGCCCTTGGGGAAACTTTCTTAATTCCCTCGAAGACACCAGTCTGTTTGGTTGTTTGAGAGAGAATGTGTGACCGAATCTTCTATATTAACTCGAACCTGTCCTCTGTCCCCTGGGAGGCCAGTGCGTCAGGTAAGTCCAGGTAGACCAGGTTCTCGCCACCAGTCCTTGGGGGTACACAACCCTGTTGGACAATTGAGCTACTACATACTCCTTTGGTCTTGCCTGCTGCACCTCATTTTTTTTTCCCCTGAGGTAGGGTTTCACTGTAGCCCAGGCTAACCTGGATTTCACCCTGTAGATCCAGGATGGCCTTGAACTCACAGTGATCCTCCTACCTCAGCCTCCCAAAAGCTGGGATTAAAGGCATGGCCTTGAATTCACTGTGATCCTCCTACCTGGGATTAAAGGGTTACACAATGCCTGGCCAAATATATATATGTATGTATGTATGTATGTATTTATTTATTTATTTATTTATTTATTTTAGAGGGCTGGAGAGATACCAGTCTGTTTGGTTGTCTCAGAGAGAATGTGTGACCGAATCTTCTATATTAACTCAAACCTGTCCTCTGTCCTCTGTGAGGCCAGTGTGTTGGGTAAGTCTAGAACAGGCTCTTGGAGGAACACACAACCTCATTGGGCTACTGAGATACTATGTATTCCTTTGGTCTTGTCTGCTTCACCTCAAATATTTTTTTTATTTTTTATTGACAAATTCCATAATTGTAAACAATATCCCATTGTAATTTCCTCCCTCCCTTCCTCCCCCCACTTTCCCCTTTGAAATTCTATTCTCCATCCTATCATCTCCCCGACTCATTCAGTTTCTTTCATTTTGATGTCATGATCTTTTCCTCCTATTATGATGGTCTTGTGTAGGTAGTGTCAGGCACTATGAGGTCATGGATATCCAGGCCATTTTGTGTCTGGAGGAGCATGTTGTAAGGAGTCCTACCCTTTCTTTGGTTCTTACATTCTTTCTGTCACCTCTTCCGCAATGGACCCTGAGCTTTGGAAGGTGTGATAGAGATATTGCAGTGCTGAGCACTCCATAGTCACTTCTTCTCAGCACCATGGTGTCTTCTGAGTCATCCCAAGGTCACTGCTATCTGAAAAGAAAAGCTTCTCTAACCAAAAGTGAAAGAGTAACATTAATATATGGGTATCATTTTTTTTTTTTTTTTGAGGTAGGTTTTCACTCTGGCTCAGGCTAATACGGAATTCACTCTGTAGCTCCAGGGTGGCCTTAGACTCAAAGCAATCCTCCTACCTCAGCCTCCCAAATCCTGGGATTAAAGGCGTATGCCACCACGCCTCACATACACCCCATTCTTTAGCTGTGAGTTCAGTTTGCCCCCTGACACACACACACTTGGGACCAATTTTTTATGTTCATTATTCTTGTCAAGTAGGCAAGTCCTACTCAAGCAATTTAGCCTTCCCTTGGACTACAAAATGCTTCCTGAAGACTTATTTTTTTTTTTACAGACATATAAATATCATTTTATTTGATGAATGACTAATAAGTCTCCTTATGTGATGAGCAGCATTGTTTTACATGCCAGCTGTGGTGGTTTGATTCAGGTGTCCCCCATAAACTTATGAGTTCTGAATGCTAGATCCTTAGCTGATGGCGATTTAGGAAGTGGATGCTCCTGGAAGTGGCGTATTGTTGGGGGTGGACTTATGACTGTTATAGCCAGTTTCCCTTGCCAGTGTTTGGCACACTCCCCTGTTGCTGTTGTCCACTTTATGCTGGCCAGGAGGTGATGTCCACCCTCTGCTCATGCCATCATTTTCTTCTGCCATCATGGAGCTTCCCCTCAAATCTATAAGCCAAAATAAACCCTTTCTTCCTACAAGCTGCTCTTGGTTGGGTGTTTTCTGCCAACAACGTAAACCTAATTACAGCAGTAAAATTAGTACCAATAACTGGGGTCATTGATGCTAGAAACATAATTCTGTGGCTTTGGCCTTTTGGAATTATTTTGCAGGAGGAATATGGACAGATTTGAAATCTTGGCTTAAGAAATGCCTTGTAAGACAGTTTCAGCATGTATTCCTGACTGGCATAGAAATTAGTTATGTGGACAAGGTTGGCCTCCAATTTGTGTTAAGCCTCTTGCCTCTGCCTCTTAAGTGATAGGATTATAGGTATGTGCCACCACTCCCAGCCAGGTCCTTTCTTGATCTGACTGTTAGCAAAAACCAAGTGTACTTTTGTTGTCAAGTGGTAAATGGAGCAGTTGGAGGAAGAGCTGTTGAAGGCTAATCCCCTTATCCTCAGACCCAGGCACCTTTCCTACACAGTAATGGAGAAACCCGCATAGGTTCCCTAGGTCACGTGGCAGTGTGAGCTGCTGGCTGCTGAAGGAAAGGGTGGAGTCTTCCATCTGGGAAAAGCGAAAGAGCCAGGCATTGCACATGAAGTGCTCTGCGCAGGGAGGGCTGAGGAGATAGTTTCTCTAGGAGGGGATGTGAGAAGCCTCTTTGGGAATAAACTTGGTACTTAAAATTTGGTTTTGGACATATTAGAACTAGACATGGTTGAGCAGGGCTACAGTCATAGTTACTTGGGAAGACTGAGGCAGGAGGATTTGCTTAAGTCTAGGAGTTTTGGCAGAGTGGCCAACATGGCAAGACCCTATCTCAAAAAAAAAAAAAAAAAAAAAAGCATTAGAGCCGGGTGTGGCAGTGCACACCTTTAATCCCAGCAGAGGTAGGAGGATCACTGTGAGTTTGAGGCCACCCTGAGACTACATAGTTAATTCCAGGTCAGCCTGGGCAAGAGTGAGACCTTACCTCAAAAAAAAAAAAAAGCATTAGCAGGCTGGGGAGATGGCTAAGTGGTTAAAGGTGGTTGCTTTAAGCCTGACCACATGGGTTCACTTCCTCAATACCCATGTAAAACCAGACACCCAAGGTGGCACATGCATCGGGAGTTTGTTTGTAGTAGTTGAAACCCTTTGTGCACGTGCTCTCTCCCTCCCTCTCTATCAATCTATCTATCTGTCTCTTTTTAAAATAAAATAAAAAGTTTTTTGTTTTTTTTTTTTAAATAGATCCAGGCATGTTGGCGCATGCCTTTAATCCTAGCACTCAGGAGGCAGAGGTAGGAGGATTCCAAGAGTTTGAGGCCACCTGTGACTACATAGTGAATTCCAGATCAGCTTGAGCTAGCGTAAGACCCTACCCCAGGGGGGAGGGGGGGAGAATGAAAGAAAAGAAAGAGTGAGCAAAGGAGGACTGGCAAGAGGGGCTGCTAAGCCTGTAGGTCCACCCAGTGACACACCTACTCCAGCACCTCCCAAACTGCCATCAGCTAAGGACCAAGTATTCAAAACACATGATGCTACAGGGGACATCTCATTCAAACTACCACTCTATATTTGTAACTGTTTGAGAACGTGTTTTGTGTATTGTTTATTTTGAATTTTGTATTTAGTTCACTGACTATTATGTGCTTGATTTTTATCTTGAAATATGACTTTATGATGACAATCTCATTTTGGCTTAGAAAACTACTTTCATCTGTCCAACATGTTTAGACTATGTCTTCTATAAATAAGAGTGCAACAGAAAGAAAGAAAGAAAGAAAGAAAGAAAGAAAGAAAGAAAGAAAGAAAGAGAAAGAGAGAAAGAAAATATATATACATCAAGCAATGACAGTGTAGGTCTTTAATCCCAGCCTTCTGGAGGCGGAGGTGGAAAGATTGGAAAGATTGCCAGGCATTCGAGGTGAGCCTGGAGCTATAGGTGTTATAGATCTCTCAGCACTTTACAATCACCTCTCATTTCTCAACACGTTGAGAGCTTTGAGACTCCCCAACAGTCACTGCCATGGCAAAAGGAAGCTTCTCTGGTGCTGGGCAGATGGCTCACTGGTTAAAGGCACATGCTAGCAAAACCTGACTGTCTGGGTTCAATTCCCTAATACCCATGTAAAATCCGAAACACATAGTGACCCATGCGTCTGGAATTTGCAGTGGCAGGAGGCCTTTACACACTCATTCTCCTTGCAAATGAATAAAAAATATTTTTAGGACTAGAGAGATGGCTTAGCAGTTAAGGCTCTATCTTGAGAATCCTAAAGACTCAGGTTCAGTTCCCCAGTATCTCTGTAAACCAGAAGCACAAGGTGCATATATCTGGAGTTTGCTTGCCGTGGCTAGAGACCCTAGTGTGGTGGCACACGCCCTTAACCCCTGCACTCAGGAGGTATAGGCAGGAAGATCACCATGAGTTTGAAGCCACCCTGAGACTACCTGGTGAATTCCAGAACAGCCTGGGCTAGAGCGAGACCCTACCTCGGGGAAAAAAAAAAAAAATTAGGGGCTGGAAAGATGGCTTAGCAATTAATGTACTTGCCTGCAAAGTCAAAGGACTCAGGTTCGATTCCGCAGTACTCTCATAAGCCAGATGCACACAGTGGCACATGCATCTGGAGTTTGTTTGCAGTGGCTGAAGGCCCTGATGTGCCCATTCTCTCTCTCTCTTAAATAAATAAACTTTTTAAAAAACTAAAAATATGTTTTTAAGCATTTTCATTTGCAAGAAGAGAGATAAAAGAATGAGAATGGGGGGGGGGGGCTGGAGAGATGGCTTAGTGGTTAAACACTTGCCTGTGAAGCCTAAGGACCCCGGTTCAAGGCTCGATTCCCCAGTACCCATGTTAGCCAGATGTACAAGGGGGGCACAGGTGTCTGGAGTTCATTTGCAGTGGCTGGAGGCCTGGTGTGCCCATTCTCTTTCTCCCTCTCTTTCTATCTGCCTCTGTCTGTCACTCTTAAATAAATTAATTAAAAAAAAAAAAAAGAATGAGAATGGGGGCATCAGGAACTCTGGCCTCTGCAAACGAACTCGACACATGTGCCACTTTGTGCATCTGGCTCCATGTGGGTACTGGGGAATTGAACCTGGGTTGTCAGACTCTGGAAGCAAGCACCATAAGCACTTAGAAGTCTTTCCAACCTAATACAAATATCTTTATTTTATTTATTTATTTTTTTTTGGATTTTCCAAATAGTGTCTCACTCCGGTCCTGGCTGACCTGGAATTCACTGTGTAGTTTGAAGGTGGCCTTGAACTCATGCCAATCCTCCTACTTTTTCCTCTCAGGAGCTGGTAATAAACATGTGCACAACCTCACACGGAACTTTTGTATTTTTGAAGTAGGGTGTCACTGTAGCCCAGGTTACCCTGGATTTCACTAAGTAGGTTCAAGCTGGTCTTGAATTCACTGTGATCCTCCTACCTGGAATTAAAGGCACGTGCCGTCACATCTGGCAAAAATATTTTTGTAGGGGGCTGGAGAGATGGCTCAGTGGTAGAGGCACTATCTGCAAAGCCTAAAACCATCCAGGGTTTGATTCCCCAGTATCCACATAAAGCAGATGCACACAGTGGCACATGCCTCTGGAGTTCATTTGCAGCAAGGTGGAGGCCCTGGTGTGCCCGCCCATTCTCTTTATCTATTCTCTTTATCTCTCTCTCTGCTTGCAAATAATTTTTTGTTGCTGTTTTTTCAAGGTAGGGTCTCAGTCTAGCCCACGCTCACCTGGAATTCACTGTGTAATCAGGGTGGCCTTGAACTTATGGTGATTCTCTTATCTCTGTCTCCTGAGTGCTGAGACTAAAGGCGTGTGTCACAACACCTGGCAAACTTTTATTTATTTGAGAGAGATACAGGCAGAGAAAGAATAGCTTAGTAGTTAAGACGCTTGCCTGTGAGGCCTAAGAACTTGGGTTTGATTCCCCAATATCCACATGAGCCAGATGCCCACCGTGGCAAATGCATCTAGAGTTTGTTTGCAATTGCTAAAGGCCCTAACGTGCCCATTGTCTCTATCTATCTCTCCCTCTCTGCCTCTTTCTCTCTCTGAAAGGAAGGAAGGGAGGGAGAGAAAGAAGGAGGGGAGGAGAAAGGAAGGAAGGAAGCAAAACGGCTTCTCTGACTAAAGGTTCAATTAGCACAAATCTATGAGGGCAAACAAGATATATTTAGAGGGCAATTTGATGGGCACCGCATATCCATTATTCAGTTAACAGCAGTAGCTTCCACTAATCATTTGTGACCTTCACATCAGTTCTATTTTCTTTTCTTTTTTTTTTAATTTTTATTTATTTATTTTATTTGACAGCGACAGACACAGAGAGAAAGACAGATAGAGGGAGAGAGAGAATGGGCGCGCCAGGCCTTCCAGCCTCTGCAAACGAACTCCAGACGCGTGCGCCCCCTTGTGCATCTGGCTAACGTGGGACCTGGGGAACCGAGCCTCGAACCGGGGTCCTTAGGCTTCACAGGCAAGCGCTTAACCGCTAAGCCATCTCTCCAGCCCAAGTTCTATTTTCTTTACAGCACCACGGGCTCCCACGCCGCACCCTACCCCAGCTTACTACCATGTCGTCTACAGGGGAAATGGAGAGAGCCAGATGCGCTGGCATGGGGAGACTTACTGCCTGGTTGGTGGCTACCGGGCCTATGGGGATGCTCCCATTGCCACCCCTGCAAAGGCCAAGGAAGAGGAGCCAGCACCCAGGCAGGCTTCCAAGAGACGTCGAGCTCAGGAAGAGTCCCACAAAGATGGAGGGTGCCCAAGCCCCAAAATTCCTCGCCTGAGGTGTGGCAGCAAGAGGCGCGCCCAGAGAAGCTTGCTGGTTGGGCATCTCGGTGGCGAGGACAAGCCTCGAGCTGCTGAGACCGCTCAGGCCCCTTCAGCACTGACCACTGCCCCTCTGGGACACGACCTGTTCTGCCTGAGCCTTCTTCATCCGGGAGCCAGAGTCACGTCCCCTGGCCAGGAGCAAGGAGCCTCCGAGGCGCAGTTGGAAAGGAGCAGCTGCCCTGACCATCCCACCCTCTGCTCGGTCCTCTCCAGCCCCTTCGTGGGCAGAAGAAAGAACAGCCTGCCTTGTGCCAGCCGAGGAGGAGCCCAGCGCTGAGGGAGGACGCGGAGAGACCTAGCCCGGGTCTCTGTACCCATGGGCTTCAGCTCTGAATCTCCGCCAGCATCCACCAGTATAAGCAGGAGTGGCTGGGCTTCCAGAATCTGGACAAATGAGCAGTAGCTATCTAGAGAGAGTCCCGCCCAAGGTTTCCAGAGGTGGAATAAACAACCTCAGGGAAACCTGTGACCCAAAGCTGGGACACTACGAAGAAACCAGCCTCCCCTGCCCAGGCTTCCAGATTCCTTTATATTCAGCCCACTATGGTGCCAGTGGGATCCCCAACCGTTCAATAAAATGATTTTGCTTTTTTAATACATATATTTCTTTTATTTGCAAACAGGAAGACAGGGAGAGAGACTAGACAGAAAAGGGGCGCGCAGGAGCCTCTTGCTGCTGCAAATGAACTCCAGATGTATGCACCACCTGGTGCATCTGGCATTAGGTGGGTAGTAGGGGATTTGTACCCGGGCATCAGGGGTTGCAAGCAAGCACCTTAACTGCTGAGCCATCTCTCCAGCCCTAAAATGATTTTCTTTTTTTCTTTATTTTAATGTGTGTTGTTTTTTCATGTAAGGTCTTGTTCTAGCCCACACTGACCTGGAATTGACTATTTCATCTCAAATGGCCTCAGTCTCAAGGCAATCCTCCCAATTCTGCCTCCCCAGTGCTGGTATTAAAGGCTTGTACCACAACACCCAGTCCTACAGTCATTTTCTGTAGCACCATGTGACTTTAAATCCAGCTTGTCCAAGGCCAAACCCCAACCCGCCCTGTTCCCTGTACTTTAGGTCATTCCTACGTAGAGTGCCTGGTCTTCTGCCTTTAGGAGCCCTTGGGTGCATCTCCTAACTTGGCGACTCCTACAAATGATGTCCAGATGAATTTAGGTAAAGACCACTTTTTTGTTGTTGTTGCTGCTGCTGTTGTTTTTGCTTGCTTGCGTTTCTGTTTTTTGAGGTAGGGTCTTACTCTAGGCCAGGCTGACCTAGAATTCATTATTTCATCTCAAGCTGGTCTCAAACTCAAGGCGATCTTCCTACCTCTGCCTCCTGAGTGCTGGGATTAAAGGCGTGCGCCACCACGCCCAGCCATGCTGACCTAGATCTCATTCTGTAGTTCAGGCTGACCTTGAATTTAGGATGAACCTCTACCTCAGACTCTTGATTCGCTGGGATTAAAGGCAGGAGCCATCATGCCCAGCTAAAACCCAATTCTTTTTTTTTTTTTTTTAAGTTTTTAAAATTTTTTTATTAACAACTTTCATGATTATAAAAAATACCTCATGGTAATACCCTCCTTCCCCCCCCCCACTTACCCCTTTGAAACTCCACTCTCCATCATACCCCCTCCCCATCTCAATCAGTCTCTCTTTTACTTTTGATGTCTTGATCTTTTCCTCCTCTTGTGATGGTCTTATGCAGGTAGTGTCAGACACTGTGAGGCCATGGATATCCAGGCTATTTTGTGTCTGGAGGGAGCATGTTGTATGGAGCCCTGCCCTTCCTTTGGCTCTTACATTCTTTCCACCACCTCTTCCACATTAGACCCTGAGCCTTGGCAGGTGTGATAGAGATATTGCAGTACTGAGCACTGCGGTCATTTCTTTCCATCACCATGATACCTTTTGAGTCGTCCCAAGGTCACTGCCATTTGAAAAGAGAAGATTCTCAACCAAAAGTGAGAGTAGCATTAATATAAGGGTGTGAACATTAACAGAAGTGCTTACTGGGCAGTTTGATAAACATAGTATATACATTTGGCCAGACAACAGCAGACATTACACCCCTAGGTCTCATGACTACCCTTGTTTTAAGTTTTGAGTATTAGGGATGTACTCCCTTCCCATGGAGTGGGCCTCCAGTCCAATTAGAGGGCAGTTGGTTTTCCCCATAACAGAAGTACCACTATTGCACTCGTTGGCTCATTTGGCCTGGCTGACCAATTATAAGGTTTGCAGTATCCACTGATGAGTATCTTCTTTGGTGATTTCTCTTTTTCCCATGGAACTGCATGCAGAATGGCTTCTTCCAGCTTTCTGTCAGCTGGTCTACATGTAGGAGGTTATCAGCTCAGTTCCAGCAGGATTTCTCAGTGGCCTTGCAGCCCAAGTATGTGGAGTCTTCAGCAATAGGGTCTTGCCATCTATTCGTGGTGGGAAACCAGGAAACCAAGGGCCTCGGCAATGGCCTATATTTTTAAAATCTAATTCTTTAAGGAATAGAGAGTGTAGCTGTTAATGTTGCTCAGTGGTACACAATAGACTATTTATTATTACTAGTTTTTTTTTAGGTTGAGTCTTGCTGTAGCCCAGACTGTCCTCAAATTCACTCTGTCGCCTCAGGATGGCCTCAAATTCGTGGCATCTCAGGAGAAGCAAGTCCTGCTGCTGTGGTCCTCGAAGACAAGCGAGCTGTCTGCAGGGTGGGGTGACCAGGGCTGAGAGCTGTGAGCTGCTGAAGGTGCCACCTCCTGTTCCAGGCAGGGACTTGCTTCTCCTGAAATGCATGCTCACAAGCCCATGGGTTTAGCAGGCACAGGCCCTGGGGTCCCAGACAGTTCTCACTGAAAGTCTCTATTCACACTCACCACAGTCCCTCTCTGATCTTTCAGGTGACTAAGGCACATTTTCAGTTACTGGGGAGCTCAGATAGAAAGGCAATTGTGAAGCAAGAGACAAAAAAAAGCTCACAAGCCAGGCATGGTGGAACATTCCTATAATTCCTGCACCCAGGAGGAAGAGGTAGGAGGATCACTATGAGTTCAAGGTACCCTGAAACTACATAGTGAATTCCAGGACAGACCTTGTCTTGAAAAAAAGACAAACATCGGGAAACCAGGCAAATTTAAAATGATACATAATTTAAGACAAAGACACATTGTGAAGCCAAGTATAGTGATGTTGGCTTGGAATCCCATAACCTGGAAGGTAGAAACAGAAAGATCAGAAGTTCAAAGTCATCCTCAGCTACAATGACGTGTTCTAGCCTTGCCTGGAGCAGGTAGTATTATATCAGGCACATGGGAGGAGGGAAACATAGGAGAGAGTCATGTCTTTTGATTTAGAGGTCAGAAGAAGGATCATGCTCCACAATGGAAGTCTTCAAGCAATGCATATGACTCGAATACTAGGAAATAGAAAATGCGCTGGCTGGCACGTGCTTGTAACTGTTGTAACTGCTGAGTCATCTTCCCAGCCCACTGGTTATTTTATTTTATTTTATTTATTTTTGTTTGTTTGTTTTTCGAGGTAGGGACTCACTCTAGCCCAAGCTGACCTGGAATTCACTATGTAGTCTCAGGGTGGCCTTGAACTCATGGTGATCCTCCTACCTCTGCCTCCCGGAGTGCATCACCACGCCAGACTTTTTTTTTTAAGGTAGGATCTCACTCTAGCCCAGGTTAGCCTCTACCTCAAATTGATCCTCCTCCTACTTCTGCATCCCTGGTGCTGGGATTAAATGCATTCACCACACCCAGCTTTTTTTTTTTTTTTTTTTTTGAAACAGGATTCACATGCCCTAGGCAGGCCTCCTCAAGATCATTAGGTATCTGAGAATGACCATGAATTTGTAATCCTCCTGCTTTCTGGGATTTCAGGAGTGGGCCATTATACTTGCTGTATGCAGTGCTAGGGCTCAAACCTAGGACTTTGTGCATGCTAAGCAAACACTACGAACTGAGCTTCAGGGCTGGAAAGATGGCTTAGTAGTTAAAGTACTTGCCTGCAAAGCCTAAGGACCCAGGTTTGATTCCCCAGGACCCACATAACCCAGATGCACAAAGTGGCACATGCACCTGCAGTTTGTTTGCAGTGGCTGGATGTCCTGATGTGCCCACGGTTTTTTGTTTTTTTTTTTCTCTCTCTCTCTCCCTCTTTCTCTCTCTCAAATAAATAAATAAAAATAAAATATTTTTAAAAAATTGGAAAACAAAACAAAACAGAAAAACCAACTGAGCTTCAGCCCTGAACTACAGGCTTAGGATTTTTGCTGAGACCTGAAAAGGGGAGCTCTGAAGAGGAAATGAGAAGAAAATTATATTTTCTGAGTTAGATCTCAGAAAATGGAGTGCTGAGCCCAGGCGTGGTAGTGCAGGCCTTTAATCCCAGCAGGGGAGAGGCAGAGGTTGGAGGATTGCCGTGAGTTTCCTGCCACCCTGAGACTACATAGTGAATTCCAGGTCAGCCTGGACCAGAGTGAAACCCTACCTCGAAACACCAAAAAAAAAAAAAAAAAAAAGAAAAAAGAAAAGAAAAAAAAAATGTTTTCAAGGTATGGTCTCACTCTAGCTCAGGCTGACCTGGAATTCACTATGTAGTCTCAGGGTGGCCTTGAACTCACGGCGATCCTCCTACCTCTGCCTCCCGAGTGCTGGGATTAAAGATGTGCGCCACCACGCCCGGCTAGAAAACAATTTTTTTAAAAAAGAAAAGAAAAAGAAAGAAAGAAAATAGTGTTTAACAGTAAAGATGTGTAGGCAGCTCCCGCCTTGGTTTCCAGAACTGCTTGGCATTAGACCTGAAGCCTTAGGGGTGTGTCAGAACAGTCCAGTAGTTTAGCCAAAAACCCCATGATGGGGGCTGGGGATTTGGTCAGTTGGTAGAAAGTTCACCTTGCATGCACCAAGCTCTGGATTTGATCTCAGCACTTCATAAAGGGTGGTAACATGGCCTACACTTCTTTTTATTATTATTATTGTACTTATTTAGTTAGTTAGTTATTTGAGGGAGCAAAAGAGAAAGAGGCAGACAGAGAGAGAGTGAGAGAATGGGCATGCCAGGGCCTCCAGCCACTGCAAACGAACTCCAGATGCATGGCACCACCTTGTGCATCTGGCTTATATGGGTCCTGGGGGATCAAACCAAGGTCCTTTGGCTTTGCAGGCAAACACCTTAACCACTAAGCCATTTCTCCAGCCCCCACACTTCTAATTCAAGCTCTCAGAAGATGGAAGCAGGGGATCAGAAGTTTAAAGTCATTCTCCTAAGGAGCTCCAGGTTAGCTTGGGACATATAAGACCCTGCCTCTAATTTAAAAAAAAAAAAAAAAGTGCTAAGAAGAGGAGGAAGATCATGTGGCATGCTGCAGTGTGGAAGAGTCTTTAGAAAATTATGGTACGTGGGCTTGGAAGTTGGCTCAGCAGCTAAAAGTGTTTGCTTGCAAAGTCTGCTGGGCTGGTTCCATTTCCCAGTACCTGCACAAAGCCAGATGCACAAGGTGACACATATGCATCTGGAGTTCATTTGCAACAACAAAATGCACTGATGTGGCCATTCTCTCACTCACATTTTCTCTCTCTCTCTCTCTCTCTCTCTCTCTTCACTCTTCACGAATTAATAAAGGTCCTAATATAATTACAAGGTTTGTGCTCACTTTGGCAGCACATACACTACAGTTGGAATGATAATTATAAGATTTGAGTCCCTTGATTAAAAACAAGAAATTTTGAGCCAGCTAATTAATTGGTCTGCTTATCTGAATGTGTTTCTGCAGAAATGTAGAGAGCTGGCAATAGTGATGCCATGTTACCAGCCTTAAGGACAGTTGAGGTCGTTAAGGTCCCTGAAAATGGCTACAAAACCTTAATGTTGAAGCATTTTCATAAGACTTAATTTTAATGTAACTTGTTCTAAGTTTAATGAAATCTAAGAATTAATAAATTGCATATTTAAAAAAAATTAAAAAAGAAATTTTGGATGGAGAGCTTGCTTAGTGGTTAAGATGCATGTGAAGCCAAATGAGTCAGGTTTATTCCCCATTACTTACATAAAGCCAGATGCACAAGGTGCCACATGTATCTGGAGTTCATTTGCAAGTGGCTAGAGGCTCTGGTATGCCCATTCTCTCCACCTCCCTCCCTGCGCTTCTTTTTCTCTCAAATGAATAAATAAATAAAAATTTTGAAAATTAATTTGTGCTATTGGAAATAAACCAGTCATACCATGATATACACATATGATTCCACTTCTCTGAGGTATTCAGAAGAAACCAATTAGTGGAAACAAAAAGAATTGTGATTATCAAGTGTGTTGCAATGAGGTTTGCATTGCTGGGGGAAAAATAAAACACCCAACCAACAGCAGCTTGTGGGGGAAAAAGGTTTGTTTTGGCTTACAGACCTGAGGGGAAGCTCCATGAAGGCAGGGGAAAATGATGGCATGAGTGCGGCGAACCCCCTGACCAGCAGGAGAAGAACGACCAGCAAACGAAGATCCTTCTTGATCACACTTTATTGGAGAGCCTCTTGGTTAACAGGAAAGCTGATGGCGAGGGGCAAGGGGTGCAGGAGTGTAGCTGCTTTTATAGGGCAGAATACTATGGGGCGCCTGCTGATTGGCTGCCATAGGCTCACCCGCCCAAACAGGAGCCACGGGATAGGCTCAGGACAAGGTGCTGCCCAAATAAGGAATTGTTTACCTCAAGACTGGCAGGAAGCTAGCGCCATTTTGTAATGGCGTCTGCATTGGCTCCCTACAGATCCCCCTTTTTTATTAACTTATGGCATAGCTCAGAAAAATAGCCATCTTCCCGATCAGGTCCGCACCTCATGATGTGTTGACCGATCAAGGGAAGAAGTTCAACCTCCCCTTCCTCAGTGCAATGGGACAGGTCCCCTGAGAGTGCAAAGGCGGCGGTCAAACGAAAGCTACCAGATCCCTGCCCATCCTCGTGCAATGGGTACTCTGAGACCCTGAGGGTGCAAGGGCCAGGGGAGCTATTTGCCTTTTAAAGCTGACAGCCAAATTTGGGGGGAGGAACCACTTTCCAAGGCAGCGAGCGCTTGAGAAATGACCATCTTGTCTCTCTTGGTCTGGGTTCGCAGGCGGCAAATCAACCAGAGGCAAAGTACGCATCCTCCCAGGCAGCACACTAGGAACATTCCCACTCCTACCCCTTCCTTAAAATGACAGATAGCAGGAAGCATTGGTGTAATTACTAAAAGAGAAGTTACTAAGAACGAACAGAAACAGTGGATGAACACATGCCGGCGCAGGGGCAAAGGAAGTATTCCTCCCACAGCCATGTCCAATGTCATTAACACCCCCAGATGTATTGAGGCGCTTCCAAGACGCCCCTTCATCTTGTGTTTCTTTCTCTTCCACTTGATTCTCCGTATGGAGGGTCCCAGACACATTATTGCAAGCTACAAGTCCTCCTTGTAACAGTACAAAGGGTATAAAGTCCGTGCAGCTGCCATTTTTCCCACACAAAATCCACTTTGAAAATGGAGTTGTAAAGAAGCGAGGGAAGACCATGGCAGAATGGAGCACCAGCATAGGTTTGGGAAAGGTTGACAGAATACCCCAACGTGGCTCTCCTTTAATAGATTCCAGGCACAGGAGGAAGATTGTCCACAAGACCTTTATCATCTCTGCCCTGATGGACCTTACTGTCTTCTGGACCCTCCTCTGGAGATCGCTTGACTGTCCTCACCATCCGGGCTGGAACCCAATGAGGGGAATCCTGTTCCTGTGGAAAAACACAAATAGCTCCCCTGGATCTTATTACAACAAGATTCGGTCCTTTCCATTTATTATCTAAGACATCCTTCCACATCACCATCTCATTGGATGATTGAATCACATGTTGACTGTGCCTGTCAGCTGCAGATTTATTATTATTATCCAAGATTAAAAAATTAAGGGTAAAAAGGGCTAAAGACACTCTTTCCTTGGGAGTTGCATTTTCCGCTATACCCCCTTTTTGTTTAAATAAAAGAGCTTTTAGACTTTTATTGGCTCTTTCTACTATACCTTGACCTTGTGGGTTGTAAGGAAGGCCAGTGGTATGAGCAACCTGCATTTGGGCACAGAAGGCTTGAAAGCCACCAGATGAGTACGCTGGGCCATTATCAGTTTTTAGGCAGTGTGGCTTTCCCCAAGCAGCCCAGGCCTCTAGGCAGTGAGTTTTGACATGAGAGACCTTCTCACCTGCCAATGGTGAGGCAAAAATAATACCTGAGCATGTGTCCACTGAGACATGTAGGTATTTTACTTTCCCAAACTCTGGAAGATGTGTTACATCCATTTGCCAAAGGTCTCCAGGACATAGGCCCCGAGGGTTAACACCCACATGTGGGGAGGGTAGAAAGGTAACACAAGACTGACAAGATTTTACAATGTCTCGTGCTTCATTTCTAGAAATAGAAAATTTCTTTCTCAAGGTGTTTGTAGGAACATGATATAGTCTATGGAATTCAGTAGCTGAAGCTTTTGTATCTTCCAGAGAAATCATGGTGAGCCTAGTGGCCAGGTCCACGAGGTCATTAGCCTGTGATAAGGGGCCAGGCAGTAGTGAATGCGCCCAAATATGAGTTACATAAAAAGGGCAAGTTCGCTGCAAAATTAAAGACTGAAGTTGTAAAAGAATATTAGACACTAGACTAGCAGAGCGAACCGAAGCGGCAATCTCTAGGCCAGCAACCGCATTAGCTACATATAGGGAATCCGTGAACAAGTTAAAAGAAGTAGAGAATGTCCGAAAGACCTCCAAAACAATTAGGCATTCAACAATTTGAGGGGAATCAGGTCTAAACATTCTTACAACAGGCTCCGAGCCCTGTACCAAGTAGGCCCCACGACCAGACTTTGAACCATCAGTAAAGATGGCAGGGGCTGATGTAATAGGCTCTTGAACAGTGATTTTAGGAAAATACACCAAATTATTTTTAACAAAAGACAAAATAGGGCTCTTTGGGTAATGATTATCTATGACATTTGGGAAAGCGCACATGAGAATGCTCCAGTCATCCACAGTGCCAGACAAGACCTCTACTTGTTCTTTAGTATAAGGAATGATAAGCTTGTCAGGCAACTTTGCAAAGTGTATTAAGCAATATTTAAGCCCCAAACAAGCCTGTCGGGCTACCAGCTGTGGAAAATATTGGAGTGCGGGCTCCCAAGGAGTTTTTTTCCTTTTTTTTTTTTTTTTCTTCTTTCTCTTGAAGCCATAATAGAAGCCCCTCCTAGCGGAGGCCAGCCGCAACCAGGTTTTTGTTTTAATGAAGCGGCATGTGTCCCCAGGGGAGTTATGGGGTGGGGGTGCGGAAGGCTCTATCGACTGTAAAGGACCACACCCTTGGCCTTGAGGCCCCTTTGTCCGCTCCCTTTTATAACAGGCGGTGGCCTCCTTTAGTCTTTCCTCTTCCCCTTTAAATAATTTTTCTTCTTCCTCCTCTGCAGAATCGGAGCTAGCCTCCTCATCTGTGTTAAGTACATTTAAATGTGTAAGCTCCTTAATGGGAGGATAGAGCCTGTTAAAGGCTCCTCTTTCCCCCTGGGGGGGGGGGGACAATTATAGATTTCACCTGTTTCTCTGAGCTCATCTTGTAAACCTTTTTCTTTGTTTAATCCCTTCTTTCTTATTTTTTTTCTTTTTCTAGGCCTAGTTTTTGACTCCCCCTTTGAATCTGACTCAGAAAGGCTATCCTGATGTCTTGCGAGAATTTCTCGTCCCCTTCTCATAAGTTCTATGTGGTTTTTTTGAGAATTGCCCATGTTGCGCTCACAGCAAACGATAAGGACAATAAACCACACAGGAATGAAAATAAGAAGGATCAGGTAGGGATCTAAGTGAAAAAACATTATGACTGGGGATGACTTACCGACGTCTTCCTTACCGACGTCTTCCTCTCCGTGTGTCAAGTTCTGGATCCTCTTCGGCCCCTCGCCCGGTGACCACAAAGCACCCGGCGTCCCGGGTTGCGGCGAACCCCCTGACCAGCAGGAGAAGAACGACCAGCAAACGAAGATCCTTCTTGATCACACTTTATTGGAGAGCATCTTGGTTAACTGGAAAGCTGATGGCGAGGGGCAATGGGTGCAGGAGTGTAGCTGCTTTTATAGGGCAGAATACTATGGGGCGCCTGCTGATTGGCTGCCATAGGCTCACCCGCCCAAACAGGAGCCACGGGATAGGCTCAGGACAAGGTGCTGCCCAAATAAGGAATTGTTTACCTCAAGACTGGCAGGAAGCTAGCGCCATTTTGTAATGGCGTCTGCATTGGCTCCCTACACATGAGCAGTGGGTGGACATAACCTCCTGGCCAACACCAGATGGACAACAGCAACAGGAGAGTGTGGCAAACATTGGCAAGGAGAAGGTGGCTATAACACCCATAAGCCTGCCTCCAACAATACACTGCCTCCAGGAGGATTCATCCCAAATTGCCACCAGCTGGGGACCTAGGATTTAGAAAACCTAAGTTTATGGGGGACTTGAATCAAACCACTACAAGGGGCTAGTGGGAAAGCAAAATAGAAAACTGTTTAAATTTTTGTGGAGTTTCAAATGTTAAAAGTAATGAGCGAGGCGTGGTGGCATACACCTTTAATCCCAGCACTTGGGAGGCAGAGGTAGTTGGATCGCCATGAGTTCACAGCCAGCCTGAGAATTCCAGGTCAGCCTAGGCTACAGTGAGACCCTACCTCGAGCCCCCCCAAAATAAAATTTTATATATATATGATGAAGTCCCAGAGATCTGCTTCACAACAATGTGAATATACCCAACACTACTGAAATGTACACTTAAAAGTGAGGTAGGAGGGCTGGAGAGATGGCTTAGTGGTTAAGCACTTGTCTGTGAAGCTGAAGGACCCCGATCAAGGCTTGATTCCCCAGGACCCACATTAGCCAGATGCACAAGTGGGCACACGTGTCTGGAGTTTGTTTGCAGTGGCTGAAGGCTCTAGCATGCCCATTCTCTCTCTCTGTCTCTCTGACTCTCTCTCTCTGTCTGTTGCTCTCAAGTAAATAAATAAATAATAAACAAAAAAAAAATGAAGTAAGAGACTGGGTGTGGTGGCACATGCCTTTAATTCCAGTACACAGGAGGCAGAGGTAGGAGGATTGTCATGAGTTTGAGGTCACCCTGAGACTACATAGTGAATTCAGGTCAGCGTGAGCTAAAGCAAAAACCAAAAAATAAAAATAAAAATAAAAAGAGAGAGTGAGAGAGAGAGAGAGATAGGGCTGGAGAGATGTCTCAGTGGTTAAGGCACTTACCTGCCAAACCTAACAATTGAAGTTCAATTCCCAGTACCTACATAAAGCCAAATGCACAGAGTGGTGTGCATCATCTGGAGTTCATTTGCAGTAGCTGAAGCCCAGATGTGCCCATTTTCTCTCTCTGCCAGTGCATTCCTTTTATCCCAGCACTCAGGAGGCAGAGGTAGGAGGATCACTGAGTTCAAGACCACCTTGAGACTACATAGTGAACTCCAGGTCAGCCTGGACTAGAGTGGAACTGTACCTCAAAAAACCAAAAAGAGGACTTTTCGTTAAGATGGCTGCATAGGAATCACACCAAAGCAGCCTAGGGAAGAAAACAAAACAAAACAAAACAAAAAAACATCAAAATATACTTTTTTAAGGCTGGAGGGATGGTGTGGCAGTTAAGATGTTTTCCTGCAAAGCCAAAGGATCCAGGTTTGATTCCCCAGGACCCACATTATCCAGATGTACAAGGGGGTGGTGCCCATGATTACTGGAGTTCATTTGCAGTGGCTGGAGGCCCTGGTGTGTCCATTCTCTGTGTGTGTGTGTCTTTCTCTCTCTCTCTCTCTCTTTCTCTCCCTCCCTCTCCCTCTTTCTCTGTCAAATAAATAAATAAACAAATGTTTTTAAAATACACTCTTCTACTAAATAGTGATGATGTATAAGAAATTATCAACCACAGCAGAGAAGTAGGAGAGATCCAGAGCATCTAGAGCCCACAGAAGCAGGCAGAAGTGGCTCCAGCAACAGCAGAACCAGGTCTGCAAGGCTGTGGCTGCCAGGCTTGGCCTGAGCTGCAGGAAAAGCCAGGTGAAGGGATTCTCCACTCACAACAGCATCCTCGCAAACTTAAAAAAGATCAAGGGTGGACAGCAGGGACTAGCAAAGCAGCTCATGAGGAAAAGGATCACAAGGATCAGAAAAAATTCAGCCACCATCCACAGCCTCTCCTCCCTCTACTGCCAGCGCAAGCACCAGAGACCTATAGAAGGGAGCTCACCTACAGGCCACCCAGCATAGTCAATCAGAGCAGTGAGTCACCAACCCAGCCAGCCTACCTAAGTCCACAGCACAGCAAAGAGTAACCCAAGCCAGTGCGCAGCATAATTGAGACCAAAGACAGCCCAAAAGGTAACTGGGATTACACCAGGTCAGTACCCACCAAATAAGCCTAATAGGTTTTTATCAGAAGTGATAATTGCACCTCTCATGTCAGGGTAAATTATATGTTAAATCTGATGAATGGTTCAATTTGCCATTCTTAAATAAGCTATATTTTGGGCTTGTCATTTGTTGCTTCCTGATGTACACTGCCTTTTTCTCCTCTTCTGTCATTCATTGGGGAAGAGTCTCACTTGGTCACAAGCTGACTTTGGAACCCTCTACAGACCAGAAATCTCAGCATCCCACTTGACAGGATCAAGGGTATGGGGCAACACACATCCTCGGACTGTGACTTTGTTAGAGGATCTGTTTGTCATAATACCTGCTCTTACATAAAGACTCTGTGCTGGTTTTCACTGAATGTGTACATTGTTTGGTTAAGTTTTAGAATTGCCTGTATGTTGTTCCACCCAGCCTACTAGAAATAAATCTCTAAAAAAATCACAGGGATATACCATAAGAACACATACTCCACTAAGTTTGAAAATCTAAAAGAAATGGAAGATTTCCTTTGTTTTCTTTTATTTTTTATTATTTTTTGGTTTTTCGAGGTAGGGTCTCACTCAAGCTAAGGCTGACCTGGAATTCACTATGTAGTCTCAGGGTGGCCTCGAACTCATGGTGATCCTCCTATCTCTGTCTCCTGGGTGCTAGGATTAAAGATGTGTTCCACCACACCCAGTGATTTCCTTGATCTATATGACATACCAAAATTAAATCAAGTTGATATTAACCACTTAAATAGACCTATAACAATTATGGAGATCCAAGCAGGTATAAAAGATATCCCAACTAAAAGAAGTCAGGCCCAGATAGATTCACTGGTAAATTTTACCAGACCTTCATGGAATAACTAACACCAATGCTTCTCAAACTTTTTCATAAAGTAGAAAAAGAAGGAATCCTACCAAACTCCTACAAAGCCAGCATCACCCTAATACCAAAACCAGATAAAAACAGAGCATAAAAAGAAAATTACAGACCAGTATCCCTCATGAACATAGATATATAAATTCTCAATAAAACATTGGCAAACAGAATACAAGAATATATCAGAAAGATCATTCACTCCAAACAAGTAGGCTTTATCCCAGACATGCAAGGATGGTTCAACATTTACAAATCAATAAATGTAATACATTATATAAATGGACTGAAGGATAAAGATCACATGATCATCTCATTAGATGAAAGAAAACCATTTGTCAAAATCCCTTCATGATAAAAGTCCTACAGAGAGTGGGAATAGAAGGAATATATCTCAACATAGTAAAGGCTATATATGACAAGCCTACAGCCAACATAATACTAAATGAAGAAAAACTTGAAGTTTTTCCACTAAAATCAGGAACAAGACAAGGGTGTCCACTGTCCCCACTTTTATTTAATATAGTTTTGGAAGTCTTAGACATAGCAATAAGACAAGCAACACACATAAAAGGTATACACATTGGAAAGGAAGAGATCAAGTTATCATTATTTGCAGATGATATGATTCTGTACATAAAGGACCCTAAAGACTCTTCCAGCAAACTGTTAGAGCTGATAAACATTTATAGAAATGTAGGAGGATACAAAATAATCACAAAGAGATGAGTAGCCTTCCTGTATGCAAAGAACAGGCACACAGAGGATGAAATCAGAGAATCACTCCCATTCACAATTGCATCAAAAAAAAATAATAATAATAAAGTATCTTGGAATAAACCTAACCAAGGAAGTGAAGGATCTCTACAATGAAAACTTTAAAACACTCAAGCAAGAAATTGCAGAAGACAGTAGGAAATGGAAAGATATCCCTGGTTCTTGGATTGAAAGAATCATTATTGTGAAAATGGCAATCTTACTAAAAGCAATCTACACATTTAATGAAATCCCCAACAAAATTCCAATACATTCATCATGGAAATAGAGAAAATTTATTTGGAAGCACAAAAAACTCGAATATCTAAAACAATTTTGAACAACAAAAATAAGGCTGTTGGTATCACCATATCTGATTATAAACTATACTCCAGAGCCATAGTAACAAAAACAGCATGGTACTGGCACAAAAGCAGACATGTAGATCAATGGAACAGAATAGAGGACCTAGATGCAAGTCTGGTAGCTATAGCCACCTGATATTCTACAAAAATGCCAAAAATACTCATTGGAGAAAAGACAGCCTTTCCAGCAATTGGTGCTGGGAAAACTGGATATGTATCTGTAGAAGGATGAAAATAGACCCATTTATCTGGTCCAGCCATTGTGGAAATCAGTGGAGTTTCCTGAGATAGCTAAAAATAAATCTACATATGACCCAGCTGTTCCACTCCTAGGCATATAGCCTAAGGACTCGTCTCACTACCTTAGAGATACTTGCTCAACCATGTTTATTGCTAGTCTATTCACAATAGCTAGGAAATGGAACCAGCTTAGATGTCCCTCAACAGATGAGTGGATAATGAAGATATGGCACATTTACACAATGGAATTCTACTCAGCAGTAAAGAAAAATGAAGTTATGAAATTTGCAGGATAATGGATGGATCTGAAAAGGATTATGCTAAGTGAGGTAACCCAGGCCCAGAAATTCAAACATCATATGTTCTCTCTCATGTGTGGATCCTAGCTACAAATGACTGGACTTCTGTGTGAGTAGGAAGAAAACGCAGTAGCAGAGGCCAGTAAGCTAGAAAGGAGAAATAAAGGCAATAGAAAGGGAGGGAGGGGGAGACTTACTAGGATGGTATTGCATACATGTAAGTAGAACAACAGATTAATGGGGGTGAAAAGGCTTAAGTGAGGTTAGGGGAAGAAATTGAGTAAAGGAAAGGTAGAGGGAGAGCTAATCAAAATCTAACAGGATGTAAATAAGTCATATGGAAATCTACTTTTTTGGACAAAGAACATTCTGGAGCATGATGATTGTTACTAGAAAACTTTCAGTGCCAGGGATGGGATTCCTTCCAGTGAGTTGTTAACCAAGGAGGTCCCTGATACCCCTAAAACATTCCAGGCCATTGCCAATGCTTTTGGTTTCCCACCAGAAATAGATGGTAAGACACTACTGCCACATACTTGGGCTGCAAAGTCACTGAGAAATCCTGCTGGAGCTGAACTGAAAACCTCCTCCATGTAGACCAGCTGACAGAAAGCTGGAAGAAGCCATTCTGTATGCAGTTCAATGAGAGAGAGAGAAAGAACTCACCAGTGGAGATACTCAACAGTGGACACTGCAAGCCTTATATTTGGCCAGCCAGGCCAAATGAGCCAAAGGGTGCAATAGTGGCACGTCAGTGATGGGGGGAAACCAACCGCTATCTAATTGAACTGAAGGCCCACTCCATGGGAGGGATACACCCCTGATACTGAAAACGTACAACAAGGGTAGTCATGAGCCCTAGAGGTGTAACGTCTGCTGCTGTCTGGCTAACTGCATATACTATGCTCCCCAAACTGCCCAGTAAGCACTTCTCTTAGTGTTCATACCCTTATACTAATGCTACTCTCACTTTTGTTTAGAGAAGCTTCTCTTTTCAGATGGCAGTGACCTTGGGATGATTCAGAAGGTACCATGGTACTGAAAAGTGACAGACAGTGCTCATCACTGAAATATCTGGCTAACATGGGTCCTGGGGAATCAAACCTGGGTCTTTTGGCTTTGCAGGCAAACACCTTAACCACTAAGCCATCCCTCCAGCCCTCTTCCTTTCTTCCTCTTTATTTTCTTCCTCTTTCATAAATAAAAATTTTAAATGTATATTTTTAAATATTTGTATTTATTTATTTATTTGCAAACAGAGAGAAATAGAGAAGAGAGACAGAGAATGGGCATGCCAGGGCCTCCATGGCTTTACATGGTTACTGGGGCATTGAATCCAGGTCATTAGACTTTCCAGGCAAGTGCCTTAATGCTGAGCCATTACTCCAGCTACAATACAATTTTTTTTTCTTTTTTTTGGTTTTTCGAGGTAGGGTCTCACTCTGGTCCAGGCTGACCTGGAATTAACTCTGTCATCTCAGGGTGGCCTTGAACTCATGGCAATCCTCCTACCTCTGCCTCCTGAGTGCTGGGACTAAAGGCATGTGCCTCCATGCCTGGCCAAAACTTTTTTTAATGGCTGAGATAAACTAGTTAATGTGGTGAAAGACAGTAATCCCAGCACGTGGGAAGTAGTGACAGGAGGATAAGCTTCAAACACATCCTTGTCTACACAGAATTTTTGTTTTTGTTTTTGTTTGGTTTGGTTTTGGTTTTTCAAGGTAGGGTCTCACTCTAACTCAGGTTGACATGGAATTCACTATGTAGTCTCAGGGTGGTCTCGAACTCATGGCGATCCTTCTACCTCTGCCTTCCAAGTGCTGGGATTAAAGGCATATGCCCCCATGCCCAGCTCCAGAAATTTTTAAAATACTTTCTACTTCATTTACTTATATATTATTTATTTATTTATTTGGCAGAGAGAAAGAGGCAGAGAGAGAGAGAGGGAGAAAATGGGCACGCCAGGGTCTCCAGCCATTGCAAATGAACTCCAGATGCATGCGCCACCTAGTACATCTGTCTTACATGGGTCCTGGAGAATCGAACTGGAATCCTTTGGTTTTGCAGGCAAACGTCTTAACTGCTAAGCCATCTATCCAGCCCTCTATTTCATTTATTGATTTGGGTGTATGCATGTGTGTATGTTTTTGTGTGTCCGTGTGTAGAGGTCAGAGACTAACTTTTTGAGCATTAGTCCTCACATTTCACCTCACTGAGGCAGGGTCTCTCATTCTTATTGTTGTTCAGTGCTGCATTCTCTAGTATAGCCTTTAATCCCAGCTCTTGGGAGGCACAGGTAGGGGGTCGCTTTGAGTTTGAGGCCAGCCTGGAACTACAGAATGAGATCCAGGTCAGCCTGGGCTAGAGTGAAGCCATGCCTCCAAAACACCATGAGAGAGAAAGAGAGAGATAAGTAAGTCTTACAGGCAGGTTTCCAAAAACTACTGGAGTCCTATTGTACAAGGTAGGAGAGCTAGTTCAACCATTTATTTCAATATCTATTTAGGGGAGAGACAAGATAGAAGTATGCACTTGGGCCTCCTGCAAAAAAACTCTAGACAAGCCGGGCGTGGTGGCGCACGGTTAATCCCAGCACTCGGGAGGCAGAGGTAGGAGGATCACCATGAGTTCAAGGCCACCCTGAGACTACATAGTTAATTCCAGGTCAGTCCGAGCCAGAGTGAGACCCTACCTCGAAAAACAAAAACAAAAACAAACAAACAAAAAACTCTAGACACATGCACCACTTTGTGCATCTGACCTTAAATGGGTACTGAGGAACTGAACACAAGACAGCAGGCTTTGCAAGCACATGCCTTTAACCACTGAGCCATCTCTCCAGCCCTGGCTCAACTATTAATCCCATAGATGAGTCACCTATGTGACTAGAAAGAACATCCAGGCAGGTTATAGTCCAATGCTGACTTGTAGAGAAACTCTAAATCCACTAGGGGGCACCAGGCACCACTCTGCCAAGCCCTGGTCCCCAGCCACCTATCAAATCAAGCTGACTTGCCTGCCCATCTGTTTTCCTCAGTGTTTTCCTGCAAGTAGATGGAAGGCCTTTTCTTTGTTCATGAGTCATAGCAACACTATCAGAATAGAACACATCGAGCAATGCTAACATATTTAGAATTTCCTCTCCTGCAAACTCGAGCAGGACCCTAGAAGAAAGGTTTTCATTTCAAAGACCAAGCTTTAGCTGGACTTCGTGGCGCACGCCTTTAATCCCAGCACTCAGGAGGCAGAGGTAGAAGTATCTCCATGAGTTCCAGGCCAGTGTGAAACTACATAGAGCAAGAACCTTCCTCCAAAAGCCAAAAAATAATAAAATAAAATACGAACCTTTATTCAATTAGATGAGCCACGTACTGCCTGTTTTGGTAACACATGCCAGAGAGACAGCATTTGGCAGTTGGAAGCAAGATCAAGACCATCCTGGGCTGCATGAGACCGTGTCTCAAAAACAAAGGGGAAGGGTGCATATTGAACCAATCACATAAATCTAGGCTCAAATGGCTTGGACTACCATGAACGTTCCCAAAGAATGAGCCAAAGGACAGTGTGGCACAATTCCTGTGGCAACTCAGCTCCCACTGCCCAGCAACCATGATTCCCATGGCTGTTAAGAAAGGTGCTGTGGGGCTGGAGAGATGGCTTAGCGGTTAAGTGCTTGCCTGTGAAGCCTAAGGACCACAGTTCGAGGCTTGGTTCCCCAGGTCCCACGTTAGCCAGATGCACAAGGGGGCGCATGTGTCTGGAGTTCATTTGCAGTGGCTGGAAGCCCTGGCGTGCCCATTCTCTCTCTCTCCCCCTCTATCTGTCTTTCTCCCTGTGTCTGTCGCTCTCAAATAAATAAATGAACAAAAAAAAATTTAAAAAAAAAGGTGCTGTGGGGCTGGAGAGATGGTTTAATGATTAAGGTGTTTGCCTGCAAAGCCAAAGGACCCAGATTCAATTCCCCAGGACCCAGATAAGCCAGATGCACAAGGTGGCACATGTGTCTGGTGTTCACTTGCCGTGGCTGGAGGCCCTGGCAATCCCATTATCTCTCTCTCTCCCTCTCTCTCAAATAAATAAATAATAAATACATAAATAAATATTTTTTTTTAAAGAAAGGTACTGTGTAGCCAGGGGTGGTGGCACACGCCTTTAATCCCAGCAGTTGGGAGGCTAGGAAGGAGGATCTCTGTGAGTTCCAGGCCAGCCTGGGACTACATAGTGAATTCCAAGTCAGCCTAGGCTAGAGCTAGACTCTACCTTAATAAACCAAAAACAATAGTAATAATATTTTTTAAAAGACTCTCCCTCTTCCTCTCTCAAATAAATAAAAATAAATTAAATTTAAAAAGAAAAGACCAGGTGTGGTGGTGCACACCTTTAATCCCAGCATTTGGGAGGCAGAGGTAAGAGGATTGCCATGAGTTTGAGGCCACTCTGAGACATAGTGAATTCCAGTTAAGCCTGGGCTAGAGCAAGACCCTACCTCAAAAAACCCAAACAAAAAGAAAGAAAGAGCTGGAGAGATAACTTAGTGATAAAGGCGCTTGCCTGTAAAGTCAAAGGACCCAGGTTCAATTCCCCAGGACCCACATAAGCCAGATGCACAAGGTGGTGAGTGCATCTGGCATTTGTTTGCAGCAACTAGAGGCCCTGGTGTGCCCATTCTCTCTCTATCTCTTTTTTTTTTAATTTTTTATTTTTCCTCTCTCTATCTCTATCTCCTCCTCTCCTTTTCTCTCTTAAATAAATGAAAATAACAAAATTTTTTTTTTGTTTTTTCGAGGTAGGGTTTCACTCTAGCTCAGGCTGTCCTGGAATTCGCTATGTAGTCTCAAGGTGGCCTTGAAATCATGGCGATCCTCCTACCTCTGCCTCCCAAGTGCTGGGATTAAAGGTGTGCGCCACCACGCCCAGCTACAACATTTTTTTTAAATGAAAGAGAAAGAAAAGAAGAGCACTACGCTGAGCCATTCTCCCTTCTACCTCATGCTATGCTCTACATCTCTTCCATGAAAACAAGTCTTTCTGGGCTTTCAAGAACACTAAAGGCCAGACAGACGGAAGAATATATTGATGTAGGCAGAGTTACCTTTTTCTCATCTTTAGCAATCCCTACAACCCTGCCCTATAATAGACTTGAATCCAGGTGAGCTGATGGTGCTAAAGTCTAAAACTGGGAACCAGCTGGATGGCCATGGTGGGGGCAAAAGTTACATGCGTGCACTTTTAGTCAAAGTTTCCTTTCACTAAAGGCACAGGATTCGGGAGAGATGGCACACAATAAGAAAACAGTCAATGGAGACATAATGCAAAGCACAAGTGAAAAGAAATGAGACATAGCCAGGAGTGGTGGCACACACCTTTAATCCCAGTACTCAGGAGGTAGAGGAAGGAGGATCGCCACGAGTTTAATGATACCCTGAGACTACACCATGAATCCCAGGTCAGCCTGGGCTAGAGCGAGACCCTACCTCAGAAAACCAAAAAAAAAAAAAAAAGAAGTGGGATACCATTTATCCTGAGCTATGAAGTGACCGTGGAGGGTATTCAGGCATACGGAGATGGAGTGGGACACCAGGAACCTGGAGGTTTCCCCTAGAGTATGTCATCCAGCTGAATGCGGTTGATGCACAGGGACTAAGGACGCGAAGAGCAAAAATGTCCCTCTCTGCTATCCTACAGAGGCAGGTAGAGATCACCGTAAGTAAAGAAAGAAAGCAGCTGTCAGAATTTCTTAGGGTTTGGTCTTTCTGTGACTCTAGGCATGCCTCAGACTTTGAGAAGTCCAGGGTTTCTGAGTGTTACTGTCCTCATTTCCATCCAGACACAAGACACTTTACAGAATGATAAGGTGAATGACAGGGAGGACAGACAGTGCCTAACCTACAGCTGAGCACCCAGGGACATGATTGCTCAGTGCTCCAAGCCCTGCCCCAGGGAACAGGTTTCTCCCTGCCTTAAGCATGTTCTGTGACTCTCGAAGGTTTAAGAGCCTGCTTACTAACAGCTCTTCTCACAGTTCCCTACAAACCACTTAGGAGTGAGGCTGTGGGCCTCTGTGATTCTGAACTCAGAAACCTGCTTTGTGGCCACTCTCTTAAGTCTTCAATTATGTTGCCAGTGATGGCATTTACCAGCAATCCTAGTACTCAGGGCACGTGGATAGAAGAGAATCAGACCAGCCTTAGCTATGTAGTCAGTTCTAGAACAACATAAACTATATGAGCCCTATCTTAAAATAAAACAAACACCAGCTGTGGTGGCCCGTGCCTATATTTCCAGCACTGGAGGCAGAGGTAGGAGGATCGCTGTGAGTTTGAGGACAGCCTAAGACAAGGTGGTGCATGCCACCAGGTCTAACTTTCCTTTAGTTTCTATTTTTTATTATTATTAAATATATTATTTATTTGTGAGAGAGAAAGAGTATGGGCGTGCCAGGGCCTCCAGCCACTGAAAATGAACTCCAGATGCATGTGCTACTTTGTATATCTGGCTTTATGTCCTGGGGATTGTTAGGCACTGCAGGCAAGCGTCTTAACCACTGACCTGGAATTCATTATGTAGTCTCAGGGTGGCCTCGAATTCACGGTGATCCTCCTACCTCTGCCTCCCTGCGTGGTGAGATTAAAGGCGTGCGCTACCACACTGGGCCCATTCAGTAGATTTTTGAGAAAGCACACTCTAAACCAGCACAGTTAGGATTTTTGTTCGGGGATTTTGCAATACTGGTGATTTAACTCAGGGCCTCAAGTATGCTGAGTAAATGTACTACCATGGAGCTGAGTTAGATCCCAATTCTATTATTGGCCTTCTTTGAAAAAAGGAAGTGAAATGATTGTCCTTTTATATTAGGTTATTGTGTCATGGGTGTGTTTCTCATTTCCTGTTGAAATGATCTGTCTCTGGGCTGGAGAGATGGCTTAGCAGTTAAGGCACTTGCCTGCAAAGCCAAAGGACCTTGGTTCAATTCCTCAGGTCCCACATAAGCCAGATGCACAAGGGGGTGCATGCATCTGGAGTTTGTTTGCAGTGGCTGGAGGCCCCTGGCACATCCACTCTCTCTCCAGCACCCCCCCACACACACACACAAATAAATTTAAAAAGAGATCTACCTCCAATTTGTTTGTTGTTTTTTTGTTTTGGTTTTTTTTTTTTTCTTGTTTTTTTTTTCGAGGTAGGGTCTTGCTCTAACCCAAACTGACTTGGAATTCACTATGTAATCTCAGGGTAGCTTCAAACTCACAGCAATCCTCCTACCTCTGCCTCGCCAGTGCTGGGATTAAAGGCATGCACCGCCATACCCAGCTCTATCTCCGCTTTGCAAAGTCACTACAACTGCCATCTTGACTGGAAACAGTTTTCCCAGTGGGTTTCACCCTTAAATATGATGAGGTTGTTTTCATTTTTCATCAGCTATAAATCCAGATGTCCCACATAAGCAACATGAAGCTTAGCAGTTGCTGAACAAAACACCTCTTTACGACCTAAGAGATCTTACATGTGCCCCTTATGGGTATCATCAGCCCTGAAACCTTTTTTTCAGACTGATTCTCATGTATCCCAAGATGGATTTGAACTAGTTATGTCTCCAAAGATGGTCTTCTAATCTTCCTGTCTCTACTTCCAGAGTGTGGGACAACAGGACAATGTTAACAAACCCAGTTTCCACAGTGCTAGGGTTGACCACAGGGCTTCATGTGTGCTAGGAAGCACTCTACCAACTGAGTTACATCCCTAGCCCTCCTCTAAGAGTTCTGGGTTTTTTGTTTGTTTATTTGTTTTTTTAAGGTAGGGTTTCACTCTAGCCCAGGCTGACCTGAAATGCACTATGTAGGGTGGCATTGAACTCACGGCGATCCTCCAACCTCTGCCTCCTGAGTGCTGGGATTAAAGGTGTGCACCACCATGCCCAGCTTTAAGAGTTTTGTTTTTGTGGGGTTTTTATTTTTGTTGTTGTTGTTCTAGGTAGGGTCTTACTCTAGCCCAAGCTGACCTGGAACTCACTCTGTAGCCCCTGGCTGGTCTCATGGCCATCCTCCTACCTCTCTGTCTCTTGGGTGCTTGGATTAAAGGTATGTGCCACCATGCCTAGCTCCTTCTTAGATATTTTGAGCTGTCCATTGTAAAAAGGTGAGGGTTCTATGAATTTACTTCTGTGGCAGAACAATGTCAAGAAAAGCCTATCTCCATTTATTCTTGCCACATGGAATGTCTTCTGAACCTGTCCAAATCTCACTTATGGGCTGGAGGGATTGCTCAGTGATTAAAGCATTTGCCTGCAAAGCCAAAGGACTCAGGTTCAATTTCCCAGTACCCATGTATGTCAGATGCACAAGGTGGCACATGCATTTGGAGTTCATTAGAGGCCCTAGAATGCCCATTCATTCTCTCTCTTTCTCTCTCTCTCTCAAATAAATAACTAAAAGTAAATTTTTTTTAAATCTCACTTATTTTTCAGGCCTGTTACCAAGGAGTCTTCCCTGGTCCTTGATAAACAATTTTTTTAATTTTTCTAAATATTTTATTGATTTATTTGACAGAGAAAGAGGGAGAGAGAGAGAATGGGCATACCAGGGTCTCCAGCCACCCCAAATGAACTCCAGCTATGTGTGCACCCTTGTGCATCTGGCTAACATGAGTCCTGGGGAACCAAACTTGGGTCCTTAGGCTTCACAGGCAATCACCTTAACCACTAAGCCATCTCTCTAGCCCGATGTTCATCATCATTGTTGCTTCCAACTGTTGCTTAGCGTCTGTATGGTGCACTCTAGCCATCTTAAGTTAACCTTGACTTGACCAAGCTCAGAATTTGTTTTTTTTTTGGGGGGGGGATCCTCTTCTAGTTGCTGGAGTTGTACCCACCTACAGATGCTGTCCACAGGGCCTGCCTACTTAACTAAGATGTGTGTGGGGAGGATGGATGAGTCCAGACTTCCTCTCTGCCTTTGCCCTGCTCTTCTCTATAACATACTCAGGGCTGGACTCTTTCCCGTCAGTTACAGCTTCCTTATGTGACATCACCAGTCGTGATGACATCACAGTTCTCAATTGCCATGGCAGTGTGACAACAGAAACCTGGTGCCCTTAGGGAAACTTTCTCATCATTTCCCTCAGAGATACCAGTCTGTTTGGTTGTCTGAGAGAGAATGTGTGACCGAAACTTCTATATTAACTCAAGCCTGTCCTCTGTCCCCCATGAGCCCAGTGTGTCAGGTAAGTGAGGAACAGGTTCTCAACAAGAGGCCTTGGGGTTCACACAACCTCACTGGGCTACTGCACATTCTTTCTGGGCTGCCTGGCTCACCTCAGAAATTATCTAGCCATGACACAATGAGTGTTCTGACACCCCCTCAGGGACCGATGTTCCTGCTCACTACTGAAGGGAATGCATTGGTTCCAGGAAGAGCTACCAAGGAAGAAAAAAAATTTTCTGAAGCAGGGTCTCCCATTAGCCCAAGTTGACCTGAAAGTCACTATATAGTCTCAGGCAGGCCTTGAACTCATGGCTATCTTGCTACCGCTGCTTCCCAAATGCTGTACCATGCTTGTAGCCCCAGGCTGATCTGGAATTTGTTCTGTGGTCCCTGGGTGACCTCAAACTCATAGTGAGGGCTGGAGAGATGGCTTAGCGGTTAAGCGCTTGCCTGTGAAGCCTAAGGACCCCGGTTCGAGGCTCGGTTCCCCAGGTCCCACGTTAGCCAGATGCACAAGGGGGCGCACGCGTCTGGAGTTCGTTTGCAGAGGCTGGAAGCCCTGGAGCGCCCATTCTCTCTCTCCCTCTCTCTGTCTTTCTATCTGTGTCTGTCGCTCTCAAATAAATAAATAAATAAAATTAAAAAAAAAAAAACTCATAGTGATTGTTACAGTCAGGTTCGTATTGCTGGCAAAAACCACCCAACCAACAGCAGATTGTGGGGGGGGTGTATTTTGACTTAAAACTCGAGGGGAAGCTCCACAATGGCAGGGGAAAATGATGTCATGAGCACAGGGTGGACATAAACCCCTGGCCAACATAAAGTGGACAATAGCAACAGGGGAGTGTGCCAAACACTGGCAAGAGGACACTGGCTATAACACCCATATGCCTGTCCCCAACAACACACTGCCTCCAAGAGGGGTTAATTCCTAAATCTCCATCAGCTGGGAACCTAGCATTTAGAACATCTAAGTTTATGAGGGGACACCTGATCAAAGCACCACATTCCTCCTCTGGCTCCCATAAACTGATATATGTAATATGTAAGATATAAAATGCAATGCATTCAGTCCAACTTTAAAAGGATGTTTGAACATCCCCATAATCCAAGGTCTTTTAACTGAGCCATAATACCAAAAATAAACCAAAAAAAACAACATGATGGCACAGAATAAACACTCACACTGCAAAAGATGGCATTGGGCATAGCAAGAAATATTCAACTGATACAAGATTTAAACAGGGCAAACATCAAACTCTGTAGCTCCCAGTCCAACAACTATAGTCAGTGACAAGTCTCCATGTCCAATAATTCTAATGACTGAAAAATCTCTGGAGTTCCAATTCCACCCCTCCAGCTAGGTTACTCACAGTCCTGGAAAACTTCATCTGGGGCCAGCAGCTCTCCTTGGCAACCATATCATGGTCCAGGCATCTCCACTGTGTTTCCACTGCAACCCACAGTCTATCCCCTTGGCTCCATCAGGTCTTTATGCAGGCATAGCAAACCTGCTTCACACTGCCCTTGGCCATTTCCAAAACACAAGACTGCATTGCAAACTCAATCACCCTCTGTTTCCTGCATTTCTTATACTCCACAATACCAGGTAGGGTGACAATTTGTTAATCCAGGGGAGAAAAGGCAGACTTTGAAGAACAGGACACTCCTTCAGCATTCAGGCCTCTTTAAAAGACTGCATTCTTTCTGTCATCCCTATGCAGGTAAACTGGCCCAATTTCAATGGCTGCAATCTCTCAGTTGCAGCTGAACAGGCAGCCATTTCAGCCTAAAGATTTCTTTCTGTGCCATATCCCTCTGCTCACACCAGTCCATTTCTATGCAAAGCAACCCTGCACAAATTCTCAGGACACAGGCACAACAGCTAGCCTCTCACACAAACTGCTTCTAGCCCAGTCCAAGCAAAGCTCTTTCTCACCCTCATAAGCCAAACCTCACAGTCCATAGTTCTTACTGCATTCAGGTCTCTCAACTCTGACCAGAATAGTCCATCAAGCTGTAGCACTGCAAGGCATCTCTTAGTCCAAGGTTTCAAATCCTTCCACATTCCTCTTGAAAATCAGCTCCAAAATGCCAAAGCCACACCATCAGGTGTCTATCAGCAACCCAACTTTACTGTGGTAGTTAGGTTCACATTGTTGGTAGTAATCACCCAACCAAGAGCAGCTTGTGGGAAGAAAGGTTTATTTTGGCTTACAGACATGAGGGGAAGCTCTACCATGGCAAGGGAAAATGATGACATGAGCAGAGGGTGGACATCACCCCCTAGCTAACATAAGGTAGACAATAGCAACAGGAGAGTGTGCCAAACACTGACAAGGGGAAACTGGCTGTAATACCCATAAGCCTACCCCCAACAATACACTGCCTCCAAGAGACGTTAATTCCCAAATCTCCATCAGCTGGGAACCTAGCATTCAGAACATCTATGTTTATTGGGGACACCTGAATCAAACCACCACAGTAATCCTATCTCTGTCTCCTGAGTGCTGGAATCAAAAGCATGCATGCACTGCCACACCTGGTTTAGAAAGGGCCATAACAAATTTATATTAACTTTTTTTTCCTTTTGTGGGACTGAGAAACTGAGGAAGTCCTGCTTACAATTATTTTTGAGGTACTACTGTACACTCTGGGAATGAAGCTCATATATCCTGGTCCCCCCCTTTTGCCACTGTATCTCCAGAAGCCAAATGCTTTGAGAGAAGCGTCCTTTCCTTGGAAACCCAGATTTGACACACCTAGGCTGTGTTTGAGCCGGCATACAGTAAGCAGGGCTTCATCTAGAAACAGGAAGGAACGTGAGGGGAAGATCCTGGCACACCAACACAGGAAGCAGAAAAAACTGACCAATTCTGGTTTTCCTTGCAGCACCACGGGCTCCCACGCCGCACCCTACCCCTGCTTACTACCATGTCGTCTGCAGAGAAATGGAGAGAGCCAGATGCGCTGGCATGGGGAGACTTACTGCCTGGTTGGTGGCTACCGGGCCTATGGGGATGCTCCCGTTGCCACCCCTGCAAAGGCCAAGGAAGAGGAGCCAGCACCCAGGCAGGCTTCCAAGAGACGTCGAGCTCAGGAAGAGTCCCACAGAGATGGAGGGTGCCCAAGCCCCAAAATTCCTCGCCTGAGGCGTGGCAGCAAGAGGCGCGCCCAGAGAAGCTTGCTGGTTGGGCATCTCGGTGGCGAGGACAAGCCTCGAGCTGCTGAGACCGCTCAGGCCCCTTCAGCACTGACCACTGCCCCTCTGGGACATGACCTGAGCTCTCCTGCCTGAGCCTTCTTCATCCGAGAGCCAGAGTCACGTCCCCTGGCCAGGAGCAAGGAGCCTCCGAGGCGCAGTTGGAAAGGAGCAGCTGCCCTGACCATCCCACCCTCTGCTCGGTCCTCTCCAGTCCCTTCGTGGGCAGAAGAAAGAACAGCCTGCCTTGTGCCAGCCGAGGAGGAGCCCAGCACAGAGGGAGGATGCGGAGAGACCTAACCAGGCGGCCGACCTATCTGGAATTCTATTGCAGTGGCTGAGGCCATGGCATGCCAAATCTCTCTTTCTCTTGCATAAAAAAAGGCCAGTGTGTTGGGCTTGCCTCAAAATAAATAAATACAGAAAAGAAAGAAAAGTAAGTGCTGCCCTATACCTGTTACACAGGTGTTCAGCAAAAGCTGAGTAGAGATACACCTTACATCAATACAAGACAAGTAAGGCTGATTTGTCCCAGAGGCAGCAGAAAGACTCTAGTGTGGTCAGGGAGGAAAGATGTAGATCAGTGAGAGATGGACTTGGAAAAGTTGGTGAGGGCCGAGCCACAGCAGGCATGGGGAATATGGGTCTTGTAGGTATAAAAGGAAGGTATAGGAGGGAATTGAATAAGATAGAGGAAAATCTGATGTACGTGCTAAATCTCTGTCTGTATAAAACATATACTGGTATCGGGGTGGAAAGATGGGTTGATTAAAGCATTTGCCTGCAAAGCCAAAGGATCTAGGTTTGATTCCCCAGGACCCATGTAAGCCAGGTGCACAAAGTGGTACATGCATCTGGAGCTCATTTGCAGCAGCTGAAGGCCCTGGCATGCCTATTCTCTTTCTCTGTATCTACCTCTCTCAAATGATATGTTGGTATAAAAGATACACTGATGAAATATTCCCTCAGTTGTTAAGGGGTCAGGTGGTCCTGGGGTTGGGGCGAGGGCAGGCAGCAGAGAAGAAACGGCACAGGGTGGGGCTGGGCCTGTGACCCAGGTCTGTCTGCATGCCCTGCCTGGAGCAGGAGGCGGCACCTTCAGCAGCTCACAGCCCTCAGCCCTGGTCACCCCACCCTGCCGACAGCTCACTTGTCCTCAAGGACCGCAGCAGCAGGACTTGCTTCTCCTGAGATGCATGCTCACAAGCCCATGGGTTTAGCAGACACAGGCCCTGGGGTCCCAGACAGTTCCCACTGAAAGTCTCTATTCACACTCACCACAGTCCCTCTCTGATCTTTCATGTGACTAAGGCACATTTGTGGTTCCTGGAAGGATCAGATAGGAAGGCAATTATGAAGCAAGAGACAAAAAAAATGCTCATTTAAACTGGAGGTGGTGGTGCAGGCCTTTAATCTCAGCACTTGGGAGGCCAGAGATAGGAGCATTGCCATGAGTCTGAGGTCACCCTGAGACTACATAGTGAATTCCAGATCAACCTGAGCTAGAGTGAGACCCTACCTCAGAAAACAAAACAAACAAACCAAAAAAAAAAAACAAACCAAAGAATGAGAGATCCCCAGCACCTATACTAGTTCAACTAGACTTTTTAGGGTAAGGGTGTGGAAATACGCATTTTCAAAAGCTGCCCGTAACTAAACACATTGATGTATGCCTCCTGCATCAGGCTCCAGAGGATTGTTTGAGCCCAGAAATTGAAGGTCAGGCTGGGTAATACAGGAATTCCCCACCTCTAAGGAAATGAAAGTTGTCCACAACTACCAGTTTACAGAAAAAAAAAAAAAAAGAAAAAAACAAAGAACAGAGGAACATGTGGGAGGGAACGTGGGTGGTGGTCCAGGAGATGGCTCAGCAGTTAGAAAGGTCTACAAAGACTGACGTAGTCAATTCCCCAGCCACCCATGAAAAACCAGTTTCCTCTGCAGTAGGAAAAAACCCTGGCAAACCCATATACACAAGCATGCAAATAAAAACTTTTTGAGCCGTGTACATGCCTTTAATCCCAGTAAGATCCTAGCTTGGTATGTATTTGTTTGTTTGTTTGTTTTTGTTTTTGTGTTTTTGGCTTTTCGAAGTAGGGTCTCGCTGTAGCTCATGCTGACCTGGAATTCACTGTGTAGTCTCAAGATGGCCTCGAACTCACAGCAATCCTCCTATCTCTGCCTCCTGAGTGCTGGAATTACAGGCATGTGCCACCATACCAGCCTGAGACCCTACCTTGAAAAACAAAAGAAAAAAAAACTTTCTGAAAATCACATGCAATATAGGGTATCTTTTTATATTATAAATAGATTTTTTTTTTCTTTTTGGTGTGCCAGGGCCTCCGAGCCACCATAATCAAACGACAGACACGTGTGCCATCCTGTACGCATGCGCTGCCTTGTATGCTTGCATCACATTGTGCGTCTGGCTTACGTGGGACCTGGGGAGTCGAAAATGAGTCCTTAGTGGCTGGAGAGATGGCTTAGCAGCTTGTCTGCAAAGCCAAAGGACACAGGTTCGATTCCCCAGGATCCATGTAAGCCAGCTGCACAAGGGGGCACATGCATCTGGAGTTCGTTTGCAATGGCTGGAGGCCCTGCTATTCCAATTCTCTCTATCTGCCTCTTTCTCGCAAATATATATATATATTTTTGTTTGTTTGTTTGTTTTTTGTTTTTTGGTTGAAGTTGGGTCTCACATTAGTCCAGGCTGACCTGGAATTCACTATGTAGTCTCAAGGTGGCCTTGAGCTCACGATGATCCTCCTACCTCTTGCCTCCCGAGTGCTGGGATTAAAGGCATATGCCACCATGCCTGGCTTTAAATAAAATATTTTAGGGCTGGAGAGGTGGCTTAGCGGTTAAACGCTTGCCTGTGAAGCCTAAGGACCCCGGTTCGAGGCTCAGTTCCCCAGGTCCCACGTTAGCCAGATGCACAAGGGGGCACACGCGTCTGGAGTTCGTTTGCAGAGGCTGGAAGCCCTGGCGCGCCCATTCTCTCTCTCTCCCTCTATCTGTCCTTCTCTCTGTGTCTGTCACTCTCAAATAAATAAATAAAATTAAAAAAATATATTTTAAAACTACAATAAGCCAGGCATGGTGGCACACAGCTTTAATCCCAGCATTTAGGAGGCAGAGGTAGGAGTATTGCTGTGAATTCAAAGCCAGCCTAGGACTACAGAGTGAGATCCAGGCCAACCTAAACTAGAGTGAGACCCTACCTTGAAAAAACTAAAATAAATAAATAAATAAAATAAACCCAAGAAGGAGAAAAGATTGTGCTAGGCACACAGTGGCCCATGTCTGCAATCCCAGCATTTGGCAGGATAATTGGCAAGAGTTGGAGATCAGACTGAGCTACAAAGTACATTTTAATACAGCCTGGACTAAAAAGTGATACCCTTCTTCAAAAATAAAATAAGAGGTGCTGGAGAGATGGTTTAGCAGTTCAGCACTTGCCTGTGAAACCTAAGGACCCTGGTTAGAGGCTCAATGTCCCCAGGACCCACGTTAAGCCAGATGCACAAGGAGGCACAAGCATCTGGAGTTTGTTTGAAGTGACTGGGGTCCCTGGTGTGCCCATTCTCTCTCTCTCTCTCTCTCTCTCTCTCTCTCTCTCTCTCTCTCTCTCCCTACCCTCTGTGTCTGTTCTCTGCTTATTAAAAAAAAATATTTTTCCAAAAAACAAAAACAGCCAGGTGTGGTGGCACACACCTTTAAAACCAGCACTCGTGAGGCAGAGACAGGAGGATCACCAAGGCCACCCTTAGACTACATAGTGAATTCCAGATCAGCCTGGACTAGAATGAGACCCTACCTCAAAAAACCAAAAACTATATATATATATTTTTTAAATATTTACTTTTATTTATTAGAGAGAGTGAGAATGGACATACCAGAGCTTCTAGCCACTGCAAACAAGCTCCAGATGCATGTGCCACCTTGTGCATCTGGCTTACATGGAACCTGGAGAATCAAACCTGGGTCCTTAGGCTTCATAGGCACATGTCTTAACCACTAAGCCATCTCTCCAGCCCTTATATATTTTTTATTTTGTTCTGTTTTTAGGGGAGTGTCTTTTCATTTTTAAAATATTTTTATTTATTTATTTAAGAAGGAGAAAAAAGCAGAGGGAGGGAGAGAGAGAGAAACAGAATGGACATGCCAGGGCCTCCAGCCACTGTAAATGAACTCCAGATGTGTGCCCTCCCTGTGCATCTGGCTTACATGGGTCCTGGAGAGTCGAGAGAGAGATCCTCTGGCTTTGCAGGCAACCCCCTTAACCACTAAGCCATCTCTCCGGCCCCATTATTGTTATTATTTTGGGTTTTTTGAGGTAGGGTCTCACTCTAGCTCAAGCTGACCTGGAATTCACTATGTAGTCTCATGGTGGCCTTGAACTCATGGCAATCCTCCTATCTCTGCCTCCTGAGTGCTAGGATCAAAGGCATGTACCACCATACCTGGATAGAATAATTTTTTTAAGTTGAAAAATAGCAGTCAAGGGATGGAGAGATGGTTTAGCAGTTAAGGCACTTGCCTGTGAAGCCTAAGGACCCTTGTTCTACTCTCCAGATTCCATGAAAGCCAGACACACAAAGTAGAGGCAGGAGCAAGGTCGTATATGCCACTAGGTGGCTCAAGCATCTGGAGTTGGATAACAATGGCTGAGGCCCTGGCAAGCCAATTCTCTCTCTGTCTCTTTCTCTCAATAATAATAATAATAATAACAACAACAACAACAATAAATAACAACCGGTTGTGGTGGCTCACTCCTTTAGTTCCAGCACTGGAGAGGAAGAGGTAGGAGGATCACTATGAGTTCAAAGCCAGCCTCGGACTCTAGAGTATGTTCCAGGTCAGCCTGAGTTACAGTAAGATCCTAGATCAAAAATAAAAAGGAAAAAAAGTTTAAAAATAAGATGAGTGCCAGGCGTGGTGGTTCATGCCTTTAATCCCAGCACTCAGGAAGTAGAGGTAGGAGGATCACTGTGAGTTCAAGGCCATCCCGAGACTACATAGTGAATTCCAGGTCAGCCTGGACTAGAGTGAAACCCTACCTTGAAAAGCCAAATAAAATAAAATAAAATAAAATAAAATAAAATGAGCATGGTGGTGCACACCTTCAATTCTAGCATTTGGTAGACAGAGGTAGAAGGATTGCTGACTTTGAGTCCAGTCTGGGATCACACAGTGAGTTCGAGGGAGCCCTTACCACAAAACAGAACAGAACAAAACAAAACAAAAACAACAAGAAACACCAGACAAGTACCATTAAGTAGTAGAGAGCTTACCTATAATACAGGCCCTAGGTTCAACCCCCAGTATAACCACAAAAAAAAAAAAAAAAAAAATTCCAAAAACCTGAGACAAAATAAAAATCACTGTTAATTCATTTTGATACTATGATGGTAAGATCTGACCTTTCAGAGATTCATTCTTAAATATAGATCAAACACATGTCTGTGATTTGCTTTAACAGCTTTTAACAGTTTTTTGGTTTTTTGGTGTTGGTGGTGAAACCCAGAGCCCTGCACGAGCAAGGCAAGAATTCAGACATTGATATGGACAGCGGCCTGTGATTTGCTTTAAAATAATCTTTAGATGTAGGAATGTGGCTCAGTGGCAGAGCACGTGCTTCGTATGTGCAAGGCTCTGGGTTCAATCTCCAGGATCAGTTACTACGACAACTCATAATAATAAATCTGAGAAGAAAGAGAGTGTGAGTATAAATGAAACAAGATGAACCATCATATGGTAATTGTTAAAACTCACTCTGGCTATCTGGTGGTTCAATAGACTCTGCTTTAGTGATTACTTTTTTTTTTTTTTTTTTTTTTTTGAGGTAGGGTCTCACCCTAGCTGAAGCTGACCTGAAATTCACTAGATAATCAGGGCGGCCTTGAACTCACAGTGATCCTCCTACCTCTGCCTCCCAAGTGCTGGAGTGATTGCTAGTTTGGAAGAGATGCTGAGGAATGAACTTAGGCCCAACACATGCCAAGCATGTGCTTTACCACTAAGCTACATCTCTCTCTCTTTCTATCTATCTATCTATCTATCTATCTATCTATCTATCTATCTATCTCTATCTATCTATCTCTATCTATCTATCTATCTATCAATATATATATATATATTTATTTATTTTATTTTATTTTTTTAAATTTTTAAATTTTTGTTAACATTTTCCATGATTATAAAAAAATATCCCATGGTAATTCCCTCCCTCCCCACCCCCACACTTTCCCCTTTGAAATTCCATTCTCCATCATATTTAATTTATTTTATTTATTTGAGAGAGAGAGAATGGGTGCAACAGGGCCTCTATCCACTGCAAACAAATTCCAGACACATGCGCCACCTTGTGCATCTGGCTTACATGGGTCCTGGGAAATCAAACCTTGGTCCTATGGCTTTGTAGGCAAGTGACTTAACCACTAAGCCATCTCTCCAGCCCCTATTTTTTTTCTCTTGGTGTTTCGAGGTAGGGTCTCACTGTAGCCCAGGCTGACCTGAAATTCACTAAGTAGTCAGGGTAGCCTCGAATGCATGGCAATCATCCTACCTCTGCCTCCCAAGTGCTGGGATTAAAGGAATGCACTACCACGCCAGGCTTCTCTCTACATTTTATTTTTGGTAGTGCTGAGGGTCAAACCCAGGGGTTCATGAATTCTTTTTAAAAATGTTTGAAATCTTTTCTAACTATAAGTTTAAAAAGTGGGCTTGTAAAAGCTGGGCGTGGTGGCACACATCTTTAATACCAGCACTCAGGAGGCAGAGGTAGGAGGATCGCACTGAGTTCGAGGCCATCCCTAAGACTCTATAGTGAATTCCAGGTCACCTGAGCTAGAGTGAGACCCTACCTCGAAAAAAAAAAAAAAAGTGGGCTGGAGAGATGGCTTAATAGTTAAGATACTTGCCAGCAAAGCCAAAGGAACCAGGTTTGATTCCCCAGAACCCACATGAGCCAGATGCACAAGGTAATACCTGAGTCTAGAGTTCGTTTGCAGTAGCTAGAGGCCCTGGCAGGCCCATTTTCTCTCTCTCTCTCTCTCTCTCTCTCTCTCTCTCTTTCTCTCTCAAATAAATAAAAATAAAATATTTTTTTTAAAGTTTAAAAAGGCTTCTCAAGTAGCTTGATGTTCACAGGGTAAACTAGCTTATGAGAACCATAAAACTAGGTCAAGGAGGGATGTTTCCTGTAAAAGATCCAAAAGCTGGGGGCTCTAGGACAAGATGTACCTGAAACAATGTGTGGTTACAAAAGCAGCTCCAACAGGCTGCAGGTGCGCAGGTTAGGTAGTGCCCAAGAGATTGCAAGTCTGACCTTGAGACTGCGTGTGACATCCCACATGCTGTTGGATGGACCCTCACTCTCTCCACTTTCTCTGACAAAAGCTAAATATGCACATCTGCTCCCAAGCAGAAGCCAGCATGCTGCAGCCCACCCTCCTCCAGGTTTACACCAGTGTGTGTGATAGCCCCTCACTGCACTCCCCAGCAAAGGCCCAGGCCCAGCCGGTATCCAGGACAAGATGTGTGGACAAGCAGACAAGCAGAGGATGGAGGGAAGTTTAGGACTTCCCTGACAAAAAAGGCAGCTGCTGGAAGTGAAAAGATGCAAAGAACCCTCGTCTGCCTTGCCACATCCGGCATACCACGTAAGGTTTATTTTCTTGTTGTTGTTGACTTGTTTGTTCACATGTCCCTAAGTGGACTAGAGCCTTCATGTGTTTACACTTCCATGATTGGCTTTATATATAGTTACCTCGAGGCTGATGTTTAAGCACTGAAGTTGGATGTTATGGGAATTGCATTGTGCAGTGAACCTTCTACAAAGATAGTGTCCACTTCCACTGGCTCATCATGGCCTGTTCCACTTGATCTGTTTCCAGTCTGGACCCTCACTCTCTCTGCTTTCTCTAACAAAAGCTAAATATGCACATCTGCTCCTCTGTCAGCAGCTGCTAGCTGTTTATTTTTGCCTGTCTCTTCCCTACTTGTTCTTTTTTTGTTTTGTTTTGTCTTGTCGAGGTAGAGTCTCATTGTAGCTTTGGCTGACCTGGAACTCATCCTATAGTCCCAGGCTGACCTCAAACTCATGGCAATCCTACACACTTGGCCTCCCAAGTGCTGGGATTAAAGGTGTGCACAACCCTGTCCCGGCTTTGTTTTGTTTTAGTATTTTTATTCATTTATTTGCGAGCAGAGGGAGAGAAACAAAGACAGAGAGAGAGAAAGAGACAATGGGCGGGCCAGGTCCTCTTGTCATTGCAAATGAACTCCAGATGCATACTCCACAATGTGCATCTGGTTTTATGTGGGTACTGGGGAATTGAAAAAAAATGCAAAAACATCTGTCAGGCTTTGCAAACAAGCACCTTAACTGCTGAGCCATCTCTCCAGCCCTCCCCCTACTTTTTTTTTTGAACTTTATTTTTTATTTATTTATTTGAGAGAGAGAGAGAAAGAAGGAAAAAGGCAGAGAGAAGGAGAAAGAATGGGTGTGCCAGGGCCTCCAGCCACTACAAATGAACTCCAGACACACGTGCCCCCCTTGTGGGTTCTGGAGAATTGAACCGAGGTCCTTTGGCTTTGCAGGCAAACACTTTAACCTCTAACCGCTAAGCCATCTCTTCAGCCCTCTTTTTTTCTTTTGGTTTATTTTTATTTATTTGAAAGTGACAGAGAGAAGCCAGGCGTGGTGGTGCACGCCTTTAATCCCAGCACTCGGGAGGCAGAGGTAGGAGGATCACCGTGAGTTCAAGGCCACCCTGAGACTACAGAGTTAATTCCAGGTCAGCCTGGACCAGAGTGAGACCCTACCTCGAAAAAGAAAAAAAAAAAAAAAAAAAAAGTGACAGAGAAAGAAAGAGGCAGAGGCAGAGAGAAAGAGAATGGGCGCGCCAGGGCCTCCAGCCACTGCAAACGAACTCCAGAGGGGTGCGTCCCCTTGTGCATCTGGCCAACGTGGGTCCTGGGGAATCGAGCCTCAAACCGAGGTCCTTAGGCTTCACAGGCAAGTGCTTAACCACTAAGCCATCTCTCCAGCCCTCCTACTTGCTTTTTAAGAAAGACTATCAAGTAGCTCAGGCTGTCCTTAAACTAGCTATGTAGCTGTCTCTGCTTCCCAAGTATTGTGATGGAGGAGTCTGGCCACAGATCCTAAAGCTTCTCCCAAGTGGTAAGATTTTTAGAAAAGGGCACATCTTCATTGTGGGTGTGTGTTTATGCAGTGGAGGGGGGTTACTGAAGGAAGCAGGGAGGGTGGGGCCTGCCAGGCAAGGAAGGGAACTAAGCCCTTGATGTTTCTGGGAGATTTCCAGCCACAGGGGCCACAACATAAGATGGATGAAGCCACAGGACCCAGGTGACAGATCTTTGGACCCAAACTTCTGATCTGGCTTCCGCAGTGAGGTAGGAAGGATCCTGGCCAGCAGGTCAGTCAGCAGCCCTGGGAGGAAGATGTTGGAGAATAAGCGGCCCTGTTGCCCTAGAAATGACTTTGTTTCCTTCCATCCAAATAACTGAGTTCCTGTTGTTACTCATGAGGTCTTTGAAAGGAGTAGGTGATCTGAAAAGGGCCAAGGGCTCAAGAATACTGTGAGAGAAGCTTCACAGGTCCAATCTCTTGGAGCTACTGGGAGCTGTGGCTGGGGGGGGGGGGGGAGGAGAAACGGGTCAAAGGAAGCCTGGCTAGGAGCCCAGGGGGTGCTGTGGGCAGTGACCCACCCAGCCCGCAGGGGGCGCCCTTTGGGATCGGGAAGGTAGGGGTGTGGCTCCCCCTGGCGGACGTGAGTCACAGCGCATGGCCATCTCAGGATTTCCTCCTCTGCTGCGTGACCTCAATTGAAGGTCAGAGTTATGTCGCCGCCTTCTGCCCTTAGGCTTCTGTGATTGTCACCCTTGACCGCCTGGTCCTCCCTGAGCAGCATGAAGCTCGCCAGCCTCGAAGGTGGCCCGGTGTTCGGCCTACTGAGTTCGCTGTTTGTGCTGCTGCCGCCGCCCTCACCGAGGGTAACCTGGGCGCAGACCACCCCCGGCACCCCCAGCGTCGGGGCCCAGCCAGGCATCCCCAATGCCCCAGACCTCCGAGAGCGAGCGCGGGCCCTGATGCAACATTTCCCCCTTGTGGATGGGTGCGTAAGAGTGGCTTGAGGTGAATGAAGATAAAAGGGGACTGAGCACACACCCCTGGGCTGCAGAGGAGAGAAAGGCTTTTCCTACCACTCACCTCTGGCTGCCCTGTCTCCCACCGTTAGTGAGTGTCCTTTCTCTTTATCGTTCTGTCTGGCAGGAACTCACAGCCCCTACTCCCTACCTCCAGCCCAGGGCTCAAGGGATCTCAGCATTGTCTAGGCAACAATGTAGAGTCGGGAATGGTCATAGGAAGATATCCTGCTAAACCTGGAAGCCAAAGAGGTCCAGGTGTATGGGTGTTTGTTCGTTTGTTTGCCTGACTCTAGCCCAGGGTATTCTGGAACTCACTATGGAGCCCAGACTGGCTCCATACTTTCCAATCATCCTCCTGCCTCAACCTCTGAAGTGCTGGAATTACAGCACAGCCACATAGCCATCGACCATTTGAACTTGATCTAACTTCTGCCTTGACTTCCCTCCAGCCACAATGACCTGCCCCTGATTGTGAGGCAGTTTTACCAGAATGGGCTACAGAATGCTAACCTGCGAAATTTCAACCGTGGTCAAACCAGCCTGGACAGGCTTAGAAATGGCCTCGTGGGTGCCCAGGTACCACAGAGACATAAAGAACACTATAAAGTACATAAAGAGTTGCTTGGGCAAGTTGGGAAGAGAGGTCGCCCCCCCACCCCCAGCCAGAGATCAGAAGTTAGATGGGAACTCAGTTACCATAGTACCTCAGAAGGTGCCAGGATAGATGCTGGTGCTGTAGAGGTGACAGTGAGCCAGCTTGGTGGGCATGAAAACACACCACATAATAAGCAGACCATTACACGTGGCCTCAGGGCCCATGGAGCTCCATAGGACCTGCCCATGCACAAGCCAACCCCTGGCCTTGTCCACAGTTCTGGTCAGCCTATGTCCCATGCCAGACTCAGGACCGGGATGCAGTGCGCCTCACAATGGAACAGATTGACCTCATTCACCGCATATGTGCCTCCTATTCTGAGCTGGAACTTGTGACATCAGTTAAAGGTAGGTGGACATGTGCGATGTGTTAGGGACTTGACGCAGCTACTTTAACTGCTGAAAATAATCACCTGACCTATACCTTCTTGCAGCTCTGAACAGCACCCAGAAACTGGCCTGTCTCATTGGTGTGGAGGGTGGCCACTCACTAGACAACAGTCTCTCTGTGCTTCGGAGTTTCTACCTGCTGGGAGTGCGCTACCTGACCCTCACCCACACCTGCAACACACCCTGGTAAGCACAACACAGACAGTTGGGCCCACTGAGGCAGAAACCTGCCCTTATGTGCCCAAACCAAACCTTACCTTTAGGATCTGGCAGTGGCTGGTGGAAGTTGGTGTTTTGGGATACTCAAAGTAAGACAGATTCCTCCCCTTGCCAGCCACAACCCATCCTGGGTCCTTGAATTGCCTGTAGGGGGTTGAAGGATTGACTGTATGGTGGAGCCTTTACGATCCCAGTCATGGCCACCAGTCAGACTTTCCTCCTGGCCATCTTGCAGGGCAGAGAGCTCAACTAAAGACATCCACGCATTCTACAACAATGTCCGTGGGCTGACCAGCTTTGGTGAGGTAGTGTCCCTGCTTCATACAACATTCCACATAGATGCACACCTTTCTGAATGATGAATGTATACACATGTGCATCTCTGACACTCTCTTCTCAACCCGTCCCTGCAGAAGGTGGTGGCAGAAATGAATCGCTTGGGCATGATGGTTGACTTGTCCCATGTCTCAGATGCTGTGGCACGGCGAGCCCTAGAAGTGTCACAGGCACCCGTGATCTTCTCCCACTCAGCTGCCCGGAGTGTGTGCAAAAATGCTCGGAATCTTCCTGATGACATCCTGAAGCTTCTGGTGAGAAATTACCCAGCTCTGGAAACTAGAACAAGAGGTTTAGACCAAGAGGCCTCAGGCTGAACATATTCAACCCCACAAAACCAGTCATAGCTCTTGAGCTTTTATTTTATTTACTTATTTATTTGAGAGAGAGAGTAAAAGAGGCAAAGAGAGAGAATGGGGGCTGGAGAGATGGCTTAGTGGTTAAGGAATTTGCTTGCAAAGTCAAAGGACTCAGGTTCAATTCCCCAGGACCCAAATAAGCCAAATGCACAAGGTGGTGCATGTGTCTGGAGTTCTTTTATAGTGGCTGAAGGCCCTGGCATGCCCATTCTCTCCTCTCTCTCTCTCTCTCAAATAAACTTTTTTAAAAAATTAAGGGCTGGAGAGATGGCTTAGCAGTTAAGCGCTTGCCAGTGAAGCCTAAGGACCCTGGTTCAAGGTTCAATTCCCCAGGACCCACGTTAGGCAGATGCACAAGGGGGCGCACGCATCTGGAGTTTGTTTGCAGTGGCTGGAAGTCCTGGTGCGCCCATTCTCTCTTTCTCTATCTGCCTCTTTCTCTCTCTCTCTGAATGTTGCTTTCAAATAAATAATTTTTTTTTAAAAGTTTAAAAAAAAGTTAAAAAGGGCTGTAGAGATGCCTTAGTGGTTAAGGCTCTTGCCTGTCAAGCCTAAGGACCCAGGTTCGATTCTCCAGGCCCCACGTAAACCAGATGCACATGGTGGAACATGCATCTGGAGTTTGTTTGCAGTGGCTAGAGGCCCTAGCACACCCATTCTCTCTCTCTCTTCCCTCTCTCTCTCCCTCTCTCTCTTTCTCTCTCTGTCTTCTCTCTGTCTGTAATAAATAAATAAAAAATCAGAAACAATTTAAATAGATAATAAAAGAATGGGAGAGAGAGAAGGGGCATGCCAGGGTCTCCTGAACATTGTAAACGAACTCCAGACACATGTGCCACCTTGTGCATCTGGCTTTACATAGGTACTGGGGAATCAAGTCTGGTTCCTTTGGCTTTTCAGGCAAGTGCCTTAACTGCTAAGCCATTTCTCCAGCCTGCCCTTGAACTCTTGAACCAAGTGAGGCACTGTAGATGACAGAAATTCGTCTACCCCTCAAACTCAGGGCCAAGTCATCACCCAAACTAAAGTTGAGCCTTCCCCATGGACACAAAGCCAGGGAGAAGGAAGTCTCCTCTGGCCCCTAAAGCTTTCTTACAGGGGATAGACCAAGCCAAATGCCCGTTTGCCCATCCCTGCAGAAGAAGAACGGTGGCATTGTGATGGTGTCCTTGTCTGTAGGAGTGCTCCAGTGCAACCTGTTAGCCAACGTGTCCACAGTAGCAGGTAAGCCTCCCCTGGCCTCCTGGGTGTATTGGAGTTTGAAAGAACAGACAACTGGGCAGGCAAGCTGTGAATCTCAGCAGCAGGAGGAGGAGGAGGATGAATAGGAAAGAGAGCACTAGGGTGGTGGCGCACACCTTTAATCCCAGCACTGGGAGGCAGAGGTAGGAAGATCCCTGTGAGTTCGAGGCCAGCCTGAAGCTACAGAGTGAGTTCCAGTCAGCCTGGGCTAGAGTTAGATCCTGTCTTGGAAAAAGAAAATAAAAGGAAATAAAGAGAGAAAAAGATGGGAGTGGGGAGGCAATCATGCTTTTTGAGTTAGAGGTCAGAAAAGTAGAGAGGCTTAGCAATGGAAGTCTAGTAGCTGAGGGGGGAGGGAAGGAGGGAGAGAGGATGAAAAAGTGAATGAATGAATGAATATCCAGGGCATAGAGGCAAGCAGACTAAGAAGTTTGACCAGCATCTGAAAAAGATGAAATAGGAAGAGGGAAAAGAAAAAGTGCTGGGTGTGGTGGTGCACGCTTTTAATGTGCCAGTACTCAGGAGGCAGAGGTGGGACAATGGCCAGGAACTGCAGAGTGAGTTCCAGGTCAGCCTGGGCTAGAGTGGGATCCTACCTTGGGGGAAAAAAAAAAAAAGTTATGCTTTCTGAGTTAGAACCCAGCAAGCGGGCATGCTTAGCAGTAAATATGTATAAACAACTCTCTGCTAGGCTTTCTGAAATGTTCTGGGTTTGTACTTGCAGCCTTGGTGGTATCTTAGCACAGTCCCACAGTTTAGTCAAAACTCCCGTGATAGGGGCTGGAGAGATGGCTTAGCAGTTAAAGTACTTGCTTGAGAAGCCTAAGGACACAGGTTCAATTCCCAAGTACCACATAAGCCAGATGCACAAGGTGGTACATGTGTCTGTAGTTCCTTTGCAGTGGCTAGAGGCCCTGGTGTGCCCATTCTCTCCCTACCCCCACCTCCATCTCTATCCCTGTATCTCTATCTGCATTTCTCTCTCTCCCAAGTAAATAAAATATTTAAAATAAAAATTTTAATCCCATGTGGGGGCTAGAGAGATACCTTAGCAGTTAAGGCATGTGCCTGCAAAGCCAAATGACCCAGGGTTGATTCCCCAGTAAAGCCAGATGCACAGGGTGGCATATGTATCTGGAGTTTGTTTGTAGTGACTAGGGGCCCTGGCATGCCCATTCTCTCCCTCTATCTGCCTTTCTCACTTTCTCTCTCAAATAAAGAAATAAAAATTTTAAAAAGATGTTGTATGCATTTAATCCCAGCACTTGGGAGGCAGAGGTAGGAGGATCACCTTGAGTTTAAGACTACCTTGAGACTACATAGTGAATTCCAGGTCAACCCGAGCTAGAGTGAGACCCTACCTCAAAAAAAAAAAAAAAATGATGGTGTTTGCAGATATAACTCAGTTGGATTCATGCTTACATGAAGCCTTGTGGTTGATACCCAACACAGCCTAAGACCCAGACCGAGAGTGGTGGTGGCACATGTCTGTGATCCCAGCACTCAGGAGGTAGAAGTTTAGGGTCATTCTTTGCTACACAGGGAATTGGAAACTACATGAGACCATGTCTCCAAAACATGAAATAAAATAAAAGGAATGGAAAAGACAATACCATCATGGACAGTATACAGCACCTTTAGCACTCTCTGGATCTGGTTCATGAAATCCAGACTGCCTTTCTGGTTGACTTTAAGGGCTTTGATCAGACATTGGGTTGTGTCCCCTATCTGTGCCTCTACAGGGGCTATCAAAGCAGCCTGACCCTGCCTGCACCTTAGGTCCTTGTCCCTTTCTCCATGTCCGTATCCCTGGAAAGGAGCTCTACCACGTTCTCCAGACTGGAATCCGAGATGAGCCCTCTCGGGACATGGCCTGAATCAGTGGCTCTCCAAATGTGACCTGAGGTCCAGTCTAGAGCCAGTTAGAATTAGTGCAGGACAAACCTTAGGGCAGTCAGGGTGCCAGGGCTTCCCTTACCCTGGAAGTGCCGCACTGCTGACTCTCTCCCCAGATCACTTCGACCACATCAAGACGGTCATCGGATCTGAATTCATCGGGATTGGTGGAGATTATGATGGCACCAGCCAGTGAGTTCTTCCCTGTGGCTAGCCTGAGGCTGCCTGAAGGCAGTGGGGCCTTCACAATCACTATACCCCCTACACCATGGTCCTCGCAGTCCTTAGGTCTTGCCCATTTGGCACCTCTCTATCCCCAGGGTTAGCTTCCTGCTTCCTGATTGTCTTCACTAAGGCGAATTTGGTTAAAGCTCATCCATCCAGCATATGTACCCACTCCCAGCCCCGGCAGGCCCATTCCAGCTAAGCAGGGCAGTTCTGCAGCAGGCTGGCCTTACTGATCATCTTCTCTTTCCAATTTGGGTTTTGAAAAACCTTCTTCCCTCCCTTGCCTTTTTTTTTTTTTTTTTTTTTTGGTTTCTTTCAAGGTAGGGTCTCACTCTGGAATTCACTCTGTAGTCTCAGGCTGGCCTCAAACTCAAAGTGATCCTATCATTGCCTCCCAAGTGCTGAGATTAAAGGAGTACACCACCACACCCAGCCATTGTCCTTTTTTTGAGACAAGGTCTCACTGTATAGCCCAGGCTGGCCTCAACTTGTTTTTGTTTCTTTGGGATATTTTTTTGTCAGTTCTAGGATCAAACTTGGGGCCTTGTGCATGCTAACCAATGACTCTAAACTGAGCTGCCACTTCAGAACTACAACATCAGCCCTTCTTTCTTTTTTTTTTAATTTTTGTTTATTTGTTATTTGTTTGAGAGAAGCAGACAGAGAGAGTAATAGAGAAAAAATGGGCACACCAGGGCCTCCAGACACTGCAAATGAACTCCAGATGCATGCGCCACCTTGTGCATCTGGCTTACATGAGTCCTGGGGAATCAAACATAGGTCCTTTGGCTTTGCAGGCAAAAGCCTTAATTGCTAAGCCATCTCCCCAGTCCAGCCCTTCTTCTTTCTAATGGATGGGGCTAGGGATATATAGCTCAATGGTAGGATGCTGGCCTGTCATATATCAGCCCCAGGGTTTGATCTCTAATACCACATGTTGTATGTATGTATTTTATTTTCAAGAATATTTTGAGACCTCCTCTGAAGGAAGACGACAGGAGCAAATCACTATCTCCAAGTCTTCACTTCCCACATCTGACCATTGCTGGGGTGCAGTGCACCCAGGACACACAAGGGTTGCAGTTCCAAGTTGGAAACAAGGTACCAGGTGTAAGTCTCATGTGGTTGTCATACCACACAGGTTCCCCCAGGGGCTGGAGGACGTGTCCACATACCCAGTGCTCATAGAAGAGTTGCTGAGACGGGGCTGGAGTGAGGAAGAGCTTCAAGGTGTCCTTCGAGGAAACCTGCTAAGGGTCTTTGGACAAGTGGAACAGGTATGCTGAGGTGGGCCAGAGAGTGGTGCCTGGTCCTAAACCAGTGCATCAGCAAGACCTTGGGGAGCTGCTGACCCCAATTGTCACTTCTAGGTACGGGAGGAAAAGAAATGGCAAAGCCCCCTGGAGGACATGATCCCAGAGGAGCAGCTGGACGGTGCTTGCCACTCTGTCCTGCAACATCTGCATCAGAAACAGTACCAAGACCAAAAACTTAGAGAGATCCCAACACATCAGTCACTCCTAAAGTTGTCACCTAAGGGGTCATCAAAATCTTCTCTCCACATAGTCCCAACTCCCGCCATTATTACCACCTTTCCAGTCCTTGCTTTGTGGCTTTGGTGACCCAGTAAGTCCTGCCAGATATGTTTCTGACACTCTTGTACCTCTTTTCTAAATACAAATATTTCTTGAAAATAAATGTTTTGGGGGAGGGAGGGAATTACCATGGGATATTTTTTATAATCATGGAAAATGTTAATAAAAATTTAAAAAGAGGGCTGGAGAGATGGCTTAGCGGTTAAGCGCTGGCCTGTGAAGCCTAAGGACCCCGGTTCAAGGCTCGGTTCCCCAGGTCCCACGTTAGCCAGATGCACAAGGGGGCGCACGCGTCTGGAGTTCGTTTGCAGTGGCTGGAAGCCCTGGCGCACCCATTCTCTCTCTCTCTCTCCCTCTATCTGTCTTTCTCTCTGTGTCTGTCATTCTCAAATAAATAAAGTAAAAATTTAAAAAAAAATTTAAAAGAAAAGAAAAATAAAAGAAAATAAATGTTTTGAACATACAACCAGATGTGAGTTCCGTCTCTATGGTAGAGTCTAGTGACAAAGGCTTGCTATGGTTAGTGGGAAGCTCAGGATTTCAGCCACTGTTTGTCCAAGGAGGTTGTGTTGGCAGTAATCTGAGGCAACCCAAGTGTTTCAGCTCTCGGTGAAGCCAATGGGTGGATCTGGCTCCAGGAGGATTGATCCTTGTTTGGGATTCCTTCTGAGTAGCTCATCTCAACCCACAAACTGAACCATTGATACCACCTAAGGGGCAGGGAATTTTTTTTTTTTTAATTTTTGAGGTAGGGTCTCAGCTCAGGCTGACTTGTAATTCACTCTGTAGTCTCAGGGTGACCTCAAACTCATGGCGATCCTCCAAGTGCTGGGATTAAAGGTGTTTGCCACCATACCTGGCTCTTTTTTCTTATTCGTTTGCAAGGAGAGAGAGAAAGAAAGAAAATAGGCATCCTCTAAAAAGAAAGAGAATAAGGAAGAGGCAGGGCTTCTTGCCACTGCAGACAAATTCCAGATACATGTACCACTTTATGCATCTGGATTTATGTGGGTATCAGAGAATTGAACCCAGGCTGTCAGGCTTGGAATATCCTTGAACTTGTGATTCTCCTGCCTCAACCTCTTAAGTAGATAATACTATCAACATACAACACTACACCTCTGTGAGAAGGTATTTTTTGTTGTTGTTTTGTTTTTTAAGGTAGGGTCTCGCTGTAGCCCATGCTGACCTGGAAAACACTATGTATTCTCAGGCTGACCTGGAACTCATGGCAATCCTCCTACCTCAACCTCTTAAGTGCTGGGATTAAAGGTGTTTGGTTGGCTTTTTGAAGTAGAGTCTCACTCTAATCCAGTCTGACCTGGAATTCACTATGTAGTCTCATGGTGGCCTTGAACTCACAGCAATCCTCTTACCTCTGCCTCCTGACTGCTGGGATTAAAGGACTGTGCCACCACACCTGACTTTGTGTAGTAGTTTTTTAAACAACACCAGCTACAAGTAACATCATTTGAAAGCAGTTTCTGGCCCGATGTGTTAGTGCACTCCTTAATCCCAGCATTTGGGAGGCAGACAGAAGGATCCTAAGGAAGCTGGCTAGTTAGACCGGCCAGATCTGTGAGCTCTGGGTTTAGTGAGAGACCCTATCTCAATAAAAAACATCATGCCTGAGTAGCTTTCACATGCATGCATATGCACATGTGACCCCATACATATAAACATGCATATACACATGTGCTCATACACATATACAAAAGCAAAAACAATTTTTTTTCGTTCAAGGTAGGGTCTTTCTAGCCCAGGCTGGCCTCAAACCATGCCCTTCATTTCACCCATCTCTCCTTTCTCACCGTTTTGGATGTTCGGAGTAGCAGTGAACGTTCTTTAATCCCACTTCAAATCCCTCCAAGCCAAACAAATACATCAGTCAGGGTCGGTTTAGAAAAGGAAGGATCAGGCTGGACTGATAGATTAGTGCTTAAGGCGCTTGCCTGTGAAGCCTAAGAATCCAGATTTGATTTCCTAGTACCCCCATGATGCACAAGGTGGCGCATGTGTCTGGATTTTGTTTGCAGGGCTGAGGGCCCTGGTGTGTCCATTCTCTGTTTGCCTCTTTCTTTCTCTCATTCTCTTTCTCAGATAAATAAATAAAATATTTTAAAAATCAAACAACCCAGATGCAAGTCCAGGTAGCTATAGCCACCTGATATTTGATAAAAATGCTAAAAATACTCACTGGAGAAAAGACAGCCTCTTCAGCAAATGGTACTGGGAAAAATGGATATTTATCTGTAGAAAGATAAAAATAGATTCTTCTCTCTCTCCATGCACAAGAATTAAGTCCATAATATGATGGAGAATGGAATTTCAAAGGGGAAAGTGCGGGGTTGGGGGAAGGAGGGTATTACCATGGATATTTTTTATAATCATTGAAAATGTTAATAAAAATTGTGGAAATTAAAAAAAAAATTAAAAAAGACTTAAGTCCAAATGGATTAAAGACCTTAACATAAGACCCGAAACTCTGAAACTGCTAAAGGAAAAAGTAGGGGAAACTCTTCAACATATTGGTCTTGGCAAAGACTCTCTGAATATAACCCCAATTGCTCAGGCAATAAAGCTACAGATTAACTGCTGGGACCTCATGAAATTACAAAGATTTTGTACAGCAAAGGACACTGCGAATAAAGCAAAGAGGCAACCTACAAAATGGGAAAAAATCTTTGCCAGCTATACATCTGATAGCGATTAATATCTAGGATATACAAAGAACTGAAAAAATTAAATAAGAAATCAAACAAGCCAATTAAAAAATGGGCTATGGGGCTGGAGAGATGGCTTAGCGGTTAAGCGCTTGCCTGTGAAGCCTAAGGACCCCAGGCTGAACCCAGGCTGTCAGGCTTGGAGTATCCTTGGTTAAAGCTCATCCATCCAGCATATGTACCCACTCCCAGCCCCGGCAGGCCCATTCCAGCTAAGCAGGGCAGTTCTGCAGCAGGCTGGCCTTACTGATACACAAGGGGGCGTACTCTGGAGTTCATTTGCAGTGGCTGGAAGCCCTGCCATGCCCATTCTCTCTCTCTCTTCTCTCACTCTCTGCCTCTTTCTCTCTCTGTCCATCACTGTCAAATAAATCAATAAAAATAAACAAAAAAATTTTTAAAAAATGGGATATGGAACTAAATAAAGAGTTCTCAAAAGAAGAAGTATGAATGGCATATAAGCATCTAAAAAAATGTTCTACATCCCTAGTCATCAGAGAAATGCAGATTAAAACCACGTTGAGATTCCATCTCACTCCTGTCAGATTGGCTACCATCATGAAAACAAATGACCATAAATGCTGACGAGGATGTGGAAAAAGAGGAACCCTTCTACACTGTTGGTGGGAATGCAATCTGGTCCAGCCATTGTGGAAATCAGTGTGGAGGGTCCTAAGACAGCTAAAAATTGGTCTACCATATGACCCAGCTATAGCACTCCTAGGCATATATCCTAAGGACTTATCTCATGTACTTAGAAGTACTTGTTCAACCATGTTTATTGCCATTCAATTCATAATAGCTGGGAAATGGAACCAGCCTAGATGTCCCTCAACTGATGAATGGATCATGAAGATATGGCACATTTATACAATAGAATTCCGCTCAGTGGTAAAGAAAAATGAAGTTATGAAATTTGCAGGAAAATGGATGGATCTGGAAAGGATTATACTAAGTGAGGTAACCCAGGCCCAGAAAGCCAAGCATCGCATGTTAATCAAAATCAAAGAGGATATAAATAAATCATATGTAATCCTACTTTTTTGGACAATGGAACACTCAGGAGCCGTAGATTGTGGCTAGAAAATTTTCAGTGCCAGGGATGGTATATCTTCCAGTGAGTTGTTGGCCAGGGAGGTCCCTGATGCTCCCAAAACATTATAGGCCATTGCCAAGGCCCTTGGTTTCCCACCAGGAATAGATGGCAAGACCCTATTGCTGAAGACTCCACATATTTGGGCTGCAAGGCCACTGAGAAATCTTGCTGGATCTGACCTGATAACCTCCTCCATGTAGACCAGATGAAAGAAAGCTGGAAGAAGCCCTTCTGCATGCAGTTCCATGGGAGAAAGAGAAATCACCAATGAAGATACTCATCAGTGGACACTGCAAGTCTTATAATTGGCCAGCCAGGCCAAATGAGCCAATGGGTGCAATCGTGGTACTTCTGTTATGGGGAAAACCAACTGTCCTCTAATTGGACTGGAGGCCTGCTCCATGGGAAGGGAATACATCCCTGATACTGAAAACTTAAAACAGGGGTAGTCATGAGCCTTAAGGGTGTAATGTCTGCTGTTGTCTGGCCAAATGTATATACTATGCTTATCAAACTACCCAGTAAGCACTTCTGTTAATGTTCACATCCTTATATTAATGCTACTCTCACTTTTGGTTGAGAATCTTCTCTTTTCAGATGGCAGTGACCTTGGGACAACTCAGAAAGTATCATGGTGATGGAAAGAAATGACCGCAGTGCTCAGTACTGCAATATCTCTATCACACCTGCCAAGGCTCAGGGTCTAATGTGGAAGAGGTGATGGAAAGAATGTAAGAGCCAAAGGAAGGGCAGGGCTCCATACAACATGCTCCCTCCAGACACAAAATAGCCTGGATATCCATGGCATCACAGTGTCTGACACTACCTGCATAAGACCATCACAAGAGGAGGAAAAGATCAAGACATCAAAAGTAAAAGAGAGACTGATTGAGATGGGGAGGGGGTATGATGGAGAGTGGAGTTTCAAAGGGGTAAGTGGAGGGAGGGAGGGTATTACCATGGGGTATTCTTTATAATCATGAAAGTTGTCAATAAAAAAATTAAAAAATATAAAAAAGAATTAAAAAATATAAAAAAATTAAAAAGTTAAAAAACAAACAAAAATGAAAGTGATCATTTGAAGAAAAAAAAAAAAAGAGGGCCAGGCATGGTGGTACACGCCTTTAGTTCCAGCACTTGGGAGGCAGAAGTAAGAGAGTCACCTTGAGTTCAAGGCCACCCTGAGACTACATAGTGAATTACAGGTCAGCCTGAGCTACAGCAGGACCCTACCTCAAAAAAAAAAGAGGGCTGGTCCTCAACAGATGAGTGGATAATGAAGATGTGGCACATTTATACAATGGAGTTCTACTCAGCGGTAAAGAAAAATGAAGTTATGAAATTTGCAGAAAAATGGATGGACCTGGAAAGTATTATACTAAGTGAGGTAACCCAGGCCCAGAAAGCCAAGTGCCACATGTTCTCTCTCATATGTGGATCCTAGCTACAGATGATTGGGCTTCTGTGTGAGAATGAAAATACTTAGTAGCAGTGGCTAGTAAAGTAAAAAAGAGACATAAAGGGTAGAGAAAGGAAGGGAGGAGGATACTTAATAGGTTGATATTGTATATATGTAATTACAATGATTGTAATGGGGAGGTAATATGATGGAGAATGGAATTTCAAATGGGAAAGTGTGGGGGTGGGGAGGAAGGGAATTACCATGGGATATATTTTATAATCATGGAAAATGTTAATAAAAATTAAAAAAAATTAAAAAATAAAAAAATAAAAATAAAATAAAAAGAGGGCTGGAGACATGGCTTAGCAGTGAAGGTGCTTGCCTACAAAGGCTACGGACACAGGCTCAATTCCCCAATACCCACATAAGCCAGATGCACAAGGTAGCACATGTGTCTGGAGTTCATTTGCAGTGGCTGGGAGCCCTGGTGCACCCATTCTCTCTATATATCTGCATCTTCCTTTCTCTTTCTCTCTCTCAAGTAAATAAAATTTTTTTTTTAAAAAAAGGAAGGATTTCTCTTACTTAGTATTTAAAAATGGGGGGAAATCTACTGAAAACCTAATCAAAAGCCTATGGTGGGGGAGGTCACAAGCCTTAGGAATGTAACACCTGCTGGTGTTTGGCTAAATGCATATATTATGCTCACCAAACTGCCCTGTAAGCACTTTATTTAATGTTCATAGCCATATATTAATGCTACTCTCACTTTTGGTTAGAGAAGTTTCTCTTTTCAGATGGCGGTGACCACTGGTATGACCCAAAAGGCACCATAGTGCTCAGAAATAACAAAGATAAAATTGGCCAAATTGTCACGTCTTTTTTTTTTTCCAAGCCTTGCACTGTCCACTGTCCTCCATAGGATCCTTTAGACCGTACTGTATGTGTAAACACGACATAGCCTGGGACGCCTGAGACCCTGTCTCCAGAAATAGAGAGGGGTGCTGGAGTAACGGGTTTACATTCTGAGTTTAATTTCCCAGCACCCATTTAAAGATGGACACAAAATGGCACATGAGTCTGTGATCCCAAAAGACCTAAGGCAATGGGAGGGGGAATGCAGAAGAATCTAGAAGCATGCAGGCCAGCTATACTGGCACACATACAGTGGCAAAAACAAGAAGGCAGACCCTGTCTCAAAAAGAAAGCAAGGGCTGGAGAGATGGCTTAGCGGTTAAGCGCTTGCCTGTGAAGCCTAAGGACCCCGGTTCGAGGCTCGGTTCCCCAGGACCCACGTTAGCCAGATGCACAAGGGGGCGCACGCGTCTGGAGTTCGTTTGCAGAGGCTGGAAGCCCTGGAGTGCCCATTCTCTCTCTCTCCCTCTATCTGTCTTTCTCTCTGTGTCTGTCGCTCTCAAATAAATAAATAAAAAATTAAAAAAAAAAAAAGAAAGAAAGCAAATGCCGGATGTGGTAGTGCACAGCTTCAATCCCAGTACTTGGGAGGCAGGGGTAGAGGGATTTCTGTAAGACAAGGCCAGCCTGGGACTAACTAAGCACTGTGGTTTCAGGAGTTCCAGCCTCAGCATTACACAACAGAGGTAATGCAGCTCCACCAGGAGTTGAGATGTAATTAGTTAATAATCATGATTGCAGCAGACCCGGGGGCACTACTTTTCATTCACCCTTCTTCCTCAGTGTTCAAGTTCAAAGCAGAGTAATTACCAGGGCCACTTTTATGTTGACGGGTCCTGCATTCTGATGCCAGTCTCTTTGGCTCCACAATTCTAAGGGAAGAAATAATCCAAAGGGAAGACTGATCTGTTTGGATTTTCAGTCTCCTTGGATCTGTTCTATTTGAAATAGTTTTAAATTTTATTTTATTGTATTTATTTGTGAGACAGAGAAAGAGTCAGATGGATAGAGTGAGAAAGTACGGTGGCACCAGGGCCTTCAGCCACTGCAAATGAACTCTAGACGCATGCGCCCCCTTGTGCATCTGGCTAATGTGGGTCCTGGGAAATCAAAACTGGGTCCTTTGGCTTTGCAGGCAAATGTCTTAACCACTAAGCCATCCCTCTGCTAGGAGTATGGCTAACTATCAAACAAGCGACTTTAACTGCTGAGCCATCTCACTAGCCGTGTGGCTATCAAACCCAGGATCTAAATCATATTAGGCAATATCCCTACCATTGAGTTCCCCTCCTCTTTAATACCTTCCTAATGCTCTGCTGCCTTCAAGAAGATGTGTGTGGGGCTGGAGGGATAGCTTAGCAGAGCCAAAGAACCCAGGTTCGATTCCCTAGTACCCAGATGTGCAAGGGGCGCATGCATCTGGAGTTCATTTGCAGTAGCTGGAGGCCCTGGCCTGCCCATTCTCTCTCTACCTCCCTCTTTCTCTATCAAATAAATAAATAAAAATAAAATATTTTTTAAATGATGTGTGTGTGTGTGAGATCTGTGTACCTGTTTGTGTGTGTGTACATACATATGTTTGTGTGCCCATATGCACACGTGCATAGAGACCAAAGATTGATGTCAAGTGTCTTCCTCAATCTTTTTTGTTTGTTTGTTTTTCAAGGTAGGGTCTCATTCAGCCCAGGAGGACCTGGAATTCACTATGTAGTCTCACACTGGCCTCAAACTCACAGCAATCCTACCTCTGCCTTGCAAGTGCTGGAATTAAAGGCATGCGCCACTATGCCCAGTTCTACCTTATTTTATTAAGCTTATTTTATTTATGTATTTGAGAGAAAGAGGCAGACAGAGAGAGAGAGAGAGAGAGAGAGAGAGAGAAAAAGAATGGGTGTGCTAGGGCCTCTAGTGACTGCAAACAAACTCCAGATACGGAAAGTGTGGGGGTGGGGAGGGAGGGAATTGCCATGGGATATATTTTATAATCATGGAAAATGTTAATAAAAATTAAAAAAAAAAAACCTCCAGATACATGGGCCACCTTGTGTATCTGGGTTTGCATGGGTCCTGGGGAATCAAACCAGGGTCCTTTGGCTTTGCAGGCAAGCACCTTAACTGCTAAGCCATCTCTCCAGGCCTCCACCTTATTTTTTATTTTTATTTATTTATTTGAGAGCGAGAAAGAGAAAGAGGCAGAGGGAGTGAGAGAGAGAATGGGCACACCAGGGCCTCCAGCCACTGCAAACAAATTCTACATGCATGCGCCCCCTTGTGCATATGGCTTACATGGGTCCTGGGGAATCTAACCAGAGTCCTTTGGCTTTGCAGGCAAATGCCTTAACTGCTAAGCCATCTCTCCAGCCCTCTACCTTATTTTTTTAAATACTTTATTTATTTATTTACAAACACAGAGAGAGAGAGAATAGTTGCACCAAGGCCTCCAGTCACTTCAAACAAACTTTAAACACATGTACTACCTTGTGCATCTGGCTTTACGTGGGTACTGGGAAATCCAACCTGGGTGGTTAGGCTTTGTAAACAAGCATCTTAACTGCTGAGCCATCTCTCCAGCCCATTGTGGGTTTTTTTGTTTGTTTGTTTGTTTGTTTGTTTGTTTGGTTGGTTGGTTTTTCGAGGTAGGGTCTCACACTAGCCTTGACTGAACTAGAATTCACTATGTAGTCTCAGGGTGGCACTGAACTCACAATGATCCTCCTACCTCTGCCTCCCAAATGCTGGGATTAAAGGTGTGCACCACCACACCCAGCTCCAGCCCTATTTTTTTTTTTATTTTTATCAACATTTTCCATGATTATAAAATATATCCCATAGTAATTCCCTCCCTCCCTACCCCCACACTTTCCCATTTGAAATTCCATTCTCCATCATATTACCTCCCCATTACAATCATTGTAATTACATATATACAATATCAACCTATTAAGTATCCTCCTCCCTTCCTTTCTCTACCCTTTATGTCTCCTTTTTAACTTACTGGCCTCTGCTACTAAGTATTTTCATTCTCACGCAGAAGCCCAGTCATCTGTAGCTAGGACCCACATATGAGAGGGAACATGTGGCGCTTGCCAGCCCTATTTTTTAAATTTTATTTTATTTTACTTATTTGAGAGAAAGAGGCAGACAGAGAAAGGGAGAGAATGGGTGTGCCAGGGCCTTCAGCCACTGCAAACAAACCCCAGACACATGCGCCATTTTGTGCATCTGGCTTATGTGGGTCCTGGGGAATTGAACCTCAGTCCTTTGGCTTCACAGACAAACACCTTAACCCCTAAGCCATATCTCCAGCCACCCCTCTCCTTTTTTTCTTTTCTTTTCTTTTCCTTTCTTTTCTTTTCTTTTCTTTTCTTTTTTTTTAATAGACAGGATATCCCTCTATAGTTCAGGCTATCCCAGAACTCACTAGGTAGCCTAAACTGGTCTTATATTCTCCACCATCCTCGAGTCTGGAATTACAGATGTGAATGACCATGCCTGGCTTCTCCCCATCCCGCCCCCAGCGTATGGTGATGTAGTTCAAACTGGCTGCAAACCCTCCATCCTGTTGCTCTTGCTTCCCAGCGGCCAGAATTATACACCCAGCCAGGGACCCTCCTTGTCAGCCACTGGTGGCGTGCGTCCATGGTCTACCTACTCCCTAAAAGCAGCCATTGGAGAAGGGCCTGGCTTCAGGAGCCCCAGGCCAGCCTGAGCAACCCAGCGAAACCCTTTTACCGTAACAACAGACCCCCCCCCAAAAAAAAAAAAAACCCAGCAAAAATCCATACAGTTCTAATTCACCCTTCTACGTGGAAGTTGGCATGCCATGAAATGATGTGTCCCCTTTTGACGGCGAAGTACGAGGACACTACGCCCTCCCCTAGGACAGCGGGGAGTGAGGTTGGCAAAGCTCCTGCGCCCCTCACCGGTCCCCCACTGGCTTCTTGCCCCAGTTGCCAGTCGGCTGGGCCCGAGGCCGAGGGGGGCTCCGCGCCTCGGCGCCCCCGGGACCAGTCGGCCCGCCCGGCCCGAGGGGGCGCCCTCGTGTTGAGCGCGGAAGGACCCCGGGGGGCCCTCTAGCAGCTGCTCCTCCCCTCCGCGTGGGAAGATTCCAGCGCGTCGTCGGTTGGTTGCAGGTTGGTTGCAGAGTAAGTAGCGTGCCTGGAAGCCCGTCCGGGGGAAGCCGCGGCCTGCCCCCCACCCCCACCTCCACCCCCACCCCCGATGCCATTCTCGCCTTCTGTCCGTCCCCCGTCCTCAGGCTCTTGGGACCGTCGCCCCGCACGACATGCAGCCCACGGGCCTTGAGGGTTCCCGCGCGCTGGGCCGGGGGCCCCTCTCGAGTTCGCTGCTCCTGCTGCTTCTGCTGCTGCTTCAGCCCTCGGCCTACCCCCAGACCACTGAGGACACCTCCGGTGCCCAGACTGTGCCAGACACCGCCAGCGCCCAGACCGCTCAGACCGCCCCAGACACGCCAGGCGCTGACGGTGCCTCCGGCCTGCGAGAGCGTGCGCGGGCCTTGATGCGAGACTTCCCGCTCGTGGATGGGTAAAGCGCGGCGTGGGGACCGTGTGGGTGCCCCTGGTCCGGGGAGGGCTCAGAACGGACGGGGCTAATGCTGCATCATCCCCCTTGGACCTTCTCCCACCCCACCCCCGGTGCGTAGGTTGTCCACTTCTTGCCCCACTGCTGGTGAAACTCTCTTCCAACTCCACCTCAGGAGCCTCCATATTGCCTGTGGCCTGATGGGGTGGGGGAGGGTGGCGGTCATTTGCCCTTTCTGACAAGGGAGGCCCTGTTCTCATTCTTGACCTTGACACCTCACAGCCACAATGACCTGCCTCTGCTCCTGAGAGAACTTTACCAGAACATACTTCAGGATGTAAACCTGCACAATTTCAGCCGTGGCCAGACCAGCCTGGATAGACTCAGGGATGGCCTTGTGGGCGCCCAGGTAACACAGGGACACACAGAGGGCCAGAGTAGTTGCTGGGAAGTGTTGGGACCACAGAAACTTGGGTAGACCAGCCCTCAGGTGACCAGGTACATGGGGCATGTGGTGTGCCATCATGTGAGCTGCATGGCTCTTGGGGTTCTGTGGAAACAGGTAGAAAATGACCAGGAAAATTCCCTGGTAAGTGTGGAGATATGGTGGATTGGCCTGGAGCATTTACAAAGGTGTGTGTGACGGGTGGGGGACAGCAGCCCATGGACCATGAGTCCAGTTTGTTCACCGGCTGCAAGCTTAATAGACATCAAGGCATTAGGCATGGGGACTGACCCACATAGACACTTTGGGGGCTGAGGAAGTACTGGCAGGCCTAGGAGATTGCAGACCACCCTGGCCTCACTGTGGACCTCTGGACCCATTGCCAGTTCTGGTCCGCCTACGTCCCATGCCAAAACCAGGACAGGGATGCTGTGCGCCTTGCCCTAGAGCAGATCGACCTCATCCGCCGCATGTGTGCCTCTTATTCTGAGTTGGAGCTTGTGACCTCAGCTGAAGGTGTGCTGGTGTGGGAGGCAGTCTGGGATTCCCTCTGTTGGTTCTGTCCTTGGGCTCTGGTCACTTGACTCCAGCCATTTTTAGGTCTGAACAGCACTAAGAAGCTGGCTTGCCTCATTGGCGTAGAGGGGGGCCACGCCCTGGACAGCAGCCTTTCTGTACTGCGCAGTTTCTACCTGTTGGGAGTGCGCTACCTGGTGCTCACTCACACCTGCAGCACGCCCTGGTAAGCACAGTGCCCGCCCAGGGTGGAAGGGCAGACTGTGGTAGGGAAACTGCTCTCCCTGTGATGGGCCTGACCATGGACATTGGGACAAAGTGGTCCACTAGGGGAGGCTGGACTCCCAGCGGGGCCCTCACATTCCCAGAAAGTAGTTCACTCTGGTACTCACTTGTTCTGGAGGTAAGATGGATGGATGGAGGGAGAGAGGGCCCCAAGTCGCCAACAGCAAAGGTATGGCGGCAAGATTGCTCTCCTGTCTATCCTGTAGGGCAGAGAGTTCCACCAAACTCACAGATCACTTCTACACCAACGTCAGTGGGTTGACAAGCTTTGGTGAGGTGAGGATTCCTGTTCTGTAACCTCCCTCTCCCCACCCCCCCAACCTGCTCCCTACAGATATGCCTGTACATCTTTGCTCCCAGACCCCCTCTGTTCACCCCTCCCCAACCCAATTGTCCCTGCAGAAAGTGGTGGAAGAAATGAACCGCTTGGGCATGATGATAGACTTGTCCTATGCCTCAGACACCCTAGTGAGGCGGACCCTGGAGGTGTCGCGGGCTCCTGTGATCTTTTCCCACTCAGCTGCTAGGGCTGTGTGCAACAATTTGCTGAATGTTCCTGATGATATCCTGCAGCTTCTGGTGAGTAGCCATCCATCCTTCAAACCCAAGGCTAAAAGCACACTTTATCTAGTGTCTTTTTGCTTTGTTTTATTTTGAGGCAGGTTTGTCATGTAGCTCAGGCTGGTCTCAAACTGGATATATAGTCAAGAATGACCTTGAACTTCAGTTTCTCCTACCTTCACCTCTTGAGTGCTGACATTACAAGTATACAGTATTACACCTAGTCAGTTTATGTGCACTCAGGAGTCGGAGGTAGGAGTATTGCAGTGAGTTTGGGGCCACCCTGAGACTACCTAGTGAATTCCAGGTCAGCCTGGGCTAGAGTGAGAGCCTACCTCAAAAAAGGCAAAAAAAAAAAAAGGGGGGGGTAATAAAGATTCTTGTAGCTAGGCATGGTGGTAGATGTCTAATCACAGCATTTGTGGGGGTTGAAGCAGGAGGGTCATGAGTTTGAAACTAGCCTGAGCTACATAGCAAGATCTTGTCTCAAAACACAGAAAGGGGGCTGGAGAGATGGCTCAGCAATTAAGTCACTTGCTCTCAAAGCCTAATTACCTGGGTTCAGTTTCCCAGTACCCATGTAAAGCCAGATGCACAAAGGTTCAATTCCCCAGGACCTATGTAAGCCAGATGCACAAGGTGGTGCATGCATCTGGAATTCATTTGCAGCAGCTGGAGGCCCTGGCATATCCACTTTCTGTCTCTGTCTCTGTCTGTCTGTCTCTCTCTCTTCTTCTCTCTCTCCTCTCTCTCAAATAAATAAATAAATAATATTTTTAAAAATAAATATTAAGCTGGGTGTGGTGGTGCATGCCTTTAATCCCAGCACTCAGGAAGCAGAGGTAGAAGGATCTTCAAGAGTTCAAGGCCACCCTGAGACTGCATAGTGAATTCCAGGTCAGCCTGGGCTAGAGTAAGACCCTATCTCAAAAAAAAAAAAAAAAAAAAAGAATGAATAAATAAATAAATAAGTAATAAATACATAGCCAGATGTAGTGGCACAAGCCTTGAATCCCAGCACTTGGGAGGCAGAGGTAGGAGGATTGCCGTGAGTTCAAATGTACCCTGAGACTGCATATTGCATTCCAGGTCAGCCTGGGCTAGAGTGAGACCTTACGCTGAAAAACCAAAAGTAAATAAATAAGTTAAAAAAAAAAAAACAAACAGAAAGGCATGCAGCTCATACCTATGCTCCCAGCACTCTAGAGGATGAAGTAGAAGGACCACCATGAGTTCAAGGCCCACCTGGGCTACAGTGAGACCCTGCCTTAAAAAATAAAGGGCGGGCTGGAGAGATGGCTTAGCGGTTAAGCGCTTGCCTGTGAAGCCTAAGGACCCCGGTTCGAGGCTCGGTTCCCCAGGTCCCACGTTAGCCAGATGCACAAGGGGGCGCACGCGTCTGGAGTTCGTTTGCAGTGGCTGGAAGCCCTGGCGCGCCCATCCTCTCTCTCCCTCTATCTGTCTTTCTCCCTGTGTCTGTCACTCTCAAATAAATAAATAAAAAATGAACAAAAAATATTTTTAAAAATATTTTAAAAAAATAAATAAATAAATAAAGGGCTAGGAAAGCCAGGTGGGCTGGTGCATTCCTTTAATCCCAACACTTGGGAGGCAGAGGTAAGAGGATCACTGTGAGTTCAAGGCCACCCTGAGACTACATAGTGAATTCCAGGTCAACCTGGGCTAGAGTGAGACAGACCCTACTTCAAAAGAAACAAAAAGCAAATAATAATAATAAATTAATTCATTCATTAATTAAGGACTAGGGAGATTTCTCAATGGCTAAATATGCTTGCTTGCAAAGCCTGCTGGCCTAGTTTAAATTCCTCAGAACTCAAAGCCACAAGCATATGGTGTTTGTTGGCAACAGCAAGAGACCCTGGCATGCCCCACCCCTGACTCATGCAAATAAATTTTAATTTTTAAAAAAGTGGAATGGGCTGGAGAGATTGCTCAGTGGTTAAGGCAATCGTTTGCAAAGCCTAATGACCCAGGTTTGATTCCCCAGTACCCACATAAAGCCAAATGTACAAAGTGGCACATGCATCTGGAGCTTGTTTGCATTGGCTAGAGGGTCTCGCGTGCCCATTTTTTCTCTCTCTTCCCTCTCTCTCTCTGTCTCTTTGTAAATAAATTTAAGAACACACTTATTTAAAGAAAGAAGGAACTGGGCATGGTGGTGCATGCCTCTAATCCCAGCACTCGGGAGGCAGAGGTAGAAGGATCACCATGAGTTCAAGGCTAGCCTGAGACTACATAGTGAATTCCACATCAGCCTGGGCTAAAGCAAGACCCTACCTCAAAAATAAATAAATAAAAATAAGTAAATAAATAAATAGGGGCTGCAGAGATGGCTTAGCGGTTAAGGCCCTTGCTTGCAAAGCCAAAGTACCAAGGCTCACCTCCCCAGGACCCACAAAAGCCAGATGCACAAGGGGGTGCACACCTCTGGAGTTCATTTGCAGTGGCTGGAGGCCCTGGCATGCCCATTCTGTGTCTCTACCTGCCTATTTCTGTATATCTCTCTCTCAAATAAATTAAAATTAAAAAACCAAAAATAAATAAATGAATAACTTTAAAAAGGGGGAGGGCAAGAGGGAGGAAGACTTCTGTGTGTATATATGTGTTTTTTGAGACAGGGTTTCTTTTTTATTTTTTTTTTCCGAGGTAGGGTCTCACTCTGGCCCAGGCTGACCTGGAATTCACTATGTAATTTCAGGGTGGCCTCGAACTCTTGGTGATCCTCCTACCTCTGCCTCCCAAATACTGGGATTAAAGACGTGCGCCACCACGCCCGTCTGAGACAGGGTTTCTTATGTAAATGTGGCTGGACTGAAATTTGTGAACGTTTGCCTTAGCTTCCCAAGTGTTGGAGTTTATAGGCATGTATCACCTGAATTGGAGGAATTTTTTTTTTCAAGGTAGGGTCTCACACTCTAACTCAGACTGACCTGGAATTTACTATGTAGTCTCAAGGTGGCCTCAAACTCATGGAAGTCCTCCTACTTCTGCTTCCTGAGTGCTGGGATTAAAGGTGTACACCACCATGCCCAGCTTGGGGTACTTTTTTTTTTAATTTTAATTTTTATTTGTTTGAGAGACAGAAAGAGAGAAAGAGGCTCAAAGACAGAGAGCAAAGAGAATGGACATACCAGGGCCTTTAGCCTCTCCAAATAAACTTTAGATATATGTACCACCTTATGCATCTGGTTACATGGGTCCTGGTGAACTGAAACTGGGTCCTTTGGCTTTGCATGCCTTAATTGCTAAGCCATCTCTCCAGCCAATGAAAGACTTTTTTTTTTTTTTTTTTTTTTTTTTGAGGTAGGGTCTCACTCTAGCTCAGGGAATACTTTTTGCCAGAAACAAAGAAAGCTATCAGGGGGCTGGAGAGATGGCTTGGTGGTTAAGGCATTGGCCTGCAATGCCAAAGGACCCAGGTTTGATTCTCCAGGACCCATGTTAGCCAAATGCAAAAGGGGGCACATGTGTCTGGAGTTTGTTGCAATGGCTGAAGGCTCTGGCGCACCCATTCTCTCCCCCCCCCTTCTTTTCTCTGTCAAATAAATAAAAATAAAATATGTTTTTAAAAAAAGAAAGAAAAATCCCAGCACTTGGGAGGCAGAGGTAGGAGAATCTCCATGAGTTTGAGGCCACCCTGAGACTACAGAGTGAATTCCAGGACAGCCTGGGCTGGAGTGAGACCCTCCCTGGAAAAAAAAAGAAAAGAAAAAGAAAGAAAGCTATCAGGCTGACTAACCTCCATCTCTCAGACTCAAGGCCCAATATGTTTCACCCAGGTACCCCCAAACCCAAGAGAGGAGAAGATTCTTCCAACTCCCAAACTGGGTGCATTGTTATTCTACAGGGGTCCTTACTGTAAGGGAGGCACACTGGTAGGCCAGAGGGGCTGAGCTAAGTGCCACTTTGTCTGTTCCTGTAGAAAAAGAATGGTGGCATAGTGATGGTGACGCTGTCCATGGGGGTGCTACAGTGCAATCTGTTTGCTAATGTGTCCACTGTGGCAGGTAAGTCCCACCTCAGAGACTCTTTGTACAGCCCTGGTCTGGGCTGTGGCCACCAGGGCCCTCGGGACTGCTCTAGTGGTCTGGCACATGTTGGGCAGTGGTAGACCTTCCACCAACCCTGGGGCAGCAGACTCGGCTCTTCACTGCCACCCAGACATGAGACCACAGACAGTGGTGATGGGTGTGAATGACTCTGCTTCTGAGTCTCATTTTTGTTCCCAATCCTTCTCCACACATTCTCCACACCACTGGGCAAGGCTAGGAGAACCCTCATAAGGTTCTCCAGGAGCCCAGAGGAGGGAAGAGGTCCAGTTCGGCCCTGGTGTTCTGTTTGTTGCTGCTTTGGACTTGTTACCACCCATGAGTTCTGTGGAGTCCACAGCCAGGGCCTGGAATGCAGAGGACAGGGCAACTAGTCAGCACTGAGCTTCCTCTGAGTGCAGATGGTCCCATGGTCTAACTCTCCCGCCATCCTCCACCTTCTAGATCACTTTGACCACATCAGGAACGTCATTGGGTCTGAGTTCATTGGGATTGGTGGAAATTATGATGGTTCTGGAAGGTGAGTGTTTCACCTATACTCATCATGAGCTGGGGCACCACAGAGGGTCTTTTAACGTCAGTTCCACACATAAAGATCTTCCCATCCTTCAGGCCTCAACTACAGGTCTGGTCTTCCACCTGACCTCTCCCGACTCATAGGTCCTGTTTCCTAGATTCACCCTGTCCTTCTGTGGCCTAGTGGACCCACTCTAGATTGTCACCGTAGCTAAGTACTCTCTTTCCTCAAAGAAACCCAGCTCATGCATCATCCCCTCCTCCCAGCCCAGCAGACCCAGTGTGGGCTGACTACCTACTTCACTGGATATAATGACAGAAGCTCAGTCCTCAGAGACCTTCTAAAGTAGTGTTCTCCACACTTCAGACCTTGGCCTTCAGTATTGGTCATATATGCCTAGAGATGCTAGGTAGGACAGCAGGCCTTAGACCAGCAATCGGGGCTACAACTGGCCTTTGGGTGGCCATACAGATTCCCTCAGGGGCTGGAGGACGTGTCCACATACCCAGTGCTGATAGAAGAGTTGCTGAGTCGAGGCTGGAGTGATGAAGAGCTTCAAGGCGTCCTTCGAGGAAACCTGTTGCGGGTCTTCGGACAAGTGGAGAAGGTTTCGAAGTGGGGTGGGGAGGGGAAGACCGATGGCTCAGTGGCTTGAGCGGCCTAGAAGGTTGCTGTGGGGGTGCTTGACTGTTGACTTCTACCACCAGGTGAGAGAGGAAAGCCGTGGGCAGAGCCCTGTGGAGGTCAAGTTTCCCAACAGACAGCTGAGCAACTCCTGCCACTCCCACCTCCCGCCTCAGCTTCACAATAACCAGGCTACTCACCTGACCAAGGTGCCAGGTAACCAGGTTCTCCGGAAATCTTCAAAAGCTTCCCCACACCCCATTCCAAGCATCGTGGCTATTGCTGCCTCCCCAGTCCTCATCCCCTGGCTCTGGTGATATGACCAGAGGTCACTGTGGCAAACTCCCACAAATTCTTCCCTTCCGGTTGCAAAAATAAATATTTGAAACATGAAGCCAAATAAATATTTGAAACATGAGGCCAAACGTGTGGGTCATTCCCTTTTTTTTTTTTTTTTAAATTTTTATTAGCATCTTCCATGATTATAAAAAAAATCCCATGGTAATTCCCTCTCTCCCCCCCCCACACACACACTTTCCCCTTTGAAATTCCATTCTCCATCATATTACCTTCCCATCTCAATCTTGTTTTGTTTTTGAGGTAGGCTCTCACTCTAGCCCAGGCTGACCTGGAATTCACTATGTAGTCTCAGGGCATGGCGATTGTCTGCAGGGGATTAAAGGCATGAGCCACCATGCCCAGCTCCTTCCCTTTTTTATGGTCAGGAAGGGTTAAGGCAGTTCACTAGATTTTTGCACTGAAGGCTATAGCCCACAGAAAGTATGAAGGAGTGTGTTTACGATCACCCTGTCAGGCACTGTGACATTGGAAGGATAAATATTTTGGTTTGCTTTAGGGTTTTGTTTGTTTTGAGAGACTGAGTTTCTCTATGTTGTCCTGGAACTCCTGGACTCAAATGATTCTCCTGCCTCTGCTCCCCAGCAGCTGGGATGACAGGTGTGCAGGACCACATCTAGTTTTATGTGGTGCCTCGTGCATGCTAGGCAAATATCTACCAACTTAGCCACCTCTCCAGCTCCTGTTTTTATTGATTGATTGATTGATTGATATTTGGTTTTTCTCTCTACCCTAGGGTGACCTGGAATTCAGTTATGTACTCTTAGGCTGGCCTTGAATTCATGGCGATCCCTACCTCTACCTCCCAAGTGCTGGGATTAAAAGCATGCTCCACCATGCCTGTTTTTATTTATTTTTTTCATTTTTATTATTATTATTATTATTATTTTGGTTTTTCAAGGTAGGGTCTCACTCTAGCCCAGGCTGACCTGGAATTCACTATGGAGTCTCAGGGTGGCCTTGAACTCACAGTGGTCCTCCTACCTCTGCCTTCTGAGTGCTGGGACTAAAAGCATGCTCCAATATGCCTGTTTTTATTTATTTTTTTTCATTTTTATTATTATTGTTATTTATTTATTTATTTATTTAGGTTTTTCAAGGTAAGGTCTCACTGTAGCCCAGGCTGACCTGGAATTCACTATGCAGTCTCAGGGTGGCCTTGAACTCACGGTGATCCTCCTACCTCTCCCTCCTGAGTGCTTGGATTAAAGGCGTGCCTCACCACGCCTAGCCTGAGTGTTTTTATTTTTGAGACAGGGTCCTGCTACGTAGCCCACATTGCCCTCAAACTCATTCTCCTGTCCCTGCTTCCCAAGTGCTGAGAATACAGCACCCAGCGTTTCCCTCTTTTATTTCACTTTTTGGCATTCCTATTCATCAGATGTTAAGATCACTATTTATATCCTTTGATCTATCTCTTTTCTAAAAAAATTTTTTTTGTTGTTTCTCCTTTTGGGAAAATTCCTTAACCCCCATTTACTAATTCGTTTTCATTCTGCTGTTAGAATATTGTTGTATGGCAAATATCCTATGCATTGAAAGATATAAACAACTATTGCCAGCTTTATCAGAAGCAGCTGGGTGTAGGGAGCTGGAGAGATTGCTTAGTGGTTAAAGCACCTGCCTGAAAAGCCAAAGAATCCAGGTTTGATTTCCCCAGTATGCACATAAAGCCAGACGCACAAGGTGGCACATGTGCCTGGAGTTCTCTTACAGTGGCTAGAGACCCTGACATGCCCATTCTCTCTATATCTGCCTCTCTCTTTCCCTCTCTCTCTCCCTCTCTCTCTCAAATAAAATATTTTTTAAAAGAAGCTGGAAAACCAGGTGTGGTGGTGCATGCCTTTAATTCCAGCACTTGAGAGGCAGAGGTAGGAGGATGGCTGAGAGTTCGAGGCCACCCTGAGACTACATAGTTAATTCCAGGTCAGCCTGGACCAGAGTAAGACCCTACCTCGAAAAAAGAAAAGAGACTACATAAGTGAATTCCAGGTCAGTCTGGGCTAAAGTGAAACCCTACCTCAAAAAGAAAGAAAGAAAGAAAGGAGGGAGGGAGGGAGGGAGGGAGGGAGGGAGGGAGGGAGGGAAGGAAGGAAGGAAGGAAGGAAGGAAGGAAGGAAGGAAGGAAGGAAAAGAAGCTGAGGGGCTGAAGAGATGGCTTAGCAGTTAGGGTGCTTGCTTGCAAAGCCTAATGGCCCAGGTTTGATTTACCAGTACTCACAAAAAGCAGATGCACAAAGTGGCACATGCATCTGGAGCTTATTTCCAGTGGTGGAGCCATTCTCTCTCTCTCTGCAAATAAATAATTTTTAAAAATTTTTAAGTAGCTGGGACAACTCATGAGAGAAGGTGTGGGGAGGGTCATCAGACTCCCAAATGAGATTCAGGCACCCCCTGTGCCAACTGTACACTATAAATGCATGAGGACTTGTGACCTCAGGGTGAAATAGAATATATAGAAGGCAAAAGATCAAGGAACAATGAGCTCCACTGAGGTGGTGTCTCTGGAGTCTGCATGCTCTGTAAATTAATCCTCACTCTGAGACGGAGGAAGAAGCATCCTGTAGAAATCCTGACATAGTGAGCCCCACGGAAATGCTGCTCTGTGATCTCATAGTCCTGGACAGGGACAAGGAGCTTCTGGAAGTGGCGATGGGGAAGTCCTCATTAAGAGTATAAGACTTGGAGCTGGGTGTGGTGGCGCACCCCTTTAATCCCAGCACTTGGGAGGCTGAGGTAGGGGGATTGCCATGAGTTGGTCAGCCTGGACCAGAATGAGACCTTACCTTGAAAAAAAAAAAAAAAAAAAACTTGGGCTGGAGAGATAGCTTCGTGATTAAAGTGCTTGCCTGCAAAACCACAGGATCCATGTAAGCTAGATACACAACATGGCACATGCATCTGGAGTTCGTTTGCAGTGCCTGGAGGCCCTGGTGTGCCCATTCTCTTAAAAAAAAGAAGAAGAGGAAAAAAAAAAAGAGTATGAGACTTGGGCTGGAGAGATGACTCAGCAGTTGGGGTGCTTGCCTACAAAGTCTAAAATCGGGTTCAATTCCCAAGTATGCACATAAAGCCAGATGCACAATGTGGCACATGCATTTGGAGTGGCTGCAGGCCCTGGCACGCCCATTCTGTCTGTCTCTCTTCTGTCTATCTCTGCTTGTGAATAAATAAGTAAAAATTATTAAAGAAAACCAACCAAGAAAGAGTAGAAGACGTGGTGGTGGTGTGGTACCTCTGGGGTCCTGAGGCTCTGTGAGTAAGCCCTCATCCTGAGGCTGAGGGAGGAGCGTCCAAGGAGTGATCTTGACACAGGAAGCCCCATCAAAATGGCTGCTTTGGGGGTCCCACATTCTTATAAACAACACCTCTCCATTCCCTGTAAGTGTAAATTCACTGGCTCACTGAACTGCTATTGATGCAGTTGTCATTTGGTCTGCTATCTGTGCCCTATTTGGGGTGAAGACATGTGTTTGCATCTCCCCAGGGGAAAAGTTTCCCATGACAAACATCTATTTGTATTATTTATTTCAAACATAATTATAGGGCTGGAGAAATGGCTTAGCAGTTAAAGCACTTGCCTGTAGAGCCTAAAGACCCAGGTTTGATTCCCCAGGACATGTGTAAACCAGTTGCACAAGGTGGCACATGCATCTGGAGTTCATTTGCAGTGCCTAGAGGCCCTGGTGCGTCCATTCTCTACCTATCTGCTTCTCTCAAATAAATTAATTATAAAGCCAAAGGACCCAGATTTGATTTCCCAGGACACATGTAAGCACAAGGTGGTGCATGCGTTTGGAGTTCATTTGCAGAGGCTAGAAGTCCTGGCACACCCATTCTCTTTCACTCTCTGTCTCTATCTTCCTCTGTCTCTCTCTAAAATAATATATGTAATTGTAGTACTTAAACATATCCTGCAGAATAGGATCATATGCCCCACGGTTACCCAACCCAGGCAGGAGGCGGAGTGCACCGCAGGGGTTGTGTGGGAAGCCCTGTGGTGGTGCTGGAGTGTCACCATTCATACCTCCAAGGTAAGAAGAGTCTGGCAGGTGACAGCGGGGCCAGAGGCTGGGAAGGCATTTTCTGAATGAGCCACTGATGATGCCCATAGGGTAGTCATGAATCAAGAGCAAGCAAAAGCATGGCATGGTGACCTTGAATCCCAGAACTCAAGAGGCAGTGATAGTATTGCTGTGAGCTCGAGGCCAGAATAGGACTACAGAGAGACTTCCAGGTCAGCCTGGGCTACAGTGAGACCCTATCTCAAAAAAAAAAAAAAAAGCCGGGTGTGGCGGCCCACGCCTTTAATCCCAGCGGCGCTCGGAGGCACAGGTAGGAGAATCGTCGTGAGTTCGAGGCCATCCCTGAGACTACTTAGTGAATTCCAGGTCAGCCTGAGCTAAAGTGAGACCCTACCTCGAAAAAAAAACTATCAGGTGAAAGAGATCCGAAGGGCTGAGACCAAGCAACAGGACGTTAGCATGGGCTTGAAGAAATAGATTGGGGTCACATGGAGCATGACATTGCAGGCTAAGAGGAGAGCTAGGACATTCTCATCTCAAGACGGGGCTCCACAGGGAACAGCAGCCAGCAAGCACAGGAGAGGAGTGAGTCGAGAGGGGGAGTGTAGATGGAAGGGAGCTAAGGGTGTTGTGAGGAAAGGGCAAACTAGACAGTCCCCACCTGCGGGGAAATGGTCAGAAGGCAGTGGGCTCCTATAGGACTTGGTGCCCCAGCGCCCCAGAGCTGCAGCTGGGAGGCGGGCATAGTGGTCAGACTCGTAGCCTGAAGTTGGCCCTTGTTCTAAAGCCCGTCTGAGCCAGAAGAGGGAGAAGAACGGTGGTGATAGACAAGTAAGATGGGCCCTGGGGTTTCCTGATAGGGGAACGAAAAAAAGCCTAAAGAACAGCCCAGAAAGATAGCAATGGCAAAGTAAAGAAAACTGAGTAAGTTATTTGAAATAAGTTTGGAACAACGACTCTAGTAAAGGAACCTCCGGGAGGTAGGACAGTAAAAAAGAAAGTTCAAATGAGAGCTTAGCCCAAAGTGACTATCAGGGACGAGGACCCTACGGGGGAGGCAGCAGTGTCCCCAGGGAAGGGCCTGCAACCCCAAGTCACCTCCAAATACGGAAAGCTGCCGCTAGCGGGCAATCGGACAGGGACACCTTTGCCGAGGTTCCGCTTCCAGGCTTGGAGATGCATGAAGGGGTGAGTTTATTATAGAAGTTCGAAATATGCATCTAGGGGTGATGGGAGGCTCTGGGCAGGTTTGGGGTGACCTCTGCGGTAACAGAATGCGGTTGAAGGCTAGTTAGGCCCAGGGCGCAGAGCCAGTGCACCGTGTGCGTGCGTGGTCTCACCAAACCCAAGAACCCGCGGAGTCTTCTCTCCATTTTCCAAGTACCGCATCTGGGGCTCAAAGAGGGCACCCCTCCCCCTCGCCCCAGGTGACACAGGAATCAGACCCTCCCGCCCCTCGACTACTCTCGTCCCGGGGGTCCCCTCGCCACCACGAACTCCACTTCTCCCCCCCCCCACCCCAACACGCTCCTGGGGAGGAGCCGGGCCGAGTCCCTCCTGCTTCCCGCCCCCGAGGGGCGGCCCGGGGGCCGGGCGGAGGAAGTGAGCGCAGCGGGGAGGAATGCGGGGCGGGGCGGGGCGCCGGCCCAGAGCGGCGGGGACTGCCTGCCCGAGGCTGGGACGGCGGGCCGAGCGCGCGCGATGCCGCACTTCACCGTGGTGCCGGTGGACGGGCCGCGGCGCGGGGACTATGACAACCTCGAGGGGCTCAGCTGGGTGGACTACGGGGAGCGCGCCGAGCCGGGGGACTCGGACGGTGAGGACGGGGTACCGGGCCGGGGGTCGGCCGAGCGGGGCCCGCGCGCGCGCGCGCGCGGACACACACGTCGGTGCCGGCTCAACTTCTCCTCCGCGCCACGCGCGAACCGAGTGATCATTTTTATTTGTTTAAAGTTGTTTTTTTTTTTTCCGGTCCCGGGACTTTCCCAGGCCGGGTCGTCCTCCCCACCCCAACTCCTCCTTCCCTGCAGGCCGCGGGCGGGGGCTGCAGACGTGGCCACCCCGGGGAGGCCAGCCAGCAGGCCGTCCCGCTCGGGGAGGTCGGACCGAACTCGCGGCCCCGGGCCTCAGCTCAGTAGAAGTATCAATGAATGCCCCTCTTTACTTTTTTTGGGGGGGATCGCCCCCATCCTCTTGGGAGTCTGAGTCTCTGCCCCTGTGACTCATCTCCCCCTCCCGTGTCCTCCCCCCTCCCAACTGTCCCCGCACTCTGGCGGGGAGGGAGTGAAGGGTGTGCCCGCTGGAGGAGCCCGCTGTTGACCCTGGTGCAGAACTGTAGGTACTGCGGTCGTCTGGGGAGCAGTCACACCGGGCCAGGCTTGTCTAGGCACTTTACGTGAACCAACTCGTTATAATCCTTCCAACCTCCCCTCTGGGACAGGTCCTGTTACTCGCACCCTGGAAGGAGGGAAGAGAGGCGGGATGAGTTACGTAACTTGCCCCCAGTGGGATTCAAAGCCGGTTGTCAGAGTCTAGTTAACTCTTATCCTAGGTGTCAGGGCTGGGCCTGGAGTTGAGCCCCTCTTCCCACACACCTTTTCTCCATTTCTTATCCCCCCCCCTCTCCAGGCTTTTCTCCCCCTTGAGTTATCCTTGCCAGGGCCCGTGCTTGGAGTGTGAACACTGTCAGGACCATGTGTCTGTAGCAGCACATGCATGTATAATGATGAGTATCACAGGGTGAAGGCAAGGTCGGGTCAGGGCATGCTGGTGGCCACTGTTTCCTGCTGGGTTGCCAGAGATGAGGGTGGCGATATGATGGATGACAAATGCCTGTGATGTCTGGGACTGACAGTGATGGAAAAATGTGGGAAGTGTGTTGTCAACATGTGTCAGGTGATGTGATCTTTTTTTTTTTTTCTTTTTGGTTTTTCGAGGTAGGGTCTCAGTCTGGCCCAGGCTGACCTGGAGTTCACTATGTAGTCTCAGGGTGGCCTCAAAATTCACAGCGATCCTCCTGCCTCTGCCTCCCAAGTGCTGGGATTAAAAGCGTGTGCCATCACACCCGGCTCGTGATCTTACCCTCTTATTGATCTGTGAGGGTGACATACCTAAGGTGGTCCATGTGTGATGTGAGGGATGGCAGTGTCACCTAACTGCCATCTGTGGATATGGCACAGGACAGTGGCCTGGGCTACTGGACATCATAGAGGTTTTTCAAGATTGACAGCTCTGTGTGGGTGCCCTCCCCACTCCATTCACCTGTCCGACCCTAACCTGGTTTAGTGGGTCAGGACAAGAGACAGTTTCTCTGCTCCTCTAGCCTTAGAAGGATGTCTGTCCCCAGAGGATGGGCAGGACAGCATCCCTAGGATCAGTCTGGACGATGTGTGGGCAGAGCTAGAGCTACTAGCCTCAGGCCCCGCCCTGGTCTCTCACCGGGTGCTGCTGGCTGCGTCCTGCCAAGATCCTTCCAGGCAAGGCCAGCCCCTCCCACTCGCTCCTTCTCTTTCCTCCTCTTACTCCTTTTCCAGCCACACATTGGCTGTGTCTACAGCATGGGGGACACACTGCACCCAGGTGAGTGAATTTTGATCCTTCTTGGTGGGGACTGCCAAGGGTCAGAGGGCACAAAACTACTTAGTCTTAGGCCCAGCTCCTGGGACTCCAGCTCAGACCCCATACTTCTGCTATGAGGGTCATTTGCTTATCCAGTTGTCCTATGACAGAGGATGGGAAAGTCATGGATGGGCACCCTAGGCAGATGCCCAAGAGCCAAGCACGTCACCTGGATCACTCCCTGCTACTGGGCATTCATAGTTGCAGACACCTGTGTACCTCACACACAGCCCCAGACCCCAGCTAGGCTCTGATTCACTGGGGGTCTCAGGTAGTGTCAGCAGTTTGAGCCTGGCAAGCATGCCCAGACCTGCCATGGAATTTTTAGCATAGCGATGCCAGGGCTGGCAGCTTGACGCTGAGCACAGTACAGACCAGAGGCACTGCTTTCACCCTCTCATTCCCATAATCCCATGGGAGCTATCCCTAAATGAGCCTTTGGGGGACTTGGAGGAGTGCCTGCCTGTGTCTGAGACCTTTTCTGATGCCTCGGGGCAGTTAGAACAGGGGATGTTACATGACAAAGTAGCACAGAGAGGGTAAGCTGTTTTCCCTGGATCACACCGGGGAAAGGCCAGGAATCCCAGCCCAGCTGCTGGCATCTGAATATACAGAGGCTGAGGAATGCACACACTAACTTAATGGCAAACCTCAGACTTCTCCCCATTGAAGTGTGGTGCTGTACCCTAGAGTGCACCCTCAATGGACTGGGGTCTGGAATAGGAAAAGAAACCTATAGCTCAGTTTCCTCCTGGCTCTGGTGGAATCTGGAGCAGGTTTGGCCCTCATTGGATGGCCTTGGCTTTCCTTCTCTCTGAAAAGGAGAAAATATATCTACAGGAATGTTGCTGTAAGGACCAGAGGCAACTTTTAGAAAAACGTTGGCTATGGGGACAAGGGATCAGCTGGGTCTTGGAAGGAGACTCTGCTGAGTGCCCAGCTAAGCATTTCTGGAATTCGTTCCTTTGGCTTTTTAAAATTTTTTATTCTTATTTATTTCTTTGCAAGAGAGGCGCATGGATAGAGAATGGGCACAGCACACCAGGGCCTTCAGCCACTTGCAAAGGAGCTACAGACACGTGCCCCACCTTGTGCATCTTGCTTGCGTGGGTCCTGGGGAATCGAGCCTTGAACTGGGTCCTTAGGCTTCACAGGCAAGCGCTTAACCACTAAGCCATCTCTCCAGCCCTTCCTTTGGTTTTGTTTTATTTTTTCAAATCTTTTATTTATTTTTATTTATTTATTATTATCTTCTCTTTCTTTCTTTTTTTTTTTTTTTGTTTTGTTTTGTTTTGTTTTTCGAGGTATGGTCTCACTCTAGCCCAGGCTGACCTGGAATTCACTATGTAGTCCCAGAATGGCCTCGAACTCATGGCAATACTCCTACCTCTGCCTTCCAAGTGCTGGGATTAAAGGCCTGCGCCACCACGCCTGGCTACAAATCTTTTTTAAAAAGCTTTATTTTATTTATTTACTTGCTAGCAGAGAAAGAGAGAGAGAGAAAAGAGGCAGACAGAAAGAATGGGTACGCCAGGGCCTCCAGCCACTGCAAATGAACTCCAGACATGTGCACCCTCTTGTGCATCTGGCTTACATGGGTACTGGGGAATAAAACCTGGGCCCTTTGGCTTCACAGGCAAGTACCTTAACTGCTTAGCTATCTCTCCAGCCCTTTTTTGTTGTTGTTTTGAGGGTTTCACTCTAGCCCAGGCTGACCTAGAATTCACTATGTAGTCTCAGGGTGGCCTCAAACTCACACTGATCCTCCTATCTCTACCTCCCAAGTGCTGGGATTAGAGGTGTGAGCCATCACGCCTGGCTTCCTTTGACTTTTTTAAAATAAATATATATTTTAATTTTTTTGGTTTTACTTTTATTTATTTATTTGAGAGCAACAGACAGAGAGAGAAAGAGGCAGAGAGAAAGAGGGAGAATGGGCGCGCCAGGGCCTCCAGCCACTGCAAACAAACTCCAAATGTGTGTGCCCTCTTATGCATCTGGCTAACGTGGGTCCTAGGGAATCAAGCCTTGAACCAGGGTCCTTAGTCTTCACAGGCAAGCGCTTAACCACTAAGGTATCGCTCCAGCCCTCTTTTTAAAAAATTAATTAATGTATTTATTTTAGTTAGTTTTGTACTCAGTGAATATAGGCAAGTTGGTACCATTGTTAGCCTCCTCCCTGTCCTCCCCTCCTCCCCTGACCCCTCCTGCTTGGGGTATATGGGTCATGCATTGTGGGGTTAGCCCTCAGTTATGGGTAGGAGGAAATGTCTCTGTGTATCATGACCTAACCTGTGGCTCTGACATTCTTTCCGCCCCCTCTTCCACAAATTTCCCTGAGCCATGTTGGGTACATTTTAGGTCTGCTTCAATGATGAGGTCTTGGGAGCCTCTGTGTCTCTGGATTTGGTAGGAGTTGATTATTCTCTGTGTCGATCTCCTTCACCCTTGTGCTGATACCAGGTTCTCCAAGAAAACAGCACCCTTGTTTGTTTCACCAATTATTCTTAGTTTCAGCTGGGGTCCTTTTGAGGTATGATGAGGTGGTTCTGTCCTATATTTGCTAGATAAGAGTGCACTCTCCTCAGAAACACAAATCAATGATGGTGAGGCAGGCTACAGTGCGTTAATTTATAATATATTTTCTGCCTACTTTCACAAAGCCATTAGAAATAGACAAGATTACCTCCACAAAGGATGCCGAGGAGGTGGGCGTGAACTCTGACATTAGAGTGACTGCATCTATGAAATCAATTTAGCTTGGGGATTCCTGGAAGTCAAGGCAAAAAATGAAGTAAAATGAGTTGACTTTTTTTTTAATGTCTTTTCATTTATTTGAGAGAGAGAGAGAGAGAGAATGGGCGCGCCAGGGCCTCCAGCCACTGCAAATAAACTCCAGATGTGTGCCCCTTGTGCATCTGGCTAACGTGGGTCCTGGGGAATTGAGCTTCAAACCAGGGTACTTAGGCTTCACAGGCAAGTGCTTAACCACTAAGCCATCTCTCCAGCGCCCCCCCCCTTTTTTTTGAGATAGGGTCTTGCTGTAGCCTAGGCTGACCTGGAATTCACTATGTAGTCTCAGGGTGGCCTTGAACTCATGACAATCCCTCCTACCTCTGCCTCCTGAGTGCTGGGATTACAGGCGTGTGCCACCATGCCTGGCGAGTTTACATTTTCTGACAAATGAAAAAATCTGATTTATTCAGAAGAGGTGCCTGCTGTTTTCTTGTTGGTGCTATTTTGTTAGAACAATTAGAGTAATTTAAAGAGGCTTCTCCAAAATGCACAAGGTGGTGCATGTGCCTGGAGTTTGTTTGCAGTGGCTAGAGGCCCTGGTGCACCCATTTCCTCTGTCCCCCCCGCCTGCCTCTTTGTCTCAAATAAATAAATAAGATATAAAGAGGTTTCTCATAGAAGAACTGTCAGTGTAAAAGGCAGCTGTAACGGTTTTGAGATTTTTCTTGTGACTCCCTTATTCAGAATAAGCATGGAGAATACCACAGATGTCAGTGTCTGCGGAACTGCGTAACCCTACTGCCTAGTGCCTCACTTGGTGGACTGAATTGACTGCTGACTGCCTTTCTCTGTTGTGCCATTGGCATGAATTTACATGTAGTCAAAATTGTGGATTCTGGGGCTGGGGCTATGGCTCGGTGGTTAAAGATGCTTTGTTGGTTTAGTCCCAGCACTAAGGAGACAGAAGTAGGAGGATTGCTAACCAGCCTGAGGCTACAGAGTGGAATTCCATCCTGGGCTAGAGTGAGACCCTACCTTGAATCCTCCCTTCTCCCCCCCCCCCCCCCAAATAAAAGGTGCTTTGTTGGAAAGCCTGCCAGCCTGGGTTCAATTTCGCATCACCCACGTAAAGGGAGAAAATAGGCATGCCAAAGTCTCTAGCCATTGCAAACACTCCAGATGCATATGCCACCATGGGCATCTGGCTTACATGGGTCCTGGGGTATCAAACCTGGGTCCTTTGGCTTCGTAGGCAAGTGCTTTAACCTCTAGGCCATCTCTCCAGCTTATAAAATACTCACTTGTTTATTTATTTTTGGTTTTTCGAGGTAGGGTCTCACTCTAGCCCAGGCTGACCTGGAATTCACTATGGAGTCTCAGGGTGGCCTTGAACTCATGGCAATCCTCCTATCTCTGCCTCCTGAGTGAAAATACTTTTTTAAAATATTTATTTATTTATTTAAGATAGAGGGAGAAGCTGAGCATTGTGGTGCACACCTTTAATCCCAACACTTAGGAGGAGGCAGAGGTAGGAGGATTGCTATGAGTTTGTGGCCACCCTGAGACTACACAGTGAATTCCAGGTCAGCCTGAGCTAGAGTGAGACCCTACCTTGAAAAGAGAGAGAGAGAGAGAGAGAGATTGAATGGATACACACACCAGCACTTTCAGCCGCTGCAAACGAACTCCAGATTCATGTGTCCCCTTGTACATCTGGCTTATGTGTGTACTAGAGAGTTGAACCTGGGTCCTTAGGCTTTGCAGGCAAGAGCTTAACCGCTAAGTCATCTTTCCAACCCATAAAAAAAAATTAATTGGAACTAAGGACTGGATGGGATGGCCCATTAAATCCCAGCACTCAGGAGGTAGAGATAGGAGGATCAGGAATTCAAAGCCATCCTAGGCTACTTAGCCAGTTTGAGGCTAACCTGGACTACATGAGACCCTGTCTCAAAAGAGCACACCAGAAAGAAAATGAAGCTACAGCAAGCACCTGCGGAGTGACTGTGGGCTTAGAGAAAGCAAGTTGAAGGATATGCCTGCTTACACAAACCACGGGTGGCCATGGCCAGCACATGGCCTAATCATACCACTAGTCTGGGTTGATGATGTCACTTTGTCACCACATCCATCTGGGCATACCATGCTAACCTATCTACCCTCAAAATTACATGCTGCTGCCATCCAACCCTAAGTGGCTTCTTTGAGCTCTTATATCATTATATATATTATATAGCTTCTCATTTGCTGTGAAATCTTGAGCCAGCCTGCGTTGGGGGGAGGGGAACACTGAATGTAGAAAAGGAGAGTTTGCTGTTTCCTGCCTGCCTGGTGGAAAGCTGGAAATGTCACCCACTGAGGTTCACCAAGGACAGAGAGGTGGGTATGGTGGCTCACATCTGTTCTCTCTTCTTTGAAAACTGGGGCAAAGGGATTGCCACGAGTCTGAGTCCAGCCTGTGCTATATAGATCCAGGCCAACCTAGACTACAGAGTAAGACCCTGTCTCAAAAAGAAAAAGAAAAAGAAAAAAAAAAAAAGAGTGTGGCCAGCGGCTAGGCATGGTGGCACACACCTTCAATCCCAGCACTCAGGAGGCAGAGGCAGGAGGATTGCTGTGAGTTAGAGGCCATCCTGAGACTACATAGTGAATTCCAGGTCAGTCTGAGCTAGAATGAGACCCTACCTCGGGGAAAAAAAAAAAGTGATGGAGAGAGAGAGATTGCTTAGTGGTTAAGGTGCTTGCCTGCAAAGCCAAAGGACCCAGGTTCAGTTCCCCAGTCTCCATGTAAAGCCAGATGCACAAAGTGGCGCACACATCTGGAGTTGGTTTACAGTGGCTAGAGGTCCTAGCATGCCCACTCTCTCTATATATATATCTGCTTCCCCTCTCAAATAAATAAAAATGAGCCACACTCACATTTTTAATCCCAGCACTCAGGAGTCAGGGAGTTTGAGGCCACCCTGGGACTACATAGTGAATTCCAGATGAGCCTTGGCTAGAGCAAGATCCTACCTTGAAAAACAAAAAGAGCAGGCCGGGCGTGGTAGCACATGCCTTTAATCCCTGCACTTGGAGGCAGAGATAGGAGGATACATAGTGAATTCCAGGTCAGCCTGACCTGAGTTAGAGTGAAACCCTACCTCGAAAAAAAAAAAAAAAAAAGTTGTGTTGCTGGGGAGTTGAAGGAGCTTGCTTGGAAGGTTGTAGCTCAGGGGTACAGCACTTGCCATAACATCCATGAGCCTTTGGGTTTGATTTCCAGCAAGGGGAAGAAGATGCCTTGACTCTTTTCTAGGACCCAGCCTGACGGGTGGACCTCTTCTGGGGCAGACTTCCCAGATCTGGGAATCAAAATGTCAACTGGTGTCCCCTGACAGTAAGCAGTCCATGCTCCCACTTTTTTCTGCTTAACCCAAGACCACCTGGTAGCCTGGCTTTCCTGGGTGACTTTTCTAGGGCAGTGCCAGGCTTTCTTCACCTCCCAGCATGCCCTGGGTTGCCTTCCAGGTTGCCGCTCACCGTGCGTGGTGGGGTAGCTAGCAAGCCCTGTGTGGCTTATGGCAGCCAAAGTCACTGTGTGATTTCATCTCTCTGGCAGGCAGCATGATGCCTGGCACTCTGGGTACTCCAGATAGGTGGAGGGCAGTCTGGAGGTGGGCTACGATTAGGTCCCACCCCTTAAACATGTGAGCTGTCCTGGTTTGGCTTTTCTTTTGTTTTTGTTTTTCCCCTGAGGTAGGCTCTCATTCTGGCCCAGGCTGGCCTGGAATTTACTATGTAGTCTCAAGGTGGCTTCGAACTCATGGCGATCCTACCTCTGACTCCCCAGTGCTGGGATTAAAGGCATGTGTCATCACCTCTGGCTAGTCCAGCTTTTGACATTGTCCTCTCTCACAAGGAGTAATGCACTAGGATTTAATTCCTGGCTGCTCCTCCTATTTGGCTCTTCAAAGGAGGTTGACAGTGTGTGATGGGGAAACTGAGTCCTCCAAAGTGTTTTCCAGAGATACACTGGGCTGGGGCCTCTGGGCGGCACCTAACTGGAATTCTTTCCCTTTCTCTCTACAGGACAGGGGAACCACAGAGAGAACAGCCCTTTCCTTTCCCCCTTGGAGGCTTCCAGAGGCAGCGACTACTATGACAGGAACCTGGCGCTTTTTGAGGTAGCTGGGGAGCCATTCTGGGCCACAGGTGTGGTAGGCAGGTGGGCAAGCAGGGGCTGGTGAAGGGGTCTCTCAGCTGAACAGGGAAGCTGGCTCCTCTTCTAGTCTCCCCTTGAGTGCCTTGCTCCCTTGGCAGCCAGTCTGTGGGTCTCTGGGCTCTTACAACCCAATCTGCTTTCCCAGAGGCCACTTACAACCTTGTGCCCACTGCTGTCTCCAGGGCTGGTCACTTTGTCTTCCTTGCAGCCCCTCACCAAGAGGTCTACTTCCTCAGAATTTCCTGTCCTCTCCATTCTTAGTTTTCTCACAGGCCATGGTTCTGTTTTCTTCCTAGATGAAATCTTTCTTTTCTTTCCCAGCTATTTCTTCCAACTCTTCCTCTCTGGTTCTCTTGAGGCCTTGCCACCATTGTCTGCTCCCAACAGCCCGAGATTCTCCCACTCTGTCCTCCACCGCTGCAGCCTTGGTGGATCCCTCTCTGGAAAACTTACCACATTGGAGTCTCTGAATTTGAATTGATTCCTTTCCAGACTCAAGCTGAGATCTGGGTTTAAGATGTGACCCAGACTCCTTGACTCTGAACCCACAAACTCATCTGCCTCACAACAAAATAATGTTAAGTAATGTAGGCTTGTCAAGCTCCATTCATTCAGAGGGCCTGCACCTTCATGCCTTACTCCAACTAATGCCCCTAGTTTAGGATCCAAAATTTGCTGACAAATGTGGAAGGGCAAAATGTGGACAGATGGAATCACAGCACTATAGTCACAGGGGCAGGGAAAGCTTAGACCCCTGTGGAGTTCAGGGGTCCTGAGCCCTGTGGCCTCTCCCCACCTGTGGGTGGGCAGAAGGTAAAAGGCAAAGAGCCTGCCTTTGAGATTAGAGTAGATTATTCAGAGGGGCCAGGGCCTGGGGGAACACTACCCCAAAAGGTCAAGATTTAGATTGAGGGAGAGATTTAACTTGTCCCAGATTTTTTTTTGGGGGGGGGTTGGAGGTAGGGTCTCACCCTAGCTTAGGCTGACCTAGAAGTTACTATGTAGTGTCAGGGTGGCCTTGAACTCACGGCAATCCTACCTCTACCTCCCTAGTGCTGGGATTAAAGGCATCTTTGTCTAACTTAGTTCTCTGAGTTGACTAGGGTAGCTTTTTAAAAAATAATTTATATTTTTTTGTGGGAAGTGAGGTAGATGTGAGTCCCATAGGCCTAGCCATAGCTGAGAGGTGGCCAAGCAGAGCAAACGGGACAAAGTGTGCGATCTGCATGCCTGCCAACCTGGCCTGCCCTTCCCTCTCCCCTGAGGCGGGTGGTTTTCACAAATGGGCTGGCAGTGATTGCAGCTAAGGTGGGGCAGTGTGAACCAGCCGCTGGGCTAGGCCTTTGAGTGCTGGGGTGTGGTGCCCACACCTGCCCGGTTGATTGGCTTGGGCTTCCCCAGACAAGAACTAGGATCAGGCCAAGGCTTGCCTCAGGGCTTGGCATGGGGCCAGCTGCCAGGCTGCTGGCTGCACACAGGTAGCCTGGCGCCAGCCTGGCTCATTGCCATCTTGCCCCGTGGCTCTGTTTACAGGAGGAACTGGACATCCGCCCAAAGGTGTCGTCTCTTCTGGGCAAGCTCGTCAGCTACACCAACCTTACCCAGGGAGCCAAGGAGCATGAGGAAGCCGAGAGCAGGGAAGGTGCCCGCCGGAGAGCAGCCAAGGTGAGCCATTTGGGGTCAGCAGGGGGACCACACTGGGAATATAGGCAGGTTATCATAGAATTCCTCACGTGGTGGGTCAGTAGGTGCCAGATGTGGTGAGCATAGAGGATGGGCACTGAGTGCCTCAGGCTCAAGGAGGCTTTTTTGTTGTTGTTGTTTTGAGGTAGGGTTTCAATGTAGCCCAGGCTGACCTGGAACTCACTATGTAGTCTCAGGGTGGCCTCGAACTCACGGCAATCCTCCTACCTCTGCCCTCCAAGTGCTTGGGCTAAAGGCGTGTGCCACTATGCCCAGATCAAAAGGAGGCTTTTAAAAAAATAGTTTTATTTTCATTTATTTGAGAGAGAGAGAGAACAAAAAAAAAATGGGCATGCCAGGGCACCCAGCCACTGCAAACAAACTCCAGACACATGTGCCACCTTATGCATCTGGTTTACGTGGGTCCTGGGGAACCTGGATCCTTTGGCTTTTCAGGTAAGCACCTTAACTGCTAAGCTATCTCTCCAGTCCATCAAGGAAGGTTTAAAGGGTGTGCTAAGGGGGCGTTCGTGAAGGGAACAGAGGGGCCATGGAGGTCTCAAAAGTGATAGTAAGAACAGTTGCTTGTATCTGGCCAATATGTGAGGCATTACTGTAAGAATGGGCCCAGGTTCTTGAATATTATCCTCAGAACAAAGCTGTAAGACAGAAGTCTGGCAAGGATGCACACACCTATAGTCCCAGCAACTTGGGGTAGAGGCTGAAGCAGGAGGATTGCTTGAGACCAGGTGCTCCCAGAGGTCATCTGGTGCGCCACAGCAAGACCCTGTCTCTAAAAAAAGAGAAACAAGTTCAAGGCTAGTTCTGTTAGCATCTTTAATATTTTTTTAGATTTTTTGTTTTTATTTTACTTATTTATTTGAGAGAGAGTGTGAGAAAAATAGGCAGATATAGAGAGAAAAACAATGGGTATGCTAGGGCCCCTAGCCACTACAAGCGAACTCCAGATGCATGTGCCGCCATGTGCATCTGGCTTACGTGGGTACTGGAGAATCGAACCTGGGTCCTTAGACTTAGCAGGCAAATGCCTTAACTGCTAAAGCCATCTCTCCAGCCCTTAATTTTTTGATTGATATTTTTGAAACAGTTTCATGTAGCCCAGGCTAGCCTCAAACACATTACATAGCTAAGGGTGATTTGAACTCCTGATCTACCTGCTTCTACCTTTTACCTTCTAAGTACTAGAATTACAGGCATGGGTCAACCACACCACACCCATATTTTTGTTGTTATTTGTTTTGAGGTAGTGTCTTACTGTAGCCCAAGATGACCTGGATGGAATTCACTCTGTACTCCCAGGCTGGCCTTGAATTCTCAAACTCACAGTGATCCTTCTACCTCCCAAGTGCTAGGATTGAAGGTGTGAGCCACCAAGCCTGGCCTTCTTTTTTTTCTTTTTTTTTTTTAATTCCTCTGAGTTCTGCCTACTGCCCATCCAAGTCTTTTTAAACTTATTTTTATTTAATTATTTTTTAGATACAGAGAGAGGGGTGGGGAGAGAGTGAGAATGGGTGCGCCAGGTCCTCTAGCCATTGCAAACAAACTCCAGACACAGGTGCCACCATGTGCATCTAGCTTATGTGGGACGTGGAGAATCAAACCTAGATCTTAGGCTTTGCAGGCATGTGCCTTAACTGCTAAGCTATCTCTCCAGCCCCCAAGTCATTTATTTGGGAATGACAGACAGAAGGAGGTAGAGAGAAAGAGAGATTGAGAATGGGCGCGCCAGGGCCTCCAGCCACTGCAAGCAAACTCCAGATGCATGCGCCCCCTTTGTGCATCTGGCTAACTTGGGTCCTGGGGAATTGAGCCTCAAACCGGGGTCCTTAGGTTTCATAGGCAAGCGCTTAACAGCTAAGCTATCTCTCCAGCCCCCCAAGTCTTTTTTTTTTTTTTTTTTTTTTTTTTTTTTTTTTGGTTTTTCAAGGTAGTGTCTCACTCTAGCCCAGGCTGACCTGAAATTCACTATGCAGTCTCGGTGGCCTTGAACTCATGGCAATCCTCCTACCTCTGCCTCCCAAGTGCTGGGATTAAAAGGCATGCGCCACCATGCCCAGCCCCCCAAGTCTTGCTTTTAATACCAGATGCATATGCCACCATGAGCATCTGGGTTATGTAGATTATGGCAAGTTGAACCTAGGTCCTTAGGCTTCACAGGCCAGTGCCTTAACCACTAAGCCATCTCTTCAGCACACATCCATGACCGGTTCATAAGGAGGCTTTTAAAAAATATATTTTTATTTATTTGAGAGAGAGAGGGAAAGAAAGAGGGAGAGAGAGAGAATGGGCATGCCCAGGCATCCAGCCACTGCAAACGAACTCCAGACACATGTATTTATTTATGAAAGGAAAGAGACTGAGAGAGAATGGGTGTGCCAGGGCCTCCTACTGCTGCAAATGAACTCCAGACCCATGCACCACTTTCTGCTTCTGGCTTTATGAACCCAGGCCATCAGACTTTGCAAGCAAGTGCCTTAAACAGCTGAGCTATCTCTCCAGCTCCGCCTTCCATATCTTCCAATCAGCCTCTTCGTTCCTTAAGCCAGCCCCCCCCACACTTTATAAAAATATATTTTATTTATTAATTTGCAAAGAGAGAGAGGGAATATTTATGTCAGAGCCTCTTTCCCCTGCAAATGAACGCCAGGTGCATGAACCACTTTGTGCATCTGGCTTTATATGGGTACTGTGGAATTGGACCCAGGCAGTCAGGCTTTCAAGCAAGCATCGTTAACCAATGAGCCATATCTCTAAACTAACCCCCCCCACACACACACACACATTTAAAAGTATTTAGCCAAGCATGTGGCACACGCCTTTAAACTGAGCACTTGTAGAGGCAGAGGTAGGAGGATAACTGTGAGTTAGAGGCCAGGTTGAGACTACATAGTGAATTCTAGGTCAGCCTGGGCTAGAGTGAGACCCTACCTTGAAACACCAAAATAAAAAAAAAATAAAATAAAACTTAAGTATTTATTTTATTTATGTATGCCCAGTTTTATTTATTATTTGAAAGACAGAAAAAGAGGAAGATTCAAAGATAGATAGATAAGATAGATAGATAGATAGATAGATAGATAGATAGATAGATAGACAGACAGACAGATAGATAGATGATAGATAGATAGATAGATAGATAGATAGATAGATAGATAGATAGATAGAAGAGAGAAAATGGGCACACCAGGGCCTCTAGCCACTGCAAATGAGCTCTAGACACATGCGTTATCTTGTGCATCTGGCTTACATGGGTCCTGGAGAATCAAACCTGGGTTCTTTGGCTTTGTAGGCAAATGCCTTAACTGCTAAGTCAGCTCTCCAGCCCTTAAATATTTTTATTTACTTTTTAGAGAGAAAGGGCATACCAGGACCTCCAGCCACTGCAAACTAACTCCAGATGCATGGGCTACCATGTGCATCTGGCTTACGTGGGTTCTGGGGAGTCAAATTTAGATCCTTAGGCTTTGCAGGCAAGCACCTTAACCACTAAGCCATCCCTCAAGTCCGTAACCCACACTCTTTCTGTTTTGTTTTGTTGTTTTTGAGGTAGGGTCTTATTCAGGCCCAGGCTGGCCTGGAATTCACTATGTAGTCTCAGGGTAGCCTCGAACTCACAGCAATCCTCCTACTTCTGCCTCTGGAGTGCTGGGATTAAAGGTGTTTACTGCCACGCCCAGCCCACCTTCTTTTTGAGACAAAGTCTCCCTTGTTTTTGCCTTCTGGATTCTCCTGGCTCTGCCTCCCATTGAGGTAGGCATATTGAGATTATAAACATACACCACTTTGTGTCTGACTTTACATGGGTGCTGGGGCATTGAACTCAGACTGGTAGGTTGGCAAGGAAGTGCCTTTAACTATTGTGCCATCTCCTAAGCCATTTTTGGGTTTGTTGTTGGTTTTAGGATTTTTGTCATTTTGTTTTGTTGACATAGGGTCTCATGTATCCCAGGCTAGCTCTGCACTTGCTATGTAGCCGAGGTTTGCCTGATGCTGGGGGCAAACCCATGGCCTCCTGGCTTCCTGCATGCTAGTCAAGCACACTCTCAACTGAGCTGTATTCCCAGTCCCTAGATTTTAAAAATTATTTATTTATTTATTTGTTTATTTATTTATTTAAGAGAGACAGAATATGAGCTTGCCAGGGCCTCCAGCCACTGCAAACTAATTCCAGACTCGTGTGCCACCATGTGCATCTGGCTTTCATGGGTTCTGGGGAGTAGAATTTGGGTCCTTGGGCTTCATGGGCAAGTGCTTTAACTATAAGCCATCTTTCCAGGCCTAGATTCTTTTTAAAAATATTTTGTTTTTATTTATTTGAGAGAGAGAGAGAGAGAGAGAATGAATATGTCAGGGCCTTCAGCCACTGCAAAGAAACTCCAGATGTATGCACCACCATGTGCATCTGGCTTACGTGGGTCCTGGGGAATAGAACCTGGGTCCTTTGGCTTTGCAGGCAAGCACCTTAACTGCTAAGCCATCTCTCCAGTCCCCAATATGGCTTTTTTGTTTGTTTGTTTGTTTTTTGTTTTTCAAGGTAGTGTCTCACTCCAGCTCAGGCTGACCTAGAATTCATCTCTGTATAGTCTCAGAGTGGCCTCAAACTCTTTGACGATCCTCCTACCTCTGCCTCCTGGGTGCTGGGATTAAAGGCATGTGCCACCGTGCCCGGCAGCAGCCCTAGATCTTTTAAAAATGTTTTTTTCTTTTATCTTTCTTTCCTTATTATTATTATTATTATTATTTTTACCATGAGGTAGGGTCTCACTCTAGCCCAGACTGACCTGGAACTCACTCTGTAGCCTCAGGGTGGTCTTCAACTCACAGCAATCCTCCTGTCTCAGCCTCTAGAGTGCCTTTTTTATCCTGGCAGTGTCAGCCTCCAGCTCTCAGAACCAGAAAAGAGAGCCGAGGGCTCAGGCTCACGCAGAGATGAATTTTGTTTTTGTAGAGACTGGGTTTCCTGTGACTCAGGCTGACCTTCAACTTAATATGTAGCAGAGGCTAGCCATGAACTCCTGACTTTCTTGTCTCTACCCCCACAGAACTAGGATTACAGGCTTTTGTCACCATATATGGTGACTTTTGTGTGTGTGTGTTTTAATTTGTTTCATGGTAGAGTCTTACTCTAGCCCAGGCTGACCTGGAACTTACCCTGTGGCTCCAGGTTGGTCTCAAACTCACTGGGATTTTGAGTCTTCTACCTCAGGTTTCTTGAGTACTGGGATTAAAGGTGTGTGCACCATGCTTAGCCTAATGACTTACTTTTTTTAATTAATTAATTTATTTTAATTTAGTTAGTTAGTTGAGAGAGACAGAGTGGCAAGTAGAGAGAGAGAAATGGGTGCACCAGGGCTGCCAGCCACTGCAAATGAACTCCAGATGCATGTACCACCTTGTGTATCTGGCTTATGTGGAATTGAACCTGGGTCCTTTGGCTTTGCAGGCAAATGCCTTAACTGCTAAGCCACCAGTCCAGTCCTTAATTTTTTCCCTTCTTTTGTTGCTTTGGGTAGAACCTTAGGGCCTTATGAATGCTAAGCACACACTCTGCTAAGCAGCTGAGCTACATTCCCAGCCCCCTTTGCTTCCTTGTTTGGCTCCTCTGTGTTTTGGGTTTGTTTGAGGGCTGGGGTTTCTTCTACGCTTGGTTTGAAAGCAAGGGAACCTTCCTTCCCCTCTCCTGCCTCACTGAGAAATGAAGTGGCTGTGCTTAGAAGGAGCTGAGATCTGTTCAGAGTTGTAGTGTTCTCCTTGGTGCTCAGCACTAGTAAACACTCGTTGCTGAGGTAATTCCGGTTGCCAGTTCCAGGCCTGCTTGTGAGATGTGGGTCTTTCTCAGCTGAAACCCAGAGAGAGGGTGGACCAAGCCAAAGTGCCTCCTCTTCTTGTGCTTCTGGGAGGCAGCCTACTCTTCAGAGAGAGAGCAACTGATATCTTGAGGTTGCCCAGATTCACCCTCCATTTTCCTGCTGGTTGTAATGCTGCTGGGATATTCTGCACCAGAGATAACTGTGAGCCCCACCTTATTTGGTCATTTCTGTTCAGCCCCTTAAGAGCAGTCTCAGGAGCCAGGTTAATCCTAGCACTTGGGAAGCAGAGATAGGAGGATCACCACAAGTTCAAGGCTGCCCTGAGACTCCATAGTGAATTCCAGGTCAGCCTGGGCTACAGTGAGACCCTACCTTGAAAAACCAAAAAGAGTAGTCTTCAGCTTCCAAAAAGTGTTGTTTACAGGGTGTGGTCAGATCTTTGGGTAAGAGCCTTCAGGCCATGCCATGGAGCTGGTAATTGAGACTGGAAAGGCCCATGTGCTAGAGAGAAGCCTGGGTTGCTGGGGGGGGGGGGTGTCTTTGCCCTAATTGGGAGCCTGTGAAGATGTTGGTCTGCACCCTCAGAAGAAGCTAGTTTGACCCTTAAGGCAAGGATGTGAGAGGGAGGCTGAGAGGCCCAGCTCCAGGTGCTTATCCGTGGAGGGAGGAGGAGCCTGGTAAAATTTAGAGGGGCTCATAAGCAAGGGAGCTGTGGACCTCATCCAAGGCACCTCTAAGCAGAGAGGCCTCAGAAAAGAAGCCTTGAAGCAGGAAGGGTGGGCCTTTAATCAGACCATGCCAAGATCCAAAGGCAATGTCTCTCTGGTAGCCTCTTGCTATGGCCCAGTGACCTTCTGGGGCTGCCAGAAGTTAAGTGGGGATGCAGAAAGCATTTCCGGACCTGCCCTTTCCCACACTGCCCTTTTCTCAGAGTGACTCAGCCCAGGGTGGGGGGAGGGCTGGGAGTACTTGCAACTGCTATCCAGTGGGTGGTATCCTCCGAGAAGGGCTTCACAGAGCCCAGAAGAGGACACGAACAGGACAGTGTGAGGAAGCTCTTGAAGGTCCTTCAGGCTAAATACATGTCCTACCCCAGGCTTGGCCCCTTTAGGAAGGTTCCTTTACTCACCCCAGCTTCTGGGAAGAGGCTTTGCTGGGGTTCTGTGGGTGTTTTCAGGGCCTGCTGCCTGGGCTGTACCAGCCTTGTTTCAATGTGCATCCTCACCTGCCCTTACAGAGTTCAGAAACGTTGATGATCTGCATGGTAGACCTTCCTCACCTGCCCACAGCCTAAACTTCCCAAGACAGGCAGGAACTTCCAACCCAACACCTCCACTGCTCACAGCCTGACTGCTTCTCTCAGTAGAACTTCCAAGATAGGAAGGGTCTTCCAATGCTCCACTCACTGGGTTCAGAAGCACCTTTTGAGGACCTGCAGGATTTATTGGTATTAGGACAATACACAAGGCAAGTTTGTTGCAGCATGGTCATGGACATACCTGTAGACTTGGTTACAGTGACCTATAGTAACTGTTGTCATAGAAGTGATGTTAGATGCTAAGGGAATGAAGGTAGCAGGGAGTACCGACTCCACTCAGACCCAGGGAACTTCTGGGAACGGTGACGATTAAACCTCCTGGAGATTCACTGAAGAGGAGTCTGCTGTTCAGTGAAGCAGGTTACATGCCCATGTTCAGAGTCTGTGAGGGAGCCATGTGGTCTGGAGCTGGGACTAATGGGAGGAGATGGGGCACAAGCCAAGGAGACTGGAGCATGCACACTACATTAGAGGCCAGTGCAGAGGGTTTTCAACAGGAAATCTGGGAAGGGACTTGGTTTTCAGAGACCTACTCTGGCAGCAGTATGGACTAGAGTGCATAGCTTGATGGGCATGGGAGGCACCACCCAGTAAACTCAGGCGTACTTCCCAAGGCTTAAGAGACTGACTTAAGACTCAGACAAAACTGGCCAATGTCAGGGCAGCAGGCAGGCAAATTAGGTAGGATTCTGTTCTGAATTGGAAGTAGGAAATGGGAGAAAAGGTAGGTCAGGGAGGACTTCTTGGAGCTTGGTTTGGGTGATGGCGCTAGCTGGATGAGAAGGTGGGCATCTATAATTCCCACTTTGCAGAAGCTCAGTAGAAGAGGGCCTGGAAGCCATGTGTGATGGTACACACTTGTAATCCTTGCACTCAAGAAGTTAAGGCAGGATTGCCACAGTTCAAGACCAGCCTGGGTAAAGAGACTCAGCAGAGGACCAGGAGTGGTGGTACCCACCTGTAATCCCAATGTTCAGAAGACGGAGGCGGGAGGATCACTGCAGGTTTGAGGCCAGCCTGATCTTTAAAAGAGTTCCAGGCCAGCCAGAGCTATATAGTGAGACCTTGCAAAGGGAAAAAAAAATTTTTTTAATTAATTTATTTACTTATGAGCAGGGGGCTCATAAATTAAGGGAGGGCATACCAGGGCCTTCAGCTACTGCAAATGCAAACGAACTCCAGATGCATGCACCACCTTACACATCTGGTTTATGTAGATCCTGGGGAATCAAGCCTGGGTCATTTGGCTTTGCAGGTAAGTGTCTTAGCTGCTAAGCCATCTCTCCAATCCAAAAATAACATTTTTAAAGGAAGGCCGGGCATGGTGGCACACCTCTTTAATCACAGCACTCGGGAGGCAGAGGTAGGAGGATCACTGTGAGTTTGAGGCCACCTTGAGACTACATGGTGAATTCCAGCTCAGCCTGGGCTAGAGTGAGACCCTACCTTAAAAAAAAAAAAAAAAGGAAGGAAGGAAGGAAGAAATGACAGATATTTTACTGAAGAGGAGAAGGAGGCAGCACCTTGTTGTAGAAAGGGGTTAAAATTCAAAAATCTTGCCAGGAGTGGTGGCGCACGCCTTTAAGCCCAGCACTTGGAAAGCAGTGGTAGGTGGATGACAGTTAGTTCGGGACCACCCTGAGACAGCATAGTGAATTCCAGGTTAGCCTAGACTAGAGTGAGACCCTACTTAAAAAAAAAAAAAAAAAAAAAAAATCTTACATGTGAGGTATTAGAAAGAATGAGGTTTTATTGCGGACATGGTAGCACAAGCCTTTAATGATTAACTAGCACTCGGGAGGAAGAGGTAGGAGGATCGCTGTGAGTTCAAGCCCTGAGACTACATAGTGAATTCCAGATCAGCCTGGGCTAGAGTGAAACCCTACCTCCAAAAGAAAAAAAAAAAAAAAAAAAGAAGAAGAAGAGAAGAGAAAGAGAAGAAGAAAGAAAGAGGTTGTATAACTTGCCAGTCCAAATTGTCTTCCTATATGCGAATCAGTATAGAGATGTCCTAGCTGCCATCCTCATCTCCTGACTCCAAAGGGACTGCTGAGTGACCATAGAACGCTTTCAGTGATGCACCTGAACCCCTCTGATGCTCTGTGCTCTTTCTCTTGCCCACCTAGGCACCCAGCATGGGCACCCTCATGGGGGTGTACCTGCCCTGCCTACAGAACATCTTTGGAGTCATCCTTTTCCTGCGGCTGACCTGGATGGTGGGCACAGCTGGCGTGCTGCAAGCCCTCCTCATTGTGCTCATCTGCTGCTGCTGTGTGAGTGTCCCACTGGGCCAGGGCTGGGCTGGGCATGGGAGACTGTCACCTGTCACAGACCACCCAGCTGAGCTGATCATCCAGGCCTTCCTTCCCACAGACCCTGCTGACAGCCATCTCCATGAGTGCCATTGCCACCAACGGAGTAGTTCCAGGTGAGTGAGCTCCGGCTGACTTTCCCTTCCCCGCCCCCAAGCAGTTTTATCGCAGAGCCCAATTCCTGACTCCAGGGCAGAGCCACCCCCTAGGAGCTTTCCTGCTCAACAGAGCTGAAAGTGCTATTGTGGGTTTGTTTTTTTTTTATTTTTTTATTTTTTTTTTTTAAATACTTTTTAATTATTTATTTATTTATTTGAGAGCGACAGACACAGAGAGAAAGACAGAGGGAAAGAGAGAGAATGGGCGCGCCAGGGCTTCCAGCCTCTGCAAACGAACTCCAGACGCGTGCGCCCCCTTGTGCATCTGGCTAACGTGGGACCTGGGGAACCGAGCCTCGAACCGGGGTCCGCAGGCTTCTCAGGCAAGCGCTTAACCGCTAAGCCATCTCTCCAGCCCTGTTTTTTTTTTAAATAGTTTATTTATTTACTTGGGCTGGAGAGATGGCTTAGCAGTTAAGCGCTTGCCTGTGAAGCCTAAGGACCCTGGTTCGAGGCTCAGTTCCCCAGGACCCATGTGAGCCAGATGCACAAGAGGGCGCACGCATCTGGAGTTTATTTGCAGTGGCTGGAAGTCCTGGTGCGCCCATTCTCTCTGTCTCTCTCTAACTGCCTCTTTCTCTCTCTGTCACTCTCAAATAAATAAGTAAAAATAAAACAAAATATTAAAAAAAATAAAATAAAATAGTTTATTTATTTACTTGAGAGAGGCAGATAGAAAGAATAGGCATGCCAGGGCCTCTAGCTAGTGCAAATGAACTCCAGACACATGTGCCACCTTGTGCTTCTGACTTTATGTGTAGTAGGGAATTTGCAGGCAAATGCCTTATTTGCTGAGCCATCTCTCCAGCCCTTACTGTGTTTTTTGTTAGTTAAAAATAATCTACCTTTGCCAGGCATGGTGGCATAGGCCTTTAATCCCAGCACTCGGGAGACAGAGGTAAGAGGATTGCTGTGAGTTCGAGGCCAGCCTAGGATTACAGAGTGAATTCCAGGTCAGCCTGGAATGAGACCCTACCTTGAAAAAAACAACCAAAAAAATTGCACCTTGTGTTAGAGAGATGGCTCAGTAGTTAAAAGAGTTTGTTTTCAAAGCCTGATGACTATGGTTTGATTCCCCAGTACTCACATACAGCCAGATGCCCAAGGTGCATGCGCCCGGAGTTCGTTGGCAGTGGCTGGAGACTCCGGCGTGCCTGTTCTCTCTTCCTCTGTCTCTCTGCCTCTCTCTCTCAAACTAATAAATAAAAATAATTTTAAAAAGAGAGAGAATGAGAATGGATGTGCCAGGGCCTCTAGCCATTGAAATGAACTCCAGATGCATGTGCCACCTTGTGCATCTGGCTTACATGGGTCCTGGGGAATCGAAACCGGATCCATAGGCTTCGCAGATAAGTGCCTTAACTGCTAAGCCATCTCCAGCCCCCATGCCCAGATTTTTTTGTGGGTTTTGAACTGGGGATTGAACTAAAGTACTCATGCCTAAGCAGCAAGAGCTCTTAACTGCTAAGCGATTTCTCCAGGCCTAAAAACTTTTTCAAGCAGAATTCTCTATAGTAGGATATGGCTCAGTTTCTTATGTAGACCAGACTGGCCCTTAACTTGTAGCAGTTGTCTTGCCTCTGCTTCTCAAGTGCTGGGATTACAAGCATGATATCACATCCAGCCTTTTTTTTTTTTTTTTTTTGGTAGGGTCTCACTCTAGCTCAGGCTGACCTGGAATTCACTATGTAGTCTCAGGGTGGCCTCAAACTCACAGTGAACCTCCTACCTCAGCCTCCCAAGTGCCGGGGTTAAAGGCGTGCATGTGGAAGCACTCTTCTCCCTGCATGTCTACCTTCGTTGAGGCCCAGTGTTCTTACCAGGAGTGTGAGACTTTGGTAAAAGCACTGACATAGGGCAGGTCTCTACTGGGACACCAGCAAAAATCTACACAAGACACTGATTCCACTGATCCTGCCTTAGAAGAGCCATCCGTGTCCTGTAAGGGTTTGTCATGAGGGAGACCTCCTTGAAGAAGAATCAGCCCTAACCTGTGTATACTTTATCTGCCGCAGCTGGAGGCTCCTATTTCATGATCTCACGCTCACTGGGGCCAGAATTTGGAGGTGCTGTGGGCCTCTGCTTCTACCTGGGGACAACATTTGCAGCAGCCATGTACATCCTAGGGGCCATCGAGATCTTGCTGGTGAGTCAAGCTAAGCCCTAAGCAGCCCTAGTCATGTCCAGTCTCTCTAGAATCTACAGGCTGATAATTGTCTCCTGCCCCAGCCATGGTCTGGAGTTTTACAGTGGGAGAATTCAAGACTGAAGAATCTTTTTTTTTTTTTTTTTTTTTTTGGTTTTTTGAGGTAGGGTCTCATTCTAGTCCAAGCTGACCTGAATTCACTATGTAGCCTCAGGGTGGCCTCGAACTCATGATAATCCTACCTCTGCCTCCTGAGTGCTGGGATCAAAGGCGTGTGCCACCATGCCCGGTTTTCTTTTGGGTTTTTTTGTTTGTTTGTTTTTTGAGGTAGGGTTTCACTCTAGCTCAGGCTGACCTGGAATTCACTGTGGAGTCTCAGGGTAGCCTCGAATTATTTTGTTTTTTTAAGGTAGGGCCTTGCTCTAGCCCAGGCTGACCTAGAATTCACTATATAGTCTCAGGGTGGCCTAGAACTCACACTTTCCTCCTAGCTCTACCTCCCAAGTGTTGGGATTAAAGATGTACAACACCACGCCTGAATTTCTTTCTTTTTTTTTCTTTTTAAGTTTTTTGGTTTTGGTTTTTGTTTTTCAAGGTAGGGTCTTGCTCTAGTCCAGGCCAACCTGGAATTCACTGTGCAGTCTCAGGGTGGCCTTGAACTCACAGTGATCTCTTACCTCTGCCTCCCGAGTGCTGAGATTAGAGGGATGCACCTCCATGCCTGGCTCTTTTTTAAAGTTATTTATTTATTTATTTGAGAAAGAGAGAGACAGGCAGAGAGAATGGGTGTTCCAGGGCCTCTAGCCACTGCAAATGAACTCCAGATGCATGTGCCACCTTATGCATCTGGCTTTCATGGGTCCGGCCGTCTTTTTTTTTTTTTTTTTTTTTTTTTTTTTATGGTAGGGTCTCACTTTAGCTCATACTGACCTGGAATCCCCAGGTTAGTCTCAAACTCACAGAAATCCTTCTACCTCTACCACCCAAGTGCTGAGATTAAAGGTATGTACCACCATGCCTGGCCTATTTAGAATTCTTCTGCAATGAAATGTGTCCCTTCTTCTCAATTTGTGAATTAAACCATGTAATTATATGAGCTTCAGGATGTTTATTTTGTTCTGTGGGTTATAGGGTATAATTCAATACTGTCATCATGTTGTTGGTCAAACTGTTTGTTTTTGGCCCTCCACGGGTTGGTGCCTATGTTTGGTTGATCCTCTCTTCCCTCCTAACCTTATCTTCCCTCCTCCTTCCCTCCTCCCCTCCTTCCTCCCTCCCTCCTTCTTTCTTCCCTCTTTCCTTCCTTCCTATAGTAGTTTTATTAACACAAAATTCATACCATGCAATTCATGAAATTCACCACCTATTAAAAGTGTATAACTTCGGGGCATGGTGGTACACACCTTTAATTCCAGCACTCAGGAGGCTAACATAGGAGGATCACTGTGAGTTTGAGGCTACCCTGAGACTACAGAGGGAATTCCAAGTCAGACTGAACTAGAGTAAAACCCTACCTCAAAAAAGGGGGGAGGTGGGACTGGAAAGATGATGGTTTAGTAGTTAAGACACTTGCCAGAAGAGCCAAAGGACCCAGGCTTAATTTAATTCCCCAGTAAGCCAGATACACAAGGTGGCACATGCATCTGGAGTTCGTTTGCAGTAGCTTAGAGGGCCCTGGTGCACCCATTCTCTATGTATCTGCCTCTTTCTCTCGCATGTGCTCAGTTGCTCAAATAAAATTATTTTTTTTAATTTTTTTGCGGGGGGAGGGTTCGAGGTAGAGTCTCACTCTAGCCTAGGCTGACCTAGAATTCACTGTGTAGTCTCAGGTTGGCCTCGAACTCATGACAATCCTTCTAACTCTGCCTTGCGAGTGCTGGGGTTAAAGGCATGTGTCGCCATGCCCAGCTAACAAAATTAAATTTTAAAATATTTTAAAATTTTTAAATATTTTAAAACATGTGTAACTCAGTGGTCTGAGGCAGGGGGATTACAAGTTTGAGGCCAGCATGTACTACTTAGAGAGACTATCTCACAGGAGGAGGAGGAGACAGAAGAAAAGACAGGGAGTGAGGAAGGAAGAAAAGAAGGAGCATAATGATGAGGAAGAGGGTGACAGGTCACTGTCTTTTAGTATATTCACAGGGTTGCAACCATTGCCACCATTAGTTTTAGCACCTTTTCATCGACCTAAGAAACCCTATTAAAAGTACTCTCCTGGGGCTGGGGAGATGGCTCAGTGGTTAAAGGTGCTTGCTACCAAAGCTTGCATAGGTTCAGTTCCCCAGTGCTCACATAGGGCGGCTAGATACACAACGTAGTACATGCATCTGGACTTTGCAGTGACAAGATCCCCTGATATGCCCATGTTCGTGTCTCCTCTCTCCCTCCCTCCTTCCCCCTCCCTCCCTCCCTCTCTCTCTCTCTCTCTCTCTCTTTGCTTACAAATAAATAAATAAAATTGGGGTGGACAGAGAAGTACTTTACATAAACTCAGAGTGGCAGAGCACATCTTTAATCCCAGCACTTGGGAGGCTGAAGTGGGACGATCACCATAAGCTCAAGGACAAACTTAGAATACAGAGCAAGGAGATTCCAGTTAGCTAGAGTGAGATACTGCCTTGAAAAAAAGAAGAGGAGGGGGAGAAAGAAGAAGTAGTTATTCCTTTCCCTTTCCCCCTAGACTTTATTTTCTTTTCCGAGGTAGGGTCTCACCTGGAATTCACTATGGAGTCTCAAGGTAACCTCAAACTCATGCAATCCTCCTACCTCTCCCTCCTGGGTGCTGTGATTAAAGGCGTGCACCACCACACCCTGCTTCCTCCAGACTTTGACAGCCACTAATCCGCTTTCTTTGTCTCTGAACATTTCTTTCTTTCTTTTTTTTTTTCAAATTCATTTTATTTTCACAATTTTTATTAACATTTTCCATGATTATAAAAAAATATCCCATGGTAATACCCTCCCTCTCCCCCCCCACTTTCCCCTTTGAAATTCCATTCTCCATCATATTACCTCCCCATCTCAATCATTGGACTTACATATATACAATACCAATCTATTAAGTACCCTCCTCCCTTTCTTTCTCTTCCCTTTATATCTCCTTTTTAACTTACTGGCCTCTGCTACTAAAGGACATTTCTTGTATGTGGAATCATTCAATATGTGGTCCTCTGACACTGGCTTCTTTCATATATGTTTTTGTTTTGTTTGTTTCAAGGTAGGGTCTCACTCTAGCCCAGGCTGACCTGGAATTCACTGTGTAGTCTTAGGGTAGCCTAGAATTCACAGTGATCCTACCTCTGCCTCCCAAGTGCTGGGGTTAAAGGCATGTGCCACCACGCCCAGCTAGATATACTTTTAAAAGAAAACCAAAATGACAGGTTTCACATCCCAAATAGAAAAATTGAACCCAGTACTTTTGTGTTCTTCTTCCAGACCTACATTGCCCCGCCAGCTGCCATTTTTCAGCCGTCAGGCACTCATGATATGTCAAGTGCCACCTTGAATAATATGCGGGTATATGGGACCATTTTTCTGACTTTCATGACACTGGTGGTGTTTGTTGGTGTCAAATATGTGAACAAATTTGCCTCACTTTTCCTGGCCTGTGTGATCATCTCCATCCTTTCCATCTATGCTGGAGGCATCAAGTCTATTTTTGACCCTCCTGTGTTTCCGTAAGTAACTCAAGCATTTGTCCAGGCATTGCACTGACATCCCTTCTAAGCAGATAGTCAGGATTGCTGGGTGGGATCAGGCTGGAACAGCAACTGAGCAGATGCCAATGCTTCTGTCCTTGCAGGGTATGCATGCTGGGCAACAGGACCCTCTCTCGGGACCAGTTTGACATCTGCGCCAAGACAGTTGTGACAGACAATGAGACAGTGACCACTCAGTTGTGGAGTTTCTTCTGTCACAGCCCCAACCTAACTGCTGACTCCTGTGACCCCTACTTCCTGCTCAACAATGTGACTGAGATCCCTGGCATACCTGGGGCAGCAGCTGGTGTTCTCCAGGGTGGGTCCTCCCTCCTGTCTTCCTTGCCTCCAGCCCACAGGCTGAACAGGAAAGTGGAGGACAGAGCTGTCCTTGTGTGGCCAGCTAAGGAATGGGGGCATGTCTGGCTGCTTTCCCAGCTCAGCAGTGTCCTCTTAGCCTGGCTCCTGGCTGCTGAGTTTTGGGTGAACAGAGCCTGCTTGGTCAGCATCCCAGGCTTGCAGCAGCCCCTGGAAAATTTTGGCCACTCCTCTCTCCCTGGCCACCAGGCCCATGGTGCTGCATGGAGATGTTCCCACAGAAGTCATAAAGGTCCTTTGTGTGGGAGGCAGGCAGCAGTGAGTCTCGGGCTGATGGTGGTTCAGTCACCTTTGTCTATCAGAGTTCTAACAGGAAAGCTTCCTCTGTGGCAGACACTGGAGACATTGGACTCAAGCTGTCCCCAAAGTCCTCAGAGCTTCCCTGCACCTGCAGCCTCTGCAGCTGCCCTGAGGAGGTTGGTGGGACTGTGGTGGTAATGATCTTGCCCCTGCAGAAAACCTGTGGAGTGCCTACCTGGAGAAGGGTGAGATTGTGGAAAAGCGCGGACTGCCCTCCACCGACACTGTTGGACTGAAGGAGAGCCTGTCCCTGTATGTGGTGGCTGACATTGCCACATCCTTCACCGTGCTGGTTGGCATCTTCTTCCCCTCGGTAACAGGTGAGCCCCTCATGCCCACCCCCTCAGCTCTGCCCTAAATCCTGGGGAACCCCTGAGGGAGTCTCATCTGTTTTCGGAGGCATTATGGCTGGCTCAAACCGCTCTGGGGACCTCCGTGACGCCCAGAAGTCTATCCCGGTGGGGACCATCCTGGCCATCATCACCACTTCCCTTGTGTGTATCCTTCCCAGGCCTGGGTCAGGGGAGGGGCTGGGCATCAGAAGGGAATTGAGGGTGTGTAAGTCACCAGCTGGCACGCAGAGACCCCACACACACACACTCGAGCATGCGCACTCTTGAGGTGTGTGCACGTGCACACCGTGGGACCCTCGGTGGCGTGGCGGCTGGAGCTGGGGTGGTAGGAACGCTAAGGTCCTGTGGGGAATGAGCGGAGGCTGCAGTGTGGTGGAAGTCTAGCTTCCTTGACACAGCGCAGACTTCAGCAGTGTGATTCTCTTTGGCGCCTGCATCGAGGGCGTGGTGCTCCGGGACAAGTGAGTGAGCTACGCCCCCCGCCCCCCACCTTGTAGCCATGGTTCAGATTTTGCCTCTCCTCATGCCAGCCTCCTTCACCATGGTTCCACACATCTCAGGCAGCTGACTGCCAAGCAGTGGTTTGTGCCACCACATGGGTCAGACTCCCACCCTCTCAAGCACTTTTGCTTTTGAGGGGATGGTGACCTTAAGATCTAGGATAGGACAAAAGGCAAGGATACAAGGGTAGGGATTGGCAACTGGCCTCCACGAAAGGCCAGAGTTCTCCCTCCTCACTCACCCTTGACATCTCTTACTTTGGGTGGCCCCACCTAGGGACTGTGGGGGTGGGGGGGTTCTTCTTATCAGGAGCATGGTCTGAGCCTGGCCCTTGCAGGTACGGTGATGGTGTCAGCAGGAATCTGGTGGTGGGCACCTTGGCCTGGCCTTCACCCTGGGTCATCGTCGTTGGCTCCTTCTTCTCAACATGTGGTGCTGGCCTGCAGAGCCTCACTGGGGCACCACGCCTGTTGCAGGCCATTGCCAAAGATAACATCATCCCCTTCCTCCGGGTGAGCCCTTCCACATGCCCCCATGACTTCGCTGTGCTTAGCCTTTCACCCTAGCGAGGAGGAGAGATAGGGAAGCGGGTTCCGCTTGGCCTGCCCACAGTGACCCCAGGGCTGAACACTGGCCTGGTCTTGCCTGTTATTTATTACAGTGCTGCTTAGGCCTAGAATCCTCCCAGCGTGTCTGTGGTTTGTCCAGAGCAGAGTCCTGGACGGCAGGCTCGGGGAAACTGGTGCACCTTATGAGTCCACGCAGAAAGCCATGGGACTGGAACCTGGGGGGCAACTTAGACCAGCTTGGGGTTCCAGGTGTAGGAGTGGAGTGGTAGAAGCAGCTCTTTGTGTGGTGCCTACAGGTGTTTGGTCACGGGAAAGCAAATGGGGAACCAACGTGGGCACTCCTCTTGACAGCACTCATCGCTGAGCTGGGCATCCTCATCGCCTCCCTCGACATGGTGGCCCCCATTCTGTCCATGTGAGCTGGGGGTCAGGGCAAGGGATGGTATTGGGAAAAGCTCCTTGAACCCTAGTGACCTTCAGGTGAGGGGCCCAGCACCTCCCTAGGACCCAGCCCCATGTCTAGGGATGCCATTAGGAGAACATTCTGGGGCTATATGGGGAGATGATGACTGGTGGCACCCAGCTAACCCTGCTTTCAGAAGCCAGCCTGGCACCTCCACAGAAGCTGAGGAAGCCAACAGGCCATGTGCCCCACAGTGAGAGACTGCCTGGAGCAGGAGGCCAACAGACTCCCACCCCTGACAGCACCTAATCCCTTGTGTTTTAACCACCCCATTCCTCATTTTCAAAGTTATCTGCTTTTGTTTTATTTTTTTTTAATATTTTATTTATTTATTTGAGAGAAAGAGGCAGATAGAGAATAGGTGCACCAGGGCCTCCATCCACTGCAATTGAACTCCAAATACATGCATCACCTTGCTCATCTGGCTTACTGGTACTGGAGAATTGAACCTGGGTCCTTAGGCTTCACAGGCAAGCATCTTAACCAGTAAGCCATCTCTCCAGCCCTGCTTTTATTTTTATAAAATATTTTTAAACTTTTTATATTTATTTACTGGAGACAGGCAGATAGAAACAGAAAGAATGGGCACACCAGGGTCTCTAGTCACTGCACACGAACTCCAGATGCCTATGCCATTTGTGGGTCTGTTCTAGGGGAATTGAAACTTTGGCTTTGCAGGCAAGCACCTTAACCACTAAGCCATCCCTCCAGCTCCCCCCCCCCCTTTTTTGTTTTTCAAGGTAGGGTCTCACTCTAACCCAGGCTGACCTGGAGTTCACTATATAGTCTCAGGTAGCCTTGAACTCACAGTGATCCTATTACCTCTGCCTCCCGAGTGCTAGGATTAAAGGCATATGCCGCCACACCTAGCATTTTTACTTGTTGTTTTTTGCTTTTTGAGGTAGGGTCTCACCCCAGGCTGGTATTCACTATGTAGTCTCAGGATGGCCTTGAACTCGTGGTGATCGTCCGACCTCTGCCTCAGATGTGCACTACCACGCCCAGCCAGTTATTTGCTTTTAAAGTCTGGAAGCAGCTGAGTAAATGAGTGTGCCAATACCTTCCAAGCAGTAGTGGGTTTGTGGTAGTTCCCAGAAGTCCCTGCAGCCGTTTCTGTCTGCCTACGTTGGGCTCGTCACACATTCTGCTCCACGACTATGGTCCTTGCTTGCTCAGCTGTGAAGGGTCCACACTTCACTGCCCAGTCAGCTTCTACACCAAAGGAGGCTGCCTTCTTCCAAAGCAGCCTTCACCCCTGCTCACTGCCAGGTCTGTTACATCTGTGCTCTCTAGCATTCCTTACGCCTCACAGAAGTTCACACCTCAAACGATACAGTTGTTTTGAGTGGTGATTTCTGTTGCCTTAATAGTTCAGCCTTTACCAAATAGCTTTTGCTGGCAATCCCTGCTGCAACTTACCTTCTCATGGGATTCCCTGCTTCCTGATATCTCTGTCTCAAGAGTCCTCCTGCCTTCTTTTTCTTCCTTGTTTTCTTTTTTTTAATTTGTTTATTTGCAAGCAGAGAGATACAAAGAGAGAGAGAGAGAGAGAGAGCATGTGCCAGGGCCTTTAGCCACTGCAAACAAACTCCAGATGCATGTGCCATGCCGACTTGTGTATCTGGCTTTACGTAGGTACTGGGGTCCTCAAATCCAGGTTGTTAGGCTCTGCAGGCAAGCACCTTAACCACTGAGACATTTCTCCAGCAATGTTCTTTGGTTTGTTTTTTTTTTTTGTTTTTTTTTTTTTTGTTTTGTTTTGTTTTGTTTTGTTTTTTATAAAGGAAGGATATATTTTGGGAATTTTTCCCTAGGAATGGTAGTATTTCTGTTTTAATTTTTTTTATTTTTATTTATTTATTTGAGAGCAACAGACAGAGAGAGAAAGAGGGAGAGAGAGAGAGAGAGAGAGAGAGAGAGAGAGAGAGAGAATGGGCACGCCAGGGCCTCTAGCCACTGCAAACGAACTCCAGATGCGTGCACCCTCTTGTGCATCTGGTTAAAGTGAGTCCTGGGGAACCGAGCCTCGAACTGGGGTTCTTAGGCTTCACAGGCAAGTGCTTAACCGCTAAGCCATCTCCAGCCCTGGGTTTCTTTTGTTTGGTTTTTCTTTTGGTTTTTTGAGGTAGGGTCACACTCTAGCCCAGGCTGACCTCGAACTCACAGTGATCCTCCTAGCTCTGCCTCCCAAGTGCTGGTATTAAAGGTGTACACTGTCACTCCTGGCTCTGCCTTTAAATACACACACACACACACACACATATATACACACATACATATATATGTGTGTGTGTGTGTATGTATGTGTGTGTGTGTGTATTTATTTATTTATTTATTTATTTATTTATTTTGTGTGTGTTTGCACCAGAGTGTCCTGCCACTCACTGCAAATGAAAACCATGATGCTTGTGCCACTTTTTGCATACCACTTTATGTGGGTGTTAGAGAATTGAACCCAGGTCGTAGGCTTTACAAGCAAGCACCTTTAACCACTGAACCATTTCCCCAGCTCCCTGCTTTATATATATATATATATATATATATATATATAACTTTTCCCCCCGTGGTATGGTTTCACTCTAGCCCAAGCTGACCTGAAATTCACTTCATAACCTCGGCGTGGCCTTGAACTCACAGCAGTCCTCCTACACCTCAGTCTCCCAATTTCTGGGGTTAAAGGCATGTGCCACCACACTCAGCTTAAAAAATATTTTTATTAGAGCTGGAAAGATGTCTTAGAAGTGAAGGTGCTTGCCTGCAAAGCCTAAGGACCCAGGTTCAATTCCCCAGTCCTTAGGTTTTTCAGGCAAGTGCCTTCACTGCTGACCCATCTCTCCAGCCCTCACCTGTCTCTTAATTTAGTGTGTTTACATGATCCTTGACATCTTTTTCTTACTTGCCCCTGCCCACACATGCATGACAGGTTCCTGTCCAACTGGTCACCAAGGCCAGTGGCCTAAACATAATCTTGCCATTTTTCACACTAAGCCCTCCCTAGCATTCCTCGATAGTGTCCTATTCTTCTATCTTGGTTTTCTTTTCTTTTGGTTTTTTTGAGGTTAGGGTCTTGTTCTAGCCCAGGCTGACCTAGAATTCATTGTGGAGTCTCAGGCTGGCCTCGAACTCACGGCAGTCCTCCTACCTCTGCCTCCTGAGTGCTGGGACTAAAGGCGTGTGCCACCACGCCCGGCTCTGTCTTGCTTTTCTCAGACTGCATCCCCTTCCCACCTCTGCTGGTGAGTGCTTGCCTGCCTTCTGCCACCTGGGTCTGAGAACTTCTTGGGTATAGTCCCATCTGCATCAGACCATAGAAATGATCACCTGGGAGTTAGAAGCCTTGGTGTGGCCCAGATTGTGGTCCAGGCCCAGCTCGATATCCGACCCCTGGAGGTACCAAGGAGGCTGCTCTGCACCAATCACCTTTTGGTGCTACAGGTTCTTTCTGATGTGTTACCTGTTCGTGAACCTGGCCTGTGCTGTGCAGACACTCCTAAGGACTCCCAACTGGCGACCTCGGTTTAAATACTATCACTGGTGAGTGCCTACTGCACCCCCAAGACAAGCACCCTGACATGAGAAATATTGGGGAAGCTGTACCCTCATTCTAAAGGAAGTTTTGAGTTTCCTGGGCAGCTTTTACTCTTGATGAAACACTGTGGGGAGGGAGATTATATACTGGGGGAGGGAGTGACCTGTTTCTTACACTTAACTTGTGACTGGGGGAACCTCTCAGGGCTACCAAAGCATGGGACAGACTATGGCCTGGTGCCCTGATTCTTGTCCTCCCACCTCTGGCCCAGGGCACTGTCTTTCCTAGGGATGAGCCTCTGCCTGGCCCTTATGTTTGTCTCCTCCTGGTATTACGCTCTGGTTGCCATGCTCATCGCGGGCATGATCTACAAGTACATCGAGTACCAGGGGTGAGTGGGGGACTGCTGCTCAGAGGCTGTCTCTATCCTGGACAGCACGGAAGAAAGCGACTGGTTGAGCAGCTGGATGGTCTGATGGTTGGGTTGGCAGGGAACTGGGCCACTTTTGCTTCTACCATGGGTGTTTGACCTTGGGGGCGGGGGCTATGAATCAGGGCCTGGCCCTCTCCCATCCCGTATTACATAGAAATCTCTGGGCTAGGGGTGTAGCTCAATGTTAGAGCACTTGCTTAGCCTGAGTGAGGCCTTGGGTTCAATCCCCAGCATTGAAAGAGGTGGAGGGGGAGGAGGGGGAAGCAGGGAGGGAAGAAAGAAGAAAAAAGAAAGGGAGGAAGAAGAGAGAAAAGCAAGGGAAATTTCTGAGGTTCACTAGCTTGTGGTGGCATCTGTAGGGCTGAGAAGGAGTGGGGTGATGGGATCCGAGGCCTGTCCCTGAGTGCTGCTCGCTATGCACTGTTGAGGCTGGAGGAGGGGCCTCCTCACACCAAGAACTGGCGGTAAGTTCGTGCCTAGACCGGCAGGGGCCAGCTCAAGCTTCTTAGGAGCACTGGGAGGGCGGGAGGGTCTATAGGTCCCCCCGACCAGGGTTGCCAGTGGCACCCTCCTGCTTGCTGAGTCCTTAGGTCTGTGTTACCCAAGTTTGTGGGGGCCCACATTCTGAAAAGGGAAAAGAGGAGGGCTTCTTGGAAAAGCCTGGCCCTGATCTCAGTCTGCATCACCGTGTGACCACTGCAGGCCTCAGCTCCTGGTGCTGCTGAAGCTGGACGAGGACCTTCACGTGAAGTACCCTCGCCTCCTCACCTTTGCCTCCCAGCTGAAGGCTGGCAAGGGCCTGACGATCGTTGGCTCCGTCATCCAGGGCAGCTTCTTGGAAAGCTATGGCGAGGCCCAGGCTGCCGAGCAGGTGCCCAGCAGGAGTAGGGAGGAGCTGAGCCAGAACATTTATTTCTGGCCTGCCGTGGGCATGTAGGGGAAGGAAACCATCCTGGCCAATGTGACTAGCCAGGTGCGCAGCACTGCTGCCATCATGAAAACATGGCAAGATTGTGGGTGGGCACATTGCTCCAGTCCCTCCCCTACTGATCCTAGGGTTCTGGGAGGGATCCCAACAAAGGGGAGAAGCTTGTCGCCTTGCTTTCTGATGCCAGTGTATTCCCCACAGACAATCAAGAACATGATGGAAATTGAGAAAGTAAAAGGCTTCTGCCAGGTAGTGGTGGCCAGCAAGGTGCGTGAGGGGCTGGCCCACCTCATCCAGTCTTGCGGCTTGGGCGGCATGAGACATAACTCCGTGGTGCTGGGCTGGCCGTACGGCTGGCGACAGAGCGAGGACCCACGTGCCTGGAAGACCTTTATTGGTGTGTGAGGGTCTGGCACTTCAGCTGGACCGAGGGCCAGGGTTAAGTGAGGTGGCAGAGGCTGGAGGGCCACAGGCTGTCAGTGAGCAGTGCCCCTCCTCCCTAGACACCGTGCGTTGCACCACAGCTGCCCACCTGGCCCTGCTCGTGCCCAAGAACATAGCTTTCTATCCCAGCAACCATGAGCGTTACCTGGAGGGCCACATCGATGTGTGGTGGATTGTGCACGACGGAGGCATGCTTATGCTTTTGCCCTTCCTGCTGCGCCAGCACAAGGTGCGCCAGGCTGTTGGGTGTGGGTGAGAGCGGCTGGACCCTTGGAGGGTTAGGTATGACTCAACCACTCCCCTGACCCATTGCTACAGGTTTGGAGGAAGTGCCGGATGCGTATCTTCACAGTGGCACAGATGGATGACAACAGTATCCAGATGAAGAAAGACCTGGCCATTTTCCTGTACCACCTTCGCCTTGAGGCAGAAGTGGAGGTGGTAGAGATGGTGAGCTGCCTGCCCTGCCCTGCCCTGACCCTGAGGACCCCGAACACCGTACAGCCCAGTCATCACCGCTTCCCCTCTCCCCAGCATAACAGTGACATCTCTGCCTATACCTACGAGCGCACCCTGATGATGGAGCAGCGGTCTCAGATGCTGCGGCAGATGAGGCTAACCAAAACGGAACGCGAGCGGGAGGTCAGTAGATGCCTTGGTTCAGGCCTGGGGGGCAGGGCCAGTGTCAGGCCTTTGGAGACAGCAACAGGTAGGAGCATCAGAATGACTCACTTGGCCAGACATGGTGACTCTCATCTGTAATCTCAGCATTCAGGAGGCTAAAGCAAAAGAATTGCCACAAGTTGATGGCCAGCCTGAGCCACAGTGTGAGATCCTATTTTAAAAAAAAGAGAAAAAAAGCTGGGCTTGATGGCTCTGCCTGTAATGTCAGCACTAGGAGGACTGAGCGGGGATAATCACCAGAGTTTGAGGCCAGTCAGGATTAAAAGAATGGTAAGAAGCCAGGAATGGTGGCACACGCCTTTAATCTTAGCACTCGGGAGGCAGAGGTGGGAGGATTGCCGAGAGTTTGATGCCACCCTGAGACTACATAGTGAATTCCAGGGCTAGCCTGAACTAGAGTGAGACCCTACCTTGAAAAAAAACAAAGAACAAAAAATAGGGAAGAAAAAGGTGGACAGTGCTCCTAAAGAACAACATGTGAATGTTCTCTGGCCTCCCTACATGCATGCCTGTTCTCTCTCTCTCTATTAAATAAAATATTTTTATAGATATTAATACACACACACATATATATACACCTCATCTGTCCCATTTGAACCAGTGACCATTTCCTGGAGGCAGAGACATGTAGAGCCATCCAGGACCCCCTTTCTCAGGCCACCAAACCTACTTCCTGTGGTTATCCTCAGGCTCAGCTGGTCAAGGACAGGCACTCAGCCCTGCGGCTAGAAAGCCTTTACTCTGATGAGGAAGAGGAGTCTGCAGCAGGGACTGACAAGATCCAGATGACATGGACCCGCGACAAATACATGACTGAGCCCTGGGACCCCAGTCATGCCCCTGACAACTTCCGGGAACTGGTGCACATTAAGCCGTGAGTGCAGACCCAGCATCTTAGGGTCTGGTATAGAGGTGGGTGAGGGCAGGCAAGCTGTACCATCCCCGTGCCAGGGATGGAGACCTTACTAGGAGGATCTCAGCGGCTTGTGATCAGCTGCATTTTCTGCAGGGACCAGTCCAACGTGAGGCGCATGCATACTGCTGTGAAACTCAATGAAGTCATTGTCACACGCTCCCATGATGCTCGTCTGGTCTTACTGAACATGCCGGGCCCACCAAAGAACAGTGAGGGCGATGAGAACTGTATCCTTGCGTGGAAAGACTGACAGTGGGAGCTGTCTGGGTGGGAGTGGCTCCGGCTGCCCGCTGGCCTTGCGCTACCTCCTTGACCTGGTGTTCTGCAGACATGGAATTTCTTGAGGTGCTCACTGAGGGCCTGGAGCGAGTGCTGTTGGTGCGTGGCGGTGGCCGGGAAGTCATCACTATCTACTCTTGAGCCCAGTGTAGTCTTGTGGCCTGAAGTGGGGGTATCCAGAGCAGCAGTCCCCACCCCATACTTATTTGCCAGTTCTCTTTTGTCCAGCCTGGCCTTGGACCAGCTTTGCTAGGTCTCCTGGGGAACAAAGCCTGGGCCTGGCAATGGAGATGGATCCGAGGTCTTCTGTAGGACCCTGGGAGGTTTGGGGAGTTTCCCCTTCAATACCCCAGTAAGTCTGCCCTGGCTAGAGAAGACTGATAGGGGCTGATGTGGGGTTTGAAGGCCTAGCCTGGCCCAGAAACACTATTTATTGTATATTTATTGTTTGGATGTCACCAGCAGAGAAAAGGGGAAAGGCAGCAAGGGAGGGAGTTGAGCCTGGCCTGCCCGCTGGAAACCCTGGCTCAGGATCCTGTGGGCAGGGACCCCCCATCAAGCCAAGCGGAATAGAGCTGGCCAAGCTGAGCCTGACTTTTTTCAATAAAACATTGTGTACTTCTGGGCCTCCTGCTGCTCCAGCTCTGTTTCCCCTGGCGCCAACGGAAGAAAGAACTGAACCCAGGCCCAAGGCCGGCTCCCTCAGGCTGTGCCCTTTCCTGGCATTGGCAGTCTTTGGCCACCCCCATTGGCTGTCCTGTCCCTCCCACTGGTTCTGGAGCCCCTCCCATCCCCACACCAGATAAAGCCAGCCTAGAACTCCCTCATCTGTCAGTAGGCACTGGGCTGGAATGGGGCTGTCTGACTCCCCATGGCAGTGGGTGCTGCTGCTGCTGGGGCTCCTGCTCCCCCCTGCTGCCCCTTTCTGGCTCCTCAATGTGCTCTTCCCCCCGCACACCACGCCCAAGGCTGAGCTCAGTAACCACACACGGCCTGTCATCCTCGGTAAGCCCCCACCAGGTCCGCCCCTGATGTACCAGGCGAGACTTTGGAGAGTCCCAGTCCCTGGCAGCGGCAGCAGATGCTGCCAAGGCCCTTCTGCTCCTGCATTAGCCCCATACCTGCCTCGTGTGTGAAGCGGCCAAAGCCTTGGCCCATAGAGACATCACCCCAACCCCCACCATACTGCTCCATGTGGCTGAGTTGTCTATTCCAGGGTGGGTACAGGAGGTGGGGGGGGTGACAGAATGAGGTATGCCCGAGGCTTCAACAAGCAGGGACATTGCGAGCTCTGGCCAGCTGCAGCCACACTACTTCCTTGGTTCCCACCCCCACCAAGGACAAGACACCCAGGACAGGCCCACGTAGGCCTCCCCCTTACTCCTGGCCCACTCTCCACTCCCCATAGTTAGTTATTTGTTCTCACCTTGGACTTTGGCAATAATGAAAAGCCAAGCTGGATGTTTGCTTTGCCGGTGCAGGGGTCAGGGGTCAGCAGCCTTGGCTTCTGCACCCTCCCCGCTTAAAGAGAGCCTGGGCTTGGAGCTTCTTGGGGAACTGTGAGGGGGTGTTATGGGGAGAGGATAAGTGTCATTAGTGTCTGGGAGCTGAGGGTGTGGGAGATGGCAGGGTAGGCTGGGTCTTGGGGTGGGGTGAGGTGGGGGATGCCAGGGAGTCTAGAGTGAGAGCCAGTGCCCACAGTGCCTGGCTGCCTGGGGAATCAGCTAGAAGCCAAGCTGGATAAGCCGGATGTGGTGAACTGGATGTGCTACCGCAAGACAGAGGACTTCTTTACCATCTGGCTGGATCTCAATATGTTTCTACCCCTTGGGGTAGACTGCTGGATTGATAACACCAGGTATGTGCCACGTGTTCTGCTCAGCCCCACACACTGCCCTGTGGCTGCTGGCTGCTGAACAGCCCACTCTCCCCAGGGTTGTCTATAACCGCAGCTCTGGGCGTGTGTCCAATGCCCCTGGTGTACAGATCCGTGTCCCTGGCTTTGGCAAGACCTACTCTGTTGAGTACTTGGATAACAACAAGCTAGCAGGTGGGTGTACCAGAGGAAAGGATGGGGGCTGTGGCCTTTGGTGGGCCATCAGGAAGCCTGCAGGTGTCATGGTCAGAGACCCCTGTACTGCCATCTCCCCGCAGGCTACATGCACACACTGGTGCAGAATCTGGTCAACAATGGGTACGTGCGGGATGAGACAGTGCGCGCTGCCCCCTATGACTGGCGTCTGGAGCCCAGTGAGTGCGGGTGATGGATTTGAGGCACGGCAGGTAGTCTGGACCCTGACTGCCCTGACCTGACCATCCATCTGCAGGCCAGCAGGATGAGTACTACCAGAAGCTAGCAGGGCTGGTGGAGGAGATGCACGCTGCTTATGGGAAGCCCGTCTTCCTCATTGGCCACAGCCTTGGCTGCCTGCACTTGCTCTATTTCTTGCTGCGTCAGCCTCAGTCCTGGAAGGACCGCTTCATCGATGGCTTCATCTCTCTTGGGGCTCCCTGGGGTGGCTCTATCAAGCCCATGCTGGTCTTGGCCTCAGGTGAGAGGGTCTCTGATCACTTTTATCCTGTGGGTGAAGGAGGATGAAGCAAGTCATAGAGCTGTCTGTCACCTCAGCTCCACTCACTATGCTGCCCAGGAGTATTGTCTTCCATTCCTGGGGGCATACTAGTTGTCATGAGCTCCTTGAAAGTGGTCACCTTGGCAGGACTATTAGAATGGCTCTTTCCAGAGTCTGTGTCAGGGATAACAAAGGGGAAGTAAACAGAGGATGTGAACCCCAGCAGTCTCATTCAACCAAAGATTTTTTTTTCTGGTATATATATATATATATACATATGGTGCATGTGAGTGTGCATGTGTGCATGCATGTTCACATGCATGTGAAGGCCAAAGGACAACTTTGGGTGTCATCCTCAGATGCTGTCACCTCCTTTGAGACGGTCTCATTGGCTTCTGGAGCTCACCAATTGGCTAGACTAACTGGCCAATGTGCTCCAGGGACCCTCATTTTCACCTTTCCAGAGCTGGAATTACAGTTGCATGTCACCACACCTGGAATTTTATATGAGTACTGGGGTCAAGCTCAGGTTCTTATTCTTGCAACTGAGCTATCTCCCTAGCCCTCAACCCAAGATTTCCCTGTGTCCCCAGGTCCTGCCTAACCCAGCTTTCAGCTACTGTTTTTTTTGTTTGGTTTGGTTTTTGGTTTTTGAGTTTTTTCTTTTTGGTTTTCCAAGGTAGGGTCTCACTCTAGCCCAGGCTGACCTGAATTCAGTCTCTGGGTGGCCTCGCACCCATGATGATCCTCCTACCTCTGCCTCTGAGTGCTGGGATTAAAGGCACCACCACATCCGGCTCAGCTACTTTTGCTTCCTCTGCCCAAGGACCTGTTTTATTGAGGACAAAACTACTGGCTCTGGTCCTTCTTACCCTTCCCTGAGGAGGAGTTCCAGGCACTCATTACTAATACAGAACCACTGTGTGCTGGACACAGCCAGACTCAGCCTTCCCAGTAGAAGCAAGAGAGACATCAGATTATATGCCACAGTCTCATTTTATCCTCTGCAAATAGTCACATGACCCATATACAGCGTAGGTCCCACATAAGGCCTGAGCAAGAATAGTCTGCACCTCCACACTCATTCCATTCTCAGAACAACCCCAAGCTCCTTTGAGTCACTACAGTTCTGTTTTACAGAGGTACCAACATAGCCTCTTGTTTAACAAAAATATAAGCTAGGCGTGGTGGCGTACGCCTTTAATCCCATCAGAGAGGTAGGATCACCATGAGTTCGAGGCCACCCTGAAATTACATAGTAAATTCCAGGTCAACTTGAGCTAGAGTGAAACCCTACCTTGAAAAACCAAAATATAAATATATATGTAGAGAGGGCGAGAGAGAACATCAGACCTAATCTGACTGTGGCTTGGTGTCCAGATCTGGATGGGATAGGGGCAAGTTTGAATATCCCACTGAGCTTCAACTGAGGCAAATTGTGGGCCAGGCAGGCCCAGCTTCCTGTCCCACCTTGCTCCGTGTCCACAGGTGACAACCAGGGCATCCCGATTATGTCCAGTATCAAGCTGAGAGAGGAGCAGCGCATAACGACGACTTCCCCCTGGATGTTTCCCTCCCGCCAGGTGTGGCCTGAGGACCATGTGTTCATTTCCACGCCAAGCTTCAACTACACAGGCCATGACTTTCAGCGCTTCTTTACGGACCTTCACTTTGAGGAAGGCTGGTACATGTGGCTACAGTCACGTGACCTGCTGGCAGGGCTCCCGGCACCTGGCGTAGAAGTATATTGTCTGTATGGCGTGGGCCTGCCCACACCCCGCACCTACATCTATGACCACAGCTTCCCCTACAAAGACCCTGTGGCTGCGCTCTACGAGGACGGTGATGACACAGTAGCCACACGCAGCATGGAGCTCTGTGGCCAGTGGCAGGGCCGCCAGTCACAACCTGTACATCTGCTGCCCCTGAATGGGACACAGCACCTCAACATGGTCTTCAGCAATAAGACACTGGAGCACATCAATGCCATCTTGCTGGGTGCCTACCGCCATGGCACCTCTGTGCCCCCAGCTGCCAGCCCAGTGACCCTGCCCCCTGAATAAATACCTTTTTGTTTTGATTCTATAAGCCCTGTGTGTTGTGGGTTGAAGGGAAGACATTGCAGGTTCTCTACACTCAGATCTACATATCACCAAGCTCCAGGACCAGAGTTCAATGGAGCAGGAAGCAAGATGATGTTTTGGCCTGAATACGTTGGAGATGTCAGCGTTTAATTCTCCCCATTGAGCTATTCAAGCAGCCTGCCCTGTGCCAGTCCTGAGGACTGGAGTTAGCTATACCCACAGCTATAATCGGGGGGGGGGGGGGGCAGAAGAATGATTGGAGGTTTGAGTCCTGAGTAGAGAGAAGAAAGTATAGTTAAACAGTAAGTGAAAACTCTGCATTCAATCCCCAACACTAAAAAAAAAAAAAAAAGTTTAAAATCTGGGGGATTGGCATTCATTAATTAGATCATCTAGTAAGGCTTTATTTTTATTTTACTTTTGTTTTTCCGAGACGAGTTCTCACTTTGCAGCCCAAGCTGGCAGTAAACCTGGCCTGGCTTAACTTGCTGGAGTTTTTGTTTTCAGTGCTGGGAATCAAATCTGGAGCTTTGTCGGTGCTAGGCAAATACAGTATTACTGAGCTATAGCCCCAGCCCAAGTTGCCCCTTGAGATGAAAGGACCAGCAGCACTATGAGGTTTACAGGTGGCAAAGACAAGAGTTGGGAGCTACAAGAAATGTAACAAAGGACAAAATTCAGCCAAGCCCAGCTGGGGAGATGGCTCAGCAGTTAAGGTGCTTGTCTGCAAAGCCTAAGGAACCAGGTTTGATTCCCTAGTACCCATGCAAAGCCAGATATACAGGGTGGCACATGCATCTGGAGTTCTTTTACAGTTGATAGAGGTCCTGGCATGCCCATATTCTCTCTCTCATAAATAAAAATAATTTTAAAAATTCAACTGGTGAGGTGGCACATGCTTTTAAACCCAGCCCTCGGGAGGCCAAGAGTTTTGAGGCCACCCTGAGACTACATAGTTCCAGGTCAGCCTAGGCTAAGATGAGACCCTACCTTGAAATACAAAACAAACAACAACAACAAAAAATAAATAAGCCAAGCCTACTCTATTGGGGACCAGTAACTAGCAGAGACAACAGTCACCAGTTCAATGGCTTTAGGCCATGGCCCTGAGGTTAGAACTGATACTGTGGTAAGTTGAGGAAAGCAGGTGTCAGTATCAAACTGAGGAGTGGAGGGAGGATTTGTCCTGTTGGGACAGAGGATAAGGAACATTACCTCCCTTCCCAAGCTACCTGGAACCACAAACAAAGGTGAAAGTGAAAGAGAAGATGAGCAGTGTCTCAACCAGGCTGAAGGTGAAAGCGAAAGCAGGGAAGCCTCGGCCTGAGTGCCCTGCGCTGCTGCACAGACTCCGAGGGTCTCTCTGAAGTCTTTCTGCTCCCAGGGCCCACTCCTCTGACCCACCCATCCACCCCCAGATTCCTACTCGCCCTCTCTGCACCCGGAGATGCTGAAGCGGGCGCTGGAGCCCACAAGGGGCTTCTGCTTCGAGAATTGCCAGAGGTGAAGGGGGGCGGGGGAGTGAAGTTCTGATCAGGGATGCTGCTGGTGCTTCACTGTGGGGCCTGTTTTATTCCTGGTTGGGGATGGGGGAATGGGAGGGCGTTTCCAGGCTTACCCCCAGGACCAGAACCGGGCGAGGGGGGATGTGTTATGAGATGATGGGTTCAGAGACTGTAGAAGCAGACTCCAAAGCCCATCCACCTCACTGTGTTTCCAGAAACGAAACCTTAGAACGCGTCCTCCCTGGACTCCGGGTCCCTCCTGCACGCAAGACCGGGACCACCGTCGCTGGACTCGTGTTCCGAGTGAGCAGGGAGGGAGGGCGATGGGACGGGAGGGATGAAGGGACAGGGAGGAGGAGAGGCAGGATCTACGGCTCTTCCTCCTCCGCAGGACGGAGTCATCCTGGGTGCGGACACGCGGGCCACCGACGATTCCGTCGTGGCGGACAAGAGCTGCGAGAAGATTCACTTCATCGCCCCCAAAATCTAGTGAGAGCCCCCGGACCCGTTCCCACGCCCTAGCCAGTGCCCGCACGCGCCAAGCGCTGACCACACCGGCCCTCCTCCGCCCCCCTTCGCCCTCAGCTGCTGCGGGGCTGGAGTAGCCGCGGACGCCCAGATGACCACGCGGATGGCAGCGTCCAACACGGAGCTACACGCGCTGTCCACGGGCCGCGAGCCTCGGGTGGCCGCGGTCACTCGGGTCCTGCGCCAGACGCTCTTCCGGTGCGGGGCGCGAGGCTGCGATGACCCCCCCTCCTCCGCCAGAGGGGCCCTGGCGAGGTGGACCCGACTGATAGGAGGTGGGACAGAAGCCAGGGCGGGGCTGAGACGAGCAGAGAGACGGGAAGAAACCCCAGCAAGGGGCCCTGGTCAATCACAGGACGCCAGGCCCCGGGAAAGGGGTGGGACTCAGATCCAGGGGTGGGGCCCCTGGCTCCAGCTTGAGGTGACGACGTCCACCCGCCTACAGGTATCGGGGCCACGTGGGCGCATCCCTGATCGTGGGCGGCGTTGACCTGACAGGACCACAGCTCTATGGCCTGCATCCCCACGGCTCCTATAGTCGTCTGCCCTTCACGGCCCTGGGTGAGTGCTCCTGTCCTTTTCCTGCAAACCCTGTTCCCAGCAAGAAATCCTGTTCTCATGCTGGTCTCCCAGATGAGGTGGCCTCAGCTAACCTCAGATGTCGCTTCCCACCTTGTAGGCTCAGGACAGGACGCGGCCCTGGCACTGCTGGAGGACAGGTTCCAGCCAAACATGACAGTGAGTGACTTCATCCTCCCTGGTGGGAAGTGCACTGGGCGCTGGGGCGTGCAGGAGGCCCCGGGCCAAGTCTAGAAGGAAGGCAGGCTTGTTAGAGGAGAAGGTGACAACTAAGTAGAGACTGAACCACGGCCCAGTGGGGTTGGGACACGGACCAGAGCTTAGATGGCTTGGAGAAGCTCAGGTTCATAAATGATCGTTTGGAGCTTAAGGAGGAGGAAAAATCCAGTGGGGTTCCTCTATGAGGTTTGAAGGCTGAGATGGAAGTGGGTGACTCTGTGCTTCAGAAGTAACTAAGGCCAGAGAGAAACTCAGTGACAGAGGATTTGGGGAGCAAGACTAATGGGGGGGGGGTTGGGCAGACTGCTGCAAGAGGGACTATAAATTTAAAATGACTGAGAAGTCTGTTCATTGAATAGTTGGAAGGAACACAGGGTCTCGGGAGAGAGGGAGGCAGAAGCCAGGGGATGAGGAATTTGGGGTGGAGGGAGAGAAAGGATTTGAGTTTGCACAGACTGTAAATAATAGTCTAGGCTTTAAGACTAACAAAGGCCTCAGGCTAGACCCTGAGGTGTCACTGGATGGTCTGTAAAACTTCACTCACACATCACTACAGCTGGAGGCTGCACAGGAGCTGCTGGTAGGAGCCATCACCGCAGGGATCCTGGGTGACCTGGGCTCTGGGGGCAGCGTGGATGCATGTGTGATCACCGCTGCGGGTGCCAAGATGCTGAGGACTCTGAGTTCACCCACAGAACCCGGGCAGAGGTGGGAGTAAGGGGAAGAGGGAGACTACAGGTGGGAGCAGGGGCTGCAAATAGGAGGCTACTAGAACAAGACAGGCTGAGTGCTGAGGCCATCCCTCCTCCCTTCTAGAACTGGCCACTACCGCTTTGTGCCTGGAACGACAGCTGTCCTGACCCAGGAAGTGAGACTCCTGAACCTGGAGCTCCTGGAGGAAATTGTGCAGGACATGGAGGTGGAGTAGTAGACCAAGACTTAGAGCTTGGAACACGGGGAAATAAATCAAGAAAATACAAACAACTAAAAAGGCGGCTGTCTCTTTCTTGAGTGGAGTGGAACAGACAGCTGTAGGGACTCCATGGCTGAGTTATATGTACAAGGACCACTGCCACCACAGGTCCAGTGCCTGGCCTAAGAGGTACCTTTACCATTATCTCAGACTTCTACCCAAAAATAACTCCAGCTCTGGCCAGCATGTCTTGCCCCAAACCTTCTAACTCCATACTGTAGAGGTTCACCCTATCACTTCCCTACCTAGCATTTGCCCTCAGTTCACTGGGATCCACAAGCCATTATGACAGCCCCTACCCATGGTCTCTACTTGGCTTACTAATGATGCAGAACAAAGCCCATACTATCTCAGTCAGGCCCACCCTGGGCCTTGTGGGGGCTGAAGTGCTGGTAGAGGAACTGCTTCCTGATTCTACAAGTTATCACCCAGCACTCCTCACACCGACAGTGCCTGTACCTACGACATTCGTCTGATGACCAGGCACACCTGGTCACTTATGAAAAGCTGAGCTAGCTTTATCTGCACCATTGGAGCTGTGTGACTTCACATCCTCTAGGCTGACAGGGGTCATGGATTCATGTGGGAAGAGATGACTCATTTACCCAAGAAACCTTTGCTATGCACCACTGAGTGCCAAGCCTGGGTGCTGGCTGCTGGTAGGAACATGCTGTCGTCAGAGTGGCTGAGCTCTGCTGGGGCTTCAGTACTGGTAGAGCAGGGCTGGGAATTTATCTCAGTTGGTAGTGCTTTTTCTAACATGCACGAAGCTATGGGTTTAATCCCCATCATCACACCTACCACACCTGGCACTGCACAGCAAGTTAAGATGTAGTGGAAATACTTGTAAACCCAGCACCTAGAGGGTGGAGGCAGAAGGACCAGAAGGTCAAGTTCAAGTTCATTCTCAACTACATGGCAAATTGATAATAGATTTTTTAAAATATTTTATGTAGCTGGGCATGGTGGCGCATGCCTTTAATCCCAGCATTCGGGAGGCAGAGGTAGGAGGATCGCCATGAGTTCAAGGCCACCCTGAGACGACATAGTGAATTCCAGGTCAGCCTGAGCTAGAGTGAGACCTTACTACGAAAAAACAATATTTTATTTATTTGTTTATTTATTTATTTGAGAGGGAAAGAGGCAGAGAGAGAAAAAAATAAGAGTGGGCACGCTAGGGCATCCAGCCACTGCAAATGAATTTCAGATGCATGTGCCACCTTATATATCTGGCTTATGTGGGTCCTGGGGAATCAAACCTGAGTCCTTTGGGTTTGCAGGCAAACACCTTAACCACTAAGCCATCTCTCTAGCCCAGTCTGACCTGGAATTCACTATGTAGTCTCAGACTGGTCTCAAACTCACGGTGATCCTCTTACTTCTGCCTCTCGAGTGCTTGGATTGGATTAAAGACATGCCCTACCACACCTGGCACTGCATAGCAAGTTAAGACCAACCGAGGCCACATGAGACCATGTCTCAAGAAAACAAAACATGTGGGGGGGATGTGGAAAAAGAGGAACCCTTCTACACTGCTGGTGGGAATGCAATCTGGTCCAGCCATTGTGGAAAACAGTGTGGAGGTTCCTAAAACAGCTAAAGATTGATCTACCATATGACCCAGCTATAGCACTCCTAGGCATATATCCAAAGGACTCATCTCATTTCCTTAGAAGTACGTGCTCTACCATATTTATTGCTGCTCAATTTATAATAGCTGGGAAATGGAACCAGCCTAGATATCCCTCAACAGATGAGTGGATAATGAAGATGTGGCACATTTATACAATGGAGTTCTACTCAGCGGTAAAGAAAAATGAAGTTATGAAATTTGCAGAAAAATGGATGGACCTGGAAAGGATTATACTAAGTGAGGTAACCCAGGCCCAGAAAGTCAAGCGCCACATGTTCTCCCTCATATGTGGATCCTAGCTACAGATGATTGGGCTTCTGCGTGAGAAGGAAAATACTTGGTAGCAGAGGCCAGTAAGTTAAAAAGGAGACATAAAGGGAAGAGAAAGGAAGGGAGGAGGATACTTAATAGGTTGATATTGTATATATGTAAGTACAATGATTGTAATGGGGAGGTAATATGATGGAGAATGGAATTTCAAAGGGGAAAGTGTCGGGGTTGGGGAGGGAGGGAATTACCATGGAATTTTTTTTATAATCATGGAAAATGTTAATAAAAATTTAAAAATTAAAAAAAAAAAGAAAGAAAACATGGAACCAGAAGAGCATTCTTTAGAGGTTCTCTAGTCTGGAGGTTTCAGGGCTCCTGATTGTGCTTCCTCTAACACATTTTTTTTAAGATGGTCTCTAGCCCAGGGTGCTCTCCCTCCCACATCCAGTTTATGTGGTTCTAGGGATCAAACCCAGAGCTTCATCTCTAGCCCCTCAACACTTTATGAAAATTTTTATGTACAACAACAAAAAAAGTGAAGGGATTATACACAGAGTGCTCAATGACACCATACTTTACAATTCATATTGTGTTGTACTTGTTTGAACATATATCCATTCATCCTTATATCACCCATTCATTCATCTTTTTTAGTTTTATTTGTTTTAAGGTAGGGTATCACTCTAGCCCAGGCTAACCTGGGATTCACTGTGGCCTTGAACTGAAGTCAATCCTCCTACCTCAGCCTCCCTAATTCTGGGATTAAAGGCATACGCCACCATACCTCACAGAACTGAGGTATTCTTGAGTCAGTCAAAGCCCTCACACCCCGAGAAGGAGGCAACCAACTCACCTGTTGCAACTCTGCACACAGGAGAATCTTCTTTCCTTTAGTTCAAGTTCAGCCTGGTCTCTGGGCATGGTTGTGCACATCTTTAATCCCAGCACATGGGAGGCTAAGGTATGAGTTCCAGGCCAGCCTGGCCTGGAGTGAGACCCTGTCTCAAAAAAACAATAACAACAACAACAACAAAAAAAAGCAAAAGCAAAAACAAAATCAACAGCAAGCTCAGCCTGGAGCTTAATCATAGGCTACAGATACCAGGGGTTACCCTTGACAGGCTTCAGGCTGTCATCTTTTAGCTTGCAAACTTAGTTCCAGGGTCTGCCAGTCATTGAGGGCTCACTCACACATTAAGAATGTGGGGTACTAGGGCTGGATAGATGGCTTAGCAGTTAAGGTGCTTCCCTGCAAAGCCTAAAAATACAGGTTCAAATCTCCAAGTCCCATATAACCAGACCCACAGTGATGCAAGCATGCAATGTCGCACGTGTGCCGTAAGGGGGCAAACACATCTGGAATTTGTTCACAGCAGCTGAAAGGCCCTGGTGTGCCCATTCTCTCTCTCAAAAATAAAATTAAAAGAAAAATTTGTTAAAGCCAGGCTTGGTGGTGCATACCTTTAATACCCTTTAATACCAATACTCTGGAGGCAGGGGTAGGAGGATCGCTGTGAGTTCAAGGCCACCCTGAGACTACATAGTTAATTCCAGGTCAGCCTAGGCTAGAGTAAGACTCTACCTCGAAAAACAAAAACAAAAATGTTGGGCCCAGAGCCAAACACACGAGTCTCCCACATACTGGTGGGAGACTCAGCACCTCTGAGCAAACCTCTGATTCCTGTTCCAAAATGATGAGGAATCCCTGAAATGATACATTAAGATGCACAACCTGTCAGGATGTCCATCCCTGACCATCCATGGAGCTGGCTGGCCACTTCCTCCACCAGTCACAAACACCCCTATACTCTGAACAACCTTCTCTTGAGAGCCCAGCGTTTCTCATAAAGTCCTCTGGTCCCAGCCACTACATTGATACTTTAGACCTCATTTAACCATACGCCATTGGTACTCAGTGGCTAATAATAGGGGCGTGAGGTGGTTCAGAAAGCCAATCAGAAACCAGGCTTAGAGAGGTGGGGGTGAGAGCTTCACACCTGGGTTCTGTCTGATAATTCCAGAGACCTTGGCCTGTGACTTCTAAGTGGAGTGTGGGAGTGGGCTGTGCCCACACAGCTGGTCTAGTCTTAGGCCCTGGACTCACCCAAGGACAAGGATACCTATAAATAAAGCTACATTGTTCTCAACTTCATCTCTTCCACAATGCTACTGCTTAGCCTAACCCTCAGCCTGTTCTTTCTCGGCTCCTCCTGGGGTGAGTGGGCTAGGACGAACCATCTATCACTATACAGCCTGGAGCAACTTAAGCTCCCGTCTCCAGTCCAGGGACCCAGGGAAAGGGTCAGTCCAGCTGTTAGGGAAGCAGTTGGACACCATGAACAAAGAAAAAACAATGTGTCAGTGCAAAAGGAAGACCCTGCAGGAGTGAGGAAGAGATGTATAGCAGTAGACCTCACAACTAGGAGTTGGAACCAGGCCTGAGAGGGCTTGGGAAGCCAAGACAGTGGGATGCGTGGTCTAGGGAGAGCCCTCTGGCGGCACAGAAGGTATCAATTGCTAGGGAGGAAGACCAAGACGATCCCAGTGACCAGAGAGTAAAGTGGCCAGGGATGGATCTGAGGTACAGGATGAGATGTGGAAGGATTTGGGGACTGATTGAATGAGGACGACTAAACAAGCTCTGCAGGGTCAGAAGGCATTTGGGGAGGAGTGGTCAACAGCATTCCCAGTTTGGATTCCCCTGAGGTGTACGGCTTGAGGGCAGCTAGAGGAAAGAGGTGGGGCAAGGTGGGATGGGCTATGGATCCTCACTAACCCCTGTATCCAGGCTGTGGCGTTCCTGCCATCAGGCCAGCCCTGAACTACAATCAAAGGATCGTCAATGGAGAGGATGCTGTGCCAGGCTCCTGGCCCTGGCAGGTGTCCCTGCAGGTACAAGAATCCTAGGGGTGAGGTAGGTTCCTGGGTGCTTTGCACTGATCCGCAACTAAAGCCAGTCCCCATCTGCTGACCCCAGGACAGCAACGGCTTCCACTTCTGTGGTGGTTCTCTTGTTAGCCAGTCCTGGGTAGTCACTGCTGCCCACTGCAACGTCAGGTGAGTGTTCCACACTTGCCCTGCCCAGTCTAACCCTGCCCACTCCTCTTGGGTGCCCCCTCTTGCTCTGTACTCCCAGCAGTTGCCCATCCCCATTATCCCTGCAGTCCTGGCCGCCACTTTGTTGTCTTGGGAGAATATGACCGATCGTCCAACGCTGAGCCGGTGCAAGTGCTGTCCATCTCAAAGGTGAGGGCCGCTGCATATGTGGGAAGGAAAGTGGGCTACAGGGGGGCTGGTTTGGGCACAGAACATTCAGACATGCCTTGACCCACTTACCTTGGCCCCATCCCTGGGTGCCTGAGTCCACCCCAGCCCTACATGGTTCCTTCCTGGTCCCACAGGCCATTACATACCCCAGCTGGAACCCCACCACTATGAACAATGACCTGACACTTCTAAAACTCGCCTCGCCAGCCCGGTACACTGCATCTGTCTCACCAGTCTGCCTGGCTTCCTCAAATGAGGCATTGCCTGCAGGCCTCACCTGTGTCACCAGCGGCTGGGGCCGAATCAGTGGTGTGGGTATGCACATGGGTCAGGACTGGGGAAGAGGGGGACAAACACCCTGGGCCAGTCTGACTACCCCCTTCTGGCTCATAGGCAATGTGACACCAGCACGTCTTCAGCAGGTAGTTCTGCCGCTGGTCACCGTTAATCAGTGTCGGCAGTACTGGGGCTCCAGTATCACCGACGCCATGATCTGTGCAGGTGGCTCAGGTGCCTCTTCATGCCAAGTAAGCACAGGTGTGGATGTCCTCTTCACCGTCCCATGGCCTACCTCCTCAAGCTACCATACTGACCCTTTGCTTCCTTCTTAGGGTGACTCAGGAGGCCCGCTTGTCTGCCAGAAGGGAAACACATGGGTGCTCATTGGTGTTGTCTCCTGGGGCACCAATAACTGTAATGTGCAAGCACCAGCTGTATACACTCGGGTTAGCAAGTTCAGCTCTTGGATCAACCAGGTCATGGCCTACAACTGAGTCCTCTACTGAACCCTTCTCTATCTTAACCCAATAAAAACACCAGGCTCTTTCCTCTCACGTACTCATGTCTGTCTTCCTGGTTCAGGCGAAGGAGTTCCCGAGGCTTCTATCTCTGACTTATGATTTTGTTTTCTGGTATCAAAAGGGCTAAGGAGCCAGGATCTTCCTACAAAGCCATTCAAGGCTGTGGTGTCCATCCCTTCTCCAGGGCAGTCTGTTGTTCTGTAACAGAATCAGGGATGTTAGAATGAATTGCAGCCTTCCCTGGGGAGGGCAGCCTGTTTATTGAATACAGAGGATACATTTACAGAGTACACAAAATAAATAACTGCACATTCTCTATCCACGGTCCATGGCATGAAGGCCTGGTGGGCCTATCAAAGGCCCAAGATGCTAAACTCTCCCTGTCCTATTCTCAGGACTAGGCATACCTTGGGCAAACGAGGAAATAAATCCCTAGGACCACAGCCCCCAGACACTCATGGGGAACTGAAGGAGAAGTCTGAGGCTCGGGTCTCCACTGCTTTCTGCCCAGTGGGCAGTGGTGGTGGAAGGAGGCACAGTTGAGTTGGCACAGAGTGGTCTCTTTGGTTTGAATTCCCAGTGGAGGTGGCACATGAAGAAAGAGAGCCTAGTCCAAGACTGCCTACTGGGAGGAGCTGAGTGGGGAATCAGACTTCCTGCTGCCAGAGGCTCTATAGTCTAGCTAAGGCCTAAGCCAGGCCCTGGCCCTTCCTACCCACTTAAAGCAGCTATAGAGGGAGGGAGCTTAGATTCCAGACTAGTGTGTGGTAGTGGTAGGGGAAGACCATGACAGCTATGGGGACTGTTCTGGCTCAATTCTCTGGGAAGGAAGGTCCCCCCACCAGCCTCACCTATCTTCCATCAGCCTAAGACTCAACAGGACCAGACTGGAAGGTTAATGAATGCTGTGAAAGGAAGTGGGCACAGGACAAGACCATCTCTCACAAGAAGGCCAGTATACCAGACACCTAGGATTCAAAGGCAGATCACACAGTATGGCTAAGTTCCAGGGAGAGGTACGCAGAAGCTGATCAGAAGGGGGGTTGGGAGGCCCAGAACTCTCCCCCAGCACAGCAACTCCTTCCTTTCCTCTTCCTTTTGGAGGACTGTGAGTGCCATGCCCAGGCCAAACACTAGATGGCACCTTTGTGAAGCTATAGGGGAGGGCATGGCAGCTCCTGAAGAGGCAACGGGCAGTACAAAAGGCTAGAACCAGGGCTGACAGCAGGATCCTGGGGGAATCCTCTGCATGATTCAGGTGCTCCCCAATCCCCCAGGTAGCAGCAGTGGAGCTCCCTTGAACCCCTACAGTTGGGAAGGAGACAACAGTGGGCTCTGTGGGCAGAGAAGGCACTGAGGCTGGTGGGCAGGAGCCCTCTCACAGTTAGAGGGTTCGGAGCTTGGGAATATCTATATCTATGCCACAGTCCTACAGTGGTCCTGGCAAGTCTGGATGCTTGTGAGGGGTACTTAGTGGCATGTGAAGAAAGACAGGTCTTGGTTGGGGGTGCGGCTGCTTAGATTAAGCCTTGGCTAGGGGTCCAGTTAAGGCACCTAGGGCCTACAGCCTAGCTAAGGCCAAAGCTGGGCTTCCCAATGGAACATAATCTTAAGGAACAGGATGTCATGGAATGTGGGGAGCTAGTGAGGATTTTGGGGGAAAGGGGATTATAAAAGTAACTGTCCCAAAGAATCCTGGGCCATAGGACCTACTCTACCCACTTCAGGCCCCTTTGGTCTAAGAAAAAGCCAAAGGATGGGAGATTGGTGAAGGCTAGATCCTGTCCCTTCTCCCAACTCACAAAGAACACCTGCCCACCAGGAGTAGCAGTACCAAATCTGTTCAGGTGGGGTCACAGACCCCTGGGCCACCAGTATGTCACACCAGACACAGACCCATGGTAGGGTGGGGGCTCCTGAAGGCACAGAGAGGGAACTGGGACCAGACATACTCTATGTACTGCTGGCCATCAGGTCTAGCTCTAGAGAGGGTACTGGGCCCAGATAGCAGAGTGACCAGGATGAGATCATGGTGTGTCCATGCCACAGCTGGCGGCTCAGCCATTGTACTGCTGCTGATAGCGCAGGTTGAGTTCCCGCAGCTCCCGCTCCCGCACGCGGCGTGACTTGTTGGAACGGGTGGAACGGCTAGAACGTGTGGACTGAGCCGACTTGGTGCTCTGGCAACGTGAGGAGGCGCGCTTGAGGAGATTCTGGGAGATGGATCGGTGCAGATTCTTCATAGATGAAGAGGCTGCCATGCTCACCACCCATGGGTGCCTCAAAGCCTGCAGTGCAGTCATCCGGGCTCCAGGGTCCACTGTCAGCAGGCGGTCAATGAAGTCCTTGGCCAGGTTAGACACACTGGGCCATGGCTAGAAGCCAAAAACATGTATTAGAATGAAACTACTCAACAATTCCCACATGTCTGAAAGATGCCACTGCCATAGCACTGGGGATTTGCCAAGCATCTGTGCATTCCCTGGGGAGAGACACCAACCCCCCTCCTCCCACACAGCACCCTGGGCCTTCCCTTTGTCCCAGTGCTAGCTGAGGTTGCTAAGCAGGGGCTGCTCCAGATGATAAGGAATCTGGTAAGAAGGAAAAGGACCTGTCTCCCTTCACCCCAGGAGACACTTTTTTAAAACTGTTTTCTTTTTATAAGAGAGAGTGAGAGTATTGGTGCACCAGGGCCTCCAGCCTCTGCTATCGAACTCCAGATGCATGAGCCACCTTGTGCACTTGTGTCACCTTGTGTGTCTGGAGAGTTGAACACAGGTTCTTAGGCTTTGCAGGCAAGCACCTAAACTACTAAGCCATCTCTCCAGCACCTCCCCCCCAGTACTTTTAAGTACTCTGAAAGTCTGGCTAAGGGAAGTAGCCCCTGCAAAGAACCCTAACTCATTCTAGTAAGAGGATTTTTATTATATTTACTTATTTATTTAATTGAGAAAGAGAGAGAGAGAGAGAATAAGTGTGCAGGGCCTCTGGCCACTCCAGACATATGCACCAGCTTATGCATCTGGCTTACATGGTATTGCAGTCAGGTTCACATTGCTGGCAGAAATCACCTGACCAAGAGCAGCTTTTGGGAAAAAAGGGTTTATTTTGGCTTACAGACTTGAGAAGAAGCCCCATGATAGCAGGAGAAAGCAATGGCATAAGCAGAAGGTGGACATCACCCTCTAGGCAACATAAAGTGGACAACAGCAATAGGAGAGTGTGCCAAACACTGGCAAGAGGACACTGGCTATAACACCCATAAGCCCGCCCCCAACAACACACTGCCTCCAGGAGGTGTCAGTTCCCAAATCTCCATCAGCTGGGAACCTAGCATTCAGAACACCTCTTATGGGGGAACACTTGAATCAAACCACCACATGTGGGTCCTGGGGAATTGAACCTAGGTCCTCAGACTTCACAGGCAAGCACCTTAACCACTAAGTCACCTCTTCAACCTGAAAGTTTTATTTATTTATTTTTCAAAGTACAGACTCACTCTAGCCCAGGCTGACCTGGAATTCACTATGTAGTCCCAGGCTGTCCTCAAAGTCATGGCCTATCTCTGGCTATCCTACTCTGGCTCCCAAATTCTGAGATTAAAGGCATGTGCCATTACACCTGGTTAGTGAGTGTGTTTTTTGTTGTTTTGGTTTGGCTTGGTTTTTCAAGATAGGATCTTACTCTTGCCCAGACTGACCAGGAATTCACTATGTAGTCTCAGGCTGGCCTAGAAATCACAGTGATCCTTCTCTACCTCTTGAGTGCTAGGATTAAAAGCAAGTGTCATCATGCCCAGTTTAGTAAGAGTTTTAAAGAGGATGACCCAGGGCTGGAGAGATTGCTCAATGGTTAAGGCTCTTGCCTTTAAAGCCTAGTAACCAGTGTTATCGATCTATCTCTATCTCTTTCTCTGTGCAAATAAATAATATGAATAAAGTTAAAAAGGTTTTATAGCCAGGCATGGCGGCACATGCCTTTAATCCCAGCACTTGGGAGGCAGAGGTAGGAGGATCACTGTGAGCTTAAGGCCACACTGAGACTACATAGTGAATTCCAGGTGAGCCTGGGCTAGAATGAAACCTTGCTTTGAAAAAAAAAAAAAATACTGAGCTTAACTAAAGTGACAGGAAAATCATATTGCCAAATAGCTATTAATAGGGCCATCCTTACCACTAGGCCAGCTCCTAGGAATTGTGGCCATCATGAGTAATGTCAAGACCTCAGATCATGTAGTCATGGGTGGAACAGAGATACCTTGCTAACTGAGAGCAGTGTGCACATAGTGGGCCAGGCAGTTGAGTCCACATTCCTCTGTGAGCCTGTGAAACAAACACAGGGCTCCAGTATTGAGACTTTGATAAGGCAGGTGACTGGACTGGACACTTGCCAAAAAAAAAAAAAAAAAGCTTTTGGCTCAGGGTGGAGAGATGGCTTAGTGGTTAAAGCATTTGCCTGCAAAGCCAAAGGATCCAGGACCCATGTAAGCCAGATGCACAAGGGAGCACATGCATCTGGAGTTCATTTGCAGTGGCCGGAGGTCCTGGCATACCCATTCTCTCTCTCTCTCTCTCTCTAGTAAATAAATAAATAAAAGCCTTTTATTCATAAATCAAGAAAGCTCTGTGGGGCTGAAGAGATGGCTTAGCAGTTAAGGTACTTGCCTGTAAAGCCTAAGGACCAAGGTTCAATTCCCCAGTACCCATATAAGCCAGATGCACAAGGTACTGCATGTGTCTGCAGTTCATCTGCATTAGCTAGAGGCCTTGGCATGCCCATTCTATCTGCCTCTCTCTCTCTTTCAAATAAATACATGAACAAAATATTTTTTTAAGCTGGGAGTGGTGACACACGCTTTTAATCCCACCACATGGGAGGCAGAGGCAGGAGGATTGCCGTGAGTTTGAGGCTATTCTAAGAATACAGAGTGAATTCCAGGTCAGCCTGGGCTAGAGTGAGACCCTACAAAAAAATAAGAATAAAAAAGGAAAACCCAGTGGATTGTTGCTACTATGTGATCATAAGGAACCACTGTTGAGGGACAGCTAGTCCAGACCACAGATATCACTCACTTCAGAGATGGGAAACAGGGGTCCCAATAGGACCTCTGATGGATATGGCAGACCCACAGCGGGACAGATTGGATCAGAATAACTGTGTTGCCTGACTGGCCTTTTATGGTCATTGGGGAACACACTGTAGCCCAGGCTGGCCTATTTGGGGACCAGCTCTAAATAAGGCTGACATGTTACCCAGACTACTCTGAAGGGGATAGGATACAGACTCTGCCCCTGCCCTGTGGTCTAGCCTAGACTGAAGGAGCAACTCCTAAGACAGGCATGGTGGTCCATACCTCTAATCCAGTACTTTGCAGGTAGAGGAAGTAGGATCAGGAGTTCAAGGCCAGCCTAAGGTACATAGCCAGTTTGAGGCCAACCTAGGATGTATGGACCCTGTCTCATCCTCCCCCAAGCCCCACCAGTGCCAAACAAGAGAGGCAACTCCTCTGCAGAGGACAGAATAGTGGTAAAGCTGAACTAACAAGCTAGAAACCCAAACACAGATGGGTCAGAGGCTTCCCCCACGTCACCACCACACCCAGCCAAACCATGGATCCGTGAAGCTTGAAACTAGTTCTATATAGTCTTAGGGGAGCCTCCCAACAGATCCACACAGTGGGCTTAAGCATCTTCATCTTCAGAGTGGCACAGACTTGCACCAGGCACCAACCCCTGCTGCTTGTCAAGCGGCCAACCTGTTAGCGCTAAAGCGAGCCACATCGATCCACCCCTCCTGCTCCCCCTGACTCTCGCCTCATCAATTACTGTGTTCGTGCAACTGTGTACAGAATGCCGATGGGTTCATTTGTCTAAGGGCTAGCCCAGCCCTCTCTGGCAGGCTCCAGTGCTCCTCATCTTTGAAGAGATGGGAGCATCTATGCTGGGGGTCCCCAAGCCAATGTCATCCCAACCAATGGGCCTCAGCTTAGTCCTTGTGCACTGAAGAACTTGCAGCAGGAAGTAAACAGTACAGGGAGGTGGTCCCAACCAGTCTGCTGACGGTGAGGCAGGCTGACCTCCAGAAAATCTCCTGAAAGCCCTACCTAGGCTTCCAATTTGGCTCAGAGAAATAAGGCATTACACGCTCATCCACAGACCCAATTCTGGCCTCAAGTCCAGTTCAGCAACCCCCAAGAAAGTATTCAATAACTGTAGCCTAACCCATCTGCTTTTTAATGCTCAGGCATGGGTGTCTGTCAGCCAGTGACCAACTGGAAGCATTCTAGGCATGAGAAAAATAAAATGATAGACAGCCATGCCCTTAAGTTTCCACAGTTCTGTTTGTTCTGAATGAAGGACAGAACCCTGGCCTCAGTACAGATTTTTGGGGGCCATATCAGGGACACACTTTTGGGCCTCAGATGGCCGACAGATGGGACAGGTCCCAAGCACCAGGTGGTCATTTTCCCAGGGGCTCTACCAGCATTTGGACTGACATGGAACACGAGGGCCTGGCAGGAAACTTAAGAGGTGAGATGGCTGAAACCTGCAGACACTCTGGGGATTAGAAGACAGTTTTAATACCTGGAGTACCAGCCTATACTTTCTACAAGTCCTTGGCCCTGTATGGGTAAGGGGCTGGGCCCTGAGCTGAGTCTGACCATCAAGCTGGCTCTCTTTCTCCCCAGTACAGTCCCCAAAGAGACCTTGTCCCCTAGCAGTTAGGGTACCTCCTGATGTCGTAAGAGCAGAGGAGTCAATAGCAGAAAGGAAGAGGGCCTGCTCTCTGACCACTTTCTCACCAACTTCTTACCATCTACTTCTGCTGGGCCAAAGTCACTCATCAGCAGTGGACTCCAACTCTGCCTTGGAGAGGCACCAAAATGGAAAGGTATTCTGGTCCAGTTCAGAGGACTTGGCTCCCTCCTCCCTGCCCCTTCCACTTGGTTGGCAGAGCCTGGCAAGAACACTTTCCAAGGCCACTGCAGGTTTCAGCCTAAGGACTACGGGCATATAAGATGGAGCCAGTTCGGTACAGGCAGGCTGCAGGAAGGCGAGGAGGCTGTTGCTTTCTGGAAGAAGACCCTGCAATGCCAGCCACTCTACCCTTCCTGTGACAGGAGGCTAACCACTCTCAAGACAGCCTGCTGCAAGAGAACAGCTCAGGTCTCTTCTGGATAACACTGGAGTGGCAGACTAAAGTGTGAGGCTGAACCCAGCAAGCAAATCAATTCTTTTTTAAAAAAAAATATTTATTTAAGTTGGGCATGGTGGTGCACGCCTTTAATTCCAGCACTCGGGAGACAGAAGTAGGAGGATCACCATGAGTTCGAGGCTACCCTGAGACTACATACTGAATTCCAGGTCAGCATGAGCTACAGTGACACCCTACCTCGAAAAACCAAAAATAAAAATAATAAAGATAATAAATTATTTAATTGTAAGCAGAGAGAGAGAATGGGCATGCCAGGTCCTCTAGCCACTATAAATTAACTCGATACATGTACCACTTTGTGCATCTGGCTTTACATAGGGACTGGGGAATCAAACCCAGGTCATCAGGCTTTATAGACATGTGCCTTAACCAATGAGCAATCTCTCCAGCCCCTAATCTACTCTTTGTATGACCTTACAGAAAAAAACAGTCTCCTCATTTTTAACATTGAAGGGCTGAACAAATCATTGTAAGACTCTTCTAGTTACTATAGTCCTAGATCTAAGAACAAGGCTTCTTGCCTCTTTTCATCTTTTGGCTGCATGTGAGATACCAAACATTGGATCTGACCTTCCAGCTAACCTTCTGATCCCCTAAGCCTCCCTTATCTAGCCTAAGAGTGCAGTCCTCAGGCTGGAGAGATGGCTTAGCAGTTAAGCACTTGCCTGTGAAGCCTAAGGACTCCAGTTCAAGGCTTGATTCCCCAGGATCCACATTAGCCAGATGCACAAGGGGGCGCATGCGACTGGAGTTTGTTTGCAGTGGCTGGAGGCCCTGGCACACCATTCTCTCTCTCGCTCGCTCTGTCGCTCCCAAATAAATAAATTAAAATAATTTAAAAAAAAAAGAGAGAGTGCAGTTCTGCCACAGAGCAGCCAAGGGAGGAGGGAAGAACAAAGGTGGGCTCACTATGATGACTCAGTCTTCCTTCAGTTTTGTCTCAAGATGTATTTTTGTATGTTCAGACCCAGTATTCCCACTTTCAAAGGCCTCCTTTCTGTACTTACGTGGGTCTGAATGAGAGCAGAGCAAAGGGCACAGAAGAAATTCTGGGAAACAGAACTTCGGTTTACTCAGGAGAGAACTCTCAGCAAGACACTAGGAACAACAACACGCTCACATGCTACCCACAAGGATAAGCCTGCTTTTTTTTTTGGGGGGGGGGAGAGGTAGGGTCTCACTCTAGCTCAGGCTGACCTGGAATTCACTATGTAGTCTTAGGGTGGCCTGAAACTCACAGTGATCCCCCTACCTCTGCTTCCTGAGTGCTGGGATTAAAGGCGTGCACCACCACACCAGGTTTAGAATAAGCTTTTTGAAAAGTGCAGCAGGATCAGACACTGAGGAGGGGAAACATGTTGGGAGCCAGCATCCTCACATCTAATTGACACAACTACTTCTTGGTGCCTGGACTTCTAGACCAGTCAAGATTCACCATGCTGAGACCTAACAAGGGTTAAGGAAGGGGTGGGCAGCAGCAAAGAAGATGCAGAGGGACAGTCTGTGGAGAGAAAAAGAAAGAGAACAAAGGCTGGGGTTGGGATTGTTTGCTTGTTGGAGGATCTCTCTGTGGCTCAGGCTGGCTCAAACTCCTATCTCAGACTTCTGAGTGGTAGAATTACAAAAATGGTTTTGGTTTTGAGACATGGGTCTTATCATGTTGTCCAGGCTGGTCTCAAACTCTTAGCTCAGGTGATCCTACCACCTCAACCTCCTGCATAGCTGGAACCACAGGTACACACCACTGCATCCAGCTGAGACCAGAGTTTTGAGGTTGTATTTATTTTTTAAAGGCTTTAAATTTTTATTTTTATTTATTTATTAGAGACAGAGAGAGGGAGAAAGAGAGAGAGAATGGGTGCGCTAGGGCCTCTAGCCACTGCAAACAAATTCCAGCCGCATGTGCCACCATGTGCATCTGGCTTATGTGGAACCTGGAGAATTGAACTTGGGTCCTTAGGCTTCACAGACATGCACCTTAACCACTAAGCCATCTCTCCGGCCCAGTTTTGCTTATTTTTGCAGTGTTAAGAGATTGAACCCATGGTCTTAAACATTCTAGACAAGTATTCTTCTACTGAATTATCTATAGCCCTGGAGTTTACATTTAACCTTAGCCAAAAGGCCAATAAGCAATTGGCGTTTATTTAAAAAAAATAAATTGCCAGGCATGGTGGTACACACCTTTAATTCCAGCACTTGGGAGGCAGAAGTAGGAGGATTGCCAAGAGTTCAAGGTCACCCTGAGATTACATAGTAAATTCCAGGCCAGCCTGAACTAGAAAAACCAAAAAATAAAAAATAAATAAATATTTACTTAGGGTTGGAAAGATGGCTTAGTGGTTAAGGTATGGTTAAGGCACTTGCCTATAAAGGCTAATAACCAGAGTTCAATTCCCCAATACCCTCTTAAAGCCAGATGCATAAAGTGGCACATACATCTAGAGTGTTTGTAGCAGCTGGAGGGCCTAGCTCATCTATTCTCTGTCTCTCTCCTATCTCTCTGTTTGCAAATAAATAAATAATTTTTAAAATACTTATTTAGTTGAGAGAGAGGGAGAGAGAATGGGCCCATCAAGGCCTCCTGCCATTGCAAATGAACTCCAGATACATGCACCACTTTGGACATCTGGCTTTACATGGTTACTGGGAAATCAAACTCCAGCCACCAGGTTTTGCAAGCAAGTGCTTTTAACTACTAAGCCATCTCTCCAGCCTGCAATTGATGTTTTTAGAGCAAGTAGATTCCAGCTACTCAGTAAGCAAAGCAGGAGGATAGTTTGAGCCCAGGAATTAGAGACTGGCCTTGGCAACATAGTGAGACTGCCTCAAAAAATAATAATAATAAGAGCTAGGCATGGTGGCACACACCTTTAATCCTTGTACTTGGGAGGCAGAGGTAGGAGGATCCCAAGAGTTCAAGGCCACACTGAGACTACATAGTGAATTCCAGGTCAGCCTGAGCTGAAGTGAGACTCTACTTCTAAAAACCAAAAGAAAAAAAAAAAAAAAAGGAAAAAAATAAATAAAAAAAGAGCTAGAAAAGCTTGAGCAGAAAGTACTTCATCCACTGGGCTACTTCCCAAGTCCCCCATTTGAATTTTTACAGTTTTAAGGGTTGAAGCCACAGTGGCTCTTTTATCTCACACACAGACATTATGCTCTCTGTCTCCAGAAGTCTGTGTCCCTGGAACCCTTGGCACACTAAGAGCTGGCTTAGGGACAGCACCTGGTCAACACAGGATGGCAGGGTAAGTGAAGAGATGAAGCTGATTTAGCCTTCTGATGCAAGTGAACTGGACTGTACTGGACTAGAGCTCAGTTCTGGGTACCATTAATGTACTGAGATACAGATAAACCAAAGCACATCATGCAGGAAGAAGGGTGACCCTGTGAGAATGGATTGACCAGTGAAGAGGAGTCTATAGAAGTATGGCCAGTGGGGATGGCTGGCCCAGGTCACCACTAACCATTCCATCCAACAGAAACTCAGCACCTATCTTACTGTGGATAAAGGGAGCTTGGGAGGCCTTGAAGGATCTAAAGAGGTCAGAATGTAGGAGAGATGACAATCTGTCAGCTCCCAGAACTCAAGAACCTATGAAAAGGCTTAGCACTACTAAGTGGAGTCAGATAATGAAAGAGTAGAGAGGGCGGAGACCACTGGTGTACTCGTGATGACTGAATACAGGCCAAGATGCCCCCTTTTGTTGGAGAGCTTCAAGGGCTGGACCTGAAACAGCAGTGATGAAAGGTAGCTTGGACCAGGACTGATATGACCTACTATGGATAGTCAGAGCAAGGCCTTTCTGAACGCAGCAGTGTAGGGATTGGCACCTTGCTTCTTGTACCACAGTGAAGGTTCTGCTCGCTGAGGACTATGTAACCAGGGTAGCAGCAACAGAAGGATGCCTGGAGACTACTCTGGGAGCCTGTGGCCCATGGGATAAAACATAATGGGGTTCTGCTATTCACCACTCACAGGCATGCCTCCTGCCCTCACACAGAAAGAACTACCCTGTTTTCCTGAAAAATGTCTCTAACCAAGGTAGGTCTCCAACCATTGAGGATTGACTGTCCATATCTAGTGGCCCAAACCAGGTCACCTTTGACTACCCAGGGATCTAGCCTGAGGATATCTGCTCCACCAACAGTAGAGAAAAGCATTATCTGTTGAATACCTGGAGTTTTGAGGAGGTGAGGACAGCCCTTCCCACAGGATCCCTTCTGGACTTGCACAAAGGGACTGTTGTACACATAGATCGACCATCTAATACTTGATATCTAGCAGTCACTAGCAAGCAGAAGAGGACTTAAGGATGGATCACAGCAAAGAATTATGAACTTTTATACTTTCTTGTCTGGAAAGCCATCATTTGGTCTGGGGCTACGTGGTGAGTACCAGTGCAAACCAGTTGCTACATAATAAGACCCTATTTAAAAAAAAAAGAAGAAGAAGAAAAGAAAGACAGAAACAAGTAGGGGAGATAGCAAAGTGAGTAAAGTGTTTGCCTCATAAGCATAAGGACCTGAGTTTGATCCCTAGTACCCAGGTAAAAATGCCAGGCATGACCAGGCATGGTGGTGAACACCTTTAATCCCAGCACTCGGAAGGCTGAAGCAGAAGGATCATGGTGAGTTTGAGCCCAGCCTGTGACTACCCAGTGAATTCAAGATCAGCCTGGGCTAGTGCGAGATCCTGTGTTAAATAAATAAATAAACAACTAAGCACTGCACTGCATGTTCTCCCATATGTGGATCCCAGTTACAAATGTTTGAACTTGTATGTAAATTGGAATAAAACTTGGTACAGAAGCCAGTAAGCTAGAAAGGGGATATAAAGGATGGAGAAGGAAGGGGGTACTTAAGGGGATGGTATTGTATATATGTAAGTACAAGAACAGATTACTTGGGTGGAAAGGCCTAAGTGAGGTAAGGGGAAGAGAATGAGTAAAGGAAAGGTGGAGGGAGGGCTAATCAAAATCTCAGAGGATATAAATAAATCATATGGAAACCTATTTTTTGGGACAATGGAACACTCAGGAGCTGTAGATTGTTGCTAGAAAATTTTCAGTGCCAGGGATGGGATACCTTCAAGTGAGTTGTTGGCCAGGATGGCCCCAAAACATTACAGGTATTACCATGGCTCTTGGTTTCCCACCAGGAAAATAGATGGTAAGACCCTATTGCTGAAGACTCCATATACTTGGGCTGCAAGGTTACTGAGAAATCCTGCTACAGCTGAGCTGAAAACCTCCTCTGTGTGGACCAGCTGACAGAAGGCTGGAAAAAGCTATGCTGCATGCAGCTCCATGGAAGACAGTGAATTCACCAGTGGAGATAAGTAACCGTGGGCACTGCAAGCCTTATATTTGGCCAATGAGCCAATAGGTGCAATAGTGGCATGTTTGTTATGGGGGAAACCAACTGCTGTATAATTTGAATGGAGGCCCACTCCATGGGAGGGAATACATGTCTGATACTGAAAACCTATGATAGGGGAAGTCATGAGCCCTAAGGGTGTAACATCTGCTGGTGTCTGCCTAAATGTACATATTATGCTCACTAAACTGCCAGTAAGCATGTCTCTTAATGGTCATACCCATATATTAATGGTACTCTCACTTTTGGTTAGAGGAGCTTCTCTTTTTAGATGGCTGGTCCTTGGGATGACTCAGAAGGCACGATGGTGCTCAGAAGCAGTAACAGAGGGGTGCTCAGCACTGAAACATCTCTATCACACCTTCCAAGGTCCACTGTGGAAGAGGTGGCAGAAAGAAGTTAAGAATCAAAAGAAGGGTAGAAGGGTAGGACTCCTTACAATGTACTCTTCCAGACACAAAATGGCCTGGATATCCATGACTTCACAATATCTGACTTCACCTACATAAAACCATCATAATAGGCAGAAAAGATGATGACATAAAAAATAAAAGAGAGCCGAGGCTGGTGGCACTTGCCTTTAATCCCAGCACTAGGGAGGCAGAGGTAGGAGGATCACCTTGAGTTCAAGCCACCCTGAAACTACATAGTGAATTCCACATCAGCTTGAGCTACAGTGAGACCCTACCTTGAAAAACCAAAATAATAATAACAATAAAATAAAAAACTGAGAGACTGATTGAGAAGGGGAAGGGATATGATGGGGAGCGAAGTTACAAAGGGGAAGGTAGTTAAGGGGGGAGGGAATTACCACAGTTTATTGTCTATAATTATGGAAGTTATCAATTAAAAAAATAAAATTTAAATCTGAAAAAAAGCAAAACAGAGCTGGGCATGGTGATGCATGCCTTTCATCTCAGCACTCGGGAGGCAGTGGTAGGAGGAGTATCGTGAGTTTGAGGCCACCCTGAGACTAGTGAATTACAGGTCAGCCTGAGCTAGAGTGAACCCCTACCTTGAAAAAAACAAGCAAAAAAGCAAAACAAGGGCTGGAGGGATTGATTAGCACTTAAGACACTTGCCTGCAAAGTCAAGGGACCCAGGTTCAGTTCCCCAGGACCCTTGTAAGCCAGATGCACAAGGTGGCACATGTGTCTGGAGTTCATTTGCAGCAGCTGGTGGCCCTGGTGTACACTCATTCATTCTCTTTCTCTCTTTCTCTCTTTCTCTCCCTCACCCTCACCCTCTCCCTCTCCCTCTCCCTCTCCGTCTCCGTCTCCGTCTCCGTCTCCGTCTCCGTCTCCGTCTCCGTCTCAAATAAATAAGAATTAACAAACAAACAAGGTAGGCATGAACTGGGGAAATGTTTCAGTGGTTGAAAGTATTTGCTTGCCTTCAACCTGACAGCCCAGGTTCAGTTCCCCAGTATCCATATAAAGCCAGATACACAAAGTAGTGCATGGATCTGGAGTTCATCTGCAGTAGCAGAGGGGCCATGCCACACCAATATGCATATTCTCTTTCTCTCAAATAAATAAATAAACTTTATTTTATTTCAAAAGATTTATTTATTTGAGGGATTTTTTTTTTTCTTTTTTAAGGTAGGATCTCATTCTAGCCCAAGTTGGCCTGGAATTCACTATGCAGTTTCAGGGTGGCCTCGAACTCACAGTGATCCTCCTACCTCAGCCTTCTGAGTACTAGGATTAAATGTATGTGCCCTGACATCCAGCTATTTATTTATTTGAGAAAGAATGGGCATGTCAGAGTCTGCTGCCACTGCAAACAAACTTTAAACCCGTAAGTCACCTTGTGTATCTGGCTTTATGTGGGTACTGGGGAATCAGACTTTCAAGCTTTGCAAGCAAGAACCTTTAACCACTGATCCATCTCCCCAGCCCTAAATAATTTTCGTTTTGTTTTGTTTTGTTTTCCAAAATAGGGTCTTGCTCTAGCCCAGGCTGACCTGGTAGTCACTCTGTAGTCCCAGGCTGGCCTTGAATTCACAGAGATCTCCTACCTCTGCCTCCCAAATGCTAGGATTAAAGGCATGTACCACTATACCCAGCTCACCTGGCCTATTTTTTAAAATAAAAATAAAATTTAGGGGCTGGAGAGATGGCTTAGCAGTTAAGCGCTTGCCTATGAAGCCTAAGGACCCTGGTTCAAGGCTCGGTTCCCCAGGTCCCACGTTAGCCAGATGCACAAGGGGGCGCATGCGTCTGGAGTTCGTTTGCAGAGGCTGGAAGCCCTGGCGCACCCATTCTCTCTCTCTCTGTCTTTCTCTTTGTGTCTGCCGTTCTCAAATAAATAAATAAAAAATAAAAATAAAATTTAGCCAAGCATGGTGGCACATGCCTTTAATCCCAGCACTTAGAGGCAGAGGTAGGAGGATCACCATGAATTTGAGGCCACCCTGAGGATACAGAGTAAATTCCAGGTCAGCCTGAGCTAGAGCGTGACCCTATCTTGGAAAAAAAAATAATAACATAACATAAAATAACTTTTTAAAAAGCCAGGGTTGGGGGCTGGAGAGATGGCTTAGCGGTTAAGCGCTTGCCTTTGAAGCCTAAGGACCCCGGTTCGAGGCTCGGTTCCCCAGGTCCCACGTTAGCCAGATGCACAAGGGGGCGCACACGTCTGGAGTTCGTTTGCAGAGGCTGGAAGCCCTGGCGCGCCCATTCTCTCTCTCTCCTCTATCTGTCTTTCTCTCTGTGTCTGTCTCTCTCAAATAAATAAATAAATAAATAAATATTAAAAAAAAAAAAAGCCAGGGTTGGGACTGGAGAGATGGCTTAGTGGTTAAGCGCTTGCCTGTGAAGCCTGAAGACCCCGGTTCAAGGCTCGACTCCCCAGGACCCACGTTAGCCAGATGTGCAAGGGGGCGCACGCGTCTGGAGTTCGTTTGCAGTGGCTGGAGGCCCTGGCGCGCCCATTCTCTCTCTCTCTCTCTCTCTCTCTCTGCCTCTTTCTCTGTCTGTCACTTTCAAATAAATAAAAATAAAAATAAAAAACCAGGGTTGAGCTGGGCGTGGTGGCACATGCCTTTAATCCTAGCACCTTGGAGGCAGAGGTAGGAGAATTGCTGTGAGTTCAAGGCCACCCTGAGACCATATAGTGAATTCCAGGTCAGCCTGAGCTAGAGCAAGACCCTACTTCAAAAAAAGAAGCCAGGGTTGAGTCATGTGTGGTGGTGCAGCCTTTAATCCCAGCACTTGGCAGAGGCAGGAGCACTGCCATGAATTCAAAGCCACCCTGAGACTACATAGTGAATTTCAGGTCAGCCTGGGATAGAGTGAGACCCTACCTCAGAAAGCAACAACAACAAAAAATGTCAGGCATGGGCTAGAGGGATGGTGTAGTGGTTAACACCTTTGCCTGAAAAGCTGAAGGACCCAGGTTCAATTCCCCAGGACCCATGTTAGCCAGATGCACAAGTGGGCACGCCCATTATCTCTCTCTCTCTCTCTCCCTCTTTCTCTGTCATATAAATAAATAAGAATTTTTAAAATGCCAGGCATAGTGGCATGTACCTGTAATGCTAGTTCTGGGGAGGCGGAGACAAGAAGACTCTTGAAGTTCATTGGCCAGTCAGCCTAGCTTAATTGGTGAGCTCCCAGAATAATGAGGGACCCTGTCTCAAAGAAGGTGGATGGCATTCCTGGAGATGACATCTGAGGTTATCCTCTGGCCTCTATACACATGCAAGCAGGCAAGCAAGCACACACATGTATTTCAAAAAAGTGATCTCAGGCTTAGCGGTTTAGACATTTGCCTGCAAAACCAAAGGATCCTGGTTCGATTCCACAGGACCCACATAAGCCAGATGTACAATGGGGCGCATGCATCTGGAGTTCGTTTGCAGTGGCTGGAGGCCCTGGCATGTCCATTCTCTCTCTCTCTCTCCCTCCCTCCCTCCCTCCCTCCCTTCCTCTTTTTCTCTGTCAAATAATTTTTTTTAAAGTGACTTGGGGGAGAGAGACAAAAGAAGGTAATAGGAGAAGATCATGATCAAATTACATTATGTTCATGTATTAAAAATTCTCAATTACATAACTGACAAGCCTTAGGCAGGCATGAGGGGATCCCACACCTGTAAACCCAGCACTGAGAAGGCCGAGACAGGAGGACTGCAGAGTTCAATGCTAGCACACAGCTCATGGAGAGTGAGGCAGAGAAGGTCAAGGAAAGAAGAACTGAGATGGGGGACAAGAGCAGTCAGAACTTATAAATACTACATGGTGCTAATCCAACTTGCTGCTCCTCAAGTACTCCAGGCCCTGAACGGATTGATAGACAACCTGCAGCTCACAGACCCGTCCCTGGGAGGCCACCTACCATTACCCCAAATCCCCCAGGCTGAGAGGGAGGGCAGGCTTCTTCTATCAGCACCATCAGCTGCCCAGCAGCACTTTCTCCCCTGAATAAAAGCTCTATAAGAGCCTCTGCCCAAGCCCACATGCTCCTGCAGTCACCCAGGCTCACCCATGGTTCAGAATGCCCACGCAGAGGAGGATGGCAATTCAGGCTGCTGAATGCAACAGACAGCAGATCTGCTAATGGCATCAGTGAGCCATCAGTCCTCCAAGAGCCTCTTCATATATCTTACCTCTAGGAATAGAACTCTTAACAAAAGCAATGACATCAGGCTGAGGATGTCACATTTTATGTCAAGTGAAGCTCAGCAGCTCTGAGTAAGAGGACCCTACCAGTCCTTCAGCATGAGTCTATAGATGATGACTCATCTCCTGCTTTAAAAACAGCTCCTCCAGCCTCCTGAGTCCTCCCATGACAGGAAGCTCACCACTTAAGTTGGTTTTGTATACCTTCAGACTGTTCTCATCCGCATATAGACTTCCTCACATCTCACAACATGTGTCTCCCCTTACTTCTAGACATCCCCCTGTGCATCTCTGGCCAAAAAGTAAAAAGGAGAGGGGGTCTGGAGAGATGGCTTAGTGGTTAAGCACTTGCCTATGAAGACTAAGGACCCTGGTTCGAGGCTCAATTCCCCAGGATCCATGTTAGCCAGATGAACAAGGGGGTGCATACATCTGGAGTTCATCTGTGGTGGCTGGAGGCCCTGGTGTTCTCATTCTTTCTCCCTATCGGCCTCTTTCTCTCTGTCTGTCACTGTCAAATAAATAAATAAATAAATAAACAAAAAAAAAAATGCTGCCAGGTGTAGTGGCACAGGTCCTTAACCCCAGCACTCAGGAGGCAGAAGTAGGAGGATCGCTGAGAGTTCAAGGCCACCCTGAGACTACATAGTGAATTCCAGGTCAGCTTGGGCTACAGCAAGACTTGAAATTAAAAAAAAAAAAAGAAAAAGAAAAAGAAAAAGGTAAAAATTAAAATTCTGGCCGGGCGTGGTGGCACACGCCTTTAATCCAGCACTCGGAGGCAGAGGTAGGAGGATCACTGTGAGTTCTAGGCCACCCTGAGATTCCATAGTGAATTCCAGGTCAGCCTGGGGCTAGAGTGAGACCCTACCTCGAAAAACAAAACAAACAAACAAACAAAAATAAAATAAAAATAAAATTCTGGTTTCTCTTCTTAAAGTTATGTCCTTCGACATTCCTTCCCCTTCCAAGGTCCTGTATTTGACATAATAAGTGAAGGACACATTCACTTCTGGCACTTCCCACCTGTGCCCACAGGGAGCTCTAGCCAGCAACTTCTTAAGGATCTTTGCTTCATCCCTGAGTCTAAACCCCAGAAAAGAACAACCCCACTGTCTGGAAATCCTATCTGCCTACCAGCAGTTGCATTTGGTACTCTTCCTAGGGCATTGCCAATGACCACTGGTGAAGCCAGGAGAAAATTCCTTATAATCATCGCGTATCAATGCTTGAGTTCAATCCAGCAAATATTCATACAGGTTCCTGGAATGTGTACTGACACACATACTGTCCTCAAGGACCTCATAGGCCAAGGAAGAGACATGTATCCACAAACTACAACCTCAGGAAATATTGGCACAGATGCCAGCAGCAAGCTAAGGCGTGTGTCTCAGGGAAAGCAGCTTATAGGGGGCTGAGGGCAAAGATGGCCTGAAGCCAAGGTGGCCAATCCTAAGCCTGCTACCCTCTAGTTGACAGACCTTGGGCAAATTATTTAACCTCAGTTTCCTTGTGTATAATAGGGGAGGGATATATATATATATTTTGTTTTCACCTGGGGTGGTTGTGGAGATTAGCAATATTGGATGTAGCCTTTATTTACTGATTTATCTTGGTGTTTGAAGTAGGGTCTCACTCTAGGCCAGGCTGACCTGAAATTCACTATGCAGTCTCAGGGTGGCCTCAAACTCATGGTGATCCTCTTACTACCACACCCAGCACCCTGAATGTAGCCTTTAAGCCCAGCACTTGGGAGGCAGAGGTAGGAGGATTACTAAATTCGAGGCCACCCTGAGACTACATAGTGAATTCCAGGTCAGCCTAAGCGAGACTCTCCCTCACAAAAACAAAAACAAAGAAACAAAACAATCCGAACGCAGGGTTCCTCCTAGCACTGCAGGGTTTCCAACAAGAAGCACAAGCCTGTCCTTAACCTCCTCTACTTCTTCTTTTGCTTTTTTTTAGTTTTTCGAGGTAAGGCCTCACTCTAGTCCAGCTGACCTGGAATTCACTGTGTAGTCTCAGGGTGGCCTTGAACTCATGGCAATCTTCTTACCTCTGCCTCCCAAGTGCTGGGATTAAAGGCGTGCACCACCATGCCCGGCTTTTTTTTTTTTTTTTTTTTTTTCTGGGCATGGTGGTACATGCATTTAAGAGAGAGAAAACAAGAGAGTAAAGAAGGAGGGAGAGAATTGGCACACCAGGGCCTCCAGCCACTACAATCGAACTCCAGTCTCATGTGCCACCTTGTGTACTTGCATCATCTTGTGTGCCTGGCTTACATGGGACCTGGAGTGAAACATGGGTCCTTAGGCTTCACAGGCAAGTGCTTTAACCGCTAAGCCATATCTCCAGCCCTACTTATTTTTTTTATTTCAGATTTATTTGCACATGTACACGTGTGTGTGTTGCCAAGAGCAACCAAGTTTACATGGGTGCTGGGGAACTGACTGGGCCCACAGGCTTTGCAAATAAGTACCTTTAACTGCTTAGCTATCTGCCCAGCCCCAGCCCCAGCCTCTTCTACTTCTGCACTACTCTCCCGATTAGTCTATTTACTCTGAGAGCTCAGTATGCGAGGCCCAAGGCTGGAGTATACCTCCTGCAGGAAATCTACTGGAGTACATAATATTGTCAGAGGCTGAACAAAGCTCAAGGAGACTAGAACCCAGACAGGGATTGGTGTATAGAAAACACCACTGTGAGAGGACAGAGGACAAGAAAAGTGCCCTAGAATGCAAGTGGGGTTGGGAGATGGCTCAGCGGTTAAAAGCACTTGCCACCTAAGCCTGAAGACTGGAGTTCAGATCTTCACTTCCAGATGAGTAATACACACGTCTGTAGTCCCTGGCTCCTACGGTAAAATGGAAGGCAGAGCCAGGAGAATCCCAGAAGCTCAAGGAGCTGGTGTATGCAGTGGCAACAGTAAGGCAGATCCTGTCTCCAACAAGGTAGACGGCAAGGGACCTCCACTTGTCATGGCACATGTGCACACATACAGAGAGAGAGAGAGAGAGAGAGACAGGAGAGCATCCATACCAAGGGACTTACTCCCTGAGGAGGAAATGCATCCCTCTACACCTTGCTGAGCTCAAATGGGAGGTACTTCCTTGGTACTGCAGCTCCCCTCAACAACCAGTTAAGTTTCTATGGCAGGGCCTTGCTCATTTAGATCTTCAGGAGAGGAAAAAGTGTGCACCACACAGTATAAGACAGATGGATGGAGTAAGGGGGCAGGGCTCAGCCACCTGGCCTGAGCCCCACAACCCATGCTCCATATAGCTCACACCCAATGGCTCTATGCTAAGCCTATTCTGGCATGTGTCTCCCACAAGGGTTCACCCTACAGTCATTTCCTATTCTAGTTTTCTCTCCAAGCAATTTCCAGCTCCATAAGGATGGGGAACAGACCTTCATGTCTCTTGCATTTTTTTTTTTTTTTTTCAGATGTGCTTGTTAGGTGGGCAGTAATCAGTAGGAAAAAAAAAACAGTTGGCCTCCAGGTCAGATAAACTGATCTAGTGACGAAGCAACACCCCCCCCAACCCGCCAAGGAAGCACCCAAATTACTAATTATTTCCAACCCAGACCTTTCCACACAGAGTAGTGTGATCTGCTCTTGGGATCAGCCAAGCTGCTGGTAGCAGAAAAACAAGAACAAGGCCTGTCAGGCATTTGATTTGAACTGGAAACTGACTCTTTCAACTCCAAATAAAGGGTAGTGAAGGGAAAGGATGAGCCATGTCTAACCCCACACTTAACTTACACTGGGTGTTCCAAACTCATGCCCCATGACTCCAGGCACAGTAGGAAACAGAATCTCTGGACATCATCTTTATTTATTTATTTATTTATTTATTTACTTACTTACTTACTTACTTACTTACTTACTTATGAGAGAGAGAAAGAAAGAGGCAGACAGAGAAAGAGATTGGGTATACCAGGGCCTCTAGACCACAGCAAATGAACTCCAGATGCATGCACCATCTTGTGCATCAGGTTTATGTAGGTACTGGGGAATTGAACCTGGGTCCTTTGACTTTACAAGCATGTGCATTAACTGCTAAGCCATCTCTCCAGCCCCTCATCTTTTTTTTTGTAAATATTTTATTCATTTGAGAGTCAGAGAGAGAGGGAAAGAAAATGAATGGGCGTGCCAGGGCCTCCAGCCACTACAAATACACCACCTTGTGCATCTGTCTTTATGTGTATTCTGGGGAATCAAACCTGGGTCCTTTTGGCTTTCTTGGCAAGTGCCCTAACTGGTAAGCTATCTCTCTAGCCCCAAGGACCTCATCTTTTGGCTCCAGCAGAGGCAGGAAGCCTGAATTGATTTGTTACTCCATTCATTTGTCATTCTCCCACATAATATTGATTATCTCTCAGATAATCAATAGCTAGTTAGCAAGACTATGCAGGCACTAATTAGATAAAACTGCCTGATAACAATTGCCAGAATCAGAACTTCTTAGGCAAACTCAGATTTTTCAAGTCTCTTTGATATCAGTAACATTTTGAAACCTTCTTTCTTTCTCTCTCTCCCTCCTCTAGCTAAGCTCCAAACCCTTGAGCTAAAGAGACCCTCGACAACCTGGCACCAGAGCTTCCAGAACACAACCAACCACTCACCCTTCAGGCACTCACAGATCTATTTTAAAATATATCAACTTCAAAAGCCAGGCTTGGTGGTGCACGCCTTTAACCCAAGCCCTCTGGAAGCAAAGGTAGAAGGACTGCCATGAGTTTGAGGCCACCCTGAGACTACATAGTTAATTCCAGGTCAGCCAGGACCAGAATGAGATCCTACCACAAATAAATAAATAAATAAATAAATAAATAAATAAATAAATAAATAAATAAATAAATAAAATGTCAACTTTATTCAGTCTCTGAGCCTCCTATCTAGACCAGTGAAGTTTGAGTACCCCTACAGGATGCTCTGTCAACTTTTTTTTTTTGGTTTTTCCGAGGTAGAATCTCACTCTAGTTCAGGCTGACCTGGAATTCACAACGTAGTCTCAGGATGGCCTCAAACTCACAGCGATTCTCCTACCTCTGCCTCCCAAGTGCAAGGATTAAAGGTGTGTACCATCATGCCCAGCCCAGAACTGACTTTTTGTTTGTTTGTTTCTTTTTTGTTCTTCAAGGTGCTGACCTGGGATTCACTATATAATCTCAGGGTGGCCTTGAACTCACACGATCCTACCTCTGCCTGCCGAGTGCTGGGATTAAAGGCTTGTGCCACCACGCCCGGCTCCATAACTATTTTAAATGACTTGACAATACACTGGACTGTAGTGTACTACATAGGTTATGGCTGAAGAGATCATAGGCCCTAGGAGGGAAGCAACTAATGTTTGACTAAATGGACATGTTATGCCCATCAAGTTGTTCTCATAAATATTTATGTTTTATATATATATGTGTATAAAAATGTCAGAAAAAACAAAAATAAATTTTAAGGGCTGGAGAGATTGCCTAGCGTTTATGGTACTTTCTGGCAAAGACAAAAGATCCAGGTTTGATGCTCAAATACCTATGTAAAGCCAGATACATAGGTGGCACATGTGTCTGGAGTTAGTTTGCAGTGGCTAAAGGCCCTGGCACACCCATTCTCTCTCTCTCTCTCTCTCTCTCTGTACATACACACACACACACACACACACACACACATATATATACACACACACACACATATACACACATACATGTATGTATCTCTCTCTCTCAAATAAATATTATATATATGTATATTTAAAAAGTATTAAATATATAAATAAATGAAAAAAATTTTTAAATAAGGCTGGAAAAAAATTTTAAAAATTGAGCTGGAGTCAAGTGTGGTGACATGCACACGCCTTTAATCCCAGCACTCGGGAGGCAGAGGGAGGAGGATCACTGTGAGTTCAAGGCTACTCAGAATACACAGTGAATTCCAGGTCAGCCTGAGCTTGAGTGAAACCCTATCTCGAAAAATGAAAAAAGAAAAAAAAGAGAGAGAGAGAGAGAGCTAGAGGGGGCTAGAGGAATAATGGCTTAGCAGTTAAGGCGCCTGCCTGCAAAGCCAAAGGACCAGGTTTGATTGTCCAGGACCCACACAAGCCAGATGCACAAGGGTGCACATGCATCCAGAGTTCATTTGCAATGGCTGGAGGCCCTGGTATACCCATTCTCTTCTTCTCCCTCCCTCCCCCTTCTCTCTCTCAAATAAATTTTAAAAAGTAAAAATAGAGGGCCAGAGAGATGGCTTATCAGTTAAGCACTTGCCTGTGAAGCCTAAGGACCCCAGTTCAAGGCTTGATTCCCCAGGACCCACATTAGCCAGATGCACAAGGGGGCGCACATGTCTGAAGTTCATTTGCAGTGGCTGGAGGCCCTGACACACCCATTTTTTTTCTCTCTATCTGCCTCTTTCTCTCTCTCTCTCTGTCGCTCTCAAATAAATAAATAAAAATGAACAAAAATATTAAAAAATAAAAATAGAGCTGGACACTAGGTATGGTGGCACATGCCTTTAATTCTAGTACTTGGGAGTTAGGAGGATTGCCGTGAGTTCGAGGCCACCCTGAGAAATTCCAGGTCAGCCTGGGCTAGAGTGAGACCCTACCTCAAAAAGAAAAATAGGGGCTGGAGAGATGGCTTAGCAGTTAAGCACTTGCCTGTGAAGCCTAAGGACCGGGTTCAAGGCTCAATTCCCCAGGACCCACGTAATCCAGATACACAAGGTGGTGCATGCATCTGGAGTTTTTCTACAGTGGCTGGAGGCCCTGGTGTGCCCATTCTCTCTCTCTCTCTCTCTGCCTCTTTATCTCTCTCAAATAAATAGATAAATAAAACATTTATTAAAAAAGGAAATAAAAGGAGCTGGAGAGACAGCTTAGCAGTTAAGGCACTTGCCTGAGAAGCCCAAGGACCCAGGTTAAATTCCTCAGTACCCACATAAACCAGATGCACAATGTGGTGCATGTGTCTGGAGTTCATTTGCAGTGGCCAGAAGCCTTTGGCATACCCATTCTCTATCTGCCTCTTTCTCTTCCTCTCACCCTAATAAATAATAATATGAAATAAATAAATAAAATGGCCAAGCTCAAAATATATTTCAGTGGTTAAATTCCCTTGCTTACAAAGCCTGCTGGCCCCAGGTTTAATCATAAGCAGCCCATGTAAGCCAGGCACAAAAGGAGGCACAAGTATATGGTGCTCATTTGCGGAGGCAAGAGGGCCTAGTGCACCCACACAGGTGTGCACACAAACACAGGCAAATCCATTTTAAAAATTAAAAATAGGGCTGGAGAGATGGCTTAGCGGTTAAGCGCTTGCCTGTGAAGCCTAAGGACCCCTGTTTGAGGCTCGGTTCCCCAGGTCCCACGTTAGCCAGATGCACAAGGGGGCGCACGCATCTGGAGTTCGTTTGCAGAGGCTGGAAGCCCTGGCGCGCCAATTCTCCCTCTCTCCCTCTATCTGTCTTTCTCTCTGTGTCTGTCGCTCTCAAATAAATAAAATTTTTTTTAAAAAAATTTAAAAATAAATAAATTATATAAATTTCTTTATGATTAATTCCTAGTAATTTATAATTAGCAGTTTGATTTATAATTTATATAATGCTTTTATAAACCTATATAACTAGCATCAATTAAAAATTTCTTAGGAGCCAGGCATGGTGGCGCACACACCTTTAATCCCAGCACTCAGGAGACAGAGGTAGGAGGATCGCTGAGTTTGAGACTATGTAGTGTATTCCAGGTCAGCCTGAGCTAGAGTGAGACCCTACCTTGAAAAAAAAAATATTTGAGAAGCTATGCCCAAACCACAAGTGGTGGTACACACCTTTAATCCAGGTACTCAAGAGGATTATAATAAGTTCAAGGCAATCCTCGGGCTAGAGTAAGGTGCTGCCGCAAAAAAAAAAAAAAAGGGGGGGGGTACTGGGCTGGAGAGATAGATCAGCAGTTAAAGCATTTGCCTGCAAAGCCTACAGACCCAAGTCAGATTCCTTAGTACCTGTGTAAAACTAGACGCACAAAGTGGTGCATGCATGTGGAGTTTGTTTGCAGTGGCTGGAGGCCCTGGCATGCCCATACACACACACACTCTCTCTCTGGTTGCAAATAAATAATTTAAAAAAAAAAGGCTGGAGAGATGGCTAAGTGGTTAACCACTTGCCTACAAAAACCTAATGACCCAGCTTCAATTACCCAGTACCCATGAAAAGCCAAAAGACCTAGGTTTTATTCCCCAGTACCCATATAAAGCCAGATGCACAGGGTGGCACACACATCTGGAGTTTGTTGGCAGTGGCTAGAGGCCTTGGTGTGCCCCATTCTCTCTCTCTCTCTCTCTCTCTCTGACTGTCTCATAAATAAAATAAAATAAAAATAGGAGACCATGCCCTAAGAATCAAAAGGTACAACTGAGCTTTGTGAGCTTTGAATCATACCTAATGACTGGAACAGTCCTATGTGAGACACCTCACTGTTGGACACTCTGCCTCTTAATTGAAAATTAGGGGACAATCCTTGGACAATCTCTTGTTCAATACTTGCATGGTCTCATTTACTGCCTAGCATAATACATATTAGGTATGTGAGAGCCAAATTTTCTGTATAACCTATTCATCTGCTTAAACTTTGGAAGTGACAGGAGGCCAGGCCTAAGTTTTCCATGAAGCTGCCCATTCTTTGCAAAGTACCAAGTAGTCTAGAGTGATCCTTTTACTCTAGAGTTAACTATAGTTACACCTGCTTCATTGTCACCCACCCCTCTTGTAAGTGGTACAAACACCCTCCCCTGTGCCTGTGACAGAGCTGGCTTAAAGATAAGTCTACATTTGAGATACATGACCTGGGGATCCCCCTAGGAAAGGCCAGCCTTATTCTAAGAAAGGGAAGTCCTTGACTAACTCCACAGCCTTATCTAGAAGCTGACAGGGAGGTTGATGCAGCCGAGGACCCCAAGACCTGAAGGCAAATGGTGTGTTTGTTGGGTGATTACTACAAGGAACACTGTTCTGAGCTACTCATGGGGATGAGGGAAGGCCAAGCCTAAATCCCTGGGAGGAAAGCTAGGTCACAGAAGAGCTGCTCCCAGAGCTGCCTCCCCTCTGTGTAGGTTGCACAAAAGGCAGAGACAGCAGTGGGAGTAATGATATATGCCTGTAATCCCAGCACTTGGGAGATAGAGGCAGGAGAATTAGAAGTACAAGGTCGTTTTTGGCTTCATAGTGTTTGAGGCCAGCCAGGACTACATGAAACCCTGTCTCAGAAAACAAAACCACAGATGGAAGGGAGAAAGGAAGGAAGGGGCAGAGTGTGGGAGGAAGAAGAGCAATAGCACCTTAGCAGGTCCAGGCCTGAGGGTAGCACAATGTGGAAAGCACTGAGGGAGCTCACTGCCTTGGTACAGTCTTGCAAAACTCAGCTCACTTCCCTCATAAAGCCATCACACCATCTTCTCTGAGCATACTGTTATGCTCCACCTGGCAGTACTTGCTGTTTCCAGCAGTCAGCCTTATCTCCTACCTGCAAGTATCCTTGTTAAAATCAATCAACAATGACTCTTTATGTATATGTGTGTATGTGTGTGTGTGTGTTTGTGCGCACGCGCGTGTGTATTTTTTGATTATATACACACACACATTTATTTGAGAGAGAGAAAATAGGTAGGGGGAGAGAGAGAATAGGCATGCCAGGGCCTCTAGCCACTGCAAACGAACTCCAGATATATGCGCCCCATTGTACATCTGGCTTACATGGATCCTGGGGAATTGAACCTGGGTCCTTTGGCTTTGCAGGCAAGTGCCTGAACCTCTAAGCTATCTCTCTAGCCCAGCAATGACTCTTTTTGCACTCAGTAACCAGCACTGCTGAAATCTAACAGCTTTTTGCAGGTATCAGAACTTTCCAAAGACACAAACTGATAGCTTGTACTTGGAAGGCAGAGGTATGAGGATCACTGTGAATTCACCCCCAGTCTGGAACTACAGAATGAGTTCCAGGTCAGTCTGGCCTAGAGTGAAACCCTACCTGGAAAAACAAAAACAAACGAACAAATAAAACCCAAGTATATATGGCTGTAATCCCAGTGCTGTGGGATTTAAAACAAGAGGGTCACTGAGGCTTCCTGGTCAACCAGTCTAACTGGAAAACAGGGAGTTCCAGGTTCCATGAGTGTCTCAGGGAAATAAAGCAGAGGAGCAATAGACAAGGCCAGCCAACATCTTCTTCTGGCTTCCACATGTACTTGTATGGGGCACAAGCACCTGTACACACATGCGTACATACATACACATAATTTACAGACACACACCAAAAAAATAGCTTCCAACCGTTATTTTTTAATTTTATGTATATGTATTTATTTGAGAAAGAAACAGGTAGAAAAAGAGAAAATAAGCATGCCAGGACCTCCAACCACTGCAAACAAACTCCAGACGCATGCACTACCTTGTGCATCTGGCTTTACATGGGTACTGGAGAATTGAACCTAGATCCTTAGTTTTGCAGACAAGCACCTTAACTGCTGGGCCACCTCTCCAGCATAGCTTCCAAGATCTTAAGATCAAATCTGTTTTCTCTCCTTTTTTTTTCCCCCTAAGGTAGGGTCTTGCTCTAGCCTGGGCTGACCTGGAATTCACTATGTAGTTTCAGGGTGGCCTCAAACTCACAGTGATCCTCCTACCTCTGCCTCCCAGGTGGCGGGACTAAAGGTGTGCGCCACCATGCCCAGCTCTTTTAAAAATCAAAACAGGACCCACGTAAGTCAGATATACAAGGTGGTGTATGCACCTGCAGTGACTGAAGACCCTAGTACACCCACTCTCTCTCTCTCAAACAACAAAAAAAAGAGTTAAAAAGATAAAATAAAATAAAAAGATGGGGGTTGGGAAGATGGCTCAGTGAATAAAGTGCCTGCCATGCAATTCTAAATACTGGAGTTCAGAGCCGGGCGTGGTGGCGCACGCCTTTAATCCCAGCACTCGGGAGGCAGAGGTAGGAGGATCTCTGTGAGTTCAAGGCCACCCTGAGACTATAGAGTTAATTCCAGGTCAGCCTGGACTAGAGTGAGACCCTACCTCGAAAAACCAAAAACTAAATAAATAAATACTGGCGTTCAGATTCCCAGACCCCATGTAAAAACTGCAAGCTGTGGCAAGAGTATGCTCGCACGTGCACGCACACACACACTTCCAAATAAATAAATAAATAAATAAATAAATAAATAAATAAATAAATTTTAATCAAAACAGCTGGGTGTGGTGGCATAGCCTTTAATCCCAGCACTTGGGAGGCAGAGACAGGAGGATTGCTATGAGTTCAAGGCCACCCTGAGACTACACAGTGAATTCCTACCTCAAAATAAATAAGTAAATAAAAATAAAAATAAACCAGAAATAAAACTGAAAAAGAAAACAAAAAGATATCAAAACAAAACAAAAATCAAAAGATGTGTGCCAGGCATGGTGGTGCACACCTTTAATCCCAGCATTTGGGAAGCTGTGGTAGGAGGATCACCATGAATTCAAGGTCATCCTGAGGCTACAGAGTAAGTTCCAGTTCAGCCTGGGCTGGAGTGAGACCATGCCTCATTAAATAAATAAATAAATAAATAAATAAATAAATAAATAAATAAGGGCCTGCTCCCTGGAATGAGCCTTTACCACAGTCTAGCTCTTCCAAGGACAATGGGACAGACAGCTGCTGGGAAGGCCCTACCCCACATCCCCTCAGCCTACCTCTGAGCTCACATCAGGCTTCCAGGCCTGGTCACAGCTTCCCACTGCTAGAGCCTGCATCCCTATCCCTCTGCCTCCCTGTCTGGGGACTTTCTCCAGCACTAGTTAGCATTCTAGACAAGCCAAAAGCACCAGAGATTTATAATACAAAAAGAATTTCTCAACCCATAAGTCATAGTCATTGTTTTAAAAATCAAAAAGAAGGCTGGAGAGATGGATTAGTGGTTAAGGTGCTTGCCTGCAAAGCCTAAGGACCTAAGTTCAATTCCCCAGTACCCACATAAGCCAGATGCATCTAGAGTTCATTTGCAGGGGCTGGAGGCCCTGGTGCACCCATTCTTTCTCTCTCTCTTTCTCTATCTGCCCCTTTCTCTCTCAAATAAATAAATAATTTTAAAAAAAGAAAAAGAAAAAAAATAGTCCTCTAGCCTTGAGTGATATCACCCACTTCTTGATGTACTTATTTATTAACTTTCTCTTTTCTGCATCATTTCCCCCACTCCTTTACTTACAGCTGTTGGAATCACCTTCCACATAAATTATCTGCTCCCCAGTGTTCACCTCAAGATAACTTGCAGGGGAACCCAAACTCATATTCTGCTTGTTGTACTATGTCATTTTTACATTATTTGCCTGATCTTCATGAGCACAGGCCTCTTGTTATACCTCCCTACCCAAGGGCCTCCCCAACACCCCTGGAACGGGAGCAAGACAAACTCACCTCCCCCAAGTAACTGTATTTGCCCCTGAGGATCTGACGGTATAGTCGGGTACGGTTGTCATCTTCGAAGGGCATGGTGCCACTGAGCAGGATGTAGGCAATGACACCCAGTGCCCACATATCCACAGAATTGGTGTACGGCTTACGGACCAGGACCTCAGGAGCAATGTACTCAGGTGTGCCACAGGTAGTCTTCATCAGACAGTCATCGCCTTTCTTGCGAGCACTGGCCAGACCAAAGTCAGTGATAATAATCTTGGAGTCAGTACCTGGGTGGTAGTAGAGCAGATTCTCAGGCTTGAGGTCTCGGTGTGTAATGCCCAGGGCATGCAGATACCGGACACCATCCAGCACCATCTGCAGGACCCTTGTGGCATCCCGTTCAGTGAAAGAACCCTTGGCAATAATACGGTCAAAGAGCTCACCACCAGTGGCTAACTCCATCACCATGTATACACGCTCCTGTGTCTCAAACACTTCCACAAGCTGGATGATGTTGGCATGGCGCACCCGGCGCAGTACACGCAACTCAGACTCACATACCTCCCGTCCCTCTCGGTATTTAGTTTCGATCATTTTGATGGCATATGGCTGCCGAGTTGCCCGGTGCTCCACACGTACCACTCGGCTAAAGCTGCCTCGGCCAATCAGGGCCTTGATGTCATACTTAGCTGTCACACGTGGGTCAAACTTGGCCCTGTACTTAGCCACTCTGGCTCTGCGTGGTGGTTCCGAGGAAGGTTCTGTGTGGCCAGCAGCAGGGGCACCAGGACAGGGATGTGCATACGGACTGGTAGCTGGGAATCCAGTTTTGACAGGGCCAGCACTGTCCACCTCTGTGATGAAGTGCTTGTATACATCATTCTTTGTGCCACTGAAGGGTTCCACCTTCTTGACCAGATCCAGCTGGACATCCTTAGGTGGCTCAGGAAGGACCTTGCTCGTCCCACAGCCCATCACTGACACAGGGGCATCCTCTCCAGCCCTGTCTACACCTATGCAAAGAAAAAAGACAGCAAGTCAGAACAGCCAGGGCCAACTCTGAAGAGACACCCGTCATCTTCCTTGTCCCTGGTTCCCTGATAAATCTAATTAGGACCCAAGTCTGACATGGTAGCACACACCTGTTATCCCAGCACTTGGAGAGCTAAGGCAGGAGAATTGCCAATTGTCCAAGGCCAACAAGGGCTATAAGGTACATGGTGAATCCCAAGGTAGCTACAGAGTGAGAATCTGTCTCAAAAAAATAAAAATAAAAAAAACACCCCCACAAAAAAATCAGACATGGAAGCCGGGCGTGGTGGTGCACGCCTTTTAATCCCAGCACTAGGGAGGCAGAGGTAGGAGGATCGCCGTGAGTTCGAGGCCACCCTGAGGCTACATAGTGAATTTCAGGTCAGCCTGAGCCAGAGTGAGACCCTACCTCGAAAAAAAAAAAATATATCAGACATGGTGGTGTCCACCTTTAGTCCCAGTAATCAGGCTAAGGTAGGAGGACTGCTGCTGAGTCCAAGAAAATAGGATAGGTCTTGATGTACATCTCCCAGGGTCTCAGTCTCATACTGCTCTTCAGGTCTAAGGGGAGCAGGTAATATGCACCAGGGTCAGCTGTCAGAGCACTCACCTTCTATCTGCCTGGCCCCTTCTCCTACTTTAAGTCCCATACTTCTCTTTGTAAAATTATTTTTATTTATTTGAGAGAGAACAAGAAAGAAAGAATGGGCTTGCTAGGGTCTCTATCCACTGCAAACAAATTGCAGACATATGTGCCACTTTATGCATCTGGATTACTTGGGTACTGGGGAGTTGAACTGAGTGTACAGAATACCTCACCCTGAACCTGGGTTCTTGGCTTTATAAGTAAACGCCTTAACTGCTAAGCTATCTCTCTAGACCTAAGTTCCAGACATCTTTTTTAAATTTAAAAAATGTATATATATATATATATATATATATATATATATATATATATTTTTTTTTTTTTTTGTTTTTTTTTGTTTTTTGAGGTAGGGTCTCACTCTGGTCCAGGCTGACCTGGAATTAACTCTGTCATCTCAGGGTGGCCTTGAACTCATGGCAATCCTCCTACCTCTGCCTCCCGAGTGCTGGGATTAAAGGCGTGCGCCACCACGCCCGGCTTAAATTTTTAAAAATATTTTAAAGAGGCAGATATATGTATGTGTGTGTATATATATAGAGAGAGAGGGAGAGGGAGAGGGAGAAGAGGAGGAGGGAGAATAGGGGCACGCCAGAGCCTCCAACCACTGCAAATGAACTCTAGGACCATGTGCCATCTTGTGCAGCTGCCTGACATAGGTCCTGGGGAATCGAACCTGGGTTCTTTGGCTTTGTAGGCAAGAACCTTAACCACTAGGCCCAAAGTTCCTTTTTTTTTTTTTTTTTGGTTTTTCAAGGTAGGGTCTCACTCTAGCTCAGGCTGACCTGACCTGGAATTCACTATGTGGTCTCAGGGTGGCCTCAAACTCACAGTGATCCTCCTACCTCTGCCTCCTAAGTGCTGGGATTAAAGACATGTGCCACCACGCCCGGCTCCATGTTTCTTAGATGTTAAAATCACTTGTCTTGTTAGTCTGACTCATCTTTTCTGAAACACAGTCCTGGAGTGTTAAAGGCCTCCTCCAGCATCATCATCCACAACGGCTCAGACAGCTGTTTCTCCAAAGTTTCCATGGAGAGCTTCCCAGCCCTGGAAGGCCTCCTATAGGACTCAGTCCCTCCTACAACAAACTACCAAAACTGAGTTTCTGTCCTTGTCCCACTCTTTTCTAAAGGGCTTCTACTCCTTTGCTCATACCCAATCTTCTTTCTGGCAGTTGAATATCCTGTTCCAAGGTCTCACACTTGTCCCCCCCCCCCCACATGGCTGGAATCTATCCCAGTGAACATGGGACTAATAGGTCAATAGGTAGCTACAAAATTAGTCTAGGGCTGGAGAGATGGCTTAGTGGTTGAGTGCTTGCTTGTGAAGCTAAGGACCCCAGTTTGAGGCTTGATTCCCTAGTGCCCAAGTAAGCCAGATGCACCAGGTGGCACATGCATCTGGTGTGTGTTTGCAGTGGCTGGGGGCCCTGGTGTGCTCAATTCTCATTCTCTCTTTCTCTCTTTGTCTGTTGCTCTCAAATAATAAACAAAAATTTAAAAAACATTAGTGTGGACTTTATCAAGTATCTGGCCTCAAACTCTGGTTGTCTTGAGCTCAGACAGAACACCAGAACTTGCATTCAAATATGATGTTGGCTGTATACCAGGATACCCTGCTTCCCTGCAATGAGATGAGGATCTGAGAGCCCTCCGTCACAGTGACATTTCACCATTAGTTACTGGTAGGTGCTGGTGTAGCCTTAGACAAGGAGAAGTACTGATGTCACTAGTTTTCACAGGTTACTATTTTTCTACCTAGACTGCCCTTTCTAAATCTGTCTAAGGGCCTATGGGTCAAAGATAGCTGTAAATTTCCTATTAATACTGATATACAGGACTGAAGAGATGTCTTAGCGGTTAAGCGCTTGCCTGTGAAGCCTAAGGACCCTGGTTCGAGGCTCGGTTCCCCAGGTCCCACGTTAGCCAGATGCACAAGGGGGCGCACGTGTCTGGAGTTTGTTTGCAGAGGCTGGAAGCCCTGGCGCGCCCATTCTCTCTCTCTCCCTCTATCTGTCTCTCTCTGTGTCTGTCGCTCTCAAATAAGTAAATAAAAAAATTTTTTTTTAAAAAAACATGAAAGAAAAAAAAATACTGATACACAGAATTGACTGTAAATAACCAGTTCAGGCCAAACATTTACTGAACACCTACCAGATGTGTGGATAAAGGAGTAAAATTTATATAATCTTCACGTCTTACTCCTTATTTTTTATTGTGAATGTTAATTACTATTTTTTTCTCAATTTTTATTAACATTTTCCATGATTATAAAAAATATCCCATGGTAATACCCTCCCTCCCCCCATTACTCCTTTTTTTTTTTTTTCTCAATTTTTCAAGGTAGGGTCTCGCCCTACCCCAGGATGACCTGGAATTCATTATGTAGTCTCATAACGGTCTTGTGGTAATCTTCTTACTTCTGCCTCGTGAGTGCTGGAATTAAAGGTGTGAGCTACCACACCAGGCTAAGTTCAGTTTTTTTTTTTTGTATTTTATTTATTTGAAAGAGAGAGAAAGAGGCAGATAGAGAAAGAATGGGCATACCAGGGCCTCTAGCCACTTCAAACAAACTCCAGACATGTGTGCCACCTTTGTGCATATGGCTTATGTGGGTACTGGTGAATTGAACCTGGGTCCTTTGCCTTCCCAAACAAGAGTCTTAACTGCTGAGCCATCTCTCCAGCCCAAGATTTTGTTTTGTTTTGTTTTGGGTTTTGGTTTTTCGAGTTCAAGGTAGGGCCTCACTCTAGCCCAGGCTGACCTGGAATTCACTACGTAATTTTAGGGTGGCCTTGAACTCACAGCAATCCTCCTATCTCTGCCTCCCAAGTGCTGGGATTAAAGGTGTGCACCACCATGCCTGGCCTTTTTTAGTTTTTAGGGTTTTTTTGTTTTGTTTTTTTAATGGGCATGCCAGAGCCTTCAGCTAGTGCAAGCAAACTCCAAATACATGTGCCACCTTGTGCATCTGGCTTACATGGGTCCTGAGAAATCAAACTTGGGTCTTTGGCTTTATAGGCAAGCACCTTAACCACTAAGCCATCTCTCCAGCCCCAAATTCAGATTTTAATCAGCATATCAATATGATTCTTTTAAAAATATTTCATTTTTATTTATTTGACACAGAGAAAGAATGGGTGTACCAGGGCCTCCAGCCACTGCAGATGAACCCTAGACACATGTGACCCCTTGTGCATATGGCTAACGGGGGTCCTGGGGAATCAAATCTGGGTCCTTTGGCTTTGCAGGCAAATGCCTTAACTGCTAAGCCATCCCTCCAGCCCATCAATATGATTCTTAAAAAGATGAAGTTTATTTTTGCTCATATGAAAGGGACCAAGTCATCTACAAACATGAATTCATCAGGATTTGATGCGATTGTTACCAAATGCCCAAGAGGACCCACAGAGACTCACACTCAATCCTCACACCTAGAATAAAATGTTTAAACAAAGGCATTTAGAAAGTAGAATCAGGGCTGGAGAGACGGCTTAGCAGTTAAGCGCTTGCCTATGAAGCCTAAGGACCTTGGTTCGAGGCTCAATTCCCCAGGACCCATGTTAGCCAGATGCACAAGGGGCGCACCCATCTGGACTGCGTTTGCAGTGGCTGGAGGCCTTGGTGCGCCCATTTTCTCTCTCTGCCTTTCTCTCTGTGTCTGTCTCTCTCAAATAGATAAATAAAAAATGGAACAACAACCAAAAAAAAAAAAAAAAAAGAAAGTAGAATCATGCAATTAGGCATAGTGGTGTATGCCTTTAATCCCAGCACTCAGGAGGCAGAGGTAGGAGGATCACCTGAGTTCAAGGCCACCCTGAGACTACATAGCAAATTCCAGGTCAGGTCAGCCTGAGCTACAGTGAGACCCTATGTAAAAAAAAAAAAAAAAAAAAAAAAAGAGGGCTAGAGGGATGGCTTAGCAAGTAAGGCATTTGCCTGCAAAGCCAAAGGACCCAGGTTCAATTTCCCAGGACCCACATTAGACAGATGCACAAGGAGATGCATGCTTCTGGAGTTTGTTTACAGTGGCTGGAGGCCCTGGCACACCCATTCTCTCTCTCCCTCTTTTCTCTCTCTAAATAAATAACAATAAGATATTTAGAAAAAGCTGTCTTAAAGCCAAGCATGGTGGCACACACCTTTAATCCCAGCACTTGGGAGGCAGAGATAGAAGGATCACCATGAGTTCTAGGCCAGCCTCAAGACTACATAGTGAAATCAGGTCAGCTAGGGCTGGAGTGAGATGCTACCTCAAAAAAAAAAAAAAAAAAAAAAAAAAAAAAAGGGCTGGAGAGATGGCTTAGCGGTTAAGCGCTTGGCTGTGAAGCCTAAGGACCCAGGTTCAAGGCTCAGTTCCCCAGGTCCCACGTTAGCCAGATGCACAAGGGGGCGCACGCGTCTGGAGTTCGTTTGCAGAGGCTGGAAGCCCTGGCGCGCCCATTCTCTCTCTTTCCCTCTACCTGTCTTTCTCTCTGTGTCTGTCTCTCTCAAATAAATAAATAAAATTAAAAATAATAATAATAATAATAATAAATAAAGCTATCTCTAGTAACATACTTTTTGATTAAATGTGCATACCTAGTCTGATCTTAATGAGAAAAACAAAGTTTACAAAGGAAAAGGCCTGACTTTTCACCTTAAACAAAGCCTGCACAGAGATCTAAAGTCAGCAGTAAAGGATCACATTTATTCTAATTAGAAACACCTCAGAGGCAGACTCCTGGTAGCACGCCACTGTCTCAAATATAGACGCAACATGGAGGAGAAAAGGTGCTGCCTTTGAGGACTAAGGGACACAAGCAATACCTCCAGGTGATCACATGTACTAACTTCTCTTCCACATCACTGGAGAGAAATGCAGATGCAGGGACAAGGCTGTCAGCTGGCAAAACTCCCAGGAAGGAGGGCAGAACTTTTTCTTTGCTCCCAGCTTTCTTGTGTATGCACCCAGCACAGTGACCAGGGTGGGTAGTGCAAGGGTGCTGGAGGGGGCCGGATAAACGAGAAAGCACAAGCATGCTGGACAGGGAGTGACAGTGAGCACTGGGCAATACTACATATCCTTACCAACACTGCAGAGGCCACAGGCTGAAAGGTAAGGAAGCTTGTCCACAGCCACTTAGATAGTGGTGCTCACACATGGACCCAAGTCTCCAGGTCTCCAATCAAGGACAAGGACACAGGAAAGACTCTAGAAGTATCTACAGCCTCACAGAACTAGACTTCTCAAGGCCTCAATTCTTTCCTTACACAGATGAAGCGCTAATCAACACACTTTTTTCAAGAGCTCTAGCTTCAGAAACCTGCTTTACTATGATGACTTGCCACACTACACACCTATCTACTCTAAATCATCATTATTACTTTAGGGAGTGTGGTGTGATGCATGCTTGTGTGCAGATGAGTATGTCCCATGCACACACAGACGATGTTCAGTGCTCTCCTCTATCACTCTTTCACTTTCTTTCTTTCTTTGAGACATAGTCCTTACTGAACCTAGAGCTCACCATTTTCTGTGGTTAAACTGGCTGACCAGTGAGCCCCAGAAATCCTTCTGTCTTCGAAGGCCTTGGTCAGTGCTGGGATTTACAGACATGTGCAGTCAAGCCTGGCTTTTAAATGGGTACTGGGGATTAAACTCAGATCCTCATGTTTGCACAGCAAGCACTCTTACCCAGTAAGCCAGCTCCCCAGCCCCACCACCCTACATTTCTTCATTTTCCCTTCCTCATTTTTTAAATTTTTTTTTCAAATTTTTATTAACAACTTCCATGATTATAAAAAAAAAAAATCCCATGATAATACCCTCCGTCCCCCCACTTAGCCTTTGAAACTCCATTCTCCATCATATCTTCTCTCCCTCTCAATCAGTCTCTCTTTTATTTTGATGTCATGCTCTTTTCTTCCTCTTATGATGGTCTTGTGCACCTTCCTCATTTTTTTTTTAAGGTAGAGCCAGGTGTTGTGGCACACACTTTTAATTCCAGCACTCCAGAGACAGAGGTAGGAGGATCGCCACGAGTTCAAGGCCACCCTGAGACTACAGAGTTAATTCCAGGTCAGCCTGGACCAGAGTGAGACCCTACCTCGAAAAACCAAAATAAATAAATAAATAAATAAAATAAAATAAAATAAACCTCACTTATTAGGGCTGGAGAGATAGCTTAGTGGTTACAGCATTTGCCTGCAAAGTCAAAGGACCCAGGTTCAATTCCCCAGTACCCACATAAAGCCAGATATACAAGGTGACACATGCATCTGGAGTTCTAGAGGCCCTGATACACCCACACCCATTCTCTATTTGACTCTTCTCTCTCTCTCTCTCAAATAAATGATTTTTCTTTTTTGAGGTAGGGTCTCACTCTAACTCAGGATGACCTAGAATTCACTATGTAGTCTCAGGGTGGCCTTGAACTTATGGCAATCCTCTGATCTCTGCCTCCTGAGTGCTAGCATTAAAGACATGCGCCTCCATGCCTGGCTTTTTATGAATTTTGTGGAGGTTTTGTTTTTTTGAGGTAGGGTCTCACTCTAGCCCATACTGACCTGTAACTCACTAGAGTGAGACCCTACCTCAAAAAAAAAAAAAGTAAAAAAATAAAAAGAATGCTACCATGCCTTTAACTTTAATCCCAGTACTTGGGAGGCCGAGATAGGAAGATTGCTTTGAGTTCAAGGCCATCCTTAGACTATAGAGTGAATTCCAGGTCAGTGAGATCCCCAAATCTTGCTCATTAAACTATGACCTTGTGACTGACAAAAAACCCCAGCATCAAGCTGGGCATGGTGGCACAGGCCTTTAATTCCAGCACTTGGGAGGCAGAGGTAGGCAGATCACTGTGAGTTTGTGGTCATCCTGAGACTATACAGTGAATTCCAGGTCAGCCTGGGCTAGAGTGTAACCATACCTTGAAAAACAAAAAACAAAATAACAACAAAAAAAAACAGAGACACACACTCACAAACAACAACAACAACAAAAAAAAAAAATAGCACTCTTTTATATCCACATATACTAGAATCTTCTAGGATCACTAGGTGTGTTCTGTTCCAAGCAAATCTGATACGTGACTATAGCTCATACAGCGCAGTGCCAAGGGCAAACAAGTTTCCTTAAGCCTGCACTCTCTCTGGCTCATTTCTACAACTTAAGCACAGAACTACAATTAGACCTAGACAATGTGCTTCTTCAGCAACCTCCCCCCACCCCCCTGGTGAGTTAGCATTCCAAATCTCTTCCAGGGGAATGGCCAAATTGCATCTACCTCATGAGAAGCATGGTATTGTTGGAACCTTCTCTGATGACTAGAAATGACCTTGAGGTAATCACATAGCACAAGGCAGCTTCCAACACATACACATCTCAACATGAAATGTATGCAGCCTTAAAAAAAACTGAACTCTGGGCTGGAGAGATGGCTTAGCGGTTAAGCGCTTGCCTGTGAAGCCTAAGGACCCCGGTTCGAGGCTCGGTTCCCCAGGTCCCACGTTAGCCAGATGCACAAGGGGGCGCACGCGTCTGGAGTTCGTTTGCAGAGGCTGGAAGCCCTGGCGCGCCCATTCTCTCTCTCCCTCTATCTGTCTTTCTCTCTGTGTCTGTTGCTGTCAAATAAAATAAATAAAAAAAACTGAACTTTTCCAGGGGTGGTGGAACATGCCTTTAATCCCAGCACTTGGGAGGCAGAGATAGGAGGACCGCAGTTCAAGCCCACCCTGAGACTACATAGTGAATTCCAGGTCTGCCTAGGCTAGAGTGAGACCCTACCTCGAAAATAAACCAAAAAACAAACTTTTCTAGCTGGGTGTGGTGGTGCATGCCTTTAATTCCAGCACACCTGAGGCAGAAATAGGATAGGCATGAGTTTGAGGTCAGCCTGGACTATACCTGGGGGGAGGGGAGTGGACAAAAAACTTTTCTAGCCAGGTCTTCTTTCACAGACTCATAATCCCATTTCTCAGGAGGCTGAGGTAAGATCCCAAGTTAAAGGTCCATCTTGCCTATAGAGTAAGTTTAAGACAAGTGTGGGCAATTTATTAAGATTCTGTTTCTAGATAAAAAGGAAGAAGGTCTGGAGGGATGCCTTAGTGGTTAAGGCATTTGCCTGGAAAGCCAAAGGACCCAGGTTCAGTTCCCCAGTAACCACGTTGGCCATATGCACAAGGGGGTGCATGTGACTGGAGTTCATTTGCGGTGGCTGGAGGCCCTGGCACGCCCATTCATTCTCTATCTGTCTCCCTCTTTCTCTGTCAAATAAATAAATAAAATAATTTTTTTTTTTTAAGTAGGGCTGGGTATGAGATAGCTCAGATGTAATTTGCTTGTAATGCCTGTCAGCCTGGATTCAACTCCCCAGCCCACCCACATAAAGCTGGATGGGCATTCATTTGCAGGAGGAAGAGACCCTCGAGTATATATACACACACACACTTTTTTTTTTTTTTTTCCCAAAAGGGTTTCACTCTTGCCCAGCCTGACCTGGAATTCACTATGTCGTCTCAGGGTGGCCCTGAACTCATGGCAATCCTCCTACCTCAGTCTCCCAAGCGTTGAGATTGAAGGTGTATGCCACCATGCCCAGCAATAAATTCCTTTAATTTTTGTTTTTTTGAGGCCAGCCCAACAGATTGGCTTTTTTTTTTTTTTTTTGGTTTATTTTTATTTCATTATTTGAAAGTGACAGAGAAAGAAAGAAGCAGAGAGAGAGAGAGAATGGGCATGCCAGGGCCTCCAGCCTCTGCAAACGAACTCTAGACATGTGCACCCCCTTATGCATCTGGCTAACGTGGGTCCTGGGGAATCTAGCCTCGAATCGGGGTCCTTAGGCATCACAGGCAGGCGCTTAACTACTAAGCCATCTCTCCAGCCCAGCTTTTTTTTTTTTTTTAATGAGTGAGACGTGTGCATCCCTTGTATACATGTGTGACATTGCGTGCTTGCATCACTGTGACTCTGGCTTACATGGAACCTGGAGAGTCAAACATGAGTCCTTAGGCTTTGCAGGCAATTATCTTAACTGCTAAGCCATCTCTTCAGCCCAAAAATACATTTTTAACATAAAAAAGAGGCCCTTGGTTTCCCACCAGGAATAAATGGTCAGACCCTATTGCTGAAGACTCCACATACTTTGGACTGCAAGGCCACTGAGAAATCCTGCTGGAATTGAGCTGAAAACCTCCTCCATGTAGACCAGCTGACAGAAAGCTGGAAGAAGCCATTCTGCATGCAGTTCAATGGGAGAAAGAGAAAACATCAGTGAAGATACTCAACAGTAGACACTGGAAGCCTTATTATTTGGCCAGCCAGGCCAAATGAGCCAATGGGTGCAATACTGGCATCTGCTATGGTGGAAACCAACTGCCCTCTAATTGGACTGGAAGCTCGCTCCATGGGAGGGAAGACATTCCTGATACTGAAAACTTAAAACAGGGGTAGTCATGAGCCCTAGGGGTATAACGTCTGCTACTATCTGGCTAAATGTATATACTATGTTTATCAAACCACCCAGTAAGCACATCTCTTAAGGTTCATACCCTTATATTAATGATACCCTCACTTTTGGTAGAGAATCTTTTCTTTTCAGATGGCAGTGACCTTGGAATGACTCAGAAAGCATCACAGTGCTGGAAAGAAGTGACCAGAGTACTCAGTACTGCAATCTCTATCACACTTTCTAAGGCTCAGGGTCTACTGCGGAAGAGGTGGCGGAAAGAATGTAAGAGCCAAAGGAAGGGTAGGACTCCTTTCAACGTGCTCTCCCCAGACACAAATGGCATGGATATCCATGACCTCCCAGTGCTTGACACTACCTACACAAGACCATCAGAATAGAAGGAAAAGATCATGACATCAAAATAAAGAGACTGATTGAGAGGGGGAGAATGGAGTTTCAAAGGGTCAAGTAGGAGGAGGGAGGGTATTACCAGGAGGGATTTTTTTTTTTATAATCATGGAAGTTGTTTTTAAAAAATTTTTTTTGAAAAGAAAAAACAAGCCGGGTGTGGTGGCGCACGCCTTTAATCCCAGCACTCGGGAGGCAGAGGTAGGAGGATCACTGTGAGTTCAAGGCCACCCTAAGACTACAGAGTTAATTACAGGTCAGCCTGGACCAGAGTGAGACCCTACCTCGAAAAACCAAAAAAAAGAAAAGAAAAAACAAAAGAGGCCTGGAGGTACAATTGAGTGGTACAGAGCTTGCCTTAGGTTCAATCCCCACTGTTAGGGGAAAAAAAAAAAAAGATGAAATTTTCTGGGGCTAGGTATGTAGCTCAGCAGTAGAGCATGCATTTGCCTAGCATACCCAGCAGTGACTTTTTGAGAAGAAAAGACATTAATGATAATAGTTGGTTCCATTTATAAAATTTCAATTGTAATAAAATTTCATATGCATCTGCATTCCAATGAAATAGGTATGATTGTTGGTATTTTAAGATTAAAATTAGGTCTCAAAGACTCAAAATATCCTATGAAAGGGATTGGGGACATGGCTCATATGTAAAGTGCTTGCCCTCAAGCATAAAGCAGAGTTGGGCTCCCTAGTACTCATGTAAAATGCCAGGTATGTAGGTATGTACCTGCAATCCCAGCACTGGGAGGTGGAAGTGGGGACTCTGGGGTTTGCTGACTAGCTTATCTAGCCCATTCTGTGAGTTTTGGGTTCAGTGAGGAACCCTGCCTCAACAAAACATGTACCACAATTGAGTAAGATAGCAAACATCAACTTCTGGCATCCACAAGCACACGGATAAACACATGAACCACATACACACACTGAAACACACCACATACACATGCAGAAGGAAAAGATACTATAAAAGCCAGAAATTAAATTCAAATCTTTCAAAAGTCTCTCCAAGGTATGAACAATGAGTCCACAACAGAAGTCTACAAGGTCAAGCTGGGCAAAGTGGCACATGCCTTTAATTCCAGTACCTGGGAGGCAGAGGTAGGAGGATCACCATGAGTTTGAGGCCACCCTGAGACTACACAGTGAATTCCAAGTCAGCCTGGACTAGAATGAGGCCCTACCTCAGGGAGTATGGGGGAGAAGGGCTGGAGATACGGCTTAGTGGTTAAGGCACTTGCCTTCAAAGCCTAAGAACCCAGGTTTGATTCCTCAGTACTCATATAAGCCAGATGCACAAGGTACAGGCATCATTCTCTCTCTCTCTCTCATAAATAAATATTTTTTTTTTAAAAAGTAGCCAGGTGTGGTGGTGCAGGCCTTTAATCCCAGCACTTGGAAGGCAGAGGTAGGAGGATCGCCATGAGTTCAAGGCCTCCCTGAGACGTCATAGTGAATTCCAGGTCAGCCTGGGCTAGAGTAAGACCCTACCTAAAAAAAAAAAAAAAAAGGCTAAACTGGGCATGGAAGCACATGCCTTTAATCCCAGCATTTGGGAGGCAGAGGTAGGAGGATTGCCATGAGTTCAAGGCCAGCCTGAGAATACACAGTGAATTCCAGGTCAGCCTGGGCTACAGCAAGACCCTACCTCAAAAAAAATCAAATAAAAAATAAGTCTATAAGGTCAATAATTTCCTGAGGCAAAACAGTTCAGGAAAAGCCGGGCGTGGTGGTGCACGCCTTTAATCCCAGCACTTGGGAGGCAGAGGTAGGAGGATCACCATGAGTTCGAGGCCACCCTGAGACTGCATAGTTAGTTCCAGGTCAGCCTGGACCAGAGTGAGACCCTACCTCGAAAAAGCAAAAAAAAAAAAAAAAAAAAAAAAAAAAAAAAAAAAACAGTTCAGGAAGCACAGTAATGTCACTTGGCTTTTGGTTTTTCCTTTTTTTTTTTTCCCTTATTCTATAGCCTAAACTAGACTAAAATTCACTGTGGCACACCCATTCTCCCTATATGCCTCTTCCTCTCTCTGTCTAATAAATAATTTTTTTTTTCTTTTTGATTTTTCAAGGTAGGGTTTCACTCTAGCCCAGGCTGACCTGGAATTCTCTATATAGTCTCAGGGTGGTCTAGAACTCACAGTAATTCTCTTACCTCTGCCTCCCGAGTGCTGGGATTAAAGGCATGTGCCACTAAACCCAGCTAAATAAAATATTTTTAAAAATCAGTATCTTTTAGCCAGATGTGGTGGTGTACGCCTTTAATGCTAGCACTCGGAAGGCAGAGGTAAGAGAATTACCATGAGTTTGAAGCCACCCTGGGACTACATAGTCAATTCCAGGTCAGCAGGGGATGAAGAGACCCTACCTCAAAAACAAACAAACAAATCAGTATCCTAATAGCTTAAGCAAACTCTACTACTATGTGACTCAAGGGATACTTTTCCAAGAAAAAGATATCTCAGATGGGTGTCAAGGGACACATGTAAGTTTCCCTTACTGGTAGGTGGAGACCTAGTGGAAGAAAGAATGAGATAACGAAATGTCTAAAAGTCACGGATAAAACTCACAATAAACTATGCTAAAGGAGTGCAGAAGTGACCAAGAGTGGACTGTGGGGTCAGATAAGATTATGAAGAGACCGGAATGCTGCCAGCTAAAAACGGCTTTTGTCCAACAGTCACTAAAGAGCCAGTCTGAACGTGATTTTCAGGTGAGAACTACCACTGCGGCAGGTTCATCGAGGACTGAGCAGGGTTAGGCTTCCCTTGTAAGGGTGACAGGCCTGCTGTATAAGCGACTCGGCTGGACTCTGGCCTTGTTTATTGTCCAGCCAGTACAAGGACGCGATCAGTGGCCCCGCTGGAGCCTGCTGTGCACCAGCAAAGGAAGGGTTGTGGAACAGGCGCCGGACGCCACAAGGGAGGAGGGCAGCCAGGTTCACTCCACCTGCCCCGCGCTGGACGCCACACGGCTGCACAGCAAGGCTGGACCAACTGGCCAAGTCCACCTTGGCAACAGGTTTCGCGGCCATGACAGCTTCGGACACCGGGGACCCCCGAGCAGCCACGGCCCGGCCTGCTCCCCGAGTCCCCGTAGGCCCGCCGGTGCACACGGGCCGAGAGCTCCGAGGCGCACAGCGACAGGCCCCGGTCTGCGCCAAGAACCGCCTGCGGCTCGTTATCCCTTCCCGCCCGTCGGGCCGTAGCCCTCGGTCGGGCGGCCTCACCTCGCGCGGGCGGCGGGCTCTCCGGAGTCTCGGCGGCTCAGCCCACCGTCTCCCAGCCGAGGCCACGGCCGCCGCCGCCATCCTCCGGCGTCAACGTCGTGGCGTCATTGCAGCGCGCGCCTGACGCCAAAACAAACCCAGGCCGTGGCCGCGCGGGGCGGGGCGGGGCGGGGCGGGGCGGCGCGGGGCGGCGCGGGCGGGGCGGCGCGGGGCGGGGCGGGGCCGCGGGGGCGGGGCGGCGCGGGCGGGGCCGCGGGGGCGGGGCGGGAGGGGCGGTGGGCGGGGCCCGAGCGCGGTCGGCCTGTCGCGTTCTTCCGGGCGGAGAAGGGTTGCGGCTTGCGGTGCAGCTGCGGGACCCTGGGGTGCGGGAGCGAGCCGCGCTGGAAGCGGCCGCGGGAAGCAGAAAGTTTCTAGGATCTTGGATGAGCTCTTGAAGGGCCATGTCGGAGACCCAGCGTGTTTCTTCAGAGGTTTCTAGAGCCGATTGATTTATTATTAATAAACGCATTGGGGCCGGGGTGCGGCGGAGAGATGGCTCAGCGCTGGCTTGCGAAGACTTCGTGGGTTCAGTTCTTCAATAACCAAGTGAACCCAGAAGCACAAAGTAAAAGTGCATGCATCTGGAGTTCCCTTTTAAGAGGCCTGGCACACTGATTTCTCATTCTGTCCTCCCTTTCTCTCTCTCTTCCTCACCTCTGCTTCTATCTTCTCTCTCCCTTCCTTCCTCTTCCAATCCTCTCTTCTCTCTCTCTCTCATTGCAAATTAATAATAAAATATTGATCTGGAATTCACAGTAATTTTCCTGCCTCAGCTTCCTGAGACTCTACCTGGAAAAATAACAAAAATCAATTTTGGTGGCTGGAGATGGCTTAGCAGTTAAAGCGCTTGCCTGTGCAGCCTAAGGACCCACATTTAGTTCCCCAGTACCCATGTAAACACAAGGGGGCGCATACATCTGGAGTTCGTTTGGAGTGGCTGGAGGCCCTGGTGTGCCCATTCATTCTCTCTCTCAAATAAATAAATAAATAAATAAATAAATAAATAAATAAATAAATAAATAAATTTTTGGGAGCTGGAGAGATGGCTTAGCAGTTAAGGCCCATGCCTGCGAAGCCTAAAGACCCATGTTCGGCTCTTTAGATCCCACATAAGCCAGACACACTAGGTGACACAAGTGTGCAAGGTTGCACATGTGCATAAGGTGGTTATGCGTCTGGAGTTTGATTTCAGTGGCTGGAAGCCCTGGCACGCCAATTCTCTTTCTCTATCTGTGTCTTGCTCTCGCTCTCTTGCATTAAGTTAAAAAAAAGGGGAGGGTGGAGAGATGGCTTAGTGGTTAAGCACTTGCCTGTGAAGTCTAAGATCCTGGGTTCAAGGCTCGATTCCCCAGGACCCACGTTAGCCAGATGTACAAGGGGGCGCATGCGTCTGGAGTTCGTTTGCAGTGGCTGGAGGCCCTGGCATGCCCATTCTCTCTCTCTCTCTGCCTCTTTCCCTCTCTGTCTGTCACTCGCAAATAAATAAATAAAAATACCAAAAACAATTTTTTTAAAAAGGCCAGTATGTTGGGTTTGAATCAAAAAAAAAATTGTTTTGAACATTCAGTGTGTAAAAACTTAGCAGTTTATTTCTGAGTTAGTGAAGTCAGTTTTGAATCAACTTTGAACGTAACAGGTTTTTTAGGACTGGTTTTCAATTTGTTAGCACAAAACAAATAGGTTTTTGTTGTTTTTGTGTTTTGTTTTTTCTAGGTAGGGTATCACTCTAGCCCAGGCTGACCTGGAACTCACTCTAGTTCCAGGCTTGCCTCAAACTCACAGCAATCTTCCTACCATTGCCCCCAAAGTTCTGGGATCAAAAACAGCATCATGCCTGACATTTTTACCTTCTAAAATATTTATCTAAAAAATAAAAGATTAAAAAAATAAAAAATAAATTATCTATTTATTGATTGTGTGTGGTGTGTGTGCGTGTGCCAGATCTCTTGCCACTGCAAATGAATACCCAATCAAGAGCCATTTATTGCATCTGTCTTTACTTAGGTACTGAGAGATTAAACCCAGGCTGGCAGGTGCTGCAAGCAAGCACCTTTACCAAGCCATCTCCAGGTAAAAGCAAGCATATTTTTTGTTTGTTTGTTTTGGTTTTTCGAGGTAGGGTCTCACTCTAGCCCAGAATGATCTGGAATTCACTCTGTAGTCTCAGGGTGGCCTCGAACTCATGGTGATCCTCTTACCTCTGTCTACTGAGTGCTGGGATTAAATGCGTCTGCCACCACACCCAGCTGCAATCATATTTTTTAAAGACTGCTATTATTCACAATAGATTCCTTTTATTTTTCTTATTTATTTTTGTTTATTTAAGGTAGGAACTTACTCTACCAGGCTGACCTGGAATTCACTATGTAATCTCAGGGTGACCTCGAGCTCCCCGGGATCCTCCTACCTCTGCCTCCTGAGTGCTATGACTGCGTGCACCACAATACCTGGCTTCACAATAGATTCCACATAGAATTAAATATTGTTTCTGCCAGGCGTAGTAGTGCATACCTTTAATCCCAGCACTCAGGAGGCAGAGGTAGGAGGATCACTGTGAGTTTGAGGACACCTTGAGAATACAGTGAATTCCAGGTCAGCCTTTTCTAGAGTGGGACCCTACCTCGAAAAAAAAAAATTTTTTTTTTCAGTCATGAAATTACATGTTGTGGGTAAGAAGCCATTATAACTTCTGTTTGTCTATTTCAGTTGTTTATTTGTTCAATAAATCATTGTTGATCCCATACATTGAATATGGAACTATCTTAAACAACTTGAGCTACTATGATTATACCTAAACGCTGAAAATAATACTGAAAACAAACACTATCATTTAGCTATTTTACATGGCAGGATCTCATACCCCATTTCATTTAAATAAGTAAAACAAAACTGTTTCTACATCAGTGTGATGCATACCTGTAATCCCAGTATTCAGGAGACAGAAACAGAAGGGTCTTGAGTTTAAGGCTAGCCTGGGCTACATAGTGAGACCCTGGACTCTCTCACACAATTCTTAGGGAACTGTGTGTTCCTAGGGAAGTTATCACCCTCAAGCCTCACTTTTCCTGTCTTTTAATATGCATCATAATCCTGACCTCACAGAAAATTAAAAATTATGCCAGGCATGGTGGCATACACCTCTAATCCCAGCCCTTAGGAGGCAGAGGTAGAAGGATCATCGTGAGTTTGAAGCCACCCTGAGACTACATAGTGAAGTCCAGGTCAGCCTGAGCTAGAGTAGGACCCTACCTTGAAAAAAAAATTATATAGAATTCTGAGGGTGTTGGGAGAGAATTATGATATGGTATATTGTCTATATGTACGGAGGTTGTTAGTAAAAAGTTCAAAGTAATAATAATATAGAATTCCAGGGTTGCTAGCACTCAGAAATCTTCACACTTTCATTTTACAGATATTTGGCAAATGAACAAATGTTTCTTGAGCTTTATGTGCATGTACCAATCTGGGCTCTAGGGAAGAGGACAAAGCCATGCAGTGAAGGGGTATGCTGGTACAAAAGGGACTGGGTTCAGGACAACCTGCCCCCAGACTCCCTTTGGAACAATAAGTTATTCCTTGTCCATACATCTATAACTGCAAAGCTACACTGGGATGTTTTAGCCTAAGCAGCTGCGCCCAGGGCCGAGTAAAGTTGGCTACTATCCCACCTCTCTGCTCTATCTCTAGACTAAAACACACAAATCCTTTAAGCCCCTGGCCAGAGAGCAGATTCTTCCTCCCCCCACATCCCACTCCATGGAAGAGTGGGGACTTAGGGAGCAAAAAAAAAAAAAAAAAACCAGGGTAAAAGTAGGTCATTGTCAAAGGATGATAATCCCCCCACAATGGCTGGCCAGAGCAGCCAGGTCCCTGCTCTTGGGAGCACACTGCTCCTGGCCACTCACTGACTTTTTGTTTTGTTGTTTTTCAAGGTAGGGTTTTGCTCTCACCCAGGCTGACTTGGAATTCACTATGTGGTCTCAGGGTGGCCTTGAACTCATGGCGATCCTTCTACTACTGCCTCCCAAGTGCTGGGATTAAAGGCGTGTGCCACCACCACGCCCAGCCTGAAAGTCTGGAGCCAGCACTATCCCTCCTAGCAGTATGCCCAGGCTGAAAGGGCAGCCTCAAGATCACAGTCTCTACACTGGGTTCATTCTCAGTCTAATTCTTACTGACTATAATGATTCCTATGATGGTTTTAGAGATTCTGTCTTCCATGCCACACAGTGCATGAGTACACTTGTTATACCCAGGCCTAGACTGGGTGTGAGTTTGCTAAGGGTGGCTAGCCATCAGCCTACCTTTGATGCTCTGCTGGCAGCCCTAGCATCCTATGCCCTGTCACCCTCTGTGTGCTGCTTCACTTCTCTGAAGCCTCCCGTGAGTAAGTAGAAATTTCTCTGTGCTCCTTCAGAATGGGGCTATAGGAGTACAGCGCTGGCTAATGTCGGGCTTTGTAGACAAGTAAGGAGCTTAACATGGGCATCAGTTTTTCAATTTAGAAAGTAGAGGGAGCGGTGATAGAAGCCACTGAGGAGGCCATGGCAATGTCTACACAAGTTATAAAGTGTTAAGGCCAGATGTGGTAGTGCATGTCTACGATCCCAGCAACTCAGGAAGCAGAGGCAGGAGGATCACTGCAAGTCTGAGGTCAGCCTGGTTGACATAGTGAGTTGTAGCCTAGCAAGAACTACATGACAAGACCCTGTCTCAAAAAAAAAAAAAAAAGTCATAGATTGTTAGCTTGGACTAGAATCCCCACTTCTCTTAGGGTTTCTCATGCCCCAGCTTCCACTCATATTAACCTTTGCCCTTCCTCTCACTGGGAAAATAGGGGCTCTGTCCACACCACGAACTTTCATTCTAATGTTCCCAGAATTCTGGGATTCTCATGATTCCACCCTGCAAACAGTTTCTACAGCTTCAGATCCTGTACACTTAGGCAGGCGCTCCCCACTTCTGGAATGGCTCCATTTTGGATAGACTACACTGCAAAAGAGAAGGGGTCTGAGCACCAAGTCTGTCTTGATGGCTGAGGTTCAGCAGTAGGAGGTGCAGATGAAACGTCAGGAGGCTAGAAGCCTGGGAAAGAGGGTGGGTCAGCTGAAATGAGAGGCCACAGCCAGCTGCCACCTCACCTGGCCCCCAGGGGCCAGAATAGGAGTAGGCTGGGATAGGAGTGTGAGGCTGAGAACTACCACCCTTGGACCCCAGCTAGTCCCCCCAGGCTAGGAAGGCAGAGAAGTGCTGTGCATTCCGGTAGATCTTGGGTCTCTGCCTGAGCTCCTAGGACGTGATCTCTCGGGACCTGCAGTGTAATGGAAAGCTTAGTGCTGCCACTGGGAAATGAATGTGTTTGTAAGACTGACTGAGTCCCTTGTGGCCCCTGCCCGCCCATCTCATCCTGAAGATCAGCTTATGGGGGCCTCTGCCCCAGCCAAGCAGGCTTTCAGGGAAGGAGGAGAAGGAAGGAGCTTTAATGCAAATATAAATACCTTTAATGAAAACCATGTACACTCTGCAGAGCCCCCATGAGCTCCAGCACTGGAGGCCCAGGCACTGCTAGCTGGTGGTGTGACTGGTTAGGCCAGAGGTCCCAGGAGGTAGGCAATTGCCAGAGCAGCAGCGAATAATGGGGGTACAGAGGCTGGAGTGGGTTCAGGTGCCATTGCCCGCAATGTCTCCTGGTTGGTTTCTGGGCCAGCACCAGAATCCCTGATGCTCACAGGAGCGCCACACAAAGCATGCAAGTTATTTGGGTGAGGGGCCCGGCGAGATTCTTGCTGCAGTGACTCCCACACAGCAGCAGCCTCCTCAGGGCAGCCTGACAGGACCTGAGAGGCACAGGCATGGAAGTCATTCCAGGACCTGTTAAAGGAATGGGATTGCGGGAGTTAGGGAGAGCAAGGAGGTGTTTGGACTGGGAAGGTATAGGTGTAGCCCCCTACGGTGGTATGGATTAGCCATGCCTCCCACCTACCCACTGCCTCTGACAAGCTAGTACCTGCAGACTGTCTCCAGCTCGCCTCCACGGCCCATTCCATCTCCCAAGCGGATGAGACACTCGGCAAAGCCCTGGTATATGGTGTCACAGCGGTGTGGGCCCTCTGATGCCACAGCAAAGGGAGGTCCAAGGACTAGGGGTGGAGTGGGAATGGACAATGGTTGATAGAATAAGCCTGGATCCATCCACCCGGGTCTTGTTTACCTGGGAGTGCTCTGGGGACATGACTCAGTGAGAAAGGGGTGCCCCAGGGAACTGAAGGGCATGTCTGGGGATCACTCATCTTAAATCCTTTCCACAGGGCCTGGATTGGCATTTACTGGGTCGTATGGGATGTAGGAACACGAAGGAGACACTGTGTCTCAGGAGTGGGCTCCTCCTGAGCTCCTGGGACCCTAGGTCAACGGTGGAGTACTGAGGGTGGGGTCTCAAGATATGGGGTCATAGGCAGAGGGCAGTCCTTCTGTAGCCTGTAAGCTGCATGGCATTCCCACCTCCTCCCTAAAGACAAGTGTCTCAGATTAAGCCAAGCAAAGGGTTGGGGATCAAGCCCAGACCCTCAGAGGAGCTCCAGGATCTATGACCCTTTGAGTTCTGCTAGAGGCCACAGGCTCCCTTTAAAGGGTTGTGGAATTTCTAAGTCTTTTCCTAACTAGACTGTTTGCACCACACTTTCATCCTGACGCCTGACACTTTTTTTCTGGAGCCCTCACCACTGTTACCCTGGCCCTCAGCTTCCACGTCCTATACTCAGCTTGGCCAACTGAGAGGGGTTGCAGCCTGTGCTCAGACTGCCGCACTCACCAAGTGGCAGCAACAGCAACAGCTTCAGGGAACAGGACAGCCGCTGACAGCGGCGGCACCATTGACAGCAGCAGCAGCAACACATCCTCCCTGGCTGTGAGCCTAGTGCCTGTGCTAGCAGCTTGGAGCCCTGCCTGTTAGCCCAGCCCCCAGAGGAAGAGATTACCATTGGATGGGAGCCGGGGGCGGGGCCTGGATCCAGCTGGTGGCCCGCCTTCAGTTCTCGGATTGGCAGAGGAGCAAGGAAGGGCTACTGAGAGCAGAATCACCACCCTGAGAGGCACAGGCTGATGCTGAGCTGACTCTAGGAGCCTTGGTGGATTTGGACAAGCAAGATCAGAGTAGGCAGTTGAAGTGGGTGCTGGGGGGCCCTCAGGGTGGGTTGACTTAGATTTCCCCACAGAAGAAGTTAGACATATCAAAGACACATCAAAATCACACACATACTTCATTTTATTCCAAAAGCTTTTAATTGAATTTCTCAATGTTTTTCAAAAACAAAAAGATCCAAATTGGAGGTAAAAAGGAACATGGAAAATTCAACTCAAGTGGTGTCACGATCCTGGGGTCATGCTTCAGGCATGGCAAGACCCAAGAAAACACAATACCTGCCCTGGGCCTAGCCTAACCCTGCTGGCTACCACAATCTGTAGACCACCATCAGTGTGCTTTGCCCCCAACCTCTAAAATACCAGAGTTTGGAGGCCTGATCAGACAAACAGCAGACATGACCCTGTCTTGGCCTAAGCCTTCCTGCTTGCTGGCCTTCAGTGCCACCACACCACTGTGTAAGATGGGTTTAGCTATTAAGGGAGGCTGGGGGTCACAAGGCCATGCAGCATTAGGCTAAGACGCCTGGCTGCTTTGCCAAGTGAGTTATGTGGCTCAGCCTGCAGAAACTGGAAGAGCTTCTGGCGCACCTGAGCCATGACAGAGCCCATGTGGTCTCGGGTGATGGGGTCACTGTGGTCCAGATGCATCACAGCCTCTTCCAAGTAGCTGGGGATAGAGGAAAAAAAGCACAGGCTACAGTAGGGTGCTAGCAGACAGGAGTGCCCCCTGGTGGCAATGAAACCCAGAGCAACTGATGGTAAAGAAAGCCTCTGAGCCTCAAATAGGAGAGGGTGGAGGAAATGAATGGAGAAAATTAGGGACTCAGGCATGAGTGGGTTTCTGCTTTGAAATGCTCCCTCTCTGTCTCCAACCCCAGTACATATTCTGGTCCAGTCCCTAACTGTTCCACTTACCTGAGCTTGAGATCACTTCTAGTGCCAAGGTCAGATGCCAGCTGTTGGATGAGAGAGAGGAGCACAGGCTGGGAGAGTGGACATGGTGGCTGCCCAAAAACCTGGGCTGGGTCCACAGTTTCACACACATACAGCACCAGGTTGAGATCAGCAGCTGTCAGTGCCTGAAAGCAGAACAAGAACAAGGTAGCAGCATTATACCTGATACCAGGATGGAATACCTGCTTGTCTGAAATGTAGCTTGCGGGCAGAAGACCAGAGTTGGACAAGGTCTACAGAAGGAATGCTAAAGGGACTCAGAAGAATAGGGCTGTATTGTTACTCTAGAAAATCAAATCAGAATTTTTTTTTTTTTTCTGAGAAAGGTAGTTGTGAGGGCTAGAGAAATGGCTTAGCAGTTAAAAGTGCTTGGTACAAAACTTGTGGTCTGGGTTCAATTCCCCAGTACCCATATGAAGCCAGATACATAAAATGGCACATGCATCTGGAGTTCATTTGCCATGGTAGGAGGCCTTGGCACACTGTCTGTCTCCTCTCTCAAATAAAGACACAGGCAGTTTTGAGGCAAGACGGGTTAAGAAGGGATATAGAAAGAGAAAGCAACAGTGGCAATAGTTTAAAAACCAAAGAGGGGGCTAGAGAGATGGCTTAGCGGTTAAACACTTGCTTGTGTAGCCTAAGGACCCCAGTTTGAGGCTCAATTCCCCATGACCCATGTTAGCCAGAAGCACAAGAGTGCGCATGCGTCTGAAGTTCATTTGCCATGACTAGAAGCCCTGGCACACCCATTCTCAGTCTCTCCCCCCTCCTTCTCTCACTCTGTCATTCTCAAATAAATAAATAAAAATAAAATAAATAGAGGACCAGAACCAATACCAGATAGCCTAGAGCCTAACGAGAGAGTGCATTATATGGTGTACGGACCTTGTCAGGAGACAGCTGACCCTTAGTAGGGCTAAATATCGTCATACCTGCTGAAAGGCTTGATTGAGGTGGCCCTGCTGTAGTAATTGCAGGATATGGGCTTGCTGGGCCTGGCAGTCAAGGTGGGCAGAGGGAACAGGTGTACCAGCAGCTGAGCGCATGGCCTGCATGATGCTATTGGTGACAGTGGCCTGTTGTTCCTTGAGTGCCACACTTACTTCACCTTTAACAATGCGTTGTACTTGTGCTAAAATTGACTCCTGCAAGCTACAATAGGAAGTAAGCAGATAAGGTGGATAGGAAGTGGAGTCTGACCCTTCCTAAACTTACCCCTCCCAGAGCCCTGCCCACACACCTGCCCACAGCAACATGTAGCTGATGTTGCACCTCAGCCCGAACACTGCTGGACACTGTGGCTGCCATCTGCTCAGTGGCACTCTGCAGTGTACTGACCAGACCCCGAAGCTGGGCCAGCACAGGCTCCCTGGCCTCTTGTTCACGTGCCTTCCGGTTCTTCATGTGGCTCTCTAGCTGCTGTAAGTCTAAAGGATGAGCACCAGGAACCATAAAAAAAAAAATGGTAGGAAAGACGGATGGAGAGATGGCTTACTAGTTAAGGTGTTTGCTTGTGAAGCCTAAGGACCTAAGTTTAATGTTCCAGGTCCCATGTAAGCCAGATGTACAAGGTGGTGCATGTATCTGAAGTTCATTTGCAATGGCTAGAGGCCCAGGTGTACCCATTCTTCCCCCTGCCCTTTGTCTTAAATATATATATATGTGTATTTTTTTAAGGTAGGGTCTCACTCTAGCTCAGGCTGACCTGGAATTCACTATGTAGTCTCAGGGTGGCCTTGAACTTGCGGCGATCCTCCTACCTCTGCCTCCTGAGTACTGGGATTAAAGGCATGCGGCACTATGCCCAGCTTAAATAAAAATTATTTATTTATTTATTTATTAGAATAAAATGCAGCTTTATTATGATATAGTAAAGAAAGACTAAAGCCATCAGGGAAGAGAATCAAATAGTCCCTCAAAATGATTGAGGGAAAGAAAGGTGGCATAAACATCTTGGTAATAAAATCTCCCACCACAGAAAAAATATTTATTTACTTATTAAGAGACAGAAAGAGAAAGGGGGAGAGAGAGAATGAATGGGCACACCAAGGCCTCTAGCCACTGCAAATGAACTCCAGATATGTGTGCCATCATGTGCATCTGGTTTACATGGGACCTGGAGGATTGAACATGGGTCCTTAGGCTTCTCAGGCATGAGCCTTAACCATTAAGCCATTTCTCCAGCCCCTCCCCCCATAATTTTTTTTTTTAATAGTGGGAAAGTAGCAGTCCACCTACTACCTTGGGTCATGTGACCCGACTTACATTCTTGTGTGCCCAGCCGAAAACTATCATTAATCTGCTGGAACATAGCCTGGCAACTCTTCTCAAAGGCTGGCAGTACCACACTCTGGAAGGCTTCACGGTAGGCAGCCTGCATTGGCCCTTGTAATGTGTCTGCAGCTGCTCGAGCAATGGCATCTGTCAAGTTCTGGGGTATAAGGAGGAGCCAAGTTGAAAGTCTGAGCCAAATCGAGCTTGCCCAGCCATCCCTTCCCCAATCTTGGATCCTATAGCACCTTAGACTTGAGAAGTTTAGAAATATTCTCTTTCATGCTGCCCTCCACAGCTGTGAGCTTGGTAGCCACGGAGTTGCTAAGCTGGCCTGCCACAGGCTCTAGACTTCTGGAGACACCTATGGCACAGGGAAGAAGAGAGGTAGAACCAAGAGAGGAAGCTTGAAGGGATCCCTACTTCCACCTGGCCAACTCAAAAAGAAGTTCCCCTGCAAAACTCACATGGGGGAACCGTCTTCTTGATCTCATCCCTTATGCTGCGCTCCAGCCGCCCAGCCACAGCTGAAGACAGTGCCTGGGACAGCTGCTGCGTCAGCTGCTCCTGCAGTTGCCCACCCCGCTGCTGCCCCTCAGCCAGTGCCCGCTCCAGCCGCCGCTCTGTGTTACAGCTAAGGAACATGCCTGGAGCAAATTCCATACCTACTCCCAAGCCAAGAATGCTGCCCTTGTCCCTGTCATACCATACCACCACCCTTAAGGATACGTTCCTGTTCATGCCGGGTCTCCAGGGCACGTTCTACATGGCCTGTGACAGTGTTCTGCAGGCCTTCAAGCTGGGTACACAGCCGCTGTAGTAGCTCTTCTTGGCTGTGCCGCAGTTCTGCCAGCTCTCTTTGTTGCTGCCAAATTAGTGCTGGCCAGTCCTCAGGGGGCTCTGCCACCTGCCAGTAGCACTGACAACTCATACAATGCCAGTTCCACCTATCTCTACCCTCCAGACCAGGGAATGGCCCAAAGACCCTCCCACTTCCACAGAGAGGGTCCCATGGGGAGAAAGGTGCTCATTCACTACCTGCTGCTCTGTGAGCTGGGACCCCACTGCTGAATTCCTGCCATAGGCAAGAAGCACATCAGTCCATGTCAAGCAGGTTCAAGACCACCCCTATCCCTGGCCTCAGAACCTTCCCTACCCGTCATCCTTCTTGCTTTTTCTCTTGAGCTTGGGTGAAGTCCGAGGGGATCCCTTGGCCTTCCAGTCCTTGGCAGGTAGCCGTGGAGTAGAAATTTTGGTGCCAAAACCTCCTGAGGCAGAGGCAAGGCTGGCCACCTCATCATCATGGTCACTGTAGGAGGAGAGGAAGGAGTAAGGGCCTGCTTACTTGCTGGTTCTCCTTTGTGAAAGGAACAGTATAGTTTAAGGTGGTGCTTGCCTCTGCTCAGCACTGGCATCCTGGCTGTCATGTTGCTGCAGCAGGTGATAAGGTGGTCGGTGGAAAGCCAGGCTTTTGTGCTTTTCCTGGAGGCCATTCCTGGGGCTAAGGGGACAGATCAACTCAGTAGGTTAATTCTGAGGCCTCTCCCACAAGCACATTTCCCCCCTCCAAAGGTTCTTACCTCTCTGCCAGGGTACTACAGGTCTCACGAGTAATGTCAGGTGCTGTAGGCCAGACCTGACTGTCAGGGGTTGCAGCCTCCTGGGTCAAGGCTGCTTCCAGTAGAGAAGGGGTACTATGCCGATCTCCATCCCCAGGGCCTCCATCTAGGCCAAGCTGAGGCCCAAGCTCAGGCCCTGGCCGAGGCCGTGGAGACAGCAGGTGTAGTGCTGAGGCAGCTGAAGCCATACTGTCTGGCTCAAGGCCTTCAGAAGCAGAGGAGCCAAAACCACGGGACAGGGCTTCAGATGCAATTTCAGGGATATCCTGGGACAAGGCAGTGGAAGCTGAAGAGATCACATCAGGGGAACGTGTCCGACTAGGGGAGGCCTGGGGAAGTCCCAGGGGTTCCACTTCCTGCAGCTCTAAGGACAGTGCAGATGCAGCAGTAGATACCTGAGATGGGCCAAAGATTAAAGCTTAAGTGCCAGAAGATGGGTGGGAGAGACACAGAAATGATGCATTGATGTCAGTAGTGATCAGAGACAGTCTAACAGGGAAGGGAGACACAGCTCAAAAACAGGGCCATTGGGGCAGAAGGGATGGCTTAGCAGTTAAGACATTTCCCTGCAAAGCCAAAGAACCCAGGTTCAATTCCCCAGGACCCACATTAGCCAGATGCACAAGGGGGCGCATGTATCTGGAGTTCATTTGCAATGGCTGGAGGCCCTGGTGCACCCATTCATTCATTCTCTCTCTTTTCACTTTCTCTGTCAAATAAATAAATTTTTAAAAATTAAATTGAATTTTAAAAAAAAAAGGCCACAGGGCCAGGGGTGGTGGTGCACGTCTTTAATCCCAGCACTCAGGTGGCAGAGGTACATGGATTGCCATGAGTTCAAGACCACCCTGAGACTACATAGTGAATTCCAGGTCAGCCTGAGCTAGAGTAAGACTACCTTAAAAAAAAAACAACAAAAAAACAGGGCCACAAGCTGGGCATGGTGGCACACACCTTTAATCCCAGCACTGGAGAGGCAGAGGCAGAAGGATACAATTGTGAGTTCAAGGCCAGCCAGGAACTACAAAGTGAGTTCAAGGTCAGCCTGTGCTAGAGTGAAACCCTACCTCAAAAACAAAACAAGGACCTGAGAATTCCAGGTCAGTCTGAGCTAGAGCAAGACTCTACCTTGAAGGAAACAAACAAACAAACAAAAATAAATAAAAACAAACAAACACAAAATAAGGAGCTGGATCTGGTGGCAGAGGTAGGAAGATCACTGAGGGTACATAGTAAATTCCAGGTCTGCCTGGGCTAGAGTGAGACCCTACATCAGAAAAGAAAAACAATTAAAAAAAAAAAAACACAGGCCACAGCTCAGAAGAGGAGGTGGAAAAGGAGGCTGAGAAGAAGCCCTGTAGGGCACATGAAAGCTCCCATAATCTCTGGAGGAAGTAAGGAGCACCTAAGGCAAAGCAGTCAGCAGAAAAAGTAAGTGGCATAAGATGTTGCCAATCTTCTCTGCTGCCTCCACCAGCTACCCAGCACTTCACATTCATATACACATACCTGCCCAGGCCCCTTGGGAGTTAATTTGTCAGCTGGACCTGGGAGCAATCCAGGCAGGAGGTTGCGCGGGCTTGTCTGCAGGTTGCTGTTGTTGTTTATTGCCAGACTGCCATCCAACTGTAACTTAGGGCTCAAGGTCAGCTCTTCAGGTGGCCTAGAGTCAGGGAGGTAGATGTATTAGCAGCCATAGCTTGTCACAAACAATGTGACATTAGACTCTGCCATCAACCAGCTCTGACCTTAGCTTTACCTGGGCAAGGAGGGGTCCATGGCTGAAGCGCTGCTCACAGCAGACACAGCTGTCAGAGAGCTACTGCTGCTGCTGCTGCTGCTGCTACTGCTGCTGCTGCTGCTATTGCTAGGAGATGCAGTGATCTGGGGAGATCCAGAAAATGAGGACTGTGTCCTGTGAGTGAAACATTCACAAGTCCCTCTACCCTGAGGGGGTACCTGCTGCAGGGAAGCAGTGGGTGTCATGAATGCATCAGGTGTCATCAACTTAGGTTTGGTCTCACTGCTCAGGCTGAGAAAGTCAGCGGGGGCAGGCAGTTCCACAATGCGTCGGAGGTCAGGTTGGGAGCCATGAGCAGCTGACCCCAAGCCTTCAGAGCCCAATTCTGGTCGAGACTCTCCAAATGCTGTAAGGAAAGCAGCCATTTCAGTAAGAGCTCAGACACCCATCAGTATAATCGGCTTTCCTCTCAACCCCTTACTCACCAAAGTCTTCATGGGTAGGGTGGGTGGGGAGTGGAGCAACCACATCAGGGTTCAGCTGTGGCTGGAAGCGGATCTGCACATCCTGCAGTGCCCTACAGGGAAAGAATGGACCGATCAGAATGCTCAAAGGAGCCAAGGCCAGTGAGATATGCAGGGACACAGGCAGAGTAAGAGTGGGCCTCCCTGACACACTCACTTAGTATGCACACAGAAGAGCTTGATGAGCACTCCAGCTGCAGATTCCATGGCACCAGCTCCGTGAGTACTCTCTGAAAGGACAGTGTGGATCATTAAACCCCTGGCTTACACTGTGCCTTGGAACCCTCCACATACCAACATATAGACCTCAGCCTGGGGCAGCTCACCAGCCCCCAGGCTGTCATTCTCTTCCTCAGCAGGCAGCACCTCAGTATGCCGCAGCCGGCAGCGACTCACAACCTGGACTCCAAAGCTCAGCACTGGGTGGGTGAGTAAGAATTCTGAGATGGAACTGAAGCAAGCACGGCCCTCCTCCTGGTTCTGCAGCAGCTCCATCACGTAGAGGACCTGCATGAGGATGCCATCCCTAGCTGAGCTCAGAGGCTATGAGGACTGTGGTGATTTCATACAACCCTGCTTTTCCCAGCAACACCAGTTCTCCTCAGTGTACTCCTGTGGCAACCTACCTTCCGTTGTACATCACTAAGAATCAGATACTCTGCTGAGAGGTCCAAGCAAACCTTGAGGCTGGGGGGCACACTCCCTGAGCTGAATATATCTGGAGAGAAGCTAGGAGCCAAACAGACTGAGTAAGAATGAGATTTCAAAGAAGCCATATCTACCCTTCCACTCTCAATCAGTCTCACAGCTCTACTCACCGAATGGTCTGCAGGCAGGTCCAGGACACTGTGCACCACATCTTCAGCTCCTGATTCTGGTCAGCACCAGTAATGAGGAACCTCCAGAAAGGGACCCTACAAAACAACAAGGTTACCTAGGACATCCAGCTAAGAGCCCACTCTTTGCTTGCCCACTCACTCACTCAGGATCTTGTTTCTTATGGTTGTCACAGAACAGGAGGCAGGAGAGGGGTCGCCCATCATGAGGCTTCCATTCATGCAGACACCTGTATGCAGGCAAATGGGGGGGCCTTAATGAATGATCTGGTCACCATTTTGGGTACAGCACAGAGATATGATCCTGTTTCTTTAGGCCTTGCCTTACCTTGGTTCATCTTGACCTTCAATGTAGATTTGCCAGAACTTGACAAAGCCATCATGGCTTGCAGTAGCCAGGACAGTCCCATCAGGGGAAAGGGCACCTTCACTAAGGCACTGGGAAGAACCCAAAGAGCTCTGGTTTACCTCCTGATCAAAGGTGGGAATGACCTTTTCCCAAATGAAGATAGAAGTGAATTGGACTAACCTCCAGTGAACTCCCATAGCTGTGAGACTAAATAAATAGGGGGAGCCTGGGCTACAGCAACACCCTACCTCAAAAAACATAATAAGTAAATAAATGGAGAGTGCTACAAAGAAATCCAGACTTGCCTGCAAAGCTAAGTTAAAAGTAAACTGTAGCTGGGCGTGGTGGTGCACACCTTTAATCCCAGCACTTAGGAAGCCAGGTTAGGAGGATCGCTGTCAGTTTGAGGCCAGTCTGAGAGGACTACGCAGCGAATTCCAGGTCAGCCTGCACTACATTGAGACCCTACCTCAAAAAAAAAAAAAAGAAAAAGAAGAAAACTGTAAAGGTGAGGTACAATGTATGCTCAAGGGCCCCACTGGTATTGGCAGAGTACTGATAAAGCCACCTGGGTAGCATAGATACAGGGAATAGATGAAAGGCATATGAAGAAGGGAGACCAGAGAGGCAATCAGTTGTAGGCCTACCGTGCTATGGCCTTTTACCACTATGAAGCCCTGCTTGATTTGGCTGACATCCACAGGCCAGGTGCTATGGCTGGAGCGGAGCATGTCCAGGTCCCACACCTCAGCCTAGAGTTACAGGGAGGTGAATATTCAGCTTGTGTGTGCAACATGGCAGCTCTGTTGCCTCTGTCATCACTCAGTCCCCTCACCCGGTCTTCATGCAACAGGGCCACCGTTGGGCTGCTCTCCTCACAGCAGTCTTCACTCTCCTCAGGGATGAAGGGGCACCAGATGATCCTCCGGAAGTGGTTCAGGGGCGTGCCTTCAGGCTGCCGGATGTGGACTAAGATCTCTTCTCTAAGTAGAGTGTTAAGGGCTAGACAGGTGGATGAAAATGATGTGTCTGACAGCTCCAGCTCCACCCACCCTTCTTCAGTCCCCATGCCTAGGAATGGATACTGAATTTTGCCCTTAATTAGAGCCAAGCGCCACACAAAAAGGTTGCCTGCTTCATCCAGGCAGGCCAGTTGTGGAGAGTTGAGGTGTGCAAAGGCCAGATCAGCCACACTGCCTGTGAAGCCCTTAAGCAGAGTCCGCTCTGAAGTGCTGACACTGATCACACGTACCATTGCCGAGCCATTGTTGGCAGCTGGAATGGGGAGAGTGGGGGTCATTAGCAAGCACCCAGGTCCAGGCAGCAGCAAAGGAGCCCTGCCCTTCCACCTGCCTCACTGCTATCATCAGTCTCAAATTTGGTTTCTGGCCCAATTCCCCAAGTTCTGGGAGACACTAGAGAAGCCTGGACAAGCTTTCTATTGTATCCCTACAGTGTGAGTGGGCTGAGTAGCCTGACACTAAGCATGCACCTCTGGGGCTTCTAGCAGAACACTTCCTCCTCTTCCCTGTCCTTACCCCGAATGGCGTAGGCCAAGAAGGAGTTAGACACAGCAATCAGGTTGCCATAGTAGTATTTCTGTTCCCAGTCATACTTGGCGACAGGCTGGATTTTCACCTGAGAACTCAAAGTGAGGAAAGTTGAAGAAGCTAAGGGATGTAATAACTTCCCCAAGGTCTAGGTAATACGTAACAATCCTAGGGATAGGAGAGGCCACACATACAAGCCAAGCACCCACTGAAATCTCCCAAACCAGATTTCCACACAGGTCTGGGAGCCAACACTGGCTTTCTAAAAATAAGGCACATTATTTGTCAAGGTGGTTCTTATAGGCACTGGCCACCATGCATGCGAGTGAAGGGAGAGGGTAAGTATGCTCCCATACACTATGCATTCCACAGAATCCTGGTACCCACCTTGTTGCTCCCCCGTGCCTTGCTTGAAATGCTAGAATCACTACTGGCCACAATTTCCACCTCCTTGGCCAAAATCCCAATGCAAGTAGAGCTGTCATCTCCAGAGAGGCAACTGGAGGGAAGATGCACAAAGCTTGTCTCTTTTTTCACAAAAAAGGCTCAGTGAGGGCTGGAGAGATGGCTCAATGGTTACAGCACTTGCCTGAAAAGCCTAAGGACCCAGATCCAATTCCCTAGTACCCATATAAGCCAGATGCACAAGACAGCACACATACATCTGGAGGCCCTGGTGTGCCCATTCTCTGTCTCTCACTCCAATAAATAGATTAAATATCTTTAAAAAAAAAAAAAGAAAGAAATAATAAGCTGGGCGTGGTGGCACACACCTTTAATCCCAGCATTTTGGAGGCAGAAATAGGAGGATTGCCATGAATTTAAGGCCACCCTGAGATGACATAGTGAATTCCAGGTCAGCCTGGGCTAGAGTGAGACCCTACCTTGGGGGGGGGGGGGAAGGCTCAATGAAGCATTAGGAGGATGTGGTCATCTGGTAAAGATGGCCATTCCCATATTCCCAGTTCTCTTTAGTCCACTAATCCCACACATAATTCCCCCTGTTCACTTCCTTTCTGGAAAATTAAGTCAATTCCATTTCATACTAGGCACCCAGGCCAAGTTGTTAGCTTGTCCTTCATGCTCATCTTAGTGTAAGCCCAATGTGGTTAAGTGGTCTGCCCCAGATTATCCAGAAAAGCAGCAGCACAGGCTACTAACCCTTCTCACCCTGATCTCATGTCTTTATCTAAAACAGAAGCATCACTGTCACTTCTATTTCCCAGACACTCACATGACTTGCTTCTCCTGCAGGTTAATGGGTGGCATGGTCCGTACACCAGGTTTGCTTGTTGAGGCACCATCACCTGAGCTGAGGGGGTCTGGTACCAGGAGTCCATTGAGGTCCCCATTGTAGGCACTGGATGGCCTCTGGCTCTCTGTACTGGGACCTGGGGACAGAAAGGGACACCCCGACAAATTTGCTCCATCTACCACTAGCCTCTCCTCCTCAGAACTTCCCTCCAGATCACGAGGTGCTCTAGGAGCACTCAACTAAGCACATCATGTTCATGGGAGAGAGGGCCCTTTGTTAATATCGAATTATCATTTGATAAATGTGAGTACATGCCAGGACCAAGGATGAACATGAGGGGAGGGGTACAAACCACCAAAGACCGTCTGATGGTCTAGAGTGACAGCACAGTGGCAGAGTGCTTGCCTATCATGCGTTAAGGCTCTGGGTTCAATCCTCAATACTAGAAAGAAAAGAAAAGAAAAACAAAAAAACAAAACAAAAAAAAAAAAAAAAAAAACTCCAGGGCTGGAGGGATGGCATAGCAGTGAAGGCATGTGCCTGCAAAGCCAAAGGACCCAGGTTAGATTACCCAGGACCCACATAAGCCAGATGCACAAGGTGGTGCAAGCATATGGAATTTGTTTGCAGTAGCTGAAGGCCCAGACATGACCATTCTCTATCTATGCCCCTCAAATAAATAAATAAAGGAGTAATGAAAAAAGCTACTCTAGGCCACTTCACTAGGATTGGTGACACCTTAGCAGTAGCTAAGTAATGAGCTGACTACTTTCCCTTCCAAGTAGCCTACCACAAAAATAAGCAAACAGCAGGCCCAAACTGTACACAGTTAGCCATGCCAGGCTCTACCAAATCCCAGTAGAGTATAAGCTTCTCAGTCAACAATGATTATGAGAAACACAAACCCAACTCATAAGTAAAGGAAACATATTTTCCAGGTGCAGGGCAAAGGGCCCAGTGGTTTCAGACAGCAGATGGACTGTCTCAGTGTATGGGTTAGCTAACCCCAGCCAGACTGAGCCACTGTGCACTCATACCACTGTCACCAGTTAGTTCTTCAAGCAATACACCTTTCCAGAGATATGTGCATCTGCTTTCACACATGCTATTTCCTTTTCTGAATATATGCCTTTACATAGGTGCCTGAGTGCCTTTCCTGACACCCAAGCTCCTGTCCATGTTATAAGACCTAGCCTAGTCTCCTCTCTCAGACCTCCACTCTACATCTGCACCTCCCTCCCCAACCTGCCCTCCCCAATTTCTATCAAAGTACCAAAACAACCCTCTTTTACAATGACAAAATTATCTTATAATCCTGTTAGCTGTCTTCAGGGTTCTTTCCTGCCAAGAGTAGTCCTAAGGTATCATTAGAAGCCCAAGTAAAATATGAATATGAATAAATACAACACAGTGGGTTTGCAGATGTTTAGGACCTAATCCAATCAGATCCAAGCACTCCGTGATTTGAAAGAAAACAGAATTAGGCTAGACACCTTTCTCCAGAAAATCAGTTTGAGCAAGTGGGGTCTGCATTTCAGAGGGATGGACAAGACGCTCTTCAGCATAACGCTTAACTCTAGGTCTAGAACTAGATACAGAGTTCTCACCAGGCCTTGGAACCATTGGCAAAAGGGTAAGGGCGCTGGGCCAGTTGCAAGAGCACTAGTCTTTAGGACCAAGAAACCAGAAGGACCAGGTGGATTCAGAGGTGTTGCTGCAGCATTAGCCGAGATACTGAAGGAAGGAGGTAGAATGGTCTGGCACGAGATAGGGAGGGGTAGCACCCAGGGGTCTGCGCCATTCTCTGTGTACGGTCTGGGATCTACGATTCTGACTCCTGTCCTCCCTGACGACCCGGGAAGATCCAAAGAGGTCTCAGGGGTCTCCTTCAGACCCACGTTGCCCGTCGGTCTCCTTATCAAGAGCCCACATCCTGCATCCCATCTCCCCTCTCACCCCCTGTGGGCCGGTCCAGCTTGAGAATGTCCCGCAGGTGCTGCGTGGCGTCCTCGATGTCGATGCTCGCGCAGGAGGCCATGGGCCCAGCCTCGGGCGTCCCGCAAGCACGACGTTAGCTTCGCTGCCGCCGCGCACTATAGAGCCTCGGCTAACCTCGACAGGACCAGATAGGAGGACGCCGGTCACTACTCTCCGTCAACCCGCAGCTCGCAAACCGCCGCCTATGCTGCGTCCCCAAGCCCCGCCAACCCCACCAACCGCCTCCACTTCCGGTCCCTACGGACCTTCGCTCCCGGAACCTACGACGGGCAGAGAATAAAGGTTCCGGGCTCTAGGAAACCCAGGTTCCTACCCCAGCCATTCTCATCAGTGCAGCTCATCCCAAATCAGAAAGGTCACAGAAGTTACTTCAAGAACGAGCAAGTGTAAATGTGCATGCAAAGCACTGGGCTGCCTAAGCCCTAATATGTTGGGGCACTCGACTTAGGGAGGCACGCTCTATGAACTCTGAATAGCCCTAGAACGAGACCAATTTTGCCATCCCGGTTGCAGCTTTTCAGGCACTGAAGGAGGTGAATTCATAGATGTTTTCTTTCTCAGGAAGTAGGTTAAAATAAGCAAGGTTAGAGACCTGAGAGGCCAACAGGCCCAAGAATTGCAAGGGCAGGGGAGATAGTTCCTTCCACAGACAGTGATTGTTTGCTACTGTTCCCCTGTATTCCCTTAATCCCATGACAACCTTAGGTCAGGAAGAAAGAAACAATTGTTTACAAACACCTCTTTATTGCAGATATTTCAGGCACAGGTACATGGAAGAAGCCTTATTGCAGATTTTATACAGGGTGGTTTAAGAGGCAGCAGGCACCTACCTCTCCCCCACCCCCACAATACACAACTTAAGAGTTCACTTCCACTCCATTCTCCAGTACTCTGTCCTTCAAACAGCACATCAATGTCTAGTACTATGCTCAGTATGGCCAGGCATGCCTGTGGGGTCTGAGGAAATCTTTACCATCCTCACCATAGTGAGGGACAGGGAAGGGCATCCCTTTCCAGGTGTGCCTGACCAGTCCTAAGACCCCTAATGGCATTAGCCCACATCCTGGGCTCATTTCTAGTCTCAGGTGCTATTTTGCTACCAGCTTTAGACCTTCTAGTGGTCTCAAGGATGAGAAGCTAGATTTGCATTTGGGCAAGGACTGTGCCCAAACTCAGTGGAGCAGAAACTGCTCTAATAGTTAAGAGTTCTTGGGATTTGAAGACAAGAGGTGTGTGTGGAAGAGGGTGGTAGTGTGTAAACACACCCAGCAAAGGCCTGAGGAGTAAGAACTAGAGCATGACTACCTTATGCTCAGACTTACTTCCTCCTGTTTGGAATCTATACTCCAACCCAGTGGGGCCTGGCTGACATCCCAAGCAGGTGGTATAGCATCTCAGCTGCATTTTGCTTGGCTTGAGAGATGTGGGCACTCTGAATGTGATCCTGATCCTTCTGGGCAGAGAGCAGGCCCTCTATCAGGCTTGCTGAAACCTCAAGCCCAAAGGGCCTGAACATGGCCTTCCATGTTTGCCAAGGCCTTTTTAGCTTCTACAGGGTTCAAACATCTATTCTGTTAGAGCTCCGAACACAGCAGAGGCCAGGAGGTATCACACCTGACTGAAGAGATTTCTATGTAAAAGAAGCTTCATGTTAAGTTCTTCCTACATTCCCAAGGCCAAGAGGGCTGAAGAGAGCTCTGCCCTCTTGGGCTTGAGAAAAACTTAGCTTCAGCCACTTTGCTCCTGGTAGCAGGTTGAGTTGAGGCAGAGGAGGGAGGGTGACAAATGAAAAGGACAATGGGCCAGGATAGTTATTGATGCCCAGCCAACTATTAAACTAATTAAAACAATTTAAACTGTTAAGAAAATTTTTGTGGTTTTATTGTATAATGAGGCATTTGAAACATCTGAACAAATCAGTATCTGGGTGGTGAGGCAGCTGCTTTCTCCTTCACTTCTTTGGGTTACTAGAGCAACTTGTCAGTAGATTAAAAAAAAAAAAGAAAATGACAACCTTTTGCATTACTTAAGTCTTTCCAAGGCATGCGCTGGTACAACACAAACTTCTCCTGTCAGATGCAACTAGTCTAGCATCCAAACATCATGCACAAAACCTCAGTGGCAGGAGCGCACTGCACCCATGCCCACCTTGGCCCTGCTCATTTGTGTATGATATTTGGAGCATCTGGAGGAGTGTGATAGTATTGGGAAGAGGAGGGAGGAGGAAACAGCGTGAGTAACTGGCCAAGAAGAGGTCAGCCGTAGTTGTGCAGAGCAAGCCTGAACATGTCATTGGTGCAAACCCAAGCATCATTGATGTTCTTTAATAGGAACATCTGGTGGAAACCCATGATGGGATCTTCATCAGCCTGTGAAAAGACAGAAAAATGATTCAATAAAGGAGCCAAAAAACAGGAATGGCATACTGTGGTAGAACAAGGGATAGAGGAGCAGGGCAATTCCAGTTCAAATGTAAATGGAATATGAAATACTGCTGGGAACACAGAAGTCAATAGCTTGCTACTCATACTGCCATGTATACTGAAAAGGCAGAGTGACTGACCAGTTAGCCAGAACAACAGAGTAGAGGACATGCCTGCCTCTGAATCCAACCATGTCTCTGGGTACAAGCAATCAACCCAAAATTTCATTTCTTGCTTTTTGTGTGTATAATATAGTGTATTGTGGAACAATGTGGTGCCCCACACACAAGGCTCCCACAATTCTAAGATCTCTGCTCCTCTGTGGGACTGCAGATGCAGGTACATATGGCCATGTCCAGTAGTTTTACATGAGATTTAGACATTTGAACTCTAGTGGTCAGCTCCTCATGTTTGCAAAGGAAGCACATCTAACCACTGAACCATCTCCCCAGTACTGTGATCAAAAATTTTAAAACAATACTGTAATACCACACATTTTTGTTACACACACACACATATATATGGCTTTTTCAAAGTAGAGTCTCACTCTATATTATTATATTGTTTTTATGAATATTAGTGTTTAATAATGGCAGTCCAATCAGGAGAAGCAATTGCTAAACTATGACCAAGTAAATGATATAAGGCTCAAAACTATGTTCACACTGGGCACACACCAGAACTTAAGAGGCTGAGCCAAGATTACTGCAAGTTTGAGACCTGCCTGGTTTACAGTGTATGTAAACGCCCTGCAGAGGTCTGAGGGGTGAGAACTAGAGCATGATTCTTTATGCTCAGACTGCTTTCTTCCATAGTTCAGAATTTCTTTCTTTCTTTTTTGAGGTACAGTCTAGTCCTGGCTTACCTGGAATTCACTATGTAGTCTCGGGGTGGCCTCGAACTAACTCATGGTGATCCTCCCACCTCTGCCTCCTAAGTGCTAGGATGAAAGGCATGCACCACCACGCCCAGCTAGTTCAGAATTTCTGCTCCAATTCAATAGAGTCTGGCTCTGACAGAGCTGCACTCTGTTTGGCTTAGGGGATGTAATTCTGATCTGGGTGACAGAGTGACAGTGTTAAAACAAACAAACAAAAAAAAAAAACAAAAAAAAAACGAGGGCCAGGTGTGGTGGCCCACAATCTCAGCATTCAAGAAACTGAGGTAGAAGAATCACCATGAGTTTGAGAAGCCTGGAGCTACACACAGAATTCCAGGTCAGCCAGGGCTGGAGTGAAACCCTACCTCAAAAAAACAAAAAGATGGGCTGGAAGTGTGGCTTGCTGGTTAAGGCCTTTGCCTGCGAAGCCAAAGGACCCAAGATCAATTCCCTAAGACCTATGTTAGCCAGATACACAAGCAGGTGCATGCATCTAGAGTTCGTTTGCAGTGGCTGGAGGCCCTGGCACACCCATTCTCTCTCTCCCTCTCTGCCCCTGTCAAATAAGTAAAATAAAATAAATAAAAAGCCGGGATCTGGGCAGGGCACTTTGAAAAGGCAAGAGAAACTGACAGTGAAGTCTAGAGTTGAACGTAAGTCCCCCTGGGTCCATGGGAGAGGCCTAGGACTCTTCTTTATATGTGTTAGACTCAGGAGGCCCTGCTCACCTAGCCCAAGGAGAATACATGTGAGCCTGTATACATTACAAGGAGACTGGGACCTGTCCAATGGGGCAGCCACTTTGTTCTGCCTTGGGAAGAAAGAAAAGCTTTTGGAAATAACATGTTTAAGAATGACAGTTGGGGGCTGGAGGAATGGCTTAGCACTTAAGGCGTTTGTCTGCAAAGCCAAAGGACCCAGGTTCGATTCCCCAGGATCCATGTTAAGCAGATGCACAAGGGAGTGCATGCATCTGGAGTTTGTTTGCAGTGGCTGGAGCCCTGGTGCACCCATTCTCTCTCTATATATATATATCCTCCTCTCTTTCTCTGTCAAATAAATAAATAAAAATAAAATACTAAAAAAAAAAAGAATGAGGGCTGGAGAGATGGCTTAGCGGTTAAGCACTTGCCTGTGAAGCCTAAGGACCCCGGTTTGAGGCTGGGTTCCCCAGGTCCTACGTTAGCCAGATGCACAAGGGGGCGCACGCGTCTGGAGTTCGTTTGCAGAGGCTGGAAGCCCTGGCGCGCCCATTCTCTCTCTCTCCCTCTTTCTGTCTTTCTCTCTGTGTCTGTTGCTCTCAAACAAATAAATTTAAAAAAAATTAAAAAAAAAAAAGAATGACAGTTGGAAGCTGGGTGTGGTGGCACATGCCTTTAATCCCAGCGCTCAAGAGGCACAGGTAGTTGGATTGCCATGAGTTCGAGGCCACCCTGAGACTACAAAGTGAATTCCAGGTCAGCCTGGGCTAGAGGGAGATCCTACCTTGAAAAAACAAATAAATAAATAATTTTGAAAAGGACAGTTCAAGGTCCTAAGATGATCCTCAGTTATGTTGCCAGTTCCAGGCCGGCTAGTGCTACATAAAAGACTATCTCAAAAATAAATAAATAAATAAATAAGATTGGGGAGGGGCTAGAGAGATGGCTCAGCAGTTGAGGTGCTGACCTGCAAAACCTAAGGACTCAGGTTCAATTGCCCAGAACCCACATAAGCCTGATGCACATGGTGGCATTATGTGTCTTGAGTTTGCTTGCAATGGTTAGAGGCCCACTCATTCTGTTTCTTTAGGGGGAACAAAAAAGCCAGTATGGGTAATGGCAGCAAAGGCTTCACAAGAGGACTGCTGTGAGTGTGTAACAGGCAGGTCCAGCTATACCTGAGGGCAGTAGACTGGCCCAAGAGCTTGGCACTACAGACTGACCTGGCTTTATGGAACCTTGCTGCTTTTCCATAACCAGTGTTCTTCATTAGAACTTTCTGCGATCAATGTTCTATATGTGCTGTCCAACAGGCAGAAGGGGAAGGAAGGGGAAGGGAGGGGAGATGAGTTGCAAGTGGCTCATGGCAATTTTATTTAACTAGGCAGACTTAGTCACTTTGGGTATCCATTAATAAGCAAGCCGTATCACTAGGAAGGCAGGGCCCAGGGCTCTGCTTAGCCTGCCCACTCCGTCCCAGCACTGTGTAGCACTACTACCTTGAGCTGACCCACGACCATGCTGAGGATGCAGCTATCTGGTGTGGGCTGATGGTCCTGCGCTGTGATACTATGCTGAATTTTCTGGAACGGAAGGCTCTGCAAGAGAAAGAATAGGTGACAGGTTGAGGCCAGAAGGAGTAACAAGGAGGAAGCTGCCTGCACCCCAGTTCTGGCTCTTACTTACAGACAACTTCTCCACAATGGCAGCTTTCCCCTGGAACTGCTGTCCTTCCCACGTAAGGCATGATGCATCAATCTGAAAAGTGCACAGGAAACCCAGAGTCAGGACCTCAGAGTGAAGAATATCACTAAGGCCTGGAAAAAGGGTCTTGTTTGGGGAAAATAAGACCATACCTCAGCTTCTCTGTAAATAGGGGGGAAACAAAGGATAATTCCCAAATTTATACTAGCAACAATTTTATAAATTACACCCACTCATTGTTCCATATATTCTGAAAGACTAACAAAATAAACTTATTAAGCTTATATCCCATTTTTATTAAAAAGTCATATGGCCTCTAATATGCATGGACCCCAAAAGGGCTACATGTAGTCAGGGTTCAAGAGTAAGTTATTGGGAAGGGGGTATTACCATAGGATATTTTTTATACTCATGGAAAATGTTTAATAAAATTGAGAGAAAATAAAAAGAGAGAGTAAGTATTAGTATCAGAGATGTTAGAAATAACTTGTGTCTGGGCATAGTGGCGCCCACCTTTAATCCTAGCACTCAGGAAGCAGAGGCAGTAGGATCACTGTGTGTTCAAGGCCAATCTGGGACTAGAGTGAGTTCCAGGTCAGCCTAGGCTAAACTTGTACAGCCCATTAGCTTTTAGTCTCTCAGCTGTGCTGTCCTGCCCCATCTCCCACAGCCTTCAGGGATAGAATTTTTTTAAAAAAGAAAATTAAAAGAGTAAAAAATATATTTTAAAAAAAGGAATGGAGAAGCCAGGCATAGTGGGCTAGAGAGACGGCTTAGCGGTTAAGTCATTTGCCTGTGAAGCCTAAGAACCAAGGTTCGAGTCCCCAGTACCTACGAAAGCCAGACACACAAGGCAGCACATGTGTCTGAAGTTCATGTACAGTGGCTAGAGTCTCTGGCACGACCATTCTCTCAAATAAATAAACTTAATTAAAAACTGGCCAGGCATGGTGGCTCACGCCTTTAATCCCAGCACTTGGGAGGCAGAGGTAGGATCCGCATGAGTTCAAGGCCATCCTGAGCATACATAGTGAGTTCCAGGTCACCTTAGCCTAGAGTGAGATCCTACCTTGAAAAAACAAAACTAAATAAATAAATTTAAAACAAAGAAAGAGGGCTGGAGAGATGGCTTAGCAGTTAAGGCATATGCCTAAGGACCCAGGTTCAATTCTCCAGGTCCCATGTAAGCCAGATGCCCACAGTGGTGCATGTGTCTTGAATTCATTTACAGTGGCAGAAGCCCTAGTGTGCCTATTCTCTCCCTCTCTCTGTCTCTAATAAATAAAAATAATGAATCTTAAAAAAAAAAAAACAAAAAAAAAAAACACTTGGGAGGCAGAGGTTGGAAGATCACCATGAGTTTGAGCCATCCTGAGATTACATAGTGAATTCAGGTCAACCTGAGCTAAAGTGAGACCCTTCCTTGAAAAAAAAAGGGCTACAGGGATGCCTTAATGGTTAAGCTGTTTCCCTGCAAAGCCAAAGGACCCAGGTTCGATTCCCTAGGACCCACATTAGCCACACAAGGGGGTGCACGTGTCTGGATTTTTTCTTTTTGCAGTGGCTAGAAGCCCTGGCATGGCTATCCTCTCTCTTTCTCTCTGTGAAATAAATAAATAAAAATAAAATACTAAAAAAAGAAAGAAAGAGAACAAGGTCTCCAAAAGTCAAGCATGGTGGGACACACCTGTAATCTCAAAACTCAGGAGGCTATGGCAGGATGATGGAGAGTTTGAAGACAGCCTGAGTACTGCAGTTTCATCTCAAGCAAGGAAAAAAGGGGCTGGAGACACAGCTTAGTGGTTAAGGCACTTGGATGCAAAGCCAAAAGACCCAAGTTTGATTCCCTAGGATGCACATAAGCCAGATGCACAGTTGGTGTGTGCGTCTGGAGTTTCTTTACAGCAGCTGGAGGCCCTGGCGCACCCATTCTCTCCCCCCCCCCAAATAAATAACCAAAACAGCCAGATGTGGTGATGCACACCTTTAATCCCAGCACTTGGGAGGCAGAGGTAGGAGGATCACCATGAGTTCAAGGCCACCCTTAGATTACATAGTGAATTCCAGGTCAGCCTGGGCTACAGGGAGACCCTACCTCAAAAACCAAAAAGGTGGGCTGGAGAGATGGCTTAGCGGTTAAGCACTTGCCTGTGAAGCCTAAGGACCCCGGTTCGAGGCTCGGTTCCCCAGGTCCCACGTTAGCCAGATGCACAAAGGGGCGCACGCGTGTGGAGTTCGTTTGCAGAGGCTGGAAGCCCTGGCGTGCCCATTCCCTCTCTCTCCCTCTGTCTTTCTCTGTGTCTGTCGCTCTCAAATAAATAAATAAATAATGAATAAAAAATATTTAAAAAAACCCAAAAAGGTAAAAATAAAATATTTTAAAAATTAAAAAAGAAATAAGGTATTCTAAAATAAAATTTTTTAAAGGCCTCTAATATTTCTAGCTATTAGGCAAGTTACTTATTTTTCTGAGTTTCAGTTTCTTAATCATCAAAGGGGAAATTTGCCAATAACTATGAAACAATATACATAAGGTGCTCTTTTAGGACCTTGCTAAAAATAAGTATCCAGGCGTGCTGGCATATGCCTTTAATCCCAGCACTTGGGAGGATTCTCAAACAAAGCCAGGCGTGGTGGTGCATGCTTTGAATCCAGCACTTGGGAGGCAAAGGTAGGAGGATCACTTTGAGTTACAGGCCACCCTGAGACTACATAGTGAATTCCAGGTCAGCCCGGACTACAGTGAGACCCTACCTTGAAAAACAAAAAAAAAAAAACAAGAGGATTCTTAAATTTGAGGCCAGATTAAGCAACATAGACCCTTTCTTCAAAAGTAGAGTCAAGGGCTGGAGAGATGGCTTAGTGGTTAAGCGCTTGCCTATGAAGCCTAAGGACCCCGGTTCGAGGCTCGATTCCCCAGATGCACAAGGGGGTGCACGCATCTGGAAATCGTCTGCAGTGGCTGGAAGCCCTGGCATGCCCATTCTCTCTCTCTCTGCCTCTTTCTCTGTCTGTCACTCTCAAATAAATAAATAAAAATACCCCCCCCCCAAAAAAAGGTAGAGACAAGGGGTCTAGAAGGACAGCTTAGTGGTTAAGGTGCTTGCCTGCAAAGCCATAGGACCCAAGTTCAATTCCCCAGGACCCACATTAGCCAGATGCACAAGGGGGCACATGCATCTGGAGTTCATCTGCAGTGACTCTCCCTGCCTTCTTTTTCTCCCTTAAATAAATATTTTAAAAAGTGAAAATAAATAAAATCAAGCTGGGCTGGGAGATTAGTTCAGTGGTAGAATGCATACATGAGGCCTCAGGTTTAATCTCTCTACTCATAGCAATAAAATGTAATCTGTGCTAGATTTGGTCTTTCACTGTCAGCATTCCTTTTTCCCCAAAATTCTGAGTAGACCCTGATATTTTGGGAACACACAGAAAACTTTGCCAACTATAGTTAGCCAAGCTATAGTTAGATGACTCCCAATGTTCCTTATCCTAGGTAGATCTGCTAGCAGAAACCAGATTAATTGTATTTCTATGACTGAATCTCTGGCAGAGTCAAGTACAAGCATAAATGAATATCATTAAAACAGCATCAAGTTTCACCAGCCTCTTTGGGCCAACTTCATTTGATTCCCATAAGCATTTGGAGATTTTGGCCTCAAATGGAAGATGGGCCTTCTGCCTCCAGAACTCAGTTTGTCACTGAAGATGCTCAAAGATTCCCCTCCCCCACCGAAAATAGGAATCTTTTTTTTTTTTTAAGTTTTGTATTCAGCAAATACAGGCAGTTTGGTACCACTATTAGGCTCATCCATGTCCTACCCCCTCCCCATTTGCCCCTCCTTGTTGAGGTATATGGGTCATGCATTCTGGAGTTAGCCCACAGTTACTGGTAAGATAAATGTCTCTGCATATCATGACCCAACATGTGGCTCTGACACTCTTTCTGCCCCCCCTTCCGCAAAATTTCCCTGAGCCATGTTGGGTTCATTTTTGGTCTGCTTCAGTGATGAGGTGTTGGGGGCCTCTGAGGCTCTGGCTCTCTGATTTGGTAGGAGTTGATTTTTCTCTGTGTTGGTCTCCTTCCCCCTTGTGCTGGTATCCGGTTCATCAGGAAAACAGCACCCTTGCTTGTTTCACCAATTTTCCTTAGTTTCAGCCAGGGCCCTTCTGAGGTATGATGGGGTGGCTCTCTCCTTAGGATCTGCTGCATCTAGCTTTCTTTCCCTGGGATTTGCAGCGCAGCTAGGCGGTCGCCATCTTGGCTGCGAGAATAGGAATCTTAGCCTCTGCCTGCTGCTATCTAATCCGGAAGAGAAGCACTCCCTGAGCCATGTACTCTGGTTGAAGGCTAGCCACATGCAATAGCAAGGCTCAGATCTCTTTGTCCAGTACATTGTGACCTTCTATTCTTATGGAAAATGACAAAAGGAAATGCATAGAGCAAGTAGTTGGTCCCTTGTCCCATAGAAACACAGAGAAGTATAGACAATGCAACATGGGCTGCCAAAACTTGTGAATTAGACAAAGTGACCCAATAATCAAATTGACCCTGTGAACCTGTTCTGACTCTGGAGTTAGAGACTTACATAAATTGCGCCTAGTTGGGTTCTGTCATTATCAAATAACTGATAGTAATGCTGAATGAAGCTGGATCCAATCTGCTCCCAAATTGGCTTGTCTCCCATCCTGGAACGTCACCCGGCCTCGCTGAGACCTGTAAGACCAAGGAGACAGAGATAAGTGTTGGTACCACAACAGGAAAAGGTAGCCAGCCACTGACCCCTGCCTTTTCCCTAGCTACCTTGCACTATTTAAATCTGTTCTCTCGGGGAATATGGAGAGGCCTAGGGGATCTCATTAGAGAGGATCTGGGAATCTCAGCCATTCCTAAATCATATCAATCAGAAGGAATAGCCAGCCCTTCTTTTGAGAAGCTCCTGACTGATCTGACTGAGACAAAGAAGTGCCAGGACTATGGAAGACACAGGATGGGTGCTGAAAATGGAGCTAGGAGAAAGGAAAATCAGAGTAGACCCTGCAAGATCCAATACAGGGCAGAGGGGATCCTGAAGAAGCTAAGTACCTACCCAAGTTCCACATCTCTCCATTTAATCCTCAAAACCCCCTAAGGCCAGAGTTATTGCTATCTTTCCACTTCACAGACCAGAAATTACTGATGTCTACGTATGAAGTGTTTCTTTCACAGCCTTTAGACTTCCAAACATTATGTGAGGTTGGCAGGTGGAGGAAGGTCCAGTGGGAGTTGGGAAAGATGGCTCCTCAAAGCCCCACTTCTGACACCAGCAAATCTCAAGTGGACAATCCCAGCCTCCCAAGTGCTGGGATTAAAGGTGTGCACAATGCCGGTGACAACTGACATCTTTAAGGCTAGATGATATCTGGCCTGTTCCTTTCTGGGGGCATTTCTTCATTGCAGATATCCTCTACCCACTTCAGAGCTGGGGATACAAGGGCTATGAGAGGGGAAAATAAATGGAGGCTGTGAGGAGGAAATATACCTATCCCATTACTGCTTTCTTCCAAAAGGGCTGAGAAGAGTCCCTTCTAGCTAGAGATCATGATCCCAAGGACAAGGGATAAAATACTCAAGCTCAGGTAAGTACTCCACTCTAGAGTCCTTCAACAGAGCAGGGTCTACACTTACTTGTATCCTGCAGACCCATGTGTTTGTTCTGTAGAAATCTCTGAATACAGAGGCACACACTTCCTGTCTTGGTAGTAGGATTTTGAGCCAAACAGTAAGGAGGTGGGTTTGAGCTCAGAGGATAATTTTTACCAATGGTGGGACCTGACAGTGTTAACATACTCCAGTTCCTGTGACCTCATCTAAGGCCAAAGGAGCAAGTAGGGAGGGACAGTGCACAGGAAAAATAGGACACACCCATTCCTAAAGCCTATGAACCAATACTGCAGCCAATGAGGAGCCAGGAAGCTAAGCCAGCTTTATTTTAGGTCTCCTAGGAGGTAGCTGCACTAAAAATAGAAGCTCAGTTCTCAGATGAGGAAGGAATGTCCAGGAAAGTCTAAAACAAGCAGAGAAGAAAACATGGATCCAGCCACGCCTGTACACAGGAACATAAGGTGTGTCCCAGTTCACAAGAAACAAATCAACAGGTGGGAAAGCACAGAGCCTACACCTACTCAAAGATGCACTCTTGGCCACATTACGAAGGGGTCCGACCATAGCCGTACCCATACAGAAATGAAGCAAAGAGCACAGCTCCCTACCCTTACATCTCTGACCCTTCTACTGTAGCATTCAGTCAATGTCCCAACACTACAGTATCAAGATACTTTGCCACATTCCCAAGGGCTCTGGGGAAAGAGTCATCTCTATTTTTGCCTTCCACCCACACCAAGCTTGGGCGGCCCCAGGGAAGGTCCTAGAAAAGAGAATGCCAACCAGAAAAGATAGCACCAGTAGATATCTAAGGGCATAAAAACCGAGGGCAGGAAACTGGGACTCTAGAGGAGGAGGTGGAGATGAAGGAAACAAAGTCCGAAAGTCAATCCAAAGACAAGAGCAATGCCATGTGACAAGACAATGAGATTTAAGAATTTTGGGAGCTTTTTGTTGTCATTGTTGTTCAGTAGTAATACTTTTTGTTTTTTAAAATATTTACTTACTTACTTTCAAACACAAAGAAAGTGAAAACAGGCAAGCCAGGGCCTCTAGTCACTGCAAATGAACTCCAGATACATGTGCCACTTTATGCAACTGGTTTTAAGTGGGTATTGGTCAGGCATTGCAAGCAAGTGCCTTAACCACTGAGCTCTCTCTCTAGCCCATTGCTACAGATTTTTGTTGTCGCTGTTGGTTTTTTGAAGTTTTTTGGTTTGTTTTTGCTTATTTTCAAGAAACAGTATTACTGTAGCCCAGGCTGACCTCCAACTCTATAGCTAGCCTCCAACCAGCAGTGATCCTCCACCTGTGCCTCCTGAATGTTGGGATTAAAGGCATGTGCCACCATGCCCAGCAATATGAGAACTTTCTACAGTAACTTTTTGGCTAAAGTAGTAATGGAAAGATGAAGTGACAAAAGGTCCTCTAGTCTAGTGGGGGCAGTATTAAGTGCTATGAGGTATAGGACAGCTCAGGGGCTCCCAGAAAGTGTGAAAAAGAACTGTCAAAACTGGATGAAGGGGGCTGGAGGGATGGCTTAGCGGTTAAGGTGTTTGCCTGCAAAGTTAAAGGACCCAGATTCAATTCCCCAAGACCCACATTAGCCAGATGCACAAGGGGGTGCACACAGAGTTCATCTGCAGTGGCTGGAAGCCCTGACACACCCATTCATTCTCTCTCTCCCTCCCTTTCTCTGTCAAATAAATAAATAAATAATATTATTTTTTAAATGGATGAAAGGCTGGGTGTGGTGACACACACCTTTAATCCCAGCACTCAGGAGGCTGAGGTAAGAGGACAATGAGTTCGAGGCCACCCTGAGACTACATAGTGAATTCCAAGTCAGCCTGGGCCAGAGTGAGACCCTATCTTGAAAAAAAAGAAACGCACAAATAAATTACCAGCATAGTAGCTCACACCTATAATCCCATTTCCATGTTGGTAAGACTCAGTAGCTGAGGCAGAAGGATTGTTGTAAATTCAAGACTAGCCTGGGCTACAGAGACCCTGTCCCCCCCCCCAAAAAAAAAAACAAAAGCACAAAACCTTGGGCTGGAGATGGCTTAGTGGTTAAGGTGTTTGCCTGCAAAGCCAAAGGACCTCGGTTCGACTCCCCAGGACCCATGTAAGCCAGGTGGCGCATGCGTCTGCAGTTTGTTTGCAGTGGCTGGAGGCCCTGGCACGCTCATTCTCTCTTCCCCTCTTTATTTCTCTCTCTCTCAAATAAATAAATAAAATATATTTTAAAAAAAATTTTTTTTGTTCATTTTTTATTTATTTATTTGAGAGCAACAGACACAGAGAGAAAGACAGATAGAGGGAGAGAGAGAGAATGGGCGCGCCAGGGCTTCCAGCCTCTGCAAACGAACTCCAGACACGTGTACCCCCTTGTGCATCTGGCTAACGTGGGACCTAGGGAACCGAGCCTGGAACCGGGGTCCTTAGGCTTCACAGGCAAGCGCTTAACCGCTAAGCCATCTCTCTAGCCCAAATAAAATATATTTTTAAAAACCACCAAACCCTCTAAACTGATGGTGGCCATCAACACCTAGCCCTATCTTGCTAGCCATTCTTTCCTACTTTGATCCAGTGTCCATATACAAAGCACAACTATCCATTGCCTGCTCTTCAGGATTTTTGCAAAGGTGAATCCCTATGCCAGGATACTATCATCTGCCCAGCCATTTCTTGTTCTTCCTCCAAACAATCATTCAGATGCCATTGTCTGTAGACTCCTTTTCCAGACACCAACATTGACCCCATTCTATGTGCAAACCCATCCATGCTCTGCTCCTCTGCATCTGTGGCTCTGGGCTGGAGGGTTCTTGTGATATGTTCCCACATATATACACCCTTTCCCAGCACATTCGCCTATAATCCTACCATCTAGGAGGAGGTATAAGGATCAGAATTTCTAGGCCATCTGTAGCCACATATTAAGTGCCTGGGATACATATGAACCTATCTCAAAAAAATTGTAATTTAATTTTAAAAAATCACCTTTAATCCCAACACTCAGGAGGCAGAGGTAGGAGGATCACTGTGAGTTCAAGGCCACCTGAGACTACAGAGTAAATTCTAGGTCAGCCTGAGCTAGAATGAGACCCTACCTTGAAAAATAACAAAAAGAAGAAAAAGAAAGAGCTGGTTGTGGTGGTGCACGCCTTTAATCCTAACACTCTGGAGGCAGAAGCAGGAGGATCGCCAAGAGTTTGAGGCCACCCTGAGACTACATAGTTAATTCCAGGTCAGCCTGAGATAGAGTGAGACCCTATCTTGAAAAATCAAAAAAAGGAAAAAAAAAGAAAAATCAACAGGGCCAGGCAGGTGTAATGGCACACACCTCTAATCCAGGCACTCAAGAGGCAGAGGTAGGAGGATCACCATGAGTTCAAGGCCACCCTGAGACTACATAGTAACTTCCAGATCAGCCTGGCCTACAGCGAGACCTTACCTCAAAAACCAAAATTAAAAAAATGGTTCAGCAGTTAAGGTGCCTGCCTGTAAAACATAACAACCTGAGTTTGATTCCTCAACACCAACATAAAGCCAGATGCACAAAAGGGGCACATGCATCGGGAGTTCATTTGAGGCAGATAGATGCCGTCCTAGTAGTTGTACTTGGCAAAATCACTAACTCCAGATTGGCACACAGACAGCTGAAACATGTGTTTGAGGTCCTATTACCAAGGCCAGTGAGGATTGCCAGATGTGCTGGGCCAGCAGCAGGGTCCTTGAGATTAGGCACAGGTGTGGCCACTTCCCTCACACCTACTGTTTATCAGGATCAGAACATAGCCGTGAAGCCATACAGCCTGGGAAGGATTCTTCTGACAGTAGGAGTGACACCAAACTTTGTTTAAGTCCCTCCAGGCCCAGTGTCAGAGTATAGAAAATGTCATGGAGGTAGAAAAGGGTTGAGTAGCAAGGCAAGACAGAAGCCAGCACGGTGCCTTCCTGTCCTTCAGGAAAAAGAAAAAAGAAAAACATGCCCATCTTGCTGGTCATGATATAGCACATGCCCATGCCTATATCCCAGCATTTGGGAATTAAAGGTTGGAGGACCAAGAGTTCAAGTTCAACCTCATCTCCATAAGGAGTTAAAGGACAGCTTACCTAGAGCTTTTTGAGACCCTGCCTTTTAGAAAAACCTGCCTGTCTGATCTCAGGATCTATATTTCATATTCCATGGCCCTCCAATGATTTCTATGCTACCTGAAACAAAGTTTCACTGCTACCTTATCTTCAAAGCCCTGAGTTAGGACTGGAGAAATGGCTTAGTGGTTAAGGTACTTGCCTGCAAAGCCAAAGGACCCAGGTTCAATTCTCCAGGACCCATGTAAACCATATACACCAGAGGGCACACAAATCTGGAGTTCATTTTCAACAGCTGCAGGCCCTGACGCTTCTATTCTCCTCTCTTCTCTGCCTCTTTCTTTCTTTCTCTCTGTCTCAAGAAGTAAAGAAAAATTAAAAAAAAAAAAAAAGAAAGAAAGAAAGAAAAGGCGGGTGTGGTGGTGCACCCCTTTAACCCCAGCACTCGGGAGGCAGAGATAGGAGAATCACCATGAGTTCGAGGCCACCCTGAGAATACATAGTGAATTTCAGGTCAGTCTGGACTAGTATGAGACCCTACCTTGAAAAACCAAAAAAAAAAAAAAAAAAAAAAAAAAATCCCTGAGTTACCTGTCCCTCTTGACTATCCAACCTTGACTTTGCTACCTACTCCCTTCCCTCACACTGGGCATTTTCCTGTTTCAGGAACATTCTACATTCTCCTCTGAGAACTCTGCAAACACAGCAGGGCATGGTGTGCATGCTTTTAATCCAAGCAACTGGGAGGCAGAGGTAGGAGGATTGCTGTGAGTTTGAGGCCAGCCTGGGTTAGAGTGAGGCCCTACCTCGGAAAATCAACCAAAAAAAAACAAAACACTAAAAACTTGGCAAGCAAAAGAGAAAGCAAGATTATGGGGTCCCAACATTCCCTTCAAAGGCACACCCCGAATGATTTAATTTCTTCCCAGCAGACCCCACCCACCTCCTAAAAGTTCCACTGCCTCTCAATAGTACCCTGTACTGGTGACCAGTGTTTTAATATGTGGACCTTTGCAGCATATTCAAGAGCCAAGATATAGCAACGATATAGATTTTCATGTTTATTGGCCATTTATGAGATACCTATTCAAATACCGCCTCTTATTAAGTAATACTATGTTTTATCACCTGAGGGTTGGAGAGGTGGCTCACTGGTTAAAGGCATTTGTTTGCAAAGCCTGATTGCTCTGTGTTCAATGCTCCTGATCCCAGGTGCACAAAGTAGCACACGTGTCTGGAATTCATGTGCAGTAACAGAAGGCCCTGGTGCACCCACACTCATTCTGTTTCTCCCCCCACCAAAATAAATAAAAGACATTTAAAATAAAATAAAAAAAAACTTGGCAAGCATTGTGTGTTCTACCTGGATTACTCTTCCAACTAGACACTTGGTTCCCTATCAAGTCATTCAAATATCCTCTCCTTGCCAACACTTTCCTTGACTACACTAATCTAATGTAAACTGTCCATTTACTAATATCATTTCCTATATTGCTTATTAGGCACCCCATTACTACATGACAGCAACACACACAAACACATTTGCTTGTGGTCTATCTCCCTGACAAGACACTTAATCACCCATTTCCATTGTACCTGACCCAGCCCTCAATAAATTTTTGGTTGACTAAGTGCATGAATGTGTGGGAGTCTGACCTACGCTGGCCCTTCTTTTGGGATCCTGCTCAATTTTAAGTAGCTCAGTGACCCTTTCCCCTTCACCTACATCTATCTATGTTGCCAGGAAATGATCCTTTGCCATCCACTCAGGTACCTGGGTAGGATGTGGCAAATGGAGCATGGCCCAAACCCTTCTCTCACACCCAAGGAGCTGGACATACAAGGAGAAGCTGAGGTGAGGGCAGGCACAGCCACATCCTCAAATACCTGACTTCTAACCTACTCTATTTGTCCTTTGTGGCAGGACCATCTGATCCTGGCTCCTTATCAGTAATCGTGGGCCTGTACTTCCAGCTACTTGGGAAGCTGAGGCAGGAGTATTACAAATTTAAGGCCAACCTAGTGAGCTAATCCCAAAGTTAAAGGGGGTTGGAGAGATGGCTCAGTAGTTAATGCACTTGCATGAAAAACCTAACAACCAGAGTACGATTCCCCAATGCCCACATAAAGCCAAATGCACAAAGAGGCACCTGGAGTTCATTAGCAGTGGCTGGAGGCCCTGGCCCACCTATTCTCTCTGTGTGTCTGTCTGCAGATGAGTAAAAATATTTTCTTTCTTTCTTTTTTTTTTTTTAAAGGAAGCCAAAGGCAGGCGTGATGGCACATTAAAGAATCCCAGCACTTGGGGAGGCTGAGGTAGGTGGACTGCTGTTGAGTTCAAGGCCACTCTGAGAATACATAGTGAATTCCAGGTCAGTCTATGCTAGAACGAGACACTAACTCGAAAAGCTTAAAAGGGGGACCTAGGCTCAATTTCCCTGTACCCACATAAAGCTGATATACAAGGTGATACATGCATCTACAGTTCACCTGAAATGCCTAGAGGCCCTAGCATGCCCATTCTTTATTGCCTTCTCTCTCTGAAATAAATAAGTAATTTTTTTTTGTTTTTGTTTTTTCGAGATAGGGTCTCACGCTGGTCCAGGCTGACCTGGAACTCACTATATAGTCTCAAGGTGACCTCGAACTCTCAGTGATCTTCCTACCTCTGCCTCCCAAGTGCTGGGATTAAAGGTGTGCGCCACCACGCCCGCTTTAAAAATTTTTTTATTTAATATTTTATTTATGCTGGGCATGGTGGCGCACACCTTTAATCCCAGCACTTGGGAGGCAGAGGTAGGAGGGGGGGCACGACATTTCAGAATTCCCCATTTTATTGAGGAGACTGACACACCCTTCTCATGAAGGGCGTTCCCTGAGACATAAATAAGTGCTGGGCAGGCCCCACCAAAAAATAAGGAATAAAAGACCCCTGTTCTTGTGTTCTTCCCTGCTACTAGGACACTTTACCTGAGTAAAGCATGTGGTCACTGAGGACACATCCCAGATGGTAAGAGAGATGATACAACTGGGTGATGATCAAAAGAATCATTCATATGGCCTAGAGTAACTCCAGGGATAAGCCACATACTGCTATATCCCTCAGGGAAGAAATTCAAGAATTCTTGCCACATATGGTCAAAGCAAGAGACTCAGAGAATCTCAAAGCTGGGAAGTGGGTAACCAATTCAAATTCAACTGCAAACACACAAACATCCATAAATAGCCCATCTTGGGGGAGGGGGAGAGTTGGAGAGATGGCTCAGCAGTTAAAGGCACTTGCTAGAGAAAAGCCTGATAGCCTGGGTTCAATTTCCCAGTACCCACATAAAGCCAGATGTACAAAGTGGCACGTGTGTGTACTTTGTTTGCACAGCACTAGGCACTGGCATGCCCAATTTCATTCTTTCTCTCTCCCTGCTTGCAAATAAAATTTTAAAATATTTAATTAATTAATTTATTTATTTGAGAGTAGGAGGGAGATAGTGAGAGTGAGAATGGATGTGCCTGGGCCTTCAGCCACTGCAAATAAACTCCAGACACCACACCACCTTGTGCATTGCGCTTACACGGATCCTGGGGAACTGAACCTGGGTTCTCTGACTTTGCAACCAAGTACCTTAGCCACAAAGATATCTCTCCTAAAAACCTACCTTGAAAGCCCTCCCACCACGGGGGGGGGGGGGATGGCCAAGCTCAAGATCAACTCAAAAAAAGAGCTTGGGACTGGACTGGAGAGATGGCTTAATGGTTAAGGTGTTTGCCTGTAAAGCCAAAGGAGCCAGGTTTGATTCTCCAGAACCCATGTAAGCCAGACGTACAAGGTGGTGAATGTGTCTGGAGTTTATTTGCAGTGGTTGGTTCTCCTGGCATGCCCATTCTCTCTCTCTGAAATAAATTTTTAAAAATCTTGGGCTGTAGAAATGGCTTAGTGATTATTAGCAGTTAAGGTGTTTGCCTGCGAAACCTAAGGACCCAGGTTCAATTCCCCAGGACCCATGTAAGCCAGCCAGATGCATAAGATGCTTCTGGAGTTCATTTGCAGAGATTGGATGCCCTGGCACACCCATTCTCCTCTCTCTCATTACCTTCCACTTAAATAAATAAATAAGACTGGGTGTAGTGGCGCACACCTTTAATCCCAGCACTTGGGAGGCAGAGGTAGGAGGATCACCATGAGTTCAAGGCTACCCTCACACTACACAGTGAGTTCCATGTCAGCCTGTACTAGAATGAGCCCCTACCTCGAAAAACCAAAACAAACAAACAAACAAAAAAAGTCTTGTCAGACTTTTAATATCCATCTTGTAGAATGCTCTTTATATCTACTCTCCTTTGCCCACAAGGACTACTCTTCTGTCCTAGAGACCTTGGTGAGGATGAGCTGAAATGGATTCTAAATCAAGCCACACACTGTATTTCTTTTTCCTTTTTCTACTTCAGTGCTAGGGATTGAACCTAAGGCCTCAGACAAGTGAGGCAAATAGTCTACCACTGTACTATTGTCCCAGCCTCAGTACTGTCATCTCTGAACTTTCTGCTGGCTCTTTTCTTAAAGTCCAGATAATGGTGATCTTTTGATTGCATATTCAAAAAGTCTCTACAGTGAGGCACAGGGGTACACACCTTTAAGCCCAGCACTTGGGAGGCTGAAACAGGAGGGATCATCATGAGTTCAAGGCCAGCCTGGGACTAAAGTGAGTTCAAGTCAGCCTGGACTAGAGTGAGATCCTGCCTCAAAATCTAAAGCCATGGGCATGGTGGCGCATGCCTTTAATCCCAGCACTCAGAAGGCAGAGGTAGGATTGCCAAGAGCTCAACAACCTGAGACTACACAGTGAATTCCAGGGCTAGACAGAGACCCTACCTCGGAAAACCAAAAAAAAAAAGCTAAAGCCAAGGTCTAGAGAGAGATGGCTTAGTGGTTAAGGCATTTGCCTGCAAAACCAAAGAATCCCAGTTCGACTCTCCAGGACCCACATAAGCCAAATGCACAAGGGGGCGTATGCATCTGGAGTTCCGTTTGCAGTGGCTGGAGGCCCTGGCCTGGTGTGCCCATTCTCTCTTGCTCTCAAATAAACAAATAAAACTATATTTTTTTTTAAAAAGCTAAAGCCAAGCCGAGCGTGGTGGCGCACACCTTTAATCCCAGCATTCAGGAGGCAGAGGTAGGAGGATCGCCATGAGTTGGAGGCCACCCTGAGACTACATAGTGAATTCCAGGTCAGCCTGAGCCAGTGTAAGACCCTACCTCGAAAAACAACAACAACAACAACAAAAAAGCTAAAGCCAGGCATGGTGGTGCATGCCTTTAATCCTTGGGAGGTAAGAGGATCATTGTGGATTCAAGGTTTCCCTGAGACCACAAAGTAAATTCCAGGTCAGCCTGGGCTAGAATGAGACCCTACCTCTCAAAAAAACAAAAATTAAATTAAAAAAAAAACTAAAAACTAAACAGAGGCTGGAGAGATGGCTTAGTGGTTAAGGCATATGCCTGCGAAGCCTAAGGGCCCAGGAGGTTCGATTCTCCAGGTCTCCCTAAAGCCAGACGCACATGGTGGTGCATGCACCTGGAGTTCATTTGCAGTGGCTAGAGGCCCTGGTGTGACCATTCTGTTTGTCTTTAATAAATCAATAAAAATAAATCATAAAAAAAAAGACACCTTGAGGGCTGGAGAGATGGCTTAGCCGTTAAGCGCTTGCCTGTGAAGCCTAAGAACCCCAGTTCGAGGCTTGGTTCCCCAGGTCCCACGTTAGCCAGATGCACAAGGGGGCGCACGCGTCTGGAGTTCGTTTGCAGAGGCTGGGAGCCCTGGTGCACCCATTCTCTCTCTCCCTCTATCTGTCTTTCTCTCTGTGTCTGTCGCTCTCAAATAAATTAAAAAAAATTTTTTTAATTAAAAAAAAAAGACACCTTGAAAAAAAAGTGAGGACTGGAGAAATGGTTTAGAAGTTAAGATATTTGTCTGTAAAGCCAGAGGACCCAGGTTCAATTCTCCATGCAAGCCAAATGCACATGGTGGCACATGCGTCTGGAGTTCATTTGCAGTGGCTAGAGGCCCTGACATGCCCATTCTCTCTCCCCCTCTCTAATAAATATTTTAAAAAAGTGAAATTATAATTACTAAGAGCCCAAATTTTGAGTTGAAAGGCCAGATGTGGTGCCAAAAGGATTACAAGTTCAAAACCAGCCTGAGCTATTAAATACCAAGCAATACCTTATTGTGAAAACAATAAATAAGTATTTTTTCCAGGTGTGGTGGCATGTGCTTACAGGGCCACGATGTGGATTAGGAAAGCTGAATTCAGAGAAGACAGGCGCTGGGTGAGATCTGAGCATCCTTTGCCTGCTCTCTCTGACCAGAAAGAATGACTAGGCAGAGCAATTTGACTTCAGGAAAATCTCCAAGAACACAATGACCAGGGGGATAAAAAGAAGAGCCAAGGGACAGTGGCTTTCTATATCATGGTCCTTAACTCGCCCCCCCCCCCCCAAGAGTCCTGAAATTTTGCTTACTAATGCTAGGTTTACAGGATAGTTTTTTCCTTCATCCTTGGAAGATCTATAGCACAGAAGCCATAATGGGTGAGAGAAAGCAAGGCTTGACAATAGATGCTTTCCTCCAAATCCTAAGGTCTTCTCTAGGTCTTCTCTAGGCTAGTCCTTTAATTATGATTTAAACAGAAGTGTTTTTTCAGAGCTTCCTAGCGCTGCAGCTCCTAACTTAGTTGAGTTTGAGCTTCAGAGGACATAGTTTAAACCTAAGCTCTACAACCCAAAGGGCCTTTCCATCTTGGCCTCTTGCCTAGCATTCGCCACAAGGATTTCACATTTGGATTCTACTTCTCTGTCCCTTATATCTTACCTTATCATTAAAATGCTGAGAGGGCATTTTACGGTGACTCTGAGAAGTTCCGATGTATTTCAGAATTGGGCTGTGCCTGAGAAATCTAACAAAGCCTTGGCGGTTCATACATCCAAATTTATTTCTTTGTGGCTTTCTTCCTCCACTTTAACAAAGTCGACCATCCCACTCACAGCTAGGGCTAGTAGCTGATAAGGGCGGAGGCTGGGCCTACTAGCTTGGAGCTGCCTCACCTCAGGTCCAGATCTTCCAAGATTGGCCAGAGGTAAAGTCACACGTAAACCACCCTCCCCCCTTCAGCGCCCGCCACCGCCCCAGATCCCTTCCCCTTCCCTTTTCTTCATGCAGTATAATACAACAGAGGTTTCACGAAAGAAAGTAGGTTTCGTGCACTCCCGGCAGTCAAGCAGAGAGAAGCGTCCAACCTACACTCTAGCTGGACTATGATATGGAACCTGTTAAGGGTCCCAAGCTCCGGCTGCGATAGGCAGGCACCCTTACCCATGCGAGCTGGGTGGCGTTGCCCATCCCGGATCTTCGCCGGCGAGTGGAGGCGCGTGGGGTTGGGGTCGGTAGCTAGCCCGCTGCCTGCACAGCTTGTAGGAGCCAAGCAGGCCAGGCAAGGCCAGACGGGGCGGGGCCCGAGACTCATCCGGATTGTCCGGACCAGAGAAAAGATCTGAGCAAAGTACAGTCCGATGCACCAGCAAGGGAACAGTATATCCTGGATAGGCGTCTGTCTGACTCTCTGTTCCCCGGCCGCCGCCTCAGAGGACCGGCGGGAGGCGGAGCCGCGCGCGACACATGGCGCGGGCCTCCGCCGCCTCGGGCCACCGGGGGGGAGGGGTGACGAGGGGAGGGGCCTCCTGGGGACTCGTAGTAGAAGCTCCCCGAAGCCTAGAACGCGGCTCCTGCGACCCAGTCCCCGACCCGGCAAGCTGGCCCCAACACTCACCCGTGGGGCTGGCACGATGGCGGCAGCAGCGGCGGCAACCCAGCGCGGTCTGCGAGCGACTGTCCCTTCCCCCCTGCCTTCCCTCGCTCGCCCCGCTGCACTCTGGGACGTGTAGTTTCCCTGTTCTCCTTTCTAGCACTGATGACCCAAGATAAAACTACCGCTCCCACCAGGCTGCGCGCGGAGGCCCAGACACGGCCGGTAGCGCGGGAGGAGAGACTAAGCCTGGGAGGGAGGCTGCCGGAGCGAGCCCCGGAGAATTGTGGTCTAGCGGAAGCCTCTGGAACATGGAGTTGGCGGCCGGCAAGGGTCAAGTCTGTTGTCGCCTGGTCTCAGCTGGCCTGGCCCCGCCCTGGCTGTGCAGCCGTGGATGGTTGGTTGGCCCCGCCTCTGTTGGGAGCTTGTCCAGGTCCTGAGCGAGTCGCCCCTCCCTGAGCCCATAGGCTACATAGACTTGCGAAGCCCTCTGGCTCAGCGCGCGAGGCCTCAGCTTGTAGAACCCACCGCTTCGCCGTTCCTTCCATTTGTTGAGTGAACCTGGAGCTATTCGCGCCCATTTCTTGGGCCAAAGATTCAAATGCTCTTCAGGTGGGCCATAAGTGTTGAAGTTACTCTCACTTGTACAGAGAAGGATTTTCATAGTATTTTCCTAAGATTTTACATATATATATATATATATATATATATATATATATATGTATATATATATAAATTGCAAGGAGAGAGAATAGTCACGCCAGGGCCTCCAGCCACTGCAAACTCCAGATGAGTGCGCCACTTCGTGCATCGGGCTTTATGTGGGTACTGGGAAATCGAACTCGGGTCGTTAGGTTTACAGGCAAGTGCCTTAACGACTAAGTCATCTCTTCAGACCTCCTCCCCCTTTTTTTTTAATTGAAGCAGACAGGACAGGGTCTCATTCTAGTTCAGGCTAACCTGAAACTCACAGCCACCCTTTACCTCAGCCACCCTAGTGGTGGGACTGAAGGCATGTGCCACCACACCCAGTTTGTTTGTTTTGGGGTAGAGTCTCACTCTAGCCCAAGCAGACCTGGAACTCACTCTGTAGCCTTAGGTTGGCCTAGAATTAGTGGTCATTGTCCTACCTCTGCTGGGATGAAAGACACTCAGCAAGTTTCACTGTTATTAAAGAAAGATAGGGGGTAGGGGCCCCGGGCGTGGTGGTGTACACCTTTAATCCCAACACTCTTGAGACCAGAAGCTGAGGTAGACGGACCTCTGTGAGTTGAGGCCAGCCTTAGACTACATAGTGAATCCCCAAGTCAGCCTGGGCTAGAGGGACAGGGAGGGGGTAATAAGAGCTGGGAAATTTGGCTCAGGGGTTAAAATCTTTTAGCTCAACACCCCAGCTGACCCACATGTGCATGTGTCTGCTCTTTGATTGCAGTGGCAAGTGACTGTTCACGTGCGTGCGCGCGCGCGCACGCGCACACACACACACACACACACAAATAAAATAAAAATAACTGACTCAACTAAAGTTTATAATCCTCTGCCCACCCCTTCCCTTTTACTTTCAACGTCCCTTTCACCCGTTTCCTTGTTAATGCAAACATTTGAAAAGAAGCCCACACTGGAGGTCAGGTCTGTGCTGGGCAAATGACTCTCTGTAGCCAACCTAAAGGACCACCAGAAAGGAAAATGGCTCCATGCATTCTACATAAGCCTTCTATTCTGACCACAGATCTTTGAATACTCCTTTTCTTCCATAAGTTTTTCACTTTTAGTCACCTCCTGGGGATAGCTAGTAAAACTAGGCTGAGTTTAACTAAATTCCACATCTATCCAGACCACTTTGCCACTCAGCCACTGAAAATGCTATATTGCCCTGTATAAGTGATACATCTGTATCTGGGTCCTACACCCACCACCATGAAATCAAAACACCAGGCAAGATACCTGCACATAACCTCTAAACACCAGAAAGGGTCTGGAGAATGCTGCTGAGCGTTTCAGGAAAACCAAGCACAGATGTCCCTTGAAAGAACAGGACCTCAGGGCTGGAGATATGGCTCAGGGGTTAAAGCACTTGCCTGCAAAGCCTAAAGACCCAGGTTCAATTCCCAGGACTTAAGTAAGCTAGATACACAAGGTAGCCCATACAACTGGGTTGCAATGGCTGGAAGTCTCTCTCTCTCTCTCTCTCTCTAATAAATAAATAAATAATAAATTATTTTTTTAAAGAGCAGGACCTCAAACATAACACTAAGAATATGGTCAAAGCCTGGGAAAACCTCACTCTAAGGAAAGAGTAAGTACACGTGAGAGACTGGCAGCTAGCCTGGAAATGTGCTGCCAGAGATCCAACTGCTCCCCAAACTGGACACCTATACAACCTAAGTTACATCTTCCTTCCCCACCAGACTTGTTTCCCAACTCAGTGCCAAAATACCAGAAGGGAAGAGACAAGTTCAGTTTACAGTCTCAGGGTAAATTCCCAGGCAGGTGGCTTTATCCATAAGTAACTCGGAAGTGATTCATATTTTATGGTGTCTTGAGTCTTTTGTGCCCCAACATCCACAGAAACAGGTGTGGTTTTAAAGGCATTCACTTCTCCCTATTAGCTTTGAGCTAAGTTACATGCAGCTATGGATAAAATCATCTCACAAGCAGGGCCTACAACAGCACTTGAGAGGCTAAGCTGTAGAGGTCAGCTTGAGCTAAAATGAATTACAGGTTAGCCTGGGATAGAGGCCCTGCCTCAGAAGGGGAAAAAAAAAAAAAAGTTGGATGTGGTGGCACTCGCTTTTAATTCCAGCAATTAAAAGACAGAGGTAGGAGGATTGCTGCAAGTATGAGGCCAGACTGGGAGTACAGGGTAAGTTCCAGGTCAGCCTGGGCTAGAGACCATGCCTGGAAAATACAAACAAATATTTTTTTATTTGCTATTTTCTGGGGGTAATGGCATATGCCTTTAATCCCAGCACTTAGGAGGCAGAGGTAGGAGGATCCCTGCGAGTTCAAGATCAGCCTGAGCTACAGTGAGACCTTGTCTTGAAAACAAAAGTCATCTAACTCCTTCAGTAGCCAATCTAAAGATAAAAGCAGCCAAAAACATGAGTCAAGAGATCACAAGTCTTTCAACTGAAGGTATACCAAAGCTAACCTATCTGTGGAAGTCTGTATATTAAGGTGTGGCTTTCCAACTCTAGATTTCACTAGTTTAAGTTAACTGCATTTACATGTGTACCAGACATTGTGCTTGTCCTAAGGGGTTAAATGGGGAGCAAACATCAAATCTTTGAAATGATCTGGGCCAGGAATTTTTAGAGAATCTTATGAAACCTGGGACTAGACTTAGTAGGATCACTTTATGGAGAAACCTGGTCATCTGAAGCATCCCTACTTTAAGGACTAGCCTGGTCTTCCAAATAGGCCAAGATCTATATCCCCATAATTCAAGGACACTTAATAGATTTCATAAAAAATAAAATGGTGAAACCCAAATAAAAACCTTACTTTTGTTTAATTTGTTTTGCCAAACGAACACAGTGAAAACTTTAGTCTGACTAATTGTACAGAAAATAGAATTTGTAACCAGTAGCAAACATAACGAGATAAACCTAAGTCCCTGGCAAACTGGATTTCCATCAGCAGGTCACCCAAGACCCCACCTCATAAATGGCCTCCTCGATAGGGAAGTTCTACGAGGCAGAGGCACAGATCAACTAGTCCCCATCAGAATTATAGGCTAAACCTGAAAAGGGTTAGCTAAAAAAGGAGAACTTGATGTTACTTGGATCTCTTATCACTACACAGAGCATAGCTGTCTCTGATTGCTGGCCAACATTAAGGTGTGGTTTTCTCAAATCCACAGTCTCTAGGCATCCCACCTGCATCCCTCCAGGACAAGTTCAACTTCAGTAGTTCTGAAGCCTCTTCGTAACCAAAATCTGCAACATAAACTGGGGAGGGAGGGTAAACAGTCATAATTGCTGGTGTCGCCAGGGCAGCCTGAGGCCCATAACTCCTGCTTCAGAAGCAAACCAATGAGGGTGCCAGTTCACCAGCAAGAGTCCAACTGCCCTAAGCCTCAGTACTGTCAACCAGAATGAATATAGGGGAGTTCAACATCCGCCTGAGGATTCCTTGGGTTGGAATGGGCCACAGGTTCTGCAGGATACAGAAGGGACCCCATTCACATTCCATGCTTCTTACGGATGACAGCCATGGCAAGCAGGCGATCCTTCTCACGAAGTTCTTCACGCAGCTTGGCCTCCGTGAGACGCAGGTGGCGGATGCTACCTTTCATCTCTTTCATCTTCACTTCCATCAGAGCAAGGATGTCCCGCTGCTCGTTCAGCTTGCGCAGGAGCTCCTCCTCCGTGGTGCCAGACGACAACGAGTATGAATGGTCGGAGCCGGTATCGGGGAAGCCCTCTTCCCCTACCACCACCAACTGAGGGCCCATAGGGCACTCAGAGGCCTCCAGCCCCGCTGTCGCAGCCTCTAGCTCCGACGCGGCAGCTGCGGCGGCTGCGCCCTCTGCGGCGGCGAACTCTACTTGCACTGTAAGGTCGATAGGTTTCACATCATCTCCCGCGGGAGTGGTGGACGCAGGCGGCGCGGATCCCGGAGCCTGGCTGCCGTCTACAGCGGCCTGAAGGGTGAGAAGCACGGCCGCGGAAGCAGACACCAGGTTCGGCTGAAGCTGCGTGTTCTGGACAGTAGAGGCCGGCTGCGGCTGCGGCTGCTGCTGCTGCTGCTGTTGCTGCTGCTGCTGTTGTTGCTGCTGCTGCCTGCGGCGGGCGGCGGCTGCCCCCGCGGGTCTGCGCGCTACTTTGCGCTCATTGACGCCGCGCAGCGGGAAGATGGTGGGAACTCGCACCGTGTACGTCTTACGACCGCCCTGAAAGTGAACGCTGCAGAGACGGTGGCCTGTGGTGGGCTGGAAGGTGGAGAAGCAGCCGCTCACGCCAGCACGGGACACGTTCTTGAGCCAGAGGCGCCGGAGCTCTGCGTCCTTAGGAAACGTGTAGAAGTGCAGCGCCTTGTCCCGGTGTGAGTTGTTGTAGCACCCGGGTACGCAACACGTAAAGCCAGGCATGGCTGCGCCGCGCGGCCCGACCCGGCCCACCGGCCTCCTGCGCTCTTCGACGGCCCGGTCCGGCCACCGCAGCCAGCTCCTCGACGGGCAGCGCCACCAGAGGCCTTTGGCGGCCTCCTACTATTGCCACCAGGCGCGGCCGCCCAGAACGGTAGCCCCGTGCCCAGAATACGCTCGCCGCCCGCCCGCGCCGCGCTACCCACCCGTGGCGGTCTGCCTGCGCTCCGGAGTCGGCCCCAGGGACGCCGCGAAGGGCCGCCTGGAAATGAGGACTACGCCCCCCACAATGCACCGCGTCAGAAGCAACTCACTTCCGGGGCGGGGCGTACTTGTTCTTGCCGCTCTCTAGGACTCTACCACAGATCCCGCAGAGTTTATTTTCCCCGAGCGATTCGGGAAAAATAGTATATTCGGCTGGAACGTTACCGCATCAACTACCTCTCACAAGGATCCGGTGTCCTAATGGGAGGGGACGAACACCTCAACAAAGCGCAAGCGCCTTGTGTATGAGCACAGACTACAAGTTCCGGGATGCCTCGCGAGAACTCGGCCCTGCACCCGGAGCGCCGCCTAAGGAAGAGATCGTGTTACTACGGGCTAGGACTGGAACAAGTGTGCTGCTTACTAGAAGCAGTATCCCCCAGCCCAGCGCCTTTAAGTGGACAGAATTCCCTCGTGGGGGGAGGGGATAGAAATCTGGGTCTCGCTGCTGGGAAGGACCTCTGGAGTCAATATCATCTTTTGGGAGTATTCTCAAGACTTTGACTCACCGACCTAACTCAGGTTACTAGTAGCTGTCTACTATGTGCTACACACAATGTAGGGGCCACACAATGCAGGAACAAAACCTGGCTCCTCCCTCCTAACTACCTAACTGGATGAGGATCTGTGTTTTGGGTAGTAGACGAATATATGTGAACACATGCAACTAAATATCTAGTAAGAAATAAATGCTACAAGGCCAGGTGTGGTGGAGACTTAGGAGACCCAGATAGGAGGACCACTGTGAGTTTGAGGCCACCCTGAGACTACATAGTGAATTTCAGGTCAGCCTGGGCTACAGCGAGACCCTACCTTAAAAAAAGAGAGAGAGAGAAGAGAAAAAAAAAAAGTGAATGGGGAACAGGGAAGAACATAGACCAATTAGAACTTTAGGAGGGAGTTATAGCCAATTCTTGGCCTTCCACACTCCATCCTGGGAACTGTAAGGCCCCTGAAGCAGAAAAGAGCCAATTGGACCATGTATTTTAAATATTTTTATGAGAAGGGAAGAATAGAAGGAAGAACAGAGATCCAAAGTGTATGGACGTGCCAGAGCCTCTTGCCACTGCACACAAACTCCAGAGGCATGTGGCACTGTGCATCTGTTTATATGGGTACTGGGTAATCAAACATGCCAGCAGGCTTTGCAAACCATTGATCCATCTACCCAGTCCCTGGAATAGTATCCTTTAGGCAACTGAAAATTTGAAGGGTTTCAGATGAAAAAGGCTTACATAACACTTTTTGGACAAGATAAAAGCTGTAAGAACAGTGTAAACTCCACAATGGGGCAACAGGATAATCAAATACATTGTTAATTATCTGAAACAAGACAGGTGTGGCAGTTCACACCTTTAATCTCAGTGCTTGGGAGGCAGAGGTAAGAGGATCAATGTGAGTTCATAGTCAGCCTAGGCTACAGTAAGACCCTACCACAAAAAAAAAAAAAAAAAGGCCAGGTGTGGTCTTTGATCCCAGCACTTGGGAGGCAGAGGTAGGAGGATCCCTGTGAGTTTGAGGCCAGCCTGAGGGTAGGCAGTGAATTCCAGGTCTGCCTGGGCTAGAGTGAGAACCTACATGGGGGGGGGGGGAACTGGAGCTGGAGAGATATCTCAGCCTAGCTGTGCTTGCCTGTAAACCTAATGACCTGAGTTGAATTTCGCAATACCTCCATAAAACTAGACATACAAAATGGCACATGCCTCTCTCTCTCTCTCTGCCGCTCTCAAATAAGTAAATAAAAATTAAAAAAAATTAAAAATTAAAAAAAAAAAGGCTGGAGAGATGTCTTAGTGGTTAAGCACTTGCCTGTGAACCTAAGGACCCTGGTTCGAGGCTCCATTCCCCAGTACCCACATTAGCCAGATGCACAAGGGGGCGCACGCATCTGGAGTTCGTTAGCAGTGGCTGGAGGCCCTGACGCGCCCATTCTCTCCCTCCCTCTCTCTCTCTGCTTCTTTCTCTCTCTCTCTTGCTCTCAAAATAAAAAAATTAAAAAAATAAAAATAAAAAATTCAAAATGGCGCATGCATATGGAGTTCATTTGCAGTGGCTAGAGGCCCTGACATGCTCATTCTCTCTCTGTCTTCTCTCTGCTTGCAAGTAAATGTATTAAAATATTTAAAATAATAATAGGGCTGGAGTAGGCCAGGCATGGTGGCGCACGCCTTTAATCCCAGCACTCAGGAGGCAGAGGTAGAAGAATTGCCATGAGTTCAAGGCCACCCTGAGACTACATAGTTAATTCCAGGACAGCCTGAGCTAGAGTGAAACCCTACCTCAAAAAAAAACAAATAATAGGGCTGGAGAGATGACTTGATGATTAAGGAGCTTGCTTGCAAAGCCAAAAGACCCAGGTTTGATTCCTCAGGACCCACATAAACCAGATGCAGAAAGTGGCACATGCATCTGGAGATCATCTACAGAGGCTGAAGGCCTTAGCGCACCCATTCTTAAAAAGAAAAAGTAAAAAAATAAATAAATAAAATAAAATTCTAGCTGGGCATGGTTGCACACACCTTTAATCCCAGTACTCAGGAAGCAGAGGTAGGAGGATCACCAAGAGTTTGATGCCACCCTGAGACTACATAGTGAATTACAGGTCAGCCTGAGCTAGAGTGAAAGCCTGCCTCAAAAACCAAATAAATAAACAAAAATTAAAAAAAAATTAATTTTAAATGAGATATTCATGGGCTGGATAGGCTGGAGAAATTGCTTAATGGTTAAAGCTTGCCTGGAAAGTCTAGAGACCCAAGTTCAACTGGTACACCCATTTCCTATCTCTTTCTCTCTTTCAAATAAATATTAAGAGAAAAAAAAAAAAAAAGGCCAGGCGTGGTAGCTCACACTTTTAATCCCAGAGGTAGGTGGATGGCTATGAGTTTGAGGACCCTGAAACTATGTAGTGAATTCAAGCCCAGCCTGGGCCAAAGAAAGACCTTACTTCTACCTCGAAAAACAAACAAACAAAAAACAAGAATAGATGTTCATTTAGCTCATAGGTCTTGTCAGGTTCTATATTTGGAATGAAAAAGAAAAACCAGAGGCAAACTGTTTTGGTCCCAAGGCTTTTATTTAACTCCAGGAGAAACTGAAAGGTCAAAAGCAATATATGGGCTGGCGAGATGGCTTAGTGGTTAAGTCACTTACCTGCAAAGCCAAAGTATCTCTGGGTCCCTAAGACCCATGTAAACCAGATGGACAAGGTAGCATGTGTCTGGAGTTCATTTGCAGTGTCTGGAGGCCCTGGTGTACTCACCATTCTCTCTTTCTCTCTCTCAATAAACAAACAAATTTTAAAAAGCAAACCATGGGCTGGAGAGATGGCTTAGCGGTTAAGCACTTGCCTGTAAAGCCTAAAGACCCCAGTTCGAGGCTCGATTCCCCAGGACCCACGTTAGCCAGATGCACAAAGGGGCGCACACATCTGGAGTTCGTTTGCAGTGGCTGGAAGCCCTGGCGCGCCCATTCCCTTTCTATCTGTCTCTTTCTTTCCCTCTCTCTCTGTCGCTCTCAAATAAAGAAATAAATATGACAAAAAAATAAATAAATAAAAATAAAAATAAAAAGCAAACCAGGCTTTTACCTTCAGGAGAGAAGGAAGTCGTACTCCCTGCAAATCAGCTTGCGCATTAGGAGCCTCTAGATACTGTATGCCAGAGGGCTACGTTTTCTATATGGTATTCAGAAAACTTCTGTTTTCTTCACTAACGTGTGAGGAAAGGAAGGTTCTTGTACAGCTTACGACATCTTAGCTTAAGGTGGTGCCTGGCTCATAATAACCACCCAATATATTTGAATGAATAAAGTCAATCCCAGAGAAATGAAAAGCTCCCATATTTGAATGTAGGTCACTCAGCAGGAACAGGTACCTTAATCTTCATGTAACTCCCAATGCAACTTTTGCTGAAAGGAGACGAGGAAGCTGTGGTCACGTATGAAGCTAATAAGCTGCAGTGGAAAGTTGGGGTGTCACTTCTCATGACAGTCATTTTACCATCTTTGGCCCGGTTTTGGTGCCCTGGGTAGACAGGAACTTTTTTTGTGAAGAAACAGACGAATGAAAGATCTCAAAGCTAAAAGCTCCTCCACAGCAGTGCTTAATGACCGAAAGGTACCTACTGACAATGTTTCTTTGAATTCACCACATCCATGTCTCTCATACTGAATATTTTAAGAAAGATGCTGGCTTACTTTGGTGTCCCCATAGACCAGGTTTTGCTCACGTGGAAAAATAAAGATTATGGCTCGACTCGGAGTATCATTCGTGCTATTGGGAAAATGCTTCCTTTAGAACCTTGCCGTAGACCTAATTTTGAGTTGATCGCACACTTGAGCTCTGTGGAGTCTGATCATTGTGAGTCTACGGTTCCATCTTTTGCTGATGTTTTGAGTGTGGCAGGTGGTGAAGAAGCCAGTCCCCTCAGATGTCGAAATAACATACGGAGAAATTGGGGAGAGGAAAAAATTGATCTTTTCCACCCATCACATGTTTGGGATCCATTGTCACCTGCTGAAAGACAGCACAAACCAATGAAAAATGATGTGCCTGTAAGTGAAGCTGCAGTTAAAAAAATAGCTGCCCTTGAAGATGAGCTCGCTTCGCTTCGGTCTCAGATTGCTGCCATCGTGAAAATGCAGGGACTGCGGAGCAGCCCAGCATCTGGCTTCATTGACATGAATGAGCAACCTAGTGGTGTGGGACGATTTCTGTCGTCGGGGACTGGTAAGCTGATTGTGGAACCAGATCACTTTCCAAGTTCGAAGCTTTCTTCTCCTCCTCTGCCACCACCACCACCACCGCCGCTTCCTCTTCAGTTCTCTTCTGTCCAGCCTCAGTGTTTTCCTCCCACACTACGAAGGTCTACTAATAGTGGTGGTTTAGATAATCCAGCATTAGATAATCCAGCAACTGAAATGAAAGAGCAACACTCGGATGCTAGAAAGAACATTTGTGGTCATCATTCAAAAAGCCAGAGAAATAATGCTGTTCCAAACATGTTGGATGTTCTAAAGGACATGAATAAGGTTAAGCTTCGTGCTGTTGAAAGATCACCTGGTGGTAGACCCATTCACAGAAGAAAAAGGCCAAATTCTGACTGGGACCCAGTGTCTTTAATATCGCAGGCGCTTAAGCAGAAGTTTGCTTCTCAAGAAGATGAGTCCTTTGACAAAGAAAGCCAGTCTTGGGAGTCTTCCCCTTTTTCTAGTCCAGAGACCTCAAGGTTTTGACATCACCTTTCCTCTTCAGAAAGACAGTGATCTAAAGGAAGAACTCATCAAAAGCATTTGACCAAGGAAGGGCTCAGCAACACAAGTTGTGTCTAGACTTGGAAGGAAAGATCCAGACGCCCTGTTACATCTTTCACTGCTCTTCAGGGAAGCAGGTCTGCCAGTGCTCAGCTACGGACAGCCCTGAAGAATATTGTCTCTGGCTTTGGGAGATCCGGTGGTTACTGCTGCTGAAGAAAACAGGCTCCACACCTGTTTTTCTTCGTTTGTTGGTGCTCCTGAAGACAGTGTGTACTTGAGTGATCTTACTAAGCAAGTGGGACTTCCCAGGTGATCTGTACTTAATCTTTTTAAAGTCAGCAATGATCTGGTTTATGTGGCCTTTAGCAAGTTGGAGCTTTTCAGAAGATAAAATGATAGTTTTCATTAAGGCAGCTATAATTTTTTTTAAAATTATTTATTTATTTATTTATTTGAGAACGACAGACACAGAGAGAAAGACAGATAGAGGGAGAGAGAGAGAATGGGCGCTCCAGGGCTTCCAGCCTCTGCAAACGAACTCCAGACGCGTGCGCCCCCTTGTGCATCTGGCTAACGTGGGACCTGGGGAACCCAGCCTCGAACTGGGGTCCTTAGGCTTCACAGGCAAGCGCTTAACCGCTAAGCCATCTCTCCAGCCCTAATTTTAATCTTTCTAAAACTTCCCAAGGTAAATTATTCTTAGAAACTGATTTTGATTGTTAAGTGCTACAAATAGTGCAATCTTCTTGATAATTTTTGTCCATACTTGCTATGTAAATGTATATGCCTGACATTTGATTCCTTCCTTCCTTATTAGGTATAGCCTCTGTTCCTTTGTAAATAGATGGTGCAATAAATATCTTTTTAACTTGAAAAAAAAAAAAAAAGCAAACCAAACAATATATATAGCCAGGTGTGGTGGTGCACACCTTTAATTCTAGCACTCAGGAGGGAGAGGTAGGAGGATCCTCATGAGTTGGAAGATAAACCTGAGACTACAGAGTGAATTCCAGGTCGCCCTGAGTTAGAGCAAGACCCTACCATGAAAAACTAACAAAAAAGTGAAATATATATGGATATATAATAGAGAGAGAGAGAGAGAGAGAGAGAGAGAGAGAGCCAGTCTCTGGGTAGAGAGGTTTTTTTGTTTTGTTTTTTTTGAGGTAGGGTCTTGCTCTAGCCCAGGCTGACCTAGAATTCACTATGTAGTCTCAGGGTGGCCTTGAACTTACAGCGATCCTCTTACTTCTGTCTCCCTAGTGCTGGGATTAAAGGTGTGTGCTACCACGCCTGGTTTAAAAGAGGTTTTTTTTTTTCTTTTTTTGTTTTTTTTTTTAATACATTTTATTTATTTATTTGAGAGAGACTGAGAGAATGGGCTCACCAGGGCCTCCAGCCACTTCAAAAGAACTCCAGATGCATGCACCCCCTTGTGCATCTGGCTTACACCTGGAGAGTTGAACCGGGATCCTTTGGCTTTGCAGACAAGCACCTTAACTGCTAAGCCATCTCTCCAGCCCAAGAGAGGGTTTTAAAGGTTTTGGGAAGAGGAGGGAAACTGCCCTGAAAGGGCAGGGCCTTTCCATGTTTTGACTAAGGTGGGCTTTTGGGGGAGGTAGTATTCCCCCTTCTAGCCCAGGTAATCCAGACCTAGTCTGACCAAGACCAGATGGGGGGACAAAAACAAGGGGAGGGAGAAGTAGCTCTTGAACTCATCTAGTTCTGGAGGCAGATGAACAGGTCTTGATGGTGTTTGCTGTTCCTTGTAACAAAGAGAATTCATCCTTAAAATGTAGAAAAATATAAGGCAGTTGTGGTGGTGTCCCAAAATATGGAAGGCTGAGACAGGAAGTTCCTTCTAAGCCATCTTAGGCTACAGACTGCAACCCTATCTCAAAATATAAATAAATAGGGCTGGAGAGAAGGCCAGCTCTGGGACGTCAGCTCAAAATAAGAACAGGCGAAAGAGCAATGGAATGCGACACGCATTGTTCCACTCTGGCCACTGCAGACAAACATGCCTATACAGGCAAGCATATGGGGTGCCACATAGGCACATACATGTGCATACACACCATACACATTTATTAAACCATACAAACATAACACACTACACACACAAAAAAAAAAACATTAATAAATAGGGCTGGAGAGATGGCTCAGCAGTTAAAGGCACTTGTTTGCAAGGCCCAATTGTCTGGCATTTGATTCCCCAGTACCATGTAAAGTCAGATGTACAAAGTGGTACATGGGCTGGACGTGGTGGCACATGCCTTTAATCCCAGCACTTGGGAGGCAGAGGTAGGAGGACTGCCATGAGTTCAAGGCCACCCTGAGACTACATAGTGAATTCCAGGTCAGCCTGAGCTAGAGTGAGACCCTACCTCAAAAAACAAAAAACAAAACAAAACAAAACAAAGTGGTACATGTGTCAGGAGTTCACTAGCAATGGTAAGAGGCCTTGGCACGTACATTCTCTTCCCTCTCTCATTTTTCAAAAAAGTAAAATATAAGCCAGGCATGGTGGTACACACCTTTAATCCTGGCACTTGGGAGGCAGAGGTAGGAGGATTGCCATGAGTTCCAGGCCACCCTGAGACTACATAGTGAATTCCAGGTGAGCCTGGGCCAGAGTGAGACCCAACCTTGAAAAAAACAAACCAAAAAGGTAAAATATTTAAAAATATATATAGAGAGGGCTAGAGATGGCTTAGCAACTAAGCTCTTGCCTGTGAAGCCTAAGGATCACGGTTCGAGGCTCAATTCCCCAGGACCCACGTGAGCCAGATGCACAAGGGGGCACATGCATCTGGAGTTCGTTCTCAGTGGCTGGAGGCCCTGGTACGCCCATTTTCTCTCCTCCCTCCCTCTCTCTCTCTCTCTCTCTCTCTCTCTTTCTCTCTCTGCCTCTTTCTCTGTCTGTTGCTCTCAAATAAACAAACAAACAAAAAAATAAAAGTATATATATATAGAGAGAGAAAGCCGGGCGTGGTGGCATACAACTTTAATCCCAACACTTGGTAGGCAGAGGTAGGAGGACCACTGTGAGTTCAAGGCCACCCTGAAACTACATAGTGAATTCCAGGTCAGCCTGGGCTAGATGGAGACCCTACCTTGAAAAACCAAAAAGAAAATATATATAGATAGATAAATGGATAGCAATAGATTAGATATAGATATGAATAAAGGAAAGAAAAAGAAAATGAAGACAATGTGAGGAGGGACTTTTTTCAGTTCCAACACCCAAATAGTACCGTTGTGTTCATTTTATTTTTTTATTTTTTTTTTTTCTATTTATTTATTTGAGGGAGAGAGAGAGAAAGAGGCAGATAGTGGCCTTCAGCCACTGCAAACAAACTCCAGATGCATGCACCACCTTGTGTATCTGGCTTACATGGGTCCTGGGGAATCAAACCTGGGTCCTTTGGCTTTGCAGGCAAGCACCATAACTGCTAAGCCATCTCTCCAACCCTTAAACCTTTTTTTTTTTTTTTTAAATTTTTATTAACATTTTCCATGATTATAAAATATATCCCATGGTAATTCCCACCCTCCCCAATTTTATTTTTTTAATATTTAATTATTTATTGGAGAAAGAGAGAGGGAGAATGGGCACGCCAGGGTCTCTAGCCACTGCTGCAAACAAACTTCAGACACATGTACCACCTTGTGCATCTGGCTTATGTAAATAATGGGGAATCGAACCTGGGTCCTTAGGCTTCACAGGCAAGTACCTTAACCACTAAGCCATCTCCACACCCCCTATTTTCATTTATTATTATTATTTGTGTTTTAAAATTTTTGTTTATTTTTATTTATTCTTTTGAGAGCGACAGAGAGAAAGAGGCAGATAGAGAGAGAGAGAATGAGTATGCCAGGGCCTCCAACCATTGCAAGTGAACTCCAGATGCATGTGCCATCTTGTGTATCTGGCTTACATGTGTTCTGGGGATTCAAACCTGGGTCCTTTGGCTTTGCAGATAAGCGCTTTAACCGCTAAGCCATCTCTCCAGCCTCTTATTCTTTTTTTTAACTTTATTGTATTTTGTTTGGGAGAGAGAGAGAATGGTTATGCCAGGATCTTCAGTTACTGCAAATGAACTTGAGATTCATGTGCCACCACCTTGTGCATCTGGCTTATGTGAGTCATAAGGAATTGAGCCTGGGTCCCTTGGCTTTGCAGTCAAACGCCTTAACCACTAAGTCATCTCTCCAGCCCTTATTTGTTTTCTTCAAACAGGGTTTCATTCTAACCCAGGACAACTGGGAACTGACTCTGTAACCCAGGCTGCTCTCAAATTCATGGTGATCTTCCTACCTCTGAAGGCTACTCAGCCTTCTGAGAGCTAGGATTAAAGAGGTCTACCACCCTGCCTGGCTTTATGATAACTTTTTGTTTTGTTTTGTTTTGTTTTGTTGAGGTAGGGTTTCCCTCCAGCACAGGCTGACTGGACTCACCATGAGTTTGAGGCTTCCCTGAGACTACATAGTGAATTCCATGTCAGCCTGAGCTACAGTGAAACCCTATCTCAAAAAACCAAAAGGGAGCCGGGCGTGGTGGCGCACGCCTTTAATCCCAGCACTTGGGAGGCAGAGGTAGGAGGATCATCGTGAGTTCAAGGCCACTCTGAGACTACAGAGTTAATTCCAGGTCAGCCTGGACCAGAGTGAGACCCTACCTCAAAAAACCAAAAACAACCCCCCCAAAAAAAACCAAAAGGGCTGGAGAGATGGCTTAGCAGTTAAGGTGTTTGCCTGCAAAGCCAATGGACCTCAGTTCAATTCCCCAGGACCCACATAAGCCAGATGTACAAGGGGCACATGCGTCTGGAGTTCAGAGTTCGTTTGCAGTGGCTTGGAGGCCCTGGTGCGCCCATTCTCTCTCTCTCTCAAATAAATAAAAAATAAATTTAAAAAGAGAAGAAAAACCAAAACACAAAAATAATGAAGAAAGAAAGAAAGCTGGATGTGATGGCACACTCCTTTAATCCCAGCACTTGGGAAGCACATGTAGGAGGATCACCATGAGTTTGAGGCTACCTTGCGACTACCTCAGAAAGAAAAAAAAAAAAAAAAAAAAAAGCGGGGTGGTAGTGGTGGCTGGAGGGATGGCTTAGCAGTTAAGGCGCTTGCCTGAGAAGCCTAAAGAGCCAGGTTTGGATCACAAGATTCCACGTAAGCCAGATGCACGTGCCGGCATTCCAGAGTTTGTTTGTAGTGGCTAGAGACCCTGGTGCACCCACTCTCCCTCTGTAATAAATAAAAATATTTTTTTTTTAAAAAAAAAAAGGTAAAGGAAAAGAAGGAAAGAGAGGAAAAATGGAGAGCAACAGTGGAACACACCTTACATCAAACCTCTGGGCTCTACTATTTTTGAGAAACAATCATTTTTTCTTCCCTTTTTCTTTTTTCTTTTTCCGAGGTAGGGTCTCACTCTAGCTCAGGCTGACCTGGAATTCACTATGTAGTCTGAAGGTGGCCTCGAACTCACTGCAATCCCCCTACCTCTGCCTCCCAAGTGCTGGGATTAAAGGCAAACACCACCACACCTGGCTTTATTTATTTATTAATATATTTTTATTTACTTATTTATTTGAGAGAGAGAAAGAGAGAATGGGTGTGCCAGGGCTTCTAGCCATTGCAAATGAACTCCAGATGTGTGCCGCCCCCTTGTGTATCTGGCTCCTGGAGAGTCGAACTGGGATCCTTTGGCTTTGCAGACAAATGCTTTAATCTCTCCAGCACTATTTATTTATTTTATTTTATTTTTTTTTTTGAGGTAGGGTCTCACTCTAGCCTAGGCCTGACCTGGAATTCACTATGTAAACTTAGTGTGACCTCAAACTCACAGCTATCCTCCTACCTCTCCCTCCCAAATGCTGGGATAAAAGGCACGCACCACCACACCCGGCTTTTTTTTTTTTTTTTTTTTTTTAGAAACATGCAGAAGGAGAGAGAGAATAGGTGTGCCACGGTCTTTAGACACTGCAAATGACCTCCAGATGCACGTGCCACCATGTGCATCTGGCTTATGTAGGACTTGGAGAATTGAATGAGGGTCCCTAGGCTTTGCTGCCATGCACGTTACCTCTAAGTCATCTCTCCATCTTATTTATTTATTTCTTCATTATTATTTTTTTGTGTGTTATTTTTTCTTTTTTTCGAGGTAGAGTTTCATTCTAGTCCAGGCTAACCTGGAATTCACTATGTAGTCTCAGAGTGGACTGAATGGAGGTTTTCAGCTCAGTTCCAGCAGAATTTCTCAGTGGCTTTGTAGCCCAAGTATGTGGAGTTTTCAGCAATAGGGTCTTACTATCTATGCCTGGTGGGAAACCAATGGCCTGTAATGTTTTGAGAGTATCAGTGACCTCCTTGGTTGCTCACTGGAAGGTATCCCTTCCCTGGCACTGAAATTTTTCTAGTAACAATCTATGTCTTCTGAGTGTTCCATTGTTCAAAAAAGTAGGTTTCCATGTGATTTATTTATATCCTCTTAGATTTTGATTAGCCCTCCCTCCACCTTTTCTTTACTTAAACTCTTCCCCTGACCTCACTTAGGTCCTTTCACCGCCATTAATCTGTTCTTCTACTTACATATAGAGAATACCCCCTACTCCTGCCTCCTTTTCTATTCCCTTTATATCTCCTTTCTTCTGCTTCTTCTTCTTTTTTTTTTTTTTTTTTTTTGAGGTAGGGTCTCACTCTAGCCCAGGCTGACCTGGAATTCACTATGGAGTCTCAGGGTGGCCTCAAACTCATGACAATCCTCCTACCTCTGCCTCCCAAGTGCTGGGATTAAAGGCATGTGTCACCATGCCCGGCCTTTTTTGATTTTTCTGAGGTAGTGTCTCACTCTAACCCAGGCTGACCAGGAATTCACTCTGTATTCTTAGGGTGGCCTTGAACTCATGGCAATCCTCATGGTGCCACTATGCCCGGCAGATTTTTTAAAAATATATTTGATTAATTAATTTATTTGAGAGAGAGAATGAGGTAGAGAGGGAGAGAGAGAATAGGCACGCCAGGGCCTCTAGCCACTGCAAAGGAACTCCCGATGCATGTGCCCCCTTGTGCATCTGGCTTACATGGGTCCTGGAAAATTGAACCGAGATCCTTTGGCTTTGCAGGCAAACACCTTAACTGCTAAGCTATTTCTCCAGCCCACCTTAGTATCTCCTTTCTAGCGTACTGGCCTCTGCTACTGTGTTTTATTCCAACTCACATAGAAGTCCAATCACTTGTAGCTAGGATCCATGTATGAGAGAGAACATGTGATGTTTGGCTTCTTTCTGGATCTTGTTTTTTTTTTTTTTGTTTGTTTTGTTTTTTAGGTAGGGTTTCACTCTAGTCCAGGATGACTTGTAATTCACTATGTAGTCTCATGGTGGCTTTGAACTCATGGTGATCCTCTTACCTCTCCCTCCCAAGTGCTGGGGTTAAAGGTGTACACCATCACGCCTGGCCCGGCTTCTATTTATTTATTTAATTTATTTATTTGAGAGAGAGAGAGAGAGAAATAGGCAGGTAGAGAGAGTGAGAGAATAGGTGCACCAGAGCCTCCAGCCACTGCAAACGAACTCCAGATGTGTGTGCCACTGTGTGCATCTGGCTTACGTGGGTCCTGGAGAGTTAAACTGGGTCCTGTGGCTTTGCAAGCAAGTGCCTTAACCGCTATCTCTGCAGCCCCTATTTATTTATTTATTTATTGAGGCAAGGTCTCATTCTAGCACAGGTTGATGTGGAACTCACTCTGTACTTCCAGGTTGATCTTGAACTCATGACAATCTTCGTAATTCATCCTCTGGAGTGTTGTGTATAAAAAGTGTGCGCCACCACACCTCTTTTATTTATTTTTATTGGGTTTTGGAGGTAAGGTCTCACTCTAGCTCAGACAGGCTGACCTGGAATTTACTATGTAGTCTCAGGGTGGCCTAGAGCTCACAGGGATCCTCCTACCTCTGCCTCCTAAGTGCTGTCTCCAGAGTGCGGGGATCACACAGTGGCACATGCTTCTGGAGTTCGTTTGCAATGGCTGGAAGCCCTGTCCGCCCATTCTCTCTCTACCTCTTTTTTACTCTCGCTCTCTCTCTCTCTGCATCCTTTTCCCTAATAGATAAATAATTAGAAAAAAGAAGAAAAAAAAATTATGAAAGGTGGGCTAGGGAGATGACTCAGCAGTTAAAGGCGCTTGCTGATAAAACCAAAGGACTCAGGTTAGATTCTCCAGGACCCACGTAAACCAGATTGCAGAAGGTGGGGCATGCGTCTGGAGTTCATTTGCCGTGGTTAGAGCCCTGGTGCGCCCATTTTCTCTCTCTCTTTCCCTCTCCCTCTCTGCTTGAAAATAAATACAACATTTTTCAAACAATCACGAGAGGAAACCCTGAGGTTTGACCTGCCCGATCGTATTTGCTCAGATTACCTGCGAGTGAGGCCCGCTGGCAGTCCTTGCCTCACACCGCCCAGGCCGTAGATGATCACAACTACAGTTACCGTGGTGCCGTGCGCCAGTATCGCGAGAGTTGCTTTCGACGTGGTGGCGGGAACGTACCGGCCCCGCTGTGGGAGCGGTTAGGAAAGGCGGCGGCCGACCGAATGGCGGACAGCCCCAGTCCCGACAGCGAGCCGACGACGCGCACGCTACTGCGGCGCGTGCTGGACACAGCGGACGTTCGCTCCCCGCGGCGGCGCCGGAGTGCCCGGAATGCGTACGTGGCCGCGGGGATGGTGCGGGCGGGTAGAGTGGAGTCCGGACAGGAACCGACGCCCACCCTGGTCCGGGAGGAAAATTGAGTCTCTTGGGCTTGGCGGCAGAGCCCTATGTCCCGAGGAACGAGGGCACTTCCCTCCTCAGGCTGAGCCCGGAGCAGCTCCGCTGTGTGTGTGTCTCCCCACCCTGGGAACCCCAGGCTGTCATCCCCGAAGTGCTGGCTAACAAGAAGGCTGGTCTTTAGGCTGTTTTGCCCAAACTAGCCCAGGACGTGTACAGCCTCTGCTGCCTCTGTTTCCCAGGTGGCCTCAACTTTCCCTGCATTTTAAGTCCTAATCTGTGGTTCCCACCGGGAATGATGGAAAGGGGCCAGAGAGCCTGTGCAGAGGTTGGGAGGCAGGAACTGGACCTAGGGGACAGCACTTTGTCCCGACTTTGTGGGGCTGGAAGAGGGCTGTGATGAGCTCCTCGGGCAGAGGGTGTAGACGTCTGCGTGCACTGATTTCAAGTGTTAAGTCACTCAAGATAGTTTGCTTGTTTTGTTTTCGCAATATTGAGGATTGAACCCAGGAACATGTGCATGCTTTTTTAAAAAAAAGCACTGGGCGGGGGGGGGGGGTCGCTGCTGGAGAGATGGCTTAGTGGTTAAGGTGTTTGCCTGCACAGCCAGAGGATTCAGGTTCGATACCCCACGACCCAGTAAGCGAGATGCACAAGGTGGCGCATGTGTCTGGACTTTGCAGCATCTGGAGGCCCTGGTGCATCCATTTTCTTTCTCTCTCAATCACTCATCTTCTCCTTCTCTCTCAAATAAATAAATGCATTAAAAAAAAAAAACACCCTAGGCCTGGAGAGATGGCTCAGAAGTTAAGGCACTTGCCTGCAAAGCCTAATGACCTGAATTTAATTCCCCAGTACCCACATAAGGCCAGATGCACAAAGTGGCACATGCATCTGGAGTTCTAGAGGCCCTGGCATATCCATTCTCTCTCTTTTTCCTCTCTTTGTCTCTCTGCTCACAATTTTTTTTAAAGCACCCTATGTCTGAGCTATATACCTAGCCCTTTATATAATTAAAAAAAAAAAAACTTATCTATTTGCAAGTAGAGAGAGATAGAAGAGACAGATGGGTGCACCAGGGCCTTCAGCCACTGCAAACAGACTCTAGATGCATGTCCCACTTTGTGTATCTGGTTTTTATATGGGTACTAGGGAATTGAACTGTGCTTATTAGCCTCTGCAATCAAGCCCCTTAACCACTGAGCCATCTCTTCAGCCCCCTTTATGTAATTTTTATTTGAGAGAGTCTCACTAAGTTGCTCAGGATAGCCTTGAATTCATGCTGATCTTCCTGCCTCAGCCTCTGAGTAGCTGGGATTACAGGCTCTGCTTTCATACCTCTGAGTAGAAGCCAGGCTAGCTCAGCAGACAAAGTGTGAGATGCTTAGACATAGGAGTGATAAGGTGTGAGCTGTCCCTGAGTTCTAAAACAGATTGGACAAGTGACCTTGGGGTGACCCACGTGGAACTTGTCAGACCCTAACAACTTAACTTAAAAGCTTTAAAAATGCATAAATTTCTTTTTTTTCAAATTTATTATTTTTTAGTATATATGTATTTTTTATTCCATAATTATATATAATGAACCATGGTACTTCCATCCCCCCTTTCCCTTTTGCAACTCTACTTTCCATCATATCCCTTCCTCCTCTCAATCAGTCTCTTTTATTTATTATTATTATTATTATCTTTTTTTTTTTTTGAGGTAGGGGTCTCACTCTAGCCCAGGCTGACCTGGAATTCCCTCTGCTCAGGGTGGCCTCAAGCTCATGGCGATCCTCCTACCTCTGCCTCCAAAGTGCTGGGATTAAAGGCACATGCCATACTACCATGCCCAGCTCTCTCTTTTATTTTTATGTCATCATCTTTTCCTTCTAGTATGATGGTCTTGTGTAGGTACTGTGAGGCACTTGTGGTCATGGATACCCATGCTAATTTTTGTTTGTTTGTTCTTTTGTTTTTCGAGGTAGGGTCTCACTCTAGCATAGGCTGACCTGGAATTCACTCTGTAGACTCAGGCTGGTCTTGAACTCTTGGCAATCCTTCTACCTCTGCCTCCCAACTGCTGGGATTAAAGTTGTGTGCCATCATGTCCGGCTAGACCAAGACTTTTGGCAAAAGCATATGTCTACATCATCTAGCCCTTCATCCCTACCCTCCTCTATAGTTCTTAGAGCCATTGGTCTTTTCCACAGCATCCAAAGAAGTGTATTTGAAACAACATCCTCTAGGAGCCTGGGTAGCCAAACAAAGACGTCTGTCAGAAGACGTTCCCATGGAGCCAGGGTAAGTGCCCAGTCCACTGACCACTATAGTGTCTTGAATGCCGTCATGGGATCCTGAGGTCTGTTTCTGCTTTGGAGTCCATCCTGAGGGACTCTCAAGCAAAAGAACAGACTGGTTGCATAGTGCTTTCCCTCATAGTCGATTGGCAGATTGGCTCATGTTCAAGCCAGTGCATACCTGGAGAAAGACACACCACGGACTCTGTTGAAGAACATCCTACTAACTGGTAAGTGGGTGCTGGCTTGCCAGTCAAAATTAGGTACCATGCTAACAGCCCATGGTCGGGCTGTCTATCAACACCACCTTGTCCTTGATGTTTCTGCAGCCCCAGAATCTTCCATCATGATGCCAAACCCAGTGGTGAAGCTAGTGCCATTATCACAGGTGGTCCAGTCCTACAGACGGGAAAGCAGCCAGGGCAGGTACACAGTGCACTGCCCTTATGAGTTGTGTGGTCAGCTGTGGTCTGGGGTCCTCACAAGGTTTAGTTGGGGTTTCTGGCATATCTGAGACAAACCTCATCCATATAGCCTGGAGCTGCAACTTCCTGAACTGGATCCCCCAACAACCCTGGGTCCAGGTCTTCCAACCTCTAGCCGGAAGAAGCAAAGGCTAAGATTATCAGTGTTTCAGCAAGAAGTGAACCAGGGGTTACCCCTCTCTCAAGGTGAGGTCTGGGACACTCTGTTGCTATCCTCTCCCTCCTGTCGTCCAGAGAGGTGGAGGAGGTCTGGGAGAGCTGTCATGGGCCGGAGTGATTTACAGTGGTTTGTTCTTTTTACATTGTCTTGCTGGTCCCTGACAGAGCTTCCAGTGAATGCTGATTCTTCATCCTTCACCAGGTGCTTGCTTTTTCTGGGATTTGTTGGAACAGACACTTGAGGAGGGAGGTGCTGACTGATGGATTCAGATCATAGGCTCCCTGCTGGTTTTAGCCTTACAGCATAGTGACCATAATCTAAGAGATGAGAGCCCTAGGGTAGATGGTGGAATCCTTTGGGGGAGCTAGGCTCCAGGTACCTAACTTTCCTTATGCTTCCTTTCTTTTTACCAGGTCCCTCAACCTGACCTTTACCACACCTCTTCAGCCACAGTCTGTGAGGAGACCTGGTTTGGCTCGTAGACCTCCCACACGCCGGGCTGTAGATGTAGGTGCCCTTTTGCAGGACCTGCAAGATAATTCCGTGGCCTCAGCTCCTCCAGGTAAGGTTGACGATTTCCCCTTCTAACCTTTGAGGAAAGCTATCCTAATGACAGAAGGTGCTGGTGAGTTCAGGATTTCCCCCTGTTGGTAGGGTCAAGGTCAAATATATAAGCCTGGCATATAGGTCTATAAGGACTTTCTGCTTTCTTTTCACAAGGTGCCCGTGGCCCCTGTGTCTCTTCCATGATACAGGACTGAGGGTAGAAGGAAATGGGTATGGTGTGGTTTGGTGGATGGAGTTTATTGTAAGGCAGAAAGAGACAAAGTTGTGTGCTAGGTATGGTAGTGCAAGCCTTTAATACCAGCACTTGGGAGACTGATGTTAGGAGAGTCACTGTGAATTTGAGGCCAGACCAAGGTGAGTTCCAGACAGCCTGGATTAGAGTGAGACTCTGCTTTAAGAACAACAAAAAAGGGCTGGAGCAATGGCTTAGCAGTTAGGGTGCTTGCTGGCAAAGCCAAAGTACCCAGGTTCAATTCCCCAATACCTATATAAAGCCAGGTGCCCAAGGTGGTGCAAACATCTGGAGTTCGTTTGCAGTGGCCAGAGGCCCTGGTGTGCCTATTCTCTCTGTCAAATAATTTTTTTTTTTTTTTTTTGTTTTTGTTTTTTCGAGGTAGGGTCTCACTTTTAGCTCAGGCTGACCTGGAATTCTCTATGTAGTCTCAGGGTGGCCTCGAACTCACAGTGATCCTCCTACCTCTGCCTCCCAAGTGCTTGGATTAAAGGCGTGCGCCACCATCCCCAGTTTAATTTTTTTTTTTATTTTCCGAGGTAGTGTTTTACTGTAGTCCAGGTTGATCTGGAATTCACTATTTAGTCTCAGGGTGGCCTTAAACTCTTGGTGATCCTCCTACCTCTGCCTCCCAAGTGCTGGGATTAAAGGCGTGCATCACTACACCCAGCTTTGTTCTTTTTTAAAAAAATATTTTTTAGCCAGGTATAGTGATGCACGCCTTTAATCCCAGCACTTGGGAGGCAGAGGTAGGAGGATCATCATGAGTTGGAGGCCACCCTGAGAATATATAGTAAATTCCAGGTCAGCCTGAACTAGAGTGAGACCCTGCCTCAAAAAAACAATACCCCCCCCCAAAAAAAGAGTGGGGGTGGGAGGAGGGATCAAGTTTCACCATTAGAGCTGACCTAAAATCCTGACTGTAGAAGACCAGTCCACCAGTTTATGGGGTGAGTTAGGGGAAGTGGAGAGTAAGCACTGGTATGGGGTTGGGTGTGAGACTGGCAAGCTGTAGAGGCCTGGGGATATTACCCTAAGAAACAGGAAAGTAAGCAAGGAAGACTGGAAGAGAGAAGGTTTAGAATGTGAGTCACCTCATTCTAAAGGCTGCTCATACAGAGAAGACCCCTGAGGCCCTTTGCCTGAACCCTGGCAACTCAGTATCTGCAGGTGGATCTGGAATACACTGAGTGCTAGCTGGGTCTTATTTCCAGGTGATAGCCTCAGAATCCCTGTTGCTACTCAGCCAACAAACATAGTGTTGGAGGACACCCAGCCCTTCTCACAACCCTTGGTCAGCTCCTTCCCCAGTGTGCATCACTCCCTGCCCCACCCTCCTCACACTGGGGTTGAAGATGCTGAGAGGACTTTGGATCGCAGAACATGGAACAGTGGGCTTGAGCTGCAGGACCACAGTGAGTATGTGGGGCAGATGGCCTGGAGCCAACTTAGCCTGAGTGAGAGTGGCACTGAATTTTCCTCCTGCAGCCCATATGAATGTCTGAGAGCTCCCTGGCTAGAAGTTCTTCCATCCAAAAGAGAGTCAGTACTCATGCAAGAAATTCTAAATTGGCTTCCTGGTGAGGCATCTGACTTGGTACTTCTTTAGTGAGCAGGACTGACTATGCTACCACATCTTCACCCATCTCGGAGCTACAGCCTCCACTTCCAGAGGTAACAGAAGCAGCAGGATCTGAAGAGGCTGTGAGGGTCAAGGAACTAGAAGGATCTTCAGAGGATGAGGACACTTCTGGTGAGCCAGGTAAGAGACCCTATGCAGGACCAGCAGGTGAATGCTACTAGCTATGTTCAGGTTCTGGCTTGCCTAGGTTGTCTGGGAACAGGTGATATCAGGGGGCCAAGGAGACTCAGACATTTGCTTGACTGGAGTGAGGTGAGACCCTTAAAAATTAAGACAAGGAGTTGGAGAGATGGCTTAGCGGTTAAGGCATTAGCCTGCAAAGCCAAAGAATCCCAGTTCAATTCTCCAGGACCCATGTAAGCCAGATGCACAAGGGGCACATGCATCTGGAGTTTGTTTGCAGTGGCTGGAGGTCCTGGTGCATTCATTCTCTCCCTCTGCATCTTTCTGCCTCTCAAATAAATAAAATATATTTAAAAAAATTGCTAGGTGTGGTGGCACACACCTTTAATTCCAGCACTTGGGAGGCATAGGTAGGAGGATCACCATGAGTTTGAGACCACCCTGAGACTACATAGTGAATTCCAGGTCAGCCTGGGCCAGAATGAGACCCTACCTCGAAAAATAAAAAGAAACAAACAAACAAAAAAAAAAAATTAAGACAAGGAGACTAGACCTGTACAGCTGGGTGAGGTGGTCAAGTTTGAGCATCCGCATGACCCTGCTCTTTTCTCTGCAGCAAGTCCAGAATTGGCCACCAGTACCCCTGAGTTACTCCAAGCCAAGCAATCACATGAGTTTCTTGAGCTGCCCCCACCACCTGGTGTTGGAGTGTAAGAACCCGTGACTCTTATTCAATAGCCTCTAGGGAAAGGGACAGGTGTTGAGGTTGGCATTAGACACCTGGGCACAAGCATTCACTGCCCCATAGCTATACATACAAATGATTAGCAAGCACAGCAGCCCAGTGGTCATAGGCCTGAGCAAGTACCAGTATATATGATGAGGTTAGACTATGACAGTGGATCAAGATTGGGAGCTCAGAGCCCAAGGGAAAGACCAAGCTTTTGTGCTTGGCACTCCCTTCCTCACCCCCAACCATACTGCTCCTCAATACATGGTTAGAACTTCTGGGACAGCCTGTTTAAGGAATACACACATTTGGTTTCATCAGGAGCCAGTAGGACTTGTCCTTGAATGGGGACCTCCTCAAGCTATCTCTATTCAATGCTACCTCTATTCAATGCTTGTCCCCAGCTTACCTTCAGAACCTCTGGAGCCTGTGCCAGCCAGACTTCCTTCCAGGCCCCGAGCTGCAGGCCCCAGACCCTACCGTGATCCCTACAGGACTGGACTGAGCCACTATGTGAAACTCTTTAGCTTCCATGCTAAGATGCCCATGGAAAAGAAGGCTGTTGAGATGGTAGAGAGATGGTAAGTCTTAGACACCTAGGTGGGTAGAGGAGCCTTGCAGGTTATAGACTGTTAAGCCTGCTCTACTTTGACCTTCCTGGCAGCCTAGACAAATATTTCCAGAACCTTTGTAATGATCTGGAGGTGTTTGCTGCTCATGCTGGCCGCAAGACTGTGAAGCCAGAGGACTTGGAGCTGTTGCTGCGACGGTGAGTGGGCAAAAAAGGGATGCTGAATATGGGAGTGCTGGTGCTAGTGCTGATCTGTGACCCTGTCTTCCTCTGATGCAGGCAGGGTCTAGTCACTGATGAAGTCTCAATGCATGTGCTTGTGGAGCAACACCTGCCCATGGAGTACCGTCAGCTGCTCATCCCCTGTGCGTTCAGTGGCAATTCTGTCTTCCCTGCCCATTAGGTAGGCAGACCTAATATTTTCTCTGTCCCAACCTGGGAACCATTGAGTCCACATAATCCTCAAGGTCTCCTCCCATGTCCTAGCATCAATAAAATGTCACAAACAGAATATTCTGCTTTTTGGTGCATGTCCTGATGTCAGCCCAGATGCCTCCACAAACTCCACACATTTGACTTTGCAATACAGCCTAGAAGAGAATATGGATTCAAACAGAGTATTATTAAAAAAAAAAAAAAAAAAAGTTGGGTTAGTAGCACTGGGGTACTCTGGCTGCCTACAAAGGTCCTAGCTTGCTGGCTCTTGCTCCCGCGGTCCCATGCGCTTGACATCTGCCATCTGAAGCCGTTCAAGTATAATGTGGAGCTTGGTCACAGTGGTCCCCTGCTTCTCATCGTCATCCTCTGGCAGTTCTGACACAGGGAGCTGAAAGGCCTGGCTCAGGTAAGCACTCAGAGTCGGCTTGTCCAGACTGGGGTCAATATTCATCAGGGCCTCACGCAGCCTCAGTAGACTCACTCCTTCATTGCTGCCCCTTAAAGAAAAAGAAAGATAGGCTTGAGCCCCCTCTATCTCAGACTCTTAAGTGTCTACCTTTCTGCCAGTCTTGAGCAGTATATAATACCGAGCAACATGCTCAGTGGCTGAGTAGGACTGTGGGCCCCAGGGTTACTCACTGATCCCGGAGCAGTTCCTCCTTGAGTTCTCCTAAGTACAGTTTTTTTTCATTCTCATACTGTTCCCACAGCTTTTTTGTAAAGTGATTACTCTGGCCCTCCTCATTCTGGGGTGGAGGAGACACAAGGCAGAGAAAGGCCACATTGGCTAGGGTCTAATCAAGGCTATGGAAGGGACTGGGCTAGTTCTGATTCCTCTACAAACCTCTGTAAACAGTGAATGGTAGTCGACCAATTCTGCATTGCTGCCGTTAGAATGCCAGGTCACTGCCTCCATCAGCTCCTGAATTTGCTCTTCCTTCTTGAGGGGAAAGGTATTCTTGAGGATAGCACTATGGGAGAAACAAAAGGGTCTGTAGGGCCTACGATCCCCTACTAATGTTTAAGACAATGTGTTGTATCTTTTTGTTTTTAGAAAAGGTCTTGCTGGCCTTGAACTAATAGTGAGCCTCCTGCCTCAGTTTCCTAAGTGGGTATGTGCCACCATGTCTTTTGAGAGCAAGAGAGAGAGAAAGAGGTAGAAAGAGAGAAACAGAATGGGTGAATCAGGGCCTCCAGCCACTGCAAACAAACTCCAGATGAATGCACCCCCTTGTGCAGCTGAGTTACATAGGTACTGGGGAATCGAGCCTTGAACCAGGATCCTTAGGCTTCACAGGTAAGCGTTTAATCTCTAAGCAATTTCTCCAGCCCCTCCTCCCCTTTAATTTTTCTTTTTTTTTCCTTGAGGTAGTGCTCACTCTAGCCCAGGCTGACTTGGAATTCAATGTGTAATCTCAGGGTGGCCTTGAACTCGCAGCAGTCCTCCTACCTCAGCCTCTTAGTGCTGGGATTAAAGGCATGCACCACCTTGTCCAGCTTTTTGTTTGTGTTTTAAGGTAGGGTGTCAGTGAAGCCCAGGCTGACCTGGACTTCACTCTGTAGTCTCAGGGTAGCCTCGAACTTATGGTGATCCTCCTACCTTTGCCTCCCAAGTGCTGGGGACTAAAGGCGTGCGCCACCATGCCCGGCCTGCCCAGTTTATTTTATTTTATTTTATTTATTTATTTTTGGTTTTTCAAGGTAGGGTCTCACTCTAGCCCAGGCTGACCTGGAATTCACTGTGGAGTCTCAGGGTGACCTTGAACTCAAGGCAATCCTCCTACCTCTGCCTCCCGAGTGCTGGGATTAAAGGCGTGCGCCAACACACCCAGCTTTTATTTTATTTAAAAAATTATTTATTTTTTTTCGAAAGTGACAGAAAGAGAAAGAGGCAGATAGAGACAGAGAGAATGGGCGTGCCAGGGCCTCCAACCACTGCAAATGAACTCCAGACACATGTGCCTCCTTGTGCATCTGGCTAACGTGGGTCCTGGGGAATCGAGCCTCAAACCAGGGTCTTTAGGCTTCACAGGCAAGCACTTAACTGCTAAGCCATCTCTCCAGTCCCCCGGTTTATTTTTAAAATGTTTTTGAAACAACATTTTTTTTAATTTGGAAAAAAAAAAAATCTTAAGAGTGAGATAGAGAGACAAGCAGAGAAATGGAGAGAATTGGTGTGCTGGGGCCTCAACCACTGCAGTTGAACTCCAGATACTTGCACTACCTAGTGGGCATGTGCAGTCTTGCGCTTGCCTCACCTTTTGTGTGTCTGGCTTACATGGTATCTGTAGAGTTGAACATAGGTCCTTAGGCTTTGCAGGCAAGTGCCTTAACCACTAAGCCATCGCTATACCTCCCACCCTTTTCTTTCCCAAGGTAGGGTCTCACTCTAGCTTATATTGTCCTGGAATTCACTGTGTAGTCTCAGGATGGCCTTGAACTCATGGCAATTCTCCTACCTCTGCCTCCTGAGTACTGGGAATAAAGGTATGTGCCGCCATGCCTAGCTGAAACAAAGTTTTGTACTAGGTGGTCTAGAACTCATGACACTTCCTGCTTCCACCTTTCAAATACTGAAATTAAGGCATGTGTCACCATGCTTGGTGAGAACAGGCTTTGAGGCTGTGATATTTCCTACAAAGCTCTTTTTCTCCTGCATACCTGGGATCCAAGCCAGCCATGGAGTTTGTGCTAGAGTGGCCTCGCTGGCCTCTTACCTGAACTGCTCCATGGTGAGGAACCCCTCATTCTGACTATCAGCATTTGTCATCTCCTTCAGCAGATGGGCTACTGTCTCCTTCTGGTTGACAAATACACTCTCTGACATCTACAAAAAGAAAAATATTTAGTAAAATGCTGCTTCTCGGAAAGAAGCAGAACTGGACTGGACTGTCTCCCTAAGACTTGCTGTCTCCCTAAAGGGGGACAGTTAGGGAATAGGCCAAAGCTCACCTTCCCCATCAGGACTGCATAAAACTGACTCATGACCTCATTGGAGCGGAAAAGCTTGATATTTTCAAAAATAGTGTAGGCCCAGGGTACAGCATTATCGGGCCCAAAACGACGCTCCAGGAAATTGAAGAAGAAATCTGGAAACAGCTCCTTCTACAGGATGGGGGAAAATGCAAGGTCAATTTTCCCCCAAATCTGGCCCTCTCCCTGCTCTTTAACACCTCAAGGCAACCCCCAAAAGACTGGATCTGAAGGCTATGCGAGGCCAACATGACTGGTGAGAGCTGACCTGTTCCTCTGCAAGACGTTCCTTCCAGGCATCCTTGAGAAGGTTTACCACATATTTCTTGCTTGGCTTCTTGTTCTCCACAGGACCATCAATCCGAAGGAAAGGTGGAATGCTTTCCCCATAACCCTGAAAGGCCCATGTCAGCTCAGGTCTGATCTCTCTTGCCCCACCTCCAAACAAGAAAGAGACCCAGATGGCTCCCCACAAGCTCAAGACTCAGCATCACTGCTTGAGTATCATGACTCTGGTGCCAAGCCTCTGGTTCAGGGACTCCCCTACCAGACCAGGGAAGAAGTCTTTCTCCCGCAGCAGTCCCTCTCCAATCTCCTCCAGAAGCAAATCCACCAACTGGTCACTGTTCTTGCCCTCAGCTAGCATTTGCCAGCGTTTTGGGCCCCCTGCCACAACATCTGCAGGTGGAGAGAGAGAACTAGAATCGAGCTCACACCCTTTAGCAGACCCTGGGACCCCTGGAATTATCATTACTTTCACATTTGGTCCAATCAGGTCGTGGCGTGGAGGTGCGGTGGATGTTTTGCAGCTCAGAAGAGAACTGGTCCCTCTCTTTCAATGTGGTCATGTGCAACTGCAACAATAACTCATGCTCCTTGCGGACCTCTTCATAGTCAGCTTTCAGGCTGTCCAGCTGCAGACAAGGTGATTGGTCCTAGCTACCCATCTGCCTGACCATGCCCTACTGTGTCTAGCCCTGCCTACCCACAAGCACCTGCTCTTGAAGATCATGGTTGGTCTTCTCTTGCATTTCAAAGTCTCTCCTGGGTACAACATCTCCAAAGTTGGCCTTCATAGTGTTGAGTTCCATCTGTGTACGGGTCAGGTCTTGCCGGGTAATCTTCAGAGCCAATGTTAGCTTCACAGGGTCCTCTCCCCAGACACCTGCCAGGGGCCCACTAGCCTGTCACCCTGGTTCTGGGGCTTGTACCGAGCATTTGGTTGAATGTCCCTTGGGGCATGCCTAAGGACTTTCTTCCCTGTTTGGGATTCTCTGGGTCTACAGGACCACCAACCTAGGGTTTCAGGCTTAAATAGAGAAGTCCAGGATGTGTGCCAGGTGTTGCCAGCTCACAAGGAGACCAGCTCCCAGCCATGTAGCTGGTAGAAGGGACATGCCCCCAACATATATGGGCATGGAATGAGAAGATATTAGAAATTTTGAATAGGACACCAATGAGAGACAGACTTTAGCCCCTCAGAAGCAGAGCAGCCTGACTCAGGTTACCTGCAGACTGGGCAAGGGACATGTCCTCCTTCTGGTACCGCAGCTCATTCAGGCTCCCAATGAGGACCTTGCGGGCATCTCGCTCAGTAAGGTAGCGCAAGTACTCCTCAGCCAAGCTCTTCTTCAATTTGGACACCTGTCAAGAAGGTGACTGTAGTCAATAGCTTCTCTTTCCTTCTGTGGGAAGCCAGTCAGCATAGGGGTGTAATGGGTGCTGGGTGATCCCCCTTTGTTTAGGAACAGGAAAGGTGGAAGAAGGAGAGTGGCCATCCTGAGAATGCAACAGGATGCCAATGCTTAAATCTGTTGGCTGTATGCTGAGCCCTGCAGCTGCACGCAGGGTAAAGCAAACAGGACTCTGGGGGATGAGGATGGCTTTTTCATTCCAGACAGAAGGGTTGGTGGGGTTAGGGATTGTTTCATTATTCATGGTCACCTCTGGGATGAAGCTGGACAGGAACTTGGTCAGCATACTATTTCTATTCACCTCACTCTGCAATGAAACCTTCTCCTCATTCTTTTTGTCAATGAGTTTTAGCAGTTTCATCTTCTCTTTCTTGAGCATGGCAATTTCATACTTCTCTTCAGCCCTCATGGCCAGGATCCTCTCATTGCACTCCTCATTCACAGTGATGAGTTTGGCCTTCAGGGGCTCCAGGGCTCTAATCTTCTCCCTTTGGTGGGCTGGACAGCATGGACAGGTAGGAGAGATCTTTTGGGGCCATGAAGATCACCCAAGTGACATTGATCCCTGAGTGAGGAATTGTCACAAACATCAAGAGGGTATGCTTGTCTTGTTCAAAGCCATGACACCTGCTTTGGACCTTCCCACTCTTGCTTTTAAAGCACGGGCTAGGGCTGTAGTATACATATAGCTCAGTGGTACAGTGCTTGCCTAGCATGTGTGAGGCACTAGGTTCAATCTCTAGCATTGTAAAAGGAAAAAAAACAACAGAAGCCAAGTCTGGATGAGATTCAAGATCTCTCCCATGCCCTTTTCTTTTTCTTTGGTTTTCAAGATTTTCTCTGTTTACTACAAATAATACTCCATCATGTTTCTCAAGGATGGAAGGGGGTGAGGTGCCTTAGCACAGAAAAATACATGCAAGCCTGGTATGGTGGCACACACCTTTAATCCCAGCACTTGGGAGGCAGAGGTAGGAGGATTTCTGAGTTTGAGGCCAGCCTAGGACTACAGAATTGAGTTCCATGTCAGTGGGCTAGAGTATCACTCTACCTCAAAGGAAGAAAAAAAAAAGAGATAAGAAAGAAAAATATATGCAAACAGTAACCTCAAGGCTGAAGAGATGGCTTCGAGCCTTGCCAAGGGACCCAGATTTGATTCCCCAGCACCCATGTAAAGCCAGATCCATAAGGTTGGGCATAAGTTCAGTTCATTTGCAACGGTGGGAGCACCCATTCTATCTGCCTCTTTCTCTGTCAAATCAATTTAAAATATATATATTTTAAAGCCAGGTGTGGTAACACATGCTTTTAATCACAGTACTTGGGAGACAGAAAGAGGAGAATCACTGTGAGTTTGAGGTCACCTGAGACTACAAAGTGAATTCAAGGTCAGCCTGGACTAGAGTGAGACACTATCTTGAAAACCAAAAACAAATTAATCTGGGCAACGTGAAACCCTGATTCAGAAAAAATTGTGGAGCTGGAGAGTTGGCTTAGTGCTCAAGACTCAAGGCCTGCAAAGCCAAAGGACCTTGGTTTGATTCCCCAGAACCCTCATAAGCCAGATGTGCAAGGGGGGCACATGCATCTGAAGTTCATTTGCAGTGGCTAGAGGCCCTGGTGTACCCATTCTCTCTCTCTCTCTCTCTCTCTCTCTCTCTCTCCCTCTCCCTCCCTCCCTCTCTCTCTCTCTCTCTCTCTCTCTCTCTCTGTCTCTCTCTCTGTCTCTCTCTGACTCTTTCAAATAAATAATAAAACCACACATATATATAAAGGTGACCTCAAAACCCAGTTAGTAGCTGTCTCAGCCCTGTTGTGGAGATCCAGAAAGTCAAATTGGGATACTCCATGTCCATTCTAGTTTGTTCTCAGAAGGGAAGTTGCATCCTTACCCAGCATCATCTCATATGCATTCTTGATGGAGGATAGCAGTGGCTTGTATGTTTTGAAATCCTCTATGAAGAACTCAAAGATTTCTCTATAAGGCTGGCAAGAAAAGGGAACCTATCATTTCCTGACCCATGCTTTTTTCCCCTCTCAGTGGAGTTGGATGTTTTTCTTACATGAGGCTTCCAAGTAAGCCAGGTCTGGCCAGGCACTACCCAGGTCTCTTAGCATCATAGAGCTGGGAAAGTGGGATAGCCATAGAGTTCTCTTTTGGTGCCAATTTTGAAACCGAGCAAGCTACCACAGCCAATTCTGATATGCTACCTAAGCTCTCTCTGGCTGCCCAGGTGGCCAGGCTCTCACCTTCAGTCCCTCCCATCTCAGAGCCCTATGGATGCAAGGCTTTGACTATGAAGTGGAGGTAAGATCTCTTATCCCACTTGAACACAGGAATATCTTTTTTCTCCTTCAGGAAGCGCCTGAAGTAAAGTGGGAACCTCTTAATTATTATTATTAGTTTATTTTTGGTTTATTGAGGTAGGGTCTTGCTCTGGCCAAAGCTTACCTGGAATTCATTGTATAGTCTCAGGCTGGCCTCAAATTCTTGGTGATCCTCCTACCTCTGCCTCCTGAGTGCTGGGATTGAAGGTGTGTATCATCATGTCCAGCCTTTTAATTTTTAATTAATTTTTTTTTTTTTTTTGAGGTAGAGTCTCTAGCCCAGGCTGACCTGGAACTCACTCCATAGTCCCATGCTGCTCTTGAACTCACAACGATTCTCCTACCTCTGCTTCCCAAGTGCTGGAATTAAAGGCATGTAGCACCACTTCTGGCTGAGCCTCTTATTTTTGGAGGCAGCATTGCCTACTGGAATGAGCGCAGGCTCTGGAATAAGCCCTGAGTTTGAATCCCAGCCCCATCACTTCCTAGTGGAATGCCTTCAAGCTTCTGCTTATCAAGTGTGCTCAGGGCCTGGAACATGGTATGGCTAGCTCAGAGATTTGGGATTCCCTACTATTTGAATCCCTAATAAGGACTAAAATCTGGTTGCATCTAGTCTGATAGCTCATTGCCTTTCTGGTCTCTGGGCTACGTTCCTCAACTTTCTTTTGTCTTTTTTTTTTTTTTATGTTTATTTGTTTTTTATTTTTCAAGGTAAGGTCTCACTCTAGCTCATGCTGACCTGGAATTGACTATGTAGTCTCAGGGTGGCCTCGAATTCCAGTGATCCTCCTACCTCTGCCTCCCCAGTGCTGAGTGCTAAGATTAAAGGTGTGTGCCACCATGCCCGGCTCTTTTTTTTTTTTTTTTTTTTTAACCATTCTGGTAAACACCGACTTTTGTCTGCCAAACTGCCAGATTTAGGCTTCCCATTCACTGTTGTTCTGTGACCCAGCAGTGGTGATAGGAACTACAGCATTTACATCACTAGAAGCAACCTTCAGTCTACCCAGCTCAGATGGGAAAACACAACCTTAGGACCTTTGGGTTCACATTCACTTGTTTTTCTATAAGACATGCTTGTTTTCAGAAAAGTAGAGAGTCAGAAAATTGGGAGTCTCCCCAATTTTTTCTTCCTACCCTTACCACTTTTAATCTGTGGCTCTGACCTGTAGCTTCAGCTCCTGTGTGGTATCTGTGCCCAGGTCCAGCATGATAAGCTCCTTGCGTAGGTAGTTCTCCAGCTGTTCCAGGTACTTGGGCTTGGACGTGCCCAAGGGATGCTGCTGCCAGCTACTGCAGGGAATAGTGGTCTGAGATGTCACCAGCCCCAAGGGTCCTTGCACTCTTAGTCTTGGGGCAGCACATTTCTCTACCCTGTCTGCTGGCCCAATGCAAACCAGCCCACCCACCGTTGGGGGGACCCTCGCTTACTTGACTCGCTTCCGACCATCTTCTGAACAGGGCTTTCGATTGTATGGAAGGTTCTGTCCACTGACATATGTAGGCCATGGGGACAGGTGACCACCAATGGAGAACTTCGAGAGCTTTAAGGAGGGACAGCTGGTGTTACCTTAGCAACAATACTCCCCTTCCCTTTTAAAAAATCTTTTGATTGGTGGGGTGGGGGCTTTTTTCAAGAAAGGGTCTTGCTGTAGCCCAGGCTGACCTGGAATTCACTATGTAATTTCAGGGTGGCCTCAACCTCACGGTAATCTTCCTACCTCTGCCTCCTGCGCGCTGAGATTAAAGACGTACACCACCATGCCCTGCTCTTTTTATTTCTTCAAGGTAAGGTCTCAATGTAGCCCAGGCTGACCTGGAATGCACTCTTTGGTACCAGATTGGCCCCAAATTCACAGGGATTGTAGCAGACAACTTCAGGTTCACTGAGATGAACTTTCAGACCAGGCACAATTATGGAAGAAGGGATTTATTGAAGCTTACAGATCCATGGGAAGTTCCATAATGGCAGAAGAAGCTGGCCTGCCTTCACAGGCCCAAGGAGACAGAGAAGCACAAGCCTAAAGGTCAAAAGCCATACATAGCACACTTCAGGAACTCCTGCTAGGCACACTTTGCATATCTTTAGATTGAAATCAGAAACCCACCACCACACCTTAAGATCACCCAGTGACATTGCCTCCAGGCAGGTAGCCAGCTGATGCAAACTACAAACAACTGAATATATTTGGGGCCATCTATTCTATTCAAACCACCACAGGGATCCTCTTCTGCCTCCTGAGTGCTGGTGTGTGCCTTTCCCACCCACAGCTTCCCCTTCTGTGGTAGTTTGATTCAGGGGTCCCCCATAAACTTAGGTGTTCTGAATGCTAGGTCCCCAGCTGATGGCAATTGGAAATGAAAGCCTCCTAAAGGCTGTGTATTGTTGGGGGTGGAGTTATGTGTATTATAGCCAGTTTCCCCTTGCCAGTGTTTGGCACACTCTCCTGTTGCTTTTGTCCACCCGATGTTGGCAAGGTTCCCTTTGAGTATGTAAGCCAAAATAAAACCTTTTCCCCCCAAAAGCTGCTCTTGATCAGGTGATTTCTGCTAGCAATGTGAACCTGCAACACCACTCCCCCTTTTTTTTCCAAGGTAGGGCCTTACTCTAGCACAGGCTGACCTGGTATTCACTATGTAGTCTTAGGGTGGCCTTGAACTCACAGTGATCCTCTTACCTCTGCCTCCTGAGTGCTGGGATTAAAGGTGTGCACCACCATGCTCAGCCCCCTACCCTTTTTAAAACAAATTTTTAAACATTTTGGGCTGGAGAGATGGCTTAGCAGTTAAGGTGCTTGCCTGCAAAGCCAAAGAACTCTTGATCAAATCTCTAGGTCCCATGTAAGCCAGCCACACAGTGATAAAGGTGCACAATGTTACACATGTGCACAAGGGGGCAGATATATATATATGTAAAATCTTTCTGTGTATATACACATATCTCTATCTATATGTATGTATATACATACAGAGAGAGAGATAGTGCGCGTGCACTGATGGGTGCTCCAGGTCCTCTAGCCACTGCAGACCAACTCCAGACACATGTGCCACCTTGTATGTCTAACTTTACGTGGATATTGGGGAATTGAATCTGGGTCCTTTGCCTTTGCAAGCAAGTACCTTAACCACTAAGCCATCTCTCCAGCACTTCTTCCCTTTTTGTGTGTGGTTGGAGATTGAATGCCGTGCCTCACACATGCAGGACAAGTGGATAAGTGCTATAGTGCTATATCCTCTGTTTCTTCCCATTCCTAATTTTCTTTTTCTTTCTTTCTTTTTTTTTTTTTTTTGTTGTTGTTAGTTTTTTGAGGTAGGGTCTCACTCTAGCCCAGGCTGACCTGGAATTCACTCTATTCTCAGGGTGGCCTCGAACTCATGGCAATCTTCCTATCTTTGCCTCTTGAGTGCTGGGATTAAAAGCGTGCACCACCACACCTGGCTCACATTCCTAATTTTCTAAAGCCCATCTGCTACATGCCATATAACTTAAAATACTTTTATTTATTTATTAGAGAGAGAGAGAGAGAGAGAGAATGGGTGGGTCAGAGCCTCCAGCCGTTGCAAACAAACTCCAGATGCATGCACCACCATGTGCATCTGGCTTATGTGGGTCCTGGAGAATCAAACCTGGGTCCTTTGGCTTTGCAGGCAAGTGCCTTAAATACCAAGCCATCTCTCCAGCCCTGCATGTCATATATTTATCAGGGTCTTGCTATATACCCTTGGGCTTGGATTCATCACACACCAGCCTCTGCCTCCTCTAATCCTGTATACATTAGTATGTGCAGCTGCAAACATCTCTTAATCTGGCTCATAATAGAAACTGTAGTCCTTTCTGGATGTGGTGGCATATGACTTTAATCTCAGCACTTGGGAGGCAGAGGTAGGAAGACTGCTGTGAGTTCCAGGTCATCTGGAGCTAGAGTGAACCCTACCTCAAAAAGAGACTGCTTGGGCAGAACCAACACCTTAGGGATGTAACAGTGTGGCAGAAGATTTAAATATTTATGAATAGGGGGCTGGAGAGATGGCGTGCCAATTAAATTGCTTGTTTGTGAAGCCTAAGAACTCTGGTTCATAAGCCAGATGCCCATGGTGACACATGCATCTGGAATTTGTTTGCAGTGGCTAGAGCTTCTCCTTGAGACTACACTCCTTTAATCCCAGAAGTAGAATCACTGAGTTCAAGGCCAACCTGGGACTACAGAGTTTCAGGAAAGCCTGTGCTACAGTGAGACCCTACCTTGAAAAGGAAAAAAAAAAAAAAAAAACAAAAAAAACTTTCCTCCCATCAGCTGGAGTTTTGTTTGTTTGGTTTTTTTGTTTGTTTGTTTGTTTGTTTTTCAGCTGTTCTGCATTGAGACAGTAGAAAGAGCTGGGCATGGTGGTGTATGCCTTTTAATACCAGAACTTGAGAGAGGCATAAGTAGGAGGATTGTTATGAATTTGAGGCCAGCCTGAGACTACATAGTAAATTCCAGGTCAGCTTGGGCTAGAACAAGACCGTACCTTTTAAAAAAAGAAAACACTTTCAGTTAAGTTGGCAGCATAGTAGCCACACTAAAGCAGCCTAGGGACGGAAATAAACAGAAAAACAGCAAAATACACTCTTCTACTGAAAAGTGAAAGTGTATAAATTATCATCCACAGCAGAGGAGAACCTCAGATCTTCTAGAAAGGAGAAAACTGGTCAGAATCTTTCCAAGGCACCAGTGGTCCTGGTCCACGTGCCTCCCCAGCTCACGGTGCAGAGCTTACTAGCAGAAACCAGGTGAAGGGATTTTTTTTCCCCCCCCCACTCACACCAACCTCCTTACAAAGACAAGAAACCTGAAGGGGAAGACAACAGGGACCTGCTAAGCAGCTGCTGAAGGAGATCACAAATGGTACCAGCTGAATAGCTCAAGTACAATTCCAGGCTTCCTGCACAGTCTCCCATCTCCCAACCACCAGTGCCAAGAACCTCTGGAGAACCCCTCTCACATGCCCTCCCCACTCACATGGCATCCAGCACAGCTGATCAGAACACCAGATCCACAGTGAACCAGAGAGGGACTGAGGTGGTAACTCAGCATTGGTGAGATTAGAAGCCACTCCAAAAGGGAACAGGACCTTGGTTCAATTCCCCAGGACCCATATAAGCCAGATGCACAAGGTGGCACATGCATCTGTAGTTCCTTTGCAGTGACTGGAAGCCCTTGCACACCCATTCTCTCTCTCACTCTGCCTTTTTCCCCTCTCAAATAAAATATCAAAAAAAAGAAAAAGAAAATTTGGGCTGGAGAGATGACTTAGTGGTTAAGGCGTTTGCCTGCAAAGTAAAAGGATCCCTTTTCCACTTTCTAGGACTCAGGTAAGCCAGATGCACAAGGGTCCAAGCGTTGAATTCATTTGCAGTGGCTGGAGACCACTAATAACCACTGGGACCTCATGGAATTACAAAGCTTTTGTACAGCAAACGACACTGTGACTAGAGCAAAGGTGCAACCTAAAGAATGGGAGAATATCTTTGCCAGCTATACATCTGACAAAGGACTAATACCCAGGACATACAACTCAAAAAAGGGGGGGAGCTGGAGAGGTGGCTTAGCAGTTAAGCGCTTGCCTGTGAAGCCTAGGGACCCTGGTTTGAGGCTCGATTCTCCAGGACCCACGTTAGCCAGATGCACAAGGAGGTGCACATGTCTGGCTGGAGTTTGTTTGCAGTGGCTGGAGGCCCTGGTGCGCCCATTCTCTCTCTGCCTCTTTCTCTCTGTCACTCTCAAATAAATAAAAATAAATAAGAAATCAAAGAACCCAATTAAACAATGGAACTAAACTGGGTGTGGTGGCGAACACCTTTAATCCCAGCACTTGGGAGGCAGAGGTAGGAGGGTCGCTATGAGTTTGAGGCCACCTGAGACTACATAGTGAATTCCAGGTCAGCCTGAAGGAAGACCCTACCTTGAAAAACCAAAAAAAAAAAAAAAAAAAACAAAAAACAAAAAAACATGGAACTAGAGCCAGGTTGTGGTGGCACAGGCCTTTAATCCCAACACTTGGGAAGCAGAGGTAGGAGGATTGCCGTGAGTTCCAGGCCACCCTGAATTCCAGGACAGCCTGGGCTAGAGTGAGAACCTACCTCAAAAAACCAAAGCAAAGTTTCCATCAGTTCCAGACAACTGAGGAGAGTGGCAGGTTCCAGGTGACAGTCTACTCTCCTCAGCTCTTGGTTGGCAGAGTGCCAGCATGAAAGAGTGGGCAGGTACAGACTGGATAAAGCCAACTAACTGCTCACAGTATGGTAGGAGAGGATGGGATACACGATGCCAACTCAGAGACCACCAAGGTCACCATTCAGGGTGAAAGTGATACTCAGAGTGAACAGGGCCTTGCCCAATCTGCTTTCCTCTCTTCTTCCCACTATTATGTGTGTCATCACCCCTCAGAATCCCCAAATAAATGAAGTCTAACAACTGATCTGTATTAAAAAAAAAAAAAAAGAGAGAGAAACCAAACCAAACAAACAGACTAACGAATTCAATAAATATTGGGGCTAAGAACAGTGTTTAAAGGTGCTTGCTCACAAACCTGCTGGTTGAGGTTTGATTTCCCAGTACCCATGTAAAGCCAAGCACATGCATCTGCAGTTAGGTTGAGTGAGAGAAGACCCTGGCATACCTATACATGCAAACACACACACACACTCATGCAAATAAAAATTTAATTTCAGCCAAGCATGGTGGCACACACCTTTAACTTTAGCATTTGGGAGGCACAGGTATGAGGATGGCTGAGAGTTTGAGGCCACCCTGAGACTACAGAGTGAATTCCAGGACAGCCTGAGCTAGAGTGATTCCCATCCTCAAATACCAAAAAAAAACAAAACAAACAAACAAAAAACACCCAAAAACAGAACGAGGAATGTTTGATCCATCCCTAGGACCACATGAGACCAGGTGTGGGACTCAGGATGGCTCAGTGGTTAAAGGCCCTTGTTTGCAAAGCCTGATGTCCCAGGCTCATTGCCCCAGTGCCCAAGTAAAGCTAGTGGCGCATGTGTCTGGAGTTCATTTTCAGGGGTAGAAGCCCTGGTCCATCTGTTTCCTCTCTCTAATAAATACATAAATAATTTAAATTGAAAAACATAAAAGCCAGGCATGGTTGCACATGCCTTTAATCCCAGCACTGGAGAGGCAAAGATAGGAAGATCAGGAGGATCATTGTAAATTTGAGGCCAGCCTGAGAATGGTGTTCTTAGGCCCTCCCTGTTCTTTGCTTAGCCCTGCAGGTTAAAACTTTAAGGTGGCCATGGGAGGAGCAGCGCCCCCTGGTGGTTGAGGACACCCATGCAGAAAAATAAAAGGGTGAATGATCCTAGCCCCAAGTCCACTGAGGCTAGAATCCAATGTGAATAAAGGAGAACACATAGCTCTCCTTACCCTGGGTATGACTGATCCCATATTTTTCTCCTTATCATTAGACAGAGACCATGTCTTGGCAGTCCATAGGCTCAAAAAGCCATGTACTCCCAAATCTTCCCTATGCACACAAGAAAACTATCCCCATAGCCAACAGTGTTCCTCTGTGAGCTAGGGCTGAAAGTTCACTCAAATACGCTTTTTCTTCTTTCTTCTGAGATTTGGACAGCTGCTTGTGGATTTCATTTATTTTTATTTCTCACTTTTTTTTTTAACAAGGTGTGGTCTTGCCCAGCATTTAATTTTTTTTTTCTCTTTTTTCGAGGTAGGGTCTTACTGTAGCCCAGGCTTACCTAGAATTCACTATGTAGTCTCAGGATGGCCTGGAACTCACAGTGATCCTCCTACTTCTGCCTTCTGAGTGCTGGCATTAAAGGTGTGTACTACCACGCCCGGCTTTCTCTTTCTTTTATTGAGACAGGATCTCACTCTAGCTCAGGCTCATCTTAAACTCACTGAAATTGCAAGTGTGAGCTGCCACACCTGGATTTTGTTTTTCCCCCCGGAGGTAGGGTTTCCCTCTAGCCCAGGCTGATGGAACTCACTATGTAATCTCAGGGTGGCCTTGAACTCATGGCAATCCTCCTACCTCTGTCTACTGAGTGCTGGGATTAAAGGCCTTTTGTGGATTAAATTATTAAAATAATCTGGGGGTGGTGGCCCATGCCTTTAATCCTAGCATGTGGGAGGCAAAGGTAGGAGGATCACTGGTCTTGAACTCTCAGCAATTTTATCCTTTCAAGGGTTGGGATTACAGCTGTGAGTCACCATGCCAGTTCTACACAAAAACTTAAAAGAGGACTAGAGAGATGGCTTAGCCTTTAAGTGCTTGCCGGTGAAGCCCAAGGATCACAGATTCCCCAGTACCCATGTAAGCCAGATACACAAGATGCATCTGCAGTTTCTTTGCAGTGGCTGAAGGAACCCATTCTCTCCCTACCTCTCTCTCTCTCTCACTCTCAAATAAATAAAAAACAAATAAAAATTTTTTTGAATCCTTAAAAAAAACTTAAAAGAGGGTTGGCTCAGTAGTTAAAGGTGCTTGCTTGAAAAGCCTGATGGCCCAGGTTCAATTCCCTAGTCCCCACGTAAAGCCAGATGCACGAAGTGGCATTTGTGTCTGCAGTTTGATTGCAATGGCAAGAGGCTCTGGTGCACCCATCCTTTCTCTCTCCCCCCTCTTTCCTTTCAAATAAATAAATAAATAATAATAAAAAGAACAAGAATGGAGGAGGAACTCAGAACAAAAATACAATAAACACCCCTTTATTCTGCCTTCACACACTTGTTCACAAGTATTTATGGAGCTCTCAATGTATGTCAGCCACTTGAGGATCAGACATTAGGGTCAGAAGGACAAAAAAGCAAAGTGACAGCACCAAAGGACCTTGGCAGAAGCTAGAGAACCCATCCTGACACCTAGCACAGTATCTGGCACCTGGACCGTTGCAAGTGAAGGGGGCTTGAGGACAGGGACTGAGTCTCTCTCAGCCTTGGGTAGTCTAGGAAGGCTTTTCAGATGTATGTGCCCTTTCCCTCTCCCAATGACTGGTGGGCCTGGCCTCTCATTGGGAAGAAGCCATTCTGGTAGGGCCGTGTTTCAGGGGAGTAGTGCTTCTCAGTTGCCAGAAGATAGGTAGGTTATAGAGGTTTGACAGGTGGGATTCCAGAAGAATCATCACTAACCAGCATCCGTTCCTTCTGAGAAGGTTTGCGTTTCTGAGAACATGTGGTTTCTTCTTGAGAGGAGTCATTCGTTGTCACTCCTGAACACTGAGGGTGTGCTCTGCACAGAGGAAAAGCTGTAGTGGGTGACAGAGCCCAGAATGGGGACAACCCTCCCACCCTTCCCAAATCTACAAGGCATGGCCTCCTCTATCCTCAGAGTCAGGGTCTGGTTCTTAGTACTGTCTCCAGATTCCCAGTGATGCTGCCAAGCAAGCTCCTAGCTCTAGTAGGCCAACCCCCCCCCCTTTTTTTACACACTGTAACCCTCGTCTCTCTCTCTACTTTTTTTTTTGTTTTTTCGAGGTAGGGTCTCACTCTAGCCTAGGCTGACCTGGAATTCATTATGGAGTCTCAGGGTGGTCTCGAACTCATGGCTCTGCCTCCTACCTCTGCCTCCCAAGTGCTGGGATTAAAGGCATGCACCACCATGCCTGGCTCTCTCTACTTTTTTATTTTAAATATTTTTATTTTATTTATTTGAGAGAAAAAATAATCAGATAGATAAAGAGAATGGGCACGCCAGGGCCTCTAGTCACTGCAAACAAACTCCAGACGCATGCACCACTTTGTGCATCTGGCTTTACATGGGTCCTGGGGAATCAAACTCTGATCCTTTAGCTTTACAGGCAAGTGCCTTAGACCTCTGAGCCATCTCTCCAGCCCTGTAATCCTCTTCTGTTCAGTAGAAGCTCACCAATGCCTGTGACAGCAGGATATCCTCACCATGAGCCTAGAGGACCCTGGGGCCTCATTTCCATCCACTGAGGCTGTGATGATGGCTTTGTGCCCATGACTCTGGTACACTCTGAGGATGTGATACCAAAGGCATGGCCTATGGAACAAGAAGCAAAAGGTCTGGAGTGTAGGAGCTACCATGTCATGTGAATTTCGATTCTCCACTTAATAGCTGATAGGGTCTGGGAATTGACACCTAGAGTGTTAAAAAGACCACACTTAGGGCTGGGGAAATGGCTTAGTGGTTAAGGTATTTGCCTGCAAAGCCTAAAGACTCCAGTTTGATTCCCCAGGACCCACATAAGCCAGATGCACAAGGGGGTGCATGCATCTGGAGTTTGTTTGCAGTAGCTGGAGGCCCTGGCATGCCCATTCTCTATCTGCCTCTCTCTCTTTTATATATATAATTAAATACCACCCTTATCATTTGACCACTCTCAGACTTTTTTTTTCTTAAAGAAATGGCAGAGATTCTTTCTGTGATTCTCCCAGTTCTATAAAATTTAAATGAGAGTGATGGAAGCAAAATATTGTGTAAACTGCAAAGAGCGCCTGAAATGCTAATTATGAGAGCAGGTTGGGAGAAAAGTAAATCCTAACACCACTAACATTTGAGCCTCTTAGATGCTGGGGGGAAGCCAGGTTTATTCTAGCCAGGGAGGCATTTTGAGGGTCAACAGAAAGGGTTACATGTAGGTGAGCAAGCCCAGGTGGGAGGAAGGGAAGAAATAATTCAGCAATCTCTGGGGTCAGGGTATGCTGCTAGAGAGACCTCTGTGTTCACTGTCCTTGCTAGCTGGTGACAGTTGCTCAACCTCTAGGAACCTCAGTGTCTCTGCTCATTACAATGGCATTAGTAGGGCTGGAGAGATGGCTTAGCGGTTAAGCGCTTGCCTGTGAAGCCTAAGGACCCCGGTTCGAGGCTTGGTTCCCCAGGTCCCACGTTAGCCAGATGCACAAGGGGGCGCATGCGTCTGGAGTTCGTTTGCAGAGGCTGGAAGCCCTGGCGCACCCATTTTCTCTCTCTCCCTCTATCTGTCTTTCTTTCTGTGTCTGTCGCTCTCAAATAAATAAATAAAAAATTAAAAAAAAATGGCATTAGTAAGGGGCCTTTAAGCCCAGCACTCGGGAGGCAGAGGTAGGAGGATTCCAGTGAGTTCAAGGCCACCTGAAACTACATAATTAATTATAATAATAATTCATTCCAGGTCAGCCTGTGCCAGAGACCCTACCTTGAAAAACCAAAATAATTCAATTTAATGAATGTAACTTGTAAAAATGTAACAAATATTTTAACAGCAAATTACATATCAGGCATATCAGGTTTATTGATAATAAATTCGTTGGGAAAGGAGTAAGGGTTCAAACCTACTCATCAAATCATCTTTGAATTTATTCCGTAGTTTTTAATGCATAAGTAATGAATTAAAGAATTTGGCAAAAATCAAGAAAAAAATATAAATATGGCATTTATTATTACCCAAACTCACATGAACCAAGTTTAGAAAACCCTATCCTGGGAGACATGGTTCTGTGGTTAAAAACACTTTTTTGGGCTGGAGAGATGGTTTAGTGATTAAGGGCTTGCCTGTGAAGCCTAAGGACCCTGGTTCGAGGCTCATTTCCCCAGTACCCATGTAAGCCAGAAGCACAAGGTGGCACTTGTATCTGGAGTTCGTTTGCAGTGGCTAGAGGCCCTGGTGTGCCCATTCTTTCTCTCTCTCCCTGTTGTTCTCAAATAAATAAATAAATAAAAATTAAAACAATAACAACAAAACACTTTCTTGCAAAGCCTGATAGCCTGGGTCCAATTCCCCAGTACCTATGAGAGAGGGAGGGAAGAAGGGAGAGAAATAAAGGGAACAAATGATATTGGCATAGCATGCCAAGGTCTCTTGCCACTGTAAACCACTGTGTGCCTCTGGATTTATGGGTACTTGAACCTGGGCCAGCATGCTTTGCAAGTAAGGCTTTTAACTATTGAGCCATATCCCCAGCTCCTCAATTCTGTTCTTGCTTGTGACATAATCACCATGAAAGGCAAAGTAAACAGGAAATGTATGGTGAATTCTAGAAATCATGAGAAGCTGCCAAATAGGAAAGTAGGTAACAGCTGTTGTTAGTTTTGAATGTTAAAGGAGACAATAGTAAAATCAGACTCAACAAAACAAACAAAAAACCCCACCCAGTTAGTGACTATGGACTTACCCAAAACAGTATGCTTATTTTTATTTTATTTTATTTTATTTTATTTTTAAATTTATTTGTTTGAGAGAGAGAGAGAGAAAGATAGAAATAGGCAAGGGGAGAGAGAAAGAGAGAGAGAGAGAAAGAAAATGGGCGCACCAAGGGCTCCAGCCACTGCAAATGAACTCCAGATTTGTGCAGCCCCTTGTGCATCTGGCTTGTGTGGGTCCTGGGGAGTAGAACCTTGGTCCTTTGGCTTTGCAGGTAAGCACCTTAATGGCTAAGCCATCTCTCCAGCCATGCTGTTGGGAGCCATTTTGGCTGGATTTGTATCCATAGTTCTGGGCCTTTGGCAGCAACACTTTAGCAAAACTATAGCAAGGCTTTAGCAAAACCATAGCACCTACATGTAAGCAAGATTATGTCTATTCAGTGTTGGAAGCCATTTGGCTGGCCTTAAGAGTTTTTTGTACTGAGAAGTGATTGAAGTGCAAAAACTCTGTAACAGGAAGGTTTTTTTTTTTTTTTTTGATAGAAACTTATGTGAGACTCATGGAACTTTTGTCCATGGAAAAACTGTAAGAAGATATATAAAGGAATGCTGTGAAATAAACTTTGCTTCAGTCCTTGCTTCAGCCCTGGACTGGAGTCCTTGGTTTCATTCTCTCTCCTGTCTTTCTTTAATCCTCACTCCCCATCAGGCACAAACCCTTTCAGCCGGTAGGCTCCAGCACCCTGTTTACTATTTTATTAAATATTCATATCAACTGTCAAAGGGGAATGGAAATAATTATATTTCTATCTCAACAGTGGTAAAAATTCAGTTATTTAACTGATAGTGAAAGGCCCAAGAATTCAGAAGCTCAGAAATACTATCACCTCCAAGGGGAGCTTAAGCGGGCCCCCTGCATACCTCAAACTCCAGGCTTTACTCTCTGTTGGAAGCAAGTAAAGAATCCCTCTTCTCATTGTATCAGAGCCCGCTCCTAATATAAAACTAGGTAAAAAGGGCATGAGATAGCCCTCAAGGATGGGAAATGAGTAATAAAATGAACCACTTATTTGGTTTCTGTAAATAGCCTGCTCTATAAGCCTTACACTATAAGCCTTAATAGCCCACACTGTAAGCCTTAGTAGCTTGCACCATAAGCTGTAGCAGCCTGCCTCAGACCACCAAGGTCATAGGAGGCTGATACCATACTCTGCTACCCCCACCTAAGGAATTGCGCAAAGGCTGACCCCCCAAGGTCATAGGAGACTGGTACCACACTCTGCTACACCCACCCAAGGACCTGCGCAAATGCTGACCACCAAGGTCATAAACTAATTGGCTTAGAAACTATGGGGTGGCACAAACTGACTGGCTAACACTTTGCGGGCTCCTGATATTAAAAAATGATTGGTCTAATGCACAGGCTTTGTTAGAAACCCTATGAAAACTGTCCTGTTCCTGCATTCGGGGCTCTGTAGTCCTCGGCCCCAGCGCGCTTGGAATAAAAATCCTCTTGCAGTTTGCATCAAGACCGCTTCTCGTGAGTGATTTGGGGTGTCGCCATATCCGGGCAGAGCGTGGGGGACTCCCTGCTGGGGTTTTTTCCTTCAATAGCAGGCAGTAGTTTCTCAGGGGTGTAACCTGGTATTGACTGACCTCCAACTGTTGATAGCTCACTAAAATATTGTGCAAGAATGTGAGGGCAAAAGGAGAAAAGTTCCTAGGAGGAAAAATATACTCCACGGAAATGTACAACTAGGAGGTGCCTTTTAGAGAATCCTGTTGACAAATTCTACAGTTCTAAAAACTGATCATGTTGACACTAAGGTAGCTAGAGGAGGACAATCACATTGCAACTTTAAAAGGGAAACAGTGAGTATGGCCCAATGTAGTCACTACATGGTGGTGAAGAATATGGTGAATGAAAGTTGTCAAAAAAATTTCAGCACTCAGCTGGGTATGGAGGTCCATGCCTTTAATCCCAGCAGTGGGAAGGCAGAGGTAGGAGGATCACTGTGAGTTTGAGGCCAACCTGGAACCACAGAGTGCTAGGTCAGTTTGGGATAGAGGGAGGGAGACCCTATCTTGAAAAACAAATTCAGCACTCAGAAATGACATGTGCTTCTTTTGTAATGGATGAAATGCCTATTTCATATCATTTTTCATTTCATTTCTTTCATTTTTGTGGAGCTGAGGATTGAACCCAAGGCCTGCATTTTTATTTTTATTTTTGGTTTTTCGAGGCAGGGTCTCATAGCCTAGAATGACCTGGAATTCACTATGGAGTCTCAGGGTGGCCTCGAACTCACGGCGATCCTCCTACCTCTGCCTCCCAAATGCTGGAATTAAAGGTGTGGACCACCATGCCCGGCTCTGCATTTTTTTTTTTTTTTTGAGGTAGGGTCTCACTCTAGCCCAGGCTAACTTGGAATTCACTATGTAGTCTCAAGGCAACCTCAAACTCATGCTGCCCAAGTGCTGGGATTAAAGGTATATGCCACTACACCCAGTTAAGGCCTACACATTCTGTGCAAGTGTTATATCATTAGGCTATAGTTCCAGCCCTGTTGCATAGTCTTTTCATAGATGACTACAGTTTCCTAGATTATGCTGTGTTGGGTAACAGCTTTCTCAAGTCTGATGCCTGGCTGGCTCTTATAAATGCATTTTTAGCTCTAGATAAAATCATCAGATAAGCATTTCCTGTCCTTGGGGACTTCTGTAACTTTTGTAGACTTTCCCTGTCATGGCAGCAGACCCTGAAACTGAGGTCGTCAATATTTTCCTTCTCTCTTCTCCCTTCTTCTACTTCTCCTTTTTTTTTTTTTTTTTTTTTTTTTTTAAGTAGATTCTGTCAATCTAGCCTAGGCTGACCTGAAACTCACTCTGTAGGTCAGGCTGGCTTTGAACCCAAGGTGATCCTCCTACCTCAGACTCCTGACGTGCACCACCATCTCAGTCTGTCTTCCTCTTCGCATTGGGAATATGAAAAGACAAACATTCGACTGAATGCTTATTATTATATACAAACGCTGTGGTAATGGCTTTGCATATTCTCATTAAATATTCTAACAATAGCCGGGTGTGGTGGTGCATGCCTTTAATCCCAGCACTCGGGAGGCAGAGGTAGGAGGATCGCTGTGAGCTCGAGTCCACCCTGAGACTACATAGTGAATTCCAGGTTAGCCCAGGTTAGAATGAAACTCTACCTCGAAAAACAAAAAAACAAAAACAAAACAAAAATCTCAACAATGACAGTAACTATTAATGATAAAGAGCATCGCCTCTCGGCCTTTCGGCTACGATCACGTGTCTAATAATAAAGTGCGCCTGCCCTTTTGCCAACATGTAAAGTCCGTACAGGACTCACAAGTCAGCCAGTATATAACACTTTCTGCCTGGCTGATTCTGTGGCGCTGGAGCCCCAGCCTAAAGAACAGAAGCCGGAAGCGGTGCAAAGATCTGGACCAGTAGTCATCTCCCTCTGTGGAAATACTGAAGCCCTCCTTTCTGGCCTCAGCACTGCAACTCCTACCTCTGCTTGGAGAGACTGCAGCTACGTGTTTGAAGTTTGGCCATGATCCGCGAGCAAGAGGGAACCTAAGAACGGCGGTAGTGTACAGACCGCTGCCATGGCGACCAGCCCCCAGCAGCCTCAGCGGCGAGGGCGGTATTGGGGCCACGCCCCGCTCCCAGGGCCCCACCTTTTCTCCCTGCCCCCAGCCACCCGGCTGGAGGAATACCAAGTAGTGAAAGTGGATTCGGACCCTAGGGCAGGGTGCTCTGAGAGCCAGCCACCGCGGCAGGTGTGACCCTAGCTACAGAACTGAGGCAGAAGAACAAAACCGAGGCCGTGCAGGAGGGAGGTGGGCTCAGAGACCGGCACCTCTTGGCCCGCGGGAGTTGTAGTTTTCGATGATGGAAGTCTCGTTTAGATATGCTTCTGGTTCAGCAAGTGTGGACTCCATCACCCGAAATCCCCTAGCAGTTCGCGTTGGGTGGCCCTCGGGAGAGCCGTGAATTGTGGGACTTGTAGTCTATTAGAGTCTGACAAGCTATGGTAATGTCATGGAAAGATGCGGAACTCGGACTCAGTTTCCCTGCGGCCCCGGGATGCTCGCAGGCCATTGGCTGGTCGGGACGGATTGGTCGCACTTCTCCCCGCCCCCAGTGACACAATAGCAGCTCCCTCCAAGATGGCTGCGGCGACGGCGGACCCGGGACCTGGGAGCCCGCAGGCTGGGGACTCCTCCAGCGGAGGCACCGGGGGCGGACTACCGTCTCCCGGGGAGCAGGAGCTGAGCCGGCGCCTGCAGCGCCTGTACCCCGCGGTCAACCAGCACGAGACCCCGCTGCCGCGCTCCTGGAGCCCCAAGGACAAGTACAACTACATCGGCCTCTCTCAGGGCAACCTCCGTGTCCACTACAAAGGTATCATCGGGTCTGGCCCCTGGAAGACAAGTCCAGAGCGTCTGCAGGGCCTCTGTGCTTGTCTGGCCTTACCCATCAGGACCCTGGTTTTTGCCAGGGATCTCCCAGTTAGGCCTTAGGTCCTAGGAGTGTCCAGAGTAGTGGGAGCTGACCAGGCCAAGAGTTGACTACTTCGTTTGCTCTGGCCTGAGACACTGGACATTAAGAGAACTGCAGCAGGTGTCCAAACTCAGTGTTGAGCTGGACCTTCCTCTTTAGGGCCTCCCTCCTTGTCCTGGGCTGGCTCCAGCTTCAGCTGGCCCTTCACCACTGCTCTGGTTTTAGTGGTGTTTGCAAAAAAGAAGTGGTAACATCACCACCATTAAGAAGTGGAAGGGCTGGCCGGCTTGCCACTCATCCTAAACTGGGCCTGAGGTTCTTTGTTAAAGTTGGTGAGGGTAGTAACTTCCATTTCTCCTCCTCCTTCCCCTGGGCTCCTGGGGCCAGTGTGAGTGTGGCAGGGTACTGTTTGCATTCTGGAGAGACTACCAGCAATATTCAGTGTCTCACATCCATTGCCTGTACCTCAGTTTCGTTGTAATGGAGGACAGTGTTTTTGATCTGCTAGGTTCAACTGGAGATGAGCCAAAGGTGGCAGGTTTATGTGTTTACCTACTAGTTATGTATTCCTTGGACTGTGCAAGGGCTTCCTCTGGTTAAAGAGGGGTGAAGTTACTGTGGAGCAGAGAAAATGATGCTTCCGTTTTCATTTCCTTCTGAAATTCTTTCCTTGCCCTGTCACATCAGGTCATGGCAAAAATCACAAAGATGCAGCCTCAGTACGTGCCACTCACCCTATACCTGCTGCCTGTGGTATTTACTACTTTGAGGTGAAGATTGTCAGCAAAGGAAGAGACGGGTAAGCCACCCTCATGACCACTCCCCAGCCTTCAGAAACTGAACTGTTCCCTGTGGCCAGAGTTTGATGTCCCTGGCTAACATTTGTGACTGATGTGAGCTGCTGAGCTATTCCTATTTGGGTCTGAGTGCCTCTGTTCTCTGACTGTGGACATGGCCTGGTTTAAGCAGTGAACCTGGATAGCAAGTAGACATATTGTAGGTAAAGCCATGGACAATTTTTAGTACTGCAATTAGATAATTTACAGAAAGTAACAAGTTTACATTAACAATTCAGAGTCTGAATGGAGTTTTCCCTATTAGTTTGTGGTGTTTGTGACTTCCCTCCTTTCATAGTCAAGGTTCCTTTTTATGGCATTTAGTCATATAAAGGCTCCAGTAGGCTTCAAAGGGATAGTAGAGTCTTTGGAGCCTTCATCAAAGCTGTGGTGGCCACTGTCATATCCGAGTAAACAGCATACATATGGTCAGAGTCAGGTGACCTTGCTACTCATAAACTTGTTTTTCAGTCCTGGTACTTGAACACCAGTTGTACCAGCTTTAGAAGGTTCTCATTAAAGTCAACATAAGGGAGACTCCCTATTTTAGGGTGACTTAAGCAGACACAGGAAATTAAAGGAGCCATTTTCATTTTCTGCTTCCTTATTCTCTCTGTCTATATTTTTTCCACTGATTGTGACAAAGCAGATGTTTAAGCTATGAAATAACATAGCTGCAATTGCCTTGGGAATAGCTTTCCTCATAGGGCCTTGGGTTTGGTGTGGGAAGTTTGTCAACCTCATTGGTGACCTTTATGTGGACCTGAGTGTGTGTGTGTGTTTCTTTTTGTTTTGTTTTTCATGGTAAGGTCTCACTCCAGTCCAGGTTTACCTGGAATTCACTATGTAGTCTCAAGCAGGCCTTGAACTCATGGTGATCCTCCTACCTCTGCCTACCGAGTGCTGGGATTAAAGGCGTGTGCCACTATGCCCAGCCTGTGTGTGTGTTTTTGAGCATTTAGAATGATTTTGCTCTTCTAGGGACTGTCCCTTTTGTGTTGTGTGCAAAATGGCAGATCAAGGGGCTTTCTGGGGCAGGACTGCCAGAGTCAGACCTTGCTTGTTTTCTCAGTGACTTTATAACTTCCCTGCCTTAGAGGACTCTGTAGACTTGGGGCAGATCTCCACTTCTGTGCTGTGGGGAACTAGGCCAGCATTGAGGCTGCTTTTAGCCCTAAAATTCAGTGATACTGAAACTTTATTCATGGGAAGCTGTTGCTTCTTTAACTTTCATTCCAGTCTAGTGCACTTGCAGATAAGAAACTTATATTTATTGGAGGATTTTAAAGCTTTAATTTTCCCTTCCCACCATGTGATAGAAAAACATATAATTAATGCTTGAATTAATGTCAGTGAGAATGACCTCTTAGAACACCTCAAGATAGTTACAGTGTTGACTAAGATATTGGTACTGGAATCTCATATTGCCAAGGAAACTGAGGGGCATTTCTTAAAGCTATAGGGAAGAAAATAGATGTTTCTTGTTTGTTTGTTTTTGGTTGGCTTTTAGAGGTAGGGTCTCACACTAGCCAAGGCTGACCTGAAACAAACTGTAGTCCCAGGCTGGCCTCGAACTCACAGTGATCTTCCTACCTCTGCCTCCTAGTACTGTGTAGCCCTTCTTCATAGATAACAGCTGAGCTAGTGAGAGGCAAAAACAACTTTTTAGAAGGGTAGTGTTTAACCATCTTTTCTTTTTTTGTTTTTTTTTAGGTAGGGTCTCACTGTAGCCCAGGCTGACCTGGAATTCACAGTGTAGTCTCATGGTGGCCTCAAACTCATGGTGGTTCTCCTACCTCTGCCTCCCCAGGACTGGGATTAAAGGTGTGCCACCATCACACCTGGCTGTTTAATTAAACATCTTGATCTGGATTCTTTTGACTTGTTCTCTGGATCTTATGTCTCTGGTAGAAAAAGGCTATGTCACATTAAATTGTGTAACTATAGGTGTTGCCTACAAATATAAAGAAAAGTGAGTATCTTTCCTTAGCTTCTGTTCTTTTAGCATTTTTTTGGGGGGGGGGATGACAATGTCTCAGGTATCCCAGGCTGGCCTGAGGGGCTGAGGATGGCCTTGAACTCCCGATCCTCCTTTCTCTACTTCCTGAGTGCTGGGATCACAGGTGTGCAGCACCATGCTCAGTTTATTCAGTGCTAGGGATCAAACTCAGGGCTTCATGCATGCTAGACAAGTACTTTACCAATGGAGCTTTATCCCCAGTCCCTGATCCCTGCATTTTGTTTGTGTGAGGTAGTGTCTCAAGTTGGCCTCAAGGCAGTCCAAAGGCATGTGCTATCACACCTGGCTCTGAGCATTTTTTAAACAAATATATCCTGTATTTCATTTATTTATTTGAGAGAGAGACAGAGAGAAAGAGGCAAAGTAAGGAGGGGCATACTAGGGCTTCCTACACATGAACTCCAGGTGCATGTGCCATTTAGTGCATCTGGCTTTACATGGGTACTGAGGAATTGAATCCTGGACATTAGGCTTTACAAGCAAGCACCTTAACCACTGAGCCATCTCTCCAGCCCATCCATCCATCCATCCATCCATCTATATATGTTTGCTTGCTTGCTTGCTTGCTTTTTTTGTTTGTTTGTTTGTTTTTTGAGGTAGGGTCTCACTCTAGTCCAGGCTGACCTGGAATTCACTATGGAGTCTCAGGGTGGCCTTGAACTCATGGCATCCTCCTACTTCTGCCTCCCGAGTGCTGGGATTAAAGGCGTGTGCCACCACACCCAGCACTTTTTTGTTTTTTTGAGGTAGGATTTCACCTTTGCTAGCCCAGGCTGACCTGCAATTCATTATTTAGTCTCAGAGTGGCCTCAAACTCCCTGTGATTGTCCTACCTCTGACTTCCAAGTGGTAGGATTAAAGGTGTACACCACCACACCTGGCTGTGTATTTTTTTATTTTGGCTTTTCAAGGCAGCTGACCTAGAATTCACTATGTACTGTCAGGCTGGCCTTGAACTCCCGGGGATCCTCCTACCCTGCCTCCTGAGTGCTGGGATTAAATGTGAGCGCCACCATGCCTGGATGTTCCCAGCAATTCTACTGGTAACTAAAAGTTATTGAGTTGATCTAGAAGCCTCCATTTTATATCCTAGGTCATGTGTGTATATATATATTTATTAAAAATTTTTTGTGGTTTATTTTTATTTATTTATTTGAGAGTGACAGACAGAGAAAGAGACAGAGAGAGAGAGAGAATGGGCGTGCCAGGGCTTCCAGCCACTGCAGATGAATTCCAGATGCGTGCGCCCCCTTGTGCATCTGGCTAACGTGGGTCCTGGGGAATTGAGCCTTGAACCAGGGTCCTTAGGCTTCACAGGCAAGTGCTTAACTGCTAAGCCATCTCTCCAGCCCAAGTCATGTATATATATTTTTTTAATTTTTAAAATTTTCATTAGCATTTTACCTGATTATAAAAAATATCCCATGTTAATTCTCTCCCACCCCCCCACACTTTCTCCTTTGAAATTCCATTCTCCATCGTATTACCTCCCCATCACAGTCACTGTACTTACATATATACAATATCAACCTATTAAGTACCCTCCTCCCTTCCTTTCTCTTCCCTTTATATCTCCTTTTTAACTTACTGGCCTCTGCTACTAAGTATTTTCATTCTCACGCAGAAGCCCAGTCATCTGTAGCTAGGATTCACATATGAGAGAGAACATGTGGCGCTTGGCTTTCTGGACCTGGGTTATCTCACTTAGTATAATCCTTTCCAGGTCCATCCATTTTTCTGCACATTTCATAACTTCATTTTTCTTCACCACTGAGTAGAACTCCATTGTATAAATGTGTCATGTATATTTTTGATGGCTTCCTTCAGTTGACAGTTGTCAGATGGTGAGTGTATGACTGGTCCTTTGTGGCCACTTTATGGAATCCCTGACATAAAACATCCATTTATGGGTTCTCATGGCTTAAGTTAGCTAGACGTAGATATAAGCCAGGTGTGGTTTTGAGGAAGCCAACAACAGTTATAGGGCAGGCAGGCATTGACTTTAATTTTTATTTTTATTTATTTATTTTTTTTGAGGGTCTTGTTCTAGCCTAGGCTGACCTGGAATTTACTATATAGTGTCAGTGTGGCCTTGAACTGTGATCCTCCTACCTCTGCCTCTGAGTGCTAGGATTAAAGGTGTGCACCACCATGCCCAGCTTTTTTTGTTTTTTCAAGGTCGGGTCTCACTTGAACTCAGGCTGACCTGGAATTCATTATGTGGTCTCAGGGTGGCCTTGAATTTACAGTGCTCTTCCTATCTATGCCTTCCAAATGCTGAGATTAATGATGAGTGCCACCACACCTGTCCTAAATTTTTTTTATTTAGACAATATTTTACTAGTTTCTGTAATCAAACCCATGTAGATAAGAATAGATAGATAGATTGATTGATTTTTTTTTTTGTTTTGGTTTTTCCGAGGTAGGGTCTAACCACATAGATATATATAGTTCAGGCTGACCTGGAATTCACTAATGTAGTCTCAGGGTGGTCTCAAACTCATGGTGATCCTCCTACCTCTGCCTCCTGAGTGCTGCGATTAAAGTTGTGCATCACCATTCCTGGCTAAGGTCTTATTAATTTTTTTTTTTAATTTTTTTGTTGTTTATTTATTTATTTGAGAGCAACAGACAGAGAGAGAAAGAGGCAGACAGACAGAGAGAGAGAGAATGGGCGCGCCAGGGTCTCCAGCCACTGCAAATGAACTCCAGATGCGTGCGCCCCCTTGTGCATCTGGCTAACGTGGGTCCTGGGGAGTTGAGCCTTGAACCGGGGTCCTTAGGCTTCACAGGCAAGCGCTTAACCACTAAGCCATCTCTCCAGCCCAGGTCTTATTAATTTAATATAGTGAGTTACCCCTGTATAAATGGAAAAAAATTAACATTTCTAGACCAAATATGGCTGTTAATTTCTGTACAATGCCAACTCAACAGACTTTTTTTTCTATCAGTTTTGGAGGTGTATTTAAAAAAAAAAATTATTTGAGAGTAACACAGAGAGAGAATAGGCACACCAGGGCTTCCAGCCACTGCAAATGAACTCCAGACGCATGCGCCCCCTTGTGCATCTGGCTAACGTGAGTCCTGGGGAATCGAGCCTTGAACAGGGGTCCTTCGGCTTCACAGGCAAGTGCTTAACTGCTAAGCCATCTCTCCAGCCTGAGGAGGTATATTTTTTAATAGTATATTTATTTATTATTATTATTATTTTGGTTTTTTTTGTTTGTTTGTTTGTTTTTCAAGGTAGGGTCTCATGCTGGTCCAGGCTGACCTGGAATTAACTATGTATTCTCAGGGGTCCTCAAACTCACGGCGATCCTCCTACTTCTGCCTCCAAGTGCTAGGATTAAAGGCATGTGCCACCACGCCTGGCTATTTTATTTTATTTTTAGTTATTTCAGAGAGAGAATGGGAATGCTAGGGCCTCCCAGCTGCTGCAAAGAAATTCTAGCCACATGTGCCACCATGTGCATCTGGCTTACGTGGGTCCTAGGGAATCGAACCTGGGTCCTTTGGTTTTCCAGGCAAGCACCTTAACTGGTAAGCAATCTCTATAGCCCTAGAGGTGTATTTTTGACCCAGGTTTGGTCCATGACCAAAGAATAACTGTAACTACTGGTTGGGTAGCTTTCCTGTATTGTCTCATTTGAGCCTCATGGTATGGTATTTCTAGAAAATGACTGGAGCAAATGATGATGTACTTGTTTTGTGGGTGAGCTCTGAGTCCCCAAGGTATTTGATAGCCTTCTGTGGCTGCAAGGCTTGCCTAACTTTTCAGATATCCTTGCCTGATCCCAGGTACCTTTGTCTATGTTCCTGCTGGCTTTTTTTTTTTTTTTTTAAGATAGGGTCTTGTTCTAGCCCATGCTGACCTGGGCTAGAATTCACTCTGTAGTCTCAGAGTGGCCTTGAACTCACAGCAGTCCTCCTACCTCTGCCTCCCAAGTGCTGGGATTTAAGGCATGTACCACGTCCCCTGTTGCATTTGAGTCTACCATTGCATTCCTTCCCTGGGTTAGCAAGAAGGTATATCTTGTTGGATCCTTGTAAGATCATAGTGTAAGGAGACAGAACTGAAAGGTTTATAGTATGAACTGGGGCTTAGAGAAGTGTGGCATGTAATGTGCTAGGCTTCCATTGAGTCTGTAAACTTGGTTTACTGTAGTTTTGGATGCGTTTAAGGTATTTACAAATCCAGTTTCTAGTGTCATGGTTCTCCAGAAATGGCTGCTTTTACAATGTCTATTGTAGGAGGAAATGCTAAACTAGTGTGCTTTCACAGAGAGTATTTTTTTTTCCTCGAGGTCTCCTTTTATTTATTTTTATTTTTATTTTTTTTAATTTATTTATTTATTTATTTGAGAGTGACAGACATAGAGAGAAAGACAGATAGAGGGAGAGAGAGAATGGGCGCGCCAGGGCTTCCAGCCTCTGCAAACGAACTCCAGATGCGTGCGCCCCCTTGTGCATCTGGCTAACGTGGGACCTGGAGAACCGAGCCTCGAACCGGGGTCCTTAGGCTTCACAGGCAAGCGCTTAACCGCTAAGCCATCTCTCCAGCCCTATTTTTTTATTTTTTAAATTAAAAAAATTTTTTTCTTAGAGGTAGGGTCTAGCTCTAGCCCAGGCTGACGTAGAAGTCACTCTATAGTCCCAGGCTGGCCTTGAACTCATAGCAATCCTCCTAGCTCTGCCTCCCAAGTGCTGGGATTAAAGGCATGGGCCACTACACCCGGCTCTTTTTTTTTTTTTTTTTTTTGCATTTGAAGCAGGCTCTTTTGCCACTATATAGCTTAGTCTGGCCTCCAACATGGGTCAATCCAAGCCTACTGGGTGCCACCACTCCCAGCTTCACAGAAAAGTCTTATTTCAGGGGTTTATAGAGTATTCATCCTTGCTGTGTTTCAGTAACAGGAAGGCCTTGTCTTCAGGGAGCCTGTGACTAACTTAGTAGAGAGTGGCCTCTACTTTGTAAGAGGTGGCAAATGCTGAGCATGATTGTGCGGGATGAGTAGGAGTTTCCAGCAGGTAGGACCTGTGGGATAGGTCTCTGGGTAATTAGCTCCACGTGAGGGTACTGGCTTTTTGAGCTCTTCCCTCTTAATGAGGGAGAGCTCTGGAGAGGGAGGGGCTGTCTTTGAGCTAAGAGCTTGGCACAGGCTGACTGGCTTCAGCTGTGTTTTGCCAAGTCACCAGAGTTGTGAACCTTGGGAGCAGGTCTGGCAGGGTGAGGTGACATCTCAGGCCTGCCAGTGGTGCCAGGAGATAAAGGGCCTCTAGGTTGATAACCTCGAGGAAGCTAAGTAGGCCTTGAAGCTGAGGGTCCTTGGAGGGAGAACAATTTCCTAAGGAACAGTTTGTGGACCTATGAGTGTCCCAGGCTCTTAGTGATGATACATGGAGGGTGTGGTTGACTCAGCTGACAGATGCTCCAGTGTGACCCTCAAAATAGACTGTAACATCATCCCAGTGGCAAAGGCCTCCTGACATGTGATGGGAGGCTCTACCCAAGAACAGCAAGCCTAGGCTAGAGTCCTGGATGATGTGGGGAAGGGTGGGTAGGCTCTTCTCTGTAGCCAGGTCTCTGAGCAGGGATCTCTGGCTACAGCCAACTAGTTCCCACTTGTTCCTGAATTGACTTTCTTTGGCCCAGCAGCGTGCATCCTTTCATTCATGCCACTCACCAGGATGGACACCTTTCTCTTATTGTAGATTTTTGCTCCAGAACAGACAGGAGGCCTGTCTAGAGAGTGGAGAGATATGTCCTTGGGGACAAAGAAATTATTAAATCAGTGTGCATCCTATCTAAGGGGCCTTTGAATTTGGGGAGAGCACCACAAAAGAGGTGGTGATGTTGAATGGAAATAGGAGCTAGGTGAACAAAGGAAGAAGCAGATATGGTAGGCAGAAGACTGGATTGACCAGGTGTGGTGACACCTTTAACCCTACCACTGCAGAGACAAAGTAGGAGGGTCACTGTAAGTTTGAGACCAACATGGAACTACTAAGTTTCTGGTCAGCCTGGGCTAGTGTGAGACCATACCTTGCCGGCGGGGGGAGGGGAGATGAGACATGGAGGTACCAGACATGGTGATCCTTGTTTATAATCCTAATGCTTGAGAGGCAGAGATAGGAGGATCATAGACTCAACGCCAGCCTGGGCTACAAAGCGAGTCAAAACCCTGCTAGGGCTGTGTATATTTCAGAAGAAAAGAAAAGAAAAAAAAAAATGGGACCCAGTACAATAGGCAGGAGCCAGATGGAAAACCCCTGTGGCTAAAGAGTTTGGATTTTGCAGGGCATGGTAGCTTACCCCTTTAATTCTAGTGCTCTAGGAGGCTGAGGTAGGAAGATTCTAGAAGGGTCACTGTGAGTTTGAGGCCAGTCTGGGATTACGTAGTAAATTCCAGGTCAGCCTGGGCTAGAGTAAGACCCTAACTCACAAAACAAAACAACAACAACAAAAAAGTGTATGGGTTTTGTCCTGAAAGCATTGTCAATGTGGGGGATTCTGGCTGGGGAAGTAGAGACTGCCGGCCAGGTTCATCAGGCTCCTCTACTGCGAGTCCTGTCTGTGGGGACCAGTGGATTTATGTCCTTGCCCTGGAACATGGTTTTCCTACAGCACTTGTCTTCTCTCTCTCCCTTCTTTTAATACCACATGGTGATATTCTGGGAAGGGATCTGAAAATTGGTGGCCTGGAAGGGTTCTCATAGTGAATCTGCTGGTGATGTAGTTCTTTGGTGGTTTGGTTTTTGCCAGCTTTTATGTGAAAGACAGTACCATGCTATATTTTATGCCCAAGCATTTCACTCTCATGAGTCAGGGTCACCCAGTTTCCACAGAGACTTAGGTACTCCATTAAGATCTCATTTGCGGGCTGGAGAGATGACTTAGTGGTTAAGTGCTTGCCTGTGAAGCCTAAGGACCCTGGTTCAAGGCTCGATTCCCCAGGACCCACGTTAGCCAGATGCACAAGGGGACGCAAGTGTCTGGAGTTCGTTTGCAGTGGCTGGAAGCCCTGGCGCGCCCATTCCTTCTCTATCTATCTCTTTCTCTCCCTCTCTCTCTGTCACTTCCAAATAAATAAATAAAAAATGAACAAAAAATTATATATAAAAAAAAAAAAAGATCTCATTTGCCATCTTCCTGGTCTCAAGAGCTACCAAGTCCAGGCTCTTTGAGTTTCAATATCTCTGGTGGCTGGCCCCCTACCTGGGGTCTCCCCATTCCAATCTCTGTGTATGGGTTAGTGTTGTCAAGCTTAGTGCTTATCTGATTCCTGTCTGCTCTGAGAAGTCAGTGCTGTCCTTGCTCAAGCCAGGTACTCGTAGAGGGTGAGCTCTGTTCTCCCGGCTGCCTCTTGGAGCTGGCAGACTCGCAGGTTGTTGCTGAGTTTTGGGTTGTTATCTTTCCACAAGTAACACACTATGCTGTTTTAGGAGATGTGGATTGCTTTGGCTCTGGAGTCTCTTGGGGTGATGTGTGGCTTACTTGTATTGAGGGTGAAAGCTTTGCTCTAGTTTGGGTACCCTTGGGTGTAGCTCTAGTATAGGGTAAGAGAACCAGAGTCTATATGGGGTCCCTTTTTCTGGTGAAATTTCCCTAGGCTCATTGCAAGTTGCTTCCCACATCCAGCTGTGAACTGAAGGTGGGGAATGTGGCTGTTTCATTATATATGCTATCTTCTTTGGTTAAGAATTAGCTGCTAGGGAAATTTCTAAACTTTCCCCCTCCTGTCTCCCTGGTTTCTTCATTCTCTGCAACATTTGTGCTCCTCACCCTTCAGATGGCTAAGCATATACAGGGAGCCAGGGCTCTTCAGACTGGAGTACAGATGAACTTAGCCCCTTTGGGTGGCAGGTATCATATGTCATTCTTCTTCTGGGTCACTGGAAAGGAATAAAGGGCCCCAGAGGCTCCACATATAATCAAGGGTCAAGTTGGAAAGAAAACTCAACGCTGAGAGAATGAGTACCTGTACCGCAATGCAAGGATCTCTCTGCTGCTGAGAATCCACTTAAAATGCCTTTGTAACTCCACGATTGTCATTGTTTTTGTTGTAACCATAGCTGTGTTGTAAGAAACAAGGCTGGAGAATGTGGTGATAGACACCTTGGTCACCAAGGAGTCAGAACAAGATGCCCTAGACTGTGTAGGGATATAGAGGGGAGCCAGGAAAGGCCTTTGCACCCCTGCCTTTTTTTTTTTTTTTTTGCCTTTCTTCCTGACTTAGAGATGGCTTGAGATTTTAGGGAAGTTTGGTTTAGGTCAGGAATAGCAAATGTCAGGACTCAAACCTGCCCTTAAACTCTCAGCCCCCATGACAAATATGACTGATTGATAACAGCCTTCATTCTTGTCCAGACAGAGCCCAGAACTTTTCCTGCTACACAGTACATTAGGTAGCTGAAATATTTTGGTCACAGTTTCATCATGAGGTGAAATCCAGCAGCCCTCAGGGTGAAGATGGTTGGAAGATGAGAAGTTGACAGAGGCAAAGGGTAGTTGTGCCCAGAAGAGATGGTCTCTACTACAGGACAGTGCCAAAACAGAGCTAAACCAAGAGGAAGGAAGCAGAGGAGAGTTTGCTGAATGGAATTGGTTATAACCTAGTGTACAAAGTCTAAAGTTGGCATGTACTATATCTAAACGTTCATGTTTTAAAATATTTTATTTATTTATTTGGGAGAAAGAGAAAGCTAAAGGGAGAGAGAGAGAGACAGAATGGGCATGCTAGGAACTCCAGCCACTGCAAACAAACTCCAGACGCATGCACCACCTGTGTAGCTGCCTTAAGTCGGTACTGAGGAATCAAACCTAGGTCCTTAGCCATCACAGGCAAGCGCTTTAACCACTAAGCCATCTCTCCAGCCCACATGTACTATTTATTATACATTGCTGTTAGTTCTTTCATTCTTTCATTCTAATTTTTTCACTTTATTTATTTTTTGAGTCTTTAAAAAAATGTTATTGACAACTTCCATAATTGTAAACAATATCCCATGTTAATTCCCCCTCCCTCCACTTTCCCCTTTGAAACTCCTCTTTCCATAATATTCCCTCCCCCTCTCAATCAGTCTCTTATTATTTCCCTGGCCAACAACTCACTGGAAGGTATCCCATCCCTGGCACTGAAAATTTTCTAATAACACTCTATGGTTTCTGAGTGTTCCATTGTCCAAAAAAGTAGGTTTCCATATGTCTTATTTATATCCTCTTGGATTTTGATTAGCCTTCCCTCCACCTTTCCTTTACTCAGTCTTTCTTCCTGACCTCACTTAGACCTTTTTACCCCCATTAATCTGTTCTTCTAATTGCATGTATGCAATACCATCCTATTAAATCCCTCCCCCCTCTATTCCCTTTGTATCTCCTTTCTAGCTTATTGGCATCTGCTAATAAGTTTTATTCCTAATCATATAAAAGTCCAGTCATTTGTAGCTAGGTATTATTACTATCTTTTATTGATTTATTTGTAAGCAGAAAGAGAATGTACACACCAGGGCCTTCAGCAGCCACAAATGAATTCCACATGCATGTGCTACCTGTGTGTCTGGCTTTACTTGGGTACTGGGGAATCAACCCCAGTTCATTAGGCTTTCAGGCAAGTACCTCAACTGTTGAGCCATCTCTCTAGCTGCAATGCTGTACTTTCATAACAGCTGTTGTGCCAGGTGTTTATCAGTAGCTGTGTTTGCTTTTTTTTTTTTTTTGAAGCAAGGTCTCACTCTAGCCTGGGCTGGCCTCAAACTCATGGTGATCTTCCTAACTCAGTAGAATCCCTGGAAGTTCTCAGGCCACCTAGCCTGGTGGTGGTGAACAAAAGATCCTGTCTCAAACAAGGAGGAAGGGAAGGACTGAGATCTGATGTTATCCTCTGACCTGCTCACATGCACACACACAAGATATAAAAAAATAAATTTTAGGGCTGGAGAGATGGCTTAGCAGTTAAGCGCTTGCCTGTGAAGCCTAAGGACTCCGGTTCGAGGCTCGGTTCCCCAGGTCCCACGTTAGCCAGATGCACAAGGGGGCGCACGCGTCTGGAGTTCGTTTGCAGTGGCTGGAAGCCCTGGCGCGCCCATTCTCTCTCTCTCCCTCTATCTGTCTTTCTCCCTATGTCTGTCGCTCTCAAATAAATAAATAAAATATGAACAAAAGAAATAAATTTTAGCCAGATGTGGTGGCACATATTGAATTCTAGGTCACCCTGGGCTAGAGTGAGACCCTACCTTGAAAAAACAAAAACAAAAACAAAAAAATAAATAAGTAAACTTTAGTAGGGTATGGTGGCACATGCCTTTAATCCCAGTACTTGGGGAGGCAGAGATAGGTGGATTGCCATGAGTTTAAGGCCAGTCTGGAACTACATAGTGAATTCCAGGTCAGCATGGGCTAGAATGAGACCCTACCTTAAAAAAAAATTTTTTAGGGCTGGAGAACACAAACCCAACTCTTTTTACTTTCTATCAGTTTTTTTCAAAGAGGGTAAGTAGATTTTATGAGCTGGAAAACCCTTAGGCATTTAAAATCTTTTTTAATTTTAAAAAATGTTTATTAAAAATTTTCTAGGGCTGGAGAGATGGCTTAGCAGTTAAGCGCTTGCCTGTGAAGCCTAAGGACCCTGGTTCGAGGCTCGATTCTCCAGGACCCACATTAGCCAGATGCACAAGGGGGCACACATATCTGGAGTTGGTTTGCAGTGGCTGGAGGCCCTGGCATGCCCATTCTCTCTCTGTCTCTCTCTTTCTCTCTCTGTCGCTCTCAAGCAAATAAATAAATAAATATTTCTTGAAATTTAGAATTTTTTTAAAATCATTTCTCTTTTCTAAAAAAATTATTTATTTATTTATTTATTTATTTGAGAGCGACAGACAGAGAGAGACTGACAGATAGAGGGAGAGAGAGAGAATGGGCGTGCCAGGGCTTCCAGCCTCTGCAAACGAACTCCAGACGCGTGTGCCCCCTTGTGCATCTGGCTAATATGGGACCTGGGGAACCGAGCCTCGAACCGGAGTCCTTAGGCTTCACAGGCAAGCGCTTAACTGCTAAGCCATCTCTCCAGCCCTAGAAAATTTTTAATAAACATTTTTTAAAATTAAAAAAGATTTTAAATGCCTAAGGGTTTTCCAGCTCATAAAATCTACTTACCCTCTTTGAAAAAAACTGATAGAAAGTAAAAAGAGTTGGGTTTGTGTTCTTTACTCTTCTCATTTACTCTGTGCTAACAGATAGGGACTTCTTATTTCTGGCCCTGACATGAGGCCAAAATACAGAATACAGAATACGGATGCTTTCTATTGAACTCTGTGCCAGGGCTGTACTTCTCTTATCAGGAAAAGCCACACGGGGCTCATGCTTGCTTGCATAGCCATAGGGGTGTGACTATGTGTGGTAAAAAAATCTTTAACATAGAATAGGCAATTTTATCCATTTTGAGTATATAATTCAGTGGTATAAATTAGATTCCTGATCGTATACAGTTGTCAGCACCATGTTTCCACGACTTTGTACATCACCTCATAAACTAATCCCTCTTCTTCCCAGGCCCTGATTACTTTCTGTGTGTATGAATTTGCCTGTATGTTGCGGTATGTTTGAGAACTTTTTTCTTTCCCATGAGTAGATAATGTTTTTCTTTGTACTTAGGGAGCATCTGCTGATGAACAGCTCATTTTGTATTTCCTTGTGTTGTGACTAGAGATGTTGAGCATCTTTTTTGTTTGTTTGTTTGTTTACTTTTCTTCCGGTTTTTGAGGTAGGGTCTCACTCTCTAGCCCAGGCTGACCTGGAATTCACTATATAGTCTCAGGGTGGCCTTGAACTGATGGCAGTCCTCGTACCTCTGCCTCCCCAGCGCTGGGATTAAAGGCGTGTGTCATCACACCCAGCTTCTTTGGAGACTTTTTGATCCCTCTTCTATTATCTACCTTATCTTGGGTTTATATCTGGCTATGGCACATTTGCAATAGTATAAGGAGTTTGCTGACATCATTCTGCTAATAATTGAAGTTGTTAGGTCAGAGCTGGTAAGAGCACAGGAGCACTTTAGTCTAACGTCTCTTCTGATAGGGAATCTAAGATGTGGGTTGAAATTCAAGCTCCATGGAGCAGAACCAGTGTGAAGTGAAGGAGACCAGCCTTTCAGTGGTAGTGGTGTTATCGCTGAGCCTTGCTTGAAGTGCTGTCACTTTATTTTTTTAATTATTTTTTAAAAATATTCTTTTTATTTATTTTTTGTTTATTTATTTGATAGCAACAGAGAGAGAGAGAGAAAGAGGCAAGAGAGAGAGACAGAGAGAGAGAATGGGCGTGCCAGGGCTTCTAGCCACTGCAAACAAGCTGCAGACACATGCGCCCCCTTGTGCATCTGACTAACGTGGGTCCTGGGGAATCGAGCCACAAACTGGGGTCCTTAGGCTTCACAGGCAAGCGCTTAACCGCTAAGCCATCTCTCCAGCCCAAGTGCTGTCACTTTAAAAGGCTTTGCAGCTTCCCCTTCAGAAGCAGGAAGGGAACATCACACTTGTTCCCAAAAGGGTTCCTTGCATGTGTGCTCCCACCTTGCTTTTTCATCTGGTGGAGAATAAAGGTGTGGTCTCTTCTTTCTAGCCTTGTATAAATCTGGAAGGAGCCGGGCGTGGTGGTGCACACCTTTAATCCCAGCACTTGGGAGGCAGAGGTAGGAGGATTGCCATGAGTTCAAGGCCACCCTGAGATGACAGCTAATTCCAGGTCAGCCTGGACCAGAGTGAGACCCTACCTCGAAAAACAATAACAAAAACAAAAAATCTGGAAGGAATGAGAGTCAAGTGGTCTTGGTGTATCTAAGGTCCTTTTGTCTGTGCACCATCAAGCCTTCCTGGGACACAGAAAAGTTTCCAGTCATTTAGAGCTATGGCAAAGTCAGCTCAGTGCATCAGGATCTACTGAGATTTAGAGTGGGGTTTTGTTTGGGGTGGGACCACAGGTTCCGTATGAGCCTGGGTCCAAGCTCCACAGCTCAGTGTTTCTGCTATTCTAATATAGCCTCTATCCTACTGTCAGGGTTCAGGGAGCTGGGTGTGCTGACCATAAAAAGCCAAGTTCTGCCGGGCGTGGTGGCGCACGCCTTTAATCCCAGCACTCGGGAGGCAGAGGTAGGAGGATTGCCATGAGTTCAAGGCCACCCTGAGACTCCTTAGTGAATTCCAGGGCAGCCTGAGCTAGAGTGAGACCCTACCTCAAAAAAACCAAAGGGAAAAAAAAATAAATAAAAAGCCAAGTTCTTCGCATCACTGAAGTATTGCCCTGGGATGATCCAGAAAGATGAGTGTAGCTGGGTCCTCAAGGTGGTTTTCCAGGATTATAAAAGTCATTCCAAGCCAAACATGGTGGCATATGCACCTGTATTCCCAGCACTTGGAGGATGAGGGTAGAAGGAACAGGAATTCAAGGCCAGCTTTAGTTATATAGTGAGCTGGCCCGTGGGAGACTATCTAAAACAAAGGGGGGGGGGGCCTGGAGAGATGGCTCTGCAGTTAAGGTGCTTGCCTGTGAAGCCTAAGGACCCAAGTTCGATTCTGTAAGTCCCATGTAAGCCAGATGCACATGGTGGTGCATGCATCTGGAGTAGTTTGCAGTAGCTTGAGGCCCCTGGCAAGCCCATTCTTACTCTCTCTCCCCCCTCTCTCTATCTCTAGTAAAGAAACAAATAAAAGCTGGGCATGGTGGCGCACGCCTTTAATCCTAGCACTCAGTGTATTCCAGGTCAGCCTGAGCTAGAGTGAGATCCTACCTCAAAACAAAACAAACAGCAACAACAAAATAAATAAATAAAAATAAAAATCATAGTGAATTCCAAGTCAGCCTGGGCTACAGCAAGACCTTACCTGAAAACCCAAACCAAACCAACCAACTAAACAAACAAACAAAGCCCAAAAAAACCTAATAAAATAAAACAAACAAAAAAGGTAATTCATGTTAATATGGAAAACTAAGTTGGGATAGCTTAGCGGTTAAGGTGTTTGCCTGCAAAGCCAAAGGACCTTCCCCAAGACCCATGTAAGCCAGATGCACAAGGGGCCACATGTGTCTGGGGTTAGTTTACAGTGGCTGAAGGCCCTGGCACGCCCATTCTTCCCCTTTTTCTCAAATAAATAAATAAATAAAAATAAAATTAAAAAAGAAACAAACAAACAGGGATAGAGAGATGGTTTAGCAGTTAAGGTACTTGCCTATGAAGCCTAAGGACCCAGGTTCAATTCCGTAGTACCCACATAAGCCAGATGCACAAGGTGGCGCATGTGTCTGGAGTTCATTTGCAGTGGTTGGAGGCCCTGTCATGCCCATTTTATTCTCTCTCTCTCAAAATAAGTAAATAAATAAAAGTATTTTTTTTAAAGACAATCAAGCAAGCTGAGTATGGTGGTGCATGCCTTTAATCCCAACACTTGGGAGGCAGAGGTAGGAGGATCACCATAAGTTTGAGGCCACCTGAGACTACTTAGTGAATTCCAGGTAAGTTTGGGCCAGGGTCAGATCATATCTTGAAAAAAAACCAACCCACTCCCGCCTCGCCCCCCCCCCCCCAAAATAACAAAAGCAAGCAAACAAATATAAATGAAATTTGAAATGGAAAACCAAACAAATCTCCCAGAATCCAGGCTGACAAGTAAGTGTGCTTGCATATTATCTCTCCATGTGACAATGGGTTTAAGAGCCTTTCCTTCCTATTTACAGGTATGACTGTCCTTCCAAGTCACTGGTGATCTTTACCTGGCTTAGCCCATACAGTGTACATTTGCTACTGTCTTTTCTCAGTGGGGCAGAGTGACTCTTACAGCTCAGCGTGCATTATGATTTTTCGTAGTGAAAGATAAAAGAATAGCTTGCCTGTTGTGTCTCTACTTCCTGTCTCATATCGTTGATAAGTAATATTTTCTCCATCTTTCTGTCAGGTAGAAGGAAGAGGAGTAAGTCAGATAGGTTTATCTTGATGTCACTTGTGCTGTAGGTAAATTATTTCCCCTTAGGTAAATCCTGATGCTTGAAAAGAAAGCCTGGTGGATGAGTGGGATGTTGGAGAGTCAAGGAACCCTATCCATTTTGTCACCTACTTGGGCTATTTCCCTTCCTCCCAGGCTGCCTTGTAGTAGCCTGTCTCCATTGAATTCTTAGCATAACCCGGCACATGACCAATAAGGAAACAAATGCTCATGTCCTTTCTCCTTGACAATCCCAAATAAACAGGCATTTGTTTTTAATTTTTGTTTATTTATTTACTTATTTGAAGGGGGGGGAGAGGCAGGTAGAAAGAGAATGGATGCGCCAAGGTCTCTAGCCACTGCAAAGGAACAGATGCATGCTCCCCTTGTGTTTACGAGGGTCCTGGGGAATCAAACTGGGCTTCTTAGGCTTCCCAGGCAAAAGCCTTAACTGCTAAGCCATTTCCCCAGCCCTAGGCATTTGTTTTTAGATGTTCCATTATCAGGCCTACCTCCTTAGATTCTGCTGCTGGACAAGCCTACAGTGTGAATGACTTGCTAGACAGAGTGGGTCATATACACAGTCTTCTAGTATCTGCTATTCCTGAGTACCAGTCTAGGTGTTCCTTTATTTGGTTCTGGTGAGTGGCTGTGCTGAGGCCTTTTGGATTCATGGTAATGATGAAGCTGATGAAACAGGCTCTGTGAGGCCAAGTGACATGCCCATAGGTTCTTGTTCAACTAAGGGGAGTGATAATTTAAATCTGGGAGTATCCAGCATATTTTCTCTTTGCAGGCATATTTTTTGTTTAGGTATTTGTGCATGGTGTTAATGTGAAGGCTAGAATAGAACTGGGAAATGGCTGAACATTTTGGTTTCAAACTTTCCAGGTGGGGCTGCAGAGATGGCTCAGCAATTAAGGTGCTTGCCTGCAAAGCCTAATAACCCAGGTTGATTCCCAGTACCCATGTAAAGCCAGTTGCATAAGTTGGCACGTGTGTCTGGAGTTTGTTTGCAGTGACTAGAGGCCCTGGTGCAAACATTCTCTTTTTCTTTCTGTCACTTCTCCTCCCTTCTTCCCTCTTTCTCTCTCGTATAAATAAATAAATTAAATATTTTTAAAAATTTCTACTGGGCGTGGTGGCACACACCTTTAATCCCAGCACTTGGGAGGCAGAGCTAGGAGGATCACCGTGAGTTTGAAGCCAGCTTGAAACTACATATTGAATTCCAGGTCAGCCTGAACTAGAGTGAAACCCTACCTTGAAAAACAAAACAAAAAACAAAATTGTAAGTGGTCTCAGGTGGCCTTACTTTGGTGACTGGTTATGTTTGTTGTTGGTGTCCAGGGCTTCTCAAGCCTCTCTCTAACCAGTAACTTCACTGTGTTCTAAAGGGTAGTTGGCTTTTTCCATGTCATTCTGTCACTGTTGCCTTCTCCCTCTCTTTGTCCAGCTCTGATCATCTTCTGCTAGGAGGATGTTGGCAGTGTCCTGTTTTGTGTTTAATTATTTTGTAGTCAGCTGTTCCATCACTTGTGCCCCTGCTGCCCCTCTTCTGTGGCTTCCCATGGACCTCCCATGAAGTTCAAACTCTTTAAACTAGCGTTCAGGCTGTGGGCCCTCATTTCTTGCCCCAGTTTTGGATATATCTTTTTTTTTCAAGATAGAATCTCACTCTAGCCCAAGCTGACCTGGAATTCACTGTGTAGTCTCAGGGTGGCCACGAACTCATGGCAATTCTCCTACCTCTGCCTCCTGAGTGCTGGGATTAAAGGCGTGTGCCACCACACCTGGTTCTTTTTTGTTGTTGTTGTTGTTCATTTTTAGTTATTTATTTGAGAGTGACACAGAGAGAGAGAGAGGGAGAGAGAATGGGCGTACCAGGGCTTCTAGCCACTGCAAACAAACTCCAGATGTGTGCGCCCCCTTGTGCATCTGGCTAATGTGGGCCCTGGGAAATCTAGCCTCAAACCAGGGTTCTTAGGCTTCACAGGCAAGTGCTTAACTGCCAAGCCATCTCTCTAGTCCAGTTTTGGCTCTTTAGGTTTGCTCATGCCCAGCCTTTGATCCAGACACGTTGTTGAACTTTTCTGTTTCTTCACCATGTGGCTGCTTTCTCACCTTTTCCCATGGTGCTGTTTATGTATGGTACACACAGTCTTCCACCAGGTTGTAGCTCAGCTTTCATTTCCTCAGGAATTTCTTTTTTAAAAAATTTTTGTTTTATTTTTATTTATTTATTTGAGAGTAACAGAAAGAGGCAGAGAGAGTGAGAGAGAGAGAGAGAATGGTCGTGCCAGGGCCTCTAGCCACTGCAGACAAACTCCAGATGCATGTGCCCCCTTGTACATCTGGCTAATGTGGTTGCTGGGGAATCGAGCTTCGAACCAGGGTCCTTAGGCTTCACAGGCAAGCGCTTAACCGCTAAGCCATCTCTCCAGTCCATCCTCAGGAAATTTCTTGCTTCAAGCCAGTAGCTCTGTTTCACCCCTTACTTGATATGGCAGGATTGAGCCCCCATGCCAGGGGATCTTTGTAGAAGGCATGAATGACTTGAGGGTCTCTAAAGAGAAGATACTAGCTTTGTTCTTTTACTTGTGGTTGTCGTGGTTGTCTAGAAATCCTCCCACTATATGTTGGGGGGGGGACCTATTATTTTTGTTTTGAATGCTCTTGGCACTCTTGTCATATTCAGTTGACTATAAGAGCTTTTATTTCCAAGTTCTCTATTTCCATGTTTTTGGAATGTATATATATAATGCATTTGTGTATATGACATGTTTGTATGTGTATATGTTCATATGTATGTGTGCATATGGAAGTCAGAGGTCAATGTCAGATATCTCTCTCTGTTGGTCTTCTCCTTGTTTATTGAGACAGAGTCTTTCACTGAATTCAGACTTCACGGACTCGATTAGTCTAGCTAGCCAGCTTTCCCTGAGGATTGATTTGTGTCTGCCTCCTGAGTGCTGAGATTACAGGTTTTGTTTTCTCTTTTTTTCTTTTTGAGATAGGGTCTCACTGTAGCCCAGGCTGACCTAGAATTCAGTATGTGGTCTCAACGTGGCCTTGAACTCACATCAATCCTCCTACCTTTGCCTCCCCAGTGCTATAATTAAAGGTATGTGCCACAATGCTTGGCTTTTTTCCCCTCTTTTCTTTTCTTTCTTTTTTTTTTTTTAATTTTATTTGTAAGGAGAGACAAGAGAGAGGAGACAGAGAGATAGATAGAGAGAGAGAGAGAGAGAGGACATGCCAGTGTCACTAGCCACTACAAATGAACTTCAGATTCATGTGCCACTTAGTATGTATGGCTTTACATGGGTACTAGAGAATGTTAGGGTTTACAGGCAAGTGCCTCAAGTGCTGAGCCTTCTTTCCAGCCCCTGTAGTAAGTGTTGAAATAAGAAACATGAGTCTCTTTTTTTTTAAATTTTTCATCCTTCTTCATTCATGATGGAATGTTGGTATGTCTAGTATTGTGCAGGTAACAACAGTAGTTTTTGTGAAGTCATGAATGCAATCTTCACTTAATGTCCAGAAGCCAGCATTCCAATCACTGTTCTCCATCCTGCAGCTTTTACTTCTTTGCGCCCCACTCTGCCACAGTGTTCTCTCACTTTCAAGGAGCATGATAAAGATGTCACTGCCATCTGCAAAAAAGCTTCTCTGACCAAAAGGAGAGCAGCACTAATCTAAGGGCATAAATATAAATATTTATAGGGCAATTTGATGGGTACAGCATATCCATTTGGCAAGAAAAATAGTAGTAATTGAATAATAGTCTTCAAGCACATGAAAACTTATTAAAGATAGAAGCCTACAAAAAGTGTGTGTGTGTTTGTGTGGTTTTTCAAGTTAGGGTCTCCCTCTAGCTAAGGCTGACCTGGAATTCAGTAGCAGTCTCAGGGTGGCTTTGAACTCATGGTGATTCTCCTACCTCTGCCTTCCAAGTGCTGGAACTAAAAGCATGTGCCACCACACCCAGCTACATATTTCTAATTTAATTTTTAGAAAATATTTTTATTTATTTGACAGACAGAGGGAGGGAGAGAGAGGGCATGCCAGGGCCTCCAGCCTCTGCAAATGAACTCCAGATGCTTGTACCCCCCTTGTGCATATGGCTAACATGGGTCCTGGGAAATTGAACCTGGGTCCTTTGGCTTTGTAGCCATACGCTGTAACCACTAAGCCATCCCTCCAGCCCCAATTTTTTTTAATTTAAATTGAGATATGGTCTTTAGCCCTGGGTGACTTGCAGTATAGACCACAGTGGCCTCAAATTTGTGGCAGTCCTCCTTTCTCTGCTTCCTAAATTCTGGGAGTACAGGCATATGCCCCACACTTGTCTGCAAAACTTATTTTTTTCTTTTCGATAGTGTTGGGGTTGAACCAGGGACATAGCCATGCTAGGTGCTCTACCACTGAGCTAAACCCCCAGGCTGGGAACCTACATATTTTGTTGTTTCAGATCATCTGTCTTTTGGAAAAGACTCAGTGTCACCTAGTGTTTGAAGAGTTGGGGCTTATTTACTTGGAACCTTGACTCAGCTTTTACCTCTTGGGGCATGCCAGCTGGACTCTTGTGGAACTGCTCCCTGCTTCATTGACACCTAGAGGCAGCGTGGTTGGTCAAGTGTGGATAGGCCCACTTCTTCTGGTTGCTCTCGCCTTAGCCCATCCACTCAGGTTCTGAAGTTGAGGCAGGGGTTTGGGCCAAGGCTCCCTGGCCATCCTCTGGAAAGTACTGTTTCACATAGGAGGCAGAGTGTATGGGAAGGTTGTAAGGGTTAGCTACTGGAGGTAGAAGAGGTTTCTCCTACAAGGAAGCCTAAGGAACTCCTCCTCCCTTCTTCATTGTTTGGTGATACGGGATATCCCACCCGAGGCTTTGCATATGCTAGACACATGCTTTACTGAGCTGCATCCCTAACACCATAAAAGCAACTTATGTTTTGAGCACAGGTGCCTAAGTGATGTCCCATTTTATAGAACATAGAATCAGAGGCTGTTGCTGGTGCCCAGTGTTGCCAAAGAATTCTACCTGGATGATCCTTGATCTGCTCTATTTGTACTCGCGTTAAGCTGTCAAGGGTCATCCAGGAAGCCAATATGCTCTAAATACAAGCCTTCACCTTATTTTCAGGAAACTTACTTGTCAGAAGTTGTGACCACATGTGGTGTATGGCCCAGGTCAGGCCTTCTCAACAGGACAGGATGAGTGACTGGCATCCAAGTTAAGGAACCCTTGGATGGATGACTGTCGGGTGGTTTGGTTGCTTGCTGCTTGGTCAGCTTTTGGCATTGCTGTCACATAAGATCAGAAAGTTGATTATTTAAAATGACTGCTGTTTTTTTCTGGGAAAATGTATAGATTTTAAAACTAATGGGAATCCTGCCAGCAGGCTCATACATCTCCTGATGGTCCTAGAAGTTGACTCCTTCTGGTGGTCAGTATGGGTGTTTTGTTGAAGGGCTGAGCATTCTGTCCAGCTATAGGCTGTACATTGGGCTCTAGCTTTGACTTCAAAGGTTATAACTGTATGTCACAAATACTACTTAAAATGGCTGGGCATGATGGTGCATGCCTTTAATTCCAGCACTCGAGAGTCAGAGGTAAGAGGATAACCATGAGCGCAAAGCCACCCTCAGACTACGTAGTGAATTCCATGTCAGCCTGGGCTAGAGTGAAACCCTACCTCAAAAAAATAAAAAGCAACAAATAATAATAATAAAAGGAAGAATGCAAGTATTCTTTAACTTATTGGACTTCCCTCTCTCTTTTTTAAAAAATTATTTTATTAGCGAGAGACAAGGAGAAAGAAACAGAGAGAAATACAGAGAGAAAGAGAATGGGCAAGCCAGGGCCTCTAGCCACTGCAGACAAATTCCAGATGCATGTGCTACTTTGTAATTCTGGCTTATGTGGGTACTGGGGAATTGAACCTAGGTATTTAGGCTCTGTAGACAAGCACCTTAACCACTCCAATTCCTTGTGCATCTGGCTTACATGGGTCCTGGGGAATGGAACCTGGGTCCTTTGGCTTTGCTGGCAAGTGCCTTAACCACTAAGCCATTTCTCCAGCCCTCTTCAGCTACTTTAAACAAACTCCAGACACATGTGCCCTCTTTTCTTCTGGCTGGGGTACTATGCAGTTGAACCTGGGTCCTTTGGTTTTGCTGGCAAGTGCTTTAAACTGGTAAGCCATCTCTTTGGCCCATCTGCCTGGTATTTTATTTGGGTAGTAGAGGCTGACCCCCCCCCCACCAAATCCACTGGTGCAGTCAACTAGAGAAAACACAAGGTGTACTCACTACAGATGTGTGCTTATCTGGAAACAGGGTTGCTCTGATATGGGGTATTTGGAGTTACATACATACCTTAAATCCCTAGGGCTCATGAGTACCCCTGTTTTAAGTTTTCAATATCAGGCATGTATTCCCTCCCATGGAGTGGATCTCTAGTCCAATTAGAGGGCAGTTGGTTTCCACCATGACATACATGCCACTATTGTGCCCGTTGGCTCATTTGGCCTGGCTGGCCAAATATAAGGCTTGCAGTGTCCACTGTTGAGTATCTTCACTGGTGATTTCTCACTCTCCCACTGAATTGCATGCAGCATGGCCTTTTCCAGCTTTCTGTCAGCTGGTCTACATGGAGGAGGTTTTCATCTCAGCTTCAGCAGGATTTCTCAATGGCCTTGCATTCCAAATATGTGGAGTCTTCAGCAGTAGGGTCTTACCATCTCTTCCTGGTGGGAAATCAAGAACCTCAGCAATGGCCTATAATATTTTGGGGCCAACAACTCACTGGAAGGTATCCCATCCTTGGCACTGAAAATTTTCTAGTAACAATCTATGGCTCCTGTGTGTTCCATTATCCAAAATAGGTTTCCATATGACTCATTTATATCCTCTTAGATTTTGATTATCCCTCCCTCTACCTTTCCTTACTCAATCTCTTTCTTTTCTATTTTTTTAAAAAAAAAATTAATGTTTTATTTATTTATTTGAAGGAGACAAAGAGGCAGATAGAGAATATATGCACCAGGCCTTCTAAACACTGTAAATGAACTCCAGATGTGCACACCACCATGTGCAATTGGCTTATGTGGGTACTGGGGAATCCAATCAGGGTCCTTAGGCTTCATGTGCCAATGCCTTAACTGCTAAGCCATCTCTAGCCCCTTCTTTTATATTTTGATGTTGGCTTTTTTCTTTTTTTATTTGAGAGAGAGAGAGAGAGAGAGAGGTAGAGAGAGAGAATAGGCGCACCAGGGCCTCTAGCTGCTGCAGACGAACTCCAGACACATGTGCCACCTTGTGCATCTGGCTCACGTGGGTTCTGGGGAATCGAACCTGGGTCCTTTGGCTTTGCAAGCCAGTGTCTTAATCACTAAGTCATCTCTCCAGCCCTGATGTCATCATTTTTTTTTTTTTTTTCTCATAGCATGAAAGTCTTGTGTAGGGATTGTCAGGCACTATGAGGTCATGAATAACATCAAAGCCATTTTTGTGTCTAAAAGCATTGTAAGCAGTACTACCTTTTCTTTGGCTCTTACACTCTTTTAAAAGATTATTTGAGAAAGAGAAAAGCAGACAGAGAATGGGTTCACTAGGGCCTCCAGCCACTGCAAACGAATTCCAGACACATGTGCCAAGCCACCTTGTACATCTGGCATACGTTGGTACTGGAGAAATGAACCTGGGTCCTTAGGCTTTGCAGTCAAGCACCTTAATTGCTAAGCCATTGTTGCGGTCGGGTTTACATTGCTGGTAGAAATCACCCAACCAAGAGGAGCTTGTAGGAAAAAGAGGTTTATTTTGGCTTATAGGCTTAAGGGGAAGCTCCACAATGATGGGGAAACAATGGCATGAGCAGAGGGTGGACATCACCTCCTGGCCAATATAATGGACCATAGCAACAGGAGAGTGTGCCAAACACTGACAAGGGGAAACTGGCTATAACACCCATAACCCCGCCCCCAACAATACACTCCCTCCAGTAGGTGTTAATTCCCAAATCTCCGCCAGCTGGGAATCTAGCATTCAGAACACCTAAGTTTATGAGGGATATCTGAATCAAACTACCACAGCTATCATTTCCAGCCCTCTTATATTCTTTTTGTTGTTGTTGTTTTGTTTTTGAGATAGGCTGACTTAGAATTCACTATATAGTCTCAGACTGGCCTTGAACTCATACCAATCCTCCTTTGCCTCCCTGGTGCTGGGATTAAAGGCATGTGCCACCACACCTGGCTTCTTGTATTCTTTCCAAAATTTTTTTGTTCATCTTTATTTATTTGAGAGTGAGAGAGAAAGAGAGAATGGGCGTACCAGGACATGCAGCCACTGCAAACGAACTCCAGATGTGTGTGCCTCCTTGTACATCTGGCTAATATAGGTCCTGGGGAATTGAGCCTCAAACTGGGGTCCTTAAGCTTCACAGGCAAGCATTTAACTGCTCAGCCATCTCTCCAGCCCTCTTTCCACATTAAAAAAAAAAATGCTTTATTTATCTGAGAGAGAGAGAGAGAGAGAATGGGCATTCCAGGGCCTCTAGCCACTGCAAATGAATTCCAGATACATGTACCACCTTGTACATCTGGCTTATGTAGGTACTGGAAATTGAACCTGGGTCCTTAGACTTTGCAGGCAAGTGCCTTAACCACTAAGCCATTTCTTCAGCCCTTTAAAAGTTTTTTTAATAGATTTTTTGAATTTTTAAATAATAAATGTTTGTTCCAAGCACAGAGTACATACTCTGTACCCTCAGCACTAACAACTGGGAAGAAGGGGCTGTCTCTTAAATTCTTTTGGCCACCTTTACCATAATGGACCCTGAGCCTTGAAGGGTATGATAGTGATTCTCACTTAGTGTTGAACACGTCCCTGTCACTTCTTCTCAACAGTTTCTCTTTCACTCAGTCAAATAAATAAATACATAAAAGTAAAATAGAAATAAAAAGGTTGGGGCTGGAGGGATGGCTTAGCAGTTAAGGCATTTGCCTGCAAAGCCAAAGGACCCAGGTTCGATTCCCCAGGACCCATGTAAGCCAGATGCACAAGGGGGTGCATGTGTCTGGAGTTTGTTTGCAGTGGCCAAAGGCCCTGGCACGTCCATTCTCTCTCTCTTTCCCTCTCTCACACATAAATAAAAAATAAAAAAAAAAAAAGAAATAAAAAGGTTGGGCTGGAGAGATGGCTTAGTGGTTAAGCGCTTGCCTATGGAGACTAATGACCCTGGTTTGAGCCTCAATTCTCCAGTACCCATGTAAGCCAGATGCACAAGGTGGCTCATGCATCTGGAGTTCATTTGCAGTGGCTGGAGGCCCTGGTGCACCCGTTTTTTTCTCTATTTGTTTCTCTCAAATAAATAATTTTTTTTTTTTTTTTAAAAAGGTTGGGCTGGGCCAGGTATGGTAGGATGATTGCTGAGAGTTCAAGGCCACCCTGAGAGCACAAATGAATTCCAAGTCAGCCTGAGCTAGACTGAGACCCTACCCAAAGAACCAAAATAAATAATAATAATAAATAATAAATAAATAAATAATTTATTTGTTTGAGAGAGATAGTGATACAGAGTGTGGGTGCATCAGGGCTTCCTGCCACTGTGAATGAACTCCAGATACATGTGCTATTCTCCATCTGGCTTTACATGGGTACTAGTAAATTGAATCTGGGCTATGAGAGGATTACTGTGAGTTTGAGGCTAGGCTGGGATACACAGTGAGTTCCAGGCCAGTGTGTGCTACTAAAAGTGACACTCAGTCTTAAACAAAAAAATCAAAATAACTTCGGAGGCAGAGGTAGGAGTATTGCTGTGAATCTGACGACACCCTGAGACTACATAGTGAATTCCAGGTCAGCCTGGGATAGCATGAGACCCTACCTCGAAACAACAACAAAAACAAAAATGGATACATTTTCTCCAGGAGCAATTAGTATATTGAAAAAGCTTGTATTCATTGCGGTTCCCATTTTTCTGTTCTTTACTAAGAAATAATTGAGGAGTAGGATGCATAATCATTTCATAGCCAAAAATTTTGTGGATTAAAAAAAATTAGGGGCTGGAGAGATGGCTTAGCGGTTAAGCGCTTGCCTGTGAAGCCTAAGGACCCCGGTTCGAGGCTTGGTTCCCCAGGTCCCACGTTAGCCAGATGCACAAGGGGGCGCATGCGTCTGGAGTTCGTTTGCAGTGGCTGGAAGCCCTGGTGTGCTCATTCTCTCTCTCTGTCTGTCTGTCACTCTCAAATAAATAAATAAAAATAAAAAATATTTTAAAAAAAATTAGGTTAGCATTAAGAGTAATGAGTTTCATACTTGCATCTTCACATACATGTGTCATTATCCTTTGCTCTCACTCATCGCCCTTGTATGCTTTTTTTGAAGGTACATGGGAATAGGACTCTCAGCTCAAGGTGTCAACATGAACAGACTTCCTGGTGAGTCGCTGTTTGTAGAACATTTGTTCTGCTTTCTTGATCTGTCCAAATCTGTTAGAGTAATGGTGGCAGCTGAAAGGCTCGGAAGGACTTCGGAGGATGCCAGGCCATTGGGTGGAGTATGCTGAAAGATGACCATTGAGTTGTGATGGCTTCCATTCCAAAAGTTATTTGACAAGTGATTCTCACTCATGGAATTTGAACTGTTTACAGTCTCCCATTGGGGTTACGCCTCATTAACCTTCAACTCCCATTGGCCTTTGCCAATCAACTTGGGACTCAGGCATATGCAGGGAGGCATGTACTGCCAAGCCTGGCTTGTTATGTGTTACTTCACCATGTTAAAGATCAAAGTCTTAGGGCTGGAGAGATGGCTTAGTGGTTAAGGAGTTTGCCTGCAAAGCCAAAGGATCTCAGTTTGATTCCCCAAGATCCACATAAGCCGGATGCACAAGGGGTCACATGCGTCTGGAGTTTGTTTGCAGTGGCTGGAGGCCCTGGTGTGCCCATTTTCTCTTTCCCTCTCTCTGTCTCTTTCTCTCACATAAATAAATAAAAATTAATGTTTTTTTAAACAAAGATCAAAGTCTTTCAGTGGCTTCCCATGTGGAACTTGGTTGAAGTGATTTCTGAATGACTAGGAGATATAGGCAGAATTCAGGTGGGCATGGTGGCTCACACCTATAATCCCAGCATTTAGGAGACTGAGGTAGGAGCATCACTGTGAGTTCAAGGACACCCTGGGCTTTACAGTGATTTCCAGGTCAACCAAGGCTAGAATGAGATTGTGCCTAAAAACAAACAAGCAAAAACTATACATGTATTCTGAATTGTAGCTCTGGGTAGATAGTAGCTTCAACTTAGTGTAGTGCTCTGGGCCTTGCTGCTGGTCTTGCCCTCCCAGGCCAGTGTACTTTGAATTGTTTTCTGCTGACCTGCTCATCCCCAGTCCTTTCTAGGCACAATAAGGAGACAGAAGTCTACAAGAACTGGTAAGCTGATAGGTTCCAGGTAAGAGTACAAAGTGTAAGTAAGTAGCAGAAGTGACATGAATATGAGCTTCCCTGCCACCATTATGGAAGCAGGCAAAGACCTGTGATTTGCCCTGGTCCTCTACTCTCTATGCCTCTAACATGGAGAAGGCAGCTGACCTTCTCTAGAGAGGGAGTATCACTTCAGTTTTATATCTTTTCTTATTAATTAATTAATTAATTGGTTTTTCAAGCAAAAAGAGAGAGAATGAATGAATGAGAATGGGCACATCAGGGCATCTAATCACTGCAAATGAAATCTAGATACATGCACCACTTTGTGCTTCTGGCTTTACGTGGATTTGGGGGAACTGAATCTGGGGCTTTGCACGCAAGTGCCTTAACTGTTGAACTATCTCTCTAGCCCCCATTTTACATCTTTTCTAATAACTTCAGTATCAGTCACAGATTCACTTCAAAAACAGCAATCTAAACGTGCCAAGGATTTAACTGTCGGTATTCTGACTTTTTAAAGTTTGTATTTATGTGAGAGAGAAAGAGGCAGATAGAGAAAGAGAGTGAGCTCACTAGGTCCTCCAGCTGCTGCAGACAAACTTCAGACACATGTGCCACCTTGCATATCTGGTTTACTTGGGTCCTGGGGAATTGAACCAGGGTACTTTGGATTTTCAGTCAAATGCCTTAATCAGATTGAGCTGGGTGTGATGGCACACACTTTTAATCCCAGCACCTGCAAGGCACAGGTAGGAGGATCACTGCGGGTTCAAGGCCAGCCTGAGACTACATAGTGAATTCCTAGTCAACCTGGGCTAGACTGAGACCCTTCCTAGAAACAAACAAAGAATTAGATTACATTTGGATAGGGCTTCTCTCTTGGAAGGATGGATGCCCTGACTTTCCTAGGATATCTTGAAGTCATGATAGTCCATCTTTTCCCTCTCAAGTTCTGGGATTATAGGCTTGCCCCAGGGATGTCTCTTTTTGTTTTTGCCATACTGATGATCAATCCAAAAGCCTTGTACATGCCAAGCATGTAGTCTTCCACTGAACCACATACTCAGCAGAGTTTACTTTTCCTCCCCCCTCCACCCTAGTGTCTCACTCTAGCCCAGGTTGACACAGAATTCACTGTATAGTCTCAGGGTGGCCTGGAACTCATGATGATTCTCCTATCTCTGCCAATGCTGGTAGTAAAGGTGTGCACCACCATGCCTGGCTGAGTTTACTGTTTTTATCATTCTATCTCTCTCTCTCTCTTTTTTTTTTTTTTTAAGGGGGTTAGTGAACATACTAGGACCTCTAGTCATTGCAAACATACTCCACATGCATCCGCCACCTTGTGTATATGGCTTAACATATATACTGGGGAATCGAAGCTGGACTATCAGGCTTTGCAAACTAGCACCTTAACTGCTGAACTATCTCCCAAGCCCTAGATTAGTCTTATAAACATCTTTGTGCAAAGTGCTTGGTTTTTGTTTCTGATGCTATTTACCAAGGGTCATAATGTGTTTGTTTGTTTTTTAAATATTTTATTTATTTATTTGAGAGAGGCAGATAGAATAGGTATGCCAGGGTCTCTTCCGGATACTGCAAACAAACTCCAGATACATGCACCACCTTGTATATCAGGTTTTACATTAGTACTGAGGAACTGAACCTGGGTCCGTTGGCTTTGCCAGCAAGTTCCTTAACTGCTAAGCCATCTCTCCAGCCCCAACCAGACTTTGAATTGTTCCAAAATGCTCTACTGACATCTCAAATTTATACCGCATTGCACAAAATCCATGTGTTAGCATGGGAAACCTCAACTCTACTGAAAATTTAGTTTCTCAAACCATAAATGGCATACATCTGTTCAGGTTTTGAAAGTTTTTGTTGTTATTGCTATTTTTTAAAAAATACTTATTTGTGAGCAGAAAAAGATAGAAGAGAGACAGAGAGAATGGGTGCATCAGGTCCTCCAGCCACAGTCAATGAACTCCCGATGCATATACCGCTTTGTGTATCTAGCTTTACATGGGTACTGGGGAATTGAACTTGAGTTGTTAGGCTTTGCAGGCAAGTGCCTCGACTGAAGCTATCTCTCCCAATCAAATTTATGGTAATCCTTCTACCTCTGCCTCTCAACTGCTGGGATTAAAGGTATGCCTGGCTCCATGCTTGGCTTAATTTTATTTTATTTAGTAATGATTTTTTTTCTTAACTTCCATGATTGTAAAAAAAAGCCCATGGTAATGCCCTCCTTCCCCCCCCCCCCACTTTCCCCTTTGAAATTCCATTATCCATCATGTCCCTTCCCCCTCTCACTCAGTGCCTCTTTTATTTTGATGTCATGATCTTTTCTTCCTGTTCTGATGGTCTTGTGTAGGTAGTGTCAGGCACTGTGAGGTCATGGATATCCAAGCCATTTTGTGTCTGGGGGAGCACGTTGTAAGGAGTCCTACCCTTCCTTTGGCTCTTACATTCTTTCTGCTGCCTCTTCTTCAATAGACCCTGAGCCTTGGAAGGTGTGGTAGAGATACTGTAGTACGGAACACTCCTGTCATTTCTTCCCAGCACCATGATGCTTTCTGAGTCATCTCAAGGTCACTGCCATCTGAAAAGAGAAGGTCTCTACCCAAAGTGAGAGTAGCATTAATATATAGGTATGAACATTAAGAGAAGTGCTTACTGGGCAGTTTGATAAGCATAGTATATATACATTTAGCCAGACAGCAGCAGACATTACACCCCTAGGGCTCATGACTACCCCTGTTTTAAGTTTTCAGTATCAGGCATGTATTCCCTCCCATGGAGCGGGCCTCCAGTCCAATTAGAGGGCAGTTGGTTTCCACCATGACAGACGTGCCACTATTGTACCCATTGGCTCATTTGGCCTGGCTGGCGAAGTATAAGGCTTGCAATGTCCACTGTTGAATATCTTCACTGGTGATTTTTCTCTCTCCCATTGAACTACATGCAGCATGGCTTTTTCCAGCTTTCTGTCAGCTGGTCTACATGGAGAAGGTTATCAGCTCAGTCCCAGCAGGATTTTTCAGTGGCCTTGCAGCCCAAATATGTAGTCTTCAGCAATAGGGTCTTACCATCTATTTCTGGTGGGAAACCAAGGGCCTCAGCAATGGCCTATAATGTTTTGGGGGCATCAGGGACCTCCCTGGCCAACAAGTCACTGGAAGGTATCCCATTCCTGGCATTGAAAATTTTCTAGCAACAATCTACGGCTCCTGAGTGTTCATTATCCAAAAAAGTAGGTTTCCATGTGATTTATTTATATCCTCTTAGATTTTGATTAGCCCTCCCTCCACCTTTGCTTTACTCAGTCTCTTCCCCTGACCTCACCTGGGCCTTTTCACTACTATTAATCTATTCTTTTACTTACATATATACAATACCATCCTATTAAGTACCCCTCTCCCTTCCTTTCTTTTCCTTTATATCTCTTTTCTAGGTTACTGGCCTTTGCTACTGAATTTTCTTCCTACTCACACAGTAAAGTCATCTGTATTGGCTTTATTTTATTTTGTTTTGGGTTTCTGAGATAGGGTCTCACTATAGTCCAGGTTGACCTGGAATTCACTTTGTAGTCTCAGGGTGGCCTCAAACTCACAGCGATCCTCGTACCTCTGCCTCCTGAGTGCTGGGATTAAAGGCTTGTGCCACCACACCCAGCTCAATTCTTGGCTTTTTAATGTGGATTCTGAACATTTAGCTCAGGTCCCTCTTACCTGTGCATTGGAGAAAAGGTTATATTTTGGCTTAGTATTGAGGGGAAGCTTCATGATGACAGGTGAAAGCATGGCATGAGCAGAGGCTGGACATCACCTCTGCCACAGCAGGTAGAAACAGCAGCAGGAGAGTGAGCCAATCTCTAGCAAAGGGAAGCTGGCTATCTCACTCCACCACCAACAACATACTTCTCTAGCAAGGCTGCACCTCCCAAATTTCTGTCACTTGGGAACCAAACATTCAAAACATATGAGTTTGTGAGGCACATCTGATTCAAACAGCCACACACTTGGTATTTTCAGAGTAGTAGGTGATTGGGCTGTAAGCTGTTGATGGTGTGTCCTCAGAGTGTTGTTGACCATTTCTTTCAAGGATGCTTATATTGGAGCTAATGATGTAGGTAAGTTGGTGAGGTGCTTGCCTCGCATGCACAAAGTCCTGGGTTCAGTTTCTAGTACCACAGAAACCTGGGCATGGGTGCTATATGCCTTGTAGTCGCAACATTCACTCTAGGTAGGTAGAGGCAGGAGAATTAGAAGTCATCTGTATTTTGTGCATGTGTGTAGTATATGCACGTGTATACACTGATGTGGCCACCTTTGTGCTCACCTGTGGTGCCTCGTTGGGTTTAGCTGTGGTGGTTAGAGGGGAACATCAAGTGTCTCGCTCCATTGCTCTTCTGCTCATTCTTTTTTTTTTTTTTTTAATTTAATATATCATTAAAAGCAGAGAGAGAAGGCTGGGAGGCAGAGGTAGGAGGATTTGCTGTGAGTTCAAGGCCACCTTGAGACTACATAGTGAATTCTAGGTCAGCCTGAGCTAGAGTGAGACCCTACCTCAAAAAACCAAAATAAAATAAAATAAAAGAGAGAGAGAGAGATATGAGAGAATTGGTGCGCCAGGTCCTTTAGCCACTGCAAACGAACTCTAGGTGCATGCACCATCCTGTACACCCAGCTTTACATGGGTACTTGGAATCCAACCCAATTAGGCTTTGTAGGCAAGCACCTTAGTTGTTGAGCCATTTTTGCAGCCCTCTTCAGGCTTATTCTTACTTAAGCCATAATCTCTTACTGACCCCCAAAGCTTGTTGACTTTTTTTTTTTTTTTAAGTTTGTTTTGCTTTGTTTTCCTAGGTAGTTTCTCACTCTAGCCGAGGCTGACCTAGAACTCATTCACTCTGTAGTCCTAGGCTGGGCTATAAACTCACAGTGATCCTTCTAGCTCTGCCTCCAGAGTGCTGGGATTAAAGACATGTGCCACCATGCTGGACTTTTTTTTCTCTTCCCAATGAGTCTCCAGTCTCTGTTCCCCCAAAGGACTGGTATTTAGATGTGTGTATGGCCACACCCAGCTGTTTAGATTTATCTTGGGTATCTTGGGGATCAAATTCAATTTGCCTCAGGTCTCCTCAGAGGCCTTTTAATGCTTGCACTGAAAGTGCTCTCTCTAAACCTCTAAGTTGCCTCTCCAGCCCAGAAGTCACACTTGACTACATAGCAACTTCAGGGCCAGCCTAGGATACATGAGATCTATCTAGAAGAGAGAGAAAGAGACTAGAAAAACCCGAAGGCTGGAGAAACTGCTTAGTGGTTAGGATGCTTGCCTGCGAAGCCTAAGAACTCATGTTCAAATCTCCAGGTCCCCTGTAACCCCGGGCACAGTGATGCAAAGCACACAGTGTTGCACATGCGTCACAAGGGAGCACATCTGTCTGGAGTTTGTTCACAGTGGCTGAAGGCCATGGCATGCCCATTCTTTCTCTCTCTCTCAAAAATAAATAATTTAAATAAATAAATAAATAAATAATTTGAAGCCGGGCGTGGTGGCGCACGCCTTTAATCCTAGCACTCGGGAGGCAGAGGTAGGAGGATCGCCATGAGTTCGAGGCCACCCTGAGACTCCATAGTGAATTCCAGGTCAGCCTGGGCTAGAGTGAGACCCTACCTCGAAAAATCAAAAAAAAAAAAAAATTTGTGATGGCACATGCCTTTAATCCCAGCATTTGGGAGGCAGAAGTAGTAGGATTACCATGAGTTTGACGCTAACCTGAGACTACATAGTGAATTCCAGGTCAGCCTGGGCTAGCATGAAACCCTACCTCTCTCTCTACTTGCAAATAAATAAATAGTGAAATATATATATATTTTAAATGATGGCCTGGTAGTGGTTGCTTGGATTCCAAATTTTAGTGACATTAGGAGCAAATGGAGGAGCATGGCTCAAACAGCTCTTGTCAGTTGTCAGTTGAAGAAAAGGGGTTATTTGAGAGAGAGAGAGAGAGGCAGTGAGAATGAGAGAATGAGAATGAGCATGCCAGGGCCTTTAGCTGCTCCATATGAACTCCAGGCGCATGTGCCACCTTGTGTATCTGGCTTACATGGGTACTGGGGAATTGAACCTGGTTCCTTTGGCTTTGCAGGCAAGCGTCTTAACCACTAAGTCTTCTGTCCAGCCAGGAAGTCATTTTCTTTTTTTTTTCTTTCTCAATTTTTGTTTTGTTTTGTTTTGTTTTGTTTTTTGAGGTAGGGTCTCACTCTGGTTCAGGCTGACCTGGAATTAACTCTGTCATCTCAGGGTGGCCTTGAACTCATGGCAATCCTCCTACCTCTGCCTCCCGAGTGCTGGGATTAAAGGCATGCGCCACCACACCCGGCTCTTTCTCAATTTTTATTAACATTTTTCCATCATTATAAAAAATATCCCATGGTTATACCCTCTCTCCCCCCTCCCACTTTCCCCTTTGAAATTCCATTCTCCATCATATCCTCTCCCCATCTCAATCAGTCTCTCTTTTATTTTGATGTCATGATCTTTTCCTCTTCCTATGATAGTCTTGTGTAGGTAGTGTCAGGCACTATGAGGTCATGGATATCCAGGCCATTTTATGTCTGGAGGGAGCATGTTGTAAGGAGTCCTATCCTTCCTTTGGCTCTTACATTCTTTCTGCCACCTGTTCTGCATTAGACCCTGAGCCTTGGAAGGTGTGATCAAGATGTTAGTCAGTACTTCAGTCATGTCTTTCTATCACTATGATACCTTCTGAGTCATCCCAAGGTCATTGCCATCTGAAAAGAGAAGATTCTTTACCCAAAGTGAGAGTAGCATTAATATAAGGGTATATAAATATTAAAAGAAGGGCTTACTGGGCAGTTTGAGAAGCATAGTATATACATTTTTCCAGACCTCAGCAGATGTTACACCCCTAGGGCTCATGACTACCCCTGTTTTAAGTTTTCAGTATCAGGGATGTGTTTCTCCCCATGGAGCGGGCCTCCAGTCCAATTGGCGGTCAGTTGGTTTCCACCATGACAGACATGCCACTATTGCACCCGTTGGCTGATTTGGGCTGGCTGGCCATTTATAAGGCTTGCAGTGTCCACTGTTGAGTATCTTCACTGGTGGTATCTCTTTCTCCCATTGAACTACATGTAGAATGGCTTCTTCCAGCTTTCTGTCAGCTGGTCTATGTGGAGGAGGTTATCAGCTCAGTTCCAGCAGGATTTCTCAGTGGCCTTGCAGCCCAGGTATGTGGAGTCTTCATCAAGAGGGTCTTACCATCTATTCCTGGTAGGAAACCAAGGACCTTGGCAATGGCCTATAATGTTTTGGGGGCAACAGGGACCTCCATGGCCAACAACTCACTGGAGATATCCCATCCCTGGCACTGAAAATTTTCTAACAACTATCTATGGCTCCTGAGTGTTCCATTGTCCGAAACCAGAGGATTCCATATGATTTATTTGCATTCTCTTCGATTTTGATTAGCTCTCCCTCCATCTTTCCTTTATTCAATCTCTTCCCCTGACCTCACTTTGGGCCTTTTCACCCCCATTAATCTATTCTTCTACTTACATATATGCAATACCAACCTATTAAGTACCTTCCTCCCAGGAAGTCATTTTTTTTTTTTTTTTTTTTTGGTTTTTCGAAGTAGGGTCTCACTCTGGTCCAGGCTGACCTGGAATTAACTATGTAGTCTCAGGGCAGCCTTGAACTCATGGTGATCCTCCTATTTCTGCCTCCCGAGTGCTGGGATTAAAGGTGCGCGCCACCACACCCGGCGGAAATCATTTTCTTATGACTGATGTGGTTGAGTGTTTGACACTAACCAGAACTGATACAGGACTTGCCTGAGCACCTTCTCCCCTTTGTTCCTCTATACTGGGCTACTTGTTTCTCTGGTCCTTTTGGCTCTAGTTTCTGGTTAGAATCCGTGATTGTGCCAAGTGTGCATGAATGTGGTACCAGCAGTACTTTTCTTCCTTAAGGGACCCAGAGGACCCTCATGTGGCCTGTGAGGGGATGATTGGGCTTTTCCAGGCCTTAAAGTACAGGGATAGGGCAACCAAGAAACACCTCTTCCCTCCCCCAAGGAGAATCCAACTCACTGCACTGATTCTACTTTCTTTGAACAGATTATCCCTTGAGAAATCTTGGTTGTTTGCTTAAGGTTCAGCAGACACCAGATGGATGTTTACTGGCACCTATTGTCCCTTAGCCCCAGGTGGGCTATTCTGAGTAATCTTTAGGCCCTCTTCATCCCCATCCTGTGTTTCTACTGTTTCCCTCTCTCTTTCTCTCTCTCTCTTTTTTTTTTCCAAGGTAGGGCCTCACTGTAGCTCAGGCTGGCCTGAAATTGTAGTCGCAGGCTGGCCTGGAACTCATGGCAGTCCTCCTACCTCTGCTTCCCAAGTGCTGGGATTAAAAGGCATGAGCCACCATGCCTGGCCCTCTACTGCCTTCTCTAATTGGCCCTTTCTCCAAACCTACTGCTATTGCTCCTTCTCTGGCTGCTTCCTGGTTGGTGTCTTCTGCCTCAGGCCTCTGCTGTCCACTCTGTGCATTGTACTCTGCCTGATTTGGGCTTCTAATTCCTTTGTTGAGAGGACACTGTCTCCTACTCAGAGTCTTCTTCATCCACTTCCGCCACCTCCCTCTTATCGCTACATACCATCCCAGCTGTGTGGTGTTCCAAACATGCTGCTGTTGTTCCATCCTCTGCCACTTGGCAGATGTTGATCTTATCCTGACCTGTGGTGATGTCTTGCCTGACCTTTTCATCACTGCCTATATCTCTTATGATATTTGCTACCTTGTCTTCTGTGACTCACATTGACCATGTCCTTACTGAGTGATAAGCTCCTTGGGACTTGGACTGCATCTTTTTTTGTTGTTGTTTGTTTATATGTTTTTTCCCATGAATTTTTCAATTATTTATTTTCTTGTTGTTATTTGTTTGTTTTTTGAAGTAGGGTCTCATTCTATCCCAGGCTGATGGCAATTCACTCTGTAATCTCAGGGTGGCCTCGAATTTACAGCAATAGTCCTACCTCTGCCTCCCGAGTGCTGGGATTAAAGGCTTGTGCTATCACTCCCGCTGGACCACATTCTTTTTATCACCAGTCACCTACAGTGTGTACAGTGTCTGGCATGATGACTGTGGGTTAAAGCTGTTCCTACACTGCTGTGCTTTGCCTTAATGTGATGAGGCTAGGTCCTATTGGCCTGAAGCCTGTCTTCATTCAGCTTAGAGGAGCTTTTGTGGGCAGCTGATCTTCCCCCCTCCCCAGTGCCCTAACCATGGTGGGAATGATTATGCATGGGTTTCTTTCACCTTCTGGCTGTAGGGTTCAATGCCATTGAGTCAGGAATTGGCTCACATTGATTATATTATATGGGAAATGGATCTTGAGGACTTTGTTCAGTTTGTGAAGCTGTATGGCTTCGTAGCTAAGGCCATGGGAGCTGAAGCTACATTGTCTGCATTCCCAGGAGGGCTGGAGAGTTGGCATAGTGGCAAAAGGCACTTGCTTGTAAAGCCTAATGGCTCATGTTTGATTCCCCAGTTAACCCCATGTGAAGCCAGACACACATTGTCTCCATTCCCATCCTCAAAGCTTAGTTACCTGAAGTTACTTAACTGCTTGGCACCTTAATTTCCCAATCTATAAAGTGGAAGTGATATATTAGTATGTAACCCATATCTAAGGTATGGTTATGAGAAATTAAATTATGTTTTTATTTTATTTTATTTTTTGGTTTTTCCAGGTAGGGTCTCACTCTTTAGCACAGGCTGACCAGGAACTCACTCGATAGTCTCAGGCCTGCCTCAAACTCATGACAATCTTCCTACCTCAGCTGGGATTAAAGGCATGTTCTACCATGTCCCACCTGAGAAATGAATTAATTTTTTTCAGGAAGGGTGATTGAGACTACTACCAACCTCAAACCCTTGATTCTCCTGCCTCACCTGCCTCAGTCTCCTAAATGCCAGGATTATAGACATGTTATCACCATATCCCACTAAATGAGTTACTTTCTGTTTTGGGTTTTGTTTTGTTTTTTTAGTTTTTTTTTGAGTTAGGGTCTCACACTAGCCCAGACTGACCTGAAACTCACTCTGTAGTTCCAGCCTGGCCTTGAACTCTCAGCAGTCCTTGCACCTCTGCCTCCCAAGTGTTGGGATTAAAAGCTTGTATCACCATGCCCAGCCTTTTTTTTTTTTTTGGTTTTTCAAGGTAGGGTTTCACTCTAGCCCAGGCTGACCTGGAATTCACTATGTAGTCTCAGGGTGGCCTCGAACTCACGGCTCCTCCTACCTCTGCCTCCCAAGTGCTGGGATTAAAGGCGTGCGCCACCATACCCGGCTCTTTTTTTTTTTTTTTTTTTTTTAGGCAGTGTTTCACTTTAGCTCAGGCTAACCCGAAATTCACTACATAGTCTCAGGGTGCCCTCAAATTCACAGAGTTCTGGAACTAAAGGCATGTGTCACCAGCCCTGCTGCTGCTGCTGCTGCTGCTGCTGCTTTTTTAAGGAAGGAGAGGTTTGTTAATTTTTTTGTTTTGTTTTTTTTCCTTTTAATTTAATTTATCTATTTGAGAACAGAAAAGAGGCAGACATACACAAGGGGGGCGGGGAGAGAATGGGTGTGTCAGGGCCACCAGTCACTTTAAATGAACTTAGAATGCATGTACCACCTTGTGCATCTGGTTTATGAGGGTCCTGGGAAATCAAACATGGGTCCTTTGGCTTTGCAGGCAAGAGTCTTAACCACTAAACCATCTCTCCAACCTTATCCTATTTCTTTTGTCCCTTTGTCCCACTCCCCAGTCCTCAGAGAACCCTACTGTTCCAGGATGGTTGTTCCTCTGTTTTGTTGTCTCATTACTTTTGTCCTCCATCCTCTGGAAACGTTGGTGGGCTCAGCACCGTGTTGGTCTTGTGGGGGGATCAGTAACTACTGTGGGTCATAACTGTACCACTGGGTTCATGTCAAGAGGAAAGTATAAATGACTGAATGTCTATAAAATGCTTAGAGTACTGTCTGACATTAAAAAGGGTACATAAGGGCTAGAGAGATGCCTTAGCAGTTTAGGCACTTACCTGCAAAGCCAAAGGACCCACGTTCAATTCCCAGGACCCATGTCAGCCAGATGCACAAGGTGGTGCATGCATCTCGAGTTCATTTGCAGAGCTGAAGGCCCTGATACACTTATTCTATCTGTCTCTTTCTCTCTCTCAAATAAAATCAATAAAAATTTTAAAAGGTCCATAGATATTAGCTGTTGTTATTATTGAGAGAGGTGGTTTTTCTATCTGAAAAATGAAGTAGCTGCATATAGGAAGTTCTTTTATGAATGTCTGCATATCAGAGTGGAGTTAAAGGTCCTTGAAATTCCATTTTGCTTCAAGTGCTTGTTTTCTGTATTTAAGTACCCATGTGTTCTATACTAGCAGAAGTGGGATTATGGAAGATGGCTAAGCCATTGGTCAGGATGTTTCCAGTGTCTGTAGGTTGTGCTGGCTCGGCAGGGATAGCTTTTTCTCCTAGGCTGTTGGGAGCAGCAGGTTCTCTGGGGTCTCACGGAGCAGATGATGACAGGAGTGCCTGACCCATGAGGCTGTGCTGTTCGGACTTTCTTGAGAGCATATGGGCGTGTCTTACTTTGCACTGTCAGAAGTTTCTGTTGGAAGATGTGGAAGTCTTGTTTACCTTTTCAAGGTGTTCTTTGGCCTCCTAAAGTGTGAAACTAAGGAACAGGTGTGGCCCCAAAATAAGAATGTTGGAACCCTGGGCTAAATGACTCAGAAGCAAGACAGAATGATGTGCAGGCCCCACCCTTGCCTTGGTGAGCTGGCAGGGAAGGGTAGGGCCTGGGATCTCTAAACTGAGGGAGTACGGAGAGGAAGACAGGGTTGTAGATGGAGAGTGGGTTTGAACTTCTCCCAGGTTCAGGTGCTATGAGGGATTGGGAGACAGTTAGGTCTCACTTTGGTGCCCTGTGCCTCAAACAGAGCCAGGGAGACTCATACTGTGTTCATATAGTTTTCTGCCTTTGTCCTCCTTGCCTTTTCTGTGGATGGCAGATGTCTTCATGCTGTGACACTTATTACCTGGGAGAATTCAGGCCCACTGACACCTGCTTTTCTTGACTGTTACTGTTGGAAGAGGGATACCTGAAAGGGTCCTCTGGGGATGGGTACATGTCTTCTGGAGCATCTGTTGCCCGGACCCTGAGGACCGAGGCAGGGGGAGGGGGAGGGCACAGAGTGGAGTAGTCTGCTTTTTTTCCACAGGATGGTGGAAAGTAAGCAAGCATCTTTTCCCTCCTACAGAGCTCACTTTACCAAGTCTGCTTGGACTGTTAGCAACAAGCTATCTATCTCTACTACATGGGCCTTATTCTACAAACAGCTGGTATTTCACATCTGTACATGCCTTGGGAGAGGAACCACTGAGAACAGAGACCTGGGTAGAATACCACAGTTCTGAACCAGGTTTCGAGGGTGAATCAATAACAGGATGTTCAATATCCTTCCTTTGTACCCTCTTAAGGGTACAGTGCATGCACTGAGAGGTATCTGCCGGAAGCAATAGCAGGTGGCGTTATAGTGCAGATGTTTTAGATTACAACAGGTAGGTGGGTTTCTGATTGTTTGAAAAGCTACTTGTCTGTACCTGCCATATGGACTGTTCTTTCCCACTTTGTGTAGGTTAGTACTCTTTTTGATCATAGCTGATAAACACCCATCAGATCTGGCATTTAGCCATCTCTTCTCTCGGGAATATTTTTCACCTCAAGACCTACTGTGCTTTGCAGTAGTGGTCTGCCGTGGCTCAGGCCTTCTGTGAGGGCAGCTATGCTTCTCTCCAGTCAGGTCAGTTAAACATCCGGGCCCCACTAGGTTCTTGCGTATCTTTCCTGACCACAACAGAGTACCTGGGCACAGGCCTAGGAATCTCACATCACCCTGGTATGATTGCAGGTCTGTACATGCTCCCAATCCAGGGTCCAGTTGAGACTGATGGAGAGAAGCCACCTGGTTCTTGTCCTCAGTTTAGTCCTATAGGGTGCTCAAGACAGCTCTGCCTAGAAAAGGGATCCACCAAGAGATTGTCTGATGCTACTAAACAGTTCTGTGGAAAGAATCCAGGACTTGTAAGCTTGCTACCCAACCCATTGTTGCCTTTCTCATTCTGTCCCTTCTCTGTCTGCTGTCCTTTAGAGCTCTGGCAGTAGGTTCTACAGGGCAGTTCAGAATACAGGATGGTTTTGCACAGGTGGGCCCAGAGGTAAGGAGCTAGTCAAAACTACTGGTAGTTAATGATAGTAGTGAGTGTGGTGTCAGTGCCCAGCGCACACTGTGGTCCCTACAGAGGAGCTTGGTTCATATGAGAGCCTCTGTCACCTGCTTCCCTTCGGTTTTGCTGTGAGCTAGCAGCACCTTTGGCCTTGTGGCCATTAAAGGAAATTCCTTTTCCAAAGACTTCTGTCCTAACTCACAGGAGACCTGTATTACATAATATATCAGTATTGCTTAGCAACCTTTTGAGTAGAGGTTATTCAAACCAGAACTAATTAATTAATTATCAATTTCTTTCTCTCTCACCTTCTTCCCTCCTTCCCTCCCTTTCTCCCTTTCTCCTTCTCCCCCCCTCCCCCGCTCCCCTCTTCTGAGGTAGTGTTTCACTCTAGCCCAGGCTGTCCTGGAATTCATTATGTAGTCTCAGGGTGGCCTCAAACTCACAATGATCCTTCTGCCTCTGTCTCCCTAGTGCTCAGACTAAAGGTGTGTACCACCACACCTGGCTCTCTTTTTTCTTTGAGGCAGGGTCTCACTGTAGCCCAGGTTGGCATGGAACTCACTCTGTAGTCTCAGGCTGACCTTGAACTTGAACTTGAACTGACAATAGTCCTTCTACCTCAGCCTCCCAACTATCTATCTCAAACAAGCAAATAAATAAAGAAATATGTATATATATATGCATATATATATATATGTATATTTTGTTTGTTTGTTTTTAAAGAGGCTGGAAGATCACCATAATTTGAGGACAGTCCGGGGCTATAGAATGCGCTCTAAGTCATCCTGGGCTAGAGTGAGACACTCCTGAAACATAGCAAAACAAAAAACATAAAATAATGTATTTTTCAAGCTGAGCATAGTATTCTATACTTGTCCCAGCTACTTAGGAGGCCAAGCAAGGCAGGAAGATCTCTTGAGTTCAGGAATTGGAGACCAGCCTAAACAAGGGCAACATAGTGAGGCCTCATTTTTTTCTCCTCCTGTTCTCCTCCTCCTCCTTCCTCCTTCTTCGGGGCTGTAGCCCAAGATGACCTGGAAGTCACTCTTTAGTTCCAGGCTGGCCTCAAACTCACTGTGATTCTCCTAGCTCTACCTCCTGAGAGTTGGGATTAAAGGTGTGTGTCACCATACCCAGTGAGGCCTCATCCTTTTTTTTCAATTTTATTTGTTTACTTTTATTTATTTATTTGAAAGTGACAGACAGAGAGAGACAGAGGCAGAGAGAGAGAGAATGGGCGTGCCAGAGCCTCCCGCCACTGCAAAGAACTCCAGATGCATGTGCCCCTTTGTGTATCTGGCTTATGTGGGCCCTGGGGAACTGAGCCCCAAACTGGGGTCCTCAAGCTTCATAGGCAAGCGCTTTATTGCTAAGCCATCTCTCCAGCTCTCATCCTCCACCCCCCCCCCCTTGAGGTAGAGACCCTCAAACCTAGGCTGACCTGGAATTCACTATGTAGTCTCAAACTGGCTTCGAACTCACAATGGTCGTCCTACCTCTGGGATTAAAGGTGTGCAACACCATGCCCAGCTTAGTTGTTTTTTAAAATGGTATGCTTGTGTGTGTGTGTGTGTGTGTGTGTGTGTGTGTGAGAGAGAGAGAGAGAGAGAGAGAGAGAGAATGAGAATGGGGGAATCAGGGCCTCTAGTCACTGCAGAGGAACATGTGCCACTTAGTGCATGTGGCTTTACATGGATACTAGGGCTTCAAATCCCAGTTGTTATGGCTTTGCTGATAAATATCTCTCCAGGAGGATCGCCGTGAGTTCAAGGCCACCCTGAGACTACAGAGTTAATTCCAGGTCAGCCTGGACCAGAGTGAGACCCTACCTCGAAAAACCAAAAAAAAAAAAAAGTCTTTATTATGTTGAGATATGTTCTTTATATTCCCAATTTCTTCAGGACTTTATCATGAAGGGATATTGGATTTTATTAAATGCTTCTTCTGTATCTAATGAGATGATCAGTGATTTTTGTCCTCCAGTCCATTTATATAATGTATTATATTTATCAATTTGCATATGTTGAGCCATCCCTGCATCCCTGGGATAAAGCCTACTTGGTCAGGGTGAATGATCTTTCTGATATATTCTTGTATTCTGTTTGCCTATATTTTGTGAGAATTTTTGCATCTATATTCATGAAGGAGATTGGTCTAATTTTTTTTTTTTCTTTCTATCTTTGTCTGCTTTTGGTATCAGGGTGATGCTGGCTTTGTAGAAGGAGTATGGTAGGTGTGGTGGTTTGATTCAGGTGTCCCCCATAAACTTGGGTGTTCTGAATGCTAGGTTCCCAACTGATGGAGATTTGGAATTAATGCCTTTTGGAGGCAGTGTATTGTTAGGAGTGGGCTTATGGATGTTATAGCCAGTGTCCCCTTGCTAGTGTTTGGCACACTCTCCTGTTGCTATTATTCACTTTATGTTGGCCAGGGGGTGATGTCCACCCTTAGCTCATTCCATTGCTTTCCCCTGCCATGATGGAGCTTTTCCTCAAGTCTATAAGCCAATTTAAACCCCTTTTTTCTCAAAAGCTGCTCTTGGTTGGGTGATTTCTACTAGCAATGTGAACCTGACAGCAACAGTAATGCTGGTACTAGGGGTGGGGTTCCTGCTAGATAGCTGACTGTGTTGCTTTGGCCTTTTGGAGTTGATTTTCTTTCTTTCTTTTTCCTGGTTTTTTTTTTTTTTTTTTTTTTCATTTACAACTTCCATAATTGTAAGCAATATCCCATGGTAATTCTCTCCCTCCCCCCCTTTCCCCTTTGAAACCCTACTCTCTATCGTATCTTCTCCCACTCTCAATCAGTCTCTCTTTTATTTTGATGTCATCATCTTATCCTCCTGTTAATTATGGTCTTGTGTAGATGGTGTCAGGCACTGTGAGGTCATGGATATCCAGGCTATTTTGTGTCTGGAGGAGCGCATTGTAGAGAGTCCTACCTACCCTTCCTTCACTGTTGAGTATCTTCATTGGTGATTTCTCTTTCTCCCATTGAACTGCATGCAGAATGGCTTCTTCCAGCTTTCTGTCAGTTTGTCTACATGGAGGAGGTTATCAGCTCAGTTCCAGCATGATTTCTTAGTGGCCTTGCAGCCCAAGTATGTGGAGTCTTCAACAGTAGGGTCTTGTCATCTATTCCTGGTGGTAAACCAAGGGCCTCAGCATTGGCCTATAATATTTTGGGGGCATCAGGGACCTCCCTGGCCAACAACTCACTGGAAGGTATCCCATCCTTGGCAAAGTTGATAGAATGAATTGGCATGCCAGGGCCTCAGCCACTGCAATCAAACTCCATATGCTTGCATCACCTAGTGGGATGTACGACCTTGCACTTGCCTCACATTTGTAAGCCTGGTTAAGCTGGATCTGGAGCGTCTACATAGCCATATGCACACTGACACAAGCATACAATGTTGCACATGCACACAAAGGGGCACACGCATCTGGAGCTTGTTCACAGCAGCTGAAGGCCCTGGCGCACCCATTCTCTCTCAAAATAAATAGTTTAGAAAAAGAAATAAAAAACTTACATTATCATTTTAGGCCTTTGCACACTGAGGCATCTATTATTTGGTTCAATGGTTCTTGAGCTCTCTAATGGTAAAACAAAAATTTCTACCAAATATCTTTGAGTCACCGACTGAGTAGGAAATGGTTCTTCCTGGTGATTTGATGAGGTTGGTTCAAGCAAATTATTGCTAAATTTTGTAGAATTTCTTCAGTCTCATTCTGAAAAAAATGTGCACTGACTAGGTTCTCCAGTGAAATCCTGAACAGAAAGATGATAGTGACAGCAGGATCTATGAAGTAGACCAGGGCTTTGTGCCAGAGGATAAGCAAAAGGGATTCATGCCAACAGGAGGGAGGTGTACAAGCAAAGGCGTGAAGCAAGTGGAACAGGCTGGCGGGAGCTGCAGAGGGAGAGGTGTTTTTGGCAGAAGGGCACAAGTGGAGCCCTCAAAGGCAGACAACCAGATGAGGTCTGCTCTCCAAGTATGTGTATTTGTATGTACACATGCATGTGTACATACAAATACACATTTATATTTTAAAGAGCAAGGTTGCAGGATACCAAGTAGATAAAAAACCTTATCAAGATGAAGTTTACCAATGATAACATTTACCCATTTAAATTGTACAATTCAGTGATTTTTAGTTGGGCCTAGTGATACAGGCCTGTAATATCAGCATTCAAGATAAGACAGGAGGATTGCCACTAGTTTGAGGCTAGCCTAAGCTATAGAATGAGAACCTGTCTCAAAAATCAAAACCAAAGCTGGGCGTGGTGGCGCACACCTTTAATCCCAGCATTTGGGAGGCAGAGGTGGGAAGATCGTCATGAGTTCGAGGCCGCCCTGAGACTACATAGTGAGTTCCAGGTCAGTCTGGGTTAGACTGAGACCCTACCTTGGGGGATGGGGTAGGGGGGTGGGGATCAAAACCAGCTGGACCTAGTGGTGCATGCCTTTAATCCCAGCACTTTGGAGGCAGAAGTAGAAGGATCACTGTGAGTTCAAGGCCAGCCTGAGACTACATGGTGAATTCCAGGTCAGCCTGAACTAGAGTGAGACCTTACCTTGAAAAACATAAAATAAAATAAAATAAAATAAAATAAAATAAAATAAAATAAAATAAAATAAAATAAAATAATAAAATAAAAAAATAAAATAAAATAAATGTAGTGTGTCTGTATGGCATCCGTCTGCAGCAGCAAGAGACCCTACCACCCTTGATATAAGGCACTGTATTAGACTGACCATGGTAGTGCTGGAGGGTTCAGAAGTTCAGGGTTGTCCTCAGACATGTACTACCATGCCTGGCAGCAAGCTCTCAGTGATAAAAACCTCAGTGGTTTTTATGATGTTGATAGTTGTGCAACCAGCATTGTAATCTAATTTTGAAACACTTTCATCACCCCTGCTTCCCACCCACAAAATCCAATTATATTTTGATATAATAGCAAAAAATTCTTTCCTTTTTTTGGATGGAGAATAGGACCTCACATGTTAGGCAAGTGCTCTTCCAATAAAACAAATCTTCAGCCCTAGAAACTGAAGTTTAAAAATACCACATTGTTTTTTTCATGGAAGTTGTTTTGTTATTATGTAGGGTTTGCTGGGCTTGGAGCCTTTTGTTTGTTTGTTTTGTTTTTTAATTAAAAATATATTTCATTTATTTATTTATTTCAGAGTGAAAAAGAAGCAGAGAGAGAGAGAGTTGGGGGGAGGGGGTAATGGGCTCACCAGGGCCTCCAGCCACTGTAAACGTATTCCAGACGCAATCATCACCTTGTGCATCTGGGTTGTGTGACCTGGGGAATTGAACTTGGGTCCTTTGCTTTACAGGCAAACGCCTTAACCACTAAGCCATTTCTCCAACCCTGTTTTTGTTTTTTTGAGGAAGGGTATCATTCTCTAGCCCAGGCTAACCTAGAATTCACTATGTAGTTTCAAGGTTGCCTTGAACTCTACAATCCTTTTACCTCTGCCTCCCGAGTGCTGGGATTAAAGGCATGTGCCACCACCACCGGGCTCAAATCTCTAATTTTTTTTGTTTTTTGGTTTTTTTTTTTTTTTTTTTCGAGATAGGGTCTCACTCTAGCCCAGGCTGACCTGGAATTAACTCTGTAGTCTCAGGGTGACCTCGAACACTCAGCGATCCTCCTACCCATGCCTCCCGAGTGCTGGGATTAAAGGTGTGTGCCAACATGCCCGGCAGAATCTAATTTTTTTTAACTTTTTAGTTTTTATTAACATTTTCCATGATTATAAAAAAATATCCCATGGTAATTCCCTCCCTCCCCCCCCCCCGACACTTTCCCCTTTGAAATTCCATTCTCTATCATATTAATTTTTTTAAGCACCATTATACATCTACTAAAACAACTAAAAGCAAAAAGTCGAGCAACCAACATAAAAACCACCCAACACAGAAACCCTGAGCAGCTGAGCATGTTGCTGGAGAGGATGTGAAACTCTTATACTGCTGGTAGAAATGCAAGTAGACACTTTACAAAACATTTCGGCAGTTTCTTATCAATTTAAACATACGGTAATGTTATGACTCAGCAGTACTACCTCTAAGTATAGTATTTACCCAAGGAAAATGAAAACATGTCTATGCAAAGACTTCTACATAAATATTTGTTGCTTTGTTCATAATAATCAAAAATTAGAAACAACTCAAGTGTCATGTACTGGTGAGTGGATGGGCAAACTAGTATAACCATGAATGGCATACTGTTTAGCAATGAAAAGGATGAACTACTAACACACATAGCATGCTGAGTGCAGGAAGTCAAATACATACTCTATGATCTGATACTCCATTTAGAAGACATTCTAAAGAAGACAATATCAGGCTGGGGAGATGGTCAGCCCAGGTTCCATTCCCCAGTTTCCATGTAAAGCCCAATGCATAATGTAGCCCATGCATCTGGATATTTGCTTGTAGCAGTATGAGGCCCCGGTGCTTCCATACTCTGTAATAAATAAGCATATTTTTACAAATAAAATTAGCTGGGCATGGTAGCACACGCCTTTAATCCTAGCACTCAGGAGGCAGAGGTAGGAGGATCGCCCTGAGTTTGAGGCCACCCTGAGACTATGTAGTGAATTCCAGATCAGCCTGAGCTAGAATGAGATCCTACCTCAAAAAAATCCAAAGCAAAAATAAATTAAAATTAAAAAGAAGGCAAATCAAATATCATAGGAACAAGGTACTACCTTTGACTAGATGTGAGTGGAGTGAATTGCCTACAAAGAGACACATGGGAACTTTTTTTTTTTGAGGCAGGGTTTCATGTAGTCCAGGATGGCCTCAAACTTGCTGTTAGCTGAGTATAACTGGTTTTTGTTGTTGTTGTTGTTTTATTTTTGTTTTTGTTTTTCAAGGTAGGGTCTCACTCTAGCTCAGGTCCCTGAAATTCACTATGTAGTCTCAGGGTGGCCTCGAACTCACAGTGATCCTCCTACCTCTGCCTTCCCAGTGCTGGGATTAAAGGTGTATGCCACCACACCTGGCAAATAAAATATACATATATATTTTATTTGCAAGGAAAGAGAGGGAGAGAATGGGTGCACCAAGGCCTCTAGCCACTGTAAACACATTCCATGGCCACCTTATATATGCACCACCTTATACATCTGGCTTTACAGGGGTACTAGGGACTTGAACTTGATTCCTTAGGGTTTTCAGGCAAGTGCCTTCACCACTAAGCCATCTCTCAAGCACATTAAAATTACTTTTTAACAGAGCTGGGTAAGTTGGTGTACATGTGGGAGGTAGAGGCAGGAGGATAAGGAGTTAAAGGTCATGGTCATCCTTGGCTACATAGTGAGTTTATTGTTTCATGAGACCTTATCTAAAAAACAAGAGTATTTTTCATAAGCTGCTAGGAGGATAGTTGCAGTCCTTGATTGCCTCCTTGTTATACTGTCCTCCATGAGTCCCTGTAGGGTTTTGGTTTCTGCCTCAGCTACTCAGGTCACCTGGTGGATTCTGTACATCAAGACCATATCTGTGGGTGCCTCTTGTGATAGACCGTACCCATGAGTGGTGACCAAGATGGGGAAAGACGGGGGAGTGTGGTGAGACCTTCAGGATTTTCTATGACTGCCATGGTCCTCTCCCAAGTACCCATTTTCAATTATTGCTGCTGCTCTTCTCCACAGGTTGGGACAAACATTCTTATGGTTACCATGGCGATGATGGGCATTCCTTTTGCTCCTCGGGAACTGGCCAGCCCTATGGTCCCACATTCACCACAGGGGATGTGATCGGCTGTTGTGTCAACCTCATCAATGGCACCTGCTTCTACACCAAGAATGGCCACAGCCTTGGTAGGTGCAGAGGGTCTCTCCTGTGGAGCCACTTTGGTTGGTGAGAAGTTGAGGAGCAGGCCTTGAAATTAAAGCAGTGACTTGAAGCCTCTGCAGAGCTCCAGGGGACTGCCACCATATTTGGCCATTGGGAGTCCCTTTAGATGAATGGAGGGTAGCAGGGCATGCTTTTTTTTTTGGTTTTCCAAGGTAGGGTCTCAGTCTAGCTCAGAGCTGACCTGGAATTCACTCTGTAGTCTCAGGGTGGCCTCACACTCATAGTGATCCTACTACCTGCCTCCCAAGTGCTGGGATTAAAGTTGTGCACCACCACGCCTGGCTTGGCATGCCTATTTTTAACCTTTCCAAGAAGCAGTATTTATTCAGCCCAAGGTGGGTTCTGCACTGTTTCTGTCATGCCACTGGCCTGTCTGTTACATTTGGTGGAGAAATCTGAGGGCCTCATATAGTTGTCAGTGGTGAGGCTTGCATAAAGCCCATGCCCTGGCCCAGACTTTGCCAGTCCTGCTGTTGGTTGGGGTGGTGGTTGCTGTGGAGCAACAACAGCAAGGACTTCAGGACAAAAGGAAAACAGACAGGCCAGAGTGAGATGGGGGCAGAATTCTGCCTGTTCATGGTTAGCATGCAGTAACTTTGGCAGAGTTGCACTAAAAAAATCTTGGGTGAAATCCAGAGAGATGGAAGGATAGACTGGCGAAAAGGCTGTGGAAGGGGAAGGTGGCCTGAGGCTAAGTCTATAGGAATGGGTGTGGGAATATCAGACCTGATAGAGGCCCAGCAGGACAGATGGGATGCACCTACAAGGAGGGGCAAGAAAGTGGCTGGACTAGTGGAGTGTGAACCAGGAGGAATGAAGAGTGGTAGCAGTGAGGAAGTTGCAGATCTTAAATGTCACTGGGAGGAGTCATCCTACACACTTGTAGAAATTTAACATTAGAACTTGAGCTTTAAGAGTGGTGGCACAGTGCTTGTAATCCCAGCGTTAGAGAGAGGGAGGGAGGATAAGGAGTTCAGAGCCATTCTTGGCTATATAGCAAGTAGGAGGCCAACCTGGGTAATAAAAGACCCTATCCTAAAACAGAACAAAACAAAGCAAGAGAACAACCTGGGTGTGGTAAATATACCTACACCAGGGAGGCTGGGGCTAGATAATTGCTATCTGTCTGGACTACATAGCCAATTCCAAGCCAGCCAGGGCTATATAACATGACCTTGTTTTGGAAAACAAAAGAAGACAGACAAATAAACAAAAAAGAAACATGAGTGAGAGGGACTTTGTCTGTTTTGGTGCCTTGCCCTACTAGGTGCTGACTGGTACATGGCCATACTGTCCCCAAGTTGCTGCCTAGCTGCTGGGCCTGATCTGGCCATACTGTGGTTCTTCCAGAATGGTATAGTGAAGCTCAGAGGACTGGCAGCACTGTACCAGTCAGGTCACCAAGCCCTACAGGATGAGAACTTGGTATTTTCTTCCTCAGAGGCCTCCCTGTGTTGGTGTGAGGGGCTTGAAGGGGCTGTCACTCTCCATAGTGTGTGGCTTCCTCAGATGAGCCAGCCTGAATCAGGGAACCTGAGGGAATTAGGTTGGCTGGGGATAAGTAACTAAGAGCCAGCATTTTTCAGCAGGGCAGTTATACAAACAGAGCTCAAAACAAGTAGGAAAGGACAGGAAGTTGGATGGTTGAGAGCATGGCACAGATGTAGAGCTTCTCTGGATGTACATCTGAAGAGACTCCCCTGACATTGATGGCCATCTAGCTGTAGGAGATAAAGGATAGTGTCTCTAGAGGCTTCTTTGCTCACTCCTTAGCCTGTCTTCTGACTCCAGCTATTTCCTAGCTCTCTGCCAGATTCCAAGGGCATTGTTTTAGGCTCTTCTGCAGCCAGGCTTAGTCCTGCTCCTTTATCTTATTTATTTGGGAGACAGAGAGAGAAAATGGGTGCACTAGGGCCTCTAGGCACTGCAGATGAACTCCAGATGCATGCACCACCATGTGCATCTGGCTTATGTGGGTACTGAGGAATCAAACCTGGGTCTTTAGGCTCCATAGGCACATGCCTTAACTGCTAAGTCATTTTTCCAGTCCCATTCCTGCCCCTTTAGATATCTTCCCTTTATATCCCTCCAACTTGTCCATATCTTGCATATAGCAAGGTAGCTGTTGTTTGGCCAATATTGTGCTGGACCTACAGTATCAGTACATTTAATGCCTCTTCCTGGCCCTGGATGTATATCAGGACCACCAAAAGGCCATGAACACTTTATTTTTTATTTTTGTTGTTTTTGTGCTCAAGCTTTCCTGAAACTTACTCTGTAGTCAAGGCTGTCCTTGAAGTCACAGCAATCCTCCTACCTTAGCTTCCTGAGTTCTGGACAAAAGGCATGTGCCACCACACCGAACAGTTTGAAAAAACAATTTTTGTTTTTGCACATGTATATAGGTATGCTAGGGTCTCTTGCCACTGCAAACAAATACCAGATGAATGTGCCTCTTTTTTGGGGGGGAGGGGGGTCATTTAAGGTAGGGTCTCTAGCCCTAGCCCAGGCTGACCTGGAATTTATTCTGTAGTCTCAGAGTAGATTCAAACTCATGGCCATCCTCCTACCTCTGCTTCCTGAGTGATGGGATTAAAGGCATGCATCACCATGCCTGGCCCTGCATGTGCCTTTTTTTGTATCTAGCTTCTCACGAGTGCTCGGGAATCCAACCTGGGCTAGCAGGCTTTGTAAACAAGGGCTTTAGCCACTGAACAAGTTCCCCACAAGAACTCTTTTCTAGCCAGGTCCCCCATGTTCTGTAGAAAGTTGCTGGCCATTTTAATGCCAGTCTAAACCCTCAGGCCATTTTATTATTTCTCTCTGCCTAGTGAATGCTTTTTATAGACCCAATGTAAGCCCTTATGCGTGTTGTAATTAAACTTTTCATAGTAGTACATTGCCTGTTTTTCTAGCCTCTTAAAATCTTCTATGGTTTTGCTTGTTGTTTCTCAATATTTAAAGACCACTTCAACATTCTGTTAGCTAAAAATATGATAAACTTGTTTGCATGTGTGTGTGCGTGCTATTTTTTGGATGCACGAGGTATTGAACCCAAGGCTTTGCATATACTAGACAAGCACTCTACCACTGAGCTATATTACCAGTCTACGAATATATTTTATTTGTTAATATATTGGAAGGGGGCTGGGAGATGGCTCAACAGTTAAGGGTGCTTGCCATGCAAGCATGAAGGCCTGAGAGAACCTGATTTGCCGTGAGATCAATTTCCTAGCGCTCAAAACACAGCTGGACATAGCCATGTAAGCCTATAACCCCAGTTGTGTGGGTAGAGCTCATAGGTCAGCCATTCTTTTTGTTTGTTTGTTTGTTTCAAGGTAGGGTTTCACTCTGTCTCAGGCTAACCTGAAACTCACAATGTAGTCTCAGGTGGTCTTGAATTCATGGAGATCTTCCTACCTCTGCCTCTTGAGTGCTGGGATTAAAGGTGTGCACCACCACTGCTGGCTATAGATCAGCTATTCTGACTGAAAAAACAATGGCCTCAGGTTCCATCTCAAGGAAATACATGGGTGAGCAGTAGAGGAAGATATATGATGTTCTCTTCTGGTTTATACACACACACACACACACACACACACACACACACACACACACACACACGCATGCACGTACACACCAACACATGTGCACCCACAAAAATAAATTTTGGGCGCTGGAGAAATAGCTCAGCAGTTAAGGTGCTTGCCTACAAAACTTAATGACACAAGTTTGATTTGCCAATACCTATGTAAAACCAGATGTACAAAATGGCACATGCATTTAGAGTCTGTTTGCAGCCACTGGAGGCCCTGGTGTACCCATTCTGTCTGTCTCTGTTCTTTTTTTAAAAAAAAAGAAATTTGGGGCCAGGCATGGTGGCATATGCCTGTAATCCCAAGCACTTAGGAGGCTGGATCAAGAGGATCTCATTGAGTTCAAGGCCAGCCTGGGCTCCAGGGTGAGTTCCAGGTCAGTCTGGGCTACAGTGAGACTGCTTCAAAAAAGCAAACCTTTTAGCTAGGCATGATGGTACACGCCTTTAATCCCAGCACTTGGGAGGCAGAGGTAGGAGGATCTCCATGAGTTCAAGGTCACCCTGAAAGTACATAGTGAAATCCAGGTCAGCCTGACCTAGAGTGAGACTACCTTGAAAGACAACAACAACAAAATAAATAAAAATTTTAAAAAAGAGAGAAAGAAAAGAGAAGAGAAAAAAGAAAAAGCAAACTATTTAATCCCAGTCCTCAGGAGGCGGAGGTAGGAGGGTTGCTGTGAGTTTGAGGCCACCTTGAGACTATATAGTGAATTCCAGGTCAGCCTGGGCTACCGAAATCTTTTGAAAAAGGAAAAGGCCTTCAGTGTACAATTGAGTTTCTGGTAGATACCAGCCATTTAAGAATTGTGTGTGTTGGCTGTGGAGGTAGCTCCATGGTAGAGTGCTTCCCTAGGTACATTCCCCAGTACTGCAAAACAAAACATGACCCAAAACAAAGCAGCAGTTGATTAAACTGGACTTGGTGGTACAGGTTGTACTCCCAGCTACTTGGACTGCAGCTATGCTCACTGCTCTACCACCAATGCCACACCACCAGCTGTTTGGGAGGCTGAGGCAGAAGATGACAAATTCAGGGCCAGCTTGGACTACTTATAAAGACCCTATCTTAAAATGAAAAATTAGGGGCTGGAGAGATGGCTTAGCGGTTAAGCACTTGCCTGTGAAGCCAAAGGACCCCGGTTTGAGGCTTGGTTCCCCAGGTCCCACGTTAGCAAGATGCACAAGGGGGCGCACGCGTCTGGAGTTCGTTTGCAGTGGCTGGAAGCCCTGGCGCGCCCATTCTCCTTCTCTCCCTCTATCTGTCTTTCTCTCTATGTCTGTCACTCTCAAATAAATTAAAAAAATTAAAAAATGAACAAAAAAAAAATAAAAAATTAGGAAATAATAAAAAGCGAGTAAGCACTTGCCTACTGTGCAAGTTAATTATGTTAGCTCAAGGCTTATGTATTGCCATCTCATCCGCAAGGGTATTATTGAGACCTTACTGCTGAAAAATGGCTATGGTTTGGCCCTGACACTTTTTTTTTTTTTAACTTTTTAAAAAATTTTATTATTTGAGAGAGCAAGAGAAGGAAAGAGGCAGACAGAGAGCAAGAGAGAATGGGAACGCCAGGGTCTCCAGCCACTGCAAATTCCAGATGCATGCGCCCCCTTGTGCATCTGGCTTACATGGGTCCTGGGGAATCAAACCTTTGACTTTGCAGGCAAATGCCTTAACCCTTAAGCCATCTCTCCAGCCCCCCCCCCCCCGTACTTCCTATAGCATGAAATTTCATGGTTAGAGTAGCAGATGCTTGTTGAATCTTCTTGTGTCCTGTTTCCATGTCACAAACTATCTTATCAATAATGTGCTTCAGACTGTAGTCGTGTCTCCTTTGGAGAAATAGGATGACATTTCCTGCCTCTGGCCTCCATGCTCCTTCCTTTTGTCATGACCCTCAGCCTTATGTACCATCACTCAGTGTCAGTATAATAATTACTAGTCATGTGTCACCTCTTGCTAGAATCAGAAATACTTAGAGCTGTTTCCCTAGTCCTGTCACTGGGCTTGGCTCCTGCAAGACCTCAAGAGTACTTGGTGGAATATGAATAAATTTGTAAATGGAGACAGAAGACTAATATCTGGCCCACAGGTGGTCTCTGTGTTTGTGGGCTCATCATCATATGTCTCTGTACTCTTTCGCAGGTCTTCTAGTCTCCTTAGGGTTGTACCCTGTACCCTGTTTGACCCAGTGCTCTTCTTCTTTTTTTCTAGGTAGGGTCTCACTCTGGTCCAGGCTGACCTGGAATTCACAAGGTAGTCTCGGGGTAGTCTTGAACTCACGGCAATCCTCCTACCTCTGCCTCCCAAGTGCTGGGATTAAAGACATGCGACATGACACCTGGGTGCATCCTAAATCTTTGCATGGCCCTTCTTCCCATGGGTCAGTTCACATCTTGCTGAGAGTCACAGGACTCTGCAGTTGTAGGGGAGTATTATTACCTTGTTTAGTAGGGGGTAGGATAGCTTCTTTCCTCATTGTTCTGGAGTTGCTTCCTCCTGTGTTGGCATGAGAGTTTGGAGGGCGCCCAGGTCATAGTCATCTAGAGCTTGGACTATGTGGAGCTGCCAAGGACTTTGAACTAGTGTGATCTAAAGACAATAGCCATAATAGCTGTCACCTGCCTCTTTTCTTTTTCCTTCTCTCTCTCCTTCCTTCCCTCATCTTTCTTTCTTTCCTTATTGTTCTCTTTCTCTCTGAGAGAAAGAAGCAAATAGGGAAAGAATGGACATGGCAGGGCCTCTTGCTACTACAAACTCCAGACACATCCACCACTTTGTGCATCTGGCACAAAGTATATAGATACTGAGGAATTGAACCCCAGGCCATCAGGCTTTGCAAACAAAGTGTGTGTAACCACTCTCTTCAGTCCCCATATCTACTTCTCTGTCAGCTTAGACATGATGTTGGAATGTTAGGCTAGGAATGCATTCATACTCATCACTGCTGACATTGCCATGACCATTGGCAATTCATTTAACCTCTGAGGCTTACTGTGCTTGTCTGTAAAATGGAAGAAGAATGCCTGTTGCCTAGAATTGACATAAGGAGGGCCTCAAGTCATGGATGACAAAGGGTGAGGGATACACAGTAGATACACATAAATACATACCGGACCCAGAGAAACATCAGGCCTGATCAGCCTTAGGAGATAGATCTCTAGCAGACTTTCCTTGAGAAAGTGGAAGAGCTATGGACAATTACTGTAGCAGTTACCTTCTCATTGCTGGGCCAGAATACTCAAATAGAAAGAAGCAGTTTATGGGCAAGGGAAAAGCTTATTTCCAGCTTGGTTTCAAGGGGAAGTTTCACTGTGGCAGGGTAAGCAAAACAGGAGCAGGTGTCACATGTCATCAGCAGGCAGGAAGGAGAATAAGCTTGCTGTGAACAGCCAGTGCGGCTGGACTAATAAGCCTCAACATCTGCTCCCCCACTGACACACCTCCTCCAGCCAGGCTCTACCTCCCAAAGACTCCACCAGCTGGGGGTTGAGTATAAAGCTGACTCACAAACGCATGAGGCTATGGAGGGGGTGCATTTTACATTCACAATTACCTAAGGCTGTCATTTCCCTTCTGGCCAGGCCATTCAGCAAAGGGAAGGCCCTAGCACATGTTTGGCCACCATTTATTTATTTGAGAGACAGAGGCAGAGAGAGAATATGTATGCCAGTGCCTCCAGCTAGTGCAGACAAACTCCAGACACATGTGCCACCTTGTACATCTGGCTTATGTGGGTTCTAGGGAATCAGTCCTGGGTCCTTAGGCTTAGCAGGCAAGTGACTTAACTGCTGAGACCAGAGGGCCAGCCCTGTCTAATGGACTGATCACTGTTCTTTTCCCTCCACAGGAATAGCCTTCACAGACCTCCCGGTAAGTACCACTAATGGGTCTTCCCCTCCTGGGCATTGGGGGCTGCCTGGGATGGGGTGTGGTGGTGCCTGCAAGTGCAGGGTGTGGAGTCTGGCCCTTTCCCCAAGCAGGGATGTGTGCTGTGCTGTCAGCTTGAGGGTGCCAGTAGGGATTGCCTGCTGGCCTTCCTCTCTCTCCAGCAGCAAGGCCTGGTCTTCCTCCACGACTCTTAGCAGGTGACAGAAATTTGTGGCATTTTCTAAGGCAGTTTTGGGGGGTGGGGCAAGGGATGGTGGTGGAATGAGGGTAACTTCATGGGTCAGCTGGTCTGAGCCAGCTCCCTGTGGCTTCTAGCCAGTGGTCTGGGGTATGGAGTATAGGGACTTCTTCCTTAACTTAGGAATGTGGTCCCTGTTATGACCATCAGAGATCCCTGAGGAAAGCCAGCTCCCTTGGAGACCTAAATTGCTGCCATTCAAGTTTCCCCCAAACCAGGGATTGAGCTCTGGTGGGGGTTTTCTCTTAGAAAGGTCTGGGGTTTCCTGTGGGCTTAGTTCAGGGCTCATCCCCACCTCCTGTACCCCATTACTTGACTGTGAATCATCACAGGCATTGTCACATGCAGGGCCTCCACCCAAAGTACTGGAAGCCTGGCCTGATTCTGTGCCCTGGCTGGTTCTGGAAGGAAAATTTGCTGACTCTGGTGGTTGCTTTAGGATCCTGGGTACCCTACAATGTCCCAGGAAATGTCCTTGTGACCTAAGGGGCCTCTGAAGCCCAACTGCAGTATCTATGGTCATGTTTGAACCTCTTGTTTATGGATCAGAATCCTTCCCTCCTACCTGGAGGCCCCAGAACGGGGCTGTGGTCCTAAGCAAAGAAAGCAAACCCAGGAGAATTCTGACTCTGGCTGGGGAAGAATCTAGGTGTGGAGACATGACATGAACAGACGTGAGTGTGGGCAGTATGCTCTAAGTGCTAAAAAGAATGGGAAATGTCCCTGTGGGCAGTGACTGTCAGGGAAGATTGTGAGAGGAAGTTGGCTTTGCCTGTGGTATAGAGGATGGGAGGGACAGAAAAGAAGCAAGAAGTCTGTGAGGTTAGAACTCATAGTAGGCTGAAGCCAGGATGCTCAGGAAATATACATGGTATTCATGAACAAACTGTAGTCTAAGAATTACAAGGTGAAGAAGAGACAGGAAGCCTAGTATAGCATAAATGCCTGCAATCCCAGCACTTGGGAGGTGAAGAAAGAGGGTCAGAAGTTCACATTCATCCTCACCTACATGGTGAGTTTGAGGTCAGTTAGGTTACATGAAACCATGTCTCAATAAAACAAAAACAAAAAAGAAATGGAAGGGTGAGGGGTTCCCAGGAAGATGATATACAGTGATGTGGGGAGGTGGTGGGTGATGCTGTAAGCAATGGTAGTAGGAGCCACAGCAGGCACTGAATGAGGGTATGACCTAGAAGAAGCTGATCATGGCAGGTGATGGATGAAAAGCAGAAAGCTCCACTCCACACATCACTGTCCACAGGTTCTCCACTGAGTAAGCCTCTGAAGGAAATAATAGTGGCCTCTCTCTCTCCATGGCCAGCCCCAGACTACAACTCATCTAATCATTTTCCTGCTGTCCTCATTTCCTTCCTCTTCTATATCATCATGCCCTCTCACATGCCTCTCGTCTGGTGGCTAAGTGATCCTTGGCCCTGGATCTCTTTCCAAGATGAGCTGCTTTCCACCCTATAGCCTATTTCTCATAGACACACATTAGAGTTGCGCAGTCCCACTTGCTACTATATGGTGTGACTGAGTTCTAGAAGTGCTTTTTGGGAACACAGTGCCCTTTGATGCATAGCAGGAGACCTTCTATGTTGAACCTTGCTTGCTTTTCTTTTCCTTTTCCCTTCAAGATGTGAGGTATAGTGTCCCTGGTAGGGAAGTAGACAAAATATGGTTTGTCCCTGCTGCCTCCACCTGAGACTCTTCCAGCCTTTGTTCTGGATGGCGGGAGCCATAAAGGTGAAGAGAGGCCCTGCTCCCCCACTGCTCTGAGGGACCTGACTGACATTCATTCTCCTCCTCAGGCCAACCTCTACCCCACCGTAGGCCTGCAGACACCTGGGGAGATTGTGGATGCCAACTTTGGACAGCAGCCTTTCCTTTTCGACATTGAGGACTACATGCGGGAATGGCGTGCCAAAGTCCAAGGCACTGTCCACGGCTTCCCCATAAGTGCCCGGCTTGGAGAGTGGCAAGCAGTGCTGCAAAAGTGAGTATAACCGCCCCCCTCCCCCGCCCCCAGCTCCACAGTGCTATAGGTCTGTGCAGTGCTATAAGCTGTTGCTACCAATTCCTGAGGAAACACTCCTGGGTGACTTAGCTGCAGCTTCCCTGTCATCAGTGGCCAGACCCCCTTCATGTTCTGGAACTGCTCCTGGTTAGTCCTTTGTCCCTTAGCTCAGAGGCTCCTGTGTGTTTTACCCCTGGGATGTTTTGTAGATTGGGTTCTAGAACCCTCTGTGGTCTCTTCCTTTCTGGGCATTTGTTTCCACCATAGGACAATACATCTTATCAGTCTCTGGCACGAGGTTACTTCACAGGGTCAGTACCCAGCTCAGACCCCTGCATCCATAGAAGTGGTGGTAGGAAGAGTCTTCCCCATGACTAGCACAGCTGGATTCTCGGCTGATTAATTTCTAGGCTATCTTGGAAGTCAGTCTTGCTGAGACTCCAACAAGAGGACAGGCTTTATTCTTTCTTTTACTAGCTAATTTCAGGCCTACATGAGGTAATGACTAGTAATTCCTACACACTCTGTTAGGAGGTAAATGTTAGCTTGGCTTTTTGTTTGTTTGTTTTTTAGTGTTTTCGAGGTAGAGTCTTGTTGTAGCCCAGGCTGACTTGGAATTCACTCTAGAGTCTCAGGGTGGCCTCCAACTCACAACAATCCTCCTATTTTTGGGATTAAAGGTGTGTGCCATCATGCCCGGCTTGAATGTTAGCTGGGCTTCTAAGCGTGGGGAAGGGCTTGGCTCATGCTAGCCTTGGTCATTGCTCTGCAAAGGTACCAGGGGATCCAGGGCATAAGATTGGAGTGCATCCTGGGTTCTCTCTATGCAGCCGCCTTTTCTTCCTTCCCCCTCTTTTTTGCTTGCTCTCTCCTTCCCCCCCACCCCCACAACTGGGAATTCAACTCAAGGCTTTGCACATGTTGATAAGTGCTCTGCCACTGAGGCACATTCCCAATACCCAGCCTTCCTTTATTTTTATTTATTTATTTGAGTGAGACAGAGAAAGAGGCAGAGAGAGAGAGAGAGAATGGGTGCACCAGGGCGTCCAGCCACTGCAAACGAACTCCAGATGCATGTGCTAGCTTGTGCATCTGGCTTACGTGGGTACTAGGGAATCGAATCTTGAACCAGGCTTCACAGTCAAGATCTTAACTGCTAAGCCATCTCTCCAACCCCCAGCCTTCCTTTCTTAAGGGACTGATAATGAGACAATCCTAAGTAAAGGCTGAGGCAAGGACTAGATAGTAAACCTTCCTTGGGAAGAACAGCCTGACCATCTCTGGTTCCCAGCCCAGCAGATAAAAAGCACTGCTTTGGGGGCTGGGGTGATGGCTTAGCAGTTAAAGGCACTTGCTTGCAAAGCCTGCCACCCTGGGTACAATTCCCCAGTACACATATAAAGTCAGATGCAAAGTGGTGCATGCACCTGTGGTCCCACAGACAGTGTGCTCCCTTGAACAATGGGAAGTAGAGCCAGGAGAAGCTCTCTGGCCAGTTTGTAGACTGGCACTTTGTTTGCTGTAGCCAGATTCATGTCTCAAAGAAAGTATAGCAGCCTGGCATGGTGGCGCATGCCTTTAATCCTAGCACTACCAGCACAGTGAGTTCTAGGTCAGCCTGGACTAGAGTGGACCCTATCTCGGGAAAAAATAAAAAATAAAAAGAGCAAAATGGAGCACATATACTTCAGTCCTCTGATCTCCACATATGCCCACATGCACGCCCACACAAATGAACAATTTTTTTTTTTAATTAAGACACAAAAAAAAGGAGCTGGGCATGGTGGCACACACCTTTAATCCCAGCACTTAGGAGGAAGATTGCCATGAGTTCAAGGCCACCCTGAGACTACATAGTGAATTTTAGGTCAGCCTGGACTAGAGCGAGACCATACCTTGAAAAAATCAAGGAAAAGAAGTGCTTCTTCAGCTCACCAGAACAAGGCCAGTCCCCATACCAGACTTGCTGAATGAACAAGAGGAGAGGAGGAACTGCTTTCAGAGGGATTAAAAGTGTGTGCCACCACACCCAGCTTGAACCATCTTTTGTCAAAATATTTTGCTTTTAAGCTGAGTGTGGCAGTACACACCTCTAATCCTAGCACCTGGGAGGCAGAGGTAGGAAGATCACTGTGAGCTAGAGACCAGCCTGGGACTACAGAGTGAGTTGCAGGTCAGCCTGAGCTAGAAAAGTGAGACCTTACTTCAAAAAAAAAAAGGAAGAAGAAGAAGCTGGGCATGGTGGTGCACACCTTTAATCCCAGTACCTGGGAGGCAGAGGTAGTAGGAGGATCACTGAGTTCAAGGCCAGCCTGAGATTACATAGTGAATTCCAGGTCAGCCTGGGCTGATCCTTCTACTTTCTTCATGTGTGTGCACGTGTACACAGACACACATGTGGCACTGCTCAGCCAGCTTTTTGGATAGGATTAAATGGGCCTTTCCTAAAGTTTGTGTTCTTGTTGGCCCTGCTATACTTTTCCCTTCTCAGCAAAATGAGCCTGATATCTTGGAATATGTGGTGTGTCAGGGAGTAATTTTGGCTCTTGGGCTAGTGCCTACCACTCAGAGGCAATGCCACCAAACAGCAGGCTTACTGGGGAATGAGTCACATCTCCCTAGTGCAAGCAGCCTTAAAGGATCTCTTGTGTTTGGCATCCTCTGTCTGGGGCTGCCATCACACTGTGTGGCTGGCTGGTTGCCATTTCAGGCAGCCTGGGGTGAGTCCATTGGCTGCTGTGGGCTTGCTTTAGTTCACCAGAAGACAGCCACTTCTATGAGCTTGGAGACCATGTGTTCCAAAGATGAGCACAGATGTGAACAACCTTTCTCCTGCTCGACAGCATAAGCACTGGGGAAGTTATCATTTTCTTCTCTCCCTTCAGTTCTGTGGAGGTCAACACCTCCAAGGTATGTTTGGGAGATTGGGGAGGTAGTGTGTCCCCCTAAGTATTCAGTGAGTAATGCGGTTTTTGAGTGTTACCATGAGCTCTTCCTTTTTTCTAGCATGGTCTCATCATACCTGGTGCATCATGGGTATTGTGCTACAGCTACAGCTTTTGCCCGAATGACTGAAACCCCGATTCAGGAAGAACAGGCGTCCATAAAGAACAGACAAAGTAAGGTTAATTCTCGTCTCCCCTTCTCTCCTCCTCACCTGTCCTTAATTCATGCCAATACTGGTTAACCTATCAAGGGTCCAGTCTAACCTGGTCCTCACCACCCTGGACACTAGTCTACTACCCCTAGTCATCCCCAAGCCTTTCTCCTGTCTGTCCTTCAAGACTGCCTTCTTATACAGACAGCTGGTGTCCTGGAAAGGTCTCCCTAATACACTCTGAAAGCTTAGCACAGGTCTGCTCCTGGCATGGCTGAATCTCATTTCTTCATACTTGTTTCTTTTTTTTGATCACTGAGTCCTGGATTCTACTCAGCCACCTATTCATGGTCTTCCAGAAAGAATGTGTTTTACCAAAATAACCCCTGCCTTCCCCACTATTCACTCAGCTTTAGTAGATTTGGTTGTTCCCACCAGAGAGAGAGGCTCAGTGGTAAGACTGGGTGAAGCTCGTGCTCTGTGGCTGCTCTTGTGATGCCTTTCTGCTCCTCACCTATGCATCTGCCCTTTGCAGGGCAGAGGCAGCTCTTCTCACGTTCATACTGCCTGGACACTACATATTTGGGACCCTTTCACAGAAGGATGGGTCGGAATAGAGAACAGAACCCAAATAGTATGAGATAGGTGGGGGCGAGAGTATTAATGAGTGGGTGTATGTGTATGCACTTATCTGTGAGTGCCTGCTTATGTCTCTTTGAGCCTGTTATCTGTGTATGTACACATGTCTGTGTCTCTCAGAGAAGCTTGGGCTCAGCCAAACAGATGGAAAGAGATCCCAAACTTGGCATCTATACATGAGAGGGCCTCAGACCCAGAAGTCACTCATAGCAAGATGCACCAAGCCTCAGAGCAAGAAAGAGAAGGCAGCAGAAAGGTGCTGATGGCCAGAGAGGTGGGATTATCAGAGATGACAATGGGAGGCTGATTTCGCCTAACTGCTGGTCTGAACCTGTAGCAGTGAGCACCACAGCCCCTGTAGATTGTCAGGGTTCAGGCCCTGTCTTGAATGAGTATACCTCCTCTTGTCACTTCCCTGTGAGGCCTCGAGAGAAAGAGAGCAGTCTGTTTGAAGAGAAACCGTTGTGCTACCAGCTACCTGGGAGCCCATTCTAAGATCATGCTTCCACAGCCAGGACCTTCCCTCCAGCCAGGTCCCTGGTCACTTGTGGAGCAGGTATCCACATTCCCCTCCTGCCTCTTAATTTTGAAGACTCTTGTCACTTGGCAAAAAACAGAGTCAGCTGTGGGCCTTGATAACCAGATTCTTGTTTGTTTGTTTGTTTGTTTTTGTTTCTCCCGATAGGGTCTTGCTGTAGCTCAGGCTGACCTGGAATTCACTCTTTATTCTCAAGGTGGCCTTAAACTCTCAGCCTCAATTGAAGGTGTGTGCCACCACACCTGGCACCAGGTTCTTTCTTTAACCTTTTCTGTGAGCATCTCCCAATGGCAAGGTGCTATGAGCAAGCTCACCTGTCTTTCTGGCTGGCTCTGCCTCGAGGCTGGCAATGTCTGTGGCATGTGGCTATGAGAGACATCTGTGGCCCTCACTCCCAGCCATGTTCTTGCTCTCCGCAGAGATCCAGAAACTGGTGCTGGAGGGCCGTGTGGGCGAAGCCATCGAGACAACCCAGCGCTTCTACCCTGGGCTGCTGGAGCACAACCCCAACCTGCTCTTCATGCTAAAGTAAGTTGAGCCAGTAGTCCCAGAATCTGGCCCCTGAGCTGGCAGCAGGATCCTGCAGCCCGGGCCAGGCCCAGAGCTTTGCTCCCTCCACAGGTGCCGGCAGTTTGTGGAGATGGTGAATGGCACTGACAGTGAGGTCCGCAGCTTGTGCTCCCGGAGCCCCAAGTCTCAGGACAGCTACCCTGACTCCCCCAGCCTCAGCCCCCGACATGGCCCCAGTAGTTCCCACGTGCACAACACAGGTCAGCCACTCTCCACAGGGCTCTGGGCAGAGCTGGTGTGGAGAAGAATGGTCACCCTGCCCACCCTTCCCTGCTCTGGGCTTAGGGCTGACTGCTGGATTGGTGGGGAGGGAAAGGGAGCACTGTGGCAATCCTTGGGGCCCTGCTTGATGTCAAGCTTGCCCCTTCTCTGACCATCCCCGCTTCTAGGAGCTGACAGTCCCAGCTGCAGCAATGGCGTCGCTTCCACCAAGAGCAAACAGAACCACAGTAAATATCCCGCACCCAGCTCCTCCTCCTCATCCTCGTCCTCCTCGTCCTCCTCTTCCCCATCCTCCGTCAATTACTCCGAGTCCAACTCAACAGACTCCACCAAGTCCCAGCCCCACAGCAGTACCAGTAACCAGGAGACCAGGTGCCTGTCTTGCTCCACTCCCTCCACTCTGCTTCTGCTCTGTGCCTGCTAGGCCCAGTCTGTTCTTGAGTGTTGCCTCCTGCCCTTCACTCTCTCTAGTTCTGTGCCTGTTAACTGGCTGGGCCAGACACTCAAGATTTTGCTGCCAGTTTCCTTGGCCCTGGTTTTCTCTGACAGTGCTGACCCTTTCAGACTGAGCATGTGGCCTTCACTAAGGAGCCTGGTCCCACTAGAACCTCCCCAAAGGAGTTTTTAATGGGATTTGGCTCCTGGGTAGACAGGTTAGCAAACAGGTTACCAGGGCTATAGGCTACAGCTCCATATGGCCAGCCTTCCTCCTTCCCTCCCTCCCTCCCTTTTCCTTCCCTCCCTCCCTCCCTTACTTAAAAATGAATTTATTTACATGTTTGTGTGAGTGTGTTATGCCTTTTGCCACTGCACTCTTTTTGCATCCAACTTATATGGTTGGCTTGGAAATTGAACCCAGTGCCAGCAGGCTTTGCCAGCAAGCACCTTTCACTGCTGAGCCATCTTTTCAGCCCCAAAGATGGCTTTTGACTTTCCTAGGCATGCCTACAAGTTGACCTGGGTTTGGCTCCCAGCCAAGACCAGAGATACCAGATCAGTTCAGTCAGTGGGAATGAGGAGATTTATTACAGAAATATGTCAACTCAGATGAGAGTTAGGGCAAAGAGAATCACAGGAGCAGTTTATGGACAAGAAAGAGAACCATGTGATAGGCCTCTTGGGATAATTGTAATAGGGGCCAAGTTTGGGGGCCTGGGAAACATGGACTGTCTTCATTTCATCTGTAGCCCTCAGTTTATCTGCAACAACAGTGGCTAAAGTTTAAATGGAGGCCCTACCAGGTAGCTGTAACTACATACCCTTGGCCAACTCCCATCTCAACCCTCTCCACAGTGACAGTGAAATGGAGATGGAAGCAGAGCATTATCCTAATGGTGTGCTGGAAAGCATGTCCAGTCGCATTGTCAATGGTGCCTACAAGCACGAAGACCTGCAGACAGATGAGTCCAGCATGGGTAAGCACCGTTGCCCAGTATTAGCCATCTCTGTGTTTCTTGAGAAGGCACTGCACCATTCTGATGCCCACTTTCCCCTAGGAAGGGCTGGCATGGTAGGCTTTGGCAGCTTGATAAGCTCTAGCTTGACTAGGTCCACTACTTTCTCAGCTATTCATGAATGCATCCTTAAGATGATCCCCAATGTATAGGAAGGCCCAAGTTTGCTGCCAAGACCAGAACCTCTAGTGTGGACACGTATGAGCACCATGTGTATGGTGGGAAGAAGAAGTTTCTGATCCTGCCCAATTTCTGGCCTGTATACTAGGTGGACATGTGCTCTGGCTGATCCACCCATTCTCCTAGCCCTTGTCTGCCTGTGGCAGAAGGTCCTTCTTGTTCTTTCTTCCTCATCCTTCTAATATGTTCTCTGGTGGCCTCTGGGTGCAGATGATGGGCATACGCGGCGGCAGCTCTGCGGGGGCAACCAGGCTGCCACAGAAAGGATCATCCTGTTTGGCCGTGAGTTGCAGGCACTGAGTGAGCAGCTGGGCCGCGAATACGGCAAGAATTTGGCCCACATGGAGATGCTACAGGTATAGGATAAGCCAGGCTCTCCCCTTGCATACAGTAGGCCCCATTTGATGCTGGGGACAGGTTGGCTCTGGGAGCATCCAGGGGCAGTAGCAGTAGGGCAGTATGGACTATAGTAGCAGTAAGGCAATATGGGTTCTAGCCAGGTTTGCAGTGGGAAGTGAGGTGTCCTGGGTGGAACACCCACCTCCACACACTGGAGAAGGTTCAGCCTTGCCCAACCCTTTAGACTGGGTATATTGAGCTGTCACTATGCACCATGTAAGCAGTCTGTCCCCCTCTGGAGCCATGGGGTTGTGTATAGTGTGTGCCACTTTCATCTAAAGAGTGGTCTATTCCTTAGGATGCCTTTAGTCTACTGGCATACTCAGACCCCTGGAGCTGCCCAGTTGGTCAGCAGCTTGACCCCATTCAGAGGGAACCTGTGTGCGCTGCTCTCAACAGCGCCATTTTAGGTGAGTGTATCTAATGAAAGCAGAAGCTGAACTGTGTCTGGATGGCTCCCTTCCCTCTCCCTAGGAATGGCATTAAGATTGGTACAGGCCCTCTGTGATATCTCACAGGGCTTCCAGGACTATACCTACTCTGATCTCCCTCTGCCCACCTATACTGGCTGTTAAATCATGGCCATGAGCCTAGGCTAGCCTACTGCTCTGGAGAAGGCCAAGATCTTCAGGTTCCTAGCATGACTATAGCCTGGTGACTGGGACACTTGGACAGACACAGAACACTGTTCTAAGAGATTCTGCTCATTCCCTCCCTAGGGAACTTTGACATGGGCCCAAACCCTCAGCAGGGCATTAACCAGGCCTTGTATCTCCTCCACAGAGTCTCAGAACCTGCCAAAGCAGCCTCCTCTGATGCTTGCCCTGGGCCAAGCATCTGAATGTCTCCGGCTCATGGCCCGTGCAGGCCTAGGATCTTGCTCCTTTGCCAGAGTTGATGACTACTTGCACTAGCTGACCTTACTGACTGGCCCCATCTGGCCTTCCTTCAGCCCCAGGGCTGGAGCAGCCTTGCCCTCCATAGGACCTGGCACGGGGACCTGGAAGCCATGGGCAAAGTCTACTCCTTCTTCCTGGCTGACCCTCCCTACTTTCCTTTCCTTCCCTCCCTCCCTTCCTGCCTTCTTCCTTCTGTCCTCCTTCCCTCCCTCCTCTCTGTTTCTCTCCATCCCTCAGTACCCCTTTCACGTGCAGCGGCCTGTGACGCAGTATTGGCTGGTTACTCATGTAGCGCCTTCTCCTTTAAAGGAGGTTTTGTTTTGAGGAGGGGTTTGGGTTTTTTAATCTTTTTTTTCCTCCTGACTGAGCCACCAGTGTTTATCTCGGGAGAGAGTTTGTGCTGAGCTGGTTTCTGCTAATTTAGTGATGCAGCCTATCCAGGTTGGTGAGAGCTTATTATTTTCATAAGTAAAAACAAACACACACACACAAACAAATGAGATTTTATATATATATATATAAAAATATATATTAAAAAAAGACAGTATTTATCGTAGCATTAGTAGGCCTGTGCACCTCTTGGGTAAGGCTGTCCAGACACCATGTGTTTTTATTTGAGTCCAACTCATTAAAAAAAATCATCTCTTGTCACCTCAATAAAGCGATTTATTTTTAGGCTCTCCCTTTGTTGAGCCACAGGCCCAGCTTCTGCCCATGAAAGCTAAATAGGCTTCTGGAGGGCCACTTGGTGGCATCAGGCTAAGCTGTTACACAGCATCCCGAGAGGTCTGGGTCAGTAGGTCTCTGAGAGCTGGTCAGAGCAGACCTTCAGGTCCCAGGGGTCTAGAGAATTGATGAGTTGACCTAGGGGCACACAGCAAAGCAAAGAAGCACAGGGTCCTTATCCAGCATGCTGTCTACCACTCTGTCCTGCCTTTCACTGCCTGCCTTGCCCTGTTTTCTTCCCTTCTCAATGTCCTGCCTTCCTTTGTTAAGATGGCCAAATAATTCAGTTAGTCTCAGTTGATTGCCTGGAAACTACCTGCCTTCAACCCAGGAGCTGCTCTATGCCAGGCTGCCAAGAGGAAGACTGTTTCCGGGACAGAAGTCCTTGAGGACAGGGGCTGCTTCCTTCTGCCCGGGTCTTCATCATCGCTTCCCAGATGGGACTGATGCTTTTTGTGCAGAAGCTGGTCCCTCATGGAGACAGATCCTTGGGCCATTGGTCCTCAGAGTGGATAGAACCCCTGACACCCTGGGGCAGCTTGGCCCTAGCTACTCTTAGGAAGCATAAAGGACCCCATGGGTCTTACAAAGGTCCCGCCAGCTGTTTCGGATGGATCCTCACAGCTGGTAGAACAAAAGTCTCACTACCACAGGAAAGACTGTGCTGCTGCCAGGACTTGGGAGGCCATCTGTCGAGGGGGTTGGCTGCCGAGGAAGAGAAAAGGAGGCCTACCCAGAGGAGCATGTGGAAGGGCTGGGATGTCTGTGCTTGCTTCACAGTGTGAGGGAGAGCCCAAGTAGCCTCTGCAAATATTAGGATCAGCTGTGGCAAAACCAGAAGGTGAACTTCTAGTCCTTGTCTGAATCTGGGTTGGGTGAGCTCCTGTTCCGTTAGTGGACAGAAAAATGGTGTGTTCTGTCCATAACAGGACTCACCAGCTCCGTGGCTTGACCAGAAAAGTGATCTAGACCATCTGCCAGTGAAGGGCCTGGACCCTGGCTCTGAAATCTTTCAGAATTTTATCTTGGAGATGAACCTATTGGCTCTTTCTTGGTCCCTGCCAGGGTACCAGCTAGCAGCTGATTAGAAGGCTTTGTCCCATAGGTAAAGAATCCATCTGTGCAAAGCTGGAAAAACTAAGCTCTAAACTCAAAGGTCAGAAATACCAGATTGTTACATTGGTCAGCTTAGCGGAATTGGAAATTAAAACTAGAAGCATTTGCATCTGTAGTAGAGTTCAGAGAACATCTCCACCAGTCATTCCCTTTCACAGTTAAGGAAACAGACCCAGGAGATAAAGTGACTTGGCCATAGTCACTCAGCAAATAGTAGCAGAGCCAGGACTGACTATCCCTGTGTTTGGACAATGTTGTCTAGACCTGAAGCAGAATGGCAGATGAGCCCTGTGAGGGGTTAGACTGGTATGACTTCTAGCAATGCCTGAGCAGCTGGTACCTTCAGGGGTGGGAATAGGTGCTTAGACTTGGGTTGTGGAGCAGCTGAGAGAAGGCCTAGGAAGGCCTGGGACTGCTGTGTGCTGCATAGGGTTGGCTGTCTGCCTGGCTCACACTCAGTACCCATGGTCATCTCCCCATTTTCTGTGCCTTATCTCACTGTTTCAGCTGAGTCCAAGTTGTTTACTCTCGTTCCTCTTCAGAGGGGCTTTCTGTCCTAGTTGGACAGCTCACCTTTGGGACATAAGCCTTTGTCCCACAAGCTATGGAGAGGGCCAAAATCAAGCTGCTGGAGCTGGCTGTCTTGCTGATAGTCCAGGTCTGTCTGCAGCCAGGGTGTCCCCTACATACCCCAAGTCCTACTACTACCTTGCTTCCAGGAGCCAGAATGGGAAAAAGTACCTGGGAGCAGCTTGGTGAAGGGCTGGACCTGACCCCTAGGGATAGGAGGAAGACCTGGCTCCGTTGGGTTGTCCACCCTTGGGGGAACAGCCTTCTCTACACACCTTCCCTTTGTGGTACCAGATGGTAGCTCTTCCCCAGGCAGACACTGGTAGACTACTCAAAGTCAAAACCCCTCCTCCCCATCCTTACCTACATGGGTCTGTGGCTGGGTTCAGGCTGTTTGAACAGGGACACCACAAGATAGAGAAGTGGGAACTGCCTGGTCACCGAGCACCTTCCCAGCCCTTAAGCAAGCACAAAGATGAGGCAGAAGACTGTTGGAGCGGCAAGTTCTTTTGGTTGCTCTGGCTGCTCACAACTCAGGTATGTGTGCTGTGTGGCAGCTGGACAGCAGAATCCTATTTGACCACCAGTCCTATGTACCTGGACCTGTGGCCAGATGGTGGCTTCTGGCTGTCCCCCAGCACCCACCTCTTTGCATAGGGTTTTCCTCCATTATTGACTACAGCTGAAACAGACATCCTCCTCCACATCATGCACACTGGTTCTGCCTTTGTCCTCGCAAGTTGATACTTGGCATTAGCTTAAAACTTGTGGGTGTGGGAGGGTTGAGAGAGAATTCTAACACAAAACATCCTATTAAAATTGTACTTGAGATGAAAACAACTCTTGTTGTATTTTGACAGAATTATTTTTATTAAAATACACATCCATGAGCAATCATGAGTGTCTCGTCTCTGTTTTGAGTTTTATTGAGGGGTAATAGGTACCAGCCACCTGTTAAGTTCTCAGGCCCCTGGCGCCTCAGGGACTTTTGAAATGTTATGTTTGCAAGACCCCCAAAGAAGGTCGGTACTTCAGCTGTTTTTCCCCTTGAAATAGCTTGTATATTAAACAAGAAAAACAATGAAGCTAACTTCAGAAGGGTGGGCTATGAAATTTTCCCCACAAAAGTAAGACTTTAGGAATGTAGTATATTTTCTCGGTTTCCACAAGGAATTGATTTTAGGAAACCCCCTACTCCCTTCAGATAACCAAATTCATCAGTTATGCAAGTCCCTTAGAATGATCTACTATTTACATTTTAATATGCTTAAAATAGTTTTTAGAAAAAGTTGGGTGTGGTGGCACATGCCTATAATCTCAGCACTTGGGAGGTAGAGGCAGGAATTCAAGGCCAGCCTTGACTACAATAATGGCTACATTAAAAAACAAACAAGGGCTGGAGGAATGGCTTAGTGTTTAAGGTACTTGCCTGCAAAACCACTTTTTTGGGGGGGGCGGGGTTTCGAGATGGGATCTGTAGCTCAGGCTGACCTGGAATTCACTATGTAGTCTCAGGGTGACCTCAAACTCACAGCAATCCTACCTCTGCCTCCCAAGTGTTGGGATTAAAGGCATGCGCCACCATGGCCGGCCACTTTTTAAATTAACTTATGTGTGTGTGAGAGAATTAGCATGCCAGGGCCTTCAGCCACTGCAGTTGAACTCCAGGTATGTGTGCTACCTTGTGCTCATGTGCAGCCTTGCACAGTTGTACTACCTTGTGCATCTGGTTTACATGACTTGGAAAGTTGAACATGGGTCCTTAAGCTTTGCAGGCAAGCACCTTAACTGCTAAGTCATCTCTCCTAGCCTCACTTTTTTTGTTTGGTTGGTTTTGGTTTTTGTTTTTCTAGGTAGAGTCTCACTCTAGCCCAGGTTTTTTTTGTTTTATTTGTTTTTTTTAATTTTTTTTGAGAGAGAGAGGCAGGCAGGGTGAGAGTATTGGTGCACCAGGACTTTCTGCCACTGCAAATTAACTCTAGCTCTATGTGCCACTTAGTGCATCTGGCTTTACATGCGTACTAGGGAATCGAACTCAGGCCCTTAGGCTTTGCAGGGAAGAGCCTTAACTGCAAAGCCATCTCTCTAACCCCAATTTTTTGTTGTTGTCTTTTGTTTTTTCAAGGTAGGGTTTCACTCTAGCCCAGGCTGACCTGGAGTTCACTATGTACTCTCAGGCTGGCCTCGAACTCACAGTGATTCTCCTACCTCTGCCTCCCAAATGCTGGGATTAAAAGTGTGTACCACCATGCCTGACTAAGAGCTTGTATTTTAAAAGTCAGCAAGGGACTCTACCCCCTTTCACTTTCCACAAGGCAGGAGTTCTCTGTTCCTCCTCTTTAGTGTAATAGAGTTTCTCTAAATCTAAAAATATAAAAATTTTAAAAGTCAGCAAGCAGGCTGGAAAGATTGCTCAGCAGTTAAAGTGTTTGCATGCAAAGCCTAACAACCCAGGCTTGATTCCCCAGTACCCATGTAAAGTAGGATGCATAAAGTGGCACATTCATCTGGAGTTTGTTTACAGGTACTAGAGGAGTGCCCATTCTCTCTTTTCTCTCCTACTCTCTCTGATTGCAAGTAAATAATATATATTTTTTTTAAGTCAACAAGCTGGGCATGGCGGTACATGCCTTTAGTCCCAGCACTTGGGATGCTGAATTAGGAGGATTGCTGTGAGTTCAAGGCCAACCTGGGACCACAAAGTAAGTTTCAGATCAGCCTGGGTTAGAGTGAGACTACCTCCAAAAAATAACCAAAAGATGTGTTTAATATATCCATCCCATGGAGGTAGGGGATCCTAGACAGCATTACTTTAGCCAAAAAAAAGACACAATATGTGAGAACACACCCAGTCACCACTCCTACTTCATTCTGTCTCTCCTGACTCCATTATAAAACCAGTATTTTGTGCCTAAAAAGGATATATTAATACTGATGTCTAGAAAGAGACTGGAGACAGACACCAACTAGGATGCTACCGTAGCCTACAAATAATAAGGGCAGTTTAGTATTTAGGCCAGGTGTGGTGGCACATGGCTTTGATCCCAGCACTCAGGAGGCTGAGGTAGGAGGATTGCTGAGTTCAAGGCCAATCTGAGTCAACATAGTGAATTCCAGGTCAGTCTGGACTACAGCAAGACCCTACTTCAAAAAACAAAAACTGTCCATAGTGAATTCCAGGTCAGCCTGGGCTGGAGTAAGACCCTACCTTGAAAAAACCAAAAAAAAAAAAAAAAAAACCTGACTTTAAGGGCTAGAGAAAAGAACGCAGTTGGTTAAGGCACTACAAAGTCTAATGGCTGCGGTTTGGTTGACCACTTAAAGCCAGATGCACAAAGAGGCACATGCATCGGGAGTTCATTTGCAGTAGCTGGAGGCTCTGGTGCAACCATTATCTGTCTCTCCTATCTCTCTCTGCTTGCAAATAAATAAATTTTAAAGATATATTTAGGAGCCAGGCATGGTGGTGCACACCTTTAATCCCAGCACTTGGGAGGCTGGTAGGAGGATCACCATGAGTTCAAGGCCACCCTGAAACTCCATAGTGAATTTCAGGTCAGCCTGGGTTAGAGTGAGACCCTACCTTGCCAAAAAAAAAAAAAAAGAGAGAAACCAAAAAAATAAAAAATAAAAAAAAAATCTAAAATCAGCACAAGGTGACAATGGTGAGGGAAAGGGGAGAAGAGAGAAGGTAAATAGGCTCTGGTTGGAGATGGGATGGCTAATGATATGTGGCTTAAAGTCACTAGAGATTTGCTGAAGGAAAGCATGTGAAATCATTCTCAAGGAGATGGAGCCTGGGAAAGGGTTCTTTTGTGGTCTAATAAATCAAGTCTTTGATGGACATCTATTCAGTTATTTAAAAGCAGTGCCAGGTGGGGTGGCCCACGCCTTTAATCCCATCACTCGAGAGGCAGAGGGAGGAGGATCTCCATGAGTTCCATGTCACCCTGAGACTACTTAGTGAATTCCAGGTTAGCCTGGGCTAGAATGAGACCCTACCTCAGGGGAAAAAAAAAAAAAAAAAAAAAAGTCCCTGTAGAGTTGACAATGAATGACTAAGAACAATTAAAAAAGCATACTTGCTATCCAAGGGAGATTAAACCCCTGAAGAGGAGGGTTGGAGGTTACACTTTGTCATTCTAGAAGCCGCCCATGCTCACAGATCCGGTGGTAAAAGTGAGAAAGTCATGTCGTCTCAGACCGAAGCAGGTTGGCAGGTCACACAACCACCTCCGGTCAGCGGGCATGCCCTGTCATTACAAATTCTGGAATGAGGGCTGGGAGGGCCCCCTGATGTAGCAGAGTGTCCAGGAGAGTCAGGAACAAACGGGTAGAAGCTTCCACAATGAAATCGCCCACAATTCCATTGCTAGTTTCACACTAAGGCCTATGGGCTTCCCTGCTGCAGTGGAGTCTGGTGAACCCAAGGGTTAGCGTCGTTACCAACTAACCCCGTGCGGAACCCAGAGGACAAGGGGACCGAACAGGAAAGCGAACCATGGCGAGTCAGGAAGTACGCCTAGTTAAGACACCTGGTTTTTTGTTGTTATTTTTCGAGGTAGGGTCTCACTCTAGCTCAGGCTGACCTGGAATTCACTATGTAGTCTCAGGGTGGCCTCGAACTCACAGCGATCCTCCTACCTTTGCCTCCCGGGTGCTGGGATTAAAGGCGTGCGCCACCACGCCCGGCTGACACCTGGGTTTTTACAAAAACAGGTCGTTATCCAGCGCGGGGTCTTCCTTCGCTACAGGAAAAGCAAGACCGACCACAGCGCCCCGGACTCCCGATTCCTCTCATTGCCCGGGGAACCGCAGAGAGCCTGGAAACGGAGCGCTTAAGCACCGCCTCCCGGGGAGCGAGCATGCGCGGCTCTCCGCCCCGAGCCCTGCCCGCGCCGGCCCGCCCCCGTTACGGAGCATGCGCTGTTCTTCCGCCGTCCCGCCCCTCCCTTCCAGAGCCCCGTGTTCCTTAGAAACCAGCCGGCGTGTTCCCGGTGTCCGTGCGTTAGATTCTGGTCGCCGCCCATCCCATCTAACCTCTCTCAACGTGGCCTCTGAGAAGGATCGGGACCCATGGTCTCCGGTGCGGCACAGGGCGGGCGATGCCAGCGTGCCAGGTGAGAGGCGGACGGCGGCGGCGGGTGAGGGGTGAAGGAGGGCATGGCGCGGCGGCCGGGAGCGGGCGCTGCCCGGGCCTCGGCGGCCGCCCGGCTCCCGAAGTCCGAGGCTTGGAGACTTGGAGTCCGCCCGGAGCGTGGTGGCTGTGCAAAATGCCAGCACGCGCAGAGCACCGAGCACGAGAGTTCCCTCCCCACACCCTGGGTTCACCATTCCCACCTCAGAAATTGGACTTGCGGGTTTGCTCGTACCATTTTGGATCCCAGAAGACGTTGAACATAACCCATCCCTGTGCAGATGCGGAAGCCAGGCTTCTTTGCTCGGTGGTGAGAAGGAGCCCCCTTACCTGTGTAAGGATGGGCGCTTTGTGCATGAGGATGTGTGAGGTGTGGAGGCTTCAGACAAAGGGCTGGAGAGAAAGATGCATGCTCTTGCAGAATGAGATAGGACTTTCAGGTAGTAAATACTTAAGAAATGGATGTTCAGGTACAAGTTGAAAAAGGAACATCCCAGAAGGGTTTGGTTGGCTCTGCCAGCTACGGAGCTGGCTATGTCCCCATTGGCCCTGGCCCACCCTTGAATATGAGGAAAAAAGCAGATGGACTTGTGGGGACAGAAGGTGAGGCAGTGTTTCAAACCTTTCAAGGCCTTATCAACACTTGCATGGTGAGGGAAGAAGAGACACTTTGGAAATGAGAATTTGTGGAGTTTACCTTCTAGACTACCAGTATCTAAAGAACTGGGCAGGAATGGAGAGGTTTAAAACGCATTGGGTACACGTCATGGAAGTTTAATAAACCATCTTTCTTATGTTCATTGTACCCACATTGTCATGCTAAGGACAAGAAATCAAAACCCAGCCCAGGCACAGGGCATAAAGGCCACTAAGAGAAGACCTTTCAACTGAAAGAAGAAGAAGAAGAAAAAAAAGACTTGAAGTTAGTAAAGAATACACATGTTATTGTGATATGGAGCAATAGAGGAAAGATGATTGTCTTTGAGTAGGGGAAGCTAGATTCATTCTTGATAAAGAAATTCATTTCCTTCTGAAAAGCTCTACACGAGAGAACAAAAGAGTTGTCAGGACATGCATGAAAATTTTACTGCTCTAGCTAGCAGCACTTGAGAGGCTGAGGTAGGAGGATGCTGTGAGTTCCAGTCCATCCTGAGATTGACTCCAGGTCAGCCTGGATAGGGTAGGCCTGTGGAATCAGAAGAGAGGGACTATGACCTAGCAGACAGGGATGTTGAGGAACATTTCACAGATGTGAATTTAGCAGAATACTAAAGGAAAAGTATGGTTTAGCCATACAGAGAACAAACTGGAAGAGTAGCCACTACAGATATTAAAGTAATAAATTTATGCCTTTTTTTTTTCTTTTTGGTTTTTCAAGGTAGGGTCTCACTCTAGCACAGGCTGGCCTGGAACATACTGTGTAGTCTCAGGGTGTCCACGAACTCCTAGCAGTCTTTCTACCTCTGCCTCCTGAGTGCTGAGATTAAAGGTGTGCGCCACCACGCCCAGCTGCTCCCAACTTTTGTTGAGACAAGATCTTATTCTAATCCAGAATTTACTATGTAGCCCAGTGTAGCATGGAACTCTTGGCAGTCCTCCTGCCTTAGCATGGCAAATGCTAGGATTATGGCCCACCACACTTGACACAGGTGGGTTTTAAAATTTTTTATTTGTTTAAGAGAGAGAGAGAGAGAATGGGCATGCCAGGGCCACCAGCCACTGAAAATGAACTCCAGATGCATGTGCCACCTTGTGTATCTAGCTTACTTGGGTACTAGGTCCTTAGGCTTTGCAGGCAAGTGCCTTAACCACTAAGCTATCACTAAGCCTGGATCTTTTGTTTTGTATGTGTATATGTGTAATTGTATTGTGGGGGCACATACGTGTGTAATGGTGTGTGTGTGTGTGTGTGTGGAGGCCAGCGGTCAATGTTGCATGTGATACTTCTTTTTTTTTTTTAATTTTTTTTATTTATTCATTTATTTATTTGAGAGCAAACGAGTGAGTGAGAGAGAGAGAGATGCCAGGGCTTCCAGCCACTGCAAACAAACTCTAGACGCGTGCGCCCCCTTGTGCATCTGGCTAACGTGGGTCCTAGAGAATCAAGCCTCGAACCAGGGTCCTTAGGCTTCACAGGCAAGTGCTTAACCGCTAAGCCATCTCTCCAGCCCCTGCATGTGATACTTCTTGAGACAGGTCTTGCTGAACCTAGAACTTGCCAACTTACCAAGACTACCTAGGGATCCTCTTATCCTGCCTTCCCAGTGTTGGAATTATAGGTACACATTATCATACTTTGCTTTACAAGGGTACTGTGGATCTGAACTCATACTAACACAGAAAGCACTGCATCCATTGAGCTATCTTCCTAGTCCCACAAGTGTTTTGCTTTGTTTTTTTATTGTATGTGTTGGTATACATGAATGGGTGGATGTGTATCATGTGTTCACAGTATGATGTGTGTGCATGCCATGGCATGTGTGTGGAGATCTGAAAACAGCCTAGAAGTGTTTGTCCTTTCCTTCCATCTTCCCTGAGACAGGATCCCTCCTTGTTTAGTGGAGGGGGTTGCTACTGCAAGTGCACCAGCCTAGCCAACCTGGCTTTTTCTGTCTCCACCTCCTGTTACAGAAACATGTTCCTCTTTGTGTCTAGTTTTATGTAGTCTAGGGAGTTAATTCAGGCCACTTGGCTTGTAAGCAAGCACCCTTTGCTGCTGATCCATTTCTCCAGCCCCATGTGTCTTTTGTCTTTTGTCTTTTTTATTTTTTTTTTTTTTTTGAGGTAGGATCTCACTTTAGCTCAGGCTGACCTTGAACCCAAAACAATCCTACCTATGCCTCCCAAATGCTGGAATTAAAGTCATGCACCACCATGCTCGGCCCATATATGTGATGTATATTTTAATATTTTATTTATTTCCAATGAGGAGAGAGAAAGAATGTCAATGGGCACACCAGGGCTTCTAGCCACTGCCAATGTACTCCAGATGTATGCACCACTTTGTGCATCTGGCTTTACGTGGGTACTGGGGAATCAAACCCAGGTTGTTAGGCTTTTCAGGCAGGCACTTTAATCACTGACCCATCTCTCCAGCCCTCTGAGTGTGATCTTTTTTTCTACATTTTATTTATGTGACAGAGAGGGAGGAAGAGAGAGGGAGAAAATGGGTGTGCCAGGGTCTCCATCCACTGCAAATGAACTCCAGACACATGCACCACCTTGTGCATCTGGCTTATGTGGGTCCTGGGGAATCAAGCCTCGAATCGGGGTCCTTAGGCTTCACAGGCAAGCATTTAACCGCTAAGCCATCTCTCCAGCCCATAATTTTCCATAATTTTTGCTTTTACAGAGTTTCTCCCCCCAAACTGATGACAAGATAAATAGAAAAATTATAAGTCAATTCAGTTTCAGGAAGATTTTTTTTACATTCATAAATCAGTGTTGTAACTATAAACATAGTACAAGATTATTTTTTGTCTTTTCTTATATCTGGCATTATTTTGTAAAGATATCTCAAGAGGTATAATGAGGCATTATCAGAATCCTATGTAATCTATGGGGATACCAATACTACTAATCAAATTATGTCAGGAACAAGTCATGAGAAGCACTGTATTCTAGATAGATACCCCTGTTGCAATAGTGAAGACAGGAGGGCAAAGTCAAGGTAAAATAGAAAGGGAACAATTGGCCTCTGAAGAACTGGATAAAAGCTGGGCATGGTACACACCCTTAATCCCAGAGTGAGACCCTACCTCAAAAAAAAAAAAAGAACTGGATGAAATGTTTTACTTCCCTGAGTGAGCTGTTGGAAAACATACTTGTTTGTTTGTTTAATTCTTTTTAATTTGTTTTGGTTTTTCCAGGTAGGGTTTTGCTTTAGCCCAGGTTGACCTGGAATTCACAGTGTAGTCTCAGGATGGTCTTGAACTCACTGCAGTCCTCCCTCTGCCTCCCCAGTGCTGGAATAAAGGTGTGTACCATCATGCCCTGCTTAATTCTTTTTTAATTACTTTATTTATTTATTAGAGTGTGAAGGGATGAGAATGGGCATACCAAGCCCTCTAGCCTCCGCAAATGAGCTTCGGGTACATACACCACCATATGTCCCTGGCTTACATGGGTTCTGGGGAATTGAACCTGGGTCCTTAGGCATAACAGGCAAGTGCCTTAACCTCTAAGCCATCTCTCCAGCCCAAACATATTTTGTGGATGCAATAGTAACAGTGTTTCTTTGACTTGTGTGCATTTTCATAGTTCTACAATTGGACACTTCAGAGAAAGGTGGACTTAGGAGACTCTTACAGAGTTTCTAAGTTACTTTGTCAAATAATTACTTAGCACTCACTCCATTTTCAGGGTAACTGAGGGCGGTTATCAAGTGTAGCCTGCAATAAAGCAATCACTAGTATTTGATAGGCCAAGTATGAGGCAATCTTGCCAAATGAACCTGAAATGCTAACAGGATTTACTTTCACTGGACTGGTTTTGTATTTTAGTATAAGAGAAATTGTCATGCAGGGTCGCTTATATAAAGGTTCAGATACAGAGGTTAATGTTTAGAAAAAACAGAGGAGTCAGACATCAATAATTAGACATAGGAAAAAATGTCTTTCTGATGTTTGAAAAGTGCAAATTTATAATGGAGGTGGGCATGATGGCTCATGCCTTTAATCCCAGCACTTGGCAGGCAGAGGTAGGAATATCACCATGAGTTCAAGGCTACCTGAGACTACATAGTGAATTCCAGGTCAGCCTGAGCTGCAGTGAGACTACCCTATCTTGAAAAAACAAAAATATAAATAAATTTATAATGGTTATGATTCCAAGACCCACAATTGGAGTTGGAAATCATTGAGGAAAAATTGAATTAGAGATTCTGGTATTTTTAAAAATATAATATATGTGTGTATATATATATGTGTGTGTGTGTATATATAATATAGCAAAGGTTACTTGTCATATGTGTGTGTATATATAATATAACAAATGTTACTTGTCATATATAAAAGCAGTTTTGTATTAGTAAACTTAAAAAGTAAGCCTAAAGAGCTGGGCGTGGTGGCGCACACCTTTAATCCCAGCACTTGGGAGGCAGAAGTAGGAGGATTGCTATGAGTTCAAGGCCACCCTGAGATGACAGAGTTAATTCCAGGTCAGCCTGGACCAGAGTGAGACCCTACCTCGAAAAAAAAAAACTAAGCCTAAGGGCTGAGATGTGGCTCAGTGATACACTGGTTGCCTCATGTATTAAAGGCCCTGGGTTTGGTTCCCTAAACCAAACAAAAATTTATGTTTGGAGGGTAAAAATCCAACTTATTTAAAACTTAGATGACACATGTTTTACTTATTTATTTATTTCATTTTCTTTTTTTAATGTTTTTTTGTTTATTTATTTGAGAAACAGAGGGTTGGAATGGGTCTCACTGCTGCAACGAACTCCCAGATAAATACTCCACTTTGTGCCTCTTGCCAGATGTGTGGGTACTAGGGAATTGAACCTAGGCCAGAGACTTTGAAAGCAAGCATCTTTAACCTCAGGTCAGCCTGAGCTAGAGTGAAACCCTACCTCGAAAAAAAAAAAAAAAAAAAAAGAAGAAGAAGAATTTTTTAAAAAAAGTAGGAATGAAAAATAACTTAAAAGCTGGCTCTTCATTACATAGTGAATTTCCAGGTCAGCCTGGGCTAGAACAAGACCCTATATCGAAAAACCAAAAAAAGAAAGAAAGAAAAAAAAAAAGCTGGTTGTGGTAGTACTGGTTTGTCATCTCAGAGCTTGAGAGTGGGTGGGTGATGAGAAAGGTAGATCCCTGTAGCCTAAATTGTCTGGCCAGTGAAAGACCCTGTCTCAAAAAGGTGTGCAGAGTGGTTAGGGAACAGCCCTCAAGGTTATCCTCTGTGCGCACGTGCGCACACAGAACTGGGCCTGGAGGCACATGCCTATAATCTCAGCTACTTGGAAGGCTGAGTGAGAGGGACTACATGTTCAAGGCCTTCTTGGCATTCAGAGTTCAGGGCCAGCCTGGATCTTTGTAAGACCTTATTTCAAAATAAAAAATGAAGTCTGTCAATGTCGTAGTTCAGACATGAAGTGCTTGCCCAGCATACAGTGTCCTGGCCTTAGTCCTTTGTACCGTCCAAAATAAAAAAGGGGGGATTAATTATGAAGCTGGCTCAGTGGATAAAGTACTTACTAGCATGATGGGCTGAGTTTGTATCCCCAACACCCAAGTAAAATGCTGGGTGTGGTAGTGCACACCTGTTATTGCTAGCACTGGGGAGGTAGATATAGATTCCTAAGGCTTGCTGGCTGACTTATCTAACAAAATCAGTGAGCTCTGGGTTCAGTGAGAGACTATCCCAAAAAACAAGGTGGCGAGAGATTGAGGAAGACACCAGATGCTGACTTCTGGCACACATACACACACACACACACACACACACACGCACAAAATATATACACATACACACACACACAGAGTACACACACACAGTAGCCAGTACCTGTGCTCCCAACACCAAGGAGGTGGAGGTAGGAAAATCTTCCACAGGCTCAGGGGCCACCTATCCTGGTAACCAACAATTCAAAGCAGAGAGAGCTCCATGGGCTTAGTGGTTTCTGCTGTTCATGGTGGCTCCTGCTAGGAAATTCCTGTGTCTGAGGGGGGATCCTTTGGGAGTGGCTCAAGGAGCCTGTGTCTTGGTGCTTTTGTCTTGCCAAGCATCCTCTGATTATCAGGGAGAAAGGGGGATGGTAATTCAGTGGTACTTCCTATAACTTTTTTTTTTTTTAGTTGTTTTTTTTGTCTATTTTTTATTTATTTATTTGAGAGCGACAGACACAGAGAGAAAGACAGATAGAGGGAGAGAGAGAATGGGCGCGCCAGGGCTTCCAGCCTCTGCAAACGAGCTCCAGACACATGCGCCCCCTTGTGCATCTGGCTAACGTGGGACCTGGGGAACCGAGCCTTGAACCGGGGTCCTTAGGCTTCACAGGCAAGCGCTTAACCGCTAAGCCATCTCTCCAGCCCATACTTCCTGTAACTTTTCAGCCTCTTGCATTCATATTCCTGCATGGAGAGTTCAGGAGACAGCTTTTGTCTCCTGAACTTGAGTGGTGAGGGAAGTGATTTAGCAAAATATTCCTTATCTGATGTTACTTTCAAAATAAGTGGTATTTAAATGGCTCTTTGGTTCTTGTATCATGGTGTTTATTCTTTTTTAAAAAACATTTTATTGACAGCTTCCATAATTATAGACAATAAACCATGATAATTTCCTCCCGACACCCACTTTCTCCCTCACAAATCTACCCTCCATCAAATCCTCCCCCCCTCCCAATTAGTCTGTCTTGTGTTTATTCTTTTTATTTTCTTTTTTTTATGAGAGAGAGAGAAATAACTGGCACGCCAGGGTCTTAGCCACTGCAAATGAACTCCAGAAGTGAGCATCACCTTGTGCATATGTGTCACCTTGTGCATCTGGCTTACGTGGGTTCTAAGCAGTTGAACGTGGGTCCTTAGGCTTCACAGGCAAGCGCCTTGCTAAGCAATCTCCCCAGCCTATGTTTATTCTTTTGTTTTCTTTCTTTCTTCCTTCCTTCCTTTCTTTCTTTCAGAAAAAGGAAGAGAGAGAAAGAGCATGGGCACACCAAGGCTTCCAGCCACTGCAAATGAACTCCAGACACGTGTGCCTCCTTGTGCATTTGGCTAACTTGGGTCCTGGGGAATCGAAACTGGGTCCTTTGGCTTTGCAGGCAAAAGCCTTAACCACTAAGCCATCCCTGCAGCCCCCGTGTTTATTCTTTAAAAATTGTTTTCTTGGGGGCTGGAGAGATGGCTTAGCGGTTAAGCGCTTGCCTGAGAAGCCTAAGGACCCCGGTTCGAGGCTCGGTTCCCCAGGTCCCACGTTAGCCAGATGCACAAGGGGGCGCACGCGTCTGGAGTTCGTCTGCAGAGGCTGGAAGCCCTGGCGCGCCCATTCTCTCTCTCTCCCTCTATCTGTCTTTCTCTCTGTGTCTGTTGCTCTCAAATAAATAAATTTTTTAAAAAAATTGTTTTCTTTCTCTTTTTGTGTGTCATGTCACTGATATATTAAAGTTGTTCAGAGAACATTTAGGTGCATTTAAGCAATTTATGAATTATATAAGAATGCTAACAAAACACCTGGAAGTGTGAATTTTCAGGGACTTGGTATCTGCTTGATGTTACTGAAAACCTGGTCTTGAAAAAGCCTGTCATTTCAATAAGTATGCGATGCATCATTTAAACAGAAATAGTCTGAAAATTCTAAAATACTTAAATGAGTATTTTCTTTTTGTTTTTTGTTTGTTTGATTTTTGGAGGAGTGTCTCCCCCCCACAAGGTAAGGTCTCATTTTAGCCCAGGCTGACTTGAACTCTATAGTCCCAGTCTGGCCTCAAACTCATAGCAATCTTCCTATGTCAGTTTCCGGAGTGCTAGGATTAAAGGTGTCCACCACCACACCCAGCTCATTCAATAAAAAAACAACAAGAGAGGCCGGAAGTGGTGGTGCACGCCTTTAATCCCAGCACTTGGGAGGCAAATTATGTACTGGAGAGATAGTTTAGCATTTACGGCACTTGCCTGTGAAGCTTAAGGACCCAGGTGTGAAGGTGCTATTCTCCAGGTCCCATGTAAGCCAAATGCACGTAGTGGTGCATGTGTCTAGAGTTTGTTTTCAGTGGCTAGGGGCCCTGGTGTGCCCATTCTCTCTCTCTCTAATAAATAATATCTTTTAAAAATATTTATTTATTTATTTATTTGCAAGTAGAAAAAGATAGAAGAGAGACAGAGAGGATGGGCACACCAGAGCTTCTAGCCAAGGCAGACAAACTCCAGGTGCCTGCGCCACCTTGTGCACCTGACTTATATAGATAGTAGGAAATTGAACCTGGTTCCTTAGGCTTTGCAGGCAAGGGACTCAACAGCTAAACCATTGCTCCAGCGCCCCCCCACCCAGCTCTTTTTAAAAAATATTTATTTATTTATAAGCTGGGTGTGGTGGTGCATGCCTTTAATCCCAGCACTCAGGAGGCAGAGGTAGGAGGATCACTGTGAGACCACCCTAGGAATACATAGTGAATTCCAGGTCAGCCTGAGCTAGAGTGAGACCCTGCCTCAAAAAAACAAAACAAAACAAAGCAAAATATATACATATATACATATTTATTTATTTATGTATGAGAGAGCTATGATGGGCATGCTGAGGCCTCTTGCCACTGCAAATGAACTTCAGACACATGCATCACTTTGTGCATGTGGATTTACATGGGTACCCAGAAATGGAACTCAATTGGCAGGTTTTGCAAGCAAGCACCATGAACCGCTGAGTCATCTCTCCAGCTTGTGAATGGGTATTTTCAGTTAGGCACATCCTGTATATACCCTGTGTTTTCTAACTGGCCCCTTCATTACATAGTAACACAAGAAAAAAACAGGTGGTGTGGTGGCAAAGACTGACATTAGATTACTTTACATCCCACAATTAGCAGCTGGAAGATAGGTAAGTCTCTTCTGAGTGTGGTCAAGGCCCATCTGGTAAGCAGATTTCCCTAAGGCACCCAAGGAGGGTATGGTTGCTCATGACTATAATTGCAGCATAGAGGCTGAGGCAGGAGGATCACCAAAAACTTGATACAAGCCTGGGCTACATAGTAGCTTCCAGTCCAAAAATAAACAAATACTGCCAAAATGATTCAGTCATCTCTTATTCAAAATGTAATGAGCTTTACACAGAAAAAAATAAGTAAATAAAATGGAAAAACGGTGTTAATAATTTTGAATTTTCAGACTAGTTGAAGAGTTCTGGGATTAGTAAAAGCATGGAAGGTGTAAAGGAGGAGGGGGCCAGGCACCATACATCTTAACCTTCCCAGGGGCCACATTTCAGAGTTAAAGGACTGCCACCAGCATTGCTGAATGGCCTGTACTCAAAATCCAGGAGGAAGCCGGGCGTGGTGGCGCACACCTTTAATCCCAGCACATGGGAGGCAGAGGTAGGAGGATCGCCATGAGTTGGAGGCCACCCTGAGACTGCTAGTGAATTCCAGGTCAGCCTGGGCTAAAATGAGACCCAACCTCAAAAAAAAAAAAAAAAAAAAATCCAGGAGGAAGGCAAGTGGGTAACCTAAAGCATCTTCTGCTGTGGTAGAAGCATGTGCTTATTTCTAGCACTCAGGAGGCAGAGGTAGGAGGACCACCAGTTCAACACCAGCCTGGTGTGAGTTCCAGGTGAGACTGAGCTAGAATGAGATCCTACTTCCAAAACACACAAAAACAAAAGCAGATGAAAAACAGAAAGAAGGCTTAAGACAATTAGGTTTATTAGGTTAGGTTGAAAACACTACAATAATAATATAATATATTATATAATATTATATTATAGTAATTAAAAGCTCACCCTCTTGTTGATTGCACAACTAAGAGCATAACATCCTTCTGTCTAGATCTGGTTAAACAAGGAATTTTGGGTGACATTGCTTTCTTTACCTTGGTGACTTAAAGGCACATGCCTTCCACAGCCATGTTCCCCAGTCACATCAGTCCTTGGTGTTCAGCTGAGGGTCCAAGCAAGAAATGGAAACTGAGCTCCGGGGACATAGTCTGTTTGAATCATTCCTGTGTGCCCTACCTCCTGGCATAATGCCCGACTCATTGTGTTGTTTAAAAATATAGGAAATGAATGAGGCAAGAACTCTGGTAACTGGGTATTGTATCATTAACTGGGGAAGGACACAGGAGGAATTCCGGTTGGAAAAAGCTGCTAGTTACTCAGTGGGAAATTCCAGTAGATGTTTAGAAGTAGGGAGACTGAAGTTGGACTTTCTTTGTCAGGACTACAGACTGGAAGTTGGGAGTGTTTTCTGGAGGTCATGGTAAAGCTTGGGGAGAGTAGAGGTTGAGGAGCGATTGCTTAAGTTGGTGTACTTACTGTTGAAGCAATATCAAGCGGCTCCCAGCTCTAGTAGTGTGCCTGCTGTTAAGGTATGTGAAGCAATATCAAAAACAAAAACAAAGTCACTGCCTTTGTTTTTTCTTCAAGGTAGGGTCTCACTCTAGTCCAGGCTGACCTGAAATTCACTATGTAGTCTCAGGGTGGCCTCGAATTCTCAGCGATTCTCCTACCTCTGCCTGCCAAGTGCTGGGATTAAAGGGGTGTGCCACCACGCCCAGCTTTTTTTTTTTTTTTTTTTTGGTGTTTTGAGCAGGGTCTCCCTGGGTAGCCAAGCTGATCTTACACTTTCGTGTAATCTAGGCTGGCCTCAAATTCATGGCAGTCCTTCTGCCTCAGCCTCCTGAGTGCTGGGATTAGTCATGTATCAGCATGCCTAGCTCATTACTGCCATAATAAATAAATAGAACTGAAGAGATTGTTCAGTGGTTGAAGGTGCTTACTTGAAGAGCCTGATGGTACTGGTTCAATTCCCCAGTGCCCACATAAAGCCAGATGCACAACATGGTGCATGCGGATGGAGTTCATTTGCAGTGGCAGGAGGCCCTGGCATGCCCATACTCTCTTTAACTGTCTGCCTCTTTCTCTGTCTCTCAAATAAATAAATTAAAATTAATAAAAATGTGTTAAAAAACAATAAAGGGGGCTGGAGAGATGGCTTAGCGGTTAAGCGCTTGCCTGTGAAGCCTAAGGACTCCAGTTCGAGGCTCGGTTCCCCAGGTCCCACGTTAGCCAGATGCACAAGGGGGCGCATGCGTCTGGAGTTCGTTTGCAGAGGCTGGAAGCCCTGGCGCGCCCATTCTCTCTCTCTCCCTCTATCTGTCTTTCTCTCTGTGTCTGTCGCTCGCAAATAAATAAATAAATTTAAAAAAAAAAACCACTAAAGGGCTAGAGAGAAAGCTTAGTAATTAAGATGCTTGCCTGTGAAGCCTAAGGACCCAGGTTCGATTCCTCGGTACCCATGTAGGCCAGATGCTCATGGTAACACATGTGTCTGGAGTTTATTTGCAGGCATGTCCATTCTCTCTCTCTCTAGTAAGTAAATAAGCAAAAATTAAATATTAAAAAAAAACAATAAGGATCTAAGATAGGGGCTGGAGGGATAGCATGTTTTCTCCTCCAGCACCATCCCTGACGGAATATAGATGGATTCAGTATTGTGCAGGTTTTATGCTCAGCTGAAGCCTCCCACCCCACCCCCACCCAGGGTAAGACCTAAGAGAGGCTTTATTAGACTAAGAGAAGGAAAGAGGCCTGTGCACACCTTTAAACCCAGCACTGGGGAGGATGAGGATCTCCATGAATTCGAGGCCACCCTGAGACAACATAGTGAATTCCAGGTCAGTCTGGGCTACAGTGAGACCCTACCAAAAAAAAAAAAATAATAATAATAATAAAGAGGAAGAAGAAAGGAGGGAGAGGGGAGGAAGAGGAGTGCAAGAGCTGACTTGAAGGAGGTGAGAGGGGGGAAAGCCTTTGAGGGAGTCTTACCAGAGACCTGGAAATTCAAGAGAGGTGAAGGGTTGTTTTTTTTTGTTTTTTTTTTTGGTTTTTTTTTAACCTAATAGCAATCTAGATGTTTCTTTAGGTGTTAAATTTATTTATCTTTTCTGACTTAGTTTAGCTGACCCTTTTGTTACACTGGGTAGTCATGCTTCATGGAACAGGTCATTAGCGTGGAGCTCATTCAGAGCCTGGAGTTAGGCACATCCTCCAGCCTCAGAGAATGGGGAGGCCGCCAGGAGGAAGTAGGTAGGAGGAAGCAGGCTGTTGAAAAGAAGAGGGAAGTGAGGAAGTAGGTGAAGAAGCTGGAATGTGTTGAAAGAAAGAAGCTGCCTGGCTGGTGGCGCACACCTTTAATCCCAGCACTTGGGAGGCAGAGGTAGGAGGATCCCTGTGAGTTCAAGGCTACCCTCAGACTAAATAGTAAATTGCAGGTCAGCCTTGGCTAATGTGGGACACTACCTTGAAAAACCAAAAAATACAAATAAAAAAAGGAAAGAAAGAAAGAGGAAGGGAGAGAGGAAGGAAGAAGGAAAGAAAAAAAGAAAGAAAGGAGGCTATGAGCAGTAAGGCCAGGGCCAGAAGGCAGAGAGCTTTGTGTGCCAAGCTGAGGAACTTAAATCCTCCCTGAATATGATGGTAAATCATCGAGGGTCTGGTTATAACAGTGATGATGAAATCATGCTAGGTTATGGATTGAACAATTTATGGAGTAAGAATGAATTATGTGTCTATAATTATGGAAGCTATCAATAAAAAGAAAGGAAGGAAGGAAAGAAAGATAAGAAAGAAAGGCAGGCAGGTTAGGGAATAGTCAGACATACCTTCCCAGTCAAATTTGGCATGTGACTGTTGCTAAAGGCCATATGGGAGACATTCCCATTTCCTAACAGATTTCTGGTTTTTACAAAACAAAAATATGGCCTTTGAATATTTTGTATTACATTTTTCTATTTATTTTGGTGCTAAATATTGAACCCAGGAGTTTGCAGATCTTAAGCATAACTGTATTGCTGACTTACACCCTAGACCCTAAGTTTGTTTGTTTGTTTGTTTTTATTTATTTGAGAGCAACAGACATCAAGAGAAAGACAAATAGAGGGAGAGAGAGAGAATGGGTGCGCCAGGGCTTCCAGCCTCTGCAAATGAACTCCAGACGCGTGCGCCCCCTTGTGCATCTGGCTAACGTGGGACCTGGGGAACCGAGCCTCAAACCGGGGTCCTTAGGCTTCACAGGCAAGTGCTTAACCGCTAAGCCATCTCTCCAGCCCAAGTTTGTTTTTTTTTTTTTTTTTTTTTTTTTTTTTTGGTTTTTCGAAGTAGGGTCTCACTCTGGTCCAGGCTGACCTGGAATTAACTGTCATCTCAGGGTGGCCTTGAACTCATGGCAATCCTCCTACCTCTGCCTCCCGAGTGCTGGGATTAAAGGCGTGAGCCACCACGCCCGGCTTCCAAGTTTGTTTTTTTTATTTCCTTCAGTAGTCTTCAGAATTATGCCCTCAGGGCTGGGGAGATGGCTCAGTGGATAAAGTGCTTGCTGCACAAGCCTGAGGACCTACATTCTCCCACATAAAGCCAGACATGGTAATTCAAGTGTCTGTAATCCCAGCAGCCCTATGGCAGATAGGAGATGGAGACAAGAGAATCCTTGTAAGCCCACAGGCCAGCAAGCCTAATGGAAAACAAGAGACCCCACCTCAAACAAGGTAGGTGAGGACTGACGCCAGAGATTGTTGCCTGATTTCCACATGCATGCAGTGGTTTGCATGTGCCTACACTTATACACTTGAACACAAACACACTCACAAGATTTAAGAAAGAGGGCCGGAGAGATGGCTTAGTGGTTAAGGTGCATGCCTGCAAAGCCTAAGGACCCAGGTTCGACTCTCCACGTCCCACGTAAGCCAGATACACATGGTGGCACATGTGTCTGGAGTTAGTTTGCAGTGGCTTGAGGCCCTGGCACGCCCATTTACTCTCTCTCCCTCACTCTCCGTCTCTAATAAATAAATAAGTAAATAAATAAATCTTAAAAAGAAAGAGGGCTGGAGATGTGGCTTGCCTGCGAAGCATAAGGATCCAAGTTCAGCTCCCCAAAACCCACATAAACCAGATTCACAAAGTAGCACATGTAGCTAGAGATCGTTTGCAGTGGCTAGAGGCCTTGGTGTGCCATTCACTCACTCTCTTTCTCAAATAAATAAATTATGTTTTCATGTTAAAGGTTCCTTTGCAACTGGATGTTACTTATTTACTTACTTATTTATTGATTTTGGTTTTTCGAGGTAGGGTCTAGCTCTGGCCCAGGCTGACCTGGAATTCATTATGTAGTCTCAGGGTGGCTTTGAACTAACTCCTGGTGATCCTCCTACCTCTACCTCCTGAGTGCTGGGATTAAAGGCATGTGCCACCATGCCCGCCTTGCAACTGGATGTTAAATCATAGTATACCTGTGTTAGGATATTATAATTCAAAGAAGTTTATACTCGTCAGGTAGCTTCTACTTTTAAGACTTAAAACAAATTTTAGTAATTATTTATTTGAGTGAGAGAATGAGGTAGATAAAGAGAGAGAGAATGGGTGTTCCAGGGCCTCTAGCAACTGCAAATAAAAAAAATATTCTTAAAAAGTGGCACTTGCAGTCTGGAGAAATGGCTGAGCGGTTTAGACATTTGCCTGCAAAGCCTAAGGATCCCTGGTTTGATTCCCCAGGACCCACATAAGCCAGATACACAAGAGGGTGCATGCATCTGGAGTTAGTTTGTAATGGCTAGAGGCCCTGGCATGCCTATTCTCTCTTTCTCTCTATCTGCCTCTTTCTTTTTCAAATAAATAAAGTATCTTTTTTAAAAAGTAGCGCATGCATCTGGAGTTTGCAGAAATACGAGGTCAGGGCTGGAGGGGTGGTTTAGTGGTTAAGCGCTTGCCTGTTTTAAGCCTAAGGACCCCAGTTCGAGGCTTGATTCCCAAGGACCCACATTAGCCAGATGCACAAGAGGGCGCATGTGTCTGGAGTTCATTTGCAGTGGCTTTAGGCCCTGGCGCGTCCGTTCTCCCTCTCTCTCTCTGCCTCTTTCTCTCGGTGTCTGTCGCTCTCAAATAAATAAATAAAAGTACAAAAAAAAAAAAAAAGAAATACAAGGTCAGAAAGGTAAAAGTTGGCAGCAGAGGAGGAATATACACAGATCATACAGGGTCATGTATGTTGGTGGAAGAACTTGCGCTGTTACTCCAAAAGAGAGGAGCGAAGCCTTTGGTGGGTTTAGGCCTGGGAGCGACTTGATGTGACTTACATTTTAATCATGTCACTCTCAGTGCTATGGGAATAGATTGTGGGTGCAGCATGGGGAAGGTCAGGGTAGAAGCTAGGAGACCAATTCAGCTTCGCAGTAATATAGGAGGAAGGTAATAGTGACTTGAATTAAGGTGGTAATCACAGAAGTCATGAAAAACACTTGGACTGAGGACAAAGTTTGTAAGCACAGCCAGCAGCAGATCGTGGCTGATCTGATGGCTAGTGTGAGAGAAAGGAGAATCAAGGGTAGCTCCAAGATTTTGGCTTGAGCAGTTAGAACATTTATGTTACCAGCTTCAGAGATGAAGCTATTGTGAGAATACAACCATCAGGGGCCTTGTCCTGGATATTTTAAGTTTCAGATGACTATTTCAGTATCCAAGTGGACAGGTCAGATGGGCAGTTGTTTATACTTATTTCCAGCTCAAAGGAGAGGACCTAGTTGATGACTTTGGGAGTCACCAGGGAATAAGTGATATTTAAAGCCTTGAGACTGGGTGGAATTACCAAGGAAGTATAAATAGAAAAAAGAAATGAGCCAGAGCCTAAGCTGTGGTTACTACAGTCAACATCAGAAGAGACTAACACAGGCACTAGAAGTGGCCAGAGAAGTGGGGGGAATCAGAAGACACTTGTGTTCAGGAAGCCACGTGAAGAGAACTGTTTCAAGGACAGTGAAACTATTTGATGTTTGCTAACAGGTCTAAGTGGGATGTACATGAAAACTGACCCCTAGATTTAGGGATATTCTTTTGTTCAGGCTGACCTGGAACTCACTCTGTAGTCCCAGGCAACCTCAAACTCACAGCAATCCTCCTACCTCTGCCTGCCGAGTGCTGGAATTAAAGGCGTGCGCCACCACACCCAGTTTCATTTGTGTGTTTTGAGCCGAGAACTTATTTCTTCCAACTAAAAACCTAGAGTGTGACCTCAGGTTAAGCAGTTAAGAGAGTATGCTTATCATTACCAACAGTGCCTGTCTTGCTGTTCTAGGAGCCATGTTTGACCAGAACTGTGGGAAGGGGAGCTGGATGCTGGAGGCCCTTGTGAAGAGATGACTTGTTGAGCTGAGGCCGGGATGAAGATGCTGCCAGGAGTGGGTGTGTTTGGGACTGGCAGCTCAGCCCGGGTCCTGGTCCCACTCCTGAGGGCAGAGGGCTTCACCGTGGAGGCCCTGTGGGGGAAGACCGAGGAGGAGGCCAAGCAACTGGCTGAGGAGATGAACATTACCTTCTATACCAGCCGGACTGATGACGTCTTGCTGCATCAAGACGTGGACCTGGTGTGCATCAACATCCCCCCTCCACTCACTCGGCAGATTTCCGTGAAGGCTCTAGGTATGAACCATTGTGCCAAGGCAGCAGGTTGGGTCTCCCTCTGGGAAGCCCTACGAAGTTCCCTGTCCTCTCTGGGCCTGGGTGTTTATTCTAGGGTCAGCATCTTTAGGTAGTAGCACTCTGGGGTGTCCCTGGAGGAGAAATAGGAAAGGACATGTTGGAGGTTCTGGTAGCTCTAAAGAGAAAAACACTCAGCCTTCTCAACCTCCGGCTCATTAGTAAATCCTGGAGTAAAGACTCAGGAAGTACTCTGAAGATTGGCCATCAAGCAGGAGATTGCACTTGATGATGGCTTCATGCAAAGCAGGTCTGCTTCTGGGAAGTCTGCATTCCTTGGACACGGGGAAATTAGTTGTGACTGACTTGTGTTTTTCTTCCATGTTGTAGCACACAGCACCTCAGGAAGAAGAGGCTGTGTAGAAGGCTACTGTTTCCCATGCTTTGTCAGCCCTTGTAGTGAGCACCACCCTTCCTGACAAACTGCAATCTCATATTGCCAGACAGCAGGAAGGCTGGCTGTCAGCCCTAGCTTCCCTGACATGGCCCAGGGGGACAGCTGCTCACATATCCACTTCCTTGGAAAGTTATGGGTGGGCTTGCAGACCTCCTGCCCATGGCTGGGCGTACTATTCTTCTGTAATTCCTAGTGATTTTCTCTTTCCTGTTAGCTGTAGACAAATGCTTCCTTTGTCTTAGGTAAATCCGAATCCAATTTGGTAGAGAAAAACCAATAATTGCTGGGCACGCCTTTAATCCCAGCACTCGGGAGGCAGAGGTAGGATTGCCATGAGTTCAAGGCCACCCTGAGACTCCATAGTGAATTCCAGGTCAGCCTAGGCTAGAGTGAGACCCTACTTTGAAAAACCAAAAGAAAAAAAAAATTATTATTATTATTTTCTTAGTGTATCCTGTGTACCAGGAATATAAAGCTATGTTAGAAGGCTGAGGAGGAGCTGAAGAGATGATTTAGCAGTTAAGGCACTTGCCAGCAAAGCCAAAGGACCCAGGTTTAATTCCCTAGTACCCTTATAAAACTAGATGCACAAGGTAGCGCATGTGTCAAGTTCATTTGCACTGGCTAGAAGCCATGGCATGCACATTCTCTCCTCTTTTTTGTTTGTTTGTTTGTTTTTGTTTTTTGTTTTTCTGGCTTTAGGGGCTTAGAGGTTAAGCACTTGCCTGTGAACCCTAAGGACCCCGGTTCAATGTTCGATTCCCCAGGACCCACGTAAGCCAGATGAACAAGGTGGCGCATGCATCTGGAGTTTATTTGTAGTAGCTTGAGGGCCTGGCATGCCCATTCTCTTTCTATCTGCCTCTTTCTGTGTGTGTCTGTCACTCTCAAGTAAATAAATAAAAATAAACAAGAACAACAACAACAAAAAAAAAAGATTTTAAGCTGGGTGTGGTAGCAAACGCTTTTAAAAATTTTTTTAGTGCTGGAGAAATGGCTCAGAAGTAAAAGTGTTTGCCTGCAATCTCCCAGTACCCATGTAAAGCTAGATGCACAAAATGGCAGATTTATCTGGAGTTTGTTTGCAGTGGTGGAGGCCCAGGCATGCTCAAGGCTCAGGCATGCCCATTCTCTCTCTCTTCTTGCAAATAAATAAATTATTGTAAAAGATAATTTAAGCCAGGCGGGGTGGTGCATGCCTTTGATCCCAGCACTTTAATGGACAAAGTGCACCAGCATCTTTGCCACCATTAAGTATTTTTTTTTTAATCTTTTGGTGTTTATTCTTATTTATTTATCTAGTGTTTATTCTTATTTATTTATCTGAGAGTGACAGACAGAGAAAGAGGCAGATAGAGAGAGAATGAGCACGCCAGGGCCTCTAGCCACTGTAAACGAACTCCAGATGCGTACGTCCCCTTGTGCATCTGTCTTATGTGGGTCCTGGGGAATCAAACCTCGAACCAGGGTCCTTAGGCTTCACAGGCAAGTGCTTAACCGCTAAGCCATCTCTCCAGCCCAGGTATTTTCTTAAGTTTGTACTAAAAGGTATGATTCTGTTCTTAAGAGAAACATTTAAGTTTGCTAACCCTTTTCCTTGTACTATCACGATAACAAAAGTTGGGGCTGGAGAGATGGTTAAGTGGTTAAGACCTTTAAAATCTAAGGACCCAGGTTTAGTTCCCCAGTACCCACATAAGACAGATGCACAAAGTGACATTTGCAGTGGCTAGTGGTCCTGGCTCACCCATTCTCTCTCTCTCCCGGTATCTCTCTGCTTGAAAATTCAAAAAGAAGGGGAAAGGGAAAAGGAAAAGGAAAGGAAAGGAAAAACTGCTGGGCGTGGTGGCACATGCCTTTAATCCCAGTATTCCAGAGGCAGAGGTAGGAGGATCACTATGAGTTCAAGGCCACCCTGAGACTATGTAGTGAATTCCAGGTCAGCCTGGGCTAGAGTGAAACCTTACCTCAAAAAACCAAAACAATAAAAAAGAAGGGCTGCAGAGATAGCCTAGCAGTTAAGGTGCTTACCTACAAAGCCAAAGGACCCAAAAAATACAGAATAAAAAAGAAAAAAAGAAAAGCTTTTTTATTTAAATAAAAGGGGGATTTCTCTCTCAAATAAGTAAATAAAAGTAAACAAAACAAATTTTTAATGGGTCAGGAGAGATGGCTTAATGGTTAACTGCTTGCTTGTGAAGCCTAAGGACCCCATTTCAAGGCTCAATTCCCCAGGACTCACATTAGCCAGATGCAATAGGGGGTGCACACATCTGGAGTTCGTTTGCAATGGCTGGAGGCCCTGGCGCCCCCATTCTCTCTCTCCCACTCTCTCTCTCTCTCTCTCTGCCACTCTCAAATAAATAAAAAAAATTTGTAAAGGGATTTCTTAGATAAAACATATAACTTTGGGGCTAGATTGGAGAGATGGCTTAGCGGTTAAGGCACTTGCCTACGAAGCCTTAGGACCCAGGTTTGATTCCCCAGGACCCACGTAAGCAGATGCACAAGGTGGCAGATGCATCTAGAGCTTGTTTGGAGTGGCTGGGGCCCCTGACCTGCCCACTCTCTCCCCACCCCCCGATCTCTATCTCTCAAATAATATCTTTTATCTCTCAAATAAATAGTAATAGTTTGTTTTTTTTTTTTTTTTCAAAAAATGGGGGGGGGGTGCTAGGGAGATGAGTTAGTGGATAAAGTATTTGCTGTATAATCCTAGTGCACCTATGGCAAGAAGGGACTTGAAAGCAAGAGAATGATGTTCACATTCCCCTAGCCTTGCAAATGCAGTAGTGAACCAGGAGAGATTTTGCTTGAAACAGTGGGACTGACACCCAAAGTTGTCCGCTGGCCTCTACACATGTGTGCTGTGGCATGTATATGCCCATACTCACATACATGAACATACACATATGCACACACACAAAACCATAAAAGTGGCGTTATTCTTTGGCTGCTCCTCCACCCTGCTGTGTGAAATCATTTAACTAGTCCCAGGGCTGGGGAAATGCACCTGAGCCTGAGCCCACCTCACTCCCTGTGGTGTGTTGCTGAGGAACAGAGAAGAGGTATGAGGGCCAATGGGGCAGCTCCAGCGAGCCTTGTTAAGGGAGATGTGCGGCTTGATACATGACCCCCACCCCATCAGAAAACCTGAGCTAAAAAGCACTTAGGGGCCTGGGGTTACTCTCAGTGGTGACAGTATGTGCTTACATGTTGGAAGCTCTGGGTTTAGCCCCAACTCTGAAGAAGAACATACCCAGTGACCATATTCCCGCTGCTAGGAGACCAAAAGCAAGTTTAAGCCCTCTGCAATCTCTCCAGAAGAGGGAGTGCTGGTAATCAGAGGCTCCTGTGCAAGAACCTGGCTATCCTGTTATTTTGTTTGTTTTGTTTTTCAGGCTGACCTTGAACTCACAGCGATCTTCCTACCTCTACCTTCCAAGTGCTGAGATTAAAGGTGTGTGCCACCATGCCTGTCATGGCTACCCTGTTTTCTTTGCACTGTTCCCTGCCCTGACTTGTGTGACAATGAGCTAATCATTCTCTTGTCATCCTGCCAGCACCTGATGTATAACTTTGGTTGCTATTTAGGGCAGAGCAAGAGAGTGAAGAGTTTCCTAAATTGAAGCAGCGCAGCGACAGCACATGCTGCTGTTGCACATGTGCTCCTTGTGACATCCCTGAGGTTCGCTGTCCTGGGAGTTCAGAGCCCTCCCTCCATATGTGTTCATGATAAATGCTCTGTGGAAGGTCACAGTGACCAGGGAGGGAATAGGAAGTTTCTTAACTTTCCTCTTGGAGTGGCAGGATGATCTGAAGGGCTTAAAACATTTGTTCTGCCTTTGTTAAGATGTGAGCCAAAAGGGTTGGGCCTATTTCTATGAAGCCTGATAAGCTGTACATATAATTAAAAAAAAAAAAAAAACCCAAGCTGGGCGTGGTGGCGCATGCCTTTAATCCTAGCACTTGGAAGGCAGAGGTAGGAGGATCACCATGAGTTCGAGGCTACCCTGAGACTACGTAGTGAATTCCAGGTCAGCTTGAGCTAGAGTGAGACCCTACCTCAGGAAAAAAAAAAAAAAAAAAAAATCCAGCACGCAAAAGTTTGGGGCAAGGGGATTGCCATGAGTTTGAGCCAGCCTGGGCTATGGACTGAGACCTTTGTCTTAATTGCCTACATCTGCCCCTCCAAAATAAGAAAACTCTGTTCATTTTGGGAGGGAGGGTTGTTTTGTTTTTGAGGCAGGATCTCATATTAGTCCAGACTGACCTTACTCTGTAGCCTGGCCTGGCCTCAAAGTCATGACAGTCCTCCTACTTCAGTCTCCCAAGTGCTAGGATTAAAGGTGTGTGCCATCTTACCTAGTTTATGTTCATACTGATTTTCAAACATCTGTTTCAAAATAAATTTTCAAACTACTAAATGCCATTTGCCTGAAAAATGCAACTTTCGTATGAATCTTAATATCTGAGTCACAAAAGGGCCTTTTACAGGAGTTGTTAAATTTTTATTTATGTGTATTTGGATGTGTGTGTACCTGCCAGAGTCTTCCCCCCTGCAAACAAATGCCTATCCGGCTTTACATAGGTGGTTAAGGAGTTGAACCCTGGCTGGCAGGCTCCTTCGCCTGCTAAGCTACGTTGTCTGTTCAGCCTCTCTTGTGATCATGGTAAAAGAAGCCTGGTTGACTGAGCAGTGCTGGGCCAGTGCTCAACCAAAACTCAGAGAACTGTACAGAAATCTGAGTCGTTTAGCAATGAAGTAAGGATTTTGACAACAGAAGTTTCTGACTCCAAAACTTAAGTTCTGTACCAGTAGTTGGCTCTTTCTAGGTAGTTGGCTGACTTGAGGCCCGTCCATCATGTGAGATATCAGCTATTTGAATGAAGTTTTGTTTTTGTTTCAAGATGGTAATTCTTTTTTTTTTTTAATTTTATTTATTTATTTATTTATTTGAGAGCGACAGACACAGAGAGAAAGACAGATAGAGGGAGAGAGAGAGAATGGGCGCGCCAGGGCTTCCAGCCTCTGCAAACGAACTCCAGACGCATGCGCCCCTTGTGCATCTGGCTAACGTGGGACCTGGAGAACCGAGCCTCGAACCGGGGTCCTTAGGCTTCACAGGCAAGCGCTTAACCGCTAAGCCATCTCTCCAGCCCAAGATGGTAATTCTTGATTATAAAATGGTCAATGGTAACAATTGTTTACTGCTGAAATATAGCTAGATGAGTTCCCTTGCTAATCCTGGGGGAACGGAATCCATCCATCAGGACAAGCTGTGTATACCCTGCAATGGGTCACCAGAAATCATCTGCATTTGTCACTGCCCCATCCAGAAACACTCAGAAAACATCTAGGGGACTAGGGGCATGAGGACCAGCATAGTTGCAGGTGTACAGACCCAGGGAGGCACACTCTGGACCTGCGTCAGGGACATCAAGGTTGGGAAGTTGCCTGTGATGGCTTATGTTGATTGTCAGCTTGACAGGATTTAGAATGCCTCTGAGGGACTATCTGATTAGGTTGAGGTAGGAAGACCTACCTTAACTGTGGGCAACACCATTCTTTGCCCTGGGATCCTGAACTGTATGAGGAGAGCGCTGACTAATAGCAGCATTCATCACTCACTGCTTCTTCCCTGGGAAATGAATATGGACAGCTCTGCCTCAAGTTTCTGCTGCCATGCCTTCCCCTTCCTGATAGGTGGACTCTGAAAGTAGGATGAGCCGTGTGTGGTGGCACATGCAGCACTCCAGCGGCAAAGGTAGGAGGATCCTTGTGAGTTCGAGGCCAGTCTGAAACTACAGAGTGAAATCCATGTCAGCCTGTGCTAGAGTTAGACTCTACCTCAAAACATTTATTTATTCATTTGCAAGTGGAGGGAGAGAGACAGAAAGAGAGAGAATGGGCATGCCAGGGCTTTTTGCCACTGCAAACGAACTCCAGATTCATGTATCACTTTGTGCATCTGGTGTTACATAGGTACTGGGGAATCCTTCCTAGGCCATCAGGCTTTGCAAGCAAGCACCCTTAACCTCTGACCCATCTCTCCAGCCCACGTGTGTATTCTTGTGTGTGAGTGTGAGTGTGGGTATGCCACAGTGTATGTGTGATCAGAGGATGACTTTCAAGGATCATTCCCCATCTTTCACCCCATTTTGAGAAAGGGTCTTGTTATTTGTTGTTCACTTCTGTGTTTTCCAAGCTGTCCTGTGAGCTTCTGGAAAATTCTCCTATCTCACTATTGGCATGCTAGAATTATAGCACCTGCCATGGCTTTCTGGCTTTTACCTGGGCCTGGGGTTTTGAACTTAAGTACTCAGACTTGCGCAGGCAAGCATTTTATTCACAGCACCAATTCTGCCCAGTCCTCTCTTTCTACAACTTTTTTTCTTTTTTTTTTCAGGTAGAGTCTTATTAAGTTGCCCGTGCTGGCATTTATTATCCTCCTATGTTATCCTCACAAGTAGCTGTATTATCAGACCCAACTTATCTATTTGCTTGGGCTTTTTCTGTGTTCAAGGTAGGGTCTTGCTATAGCTCAAGCTGTGCTTGTTTTATTTATTTATTTATTTACTTTTTATTTATTTTGGTTTTTCGACCTACCTCTGCCTCCTGAGTGCTGGGATTTCAGGTTTGTTTCTTTTTTTGTTGTTTTATTGTGTTTTTTGGCATGGTGCATGATAGACAAGTATTCTGACCATCTCCAGCTTTTTGTTACTTTTTATTTTAATATTTTGTTTTTATTTATTTATTTGACAGAGAAAGAGAGAGAGAATGGGTGTGCCAGGGCCTCCAGCCACTGCATATGAACTCCAGGTGCATGCGTTCCCTTATGCATCTGACTAACGTGGGTCCTGGAAAATCGAAACCTCGGTCCTTTGGCTTTGCAGGCAAATGCCCCAACTGCTAAGCCATCCTTCCAGCCCTTGTTTGGGTTTTTTAAGACAGGGTCTCATATGGCCCAGTATGACCTCAAACTTGCTATGTAGGCAAGGCTGGCCTTCAACTCCTCATCCTTTCTCTACATCCCAAGAAGTGACTATTGTTATAATCCAGCAAGGCTAGAGATAAGGTTTAGAGGTTAAGGCCCTTGCCTGCAAAGCTAAAGAAGTTAGGTTCAATTCTCCAAGACCCACATGAGCCAGATACACAAGGAAGAACATGTGTCTGGAGTTAGTTTGCAGTGGCTAGAGGTCTTGGTGTATCCATTTTTTCTCTATCTGTCTCTCTGTGCTCCCCTCTCTCTCTCTCTCTCTCTCTCTCTCTCTCTCTCTCTCTCTCTCTCTCTCTCTTTTTGTTGTTGTTGTTTTTCAAGGTAGGGTCTTATTCTGGTCCAGGCTGACTTGGAATTAACTATGTAGTCTCAGGGTGACTTCTAACCTACAGTGATCCTCCTACCTCTGCCTCCCGAGTGCTGGGATTAAAGGCGTGCGCCACCACACCCGGCGCTTCTCTGTTTCTTGCTGTCTCAAATAAATAAAAAGTACTTTAAGGGCTGGAGATATGGCTTAGTGGTTAAGAAGCTTGCTTGCCTATGAAGCCTAAGGACTCAGATTCGATTTCCCAGGACCCATGTAAGCCAAATGCACAAGGTAGCACATGCATCTGGAGTTTGTTTGTAGTGGCTAGAAGCCCCAGAGTGCTCATTCTCTCTTAATCTCTCTCTCTCTCTCTTTTCCTCTTTCTTTCTCACTCTCTCAAATACATATTTTTAAAAAAAGCAACAATAAAGCTGGGCATAGTGGTGCATGCCTTTAATCCCAGCACTTGGGAGGCAGAGGTAAGTGGATCACTGTGAGTTCAAGACCACCCTGAGATTACAGTAAATTTCAGGTCAGCCTGAGCTAGAGAATGAGACCCTACCTCGAAAAACAAAACTAAATTAAGCTAAACAAAGAAGAAAAAAAAAAAAAAAGCAGGGCTGGAAGGTGGCTTAGCAGTTAAGGTGCTTGCCTGTGAAACCTAAGTACCCAGGTTCAATTCTCCAGTACCCACATAAGCCAAATGCACAAAATGGCCCATGCATCTGGAGTTTGTTTGCAGTGACTAGAGGCCCTGACATGCCCACTTTCTCTCCTCTCTATATATTTGCCCCTCTCTCTCTAATAAATTAATAAATTAAAAATAAAAAACTGTGGGGGGGGAGGGAGGGAATTTCCATGGGATGTTTTTTTATAATCATGGAAAATGCTAATAAAAATTTTTTTAAAAATAAAATAAAATAAAAACTAACAGCCAGACATGGTGGTACATGCCTTTAATCTTAGCACTCAGGAGGCAGAGGTAACTTAGATGAGGCAGGTGGTTTGACAGCTGACTAGATTCCAGGTTTGGTTTGAAGATAGCCTACTGGATTTATTGAAAGTAAAGTGTGAGAGGTGACTCCAGTGATTTTGGTTCAAGAAACAGAGAGTGGGCTGGAGGGATGGCATAGTGGTTAAGGTACTTGTCTGCAAAGCCAAATGACCCAGGTTCAATTTCCCCAGTTCCCATGTGTCGCAGTCCAGTTTGCATTGCTGGTAGAAATCACCCAACCAAGAGCAGCTTCTGGGAAAAAGATTTATTTTGGCTTACAGGCTCGAGGGGAAGCTCCACGATGGCAGGGGAAAATGATGGCATGAGCGGAGGGTGGACATCACCCCCTGGCCAACATAAGGTGGACCACAGCAACAGGAGGGTGTGCCAAACACTGGCATGGGGAAACTGGCTATAATACCCATAAACCCACCCCCAACAATGCACTCCCTCCAGGAGGCGTTAATTCCCAAATCTCCATCAGCTGGGAACCTAGCATTCAGAACACCTAAGTTTATGGGGGACACCTGAATCAAAAAACCACACCATGTAAACCAGATGCACAAGGTGGTGCATGCTTCTGGAATTCATTTGCAGCAGCTAAATGCCCAGGCTTGCCCATTCTCTCTATCTGTCTTTTTTTGTTTTGTTTGTTTGTTTGTTGTTTTCCAAGGTAGGGTCTCACTCTAGCTCAGGCTTACCTGGAATTCACTAGGTAGTGTCAGGCTGGCCTCGAACTCACGAGGATCCTCCTACCTCTGCCTCCTATGTGCTGGGATTAAAGGTGCACCACCACACTTGGCCTATCTATCTGTCTATCTATACTTATTTATCTGCTTCTCTCTCTCAAATAAATAAATAATAATATTTTAAAAAGAAGTCAGGCATGGTGGTGGAGGTAGGAGGATCACTGTGCATTTGAGGTCACCCTGAGACTACACAGTGAATTCTATGTCAGCCTGAGCTAGAGTAAGACCCTATCTCAAACAACAACAACAAAAAAATTGTGTGTGTGGGCTGGAGAGATGGCTTAGCGGTTAAACACTTGCCTGTGAAGCCTAAGGACCCCAGATCGAGGCTTGATTCCCCAGAACCCATGTAAGCCAGATGCACAAAGTGCATGCCTGGAGTTTGTTTGCAATAGCTGGAGGCCCTGGTGCACCAATTCTCTCTCTCGCTGTCTCTCCCTCTTACTCTGTCTGTCACTCTCAAATAAATATATAAATAAAAATAAACTAAAATATTAAAAAAAAAAACAGGGAAGAACTGAGGAAAGGAATCCCCAGAGCTGTATTTTGGATTCTACTTCCTGTATCTTAAATGTTTTAGGGAGTAATACTGCTCTCTATCTAGTTTCCCACATTGTTTACAGGTACCACATAATCTTTGTATGCCCATATCTTGGCATGCGCCCAGGACTTTAGCAATTCTAACTCTTGGCCCTTTCTGTCCTTGGTGACTTGGCACATGCAATGCCCTCTCTTTGGATGCCCTTTGCCCCTGCTCCCTTAACTTCTTTGTGACTCCCCAGTGAATCCTTCCTTGATCCTGCCATATGTACCAGAAGTGCTCTGTGCTCCTACCAGACCAAGAACTTGGTCCCTCAAGAAGCCTATAGCTGAGGGTGGAAAGATGGCTTAGCAGTTAAGGCATTTGCCTGCAAAGCCAGATTCCCCAGCACCCACATAAGCCAGATGCATAAGATGGCACATGAGTCTGGAGTTCGTTTGCAGTGACCAGAGGCCCTGGTGTGCCCATTTTCTTTCTCTCTCTGCCTCTTTCCCTCTCTCTTTCAAATAAATTTTTTAAAAATATGTTTTTATTTTTATTTATTTATTTGACAGAGAAATTGGGGGGGGGAATGGGCATGCCAGGGCCTCCAGCCACTGCAAATGAACTTCAGATGTGTGCACCCCCTTGTGCATCTGGCTTACGTGGGTCCTGGGGAATCGAACCTGGGTCCTTTAGCTTTGCAAGCAAATGTCTTAACTGCTAAGTCATTCCTCCAGCCCTCAAATAATTTTTTTTAAAAAAATAGTAATAATTAAAAAGCAAAAAGAAGAAGCCGGAGCCTTTTTTAGTTTTGTGAGGTACAGTCTCACTGTAGTCCCAGCTGACCTGGAATTCACTATGTAGTCTCAGGGTGGCCTCAAACTCATGGCAGTCCTCTACCTCTGCCTTCCAAGTGCTGGGACTAAAGGCTACCATCCCCAGCTTGCTTTTCTTTTTCTTTTCTTTTTATTTTTCTCAATTTTTATTAACATTTTCCATGTTTATAAGAAATATCCCATGGTAATGTCCCCTTCCCCCCTTCCCCTTTGAAATTCCACTCTCCATCATATACCCTCCCCATATCAATCAGTCTCTCTTTTATTTGATGTCATGATCTTTTCTTCTTATGATGGTCTTGTGTAGGTAGTGTCAGGCACGTTGAGGTCATGGATATGCAGGCCATTTTGTGTCTGGAGGAGCATGTTGAAAGGAGTCCTACCATTCCTTTGGCTCTTACATTCTTTCCGCCATCTCTTCTGCAATTGACCCTGAGCCTTGGAAGATGTGATAGAGATATTGCAGTACTGAGCACTTTTGTTACTTCTTTCCAGCACCATGATGCCTTCTGGGTCATCCCAAGGTCACTGCCATCTAAAAAGAGAAGGTTCTCTACCAAAAGTGAGAGTAGTATTAATATATGGGTGTGAACATTAAGAAAAGGGCTTACTGGGTAGTTTGATAAACATTGTATATACATTTAGCCAACAGCCGCAGATGTTACACTCCTAGGGCTCATGACTACCCCTGTATTAAGTTTTCAGGATCAGGGATATATTCCTTCCCATGGAGCGGGCCTCCAGTCTAATTTGAGGACAGTTGGTTGCCACCATGACAGATGTGCCACTATTGCACCCATTGGCTCACTTAACCTGGCTGGCAAACATAAGGCTTACAGTATCCACTGTTGATTATCTTCACTGGTAAGCCGGGCGTGGTGGCGCACGCCTTTAATCCCAGCACTTGGGAGGCAGAGGTAGGAGGATCACCGAGAGTTCGAGGCCACCCTGAGACTACAGAGTTAATTCCAGGTCAGCCTGTACCAGAGTGTGAAAAACCAAAAAAAAAAAAAAAAAAAAAAAAAAAGATTATCTTCACTGGTGATTTCTCTTTCTCCCATTGAACTGCATGCAGAATGGCTTCTTCCAGCTTTCTGTCAGTTGGTCTACATGGAGGAGGTTATCAGCTCAGTTCCAGCAGATTTCTTAGTGGCCTTATAGCCCAAGTATGTGGAGTCTTCATCAATAGGGTCTTACCGTCTATTCCTGGTAGGAAACCAAGGGCCTCGGCAATGGTCTGTAGTGTTTTTGGGGCATCAGGGACCTCCCTGGCCAACAATTCACTGGAGGTTTGCTTTTCTTTTTAATTGTTTTATTTTAATTATTTATTTGAGGGAGAAAATGGGTGTGCCAGGGCTTCTAGCCACTGCAACAGACACACATGTGCCACCTTGTGCATCTGGCTTTATATGGGTATTGGGGAATCAAACCAGGGTTCTTAGGCTTTGCAGGCAAACACTGTAATTGCTGAGCCATCTCTCAATCCCACCCATGGCCTCTTGAGATAACAGGGTTGCTGGGGTTTGAATCACCCACCATGGGCAGTATCTGTATAAGAGTAATGGAATACCAGGATATCTTAACCTTCCCCAGCTTACTATGATTTGAAAACCTGTGTCTAGTCCATACAGTTTCTTAGGCTTTTTAAGTTTGCTATTGAAAGTATTGGCATGGAATTTCCTTCTTCTGGACCTATATACTAAGCTACAGGAGGAGTCCTTACTTGCTACTTGTAGTTATTGTCCCTGCTTCATGAACTTCCACCTTGAGCATGAAGGAGTGCTAATTATTACCTTTCTATTTCCTCATCATGGAAGTGGTATAGGGCGCGCTGTGGCTCTCTTGTGTGCGCGCGCTCTCTGTCTGGCTTTGTCTAGCTTTGTTTTGCTCTCTGAATGCATTCTAGCTGCAGCGCACCCAGAATGGGTATGTGGGCAGAAAGGCTGTTTTCACTCCCTTTCCCCTCCTACTTCAGGCAAATATTTTCTGGCCCTTCACCCACACCAATTTGTGCGCCATTGTTTTCAGAGAACCATCTGGGGGACCCTGAGGGCCCTCTCTGGAGTTCTGACTGAAATGTCATACCCAGCCCCTGGAATACAGACTAGATCTTACCTCAAGTTCATACTCTTATAAATCCATTAATAGTGCAAGACATGTTCATGATGTGCACCTGCCCTTATCCCACATCTATTAGGCAGAGATCTCAGAGAAACAGAAGTGTGGGGGGTGAGGATAGATATTTAAGAAATTGGTTCATACCAGGTATGGTAGTTCATACCTTTAATACCAGCTCTCAGGAATTTGAGAGGACAATCTCAGTGAGTTCAAGGCTGTCCTTAGCTATAGAGTGAGTTCCAGGTCAGCCTGGGTTAGAGTAAGACCCTGCCTCACAAAAAAAGGAAGGAAAGCTGGGTGTGGTGGTACACGCCTTTAATCCCAGCACTGGGGAGGCAGAGGTAGGAGGATTGAATTCGAGGCCACCCTGAGACTGCATAGTGAATTCCAGGTCAGTCTGAGCTAGAGTAAAACCCTACCTTGGGGGGAAAAAAGGAAGGAAGGAAAGAAGGGGGACTGGAGAGATGGCTTAGAGATTCAGGTACTTGCCTGCAAAACCTAACAACTGGGGTTCAATTCCAAAGTACCCACATAAAGCCAGATACACAAAGTGGCATGTAGCAGACAGCTTCATGTTGTTGTTGTTGGGATGAACTTCCAAACCAGGCACAGTTATGGGAGGAAGAAATTTTTATTGAAGCTTGCATATCCAGGAGAAGTTCCATAGTGGCAGAAGTTGGTCCCCTTTTCACAGGACCAAGGAAAGAGCAAGCAAAGCCACCACAGCAGCACAGGCAAGCACACTTCAGAAACTCTAGGCAAAGCTCAAGCACTTTGTCTCAGGGTAGCCTTGAATTCACAGCAATCCTCCTACCTCTACCTCCTGAGTGCTGGAATTTGAAGTGTGTGCCACCACACCCAGCTCTAAATTACAAACTTTTTTTTTTTTTAATTTTGCTTATTATTCTTTTTTTTTTTTTTTTTTTGGTTTTTTCGAGTTAGGGTCTCACTCTGGCTCAGGCTGACCTGGAATTCACTATGTAGTCTCAGGGTGGCCTCGAACTCTCGGCGATCTTCCTACCTCTGCCTCCCGAGTGCTGGGATTAAAGGCGTGCGCCAGCACGCCCGGCTAAATTTTGCTTATTATTTATTTAGTTATTTGAGAGCAACAGACAGAGAAAGAGGCAGATAGAGAATGGGCATGCCAGGGCCTCCAGCCACTGCAAACAAACTCAAGATGTATGCACTACCTTGTGTATCTGGCTTACATGGGTCCTGGAGAATGGAGCTTCGGACTGGGATCCTTATGCTTCACAGGCAAGCACTTAACCACAAAGCCATCTCTCCAGCTCTAAATTACAAACGTTAATAAAATCCTGAATATATTGGAGTCCATACATTCAAACTACCACATCACACATGCATCTGGAGTTCACTTACAGTGGTTGGAGGCCCTAGTGTGACCATTCTCTCCCTCCCCAGCCCCCCATCTGTCTCTCTTCTCTTTATCTATTGCTCCCTGCTTGCAAATAAATAAGTTAAAAAAAAAAATCTAGAAAGATGGCTCAGCAGTTAAGGTGCTTGCCTGCAAAGCATAACAACCCGAGTTCAATTCCTCAGTACTCACATAAAGCCGGATGCACAAAGTGGCACGTGCATATGGAATATGTTTGCAGCAGCTGGGGTCCTTGGTGCACCCAATTCTGTCTGTCCTCTATCTCTGTCTGCTTGCAAATAAATAAATAAAAATATTGAAAGAAGCCGGGTGTGGTCGCTCACACTTTTAATCTCAGCACTTGGGAGGCAGAGGTAGGAGGATCGCTGTGAATTCAAAGCCACCCTGAGACTTCATAGAATATTCCAGGTCAGCCTGGGCTAGAGTGAGACCTTACTTTGAAAAACCAAAAAAAAAAAAAAAAAGAAGAAGAAGATATATGTGTGTGTGTATCGATATATATATTAAAAGAAAGAAAGGCTCATATACTTTGTAGGGGTAACAAATCCAAAATCTGTAAAACAAACTAGCATGCTAGAAATTCTGACAAGAGTCTATGTTACAGTTTTGGTCCTAAAGAAATTTTGGAAACAGAATTCCATTCTTTGGAGAGGACCTTAGTTTTTTGATTTCACAAGTCCCACCTATACTGTAGAACATAATCGGCCTTACTTAGTCTACTGACTTATATGCTAATCATGTCTAAAAGAATACCTTCACAGAAACATCTAGCCTGGTGTTTGATAGGCCTCTAGTGTAACTGAATTAATGCATGAAATTTGCCATCAAGACCCCCACCACCCTTTTCACTTTCCAGTCCTGATGTGGTCTTCATTTCCCTTACAGACCTATTCCTTGGGCTGGAGAGATGGCTTAGAAGATAAGGCACTTGCCTGCAAAGTCAAAGGATCCAGGTTCAATTCCCCAGGGTTTATGTGAGCCAGATACACAAGGTGGCACCTGCATGTGTCTGAAGTTCATTTACAGTGGCTAGAGGCCCTGACACGCCCATATTTAAGCCAGGGCTGGAGAAATGACTTATGGTTAAGGCATTTGCCTGCAAAGCCTAAGGATCCTGGTTCGACTCTCCAGGACCCATGTAAGCCAGATGCACAAGGAGGCACATGCATCTGGAATTCATTTGCAGCTGCTGGAGGCCCTGGCATGCCCATTCCTCCCCCCTTTCTGTCTACCTCTTTCTCTCAAATAAATAAATGAAATATATTTTTTAAAATATATTTAAGCTAGGTGTGGTACATACCTTTAATCCCAGCATTCAGGAGACAGAGGTAGGAGGATCACCATGAGTTCAAGGCCACTCTGAGACTACATAGTGAATTCCAGGTGAGCCTGAGCTAGACCCAAACCCTACCTTGGGGGGAAAATAATGCACACACACACACAAGTTTAAAAAAAAAAAAAAAAGAACCTATTACTTGGGCTGCAGTGTGTCTGAGGTAGTTTTTGCTTTGCATTCATGAGGACTAGGTTCCATACCCAGCACCTCTCTTAAATGAAATGACCCAAAACTCATTTTTTGGTTTTCTGAGGTAGGGTCTCACTCTAGCTCAGGCTGACCTGGAATTCACTTTATAGTTTCAGGGTGGCCTCAAACTCACAGCAATCCTCCTACCTCTGCCTCCCGAGTGCTGGGATTAAAGGCATATGCCAACATGCCTGGCTTCAAAAAGCCATATCATTTGAGACCATTTTCTTTCTTTTAACCCCCCCCCCCCCGTAGGGTCTCACTCCTTCTCAGGCTGACCTGGAATTCACGGTGTCGTCTCAGGGTGGCCTCGAACTCACAGTGATCTCCTACCTCTGCCTCCTAAATGCTGGGATGAAAGGAATGCACCACTGTGCTTGTCTGAGACCGTTTTCTTTAGGCTCTTTTTTATCTCAGTTCACCTTCTACTTTCCATGGTAGGCTCTTCTGTGTTTATTTGCCTTGGAGAAATTAGATGTCTTTTGGTCTCATGTAGCACAGAATGGCCTCAAATTCACTCTGAAGCAAATGATCTTGAGATTCTGATCATCCTACCCCCACCTCCTAAATGCTGAAATTACAGGTGTGTGCCACCTGGCTTATGTGATGCTGGTGATACAGCCCATGGCTTCATGCACGCTGGGTAAGCACTCTGCCAACTGAGCCACATCCCCAGCCCTGTTACTCCTGAAATTTCTGGTTCCACCTCACAAATGCTGGGATTGTTAGGTATATGTCACCAAATGTAGCTTGTGAAATAAAGAGGTTTTTTTTTTTCTTACAGTGTAAAAACCTTCTTGGAACTGAGATTTTCCCGGTTTGTTTTATTCATAGGAATCGGGAAGAATGTGGTTTGTGAGAAAGCAGCAACGTCGGTGGATGCCTTCCGAATGGTGACAGCATCTCGCTACTATCCGCAGCTAATGAGCCTGGTGGGCAATGTGCTGCGCTTCTTGCCTGCCTTTGTGCGCATGAAGCAGCTGATCGCAGAACACTATGTGGGTGCGGTGATGATCTGCGACGCCCGCATCTACTCAGGCAGCCTGCTCAGCCCCAGCTATGGCTGGATATGTGATGAGCTTATGGGCGGTGGGGGCCTGCACACCATGGGCACCTATATTGTGGACCTGCTGACACACCTTACTGGCCGGAAAGCTGAGAAGGTGCATGGGCTGCTCAAGACCTTTGTGAGGCAGAATGCTACCATCCATGGCATCCGCCACGTCACCAGCGATGACTTCTGTTTCTTTCAGATGCTCATGGGCGGGGGTGTATGCAGCACAGTGACACTCAATTTCAACATGCCAGGTGCCTTTGTGCATGAGGTCATGGTGGTGGGCTCAGCAGGACGTCTTGTTGCCCGGGGAGCCGACCTGTATGGGCAGAAGAACTCTGCCACACAAGAGGAGCTGCTAGTGAGAGACTCCCTGGCTGTGGATGCAGGCCTGCCTGAACAGGGGCCCCAGGACGTCCCACTGCTTTACCTGAAGGGCATGGTCTATATGGTGCAGGCCTTGCGCCAGTCCTTCCAGGGGCAGGGGGACCGCCGTACCTGGGACCGCACCCCTGTCTCCATGGCTGCCTCGTTTGAGGATGGGCTGTATATGCAGAGTGTGGTGGACGCTATCAAAAGGTCGAGCCGATCAGGGGAGTGGGAGACTGTAGAGGTGCTGACAGAGGAGCCGGACGCTAACCAGAACCTGTGTGAGGCGCTCCAGCGGAACAACCTGTGAGCTTATATGCATGGGCTTCCTGCCACAGGGTGGAGTGGACTGGGAGCAGACGGTAGTGTCTTTCGTTGAGTAAGTCAGCTAAGCCTGGAGCTGGGAGGAGACTGAAAGTGGCCCAGGAAAATGCCTCATCTCTCCACTCATTAACTCCTCAGACTTGCAGGGCAGTTTAGGCTCTGCTGCCATAGCTCAGGCAAGCATGGTGCAGGGTGGGGCTGCTACCCAGTCTCTTGTGCCTCTACCAGTGAGCAAGGCCAGTGAAAGCTTGTGGGCTGTTCAGCCTCATTTATGGTCTGACAGCATGACAGAACCCAACAAGAAGCCCGATTGGCTGAGGCCTGAGGAAAGATGGCAAGAAGCCTTGCTTTGTTGGGCTGGGGTTTCTCAGGAACTGTGAGGGCAACAGGTCATCCCTCACTCACCTTCCCATGTGAGTAGACCCTTCCAGATCCCAGGCTGACCCTTCCTGCAGAGAAGAGAGTATCAGTTACACAGCTCTTAGAGGCACATGACCTAGGGAAGAGGGCCTTTTGACTTGGCAGAGAGGAGACGAGGGGAACTGTAGAACATCAGGTGAGTGTCAGTAAATAAGTCAGAAAACATGACATTATACTGTGTGGTCGTTTGTTTGGCAGTTGGGTCTCTTCAATAATGAAAGGCTTGTTTATTGCTTTAAATTGTTTTGTCCTTTCCTTGTGGCTGCAGAGCATCTCTGAGCCTGTTATGGATCTGTCACCATCTGCTGGGCCATACAGGTTCTTGTCACTGCTTGTTCTTATCTCTGGCTTATCCCAGATGGCTAAGTCCCAGAAGTTCTCCAAATAAAAATGTTTTCTTGGGGCTAGGAAATGGCTTAATGGTTAAGGTGTTTGCCTGTGACGCCCAAGGACCCCGGTTCAATTCCCCAGGACCCACATAAGCCAAATGCGCAAAGAGGCGCATGTATCTGGAGTTTGTTTGCAGTGGCTGGAGGCCCTGGCACGCCCATTCTCTCTTTCTCTCTCTGCATCTCTCCCCCCCTCAAATAATAAATAAATAAAGTAATTTGGGGGGGGGGTTCGAGGTAGGGTCTCACTCTAGTCCAAGCTAACATGGAATTCACTATGGAGTCTCAGGGTGGCCTTGAACTCACAGCAGTCCTCCTACCTCTGCCTCCCAAGTGCTGGGATTAAAGGCGTGCGCCACCATGCCCGGCTTTAACTAAAATATTTTTTTAAAAATGCTTTCTTGCAGGGCATCTTGGCACATGGTTTTAATTCCAGCACTCAGGAGGCAGAGGTAGGAGGAGGCCAGTCTGAGACTACATAGTGAATTCCAGGTCATTCTGGGCTAGAATAAAACCCTACCTCAAAAAACAAAACAACAACAAAAAAAGTTTTCTTGGAGGAAAGGGCACAAGGCTTCCTAGTGTCAAAGCTGCCGTTTCTGGTAGCTAGGACAAGACCCTCAAGTCTCCTGAGCTGGAGATCATGAAGAGTTCTGTTCTTGAAGGCATGGTGTGGCTCTGGGAGAGCCCTCACAGAACGGAGGAACTTGAGGAAGAAGGGGCCCATGCCACTCCTTGGAGCAGGTTTGACTGGCACAACCAGCCAGTCACCAGCCATGCTTATTAACTGACTGTTGCAGGCAGACAGGTGAGTGAAGGGAGCACATCTGCCCCTTTGTTTCCTTTGCCTGCGGGATTGCAAAGCCTGGATGAACCCTGTTCCCTTCTTGTCTTCCTCTTTCCCCACCCTGGACTTCTGGCCAAAAAAAAGCCCAGGGAGTACCTGCTCTTCCTCTTGGCAACCCTGTTTCCTATAGTGTCCTAATTTCAAACATTGTCTTTGTGAGGTAAAATAAGGTGCTTATGATATTCTGGGGCCCCAGAGTAAACACTTCATGCATATTATTTAATTTAAACTCTAATCCACTTTTATAAAAATGTACTTATTTTGTGTGTGTTCCTATGTGAGTGCTGGTACACACATGCTGTGACACACTTGTGGACAGAGGACAACACTTGAGTGTGGGGCCTCACCTTCCCCATTCTTGGAGTCAGGGTCTGTTGTTCATTGCTGCTTACACCAAGCTAGCTGGCCCTCAAACTTCTAGGGGGCTCTTCTGTTACTTCCTCTCCCATCTCATTGTAGAGGCATGCTGAAATTATAGACAACATCCAGCTTCTGACTTTATGTGTGGATTCTGGGGATCTGAACTTGGAACCTTAACACTTACATAGTAAGCTTTTCATTATTATTATTTTATTTATTTGAGAGAGAGAGGCAGATAGAATAGGTGCACCAGGGCCTCTAGCCACTGCAAATGAACTCCCAGGCACTTGCATCAACTTGTCCTTTGGCTTTGCAGGCAAATGCCTTAACCCCTAATGGTAAGTTTTTTATATACTGAGCCATCTCCCCAGCACTGAAAGTCACTGTTAACATCCAAGTTTGGTGCCACATACCTGTAATCTCAGCACTTGGGAGACAGAGGCAGGAGGGTCGCTGCAAATTCAAGGCCAGCCTTATCTATGTTGAAAGTTTCAGGCCCAGCCAGGGCTACACAAAAAGACCCTGTCTTAAAGAAAAAAAAAGAAAGAAAGAAAGAAAGCACCCAGGAGGCAGAGCTAGGAGAATCACTGTGACTTCAAGACCACCCTGAGACTATATAGTGAATTCCAGGTCAACCTGGGCTAGAGTGAGACCCTACCATGAAAAACCAAAATATAAATAAATAAAGCCAGGCATAATGGTATACACCTTTAATCCCAGCACTCAGGAGGCAGAAGTAGGAGGATCACCATGAGTTTGAGACCACCCTGAGACTACATAGTGAATTCCAGGTCAGCCTTAGTTAGAGTGACACTCTACCTAGACAAAAACAAAAACAGCCAGGCTTGGTAGTGTACGCCTTGGGAGGCAGAGGTAGGAGGATCGCCATTAGTTTGAGGCCACCCTGAGACTACATAGTGAATTCCAGGTCAGCCTGGACTAGAGTGAGATCCTACTTTGAAAAACCACACACAAAAAAAAAGCCAGGTGTGATTCAAGTTTGATTCTCTAAAACCCATGTAAGCCAGATGCACAAGGTGGCACTTGCATCTGGAGTTCGTTTGCAGTGGCTGGAGGCCCTGTTGCACTCATTCTTTCTCTCACTCTCTGTGTGTGTGTGTGTGTGTGTGTGTGTGTCTCCATCTCTCAAATAAATAAATTTTAAAAAGCTCAGCCGGGTGTGGTGGCATATGCCTTTAATCCCAGCACTTGGGAGGCAGAGGTAGGAGGATCGCTGTGAGTTAGAGACCACCCTGAGGCTCCATAGTGAATTCCAGGTCAGCCTGGGCTAGAGTGAGACCCTACCTCGAAAAAACAAAAAAAAAGGGGGGGGGGTGGAGAGATGGCTTAGCGGTTAAGCGCTTGCTGTGAAGCCTAAGGACCCCAGTTCGAGGCCCGATTCCCCAGGGCCCACATTAGCCAGATGCACAAGGGGTGCATGCGTCTGGAGTTCATTTGCAGGGGCCGGAGGCCCTGGCATGCCCATTCTCTCTCTTTCTACCTCTTTCTCTCTCTGTCTGTTGCTTTCAGATAAATTAATAAAAATTTAAAAACAGGCTTAGCGGTTAAGGTGTTTGCCTGCAAAGCCAAAGAATCTCAGTTTGACTCCCCAGGACCCATGTAAGCCAGAAGCACAAGGGGACACATGCATCTGGAGTTCATTTGCAGTGGCTAGAGGCCCTGGCATGCCCATTCTCTGTTTCTCTGCCTCTTTCAAATAAATAATATATTTTAAATTAAAATGAAAGATAATTTTTTTAAATAATTTAGACCAGAAAATGGAGGCACAGAGAGGCAGTCATTTGGTCACCTTCTGACCCTTAAATGGCTTTAACAGCAACATTTAGAAATTTCTCAGAGGACACCCAGACATTACCCTCCTACAACAAGAATCAGCCTATCCTAAGCTAAGAGAGCAACTGCACAGCACCCATCTTAAAACGGAACAAGGCCCATATTGCTTGTAGTAATTCAGGTTTTTCAGAATCTTACCGTTCAGATGTGCCTCTGGGCAGATGGTGGCAATAGCCCTAGTGCAAGACTAGGGCCTGGGGTCCTCTGAAGGCACCCCTTCAATCTAGGCTCATCCCATCATTTTCCTGACATCTTTCCATCATGTGTTTTGGGAGCATCAGCGATTATAGTCATTTGGAATTAGGTGAGTTGGACATCACTGCCTGGATGCCTGTGGCCAAGAAAACCTCTGGATGACTGAGTCCAAAACTGGTTCCAGGCTTGTCCTGCAGCGCCCCCTCCTGGAATAAGGCAGCAGTATCTCCCTGGACTTCTTCAAAATCTCATATCAATACTTCCTCTGGTGAGTTTCTCTAGACTAGTTAAAATACAGTTAATTTTTTTTTCCCTTTGACACAGAAACCAGAAGAGAACTTCCGAAATACCTTTTGCTTAGTCACAGCCTCCAAGCAAATCTAGGCATTGTAATCCAGAGGTGACTTCACCTCCTCACTTCCCTGTCGGATTCACCTTTCTCTGTTCTGCTCTTTACATTGCTGCCCAAGCAACTGCTTCACAATTGCCAGCCAGTCCAAGACCTCTGATTGTGTGCACTCCTTTATCAACCCCAGCCTGATACATCCTGGGTCCCTGGTAGCAGTGCCCTCTGCGCCAGCCACACTGAGCATCTTCCTCCCAGGCAGGTGTCCTTCAGTATAGCTGCCTTGACCAAGGTGAAGCAGTGGTCACGCTACCACTTATGGTTTATACATGTCCCCTTGAGTTGTGCTGCCTCAGAGTTTCTCCTTAGAACTTCTAAAAAGTGACTTTGTTCCTCTGTGGCTCCCACCACCCACCTCACATAGACAAGCCCACAGAGGTCAGGGTTCAGGAATTGTTTTCTGGTCCTAGAGCTTGCTTTCCAGTGCTGTCCTTGCCCTCACTTTTAGCCTTGTTCACCAGATTGCAGATCTCAGCCTGCTGGGGTCAGGCCTTATAGAGCCCCTCCGGTCCACAGATTCTGTGGAACTCAAGAGAATGGGTCTCAGGTCTATTGTAAGGCCAGTCTCTACACCTCTCCCTCCCCAGTCATCAAGGGGGGGTGTAAATTATGTAGCTCTGTGAATTATCTTGAAGAATGAGTGCTCACCTGTCTGGACTCTATGAACGGTCCCTATGGGGAGTATGGGTGAGGAAATCATTACCAGGGATGTCTATAGGCAGAAAAAAGAAATGTTCTGACTCCATGGTTTGCCAGTGACCTTTGCTATGTACCAGAAAGCATTCAGATGACCTCCCAAAAAAGGGGGAAGCCTATAATAACGCTAGAGGATCATGCCCGTTCTGTTTTCTTTTCCCTTTTTTTGTTTTGTTTTGTTGGTTTGAGGTAGGGTCTTGCTGTAGCCCAAGCTGACCTGGAACTCACTCTATAGTCTTGGGGTGGCCTCGAACTCATGGCGATCCTCCAACCTCTGCCTCCTGAGTACTGGGATTAAAGGTGTGTGCCACCACCTGGCTTCCAGTTTCACTTTTCACTTGTGTTTGATCAACCCATTCCATCCAATGACCAATGCCAGGCTTCTTTCAGAGGCCTTGCATGTAGTCGTAGACTTTAGATAGCTTCCATTATTAAGATTCATAACTGGGCTGGAGAGATGGCTTAGCGGTTAAGTGATTGCCAGTCAGGCCTAAGAACCCTGGTTGGAGGCTCGATTCCCCAGGACCCACGTTAGCCAGATGCACACGAGGTGTACACATCTCGAGTTCATTTGCAGTGGCTAGAGGCCCTGGCGTGCCCATTCTCTGTCTATCTGCCTCTTTCTTTCTCTGTCTGTCGCTCTCAAATAAATAAATAAAAATTTAAAAAAAGATTCATAACTATCATCTCTTTTTTTCGGTTTTATTTATTTATTTGAGAGGAACAGACAGAGAGAATGAGGCCGATATAGAGAGGGAAGAGAGAATGGGTGCACCAGGGCCTCCAGCCGATGCAAACGAACTCCAGATGCATGTGCCCCCTTGTGCATCTGGCTAACATGGGTCCTGGGGAATTGAGCCTGGAACCGGGGTCCTTAGGCTTCACAGGCAAGCAATTAACCACTAAGCCATCTCTCCAGCCCTATCATCTCTTTTTAATATCGTACTTATTTAAGAGAGAATAAGAATGAATGGGTGAGCCAGGGCGTGGTGGCACACACCTTTAATCCCAACCTCCAGAGGCAGAAATAGGAGGATCGCTGTGAATTTGAGGCCACCCTGAGACTACATAGTGAATTCCAGGTCAGCCTGGACTAGAGTGAGACCCTACCTCGGAAAAAAAAAAAAAAAAAAAAAAAAAAAGAGTGGATGCTCCAGAGCCTCCTGCCACTGCAAACAAACTCCAGATGCATGAACTACTTTGTGCATCTGGCTATACATGAGTACCTGTGAACCAAACCTGGTAGATTTTGCAAGAAAGCGCCTTTAACCACTGAGCCATCTTCCCAGCCCCTTACCTATCTCTGTGGCCCCTTCCCTACCTCACTTCTGTCTTCCTGCCTTGGTACCTTTGAAGGGGCCCCTCTGGTGAGGTGGATGTGATCCAATATATCCTTGAGAAGCCCACAGTCTAGTGAAGATGGCTACAACCCACAATGGCAACAGCATGCAGATGCTACAAATCCAGGACAACACTGGTGCATCCTGGCTCAGCAGAAAGAGGATGTGTGTCAAGAATATGTACTGGGCTGGAGAAATGGCTCAGTGGTCAAAGCCACTTGCTTGCAAAGCCTGATAGCCTGAGTTTAATTCCCCAGTACCCATGTAAAGCCAGATGCACACAAAGTGGTGCCTGTCAGTGGAGTTTTGTGTTTTGTTTTTTTCCCTAAGGTAGGCTTTCACTTCTAGTCCAGGCTGACCTGAAATTCACTATGTGGTCTCAGGGTGGCCTCAAAGTCATGGTGATCCTCGAGTGCTGGGAGTAAAGGTGTGTGCCACCATTCTCGGCTTTGAGTTTATTTTCAGTGGCAGGAAGCCCTGACATCCCTGTTCTTTCTCTCTCTCTTCCTCTCCCTCTCTGCTTGCAAATAAAGAGTATGTGCACACTAGCCAGGTGGAAAAATGTGGGAACAGCCAGGCGTGGTGGCGCATGCCTTTAAATCCTAGCACTTGGGAAGCAGAGGTAGGAGGATTGCTCTGAGTTTGACGCCAGCCTGAGACTACATAGTGAATTCCAGGTAGCCTGGGCTAAAGCAAGACCCTACCTCTAAAAACCAAAAAGAAAACTGTAGGAACAAAGGCATTTTACGCAGGGAAATCCCCTTTTGCAGAATGGAAGTCAGAAAAGGTATGGCTGGTCAGTTATAGGCAACCACTGAGGGGCAGGGTGCTAGAAGAACAGCACCAAATTAGCCACCAGTGACAGGATTAACCACCAGTGATAGCATTAGCCACCAGTGATAGATAGAAGAACAGTGATACCACCAAGGGTGGCAGGTGTGTGTATGGCAGGATTGCTGCGTGGATCTGTGGGCCCAGAGACTATAAGCAGGGGAACTTGTGAGGCTCCTAGCTAGAGATGAATGTAGCCCAGGCATGGGTACTGACCTTGACATCTAAGAGGGTGTATTCACTGGCCTGAGTGCCTGATTCACTTTTAAAGAGTCGGAGCAAAGGACAAGATGCCATCTGAGGTGACAGCCAGGATTTTTGTTTTTTGAGGTAGGGTCTCACTCTAGCCCAGGCTGACCTGGAATTTACTATGTAGTCTCAGGGTAGCCTTGAACTCATGGCGATCCTCCTACCTCTGCCTCCCGAGTGACAGGATTAAAGGCATGCACCACCACACCCGGCTTTTTAACAGCCAGGATTTTGACTTGAACAAGTGCACAGATGAGACGCAGAAGGAAAATCAGGTTGGAGAAAGGAGAAAATGGCATTTAATATGGAATCTCCTGTGTCTGAAATCTTTGAAAGACACATAGGAAGACTAGCAGGCTTGTGTGTCCATAACAGCCTATACTGACTTCCTGGCTCTTCCCAGAGTCCCCCCAAGGGTTGGAGGCATCCAGTGAGCAGAGCGGAGAGCTCCAAGAAGTACGTTTACTGTCACCGCCAGCTCTGCTTCCAGGATAAGGCACTGACACTCCCTTAGCAAGGGCCATTCTGTAGGCAAGCTCTGGTTCAGCTTCTGTGTCAACTAGTGGAAAATATTCAAAATCTGCCGTTCTTGGGGCAGGCAAATGAACTTGGCCACCTCAGATGGGTGTCCCAAGTTTGATCCCTTTGAGGTCAGGCCAAATGTAGGCCCTTCCCCAGGAATCAGGGAATAGGATCAAATACTTGCTCTCCATGACCTTTCTTTCCTCTGTCTCAAGTCCTCTTCCTCACCTCTTTTATCATTACCATGATCCTGCCTGACCCTCAGATAAGAGGAGACTAAATACACAGAGATGGGGCCCACTTGTTTCTCCCACTCCTGCCTCTGGCCTGTGATGGCGCCCAGGAATCTCATTTGTAAACCAGTCAGGCCTCTACCTTCGCATGACTAAGGCCTTCACCCTTCTCTCCAGCGTCTTTCCCAATTCAAGCATCATATTTGGGGAATCGTAGTTTTAAAAAAGGAAAAGTGTTTATTTTCAGCGAGTCCAAGTTCCCAAGTGAGGACAGGGGCTAGACTCCCTTGTTTACCTCATAGCCTAGGACTACAGGCTTACAGCCCTAGTTCAGGCCTGGAGGGAGGGGATATTCCCACAACAGGCAGATGGTCACTTGTACTGAGGGGAGAGTGGGGGCACAAGGGGAGCAGTGCAGACACTCAGCATCTTGTCAATATCCACCTGGGTTGACTTATCCATCTCAATCTTGAGGTTTCCACTCACCTTCAGGCTGGATGAACACACTGGCTCCTCCCCAGCCTCCCCTCCCAGGCGGGGAGCAAGAGCATGTGTGAGGGGCACTAGCCCATTTGTGCACGGCGCAGCAAGGCCTAAGCCCACCTCACCTGCCACGGGCAGCAAGGCCTGTGGCTGCAGCTGTTCCACGCCTGCCTCCTCAGGAACCAGGGCCAGCTCTGACTGAGGCTCCGCCTCAACCTCCCTGTCCCCCTCCCCTGCCTGGTTCAGCTCAGGGTTGCAATAGTTGATATACTGGTACAGTGGTCGCAAGCGCTGGGCCTTTCCTGCAAAAACCCGAGGCAAGACAAGGGCTAGAGCACCAGGCTGTGTCATGTCAGGCCCTGCAAAGAAAGCAAGAAGGGAAAACCCAGGGACTGTCACTCACAGTCCAGCCCCAAGGTCTCTGAAGATGCTACGGTGACTGCAGCTGGAAGCACAGGAGGCCCAAGACTCTTGCGTTTCTTGGTTTTCTTGTGCTGTTTGGCAGATGGGGAGGATTCACTGTGGCTGCCCTCTGGCTCCTCTTTCTGCTGCAGCATCCTCGGTGGCAGTTCGGCTTCAGCCCTAGGATGGGTAGAGTGGCTAGGCCCTGGGAGGACTGATGGTACCCAAGCCAAAGGAGAATGGCTTGAAAAGAAAACTTCAGCTCCTGTGTCTTGACCCTAGGGTTTAGCCTTATTTACCTACCCACCACCCTAGGGCTAGATACTAGTCCTGGTCAATGGAGCTCCCAGGCCCAATAACAGCACCCATATAACAGTCCAAAGACCTGGTGGCTCCATTTCTCTTGGTGTTCCCTACTCTAGGGCTCTTGAGGAACAGGAATGGGGAGTGATGATAATAGCAGGGGACAAGGATTTGCCTTGCAGGAGAGCAGGATTTAGGAATCTTGGGGTGTGAGGACAACCCCAAAGCCCTGAAACTCCTCCACTCTGAAAGATCCCTCACTTGATGGGTTTTCTCTTAGGCCCATGGCTGGGCCGCACGATGGAGGCCATAGTCCTGGAGTCTCTCTCCTTTGCTGCTTCCACCTCCGGATTGAGTCCCTTTCCCAGCTTGATTCCATCCTTCTGAAGCTCTGGCCCGGAGCTGTGTCCTATTGGACATTTGTCTTCACCTAAGGTTCTGCAGGCATCATGTGCTGGCACCAGGTCCTTGTCTTCTGTCACTGGACACTAGAGGTGACACAAAGCCAACTAGTTACCATGGCCAGGCAAAGAATGTAGGGATCAGTTATTCAAAGCCCCAAATTAGCTACAAAATACAGGATAAAGGCCACCAGTTTAGTGCCTTCTTTACGGGAAGGGCTTGGTCCTACAGTTAGGAGGTCGGGTCACCCAGAGTTCTGCCCCTCTCCCCTCAGCATTACAGCCAAATGTTTTAAGTCTAAAGGGCCTGCGTCACCTCAGGGCTCTCTGAGACCTGGGCTGATCCCCTAACTGCCTCATTTTGGGCCTCTGGCTGCCCCTTGGTTTCCATGGCTGCGCGGGGTCAGCGCATCCACCGACAACTGCTAGGGAAGGAGCGGGGGTCCAGAGGGGCTGGACCGGTGGCGGCTGAGATGATAGAGGAAACCGGTCCAGAGACTAGACTAGCTCAGCTAAGAGGGGAGTCAGGTAGTGGCTCCTCATCGGGAACTACAAATCCCAGAAAGCGTTTCGCCGGTCGTTGACCTCTGACCTTAAGGACGGAAGTCATTTGTTGCCAGGCAACAGCAACTCCGAACGGGTTCCCGCAGTTGGCGGCAAGACTGCAGGAGTGAGAGTCCCCGCGGCTCGGTGGTTGCGGGGAGGGGCCAGGACCCCCGGTCACGGGGCGGCGGGCGCAGGCCAGGCTCAGGCCCGGGCGGGAGCCGGGGACGGGGCGGGGCCCGGCGGAGAGGGAGCGCGGGACCCGGGGAGTCAGCGCCGCGCAGCAGGAGGCCCCGGCGTTCCGTTGCAGGGAGGCGACGGCAGCATGTGCGAAGGTCCGTCCCGCATCTCTGGGCCCATCCCCCCAGACCCTACGCTCTGTCCCGACTACTACCGGCGGCCGGCCTCGGGTGAGTTGGCGGTTCTGCGGTGGGACAGACACCCCGCTCCACCACTGAGCCCCGCTCTGTGTCGCGTGCCGTCCCTCAGCCCAAGGACGCCTTGAAGGAAACACACTGAAGCTGGACCTGCTGACCTCGGATCGTGACCTGGACTCCAGCCCTCTCCGTGTCCCCCGCATCAGGCCCGGAGCCCGAGAGATCCTGGAGCGTGGCCAGCGAGGTGTGGGGGACATGCTGCTGCAACTGGGGGACATCTCCCTTGGTTCCGGGGTCTCCCCCAAGAGTAAGTCGCTCCCTGGAGGAGCAGGGAGGCACTAATTCAAAATCCGAAATCAAAATCCCTTGCTTCTTTCCTGCCATGACTGCAGACTTCAGCTCTCTTGCATCCAGGGAGGGGAAAGTGCACTGCCTCCTAGAAGATGGGGACTTAGGCAGTCCCCTTCCTGCATTCATGCATTGGTGAAACATTGTTTACTTAATGCCTACTCTCTGCCAAGCTCTATACGTGCTAGGAAAATAGAATTAAAGACAAGAGTGGATATCAAGTCAAGGTTCCAGGCTATAAACAAGTGAGGATATGAGTATAAGATACAATAAAGTAATTGGGGGTGGGGTACTATGTAAAGAAGGGAATAAGATGGTATGGTGGAGTAGGTATATAGACTCTAACTTGAAGAGGTTAGGGACAATTTATTTATTTATTTATAATGTTAAGAATTGAACCAGTGCCTCTCAAATACTAGGCAAGTGCTTGACCACTGAGCTACAGCCAATGAGGAAGATCTTTCTGCAGGGGACAGGATGTGAGCCTGTGTGTGATCCACTGTAAGTAGATATGTAGGGCCCAGCCTGGCAGCATCTTTTCCCCAGGGAAGAACCCAAAAGACCACGAGAAGGAAAACCTGAGGCGGATCAGAGAGATTCAGAGGCGCTTTCGAGAGCAGGAACGAAGCCGGGAGCAGGGTCAGCCCAGGCCCCTGAAGGCACTGTGGCGCTCACCCAAGTATGACAAGGTGGAGTCTCGAGTCAAGGTCCAGATGCAGGTACCTGTCTCTCAGAGCCAGTATTGCCTATTTTGTCCAAAGGGGACTAAGACATCTTAGGGCTTAGATGGTGATAACACCAGGACAAATAAGATTTAGGCAAGGGGAAAGTAGAAACAAATATTCCATAGTGATGAAAATTCACACATAGACCTCTTAAGACCAGAGGGAGTACGGGCAGTGGGGATACTAGGTAACTTGTGGGGGGAAATACATAAGATTAGGCCATAATCCCAGCCAGAACTACATCAAAAAGAACTATCTAAGCCACTTGCCAACCTTATTATCTATTTACATGCTTAAGTGGAGATTGAATTCAGGGCTATGCACTGTCACTGAGCTACACCCTCAGCCCTTCTACTAACTTTGTCTTTTCTCTCCCCAGCCCCCAGCTTTCCTTTTTCTCTTTTGCAAGGGCTCCTCTTTTACTTTCCTTTTAAAAATTTTATTTATTTGCATGCAGAGAGAGACAGACACACGCACAGAGAATGGACACGTGCATAGGGCCTTTAGCCACTGCAAACAAACTCCAGATGCATATGCCACTTTGTGCATCTGGCTTTATGTGGGCACTGAATGGGGAGTTGAACTGGGGTCATTAGGCTTTGTAGGTAAACACCTTAACCGCTAAGCCATCTCTCCAACCCCCTTTTCTTTCTTTTTCTTTTATTTTCTTCTTCTTCTTCTTCTTCTTCTTCTTCTTCTTCTTCTTCTTCTTCTTTTTTTTTTTTGTTTCGAAACAATTTCATGTAGCCCATGTTGGCTTCAAACTAAATTGTCCATGCAGAAGAAGCTGGCCTTGAACTACTCCAGCTCCCACTTGCTGGGATTATAAGTGTTTGCCATCACAACAGCCTGTTTTGCTTAATTTCTTTATTTTATTTTATTTATTTGAGACAGTGTTTCACTATGTACCTTAGGCTGGCCTTTAACTCTCAACAGCCCTCCTGCCTAGCGTCCCAGGGCTGGAATTACAGGTGTGTGCCACCACTCCTACCTTTTTATTTTTTCCTTTCTAAGATTAGATCTTGCTGTTTAGGCTGTCCTTGAATACTCTATATAGCTTACACTGGATATAACTTGTAATCCTTCTACCTCATCCTCAACTTCCTGAGTGCTGTGATTATAGGCATGGTTCTGCCATTCCTGGCAACATTTATTTCTGAGGACAGAGAGGAGGGCAGAGGTGAGGGTATGGTGGTGGTCTTCTAACTTGACTTGCGGAGGCACTATTCATCTATCCAGGGATTCAGGAAGGGAAGCAACATTGAGAAAAAAATAGTCACATGAGGCTGTCTCAAGGCTAATGCATTTGTTGGACTTGCAGGAGGTGTGATTGTGTCCAAGAAGCATATTGGATATGGAGGGCTGGATCTCATGATCATGAGACCAAGTTGTTATTTCCAAGCAGGTTAAGGACAATGAGACCAAGCAGCCTCTGGATTTGAGGGCCCAGAGGCCAATTCTCAATGACTTTGGCCAGGAAGCTTGGCTAGGAAGGACAAAGGAGTAGTAGCTGGACCAGGATTAAGGAAAATAGAGAAGTAATTTGTTTTATTAGAGCGGTGAGACACACATCTTTCAATGCTGTTGAGGAGTTCTCCTTGAAGAGGGGAGAAGGCCCATAGGGATGGAATGGGAAGGTCCTTAGAGGCAGGAGGGACAAAAGCATGCTCTGTGGTCTTTGGGCCAGAGACCCTGATTCCAGCCTGACTTACTCTTCTGCTGTGCCCTGCCCTCCAGGAGCCTGGCCCTACCTCTGTGACAGAGCCTGCCCACTTCCTGCGGGCACACTCCCGCTGTGGCCCTGGGCTTCCACCACCCCGTGTCCCCAGTCCTCAGCTCACCCAACAAGGTCCCAAAGCAAAGGTGAGAGTCTCTAAGGGGGCTAGAGGTGATGGGGCAGAGTTCCTAGGGTTGGGATGCAGGGGCACAACACACTGCTGTACGGCCCCCACCATGCTTGCCATGTCCTGCAGGGGCCAGGCCTGGCTGTGGACTTCATCAGTCACAATGCCCTTGCTGCCAAGAGGGCCCCCCGGCGCCATTCCCGCTCACTGCAGGTCCTCGCTCAGGTTCTGGAACAGCAGCGACAAGCCCAGGAGCACTACAATGCCACACAGAAGGGCCACGTGCCTCAATAGTAGGTCCCACTGCCCAACACTCATGGTGAGGGACACCTATGGTGGGTGGGAGCCAGTCTTGGCCTTGGTGTCATCAACCCTGGGCCTGTGCATCTGCAGTTTGTTGGAGCGCAGGGATCTTTGGCGGCGGGAGGCTGAGGCCCGCCAGCATAGCCAGCCAGATCCATCCATGCCCCCTGGACACACTCGCATGCCTGAGAACGAGCGGCTGGAGACACTGAACAATCTGCTCCAGAGTGAGTACTCAGGCAGGGATGGCTGGAGGGAAGCCCCTGGGGACCATGCACCTTCTACACAGCACTTACTGTTACTGGGCCCTTACTGCAGGCCAGAGCCAATTGCTGCGTGAACTGGTACTGTTGCCAGCTGGTGCAGACTCTCTGAAAGCCAAAGGCCACCGTGCTGAGCTGGACAGGAAGCTGGTGCAAATAGAAGAAGCCATCAAGATCTTCTCCCGACCCAAAGTCTTTGTTAAGATGGATGCCTGAGTCCCTCTGTTGGCACTTTGGCAGGGAGCTCTGTGCTGAGAGTTGTCACACAGCTGCAAAGGTCAGGACTAGGCCCTGTCCTAGAGCAGAGTTCCACAGGCAGGAGCAGGACTGGGCAGCATCTCTAAAGCACTTTTCCAAATCACGGGTGGCTGCGGAGTAGCCATCCCAACCTTTTAACCCTTTGGTCAAAATTAAACCTTTTGTATACAGTGCTGTGTTTCCTTAAGAGCTTTTCTTACTCTAGAAATGCCAAGCCCAGTGAACCTTCTGATACAAGGTTTTGGGAAGGTCTCTCCAGCATATTTACCCCACCTGCATCATGTCCAGGGCAGGAAATAGACTTGTGGGACTGGGGAGGAGGATGGAGCTGGGACATAGAAGGACCATATCTGTATTTGTAGAAAATCTTTAATGTTCCCCACTAAGAGGGCCCTGTGAGCAAGCTAACCCCCTACCAAGAAGTCCTTGCCATGTCCCAGCAGCCTGAAGTGGCATGGGGCTACATCTGCCTGTCAGAGACTGAAACCACTACCATTTCCTCGCATGCCAGTCCCCCAGCCAGACCTGGCTTTCTCCTGTCCATCTAAGGAGGGCAGAGAGCTGCCAGCACCAGGAAGTAGACAACTGGGTTGCAGGTCCCAGCACAGGGGTCCCTGAGATAACCCATTGGAACAGGGAGGCTGGCGATTGTCAATGACCAAGTCACTGCTGTCATCATCACTGTCGGGGTCAGCAGGGCCTGTGGAGGGTGGCCCTGTTAGGCGCCCAGATGCTCCTCGTACCACATTATTACGCTGGTTGGCAGGCTTGACAGTAACTATAAGGTTATGGCTATTGGCAACCATCATGTCCGTCACTTGGTCCAAGGTCTTCCCAGCCACTTCAATGCCATTGACCTCGAGGATCTCGTCACTGACTGCCAGCAGTCCTGTACTCTCAGCCAGTCCTCCACGTACCAGGCGGGAGATGAAGATGCCTGGAACCCGCTCTAGGCCCTGGGGAGCCACACGTACACTCATGCCATCCCGGATGTAGAAGCCCAGGGGGCGGTCTGAACCATGCTTGTGCAGCCGCACACGACGGTGGGTCTCAGGCAGTAGGTCCACATCTATGACTGAGGAAACCTGGCGGAAGTCCTGGGGCAGGCTGATTAACAAAGGTGGCCGGGTGCGCAGAGGGGCCACTGGTCGCAGCAGGAGCCCTTTCCTACGACGCTGCAGAGAGTTGGAGGCAAAAGCCAGGCCGCTGGAGTCACCTTCTGCTGCAGGAGAGGGGGGTGCTGAGATTAGAGACTGCTCTCCCACTTGGGCATTTTACAGAGGACAATGTCACTGTTCCCTATCACTTGGAGGTCAGACCAAGGGCAGGGACTGCATAAGGTTAAGCCTGGGAGCCCTGGGTATGGACTTACCCTTGTAGCCCTGCCCTCTCACCCTACCCAAAAGAGGCTGCCCACAGTACCCCATCCTCACCCCGCTTCTGCACCAGTAGGCGCAGCGGCGGGGGTCCGCTGGCCAGGGCGCGATGCAAGCTGTCGTCGTTGGTAAGGGGCAGCAAGTCGCCATGAGCATCGGTATAGCCAAGCAGCACGTCCAGGCCCGGGATCTGGTGCACCACACACAGCAACCGCGAGAACTCCTGGAAACCGCTCACCGAAGCGCGGGGCAGCGCAAAGCGTCGGAACTCAGCGTCAAACTGGAGGCGGGAGGGGAGAGGGAGAGGTGGGTCAGAACAGAGCCCGCACCCCTTTCTCACCCACCACAGGTCTGAGGCTGGCACGGGTGGAAAAGAAAGGGCTGCCGCAAAAGCTGCAACCTTAAGCCCAGACTACAGCTCCCAGTACAAGGGACGTTATCCAAGGTCTCCCCGCCCTCCACATACCCAGGCCACAGAGGGACTTTCAAGGCCAAGAAGGATGGATGAGGGAAGGCGGAAAGAAAAGCAGAATAAGACGTGGATGGAGGACAGAAAGAGGTGATGGAGACCAAGGAGCAGGAAAGGAGAAAGAGGGAATTGGGATCGCCTAAGGCCAGAGCCGGAGGAGCCCTTACTTTGCTCTTCACCTCGACGATGCTATCGGGAGTGCGTGCGGGAGTCTTCTGGGGCCTGGCCATTGCGGGGCCGGGGACAGTGCCCCAGGCAGCCCGCCGAGGCGCAGGTGCTCAGCCCAGCCGGCCCGCCCGCGCCGCCCCGCCCCGTCCTCCCACCCGGACCATGACGTCAAGGGGGCCGGGACACGGAGGAACGCAGAGTCCACGTTTCCTAGGAAACGGAGATGTTGGCGAAGAGGGCTTCCTCTTCTCTTACGTCATTACGCTATAGTTTGCACGTTCCGGGAGTGGAGAGGGAGTTGGCCAATCCGGGAAGAGAATGAGGGAAATGACATTTATTGACTGCTGCTGTCTGTGTTGTCATTTCCAGGGGTCTTACAAGACCGCACATTTTGTAAGTGAGGAAACTAAGTCATAGTATTTTGCGAAATTTCTCGGGATTAGAGGGCTGAAGTGGCTTCGAGTCAACTCACTAGGATCGTCCGCCTCCACATGGTCCTCAGCCATTGGCCCTTTCTTTTCCTTTTCTTTCCTTCCTTCACTTTCTCTCTCTTTCTTTCCTTTTAAAAAAAAGATTTTATTTTTACTTATTTATTAGAGACAGAGAGGGAGAGAGAGAATGGGCGCGCCAGGGATTCGAGCCACTGCAAACGAACTCCAGACATATCCGCCACCATGTGCATCTGGCTTACGTGGGACCTGGAGAATCCAACTGGGGTCCTTAGGTTTCACAGGCATGTGTCTTAACCGTTAAGCCATCTCTCCAGCCCCTCTTCTTTCTTTCTTTTTTGGTTTTTCAATGTAGGGTCTCACTGTAGCTCAGGCTGACCTGAAATTCACTATGAAGTCTCAGGTGGCCTCGAACTCACGGCAATCCTCCTACCTCTGCCTCCCCAGTGCTGGGATTAAAGACGTGCGCCAACACGCCCGGCTCCTTCCTACCTTTCTTCCTCCCTCCTTTCTTTCTCTCCTTCCTTCCTCCCTCCCCTCTTTCTCTCTCTCTTCATTTCTTTCTTAACTTTTTTTTCTTTTCAGGTGTTACGGGAATGTTGGTAAACATCCCAGATGCCAGGCTGCTGCTCTGAGATGCCGGAGTGAGAAAAAGCAGGCAGCATCCACACGGCCCGCCTCCAGACGCCGCACCGAAGTTCGTGAGCAGGACGCCTACTGCACACGCGCGAGCGCGCAGGCGGGCGGAGCTCGGCCTCAGGACCCGCCTTCCTGCCCCTGCTTCCTCTTCCGACCCGCGGTGGCGCGGCGGGAAGCGTTGGGCGCTGCGTGCCGCTAGGTGCCGCCGCCAGGGATGGCAAGCTCGGGGAGCCTGGTCCTGCGGCCCTGGATTCGAGAGCTGATCCTGGGTTCAGAAACCCTGTCAAGTCCACGAGCCGGGCAACTGCTCAAGGTGAGCAAGCCACTCAGGGCCCAGATCCCGCGCTGGGACCGGGGCGGTGAGCTAACATCAGTCGCTACCCTCAGGTGCTCCAGGACACGGAGACTCCAGGCCCATCCTATGCCCCTGACAAGCCTGACGCCGGGGCCATGCTGCTTGTATCGGACGGAACCCACAGTGTCCGGTGCCTGGTAACGCGTGAGGCCCTGGACACCTCGGACTGGTAAGAGGGATGCCATTTAGCCAGTGTAGGCGGAAGCCCTGAGTAGGAGCGCGAGGTTGAGCCCTGGGTGGGCGGGTCATGTCACAGGCGTCAGCGGGCTGGACAGTGAGGCCTGCGCCCACAACAGGGAGGAGAAGGAGTTCGGATTCAGCGGGACCGAAGGCCGCTTGCTGCTGCTGCAGGTCTGCCGGCTCCGCATCCAGGTCTCCCAGGGCCGCACGGTGAGTGGGAAAGCTCACTCAGGCGGGTTGGTTACCATCCCACGCTCTTGGTGACAACTCCTAAGATCCACCTCCCTCTAAACTCTTCAGCCTGCTGAGTTCTACCTCCAGGTGGACAGCTTCAACCTGCTGCCCACAGAGCAGCCCCGGATAGAGGTGATTGATTGGTAAGTGATGACTCTAGGGAATAGGCTATAACTCAATAGCAAAACACTACTGTAAGCCAGGCGTGGTAGCGCATACCTTTAATCCCGGGATTTGGGAGGCAGAGGTAGGATTGCTGTGAGTTCAAGGCCACCCTTAGACTACATAGTGAATTCCAGGTCAGCCTGGGCTTGAATAAGACCCTACCTCAAAAAAAAAAAAAAAAAAAAAAAAAAAAACTGGCTTAGCACGCATGGGGGGGTTCAGACCCCCAAAGCAAATGAAGCTTCCACCTCCCATCTCCTCACCCTTACTGGCATAGGGCTTTGGGTGAGACAACTTGGAACTTAGTAACACTGACTGCCTACCCCTCCTCTTTACTCACCAGTAACCAAGACTCAGATGTGCAGAAAAAGCTCTGTGACTGCCTTGAGTAAGTCTGGGGTTATACCCTGAGGCTGAGTGAGGTGTGGTGGTCAGGGGTTGGTAAACCTGGGAAGGTGTCAGGATTTTCCTGAGGTTTGTCCACTCTGTTTCTGTAGGGACCACCTTTCAGAATCCACTTCATCCAGTGCAGGTACTGGAGGTGTTGCCCAGTGACCCTAACTCTGTGGAGTTTCTTCTGCCATCACTTCATGCTTCCTCAGTAAGTACCTTACCCACATACACCCTTACCATTTTCTTTGATCTTCAGTCCTTTGCCTGATCCTCTGTTCTCAGGCTTAACACTCTCTCAGCTTCTGGACGAGGTGCAGGAGGACCAGGAGCATTGGGGTGCGCTAGTATGCCTGGCTGAGAGCTGCCTGACTCTGGCAGGCCCTTGTACACCACCCACACTTACCCACTGGGCTGCCTCACGCTGCAAGGCCACGGTCAGTGTGGGGCTCCCCTTGGGAGGTATTAAGGTGAGGCTTAGGCAAGAGTCATGCTGAGACTCATGTCCCACAGGGAGAAACAATATACACTGTCCCCAGCTTATTGCTGCACATCTCAGAGAATGACCAGCAAATTCTGAGCTCTCTGGACTCAAGTCAAGGAGCACAGGGTAAGGAGAACTAGAGAGGTCAAAGGGGGAATCTTTGGAACCCGGGGCTCATGAGCCTTTTCAAGACTACCAGACACTGAGCTGCTGCCTCCAGAGCCAGCTCTACAGGACCAATTTCTGACCTTGATCTCCTGTTCTTCACCTAGTTCCTCAGGAAAGATGGTGCTCAGACCATAAGCATTCAGGGTTATCCAGCTTCTGGGCAGGGTGTTATAAACTGTTATGCTGTACATTGGAGATGGATATTTATTATTTATTGATTTATTGATTTGTCAGAGAAAGAGGGAGGGGGAGACAGAGAGAGAATAGGCGCACCAGGGCCTCCAGCCACTGCAAACGAACTCCAGATGTTGCATGTCCCCTTATGCACCTGGCTAACGTGGGTCTTGGGGAATCGAACCTGGGTCCTTTGGCTTTGCAGGCAAACCACCTTAACTGCTAAGCCCTCACTCCGGCCCTGGAGATGGATATAGACCCTGCAGGCCTATCTGAGCTCACAGGCTACTCAGCCTAAGCTGAAAGGGCTGTGTTCACAGTCAGTCTTCTTTTACCCAGGAACCCCTGCCTTACCCAGCCATGTGCTGTTGGAGGAAAGTGGCGCCAGCGTTAGCCTTCTGTCAGCCTTGGCTGCTCCAGACCGGGTGCAGAGGGACAGCTCCCAGCATTTACCAGCTGTCTGCTCACCCTCCCCCAGACCTGAGCCCCCCAGGATCCCATCCCCTAGTTGTATACCTAGCTCCCCACTCCGGAACCATACCCCCAGTCTTTCACCCCTTGGGCACGCCCCCAGTCAGGCATGTGTGACCAGAGACCAGAAGCTGAACCTGGAGAAAAGGGGGCTAAGATTGCCCCTCAAGAACCAGCAGCTTTTTCCAAGGAGTAGAGCCAAAGGAATCCAGGAGCCCTGCCCTGTCTGGGTGAGCACTGCCTCTCTACAGCAGGAGGGATGGATGGAAAGGGCTATGGGTAGAGCTGGGAAGGGGTGGAGGGTAGTCTCGGATGGGATTAAGGGTCCTTACCGGCCTCTCCTGATACCACCCCCCCCTTTCAGGACCCTCCAAAAAGGCATTGTGATGGTTCTGCCTTTCAGTATGAGTATGAGCCACCCTCTATCTCCCTCTGTTCCCAGGTCCAAGCTGCCAGGTAAGCACATGGGGCTCTCCCTACTTTATTGGTAACAGCACCTGTCCCAGGTGACTTTAACCTACAACCATGCTTTCTTCCCAGACTTCCTCCTCAGCTTGTGGCCTGGGCCTTACAATTTCTGATGGAGCCAACACCTGAATCTGAGCTAACACAGATGTGAGGGTCATACATTGGGGAGAATGTGTACATACAGGTCTGTGCCAAGGAGTGGAAAGACAGTGCTTCACACTCTGTTTCCTTCAAGTTTTTTAATAAAATAATCTCATGCGGCAGGAAAGGAGAGGATCAGAGATTGGGGCCGCCGCCTCTTTGGTCTGTGGCTGGGGAGGGAAGGCTCCTCTCAGGACTGGAGGGCTCTATGGGCTGTGTGGGTGAAATATTGGTTCCAAGGCTAGATCCTGTGGAGGGAAAGAGGAAAGTTCTGGGTTGCACTGAGTGGTGGTATCATTCTCCCACATGCCTTGGTCCCTTCTTACCTAGACTTGGGGATGAGGGTGCCTCGAGCTTCGGTCTGCGCTTGAGAACAGGGGAGCGCTGCAGCCTCAGCGGCCGTTCTAAAGGACACAAAAGCTTGCTGTCTGGCCATCTCCAACACTTCTCCCCACTTCCAGTGCATGGAAAACACATGCATATGGTACTGCCTCAGCTTCCCCATCTGGTGTCCTCCCACTCCTGGCAGAGGTTGCTCTTAAGGGGTTGGAGCCAGGGCTAGTAGGAAAGGCTTGTCGAACTCTAGTTTTTTTAGGTAGGGTCTCGCTCTAGCTCAGGCTGACCTGGAATTCACTCTGTAGTTCCAGGCTAGCCTTGAACTCACTGTAATCCTCCTACCTCTGCCTCCCAAATGCTGGGATTGAAGGTGTGTGCCACCACACCTGGCTGGCTTGTCAAACTCTTGCACCTGGCCTTCGAGCTCCTTAATTTCTCTGGTCATCCTACCACTGGTGGCCCCCCACCAAAGGCCAGAACCAAGATGGAATTCCAAGAGCCCATCCTTCCCCATCTCCTGAACTTAAGCACACATAGAGCTGTCTCCCTCACCAGCAGGGGCCTGGAGCTGATCCTCATGCACAGACACTGCTCGTCGCCCTGCCGAGAGAGGCCTCGGCCTCAGCTGGCCATCTAGGGGAGGCCAAAGTATCAGGGTATGCTCCCAGGAGCTGCCTGCACCCAGCCCTTGCTCCCAGTTTCAGGTTCCAAGAGGAGCTGAGTTGCCAGCAAGGTCTCCTCCAGTTCCCAGCCTAGGGTTGGGGTAGGAATGGAGTGCCTACCTACCTTCATTTCTAGGGCCCAAGCAAGGGTCCTCTGGGAGGTTCAGGATGTCTGGGGATGGGCTGGGTCTTCGGGGGCTTGGGCTGGGACAAGGGGAGGGGGGACCTGGACCATCCTGTTGGCCCCAACCACGGCCTCTGAGCTCTGCGTTCAGCTGCTGCCCCAGTGTCTTCCAGGTGGCGGACTCAGGCCCCTGACCCCCTGGCCCTGGCCTGCGTGAGGGGTCTGCAGGGAGAAGAATATTAGCCAAAACCTGGACTGGGCCTTGTAGATAGGTCTGAACAATGGTTTGATCTCCTTTCTATCTGTCCCAGTCCCTCCCATGTTACATGCAGTGGCTCTCACTCACCAGCAGATACAGAGTGGGTACGGGACTTGATTGAGATGGGAGGGGTCTCCGTGGAGCTGTCCATAATGTCACCTGCAAGGCGGGGCTGGGGACTCAGGCACCAGACCTTAGAGGCGAGGGGAAGAGAAGCCTGGCCTCTCCCCTCCCCAGGAGAGCAAGTACCTTGGGTGCTGTCCCAAAGGCCATCTCCTCCCCCTAATTTACTCCCTTACCCCAGGGTTCCACTTACCATCTGAGCCTGCCTTCTTGATCTCACCATCTTTGCTCTGTAGGAAACAAGGCAGTCAAACACCAGCCTCATCTTTCTCACCCTAGCCTTATCTTTTTGTTGCTCTTAAAACTTATTCAAGGGCTGGAGAAACTGCTTAGTACTTAAGATGTTTGCAAATCCAAAGGACCTTGGTTCAGTTCTCCAGGACCCATGTAAGCCAGATGCACAAGGTGGTGCATGCATCTGGAATTTGTTTGCAGTGGCTAACGGCCCTGGTGTACTCATTCCATTCTCTGCCTCCCTCCCTCTCTCTCTCTTTCTTTCTTTCTGTCTCTCAATAAATAAAAATTAAAAAGCCCGGCATGGTAGCACACGCCTTTAATCCCAGACTTGGGAAGCAGAGGCAGGAGGATTGCCGTGAGTTCAAGGCCACCCTGAGACTACATAATAAATTCCAGGTTAGCCTGGGCTAGAGTGAGATCCTACCTTGAGAAACCCAAATAAATAAATAAATAAAAATAAAATGCTGGGCTGGAGAGATGGCTTAGCGGTTAAGCGCTTGCCTGTGAAGCCTAAGAACCCCGGTTCGAGGCTTGATTCTCCAGGTCCCACGTTAGCCAGATGCACAAGGGGGCGCACAAATCTGGAGTTCGTTTGCAGTGGCTGGAGACCCTGGTGTGCCCATTTTCTCTCTCTCTCTGCCTCTTTCTATCACTCTCAAATAAATAAAAATGAACAAAAAAATTAAAAAAAATAAAAATAAAATGCTAAAAATCTCATTCAAGCCAGGTGAGACCCTGCCTCGGAAAGCAACAACAATAATAAAAAAAAAAAAAATTAAAAGGGCAGGTGTGGGCTGGAGAGATGGTTTAGCAGTTAAGGCATTCACCTGTGAAGCTTAAGGACCCAGGTTCGATTCCCTAGGACCCATGTGCATGCATCTAGAGTTCATTTGCAGTGGCTAGAGGTCCTGGCACACACGTTCTCTGCCTTCATTCTCTCTCAAATAAATTAGAAAAAAAAAAAGTGCTGAAGAGATAGCTTAGCTGTTAAGGCGTTTGCCTGCAAAGCCAATGGACCTCAGTTCGATTCCCCAGGACCATGTAAGCCAGATACACAAGGTGGCACATGCGTCTGGAGTCTGCAGTGGCTGTAGACCCTGGCACACCCATTCTCCTTCTCTCTCTCTCTCTCACTCACTCACTCAAATAATACACAAAATATTTTTTTTAAAAGGCCAGGTGTGGTGACACCTTTAGTCCCAGCACTTGGGAGGCAGAGGTAGAACGACTGCCATGAGTTTGAGACCAGCCTGGGACTACAAAGTGAGTGCCAGGTCAGCCTGGGCTAAAGTAAGATCCTACCTCAAAAACAAAATACCTCACTCACAGACTGCCCACCATGGGCTGGCAACAATATGGCAAATCCAGTGCCTGCCTTCTGAGCTGAGAGTCTGAGTAATTGGTACACATGGCATACATGACATGGCATACATGAACACCTATGATGCAGAGATTGTGATTTCAAGGTAAGATTTCTCTAGCCCAAGCTGACCTGGAACTCACTCTGTAGTCCCAGGCTGGCCTCAAACTCACAGTGATTCTACCACCTCTGCCTCCTGAGTGTTGAGATTAAAGGTGTGTACCACCACGCCTGGCTGTTTTTTGTTGTTCTTTGTTTTTTCCAAGGTAGGGTCTCACTCTAGCCCAGGCTGACCTGGCATTCACTCTGTAGTCTCAGGGTGGCCTTGAACTCACGGAGATCGTCCTACCTCTGCCTCCAGAGTGCAGGGATTAAAGGCATGCGCCACTACATCTGGCCTGGTTTTATTTTTGTTTATTTTTTATTTACTTGAGAGTAACAGAGAGAGAAAGAGGCAGATAGATAGAGAATGGGTGTGCCAGGGTCTCCAACCACTACAAATGAACTCCAGATCCATGTGCCACCTTGTGGGTCTGGCTTACATGGGTCCTGGAGAATCAAGCCTCAAACCGGGGTCCTTAGGTGTCACAGGCAAGCACTTAACTGCTAAGCCATCTCTACAGCCCCTGGTTTTGTTTTGAGATGGACTCACTATATAACCCAAGTTGGCTTTACTTGAAATTGTCCTGCTTCACCTTTCTGAATGTCGGGGTTACATACTTATATCACCATACCCACAGACAGTGTTATTTCTTAGTTCTATGTTGTACATTTTATACTTTAGTGTTACTAAATTCAGCCCATCTCCTTTCAAGTGTGTTTTTCTTGTAAAGCTGTTCAGTGACTGGTTCATCAGGGTGATGTTAGAAGGGGGTATGACTAGAGTAGCATTAGCAGGGAGGACATGGAAGGGAATCAGGAACATCCACTAGGAGATGCAGGGATAGCTGAGGAACCTGGGAAATGGATGATGAATCTGGTCATGAGACAGACAGGAATGAGAGATGCCCAAGGGAGGAGAGCAGGAAGGTCTAAAGTGACCGGGATTAAGACCTCGTAGGACCTTGTAGCTGGATTAGGAGCCTAGATGGGGTCTCCAGAAGCCCTGGAGGACTAGCTGTTTCAGGTACAGGTGACTAGGTCAAATTTTTTGGTTAGATCTGCAGAGAAAGGAAGAGCTTTTTTTTCCATCCTAGGAAGAGCATCAGTAGCCTGGGCCAGAGTAGAAGAGGAAAGAAAGTTATATCCAATGACTATTTTAAGAGGGAGGAGTGTTAAAATTAGATCTATTTATGCCAAGAGTTTCTTCCCTCCTGGTCACACGTGTCACCCACAGATTGCCACTTGCTCCCTCAGTTCACACTCACAATCCTTCCCAACTCACTTGTTTCCTCTTGCCTTCAGCGCCTGCACTGCCCCTGCTCACACCAATCCTCTGCAACATCACTTGTACCCGTTGCTCAAATGATGGGGCCAGCTCAGTGTCTCCTCGCTCCAGGGGCCGCCTCTGGGGACAGAGATGCCCAAATGGAGAAAGAGTTCACTGCCCTCCATTCCCAAGATCCCTCAGCCCCTATCACCAGGCCTCACCTTGTCAGGTCTGGCACCCAATGTTGCCTCCTCCTCAGCAGGAAGCAGGATCATGGAGTAGGCCTTGCTTTCCCGTGTATAGCGGGGCCGGCTTCTGCGGGTAGGGTCAGGGCTGCTGGTGCCTCCCTCAGCCCCTCCAGGCTCCTCACCACGGCCAGGGCGGGCTGGTGGCCGTAACAGGTCCCCAAGTGTAGCTTTTCTGGCACGGGCAGCTGCCCCAGGGCTGGTCTCTAGATCAGGCCGTGGGCTCCGTGTTGAACGAGGCTTCTTAAATGCAAAGAGGGTGCCCAGCTTCTTTCGAAGTGTACGGGGGACAGGAGTGGCACCACCTTCTTCTGTAGCTGGGTCTTCATCAGGGGCCCAGCTGTGGGGACATTCATTAGTGACAGTGGAAACCCATGGACAACCCACCCTGTCCCACCCCCTGCAACTGACCCTCACTCACAGGCGATCCTGCTGGATCAGCCTTTTGGAGAAGAATTCCTCCACACCCTCGTCCACGCGGGCACTGAGCCCATTCCCTTCTTGCAGCAGGGCTGGGGCCACCTGGGAGATATTGGCAGGTCAAGGGTCAGGGCTAAGTGCAACTGTGGCTTCTCCCCCATCCCTTTTCATCATCCTGGCCCTGGCCTGGAGAACATGCGGAATGAAGCTAGGGGCTGGCCTTCACTCCCACTGCTGCCTCTGTACACAACCCAGTCCACGCCTGTTGTCTCACAGATGCTATGTCCTGAACCACCTGGTCATCAGCAAGCTCGCCCCTGGGACCGTACGTTCCGACTTCCCACTCCCTCTGCTCCTACTGGTTTCCTGCAGTACCCTCGCTCCTGCCCCCACCCCACCGGGCCTGCTCCCGGCTCAGTGGCGCCGGCTGCTGCGTCAGACCCTCAGGGGGCCTCAGGGCCGGCTGCTCCTCATCTTCTGCCAGTGCCCACTGCCGCTTCTGGTACCCAGCCCACACACACATACATCTCCCCACGCATCCACTCGCCCGACGCGCAGCATACGCAGGAGTGTCCCCGCGGCCCAGCCGCCCGGTGTCTTTCAGTAACCCCAGGAAAGGGAGGGCAAGGCGGACAGCCGCCCTCCGCACGTTCACCCATGCAGCAGACCGCTCCAAGGCAGGAGTCCTCGGTGCAGGTGTATCTCCCTCGAATCCCGCACACCCTTGGCCCCTTATGATGGGCATGGCCTGGGGTGAGGGATGATCAAGAAGCCAGGGTGCGATCAGATGGCCTTGGGCCCCCACAACACATCTTCTTGCCCCTTTATCACTCGTATGGAGCGACGAAACCACCCTCGACCCCAAAGTCCATGAGCTCCAGAGCGGCGGCGGGGGGGGGTTACCTGGGGGCCCCCCGGCGGCGGGCGGTGGTGGTGCTGCCGGCGTGGCCGCGGCCGGGCCCGGGTCGGATGGCGTAGGGGCTGCCCGGCGGGTGGCAGGTCCATGCGAGGCAGCGGGACGGCGGGTGGTCCAGGGGCAGCGGGGCTCGGAGAGCCGCGCGCAGACGGCCCAGCCTGCGGCTCAGCATCTTCCCCCGGAGCCGCCAGCTCGGGCTCCGGCTCTGCTTCCTCAGCAGCACCTGCGGCGGGAGCACCAGGAGAGCACAGAGCGTCGAACTCGGGAAGGTGGCAGTGGAGGCGCTCGGGCGGCGGGGGACCCGCCCAAGGCGCGGGGAGGGGCCCGGCTACGCCGCCCGCCCCTCCCCCCGCCGTCGCTGTCCGCGGTTCTGAGCGCGGCCCCGAGCGCGCGCGGCTCCGGCTCGGGCTCCGCTCGGCCGCCAAGCATGCGCGTCTAGGAGTTAGGGAAAGCGGTGTGTGTGTGTGTGTGGACCTGGCGGGGGGGAGGTTTCGTGGCCTCGGTCTGCTCAGGTCCCACTGCATGCTGAAAACAGCCAACCCCAGCTCTGCAGGTTGCACAGACAGGGTCCTGGCTTGGCTCAGGCAAGAGTCAGGGTATACCCAGGCTATATGACTAAAGAAGTGCTCAGTGGGCTGGAGAGATGGCTTAGCGGTTAAGCGCTTGCCTGTGAAGCCGAAGGACCCCGGTTCGAGGCTCGGTTCCCCAGGTCCCACGTTAGCCAGATGCACAAGGGGGCGCACGCGTCTGGAGTTCGTTTGCAGAGGCTGGAAGCCCTGGCGCGCCCATTCTCTCTCTCTCCCTCTATCTATCTTTCTCTCTGTGTCTGTCGCTCTCAAATAAAGAAAGAAAGAAATAAGAAAGAAAGAAAGAAAGAAAGAAAGAAAGAAAGAAAGAAAGAAAGAAAGAAAGAAAGAAAGAAAGAAAGAAGGAAAGAAAGAAAGAAGTGCTCAGGTCTAACAGAACTTTTTAGCTCACGTGAGTGAACACCCTCCCCACACATCTTCTACCTGCCCCCCCGACTCTGACTTACCATGAGGGGAGGTGACAAGGTGAGGGCAGTGGCTGGGCTCAGGCCATTTCTGTGTAGAACTAGCATCCTGGTGAGATAGGAACAATTTCAGCCTGAGGTGGGGGGTTGGAACACAACCCCAGAACTGTCTCTCATCTCCCACACCCCAGAGCAAGATGAAAGAACTATAGTTTTAAGCCTGGAATTCTGGAATCATTTACCTTCTCCTCTTTCTCCTCTTCGTTCTCCACAGGGAAGAAAAGTCCTTCCAATTCCCCAGGCCCAAGAGGGCTGGGCTCACCTCCACCCAGGGCTGATACAGCAGGGGGCGTTGTCACTGGTGCTTGCTGAGCCAGACTCTCCACCTGCAGTTCCAGGATGCCCAAAGATGGGCAGAGCTAAGAAAACCCTGAAGTAGCCACCTTCGTAGGTGACATGACAAAGTCTCCTGCAAGGTGATGGCCAAGTCACTCTGCAAGTATGTTCCCAGCATGTCCTCACCAGTCTATCCCGGGCTGCATTCAGACCGGCCAGAGCCTGAGCCATAATGCTGTCTGCCAGGGTCCCTGTGACTGACAGGCGCATGTTCCTGAGGGCAGGAGAGGGTGAGGGTTAGTGTGCAGGCTCTGCCCACACTTGCCCATCCCAATCTCATTCAGCCTACCTGAGCCTAGTGAAGGTATCTTGTAGCAGCTGCTCTGGAAGCAGGTCTGGGAGGCTCCTGGAGCCTGCTAAGACACCCTCTAGCTGTTCCCTGCAGCCAGGTCCCTGCAGCATTTTGGGGCAGAGACTCCTTGTTGTGTCCAGTGTGGCATGAGTGAAGTCCTGAACAAAGGTTACAGCATAGCAATGGTGTGGTGAGAGTCCAGGATAGGTTTATTGGTATGATCTCCATCAAACCTCCGTTTACTAAGGGGATGTCACAGTCAAGTTTATGAGTTGGGGTCAGGCTCATGTATGGAGGAGGTAGGTCTGGGTCAGGAATACCATCTTACCTGGATGTCCTGGCGGCAGACCTCCCCCACCTGTCCCAGGAGGCCCCCCAACTTCTGCTGCAGCTGCCAGTGATGGCTTGGGGAGTTTCCAGCCTCATAGAGAGTAGGAAGAATCTGAGGTGTGATGAGGAAAAGAAGGGCAAGTTGACATGTAACTAGAAGCAGAAAGGCCTACATAGTGGGGAGGGTGTACTCACACTGAGAGAGAAGTTAGCATTTTGGATGGCATCCTCGGCCTGGTGCACAACAGCCTCAGCCTGGGGCCCAGCCTCACAGCCAAGCAGCTCCATATGCTCCTGCACTGACTGACACAGTTCATTCACTTCCTGCTGGAGGCATAACAGATTGGTCCTAGACCTATGTCCTCCCAGTCTCCCACCCTGCCTGCCTCCCTCCTAGGGTCTTGGACAAGGTGGGTGAAGTTCTGAAGCCATACTATCAGCCAATTGCTGAGCAATCCTATCTGTTCAAGAATTGAGAGCACTGTCTCTTTATTTAGTCATTTTAGGGTCTTAGAAGAGGAAGGAAAGAAGCTGTTGGTCACTGTTTTTGTGGTTTTTGTAATGGATTTTTTAAGGTAAGAACATCTCGAAAAGGCAAGTTAGATGACGATGCCAGAGACTGGACTGCTGGGTCAGGCTACACAGACATCACTGGGGAGAGAAGAGAAGCCTTGTGAATGGGAAGTCAGAGATGGAGCTACAGTTAAGAAATGTGAAGAGAGGGCTGGAGAGATGGCTTAGTGGTTAAGCGCTTGCCTGTGAAGCCTAAGGACCCCGGTTCAAGGCTCGGTTCCCCAGGTCCCACGTTAGCCAGATGCACAAGGGGGCGCACGCGTCTGGAGTTCGTTTGCAGAGGCTGGAGGCCCTGGGGCGCCCATTCTCTCTCCCTCTATCTGCCTTTCTCTCTGTGTCTGTCACTCTCAAATAAATAAATTTTTTAAAAAAAGAAAGAAATGTGAAGAGAGGGCTGGGGAGATGGCTTAGTGGTTAAGGCGCTTGTCTGCAAAGCCAAAGGACCCAGGTTTGATTCCCCAGGACCCACATAGGCCAGATGTACAAGGTGGTGCATATGGCTGGAGTTCATCTGCAGAGGCTGGAGGCCTCTCTCTCTCTCTTCCTCCTCTTTCTCTCTCAAATAAATAAAAATAGAATGTATTAAAAAGAAAGAAAGAGAGGCTGGAGAGATGGCTTAGCAGTTAAGGCATTTGCCTGCAAAGCCAAAGGACCCAGGTTCAATTCCCCAGGACCCACGTTAGCCAGATGCACAAGGGGGCACATGCATCTGGAGTTTGTTGGCAATGACTGGAGGCCCTGGCGTGCCCATTGTCTCTCTCTTTCTCTGTCAAATGTGTAAATAAATAAAATAAAATATTTTTTTAAAAAGGAAAGAAAGAAAGAAGGAAGGAAGGAAGGAAAGGAAGGAAGGAAAAATAAACAAAACTGGGTGTGGTGGCACATGCCTTTAATCCCAGCATTCCACCTGGGAGGCAGCAGTAGGAAGATTGCTGTGAGTTCGAGGCCACCCTGAGGCTACATAGTTAATTCAGGCCAGCCTGGTCCAGAGTGAGACCAAAGGAAAGGAAATGTGAAGAGAGGGCTGAAGAGATGGCTTCGGGGTTAAGTATTTGCCTGTGAAACCTAAGGACCCCATTCGAGGCTCAATTCCCCAGGACCCACTTAGGCAGATACACAAGGGGGCGCCTGCATCTGGAGTTGGTTTGCAGTGGCTGGAAGCCCTGGCATGCCCATTCTCTCTCTCTGTGTCTGCCACTCTCAAAGAAGTAAATAAAAATTAATTAATTAATTAAAAAGGAAAGAAATGTGAAGAGAGAGCTGGGCATGGTGGCACATGCTTTTAATCCCAGCATTTGGGAGGCAGAGGTAGGAGGGTCGCTGTGAGTTCAAGGCCACCCTGAGATGACAGAGTGAATTCCAGGTTAGCCTGGACTAGTGTGAGACCCTACCTCGAAAAACCAAAAAAAAAAAAGAAAGAAAGAAAAAGAAAAAAAGAAATGTGAAGAGGCCTGGGATCAAACGCATGCATCACCAAGTCTGGAAAAGACTTTTTGAAATAAAATTATTTTTATTTATTTATTTGAGAGAGGGAGGGAGAGAACAAGCATGCCAGGGCCTCCAGCCACTGCAAATAAACTCCAGACACATGTGCTACCTTGTGTATTTGGCTCACAGGGGTCCTGAGGAATCAAATCTGAATCCTTTAGTTTTTCAGGCAAGCACCTTAACCACTAAGCAATCTCTCCAGCCCAGGAAATTTTTTTCTTTTTGATTTTTTGAAGTAGGGTCTTGCTGTAGCCCAGGCTGACTTGGAATTAAACATGTAGACTCAGGGTGGCCTTCAACTCATGATGATCCTCCTACCTCTGCCTCCCAAGTGCTAGGATTAAAAACATGCTCCACCATGCCTGGCCAGAAATATTTTTTAAAGGAAGGTCAGAAAGATTACTCCATCTAAACTCCTTTTTAAATTTCTTTTGTTTATTTTTATTTATTTATTTGAGAGCAACAGAGAGAGAGAGAGAGGAGGGAGGGAGGGAAAGAGAATGAGCGAGCCAGGGCCTCCAGCCACTGCAAGTGAACTCCAGACATGTGCTCCCCCTGGTGCACCTGGCTAACGTGGGTCCTGGAGAATCGAGCCTTGAACCGGGGTCCTTTGGCTTCGCAAGCAAGTGCTTAACCGATAAGCCATCTCTCCAGCCCTAAACTCCTTTTAAAAATTATTTGTTTATTCATTTGGGAGAGAGAGAGAAGCAGAGAGAGAGAGAGAGAGATAGCATGGACGTGCCAGACCTCCTGCCACTGCAAACAAACTCCAGCTACATGCTCTACTTTGTGCATCTGTCTTTACATGGTATTGGAGAATCAAATCAGGACCATCATGCTTTGCAAGCAAGCACCTTTAATCTCTGAGCCATCTCTCCAGCCCAAGGGTGTAATCTGGATGAGGGAATTGTCTGGGACATAGGACTCAGGAACCCTGTTCGTAGGACAGCCAGACTCTCACACTCACGGAGGTGCCCAGTTACTAAAGGCTGAGGAAGGGGACACTGACCTGCTCTGAGCGGTCTGAAATCAGATCCAGGGGCTTAAGGCAGGATGCACTCTCAGAAGCAGAAGTGTCTGCACGATTGTTCCTCAAGAGACAGGCTTGGATCTTCAGACAAAGAATATTGAGAGAAGGCAGGGTACAGAGTTACCACACAGAAGAGGGCAGAGCTGAAGGGTCACTCACCTGATGGACTGCACGTGCTGTCAGTTCTGGGCGACTGCGTTGTGCCTGGGTCACATCATTCAGTGGCAGAGGCATAGACTTCAGGCTGTGATTCTGCTCCAGGGCCTGAGCCACATCCAGCAGGCCCAGAGCAGATGTGTGATTCCTGTCCCAGATCACAGACCTGGGCCCCACCAGGCTTCAGTTGAACGAAGAGCCTGGCAAGACCTCATCCAACCCTCTAGTTTTATCCATTTGTCTATCCCATCAACCTGCTCTCCTTAATGTATTCCATACCTAACCCACCTAACCCCCCCCATTGGTCCCACCCATATGATGATCCTGAAGACCCTGCCCACCGGAGCCTCGTATTGACTCGCAGAGCCTTGGCCAGCATCTTGGCTCCGGCGTCCCCCAGAGCATTGCCACTGATATCCAGCGTTGTCAGTTTAGGATTGGTGCCTAAGGCCTGGAGCAGTATGCTGGCACTCAGCTTCAGCCGGGACTCAGCCACAGATAGAGATTGCAGAGGCTGTGGTTAAGAGAAAGCTATTGAGGGCTGGAGAGATGGCTTAGCTGTTTAGGCGCTTGCCTGCAAAGCCAAAGGACCCAGGTTTGATTTCCCAATTTCCATGTAAAGCCAGATGTACTAGGTGGCACATGCATCTGGAGTGCATTTGCACTGGCTAGAAACCCTGGCATGCCCACTCTCTCTATCTGCCTCTTTCTCTTTCCCAGATAAAAAATAAAATAAAATAAATAAACAGAAAACCATCAACATCTGGAGGAGGATTCAACAAAGATAGCAGGTGTCAAAGTTTAAGGGAGCAAGTGAGAAGAGTTGGAAGAGTCCATTGCTTCAAGACCCCACAAGGTCCAGTGAACTCACACAGTCATCATCCTGTATGAGCTGAACAATCCGGTGCAGGACGTCATCAAGGGTCTCTCTGTGGGAAGGGATCGCTGTTATTGGACTACCAGAGTGGTAGAGTTTTTTGGGGGGGGCACATGGGTGAAATGAGAGGCTTACTTGCACCGGACGTTGAAGTTCCTTCCAAGGGCCACATGTTTCAGAGACCGGCTCCTCCCTATGGCCAGCACCAGAGTCACCATGTCTGAGCCGAAACCTGAGGGCACCAAGGTGACGCACAAGTCAACGGTGCTGGGTGGGGTGGGGATGGGAATCAGGTGGATGGGTTTCCTGGTGGTCTCACCATTGTCAGTTAGATCCAAGGAGCTCAAGGAGCCTGCATCACAAACTAAGTCTTGTATCACCTGGGCACCCGCTGAGTGCAGCTGGAGGTGGAGTTGGGCCACACTCAAGACCCGCAGGCCAAGGTAGGGGACAGGCAACCAACGCCACCACCATCCCCACTCCCAATGTGTGGGTACACTCCTGGCTCACAACTAGGAAGGGGAGCCCACCTCACAAGCACTGAGGTCCAGGTGCAGGTTGCGGATGTGTGTGTTGAGCGCCAGGCCATCCAAAAGGGCCCTAGAAGAGAATGTCACAGGGTGGGGGGATCTGGGAAAGGGAAACCCAAGATGCAAATGAAAACCAAGAATGTGGGCTGGAGGGATGATTTAGTGGTTAAGGCATTTGCCTGCAAAGCCAAAGGACCCAGGTTTGATTTCCCAGGACCTACATAAGCCATATGCACAAGGTGGCGCATGCATCTGGAATTTGTAGCAGCTGAAGGCCCTGGAGAGCCCATTCTCTATCTGCCTCTCTCTCTCTCTCTCTCAAAAACAAACAAACAAGAACAACAACAATAAAAAAATAAAATAAAATAAAATAAACAGCAGGGCATGGTGGCATATGCCTTTAAACCCAGCATTGGGGAGGCAGAAGTAGGAGGATCACCGTGAGTTCGAGGCCACCCTGAAACTACATAGTGAATTCCAGGTCAGCCTAGGCTAGAGTGAGACTACCCCCCGCAAAAACAAACAAACAAACAAACAAGAAGACAAGCCAGGTGTGATGGCGCACACCTTTAATCTCAGCACTCAAGAGGCAGAGGTAGAAGGATCACCATGACTTTGAGGCCAGCCTGAGACTACATGGTGAATCCCAGGTCAGTCTGGACCAGAGCAAAACCCTACCTGGGGGAGGGGGGAAGGCAGGGGCCAGGACAAACTAGATGGTGGGTGTGACAGGCAACAGAAGAGGGATCGAGGGATGAGGTATCTGAGGCCTGGTCAAGGTGATGACTGCACAGGCGAGAGGCACGGCTGTGGGCAGCAGCACTGACCTGAGCGCTTCAGGTGGCAGCTTGCAGCCCGCCAGGCCCAGGTGCCTCAGTGTCTCAGTGCTACTGAGGAAGAGCTGCAGAGCAGCAGGCACAGCCCGAGACTTCCTGGGTTAGAGTGAGAGAAGTGAGCTTCAGGCGCAGGGAGGTGATTCCTGGCCAGCCTCTCCCCTGCCTCCCTACCCGGACCAGTTCTTCATACGTGCGGGAAAAGATATTCCTTGAGGCATCGAGGTGGGCGAGCTTGGCACAGCAGCCTCCAGATAATGCTGTAAAAAGCTATGGGAAAGTGGTGTTGGCTACACCTGCCTTTCCTACCAGCGCCCTGCCCTCCAGTGTACTCTAGCTCTGGCTAGAGTCCCACCGACCACCCCCTGCCCCCCCAACACTCTCACAGTGTCCAGCGCTGTGTCAGTGCCTGCGAGATTCAGGACGGTCAGAACGTTAGGACGGCTCAGGAAGCTATAGAGGCCCTGGTAGAGGACAGTGGCAGGGAGGGGTCAGAGACTGCTGGCTAGGGCTTCCTGACATCCCTGTCTGGACCTTCATGACTATGGTCAGATTCACTAGAGAGGCCAGGTCTCAGGATCTTTCGCCCAATCTCTGACGTTGACAACCACCACTTACCCCACTGTCCTCAGAGGCTCCCAGTGCCCCAGGGTTCCCAGAAAGGTCCAGGTGGGTCAGGGTAGAGTCAAAGGCAGCATTGGCTGCCAGTGCCTGGCCCAGAGCCCTCATTCCTGGAAGTAGTGGAGGGGGTGGTGGCTCAGCAATCAAACACACTCACCTCCACCCCTCTCCCACTCCTCCTCAACCCCAGCTACCTCGTGATGTCAATCCTGTCTGGGCCAGGCTGAGCCTCCTCAAGGCTCCTGGACAATGCTCTAGGTGTGTGCTGAGCGCAGCCATACCTGGGGGTAGGGCAGCTCAGTGAGCCCCATCTCCTACTGCCTGCCTTAGGGGTTTCCAGGCTGAGCCATACCTCTGTCATCCAGCAGGTTCCCAGCCAGGCTGAGCTCTCGCAATCCGGAGCTGGAATGTCCTGATAGTGCCTGGGCCAGTCGCCGAACAAAGTCCCTGAGGACAAGATTCCAGGTGTGAAACTGAGCCTAGATTCCCAAGCACTGCTCCCAGCCACCAACAACCCCATCCTAAGTTCCATACTCCCCCCACCCTCTTTTTATTTTCGGTTTTTCGAGGTAGGGTCTCACTTTAGCCCAGGCTGACCTGGATCTTACTCCGTAGTTCCAGACTGGCCTTGAACTCACAGTGATCCTCCTACCTCTGCTGGCTTCCTTCCTTTCCACCCTTGTTTGGGATCCTCACCCTCTCAGGCCACAAGTCTCCAACACCAGCTCCTCCAAGTGGGATGACTGACTCATCATGTGTAGAATCTGTTCTGAGACCTCAAGGCTCTGAAACCAGGGGATTGTGGGGTCAGTAGGCAGGCCCTGGCCCCCACACCCTTGGCGCTTCCTGCCCTCTACCCTCACCAGCTTCATGTCCACACAGGAGAGGCATCGGAACCACAGGTTGTAAGATAGGGCAGCCACGCTCAAGGCCAGGTCTCTGGGCGGGGAAAGAGCAGGAGCAGAGCTCAGGGCCTTCTGGCAAGATTCTAGGCTCAGCATCCCGTACACACAAAAGTGAGGTCCAGGAATATGGGTCCTGGAAGCTTCCTTCCAAATCCCGGCTGGCCCTTACCGGCTGCCAAGGTGGCTGAAGTCACCAAGGGAGAAATGGCGGCAGCCTTGACGATGGTAGATGGTGTCCACATCCTGGATGGGAAGAAAGTGTTCACATCTGACTTCAGGCCATGAATGGCAGAGAAGGGCTCAACATATATATGGTGTACCAGACGTCTCCAGAGCGCCCAGAAAAAGAACCCTACTCTCACCCACTGAATTTCTTCTCGAAAAGGGAAGCCATTGTAGTCACATAGAGCTTCATAAGTCTCCAAGAAGCCGCCTGGGGAGGTGTCAGGGGAGTTATGGAAGGAAAAAGGGAGGCAAAAAGATGAAGATCAGACCCAGCTAGACAGTAACTCTATTTAGTTTGGGAGTTCTCTGATTCCCAGGGCTTGGGAGAAAGCTGGAAGCTCTATACACCCTTGACTTCACCCTTACCACAGGGGCTGCTGGGTCCTGTGGACGCTAAAGGATGGCTTCTCTCCAGCCGCTCCAGCATTGAGGCAGGTGTGGGCTTCCGGAATAGCTTCCTGAGGAGAGGGTACAGAAGAAGGGTCAAGGGACTTCTAGCCCTTGAGAGATAAGAGCACCTTATGGTTGTCTATTGGGACCATCTCCCACTGCCCTCCTCCGGCCTCTTGTAGTTACCAGGCCTCACCCAAGGGTTGAGCGAGGAAAGACCTTTTTGATGGCAGCTGCCACATGCTGGGCCAGCTGTTCCAAGGCGGCCACACCAGGAAACTCCAGGACCAGTTCAGGCAGGGACTCCAACTCAAAGGTGACCTAGGGAGGGTGGGGCTGCTGGCCTCTGGCTCTGTGTGGGGGGCTGGTGTCCCTTCAGAACCCCAAGTACAGGGAGTAAAGCCCACGTTGTAGGCCTAAGTGAGATGCCAGAAGTCTCACCTGAGGAGGCATCTCCTGCAGCGCCATGGCCTGAACTTCCAGGTAGCTGAAAGTGCAGTCCACCTAGAAAGTACCCGAATCAGCCGAAACCAAGCCTGAGCCCCACCCTCAGAAGCCCACTCTTTTGCGCAGTCTGGAGCCTAGAGCCATGCCTACCCAGGCTCCCCTCCAGTCTGCTGCCAGCATAGTGCTAGTGTTGGAAACTTAGAACAAGCAAGGGCAAGGACGGCTCTGCGGAGGTGGCCCCTTGCTGCAGGGCAAAGGACTTGTGGTTAGGCCTAGGACTCACCCTCAGGGGGAGGCAAGTGTGGAGCAGGTAGGCCCTCCATCGTAGCAGTGCCTGGGTGAGACACGATTTGGTAGTTTGGGCAAATCAAGAAGCTTCATGCTGAGCCTGGCCACCCTCCTGGGATCTGTTCCTGCCCACCTTACCAAGACATGGCTTGTAGCAGCACCCTCCTGGGGCAGCCAGGTTTTCAGCAGCAGTTCCACCTCCTTGGGCCACAGGAACCTGGTGATCTCGCCTGTGGAAGGGCCGACTACTAGGTGACTTGGGTCCTCCCATCAGAACCACTCCGTGCCCAAGGTCTGGGCTAGAGAGAGTACGGGTCAGCCAGGAAGAAGCGGAACTTATCCTGGGATGCTGGTCCTTCCTCCCGTTGGGGCAGAGAACCTCTCTGAGCTTGGTGGACCTTTGGTTTGGGGCCAAGTGAGCGGGAAGAGCCGGGTTTACCTTGCAGTTCGCAGGATATGCCACCGTCGGAGGGCTGAGCCATGGGGGCCGGCGGTTCTGGCCCACGAGCTCCGGCGGGAAGGAGCGGCGGGCGGGTGCGCACACACAGGAAGCCGGGGGCCCCCAGCGCGCCGCGCCGCAGCCACCTGCTCCTGCAGCAGCGGAAGGTGCGCGCCGCTTCCTGCCGGGCCCGGCCCTGCCGCGAGGGCTGAGTTCGCTCGGGTCCCGGGCTGCTGGGCGGGCGGGAGGTCGAATCCAAGCCGCCCGCCCGATCCGCTCAGGACCGCTTCCGCCCGGGTGCACCGAGCGGTGGTGTGGCGGGCTGGGTCCAGCCCGTGGAGTGTCGCTTGCGGTCCCCCACGCCCCACTTTCTCCCCAGCTCACTGAAGCCAGCACCAGAGGGCGCCACCCGCCTGGCCATCCCAGGTCGGTGGTAAAGGCCAGGAAGGGCAGGCTCGAAGTAAAGGCGAATGGTCTGTTCTGCAAGGAACATGCAACTATCCATCCAACACGCAAGGTCTTTCCCTGCTCTGATACTGACGCCCGGGACTCCGTTGGAGATTCACGAATATATATATATATATATATATATATATATATATATATATATATATATATATATATATATATATATATATATATATATATATATATATAATTTATTATGAGAGAGAAAGAATGGGCACTCTAGGGCCTCCAGCCACAGCAAGTGAACTCCAGACACATGCGCCACCTTGTGCATCGGACTTACATGGAATTGAACCTGGATCTTTGGGCCTCGTGGTCAAGCTCCCTAACCACTAAATCATCTCTCCAGCTCTTTTTTTTTTAAATAAATATTTTATTTTGACCGAGAGAAAGAGGGAGGGAGAGAGAGAGAAAGAGAGAGAGAATGGGCGCACCAGTGCCTCCAGCCACTGCAAACTCCGGATGCATGGGTCACCTTGAGTATCTGGATTACGTGGGTCCTGGGGAATCGAATCTGGGTCCTTTGGCTTTGCAGGCAAGAGCTTTAACCTCTAAGCCATCCCTACAGCCCACCAGTTCTTTTTATTAATGAAAGAGAGAGAATAGGTACTCCAGGGTCTCTAGCCACTGCAAACGAACTCCAGATGCATGCGCTACCACGTACATCTGGCTTATGTGGGTACTGGGGAATCAAACCTATGTCTTTAGGCTTTTCAGCGCCTTAACTGCTAAATCGCCTCTCCCACCCTTAAAAATATTTTATTTATTTATTTGAGAGAGGGAAAGAGGCAGAGATAGAGAGAGAAAAAGAGAATGGGTGTTCCAGGGCCTGTAGTCACTACAAACGAACTCCAGACACATGGGCCACCTTGTGCATCGGCTTTATGTTGGAACTGGGGAATCGAACCTGGGTCTTTAGGCTTTGCAAGCAAGCACCTTAACCACTGAACCATCTCTCCAACCCTCCATTTCTTAAAAAGTTATTTATTTATTTGATAGTGAAAGTCAGATTATATATATGTGGTTATATGTCTCCAGCCCTCCACTAACTTTCAAAAAAAAGAAAAAGTAATTTGTAGTTGGGTGAGATACACTTGCATATCAGCACTATTGAGGCTGAGATAGGAGGATGAATTTGAGGGCAGCCTAGGCTACAAAGAGAGTGCCCAAGAACAGATGTCTAAGCTTTATAGAAAATGGGAAAGGACCAAAAAAAAAAAAAAACAGGCTTGGAGATGCTGCCTTTAATCCTGCACTTGGGAGACAGAAGTAGGAAGATCATGGTGAGTTTGAGGCCAGCCTGAGGCTACATAGTGAATTCCAGATCAGCCTGGACTAGAGCAAAATCCTACCTCAGAAAGAAAATGGGGCTGGGTGTGGTGGCACATGTCTTTAATCCCAGCACTCAGGAGGCAGAGGTAGGAGGATTGCATTGAGTTCAAGGCCACCCTGGGAATACATGGTGAATTCCAGATCAGCCTGAGCTAAAGCAAGACCCTACCTCGAAAAAAAAAGTGTGTGTGTGTGGGGAGGGGGGTGTCGGCAGGGGGAAGTGGAGTGTTCCGGGAGCTATTAAGAGGCAATCTGTGTTTAAGGTATAACCTGGACCTCAGTGACTCATGGTTAAAGGCTAGGTGTACATGAGTCCTTTTGTGTTTGAACTGTGGAGTTTGGGGAGAATTTGCTGAGAGTACAGCTGCTTTCTTGGTGTGTGTGAGTCCAAAAGTCATGCGCTAGAGGCCTGCCAGCCACAAGCATGTTGCCTACAAAAGACTGGGTAGTAAGATTCCAAAGGATTTACAGACTGCTCCCTCTCTACTTCTATTACATTACAAACTACCTAAACCTTACTTATAAGGAACAGCCTTCTACCCTGACCACAGTTCAGCCAGGCAGAGATGAAAAGTCTTAAAAAGCAGGAAAGCTGGGCATAGTGGTGCACACCTTTAATCCCAGCACCCAGGAGATAGAGGTGGAAGGATCACTGTCTTTGAGGCCACCCTGAGACTAAAAAGTGAATTCCAGGTCAGCCTGGACTAGAGTGAGACCCTACATTGAAAAAAAAGAAAGGAAAAGAAATATACTGAGTGATAGTCCCTTGTCTTCTTCTCATCTCTAGCTATCTGTCCTTGTCTTTGGGGAGAGACTTGGAGCTTCCTCCAGACATGGTCTTCCCCACAAAATTATCAGTCCTAGGTACTCTAGAAGCTGAGGTAGGAGGAACACTTAAGCCCAGGAGTTCTCACGTAGTGAGATTCTGTTCCTTAAAACAAAACGGAAAGCCAGGCATGGTGGCGCACGCCTTTAATCTCAGCACTAGGGAGGCAGAAGTAGGAGGATTGCCATGAGTTCAAGGCCACCCAGAGACTTCATAATGAATTCTAGGTCAGCTGGAGTTAGTGAGACCCTACCTTGAAAGATAAAAGAAAAAAAAAAGATCATGACATCAAAATAAGAGACTGATTGAGAGGGGGAGGGGATATGATGGACAGTGGAATTGCAAAGGGGAAAGTGGGGGGGGGGGAGGAATTACCATTGGATATTGTTTATAATCATGGAAATTGTCAATAAAAAAATAAATTTAAAAAAGTGGATCTGGGGTTGGGCATGGTGGTACACGCCTTTAATCCCAGTATTTGGGAGGCAGAGGTAGGATTGCTGTGAGTTCAAGGCCACTGTAAGAACACATAGTGAATCCCAGGTCAGCCTGGGCTAGAAAGTGAGACCTCACCTCAAAAAAAACAAAAACAAAAGAAAGGGCTGGAGAGATGGCTTAGCGGTTAAGCGCTTACCTGTGAAGCTTAAGGACCCCGGTTTGAGGCTCAATTCCCCAGGACCCACGTTAGTCAGATGCACAAGGGGGCGCACACATCTGGAGTTCGTTTGCAGTGGCTGGAGACCCTGGCACGCCCATTCTCTCTATCTGCCTCTTTCTCTCTCTGTCGCTCTCAAATAAATAAATAAATAATTTTTTAAAAAAAAAGAGATAGCAAGGCAAGAGGGTTGAAGAGATGGCTTAATGGTTGAGGTGCTTGCCTGTGAAGCCTAAGGATCCAGGTTTAATTTCTCAGGACCCACTTAAGCAGAAGGTGGCACATGCATCTGGAGTTCATTTGCAGTAGCTAGAGGCCTTGACACACCCATTCTCTCTCCCTCTTGAATGAATGAATGAACAAATAAATAAAAAATTTTTAAAAAGAAGGGGCAAGAGGCGCAGCTGGACACCATACAGCCTGAGAATTAAGGTCTAAGACCTTAGATTACCTGGAGCCCACAGTCAGTAAAGTGACTAAATCTAACGCCCACACAGTACATGGGTTGTGAAGGCAGAGTATCTACATTTTGATACAAGCTACTTGGCCTCACTTGGCTTTTGGTTCCTTTGCATAAGTGGGAGCTATTAACTCATCTGAGATTCCATCTTTTTTCCCAGGTAGGGTCTCACTCTAGACCAGGTTGATCTGGAACTCATTCTGTAATCCCAGGTTGACCTCAAACTCACAGTGATCCTCCTACCTCTGCTTCCCAAGTGGTGGGATTAAACATGTGTCACCAAATGTGGCTCACTCTTATATGAACATGTGTGTTTATTTGAAAGAAAGAGGCAGATAAAAAAAAAAAAAAAAGGAGAGCTGGGTATGGTGGCACACACCTTTAATCCCAGCACTCGAGAGGCAGAGGTAAGAGGATTGCTGTGAGTTCGAGGCCACCTTGAGACTCCACAGTGAATTCCAGGTCAGCCACCACGCCCGGCTAAGATTTTGTTTTTATTTATTAGAGACAGAGAGGAGAGAGAGAGAGAGAGAGAGAGAATGGGTGTGCCAGGGACTCTAGCCACTGCAAACAACTCCAGACGCATATGCCACCATGTGTATCTGTCTTTCTGTCTTACATGGGACCTGGAGAATCAAACTGGGCTCCTAAGGCTTCCCAGGCATGCACCTTAACTGCTAAGCCATCTCTCCAGGCCTATGCCTGTATTTTCGGAGACAGGATCTCATGATATAGCCCAGGTTGATCTCAACTCACTGTGAAGCTGAGTGATGACTTTGAACTCACTCCTGATCTTCCTTGCCTACATCTTACAAGTGCTGGGATTACAGGTACGAGCCACCATATTCGGCTTTGGTTTCATGAGATATGTGCTCATAGCAATGCTGAGCACTCAGTGAGTCCTTGTACTTGCCAAGCCTGCCATGACAACCTGGGACTACAAAACAGACTGACAGAAAACCCAGTTCAGTGAGATTTTCTTCTGATTAAAATAACAAGGAAGAGAGTGGTGATTATCAAAGGGCTGTTGCCACTCCCAGGCACGACCCTGGAAGCTAGGCCAGAAACACATTGACAGTGTCAGACCAAGGAAGGCTCACTGAGGGGCAGGGCAGCAGCAGAATAGGGCTGAGCGCAGGCCAGGTGTGGAAAGAAGAGCAGATAAACAATTGTGCTTTGACACTGAGGAAGGAGTTGCAGACTGGTTCAGGAGCTTCCCATTTGGTTTTATTTGGGGTGATGACTGGCTACTGCTGCTGTAGGGTTTGAATTTAATGGATTCAAAAAGGATGTATTGCTGGGCGTAGTGGCACACACCTTTAATCCCAGCACTCAGGAGGCAGAGGTAGGACTGCCGTGAGTTCAAGGCCACCCTGAGAATACAGAGTGAATTCTAGGTCAGCCTGGGCTAGCGTGAGAGTGTACCTTGAAAAACCAAAAAAAAAAAAAAAAAAAAAGTATATATTATCATGGGCTGTGCAAGGCAACCGAAAAGCCGCTTCAGTAAATGGTGCTAGGAAAACTGGGTAGAAGGATGAAAATAGATCCTTATCTCTCTCCATGCACAATAATCATTTCTAGGGCTGGAGAGATAGCTTAGAAGTTAAGGCACTTGCCTGCAAGGCCAAAGGATCCAGGTTAGACTCCCCAGAACCCACATAAGCCAGATGCAAAAGGTGGTGCATGCATCTGGAGTTCTTCTGCAGAGGCTGGAAGCCCCTGGCATGCCCATATTCTCTCTCTCCCTCTTGTATAAATAAATTTAAAAAAAAAAATATTTTTTTTTTGAGATAGGGTTTTTGCTATAGTACAGGCTGACCTGGAATTCACTATGTGGTCTTAGGGTGGCCTTGAATGCACAGCAATCCTCCTACCTCTGCCTCCCAAGTGCTGGGATTAAAGGTGTACACCATCATGCTAGGCTTAAAAAAATAAAATATTAAAAAAATATATTACCTACATGAAGGCAGATGCACAGTGATGCACACATCTGGAGTTCGTTTTCAGAGGTTGGAGGCCCTGGTGCACCCATTCTCTCTCTCAATCTCTCTCTGTGCTTACAAATAAATAAAGTATTTAAAAAATTAAACAAAAAAAAATCAATTCCAAATGGATCAAATAACTTACTATCAGACCCCAAACTCAAACTGCTAGAGGAAAAAGTAGGGGAAACACTTCAACATATAGGCTTAGACAAGGGTTTTCTGAATAGAACCACAGTTGCTCAGGAAGTAAGACCACTAATCAACCATTGGGACCTCATGAAATTAAAAGCCCTTTAAGCTAGGTGTGGTGGCATATGCCTTGAACACCAGCACTAAAAGGCAGAGGTGGCAGGATCACCATGAGTATGAGGCCAGCCTGAGAGAATTCCAGGTCAGCCTGGGCTAGAGACCCTACCTCGAAAATCCAAAAGAATAAAAAATAATAATAAAAAGCTTTTGTTTTTGTTTTTATTTATTTGAGAGAGAGAAAAAGAGGGAGAGAATGGGTACGCCAGGGCCTCCAATCACTGCAAATGAACTTCAGACACGTGCACCCCCTTGTGCATCTGGCTAATGTGGGTCCTGGGGAACTGAACCGAGGTCCTTTGGCTTTGCAGGTAAACACCTTAAGCTAAGCCATCTCTCCAGCCCAGCCCCCTTTATTTTTTTGAGGTAGAGTCTCACTCTAGCCCAGGCTGACCTGGAATTCACTATGTAATCTTAGGATGGCCTTGAACCCATGGCAATCCTCCTACCTTTGCCTCCTGAGTGCTGGGATTAAAGGCGTGTGCCACTATGCCTTGGTAAGTAAACGACTTTTGAACAACAAAGGACACTGTGAACAGAGCAAAGAGACAACCTACTGTGTCAGAACTAGAATGGCTCCATCTTTGGACTCTGATTGCCATCTCATTGCAATCCTGTCTCCCTGTGACCTAACCACCTGTGGTGCTTTGATTCAGGTGTCCCCCATAAACTTAGGTGTTCTGAATGCTAGGTTCCCAGCTGAAGGAGATTTGGGAATTAACCCCTCCTGGAGAGGGTGTATTGCTGGGGGCAAGCTTATGGATGTTATAGCCAGTGTCCCCTTGCCAGGGTTTGGTACACTCTCCTGTTGCTGTTGTCCACCTGATGTTGGCCAGGGGTGATGCCCACCCTCTACTCATGCCATCGTTTTCCCCTGCCATCGTGGAGCTTGCCCCTCCAGTCTATAAGCCAAAATAAGCCCCTTTCCCCAAAAGCTGCTCTTGGTCAGGTGATTTCTACCAGCAATGCGAACCTGACTGCAACACTCCCCCTCCCAAAGATCACATTCCTGGAGTGATCCAGCCTACTCATCCCCACTGTCACTTTCTATAGTGGGTCAAGCTCCGAGGCAAGGTGGACTGCTCTGCAACCAAGAAATTCCAATGATCCTCACAGTCCCATAAGTATCCCCTGTAAGGGAAGGGGCTTCTGATCATGCCTGGTTAGAATCCTGCTTAGGCTTTCCCTGAATAAAGTCTGCCTGATGTTGAGCTGGGTCTTCCTTCATGTTTTTCTTGCTTTTCTTAACATACAGAATGGGAGAAACTCTGCCAGCTGTACATTTGACAGAAAATTAATATCCAGGATATACAAAAAACTGAGAAGCAGAACCAGAGAGAAGGGCATTGGTGGCGCATATCTTTAATCCCAGCCCTCGGGAGGCAAAGATATAAGGATCACTTTGAGTCTGAGGCCACCCTGAGACTATAGACTACATGGTGAATTCCAGGTCAGCTTGGACTAGAGTGAAATCCTACCTCGAAAAATCCAAAACAAAAAAAAACCAAAACGGAGTTGGAGATATCACTTAGTGGTTAAGGTACTTGCCTGTTACACCTAAGGATGCAGGTTAAATTCTCCAGTGTCCAAGTAAGCCAGATGCACAAGGGGGCACATGCATCTGGAGTTCATTTGCAATGGCTGGAGGCCCTGGCACATCTATTCTCTCTACCTGCCCTATTTTTCTCTCAAATAAATAAATAAAGATATTTTTTTAAAAAATCAGGACTGAGATACCTTTAAAAATTTTTTATTTGAAAGAGGTGTGTGTGTGGTGGGGTGGGGGGAAGAGACTGGGTACGCCAGGGTCTTCAGCCACTGCAAACAAACTCCACATGTATATGCCACTTTGTGCATCTGGCTTCCATGGGTCCTGAGGAATTAAAACTGGGTCCTGGGCTGGAGAGATGGCTTAGCGGTTAAGCGCTTGCCTGTGAAGCCTAAGGACCCCGGTTCGAGGCTCGGTTCCCCAGGTCCCACGTTAGCCAGATGCACAAGGGGGTGCACGCGTCTGGAGTTCGTTTGCAGAGGCTGGAAGCCCTGGCGCACCCATTCTCTCTCTCTCCCTCTACCTGTCTTTCTCTCTGTGTCTGTCTCTCTCAAATAAATAAAATAAAATAAAATATTAAAAAAAAAACTGGGTCCTTTGGCTATGCAGGCAACCACCTTAACCACTAAATCATCTCTAGCGCCCCCCCAAACTTACTATTTTATTTATTAGAAAGAAAAAACAGGGGTGCCATGGCCTCTAGCAGAGGCAAACAAACTCCAAACACATGCACCACTTTGCACATCTGGCTTATGTGGGTACTGGGAATTGAACTTGGGTCCTTTGACTTTGTAGGCAAGTGCCTTAACCACTAAGCCATCTCTCCAGTCCTCTTTATTTCGGCTCTATTTATTTTTAAATATTTGTTTATGAGAGAGAAAGAGACAGATAGAAAAAGAGAATGGGCATGCCAGAGCCTCTAGCCACTGCAGAGACATGTGCCCCCTTGTGCATCTGGTTTACGTGGGTCCTGGGGAATCGAACCCAGATCCTTAGGCTTCACAGGCAAATGCTGTAACTGCTAAGCCATTTCTCCAGTCCCCTTCAGCTTTATTTTTCATTTGAGAGAGAGAGAAAGAGGCAGAGAGTGGGAGAGAGAGAATGGCTTGCCAGGGCCTCCAGCCACTGCAAAGGAACTCCAGACGCATGTGCCCCCTTGTGCATCGGCTTATGTGGGTCCTGGGTAATTGAACCTTGAACAGGGGTTCTTAGGCTTCACAGGCAAGTGCTTAACCACTAAGCCCTCTCTCAAGCAACCCCCCTTTTTTTCTTCGAGGTAGGGTCTTACTCCGGCCTAGGCTGACCTAGAATTAACTATGTAGTCTCAGGGTGGCCTTGAACTCATGGCAACGCTCCTACCTCTGCCTCCTGAGTGCTGGGATCAAAGGTGTGGGACACCAAGCCCCAGCTTGTTTTTTTTTTTTTTTTTTTTTGGTAAGGTAGGGTTTCACTCTAGCTGAGGCTGACCTAAAATTGGAATTCACTCTTTAGTCTCAGGGTGGCTTAGTACTCACATCAATCCTCCTACCTCTGCCTCCTGAGTGCTGGGATTGGCATGTGCCATCATGCCTAATCGTGTACATTCACTTCTGTACTAACATACATTTGACAGGAGTTAAAATTTGTAGCAGGCTGCACTCAATATCCTGTCAATTGCCAAGAACAGCTATTTCCTCCTATCGCAGAGGAAGTGACATATAAGACAACATAGGCCAGAACACAGGTCTCCAGCTATCAGGAATCACACAAAATGGAGTCTTCAAAGTGCCTGTTAATCCGTTATGATTTATTAGCTGTACAGCAGTAGATCCTCCTCCCCAGCTTTCAACCCCATTACATATTTTATTACAGGTCTCATGTTGGCGTCCTAAAATAATGAAAAATATCACACAGTACAGCTAAGTACAAAATGCATCAACCTAGAGTCTGATAGCTAACTGATGGCTCTCTTAAAAAGCAATACACAGAAGAAAAAAGTGTTTGAAATCAGTAAGACTGAGGTTCTCTAAAAACATGTATTAAACATGTGACAGTTCATGTGCAAGAATCATTTTAAAGTTGGTTTTGCTTCACATTATTGTTTTTTTTTTTGTTGTTGCAAATCCAAGGTTTAAATTACTGACCTCATTAAATTTTTTGGCCAGCTTGTCAGAGCTGCTGTGACCTACTCATAATTACCCTTCTGGCTTTAACAGAAGATTTATAAAATACAACATTCAGCTACAAACAGCAAAGGAAATGTTGATGGGAAATCATAAATGAAAGTTAATTGTACAGGTTCAAATGCTGGCTCCATGGCTAGTAATCATGACTCCACATGGGTCCATTACTAGCAGGTGGCAGTCTGGGTGCTCTTCTGCTACATGATTGTGATCCGATTCAACATTTACATACCACTGAGTCTGTGGGTGACTTAATTTGCAAGTAATTAAAATGCTGGGTTTTCTTACACTGCACTTCTTTTCAACCTCTTAATTAATGGAAAAGATTAAAATGTAAAAAAGGTTATTTACAAGCTTGACCATACCAGAAACTTTGCCAAGAAAGAGGCAAAGCTTTCAGGACAGAAACTGATCGTAGCATGCCATACTACTGGTGTGCAGCTGGCTCCGAACAAAGGGAGTCAGGGAAAAGCAAAAGCAAAAAACAGGTTAAAAGTCTAAGTCCTTCCCAAGTCTGCATTTACAATTAAAAACTCTCTTGGGAAGAAGACCATAGAACTCTGGGAAACCCGTGGCCATTTTGGAGTGGTTTACTAAATTAAGAGAGAGGGATCAATGTCTCTGTTTCCATCTAAGAAAACTAGTTAGGCATCAACACTGTCCTCAGCACTTCACAGTAAACCATCAGGGATTCAAGAACATTCCATGATTTGCTAACATCAAACAGCAAGTTCTAGTTAAATCACATTTTTCTAACATCATCCTGGAAGTTTTCGTTCTCAGTATGTTTTGGTAAAATGATGCTTTTCCCAAAGCCAAAAGAAGAAAGGAAGAAAAATTAAGAGTCGAGCCGTTTAAACACAGCTCCAAACAGTCCTGTGATGAGCAAGGCCCCGTCATCACCGGTCCATCATGCTGAGAATCATCTCAGGCGTGAGGTCTCCATTGGGGGCATCTGTGGTGGCTGGCTGGGCCTCCTCTTCTTCTCCCTCCACAGGCTCAGCATCTGGCTCTTTTTTGACTTCAACTATAATGTTCTCAATTGCACCTGTATTCTGGTCTTCGACCTGAATGATGGCTGTTGCTGGTAATGAAGAGCACAAACAAAACCAAAGTGGCACATTAAACCCCCAAGAATTACAAGGATTCTCTTAAGACGTTGACAGTAAGCAAGATGGCAGCAACTTAGTGAGCCTTAGCAGTGACACTAAGAAGTAAGAAAAAGTAAAAGGAGCTGGGCACTTGGCAGGCAGAAAGAAGTAGGAGGATCACTGAGTTCAAGCCACCCTGAGACTACATAGTAAGTTCCAGGTCAGCCTGGACTACAGCAAGATCCTACCTCAAAAAAGCAAACCAAAAACCAACCAACCAAACAAAAACAACCCTGTTTAAAAGCACTTGAGAGACTGAGACAAGCAGATCACCACAAATTTAAGGCGGCCCTATGCTACAGTGAGAGAATGAGGGAGGAAGATGGAGGAAAAAGAGGAGACAGATGAGCCAAAGCAGCCGGGCGTGGTGGCACACACTTTTCATCCCAGCACTCGGGAGGCAGACGTAGGAGGATTGCACGAGTTCAAGGCCACCCTGAGACTACAGAGTTAATTCCAGGTCAGCCTGGACCAGAGTGAGACTCTACCTTAAAAAAAAAAAAAAAAAAATCCAAAGCAAAAAATTGGCCATCCATAAAATAAAAAGTCTCAACACTCTAGAAATTGTCAAAGAACAATGCTGACACTGATCTTCATGTTTCCCAAACTGCACATTCAAAAGCCTTTGTGTTTTCTTTTGTTATCTTTATAAATTTAAGATTTTCAAGTATGAGGGAGGAAAAAAAACCCAACCCCACATACATGTGACTAGATTACTTCATGGAGTGTATGATGTAACTGACACTTCTGGTTCTGCAGCCCTCCCAGCAGTCTGCTCACTCAAGTGTGCGCAGGTGAAGCGAGGCTGGTTCTAGGACAGAGTGACTTGCTTTGCTGTGTGTGATGGGCATCTACACAAGGCTCACTTTTCAGAAGATCAAGAGACACACATGAGTAGGAGTGTAGAGGAGAGCAAATACCTCGAGGTCCTCTTAACTTAAATTTTCATTCTCTCTCTCATTCTCCCTCTCTCACTCTATCTGTAGCCTAGGCCAACCTTAAACTTGTGATCCTCTTGCTTGGATTATTTAGGATTACTCCCAAGTGTGTGCCCAGCTTTTCAGGTCTAAAATTATTCAGAGGGGCAATCTCAGTGCACAAACTGCTTTATTCCACCCTTGAAAAATTAGCTTTTATATTCATTATTGTATTAATTCTGTCACTGACTGTGGCTTTGTGGTGTTACAAAGCCCTTCCACATTAACAGTGCCCATCTTCTCGAACCCTTCTACTTTGGACCTTTTCTGGAACTGTAACAGGCTTTTAGAGACTTCCTCATGTTTCTCAGTAAACTAACTTCTAAAATATCTCTTCCTAAGAGTTTGTTTGCCAATGAGACCATAACTTGTTCTCATGGCTTAGTTCCCATGTTCCCAAGAACACAGACTCTTTGGCTCTCTCAAGTGTTGAGAAGATGCCAGATTACTAAACTGAGGCAAGCAACTTACGCTGGCACTGTTTGGGCTGGTTGGTTCTTCCAGGGGGTCTTCCTCTCCGCTTCTTGGCGGGTGGTGGGGCTGGGGTCACAGGCTGAGGCTCTGGCTCTGGTTCAATTTCCACTGCAGGCTCCTCTTCATCCTCATTGTCATCCAACTCTGGCTCCGCATTTTCTTCTCATGAAATCAAGGAGCATAGACCAAGTAAAAGTAGTGAAAGAAAAAGAAAAAAAAAAAAAAGAAAAAGAAAATCAAGTAATTGCATATTCTGTGAAGTTTTGTTCTACACTTATTTCCTTTACAAGAAAAACTCTGCATATGGCTAGAGAGATGGCTCAGTGGTTAAAAGTGCTTTGGTTGCAAGGCCTGCTGGCTGGGGGTTCAATTCTCCAGTATACATGAAAAGTCAGATGCACAAAGTGGTAAAAGCTTCTGAAGTTCATTTGCAGGGACAAGAGGCCCGGTTGTGCCCATTCTTTCCCATCCATCCATCCTCTCTTCTCTCTCTGCTTACCATTTCTTTTTTCTGAGGTAGGGTCTTGCTGTAGCCCAGGCTAAACTGGAAATCATTATGTAGTTTCAGGTTGGCCTCGAACTCACAGCAATCCTACCTCAGCCACCCAAAGCGCTGGGGGGGGGGGAGAGGGAGAATGGGTACACCAGTGTCTCTAATCCCTACAAAGGAACTCCAAACGAATGCGCCACTTTGTGCATCTGGCTTTATGTGGATATTGGGGAATTGATCCTGGGTTATTAGGCTTTGCAGCTGAGCCATTTCTCCAGCCCTACATATTTTATTTTATTTTTATGAGAGAGAGAGAGAGAACTGGCATACCAGGGCCTTAGCCACTGCAATGGAACTCCAGATGCCTGAGCTGCCTAGTTGGCATGTGAGACCTTGTGTTTACCTCACCTTTGTGTTTCTGGCTTATGTGGGATCTGGAGTCAAACATAGGTCCTTAGGGTTTGCAGGCAAGTGCCATAGCTGCCAAGCCATCTCTCTAGCGCCCTATCTTAATAGAAGTGGGATGGTCTAAAAAAAGTTTTCTGTGCCAAGCACATGCCTTTAATCCCAGCACTCAGGAGGCAGAGGTAGGAGGATCGCTGTGAGTTCGAGGCCACCCTGAGACTCCATAGTGAATTCCAGGTCAGCCCAGGCTAGAGTAAGATCCTACCTCAAAAAAAGAAAAAAGTTTTCTTAGAGGCAGCTCGCTACCTTTTAAGCAAATAAAAACAAATGTTCTCTTTGTTATCCAAGGATAAAGTAGTAAAACAAGCCTGAATTGGACCATTCTCACCACTGATTGGGCAAAAGAGTATGTGTACACACTTGTGTAAGAAGGAACTACAGAAATTCTTAAATATATGGACACACTGGGAAGACCTATTTAACTAGGATAAGTGGAAACCATTCTTTTGGGACTAGCTTGTGAATATGTGTGCACATTTAGAAGCCAGAGGACAACTGAGTGTCATTCATCAGGTGTTGTCCACTCTTTTCTTTCATTATTTTCTGTTTATCTTTTATTATTTATTTCAAGGGGGAGGAATGTAGAAAAATAATGGGTGCACCAGGGCCTCCAGTCACATGCACTACCTTGTGCACCTGGCTCACATGGGTACTGGGGAATTGAACCTGGGTCCTTAGGCTTTGTAGGCAAGCGCCTTTAACAGCTAAGCCATCTTTTTAGCCCTTTTTGCTTCTTTCTTTTTAATTACTTATTTGACAGAGAAAGAGGGAGAGAGAATGGGTGCACCAGGGCCTCCAGCCACTGTAAATGAACTCCAGATGTGTGTGTGTGCGCCCCCATGTGCATCTGGCTAATGTGGGTCCTGGGGAACAGAACCTGGGTCCTTTGGCTTTGCAGGCAAATGCCTTAACTGCTAAGCCATCCCTCCAGCCCCTTTATTTATTTTTAAAATATATTTATTTGGGGGGGGGGAGGAAGGGAGGGGGAGGGAAGAAGGGAGGGGGAGGGAGGGAGAGACCAAGAGCAAGAAAGAGAGAATAGGTGTGCCAGTGCCAACAGCCACTGCAAACGATCTCCAGATGCATGTGCTCCCTTGTGCATCTGGCTTACATGGGTCCTGGAAAGCCAAACGAGGATCTTTTGGCTTTCCAGGCAAATGCCTTAACCGCCAAACCATCTCTCCAGCACTGTTTGTTTCTTGTTTCTTTTCTTTTCTTTTTTTTTTTTTTGAGGTAGGGTTTCACTCTAGCTGAGGCTGACCTGGAGTTCACTATATAGTCACAGGGTGGCCTCGAACTTATAGTGATCCTCCTACTTCTGCCTCCCGAATGCTAAGATTAAAGACATGCGTCATCCATGAATGGCTTTCTATTTTTTTTAAACTATAATTTATTTATTTGTTTGCAAGCAGGGAGAGGAGGGGAGGGGAGGGAAGGGTAGAGGAGAGGAAAGGAGAGAGAAGACAAAATAGGCATGCCAGGGCCACTAGCCCCTGCAAACTCCAGATTTTTGTGCCACTTGTACATCTGGTTTTATGTGGGTTGTGGGGAACTGAACCCAGGTCCTTAGGCTTTGTAGGCAAGCACCTTAACCACTGAGCATCTCACTAGCTCCGACTCTTTTTGTTTTCTCACATATGCCATGTGTGTGTAGGTGTCTTTTTTAGTCATTCTCAACTTCATTTACTAAGGCTGGGCCTCACTTAAACTCAGAACTCTCCAAGTTGGCTAGCCAGCTTTTAACTTAAAGTTCCCTTGTCTCTCTACCTCACATGTTCTAAGACCATACACAAGCCATACCCACCTAGCATTTATGTGGGTGCTGGGAATCTGAACTCTGGTCCTTATGCTTACATGGTTGGCACTTTATTTACTTAGCCATCTCAATTTTTTATTTTATTTATTTGAGAGAGAGAGAGAGAGAGAGAATGAGCATGCTGGGGCATTCAGCCACTGCAAATGACTCCAGATGCATGTGCCCCCTTGTGTATCTGGCTTACATGGGTCCTGGGGAATTAAACCTGGGTCCTTTGGCTTTGCAGGTAAATGCCTTAACTGCTAAGCCATCTCTCCAGTCTTACTTTTTTTTTTTTGAGAGAGAAAATGGGCACGCCAGGATCTTTAGCCTGCTGTGAACAAACTCCAGATGCATGTGCCCACTTGTGGCACATGTGTGACATTGCATGCTTGTGTCACTGTGTCTGGCTACATAGGACCTGGAGATTTGAAGATGAGTTCTTGGGCATTGCAGGCAAGTGCCTTAACCTCTAAACCATCTCTTCAGCCTTTTACAAAAATATTCTTATTTATTTATTTATTTATGAGAGAGGTGTGCAGATGAGAGATAGAATGGGTACACCAAGGCCTTTAGCCACTGCAAATTAACTCCAAACACATGCATCACCTTGTGCATCTGGCTTTACATGGGTACTGAGGAACTGAACATGGGTCTTTATGTTTCACAGGCAAGTGCCTTAACCACTATGTCATCTCTCCAGCCCTTTCAAAAGATTTTATTTATTTATTTATTATAATTACTATTATTTTGGTTTTCCAAAGTAGGGTCTCACTCTGTCCCAGGCAGACCTGGAATTCACTATGTAGTCTCAGGGTGGCCTCAAATTCACAATGATCTTCCTACCTCTGCCTCCCAAGTGCTGGGATTAAAGGCGTGTACTACAACATGCTTCAGATCCTCATGCCTCCACCTCTGGGCAGCTGGGACTACAGATATGAAGATTACAACCCATTCATACAGTATTGTGGCTCAAAACTTGGACTTGCAGGCTGGCGCTTGTGTAACCCGAGACATGCTCTTGTGTCCTGCTGAATACCCACAGAGAAGTTGGGCGTGGTGGCGCATGCCTTTAATCCCAGCACTCAGGAGGCAGAGGTAGGAGTATTGCTGTGAGTCTGAGGACACCCTGAGACTACATAGTGAATTCCAGGTCAGCCTGGGACAGAGTGAGACCCTAACTTGAAAAACGACAAACAAACCACAGACAAAATAACCACAGAGGTTCTGGCTGGGACCCCCATACCTTTCTGTTTGTTCTCTGTGGTTTTTGAGATCTACTCTGAGCAAACACTGAGCCTGATGAGAAGAAATGATAAGATCTGAACTGAGGTCTAGAGATCTTCCAGATAGAGTGAAGATCATACAGGGATTCCCTAAGACACAGTGCTGGGAGGTGTTAGACAATGACAGGAAGGCCTGGGAAAAGAGTGGGGCAGTGGTAGGAATTGTAGTGGAAGTGGTGGGTTGGTCCATCCAGGACCACTAACAAGATCAGGCTTGCTTCATTGCTGTATGTGTATATAGGCTTGGACAGACCTGTAGCTCAGGGATGATTCCTCTCCTGGACTCTAAGATTCCACCTCATCCCATTCCAGTAGCCCTGGGCAACTGTATGGGTGTCTCCTACAGTTGTGTGGCTGTTTCTTCTAGGTTAAAACATCCCTGGAAGGAAGGAGGGCAGGCTCATAAACAAAAATGTTACAAGAACTCACTAAAAATTTACAGTCCTTACTAAGCTGCTCTCAGGTTATAAAAGCAGTAAACAACTGATGGCACCTTCTCCCTGTAGACCAGCCAACTGTAAGCTGGAAAAAGCTGCACTGCATGCAGCCCTATGGGAGACAGAAGTCATCAGCAATGAAAACAGTGGACATTGGAAGCCTCAAGTTTGGCCTGATAGGCCAAGTGACTGAATGGGTGCAATAGTGATATGTCTGCTCTGGGGGAAACCAACTGCTCTCTAATTGGACTGGAAACCCGCTCTATGGGAAGGAATACATGCCTGGTACTGGAAACCTAATCAAAAGCCTATGGCAGGGGAGGTCATGTGCCTTAGGAGTATAAAGCCTGTTCATGTCTGGCTAAATGCATATATTATTCTCACTAGGCTGCCCTGAAAGCACTACATTTAATGTTCATATTCATATATTAATGCTACTCTCACTTTTCAGATGGAGGTGACCTCTGGGATGACCCAAAAGGCAACATAGTGCTGATAAGAAGGGATGGAGCTCCTGTCAGATTGGCCACCATCATGAAAACAAATGATCATAAATGTTGGCGGGGATGTGGAAAAAAAGGAACCCTTCTGCACTGCTGGTGGGAATGCAATCTGGTCCAGCCATTGTGGAAAACAGTGTGGAGGTTCCTAAAGCAGCTAGAGATTGATCTACCATATGACCCAGCTATAGCACTCCTAGGCATATATCCAAAGGACTCATCTCATTTCCTTAGAAGTACATGCTCAACCATGTTTATTGCTGCTCAATTTATAATAGCTGGGAAATGGAACCAGCCTAGATGTCCCTCAACAGATGAGTGGATAATGAAGATGTGGTACATTTATACAATGGAGTTCTACTCAGCGGTAAAGAAAAATGAAGTTATGAAATTTGCAGAAAAATGGATGGACCTGGAAAGTATTATACTAAGTCAGGTAACCCAGGCCCAGAAAGCCAAGCGCCACATGTTCTCTCTCATATGGGGATCCTAGCTACAGATGACTGGGCTTCTGCGTGAGAATGAAAATACTTAGTAGCAGAGGCCAGTAAGTTGAAAAGGAGACATAAAGGGTGGAGAAAGGAAGGGAGGAGGATACTTAATAGGGTGATATTGTATATATGTAATTACAATGTTTGTAATGTGGAGGTAATATGATTGAGAATGGAATTTCAAACGGGAAAGTGTGGGGGTGGGGAGGGAGGGAAATACCATGGGATATATTTTATAATCATGGAAAATGTTAATAAAAATTAAAAAAAAAAAAAAAGAAGGGATGGAGGAGAGTTGGAGAGATGGCTTAGTAATTAAGCGCTTGCCTGTGAAGCCCAAGGACCCCAGTTCAAGGCTGGATTCCCCAGGACCCACGTTAGCCAGATGCACAAGGGGGTGCACACATCTGGAGTTCATTTGCAGTGGCTGGAGGCTACTGGGGGGGGGGCGCCCATTCTCTCTCTCTCTGCCTCTTTCTCTCTCTGTCGCTCTCAAATAAAGAAATAAACACAAAAAAAAATTTTAAAAAGGGATGGAGAAGTCCATCACTAAAACATCTTTTTACTTATGTATTTGAGAGAGAGAGAGAAAGCAAGAGAGAGAAGAGAGAGAGAGGGAAAGGAACAGGCAGACAAAGACTGGGGGGGGAGTGCCAGGGGCTCCAGCCACTGCAAATGAACTCCAGACACATGCACCCTCTTGTGCATCTGGCTTACTGTGAGACCTGGGGAATCGAACTGGGGTCCTTTGGCTTCACAGGCAAATACCTTAACCACTAAGCCATTTTCCCAATCCCCCTAAAACATCTCTATCACAACGTCCAAGGCTCAGGGTACATTTAGGAAGAGATGGTGGAAAAAATTAAGAGCCAAAGGAAGGACACCAATCCTTACAATGCAATTGCCCAGGCAGAAACTGTTCTCGATATCCATGACTTAGCAGTGCCTAGCAGGACCTTCACAGACCTTCAAAATAGGAGAAAAAGATGATGACATCAAATTAAAAGACAGACTAATGGAGAGAGGGAGGGGATATGATGGAGAGCAGCAGAGTTGTGAAGCGGAAAATGGGGGAGGGGAGGGAAATATCATGGTTTATTGTCTGTAAGTATAGAAGTTGTCAATAAAAAACAAACAAGCAAGCAAAAAAAAAAAAAAAAAAAACTGGGCTGGAAGGATGTCTTAGCTGTTAAGGTGTCTGCCTGCAAAGCCAAAGGACCCAGGTTCAATTCCTCAGGACCCATGTTAGCCAGATGTACACAGGGGCACACGCATCTGGAGTTTGTTTGCAGTGGCTGGAGGCCCTGGCGCACCCATTCTCTCTCTCTCCCCCTCTTTCCCTATCAAATAAATAAATAAAGACAAAATTAGAATAAACCCAAAACACCAACTGTTGGCTATAAGGAGACTCTTCTGTGGAGTCGGTGACCTGTCACCCATGCTGCTGTGAACCTTTTGGTGAAGAAGCTTTCTGAGTCACCCACATTCCTGTAAGTAATTCCTCACCCATGCTTCTGTCAGTAATCCCAATAAACTCATCATTTCACAAGCTAAACACAATTAAAAAAAAAAAAAAAAGGGAGAAAGAGAAAGAGAAAGAAAGTGAGAGAGACAGAGAGAATGTGTGCGCTAGATGTATGCTCCATCTGGTGCATCTGGCTTACATGGGAGCTAGAGAATTGAACCTGGGTCCTCAGGCTTCACAGGCAAGTGCTTTAACCAAGCCATCTCTCCTGCCCCCTTTTAAAAATCTTTGCAGGTGTTTAGGATATGTGTATGTGGATAGTGCATGCTATAGTACATGTGTAGAATACAGAGGATACTCGTAAGTGCCAGTCCTTGCCTGAAACAGGGTCTCTGCTCATTGTTCTCTCTGTACATGCTTATGTATGCTAGCACATCAGAGACTGGCACTTAAGCAGCAAGATTTATTCCCACTGAATCAACTCCCAGGACTCAAAGGCCATTCTTTTTTTTTTTTTTTTTTTTTTTTTTGAGGTAGGGTCTCTAGCCCAGGCTGACCTGGAATTCATACCTCCACCTCCTGAGTGCTGGGATTAAAGGCGTGTGTCATCACACCTGGCTTTAAACATCCTTTTAAAACTGAACCAGATGTTATGGTATATTGTATTAGGTCTTCATGTTTTTTCTTTTTCTTTATTTTTCCCCTCTGAGGTAAAGTCTCAGTCTAGCCCAGGCTGACTTGGAATTCACTATGTCAGCTCAGGCTGGCCTCAAACTCACAGCGATTCTCCTACCTCTGCCTCCCAAGTACTGGGATTAAAGGTGTGCGCCATCACGCTCAGCTATTGCTTTATGTTTTGACCATATCGCATAATAGAGCTTTTACCAAAGACGTACATAAAACATAAATCTACTTAAAAAGTAACTATTGGGGCTGGAGAGATGGCGTGGCAGTTAAGGTACCTGCCTGCAGTGGCTAGAGGCCCTAGTGTGCAAATTCTCTTTCTCTCATAAAAAAGAAGTAGCACTAGAAATTAAGGTGATATATATTTAAAAACATTTTAGCTGTTTTTTGTTTTATTTGTTTGCTTATTTATTGTTTTTCGAGGTAGGGTTTCATTCTAAGCCCAGGCTGACCTGGAACTCATTTCTGCAGTCTGGGTGGCCTCCAACTCATGGTGATCCTCTTACTTCTGCCTCCTGGGTGCTGGGATTAAGGGCATGTGCCACCACACCCAGCTAATTGTTTTTAGTTTTGCAAGTCCCCCCCCCCCATGTTATTTATTTGCCAGGAAAGAGAGAATGAGTGCATGCATGCATGCTGCAGTTATACTACAGCAGGTAGAATACAAGCCTCTGCCATCAGTTCAGGGCTGTTCCACAGCTCACAAATGCATTTACTCAAAAGAATGCTTGTTATTCCTTGCCCATTACTGTGGCACAAAGAGTACACTACCATTTTCCTCCAAAACACGGAAGTTATTAGCATAAACTCATTTTGTTTGGAACAAAATGTCTAAAGTTAGATCTGTGAGTACATGTTTCATCTTCAGGACAAAATGCCTCACTTCTCAAGTGACTGAAATGCTAAGTGAAGACAGGAGGAACACGCTGGTAGGTGGCAGTGTGTCAAGTACAAGCTGCTTCCTTACTGAACTTGTTTAAGCCCCTATTGCCTAAGTTGGTCCAATGCCTAGAAAACTAAGCAAATTCAGTCAGAATTAGGGGAAAAAGCATAGAAAAGAAGGTTAATAGAATCAAAGGCTTTTTGGCTTGGAGAAACTTTGGGGAAAAGTCCTGAAAATCATATACTTTGCCGGTCAATCTCTAAAGACACAACCTTCTGGATTGGGGCAAGTAAGACTGGTTTTTGTCAGCAGTGGGATGGAGTCCGGGTTGACTGTTCTGGGGCATGAAGAAACACTACAAACAAGGTTCCAAACCAAACAAAAACTCAGGAGGCAGAGGTAGGAGAATCACTGGGACTACAAAGTGAGTTCCAAGTAAACCTTGGCTGTGGAATTCTATTTAGAAAGGCCATGCATGGCGACACACACCTTTAATTCCAACAACTGCGTGGCCAGGTCAGTCACCTGAGACTATAGAGTGAATTTCAGGTCAGCCTGGGTTAGGGAGAAACTCTACCTCAATAAACCAAACAGGAATTCTTTTGTTGCTGTTGTTGTTTTTGGTGCTGGGGACCAAACCCAAGGCCTTCACTTGCCAGGCAAGTGCTCATCCACTGAACAAAATCCTCATCCTCAGGTGTATGCCTTTAATCCCAACACTTGGGAGGCAGGAGGAGGAGGACTGCCATGAGACAGAGGCTACCCTGAGACTACATAATAAATTCTAGGTCAGCCTGGGCTACAGCAAGATCCTACCTTGATAAACAAACAAGATAATAAATAAATATATAAGGTACGATAAATAAAAAATTTATTTATTTGCAAGCAGAGAAAGAGAGAAGAGAAACACAGAGAATGGGTATGGGCCTACAGCTACTACAAATAAACCCCAGACGCATGTGCCACTTTGTACATCTGGCTAATGTGGGTACTGGGCAATCAAATTTGGGTGCTTGGGTTTCACAGGCAAGCACCTTAACCTCTAAGCCACCTCTCTAGCCCTCCAAAAAGTATTCTATTTGGAGCTACCAATAATAATCTTTCAGCATGAGTAAAAAGCTTCTGACAAGCTGAGTGTGATAAAATGCCTTTAATCCCAGCACTCAGGAGGTAGAGGTAGGATTGCTCTGAGTTCAAGGCCACTGTGAGACCACATAGTGAATTCCAGGTCAGCCTGAGCTAGAGTGAACAAACCCTACCTAGAAAAACAAACAAACAAAAAAGCTTCTGACAATGTGCAACTAGGTAACGAAGTTATTTACTCTTTTGGTTTTTTGAGGTAGGGTCTCATTCTAGCCCAGACTGACCTGGAATTCACTAGTTTCAGACTGGCCTCAAACTCAAAGCAATCCTCCTACCTCTGCCTCCCCAGCACTGGGATTAAAGGTGTACACGCCTGGCTATGTGTGTGTGTGTAAATTAAATATTTTATTTATTAGCGAATGTGAGAGAGGCAGATACATAAAGAGAGAGAAAGGGTGTGTCAGGGCCTTCAGCTGCTGTAAAGGAACTCCAGATGCATGTACCACCTTGTGTTATGTGGTTTATGTGGTCCTGGGGAATTGAGCCTAGATCCTTTGGCTTAGCTGGCAAACGCCTTAACCACTAAGCCATCTCTCCAGCCCATGAAACTACTCTTGTTAAAGATGAACCATAAACATGAATGATAAAAGAAAAGGCAATGATAGAGTTTACAGCAGCATGAAGTTCTGTAACTAAAAATAACTATAGGAAACCCAAATCTTAGGGTTACTGTGACCACATGTAAACATTTGGGGATCTTCTGACATTCCTGATGCCTAACAATTCACTGCAACAATTCCAGAGTCTTACAAATGAAACAAACAAAAGACAAAACAGCAACAACAAGGACCTGAATTGAATCCTTGGCACCACTACCAATACCACATACATACAGAAAATAATTTAAATCAGGACTGGGGATGTCACAGCTTAATTAGAGTGCTTGCCAGAACTAGATAACGGTGGCAAACACCTGCAATACAAGCATTCTGAAGTAGAGAACAGAGAATCAGATGTTCAAGGTCATCCTTGGCTAAGTAGTGTATTTATGGCTACCTTGGGATAGATGAGACATTCTCTCAACAATCAAAGGGCAGTGCCAGGTGTGGTGGTGCACACCTTTAATCCTAGCACTTGGGAGGCAGAAATAAAAAGATTGCCATGAGTTCAAGGCCACCCTGAGACTACAATGAATCCAGGTCAGACTGGGTTAGAGGGAGACCCTACCTGGGGGAAAAAAAATGAGGGGAGGAGCTGGAGAGATGGCTCAAAAATTAAGGCACTTGCCCACAAAGCCTAAGGATCTGGGTTCTACTCCCTAGTACCCACGTAAAGCCAGATGCACAAGGTGGCACATGCATCTGGAGTTTGTCTGCAGACTACATAGTGAATCCCAGGTCAGTCCGGGCTACAGCAAAACCCTACTCAAAAAAAAAAAAAAAAAAAAAGAGCAGTGTGCTTTGGGGCTGGGGATGAAGTTTAGTTGGCAGAGTCCCTTGCCTACTATGCAAAGGGCTCTGTCTGACTCGTTTTTCAGTACCACATAGATCACAGTGGCACATGCCTGTAATCCTAGCACTTGGGAGGTAGAGGCAGAAGGACCTAAAGTTCAAAGCCATTCTTGGACACATTGAGACCCTGGTTCAAATATAAACAAATACAACAATCTCAGTGCTCTCAAAACTTTACAAAACCTATGAAGTCACTGAAATTCTCTAAAATGTTCACTTTCTAAAAACTTTATTCATTCTTCCATTATTTCTACTATTCAATACAAAAGACAAAATGAGAAAACTTAAATATTAATCAATATTAAGCACTACGTACCATCTCTCCAGATTACTGGCATTTCTAAGAAAGTGCATGCTACAGAACAAAACTCTTCATCAAGGACAGAAAGAGGCAGACAGAAGAGAGACAGAAGGAATGGGCCTGCCAGGGCCTGCACATGCTGCAAATAAAGCCCAGATGCACACACCACTTTGTGAACCTGGCTTTATGTGGGTATTGAGGAATCAAAATTGGGTTACTAGCTTTTGCAGGCAAACTCTTAACATTTTTGAATATTTTGTGTTGGCAGTTAAGGTGCTTGCTGGCAAAGCCAAAGTGCTCAGGTTCGATTCCCTCGTACCCATGTAAAGCCAGATATACAAGGTGGTGCGTGTCTGGAGTTTGCAGTGGATAGAGGCCCTGGTGTGCCCATTCTCCCTCTCTCCCTCAGCACCTTTCTCTCAAATAAGTAAAATATTTAGGCAGAAATAAAACAAAAACAAACAAACAAACAAACAAAAACAAAAAAATGGCTCCCAAATTACTGAGCCTTGGGGCTCCTATCTTTTTGCGAAGATTGGTACCTCTGGGGCTGGAGAGATGGTTTAGCACTTAAGGCGCTTGCCTGAAAAGCCAAAGGACCCAGGTTTCATTTCCCAGTACCCACATAAACCACATGCACAAGGTGGTGCATGCATCTGGAGTTCACCTGCGGTGGCTGAAGGCTCTGGCACACCCATTCTCTCTCTCCCTGTCTTATAATAATAATAAAAAAAGATTGGTACCTCTGGACATATTTTCTGCTGCAATTCTGTAACTGGAATGGAAAAATACCACTCTACAGAGTACTAAGTGTAAAGAGTAGGTGATAAATGCTGAGATAGGTTAGGAAGAGAATGACTAGCCCTTACTGACTTCATCAACTACCTCAAAGCTAGTCAGACAGATAGTTAAGGTGGTCAGCAAACTTCATGTTGAGTAGTTACTGTTCAAATCTAGCTTCTTACACCTACAAGTTAACATAAAACTGGGTGTGATGGCCCACATCTTTATTTATTTATTTGAAAGTAACAGAGAGAGAAAGAGGCAGATATATATAGAGAGAATGGGGGCACCAGGGCCTCCAGTCACGGCAATGAACTCCGGATGCATGCAAGCCCCTTGTGCATCTGGCTAATGTGGGTCCTGGGGAATCAAGCCTTGAACGGGGGTCCTTAGGCTTCGCAGGCAAATGCTTAACCGCTAAGCCATCTCTCCAGCCCATGGCCCACATCTTTAATCCTAGCATTCAGAGGGAGGAGGATTGCTGTGAGTTTGAGGCCACTCTGAGACTTTATAATGAATCCCAGGTAAAACTGGGCTACAGGGAGACCCTACCTTAAGAAAACAACGATGTTAACAAAGGAAAGAAGCTCTGCTGGCTTTGGAGTATTATTGAGTAATTCAATAAAAACATTGGCTTTTAGCATTAAGTAAAATTTGCCTAGAGCATATTAAGCACTGCAATGCCCTGGGGAAAACTTGCTGGGCTTACTGGCATACACCTAAAAAATGTTTTTCTCTTTATCTCGTTAGTTACTTGTAATCACAGAAAAAGAGAGGAGAGAGAGAGAGAGAAGATGGGTGCACCAGGGCTTCCAGCCACTGCAAACGAACTCCAGATACAGGGTTACTGGGGAGTCCAACCTATGTCCTTAGGCTTCAGAGGCAGGCACCATCTCTCCAGCTCTGGAAAACACCATGTATTTTTTGTTGGTTTTTGTTTTTGTCTTTTGAGGTAGGGTTTTGCTTTAGCTCAGGCTCACTTGGAATTCACAATGTCGTCTCAGGCTGGCCTCGAACTCATGATGATCCTCCTACCTCTGCCTCCCGAGAGTGCTGGCCTGCACCACCATGCCTGGCTTGGCAAACACCTTTTGACCCCAGCATTCAGGAGGCAGAGGTAGGAGTACCACTAGAGTTTGGAGCTGGCCTAGAGCTACACAGTGAGTTTCAGGTCAGCCTGGGCTGAGGTTAAGACCCTACATTGAAAAAAACCATGGTTTTGTTCTAGCCCAGGCTCACCTGGAATTCACTATGTAGTCTCAGGGTGGCCTAGAACTCATGGCAATCCTCCTACCTCTGCCTCCTGTTGAATACTTATGTATTAGACAAGGTGTTGCTATGTGATCCAAGCTGGCCTCAAATTCTCAATCCTCCTACCTCTGTCTCCTGAGAGCCAGCACACTCAGCTTCCCAAACAACCAAAAACAAAACAAAGTAATAATAATAAAAACTTTCCTAGGAAAAAAAACTGCTATTGTAAATATATATTAGAAAGATTACTCACCTTACAGTGCTGGGATTAAAGGGATGTGCCACCATACCCGCCCAGACAAGAGACTTTTGTTTGTTTTTGAGACAAGGTCTCATGTAACCTCGGCTGCTTTGAACTTCTGACCCTCATGTCTCTACCTCTCAAGTACTGGAATTACAGGTGGATACCACCATATCTGGATACAAAAACTTCAAGTTTAATGTAAAAATAACCTGCATGTCTCTACACACTACATACACATTTACTGAAAAGAAGGCCCCAAATTCTGCCACATGTAACCAACACCAACAAATGAGACACTTACCACTATCAGAGGAATCATCTTTTTTAGAACGCATTTTTCTTTTTCTGCCACGTTTACTTTTCTTGGTTTCTCCTCCATTTTCCCCTTCTACACCATCTGGACCAGCACAATTATCAGCATGTCTTGCCATTGTATTCTGTCAAAAGGAGTAAACTTTGTCTCATACTATAATAAATGCTAAGATGAGATAGGAAGGTCTCACTATTTTACTGCAATACAATCAAATTTTGAAGAATCCAGAGTAAGCCTGAAAGTTCTACTGTTAAGTGTATCTTGGATATGTCCCTCCCCTATTTAGGAGAAATGGATCTCAATCTGGAACAGAGTCAGAAAGACAAAGAGAAAAAAAGAAAGAGAAGACAACAGCGCTGTTAAGAAAATAAGGTTAGATCCTCAGAAAGGAAGATTAGTGGCCTGCAGTCAGGAACAGGGAAACATCAGAATAGCTCCTGGTCAGTGCTGAGTTGGCTAATGCAACAGATAAAAACCAAGATACACTGGTTAGCTAGGATGTAGGTTTCAATTTAAACACCATCAGACTACTCAAAAATATGATGGTCCCGGTCAGTAGAAGGGTTCACACATGGACAGAAAAGCTCAGTATGAGTATGACTAGCCCCTTTTAAATGGTAAGTATCTCTACATTTATTATCTCAATGGCAAAAATTGATTATTGTGCAAATACCAAACATGGGACAATAAGAACCACAATAGGGAACTGAAGTGACCCTTACCCGACGTGTAAATGTTTTCCCACACTTAGAACAGACAAAGGCTGCTGGGACAAAGTTGGGGTCGTGGTAGCGCTTGAAGTGCATATCAAGGAGCTGTTTCTGACGAAAAGTCTTGTCGCAGTGACTACAGGCATAAGGCTTCTCCCCGGTGTGAGTGCGCTTGTGCATGATCATGTGCCTCTCCTGAAACAAAGCCACATAGTAGAAAGATCTCAGGGTCTGGTCACAGGTCTTCCACCCAACTGTGGTACATGCAGACCATAGGCCTTTCACTCCAAGGGGAGGACTCAATTATTTAAAGATAGAGTCTCTTTACAGGGGCACAAAAATGCTTCCCCTAAGTTCTAACAGAGAAAATGGCTCACTCCTAATGGGCATTCCCCCCCCCCCCCCCCCCGTTACCACAGGGTCAGATTCTTTAAGTTTTTTGAGGTAGGGTCTCACTCTAACCCAGGCTGATCTGGAATTCTCTGTAGTCCCAGGCTGGTTTTGAATTCAAAGCCATGCAATCCTACCACCTCTGTCTCCCAAGTGCTGGGATTTTGGGCATGTGTCATCAATGCCCAACTATAGTACCCAATTCTTTACCTACCCAGTCTTGGACTTAATATCCAGCCCCCTCCACAAGGTCTCATGTAGCCAAGGTTGGCCTCAAAAATAAATATGTAGCCAAGGATATTCTTGAGCTTCTGATCCTCATACCTCTACCTTCCAAGAACTGGGATACAGGTATGTACCACCATGCCTAACGGGTTTATATATGTTTAGTGAACTTAATTTATCCCCATCTTCTACAGTTTGTTTGTATGTCTGTCTGTCTGTTTTTTTTTTTAACCTGCACAGTTTTAATAATAATTTCTTTAAAAAAATTTTTTTTCACAATTTTTATTAACATTTTCCATGATTATAAAAAATATCCATTGGTAATACCCACCCCCCCGGTCTGTCTGTCTTTTGAGGCAGGCCTTACTCTAGCCCAGGCTAACCTAGAATTCACTTTGTAGTCTAGGCTGGCCTGGAACTTATGGTGATCCTCCTACCTCAACTTCCTGAGTGCTGGGATTAAAGGTGTACATAACCACACCTGGCTTCATTCATTTATGTGTATAAAATTTATTTATTTATTTTTTGAGGTAGGGTCTCACTCTAGCCCAGGCTGACCTAGAACTCACTATGAAGTCTCAGGGTGGCCTCGAATTTGGTGATACTCCTACCTCTGCCTCCCAAGTGCTGGGATTAAAGGTGTGTATTACCACACCTTGCCTGGCTTTCCATATTTTAAAAATAAATTTGTGTGTGTGTGGGGGGGGGGTGTACAGCCAAGGTCAGAGGATAACTTCAAGGTGTCTGTGGTGGTTTGATTCAGGTGTCCCCCATAAACTTAGGTGTTGTGAATGCTAGCTCCCCAGCTGATGGATATTTGGGAATTAATGCCTCCTGGAGGGAGTGTATTGTTGGGGGCGGGCTTATGGGCTTTATAGCCAGTTTCCCCTTGCCAGTGTTTGGCATACCCTCCTGTTGCTGTGGTCCATCTTATGTTGGCCAGGGGGTGATGTCCACCCTCTGCTCATGCCATCGTTTTCCCCTGCCATCGTGAAGCTTCCCCTCGAGCCTGTAAGCCAAAATAAACCTCTTTTTCCCAGAAGCTACTCTTGGTTGGGTGATTTCTACCAACAATGCAAACCGGACTGCAACAGTGTCCATACTCCATCTTTGAGAGAATCTCTAGATGCTGTTAACAAACTGCCAGGATGCAAATGAAGGTCACAGTAGCTGGCCTGCAAGCTTCAGATTCTCCTGGCTCTGCCTCCCATTGTTGCGAGATGCTTTGGAATTGCAGATACATGTGCCACTTTACATCCAGCCTTATGCAGATGCTAGGGAATTGAACATGGATCTGCAGGTTTTGCAAACAAGTACCTTTAACTTGAGCATTTCCTTGCCTCCTTCCAATACAGATTAAAAAATATATATTTTATTTTTATTTACTTATTAGAAAGAGAGAAAGAGGAAGAGAAAGAGAATGAGCACAGCAGGGGCTCTAGTCACTGCAAATGAACTCCAGATGCATGCACCACTTTGTGCATCTGGCTTATGTAGGTCCTGGAGAAGTGAACCTGGGTCCTTTGGCTTAGCAGGCAAATTCCTTAGTAGCTAAGCCATCTCTCCAGTTCCCAGTATAGTTCTGAGGAATAAAAGCTGGTAGTCTGGGCTGGAGAGATTGCTCAATTGTAAGCACTTGCCTACAAGGACTAAGGACCCAGGTTTGATTCCCCAGCATCCACAAGCCAGTTGCACAAGCTGGCTGGCATATGTATCTGGGGTTCATTTGCAGTGGATGGATGACCTGGAGTGCCCATTCTCTTTCACTCTCTCTGTCTCAAATAAATAAATAAATAAAATATTTTTAATTGGGACTGGAAGGATGACATAGCAGTTAAGGCGCTTGCCTGCAAAGCCAAAGGACCCAGGCTTGATTCCCCAGGACCCACATTAGCCAGATGCACAAAGGGGTGCATGTATCTGGAGTTCGTTTGCAGTGGCTGGAGGCCCTGGCATGCCCATTCTCAGTCTGTCCTTTCTCTGTCAAATAAATAAATAAAAATAAAATATTTTAAAAAACCTACTAAGTCTGCCTTAGAAATGACAAGATGTGATTGAAAATTATTTCAGCCGGAACTCCATAAACAAGTGACAAGAATTATAAACTTTGATTTTGGCAATGTTCCTCATACCAGTTTGAACTTTCACAGAAGTATCTACCATATTAGGTATCCAAAAGCGGTTCCTATCTGACATGGATGAGGAATAAATGGCTTTCTAACTAGAAGAGTACCTACCTGTCTACAAGCATAATCACACTGGTCACACTTAAAGCGCTTCTCATTCTTGTGTGATTTCTGATGCTGGATGAGAGCATAGCGCTCATGAAATACAGCATCGCAGTAGCGGCATTTCTTGCCTTGCTCAATATAGGAATGCTGCTTTCGCAAGTGGACACCTAAAAATCAAAATATAAAAACCAAGTTGAACTTCTGAAAACACAAACAAGCATTTCAGCACATAGGTAGTAGATGGGAGCCTAAATAAGGAGAATGACAATGGACATAAAAGTAAACTGAAGAAGTGATGAGAAATCTAGGAGGTGAAATCCATAGTAGTTACTGACTAAATGTGGGATGAGGAAGAGTAATTAGAGATAATCTACAGGATTTTGGCTTTAAAAACAAAATGTTGCAGGACCAATTACTGAGATAAGAGATAATAAGAAAGGGCCAAGACCAAAATGTATGTATTTGTTTGGGTAGGGAGAAGTGGGTCACTATAGATCTTCAGTTTCAACAGATTGAATGTGAAATGTCAGTGACATCAAAATAGGGAAGAGGGCAGCAAGAAATAGATGTTATAAAACATCTACATAAAGTGTAATGCAAAGGAAACATACATAAAGGAAAAACTGCAGTAAGAACATAAATTTAGGAGCTATTAGGACTTAGTGAGACCATGGGAGCTGATGGGACCACTAAGGCAAAAAGTAAAAAAGGAGTATGAATGAGGCTTAAATCTAACAGTCAAGGACGGTGGTACACACCTTTAATCCTAGCACTTGGATGGCAGAGGTAAGAGGATTGTTGCGAGTTTGAGGCTACCCTGAAGAGTACATAGTGAATTCTAGGTCAGCCTGGGCTAGAGTCAGACCCTACCACAACCCCCCTCCCCAAATCGGGGTTAAATAAAGGTTTAGGAGGCAGGGCTGAAGAGATAGATCAGTGGTTAAAGAAACTTACTTGCAAAGCCTGCTGCTTGGGTTCAACTCCCCAGCCACCCATGTAAAGCCACTAAATGGGCATCTGATTAGAGTGGCAAGAGATTCTGGCATATGCATGCAAGCATACACACACATCAAAAGATTTGTGGGACAAATGAATGAACAGATGAGTGAATTCATTAAAGAGAATGGATGCAACCTGAACAAGAAATGGCTTTTCTACTCAGGGGCACGAGGGTCAGTTGTGAATTCAATGATGCTCAAAGTTGGCTTCAATCAAGATTGTATCATTAAAACAAAACAAAACAAAACAAAACAAAAAAATCACAAGCAAAAACAGCCAGAAAACAGCACACATACAACAAAGGGCCAATTCTAGGGACTGGAAATGAGGGAACATAAGGCTAACACTAATGATAGAGTGCTGGTCTAGTAGGTGCAAGGCCCTGGAATCAATCAATCCCAGAACTGTAGGGTTAACAGGGAGAAAAGAAAATGTAAGCCTCTACATTTCTTTTTTCTTTTTCTTGGTTTTTTTTGGAGGTAGGGTCTCACTCTGGTCCAGGCTGACTTGCAATTCACTATGTAGTCTCAGGGTGGCCTCAAACACACCTCCTACCTCTGCCTCCCAGAGTGCTAGGACTAAAGGTGCACGCCACCACACCCAGATCCTTTTTTTGTTTTTCAAGGTAGGGTCTCACTCTAGCCCCGGCTGCCCTGGAATTCAACATGTAGTCTCAGGGTGGCCTCAAACTTACAGGGGTCCTCCTATCTTTGGCCTTCTGAGTGCTGGGATTAAAGGCATGCAATACCATGCCTAGCTACCTTCTCCATTTCTTTTGGTTTAGGGAAGTAACTGTTATTTGATAACTGACAGGCAATTAAGGGGCTCGCTAAGAATTTGCTGTTAGGACCAGCACATGGCTTTAATCTCAGCACTCAAGAGGCAGAGGTAGGAGGATGGCTGTGAGTTTGAGGCCAGCTGAGGCCAGAGTGAGACCTTACCTTGGAAAAAAGACAAAAAAACAAAAAAAAGTTTGTTTATGCTTGTTAATATTGATTTTGCTATGCAGTCTACAAAATATAGCAGTATAAAACATTCAAGGTGAGCTGAGCATGGTGGCACATACCTTTGATCCCAGCACTTGGGAGGCAAAGGTAAGAGGATCACCATGGGTTTAAGCCACCCTGAGACTACATAGTGAATTCCCAGTCAGCCTGAGCTAGAGTGAGACCCTAATTTGAAAACCCAAAAATAAATAAATAGTTCAAGGTGTTAACTTCTATCATGTAAGTAACTTTAAAAAATTGAATAATCTAGAAAGTGACTTAATGGCTCACACACATTTCCCATAAGATAATATTGGTTTAGACTTTTTCTCCATTACAATGTGCGCGCGCGCGCACGCACACACACACACACACACACACACACACCTTTCATTAATCTGAGAATAGCAAAGTATAATGAACATGGACTTTACGTGAAGCCTGGAATACTCTACTTGGATGTAACTCAGCAGCAGAGGGCTTGCCTAGCATTTATTAATGTTTTGGGCTCATTCTCCAATATCATGGGGGAGGGGGAGAGATGATACAGCTAACTATTTTATTTTATTTTTTAAAATTCTTTGAGGTAGGGTCTCACTCTATCCCAGGTGACTTGAAATTTACTCTGTAGTCCCAGGCTGGAATTAAAGGTATGGGCCACCATACCCAGCTTCTCTCTTTTCTTATGCGCTATGCAGTGCATCTGGCTTTACATGGGCACTGCGGAATCAAATTTGAGCCACAGGCTTTGCAAGCAAGTGTCTTTAACTGTGCTATCTTTCCAGCCCATTCTTTAATTCTTTTTAAACACGAAAGACAAAGAAATCCTAAATAATTATTTAATATTGGTCATGCAAAAATTTCTCAAGATTCTCTTTATCAACTCTAGCTTACTATGCACAGGAATGGTTACCACAAGACCACTAATACCATAATTACTAATACTATACTGTTACCTTCCTATCTGGTGAATGAAACATACTATTTTCTCCCATTACAATATACTCTTGTAACTTGAACACACACAAAAAAAGAAAATATGGGGAAAATAGTAGCTAACCAATGGCTTTGACTTAGTGGCAGGCCATTCACATATATTAAAACTTAAAGAGTTAGAAAGTTTTCTTTTTTTGAGGTAGGGTCTCATCCTAGTCCAGGCTGACCTGGAATTTACTATGTAGTCTCAGGGTGGCTTCGAACCTATGGTGATCCTCCTACCTCTTCCTCCTGAGCGCTGGGATTAAAGGCTATAGTAGAATTTTTATTGTCTTATGAAAATGCTTCAATATTATATTATAGCCATTGAGGGGCAATAATGACCTCAGTTGTTCTTAAGACTCATAAAATGGCATCACTGTTACTGTAATCTGTTTCTAAATTTCTGCAGAACACATTCAGATAAGATTAACTGCATGGCTCTTTTTTTTTTTTTTTTTGCTTTTAGTGAATCTACTTACCCAAATCACTTTTTCGGGCTATGACAGTGTCACAATGGGGACAGTGGAATTTGGCCACATTTTCGGTGTGCTTCTGTAAAATGTGCATCTTCATAGTACCACTCTGGGTAAACCGAGCATGACAAATATAACATTCATAAGGCTTTTCCCCTTAAAAGGAAATACAGAATGAACAAATTAAATGAATAAGACCATTACTTAGTTGCCATGTAATGGAGGTGGCAGATATATGTTAGGTGTAAGGGCTGGAGAGATGGCTTAGCTAAGATGCTTGCTGGCAAAGCCAAAAGAGTCAGGTTTGATTCCCCAGTACCCACATAAAGCCATATGCAGAAGGTGGTGAATGTGTCCAGAGCTCGTTTGCCCTAGCATGCCCATACTATCTTTTTTTTGTTTTGTTTTTATTTTTTTCAAGGTAGGGTCTCATTAACTATGTAGTCTCAGGGTAGCCTTGAACTCTTGGCAATCCTCCTAACCCTGCCTCCCGAGTGCTGGGATTAAAGGTGTGCGCCACCATGCCTGGCATGCCCATACTATCTATCTGTCTCTTTCTCTCTAATAAATCAATCAATCCTTGGGAAGCAGAGGTAGGAGGATCGTTGAGAGTTCAAGGCCACCCTGAGACTACATAATGAATTCCAGGTCACCCTGAGCTGTGAAACCCTACCTCAAATGCCCCTCCCCCAAAAAATCTATTTTGAAGAATCTAAGGTTTTAACTTGGGAAGGTTGGAGCTCAGAACAAGTGCTCCGCTCATGCCTCTTCAGAATGGAACAAATCCTATACCTCTGCTCTGCTTAGCTCTCTATTTATTATTTATATTAGAAGGAAAGTATGGCAAGGCATACCTTTCGGGGGGACTAGAGAACTTACAAATCCCCTACTCCTCTCTGTGAGGTGACAGGGTCTTGCCATGCATTACAGGCTGGTCTGGAACTCAATCTTTTTACCTCAGCCCTAAGTGCTAGGATTCTAGGCATATGTCACAACATTCAATGTCAGTTTTTCCTTTTGAAAAAGAAACTACTTGGGAAAACTAAGTATTAAATACACTACAATTTTTTTAAGGCACGGTCTCACTCTAGCCCAGGCTGGCCTTGAACTCAGTGACTCTCCTATGATAGCTTCCCGAGTACTAAGATTAAAGGAATGTAGCACCACACCCAGCTACTAATTTTTAAAAATCAAACTCTAGATTTCAATTTCACTTGATTTACACTATTTCTATATTGTAAAAAGACTCAAGTTGAATGATATACTCTCGAATGTATGTTCAAAATACCAAGTTCAGAGGATATGCCAGAGCCTTTGTTAACAATTTTCCATTCAGGTAAGCAATGGTTGTATATGGTAGTTTATTGGGTACCAACAGGACCCACTGAAAAGCAGCTCATTAGTACCAGGAAGGGAAAAGTCCTACCTGAATGAGTTCTCATATGCCTTTTCAGTTTATATGTGTCCCTGCTGGCGTAACTGCACAAACTGCATTGGAACGGACGTTCTCCAGTATGAGAGCGAATGTGACGTTTTAATTTGCTGACCTGAAACATGAAAGCAACCAAATTTCTTATTTTTTTGTTAACACAGACTTTAACAGCACTATAGATTATGCACAAAAGCTTAGTTTTGGAGCACTGAACTTAGAAAAGGAGAAAAGATAGTATTTCTTCATTACTTGTAGCTTTTGTCCCTCAAAGTCATATAATTCAAGGAAAGGAGGTAAATGGATAGTGACATGTATGAATAAATATTATCAAACTAGGACTGTAGAGAGAGCTTAGGGTCAAGGCGTTTGCCTGCAAAGCCTAACAACTCAGGTTCTACATACAGCCCAGATGCATAAAGTAGTGAGTGCATGCATCTGAAGTTTGTAGTGGCCAGAAGCCCTGGCAAACCTATTCTCTGTCTCTTCTCTCTCTGTAAGCAAGTAATTTTTTTTTAAAGTTTCTGGGCTAAAGAGATGGCTTAGCAGTTAAGGTGTTTGCCTGTGAAGCCTAAAGGACTCAGGTTTGATTCCCCAGTACCCACGAAAGACAGAAGCACAAGGTGGCACATGTGTCTGGAGTTACTGTGCAGTGTGGCTGGAGACCCTAGCATGGGCCATTCTATCTCTCTCTTCCCCACCTGTGAAATAAATTAATTATCATTAATAAGATGGGTGGTTAAGGCACATGAGAGTGTATCTTTACTTTTCTTTCTCTATAAATACAGGTATGTATGTATGTATGTATGTATGTATGTATGTATGTATGTGTATATATATATGTATGTATGTACGTACGTACGTATGTATGTGTGCATAAATACATATACGTATTGCGTATTTGGTGGTGCTGGGGATTGAGCCCAGGATTTGTATGAGCTAAGCAAGTACTCGCTATTAATAAGTTACATTTCCAGTCCTTCCCATAATTTGTTTTAAAATATTTTTATTTATTTATTGGAGAAATAGGCAGGAAGGGGAGGAGGAAGAGGTAAAGAGAGAGAGAGAAGGACAGAAAGCGAGAGAATGGGGGCACCAGGGCCTCCAGCCTCTGCAAACAAACTCCAGATGTGTGCCCCTTCTTGTGCATCTGGCTTATGTGGGTCCTGGGGAAATGAACCTGGGTCCTCTGGCTTTGGAGGCAAGTGCCTTAACCATTAAGTCATTTCTCTAGCCTTTTTTTTTGAGGTGGGGTCTCATTCTAGTACAGGGTGACCCGGAATTGACTATGTAGTGTCAGGCTGGCCTCAAACTCATGACTATCCTCCTCCCACTTCTGCCTCCCAAATGCTGGGATTAAGGGCATGCTACATCATATCTGACTCTTCTCTTCAATTCTTTCTTTTTTTGTGTGTGTGGGGTTCGGGGTAGGGTCTCACTCTAGCCCAGGCTGACCTGGAATTCACTATGTAGTCTCAGGGTGGCCTCCAACTCTCAGTGATCCTCCTACCTCTGCCTCCTGAGTGCTGGGATTAAAGGCATGTATCACCATGCCTGGCTGCCTTCCCTTCATCAAGTGCTGTGATTAAAGGTACACGCCATCACGCCTGGCTTTAAAAAAAAAATTATTTCCTATTTGAACGTGTGTGTGCATATGCACACATGTGTGTTAGGGCCTCTTGCCATTGTTACATATGAACAGCAGATGCTTACAACATTAAAAAAAAATTGCTGGGTGTGGTGGCTCACACCTTTAATCCCAGCACTCAGGAAGCAGAGGTAGGAGGATCGCCATGAGTCCCTGGCCACCCTAAGACTACATAGTGAATTCCAGGTCAGCCTGGGCTAGAGGGAGACCCTGCCTTGAAAAACAAAACAAAACAGGGCTGGAGAGATGGCTTAGCGGTTAAGTGCTTGCCTGTGAAGCCTAAGGACCCCGGTTTGAGGCTCGGTTCCCCAGGTCCCACGTTAGCCAGATGCACAAGGGGGCGCACGCGTCTGGAGTTCGTTTGCAGAGGCTGGAAGCCCTGGCGCGCCCATTCTCTCTCTCTCCCTCTATCTGTCTTTCTCTCTGTGTCTGTCACTCTCAAATAAATAAATAAATAATTTGAAAAACAAACAAACAAACAAAAACAAAACAAAACAAAATGTATTTGCTTCTGTGTGGTGTATGCATCTTTGCAGCTACCCACTAGCCTGTGGTGATACTTGTGGTGATGAGGGTGCTCTTTTGCCTGATCTTGTCTTTAAGCTGGAGAGGCTCTTTTTGTGTGTGTGTGTTTCTTTTCTAAAATACTATTTCTGGAGCTTGCAGAGTTCCTTTGATTCATGGGTCTTTGCTCCCCTGTAGGGCAGGGGTAAAAGGTTCACAGGGTGACATCTGGCTGTTTTACATGAGATTTGGAGAATTTTTATATGTATTTGCTTGTTAATTAATTAATTCTTTTTTTTTTCACGAAAGGGTGTCACTCTAGCCCAGGCTGGCCTGGAATTCATATGTAATCTCGGGGTAGCCTTGAATGCACGGCAATCCTCCCACCTCTGCCTCCCAAGTGCTGGGATTAAAAGTGTGAATCACTATACCAGGTATGGAGAATATTAAAAAATAAAAAGAAAACTGAGTTGGGCACGGTGGCACATGCCTTTAATCTCAGAACTCAGTACACAAAGGTAGGAGGTTTGCTGTTAGCTCAAGGCCACCTGGACTACAGCCACACTGTACCTTGAAACACCAAAAACAAACAAACCCACCCAAGAAACTTCTTTTTTTTGGGGGGGAGGGGGGCTCTTGCCTCTGCAAATACCACTTTGTACAGCTGGCTGCACATGAGTCCTGAGGAATTTAACCCAGTGCCATCAAGCTTTGCAAGCAAGCACCATTAACTTCAGAACCATCTCTCCAAGCCCCAGATCTGAAGATTTACACTAAGGTAGCCTCAGTCCCCCATGCTTGTGCAGGAAGCATAACATCTTCCCAGCCTGTACTGTATTTTACTTATTTTTTGAGACAGCCTCACTCTGTAATCTATTCCTTGAACTCCACAACCCAGGGTGGCCATAAATTTGCATTGTTCTGCCTGCCTCTGTGGATATCAATCTAATTGGCAACAGAGTATTCTCTGCAAAAGCAAACCTGAGGATACAGAAGGCTATGCATCTTGGATGATGCTTCTTAAAGACAAAAAACTCACAGCTTCTCCCAAGATTTCCTGATAAACAACTCATAATCTGTCTTATGCTCAGACTTCTCATAGTTTTGACTGCCTTTAATTGAATAAAAGCTGTGAGTATAGGGCTAGAGAGATGGTTTAGCTGTGAAAGTGCTTGCCTGCAAAGTCTGAGGACCCAGGTTCCATTCCCTAGTCCCTATGTAAACCAGATGCACAAAATGGTACATGCATCTAGAGTTCATTTGCAGTGGTTGGAGGCCCTGGTGTGCCCATTCTCTCTCTCAAATAAGAAAATAAAGTATTTGAAAAAATAAGGCTGGAGAGATGGCTTAGCTGTTGAGGTGCCTGCCTGTAAAGCCTAAGGCCCAAGGTTCGGTTCTCCAGTACCCACACATAAGCCAGATTCACAAGGTGGCAAATGTGTCTGGAGTTCATGTGCAGTGGCTAGAGGCCATGGTATGCCCATTCTCTCTCTCTCTATCTCAAATAAATAAATAACTAAATAAAAATATTGTTTAAAATGAAAGACTTGGAGGTGCACATCTGTAATCTGAGCACTTGGGAGGCAGAGGTAAAAGGATCTCTGAGAGTTTGAGGCCAAATAATGAATTCCAGGACAGCTTAAGCTAGAGTGAGAACCTACCTCAAAACAAAACAAAATTTAAAGAGGAAGAAATAATAAATAAATAAAAGCTGTAAGTACAGTTTGGGGAGCACCTGAGTGCATATTTTGTGTGTTATGTGTTCATTTCATGTTTATGTCTGGATGGTGCAAACAAGTGAAACTCGAACAGGGACATTGTAACTGTAGGAAATGCAAAAAACCAAGGAGACTGAGGAAAAAGAATAGGGGGAGCTCCATTTTTTTCCCCCAGTGGAACTGGAAACATAAATGGGGAATTTCTGCCTGTCCTTGGGACTGATTCAGTCAGATATCATGGAGGAATAATTTTCCAGAGCGTGAAGAATATTACTAAGGTTCTTTATAAAAATTCTCAGAGAGCTGGGCGTGGTGGCACACACCTTTAATCCCAGGACTCAGGAGGCAGAGGTAAGAGGATCACCCACCGAGAGTTCAAGGCTACCCTGAGACAATATAGTGAATTCCAGGTCAGCCTCAGCTAGCGTGAGACACTACCTCCAATTCCCCCCCCCCCAAAAAAAAAATCCTCAGGGACTCAAGTCTCAGAGGAATAACTTTTGAACTCATTGAAGACAGCAGTTGATACTAACATTTGGCTTCCTGACAATGGCACAGTGGATCTGACATTGTGGGTTTGGGTGGAGACAGAGTACAAGAAGGGCTCATGTGAAGGGAGACCTCCAACGTCTGCCCTCACTGTCAGTTCTGCTCTTGGACCCAGGTCTACCTCATGGGGGAACAACCTTCTCTTCTTCCCATTAAACAGATAGTATTAGGCATGACCACCAACCTTGCCTGGCCCCAAGGAGGTAACAAGCTCTTTATCAACTGAACCATCTTCCCAGTCTTACTTACTTACTATTTTCAAGACAGGGTTTCACTGTGTAGGGTTTCAAGGCTGGCTCCAAACTTACTATGTTGTCAGGGTAGTTTAAAACTCATAATCTTCAACCTATCCTGTGCCAGGATTAAAGTGCTATGCTATAGCCAGGTATAGTGGGTACATGTCTTTAATCCCGGCACCTGGGAGGCAGAGATAGGAGGAATGCCAAGAGTTCAAGGCCACCCTGAGACTACATAGTGAATTCTAGCTCAGGCTGACCTGGAACTCACTCTGTAGTCCTAAAATGGCCTTGAAATTACATCAATCCTCCAACCTCTGACTCCTAGTATTAAAGGTGTGTGCTATCATGTCAACCTTTTCTTGTTCTGGTAAGGGTCTCACTCTAGCTCAGGTTGGTCTTAATTAACAGCAATTCTCAGGCAGCCTCCTGAGTGCTGAGATTATAGGGGTGAGCCACCCTGCTCAGCTCAAACCTTCTATTTTTAAATTTTTCAAAAATATCTCTTTGGGCTGGAGAGAGATGGCTTAGTGGTTAAGGCATTGGCTGGCAAAGCCAAAGAACCCAGGATCAATTCCTCAGTGCCCATGTAGAGCCAGATGCACTAAGTGTCTGGCACATATATCTGGAGTTTGCAGTGGCTAGAGGTTCTGGTGTACCCATTCTCTCTCTCTCAAAAATAAAGAAATAAAATATCAAAAATGATACACATGCACCCCTCTCATGTATTTGGCTTTATCTGGGTACTGGGGATTTATTTATTTATTTATTTGAGGGGCAGAGCAGAGATAGAGAGAATGGGCATGCCAGGGCCTTCAGCCACTGAATTCCAGACACATGCTCCACCTTGTGCAGCTGGCTTATGTGGGTCTGGAAGAACTGAACCTGGGTCTTTTGGCTTTGCAGGCAAGTGACTTATCCACTAAACAATTTTTCTAGCCTGATGCTGGGGATCTGAATCCAGGCTAACAAGGCTTTGCTACAAGTAAGTGACTTTAACTTCTGAACCACCTCCCCTGTCCAAACTTTCTTTTCTCATTTATTTATTTATGTGGGGAGAGGGAAAGAGGGAGAGAAACAGAAAAAGAATGAATGAGAATGGCATGCCAGGTCTTTTTGCCACTGCAAACAAAGTGAAGAAAAGCATGTGCTATTTTGTGTGTCTGGCTTCATGATTTCCTCAAAGTATAGTAGAACTTGCTTGTACTAGCATGTGGAACTAGTTGTTCTTTCTTTTTTTTTTTTTTTTTGGTCATATTTATTTATTTGAGAGAAGTGAGGCAGAGAGGGAGAAAGAGAAAGAGAGAGAGAGAATGAATGGGTGTGCCAGGGCTGACAGCCACTGCTGACCTGGAATTCACTATGTAGTCTCAGGGTGGCCTTGAACTCACAGAGATCTGCCTACCAAGTGCTAGGATTAAAGGAGTGCACTAGCACACCTGGGTGGTTCTTTTTAACAGTTAACTATTTCATATTGTGTATTTCTGGAAGAGTGTTAATCTAGAATTCTCTCCCATCCAACCAGGCCCAACCCTTCTTAGCTTCTGAGATAGGGTGCATTCAGGGTGGCATGGCTATAGACTCTGCTGCCTCATTTAGATTTGCTATATCATCTTTTAAGTCACATAGGAGTTATATTCTATTGGAATCACATTCTAAGAAAGGTATGAACACATAACTGGACACTCACTTCCACACTGGCATAATCACACATGGAACACTTAAATGGCTTTTCATGGGTATGTTTGTAACGACGATGCCGCACCAATTCTCCACTGGTCACAAAGGCCATGTCACAGTCTGGGCACTTGTGAGGACGAGTACCTAAAGAAAAAAAGGGATAAGAGGAAAAGAAAGATTGAGAGCACAGTTAATGACAGAATTCAATGTGTGCAAATACGTGGCACAAAGGGGTCACATAAGATGGCACTGTAGTCATTCAATCAACTCTATACTAGCAGAAGAGAAGTTCTACAAGTTATGGCAAGATCTGGCTAAACTCACAGCACTAGGCCCAAGATGTGAGAACCCATGTCTAACTTTAGTTTGTTACTGTGCATGTGAATTTGTTGCCCTTGATTTAAAAAATCCTTATTCATACTTTGTGAATATCTTATTCATTATGAATTGAAGTTAAAAGAAACTCCAGTCTGTTTCAACCCTTACTAAACATCAGAGTATTTTTCACATCTTGATGTCTTATCAAGAATAAGACACAGTTTTGTAATCATGGAAAATGTTAATAAAAATTAAAAAAAAAAAGAAAAAAAAAATAAGACACAGAATTAATTGATGTTTTCCCTTTTAGTTGTTGTTTTTTGAGACAGGGGCTTACTGTGTAGCCCCAGCCTGTCCTGGAATTTGCAAGCCTCTTGAGTACTGAGATTAAAAGATATAGCCAGGTGTAGTTGCACACGCCTTTAATCCCAGCACTTGGGAGGCAGAGGTAGGAGGATCGCCACAAGTTCAAGGCCACCCTGAGACTACATAGTTAATTCCAGGTCAGCCTAGACCAGAGTGAGAACCTACCTTGAAAAACCAAAAAAGAAAAGAAAGAAAGAAAAGATGTGTACCACCAAACCTAACTTGCAAATAAAATCTCACAGTAAGCATACAGTGCCCTTGGACTATATATTTAGAAACTTCTTTAAAAGCAAGAACCTTTACCACTGAGTCATCTCTGTAACACCTGGAAAGTTCTTTTAAAAAACAGCTGGGGGACTGAAGTGGTAGCTTAGTGGTTAAGCCATTTGCCTGTGAAGCCTAAGGACTCAGGTTTGATTCCTCAGAACACATGTAAACCAGATGTACATGGTGGCAAAAGTGTCTGGAGGTGACAGGAGGTCCTGGCATGCCCATTCTTTCTCTATCATAAATTAAAAATAAAAATTAGAAGCTGGGCATGGTGGCACACGCCTTTAATCCCAGTACTTGGGAGGCTGAGGTAGGAGGATTGCTGTGAGTTCGAGGCCACCCTGTGACTTCAGAGTGAATTCCAGTTCAGCCTGGGCTAGGGTTAGAGCCTACCTCGAAAGACCAAAAATAAAAATAAAAATCAGCCGGGCATGGTGGCACACACCTTTAATCCTGGCACTCAGAAGGCAGAGATAGGAGGGTCACCGTGAATTCCAGGACACCCTGAGACTACATAGTAAATTCCAGGTCAGCCTGGGCTACCTCCAAAAACCAAAACAGAAAAACAAAATCAAAAATTAAAATTAGGGCTGGAGAGAGGGCTTAGCGGTTAAGGCGACTGAATGTGAAGCCTTAAGTACCCATGTAAACCAGATGCCAATGGTGGTGCATGTGTCTGGAGTTCATCTACAGAAGCCAAAGGCCCTGGCATGCCCATTCTCACTCTCCGCCCCCGCCCCTGCTGTCTGTCTCTAATAAATTTTTTAAAAAATCAGAAAAAATTTAAAAAAAATTAAAATTAAAAAAGTAGCTGGGCATGGTGATGTACACCTATAATCATAGCAACTCAGGAAATTGAGGCAGAAGGATTGACCTGACCTTAAGGCTAACCTGGTCTATAAAGTAAGTTCCAGGTCAGCCTGGGCTACAGAACCAGACTGTCTCAAAAAACCCAAAATTAAAATAAAATAAAACCATAAATATATAAGCTTACTTTCTATATAAATTTGCCTTGTTAAGGAAATTCCAGAAGCTCATCAAAAGCTTTACAAAAGTAGAAATGCTTTCTACGTGATTTAAACAGGTGAGTTTTTAAGCATCCATGTCTAATATTCTGTTATAATGTCAATCACTACCCTATTTAAACATTTGTTTTGTTCTTTTTTTTTTTTAGATTAATTAACTAATTTATTTGAGAGTGACAGACAGAGAAAGAGGCAGATAGACAGATAGATAGAGAGAGAGGGAGAGAGAAAGAGAGGGAGAGAATGGGCACGCTAGGGCCTCTAGCCATTGCAAACGAACTCCAGACGCATGCGCCCCCTTGTGCATCTGGGCTAACATGGGTCCTGGGGAGTCGAGCCTCAAACCGGAGTCCTTAGGCTTCAGAGGCAAGTGCTTAACTGCTAAGCCATCTCTCCAGCCCTGTTTGTTTCTTTTTTCAAGGTAGCATCTCACTCTAGCCCAGAATGACCTGGAACTAACTATGTAGTCCCAGGATAGCCTAGAGCTCACAGGGATCCTCCCAGGTGCTCAGATTAAAGGCTATTTAAACTTTTTTTTTTGGTCTTTGGTTTTTCAAGTCTCTCCATAGCCCAGGCTGACCTGGAATTCATTATGTAGTCTCAGGTGGCCTCAAACTCATGGAGATCCTCCTACCACTGCCAGCCAATTACTGGGATTATAGGTGTACACCACCAAGCCCAGCTTGCCTAAAATTTCTGAGATCTTTTCTTTTCATTGATTTATCATTTGTATTACTTATTAATTACTTTTCTTGACACTCACCTATACCTAAGCCCATTTGCCTACAATAAAACCAAGATTATAGGGCTGGGGTGATGGTTTAGTAGTAGTTTGCCAAGCCTGTTAGCCAGGGCACAATTCCCTACTACCCACGTAAAGCTAGATGTACAAAGCAATGCATGCATCTATAGTTCATTTGCAGTAGCAGTTGGCTCTGGTATGCCCATTCTCTCCCCTACTCCCTAAAAATAATTTTTGAAAAATCAAGATTGAGAACTAGAGAGATGGCTTAGTGGTTAAGGTAGTGTGCTTCCCTACAAAGCCATAAGGACCCAGGTTCAATTTCCAAGTATCCATGTAAAGCCAGATGTAAAAGTTGGTGCATGCATCTGGAGTTCATCTGTAGTGGCTAGAGGCTCTGATGTACCCATCCCCTCTCTCAAATTAAATAATTAAAACAATTTTTTTGATAATTTTTTAAAATCAAGATTACACTGGGCAGGGTGGCACCTATCTTTAATCCCAGCACTCAGTAGGCAGAGGTAAGAAGGCTGACATTAAGTTTGAGGGTAGCCTGAAACTACATAGTGAATTCCAGGTCAGCTTGGGCTAGACTGAGAACCTCAACCCCCAACACAACCCCCCAAATCAAGATTAGGGGGGCTGGAGAGATGGATGGCTTAGCAATTAAGGTACTTGCTTCCTTACAAAGCCTGACTGACGGGCTGGAGTCACCAGTATCTATGTAAAGCCAGATGCACTAAGTGGGGCATGTGTCTTAAGTTCATTTGCAGTGGGAGGAAGCCCTGGCACACCCATATTCTTTGTCTGCCCTTTCTTTCTCTCTGATCCTCTCTCTCAGATAAATAAATATATTCTGGGTTTAATTTTGGCTTTTCAAGGTAGGGTCCCACTCTAGCCCAGGCTGACCTGAAATTCACTATGTAATCTCAAGGTGATCCTCTCCTACCTTTGCCTCCCGAGTGCCGGGATTAAAGGTGTGTGCCACCACATCCAGCTGGAATAATTTTTTATTTTATTTTTTATATCAGGCTGGACATGGTGGTATACACCTTTATTCCCAGTACTTGGGAGGCAGATATAGGAGGAGCATCCTGAGTTCGAAGCCTGCCTGGGTCTACAGAGTGAGTTCCAGGTCAGCCTCGGCTAGAGTGAGATTTTACCTCCCCCCCCCACAAAAAAAAATTAAGATTATTCCTTTTTCAACTTCTCCCTGCCATCACCTTGGGTAAGTTTTAACCTCTGCCATGTTTTAGCCCCACAATCACATCCAGTACCTGTATGTGTGTTAAGGTGATTCCTCAGGAGAGTGACTGTTCTGAATGCCCTGCCACAGAGATGGCACTTATGTGGTCTCTCATCAGTGTGACTTTTCATGTGACGATCCAAATTTGAACGCCTTGGACACGTGTAACTGCAAAGCTCACACTGGAATGTTTTCTTTACACCTGTAAGTGAAACAAAACACTTTGTGCAGTGTTAAAAAATATTTACATTAATCCCAACTTTTTTTTTTTTACAAATATTTTACTATCTTTTAAAATAATTAAATCAAAGTTATACTAAATCGAAAATATTTTCAGTATTACTTTAGAATTAAAAAAAAAGTTCTGCTGGGCATGGTGGTGCGTGCCTTTAATCCCAGCACTCAAGAGGCAGAGCTAAGAGGATCGCCATGAGTTCTAGGCCACCCTGAGACTACATAGTGAATTCCAGGTCAGCCAGAACTAGAGTGAGACCCTGCCTTGAAAAATAAAACAGTACTCAATATAAACAAACCAAATCCTTTTTTTTTGGGGGGGAGGGGATGGTTAGAAAGATTGCAACTCACATACTAGCTTTTTTTCCCCCTGTGTGTATTTTTACTTTTTATTTTTGTTTTTACTTTTTTTCCCCTCAATTTTTATTAATGTTTCCCATGATTATAAAAAATATCCCATGGTAACACTCCCTCCCCCCACACTAGCTTTTAAAAAACATCCAGTATAACACAATAACTTGTATGTGGACTATCATATGCTTTATCCCAAAATGGTTTTATTAGACTGTTACAGATAAAACTCATTTTACCTTTCTTTTTAATTTTTGTTGGCTTTGGAGGCTTCATATTACCAACCACTTTCTCTGCATTAACCTCTGACAACAGACCTTCCTGCTGCTCTTCCTCAAAATCGTAGACAGATACATCTACATCTTTGCCCTCTTCTGTGTAACGCAGTTTGCTCTTTTTGGTTTTCTTTGTTTTTTTGGCTGGTGGCTGATAGTCCGGGTCTTTTTGCCAGCTAGGATCTTCCTGTGGAGGAAGTTCCCCTTGCTCTAATGTCTCCACCTCTCCATTGGCCCCCACCTTCACCACCTGAAACCCTTCAGGCAAAGGTAAGGTGTGACATATCATCGGTTCACTTTCTGCAAGACCCTCTTTAGACACTTCATTCTCATAAGCCCCCTGAAGTTCTTCTACTGAAGTGGTAGCAACAGGTACAGTCACAGGAACAGGTACTTGAACAAGCTGAAGTTCTCCTATGTTAATGGGCTGCTCCTCCATATTTACAACCTGTAATGTTATTATCTGAGTATCATCCACTGCAGCCTCCGCTTCAGGAGCCACTGTACCCTCCATTACTTCAGTCTTCATCTGAAGAAGGGTAGGATCCAGTTGTTCCATCATTACCATCTGTACACTGCTGTTGACATCCTGAACTACCTCACCCCCATCAGTCTGGTTTTGGGGTAGGTGGCAAGCATCTTCTTCCTGGCCTCCTTCCCGCCGCCGCTGGTAAGTTTTTCTTTCCTTTCCTTTAATGAAAGTTTCAGACTCCTCCACAATTGCTTCAACCGCCTCGCCTTCCATTTCCTCTTCCTTTATTAAGGGAGAACAAAGATTGTTATTAAAGATAAAGTTTGACTAAATGAAAACATATACACTTTACTTAATAACTTATTTAACAAAAAGACCCATCGTGAGGCCAAGCATGGAGGCATGCCTTTTTTTGTTTTTTGTTTTGTTGAGGTAGGGTCTCACTCTAGCCCAGGTTGACCTGGAATTCACTACGGAGTCTCAGGGTGACCTCGAACTCATGGCGATCCTCCTACCTCTTCTGCCTTCAAGTGCTGGGATTAAAGGCGTGCGCCACCAAGCCTGGTGAGGCATGCCTTTAATCTCAGCATTGAGGACGGGGAAAATAGGAGGATCAATGTGAGTTGGAGGCCAGCCTGGGACTTACAGAGTGAATCTGAGACCATTGCAAACACCATATGCATGCATCACCCTGTACATCTGGCTTTACATGGGTACTGGAAAATCGAACCTGGGCCCTTTGGCTTTGCAGGCCAGTGCCTTAAACACTAAGCCATTTCTCCAGTCCCCAATATCTTCCTTTTTGATAGAAGCAAAAAGCACCAACTATGATGGAATCTCATCAATCTAAACAAAATAATATGAAACAAATCAAGCTTCTAAATTCAATTCCAATTATCAGGAAACTGGTTAACAAAAGGTATTAAATTATAATGCAGGGGCTGGAGAGATGGCTTAGCAGATAAGACATCTGCCTGTGAAACCTAAGGACCCAGGTTAGATTTCCCAGTACTCATGTAAGCCAGCTGCACAAGAAGGTACATGCATCTGGAGTTCGTTTGCAATGGCTGGAGGCCCTGTGTGCCCATTCTCTATTTGCCTCTCTCTTTCGTACTCAAAATGAATAAATTAAATTATAATACAGGGGTGAAATCCAGTCTAAGGGAAACACTGTAGGATTAATTTCAATGTGTCTTCTACAAATAAAAGTAATAATGATGATAGGGCTGGAGAGTGGCTTAGAGGTTAAGATGTTTGCCTATAAAGCTAAAGGACCTCGGTTCAATTCCCTAGGACCATATAAGCCCGATGTACAAGGTGGTGAGTGTGTCTGGAGTTTGCTTGCAATAGCTGGAGGCCCTGGTCATTCTTTCCCTCTCTCTCTCTCTCTCTCTCTCTCTCTCTCTCTCTCTGTCTACCTCTCTCACTGATGAAAAAAATAAATAAATAAATGGGGAGGGGGAGGGAGGGTATTACCATGGGATATTTTTTATAATCATGGAAAATGTTAATAAAAATTAGGAAAGAAAAATAAATAAAATATTTAAAAAATAGATATTGGTTCAGCCGGGCATGGTGGCACAAGCCTTTAATCCCAGCAGTCAGGAGGTAGAGGTAGGAGGATTGCTATGAGTTCAAGGACACCCTGAGACTACATAGTAAATCCCAGGTCAGCCTGAGCTAGAGCAAAACCCTACCTTGGAAAAAACAAAAAAGATATTAGACAAACAACCCAAAAGGTGTGTGCCATCACACCCAGAATCTTATCAGTGGACACCAAATTTTAGTAAAGAGGAGAAAAGTAAAGACACCTATTGTATAACAAAGACTATAATTAGTAATAATGTGCTAGATAACTGAAAATTCTTGAGTCCTTTTAAATGCTATTACCACAAATTATATGAAGTAATGGGTATTAATTAGATTTAGTCATTATTCAATGGATATATTACTTTAACACATGATATACTATAAATATACTTAATTCCAATCTGTCATGCTTATAATTCAAGCACCTGGGAGGCAGAGGTAGTAGAACTGCTATGAATTCAAAGCCAGCCTGGAACTATAAAGTTCCAGGTTAGCCTGGGTTAAAGTGAAACCCTACCTCAAAAATGCAAAAAAAGATCCCTAGCACCTATAAAACAGAAACAAACTTAACATATTTTATATCTAACTTTCTTGTTACTGTTTTTCAAGGTAGGGTCTCACTCTAACTCAGGCTGACCTGGAATTCACTATGGAGTCTCAGGGTGGCCTTGAACTCACAGCAATCCTCATACCTCTGCCTCCAAAGTGCTAGGATTAAAAGTGTGTGCCACCACACTCAGCTGTATCTATTTTTAAAGTGCTAATAGTGTAGCTGGAGAGACGGCTTAGTGGTTAAGGCAACTGCCCTACAAAGCCCAATGACTGAAGTTCAATTCCCCAGCACCCACATATAGCCAGATGCACAAAATGGCACATGAGTTTAGAGTTCATTTGCAGCAGCTGGAGGCCCTGGTGTGACCATTCTCTCAGCCTGTCTCTCTTCTACCTCTCTTCGCTTGCAAATTAAATGAGTAAATAAAGCACTAGCAGAGAGGTTTGTAGTATTGTTTTTGTAAGGTCTTAAATCTCACAACTGATGAATTTTTGGGTAAGATCAGCTATTTTTATTTATTTCTTTGTAAACTGGGAGTGGGGGAGGAGAGAGAATGGGCACACTAGGACCTCCAGCTGCAAATGAACCACAGATATACGTGCCACTTTGTGCATCTGGCTTTGTATGGGTATTGGGGTGCTGAACCCAGATAAACACTTAAACCGCCAAGAAATCTCTCAAGCCCTATAATTTTCTTTTTCCTTCTTTTTCAGTTTTTCGAGGCAGGGTCTCACTCTAACCCAGGTTGACCTAGTGATCCTAATTCTGCCTCTCTCGTACTGGGATAAACGGCTTGCACCACAAAAACCAGCTTGCTTTCTTTTCTTAAGAACATTTGAGATCTATCCTGTGCACGTGCATGTGTGTGTGCGTATGTACACACACTCTCACACATACACACAATTTTACTTATGACAGAGAGAGAGAATGAAAACACCAGGGCCTCTAGGCTCTGCAAACAAATTCCAGACACATGTGCCACTTTGTGCATCTGGCTTTATGGAGAACTGAACCTGGGTACTTTAGCTTTGCAGGCAAGTGCCTTAACTGCTAAACCATCTCTCTCCAGCCCCTGTTAGCATATTTTAAAGTGTGTAATACTGCATTATTGATTATATGCACTGCTAGTATAGCAGGTTTCTAGTACTTATATATCTTACTAAATTTTCCTATTTGAGGTAGGGTCTCACTGTAGCCCAGGCTGACCTAGAATTCATTCTGTAGTCATTTAAAAAATTTTTTTATTAGCATTTTCCATGATTATAAAAAAATATCCGGGCTGGAGAGATGGCTTAGCGGTTAAGCGCTTGCCTGTGAAGCCTGAGGACCCCGGTTCCAGGCTCGATTCCCCAGGACCCACTTTAGTCAGGTGCCACAAGGGGGCGCACACATCTGGAGTTCGTTTGCAGTGGCTGGAGGCCCTGGTGTGCCCATTCTCTCTCTCTGACTCTTTCTCTCTCTGTCACTCTCAAATAAACAAATAAAAATAAACAAAAAAAATTTTTTTTAAATCCCATGGTAATTCCCCCCCCAACACTTTCCCCTTTGAAATTCCATTCTCCATCATTCTGTAGTCTTATGTTGGCCTCGAACTCACAGCCATCCTCCTATCTCTGTCTCAAAAGTGCTGGCATTAAAGGCATATGTCACCACAGCTGGCTTTTACTAAAAATTTTTATCTACTTATCAACAATTCTCCACTTCCCTCTCCTGTAAAGGTTTGTGTGTCTGTTTTGAGACAGGGTCTCAAAATCTTGATACAAATTGCAGGGCCTTGTCAGTTTTCTTTTTTTTGGGGGGGGGGCTTCTTTTTTGAGGTAAAACCAAAAGGTAAGTTAAAAAAAAAAGTTAAGCAATTATCTAATTGAAAGCAACACTGTGACCTCACAAAAATCACAGGTATAGTCAAGGTTACTTCCTCCCCCTCCCCCCCCCCCCCAGGTAGGGTTTCATTCTAGTCCAGGCTGATGTGGAATTCACTATGTAGTTCCAGGGTGGCCTCAAACTCATGGTGATCTTCCTACCTTTGCTTCCCAAGTGCTAGGATTAAAGACATGCGCCATCACACCTGGCAAGGTTACTCCTTCATTAAAATATTTTATTTATTTATTTATAAATGAGAGAGAAAGAGAGAATGGGTGAACCAGGGCCTCTAAGCCACTGCAAACAAACTCCAGACACACGTGCCCCCTTGTTCATCTGGCTTATGTGGGTCCTGGGGTTTCAAACTGGGGTCCTTAGGCTTCGCAGACATACACCTTAACTGCTAAGCCATTTTCCCAGACCTGCTTTTGGTTTTTTGAAGTAAGGTCTCACTCCAGCCCAGGCTGACCTGGAATTCACTATTTAGTGTCAGGGTAGCCTTGAATTTATGGTTATCCTCTTACCTCTCCCTACCAAGTGCTGGGTTTATTAAAGGCATATACCAGCATTTCTGACAAGGATACGCCTAAATAAAAATTTAAGTGTTTTTGGCCTAGTTTCAAAACAAAATTTATTTTTTGGTTGGTTTGTTGGGGTAGGGTCTTGCTCTAGCCCAGGCTGACCTGGAATTTACTATGTAATTACTTGAGCTTAAGGTGACTCCCCTGTCTCTACCTCCCGAGTGCTGGGACTATAGGCGTACACTACCATGCCCAGCCCAAATTTTTTGTTACTTTTATTACAGATAGCTTTCTCCAATTCTCTAGACAGGTACTGCATCAATGCTAGCAGCCAGATAGGCTTTTAAAGTCAGGACTAACAAAAGCAGTACAACGTCTATACTGAGCAATAGCCAACAACTGGTTCTAAAGATGAGGATAAAAAAAGGTACACAGGTTCACAGTTAAACTGGGTTGGCTTGGAGGAAGATAACTAGGTTGAAAGAAAACTGTTTCATAAATTAAGAGTATGATTGTAATTTTGTTCCATTTTTCAAGTTAGGCTCTCACTCTCATGATTGTAATTTTGAAACATAGATATAATATAAATATCTAAAGACAATTTGTGCAAGTATGCATATTTTGAATATGTCAGAGAAAGGGGTGGATCCTTAGGTAGAATAAATACATATGAGAAATAGTCATTTTAAAAAAGGTAAGGATAAAAAAAAATTTAAAAAAAAAAAGGTAAGGATTTGTCGGGTGTGGTGGTGCACACCTTTAATCCCAGCACTTGGGAGGCAAAGGTAGGAGGAGCACTGTGAGTGTGAGGCCACTCTGTGACTCCATAGTGAATTCCAGGTCAGCCTGGGCTAGAGAGAGACCCTACCTCGAACCCCCACCCAAAAAAAAGGTAAGAATTCTTTAATTCCAGCACTGGGGCAGAGGTGGAAGGACATATGTGAATTTGAAGCCAGCCTGTAACTAAAGTGAGACCCTATGTCAAAGAACAAAACAAAGGCTAGAGATGGCTTAGCACTTAATTTGTTTGCCTTCAAAGCCAAAGGACCCAGGTTCAACTTCTCAGGACCCACATAAGCCAGATCCACAAGGTGGCGCATGCATGGAGTTCATTTTCAGTGGCTGGAGGCCCATTCACTATCTGCTTTTCTACTTCTCTAAAAACAAAAAAAGCCGGGCATGGTGGCATACCTTTAATCCCAGCACTTGTGAGGCAGAAGTAGGAGGATCTCTTTGAGCTGGAGGCCACCCTGGGCTAGAGAAATACCCTATGTTGAAAGACCAAAAAGTAATAATTGATTTAAAAGCACAGGAGAGAAGACAGGAAAGAGCAGTAGAAAGGCAAAAGAAGCCAGGTATGGATGACACATGCCTATGATTCCAGCACTAGGCAAAGTAAGGCAGGAGGACGGTAAGTTTGAGACCAGCCTCAGCTACTTAGTGAGACCTTCCAAGAAACAAAACTAAGTGAAAGCTAGGCCAAGTAGTAAAGGTTTATATTCCTATATGCTTATAAGGCTGCAGCAGGAAGATAGTATGTTAAAGGTCAGTCTGCGCAAGTTACTGAGACCCTGACTCATAAAAGCAGAGCCAGGCGTGGTGGTGCACGCCTTTAATCCCAGCACTTGGGAGGCAGAGGTAGGATTGCCATGAGTTCAAGGCGATCCTGAGACTACATAGTGAAATCCAGGTCAGCCTGAGCTAGAGTGAGACCCTACCTTGAAAAACCAAAAATAAATAAATAAATAATAGTAATAAAAAAAACCAGAAAGAGGGTTGTAGACACAGCTCATTGGTTGTGCTAAGCATGTATAAGGCTCTAGGTTCAATCCTAGTACCACTGAACACCCCCAAAGATGAAAAGATGTGTTGAAGCCGGGTATGGTGGCACAGGCCTTTAATCCTAGCACTTAGGAGGCAGAGGCAAGAGGACTGTCGTGAGTTCAAGGCCACCCTAAAACTACATAGTAAATGCCAGGTCAGTGTGGGCCAGAGAGAAGTTCCTACGGTGAAAAACCAAAACCAAAATGATGTGTTATAGCACAGTTAACGATAGTCTTGAATGGCAAGATATGATGACTACATCCCATATGGTCAATAATGGAAAATAATATGCCTTTATCGTTTGTGTGTTTTTTTGACATAGGGTCTCATTTTAGCCCAGATTGACCTGGAATTCCCTATATAGTGATCCTGTACTCAAGGCCAGGTGTGGTGGCGCGCACCTTTAATCCTACTGCTTGGGAGGCAGTGGTAGGAAGATCAAATTCACAATTTAAAAGATCACTTGGCGCTGAAAAACAAAAAAATAAAAATTCACTCAAGGACTTGATTTACTAAACAAACGTGCAATTTCTACTTCAGCAAAACATGCTGAAGTATTTATTGTCCGTCTTTTTTTTTTTTTTAAGCAAGAGTACAAATACACTTTTATTTATTGACTTTTCTTAAATCCTTGAAGGGTACAGCATCACACATATTCTGTGTACAGTGGCCTTGGCAAGAAGGTTGCTTTGGAATTTGGCTTGAATTATACCACTGTTACCTTTCCCCAGATTACTGTTGTTTTATTAGGTTTGCCACCAGGAGTCACTGTGTTGTTTTTGGCTTTGTACACATATGCATATATCTTGTCCAAGTAGAATTCAGTTTCATCTCGGGCAGAAACACCTTCAATTTTAAGAAGAGCCATATGCTCTCTTTGGTTCCGGAGATTCCACTTATACTAGCAAAAATGGCCTTGCACCAGAGCCTTCCAGACATAGGCCTTTAAGAAGTCCTGGTTTGGGATGGAGAGATGGCTTAGCAGTTAAGCGCTTGCCTGTGAAGCCTAAGGACTCCAGTTCGAGGCTCAGTTCCCCAGGACCCACGTTAGCCAGATGCACAAGGGGGCGCATGCGTCTGGAGTTCGTTTGCAGTGGCTGGAGACCCTGACTCGCCCATTCTCTCTCTCTCTCACTGCCTCTTTCTCTCTCTGTCACACTCAAATAAATAAATAAAATTACACAAAAAATAAATTTTAAAAAAGTCCTATTTCCAGCAGGCCTGCATGGGACCCAAGATGGTATGAAAGAGTTAATATTTTTTTTTCAATTTATTTGAGCATGCCAGGGTCTCCAGCCACTGCAAACAACTCCAGATGCATGTACCACCAGCCACTGCAAACAACTCCAGATGCATGTACCACCTTGTGCATCTAAGCATCACCAACTCTTGAAGTTTTCTAGAAGCTGGGCATGTTGATGCAAGCCTTTAATACCAGCACTCAAGAGGCAGAGGTAGGAGGATCACTGTGAGCTTGAGGCTAGCCTCAGATTGCAGAGTGAGTTCAGGTCAAAATGGGCTAGAAGTGAGACCCTACCTCAAAGGAATGAAAAAGCTGTCAGACTGGAGAGATGGCTTAGTGGTTGAGGCACTTGCCTATAAAGCCTAACAACCCAGGTTCAATTCCCCAGTACCCAAGTAAAGCCAGATGCAAAGTAGTGCATGCATCTGGAATTGTTTTACAGTGACTGGAGACCATGGCAGCCCACTCATATTTATATTCTTTCTCTTTCCTTGAAAATAAATGTTTTTTAAAAGAAAGTCATTGCAGCCGGGAGTGGTGGCTCATGCCTTTAATCCCAGCACTCAGGAGGCAGAGGTAGGATCACTGTGAATTCAAGGCCAACCAGAGACTACATAGTGAATTCCAGGTCAGCCTGGGCTAGAGTGAAACCCTACCTTGGAAAACCAAAAAAGTCATGGAAAAATATCTTAAAACAAAGAAAACCCAAATTAACCAATCTTGGCTTGGTGGTTGGTCCACAGAAGGCAGAGGGTAGAAGAAGGATTGATGTTAGAGTTCCAAGTCCAGATCAATCTCAATGAGAATCCACCGTGAAAAACCAAAACAAACAAAATCAAACAACACAAACCAATCCAACCCAAATCGAACTAGTAAAGAAAAAAAATTCATCTACAATCTCTTTCTCTTGAACTTATTGCACATAAATTGGAGAAAATAAAACACAGAAAAATCCATTCATCTCTGCTGTAAATGTGAAATATGTCAGAATTGATATGCAAATATTCAAAATTCCAACCTAAAAGAGGTCACAGACTTATAACAGATAGAAAAAGAACCAGTAAAGAGCAAAAATTGAAATCAAATTTGTCTAGAAGTTGAACCAACAGTATTTTCTCACTGAAAAAGATACATGGGGGCTGGAGAGATGGCTCAGATGGTTAAAGGCATTTGCTGGCAAAGCCTGCTGGCCTGGGGTTCAATTCCCCAGTACCCATGTCTAGCCAGATGCACAAAGTGGTGCATGCATCTCGAGTTCATTTGTGGCAGCAAGAATCCCTGGCATACCCATTCTCTCCCAAATAAATAAAAATGTTTTTATTTAAATATTTTATTAACTTATTTGCACGGGGGGGGGGGAGAGAAGAGAGAGAATGGGTATATCAGGGCCTCTAGCCACTGCAAATGAACTCCATATGCATGTGTCACTTTGTGCATCTGGCTTTATGTGGGTACTGGGGAACTCAACATGGGTTAGTAGGCTTTGCAGGCAAGTCACCTTAAGAGCTGAGCCATCTCTCCAAGGCCCTGTGTTCTTTAAAAAAATTGTGTGTGGCGGGGGCTAGAGAGATGGCTTAGCTGTTAATGCATTTGCTTGCAAAACTTAAGGAGCCACCTCTACCATATCTGCCAGGGCCCAGAAGTAATTGCACAAAAGTGTGACATACTGCTCATACTTCTAGCCTGACAACTAGCCCTACGGTGATGGTAAAAGATACAGTGATTAATCAAAAAAAAAAAAAAAAATCCAAGCAAGCAGAAACAGAGACTACAGAGAACTCAACACTAAACCAGACTGCCAACAGGCCTTCCATGGTTCAGGGAACAGTGCCGAAGAGGGGGCAGAAAGACTGTAAGAGCCACAGGGTGGGTAGAAATACCCTGAGGCATGGACCTGACCCTCCCCACCCCTACCCTATAGGGACTGACAGACCTTTATGACCCCACAGTGAATACCATAACCCCACTCACTGAGAAGGGTTCCCAGGGTAAACAGATAAAGGAGTATTAACCTGTCATTTTGTGTGTGTGTGTGTGTGTGTGTGTGTGTGTGTGTGTGTGTGTGAAGGAGGAGGATAAAATGGGCGCACCAGGGCCTTCAGGCACTGCAAACGAACTCGAGATGCATGTACCACCTATGCATCTGCCTTATGTAGGTAATGGGGAATCGAGCCTTGAACAGGGGTCCTTAGGCTTCACAGGCAAGCGCTTAACCACTAAGCCATCTCTCAAGCCTACATTTTTCCTTTTTGTACAGTGCAAGAGAATGAACACAGGACCTTGCACATGCTAGGTAAGCCCTGTACCACTGAAAATAGATGCTCAGCTCAAAAAATGGTCCCTGGGGACTGGAGAGGTAGGTTAGCAGTTTATAGCACTTGTCAGCAAAGCCAAAGGAAAGGACCCAGGTTCAATTCCCCAGTACCCATGTAAGCCAGATGCACAAGGTGGTGCATATATTTGGAGTTTGCAGTGGCTGGAGGCCCTGGTGTGCCCATTTTCTCAGTCTCTCTCTAACTTGTTCACTCTCCAAAAGATCAATAAGAGCTGGGCATGGGTAGAAGGATCACCATGAATGAGTTTGAGGACACCCTGAGACTACATAGTGAATTCCAGGTCAGCCTGAGCTAGAACAAAACCCTATCTCATAAAGCTAGGTGCTCAAAGTGGCACATGCATAGTTCACAAGAGGCCCTGGTGTGTTCTCTTCCTCTTTCACTACTTGAAAATAAATAAGTGAATAATAATTTTAAAAAGGTACTCTTTGCTGGGTGTAGTGGCCCACGACTTTAATCCCGGCATGTGGGAGGCAGAGGGAGGAGGCCACCCAGAGACTATATAGTGAATTCTAGGTCAGCCTGGACTAGAGTGAAACCCTAACTCAAAAACCAAACCCAAAAAACAAAAAAAAACAAAAAAAAAAACCAACTTTTAGCCAGAGATGGTGGTGCACACGTTTAATCTCAGCACTCAGGAGGCCAAGGTTGGAAATCCTGTGAGTCTGACACCAGCCTGGAACTGGAGAGTGTGTTCTAGGTTAGCCTGGGCTTGAGTAAGACCCTATCTCAAAAAAACCAAACTTGGGCTGGAGAAATGGCTCAGCGGTTAAGGACAATGCCTGCAAAGCACAATAACCAGGGTTCAATTCTCCAGTGCCCATATGAAGCCAGATGCACAAAGAAATCACATGACTGTGGAGTTTGTATGCAGTGGCTGAAAGCCCTGGTATGCTCATTCTGTTTTTCTCTGTTTGCAAATAAATAAACAACCAAACAGGGCTGGAGAGATGGCTTAGAGGTTAAGGCGCTTGGTGGCAAAGCCAAAAGACCCAAGTTTGAATCCACATGATCCACATAAGCCAGATGCACAAGGTAACACATATGTCTAGAGTTCGTTTGCAGTGGCTCTTCCTTCCTTCCTTTCTTTTTCTTGCTTTAGTTTTTCATTGTAAAGCCTGTAACAGATCTTGTTTCCTGTTTAGTTTATTTTAATCAGTTTGTTTCCTCTCAAACTATGTAATAACATCTTTTGCTTTGCACTTAAAAAAATTTTTTTTGTTCATTTTTATTTATCTTGGAGTGACAGAAAGAGAAAGGGGGTGTGTGTGGTGGTTTGAATAGAATAGATGGCCCCCAATATATTCAGTTGTTTGCAGTTTGCATCTGCAGACACCTGACAGAAGGCAGTATCACTGGGTGGATCTTAAAGTGTGGTGGTGGGTTTCAGATTTCAATCTAAAGATATGCAAAGTGTGCCTAGCAAGAGCTCCTGAAGTCTGCAGTGCCTTTTGGCTTTAGGCTTGTGCTTCTTTCTCTCTGTCTGTCTCCCCCCCCCTCCTCCCCGCTTGGACCTGTGAAGGCAGGCCAGCCTCTTCTGCTATTATGGAACTTCCCCTGGATCTGTAAGCTTCAATAAATATCCCTTCCTCCGTAACTGTGCCTGGTCTAGACGTTCATCTCAGTGAACCTGAAGTTGTCTGCTACGGCGGGGGAGAGAAAATGAGCACGCCAGGGCTTCCAGCCACTGCAAACGAATGCCAGATGTGTGCACCCCTTATGCATCTGGCTAACATGGGTCCTGGGGAATTGAGCCTTGAACTGGGGTCCTTAGGCTTCACAGGCAAGTGCTTAACTGCTAAGCCATCTCTCCAGCCTGCTTTGCATTTTTTATTGTGAGGCAATGGACACAACTCACCAATTTGGCTAGACTAACTGCCCAGTAAGCCCTAGGAATAAATCTATCTCCACATCTTCAGGCTGGTGCATACACATGTCAAGCATTTTACGTGGAAAATAGAGATCTGAACTCAGGTCCTCATGTATGCACACACAACAAATACTTTACCTACTAAGCCATTTTGACAACCACTATGTAATGACTTTTTATTCTAATTTGTATTTTCTTTCTTTTTCTTTTCTTTTCTTTTCTTTTTTTTTTTTACTTTTTTGAGGTAGAGTCGCACTCCAGTTCAGGGTGACCTAGAATTCACCCTGTCATCTCAGGGTGGTCTCGAACTCATAGCCTCCTACCTCTGCCTCCCAAATGCTGGGATTAAAGGTATGTGCCACCAAGCCCAACTTCTAATTTGTATTTTCTTTTTTGCTTTATTTTTAATTTGCAAGGAGGGGAAGAAGAAGGGAGAGGAGAGGATGGGCCTGCTAGGCCTCTTGCAGCTATGAACAAATTCCAGACCCAAGCACCATTTTTTGTTTGTTTGTTTGTTTTTGAGGTAGGGCCTCACACTAGCCCAAGGGGACCTGGAATTCACTCTGTAGTCTCAGAACTCACAGCACTCCTCCTGCCCCTACCTTTAATCCCCACACTTAGGAGGTTGAGGTAGGAGTATCTCCAGTAGTTCAAGGTCACCCTGAGACTACAGAATAAATTCAAGATCACCCTGGACTAGAGCCAGACCCCAAGGCAAAAACAAAAACAAAAAACTGAGAATGCAGCTTCAGCTCCTAGCAGGAAGACTCCTGCTACAAGGAGTCACTGAGTGGCTGTTCAGAATTACAGCCTAAAGTTATCCAGACAAGTTTTTTTTTCCTTTTAGTTTTCCAGGTAGGATCTTGCTCTAGCTCAGGCTGACCTGGAATTCACTAAGTCATCGCAGGGTGGGCCCCGAACTCAGGGCAATCTTCCCTCTGCCTCCTAAATGCTGGGATTAAAGGCGTGAGCCACCACACCTGGCAACTCAGAGAAATTTTGAGCTCTGTCTGATTACTTGTGGTGCAGGTGTTAGGTGGCATCTCTGCTTAGATTTATAAATGGGAGGCAGCTTCTTCTGCCATTTGATGGAACTTTTCCTCTGGATCTGTAAGCCTGAAATAAATCTCTTCCTCCCATAAACTGTGTCTGGTTTGGATGTTCATCCTAGCAATGTAAAGCTGTCTACAACAGGTCTTTCGCTCCTGCAAATAAATTCTGTCAGTATGTGCAAATTTGTGCACCTACCTTTACATGGGTACTAGGGAACTGAACCAGAACTGGCAGGCTTTGCAAACAAGAGCCTTTAACTGCTGAGTCATCTCCTCAGTCCTCTATAATTAATTATCTATATTTTCTACATATTTGCTCAAATTCCTTTGTGAATAAATTTGGCTATGAATAAAGTATAAATTCATATATATTTATATTTACATATTTTTCAATAAGCAGAAACTACAGAAAAAATAGGATATACAAATGTTGCAAAAGTTATACCATTCACAGTAAACACAGAAAAAGAAACATAATAGCCTGAAACTGAGTATAATGCAACTCATCTATAATACCAATATACTTGGAAGGTTTAGGCAGGACTTCTAAGAGTCTGAGGCTAGACTAGGCTACATAGTGAATTCCAGGCTAGCCTGAGCTACAGAGTAAGATCCTTTCTCAAAAAACACAACACAGCTGTCATAGTAGTGCACACCTTTAATCCTAGCACTCGGGAGGCAGAGGAAGGAGGATCACTGGAGTTCATAGTGAATTTCAGGTCAGCCTGGGCTAGCATGAGACCCTACCTAAAACAAAAACAAAAAGCTCACTGGCTGTGTTTTAGTTTCCCCTTGAATACCCATTAACCTCCTTGTGCTTAAAATCTATATTAAAGCTATCAGGCTAGAGAGATGGCTTAGTGGATAAGGCACTTGCCTGCAAAGCATAAGACTTCATGTTCAATTCTCCAGGTCCCACATAAGCCAGATGCACAGTGATGCAAGCATGCAATGTCACACATGCACAAAAGGGGGGGGGCATGCACCTAGAGTTTAACTGCAGTGGCTGGAGACCCTGGTACAACAATATTCATTCCCCCCTTCTCTCTCTCTCTCGGCCTTGCAATAAAAAAGAAAACCAAGGGCTGGAGGCATGGCTTAGCAGTTAAGGTGCTTTCCTGGAAAACTAAAGGACCCAGATTTGATTCTCCATAAGCCACATGTGGTACATGCATCTGGAGATCATTTGCAGTAGCTGGAGGCCCTGGCACACACATTCTCTTTCTCTCAAATAAATAAATGAATATAAAAGCAAACAAAAAAGCTCTCATTTAGTTTTTAATCCCAATGCTGGGGAAGAAGAGGTAAGAGAATCCCTGGGACTGACTGCCCAACCAGTCTAGCCTACTTGAGAAGCTCCAGGCCAAAGACATACCCTATCTAAAAAAAAAAGTGGGTGGGGGGGAGACCAAGCCGGGCATGGTAGCGCATGCCTTTGATTCCGGCACTTGGGAGGCACAGGTCGGAGGATCACCATGAGTTCGAGGCTACCTTGAGATTACAAAGTGAATTCCAGGTCACCCTGGACTAGAGTGAGACCCTACCTTGAAAAACAAAAATAAATAAATAAATAAAAGGGGAAAGTGTTCCTGAGAAATGACACCCTACACTGTCTTCTAACCTATGCCTATAGACACACTCCTACTCTGTGTGATACTGGTTTGTGAGCAATAGCATGGAGCTCTGCCTCAGTTCCTGTAGTCACTGAAATTTTCTACCTAATTTCTCCTTTTATTTCTCTATCCCCTTCTCTTATTACTTCTCAATTATAATTTTATGTAACTTCAATGATATTTAGATAGCCTTTATACCAACTCCTTTATTTCTTTTTAAATCCATGTAAACGCCTAGGTGTGGCCACACACACCTATTAATCCCAATCTTGCAAAGGGGAACACAGACAAGGAATCAATCATCCAGGTACTCTAAAAGTAGTCCTTGCATGTCCATTCTCATTTATTTTTATTTACTTTTTTACATCACAGAGTGAATGGGTATGCCTGGACCTCCAGCCACCGCAAACAAATTCCAGACACATGCACAATCGTATGTATCTGGCTTACATGGGAGCTGGGGAATCGAACCTGGGTCCTTTGGCTTTGCAGGCAAGCGTATTAATCACCAAGCCATCTCTCCAGACCCCTTTCTCATTTTTATCTTTGCTCTCTCCTACCCTTCCTCTTCCCCCTTGCTTGCAAATAAATTACTTTTTAAAATATTTTATTTATTTATTTATTTTTGACAGAGAAAGAGGGAGAGAAAATGGCCGCACCAGGGCCTCCAGCCACTGCAAACAAACTCCAGATGCATGCGCCCCCCCTTGTGCATCTAGCTAACATGGGTCCTAGGGAATCGAACCTGGGTCCTTAGGCTTCACAGGCATACAGCTTAAACCACTAAGCCATCTCTCCAGTCCATAAATTTGTTTTTAAAAAAGGCGTGACTTTAAGAAAAAATAGTTCAAGTCGGGTGTGAGAGTTCACTCCTTTAATCCCAGCACTTGGGAAGAAGAGGTAGGAGGATTGCTGTAAATGCAAGGCTACCCTGAGACCACAAAGTGAATTCCAGGTCAGTTTGGGATAGAGCATGATCCTATCTTGGGGGTGGGAGTGGGGTAGGAGGCCGCAGAGGTAGAAGAATTGCCCTGAGTTTGAGGCCACCTGAGACTACATACTGAATTCCAGGTCAGCCTGGGCCAGAGTGAGATTCTACCTCAAAAAAGCCAGGTGTGGTAGCCCACACAGAGGTAGGAGGATCTCCATGAGTTCACACTACAGAGTGAATTCCAGGTCAGCCTGAGCTAGTGTGAGAAAACTTAAAAAAGGGTAGTCATGAGCCCTAGGGGTGTATCGTCTGCTGCTGCCTGGCTAAATGTATATACTATGATTAACAAACTGCCCAGTAAGCATTTCTCTTAATGTTCAGACCCATATATTAATGCTACTCTCACTTTTGATAGAGATCTTCTCTTTTCAGATGGCAGGGACCTTGGGATGACTCAGAAGGTATCATGGTGCTGGAAAGAAGTGACCGGAGTGCTCAGTACTATAATATCTCTACCACACCTTCCAAGGCTCAAGGTCTAATGCAGAAGAGGTGGTGGAAAGAATTTAAGAGCCATAGGAAGGGTAGGACTCCTTACAATGTGCTCTCCGCAGACAAAAAATGGCCTGGATATCCATGACCTCACAGTGCCTGGCACTACCTACACAAGACCATCATAAGAGGAGGAAAAGATCATGACATCAAAATAAAAGAGAGACTGATTGAGATGGGGAGGGGATATGATGGAGAATGGAGTTTCAAAGGGGAAAGTATGGGGGAGGGAGGGTATTACCATGGGATACTTTTTATAATCATGGAAGTTGTTGATAAAAATTTGAAAAAAATATAAAAGAATAGAACAGGGCTAAAATTGAGCCTAGCATGCTTGAGGTCCTGGGTTTGATCACCAGTACTATAAATGACAGATTTTATCTTCTTAGAACAAAAAACTCATGCTGAAGAAAGATGCAGTACAACATGCTTCAATACTAGCTATTTCATGAAGGGAAAAGCAGGGGAGGGGAAGGAAATACCATGGTTTGTTGTCTGTAAGTACAGAAGTTGTCAATAAAATATATATATTTAAAAAAAATAACAAGCTATTTCAGAGGAAAAGGCAGAAGAATCATGTAACTCAGAAGTTGGAGGAGCCTGGGCAAATAGAAAAAGTACACTACATTTTTATAAAGCATACCTTTAGGGTTGGAGAGAAGGCTTAGCAGTTAAGGCGTTTGTCTATGAAGCTAAACAATCCCAGTTCCATTTTCCAGGACCCATGTAAGCCAGAGGCACAAAGGGGCACATACGTCTGGAATTTGTTTGCAGCATCTGGAACCTGGGTGTGCCCATTCTCTTTCTTATCTGCCTTTTTCTCTCACACGCACATGCTGTCTCAAATAAATAAAAATAAAACATTTGGGGGGGGAGCACATCTTTAATAATCCCAGCATTTGGTAAACAGAGATAGGAGGATCGCTGTGAGTTTGGGGCCATTCTGAGACTATATAGTGAATTCCCAGTTAGCCAGGGCTAGAGGGAAACCCTACCTTGAAAAAACAAATAAAGCTGGGCGTGGTGGCGCACGCCTTTAATCCCAGCACTCAGGAGGCAGAGGTAGGAGGATTGCCATGAGTTCAAGGCCACCCTGAGATGACAGAGTTAATTCCAGGTCAGCCTGGACCAGAGTGAGACCCTACCTCGAAAAACCAAAAAAAAAAAAAAAAAAAAAAGAAAGAAAAATAAAAAATAAAAAACAAAACAAAGTAAAACAAGATGGCTGTGGTGGCACACACCTTTAGTTCCATCACTCCAGAGGCAGAGGCAGAGGCAGAAAGATTGCTGTGAGTTCCATGCCAGCCTGGGATAGAGTGAAACACTTTCTTTAAAAAAAAAAAAAAAAAAAAAAAAGCCAAACAAGAACTAGAGAGACTGGAGAGATGGCTCAGCGGTTAAGGCACTTGCCTGCAAAACCTAATGACCCAAGTTTGGTTCCCCAGGACACATGTACAGCTAGATGCACAAAATAGAACATGTGTCTGGAGTTTGTTTGCAGCAGCTAGACATTCTGGCATTCCTATTTTCCGCACCCCCATTTCATCTTGCAAATACAAAAATAAAAAGTTGGCTGGGTGTGGTAGCACACACCTTTAATCTCAGCAGTCATGAAGCAGATATAGGAGGGAGGGTCAATGAGATCCAGGCCCCAAGATTACATAGTGAATTCTAGGTCAGCCTGGACTAGAGCTGAAAATATATAAATAAAAAGTTTTTTTTTAAAAAAAAAAACCGGGCTGGGGAGATTGCTAAATGGTTAAGGCACTTGGCTACAAAGTTTAAGGACTCAGGTCTAATATGCCAGAATCCACATAAGCCAGATGCAAAAGGTGGCACATGCCACTGGAGGCCCTGGCACACCCATTCTCTCTCTTTCACTTTCCCCCCCAAAAAAAGTTGGGCCACACGTGGCAACATACGCCTTTAATCCCAGCACTTCGGAGGCGGAGGTAGGAGGACTGCTGTGAATTTGAGGCCACCCTGAGACTGCATGGTGAATTCCAGGTCAGCCTGAGATACAGCAAGATCCTACCTCAAAAAAACAAAATAAAACAAAACAACAACAAAACCTCCCAAAATAAACAGGTTTCTAGAGTTGTTTTCTGTATATAAGTGAATAAAGAATAAAGGTTAGTTTTTAAAACAAATTTTTTAAAAATTAGAAAAAGTACAAACAGGCCCAGGCCCTAGAAGGGAAGCTACTACTATTGTTTGGCTAAATGGATATATTGCACTCATCACAAACTGCCTTCTAAATATTTATGTTTATGTCCATAGATTAGTGCTGCTCTTAGCCTCAGTCAGAAGTTTAGTTAGCAGCAGATAGTGGTAATTAGAGAGATTCGTAACTGGTCAAAGATTAAGTAGTTATTCAGTGCTCAGCCCTAAAAACTCCTGTATCACCTTCTCCAGGGCTCATGGAACATCTCAAAAGAGAAGGCAAAAAAGTAAAGTGAAGAAGTATTATGGAACAGTTTCCTGAACATGACACAGCCATTGCTTTCAACTCATACTAGCTATGGTTACCTGTACAAGATTGGGCCTGTTTAACATTCCCTCAAGGATAGTGAAGGGGCTCATGAGGTCCTCAACACAATCTGGGGAGGTAATGGTTAAAAACCAGTTGCTACGAGAAGGGGAGACACTTTTTTTTAGTGGCAATGTCACTGATTAAGTTGCCAATAACCAAATAACCCTGCACCCATCTTTATGCAAGCTACCCTAATTAAAGGCAGTGGATGTTAACCTCTGATATCTAGATATCAGAGGTCAAAGACATTTGCTTGCAAAGCCTGATGGCCTGGGTTTGATTCACTAGTACCCACATAAGCCAGAAGCACGGAGTGGTGCATGTATCTTGCGTTTGTTTGCAGTGGCAGGAGGCACTGGCATGTATGCCCTCCCCCAAATACATAAGTAAATCAATCAATCTATCTATATATATATTTTTTGGTTTTTTAAGGTAGGTCTCACTCTAGTCCAGTCCAGGCTGACCTGGAATTCACTATGTAGTCACCTAGAATTCACTATATATAGCTGGGATTAAAGGTATACACCACCACGGCCAGCCTAATAAATATATTTCTTAAAAAGAGACAAAGTAGGGCTGGAGAGATGGCTTAGCGGTTAAGCGCTTGCCTGTGAAGCCTAAGGACCCCGGTTCGAGGCTCGGTTCCCCAGGTCCCACATTAGCCAGATGCACAAGGGGGCGCACACGTCTGGAGTTCGTTTGCAGAGGCTGGAAGCCCTGGCGCGCCCATTCTCTCTCTCTCCCTCTATCTGTCTTTCTCTCTGTGTCTGTCGCTCTCAAATAAATAAATAAATAAATTTAAAAAAAAAAAAAAGAGACAAAGTAGCCAGGTGTGGTAGTGTAAGCCTTTTAATTTCAGCACTTGGAAGGCAGAGGTAGGACGACCACATAGTGAGATTAAATAGTGAATTCCAGGTCAGCCTGGGCTAAAGTCAGATCTATCTCACCCCCCCAGCTTAAAAAAAAAGAGAGAGAGACAAAGTACAAGTGGAATATTTGGAAAGAAAAGTGACGCATGCCTTTAATCCTGCCACTAAGGAGGCAGAGGTAGAAGGATTGCTGTGAGTTCAGGACCAGTGAGACTATATAGTGAATTCCAGGTCAGCCTGAGCTAGAGGGAGACCCTATCTCAAAAAACAAAACAAAACAAAAAACCCAAACAAATGGGGGGGGGGTGTAGAAAAGGGCTGGGGTGGGAGGTAAAGGAGAATAAATATAATCAAAATATATTATAGATGTATAAACTTGTCAAATTGAAAAAAAATAAGTAAATTAAAAACATGGGCTGGAAAGATGGCTCAGACTTACAGCAAGCCAAAGGACCCGGGGTTGGATTTACCAGTACCCATGTAAAGCCAGATGCACAAGGTAGCGTGTGCATTTAGACTTCATATGCAGTGGCTGGAGGCCCTGGCATGACCATTCTTCTTCTCTGTATCTGCTTCCCTCTCCCTCTCTCTTAAATAAATATAAAAAATTAAAAATATATTTTAAAAACATTAAAACAGATTAACAGAATGGGTGAGCTCTGGGTTAAATGAGTGACCCTATTTTTAATAAATAAGATGGATAGCAAGAGATACCATGGGTATCCTCCATGTGACTGCACACCTGCACATATATACGCACACACATACATACATGCAAAATAAAAACAACAGGAGGCTGGGTTAAAGGTGCTTACTTGCAAAATCTGTTATGCCAGGTTCAATTTTCCAGGCACTCATGTAAAGCCAATGGTAAGCAACCCTGTCACACCTATATAGCTAGATATACAAGTGCAAATAAACACACACAGCTAAAAGTGATGAACCAGACTTGTAATCACAATACTCTGGAGGCTGAAGCAGGAAGGATTATGAATAAGTCCAGCCTGGGTTATACAATTAAGACTATATACACATACATATAAAATTATCTCATGCCGCTGTAGTATGTCTGTTATGGGGAAAACCAACCACTCATAAACTGGACTGGAGGCCCACTTCAGTGGAAGGAATACATGCCTGGTATTAAAAACCTATAACAAGGGAGATCATGAACCCTAGGGGTATAATGCCTGCTAGTGTCTGGCTAAATGCATATATTATGCTTACCAAACTGCCCAACAAGCACTTCTCTTAACATGCATACCTATATATTAATGCTACTCTCACTTTTGGATTAGAGAAGCTTCTTTTCAGATGGCAGTGGCCTCTGGGGTGACTCAAAAGGCACCATAGTGCTGAGAAAAAGTGACAGAGGAAAGTTCAGCAATGAAATATATCTATCACCACCTTCCAAAGCTATAGGTCAGTCCAATGCGGAAGAGGTAGCAGAAAAAATGTAAGAGCCAAAGGAAGGTGTGGTGGTTTGATTCCCCCATAAACATGTGTTTTGAATGCTAGTTTCCCAGCTGATGGGGGATTTGGGAATTAACACCTTCTGGCGGCAGTGTATTGTTGGGGGCAGACTTATGAGTGTTATAGCCAGTTTCCTCTTGACAGTATTTGGCACACTCTCCTGTTGTACACCTTATGTTGGCCATGAGGTGAGGCCCACCCTCTAATGCCATTGTTTCCCCCTGCCATGATGGAACTTCCCCTCAAGTCTGTAAGCCAAAATAAACCCTTTTCCCCCACAAAAGTCGTTTTGTTTTGTTTTCTGAGGTAGGGTCTCACAGCAGCTCAGGCTAACCTGGAATTCGCTATTTAATTTCAGGGTGGCCTCGAACTCTCAGCGATCCTCCTACCTATCTTCAGAGTGTTGGGATTAAAGGTGTGCACCACCACACCCAGCCCCAAAGCTGCTCTTGGTCTGTGATTTCAGCCAGCAATGCAAACCTGACTGCAATAGAAGGGTAGGACTGCTTACAATGCAGTCTTCCAGACAAAAAATGGCCTGGATATCTGTGACCTCGCAATGTTTGGTACTACCTACATAGGACCTTCAAAATAGGAGGAAATGGGCTGGAGAGATGGCTTAGCGGTTAAGCGCTTGCCTGTGAAGCCTAAGGACCCCAGTTCGAGGCTCGGTTCCCCAGGACCCACGTTAGCCAGATGCACAAGGGGGCGCATGTGTCTGGAGTTCGTTTGCAGAGGCTGGAAGCCCTGGCGTGCCCTTTCTCAATCTCTCTCTCTCTGTCTCTTTCTCTCTGTCACTCTCAAATAAATTAATAAAAAATGAACAAAAAAATAAACAAAAAAAATAGGAGGAAATGCCAGGCGTGTTGGCACAGGCCTTTAATCCCAGCACCGGGAAGGCAAGAGGTAGGAGGATCATGGTGAGCTCAAGGCCACCCTGAGATTACATTGCGAATTCCATATCAGCCTGGGCTACAGTGAAACCCTACCTTGAAAAACTGGGGGAAAAAAATAAGAGGAAATGATGACATGAAAATAAAAGAAGCCAGGTGTGGTGGCACACACCTTTAATCCCAGCAGCGGGAGGAGGATCACTGTGAGTTTGAGATCTCCCTGAGACTATATAGTGAATTCCAGGTAAGCCTGAACTAGAGTGAGACCCAACCTCGAAAAACCAAAAATAAATAAATAAATAATAAGAGAAATTGAGAGGGGGAAGGGATATAATGAAGAGTGGACTTGTGAAGAGGAAAGTGGGGGAGGGGAGAGAATTAGCATGGCTTATTGTCTATAATTATGAAAGTTGTCAATAAAAATAAATAAAGGTGGAAGGTGGGGGGGAAAGAAAGGAAAGACAAAGTATGGGCACCCAGGGTCTCTGCAAATGAATTCCAAATACATGTGCCACTTAATGCATCTTGCTTTTTATGGGTATTTATTAACTTATTTATTTGAGAGAGTGGGTGAATGAGTGAATATGGGGCCACCAGGGTCTCTAGCCACTGCAAATAAACTCTAGACACATGCACCACCTTGTCCATCTGGCTTATGTGGTCCTGGGGAATCAAACCTGGGTCCTTTTGCTTCACAAGTAAACACCTCAACTGCTAAGCCATCTCCATAGCCCTAAGTTCTGTCTTTTTGTCCATATAGACCCAGGTTCGTTATTTTTCTTTTAAAGACAGAACTTCAAGGGTAGGAATTGCTTAAATATTTGGTTTTGTTTGTTTGTTCTCGTGGTACTAGAGATTGAATCTGGGGCCTTGAGCATACTAAACAAGCACTTAACCACCTAAAAAGCTGGATGCTTATGGATGAAATTGACCTTGTCAAGGAAACTACTTGACATAAGCATTCTAGCAGAGGAAATTTATTTAAATGTAAAGAAGCTTTGTGAAATAACAATGTGGAATGATACTAAATCATTTCAAACTTACTATTGTGGAGCTGTGGCTATAAGTTATAGAGTGTTTACCTAGCATACTAGGTTTAATCCCTGGTACCACCAAAAAAGTACAAAGCTTAGGCTGGGTATAGCGGCGCACGCTTTTAATCCCAGCACTAGGGAGGAAGAGATAGGAGGACTACCTTGAATTCGAGGCCACCATGAGACTATATAGTGAATTCCAGGTCAGCCTGGACTAGAGCGAACCCCCACCCCCTTTGAAAAACCAAAAGTAAAAAGCCAGTGTGGTGGTATACTGCTGAGACTACATAGTGAACTCCAGGTCAGCAAGACCCTACCCCCACCCTCACCCCCCCCAAAAGATGAGACTTATAGGGAAGTCAATACTATTGAAACAGTACAAATTTGAGCACACAGTATCCTGTATTCTCTATAGCCCAAGACTACCGCAACCTAATACCTCACTTCTTGTTTTCCTAACGGTGAATGACATGAATGAAGTACCAGATCCTTTCCCATCTTAATCCAGATCCCAACCACTGGAAGCAGCTCAAAGTCACAAGGTCTTTGGAGTAGTCCTATAGTCTTTCATCACTTGGAATAAATATAAGAAAAAAACCTGAGCAGGGCTGGGGAAATAAATCAACAGATAAGAATCCTTCTGCAAATTCACAAGAATTTGAGTTTAATGTCCAGTATGTACATAAAAAGTAGGGCGTGACAACACATGTCTGCAACCTCAGTCCTAAGAGAGATGGTGACAAAATTGCTGGGGCTCCCTGGTCATTGAAAAAACAGTGAGTACCTGAACCTGTAGGTTCAGTTAGGGACTGTCTCAGGAAAATAGGTAGAAGAGTAATAAAGGAGAGAGCTGGAGAGATGGCTTAACGGTTAAAGCGTTTGCTGGCAAAGCAGAAGACCCAAGTTCAATTCCCAAGTACTCACCTGAGCTAGATGCACAAGGTGGCACATGCATCTGGAGTTTGCAGTGGCTGGAGAGATGGCATAGTTGTTAAGGCAATTGCCTGCAAAGCCAAAGGATTCCAGTTCGATTCTCTAGGACCCAGTAAGCCTGATGCACAAGGTGGAGCATGCACCTGGAGTTCTTTTGCAGTAGCTGGAGGCCCTCGTGCGCCCATTCTCTCCCTCTCTCAAATAAATGAATAAAATATATTTAAAAACAAAAAAGCAAACAAATTTCAAAAAAATATGCATACAGGGCTGGAGAGACTGCTTAGCAGTTAAGGCATTTGCCTGCAAAGCCAAAGGATTCCAGTTCGATTCTCCAGGACCCAGTAAGCCAGATGGACAAGGTGGAGCATGCATCTGATATTTGCTTGCAGTGACTGGAGGTGCCCCCATTCTCTCTCTCTCTCTGCCTCTTTCTCTCAAGGTCAGGCGTGGTGGCAGAGGTAGGAGGATCACCAAGAGTTCAACGCCACCCTGAGGCTACATAGTGAATTCCAGGTCAGCCTGGACTACAGTAAAACCCTACCTCAAGGGGGAAAAAAGTATGTATGTATATATATATGTGCGTGTTTATGGACACATAGTGATAAAGTAGGACTTCAACATCTACATACACACAAACCTCTGAGGATCTATTCCAAGTCTATCACCTTGAAGTCCTCACACAACAGGAAAAAATTACATATATACAATGTAGCTTTTTGTTTGTTTTGTTTTTGTTTTTCAAGGTAGGGTCTCACTGTAGTCCAGGCTGACCTGGAATTAACTATGTAGTCTCAGGGTAGCCTCGAACTCACGGTGATCCTCCTACCTCTGACTCCTGAGCACTGGGATTAAAGTCGTGCACCAATACTCCCAGCTCTACAATGTAGTATTTTACATACATTCCAGCAGGTTATTTCTATGGAAGTTTTAGCAGACACTACCATACTTGTGGTTATTAAATTTAGTATGTATCCGAGTTACCTGGTGAGCTTAAATAGATCTGAGATTCTGAATAAAAAGATTTAGAAATAGGAAGAAATGCTGGGCATGCTAGCGCACACCTTTAATCCTAGCACTCAGGAGACAGACGAAGGAGGATCACTGTAAATTCGAAGTAAGCCTGGGACTACAAGTGAATTCTAGGTCAGCCTGGGCTAGAATGAGATCCTACCTTGTAAAACAAGAAAGAGGGGAGGGGGAATTTTTTTAATAACTGGGCTAGAGGGATGGCTTAGCAGTTAAGGTGCTTTTCTGCAAAGCCAAATAACCCAGGTTCAATTCCCCAGGACCTACGTAAGCCTATGTAAGACCTATGTAAGGTGGCACATGCATCGGGAGTTCGTCTGCAGTGGCTGGAGGCCCTGGAATGCCTATTCTCTCTCTCCCTCTATATTTGTATCTGCCTCTTTTACTCTCTCAAATAAATAAATAAAAATGATGTTTTCAAAAAGGGGGGATAAGATGCAACTTATTTTCATATAGACACTATGTTGACCACAGCTAAAAATTAATTACCTCAAAGATAACATTCGGTCTAAATATAGGTCTATATAGTTGTTTTGTTTTGTTTTGTTTTGTTTTAAGGTAAGGTTTCACTCTAGCCCAGGCTGACCTGGAACTCACTATGTAGTCTCCAGGTGGCCTCGAGCTCATGGTGATCCTCCTACTTCTGCCTCCCAAGAGCTGGGATTAAAGGTGTGCACCACAACTGGCTTTTATACAATTTTTAATTTGTGACTTTCTTCTTATTTTGAGATGGACTCTCATCCTGGCCTAGAACTACTCTGACCCACCTGCCTTACCCTCTGGCATTCTGGATTATAGGTGTGAACCATCATTCCTGCCTTGTACATTTTTTTAGAAAATCATTTATTTAGAGATACATAGGAAGGGTGAGGTATGGGTGCACCAGGGCCTCCTGCTACTACAAATAGACTCCAGACACATGTGCTACCTCATGCTAACATGGGTACTAGGGAAATGAACCCAGGCCATTAGGCTTTGCAAGAAAGTGCCTTTAACCACTGATTCATCTCTCCATTTTTCTTTTTTGTAAAAATATTTATTTATTATTTGAGACAGCATGAGACAAAAAGGCAGAGAAAGAAAAAGAGAATGTGCATTCCTGTTGGGCCCTGAAAGGCCCAGGCGTGAGGCCTAGTGGAACTTCCTGAGTCTAGCTAAAGTTTGGCGACCTGTCTCTGGCCAGCTATGACTCAGCAGGATGCCTAATGGCTTCTGGCCTGCTACTTCCATGTGTTAATTATAATTACCATTTCAATAATTAAAGTTTACTATTGGCCCTTACCTCTTCCCCCACCCTAAAATCCTCGCCTTCGCCCCCAACATGATATAGGCAACTGTTCAGAGTAATAAAGCGAGTTGTTTCTGCATGGAAAAGACTCCCGACTCAGTGTGGTTTTTCTCCGGTGGCCAGGAGAGGTTTCTGAGTCGTCCGACACTCATCACCCCCTCAACCCCTAGGGAGGAACCAGCAGGCCTGGTCCTTCCCTCGGTACTACCTGAGCCCCGCATCTGGCACCCTGTGGGGCTCTGGGACCCCAACAGACTAGTGCACCCCGTGAGAGGCAGTCGTTGAGGAGGTAATCGTGTGTGTGCGGGTGAGCGTACCCTCATGAGTTATGAGGCAGTCTTCATATTTAGTGCACTAAACTTTGCTTCTATAACCTGTACTTACTTGTCGACATCTCTTCATTCCCTTTCTCTTCCCCTTCACCTTTGGTTTGCCATGGCTTTTGTATTTCTAAAGGCTTGTGTTTCTCTCTCTTTCTCTGCTTGGGCCTGTGGAGGCAGGCCAGCTTTTTCTGCCATTATGGAACTTCCCCTGGATCTGTAAGCTTCAATAAATATTCCTTCCTCCATAACTGTACCTGGTCTGGAAGTTTATCTCAGCAAACCTAAAGCTGTCTGATGAGCTGAGATGAACCTGACCATGTGGATGTTAATCTTTTTTAACCTTTGTTTTAAAGAATTAGGCATAAACTTGATGCTTTCAACTAAATGTGTCTTCTGGAATGGTAAGCCAAATTTTATAGACTATTCAGATAAAAGTTTAAAAATTCTAAGTACAGACAGCATTAAACTTTGAGGCTTAGCTTATAAGCTTTCTAAGAGGAAAGACTACAGGGAACCTCATTGGAACTGGGCTACTGGCATAAGGGGTGGCTACATCCTGCTGCCCAGGCCCAAAAAGAGTTTAATCAAGGTTAAATTTGTAATAGACTAATATGCTTAGCTAGAGATATTGAATTTAAAAAATTTAAGATTTGTTTTTTCTTTGTTTTGGTTTTTTGAGGTAGGATTTCACTCTAGCCCAGGCTGACCTGAAACTCCCTATGGAGCCTCAGGGTGGCCTAAAACTCTTGGTAATCCTCCTACCTCCACCTCCCGAGTGCTGGGATTAAAGGCGTACACCACCACGCCCGGCTGAGACTTAAGATTTTAAACTAAAAAACCTCAAGCAAATTAAAATTACGGGCACTGAGACAAATTTTAGGTTATGATGGTTCAGTTTACATTGTTTTAGTCTTTCCTTACTATACCTTATACCAGTTAAAAAATGTTTACTCTGTGCCTTTATATATTAGAAGTGTTTAACTTGTTTAATTTTACAAATCTCAATATCTTAAATTGGTCAAGACTGTGGAGACCTTTAAAATTAAACTGAGTACAATTTATAATATATGATAGTTATAAATCCATTGGGAGCCAAGGACAAAATTTGGTAGTTTAAATAGATGGACCCCTCCTGGCAGCCTGTGCCTGATCCTCCCCTACTGGGAAATGGCGGACAATCCACCTTCTGGGAGACTGCCATGTAGCCCCCTTGGACTGACCCAGGTGGGGACACGGGGGGGGGGGGACGTCCTCCATCTTGTGGTGACTGGGCTCACTGACCTTTTCCTGCACCTACTGGACATTGGCACATGCCGGGGGGGAAAAAAAAAAATCTAAACATGCCATTAGTTATATGCTTCAATGTTTTACAACTCTTAGGCTGCCAGGTCAAATTCAAGCAAATAATGGCCCCTACTTCATAAGCAAGGCCTTTGTAGATTTTCTCTGGACCTGGAAAATCTCACATTCCACAGACATCTATACAACCCCCGGCAGGCTATTATTAAAAGATATAATCATGGGCTTAACGGTTAAGCGCTTGCCTGTAAAGCCTAAGGACCCAGGTTCGAGGTTTGATTCCCCAGGACCCACATTAGCCACATGCATCTGGAATTTATTTGCAGTGGCTAAAGGCCCTGACACGGCCATTCTCTCTCCCTCTCTATCTGCCTCTTTCTCTGTCACTCTCAAATAAATAAATAAAAATATTTTTAAAAAAGATATAATCAAACTCTCAAGTCTCAATTACAAAAACAAAAGGGGAATCCTTACCCCCACATAACCAACTAAAAAGGGCCTTATTTACCCTAAATATTTTAATTCTTTCTAGCAATTTATAATGTGTGATGGTTATAAATCTATTAGACTCCAAGGACAAAGTGTGGTAATTTAAATAAATGGACCCCAATATATTCAATTGTTTATCTTACGGTGTGATGGTGGATTTCAGATTTCAATCTAAAGATATACAAAGTGTGCCTAACAGGAGTTCCTAAATATGCTGTAGCTTTTGACTTTAATATTGTACTTTTAATGCCTAACTATCCTTCATACTCACAGCTTTAAAGTAGTTCCTGAGAAAGTTCAAACTGTATCTCCCTTTAAGATCTTGGGCTTGATCCTTACCATAGATACATACATAGATACCTATTAGATGCTCTATATACTAGGGTTAAAAGTTAAAACTTGTTTGGAGTGTCATGTAGATTTTCAATGGATTTGTGTTACTTCTAAAAAATATAGTAACAGTTAACAGCATTGGGGAAATACATTTACGAGATATTTGGCACAACGATAATATTTCCTTAGATCTTAGATCTTACTTTTGATTCAGCTAAAGCTGCTGATGACTTAATATCTACTTTTAAGTCTGCCTTGCCTGGATGAAATTCTCTCACTTCTTGGATAGGAAGCTTTACTGCTACGGATATTTGTCTTTTGCTCATTCTGTGTCTGCTGCCCATACAGGTTAAATGCCTTTTAAGATCCTTTATGGATATCCATATAGAAATACATGGGATACAGCCAGGGACCTAACCCAGGTCCTGAGACATTATCTTAAAACCCCTGCAGAGGCTGGTAGTCAAAGACGGGTAAGATTCTCTTGAGTTAGGTCAACCTAAGACAAGGCATGAATGGTGGAATTCATGTACCGATGACGGGTAAGGCCTAAATATCATAGAGAACAACCTAAGACAGACACAGTCTTTCTGCACCGGGGCCCGGTTCGGCCTGGTTCATAAAAATAATAAATAAAAAAGGGGGAATTGTCGGGAGCCATTTTGGCTGGACTTGTATCCATAGCTCTGAGCTTGTATCCATAGCTCTGAGCTTTCGGCAGCAACACTTTAGCAAAACTATAGCAAGGCTTTACCAAAACAATAGCACCTACAGTGTGAGCAAGATTATGTGCATTCAGTGTCAGGAAGCCGTTCTGGCAGCAAGACATTAGCAACTACATACATGTAAGCAAGATTATGTATATTCAGAGTCAAAGCCATTTGGCTGGCCTTAATAGTCTTTTGTACTGAGAAGTAATTAAAATAAAGAAAAACTCTAACAGAAAGGAGTTTTTTGATAGAAACTTGTGTGAAGCTCATAAAATCTTTGTCCATGGGAAAACTTTGTAAAAAGAAAAAGACCCATTTGGGTACCAGCGAGAGACCTAAAATATTTGTCCCAACAAGGGGACACTGACAATCACTTCTCTAGGGAGTGTCCCGCCCCTGAGGACTGTTCCTAAAATTTCCTTTACCCTGCTAAATTGAATAACTCCCTCCCTTGCGGAGGATTGCGATCTGGACCTCTCTGGCTAATTACAGTACAATTGCCCATATGACCTTAAAAAGCTGCTCAGCCACCTTCCTCATCCCGGTCCAGCTTTTCCGAATGTTTCCTCTGGGCATTTGGGCTCTTCCTTCTCCTAATAATTCCAGTATAGATGTGAGATACATTCCTCCTTCCTTCTGTACTTTTAACACAACTGAGCCCTTCTAGAATGCTACCTTGTGAATCTGGCTTACATGGGTCCTGTGGAATTAAACTGGGATCCTTTGGCTTTGTAGTCATGTGCCAGAACCGCTAAGCCATCCATCCAGAACACGCAGAAAAACTTTTGAGCAGAAACAACAGCTGGGCATAATGCTTCATGCCTATAAGCATTCCTAAAAGTAAGAAGTCAAGCAGTTCATGGTCATTCTTAGCTACACAGTTTTGAGGCCAACCAGAGCTTCTTGAGACCTGGTCTCAATAAAAATAACTATTTGGGATGGAGAGATGGCTCACTTGCTTGCAATGCCAAATACCCAGACTTGATTCCCCTGTACTAATGTAAAGCCAGATGCACAAGGTGCCACATGCATCTGAATTCATTTGCAGCAGCTGAGAACCCTGGCACAACCATTCTCTTTTTGCTCTCAAGTAAATTGGTAACAATATTTAAAACATAATTCTAACAACAACAAAGCCTGGTGTGGTGGAATGCACATGCCTTTAATCCCAGCACTCGGGAGGCAGAAGATCACTGAGTTCTAGGTCACCCTGGAACTACATAGTGAATTCAGGTCAGCCTCGGCTAGAGTGAAACACTACCTCAAAATAAATAAATAAATAAATAAATAAATAAATAAATAAATAAATAATACATTCTATCTCCTCTCTCAATTAAAAATAAAATATAAAATATTTTAAAAATAAATTAATTAAAACCATTATTGATAACACATACTTAAGCAAAACAGTTTCATTATAAAGTTTTTTTTTTTTAATTTATTTGAGAGCGACAGACAGAGAAAGGGAGAATGGGCGCGCCAGGGCCTCCAGCCAGTGCAAATGAACTCCAGACACGTGCGCCCCCTTGTGCATCTGGCTAACGTGAGACCTGGGGAATTGAGCCTCGAATCCGAGTCCTTAGGTTTCACAGGCAAGTGTTTAACCGCAAAGCCATTTCTCCAGCCCCATTATAAAGTTTTGACACAAATTAAAAAGAAAAGTGCTGGGAATATGGCTCAGTGGATAAATCATTTGCCATGTAAGCCTGAGTGCCTGATTTCAGATCCATAAAGTCCACATAAAAGTTCTACCCTATGGATGGGAATCTGTAATTCCAGCATGCCTACAGTGAGAAAGGAGGTAGAGACAAAATAAATAAATAAATAAAAAAACAACAACAACACCACCTAGCTCACAGGCCAGCTAGTGAATGCAGTGGTACAAATGACCCTACCTCACGCAAGGTGGAAGGCAAGGCAAGGCCAGATACCTGAAGTTGTCACCTGATCTCCACATACATGCCCACAACTCATACAGATGAATAAACACACATATACACAGTAACAGCAAAACAAAGAAACACCACATGCAATACTAAAAAATACTGAAGGCTGGGCGGATGGTTTATTGGTTAAGGCACATGACTGTGAAGCCCAAGGACCCAGGTTCAATTCACCAGATGCACAAGGTAGCACATGCACCTGCAGTTTGCTCTGGCACGCCCATTCTCCCTATCTATCTACCTTTCTCTCTCTCTCAAATAAACAAATAAAAATAAAATCACTTTGGGGTGTGTATGTTTTTGGTTTTACAAAGGACGGTTTCACTCTAGCCTAGGCTAACCTGAAATTCACTATGCAGTCTCAGGGTGACCTCGAACTTATGACAATCTACCTACCTCTGCTTCCCAAGTGCTGGGATTAAAGGCATACTCCACCACACCTGGCTAAATTCAGTATTTATTATAAAATAATTATTTGTAGGGAGACAGAAAGAGAGACAGAATGGGCACAACAGGGGGCCCAACCATTGCAAATGAATTCCAGATACATGTGCCACTTTGTGTATCTGGCTTTACATGGGTATTGGGGAACCAAACTTGGGTTATTAGGCTTTGCAGGCAAGTGCCTTAACTGCTGAGCCATTTCTTCAGCACCAAAATCATTAAAAAAATTTTTTGGTTATTTTAATTAATTTATTTATTTCAGAGTGACAGAGAATGAGGCAGATAGAAAGAATGAATGGGCACACCAGGGCCTCCAACCACTGCAACAACCTCCAGATGCATGTGCCCCCTTGTGCATCTGGCTTATGTGGGTCCTAGGAAATCGAGCCTCGAATCCAGGTCCTGGAGCTTTTTTACAGGCAAGCAGTTAACAGCTAAGCCATCTCTCCAGCCCCTAAAATCAATTTTTGATGTGATCTAGACCGTGATATGCCAAAGATTTGTTATGAGAGTTTCTCTTTAATTACTTATTATTTCTTTTCGAGGTAGGATCTCACTCTAGCACAGGCAGACATGGAATTCACTATGTAGTCTCAGGGTGACCATGAACTCTCAGCAATCCTCCTACCTCTGCCTCCCAAGTGCTGGGTTTAAAGGTGTGTGCCACTGCACCTGGCTTGCTTCCTTATTTATTTATTTAGTGTGGAGAGGCAGACTACAGAGAAAATGGGCGTGTCAGGGCCACTGAGAAATGCTGCTGGAACTGAGCTGATAACCTTCTCCATGTAGACCAGAAGACAGAAAGCTGGAAGAAGCCATTCTGCATGCAGTTCAATGGGAGAAAGAGATATCACCAGTGAAGATACTCAACAGGGACACTGCAAGCCTTTATTTGGCCAGCCAGGCCAAATGAGGCAATGGGTACAATAGTGGCACATCTGTCGTGGAAACCAAATGCTCTCTAATTGGTCTGAAGGACTGCTCCATGGGAGGGAATACATCCCTGATACTGAAAACTTAAAACAGGGACGCAGTCATGAGCTCTAGGGGTGTTAAGGTCTGCTGCTAAATGTATATAGTATGCTTATCAAACTGCCCAGTAAGCTCTTCTCTTAATGTTCATACCCTTATATTAATGCTACTCTCACTTTTGGTAGAGAATCTTCTCTTTTCAGATGGCAGTGACCTTGGGATGACTTAGAAGGCATCATGGTGCTGGAAAGAAGTGACAGGAGTGCTCAGCACTGCAATCAATATCTCTATCACATCTTCCAAGGCTCAGGGTCTCTTGCAGAAGATGTGGCAGAAAGAATGTAAGGGCCAAAGGAAGGATAGGACTCCTTACAAGGTGCTCTCCCCAGATACAAAATGGCCTGGATATCTATGACCTCACAGTGCCTGACAATACTACATAAGACCATCATAACAGGAGGAAAAGATGACATCAAAATAAGAGAGAGACTGATTGAGATGGGAAGAATGGGAGTTTAAAAGGGGAAAGTGGGGGGAGGGAGGACATTATCATAGGATATTTTTTATAATCATGGAAGTCATTAATAAAAAAAATTGAAAAACAATTTTTTTTCAAATTTTGTTTGCAAGCAAAAAGAAAAGGGAGGGAAGGAAGGGGAGAGAAATCTGCAGTCCAGTGCCTCTTGCCACTGGAAATGAACTCCAGATGCATGTACCACTCAGGCCAACAGGCTTTACAAGCAAGCACCTTTAACTGATGAGGCACTTCCCCCACCTCCCATCCCCACTCTGTTGCTTACTTGCTTGTTTGTTTTTTGAGGTAGGATCTTGCTGTAGCCCAGGCTGGAATTCACTATGTAGTCTCAGGCTGGGCTTGAACTCACAGCGATCCTTCTACCTCTGACTCCTGAGTGCTAGGAATAAAGGTGTGTGCCACCGAGTACAACTTTGCTTGTTTTGAGACAAGTTTGCTATATAGCAAGGGAGGGCTTCAAAATCATGGTAATCCTATTGCCTCAGCTTCCCAAGTGCTGGGACCAAAAATATATACGACGATGGTCCACTCAGACAAACTTCTTAAAGTTGGTGACTGTTTGTTTGTAAAGTTCTGGAGCTGATGTAGTGCTACAAGCTTTTTTCCAGCACTGGAGAGGCTAAGTTATACAAAGATCACCAAGAGTCTGAAGCCAGCCTAGGACTACAGAGTGAAGTCCAGGTCAGCACAGGCTAAAGTGAGACTCTACCTCAAAAAAATAAAAAAAAGTAATAATAAAATAAAGTTCTGGGGCTGTGGATGTAGCTCAGTAGCAAAGTCCTTGCTTAGCATGTTCAAAGTCCTTGATTTGCTACCTACCATCACTCAAACACACACACACACACACACACACACAATGATAAATACTCTTGAAAATCTAATGCTATGTTACAAAACAGCAGTAAGTTTTGACATTATTCTTCCTAATATACATACTGATACAATTTCTCTGTCAAGAGATCTAAAAAACTAAATATACATGATATAAATAGCCAAGGAATCAACAGCAGCAAGCAATTCTATGTAATCCAGACAGCTTTCAGAGCCACAGCAAGGAAAAATAAAGAAGACCTAAGGGGCTGGGAAGATGGCTCAGCAGGCCATCAAAGGTGCTTGCTTACAAAAGCCTGCTGGCCAAGGTTTCATTTCCCAGTACCCATGTGTGGTGGTTTGATTCAGGTGTCCCTCATAAACAGGTGTTCTGAATGCTAGGTTCCCAGCTGATGGAGATTTGGGAATTAATGCCTCCTGGAGGGAGTGTATTGTTGGGGGTGGGCTTATGGGCTTTATAACCAGTTTCCCCATGCCAGTGTTTGGCACACTCTCCTGTTGCTATGGTCCATCTTATGTTGGCCAGGGGGTGATGTCCACCCTCTGCTCATGTCATCGTTTTCCCCTGCCATCGTGAAGCTTCCCCTCAAGCCTATAAGCCAAAATAAACCTCTTTTTTCCCAGAAGCTACTCTTGGTTGGGTGATTTCTACCAGCAATGCGAACCGTGCAACACCATGTAAAGCCAGATGCACAAAGTAGTGCACATATCTGGAGTTTCTGTGCAATGACAAGAAGACCTGACATGCCCATTTTCTCTGTCTCTCCCTCTTAAAATAAGGGGCAACAGTAGGAGGACTGCCATGAGTTCAAGACCACTCTGAAAACATCAATTCCAGATCAGTCCAGGTCAGGTCAGAGTGAGACCCTACCTTGGAAAACCTAAATAAATAAATAGGGCTAGGCAGTAAGCTGGAAAAGAAATATAAAGGGAAGAGAAAGGAAGAGATGGGGGCACTTAATCGGATGGTATTGTATATATATAAGTAGAAAAATAGATTAATGGGGGTGAAAAGGCCCAAAGTGAGGTCAGGGGAAAAGATGGAGTAAGGGAAAGACGGAGGGAGGGCTAAATAAGAAACCAAAAGGATATAAATAAATCATATAGAAACCTACATTTTTGGACAATGGAACACATAGGAGCCATAGATTGTTACTAGAAATTTTTAGTGCCAGGGATGGGATAACTTCCAGTGACTTGATGGCCAGGGAGGTCCCTGATGCCCCCAAAACATTATAGGCCATTGCCGAGGCCCTTGGTTTCCCACCAGAAATAGATGGTAAGACCCTATTGCTGAAGACTCCACATACTTGGGCTGCAAGGCCACTGAGAAATCCTGCTGGAACTGAGCTGAAAATCTCCTCCATGTAGACCAGCTGACAGAAAGCTGGAAGAAGCCATGCTGCATACAGTTTAATGAGAGAAAGAGAAGTCACCAGTGAAGATACTCAACAGTGGACACTGCAAGCCTTATATTTTGCCAGCGAGGCCAAATGAGCCAAGGGATGCAATAATGTAATGTCTGTCATGGTGGAAACCAACTGCCCTCTAATTGGACTGGAGGCCCGCTCCATGGGAGGGAATACATCCCTGATACTGAAAACTTAAACAGGGGTAGTCAGGAGCCCTAGGGGTATAACGTCTGCTGCTGTCTGGCTAAATGTATATACTATGCTTATCAAACTGACCGGTAGGCAATTCTCTTAACATTCATAGCCTTATACATATTTTTAATTTTTTTGTTTATTTATTTGAGAGCAACAGACACAGAAAGAGGCAGATAGAGAGACAGAGAATGGACGCGCCAGTGCCTCCAGGCATTGCAAACAAACTCCAGACACATGTGCCCCCTGTGCATCTGGCTAACATAGGTCCTGGGGAATTGAGCCTCGAACCGGGGTCCTTAGGCTTCACAGGCAAGTGCTTAACCACTAAGCAATCTCTCCAGCCTTCATACTCTTATATTAAGACTACTCTCACTTTTGGTGGAGAATCTCCTCTTTTCAGATGGCAGTGACTTTGGGATGACTTGGAAGGCATCATGGTGCTGGAAAGAAGTGACAGAAGTGCTCAGTACTGAATATCTCTATCACACCTTCCAAGGCTCAGGATCTAATGCGGAAGAGGTGGTGAAAAGAATGTAAGAGCCAAAGGAAGGGTAGGACTCCTTACAATGTGCTCTCCCCAGACACAAAATGGCCTGGATATCCATGACCCCACAGTGCCTGACACTACCTACACAAGACCAGCATAATACAAGGAAAAAAGATCATGACATCAAAATAAAAGACTGACTGACTGAGATGGGGAAGGGATATGATGGAGAATGGAGTTTCAAAGGGGAAATTTGGGGTGAGGGAGGGTATTATCATGGGATATTTTTTATAATCATAGAAGTTGCTAATAAAAAAATTGAAAATGAATAAATGTGGCTGGAGAGATGGCTTAGCAGTTAAAGCATTTGCCTGCAAAGCCGAAGGACCCTGGTTCAACTCTCCAGGACCCAGGTAAGCCAGATGCAGAAGGGGGCACATGCACCTGGAGTTCATTTGCAGTGGTTGGAGGCCCTGGCGCATTAATTCTCTCTCTCTCTCAAGAATAAATAAATAAAATATTTAAAATGAATAAATAGGCCGGGCGTGGTGGCACACGCCTTTAATCCCAGCACTCGGGAGGCAGAGGTAGGAGGATTGCCATGAGTTCAAGGCCACCCTGAGACTCCATAGTGAATCCCAGGTCAGCCTGGACCAGAGTGAGACCCTACCTCGAAACACCAAAAAAAAAAAATAAAAAAAATAAATAAAAATAAAATGAATAAATAAAAGACCTAAGGGGCTAGAGAGATGGCTTTGTGGTTAAAGGCACTGTTTGCAAAACCTGATGGCCCACATTCAATTCCCAAGTGCTCATGTAAAGCCAGATGCAGAGTGGCCCAAGTGCCTGAAGCTCCACTGCAGCAGTCAGAGGCCCTGGTGCATACATTCTTTTTCGTTCACAAGTAAATTAAAAAGAAAAAAAAATAAGACAGAGTGTGGTGGTTGGATTTGGGTGTCCCCCATCAATTTAGGTTTTCTGAATGCTAAGGTTCCCAGCTGATGGAGATTTGGGGATTAACGCCTCCTGGAGGTAGTGTATTGTTGGCTGGGTGGGCTTATGGGTATTATAGCCAGTGACCACTTGCCAGTGTTTGGCACACTCTCCTGTAGCTATGGTCCGCCTGATGCTGGCCAGGTGATATTTACCCTCTGCTCATGCCATCGTTTCTCCTGCCATCATGGAGCTTTCCCCTTGAGCCTGTAACCCAAAATAAACCTTCCCCTGCCCCCCACAAGCTGCTCTTGGTCAGGTGATTTCTGCCAGCAATGCAAACCTGACTCCAGCAGTAAAGTTAGTACCAGAAACGGGGTTGCTGCTACACACTGGACTGTGTCATTTGGCTTTTTGGAGCTGATTTTCAAGAGCTATGTGAAAGGATTTGAAACCTTGTCCTAAGAGACAACTTGCCATGCTGTAAGTACAGCTTGATGGATTATTCAGGTCAGAGGTGATGAAAGACCTGAATACAGTAAGAAATAAGGACTGTGAGGTTTGGCCTGTAAGGATGAGAAAGAGCTTTGCCTGGACTGGGCTAGAAGCAGTTTGTGTGAGAGGCTTGCTGTTATGCCTCTGCCTGAGAATTTGTGCAAGGCTACACTGTATAGAAATGGACTGGATATCCATGACCTCACAGTGCTTGACACTTCCTACATGAGACCATTGTAATAGAAGAAAAAGATCATGACATCAAAATAAAAAAGTGAGTGATTGAGATGGGAAAGGGATATGATGGAGAATGGAGTTTCAAAGGGGAAAGTGGGAGGAGGGAGGGTATTACCATGGGATATTTTTTATAATCATGGAAGTTAATAAAAAAAAAAATGGGGGCTGGAGAGATGGCTTAGCGGTTAACCGCTTGCCTGTGAAGCCTAAGGACTCCGGTTCGAGGCTCGGTTCCCCAGGTCCCACGTTAGCCAGATGCACAAGGGGGCGCACGCGTCTGGAGTTCGTTTGCAGAGGCTGGAAGCCCTGGTGCGCCCATTCTCTCCCTTTCTCCCTCTATCTGTCTTTCTTTCTGTGTCTGTCGCTCTCAAATAAATAAATAAATAAAATTTAAAAAAAATTTAAAAAATTGAAAAGAAAAAAAAGAAAAGAAAAAGGAATGGACTGGTGTGAGCAGAAGGATATGGCACAAGAATGAAATTTTTGGGCTAAAACTTCTGCCCATTCAGCTACAATTATATGAGAGATTACAACCATTGAGATTGGGCCAGCTGACCTGCATTGGGGCAACAGGAAAAATGAAGACTCTTTTGAAGGGACCTGAATGCTCAAGGAGTATCCTTTTTTTTTCAAAGTCTGATTTATTCCCCCATGGATTAACATACCGGCACACTACCTGGTATTATGGAGAATAAGACATGCAAGAAAGAGAGGGTCAGCCGGGCGTGGTGGCGCACGCCTTTAATCCCAGCACTCGGGAGGCAGAGGTAGGAGGATCGCCAAGAGTTCAAGGCCATCCTGAGACTACATAGTGAATTCCAGGTCAGCCTGAGCCTGAGTGAGACCCTACCTCAAAAAAAAAAAAAAGAAAAAAAAAAGAAAGAGAGGGTCATTAGATTTGCAGCATGGTCTTGTGTTTTGGAAATGGAGATGGGCAGTGTGAAGCAGGTTTGCTGGACTGCCTGCATAGAGACCTGATGGAGCCGCGAGGATGGACTGTGGGTTGCAGTGGAGATGCCGGGACCACGAGACAGCTGCTAAGGAAAGCTGCCAGCCCCAGATGAGGTTTCCTAGGACTGTTGAGTTGCCCAGCTGGAGGGGTGGAACTGGAACTCCAGAGACTTGTTGCCGGTTGAAATCAGACATGGGGCTGGAGAGATGGCTTAGCAGTTAAGGCACTTGCCTGCAAAGCCAAAGGACCTAGGTTCAAATACCCAGGACCCATGTAAGCCAGATTCACAAGATGGCAAATGTGTCTGGAGGTCATTTGCAGTAGCTGAAGGCCCTGTTGTACCCATTCTCTCTCTCTCCTCTGTTTCCTCCTGTCTGACTCTGCCTCTCTCAAATAAATAAATGAAAATAAAATATTTTTTTAAAAAAAAGAATTATCAGGTGTTCCCCCATAAACCTAGGTGTTCTGAATGCTAGGTGCCCAACTGATGGAAATTTGGGAATTAATGCCTCCTCGAGGCAGTGTATTGTTGGGGGCGGGTTTATGGGTATTATAGCCAGTTTCCCCTTGCCAGTGTTTAGCACACTCTCCTGTTGCTGTTGTACGGCTTATACTGGCCACCCTCTGCTCATGACAACATTTCTCCCTGCCATCATGGAGCTTCCCCTTGAGCCTGTAAAGCCAAAATAAACCTTTCTTCCCACAAGCTGCTCTTGGTCAGGTGATTTCTGTGATCAATGAGAACCTGATTGCAACACAGTGGCACATACAACTAGAGGATGGAGAGTTCAAGACCAGCCTGGGCTATACATTAAAATGTAAAGTTTAGCCAGGTGCGGTGGCACACGCCTTTAATCCTAGCACTTGGGAGGAAAAGGTAGGAGGATCGCTGTGAGTTCAAGGCCACCTTGACAGTACACAGTGAACTCCAGGTCAGCCTGGGCTAGAGACTACAGCAAGACCTTTCCTCGAACCCCCCCCCCCAAAAAAAACCCCTGAGGTTGGACTGGAGAGGTGGCCAGGACTCAGGTTCAAATCCCGAGTACCCACGTACACCCAGATGTACAAGTGTTGTTGACAGTGGCAGGAGGCCCTGGCATGCCTATTATTTATCTACTTCTCTCTCTCTCTCATAAATGAATGCTATCAATTAGATAAATCCTTGTAAGGACTTCCATTTTTAAGCTAAATACTGTCTAGAAAATTCTAACAATTTCACACAGTGTGACCCTGCATAAGCATAGGACAAAGGGCGATTCTCTGTTTTTCTTATCTTTGTCTATAATCTAGAACTAGGGAGAACACACCAACACCTAACTAGATGAGGATGGCTAATGAAAATCATTCTTAAAAAAAAAAACAAAAACCCCGAGCTAGAGTGAGACCCTACCTCAAAATAAATAAATAAATAAAATCATTCTACTGAAGAGCATGTTTACATTTACAAGAAAAGCAGGGCTGTGGAAATGGCTCAGTAGTTAAAAGCATTTGCTCTGTAAGCCTGCCAACTGGGAGTTCGATTCCCTAGCACCCACATAAAAAGCTGGATGTGGGGCTAGAAGATAACTCAGTGGTTAAAGAACACTTGCTACTTAAGCATGAGGGCCTTAGATGGCCCATGTTTGACTCTCTAGAACCCACATCAAAGCTGGGTGTGTGAGCCGGTAGTGGTTGTGCATGCCTTTAATCCCAGCACTCAGGAGGCAGAGGTAGAAGGATCGCTGAGAGTTCAAAGCCACCCTACGACTGCATAGTGAATTCCAGGTCAGCCTGAGCCAGAGTGAGACCCTACCTCGAAAAACAAAAGGCTGGGTGTGTGGGCTGGAGAAATGGCTTAATGTTTAAGGCACTTTTGTGCAAAGCTTAAGTACCCAAGTTTGAGTCCCTGGGACCCATGTAACCAGCTATACATGGTAGCTCATGGGTCTGGAGTTCATTTGCAGTAGCTGAAGGCCCTGATGTACTCATTCTCTCTGTCTCCCACGTTGAAATTTTTAAAAAAAATTAAAAAGCTAGATGTGGCCATATATGTATGTAATCCTATACTGTAGGGGGCAGAAACCAGAGAACCACTGGCAGCTATGGGTAAGACCCTGTCTCAAGGAAATATGTGAATGAGCAATAGAAGGGCACCTAAATTCTTCTCTGTGTATGTCATATGCATGCCTGCACACATGCCAAAAAATAAAAAGGCCAGATGCACACAGAACATGTATCTGTAACATATGACCATGAATGTAGTCAGGAGAATCCTGAAGCTTGTAGACCAACTAGTCTAACTTTCATGGTGCTTAAACAACATGAGAGAACCTGTCACAAACAAGGTGGAAGAAAAGGAAAAACAACCTATCTGACCTACACACACACACAGCCACAAACTATCATTTTGGCCCTTTTCCCTCCATTAGAATATGGGGGAAGGTGTTTGTTTTAAGAGGATCTTGTATAGCCCACACAGGATAGCCATAAATACTATCCCTCTGCCTCTACTTCCTAAGTGCTAGAGCAATAGGCCTGCATCTCCATGCTCAGCTGAGTCTTTTTTTCCCCCTCCCACATTATCTCACTCTATAAAATGGGCTAGACTTGAATTTGTGGTAATCCTCCTACCTCAGCCTTCCTAGTGCTGGTGATTATAACTATGTTACCATGTCTGGCTATGAGGGAGGGTGCTATGGATACAGTCTTTCTCTAGGCTACACTAGGAACTTGCAATCTTCCTGACTCTACAACACAAAGGCTGGAATTACAGGTGTATGCTATCACACAAAGCCTACACTAATTTTTTATTTTGATAATATGCACACCAGGGCCTCCTGCCCCTGCAAACAAATGCCTTGTATGTGCCTGACTTTATTAGGGTACTGGGGAACTGAACCTGGCTAGTAGGCATTGTATGCAAGCACTTTAGCCAACTGCTGAGGCATCTCCCCAGCCCCTTAGGTATATAGCTCAATGGTACTTAGCATACATACAAGGCCATGGGTTTGATCCTCAAAACTTTTCCAAAGTGTAAAAAAATTTTAAAAGAGGCTAAGGAGATGGCTCAGAAGTCAGTTAAAGGTGCCTTCTTACAAAAGCCTACAAAGCCTTGGCTGGGTGTAATGGCCAGCAGGTGGGAGGCAGAGGTAGGATGATTGGTTAAGTTCAAGGCCATCCTTAGACTACACAGTGAATTCCAGGTCAGCCTGAGCTAGAGTGAGACCCTACCTAGGGGAAAAGAAAAAAAAAAAAAAAAAAAAAAAGCCTACAAGCCTGGATTTAATTCCCCAGTAAAGTCAGATGCATAGTGTGTCTGTAGTTCATATGCAGTGTCATGAAGCCCTGGTGCACCCATATCCTCGCATAAATAAATAAAAAGGGACTGGGGAAATGGCTTAGCAGTTAAGGCATTTGCCTGTAAAGCCTAAGGACCCGGGTTTGATTACTCAGGACCCACATAAACCAGATGGATAAGGTGGAACAAACATCTGGAGTACAGTGGCTAAAGGTTCTGGTATGCCCATTCTCTGTTTCTCTGTCTCTATTTCTCTCTCTCTTTCAAATAAATAAGTAAAAATATTTTAAAATAAATAAATATTTGGCCAGGTTTGGTGGCACCCACCTTTAATGCTAGACTAGGGAGGCAGAGGGACTACAGAGTGAGTTCCATGTCAATCTGGGCTAGAGCAAGACTCTACCTCAAAAACAACAGATAAATTAAGCCAGGCGTGATGGCGCGTGTCTTTAATCCCAGCACTCAGGAGGATCGCCATGAGTTTGAGGCCACCCTGAGACTACAGAGCAAATTCCAGGTCAGCCTGAGCTAGAGAGAGACCCTAACTCAAAAAAAATATAAATAAATAAATAAAAAATAAATAATCCAGGCTGGAGAGATGGCTTAGCGGTTAGGTGCTTGCCTGTGAAGCCTAAGGACCCCGGTTCGAGGCTCGATTCCCCAGGACCCACGTTAGCCAGATGCACAAGGGGGCACACGCGTCTGGAGTTCCTTTGCAGTGGCTGGAGGCCCTGGCGCGTCCATTCTCTCTCTCTCTCTCTCTCTCTCTATCTGCCTTTTCTCTCTCTCTCTCTGTCACTCTCAAATAAAAATGAACAAAAAATTGTTTAAAAAAAATAAATAATCCTCACCAATCTAGTAAATTTTAGATCCATTTCCTCCTTCATTATCTGAGAAACTAATATGTACATCTCTTTTGAAAGTAAGAAGTAGGAAATTTATTACAGTGTGAAAAATTCACAGAGTACTTGCAACTATGTATTCGATAAGATAATCTATTTAACCATGGTCTAAAATGTATGCCTATGTAGAAGTCACTAAACCAGGGGCTGGACAGATGGTTCAGTGAGTAAAAGCACTTTCTGTGCTAGCATGATAATCTGAGTCTGAATGCTCAGAACCCATGTAAAAGCCTAACACAGGAGCAAGCATCTGTAATTTCAGCCCTTCTACAGCAAGGTGGGAGACTGACATAGGGAAATCCCTACAAAACAGCTATCATGACATATGCAATGATGAAAACAAAAGACCCGAACTAAAAGCAAGGTGGAAGGCTTGGATAGACGCCTTAAGTTGTTCTCTGACCTCCATGTGTGCCAAGGAATGTGCATGCCCTCACTCAAACACATACATACCAATACACAACACACACAAAGATATATAAATTCTTTTTTTCTTTCTTTTTTTTGAGGTAGGATCTCACTAAAGCCCATGCTGTCCTGGCACTCACTCTTGTAGTCCCAGGCTGGCCTTGAACTTATGGCAATCCACCTACCTCTGCCTCCCAAAAGTGCTGATATTAAAGGTGTGTACCACCATGGCTGGTGGAAAAATATTTTTTAAAACAGTCACTAAGCCAGCTGGGTATGGTAGCACATGTCATGAGAATTAAACCCTGCCTCAACTCACACCCCCAAGCCATTAAGCCAGTAAACACCTACTGCTGAAAACAATCAAGAAAAGGATAAAAAAAGGCTTCCAAGTAAATAAAATTGCCATTTTGGGGCTGAAGAAACTGTGTAGTGGTTAAGGCGCTTGCCTGCAAAGCTCAGACCCAGGTTTGATTCCTCAGTACCAATGTAAGCCAGATGCACAAACTGGCATGCATCTGGAGTTCATTTGCAGTGTCTAGAAGCCATAGCACACTTTCTCCTCTAGCTCTCTCAAATAAGTAAGTATTTTTCAAAAAATTGACATTTTAGCTGGGTGTGGGGGTGAATGCCTCAGGAGGCAGAGGTATGAGGATCACAGTGAGTTCAAAGTCAGCCTGTGACTACACAGTGAATTCCAGGTCAGCCTGGGCTTGAACAAGACCCTATTTCAGAAAAAAAATTTTCCATTTCAAAATCTATGGACTCAAAGTTGCATGTGGTAGCACAAGCTTGAAATCTCAACACTCTTTAGCCTATGGCTGAAGGATCAATGTGAGTTCAAGGTCAGTTTAAGTTCCAGATCACCCTGGGCTATATGTGATCTTGACTCAAAATATGCCACTGGAGCCGAGTGGGTGTGGTAGTACACACCTTTAATCTCAGTATTCAGGAGGCAGAGGTAGGAGGCCACCCTGAGAATACAGTTAATTCCAGGTCAGCCTGGCTACAGTGAGACCCTACCTGGAAAAAACAAAAAAGATATGCCCACTGGTGCAATAGTGGCATAACTAATATTGGAATAATCAAATGCTTCCTGGTTGGATCTAATACCTGCTCAACAGGAACTTATTACTGGCACTGTAAGCCTAGACAAAAGCCTGTGGCTAGGGAAGTAATGGGCCCTAGAAGGGGTAGCTACTATTCTTGTTTGGGTAATGGGTATGTTGTGCTCATCAAACTGCCTTCTAAATTATTTGTTTATGCCCACAAATTTGAGCTACTCTCAGTCTCAGTCAGAGCAGCTTCTTTTTGCAGTGGGCAGTGATAACTGGTCAAAGTGCTAAGAATAAGTAACTGTTCAGTGTTCAGTTCTCAACAGACTCCTGTATATCACCCTCTTCAAGGCTAAAGGAACATCACAAAAGAGGAGGCAGAAAAATATAAGAACTAGAGAAATACTGCAGAACAATGTCTTCTAAACATAGCATGGCCACTGTACTCATCCACTCAGGATACTGTGGCTAACTACAAAGATTGGGCCTGTCAACATTCTCCCTCATTGATAGTGGAGGAGCTCATGAGGTCTTCACCCTTTTCTGAGGATTTGACAGTTAACAGTTGCTAAGGAAGGAGAGACTTTCTTTTTTAATGGTATACCCACTAATAAATTGTCCATGCTCGAGTAAGTAACTCCCATCTGGATTAGAGGGATGGCTTAGCAGTTAAGGCTTTGCCTACAAAGCCAAAGGACCCAGGTTAGATTCCCCAGGACCCAGATGCACAAGGTGGTGTGTGCATCTGGAGTTTGTGTATAGAGGCTAAAGGCCCTGATGTGCCCATTCTCTCTCTCAAATAAATAAATAAATAAATATTTTTTTTTTTTTTTTTTTTTTTTTTTAGTAGGAGTTTCACTGTTTGAGGCTAGCCTAGGATGAGAGTTCCTGGACAGCATGGACTACAGGCCCTACCCTCCCACCAAAAAAAATCCCACACATATATGCTAAAAAAATAAATAAATAAAAAAGGTTTGGACCCTGTGGTGAGGAGTGGATAATACTGTGCTCAGAAGTCATAGGTTGTTGTAAGAAAATCCCAGTGCCAGGCGTGTGCTACCTCCCACAGAATTGCTGGCCAGAGAGGCCCCTGAAACAATATAGGCAATTGCCAAAACTTGGTTGCCAACCAGAACTAGATATTAAGACTGTATTGTTGATGATACCACAGGCTTTGGGTGAGGACATTGAAAAATAAAAGCTAACTAATCTGTAACCTCCTCCTTGCTAACAAGCTGTTTAATGCTAGAAAGGACTATGCAGTCTGCTGGGGAAGAAAATTCACCAACATTTTTTTTTGCCCAAGGCAGGGCCTCACTTTAGCTCAGGCTGACCTGGAATTCACTCGATAGTCTCAGGGTGGCCACGCCTGGCATAGCAATCTTAAAATACACACACACACACACACACGAGGTAGGAAGATTGCCATGAGTTTGAGCCCACCCTGAGAATACACAGTAAATTCCAGATCAGCCTGGGCTAGAGTGAGACCCTATATCGACTAGAGTGAGACCCTATAACAAACAAACAAAAAAAATTTTTTTATTTATTTAAGAGACAGAGAATATGAATATGAGCATTCCATGGTGCCCATCCATTTCAAATGAACTCCCAACACAAGTTCCACCTTGTGCACCTGACTTACATAGGTACCATGGAATCAAACCTGGGTCCTCAGGCTTAGCAGGCAAACACCTTAACGGCTAAGCCATCTCCCTAGCCCTCATCAACAGTTAATCAGGTGTTGATCCTGTAAGCCACAAAAGTCGCCAGCCAGTCAGCATGTATCCACTAATACAATAGTGGTATGTCTGTTATAGTATTAACTAACTTCTCTTTGATTGGCCCACTCCACTACAGGGATTTCATGCCTGGTACTGAAAACCTAGTCAAAAGTCTATGCATAAATCCTAAAAGGAAAAGTGCCTTCTAAATATTTGTTTATAGCCATAACTTAATGTTGTTCTCACTCTCTTTTCTGATGACAGTGTCTACTAGAGAGACTAAAAAAAAAAATCAAAGGGCTGAGACATGATAATTTAATGTTCAGCAGTAAAAAAGAAATCTCTATCATGCCCCCCAAGGCTCAGGGACCATTTCTGAAGAGGTGACAGAGCTAAAGGATGGGAGAAATGCTTTAGAATGCAGTCTTCCAGACAAAATGACAGTTGCATTCATGACCTCACAATTTCTGCATAATACAGGACCCATCAATATGCTGTCACTGATGATGGAGGAAGGCAAAAAAAAAAAAAGTGACATCGAAATAGAAGAGAGAACTAGAGACTTGATATAACCCAACTATACGACACCTTGGCATTTACCCTAAGGACTCTACATACTACTATAGAGATAACTTGCTCAACCATGTATATTGCTGCTCTATTCACAATAGCTAAGGAACACAATCAGACTCAATGGTTAAAAACTGGTAAATGGGGCTGGAGAGATGGCTTAGCGGTTAAGCGCTTGCCTGTGAAGCCTAAGGACCCCGGTTCGAGGCTCAGTTCCCCAGGTCCCACGTTAGCCAGATGCACAAGGGGGCGCACGCGTCTGGAGTTCGTTTGCAGTGGCTGGAAGCCCTGGCGCACCCATTCTCTCTCTCTCCCTCTATCTGTCTTTCTCTCTATGTCTGTCGCTCTTTTATTTATAAATAAATAAAAAATGAACCAAAAAAAAAAAAAACAAAAAACTGGTAAGTGGATAATGAAGATGTCATGCACTTACACAATGGAGTTTTATTCATATGTAAAGAAAAATTAAAAAATTTGCAAGAAAATGGATGCATCTTGAAAATATTATACTAAGTGAGGTACTCCAAGCTCTGAAAGTCAAACGTGCATGTTACTTTTCATGTATGACTCCTAGGTTCAAATTTTTAGACTCTTTGGAGTAAACAATAATAGAGGCCAAGAAGCTAGAAAGGAGTTGTGAAGCAGAGAGGGGGAAGGTCTTAAGAGTTGAGTAGACATGAAAGTAGAGGGACAGAGGGGTAGAACAGTCTGAATGGGGTCAAGGCAGGGGGATGGAGGAGAGAAGGATATGGCAGGACAGTTAATAAAAAGTTAAGATGAAGCCAAGCATGGAGGCACACATCTTTAATCCCGGCATTCGGGAAGCAGAGGTAGGAGGATCACTCTGAGTTCGAGACCACCCTGAGACTATAATGAATTCCAGGTTGGCCTAAACCAGAGTGAGACCCTACCTCAAAAAAAAAAAGTTAAGATGAAGGGGCTGGAGAGATGGCTTAGCGGTTAAGCACTTGCCTGTGAAGCCTAAGGACCCTGGTTCGAGGCTTGATTCCCCAGGACCCACGTAAGCCAGATCCACAAGGTGGCACAAACATCTGGAGTTGGTGCGCCCTCCCTCCCTCCTCTGCCACGATGGCTTAGTGTTAAGGTACTTGCCTATAAATCCTAATGACCTGGTGACACAGGACGCATTCCCCAGTACCCACATAAAGCCTGATGCACAAAGAGATGCATGCATTTGTAATTCATTTACAATGGCTAGAGGCCTTGGTGTGCCCATTCTTTCCCTCTCCCACCTCCAACCTCTGAAAAATAAATAGAAAATATTTTTTAAAAACCTTAAGATGTTAGAGCTGGGTGTGGGTGGGGCTAGCCTGGGGTTATAAAGTGAGAGCCAAGTCAGCCTGGGAAAGAGACCCTACCTCAAAAAAGAGAAATGGAGGGAGGAAAGGAAGTGAGAGAAGGAGAGGAAGAGGAGGAAAAGAAGGGGAAAAGGAAGGGAGACAATAGTGGTGCATGCCTTAATTCCAACACTTCTTGAGCATGCAATAGGAGTGAGTTCCAGGTCAGCATGGGCTAGAGTCAGACCTTACCTCAAAAAATGCACAAACATGTCATGGCAGAAACCAACTGCCCTCTAATTGGACTACAGGTCTGCTCCATGGGAAGGAATACATCCCTGATAGTGAAAACCTAAAACAGGGGTAGTCATGAGCCCTAGGGGTGTAACGTCTGCTGCTGTCTGGCTAAATGTATATACTATGCTCAAACTGCCCAGTAAGCACTTCTCTTAATGTTCATACCCAATTATTAATGCTACTCTCACTTTTGGTAGAGAATCTTCTCTTTTCAGATGGCAGTGACCTTGGGACGACTCAGAAGATATCATGGTGCTGGAAAGAAATGACTGGAGTGCTCAGTACTGTAATATCTCTATCACACCGTCCAAGGCTCAGGGTCTAATGCAGAAGAGGTGGCGGACTCTTTATAACATGCTCCTCCCAGACACAAAATGGCCTGGATATCTATGACCTCACAGTGCCTGACGCTACCTACACATGACCATCACAACAGGAGAAAAAGATCATGACATCAAATTAGAAGAGAGACTGATTGAGATGGGGAGGAGTATGATGGAGAATGGAGTTTCAAAGGGGAAAGTGGGGGGAGGAAGGGTATTACCATGGGATATTTTTTATAATCATGGAAGTTGCTAATAAAAATTTGAAAAAAAATGCACAAAGAAGCTGAGCATGGTGGCGCTCGCTTGTAATCCCAGCACTTGCAAGGCAGAGGTAGGAAGATCACCATGAGTTCAAGGCCACTCTTAAACTATATAGTGAATTCCAGGTCAGTCTGAGCTAGAGACCCTACCTCAAAACCCTATCCCTGCAAACAAAAAAAAAAAAGGGGGGGGAGGGCTGGAGAGATAGCTTAGTAGACAAGGCACTTTCCTGCAAAGCCAAAGGACCCAGGTTCAATTCCCCAGGACCCACATAAGACACTTGCATGTGTCTGGAGTTCGTTTACAGTGGCTGGATGCCCTGGTGTGCCCATTCTCTCTCTCTCTCTCTCTCTCTCTCAAAGAAATGAAAGTAAAAATTTAAAAAAAATTGGGCTGGAGAGAGCTCAGTGGTTAAGGTATTTAAGCTTGACTGCCCAGGTTTGATTCCTTAGTACCTACATAAAAAGCCAGATGTATAAAGTGCCCTGGAATACCCATCCTCTACCTCCCCAGAACCCCATTCCCTCTTCCTATCTCTTCCTCCTTGCAAAAAAATAAATAAAAATATTTAAAAAGCACAATAATCACTGAGCATGATGGCACATGCCTTTGATCCAAGCATTTGGGAGGCAGATATAGAAGGGTCAATGTGAGTTCAAGACCAGCCTGAGACTACAGAATGAACTCCAGGTAGCCTAGGTTAGAGTAAGACCTTGCCTCAAAAATACCAATAATAGGAGCTGGGGAGATGGCTTAGCAGTTAAGGCGTTTGACTACAAAGCCAAAGGACCTCAGATTGATTCCCCAGGACCCACGAAAGCCAGATGCACAAGGGGGCGCATGCGCCTGGAGTTCATTTGCAGTGTCTGGAAGCCCTCGTACACCCATTCTCTCTTTTCCTGTCTCTGCCTCTTTCTCTCTCAAATAAATAAATAAAGCTAAAAAAAATTTTAAAGAAAATACCAATAATAAATAAATAAATAACAAATTGAAGATGGACTAGTTGGAAAAAGTTCATTGGAACAGGGGTGGTGGAGAGGGAACAAAAAAAACGGGAGGGGATTATGACCAAAGCAATTACATGTATAAAAACTGTGGGGAAAAAAAAAAGGAAAAAACAAGGGGGGCCGGGCGTGGTGGCGCATGCCTTTAATTACAGTACCCGGGAGGCAGAGGTAGGAGGATTGCCATGAGTTCGAGGCCACCCTGACACTCCATAGTGAATTCCAGGTCAGCCTGGGCTAGAGTGAGACCCTACCTGGAAAAACAAAAAAAAAAGAAGGGGGGGCTCTAGGGTCCTGTTAAAAAAAAAAAAAAAGGTTGGGTATGGGGGCATGCCTTTAATCCCAGCACTTGGGAGGCAGAAGCAAGAGGATCGCCATGAGTTCAAGCCCACTCGGAAACTATATAGTGAGTGAATTCCAGATCAGCTTGTTGGGCTAGAACACCCTACCTTGAAAAACCATAAAAACTTAAGAAGCCAGACTGATCGTGCTGATGCACGCCTTTAATTCCAGCACTCGGGAGGCAGAGGTGGGAGGATCACTGTGAGTTTGAGGCCACCCTGAGAATACAGAGTGAATTCCAGGTCAGCCTGAGCTATAGTGAGACCCTACCCCGAATAACTAAAAAATAAAAAAAATTAAAGAAGCCATCAGAAAAATGCCAAATATAACTACTCTGGCTGGGCATGGTGGCGCATGCCTTTAATCCCAGCATTTAGAAGGCAGAGGTAGGTGGATTGGCATGAGTTCGAAGCCACCCGGAGACTACATAGTGAATTCCAGGTCAGCCTGGACTAGACCAAGACCCTACCTCAAAACAAACAAACAAACAAACAAACAAACAAACAAACAAACAAACAAACAAACTACTCTGAAGCCGGACATGGTGGCATATTCCTTTAATCCCAGCAATTGGGAGGCAGAGGTGGTAGGATTGCTATAAGTTCAAGGCCACCCTAAGACTCCATAGTGAATTACAGGTCAGTCTGGGCTAGAGTGAGACCCTACCTAAAAAACCAAAAATAATAATAATAATAAAAACAAATAAATAAATAAATAAAACTACTCTGAGCCCGGCATGGTGCTGCATCCTTTAATCCCAGCACTCTGGGAAGCAGAGGTAGGAGGATCACCACGAGTTGGAGGCCACCCTGAGATTACATAGTGACTTCCAGGTCAGCCTGAGCTAGAGTGAAACCCTACTTTGAAAAGCTAAAATAAAAAAACTACTTTGAGATTCCATCTCACTTCTGTTAGAATGGCTATCATCAAGAAAACGATAATAGGGCTGGAGAGACGTCTTAACAGTTAAGGCCACTTGCCTATGAAGCCAAAGGACCTAGTTTCAATTCCCCAGTACCCATGTAAGCCAGATGCACAAGGAGGTGCATGCATCTGTAGTTTGTTTCGTTTACAGTGGCTAGAGGCCCTGACAAGCCCATTCTCTTTCTCTCTCTCTTTCTGTGTGCACTTAAATAAGATAAAATTTAAAACCTCGAATAAATTTTTAAAAAACGATAATAAATGCTAGTGAGGATGTAGAAAAAAGTGAATTCAAGCCAGGTGTGGTGCCACATGCCTTTAATCCCAGCACTTAGGAGGCAGAGGTAGGAGGACTGCCCAGTGTTTGAGGCAACCCTGAGACCACATACTGAATTCCAGGTCAGCTTGAGCTAGAGTGATAGACCGCCTCAGGGGAAGAAAGAAAGAAAGAAAGAAAGAAAGAAAGAAGGAAGGAAGGAAGGAAGGAAGGAAGGAAGGAAGGAAGGAAGGAAGGAGAGAGAGAGAGAGAGAGAGAGAGAGAGAGAGAGAGAGAGGGAGAGAGAAAGAGAGAAAGAGCGGGGGGGGGGAGGAAGGAAGGAAGGAAGGCAGACAGACAGGATTCTTCTACACTGTTGGGGAGAATATAAATTGGTAAAGTCACTGCAGAAAATAGTGTGAAATTTCCTGAGACAGCTAAAAATAGATTTACCATATGACCCAAAACTATACCATTCCTAGGCATATATCCTAAGGACTCTTTTTAATATCTTAGAGATAATTGCTCATCCATGTTTACTGCCACTCTATTTACAGTAGCTAGAAAATGGAACCAGCCTAGATGTCCCTCAGCTTATGAATGGATAATGAAGATGTGCTACATTTATACAATGGAGTTCTGCTCAGCAGTAAAGAAAAATGGGATTATGAAATTTGCAGGGAAATGGATGGAATTAGAAAGGATTATACTAGATGAGGTAACCCAGGCCCAGAAGGCCAAATGCTTCATGTTCTCTCTCATATGTGGATGGAGCCTAGCAATAAAGACTAAAGACTTATGTATGAGTTGGAATAAAATTCAGTAGCAGAGGCCAATAAGGTAGAAAGGGGTTATAAGGGAGGAAGGAAAGGGTAGGGAGGACTTAAATTTAAAAAAAAAAAAATCTTTAAAAGAAAAAGGGGGGAGCCTGGAGAGATGACTTAGCGGTTAAGGTGTTTGCCTGCAAAATCAAAGTATTCTGGTTTGATTCTCCAATACCCACATAAGCCAGATACACAAGGGGGAGCATGGATCTGAGTTCATTTATAGTGACTGCAGGCCCTTGTGCGCCCATTCTCTCTCCCTGTCTCTCAAATAAATAAAACTTAATATGTTATAAATACGCCATTTGAAAACCTACTTTCCTACTCTTTTGGATAATGCCATACCCAGAAGCCATAGATTGTAACTAGAAAATGTTCAGTGTCATAGATGGGGTACCTTCTAGTGAGTTGTTGACCAGGGTCCCTGATGGCCCCAAAACATTACAGGCCACTGCTGAGGGCCTTGGTTTCCCACCAGGAACAGATGGTAAGACCCTATTGCTGAAGACTCCACATACTTGGGCTGCAAAGCCACTGAGAAATCCTGCTGGAAGTAAGCTGATAACCTCCTCCATGTAGACCAGCTGACAGAAAGCTTAAAGAAACCATGCTACATGCAGTTCAATAGGAGAGAGAGAAACCACCAGTGTAGATGCTCAGCAGTGGGCACTGCAAGGCTTATAAGTGGCCAGCAAGGCCAAATAGCCAATGGGTACAATAGTGGCCTATTTGTCATGGTGGAAACCAACTGCCCTCTAATTGGACTGGAGGCCCGCTCCATGGGAGGGAATACATCCCTGATACTGAAAACCTAAAACAGGAGTAGTCATGAGCCCTAGGGGTGTAACGTCTGCTGCTGTCTGGCTAAATGTATACACTATGCTCATCAAACTGCCCAGTAAGCACTTCTCTTAATGTTCATACCCAAATATTAATGCTACTCTCACTTTTGGTAGAGAACCTTCTCTTTTCAGATGGCAATGACCTTGGGATGACTCAGGAGGCATCAGGGTGCTGGGAAGAAGTGACAGAGGAGTGCTCAGTACTGCAATATCTCTATCACACCTTCCAAGGCTCAGGGTCTATTGGGGAAGAGGTGGCAGAAAGAATATAAGAGCCAAAGGAGTCCTTATAACATGCTCCTCTAGACACAAAATGCCCTGGATATGGAGGAAAAGATCATGACATCAAAATAAGAGAGACTGATTGAGAGGGGGAGGAGATATAATGGAGAATGGAGTTTCAAAGGGGAAAGTAGGGGGAGGGAGGACATTACCATGGGATATTGATTACAATCAGGGAAGTTGTTAGTAAAATATAGTAACCCCCCCCACACACACACATAAAGGAGCACAAATTAATAATGCTAAGTGATAGTAAAATACGTAAGAGTTAACAGCGTCTTTGCAAAGTCACATCACAGGTCCACAGGTTAGGATTTAGCCACTTTATAGCTATTTCACAACTTGAACTGGGGAGAGAAGAAATTACTAACATCAGCATAGATTTTTGTTTGTTTTTGAGACAGGGTTTCACTCTGTGGTCCAGTCTGTACTGGAAGCCACCATGTGGCCCCAGGCTGGCCTCAAATTCAAGATGATCCTCCTGATGTGGAAAAAGAGGAACCCTCTACACTGTTGGTGGGAATGCAATCTGGTCCAGACATTGTGGAAATCAGTGTGGAGGTTCCTGAGACGGCTAAAATTAGACCTACTATATGACCCAGCTATAGCACTCCTAGGCATATATCCTAAAGACTCATCTCATTACCTTAGAGATACTTGCTCAACCATGTTTATTGCCACTCAATTCACAATAGCTGGGAAATAGAACCAGCCTAGATGTCCCTCAACTGATGAGTACATAATGAAGACATAGCACATTTATACAATGAAGTTCTACCCAGCTGTAAAGAAAACTAAAGTTATGAAATTTGCAGGAAAATGGATGGATCTGGAAAGGATTATACTAAGTGAAGCAACCTAGGCCCAGAAAGCCAGATGTAGCATGTTCTCTCTCATATGTGGATCCTAGCTACAGATGATTGGACTTCTGTGTGAGTAGGAAGAAAACTCAGTAGCAAAGGCCAGTAAACTAGAAAAGAGATATAAAGGGAAGAGAAAGGAGGGGAGAGGGTTACTTAATAGGATGGTATTGTATATATGTAAGTAGAAGTACTGAAATATCTCTCACACCTTCCAAGGCTCAGGGTCTATTGCGGAAGAGGTGGTGGAAAGAATATAAGAGCCAAGGGGGGGGAGGGTAGGACCTCTTACAACATGCTCCCCCCAGATACAAAATGGCCTGGATATCCATGACCTCACAGTGCCTGACACTACCTACACAAAACCATCATAATAGGAGGTGAAAGATCATGACATCAAAATAAAAGAGAGACTGATTGAGAGGGGGAGAAGACATGATGGAGGATGGAGTTTCAAAGGGGAAAGTGGGGGGAGGGAGGACATTACCACGGGATATTGATTACAATCATGGAAGTTGTTAATAAAATATAGTTATTTAGTTAAAAAAGAAAAAAAAAAGATGATCCTGTTGCCTCACTAAGAGCTAGGATTATGAAGTGAGTCAGTAAGGTCAGTAATACTGAAAGTTTTATTGTTTTTGCAGTACTAGGTATTGAACATAAGGCCCTGGGCATGCTAAGCAAGCATTCTGCCACTCAGCTTTATATCCCTATCTCTCACAATCTGTATAAACTGGGGTGGTGGCACACGCCTTTAATTCCAGTACTCACTTGGGAGGCCGAGGTAGGAGATTGCCATGAGTTCAAGGCCATCCTAAACCTACATAACGAATTTCAGGTCAGCCTGGGTTAGAGTGAGACCTTACCTAGAAAATTCAGTATAAGTAGTTATTTAAAATATTGAGTTAGCACAGTGTGGAAGCTGTTGCACACCTGTAATTGGAGCACTAAGGAGACAGGGGTAAGAGGATTACTGTGAGTTTGAGATCACCCTGGGACTAGAGTGAGCACCTACCTCAAAAAAAACCAGTTCTCTCTTGGCTGGCTCCTAAACATTGAGCTTTTGTTATGTTTTCCTCATCTCTGCCCAACAAGGAGGAGATGAGGAGTGAGGCCCTCTTACTTCCACATGGGCTCTTTACCCCCTGCTGTCCTCCACATGGCAGTTCTTCTCTTAATCTAATAAAGTCTCTCTAAGCTTAAAAAAAAAAAAAAAACTGAGCTGGAGAGATGGTTAAGGCACTTGCCTAGGAAGCCTAAAAACTCAGATTCGATTCACCAGGTCTCACATAAACCAGATGCACATTGTGGTGTGGTTGCGCATGCCTTTAATCCCAGCACTTGGCAGGCAAAGGTAGAAGAATCACCCTGAGTTCGAGGCCACCGTGAGACTACATAGTAAATTCCAGGTCAGCCTGAGCTAGAGTGAAAACCTACTTCAAAATAAATAAACACAAAAATAAATTTAAAAAAAGAAAGAATATATAGAATTAATGATAGCCAGGTAGTGCATACCTGTAATCCCAATACTTAGAAGGCTGAGTAAAGTGTTCAGGACTGCCCTGAGCTACACAGTAAATTCCAGGCTCTTTCTAAAATAAATAAAATTATGATAAAAAACAAAATAATTCTAGTTAAATTATTTACCTCACCACTCAAATTAGCATAACTTAAGTACCAAAAAAATGGGCAATGGTTCTCTTGTGGCTTTAAGCACCACAGAATTATATTATCTTGTACCCTGAGGGTATTCAAATCTCAGTTTGAGAACTGGATTTTACCAGTATTGCAAGCCACTGACAGTTACTTGGAAGACAGAGATAGGAGGGTCACCATGAGTTTAAGGCCACTCTGAGACTACATAGTGAATTCTAGGTCAGTTTGCAGAGACTAAAAACCAGAGTTTGATTCCCCAGTCCTCACATAAAAGCCAGATGCACAAAAGTAGTGCATGCATCTACAAGGAGACCCTAACATGCCCATTCTTTCTATCTCTCATTTATCACTCTGCTTGCAAATGAATGAACAAATGAAAGTATTTTTAGAGCTGGGTGTGGTGGCCCACACCTTTAATCCCAGCACTCAGGAGGCAGAGGTACAAGGATCACCTTGAGTTTGAGGACACCCTGAGACTACATAGTGAATTCCAGGTCAGCTGGGGATAGAGTGAGACCCTACTTCAAAAAAACCAAAAAAAAAACAAAAAAAAAAAACAAAAAAAAAAAGAAGTATTTTTAAAAGGGCCGGAGAGATGGCTTAGTAGGTTAGGCGCTTACATGCAAAGCCTAAAGACCCCTGTTAAATTCTCCAGATCCCACTTAAGCCAGACACACAAGGGGATGCAAGTGTGCAAGGTCACGCATGTGCACAAGATGGCATATGCATCTAGAGTTTGACTGCAGTGACTGGAGGTCCTGGTGTGTTGATTCTCTCTCATAAAAACTGAAAAATAAATTGATTAGTTAAACAATAAATAAAGTTGGCCATGGGGGTACATGCCTTTAAAATATTTTTTTAGGGCCAGAGAGATGGATGGCTTAGCAATTAAGTGCTTGCCTGTGAAGCCTAAAGACCCCAGTTTGAGGCTCGATTCCCCAGGGCCCACGTAAGCCAGATGCACAAGGTGGCACACGCAGCTGGAATTTGGTTGCAGTGGCTGGAGGCCCTGGCACACCCATTCTCTCTATCTATCTGCCTGTCACTCTCAAATAAGTAAAAAACAAAAACAAAACAGCCTGGAGGGATGACTTAGTGGTTAAGGTGTTTGCCTGCAAAGCCAAAGGACCCAGGTTCTATTCCCCAAGGACCCGTGTTAGCCATAAGAGGCGCATGCGTCTGGAGTTTGTTTGCAGTGGCTGGAAGCCCTGCCATGCCTATTCTCTCTCTTCCTCTGTCAAATAAATAAATAAATAAATAAAATGCTTTAAAAAGTAAATAAAAAAGCCAGGCGTGGTGGCGCACGCCTTTAATCCCAGCACTTGGGAGGCAGAGGTGGGAGGATCGCCGTGAGTTCAAGGCTACCCTGAAACTACATAGTGAATTCCAGGTCAGTCTGGGCCAAAGTGAGACCCTACCTCAAAAAAACAAAAAAAAACAACAAAAAAAAGTAAATAAAAAATATATTAAAAAAATTTAATGAGCCAGGTGTGGTGATGCATGCCTTTAATCCCAACTCTCAGGAGGCAGAGGTAGGAGGATCACTGTGAGTTCAACGATGCCCGCAGATTACACAGTGAATCCCAGGTCAGCCCAGGCTAGGGAGAAACCCTACCTCAAAAAACAAACAAACAAAAAAAAAATATGTTCATATCCCATTCCTCCTTTTTTTTTAATCCCTCCCCTTTTTGAGGTAGAGTCTTGCTCTAGCCCGGGCTGACCTGGAATTCACTATGTAGTCTCAGGCAGGCCTTGAACTCAGGGCAATCTTCCCACCTCTGCCTCCCAAGTGCTGGGATTAAAGGCGTATACCACCAGGCCTGATCCCCAATTGTTTTAAATTTTTATTTACTTATCCTTTTTTTTGTTTGTTTTTTTGAGGTAGGATCTCACTCTAGTCCAGGCTGACCTGGAATTCACTCTGTAGTCTCAGGGTGGCCTTGAACTCATGGTGATCCTCTTACCTCTGCCTCCTAGAGTGCTGGGATTAAAGGGATGCACCACCATGCCCGGCTATTTATCCATTTTCAATGTGAGAGACAGGCAGATAGACAGGGAGAATGGGCACACCAGGGCATCCAGCCACTGCAAAGGAACTCCAGATGCATGCGCTCCTTGTGCATCTGGCTTACATGGGGACTGTGGAATTGAACCTGGGTCTTTAGGTTTAACTGCTTTAACTGCTAAGCCATCACTCTAGCCCCCAATTAATTTTTTTTTTCGAGGTAGGGTCTTGATCTAGCCAGGTTGACCTGGAATTCGCTATGTAGTCTCAAAGTGGCCTCAAACTCATGGCGATCCTACTGGTCACTGCAAAAAAACTTCAGACATATGTGCCACTTTGTGCATCTGTATCATGTGGGTCTGGGGAACTCAACCTGAGTCAGCAGGTGTTGAAAGCAAGTGACTTTAATCGCTGAGCCATATCCTCAGCCCTCATGTCCAAATTTTTACAGCTACATTCCTTGTTCCTCAAATCAGTATTCTCTTTTCAGTAGCTTATGAGTATTTAATCATTAGATCCTGTAGAGTTTACAGAGTTTCCAGAAGCACCAGAATACCACCATAGACTTTCTTCACATTTAGTAATATACTAAAGTTGTCCGTTTGGAAATCAGAGGTTGAAGAATAGCAATTTCATTCCAAGACCACTTCCCTATTGGCTCCAGGAAGTATATAAAAAAAATTCTAGTTGTCATTTAGATAATTAACTCATATAAATTTGATTAATTTTAACATTTTAAATTTCTACCTCTATATTCCTTTTTGTCATTACAGAAGCAAAATTAAATTATTTTTACATTTTTCTAGAAGTAAAAAACATGTTTTTGTTAGCCTGCAAGGAAATGATTTTGTTGTTTTTGTTTCTATTTTTTGAGGTAGGGTATAACTCTAGCCCAGGCTGACCTGGAGAGTCTCAGGGTGGCCTGGATCTCACAGCGATCCTCCTACCTCTGCCTCTCGAGTGCTGGGATTAAAGGTGTGAGCCACCACGCCTGGTTTAAGGAAATAATTTTATATTGAACTCCACTTAGTTATGCAGTGGTCACAAAGCTGTATAGATTCTAATATTTGAGGCCTGTTCCAAGTCCTTATTGATGCCCATTGTACTTTAATTTTTTTTTTTGTTTTGTTTTTTCAAGGTAGGGTTTCACTGTAGTCCAGGCTGACCTGGAAGTGATCCTCCTACTTCTGCCTCCTGAGTCCTGGGATTAAAAGGTATGTGCCACAATGCCCAGCTATATTTTAACTTATTGCCAAGTTCAAAACAAATGCTTGTTATATTTTATAGCTGAAATTATAAATTAATGTAAATTGATGAATACTACATTCTGATAGGAACATTAGCATCCTCTTAGGCAAACTCAAATTAAGAAAATTCCAGAAGCTGGGTGGGGTAGTGCACACCTTTAATCCCAGCATCACTGTGAGTTTCAGGCCACCCTAAGACTACATAGTGAATTCCAGATCAGCAAAACTCTAGCGCCCACATAAATGCCAGGTGAGCATTTTAGCCTAGCTATAATCCTAGCATTCAGGAGGTGGAGTCAGGGAATCCCCAGAGCAAACTGGCTATCTTAAACTATGAGAGACCCTGCCTCAGTTAACAATATGGACAGCAAATGAAGAAAACACCAGGTATCAGCTAAGTCTCCACATGCACCTGCACAATGTGCCCACACAGACACACACACACAGGAACATGCATATACAAACAAAAGCACATCTCACACACACAGATGTGCAAAAACAAAACAAAACAAAAAAACCCAAAACAGGATTCCATCTGTTCTCCATTAAAATTACAATTCCCCACAAGCCACAAACTTTTGTCATCTGCCAATAGTCAAAATACATAATCCAAAGATTTCTACAGAAAAACAGCCACAATTTTCTGGAGTTTTCCTATATGGTCATAATGGCACTTATTCCTTTACATACATTCTAATTAACCCCAAGCAGCCTTAGAGACTGTTATTATTATTCTCACTCAAATAATAACTATGGCTGGGCTTGGTAGCACACACCTTTAATCCCAGCACTGGGGAGGCAGAAGTAGGAGGATCACCATGAGTTCGAGTCCACCCTGAAACTACATAGTGAATTCCAGGTCAGCCTGAACTAGAGCGAGACCCTACCTAGACAACCCCCCCAAAATAAATATAATATGTATGCATGTATCTATATCCCTTTTCTTCTCCTAGTACTGGGGATTGAACCTAGGACCTCACACATGCTAAGTAAGCACTCTACCATTAACCTGTATCTCCAGCTCTTTTAATTATTTTTTTTCAAAACAACAGTCTTACTCTTTAGCCAACATTGGCCTCAAACTCTCTGTAGTCCTCATATCAGTCTCCCCTGAACTAGACTGTAAGTACCACAACCATGCCTGGCTTCTTTTGACTTATTTGGGATAGGGTCTCACTGGGCAGCCCAGGCTGGCCATGAACACTCTGTAGTCCAGGTAGGTCTTGAACCTGTGATCTTCCTGCCTTTGCCTCCCACTTAGCTGAGATTATAGGTTTTTATGAGTAGGAATTGAAATTGGTATTTACCTCTCCGTGGCTGCAAAGTCAGTTTGAGGAAGGAAAATAGAACCCAGCTTTCAAATCTCTAGTTGGAAGTCTGTCCACTAGTGCATCTTGTTCTTTGGTTCTAGGTCAGCGGTCATTCTAAAAAAGAAGCAGAAATCTTTGTTGTTGCTGCTGTTGGCTTTTTCTTTTTTTCCCCAAGGTAGGGTCTCACCCTGGTCCAGGCTGACCTGGATCTCAACCTCAACTCAACCTGTGATTAAAAGTGTGCACCAGCATGCCTGGCCAGAAATCATTTACGAAACACTACATGTGGGGGCTGGAGGGATGGCTTAGCGGTTAATGCATTTGCCTGCAAAGCCAAAGGACCCAGGTTCAATTCCCCAGGACACACGTTAGCCGGTGGCACATGTGCCTAGAGGCCCTGTCGCGTCTATTAATTCTGTGTGTGTCAAATAAATAAATAAAATAAAATAAAAACAACTAAATTTGGGCTGGAGATGACTCAGCAGTTAAAGGCCCTTGCTTGCAAAGGATGACAGCCCAGGTTTGAGTCTCTAGTACCCAAGCAAATACAGATGCACAAAGTAGTTCACGTATCTGGATTTCATTAGCAGTGGCAGGAGGTCCTGGCATCCCATGCCACTCTCATTTTATCTCTCTCCTTGCAAATAAATATTTTGAAAATATTAAAAGGAAATATGGAGCTGGAGAGATGGCTTGGTGGTTAAGGCGTATGCCTGCGAAGCCTAAGGACCCCGGTTTGATTCTCCAGGTCCCATGTAAACCAGGTGTACATGGTGGCACGTGCATCTGGAGTACATTTGCAGTGGCTAGAAGCCACAGCAATGCCAATCTCACTCTTTCCTCTCTTCCTCCCTCCCTCTCTCTGACTCAAATAAATAATTTTTTTTTAAAAAAGAAGTATGATTCACACAAAGGCACTATACAACATGAACACCAAATGAGGCCAAATTGAAAAATTTAATTAGAGAAAAAAATAAATAAACCATATGGGTGACATATGCCTATATCAGGCCTAGGGAGGATGAGGCAGGAGAATTTTGGATTCAAAGACAGCTTACGCTATACTAAAATGTCCCAAAAATAACATCCCCTGGATGAGAACTGACTTAGGAGCATTCGTGACCTCACAGTGGGTCTTATTACCCCACAAAACCTTCATAATTCTGAGACCAATAACATTTTTTTACATAGAAGATGGAGGACAGAAAGAATGAGACATGGGCTGGAGAGATGGCTTAGCCATTAAGCGCTTGCCTGTGAAGCCTAAGGACCCTGGTTCAAGGCTTGATTCCCCAGGACACACGTTAGCCAGATGCACAAGGGGGTGCACGCGTCTGTTTGTTTGCAGTGGCTGGAAGCCCTGGTGCGCCCATTCTCTCTCTCTCTCTCTCTGCCTCTTCTTCTTTCTGTCTGTCGCTCCCAAATAAATAAATTAAAAAGAAGAATGAGACATCAAAACAGAAGGACTACTTAAAAAGAAGAGGGTAATAAGTGGAATATGTGTGAGAGAAGGGAATAAAAGTGTTTAAGAGGACAGGAATATGATCAAATTACAGTATGTTCATATATTCAAATTCTCAATAACAAGTATTTTTAGGGATGGAGAGATGGTTTAGTGGTTAAGGCACTTGCCTGCAAAGCCAAAGGACCCAGGTTCAATTCTCCAGGTTCCATGTAAGCCATATGCACAAGATGGCGCATCTGGAATTGGTTTGCAGTGGCTAGAGGCCCTGGTATGCCCATTTTCTCTCTTTCTCCCCCCCCCAAATAAAAATAAATTGTTTTAAATAGTTGCAGTTAGCCAGACGTGGTGGTACACACCTTTAATCCCAACACTCAGGAGGCAGACGTAGGAAGATCAATGTGAGTTCAAAGACACCCTGAGTCTACATAGTGAATTCCAGGTTAGCCTGTCCTAGAGTGAGACCCTACCTCAAAATAAATAAATAAATAAAATGTTGCAGTTGAGCTGGAGAGATGGCTCAGTGGTCAAAGGTGTTTGCTTGCAAAATCTCATTGCCAGGGTTCAACTCCCTAGCATTTACATAAAGCCAGATTCACAAAATGGGACGTGTATCTAAAATTTATTTGCAAATGGGCAAGAGACCCTGGCATGTCCAGTCTCTTCTCTCCTTGCAAACCTTGCAAATAATAAGTAAACATATTTTTAAAAATAGGGCTGGAGAGATGGCTTAGTGGTTAAGGCACCTGCCTGCTAAGCCTGAGGACCCAGGTTCGATCCCAGAACTCATGTTACCAGGTGTACATGGGTGGTGCATGCAACTGGAATTCATTTGCAGTGGTTTGAGGCCCTGGTGCACCTATCCTCTCCTTCACTAATCAATAAATAAATATTTTTTAAAAATTAAAAATAGGGAGGGAAGGCATTACCATGGGATATTGTTTATAATCATAGAAGCTGTTAATAAAAAAAAATTGAAAAAAAATAGCTGGGTGTAGTGGCATTCACATTTAATCCCAGCACTTGGAGGCAGAGGTATTAACCTGAGTTGGAGGCCACCCTGAGACTTCATAGTGAATTCCAGGTCAGCCTGAGCTAGAGTGAGACCCTACCTCAAAAAAACAGAAGGAAAAAAATTAATAAAGTTACGGCTTATTGGGAATGATAAAATAATCCATGCTAGGGTTGAAGAGATGGCTCAGTGGTTGAGGGCCTTGCCTGCAGAGACTAATGACTCAGGCTTAATTCTCCAGTACCGGTGTAAAGCTGGATGCACTCCGTGCATGCATCTGGAGTATGTTTTCAATGGCTAGAGGACCTAGAACATCCATTCATTCCTCATTCTCTGTGTGTCGATCTCTCTACCCTTTATCTCTTGCTGCTTACAAATAAATATAAAAATATTGCTGGGCATGATGGCATATGCCTGTAATTCGAGCACTTGTGAGGCAGAGGTAGGAGGATCGCTATGAGTTCGGGCTACCCTCAGACAACTACATAGAGAATTCCAGATCAGCCTGTATTAGAGTGAGACTACTTCAAAAAACAAACAAAAAAATACTAAAATAATGCAAATAGGGCTGGAGAGATGACTTAGCAGTTAAAACAGTTGCCTGAAAAGCCAAAAGACCCAGGCTCGATTCCCCAGGACCCACAAAAGGTGGTGCACCCTGGAGTTCCTTTGCAATGACTAAAGGCTCTAGTGTGCCCATTCTCTCTATCTGCCTCTTTTTCGCTTTCTCAAATGAATAAAAATAAAAATAAAGGAGCTGAGTGTGGTGGTACACGCCTTTAATCCCAGAGGCAGAGAGGCAGGAGGATTACCATGAGTTCCGCTCCACCCTGAGAGTACATAGTGAATTCCAGGTCAGCCTGGACTAGAGTTAGACCCTACCTCAAACCCCCCAAAATAATAATAATAGTAAAATAATTTTGAAAAACTAAATAAAATGAAAATATAAAATAATTCAAATAACTGAATAAAAATTTATAAAATCCATGCTAAATAACTCTGGATTCAGTTCCTAATACTACTCCCAGCCCCCTAAATCACACGGGTTATAAACTGTCAATACGTCACTTACACTCACTAGATATATATAGATATAGATATAGATATAGATATATAGATATAGGTATATGCTTATTTTTTAAAAAAGAGAAAGAAAATGGGCATGCCAGAGCCTTCAGCCACTGCAAATGAACTCCAGATGCATGGGCCACCTTGTGCATCCAGCTTACGTGGGTCCTGGAGAATCAAACCTGGGTCCTTTGACTTTGCAGGCAAATGCCTTAACCCTTAAAGCTCAAAATACTCATGTTTTAGACATTCACTAAACATGTAAAGTACTAAAATAAAAGAACTTATGACTGTCAATATAGTGTAGTAACTCCTCTATAACTGATGGTACACTTATTAAATCTAGCAAAAATTAACCAGTGTTAGGCTGGGCGTGGTTGCATATGCCTTTAATCCCACCCAGCACTCAGGAGGCAGAGGTAGGAGGATCAACAACCAGAGTTCAAGGCCATCCTGAGACTACATAGTAAACTCCAAGTCAACCTGAACCAGAACAAAAACCCTACCTCGAAAAACAAAAACAAAAAAATTAGCCAGGCATGCTGGCAGTGGCCAGCCTGGAACTGACTATATATAGTGAATTCCAGGTCAGCCCGAACTAAGCAAGACCTGACCTCGAAAAGCAAAACAAAACAAATAAACAGCTAGCAAAAATTAATTCTTGTGCTGGAGGCATGGCATAGCAATTAAGGCATTTGCCTACAAAGCCAAAGGACCCAGGCTTGATTCCCCAGGACCCACATTAGCCGGATACACAAGGGGGCACATGTGTCTGGAGTTTATTTGCAGTGGCCAGAGGCCTGACGCGCCCATTCTCTCTCCCCCCTCCTCTGTGTTAAATAAATAAATAAACATAATTTTTAAAAATTAATCCTGGGCTGGAGAGATGGCTTAGCGGTTAAGCGCTTGCCTGTGAAGCCTAAGGACCCCGGTTCGAGGCTCGGTTCCCCAGGTCCCATGTTAGCCAGATGCACAAGGGGGCGCACGCGTCTGGAGTTCGTTTGCAGTGGCTGGTAGCCCTGGCGTGCCCATTGTCTGTCTGTGTCTCTCTCTCTCTCTCTCTCTCTCTCTCTCTCTCTCTCTCTCTCTGCCTCCTTCTCTGTCTGTTGCTCTCAAATAAATAAATAAAAAAATAAACCAAAAAAAAATTTAAATAAAAATTAATCCTTAAAAATACAGTAAAACAAGATAGGCATAGTGGTGCACACCTTTAATCCTAGCACTCAGTGGCAGAGACAGAAGGTTCACAATGAGTTCAAGGCCACCCCACCCTGAGACTACACAGTGAATTCCAGAACAGCCTGGGGTGGAGACCCTATCTCAAAAAAAAAAAAAAAAAAAAAAAAGATTAACATCCTTTAGTAGTTTATTTACTTATCTTCAATAGTGAGTAGTGCTACTGTTAGTTTGTGTAAGCTAGTAAATTTAATAAGATAAATAGACTTTTGAAAACCCTAAAAGCAGAGCAAATACTTGGTTAAGTCAAATAGTGGAATACTTTATAGCTGACATTTTTCTTCCCTACATTACAAAATGAACTACCAGCTTCAAGTAACAGAAGAGTGGAACTTACTATAAACAAAGAGAAAATCCCAAGTGAAAGGTAAAGCAGAGTACTGCTGGTATAGTGACAAGCACAACCAAAAGGCAAAAGCTAAATTTGAATTAACAGTTTCCAAGTAATGATACATGTTTGTAGTCCCAGCACTTGGGTAGCTGAGGCAGGAAGTTGGTAAGCTTGAGGCCCATCTGGGCTACACAAGCAGATTCTGTATCAAAAACTGAACAAGTTTCCAAAGATTTTGGTATTTAAGGTACAACTAAGAGGAAACCTACCACATAATTAACTAGTTCATCAAACTAAGCTGACAATACTTTCTTGGCCCAAGATAAAGAGTAGGCTCTCCTGTTGACAGGTGGTTTATAACACAAAATTAGTGTGTTCTTCCAAGAAACAATTTTTTATATTGGAGCCCATCTTATCAACAGCATACCCCAAAGGGAATGGGATTCTACATCCCTGAAAAGTCTAAAGGTGTTCCAAACTGAGGCTCAAGTGTACAAAGTATATATATGTAGTACCACATCTCTACATTCGAGGGGGGGGGGGAGATACTGGTAGGGAAAATGTGAAAATACCGACTAGAGAAAGCTTGAAAAAAAATTTTTTTAGCGGCAAAGGGAAGTGGTGGTGCAAGCCTGTAATTCCAGTACTTGTGAGGCAGAGGCAGAGGCACGAGGACTGCTTCAAAAATTCAAGGGCAGCCTGGTCTACTCGTAGATATCAAGCCAGCCAGAGGTGAAGTTGTAGATTTTTGTTTTGTTTTATGGTGGTATTGTTGCTTTGATTTTGTTTTGAGAGTGGGTGTTGTTATGTAGCCTAGGCAAGCTTTTTGTTTGTTTTTTTGAGGTAGGGTCTCACTCTAGCCCAGGCTGACCTGGAATTTACTATGTAGTCTCAGGGTGGCCTCGAACTCAACGGCGATCCTCCTGCCTATGCCTCCCGAGTGCTGGGATGAAAGGCGTGCGCCACCACGCACGGCTCTAGGCTAGCTTTTTAAAGTTCTTTACATTTTAAAAAAATTTACTTGCACTCATGGATATATGTGTATACATGGGCATACCAAGGTCTGTTGCTACTGCAAACACAAACACCACTTTACATCCAGCATCACATAGATGCTGGGAAAATTGAACCCAAACTCAACAGGCTTTTCAAACAAGCACCTTTAATCACCGTGCCATCACTCCAGTCCCAGAGTAGCTTTAAACTCATGATCCTCCTGCTTCAGCCTCCTGAATGCTAAAATTATAGGCACACACCACCATGCTGGCTATGGTTTCTTGTTGTTTTCTGATCATCCAGTTGTGGGGGTGCTCACCTTTAATCCCAGCACTCAGGAGGCAGAGGTAGGAGGATCACCATGAGTTCGAGGCCACCCTGAGATTACATAGTGAATTCCAGGTCAGCCTGGGCTAGAGTAAGATCCTACCTCAAAAAAATAAATTGCTGGATTTGGTGGTGCATACCTTTAATCCCAACACTTGGAAAGCAGTGGTAGGAGAATCACTATGAGTTTGAGGCCACCCTAACACTACATAGTTCACACAAGGTTGGCCTGGGCTAGAGTGAGACCCTATCTCAACTGCCCCCCCAAAACATTGTCATATGACAAACCTACATATCCAACTGAATTGAGAACCACAATCCTCAAAGTTATACATTATTTGCCATAATTTTCTTTCTAAACCTAGTAACTCTTTGTAAAAATTACGAGAAATCTCTTACATGAAAGAGGATCTAATTTTTAGGAAAAAAAAAAAAAAAAGAAGCCTGAAGTCATCTAGAGCCAAGACAGTTAAATAGGGTAGAGACAGACAGGTTAAAATTCCTATTAAAATCACAAAGAGAGCCAGGTACGGTAGTGCTTGCCTGCAACACAGGTTCGATTCCCCAGTAACCAGCATCTGGAGTTCATCTGCAGCTGGTAAAGGCCTGGCATGCCCATTCTCTCTGTGTCTGCCTCTTTCCCTCTCTCAAATAAATAAACAAATAAAATAAAAATAAAGGGCTGGGAGGTGGCTTAGCAGTTAAGGTACTTGCCAGCAAAACCAAAGGACCCAGGTTCAATTCTTCGGTACCCATGCAAAACCAGATGCACAGGTGGCACATGTATCTGGAGTTTGTTTGCAGAGACTGGAGTCCCTGGTATATTCATTCTCTATCTGCCTCTTTCTCTGTTTCTCTCTACTTGTAAATAAACAAATAAAAGTAAATAAATAAAATACAGGTAACTTCTGCCAGCAAGCACAAGTGTGCAAGATTCTGCCACAGGACTCTTTCCCCCAACTTTAGCCACATGTAGTTTCTGTCAAGGAACTCCCAAACCACTCACAATTCCCAGATGGGCGTCCTCAATTCTGAATGTCCTTTAAAATAAAATAAAACCTGGGTGTAGTAGACCTTTAATCCCAGCACTCAGGAGGTAGGAGAATTGTTTTGAGTTGGAGGTCACCCTGAGACTACACAGTGAATTCCGGTTCAGCCTGACCTTGAGTGAGACTCTTATCTCAAAAGTGAAAATTGGCCAGGGGTGGTGGCACACGCCTTTAATCCCAGCACTTGGGAGGCAGAGGTAGGAGGATCACCATGAGCTCCATACAGGCCACCCTGAGACTACAGTGAATTCCAGGTCAGCCTGAGCTAGAGCGAAACCCTGGGGGGGCGCGGAGGATAAGGGCTGGGGAGATGGCTTAGCAAAGTGCTTGCCTGTGAAAACTAAGGACCCAAATTCAATTCATAAACTAGACACAGATGTTGGTGCATGTGTCTGGAGTTCGTTTGCAGTGGCTGGAGGCCCTGCTGTGCCCATTCTCATTCTTTATGTGCCTTTCTCTCCCAAACAAAGTATTTGGGGGGGAAAAAAACCCACAGGGCTGGGGAAATGGCTTAGCAGTTAAGGCACATGCCTGCAAAACCTAAGGACCGAGGTTCAATTCCCAAGGTCCCACATAAGCCAGATGCACGTGGTGGCATGCATCTGAAGTTCGTTTCCAGTGGCTGGAGGCCCTGGTGCGCCCACTCTATCTCTCCCTCTCTCTAATAAATAAAGAATCCAGAAAATAAATAAATTAAATAAAAACCTCAAACCTGGGCTGTGGAGATGGCTCACTGGTTAAAGGTAGTTGCTCATGGGCTAGAGAGATGGCTTAGCAGTTAAGGTGCCTGCCTGCAAAGCCAAAGGACCTCAGTTTGATTCCCCAAGACCCACGTAAGCCAGATACACAAGGTGGCACATGCATCCCGAGTTCATTTGCAGTGGCTAGAGGCCCTAGCACGCCCATTCTCTCCCTCCCTCCCTCCCTCTCTTCCTAGTTCTTTCAAATAAATAAATAAAAATAAAATATCTTTTTAAAAAAAGGTACTTGCTCAAAAAACCTGTGGGCCACGGTTCTATTTCCTAGGACACAAGTAAAGCCCAATGCAAACAATGGAGCCTGCACCTGGTGTTGGAAGGCAGTGGAAAAACTCTGGCACTCCCATATCCGCACATAAGCAAAAACAAAACAAAACAAAAAAGTACCTGGGCAAGGTAGCCCACAGCTTTAATCCCAGCATGTGGGAGGCAGAGGTAGAAGGATTACAGTGAGTTCAAGGGCACCCTGAGACTACATAATAAATTCCAGGTCAGCCTGAGCCAGAGTGAGACCCCACCTCAAAATCAAACAAACAAACAAACAAACAAAATTTTAAAACTCAAACTCAGACTTTGAATACATCTTAGAATAACATTTGTTTTTTGAGGTAGTGGCAGAAGGACCACTGTGAGTTTGAGGTCACCCTGAGACTACATAGTGAATTCCAGGTTAGCCTGAGCTACAATGAGACCCTATCTCGAAAAATCAAAAACAAACAAACAAACAAAAAAAAACAAACCAAACAAACAAACAAACAAAAAAACCCAAATAACTAGTTATCTACTTATTTATTTGAGAGAGAGAGAGAATGGGCCCCTGTGCATCTGGCGTACTTGTGTCCTGGGTAATCAAACCTGGATCATTTGGTTTTGCAGGCAAGCACTTTAACTGTTAAGCAATCTCTCCAGCCCCAAGTTTTCTTATGTAGGCAAACATTCTCTTTGTCACATTACTAATTTAAAAATAGTAAAACACTCGGTTTCCCTTGATGTATCAATTCATCTTTAACTTATTTTCTCTATAAAGATGTTTAATTTTCATTTTAAAATTTATTTTAGAGTCAGACATGGTAGTACATGCCTTTAACCCCAGCACTTGTGAGGCAGAGGTAAAAGGACCATTGTGAATACAAGGCCACCCTGGGATTAGAGTAAATTCCAGGTCAGCCTGGGCTAGAGCAAAACTCTACCTTGAAAAATAAAAAAAAAGTTTTAGTGTGTATACAAAATAATGGGTTTTATTATGGCATTTTCATATTAAATTTTAATATATTTTTTAAAGATATTTACTAAAGTTTTTTTTATTTACTAGAGACAGAGAGGAAGAGGGAGGGAGGGAGAGAATGGGCGTGCCAGGACCTCCAGATACATACGCCACTGTGTGCACCTAGCTTACGTGGGACCTGGAGAATCGAACTTGGATCCTTAGGCTTCAAAGGCATGCACAGCTACGCCATCTCTCCAGCTCCATTTTTTTGTGGCTTTTTTCCCCTAATTTTTTAACATTTTATTTATTAGATACAGAAGGAGAGAGAGAGAATGGAGAATGCCAGGCCTCTAGCCGCTGCAAACGAAGGCCATACGCATGTGCCACGTTGTGCATCTGGCTAACATGAGACCTGGAGAATTGAACCTGGATCCTTAGGCTTTGCCGGCAAGTGCCTTAACTGCTAAGCCATCTCTCCAGCCCCTACTTTTTTGTTTTTCAAGGTAGGGTCTCACTCTAGCCCAGGCTGACCTGGAATTCACTATGTAGTCTCAGGGTGACCTTGAACTCATGGTAATCCTCCTACCTCTGCCTCCCGAGTGCTGGGAGTAAAGGTGCACACCAGCATGCATGCCTCTTAGAATATCTTTTTTTGTTTTAATTATTTTATTTATTTGAGAAAGAGGCAGAGAGAGAGAGAAAGGGAGACAGAGTGAATGGGCACATCAGGGCCTCCAGCCACTGCAAACGACCTGCAGATGCACACATCACCTTGTGCATCTGGCCTAAGTGTGTACTAGGGAATCAAACCAGGATTCTTAGGCTTCTCAGGCAAGCACCTTAACCATTAAACCATTTCTCCATCCCCTAGAATATCTTTTATATCACCTAAATTTTCTTAAGTAGTTTGAAAAGATCCCTAAGGATAACTTTTCTATCTACTCTCAAACAGAATTTCTTAAAAAAAAAAAAAAAATTAGCGGGGCATGGTGACGCACACCTTTAATCCTAGCACTGGGGAGGCAGAGGTAGGAGGATCCGTGAGTTCAAGGCCACCCTGAGACTACATCTACATGGTAAATTCCAGGTCAGCCTGAGCTAGAATGAGAACCTACCTCAAAAAAAAAAAAAAAAAAAATTAGTTATTTGAGAGAGAGAGAGAGAGAGAGAGTGGGGGGGGGGAGAATGGGCACCTGTGCATCTGGCTTGCCCTGGGTAATCAAACCTGGGTCATTTGGCTTTGCAAGCAAATGCCTTAAATGCTAAGCAATCTCTCCAACCCCAAGTTTTCTTATGTAGGTAAATATTCTTGTAATCTCTGTCACCTTGGGATGACTCAGAAGGCACCATGGTGCTGAGAAGCAATAAAGGAGGATCATTGTGAGTTCGAGGCCACCCTGAGACTACGTAGTGAGTTCCAGGTTGGCCTGAGCCAGAGTGAGAGCCTACCTCAAAAAAACAAAAACAACAAAAATTTTTTTTTAGCTGGACGTGGTGGTGAACGCCTTTAATCCCAGCACTCAGGAAGCAGAGGTAGGAAGACTCCCATGAGTTCGAGACCGCCCTAAGACTACGTAGTGAATTCCAGGTCAGCCTGGGCCAGAGTGAGTGGGACCCTACCACGGAAAGCCAAGATATATATAAAATTTATTTGCAAGCAAAGACAGACAGAGAGAAAGAGGAATTGGCACACCAGGGCCGCCAGCTGCTACAAATTAACTTCAGATGCATGCACCACTGTGCATCTGGCTCTATGTAGGTACTGGGGAATGTAACTAGAGTCATTAGGACTTTACAAGCAAGCACCTTAACTGCTGAACCATCCCTCCAACCCAAATCTAGCTACTAATGTCTAAATGTCTCTGGAGCCAGACCTGGTGGTTACTTGGGAGTCTGGAACATTCAAAGAGTGAGGCCTGCCTGGGATACACAGTAAGTTCAAAGCCAATTTAGGCAACTTAGTGAGACCCTATGTCAAAAAAAAAAAAAAAAAAAAAGGGCTGGAGAGATGGCTTAGCGGTTAAGCGCTCGCCTGTGAAGCCTATGGACCCCGGTTCAAGGCTCGGTTCCCCAGGTCCCACGTTAGCCAAATGCACAAGGGGGCGCACACGTCTGGAGTTCGTTTGCAGTGGCTGGAAGCCCTGGCGCGCCCATTCTCTCTCCTTCTATCTGTCTTTCTCTCTGTCTGTCACTCTCAAATAAATAAATAATGAACAAAAATTAAAAAAAAAAAAAAAGGAGCTGAGGCTATAGCTCTGTTGGTAGAGTGCTTGCCTAGCATGCACAAGGTCTGATTGTATCACTTCATCAAATAAACTGGGCATTATGGTACACACCTGCAACTCCAGCATCAGTGAGGTGGAGGCAAGAGGAACATAAATTCAAGGTCATCACCAGTTACACAGGGAGTTCAAGACTCACCTGGGCTACAAGAGACCATCTCAAAAATAAGAATAACTGGGCTGGAGAGATGGCTTAGCGGTTAAGCGCTTGCCTGTGAAGCCTAAGGACCCCGGTTCGAGGCTTGGTTCCCCAGGTCCCACGTTAGCCAGATGCACAAGGGGGCGCCCGCGTCTGGAGTTCGTTTGCAGAGGCTGGAGGCCCTGGCACGCCCTCTCTCTCTCTCCCTCTATCTATCTGTCTTTCTCTCTGTGTCTGTCGCTCTCAAATAAATAAATAAATAAATAAATAAATAAATAAAATTTTAAAAAAATTTTTTTTAAATAAAAAAAAAAGAATAACTGAGATGGGGAGGGGATAAGAAGAAAAATGGAGTTTCAAAGGGGAAAGTGGGGGGAAAGAGGGTATTACCATGGGATTTTTTTTTATAATCATAGAAGTTGTTAATACTAAAATTTTTGAGGGCTGGAGAGATGGCTTAGCGGTTAGGCACTTGCCTGTGCAGCCTAGGGACCCCGGTTCGAGGCTCGATTCCCCATGACACACGTTAGCCAGATGTACAAGGGGGCCTGGCGCGCCCATTCTCTCTCTCTCTCTCTCTCTCTGTCACACTCAAATAAATAAATAAAAATGAACAAAAAAAATTTAAAAAAACTTTTTTGAAAAGAAAAAAATAAAATAAGAATAGAAGCCGGGCATGGTGGTACATGCCTTTAATGACAGCACTTGGGGGGCAGAGGTAAGAGGATCACCATGAGTTCAAGGCCACCCTGAGACTACACAGTGAGTTCCAGGTCAGCCTGGGCTAGAGTGAAACCCTACATCAAAGCAAAACAAAAAAGCAAGGCATGGTGGCACATGTCTTTAATCCCAGCACTCAGGAGGCAAAGGTAGGAGGATGGCTGTGAGTTCAAGACCACTCTGAGACTACATAGTGAATTTCAGGTCAGCCTGGGCTAGAGTGAAACCCTACCTTGAACAACAAAACAACAACAACAACAAAAAGAGTTTCATCAAGTTTGAGGCTAGCCTGGACTACAGAAAAACACATCTCAAGGAAAAAAAATGATTAAAATTCCAAAGAGTTTTTGGAGTTTGTATAATTGAAGTGACTTGAGTTTGAGGCCAATCTGAAACTACACAGTGAATTCCGGATCAGCCTGGGCTAGAGCAAGACCCCACCTAGAAAAAAAAAAAGGGTGGGGGGCTAGAGAGATAGCTCAGCCTGCATGTAAAGCCTAAAGACCAGGTTCTATTCCCCAGTACCCACATACAACCAGATGCACAGTGGTGCATGTGCCTGGAGGTCATTTGCAGCAGCTGGAGGCCCTGGTGTGCTCATTTTCTCTCTCTCCCCCTCTGCTTGCAAACACACACACACACACACACACACACACACACACACACACACAATCTATATTTTATCTATCTGTATTTTTTTAAGTGGGGGCAGTGTTTAAGGGCTGAGAGAGTACAGCTCTCATTGATAGAATACTTGCATGGTATCCATAAACTCCACAAAAAACAGAGTTACATAGAATTTTAATGTGGCTGGTGAGGCCTAAATGGCCCAATTCTAGATTAATTTAAAAAAAAAGGCTGAGCATGCTGGCACAAGCTATTAATCCCAGCACTGGAGAGACAGCGGTAGAAAGATCTCTCTGAGTTTGAGGCCAACCTAAAACTACATATTGAATTCCAGGTCAGTTTGGGCTAGAGTGAGACTCTACCTTGGGGAAAAAAAAAAAAAAAAAAGAGCAGTATATTGAAAGGCTTACATATGAAGGCAAATTGACAGGACCTGCAAATCGTGATTGCATACAGTGGGCCTCAGTTTTTTTTTTAGCACAAGAATGTTTTTCAAACTTCTTATAAACTTAACCTGTCTTTCCTGAAAACTTCAACCTGACTAGTGTAGTGGTCCATACCTTTAATCCCAGCATTCTGGAGGCTGAGATAGGAGAACCACTGTAAATTCAAGGCCAGCCTGGTATGAGACCCTATCTCGGGGAGGGGGGTATATCAGCCTAGATTTTTCTTTTCTAGTGAAGAGCCTAAATTGATATAAATTCCTACGTGGTACTATAAGGATATGAAGTGAGGGGACTAAGTCCATCAATTCAACAAAGCTTTTTAATGCAAGAACAGAGTAAAGTCAAACATATGCCCTGTTTAACTTCTTTTCCTACCTACGAAGGGAGTAGGATCCTGACCTTCCTAAACTCGAAGAAAAGTATAAAGTCTCTAGTATGTATTTAATACTAAACTCAAGAATACAGGAAGTCATCCACTAAACAGTAGTTACACTCAGCACGGATATTTATCAACCATCTGCAGCTAGTGACCCAGAATTCAATTACAACATCAACCCTCACATTTCAGGAACAAATTACCAGTCTAGTCAAGAATAAATTCATTCTGACCTACTGGCGCTTTGGATCGGTTGCACAACCCCCCCCCTCCGGGGAGGGGGACTAAATTGACTTAGCTTAGCCCCTGAAGCATCAGATTACTGCTAAGTGGTTAGCATAAGGATATTTTAAATGAGAGGGGGGAAAAAAAAAAAAACCTTCCATGGTCACCTATAACAACATAACCAGCCCGTGCTCCCGACTTTACGAGTTTATCACGTCACTTGAGATCAGAGTGAAATTAAGTTTCTGTCCCTTTGAGATCTCTGAGCAGAACCAAGTCAGGTTGCTATCATTCTAAGGGGCTGGAAAAAAACGACTTGGTGCGCAAACTCGTGTCTTTTCGGCTTTTCACTGTCGGGGGCCGCACGGGTCGGGTCCCGCGCGGTGGCCCGGCGCGAGTTTGGGGGGCGCAGGAAAGCCTGGCGGGGGCGGCGAGTGCGTGTTCCCCCGCCCGCTCGCTCGCTCGGGCGGCGTTAGAGGCGCGAGCAAGCTCAGCCAGCCTAGCAGAGAGGGAGCTGTCGGCAGGCTGCTCTGGGGTCCCTCAGCTCGCAGCCGCAGCAGCGCCGCCTGCGCCACTCCGCGGACACCGAGACCAGCGGCGGCGGCGACGCGCGGACCGGGAACAAGCCGAGAGCGGCGCAGCTGCCGAGGAAGCGCGCAGAGCGGCCGGGTAGGTTCCGAGGAACAGGGGGGTCTGGAGGATGGGTAGTCCGAGACGCGTCAACAGGGACCAGAACCCTCCCCCCAACAACAGCTCCCGGAGCCGGCACAGTCCAGACAGACCCCGTTTAGAGAAGGGAGCGGAAACCGGGGCTCCGTTACGGAATCGAGCCTCGGCTGGGGCCACCAGCTTCGGAAGGGGCGGAGGGCAGAGGGCGGGCGGCGGCCAGGCCATCAGCCGGGCCAAGAGTCGGCCTCGAGGGCAGAGACAAAGGAAGGAAAATGGAGTCGCCGGGCGCACAGGCCTCTGGTCGCCGCTGCCGCCAGAGGCCTACCGCGGTGGCAGGAGGGGGAGGCCTAGCGGGCGGGCGTGGAGCGGGGGAGGGGGGAGGCTGGCCAGGCCATGGTGGCGACGGGCAATGGCGGCGGCCGCGCCGCAGCAGGGACGGTAGAGGGAGACAAACACCCCCCGGCGGCGGCGCTGGCGCCGGGCTGCAGCCAGCGCCGACCGGAGCGGCCCCATCGTGACACCTAGAGGCGGCCCGCGAAACCTCCTCCACCCCGGGCCCCCTTACCTCCGCGCCACACCCCCCGCGGCGTCCGCTCCGCCGCCGCTCCACCGGTCCGGCCACCCGGCGTCCCCAGCCAGCTCCGCGTGCTTGCACCGGCTACCGCTGCCGCCGCTGCCGCCAAAGAAGCAGCTCCGCGCACGGTTTAATCGCTCCACAGGCTCGGACACAAAATGGCGGCGGTGCAGTGCAGTGCGCCTGCGTCGGCGCTGCCGGGGCCGCGGGTGCTGATAAGGGAAGGGACTGGTGGAGGGTGTGGGGGGGGGGGGAGGCCGGCCGGCGGCGAGTAGAGGGCGGGGGAGGAAAGGTGAGGGGAGGGGTTGGCGCAGGGCAGCATGGGAGGCGGCCCCGGGCGCCAACTTTCAAAAGCAGGCGCGATGGCGTCACGGGACGCGCCGAAAGTCGCGTCGTCACGCCGCGCGCGCCCTCCCGCGCCCTCACCCGGTCGCGCGTGGGCTCTGCTGGCGCGGTAGAGTCCGCGTTCCCTCTGGGTGGGGCTTCCTGGGCGGAGGCTCGCCGCCTCGGGACGGCCCGGATCTCGGCCTACTTGACCTGATTCCTACTGCCTGCCGTGTCCGGTCCCCCCTGAAGCGGTGAAGGGTTTCAGGAGCCTGGGGGAGCTGCAGGAAGCGCGCGCGGCCCAGCCGTGGGGCTGACGGCGGATCCTCGGCACGGCCCCGCCCCGGCTCCGCCCCAGCCGGGCCCCAGGAGCGCTGCTCCGTTGCCCGCCACCGAGAGAGGTTCCTGCACACTGACAACTCTTCTGACACTCCGCCACGAGAAGAGCGGTTGTTACCCAGCGGTTTTTGGTGAACTCTCCGCTAACCCTGGTTTACTCTTATAAGTGATTCAATCAAGGCCACCTCTGGATGTCCCCAGGCCACTTTGGCCTGAATAACATCTGTTATTTGCCCGCCATGTGATTCTATACGTTTTGTTTTGTTTATAGGAGGCAGGGTCTCAAGCTCAGGCTGACCTGGGATTCACTACTGTAGTCTCAGGCTGGCCTCGAACTCACAGCGATCCTCCTCCCTCTACCTCTCTAATCTGTTGGGATTAAAGGCGTGCACCACCACGCCCAGCTAGCCCAAATACTTTATTCATTTATTTTGAGAGGGACAATTGCGTCACCTTTGAATCCGGCTTTACATGGGTACTGGGGAATTGAACCCGAGTCCGTAGGCTTTGCAGGCAAGCGCCTTAACCGCTGAACCATCTCTCCAGACTCTAATACTATGTTTTGGGGTGTGTGGGTGGGTGGTGGTCGTTTGGTTTTTCAAGGTAAGGTCTCACTCCAGCCCAGGCTGACCTGGAATTCACTATATAGTCTCAGAGTGACCTCGAACTGACTGCGATCCTACCTCAGCCTCCCAAGTGCTGGAATTGAAGGCGCACGCCACCAAGCCCCTCTTTAATTCTGTATTTTTAAAGATTCATCTCTTCATTTGTCCTTCCCATTCCCCAAAAGGCACCTGCCCAGGGAGCAGTAAAGTTGACCCTATTGCTAGGTGTTCTGGTGGTTCCTGGAGGAAAGCCTGATAGTTAACCGGAATGTGACTATATTCCCAATACCTTTGCTTTAACTGTCCAGGATAACAAACACAACCAAGCATCAAGGGAGCTGCTTCTGGTTCATTCTGTTGATTGCTGTGTTTTGAGAAGGCTGGGCCAGTATTGACAGATACTGTTAGTCCCTTCAAAAGAATCAGAATGTGGGATCCCAAAATGTGTCACTTGCCTTTAATCCCAGCACTTGGGAGGCAGAGGTAGGAGGATGGCCATGCATTAGAGGCAAGCCTGGGACTAGAGTGAGTTCCTGGTCAGCGTGGCCTAGAGTGAGACCTACCTTGGGGCAGGGGGTATGTGAAATTTAAATTTTTTTTCATGGTTTTTTCCTCCCCCCACCACCAAGTATGTATGTATGTTCTCCATGGGTTGCACTGGTGCATGCGGAGGCTATGTTGACAGGTAGCTTCCTCCATAGCTATTCATCTGTGTCAGGGTCCACTACTTCAACCCAGGCCTCCCTTTCCCCAGAGCCTGGAGGTAAGACTCTACACCTGCCCTGCACTTACCTGGGTGCTGAGGATCCAAACTCCCGTCTTCACAGTTTAGTGAAGCAAGTGCTTTATCCACCTCGCCAGCCCCAGAAATATGAATTTAAGAGAATGTAAAATCTCCAAATTTTCTGATGTTCACAAGTAACTTCAATGTTTTTAAAACTTGTGACCTAATTCAACCAAAGTTGTGGGGAAAGAGAAATTCTAAGGCTGAAGCCTGGAAAACTCCAGATAGAGAAAGAGTGATGCTGGAGGAAGCTGAGAAGGAACAGATAGGAAGACCAGGAGGTCTAGAGTGTTGAGTTGTGGAATCAAAGTCCAGAACCCAATTTCAGGCAGGAGGGAAATTTTAGTTGTCTGTTGCTGAGATTTCTGGTAAACTTGGGCCAGAGGTATGGCTAGTAAACTGGTAACCATGGAAATAACTAGAGAATGTTATTGGTAACCTTGGCTTGATTTAATGTGATTTAATTGAGGTTGTTGACCTAAATAGAATGGGTCAAAGAGGAAAAAGGAGACCTGAAGAGATGGTTCATTGGTTAAAGGCACTTGCTTGCAAAGCCTGCTCATCCTGGTTTGGTATCCAAGCCTCCTGTGTTTGCAGTGTTTGGTGTTCATTTGCAGTGCAAGAGAACCTGATGTGCCCATACACATATACACATTCATGGAAATAAGTAACTAAAAAATATAAGCCAGGCATGGTGCCACATGCCTTTATTTCCAGCATTCGGGAGGCAAAGGTAGAAGGATTGCTGAGTTTGAGGCCAATGTGAGACTACATAGTAAATTCCAGGTTCAACCTGGGCTGAAGCAAGACCCTACCTTGAAAAACCAAAAAAAGAAAAGAAACAAGAAAGTATTGAAAATTACATTACATTACATGTAGGCATCTTTTTTGTTTGTTTGTTTTGTTTTTCGAGGTAGGGACTCACTCTAGCTCAGCCTGACCTGGAATTCACTGTGTAGCCTCAGGGTGGCCTCAAACTCACAGTGATACTCTCACCTCTGTCTCCCAAGAACTAGGATTAAAGGCGTGTGCCACCACTCCCGGGTACATGCAGGCATCTTGACAGACGTTTTAATGTGACCGAGCAGAAATTTGGGAATAAGTGCAAAAGGATGTGAGATCAAGGGAGGAGTGTTGTTTTCTAACCTTCTGGTGGTAAAGGTTCAATCCAGGGCCATAAACATACTAGTCTCACCTGACCCAGAAATGTTTTACAAGGTTGTATGGTTCTTGCTGGGCATGGTGGCACACGCCTTTAATCCCAGCCCTTGAGAGGCAGAGATATCTGGGAGGATCGCAGTGAGTTCGAGGCCATCCTGAGACTACCCAGTGAATTTCAGGTTAGCCTGAACTACAATAAGACCCTACCTCGAAAAAACAACAAAAAAAGATGGTAAGGTTCTTGAGCATTTTTATGTACCATTGAAAGGGATACAGTGATGAAGAAAGATGGGTGATATAGAGAGAAGGCTCGCTTGGGAAGATAACAGGAAACAGGGAGGACTGACCTTTGATAGGATGATTTCATTGATAGTAAGGGTTATAAAGGTGAAAGTGGATAGTGGATACTAGTGCAGGTAGAGGGAAAAGGCATTAGTAGGACTGTGGTGGTGGCATTAGGTACTCATTTGAGCTTTGTGATCATGAGTTTGAAATTAATCCAGATAGCTGAATGTGTGGTTTTTCTCCAGAAACATTCAGCTGCTTGAATGCAGACATGCTGGGTGTCTTTAATCCCACTATTTGGGAGGCACAGTTAGGAGAACAACTGTGAGTTCAAGGCTGGGACTATATAATGAGTTCCAGGTCAACTTGGGCTAGAGTGAGACCTTACCTCAAAAAAAAAGTGGGGAGGAGGGAAATAACTCGGTTTCTGAACACTAAGACCCACGTTTCTCATTTCTAGCCCCAGTTACATGACTTAGATTAGATACTATTCTAGAAATGTGTATATTGAAATATTTTTAAATTTTCTATATGATACCCTTTTTTCTTTAAATCAATTTATTTATTTTCAAAAGGAGGAAAGGGGGGTGCTGCCAGAGCTGTAATCACTGCAAATGAATTCCAGATGCATGTGCCACTGTGCATTTGGCTTTACATGGGTACTGGGGAATCTAACCCCGGTCATTAGAATTTACAGGAAGTGCCTTAACCACTGCATCTCTCCAGCCCTGATCCCCTTTTTTCTAGAAACCAAATTATCTCATTTTTCTCTTATGTATACATCAGCATTAAGTATAAGGAAATAGCAGACTTACACTCAGGAGGCAGAGGTAGGAGGATCACCATGAGTTTGAGGCCACCCTGAGACTACATAGTGTATTTTAGGTCAGCCTGGACGAGAGTAAAACCCTACCTCGAAAAATCAAAAAATAAAATTAAAAGAAAGAAGTCAAAACAGATTACTATTGCAGTGAGATACAAAGATACAATTAGAATGACTTTAAAAATAACAGGAACTGAGGATGTAGCTTAGTGGTATTATTTGCCTAACGTGAGGCCTTGGGTCCCATCCCTAGCACTGAGGGTCGGGGGGAAACTACCTTATTTTTTTTCCATGAAGTGCTAACCCAGACTACACCTACCATGAGACCTGAGAGCCTGCCCTGATATGTTTTTTGTTTTGTTTTGTTTTTTGAGGTAAGGTCTCACTGTAGCTCAGGCTGACCTGGAATTCATTATGTAGTCTCAGGGTGGCCTCAAACTCATGGTGTTCCTCTTACTTCTGCCTCCCAAGTGCTGTTTTTAAAGCATGTGCCACCATGCCTGGCTGTTTAAAAAAAAAAAAATATATATATATATATATATATATATATATATATATATATATATATGTGGACGTACGTACGTACGTACATACATACATGCATGCATACATACATACATACATATATACATACACACAAACATATATTTTTTTGGTTTTTTGAGGTAGGGTCTCACTGTAGCCGAGGCTGACCTGTAATTCACTAAGAAGTCTCAGGGTGACCTCACTGAACTCACTGCGATCTTCCTACCTCTGCCTCCCAAGTGCTGGGATTAAAGGTGTGCACCACAATGCCTGGCTTTATATTTTTTATTTTTCAAGCAGAGAGAGATGAACATGGGGGGTGGGGAGGGAAATGAATGAGTACACCAGAGCTTTCAGTCACTGCCAACTCCAGATTCACGCGCCACTTTGTGCATCTGGCTTTACATGGATACTGAGGATTGAACTCAGATCTTTCAGCTTTGCAGGTAAGCACCTGAACTGCTGAGCCATCTCTCCAGCCTTGTATTTTTTTAATATTTTATTTATTTATTTATTTGAGCGAGAGAAAGAGGCAGATAGAGAGAGACAATGGACATGCCAGGGCTCCCAGCTGGTGCAAACTAACTCCAGACACATGTACCACCTTGTTCATCTGCCTTACATGGGTCCTGGGGAATCAAACTTGGGTCCTTTGGCTTTGCAGGCAAGTGCCTTAACCACTAAGCCATCTCTCCAGCCCCCAGCCTTGTATTTTTAAAAATAGCTTTTCCTATTTATTTGAAAGAGAGAGAGAGAGAGCACAAAAGAGAGAAAGGAGAAAGAGTATGGGCACTCTAGGGGCCATCTGCTGCTGCAGATGAACTCAATACATACTACTTGGTGCATTTGGCTTTATGTGAGTACTAGGAAATTGAACCTGGGCTACTGGGCTTTGCAAGCACCTTTAACCACTGATCCATCTCTCCAGCCCTGCATGATGTTTGTTGTTTTTTGGTTGTTTTTTTTTTTTGAGGTGGGGTCTCACTTTAACCTAGGCTGACCTGGAATTCACTGTGTAGTTTCAGGCTGGCCTTGAACTCATAGTGACCCTTCTACCTCTGCCTCCCAAGTGCTGGGAGTAAAGTCATGTATCATGACACCTGATTGATTTTTTTTTTTAAATTTATATATTTGAGAGAGAGAAAGAAATAGATAGAGGCTGGCATAGCCGTCCATGCTTTTACTCCCAACACTCGGGAGGCAGAGGTAGGATAGCTATGAGTTCAAGGCCATCCAGGAACTACAGAGTGGGAGTTAGATCTGCCTGGGCTAGAGTAAAACCTTACCTTGGAAACAAAAAAAAAGAAGAAGAAGAAGAAAGAAATAGAGTGTGTTTGTATGGGGTTGCCAGGTCTTCTTGCCACCACTGCAAATGTGGGACATGGAGAATCAAACCTGAGTCCTTAGGCTTTATAGGCAAGTGCCTTAAACCACTAAGCCATCTCTCCAGCCCAAGTCACCCTATTGTAGGATTTGCCTTCAGTCTTATGGTCAGGACCAGAATCATGAGAGTAGTTTCATTAAAAGTCAGATGCCCAGGGCTGGAGAGATGGCTTAGCGGTTAAGCGCTTGCCTGTGAAGCCTAAGGACCCTGGTTCGAGGCTCGGTTCCCCAGGTCCCACGTTAGCCAGATGCACAAGGGGGCGCATGTGTCTGGAGTTCATTTGCTGGCGTGCCCATTCTCTCTCTCTCTCTCTCTCTCTCTCTCTCTCTCTCTCTGTCTCCCTCTCTCTCCCTCCCTCTCTCTCTCTCTCTGCCTTTCTCTCTCCGTCTGTTGCTCTCAAATAAATAAATGAAAATAAACAAGATTAAAAAAAAAAAAGATGCCCAGACCTTTGGTGGATAAATAGAGTACTGCCTTAACTGGCAGATGGACCAGTGTCCATGCTGCCAAGAGGCATGTTGTTACAGGTCATTGGATCAGCACTTATCTAGCATGCATGAAACTCTGGGATCAAACATCAGTACCATAAAAAGTCATGTCATAGCTGGGTTTGGTGACACACACCTGTAACCTAACACTTGAGAAGCTCAGGCCAGCTTCAGCTACTTAGGGAAACCCTTTCTAAAAAAAAGGGAGGCCAGGCATGGTACCACACACCTTTAATCCCAGCACTTGGCAGACAGAGGTAGGAGGATCGCTGTGAGTTTGAGGCCAACCTGAGACTACATAGTAAGTTCCAGGTCAGCCTAGACTATAGTAAAGACCTTACCTCAAAAAAAAAAAAAATCCAAGGGGAGGGAGAGGAAGAGAAGGTCACATCAGTTCTCTATAAGAGCATGGTCACAGAAACCAGATTACTAAAAAGCTTTTAGTGAGTAGTTAATTAGATTGAGATGTTAATTATGCAACTCAAATGTTCATTATCACTCTTTCTGAATGTAAAAGTTAGAATGTCCTACATTCAGGTTTTATGTTACTTCTTAGCAGCTATGTGATCTCAAGTGAATTAGTAATAGCTCATCTACAGATTTATATAAGATGAATAACTGTATTTGACTTAGTAGTAAAAATTAACATGAATCATGATATGTTGTCTCTATGTATAGAGGTTATCAACAAAGTTAAAAAGAGCTGGGTATGGTGGCACATGCCTTTAATCCCAGCATTCAGGAGGCTGAGATAGGAGGATTGCTGTGAGTTCAAGGCCATCCTGAGACTATATAGTGAATTCCAGGGCTGGAGAGATGGCTCAGTGGTTAAGGTACTTGCCTGCAAAGCTTAAGGACCCGGTTTAATTCCCCACTACCCACATACAGCCAGTTGCACAAGGCAGTGCATGTGTCCAGAGTTTGTTTGCAGTGTCTAGAAGCCCTGGTGCACCCATTCTTTCTATCTACCTCTTTCTCTCTCTCAAATAAGTAAATAAAATAAAATATAGTGAACTCCAGGTCAGCCTGGGCTAGATCATGACCCTACCTCAAAAAAAAAAAAAAAATAGGGCTGGAGAGATAGCTTAGCAGTTAAAGCATTTACCTATGAAGCCAAAGGACCCAGGTTCAATTCCCCAGGACCCACAAAAGCCAGATGCAGAGGTGGCTCATGCATCTGGAGTTTGTTTACAGTGGCTGAAGGCCCTGGCATGCCCATTCTCTCTCTCCCTCTCTTTCAGTCTATCTGCCTTTTTCTCGCAAATAAATAAAATAAATACATATTTTAAACTATTTGTTTTTAAATAATAAGCCAGGCATGGTGGCACATGCCTTTTATCCTAGCCCTTGGGAAGCAGAGACAGGAGGCTTGCTGTGAGTTTGAGGCCACCTTGAGACTTCATAGTGAATTCTAGGTCAGCCTGGGCTAGAGTGAAACCCTGCCTTGAAAAACCAAAAAAAAAAAAAAGATAATGCAAGCCGGGCATGGTGGTACATGTCTTTAATCCCAGCACTTGGTAGGCAAAGATACAAGGATTGCTATGAGTTTGAAGTCAGTTTGGGACTACATAGTGAATTGGTTACAGGTGCTTGCTTTTAACGCAATGGCCTGGGTTTGATTCTCCAGCACCCAAGTAAAGCCAGATACACGTGGTGCACGTGTCTGGAGTCTGCAGTGGCAAGAAGCTCTAGTATGTCCATTTGTCCATTTTCTTTCTCTCAAATAAATAAGTCAAAAGTTTTTTGTTTTTTAAATTTACATTTATTAGTTATGGACATAGTATGTAAACAGCACATGTTGGTACCATCCTTTCCCTCATTCTTGCCCCTTTTCCAAAGCGGCCCTCATTGGGGACACAGATTATCATCATGGGAATTATGGGTTGTTCCTTGTGGGGGCAGAAGTCAATTATGAGGGAGAGGCAATGCATTATGTCCCAACTTGTGGCTCTAACAATCTATCCTCCTCTTCTACAAAATTCCCTGAGCCATATTGGGTGTATTCAAAGTCTACTTCAATGATGGGTTCTTGGGAGCCTCTGGATCTCTGCTCTGGTAGGTGTTGAGTGTCCTCAATGTCTATCTCCTTCACCCTTGTGCAGAAGGTTCACCAAGAAAGCAGTACTCTTGCTTATCTCCCCAAATCCTCTGTGGTTTCAGCTGGGGCTAGGCTGCAGTGCAATGGGTCATTTATCTCCTCAGATCCCGTTCCTGTCCCAGGAGTTGAAGCGTGATTAGGTGGACGTCATCTTGACTGATTTTTTTTTTTTTTTTAAGGTAGGGTCTCACTGTAACCCAGGCTGACCTGGAATTCACTATGGAGTCTCAGGGTGGCCTCAAACTCAAGGTGATCCTCTTACCTCTGCCTCCCAAGTGCTAAGATGAAAGGCATGTACCACCACACCTGGCTTTGCATTTTTTTTTTTTTTTGATGTACAATTTTGCTCTAGCCCAGGCTTTCCCTATGTAGTCTCAGGGTGGCCTGGAACTCATAAAAACACAAAAACGCTAAAAAAAAAAAAAAAAATGTAGTAGTCAGGTGTGGTGACACACTCCTTTAATCCCAGCACTTGGGAGGCATAGTAGGAGGATTTCAGTAAGTTCAAAGCCACCCTGGGACTACATAATAAATTCTAGGTTAGCCCAGGCTATAGTGAGACCCTACCATGAGAAACAAAAGGAGGGGGTGGTTGGAGAGATGGCTTAGCACTTAAGGTCTTTGCCTGCAAAGCCAAAGGACCTAGGTTCGATTCCCCAGGACCCACGTAAGCTGATTGCACAAGATGGCACATGTGTCTGGAGTTTGTTTGTAGTGGCTGGATGCCCTGGAGCACCCATTCGCTCTTTCTCTCTCCCTTGGTCTGACTGTTTGTCTCTCTCAAATAAATAAAAATAAAAATATTTTTTGAAAGCAGTAATTGTGATAGCAGGAAGAAATGATTTCACAGAAAACGTAGTAAATCTAAATCATTGTCTATCGGTATTTCATCTCAGCTGGATCTAAAGTATTGCAAAGTATTAATAGGTAAAACAAAGGTAAAGAGCCATGATCAAGGTATGTAAGAGTATCTGAAGACAGCAAGTCAGCCCACACCATTGAGCTAGGGGTAGAGTAGTGATGTTAAACCTCATAAAACGTTTGGAAAGCTTTCAGTGTTTACCAGCATCAACTGCCAAGACCAATTTCTTTCTCCTGATGTTTTAAGATTTCCACATCATCTCATGCCTAGACCATAAGAATTTTTTTTTTCTTTATTACTGTCTGCTTTCTTCAGGCTCCAGTGAAAGCCATGTTTGTTTAATCTCCCCAGATCAAATGACTGCTCTAAAAGACAGCTAGGCATGGTGGCACACACCTTTAATCCCAGCACTCGAGAGATAGAGGTAGGTGGATTGCTGTGAGTTTGAGGCCACCCTGAGACTGCGCAATGAATTCCAGGTTAGCCTGGGCTAGAAAAGACCCTACCTTGAAAAGCTTAAAAAAAAAAAAGTTTAAAAGACTTTACATCCTATGCTTGGGAAGTAGTTTTAATTCTGTGCTCTTAACCTGCTTTTTCCAAGCATCCATTCTGTTATCTAATTTATCATTTTATCTTCATACCTGCCTTTCCAAGTGATGCCCAGAGCAGTTCTATTTGATAACCCAGGTTGTTTTTGTTTCTTCCCTCTTTTCTCCTTTGTTTTTGTTTTTCTGTTACTTGTGTGTGTACAGCACACACACAGCAGGGTCTCTTTCCCTGAGTGAATGCCCATTGGCTTTGTGTGAGTGGCTGGGGAATTGAACCCCAGGGTCAGCAGACTTTTCACTCATGTAGCTTTAATTAACTGCTGGGCTGTCTCCCCAAACCCGTTTTACTTTTTCTTTTGAGACAGAAGCTCACTCTTTTAGCCCAGACTAGCCTGGAACTCACTTTGTAGCTGAGGCTGGTCATAATCCTTCTGCCTCAGCCAGCATGCCCTTCTTAGCTTTGTCTTTAATTCAAGAAATGATGAGGGTAAGGAGATGGCTCAGTAGGAGCCAGAAAGCACTTGCTGTGAAAGCTTGAGGACCTCAGTTTGATCCCCAACACCCACATAAGAAGCTGGGTGTGGCCACATATACCTGCAACTCCAGTCCTGGAGGTGGGAGAGAGGTTTACAGAGACATGAGACTTACTGGGGCTTGCTATCAGCCAGTCTGACCAAAAAACAAGGAAACAAAGCTTAAGATTGGTAGAGGAAGATACTCAGCATTCTAACTCTGGCCTCTACATGCCTACACAGACTCACACATCTGCATACACATGTATGTGCACTATACACAACACACACACACAACACAAAATAATTAAATGAGTTAGGTGTAGTGGTACACACCTGTAATCCCAGCACTCAGGAGTCTCAGGCAGGAGGATTGTGAATTTGAGACCAATTTAGTCTACGTAGTGAAGAGAAAGAAGGTGGGAGGGGAGAGGAGGAGAGGAAAGAAATTACTTAATGATAATTCAGGTCTCTCAGCCTCATTTTTTCCCCCTGTTCTCCCATTACCCGCTCAAAGGTCTTCCCTTCTTAGATAATATTTCTTTTTTTCTTTCTTTTCTTTCCTCTTAGAGATTGAACCTGGGACCTTGTGTAGATGAAACAAGTGCTCTACCACTGACCTATATCTCTAGCCCTCTTTTTTTGCTTTTTGTTTTGAGTCAGAGTCTCACTAAGTTGCTGGCTTTAAACTCACTCTCGAGCAGAGGTTTGCTTTAAACTTGTGATCCTCCTGCCTCAGCTTCTGTAATACCTAAGATTATAGACCTATGCTACTTGGCTTAACTTCAGATAACTTCCCTCCCTCCCTCCTTCTGTGTTTTGTTGTTACCCAGTCTAATCTTGAAATCCTGTGCTCAAGTGATCCTCCCACCTCAGCCTCATGAGTGCTGAATTATAGGTTTGTGCCACCACACTTTGTTCAGCATTTCTGTTTTTGTAGCAGTCTATTGAAGATGATGCCTCAGCTCTGAGAATACCTTGTATGGGGAAGGGAGGTTTCTCTAGCAGGGATTAAACACAGGGCCTATACATGTTAAGCAGATGCTCTTTCACTAAACTCCTTACTTTGTAAATTCCATGACTTTTTTAGGGGAAAAAAACATTTTTCTGACCCTAACCAAGTTTATTATTACTGCTTCAAGTCAAAAGGAAGGGGGCTTTATTTTTTAGCTTTAATTTTTTTTGAGGTAAGTTTTTGCTGTAGCGCAGCGAAACTGCAAACGAAGATCTGGAGATGCATGTGCCACTTTGTGCATCCAGCTTTATGTGGATACTGGGGAATGGAACCTGGATCATTAGGGTTTGCATGCAAGTGCTTTACACTATTATTATAAATATTATTGTTATTTTATTATTGTTTTGAGGCAGGGTTTCACTCTAGCCCTGGCTGACCTGGAACTCACTCTGTAGCCTAAACTGGCCTTGACTCTAACTCACAACAATCCTACCTTAGCCTCTGGAGTGCTGGGATTTAAAGTATAAGCCACTGCATCTGGTCATATTATTTTGGCTATTGCTAACCAGTATTCTCTCCTGCTTCACATGATTTCTGAGTGTAATTTTTTTTTTTTTTTTTTGAGGTAGTATCTTGCTCTAGCCCAGGCTGACCTGGAATTCACTATGCAGTCTCAGGGTGGCCTCAAAGTCATGGTGATCCTCTTACCTCTGCCTCCCAAGTGCTGGGATTAAAAAGGTGTGCCACCATGCCCAGCTCTAAGTATAATTTATAAGAACTAGACTTGTTGCGAGGCGTGAGACCCTACCTAGAAATACCAAAAAAAAAAAAAAAAAAAGCTAGAATTCTCTAAATTTTCCTTAACATACTAATTGTATATATGTTAAAATCTTAGTTCTGGGGCTGGAGAGATGGCTTAGCGGTTAAGCGCTTGCCTGTGAAGCCTAAGGACCCCGGTTCGAGGCTCGGTTCCCCAGGTCCCACGTTAGCCAGATGCACAAGGAGGCGCATGCATCTGGAGTTTGTTTGCAGAGGCTGGAAGCCCTGGCGCACCCATTCTCTCTCTCCCTCTACCTGTCTTTCTCTCTGTGTCTGTCGCTCTCAAAAAAAAATAAAATAAAATAATTAATTAATTAATTAATTTTTTAAAAAGCATAAAAAAAAATCTTAGTTCTGTTTTGTTTGTTTGTTTGTCTTTTGGGGTAGGGTTTTGCTCTAGCCCAGGCTGGCCTGGAATTCACTGTGTAATCTCAGTGTGGCCTCAAACTCATGGTGATTCTCCTACCTTTGCCTCCCAAGTTCTGGGATTAAAGATGTGTGCCACCATGCCTGGCTCCTAGTTATTTCTGCTTTTTTCTTTTCTTTTTTAAGGCAAGCCAAACAGATTGACCTTTTATTATTATTTTTTAATGTTTTATTGTTATTTATGTATTTGAGAGAGGGTCAGAGAGAGAATGGGCAAGCCAGAACCTCCAGCCCCTGCAAACAAACTCCAGATGCATGCACCACCTTTTGCATCTGGCTTACATGGGTCCTGGGGAATCAAATCATGGTCCTTTGGCTTTGCAGGCAAGCACCTTAACCACTAATCCATCTCTTCAGCCTCAGTTAGAGCAAGACCCTATCTTGAAAAAGAAAAAAAATGAAAGAAATATTTAGAGCATTTAATTATCTGACCCATTAGCTCAGTTGGTTGGAGTGTGGTGCTAATAATTGAGAGGATTCTGATAAGTAGGTTGAGGGGACAGAGGAAAGAGATGAGACCCAGTGCTGGTGGAACAATAGTTGTTTTTTTGTTTTGTTCTGGTTTTTTTTTTTTTTCTGTCTTTGTTTATTTGTTTGCTGCTGAGGGCTGAAGTCAGGGCCTTATATTTTCTAGATAAGCACTCTTCCACTAAGTAGCCAACCCTTAGAATCAGGTTTGAGATGTTGAGTTTGAAATACCTGGAACATTCAGAAGGAAGTATCCAGTCAGCAGTTGGATGCAAAGGTCTAGAAGTGTGAATGACTCGGCCTTAACATGTACACAGAAGCCAGAGGGACAATTAAAGGTCTAGGGTTTGTATAGCAAGAGAATGGAGCCCTGTACGGTGCTGTTTAAAGAGAAAGAGGCTAGAGGAGTTACCTAAACACGTGGGTTTTAGCCAGAGCAAGTCAACTGCTTATTCAGATATTCTAAATCAACATTTACTGCATGTCCATATGCTTTGGGTGTATGGCAAGTTCAGAGGCAACTGGGACTTGACTTTTAATATCAAAATTAAGACAGAGGTGGTGGTCCATGCCTTTAGTCCCAGTACTCAGGAGGCAAAGGTAAAAAGATCACTGTGAGTTTGAGGCCACTCTGAAACTACATAGTGAGTTCCAGGTCAGCCTGGGCTAGAGCAAGACCCTACCTCAAAAATGGTGCACCCATTTTCTCTTTCTCTATCAAAATAAATAAAAATATATTTAAAAAAATTTGAGGCCGGTCGTGGTGGCACATAATCCCAGCACTTTGGAGGCAGAGGTAGGAGGATTGCGAGAGTTTGAGGTCACCCTGAGACACCATAGTGAATTCCCTGTCAGCCTGAGCTAGTGTGAGACCCCCACCTCAGAAAACAAAAACTAAAAAATTGATTAGTGACCATTACTTGGTTACAACATTCTGGAACAAGAGGCTTCTTTCTTGCAGGCCTGTGACAATCTTATTTTCTACGTGATAGTTTTGCTTCCTCACAAGGCACTGGAGCCTTCCCAAGTTCGACCATATCATCCAGCTCCCTAAAAACTGGCCCAACAGCCAAGCCAAGAGTTGTCTGTCCATAAGGGATGGATGTCCTGAATAGGACACCCCAGGGTTGTCTAAGGGGATGAGGGGAAGGAGCAAGCATCTCATGTGTGGGATTCAGTTAACTGTACCCATGCACCAGGCACAGAAACACATAAGGAAGGCAAGCCCTGCTCTGTGGGTGAGACAAAGCAACAATCCTCCCCCGTGCCAGCCCATCTGCTCCTTTTGCCTTCATAAACATGCTTTTTTTTCTTCCTTTTTTTTTTTTGGTTCTCTGCAGCTTTGAATACATGAGGAAGAAGAGTGGAAAATGAGAGGAAAGGTAAAGTTGGAAGAGGGCAAGAAGAAAGAGAAAGGGGAGAAGTGGAGGGAAGCTCCATCAGCTACCAACACAATAAATTATATCATGGACCACCTCAGTCTGGCCCCTTGCTTACATTGCACACTTTCCAATTTCCTCTATGGAGAGCCTCAAAGATGATGGCCAAGGCGTGGTTTTGGCTTTAGTGATGGGGCACTTTTCAATGTGTCCCAGTCCTTGAAGACCCACTTTAGAAATCTGCCCTCTCATAGGGCTGGCAGTCTCTACAGGAAATCTGGCACAGGCTAATACATATGACTCCTGATGGTGTCATCAACCTCTCAACTGTCCCAAGTCCAAGGTAGCAGGAACAAATGTCTCCTAAGCCTCCCTGACATCAGGGTAGGAGGAAGGAGTGATTTTGGGGGGTGGAGGTGGATATACTCTGAGAGGCACTTATGGGGTGAGGGGTGCTATAGGTGGGAGACGAGTTCTTTCTGCCCTCTAACATCTGACAGACCAGGGTCTGTGCTGGCCAAAAGAGGCCAGTCACTGGGAACAAAGATGGAGAGGGGTCAAATGGCTGTCCTGGGGTTTGGCTATGCTGCTTCTATCCTGGAAGGCTTAAGGACATAGGCCTTGTTTTCCCTGGCTTTGACATTTCTTTACCTGGTCATGCTCACAGTACCGTAATTTTGGCTTCTGTGCACCCTGACCCCACACCCTCAGCTAGAGCTGAATCCTAAGCTCTGGCCTCAGGATCCTCCTTGAGTGGAAAGAGGGATTCTGTTTGTCCTAGCAGTGGAGATTTTAGTGGCAGACAAAGTTGACCACTGGCTGGGATGATTATGTTTTAACATCCTCCATTTCTTGTCTGGGCCTTGCCCTGTCCTGTGCATTGAGCTGTAAGTTTGTATTGGCCCAGTCACTGTCTTCACTTTCCCAGGACCTGGTCAGCCAGGTTCACTTCTTTCTCCACCACTTATTAGACAGTCCTACCCTACCTGTGGGTCTCTGTGGAGTTCCTATTTGTGGTTTTGAGACAGCCTTTAAGTAGAGACCAGCTGTGGGCTTTACTGTGGTCTCTATCCGCCCCATGCTGACTGCCCAAAAATGCAGAGCTGGCCCATCCTGCCCAGTTCACCCTTCAGTTATAGAAGGAACAGAGGCATGACCGTATACATTGCCTGTCTGCCTGCCCTACCCCCACCAGTCTGTAGTCAGCCACCTGCATCCACTCACAGGTGTTTCCTGTGCTCCTTCCTGTTGCCGTTTCCTTTGCTCAACCTCCCCAGCAGGTGGTGAGAGCCCCAGCCCAAAACTCTTCATACACAGCTAGCTCTAAAGCACTATTGGGAGAGGGCAGGTGCCCCAGGGATTTGGGTCACCCCCCCCCACATCAACAACCAGAGCAACTGTTGGCACCTCATTGGGTCCGAGTGCAGGAACACACTGTTCTCATGACAGCTCTGTACACACGGTGTCACACTGCTGTGCTAAGAGCACAGGCACCAGGACATCAGAGTGGGTTCAGGGTGTTGGGGAGGCCCTTACCTATGCACATCTCCATGGATAATAGTTCTGGTGGGAGAAGTGGGGGAATCTGTTGTCAGGGATGTGAACCTCCCTTCTTTTGTGTGTGTGAGAGAGAGAGAGAGATGGGGCGGGAGCGAACTTGGGTCTCTTGCCATTGCAAAAGAACTCCAGATGTATGCCTCACTTTGTGTATCTGGTTTTACATGGGTACTGAGGAATTGAACCCCGGCTAGCAGGCTTTGCAAGCAAGTGCTTTAATAGCTGAGCCATCTCACTAGCTCCAGGCTTTTATTTAGAAAAGGCCTGCCATCTTGAAGTCCCACTCCTCCCTCAAGTTCTCAAAGGACTTAACGGCTTGGGTCCAGACAGCTGGGGTAAAGAAGACCTCTCTTGGGAGTTCTGCTTTCCGCAGCAGCACAGGTCCCCTAGCTGTTGGGGAACCAGAGTTCAGCAGGTTTGTTATAAGAGGAGGAAAGGACCTTCCTGTCTCAGTTCAGGTTTACTGGACAGCCTCCTGGGTCTCCTACCTCCCAGGATCAGCAAGATTGTGTCTCTCTCCCCAGGCTTCAACAGCTCCTTCAGTCCAGCTGTAGAAAGCTTCCTGACCAGAGGAGACTGCTCAGAAACTTGGCCCTCACTGATGTAGTTATGCTGCCCCCTGGTGGCAAGAAGCTCAGCTACTTCGTGACGTCTCTCTCCTCTGCCCCTTGGCCGTAGCCAGTTGGGGATAACTTCTCTGAACCATACACTTTATCTCCGCTTTAGGGACTGTATGTAGGTCCCAAGCCCAGCTGCAGGTTGAGCGTGCTGAGTAACGTCCCCTCCCCTTCCTTGTTCTCTTCTTAAGCCCAGCCCCAGACTCTGGGCTCTGTTCCACCAGGATTTCCAGGGCAAATGCACATGCTGTTGTTACAGATGGAGTATGAACACAACAGTGTGAGGACAGGCACACCAGAATGTTTGAGCAGAGTCCAAGAGTGCAGCAGGCCATGTAGGAAAGGCATTTTGCTTTTTTACTTTCTGTAAAACTCTGTAAATAAAATATAAAACCAAGGGATTTGGTGAGGCAGAGCAAGATGGCCAGGCCCTGGACATTATTTGTGGCAAAGGATGTGCTGAGCCAAGTCTGAGAGGCACTTCACTGCAGGCACTGACTCTACCAACCCCAGGGGCAACAGAAGAATATATTAGATTTTCATTGATAGGAATCTGTGTGGAGGGATGTCTGGAGCCAGCCCTCACCCTCCCTGCCAGTGCCTGGTGAGCCCTGAAAATGGGGGAAAAGGTGATTGGAGAGTTCAGAATGCTGTGCTGGCCATGCTGCTGGGCCCAAAGATGCAGGGCAGGACATCCAATGACTCCTCTAGCCGTCGATGGGCAGACTGTCCTTCTTCCCCTATAATGCATGAGGATAGGGTTAAGACTGGCTCTAGCCTCCTTCCACCCTGGATTCATTTTGCCCTACTCCTATAAACTAAGATGTCCCAAAACCCACTTGAGACTCAGGCGTACTGGTGCACGCCGCCTTTAATCCCAGCACTCAGAAGGCAGAAGTAGGAGGATTGCCTTGAGTTCAAGGCCACCCTGAGATTGCACAGTGAATTCCAGGTTAACCTGGGCTAGAGTGAAACCCTTCTGCGAAAAAAAATAAAATAAAAAATAAAAAAAATACTTGAGGGCTGGAGAGATGGGTTGGCGGTTAAGGCATTTGCCTACAAAGCCAAAGGAACTTGGTTCAATTCTCAAGGACCCATGTAAGCACAAGGGGCCGCATGCATCTGGAGTTCCTTTGCAGTGGCTGGAGGCCCTGTTGTGCCCATTCTCTCCCTCTCTGAAATAAATAAATAAAAATAAAGTAAAAAAAAAAAAAATACTTGACCTGTAATTCCCACCCCAAACCCACCCCAGCCTCACCACACTGCTGCAGGCTCTGCCGGGCTGCTTCCCTCACAGCTTCTGTGTCTGTCTGGCATAGGTACACCAGGGGTTCAATGCCCTCAGGAGCCTATCAGGGAGAAGAACATTGAGGTGGAGTAGAGCATATAGGTAGGGTCCAGGGAGGAGATGCTAGGAAGGGAACGAACAAGTAGATGGATTGGCAGGGATCACCTTGATGCAGCCCAGAGCCAGGCATCCAGCCACTCGAGTCTGCACGTCCTCATCCTCAAGCTGGTCCAGGAAGCACAGAAGAGCCTGAGCAAGGGTGGAAGGGCAGACTTAGCCAGACACTGGGAGCCAGAGCCCAACCTTTGCCCTCAGGGGACCTCAGCCAAACTCACCCTTTCCCGGAAGACAGGGCCCAGTGACAGGCTCCGGAGCTGTGTGCTGACAGCAGCCATGACCTTGTTGTTACCGTGGACCAGCAGGGAGCTAAGGGCCCGAAGCCCATCCCTTCGCAGCCGCCCCTCAGGTGCCAACCTCAGGGCCTTCAGCACAACAGCCTGATCATCGGAGTTTAGATTCCGTACCAGTAACACTGAATGAAGGAAGGGGGGGGGTAGCGATAAAGTGGCAAGGAACCTCGTGGGGTGGGAGGCCTTGTCTTCATGTCCTCACCCACACTGTCAGGCCCACCCATGGGATCAGACCATTTTTGATCAAGTCTTCTGCCTCACCCTCCTCAGCAGTGTCTGTCACATAGGCGTCCATAGAGGGGCTGTCCACAGCTTCTACATAACTCCAAAACTGGAAGATGGTGAACTGTTCCCCATGGCCTGGCTGGGGCCTTTTGGGCAGCTTCTGCCCCAGGGCATCCTCCAGGAACTTCACACACACTGCAGGAGACAGTCACAGCCTGAGTTGAGATAGACCCAGGTTTCTAAGGGGAAGGGAACTGTTATAGCTCAGGTCCAGGGGCTCCTTATCCACACGCTACCCTAAGCACGAGCCTTCACTATTTCTCCTCAGTGCTCAGCTCATATAAGTTGATATGTGCTGACCTGACCTTCCCTGAGGTCCTATCAACTGGGGAGCTGTGAAAGGATGGAAGAAAGGGCAGATAGTCAACCTACTCACCAGCTTCTGCTAATCCTGTCTGGCGCAGGGAAAGACGGGCACCATACTGGCTGCAGAAGGTGAGGAGCACCTGCTCTATGGGGCAGATGAAGGGGCTTAGTCCTTGTGTGCACTGGTCCCAGAAGGTCAGGAATCCGGGCCTGGAGGCCGAGAACTGCACCACTGAGAGGGGAAATCAGCAATAGATCGGGTAGGGGGACACGGGCTGGTAGAGCAGGTTAACATACAAACTTAGGGCAGACACCATAACCTAAGCCCAAGGGGCCTTTACCTTCCTGGGCAGAAGTGACAGGGATGTCCCATAGCCTGCTGAGCTCACACACTGCCTCAAGCACACGAGCTTCCCGCAGCAGCCGCTCAAGGGCCCATGCCTCCTGGCAACGTAGGGGCCCAAATGTGCCAAGTTTCTGGAAAACAGGGGTGGCCAAGTAGCTCAGATTTTAGGGTAGGACTTGAAGAGGATGGTGTCCAGGTACTATAAATCCCAGCATGCATTAGGAGAGGCTAGGGTTGGGAGGTTAGTGTGTAAGAGGTATTCAATTCATCAAGACCCAAATGTCAGGACTCTGGGTCAGTGAGGTATGGAATTCAAAGGTTTAAAGGGCTAGTGCAGGGCTCCCTGGGTCAAGAGGTTCCAAGGGAAGAGTAGGGAGGACATCCTACCCGCCTCACCAGCAAGAGGCGTCTGCAGTGGTGCAGGTGCTGGACCAAGGCAGCATCCAGGGCTGGACACCCTGTGCTGAGGGGGTGGGCGCTGGGTGAGTCTAGTCTGGCCTCAGGGCTGTTCAAAGGCCTGAGAGAAAAATGGGGTCCAGGAGCACACATCACCATCTCATCACACCAGAGTTTATTTTTACTAAGCTCCTCCCATCCCAGAATGGAAGAACAGACAATGAGTAGGTTCAGAGGACTTCCAGGAGGGAGAGGCTGCGACCAGCAGCAAGTAGCAAGGGTCTCTTAGTCTGCCTTTTGCTACCTCCAGTTAGGACCGCAGGGATCGCTGGGGTTGGGATAGGCGGAAGTAGGGTTGCAGGCGTGACAGTCTATGAAGTGTGGACTGTGAGGGGTGCAAGGTATGGGACCTTAATCTGGGAAGCAGCAGAGGAAGGAGGACGACTCTCAACCCGGAATCGATAGAGGCCATTCCAGGACTGAGAGCTGAGGGTTCGGGGCCTCCGGTAAAGTCGGGGTCGTGACAAAGGGGGCCGATGATGAGGGACACAGGGTGCGTAGGGAGTCACTGAAAGAACTCCTTCATTGGCTAGGTCCAGGGTGAGGCCAAGGGGAAGAGGAGAGGCAGGAGGCTCCCGAGCTGACGGGGACTGGCAGGGAAGACAGGCATTGCACAAACGAGGAGCAGGGCCAGAAGCACTGGGGATAGATGGGGTTGGAGACAGTGGGCATCAAGGCACACATGGACAGTACAGACACTGGTGCACGTGTTAACAAGCCCATTCTCATGTGCTCTACCTGGCCCCACCTCATGTTTCCCTGTCTGTCTTTCTCCCAACTCACCTGTTCCTCTACCTGGTACTGCCTCACCTCTTCCCCTTCATCAGTCCCCACCTCACTAGCCCCCACTCTTGCCTTGCCTAGCCCCCTCACCTGTCCCTGGGACCATCATTGTCTTCATCTTCATCTTCATTGAGGAAGCTGAAGCTCTCCAGGGCATGCTCAACAGTGATGCTGAGACTGGAGGCCCGGCTACGAGTCAAGCCTTGTCTCTGCTGGGATTGTGAGGGGGGTCAGAATTATTGCTGCTGGCTGGCTACCCTCGCTGTGCTGCCCCAGCCCAGCCTAGCCTCCTCACCATGAGCAGGCCCTCCAGCCGAGTCACCTCCTGCTCCAAGCCCTGTAGCTCAGGGAACTGGCCACGATAGTCATCCAGGGCAGCCATTAAGGCCCCCATGGCCTCTTCCAGCCTCCTGTCCCCAGTCCCACCAGCTTCTCCCGGTACTGAGGCTCGAGCCGTTGTGGCCAGGCAAAGTTCTGAACACTGAGAAGCGGGGACTAGGGGTGAGGAAGGGGGGCTTGGGTTCTTAAGGACAGGCTCTGGGATAGGCTCTGAGGGATCTAAGGAAGGGCTTGTGAAGGATTTACAACCAGAATAGGCAGGACTCTGGCAGGAGGTGCTGGGTGCTGTGGGATCTGCCTGAGTAGAGGGAATAGAGGCTGGGTGGCTAAAGGGCAGGGATTCTATGCCTGGGCGGGCAGGGTCTGTAGAGCATTGGGGGAGCATAGGAAGGCCTAGAGAAGGGGATGGACTCTCAGTTATCGGTGTGGGACTTGTGGTGGTCTGGACTGGGCTGATGGCATCAGGCATAGGACCTGTAGTGGTATGAGTTGACATCCTCACTTTGTGGGTGGGGCTTGCAGGGGTGTGGGTGGGGCTTGCAGTGGCTTGGGTAGAGCTTGTAGAGGTAGGGGTAGGGCTTGTGGTAGCATGAGTGGCACATGTAGTGGAACTTGGAGTGGTACGCGTTGGGCTTGCAGTGGTATGGGTGGGGCTTGATGTAGTGTGGGTAGCAGGGCTTGTGGTAGTTTGGGCTACACCTGTAGCGTTAGGGTTAGAGCCTGTAGTGGTGACTGTGGAGAGCACTGGTTTGTGAGTAGACCCTGTAGTAGTGGAAGTGAGGCTTGGAGCACTGTTGACAGGGCTTTTGGCACTCGAGGTGGAACTTGTAGTGGTGTGCGTAGAGGCTGGCAACTCAGAAGGGCCAGAGTCTGTGGCCACAGGGACTAAGCCTAGCTGTGTACATGAGATAGGATCTACTGATGTAGAGGCAGGACCTGCTGTGCTGAGAGTGGGTCTTGTGAAGATATGGTTAGTGTCTAGGACAGGCGGAACACTACTGAGGTGCTCCTCATGGGTAGGATCTGGGTTTGTTGATGGACTCGGTCCTGGGGCTATGCTTTCTGAGCCCGCAGCCTCCACTGAAGCCTCAGTCAAGGCAGCATCCACACTGGCCTCGCTGATGTGGCTCAGAGTCCTGCTATAAGGAGTATGACCGTTGGCAAGGGCTGGCGCCATAGCCCGCTCTTCATCCATGGGGCCAGAGCTGGGTGTCTCAGGCCTTCGGAAAGCAACTTGGATGGGCAGGGGCTCAGGCTGCTGCACCAGGGGTCTGGGGGTTGATGAGTGGCGGGCAGTGCTTGACAGCTGTGGGCTAGATGAGTCATCTGATGATTCGGATGACAACGACCATGCTGTCCCATTCTCCAGCTCCTCTTGCCGCCGTAGCATGTTCTGAGAGAGAGGAAAGCGTGTTGTTTGATCACCCCTAAAAAGCCACTGGAAGACAGTGAAGCATGGGTCTACACTGTGACGTACATAGAAGGCCTGCTCTCGAAGCGAAGGTGTGTCTGGTGGGCTCTGGCTATAGGTAGAAAAGCGTTTGGTGACAGTGGAGGCTTTGTTGACAGTAGAGGCAGCCGAGGGCTGGTCATCTTTATCGAAGGGGCTGGGAAGAAAAGAAGTCATTCATTAGCTATTGCCACAACACTCCTGGGCCTGCGTCTAGGCCTGTCAGCCCCACCAACCTCCATATGACTTCCAGGCTGAGCTTGATGGTGCCAAGGTCATTGATGTCCACAGCCACAACCTGGGGCAGAGCAGCAAACAGGTCCTTGGTCTCACAGGAGACACTGCCCACAACTACATGGTTGGCCAGGCCTTTTAGTTCTGTCACCTGTAGCCAAGAGGGCATGATAGGGTCACAAGGGTATAGGGACCAGGAGCTCCTGGGTCTTTAGAGCTGAGTTTGCATAGAGACTATAACTTTTTTTTTTTTTTTTTTTTTGAGGTGGGGTCTCTCTCTCTCTCTCTCTCTCTAGCTCAGGCTGACTTGGAATATAGTCTCAGGCTGTCCTCAAATTCACAGTGATCCTCCTACCTCTGCCTCAAAAAGCATGCACCACCATGCCCAGCTATGCATAGAGATTATAAAAGGGTCATGGGGTCATGAGCAGACAGGGTCCATGAGGATGGAAGTTCTCAGCGTCATGGAACCATATAGGCTTGAAGAACTCTGGGAGTATGGGAATCAAAGAACTCAAAGTTGGTAGGGTCATTGAGGTTATGGGGTCACAGCCTCATGGGGGCGCAAGATCAAATATTCACATGGCCAGAAGATCATGAAATGGTCTCACAGTCAGGAGATCATGAAGCATAGGAATTACAAAGATTGTTATCAAGGCCACAGAGGTCAAGAGGATATCACAAGGTCATGGGTCACACATTCACAGGGCCATGAAGCCATGACGGGGTCATCAGAATAAGGGTCTCAGGGTCATGGGGTTCATAGGACCAAATTGTCCTGTGGATCTGGTTAGAGAAATCACCTTGATGGACAGGAATTCCGTGAGCAGAGGAAGAAATATAGTTTCCTCACTGTCCCACACCTGCTTTCCACTACTCTCAATGCGGCCTCTTAGTTTCCAGCGCTGACGGCCATATTTCATGCAGATCTGGGGAAAGAGACAGGATGAAGCAGCATTGAGGTTGTGACCCTTCCATCCCAGGCCTCCGGGTGCAGCCTCATACCTCATACTGATCTCCCACACATAGCCTGGCAAAACCAGCCAGCCCTGGGTGCAGAAAGAAAAGAATATGAGCCTTAAGCACACACACACTCTTGCCTCTCACCTGCCCCTCCCACCCCCGAACTCAGTACCTTTCATCCGGAGATGAAACTCGCCTAGCTGTGCCTCCAACTCGTTCTCTAACACACACATGCTCTGTGAGGGAGATGGGGGGACAGGACGGGATGAAGCACCAGTCCCCTCTCTTCAGCCCTTCCGCTTCCTGTACCTCTGCCACACTGGACTTCATCTCTCACCTCTGTGTATTCTCGATGCCCCCGAGTGGCCTCAGCCAGGCTGTCTCGTGCCTCCCGACTCCCTGGAGACCCTGTGCTGTAAGCACGAACCATGTTGTAGGCACCATCCCGGAGACGCCGCTGGACACAGTATGCCTCGTACAGCTCATCGATCTTGGAGGGTGACAACAGGAGTAGCAGTAGGGGGACTGAGACTCACCACTGGGGCTGCTCACCTAGAACCCACTTCCCTGTGATAGCCAAATCTCCATCCCACTCTGCATGCATGCTGCACAAGTACCTTACTGGCATGGAACTCTAGTCGTCTCAGGAAACGTTCAATGGACTTGACTTGCTAGGAGAGAAATGAATTCAAGGAGGAGTCTGAGGCCCAGGACCCTTTCCTCTCCCCATCAGCCAACCTCTTCCAGCACCATTCTATTACACACTCACCTTGTCCAAGTCATAGAGAAAGCCCTACAAGGGGAGATAAGAAGCGATACTTAGAAAGCACGATAAGGACCCTACTCAAGGATACTTGTCCACCAAAATATCTTTCTTTTTTATATATTATGTATTTATTTATTTGAGAGGAAGAAAGAGAATATGAGTGTGCCAGGGCCTCCAGCCACTGTAAACAAACTCCATATGCACGTGCCCTCTTCTCCATCTGGCTTATGTGGGTCCTGGGGAATTGAACCTGGGTCCTTTGGCTTTGCAGGCAAGTGCCTTAACTGCTAAGCAACCCCTCCAGCCCCAAGACATCTAAGATTCAACAGTCCTAACTTCTTCCCAGAAGAACCCTAGGCCTCTCTTCAGTACCACTGCAATACATTCTGCTATTGTGACTGGGGTCCAACTTCCCCCAATGGAAACTTCTGTGGGTAGGCACTGAGTCACCACCAGAAACTGTGCACAGCAAAAAAGTTGGGATATAGGCATGGTGACACATGCCTTTAATCCCAGCACTTGGGGGCTGAGGCAGGAGGATTGCCATGAGTTTGAGGCCACCCTGAGACTACACACAGTGAATTCCAAGTCACCTGGGCTAGCGCGAAACCCTACCTTGGGAAAACAAAACAAACAGTTTCTGAAGCAACATTTTGGCTTAGTGGTTAAGGCTCTTCCCCACAAAATCAAAGGACCCAGGTTCAATTCCTTAGTACCCACGTAAAGCCAAATGCACAAGGTGGCACATGTGTCTGGTATTCATTTACAGTGGTTAGAGGCCCTGGGGCACCCATTCTTTCTATCTGCGCGTGCGTCTCTCTCTCTCTCTCTCTCTCTCAAGTAAGATAGAAAATGTGGACTCAAAAAAAAAAAAAGAAAGAAAGAAAGAAAGAAAGGAAGGAAGAAAGAAAGAAAATGTGGACTCAGACATCTCAGAAAACCCCAAACTCTAGCAAGGTTGCCTTGCCCAGCCCCTACACTATTCAGGTAAAGGGCATTCATTAGTCCAGGGTAGCCCTGACATCACTCACCAGGCGGGAATTCCTCTTGGACTCCTTTATCTGCCCCTGGAGCTTCTCTTGCTCCTGCTGGTGCACTTCCAAGTAGGCCCTGGGGAAAGAGGTGACTAGAGTCACCTTCTTTCTCCAGCCTCAAACCAGGGTACTGGCAGTAGGGAGGAGGGAACCACACTGGGGAAGGTTCATAGTAGCAGAAAGTAAACAGGGGTTTGGAGTGGAATGGGCCACTGAACGAAGACGGAGTTGCTTACTTCAGGCCTCTCTTAAGGGCAGTGTAGACCAAGTCCAGCCGCTCTGGTTGTGGCACCTTAGGCGTTGGGTGAGCCACAGAAAACATCCTGGACACTCGGGAGAGCACTAGGGGCTTTCGTGGAGGCCCTGGTGGGCTGAAGACCTGGAAGTTCCTGAAGAAGGGGCTGTCTTCAAAAAGTGGCCAACAAGATTCCCCCCAGAACTCACTAGCATACCCAATTCCAAGCCCATCTGACTCAATCTCTTAACACCCTTTGCCGCATACCTGGGCCCGCGCTCGAGGACGCCTGCGAAGGACTGGCTCCTATTGACCCGGGCGCTGAGCAGGCGGCGCTGCGGCCGCACGGACAGGGACATCATGGAATGAGTCCGCGCGGGGCTCCCTGGGGGTGGCAGGGAGGGGGTGTATCCAGCACCAACCGCGTCCCTGAAAGCCCCCTTCCCGCCACCAGGTCCCAAAACTCTGGGGCAACCCCTTTCAGGACCAGGATCAGGGGCCCCAGAGGGCTCCTGCCCCAGTACTCGGCCAGGCCAGCCCCCGGCGCTAATGACAGAGCCGCCGCAGACGACTCGGCCACGGACTCGGCGTGGCCTCGGCTCGGCCCCGACTTCCTGCGGAGGTGCAGGCTCCGCCTAAGGGTAGGAAGGGGGAGTCGCGCGGGGGACCCTTCTCCAGCTGGAAAGGAGCAGGAAAGAGGTGGGGCGCGCAAAGAATGTGCGGAAGCGCCAGTTTACTCGGGGGCGGGGCGGAGTCCCCAGCCGGCCCCGACCGCCCCTCGCCCCCCCCCGCCCAGAGTACCGAGAGTTGGGGTGCCACCACCCCGGGAGGCCGCGGGAGGTCACGGGGCGGGGTGGGCGTTCGGATCCCAGCAGAGCAGCGGGACAGGCCCAGCAGGCGCGGCGTACACACTGCGCCCCGGCTTCCCACGGGCTCCGAGGTGCCCGACGACCGAGCACTCCCCGCGGGGCGCCGGGGGATTCCCAGAGTGGGAGGCAGTGCCGAGAAGTGCCCCGCCTCCTCCACGCTCCTGTAGCTGCGACTTGGAAACTGAGTCAAGAACGCGCGCTTTCACCCCTGCCCTTTGAGGAAGGGATCCATGGCCGGACCCCACCCTCCCCCGTAGCGAAACACGCACCCCAAGATCCCAGAATCCGGCCTGTATCCCAAGTGGCCAGCCCCAGAGCCTTCGCAGCCCCAGGGGCCGAGTCCTACCTCTCTTCTTGGAGTTCATGGTAGGTCCCGGAGGGTCCCCGACCTGCGCTCACCCCCTGTGTCCCCGGCGGCCCAGGGCCACTAGGTACGGACACCTCTGGGCTCCGCGTTAGCTCCCATCCGCTCTGGCCCGGGCTCCGGCCCCTCTCGGCGCCTCCCTCCCCCCTCCGCCCAGTTCCTGCCTCCTGATTCAGCCCACAGGGATAGGGCGGGACCGGTCACCGGACTAGGGGGGTACCGGACCTCGGCTTCAACGAGGGGTGACTAGGAGTTCTCTTCTCGGAAGGGACGTCGGGCATTGAGGTCAGGGGTGCTTATGAAGAGGGCCGAGCACGGGGATGAATATGAAGGGATACAATGGAGGGACTGTGGGGGACAGGGACAGTAGGGAGTTTTAAGTAGCTGCCGGGGTGCTGAAAGAAGACTCCGCATACAAAGAGGTGAGAATTGTGGTTCTAAGTGTGCAAAGGTTGGAAAGTGGGGAGTTGAGGCTTTTGAGTGGAGGGAGTGTCCCGGTAAAGGGCAGTGGCACATTATCTGTAGGAAGCTGAGGAGAGAGAGGTTGAAACTGGGGGCTAGATCAAACTGTATATTATGTTACTGTCTTAAGACATAGAAAACTAACTGGGTATCCTTACTTACACTCACAAAGGGAATTGCTCAGTCTGGACACTCCCTCTTCTCTTGGGCCCAGGAAAAAGAATCAGGTCCCATTGCCCAGCCAGGGCCTCCCCCTCTAGTGGGAGTTGTATCCTATGTGGCTAAAGAGTCAACTTTCTGGCTTCCAGCTCAGATGACCCCTCAGGTCCTGAATTGGCTCTTTCTTGTCCCCAATTCTCTTTCTCTTTCTGTCTCTTTTGGTTTTTCAAGGCAGGGTCTTGCTGTATGTTGCACAGGCTGACCTGGAATTCACTAAGTATTCTCAGGGTGGCCTCAAACTCACAGTGATCCTCCTACCTCTGCCTCCTGAGTACATTTGCCACCACTCTCAGCTCCCAGGTATATAAATATATATTTATTTATGAGAGAATAGGTACACCAGGGCCTCTAGCCTCTGCAAGCAAATTCCAGATGTATGCGCCACCTTGTGCATCTGGCTTTACATGGGTACTAGAGAGTTGAACCTAGGTCCTTAGGCTTTGTAGGCAAGGGCCTTAACCACTAAGCAATCTCTCCAGCCCAGGACTCCAGTTTGAGAAATACTATCCTGCCAGGGGTAGTGTTAATCACAGCACTCACAAGGTAGAAGTAAGAGGATTGCTGTGAGTTCGAGGCCATCCTGAGATTACATAGTGAATTCCAGGACAGCCTGAACTAGAGTGAGACCCTACCTTGAAAAACCAAAAAAAAAAAAAAAAAAAAAAAAAGCGCTATTCTTCCTTATTCCTTGAAGATTGTTTACCATGAAGTCACTAGTAATCTATGAATCCCTGTAGATTACCTAACACTGACCTCTGCACTCCCTTCAGTACCTCCTAATACTCCCCAACTTCAGTTTTATTATCTGCTTTGGAATGCCCCTTACGTTTTTTCCTTTTAAGATATTTCTGTTTATTTACTTGCAAGCAGAGAGAGAGAGAGAGAATAGGCACACCAGGGCCTCTAGCCACTGCAGACGAACGTCAGGTGCATGTGACTCTGCATCTGACTTGATGTGGATACTGGGGAATCGAACCTGGTTTGTTAGGCTTTGCAGGCAAGCGCCTTAACTGCTAAGCCATCTCTCCAGTTCCCCCTTTCCAAAATTATTTACTTATTTGAGAGAGTTTTATGGGCATGGTAGGGCCTCCTGTCACTGCAAACAAATTCTACATGCATGTGCCATTTTATACATCTGGCTTTACATTGGTACTAGGGAACTAAACCTCAGCCAACAGGCCTTACAAGCAAACACCTTTAACCACTGAGCCATCTCTCCAGTCTTGAAATGCCCCTTTCCTAAACCATAGCCACCTGTCCACAACCACTACCTTATCTACTTTTAAAAATATTTTGTTTATTTATTTATTTGAGAGAGAAAGAGGCAGAGAGAGAGAATGGGTGTGCCAGGGCCTCTAGACATTGCACACAAACTCCGGATGCATGTGCCACCATGTATCTGGCTTACGTGAGTTCTAGAGAGTTGAACTGGTATCCTTAGGTTTCACAGGCAAGCACCTTAACCACTAAGGCATCTCTCCTGCTTTTTAAGCCCTCATCTGCTTTTTAAATATTGTTATTTATTTGAGGGAAAAGAGAATGGGTGCACCTGGGCCTCTTGCCATTGCACACAAACTCCAGGCAAATGTGCCACTTTGTGCATCTGGCTTTTACATGTGTACTGAGGAATTAACCCAGGCTATCAGGGTTTGCAAGCAAGTACCTTTAACTGCTGAGCCACCTCCCCTGCCCTCACTTGCTTTTTGTTTTGTTTTTTGATAGGGTCTCACTCTGACCCAGGCTGACCTGGAATTAGCTATGCAGTCTCAGGACTGCCTTGAACTCATGGTGACCCTCCTACCTCTGCCTCCCAAGTGCTGGGACTAAAGGCATGCGCCACCATGCCTAGCCAGCTTCCTCATTTGCTTTAAAAAAAAAATTTGTGTGTGTGTGTGTGTGTGTGTGTGTGTGTGTGTGTGTGAGTAAATAATTTATATGCAAACACAGAGACAGAGAGAGAGAATAGGAATGTGTGTGTTCCAAAACCTCTTGCCTGCTAAAAAAATCCAGATGCATGCACTACTTTGTGCATCTATCTGGCTTTATATGGGTACTGGAGAATTTAACCTGGGCCATCTGGCTTTCCAAGAAAGCACCTTTAACTTCTGAACCATCTCCCCACTCCATCTGGTTTTTACATGACTCCTCTGGTTCCTTGACTCATTTATTCAACTATTCACTGAATGACAACCTTGTGCCAAGCATATGCCAGTCCCTGAAGATTCAGCCTGGAATTTAACAGACATCACCTTGCTAGAGCTCCCAGTCCGCCTCTGCTTGCTTTCTGCCAACCCTCTCCTACCTTCTATTTCCGACCTTCATCACATACGCTCTTCACAGCCTGCATCCACAGCCACCCTCTATCACTTGCCTGATAGAGAGTATCCTCGGCACTCTACATCACTCTCCTCCCTGGCAGAAACCAACTCTGGCAACCTAACTCCCTGTCCTTGCTACACCTACACACAGCCTGCCAGAGGTCTTGGCACAGTAGCCTATCTGGAATCACAGAGCAGTTCTCAACCTCAGCCGGGTTCTCATTCCCCACTTAGTAAATAAATCATCCTATACAGCCCCCATCTCTCTACCTTTTTTTAGAAGATAGGTTTCATAGGGGCTTGAAAGATTGCTAAGCAGTTAGGGGCACTTGCTTGCAAACCTGACAACCCAGGTTTGACTCCCCAGTACTCACATAAAGCCAGATGAACAAAGTAGTACCTAAATCTGGAGCTTTACCTCTTGTCTCTCAGCTTGCAAATAAAATAAAAATATTTAAAAAGTGGTACAAGGGGGCTGGAGAGATGGTTTAACAGTTAAGGTGAGTGCCTGCAAAGCCTAAGGACCCAGGTTCGATTCTCCAGTTCTCATGTAAGCCAGATGCACATGATAGCACATGCATCTAGAGTTATTTGCAGGGGCTAGAGGCCCTGGCATGCTCATTCTCTCTCTGTCTCTGTCTGTAATAAATAAATAAAATAAATAAATAAAAATAAAAATAAAAAGTGGTACAAGGGCTGGAGAGATGGCTCAGTGGTTAAAGGCCCTTGTTTACAAAGCCTGATGACCCAGGTTGGATTCCTCAGTACCCACATAAAGCCAGATGCACAAGGTGGTACATGCATCTGGAGTTTGTAGTGGGAAGCAGCCCTGGAGCACCTATTCCCCCTTTTTCTCAAACTAAAATAAATAATCTGGGTATGGCAGTGCATGCCTTTAATCCCAGCACTCAGAAAGCAGAGGTAGAAGGATCACCATGAGTTCAAGGCCACCCTGAGACTACAGAGTGGCTACCAGGTTAGCCTGGGCTAGAGTGAGACCCTACCTTGAAAAAAAAAATTTTTTTTAATTAAAAAGTGGTACAGGGCTGGAGAGATAGCTTAGCGGTTAAGCACTTGCCTGTGAAGCCTAAGGACCCTGGTTCAAGGCGCGATTCCCCAGGACCCATGTTAGCCAGATGCACAAGGGGACATCTGCATCTGTTCATTTGCAGTGGCCAGAAGCCCTGGAGCGCCCATTCTCTCTCTTCCTCTCTCTCCCTGTCACTCTCAAATAAATACATAAAGATAAAACAAAACAAAATTTTTTTAAAAAGTGGTACAAACATCTGGCATTCATTTGCAATGGCAAAAGACCCTGGTTTGACCATACAAACACACACACACACATACAAATAGAAACAAAACACAAGAGAGAGATGTGTATGGCTCCCTTGATAATGAGGTTCAAGAACAGGCACATAATCTGGTAGAGTAGTGCATGTCTGTTATCCTAGCATTCAGGAGGCAGGGGCAGGAAGATCAGGAGTTCAAGGCCATTCTCTCCTACATATCAAGTTCATGGCTAGCCTGAGCCGCATTGAGATCTTGTCACAAAAAAACAAATCCTAGCCTGGCGCACGTCTTTAATCCCAGCACTTGGGAGGCAGAGGTAGGAAGATTGCCATGAGTTCGAGGCCACCCTGAGACTCATAGTGAATTCCAGGTCAGCCTGGGCTAGAGTGAGATCCTACCTCGAAAAATAAAAAAAAATAAAAAATAAAAAAATCCTAGGCCGGGCATGGTGGCGCATGCCTTTAATCCCAGCATTTGGGAGGCAGAAGTAGGAGGATCACCAAGAGTTGAAGGCCACCTTGAGACTACATAGTGAATTCCAGGTCAGCTTGTGCTAGCGTGAGACCTTACCTCAGGAAAAAAAAAAAAAAAAAAAATCCTAAGCTGGAGAGATGGCTTGATGATTAAAGTGCTTACCTGGGAAGCTTAAGGACCAAAGTTCAATTCTCCAGTACCCACATAAACCAGATGCACAAGGGGGTGCAGGCACCCAGAGTTTGTTTGCAGTGGCTGGAGACCTTCATATGCCCATTCTCTCTCTCTCCCCTCTCTTTTTCTCTCTCTTCCTCTCAAACAAACAAACAATAAGCTGGAGAGATGCTTCAATGTTAAAGGCACTTGCTTGCAAAACCTAATGGCCTGGGTTTAATTCCTCAGAACCTACATGTATCTGGAGTTCATTTGCACTGGAAGAGGCCCTAGCATGCCCGTATTCTCTCCCCCACTGTCTCTGTCTCCCCCACCATTGCAAATAAATTACAATAATAATTTAAAAAAAACAGTCTGGAAGCCGGGCATGGTAGTGCGCGCCTTTAATCCCAGCACTGGGAGGCAGAGGAAGGAGGATCACTGCAAGTTCGAAGTCACCCTGAGACTCCATAATGAAGTCCAGGTCAGCCTGGGCTAGAGTGAGACTCTACCTTGAAAAATCAAAAAACAGACTGTAGATGGCTTAGTGGTTAAGACGCTTGCCTGTGAAGCCTAAGGACCCGGGTTTAATTCACCAGAACCCACATAAGCCAGATGCACATGGTGGCAAACAAACTCCAGATGCATGCACCCCCTTGTGCATCTGGCTTACGTGGGTCCTAGAGGGTCAAACCTGGATGCTTTGGCTTTGCAGGCAAATGCCTTAACCTCTAAGCCATCTCTCCAGCCCATTTTTGTGGTTTTGAATTGGGATCTTACTAGTTTTCAGGCTGGCTTTGAACTCTTAGGCTCAGGCAATACTGCTGCCTTAGCCTCCTGAGTAACTGGAACTTAGGTATTTGCCACTGAGCCCAGCTACTTTCTGTATATCTTATATTTCAATATCAAGTTAGATTGAAGTAAATAAATACAGAGGGAAGAGTGAAGTAGGGCTAGGGTATAGCTCAGCGGTAAACTGTACACTTAGCATGCTCAAGGCTTTGGGTTCAACACCCAGCACCCTACAAACTCGAGTGACTAAATACGGAAATTACCTCTCTGTGTGCCCGATGACTGTCTCTTGCTATACCATCCCTCACTCCATGGCTGCTCCTTTTCTGAAACAAGTTTCTGGAAGGATGGTCGGTCTCCACTTCCTTACCACACCCACCTACTCCTCTTCCCATGCTGGCTGGATTTCTGTACTCACCCTTCCCCTGACTGGTCTGGACAAGGTCACCAGTGACCTCCCAGTTGCTGAATCAACCCAGTGTCTAATGTTTAGTCCTTATCCTGCTTGATCTCAATAACGTGGCTTGGTGGCTCCCTTCCTCTTCCTCAAGGCCTTCCTTCCCTTCAATTTCAAGTACATGCTCCTGCTTTTCCACCTACTCCTCTCTAGACACACTTTCCTCCCCCCACAGAGGCTCTATCCTTTTCCCCATCCCCAAAAGGGCTTCATCTTCCCAGCCCTTGGGCTGTGTACATCTCCCTCAACTTCCTTATCTGTCCCAGACTGAAGTCATTCTTACAAGTACTTTACACACGCACATTCCAACTGCCTCCTACGTACCTCCTCACAAGCTGATGATGCACAGTGGCCTATAAGGGGATGAGTTAACATTGAAATCCCTAGATTGAAATTACCACTTCCCCTGTATTAATCTACCTATGACAGTCTACTATTTACTTGCTCACTTGTTCAACACAGAAACTGGGAGTCATCCTTAGTGCCTCATTCACTTATACCCAACCTCCACTCAAATCACCCACTCCAGCCTGGTCTAGTTTTTAAATGTCCCTGTAGCTGGGTCTGACCATACATGCCTGTAAACTCAGCTAGTCCTGAGGCTGAGGCAGGAGGACTTGAAGTTGAGACTTGTGTAGGTTACAGAGTAAGTTCATAGCCAGCCTAGGTAACTTAGTGAGACTCTATCTTAGTATTTTCTCTCTCTACTCACAAATAAATAAAAAATACTTTTTAAGATAATAATGATGGGCTGGAGAGATGTCTTAGCGGTTAAGCACTGCCTGTGAAGCCTAAGGACCCCAGTTCAAGGCTCAATTGCCCAGTTCGTTTGCAGTGGCTGGAGGCCCTGGCTTCGCCCATTCTCTCTCTTTCATTCTCTCTCTCTCTCTGTCTCACATAAACAAATAAAAATAAACCAAAAAATTTAAAATATATAGTAATGATAAAAATTCTGATGTAGAGCTGGGTATGGTGACTCAGCCTATAATCTCAGCACTCAGGAGGATCACAGCCTGGAGCTATGAGTGAGTTCCAAGTCAGAATGGGTTAGAGACCCTCCCTCAAAAAAAGGGGAGTGAGGCTGGGCATGGTGGCACATACCTTTAGTCCCAGCATTCAGGAGGCAGAGGTAGGAGAATCACCATGAGTTCCAGGCCACCCTGAGACAACATAGTGAATTCCAGAAAAAAAAAGGGGGGGAGGCTGGGGAGATGGCTTAGTGGTTAAGGCACTTGCCTGTGAAGCCGAAGGACACAGATTCAATTCCCCAGTACCCATATAAGTCAGATGCACAAGGTGGCACATGCATCTAGAATTCGTTCATTTGCAGTGGCTGGAGGCCCTAGAGTGCCCATTCTCTCTCTCCTTTTACCTCTCTCTGTTTTCAAATAACTAAATAAAAATAAAAAAGGGGGGGCTGTCTTAGCGGATATGGCACTGTGAAGCCAAAGAACCTAGGTTCAATTCCCCAGGACCCACGTAAGCCAGATGCACAAGGTGGCACATGCTTCTGGAGTTTCTTTGCAGCAGCTGAATGCCCTGGCACACCCATTCTCTCTCTCACTCTTTCTCAAATAAATAAATGAAAATAAAATAATAAAAACCTACCTTGAAAAATCAAAACTCTGAAGCCTCACCTTAGATCCAAGGCATCACCAACTCTCCCCTAAAATCTTGTTTGTTTGTTTTGTTGTTTTTTTGTTTTTCGAGGTAGGGTTTCACTATAGTCCAGGCTTACTAGAATTCACTATGTAGTCTTAGGGTGGCCTTGAACTCACGGCAATCCTCCTACCTCTGCCTCCCAAGTGCTGGGATTAAAGGCATGCGCCACCACGCCCGGCCCCCTAAAATTTTATAACAGGGGCTGGAAAAATGGCTTAATGGTTAAAGCACTTCCTTGCAAAGCCTAATAACCCAATTCCCAGTAGTCACATAAAATCAGATTCACAAGGTTACAAATGGGTCTGGAGTTTGTTCGCAGTGGCTAGGAGGCCCTGGCACACCCATATTCTCTTTCTTTCTCTCTCTCTCTCAAATGAATAAATAAATAAATAAATAAATAAATAAATAAATAAATAAATAAATAAATAAATAAATAAAGCAAGCCAGGTTTGGGAGGCAGAGGTAGGAGTATTTTACTGTTCAAGGCCACTCTGAGACTACATACTGAATTCAAGGTTAACCTGGGTTAGAGCAAAGCCCTACCTTGCAATACCAAAAATTTAAAAATAAATAAAAAGTAGGGTTGGAGAGATGGTTTAGTGGTTAAGGTGATTGCCTGCAAAGCCTAAGGACCTGTGTTTGATATTGCTGCGGATCCCACATAAGCCAGATGCACAAAGGTGAGGCAAGCACAAGGTGGCACATGCCCACTAGGTGGTGCAAGCATCTGGAGTTTGATTGCAGTGGCTGAGGCCCTGTGCCAATTGTCTCTCTCTGTTAAATAAATAAATAATCCTAATCCTTGTTTCCCTTAAATGTCTTCCAAACAGTCATTCTTTTTGTTTGTTTGTTTGTTTTTGTTTTTCCAGGTAGGGTTTCACTCTGGCCCAGGCTGACCTGAAATTCACTGTATAGTCTCAGGGTGGTCTCCAACTCATGGTGATCTTCCTACCTCTGCCTCCTGAGTGCTGGGATTAAAGGCATGCGCCACCATGCCTAGTTTTGTTTTTGTTTTTGTTTTTTTTGAGATAGGGTTTCACTCTGGCCCAGGCTGACCTGGAATTCTCTATGTAGTCTCAGGGTGGCCTCTAACTCACGGTGATCTTCCTACCTCTGCCTCCTGAGTGCCGGGATTAAAGGCATGTGCCACCATGCCTAGCTAAATCAGCCATTCTTTTAGTCAATAACACCATTCCCCTAAACATTTCAGTTACTCAAAATACCAAAAACTGTCCCCTTTTTAGTGCTTCCTATATGTCAGGTACTATGGTGAACAAACACCATTTCATTTGGTTCTACCAACAACCATTTTGTCCTATCAGCCCTGCTTCACAGCTAAGAAACCTGAAGCATATGACCTTGGGCAAGGCACTTTTTAAGCTTCTGGATTTCAGACACCCATAAACTGAAGATAATAACAACCACAGATGGGCGTGGTGGCGCACGCCTTTAATCCCAGCATTTGGGAGGCAGAGGTAGGAGGATCGCCGTGAGTTCGAGGCCACCCTGAGACTACAGTTAATTCCAGGTCAGCCTGGACCAGAGTGAGACCCTATCTTGAAAAACAAAACAAAACAAAACAATGACAACATAAAATACATATATATATAAAACAACCACAACCACTGCTGGGAGCATGAAGAGAGATGCTTCCCTCTACAGGGAGTATTTGAGGAAGGGAGAATTGCATGTGCGAGTAGGGAAGTTGTGGTAGAATACTACCTCATTGTTAGCACACAACAAATATTAGTTGCTATTATTATTAATGATGTTAATATGCCCAGGATTACACAGCTGGTAAATGGTAAGGTCTGGCTTCAAACATACGCTTTCTGACCCAGGACTATAATATATCTATCACTATAATGTTAATATTCCCTTCATTCCTATGGGCTGGGGAGATGGCTCAGGGGATAAAGCGCCTGCTCTGCAAGCTTCAGTACCTGGGACAATTGCCCAGAAGCTCACAGACTAGCTAGATGAGTGAACAGCACAGTGCCCCTCTCTCTAGCAATTGTGACTCTCCTCACAGTTCTCCCTCATTCTTCCCATACCCCTTTTCCACAATTATGCGTGTGTGGTATTAGGGAGCAAATTCAGGACCTCTAGGCAAGCAGTCTAGCACTAAGCTACATCCTCAGTTCCTTCTCTGCATTACATTTGACCTGATAAATTCCCTCTCCTTTAAGTCTGACCCTCTAACTTCTTCCTCCTTTTTGGTGCCTCTATAGCTTCCTCTCTCTAACCCCTGAGGCCACATAGCTAAATAGTCAGTTCTTCTTTAAGGTTTGTCTTCTCAACATCCTGCACTCTGTGAAGGCTGGGGCCTACTGGTTGGTTCACTAGCACTACGGGTAATTTCCTGGCTATGCCAACAGAGCCTAAGAACCTGGGAGATGAAGGAGAGAGAGAGCTGAGTGGGGAAGCTGGGCTGCCCAGACCCTGGAACAGAATCCTGACCTATTGGAGGGGTAGATCTCAAGTCTATGTCCATGCTGACTCCCCTAACCCATCAAGCATCCTCCCTTTCCCTTTTCATCTGCTAATTACATCATATGCCATCTGCAAGTGGGAATCTGCTCCCCTCCCTGGGAATGGGGTAGGGTGGAGGTGTCCTGGGATTATGTATTCATAGTATGCTGATGTTCGATCAATTTTCTTTCCCTGACAATAGCTTTCCTGCCACCTACCCCTACACTCAGGAACCAGGGTGTATAATTGTTGGCATAGACGTCCCCCCTTAAATGGCCATGGAAAATGTACTTCTGACCATTTCAGAGGGTGGGTAAAAATTAGTATCTCCCTTGCTGGGGGTGGATAGAAAGGGCTGACCTCTTTGAGCTCAAAGGAGGCCGTCTCAACTGGTGGGGCTGCTGGCTGCTAGGGGCGAGGGGGGGTTTTCTGAGCTTATGTAAAACCCTACAGTGTGTTATGGAAAAGAATCCAGGTTCCATGTCCCAAAGGTTATGAGGCTTGCAACACAGCCCGCTCTGAACAACAGTGAGTGAAATCTTGACCTATCTGCACGAACCTCATTTCACACAGCCTCGAAATACCTCCGGTTCACCAAGACTGGAACACCTGTGGGGGGAGGGGCATGCAGAAAGTCTGGCCACCATGAAACTCAGTAGTATTCCAGGCTAGCAGCAGCCAAGAGTCCCTAAATCCAGTCCTGCTTGTCTGCAGGGCCACCCCAGACTGAGGTAAACAGAAACTATAAATAACTCCGGACAAGGGGTGGCTGCAAGGGAGAAGGGGTCGCTCAAGAGCCTGTCCCTGTCTCCATGGCAACTGCCCCAAACCCAACTGTTGACGTCATCCCACAGCTGCCAACCAGAGCCAGCAAGGAAGAGGGGCCTAGGACCCCCCACCCCGGAACCGGGTGGAGGCGACTGGGTGGCCTCACTTCCTGTAGGCCTCCTCCCTGGTCAGCTGGTCACATTCCCTGTCCCGCCGCGTTCTGGGAGCTGGACAGCCTCCCCCGACTGGGCCTGGCTAAGACGCTAGTACCAGCGGTGGCGGATTGGGAACGCCGTGACTCACCCTCTCCCTCCCCGCCTGCTTTTCCACCTGGGCAGAACCTAGTCCAGTACCCTGCGTGCTCCACTCCCACCCAAGCCCAGGCCCCCGGGACGGCTCATCCTGCTCTTCTGGCGCTGCTGCCCACAGAACCCAGAAAAGGGTGGGAGGTAGAAAGAGGAGGGAGCTGTGCCAATCTTCCTTGTCACTCCATAGTGCTGTGTAGTTCGAGCCCCAGCATTCTCTCCCCACGCCCCACTGTCAATGCGACGAAGGTGGATGGTGCAGGGAGCGAGGATCCAGGTGTAATTCTTGCTTCTCCTCAAACCAGCTGTGTGACCTTGAGAACGTTACTAGCCTCTCTGGGCTAGTAGCTACATTTGCCAGATGGCCGGACCCTCCCTCAGAAGGCTGCATCTCGGCTGAGCGCTGCAGACCCAGGGTGCAGCCTCACAGACGGTGGGTGATCAGAGCACCGCTATTGTTATACATTAGACTGCACACAGTAGACACCAGCCTGGACACACATCAGAACTGGCTTCAGTCGGGACGGGAGGATTGCGGCTTCTTAAGCTGACTTAGCAGGGTTTAGAGCCCCCTCCTCAAATTAGTTCTACAAGGTGTCCAGCCCTGCGTGCAAAGTCCCCACAGCAGCCACCACTTCCAGTGACAAGATCTAGTCCCCCGACAGCTGCCAACACGATCTTCTCCTGCTTCAGCTATGCCGGGGTTGGGGGCCCCTGGCCAGACTCAGGCACCTCGGGCCCGGCCTCCAAAGCGGCTTAGGTCGGTCCGAGTCTGGGGAGATTAACTCATCTGGGAGGCTGCCTGCATCCCTGTCGCCCTCTCCACGGTCCCAGATCAGCCTGCCCCGCGGCGTGGGCAGCGCGGGCGAGCCGGTCCGAGGCCCAGGCTGGCGCCTCGGGCCCGTGCCTCCGGCCTGCCCGCCGCTGAGCCCCGGGGCACGGCGACCGCGGCCTTGCGGAGGGAAGGAAGGAGGCGGCACCGGGCGCGGCAGGCCCGGAGGCGGCGGCTTTTGTGGAGCGCAGCGGCGTCCTCCGCGCCAGGGGGGAGGGGAGGGAACGCTCGGCGCGGCCCGGGTCGCACGCAGGAACGGGGTGCGGGGGGGGGGGAGCGACAGGACCGGACCCACCGCGCCAGGAGACTCCAGAATCACCGCGCCCTATCCCCGCCCGGCCCCGGGCCCCGGAAACGGCGCGGACACTCACATGGCTGCGCTGGGCTGCAGGGACCTCGCGCGGTCGGTGCTCTCGGCGTTGGCCGGCCCGATCGCGCCGCAGCTGCCGCTGTCGCCGCCGCTGGCGCCGGTCCTCCCTCCTCCCTCCCGCCGCCCCGCCCCTGGCCCGCCGGGCCCCACCTCCCGCGCTCCCCCCTCCTCCCGCACCCCTAGAGGAGCCCGCGGCTATCTCCGCCCTCCTGGGTAACGGGGCCCGGTGACCCACGACCCAGTCCACCTCCTTGTGGACAGGGGAGATCTGGGGGGACACCAGGGAGTCTGTACGAAACCAGCGGCTTCCTGGGAACCGCGCGCCGGGGAGAGGGGCGCTAGGGAGCCCCTCCTGTTTACCTCCACCCCAGATCCCTAGGGTTCCAAAGACCTCAGGCCTCCGGTTTGTGACCGCCATAAACCGGTCTCTAGAGCTGCCAGGGCCGGTTGGGGTTAGTTGGAGAAAAGGGTCAGGGCCAGTTTCTCCGGAGGAAAGTGACTGCGAGACCAGCCGCCTAGCCATCTCACACCTTCTGGGCTAAGACACTGCCCCTCTTGCCTTTTCAGCCAGCCTCAGTTTCCCCCGTGTAGGATCAGGTAACCCTTTTTACCATTGTTTGGCTGGTAAATTCAAACTTAAAAACGCCAGACCATGCATTCGGCGCTCATTGAATACTGTTATCTGGGGAATCATAGATTTTACTCCTGGGATACAGATGGGGAACCTGGCAGGGTCTGAGTATGTAAACTGGGCACACACAGGGCTGGGATGCTGGCCTTCCACAAGAATGTGGTAAGGTGAAGCTGAGAACTGACCCCATTGGGGTCAAAAGACTAACTCTACTTCCCTCCCCTTCCCATTAATCAGATGCCGCTGGCTCTCCACCGTTTGGTTCCCCTGGCCTGTCTGGTCTCTGCTTGTTGCAGCTCCTCATCTTTAGAGATAGGACAAACATACCGAAGAGGGGAGGGATTTTAAGAACTGGATTACTCGCTCACTACCCATCTCTAAGGTCATCTTCTCAGCAAGGCTTTTTTTGTTTGTTCTGTTCTGTTTTGTTTTTTTGAGGTAGGGTCTCACTCTAGTCCAGGCTGACCTGGAATTCACTATGTAGTCTCAGGATGGCCTCGAACTCAAGGCATTCATTCTTAAAGCACTATCTCTTCAGACAGCCTCTCTCTATTACACTTTGTCCAGCTTCTGGTCAACTCTCTTCTGCTTTGCACCAAGGCCATGTAGCAAGCAAACTGTGTATGCGTAGGGACCTGACTATGATCTCTAAGCATTATGGGGCCAGAGCCTCAGAAGTACTTCTCAGCATTACTCTGGCTCATCATGAGGATTCAAGAACTATTGTGCCAAGCATGATGGCGCACACCTTTAATCCCAGCACTCAGGAGGCAGAGGTAGAAGGATCGCTGTGAGTTCCAGGCCACCCTGAAACTACATAGTGAATTCCAGGTCAGCCTGGGCTACAGTGAGATCCTATCTTCAAAAAACAAAACAAAAAAAAAAAGAAATTAATTAGATGAGTACATGAATGAACAAAATACATGATCTCTCAGTGTCCTGCCCTACTACTACCTTCCTTTCATTGTGCTATTTAGTCTTCTTGTTCACTTGTTTGTTTCTGAGGAAGGGTCTCACTCTAGCCCAGGCGGATCTGGCACTCACTCTGTAGTCACAGGCTGGCATCACAGCAATCCTCCTACCTCTGCCCACTGAGTTTTGAGATTAAGGGTACCCATTTTCTCTCTCCCTCACCTTCTCTTTTCTCCCTCCCCCTCTCTCATTCTCTGGGAATCTAACCTAGACCCTTACTCTGCTAGGCAAGTGCTATCTTACTGAGCACTGTCCTTGGTTTTCTGAGAGAGTCTTGCTCTCTCCTCTTGCCTCTGCCTCCCAAGTGTTGGGATTGCAAACATGCATCAATCCACCTGGCTCCTAATTCTCTAGATTATATTTACTTAATGTATTTTTATTTGTTTGTTTGTTTTGTTTTTTGGTTTTTTGAGGTAGGGTCTCACTCTAGCCCAGGCTGACCTGGAATTCACTATGGAGTCTCAGGGTGGCCTCGAACTCACAGCGATCCTCCTACCTCTGCCTCCCAAGTGCTGGGATTAAAGGCGTGCGCCACCACACCCGGCTCACTTAATGTATTTTTTAATTAAATTCCTCTGCTACTCCCCCCACCCTCCCTCCATTCATTCATTCATTCAACAAATTCTTCCTGAGCACCCAGGGTTAGATAGCATGCTTATTGCTGGGTTGACAATGGCAGAGAGCTGTTCTTGTGTCATCACTTAGCTCCCCAAGGCATTATGTGAAGAACTCTTTCAAAGTCTGGAGAAACCGTTACCTTCTCCAGTGCTGGCCTTGTGCATGCTATGCAAGCACTCTACCACTGAGCTACATTCTTTAGCCTGAAAAATCCCCATTTTCAATGGACAAAATCCATTGCTCTTCATATTCAGCCCTTCTGTCATATGTCTGGTCACATCTCTCCATTGTTATTGCTCATACCAGGCCCTAAACTGCTTTTTTTCCCTGACCATTCTATTTCTACTTTCAACACCAAAAATTGATCTCTACCCAAAAGCCCAAGTGATTTTTTTTGAAGGGGGGCTCCAAGGTAGGGTTTTTCCAGGTGTGGTAGTGCACATCTTTCATCCCAGCACTTGGGAGGCAGAGGTAGGAGGATCGCCATGAGTTCAAGGTCACCCTGAGACTACATAGTGAATTCCAGGTCAGCCTGTGCTAGAGTGAGACCCTATCTTAAAAGAAAAAAAAAAGTCTTGCTGGGTATGGTGGTGCACGCCACTCGGGAGGCAGAGGTAGGAGGATTGCTGTGAGTTCAAAGCCACCCTGAGACTACATAGTGAATTCCAAGTCAGCCTGGGCTAGAGCAAGACCTTACAGGCAGAGGTAGGAGGATTGCTGTGAGTTCAAAGCCACCCTGAGACTACATAGTGAATTCCAAGTCAGCCTGGGCTAGAGCAAGACCTTACCTTGATTTTTTATTTTTCAAGGCAGGGTCTCGCTCTAGCCCAGGCTGACTTGGAATTCACTATGTAGTCTCAGGGTGGCTTTGAACTCACAGCAATCCTCCTACCTCTGCCTCCCGAGTGCTGTTATTAAAGGTGTACGGGACGACGCCCAGCCCAAGTGATCTTTCAAATCATGAATGAATTTGATCATATCCTCCTGCTCAAGAGATTTCAACGGTTCCTCATTATTGTCTAGCTTGTGATGGGCCTCAGGGAGGTCTGACCTAGGATGAGTTCACTTCCTTGTCTCCCACCTATTCCGCACCAGGTCTATGCTGCTTCCCCTTCCACTATACCAGCTGGTCTGCAGTTCCCTGAACATGCTCATCACCCTTGGGCCCTGCCTTTTCTCCCAACTTCGCTTCTGCCTGGGATGCTATGCCACTTCCCTATTCACTTGACAAATTGCTCAAGAGGTGTCCTTCAGTGCCCTCTGGCTTCCCTTTACCTCCTCTGGGCACTCATCACTGTTTATTGTCCTTGTCTATGGCTAAAACTGTGTCCACCAGGACCAGGCACACATGGGGCTGCATGCAGTAAGCAGATGGCACTTCTGAGTTCACCTTGCCCTCTCACCTTTCCCAAAAGTAGCCGGGCGTGGTGGCCCACGCCTTTAATCCCAGCACTCGGGAGGCAGAGGCCTTTATGCAACCACTAGCAAGCTGGTCCAGGAAGGATACAGCAGAAACCCTCTCCTCAGGGGAGACACCTGAGGTTTAGGGAAGGCAGAATTTTCCAGGTCACGTGGTTAGGAAGGGCTGGGTCTGAGTTCCAAATGGGCTTCCTGAGTCATAGTCAGTTTGGCTCTGCCTGAGTCAGGCATCATTCCCTAAGCACATCCTTCACCAGGAGCTGAGTTTGGCTTTAGCAAGGAATCATGGGTGCTTCTAAAAGAACTCACGTTCTTGAAGGGAATGACTCAGGCTGTAGAAAAATTCCTCTAGCAGACACACTAGATGGTAAAGGCCCTGATGAACCCTTGGGGCTCACATATGATGATGTCTGCTCCGTTTTGAGAAGTTATGCAATTTAAGTTTGAAAACCCAGAAAAATTGAGACTTCTTTCACCCTATCCCACAGCCCCCACGAGTTACAGCTCTTTGGGATACAACTTCCTCCCACTTTCTGAGAAGAGATAGTATGGAAACCTTCCTCCTACTGTGCTTTGGCCATGTCATTCTTTCATTTGCCAGATATTCACCAAGCATTCATGGAATGTCTGCCATGTGTCCACCCACCTGGGGGGGGGGGACCAGGTCATCACTACCACTGCCCTTTAGAGCTCACAATCAAAACAGGTACATCCCCAAGTTTGTACCTTCTACATATCAAAGCTGAGGGTAGATATGTATGAGATTGAATGTCCACATTTATGTAAGTGTGTGTGCTGGTTTGGAAGGCTTTTCTTTTTTGTTTGTTTGGTTTTTTGAGGTAGGGTCTCACTCTAGCCCAGAGCTGACCTGTAATTCACTATGTAGTCTCAGGATGGCCTTGAACTCATGGCGATCCTCCTACATCCCAGCACTCAGGAGGTAGAGGTAGGAGGATTGGCGTCTGGAGTTTGTTTGCAGTGGCTGGAAGCCCTAACACACCCTCTCTCTCTCCTCTGTCTTTCTTTCTCTCTCTCTCTCTACCACTTTCTCTCTTTCTTTTTTTTTTTAAATATTTTTTATTTATTTATTTGAGAACGACAGATAGAGGGAGAGAGAGAGAGAGAATGGGCGCGCCAGGGCTTCCAGCCTCTGCAAACAAACTCCAGACGCGTGCGCCCCCTTGTGCATCTGGCTAATGTGGGACCTGGGGAACCGAGCCTCGAACCGGGGTCCTTAGGCTTCACAGGCAAGTGCTTAACCGCTAAGCCATCTCTCCAGCCCACTTTCTCTCTTTCTTAAATAATAACTTAAATTTATTTTTTGTTTTTTGGTGTTTTTTTTTTTTTTTTTGGTTTTTCAAGATAGGGTCTCACTCTGGTCCAGGCTGACCTGGAATTCACTATGTAGTCTCAGGGTGGCCTTGAACTCATGGCAATTCTCCTACCTCTGCCTCCCGAGTGCTGGGATTAAAGGCATGCGCCACCACGCCTGGCTATATTTTTTTTAGGAAAGAAATATTCAGGAGGCAGAACACAGAGCTTGTGCTTCTAAAGGATCTAGAGAGAGGGAGGCATCCTAGATGATGAAGGGGCTTTGGGACTGTGTGTTTCTTCAGTGGGGTAGGGAGACAGAGAATCAGATTAGGGGAAAGGTGACATATCAGTTAAGACAGATGGAATCTGAAGGGAAGTGTCCAGAGCACAACCAGATGATAAAAGAGGGATGTAGGCTAAAGACAGCTTTTGGTTGTAACATTTTTTTTTTCCTTTTCTTTTTACAAGGCAGCATCTCATTGTAGCCCAAGGTGATCTGAAACTCACTCTGTAGCTCCAGGCTGGCCTTGAACTCTCAAACTCATGGAGATCCTCCTACCTCAGCCTCCCAACTGCTGGGATTAAAGGTGTGAACCACCACACTGGGCCTAAAGATAGCTTTTAGAAGACAGTAGTCAGTCAAGTTAGGAAGAAGTTAAGTGAAAGTTCACCAAAAGTGCTGGGCGTGGTGGCGCACGCCTTTAATCCCAGCACTTGGGAGGTAGAGGTAGGAGGATTGCCATGAGTTCGAGGCCACCTTGAGACTACACAGTGAATTCCAGGTCAGCCTAGGCTAAAGCAAGACCCTACTTCCCCCCCAAAAAAAATGTGCTAGAAAAGGAATATGAGGGCTATCTGGCTATGACATCTGTCACCCCATTGATTCCACTGGTCTGGGTGATCCTTCACTACTCTCTGTGCATCCTTCCTGAAGCTACATGTACTCCTTTTAAGAGGATGACCTTCCCCAAATAGAGGAAGACCTGTCTTCCATCAAGGTTATACAGTCAAGGGTATATGAGCGCCTGTGCTGTCCTGCTAGAACACCCAAACAAAAGTGCCTGACAAGTAGCCTGCTAGAAAGAACAAGGGGGTAAAGGAAGGTTCAAAGGGCTAAGTGTGTGGCTATGTGCTCATTACCCACATTCATTCATCTTCCATGCCTCTCCAATCCTAGTTCAGATCCTACTCTTCATCATGTAAGTTAAATAGCTCAGAGGTTAAGGCACTTACCTACAAAACCCAAGGACCCAGGTTAGATTCCCCAGTGCCCATGTAAAGCCAGATGCACAAGGTAGCACCCATGTCTAGAGTTCATTTGCAATGGCTAGAGACCCTGGTGTACCCATTCTCTCTCTATCTTTCTGCCTTTCTCTCTCAGATAAGTAAGTAAAATTAAAAATAAATAAATAAATAAAGTCAAGGGGCTGTACAGATGGCCCAGTGGTTAAGGTGCTTGCCTTCAAAGCCATTACCTGGGTTTGATTCTCTAGTACCTATGTAAAGCCAGATGCACAAAGTGGTGCATGCAACTGGAGTTTGTAAGAAATTAAAAGTTAAGCCGGGCGTGGTGGCGCATGCCTTTAATCCCAGCACTCAGGAGGCAGAGGTAGGAGGATCGCCATGAGTTCGAGGCCACCCTGAGACTCCATAGTGAATTCCAGGTCAGCCTGGGCTAGAGTGAGACCCTACCTCGAAACTCCCCCCCTGCAAAAAAATTAAAAGTTAAGGGTCAGCTGGGTGTGGTGGTGCACATCTTTAATTCCGGCACTCAGGAGACAGAGGTAGGAAGATCACTGTGAGTTCAAGGCCACCCTAAGACTACATAGTGAATTCCAGGTCAGCCTGAGCTAGAGTGAGACCCTACCTCAATAAAACAGAAAAAAAAAGAAAAGAAAGTCAAAGGTCAGCCAAGCATGATGGTGCATGCCTTTATTCCCAGCAGTTGAGGTAGGAGGATTGCTGTGAGTTTGAGGCCACCCTGAGACTACATAGTGAATTTCAGGTCAGCCTGGGCTAGAGCAAGATTCTACTTAGAAAAACAAAAAGAGAGAAGGGGAACATCAGGGCCTCTAGCCATCGCAAATGAAATCCAGACACATGCACCACCTTGTGCATCTGGTTTGCATGGGTTCTGGGGAATAGAACCTGAGTCCTTAGGCTTTTCAGGCAAGTGCCTTAACTGCTAAGCCATCTCTCCAGCCCTCTTTTACTTTTTTTTTTTTTTTTTGAGGTAGTGTCTTGCTACCAACTGAGCTACATCTTCAACCCAGAAAGTCTTCTTTGAGGTAGTGACATTGGAGCTAAGACCTTACTGACAACAAGGAAAATAGTCACAGAATGATTCAGAGGAAGAGTATCCCAGGAAGAAAGAACAGCAAGGGTGACAGCTAGGAGGTAGGCAGGATCTTGCTGTATTTAAATCTGTAGGCTACAGGAAAAGAAAGGAAGTAAGGTCAAAACAAGGTCAGAGCGGCTGAGGGGGAGGACTTTTATATCTCTGAACACAGAAGATTGTTCACCACAGTAAGAACAGTAGAGTGGAGAAAGCTCCAGAACATCCTGGGTCTGAATTCATTGGCCCTGAGAACTGTGCCAGTAGACCATCATATCCTGGAATAGTAATTTCACTTGTTTGGATTTTCTTCACTGTTTGCAGTAAACTTGGCATATTTTCAAAAGCAGCATGGCTGTGACTTGTCTGGACATCTCCAGGCTGGCTTCCACGTTGAGAGGTGTAACTTTCTAGGCTGGGTGGGCAGCTTCCTTAGGAACTCCCCAAACACCCAGCTAGCTGTCTCTGCTATTGTCCCCACCAATCCAGCTTCAAGCCTACAGGGGGAGCTATGAGCAGGGCCATACCAGCCTGGTGTAGGCAACGGGTGGGGTGACTGTGTGTCCCTCAGGCTGAACCAGGCGTCCTTTTTTTCTTCCTGACGCCTTTCTCCTAAGGGACAAGTGGAGGGATGTCTTAGATCATGAGATGATCTGCTGCCATAGGACCTTTTCAGGCTAGCCCCCACCCCCTATGAAGGTTGTAGTGGGTGGTACATAGTTTGTTTCTGAGTTTACTGTTAGAAGTGTTTGACAGAGACATGTGGAGGATGGGGTATCATGGTGGAAAGGGTCCTGAACACAGCATCAAGGCTTTTAGCGTGAGATCATGTCCTAGGGGTGAGGACCCCCAAACTGACCCCTGCTGTGCCTGGTCCAAGCCCAAGTAGAGTTGGCCTTTGGTGCCACCGTGTGGGAAGTATCCACAGTACAGTTTTAGACCTCCCCCGAATTGTACAGAGTCCAGTAGTACCCCATCAATTGGGTTCTGTCTTCTTAAATAGTCACTGGAGTGAGTGTGCAGTGCACTACTCGTTTAGTCAGATGTGACAGGCTTGCTTACGTCAAACCTGGAGAGACCATCACCACTAAAACTGCCCCATAGTCCAGTCCCCTTCAGGAAGGATCCACACTCTCTGTCCTTACATTTCTCAGTCTTTGCCTCCTTTGAGCTACTCCAGGAGTAGCTTGAAGCTGTCTTCTTCTCTTGGAAGCTTCCTTTGGTTTCTATGACTGCTGCTCTAAGGCTGCTAGCTGTTTCCTGGACTGGGGGATGGTTTCCCTTCCCTCTTTCTTGATATGTCTTTCTAGGGCTTCCCAACAACTTCCAGGGGCTTGTTTCTGGACCTGCAGTGGTACCTTGAGTTTTAGTCTCCCTTCTCTCATTCCATTCCTCTCCCCTTAGGATGACCCTTGAGCACCAAAAACTCAAGGTAAAGTTGATCCTATCTCCTCTCCTCAGAACTATTCTGAGTCATCGTGTTATCTTTCCCGTAATACTCCATCTTCCTTATATATATATATATCTTCATATATATACATATAATCATCCTGCTTTAACCATGCCACTACCTACAACCTTTGTCTGGCCTTAGTGTCTTTAATTTCTTTTTCTTTTCTTTTTATTTATTTGCAAGCACACACACACACACACACACAGAGAGAGAGAGAGAGAGAGAGAGAGAGAGAGAGAGAGAGACAGAGACAGAGACAGAGACAGAGAGAGAATGGGTGTACCAGGGCCTCCAGCCACTGCAAATGAACTTCAGATGCATGTACCACTTGTGCATCTGGCTCTTGTGGGTCCTGGGGAGTTGAACCTGGGTTCTTTGGCTTTGTAGGCAAGTGCCATAACTGCTAAGCTATCTCTCTAGCCCTAGTGTCTTTAATTTCAACGGGTTGGTCCTGTTTCCTCCCTCAGACCCTGTCCCTCCTCACTTCCTGTGGTGGTTTGAATGTAAAATGTCCCCCATTGCCTCCTGAATTTGTGGTTAAACTTCATACTTAATCTCCAGCTGGTGGAGCCTTTGGGCAGTAGAGCCTTGCTGGAGGCAGTATGTCATTGGGAGCTGGCCTTGGGGTGCTATGGCTTGCTCTACTTGCTGTACTGAGCAACCTCTCTACAATCTCCCTGCTGATGTGGAGATGTAATACACAGCTGCCAGGTCCTGCCATGCTTTCCCTATGATGATGAAGCTTCCCCTAGAAACTGTAAGTTGGACATAAATCCTTTCCTTCCACAGGTAGCTTCTGGTTGGATACTGTGTCCCAGCAATGAGAAAGTAAGTGCTACGCTTTCTCATTGGCCCTTCATGTCTGGCCGGATCCATCGCCAGGAAGACCTAACTGTCCAGCCAGAGAGAGCTTTTTTCATTGTGTCCCCAGAATACACTCTTGCTTTTCCATGCCCCCCTATCTCTTCATAGGCTATTCTGTGCACTTCAATGTTTTTTCTTCTTTCTTTTACCTAACTCACTCCTGCTTATTATAAGTTCAATATCAGCTGACACCTCACTTTTTTTTTTTTTTTTTTGGTTTATTGAGGTAGGGTCTCACTCTAGTCCAGGCTGACCTGAAATTAACTCTATAGTCTCAGGGTGCCCTTGAACTCACAGGATCCTCCTACCTCTGCCTCCCGAGTGCTGGGATTAAAGGCGTGCGCCACCACGCCCGGCTCAACCTCACTTTTTTTGAGGTGGCTTCCATGGTCTCCAGTCTTGATCAGGAGGTGTGTGCATGTGTGTGTATGTTGTTCATGTACATGTATGCATGTGAGAGGGGTGCACATGTGGGTCCATGTACACATGGAAGACAGAAGCTAACATTGGGTGTACTCCTCAATTGCTCTCCATGTTGGTTTGCTTTTTTCTTTTTTGGTTTTTTTGAAGTAGGGTCTCACTGTAGTCCAGGCTGACCTGGAATTCACTATGTAGTCTCTCTGAACTCACATCAGTTCTCCCAAGTGCTTTTAAAAAGAGCCACCCAGGGATAAGGAGATAGCTCAGCAGTTAAAGTGCTCACTTGAAAGGCCTGCTGGCCTGTGTTCAATTTCCCAGCACTCATGTAAAGTCCAATACCAAGTGGTAAATGTGTCTATGATCCCAACAGACCCACAGCAATGGAAGACGGAGCCAAAAGAATCCAAAGCTAGTGGGTCAGCTAGTCTGACATTTGTTTGCAATCTGGCATTATTCTGCAGTGGCCAAAACCCCTATCTCAAAAAAGGGAGAACACAGACACCTGAAAGTTGTCATCTGACCTCCATATACAAACTATGGCATGCTTGCCCCCATACATGCAAATAAATAAAAATTAAAAACAAGAGAGCCACCTGCTCATGATCAGAGCTTCCTACTCTAAGGGCAAGGCCACATTCACACTGAATCGTCTGACTATACCCAGTTACTATACTCAGAACCCAGTTCTTTTTTTTTTTTTAGGTAGGGTTTCACTCTAGCCCAGGCTGACCTGGAATTCACTTTGTAGTCTCAGGGTGGCCTTGAACTCATGGCTATTCTCCTACCTTTGCCTCCTGAGTGCTGGGATTAAAGGCGTGCACTACCACACTAACTTTTTGTTTGTTTGTTTGTTTGTTTGTTTGTTTTGTTTTTTTCAAGGCAGGGTCTCACTCCAGTCCAGGCTGACCTGGAATTCACTATGGAGTCTCAGAGTGGCCTTGGACTCATGGTAATCCTTCTACTTCTGCCTCCCAAATCTTGGGATTAAAGACGTGCACCATCATGCCCGGCCATGGGACCAAGACTCTTACCTTCCTCTCCAGGGCTTCCTTGCTGCCCTAGATGACATTGTTAGGTGAGTTGGGATCCTTGAAGGCCAGGGGAAGAGAATTGGTTGGAAGAGAATTGTCCTAGGAGCTCCTGTCCTAGAGGAATGGTAACCATCAGCCCAGGCTCTTTAGAGCCCAGGGAACTGTCCCAAGATGCTAGTGGAGTTAGTGTCCAGGTGCCTGCAAGTCAGCACATCTAAAGACCAGACCTAATTAGAATCCCTTCTTCCACAAGGCTGCACAGTGGGAGTGCTGGGCTACATGTTATTCAGGGAGGCCAGGAGTTCCTAAAGGGAGCTAGTGGCAGCTGTAACAGTCCACAGGTTAATTATTTCCAACGTCACATAGAAGAGAATGTGCTGAGTGAGACCTCCCCCACTCAGTCTTGGCCTCAAAGGGCACTGATCCCCAGACCGATGCCTAACGTAGTATTCCTGCAGACCTCTGCACCCTCATTCTGCTGTAGCTTCACAGGACTCCTGGCTCTTTGCGTCTGCTTTGCAGGGTCACAGCTCAGGCCTTTGCTCCCACTATGCCCTCTACCTGCTTCATGGGTGAACCCAGCTCCTTTGCTCAGGGAGTCTTGTAAACATTAGTGAAGTGAATTGGTCTGTAAACACAAAAAGTGCCAAAGAGGCTGGGTAGCACTTAACAGATACTCCTCCACCTTACCAAATTTGCTAAGCAAACAAACCAAAATAGAATGGAAAGGACCGGTCCTGTCTCTTCTCATGCCTCTCCTCCCAAAACTGCTCTACTTGAATTTTTTTGCAACAGCCCCACAATCCCCACAGTGCCCTTCATGCTCTCAAATCTTCTTTGTCATTAACCCAAGTATAATGACATGCTCAATGAGTTCCTGTTGAATCTGGAGGCCTTGGGCACTGGGAGACTTCCTGTCTCCTCACCTTGCCTGGATGGTGCCATCTTGGTTGGTTGTTCCAAACTGCCCAAAGGTACAAACAAGCTCTCTCTAGCTTAAGCTGCCTGGATCCTTGTGCTTTCTCTTGGTTTTTCTCAGGCCGTTTTGTTCCAGTGTTTCCAGAATAGCTTGGCTTTATGGTTTCACACGAACACTGAAAGCTTTCCCTGAGATTTCTCTTTGCTTTTTTACTGAAATCTGTTTTCCATCTCCCTTGGCCTGTAAAACCCCATGACTCATTTACCCAGCAAGCAGTGTCTTCTCCACTGGGATTTCTCACAGGAAATCTGAGAACAGCAGGGACATCTCATTTTTAGCCCCCTTCCCCCCCCCCCCCGCACCTCTTCTGGCTCTGGCTTTTCTAATCTAAAATCCTGATTGGTGATATCACAAGAGGTATTGAAGTTGTTAGTTTTTCCCTTGAGTTAAATAGCTCTCATTAAATCAGGGCCCTGTATCCTCAGGGGTCCAGGCCAGAGCTTTTACAAAGTCTCCAAGGCTCCCTTAATCTCCAAATCCTTCAAGATCTCAAAATTATCTTTGTTGCTTTACTGTTTCCACATAATGACAGTTTCTGGAGCTCTCTGGAAATCTAGAAAACTATTTCTAATATTTTTAAATGCCAAACTTCTTATCTTTCCTAGGCTCTCAGGAATCTGCATGCATGCACACATGCACACACACACTTTCTAATTTCTAAAACTTTTTCAGGGCTGGAGAGACGGCTTATTTGGCTTTTATTGAAGTAGAGTCTGAGAGAGAAAGAAAGAGAGAGAGAGATTGAGAATGGGCACATGAGGGTTGTAAACAAACTCCAGATACATTGCCACCCTGTGCATCTGGACATTGAGGAATTGAACCCAGGCTGTTAGGTTTTGTAAGCAAGTGCCTTAACTCCTGAGCCATCTCTCCAGCCACCCCCACCTTTTTTTTTTTTTTTTTTTTTTTTTTTTTGGTTTTTCAAGGTAGGGTCTCGCTCTAGCCCAGGCTGACCTGGAATTCACTATGTAGTCTCAGGCTGGCCTCAAACTCACGGCAATCCTACCTCTGCCTCCCAAGTGCTGGGATTAAAGGCATGCACCACCACACCCGGCCCCCCCCCCAACCTTTTTTAAGTTTTAAAAATTGTATTTTTATTTACTTATTTATGAGAAAGAAAGAGAGAGAGAAGGAGAGAATCGGCGTGTCAGGGTGTCTAGCCACTGCAAATGAATTCCAGACACAGGTGCCACCATGTATATCTGGCTTACAAGGGTTCTGGGGAATTGAACCTGCATCCTTAGGCTTTGCAGGCAAGTGCTTTAACTGCTAAGCCATCTCTCCATCCCCATTTTTTGTTCTTTTTGAGACAGGGTCTTTCTAGATAGCCCAGGCTGGTCTCAAATTCATGATAGTCCTGCCTCAATCTCCTAAATAGTGGAAGTACAGTCTGTAATCCCTTGCCCAGCACAAAATGCTTCTCTATTTTTTTATTTGTTCTTATCAAGGTAGATAGCTCAGGTTCACCTGAAACTTACTCTGCAGTCCCAGGCTGGCCTTGAACAAACATGAATCCTCCTATCTCTGCCTCTTTTTTTTTTTTTTTCGAGGTAGGGTCTCATTCTAGCCCAGGCTGACCTGGAATTCACTATGGAGTTTCAGGGTGACCTTGAACTCATGGCAATCCTCCTACCTCTACCTCCCAAGTGCTGGGATTAAAGACGTGCACCACCACGCCCGACTCTTTTTAAAAGTTTTTTTTTTTGTTTATTTTTTATTTATTTACTTGAGAGCGACAGACAGAGAAAGAGGAAAGAGGCAGAGAGAGAGAGAGAGAGAGAGAGAGAGAGAGAGAGAGAGAGAGAGAGAATGGGCACGCCAGGGCCTCCAGCCACTGCAAACGAACTCCAGACGCATGCACCCCCTTGTGCATCTGGCTAACGTGGGTCCTGGGGAATCGAGCCTCGAACCAGGGTCCTTAGGCTTCACAGGCAGACGCTTAACCTCTAAGCCATCTCTCCAGCCCCTATCTCTGCCTCTTCAGTGCTGGGATTAAAGGTGTGCACTACCATGCCTGGCTCTAGTCCTACTATTTTTTTTTTTTTCCATGTTTCGAGGTAGGATCTCACTGTAGCCCAGGCTGACCTGGAAGCCACCATGCCCAGCTCCAGCCCTATTTTTATTATCTTTATTTTTAGACATAAAGTTCAGGTTGGCCTTGAAGTTTCTGTCCTCCTGCCTCAGCCTCCCTAGTATCTGGGATTACATGTATGCAGTCCCATACCAAACAACTACTAGCACTTTTAAATTATATATATATATATATTTGTGTGTGTGTGTGTGTGTGTGTGTGTGTGTATGGGCACCCACACCACTACATGGACATGGAGGTCAGAGGACATCCTCAAGGTATCTATGCTCCACCTTCTTTGAGTCAGGGTCTCTTGCCATTGCAAATGAACTGCCAGACTGCAAATTAACCCATCGTTGTAGGTGTGTTAGGATCCTGGATGCATGAGCCTCTTTGCATTCAGCTTTTTTTTTTTTTTTTTTTTTTTGGCACGCCAGGGCCTCAGCCACTGTAATCAAATTCCAGACGCTAGCGCCCACTTAGTGGGCATATGCGACCTTGCGTTTGCTTCACCCTTGTGTATCTGGCTAATGTGAGATCTGGAGAGGAGACCATGGGTCCTTAGGCTTCGCAGGCAAGCGCCTTAACTGCTAAGCCATCTCTTTGGCCCTATATTCAGCTTTATGTGGGTCCTAGGGACTTGAAACCTGGGCTGGCAGGCTTTGTAAGCAAGTGCCTTTAACCATTGAGCCATCTCCCCAGCACAAGTCATTATCACTTTTGAGGTCTTTTTTTTTTTTTTTTTTTTGAAGCAGAGTCTCACTCTAACCTAGGTTGATCTGGAATTTACTCGTTAGTCCAGGCTGGGATTTTCAGTGTGTACCACCACTCTGGGCTTGTTAGTTTTGAGGACTTAATATGTACCAGACACAGGTGTTATCCCTTGGTCACTCCCACACTTCAACCACATGAAGTTGTCAGAATCAAGCCAGAGGACTCATCTAGATGTCACTGGTAACCCCAGACTAGGAGGTTGAAACAGGGAAGATTGCTGTGAATTTTTGGCCAACGTGAGCTATACAGCAAGACCGTTTGAAACAAACACAAAAAGTGAAAACAACACCCCCTGCCCCCCACCAAAATTGGTCAGAATCAAAATGGAGTTGTTAGGAGCCGCGCAGACGCTATTACAAGCTGGCGCCGGTTTCTGGCCTCTTATTGGTCACAGCTGGTGTAAATTTAGCACAGTGCGCATGCTCCAACCCGTTGCGGGCCGATGCTAATGAGGCATCCAGAAAGTAACCAATCACTGGTGGCCACATATCCACAGTTGACCAATCATTTGTGGGTAAGCAGCCTAAACCCTATATAAACAGTTGCCTTTCGTGGTTCTGGGTCTTCGCGTCTTCGCATCTAGCAGTTTGGCAGTCCCTAATAAAGTGTGTTCAGAAGAATCCTGATTGTGGCGTCCTCCTTGCTGGTGAGGCGGGCGTGACAAGTGGTGCCGAAACCCCGGGAATTGAAGAACATCTTGCACCAGCGAAGACCCCTGTTTTAAGGAGGATTCAGAACTGACACACGGGACGGTCGGATCCGGACTTTTTTCTGAGAGGTATGCTGCCCTGGGAGGTTGATGCTATTGTTATGATTTTCTTCTTGCCCTGTGTGCTCATTAAAGTGAAAGAGGGCCAGAGGACTTTAGCGGAACATCAGGACAGTATGTCAGAAACAGAAAAAAGGGAACAAAAAGGAAAACAGAATAAAAGGAAGGAACAAAATGTAATGAAGGTTAATGGTAAAAAGAAAACTAAGGTTAATGGTAAAAAGAAAACTAAGGTTAAAGATTTAGAAGGTAATAAAAGGAAGGAACAAAATGTAATGAAGGTTAATGGTAAAAAGAAAACTAAGGTTAATGGTAAAAAGAAAACTAAGGTTAAAGATTTAGAAGGTAATAAAAGGAAGGAACAAAATGTAATGAAGGGTAATGGTAAAAAGAAAACTAAGGTTAATGGTAAAAAGGAAACTAAGGTTAAAGATTTAGAAGGTAATAAAAGGAAGGAACAAAATGTAATGAAGGGTAATGATAAAAAGGAAACTAAGGTTAAAGATTTAGAAGGTAATAAAAGGAAGGAACAAAATGTAATGAAGGTTAATGATAAAAAGGAAACTAAGGTTAAAGATTTGGAAGGTAATGATTTGTATCCTTTATTAAGTGAATTCAAACATTTACATGTGGCAAGCTCATCAAGTTCTGAGACTGCTTCTGTAAGATCTTTTGAATCTTCAGATAGCGAAGGGGAGTTGGACTTGTATGATGAGGCTCTGTTAGAGGAGGAAGCTGACAGGCATCAGGCTGAGAGATATCGCCCTGACCCACCTGTTGTGCCTTCTGCCCCACCTTTAACAAATAGGGAAGTACTGAGATACATGGAGGGAACTTCTTTCTGCAAGCCAAAAGAAATAAGAAAAATTCAACAAATATTTCCAGTGTTTGACGATCCAGCTCAGGGCCGATATCATGAGCCCATAGGACATAAACAGTTAAAAGATCTTGCAGAGTCAGTTAGGACGTATGGGACTAATGCCTCCTTTACTCAGGCTCAGGTAGAGAGGCTCACTGCTTATGCAATGACTCCTGCAGATTGGTATAATACAGTGAAAGCCTGCTTAACAATGGGACAATATCTTGATTGGAAATCTATCTATCAAGATGCCTGTGCCGCTCAGGCTAGACAAAATGCTGCTAATGGTCAGCCATTTTGGACTTATGAAATGTTGACTGGCCAGGGACAATGGACGGTTAATCAGACGGCCTACCCTGTGGAGGTATATGGACAGATTAACCAGATAGCTGTACGAGCATGGAAAAGCCTGCCCAATAAAGGAGAAGTTACTGGCAACTTAACAAAAATAGTTCAAGGCATAAATGAACCTTTTTCGGATTTTGTGGCAAGAATAATGGAGGCTGCAGGTAGAATTTTTGGAGACCCTGATACTGCTATGCCCCTTATAGAACAGCTTGTTTATGAGCAATGTACAAAGGAGTGTAGAAATGCTATTACACCATGGAAAGGAAAAGGGCTTAATGCCTGGATGAAAGCATGCAGAGAGATAGGAGGTCCTTTGTCTAATGCGGGGATAGCAGCAGCTGTCCTTGCTGCAAAGAGGATTAGAGACATTACTTGCTATAATTGTGGGAAAAGAGGACACATAAAAAGGCAGTGTAAGAGTCAGATTCCAGGAAGTCAAGACAGAGTTAATGTACAGAAGAAAGTTCCTGGGATGTGTCCACGTTGTGGGAAGGGTAAATATTGGGCCAATGAGTGTAGGTTAGTTAAAGATATTAAGGGGAGAGTGATCACAAATGATTCTAATAGCCAGCCAAAAAACGGACAGAGGGGCCCTCGACCCCAGGGCCCTCAAATGTATGGGGCCATGAATGTCGAGCCACCCAAGGTATCCATGAGGCCACCGGGGAGCCACGGAGAGCCACTCTGGGTTCCGCAGGGTTGGACCTCTGTGCCACCACCGGAGCAGTATTAACACCACAAATGGGTTGTCAACCAATCCCCTCTGATTTTAAAGGACCCCTGCCCTCTGATACAGTAGGCTTGGTGCTAGGACGCTCATCTTCAGCTCTGAAAGGCTTAATTGTTCACCCTGGAGTTATAGATGAGGATTATGAAGGACAAGTAAAAATTCTGTGCTCTTCCCCTAGAGGGATATCTTCTATTTCCTGTGGGGATTGTATTGCTCAGCTTTTAGTATTGCCTAGCCTACATGGCTTGTTCCCTTATAAAAAGGATATTAGAGGAACAAAAGGTCTTGGATCCTCCAGAGGAGGATGTGCCTATGTCTCACTGGATCTGGATGAAAGACCAACCTTGGAGTTAATTATTCAAGGAAAAATTTTCTCTGGTATTTTAGATACGGGAGCAGATACTAGTATTATCTCCACCAAATGGTGGCCTTCTAATTGGCCTGTCAATCAGTCTTCACAAACTCTACAAGGGTTGGGATATGAGTCTTCTCCTAGTATAAGTGCTCAGGCTTTAAGATGGAGGGATCATGAAGGACGTGCGGGAGAATTCATACCATATGTACTCCCTTTACCAGTAAATTTGTGGGGACGAGATATTTTACATCAGATGAAGTTTAAATTGACTAATGATTACTCTAATCAGAGTCAACAAATTATGAGAGATATGGGGTGTGTTCCAGAAAAAGGATTAGGAAAAATGTCACAAGGAAGTCCAGAGCCTGTGACTGGTACTCAAAAATTAGATCGAAAAGGACTGGGTTTTTCCTAGGGGCCATTGAGGATGCTTTGCCCATACCCTGGGTGACGGAGGCACCTGTGTGGGTACCCCAATGGCCTCTCACCTCCGAGAAATTAAGAGCAGCAAAAGAACTTGTGCAGGAACAATTAACTATTTCCCTAGCTCTTTTTACACTTAATTTTTTAAATTTGGACGTGATGGGTAGGTCAGCAGCAGACAGGCATTGTCTGCCACCATCACCAGTTTCAGAAAAAATAAAATGGAAAGATGTTATATCTAATCAATGGAAGGGCCCGGATCTTGTTTTAATAAGATCCAGGGGAGCTGTTTGTGTTTTTCCACAGGATCAAGACAATCCCATTTGGGTTCCTGCCAGACTGACGCGAGTGGTCAAAGAGAGTCCAGAAAAGGATGAAGATCGTGATTGCTGTGCTGATGATATTACCCCTGTTCAACCTGCTGGGGATATGGACAGAACCCCTTTGGGGAATACTCTCAGTATTCCCAAAACCTCTACCTGTAATACATGAAGCTGTTCTCCTAGTTCTATGACTTTGTTTAGAACCAAAAAGAGATTTTGGGATTACTACAGCCATTGTGGCTGCTATTACTATATGCTGTTCTCCTAGTTCTATGACATTGTTTAGAATCAAAAGAGATTTTGGGATTACTACAGCCATTGTGGCTGCTATTACTATATGCTGTTCTCCTAGTTCTATGACATTGTTTAGAATCAAAAGAGATTTTGGGATTACTACAGCCATTGTGGCTGCTATTACTATACAAATTGCGGCGACTTTGAATAATTTATCAGCTAATGTAGCTAATACTTTGGATGTTCAAACTTCTATTAATTGGACTGGATATAGAAAGCTACCCTTTATTTGAAGGAATGGGCTGGAATGGGTTCCATGATGCTGTTTATGATTGCTGCTGCAATCGGGTGTTTTTGGTGTTTCTGTAAATTGCGAAGTCAAAGACTCAGAGACAATGCTATGCTAGTGCAAGCATTTGCTGCACTGGAATCAGGACATTCACCTAATGCTTGATTGATAACTCTGAAACAATAGGGAGCTGAAACCAGTGATTGGTGCTTACTCTGGGCCTCGTTGGTACCTGCATGATGTGCCTGTGTGTAATTTTGCTATTGCTTGACCTGGACGTTTTCTCCCTTCGTTTGAGCTGTCTTGTGGCCTTTGCACCCTGAGAGCTTATTCTCATTGCACCAGGTTAGGCATAAGACTTTTAGTTTTATTTCACACTCAGCCTTTGCACATCCCTGAGGAATAACTCATTGCACAGGATAAGGTGAGTTGTGAGTTTTCCAAGGCCTTATAACCTTGATCGCCTGTTGCCAGAAGTGGGAAAGGCTAGATCGGTGATTTGGTCCCTTGGTGTCTAAATAATAAAAAAAGGAAGGGGGATATGTTAGGAGCCGCGCAGACGCTATTACAAGCTGGCGCCGGTTTCTGGCCTCTTATTGGTCACAGCTGGTGTAAATTTAGCACAGTGCGCATGCTCCAACCCGTTGCGGGCCGATGCTAATGAGGCATCCAGAAAGTAACCAATCACTGGTGGCCACATATCCACAGTTGACCAATCATTTGTGGGTAAGCAGCCTAAACCCTATATAAACAGTTGCCTTTCGTGGTTCTGGGTCTTCGCGTCTTCGCATCTAGCAGTTTGGCAGTCCCTAATAAAGTGTGTTCAGAAGAATCCTGATTGTGGCGTCCTCCTTGCTGGTGAGGCGGGCGTGACATGGAGTCACTTATGCCAAACTCAAACAAAGTGGAGTCAGGAGACCATTAAAGAATTGACTCTTATACAATCATGTTCATGACAAAACCTACTATGAGGACTCCTGAAAAGCCATAATTTTGCACAAAGGCCACCACAACCTCACAGAAAAATACCTTCTATAAAGACAAGCTAGCCAGCAACTGTCGTCAGTTGTACACTATGCCACCTTAATGATGATCTTTGCAGCCAAAGGTAATTGTTTCAAAACAACTTATGTTACCCTCCTCATTTTACCTTAAAAAAAAAAATTCTTGGGCTGGAGAGATAGGTTAGCGGTTAAGGCACTTGCCTGCCAAGCCAAAAGACCTAGGTTCTATTTCCCAGGACTGACGTAAACCAGATGCACAAGGTGGCCCAGGTGTCTGGAGTTTGCTTGCAGTGGTTGGAGGCCCTGGCAAGCCCATTGTCTCTATCTGCCCTTCTCTCTCTTCCTCTCTTTGTCAAATACATAAATAAATAAAAATATTTTGAAACAGGAGTGGTGGCGCATGGCTCTAATCCCAGCAATTGGGAGGTAGAGGTAGAAGGATTGCCATGAGTTCAAGGCCACCTTGAGACTACCAAGTGAATTCCAGGTCAGCCCGGGCTACAGCAAAATCCTACCTCAAAAAACAAAAACAGGGCTGGAGAGATGGCTTAGCAGTTAAGGCAGGATCCACGTAAACCAGATGCAGAAGGGGGCACATGCATGTGGAGTTTGTTTGCAGTGGCTGGAGGCCCTGGCGTGCCCATTCTCTCCATCTCTCTCTCCCTCTCTCTCTCTCCCCCTCTTTCTCTCCCAAATAAATAAATAAATAAAACATATTAAAACAACAAAAAAAAATCCTTGTCTTCCTTTGACTCTCAGGGTGTGCCTATAATCCATCACAATTTGTATATTTTGGAATATAATTCCCTGTTTATTCTTGAGTAAACTCATTTTTTGGCAGGCCAATCTGTATTATTTCAAGTTGACATACCTTTCATGTCCTAGTCTTAGAACATTTTACCCAGGACATAATTTGTGTGACTCAGTGCAAAAAGAAAATACAGCTCAAACCAGGCGTGGTGGCGCACATCTTCAATCCCAGCACTCAGGACGCAGGGGTAGGAGGATTGCCCTGAGTTTTTGAGGCTACCCTGAGACTACATAGTGAATTCCAGGTCAGTGTGGGCTAGAGTGAGACCCTATTTCAAAAAGAAGAAGAAGAAGAAGAAAACGCAGCTCAAAACCTATGAAAGTGCTGATGAGAAGTGACAGTGGAGTGTTGATCACTGTGACATCTCTATCACACACTCCAAAGCTCAGGGATCATAACAAAAGAAGTGGCAAAACATAAGAGTCAAAGGAAGGGGAGGAGTGCTTGGCAATACTGTCTCCAAGACACAAAGTGGCTGTGGTTATTCCTGACCTCATAATGGCTGATTCTACTTACAGGAGACCTGCATAATAGGAGGGAAAAATGATGACATCATAATGTAAGACAGAGTAGATGGAAACAAGAGATTCACTGGAGAGCAGATACAGGAGGGGAAAAAGAGAGGATTGTGAGGGAATTATGATCATGGTATATTAGTCTGTATGTATGGATATTATCAATAAAAATTTAAAGAAAGTTGGGTGTGGTGGCGCATGCTGGGATTAACCAGTACTAGGGAGGCAGAGGTAGGATTGCCATTAGTTTGAGGCCACCCTGAGACTACATAGTGAATTAGAGGTCTGCCCAGGGTTGAGTAAAACCCTACTTCAAAAAACAAAACAAAATATTAAATAATGTAGAATTTTTTTTAAGTGTGGGAACCAGGCATAGTGGTGCATGCCTTTAATCCTATCTCTCGGAAGGCAGAGGTAGGAAGATCATGGTGAGTTTGAGGCCAGCCTGGAACTACAGAGTTAGTTCCAGGTCAGCCTGGACTAGAGTGAGACCCTATCTTGAACTCCCCCCCCCCAAACTAGAGTAATTTATTCAAAATTATTATGAGCCAGGTGTGGGTTGAACACACCTTTAATTCCAGAACTCCAGAGGCTGAGGTAGAAGGATCACCATGAGTTTGAGGTCAGCCTGGGCCTACAGAGTGAGTTTCAGGTCAACCTGGGCTAGAGTGAGACCCTCCCTTGAAAAAACAGTAACAAAAAATTATTATAAATTTTAAGATGGCAACAGTAGAGCACAAAATCTTTGGGACCTTTTTTGACCTCTAGAGCCCATTATGTTTACGGATTTTAGGCTCATGAACGTTTATTACTAACTTATACCTAGATGGCTAATTGATCCTTTTTGTTTTGTTTTGTGTTGAAGTAGGGTCTTGCTCCAGCCCAGGCTTATGTGAGTACTGGGGAATCGAACTGGGGTCCTTTGGCTTTGCAGGCAAGTGCCTTAACTGCTGAGCCATCTTCTGTAGCCCTTTATATTTTATTTTTTTGGTTTCTCGAGATGGGGTCTCACTCTGGCCAAAGCTGACCTGGAATTAACTATGTAGTCTCAGGGTATCCTTAAACTCACAGTGATCCTCCTACCTTGGTTTCCCAAGGGCTGGGATTAGAGGCTTGCGCCACCACACCATCGTAATTGATTTTTTTTTTGTTTGTTTGTTTGTTTTTTCGAGGTAGGGTGTCACTTTAGCTCAGGCTGAACTGGAATTCTCTATGTAGTCTCAGGGTGGCCTCGAACTCACGGTGATTCTCCCACCTCTGCCTCCCAAATGCGGGGATTAAAAGCGTGCGCCACCACGCCCGGGGTAATTGATTTAAAAAAAATTTTTTTTGTTTATATTTATTTATTTATTTGATAGTGACAGAGAGAGAAAGAGGCAGATAGGGAGAGAAGAGAGAGAATGGGCGCGCCAGGGCCTCCAGCCACTACAAACAAACTCCAGACACGTGCGCCCCCTTGTGCGTCTGGCTAACGTGGGTGCTGGGGAATAGAGCCTCGAACTGGGATCCTTAGGCTTCACAGGCAAGCACTTAACCGCTAAGCCATCTCTCCAGCCCGTAATTGATTTTTAATAGACAGAATCCACATACTTGGCCTAAGGTTCTGTGTGTCCACCCAGAAGCCAGTTGTGCATCTGTCCAAAGGGTTCTTTTAGCGAGACTGCTGCTGTGTGTGATGTCCACCAACACTAGGGAGATGTCTATTACTGCTTTTAAGTCAGATTCTGGGAAGCAGAGCTAGACACACATCCTAGGATAATTCAGCACAAGGCTGGAGTTTTTCTGGAATCTGATCTGGATCCTTGAGGGAAGGATAGAGCTGTGGGGCCATAATGATAAACAGGACAGGAAAGTTTCAAAATAAACATACAACCACAAGGGGGCGTGCGCTCGCTTTCAATTAAAACGAAAAAGTTTAGCCCGGCGTGGTGGCGCACCCCTTTAATCCGGGCACTTGGGAGACAGAGGTAGGAGGATGGCTGTGAGCTCAAGACCACCCTGAGACTTCCAAGTGAATTCCAAGGTTAGCTGGGCTAGAGAGAGATCCTACCTCGAAACCAGCCCCCAAAATTTATTATAATAATTTTTTAAAAGAAAGAATGAAGTTTATTTCAGGGCTGGAGAGATGGCTTAGCGGTTAAGGTGTTTGCCTGAAAAGCGAAAGCATCCCGGTTCGATTCTCCTGGACCCACGTAAGCCAAGTGCACAAGGGGGCTCATGCACCTAGTTTGTTTGCAGTGGCTGGAGGCCCTAGCGTGCCCATTCTCTCTTCCTCTTTCTCTCCCTCCCTCTCTCTCTCTCAAATAAATAAATAATAAATAAATAAATAAATAAATAAATAAATAAATAAATGTTTTTAAATATAATAAAGTTTATTTCAGAGTAAGAGAGAAAGAAGACAGTCCTCAGAGAGGAGGGGCGCTTCCAGGGCTAGAGAAAAACCCTAATATTGTTTTGTTTGTTCTCTCATTGTAGGGTCTCACTCTAGCCCAGGATGACCTGGAACTCACTCTAGTTCAAGGCTGGCCTCAAACTCACAGCAATCCTCCTGCCTCTGTTGGGATTAAAGGCATGCACCACCACGCCCAGCTATTACTATTATTACTATTTTCTTCTTCTTCTTCTTCTTATTATTTATTATTTTGGTTATTCAAGGTAGGGTTTCACTCTAAACCAGGCTGACCTGGCATTCACTATGGAGTCTCAGGGTGGCCTTGAACTCACAGCGATCCTCCTACCTCTGCTTCTCTAGTGCTGGGATTAAAGGCATATGCCACCACACCCAGCAACTATTACTATTATTGTTTTAGTTTTGTTTGGCAAGGTGAGACAGGTCTCACATAAACCAGGCTAATCTTAATTAAACTCATGTAGCCAAGAATGTCCTTGTACTCCCGATCCTCCTGCCTTCATCTCCCAAGTGCTGGCATTACCAGCATGTACACCACACATGCCTGCAATGAAAAAATTAAATATATATATTTGTTTTGTTTTTCTAGGTAGGTAGGTAGGTTTTTCAAGCCCTTATTTATTTATTTTGTTTTTCGAGGTAGGGTCCCACTTTAGCTCAGGCTGACCTGGAATTCAATTCACTGTGTAGTCTCAGGGTGGCCTCACACTCACAGTGATCCTCCTACCTCTGCCTCCCGAGTGCTAGGATTAAAGTCATGCACCACCACACCTGGTCCTCTATTACTTTTTATTATGAAAGCAATATGGAACTGGGGATGTGGCTCATTATTAGAGCACTTGTGCAGCAGGCACAAAGCCCTAGGTTTGACTACCCCCTGCCCCCCAACAAAAATATAAAGAGAAAGAAATAGAGGGAAAGGAAAAAAGAAAGAGCCATGTGTGGTAGTCCACTTCTATAAGTCCCAGTGCTTGGGAAGTTGAGGCAAGAGATTTAGCAATTCAAGATCATTCTTGGATACTTAATAAAATCCCACCAGCCTGGACTATATGCAACTCAGTCTCAAACAAAGGAAAGAATGAAGTTGGGCATGGTGGCTCACTCCTTTAAGCACCCTGGGGGCTGACAAAGGAAAAGGCCAGTCTGGGCTACAGTGAGAGTCTTCCTTGAAAAAAAAGTAAAAAAAAAAAAAAAAAAAAAAAAAGGAAAAAGGGCTGGAGAGATGGCTTAGTGGTTAAGCGCTTGCCTGTAAAGCCTAAGGACCCCGGTTAGAGGCTTAATTCCCCAGGACCCACGTTAGCCAGATGCACAAGGGGGCGCTCGCGTCTGGAGTGCATTTGCAGTGGCTGGAGGCCCTGGCGCGCCCATTGTCTTTCTCTCTCTCTCTGTCGCTATCAAATAAATAAATAAAAATAAACAAAAAAAAATTAATAAAAGGAAAGAAGGAAAGAGAGGGGGCTGGGCATGGTGGTGCACGCCTTTAATCCTAGCACTTGGGAGGCAGAGGTAGGAAGATTGCCATGAGTTCGAGGCAACCCTGAGACAACATAGTGAATTCCAGGTCAGCCTAAACTAGAGTGAGACCCTACTTCAAAAAAACAAAAACCAAACAAACAAAAAAAAGAAAGGTATATTCATAAAAATAAGGAAATACAAACAAAAAATATATCATTGAATGATGATGAATATATAAATAGTAAGCAAGTACTTGCCTAGTATGCTCAAGACCCAGGATTTGGGAGCTAGGGAGGTGGCTCAGTGGTTAAAGGCAAGCCTGCTGACCAGAATTCTGATTTCTAGCACCCACATATAAAAATCTGAGAAAAATAAATACAGCCAAAAAAAGGCACGGGGGGGGGGGGACTGGAGAGGTGGCTCAGTGGTTAAAGGCACTTGCTTACAAAGCTTGACAGTCTGGTTTCAATTCTTCAGTATCCACCGAAAGCCTGATACACAAAATGGCTAATATGTCTGGAATTATTTTGCAGTGGTCCTAGGCTCTCTCTGACATGACCATTCTCTCTTCTTCCTCCCTTCCTCTCTCCCTCCTTCTCTCCTTCTTTCTTTCTTCCTTCCCTCCTTTCTTTCTTCTCTTTCTTTCGGTTTTTTGAGGTAGGGTCTTGTTCTAGCCCAGGCTGACCTGGACTTCTCTATGTAGTCTCAGGCTGGCCTCGAACTCATGGTGATCCTCCTACTTCTGCCTCCCAAGTGCTGAGACTGAAGGTGCATGCCACCATGCCTAGACCCCCACCCCTTCTCCTTGCAAATAAATAAATAAAAATATTTTTAAAAATTTTAGGGCTGTAGAAATGCTCATCCGTTAAGGCACTTACCTGCAAAGCCTAATGATCTGTACTCAGTTCCTCAGTACCTATGTAGAGCCAGATGTACAAAGTGGCATATGTGTCTGAAGTTTGTTTGCAGTGGCTAGAGGCCCTGGTGTGCCCATTCTCTCTCTCACTCATAAATAAATAAATAAAATATTTTTAATTTTATTTATTATATATGTATATATAGATATATTTTTTTGAGGTAGGGTCTCACTCTAGCCCAGGCTGACCTGGAATTTACTATGTTGTCTCAGGGTGGCCTTGAATTCATGGCGTTCCTCCTACCTCTGCCTCCAAAGTGCTGGGATTAAAGGCATATGCCACCCATGCCCGGCTCTATTTTTATTTGAGAGAGAGAGAGGCAGGGTGGGGGGGAATGGGCATGCCAGGCCATCCAGCCACTGTGATTCATGAATCACCTTGTGCGTCTGGCTTATGTGGGTCTTGGGGAATTGAACCTGAATATTTTGGCTTTGTAGGAAAGTGCCTTAACCAGTAAGCCATCTTTCCAGCCCTAAATAAAATATGTTTTAAAAATTTAGTTGGAGGGTTGGAGAGATGGCTCAGTGGTTAAGGACTTGCCTGTGAAGCTTAAGGACCCCCGCTTGAGGCTCAATTCCCCAATACCTATGTAAGCCAGATGCACAAAGGTGGCTCATGCATCTGGAGTTCCTTTGCAGTGGCTGGAGGTCCTGGTGCACTCAATCTCTCTCCCCCTCTTTCTCTCTGTCTGTTGTTCTCAAATAAGTACTAATAAATAAAAATAAACAAAACTTTAAAAAAATTAGTTGGAGCCAGGCATGGTGGTACACACCTTTAATCCCAGCACTAGGGAGGTAGAGGTAGGAGGATCACTGTGAGTTCACGGCCACCCTGAGATTACATAGTGAATTCCAGTTCAGCCTAGGCTAGAGCAAGACCCTACCTTTAAAAACAAACAAACAAACAAACAAACAAAAATAGTTGGGGCCTGGAGAGATGGCTTAGTGGTTAAGACACTTGCCACCAAAGCCTAAGGACCCAGGTTCATTTCCCCAGTATCCAAATAAAACTGGATGCACAAGCTGGCACATGTGTCTGGAGTTCATTTGCAGTAGCAAGAGGTCCTGGCATGCACATTCTCTTTATCTATGCCTCTTTCTCTCTCTCAAATAAATAAATAAAACGTATTTTTTTAAAAATAAATAAAAATATGTGTGCAGAGGCACTGCGGGCCGTGTTGGAGAGGACTGTGCAGCTTCTGAACGTCCTGCTCACCGGTACACCAGGGGTTGGAAAGACCACACTGGGCAAAGAACTTGCATCAAGATCAGGACTGAAATATATTAATGTGGGTGATTTAGCATGTGAAGGGGAGTTATATAATGGCTATGATGAAGAATATGATTGTCCCATTTTAGATGAAGACAGAGTTGTTGATGAGTTAGAGAACCACATGAGAGAAGGTGGTGTTATTGTTGATTACCATGGCTGTGATTTCTTTCTTGAATGCTGGTTTCACTTCATTTTTGTGTTGAGAACAGATAACACCATATTGTACAAAAGACTTGAAACAAGGGGTTATAATGAGAAGAAACTAAAGGACAATATCCAGTGTGAGATTTTTCAAGTTCTTTATGAAGAAGCCACAGCATCTTACAAACAAGAAATTGTGCATCAGCTGCCCAGCAATACACCGGAAGAGCTAGAGGATAATATAAACCAGATCCTGAAGTGGGTCAAAGATAATAAATAAATAGCTCCTGACTTGTAAGACTTGCCATATGACAGTCACTCTTGTTGATGATGTCTTTCTATCCACCTAACTGAAATTTCCCAAGAATCAGTAAAATTGTTGTATAATGGTCGATAATGTAAAGGCTTATGCCCAATTTCTTTTTCTCCATGAGAAAGCTAAACAATCTCAAATATAATATATATTATTAAGAATTGAGGGCTGAGGAAATGACTTAGCCATTAAGGCACATGCGTGCAAAGCCTAAGGACCCCGGTTTGATTCCCCAGGATCCACGTAAGCCAGATGCACAAAGTGGTACATGCATCTGTAGTTCATTTGCTATTGCTAGAGCCCCTGGCATGTCCATTCTCTCGTTCTATCTGCCTCTTTCCCTCTCTGTCTCAAATAACTAAATATTAATAAAAAAAAGATTTGAGAGCAAAATTAAATAAATAAACAAAAATTAAAAAAGAACTCTCCTAGGGGCTGGGGAGATGCCTCAGTGGTTAGAGGCACTTGCTTACAAAACCCTTATCGCCTGGGGTTCAATTTCCCAGTACCCATGTAAAGCCAGGTGCACAAAGGGGTGCATGTGCCTATTCTTGCTCTCTCTCTGTTCTTTCAAATAAATATAGCTGAGCATGGTGGCATATGCCTTCAATCCCAGAACTTGAAAAGTCTAGGTGGGAGGATCACTGAGAGCTTGAGGACAGTCTGGAGTGAAATTCAGGTCAGCCTGGGCTATAGTGAGACCCTACATTGAAACACCAAGAAGAAAAAACAAACAGAAGCTGGGAAGCAGGGTGTGGTGGCACAAGCCTTTGATCCCAGCATTTGGGAGGCAGATGTAGGAGGATTGCTGTGAGTTCACGGCCACGCTGAGACTACCACATGAATTCCAGTTCAGCCTGGGCTACAGCGATTCCCTTCCTCACAAAACCAAAATAAATATATAAATAAATAAATAGCCAGGCATGGTGGCACATGTCTTTAATCCCAGCACTAGGGAAGCAGAGGTAGTAGAATCCCTATGAATTCAAGGTCAGCCTGGAATTAGAAAATTAATTTCAGGCCAGCTTGGGATGGAGAGAGAGAGACCCTACCTCAAAAAACCAAATATATATATATAAAAATATATCTTTATATATGTATAATTTATTTATTTGAGAGAGACAGAGGGAAAGAATGGGCATGCCAGGGCCTCCAGCTACTGCAAACGAACTCCACATGTATGTACTGCCTTGTGCTTCTGGCTTACATAGTGTGGTGGTTTGATTCAGGTATCCCCATAAATTTAGGTGTTCTGAATGCTAGGTTCCTAGCTGATGGAGATTTGGGAATTAACACTCCCTGGAGGCAGTGTATTATTGCGGGTAGCTTATTGGTATTATAGCCAGCTTCCCCTTGCCAGTGTTTGGCACACTTTCCTGTTGCTATTGTCCACTTTATGTTGACCAGGGGATGATGTCCACCCTCTGCTCATGCAGTTGTTTTCCTCTGCCATCAGGGAGCTCCCCTTCAAGTCTGTAAGCCAAAATAAACCTTTTCTTTTCCCAAAAGCTACACTTGGTCAGGTGATTTCTGTCAGCAATGCGAACCTGACTGCAATAGTAATGTTGGTACTAAGGAGTGGTGTCATTTGCTGCTAGATACCTGATTGTGTGGCTTTGGCCTTTTGGAGCTGATTTTCAAAAGGAATGTGGGAGGATTTGAAACTTTGGCTTAAGAGACCCCTTGCAGCACTGTGAGTAGGGCTTGATGGACTATTCTGGTCAGAGCTGAAAGACCTGAATGCAGTAAAAACTAAGGACTGTGAGGTTTGGCTTGTGAGGGTGAGAAAGAGCTTTGCCTGGACTGGACTAGAAGCAGTTTTTGTGAGAGGCTTGCTGTTGTGCCTGTGTTCTGAGAATTTGTGCAGGGTTGCATTGTGTAGAAATGGGCTGGTGTTGAGTAGAGGGATATGGCACAGAAATGAAATCTTTGGGCTGAAACTTCTGCCCATTTTGCTACAATTATATGAGAGATTACAACCTTGGAGATTAGGGCAGCTGACCTGTATTGGAGCAACTGGAAGAATGTAGATTCTTTTGAAGGAGCCTGAATATTCAAGGAGTATCTTGTTCTTCAAAGTCTGTTTTATTCCCCCCTGGATTAACAAATTGGCACCCTACCTGGTATTATGGGGTATAAGAAATGCAGGAAAGAGAGGATCATTGGACTGGGCATGGTGGCGCACACCTTTAATCCCAGCACTCGGGAGACAGAGGTAGGAGGATCACCATGAGTTCGAGGCCACCCTGAGACTACCTAGTGAATTCCAGGTCAGCCTGAGCTAGAGTGAGACCCTACCTCAAAAAAAAAAAAAAAAAAAAAAAAAAAAAGAGGATCATTGAGTTTGCAATGTGGTCTTGTGCTTTGGAAATGGCCATGGGCAGTGTGAAGCAAGTTTGCTGAATGCCGGCATGAAGACCCAATGAAGCCATGAGGATGAACTGTGGGTTGCAGTGGAGACCCAGTGACCACGAGATGGCTGCCAAGGAGGGCTGCAGTCCTTGGATAAAGTTTTCCAGGACTGTGAGAAGCCTAACTGGAGGGGTGGAACTAGAACTCCAGAGAGTTGTTCCTGGTTAGAACTATCAGACTTGCAGATTTGTCACTGACTAGAGTTGTTGGACTTGGAGCTATAGAGTTTGATGTTTGCCCTACTTAAATCTTGTATTGGCTGAATATTTGCTGTGCCCAATGCCATCTTTTGCAGTGTGAATGTTTATTCTGTACCATTATGGGTTTTTTGGTATCATGGCCTGGTTAAAAGATCTTGAATTATAGTAGGGATGTTTGAACATCATTAGGATTGATAAAAACATGGAGACATTTTGAGGGCTGGAGAGATGGTTTAGCCATTAAGTGCTTGCTTGTGAAGCCTAAGGACCCCAGTTCAAGGCTTGATTCCCCAGGACCTACGTAAGTCAGATGCACAAGGTGGCACATGCATCTGGAGGTTGTTTGCAGTGGCTGGAGGCCCTGGTGTGCCCATTCTCTCTCTGTCACTCTCAAAAAATAAATAAAAATAAACAAAAAAATGGGGACTTAAAGTTGGACTGAATGCATTGCATTTTACATCATGGATGATTATCAGTTTGTAGGGGCCAAGGGCAGAATGTGGTGGTTGGATTCAGGTGGCCGGAATGCTAGGTTCCCAGCTGATAGAGATTTGGGAATTAATGCCTCCTGGAGGCAGGGGGGTGGGCTTATGGGTATTACAGCCAGTTTCCCCTTGCCAGTGTTTGGCACACTTTTCTGTTACTATTGTCTACCTTATGTTGGCTGGGGGGTGATGTCCACCTTCTGCTCATACCATCATTTCCCCTTGCCATTATGGAGCTTCCTCGGAAGTCTATAAGCCAAAATAAACCTTTTTTTTTCCCCCTCCAAAAGTTGTTCTTGGTTGGGTGATTTCTCCCAGCAATGTGAACCTGACTACAACACGTGGGTACTAAGAAATTGAGACTGTGTCCTTAGGCTTCACAGAAAAGCACCTTAACCACTGACCCATCTCTCTAGCCTCCACCTTTTTTTTGTTGTTGTTGTTTCAAGGTAGGGTCTTGCTCTAGCTTAGCTGACCTGGAATTCACTCTGTAGTCTCCAACTCATAGCAGTCCTCCTACCTCTGCCTCCCAAGTGCTGGGATTAAACGTGTGTCACCATGCCTGGCTTAAAAATATTTTAAAAGGGCTGGAGGGATTGCTTAGTGGTTAAGGCCTGCAAAGCCAGAGGACCAAGGTTCGTTCCCCAAGACCTGCATTAGCCAGATGCATAAGGGGGAGCACATGTCTGAAGTTGTAGTGGCTGGAGGCCCTGGTGTGCCCATTCTCTCTCCCTCTTTCTCTGTCAAATAAGTAAATAATAAAATGTTAAAAATATTTTTAGCCGGACGTGGTGGCGCCCGCCTTTAATCCCAGCACTCGGGAGGCAGAGGTAGGAGGATTGCCATGAGTTCAAGGCCACCCTGAGACTACCTAGTGAATTCCAGGTCAGCCTGAGCTAAAGTGACACCTTACCTCGAAAAACAAAAAACAAACAAATATATATATATATATATATATATATATATATATATATATATTTTACTTATTTATTTTCAAGCAGAGGGAGATAGAGAGGAGACAGACAGAAACGGCGTACCAGGACCTGCAGCCACTGCAAAAGAACTCCAGACTCAGGTGCTGTCTTGTGCAACTGGCTTAAGTGGGTCCTGGGGAGTTAAACCTGGGTCCTTTGGCTTTGCAGGCAAATGCCTTAAAGGCTAAGCCACTTCTAACCCGCATAAAAATATTTTTCAAAGGACACTTCTAGATAGATAAAAAGGTCCTAGCAGGATTTCTGTCTCTTTTAAGCTTTTGGTTTGTGAAGGCTCTGGTGGCACCTGGCCAAATTATGAATCTAAAATTCCCCTACTTTAAATACTTTTGTCTTTCCTTAGGCCCTCTTCCCAGAAACCCCTGAAGAGCCCCTTGTTCCATGAGGAGTCATGTTCATTCCTCCTGTACGTACCAACAGCTCATGCCACAGCCTCAGGGAGAGAGACTTTGTCTCGGTACCAACTCCCTTTCTTTTTGCACTTATTCACTTTTCCAGCAGCCAAAGTGGTTGGCTGCATGAGTATACAGGCCTGCCTCCTTTCCCACTCACCAGGATTGAAGGTACCATAAGCAGAGAGAATCTGGGTAGACATTGACCCCTTTAAGCCCTGAGAATAGCTTGATGACAGGGGACAACTGAGACCTAGGTTATAGCTGGTACCGAACTGGTACTGTGCAGCCTCCCAACGGGTGTTTGTCACCTGCTGGAATCCTGAGGCCCCAACCACAGGTAAGAGTCTGTCAAACCTAGTCTGGGATTGGGCTCGGATGAAGGCTTGTGTGGCACAAGCTCACTCTTGCCTCTTCTCCAGTTCTGGGACAGGAAAATACCCTGTGGCTCTTTCAATTTAGTGAGGGCAATGCCAACCACAACTTATTCCTATCCCTGGTATTGAGTTTCCTGCTATAATCACTCTTGTATCTCTGCCACTACATGTGCCTATATGTGATTCACACTTGCTTCTGGCTCCTCCTTCAACTGGCTTTCATATGGGCATGAAATTCAACTAAGTGAGCAGCCCCTGGAGAGACTGTGCTCTACACTTCTTACAGGTCAGTTTATAAAGTCTCTGCTATTCAGCTGATTTGTGAAGAGGGCATGGTAAAGAACCAGAAACTCTTTTTAAACATTATTGGCTAAGGCTGTAGAGATGGCTTAACATTTTACGGTGCTTGCCTGTAAAGCCGAAGGACCCAGGTTTGATTCCGTGGTACCAAGGTAAAGCCAGATACACAAAGTGGCACATGCGTCTGGAGTTCATTTGCAGTGGCTAGAGGCTCTGGCATGCCTGTTCTATTTGCCTCTCTCTTTCTCTCTCTCTCAAATAAATAAAAATAAAATAAAATAAAATAAAATAAACCATTATTTCCCAGACATGAAGCCCTTAGGTTTTAGCCCAGCCTCAACACACACAGGAGTTACTACTAAGAAGGGGTGGGGGCTGGAGAGATGGCTTAGCGGTTAAGCGCTTGCCTGTGAAGCCTAAGGACCCCGGTTCGAGGCTTGGTTCCCCAGGTCCCACGTTAGCCCGATGTACAAGGAGGCGCACGCGTCTGGAGTTCGTTTGCAGAGGCTGGAAGCCCTGGCGCGCCCATTCTCTCTCTCTCCCTCTGTCTGTTTTTCTCTCTGTGTCTGTCGCTCTCAAATAAATAAAATTAAAAAAAAAAAAGGGTGGGCTGAGCAGCAAGAAGAAGCCTAGTGAATAATGGGAAGGAGTAAGATTCTGAAACCAGCTTTAATGTGTCTCAAAAGTTGTCAATGTTGCATTTATTCAACTAGCTGGAATAGTGGAGCTTCTGAGAAGTGAAGGCCAATCCTTGTCACAACAGTTTGACACTGTTGAAGGTCTCATCTGATGTAGAAATTGTTATATTAGGCTAATATAGTGAGCCAACTCTCCTCTACAAACTACCCATACTAGACCTTGCCCTTGGGCTCTTCCTCTATCCCCAAGGGCCTCAGGCAAAGGAGGAGACTTGAAGAGGCCCAGGCAGGGGAAGAAGTCTGGTCTCCTACACCTGCTCCCCTGCTGAGTCATGTAAGCCTTCCTGTGAAATGAGAATGAAATGTCAGGTTCAGAGAATGTTTATTTTTTTTAATTTTTATTTAATATTTTTTTATTTGATAAAAGAGATACAGTCAGATAGTTAAATAGACAGATTAATAGATAGGTAGGGAGAGAGAGAATGGGCATGCCAGGGCTTTCAGCCACTGTAAACGAACTCCAGACACCTGTGCCACCATGTGCATCTGGCTTACATGGGTCCTGGGGAATCAAACCTGAGTCCTTTGGCTTCCTGGGCAAAGGCCTTAACCACTAAGCCATCTCTCCAGCCTTTATTTTAAAAAATATTTTATTTCATTCTTTTAAAATTATTTATTTTATTTGCAAGCAGAGAGAGAGAGGAGATAAACAGAGAGAGAATGGGCATGCCAGGGCCTCTAGCCACTGCAAATGAACTCCAGATGCATGTGCTCCCTTGTGCATCTGGCTTAGGTGGATACTGGGAAATTGAACCTGGGTCCTCTGGCTTTACAGGCAAGTGCCTTAACCACTAAGCAATCTCTCTAGCCCCTCTCTTTTTGTTTTGGATATAGTGTCTCACTCTGGCCCAGGCTGATGTGGAGTTCACTTTGTAGTCTGTCTCCTGAGTGCCAGGATTAAAGGTGTGCACCACCACCACGCCTGGCATAGAGAATGTTTGTTGCCAAGGCTTTGTTCCTTTTTATCTGCAGCCATTCCTCTGTCCCAGGCCTATATAAAACTAACTGGTGAGGAAAGCTGCCTGAATCTACCCTCATAAGACAAAAATTGTGGTTTGGAACTATACACAAAATAGTGATGAGCTTTAGGGGGAGGAATCAAATGGGAAGCTTTAAGCGACACTGGGACCTCCCTGGGTCAGTCCTAGCTCTTCCCAGCCTATTCCTCTTCAAAGATTGTCCTGAACATACTCTGGCCTGGTGCTAGGCTTTGTCCTAAAGAAAGACATTTTGTGTGCCAGCATCTGTCTGTAAGGGTGTTCCCCGTCCCCCCCCCCCCAGCCAGGTAGTGTTTCACTCTAGCTCAGGCTGACCTGGAATATTCACTATGTAGACTCAGGGTGGCCTTGAACTCTCAGCAATCCTCCTACCTCTGCCTTCAAGTGCTGGGACTAAAGTCATGCACCACCACACCTGGCTCTTTTTTAAGTTTTTGATTATTTTATTTTATTTATGTGTGTGTGAGAGAGAAAGACAGAGAGAAATTGAGAGGATGGGTGCACCAGGACCTCTTGCCACTGCAAATGCTCTCCAGATACATGTACCATGTTGTGCATCTGGCTTTACGTGGGTACTGGGGAATTAAACCCAGGTCACAGGCTTTACAAGCAAGTGCCTTTAGCCACCAAGCTATCTCCTTAGCTAGAAAGTGTTTTCCGATTTCCAACATTATAACTCTGCTGGAATCTGAGGACAGGGCTGCTCAGCTGATTTCTGAGGGGAGCCTGGCAATGATATCAAGTCCACCTTTAAAGGAATTAATACCTGGTAAGGTTATGCTCTTGTTAGTGGTGTGGCTACAATCTAGGCTCGTTTGTGTTTAAAATATATTATTATTGGTCAGGCAAGGTGCCACATGTTTTTAATTCCAGCACTTGGGAGGCAAAGTTAGGAGGATCACTGTGAGTCTGAGGCCAGCCTGAGACTACAGAGTGAGATCCAGGTCAGCCTGGGCTAGAGTGAGACCCCACCTCGAAATGAAACAAAACAACATATATGTATGTATGTATGTGTGTGTGTGTGTGTGTGTATCTATCTATCTATATGTATATATAGAGATAGATACACACACACACACACACACACGCACACGTTTGAGAGAAAGGAAAAAGAGTGTATGCATGTACCAAGGCTTTTTGCTGCTGCAAATGAACTCCAATGCATGTACCACTTTGTACACTGGAAAATTGAGCCAGGGCTGGCAAGCTTTGCAAGCAAGCCCCTTTACCCTCTGAGCTTTCTCCCCAGCCCCTAGATGTGAGTTTAGATACATTTTAGATATAATGAAAACAGAGGCTCTTGAGACCCTGCCCTCTCCCAGGACTTACCTCTTCAGTGGTCACTGATGGAATGAGTTTCCATGACTAGTAGCTATCTCTGAGATGTCCTTTCCAAGCTCTTTTTAGAAGTTGGTCAGAAGTGCCAGGAGTTAGCCTCTCCCTGTCTCCAACTCTCCAGGAGGGACAAAATGGAGTTGCTGTAAATCACTCCAGCTTCCTCTTGCCTCAGGTAGAGCCTCTCTGAGTTATATATTCAGCACTGTACCCCAGGGCTCTCGCCACACCCTATGTAAGGATAGCCTGGGGAGAACAACTCTCACCTTGTGGGGACTCCTCAGCTCTTCTCCCTTATCTTTTTTTTCTTCATATTTTATTTATTTATTTGCAAGCAGAGTGAGAGAGAGAGAAAATGGGCACACCAGCACCTCCAGCCACTGTAAACTCCAGATGCATGCACCACTTTGTGCATGGATATTGGGGAATTAAACACCGATTGTTAGACTTTGTGGGCAAGCACCTTAACTGCTTAGCCATCTTTCCAGCCCTCTTCCTTTGTCTTTACTGCAGTAGTAAAAGGTTACATTTTCAATGGTCAAGGGAGCTAGGGATTCTCTGCTAACCCTAGGGAGTAGGCCCCGGCCTGGATTACCTAAGAAAACTCCCAGGACTTCCTCAGCCGTCGCTTATTTTCAGGGAAGGCAAAAGTAGGTTGAAACCCTTGATCCTGGAACCAGAAGCTGAAGGTGTGGAACAGTGGAGGTTGAGGGTGACACTGCTTGGAACCATAAGGGTCATTAGGATTCCCATCACAAACAACAGTAGAGAAGCAGTCTCACAAAGTTCTTTTTCCATATATATTATTTATTTATTTTGGGAGAAAGGCAGATAGAGAGAGAATGGGCACACCAGGGCATCTAGCCACTCCAGACTAAATCCAAATGCATTTGCTACCTGGTGCATCTGGCTTACATGGGTAATGGGGAATTGAACCTTTGTCCTTAAGCTTCACAGGCAAGTGCCTTAACCACTAAGCAATCTCTCTCCAGGCTTCTGCATCAATGAAAAAATTTTTATTTTTGTTATTGGTTTTTTTTTTTTTTTTGAGGTAGGGTCTCACTCTAGCACAGGCTGACCTGGAACTCTATAGTCCCAGGCTAGCCTCAAACTCATAGATCCCCCTACCTCTTCCTCCCAAGTGTTAGGATTAAAGGTGTGTGACATTAAAAAAAAAAAAAAAAAAAAAAAAAAAAAAAAAAAAAGGTGTGTGCCGCCAAGACTGGCTCCCTCCATCTTTAGGACCTCTTCTAAATACCTTACCAGGGAATCCAAGGTTTCCCAGAGACCTCAACATAGAGTCTCTCGGATTATAAATGTATCCTGGGGAAGGATACCACAATGCCTTAGGGAATCTGAGGAAGTAAGTATGTTTGGGCACTGCTCCAAATAAAACTGGGAATGAGTACTGGGAAGGCAACCAACTGTGTTTACCCCACTGAGTGCTCATAAACTCAAGAGGTATTCTATCAAACCACAACTGAAAGCAGCCCTGCTTCTGTACTTTTTGAGTTATATGAACCAATATTATTTTTATGTTTTATTTTATTTATTTGAGAGAGAGAGAGAGTGAGTGTATGGGTGTGCCAGGGCTTCCTGCCACTGCAAATAACTCCAGACATATCACCACTTTGTATATCTGGCTTTATTTAGGGATTGGGGGATAGAACTTCAGGCCACTAGGCTTTGCAAGCAAGCACTTTTAATTGCTGAGCCATCTCTCTCTAGCCCTTCCCCCCTTTTTTTTGAGGTAGGGTCTCGCTCTAGCCCAGGCTAATCTTGAATTCACTATATAGTTGCTTAGGGTGGCCTTGAACTCATGGCGGTCCTCCTACTTCTGCCTCCCAAATGCTGGGATTAAAATTGTGGGCTAATATACCCAGCTAGGATTAAAAAAAAAAAAAAAAAGATTTAGCTGGGCATGGTGGTTTGTCTGTTATCCCAGCATTTGGAAGATATTGGTAGGAGAATCAGGAGTTCCAGGAATGCTCAGCACCCTTTGCAAAGCCTGTCAGCCTGCATTCAATTCCCCAGCACATCCATAAAGCTACACTCAAATAGTGGTACATGTGTCTGATGTTTGTTTACAGCTGCAGGACACCCTAGGTGACCACACCACCACAGAAATACACACCCACCCACCCACCCACACACACACAAACACACACACACAAACACTTTGGTTTTTTTGAGGTAGGGTCTTGTTCTAGCCCAGGCTGACCTAGAATTCACTATGTAGTTTCAGGGTGGTCTCAAACTCATAGCAATCCACCTACCTCTGTCTCCTGGGTGCTGGGATTAAAGGTGTGTGCCACCATGCCCAGTAATTTTTTTTCAATTTTTTTTTTGGTTTTTTGAGGTAGGGTCTCATTCTAGCCCAGGCTGACCTGGAATTCACTATGGAGTCTCAGGGTGGCCTTGAACTCATGGCGATCCTCCTACCTCTGCCTCCTGAGTGCTAGGATTAAAGGCATGTGCCACCATGCCTGGCTCAATTTTTTTTATTAACAACTTCCATGATTATAAAAAATATCCCATGGTAATACCCTCCCTCCCCCACTTTCCCTTTTGAAACTCCATTTTCCATCATATCTCCTCCCCCTCTCAATCAGTCTCTTATTTTGAAGTCATGATCTTTTTCTTCTATTATGATGGTCTTGTATAGGTAGCGTCAGGCACTGTGAAGTCATGGACATCCAGGCCATTTTGCATCTGGGGGGAGTCTGAGTCCTACTCTTCCTTTGGCTCTTACATTCTTTCTGCCACCTCTTCTGCAATAGACCCTGAGCTTTGGAAGGTGTGATAGAGATATTGCAGTACTGAGCACTCCTGTCACTTCTTTCCAGCACCATGTGCCTTCTGAGTCACCCCAAGGTCACTGCCATCTGAAAAGAGAAGATTCTCTACCAAAAGAGAGTAGCATTAGTATAAGGGTATGAACATTAAGAGAAGTGCTTACTCCGTGCCCAGTAATTTTTAAAAAATAAAATAGTATGCCTGGCATGGTGGTACATGCCTTTAGTCTCAGCACTCAGGAGGCAGAGGTAGGAGGATTGCCATGAGTTCAAGGCCACCCTGAGACTACATAGTGAATTCCAGGTCAGCCTGGGCTAGAGTGAGACCCTACCTTGAAAAAACAAAATATAAGCTAGGTGTGGTGGTACTTGCCTTTAATCCCAGTACTTGGGAGGCAGAGGTAGGAGGATCACTGTGAGTTCAAGGCCACCCTGAGACTACCTAGTGAATTCCAGGTCAGCCTGAGCCAAAGTGAGACTCTACCTTGAAAAACCCAAAAAATAAAAATAAAATAAAATAATAAAAACAAACAAAGAGGTTTATCAAGCTTACAGTTTGGGAGGCTGAAAGTCAAAATGGCCTATTGCAGACTGCCCCAAGACAGATGTCTACAGGGCAAACTAGATGAAGGAGTCACAGAGCCAAAAGGAAGGAGAGACTTGGGTGGAGCCAGGCTTGCTCCTTTTACAAGAACCCTCCGGCAAAAGCTCCTGGGGTTTCTGGAGAAGGTAGTGCCTCAGTGAGTTAAAGATTGCTGGAGAGATGGCTCAGAAGTTAAAGGCACTTGCTAGCAATGTCTGACAGGCTGGGTCCAATTCCTCAGTACCCATGTAAAGCCAAATGCTCAAAGTGTCACATGCATCTGGGGTTTGTGTGTAGTGACAAGAGGCCCTGGCGTGCCCATTCCTTCTCTCTGCTTGCAAATAAATAAATAAAAATTTTTTAAATAAAGATTCCACCACAAAACAAACAAAAACCCACTATCTCTCAATAGTGCCACCTTCAGGGCTGGGTCTTTAATTATATGAGTCTTAGTGGGGGTGGGGCCACAAATCATATTCAAACCACAGCATTAAGGAAATATGATAGAAAGACAGAAATTTTTATTTATTTATTTACTTATTTATTTTTTTGATGAGAGATTTCATTCTAGCCTAGGCTGACCTGGTACTTACACTATAGTCCCAGTCTGGCACAGTGATCCTTCTACCTCTGCCTCCTGAGTGTTGGGATTAAAGGCATGTGTCACTGTGCCTGGCCTATATTTATTATTATTTTAAATATTTTATTTTGAGAGAGAGAGTAAGAGTCAGAGATACATGTGCTACTTTGTACAACTGGCTTTATGTGATTACTGGGAAATTGAACCTGGACTGGCAGGATTTACAAGCAAGTGCTTTTAACTGCTGTGCTATCTCCCTAGCACTTTAAGCAAATCCCTTTAATGGCTGAGCTACCTTCCTGGCCCAAGAAAATTTGAATTAAAAATTCAGTTAGGGAAGCCGGGCGTGGTGGCGCACGCCTTTAATCCCAGCACTCGGGAGGCAGAGGTAGGAGGATTGCTGTGAGTTCGAGGCCACCCTGAGATTCCATAGTGAATTCCAGGTCAGCCTGGGCCAGAGACCCTACTACAAAAAAAAAAAAAACAAAACCAAAAAACAAACAAACAAACAAAAAATTCAGTTAGGGGCCAGAGAGATGATTCAGTGCTTAAAGGTGCTTGCTTGTAAAGCTTGACATCCCTGTTTAATTCCCTACATAAAGTACCCAAGTAAAGGCAGATGCATAAAGTAGGGCATGTGGGCTGGAGGGATTGCTTAGTGGTTAAGGCATTTGCCTGCAAAGCCAAAGGACCCAGGTTCGACTCCCCAGCACCCACCTTAGCCAGATGCACAAGGGGGCGCACACATCTGGAGTTCGTTTGCAGTGGCAGGAAGCCCTGGCATGCCCATTCTCTTTCTCTTTCTGTCTCTCTCCACCTTGCAAATAGACAAATAAAAATATTTTTAAAAATAAAGTAGTACATGCATCTAGAGTTCATTTGGAGCAGCAAGAGGCTCTGGCATGCCACATACTTACTCTCTTTCTCTCTCTTTGCTTGCAAATTAAAAAAAAAATTAGCTATTAAAAAAAACTGTATTTGCTGCTGAGGCCCTTGGTTTTCCACCAGGAAGAAATGGTAAGACCCTATTGCTGAAGACTGCACATACTTGGGTTGCAAGATCATTGAGAAATCCTGCTGGGACTGAGCTGAAAAACCTCCTCCATGTAGACCAGCTGACAGAAAGCTGGAAAAAGCCACACTATGTGCAGCTCAATGGGAGAGAGAGAAATCACCAGTGAAGATACTCCACAGTGGATACTGCAAGCCTTATGTTTGGCCAAACAGGCTAAATGAGCCAACTGGTGCAATAGTGGCACGTCTGTTTGGGGGAAACCAACTGCCCTCTAATTTGAGGCCCGCTCCATGGGAGGGATACTGAAAACCTAAAACAGGGGTAGTCATGAGCCCTAGGGGTGTAACATCTGATACTGTCTGGTTAAATGTATATACTATGCTTATCAAACTTCTCTTAATGTTCATACCCATATATTAATGCTTCTCTCACTTTTTTCCTTAGAGAACTTTCTCTTTTCAGATGGCAGTGACCTTGGGATGACTCAGATGGCATCACAGTGCTGAGAAGAAGTGACAGAGGCATGCTCAGCATTACAATATCTCTATCACACCTTCCAAGGCTCAGGGTCCATTGTGGAAGAGGTGGTGGAAAGAATGTAAGAGACGAAGGCAGGGTAGGACTCCTTACAACATGCTCCTCCAGACACAAAATGGCCTGGATATCCATGACCTCACAGCGCCTGACACTACCTACACAAGACCATCATAATAGGAGGAAAAGATCATGACATCAAAATAAGAGAGAGACTGATTGAGAGGGGGAGGGATATGATGGAGAGTGGAGTTTCAAAGGGGAAAGTGGGGGAAGGGAGGGAATTACCATGGAATATTGTTTACAATCATGGAAGTCATTAATTATAAATAATAAAAAAATTAAAATTAATACAAACTATAAATTATATAACTTAATTATATTATAGGCAAAACTATGTGGCACAAAACTCAATATGTTGCCTAGTTCCATGGGGGGTTGAGGGTTGTGTGTAAAGAGCATGAGAGATTATGGAAGGATGACAGCAATGTTCTGTTTTCCTTTTAGTATTAGTTACATGAATATACATTTGTTCAAAATCAACAACTGCTCACTGAAAATGTAGATCATTTATTTAAGTGAATTAAACTCAATAGCAGTAAAACAAACAAACAAACTGAATTTGGGCTGGAGGGGTGGCTTAGTAGTTAAAGCACTTGCCTACAAAGCCAGAGGACTATAGTTCTATTCCCCTGGACCCACGTAATCCAGATGCACAAGGTGGCGCATGTGTCTGGAGTTTGTTTGCAGTGTCTGGAAGCCCTGGCACACCCTTCTCTTTCTCTCTCTCCTCTCTCCCCTCTCCCTCCCCATCTCTTTATTTCTCAAATAAATAAACAAAAACTGAATTTACTCCAAGATTGCTTATTTGCAAATATAAACATAAGTATAACAAGAAACTCAGAGGCCAATACTGGAGTATAAAGGGATTTGGAGTGAGAAAAGGTATAGACAGATGTTTGTTTCCTCCTCTGTACTCTATGTGGGCTTATGGGTAGGGTGAGTAATGCCAGGCTCTTGTGCAATGGTCTGAGCCCATGCCCACTCACAGTAGTGTACAACGTGATGATAACTACAGATGCTTGCTGACTGACTCACTAGCTAAACCAACTCTGAGAACACTTTGGGAATCACTGTCTTCCCGGCTACAGTTGAGAGAAAGGAGTTTGCTATTTACAAGGCTGGGCGTTTGGGCATGGCCCAGGTTTGGGCAGAGCATGTGTCAAGCAGTATAGATAGGGTGATAAACAATGTGCCAATTGTGAGTCCAAGGAACTTATACTGCCCTTTGCCTGCACTCCTCAACTCTTACTCAAGTTTCATAACCAAGGAAAGGTGCCCTCCTCCAGGAAGCCTTCCCTAGACAACTCCCTGTTCTAAACTGGTAAACTGGTCCAACAGGCCTTTAGACATTCCTCTATCAAAGTACTTACCACACTGCCATTTAAAAAATTTCCTTTTTGCTTTTCATTTCTTTACTTATTTATTAATTTTATGGGGGGGGTGGAGGATATGGGCAGGCCAGAGCCTCTAGCCACTACAAGCATCACTTGTGTAATTGGCTTTACATAGGTACTGGGGAATCAAACCTGAGTCCTTAAGCTTTGCAGGTAAGTGCCTTAACTGCTGAGCCATCTTGGTTTTTCTTTCTTTCTTTCTTTTTTTTTTTTTGAGGTAGGGTCTCACTCTAGCCCAGGCTGACCTGGAATTCACTATGTAGTCTCAGGGTGGCCTTGAACTCACTGTGATCCTCCTACCTTTGCCTCCCAAGTGCTGGGATTAAAGGCATGCGCCACCACGCCCGGCTTTTTTTTTTTGTTTGTTTGTTTGTTTTGAGGTAGGGTATTGCTGTAACCCGGGCTGACCTGGAATTCATTATGTAGTCTCAGGGTGGCCTTGAAGTCACAGAGATCCTGATCTCCTACCTCTCTGTCTCCTGAGTGCTGGTGTGTGCCATTACATTTAGCTGCTGCTGTTTCTCCTCCTCCTCCTCCTCCTTCTCTCTCTCTCTCTCTCTCTCTCTCTTTTGCTGGGCATGGTGGCACATGCCTTTATGAGAGAGGGAATTGTTGTGCTAGGGCCTCCAGCCACTGCAACTGAACTCTAGGCATGTGTGTCCCGTGTGCGCAAGCTCATGCATGAACTTGTGCATCTGGCTTTTGTGGGATCTGGAGAGCTAAACATGGGTCCTTAGGCTTCACAGGCAAGTACCTTAACTGTTAAACCATCTCCCAGCTCTCCTCTTTTTGTGACAGTTTCACTACAGTGTAACCTTGGTTGGTCTGGAACTCTTTATCTAGGCCAGGTTGGTTTTGAGCTTGCCACGCAGCTGAGACTGGCCTTGAAGTACTAATTCTTCTGCCTCCACCTCTGCAGTGCTGGGATCACAGGCCTGGACCACCATAGCTGGTTTTTTTTTCCTCTTTATCTTTTCTTTTTCTCTCTGTGTGCCTGTCATATGCACATGTATGTGTCCTTGCAGTGTATGTGATATGGGTGGGGTGTGTGCATGTATATGTGCCTGCAGTGGCCTGAATGTAACCTCTGCTATCTCATAGCCCACTCCATCACTCTTCTACCCTTTCTTTAAAAAAAAAAAAAAAAACTATTTGAGAGGGAGAATGAGAGGCAAATGTGGGGGAGAGAATGGGCATGTCAAGGACTCTAGCCACTGCAAACGAACTCCAGATGCATGTGTCACCTTGTGCATCTGGCTTGTGTAGGTCCTGGGAAATTGAGCCTGGGTCCTTTGGCTTTGTAGGCAAGTGCCTTAACTACTAAACCATCTCTCCAGTTCCCCTTTTTTAATGTTTTGAGGTAGGATCTCTCTTTAGCCCAGGCTGACCTGGAATTCACTAGGTAGTCTCAGGCTGTTCTTGAACTCACAATGATCTCCCTAGCTCTGCCTTCAGAGGGATAGGATTAAAGGCATGTACCATCACACCCAGCATCCACCCTTTCTTGTTTGAACCAGTCTTTCATTGTTTCTGGAGCATGCCAACCTACAGTTCCCACCCTTCCTGGAGTGATTTTCTGAGGCCTACTCCTGGTCAGAAGAGTCACTATGGACTGGATTGTAAACTCTTGACAGTTTTTATTTCATTCCCTCCCACTGCCTTGCACCAGCTGACTGTGCATTTGGGTCTCTAAACTGATTCAAGCTATAACCCTTTCCCTGGTGGTCATATATATGATAAAAAGCTCTCCCCAGGGGAGTGAGGGAAGGCAGGGACAGGCAGGGTCCTGTGTGTCCTACCAGGTCCACAAATGGGAAGTTCTCTCTATGTCCTGAAGCTGATGAGACCAAGCGTGGGCACAGGCCTGACAACATAGGACGGAAAGAAGCGGCCATTAGCACTAATGAGGCAGGCGGCCTGAAAGCTTTTTACTCTGAAGCTGTTTGCCCACCCAGAGAACAGTCTGTTTTGCACCCTTGGTTTCCAGGAACCATAAGCAGGAAGGGGCTTGAGGACAGGAGTAGAGGTGGGGGTTTTGGAGAAGCCTAGAGAGAAGGGGGAGGGAGGCAGGGCCAGGGATGCAGTCAAGAGAGACTGGTTTTAGCCAGAAGGGCTTCTCTCTACCTGTCTCCAAAGAAACATGGGGTCTGGTTCTTTACTACACCCACAATCACTCACCCCCTTTGATGCCCTTGACCAAAGTTCCTGGAAGCGGAGGAAACAACATGCCATGTAGGGGCTGAGTGAACATTTTCGGGTCTAGAAATTAAATTATGCTTTCAGGGCTATCTACTTTGTTATTGCTAATGGCTCCAACCGGACCCACCCACGAGGTCCTGGTCCTATGGAAATGTTGGGGTCTGGACACTCTATCTTGTTCCTAAGGTTTAATTAGTCATTGGAGGTCTTACGCTAAATTGTAGATGGGTACTCCTCTAATAGAGTACTCCAAGGCTCTGGTTCCAGGGAGGAAGCTTGAACTGTGCCCTCCTTTTCCAGAGAGGGCCCCTCATGTCCTGGCTGCAGGAAACAATCACGTGTGGGTCCTTTATTAGACCCTGACATATAAGCTGAAGGCAGTTGCGACCAGAAACTCTCTAGGCAAGGACCAGCAAGCAGAGGTAAGTGCTCAGGCTGGGCAGGGACTCTTCACTTTCTGGGGACATCTCTCTGGCTACCTGAAAAATATTCCAAGGAATGAGGAGAGACTGAATCCGGGGTTTTCCTGCTGAGCCAGGCCATGCTGACTACAATGCTGCTGAGTTGTGCCCTGCTGCTGGCACTGCCTGCCACACAGGGGGCCCAGATGAGCTTGGCCTCCCTGGAGGGCATCAGAAGGCCTGGCCAGACCCTGTTTCCGGAGTTCACAGGTCAGTTTGGGTTGGGGTCGGGGCGTGGACACTCTCTGGCCACAACCCTACCTGCCTGGGTAGTGTAAGTCCTCCTTCCCTCTTCTCCATCCCAGCCTTGGGAGGTGGGTACTTCCTGTATGGCAGGGTACTGCCCTCACATCCTCTGATCCAGGCTTAGGTCTGCATGTTCCGAAGAGGACGACTGCAGACCAAGCAGAAGAAGCTCTGCTGCAGAAGGCAGAGGCTCTGGCCGAGGTAACTCCTCAGGGAAAGGGTTAAGGCAGCAGATAGGGGCCAATCGGGTACCATCCTCTCTCTCCACCTCGGGACAGACACCATCCCTCCCTACACTCCATTGACATCCTGCTGTGATTGGGGCTGGGGAGGTCCCCGAATCTGCTGTTCAGAGGCTTGTGTCCACGTACGTTCTTTCTTCCCTTCTACCACAGGTGCTAGACCCGCAGAACCGTGAGTCTCGCTCCCCGCGTCGCTGCGTACGGCTGCACGAGTCCTGCCTGGGACAGCAGGTGCCGTGCTGCGACCCCTGCGCCACCTGCTACTGCCGCTTTTTCAACGCCTTCTGCTACTGCCGCAAGCTGGGCACCGCCGCGAACCCCTGTAGTCGTACCTAACCAGCGGATGTAGAGCAGGGGCAGGGGGACACGAATAAAGGATGGGACCTATCAAAAAGCTGTGTTTATTTCAAATGTGGTCGTCTAGTGGAGGTGGGGGTGGTGTCGGGGCTCAGGGCAGGGGATGGAAGTTGTCAATCTAGGAAACTACACACACACACCTGGGTCCGGGCTCCCCCATCATCTCAGCCACATATACGTGCACTTTTAGGGCACCGGGCATCTGTGGGAGAAGCACCAGAGTCTTGCGCAACACCGTTGAGGAAAGCGGTGCACCTTTGACACCAGGCTAATTAACCTGCAGCAAGGGTCGCCCCTCACCTGGCCTCAGTTCCCATGTGGCGGTAGGAAGCAGCGTAGAATTTTTCCAAGAATAAGAAGCACCTCACTTTTACCCAGTTCGCCCTTAACCAATGCCAAGTGTACCTAAACCCGGGAAAGCTAGCGCCCAGGCACTTCCCGAATCCGGCTGCTACTTGCGCCACCACGTGGTTGTCCTCAGACCTGACACGGCTCTCTGGAGACTACAGCCCGCCTTCGCTCAGTACGCAGGCGCGAGAGGGCGGCCCCCTCCACCCAATTTACGCACTTGCGTAACACTTGCACTCTCAACCACGCGGAAGTTGGCCGCCGCTCGGGGTCCCGCCCCGCCGTGGTCACGTGAGGCGCTTGCGCATCACCTGACGCACTTGACAGCCTGCTGCGGGCGCCGCGTCAGCTGATCTGGGAGTCGCGTTGTGTGCGGGCTGTCCGGTCCCGCCGCAGCCATGTCGTTCTTTCCGGAGCTTTACTTTAATGTGGACAATGGCTACTTGGAGGGATTGGTTCGCGGCCTGAAGGCCGGGGTGCTCAGCCAGGCGGACTACCTTAACCTGGTGCAGTGTGAGACGCTCGAGGGTGAGCCGCGGGTTCGGGCTGACTGAGGGGCCTTGGAAGGCCAAGAACGGAGGCGTCTGTGGCCCGGGAAGCCGGTAGCAGGGGGTCCGAGAGGTCGGGGCTCTCCGGGAACTCGTGAGCTGATGGCGGGCGGCCCGGGCGGGAAGGAGATTTACCTGTAGTTGAGGCTGCGCGCGGGGCCCAGGCTTTCGGAACCGCGTTGTTTTTGCTGCTTTTGCTCGTCAGGCGGTTTGGGAGGACGCGGATGCGAGGTGTGCGGCATAGCAGCCTCTTTACCCTGACCTAACCAGGGAGCGGTCTTGTGGCCATACTTAGGGAAGTGTAAAAGCCCTGTCCCCTCCCCCATGGTCTTTGGAATCATTGGGTCTTGGTGCTTGTCTATGGGTTTGAGCCTTCCTCAGGAATTGCTGGGCCAGTTTAGCCAGGACTCCCTCCCAAATGAACCTCTGGCTGGGCAGTGTCCCCTAAAGAAAGTATTTAGGAAAGCGAAGGGTGGCTCTGGAAATTTCGTATTCGTACCCAAGTTCATGTGCAAATATTTGGCCAAAACTTTCTTCCCTTTAGCGAGAGGAGATGTCTGTTGGGACACGTTTTCTTACATAAGAGTTATGAGAGGGCTGAAGAGATGGCTCAGCGGTTAACATGCTTGCCTGCAAAGCCTAATGACCCGGGTTCAAACCCCACGTAAAGCCAGATGGCACAGAGGGGCGCATGCATTTGGAGTTCCTTTGCAGCGGCTAGAGGCTCTGGCGCGCCCATTCTTTCTCCTCCCAAATAAATAAAAATATCTAAAGTAAAGAAGAAAAAAAAAAGAGTTACAAGAAGCTGAATTCCCATTCTCTGAACATAGATCTAAAGTGACATTGAGGGCTGGGAATGTAGCTCAATGGTAGAGCACTTCCCTAGTGTGTACAAGGCTCTGACTTCATTCCCCAGTACTCCATGAAGAAAGTATAAAAATAACAAGGCGTATACTCCTTGGAGCTCTCAACTAATGCATAAAGAGATTGACTTCCTCAGGTCCTGCTGCAACAGATGTACTGAGTTAGAAGTGTTCCTAATTCCAGGTCCTTGAATCAGATGAGCAGGGTTGGGATGAGAGTTCCTATCTCTCATCTTCCAAGGGCTACCTTTAAATATTTATAGCTGAAGGTGGGATGATTCACATAGTACTGATTAAGAAACTTGGAAAAAAAGGGGGGGGGTGCTGGAGAGATGGCTTACTGGTTAAGGTCCTTGCCTGTGAAACCTAAGGACCCAGGTTCAGTCCCCTAGAACCTATGTAAAGCCAAATACATTTGAAGTTTGCAGTGGCTAAAGGCCCTGGCATGCCCATTCTTCTCCCTCTAATAAATAAATAAACAAAAATTTTTAAAAACTTTAAGGTTAATTTGAGCTCATCCAGTTGTTTATTTTAGAAAACTGGATCTGTCAACTGAAATGCTGTTATACCAGAACCAGGTGTGATGGCACACTTGGGAGGCAGAGGTTGGAGGAGCACGGTGAGTTAGAGGCTAGCCTGGGACTGCAGAGTGAGTGCCAGAAAATACTGTTAAAACATAAACTTATTGAAATTAAAGTGCAATAATTATAGATTTTTATGATTTTAATATTAATCTATACAAAAATTTGTTTCCTTCCTTATGTGAGTGAAAGTTGAAAGAGAGAGAGAGAGAAAACACTGTGGGTCCTGGGGTGTAGGAGCCATCCAGCAAGCTGATACTGAACTCACTGTGGGAAGAGGAGAAACTGAGACTGCCTAGGGCAGGGCCCAGCACCTATTTGGTACTTAATGTCAGTTCTGTGGGCTGACTGGGAATTGTAGACTTTTCTTTTCTTTCTTTTTTCTCGAGGTAGGGTCTCACTCTATCCCAGGCTGACCTGGAATTCACTATGTAGTCTCAGGGTGGCCTCCAACTCATGGCGATCCTCCTACCTTTGCCTCCTGAGTGCTGGGATTAAAGGCGTGCGCCACCATGCCCAGCTTTCTTTTCTTTAATATATTTTATTTATTTATTTGAGAGAGAAAGACAGGGAGGGGGGCGGGAGGGGGTGGGGAGAGAATAGGTGAGCCAGGGCCTCTGGCCACTGCAAACAAACTCCAGATGCTTGCGCCCCCTTGTGTATCTGGCTTGCCTGGGTCATGAAGAATTGAACTGGGATCCTTTGGCCTTGTAGGCAAATGCCTTAACCGCTAAGCCATTTCTCCAGCCCTCTTTTTGATTTTTCTAGGTAGGGTCTTGCTATAGCTCAGGCTGATCTGGACTAGTTCACTATGTAGTTTCAGGATGTCCTTGTTCTAATGGCAGTCCTCCTACCTCAGCCTCCCAAGAGTGTGGGAATTAAAGGCATGTGCCTTCATCCCCAGGTAGTTTATTCTTTGAGGAAGCTATTCATTTGCTTAATTCTTCTGGCTTTCCATACTCCTGTTACTGCTTACTCTCCTGGAGAAGTTCTAGGAGGATAGGGTTCCCATCTTTCCAGCAGGCCCTTCCATCTTTGTTTTTAGCATACTAGGCTGTTCTTCTTGCATAACAGCTCAGCACATGGGCCCCCTTGTGGCATCATCCAGATTTTTATTAGAGTGGCATTCGGGGATCCTTTGCTCTTTTACACAGACTTTCACCTAGCACAGACATGATGAGACTAAAGTCAAGCAAATCTGGGTTTGAATCTCAGCCTGTCAATTATTGGATTACCTTAGACAGGTTACTTAACACCTATAGGTGTAGAATTCTTCATCTGGCAAATAAGCAGCATCTGTCTCATAAAGCTTATGAGATTTTACACAAAGCTATGTTGTGTAAAAAACTGCCCATCACCAAGGACCCAGTAAATGCTAAAGACAAAGAAGCATTCAGTAAATGTTGGCTCATGTTGTTTTGCTATTTCACCTCCTGTTCCTCTGCTTCTCCCTTCCCTCATGAAGCACGACCCCAGTATCACCTCATTTTGGGGGGAGACAATAGTGTAGTCAGCTAACCAGTTAAACATTGAACCACAAACATGTCCTCATCTTTTTTTGGTGCCGGGATTTGAACCCAGGGCTTTGCAGATGTTTGGCACTCTACCACTGAGTTGTGCCTCCAACCCTCTTTTTACTTAATAAAATATATATATTTTGCTGGGTGTGGTGGCACATACCTTTAATTCCAGCACTCAGGAAGCTGAGATAGGATCACTGAGTTTGAGGCCAACCTGAGACTTAATTCCACATTAGCCTGGGCTAGAGCAAGACCCTACCTCATAAAAGAAAAAAGCCAGGTGTGGTGGTTCATGCCTTTAATCCCAGCACTAACTAGGAGGCAAGTAGAAGGATTGCCATGAGTTCGGGACCACCCTGAGACTACATAGTGAATTCTAGGCCAGCCTGGGCTAAACAAGACCCTACCTGGAAAAACCAAAAAAAAATTTTGTAGGTATGCGGAGGGGGACATACTTGTGCCAGACATGCCACTATGCATTTGGCTTTATATAGATAGTTCTCAGGAATTGAACCTGGGTCGATTAGGCTTTGCAAGCAAGTACCTTTACTTGCTGAACCATTTTTTCAGCCTTCTTTATACTTTTTATTTATTTTATTTTTTAAAATATTTTTTGTTGTTTATTTTTATTTATATATTTGAAAGTGATCGACAGCGAAAGAGGCAGATAGAAAGAGAGAGAATGGGTGCACCAGAGCTTCCAGCCACTGCAAATGAACTCCAGATGCGTGCAACCCCTTGTGCATCTGGCTACGTGGGTCCTGGGAAATCGAGCCTCGACCTGGGGTCCTTAGGCTTTACAGGCAAGTGCTTAACCACTAAGCCATCTCTCCAGCCCTATTTATTTTATTTTGGGGGTTCACTGTATAGTCTCAGGCTGGTCTTGAACTCATGGTGATCCTCCTACCTCAGCCTCCCAAGTGCTGGGATTAAAGGCACATGCCACCATGCCTGGCCTTTGCTTTTTGTTATTATTATTATTATTATCATTATTATTATTATTATTATTAATTTGTCTGTTTGCTTTTTAGAGGTAGAGTCTCACTGTAGCCCAGGCTGACCTGGAACTCACTATGTAGTCTCAGAGTGGCCTTGAATTCACAGTGATCCTCCTACATTTGCCCCCTAAGTGCTAGGATTAAAGGCGTGTGCCACTACGCCCAGCTACTTTTTATTTATTTTTGTTTTGTTTTAATATTATTTATTTACTTATTTGAGAGAGACAGAGAGAGGGAGAATGGGTCCAGGGCCTCAGCCACTGCAAATGAACTCCAGACACATGGGCCTTCTTGTGCATCTGGTTTACATGGGTACTGGGGAATCGAACCAGGGTCCTTTGGCTTTTCAGGTAAGTGCCTTAACTGCTGAGCCATCTTCTTGAGATGGGGTCTCACTCTGGCCCAGGCTGACCTGGAATTAACTATGTAGTCTCAGGGTGGCCTTGAACTCACAGTGATCCTCCTACCTCTGCCTCCTGAGTGCTAGGATTAAAGGTATGTGCCACCACGCCTGGCCTTTTTTAAAAAAATATTTTTATATATTTATTTGAGAGAGAGAGAGAATGGGTGCACCAGGGCCTCCAGACACTGCAAATGAACTCCAGATGTGGGTGTTACCTTGTGCATCTGGCTTACGTGGGTCCTGGGAAATCAAACGGAGGTCCTTTGGCCTTGCAGGTAAATGCCTTAACTGCTAAGCCATCTCTTCAGCCTGTCCTTTACTTTTTATTTGGAGACAGGATCTCACCAAGTAGTGCTGGCACACCTGTACTCTGTAGCACAGGCTGGTTTTGATCTCATGATCCTTCTGCCTTAGTCTCTGAAGTACCTGGAACTTTTGTTTTGTTTTGGTGGTGGTGTATTTCTCCCCCCCTCCCAGGTAGGCTCCTCAAACATGGTGATCCTCCTATCTCGGCCTGCCAAGTGCTGGGATTAAGGGTGTATCCCACCATGCCTGGCTCTTTTTTTTTTTTTTTTGGTTTTTCGAGGTAGGGTCTCACTCTAGTTCAGGCTGACCTGGAATTTACTATGTAATCTCAGGGTGGCCTCGAACTCACAGTGATCCTCCTACCTCTGCCTCCTGAGTGCTGGGATTAAAGGCGTGCGCCATCACACCTGGCTCTTTTTTTTTTTGAGATAGGGTCTCAATCTGTGGCCCAGGCTGGTCTTGAATTTGTAGCAATAATCTTGCCTCAGCCTCCTGAATTTTGAATTAGATGCATGAGCCATTAGGCCCAGCTTCCACCTCTTCATAGAAACTGGCCATGGGGAAATGTCTCCTCCACTCAGTCACAACTCCTGTGGCAGCACTACTTTTCTAGAAGTTTCTTGACAGACTTTGGGATCCTTGAGACTGTGTGTGCTGGAAATGTTCAGGACTTTGAGGGCCGAGAATAACCAGAAACAGGAAGGAGTGACCAGACAGTCTATTTGTGTTCTGTAGAAAGGCTTTCCTTGCTTTTCTAAAGGTGATACCAGAGGCCTGGCCTCAAGGCTGCTATTGCTGGGTATTTTTGTCTCTCCATCTCTAAGAGAAAAGGGGAGAGAGAACAGGAAGTGGGAAGACCAAGGAAAACCTGTGGTTGTAGTTACCTTCACACCAAACCCAAAGCAGCTGATGGGAGTGGGGGTTCTTTTGGCTCACAGGGAAAGCTTCATGGTGTTAGGAAGAAAGCATTGCATGAACAGAGGGTGGACTTAACTTCTTGCCATAGCAGGTGAAAAATAGCAAGAGAACTGGCATGGTGGCACATTGCCTTTAATCCCAGCACTTGGGAGGCAGAAGCAGGAGGATCACCATGAGTTCGAGGTCACCCTGAGATTACATAGTGAATTCTAGGTCAGCCTGGGCTAGAGTGAGACCCTACTTTGAACCCTCCCCCCCAAAAAAAAATATAGCAAGAGAGTGAGTTGAGCTCTAGCAAAGTGGAGCTGGGCTATACATACCCCAAAGCCCAATGCTAGCAAAGCTCCACCTCCCAAACTGCCAACAGCTGGGGACAAGCATTCAGAATATGAGTTCATTGGGGGACATCTGATTCAAACCACCAACCTGTGAGCCCTGCTGAGGTATTTAGGTATGTGCTTGGGAGATAAAGATTCCAAGTGTTGGGTAGATCCCAGAAAGCATTATGTAGACAGTGTTTATTTGCTCTGCAAGACAGGGCAAATGAAAGTGATTGTGAGGAGCAAGCTTCAAATTGCAGTATTCAGGAAGTGAAGATAGGAGAATTATGAGGTTGAGACCAGTCTAGGATATATAGTGAAACCTCGTCTGAAATGCCAAAAGTAAAACAAAAAGCTGGGCATGGTGGTTGGTGCATTCCTTTAATCCCAGTTTGGGGCCACCCTGAGATTGCGTAGTGAATTCCAGGTTAGCCTGGGCTAGAGGGAGACCCTAACTTGAAAAACAAGAAAACAAAACAAAACAAAAAAGATGGGGCAGTTATAGCATCTTAATCTTCCTCCCTGGGTTCTGACATGTTCCCCACTGATTGACCTCTTCTGTAAGTACTCCCTCTTAGCATCTCCAATGCTAGTTTGCCCTCTATCATGGCCTTGCTTGTCTTTCTGTACTCAGAAGTAGAAGACAGACTCTTTAGAAACCATGCCTTTTTATTTTTTCAAATTTTTATTTATTTATGAGAGAGAGAGAGAGAGAGAATGGGTGCCTCAGGGCCTCTAGCCACTGCAGATGAACTCGAGACACATGTGCCACCACATGCATCTGGTTTATGTGGGATCTGGGGAGCCCGACCATGCCTTTTTAAATTTATTTTAAATATTATTTTAAATTTATTTTATTCATTCATTTTCAAGAAGAGAGAGAGGGGGAGGGGAAGAATATATGAGAATGGGCATGCTAGGGCCTCCAGCCACTGCAAATGAACTCCAGATGTATGTGACACCTTGTACATCTGGCTTATGTGGTACTGGGAAGTGGAACTGTGGTCTTCAGGCTTTTCAGGCAAGCACCTTAACTGCTAAGCCAGGCCTCCTTTTGATGAACTGAGAGAAAGAGATGAGTGGTCATAAAAATGTTTTGGGGGGCCATGGTTTGAGGTAGGGTTCTCTCTCTAGCCCAGGCTGACCTGGAACTCACTCTGTAGTGAGTTCTCACAATGATCCTCCTACCTCAGCCTCTAAATGCTGGGATTAAAGGTGTGCACCACTACACTCAGATTGTTTTATTATATATACTCCAGGGCCTCCTGCCACTGCAAACAGAACTCCAGATATATGTACCACTTCATGCGTCTGGTCTTACATGGGTACTGGGGAATTGAATCCAGGCCTTCAGGCTTTGCAAGCAAGTGCCTTTGCAAGCAAGTGCCATCTCTCCAGCCCTGCAAAAACTCTTTATAGCTTTATATATAGATTTTTCTGGTTGTATCGTATACCTTGTGAGGCTGAATCCTGTGCTAGGAACTTGGTGTGGGGACAGTGGGTCAGAGATGTATCAATAGAAATCACATACTAGCCAGGCATGGTGAGGCACACACCTTTAATTCCAGCACTCTGGAAGCAGAGGTAGGAGGATTGCCTTGAGTTTGAGGCCAGCCTGAGACTACAGAGTGAATTCCAGTTCAACTTGAGCTAGAGGGAGACCCTACCTCTAAAAACCAAGGTATGGTCAAGGTAGGGTCTCCCTCTAGCTCAGGCTGATCTGGGATTCACTCTAGTCTCAGGGTGGCCTTGAACTCACGGTGATCCTCCTACCTCTGCCTCCCATCGCCTGGCTCCTTACTTTTTTTAAAAAATATTTTATTTATTAGCAAGCAGAGGGTGAGAAAGAAGAAGACAGAGAATGGGCACACAAGGGCCTGTATTCACTGCAAATGAACTCCAGATATGTGTACCAGTTTGTGCATCTGGCTTTATGTGGATACTGGTAAATCGAACCCAGGCCATTAGGCTTTGCAGGGAAATGCCTTAACCTCTGAGCATCTAATCTAGCCCTTCACTTACTGTTTAGTTTTTGGGGGAGGGAGTGGGAGCAGGGTCTCATCTAGCTGTGGCTGGCTGCAAACTTGAAATGTAGCCAGGGCTGGCCTTGAATTTCTTTTTCCTTTTTTCAAGGTATGGTCTCACTCTGGCCTAGGCTGACCTGGAATTCACTATTGTAGTCTCAGGGTGGCATGTAATACACAGCAATCCTCCTACCTCTGTCTCCCAAGTGCTGGGATTAAAGGCGTGGGCCACCACGCTCGGCTTGAATTTCTTTTTCAAAAAATATTTTTAAAATATTTATTTTTAGTTATTTGTTTGAGAGAGAGAGAGGGAGGGAGGGGAGAGGAGGAGAGGGAGAGAAGGAAATAGGCAGCTAGAGAGAGGGAGAGAATGGGTGCACCAGGGCCTCTGTAAAGGAACTCCAGATGCATGACCCCTTTGGGTCCTGGGGAATCAAGCCTGGGTCCTTTGGCTTTGCAGTTAAGTGCCTTAATCTTCAGCCCTGGCCTTGAATTTTTGATGCTCTTGCCTGCACTTTCAAGTGCTGAGATTACAGGCATGCACTACCAAGCCTGACTTCATTCTCTGTTCTTTTCCCAGATACTGCATAGAGGCCACCATTTACTCAATGATGTTGTCTTAGCTTCATAGTCTGGGGATAGATAGCCACAGGGCAAGAGAAGACATTAAGAGATTAGTGTAGTTTAGTGGTTACTAATAGGTACTTGCTACCTTATGGCTTGTGGCCATGAGTGAAGTATGTAATCTCTTGGTCCAGACTTTCATCATATGTAAAATGATGGTAATGTTAGCACCTATCTCATAGGGTGGTTATGACAGTTAACCAAGGTAATCCACACACAGTCCTGTATTAGTTGGTTTTCTGTTTCTAGTAATACAGTACAGTAAACTGGGTGAGTTATATGGAGAGGAAGTTAATTTTGGTCCCTGGTTCTGGAGGTGTGAGGTTGAGGGCCATATCCAGTGATAGCATGCTTTTTTTTTTTTAATTAGAAAGGATTTCTTTAGTGTTTATAACATTTTGATAGAATGATACAAAAAAGTTGGTCACTGCCATCTGAAAAGAGAAGATTCTCTACCAAAAGTGAGAGTAGCATTAGTATAAGGGTCTAAACATTAAGAGAAGTGCTTACTGAGCAGTTTGATAAGCATAGTATATGCATTTAGCCAGACAGCAGCAGACGTTATACCCTTACGGCTCATGACTACCCCTGTTTTAAGTTTTTAGTATCAGGGATGTATTCCCTCCCATGGAGCAGGCCTCCAGTCCAATTAGAGTGCCGGCAGTTGGTTTCCACAATGACATACATGCCACTATTGCACCCATTGGCTCATTTGGCCTGCCTGGCCAAATATAAGGCTTGCATTGTCCACTGTGGAGTTTCTTCACTTGTGATTTCCCTTTCTTCCATTGAACTTCATGCAGAATGGCTTCTTCCAGCTTTCTGTCAGCTGGTCTACATGGAGGAGGTTATCAGCTCAGTTCCAGCAGGATTTCTCAGTGGTCTTGCAGCCCAAGTATGTAGAGTCTTCAGTAACAGAGAGATCAACTCTTGAAAGATTGCAAAAGCCAGAGGAAATACTTTTTTTCCTGAGTTCAGAGAATGGGAGAGTAGGATTACAGAACTTGTATTTTCAAAGATACCTGCAATTGGAAATGCACTAGTGGTAGAGAACATGCTAGAGGAGGAAGAGCAGTCTGTAGGTTCTCTCTTCTCTTTTATCTTTTCCCTCCCTCCCTGCTCTCTTTCTTTCTTCTTGAGGTAGGGTCTCACTGTAGTCTAGGCTGACCTGGAACTCACCCTGTAGTTTCAGTGTGGCCTTGAACTCACAGTGATCCTCCTACCCCTGCCTCCAAAGTGCTGGGACCAAAGGCATGTGCTATCATGCCCAGCGTTTATGTTTTTGTTTTCTTTGAAATATTTTTATATACGGGGTGGGAGGGGGGAATGAATGGGCACAGCAGGTCTCTTGCCACTGCAAATGAACTCTAGATGCATTATCACTTTGTGCATCTGGCTTTACATGGTCATTGGGAAATTGAACCCAGGCCATTAGGCTTTGTAAGCAAGCACCTTTAACTGCTGAGCCACCTCCTCAACTCATTTTGTAGGTTCTTATAGGAATATAGGCCAAAGGGGTTGGCAGTTTTGTCTTTAGGCATTGGTTGGAAACACTGTGTGGGGGGGCTTAGGAAGTGTATAATGAGGCTGAGCAAGAAAGAAGAATGAGGCTCGGCATGGTGGCACATGCCTTTAATCCCAGCATTTGGGAGGCATAGGTAGGATTGCCTGAGTTTGAGGCTACCCTGAGACTACATAGTGAATTCCAGGTCAATCTGGGTTAGAGCAAGAGCCTACCTTGAAAGAATAAAACAACAAAGAGAATGAGGAACAGAAAACCCAAAAACCTAACTGGGTGTGTGGCAGTTGCAAACCTTTAATCTTAGCAGGATGCGAAGGCAGGAGTACAAGGTCATTCTTAGCTACATAGCAATTTCAAAGCTATGTGATACCCTGCCTCAAAGGAAAACAAAAGCTGGGCTGGCGGGATGGTTTAGTGGTTAAGGTGTTTGCCTACAAAGCACAAGATAGCATATGTGTCTGGAGTTCATTTGCAGCAGCTTGAGGCCCTGGCACACCCATTTCCTTTCTCTGCGTCTTTCTCTCTGTCAAATAAATAAATAAAAATAAAATATTTTTTTAAAAGGCTGGAAAGCCTAGTGACCTGAGTTTGATTGATTCCCCAGTATCCACATAAGCCAGATGCATAAAGTGGCACATGCAAATCTCTCAGTGGCCTTGCAGCCCAAGTATGTAGCTATGTAGCAAATCTCAGGAGGCCAAGGAGGATTGCTATGAGTTTGAGACCAGCCTTAGACTACATAGCATAGTGAATTCCAGGTCAGCCTGGACTAGAGTGAGACCCTACCTTGAAAAGACCGCCCCCCCCTCCGAAAAAAACTGGCAGTGCCTATAATCTCAGCACTGGGGAGACAGAGATAGGTGCATCCCTAGAGCTCGCTGGTCAGCCAGCCAGTAACCTAGTCTACTTGATGAACTCCAAGCCAATGAACTGAGTTTTTCCTCTGGCTTCCACAAGCATGTACACACACAGGAACACTGAATGCATACATACACAAAATGGGAAAAATTGTGTGATAAAGTAATAAGAAAGCTTAAAAAATTAGCCACAGCTAGGTGTGGTTGTGCATGCCTTTAATCCCAGCACTCAGGAGGCAGAAGTAGGAGGATTGCCATGAGTTCGAGGCCACCATATGACTACACAGTGAGTTCCAGGTTAGCCTGGGCTAGAGTGAGACCCTACCTCAAGAAAAAAAAAATAGCCAAGCCAAAGATGGAGGAAGAGTATCCTGGGAGAATTAATGGCATTAGAAATCTCAGCACAGGGCTGATGAGATGGCTCAGTGGTTAAGGAGCTTGCTTACAAAGCATAAGGACTGGGGTTTGATTCCCCAGTACCTGTGTAAAGCCAGACCTATAAGGTGGCACATGTGTCTGGAGTTCATTTGCAGTGTAGCTAGAGGCCCTGGTGGGCCCATTCCATTCTCTCTCTCTCTTAAATAAACAAAATATTAAAAAATAAATAAATTGCAGCACAGACTTAGGCTTGGTAGCTCATGCCTATCATTCTAGCACTTGTGAGGCTGAGGTAGAAGGGTTGCTGTGAATATGAGGCCAGATTATCTCAAAAAAATCAAACCTGGGCTGGAGAGATGGCTTAGTGGTTAAGGCGCTTGGCTGTGAAGCTTAAATGCTCATGTTCCACTCTTCAGGTCCCATGTAAGCCCACGTAATGCACAGTGGCTCAAGGTTGTACATGTGTGCAAGGGGGGGGGGCAGGCATATCTGGAGTTTGATTGCAGTGGGTGGAGGCCCTGGTGCACCAATTCTACCCCCCCTCTCGCATTAAAATAATAATCATGTGCTTGCCTGTGAAGCTTAAGAACTCAAGTTCAGTTCTCCATATTCCATGTAAGCCAGATGCACAAGGTGGCGCATGTGTCTGGAGTCCGTTTGCAGTGGCTAGAGGCCCTAGTGTGCCTATTCTCATTCTTTCTGTCTCTCTACCTCAAATCAAAATAAATAAATAAATAAATCAAACCAAAACAACAACAATGGAACTCCCAAGCTATGTGTGATGGTACACACCTTTAATCCCAGCACTAGGGAGGCAGAGATAGGAGGCTTACTGAGAGTTCAAAACCACCCTGAAACTACATAGTGAATTTCAGGTCAGCCTGAGTTAGAGTGAGACACTACCTTGAAAAACCAAACCAAAACAAAAAACCTCAGAACAAACTACAGAGTATCTTTGTCAACAGAAAGGAACATAGCACATGAAGTATGTGGTGTAGGAGCTGTGTCTGGAGAGGTGCATCTTACTGGTGTGTGGAAGATCATAGTTGCCTTGGAAGGGGATACAAATCAGGAGAGATGAAAAGAGAGATTCTTAGGTTAGGTCAAAGTCATTTGTGGGAAATACCTTGTTTAAGAGTATTTGAGGCCAGACATGGTGTCACATGTCTGTTATCCTAGCACTTGGACAAAATGATAATGAGTTTGAGGTCAATCTGAGTTGCCTAGAAAGACCTTGTCTAAAAAACCCCCAAAACAACAATAAAACAAATAATTTCTTTAATGTCTGTTGTGGAAATATTTACTTGTTTTATTTTGAGGTGGCGTCTCACTGTAGCCCAGGCTGATTTGGAACTCTGTAGCCCCAAGCTGGTCTTGAACTCACAATAATCCTCCTACCTCTGCTTCCAGTGCTGATATTGAAGACGTGTACCACTGTGCTGTCTTGTGAGGAAATATTTATATGTTCCATTATGTGGAATTGGTAGAATTAGATGGTCACAGCTCAGACAGCAAGATTAGCTTACCTTGTCCTAAATTCCTCAAGGTCAGATGTGATCCAAATGAGGTGTCACAGTCCTAACTATCCAGAGACCATAGCACAAATAAAATGTTCAGAGGGCATTGGAGAAGGTGGTAACCCAAGGATAGTTTGCATTGTATAAGGAAGGGAATGAACATGAGTCTGATCTGTGTGAGACTGGGCCTCACACACTCCTAAAGAAAGTTTGTCCCCCACCATTTGAGGATCTGTATTGTCCCAGCTGTTCTGGGCAGCAACATCACTTCATGAAGGGACCCCAGGGCCCATGGATTAAAAAGCTGGCATGGGACATGGTTGACAACTGTGGCAGTCTGCTACCTTAGTTGCTTGCTGCTTCTGTTGCTTAAAGGATGAGGTGCCCCTCCCAGAGTGGGGGTAGAGGCTAGAAAGAGGCAGTTGGGAGGGTGGGTATCTTGCTGCTGTGAGTCCTTAGACTTTCTCCCTTAGTCCATGAAATAGGAATTGTGAAGGAGATAGGGGATTGGTGGTGTGATATAATTAGAAATCTGCTTTGAGACCTAGGAGTTGATCTAGGAGGAGCCAGCTGAAGGCAGGTGACAACATGAGCTGAGGGGGATGATGGACTGGGTCATATCAGGAAAGGTGATGAAGTCCACAAGATAGGGCCACTTTTAAATGGAGTCCCAGATGCATGTGCATCTGGCTTTACATGGTTATTGGAGAATCAAACCCAGGCCAGCAAGCTTTGTAAGCAAACACCTTTAACTGTTGAACCATCTCTCTAACCCTAAGCCCCCCCCCTTTTTTAATTTTTGGTTTTTCAAGGTAGGGTCTCACTATAGACCAGGCTGACCTGGAATTCACTATGTAGTCTCAGGGTGGTCTTGAACTCATAGTGATCCTCCTAAGTCTGCTTCCCAAGTCCTGGGATTAAAGGCATGGGCCACCATGCCGGGCTAGGACCACTTGTAAAATAATTTTTTATGTGTATGGTGTATGCGCATGTATGTTCAGGTGTGCATGTCCCATGTACAAGTGTGGAGGCCAGAGGAACATATTAAGTGTCCTCTACTTTTTAAAAATTATGTTATTTATTTATTTTTTATTTGAGAGAAAGAGAAAGAGAGAGAGGGAGTGAGGAGGGAGAGAGTAGATGTGCCAGGGCCTCCAGCCACTGCAAATGAACTCTAGACACATGTGCCACCTTGTGCATCTGGCTTATGTGGGTCCTGGGGAATTGAACTGAGGTCCTTCAGCTTTGCAGGCAAACACCTTAACTGCTCAGCCATCTCTCCAGCCCAGGTGTCCTTTTTTTTTTTTTTTTTTTTGCATTTATAATACCCAGTTTATTGAAAAAACAATCTTCCCTGACATATATCTACATGAATTTGAGGTCAGTGCACTGAAATTACCTATGCTTGCCTGCAGCTTTTTAGCTGATGAAAGGATACTTAAGAATGTTGTCAGTATTAAAGCACTTTAACATAACAGGACTTTTTCCAACTTTTTAAACTAATTTTTCATACGGAAGCCAACTTATGTGCATTATATGTGTTAATGTGCACATAATACACATGTCCTTCTGACCATAGATAAAACACAGTTGTCCTTTTTGGAAGTGATTCCAGTTTTAGAGCAAAGTTGGATAAGATGGAAATAAGTAAGCTGAGTAAATTAAGGGTGATAAAGACTAATTCTACATCTGTAGCTCCTTCTTTCATTTTTGAGGCAGGTTCTCACTACATAGCCCAGGGTGGCCTATAACTCATGATCCTCCTGCCTCATCTTCCCCAGTGCTGGAATTATAGGCATGCCCTACCACACCCAATCTCCCTTATCTTTTGAATATACAAGTGTGCACCCTGAGTGTCTGAGCTAAAACTCTTCTGATGTTAAGCTGATGGCTGCTATAGATGGGGCTGCTATGACTGACTGTTAAAAGCCCAGGAGAGAGAGGTATAAGGCAAGCAGAGGCACTGTCTGGGCTGGCCATGCCCCACTTTAGGTAGACTACACTACCCAGGTCTTGTTGAGCACAAAGGCTGGCCTGGGCCTACAGGCCATTCATACTTTATAGTGTTCAATATTTCCTAGTTTTACTATTTTGTAATTAGGGAAAGTAAGAGAGAGGTTCAACTAGTCTAAAAATGCCATGCCTCAGACTGACTGAAACATTTTTATTCTTCTGCAAATACAACTAATTCCCACCTACAGTTATTTCTAAGATAAACAGTAAATCAGCTGAAGAGACATTTGGGGTCCAGGGCTTAGGAACACCACCATCCTTAGGGCACAAGACTAGTGTTTGAGGTAGGGTCTCCCTCTAGCTCAGGCTGACCTGGAATTCACTGTGTAGTCTCAGGGTGGCCTCAAACTCATGGTGATCCTCCTACCTCTGCCCCCCGAGTGCTGGGATTAAAGGCATGTGCCACCACGCCCAGCTTGCTATTTTTATTTTTAATCAGATTGGCTGATCAGCAAACCCTAGCACTGGGATTACAGGTTTAGGTGGCTAAGCTTAACTGTTTTTTAGTATTATTTATTTACTTATTTAAGAGAGAGAAAGAGACAGAGAGAGAATGGGTGCACCAGGGCCTCCAGCTGCTGTAAATAAACTCCAAATGCTTGTACTACCTTGATCTGGTTTATGTGGGTCCTGGTGAATCGAACCTGGGTCCTTTGGCTTCATAGGCAAGCACCTTAAGTGCTAAGCCATTTCTCCAGCCCAGCTTGGCCTTTTTTTCCCCCACTCAACATATATATTATTTATTTGCCAGAATTTCCAGAATCAGGTTTTCTGATTTTCAATTTTTTTCCGGGTAAGTAGAAAAATAGAAAAGAGTTTACTTTTAAAAGGCAACGATGACAAACCAGCACATACTCAGGAAAAGGTTTCTAGGACTCAGACACAAAGAGCTTAGACTCAGCAGTGTAGTTTGCAGTATTGCTGAGACGACAGGTATGAATGTGTGTTCCCCACATCCTGAGATTTAAGAGTGTAATTTCTTTGCAAAGCTTGGGCAGAATCCAAGAGGTCTTTCATGGTCCCACTAGCTAGCCCAGTCCTGGAACTAGAAGCAGTCACTTGCTATCTTCCACACTGTGTTGCTGGGTAAGGCCTGGGTGGTCAGGATGAAGTTCTGGTTAAAGTCCCATTGCTTGTTGCCCTCACACTTCACAGTTCCACAGATCGCCACAAGGACTGTGGTCTGGTTTGGCATGGCTGAGTCATGAACAGGCTGGCAGTCAACCATGTAGATTTGGAATTCACTTGAAGGCAACATCTCAAAAAACTCACCAAAGGATTCTTGTCCTGAAACAGTGTTTCCATTCCATTTCAGAGTGGCCGTGCCCATGTACAGGTGGGACAACAGCTGCCACTGCTTGTCCATTGTAGTGTAGTAGATGTTGACGAACTCCTCAGCAGCTCTGCAGGCCTGATCCACATAGGTCTTGAAGTCCATGGATGCCATCTCTGGGTCTATGGTGGAGGGAGGCCACCAGCCACTATCTTTCTCTGACTGTAGGAAACCAGGGACTGCACTGTGACACTCCAGCCACTGTCCAGTGACTGGGATTGCAGCGGGCTCGGGTCCACTGAGAGGCCAGCACCCCCTACCTACCACTGAAGGTCACAGAAGTGGTGGTGGTGCTGGTGGCCAGTGCCCCTCCACCCCTTGCCCTAGTGGGGGCTCGGGAGGATCACCACTTCTTCCCTCCTCTTCCTCCCGAAGGCCCCGGTTTGGCTTTTTAATGTGGGTGCTGGGTATCAAATTTGTGGGTTTTTTTTTTCAAGGTAGGGCCTCACTCTAGTTCAGGCTGACCTGGAATTCATTATGTAGTCTTAGGGTGGCCTCAAACTCTTAGCGATCCTCCTACCTCTACCTCCCAAGTGCTTGGGGCTAAAGGCATGCACCACCACACCTGGCAAATTTGCGTTCTTTTGCTTGCACAGCAAATGTTTTTACCCACTGAGTTATCTCCCCACCCCCCGGGGCTCTTTTTACTAGGTAAGGGTGAGAGATGTTGGAAATCAGGCAGGTTTCTGACTTTACAAAAGACTGGTATAAGGCATTTAGCTGTTTCTGAGATGGGGACACCAGAGGAGAAGAAAGTTTGGGTGTGGATGGTGTGGTAGAATAGGAAGTGTTCTATCTCAGATGTGTGAGGGAGGAGTCCAGTAGGCATGTGGCCATGTGGGGAAGTAGCGCTAGAGACACCAATCTGGAAATCATCAGCACGCTGGCTGGTAGCAGTTAGACACATGCCGAGCCATCTCCAGGCTTGCAGCCAGGCAAGCCTGCCTTAGAAACCTAGTCCTGCCCGAGAGTTGTGCCAGATGACTAGAGAATAGCCTTAACTGTGGGCCAAGTGGACTGAAGCATGGCCTAACAAGGACACCTGGCATGGGGCCTGATTTGGCAAGCACAGCAGACATAGAAACAGCCAGGGATTCCCATCCAGATTCCTGTCATGTTTCTCGCTTCCTGTATGATACGGATGTGGTGGTTTTCTGTTGTTTTTCCCTATCCCCAGGTAGGGTCTCATTCTAGCTCAGGCTGACCTCTAACTCACAGTGATCCTCTTACCTGTGCCTTGAGTGCTGGGATTAAACGCATGTGTCACCATGCTCGGCTCTTTAAGTACATACATGCAGGCATACATATATGCATACACTATTTTTGTGTTTTATTTAAATTTGTGTGTATGTGCACATGTCACATCAGGGTCTTTTGACACTGCAGATAAATGTCCAGTTTTGCATGGGTTGGGAAATTAAACCCAGGCTGGTCAGCTTTGTAAGCAAGTGCCTTAACTAATAAGCCATCACCCCAGCCCCACCAAACCTGGCTAATAAAATTATTTTTAAAAAACAAAAACATGGGCTGGAGAGATGGCTTAGTGGTTAAGGTGCTTGCCTGCAAAGCCAAAGGACCCAGGTTTGATTCCCTAGGACCCATGTAAGCCAGATGCACAAGGGGGTGCTCACACCTGGAGTTCGTTTGCAGTTGTTGGAGGCCCTGGCACGCCTATTCTCTCTTTCTCCCTGCCTCTTTCTCTCCCTTTTTCAAATAAAGTAAGAAAAATAAACTATGTTTTTAAAAAAGAAATAGCCTAAGGGAGGAAAAAATGAAAGCAGTGCTGGGTGTGGGGTTCATGCCTTTAATTCTAGCACTCAGTAGCAGAGGTAGGAGGATCGCTGTGAATTCAAGGCAACCCTCATACTACATAGTAAATTCCAGGTCAGCCTGGGCTAGAGTGAAACCCTACCTCAAAAAACCTCCCCACAGGGCTGGAGAGATGGCTTAGTGGTTCAGTACTTGCCTGTGAAGCCTTAGGACCCCAGTTTGAGGTTAGATTCCCCAGGACCCACGTTAGTCTGATGCACAAGGGGCACACACATCTGGAGTTCATTTGCAGTGGCTGGAGGCCCTGGCGTGCACATTCTCTCCCTCCCTCCTTTCCTCCTCCCCCCTCTCCCTCCCTCTTTCTCTCTCTGTTGCTCTCAAAAAAAAAAAAAAACCCTCCCCACAAAAACCCACAAATTTTTATTTACTTACTTATTTGCAAGCAGAGACAGGTAAAGAGTTGAGAGAGAGGGAGAGACAATGGCTATGCCAGGGCCAAACTCCAGATACATGCGCTACTTTGTGCATCTGGCTATACATGGGTACTAAGGAATTGAACTCCAGTTGTTAGACTTTGCAGGCAAGCACCTTAGCTGCTGAACCATTTTTCTAGCTTCTGTTTTTTATTTTTGTTTAAAATACTTTATTTATTTATTTGAGTGAGAGGGAAAAGTTGCAAAGCATTATGTATAGCATAACCCTATTTAGTGGAGCAGTAGGTAGAAGGCACATGAACAAGTGTTTGGAAACACAGGTCCTAAATTGTTCAGAGAAATACTCTGGGAGAGGGATTAGAGAGGCTGGGAGGAGGAACTATTTCAAGGCTCACTTTCTGCTTTCTTCTGTTGTTTGAATGCAACAGAGCAAACAATCATTCCTTTTTTTTTTTTTTTTTTGAGGTAGGGTCTCACTCTAGCACAGGCTGTCCTGAAATTAACTATGTAGTCTCAGTGTGACCTCGAACTCACAGCAATCCTCCTACCTCTGCCTCCAAGTGCTGGGATTAAAGGTGTGCACCACCACACCTGGCTTCAAATTATTACTTTTAAAACAACATCTTAAGTAAAACAGTATCTGGTGAAGATATTTAAGAAGAATTAGAACATATAAGCAAGCAAGGAGAAGGTTACCCATATCCAGCAGTCATCTAAGCTGAGATCTGTGCTGGGGAGCCTGGTGTATATTTCTTCTAAATTTTGGTTCATGGCGTTATAGGGTTCGTCTGAAACAGGAAGGGCCTATCAAACAAATCCCTTTTCTTTGTACTGGAGACTCCAGGAAGTGTTTGAGAGCCCAGGCCAGGGTTTGAACCTTTTCATGTCTCCCAAGCCAAAGACCCAGGGCTCCTGACCAGCTATAGCTGCACTGGGCAGGTCCCCTCTTATCTGGCACTTTTCTTTTTTCTTTGCCTCTTCTTCTCCACTCCACTCCTGTTTTTCCCTTCAGATTACATCTTGCAGTAGTGTATACTTTCACCTGATTTTATCTGGGAAGCTAATTATGGTCAGGCCAGTAACAGTCTCCACAGGAGTCTGGCCCAGTAGATCATGTCAGAACTTGCTTTCATCAATGATAATACACTCTTAGATTTACTCAGCAATTTCTGGGGCCTGGTTTCTGAGGTGGAACCAGTGCTTAAACTCTTGTCTGGACCTTTTTATTTATTTATTTACTTTTTTTGAGGAAAGCCCAACAGACTGGACTTTTTTTTTTTTAATGTGAGAGAGGGAGGGAGGGAGGGAGACAGAAGGGGCAGAGGAAGAGAGAAAGAATTGGCACACCAGGGCCTCCAGCCACTGTAATAGAACTCCAGATGCATGCACCACCTTATGTACATGTGTGACATTGTGTGCTTGCATCACTGTGCATCTGGCATACATGGTACTTAGAGAGTTGAACCATGAGTGCTTAGCTTCACAGGCAAGTGCCTTAACCACTAGGCCATCTCTCCAGCCCTATTTATTTATTTTTATTTTACCATTATTATTTATTTATTTTGTTTTTCAAGGTAGGGTCTCACTCTAGCCCAGGTTGACCTGGAATTCACTATGGAGTCTCAGGGTGGCCTTAAACTCACAGTGATCCTCCTACCTCTGCCTCTCAAGTGCTGGGATTAAAGGTATGTGCCACCACACAAGCAAGTGCCTGAGGTACTTAACTGAGCTCATGGCATGAACCACTTAGCTGTCCCTGTTACCCCCAAATTTCTTTTAAAAAATGTTTTATTTGAGAGAAAGAGAGAAAGAAAGAGGCAGATAGAGAAAGAGTGTGGGTACACCAGTGCCTCTAGCTGCTGCAAATGAACTCCAGACATAATGCCACCTTGTGCATCTGGGTTACATGGTTACTGGAGAATCGAAGTTGGGTCTTTAGGCATGATAGGCAAGTGCCTCCATGACTAAACCATTTCTCCAGCCCCCCTCCAAAAATTTTTTTTCGAGGTAGGGTCTCACTCTAGCTCAGGCTGACCTGGAATTCACTATGTACTCTCAGGGTGGCCTTGAACTCATGGCACTCATCCTCTGGAGTGCTGGGATTAAAGGTGTGTGCCACCACACTTGTATTTTTTTTTTTTAATTGGAGAGTGACAGAGGGAGAATTGGCATGCCAGGGCCTCCAGCCACTGCAGTCAAACTCCTACACCACCTTGTGAGCAGGTGCTACCTTGTGTGCTTGCATCATCTTGTGTGTCTGGCTTATGTGGGACCTGGAGAGTCAAACATGGACCCTTAGGCTTCGCAGGCAAGTGCCTTAACCACTAAGCAATCTCTCCAGCTCCCCCCAAATTTCTTTTTTTTTTTTTTTCAAAGTAGGGTTTCATGCTAGCTCAGGCTGTCATGGAATTCACTATGTAGTCTTAGGCTATCCTTAAGCCTACAGCAGTTCTCCTACCTCTGCCTCCTGAGTGCTGGGATTAAGGGCATGCACCACCACGCCTGGCCCAAATTCCTTTACACACTTTTTTCTTTGACAATTTCATATATGTATATAATTATTTTGATCATATTCACCTCCTGTGACCCTCTTACCCACTTGTACTGAAATCCTCTTCTTTTCCTACTAGTCCCCTTCTACTTTCATGTTTCTTTCTTTGTGACTCACTGAGTTTCATGAGCATGGTTTAAGGGTTATTTATTGGAGTGTATGGGCAACTTACCAGTGGCTGAAGCACTGAAGAACCTGAGTCCTCTTTCCCTAGCAACTGTTAACCTACAATAGCTTCTTTGGGAGAGGTGGGGTCTTGTGAATCATTCCCTTGTTCTGGGTGGAGTGTTGATAGTCTCAATCTTATGTTGAAAACCACAGTTGCTGGGAGTTAATGAATGTAAGAGCCATGTTATGTCCAGAAAACAGCATTCCATAGCTCTCCTCCCTGTCTTCCAGCTCTTACATTCATTCTGCCCACTCTTCCATATTGTTCCCTGAGCCTGTGAGGGGGTGATATATATGTTTTGGTTAGGATAAGCACAGAATAGTCACTTATTCTCAGCAATTTAGCCAGATTTCTCATATATATGGCATTATCCTCTGCCCATTGTCAAAAAAGCTTCTCTGATCAAGGCTGAGAACAATGTACTAATATATGGGTTAAGCATAAATATTTAGAAGACACCTTCCTTGGTGTTTCTTTTTCTGTTATACACACACACACACACACACATACATTTAACTGGGCTGGAGGTATAGTTTAGAGATTAAGGTGTTTGCCTGCAAAGACAAAGGACCCAGGTGTGATTCCCCAGGACCCACGTTAGCCAGATGCACAAGGGGCACACATGTCTAGAGTTCTTTTGCAGTGGCTGGAGGCCCTGCTGTGCTCATTCTCTTCCTCTGTCAAATAAATAAAAATAATATTTTAAAAATATATTTTTATTTATTTAAAAATATATTTTTATTTAGTTTTCTTTGAGAGAGGGAAAGGGGGAGAGAGAGAGAGAGAGAGAGAATGAATATGGGCTTCCAGGGCTTCCATCCACTGCAAACGAACTCCAAGTGCATGTACCACCTTGTGCATCTGGTTTACATGGGTCCTGGGGAATTGAACCTGGGTCCTTTGGCTTTGCAAGCAAGTGCCTTAACCACTAAGCCATCACTCCAGCCCTATTTTTAAAAATTTATTTGCAAGCAGAGAGAGAGAGAGAGAGAGAGAGAGAGAAGGGAGGCAGGCAGAGAGAGAATGTCTAGCCATTGCAAACAAACTCCAGACATGTGCACCTTGTGTGTCTGGCTTATGTGGGTCTTGGGGAATTGAACCTGGGTCGTTTGACTTCATAGGCAAGTGCCTTAACTGCTAAACCATCTCTCCAGCCCCTGGTTTCTTTGTTTTGAGAGATAAGGTTTCATTATGTAGCCCAGGCTGGTCTTGACAGCTTGTTTGGGGGTTCTAGCAGGGGAATGAGGCTACTCTTGACCAAAGACTGGTTGTCCTCTATTCCTTTTTTTTTTTTTTTTTTTTTTTGGTTTTTTGAGGTAGGGTCTCACTCTAGCCCAGGCTGACCTGGAATTCACTATGGAGGCTCAGGGTAGCCTCGAACTCACAGCAATCGTCCTACCTCTGCCTCCCGAGTGCTGGGATTGAAGGCGTGTGCCACCATGCCCGGCTTCTATTTCTTTTTTTTTATTTATTTAAATTTAAATTTATTTATTTGAGAGAGAGAGAGAGAATGAGAATGAGAATGGGTGTGCCAGGGCATCTAGCCACTGCAAACAAACTCCAGATGCATGTACCACCTTGTGCATCTGGCTCATGTGGGTCTTGGGGAATTGAACCTGGGTCCTTTGGCTTTGCGGGCAAGTGCCTTAATAGCTGAGCCATCTCTCCAACTCCTGTATTCCTTTTTGACTGAGGTGGCAGCTTTGGGAGGGAAATACATGGAACAGTGAGGGAGGAAGGGGAAACCTGCCTAGCCAGCCAGATCAGCCAAATTAACCATGGTGATCAGATGTTGCAGCCCGATTTTCTCACATCCCAGGTTGGTCTTGAATTGGCTACTTTACTGCCTCAGCTCCTCAAGTGCTGGGATTATAACCATGCCCAGATCCTGATTGCCTGCTTGCTTTTCCCCTCTCTGTCTCCTTGCCTGCCTGCCTGCCTGTCTGCCTTCCTCCCTTCCTTTTTTTTTTTCAAGGTAGGATTTCACTCTAACCCAGGCAGATCTGGAATTCACTATATAGTCTCAGGCTGACTTCGAACTCGTGATGGTCCTCCTACCTCTGCTTCCCCAGTGCTAGACTTAAAGGCATGTGCCACCATACCACACCTGGCCAGCTCCTGCTTTCTTAAGTATCACATGCCAATCATAGTGGAGTGTCTCCTGCATAAGAGCAGTTAGAACAGCCGGGCGTGGTGGCGCACGCCTTTAATCCCAGCACTTGGGAGGCAGAGGTAGGAGGATTGCCATGAGTTCAAGGCCACCCTGAGATGACAGAGTTAATTCCATGTCAGCCTGGACCAGAGTGAGACCCTACCTTGGGAAAAAAAAAAAAACAAAAAAAACAGAGTTGAGAACAGAACCACCATCTCCTAGAACCTAGTACTGTCTCCAGTGCTTTTGCCTCAGGCCTTCCTGCCCCTTGGCGCCTTCTCTAAGTTGTTGCTATTGTACTTTGGTCTCAGCAACCAGATATAGTTCAACCTATAGGAAAGGTCTGCATCAAGAACAAATAGGTGCAAGGACATATGTAATGAACTGTCTGCTAAGTCATCTATGCATGCTTAGGATAAGGGCCATAGGGCTTCTCTGCTTGTAAAAACTTGCCGTATTCTGTGTGGGATCAGACCTGGCTCCCTTTCTTTTCTTTTTTAAAATTATTTATTTGTTTGCAAGCAGAGAGAGACAGAAGAGAAACAGAGAAAATAGGCATACAAGGGCCTCCGTCTTCTGCAAACAAATTCCAAATGCATGTGCCACTTTGTGCATCTGGCTTTATGTGGGAACTGGGAAATTGCAGTCAGGTCGTTAAGCTTTGCAGGCAAGTGCCTTAAGTCTGAGCCATCTCTCCAGTCCATGGCTCCCTTTCTAGCCAGCTGTATAATATTGAGCATGCATTTGCCCACCTGTAAAGTGAAACAGAAGTTATTGATTTGCAAGTTGTTTCTTGTTAAGATTCAACAACACAGCTATAGCCAGAGTGGATGCTCAGTGGGCATTTTTGTGACAGGGTGAGTAGCAGTTCTGTACTAGTGCTGGAAGAGTACTAGGATTAGGGATATAGGAGAAAGAAAGCTAAGGTCTCAATCTAGAGAGATTACTATATCACAGGTTGTCCTATTTTTGAGTTATCAGGCACCTATTTATTTATTTATTTTGAGGTAGGGTCTCAGTCTATAGTCCTAGGCTGGCCTGGAACTCACACTGATCCTCCTACCACTGTCTCCCAAGTGCTGGGTGTAAACTACCATGCCTGGCTTCAAGCACTTAAAATTGTTTATTTTTATTTATTTATTTGAGAGCGACAGACACAGAGAGAGAAAGAGACAGATAGAGAGAATGGGCGCGCCAGGACCTCCAGCCACTGCAAATGAACTCCAGATGTGTGCGCCCCCTTGTGCATCTGGCTAACGTGGGTCCTGGGGAATCGAGCCTTGAACCAGGGTCCTTAGGCTTCACAAGCAAGAGCTTAACCTCTAAGCCATCTCTCCAGCCCACTTCAAGCACTTTTTTTTTTAAAGTTAATTTGCTGAGCATGGTGGTACATGCCTTTAATTCCAGCCTTCTAGAGGCAGAGGTAGAAAAATTACTGTGAGCTCAAGGCCAGCCTGAGACTATGCAGTGAATTCTAGGTCAGCCTGGGCTAGAGTGATACCCTGCCTTGAATCCCCCCTCCAAAAAAAAATTAATAAAATAAGTTAATTTGCAGGTATATGTGTATGTGTATGGCTGGGTGTGCTTAGAACTCTTGCTGCAGCAAATGAACATCAGAACTTTTTATGTCTGGTGTACATGGGTGGCTTGGTAATTGAACCTGGTCCAGCCGGGCTTTGTAAGCAAGCACCTTTAACCAATTAGTCATCTTCCTGGCCTCCTTTAAGCACTGTGATTAAAGACGCACTAGGCAGTAGAGGCCAAACAATTGAGAATTAAAGGGAATGAGAGACTTAGAAAGGTCTGACTGAGCTAGTAAACCAGAATGTAATGGGTTGAGGGTGGCCAAGCTTCCTTCCACTTCCTCTTAGCCTCACTCCTCAGATAGCTACCTCTGTTGTACAATGCAAGACTTGTATGAAACACATGCCCACTGGGTTTCCATTTTGTCTTTTCCAGGGTCATGTCCACCTATAGCGTAAGTTCCTCTTCTTCTTGACACATTTTTGCACTGCTCTGTCAGTGTTGGCAGACTCATGCCTATAAGGGGCTAATGGCTGGGGAAGATAGAGACCTAGAATCTGAGGCATATTTAAATTGGAGAGCTATGAAGAGAGAGGGAAGTGAAACCGAAGCCTTTTACTGTTGTCCAGTCCATCCTCCCTTTGGCCACAAGGGGGTGCACCAGGATCACTGCCAGAAAGCCTGGGGAAGAGATGTGGCTGGGGCCAGTACCTCTCAAGCTCTACGTAACACCTGTTCATGGTGCTGTTCTTTAAGATTCTGTTCTGGGCTCTACTTCCCTCTTTAAAATCCCAGTTGGCCTGTCAGATTCATTTCATGGCTCAGTGTCTCCTGTCTGTCCATTTTTTCCTGCTCCTTCCTCCTTGTGCCTCAGCCTCCTAAGGATAGGAAGGAGGAGGCCAGGAGACATTCCTTGATGCTCTCTGTCCTGGTACTCTTGACCATTAAACTATCCTCATTTACCCGCACCTAGGTCATTCTGGCAGCTCTCAGAGTTGGAGCAGCAGCCACTGCTCAGTGTGCTATGAGCTCAGGTGTCTTGGGAGCTCCTGGTAGGAGCTTGAGGCTCTTCTAGGAGTTGGGATCATGCTTTTCAAGCATGGTGCCCATTATTTTCACTTTTAAACATTTATTTATTTATTTTAGGGAGTGAGAAAGAGGCAGAGAGAAGCAGGGGGAGGCATGGGGAGAGAGAATGGATGCACTAGGGCATACAGCCACTGCAAATGAACTCCAGACACGTGTGCCACCTTGTGCATCTGGATTATGTGGGTCCTGGGGAATTGAACCTGGGGTCCTTTGGCTTTGCAGGCAGGTGCCTTAACTGCTAAGCCATCTCTCCAGTCCACATACTTCAATTTTTTTTTTCTCTTTATCTGCCTGGGTCACTTTAAAAAAAAATTAACAACTTCCTTTTTTTGATTTTTTTCTTTTTAAATTTTTTTTCTCAATTTTTATTAACAGTTTCCATGATTATAAAAAATATCCCATGGTAATACCCTCCCTCCCCCCACTTTCCCTTTGAAATTCCATTCTCCATCATATCCCTTCCCCATCTCAATCATTCTACTTACATACATACAATACCAACCTATTAGGTACACTTTGGCATGTGTGTGGCAAAAACAGGTACATGTAGGTGATTCTAGGAGAGATGTAAACCTAACACCAAATTCCCAAGTGAGCACAGTCGGTCCCATAGTCATGTTGAAAATGGGGTCATTATCAGGTATTGTCATTTGGGAGCCTTTCCATTAGCCTCCCCAGTCTTTGCCTCAGCCAATGATGACACCAATTCTGAGGCTATTTATTTATTTATATTTACAATGAGAGAGCAAGTGAGTCCAAGAGTGTGCAGAGCTTCCAGACACTGAAAACAAACTCCAGATACAATGCACCACTTTGTGCATCTGGTGAGATGAGAGTGAGTGAGTGAGAGAGAATTGGTGTGCCAGGGCCTCCAGCCACTGTAATCAAACTCCAGATGCATGTGCCACCTTTTGCACCTATGCAACCTTGTGAGCTTGTGTCATCTTGTGCATATGGCTTACATGGGATCTGAAGAGTTGAACATAGGTCCTTAGGCTTTGCAGGCAAGTGCCTTGACTGCTAAAACCATCCTTCTAGCCCCGAAGCTGACTTTTTTTTTTTTCCCCCCAAAGCAAGGTCTCACTCTAGCCCAGGCTAACCAGGAACTTACTGGCTGGCCTCAAACTCATGGTGAACCTTCTACCTTTGCCTCCTGAGTGCTGAGATGAAGGGCGTGCACCACCACCATGCCAGGCTTTGAAGTTGGCTTTTAAGGCGATAAGACCATCAGGCCCCTGTAAGCCACTTTCACTAGACTGTATTGTACAGCCTAAACCTTCTCGGTTTATTCCTGTAACCAATATCCTGCAGTTCCCCTGAAGGACTGTGGAGGAATGCTCATGCTGCTATGATCCTGTATGACTAGGTTGTCCTGAGGATAGCCAGGCAAATGTGTAGTGAGGAAAGGGTGTGTGTTGGGAGGAATAGTTCTGACTGAGTGCTGGGCACTGCTTTCCTGGCCTAGGGCACTTGTCCTTATGTTGTTTATCCATGGACCCTCAGGCAATGGATTCAGGCAGATGGGGTTTCCCTTCTGAGGAGTCATCTGCATTGTCCTTATTGCTGCTACCTGTGCTGTAAGGGATCTAGCCCCAGGGCCTTCTCTGCATCTGTCACTAATCTTGCCAAGGTTGTTCCATGGGTACCCAGGTCACCAGTCTCACCTGAGTCCCAGTGTGTCCTTCAGGAGTTTGGTTACAGTCACAGTGACCTGGGCCTGACCAGGCTAGAACAGTGGCAGAGCTGCACAGGGCCATGGGGATAAACTTACCCAACCTTTTATTTTACCTGGGAAATTTATTTCCAGATACTGGTCAGTCCCAAAGACTTATTTGGGTCTCCTGACATGTCTTGATCCAAACACTCTTGATTCTTTTTATTTTGAATATATTTTATTTATTTATTTGAGAGAAAGAAGCAGAGAGAAAGAGAGAGAATGGGCACACCAGGGCCTCCAGCCACTGTAAACAAACTCCAGATGCATGCACCCCCCTATGCATCTGGCTTTCGTGGGTCCTGGAGAGTCAAGCCGGGGTCCTTTAGCTTTGCAGGCAAACACCTTAAACCGCTAAGCCATCTCTCTAGCTCTCACTCAAGATTCTTTAATTTTTCCCCTTAACCTTGTCATTTTGTTATTGTTGTTTTGCTTTTCAAGGTAGAGTCTTGCTTCAGCGCAGCCTGACCTGGAATTCATAACTATGTAGTCTCAGGCTGGCCTTGAACTCACAGCAATTCTCCTACCTCTGATTCTGGAGGAATGCGGAGATTAAAGGTGTTTGTTACCACACCCAGTGCACTTTGTCTTTAATTTTTAAAATTTTGTTTATTTATTTATTTGGGAATGACAGAGAGAGAAATAATGGGTGCACCAGGGTCTCTAGTCACTGCAAATGAACTCCAGATACATGTGCCAACTTGTGCATCTGGCTTACGTGGACACTGGGGAATCGTACCTCGAACTCAGGCCCTTAGGCATCACAGGCAAGTGCTTAACCATTAAGCCATCTCTCTAGCCCCTGTCTTTAATTTTTAAAGAATAATTTATTTTCGTTTTGTTTATTAGAGGGAATGGGCACGCCAGGGAATCCAGCCACTGCAAATGAAGTCTAGACCCATGTGCCACCTTGTTTATCAGGTATACATGGGTCCTTGGGAATTGAACCTGGGTCCTTTGGCTTTGCAGGCAAGTGTCTTAACCGCTAAGCCATCTTTCCAGCTCATCTTTAATTTGTTGACTCAAGGTTCTCTGGGTTATGCCTCTGTCTGTCTAGCTCCTAATGTAGGAAGGGATGGTCAGGGGAAAGAATCCCTGCTTCTGTGGCCCTTGTCAATCCCTCAGGCCTTGTCACAAATAGTCTGGCTTGGAGCTTAATGGGTTGGAGTTGAGACGTTCAGATGATCTGTAACACAAGATCTGCACACAGGACCCTGAGGCTTCTAGGCCACAGGTAGCAACTCACTCATTTTCTTCAGCCTTTAAGCCAGGCTTAGGGGAACAGAGGGTCTTGGAGTGTTCTCCTTCAGTTCTCACCTCCCACTTCCCTCAGTGCACTGTCATTTGGATATAGGTTTTACTGTGAAGCTTCCCAAGTAGGTCAGTGACCACTTCCCTCCCTAGGGCCAGCTCAGGTCCACAGTGCTGCTCATACTCAGTTTGTGTCCTTGAGTGGGGTGGCTGGGTTTAGCCTGAAGGCAGGGTGGATAAAGAATGTTATACAGGATGAGTCTGGATGGTTACTTCTACTGCCACCTTCCTGCCTGGTCACACTTCTTGGCTCTGTGGAGCATATGTACAGTGAGGATCAACTCTACTCCTAGCCTGGGCTGCTTGGTGCAGTTTACATGAACTGTAGCGAATGGGGCTCCATACTGAAGGCAGTATGTCCCCACAACCCTGAATAAGGTTTGATCCCCAGAGCTCCTCCATAGGACCTAGGCCAAAGAAGAATGGGTCTTTCCTACTTCTTTTCTCTGGGCTCGTTCTAGGTGCTATGGAATTGGCAAGATACTCCAGCCAGGATCCTGGCCTAGTCTTACCGAGATTAGCAGTCTCTGAGGAGCCCTAGAACCACCTTTCCCCATCTGAGCAAGCCTTAGCTTTCCTTCATGTCCTTCCTCCAGAGGTCTCCGTGTGTAGGACAGGAGCCCAACATCAAGGACTGACTGGATCACTCAGGTGCTGTGAGCCAGCAAACACAGCAGCTAGACATGGACATGAGCCAGCTTTTAAGCACAGACCACAGCTACTGCTGGCTTTCCCTTGACTGCTTGGCATCTGGCCAAGTCAGACCACATTACCTCTCTTACACCCAGACAAACTTACATCTTTGGGAAATGCAAAACAGTTCTTCCATAGGCCCAGACTCGCTCTAGTCTACAGATTCTGTAACTGCAGTGACAAGTCTGGAGAAGAGCTTGCTTGTGGTCAAAGTGCAGAATCCCAGATGACAGTATGGCTCTACCTCCCAGGGTCAGACTAGGTCTCTTGATTGTCAGGCTAGGCAGTGGTTGGGGAAGATAAGGAAGCTACCCTGTAAGTGTTGTGTCTTTTGGGACATGCCAGTCCTGTGAAACCATAGGGCCTAGGAGGGGATGTTCTGGTGAGGGCTGTCCACTTGGATCACCACTCAGTCAGAGGAGAGCTTCTTGGAACTTGCCCTGGGTGCAGCAGTAACCAGTTCAGCCCCTCCCTTGGCACATGAAACCATTGCCTGCCTGGCACCCTCCTGACTATTGGATGAATTGACTTCCTCATGGGTTATGAGAGATGCTTTCATTGTCCCAGTAACAGGGACGAGGTGTTCCTGAGATCATGTGGGTAATTAAATGTCACTCTGTTGCCACCTGCCACCTGTCTTAGAGCTGGGAGTAGGTTGGTAAACCCAGAGTAGACATCCTGCTGTCTCTTGGACATGGAGAGTCTGATTGATATTGCTAGGTGGTGCCACTGGTATCAGCTGGTCTACCTCAATGAGTTAGCCACACCCTCTTGTTGCCAATGCCTCACCTCACTGAAAATTCTCCAACATGAAACAAAATGCAGATCCAAGGACCAAGGAGGAGAACTTACTGTCCTTTCCCTGCAGGAGCTCTTCCTCATGCCAACTGAAACCCAATAACTTGTATGCAGCCATGCCAGCAGCAGACTTCAGGTCTCCCAAGACTTCTGGCTTGCCAGCCCAGGGGCTTCCCATGGAGCAGAAGCTATACTTGGCTGCCTCACCTCCTGCTTGCTCCTAAGACCCTGAAACTGTAGCTTAGGGCTGCTCAGGGTGTAGTACTCGGGGCCAGAGTTGAGTCTTAGCCTGTGTCCAAATTTTTTTGTTCTGTTTTTAAATATTTTATTTATTTATTTGAGAGAGAGGGAGGGAGAGTGGTAAAGGTAGATAGAGAGAGGCGGGGAGAGAGAATAGGCATGCAAGGGCCTCCAGCCATTGCAAACAAACTCCAGATGCATGTGCCATCTTGTGCATTTGGCTTTACATGGGTACTGAGGAATCAAACCTGGGTCCTTTGGCTGTGCAAGCAAGTGCCTTAACTGCTAAGCAATCTCTTCAGTACCTGTTTGTATTTTGTTTTTTTCAAAGTAAGGTCTCACTCTAGCCCAGGCTAACCTGGAACTCACTCTGTAGTCACAGGGTAGCCTGGAACTCACAGTGATCTTCCTTCCTACCACTGCCTCCCACGTGCTGGGATTAAGGGTACATGCCACCACACGTGGTCTTATATTTCTTTCTCTTTTTTTCTGAAGTAGGGTCTCACTGTAACCCAGACTGACCTGGATCTCACTTTGTAGTCCCAGGCTGGCTTGTAACTCAGGGCTGTCCTCCTATCTTTGATGTCTTTCTAGTGCTGGGATTAAAGGCATATGCCACCATACCCAGCTATTTTCTGTCCAGATTTTTAAGCTGCTCAAAATTCTGTATGATCTTAAGGGTAGGTGAGATGACACATGGGCTTTGGGATAGGTTTCCTAATCTTGAGCCAGCCTGGTAACCAGCTAGGAACCTGAGTCCAGAGATGTTCTGTAAGATGCTCACGGCCAAGCTATGGGACAGGAGTTTTAAAAAATATTTTATTTTGGGCTGTAGGGATGGCTTAGCAGTTAAGGCATTTGCCTGCAAAGTCAAAGGACCCAGGTTCAATTCTCCAGGACCCACATTAGCCAGATGCACAAGGGGGTGCACCCATCTGGAGTTTATTTGCAGTGGCTGGAGGCCCTGGCACGCCCATTCTCATTCTCTCTCTCCCCCTCCTCCCTCTTTCTCTGTTAAATAAATAAATAAATAAAAACATTTAAAAATATTTTTTATTTTTATTTGAGAGAGAAAGAGGCAGATAGAGAATGGGCACCAGAGTCTCTAGCGACTGCAAATGAATAACAGATGCATGTGCCACATTGTGCATCTGGTTTTATATGGGTATTGGGAAGTCGAGCGAGTGCCTTAACTGCTGAACCATCTGTCCAGCTCTGGGACAGGATTTGAACCTACCTCCTTATGATTCTGTGCTTAGACTTTCTCTCTCCATTTACATGACAGCATTGTAATACATGCCTGTAATCCTAACACTGAGGAGGTAGAGAGCAGGAGGATTTATTATAAGAGGCTAGTGTAGGCTAAATAGCCCTGTCTCAAAATAAAAGGGGGTGGGTACTAGGGATGTAGCTTAGTTAATGCGTTTCCCTAGTTTGTATAAAGCACTAGGTTGGGTCCCCAGCAAGTGGTACATGTGTAGAATCCTAGCCCTCAGAGGTATAAGCAAAAGGATTGGAAGCTCAAGATCATCTTTGACTATACAGTTCTAGGCCAGCCTGGTCTACATAAGACCCTGTCTTAAAAACATACAAACAAGCTGTGTGTGGTGGTGCATGCCTTTAATCCCAGCACTCAGGAGGCAGATGTAGGAGGATCACTGTGAGTTCGAGGTCACCCTGAGACTACATAGTAAATTCCAGGTCAGCCTGGACTAGAGCAAGACCCTACCTCAAAATAAAACAAAAAAGGCTAGAGAGATGGCTTAGCCATTAAGGTGCTTGCCTATGAAGCCTAAAGACCCAGATTCAATTCCCTAGTACCTACATAAGCCAGTTGCACAAGGTGGCACATGCATCTGGAGTTTGTTTGCAGTGGCTAGAGGCCCTGGCATGCCCATGCTCTCTTTCTCCCTCTCCCTCTCTCTACCTGTTTTTAAAATAATAATATTATATTTATCGAGGGAAGTACAGAACCAAGGAAAGGCACCCACATGGCTAGAGATCCCATTGAAAAAAACATGGAAAGAAAGAGAAAAGAAAGTTCAAGGAGCCCCAGTTTTATAGGGAGCTAGAGAGGATAAAGGAGCCCATGTGGAAAGTAAGGGCTAGGGGGCCTTCCCAGCTGGGCCTTGGGCCAGGGCCTAGGTTGAGCCCCTCCTGGAGCCAACCCAGGCCCAGCTGAGGGAAAAGCTCACCCACAGCTGGAAGTTCCTGAGTGATCAGAGTCTCTCTACCTATTTTTAAAAAGAGCATACAGTGAGTCAGGCTTTGTGGTGCATGCCTTTAATCCCAGCAGTCGGGAGTCAGAGGTAGGGGGATCACCATGAGTTTGAGGCCACCCTGAGACTACATAGTGAATTCCAGATCAGTCTGGGCTACAGCAAGACCCTACCTTGAAAAAACAAAACAAACAAACAAACAAAAAAATACAAACAGCACTGGGTAGATGGCTAGGTGGTTAAAGGTACTTGCTTGCAAAGCCTGATAGTCTAGGTTTAATTCCCCAATACCCACATAAAGCCAGATACAAAAAGTGGTACATGTGTCTGTCATGTGTCTGTGTCTAGAGTTCTTTTTTTTTTTTTTTAGATTTTTGAGCTAAGGTCTCACTCCAGTCTAGGCTGACCCCTGGAACTTACTATGTAGTCTCAGGGTGGCCTCAAACTCATGGCAATCCACCTACCTCTGACTCCCAAATTCTGGGATTAAAGGTATGCACCACCACATCTGGCATAGAGTTCTTTTTTTCTTATGTAAGAGTGAGAGAGAGAGGGAGAATTGGCACACCGAAGCCACCAGTCCCTACAGTTGAACTCCAAATATGTGTGCCCCCTTGTACACATGTGCAGTCTTGCATACTTGTGTCACTTTGTGCATCTGGTTTACATGGAACCTGCAGAGTCGACCATGAGTCCTTAGGCTTCACAGGCAAGCACCTTAACTGCTAAGCCATTTCTCCAGTCTGTGTCTGGAGTTCTTTTGCAGTGGCAAGATGCCCTAATGCTTTCATTCTTTTCTTTTCTTTTCTTTTTTTTTTTTTTTTTTTTTTTTTTTTGAGGTAGGGTCTTGCTCCAGCTCCAACTGGCCTTGAATTTACTATGCAGTGTCAGGGTGGCCTTGAACTCATGGTGATCCTACCTCTGCCTCCTGAGTGCTGGGATTAAAAGCATGTGCCACCATGCCCAACCTAATGCTTTTATTCTTTCTCTTTCTCTCTCCTTACAAATAAATACATGAAATATTTAAAAAACATACAAACACAAAATATTTTACTTGCCTAAGAGACAAAATAAGTTTGCTAAAGGAACTTGAGCTTGTAGTGTGGACCCACTGAAGGAGAATGGGTGTGCCTGCACTAGCAAGGGCAGGGGCCGCTGGGCACCCTAGTTAGGAGTGGTGGGGGAGGGCAGATGGTATGTGGGGAGGGACAAAGCTAGCATTTGAAGCGTTGGGTGCAGAGCTGATCAAGCAGTTGCTGTTACATAGGGTTTTCAGGGAGTCTGGGATGGGCCCTAGCAGAGCCTCAGAAGCTGCAGAGGGTACTCAGTTTATAGTACAGGACCTAGGTAAACCCAGGGTTAAATATTCCCATGCTGAGGCTCCCACACTGTGAGTTCCAGATGTGGCACTCTGACCCTGTAGATCTAGCAGGCCAGTGCACACATCTGCTTTGGAGCTGACATAAGCCTGAGGAATTCCCCTGAGCTGAAAGAGGAGGCTTAGGCACAGCATATTCACCAAGAGTCAGAATGGCACAGGCTTCATTGCTCCATCACGCTGGCCATCTGTCCACATTGGTCTGTGTATTTCCACTTTGAGCTCCTACGAGTCATAGTATTGAGGGTAAACCCCAATCCTTCAAAGCAGACCCTTACCTAGGCCTGGAAGTGTGGTAGAACACACTTCAAAGCTCTGCAGGGAATGATAGTGGGATGGGCACACCAGGCTTTAGAGAACATATTCTAGCATCTGGTTTCATACAATTCCTGAAAACTCCTGAGCTCCCTAGGAGAGCATCATTGAGTAACCTCTGGAAAAGCAGAAGTAAAGTCTGGGAACACACTGTCCTCTCACACTGCACTGTGGCCAGCTGGCCTGCAGGACCCTACTGTGGGCCATGAGGCCATGGGTGAGTTTAGAGCTGGGGCCACCCTGCTTAGTGTATTAGTCTGTGGGGTATGTGGGACCAACTCCCTGGCATAGGCTACCGTCTCTTCCTGCCTCCCTGGATCCTTGATGAAGAGCTGCAAAGGCACAGGGGCTAGAGAGACCACATGCTACCTGCCTGTGAGAGCCATCTGAAAGGACTGGAAGATTCCCTTCATGGTTGGCAGCCTCAGGGCATGCTTTCAGGAAGAGGGTGGGAGCAGGGCTGGCTGCCAAGCCCGTACTTTGTGTCATACAGAGAAGAGACTACTAATCAGGTCAGGGGTCCTCATGCCCCTGAACTAATTAGGAGCTTGGAGTCAGCAGTGCCAGCAAGGCCCAGAGGCCTGCTACTGGGCTATGGATTTGAGGTAGGCAAGGGATTGTGGTGGGCAGGTAGAAGCTATGGGGCTATTTTAAAACCTATGCATATTTACAAAACCCTGGAAGAAATAGCCATGCCACTGTCTCTCAGCTGCAGTCTTCCCAGGTGCCTTTAGAGAGATCTGCAAAAGCTGGGGCAATGACCTTTGACATGCAACCTCAAGGTGGCCTGGGCTGCCCAGTGGAAGAGGGAGGGCAGATGCTTTTGGTTTCCAGGCTGAGCGTGTGTCTTCCCAGCTCATCCTCCCTGGCTAGGCCTGAGGAAATATCCCTGTTTCCTGTACTTCAAGGGCTTCTTTCTATGGCCATCTATGGACTTCCCTGGGCCATTTGCTGGGAGTTGAGATGATAGGAAGGTGACTGTAACCAGAAAATAGCACTGGTAGGCCAGAGTCAAGGAGAAGGCAGTGTAAGTGCTGAGGGCATGGGGCCTGAGGCTGCAGGAGGAAGCAGAGCTGTAAACTCTGGCCACAGGGCTGTTGAATAAAAGTGATAGCAAGGGCTGGAGAGATGGCTTAGCGGTTAAGCGCTTGCCTGTGAAGCCTAAGGACCCCGGTTCAAGGCTCGGTTCTCCAGGTCCCACGTTGGCCAGATGCACAAGGGGTCGCACGCGTCTGGAGTTTGTTAGCAGAGGCTGGAAGCCCTGGCGCGCCCATTCTCTCTCTCTCCCTCTATCTGTCTTTCTCTCTGTGTCTGTCTCTCTCAAACAAATAAAAAAAATTAAAAAAAAAAGTGATAGCAACTGGACACATTAGATAGACTTGGATGACTTTGCTATGCAGATAATGTGAAGAGTGTACTTGGGAACTGAGGCTGAGGGGTGGAGCAGGAAGCCTGGGCACTGGGAGATGGATTTAGGTAGGATCATCTGGGATGGTCCTGAGAGTAGGGTGCTGAGGAACAAGCCTACGGCTCTGAGAAAAGACTGGAAACATGAGGAACTGAATTGATCTGCTTCCTATGAGGTGGAGTTTAGGTCAGACAGAGACAAGAACTTCCTGATAGCAATAGCATCTTCTTAAACATGAGAGATCAGCCTCTGAGGAAGACTTTTGCTATGAAAGATCCCAAAGTGGCCAGACACTTCTGGTGCTGGGCCACTGATAGGGGGATTTGGGTTAGACAGCTCGCCTTGTGGGTAGAGCACAACAGTCCCCTGAACTTGCTCTAACCAGAACACTGCTCATGTCTGAGCCCAGGCATGTCTGGGCCTCTCCAGGGCTGACTGAGGCTGTCAGGGTGCTGAGCCCGGGGTCCAGAGAAGAACTAGCCCCTGCCTTTCCAGAGCCCTTGCTGTCCTCGGGTGCCCTTGGGGCTGGAGGGGGAGGGGCATGCGCTAGGCCTGGGCTGGGTGGCCAGGTCTCCTGCAAAGTTCTCTACAAGTTCCAGGCCTCTCCCTGTGCTTGGATCCCACCCTCAGTCACATCCCCTCCTCCGCATCCCTCAGAGCAGGAAGCTGAGGAGGAGAGGGCGTCCTAACCCGCGTTTGTCCTAGCCCGCCTTGTCCTAGCCATGGCCAGGCCTGTCTGGAGGGCTTGGGGCTGCCAGCCATTGCGTCTGGGCGCCAGGTTTCTCCAACAGGGTCAGAACTGGTTTAGAAGCCCTGTGTGGTCCCCTCGTGGGCGAGCTGAGGGATCAGCCTGCCTGCCTCCCTCTAAGTCGCCTTCTTGGCTGGCAGGCTGTCCCTTTTCCTTGGGTCACAGGGAGATGTGGGGCTTGGCCAGGGAAAGTGGTCTGAAGCAGCCCTTTGACATTGTCCCTGGGGGCTTTTAAAAATGAGTTTCCTGGTAAGGAAGACTCCTCTAGCCTTGGGCAGTATTCTCAGTAGAGTCTCCCGGGTTTGCTGTGATCTGACAATCGCCAGCAGAAACCACCCAGCCGCCTGCATTCCAGCAGAGCTTGGAGCCGCGGCTTCCCCAGATGCAGTGTCAGCAGAATGCTGCAGCCAAAGCACAGGGGTGTTTGCTCTGAGGCCCATGCTAAGTCCCGGGGGGGGCATACAAAGGAGAGCTCCCCAGTTTTGCCCTGTTCAATCACAAGTACACATCCTAGCTTCCCTAGGAATGGCTGGTGTCACAAGTGATGCTAGAGGGACTTATTACTAAATCATGATAGTCTGAGCCCATATCCATGACAGGTGGACAGTGAGTGTTCAGGTAGCCTATAGGCCAGTTTCCTTGGGCTCTTCTGGGACTGCAGGCTGGGCAGTTGATTCTATATCTGAAATGCCTGTCACAGTCAAGACCTGTGAAAGAATGTGGTCAAGGAGGCACAAAGCAGGAGAGCAAAGGAGACCAGAGGCAGTCCACCAGGCTTGTGTGATATACTGGCCTGTATTACTCCAACAGTAGGAGTCTGAACAAGGGTCTAGTTCCATCTGACTTGTTGATAAGTCTGTGTAGTGGGCATGGCTGGGAGGTCCAGCACAGAAGTTACATCTGGTATGAACTGAGTCCATTGCATGGCTTATTCGTTTGTAGTTGAGTGAGCCTGAGGTAAGGACTCTCACCTGATCAATATCACACTTTGGGTGTAGAGTCACTGGGAGTTGGAGAGGATGCTTGGTAGTAGGGAAACTGCTGAGCTAGTCTTCTTAGGGAGAGAAGCCATGTGGAGCAAAGGCAGAGGCTGGGACAGAGGAAGTTTCATGCTACTGAGGAGCTCTTGAGGATCCCCAGTGGGAGGTGACGCTTTGCTTGGGGAAGCCTGTTAGAACATGTGCCAGGGCTCAGAAGGGCAGAGAACACACAGATCCCTATGGAAGCCTAGCACTTCAATGCTTTGGGCAGGAAGGATCAGGAAGCTGGGCTATTCTCCAAGGCCAGGCGTGCTGTCCTGAGAACTAGTGAGACACCTGGCCAGGAGGGGCCCCACTCTAAGAACTGAATTTTTCCCTGAAAACCTCCCTGTGCATCTAGCCTGGCCTCTGGACCCAAGCTATGAGCTAAAGAGGAATTCTCTAGGCCTGAAATGGGCTCTCAGCTGGCTGCATTGAATGCATTGATAAATGGGACAGGTTTACTGGCAGATGGTCTGACCCAGAATACCACATTCCAGCCCTAGCTCTAGACACTGTCTTTTCAGAGCTTTTCCTACTGGAGTTTTGGGCACTTGGTGAACCTGAACCAGAGCCTCCTGCCAGTGTTCTTATTCTTCCCCTATTATTACCATGTTTATTAATAGATAAATTTTTAAAAATATTTTTTTTTATTTATTTGAGAGAGAGAGATACAGAAATAGGCAGGTAGAAAGACATAATGGGCATGCCAGGGCCTCTAGCCACTGCAAACAAACTCCAGATGTGTGTGCCCCCTTGTGCATCTGACTTACGTGGGTCCTGGGGAGTCAAACCTGGGTCCTTTGACTTTGCAGGCAAGCACCTTAACCACTAAGCCATCTCTCCAGGCCCAGATAAAAAAAAATTTAAATCAGGGTATAAACATGACTTGATAAATGTAGGCTTTTTTCCCCCAGTACTTTAAGGTATACCAATTTGTATTATTGTTTGTTTCACACCCAGAAAACCCATTTCAGAAGCCAGATGTAGCAGTGCATGCTTTAATCCCAGCACTTGGGAGGCAGAGGTAGGAGGATCGCCATGAGTTTGAGGCCACCCTGATACTATATAGTGAATTCCAGGTCAGCCTGGACTAGAGTGAAATCCTACCTCAAAAAAAAAAAAATTAAATTTAAATTTTTGTTTAAATTATTTATTTATTTTGTTTTTTTCAGAGTAGGGTCTCACTCTAGCTGAGGCTGACCTGGCTGGAATTTACTATGTAGCCTCAGGGTGGCCTTGAACTCCCTATCTTTCTTCTTTAAAAATATTTTATTTAGGGCTGGAGAGAAGGCTTAGTGGTTAAGGTATTTGCCTGTGAAGCCTAAGGACCCAGGTTCGATTCCCCAGGAACCCATGTAAGCCAAATGCACAATGTGGCACATGTATCTGGAGTTTGTTTGCTGCGGCTGGAGGTCTTGGTGCACCCATTCTTTCCATCTGCCTCTTTCTCAAATAAATAAGTATTTATTTATTTGTAAACAGAGGGAGAGAGAAAATGGGTACACCAGGACATCTTGTCACTGCAAAAGAACTCCAGGTGTTTGTACCATCTTATGCATCTGGCTTTACATAGGCACTGGGGAATTGAACCTATACTATCAGGTTTTGCAAGCAAGCACCTCTAACAGCTGAGCTCTCTCTCCAGCCTGCTTTGTCTTTTAGTTTTTAAAATTTGTTTTTATTTGGGCTGGAGAGATGGCTTAGCGGTTAAGCGCTTGCCTGTGAAGCCTAAGGACCCCGGTTCGAGGCTTGGTTCCCCAGGTCCCACGTTAGCCAGATGCACAAGGGGGCGCACGCGTCTGGAATTCGTTTGCAGAGGCTGGAAGCCCTGGCGCACCCATTCTCTCTCTCTCCCTCTATCTGTCTTTCTCTCTATGTCTGTCGCTCTCAAATAAATAAATAAAAAATGAACAAAAAAAATTTAAAAAAAAATTTGTTTTTATTTGAGAGGGACAGAGACAGAAGGGGGGGGGGGGAGAGAATGGGCATGCCAGGGCCTCCAGCCACTGCAAATGAACTCCAGATGTGTGTGCCCCTTGTGCATCGGTCCTGGGGAATCAAGCCTCAAACTGGCATCCTTAGGCTTCACAGGCAAGCGCTTAACCACTAAGCCCTCTCTCAAGCCCTAAAAGTATTTTTTAACATTCATTTATTTGCAAACAGAGAGAGAGAGAAGTGGGACAGACAGAGAGAATGGCCTCCAGCTGCTGCACAGACTCAAGATGCATGCACCACTTTGTGCATCTGGCTTTTGTAGGTACTGGGGAATTGAACTTGGATCCTTAGGCTCTGTAGTCAAGCACCCCAACTGCTGACCCATCACTAGAGCCCTTTTTTATCTTTTTTAAAAATATCTATTTTTATTTTATTTGCAAGCAGAGAGAGAAAGAAAATGGGTGCGCCAGGGCCTTTAGCCACTGAAAACCAACTCCAGAGATGCATATGCCACTTTGGGTGTCTGGCTTTATGTGGATACTGGGGAGTTGAACCCAGATCATTTGGCTTGTCAGGCAAGTGCCTTAACAGCTGAGCCGAATTTCCAGCCCTCTTTTGTTTTTTCTTATCTTCCTTTTAAGACTGGATCTCATGTAAGGCTAGCTTTGAACTTACTATTTAGTGCAGATTGGAGTGGAACTCCTGATCCCCCTTGCCTCCACTTCCCAATTGCTGGGATTAAAGGCATATATTGCCTTGTTTGCCCTGCTCCATATTTATTTTCTTATTTTGCGTATGTGTGTGGGAATGGTGTGCACGTGCATATGCCCATGTGGCACTTTGTGCACTCATCCGTGATGAGGTACACTTTGCTGAAGTAGCTGGAAGGGGTGTCTGGTGTCCTATTTACCACTCTTCACCCATTCTTATACTTGAGTCAGAGTCTCATAAGTCTATTGATTCCAGTGTTTGTTTGTTTTTTTTTCACAAGCCCCAGTGATTGTCTGGTCTGTGATTTTTTTGTTGTTGTTTTGTTTTTTTATTTTTCAAGGTAGGGTCTCACTCTAGCCCAGACTGACCTGGAATTCACTATGGAGTCTCAGGGTGGCCTTGAACTCGCAGTGATCCTCCTCCCTCTGCCTCCCAGTAAAGGCGTGTGCCACCAAGCCTGGCTTGGTCTCTGATTTTTGATCCCCTACAAAGCTAAGGGAACACATATATATGGCTATACCTCATTGTTTGTTTGTGTCCTGAGGATCAAATTCAAGCCATCTTCCAAACCTCCTTAGACCTTCATGCTTGCACAGGAGGTCTTAACAGCTGAACCATCTCTCCAACCCCTTATTTAGTTATTTTTGAGGTAGGGTCTCACTCCAGCCCAGGCTGACCTAGAACTCATTCTATAGTTCCAGGCTGACCTTGATCTCAGCGATCCTCCTACCTCTGCCTCCCAAGTGTTGGAATTAAAGGCATGTGCCACCATGCCCACCTTGGGGCCTGAAGAGATGGCTCAGTGGTTGAGATGCTTGCCTGAAAAGCCTAATACCTGCATTCGATTCCCAAGTACCCATGTAAAGAAAGATGCAGTAGCACATGACCCTGGAGTTTATTTACAGCTGCTAGAGGTCCTGGCATGCACTCTTGCTCTTTTTCTCTCTTCCTCCCCATCTCTCTCTGCTCACAAATAAATAAAAAATATTTTAAAATTTTCCATTTGGGCTGGAGAGATTGCCCAGTGGCTAAGACATTTGTTTGCAAAGCCTAATGGTCCAGGTTCTATTCCCTAGTACCCACATAAAGCCACATGCACAAAGTGGCACATGCATCTGGAGTGCATTTGCAGAGGCTGGAGGCCCTGACGTGCCCCTTCTTTTCCCCTCTCACTCCCTTCCTTCCTTTCTTATTTATTTATTAATATTTTATTAATTTATTTGGGAGAGAGAGGAAGAGGCAGAGAGAAAGACAATGGGCACGCCAGGGCTTTCAGCCACTGCAAAGGAACTCCAGACACATGCGCCCCCTTGTGCATCTAGCTTACATGGGTCCTGGGGAATTGAACCAGGGTCCTTAAGCTTCACAGGCAAATGGCTTAACTACTTTCTTTTTTTTTTTTTTGAGGTAGGGTCTCACTCTAGCCCAGGCTGACTTGGAATTCACTATATAGGCACAGGGTGGCATCAAACTCACAGCGATCCTCCTACCTCTGCATCCTGAGCGCTGGGATCACTACACCTGGCTCTCTATTTTTTTAAGTATATTTTTATTTATTTATTGGGGGGGGGTAGAATAGCTTTCAGCCACTGGAAATGAACTCCAGACATATGTGCCACTATGTGCTTCTGGTTTACATGGGATCTGGGGAAACCTGGGTCCTTAGACTTCACAGGTTAAGTGCTTCAACCGCTATGCCATCTCTCTGGCCCCTGGCTCTCTATTTCTCTTTCTCTCTCTCTCTGTCTCCATCTATCTCTCTACTTGCCCATATTTCTTTTAAAAAGACTTGTGTACTTGCCCAATCTCAAGGATATTAAAATTTAGTACATGGAGCTCTCTAATAGAAATGCAGGTAATATACTACTATGGTAGTCACCATCAATTAGAGAGAGTTTTTCTGTAAAAAACAAACTGAATGATAAAATACTGACAGAACACCTTCTATTACATGTTTTACTCCAGAGTAACATGACTGATAGGGGCACATTGCACAGGCCCTACAGCAGAGACATAGAAGGGTGTGCACAAATTCTAGGCTAAAGTAAACCAAATGGCTTCTCTTTAACTTACTTTGCCTTCTTTTTATCCCCTTTAGAGTGGCCATGAGAGAAAAGTAGATATGAATGGCAGAGCAAAGGTGAAAACAATAGTTTCACCTTCAGGCCTCAGAAGATTAAGGTGTACTTTGTGAGTACCCAGGAGCCACAGAGAACATGAGTCCTGCTTGGCACTTAGTCCTGGACATGTAGGTGGAACATATGCACTCCAGTGCTGGTATACTCTCCCTCCATGCTCTTCAGTATCCTATAGTACATCTGCCTGCAAACTGGTACTATTCTCATAGGATGTCGTAGAAGGGACATCACAGAGGTCCCTGATGTCTGAGGGGTCATATGTTCTACCTCTCCTTCTCTTGAAGCAGTCCTGGATCATATGGCCTTCTGGGCAACACCTGGGTTCCATCCCCATTCCTTCATAGGTCCTTTCTCAGCCACTGTCCTTGGTACTACCATTATATCAAAACCCAGGAATAACTTTCCTGCCATATTTATCCTCTCTCATTTTTCATTTCTACAGTAGCTTACTGAACACAAGCATAGACCATGTTATACTCTGTTCTAGGGTCTGGAGTACCACACTGAGCCAGAGTCCTTGTCCTCATGGCACTTATATGCCCTACATTCACTGGGATTAAGTACTTCTTGGAAAAAATGACACAGAAGCTGGGCATGGTGGCACACACCTTTAATCCAAGCACTTGGAAGGCAGAAGCAGGAGGATTGCCATGAGTTTGAGGCCAGTCTGGGCTAGAGCGAGACACTGCCTCGAAAAACCAAAAGGAAAAAAATGACACAGGTGAGGGGTCAGAGTAATGGGGCTGCAGGAGAGACCTGGGACCTGGGGCTGTTTGAGGACTGATCAGAAGGAAGAAAAGGAAATCAGCCATCTTTGTCCCAACTAGGAATAGAGAAAGGCTGTTAGGGTTGGGTATGACTGAGGTGAGAAGAAGATGCAAGGAGATGATGATGTGGTGACCCCATCCCAGTAGGGACTCTCACTTGAAACGAAATAGGCACATGAGAGGGCTTGAGGCAGATAAGAAAAATAGTTGCTTTATGGCTTTTCTTTTGTTTTTTCAACGTAGGGTCTCACTCTAGCCCAGGATGACCTAGAATTCACTATGTAGCCTCAAACTCACGGCGTTCCTCCTACCTTTGCTGGGATTAAAGGTGTGCTCCACCATGCCAGCTGTTGTTTGTTTTTTTTTAATGGACAAATGCTTATATGATAGAATATGCTAAAGTTATTTATTTATTTATTTGAGAGAGCATGAGAGAGAAAGAGGCAGACACAGAAAGAGGGAGAGAGAAAGAATGGGCATGCCAGGGCCTCCAGCCATTGCAAACAAGCTCCAGACGCATGTACTACCTTATACATCTGGCTTACATGGGTCCTGGGGAGTTGAACCGAGGTCCTTTAGTTTTGCAGGCAAATACCTTAACCGCTGAGCCATCTCTTTAGCCTTTTTTTTTTAAACTTGAAAAATAAAAAAAGGCAGAGAGAGAGAGAGAGAGAGAGAGAGAGAGAATGGGCATGCCATAGCCTGTAGTTACTGAAACAAACTCCAAATGCATTTGCTACTTTGTGCATCTGGCTTATGTTGGGTCCTGAGGAATTGAACTTAGGTCTTTAGGCTTTTGCAGGCAAATGCCTTAACCACGAAGCCATGTCTCCAGTGTCCCACTCTCCTGTTTTTTTTTTTTTGTTTGTTTGTTTTATTTTGTTTTTAAGGTAGGGTCTCACTCTAGCCCAGGCTGATGTGGAATTCACTATGTAATCTCACAGTGGCCTCGAACCCACAGTGATCCTCCTACCTCTGCCTTCCAAGTGCTGGGATTAAAGGCGTGTGTCACCATGCCCAGCCATTAAATGTTTAGTTTTGCAAAGGAGAGAGAGAGAAAATGCATGGATGTACCAGGGCCTCTTGACACCACTCACTGCACACAAGCTCCAGATGCATGTGCCACCTTGTATATCTGGCTTTATATGGGTAGTGGGGAATCAAACCCAAGACTGCAGTCTTTGCATCTCATCAGCCCTGCTTTATGTTTTTAAAGGCTCACTCTGTATGGCAGGAGAGATGGCTTAGCAGGCAAGAGTGCTTGACACAAGAATGAGGGCCTGAGACCACATGAGTTGGATTCCTCAGGACCCATGTAAGTGTCTGGGTGTGGTCACACATGTCTGTAACCCCAATCCTGTGGGGAATTGAGACCAGAGCATTGTTGGAGTGAACTCTGTAGCTCTACCCTCAGAGTGAGAGTCTCTGTCTCAAGGAAGTGATGGGTGACAGAGGAAGGACACCACACATTCTCTTCTGGCCTCTGAGCACATTTGCTCATACATGTGCATATACCACAAATACATACATAGTTCACACCACACATAACTGCACAGACATACACACTAGATTACTGTAAATAAGATGGGTGTGGTCACACACATTTATAATCCCGACACTCTAGTACTAGCATTTAGGAAGTTTACGTAAGAGGATTCAAAGTTTGAGGCTAGTCTGGGATACATAGTGAGTCCCAGGCTAGCCTGGACAACATAACATGAGACTGTCTCAAAAAGTAAAATAGGGGGCTGGAGAGATGGCTTAGCGGTTAAGTGCTTGCCTGTGAAGCCTAAGGACCCCGGTTTGAGGCTCAATTTCCCCAGACCTACGTTAGCCAGATGCACAAGGGGGCGCACGCATCTGCAGTTCATTTGCAGGGGCTGGAGGCCCTGGTGCGCCCATTCTCTCTCTCTCTCTGCTTCTTTCTCTCTCTGTTACTTTCAATAAATAAATAAATAGAAATTAAAAAAAAAAGTAAAATAGGAGCTGGAGAGATGACTCATTAGTTAAAGGCACTTGCTTGCAAAGTGCCTCCTACTGCTGCAAACGAACTCCAGATGCATGTGCTTTACATAGGAACTAGGGAATTGAACCCAGGCCATTAGGCTTTGCACACAAGTGCCTTTAACTGCTGAGTCTCTCCAGCCCTAAAATAATAAAACTTTTTTTTTTTTTTTCAAGGTAGGGTCTTGCTGTGGCCCAGGCTGACTGTGTAGTCTCAGGCTTGTCTCAAACTCAAGGCAATTCTCCACCTTTGCCTCCTGAGTACTGGGATTAAAGGCGCATGCCACCTGGCCACAAATAATAAAACTTTTAAAAAAAGATATTTCTGATCACCATGTGGACAATAGACTAGGGGAAGGGGCAAGAGCAAAGGCAAAGCCTGGAAACTTGTGGGTTGTTGCATGACCCCACCTGTCTTCCTCCCAGGGCTCTTCTGTTCTGTCTCTTTCCTTTTCCATCACCTTTGTCCCTAAAAGCTCAGGAGAGCCCTTAGGCTAGTCTGTCTACCTCCTACCACTGCTAAGGTTAGCCCTTCATTCCCTCCCTCCAGATTCACCCTCAGCTGATGCCTCTGCCCTCAGTCACTTTTCACTCACATCAAGAAGGAAACGTCATGCTTTCAGTTCCTACCCTCTGCTGTATCCCTCCTTGGCATGGTCTTTCCTGCTCAGTCCTGTTTTGCTACTTTCACTCTTGTTTCCTAACTGATAGTTCTTTTTTCTGGGGTGGAGGGGGGTAAGGTCTCATTCTAACTCAGGCTGATGTGGAATTCACTCTGTCGCTCTATAGTCTCATGGTGGCTTTGAACTCACAGCAGTCCCTCTGACTCCCAAGTACTAGGATTAAAGGCATGTGCTACCACAGCCAGCTGGTATTTTCTTTTTTAAAAAAAAATATTTTCTTGCTGGGCATGGTGGCATACTCCTTTAATCCCAGCACTTGGGAGGCAGAGCCAGGTGGATCACCATGAGTATGAGGCTACCCTGAGATTACATAGTAAATTCCAGGTCAGCCTGAGCTAGAGTGAAACCCTACCTTGAAAAACCAAAAAAAAAAAAAAAAAAAAAAAATTATATATATATATGTGTGTGTGTGTGTGTGTGTGTGTGTGTGTGTGTGTGTATAATTAAGAAAGAGAGAGAGAAAGAAAGGCAAATAGAGAATGGGCCTCTAGCCACTGCAGACAAACTCCATATGCATGTACCACCTTGTGCATCTGGCCTATATGGGTACTGGGGGATTGAACCTGGGTCCTTAGGCTTCACAGGCAAGCACCTTAATCGCTAAGCCATCTATCCCCCCCTTTTTAAAAAAATGTATCTCATATCTAAATGTTTTATCCCTTAAGCCCTAAGGCCCTACAGGGCAGGGTCTATATTGTATTCTGCTTCAGGTTAGGGTCTCAGAGTCTCTGGGTTTAAAAAAAAATTATCCAATTTTTAAAATTTTTTTGTTTATAATTTATTTATTTGAGAGTGACAGAGAGAGAGAATGGGCATGCCAGGGCTTCTAGCCACTGCTAATGAACTCCAGATGAATGTGCCCCCTTGTGCATCTGGCTAACGTGGGTCCTGGGGAATCGAGCCTCAAACCGGGGTCCTTAGGCTTCACAGGCAAGCGCTTAACCACTAAGCCATCTCTCCAGCCCAAAATTATCCATTTTTTGAGAGAGAGAGAGAAAGAGAAGCAGGTAGAGAGAAAGAGAGAGAATGGGCACACCAGGGCCTCCAGCTACTGCAAATGAACTCCAGACACATGTACCCCTTATGCATCTGGCTTATGTGGGTACTGGGGAAGTGAACCTGAGTCCTTGGGCTTCTCAGGCAAATGCCTTAACTGCTAAGCCATCCCTCCAGCCTGGCTGTGGGTTTTATTTTATTTTATTTTTTTCTTTTTTTTTAATATTTTTTTTGTTCATTATTTATTTATTTATTTGAGAGCTACAGACACAGAGAGAAAGACGCATAGAGGGAGAGAGAGAATGGGCGCGCCAGGGCTTCCAGCCTCTGCAAACGAATTCCAGACGCGTGCGCCCCCTTGTGCATCTGGCTAACGTGGGACCTGGGGAACCAAGCCTCGAACCGGGGTCCTTAGGCTTCACAGGCAAGCGCTTAACCGCTAAGCCATCTCTCCAGCCCATGGGTTTTATTTTTATTTGTTTATTTTTTTGGCTTTCCGAGGTAGAATCTCACACTATGTAATCTCAGGGTGGCCTCAAAACTCATGGTGATCCTCCTACCTCTGCCTCCCAAGTGCTGGGATTAAAGGCATGCACCACTGCGCCCGGCTAGGTGGCTGTGGGTTTCAAATGGCATGTTGTATTGAGGTTTCTCAACCTTTTCATCTTTTTTGTTTGTTTGTTTGTTTTACAAGGTAGGATCTCAACTCTAGCCCAGGCTGACCTGGAACTCTACAGAGTGAGACCCAGGCTGGCTTGAACTCGTTCCTATCCTCCTACTTCAGCCTTCTGAGTGCTGGAATTAAAGGCAGGTACCATCACACCCATCCTAGCCTTGTCATTATTATACAATTAGACTATTATATATAGCCACTCATCTTATTACAAATATTTTATTTATTTATTTATTTTTGAGGTAAGGTCTCACTCTAGCCCAGGCTGACCTGGAATTCACTATGTAGTCTCAGGGTGGCCTTAAACTCAAGGTGATCCTCCTACCTCTGCCTCCCAAGTGATGGGATTAAAGGCCTGGCTTTTTTCTTCTCCAAGGTAAGATCTCCTTCTAGCCCAGGCATTAAGATGTACATGCATGCATGTATGTATACACACACACACACACGTACATATATATGTACAGTTTGTTTTTTTTTTCAAGGTAGGGTTTCACTCTAGTTCAGGCTGACCTGGAATTCACTATGTAGTCTCAGGGTGGCCTTGAACTGTTGGCAATCCTACCTCTGCCTCCCCGAGTACTGGGATTAAAGGCGTGCACCACCATGCCTGACATTAAAAATATTTTTAAGGGATTAAGTGATTGATTGGAGCAATTGCTCAGTGGTTAAAGGAGCTTTCTTGCAAAGCCTGATGGTCTGGGTTTTCTCAGTACCTATGTAAAGCCAGATGTACAAAGTGGTACATGCATCTGGATTTTGTATGCAGTGGCAGGAGGCCCTGGCACACCCATACTCAGTCTGTCTGCCTCTTTCTCTCTCTCTCTCTCTCAAATAAATAAAATAAAAATATTTATGTTTGTGCACGTGTGTGGGGGAGGGCATACCAAGGTATCTAGCTGCTGTAAATGAATGTCAGATGCCACTACTACTTTTCTCACATCTGGCTTCATTTGGGTGCTGGGGAACTTAATCTGGGCCTCAGGCTTTGCGAGCAAGCACCTTTAACTGCTGAATTATCTCCTTATTCCATTTATCCTAATTTTGTTTGTATTCTGGGGCCCAGTTGGCTGGATTGTGGTCCTACAATTTGGAGCATGGTTAGGGCCTTAGTCTGGCTGCCTATAATGGGTTCTGAACCAACAGGGAGATGGAAGTCAGGGTAGCAGCAGGACACAATTTCAAGGGAGAGGCTGGATCCAGAGTTGGGTGGGGAAGGGAACTTAGGGTGCTGGGAAAAATTCAGCAAGACTAGCCCACACTCTCTACCCTTGAATTTCAGACTTGAAGCTACACCTACAGAGTACCGACTATGGCAACTTCCTGGCCAATGAGGCCTCACCTCTGACAGTGTCAGTCATTGATGACAGGCTCAAGGAGAAGATGGTAGTAGAGTTCCGCCACATGAGGAACCATGCCTATGAACCCCTTGCCAGCTTCCTGGACTTCATTACGTGAGTGAGCCTACAGTGTTGGGCAGGGTAGTTATACCTGCAGAAGCTGGCAACAGCATGGCTTAGGCCAGCTGCTTTGGTGCCTCTGTCAGCTGTCAGACCTGATGACAGCTCTGTCAGGCCAGCTGTCATTTAAAGAATGTCTTTAATAGCCGGGAGTGGTGGCGCACGCCTTTAATCCCAGCACTTGGGAGGCAGAGGTAGAAGGATCACTGTGAGTTCAAGGCCACCCTGAGACTCCATAGTGAATTCCAGGTCAGCCTGGGCTAAAGTGAGACCCTACCTTGAAAAATCAAAAAAAAAAAAAAAAAAAAAGTCTGTCTTTAGCATCCTCTCAGGTTGTTTAACTGGGCTAGTAGTCATTCAAGAACCTGGACCTTCAGGTCACAATCTATAAAATGGGGTCATTGGTCTCTTTTAGAGGTTAAAAAGATTATGGAAAATGGAAAAAAAAAAAGATTATTGAAAATGGGAACCTCTCTCCCTTTTTTTCACTTATCCTATAGCATACACTCTTAGCACTCACCAGGCCTCACACCTTCATGCTAGGATCAAGGTTTAGGCAGGTTAGACAGCTCTGAAGAGCCTGGCTCTTGGTAAGGGTCATACAGTTTTTCTGGCCCTGCTAGGGCTTAGGCCCAATTTCTATCTGCTCTGCTTGTGTCAGGGAGACTGGGTCCGGAGTTTAATACATTGCTTCAGGTGGGCAAGCCACCGTGTTTATTACCCTTAACTTACCAGCTTCCCCATCATGACCTTTGGCTAGGGTTCTGCCTATGCTCGTCTAGAGAAGCTGAGCAGAGGAGAGGATACCTGTACTGGGCTTGTATATCCTGTGGACTCAGAATGGTAGAGGGGCTCCTTCTGAGCAGTGGTCCAGGAGCCATGGTCCAGAGGTTAGTGAACAAAGAATGGTCCCAGCCCAGGTGGCTGCCTCATGCAGATGGTGAGCAGGCAAGGATCATAAACTCAGATACCTGAGGAGCTCAAGGAAGCTGAGCTAGGAAGCTAGCCCTCTTAGCCACAGGTGTTCTTCCCCAGTGCCACTTCCCCTCATGGGGATCCTAGCTAGGCCCAAACTCACACTGCATTATTCCCTGCAAAGTTATGGCAACATGAATTTAACTAGGGCAGAAGGCCACAGATAGAATATATCATATGCTGCCACATTGGGAGGTGGGGTCCATACAGCAGTCTAGCATCCATCAGCTAACCCCTGACCTGGGTCTGTGTCCCCCACCTCAAGGCAAGAGGACATACCAGGAAGCAATGCATTTATTGCCAGAGCCCAACCTCACCTTCGGCTTGTTTACACAAAGCTTCTTAGCTTCCTGGTGAATGTTCTGGTCTTGCCAGCTAAACTGGCCGGAAGAAGCTTGACCCCATGCCAGCAGTGGTCAGAGAATAGATGTTATCCATCTTGCTGCCCATTTGCCCACCTGCCTGTGCATCTACCCTGACTTGTCTTGGTGTCAGCCTGCCAGGCCACAAAACTGGAGAGGGCCCTGAGCGTGACTGAGACTGAGCAGCTGCCAGCTCTTTGCTGGAGGTTGGCTGCAACACTAAGTATGCCTAAAGCAGCCAAGTGCTATCCTGTGGCAGGCTGTCCGAATCCACCACTTCCCGCCCCTTCCATTCATGGGTGATTGTGGCTTACAGCCTTCCCATCCACTTACTCCTGCCCTCACTCAGGAACAGCTCAGCAGCCACGTGTCAGCCCGTCTGAGCCTGTGACTGCTCGTTCTCTGACCTCTTCATCTTCAGTGACCAGATCCTTTGCTCTCCAAATCAGCCACCCCCCATGGAAAGCTGCCTAAGGCCATGTCACCACCTGGAATTACTTCACCCCTGAAATTGCTGAGTCAGACACCCCTTCTCCACCCACAGCTTTCAGGTCCTCGAACCCACTCTCAGTCCCTTGTGAGGCACGGGTTCTGGTGAACTCAGCAGGACACTGGGCTTTGCTTCTTCCCCTGCTGCCTCTGTGTCTTCATTTCCCACCGTCCCCAGCTGAGTTTCCCTGGTCCATCATTCAACCTCTCTTCTGCCAACATCTGCAATTCTCTTGGCTGCCCGACTCATGGTCCCGCCCGGCTGGCAGCCCCCCAGCCCTGGAGGAATCCCAGAGCCTCCAGCCTGGAGCTGTCCTCCCCCCACCTTCACTGCGGGGAGCAGAGTGGGGGAAGCTAGCCATTAGGGGGGTCATTCTTGCTGCCAGACATGCATGCTCACCCACTCAGCTAGCCTCAGCTTGTCTCTGCCCAGCAGCCTCTTGTTCTCCTTACTTGGCACCCTGAAGCCCCCCCCCCCCCACCATCTTAAACATCATCTCTTTCCTTCCCTCAGCCTCCTCATCTCTGGGCAGATGGCCTGCCTTCTTTATAAAGACAGTAGAAGCCAGTATACTTCCCAGCACTGCATCTGCACCCCATCCCCAGGCCCATTCTAGTGGAAGTGCTCTCCTTACTCCAGCATTCTTCCACCAGCAGCCTGATCACCTACCCTACTTCCTGGACCCCGAGTGCCACTTCTCTTTACTTCTGTCTATGCGTGTATCTTCCCTTCCAGCTCCCTCCCATCTGCTTCTAATACTATTCCCTGAATCTCTAGTACCATTAAACTCTTAAAAACTCATGGGGAAGCCGGGCATGGTGCTGCACACCTTTAATCCCAGCACTTGGGAGGCAGAGGTATGTGGATCGCCATGAGTTCGAGGCCACCTTGAGACTACATAGTGAGTTCCAGGTCAGCCTGGACTACTGTGAGACCCTATCTTGGGGGGAAAAAAAACATGGTGGGCTGGAGAGATGGCTTAGCAGTTAAGATGCTTGCCTGCAAAGCTCAAGGACCCAGGTTCAATTCCCCAGGTCCCACATAAACCAGATGCACAAAGTGCCACATGTGTCTGGAGTTTGTATTGACTAGAGGCCCTGGTGTGCCCATTCTCTCTCTCCCTCTCTTTGTCTCTAATAAATTTTTAAAAATTAAAAAAAAAGAACCTCATGGGGCCTATACTCTTACATTCCTTATCTTTTCTCTCACCTACCCCTGTCTCTTCAGCCTCCAGTCAGTTTCCAGGAGTACTATTTTTCCACCATAAGACCCTGGGTAGCATCACCCTGGCCTTCATGTGCCCAAGGTCTCTAGGCTTGGCCACTGGGTATCATCTATCCTTCAGCAGCCTCTTCCTCCTCCTCATGATATCTCACTTAACTCCTACCTCCCTAACTGTTCTTCCTCTTCTACTGCTCCAGGAGGTCATCCCAAATGTGAGGAGAATTGCAGAAAGAGATGGATGAAGCCTTCCTCTGGGGCCTATGTCAAAAGAGTTCCCTAGACTGGGGACTGGTTGTCCTGGGGAGGAGGTGACTACTTGGTTGAGGGGAAATGTGTTTAAGCAAATAACTAAGGGAAGGTGTCTAGGCTGAAGGAACTATATGTCCTGAGTAGTAATCAAGGATCTCCTGGGCCTGTGTTGCCCACAACAGCCTGCAAGTATGGCCACCTCCAGGAGGGAGGAATCTACCCTAGAAATGCCCAGATGACTATGCCAAAAGAGACAAGTGCCATTCTGTGGAGATGGAGTCAGCTAGAGACTGCCACAGACAAAGCTGGCTCACTTGGACATAGAGATTGGCACAACCATAGAAATCACTCACCTTCACCTTAGAGAGCCTCTGATTTGGGAACTGCCCCAGGATGGCTGGATAGACTTTTGCAGGAGGTAATGCGACCCCTGTTACTGAAGGTGTGCAAGCAGAAGCTGGTGAAGGCTTTCCCTGTCCTTCTGAGTGAAAGCGAACATGCAGTGCTTTTGTAGGTCACAGCCAGCTGACAGCCATAGTACTTGATTGGGGTGCCAGTGCCAGGAGAGAGATGTGTGATTGTAGGGAGATGGTGCCACTGGTGTTGCTGAGAGGACAGATGGCCGCAGTAGAGGCCACTATCTGTCATGAGGCATACAGTCTAAGTGGGATGCTCCCCCCTCCCGAGTTAGACTTGCCAGTGTGTGGTCTTGAGATGATCTAGCTCACTTTTATGGTGCTAACATGTTAATATGTCAGTGAACACATTAACCTGCCAGGCCCAACCATTAACTTACGATGTGACTTGGAATAAAGCCTCTTTTTTTGTTTGTTTGTTTTTTTTTTTTAATCTTTGAGGAGACCTTGATCTGGGCTATTCCATGATAGTTTACCACAAGAGTCAGCTGTAGAAGAGAAGCTGGGAGAGTTGTTTGTAGAAGTAAGCCTGGTCTCTAGAAAGTGCTAGGTGGGCCCTAAATGCCCTTGTCTTTGGGAATGAGCCTCCCTGGCAGAGGCCCTCCCCAATGTGTAACACCTGCCTCCAGCCCAAGTGTCCAGTGGCAGTACCTGTGTGTGTGTGTGAAACCTGTACCATCCCATATTTCTCCTCACTGTTACCAGCCAGGATAGGAAGGCAGTTTTGTCCCAGGATAATGGATCTGCCTAGCACATCTGCCACCCTCCCCAGGACATCTCGTCACCACCTTGGGGACTTGGTCACATAGGGGTATCAGATTTTCCCGGGCCTCCTTACCCTAACCTGCCAGCCCTCACTGTCAAGCTAGATTTGTAGGATTGCAAGTCTCTGCAGAGCAGGGCCCTACTAATGCTGTGGTTTCTGTCCTCTGGGCTATAACTGGATCCTATTAGCACTGACTCTTTTCTTGAGCGCTTGAGGATGAGCACTACTGTGAAGGGCTCATCAAGGTCCTTAAGGCTCAAGCCAGTGGGAAGACCAAACTGGACCTTGGAGGAGGGGCAGGATTTTAATGAGGAGAAGGCCAGAGCCTCACTAGCTCTTCTATGGACTACATTGCACTCATCCTAATTGCAGAGGGGAAACTGAGGTTTGAGAGCTGCTGTGCTAAGGCCACAGCTGATGCTTCTGTTCATTTTTAGGCCTGGGTGGGGCTTTTCAGGACCCAGATGTAATTCAGTACAGATATTATCACTGGCAGCAAATGAAGGTCCCCTGATGGGGGCTGCAGGTGGACAAGTTGGCAGGAGTACCCAGTCATGGCTTCCTGGCCCCAGGACTGACAAGCCATGCTGCTCCAGCAGGTGGCACCAAAAAGGCACAGTGGAAGGGCAGGGTTGGCTTAGGGACTTTGAAGGCTTCTTGGAGGAAGTAGCTTCCTAAACTCCAGCCTGAGACTTCTGGGGGCCCAAAGTGTTTGGGAGGCACTGGGCAAGGGAGAGTCTCAGGGCAGAGGATTACAGGCTGCCCTACCCCCCACCCCAAAAGGGCCTCTGGCCTGGCGGGCAGCCGGCCATCCACTCCCCAGCTGTCTTCCCCTGGAGGAAGATGCTGACCAGCTGGAACTTCATTCTCTCCTATTGAGGCCAAATGAGGGGAGAAATGGTAGAGTGGATCTCTGGGGGCAGGGAGGTAGCTGCTGAAGCCAGGCAAGAGAGAAGAGGACGGTAGAAAGGCTTCAGCATATGGCTAAGTCTTATCATCTCTGTCAGACCTGTCCTGCCTTCCATCTCCTAGAAAAAAGGGATTCTGACTTTCACTGAGCAGGGAGGGAAAGCAGGGGCCTCTGTTGCTGCAGCCTTGCAGTTGGCTCAGAAGGAGGGAAGTGCTGGGCCTGGTACAGGATAGAGGCTGGCCTGGTAAGAGGCCTTGGAAGGGGGTGGTAAGTGCCATGATTGTGAGTGGCCCTTACTTGGCCCAGCATCCTCTGTGCTCTGTGCTTGACTAAGGCAGCAAGAGAGAGTAAGGAGGAGTTTAGAAAGGTTGAGAGCTACAACCAGCTTCCACATGTACTGTCTGGGTCAAAAATCAATCACAACTAATCTGGTCCATTTAACTGGAGGTCAGACAGTAGTGCAGCCAGGTGACAGCATCTTCCCACAGGGTTCTGTTCTGAGGCCAGGCAAGGACCTTCAGGAGTACCAGAATGCCTTATTTTGGCTGACTCCAGCATAAACAGATACCTTGAATTGTGAGCACAAGAAACTAGGTTTAGAAAGAGACAACTTGCTTGTAAGGATACCTCTAAGAAGATAAGAAAAGGCCTATAGAGCCAGAACATTGGGTCCTGGCCATAGGTGAATGTGTATGGACATTGGTTGTGGGGACCGAGCTCTTCTACTTATGTTATGACAGGTCCTGTGGCGTGCTCACTCTGGATCTTACCTGTCATGACACTGAGGCTGGTGGTTGTGGTATCACTAGGATAATGTAGGCCCAAGGAATATGCTGGTCTCCTCCCTGTCTGAAGAGTATGAGAGATAAAAGAGCATTTTAGTCTCAAGGTTGTCATCTTTGTGGCTGTCTTTGGTAGTGCAGTGGTTGCGGTGGGGTTGGGTGGAGTGCCAGAAGTACTGCATGGGGTGGTGGATATGCCCTGGTCTAAGTGAGATACAGAAAACCTCAAAGACAGGAGGTGTGTGCTGTCCAGGGTAGAGGAAATGAAAGCCAGGTCTGGAGACCAAGGCATAAAGTTCTTGTGGGCTCACTCTGCAGTCCCTCCACTCTGTTAGTTCCATGGGCTCAGGGGCAGGAGGATGATTATATAGGCCTCTTGGCTTGTAGATGCAAATGAGCCCTGCCTGAGGCCCTTAATTTGGGAAGGGACACCAGTTTTTTTCTCAGTGTACATCTTGTAACTGACCCAGTCAGACTAGGGGTGGAAAGTGGGCAGCTCCCTGGCCCCAGGCCCAGGAGACCAGAGTTCATAACAGGCCCCTGAGCTTTGTTGGAACTGGGGGGAATTTACAGCAAAATAAAGTACAGGGAGTTGGGGTCAAGCTGGGACAGGAGCTGGGGCCTTTTTCTGAACTTCCCTGGAGGGCCTTGTTGGGAGCACCTAATGGCTAGACCTCTTCTGACCTGACCACTTCCACTCAGGACCTGTCCTAAACAAGCTTAGCACTGGGTGCTCAAGATCTGTCATAGGGTTGGGGTTTAGCTCTAGCACTCCTTGAAGCAGACAGGACCTGTGTTCAAGACCCAACTCACATCAGCTTCCACTTCAGTTCTCACCTTTCCATGACTCAGGCTGGCCTTTGAGGACATTACCCTGAGGCCTTATCTAACTCCCTTGTCTCCTAAGTGTATCCCTAGTAACAAGACAGGCTATTGCAGCCTGACTAAGGCTGGGAGCCTTTCCACTTCTGTATAACATCACCCCACCACCACCACTACCAATAGGTGATTTTATAGAACCTTCTGCCCCAGCCTCTTTGTGGCCATGTCTTTGGCTAGAGACGGAGCCTTGTTTTTTGCCAAGTCTGAACTGGGTAGCCCCACCTTCCCCAGCTCCACAGCCCCCTCTGCTGCTCAAGGATGTTCCAGGGCTGGTCCTTTCAGGAAATAGCCTAGGAGAGCCTTGGCTTGGGGCTGACCTAGGCCTCAGTCTGCTAGGTCTCTGAATCGCATATAGGCTCTTCTGGATAGATACTTGGCACTGGCTTCAGGCCCCAAGGAGGAGAGTGGCTCTATGCCTTCAAAGTGGAGCTGTGCATGTTGGCCTGACCCAGTCCTTCACTGTAGCTCTTCCCTGGCCTTTCCTGAAGAAGCCTTACCCCAGCCTTTCTTGTCTTCCTCCTCTGCACCTCAAGGAGCCAGAGTGGCCCTAACTGGACTGTGATACCCTGCTTTATGTCCCTTTTATGGATCCCTGGTTCTTGATGTGAAGTGAGGACACTTAGCCTGTCCTGAGCCTAGTCTCCAGGTACCCTCTTGCTGACAGCACTGCCCTGCCAGTTATCTGTACCCTTCCTCTCCCTCTGCCAGTCCTGATGGCGCTCAGTTCCTCAAATGCAGCCTCAATCAGTATGTGCCTCTAGGTCTTTGCACACATTGTTCCCTCTTCCTAGAACACACTTTCATCTCCCAGTCCTTTTATCTTTTCTGACCACACCTACCCTTGGGCTGGGTTGCATGCTTCACCGGCAGGTGCCCACAACTCTTGTAATCTGTTGGAATACCACTCATACTGTAGGGGAGCTGCTAGTATCCTAGCCATTCATTGAGTGGGAGTCTTCCATCCCCCTCAAGGGAGAGACTATGTCTCTCCTGTGTTCCTGGTTCTGAGTGGGGGTCAGGAACTTGATAGGAACGCGGGCAGGGAAGAATCTAAGGCTAGATCCTGTGGAGTCTGTCTGTAGTACCCATGCACCAGCATTTATGCTTAGGGCCTGCTGGCCCATGCAGGGTGGGAACAAGGGCATGATGTTAGACCAGGTCTTCCAAGACCTCCATCCTAATGGATTGCCTTGCTGTTGTCTCTTTCCACAGTTACAGCTACATGATCGACAACGTGATCCTGCTCATCACAGGCACATTGCACCAGCGCTCCATTGCTGAGCTTGTGCCCAAGTGTCACCCACTAGGCAGCTTTGAGCAGATGGAGGCTGTGAACATCGCGCAAACACCTGCAGAGCTCTACAATGCCATTCTGGTGGACACACCCCTGGGTGAGCTACTGAAGTGGAAATGAGCTGGGCAGTAGACTCAGTGTCAGTGTATCAGTGGGGGCTCTGTTGATGATGAGAGGTGGGGTGACCCTGAAGCAGAAAGCAAGACCCTGTCTGCTGCTACTGACATTATGGAAAGAGGAGTGAGAGAGAGGTTTGGAGTCTTGGGAGTTTTGACAAACTATGGCCCCAAGCAGGGGCAGAATGGCCGGCTGCCTATGAGGCAGAGGCTAGAAGCAAATAGTTGACTTGCTTTCATTGAGCAGGTCCCAGGGGCCAGGTCAGATAGTGTCCGGCAGGATGCAGGGTCCATGTCAGAGGCCAAGAAAGGGAGGGGAATCAGGAGCTTCCTGTCTGACCCCACCTTGGCAGTCCTGGTCTAGGAAGCTGCTGAGAAGGCATGGAGGCCATAATCAGCTACTGTCCTTATAGCCAGAGTCTGAGCCCCGAGGCACTACTCTAGGAACTCACCAGAATTGAACCACAGGGCCCTAAGCTGAGAAGCCCCAGCCATACCTGCTGGCCTGATCTGCCCTCGTGTCTCCCAGCAACTCTGAGCTGGTTCTGGACTGCTTGTCGCTTCTGTAGTTTCTTCATCTTTTTTTTTTTTTTCTTTCTGGGGTAGGGTCTCTCTCTAGCCCAGGCTGACTTGAAATTCACTATGTAGTCTTAGGGTGGCCTTTTCTTCATCTTTTTTTTTAGTTTTTAAAAATTTGTATTTATTTATTTGAGAGTGACACAGAGAGAGAGAGGGAGAGAGAATGGGCGTGCCAGGGCTTCCAGCCACTGCAAACGAACTCCAGATGCATGCACCCCCTTGTGCATCTGGCTAACGTGGGTCCTAGAGAATCGAGCCCCGAACCAGGGTCCTTAGGCTTCACAGGCAAGCGCTTAACTGCTAAGCCATCTCTCCGGTCCTTTTTCTTCATCTTTAAAAAAGAAATAGATCACTGAGCCTGCAGACCCTCCTGAAAAGTAGGATTGTTCTATGCTGCCTTGGCCTCTCTTTCTAGCCCTGTAGTGACTCCTTGGATCACTGGTCCATATTCAGATATTGTACTCCTTCTTATCCTAAGGATAGGAGACTAATTTTTCAGTTGTGGGCACCAGGCCCTCCTAGGAGATGCAGAGCAGTGGGTGTCAGACTCTGAATCCACATCTGTCCTGGAGAAAGGAGAATCTCATAGTGTCTTATGCAAGCCTGTCTTTGGCATGGTCTAAACTTGGGTCTGCCCCAGCAGTGATTAGATCATGTTATGGCTGGCCGCCTCCTTTATAAATCAATTTTAGGAGCAAGGAGGCAGGAAAAGCTCAGGTCAGTGCACATGGCTCAGAGAATTGCTTCTGCTTCTTCCAAAGCAGCATATCAGGCTGGATTGAGGACCCCTAATATCTAGCCTTGTGGCATGGGCCCTCTCATACTCCCATAAGGCTCCATCCTTCATACTCATTTCTTTCCTCCCCAGCGGCTTTTTTCCAGGACTGTATCTCAGAACAGGACCTTGATGAGATGAATATCGAGATCATCCGCAATACACTCTACAAGGTAGGGCTCCTCACAAGAGTGGTAGCTTGGTGGGTGGGGCTCTGGGCGTGGTGGGTGGGTGATTTATGTGAGGTGCTGGGACAGGACGCAGCTGCACCAGGCTCATGTCCTGGAGGCTTATCCTCTTGCTCTCTGGCTCCTGTGAAGGGTGTAAGGCTGCATGAAACAGGTTATCCATCCCATAGTGCCTGCGGCAAGCTCAGATAAGATCAGCAGGAGTGGTTGGTGCTCCATTGCTTGGCCTGTCAGAGCTGGCTCCTGGACAGCCACGCCCTCAGCATCTAGAAGGGTCATGGGCCACCACCCATGCTATAGCCCTCAGATCTACCCTACCTGAGGCAGGACAGGCATTTGAGCAGAGGCAACAGTTTGTTCAGTTATGATGGTAGAGGGATCCAGCCAGACATAGTCAGTCCATTATGGTCTTTTCAGGTTCCCAGGCCCAGAGCCAATGCCATATCTCGCTGTCTTCATCCCTTGTCTACCTTCTGCTTCCCTGGACTGTGGCATAGATTGGCTAACTCTTGGGATGCAGGGTGGGCTTGGGATTCCTGGGTCAGCACTATTCTAGCAGAGATTTAACACCAACTACCAGTTAGGGCTGTTTGGGACAGACTGGGTTCAGCCTGTGGTGAAGTATGGAGCTGTGGTGCCAAGACCACTAATGGACTGTAGTCAGGAACATAGATCAGCAATGGGCAGGCCTTAAATGGGGGCACAGGATGGTGCCGGCCAAGAGACCTGCTGAGCTAACCCTGAGGACATCTGTCTATGGAATCTTCATAGCAGGAATCTGGCAATGGGCCACCTGGGCAGGTGGGAACACTAGGAGATTTGTGTGCGTGTGGTGTGTGTGTGCGTGCGCACCCTGATTTTAGCTTCCCTGAAGGGTCTAGTGGTAAGTTGAAAAGGCTACCTAGCGGTCGTGATGGTGTAGGCAGGGGGTAGCACATACAGAAGGAAAGCCTGGAACATGGGCCAGATGGCAAGGTGTTTGCTATGAAGTGCAGGTTTCACATGGGCAGTGGGAAAGGCATCAGAGGAAGAGGCAGGCACTGAATCAAGTCACTCAAGGCCTTGAATGCTCGGCCAGAAGATTGAACTGGGAGTGGTGGAGCACACCTGTAATCCTAGCACTCTGGAGGCTGAGGTAGTATTCTACTAGTCTGCTAGTCTAAGTAGTGAATTCCAAGCCAGCCAGGTCTACATAGCAACAGCCTATCTTAAAAAAAAAAAAAAAGCCTGGGCAAGGTGGCACACACCTTTAATCCCAGCACTCGGGAGGCAAAAGTAGGAGGATTGCTATGACTTCGAGGCCACCCTGAGACTATGGAGGGAATTCCAGGTCATCCTGGGCTAGAGTGAAACACTACCTTGGAGGAAAAAAAAAAGTTTAAATTTTGTTCTTTGGGCAGAATAGAGGGCAGATTAGAGGCAATAGTATCATCTAAAACTTTGATCCAAAGAACTATCCTAGCAGCTAGTAGGCATCATTGTCCCCATTCGAAAATGAGGAAACAGGGCCCAGAGAAGCAAAGTGGTTATCTAAAGCCACACAGTAAGTCACTGTCAGCTCTAGAGATTATATCTGGCTCAGCCTGTATACAAAAATAAGGGTTCTCACTCACCCTGCTAACAGGGAGGCAAGCCAATACAGTCAGTGGGGAGAGAGTGACAGAAAAAGAGTGTTACACACACACACAATCTCCTACTGCTCGAACCCACCCAGCTGGCCCATTGCCGGATTCCCTGCCCCAAGACAGGGTGAGGGGTGCGGCTGTCCCCCAGCCTCACCCACACCCTCACCGGGCCTAACTGGTTCTAGCTGGAGTCACTGGGGAGGGCTGCCCAGGCACCAGCTCATAAACACAGACCCGACACTGTGGGCTCTGTGCCAGGACTGCCTGCCCATCAGGCGATGTCCCAGCCCGGTGGCCACAGATGGGAGATTAGGCGGACCCTTAGCCGCCTGGTAGGTGGGAACTGTAGGCAGCTGGTACAGCAGCCATGGGCTTACAGACTCCAGGGGACAGGGTGGGGGTGGGGAGGTGACCTTGGTACTTGAGTCTTGCCAGTTTCATTAGCTTTCCTTTCCTCTAGAGGAGAGTCTAGGTCTATCTTTCCAGGTTTCTCAACCCTAGGGTCAGTTTCTCTAGGGCTCAATACAGTTTGGCTAAACAATTAGGCAGGAGCCCAAGACCTCGATGGTGGCTTCTCACACAGATAGGAGCTACAGGCCCCACTAGGATAGGACCTGAGCACAGCCACCTTGGCTGGCCAAAGGGGACTGAGAAGTACTACAGTACACCAGACTCCAGTAGAGGTTTACAGTTGTTTCTGGCCTATCCTGGTATTTTTTTTTTCTTTTTCTGTGACCACAGTGGTCACTCTCAGGCTCTCCCATGAGCCCAACTTGCCTAATATCTGTTGTTGGTCAGATTAGGCCTGGACTCATGGAGTCCTGGGTCTCATCTCTCTTAGAATGGCAGACTGTGGGTCCCAGGCCAGCTTGGTGGTCACACCTGAGTGTGGAAAGCTTTTCTTGGTTCCATGGCTATCCTCAATTCAGAAGAGTATCCTCTAGGTTGCAGATCCAGAAGATCTATGGCCATACCACATGTAGAACCTAGGAGGAGTCAGCGTGAAGGTTTTTTTAAGAGAGCTCCCCTTTAAGCATACATGACTATGGGGTCTTGTGAGTGATGGGAAGGACCTGTGGCCTAGTCTGACCTGTGCTTTCCTCATGCCCAGCAGATCCAATTTGCCTGGGCAGGAAGTACTTGTTCCCGCCAGTAGCACACTTGCCCAGTCATTGCACTGAGGCTGACGTTCCATAGGCAATAACCATTTTTCAGCAGGAACTGGCCTGATAATTTGGTTCCTGCTGTGTAGTGTCTAGGGGCAGTCTGGGGGATGGGAGGAAGAGGAAGAATGTTCTCTAAGGTGAAGTGTAGTGAGAAAAAGACCCCAATACCTAACCCATTTCTGATTTTTTTTTTCCAGTAGGGTCTCATTCTAGCCCAGGCTGACCCGGGATTCACTATGTAGTTCCAGGCTGGCCTCGAATTCACAGTAATCCTCCTATCTCTGTCTCCCAAGTGCTGGGATTAAAGATGTGCGCTATCACACCCAGCTCCCATTTCTGAATTTTTAGGATAACCTTCCCTCATTAGCCCACAGACATCTGGTTTTTCTGAAGCTGTGGAAGGGGAGGCTTGGGAAGACATGGGGAAGAGGAAGGCAAAGCCCAGCAAGAATAATAGAAGAATATAGAGCCTAGCCAGGCATGGTGGCACACACCTTTAATCCCAGCACTTGGGAGGCAGAAGTAGGAGGATTGCCATGAGTTTGAGGCCACCTTGAGACTACATAGTAAATTCCAGGTCAGCCTGAGCTAGCGGGAGACCCTACCTCAAACAAACAAACAAGAAAAGAATATAGAGCCTGTCTGAGCCTGGCTCTCTGCTCTCTGCAGGAGGAAGGAGTGGAGACATGTACCCTGAAGTGTACAATGGGCCAGAAACTATATTGTCATTTGTGGATGGGAGGCAGCAGGCTACTGCTGCATGACTGGCTAACTGTTGGAATTGGTGTGGATGTTTCAAGACTTTGCCATTGAGCTTCTCTGGTGTATCTCTACCATAAAAGGGGTTTGGGAAAGGAGAGAAAACTGTAACTAGGGTCATAACAAGACCTCAAAGTTGCCCTACTTGCTCTAAACAAGTTCCATTCTCTGTATAGGCCTACCTTGAGTCCTTCTACAAGTTCTGTACCCTTCTGGGCGGGACCACAGCTGATGCCATGTGCCCGATCCTGGAGGTGAGTACCTGCCCACCCTTCTGTCTGCTTGTCCCCACTAGCCTTGGCTTGAGAGAAACTCTGCCAACTGACTTACTGTGACCTCCCTCTTCTCCCCTTTCTCCTTGCCTGTGTACTGGCACTGCAGTTTGAAGCAGACCGCCGCGCCTTCATCATCACCATCAACTCTTTCGGCACAGAGCTATCCAAGGAGGACCGTGCCAAGCTCTTCCCACACTGCGGGCGCCTCTATCCTGAGGGCTTGGCTCAGCTGGCTCGAGCTGATGACTATGAGCAGGTCAAGAACGTGGCTGATTACTACCCGGTGAGTGCCATGTCTGGCAAGATGGTAGTGGGCACGTTGGCACCACATACATCCCAGCACCACCCTCATGCTTGTTTCCCCCTCCCCACTCTGTTTCCTGGCCAGGAATATAAGCTGCTCTTTGAGGGTGCAGGCAGCAACCCTGGAGACAAGACCCTGGAGGACCGATTCTTTGAGCATGAGGTGAGCGTGGGGCTCTTCCAGGCCTTGCTCAGCATAGGGAAGGTTGTGGCTTGGGCTTGACTCAGGCCACAGCCACCTGTGTACCATGCCTCTCTCTCTACACAGGTGAAGCTCAACAAGTTGGCCTTCCTGAACCAGTTCCATTTTGGTGTCTTCTATGCCTTTGTGAAGCTCAAAGAGCAGGAATGTCGCAATATTGTGTGGATTGCTGAGTGCATCGCCCAGCGCCACCGCGCCAAGATCGACAACTATATCCCCATCTTCTAGCATCTTGATCCAAAGCTCCCAAGTGTGTGTCTGTATGTGCTGTGATGAAGCCCATGGCTCACCTGCCTGCCCTGTGGGGTAGCACATTGCCTGAGAAGCTGCCCATCTTCTCTGACCCCCCCTCTGAGACTGCTGTTGGGCCTGAAGAGGGGCTGGGCACCACTTCTCTGACCAAGAATGGACCAAGACCCCTTCCAGAGCAATGAGCGCCCTCCCCAGCCCTATGTTTACAGCCACTGACATGTCTGAGAAGCATGTGGTCACTTTCACATCCCTCTCTAACCTGAGAACCCCTTAGGGGCAGTGTGAGCCTCCTCTCTCCTCTGTGGGTCACCCCAGAGCCATGGCCCATGGGAAGAATAGAGTATATGTATCCTTAGAGCATGGGGGAAGTAGCTTTGCAGCCCCCTCCCTCAGCTCTGCACCTCTGAAACAATAAAATTGCCCTCTCTAAACTCATTGTCTGCTGCCTCCTTTAGGCCCTAGTTCCTCTCCCAAGCCCCTAACTTTCTTCATGACCACATCTTTGCCAAGCCTACTCCTGCAAGTCAGCAGCTCAAATTCCTCAAAGTTACAAGGATTCCCTAGAGGACTCAGATGCAGAGATAGGTAGGAGCTGGATCCTGGCCTGTGAGGTCCTACTGACCTCCATAATTGCTTCACTTTGCCCTGTAGCTCCCTACAGTCTGGGTATTACCCTCATCTCACTATACAGAACCCTAGACCTATGGAGACATTATTTGCCAAAGGTCAGTGAAGGAACAGTGTGAACCAGAGTGCCTGGGAAGTATAGTCAGGTCTGTGCCCAGGCCCTGGCCCCCATGCTGAGCCCCAGGAGCTCCCAGGCAGTTCCTAACCTCTGCCACAGAGCCACACCCTGTCACCCAGGCAACCAGGCAGCCACCTCCTCCAAACACTGCATCTCCTTTATTCTAGGAGAAATAAAATTTAATCTTTATTTTTAAAAGTAGCAATCAGGCAAGTATGACACAGTTTCCCTGTGGCTTAGGGGTTGGTGGCTGGGGTCTTAAATCTTGAGCCAGTCAAGAGGCAGTTGGGATTTACCCTGGAATTGCAGCATTGAGGCACTGGTGCAGAGACAGTCCTGAGGAGGTCCCCATCCTCCCAGTCACTCCCAAGTTTGCAGAGGAACTGTCTGTAGAGTCCTGTGAAAGGCTGCAGCTAAGTTTTGCACTAAATTCTCCATCCAACTATGTTCTTCAGACTGCATGGCGGAGAGTTGTGCCCAGTAGGGTCTGTGTGGGCTCAGGAAGCAGCAGAAAGGTCCAGAGTCTCACTGGCAAACCGCATCCAACCAGACATTGGCAGTGTAGGCTGGGTTTCTTTATGCCAGGCTCTAGGGCACACTTGGAGGGGGCAGTTCATAATGGTCAGGAGAGAAGGCCAAGGGCTCATGGAGCCTCCTGTGCTAGAGCAGCTAGGCCATTTATATATACACAGCTCACCGAGCCGCCACTGGGGAAGGGTTGGGGTTTGGGTCCTGGGGTGTGTCCTGAGCAGTGGCCGTGCCAGGTTGGCCTGGCCTCAGCGCTCGAGGCAGGCAGTGACTGATGAAGAAGATCTGCAGGAAGCGGCGCCGCAGGCCCTCTGGCAGGTAGAAGTGGATGAAGTACATGAGGCCCAGGCCACGGCCTGGGTAATAGCGGTGGCGAGGCCGTGCTGCCAGCAGTGCATCAATAATGGCATCTACGACAGGGCTGAGGTCGGGCAGTGCCAGGCTGAGTGAATGCAGGAACTGCCCGTGCAAGTGCTCAATGTAGTCTTCGCCGTAGGCCTGCAGCAGCTCTCTAGGCAGGCTGGCCAGCAGCAGTTGCTTTCGCTTCTCCCAGTGGTTCACATTTGTCACTGACTCTGAAGAAGGGATGGCAAGGTGAGAGGCTGACAGCTGAGAAAACCAAAGGCCACTAGTCTGTCTAACCTGAGCTATGCCTCCAGCTGAGTCCACACCAGCTCCTCAGATCTGCTCTGGGCCCCAAACATGCCCCACTCCAAAACCGGTCCCTCACCTGTCTTGAAGCACCCAGGCTGGATGACGCTGACCTTCACACCCCAGGGAAGCAGTTCACAGCTGAACGTGTCCATAAGCAGTGCTATGGCTGCCTTGGAGGTTCCATAGGCTGCCAAGCATGGGTATGGCATGTCTCCTGAGGATAGAATTGGAGGTGAGGGAGGCAGCCAGGGACTCCCTAAATCCACCCCTTACCCTGTAGCGGCTCCTTTACTGCTGTATTTTAGACGAATAGGGCACTTACCTGCTGGACTGCCCACAGTCACAATGCGACCCCTTGAGCGGCGTAGGAGTGGCAGGAGGCCTTTTGTTAGTTCAAGTGCACCAAAAAAGTTCACCTCCATGCAGTTGCGAAATGTGGCCACTGGAGACAGCTCCACATCAGCCACTACATCATTGAGGCCGGCATTGTTAACCAGGCCCCACAAACCTGATGGCACAGAAGCAGTGGGGGAGGTCTCAGGTTAGTCTAGAGTAGCAAAGCCGCAGTCCATATCTCCCTCACACCCACCTAGCCAGACCCACTCTTACTGAAGATGTCCCTACTGACCAGTGCTGGTAGTGTGAGCCTTGGTGAACTCCAGGACACGGTTAATGTCCTCTGGCTTGGTCAGGTCCATCTGCAGCAGCCGCAGGCGAGGGGAACAGCAGGCACGTAGTTCTTGGGCACCAGGGCTATTCAAGTCCAACACAGTGGCCAGCACTGTGAAGCCCATGGCATCCAGTTTTTTGGCTGTCTCCTTACCAAAACCAGTGTCACAGCCTAGCCAGGGCAGAATAGTTGGTGAATTCCCACAATGATCCAGACCAGCTCAAAATAACCCAAGATCTATGCCAGGTCTGGGTAGGATCCAGGTTCCTGAATGCTCAACCCAGTAGCAGTCAATAGCCTTCCCTCCTTCCCTACGTACATCTCGGTCAAGTTTTGCCTTTCTTTATTTTATTATTTTTTTTTATTTTTGTTTAGAGAGAGAATGGGCAGGCCAGGGCCTTCAACCACTGCAAGCAAACCACACACATGCACCACCTTGTGCATCTGACTAACGTGGGTCCTGGGGAATCAAACCTGGGTCCTTTGGCTTTGCAGGCAAATGCCTTAACCACTAAGCCAACTCTCCAGCCCAGGCCTTACCTTTCTAGCTGAGTCCTGAGTACCAACTTTGTCACAGTGTTCCTGGTCCCTCATAGCTACCCCATCAAATGTGGCTGGTGAGCCTCTGAAGAACCAGAGACCTAGTACTGTCTCACCCTGCCACCTGAGTCTATCCTCTACCTCAGCAGCCAGAGAGATATTTCCAAAAGTTAACAGTATCATTCTGTTGCTGAAAATTTTCCCCAAGGCTCCTGCCACCCTTAGGACACTGTGGTACTTAGTATGAAGCCCAAACTCTGGTGCCATCATTCAAGCTCTCCCAGCCTCAGCATACCCCCTCTCTTCATATCCTCAACACCACCTAATGTTCCAGGCTATAGGCAAGCTGGAGGCACATCTGCACTCCCCCACCCTTGGAATTCCATCAGTGACAACAGGCATATTTTCTGAGCCCCAGACCACTTGCCTCACAGGATATGGACTATGGTGGGTGAACAAAACAGACCTGCATCTGAATCCCTTCCCACAGCACCAGTGTGACCTGAGGTCAGTAACCACTCTTGGAGGCTTAATTTCTCGTCCTTGGTATGCGGAGATAAGAACCACCAGGCAAGGCCAGTGTGGGGGTCCCTGGTATTGATAAGCCCCTGCTTCCTTGAAGGTTTCCATTCTGATTCTGGCTCCGTGGGTGGCCAGTGAGGGGAGGAGGAAGCTCTGTGCAGCCAGCCCTAGGGTTCTGCAGAGCAGCTCAGCTTCCCCACTCCTGGATGATCAGCACCCCTCCCCATCACAGCCCCGCCCCCTCCGCTGAGAGAACAAAGCTGGGCAGGGGGCTGCGAACTGGGCTTTGTGTGGCTGGGGCCCGCCAGCCCGCCAGACTGTGCTGAGGGGTCCTTCCCGGGCAAGTCTGGCTGGGGGAGGGGAGTGTGCACTCACAGACACACATATTTTGCAGACAGCCTTCTACTGGAAAACTAAGGCCTCCATGAGCCTCAGCTCCAGGGGCCCAACAATCATCCCTGTTTTACCCTCTTGGTCACCTACACACACTCATATACCTGTATGTACCTCCAACCTACCTGGATGGTCACACATGAGCTTGACCCCTGTCACCATCAGCACACAGATAATGCCACATGCATGCACACAAGGCATCTGGACACACAGCCCAAACCCTACACCATGGCTGACCCTGCAGAGTAGCTTTGGCAAACAGTTCTCAAGGGCATTCTTGAAGGGGTGAGTGCTAGCTCTGGAGGCAAAAGGAACTCTTGGAAGGCAGGGAAGTTCCACGAGGTGACAGTGTCTAAAAGCTGAGCTTAAGTGTCTTGCAACTTGGTGTTGATTAAGGAAACCCCAGAATTTGTGGGCACTAAGAAACTAGAAGCCCAAGCTGATGATTACACAGGAGTAGATCCTCTTCCCACTCCTAAACAATGAGCTTTGCAAACAGATATGGAAGGAGTCCAGTCACTGAAAGCATCCCTCTTTTCACCTTTTGCTCAAACTCATAACTAGAAGGAACAGCAAAGCTCAGAGGTGAGAGCTCTGGAAAGACTGCCCAGAGTAGCCACTAGTACCTGAGATGGCCAGGGTCCTGTTAAGGTAGCTCACACTAGAAGGTGGGAAGAAATCTGTCCTGTCTTTGAAAGCAAAGCTCACAACCTAGTCCCTGCTTTATCCCAAAGGGGTCTGGTAGCTTTCCTTCCATAAGCCCCTGAAACCACGGAGTTGACTGAGGCTTCATAGTCACCATTGGGGAATCTCTCCCATCCAGCTTGAGTCCTGCTCAATCTACAGTCTCTCTGTTGAAGCCTTAAGCTTTTGTGCCACCCTCTTCTTCTCTCCCACTTTAGCACAATCTGGCTTCTTACCTGACATTCAAGGCTCCTCCTAAGGAAACCTCATATCCCAACACACTTCCGCAGCCAGACTAGTTATTGACTATCACCTACTCAGGTCATGCATATTCCACCTTAAGTTTTTGTTTCACACCCTTTCTGTGATCCAGGACACCTTTCATATTACTAGCTATCTTCACCCAAACCCAGCTCAAGGATTTCCTTCTGAATTCTTTTAACCCCATCTGATTGATCATGCAGGATGCTTTTAATGGATAGAGATCTCTGAGAAGCCATGGTAGTTGGGGGAGAAACTAGGCTGCCCCTCCTCCCATGCAATGTACCAATGCCCTCTGGCCTTTCTCCCCCTCCCCACTTCCTGCTGGGTCTGGAGCCCCCCTTCCCCTTCCCTCTCTCTGATGACAGATTTATTCCCTGCTCCAGACAAAGGGAGCTCAGCCAGGCAGCCAGAGGCACCTGAGCCCGGTTCTCCAAGACCCCTTTCCTGGACACTGAGGACCAGGCGGGACGGGATGAGGTGCCGTATGCAGACTGCATACCGTTACCTCTGCAGTTTGACGAAGTGTGTGGCTGGACCTGAAAAGCAGTTGAATGCCGAGCTGTTGTAACTTCAAGTGTTTCTAAACTCTAAGGATCCCAGCCAATGGGGTGGACGGAGCTTGCCATCTAAGCTCCTTCCTCTGATCCCCCAGAGAATAGAAAATGGGGTGTCCCACGTGGGGATGTCAAGCGGAGTTCAAATCATGGCTATCCTCCCGTCTCGTCTCAGGTCTTCTGACATCCCTCCGAGTACTGTACTCTGCACCATGCCCGATCTTTTGGGGAGGGACACGACATAAACTCCAAGGGGCTCTCCTTTTCTCAGCCACTGGTTTCCTTTGAGCACCTGCCCACTCTACCTTTTTCCCCTCCAACATTCCCTGCAGCGGCAGATAGATAGCCCGTCCTTGGAGAGCTGCCCTGAGCTTCCTACTTGGCTCACTCTCTTGAACCCAGGGGAGGGGCACGCTCACTTCTGCGCTGGGGAGCCCGCCTTGGCAGTGCCCAAGGAGAATCCTCTTCTAAGTGTGGCGGTCCCGCCCTCGAGCCTGGAGTCCCCGCGCTCTGCGCGCACTCACCGGTGATGAGCACCGCGCGAGTGGCCACGGGCAAGCGAGGCGAGCGCGCCAGGCGGGACAACGTGATCCAGCCGGCGGCAGCCAGCACGGCGAGTGCGGCCGGCGGGGGCAGCAAGTGCTGGCATAGCCAGTCTAGAGCCGCCAGCAGCGCCAGCGCCGCCAGCAACGGGCGGCCCAGACGCAGGTCTGAGCGCAGCAGCTGCAGCAGCGCGCGGGCCGCCACGAGCAGCCAGGCGCCGCCCGACGGCCAAGGCCAGCGCTCCATGGCGGCTGGGCCGGGCCGGGCCGGCCGGGGCGGGGCGGGGGCCGGGTGTGGGGGGGTGGAGAGCGAGGAGAGGGACTCGGGGCCGGGACGCAGGGTGCAGGAACACCGGCCTGGGGTGGGAGGGGTACTCGCTTTCTCCGCTGGCCCTGGGACCCAGCTTATAAAGCGCCCCGGGGGCGGGGCGAGGGAGGGGCGGAGGCGGGGCAGGGGTGGGGCTTGCCTGCACTTTACTCTCGGCACCCTTCGCCGGGCAGGTGCCCCCCCCACCTGCCCCGCCCCCTCGGCCAGATCCGCTTTCGAAGAAGCCGGAACAAAGTCCCAAGTTGCTGCTCTAGGCGGAGCCGTCTGCCACGGGCATGCGGGGGGGAAGGGGGGGCGTGTCGGGGGGGTGGCGGAGGGTAGAAGGCCCGTCGGCCCAACCTTATGCCCTGCATCCATTCACTTCTGCGCCTCCACCCTAGCGCCAAGGGCTCAGAGCCGCCGAGCCCAGGTGCGCACATGCAGTTTACACTTGCTCAAAATAGCCAAAGACGCGCACAACTTAAGTCCTTAGCGTACGCGCCCAGATGCACACTCACAGACCAGAGTGGCCATCTGGTCTTGGGAGTTTGTGTCCCTCCTTCCCCCTTTCTTCCAGTGCCCAGATCTGGAGGTGCACAATCCCACCTCCTGTCACACAGGTGTGTGTGTGAGTGTGTGTGTGTAGGTCTGGGTGAGAAGTCAGACGATGTGCCATGTCTAAGCCTCCCTTTACTTTTGACTCACTTGCGCTCAAGAGCCAAAAAGTCAAAGGGAACACCTGGAGAGTCAACGAAGGTAACCTGTAGGACAGGGTGGTCTTGTCTTGCTTCCTCGAATCCTCAGGGGATAAAATAAGTCGTGTGTGGGTGCATTTCCCACCCTGTGTGTATGAAGGTCCTTGTTCGTGTGTGGCCTGGCACCCCTCTGCCACCCCCGTGTCTGGCACCCTGTGCCTAGCATGCATGCCCAGTCTCTGCATGGTGCCAGTGAGTTGCTGGAAGTTGGTGCCAGTACCTGGGTGCCAGGCCCTATGCTGAGGAGAATAGATGCAACCTATAGCATGGAAGATCCTTGGTCCCATGAGCCTTCAGGCCTTCCCCAGTTTCTCATCTCTGCCCTCTTTAGGTTCTGGAAGGCTATGGACTCCTTGTCACAGCTCCCAGTCCTGTGGCTCATTTTTTCCTATGCCCAGAGTCTGTGCCAGGACTTTATAAAAATGTCCCATCCAAAGCCCACTGCATCACTCAAGCATCAGATCCTGATGGGCCAGGGAGATCCGAGAGGAGGATTAGGGGCAGATTCATTTAAGGGAAGAGATGCTGGGTGGGGAACCCATCTCTGCTCAAAAGTCACTCCTCCCTCGTTGTGTCATTCCTTCTACAAGTATGGATGGCAAGTTATCCTGGCCTAGGAGGTAGGACTTGCTTGGAGAAGGTGTCTGTGCCCCTGACCTTGGCCATATGACCTTGTGCTCCTGTATTTGTATGCACTTGTGCCCATACGGCTCCATGGCTTGTCTGTAGCATGTGGTTGCATCATTCCCTGACACTGTGTGTGCATGTGTGTGTGTACACACACGGGCATTGTGTGTGTTTCCTGTTGCTTTCCCTCTGGTAGGGTCATCCTACCTCTGGAAACTCAGGGAAACTTTTTTGCCAAACTTAATGACTGCTGTTGCCCTGCGTTCATGGCCCAGGCCCAGGATCTTCTTTTGGCTCTAGAACTTGATTGGTCAGACCCTTCAGATCTAGTTATGGTCTTGCTTTAGTTTCTCTTGCCTCAGCCCATGAAGGGATTTCCCTACGGCAGGGGAGCAAGAGGGAAGGGAGAGTCCTATGGAGCCTTCAAGGTCAAAACTACACTTGCTTAGTGGCGGTGCTTACCAGAGCAAGAGTGGTGGATGGAGCTGGGTGTGGTGGCACACACCTAATTTCAGCACTCAAGAGGCAGAGTAGTTAGATTGTCATGAGTTTGAGGCCACCCCGAGAGACTACATAGTGAATTCCAGGTCAGCCTGGGCTAGAGAGTGACACCCTACCTCAAAAAAAAAAATATTTTTAGGGCTGGAGAGATGGCTTAGCAGTTCAGCGCTTGCCTGTGACGCCTAAGGACCCTGGTTCGAGGCTCCATACCCCAGGACCCACGTTAGCCAGATGCACAAGGGGACGCACGGTCTGGAGTTTGTTTGCAGTGGCTGGAAACCCTGGCGCGCCCATTCTCTCTCTGTCTCTATCTGCCTCTTTCTCTCTCTGTCACTTTCAAATAAATAAATAAACAAAAAAAAATTTTTTTTAATTTTTTTGGTTTATTTTTATTTATTTATTTGAGGCAGAGAGAGAAAGAGGCAGAGAGAGAGAGAGAGAGAGAGAGAGAGAGAGAGAATGGGGACGCCAGGGCTTCCAACCACTGCAAACGAACTCCAGATGCGTGAGCCCCCTTGTGCATCTGGCTAATGTGGGTCCTGGAGGAATATGAGCCTCGAACTGGGGTCCTTAGGCTTCACAGGCAAGCGCTTAACCGCTAAGCCATCTCTCCAGCCCCTTTAATTTTTTTTAAATAAAAGAGTAGTAGATGGAGTAGGGGAAGGAGGCCATATCTACTCTGGTTCTGTGAAGGACATCAGGAAGCTCAAGTGGGGAAGGAAACTGGCCCAGAGTGGATGGGGTGAAGGGAATCGCCTTTGGCTGCGGAGTACGGAGGACTAGGATGGGGGAGGGGTTGTTTCCAGCTCAGCTTTTAGATTCTGTCACCTCAGGTAGAACCATTCATCCTGTGAGATCTGGGTGTTGGTGAGACTGGACTACATGCCGTGTTGTTATATCACCTTACCTCAATCATCTCACTTTCTAGGCCAGGAGACCATGGTGCCTCCTTTCTTATATCTGTGCTCTGGGCTCCCTGCAGCCCCCTTAGCCATTAATCCTTCCCCCTCACTGTGTGGAGGTGTGCTAGAAATGGAAGGTGTTTCAGGCAGTCATAACTGGGAGGGGCCGGCCCAGCCCTGTCTGAGGCCTGGTGCCAGGTTGCTCCTGCCTAGGGGCAGAGAACCAGCTTCTGCCAGAACCAGGAGCCTGGGTTGGTAAGGGCCTCCAGGGAAGAGGAAGAAAAAGAGCAGAGGGCAGGAGCCCTAAGATAAGGCAGAGCCTGGAAGGGCAGAGGGATGAAGGGCAGCCAGAATGAGCAGAGCCCCTGGAGCCACCCCGCCCCAAGCCCTCAGCCACAGTTTCCCTTAGTCCTTTGTCCCTCCTCCCAGCTCCCTTTGGTCAGACACCTGGTGAGCCAACCTTTGCATTCCCCAGGCTGGGAAGAACCAAGGGTCTGAAGCAGGCAAGCTGGCTCTGGTCTGCTCTGGTACAGTCTAGCAACTCACTTGCACCATCTGCTGGCCTTCCAGGAGGGTGCAGCTGTGAAGACCAGGGTGCCCTGGACTGGAGGGTTAGGGAATAGTAGGGCAAGGCAGAAGTGCCAAGTGGCAGTGTCCAAGATCTCCCACACTTTGTTCTCTAACTAGATTCCTGGAGTCAGATACTCACTCAATGCCTCTGTGGTCTAGCTCAGAGGTAGCCCAGTCCCAAGGAGCCGTGCCCTGCACGATGTTCATGCTTGACACCCCCTGTACCCAACAATGACAGAGGAACCCTTCTTCCTGCCAATGGCCAGGCTTTCAGCCGTGCTCCAGATCCCGTCTCACACTATCCTCAAAAATATCATCTGTTTTAAGTTCTGGGGGAATCTTACCCAGGGATTTGTGCATACTAGACAAGCACTCTACTACTGAGCTTAGCTATATCCCCAGTCCCTAAGGCATCACATTTTTATTGACTTCCTACTGACTGCTAGGTCTTGTGCTGGGACCCCAGATAGAACAATGATCACTACTGATCACTTCCTAGCCGTAATACCACACTGGCTCTGGCTTCTTGCATTGGTAGCCTCAGCCCTACATCCCTTTTCTCTGGCATTGCTCTTCTGTAGTGCTTTCCAGTGCTTTCCCTTGTTCTTAGCCACTCTTGCCTAAAGTGGTCAATAGGTGCCATTGCTGTTCTTCCTTCCCCCTCTTGAGCGCAGGGTCAACTGACCCTCCTGACCTTGCCACATGTCTCAGTCCTTTTCAGCTATCTTAGTCTCTGCTGGCCTCTCTTGACTGCTCCAGCCCTGTCTCCTTCCGGTGGCTGTGGAGCCAATACTGCTAGGTTTCCACCTATGTCTCTGCCTCTCTTTCAGCCTCCTTCATGAGCTTGGCTTCCTCGTGGGTGAGCTTCTGGTTATGAAGGTCTCATGCTCACTCCTTCTACCACCATGAGCTCATCTTCCTACTCACATGCTGACAACACCCACACTCTCTGGCTCTCCAGCCAAGGCCTCCCTCTTGATTCCAGGCCCACACATCCAGCTGCCCTGGATATCTCCCCTAGACACACACAGGCCTCTTGGACTCAGCCTATCCAAAGCTGGTCTCAGCATCTTCCCAAGTCCTAGCAGCCACCTCCTCCCTAGCATATCCTCAACCTTCATTACATGCACAGGCCTCCAGACCTCTTACTCTGTTCTGAGCCCTGGGTTAGAGGTCTTACCACAGCTCTCAGCTTCGTTTTTTTTTTTTTTTTTCCTAAGGTAGGGTCTTACTCTAGCCCAGGATTACCTGGAATTCACTATGTATTCTCAGGGTGGCCTTGAACTCAGAGTAATCCTCCTACATCTGCCTCCTGAGTGCTGGGATTAAAGGTGTGCAACCAAAACTCTTTATAATAGGTCTCATTATTACCATTTTACCTTCAAGGAAACGGGCTTACAGGGATTAGAGAATCACTCAGGTCTCAAGTTCAAGTAATCTTTTTGGACTAGTTTCAACCTTTAAGCTGAAGTATACCTGAACTCAAAGTCTGTACCTTTTTAAAAGTTTTTTAAATTTCATTTTTTAAAAAAAAAGATTTTGTTACTTTTATTTATTTGAGAGTGACAGAGTGAGAAAGAGGCAGATAGAGAGAGAAAGAGAGAGAGAATGGGCGCGCCAGGGCTTCAGCCCTGCAATCGAACTCCAGATGCGTGCGCCCCCTTGTGCATCTGGCTAACGTGGGTCCTGGGGAATTGAGCCTCGAACCGTGGTCCTTTGGCTTCACAGGCAAGCACTTAACTGCTAAGCCATCTCTTCAGCACCCCCCTCCCGGCTTTTCTTTTTAACTTTATTTGCTCCCTCTCTCTCTCTCTCTCTCTCTCTCTCTCTCTCTTTCTCTCTCTCTCTCTCTCTCTGTGTATAGCATACGTGTGGAGCTCAGAGGACAACTTTTGGGTTGGGTCTTTCCCTCCTTCCTTCTTTCAGGCAGGGTTTCTCATTTACCGCTCTGTTTGTGAGCTCTCAGGGAATGCTCCTGTCTCCATTTGTCTTCTCACCATAGGCACATTGATCTTACAGTAACCCACCACAGCTTCTAGCTTTTATGTGGCGTCTGGAGTTCTGAACTCAGGCACTCCAATCTGCATGGCAACCACTTTACCCACTGAGCCATCCTCCCAGCCAGTCTGAGCTCTTGAGAACTGTTATTCGTGTACAGCTATGTTTGCCTCACGTGGATGCTTAGACTTCAATCTGAGGGCCAAGAAGAACTTGGGGTACTCTTGAGGAAATGAGACCTCTGTCCCAGTTGGCCAGGAAGTAGGTTTGGAATGGGTGGGAAGAGTGCATGCTAGGAGCCTGGTTGCTGCATCCAGATGAGGGACAAGGGCCGAGGTCTCATTTAGACGAGCTGAGTCTGAGAGGTTTATGGACCTGCAAGGGCTGAGGTCAGCAGCTGGATGCTTGTGAGCTTCGGCATGTCAAACATGTGGCACAGGAGCCTTAGAGATTGCTGACTCACCTCCAGATATCCTACTTGTGAGCCAAAGCCCTCTAGTTTTGCAGAGGCATCCAATGTAGAGTGAACACTTACAGATCATGCCCTGGGAGAGGGACCACAAGACACAGAAAGCTAGGGTATCACTTGGGTTTCTTTCAAACTGTGTCTGGGACTCTCTTCTGAATTCTTTTGTTGTCTCCAGGATTGAAGGCAGATGTTTGGGGAGTAGCGTCCTGGGAGGTGGAAAACACTTCGTGCTTTGCAGACTTTTCTGCATCAGCCTCAGGGGAAAAGCAAGGCCCAGCAGAGAGTACTTGAGACAGTGCTTAGCTGACTCCAAGTGAAATCCCTTTTGGATCCTCCAGGGTGACTGTGGATTATTAATAATCCTTCCACATTTATTTTGTTTCCTGAGCTCCAGTCCTTGTGTTCAGTTTACTTGCATTTTATTTACTATTCTTACATCATCCCTTGGAAGCATGGACTTTCATGAGCCCCTTCCTATATATAAGGAAATGGACTTAGGAGGAGTTAAGTGTTGTGTCCTAGGTCAGAGCTGCTTAAACTTTTTCCACTCACACTCACTTGTAGCTGAGAATTTTCTTTTTTGGTTTTTAAAAATATTTTTGTTTATTTATTTATTTGAGAGCAACCGAGAGAAGGAAAGAAAGAGACAGAGAGAGAGAGAGAGGGAGAGAGAACGGGCGCACCAGGGCCTCTAGCCACTGCAAATGAACTTGACACGTGCACCCTTTGTGCATCTGGCTAATGTGGGTCCTGGGAAATCGAGTCTTGAACTGGGGTCCTTAGGCTTCACAGGCAAGCGCTTAACCACTAAGCCATCTCTCTAGCACCTTTTTTTTTTTTTTTTAGGTAGGGGTCTCACTCTAGCTTAGGTTGACCTGGAATTCACTATGTAGTCTCAGGGTGGCCTTGAACTCACGGCAATCCTCCTACCTCTGCCTCCCGAGTACTGGGATTAAAGTCGTGAGCCACCACGCCCGGTAAGAAATTTTTTATGTTATCTCAGGCTCATGGGTATATAAAATATAAGCCGGGTGTGGTGGTGCACACCTTTAGTCCTCCTAGCACTTGGGAGGCAGAGGTAGAAGGATTGCTGTGAGTTCAGTGAGTTCAAGGCCACCCTAAAACTACATAGTGAATTCCAGGTGAGCCTGGGCTAGAGTGAAATCCTACCTTGAAAAACCAAAAAAAATTAAATGAATAAAATAGGTATACAAAATAAAGATTTGTTGATAATAAGTCACAAACATTTATTTTAGGACAATTCTTTGATATACATATAACTTTACTGCTTATTAAAGATGAAAGTACATTTGCATATTAATGAGGTAGAGGTACTTGTTTATTTTTGCATAAAGGATTAAATCTTGGTCAGGCACACACCTTTAATCCCAGCACTTGGGAGGCAGAGGTAGGAGGATCGCCGTGAGTTCAAGGCCACCCTGAGACTACATAGTGAATTCCAGGTCAGCCTGGGCTAAAGTGAGACCTTACCTCAAAAAACCAAAAGCCAAAAAAATAAAAATAAAAAAAGAATTAAATCTTGGCTAAATTAAGTTTGTGTGTGTGTGTGCGTGTGTGTGTGTGTGTTTGGTTTTTCAAGGTAGTTCACTCTAGCCCAGGCTGACCTGGAATTCACTAGGTAGTCTGAGGGTGGCTTTGAACTCACAGATCCTCCCACTCTGCCTCCTGAGTGCTAGGATTAAAGGCATGTGCCACCATGCCCTCCCTGAATTAATTTTGCCTTGTTTTACTGAGACAAGCTCTCACTCTCTAGCTCAGGCTGACCTGCAACTTACTGTGTAGTCAGGCTAGCTTCAAACTTACAGCAATACTCTTACCTCAGACTCCTGAGAGATGGAATTAGAGGCATGAGCCACCATACTTCTCTTGGTTGAATGTTTGATACTACATGATGTAGAGTCACTGTGTCTTCCAGAGTTGATTAATATTTTGATTTTATGATTGCTAATCTGAGAAGATTGCTTTGCATAAATACATAGCACAAAATGGCAGATGTAGGTTTAGTACCATTCCAGAAATTGCTGGAAATTCTATACTAATCCTAAAGCAAATTTTATTTAATGATCTGTTGTTGCTTTGTTTTTCATGTAGCTCAAGCTGGCTTTGAATGAACTCTGCATCCTGCCTTAGCCTCTGAAGTCTTGGGTATGTGCCACCACACTTGATCTTCATCTAATGACTTAAATTTTTTTAATATTGATTTATTCATTCACAAGCAAATAGAGAGAGACACAGAAGTGGGAGGGAATGGGTGCACCAGGGCCTCCAGCTACCTTGTGCATCTGGCTCTACATGGGCATTGGGGAATCCAACCAGGGTTAGTTAGGCTTTGCAGGAAAATACCTTAACTACTAAGCCATCTCTTCAGCCTCATCTAATGACTTTTTATGAAACTTAACACAGTAACTCAATAATTTTTTCTTTCTTTTTTTTAAAGTTTTTTATTTTTTAGTTTTTTGTTTGTTTTTAATTTATTTATTTGAGAGTGACAGACACACAGAGAGAAGGAGGTAGATAGATAGATAGAGAATGTGCATGCTAGAGCCTCCAGCCATTGCAAATGAACTCTAGATGCATGCGCCACCTTGTGTATCTGGCTTACGTGGGTCCTGGGGACTCGAGCCTCCAACCCAGGTCCTTAGGCTTCACAGGCAAGTGCTTAACTGCCAAGCCATCTCTCTAGCCCTTCTGCCTTTTTTTTTTTTTTTTTTTAAGTTTTTTCAAGGTAGGGTCTTTCTCTAGCCCAGGCTGACCTGGAATTCACTATGTAATCTCAGGGTAGCCTTGAACTCACAGCACTCCTCCTACCTCTGCCTCCCGAGTGCTGGGATTAAAGGCATGCGCCATCACATCCCACTGTCAAACAAAAAATTTAATTATGTATTTATTTATTTATTTAGTTAGTTTTTTCCAGGTAGGGTCTCACTGAAGCCCAGGCTGACCTGGAATTCACTCTGTAGTCTCAGGGTGGCCTCAAACTCATGGTAACCTTCCTACCTCTGCCTCCCAAATGCTGGGATTAAAGGCGTGTACCATCATACCCGGCTCAAACAACAAGTTTTTAAACAATATTTTAATTTATTTATTTTCTTTTTTTAAATTTTTATTAGCATTTTCCATGATTATAAAAAAAAAAATCCCACGTTAATCCCCCCCCCCCCACTTTCTCCTAACTTATTTATTTTCAAACAGAGAAAGACAGAATGAGTATGCTAGGGCCTTGAGCTGCTGCAAATGAACTCCAGATACATGTGCCACTTTGTGTATCTGGCTTTATGTGAATACTGGGCAATTGAACCCAAGGTTGTTAGGCCAGTATCTTAATCACTGAACCATCTCTCCAGTCTCTCAAACAGCAATTTTTAAGATCAAACACTATAACACAACCCAATCCAGAGATCTACTAATTTGATACTTACATGCTAAGGAATAACAGTAAGAACATATTAAGTCTTTGATTTCTATAGTTAAACCATTAGGTTTTGGGTTGGACAGATGACTCAGCTGCTAAGGCATTCCCTTCAAAGCCTAAGGTTCTCTCTCTGCTTGAAAATAAATAAATAAAAAATATTTTTTAAAGCACCATCAGAGCCGGGCATGGTGGCATATGCCTTTAGTCCCAGCCCTCAGGAGGCAGAGGTAGGAGGATCACTGCAAGTTCGAGGCCACTCTGAGACTCCATAATTCCAGGTCAGCCTGGTCTAGAGCAAGACCCTACCTTGAATAAAAAACAACGAAAAATCAAAACAAAACAACAACTAAAACAAAACCACCATTAGGTTTCTATAAGACCAGAAAACATAGTATATGCAGAAACAAACACTGCAGCTCATAAATTATAATAGTCCTGAGTCTGAACTGAGGCCTATCTCAGGCTTCCTCCGCAGCATGATGGCACAGGCAATGCAAAGTGTGAATGAAGTATGGTCAGAAGTAAGGCTGCAGTGAAGTTACACAGTGCAACACGGGCTAACACTGCCCAAAACACCTGGTTCGTCATGCATTTGATTTTGAATTAATTTTTGTTTTATTTTTATTTTTATTTTTAGTGTGTGTGTGTGTGTGTGTGTGTGTGTGTGTGTTAAGAAACCTCTTACTGCTGGGCATGGTAGCGCACACCTTTCATCCCAGCACTCGGGAGGCAGAGGTAGGAGGATTGCTGTGAGTTTGAGGCCACTCTGAGACTACATAGTGAATTCCAGGGCAGCCTGAACTAGAGTGAGATCCTACCTCAAAAAACAAAAAAAAAAAAAAAAAAAAAGAAAGAAAGAAAGAAAAGAAAGAAACCTTTTACTGTTTTCAAGATTTTTCCCCAATCCCATATTCAATTATGCCACCCACAGTTTAGGAAGCTGGGCCTAGGTCACACAGCCATCGAGATCTTATGTTCTAAACCATGAGACTACACTGCCCTGGCCTTTAGGTTAGGAGGTCGTCATTACTTAGTAGGCACTATCCAGGTGAAAGACTAGCAACTTTTTTTTTTTTTTTGCTTCTGCATTTAGAAAAATGTCTCCTAAAGACAGAAATAAGGGAACTTGATTGTTTAAAATTCCAAAAACTTGCTTCCTTACAGCTTCCATCGCCCCTGATTCAGGCCTTTTCTTGGCAGAACAACCGCAAAAGATACAAAAATTGGTTGCTGTTGGCTGGCTGGTGTAATTTATTTGCATATACATAATTCAGCTCCACCCCTGGTGGCTAATACCCCCCTGGGGAAGTGCAGACTGTCTTCTGATTGCTGGTGGGGAGGCCTGTATGTGTTGTTTTTTAAATAAACTGAAACCAGATGGAGGGGTTTTGTTCACAGCCTTGCCTCCAATTTTCTCCAGCAAATTCCTTGAAAAGACAACCACCTATGAGTGGAGCCTGTGCTCTGTGGAGGTCCCTGGCCACTGGTATGCAAATAGCGAGTGGGACTGGCATTTCTAAATGTGAAAACAAAAGGGGAAAGAAAAGAGCTCTGTGGCTCCAGAGCTTTCCGGAATGCAGGGTCATCTCCTGGTGGAGCCCCAAGTGTACATCTAATGTTACCCTTTGTGTCCGCCCTCTCTCTCACCTTCCCTTGAGTTGGGATGGGCTAAAGGTAAAGAGAGTGTTGGGCTAGGTTTGACCAAGATTCACTTGAACCAACTATTTGGTAAAACACAAACCCAAGATGTCCACATATACTCATTTGGCCTGAAACCTCACTTCTCTGGATAGGTTTATTTTTGTAGACAAGGACCCCTAAAAGGGGGTTCAAATCCTCTCCTGCTTCCATGCCGGGAAGGCTAGACACTCAAGGTGATTATCAAAATACCATATATATATATATATATATATATATATATATATATATATATATATATATATAATGTATATATTTATTGTTGTTTTTAGGCAAGGTCTTGCTCTACCCCAGACTGACCTGGAATTCACTGTGTACTTTCAGCGTGGCCTCAGACTCACAGCAATCCTCCTACCTTTGCTTCCTTAGCGCTGGGATTAAAGGCATATGTCACCATGCCTGGAAAATTTTATATTTTTGAGTCAGGGCCTCAGTATATAAACCTGGTTGGCATGGAACTTGCTCTGTAGACCAGGCTGGCTTTGAACTTGCAATGTTCCTCTTGCCTTGACTCCCTACTATGTGATTACAGGTGTGGATCACCATGTCCAACTCAAAATATTTTTGACTGCTAGCCAAGTACAGGGCATTGCAATACAATCATTAAGGGATTCCTTATTCAGAGAAAACAGACAAGTGTGTCCAATGCCAGGAGAGTTAGCATTTTTCTTAAGAACATGAATTGTCATAGTAAGGTAGGGTCCAGTTCCCAGGCAGGGGGGAGAACACTTCTCTCCCAGTGTTGACTTTTGTTCCTAGTTCAGATTGTTGTTCTTAGGCTGAAAATGTTCTTCAGTGGTAGAGAGCTTGCCCGACATATTCAAGGCCTTGGGTTCAATTCCCAGCACAGCCAGGAAAAAAAAAAAAAAAAAAATGCTAAAAAGCAGAATATTGTTCTTTTGGATTCTAAGCTTTTTCAGATAACTGTGCAGGTTGGATAAGGTTTTGAGATGTGAACACTCAACGAAAATTCTGCTAGGAGCAGGCCTTAGAGGTCCCGAAAAAGAATTGGCTTTAAAGTATTGAAAGAAAAATTCAGGGGTGGTGGTACATGCCTTTAATCCCAGAGCTCAAGAGGCTGAGGTAGGAGGATTGCTGTGAGTTCAAGGCCAGCCTGAGACTACGCAGTGAATTCCAGGTCAGCTTGGGCTATAGCAAGACCCTATCTTGAAAAAAATTTAAAAAGGGGGCCTGGAAAGATGGCTTAGCAGTTAAGGTGCTTACTTACCTTCAGAGCCAAAGGACCTCAATTTGATTCCCCAGGACCCACATAAGCGAGACCCACAAGGTGGCTCATTTGTCTGAAGTTTGTTTGCAGTGGCTGGAGGCCTGTGTGCCCATTCTCTCTCTGTCTGTCTTTGTCTCTATTCCTCTCTCTCAAATGTATGTGTGTGTGTGTGTATGTGTATATATATATTTGACCTAGTACTAGGTAGTGAGTTTGAGGCCATCCTGAAGTTACATGGTGAATTCCAGGTCACCCTGGGCCAGAGTGAGACCCTATCTCAAAAAAAAAAAAAAAAAAAAAAAAAAAAAAAAAAAAATCATTGAAAGTGAGAGCAGGCTGAGTGTGGTGGCACCTTTAATCCCAGCACTCAGGAAGCAGAAGTAGGAGGATTGATGTGAGTTTGAAGACTGCCTGGGACTACAAAGTGAGTTTCAGGTCAGCCTGAGCTAGAGGGAGACCCTACCTCAACCACCTCCACCCCCACCACCAAAAGAAAAAAGAAAAGACAATGAGAGCAGCTAACAGCTTTGCATGCATATACCATTCCCCATAGAAACAAATAAGCAAAAAGCTGGATTTCAGACTGAAAGGAAATCCTCCTCCCTGGAGCCCAACAGTGCTGGTGGAGGTCAACTGCGGAGCAGGCAGCTGGAACAAGGCTGGCAGGGACTTGGAAATCCTCAGCAGCCCAGGATCCATCTCTCCTTCTATTTCTTTCCCTTTCTGCATCTTAGGTAACACACATGGTAAATACAAGCCTTCAGTTTTCCAAGAAACATAAAATGAAACCTGAATTACTGGCAACCAAGCCTTAAAATATTTGGTTCCTAGGACTCTGTGGGCACATTTTCCACACACCATGATTTTTATTTCATTTGCCTCCCAGGAGCAGCCCTCCAGCAGCTCTGTTGTATAAGGTGCTGGTTCCAAACACCTTGTCCCCAACTGGAGACACACAGTAAATTTTATGTACCTCTGAGGACAGTTCTGGAAGGATGACATTATGTTCCAAGCCTTACTGGCTACAGTCAACAGTCGGGGAGATGCCAGAGCCTTCTCACCAAGGAAGCTAAGAGAATATTTTATCTATTTTATTTATTTATTTATTTTATTTTATTATTTTTTTTCCAAGGTAGGTTCTCATTCTACCCAGACTGACCTGGAGCTGACCTGCTGAGATTATTTTAAATACTGAATGGCAGTACTTGCTACAAAGCACAGAATAGTTATAAAAACTATTTAAGAAAAAATTAACAGGAGGGCTGGAGAGATGGCTTAGCGGTTAAGTGCTTGCCTGTGAAGCCTAAGGACCCTGGTTCGAGGCTCAATTCCCCAGGACCCGTGTTAGCCAGATGCACAAGGGGGCACACATGTCTGGAATTTGTTTACAGTGGCTGGAGGCCCTGGCGCGCCCATTCTCTCTCTCTGTGTCACTCTCAAATAAATACATAAAAATGAACAAAAAATATTTAAAAAAAATTAACAGAAGCAAAAAGTCTTGAATGTAGCAAACTAAAGACACACACACAAGCAGGGTGTGGTGGCACATGCCTTTAATCCCAGCACGCAGGAGGCAGAGGTAGGGGGCTGGATCACTGTGAGGCAAGCCTGAGACTGCACAGTGAATTCCAGGTCAGCCTGGACTAGAGTGAGTCCTTACCTTGAAAAGAAACACAAACAAATAAGCAGGCAAACAAAAACCACACACACACACACACACACACACACACACACACACACACACAACTATAACAAGGGTATTGAAGAAATAGATTTACTATGTTGAAGGGATAATAATATTAGAAAGTCAACTTTTTTTTTTTTTTTTTTTTTTTAGCTTTCTGATGCAGGCTTTCACTCTAGCTCAGGCTGACCTGGAATTCACTATGTAGTCTCAGGGTGACTCCAACTCACAGTGATCCTCCTACCCCTGCCTCCCGAGTGCTGGGATTAAAGGCATGCGACACTATGCCTGGTTTAGAAAGTCAACTTTTTCTTTTCTAGTGCTGAGTATCATACCCAGGGCCTCTTGTATGTTAGGCAAGCACTCTGTCACTGAGCTATATCCCTAGTTCAAGAAAGTCAATTTTTTATAGGAAAATAATTCAATAGGTGGTTATTTATCAAAGACAATACTGTGCTTCCTCTTGGGAGTCGAGAAATCTTTCACCTTTTTTTTTTTTAAATTTTATTTATTTATTTATTTGAGAGCAACAGGCAGAAAGACAGATAGAGGGAGAGAGAGAATGGGCACGCCAGGGCCTCCAGCCTCTGCAAACGAACTCCAGACGCGTGCGCCCCCTTGTGCATCTGGCTAACGTGGGTCCTGGGGAATCGAGCCTTGACCCGGGGTCCTTAGACTTCACAGGCAAGCGCTTAACCGCTAAGCCATCTTTTCAGCCCATCTTTCACCTTTTTTTTAAACCTTTGTATCACCATTTTTATTGATAATGTTTTGTTTATTTGACTAGTGTTTCATTATATAGATTTGGTTTTATTTATTTATTTATTTATTTGAGAGAGTCAGAGAGAGAGAGAGAGACAGAGAGAATGGGTGCACCAGGGTCTTCAGCCACTGCAAACGAACTCTAGTCGCATGTGCCACCTTGTGCATGTAGCTAACATGGGACCTGGGGAATTGAACCTGGGTCCTTTGGCTTTGTAGGCAAATGCTTTAACTGCTAACCCATCCTTCCAACTCTCTTTCACTTTTTTACTTTACAGTAGGCTCACAGAACAATCCTATAAATAACAATCTCCCTCCCTCACTTTTGCCATCTTCCCTCCCTCCCTCCCTCTCTTTCTTCTTTCCTTCTCCATACACTCATTTATTGATTATTTGAGAGACGGTCTTGTCATGTAGCCTAGGCTGGCTTCAAATATCCTCACTGTCCTCCTGCCCAAGCCTCACACCCAGCTCAGCATGCATTTATTGAGTGCTTACTGTGTTCCATGCTCTGTGAGGGAAGCAATAGTGAGCATGGCGAACATCATTCCTCTCCTGTGGTCTCCCTTCACTGTGGTCTGGCTGAAGCAAAAAGCCTCCATCAGATCATTACACAACAGGGGAGCTACTAACAGAAGGAACTAGAAAGCAGAGTCCCATAGTGCTATGGAAATGAGGGCCTTCTTTCTACTCTGAGGCTCAGAGAAAGCTTTCCTGGAAGAAGTGATGTTCCAGATGGTGTGAGCACCAAGTGCATGTGCTACTGGCTCAGGACCAGGTAGGATGAACCAGCTGCTCCAGGAGGCTCCTCTGGCAGTTCCAGGAGACATGAAAGCCAACCTAGGGTGGAGGGCGCTGAGTCCTTCCAGGAAAGGAAGGGCAACTAGTGAAGCCAGAGGTCAGCTAGAGTTAGGGGGCAGCAAAGCCTTGGGGCTGTGGTGGCTTTAATTCTAATGTCATAGCATGAGAACATACCTCTCTTTTTCCTTTTCTGTTTTTTTTTTTTTTTTCTTTTCAAGGTTGCCTCAGGGGAATGGATTGATAGGATTGGAAGCAGAGACCCATCAGTAGGCAGTAGTGCTGGCCAGAAGAGAGATGCTAGTGGCTACAGGGACAAGCCAAGTGGAGAAGAGAGCTGACTCATCTAGGGCCCACTGGAGAGGGTGTGGCCCCCCAGATGAAGAAGTTCCACAGAGGAAGAGCTCTGGCTGGCCACCACCCACCCAGGCTAATTTGACAATTAAATTGAATTGCATTCATTGGTGAAATGGACAGCGTCATTCCCTGCTAGAATAACAAGGAGGGTCTGGAATATATATGATAAGAATCAAACACTTTCTGGTTGCTTTTTCTGCATGATAAAGTTTCAAGCCTCAACATAACCCTATACAAAAGCTATTAGGAGCTCCATTTCACATAGAAGCAAACAGATTTAGAGAGATGGTGGGTCATCATTAGGTAACTGGCAGAGTTAGGGTTAAAATAGGTCCTTTTTTTCCCTTCCTCTTCTTCCTTCTACTGCTGGTTGGCCTTGAACTTGCTAAGTAGTGAAAATGATCTTGAACTTCTGATTCTCCTGCCTGTGCCTTCCAAGGTCTGGGATTCCAGGCATGTGCCGCCAGCTTCACAAATGCTAGGAAGACTCTACCAACTGAACTACATTTGTAGCCCTGGACTCAGTCTTTGTGTCTAGAAGACTCCTCTCACAGTTCCCAGAAGTTAACGGTAGTCAGCTCACAATCTTCTCACTCACAATTGTTCAAAGCATAAATACAGTTCAGACCATAAACACATACTGGCCCCTGACTCTCCCAACCCCAGCCAGGGCTCTTCTATCCTGGGCAAAACCTGCCCTGTGGGTCAGAGGCAACATCTCTGGGCAGGAACAAGCCCGAGGGACTGACTTCTGTCCCAGAAAAATGTGTCTTATGTTTTCATAAAATTGGCCCTGGGGAGAGGGGAGGAGATGACAACACTCCCAGTAAAGGGTAACCTGTGGGGAAAGGCCCGAGGCCGAAGCCAGCGCTGTCGTTCCAGGATCTGTAGTCAACACAGGCGACAGGAAAGGACTCCATAGGCCAGGGATGTGGACAGAGCCTGGCCCAGCAGAGCTTTGATAGTCATGCTTTAGTATTTTCATTAATCTCAAAGCAAAGAAATCCCTGGCGGATCTTGGATTTTTTGTTTTGTTTTGTTTTGCCTTTTTTGTTTGGTTGTTTGGTTTGGTTTTGTTTTTATGATGTAGGGTCTCACTGTAGCCCAGGCGGACCTGGAATTCTGGAATTCACTATGTAGCCTCAGTGTGGCCTAGAATTTATGGTGATCCTCCCAAGTGCTGGGATTAAAGGGGTGTGCCACCACAACAGGCTCATGTTTCTGTATTATTTTTTTGGGGGGTGTCTTTTGAGGAAGGGTTTCACTCTAGCTCGGGTTGACCTGGAATTCACTCTGTAGTCTCAGGGTGGCCTCGAACTTGTGGCGATTCTCCTACCTCTGCCTCCCCTGTGCTGGGATTAAAGGCGTGTGCCACCACAACCAGCCTGATGTTTCTGTATTTTTGATGTAGGGTCTATCTATGTAGCTTAGACTGCCCTTAAAATCATGATCCTCCTACCTCCACCTCCTGAGGGCTGGGATTACAGATGCATATCACCATAATGGGTATTCCCTGGAGGATCTTAAACAGAGCTGATGGGATGTTGTTTTCAAAGCAGGAAGAGTTTTTTTTATGGCTTTCCTTAGTTAGTGATGCCCTGGCAATGTTAGCTTCTAGACTGATGACCCAATGATGCTGGCAGACTCAGAAAGAACATGATAGAGATGCTGGTGCCTTTAGAAAGCAGTCAGCAATCCAATGAGCATTGGGCCTAGAGACTCCTAGAGACTAGGAGGATGTGGAGGAACTCTGAGCTGTCACTTGGATTTTCGTTTCAAATGAAAACAGCTGTTAATTATATGAAAACATGTGTTTATATGCATAGGCACTTACCCTTGTTTGAAACCCACTGTATTTGTTTCCTATTGCTGATGTGACAAATCACCACAGACTTACTGGTTTACAGCAGCACAAACTTATTATTACCCTCCAGTTATGGAGGTCAGAAGTTTGAAATGGGTCTCACTGGGCTAATGGTAAAGTGATAGCAGGCTGGTTGACTCCGAAGGCTGTAAAGATAGAATCTGTTTCTTTGCCTTTTCGAGTTTCTAGAACCTTCCTTTCTTGGTTCATGGTTCATTCTTCTATCTTCAAAGCTGGCAGTGGGCTGTCTTCAAATCTTTCTGACCTCTATTTCTGTCTTCACACATCTTTCTCTCACTGTGACTTTCTTGCCTCCCTCTTTAAGGGCCCTTGTATCTTGAGTCCACTCAGATAATCTGTGAAAATCTTCCTCCACTGAGATCTTTTTTTTTTTTTTTTTTGAGGTAGGGTCTCACTCTAGCCCAGGCTGACCTAGAATTCATTATGGAGTCTCAGGGTGGCCTCAAACTCATGGCTATCCTCCTATCTCTGCCTCCTGAGTACTGGGATTAAAGGCATGCGCCACCACGCCTGGTCCCACTGAGATCTTTAACTTTATGTCACCTGTAAAATCTCTTTCTTTGAATTTGAAAAGTAGCTTACTCACAGAGTCTAGGGATTAGGACATGGACATCTTGCGAAGGGGTGTTATTCAGATTGCCATTTACTTTAATTAATAGAGAAAGTCTGGTAGCTGGGAGAAGCATGGACTGATGTAGGCAGGCTGATGTTAGGGGGTCTTGCAGGGTCAGCAAGAAAGATGCTGTGGGCAGTCTAGGATGGAAGGGCAAGAGTGGACACAAGACATGTTTCAGGGGGAGTAGAGCTGAGCTTGGGGACTATCTGGGCCAGGTGAAGAGCCATGTGTAGACATGGAGTAGATGGTAGTGATCCACACAGGGCCCAAGGGGAGGAACAGGTTTGTGGCAAGGACAAAGAAGGTAGGTAGGGATGTGTTGTATCGAAGGCACTTTTGGGACATCCAGGAAAGTGTTCTGGAGACAGGAAGGTCCAGGATCTAGAAGGCTGTGACTCTTGGGACCCTCTCCTTCCTGTAGACACATAACATAGGCCCATATTCCACTTTTTTTTTTTTTTTTTTCGAGGTACAGTCTCACTCTAGCCCAGGCTGACCTGTAATTCACTATGGAGTCTCAGGGTGGCCTCAAACTCACAGCAATCCTCCTACCTCTGCTTCCCGGGTGCTGGGATTAAAGGCCACCATGCCCGGCTCCATATTCCACTTTTATTTCTGGGTCACTATCTCCATTTGACTCTAAGTTTTCCATTTTCAGATAAAAACTGAGAAGTCATCTTGCACTTCTTTTTAAGCAAGTGCTCATCCACTGAGCTAAGCCCTCAACCCCTCACTAAGTTTTTTAAAAAGCTATTTATATTATGTGTGTGCTTGTGTGTGTATTGGTGTGCCAGGATCTCTTGTTGCTTGCAGACAAACTCCAGACCAGATGCATGTCCACCTTACATCTGGTTTTACGTGGGTGCTAAAGAACTGAACTTGGGCAGGCAGGCTTGTAAACAAGCACCATTAAGCCACTGAGTCATCTCTCTCACCCTGTCCCCCATTAAGTTTTATCCATTCAATTATAGAGAGGTCGTTAAGTCACTTGCATAAGAGCCCACAACCAGCATGTGACAGAACAGGAAGAGGGATTTCGCTCTTATTGCACACATGTGACTTACACATCTTAGACATGGGGAGGCTTTCTCTCCCAACTTGCCTGAGCACATAGCCCAACAGTGGTTCACCATTTTAGGGCCTTGGAGATATAGATGGAGAGGATAATAACAAAATACAAAGTATCTTCCTATCTCTGAAGAAAGCCTGAATTCGGGAGGACCCATTCTTCTGAAGAAAGCCTGAATTCGTGGGAGGACCCATTCTTCTTTTCTTTTCTTTGCTTTTCTTTGCTTTGCTTTGCTTTGCCCCGCTCCCCTCCCCTCCCCTCCCCTCCGCTCCCCTCCCCTCCCCTCCCCTCCCCTCCCCTCCCCTCCTCTCCGCTCCCCTCCCCTCCCCTCCCCTCCGCTCCCCTCCCCTCCCCTCCCCTCCCCTCCGCTCCCCTCCCCTCCCCTCCCCTCCGCTCCCCTCCCCTCCCCTCCCCTCCCCTCCCCTCCCCTCCTCTCCCCTCCCCTCCCCTCCCCTCCCCTCCCCTCCCCTCCCCTCCCCTCCCCTCCCCTCCCCTCCCCTCCTCTCTTCTCTTCTCTTCTCTTCTCTTCTCTTCTCTTCTTTTCTTTTCTTTTGAGAAAGGATCTTGCTCTAGCCCAGGCTGACCTGGAATTAGTCTCAGGCTGGCTTCAAACTCACAGTGCTCCTCCTATCTCAGCCTCCTGAGTGCTGGGATTAAAGGTGTGCATCACCATAGAAGGCTTTTGTTGTGGTTGTTGTTTGTTTTGCGATAGGGTCTCACTCTAGCCCAAGCTGACCTTGGAATTCACTCTGTAGTCTCAGGGTGGCCTTAAACTCACTGCAACCCTCCTACCTCTGCCTCCTGAATGCTGGGATTAAAGGTGTGCACCACCATGCCCAGATTTTTTTTTTCTAATTCTTAAGTTCTTGTAGAAATTTGTAATTCCTTCATTTTTATTTTCTTTTATTTGAGAGAGAGAAAGAGGGAGGGAGAGAAACAAACTCCAGACGCATACACCACCTTGTATACCTGACTTACATGGGTGCTGGCGAATTGAACCTATATCCTTAGGCTTTGCAGGCACGTCCCACCACACCTGGCGAGGTAGAGTCTCACTTTAGCCCAGGCTGACCTGGAATTCACTATGTAGTCTCAGGATGGTTTCTAACTCACAATGATCCTCCTACCTCTGCCTCCTGAGTGCTAGGATCAAAGGTGTGTGCCATTACAGCCGTCTTCTTCTCCTCCTCCTCCTCCTTTTCCTCTTCCTTCTCCTCTTCTTCTGCTGGGCGTGGTGGCATATGCCTTTATGAGTAAAACAGAAAGGCAGATAGAGAGGAAGAATGGGCATGCCAGGGCTTTCAGCCACTGCAAATGATACATGTGCCACCTTGTGCATCTGGCTTATGTGGATCCTGGAGAACTGAACCTGGGTCCTTTCTTTTCTTTTAAACATTTTATTTATTTATTTGAGACAGAGAAAGGGAGGGAGGGAGGGAGGGAGGGAGGGAGGGAGAGAGAGAGAGAGAGAGAGAGAGAGAGAGAGAGAGAGAGAGAGAATGGGCGTGCCAGGGCTTCCAGCCACTGCAATTGAACTCCAGACGCTTGTGCCAACTTGTGCATCTGGCTTACATGGGACCTAGAGAATCAAACCTGGGTCCTTAGACTTCGCAGGCATACACCTTAACCACTAAGCCATCTCTCCAGCCTCTGGTTCCTTTCTTAATGTTCCTAAGGAGAAGGGGAGAGGGGGTTTCCTAGGAGTCCAACTTAACAAGGGGATCCTCCCTGCAAGGAAATGGAAGAGAGACTGACATCTATCCACTGGCAGCTCCAGAAGAGGCCCACAGAGTCTAAATTTAAACATCCTTGTGGACTTGAGTGATGGCGTGTGGCCTCAATAACAGAGAGGACTTCTGACTTCTGATGGGAGTGTTTGTTAAAAAACATTTTTATTGACAACTTTTATAATTATAGACAATAACACATGGTCATTTCTCCCTTCCTCCACTTTCGCCTTTGAAACTCCACTCTCCATCAGCCTCTCTTTTATTTTGATTTCATCATCTTTTCCTCCTATTATGATGGTCTTGTGTAAGTAGTGTCAGGCACTGTGAGGTCATGGATATCCAGGCCATTTTGTACCTGGAGGAGCATGTTGTAAGGAGTCCCACCCTTTCTTTGGCTCTTACATTCTTCCCATCACCTCTTCTGCAATGGACCCTGAGCCTTGGAAGCTGTGATAGAGATGTTTCAGTGCTTAGCACTCCTGTGTCATTTCTTCTCAGCACTATGGTGCCTTCTGAGTCATACCAAGGTCACCGCTATCAGAAAAGAGAAGGTTTTCTAACCAAAAGTTAGAGTAGCATTAATATATGGGTATAACCATTAATCAAAGTGCTTACTGGACAGTTTGATGAGCATAATATATACATTTAGCCAGACACCAGCTGACATTACACCCTTATGGCTCATGACTACCCCGTCATAGGTTTTCAGTATCAGGCATGTATTCCCTCCTATGGAGTGGGCCTCCATTCCAATTAGAGAGCAGTTGGTTTTCCCCATTACAGACATGCTACTATTGCACCTGTTGGTTCATTTGGTCTGGGTGGACAAATTTAAGTCTTGCAGTGTCCACTGTTGAGAATCTGCATTGGTGATTTCTTCCTCTCCCATGGAACTGCATGCAGCATAGCTTTTTCCAGCTTTCTGTCAGCTGGACTACACAGAAGAGCTTTTCAGCTCAGCTCCAGCAGGATTTCTCAGTGACCTTGCAGCCCAAGTATGTGAAGTTTTCAGCAACAGGGTCTTATCATGTATACCTGGTGCCTTGGCAATGGAATTTTTTTTTTTTCTATAGCAGGTCTGAAATTCTCTGGAGTGACATGGTATGGAGAGGCCCAATGAAGACCAAGATTGAATTTCAAGTCATCCCACTGATGGGTTGATGGGATTGAAGGATTTATGTTTGATTTAAGGGCAATGAATACATGAGATATTTTGTTATATCTATATTAAGCTTTTATACTTGCATGTTTTATATCATGAGGTGCTTGAATTTCCACTTGTGTAGTGTATTTGTCTAGATCTGTCCCTCCCTGAACCTGTATTCGTCCCCCAGGGCAGTAATCTCTGGGTGTCCCCTATGGCATGCCTAATACCTAGCACACACTTCTTTTTTCTTTTCAAATTTTTTAATTAACAACTTCCATGATTATAAACAATATCACATGGTAATACCCTCCCTCCCCCCACTTTCCCCTTTGAAGCTCCACTCTCCATCATATCTCCTCCCCCTCTCAATCAGCCTCTCTTTTATTTTGATGTCATCATCTTTTCCTCCTATTATGATGGTCTTGTGTAGGTAGTGTCAGGCACTGTGAGGTCATGGATATCCAGGCCAGTTTGTGTCTGGACAGAGCATGTTGTAAGGAGTACTACCCTTCCTTTGGCTCTTACATTCTTTCTGCCACCTCTTCCGCAATGGACCCTAAGCCTTGGAAGGTGTGATAGAGATATTGCAGTGCCAAACACTCCTGTAACTTCTTCCTAGTACCATGATGCCTTCTGAGTCATCCCAAGGTCACTGCCATCTGAAAAGAGAAGATTCTCTACCAAAAGTGAGAGTAGCATTAATATAAGGGTATGAACATTATGAGAAGTGCTTACTGGGCAGCTTGATGAGCATAGTATATACATTTTGCCAGACAGCAGCAGATATTACACCCCTAGGGCTCATGACTACCCCTGTTTTAAGTTTTCAGTATCAGGGATGCATTCTCTCCCATGGAGTGGGCCTCCAGTCCAATTAGAGGGCAGTTGGTTTCCACCATGACAGACATGCCACTATTGTACCTGTTGCTCATTTGGTCTGGTTGGGCAAGTTTAAGGTTTGCAGTGTCCACTGTTGAGTATCTGCATTGGTGATTTCTCTTTCTCCCATTGAACTGCATGCAGCATAGCTTTTTCCAGCTTTCTGTCAGCTGGACTACACAGAAGAGATTTTCAGCTCAGCTACAGCAGGATTTCTCAGTGAGTTTGCAGCCCAAGTATGTGGAGTTTTCAGCAATAGGGTCTTACCATCTATTCCTGGTGCCTCGGTAATGGAATTTTTTGTTGTTGTTGTTCAGATAGGGTTTCATTCTACCCCAATCTGACTTGGAACGCACTCTGTAGTCCCAGTCTGGTCTCTAACTCACAGGGATTTCCTTACCTCTACCTCTAGAGTGCTGGGATTAAAGGCTTGCGCCACCATGCCTGGCTCCTAGCATACACTCCTACTAGACTGCAGGCATCCTTAATCCCAGCACACAGGTGATTTAGGCAGGAGGATTACGAGTTCGAGGCGGCCAGCCTGAGCTAAATAGAGACAGACCCTGTTTCAAGATTCACAAACAAATGAACAAAGAAGTGCAAGTTGATCAGGGTCTTCCTGAGAATGGTGATTTCAGGGGAGAAACGTGAGGAACGCCTTTGGGGCAACTGAGGATTTCGGCAAGACAAGTTTTGTACTGGAAAGCGAGGAGTGGGTTTTATCCAAAAAAGGTCAAAACAAAACAAGACAAAGCAAAAACAAAAACAAAAACGTGGAGAATAGGCAAGCTGAGGCGTCCTTGGCAAACCCCGCCCAGAATCAGGGTACCAACGCGAAGTGACGCAGCGCGGTTTGGCCGCTGTGGGGCGCCGTAGCCCGCGCTGTTGCCAGGGGAACAGACCCAGCGCGGGACCAGGCCCTGCGTGCCTCGGCGGGGCCAGGCCGCACAGCCACCGCGCCAAGCTGGAGTGGGCAGTTTCGGTGGCTTCAACCTCGGTCCAGCATGGAGCCCTGCTCCTGGTCGCGTCGCCTCCCGGATCTGGGGACTGACTCTTCAGGGATGGTCTGAAGCGCGGCCGCCCTGAGGAGAGAGGACGGGGCCGGGCGGGGCCGAGCCGCTGGCTGACCTTGGCAGGGTGGATCTGGTACGGCCACCGCCACGCACAGGTGAGGAGCCGCGCTGGCATTTCTCATCCCCGAGCCTGCTGCCTGGCCCGACTCTGGTCTCGCCTTGGCCTGCCGGCTTCCAGGGATCCCGCGGAGCGCCGAGCTTCCTTCTTAACCTTAACCGGGCTCATAGATCTACCGTGAGCTCTGGCTGGGTGCCCGGCTGGGTGCCAGGCTCGGGGCTTCAGAACATACGCCTTTGGCCTTCAGAACCCGCAGAAAATTAAAGAAGGGTTGAAGAGCAGGCGCCAGACTCATGACTAAAGTAGTTTTAGGTTGGGTTAAGTGTTCTGTTGATGAAATGTGGAGGGGTTGGCCTTAAAAGACTTTTAAGCTGAGACTTCGAAGTTGGAAGAGTGAGCAGTGTGAGCGGGGGTGGGGGGAAGGATGTTTCTGAAAGAGGGAAAAATAAACGTAAAGGTCTGGAGGCAGGAGAATACTAGTATGGAACAGAAAAGGCAAGCGAGGCCCTAAAGCTGGAGGTGTGTGTGGGGGGTCGGGTCCCAACTTTATCCTAGCAGGTGGAAAGAACCCCTGAAGAGTTTGAGTTTCAACTTTCGAAACGCTTACCTCCCTCTAGCTGTTGTACAGAAGTCCATTGACTTCCTAGTTCTATCAGGCTAACCGCGCCTCCTAGGATTTGCCATGTATCTTTGAGTCTCTGTGCTCTCACCTGTGCAAGGAAGATGGTATTGGCATGTTGCTTATGAGAGGAAGCAAAGGGGTCCAGATCCGAGACTAACTACTAGAGAGATCTTTGAGAACAGTTTGAAGAAATAGGACCCAGCCTGGCATGGTGGCTCACGCCTTTCATCCCAGCACCGGGAGGCTGAGGTAAGAGAATAAACGTGAATTTGAAACCAACCTGGGCTGCAGAGTGAGACCTTGCCTCAAGAAATCAAAAAGAGGGCTGGAGAGATGGTTCAGCACTTAAGCCACTTGCCTCCAGGGCCTAACAACCAAGGTTCAGTTCCCTAGTACCCGCAAAAAGCTGGATGCATAAAGACGTGCATACATCTGGAGTTCCTTTGCAGTGGCTAGAGGCCCTGGTGTGCCCATTCTCTCCACCTTCCCCTTGTCTCTCTATTGCAAATAAATAAATTTATAAAAAATCAAAAAGAGCCAAGGGTGGTGCTGCATGCCTTTAATCCCAGCACTTGGGAGACAGAGGTAGGAGGATCACCATGAGTTTGAGGCCACCCTGAGGCTACATAGTGAAATCCAGTGAGCTAGAGTGAGACCTTACCTTGAAAGGACCCCCCCAAAAAAAATCAAAAGAAAGCATAGTATCTATCCTAGAATATTGAATTAAATGACTTCTGTGGAAGCTTTTAAGCAGTTCCTGGCTTGGTGTAAGTGCTGCCCTCATTTATGCCAAAGATGACTGTCATTATCATGGAAAACATTAGGGGAGCAATGGTAGAGGCTTGGTTTAGAGCAATGACAGCAGAGATGGTAAGAAGTGACTTCACTTTCTGTACTGAAGGAGAGCTGAGGTGAATGATGAGTGCTCACTGCTTTTGTGGAACTGGTGCTTTGCTGTGGGAGTCTGACCTGTAAACAGATAATCACCATGAGATGCAATAAAAGCAACAGTCTTGCTTAATTAACCAGGTTTTAATTTATTTATTTACAGAGAGAAACGGGCGGTGGGGAGGAGAAGGGAGAATGAATGAGAATGGGTGGGCATGCCAGGGCCTCTGGCCACTGCAAATGAACTCCAGATGTATGCACCACTTTGTGCATGTGGCTTTATGTGGGGACTGGGGATTCGAACCTGGGTCATCAGGCTTTGCAGGAAAGTGGCTTAACCTGAGCCATCTCTCCAACCCAATTAGCCAGGGTTTCTTTTTTTTCTTTTGTTTTGTTTTTCTTTGTTATGTAACAGCTCTATTCTTTTTAAAATGTTTTTATTTATGAGAGAGACAGAGAGAATGGGCACACCAAGGCCTCTTGCTGCTAAACACAAATTCCAGACATGTGCTACAGTTTGTGAGTCTGGCTTTATGTTGCTACTGGGGAATTGAACTTGTCTGGCAGGCTTTGCAACCAAGTGCCTTTAATTGCTGGCCATCTTCTCAGCCTCTCAACTTTGTTCTTTTTGGCATGCTAGGGCCTCCAGCCACTGCAAAGGAATTCCAGGTGCCTCTGATTTTATGTGGGTACTAGAGAATCAAAGCCAGGTCATTAGGCTTTGCAGGTAAGCTCCTTAACTACTGAGCCATCTCTCTAGTCCATTTTATTTATTTATTTACTATTTATTTATTTATTTATTTATTTTTTCAAGGTAGGGTCTCACTGTAGCCCAGGCTGACCTGAAATTCACTATGGAGTCTCAGGGTGGCCTCAAACTCAAGGTGATCCTCCTACCTCTGCCTCCTGAGTGCTGGGATTAAAGGCATGCGCCACCATACCCGGCTTCATTTTTTTTCTCAATTTTTATTAACATTTTCCATGATTATAAAAAGTATCCCATGGTAATACCCTCCCTCCCCCCATTTTTTTTTTATTATGGACATACTCAGTATGTAAACAGCCCATGTTGGTACCATCCCTAACCCCTCCAAAGGGACCCTCCTTGTTGGGGATGCCAGTCATCCCTATGAGGATTGTGGGTTGTGCATTGTGGGGGTATCCATCAGTTATGGGGAAGAGAGAATGTCTCTGCGTAATGTCCCAACTTGTGGCTCTAACAATCTTTCCGCTCCCTCTTCCGTGAATTTCCCTGGTTCATTTTAGGTTCGCTTCAGTGATGGGCTCCTAGGAGCCTCTGGATCTCTGGTTTTGTAGGAGTTGGGTGTCCTCTTGTCTATCTCCTTCACCCTGTGCTGATATCAGGCTCACAGAGAAAGCAGTGCTCTTGCTTATTTCCCTAATTCCTCTATGGTTTCAGCTGGGGCCCTGGTGAAGCGCGACGGGCTGCTCCTCTCCTCAGCTCCTGCTTTCATCTGTTATTTCCCCTCAAGGTGAAGCATGGTTAGGTGAATAGCATCTTGACCGGAAGTCTCTCCAGCCCATTAATTTTTTTTTTTTAATTTGAGAGAGAGAGGGAAAAAAAAGGCAAATATATATATAGAGAGAGGTGTGGGGGCATACCAGGGCCTCTAGCCACTGCAAACGAACTACAGATGCATGTACCTTGTGCATCTGGCTGGAAAATCAAACCCAGGTCTTTATGCTTTGCAGGTAAGCACCTTAACTGCTGAGCCATTTTTCAGCCCCTCTCCCAGCCATTTAAAAAATATTTTTATTTATTTATTTATTTATTTATTTAGAGAGAGAAAGAGACAGACAGAATGAGTGAGTATGGGTGAGCAAGGGCCTCCTGCCACTGCAAACATACTACAGATGCATAAGCCACTTTGCATCTAAGTTTACATGGGTACTTAGGAACCGAATCCTGGCCTGCAAGCAAGTACCTTTAATAGCTGAGCTGTCTCCCCAGCACAACTTTGTTCTCAGTGACTTTGTTTTTTTGTTTTTCGAGGTAGTCTCCCTCTAGTCCAGGCTGACCTGAAATTTACTATGGAGTCTCAGGGTGGCCTTGAACTCACGGTGATCCTCCCACTTCTGCCTCCCGAGTGCTGGGATTAAAGGCGTGCGCCACCACACCCGGCTTTCTTAATGACTTTCTTGATGGGTGTTCCCAAATCTGGTTTTCCTACAATCTCTACTTGATTTCAGTTGCCTTTCATTGGCCTTATTTCTGCTCTCTGTTTGTTGTCCCCTTTTGTAGTGGTTTCTGTAGGAGGAGAATGGTACAAATGTGTTTGTACACCATGTCAACTCAGGAATGATTTCAGGGTTTCAAGTTTTTTTTTGCTATAGCAACTTACTTCAGCATAGTGTTTATGAGTGAAAGTAAGAGCCCAGCCACATTCAAGACCAAAGACTGGAGAGGTCTTTGAAAACAGCTGAAGTTCCAGTTTATTTTCTAGGAATTTTATGATATGCATCCCTTGGTTAAGCTGTAGCCATTTCTCAATTTTTTTTTTTTAGACCACATATTTTTCTGGCACCTGTGGGAATTGTAACACACACAGTGCTTTCCCCTAAAAGTCTTTTTTTTTTTTTTTTTTTTGGTTTTTCAAGGTAGGGTCTCACTCTGGCTCAGGCTGACCTGGAATTCACTATGTAGTCTCAGGGTGGCCTCGAACTCACGGCGATCCTCCTACCTCTGCCTCCCGAGTGCTGGGATTAAAGGCGTGCGCCACCACGCCCGGCTACCCCTAAAAGTCTTTATAATTGACTCTGCACTGTGAAACAATGTCCACCATGTTGCCTCTTCTCTCCAACTCTTCTTTATGTGGCTATGAGACATGTTAGACCTCAGTGAAAATTATCTCAAAGGCAGAAAAATTGTTTAGAAATACTCATAGAAAATTTCTTAGAAGGAAATTGCAAATTCTCAGGAGGACAGAAAGATGTTTAGGAGCAAAACTTTCTTGTGAAGCACATGTTCCCTGTTGTTCTGGGGCTATGGGACACTAACTTGCCTTTGGTCAAAGACTAGAACAGGGTCCTGCTCAGCAACTCTGTTGTGTTGTCTGATGTCAGATTCCAGTGTTGGCAAGACTAGGAAATTCTGTGGCTCTTCTCACAGCTCTGTAGCTGAGTGGCTCAGAATTACTTTCAAGGGTGAAACACTTAACCAAAACCAAGCCCTCTTGTCAGATGGTTGTTGGGCAGGAATTCCTGGTTTGTCTGGCCTGGTACAGATCTCTGGATCACATGAGTTCATTTGGTCCACATGGCAGCCCAGTGAAGCCAGAAAGGCAAGAGGTGACGTCCTCAGGTATTTTTTATTTGATATAAGTATTTATGTGTATTGATGGAGAGCAAACTCAGGGCTTCACTTCCATTGAACTGCCCCTCCCTTGCCTTTTAAGTAAATGCTCATGATAAAACAAAATTAAACAATACCAAGGAATACATAATAAAAGCAAATCCCTTTCCCACCCCCAGCCCTTGGGGTAGTAGATCTTCTCAAAGACTGCTTTGTGTTTTTTAGAGGGAATCTATATGAAGATGGCTGGGAGTAGTCATTGCCAAATTGCCTTCTAACGTTTCTTCTTGTTTGTTTGTTTGTTTTTCTTATTTTTTATTCTTACTTTTAAATTTTTAAGGATTAAAAATATTTTATTTATTTATTTGCAAGCAGAGAGAGAGAGAGAAATAAAAGGCAGAGACAGACAGAATGGGTGTGCCAGGGCCTCTAGCCACTGCAAATGAACTCCAGATGCAGGTGCCACTTTGTGCATCTGGCTGTACATGGGTACTGAGGAATTTAACCTTGGTCATTAGGTTTTGCAGGCAGGTGCTTTAGCTACTAAACCATCTCTCCAGCTCTGTTTTTTTTTTTTTTTTTTTTCAAAGTAAGGTTTCATTCTAGCTCAGGCTGACCTGGAATTCACTATGTAGTCTCAGGGTGGCCTTGAACTCATGGCGATCCTCCTACCTCTGCCTCCCAAGTGTTGGGATTAAGGGCATGCACTACCAAGTCTGGCTTTTCTGTTTTTTAAAAAATATTTTATTATTTATTTGGCAGGGGGTGGGGAGGAAAGAGGCAGATAGAGAGAAAGAGAGAGTGGGTGTGCCAGGGCCTCCAGCCACTGCAGATGCAGAAGAACTCCAGATGCATGTGCCCCTTTGTGCATCTGGCTGTACATGGGTACTGAGGAATTTAACCTTGGTCATTAGGTTTTGAAGGCAGGTGGGTCCTGGGGAATTGAATTGGGATCCTTAGGCTTTGCAGGCAAATGCCTTGACCACTAAGCAATTTCCTCAGCTCCTCTGTTTTTTTTTTTTTTTAAGTAGGTAGTTCGGTCTGACCTGGAACTCACTGTGTAACTCAGGCTGGCCTTGAACTCACAGTGATCCTCCTACCTCAGCTACTACCCCCACCATTGTTGGGATTAAAGGCATGTGCAACTACTGACTCTGGCTAACTGTTTTGAAAATTTATTTGTATGTGCCCATGCACACACACATACATGTGTGTGTGTGTGTGTGTGTGTGTGTGTGTACTTATCAGAGTTTCCTGTCATTGCAAATGAATGAATACCTGTTTGGTTTTATGTGTGGCAGGGGAACCTGAGCCGCCAGGCTTTGCCAGCAATTACCCTTAACCACTGAGTTATCTCCCCAGCCCCCTAGCTAATTTCTTAAAACATAAGTAAGAAAAAGACTCAAAGATGTAGATCTATGAAATTTGTCCCCAGGTTCCTTGATCTAATGCAAGAGCCAGGAGGAGGCTCTGTTGCCACGCCTCTTTTCCTTGATTCCAGCCTGCCTTTCCCTATGGGGGCTTAGGTCCCTACATGTGTTCCAAGCTTCACTTCAGCCCTGCCACATTTTTTTCTCACCCTAGCACCCACCTTTCCACTTTCCTGGCCTCTTCCAGCATCCCTTTTTAGTAGTTGAGTTGATTCTGAAGTCCTCAGACATCTGGTAGGAATCCAGGGCTGCCTACAGACCCTCAGAGCTGAGACTGCACCTTGGTCTGGTTCTTTTGGCAATGCCATGTATGAATTTCAAAACAACAGGGTATTTTGTGTGTGTGTGCGCACACACACACAAATTTTCAAGATAGTGTTTTAGTATTTTGCTTTGTTTTTCAAGCAGACTTTAAACTCTTGGGCTCAAGTGCTCCTACTTCCTCCGTTTCTTGGCTACCTATTTTTTTTAATTGGAGCAGAGGTGGGTAGGAAATGGATCAGTCATGTAACTATTCGACTATTCATAACAACTTGAGGTATTAAGATTTCCTTCCTTTAGCTTAAGCCTAAAAATAAAATAGCCTAATTTTATTTTGAAAGTGCTATTTAAAGCTTTTAGTAAGTGAATGTTAAATGGGACAGATTATTGTTATGAATAGCCTTCACCTTGAAGGGACAGGGAAGGATAGCTACAGAAGTCAAGGAGCCCTTAAGGTAGCAGCTGCCATTGTCTGCAACACTCCATAGGGTTTCTTGCCCCTGTCTTCTCTCCATCCCTGCCAGCCTCTCTCTGGTTTTCTTCTGGCCAGTCACTCTACCCTGAGCCATATCTCAGCCCTGGTTTGTCCATTGAAGGCAGAATGTACAGGAAGAATGTTTTACCAAGGTCCACTGCCACTCATCCCACTAAAGGTGTAGGTAGGGTACTGGGTGGGTGGCAGGGGGAGGGGGTGCCTCCTGTGGTGTCACCTCCTCTTATGCTTTCCCATCTTGCTCAGACTTCCCTCTCCACATGCCTAGAAATCTCCACAGCTGTGTGTCATCTCCTGCTTAGAAATTCCTTTGATTCCCTGTGGCATCTCAGCTGGTCTCCTAGGCCTGTGTAATTTCAGCCCTTGCAGCTACTTAGGGCTCATCTCTCATGAACGATCTGTCTAAAAGGCTGGCATTTACAAGCCCTGCCCGCATGTCCATGTAACCACTGCCCTAATGCCACTTTGTGTCTTTCTGGGCTTCCAGAAAGGAAAACTGCCCAGGCAGACACCTGGTTTCATCCATGTTTACATCCTCACTAAACATGAGGACCTGGACCCCAGTAGGCATTTGCTTGGCCAAGGGCTGAGTACATCAGCTAGCTATGTTGTTAGGGAGCAAGCCACACGTCTTTCAATTTGATCTCCCAGAGGAGTTCTTAGAAGGGAGGGACAGCTTGAGAAGTCCCCAGGTCTGATGACAGACAGTGCTGGGAGTTGGACCCAATCTTGGATTTGCTCCAACCACCCATTCTCTTAATTAAAGTCTTTTTTTGTGTGTTGAAAGAATTTGTGGCCACCATCTCAATGAGATAAAACATTACCAGTTTTTAGAGTTGGCTGTCCCAGGCTTTTGTGGCAGGCAGTGTGCTGCCTCCTGGCTGGCTTGCGTCTATTCCTGAGTGTTGCCATTGCTTAGAGGGAGTTCAACCCTATATCTAGAGTCTTAAACAAGTGATACCTCTGTGGCCAATGATATCCAGATATAATCTAAGCTGCCCCCAGGGCTGTTTGCAGCAAGCCTCTGTCCTCAAATGTGATTCCTTCTGTCTTGGGAATCTGGGATGCTTTAATACTGGTGGTACCTGCAGCCACTGCCGAGCAGTGGAGACACATGAGCCACATACCTGTTCTCACTTTGGAAAGTCATTCAAGATACAGGGCTGTATAAGTGAAAAGCCAGGTTTGGGATCAAAATTTATCTGTTCTATTCAAAGTGCTTGTCCTAGCTGGGGATTTAACCCAGTGATAGGGTGTTTTGCTTAATGTGAGGCCCTGGGTTCAATCCCCACTATCACAGAGTACTTGCCCTGGTGATGGAGAGCACCATGTGCAGTCTGTGGAGATTTACCTTGGAGCTCATCTGTATTTTCAGTTTTTTTGTTTCTACAAACCAAGGACAAAAGTTTGTTAATCTGGGTAATTCCAAAGAAATCTTGTCAGGTTTTGATCCATTCCATTTATCATTTTTTTTGTTTTGTTTTGCTTTTCAAGGTAGGGTCTTGCTCTAGCCCAGGCTGACCTTGAATTCACTATGTAGTCTCAGGGTGGCCTTGAACTCATGGCAGTCCTCCTACCTCTGTCTCCCTAGTGCTGGGATTAAAGGCATGTGCCACCACTCCTGGCCACTTCCTCAGTTTTTTAAAAAAATATTTTTATTTATTTGCAAGCAGAGAGGAGGCAGGGAGGGACAGAGAGAATGGGCATGTACCACTTTGTGCATCTGGCTTCTCATGGGTACTGGGGAATTGAACCCAGGCCTTCAGATTTTGAAGCAAGGGCCTTAACCACTGAGGAATCTTTTCAGCCCCCACTTCATAATTTTTAAATATTTTATTTTTATTTATTTATTTATTTGAGAGAGAGAGATAATGCATGCATCAGGGCCTTCAGCCACTGCAAACGAACCCAGATGCATGTGCCACCTTGTGTATCTGGCTTACTTGGATGCTGGGGAATCGAACCTGGGTCCTTTGGCTTTGTAGGCAAGTATCTTATCTACCAAGCCATATCTCTAGCCTACTTCATCTTTTTTTTTATTAGTTATGCACATACTCAGAATGCAAACAGCACTTGTTGGTACCATCCTAACCCTCATCCCTGCCCCGCCCCCAAAGGGTCCCTCCTCATTGGGGATGCTGGTTATCCCCATGGGGATTGTGGGTTGTGCATTATGGGGGTAGCCATAAGTTATGGGGAATAGGCAATGTCTCTGTGTGTAATGTCCCAACTTGTGGCTCTAAAAATCTTTCCTCCTCCTCTTCCACAAAATTCCCTGAGCCATGTTGGGTTTGTTTTAGGTCTGCTTCAGTGATGAGCTCCTAGGAGTCTCTGGATCTCTGATTTGGTAGGAGTTGAGTGTCCTCAGTGTCTATCTCCTTCACCCTTGTGCTGATAGAAGGTTCACAGAGAAAGCAGCACTCTTGCGCTCATTTCCCCATTGCTCTATGGTTTCAGCTGGGGCCCTGGTGAAGTATGATGGGGCTGCTTCTCTCCTCAGGTCCTGCTCCCATCTGAAAAAGAGAAGCAGATTCTCCAACAGAGAGTGAGGTCAGCACAGGTTAAATGGGATTACCATTATTAGTTTAGAGAGAATTTAATGGGTATAGACCCTCTTGTAGCCCAAGATTGGTGGGAACCTGATATTGGAGAGCAAACTCATTATCTGGATATGGTTCTGACTTGTTTCCCAGTTCCAGGTATAGGTTCATTTCCACTAAGTGGATCTGTTAGCTAATCCAAGAGCAATTGGTTACCCACCATGACTTGTGTGAGCATCACGTCAGGTTGTTTGCTTCTGAGTAGCTTAGACCTCGAGTTGCTTGGACACATGTTGGCCACTTTTCCCTAGTAGCTCATGTAGCACCTTCTAGCACTAGACGATCTGTCTGGGGACTGACTTTCTTCTACTTTCCAGCCAGGTCTCTACATGTTCCATACCAATAGTATATGGTGTCTTTAGCAGTAAGGTCTCACCATTAACCTCTGGTGGATAATCAAGTGCTATGATAGAAGCCTGTTTTCTTTTGGAAAACTTTGTAGGTCTGTGATCAACAGATCATTTTGGGTGTTAACCACATCCTGGTACTGGGAGTTACAGGCCAGCACCAAGGGAGAAGAAAGAAAAAAGATAAAGAAAATATAAAAAAGAAAGGAAAAAAGAAAAGAAAAGAAACAGGGAAAAAATTAAGGTTAGACTTCATCTCACCCTCTCCAGGACCCTTTGATTTAGGTGTTCCCTCTAAGGTCCTGATGAGGGTTCAACCTTTTAGTCTTTCTTCCAAGATATAGGATTTTATGGTACCAGTTCCATCTGGGTTCAGTTTTGTGTCACTCCCCCACGCTTACCCTCCCCTCCCGCCCCACCCTCCCTGTTGTCAGGTCCTCGAGATGCCTACTAGGTATGTCAGCATCTCGGGCTGGTCCAGGTTAGGAGCCAAGATGAGTGAGAGCATGTGACGATTGTCTTTCTGTGATTGGGTGAGTTCAGTGAGTATGATCTGTTCCAAGTTTGATCATTTTTCTACAAATTTCATTGTGTCATTTTTTTTTCTAACTGCTGAGTAGAATTCCATCGTGTAGATATACTACATCTTGGTTATCCGTTCATCCAATGATGGACATTTGGGTTGATTCAAGTTCTTAGCTATTGTGAATTGAGCAGCTATAAACATGGTTGGGCAAGTATCTCTGAATTGAGGCATGGAGCTTTTAGGTCCTAAATGCCTAGTAAGGGAATAACAGGATTTTTTGGTAACTCTGTAGCCAACTGTTTCAGTCAGGTTCACATTGCTGGTAGAAATCACCCAACCAAAAGCAGCTTGTGGGCAAAAAAAGAGGTTTATTTTGGATTACAGGTTGGAAGGGGAAGCTCCTTGATGGCAGGGAAAATGACTGCATGAGGGTGGACATTACCCCCTGGCCAATGTAAGGTGGACCATAGCAACAGGAGAGTGTGCCAAGCACTGGCATGGGGAAACTGGCTATAACACTTATAAGCCTGCCCCCAACAATACACTGCCTCCAGGAGGCTTTAATTTCCAATTGCTATCAGCTGGGGAACCTAGCATCCAGAACACCTAAGTTTAAGGGGGACACCTGAATCAAACCACCATACCAACCTTTTTAGGAGTCTCCATATTACTTTCTTTTTTTTTTTTTTTTTTTTTTGAGGAGTGTTAAAAGTTTATTTTACCTTAATGATGGTAAAACAGAGCAAGATTATTCATCAACCATAAAATTCTGTAAGAATATAACATAAACACCAAAGGAAGCTAAGCCTTATAGAAAGACACAATTACGTGAGTGAATAACCTTTCCAGAGAAACTTATTCTTATGATATAGAAACCATAACCAAAAACATAGACTTTCATATATAATTTTAATTACAGTAGCTACAAGAAAAACTAATTACAAATTAAAAGAGAATAGACAGTATTTTTCAATTTTACCTGGTTCTTTCATCTGAGATTTTTGTATCAGAACATCTCTTATTTTCTCCACCCATAGGTAAAGAATGCTCTCACCAATATTCTGTATATATATTTCCTCAAGACTGTTGGATAATTCTGCATGTTCTTGCCCTTTCAGCCATGGAGCATTCAATTGATAAATTGGTGGAGCTGTACCTGGGTATTCACTCGGTAGCATCACCTGCAAGCATAGTGTCCACTTGGGGTCATCTATATTGTCGCTAATTCTAATGCAAAATATTTTGGCACAGTCATCAATGACACACCACTCCTCGCCATAAATGGCTGCCATTGCTTCAGTTTCCTCATTCTGCCTCTGGTCACTCCCTGCGTCCCCCTCGGCCATGGGTCACTGGGAGTGGCCACGCGGCCACGACTACCATTGTCCTCGGATAGAGGACGTATCAGATATTAAACTGATAAGAACAGATACTACACTTGATCTTAGCCAAAAGGCCGAGAAGCGATTCCATATTACTTTCCATAGTGGTTGTACCAGCTTACATTCCCACCAACAGTGAATGAGGGTTCTTATTTCTCCACATCCTCAACAACATTTTTTTTTTTTTTTTTGAGGTAGGGTCTCACTCTAGCCCAGGCTGACCTGGAATTCACTATGTAGTCTCAGGGTGGCCTCAAACTCACAGCGATCCTCCTACCTCTGCCTCCTGAGTGCTGGGATTAAAGGCCTGTGCCATCACGCCTGGCTATTTGATTTTTTAAAAATGTTTTCTATCCTTACTGGAGTGAGGTGGAATCTCCTAGTTGTTTTAATTTGCATTTCCCTGATGGCCACTTCATCTTTTTTTGTTTTTGTTTTTCCGAGGTAGGGCCTCACTCTATCCCAGGCTGACCTGGAATTCACTATGTAGCCTCAGGATGGCCTTGAACTCACAGAGATCCTCCTACCTCTGCCTTCTCAGTGCTGGGATTAAAGACGTGCGCCACTACGCTTGGCTTACTTCATCATTTAAGAATTTTTTTTTTTCAATTTTCCGAGATAGGGTTTCTTTCTAGCTCAGGCTGACCTGGAATTCACAATGTAGTCTCAGGGTGGCCTTGAACTCACAGCAATCCTCCTACTTCTGCCTCCCAAGTGCTGGGATTAAAGTCATGCGCTGCCTGGCCATTTTTTAAAATTTTTATTATTTATTTGAGAGAGAGAAAGAGCGCACCACAGACACTGCAAACAAACTCCAGATGCATGCGCCACCTTGTGCATCTGGCATAGGTGGGTCCTGGGGAATCAAGCCTCGAATTGGGGTCCTTAGGCTTCACAGGCAAGTGCTTAACCACTAAGCCATCTCTCTAGCCCTTACTTCATTTTTTTTTTTTTTTAAGAGTCTAGGCTGCTTTATTGTCACAGCTACTTGAGGGGGATGAAACGGGAAGAGTGGGTGGTGCTGGTGCCTGGCCAGCCATGCTTCACTGGCTTGTAGGTGGTGGAGAACTCGCCCAGGTAGTAGCTTGGGCTTCATCTTGGGCTTGATCTCCACCTGGTTGAAGGTCTTGTCGTACACGCCCACCATGCTGCCCACCATCTCAGGCAGGGTGATCATGTGGTGCAGGTGTGTCTTCAGCACTTCAGCTTCTCCGTGGGAGGTGTCTCCTTCTTGGCCTTGCATAGGCGTTTGAGCAGCGAGTGCGGCTTCCTCCACAGGCCACATTCCGCCGCCACTGCTGCCCGGCGCTGTACAGCTGCATCAGCTGCTCATAGGACATGTCGAGGAGCTGGTCCAGGTCGACCCCGTGGTAGGTGAGCTTGCGAAAGGTCCTCTTCTTCTGTTCCACTTCCACCATGTTGTTGGTTCTTTGGAAAAGAAAGTCCTTACCATGCCTGCACAGTTATCCCAGGGCTCCCACTTCATCATTTTTAATTAGAGGTGACAGTGTTGGAATAACAATCCAAGTGGTGGTGGTGGTGCACACCTTACTGCAAGCACTTGAGTAGCAGAGGCAGGAGGATCATTGCAAGTTCAAGACCAACCTACTCTACAAAACAAATTGATATACATGGAACTAAATGATCCAACACCTTCAACTAAATTAAGAGGAAAAATAGAGACAGAGAACCTGTATATTAAAATATTTGGTGCCTGGCGTGGTGGTGCACACCTTTACTGCAAGCACTTGGGAAGCAAAGGTAGGAGGATCGCTGTGAGTTCAAGGCTACCCTGAGACTACATAGTGAATTGGTCAGTTATAGGAAAATCCTACCTCAAAAAAACAAAACAAAAACAAACAAAAAATCAAAAATGTTTGAGCTTCTGGGACCATTGCAGAAGAGGTGATAGAAAGAATGTAGAAGAGCTGGGCGTGGTGGCGCACGCCTTTAATCCCAGCACTCGGGAGGCAGAGGTAGGAGGATTGCCATGAGTTCAAGGTCACCCTGAGATGACAGAGTTAATTCCAGGTCAGCCTGGGCTAGAGTGAGACTCTACCTCAAAAAACCAAAAAAAAAAAAAAAAAAAAAAAGAATGTGGAAGCCAAAGGAAGGGAGGAGTACTTACAATACTGTCTTCCAGATACAAAGTGGCCTAGATGACCTCACAGTGGCTGATTCTACCTACACAAGACCTGCATAATGGGAGGAAAAAATAATGACATCAAAATAGAAGAGAGATTAGTTGGAAAGAGGTAGGATTCAGTGGAGGGGGATTTGGGAGGGGGGAAAGGGAAAGTGGTAGGAGGGAATTATGATCATGGTATATTCATATTTATAGAAGTTGTCAATAAAAAAGTCTAAAAAATATTTGAGCTGGACATGGTGGCTCACAGCTATAATTCCCAATACTCAGGAAGCTGAGGCAGGAAGATTGCCACATGTTCAAGGCCATTGGGCTATATACAGTGAGTTCCAAGCCAGCAAAGACTACAGAATGAGACCTTGTCTCAATACACCAAAATAAACTGGACATGGTGGCACATACCTTTAGTCTCCACACTTGGGAGGGAGAGGTAGATTGCCATGAGTTCAAGGTCACCCTGAGACTAATAGTGAATTCTAGGTCAGCTTGAGCCAGAGTGAGACCCTACCTCAAAAAACAAAACAAGACAAAGACCAGATGCCAAAATAAAATAAAATACAATTTAGAATGAGTATGTTTGTTCCTTGGGGCCACTCATCAAAGGAAGCAAAGACCTGTGTTCACAGCCAGGCTGCAGTTAGTCTGTAATGCCTAGCTCTCCAAGCTCAACCAGAGAAGAAGGGTAAGTAGGTCTCCATGGATGAACAAAGCAGACTGCCTGCAAATGGAAAGCTACCATTGTAAATTGTAAAGCACCCAGGAAACATTTGCCTACAAAAGTCATTCTCAAGAATGGACTCTCCTGGGCTAGAGAGATGGCTCAGCAGTTAAAGGCACATGTTTGTAAACCCTGACAACCTGGGTTCAGTTCCTCAATACTCATGTAAAACCAGGTGCACAATGTGGGGCATGAATCTGGAGTTTGTGTCCAGAGTCCCTGGAACACTATTCCCCTCTCATTCTCTCTCTCTCCTTTGCAAATAAATAAAATAAATAAATAAAAATATCACACACACACACACACACACACACATATATGTGTGTGTGTGTGTATGTATGTGTGTGTGTGTGTGTGTATATATATATATATATATATATATATATATATATTTATTTATTTATATTTATATATATATTACACCCTCTACTGGAAGTGTTAAAAAACTTCATTGTTAAAGGTCTGGCACTGTTACACTCAGTGAAATTAAATGATATCTCTGAACTATCCACCGAACTTGTTTTTTTCCCTCAACTTTTATTAACATTTTCCATTATTATAAAAAGTATCCCATGGTAATACCCTCCCTCCCCCACCCCCACTTTCCCCTTTGAAATTTCATTCTCCATCATATCCCCTCCCCATCTCAGTCTCTCTTTTATTTTGATGTCATGGTCTTTTCCTCCTCTTATGATGGTCTTGTGTAGGTAGTGTCAGGCACTGTGAGGTCATAGATATCCAGGCCATTTTATGCCTGGAGGGAGTACATTGTAAGAAGTCCTACCCTTCCTTTGGCTCTTATATTCTTTCTGCTACCTCTTCCGCATTAGACCCTGAGCCTTGGAAGGTGTGATCGAGATGTTACTCAGTACTCCAGCCACTTCTTTGCAGCTCTATGATACTTTCTGAGTCATCCCAAAGTCACTGCTATCTGAAAAGAGAAGATTCTCAACCCAAAGTGAGAGTAGCATTAATACAAGGATATAAATATTAAGAGAAGTGCTTACTGGGCAGCTTGATAAGCATACTATATACGTTTTTCCAGACATCAGCAGATGTTACACCCCTAGGGCTCATGACTACCCCTGTTTTAAGTTTTCAGCATCAGGGATGTGTTCCCCCCATGGAGTGGGCCTCCAGTCCAATTGGAGGGCAGTTGGTTTCCACCATGACATACATGCCACTATTGCACCCATTGGCTCATTTGGCCTGGCTGGCCAATTATAAGGCTTGCAGTGTCCCTGTTGAGTATCTTCACTGGTGGTATCTCTTTCTCCCATTGAACTACATGTAGAATGGCTTCTTCCAGCTTTCTGTCAGCTGGTAACATGGTGGAGATTATCAGCTCAGTTCCAGCAGGATTTCTCAGTGGCCTTACAGCCCAAGTATGTGAGGTCTTCAGCAATAGGGTCTTACCATCTATTCCTGGTGGGAAACCAAGGGCATCGGCAATGGCCTATAATATTTTGGGGGCATCAGGGACCTCCCTGGCCAACAACTCACTGGAGGTATCCCATCCCTGGCATTGAAATTTTTTTATTTATTTATTTTTTTTATTTTTTTTGAAATTTTTTAACAACGATCTATGGCTCCTGAGTGTTCCATTGCCCGAAACCAGAGGATTCCATATGATTTATTTGCGTACTCTTAGATTTTGATTAGCCCTCCCTCCACCTTTCCTTTACTCAATCTCTTCCCCTGACTTCACTTTGGGTCCACTCAACTTTTGACTCACAAGCTCCCCTTCCAGCTTCCAGTGTAAGCAATTGCTTTTAGCTAGGTGTAGTGGCATGCACCTATAATCTTACCACTTGGGAGGCTAAGGTAGGAGGATCACCATGAATTTGAGGCCAGCTGGGACTACAGAGTGAGTTCCAGGTTAGCCTGGGTAAAAGTGAGACCTTGCCTCAAAAAGCTTCATCTGGGGGGCTGGAGAGATGGCTGAACGGTTAAGGCTCTTGCCTGCGAAGCCTAAGACCCAGGTTCAATTCTTAAGGACCTATATAAGCCAGATGCACAGAGTGGCACATGCATCTGAAGTTCGTTTGCAGTGGCTGGACGCCCTGGCATGCCTATTCTCTCATTCTCTCTATTTCTCTCTCTCTCAAATAAGTAAATAAATAAAAATTAATTATAAAAGCTTCAGCTGGGTGTGGTGGAGCACACCTTTAATCCTATCACTCAGGAGGATCACTGTGAGATTGAAGCCAGCCTGAGACTACATAGTCAATTTCAGGTCATCAGGGCTAGAGGGAGACCCTACCTTGAAAAACAAAAACAAAAACAACAACAAAAAAAAAAAAAAAAAAAAGAAAAAGAAGAAAGCTCAAGGCTTCAAAGCAGATGATCTGTGCTCCTAGAGTGCTTTGCAGAAGGCAAGTGAGGTTTATCTAGTTGGCCTTTTGGAAGATACTAGCTTGTGTGCTGTCTATGCCAAACACATAACAGTTGTGTCAAGTAATATCCAGCTAGTAGTCTGCATATGTGGAGAATACACTTCAGAATCCACTATGATGGAAAATGTTTAATTCTCAACATTTTTTTCTCAGCTAGACATGGTGTTACATAACTGTAATCCCAGCACTCATAAGACAAGAGGCAAGAGAGCTCACTAGCTAGCTAGTCTAGCTAAATTGGTGAGCTCCAGGTCAGCAAAACCTTGTCTCAAAAAGAGGTAGACAAGCCAGGAGGTGGTGCATGCCTCTAATCCCAGCAGAGGTAGGTGGATCATTGTGAGATCAAGGACACCCAGAGACTACAGAATGAATTCCAGGTTAGCCTGGGCTATAGCGAGATCCTACCTCAAAAAAAAAAAAAAAAAAAAGAAAGAAAGAAAGATAGGCCCAGCATGGTGGTGCACACCTTTAATGTCAGCACTTGGGAATCTGAGGAGGAGGATTGCTGTAAGTATTAAGGCCAGCCTGAGCTAAGAGTGAGTTCTTCCAGGTCAGCCTGGTCTAGAAATGGACTTTGCTTAAACAAATAAACAAAAAGGGCTATAGACATGGTTTAGCAGTTAGGGTGCTTGCCTGCAAAGGCAAAGGACCCAAGTTCAATTCCCCAGTACCCACGTAAGCCAGATGCACAAGGTGGCACATGTGTCTCGAGTTTGCAGTGGCTGGAGGCCCTGGCATGCCCATTCTCTCCTCTCTGTCTCAAATAAATAAAAATAAGAAAGTTATTTGTTATAATAAAAGTGAAACATATTAAAATATTTATTGCCAGGCAGGAAACAAAAATAAATAAAAATAGGGCTGGGCATGGTGGCGCACGCCTTTAATCCCAGCACTAGGGAGGCAGAGGGAGGAGGATTGCCATGAGTTCTAGGCCACCTGAGACTACATAGTGAATTCTAGGTCAGCCTGAGCTAGAGTAAAACCCTTCTTCAAAAAACCAAAAAATTAAAAAATTAAAAAAAAATAAATAAAAATTTAAAAAGAGGTTGTGTTGCTGAGGTTGTCCTCTGGGCTCCATTTGCATATGCACCATACATGTATACATAAGAATACTCATGTACATACACATAAATAATTTTTTTCTTTCTATTACTGGTAGTTTTTCCGTCAATTGCTATACCTCCTCTTTAATGGCAGTTGAATTAGATTTTTTTCCCCATGGGATAATGATTAATATGTGATTGTGAAAGGTAAAATAAAGGGACAGAAATCAGGTTTTGGCAGTTTTCTCTTTTCACTTGTGTGTGAACTTTTTTTTTTTTGAGGTAGGGTCTCATTCTAGCCCAGGCTGACCTGGAATTCACTGTATAGTTTCAGGATGGGCTCAAACTTATGGTGATCCTCTTACCTTTGCCTTCCTTCCAAGTGCTGGGAATAAAGATGTGCACCACCACACTCAGTTAAATGTGTAGCCTAGGCTGGCCTTGAACTTTTGATCTTCCTGCCTCTGCCTCTTTAGCAATTTCCTACAGGAGCACAACACCACAACCAGTTTGTGAGTTTTTAATATAAACGTAGGGATGTAAAGTAAAATATTTCAGTAAACATGTTTCAGCAGTTTATAATTATTATAAATAAGCCTATTATACGTTTTTTCTGGAAAATGGTAGCATTTAGATTAAATAAATGATTTGAGGGCAACTAGATGCTGTTCGCAGCATTTTGGGTGGGGACTGAATCGAGGATCGTAGGTTAGGCAAGTATTTTACCACTGAGCAATATTACCAGCCTATAGCTTTTTTTTTTTTTTTTCAATTTTTCAATTTTTTTATTTTTTATTTTTTAGGTAGAGTCTCACTCTAGCTCAGGTTGACCCGGAATTCATTATGTAGTCTCAGGGTGGCCACAAACTCATGGCAGTCCCCCTACCTCTGCCTCCCGAGTGCTGGGATTAAAGGTGTGAGCCACCATGCCTGGCTTGCCTGTAGCATTTTTACTTTGTATCTATCTATTCACTGTACTTTTCTGGGTTGTACCACTTGCAAGGGTTTTTTTTTTTTTTTTTTTTTTTTTTTTTGTAGTACTAGGGATTGAACTAGGGCCTTGTGCATACTTGGTAAGTGCTGTATCACTGAGCCTGCAAGTATATTTTTGTTGTTGCTTTGAGGTAGGTCTGGCTCTAGCCAGGCTGACCTGGAGTTCACTCTGTATTCTCAGGGTGGCTTTGAACTCCCATCAGTCCTCCTACACCCAGTTCAGTACATATTTTTAATGTTGCCTGTCTCTGTGCTATTCCTGTTAAAAAAAAAAGGGTGGGGGGGGCTGGAGAGATAGCTTAGCTATTAAGGTGCATGCCTGTGAAGCCTAAGGACCCAGATTTGATTCTCCAGGTCCCATGTCAGCCAGATGCACATGGTGGCACATGTATCTGGGGTTTGTTTGCAGTGGCTAGAAGCCCTGGTGTGCCCATTCTCACTCTCTCTCTCCCTCTCTTGGTAATAAGTAAATAAAAATAAAATCTTTAAAAAGAAAAAAAGTAGCTTCAACTGGCAACCCCATCACTTTGAATATATACCTCGTAGACTGTCAGAGTAGCTGTATCCTAGGGACAGGAGAAACACCTGAGAACTATTTGTAGGTAATTATATTAGCTACCATGTAGTGAGCACTTACTTACCTGTCAGGGATTGCCTCCATTGTCACTGTTCCATACACCATGCTAGGTGATATCCCTGCCTTTTCAGATAAGGAAACTCAGGTCTGTAAGTAAGTGTAAAAACAGAAACTCAGGCCTGTCACTAAGTGTAAAAACAAAAGCCAGACCTAGATCTGTCTCTTCCAAAGCCAGGAAGCCAGGGCTCTTCCTTCCTTGGGTGCTTTAAAAAAAACAAACAAACACACATTTATTATTTATTTGGAGTGTATGTGAGAGAAAGAGGCCGGTAGAAAGAGAATGGGTGCACCAGCACCTCCAGTTGCTGCAAATGAACTCCAGACACATGTGCCACCTTGTACATCTTGTCTATGTGGGTTGTGGGGATTTGAACAGAGGCCTTTTGGCTTTTCAGGCAAGTACCCTGATCACTAAGCCATCTTTCTAGCCCAAATTTTATTTGTTTATTAGAGAGAGAGAGCAGTAGATAGAAAGAATGGGTGTGCCAGGACCTCTAGCCACTGCAGATGAACTCCAGATGCATGCACTACCTTGTGCATCTAGCTTACCTGGGTAGTAGGGAACCTGGGTCCTTAGGCTTTGCAGGCAAGTGCCTTGATCGCTCAGTCATCTTTCCAGTCCCTTTGCTTTGGGTGTTTTTTGTTTTTTGTTTTTTTTTAAATTGAAGACAAGATTAAGTGATCAGAGGACTCCATCTGAGACCCTGGAGAAACTAAGGTCACTCCATAAACTGAAATGAGACTGTTCAGAGATGACTTCAAATACTGCCAAGCTTGGCCTTGCAGAAGGCTCTGAGTCTTGGGTGGGCTGAAGGGATTGTGCCTACAAGTAAGTGTCCAGCAGTCATGGTGACAGCTAATCAGCAGAGAAAGTGAGGATGAAAACTGCACATTGAGTTAGTTATATCATGGCCATGTGAAAAGGGGCCTGGAGAAGGAGGATTGAAGGCAGAGTAGAATAGGCCAGGTGGCTTTGAGGGACAGGATTCCACATCATTTACCTTATCAATATATATATTTTTTCTGGTGTTTTCTATTTCAGATGTTTTCAAGCAGACATTCACTCAGCATCTACTATGTACAAGGTATGGCTCCTGGTATTTGGGGAGGAGAATTGGGGACAGAGGTGAATGAATCATAGCAAGCTTGCTGCCCTTAAGGGAAACATGAGGATGGACATGGGAATGGCAAAATTTTCCAAATGGCAAAGTAGCAGTCTGAGTAAAGACTGAGTACAAGGGCTCCCGACTCTACTTGACACATACGCCACTTTGTGCATCTGGCTTTATTTGGGTACTGGGTAATCGAACCCAGTCTGTTAGGCTTTGCAAGAAAGCACCCTTAACCGCTGAGCCATCTTTCATGTTTTTTGTTTGTTTGTTTTTCAAGTTAGGGTCTCACTTTAGCCCAGGCTGACCTGGAATTCACTATGTATTCCCAGAGTGGCCTTGAACTCACAGTGATCCTCTTACTTCTGCCTCTCAGAGTGCTGGGATTAAAGGTGTGTGTGTCACCAAGCCCAGCTGGAGACCTTTTTTACTTAGTATGTTACTTACTTTTGTATACCTGACAATACTTGAGAGAGACAACTTAAAGAAGGAAAGATTTATTTTGGCTCATATTTCAGACAAGAAGAGGCATAATGGAATACGCAGTTCATGGTGGCAGAAGCTGTTCACATCACAGCAGAGCAGAAGTACAGTGCATGGCAGGAAGTGAGCAGAAATAACATCCCCAAAAGACCACCTCCAGTGACCCATCTCCCTTAGTTAGGTCTGACCTCTCAGACTCTCTAGAATCATCCAAACAGCACTGCCAGCTGGTGATCAGACATTCAAAACATGAGCTTTTGGGTGGGAGACATATTAGATTCAAACCATGATAATCAGATTGCTGGTCCCTGGGCAGCAGATCCTGAAAGGAGTGTTCTTAGCTTCTGGCCTTCCTATCAAGAGCTCAGCTCAGAGCTGTCCTGTCTCCTCAAGTACAGTACTGCCTATCTGGGCAGTGGTCCCACTTGGGCCCAGAATTTACTGGTGGGTAGAGTGCTTCCTCCTATAAGAAGCCATTCTTGGCCATCTGTTGAGCTAAAGGGAGTCAGGGTAGGGTATGGGGTTACTGCCATCTGGTAGTCTGGCTCTGGCCAAGGCCTAGCCTTTCCTGGAGCTCCTTCAAATGAAATGACACTAGCCCATCTTTCTGGGTAAATCTGCACCAGACCCAGATTTACTTAGAGAAATGTAGTCATTTCTTGTTCTAGAAGGATGTGGAGAGGAATTCTCCCCTCTCTTGTTTGCTAGCTTGTCCCTAGCAGAAGCCTTAGACAGCCTTTCTGAAGCACAGGGGAGAAGTTCCAGGTCTCTGGTCCTAAAGGGATTATGTGTCTGTGGAGCAGTGAGGCCAGATCCCCTTTCTGCACATCCCCCCCACTCCTTGTTTTCTTTAGCAAAGGATAAGGGGGCCCTCTCTGACACTTGGATTTGGACCTCAGGACGGAGGTGACTAATCCTAACAGAATCAGCATGTGTTCTCATCACTCTGGCCCCAGCCTGATATTGTTACCAGATGAGAACATGTCTTATTGAGTTTCACTCAATGGTTGTGGAGACTGAGCACTTTGAGTAACAGACAGCCACACCATGTCCTAAATAACCCTGAACCCTCCTCCCTTGTCCTAGCCAGGCTGGGACCAGAGCCTGCTCTGGGGTTTTAGGATAGCACTTCATTACCGCTCACCCCCACTGCACATCTCTATTGGGTTAGGATGCCAGGGCCAGGTTCCCCTGTAAAGTAGTCTAGAGGTGGCCTCATGTCCCAGCTGCCCCCTGCTGCTAAATCCTGTCTCTGCCTGGGCCCTGGGCCCCCACAGGGAAGCTCCTTGGGCTTATACTATTTATTCTTCTCCCTCTGGAGATGAACATCTGCAACAAGCCCTCCAACAAGACAGCCCCTGAGAAGAACGTGTGGACGGCGCCTGCGCAGGCCATTGGACCATCCCCGGAGCTCCAGGGCCAGCGGTCTCGCAGGAATGGGTGGAGCTGGCCCCCACACCCGCTCCAGATTGTGGCCTGGCTGCTGTATCTATTCTTCGCAGTGATTGGCTTTGGGGTTCTTGTTCCCCTCCTGCCTCATCACTGGGTACCTGCTGGCTATGCTGTATCCTTGGGAATGGGTGGGGCTGGTACATGGAAGAGTAGGTAATGGACAGATAGCAGACAGAGGTCTAAGCTGGGCTCAAGGCTTCAGAGTTCACAGGGTGGTGCAGAGCAAGGTGGGCCCAGCGGATCCTCCTTCAGTCTTGAAGCCCCCAGTTGATTCCTCCTTTGGTAGGGTGAATGGACAGCTTAAAGATCCTTAGAGCATTGAAAATCCCATAAAGAGAGAATCTTACCAGCTTGGGTAAAAACAAAAACTGACAGTCTAAAACTTCTTGTCTGATTATACCTGAGCTAAAGAAATGTCATGTTAGGGGCTTGGAAATAGTTCTGTTGGAAGAATACTGCCTAGCATGTGCAAGGCCCGGGGTTCGGTCCTTACTAAAAATGGCAAGGTAGGGACTAATTATTGTTTCTTGTGAAAGAATTTTTCAGGGTACAATTCTTTCATATAGTAGGTTTCTTAGTACATTTAGTATGTGTGTGTATGTGTGGCTTTTCAAGATATGGTCTCTCTGTAGCTCAGGCTGGCCTGGAATTCACTATGTAGTCTCAGGGTAGCCTTAAACCCACAGTGATCTTCCTGCCTCTGACTCGCAAGGGCTGGGATTAAAGACGTGCACCATCATGCATGGCTAAAATGTGGTTTTATTTATAGACAAATTATACTAAACTCAGAACAATTTACAAGCTCACTGATTTTGTAAATCAGAACCTTTTAGGGTGAGAGTGAATATGCCAAGAAGTGACATAGAAATGTCCTGCAAGGGCTGGAGAGATAGCTTAATGGTTAAGCGCTTGCCTGTGAAGCCTAAGGACCCCAGTTCGAGGCTCAATTCCCCAGGACCCACGTTAGCCAGATGCACAAGGGGCACATGCGTCTAGAGTTTGTTTGCAGAGGCTGGAAGCCCTGGGGCGCGCTCATTCTCAATCTTACTTTCTCTATCTGCCTCTTTCTTTCTCTGTCACTCTCAAATAAATAAATAAAAATGAACAAAAAAATTAAAAAAAAAAAAAAAGAAATGTCCTGTAAGCTACTGGGAACAGTAACAAACATGGACTTGCCTAAGCCTAGAGCTGTGACTACCCTAGCCCTGGCCACACCCACAAAAGAAGAGGACATGGCTACTAGTCTGGGCATGTAATGTCATAGGCTTTTGTGTGCCCCTGTCCAGAGAGTGCAATGAGAGTGTCCTGGCATGGGCTTCATGAGGATTTTTTTTTTCTCAGGGAAAGAAGACAAGAGCAAGCTGGAGAGCCCAGGGCATAGTGTCAGCAGCCAGCTGAGTTTGGCTTCACTCAGGCTTTTCTTCTGTGCATATCAGAGCAGCTTTTCCAGCTCCTGGGTCTTACCCGCCGCTGTCTGCCAGGAAAGGTTCTGTTTTTGTCCAAGGGGTGGGTGGGATGGGGCACACGAGGAAGGATGTGAGTATTAGGGGGTGTACGCTATTAATATAAGCATGATTTCTTAGGAGATCTTAGAGCCTTGGGCTGGTGAGTGACAAGGTGAGTAGAGCGGGACTTCAGAGAAGACGAAGCTACCAGCAGTGTCATTCAAGGACTTACTAGTTCACTAGGGCCTAGGGCCTGATCATCAGCTCTGTGAGTGGACAAAGACTTCGCCTGAGGTGACCAATGAGTCTCAGTGTGAATAAGTGGGACACTTCATGTGACATTCTTCTGTGGCCTGGAATGGTTCCATCCCCCACTTGGAGTTACCTGGAGTTCTGCCATGACTATACCAAGGACACCAGGTGAATGAGCACATGGTTTGGAGTAAGGAGGATCAGAGCAGTAACAGTAGACGAAAGTAGCACTTAATGAGCACTTTTCATTTGATCCTTGTAATGCTCCCCATTTAACCAGTAAAGAAACTGGGGCTCAGAGAGGATAAATAACTCCTTGAGGCCACACAGCAGGTATCAGTAAAGCCAGAAGGGCTGTTCAGGAAGCCTGATTGAAGAAGTGGAATGGTTTTAGGGTTTGGAGTTCCACACTTTTGTTGTCCATTCACTTTGGGCCAGGTGGAAGCTCCCAAAGCCACCTAATCTGGCAGGCTGACTAGGGCTGTATGGTTCTGTCAACATCTCTTTCCACCAAATTCTTCCTTCTGTAGGCTCTCTCAGGGCTCCTGAAGAATGAAGTAGGGTAATGGTGAGTACCAAATTCATACTAGAGGCCTTGGGGGCATGCAAAGATGAGGTCTGGGTACTCGGGCTAGGTATACCCCATGCTGTGAGGTAGGGGCTCAGACAGTAGACCGTGAATCAGGAGGTATTTTCATAGCAGTCTCACCACATGCCCAGCAATACACCTGCTCTTTACACTTTCTTTTCTCCCAGCCATTCTCTCTCTCTCTCTCTCTCTCTCTCTCTCCCTTTTTTTCTTCCAAGCTAGGGTCTTACTGTAGCTCAGGCTGACCTGGAATTCACTATGTAGTCTTAGGGTAGCCTCGAACTCATGCCTCTGCCTCCCAAGTGCTGGGATTAATGGTGTGCACAACCACACCTGGTGTGCTTTCTCTCTCTTCTTTTTTCTTTTTTTGGTTTTTCAAGGTAGGGTTTCATTCTAGCCCAGGCTCACTGGAACTCACTTGGTAGTCTCAGGCTGGCCTCAAACTCACAGTGATTTTCCTGCCTCTACCTCCCAAGCTCTCTCTCTTTCTCTTTTCTTAAAGAAATAACTGATTTTGGGTGGGAGATATGGTTCCATAGTTAAGGTGTTTGCCTACAAAGCCTAATAACCCAGGTTTGATTCCCTAGTACCCACGTAAAGCCAGATATCCGAAGTGGCACATACATCTGGAGTTCCTTTGCAGCAGCCGTGGTGCACCCATTCTGTCTATCTCTCTTCTAACTCTCTTAGCTTGCAAATAAAGAAATAAAAATATTAAAAAAGAAAAATGCTGATTTAATCCTTTTGTGTTGATAAATATATCAGAACTTTACATTATACCCCATAAATACAATTTTTTGTTTATATTTATTTATTTGAGAGTGACAGACAGAGAGAGAATGAGGAGAGACAGAGAATGAGAGAGAGAGAGAGAGAGAGAGAATTAGTGGGTGCACCAGGGCCTCCAGCCACTACAAACGAACTCCAGTTGTGTGCACCCCCTTGTGCATCTGGCTTACGTGGGTCCTGGGGAATCGAGCCTTGAACTGGGGTCCTAATGCTTCACAGGCAAGCATTTAACCGCTAAGCCATCTCTCCAGCCTGCCATAAATACAATTTTAATTTCTCAATATAAAACATATTTATTTAAAAAACCAAAATGCAACATAAAATAAAAAATCTGTGGTAAAATTATGGGTGCTTTTTGTATAAGCTATCTTTGTTTTCATATTTCTTTTTTTCTAATTTTTTTTTTGTTGTTTTTTTTTGAGGTGGGATTTCACTCTAGTTCAGGATGACCTGGAATTCACTAAGTAGTCTCAGAGTGAGCTCAAACTTACAGTAATCTTCTTACCCTTGTCTTCCTAGTGCTGTGATCAAAGGCATGTGCCACCTTGCCCAGCTCCATCTAATTCTTGTGGGTAACCAAGAGGCAATAGCCTGTAATGTTTTGAGGACATCAGGGGTCTCCTTGGCCAACAACTCACTGGAAGGTATCCCACTGCAGGCATTGAAGTTTTTCTAATAACAATCTATATGGTTTCTGGGCATATTATCCACCTTTACTAGTGGATACTTCTGCCCAAACTCTTTTTGAAATTTATCTTATTGGTTTTCAAGGTAGGGTTTTGCTCTAGCACAGGCTGACCTGGAACTCACAGTGATCCTCTTACCTCTGCCAACCAATTGCTGGGATTAAAGGTGTGTGCCACCACGCCCAGATATTTATTTATTTATTTATTTGAGAAAGAGAAAGAGTCAGAGAGAGAGAGGGGGAGAGAATGAGAATGGGTGCACCAGGGTCTCTAGCCACTGCAAACAAACTCCAGACACATGCTTCCCCTTGTGCGTCTGGCTTACTTGGGTCCTGGAGAATAGAACCTGGGTCCTTTGGCTTTGTAGGCAAATGCCTTAACGGCTAAGCCATTTCTCCAGCCCTCTGTCTCTGCTTTTTTTAGGTAAGGTCTCACTGTAGCCCATATTGGCCAGGAATTCACTATGTAGTCTTAGGCTGGCCTAAGACTCATGGAGATCCTCCTACCTCTGTCTCCTAAGTGCTAGGGTTAAAAGCATGTACCACCATATCCAGCCCCCCCCCCCTTTTATCTCTGAGGTAGGGTCTTGTTCTTTATCCCAGGCTGATCTGAAATTCACTATGTATTCTCAGGGTGGTCTCCAACTCACAGTGATCCACCTACCTCTGCTTCCTGGAATTAAAGGTGTGTGCTACCATGCCCAACTCTTTTTTTTTTTTTTTTGAGGCAAGCCCAACAGACTGGCCTCTTTCTTTTTTCCTCTTTCTTTCTTTTTTAATGAGAGTTATTTGAGAGAGAGAGAGAAAGAAAGAGAGAGAGAGAGAGAGAGAGAGAGAGAGAGAGGGGGAAGGAGGGAGAGAAAGAGGCAGAGAGACAGTTTGATGCATGGGCCACCTTGTGCATCTGGCTTATGTGGGTACTGGGGAATTGAACCTGGGTCCTTAAGGCTTCATGGGCAAGTGCCTTAACCACTAAGCCACTCACAGGTAGGACTACCATGAGTTCAAGACCAGCCTGAGACTACATAGTGAATTCTAGGTAAGCCTGGGCTAGAACTAGATCCTATCTAGAAAAACAAAAACAAATAAACAAAAAACAACAACAACAAAAGAATTTGGCAACATAGCCTTAATTCTTTTTTAAAAAAATTTTTATTAACAACTTCCGTGATTATAAAAAATATCCCATGGTAATACCCTCCCTCCCTCCACTTTCCCCTTTGAAACTCCATTCTCCATCATATCCCCTCCCCATCTCAATTAGTCTTTTATTTTGATGTCATGATCTTTTCCTCCTCTTATGATAGTCTTGTGTAGGTAGTGTCAGGCACTGTGAGGTCATGGATATCTAAGCCATTTTGTGTCTGGAGGGAGCACATTGTAAGGAGTCCTAGCCTTCCTTTGGCTCTTACATTATTTCCGCCACCTCTTCTGCAATAGACCCTGAGTCTTGGAAGTTGTGATAGAGATATTGTAGTACTGAGCACTCCAGTCACTTCTTTCCAGCATCATGATACCTTCTGAGTCGTCCCAAGGTCACTGCCATCTGAAAAGAGAAGATTCTCTACCAAAAGTGAGAGTAGCATTAATATAAGGGTCTAAGCATTAAGAGAAGTGCTTACTGGGCAGTTTGATAAGCATGGTATATACATTTATCCAGACAGCAGCAGACGTTACACCCCTAGGGCTCATGACTACCCCTGTTTTAAGTTTTCAGTATCAGGGATGTATTCCCTTTCTAGAATCTGAAACAGAAACTGACCTGTGTCAGGCCTGAAATGCTAAGGTCAGGACCCTATGGCTAATCCCTCTGTGGTAGCAGCAAGCACTACTACTGTGTGTGGACCCCATTACCAGATGGTTGTTCTCTTCTGTTTGGGACCTAAGGGTCTGTTGAGGAGATTTGATGGCTTTGGGGGAGGCTGGGGGTTGGAGGAAAGAGTGGCTCAGGCAGAATCTCTGTATAGAGGGAGTTGACATTGATATGAGAAGTTCTCTGGTTATAGAAAGCAGGTGGGGCTCCTAGTCTGTGGAGTGAGTCTTTAACTTTCTGGGCCAGTGCATGGGCTCCATCTTTGTTTGCCATCTTGTGGTGCATCTAACTGCAGTCTCCATCGATCCAGCAGATGCCAATGTGCGGGACAAGAGCTATTCCGGGCCCCTGCCTATTTTCAACCGCAGTCAACATGCTCACGTCATTGAAGACTTGCACTGTAACCTGTGCGACGTGGATGTGTGAGTGCATGAGAGTGACTGAGTGTGCAGTATGTATGGATCAATGGGTGTGCTTGGGGTTATATCCAGGATGGAGAGGGGCATACCTTGGAACTCTTGTGTTTTACATACTGAAGAGTCCCACCACTTGAGAGGCTAAGGCAGGAGGATTACTGTGAAGCCAACTAGGGCTATGTGATAAGATCTTGTCTCAAAAACAAAACAACAACAGAAGTCCTGATAGAGTGACCTGAGAAGGTGAGGAGGTAATTGGAAAAAGATGAGAAGTAGCATTTGCAACAGTAAGAACAGGAAGCATTTGGCAGTGCCACAAACATTTCTGAATGACTAATTTGGCAGTGATATTCCCAGCCCCTCACAATTACCCAGATAGTGGTAGTAGGGGAGCTAAGGCTTGAATATTCTGTGTTAAAACCTGTACAAGCTGGGCATGGTGGAGCATGGCTTTAATCCCAGTACTCCGGAGGCAGAGGCAGGATCACTGTGAGTTTGAGGCCAGCCTGAGACTACAGAGTGAATCCCAGGTCAGCCTGGTCTAGAGTGAGACCCTACCTCAAAGAACAAACAGACAAACAAAAACCATGTACAATACCCCAGTCAAGTTGGGTAGCAGCTTCTCACTTCACAGAAGATAAATAGCTCACTGCTCAGAAAGCTGAGAGGTATTCCAGCTACTGAGCAGCAGGGTTAGGGTCCTAACCCCAGCTGCCTGGGCCCTGAGCAGATTCTCTCCCTTAGTTGTCCTTGAGGAGGCCGAGGCCAAATGAGGACAGGAGTTGATGTGGAGTATCCACGCTCCATTGGCTGGAGCCAGCACCTCTCTAGGACCTCTCCCTACACTTTTGGAGTTTTCAGTCTCCCAACATCAGGTGGGGTGGAGGTGGGGACAGAGTGTTGATCAAGGCCAGCTCCACATTTGGAATCTGTTGACCCAGGCAGCCAAGATTGAAGGGGTTTGTCACCTTACAAAAATCAGAAGGTAGCTAGGTGTGGTGGCGCACGCCTTTAATCCCAGCACTTGGGAGGCAGAGGTAGAAGGATCACTGTGAGTTCAAGGCCACCCTGAGACTACAGAGTGAATCCCAGGTCAGCCTGGTCTAGAGTGAGACCCTACCTCAAAGAACAAACAGACAAACAAAAACCATGTACAATACCCCAGTCAAGTTGGGTAGCAGCTTCTCACTTCACAGAAGATAAATAGCTCACTGCTCAGAAAGCTGAGAGGTATTCCAGCTACTGAGCAGCAGGGTTAGGGTCCTAACCCCAGCTGCCTGGGCCCTGAGCAGATTCTCTCCCTTAGTTGTCCTTGAGGAGGCCGAGGCCAAATGAGGACAGGAGTTGATGTGGAGTATCCACGCTCCATTGGCTGGAGCCAGCACCTCTCTAGGACCTCTCCCTACACTTTTGGAGTTTTCAGTCTCCCAACATCAGGTGGGGTGGAGGTGGGGACAGAGTGTTGATCAAGGCCAGCTCCACATTTGGAATCTGTTGACCCAGGCAGCCAAGATTGAAGGGGTTTGTCACCTTACAAAAATCAGAAGGTAGCTAGGTGTGGTGGCGCACGCCTTTAATCCCAGCACTTGGGAGGCAGAGGTAGAAGGATCACTGTGAGTTCAAGGCCACCCTGAGACTACATAGTAATTTATAGGTCAGCCTGGGCTAGAGTGAGACCCTACCTCGAAAAACAAAACAAAACAAAATCAGAAGGCCTGCAGCATTGGCTTGCTGAAAACTTGGCACCAAGTCATGCTGTCAAAATTGTCAGCACGTTTCTGTGTAGCTATGCTGGCAGTTGCTTTCCATTGGTGGAGCACTTCCCTGATGCTACCCGGAGATGGGAAATCCTATTTATGCCATAAGGGGGCCTCATCCCACTTGCCAACCTATGAATTCGCCTAAATGGCAGCTCTCTCTTCCTCCTCTTTTCCCTCTCCTTCTGTCCCCTCTCTTCCCCTCCTCTGTCTTCTTTTCTTCCTCTTCCTCTTCCTTTTTAAAAAATATTGTTTTTATTTATTTGACAGAGAAAGAGAGAGGGAGAGAGAGAGTAGGGATGCCAGTGGTCTCCAACCACTACAAACAAACTCCAGATGCATGCACCCCTTGTGCAGCTGGATAACGTGGGTCCTGGGGAATTGAGCCCGAGTCCTTTGGCTTTGCATGCAAACACCTTAACTGCTAAGACATCCCTCCAGTCCTCTCCTCTTCCTTTTGTTTTTGAGGTAGGCTCTCGCTGTAGCCCAGGGCTGACCTGGAATTCACTATGTAGTCTCAGGCTGGCCTCAAACTCACATCAATCCTCCTACCTCAGCCTCCTGAATGCTGGGATTAAAGGTGTGTGCCACCGTGCCTGGTTCCCTCTTCCTCTTTTGGCTTCTTTCAGATTAGCCCACACAGAAAGGTTTTCTGGAAGTAAAATTCCTCTAGAATGGCAAGGAAACTGACCCCAAGCCAGAGCTGTTAGAACATTGCAGGTCCTACTTCAGCATCTATGCTTTCTGCCTTGGCCCCACTCCTATATCATGTGTATAAAGTGGGTGCAGGGATCCTTTCTTGAAATGGAGGCCTTCCTTCTGTTTTATGTGACCATTTCATAGTGTCACAGTCTCAGAGCAGGACCCCACAACGCATCTGCCATCCATCTCTTTCCCAGTACCGCATTTTGGATGTGGCACCTTCTCCAGGGGGGTCTCACCCAGAGTTTCCGCCAGAGGGCGCGCAAGCTCCTCATCTCTGTTCAGACAGAGGCGCCTGGTGGGTAATTGGGCACTAGGCTACACTGGTTGCCAGAGGGCACAATGGGCTAGCCTACTGTGAGGTGCCTTCTGCCCCTAGGAGTGCACGCTCCAAGCACTGCAGCGCCTGCAACAAGTGCGTGTGCGGTTTCGACCATCACTGCAAGTGGCTCAACAACTGTGTGGGAGAAAGGAACTATCGGTGAGAGTGGGCTGGGCGCCTGGGTCCTGGGGATGTGCATATCTGAGTGCATCGGTCCCCGGGTCATTTGTAAGGTGGTGCAGGTGGGGGTGGGGGTGCTTGGAACATCTAGCCTCTGGTGTGCACCTGCCCGGAGAGGGTGATGAGCCTGATTTGCAGCCTGAGGTGAATGAAGGTGGATTTGGAGTCTTCCACCTTGTTGGTCCAAAGAAAGATGGGGAGCCTGATAAGTGGTTACCTATCTTCAGGCTCTATGACTTTGACTTCTGAGGAGTTGGGGCTTTGGGGTCAGGAACCTGGCTCCCCATCCCAGTCATGGGCCCTTCTGAGCTCCTGTCCCTTACCAAGCTGGAGCTCCTGAGTGCTGACAGCTGCCCATGGCTGGGCCAGGCTCTTTCTACACAGTGTGGCATCTGCTTTACTGGGTGTCCTGCTCTTGGTGCTCGTGGCCACTTATGTCTTCGTGGAGTTCTTTGTCAACCCCATGCGACTTCGCACAAATCAACACTTTGAAGGTCAGTGTGGGTTCCAGGCACGTTTCCTGCCATTCCCTAGGCCTGTCTGGTTACCACCCTCTCCTCTGGTCCTGGCTGAGTACAGTCTGCTTTGCAGTCCTGAAGAATCACACAGATGTTTGGTTTGTGTTCTTGCCTGCTGCCCCTGTGGAGACCCAGGCTCCTGCCATCCTGGCCCTGGCTGCCCTCCTCATCCTTCTTGGCCTGCTTTCTACAGCCCTTCTTGGCCACCTGCTCTGCTTCCACATCTATCTCAGTAAGTGTCTCCTCCACACCTGTCTGTAGACTGCAGAGGAGTACCATGTCAGGCTGTAGAACTCCGAAATCATGCCCTTACAGTGTTGGCTGGCTGTTTGTGGTAGGCTCCAGCTCACCCCACTGCACAGTACAAGCGTGGATAGTTTTGAACCTGGTGGATAGTTTGAACTGGTGCTGGCTGCTCTGTGGCCCCCTTTCCACTGCTGACCCTTCCCTTCTTACCTTTACCAGTGTGGCACAAACTCACCACCTATGAGTACATTGTGCAACACCGCCCAGCTCAGGAAGCAAAGGAATCCCACAAGGAGCTCCAATCCTGTCCCCCTAAGATGCGGCCCATTCAGGTATAGAGGTGGCTTACTGGGCTGAGGGGATGGGGATGGGCCTGGGTATGTGGGCCTGCGTGTGTGTGGGGGGAGAGGGCTGTGCAGTAAGGACCAATGAGGAGACTTCTCAAGGGAAGCAAGCGTGGAACAGCAGCTGGAGTAGGAGTGCTGGGATGGCAGAGCCAGACGGAGGATTGTTTCTGCAACCCTGTGTACATGTCCATCCATTCTTCACGTGTGTGCTGGAGGGAGCCAGTGACCAGACCAGATAATTGAGTGGATGGTCAGTTTGGAGCCATCAGTTCTCTTCTTGTGACCTTGGAACCTTATATCCATTATCTTGTTTGAGTTTAGAATTCAGAGAGCAGATACAGTTACCAACTCATGTTGGTGATGAGTATACTGATGTATAGAAAGAATAAATACAGAAGAGATGGCTCAGCAATTAAAGGTGCTTGCTTGTACAGCCTGCTGGCCCAGGTTCAGTTCCCCAGTACCCAGGTAAAGCTTGATGTGCAAAGAGTTCTTTTTTAGTGTTAAAATGCCCTGGTGCACCCATACACACATTCTCCCCCCGTCTCTCTCTGTCTCTCTCTCTCTCTCACACACACACACAAATAAGAAAAAGTAAACAGAAGCCATGTCTGGGAGGAGTTAAGATCTACATACACATAGTACACACACACACACACACACACACACACACACACACACAGTAGGTACCTTGTAGCCTAGGCTTTGTCCTGGCCAGACCAGCTGCTGACCAGCCTATCCCCATTCCCACGGCCCCTGGCTTCCTGAGGTCAGCAGCTGGGGGTGGAGGTAGTCCAGTCCTCAGAGCCCCTAGGGACCAGGAAGGCAGGGGGCCCAGGCAGGCTTTGGTGGGAAGCTTGAGACCTGCATCCCAAATCCTCATGGCAACTGGACACAAACATAAGCTGGAGGGCGGGTTGGAAAAGGGACCCCGCCTCTCTTTTTCTCATCAGTAGGGCTGGACCCTGCCTGTGGGCCAGGCTGGGGGAGTACTGGCAGTTGGTAAAGCACTCCCTTTTGTACCACCATATACTACCTGGTAAACACATTGGTAGCCATCCTAGGGTATGGGCTCATTCAGGCAAGGCTTGCCTTGGGATGTCTAGACTCTGGGGTCTGTGTCCTTGCCCTACTTAGACTTTGGGACCTGAAATTTTAATTTCTCTTCTGTCCATCTACAAATGACTTGAGGGAGGCTTACCCAGTAGGAGCTGAGTGCTTGTCCCCTTTTATAGAGGTGATAGCTGAAGCTGAGAAGAGCCAAGGTACCACCCAGGAATGGGCAAGTGTTTGAAGGTCTCTGAGGGAGGATCTTGAGGGAAAGTTTTGAAAGGAGGAGGGAGGTGTGAGTGGAAACACCTGGTGACAATTTTGTATTTTTCCAGCTGGCTAGGGCCTGGCTCCTATCCCACCTTGAAACCCAGGGGCACAAGGGTAGGCTTTGTCCCCCTCTTTAAAATTTTTTTTTCAAAGTAGAGTCTTGCTCTAGCCCAGGCTGACCTGGAATTTACTAGTCTAGAGTGGCCTTGAACTCATGGTGATCCTCTAACCTTCCAAGTGCTGGGATTAAAGGCATGTGTCACCATACCTGGCCACCTCTTTTGGGCCATAGAAGGTGCTGAGTTCACACTGAAGAAGAAGAGTGATGTGGTTAAGGTTCTAGTCCCTAGGGCTGTACTCTGACCTCTAAACCCTGGGCTGCTCTGCCTAGGCAGGTATTCCCCAAAGGGTCAGTCTGGGCAGAGGTTGGTCAGGAGCTTGCTGGGGGCTTTAGTCTTTGCACCTGTACAGCCTGCTGGCAGCTGGCTGGGCCTTTCCCTGGTCCCCAGAACTAACAGGGCCCCATCAGGCAGCCTCCCTACCCCCACCAAGCAGGAATGCGGGAGGGGCCCCTCTCTCTAGCCGTTGCCCCCAAACATAGGCTTGTTTTAGAGACGGCTTGCTGTTACAGTGTCTTTTCTGCATTAGTCAGGACGCCTTGGTCACCATGGAAACAGCTGTCTAGTTAGGCGACAGCTGTCCTGGTGCTCCCCTCTGCTCCCTGGCCACACCCCTCAGCCTCTGCTGCACACCCTTCCCATCTCTGGCTAGCTTTTCCTTGGCTTCTGTGCTTTCACGTGTAGTCGCCAGCAGAGCTGGAATGCACCTCCTGCATGCTGTGGTACTAGCCAGGTTACTGATAGCCCTTTCACTTTGGAGGCTTCATCTGTTGCCTGTGGAGACTGGTGTGGAATGGAGGCTGCAGTTCTGTTCCATCATCTGCAGCCTCCCCTTTTGTGGTGTGGGAGGTAGTGACCCTGCACAGCGCATGCACCTTTCCCAGCAGCCAGGACTCCACCCTGCTACAGTGCTCTCCCCTACCCCTGCTGCCATGGGCTCACAACTTCATTTGTACAAGCTGGTCTCCTCATCAGGAAGAGAATCAGCTCAGACTCTGGAGCTCTGAGAGGGGCCAGGAGCTGGAGAGGGCTGCACTGAGCACTCTTCCCTACCAACTCCTTGGCTGAACAGCCCTTGCCCAGACTATTTGACACAGGGGTTTGCAGCCTTACTGTAGCAGAGTAGGTAGTTTGAATAGAGGAAGTAAGGCCTGGTGATGGGGTAAGATCCAGAAACGGGTGCATGAAGCCTCACTCTGAAGAAGGCAAATCAAGGAAGACAGCCCCTGGCCCTGGAGTGAGGCCTGCCAGCTTCCAATGAGGCCAGTGAGAGTCTGCTGTTCCTGACTAGGTGGGCTCAGGGCTCATGGGCCCTGGATCCACTCCTGGCCTTCAGCTTCCTGACACTCACCTTCCCAGGAGATGGAGTTCTACATGAGGACCTTCAGCCATGTGCGCCCAGAGCCCCCTGGCCAGGCTAGGCCAGTGGCAGTGAATGCCAAGTGAGTATCACCTAAGGTGTCTCCCACTAGCATGGCAGGGCAGTGGGAGGTAGGAGAAAGGTGGGCGGGCCAAGGTGAAGGAAAGGGTCTCCCCAGCCCAGCATGGTCTTAGATGAATCAGTGCCTCCCTCTCTGACCTCTGCCAGGAAGGGGACCTCTAGCAGGGAGAGACTTGGGGAACAGAACTCAGAGCTTGCTCTCCTGCTTTCTCCTCAGTCCTTCCCAGTTTCTTGCCACCCAGGGACAAGTGGAGACACCGCGGCCCTCTTCCCCAGATACACTGGCTCTGCCTCCCCCAATCCAACACCAGGTAGGAAAGTCTGGGTTTGGCCCCGTGTCCACATGGAGGGAGAGGGAAAAGAAGCTTTTATCTGGTTCAGGCCTCTGTTTTTTTTTTTTTTTTTCAAAGTGGAGTCTGGGAAGCAGCTCTTATTTCCTCTGTCCTTGTTGCAGGAAAAGAGGAAGCGGCGCATGTATAGGTTTCTAAGGTCTGGGATCTTGGACATGGAGTCCCGGCTGCCCAGGCTAAGTGGTGAGTTCCTGGGCCTGGGCCTACTTGGTGAGTTGCAGGGAGGGGCTGGCAGTAAAATTCGAGGAACACCTTACAGTTTTATGTTCTCATCCACTGACAGGGACCCAAGCCCCCAGCGACAGCTTGACCTCTTCATCATCAGATTCCACCAGCGCCAGTCCCATGTATACTGCGGGTCCTGCAGGCGCCTACCATTCACCGTCAGCCGAGTCCATGGACGAGATTCCAGTGGCGCAGACGCATCTGGGCAGTGCTGCCTTGGGCGCTCCGGCTGGCAGGGCCCGAGAATCTGGGCTGAGGCTACAGGCTCGTGTGCCCGCCGTTTTTGTGAGCCCCAGCAGCGGCGAGCCAGGGGCGCCTGGCGGCCAGGAAGGTGGCCTGCCTTAGTTGGGCCTAGAGGCAGGAGGGCCAGAGGAGGATTGATGGCCCGACTCTATGCAACACCCCACCCTCGCCCCACCAACTGCACTTTAGGGGGCATGCTCCGGCGGCCGGCGGGATCGGCCTTCCTTGCCCAAGACTCAGCAATATCCGCCCCACCGGTCCTGATGCTCCAATAAATTTTTTTATGCTTTTGCTGACTTAGTGTTTGCTTTCCTTTTTATTTTTGTTTTCTTGTAGTATCTCACTCTAGCCCAGGCTGACCTGGAACTCTAGTTCCATGCTAGCCTTGAACTCTCCTCCTACCTGTCTCCCAAGTGCTGGGATCAAAGGTGTGCATGTGCGCTTCAGGCTCTGTTTACTTTCTTTTTCTTAAATTGTTTTTTTGAAGTAAGGTCTCACTCTAGCCCAGACTGACCTGGAATTCACTCTGTAGTCTCAGGGTGGCCTTGAACTCATGGCGATCATCCTATCTCTGCCTCCCAAAGTGCTGGGATTAAAGGCGTGTCCTCTGTTTACTGTTTTAAAGGCAAGGACCATGAATTTTCCCCTGTCTGGGGATAGAGTAGGTAGGGTGGGTCCCTGGGTGACTAGTTACATGGAGATACTTTCTCAGTGCTCAATACTGGTGGCTATGGGTCTGATGGTTTGGAAAGGTCCTCCCGCAAGGATGACTTTTTTTCACTTTTTTTTCCCTCCCCACTTTTTAAAAAATTTGTTTTTTCGAGGTAAAGTCTTGCTCTAGCCCAGGCTGACATTGAATGTGTCAGGCTGGCCTTGAACTCACAGTGATCCTCCTATTCCTCCTAAGTGCTGGGACTAAAGGCTGTACCTTGAATCCACCACTGGCTTTTTTTTTTTTCTTTTGAGGTAGGGTCTCACTCTAGCCCAGGGTGACCTGGAATTCACTATGTAGTCTCAGGTTGGCCTCAAACTCACAAGACCCTTCTACCTCTGCCTCCCTAGTGCTGTGATTAAAGGGGTACACCACCATATCCAGCCCCTCTTTTTTTAAAAAAAATTATTTATTTGAGAGGGAGAGATAAGCAAGCTAGGGCCTTCAGCCACTGCACACAACTCCAGATGCATGTGCTACCTTGTGCTTCTGGCTTACATGGGTCCTGGGGAATTGAATGTGGGTCCTTCGGCTTTGCAGACAAGTACCTTAACTGCTAAGCCATCTATCCCCTGCCCCTTTAAGTCTTTTCTTCAGAGCCCTGTGTGATGGCACACTCCTTTGGTTCCAGTACTGGGGAGGCAGGGTAGGACAATTGCTGTGAGTTTGAGGCTAGCCTGGGATTACAGAGTGAGTTTCAAGTCAGCCTGGGCTAAAGTGATAATATACCTTGAAAACAACAGAAATATTCTGGGTTGGACAAATGGCTTAGTGGTTAAGGTACTTGCCTGCAAAGCCAAGGGACCCAGTTTCAATTCCCCAGTACCCACATAAAGCCAGATGCACAAGGGGACACATGTTGAGTTCACTTGCAGTAGATGGAAGCCCTGGTGTGCCCATTCTCTGCCCCTTTCTCAAAAAATTAATTTTTTTTTCATTGCGGGGGTCAAACCCAGGATTTTGTGCATGCTAGGAAAGTACTACACCACTGGGTTAAATATCCCTCCCTTTTCTCTTTGTAGCCAAGGCCGCCCTCAAAATTTCAATACTGAAATTACAGGCACGGGCTACCACGCCCTGCAAGGTGATTTTTCTTGAAGATAGGATTTGCAGTTGGAGACTGAAGGACTGGGCTGCAGAGGCCGCAGGTAGCTGGCCGCGTTGCATTGCCCAGAGGTGGAATGAAAAGGAGGTCGCTGATCATCCCGAGGTTCAGGAGCTATTTCCTGGCGCTGATCTGTCAGAGCACCGGGATCCTAGGGGTAGGCAAACCTGATTGCCTTTTCTCCCCCCAGTGTGAGAACATGTAGCTGGAGAATGTCACACACTGGGTGGGAGCTGTAGCCCCTGTCACTGAGGAAAGGGATCTTCTTGCCCGCTCCAGCTCCTAACTACCTCGGAATGACGCCTTAAGAAGCTGTATTTCTCCTGAGGGTTGAGGGCCAGCTTGAACTTGGGGTGGGGGGGGCATCCGAGACCATCCAGAGCTGCGAGTGTGGCTCTTGCCGCCCCAGGACCGCGGAGCTGTGGGGGAGGGGCGCGATGAGACGTCTCCCGAGCTGTGCGGGCCCGGAGCACTGACAGCCGAGAGGGCGGGGTCTGATGGGCGGAGCAAGCGTGACCTTGGTCACTCTCCCGCCGAGACAGCCTGGGGGTGGGACTCGTTGTCTCTATGGTGACCAAGAAACAGGGGATAATACCGTGGAGCCGCCCGGGCTGCAGTCCCGCCCGGGAGCCGGCAGGGAGCGGAACTGCGGAGCCGCCTGGTCTCCCGCATCTGTTGGTTCATTCCTGTGTCCTGTCCATCTGAACGCAGGCTGCAGGAGCAGCCACAAGATAGAAGCCGGTAGGAGATCTGGATGATCACCCTGATCAATATCTTGCACGAGTGGTGGTGGTGGGGGGGTTCCAACCCCAGATGGTACCGATCTGAGGACACCAGCTTAGCGGCCCTGCCCTGGCACCAAGCGTTCCAACCCTCCAGCCCCCACTTCCTTGCCCTAGTGATTGATGACTCCAGCTGTCCCAGCGGGAGCGGAGGGATTAGGCTCAGTGCAGGAGCCTGGCCACTTCACCCAACGTCTGCAGACCCCAGGGCTGCTGCCAGACTCTGCACCACCTGAACAGCCCGAGAATACCAAGAATCTGTTTTCCACAGACAGGAGGAAACATGAGACATAGGGGCCTTTGTCCTTTGGGACAAGCATCCTGTAGCACCCAAGCTCCCTTGGGTCCTTGAACCAAGTGCAGGGCTTTGGGTCCCTGGTAGGAGTCTGCATCTTGGAAGAAGGAAAGCGTACTGCCTAGGCTTCTACAACGGTCTCTGAATGTGGGATCCCTGGGCACTCACTGTCTCAGAGGCAAATTTACGCATGGGTGGGTGGGTTGGTCACCAGAAAGGGACCTTCTGTGTTAAGACCACTGATGGTGGAAGAGGAGGAAGGGGTGAAGGAGTCCAGGTCATGGCCATGGAGGCTCTTGTTTAAGGCAGGGCTAAAGATGGTGGCTGAGACTAAGGGTGTGGTCAGGAGGTTGCAGTGGGTGTGGTGGGGTTGAGGGAAGACTGCTCAATATCATGCATGGGAGTATGTCAATGTCAGCTATTGTGGATTGTATGGTGGGGGCTGAGTGTGTCAGGGGCTGTCAGCATGTGGATAAAGGGGAGTGCTGAGGGTGTGGTCAAGGAACCTTTGATCAGGGCTGTGGGTGAGGAGTAAGGTGAGTGAGGGTGGCTGAGGGGTCTTCAGGGTGCGTATGAGGGATGTAGAGTGGGGCTTACAGGTGCGGTCAGGGAGACCTCAGTACAGGACTTGTTTTGTTATGGGAGTTTCAGAATAGGGCTGTGGGTGTGGTCAGGGGACTGTGGTGCAGGGCTGAGGGTGTGTGGTCAAGGGATTGCAGCGCAGAGCTATGGGCAGCTGGGACACTTTAGTGCAGAACTGAGCATATATTAAGAGGTTCTTAGGGTAGGCTTGTTGGTGTGTTTGTGTGCAGGTGGAAGCTGAGAAGAGGGTCAGGCCCAGAGCTGGTCAGTGTGGATGAACAAGGTGGAAGCGCAGTGCTGTGGGTGTGGTCAGGGGTACAAGGCTGAGGGTGTGAGACTCAACCAGGGATGAGTACCTCTGAGCTGTGGGAATGTGGACTGGTGTGGCCATGCTCAGGGTGTGGAAGGGACCCTAAATGGAAGGCTGAGGCACAGGCAAAGGGTTGTGTGCTTTAGTGGAGGATGGTAGCACCAAGATCATGGCCTTCGGACATGGAGGACTTCCGAGGGCTAGTCACTCTACAACCCCACCCAGCCTGCATTAAATCTCCTGCTTCTCCTAAACTCCACCGGCTTGGAGCTATGGCTCCGATTGGTGGCAAGAAGCCAGGAAGCCATGGTTGTGCCCTAGGCACAGGGAGTGCTGGCATGCCCCACCCGTGGGCCCCTGCTCCCTAGCCCAACCCAGCCCAGCCCAACAGCACTGAGAGCTTCTCCCTGAGCCACCCTGACACCATCCTGCCCTTAGCAACACTCTCCAAGCAGCACCACCCTCCCTTAGCAACTGTCTCCAGGCTTCACAAACTGTGGCCAGGCCAGCCCCAAGTTCCTGCTCCCCTCATGTTTTTGTTTAATAGCAAATAGTAACAAGGCCCGGGCTGGGCCAGCTGCACCCCTGCCTAGGGCAAGCACTGCCCTTGCTCCTGCTCCCTTGTCAGGGCTGGGCTGGGCTGGGCTGGGCCTTGCTGGATCTTCTTGAACCTTACAAAGACACTGCCCTCACTAAATGCTTGGCCTGGCACTGATCCAGCTTGGCATGAAGCTTCTTGAGAAAGGGGCTGCTCTACCATCCTTACTTCCACCCAAGAAGGCCTGTGCCAAAGTTGTGGCCCCAGCTGCTGCCCTCACAGTCTTTCTGGACAGTGCCACTTTGTTCTCAGCGTGGTGTGGGCATCCATGATTTCATCTTTTGAGCTCTACTGAGAGCCAGTGCTTAAGTATAGGACTTTCCTGCCCATAGCATTTCCTGGGGGTTTGGGGGTTCAGGCAGACACCAGGCAATCCAGATCTGACTCTGAGGGTCTGTAATAAAAATGCTACTCACACCTCGTGGCTTTTGAAATGGAGGTAAGTTTATTATGGTATAGGGGAGGAGTAGGCAACTTGGTTGGGAGGTGACCAAAGAGGTCTCCACAGGGTGGCATGGCAGCAAGCACTGATGTAGCTGGGCTGGAAGAGAGCTTCCGCAAGTTCGCCATCCATGGTGACCCCAAGGCCAGTGGACAAGAGATGAACGGCAAGAACTGGGCCAAGCTGTGTAAGGACTGCAAGGTGGCTGACGGAAAGGCTGTGACGGGGACTGATGTTGACATTGTCTTCTCCAAAGTCAAGTAAGCCTTGGGCAGCCCTCTACTTCTTATGTTCCCAAAAGATGGGGAGGGGGTTGAGGGAGGGACCTGGAGTCAAGGAGGACATCCAGAAGGTCTCATGGTACCCATGGTAACTGGCAGGGCAAAGTCTGCCCGAGTCATCAACTATGAGGAGTTCAAGAAGGCCCTGGAAGAACTGGCAGCCAAGCGGTTCAAGGGGAAGAGCAAGGAAGAGGCCTTTGATGCCATCTGCCAACTGGTGGCAGGCAAAGAACCAGCCAACATTGGTGTCACTGTAAGTGCCCCACTGGTCTCCAGTTACTGAGGAGGGTGTGGGCAATCTCTGCTGGGGGTGGGTCAGGGCCAGGCTCCCTCTCAGATGTCCTTGGGGGAACTCTGTCCAAACAGAAAGCCAAAACAGGGGGTGCCGTGGACCGGCTGACTGACACCAGTAAGTACACTGGTTCCCACAAAGAGCGTTTTGATGAGAGCGGCAAGGGCAAGGGGATTGCTGGACGGCAGGACATCCTGGACGACAGTGGCTATGTGAGTGCCTACAAGAATGCGGGCACCTATGATGCCAAGGTGAAGAAGTGAAGCCTGAAAAGGGGCCTCCCTCCGCCCTCCAGTGTGGCTGCCCCTGCTGGAGGCACAAGCCTGGGCTTAAGGAGCATGTGGAGCAAGAAAGCTTGGTCCCCTCCCTGCTGGACCTGCCAGAGCTTCCTGCCCAGTCCCATGGGGCCAGCTCACCAGACCTCTGGCCCAGACTGCTCTGTGTCCCTCTTTCCCTTCCTCTTGCCTCCCTGACTTCTGTCTGGGGACAGTCTGTAGCCTCACCATCCCAGCCTGGTCCCGGGCATGGCTGACTCCTGCCTGCTTGCCTCATATTTAAGCTGCTGCTCTGGCCAAGTGCCTAATTCTTACCCAGACCTCAATAAAGACACCTTTTGTACCAATGTGGCCTGATTGGGTATATGGTGATGAGGCCAGTGCCCCATTCAGTATCATCATCTCCCTTCATATACATCCTGCTGGGCTCCTTCTTCCCAGGAAAAAAGACACAAGTCCCTTCCATTAGTGCAGAGCCAGATGGGCTGAGATGGTCATTAGGGAAATGGAAAGCTTTTTACTGGGCCTGCAGCTAAGGCCTCAGTATGCAGACTTGGTCCTCAACATTTGCATAGCAGAAGGAGGGGTCAGATAGCTGACTTTGGCCTGGACCAAGCCTTGGCAGAGGCCCCAGTGCCAGGCCTTAGCTCTATGGCTGCCAACAGGGGGCTACTAGGGCAAGTCATTTTGGGACCTAGCCCAGAATCAGAAAATTCAAGGCCAGGAACCTGGGAGAGTAAATAGTTGACTCCCTTATTCAACAGAGGAAACTGAGGCCCAGAAAGGGAAAAGCTTTCTATAGATGAGGTCTGACTATACCTCTCTAGGCTAGGCCCCTTGTAGCATAGCAAGCCTCAAGACTGATTCTTGAAAGTGGGGCCTGATGGTCAGTGACTGATAGTCTGGTGTCCCACAGTAAGGGGGCTCTTGTGGATTCCCTCCCATCTGTTCACCACCCTGCTAGGGAGGGCAGGGTCTCTTTGCTCCCTTCCAGATCATCTGCTCACCAAGACCCTTGGAGCTGTTCACAGGCTTTGCGGTCAACTCCTTCCTTCCTGCAGTGAGAAGGAATCTGGTGGGACCTTCGGGCTTGTCCAGGAGGAGGAGATCTTAAGGCGCCACAGAAGACTTCAAAGGCACATGTTCACCAATACCCTCCTTACTGACCCAGACAGAAGCCAAACAATGCAATTGTGTATCCCCTCATCTCATATGCTGTTCTGGGATGTTCTGCCAAGACTGAGGATGGGAGGTACAAAGGAATGGCATGGCTTGGATAGGGACAAAGAACAGTCAGTTGGGAAGCAGAGGGCACAGGTTGGCACCTGCCTCGACAGAGTCTTGTCTCCCAGTTGCCAGAGGCTGACTCCTCACTGGGCTTTGTGGGGAGAGTTCCAGCTTCTCCCACCAGCAGATAGTAGTGAAATGATCCCTCCTTCTGTTTGAATTGAGAACTTTACCCCAGTGAGTCTAACGGGAAACCTAAACCCTTCTGGCTTCCACTTACTAAAAGATCTTCATAGTGAATAATGAGTTTGCCTGGGTCCAAACTGAGCCTCACTCCCACCTACTGAAGTGCGGGAGGAGGGTACCAGCCAACATGGAGGGGAGCAGCCATCTGTCCCTTCCTGTGACTAGCTGTGTGGTTTGGAAGAACCCCGAGAAAGAGCTGGATGAACTTCCCCCTTTTCTCCTTGAAAATTCATATAGAACCAGAAAAACTCAAGGCTCACTCGGGGGCCAGGAAGTCCCTGAGAGAACAAATGGGCCTAGTGGAATCTGGTATGTGGCAGTCACTGGTAAACAATGTCTCTGCTGCACCAACATCATGCTCCTTCTCAGGGTCAAAAGTTTTGGGCACCCTCCCTAGAGAGGCTAGGCTGGCAAGGAGGGGGGGTTAAGATCTGACAATGTAGCAGTAGACAACCCTTCATAAGGGCAGGGAAAGCCCAGGCCACTCAGGGTGGCCCTGCCCCTCCCCCTGGTCAGAGACCTGAGTGCCATCTGCACACCAGACTTGCTTTCTTTGTGGGCGAGGACTCTCTACTCATGTGCATTTGCTCCAGTGGTCTTCTGCCCTCTGCGCTGGGGCCAGTTAGCCCCACATAGTGACAGCTCTGGCCTTTCCCACACAGGAAAAATGCAGAATCTAAGATAAGTTTCCAGCAGCCCAAAGAGCCAGCCACTTTCTGTTACCAAGGGAAATGGCATGGAAGCGGCTTAGTCTGTTAGGCTCTTCGCCCCTTTGAGGGACTCTGAGCAACACTGGGGCTACCACTACTGCATGTTCACATCGGAGGCAGAAAGGGGTGGGGAGGTAGAAAGAAATACGGCTTCCCCCCCTGAGGCTTGCTCCATAGGTTGGCCTGTGAACCCCTGGGTTGGGTTCCTGAAATGTGACTCAGGGCTGCAAGGCCATTGGCTGACACTCCCTTTCTTAAGGCTTGGACTCTGTAGTCTCTCAGTGGAACACGGACAGGCGCAGGAAAGTGGGTCCCTAGGAGAAAGCGGATCAAAGTCTATGGATATAAAGAACTTCCAAGTGCGGGCTCTACGTGTCCTATGACTTGGTGCACAGTGTCGGTTGGAGTCAGGGCATCAATGAGTACTTATGCCTGTGCCTCCCCGCTTCCTGACATGACCCTGTACGGGAAGAGGAGTGGAGCCAGCAGAAGGCTAATCGCCTTTTGCTCTCTTGGCTAAAGCAGAAACAGATTTAGAACTCATTGCATTGTTTTCTCACTGAGGCTAAAAATGTCTGAGCAGTCACCATCAAAGAATAAGGTCCTCGTGTGTAAAATGGACATCAAGCCCAGAAGCTCAGAAGCTGCACCTCGGATGGGCTTGGCTCTTCTGTTTCTCTGCTGTCCAGATCCTCTGTGGCACCCTTCTCTCAATAGAGGAAGTCTCTCAGAGACAAGCCTCTACTGTCCTTCCCCTTAATGGAAAATCTGTAAGGAGCCATGCTGCCAAGCTCTTGCTACCTTCTCATCCTCTCCGTTCCGGAAGGGCCCACGCCACTCCCCTTTGTTGCCTGTACATTAGTGCTTCTTTCTGTAGCTTCTCCTAAATTCTTACCTTTGGCCCTACACTTTGCTAGTAACCTCCTGTTTGTTCTCAGGTGTCATTTGAACGTCCTCTGTGGACATTTCCTGGCATCGCATTTCTCAGGACGAATCTCCCATTACACAGTCTCAGGCACCATGTTCCACCTCTGTCCTTGCCCGGAAGTCCCTCTGGGGTCACTACTCTCTGCAGTCCTGGCTAGGGGGCCCTGCATCGTTCTTCCTGCTGCATCTTAATCTTAATCTGCCAGCACCACCCACATACCAAACCCCTGGAGTCTCTCCCTGTGGCTGTCTTTCTCAAATTTCTTCTCTTTAAAGCTTTTGTTTAAACCTGAAGACATGCATACTCAAAGCTTTGAGGTTCATTACATGAGCTTGTGCTTTTCCCCCAAACTGTGGGTTACTACTGACAGACACTAGATGCTGGCATCTTTTCATTATGGCAGGAGGAAACCCAAAACGTGTTTGGTGAACTAACATAGAATCTCTGAAATTTCTTCTCAAACAAAATACATAGAATAGATGTTCTTTTGGAATTTAACACATTCTCAAATGGCACTATGGAAAAGTGTCCACTATTTTTTCCTTTTTGACATTTTCAGTCAAATGTCTCTGTGTGATTCAATGCCTAGGACTAAGTGCCAACAATTTCTGTAGGCAGAAGGAAAGAATGACCAAATGGGAGGAGATAAATACAGAAATAAAAAAGAGGGACAATACAAAATAATCAGAATAAGTTTTTTCTTAATCTTTGGGGTAAACACCACCACACTGTGGCGATGGCACCAAGCACCCTCTTCGGGGGAGAGAGGGAGGTGGTAGTGGAGGTGTTCAGTGCTAGCTCCACAAACTAGGCTCTGGGGCAGCTTCTGAGACATTCTGAACTAGATACTGACCCGTGTCATGTACTGCTGGTGAGGAGGAAGACAGCGTGCTTTTCCCAAAGGGTGACGATCTCCCCAAATGATGACTCTTCTCAGGAGGCAGAAGCGATTTCCCGGAATGACCTTTCTGCTCTTTATCCAGCTGCTGCAGCAGATACTCATTAGTTACCACCAGGGACCTGAGGCCCGGGGAGGAGGGGAGAGACAGTCGTGAGATCACAAAAGCAAAGGAGATGCCATCTAAAATGTCTGCTCAAGACAAGTACGTAATGAAGTAACATCTTTCTGGTTTTAAAATTTTTATTTATCTATTTGCAAGGAAAGAGAGAATATGAATATGAGTGGGCACACCAGGACCTCTAGCTGCTATAAATAAACTCCAGATGTGTGCACCATTTTGTGCATCTGGTTTACTTGGGATCTGGGGAATCAAACCTGGCTCCTCAGGCTCTGCAGGCAAGCATCCTAACTGCTAAGACATCTCTCCAGCCCTGAAGTAACATCTTCAATAGAACTGTTCAGTTTATGCGTGGGTTATTTTAGAAGCAGACCTACAGTTTCTTCTTTACAACTTATTTGACTGTGTTCCAGAGCGACTAGAGCAATAATATAGCCACGTTTTATAGAGTGGCAGCTCCAATCTTACCAAAGCACTTTCATAATGAAGTATGCAGAAGCACCAGGACCCTGGCTTCTGCTCAGGTCTCTCCCATATCACAGCTTCTTCTCAATCTATCCTGCCTCTGGCACCAACTCATAGTGCAAGCAACAACTGCATTCTTGGACTCTGTATTACCACTTAATGTTAAAGCCACCCATGCCCTGGCAAAAAAAAATGATTTATTCACAATGCTACTAACAATGGTACTACTAAGTTGTTTACTTTTATTTTTATCTTTATTTATTTATTATCTATTCATTTATCTATTATTATTTATCTACTTATTAACTTTTATTTTTTTATGGATAACTTCCATAATTGTAAACAATATTCCATGGTAATTCCCTCCCTCCCCCTACTTTCCCCTTTGAAACTCCACTCTCCATCATATCCCCTCCCCCTCTCAATCAGTCTGTCTTTTATTTTGATATTTTAGAGAGACAGAAAAAAGCAGGCAGGGAGAGGGAGAGAGAGATTAAGTGAGCATGGGTGTGCCAGAGCCTCCAGCCATTGCAAACAAACTCCAGACACATGGGCCGGTTTGTGCATCTGGCTTCACATGGGTACTGGAGAACTGAACCTGGGCCACCCGGCTTTGCAACAAGGACCTTTGACCTCCCAGCCATCTCCCAACCCACTTATTTGTTTTCATGTGTATGTACATGCAGCTCGTATGTGTGCATGTGGAGGCTGACTTGGCTGTCATTCCTCAAGAACATTGTCCACCTTTCTGAAACAGTGTCTTTCAGTGGCTTGGAGCTCACCAATTAGGCTAAACTGGCTAGCCAGCAAGCCTCAGGGAACCTGCTGTCTCCACCTCATCAGTGATGGGATTACAAGCATGTGGCTCCATGCCTGGCATTTTTACATGGGATGCAGGGATTAAACCCAGGTCCTCATGCTCATGAAGCATATACTTTAGCAATTGAATTATCTTCCCAGCCTTGGTTTACTCTCTCTCTAATAAATATATTTTCTTAATGTGTTAAAGCAAAATTTTGCTTACTATTATTATTTTGAGGTAGGGCCTCACTCTAGCCCAGGCTTACCTGGAATTCACTATGTAGTCTCAAGCTGGCCTCAAACTCATGGTATTCCTCCTACCTCTGCCGCCTGAGTGCTGGGATTAAAGGTGTGTACCATGACGCCTAGCTTGTTTGCATATTTAAAACATTTACATGGTTCCAAAATCAAATTATAAAAATCTCACTCCTTTCATGTCTCTTCTATCCTATCCTTCCCTCCCAAGTTGCCTTCTATGGTGGGCATTAGTGGTGTGTATTTGTATTCCTCCTTTATTATTTAAGAATAAGCAAAATGGGGCTGGAGAGATGGCTTAGCGGTTAAGCGCTTGCCTGTGAAGCCTAAGGACCCTGGTTCGAGGCTCGGTTCCCCAGGTCCCACGTTAGCCAGATGCACAAGGGGGCGCACGCGTCTGGAGTTCGTTTGCAGAGGCTGGAAGCCCTGGCGCGCCCATTCTCTCTCTCTCCCTCTCTGTGTCTGTCGCTCTCAAATAAAAAAAATAAAAAAAAAACACAAATAAAGAATAAGCAAAATGGCCAAGCGTCATGGCACACACCTTTAATCCAAGCACTCAGGAAGCAGAGGTTAGAGGATTGCTGTGAATTCAAGGCCAGCCTGAGACTACATAGTGAATTCCAGGTCAGCCTGGACTAAAGTGAAACCTTACCTCAAAAAACCTAAATAAATAAATGCAAACAGGATAAACCCAAACAGGGCAGGAGAAATGGCTTAGCATTTAAGGCACTTGTTTGCAAAGCCTAAGGATCCAGGTTTGATTCCTCAGGACCCACATAAGCCAGATGCACAAGGTGGTGCATATGTCTAGTGTTCATTTGCAGTGGCTAGACTAGGCCCTGGTGTGCCCATTCTCTCTATCTCCCTCACTCTAAATAAATAAAGAATATTTCTAAATAAATAAATAAAGAAAGAAAGAATATTTTTAAAAAGATAAGCCAAAACATTTTCCTAATAATGAAAAGAAAGATGAAACAAATGAATTTGGATGCACAGTGAGTGGTTTAATAAAACTGAATTGTTTCAAGTTAATTTAAGATAAGATATTTTACTATTCATCCCTTAAGAGAGAGATTCTAGTGTTTACAGAGTGTACTCCCTAGACCAACATCAACAGCACCTGGAAATTTATCAGAAATTCACAACCTACAAGGGTAAGCAACAAATCCCTCATATAATTCAGATGTAGACCCAGGCTGAGAAGCATGACTTAATGCTATTCTCCTTATTTTTGTAATGGTTGAAGTAGTTGTCATGAAAAATATTTTTGAGACAGGGTCCAAGGTAGCCTCATTGGAGGAAGCAGCTTGAATTTGCTATCTAGCTGAGGATGATCTTGGACTGCTGATCCCTTACCTCCATCTCCTAAGTCATGGAATTACAGGCATGTACCTCCACACCTGGCTGCAACGTTTTTTTTTTAATCATTATTTTATTTTAGAGAGAGAGAGAGAGAGAGAGAATGGGTGCGCCAGGGCCTTTCAGCCACTGTGAATGAACTCCAGATGCGTGTGCCCCCTTGTGCACATGTGCAACGTTGCACACTTGCATCACTGTGTGTCCAGCTACATGGGACCTGGAGATTCAAACATAGGTTCTTAAGCTTTAACCACTAAGCCATCTAAGCCATCTCTCCAGCCCAAATTTTTGTGTTTTTAAAAATTTTTTTGTTCATTTTTATTTATTTAGTTGAGAGTGACAGAGACAGAAAGAGGGAGAGAGAGAGAGAGAGAATGGGCACGCCAGGGCCTCCAGCCACTGCAAACAAACTCCAGATGTGTGTGCCCCCTTGTGCATGTGGCTAACGTGGGTCCTGGGGAATCAAGCCTCGAACTGGGGTCCTTAGGCTTCACAGGCAAGTGCTTAACCACCAAGCCATCTCTCCAGCCCCCAAATATTTGGTTTTTAAAGCTACCTAGAAGAAGTGGTCTGTGATGGATCTTTTCCATGTGAAGCTGAAAATCTGTGGTGAAGTTTGGGTTTGAATGTTTCTAGATGGGTGTGGTGGATTGGCCAGTCAAAATTTCAAAGACTTCCCTAGAATTGCCAATGGTCTGAGGCCTTGAGGTCTCCCTGAGTCTCCCAGCCTGCATCCTGAGGGTACTCTTCTGTGAAAAGGCTGATGCTATGAACTGCCTCTGAAGTTCACGTACTTTGAATTCTTTCCCTATCACTCTCTACTGAGTGCTCTTGGTGAGACGTCTGTGACCAATAGTAGGCAGACTTTTTTTTCTCGAAGAGCCAGATGACTGATTTGAAGGGTACATAATGACCAAAAGAACTGGCCAATCCCAGGTCCTATTACAGCTAGTGAAAAACTAATTACTGAGTTGTAACCTGCAAATCCCCCTCTCCCCAATGCTAGTAAAGAATGTTGTCCTTGGTGTTTAAAGTAAGTCATTTGATTCCTGAGTTAATTGGTCAAGTATAGGAGGATACACACAGATTGCACTAATTTACCCAGGGCTGTACATACTAGTTTCCAAGCAAAGCAGAGGAGATAAAGGTAAGCAAATATAGGCTTCCAGAAACTGCTACACAGACCTTATCCTACCTCTGACTTTCCTGGAGAAGGACAACTGTCTCCTCCAGCTTCTTCAGCTGAGCGAGCTCTTGGTTCAGACAAGCCACCTGCATGGTCAGCTGTTGGTTTTTACGTAGAAGATCATCTACAAAGGGTACAGGAATTAGGGGTGATTAGGATTCCAAGCTTCTTATCTTTTGATAGAGCCTAAATACTCAGGTGGACATATGAAGAATTGGGGGCTCCTAACATTTATCTCCCCATGCCATTACTCATTATTTCCCTTGGAAAAATAAGTTATATGACACAAATATGGGATTGGACAACAAATCTGAATTAGAATTAAGTCCTATCATAATAATGATGCATGTTAGTTCACCATTCTAAGTTTCACCAAAGCTAATAACCCTGACCCATAGCACTACTGTGAGGATGCCGTACTTGTGTAGCCAAGAAGTAATAGGTCTCCTGTACTCACCAATTTGGTTGAACAATGTGTGCCCTTCTGTCCCTGCATAGTTTGTCAAAACATCGAGAAGTATGTCAGGTGTGTGGTAATAACTCAAGGACAGCTTGCAAAAATGAATGTTGTGGCCAAGACAGTTATATCTACCTCTCTAAATATGCCAACACTGCTTGAAGTAATGCAGTAGGTACAATCACAGCAGCTCTGGTCCTAAAGGAGCAGGTCTTCTAGATGCTTCTTAAGCATTAATGCCTACCAATCCCCTTGGGATGTTATTAAAAGTAGATTCTCCTCAGTAGGCCTGAGGAGAGCCCAATATTCTTCTTGTCTAACAAGCTCCCAGTTGATGCTAATGTGGATCACATTTTGAGTAGCAAGATTCTGGAAGGTGGAAATATAGAGTTGCAATACGAGTACCAATCACCAGTAAGCCAAAGTACAGAAATGAGCCTTATGGCAAATTGAAAGGATTATATTTAAAATAGGTAAGTGGGAAATGACATTTTGATTTTTTGGCCTTGTGAGTACTAGATGACATTGAGGTTTTTTTGTTTTGTTTCATTTTGTTTTCCAAGGTAGGGTCTTACTCTAGTCCAGGCTGACCTGGAATTCACTATGTAGTCTCAGGCTGGCCTTGAACTTACAGTGATCCTCCTACCTTGGCTTCTTGAATGCTAGGATTAAAGGTGTGTACCACCATGTCCACCAACACTGAGTTTTGACAATGGAAATTCAGTGTTTGCAAGTCAAGTTCCTCAGATTAATCTGAATGCCATATTTGCTTAGGGAAGCTGAACTGGAGGTTTAACATTGCAGGAAGATTTTTAAAATTCTAGGGCTGGAGAAATGGTTTAGCCATTAAGGTGCTTGCCAACAAAGACAAAGGACCCAGGTTCGATTCCCCAGAACCCACCTAAGCCAGAGGCACAGGGTGGCACATATGTCTGGAGTTCATTTGCAATGGCTGGAGAGCCTGGCACTCCCTTTCTCTGACTCTCTCTCTCTTTCTCATAAATAAATAAAAATTAAAGTAGTTTGGTCCTAAGGTGCTATGTGGTCTCTCCAAGCTCTTGCATTGGTCTGTCAGTTACTTAAAAAAAACAAATTCTAGCTGGGCGTGGTGGTGCACGCCTTTAATCCCAGCACTCAGGAGGCACAGGTAGGAGAATTGCCATGAGTTCGAGGACACCCTGAGATTACATAGTAAATGTCAGGTCAGCCTGAGCTAGAGTGAAACCCTACCTCAAAAAAACCAAAACAAAAGCTGGGCATGGTGGCATATGCCTTTAATTCCAACACTCAGGAGACAGAGGTAGGAGGATTGCCATGAGTTTGAGGCTACCCTGAGATTACATAGTGAATTAAATTCCAGATCAGTCTGGTCTAGAGTGAGACCCTACCTCAAAAAAATTTTTTTTTTGCCCTAACCTATGCTAATGAAGAAGTAGTACAAATCCAATCTTTTTTTTTTGTTTTTCGAGGTAGGGTCACTCTAGCCCAGGCTGTCCTGGAATTCACTACGTAGTTTCAGGGTGGCCTCAAATTCATGGTGATCCTCCTACCTCTGCCTCCAGAGTGCCGGGATTAAAGGTGTGAGCTACCATGCCCAGCTACAGATCCAATCTTAAATGTGTTATTTTTCACTAATTACAATGGAAAAATTAAAAAGAAATTACTCAGTATTCACAAAGGTAGAATGAAAAGGCATTTAAGTATACTGTTGGTGTGATTATATATCAAAACTGCCTTTCTAAGGAAGCATTTGGCAATGCGCAACAAAAGCTTCAAAAATCCACAGACCTTTAGGGAGCTAACACTGTCCTAAAAGGAGAGGTTATGTCCATCAGAAAATATTCCAAATGTGTATGTTTATCTACTTTGATCCATGCTGCTCTAACTCTTGGCTGGAGAACCTGTTTTTTACAGATTGTGGAGAATACCAGGGCGAATCAAGACCCAACAGTATTCAAAGAACAGAAAGCTGACTGCTTAGCACAAGATGAGTCCTCTCTATCACATCCTTCAGGGTCCAGGAAACATTACCGAGCAAGTGGCAGATTAAATGTGAGTGCTGCTTTCACTTTGATCAAGAACCTCTTCCAGGGAGATGGAAGTAGACACTGAGGAGAATCAAAACTCATCAGAGCAGAAAAATCAGAGGCTGCTGAGAGCTCAACACTAAATGAGACTTATAACAGCCCTCTAAGGTTCAGGGAACACTGTGGGAAAGGGGGAGGAAAGAATGTAAGAGCCACAGGGTGAGAAAGGGAAGCTTTGTCCCCCCTCTCCTGACAGAAACTGACATTCATGACCACACAGCCATTACCAATAATAATGGTAGCCAGGGAGAAGGAGCCTAAGAGTAGAACCCAGTGGGAATGTGACCAACTTGCACTGTTAATATATTAAAGTTTTAGCTAAAAAATGAAAAAAAAAAACTATTTAAAAATATAAAAAGAAATCCCTACCTGGGCTGGGGAGAAAGTGGGTAAAGTGCTGCTATGTAAGTGTGAACACCTGAGTTCAGATCCTAGCACCCACATAGAACGCTAAGCATGGTGGCAGGCTGCTGTAATCCCAGTGGAGGCAGGAGGATCCTCTGAAATTGCTGTCTAGCTAAGTCAATGAGTTCTGGGGTCAGTGAGAGATCCTTTCTCAAAAAAAAAACAAGATGGAAGAATTCTGATGTCATATGAGGCCTCTGCATGTGCATGTACACAAGATTGCACATGCACACACACAAACATATATGCACATACTACATATGGAAAAAATCCATATCCTGTGACCTACTAATTATATTGCTAGGAACATCTCCTAGCAAAACAGTCTGAAGTATACACAAAGTTTTGTGTATAGATAATGATAGCAGCCTTATTTATAATAGTATAAATATTTGGACTGTCAGCTACATCACAAGGGAAGAAAGATGACTTAGAAAGCATTTTCATTTTAGAATCACTTCTACATGAAGTCTTTCTTTTAAATATTGGAAACTTTTTAGAATTACTTATATTCTTTATTATTTTATTTAGTTATTTTTTATTTAAAAATATTTTATTTAGTATTCATGACCTAAAAATATCTGATACTACCTACTTAAGACTTGCATATTAGGAGGGAAAAATGCTATCAAAACAGAAAAGAGAGGCTCCTCCCAATTTCCTGGTCCTGAATCTGTTCTTTTTCAGAATGTAGCGAGACTCAAGGAGATAAACTACTCCTCACACTTCAGCCAAGCCACAGCTGAATCCACAGAGGAATGGGGAGACATGAGTGCTGCTTCCATGCTGAACCCGATAATCAGTGCCAGGGTGTAGGAGACAGACCCTGAGGATACTCAACACCTACCAAAGCAGAGATCCAGAGGCTCCTAAGTGCTCATCACTTAAAACTTACCCAGCATGGCTCAGGGAATTTTGTGGAAAGAGCAGAAAGACTGTAAGAACCACAGGATGAGACAGCGTATTCAGAGGCATTCCCTACTCCCCAAAATAACTGACTACTGCTTCCACAACGCATAAACTACAACCCCATGGGGAATACCTGCAACCCCACTGAGGAGCTTCCCCAATGGAATGGGGGCAGGGACAATGGCAAAGAGGGTACCAACACATGATATATCCATACGAAACATCTTGTTAATAATAATAATGATAAACATTAAAAGATTTAAAAATTAAAAAAAAAAACCAGAAGACAGACTAGTAGGAAAGTAGAAGGGATTCAGAGGAGAGGGATTTGGAAGGAGGAAATGGAGGGTGGTGGGAAGGGATCATGATCATGGTATATTGTTTATATGTATGAAGGTTGTCAATAAAAAGTTAAAAAAGATCCGGGTGTGGTGGTGCACGCCTTTAATCCCAGCACTCGGGAGGCAGAGGTAGGAGGATCACTGTGAGAGTACCCTGAGACTATATAGTAAATTCCAGGTCAGCCTGGGCTAGAGTGAAACCCTACCTTGAAAAAACCATAAAAAAAAGTTTAAAAAGCCGCTGGGAGTGATGGCACATGCCTTTAATTCCAGCACTTGGGAGGCAGAGATGATCGCAGTGAGTTTGAGGCCACCCTGAGGGTACACAGTGAATTCCAGGTCAGCCTGGGCTCGCTCTCTAGAATGAGAACCTACTTTGAAAAACAAAAACAAAAGTTAAAATTATTTGCTTATCTATTTGCATGTGTGTGTATGTATATGTCAGAGTCTCTTGTCACTGTAATGAATACCAGACACATACACATACCACTTTTCACACCCAGGTATAAATGGGTGCTAGGAATTGAACCCAGGCTGACAGGCTTTGAAAGCAAGTACCTTTAACCACTGAACCATCTACCCAGCCCTTTATCATATATTTATATAACCATTATTATAAATGATGACAGCTCTCTAATCATATTAGAAGCAACCACACAGAGGATTAGGTATATGCGCTACAGTTGCAACATTGTAAAAAATGTCTGTTCTGGAATAGAGGACCCATATGTAAGTCCAGGTAGCTATGGCCACCTGATCTTCAACAAAAATGCCAAGAATACTCATTGGAGAAACGACAGCCTCTTCAACAAATGGTGCTGGGAAAACTGGATATGAATCTGTAGAAGGATGAAAATAGATCCTTCTCTCTCTCCATGCACAAGAATTAAGTCCAAATGGATCAAAGACCTTAATATCAGACCTAAAACTCTGAAACTGCTAAAGGAAAAAGTAGGGGAAACCCTTCAACATATTGGCATAGGCAAAGACTTTCTGAATACAACCCCAAGTGCTCAGGGAATGAAACTACTCATCAACCACTGGGACCTCATGAAACTACAAAGCTTTTGTACAGCAAAGGACACTGTGAACAAAGCAAAGTGGCAACCTACAGAATGGGAGAAAATCTTTGCCAGCTATACATTTGACAGAGGATGAATATCCAGGATATACAAAGAACTCAAAAACTAAATAATAAGAAATCAAACAACACTATTAAAAATGGGCTATGGCAGATGCACAAGGGGGTGCACATGTCTGGAGTTCGTTTGCAGTGGCTGGAAGCCCTGGCATGCCCATTTCTCTCTCTCTCTCTCTCTCTCTCTCTCTCTCTCTCTCTCTGCCTCTTTCTCTGTCTGTCACTTTCAAATAAATTAAAATAAAAATTTAAAATGGGCTATGGAACTAAATAGAGAGTTCTCAAAAGAAGAAATACAGATGGCATATAAACATCTAAAAAAGTATTCTACATCCTTAGCCATCAGAGGAAAGCAGATTAAAACTACTTTGAGATTCCACCTCACTCCTGTCAGATTGGCTACCATCAAGAAAACAAATGACCATAAATGCTGGTGAGGATATGGAAAAAGAGGAACCCTTCTACACTGTTGGTGGGGATACAATCTGGTATAGCCATTGTGGAAATCAGTGTGGAGGTCCCTTAGGCAGCTAAAAATAGATCTACCATATGACCCAGCTATAGCACTCCTAAGCATATATCCTAAGGACTTGTCTCACTACCTTAGAGATACTTGCTCAACCATGTTTATTGCTGCTCAATTCACAATAGCTAGAAAATGGAACCAGCCTAGATGTCCGTTAACTGATGAGTGGATAATGAAGATGTGGCACATTTATACAATGGAGTTCTACTCAGCAGTAAAAATGAAATTATGAAATTTTCAGGGAAACAGATGGATCTGGAAAGGATTATATATAGTGAGATAACCCAGGCCCAGAAAGCCAAATGCCACATGTTCTCTCTCATATGTGGATCCTAGCTACAAATGATTGGACTTCTATGTCAGTTGGAATAAAAATTGCAGAGCCAGGTGTGGTGGCACACACCTTTAATTCAAGCATTTGGGAGGCACAGGGAAGAGGATCACCATGAGTTTGAGGCCACCCTGAGACTACACAGTGAATTCCAGGTCAGCTTGGGCTAGATCAAGACCTTGCCTTGAAAAACAACAACAACAACAAAAAACCTCAAAAATTAAAAAAAACAAAAAAACACCTCGGTAGCAAATGCCAGTAAGCTAGAAAAGGGATAAAAGGAATAGAAAGGGAGGGAGGATGGGGCAGGGGAGTTAAGAGGATAGTATTGTATATATGTAAGTACAAGAACAAAAAGGCCTAAGTGAGGTCAGGGGAAGAGCATAAGTAAAGGAAATATGGGGAGAGAGCTAATCAAAATCTAAGCAGGTATGAATAAGTCATATGGAAACCTACTTTGTTTTGGACAATGGCACATCCAGAATCCATAGATTGTTACTAGAAAATTTTCAGTGCCAGGGATTGGATACCTTCCAGTGAGTTGTTGGCCATGGAGGTCCCTGATGACCCCTGTGGTAGTTTGAATAGATGGCCCCCAATATATTCAGTGTTTTATTACTTTCTAGTTTGGACCTGCACCACCTGGAGGCGGTGTCACTGGGTGGATCTTAAGGTGTGGTGGTGGGTTTCAGATTTCAGTCTAAAGATATACAAAGTATGCCTAGCAGGAGTTCCTGAAGTGTGCTGTGTGGCTTTTGGCTTTTGGCTTGTGCTTCTCTCTCTCTCTGTTTGGCTCTGTGAAGGGTGGCCAGCTTCTTCTGCCATTTATGGAACTTCCCCCGGATCTGTAAGCTTCAATAAATATCCCTTCCTCCATAACGGTGCCTGGTCTGGAAGTTCATCTCAGTGAACCTGAAGCTGTCTGCTACAGAACTTGGTACTAAGGAGTGGACAGAGATGAACCTGACCATGTGGATGGTGATCTTTTGGAACCTTTGTTTTGCAGGAATAGGCATGGACTTGGTGCTTGCAACTGAAGATGTCTTCTGGAGTGGTACGCCAAGTTTTTTGGACTATTCTGATGAGAGTCTGAGAATGCTAAGTGCAGACAGCATTGAACTTTGAGGTTTGGCTTATGAGCTTTCTAAGGGGAAGGAAAGACTGCAGAGGACTTTGTTGGAACTGGGCTACTGGCATAAGGGCTGGCTGCGTCCTGCTGCCCAGGCCCAGAGAGTTTGATCAAGGTTAAACTTGTAATGGACTGATGTGCTTGGCTAGAGATATTAGACTGAGAGATTTAAGATTTTAAGCTGGAAAACTTTAAGCAAGTTAAATTTACTGGCACAGAGACTGGCTTTAGATTACTAAAGCTGCTATTGTCAAACACATTAGCAATCTTAATGGAAGATGGTCCAATTGCTTTACCATGGAAAGGATGCCTGAGGAAAGACTATCATAGAAATGCAAACACTTTCAGAAAGAGTTGACTGGAGAAGGAACCTGCTTTTCAAGGTTATTGTATATTTTGTCTGTGAATCAAGAATATGGCTGTATCCTGCATACCTGGTATTGGTTTAAGAGCCTTTGGAAAATGTGAGGAGTGGTCATGAATTGTACATGGTTCCAGGAGCTGCTGCTGAGATGTAGCATGAGGCAGGGCATGATGCCCTGATAGGCTAGAAGAGCCTTTAGAAGATGGACCGTGGTTTGCATGAAGACCTGAGGATGTTTTGGATATACCAGTACTATGCAAGGGCTACCATAGAGTGCACTGATGCCCTGGGATGGAAGTGTTCCCTGGCTACTCTGCCCAGCTGGAGGGGCAGAATTGGAAAATCTGGAGACTGTCAGTCTTTGGTTGTATTGGACTTGAACTGCAGAAGTTTGATGTTTGTTTGATGGTGGTTGAGTTTGCATTGTTTTAGTCTTTCCTTGCTATGCCTTATACCAGTTGAAAATGTTTCCTTTGTGCCTTTATAAAGAAATGTTTAACTTATTTGGTTTTACAGGTCTTAATATCTTAAATTGGTCAAGACTGTGGGGACCTTTGAAATTGAACTGAGTACAATTTACAATGTGTGATGGTTATAAATCTGTTGGTGGCCAGGGGCCGAATGTGGTAGTTTGAATAGATGGCCCCCAAAATATTCAGTGTTTTATTACTTTCTAGTTTGGACCTTACCACCTGGAGGCGGTGTCACTGGGTGGATCTTAAGGTGTGGTGGTGGGTTTCAGATTTCAGTCTAAAGATATACAAAGTGTGCCTAGCAGGAGTTCCTGAAGTGTGCTGTGTGGCTTTTGGCTTTTGGCTTGTGCTTCTCTCTCTCTCTCTGCTTGGCCCTGTAAAGGCAAGCCAGCTTCTTCTGCCACTTATGGAACTTCCCCTGGATCTGTAAGCTTCAATAAATATCCCTTCCTCCATAATGGTGCCTGGTCTGGAAGTTCATCTCAGTGAACCTCAAGCTGTCTGCTACAATCCTAAAACAATACAGGCCATTGCCGAGGCTCTTGGTTTCCCACCAGGAATAGATGGTAAGTCCCTATTGCTGAAGACTCCACATGTACTGCAAGGTCACTGAGAAATAAATCCTGTTGAAGCTGAGCTGAAAACCTCCTCCGTATAGACAAGCTGATAGAAAGCTAGGGAAAGCTATGCTGCATATACTTCCATTGGAGAAACAAAAATCATCAGTGGAGATAAACAACAGTGGACACTGTAGGCCTTAAATTTAGCCAGCCAGGCCAAATGAGCCAATGGGTGCTATAGTGGCATGCCTGTTATGGGAGAAACCAATCAGTCTCTAATTGGACTACAGGCCTGCTACATGGAAGGGAATATATCCCTGATACTGAAAACTTATGATGGGGGAAGTCATAAAGTCCAGGGGTGTAATGTCTGCTGGTATCTGGCTAAATGTATATACTATGCTCACCAAACTGTCCAGTAAGCACTTCTCTTAATGTTCATACCCATGTATTAATGCTACTTTCACTTTTGGTTAGAAAAGCTTCCCTTTTCAGATGGTGGTGATCTTGGGGTGACTCAGAAGGCATCATAGTGCTGAGATGGAGTGACAGAGGAGTGCTCAAGACTGAAATATTTCAATAACACCTTCCAAGGCTCAGTGTCCATTGTGGAAGAGGTGGCGGAAAGAAGGTAAGAGCCACAAAAAGGGTAGGACTCCTTACAATGTGCTCTTCCAGACACAAAATGTCCTGGATATCCATGACCTTACAGTACCTGATACTACCTATATAAGACCATCGTAATAGTAGGAAAAGATGATGCCATCAAAATAAAAGAGACTGGTTGAGAGGGGGAAGATGGAGATTGGAGTTTCAAAGGGAAAAGTTGGGGGAGGGAATTATCATGGTTTATTGTATATAATTATGGAAGTTGTCAATAAAAGTAAGTAAATAGTGAAAAATGTCTGTTCTGTTAAATTATTAACATTGCAGGCTGGGGAGATAGCTCAATAGATAAAGCACTTGCCTTACAAGCTTGAGGACCCGACTTTTAGCTCCAGTGCTCATGTAAATGCAGGTGTGGTGGCATGCACCTATAATCTCAGTGTTGAGGAGGTGGAGACAGGTAGATTCCTGAATCTCACTGGCCAGCTAGTCTAGTCTAATTAGGAAGCTCCAGGCTTAAAAAGAGTTGGACAGCGTGCAGAAGATGATACCCAAGGTTGTGCATGTGCGTATACATGTACTGGTACACACATGTATGCCCATATACAAACAAACATGTATGTATGTGTGTGTGTACCATACACACAAAGAATAATAAAAATAACTTAATAACATTAGGATGTATAAACTAGGTCTGTGGGCTAGAGAGATGACTTAGCAGTTAAGGCACTTGTCTGTGAAGCCAAAGGACCCAGGTTCAATTTCCTAGGGCCCATGTAAGCCAGATGCACAAGGTGGTGCATGCATCCGGAGTTTGTTTGCAGTGGCTAGAAGCCTTGGCATGTCCATTCTCTCTCCCTCTCTCTCTCTCTGCCTCTTTCTCTTTCCCTCTCTCTCTCAAATAAAAATAAATTTTTAAAAAATAAATGAGCCTTTAATCCCAGCACTTGGGAGGCAGAGGTAGGAGGATGGCTGAGTTTGAGGTCATCCTGAGACTACATAGTGAATTTCAGAAGAGCCTGAGCTACTGTGAGACCCTACCTCAGAAAACAAAACAAAACAAATAAACAACAAAAAAGAGATTCTGCCTCAATAAATAAATAAAATAAATACACTAGGTCTGTGATTGCCTTGGGTGCAATTCATGAGGGAATGTTCTGGAGTAATAGAAATGTTCTGCATTTTCTTTCTTTCTTTCTTTCTTTTTTTCTTTCTTTCTTTCTTTCTTTTTCCTTCCTTCCTTCCTTCCTTCCTTCCTTCCTTCCTTCCTTCCTTCCTTCCTTTCTTTCTTTCGTTCTTCTTTTCTTTCCTTCTTTCTTTTTTTCAGTTTCTTGAGGTTGGGCATGCTCTAGTCCAGGCTGATCTGGATTCACTATGTAGTCTCAGGGTGGCCTCAAACAGTGATCTTCCTACCCCCTGTCTTCCAAGTGCTGGGATTAAAGGCGTATACCTGGCCTGCATTTTCTTTTCTTTTCTGTTGTATTTTTTAATTTTTTTGTTTATTTATTTACTTGAGAGTGACAGACATAAGAGACAAAGAGGCAGATAGAGAGAGAATGGGAGTGCCAGGGCCTCTAGCCACTGCAAATGAACTCCAGATGCGTGCGCCCCCTTGTGCATCTGGTTAACGTGGGTCCTGGGGAACCGAGCCTTGAACCAGGGTCCTTAGGCTTCACAGGCAAGCACTTAACTGCTAAGCCATCTCTCCAACCCTTCTGTTGTATATTTTTTTCCTATATAGGGGGAGACAGACAGAGAGAGAGGGAGGGAGAGAATTGGCATGCCAGGGTCTCCAGTTATTGCAGTCAAACTCCAGATGTGTGTACCATCTTGTGCTCATATGTGACCTTGCGTCACCTTGTGCATCTGGCTTCCATGGGATCTGGAGAGTCAAACATGGTTCACAGGCAAGTGCCTTAACTGCTAAGCCATCTCTCTAGTCCTCCTTTTCTTTTGTTTGAGGCAGGGTCTCATTCTAGACCAGGCTGGCCTCAAACTTACATCTTCCTACCTCAAGCCTCCTGAATGCTGGGATTAAAGGTGTGAGCCTGTATTTTCATCAGGATCAAACTTAAGATGAGGTCATTTTGTTGTATCTAAATTATATTTTAAAAATCAGGACATCATTTTAAATTTCAAGTTGAATATTTATGAGATGGAAACAAATTTGAAAAAAAAATGGAAATACTAGTGGTAGTCATTGGTGGGTCATGGAGCTACACTTTTTCAAAAGTCCTATGGGGAACATTTCTATGAATATAATCATGAAAATCAGTGTCATTTTATGAATAACATTCAAACACGTTTTATGCTGACAACATGTGGTAGCTCAGTCATGGGCATTACACCTCTCTGAAGCAAGGCTGGGGATGTAGCTCAGTGGTAGAGCATTTGCCCAGCATGCACAAGACCTTGAGTTGGATCCCAGCACCATAAAAATGAATGGATGAGTGAACAAATGAATAATTCCCGGAAGCAATATTATCATTTCCATTAATTCCCAAGGGAAAATAATGGTCAAAGCAAGCCAAAGGCAGCACAAGAACTTTGGCTGGTGAGGTGGATTGAACAGGTCACTTCTAGACAAACAGTTACCTGGGAAAGTCCCACACAAGGATTCCCTAACTTACTGTGTGGGTGGGGTGGGTGCCCAGTCACATTTGAGGTGGCAGCACTTCCCTGCATCTGCTGGATTTTTTCTGATAAAATGAGGTTTTCCTCCAGCACTCTGACCAGTTTTTGCTTCAAATTTTCCTGTAGATCAGAAAACAGTACACCCACAAGTTAAGAACCTGAAATACCAAGGAATGCTTCAGAGGACTAAAAGAATCTTCTCTAGCGATAACTGAATGGAAGTCAGTAACTGTGATTTTCACTAGAGTTGTAATTCATGGGTCCACAGAGCTCACTGCAGCAAACAAGTTTACCGTACGAGTCTTAGTCTTTCTTATGGGTTATCCATGACTTTGGCTGAGCAGCAGTGCTTCTGACAAGTAGCTAGCATTGTGAGTCAGCTATCTAAAAGTTACTAGGACTGAACATAATATCTGAAAATTCTGTGATGTTAGGAAAAGACAGAATCACTTGCGCATGAGTTCCTTCTTCCTCTACTAGAGCCAGCAACCAGATGCTTAAACATGGTCCCTGGGTCTATGCACTCGGCTCCATCAGAAGCAAGGAAAGACTAACGCAGAGACATTTGCCTTCCCTCCCTTGACCACATCATATCATCTTCAACAATATGATCCTAAACATTTCCACTCTAGGTTTTGACTGTTTTTTTTTTCCCCCCTTCCCCTTCCAAGTATTTCTTTAGGATTTGTGGATTTGGGCTAGGAAGCAGTCAGCCCTGACAAACCTCCACACTGTTCTTATCCTAACAAGTTTTGTTCTTGATTTGTCCAGCCTGACCTTTTCATATTTTGTGTGGGAAGTATCTAAGGTGCTCGTGTTGGTGATAGTCTTTAGAACCCAGAGCTACTGCAGTTCTGCCCTGCACTTGTCTAGTAAAGAAAGAGAAATGGGGGAGGGGAGACAGGGACATACCACGTCATTAGGGACAGGCTGCCCAGCCTCCTTCAGTTCATTCTCCCTCCGGTGGAAGGCTTTTGCCCGGTCTTCAGGTTGTGAGGGACACCACTGCTGAGGAGGAGCAGGGACGACCAAAGACAGAAGCAAATCTCTGGCAGGACCTGCCAAAAATTCAAGTTGGGTGCAATCTTGAAAACGAAAGCACAGAATTCCAAGTCAACAGCTAGTAGTTCCATAACTTACCTGCCTCCTTTTGACATGAATTCAGTAAATGGCTCTAAGAAGTGCTTTATGGAGAAAATTATACCCCATATCCTTTGTGGAAAATCAGCCACAACCGTCCCTGCATGAATTAGTCTCAAGTCACTGCTTAGTGGTTGCAGGGGAAATTTTCTACAAATTGGAAGCAGGAGGTCAAAATGGGAAGGAAAATAATTTGGACATGATTTCTTCTCCTGTATTTCTTCCCTTAGATGCCTGCCCATCCCCCCCCCCCGCCCCCAAGGTAGGGTCCTGGCAACCTTTAGGCTTTTTTTTTTTTTGAGGTAGTGTCTCACTCCAGCCCAAGCTGACCTGGAATTCACTATGGTAGTCTCAGAGTGGCCTTGAACTCATGGCAATCCACCTACTTCTGCTTTTTAAGTGCTGGGATTAAAGGTATGCACCACCATGCTTGGCCCTTTAAAATTTTTTAAGTTTATTTATTAGAGAGAGAGAGAGAATAGGCATGCTAGGGCTCTAGCCACTGCAAACAAACTCCAGATGCATGTGCCACCTTATGTATCTGGCTTATGTGGGCTCTAGGGAATTGAACCTGGGTCCTGAGGCTTTGCAGACAAGCACCATAACTGCTAAGCCATCTCTCCAGCCCCCTTTAAATTTTTGTAATTAAAAATTATGTTTTGAGCCAGGCATGGTGGCACATGCCTTTAATCCCAGAACTTGGTAGGCAGAGGTGAGAAGATCTCTGTGAATTTGAGGCCACCCTGAGACTACATAGTGAATTCCAGGTCAGCCTGGGCTAGAGTGAGACCCTACCTCGACAAACAAAAAACAAAGCAAACAAAATTACTTTTGGTGGGCTGGAGAGATGACTCAAGAGGTTAAGGCACTTGCCTGAAAAGCTTAGTGACCTGGGTTCAATTACCCAGTACCCATGTAAAGTCAGATGCACAAGGAGGCGCATGTATCTGGAGTTCGTTTGTAATGGCCAGAGGTCCTGGCATACCCATTCTCTTTTTTCTGCTTGTGAATAAATAAATAAAATTGAAAAATTGGTCTGGTGTGGTGACCACATGCCTTTAATCCCAGTACTTTTTTTTTTTTTTTTTTTTAAATCATAGCACTCTTAAGGCAGAGGTAGGAGGATCACTGTGAGCTTGAGGTCACCCTGAGACTACATAGTGAATTCCATCCAGGTCAGCCTGGGCTAGAGCAAGACCTTACCTTGAAAAACCACAGAAAAAAAATTAAAAATTATTTTGGGGGCTTGAGAGATGGCTCAGAAGTTAAGGTGCTTGCCTGCAAAACCCAACAACAGGAGTTTGATTTCCTAGTACCCATATATAGCCAGGTGCACAAGGTGGTACATGCATCTTGAGTTTGTTTGCAGTGGCTATAGGCCTTGGCACACCCATTCTCTCTGTTTATCTCTATGTGCTTCTTTCTGTGTCTGAAATAAACAAATAAAATATTTAAAGCCTTTCTTTCTTTTTTTGAGGTAGGGTCTCACTCTAGCCCAGGCTGACCTGGAATTCACTATGGAGTCTCAGGGTGGCCTTAAACATGTGGTGATCATCCTACCTCTGCCTCCTGAGTGCTGGGATTAAAGACATGCACCACCATAACCAGCTAAAACACACACACACACACACACACACACACACACACACACACGCACACATATATATATTTTTTTTTTGAGGTAGGGTCTCACTCCAGCCCAGGTGGACCTGGAATTCACTATGGAGTCTCAGGGTGGCCTTCGAACTCACGGTGATCCGCCTACCTCTGCCTCCCGAGTGCTGGGATTAAAGGCATGCACCACCACACCAGGCTCTAAAACATATTTTTAAAATATTTATTTATTTTATTTATTTATCAGAGAGAGAGAGAGTGAGCAAGTGAGCCAGGAACTCTAGCTACTGCAAATGAACTCTAGATGCATGTGCCACCATGTACATCTGGTTTATGTGGGACCTGGAGAATCAAACCTGGATCCTTATCATAGGCAAGCACCTTAACCACTAAGCCGTCTCTCTGGCCCTAACACATATTTTTTTTAAAAAAAAATGAAAAAAAAATAGCCAGGCATGGTGGCGCATACCTTTAATCCAGCACTTGGGAGGCAGAGATAGGAGGGTTGCTGTGAGTTCAAAGCCACCCTGAGACTCCATAGTGAATTCCAGGTCAGCCTGGGCTACAGTGAGACCCTACCTCATAAAACAAAAGAAAAAAGAAAAAAAAATATTTTTGACCAGGCATGGTGATGCACAACCTTAACCCTAGCACTCGGGAGACAGAGGTAGGAGGATCGCCGTGAGTTCGAGGCCATCCTGAGACTCCATAGTGAATTCCAGGTCCGCCTGGGCTGGAGTGAGACTCTACCTTGAAAAAACAAAACAAAAAAAGCTTTTTTTGCAGTGCTAGAATGAATCCAGGGTAGTGTGCAAGCTAGGCAGGCATTCTACCACTGAACTATACCCTCAGCCTTTAATATTAAAAGTTTTTTTTAATTAACTATGGAATACTTAATATGGAAGCCTTTAATGTTTTTTATTTTTATTTATTTGTGTGTGTGAGAGAGAATGAATGCACCAGGGCCCATTCTCCCAGCTGGGCAGAGAGGGAGACTTACCAGAACATGGAGGTTTAGAAGTGATGAATGGAGGAGCCCAGAGTGGGCTTAATTTTTTTTTTTTGAGACAAGGTATCATGTAGTCCCAGTTGGCCTCAAACTCATTATGCAGCCTAGGATGACCTTGAACTCTTGATCATCCTGCCTCTACCTCACAAGTGCTGGGATTACAGGTTAGTGCCGCCACAACCTGTTTGTGTGGTGCTAGGAATTAAATACAGTGTCTCATACAGCTAGGCAAGCATGTGGCTCTACCAACTGAGCCACATCCTCAGCCCCAAGTTTCTAGTTTTCACTTAAAGTTTTACTAACAAGTAAAAGTTTTTTGAATTCTTCCTCCATTAAACAACAAACAACATATGGAGCCAATATCTGTTAAACTGTTTCTCTTCATGTTTCTAAAATAGAATCTCTTAAATGAGTCCAGGTCATTTATTCATTTGAGTTTTTCAAATCATCATAAAATTTCAGAGTTGTTTCAGAACTCAGCTTACCCAACTTAATTTCTGTTGTATTTATTACTATCACCTCTAAAAGATCACAAAGTCTTTTGTAATTATTAGCATAATTACTCTACTATACATATCTGACCGTTATATGTGCTACCTAAGACTCCCACATGCACACACACATAGGAGGAACAAAACAATTGGAAAAATTGCTTATTAAAAAAAAAGGTGCCAGACGAGGTGGTACATGCCTTTAATCCCAGCACTTGGGAGGCAGAGGTAGGAGGATCGTCATGAGTTCGAGGCCACCCTGAGACTACAGAGTGAATTCCAGGTCAGCCTGGGCTAGAGTGAGACCCACTACCTTGAAAAATCAACAACAACAACAACAAAAATCAGGGGCTACAGAGATGGCTCAGCAGTGAAGGTGCTTGCCCATAAAGCCTAAAGACCTGAGTTCTATTCTCCAGTATCCACATAAGAGCCAGACACACCAATTTTGTTTGCAGCAGCTAGAGACCCTGACCACCCATTCTCTCTCTCTCTCTCTTTCTCTCTTATCTCTCTGTGCCAGGCATGGTGGCACATATCTTCAATCCCAGTATTTGGGAGGCCAAAGTAGGAGGATTGCTGTGAGCTTGAGGCTAGCCCAAGACTACAGTGATTTCCAGGTCTAGCCTGGGCTACACCGAGACACTACCTTGAAAAACAAAAACAAAAACAAAACAATAACAAAAAGATGTTTATATTTATAGAAGTTGTCAATAAAAAAGTTTAAATAGCCAGGTGTGGTGGTACATACCTTCAATTATAGCACTTGAGAGGCAGAGGTAGGAGGATCACCATGAGTTTGAGGCCACCCTGAGACTACATAGTGAATTCCAGGTCAGCCTGAGTTAGAGGGAGACATTACCTCAGAAAACCAAAATAAATAAATAAATAAATAATAATAAAATTAATTAAATGGGAAGAAGGATGTGAGCAAATTGAAGATTTGCTAACTATGATGTTTCTGGGAAAATTTGATAAATGCTACACCAGTTTTTTTTGCTGAAGAGACTAGGCGGTGATTAGCAGAGTACCAGGCAGAAGCAAGTCCTAGCCCTCCCCCAAGCATACAGAATGCAGGTACTCACCAAGAAACTTCTTGTTGAAGAGGAGGGAGCCAGAGCCATTCCAATGTTTATCCACAAGCTCCAGCAGCTGTCTGAGGACAGTGGCCACATGGGGGGTTCTGGCAGAGATCGGAGGACTGTGGTTTCCTGGCAAACCATGCAAACTGCCCAAGTCACTAGAGAGAGGCTCAAGAAAAAAAAAGCCCCAACCATTTGTGTCATTCTTACACAATAAGGGAAGTAAGAGTCCAGACATTTAAAGCACCTATCATTTTTTCTCAGGGCAGGGTCTCGTTCTAACCCAGGCTGTCCTGGTACTCACTTTGCAGTCCCAGGTTGGCCTTGAACTCACAGCAATACTCTTACCTCTGCCTCCTGAACTTTCCTTTTTCTGGAAAGCACTACTTTTTTTTTGAGTAAGTTAAGTTTCATCTTTCAATTTAGAGCCAACACATAAGCTATTCAAGGATAATTTCATGTTTTGGCTTTCTTTTTTAAAAAAATTTTTTTTTCGTTTTTTTGAGGTAGGGTCTCACTCTAGGTCAGGCTGACCTGGAATTCACTATGTAGCCCTTAAACTCATGGTGATCCTCCTACCTCTGCCTCCCAAGTGCTGGGATTAACAGTGTATGCCACCATGCCAGGCATCTTTCTTTTTTTGATGGTGCTGGAGATCACGCCCAGGACTTTGTACATGCTAGCCAAGTGCTCTATCACTGAGCTATAACCCCAATCTCTCAAGGACAATTTCAAAAGTACAAGTAGCTTCTATAAAAATTTCCTTTTAAAAATTATTTATTTATTTGAGAGAGAGAGAAAGAAAGAGGCAGATAGAGATGAGAGACAGAATGGGGACACCAGGCCTTCTAGCCACTGCAGATGAACTCCAGATGCATGCTCTCCCTTGTGCATCCGTCTTACGTGGGTCCTGGGTAATTGAACTAGGGTCCTTATGCATTATAGGTAAATGTCTTAACCACTAAGCCATCTCTCTGGCCCTCTATCATAATTTTTTATAAAGGTTTTCAGAATATATTAGCAATAAAAATGTGTCCTTTAATACCAACCTGTATGATTTAATGTGTTATGTAATATGAAAAAGTTAAACTGCAGAATTTAAAAAGTGCTATATATGACAAAATTGGGAGTAATTTAATAAGGAATTATAATTCATATGCTTCTATTTAATATGTTATAGACATAAATATCCTATAACATTTTAACCACTATAGGTTATATAATATTGTTGGATTAAGTACTAAAGATAGTTTTAAAAAATATTTATTTATTTATTTATCTCACTCTAGCCCAGGCTGACCTGGAATTCACTATGTAGTCTCAGGGTGGCCTTGAACTCATGGCGATCCACCTACTTCTGCCTCCCAAGTGCTGGGATTAAAGGTGTGCACCACCACGCCAGGCTTTATTTATTTTATTTTATTTTTGGTGTTTCGAGGTAGGGTCTCACTCTGGTCCAAGCTGACCTGGAATTAACTATGTAGTCTCAGGGTGGCCTCGAACTCACAGCGATCCTCCTACCTCTGTGTCCAAGTGCTGGGATTAAAGACGTGTGCCACCATGCCTGGTACTTTGTTTTTTGAATGAGAAGCAGATAAGAGACAGAGAGAGAGAGAGAGAGAATAGACATGCCAGGGCCTCTAGTCACTGCAAATGAACTCCAGATGCATGCACCACCTTGTGTATCTGGCTTACGTGGGTGCTGGGGAATTGAACCTGGGTCCTTAGGCTTTGCAGGCAAGTGTCTTAACTGTTAAGCCATCTATCCAGCCTCATAAAGATATTTTTTATTTAATAAGAATGATATCTACCTACTGGGTGTGGTGACACATGCCTTTAATCCCAGCACTTGGGAAGCAGAGGTAGGACTACATAGTGAATTCCAGGCCAGGTTGGGCTAAATGGAGACCTTACCTTGAAAAACCAAAAAAAAAAAAAAAACAACAAAAAACAAAAAACTACCTATTTACAGATAGAGCTGTATATTAAAATTCACAATTGTTTTTATTCATTTAACCTGATATTTATAATTTATGTAATTGTATATTTTATTGTACAAATTTATCTACTACATTTTTTTTTTTTTGCTTTTTGAGGTAGGGCTTAGCTCTAGCCCAGTCTAACCTGGAATTTACTATGTAGTCTCATCCTGGCCTTGAACTCACAGTGATCCTCCTACCTCTGCCTCCCAAATGCTGGGATTAAAAGCATGTGCAACCACACCCAGCTTTTATTACTCTCTTCTATTGACTCTTGTAGGTTAAAGAAAAATACAGGCTGGGTATATAGTTTAGTGGTAGAGTGCTTGCTTAGCATATGCAAGTCTCTGGGTTCCATTCCTGGCATCACACACACACACATACACACACACACACACAAGATCTGATATAAATTAGAAACAGCCAAATTATTTCTCAATTTTTGGCGCTTCTAATGAAAAAAAAAAAAAAAACCTAGGGATGATTAATTAGCTAATGAAACACAATACCCAAGATAGTGACACTTATGAGTTAAGTCACATGTGTGGTCTATGATTGATAGGGAAAGGCATTACAAATGGGATAAACATTTATTCAATAAATCTGTACTATTGATCATATGTTCTGAGAATACTGAACAAGGACTATGGACCTATGAATACAATAGAATCCTTTAGGAAGTTAACCTGATTGGGGGTGAAGCTGTAGAAAAATCAGTCTGATCACACCACAAGTCTAATTTACAAAAATTTGTCAAAGATGAATATTCACTGTCATTAGTCTTCTTTCTTTAAAATTTTTTTTGTTCATTTTTTATTTGTTTATTTGAGAGTGACAGACAGAGCGAGAAAGGCAGATAGATAGAGAGAGAGAGAGAGAGAATGGGCATGCCAGGGCCTCCAGCCACTGCAAACGAACTCCAGATGCATGTACCCCCTTGTGCATCTGGCTAATGTGGGTCCTGGGTAATCGAGCCTCGAACTGGGGTCCTTAGGCTTCACAGGCAAACGCTTAACCGCTACGCCATCTCTCCAGCCCACATTCATTTTCTTTTTGATTACAGACATGTGCCGCCACCAGTTTAACATTGGTCTTCTATGGATTGTAAATTTTAAATATTTTATTTATTTATTTGAGAGAGAGGCAGATAGAATGGGCATGGCAGGGCTTCTAGCCACTGCAAACAAATGCCAGACACATGTGCCATCTTATGCATCCGGCTTTATGTGGGTACCAGGGAATTGAACCTGGGTCCTTTGGCTTTGCAGGCAAGTGCCTTAACTGCTAAGCTATCTTTCTAGCCCTGTGGATTGTGATTTTGTATGTATGTCATGGAGCATCTTGGAAACATATATATGCCCTTTATCACTTAGATTTATCACAGTCTGGGGAGAGTTAGAATAATTTTTTGTTGTTATTTTATTTATTTTAGAGCGACAGAGAAAGAGACAGAGAGAGAGAGAGAGAGAGAGAGAATGGGCGCGTCAGGGCCTCCAGCCACTGCAAACAAACTCCAGACGCATGCCCTCCCTTGTGCATCTGGCTAACGTGGGTCCTGGGGAATCGAGCCTCAAACCGGGGTCCTTCCTTAGGCTTCACAGGCAAGCGCTTAACCTCTAAGCCATCTCTCCAGCCCGAGTTAGAATAATTTTTATAAGCTTTCAGATAATTCTGTTATTTTTCATGTGTCTTTTTCTAGCAAATTATACTTTATGGCTGATTTAATACAATACCTGCATTAATTTTTACCATTTGCCTATGCCTCAAAAGTCAGTTAGTCAAAATAATTTTTTTTTTTCGAAGTAAGGTTTCACTTTAATCCAGGCTGACCTGGAATTCACTATGTAGTCTCAGGCTGGCCTTGAACTCATGGTGATCCTCCTGCCTCTGCCTCCCAAGGTTAAAGGTGTGCACCACCACATCCAGTGAAAAAAATAAATTTTTTAGGGAGGTGGAGAGATGGTTCAATGGTTAAGGTGCTTGTCTGCAAAGCCAATGACTGGGTCTTGACTCCCCAGTACCCACACAGAGCCAGAGGCACATGCACCTGGAGTTTGAATGCAGTGGCTAGAGGCCCTGGTATGCCCTCTCTCTCTCTCTGCTTGCAAATAAATAAAAAATAAATAAAAAAATAAATAAAATATGGCTTAGTGATTAAGGCGCTTTCCTGTGAAACCTAAGGACCTACGTTCCACTCTTCAGATCCTACTTGCCCACTTTGTGCCAGACGCACAAAGGTGAGGCAAGCACAAGGTCGACCATGCTGACTAGGTGGTGGAAGTGTCTGGAGTTTGATTTCAGTGACTGAGGTCCTGGCACCAATTCTCTCTGTCTGTCTCTAAAAATAAAAAAAAAATTTGAGTCGGGCATGGTGGCGCACGCCTTTAATCCCAGCACTTGGGAGGCAGAGAGGTAGGAGGATCGCCGTGAGTTCAAGGCCACCCTGAGACTGCATAGTGAATTCTAGGTCAGCCTGGGCTACAGTGAGACCCTACCTCAAACAAACAAACAAACAAACAAAAATAAATAAATAAAAATTAAAAAAATTGCCTAGTTTAATTTTGTGCATTGTAGGATTATTGTGGTTCTTTTTAATTTTTTTTTTTTTTTTTTGGTTTTTCGAGGTAGGGTCTCACTCTGGTCCAGGCTGACCTGGAATTAACTCCGTAGTCTCAGGGTGGTCTTGAACTCACGGTGATCCTCCTACCTCTGCCTCCCAAGCTTTTTAATTTTTAATTTAAAAAAAATTTTTTGTTGTTTTTTCGAGGTAGGGTCTCATTCTTGCCCAGGCTGACCTGGAATTCACTATGTAGTCTCAGGGTGGCCTTGAACTCATGGTGATTCCTCTACCTCTACCTCCTGAGTGCTGGGATTAAAGGCATGTACCACTATGCCCAGCTCATTATTATTATTATTATTATTATTATTATTATTATTTGGTTTTTCAAGGTAGGATCTCACTCTAGCTCAGGCTGACCTGGAATTTACTATGTAGTCTCAGGGTGGTCTTGAAATCATGGTGATCCTCCTACCTCTGCCGCCCAAGTGCTGGGATGAAAGGTGTTCACCACCATGCTTTTAAAACATTTTTTTATTGACAACTTCCATAATTATAGACAATAAACCATGATAATTACTTTCTCCCCACTTCCCCTTCACAAGATTGTGGTTTTTATTTATTTTATTTTTTTTTTATTTGAGAGAGAGAGAGGGCAGGGGGGGCAGGGGAGAGAGAACTGGCACGCCAGGGCCTCAGCCACTGCAATTGAATGTCAAATGAATGTGCCACCTAGTGGGCATGTGTGACTTTGCACTTGCTTCACCTTTGTGCGTCTGGCTTATGTGGCATCTGGAGAGTAAAACATGGGTCCTCAGGCTTCACAGGCAAGCACCTTTACTGCTAAACCATCTCTCTAGCCCAAGATTGTGGTTTTAAAAACTATTTTATTTATTTACTTATTTGACAGAGAGAATAAATGAGCATGGTCACGACCATCCAGGGCTTCTTGTGCTGCAAACAAACTCCAGACAAGTGTGTCACTTTGTGTATCTGGCTTCATATGGGTCCTGGGCAATTGAACCTGGGCTGGCTTTGCAAGCCATCATCTTTAACCACTGAGCAATCTCTTCAGCCCTACTGTGGTTTTAAAAAAATACATTTTTGGGCTGGAGAGATGGCTTAGCGGTTAAGCGCTTGCCTGTGATGCCTAAGGACCCCGGTTCGAGGCTCGGTTCCCCAGGTCCCACGTTAGCCAGATGCACAAGGGGGCGCACGCGTCTGGAGTTCGTTTGCAGAGGCTGGAAGCCCTGGCGCGCCCATTCCCTCTCTCTCCCTCTATCTGTCTTTCTCTCTGTGTCTGTCGCTCTCAAATAAATAAATAAGAATAAAAATTAAAAAAAAATACCTTTTTGCAGCCAGGCATGGTGGCACACACCTTTAATCCCAGCACTTGGGAGGCAGGAGTAGGAGGATCACCATGAGTTTGAGGCCACCCTGAGACTCCATAGTGAATTCAGGTCAGCCTGGGCTACAGTGAGATCCTACCTTGAAAAACCAATAAATAAATAAATAAATAATAAATAGTATTTTGAATTTTAATGATATTTCTGGCACACAGATTCAGAAACTCAACAGTATACTTTTGTGTTTGTTTGCTTGTTTTTCGAGGTAGGGTCTCACTCTAGCCCAGGCTGACCTGAATTCACTATGGAGTCTCAGGGTGGCCTTGAACTCATGGTGATCCTTCTACCTCTGCCTCCCGAGTGCTGGGATTAAAGGCGTGTGCCACCACACCTGGCTCTACTTCTTTTAAATTTATACTCAAGGGCTTGAGGAATATAGCTCAGTGGCAGGGCACATGCTTATCCCCAACACCCCTCCCCATCAAAGCAAGTAAAACAGTCTCTTTCTAAGTTAATATTCAAGCAGCCCATTAAAAGCTTTCCATATATAAAGGAAAACAATACCTAACAGGGAAAAAAGAAATGGGAGTTTTTAAAAACTGTTTTTTATTTTTATTTAATTAGAGAGACAGTGAGAAAAACAGGCAGAGAGAGAATGGGCACAGCAGAGCCTTCTCAGCCATTGCAAGCAAACTTCAGACACATGTGCTACCATGTGCAGCTTGGCTTATGTGGGTATTGGGAACTGAGCCTGGGTCCTTGGATTTCACAAGCAAGCACCTTAACCACTAAGGCATGTCTCTAGCCCCAAGAAATGGGAGGTTTTTTTTTTTTCTTTTTTTCCCTCTTTTGTTTGTATTTTTTTAGTGGGAGGGGGAGAGAGAGAGAATTGGAGTGCCTTCAGCCACTGCAATCAAACTCCAGACACATGTGCCACTTTGTGCACATATGAGACCTTGTAAGCTTGTGTCACCTTATGCATCTGGCTTACATGGGATCTGGAGTGTCGAACATGGGTCCTTAGACTTCGCAGGCAAGTGCCTTAACTGCTAAGCAATCTCTCTAGCCCAGAAATGGAAGTTTTAAAGATAGTTCAAAAGGTACATTGAGGGGCTGGAGAGATAGCTTAGTGGTTAAGCGCTTACCTGTGAAGCCTAAGGACCCTGACTCGAGACTCGATCCCCCAGGGCCCACGTAAGCCAGATGCACAAGGTGGTGCATGAATCTGAAGTATGTTTGCAGTGGCTGAAGGGCCTGGCACACCCATTCTCTCTCTCCCTCCCTCTCTCTCTCTCTCTGCCTCTTTCTGTCACTCAAATAAATAAATAAAATATATTTTAAATTTTTCAAAAGGGTACATTGAGATTTTAACAATAAAACATGAAATAGTTTCTTTTTAATTCTATTCTATTCATTGTGTGTGTTGTGTGTGTGTGTGTGTGTGAGAGTGAGAGAGAGAGAGGGAGGGAGGGAGAGGTATGCCAGAACCTCTTGCAAGCAAGTACATTTTTTTTTTTTTTTCTGAGATAGGGTCTCACTCTAGCCCAGGCTTACCTGGAATTCACTATGGAGTCTCAGGGTGGCCTCAAACTCACAGCAATCCTCCTGCCTCTGCCTCCCGAATGTTGGGATTAAAGGCGTGTGCCACCACACCTAACGGAAGCAGTACCTTTAACCACTGAACTATCTTTCCAGTCCCCAAAACATGGACTAGAAATGAACATTTTGGGCTGGAGAGATGGCTCAGCAGTTCAAGATGCTTGCTTACAACGCTTGAGAGCCCAGGTTTGATTTCCCAGTACCCATGTAAATCTAGAAAAGATGGTGCATGTGTTTGGAGTTTGTTTGCAGTGACAGGAGGCCCTGGTGCACCAATCCTTTTCCTCCCTCACTTCTCTTGCAAATAAATAAATTTTTAAAAGCCAGGGATGGTGGTGCACGTCTTTAATCCCAACACTTAGTGGGAAGAGGTAGGAGGATCACTGTGAGTTTGAGGCCACCCTGAGACTATATAGTAAATTCCAAGTCAGCCTGGCCTGGAGACCCTACCTCAAAAAAAAAAAAAAAAAAAAAAAAAAAAACCCCAAATAAATAAATTCTTAGAACATTTTAGTAATATAGTTTCCCAAATAGCCTAACTATTGCTGTGGCTTTATCCCAACACATGGTTTAAGGTTTTGTTTTTTTTTTTTAATAATCATTTATGGCTGAGAATGTTAAAACAGATCAAGTGCTAAAGTATTACAAGACTGCCCCCTTTGGTGCATAAAAATCATAGCCATCTTCAAACTTCCTCCTTTTTAGTTTTTCTATTCTTTCTTAAAAAAATTTAAATTTATTTGCAAGTAAAGAGAGAGAGAGAAAGACATAGAGAGAAGATAGACAGAGAGAGAGATAGAGAGAGAATGGGCAGGCAAGGCCTCTAGCCACTGCAAACAATCTCCAGATGTATGTGCCTCTATGCATCTGGCTTTATGTGGGTATCGAACCTGGGTCATTAGGCTTTGCAGGCAAGTGCTTTATCCATCTCTCTAGCCTGTCTTTCTTTTTCTCTCTATCTCTCTCTCTTTCTTTCTTTCTTTCTTTCTTTCTTTCTTTCTTTCTTTCTTTCTCTCTCTCTCTCTCTTTCTTTCTTTCTTTCTTCCCTTCCTTCCTTCCTTCCTTCCTTCTTCCCTCCCTCCCTCCCTCTGTCTCTTTCTTCTTCCTTCCTTCCTTTTTTTTGTTTGTTTTTTTGAGGTAGGATCTCACTCTAGCCCAGGCTGACCTGGAATTCACTATATAGTCTCAGGGTGACGTAGAATTCACAGCAATCCTCCTAATCCCCAGTGCCAGGATTAAAGGTGTGTACTACCTTGCTCAGCATTCCTTCTTTCTTCCCTCTTCCTCCCTCACTACCTTTCTCTCTCTATTTCTTTCATACTTGGTATTAAACCTAGAGTCTCACCCTATTTTAACATTGTAACAAGCAACCTACCACTAAGCTATATCTCCAAAACTCTGAAAACTAAATAGGAAGTATTCAAAGAATCAAAATCAACCAACCTACAAATAAAAAGTTTCTGTGAACTCATACCAACTTACAAAGAGGTTTCCAACATCTAAGAACATAAGTAACTAGAAATAGTTGTTTTGACCAAATACCCTACATCCTTAGAGGGCAATAAATGGTTGATGCATGATTTATAAAATGACTGATGCATGATTTATATATGACAAAGGATCATGGGCCAGAAGACTTCTGGTTCATCCAACTAAAGAAAAGGCTTCATAATGGCAGTTAGATCTGGAGAAAAACAATTAACATTCAGACAAGCATGGGAATGGAAGCATTCTCTCTGAGGAACATATCCAAAACCAAGGGCAAAACTTAGTAAGAGCTAAATAATATTTATGTTGAATGATACTATCATACTATGATTTTTTATAGGTGGCCTGGTGGGGGCTGGAGAGATGGCTTATCAGTTAAGGCACTTGTCTGTGAAGCCTAAGGACTCATGTTCGACTATCCAGGTCCCACATAAGCCAGACACACAGTGACACAAGCGCACAAGGTTGCACGTGCACATGAGGGGGTGCATGTGTCTGGAGTTCAGTTGCAACGGCTGGAGACCCTGGTATGCCAATTCTCTCTGTCATTCTTTTTTTTTTTTTTAAATATTTTATTTATTTATTTAGGACACAGAGAGAGAGACAGATAGAGAGAAAGAGAGAATGGGAGAGCCAGGGCCTTTAGCCACTGCAAAAAAATTCCAGATGCATGGTCTCCTTGTGCATCTGGCTTACCTGGGTCCTATGGAATTGTACCAGTGTCCTTAGGCTTCTCAGGAAAATACCTTAACCATTAAGCCATTTCACCAGCCCCTTACTCTGTCATTCTTGCATTAAAAAAAAGGCAGTCTGGGGCTGGAGAGATGGCTTAGCAGTTAAGCGCTTGCCTGTGAAGCCTAAGGACCCTGGCTCAAAGCTCGATTCCCCAGAACCCACATAAGCCAGGTGCACAAGGGGGCGCATGCATCTGGAGCTTGTTTGCAGTGGCTGGAGGCCCTGGCGCGCCCATTCTCTCTCTCTCTCTCTCTCTCTCTCTCTGCCTTTCTTTCCATGTCTGTTGCTCTCAAATAAATAAATAAATAATGAACCAAAAAAAATTTTAAAGGCAGTCTGGTGGGTTTGCCTTAAAAAACAAAAACAAAAATAAAAATAATGTGGCCCAGGGTTGGAGAGATGGCTCAGCAGTTAAAGTACTTGCCTGAAATACCTAAGGACCTGGGTTTGATTCCCCAGCACCCACATAAATCCAGATGCACAAGGTGGCACATGCAACTGGAGTTTGTTTGTAGTGGGTAGAAGCCCTGACATGCCCATTCTCTTTCTTTCTGCCTCCTTTTTGCTGTTTCTCTCTCAAATAAGTAAAAATAAACTTTAAAAAATGGCCCAGCCAGGGATGGGATACCTTCCAGTGAGGGTCCCCTGATGCCCCCAAAACATTATAGGACATTGCCAAGACTCTTGGTTTTCCACCAGGAATAGATGGTAAGACCCTATTGCTGGAGACTCCACATATTTGGGCTGCAAGGCCACTGAAAAATCCTGCTGGAACGAAGCTGATAACCTCCTCCATGTATACCAGCTCACAGAAAGCTGGAAGAAGCCATTCTGCATGCAGTTCAATGGGAAAGAGAGAGAGAAATCATCCATGATGATACTCAACAGTGGACACTGTAAGCCTTATATTTGGTCAGCCAGGCCAAATGAGCCAACGGGTACAATACTGGCATGTCTGTCATGGTGGAAACCAACTACCTTCTAGTTGAACTGGAGGCCCACTCCATGGGAGGGAATGCATCCTTGATACTGAAAACCTAAAACAGGGATAGTCATGAGCCCTAGGGGTATAACATCTGCTGCTGTCTGGCTATATGTATATACTATGCTCATCAAACTGCCCAGTAAGCACTTCTCTTAATATTCATACCTATATATTAATGCTACTCTCACTTTTGGTAGAGAATCTTCTCTTTTCAGGTGGCAGTGACCTTGGGATGACTCAGAAGGCATCATGGTGCTAGAAAGAAGTGACGTTGTGGAAAAGGTGGCGGAAAGAATGTAAGAGCCAAAGGAAGGGTAGGATTCCTTACAACGTGCTCTTCCAGACACAAAATGGCCTGGATATCCATGACCTCACAGTGCCTGATACTACCTACACAAGACCATCATAATAGGAGGAAAAGATGATGCCATCAAAATAAAAGAGAGACCGATTGAGAGGGGTAGGGGATATGATGGAGAATGGAGTTTCAAAGGGGTAAGTGGGGGGAAGGAGGGTATTACCATGGGATATTTTTATACTCATGGAAATTGTTAATTAAAAAATAATAAATTAAAAAAAGGAAAAAAATGGCCCAGTGTGGTGGTGCATGTCTTTAATCCCAGTATTCTGGAGGCTGAGGTAGAAGGATTACTCTGAGTTTGAGGCCAGCCTGAGACTACATAGTGAATTCCAGGTTAGCCTGGGCTAGAGTGAGATCCTACCTCAGAAAACCAAAAATAAATAAAAAATAATAAGTAATAAAAAATAAATTATATTGTGGGAATGGTTTTTTGAGGTAGGGTTTTTCTCTACCCAAGCTGACCTGGAATTTACTATGTAGTCTCAGTGTGAACAATGATTGTTTCGAAATTTACTTTTATTTATTTGAGAGACAGAAAAAGGCAAATAGAAAGACAGAGAGAGAGAGAATAGGCACACCAGGGCCTCTAGCCACTGCAGATGAATTCCAGATGCATGAACCACTATGTGCATCTGGCTTATGTGGGTACTGGGGAATCAAACCTGGGTCCTTAGGCTTCTCAGGCAAGTGCCTTAACTGCTAAGCCATCTCTCAGCCCAACAAAGATTTTTTTTTTTCTCTCTCTCTCTCCATATATATATATGTGTGTGTGTGTGTGTGTGTGTGTGTGTGTGTGTGTGTGTGTGTGTGTATATATATATATATATATATCTTTATTTATTTATTTATTTGAGAGAGCAAGAGAGAAAAGAGAGAAAGAGGAAGAGAGAGAGAGAGAATGGGCATGCCACGGCCTCCAGCCACTGCAAAGTCCAGACGCATGTGCCACCTTGTGCACCTGGCTTATGTGGGTCCTGGAGAATCGAACCGAGGTCCTTTGGCTTTATAGGCAAGTGCCTTAACCTCTAAGCAATCTCTCCAGCCCACAACAATGATTTTTTTTTCGAGGTAGGGTTTTTCTCTAGCCCAGGCTGACCTGGAATTCACTATGTAGTCTCAGGGTGGCCTTGAACTCACAGCTCTCTTCCTACCTCTGCCTCCTGAGTGCTGGGATTAAAGGCATGTGCCACCTCACCCAGCTCCAACAATGATTTTTATAAAAGCTACTTCAAGTAAGTTAGCCACCTGTGCCTAAAGAATATATAAGCATAATAAGACTACAAACATCCATGTCACAGAGATCTTAAGAGTCTAAGGCTCTTGCAACTTCTCTATTCCTTCCTGTGTGCAAACTCTTACAAACTATTAGTTAAAGTACTTCCCCATCATATTTATGCTCTGGACAGTTCTCTTATGATAGAATTGAAAAAATGGTGGTGGGAAAATAATTTTCTCAAAGGCAGAAGTATCATAGGCTTTAGCTAGTAATTTTGACCACAGCCCTCTGAAAATCCCCCAGAAATCCTAATACTATTGATGATAGCCAACACCATCCCCATCAAGACCACATTCTGATCTTGAGCATTTACATACAGACACACGCACAGACACACACACACACTACTTGCCTTGTTGCTTGTCACATCATGGAAACTATGCTTTGGATTCTGGTTGGCAAGAATATTGTCCTTCCGCTTGAATCCTCTCCTTGATGGGCTTATTGACCTCTTCGTCAATATGTCTCTGTTTTCTGAAGTCCCTGGAGGCAATAGCAGTGTCCGAAAAGAGTTTCCCACAACAGAGTTGTTTGGAAAAGGACCATGTGTTGGTGCTGAATCACCGAAGCTACTGGATAACTGTTGCTCTACATTGACCAGCAGAGTAGAGTCACTGTTGAAATGGGTTGTAGCATACAGATCTGTGGAGCAAAGAGGCTGGGAGGTGAACCTGCCCTCCAACTCTTATGGCTCACATCCATCAATCGCTATCTAGGATGGTGTCCAAGGGCCATGCTAACTTCTAGCACACATTTTTAACTCTCTGGACCCTTTCTCCCTCCACCTAAGAAGACCTCAACTCTAGTTAAATGCTCCCAGCCTACACCTGAGCAGCAGAACATGGCTAGAGAACAACACACACCTATGCTGACCTCCCTTACTTGAACTCATAGGCAAGCTTATCTAGACCCTTAGTACTACTCAGCTCTCCTCATACATTACTCTGGTCAGTTTATTTCCTCAGAGGGTTATTTCACATATTTTCACTTCAAACTTCTAATTCCATCTTGTTCCTCCTTCCTCTTGGGTGCTGATCTATCTTTCACCAAGAAAACAGAGACAATGAAAACATCCATGCTATTCCCACATTAAATCTATCAACTGTCTTGTATTGGTAAGCATAGATCCTCTGCCTCCTTGTTAAATACCTGTTTGTTGTTGTTCTTTTTTTTCCCCAAGGTAAGGTCTCGCTCTAGCCCAGGCAGACTTGGAATTCTGTATGTATTCTCAGGGTGGTCTTGAACTCATGGTGATTCTCCTACCTCTGCCTCCCGAGTGCTGGGATTAAAGGTGTGCACCACCACAGCTGGCTTCTTTCTCACTCCTGATGGTGGTTTCTCTTTATCAACTCAACTTCAGATTCTCAGGGGGCTAAGGATCAGTTCTTAGAGCTCTTTCCTGTCTATATTCACCCCTAGGTGAGAGTCTTATCCACTGTCATAGTTTTAGTATGATCCATAGATTATTATCCACAGATTTATATTTTTAGCTATACTTTCTTTCCTGAACCTTAAACTGTTATGTCCAATTATCAAGTTAGTATCTAAACGGCACCTCAAACTTAATATAAAATCCAAAATTTTGATATTTATTTTAAAACTTGTCCCTCCCCCCATTCTTATCATCTTAGTAAATGTTAACTCAAAATATCCAGCCATCCAAACTTGAAACCTTGGAATAATTGGCCCTCTTTCTCTCACACTTTGTCCATCAGCAAATCATAGAGTGCTGTCTTCATGAGATATTTGTAGGTTTGAATCTTCAGAACATATTTCCACCACCTCTATTGCTACCTCTCTAGCACAATCCACCAACTCTTATCTGGGCTCTAATCTCTTGAATAGCAGTTCTTATTTCCACTCATGCCCTCCTGGATTCCATTCTCAACCAGTACCCAGAGTAATCCTTAAGTAAGCTCATGTTACTCCCCTAAAAACCCTCCAACTACTTCTGATGTCACCTAGAATGAAAGTTTGGTACCCCCTTAAGTTCATATATATATATATACACACACACACATACATACATACATATATATACACTTCACGTACCTTATTCTGCTGCAGCCACACTAGATTCTCTGTTTTACTTGAACTCCACAGGCAATGCTCTAGCCTCAGGGATCTGCACTGATAATGTCCTCTATATTGAAAGCTCTCCCTTGACCACCAAGTCACCCACATGGCTTATACTCTCACTTGCTTCAAGTCTCAATGTTTGTGGTGCCTCATCAGAATAATTTTCCCTGGCCATTCAATCTAAAATATTGCCTTGTTACTCCCTATGCACTCGTGATATTTTCCATCACAGCTCTTATAACCAACATTTTACATGAAAACTTATTATCTGTCTTAATTTGTTAGAATGAAAGTAAAGACTTTTTAAAAAATCATGATAAAATAGACATGGAATTTGAATTTTTTTGCTACTTTATTCTAGTGTTAGATCAGTATCTGGCAAATAACAGATGCTCAAAAAGCTTAGTAAATGAATTAACAAATCATTTAAGAACAATCTCTATCATGTACTGTGAAGCTAGATTCTTCTAACTCTGAATAGTACTGACTGTGGCCAGGGAAGACTAGATGCTGCTGGAAATATATCCTGGGATGCTAATTAACTAAAATAATATTTAGTTGTGCAGTTCACATTTCTATAAAATTTCTCTACTGTATCTGTTATGTTAAACTTATACCCTCCAGACTTCTGAAGTTCCATGGACCACTGGTGACCCTGGCATACAATTTAAGAAATACTAATGCAACTTACAAAATATTAACTTCAAAACTCCCAGTTATACTTTCCATCTGCATGCCCATGCAAAAGGCCTGTAAAACTGACAGGAGGCTATTACCTGAGCTAAGCTTCAAAAGCCTTCCTGTGCTGGAATCCGGGTTTGACAAAGAAGTCAGTGAGTCTCCACAGGAATGGTATGAGGTGGCCTTTGTGTCATTAGAAGGCTTTATGTTATATTCTCGGCAGCTCTTGCTTTTCTGAGGCTTTTTGACAAGATTTCCAGGCAGGCATAGACTTTGAGAATAATGGCTATCGTAATTTTCCAGACCGACATCAGAAGGTAACTGATAGGGAAGGATCTGATTAGAATCACCCACATCCAGGCGTTTACTCAATGAGACATCATGGGTAAGTGGATACAAATCAGACTTTGGTATCAAGTCCTTTTCTGGAGAACTTGAGGTTTTAATATCTGAAAAAGATACTCGGTATCCATCTCTAGTCATCTTCTCTGGGGATCGAACTGTGGACTGACGAGGCAAGTAGTGTCTGAATTCTAATCAACAAGGTGGGGAAAAACAAAATGAGAATCTACTTGAGATACTTATGCTCACTAACCCAGAAAAGTTTCTAAGGAAGAGGTGATTTCTAATTTTGATATATGGTAGCAAAATGACAAAAGGACTTCTATATGAAATACAAAAACAACAAAACATGTGGAACATTCAAATAAATAAGTAAAGAATTTGTAACATTCAGGGAACAAATTTTATATGAATAGAATCCTTTAAGAAATTTAGAAATTTCCTCCTAAAATTGTACTTTCAGAATTGTTTAGTTCCCCAGAGATTCTTTTGTCTCTACCTCTCAAAGGATCAGGTTAGAAGTGTGTATGGTCATGCCCAGCTTTTTATGTGGGTGGTGGGAGTGAACTCGGGTCTTCTCAGGCTCTCAGATCCTCATACTCTTTACTCACTGAGCCATTTTTTGAGCTCCCTTTAGCTAGTAAATTTGCTTGTTTTGTTTCTTGAGGCAGGGTCTCTCTATATAGATCAAACTGGTCTAGAACTTGAAATCCTATTTCCTCTACTTCCCAAGTGCTAGATCATAGGTGTGGGCTACTATGAGTTGGTATACCTTCACATGATAATTATGATTTTGCGTATTGAGTTTATTGACAATAGTTGGCCTATGATTTCATAAACTCCTTGCCTGCTGCCGCTCCCAAACTCCAACCAAAAGCTCTAGGCTCACTCATTGGAAACTGCTCTCTTAAGCTGATTAATTGGCAGGGAATGCAAAACTCTAAAAATGAAACTCCCTGGGCTAGGCATTAACCCAGTTATAAAGCATTTCTTTCAGACAGCTGTTATCATCCAAAAGCCTCATAGCTGGGCAAAGTACCACAGCAGACAAAAGAGAAGGTTCTGTGCTCTTCCGTCCTTTCAGAGTTTCATATGCTGGGAGGGCTTCCCTAGCAAACAAAGTACTCTGTACGGGGTTAGCCATATTAACTCTTTTAACATAGATGCTCCTAAGGCCCTATAAGGTCACCAATGTTTTACCAAGCATCAGCGTATATAATGTGATAAAGGCTATGGAACAATATCTTTGGGTAACAGAAATACATTAAGAACTTCTGATTTAAGTAATGAAAAATTAGATAATTTGACTCTTTTCCTTTTGAAGGTGTATAAAAATGGGATGATAAGTATTTTTAAAATCAACAAGGGGCTGGAGAGATGCTCAGTGATTAAGACATTTGTCTACAAAGCCTAAGGATTGGGGTTCAGTTCCCCAGTACCTATGTAAAGCCTGATGCACAAGGTGATGCATGGGTCTAGAGTTTGTTTGCAGTGGCTAGAGGCCCTGTCACACCCATTCTTTCTTTATCTGCCTCTTTCTTTCTCCCCCTCTCTCTCATATAAGAATAAAGAACATAAAATAAATATTTAAAAGCAACAGGGGCTGGGACAATGGCTCAGCAGTTATGCGTACTTCTTTGTAAGGCCTGTCAGCCCAGGTTCAGTTCCCAAGTACCCATGTAAACTGGATGTCAAAAGTGGTACAAGCATCTGGTGCTTGTTGGCAGTGGCAAGAGACCCTGGAGTAACCCCCCCCCACACACACATATACATGCAATAAATAAATTCTTTTTAAAAAGAAACAAAGAGTTAGGAAGATAGTGAGGAATTTCTAGATTGAAATCTAGGAAACAACATATTTATCATAGAAAACTACTTTTACCTTTTTAGCCTTAAAGGTGAAAGGAACAAAAATACAAGTACAGGTTCTACCCAAGGCAAAGGAGGTGACCATCCCTCTCTACAACACACACAGACATACATACATATTAAGAGTAAACTCTGGGCAGGACACAATGTTCAGAATAGGAGTAAGATGTAAGTAAGTCAGTTTTGATAGTCATTGATAGTCCAGGTTTGCAATCTGGGTGGTTTAGGGAACCTTAAACTGGAATTAAAGTGATCCCAGACTGATAATGTTCTAAGTACTTGGCAGAAGCAAATTAAAGTCTGTTCTGCAAAAGAAAAACTCACTTAAGACTAATAATTGTTACTTCAAACAATTATTCAAATATAATAGCTAGCAATGATCCTAGACAATCAAATAAAAATAATAATATGAATAAAAACCGGCAGGGAAAAAAACCAAACAAAACAGCCAGGCGTCGTGGCATGCACCTTTAATCCCAGCACTTGGGAGGCAGAGGTAGGAGGATTGATGTGAGTTCCAGGCCAGCCAGGGCTAGATTGAGACCATACCTCAAGAAAACAGCAGGGAGTGGTGATAAATGCCTTTAATCCTAGCACTTGGGAGGCTGAGGGAGAATTGCTATGAGTTAGAGGCCACCCTGAAACTACCTAGTGAATTCCAAGTCAGCCTGAGCTAAAGCAAGACCCTACCTTGAAAAACCAACCAACCAACCAAACAAACAAACAAAAAACACAAAACGGGGCTGGAGAGATGGCTCAGTGGTTAAAGGCACTTGCCTGCAAAATCTTCAGGCCTGGATTCAATTCCCCAGTACCCACATAAAGCCAAATGCACAAAGTGTCACATGCATCTGGAGTTCATTTTCAGTGAAAAGAGGCCCGGGTGCACCATTCTCTCTCTCTCTTAAATAAAAAGCCCAGGAAATATCAGATATCATGAATAATATATACCATATAGTTACAAAACTAAGTTTAGTTGACCAAACACAGACCCAGAGCTATAACATCATTAGCTCCCAAACCTCATCACATCCAGATTTCTCTGTTAATGTGGGAGGAAATATTCAGTGAGGAAAATATTTACCATCTTCTGGGTGGTTGTCACTTGGTATCTCTCTTCTTGTTGCTTCCTGCATCTAAAATAAGTTGAAAGTTTAGAAAGAAGGGCTGGGCAAGGTAACTCATCCCTTTAATTCTAGTACTTGGGAGGCTGAGGTAGGATTGTTGTTGATTTCAAGCCAGCCAGCCTAGGCTACAAAACGAGTTTCTGGTAAGCATGGGCTAGAGTGAGACCTTGCCTCAATAAAACAAAAAATCAAAAGTAATCTCAGAGGTATGTTTTGATGTTTTTTTTTTCGATGGTTTTTAAAAGTAAGTTAGAAATGCTGTCGAACTTTATAAATTGGAATAGCCTTTGTCTCTATTTCCTTAAATCAGTATTAAGGGTTTAAATTTGTATTCATTTATTTGAAAGAGAGGGGTGGGGGTAGAGGCGGGGGGCGGGGGGGAGAAGAATGGCATGCCAGGGCCTCTTACTTCTGCAAAAGAACTCCAGATGCATGTGCCACTTTGTGCATCTGGCTTTACACGAGTACTGGGGAATCAAACCCAGGACAGCAGGTTTTACAAGCAAGTGCTTTAAACTGCTAAGTCATCTCACCAGCCCTTTAAAAATTAATTACTTAATTGATTAATTAATTTATATTGAGTGTTGTTTTTTTTTTGTAGTCTCTATGTAGTCTCAGGGTGTCCTTGAATTTACAGTGATACTCCTATCTCTGCTTCCTGAGTGCTGGGATTGAAGGCATGCATCACCATGTCTAGCTGTCTTGTTTTTTGAGGTAGGGTCTCACTCTAGCCCAGGCTGACCTGGAATTCACTATATAGTTTCAGGGTGGCCTTGAACTCATGGTGATCCTTCTACTTCTGCTTCCCAAGTGCGGGAATTAAAAGTGTGCAACACCATGCCTGTCTAACATTTTTTAAATAAAATATTTTATTTATTTATTTGCAAGCAGAGTGATAGAGAGACATATAGACAGAAAGAAGATGGGTATGCTAAGGCCCCCAGCTACTACAAACGAACTCCAGATGCATGGGCCACTTGGTGGGTACTGGGGAATTGAACCTAGGTCATTAGACTTTATAGACAAGTGCCTTAACTGCTGAGTCATCTCCTCAGCCCCAAGAGATTTTTTTGTTTTGTTTTTGTTTTTAATATTTACTTGCAAGCAGGGAGATACAGAGAAGAGAGACAGACAGAGACAATGGGCATGTCAGGACCTCCAGCCACTGCAAATGAACTCCAGAAGCATGTACTGCTTTGTGCATATGGCTTATGTGGGTACCAGGGAATTAATTGATCCTGGTCCTTAGGCTTCTCAGGCAAGCACCTTAACCACTAAGCCATCTCTCTAGCCCTCAAGAGTTTTTTTTGTTTTTGTTTTTTGGTTGTTCAAGGTAGAGTCTCACTGTAGTTCAGGCTGACCTGGAATTCACTATGTAGTCTCAGGGTAGCCTCGAACTCACAGCGATCCTCTTACCTCTGCCTCCCAAGTACTGGGATTAAAGGGATGTGTCACCACGCCCGCCTAAAGAGGTTTTTTTTTCCCAAACATTATATTTATTTGTTTGAGAGACAGCATTGGGATGCTTGGTCCAAGTTCTCTTCTATACCTTTTTTAAAAAAATTTTTATTTATTTATTTGAGAGCGACAGACACAGAGAGAAAGACAGAAGGAGAGGGAGAGAATGGGCACGCCAGGGCTTCCAGCCTCTGCAAACGAACTCCAGATGCGTGCGCCCCCTTGTGCATCTGGCTAACGTGGGACCTGGGGAACCGAGCCTCGAACCAGGGTCCTTAGGCTTCACAGGCAAGCGCTTAACTGCTAAGCCATCTCTCCAGCCCTAAAGAGGTTTTTTTAAATGGGACTATAGAGATGACTTAGCACCTAAATGCACTTTCTTTCAAAGCCTGCCAGGCCCAGGTTCAACTCCCCAGTATCCACATAAAGCCAGATACACAAAGTGGCACATGCATTTGGAGTTCATTTGCAATAGCAAGAGGCGTTGGCACACCCATTCATTCTCTCTCTCTCTCCATGCAAATAAATAAAAATATTCTTCCTCTATCTATTTTCTAGTTTCATTGCTTACAAATTTATAAGTTCTGCTCTTTGTATCATATTTGCTCACATAATGATTACACAACTTCTGCCATTTTTCAACAACTATTTGTTTTTTAAAAAATATTTTATTGTTTATTTGAGAGAGAGAGACCAAGAGAGACAATGGGCACACCAGGGCATCTAGCTACTGTAAACGAACTCCAGACACATGCACCACCTTGTGCATTTGGCTTTCATGGGTCCTGGGAATCAAACCTGGGTCCTTTGGCTTTGCAGGCAAATGCCTCAATTGCTAAGCCATTTCTCCAGTCCAGTATTTGTTATTTTTAATTTTCTCCAATTATTGTGTCATCTTGACCTTCCCATTATCCATTACTTCCGTACTATCTTACCCTTTAATTTTCTTCTGTCTGTTACACAGAAGAGGCAGCTTTTGGGCAAGTCACCTTGAAATGTAAGAGTTCCTTATTAAAAGGTAGAGGTAGGAAATTTAAGGAATCAGGGTACAGGAAATAGAGGGATCGAGTAAAGAAAAAAATTTTCTTTTTTAAAATTTTTTTATTTTTTATTTTGTTTTTCAAGGTAGGGTCTCACGCTAGCCCAGGTTGACCTAGAATTCACTATGTAGTCTCATGGTTGCCTCAAACTCATAGCAAACTCCTACCTGTGCCTCCCAAGTGCTAAGATTAAAGGCATGTGCCACCACACCCCGCAAGAAAAGAAATTTTATAACCAGCTCCAAATTGTTAACAGTTGCATCCCTATTTGAGGACCTGGCATAAAATGTACTAAGCTTACATGTACAGTAAGTATGACATTCACTTATTAGTATTGGCTAGTCAATAGATCAGCAGGACAGTGCATATATTACCTGTGTCCCCAGTGGGAAAATGTCTGATTTCTGACCTGATGTACCATTGTCTTGGATTGCAGGGTCACTGGTTACGGAATCCTTTATTTCCCGGTTGGAAAAGGGAATAAAAAGTCCTTTGTTTGAGTCTGTGTTAAAAGAAAAGGAATACAATGAAGCTCTGACCAGATTTCAAAGGCTGAATGTCTTATAGAAAGACACTGGAGGTGAAGTCACAAGAATGAATGCTAGTTCACGGTGTCATTTGGAAACCATGTGAACCTTGGGCAAATTCCTTCACTTTTTTGAATTCTGTTTTATTTTTTTGTAAAACAGTAATTTAAAAAAATTATGCTCACTTCTGCAGCACATATACTAAAATTGGAACAATACAGAGAAGATCAGCATGGCCCCTGCTCAAGGGTGACACACAAATTTATGAAGTGCTTCATATATTAAAAAAACCCTTTAAGCTGTATATCTTTCAGGATTGAATTGAGGCTAAAATAAGATAATGGATATGAGATGACTTCATAAATTATGAAGGACTCTATAAAAATTTGGAGGAAGGCAAATGGTATTTTGTATACTTCCTAAGTGAACAAATAATGAACTCTGACATTAATTCAACAATCTCCTGCTATAAGAGATGCTGGGAATAGACTTCTGGCACTCCACAAATCTCCAGGGCTCTAATCAGAGTTGGCACTGCTTCACAGTTTCAAACCAGCCTATTTCTGCATTTATTTCCTCACTTGTAAAAAGAGAACAAGTAATCAGGACCAGTTTCAAAGAGGAGAATGCTAAATCCTTTGGCCCCGTATTTTCTGCACATGACTAGATAAATAACTTTAAGAGGGAAACCAAAGACTATATTCTAATGGTAGTCACCCCGGATACTGATATCAAAATGATTCTATTCAAAAGTAGGGTGTGGTGGCACGTGCCTTTAATTCTAGCACTTAGGAGGCAGAGGTAGGAGGATTGCTGTGAGTTCAAGGCCAGCCTGGGACTACATAGTGAATTCCAGGTCAACCTGGGTTACAGTGAGACCCTACCTCAAAAGAACCCACTTAGAACCAGGCATGATGGTGTACAACTGCTATCCTAGCACTGGAGAATCAGAGAAAAGAGGATGCCAAGTTCAGGGCTAGCTTGCTCTTTATTTTCTAGGTTAGCCTAGGTTTTCTGGAGGAACTTGGCTAAAAATAATTGCATTTATTTAGGAAAGTTCAAGCAAAATTATATAAGAAATTATAATAGTTTCAAAACCTTGGGCCTTCTTCAAACAATGAACTCTTTTGCTCATTTCTTTCCACCATCTCTGGCAACAGAAAATTACCAAGAGCTGTTTTGAGTGAAAATACCAGGTGAAAGGCAGCCTCCTGAGAGTCAGCCCATCAGTCCACTGGGGCCTTTAAGATGCTTTTTATTTATGAGTTGCAAGCAGGGCTTGAAATGTTGTGCATAAGATACTTTTTCAATATTGAACTTGACAAAATTGCTTTTCTCAAAATAACATAAGCTCTGGGTCTTTATGTTCTCTGGTACCTATCACAGGAGTACGATAAACAAAATGAAGTGAAGCAGACAACATTGGCTGCAACCTGGTCCTTGGAGAAAAGGCAAATGGTCAGTATCCTCTGGTTTAAGCTCAGGGTCCTCTCACCCTCATCCTGAATAAAACATTCTCCCTCCAGCACAGGTTTTTTTCTTTTCCTCTAACTACTTTCTATTCAAATAAATTTTCCACAGGTCAAGTGCTTTGCAAAGTGCAATCATGCCTTCTGGGCTTCCACTGTAGACCACCATTTTTTTTTTTTTTTTTTTTTGAGGTAGGGTCTCAACCTAGCTCAGGCTGACCTGGAATTCACTCTGTATTCTCAGGGTGGCCTTGAACTCACGGCGATCTTCTTACCTCTGCCTCTGGAGTGCTGGAATTAAAGGCATGCACCACTACACCTGGCTCTAGACCAACATTTCTTAAACAGCCCCAAAGAGTTCCCCACAAAAACACAAGTATACAAAAGCAGTATTTTCTTTCCATATTTACTTATTTGTGTGTATGTGCATGTATATAGGCATACCAGTCCTTCTTGCCATTACAAACAAACCCCAGGTGCCTGTGACTCTTTTTGTACCTGGCTTTACATGATGTTGGGGAGTTGAGCCTGAGTTGGTGTTGCAGTCAGGCTCACATTGCTGGTAGAAATCACCCAACCAAGAACAGTTTATGGGGAAAAAAAGGTTTATTTTGCCTTACAGGTTTGAGGTGAAGCTCCATGATGGCAGGGGAAAACAATGGCATGAGCAGAGGGTGGATATCACCTCCTGGCCAACATAAGGTGGACCATAGCAACAGGAGAGTGTGCCAAACACTAGCATGGAGAAACTGGCTATAACACCTATAAGCCCGCCCCCAACAATACACTCCCTCCAGGAAGCATTAATTCCCAAATCTCCATCAGCTGGGAATCTAGCATTCAGAACACATAAGTTTATGGGGGACACCTCAATCAAACCACCACATTCCACCCCTGGCCCCCATAAACTGATAACCATACATGAAGTAAAATACAATGCATTCAGTCCAACTTAAAAGTCCCTATAGTCTTTATCAATTCCAATGATGTTCATATAGTTCCATAGTCCAAGATCTTTTAACTGAGCCATAATACCAAAAAATAACCTCAAAAAACCCATAATGACACAGAATAAACATTCACACTGCAAAATATAGTATTGGGCATAACAAAGAAACATTTAGTCAATACAAGGCTTAAAACTATCAAGACAAACATCAAACTCTGTAACTCCAAATCCAACAACTCTAGTCAGTGACAAATCTCCAAGTCTGATAAAATGTCGAAAAGAGAGGGTCATTGGATTTGCAATGCAGTTTGTTTTGTGGGAGCAAGTGCCTTTAACTATTGATCTATCTCACTAGCCCACAGAAAATGTGCTTTTTTTTTTTTTTTTCCTTTTTTTCAGAGTAAGGTCTGGCTCTAGCTCAGGCTGGCCTGGAATTTACTCAGTAGCCTTAGGTTGGCCTCAAACTCATGGTGATCCTCTTACATCAGCTGGGCTACCAAATTTGTTAATTCAGAGGGGAATAAAGCTGAGTTTGAAGAGCAGGACACTCCTTTAGCATTCAGGCCCTCAATTTTCAAAGTCAGCATTCCTTCTGCTATCCCAATGCAAAACAGATGGTCCAATCTTAATGGTTGTAATGTCTTAAACAATTACAGATGAATGGACACTGTTTCTAGCCTGAAACTTTCATTTCTTTCTGTGTCATATTCATTCATTCATACCACTCCATTTCTCTGCAACACAACATTGACAAGTTCTCAGAATATGGGAGGAATTCAATAAGCCTCTTATACAAACTATCTTTAGCCCAGTCAAGACAAAGCTCTTTCTTCCCCTCATAAACCAAAGCCTCAGAGTACAGTTCTTACTTCTTCAAGGTCTTTCATCTGTAACCAGAATGGTCCACCAAACTCTGCCTTCAGCAATGCAAACTATCTTTTTAGGCCAAGGTTTCAAATCCTTCCACAGTCTTCCAGCCAGTTTCACGGGCTTAATTTTTTTTTGGTGCAGGGGTGTCAGTTTCAAGGTAGGGATTTGCTCTAGTCCAGGCTGACCTGGAATTAGTCTCAGGCTGGCCTTAAACTGAAATCCTCCTATCTTAGCCTTCCAAGTGCTAGGATTAAAGTCTTGTGTCCCCACACCTGGCCAAATCAGTTTCGAAAGGCCAAAGCCACAGTCAAGTTTCAACTCCCCACTTCTTGGTACCAATTTTCTGTTGCAGTTACCTTCTTGTTGCTGGGACAAAGCACCCAACCAGAAGCAGCTTATGGGAGGAAATGGTTTATTTTGGCATACAGTCTTGAGGTGAAGCTCCATGATGGCAGAGGAAAACATGGCATGAGCAGAGACTAGACATCACCTCTGTCAAAATACATGGGATACCTCAGCATGAGAACAAGTCAAACACTGTCAAGGGGAAGTTGGCTATGATACCCACAAGCCTGCCCCAACAATGCATCTCCTCCAATAAGGCTCCAGTTCCCAAATTTCCACCAGCTGGTGACCTAGCATTCAGAACACCTGAGTTTATGGAGACACCTAATTCAAACCACCACAGTATAGTAATTACATCTCAATGAAAATAAAACTTTCCTACTCCCCTCAAGAAGAATAAGTCTATGATTTTTTGTTTGTTTGTTTTTTGAGGTAGGGTTCCACTGTAGCTCCGGCTGGCCTGGAATTCACTCTGTAGTCTCAGGGTGGCCTTGAACTCACAGAAATTCTCCTACCTCTGCCTCCTGAATGCTGGGATTAAAGGCATGCACCACCACTCCAGGTGAGTCTATGAATTTTGATAATGGATTGAGATTTCAAATCCAGGAACAAGTTTCTGTCTTGAAAGATTGGGTGAGGAGGAATGCCAATGCCAAGGCTAGTTAGGCACCAGCAGAAAGAGTCTTGAAAATGAAGATAGTGAATTTGGCTTAGAAAATACTGCTTTCAGGACTAGAGAGATGGATCAGTTGTTAAAGGCACTTATTTACTTGCAAAGCTTGCCAGCTGTGTTGGTTTGATTCAGGTGTCCCCCATAAACTTAGATGTTCTGAATGCTAGGTTCCCAGCTGATGGAGATTTGGGAATTAATGCCTCCTGGAAGGAGTGTATTGTTGGGGGCGGTCTTATGGGTGTTATAGCCGGTTTCCCCATGCCAGTGTTTGACACATTCTCCTGTTGCTGTGGTCCACCTTATGTTGGCCAGGGGGTGATGTCCACCCTCTGCTCATGCCATCGTTTTCTCTTGCCATCATGAAGCTTCCCCTCAAACCTGTAAGGCAAAATAAACCTTTTTTTCCCCATAAACTGCTCTTGGTCAGGTGTTTTCTACCAGCAATGTGAACCTGGCAACCTAAGAGATGCCTTGCAGTGCTGTAAATACAGCTTGATGGACTATTCTGGTCAGAGTTAAAAGACCTGAATGCAGTAAGAACTATGAACTGTGATGTTTGGCTTATGAGGGTGAGAAAGAGCTTTGCTTGGACTGGGCTAGTTTGTGTGAGAAGCTTGCTCTTATGCCCATGTCCTGAGAAGTTGTGCAGGGTTGCTTTGCATAGAAATGAGCTGGTATGAACAGAGGGATATGGCACAGAAAGAAAAATCTTTGGGTGAACTGCTGCCCATTCAGCTGCAATTGAGAGATTACAACCTTTGAGATTAGGCCAGCTGGCCTGTAATGGGGCAACAAAAGAATGTAGATTATTTTGAAGGGGCCTAAATGCTCAAGGAGTCCCGTTCTTCAAAGTCTGCTTTATTCCCCCTTGGATTAACAAATTGGCACCCTACCTGGTATTGTGGAGTATAAGAAATGCTGGAAAGAGAGTCATTGAGTTTGCAACATGGTCTTGTGTTTTGGAAATGGCCATGGGCAATGTGAAATAGGTTTGCTGGATGCCTGCATGGAGACCCCATGGGGCCATGAGGATGAACTGTGGATTGCTGGGACCATGTTCAACCTTCTAAAGAGTATAATTCACTGGGCGTGGTGGTGCATGCCCCAGCACTAGGGAGGCAGAGGTAGGAGGGTCACCGTGAGCTTGAGGCCACCTGAGACTATATACTGAATTTCAGGTCAGCCTGGGCTAGAGTGAGACCCTCCCTCTAAAAAAAAATGTGAAAGAAGAGTATAATTCAATGATTATAGTGTACATAGAAAATTATGCAATTACCACCATGATCTCATTCCAGAACATTTAATCACCCCTCAAAAATTTCCATAGCTGTCTATCATTGCCTTCTGCCCTCCCTGCCATCCCTTCATAACCACCAATACACTTTCAGTCTCTATAGTTTGCCCTTTCTAGATCTTCCATATAAATGAAGTCATGAAAATATGACCTTCTGTGTATAGGTTCTTTCACTTAGCATAACATTTTATTTTTTTATTAATTAGTTTTGTATTCAGCAAATACAGTCAGTTTGGTACCTTTATTAGGCTCATCTGTGACCTACCCCCTCCCCTTGGCCCCTCCTTGTTGAGGTATATGGGTCATGCATTGTGGAGTTAGCCCACAGTTATGGGTAAGATAAATGTCTCTGTATATCATAGCATAACATTTTAAATTACAATTTTCATGCATGTATATAAAGTACTTTGATCATAATCCTCTCTCATTCCTTTCTCTTTTTCTCTCCCAAATCCCCCTTACACTGAACCTCTGCTTTCCAACTAGTTACTCTTCCAGTTATGTGGTTCACCCAGTGTATCATCCCTCTGAAACAACTTTGCTACCCATTTTCAAGGGAGTAAAAACTAACATGATTAGTAAAGAGAGTCTTTACAATTTGACCTTGGCTCTAGCCATAGGCTGAGTCAATTTCCTGATCTATCATGCCTATATTTGCTGATGTGTCAGACCTGGATTTACCACTGTTTTTCTCTGTACATTTACTGTTCTTTCCTCTCAAGTATGCCCACTAAGTGCCCAACTCAAGTATCTCCCCTCTACTGAAGCCTTTTCTCAGGTCAACAGTCAGTACTAACTGCTATTGATTCCTTCTCACTGCTCTGTCTATATTACAGGATTTTTGTTTTTATTTTTTAAAAAAATATTTATTTATTTGACAGAGAAAGAAAGAAAGAGAGACAGAGAAAATGGGTGTGCCAGGGCCTCCAGCCACTGCAAATGAATTCCAGATGCTTGTGTCCCCGTGTGCATGTGACTAACGTGGGTCCTGGCGAATTGAACCTGGGTTCTTTGGCTTTGCAGGCAAATGCCTTAACTGCTAAGCCATCACTCCAGCCCTTTGTTTTTGTTTTTCAAAGTAAAGTCTCAGTCTAGCTCAGGCTAACCTGGATTTCACTATGTAGACTCAAGGGTGGCCTCGAACTCATGGTAATCCTTCTACCTCTGCCTCTCAAGTGCTGGGATTAGAGGCATGAGCCACCACACCCGACATATATTACAGTTTTTTTTAAGTTATTTCATTTATTTATTTATTGAGAGAAAAAGAGAAGGAGGAAGAAAGAAAGAGAAAGTGCACACCAGGGCCTTCTGTCACTACAAATTGAGTCCAGATGCATGTGCCTCTGTGCATCTGCCTTTACATGGGTATGGGAAATCAAACCCATGTCATCATGCTTTGTAAACAAGCATTTTTAACTGCTGAGCCATCTCTCCAGTCCTTTCTTTGCTTTTTAGAAGCAAGATATTAGGCTGGGAAGATAGCTCAACAGTTATAGGCACTAGCTTGCAAAGCCTACCAGTCCAGGTTTGATTACCTAATAACCACATAAAGCTAAATGCACAAAGTGGTACAAGTGTCTGAAATTTGCTTGCAGTGGCAAGAGACCCTGGAGTGTTCTTTCTCTCTCTCTTTTAAATAAACAAACAAAAAAAAATTTTTTAAGCAAGGGCTTGCCAGTCATGGTGTCGCATGTCTTTAATCCCAGCACTTGGGAGGCAGAGGTAGAAGAATTGCTGTGAGTTCCAGGCCATCTTAAGACTACATATTGAATTCCAAGTTAGTCTGGGCTAGAGGAAACCCTACCTCAAAAAAAGAAAAAAAAAAAAAAAGAAAGAAAAAAGAAGGGTTGGAAGGATGGCTTAGCGGTTAGCCATTAGCAGTTAAGGCATTTGGCGTGCAAAGTCAAAGGACCCAGGTTCAATTCTCCAAGACCCACATTAGCCAAATGCACAAGGGGGTGCACGTGTCTGGAGTTTGTTTGCAGTGGCTGGAGGCCATGACTCGCTCATTCCTCTTTCTCTCCTTTCTCTGTCAAATAAATAAATAAATAAAAATTAGAACATTTTAATTTTTTTGTTTTTTATTTATTTATTTGAGAGCAACAGGCACAGAGAGAAAGGCAGATAGAGACAGAGAATGTGTGCACCAGGGCCTCCAGCCACTACAAATGAACTCCAGATGTGTGTGCCCCCTTGTGCATCTAGCTAACTTGGGTCCTGGGGAATCGAGCCTCAAACCGGGGTCCTTAGGCTTCACAGGCAAGCGCTTAACCGCTAAGCCATCTCTCCAGCCCAATAAAACATTTTTTAAAAAGCAAGGTATAGGCCAGGCATGGTGGCATATTTCTTTAATCCCGGCACTCAGGAGGCACAGGTAGGAGGACTGACTTGAATTCAAGGCCACCCTGAGACTACATAGTGAATTCCAGGTCAGCCTGGCCTAGAGTAAGACGCTACCTCAAAAAAAAAAAAAAAAAAAAAAAAAAAAAAAAGAAGAAGAAGAGGAAGAAAAAAAGAAAAGGATTGGCTAGAAGAATGAGCAGAGTCTCTTTCAATTTAGGGTCCATGTGTACTATATGCATATACAAGATTGCTGTAAATTCTTCAGCAAGAGTGAGCCATAATAAACTGTTTTTTTTTAACCCCTTATTTTTTTGAGGCAAGCCCAACAGACTGACCTTTTTTTTTTTTTTTTTTAATGTGAATGAGTGAGAGCAAGAGAGAGAGAACTGGCATGTCAGGGCCTCCAGCCACTATATTCAAATTCCAGGCTTGTGTGCCACCTTGTGTATATGTATGACCTTGTGTGCTTGCATTACCTTGTGTGGCTGGCTTATGTGGGACCTAGAGAGTAGAACATTGATTCTTAGGCTTTGCAGGTAAGCTCCTTAACTGCTAAGGTTAAGCGCTTGCCTGTGAAGCCAGGACCCCGGTTCAAGGCTCGATTCCCCAATACCCATGTAAACCAGATGCACAAGGTGGCGCATGTATCTAGAGTACGTTTGCAGTAGCTGGAGGTCTTGATGTGCCCATTTTCTCTCTCTCTCTTTCTCTGCCTTCTTGTCTCTCTGTCTGTCACTCTCAAATAAATAAAACAACAACAACAAATTTGTTTTAATTTATTTTTCAGAGAAAGAGAGAGAGAGAATGAGAATGGGTGTTCCAGGGCCTCTAACCACTGCAAATGAACTCCAGGTGCATGTGCCTCCATATGAATCTGGCTTACGTGGGTACTGGGGAGTTGAACCTGGGTCCTTAGGCTTCATAGGCAATGCCTTAACCATTAAGCCACCTCTCCAGCCCAAACTGTGGGTTTTTAGTAGGTTCATCAGGTTATAATAAATATATCTTCTTACTGCAGTCTGTTGATAGGAGGATGCCAAGAAGTATGTGAAAGGTTACATGGAAACTCTGTACTCTGCTCAATTTTGTTATGAATCTAAAAGCTACAGAAAATAAGGCCAGGCTAGAGAGATGGTTTAGCGGTTAAGGTGCTTGCCTGCAAAGCCAAAAGGCCCAGGTTTGATTCCCCAGGACCCACGTAAAGCCAGATACACAAGGTGGTGCTTGTGTCTGGAGTTTGTTTGCAGTGGCCAGAGGCGCTGGCATGCCAAATCTCTCTCTCTCAAATAAATAAATAAATAAATATATTTTTAAATAAGGTCTATTCCTTTTGTTGTTGTTGTTTGTTTTTTTAAGGTAGGGTCTTGCTCTAGCCCAGCTGACCTGGATTTCACTATGTAGTCTCAGGGTAACCTCAAACTCACTATGATCCTTCTACCTCTGCCTCCCAAGTGTTGGGATTAAAAGCATGTGCCACCACTCCGGCTCTATTAAAGTTTTTAAATTACACTTGAGAGAGAGAGAGAGACCGATCTGGCTTAAGAGGGTCTGGGGAATCAAACCCAGGTCCTTTTGTCTTTGCAGGCAAGCATCTTACTGGCTAAGCTATCTCTCCAGCCTGCCTATTCTTTTGAAAATAGCAGTTTATGAATGCAAAAGAGCTCTTTTGAATTTATATGCTTTCAGTATTTTTTACAATTGCTATCACATAAAAACACAAAGTTAAAGAGTATCAAACTCTGTGGCCCTCTAAAATGTGTCTTCTGGATTAGCTCAGCTTTGAGTTTAAGGAATAATGATGAATCACTCATTGCACACACACACACACAAACATACACACTGGTATGTAGTCCAAGCTGGCCTGTAACTTTCCATATAACCTAAGCTGACCTCCAGCCCAAGATCCTCCTCACCTCCTAAGTGGTGGGATTGAAATTGTATTTTTTCTTTTTAATGATACAGCAAGTTCTGTGGAGAATGTGTGCTTGTTCTGTGTTTTAGAAAATAAGCTATGTGACTATAAGAGATAGGAAAAATCTTTTTGCTGAAGAGCCAAATAGTTTCATTAAAACAAAAGGACTTTAAAGTGGATCATAAAGAAAAGGCAGGATTCAATGAAAACATTTCAAGTGGATGGCATTAGTTCACCAAGGAGGGTAAGAGGAAAGACTGTTTGCGGGACGATAGAGTGGACTGTTTTCATTGGAACACTGGACAATGTAATAGAGAAATAGGAACATAAAACGCTTTGGATTAGGCTAAAGAAGTAAGTTTGGCCAGTGTTTTGGAGAACCTTGTATGCAAGGTTAAAGAGTTTAGAATTAGGGGCTGGAGAGGTGGCTTAGCACTTAAGCACTTGCCTATGAAGCCTAAGGACCCCGGTTCAAGGCTTGTTTCCCAAGAACCCACGTTAGCCAGATGCAGAAGGGGGCACACGCATCTGGAGTTTGTTTGCAGTGGCTGATGGCCCTGGCGTGCCCATTCTCTATCTCTTTCTGTCTCTTTCTCTTTGTCTGTCGCTCTTAAAAAAATAAATAAAAATAAACAAAAAAATTAATAAAAAAAGAGTTTAGAATTAATGTAGCAATTGGGTGAAAGCCATGGAGTTTTGAGCTGGAGGTCATAATTAATGATCATAACCTTGTTTTAAGAGAATTAAACTGGCAGCAAAGTAGAAAATGAACAGAAGGAAGAAGAGACTGCAAGGACTCTGATGATATATAGCCTAGACATGGCATCGAAACTCTACTATTTACATAAACATGGGGCAATTTTTTTCATCTCTTTGGGTTTCAATCTCCTCACCTGTCAAACCAACTTTAGAGTTGTAAGGATTAGATGAAATCACAGACAGTACCTGGGCCAGAGTTTATATTCAGTAAATATTAAGCAAACCTATTAAATGAATCTATTAAGAAATGAAAAGTGGGGGTGGAGAGTGGCTTAGTGGTTAAGGAGCTTGCCTGCAAAGCCAAAGGACCCAGGTTCAATTCCCCAAGACCCACATAAGTCAGATACTTAAGGTGATGCATGCATCTGGAGTTCGTTTGCAGTGGCTGGAGGCCCTGTCATGCCCATTCTCTCTCTCTTATTTTCTCTGCTTCTCTCTCTCTCTCCTTCTCTTAAATAAATAAAGAAAGAAAACTTTTTTAAAATCAGTAGATGAGAATAATAAAGATTAGGGTAGAAATTAATGAAATAGAACCCCCCCAAAAAAAATCCAAAGAGTCAATGAAACAAATAGTTGGTTCTTTGAAAGGATAAACAAGATTGATAAACCCTTAGCAAATTTGACCAGTGGAAAGAGAGAAGAGACAAAAATTAGTAAAATTAGAGATGAAAAGGCACTATTACAACAGATACCAAAGAAATTCAGACAATTATAAGGACATACTTTAAGAATATATATGCAGGGCCGGGCATGGTGGTACATGCCTTTAATCCCAGCACTTGGAAGGCAATGGTAGGAGTATCACCATGAGTTTGAGGCCAGCCTGAGACTATGTAGTGAATTAGTGAATTCCAGGTCGGCCTGAGCTAGAAACCCTACTTGGGAAAAAAAAAAAATTGTGTGTGTGTGTGTGTGTGTGTGTGTGTGTGTGTGTATGCACACATTTGAAAATCTGAAAGAAAAGGATGATTTCCTTGATTCATATGACCTACCAAAATTAATTCAAGATGAGGTAAACCATTTAAATAGACCTATAACAAGTACAGAGATCCAAGCAGTTATAACTAAGAAAAGCCCAGGTCCAGATGGATTCACTGGTGAATTATACCAGACCTTCATGGAAGAATTGACACTACTCCTTCTCAAATTTTCCATAAAATAGAAAAGAAAGGAATTCTACTGAACTCCTTCTATGAAGCCAGCATCACCCTCATACCAAAACCAGACAAAGACAGAGCAAAAAAAGAAAATTACAGACCAATTTTCCTCATGAACACAGATGCAAAAATCCTGAACAAAATGGCAAATAGAATACAAGAATATATCAAAAATATTATTTACCCTGATCAAGTTGGCATTATCCCAGGGATGGTTCAAAACATGCAAATTAATAAATTAATACATATAAGTGGTCTGAAGGACAAAAATCACATTATCATCTCAAGAGACGCAGAAAAGGCATTCTACAAAATCCAACATCCTTTCATGGTGAAAGTATTACAGAAACTGGGAATAGAAGGAACATATCTCAACATAATAAAAGCTATTTACAACAAACCTACAGCCAACATAATACTAAGTGGAGAAAAACTTGAAGCCTTTACACTAAATTCAAGAACAAAACAAGGAACAAAACTGTCCCCACTTTTGTTTAATATAATGCTGGAAGTCTTAGCTATAGCAATAAGGCAAGAGACACTCATAAAAGGGATACAAATTGGAAAAGAAGAGATCAAACTATCACTATGCGCAGATGATATGATTCTATACATAAAAGACCCTAAAAACTCTACCAGAAAATTGTTAGAGCTGATAAACACTTTTAGCAACATAGCAGGATACAAAATAAATATACAGAAACCAGTAGCTTTTCTATATACTAACAACAAATATGTAGAGGATGAAATCAGGGAATCTTTCCCATTCACAACTGTCTCAAAAAAAAAAAAAAAAAAGTACCTTGGAATAAACTTAATCAAAGAAGTGAAGGATCTTTACAGCAAGAACTTTAAAACACACAAGTTAGAAATTGCAGAAGACACAGGAAATGGAAAGACATCCCATGTTCTTGGATTGGAAGAATCAATATTATGAAAATGTCAATCTTACCAAAAGCAATCTTCACATTTAATGCAATCCCCATTAAAATTCCAATGGCATTCTTCATAGGAATAGAAAAAACAATCCTAAAATTCATTTGGAAGCACAAAAACCCTCGGAATAGCCAAAACAACTTTGAGCAACAAAAATAAGGCTGGTGGTATCACCAGACCTGATTTTAAGCTATATTACAAAGCCATAGTAACAAAAACAGCATGGTATTGGCACGAAGACAGACATGTGGATTAATGGAACAGAATAGAGGACCCAGAAGTTAATCCAGGCAGCTGTAGCTATAGCCACCTGATTTTTTTTTTTTTTTTACAAAAATACCAAAAATATTCACCAGAGAAAAGACAGCCTCTTCAACAAGTGATGCTGGGAAAACTGAATATCTATATGTAAAAAGATGAAAATAGATCCTTGTCTTTCTCCATGCACAAGAATCAAATCCAAGCACATCAGGGACTTTAATATCAGACCTGAAACTCTGAAATTGCTAGAGGAAAAGGTAGGGGAAACCCTTCAACATATTGGCATAGGTAATGACTTTCTGAATATAACCCCAATTGCTCAGAAAATAAAACCACTAATCAACAACTGAGATTTCATGAAATTACAAAGCTTTTGTACAGCAAAGTACACTGTGAATAGAGAAAAGAGACAACTTACAGAATGGGAGAAAATATTTGCCAGCTCTACATGTGACAGAGAATTAATATCCAGAATATACAAAGAACTCAAAAAAAAAAAAAAACAGAATAAGAAATTAAACAACCCAATCAAAAAATGTGCTATGGAACTAAATAGAGAGGTCTTATCAGAAGAAATACAGAGGGCATATAAACATCTAGAAAAGTGTTCTATATCCTTAGTCATCAGGGAAATGCAAATTAAAACTACCTCAAGACTCCATCTCTCTCCTGTCAAAATGGCTACCATCAAGAAAACAAATGACGATAAATGTTGGTGATGGTGCAGAAAAAGGAGAACACTTCTACACTGTTGGTGGGTATGTAATCTGGTACAGCTGTTGTGGAAATCAGTGTGGAGGTTCTTGAGATAGCTAAAAATAGATTTGCCATATGATCCAGCTATATCACTCCTAGGCATATATCCTAATGACTCTTACTACCTTATAGATACTTGCACAACCATGTTTATTGCTGCTCTATTCACAATAGCTAGGAAATTGAATCAGCCTAGATGTCCATCCACAGATTAGTGGATAATAAAAATGTGGTACATCTACACAATGGAGTTCTATTTAGCTTTAAAGAAAAATGAAATTATGAAATTTTCAGGGAAATGGATGGATCTGGAAAGGATTATACTAAGCGAGGTAACCTAGGCCCAGAAAGCCAAATGTCACATGTTCTCTCTGATATGTGGATCCTAGCTACAAATGTATAAACTTGTATGTGATCTAGAACCAAAAATCAGTAGCAGAGACCCATAAGCTAGAAAAAGACTATAAGGGAGGGAAAAGAGGGAAGGTCTTAAGGGGATGATATTATATATATGGAAGGAAAAGAACAGATTACAGGGAAGGGAAAGGCCTAAGCGAGGTCAGGGGAAGAGATTGTATAAAAGAAGGGCGGGGGGAGGGAGGGTCAATCAAAATTCAAGATATTCTGAATAAGACATATGAAAATCTGCTTTCTTGAATAAGGCACACCCAGAAGCCATAGATTGTTACTAGAAAAATTTCAGTGCCAAGGATGGGATACCTTTCAGTGAGTTGTTGGCCAGGGAGGTCCCTATTGCCTCCAAAACATTATAGGCTATTGCTAAGGCCCTTGGCAGAGTCATTGAGAAATCCAGCTGGTGCTGAGCAGAAAACCTTTCTTCCTGTAACCCAGCCAACTGAAAGCTGGAAAAAACTGCACTGTATGCAGCCTTATGGGAGACAGAAGTCATTAGCAGTGAAAACAATGGACACTGGAAGCCTCAAGTTTGACCAGACAGGCCAAATGACTGAACAAGTGCAATAGTGGCATGTATGCTCTAGGGGAAACCAACTGCTCTCTCTAATTGGACTGAAGGAACACATATCTGGTACTGAAAACCTAATCAAAAGCGTATGGTAGGGGAGGTTATGAGCCTTAGGGGTACAAAGTCTGCTCTTCTCTGGATAAATGCATATATTACTTTCACCAAATTGCCCTAAAAGCACTACAGTTAATGTTCATACTCATATATTAATGCTACTCTCACTTCTGGTTAGAGAAGCTTCTCTTTTCAGATGGTGATGATCACTGGGATGACCCAAAAGGCAACATAGTGCTGAGAAGAAGGGACAGGGGAGTGTCTAGCACTGAAACAGCTCATAACTTCCAAGGCTCAGAGTCCATTGCAGAAGAGGTAGTGGAAAGAATGTAAGAGCCAAAGGAAGGGTACTACTCCTTACATACAACTGTCTGGACAGAAATTGGCCTCAATATCCAAGACCTCACACTGCCTAGCAATACTTACTCAAGACCCTCATAATAGGAGAAAAAGATGATGACATCAAATTAAAAGAGAGACTAATGGAGAGAGGGAGGGGTATGACAGAGAGCAGAGTTATGAAGGGGAAAGCAGGGGAGGGGAATACCATGGTTTGTTGTCAGTAAGTATTGAAGTTGTCAATAAAAAACCTAAATATATATATATATATATATATATATATATATATATATATATATATGAACAAAAACTGCTAAAAATAAAAGCAATTGAATAGATTAAAAAAATGAAAAACAGGGAAAGAAAGGTGGGCTTAATTATAAAACACATCAGGACATCAACATTCACATGCATCTTAGAAGGCAGCAACATCAAATTATGAATCTGAGAGAGTTGCAATGATACTGATGAAACCCAAGAAGTACATTGAGCTTGAGGGGCTGGAAAGCTATACAGAGGCGACTGCTGATGTATGATAGTAGTTGGTCAAGAGAAATGCAGGACTAGTACAAAGACTAATGCAGTTCGTCAAAGCTAGGCCAACTTGTGTGTGCTGTGTGTGCATACACCAGGCTCTGTGTGTGATATAGATCAGTTTTGTCTTCTCCTTCCTTTCTTGAGACAGGTCTCATCGTTTTGCTGCTGCCTGCACCTGCCCGTCTGGACTATGAGCTTCCTGATTCTACTGGCTATACCGCTGCCATAGGATCATTAGGATTACAGACCCATGTATCACTTATGTAGGTGCTGGGGAACCAAATGCCCACAAGCTTGCAAGCAAGCACCTTCAACTGCTGAGTCATCTCCCTAGCCCCTAACCCAGCATTTTTAACCTACAAGGAAATAGAAAATAAACAATAAATATATTTTCTTATAAATAAACACAGAAATGGATTATATCAACTAGGGCAAGGAGTATAGAAAGAACAGGAAGGATAAAGATATAGCTTAGGTATGCTTACTTTGAGGGTGTGGAAAGAGAGTCAAAGATCATATGCTTAGGAGACTAGGACAATAATATAACATAGTAGGAGTTTCTTGCCCATTTGAAATTCTTAGTGGAAAAGCACTGTTTTAAAACAACTGAGCAGGTGGGAGCTGTTCTTTAGAAAAGCTTTTTCCTAGCCTGTGGCAGAACCATTAACATGATATAACCATTTTAATCATATTAGATTGCCAATAGTGCTTACTAGCCATCCTCGAGCTAGTAAGCACTGTTGGTTTTTGGAGTTTAAAAAAAATTTTGTTTGTTTGTTTTGAGGTAGGGTTTCACTGTAGCCCAGGGTGACCTGGAATTAACTATGTAGTTTCAGGGTGGCCTTGAACTCACAGTGATCCTCCTACCTCTGCCTCCCCAGTGCTGGGATTAAAGGTGTACACCACCATGCCCAGTAAGCACTATTGGCATTCAGCACAAGCACAATTTTTAGTGTAAAACCAAGTTATCTAACCTTTCTTTTGTGTGTGTGTGTTGTTGTTGTTGTTTTTCAATGTAGGGTCTCACTCTAACCTAGGTTGACTTGGCATTCATTCTGTAGTCTCAGGGTGGCCTTGAACTCACAGCAGTCCTCCTAGCTCTGCCTTCCCGCCCAGCTCACTATTTAACATTTCAAAGTAGCAAAATTAAATTTTATACTAAAAAAAAAATTCAGAGGCTGGGTATGGTGGCACACACCTTTAATCCTAGCACTTGGGAGGCTAAGGTGGGAGGATTGCCCTGAGTTTGAGGCTCCCCTGAGACTATAGAGTGAATTCCAGGTCAACCTGAGCTACAGCGAGACACTGCCTTGAAAAATGAAAACAAACAAAAAGATTCAGACAACAGCTGGTGCTTCCAAGAACCTTTGTAAATGAGCTGCCTTTCTAGTAAATTAGTTTATTCTCAGCAGAGTTGTATACTTTAAGATATTTTAATTCCTGGAAGTAAATTCTTCCTAATGTTATAATATTGCATTAATTATGTCTAGTTCAGCTCAGACAAGAAGGGGCAGTAGAATTATACTTCAGCGAGTTTTTCTCTGCCTGGAAATGGATATATAAATGCTTATATCGGGCTGGAGAGATGGCTTAGCAGTTAAGTGCTTGCCTGTAAAGCCTAAGGACCCTGGTTCGAGGCTCAATTCCCCAGGATCCACGTTAGCCAGATGCACAAAGGGGCGCACGTGTCTGGAGTTCATTTGCAGTGGCTGGAGGCCCGGCGTGCCCATTCTCTCTCTCTCTATCTTCATCTTTTTCTCTCTGTCTGTCACTCTCAAATAAATAAATTAAATAAATGCAAACAAAATAAATTCTTATAACCAGAAAAACAATGACACTAGGCTATAAACCAAAGTATTAACTGGGATTCACTTTAGGGATAAGATTCTGAGTAGCTAAAATACGGTTCTTCCTTTCAGTATTTGGCAAAATTATCATTTAAAATTGCATCAATTATGGAGTATACTAATGCTTTTTAAAACAAAATAAAAGCAACCTAAGTAAATAAGCTATTAGTATGGGCACTGTGACATCAAATAAAGAAAAAGTAAAATTATACTTCACTATGGTTTATTTTATCAAGAAATGTAAAAATGATTTAATTAATGCCCACATTGGTAGGAAAATAAACATTATTTGTTATAAACTGAAAACTTTTAACATCTAAACTACAAAGCTGCTCTACTGAAGTCACTACCAAAATTTTAGGAAATCTGCTTTTTAGAGTTTGTTACAATTGAAAAGATATGTCAAAGGTACAGAAATCTTGAAGTATAAGAAAGTTCTCTTGGGATTGAAGTGATGGCTTAATGGTTAAGGCACTTGCCTGAGAAGACTAAGGACCCAGGTTCAATTCCCTAGTACCCATGTAAGACAGATGCACAAGGTGGTACATGTGTCTGGAGTTCATGTGCAGAATCTGGAGGCCCTGGTGTGCCCATTATCTCTTTCATAAATAAACAAATTTTTATTTTTAAAATAAAGATCTCTTAAGTAAAAGGTCTTCTGATTTAACTGGCAAGTGAGTGCAGGTCAATGTGCAAGGATGCATTGGTTGCAATTTTTCTGATGGGAAGCTTTCTCCTAGCCTGAAGCATGCTCATTAATATTGCATAACCATTTTAATCAGAATGGAATACCAACAGTGGTACTTTCAAAAACCTTTGGAAATGGGCTATCACTTTACTAAAGCAATTTATTTTTAGTTAAGATTCTATACTTTAAGACATTTTAATCCAGAGGGTGAATTGCATGTGTGTGCCAATGATATAATATGACAGACTATACAAGAAGGGGCAGTCAAATTATTCAGTGCAAACACAAGAGATTCTGCAGCTGGGACAGTCTTTGGCTGGGAAGCCCAAGAGGCTCAGGGTGTGAGCTACATGGATGCAGATGAATCATGAGGCTCTGACTACGGAAATCAATTACCTTAGCAATCAGTGCCCAGGGGCCTGTGGGGATGAGTAATATAATTTTAGGGCAAACAAATAGTGTAAGGTGATGTAAATAGAATTGAACTCTGAGTACAGCTTGTGCTTTGAAAAGTCTGCCTGTACAACACAGGGTCCTTCTGACACTGAGAACAGAGGGAAAAATACAAGCCAGTCAATCTTGGGGCTTGCTTCAAATGTATGTTTTCTTAAATACTTTGTCTTCATTCTGACCAAAATTGGCTGTGACAGCTGAAACAACTGATGTGGTTATTTTAGGATCACAGGGATAACACTGACCTGTTTCAGTTCTGGCGTCAACCTCAGCATTGACTTTTGATGCAGAGCCCTCATCTGTCACACAGGTTTTGATTGTCTTCTCCCTAGAGCTGTCACATAAATTTATTTAAAACTCAAAAGAAAGTTTCTGAGATCACTAGCCTGGTTCTACAGGGTTCGTTCCAGGTCAACCTGGGCTAGAGTGAGACGCTGCCTTCAAAAACAACAACAAAATGAGTACATTGATAAATATACATACTTGTATTTATACTATACAGATGTCTGTAAAGATGCATACCAGATATTACTAATAGTTAATGCTCAGTAGATGGATAAGTGATTTTAAATTTTAAAAAAATTTAATTTATTTATGAGAGAGAGAGAGAGAATGGGTGCACCAGGGTCTGTAGCCACTGCAAACAAACTCTAGACACATGCACTACCAGGTGCATCTGGTTTACGTGGGTACTGGAGAATTGATCCTTGTTCTTTAGGCTTCATAGACAAGCATCTTAACCACTAAGACATCTCTCCAGCCCCATAGAGTGATTTTTATTATTTTTTTTTATTTGGGAGAGAATGAATAGGGGCATGCCAAGGTTTGTTGCCACTTGCAAACAAACTGCAGATATATGCACCACTGTGTACATATGGCTTTACATGGGTACTGAGGAATTAAACCCAGGCATCCAGACTTCACAAGCAAGTAGCTTTAACTGCTGAACCATCTCTCCAGTCCTAGCGTGATTTTTGACATTTTTGTTTTTGTTTTTGTTTTTTCGAGAGAGGGTCCCACTTTAGCCCAGGCTGACCTGGAATTCGCTATGTAGTCTCAGGCTGGCCTCCACTGTGGTCCTCCTACTTCACCCTCCCAAGCGCTGGGATTAAAGACATGTGCCTTCATATCCAGCTGATTTGTACTTTTCTGTGTTATTTAAATTATAAGGAACTTCCATCTAATTTTCAAAACCACTAAGGTTAATTAATTTTTTTTTTTTTTTTTTTTTTTTTTTTTTTAGAGACAGAGTGTCACTTAAGCAAGGCTGGCCTGGAACTCATGGCAAGCTTCCTGCTTCAGGCTCCTGAGTGCTAGGAATAAAGGTATGGGCCAACACATCTAGCTAATAAGGCTAACTTTAAAAAATATTTTATTTATTTATGGGAGTGAGAGAAAGAGAGAGAGAATGGGTGCACCAGGATATCTAGCCATTGCAAACGAGCTTCATTTGCATGTAACACCTTGTGCATCTGGCTTTACATGGGTACTAGAGAATTGAACCTATGTCCTTTGGCTTTGTTGGCAAGCATCTTTAACCACTAAGCCATCTCTCCAGACCCAACATTAATTTTTAAAAGCATGGGTTTCAGGTAGAAGATATGATACCTTCCTTTGATAGGATTTTATAATAAGAAATAAATCTACCATCCAGATACTTGAGAACCTCAGGGTTTATTGTTTCTTTATAGAGAAGAGTTTTCCTTTTTTCTTTCTTTCTTTTTTTCTTTCTTTTTTTTTTTTTTTTTTGTTGTTGTTTTTGTTTTTCAAGGTAGGGTTTCACTAGCTCAGGCTGACCTGTAATTCACTATGTAGTCTCAGGGTGGCCTCTTGCTTCTGCTTCCCGAGTGCTGGGATTAAAGGTGTGTGCCACCATGACCTGCTCCTTCTATTGTTTTTTTTTTTTTAATTTTATAGATTTATTTGCAAGCAGAGAGAGAGAGAAAGAGAGAATGAGAATGGGTGTGCCAGGGCCTCCAGCCATTGCAAACAAACTCCAGATGCCTGCACCACTTTGTGCATCTGACTTTACATGGGAAATCAAACTCAGATCATTAGGCTTTGCAGGCAAGCACCTTAACCTCTAAGCCATCTCTCCAGCCCTTCTTCTGTTTGAAAAATTTGTAACAGTTATACTTATGGTAATGAAATTGTCCTTATTTAATGAGAGAAGACCATGCATTTAGTAATGATTCTACCCAGAAAGAATTGGTAAGCATTTAGGACGTAATTAACCTTAGGGTGTCCCTATTTGTAAACTGTGACAACAATGGAGAATTAACAATGATTACATCCACAGTAACCCCAAGCCCCAAGTATCAACAAAACAGGAGAGAACATACTGGGGGCCAGATTCTCATCCCATATGAAGCTGTTTGTCGAACAGTTTATTCCAGATTTGAATTGTCTTTAGTGTGGGAGAATCTGCTGGAAAGTAAGAAAAGTCAAGCACAAATTCATTTCTGTAGGACTAAACTTAAAAAATTCTGGAGAAAGCTGGGCGTGGTGGCACACACCTTTAATCCCAGCACTCTGGAAGCAGAGGTAGGAGGATTGCCGTGAGTTTGAAACCACCCTGTGACTACAAAGTGAAAACCAGGTCAGCCTGAGCTAGAAAAAAAAAATTCTAGAGAATTTTCTTACCTTTTTTCCACTTCTAAAAGAAAGTTGTCACTGTTGCCCAACTGACTGAAATGCAGCTTGGCAGCCTTCCTTTCACTGTCACGCACTGTTCGATCATCTGCAGGCAAAAATTGTGGTCTGAGCATGTTTCTTTCTTGGAGTTAATGGTAATAGGTCAGAAAACCATATTTACAGAGGAAAAAACTAAAAACCAGCCTCATCTTTGTGTATTAGATACAGGTCACAACATAAGTCTATTATGTTGTTACTAGAGCAAGCAGTAACTCAGGGAGACTGAAAGGATGTCATAGCAACAATTGTTACCTCAGTTAACTACCCCTTCAAGAAAGTAAAGCTTGGACTGCAAACAGTCTCAGGTTAGGGCTGAAAGTCACACCATTTTTCTGAGAGAATTCACTTAGTTTCCCAATAGGTTTTAAGGGCCACGTGAAATCTTATTTTATATCAATAAAAAATGTATAACCAACAATGAAATTATAAGGAAATACTGAATAGCTCATTCCAAGGGATTTTTGTTGTTGTTGTTCCCTATCAACTAATCCTCAAAGAATCACTATATCAGATTTCTGTAACTTATACAGTTTTTGTAAAGCTAGGGCACCTGGGAAAATAAGTCTCAACTTGGAAATTTTGTGTTGAGGAAGTGGTGGTGAAACCATCAGCAGAAGAAAACTAAAGCTGGAAGTCACTGATACAATCATAGATGGTCATTCAATAAACAATAAAAGTACTTGTCATACATCCTGCCTACACAAAGAGTTACGCAAATATTGACTGATAAACAAATGTCTCTTGCCAGTGCACACTCTGGGCCAACATCCACAAGGTTAAGGGACAGATGACTTCAAGTAAGATTCTGGGGCAGAAACAAAGGAGGAGTTGAGTCTTACCCAGTTTCTCCAGAGTTTGTAGCGTGTACACAGCAAAGAGCCTATAATCTGTATCTTTCCTCACAACAGGATTCAGTCTCAAATCTAGTTCTTTGAGGAAGGATAAAGGCTGCAGGCGGGATACCTCCACTAATGAAGGAATGTTGTTATAATATAAGTTCAGGTCTTGGAGTGAACATAAATATTGGATGCCCTGCAAGAAAAAGATCACATAAGGAAACTGCACATTGGTAGGAATCTCACAGATAAAGATGGGAGCATATCCATTAGTTTTTAGCCTTAGACATGTTACCTAAGTCATCCATGTGAAAGACAGAGTTGAAACTCTCATTCAGTAGCCTGAGAATGACAATGTTGCAAACCCATAGGTACTGGTTGTGCTAAGCATTAAATAATTCACATGTATCTCCTTTATGAAATCTGACATTCAAATATTTGTAATCAAATTTGTTGATTCCACAACCAAAAAGGTAGACAAAAGACCTGCTGCTAGAGAAAAGGATATGGTTTAAAACAAAGGTGTGTGTGTGTGTGTGTGTGTGTGTGTGTGTGTGTGTGTGTGTGTGTGTTCCTCATATCTCAATGCCTCACGTTCAGGTTCTATCTGAAGGCAACAAAACATAGGCTCTCCACGTCTTCCTGGATGGCTAGCGTAGCATCCTGTTGTCCTTGTTTCCCTCTTCAGAGTTATTGCCACCATTCAACCTCCTGACCCTCAATCAGGCAATGCTCTTTGGTAGAAAGATTCTACAGTGTTCAGTTCTCTTTCTGTGGATTTAGCAATCCCATCCCTCTATTTAACTGGCAACAGTATATAAGCACTGTAAAACAAGAGGAACAAACATAATTTTCCTGTTTTGCTGAAACCTGATATTGAAAAGAATATTTTGTATGTATTTATATTGTTGCTTTTGTCCAATTCTAAATTTGAGACATTACTTCAATAATCACATACTTTTTAGACTTAAAAAAAAAATTTTTTTTTTTTTGTTTTTTCGAGGTAAGGTTTGCTTTAGCCCAGGCTGACCTGGAATTCACTACGTAGTCTCAGGGTGGCCTCAAACTCACAGCAATCCTCCTAACTTGGTCTTCCAAGTGCTGGTATTAAAGGTGTGTGCCACCATGCCCAGATAAAAATATTTTTACTTGAGAGAAGAAAGAGAGAGAGAGAGAGAGAGATAAGATACAGAGAGAGAATGGGCACTCCAGGGCCTCCAGCCATTGCAAACAATTTCCAAATGCATGTGCCACCTCATACTGCTGGCTTATGTGGGTCCTAGGGAATCAAACCTGGGTCCTTAGGCTTTGCAGGCAAGCACCTTAACTACTAAGCCATCTCTCCAGCCCTCCCAGGTCACATACTTTATTAACTGAAATGCTTGCCATAAAAAGAAGTGTGTCACTAAGGACCATTTGAGAAAGTAATCATTATCATCCATTCTGTATTTATAATGTTTTATTTTCTTATTTAAAATTGTCATTTGTGGGGGGTGGGTAGATGGCTCAGCAGCTAAAGGCACTTGCTCGTAAAGCCTACGAGCCTGGGTTCAATTCTCTAGTGCTCACATAAGGCCAGGTGCACAAAGTAGTACATGGATCTGGAGTTTGTAGTGGCACGAAGCTCTGTGTCTTCATAAGTAAATAATCATTTTTGGACTGAGGAGACAGCTGAGTGATTAAAGGCACCTGGCTTGATTTTTCCATAACATGTAAAACCAGGTGCACAAAGTGTCACATGCATCTAGAGTTTGTTTGCAGTAGCAAGAGGCCTTTACCCTCCTATTCTCTGTCTCTTTCTTTGTATGTAAATAAAGACATTTGGGAAAAAAAAGAGTAAAATAAAATGATCATTTTCTCAGGCTTTGGTTGTAGCTCAGTTGGTAGAGTGAAAGCCTAATATACATAAAGCCCTGGGTTTAATCCTCAAGACTGTATAAAATGAGGCATAGTGACACAGACCTGTAATAGCAACCCTCACAAAGTAGAGGGAGGAAGATCAGAAGTTCAAGGTCATTCTCAGATACATAATGAGTTCAAGGCCAGCTTGGACTAAAATAAGATCCTGTCTCAAAAAATATAAATATGGGGCTGGAGAAATGGCCTAGCAGTTAAGGCACTTGCCTGCAAAGCCTAAGGACCCAGGTTCGATTCCCTAGTACCCATGTAAGCCAGATGAACATGGTGCTACATACATCTGGAGTTCATTTGCAGTGGCTTGAGGCCCTGGTGCACCCATTTTCTCTTCTCTCTATCTGCCTCTCCATAATAAATAAATAATAAATATAAATTAAATATTTTAAAATATTAATAGGCTGAAGAGATGCCTTAGTGGTTAAGGCACTTACCTGCAAAGCCTAAGGACACAGGTCCAATACCCTAATACCCATGTAAGCCACATGCACATGGTTGTGGTGCATGTATCTGGAGTTCATTTGCAGTAGCTGGGGGCCCTGAAGCGTCCATTCCCTCTCTATCTGCTTCTTTCTCTCTCTCTCTCTTAATAAGAAATAAAGTATAGATATATATATAAATAAATAAATAAGTGAAATGGGCATTTTCATGTTGCAGGAAATTTAGAAAATTTAAATATATGTATAACATTTCTGAGTAGGGCCCTATTTACATTTTGTTGCATTTATCTTTTTTTTCCCCCAATTCCATTAAAGGGTTAGTGTTTAGGAATAGTTATTAGTGCCTTTGATTCCACTCTCAGAGTGGAAGAGAATCAGGACAGTTTTTAATACATTTAGTAGTAGAGTTCAAGTATCTTTTAATGTCTCCCAGAGTAAAAATCTACAAAACAACTTCTATCCTCCTCTCATTTCTCTAGTTGGCATGAATTTATGTATTTTCCATTATACTAGAAATAATCACAAAATTCTTTCTGGAAAAACTGAGCAAAGCTTTTCAGATCTGCTACACATGCATAGACTCAAGTAAATCATGGAAGCAATAAAAACCCAGAAAACCATTTTACCAAGAGCTTCCTATATGCCAAGTACTGTGCCAGAAGTCTTCTGTGTGCTGTATTTGATTACATTTGTTAATTTAATTAATTTTTGTAATGGTAGTTCATTTGATTTAAGAAGTAGAAAGGAAGCCAGGCGTGGTGGCACACACCTTGGCAGAGGTAGGAGGACTGTCATGAGTTCAAGGTCACCCTGAGATGACATAATGAATTCCAGGTCAGCCTGAACTAGAGGGATACCCTACCTTGAAAAAAAAAAAAAAGTAGAGGGCTGGAGAGATGGCTCAACGGTTAAGGCACTTGCCTGCAAAGACAAAGGATCCAGGTTTGATTCCCCAGTACCCACATAAGCCAGATGCACAAGGTGGTGCATGCATCTGGAGTTTGTTTGCAGTGGCTAGAAGCCCTGGCATGCCCATGCTCTCTCTTTCTCTACCTGCCTCTTTTACTCTCTCTTCCTCTCTCTCAAATAATAAAATAAATAAAAATTTTTAAAAAGAAGATTAAACCTTTTCCCCCTCCCCCTTTATTTAAAAAAAGGGAGTAGAAGCCGGGTGTGGTGGCGCACACCTTTAATCCCAGCACTTGGGAGGCAGAGGTAGGAGGATCACCGTGAGTTCAAGGCCACCCTGAGACTTCATGTGAATTCCAGGTCAGCCTGGGCTACAGTGAGACCCTACCTCTAAAAAAAAAAAAAAAAGGAGTAGAAAGGAGTACAAAAACAAATTACAGGGGCTGAAGAGATGGCTTAGAGGGCAAAGCACCCATGTTCAACTCTCCAAATCTTACATAAGCCAGACACACAAAGATGGGCAAGTGCAAGGTCACACATGCACACTAGGTGGAGCAACGTTCTGAGTTCAATTGCAGTGGCTGAGGCCTTGGCACACCAATTCTCTCTTTCTCTCTCTCTAAACAAAATAAATAAATAATAATATAATAATAAAAGATTTAAAAAATACAGGGCTGGAGAAACATCTCTGTTGGTAAAATGCTTGCCTTTCAGGCATGAGGACCTGAGTTTGGCCCCCAGAACCCAGGTAAAAATACCAGGCATGGTGGTAAGCATTTGTTGTCCCAGCTCTGGGAAGGTGGAAACAGGAGGATCCCTGGGTCTCCCTGGCCAGCCAGTCTAGCCTAATCTGTGAGCTCCTGGACTAGAGACCCTATGAAGGGGGGAGGAGGGGAGAGAGGGGAAGGGAAGTGAAGGGAGGGAGAGAGAAAGTGAGGGAGGAGAAGAGGAAAAGGCGAAGGGGAAAAGGGAAAGGGAAGGAAAAGGAAAGAAAGAAGGAAGGAAAGAAGGGGAAGGAGGGAGAGAGGGAGGGAAAGGAAAGGAAGAACACTTGGAAGGCAGAGGTAGAAGGGTTACTGTGAGTTTGAGGTCAGCTTGAGACTACAAAGTGAGTTCCAGTTCAGCCTATATTAGAGTGAGACTCCACCTCAACAAAACAAAAATTCACATCAGGAGCTGGAAAGATGGCTTAGTGGTTAAGGCACTTGCCTGCAAAGCCTAAGGATTTATGTTCAACTCTCAAGGTCCCAATAAGCCAGATGCACAGTGATGCAGGTGCACAAGTTCACACATGTGCACAAGGGGTCCACACATCTGTAATTTGATTGCAGTGGCTGGATGCACTGGCACACCAATTCTCAACCCCCTCCTCTCTTGCTCTCTTGCATAAAAAAATAGGCCAGTCTGTTGGGCTTGTCTCAAAAAAATGTAAAACATAAAGTTAAAAGAACTTTATAGCAAGTAATAAAATATAGTTGGGAAGCACTTAAAAGGAAGAGCCTATATTCTCCAGGCTAACATTATCTATCTCTTATTTCTTTCCGTTAAACAATAAATCGAGGCCAGACATGGTGGCACACATCTTTAATCCCAGTACTTAGGAGGCAGAGGTAGTTCAAGGTCCCTCTGAAATACATGGTGAATTCCAGGTCAGCCTGGGCTAAAGTGAGACCCCCCCACCTCAGAAAAAACCCCAAAACTAAAATAAATAAACTGAGTTGACCTGGTAGGTCATAAAATATAGAACATACCTTTAAGCTAGTGATCAAATTTCTTGATAAATCTAAGGATCGGAGATTTTTGAAGTTTCTGAAGGCATCACCAATAGAATGGATTTTTCCAGCATAAGATCCCTGCAATGAAAGAGACTCCACCAGTTCTGAAAAGAGATTATTAGTAGATATATTATGATCTGATTGAATAAACAGTAGAATCAGCGAAAATAAACCTTCCTCCTACCCACCACCTGTGAAACGTCCTATATCCACTGCTTATATCAGATCTTCTTTCTAAAATATTTTATTTATTTATTTCAAAGCAGAGAAAGAGAATGGGCATGCCAGGGCCTATAGGCACTGCAAACAAACTCCAGATGCATGAGTCTTTTTGGGTATCTGGCTTTATGTGGACACTAGGGAATAGAACTTGGGTCTTTAGGCTCTGCAGGTGAGTCCTTCACAGCTAAGCTATCTCTCTGTCCCAAGATCTTCTTTTTATTTATTTTTTGTTTTTTGAGGCAGGGTCTCACTGTAGCTCAGGCTGACCTGGAAATCACTATGCAGTCTCAGATTGACCTTGAACCCACAATGATTCTCCTACCTCTGCCTCCCAAGTGCTGGGATTAAAGGCGTGCACCACATCCAGCCTTTTTATTTATTTATTTTAAATATTTTATTTATTTATTTGAGAGAGAAGCAGGTACAGACAGGGAGAGAGAGAATGGGCATACCAAGGCCTCTAGCCACTGCAAATGAACTCCAGACACATGCAACACCATGTGCATCTGGCTTTATGTGTATACTGGGGAATCAAACCTGGGTAGTTAGGCTTCACAGGCATGCACCTTAAATGCTAAGCCATCTCTCCAGCAGCCCGTTTCTATTTTTTTTTTTTGTACTTTATACCCACTTACACTCACATAAATACACATATATAAAAATTAGAGGCTAGGATCTGCATAAGAGAGAGAACATGTGGTGTTTGTTTTTCTGAGGCTAGGTTACCTCTTAATATTTTCTAGTTCTATCCAATTTCCTGAAAATTTCATCATTTATTTATTTATTTATGAGAGGGAGAGGCATGAATGCATAGGGCAGCAGACAACCTCTGACATCATCCTCTGTAATGTCATCCACCTCGTGTGAGACAGAAGTCTCTCATTGGCCTGGAGCTCACCAACACTAGCTGGTCAGCAAATCCTAGGGATTGATATTATAGGTTCACTCCACTGCATCAGACATTTTATATGAGTTGTGGGGACTGAACTCAGGTTTTCATGCTTGCAAGACAAAAGCACCTTATTGGCCATATTATCTCCCCGACCCCAAGGTTATCTATTTTCTTATTGTTTAATATATATTCTAGCTATTGATTCTCCATTAGATATATAGTTAGCAAAGATTTTCTCCCATTATGTGGGCTGTCTCTTCACTAGATGAATAGTTTCAGTAGCTATACAGAAACCTTCTCATTTCATGAGATCCCAGAAAGGTTTTACAATAGAAGAAAGTAAGCCAGATGAAACTGCTGAAGGGTTCTTCAATGGAAGAGTAGAATTAGACCACCTAAAAGAGCAATATACAAGATCTAAGACCATGAACTAGTCACTCTCCTAGTGCATCAGCCTCTTCATCTGTAAAATGGGAGTGATAAGAGCACTTAACTGATAAGTTGTTAATAAAGATGAATGTATCCATAAAACTTAGAACAGTGCCTGCAGGACTGGGAATGTACCTCAGTGCTTGCATATTTGCCAAGCAATGCAAAAAAAAAAAAGTGTATGGCACATGGTGAGTAATATGTATTAATTACTGTTATGCAGACATCAAAAAATGAGGTCAGGGCTGGAGAGATGGCTTAGCAGTTAAGGTGCTTGTCTGCAAAGCCTAGGGACTCAGGTTCAATTCCCCAGTACCCATGTTAGCCAGATGCACAAGGTGGCATATGCATCTGGAGTTTGTTTGCAGTGGCTGAAGGCCCTGGGGCACCCATTCTTTCTCTGCTTCTATCCTTCTCTCTCTCTCAAATAAATAAAAACAATTTTTTAAAAATGAGGTCAATTTTCAGATGTACATATGGAAAATCTCCAAGACATTAAGTGAGGGGGAAAAGCCAACCAGGGGCTGGAGAGATGGGTTAGCAGTGAAACGTGCTTGCTTGCAAAACCTGAAAGCCTGGAGTTAAATTCCCGAGTACCCACATAAAGCCACATGCACAAAGTGACACATGCATCTGGAGGTCTGGAGTTTGTTTGTAGTGACAAGAGGCTCTGGCGTGCCCATTCATTCTCTCTCTCAAATAATTTTTCTTTCAAGGTAGAGTCTCACTTTATCTTAGGCTAACTGGGAATATTTTAAAAGAAAAAAAGGCAACTAAACTTTTAACAATATTGAAAAATATGCATTTCAAAATTGCCAATAGAAACTATCTGGCAGGTGTGGTGGGTCAAACTAAGAAAAGCAACCAAAATTGGACAGGGATTCCGTAGGATCCAATTTGTAGGTATTAGAGATGCATTGAAATTAAAATTTTAAATGCTGGGTCCCGTAACTTTTAAAAGTCATAAACAGAAGATGTCATTCAAGATAAGAGTTATACCAGGGCTGGAGAGATGGCTTAGTGGTTAAGGCGCTTTCCTGTAAAACCTAAGGACTCATGTTCAACTCTCCAGGTCCCGCATAAGCCAGACACACAGTGATGCAAGCATGCAAGGTGGCACATGCACACCAGGAGGTGCACATGCATTTGGAATTCGATTGCAATGGATGGAGGCCCTGGCACACCAATACTCTCCCTCTCTCACTCTCACATTAAGAAAAATAAAAGGCAGTCTGTTGGGCTTGCCTCAAAAAAAGAGTTATACCAGAGAGAAATTAGAATAAGTAGAATAAAGACAAAATGGAACTGGGATGATAGGTGCAAAAGAATGAGAAAGTCCAGGTACAAGTGGGGAAGGAAAGGAGAGATGGCAGATGTCAGGAAGCATAAACTTCTGTTTTTCAGTTCTCTATGGATACAACAGAAGGGGGAGCTCTGAATCCTTGCGAACAGAAACTATTCTGTCCTACCTCTCCCACTTTAGGAGACACACACAAGATCACAGTGAACTTCATTGTGTGTGGTATGTGTGCACATGTGTGTGCATTCTCATTTACGTGTGTGAGCATGCACATGTGTGAGCATGAGTGTGGAGATCAGAGGACAACCTCAGGTGTCCTTCCTCAAGTACAACAACCACATCCACAAATTTTGAGACAAGGTCCCTCATTGGCCTGGAGTTCCCCAGTTAAGATAGACTAGCTGGCTAGTGAGCCCCAAAGACCCTCCTTTCTCCATCTCCCCAGTGCTGGGATTACAGGCACAGACCACCATGCTTGGCACTTTCACAAGGGTATTGGAGATTCAACTTAGGTCTTAGAGAGAGAGAGAATGGGCACTCCAGGGCCTTTAGCTGCTACAAACAAACCCCAGACAAATGTGCAACCTTATTCATCTGGCTTACATGAGTCCTGGGGACTCAAACCTGGGTCCTTTGGCTTTCCAAGCAAGCACCTTAACCACCAAGCCATCTTTCCAGCCCCATTTGGTAAACTTCAAAATGAGGATTACTATAAAAAGAGAAAAAGAAGTGCTGGAGAGATGGCTCAGCAGTTAAGGTGCTTACCTGAAAAGCCTAATGATGTGGAGTTGATCCCTAGTACCCACATAAAGCCTAATGCATAAAGTGGCACATGCAACTGGAGTTTGCGGCAAGATGCCCAGCACTCGGGAGGCAAAGGTAGGAGGATCACTGTGAGTTTGAGGCCAGCCTGGAACTACAGAGTGAATTCCAGGTCAGCCTGGGCTAGAGTAAAATGCTACCTCAAAAAGAGAGAAAGAGAGAGAAAGTACTCCAGAAGGATATAGTCATAAATCAAATGAAGATATCATCACACTGTAACAGTTCTTCGAATGTAGTCCCTAGGCACTAAAAGGTCCCTGAGACACGTACAGGGGTCCACAAGTCAAAACTATTCTTTTAAAAATTATTTCAGCCAGGCAAGATGGCACACAACTTTAATCGCAGCACTCGGGAGGCAGAGGTAGGAGCACTGCTGTGAGTTCAAGGCCAGCCTGAGACTACATAGTGAATTCCAGGTCAGCCTGAGCTAGAGTGAGACCCTATCTCAAAACAAACAAATATATATATGCACATATGTATATATAAGCTACAGCAAGCCCCTAACTTGAAAAACAAAACAAAAAAATTCATAATAATATGAAGAATTAATTGCCTTTGGTACTTACTGTGTTGACTTTGCATTTATGATTCAAAAAGAAAAATCTATTGGATCCTTGAGCTGAATCAAGACAGTGTCATGAAATTTCACCAGCAGTTATTGCATTCTTCATGGCTATAAATTTGCAGCTTTAAAAAATGTTTTATTTTTATTTATTTGAGAGAGAGATAAATAGGCAGGTAGAGAAAGAAAGACAGAGAATGGGCATGTCAGGGCCTTTAGCCACTGCAAACAAATTCCAGATGTGTGCATCTGGCTTTCGTGGGTCCTGGGGAATCGAACCTGTGTCCTTTGGCTTTGCAAGCAAGTGCTTTAACCACTAAGCCATCTCTCTAGCCCAATTTGCAGCTTTTTATTTTATTTATTTGCAAGCAGAATGAGACAGATAAAGACAGAATGGGTTGCCAGAGCCTGTAGCCACTGCATATGATCAGATACATGGGACACTTTTGCATCTGGCTTTACAAGGGTATTAGGGAATTGAACTCATGTCATTAGGTTTTGTAAGCAAGTGCCTTAACTGATGAACCATCTCGAGCCCCAAATTTACAGGTTTTTAAAAGCCATTGCTGGAATTAAAGGCGTGCACCACCACTCCCAGCTAAAATATCTTAAAAAAAAAAAAAAGCCAGGCATGGTGGTACACACCTTTAATCACAGTACTTAGAAGGCAGAGGTAGGAGGATCACTACGAGTCCAAGGTCACCCTAAGACTACACAGTGAATTCTAGATCAGCCTGGGCTAGAGTGAGACCCTACCTTTAAAAAAACTTGTAAATAAGATTGGTGGTGATATCTAAAAATATGGGTTTTAAGGCCTAGGGAGGTAGCCTAGTGGTTAAAGGCTCTTGCTTGCAAAGCCTGCTGGTCCAGGTTCAATTTCCAAGCCACCCACATAAGCATCTGGCATTCATTTGCAGTTGGTAAGAGACTCTGGCACACACAAATAAAAAACCTTAAAAATGTGATTTTTAGATGTTATGTAATGAATATCTGTCAATATTTAGAAAATCTACATAACTCGCCAGTGTGGTGGTATATGCCTTTAATCCTAGCACTTGGGAGACAGAGGTAAAAGGACTGCTGTGACTTCATGGCCACCCTTAGACTACATAGTGAATTCCAGGTCAGCCTGGGCTAAAATAAGAGCCTACCTCAAAAAAAAAGGAAAAAAAATCTACATAATTCAAGAACTCAAGCCAGATGTGGTGGCACACACCTTTAACCCCTGCACTTGGGAGGCAGAGGTAGGAGGATCGATGTGAGTTCAAGTCCACCCTGACATTACAGAGTGAATTCCAGGGCAGCCTGGGCTAGAGCAAGACACTACCTTGAAAAAATTAAAAAAAAAAAAAAAAGAAAGAAAGAAAGAAAAGAAAATCTACACAACTAATTAATCAGTATTTTTTTTTCTGTTTCTTTTGTTGTTGTTGTTGTTCATTTTTATTTATTTATTTGAGAGTGACAGAGAGAGGAAAATAGATTAGCCGGGCATGGTGGGGCATGCCTTTAATCCCAACACTCAGGAGGCAGAGGTAGGAGGATCGCTGTGAGTTCAAGGCCACCCTGAGACTACAGAGTGAATTCCAGGTCAGCCTGAGCCAGAGTGAGACCTTACCTCGAAAAACAAACAAACAAAAAGAAAAAAGAAAGAGAGAGAGAAAGAAGAGGCAGATAGAGAGAGAATGGGCGCACCAGGACTTCCAGTCACTGCAAATAACTCCAGACACGTGCACGCCCTTGTACATCTGGCTATCGTGGGTCCTGGGGAATCGAGCCTCAAACTGGGGTCCTTGTGCTTCACAGGCAAGCGCTTAACCACTAAGCCATTTCTCCAGCCCTTTTTCTGGTTTGTTTGCTTTTTGTTGTTGTTGTTTAAAGGTAGGGACTTATTTTAGCCCAGGCTGACCTGGAAGTCACTCTGTAGTCCCAGGCTGGCCTTGACCTTGAACTCATGGTGATTCTCTTATTCTCTTACCTCTGTTTCCCAAGTGCCTGACTGGCTTCCATCTTCTTTTGAGACAGGGTCTCTCTTCTTGGTTTTACCAATGGATAGGCCCAAGAGCTTGTGGAACCTCTTGGCTCTGCCTCCTATTGGCATAGGTGTGTTGGGATATCAGATGTGTGTCCCACCTTTTTTTTTTTTTTTTGAAACAAATCTCATGGATTTCAGGTTGGCCTTGAATTCACTATGTACCTAATGCTGGCCTTGAACTGCTGATCTTTCTGCCACTACTTCAAAAGTTCTGGGATTACAAGTATGTACTACCACACCCAGCTAGATATGGATGAACCTTAAGTATATAGTTCTATATGAAAGAACCAAGTCTGAAAAGATTATGTACTACAATTCTAGCCCTTTGACATTCAAAAAAAGGCAGCAATGAAAAGATCAGTGATGAGGCAGGCCCTGGTGATACATGCTTGTAATCCCAGCACTAGGGAGGTGATTGCAGGACAATCATGATTTTCAGGCCAGCCTGGGCTACATGGTGAGGCCCTGTTACAAAAAAAAAATCAATATCAGAAGTCATCAGGGGTCCCCCATGTAGTGGTACACATTTAATCCTAGCACTTGGGAGGCAGAGGTAGGATAATCACTATGAGTTCAAGACCATGCTGAGACTACTGAGTGAATTCCAGGTCAGACTGTGTTAGAGCAAGACTCTACCTTGGAAAAATAATAAATAACTAAATAAAAAGGAATGAATTATTGATACCTGTTAAAATATGGATAAACCTCCAAAATAGCTAAGTAAAAAAATCCAGATAGAAGAGGACACATATTATTGTTATTTATATGAAATACCTTGAGGCAAATTCATAAAGACAGCAAGATCAGTGGTTGCCAGAGGCTAAGGAAAGTGAGAAATCAAGAGTGACTACCTAATGAGTTTATGAAAATGTTCTGAAACCCTGGTGGTGATAATTGTACATCACTGTGATGGTACTAAGGGATCTTGAATCATATATATTAAAATGGTGAGTTTTATAATATGTGACTATCTTTTATTTATTTGCTTATTTATTTATTATTGACAACTTTCATAATTATAGACAATAAACCATATTATTAATGTTTTTGGTTTTTCAAGATAAGGTTTCATTCACTGTGTAGTCTCAGGGTGGCCTCAAACTCACAGCAATCCTCTTACCTCTCTGTCTTCCAAGTGCTGGGATTAAAGGTGTGTGCTGCCACACCCAGAATGAATATCTTTTTTAAAAATATTTATTTTATTTTTATTTATTTGAGAGCGAAAGAAGCAGAGAGAGACAAAGAGACAGATAGAGAATTTTCCATTCTGTTTTGTTTTGTTTTTGAAGCAGAGTCTGGCTCTAGCCCAGGCTGACCTGGAATTCACTATATAGACTCAGACTAACCAGGAACCCAAGTGGTAGGATTAAAGACGTGCACCACCACACCCAGCTTGGACAGAATTCTCCAAAAAATACATATGGAAAACATTTATTTTAAAATGTTCAACATCCTTAGTCATCAAGGGAATGCAAATTAAAACTACTTTGAAAGCCAGGCATGGTGGTGCATACCTTCAATACCAGCATTTGGGAGGCAGAGGTAGGAGGACTGCTGTGAGTTCAAGGCCACCCGGAAACTACGTGAATTCCAGGACAGCCTGGACTAGAGGGAAACCCTACTTTGAAAAAATACAACAACAAAACCACTTTTTTTTTTTTTTTTTCTGAGGTAGGGTCTCACTCTAGCTCAGGCTGACCTGGATTTACTATGTAATCTCAGGGTGGCCTCAAACTCATGGCAATCCTCCTACCTCTACCTCCCAAGTACTGGGATTAAAGGCGTGCACCACCACTCTTGGCTAACAAAACCACTTTGAGATTTCATCTCATCCAGTCAGAATGGCTATCAAGAAAGCAAATAACAACAAATGCTGGTGAAGATGTAGGGAAAAGAGAACTCTTATTTGTGGGTGGGGTGTTATTGGTATAGCCACTGTGGAAATCAGTGTGGAGGTTCCTTAAAAAACTGAAAATAGAACTACCCTTTGACTTAACTATACCACTTTCTAGGCTTATACCCAAAGAACTGTCTAGTTTACTACAGCTACAGGAATATTTGCACCTCTATGTTCAATTGCTGCTTGATACACAACAGGTAGGAAATAAAACCAGCAACTGATAAATGGATTAAAAAAATGTGATACAGGGCTGGAGAGATGGCTTAGCGGTTAAGCGCTTGCCTGTGAAGCCTAAGGACCCCGGTTCGAGGCTCGGTTCCCCAGGTCCCAAGTTAGCCAGATGCACAAGGGGGCGCACGCATCTGGAGTTCGATTGCAGTGGCTAGAAGCCCTGGCGTGCCCATTCTCTCTCTCTCCCTCTATCTGTCTTTCTCTCTGTCTGTTACTCTCAAATAAATAAATAAAAAATGAACAAAAAAAATGTGGTACATATACACAATGGAATTTTATTTGTCTGTAAAGAAAAAACAAATCACGAAATTTGCAGGAAAATGGGTGGAACTGGAAAAAAATTATATTGAGTGAGGTAACTAGGTCTGAAAATGGCAAACACAGGGGTTGGAGAGATGGCTTAGCAGTTAAGTGCTTGCCCTGTGAAGTCTAAGGACCCTGTTTGAGGCTCGATTCCCCAGTACCCACGTAAGCCAGATGTACAAGGTGGCGCATGCATTTGGAGCCTGTTTGCAGTGGCTGGAGGCCCTGGTGCACCCATTCTCTCTCTCTCTCTCTCTCTTTCTCTCTCTTACTCCCTCTTTCTGTCTGTCTGTCTGTCTGTCTCTCTCTCAAACAAATAAAAATAAAACAAACAAACAAAGGCAAACACAGGGCTAGGAAATGTCTCAGTTGTTAAAGGTACTTGCTTGTAATGTCTACTTGGCCAAGTTTGATCCTTCCTTGCACCCACATAAAATTGGACATAAAGTGGAGCATGTATCTGTGATCTCAATGGGCCTACGACAATAGGAGGTAAAGCCAAAAGACTCCAAAGCTCACAGGCCAGCTAGACTGGCATTTACTTGCAGCAGCAAGAGTCCCTGCCTCAAAAATGATGAAGAAGGGGTTGGAGAAATGGCTTAGCAGTTAAGGCACTTGCCAGAAAGTGAAAGGACTCAGGTTTGATTCCCCATACTCACATAAAGCCAGACGCACAAGGTGGTACAAACATCTGGAGTTTATTCACAGTAACTAAAGGCCTTTCTATCTGCCTTTTTCTCTGTCTCTCAAATAAATAAATAAATAATATTTTAAATTTAAAAATGATTAACACAGGGCTGGAGAGATGCCTTAGTGGTTAAATGCTTGCCTGTGAAGCCTAAGGACCCCAGTTCGAGGCTCGATTCCCAGGACCCACGTTAGTCAGATGCACAAGGGGGTACACACATCTGGCACTCATTTGCAGTGGCTGGAGGCCCTGGAGCGCCCATTCTCTCTTCTCTCTCTCTCTCTCTGCCTCTTTCTCTCTCTGTCACTCTCAAATAAATAAATGAAAATAAACAAAATTTTTTTTTTAAAAAATGATGAACACAGACACTTGGAGGTTATTCTCTCATCTACACAAGCATGCTATAGCTGTGTTCTCTCTCTCTCACACGCACACATGCACACAGTCACAAATATATATAATTTAAAAAAAGATGTTGCATGCTCTTTCTCATATATAGATCCTAGCTTTGAATCTCCATATCTATAAGTACAATTTGGACCATCTCCAGAGACAAGAAAGTTATAAAAGGGCTATGGGGACTGGAGAGGTGACTTAGCAGTCAAGGCACTTACTTGCAAAGCCAAAGGACCCAGGTTTGATTCCCTAGTACCCAAGTAAAGCCAGATGCACAAGATAGTGCATGCATCTGGAATTTGTTTGCAGTAGCAGGAGGTCCTGATGCACCCATTCTCCCTCTCTCTTCCCTCTCTCCACCTCTTTCTCTCTCAAATAAATAAAAAAATGTTTTAAGAAGGGCTAGGGGGCTGGAAAGATGGTTTAGCAGTTAAGGTGCTTGCCTGTGAAGCCTAAGGACCCATGTTCAACTCTCCAGATCCCATGTAAATAAGACACACTAAGGTGAGGCAAGTGCAAGATTGCACATGCCCACTAGGTGGCGCAAGTGTCTGGCGTTTGATTGCAGTGGATGAGGCCCTGGCATACAAATTCTCTCTCTAAAATAAAAATAATAAATAAACAAATAAAGGGGCTAAAGGTGAAAAGGAAGAGATCTTATGGGGAAAAGATAGTGGAACACAAGTGATAATGACAATGGGGGGAGGAGATACTGTACTTGGAAATGGTGAAGCAAGAATGAGGGAGAGGAGATGGGCAAGTAAAGGGAGTGGGGAGTTATGAAAAACGTAAGAAAACCTACTATTTATTCTTTTTGTTTGTTTTTTTTTATTGTTTACTAAATAGCAGGTTTTCTACCGGCAAGCCTTTAATCCCAGCACTTGGGAGGCATTGGTAGGAGAATCACTGAGTTCCAGGCCAGCCTGGACTAAAGTGAGACCCTACCTCGAAAAACAAAACGAAAATGTATATGCATAACGAACATAAGTACCCTACACAGATGAATAATACTTCTCCTAATAGCCATGGGCTATCAAACAATATAATCAGTGCCAGGCATTGTCAGGGAAGCCTCTGAGGCCCTCAAATACAAGCTATTGCCCTGGCTCTTGGCTGCACACTAGAACTAAAAGGTAAGATCCTATTCCTAAAGACACCAAACCCAACCACACCTAATGGGTGGAGCACATAGAAAAATCAAGTGGAGGCTGAGGTGGACCCTTCCTTCCAACAAGGATAGATTTCATATCACTGGGAAGGTGCTACAAAGGCTGCTGGCAGACAAAATTCACCAATAATGCCACCCACCAGTTACTTCTTCATTTTGCCATGCTGATCTACTAGACAGGAAATGTCTCCTGGGGCAAGTGACATGAAGACAAGGGAGTGACTGGATTTCCCAAGAGGGCACTGTCTTTACTGATTACCAAGATTTACACTGTGCTGTGGATGTAGCTCAGTGGTAGAGCACTGCCTAGCCTGCACAAGGCCCGAAGTTTGCTCCCCAGCACTACAACAAAACAACCTCTCTCATACACAAGAGAAATTAAAAGTATATCCATATCAAAAATCATGTATAAACCGGGTGTGGTGATGCTAACCTTTAATCCCAGCACTCAGGAGGTTAAGGTAGGAGGATCGCTGTGAGTTGAGGACAGCTTGGGACTACAGAGTGCCAGATCAGCCTGGGGTACAGTGAGACCTTACTTTGAATCCATCAATAAGTAAATCTGCCATATATTGTTCTAGCTAGAGAATGGGAGGGGTATATGACCCCCATCCAAATATCATTACATTTTAAGATTCAGGATCATTATGTTGCTTAGACTGGTCTCAGATTTGTGGACTAAATCCTCCCACATCAGCCTCCCCAGTAACTAGGACTACAGATATATCTCACTATGCCTTCTTAGTCCCTGTGGTGGTTTGATTCAGGTGTCCCCCATAAACTTAGGTGTTTTGAATGCTAGGTTCCCAGCTGATGGAGATTTGGGAATTAATGCCTCCTGGAGGGAGTGTATTGTTGGGGGCCAGCTTATGGGTATTAAAGCCAGTTTCCCCTTGCTGGTGTTTGGCACACCCTTCTGTTGCTGTGGTCCATCTTATGTTGGCCAGGGGGTGATGTCCACCCTCTGCTCATGCCATTGTTTTCCCCTGCCATCATGAAGCTTCCCCTCGAGCCTGTAAGCCAAAATAAATCTCTTTTTCCCAGAAGCTACTTTTGGTTGGGTGATTTCTACCAGCAATGTGAACCGGACTGCAACAGTAAAGTGGTACCGAGGAGTGGGATTGCTGCTAGACACCTGACTATGTGGCTTCAGCCTTTTGGAGCTGATTTTCAACAGGAATGTGGAAGGAGTTGAAACCTTGGCCCAAGAGATGCCTTGCAGTGCTGTAAGTACAGCTTGATGGACTATTCTGGTCTGAGCTGCAAGACCTGAAGGCAGTAAGAACTATGGACTGTGAGGTTTGGCTTATGAGGGTGAGAAAGAACTTTTCCTGGACTGGGCTAGCAGTTTGTGTGAGAAGCTTGCTCTTATGCCCATGCCCTGAGAAGTTGTGCAGGGTTGCTTTGCGTAGAAATGAACTGGTGTGAGTAGAGGGATATGGCACAGAAAGAAAACTCTTTGGGTGAACTGTTGCCCGTTCAGCTGCAACTGAGAGATTACAACCTTGAGACTGGGCTAGCTGACCTGCGCTGGGGCAATAAGAAGAATGTAGACTCTTTTGAAGGGGCCTGAGTGCTCAAGGAGTGTCCTGTTCTTCAAAGTCTGCTTTATTCCTCCCTGGATTAACAAATTGGCACCCTACCTGGTATCGTGGAGTAAAAGAAATGCTGGAAAGAGGGTCATTGAGTTTGCAACACAGTCTTGTGTTTTGGAAATGGCCATGGGCAGTGTGAAGCGGGCTTGCTGGTTGCCTGCATAGAGACCCCATGGGGCCATGAGGATGAACCGTGGCTTGCAGTGGAGACCCAGTGGAGATGCCGGGACCATGAGATGACTGCCGAGGAGCTGCCGGCCCCCGATGAAGTTTTCCAGGACTATGAGTAGCCTAGCTGGAGGGGCGGAATTGGAATGCCAGAGACTTGCTGCTGATGAGAATTATCGGACTTGGAGATTTGTCACTGGCTATAGTTGCTAGACTTGAAGCTAGAGTTTAATGTTTGTCCCAGTTCTTTAAATCTTGTATTGGTTGAATGTTTCTTTGCTATGTCCAATGCCATCTTTTGCAGTGTGAATATTTATTCTGTACCATTATGGGTTTTTTGAGGTTATTTTTTGGTATTATGGCTCAGTTAAAAGATCTTGGACCATGGGGATGTATGAACATCATTGTGATTGATAAAAACTATGGGGACTTTTAAAATCAGACTGAATGCACTGTATTTTACATCATGTACGGATATCAGTTTATGGGGGCCAGGGGCGGAATGTGGTGGTTTGATTCAGGTGTCCCCCATAAACTTAGGTGTTCTGAATGCTAGGTTCCCAGCTGATGGAGATTTGGGAATTAATGCCTCCTGGAGGGAGTGTATTGTTGGGGGCCGGCTTATGGGTATTAAAGCCAGTTTCCCCTTGCTGGTGTTTGGCACACCCTTATGTTGCTGTGGTCCATCTTATGTTGGCCAGGGGGTGATGTCCACCCTCTGCTCATGCCATCGTTATCCCCTGCCATCATGGAGCTTCCCCTTGAGCCTGTAAGCCAAAATAAATCTCTTTTTCCCAGAAGCTGCTCTTGGTTGGGTGATTTCTACCAGCAATGTGAACCGGACTGCAACAGTCCCCCTCTCCCATATCAAAGTGAATCAATTTTTTGTTTGTTTTTTGAGGTAGGGTCTCGCTCTAACCCAGGCTGACCTGGAATTCACTATGTGGTCTCAGGGTAGCCTCAAACTCACAGTGATTCTCCTACCTCTGCCTCTCGAGTGCTGGGATTAAAGGTGTGTGCCACCATGCCCAATGTGAATCAATTTTTTATTTTTATTTTATTTATTTGAGAAGAGGGAGAGAGAGAGAGGATGGACACACCAAGGCCTCCAGCCACTGCAAACGAACTCCAGATGCATGTGCTATCTTGTTATCTGGGTTACATGGGTCCCGGGTCCTTTGGCTTTGCAGGCAAGTACCTTAACTGCTAAGCCATCTCTCCAGCCTGAATCTTTTTTTAATTTTTTTTAAGCAAAGAAGGCACAAAAGTGTGTCAATCTAATGCAGTTTTCTTAGCTGCCTTGAAAAATGAGGGCAAGAAGGAGGGTGGGAAGTGAGTGTCAACGTAGTTTGGAAAAAAATATTTGGGACTAGGGATGGTGCTTGTTTTGTTGGGGGGATTGAATAACACTGCACAGAGCTGGGTGTGGTGCTACCTGCCTTGAAATCCCAGCACTCAGGAGATGGAGGCAAGAGCATCAGAAATTAAGGTTATCCTTGGTAGTGACTTGGACACCAACTTGGTCTACATTAGATCATATCTTAAAAAACACCAAATTATATATATGATATAGCTACATCAATTTATACACACATCAAACTATTGTCTTTGGCTATCTGGGAAGTTTACAGAAGAGATAAAACATTAGTACCATCTTTATTATCCACTTGACTTATCAGTATGCACAACTTTTAAGACTTTTTTTTTCTAGCTGCTGTTTTTTTTTAATTTTTATTAACATTTTCCATGAGAGACTTTTTAAATAAACTTACAAATAAAACAAAGTTTTTTCATGTCCTGTTACAAATTAAAAAGGGGGAGGAAGCAAGAAAGACAGCTATTTACATTTATAGCACAGGCTCTGTATTCAGTCTTTATTAATCAAGACTGAAAAAACCCATCTGTACCACTTTATCAGCTCTGTGTCTTTGGGTAAAAGTCTCACCTAATTTTACTGATCTGTAAAATAAATGCTGTGAAGAAAGCACTTAACACAAAGCCTGGTGGTAATGATATAGTGAATTAGAGAGGGAAATGGTTTAACAAGGAATGTTAATGACTTTTCCAATTTTCTTCCTCCTTAGACATTTAGAAAGCTCCAGAGTCAAAGGTGGAATTCAGCCTTCCACAGTGTTACCTTCATCCTAGGATAAAGGCAGGACTGGGGCACTGACCTAAAAAATTAAGAAATTAGTTGATATTTCAAACCAATCCTGTCTCAGCTCCTAAAAGGGAGCTAACACATCCAAATGGAACAAGGAAAGGTTTGGGTTCTGTTTGTTTGTTTGTTTGTTTGAGGTAGGGTCTTACTCTAGGCTAGGATGACCTGCAATTCAGTCAGTCTCAAGGTGGCCTCAAACTCAAAACGACCTTCCTACCTCTGTTTCCCAAGTGCTGGGATTAAAGGCATGCACCACCACGACCAGCTAGTTCAGGTTCTTTTAAATATATCTGTAAGGGGGGCGGGGGGAGATAATGGGCCATTCAGGTCTCCCTGCCACTTCAAAGGAACTCCCGATGCATGCATCACTTTGTGCACCTGGCTTTAGGTGGGTCCTTCAGGCTTTGCAAACAAGCACCTTTAACTCTGAGCCATCTCTCCAGCCCTCTTTTAAATTCTTGAGAATGGATGAAGATAGAGGTACCATTTCCCACTGCACCTCAACCAAGGAAAACTCTTCCTGGGTAGGAAGTTTAAAAGATGCCAAAATTAGTTGCCTTTGTGCATCCTCAACAGGCCCACCGGTACAAATGAATGCTCTTTTCAGCACTTCCTTCTCCCACTCATGGCCCTCTTAGAAGCTCCATTTCTTTCCATTAGTTGAGACTTCTCTCTTGTGTCCAGGGTACCAGCCTGATAATCTCGTTGCTCCGGTACTTCACACTGCTCTTCCTCAACTTCTTACCCCGTGCCTCCGACTATCCTGTTACTTCTACCTCAGTTTCCTCCTCCTCCGCCTGAGGAACCGCTTCCTCCTAGTTCCTCTGCGTCTACCTGGCACTCCCACGCCTCCACCACAGTTTCCTCTTGCCAGCCTCTGGCCTCACACCCTCCCGGCTGGGCCCTACCAGGCTGCTCCAGGGTCAGCGCCCCCAGACGTCGGATGCCCTCCTCGTCCAGCTCCCACTGCTCCGCCATTCGCCCGCCGCTCACCTGCCACTGCTCGAGAGCCCGCCCAGCGCGCTCCAGGCCCCGCCCCCGAGCCCCAGGCCCCGCCCCCAGCGGCCTCGCCCCACCGCGCGTGCGCCTTGGGCTCTCTGGTAGGCCGTTAGTAGCTGGGGCGCGCGCCTTCCCGCCTGCCTCTGAGGTTGGAAATATGGTATGACATAGGGCCCGTATAAACCACTAAGGCAATGAAATGTGGGGAGCTAGCGTGCAGGATCTGGGCGACAGAGTAAGGGATCTGACTTCTGGGGGTGGTTTGCAAGGGTTTGGGGGAAAATGTCTTGAGGCATGAAGTGATATACAGGGTGAGAATTAGAAGGCGCCCCTTGTGAGGTTGGAAGTGTGCCTCTTTGATGGACTGGGTAATTCTAGAGCAATATGGGGGTGAGCTGCGCAGGGGGACCCAGGTTTGACCGCTGGAGAGACATAGATTTCAGATGCATGTTGGAGAGGTCCTGATGGGCTCTGAGGAGTTGAGAGCCTGTCTTTGGAGCATTGAGGTTGTCGAGCTCTAGGACTTGATTTGGAAGAGACTCCTTTGACGATAGAGATTTGTATGGAAAGGAGATGCTCTTTGGATTGGGTGGGGATGGGTATTTCAAGGCTATTCTGTAGTCAACTGGCCAGAAGCCATTTGTCCTTGAAGACCTTATGGGTTCCCCAAACTTACCTGTGACTGAGGGAGGGCTCTACCCAGGCTGGGACAGTTTTGCATTAACTGGGCCCTAAGAAACGTTGGGGGTGGGGGGAAGAAAACACTAGAAAGAACAACTACATTCTGAGCACTTCTTGAGAGCCCTCCTAGGGACGGCACATGTGTGTATGAAGGAGGCAAACTCAAGCCAAGACTTGTGATATCCTGCCCTTCAGATAAGAGATCAATCTTCCAGCAGGTTTTCATTAGCATCCAAAATCAGCACCTCCTCAGAGTTCTAAACTTTTAAAGATAACAGAATGCAAAGTCAAATCCATATAGATTTGTGCCTTCTGGTCTAGGATGGGCCCTTAGTTACTCTCAGTTTGTCATGTCCAATTTTAGCTAGGTTTAGAAGGGACAGGATTCAAGCCAAGATTACCTCATTGGATTGGTGTGTACAGTTCAACTTCTGAGTCATGACCCCATTTTAGAACTTGTACTCTTTCTCTTTATGCCCCTAGAGTTCTTTTAGTCTCAAAGTGACACATACAATTCTTCACCTTTTATCTATGAATAATTAGATAAGGCTTACTATACAAGAAATGACCCCCTTCCTTCTTTATTCCAAGCATTTGTTTTCCTTTTCAGAATAAGAGAAGCAGGTTTTATTTATTTATTTATTTATTTTGTATTTTTTGGTTTTTTGAGGTAGGGTCTCGCTCTAAGAGCCCAGGCTGACTCAGAATTCACTATGTAGACTTGGGATGGCCACTATGTAGACTTGGGATGGATCACAGTGATCCTACCTCTGTCTTCTGAGTGCTGGGATTAAAAACGTGTGTCTCCAAGCCTAGTCACAAAAGCAGGTTTTTGTTAGAAAAGAGGCTTTTCCTCCCCTGAATTACCACCTCTTACTTATCAGTCTCGGCCCCTACCACTAACACATTTATGAAAATTTAAAATTAATTTTTAAGTTAGCTTAACTTAAAAAGTACTATGTTTTATTGTGACATTTTCACACATGTATATCATTATGCTTTGTTCTTATTTGCACCCTTCCATTGATTTCCCCATCCCTCTTGCTCATTCCCTTCCTCTCCACCAAATAGTCCCTACTTGAGCTTTCATGTCACATGTTCTGGTATCCTCTGTTATTCTCCCTTCCCTCGTAATCCCCTTTCTATGTTCATATCCTACATATATTTTATGTACATGTATGTACATAACTTTAAATCTGTATTTCACATATGAGAGAAAATCTGACATTTGTGTTTCTGAGTCTATCTTATTTTAACGTAATGATCTCCAGACCCATCATAATTTATTTATTTATTTATTTATTTATTTTTTTTTTTTTTTTTGAGGTAGGGTCTTACTCTAGCTCAGGCTGACCTGGAATTCATTATATAGTCTCAGGGTGGCCTCAAGCTCACGGCGATCCTTCTACCTCTGTCTCCCAAGTGCTGAGATTAAAGGTGTACGCCCAGCTTCTCATTCTTTTTTGCCAAATAAAATTCCACTGTGTGTTTTCCCATTTTCCTGATCCATTTACCTGTGATGGACTGCTAGGCTTGTTCTGTGTCTTGGTGATTGTGAATAGTGCAGTAATAAACATGGATATGAAAGTGTATCTCTTCAATATGCTGATTTAGATTTCTTTCAATATGTAATAGTTAGCCAGGCAGAGTGTCCGTACCTTTAATCCCAGTATTCAGGAGGCAGAGTGAGAATGATTGCCATGAGTGTGAGACCATCCTGAGACTAGTTAATTACAGGTCAGCCTGGGCTAGAGTGAAACCCTACCTTTAAAAACAAACAAAAAGAGCCGGGCATGGTGGCACACACCTTTAATCTCAGCACTTGGGAGGCAGAGGTAGGATTGCCGTGAGTTTGAGGCCACTCTGAGACTACATAGTGAATTCCAGGTTAGCCTGAGCTAGAGCAAGACCCTATCTCAAAAAACCAAAAAGAAAAAAAAAAAAAAAAGGAAAAGAAGTAAAGGAAAGATATGTAATAGTTAATCTTCAATGTCAACTTGACTAGTCTTGGATCTAGGGGACACACCTATGGTCACATCTGTGAGGGTGTTTCTAGAGAGGTTTAACTGAAGAAGGAAGACTCTCCCTGAATGTGGACATCACCATGGTCTGGAATCCCAGACTGAATAAAAAGAGAAAGAAGAGCCAGTATACCCCTGCTCTTTGTTTCTTGATCTTCTCAGATGTGAGGAGTCCCACATGCATACTCTGGCTACCATGATGCCATGTCTCCACCATAAACTGTGAGCCAAAATAAATCATTCTTCCCTTAAGTGCTGGAGCCTGCCAGCTGAAAGGGTTCGAGCCTGATGGGGAGTGAGGATTAAAGAAAGACAGGAGAAAGAATGAAAGCAAGAACTCCAGTCCAGGACTGAAGCAAGGACTGAAGCAAGGTTTATTTCACAGCATTCCTTTTTATTTTATTTTATTTAAAAATTTTTTTTCATATTTATTTATTTGAGAGTGACAGAGGCAGAGAGAGAGAGAGAGAGAGGGAGGGAGAAATGGGTGTGCCAGGGCTTCCAGCCACTGCAAATGAACTCCAGACGCGTGTGCCCCCTTGTGCATCTGGCTAAAGTGGGTCCTAGAGAATCGAGCCTCGAACCGGGGTCCTTAGGCTTCACAGGCAAGTGCTTAACCGCTAAGCCATCTCTCCAGCCCAGCATTCCTTTTTATATCTTCTTACAAACAGTTTTTCCATGGACAAAAGTTCCATGAGCCTCACACACTTTCTATCAAAAAAACCTTCTTGTTACAGAGTTTTTGCATTTCAAACACTTCTCAGTACAAAAGACTATTAAGGCCAGCCAAATGGCTTCCGACACTGAATATTCTCTGATTCACTAGGCTAAATCTTCATTCTTTGCTATGCAGAAGCTTAAAAAAAAAATTTTTTTTTTTTTTTTTGAGACAGGGTCTTGCTCTAGCCCAGGCAGACCTGGAATTCACTATTAGTCTCAGAATGGCCTTGAACTAACAGCGATCCTCCTACCTCTGCCTCCCAAGTGCTGGGGTTAAAGGTGTGTGCCACCATGCCCAGTTAGCTTTTCAAAATTTTATTTTTAGAGAGAGAGAATTGTCATGCCAGGGCCTTAGCCACTGCAGTCAACTCCAGATGTTCATGCCACCTAGTGGGCATGTGAGACCTTGCACTTGCCTCACCTTTGTGTGGCTGGCCAATGTGGGAGCTGGAGAGTAAGTAGAACATGGGTCCTTAGACTTTGCAGGCAAGCACCTTAACCACTAAGCCATCTCACCAGCCCCAAGCTCACATTTTAATTTCATGAAGTCTCATTTGACAATTCTTTTGTGTGTATATATGTGTGTGTGTGTGTTTATATGGGAGGGCATGCTTGCCATAGTGCACGTGTGGAGATCAGAGCACAACTTTGGGGTGTCAATCCTTGCCTTCCACCTTGTTTGAGACATAGTTTTTTCTTTTCTTTTTTTTTTATTTAAATATTTTATTTCTTTATTTATTTGAGAGAGAGAGAGAGAGAGAGGAAGGAAGAGGCAGAGAGAAAGAGAGAATAGGTGCACCAGGGCCTTCAGCCACTGCATACGAACTCCAGACACATGTGCCCCTTGTGCATCTGGCTTACATGGGTCCTAGGGAATTGAACCGGGGTCCCTAGGCTTCGCAGGCATATGCCTTAACCACTAAGCCATTTCCCCAGCCCGAGACATAGTTTTTTCTAGTTATTTGCTGCTTCATATTCCAGGCTAGCTGCCCTCAAGGTTCTGGGATTCTCCTGACTCCCCCACCTCCCATCTTGCCATAGATGAATTGGGATTATAGACATATGTGGCCCTGAACCCAGCTTCTATGTGAGTTCTAGGGGATTTGAATTCTAGTTGTTATGATTGTGCATGTATCCACTCTCCAGTCCCCCTCATCTGTCAATTCTTGGCATTATGTGTTTGGTATTGTAGTCTTTTACACATAAAGTCCTTGCCTATGCCTATATCTTGACATGTTTTACCTGTGCTTTCCTATAGAAGTTTCAGAGTTTCATTAAGGACTTTGATTTTTTTTTTTTTTTGAGGTAGGGTTTCAGGCTGACCTGGAATTCACTATCTACTCTCAGGGTGGCCTCAAACTTGTGGTGATCCTCCTACCTCTGCTTCTTGAGTGCTGGGATTAAAGATGTGCACCACTGATTTGTTTTTTAATTTGTGGTTATTTGTTTATATGTGTGTATGTATTTGTGAATGGGTGCATATGTGCCATGGTATGCATGTGGAAGTCAGAGGTCAACCTTGAGGTGGTCTTCCACCTTCTTTGAGATATTATCACTTGCTGCTGCAAATGAATGCCAGACTATTGGGGCTGAAAGGTTAGGATTCTCCTGGCTCGGCCTCCCATTATTGTAGGCTCATCAAGATGACAGAGGCATGTGCCCCTTTACCATTTGTGAGTGCTGGGGAAGATTGAACTTGGATTAGCAAGTTCTGCAGGCAAATGCCTTTAACTGCTAAGTTTATTTCCCCAGCTCCAAGGTTTTTGAACTAATTTGAATTTATTTTTGTGTAGGGTGAGAGACATGGATCTAGTTTTGTTATTTTACATGTGAAAATCCAGTTTCCCCAACATGATTTGTTAAAGAGGTTGTTGTTTTTCCAATGTATGTTTATGACACCATTGTCAGAAAGTAGGTGGCTATAGCTGAGTGTATTTATTTCTTGGTTCTCCTCTATTCTATTCTATTGATCTACATGTCTGTTTTATGTCAGTACCATTCTGTTTCTGTTGCAGAGCTTTTAGTATAATTTGAGATCAGATACAGTGATTCCTCCATCATTGGTCTTTCTTCTTGGGATCTTCTTTCTTTCCATCAGTTTCATGTAGCTCAGGCTAGCCTTGAACACACTGTGTAGCTAAGATGACCTTGAATTCTTGAAGGCTAATGATCTTTGTTGAAAAGGAATCCATAGCATTTTGCCTCTAGTCATGTCATATCTCTGCAGGTAGGGTTGCAAGAAAGCACAATGAGATGGAGAACATCTCATCATTTCTCCTTTTTTTTTTTTTTTTTTTTCTCAAGGTAGGGTCTTGCGCTAACCTAGGCTGACCTGGAATTCACTATGGAGTCTCAGGGTGGCCTCGACCTGTCAGCAATCCTCCTACCTCTGCCTCCCGAGTGCTGGAGTTAAAAGTGTGCACCACCATGTCCAGCTCCTAACTCTGTTTTTCGAAAAAGCAGCTTGGTTGAAATATAATTTATATATTGAATATTTACTATTTTAACATATACTGTTCAATGATTTTTTAAATTTTTTTGTTTATTTTTACTTATTTATTTGAGAGTGACACACAGAAAGAAAGAGGCAGATAGAGAGAGAGAGAGACAGACAGAGAAAGAGAGAGAGAGAATGGGCATGCCAGGGCCTCCAGCCACTGCAAATGAACTCCAGACACATGTGCTCCCTTGTGTATTTGGCTAATGTGGGTCCTGGGGAATCAAGCCTTGAACCGGGGCCCTTAGTCTTCACAGGCAAGTGCTTAACTGCTAAGCTGTCTCTCCAGCTCTCAATGATTTTTATTATATTGATAGCTGTGCAACATATCACATAATCAATTTGAGAACATCATTATCTTTCCACAAAAACCTCTACCTATTATTATTAGCCCTCTACCCTAAACAACCGTAATCTACTTCCTGCCTCTATAAATTTGCTTTTTCTTTACATTGCATGTAAGTAGAATCATATACTATGTCGTCTTTTATGTCTGGCTTTTAAGCAAGTCTTTCAAGGTCCATCCATGTTATGTGTCAATACTCAATTTCATTTTATTGATAAGTAACATTCCACTGTATGGATATACTAGATTTTGTTTATCCATGTACTCAAACCACACACACACACAGAGAGGGAGAGAAAAAAAAAAGTCTCAACAATGTTTTGAAGTTTTCAAAGCACAAGTGTTATACTTGTTAAATATGCCCATAAGTATTTTGTCTTTTTTGATGATACTGTAAATGAAATTTTCTTCATCATTATTTCTTTTAAATTTTATTTATTTGCAAGCAGAGAGAGAGAGAGAGAAAGAGAGAATAGGTGCACCAAGGCCTCTTGCTACTGCAAATAAAAAAGATGCATGTGCCACTTTGTACATCTGGCTTACATGGGCACTGGGGAATTGAGCCTGGGTCATCAGGCAAGAGCCTTTAACTGCTGAGTCATCTTTCCAGCCATCATTTTTTAAAATATTTATTTATTTTTGAGACAGGGTCTCACTATATAGACAAGGCTCATTATGAATTTAGTTTGTAGCCCATACTAGCCTTGAACTTGTGGTGATCCTCCTGCTTCACTCTCCCAAGTGTTGGAATTACAGGTGTGCACTGCCATACCTGCATTTTTTCACTATTAATGTATAAAATATAATTGATTTTTAAAAAACATTCATCTGGGCTGGAGGGGGGCTTAGCAGTTAAGATGCCTGCCTACAAAGTCTAAAGACCCAGCAACCACGTAAGCCAGAAACACAAAGTGTTGCATGTGTCTGGAGTTTGTTTGCAGTGGCTAGAGGCCCTGGTGCACTCATTTTCTCTGTCTGCCTTTCTCTTCCCCCAACTTAATAAATAAAGCAAAAAATATATATATATATCTACATTCTTCAACCTTGCTGGGCTCATATTAGTGTTTGTGTGTGTGTGTGTGTGTGTGTGTGTGTGTGTGTGTGTGTGTATTCCTTGGATGTTCTATATACAATCACATTGTCAGAAAACATGGTTTAATTCTTCCTTGCCAATCAGAATGCTTTAATTTTGTTTTTTAATTGTTAAATTATTATATTTATTGAGGGAAGTACAGAGCCAAAGAAAGGCACCCACATGGCTAAGAGATCCCACATAGAGGACCTGGTTTAAAAAAAATAAAAACACTGTGAAAAGAAAAGAGAGCAAAGAAAGTTCAAGGAGCTCCTACCATGTGGGGAGAGTAAGGGTTTAGGAGTCCTCCCAGCCAAGGGACAAACTCACTCACAGCTGGAAGTTCCCAAGTGGTCAGAAAGCCTGCCCTCCCCTTGCAAAAGTATTTATAACTTTATAGTAGTAGTCTGTCTTCTGGCTCAGGTAGACCAGAGGAACAGCTGGTTGCTTAGGGCTAGGGGCTGTCTCAGGAAAAGACTATCCCTGACACCAAGTTCTGGGGGTTGAACTTGATCACACACAGTGTTTAAATCCTATGAAAGACTTCCCTCCCAGGAGGTGTCCAGGTTTTTGTGGAGAAAACAGGTCTAGGGAACTAGCAAGAGACAAGAATTCAGATCAGCTTTGATTTCTAGCAAGTACAAACTTCCCTGCCTTTTTAACCTTCAGGGGTTCAATCACCCTAAATTTACCCCCTCATGAGAAGACACTCTAACTGCTGTTAGAGGACAGGGGCAATGATGTCAGATCTTGAACTTTAATTTCTTTCTGTTATATATCTCCCTTTAGGAGGAGACTGTCATGCCTCATGAATCAGCAGAGGATTTGTTTCATTTTAATGTTGGCGGCTGGCATTTCTCAGTTCCCAGAAGTAAGCTCGCTCAATTCCCGGAATCACTGCTTTGGAAAGAGGCTTCAGCCTTGACCTCTTCAGAAAACCAGAGACTGTTCATTGACAGAGATGGTTCCACATTTAGGCATGTGCACTATTACCTCTACACCTCCAAACTCTCCTTCTCCAGCTGTGCAGAACTGAACTTGCTTTATGAGCAAGCACTGGGCTTGCAGCTGATGCCTTTGCTACAGGTAAGATGTGCTTCTTTTCCAAGAAGGGTGTTCAGTAACAGAGGCCTTACATCATGAAATGCTGTGCTCTTTTATATACTGGTTGTGGGCTGATCATGTTTAAATGGGCAAGTGTAGTGAATGAACTAAAGTAATAAACACTATATGAGAATTGCATAGTGGTTTTGTTTGTTGTCTATTGTTGAGACAGGGTCTCACTGTGTAGCTCAGGCTGGCCTTGAATTTATAATTTTTGTGCCTTTTCCCTCAAGGGTTGAGATTTCAGGCATGTGCCAGCCACCATAAGTGGCTTTGAATTGTACATTCTTTTTTTTTTTTTTTTTTTTTTTTTTGGTCCTTTAGGCAGGACCTCACTCTAGCCCAGGTTGGACTTACTCTATCATACAGGCCAGCTGCAAGCTCATGACAATCCTCCTACCTCAGCTTCCTGAGTGCTGGGAGTATAGGTGTGAGCCACCACCCCTGGAAAATTGCACATTCTAGCTGGGCATTGCAGCCCATGCCACCCTGAGGCTGAGGTAAGAGTATTGCCATAAGTTTGAGGCCAGCCTGAAGCTACAAAGTAAGACTTGGGCAGCCTGAGCTACACTGAGGCTCTGTCTCAAAAAAAAAAAAATGAATGAGAGAGAAGGAAAGACAATTGCATATTATTTTATGTTTCTTTCTTTCTTTATTTGAGAGAGAGAGAGAAAGAGAGAATGAGCTTGCCATGACCTCCATGTGCTACAAATGAGTTCCAGATGCATGTGCCACCTTGTGCATCTGGGTCCTGGGAAATTGAACCTGGGTCCTGTGGCTTTGCAGGCAAATGCCTTAACCACTAAGCTACCTCTCCAGCCTTAAAATTGCATGTTCTTTTTTTTTTTTTAACTTGTTAGCCAGCCATGGTGGCACATGCCTTTAATCCCAACACTCAGGAGGCAGAGGTAGGAGGATCTCTGTGAGTTCAAAAACACCCTGAGACTACATAGTGAATTAGGTCAGCCTGAGCTAACATGAGATCCTACCTTCAAAAACAAAACAAAAAATTATTTTATTATTGACAGTTTCCATAATTACACACAATTAACCATGATAATTCACTCCCCCTGTCACTTTCCCCTTCATAGCTCCATTCTCCATCCCCGTCTCAATTAGTCTCTCTTTTATTTGTTTTTTTTATTATTTATTTATTTGGTTTTTCAAGGTAGGGTTTCACTCTAGTCCAGGCTGACCTGGAATTTACTTGCAGTCTCAAGGTAGCCTCAAACTCATGGCAATCCTCCTACCTCTACCTCCTGAGTGCTGGGATTAAAGACGAATTGCCACCACACCTGGCCAGGGGACCCTACCTCAAAAAACCAAAAAGAAAAAAAATTATTTTATTATTGGGCATGGTGGCACACAGCTTTACTCCCAGCATTTGGGAGGCAGAGGTAGGAGGATTACTATGAGTTCAAAGCCAGCCTGAGACGACATAGTGAGTTCCAGGTCAGCATGCACTAGAGTAAGACCCTACTTAGAAAAAAACAAACAAATTATATATAATTTTCTTTTTTTCTCCCTCAGGCATGGTGGCACATGCATTTAATCCCAGCACTCAAGAGGCTAAAATAGGAGGATTGCCATTGCTGTGAGTTTGAGGCTAGCCTGGGCTCATAGAGTGAGTTCCAGGTCAGCCTGAGCTAAAGTGAGACCCTACCTTGAAAAAGGAAAAACAAATATATATGTTTATATATAAATAAATATATATGTGTGTGTGTATGTGTATACATATATATACATATATGGATGTATATGTTCATTTTTTATTTATTTATTTGAGAGTGACAGACATAGAGAGAAAGACAGGTAGAGGGAGAGAGAGAGAATGGGCGCGCCAGGGCTTCCAGCCACTGCAAACGAACTCCAGATGCGTGCGCCATCTTATGCATCTGGCTAACGTGGGACCTGGGGAACCGAGCCTCGAACCGGGGTCCTTAGGCTTCACAGGCAAGCGCTTAACTGCTAAGCCATCTCTCCAGCCCTATGGATGTATATGTATACACACACACAGACACACACACATACACAAATATGCATATATCATAGACTATGTACCTGTTAGGTACTCGGTATTCACTTTGGCAAAGAAAAGGTTCTCCAAACTTCAGAATCTTTCCTTTGCCTTCACTACTGTTTTCCAAGAGGCTTTTTTTCCCCTGCTTTGTCACTGTGAAGACAGGTTCTCATATAGTCCAGGCTAGCCTTAAATTTGCTATGACCTTGGACCCCTCCTAACCCTCCTTTTTCTTTTTTTAAAATACATTTTATTTATTTGCTTATTTGAGAGAGAGAAAGATTAAGGTGGGGAGGGAGAAAATGGGTGCACCAGGGTCTCCAGCCACTGTGAATGAACTCCAGATGCATGCGCCCCCTTGTGCATCTGACTTACTTGGGTCCTGGAGAATCAAACCAGGATCCTTTGGCTTTGCAGGAAAATGCCTTAACCACTAAGCCATCTCTCCAGCCCCCCTTTTTCTTTTCTAAAAAATATTTTTATTTATTTATTTGCAAGCAAAGAGTGATAGAAGAAAGGCAGAGAGAATGGGGCACCAGAGCGTCCAGCTGCTGCAAATGAACTCCAGGTCATGCACTACTTTCTAAATCTGGCTTTATGTGGATACTGAGGAATCAAACCCAGGTCATTAGGCTTTGCAGGCAAGCACCTTAACTAGTAAGCCATCTCTCCAGAACCCTGATCCTCCTCTTTCTGCCTCCCAAGTGCTGGTATTACAAATATATGTTACCACAACTAGCTTCCTTTCTTATTTTAAGAGCTCTAAATATCTTTACTTATAAAACTTTAAAGTTCTGCCAAAAACATAACCTTAAGTTTTCTCCAACCACATCAATCATTTTGGTGGCTGAGCTTACGTAGTTTATTCAGCAGTTTTTGAACAGGTTTTTTTTTAAACCTGAAAATACTAAATATTATTACTGGGAAGGATCACTCACCATGTTTCATATTAATCCCATGTCTGCATAAGGTGCTTTTTACTCCATTTCCATGAGGGCTAACCCATCAAATTGCATGCAGTACAACTCTGTGCACCACCAATTATTCCTCCCCAACATCTTCTAGAAGGAAATTGAGATAGACTGTGTATCTGGATCAAGAGGGAAGATAAGAGATATATTCAGAAATCAAAAACCTTAATATACTCCAGTTCAAGTCATAGCACTCTTTTAAGATTTTTTTAAGCTACCCACTGGGTTAAATTTTTTTTCAACTGCCTCAGGAATGGTACACTAGAATTGTTTACAAGTATCTTCAAAACCACTTAAATGGATTGGCATATTCATTGCTAAGAAGTCTCTGAAAAGCACTGTTTTGTGGGGAAAGTGTAACTTTTCATTGCAGAAAATCAAAGAGATTGAAGCAAGATTTTTTGTAGCATAGTTTTAAAAAAAGAAAGCTTTTATACAAATAGTTTATTAAGCCCTTTGACCTCTTTACTGTCCTCACTTCCTAAAGTGAAACAAAATATATCTAGAAAGTAACTTCTAAGTGGGAGGCAACTCAGAGACCAATGAGTTGGTCTAATTCCAAAATTCCAAAATGTGTGAGCAGTAGAATTTGAAGAATTATGTGGATCTGCCTCCCTAAAACAGACTGTGGAACAAGTGCTTATGCTTCGGAAGTGATGTTTTTGAAGAAATAAACATTTGGGCTGGCCTAGCTAAAGTGGTACTTATTCACTGAAGCAGAGTGTAAATACAGCTGGGAACCAACAGCCGCCTCAAGTAAGCCTACAGCCCCACACATTTCCACTGCTTTTACCACTCCTGAAGCCTATCCAAATAGTCAAGGTTTTGCCTAAAGGAACAAACACTGCTTGGAGGAAACAGATTTTTTTCTTTCAAGGTAGGGTCTCACTCTAGTTCAGGTTGACCTGTAACTCACTCTGTAGTCCCAGGCTGGCCTCCAACCCACAGTGATCCTCCTATCTCTGCCTCCTAAAATGCTGGGATTGAAAGCCTGCACCACAACACCTTTATTAAATAGGCCCACATCATGCATTTAAACAGTACTTACTGAGAGCATTCTGGATTCCAGGCATTATTTCTATGAGTTTTAGAGAAAATAAGGATTAATACAATAAAAACATAATGTGAGCTATGTAAGCAACATATGCAATTTTTTAAAGAGATGGGGGTCTTACAAGTATTTGGAACTGCAGGTACATACCACAACACCTAGCTTCATGTATGTTATTTAAAACTTTCCACTTGTCTCTCTCTTTCTCTCTCTCTCAAATAATATATGTATGTGTTTTTTTTTTTTTTGTTTGTTTGTTTTTTGTTTTTTTGGTTTTGTGAGGTAGGGTCTTACTCTAGCCCAGGCTGATTAAAGGCATGTGCCACCATACCTGGCTGGTCCAGCCATTTTTTAAAAAAAATATTTTAATTTAAACTGGGTGAGGTGGTGATGCCTTTAATCCCAGCACTCGGGAGGCAGAGGTAGGAGGATCACTGTGAGTTTGAGGCTACCCTGAGACTACATAGTGAATTCCAGGTCAGCCAGGGCTAGAGTGAGACCCTACCTTGAAAGAAAAAAAAAAAAGGCTGGAGCCCACAGGGCCAATCCTGGAAGTCAAAGGCAGCAGCTGCCTCTGTAGAACCCAACACAGGGCTTAACAGGACAAATGCCTATGGTATAGAGAATGGGGGATCTCATCATACAACTGAATGCAACTCAAATTTTACATTTTAAAAAATTATTTATTTATTTATTTATTTGAGAGTGGCAGGCATACAGACAAAGCAGGAGAGAGAGAGAGAGAGAGAGAGAGAGAGAGAGAGAATGGGTGCTCCAGGGCCTCCAGCCACTGCAAACTCCAGATGCATGCACCACCTTGTGCATCTGGTTTACATGGGTACTGGGGAATTGAGCTTTGAATGGGGGTTCTTAGGCTTCACAGGCAAGCACGTAACCACTAAGCCATATCTCCAGCCCAAAATTTACATTTTATTTTTAAAATATTTTATTTATTTATTGTGAGCAGAGAGAGAAAGTGCGTGTGTGTGTTTGAGTATGCCAGGGCCTCTTTCTGCTACAAACAAACTCTAGACACATGTACCACTTTGTGTATTTGGCTTTATGTGGGTTCTGGAGAATCAAACTAGGGCTGAAAGGCTTTGAAAGAAAGTACCTTTAACTGCTGAGCCATCTCCCCAGGCCCAAATGTATACTTTAAATGGTTATATTTTAGCTAGTCCTGGTGGTTTGGGGGCTATAATCACAGCTATTTGGGAAGCTGAGCAAGAAGATCTCAAGTTCAAGGCCAGCCTGAGCTACAGAGTAAATTCAAGGGAAGCAAGACCTTATCTCCCAAGTGCTGGGATTAAAGGAATGTGCCACCAGGCCTGGCTATTTATACATTTTCCATTGCTGCTCTTGTATTTATTGCATTGACAGAGACTATATGACTAACAAAACCTAAAATATGTAGCATCTGGCCCCTTACAGAAAAAATGTGCTGACTCCTGGTCTAGACTCTATAGGGGCAAGTGAGGAAGCAGAAAGATCAGCTAGGAAGCTCTTGTAGCATCCAGATTAAAAATAATGGTGAGAGGGCTGGAGAGATGGCTTAGCGGTTAAGCGCTTGCCTGTGAAGCCTAAGGACCCCGGTTCAAGGCTAGACTCCCCAGGTCCCACGTTAGCCAGATGCACAGGGGGGCGCATGCATCTGGAGTTCGTTTGCAGAGGCTGGAAGCCCTGGCGCGCCCATTCTCTCTCTCTCCCTCTATCTGTCTTTCTCTCTGTGTCTGTCGCTCTCAAATAAATAAATAAATAAAAATTAAAAAAAATAATAATAATGGTGAGGGGCTGGAGAGATGCCTAGCAGTTGAGTCACTTGCCTATAAAGCCAAAGGACCCAGGTTTGATTCCCCAGGACCCACGTAAGCCAGATGCACAAGGTTTGCATGAGTATGGAGTTCATTTGCAGCTGCTAGAGACATTGGCACACCCATTCTCTCTCTCTCTCTCTCTTTCTCCCCTCTCTGCCTCTGCCTTTCTCTCATATAAATATATATATTTTAAAATAAATAATGGGGCTGGAGTAAATGGCTTAGCAGTTAAGTAGATTGCTTGCAAAGCTAAAGGACCCCAGTTCTATTCCCCAGGATCCACGTAAGCCAGATGCACAAGGGGTGCATGCATCTGAAGTTTACTTGCAGTGGCTGTATGCCCTGGTTCTCTCTCTCTCTCTCTGTCTCTCTCTCTGCATATTTATTTATTTATTTATTTGAGGGAGTGAAAGAGGCAGATAGAGATGGACTAAACATTTGTAATCCGCCTATTGCAAATGAATGCTAGAAACATCTGTTACCCCAGCCTTTTGGGGCAAAGAGACAAGAGAATCACTGGGATTCACAGAAAGAAAAACACAAAAAACAAGGCTGGAGAGATAGTTCAGCAGTTAAAGTGCTTGCTTGTAAAGTCTTGACAGCCTGGTTCCCCAGTATCCATGTAAAGCCAGATGCACAGAATAGCACATGTGTCTGGAGTTCATTAGCAGCTGAAGGAGGCCCTAGCTTGCTAAATATCTACTTTCTCTGTCTGACTCTTGGTTTCTCGAGTAAATAAATAAAAACAAGTTAAAAAACAAGCTGGGTGTGGTGGTGCACACCTTTAATCCCAGCACTTGGAAGGTTGAAGTAGGAAGATCACCGTGAGTTCAAGACTACCCTGAGACTACATAGTGAATTCCAGGTCAGCCTGGGCTAGAGTGAGACCCTACCAAACAGCAAGCTGTGTCATCAATTCAAGAGACACTAATTCAAGCAAGAATGGGCAGAAGAGCGATGGAGGGGGACATCTGATATTGCCCTCTAGCCATAGCAGGTGAGCCTACCAGGTGCCTCATATTACTTACAGCATAGCACACCCACACACAGCACCACATTTTACACACAGAGAAAAGAAAATGAGTATAAGGCATCTCTAAGAGTGGTTGCTGCTTTCAAACGCTTCTGTTAAATCTTCTTTTCTATCAAGCTTTGCCAGGAGGGTATATTTGTGAGCCATCTTTTGGCAATATACACATGTTCCCCCTGCACCCTGTTTTATGTTGCTTCTTATTGCCTTTTTATTTATTTTTATTTATTTATTTATTTATTTGAGAGCGACAGACACAGAGAGAAAGACAGAGAGGGAGAGAGAGAGAATGGGCGCGCCAGGGCTTCCAGCCTCTGCAAACGAACTCCAGACGCGTGCGCCCCCTTGTGCATCTGGCTAGCGTGGGACCTGGGGAACCGAGCCTCGAACCGGGGTCCTTAGGCTTCACAGGCAAGCGCTTAACCGCTAAGCCATCTCTCCAGCCCCTGCCTTTTTATTTTTCAAGGCAGATGTCTCACTTTAGCCCAGGCTGACCTGGGACTCACTATGTAGTGTCAGGGTGGCCTCCAGCTCACGGTGATCCTCCCACCACTGCATCCTGAGTGCTGGGATTAAAGGCGTGCGCCACCACACCTAGCTGATTGCATTTTTTTTTGTTTTCACTGCTATCTGGGCCAAAAGCAACACCAATCATACACATGTTAGTAATTAGCCATCTGAATTCAGGCCTGTATTTCGCTCAAGAAATCCTCCACTGGCTGGGCATGATGTGGCAGCCTGTCGAAAGAACAAGACTTCCCTCTTAAAACTCTCCATATGAAGAATAAAAGTGCCGGGCATGGGGGTGCACGTCTTTAATCCCAGCCCTCGGGAGGCAGAGGTAGGAGGATCGCCATGAGTTCAAGGCCACCCTGATACTACATAGTGAATTCCAGGTCAGCCTGAGCTAGAGTGAGACCCTACCTCGAAAAACAAACAAAAAAAAAAAAAGAATAAAAGTCATACTGATGAAAGCAGACTTGAAGTCAGCCCACAGAAGACCAGCCATGCGTTCTGGCAACTTCAGTTGGCAAAACCAAAGGCCCCCTGGACGCTTAGGCTCTCTGAGGCATTTTCCCTTCATTGATTTTTTTTTTTTTTCAATAGAAGTGCATTCTGGAATATGTGAGTATGGCAGAGAACAAAACAAGCTAAGTCCCTGAGGTCTTGGGGAGGTTATATACTACTTGAGAAAAGCTGGCAGAGCATAAATAAATAAGTAGATAAGGGAGTTGGGGATCATTTCTGTGGTTTCTTAAAGCATCCAAATGTCTTCCAGTGAGGAGAGGACTTAACATTTCTAGAAGTCAGAGCAAGGAGTGACTGGAAGAGTTCAGGAGACAGCTCTGGTGAAATTCCCTACCTAGTACAATGTAGACAACTTGGGTCAGCACAGAGCATGAGCTTGCTGGCTATGATTACAATATTTGTAGATTTATTTGTTTTATTTCTTCTCTTTTAAAAGATTTAAAAGATTTCTACATCCCTTTCTTGGTGAAGATGGTACTGCTCACCCTTTAATAGAAACAATTGGAAATGGAGATTTCATTTCTACAAAACAGCATACTTCTACTTAAGCTAGTTGGGCTATCATTACTGACACCACCACCCCCCAGAGGACACACCTCATGTCAAAATACTTCCAAATAGGGACTACTCAGCTAGCCTTAGATAAGTTGTCCTGAACAGGAATTTACTTCCTCACCATGGCTCCCTCCCATGTGGCCAAGAGTTCTTCAAAGACAGTCTGTTGTATTTTTTCTACTGACATGGAATGTGAGGTTTTGAACTATAGGTGAAGTAAATGGGCAAGTTCAAGTGCCTGTGAACACTAAACAATCAGCTTAGCATGGACTTGGATGCTGTGCCGAGACCTCCCTACTTTCACCCTCTTCTCTCCTGCAGGCTTCATGTTTTTTTCTGATCACCAGAATCAGAGCCAAGCTGAGCCCTTTTTTCCTGCCATCCTCTTTCCCTTGTCCTCCCTCATCCAGTATCTCTCCTCTTCAGTTGCCTCTCTGGCTTCCAGGTGTTCTGGCTTTGCCTAAAGTTCTGGAGACTCAGCATCTTCTTCAGTTTGTGAGTGTAGTCCAGCTCCCTTTGATTTTCTTTCCAGAGGAAAGTAAGCATCTTTAACAGCTGAACCATCTCTCCAGCCCCACTTACATACCATTTAAACAATATATTTATTTATTTATTTGAGAGAAAAGAAAGAGAGATAATGAACAAATGGGTGTGCCAGGGCTTCCAGCCATTGCAAACTAACTCTGGGGGCTTGTGCCTCTTTGTAGATCTGGCTTTAAGTGGGTACTGGGGAATCAAACTCTGGTCTTTGGCATTGCAGGCAAGTGTGTTAACTGCTGAGCCATCTCTCCAGCCACAGGGGTTTCTCTTAACCAGGAGACAAATCAAAACTTCTCCTTTAAGCTCTGCATTCTAGCTCATCTTCTTTACTCTTCCAGCCTCCATGTGCCTAAACAATGTCCCATCAAGGCATAGAGGCAGGTGTCTCAGTTTACATCTCTACCCACCTTGTCCTGCCCTCCTGAGCGCTTTACACACTTTCCTTCCTTTGTCCCACTTCTCATCACAAATACTACCACATTTCCATCCATTGTCTTGATTCAGTATGCTTGCCTCAGTTCAGACTGTTCTGAGCTCTCAGTCACCTTCCTAGCACCTCAACTGTGATTCCTCATTGCTCGATGACAAGTACTTGCTCATACAGAAACCTTTCTCTGCTCAATTTTCCTCCTCAGGAGAGCTGACAGCTTCACAGAGAAGCAAAAACTGTGTTCATTCCTAAGCCAAGAAGGACCAGAAAGCTGGGTTCCTTTTCTTACAATGTGAAAAGAGTCCCAGAGTTTCTGGAGATCCATAACCTTCATACCTGATGCTGGATTTTTCTTCAGAATATGAAAATGGTTGGCTCATATCTTTCTTTTCTACAAACTGAGACCTCCTCTAGTCCAAGCAAGGAGGTGGCTATTGCTGGGCATGGTGGTACATATCTTTGATCCAAGCAATTGGGAGGCAGAGGTAGGAGGATCACCATGAGTTCAAGTCCACCCTGAGACTACAGAGTGAATTCCAGGTCATCCTGGGCAAGAGTGAGACCCTACCTCACAAAGCAGCAGCAGGAGGCGGCTATCCATGACAAGTATTTCTCAGATGAATGACTAGCAGTTCCCTTCCAGAATTCTACACATGCATAATCTCTGCCATTGGTCAGTGTCCAGGGAAATACTCTCCATGACCCTGCCTTTGGTCAGTTCCATTCAAGCACTCTGGCCTCACAAAATGTGGAAGCTAGTCCCAAAGTACAAGGTGGCACATGCATCTGGAGTTTGTTTACAGCTACTGAAGGCCCTGGCATGCCATTCTCTCCCTCTCCCTCCCTCCCTCTCTCTCTCACTCTCTCTCTCTCCCCCCCTCCCCGCCAAATAAATAAAATAAAATACAAGATAAAATTGCTTTAAAAAATCAGTAGAGTGGGCCGGGTGTGGTGGCGCACACCTTTAATTCCAGCACTCAGGAGGCAGAGGTAGGAGGATCACCGTGAGTTCAAGGCCACCCTGAAACTACGTAGTGAATTCCAGGTCAGCCTGAGCTAGAGTGAGACCCTACCTTAGTGGGAAAAATAAAAAGGGAAAAGGGGCTGGAGAGATAGATGGCTTAGTAGTTAAGGTGCTTGCCAGCAAAGCCAAATGATCTCGGTTCAATTCCCCAGTACCCACATAAAGCTGGATGGACAAGTTGGCATATGGTCTGGAGTTCATTTACAGTGGCTATAGGCCCTGGAATGCCCATTCTTTCTCTCTATCTGCCTCTCTTTTTCTCTCATAAATAAGTAAATAAATAAATAAAATAAGGGCTGGAGAGATGGTTTAGTGGTTAAGGCACTTGCCTGCAAAGCCAAAGGACTCAAATTTGATATGCCAGGACCCACATAAGCCAAATGCACAAGGTAGTGCATGTGTCTGGAGTTCATGTGCAGCAGCTGAAGGCCCTGGTGTACCCATTCTCTCTCTCTCTCTCTCTTTCTGTCTCTCTCTCAAATAAATAAAATAAAATAATTCAAAAACTAAAATACCTTTGCAAAATAAGTCTCATACTTACTATCTTTCTGGGTATTTGTCTAGAGTTTGTGGGTAGTTAGCAGGTTCAGATTTTCAATCTTTATTTAACAGACTCTAGATAATCTGAAGGAGGGAAAGCACCACCTCCGCGTGCGGCCTGCAGACATTCCTGTTGCTGAGAGAGCATCTCTGAACTACTGGCGAACATGGAAGTGTATCAGCAAGCCCTCAGAATTTCCAATCAAAAGCCCAGCCTTCACAGGTATAATCTGAGATAGACTGATCCCCTGGAAGCACACACCAGCTTCCTTGCTCCTTACCCTAACAGCAGTGGCTTCTATCCAGTATGTACCCTCCACTCTGAGCTATTTCTGGATGGCTATTTTACCTCTCATTGTCTCTTCTGACCTAATACTTGAGACATGCCTTCTCCATGGCTGCTTGCTCACTAGAACTCAGCACCCCACCTCATGCCAGTCCTCTGCATACTGGCTTCACTTAGGCAAGGCGGCTAGGCTGTCATCTACTCTTTCCTAAAAACCAGGGACATTATCATTCTTTCAAGTTAACCTTCTAGCCACCATACCAGGAATGTCCTTGATTGATCTCTGGCTGGTGAGTGAGTGCCTTGAAGCAAAGGCTGGCCTACATGGGATACCAGAACAGACATTTATGGTTATTAATTTTTTAAAAAAATTTTTTGAGGCAGGGTCTCACTCTAGCCCAGACTAACATGAAACTCACTCTGTAGCCCCAGACTGGCCTTGAACTCATGATGATCCTCCTACTTCAGCCTGGTTTTTGAGCTTTTAGGAGAATCAAAAGCATCTATTTTGCCTGGCTTGGTGATGAATGCCTTTAATCCCAGCACTCGGGAGGTAGAAGTAGAAGGATTGCTGTTCAAGGCCAGCTTGAAACATAGTGAGTTCCAGGTTTCCCTGGGCTAGAGTAAGACTCTGCCTCAACGAAGCAAAACAAAACACAAAAGAAGCAACTATTTCATCTACAGGTCACAATATTTGCCTTGACTAATTAGAAAGGACATGGGTAGAGCTAGAGAAATGTCTTAGTGGTTAAGACTCTTGCCTGCAAAGCCTAAGGACCCAGGCTTGATTCCCCAGGACCCACAGTAGCCAGATGCACAAGGTGAGGCATGCGCTTGGAGTTTATTTGTAGCAACTGGAGGCCCTGGTGTACCCATTCTCTCCTCTCTCTCTCTCTCTGTCTCTCCCCTACCTCCTCCCCTCCCTCCCTTCCTCCCTCCCTCTTCTCTCTCTCAAATAAATAAATAAAAATAAAATATTATTTTTAAAAAAGAAAGGACATGGGTAAATGAATGTAGTGACTTTGGATACATAAATCAAAATGTCATAGTAGGGGCTGGAGAGATGGCTTAGCAGTTAAATGCTTGCCTGAGAAGCCTAAGGACCCTTGTTTGAGTCTTGATTCCCCAGGACCCCTGTTAGCCAGATACACAAGGGGGTGCATGCATCTGGAGTTCGTTTGCAGTGGCTGGAGGCCCTGGCACGCCCATTCTCTCTTTCTCTGCCTCTTTCTCTCTCTGTTTGTTGCTCTCAAATAAATAAATAAAAATAAAAAATATTTTTAAAACAATGTCATAGCACCCTTTAATATCCTTTACTTTCTGCAGAAAAACAAAGCAGATTTTACCTGGCTGGGTGACTCATATTTGTAATCCTAGCACTCTTGAGTTCAAAGCCAGCTTGAGTGAGACACTGCCTCAGGGAAAAAAAAAAAAATTCCATGCCCTGCTCCCTACTACATTCCTTCTGAACCATAAAAAGAGAAAGGAAGAAAAGAGAAAAGGAGACAGACAGACAAGACAGACAGGAGGTGTAAAATCAGAAATGGCTTTAACTCGTGTTGTTTCTCTTTGATTTTCATGTCCCTTGGGTGGTCTCTTCAGCTTCTTCTGGGGGTCCTGGGTCAAGTGAGAGCCCTGGCCTTGGGGAGGTGGTGACACCTTCTGTTCATTCTCCTGCAGGTCTACATGATAAAGCACCTTTGGGACTCATGGACACACCACTGTTAGACACAGAAGAGGAAGTTCACTACTGCTTTCTTCCACTAGACCTGGTAGCCAAGTATCCAAGCCTAGTGACTGAAGATAACTTGCTGTGGCTGGCTGAGACTGTGGCCCTGATTGAGTGTGAATGCAGCGAGTTCCGCTTCATTGGTGATTGCTCTGTTTAGGAGTGGCAGTGGCAGTTAATAGGTCCACTCACCCCACACCCACAGAGGCCCACTTTGTGCTGAGAGCCTGAAGTGCTTCTCTGAAGGTGGCTGAAGCATGGCAGTCTAGGAGGCAAGCAAAGCTCACAATTTAACTCCCACATGGCTTCAGCTATTTTACTCCCAATTTCTTTTGGGATGGCCTGCCTGTAAAAGTCCCCAAGGTGGTGTCAGGGGCTACAGGAGTCAGTATGAAGGGCAGAGAACTGAGCTGGGCCCCAGAATCCACTCTCTTCTTCTTTAAAAAAAAAATTATTGGGCTGGAGTTTGCTTAGTGGTTAAGGAGCATGTCTGTGAAGCCTAAGGATCCAGGTTTGATTCTCCAGGTCCTATGTAAACCAGATGCACATGGTGGGCACATGCATCTGGGGTCCATTTGCAGTGGCTAGAGGCCCTGGCACACCCATTCTTTATTTCTCTCTCTTTCCCCTCCCCCCATCTCTAATAAATAAATCTAAAAATTTATTTACTTGCAAACAGGGAGTTGGCGAAAGAAGCGGGGGCATGTCATGGCTTCTTGTCACTACAAATTAACTCCAAATGCATATGCCACTTTGTGCATCTGGCTTTACATGGGTACTGGGAACTGAACCCCGGGCGGCCAAGCTTTGCAAACATATGCCTTTAACCACCAAACCATCTCTGTATGTTTCCATCATTGTTCTAGTCTCAGCACCTCTCACCAATGCACCAAGGAAATAGGATTGTTTCAAAGAATGTTCTTAGCTGATCTCCCTTCCACTATACTCAGAGTACAAGAGGATGAGGTAGATCCCCCAAATCATGTAGCTTGGTCAGCTGAGCTAAGGAGCCATGAGATCTCCCACCCTGCCCCAAAGAGAGCTTTCCTCTTCTATGCCTCAGGCATGAACTCTGCTGGTAATGTGAATTGAATTGCAAAGCTGCTGCTTCTGTCTGAAAAAAATAGCAGTGAACACAAAGTGTCTAAATAGACAGGGAAATAAACACCAAGTTGAACTGAGGATCCAATATTTGGAACCCCACCATTCAGATGGAAAGTCCCCAGGGAAGTTGTCTGTGATGTGCTTCTCAATTGCCAACTTGATTCACACAAGTGTTAGCACTGGCTCCATCTCTGCCTCCACACTGCTACCTAAGCAGGGACAACTTTTAAATCCCACCTGCCAGCCCAGTCTCAGCCAGGCTCCTTCTCTCTGAGCAACAAGAAAACTCCCTCTTGTGGAATGCTCTTGGGTCAAGACGCTCAGGGTAAGTTTTAGGACTGCTGTGTCCGCCAAGAAGGCCTGGCATGGGAGCCTTACGCCAGATGACAAGAGACCATACTATGGACTCAGATAGAGAAAAGCAAAGTAATTTGGGGTCTTTCAGCTTGAAAGCTACAGCCTCAAAACTAAGCAGGTATGTTTAGCTATAAAACCTATAGCCTCAAAGCTGATCAGGCTTGTCTTGGATAAAGTGCAGCACCAAAAGCCTACTAGACCCTGGACCTACATGGTAAGGCAGAAATAGCTTTGTTGCTGGGTGTGGTGGTGAACACACTGGAGGCAGAGGTAGGAGGATCACTGTGAGTTCGAGGCTAGCCTGAGACTACATAGTGAATTCCAGGTCAGCCTGAGCTAGAGTGAGACCTTACCTCAAAAAAAGAAATAACTTTGTTAACTCATGTTGTTTTTCTATTTTTCAAGTGAATTTTCTCCGCTCCCACAAGATTTTACTACCAGATAATTTTTCTAACACAGATGTGTTAGAAGCAGAAGTTGAAATTCTAGAAATCCCTGAACTTACAGAAGCCATACGATTGTACCGGATGAATATAGGTATGTTACCTAGGAATGTTAGCCTGCCCTTGACATTCTTGAATAGTCTGGACTTCATCTGGAGAAGCTAGTAACAAATATCTCTACTTTCTCAGCCACTTTGGACTTTCTTTCTTTCTTTTTTTTTTTTTTTTTTTTGAGGTAGGGTTTCACTCTAGCTCAGGTGGACCTAGAGTTCACTATGTAGTCTCAGGGTGGCCTTGAACTCACAGTGATCCTTCTAACTCTGCCTCCCGAGTGCTGGGACTAAAAGCATGCATCACCACACCCATCTGTTTTTATTTTTCTACTTTGGGCTTTGAGTGGTGGTGAGAGAAGCAGATGTGACTGGCTTAGAATCTGAGAAGATTCTGACAATACTAAAACCATGCATGCCCTCTTTGTCTGGTCAGCACCTCCACCAAAGGTACCTTGGGAGATAGATAGGGCTAAAGGGAGTCCTTCTTACCCTGGAGCAGGAGGAGCCTAGCCTAGGTGGGAAACGAGAGTGGAATGCCCTGGGGAAGAGCTGGGTGTGAAGGCAAGCTTCCCAGGCAGGTGCAGTTTGCCCTGCTGTGGAAATCCTGGGTACCCACCTGTAGCTCCCACCTTTGTCTTCCAGGCACAGCTGGAGAGTATGGGAAATGCTTGGACATATTTCCCATCGTTGCTTTAGTTACCTCACACCCAAATTTCCTTGCTTTCCTCCTTTCCCTCTCTCAATTTTTTTTTTTTTTTTTTTTGCTTGTTTTTCAAGATAGGGTTTCACTCTAGTCCAGGCTGACCTAGAATTCACTCTGTAGTATCTGGCTGGCCTTGAACTCCCAGCAATTCTCCTACCTCCACCTCCTGACCACTAGGATTAAAGATGTGGGCCACCATGCTAGGCCCCTATCTCTTATTCATTGATGTCTTGCTTGTTCCAGATACTTCCTGACCCCTGTGCTCCCTGCTCTGCCTCATTCCAGCTGCTCTTTGTCTTATAGTTTTGATTTGCCTTTCATCATTTCATTCCCTGGCTCCTGAACATCAATGGAAACTATTGGAGCTAATGGAAACTAATGGAACTAGATCCCTCAGGAGCCCCTAACTGGCCTGAGCATGTGTATAAATTCAAATAATAGAGCTGTCAAATAAATCTTTTATAAAGCATCATAATCAGGGGAAATGTCTTTGATAGCCTTGGAGAGGAACAGGGCTGACCTCAAAACGCCAGCCATACCTAGCTCTGCAGTTACTGGTACTAAATACCTTGCCCAAAGCACAGAGTCAGGGCTCAGAACACAGTTCATCCACCTGTGGAACGATGGGGTAATTCTGAGGATTGGAGAAAAGCCATGAAAATCCCCAAGCACACAGCTGTAATACCAGCACTTGGAAGGCAGAGGCAATTTGAAGCCAGCCTGAAATACATAGTGAGACCCTGTCTCAAAAAGAAAGAAAGAAAGAAAGAGGGCTGGAGAGATGGCTTAGCTGTTAAGGCGCTTGCCTGCAAAGCCAAAGGACCCAAGTTCAATTCCCCAGGACCCACGTTAGCCAGATGTACAAGGTGGCAAATGCATCTGGAGTTCCTTTGCAGCAGCTAGAGGCCCTGGCTTGTCCATTCTCTTTCTTATCTGCCTTCTTCTCTCAAATAAGTAAATAAAAATAGAAAATATTTTTAGGAAAGAAAGAAATTTGAGGGGCTAGGTGCAACAACTCAGTTGGTAAAGTTCTTACCTTGTAAGCATGAGGATCCCTGAGTTCAAGACCCAGTACCTACATCAAATACTGGGTAAAGTGGTATCTAGGTAGAGAAAGGAAGATCCCTGGGGTTCACTTGCCAGTCTAATCTAATTGGAGAACTCTAGGTCAATGATAGATCCTGTCTCAAAGACACTGGATGGAGCCAGGCATGGTGGTATGCACCTTTAATCCCAGCACTCAGGAGGCTGAGGTAGGAGGATCCCTGTGAGTTCAAGGCCACCCTAAGATTACATAGTGAATTCCAGGTCAGCCTGAGCTAGAGTGAAACGCTACCTCCAAAAACCAAAAATAAAAAGTTGGATGGCACTCTACGTGGGAGGTTGTCTCTGGCTTCTACATACATGTATACATGCACCCTTCCACACATACCTACACACAAATGCACATGCATGCATATGCCACATAACATGTGCAAAAAATATTTTTACTCCCCTGGCAACTTGCCAACTGGCCCCAATGTTGCTATTATGGCAGGATCCTATAGGTTGTACCATATCTTGTGGATTATACCCTGTGCCCACTGCAGGAGAACAAGTCCCATGAGCCATTAACCCAAACACCCAGTGTTGGAACTAATGGAGATTCCTGTAGAGGTTGAGGCCAGATGGCTGCTATGCTGAGATTCCTGAAATTCATATTAGTGATAAAGCAAATGAACACACACAATATATCCACCTTACCTCCCAACAGTTTTGACCTTTAAATGTGACTGGGTCTATAAAAAGTTAATACTAATGCTAAGATGATCCTGATCTGGACTGTACAAGAAAACAACTTCCCATAGGGCAATGTAAGTCCTAACTGGGGCAGCAGACAGAATTGAGAACCAACCTCCAGTTCAGATATGACCAAAATGTGAGCCTAGGAATTGTTTTCTGTCTCGCATAGGTGGCTGTTCCCGGACTGCCTGTCCTCCAACAAGCCCTGGAAAAGGGGGACGTGCAGCAGGCCTGGAGTCTGTGAAGCCATTGTACATGATGGCACTGGGTCTGTTGGTCAAGTACCCAGACTCTGCATTGGGACAGCTCCGCATCCAGAGCACGCTGGATGGAAGCAGATTGTACATCACAGGGAATGGAGTTCTCTTTCAGCATGTCAAGTAAGTCTCTCTCAGGAACCCACCTGGTCCCAGGAAGTTGGGCTTTGCTCTTCTCTGTCAATGACCTACAGCCCTTCCCATGAGTCAAAGGGAAAAAGTGTCTACCTCCACCAGGTTTGGTGCTCTGAGAAGAGGACTGGGGCCAAGGTACAAGTTTAAATGCTTCAGGTTATTTCATGTTTCTGTTTTCTGCCATCCACTTCCTTATGCTAGGTCTGAGGTAACCAGGCTACAATCATACTCTCAGAGGGCTGGGTATCCTGAACAGACCTCTGTGCAAAAGTTTTCTCCAGTCTTGGGAGGCTCTCTAAAGCTCAGAGTGAATTCCTAAGAAGCAAGGCAGGGCAGGCTTCCCAGAGGACATGTTCCCTGACCCTTGCCTTGAGGGATGAGTTCAGAATGTCCCTATTAGTGTCATCACATAGATTACAGTCCTATTCTATAAAAGGTCAAACTAAGGTTCAGACCACTGAAGCATGTTGCAAAATCCAGCAGTACCTAAACTAAAGATATAGCAGATTTTCCTGAATCACTGTGAAAGGATCAGCTAATCTTGAACACTTAACCTAGTTCTGTTGTTTTGGGCTCTTTGGACCTATATTCTCATTTATCTCTCTTATACATGTCTACCTACAATGTCACAGAGCACAAATCTCATTCATGCCTTTGAAGGGAAGGTTGAAGTAAAGAGTTGGGGATGAGACCTCAATTTTTTTCTGGGGTACACAGAGTTGATAACCACCCACAACAGACTATCACGTCATGATTGAGAGGTCTCGGGCAGATATAAGGGGGTAGGAAGAAAGTAGTTAGGCCCTGGCCTGGATTCTGAACCTGAGGCAGGGCCTGGAGAATTGAAATGAATCAATTTAGCAGGCTTTGCCAAAATAGATTAAGCTCAACCTCAACAGGATGAGATCATGTCTAGGCTTACTCTCCCCTTCAAGATGCCACCAGGTAAAATCAAGGAAATCATGCTGATGGTGGAGATACAGGCTGGATTCCCTAGGGTGCAGTGCTAATGCGCTTTCCTCTGGGCAGGAACTGGCTGGGTACTTGCCGGCTACCCCTGACAGAGACCATTTCTGAGGTGTATGAGCTCTGTGCCTTCCTGGACAAGAGGGACATCACCTATGAGCCAATGAAAGTGGCTCTGAAGACTCATCTGGAGCCAAGGACTTTGCCATCTATAGATATACTCGGTAAATTAGGAAAGCTTAAAATGAGCTTCCTGGGGGCTGGAGAGATAGCTTAGTGTGCTGGCCTGCGAAGCTAAGGACCCAGGTTCAGTTCCCCAGATGCACAAGGTGGTGCGTGCATCTGGAGTTCATTGCAGTGGCTAGAGGCCCTGATGCAACCATTCTATATATATCTGCTTCTTTGTCTCTTTCTCTCTCTCTCAAGTAAAAAAAAGTATTTTTTTAAAAAGTTAGTATCAGAGGAGCATCTAATACCTAGAGGAAAGATGAGGATCAGGAACTGTAGGTAGAAGAGGACAGAATGTCACCAACATTTGTGAGTTCTTCCCAAAGAAAGACTTCATGTTAAAGTGCCTTCTTCTCACATCCAAGTCTATAATCTATCTCAGTAGTAAAGATAGGACTGTTACACAGTCTGCGGCTACACAGATCTCCAAGGGTAGGCCAGGAGCCAACCTAAGCTGTGTCATTTGTTTCTTACAGCTGGGCAGGGAGAAATGGCCAATGGGTCCATGCATGAAGTGGAGGCTCAGGAAGGATCTGACTCAAATTACACAATGGTCAAGCCTGGGTTTTCAATGACACCAGATCCAATGTGTTTTTACCAGTTAACAGATTCTTATTAATAAGGGTGTTTTTTTGTTTGTTTATTTGTTTTGTTTTTTGGTTTTCTGAGGTAGGGTCTCATTCTAGCTCAGGCTGACCTGGAATTCACTTTGTAGTCTCAGGGTGGCCTTGAACTCTCGGGGATCCTCCTTCCTCTGCCTCCCAAGTACTGAGATCAAAGGTGTGCACCACCACACCCAGCCCTTAAAAGGTTTTTTTTTTAGTTTAAGTTTAAGCTGTATTATTATCATTCAGCAACATTCAACATTTATTGAGCACCTAGCATATATTAGGACTGGGTGTAGACAGTGGAGGTATAGAAGTGAGCAATACAGACTTAGTCCCTGTCTTCTGGAGTTCATAGTCTAATTCTGTAACCCCTGCCTCTTGGTCACATAATCTAGTTGTGTACCTTTTATTCATCCCAAAGCTTATTATAAACTGGTCCCCAAATGCAGAACAAGAACCACATATAGTCACCTCTTCCAGAAAAAGCCTCATGGCTTCATTTTACCAATCCAGAGCCTATTTGTCTTTACAGATATGATGCCTTGAAAAACATATAGGGATTTGATGACCATCAAACCATAAGCATAAAGAGAGGAACTCCTAGTTCCAGCCTGAGTGGCTACACAAAAAACTACATACCCAGGACATAGACAGCCAGAAACCAGAGGCAGCGAGCAGTATATGTGAACAGCCTAGCTTGCTTGAGGGAGGTGATTGTCAAGTAGAGAAGGAGCAGGGCCTTGGGGTTGGAATTCCAAAGGGCTTTCCTCCTTACCTCAAAGTAAACAGCTGACTCTCAAAGCTGCCATTTCAAGCCCACTTAATCCCCCAGGAAGCTGTATGTGAGCAGCAGGGAATCCTGGTGTCAGGGATTTTTGCTTTTCAGAGTAGGCAACACAATATAAATTGATGAAGGTATGGATTCTTACATGCAAACATTTTTTTAAATTTATTTGCAAGGAGAGAGAGGTTGAGGGAGAGGGAGAATCATTAGGACCTCTTGCTACTGCAAATGAACTCCAGATGTATGCAACATTTTATGTATCTGGCTTTACGTGTGTACTAGGACTCAAACCCGGGCCCTAAGACTTTGCAAGCAAGCACCTTCACCACTGAGCCATCTCTCCAACCCCCTCCATGCAAACATTTTTTTTATTTTTAAATTTTTATTAACATTTTCCATGATTATAAAAAAAAATATCCCATGGTAATTCCCTCCCTCCCCCCTGACACTTTCCCCTTTGAAATTCCATTCTCCATCATATTACCTCCCCATCTCAATCATTGTACTTACATATATACAATATCAACCTTTTAAGTACCCTCCTCCCTTCCTTTCTCTTCCCTTTATGTCTCCTTTTTAACTTACTGGCCTCTGCTACTACGTATTTTCCTTCTCACGCAGAAGCCCAGTCATCTGTAGCTAGGATCCACATATGAGAGAGAACATGTGGCACTTGGCTTTCTGGGCCTGGGTTACCTCACTTAGTATAATCCTTTCCAGGTCCATCCATTTTTCTGAAATTTTCATAACTTCATTTTTCTTTACCGCTGAGTAGAACTCCATCTTATAAATGTGCCACATCTTTATTATCCATTCATCAGTTGAGGGACATCTAGGCTGGTTCCATTTCTCAGCTATTATAAATTGAGCAGCAATAAACATGGTTGAACACGTACTTCTAAGGAAATGAGATGAGTCCTTTGGATATATGCTTAGGAGTGCTATAGCTGGGTCATATGGTAGATCAATCTTTAGCTGTTTTAGGAACCTCCACACTGATTTCCACAATGGCTGGACCAGATTGCATTCCCACCAGCAGTGTAGAAGGGTTCCTCTTTTTCCACATCCCCGCCAACATTTATGATCATTTATTTTCATGATGGTGGCCAATCTGACAGGTGTGAAATGGAATCTCAATGTAGTTTTAATCTGCATTTCCCTGATGACTAGTGATGTAGAACATTTTTTTAGATGCTTATATGCCATTCGTATTTCTTCCTTTGAGAATGCTCTATTTAGCTCCATAGACCATTTTTTGATTGGCTTGTTCGATTCCTTATTATTTAACTTTTTGAGTTCTTTGTATATCCTAGATATTAATCCTCTATCAGATATATAGCTGGCGAAGATTTTTTCCCATTCTGTAGGTTGCCTTTTTGCTTTATTCACTGTGTCCTTTGCAGTGCAAAATCTTTGTAATTTCATGAGGTCCCAGTGATTAATCTGTGGTTTTATTGCCTGAGCAATTGGGGTTGTATTCAGAAAGTCTTTGCCAAGACCAATATGTTGAAGGGTTTCCCCTACTTTTTCCTCTAGCAGTTTCAGAGTTTCAGGTCTGATGTTAAGGTCTTTAATCCATTTGGACTTAATTCTTGTGCATGGCGAGAGAGAAGAATCTATTTTCATCCTTCTGCAGATATATATCCAGTTTTCCCAACACCATTTGCTGAAGAGGCTGTTTTTTCTCCAATGAGTATTTTGGGCATTTTTATAGAATATCAGGTGGCTATAGCTACTTGGGCTTACATCTGGGTCCTCTATTCTGTTCCACTGATCTACATGTCTGTTTTTGTGCCAGTACCACGCTGTTTTTGTTATTATGGCTCTGTAGTATAGGTTAAAATCAGGTATGGTGATACCACCAGCCTTTTTTTTTGTCATGCAAACATTTTTGATTGAAGTGTTCTATTAATTTTCCTTCTGGCCATATACTGTTTCTTCTCCTTAGATGAGGAGTGGACACCAGAGATCACTGTATATTCACCCCAACAAATCATCAAGGTCTATGTTGGAAGCCACTGGTATGCAACCACCCTACAGACCCTGATGAAGGTACTGCTAGCACCAGGTTTTCTCTTCCACTTTGGCTTCTCCACCTGAGCTTCTTTGGGACTTATTATCTGACCCTCACAGAACCTCTAGCACTTCTTAGAACAAGGTCCTTCCCTCAGTTCCCCTGACCAGAGTGCTCTTATCTATGAGTGGAACTGGAAAGGAAAGCTTGCTGGGGAGACCTCAGGAACATGGGTAGGGAGAAAACGAGTTCTGAGGGACCTAGACCAAAGAAGGAGGTAGAGTGGGGTTCCTAATATCTCAGGGTAGGCAGAGGTACTACCAAAAGTTGAAGCATAGCTATTGTGTTTCTTCTTGGTTGCTCTGCTCTTCACAGTGGTTCCCTGTGGCCATAGGAAAGGGAGATGGAAATCCCAAAACCTCTGCTCAAGGGTGGTCAGGAAAATGAATTGAAAGGTGACTGATCTGCCCCACACTAAAGACCTATCCCTTGGGACTGATTCTGGTGTTCAACCCCCTCCAGTACCCAGAACTACTGTCCAACCCGCAGAGAGTATACTGGATCACCTACGGACAGACCTTACTTATCCATGGTGATGGCCAAATGTTCCGACACATTCTCAACTTCCTGAGACTTGGAAAACTGTTTTTACCGTCTGAATTTAAGTAAGCAAAACAAAACAGAAAAAGAAAACCATATGATGAAACTACTGAGGGTAATAAAGAGAACCCAAGTTTTTACCCTTCTGGGAGGAGGTTCTATTATTTCCTACAGGGTATTATTGTTCAAGGAAGCTTCTCTGAGCTGCACCCTACCCCAAGCTGCACAGCCTGACATCTCTTTGTTGTTTGCAGAGAATGGCCTCTCTTTTGCCAAGAGGTTGAAGAATATCACATTCCAGCACTCTCAGAAGCCCTTGCACAATGTGAGGCATATAAGTAAGAAAACTTTATTCAGGGCCTATAGAGATGACTCAGTGGTTAAGGTGCTTGCCTGCAAAGCCTAACAACCCAAGTTTGATTCCCCAGTACCCACGTAAAGCCAGAAACACAAAGTGACACATGTGTCTAGAGTTTCTTTGCGGTGGCTAGAGACCCTGGCATGCCCAATCACTCTCGCTTTCTGCTGGGCGTGGTGGTGCACACCTTTAATCCCAGCACTCTGGAGGCAGAGGTAGGAAGATTCCAATGAGTTTGAGTTTAGCCTGAGACTCCATACAGAATTCCAGGTCAGCCTGGGCTAGAGTGAGACCCTACCTCAAAAACCACCCCCCCAAAAAAAATCAACTTAGGATTCCACACTGGGAGTTTGGATCTTGATATTCCTTAGACATACTAACTCCTTCCCACCTGCTAGTGGGACCTGTTCTCCTTGGGTTGAGGGGATAAAATAGACGCAGGATTGGCCAAGCCCTTTAAGCAGTGCCCTCTTCCCTACACTGTTTGTCACTAACCCCCAGCCAAAGGGCAGACCTAACCAGCTAGCTGGTAGGCACTCATGAAAGCTTTTACTCACTAACCAGTCCCTCTTGGTCTCTGTAGGTTATGGACTCAGGAGAAAGAATCTGAAAATGAGGAAGCTTTCCCCATTAGGCAACTGCACGTGGTGACAGAAGGGACAGGGTCAATGGTGGAGCTCAGTAGAGATACCAAGGAAGTAAGCCTCAGTCTTCTTGGTGTTGTCCTCAATACCACAGGGCTCAGGAGACAGGCCTATCTACGGAGGGGTTGGTGAGGTGAAAGAGCAGAGCCTGTAAGGGTTGCTAGTAGAGGAACTGCCTTGTGAACTTGGAAGGAGTCACAGGATTTGCTGGCCATTTGTGACCCACAATGCTGATAATATCTCTTGTTGGAATGTGAGAGTCCCCTGGGCTGGTACCACTCCTTCTCACACTGAGTAAAGCCTCAATGGGTGACCCGTGTCAGGAATAAGATTGTTCTGGGTAAGCAGGTGAAGTCTTGGAGGCCCAGCTTATTAGGTCTTGGGAAAGCTTTGACAACAAAGCACAATAGGCCCAGATCTACTGTGCCCCTTCATCCACAGACCACAGCCTGCATGCCTGTAGACTTCCAAGACTGCAGTGACAGGATTCCATGGAACAAGGCCAAGGGGAACCTGGCCAGGTCCAGCCAGATAGAAGAGGCTGAACAGTACACCCGGACCATACAAGTCTCCCTATGCCGAAATGCCAAGAGGGCAGGCAATCTCAGCACATACTCACACTGCTCTGGCTTGTGTGGCAACCCCAGACACTGGGGGGGCCACTCTGAGAGTCCACCTAAGAAGAAGTGTACCACAATCAACCTCACACAGAAATCTGAAACCAAAGACCCTCCTGTCACTCCCATGCAAAAACTTATCTCCTTAGTGAGGGAATGGGACATGGTCAACTGCAAACAGTGGGAATTCCAGCCACTGACAGCCCCTCGGAGCAGCTCCTTGGAAGAGGCTCCCCTGCATCTCCCCACAGGAAGTGAGGCTGCTTCCCAGCCCAGCACCTCAGCTACTTGGAAAACTCATGCCATAGTCTCAGAGAAGGATCCAGGGCCCCAGCCAGGGACTGAAGCTGCAGTGAAAGACAAGGGCCCAGAGCCAACCTTTAAGCCATATTTCCCCACAAAAAGAGCTGTTACCCTGAAGGACTGGTCCAAGCAGAGACCAAAGGAAAGAGGTGAGTTCTGACCAATTCTTGGCCTGAGATTTATAACAGAAGAAAAACTCCTTGGCTAAGGGCAAGTTAGTGACAAAGATGGACTAAGATCTCCCTCTCAATGATTCTAGCACTGTGCCAGGCAGTGGACAGAAATAACTGGCAAACTGACATGGCTTGAGAAGCCAAGAGATCACTTAATGTGAGGTGATGAGATCAGGAGAAACTAGGAAATAAGAACACACACCAAAACAAACAAACAAAAAAAGACCAGGAATTGGGGAGTCAAGGGCAGAGGGAAAGTCTAAAGTGTTTGTGGAAGCACAAGGTATTGTTCTATCTAGAAGTGAGGCCAAAGACATGAGTTATCAAGATATGTCTTGTGGGTCAAGTTTAGGATGTGGCTCTAGTGAGGTGGGCAGCCCCTAAAGGATTATTATTATTATTTTGAGGTAGGCTCTCACTCTAACCCAGGCTGACCTAGAACTCACTCCGTAGTCCCAGGCTCCCAGGCCCCTGCCAGCCCAAGGTGCAATTTCCAAGAAGCTATAGACTCCTGGGGTGGCTGAATGTATTGCTGTATCCTCAGAAGTCTCTTCTTTGTTTGAGCTCTGAGCCTAACAAGTCTGAGACCTCCCTCCTCTTGTTTTCTCAGAAAACCCTGCCCCTGAGCAGCCTCTGCCTAATGCCTATGGGATGGACAATCCAGGGGCCATCCTGAAAGTGACTCATCCCCCTGTGGTGGGTAGTGATGGCTCCTGCATGTTCTTTGAAGATAGCATCATCTACACTACCCACACGGATAATCTCAGGAATACACCACTCATAGCCAGTCCCCAACCCCGAGGTGAGGCTCTGGAGTCATGCCTGGCCCTGTACTTGCTTATGGAAATGCTCTCTGCCCAGGGTACTTCAGAGTGACCCTTGGGAGGCCTATACCTCCCCGACTCTTGTGGCTACCTCTAAGGCTTTAGTGGTAGCTATGGCCATATCCACTCTCTTTTTCACAGAGGTGACATTCCTGAGTTTCTCTTTATCTTGGGAAGAAATGTTTTATGCACAGAAATGTCACCGCTTCCTGACTGACATCATCCTAGATTCCATCAGACAAAAAGACCCTAAAGCTATCACAGCCAAGGTGGTCTCCTTGGCCAACAGGTTGTGGGTATGTGTGATGAATTCCATGCCCTGGGGCCCCCGTGCTCATTCTCTATCCCCCAGCCCTTGCACAAGTTGTACAAGACAAGAGGACATGAGAAAGAAATCAGGGACAGTGGGTGGCTGGAAAAGCAGACAGGAAGGCAGGCAGTTTCATCTGGATCAAGCTTTGGAGTGTCTGCCCTAAGGGAAACCTCTGCCACCTCTGCTCTACATGTCACTGAGGGATTGGGAGATAGCATGGCCTTGCCTTACTGTGTGTTTTCTTGGCAGATCCTGCACATCAGCCCCAAGCAGTTTGTGGTGGATTTACTGGCCATCACTGGTTTCAAGGATGACCGGCATACCCAGGAGCGACTCTATAGCTGGGTAGAGGTGAGGACCCCAACTATACCCCATGAGGAATAGCAACTCTGTCAATGCCTCACGTAGACAATGTCATGTTTCACAGGGCTCTTCAAAAAGCTAGGCAGGTACAATGTCATTGAACCCTGGTCCCAGGGAAGAAGACATGACAGCTTAAATTAACTGATACTGAGTAGTCAAAAAGCAACATTTGCTGGGCATGATGGCTCACACCTTTAATCCTAGCACTTGGGAGGCCATGCTATGAGTATGAGGCCAGCCTGTGATGACACAGCGAGTTTCAGATCAGCCTGGGCTACGGTGAGACGCTACCTCAAGGACAGAAAAAAAAAAAAAAAGAGCAATATTTAGGCAATTGGTTATTTATTTGAGAGAGAAAGAGAGGGGCAGATAGAGAAAATGGGTGTACAAGTGAACTCCAGATGCATGTACCACGTTGTTCACCTGGCTTACATGGGTATTGGCAAATCGAACCTGTATCCTTAAGCTTCACAGGCACTTCAAAGACTATGGCTTTATCACTAATAACTCTTCAGACAGCACATCATATTAACCCAAGCCTACATACATGGGAGTCAGTCCTTTCCAACTTTCCCTATAGGCCTAGCTGTGATATCACCTTTTTTCTATATTTAAGCTCCTTTAAAGGATTCTAGGGTACTTTTTTACATATTATGTAGATACATGTTCATATGCATGTGTGAAAGTGTGCATGTATATATGTGTGGAGAGGACCAAGGTTCACAGCTGGTGTCTCCCTCTATTGCTGGTCACCTTTTTTTGTTGTTATTGTTGAGGTAGGGTCTTGCTCTAGCCCAGGCTGACCTGAAATTCATTATGTAGTCTCAGGCTAGCCTTGAACTCACAGTGGTTCTCCTATCTCAGCCTCCCAAGTGCTGGGATTAAAGGTGTGTGCCACTATACCCAGCCACCTTATTTTTTAAGTTTTACTTATTTGGATGTGTATATATGCATGTATGCACACATACTAGGATCTCCTGCTGTTGCAAACAAACACCATATACATGTACCAGTTTTATGTCTGGCTTTACATGGATGCTAAGGAATCAAACCCAGGCTGGCAAGCTTTGCAAGCAAATACCTCAACCACTGAATCATCTCCCCAGCCCAGCTATTCACCTTTTTTTTTTTTTAGCGAGAGTGAGAGGAGAGAGAAAAATGGCGCGCCAGGGCCTCAGCCATTGCAATCGAACTCCAGACGCTTGCTTCACCTAGTGCACATGTGTGACCTTGTGCTTACCTCACCTTTGTGTGTCTAGCTTATGTGGGATCTGGAGAGAGACAGAACATGGTCCTTAGGCTTTGTAGGCAAATGCCTAACTGCTAAGCCATCTTTCCAGCCCTGTTCTTTATTTTTTATTTATTTATTTTAGGTAGGATCTCACCCTAGCTCAGGCTGACCTGGAATTCACTATGTAGTCTCAGGGTGGCCTCAAACTCATGGTGATCCTCCTACCTCTGCCTCCCAAGTGCTGGGATTAAAGGTGTGCACGACAACGCCTGGCCATCTTATTTTTTGAGACAAGCTCTTTCTCTGAACCTGGAGCTCACCTATTTGACTAGACTAGGTAGCCAACAAGCCGTAGAGATCTGACTGTCTCCACCTTCCCGCACTGAGATTACAGGCATGTTTTACCATGTCCAGATTTTACAAAGGAGGTGGGAGTCTGAATTCAGGTCCCATGATTGTGTGGCAAGCACTTTACCAATTGAGTTATCTTCCCAACCCTTAAATTTTTTTAAATTAGTGTGGGGCATGGTGGCACAGACCTTTAATCCCAGCTTGGGAGGCAGAGGTAGGAGGACTGCCATGAATTCAAAGCCACCCTGAGACTACAGAGTGAATTCCAGGTCAGCCTGGGCTACAGTGAGACCCTACCTCAAAAAACCAAAACAAAATTTTTAAAATTATTTTTGGCAATTATTTTGGTTTTTGTTTTTTTTTTTCAAGGTAGGGTCTTACTCTACGCCAGGCTGATCGAATATTCACTTGCAGTTTCAGACTGGCCTCAAATTCTGCAATCCTCCTACCTCTGCCCCCTGAGTGCTAAGATCACAGGCATGTGCCACAATACCTGCCTATTTTTGGCAATTTCATATGTATGTATGTATGTATGTATGTATGTATGTATGTATGTGAATGAATGATCATATTCATGCCTTATCTCCGTCCCACTCCTGCTAACCCCTTCTTCACAATTAGTTTTGCTCCCACTTTTAATTAGGGTTGCTTGCTCACTAAAGCAATTTTTTTTTTGAAAGATAAAAATGTTAGCCAGGGACTGGAGAAGTGGCTCAGTGGTTAAGGCACTTGCCTGCAAAGCCTAAGGACCCAGATTCGGTTCTCCAGGTCCCACATAAGCCAGATGCACATGGTGGTTCATGCGTCTGAAGTCCGTTTGTAGTGACTGGAGGCCCTGGTGTACCCATTCTTACTCTCTCCCTTTCTGTGTTTCAAATAAATGAAATAGCTAAATAAAATGTTTAAAACTGTATCTTTAAAAAAAATTGTTAGCCAGGCATGGTGGCACATGTCTTTAATCCCAGTGCTTGGGAGGGAAAGGTAGGAGGATCTCTGTAAGTTTGAGGCCAGCCTGAGACTAATTCTAGGTCAGCCTGGGCTAGAGAGACCCTACCTCGAAAAACCTCCCCCCCAAAAAAAAAAAATTTAAGGGGCTGGAGAGATTGCCTAGTGGTTAAGGTGCTTGCCTGCAAAGCCTAAGAACCCAGGTTCAATTCCCCAGTACCCATGTAAGCCAGATGCACAAAGTGGTGCATGTGTCTGGAATTTGTTTACAGAGGCTAGAGGCTCTGGTGCATCCATTCTCTCGCTCTTTCTGCCTCTTTATCTCTGTCAAATAAATTATTTTTAATGTTTAATATGGGCAAAGAAATGGGCAAGGTTTTGGGTTTTTTTCTTACTGTTGTTTTGTAGTACTGGGGATTGAACTCAGGGCCTCATGCAACCTAGGCAAGCACTCTACCACTGAGCTACACCCCCGGGCCACCACCAGCATTAAAGTTAGAGAAGGCCTTGCTAAGTTGCCTAGGCTGGCCTTGAACTCACTTTGTAGCTCTATCAGGCCTGATCAAAAAGGCTTTTTTTTCCTTAGGATAATTTCAGCATTTTAAACATAAAAATTTAGCTAATTTCTCATTAATCTAACAAGTACATTGTTATAATGCCATTCACTTTAAACACCTAAGTACCCATTAGGTATTAGGTCTCTGGCTTGTCAATTTTTTTTTAATTTTTTTTTTTTTTATTTGAGAGCAACAGACACAGAGAGAAAGACAGATAGAGGGAGAGAGAGAGAATGGGCGCGCCAGGGCTTCCAGCCTCTGCAAATGAACTCCAGATGCGTGCGCCCCCTTGCGCATCTGGCTAACGTGGGACCTGGGGAACCCAGCCTCGAACTGGGGTCCTTAGGCTTCACAGGCAAGCGCTTAACCGCTAAGCCATCTCTCCAGCCCTGGTTTGTCAATTAAAAAAATATATATTTATTTATTTTGAAGCAGAGACAGACAGACAATGGGTATGCCAGGGCAGAGTACCACTGCCTGAACCACTGAGCCATCTCCATAACCCTTGTCTATTTCCTTTTCATATACTTATTTATTTATTTATTTACTAATTTGAGAAAGAGGCAGATAGAGACAGTGAATGGGTGTGCCAGGGCTTCTACTATGCACCACCTTATGCATCTGACTTATAAAGTGGGTACTGAGGAATCGAACCTGGATCCTTAGGCAAGCACATTAACCACTAAGCCATCTCTCCAGCCACCTTGTCTTTTTTCTTTCTTTCTTTCTTTTTTTTTGGTTGTTGTTTTCAAGGTAGGGTTCCAGCTCAGGCTGACCTGAAATTCACTATGTAGTCTCAGGGTGGCCTTGAACTCACTGCAATCTTCCTACCTCTACTGTCTATTTTTTATAAAGGTCAAGTCAACATATGGCTAGAAGGTAGCAATGAATCACAAGAAACATGTCAAGAAATTGTCAGATCCTTTTGCTCAATTCTCTGAAAGCCAGAACCCTGTGAGATGCTTGAGGGCAGAGCTGAGCACTAGAGTGTCAAATGTCCCCTACAATGAGGTTTGCTCTATCCTTGTACCTCACCCAGATAAGGGAGCCCCACTCACATTGAGCTAGGATAGCAACTGGCTAAGAAATAAGACGTAAGGCAGGCTTTTTCTTGCAGCTCACATTGCCTTTCGCCAGAAAATACAGCCGCTGTGTGGATCTGCTCATCCAGAGGGGCCTATCTAGGTCTGTCTCTTACTCTGTCCTGGGCAAGTATTTGCAAGAGGGCTAGAGTGCCCAGAGACGTTGGTCCTGCAGACCACCACCTGCCCAAGGCTCATTTTAACTGTGGAAACCCGAAGAATGCATGTGCCCAGACAAGGGAAAAACAAGTATTTTTATTATAAACAAATTAAAGAATAAATCACAGGTCAAAGGCCTAGACTCATTCTAAGAGACAAAGTTTCAATGACTAATGATATAATCATAGGCAAATCTAATTGAAAGCTGTTCAAAAAGCAAGTCAAAATAACCCAACTGGCCCAAGAAACAAGCAGCTAGGCATGAAAAGCCAGGGTAGATAAGGATAAAAGTCAGTAGGGACAGGATGACCCCTATATTTGGGGAGCTCAGCATTAAAGCCGACACTGAAGAGAAGCTGCTGGGAACCCATCTGATTTTCTTGACTGCTAGGTGTGGCAGTCCACTCGCTGCCTGGAGCCCTACCCAACCTAGAATTCAGAAATATCCATCCTCTGCCCTGGCCTTTCCTAAGCATATAACTGGTGTGACTACTGGAAGGGGTTGAGATATGGAATCTGGAATCAGGGTGCTGATCTAGACTCTGCAGCTAGACACCCCCCTGTATAGTAAAGGCCCCAGGCTAGATAGCCACAGATATCACAAAGGGTAGTCAGCACGACTGCACATGTTGGGGGTGAGGGCTATGTAGCCCAGGTACCAGCCATGTGCAGATTACAGAAGATCCAGAGATGTGATATTCCTTGGGATGCTGGATCCACTGCTGACCTTCGAGCCTTGGCTCAGACCTGTGGTTCCAGGACAGGCATGAATACCTACTTCCCTGACCCTCCCATTTCCAAACTCCCCTAAAGGAAAGCCAAGAAAGGCAGCCATAACCACAAGGTAGGCTAGGGAGGGCTGGGTATAAGGCAAAAGATGGCACTCACACAGGAGAAGTCCTCAAGGCCCCTGCTCAGGGTCTGCCCTGACACACAGCTGCTGTTAGAGCCACTGGATCCACTGGCTGATGGACACTGGGATGAGACCTCTGAGTCCTCAGGAGCTAGGAAATGAGACTGGGTGATGTGTCAGCAGGGGAGGCCCAGGTCCAAGCCATGTCCTCCCTCTGGCTAAGCAAAAACATACTCAAAGAGGGTTGGCTGCCCAACTCCGCCTCAGCCTCCAGCGCTGCTTCCTCTGGGAAGTTGGGTGGACATAGGGGCCAGCGAAAACCCTGAAGAGCTGGATCTCTGTACAGGTGCAGGTTGAGAGACCCCAGAACAGAACAAGAGGCACGGTCTCCAGGAAGGGAGCTCAAGGAGCCCAAGTAAGGGTTGTCATAGTCAAGTGGGGCTACAGCAATGGAGGCCCGAGAACGAACTTCTGCATAAGAAAAAGGGTCAGGTTGCGACATGCCTGAACCCAGTCTGGTGATGTTGCCAGGAGAGCACAGACCAGGGATGAAAGAGGTTCATATTTCCCTCTCACTCCCACCTCTGTATCCTGCCCACTACCTCGGCTCCTTAGGACATAGTTGATGCTGCGGTCATTGATAGCTTCCTCACTGGGGGCAATGTCCCAGAAGGCCTTGTTCCCCACACCCATGGATGCCATCTCAGCCATGCGTACCTCTAAGTAGAGAACAGAGATAAGTGAGGCCCCCTGGCTTATAACTAGTTAAGTTTTTTCTATACACTCATATCCTGGTACTCAGAGAATATTGTGTCCAAGACAGTCAGTGATTGCCTGACTTTGAAATTCTTCCTCCTGCACTAGCTGCTGCTACTGGACCTTCTCACTCTTTTCAGGTCCCTAGACCCTCCCCAGACTCCTGGGGAGATATATACCCACTGGGGAAGGGAGTGTAGGGTTAACAGTCTATTCATAGACTCACCCTTGTTATGGACAGCCTGCCTCCAGAGCAGGCGGGAGATGTCAGCTATCCAGGCCTGCTTGGTGGCCAAGTTGGAGGCCTGTAGCACAAAAGTATCCCTGGCCTTGCGACGACGGAACCAGATCTCAAAGCGTAGTTTGCTGTCTCCACAGCACTCAGTGAGGCCAAGGTCTGCCACCTACACGACCAGGGGAAAGGGGTTTGGTGAGGCATGGGTAGGAGGTGGAGAGCAGAGGCCAGAGCCATGTGGACCTACCTTGAAGGAATGCTTGTAGGTAAATATATCAACACCCATGGGCCCATGGCGAGGCTTGCTAAAGAGCAGAAGTTCCTTAAAGAGAAAAACACGACGAAGGGACTTGTGGCGCCCAGCACGTACTGTGAACTCATCCTGTCGTATCAACTGCCCCTGTTCCTTGAGGTTAACCTGCAAAGTTAAGGCTCAGTAGGTGCCAAGCCCCTCCTGCCCTCTTCTTCCATATCCACAGTACTTCCCACCATGACCTAAGGTGACTCACATCACAGCCCTGGATGGCATCCATGGCTAGCAGGTCATTGCCATGTCTCAGCTGAAAGTGCACAAGGCTCTGGGCCGCCTGCAGGGCACTCAGCTCCTGTGCTGGGCCCTCACAGGCTCTTGACAGCTCCTGCAGCAATAGTGCATACTTGCTCATACGCTGGATGGGCTTTAGCAGGTAGGAGGCCAAGTCCAGGTGGTCTCCCAGTGCTTGTTGCTTGTCCTGCCAGGTAGGTGGGAGATAGGTGGTTTCAAAATGTGCCATTCATGCCACGTGGTGGTGTAAACTTTTAATCCCAGAACTCAGGAGGCAGAGGATTGGAGGATTGGTATGAGTTCAAGGCCACCCTGAGACTAAGAATTCTAGATCAGCCTGGGACTGAGTGAGACCCTACCTCAAAAAAAAAAAAAATTGCCATTCATGCCCCAGTGCCTCCTACAGTCACAGGGTCTCCTACCTTAAAAAAGGCATGTCCATAGCTAGTCATCAGGGCATCAGAGCGAGGTTTGTTCTTGCTGTAGAGTGCATACATCCCAAACTGCACCCTCTGAAAGGACACACAGCTCATCATCTCAGGTGTCAGAGGGCTAGCTCCCAAGATCACTCCCCAGCCAAGCCAGACCAGTTTCTTAGCTGGAGGACCCAAATGCCAATAGGCAGCTCCTGTTGGAGGCTTTCCCCTCACTCCTTCAGATCTCACTTTGAAGGACAGATGATCTAACAAAATTTGGTGCTGGACAGAGGCTGTTTGTCCAGGTCCTCTGGGGAGGAAGTCCCTTCCCCTCAGTCTCCACATTCAATCTGCCCCTCCCAGGGCTCTAGAAACATCCCTCTGGTGTTCACTATCCTCAGATATGCTCATCTTATCTCCCAGGCCTATTTCCTAGAGTAGAGTTCTCTCACTCTGCTGCTCCTCTGGCCTCAGCTCAAATGTCCTCTCTAAAATGGGAACTCTGTCCACTACTAACTCACAGACAACTGTTCTTATATGATCCGCATCCTGAAGTGTAATCTAGGGTGGTATTTTTCACTTGCACTTTTCCTCTGCTGAACTAAAACTACCCTGAGATGTGGGGACCTGTGGGTCTCACTTATAACTGATTCCAGCATAGGGCTTGGCACCAAGTATGGGGAGTATGGCCTGTGGGGCTTACATGGCGCAGGAAGGCATAGGCTACTCGGGGTGGGTGCTGGGTACAGGCCTCCAGCTCACGCAGGAAGAAATGGCAGTGGAAGTCCCTCAGTTTCTCCAGGTTGCCAAAGATGTGGACACGCTGACCGCGGAGGCCCTGGGGCACATCAGGGCGATCCAGCTCAGGGAAGTAATTCTCCATGGTATATTCAAGAGCCCTGACATACTCCTGCTCTGTGGCCACCATCTCTGCCAGCACCAACTGTAGCCTATGAGGTAGGTGGAGTCAGGACCCAAGATGTCCACTAATCTCCCTGCCCTGTATCCTGCTCCTACCTGTTTGGGCTCCTGAGGTCAGAGTTGCCTGGTGAAGGCTTAAGAGGAGATGACTTGGGCCGGGCACCTCTTCCAGCCTCTGGTTTATGAAAATCAGCAAGAGTGGCTGTATGGTTGCAGTGATGGGCAGGACCACCAAGATGTCCCAGATTCTGGTCAAAGCTGTAGGCCTTCCTCAGGGGAGGGGTGGGTGCAGCAGGGGCCCGACTGACACACAAGCTAGTTGTGCTGCTTGCTGGTGGTGGCTTCAATGCAGCCTCTAGCTTCTGTTCTAAGGCCAGCCAGGTGTCCTGGCACTGTGCCCAGGCCCAGCGACACTCCTGGCGGATGCTCTCTGAACCCAAGGCTGTGGCCAGAGCCCACATTTTCCGGAAGAGAGTCGGGGGCAACTCAGGGTGACTAGTCCAGTGCAACTGCAGCTGTTGCAGCACAACCTCTGGGCATTCCTGTTCCAGTTCTGTCAATACCCGCTGCCCCTCTTCAGCCCATGTAGAGGCCTGCAACACCAAGGTCATACAAGCATAAGAGAGGGACCCCAGTAAGCCTGCTATGCCCTCTGCTCCTCCCCCTGACCACCCTTCAGCCTGCCCCTACCTCCCCAGTGACTGGAGTTTTGGGGTTAGACTGAACTCAAGAGAACAGAATAGGTAAGGCAATTAGGAACTGCTCAGAACTGGGACAGCCACTACTTTGGCCCTGCTGACCACACCCTTAGCCACCTGCTTGAAGAACTGAAATAGCTTCTCAGCATCTGCCAGTCGCTGGCGCCGCTGGGCCAAAGCCCTGGAAAACTCTGTCAGTTGGGCACTCAGGGCCAGAAAGCGCTTCCCAGAGAGGCCCAGTTCAATAGCCTCACAGCTAGCAAGTGGCAGTAGAAACTTCTCGCCTTGTCTGACATGCTCCTGGAAAAACAGACTGCTATCAGCTGAGCAGGTCTGATGACCTAGCCCAAACACAGATCTTTTCTAATGACATACCAAGTCTCTCCTACAGATGCAAGGCCTTCACCCATCTCAGCCCCTATGTCCCCCTTTCTCAGGCCTTCCAACTCTGCATCTCAGTAGTATTCAGCCCTCTCTCCTAGGCTCTGATTCCTCCTTGTCCTTCTCAGTGGTTCCTCCTGCTTCCCTTCCCTTATCTGCACTACAAGTATTCTGTCCAGCAATCTTGAGGTCGGGTCTCTCTCTAGGCCAGGCTGACCCTGAATTCACTATGTAGTTTCAGGCTGGCCTTGAACTTATGGTGATCCTCCTACCTCTGCCTCCTAAGTGCTGGGATTCAAGGCATGTGCTACCACACTCAGCTTAGCAATCTTTTTTTTTTTAATTTTTTTATTTACTTATTTGAGAGAGAGAGTGACAGAGAAAGAAAATGGGTGCACCAGGGCCTCCAGACACAGCAAACGAACTCCAGACGCATGCACTACTTTGTGCATCTGGCTTACATGGAATCGAACCAGGGTTCTGTGGCTTTGCAGGCAAGTGTCTTAACTGCTAAGCCATCTCTCCAGCCCAGAAATCTTTTTTTAAAAGAAATTATTTATTTATTAAAGACAGAGAGAGGGAGAAGTAGGGAGAGAGACAGAATGGGTGCACCAGGGCCTCCAGCCATTGCAAACGAACTCTAGATGTGTGCGCCCCTTGTGCATCTGGCTAACATGGGCCCTGGGGAATCAAACCTAGGTCCTTTGGCTTTGCAGGCAAGTACCATAACTGCTAAGCCATCTCTTCAGCCCAGTAGTCTTTTTTTTTTTTTTTAAAAAAAGAACATTTATTTATGGTGCTTGCCTTTAATCCCAGCACTTGAGAGCCTGAGGTAGGAAGATTGCTATGAGTTTAAGGCCACCCTGAGACTACATAGTGAATTCCAGGTCAGTTTGGGCTGGAGCGAGACCCTACCTCAAAGAAATTTAAAAAAAGAATATTTATTTATTTGCAAGAAGAGAGAGAAAAACACAGAAAGAATAGGCTCATCCAGGCCTCTTGCCACTGCAAACAAACTCCAGACATATGAGTCAGTTTGTGCATCTGGCTATATGTGGGTACTGGGGTTTTAAACCCAGGCCATCAGGCTTTGCAAGCAAGAGCCTTTGACTGCTAAGCCATATTTCCAGACCCCCTCTCCAGCAATCTTGTGTGACCAAACCTCAAATATTATCCACACTTACACCAGCAAGTTACCCTCTCTATATAGGACTCCAAGCCAATACCAAGGAGCCTTCTTCATTCCTGGCCAGCCATCTCAAAAGCACACCTAAGACAGGACTCACAAGACCCTTTCCCAGAAGGTCCTTATCTCCTAACCTATCTCCTAGTCTTTCTCAAGTATAGCACCCATTCTTATCCTTAGAACTGTCTTGTCTCTCAACCTCTTATATGGATGTACCATCAAGTCCTATAGACTTTTCAAATTAATCTCCCTGCTATCATCCTAGCATTACATTTGACCAGTATAACTGCAGGTCATACATCTGTGTGTCCCACATCAACAGATTCAACCAACCTTGCACTAGAAATTTTTTTTTTTTTTGGTGGGGGGACTGCCTGTACTGAACAAGTACAGACTTTTCTATCATTATTCTCCAAAAGTATCCTAACAGTTATTTGCATAACATACCATATTGTGTATTATAATTAATCTATACATTATTTAAGGTTTAGGGCGGGAGGCAGAGGTAGGAGGATCGCTGTGAGTTCGAGGCCACCCTGAGACTCCATAGTGAATTCCAGGTCAGCCTGGGCTAGAGTGAGACCCTACCTCGAAAAACCAAAAAAAAAAAAAGGTTTAGGGAAGGGCTGGAGAGCTGGCTTACTAGTTATGCTTGCCTACAAAGCCAAAGGACTCAGGTTTGATTCTCCAGAAACCATATAAGCTAGATACATAAGGTACATGCAGCTGGAGCTCATTTGCAGTGGCTGGAGGCCCTGGCATGCCCATTCTCTCTATATGCTTCTCTCTCTCTCTCTCTTAAGTAAAATTAAAAATATATACATATTTAAAGTTTATGAGGGAAGCTGGGCGTGGTGGCACACACCTTTAATCCCAGCACTCAGGAGGCAGAGGTAGGAGGATTGCCATGAGTTCGAGGCCACCCTGAAACTACAGTGAATTCCAGGTCAGCCTGAGCTCAAGTGAAAGCCTACCTCGTAAAAAAGGCTTATGAAAGAATACACATAGGCTATATGCAAATATGTCATTTTATGTAAGGAACTTGAACATTTTTGGGTTTAGACATCCAAGGCAGGTCCTGGAACTAAACCCTCACAGATTCCTAGAGAGAAATATATTTCCCATCTGGGCTACTACCACTGCCTCTTCACTGGACTTACCTATCCTCTAATCAATCACTGTCTACCTAGAAACAAAAATCATCTTCCTAAATCTGACTATGAAACGTTCTTGCTTAACCTTTCCTGTTACAGATCCCAGAGATCTGGCCATTGACCAGTCTTCCTGATGCATCTCACTTTATCTCAACCCACTCTCCTGCTTCCCTGCATTTCAACTTCACTGACATCATACACTCTCCTGCCACAGAACCTCTGAACATGCTGTTTTCCAGTCTTTTTGCTTTGTTTTTCAAGGTAGGGTCTTGCTCTAGGTTAGGCTGACCTGAAATTCACTGTGTAGTCTCAGGCTGACCTCAAATTCATGGAGATCCTTCTACCTCTGCCTCCCAAGTGCTGGGATTAAAGGTGTATACCACCACACCAGCTCCCAGTCCTTTTTAAAAAATATATTTATTTGCAAACAGAGAGACAGAAAGAGAGAGAGAGAGAGAGAGAATGGGCGTGCCAGGCCATTACCCACTGCAAACAAACTCCAGATGCATGTGCCACTTGGTGCATTTGGCTTTATGTGGGTACTTGGGAATTGAACCCAGGTTGTTAGGCTTTGTAGGCAAGCACCTTAACCACTGACCAATTTCTCCAGTGCTGTTTCCCAGTCTTGAATGTTCCTCCATCTTAACTCTCTCTTCTGCCTGGCTGACTCCAAATTATCCTTCAGCTCTTAGCTCAAAAGACATTTTAAAAAAAAGCTTGCTTGGCATCCCTGCTGTGTCAGATCTTTCTTACATACTCAAGAGAAGCATCCTGCTTCTCTCCAGAGTGTCTCTCCATTCGAAAATACATGTGAATATGAATCTTTGAACACAACTGAAAACATTAAGTTCCAAGAGAACAAGGAATCATTTGCCTTCACTCAGTTCACATCCTAGTTCCTGGCAAAGTGCCCCAATTCCTGAAGAAGGGAGGGACAAGTGGTTAAACTTACCTGGGCAACCTGATCCAGCTCTTGAAAAGAACCTTGGGCTTGGAGCAGTGTGTCCAGTGAAGACTCTCCAGGCTCTTCCAGTGCTGGCCAGCCCACCTCCTGTAGCCACACTTCAATCTGGATGAACATAGGCAGGGGAAAGCAAAGACAGGTGCTGTGGTAAGAGTCACATCTGAGACCAGGGGCAAGGCGCACTCTAGATAAGGAGCTCCCACCTGGTGCAGCCCACTCTCCTGGGCATGCAGCGTTTGGAGCAGCTCTAGGGACTGCACTCGCTGGTTGCTCTGCAGGGTCAGCTGATGCAGCAGCTCATCCACTTGGCCATACAGCTCATCAGCCTTGTCCACTGCAAACCTGTAAGGGGCAGGCCGTCTTATCTTGTACCCTGCTGATCCCCTTGCTCCACTCCATGCTAGGGTTCATAAACCTAACGGGTACCAAGCTAGCTAGTTGAGTACTTGACACAATACTTGAGCTGGAGTAAGATCTGGGAGCTGGGCTTATATCTACCTGTAATCTGGGTTCAAGTTCACCTCTGGAACCTCTTGCTTCAGCCATGCCAGCTGCAGGCTTCCCTGGCATTGTAGCCATGCCAACTGAGGTGAATCTAATACATGCTGCATAAGGGTCCGTGCCTGCTGTAGCAGCTGACCAACTTCCTGTGATTAAAGGAAACAGATATCAGTAGGCATGGGAGAGCAAAAGGAAATTAGGTGAATATTCAGAAAGGTGTTGGGGGAGAATACTCACTCCAGAATCCATGGGCTGAGGCAAAGCCTTCATACCTTCAATGGTCCCTTGGAGCAGGGCACAAACCACCTGGCAGCTGCGCAGCAGGGCTTCCAGACGCTGTGAGCAGAGGTGAGCATGACCCACGTGCAGTGCTGGTCCCAGTTTTCTGGATTCCAGACCACTGTAGCCAGCTTTGAAGCTGACCTAGAAGAGGCTCCTCCCCCGGCCAGATTGCCTACATACCCTCCCAATCCCACGTGGTGCACTGACCATCCGGAAATCCAGCCAGGCCTGGTGGCAATAAGGCAAGCATCCTCCAAGTGAAGTGGGCAACCCCTCAGTGGGAATGTGAGTCATCAGGCTTTGAAGAGAGGGCAGCTGCTTGAGCTGAAGGAGAAGGTGGTGGTGTGACGCAGAACTAAATGGAGAAGGATCCCATTTCATTCTGGCCAACTAGACTCAATACCTGAAGCCCTAAAGGCATCTCCTCTGGCATCTTCCCAACTAGCAGCACCTGCTGCACGGATCCTGGGGCTGCTTCCTACAAGGAATCAGAAGTAGTCAGTCCTGCTCCCAACTCTACGTAAACAGAATGGAGGAAAGCTACAACTCTACTCACTTGGAGCTGGCTGAGCCCCCAGAAGAGAGAAGAGCTCGGGGAACAAATTCGGGCATCAACTAATACAGTGAGTCCCAAGGCTTGTACTTCGGGCCTAAAGGGGTGGGGCTTCGTTTCAGTATCTGATTTACAGGCGTGGACACCTTCTAGTTCAGGCTCAGTTCAGTTCCCCCCCCACCCGCCAACTGCATCCCCCAAACCTGGGGAGGCCTCGCAGGTAGAGCAAAAGGCTCAGAAGTTCAGGACTGCGGCACTTGGGGTGAAGCCAGGTTGGGCTGTGAGCGCACAGAAGCAGCACTGCTCGGCCTTCTCCATCCCGAGTGCCTGTGGGAAGGACACAATGAATACCTGCTCAGTCTGCCTGTCTTTTCCTCTACCAGCTCTAAAGTCTCCCAAATACCTGGCAAAGTAGCCATGCCGCTGGCCAGTAGCTCCCAGGTAAGGTCTTGAGCCAGGAGGCAGTCAGCAGGCTTGGGGGGGCTGGATACACTGCGGTCTTGGGAAGGAAATTAGCTTGGGTCTAAATTGGGCCACCTACCTGGAGATCCCTCTGGACCAGATCCTCAGCTTGAGCAGGATCCAAGGCCTTCCAAATCTTAACACCCACCTCCAGGTATCCCCATACTCTTCCAAGACTCCCCTACCCCAGTCTCACCTTCCTCCAGCAGTTTTGATAACATCTCTGATACAAGGCCTCCAAGGTCCACAGGATCGGCGTCCAACCTCTCAGAGCCAAAGCCATCTGGCAATACGCTGCCTGGACCCAGTTTCCCTACCAAACCTTCCCCTGGACTGTCACTCTCACCGTGTGCCAGGTTGGGGTGGGAGGATATAGGAGACAAGCGGTTGTCCACTCCAGAGAGGCTTGGTTTCTCTGACTGGACCTGGGAGCCTCCTAATGGCCTCCTCTTACTGTTCCCTGACGCATCGGCAACCTTCCGCTCTGAGGGTGATTGAAACTCCCCGAGCAAGGAACTGCACTGTACCCCTGTGCCTTGAGTTGCCTCTGCTGGTGGTCGTGGAAGACTGGGGTCCTTAACCTGTATCTGGGGAGTAGGTTTCTCCTCCTCCTCCCAGGCATCCCTGAAACTGCACACAGCAAACCTCCAGTCGGTGGCATGGCCCTGGGAGTCTGGGGCCATGTCCCCATCCTCAACGGAACCTTCCATCAACCCCTGATAATGGCGGGCTTGCTCTGGGCAAATGGGTGAAGGGGCTGGGTCTCCGGGTGCGACCTCAGCTCATCCAAGCGTTGGGCAGAACATGGCCGGGTACACTAATCCGCAGGGAGTGCCAGGACCCAGGACACGTTGCCTCTACCGCAGTGCGCGCCTGGAAAGGAGAAGAGCGTCTCGGAGGGTCTTTGCGTACAGCGTGCTCCCGCGAGCCTTTGCCTCGTGGGCCCCGGCTTCGGGCACGCCCTCACGCCCGCTCTACCTGCCCGCCTGCGCGGCTGCCTGACGCTCGGTCCGCTTCAGCCAGCCCAACCAGCCCCTGGCCTGGTCTCCGGGTCTAGCGCGCGCCTCCCCCGCCCGGCCCGGCCCTGGGCCCCTTCGACGCGCCTGCAGGAACCGGGAACCGCTAGGCCCCGGCGAACGCGCCGCGGCTTCGACGGCGAGTACAGCGTGGCCGCCCTGCGTCCCCGAGCGCCCCCTCCTGGCGGCGGGAAGGTGCTGCAAGGCCGCCGCGGGCACGGCGCCGCGCTGCCCTCTAGGGGCTGGAGGACGGAATCACAGCTCGGCCTTAGGTTCCTCGGGGCGCAGGGAGGATGGAGGCGCGACCCCGCAGCTGCCCTAACGCCTGGCAGCCCGGTGGCTCTCCACTCCCAGCGCCGCCGCCACCTTGGCACGCCCTCCCTGGTGAGTCTGCACCCGTCGTGACAGCGCCCAACGGCCGTTCCACAGTACCCACTGCCCGACCTCCCCAGAGTGCTGGGAGCCATGCCCCGCGACGGTGAGCGGGGGCTCTGGCACCCACCAGGGGAAGTCCTTGCGTAGGGGAGAGGACCATGCTTCGCCGTCCTTGCTGGGGTATGCGAATGTCTGCCTAGCTCCTCCAGCACAATGAGACCCACTTAGTCCTCACAGCCCCCAAGTCTGGCCCAAAGAAGACAGGTGTGGGTTCCGTGAGGCCCTAGAAAGAGATTCTCTAAGCCCAGATCAGTTGCTTGCCGAATACCTTCGTTTAGGGTCGGCGGGGCCTCTCCAGTGTAGCCCCCACTCTCTCTTCAGGTAACGCAGCACCATGTAGGTTGTATGGACTGAGTGTTATTTAGTGGTACAGCCCCTCCTTAACATGTGCAAAGGCTCTAGGTTCAATTGATACAAACAAACAAAAAAAACCCACCTTGTCACCTGTTTCAGGAAACAGGTGTGTGATCCCACGACTGAAATAGCACTGTTGCCTGAGCTGGAAGGTAGAGGGGGTAGTGAAGCCTCTGGGATTGGGGAGTTGACCCAGACTTGCCAGACTCTACCAGGCCCAGACCCTTCCTTCACCTCTAAGGAAGCTACTGTGAAGGTTAGGGTCCGGCAGACAGAGACTAGCTGGGGCCTGGCTCCATCACTCACCTGCTGGAGGAACTCCAAGGACTCTCTTTTCTTTGTACCTCGCCCCCCTCACCTGTTAAAAAACAAAAAGAAAGAAAGAAAGAAAATCATTTTTTTCTCCTGGGATCTTCAGAGGATCCTGAGTGGATGAAAGACACTTGGATAGCCAAGAGATCCCTCCCACCTCTCAGCTTTGAAGTTTGGGGACCCTTTGGAGCATGGAGGCTTGGCCAAACACTACAGAATTTGCAAAGAGACTGAGAAGGTCTGCTATGTGGGAAGAAAAATGCACCTAACCCCCACAGCGTGCCCATGCCCTTGGTTCCTCAGAGGAGTAGACAGTGGGCATACTACCTTCCCTGGCCCTAAGGCAGGCACTTCCTTCATGAACCTGGGCATCAGCTGCAGCCACAGCAGCCCCTGGCCCAGATTTCTAGGCAAACACTGAGGAGGAGTGCAGCTGGCCTTGGAGTTGTCCTGCTCCAGCCCCAGCCAGGCCTTTCTTCCCTCCCTCCTCTAGCTTCAGAGAGCACAGGCTCTAATCTTGGCTTCCTCTTCAGCTCTGTCCCAGGGCCACCCCTACTGAGTCACTGCTTTTTCCTCCCAATCTCCCTTGCTGCCCACCCCCACCCACCAGCCAGACCCCCACTCCTGGAGCCCTAAAAGGTGGATGGATCTCCCAGTGCAAGGCAAAGAAGGGACCTCAAACCAGGCCTAGGCTGACCCTGGCCCCCTAAGCACAGTCAAGGGTGGAGGGGACACAAACACACACATGCTGAGCAGGGCCAAGGCCTTGGTTTTCTCATTCCACATAGAATGTGCCTTGTAAGCAGACCGTATGTTGACCACTTCTGTACTTCCAGCACCATGCATCAGGCCTGGCACAGAATAAACGTTTAGAAGTATCCTCCTACCTCTGCCTCCTGAGTGCAGGGATTAAAGACGTTTGCTACCACACCCCACTTAGAAGTATCTGAGACTTGGTCCCACTGCCCCTGGCCTCCTGAGGCTCCCCATTTGTGAGTCACATGGAAATCATAGTCAACAGAGGCAGATTCAGAGGCTCGGCCTGAAACAAAAAGAAAGAGGCTGAGAGCTGCAAGGTACACTGATTTGGGATGGCAAGAATACAGACAGAAGCAGGGACAGACTCAGACCTGGTGGGGAGCATTGGGGGGCTGGGCCTGGAGCCAGCCTAGGGATGCTGACCACAGCAGGCTTTGTGGGCTGAGCTTGCAGGACTGAGCAGTGACTCATGGAGCCCATCTCTGTGGCTCTACTGGCAACTGAATGTATTCACTGCAGCCTTTTCCACTGAGATCATAAATGTGGACAGGCCTCCCTCCCCTGTCCTTTCCCAAGTCCTCCCTCAGCCTCCCATTCCTTGCCAACATGAATCAACCCAAAATAAAATGCGCCGTCTAAGCCTCAGTGGGCTTAGTGATAAGAGACCCAGAGACATTTCTCTTAAACACCCTTTTCAGGTCTGCCCTAAATATTAAAGAGAACCAAAGGCAGGCATGGTGGCACACTCGGGAGGCAGAGGTGGGAGGATCACTGTGAGGTTGAGGTCACCATGAGGCTACATACTGAATTCCAGGTCAGTCTGGGCTAGAGTGAGACCCTACCTTGAAACAACGACAACAAAAAATGTTGGGCATAGTGGCATGTTTTTAATCCCAGTACTTCCAAGGCTAGGAGGATCACTGTGAGTTTGAGGCCAGCCTGAGAACATAGTGAATTCCAGGTCAACCTGGGCTAGAGTGAGACCCTACCTTGAAAAATAAAACACATACACACGGGGTAATCAATATCCCAAATCTTCTAGAGTTCATTCGTCTTTAACCTAAATGAATGCCAGACTCCTTGGTATGGTATTCAAGGCCACCCAGAGACATCACAGCCTCTAAATGCAGGTCCTGCCTATCAGTGTCTCTTCTGCCTTGTCCATCTCTCTTGATCAAAATCTTTCCTTGTAATTCCAGCACTGGGGAGGCAGAGGCTGCAAGATCAGATTAGTGCAAGTTCAAGGTCAGCCTGGTCTATATAGAGAATTAGTTCCAGATCAGCCAGGACTTTGTAGCAAGACCCTGTCTTTGGAGAATGTCTTTAATCCCAGTACTTGGGAGGCGGAGGTAGGAGGATTACTGTGAATTTTGAGGCCAGCCTGAGACTACAGAGAATTCCAGGTCAGCCTGGGCTAAAGCAAGACCCTATCTTGAAAAGAACTTAAATAGATAGATAGATAAGATGACATAATTGGGACCAACTCCAAACTGTTCACTACTAATAAACTACCACCTCTTACCATTGCCAACTATAAATTACTTGAAGGCTAAGTCACTGTTCCTTCTCTTCATCTTTTCCCCATGCATAATACAGAAAACATAAGCACTAGGGCTGGGGAGATGGCTCAGCTGTTAAAAGCACTTGCTTGCAAAGCCTACTGGCCTAGGTTTGATTCCCCAGTACCATGTAAAACCTAGTGCACAAAGTTAGTTGGCCAAGTCTTCAGGTCTCTGAAGTATACCAAGGTCTGAGAGATGCAAAGTGGGCTAGTGATTGCCTGGGGCTGTGAATGACTGCTCACAAGTATAAGCTTCTTGGGTATGTGGAGTGGAGAATTATGAAAATGTTTTATTTTTATTGAGAACCTTAATAACATATTGCAAATTGGCCATATCCCCATCAAGTAATATATTCTTTTTAAACATCATTTAAATATTTTATTTATTTGAGAGAGAAAGAGGAAGAGAGAGAGAGAACGGGCACACACAGAGGTCTTTAGCCACTGCAAACGAACTCCAGATGCATGTGCCACCTTGTGCATCGAGCTTATGTAGGTATTGTAGAATCAAACCTGGGTCCTTAGGCTTCACAGGCAAGCTCCTTAATCACTAAGCCATCTCTTCAGCCCAGGTTATATACTCTTTTTTTTTTTTAATTTTTTTTTAAATTTATTTATTTGAGAGCGACAGACACAGATAGAAAGACAGAGAGAGGGAGAGAGAGAGAATGGGCGCTCCAGGGCTTCCAGCCTCTGCAAACGAACTCCAGACGCGTGCGCCCCCTTGTGCATCTGGCTAACGTGGGACCTGGGGAATTGAGCCTCGAACCGGGGTCCTTAGGCTTCACAGGCAAGCGCTTAACCGCTAAGCCATCTCTCCAGCCCATATACTCTTTTTTTAAATTTTTTTGTTTTATTATTATTTTACTTACTTATTTGACAGCAAGAGGGAGAGAGCAGAGAATGGGCACACCAGGGCCTCCAGCCACTGCAAATGAACTCCAGATGCACACGCCACCTTGTGCATCTGGCTTACACGGGTCCTGGGGAATTGAGCCTTGAACTGGGGTTCTTAGGCTTCAAAGGTAAATTCTTAACCACTAAGCCATCTCTCCAGCCCAAGGTTATATATTCTTACATCCTCTCTCTCACTCACATTCCATGAGAGCCCTCCTCAATGGGGTTATCAGTAACCACTGTGGGGGTATAAATGCACCAGTAGTCAGTGACAGTGCCTCAGAGTATACCTTCCTATCCTGTGGTTTTTACATTCTTTTTGCTACCTCTTCTGCAAAATTACCTGAGCCTTGGAAGACATTTGTCAGTTCCTTTAGTGTTGAGCCCTCAGCAGCCTCTAACTTTTTTTTTAATGAGTTTGATGCTGTCCTGTGTCCACTGCCATCTCCCTGGAGGAAGTTCTCAGGCCAGTAGTAAGTAAGAACAGTAGTCATGAAAATGTTCTATTCTTAATTTATGGTGTGAATATACTTTTCTAAAAAACAAAACAGGGGGCTGGAGAGATGGCTTAGCAATTAAGGCATTGGCCTGCAAAGCCAAAGGACCCAGGTTTGATTCCCCAGGACCCACGTAAGCCAGATGCACAAGGTGGCCCATGTGTCTAGAGTTCATGTTCAGTAGCTGGAGACCCTGGTGTACCCATTCTGTCTATCTACCTCTTCCCTCCCCCCAATAAATAAATAAAAGTAAAATATATTTTTAAAAAATAAACAAAACAGTGCTTGTTTCAGCAGCACATATACTAAAATTAGAACAATACAGAGAAGATTAGCATGGCAGTTCCTTCTTTCTCATTCTCTCAAATAAATAAAAATAAAACATTCATGGTTTGGGAAAAAAAAAAACACACACATTTTTTGAGCCAGACATGGTGGTGTGCACCTTTAATCCCAGCACCCAGGAGGCAGAGGTAGGAGGATTGCATGAATTCAAGGCCACCCTGAGACTACACAGTGAATTCCAGGTCAGCCTGGGCTAGAACAAAACCCTACCTAGGGGGAAAAAAAAAAACATTTTGTGGGGGAGCAATTTTGAGGTAGGATCTTGCTCTAGCGCAGGCTGACCTGGAATTCACTGTGTGGTCTCAGGGTGGCCTCAAACTCACGGTGAGCCTATTACTTCTGCCTCCCAAGTGTTGGGATTAAAGGCATGTGCCACTGTGCCCAGCAAAAAAAAAAAAAAAAAAAAAAAAAAAAAAATTGAATAAATGGATTTCATAGTATTTTATCTCAAAGATATTTTCTATAAAATGTCGTCCAAAGCTGGGTATGGTGGCACACACCTTTAATCCCAGCATCCGGAAGGCAAAGGTAGGAGGATTGCTATTGAGTTCCAGGTCAGTCTGGGCTACAGTAAGACCCTATCTTGGAAAAACAAAAATCCTTCAGATGCAGAGGGAATTGAATTTGGGGAATGTTATCTAGAGATTTCTGGATCCTACACTTCTCTGGTTTGTCTCATAAACTCAGGATAACCAACTCCTTTGAGACTGCCTTCCCACTCACCATGTACAGAAAGACCCTTTTGTTCATTTGTCTTTCTATAGTTCTGTGTGTAGATATTGTATCTTTAGGCAACGTAGACCCTGACTTCTGGGGCCACTCTCCCTGCTAACCTTTCCCATTTTATGGATTCCCACTTCTGAGATCTCTCCCCACCAAGCTCATACAGTAATCCTGTAGATTGCTACCCCATGTCCCCTGCTAGGGGAACAATTGTTGGAAGAGTGTGGGAAAGGTATGAGACAATCAGGACTAAGTCCTGCCTAAGATCCACCTGCCCACCCCCCAGCACACACTAATGCTCTATCCCAGAAATCCTGGGGCATATAGATACCTTCTTATACCCACCCCTAGGACTCCCAGACACATGTACAGAGGACATTTATCCATCTGAGATGTTTAATAGATCTTGAGCTCCAGGTACAAAACAGGCAGGGGCTAACCCCAGGAAAACTACCTTTCACTCATTCACACCACCCCCCAACACTAGATCCAGGTATCCCAGCCCCCACAGCAATGGATCAGTGGCCCTGGGACACTTGGTTGAGACCAGAGGCAGTAGACTGGCTAAGCAACAGCCCTGAACTGAAGCCTGGCCAGGGCCTAGGTCCTGGAAACAGAGGCACCATTATCCCAATATCTGGCAGCTGGAGAAAGGGGTGAAGACCAGATGTGGAACCAGTAGGTTCCCACTGCCTAAAAAAAGTGAGCATGGGTAGCTGACCCAACAGTTTAGCTAAGCCCAAGGTTGAGGCCTGCTTGATGTCTCACTCCAATCACTCTGAGGACCAGCACCTCACTGAGCTTCGCTGTCATGGCACTATCCCTGACCTGTTGGTGGGGAGGAAGTAGAGGATAGGGAAGACCAGCATCCACTGTGGAACAATGCCCTTGCTCTGGGGTCAGGAACAGCTGCCAACAGTGACTCCAGGGAAGATGCCCTGGGAAAGGGACATCAGCTTCGGAACTAACCCCAAGAACTCTGGACTGGATCCTGAGTTATTAGTGAAATGGAAGGTGGAAGGGGATAAGAGCAGGGAGAGGGTAAGAAGGGTCCCAGTGAGAACCAGCCCAGGAGACCCCACTGACCTAGCCCCAAGGAGGCCCAGTTTCCACTTCAGTCCAGGCCCCTCTGGCCCCATGCCAGGCTGAGTAGACTCTTCTGCCTGTTGCCTGAAGAGCACTCCCCACAGGGGCTCCACACCCTGCTCCTCCCCAAGGCCCTGGGCTACAGCCGGCTCCCTCTATTGAACTGGATGCACCAGTGGGAGTTGGCAGTGCCAGGACTAAGATGAGTGTGGTCCTTGTGGCCCATGAGGGGCTGCAGCTCCTGCTGCTGGGGGATGTCAGCACTGCTTTCACTGCGAGAGCGGCCAGCCTTGGCCAGACTTGGGGGAAAGGCAAAGCTAGAGCGAGGGTCAGAAGACAGGTCAGGAGGGACTTGGGGCTCTTCGATGCCCAGTGGGTGGGGAGGCAAGCGGGTGAGAGTAGGGGCCTGGGTACAAGGAGGGGATGCCAGGCTCTCCAAGGATGAGATGCTCTGGTTCCAGCCCGTTTGCATGTCCACGGGCACAATCTTGGTGGTTTCTGAAGACACGTACACGGCCAGGTCTCCCTGCCCACTCTTCCAGGGTAGTTCCTTCTCTGCACAGGTTGGGGAGGGGGGAATGATACGTGGGCTAGGGCACACCTCAAGGCTTCCTAGAGACAGAAAGATTACACATGAATAATTGTTTTGTTTCATATCCTCAAAGTATAAGCCTGTTCTCGCAAGTAAATACAATCCACAGTCACCATGCCACATGCACCCTGACCACTTGTCACAGTAAAGGCAGTGACATAAAGGGAGAGGAAGTCCCTGGGGCTCCAGACCAGAGGCTTTGCTGGTGGGTGCCTTTTCTGAGCATAGCCCAGGTAGTTCCTTGGAGCAGAGGCCATGAGAATGGGAGGAAAACAGCTTGCTTCAGAGGGGAGGGAGGGAGGTAGCAAGGAAGCCATTACCTGAGACCTTGCCCTCTTGGAGAACCTCACTAGTGGCTCGAGCCACAAAGATGATCCCTTCATCATCTTCCTTCTCAGTCTCTGAGCTATCGCTCTCCTCCTCCTCAGACTCCACGGTCAGTATCACAGCAGCTGGACAGGGACAAAAGTTGAGTTGGGGTAGCCAACTCAGCAGCTGCTTCTTGGTACCAAACAAGTCCAAGGCAGTTCTGGTCCTCCCACCAGACAGAGCCCATGATGGCAGAGGCACCTACTTTCTCCTTAGGCCTTTTCAAGCATTGGCCTAGTTGAGTAGGGGTTTAAGAGGAAGGGAAAGGAGATTTCAGAGCCTGAGGAGGCAACTAGAAGAAGCTAAATCTTCAGGGGAAGCCACAAGGGTCGCATCTTCCAGCTCCCTCATCTTGTCAGCTCCAGATCAACTGGAAGGCCCACTAGAAGGAACTGGGACATTAGGCCTCAGATTTCACCTATCCTTCAAGGCTCAGGCCAATATCCTCTTCTTGACCTTTCCAAATCCTCAGGGCCCATAGCCATAGTTAGCAATCTCATCACACACAACATAACTGGTTTGATCATTTCCAACACTCAAATTAATTGTGCCCATCTGGTTTCTGATGTGAAAGGCCCAGCTCATGGTGCTAAATGCACTCAGAAGAGGTAATCCAGGATCCTGGCTGATGGGCCCTGCCCTTCCCCTCCTCCACCCTACCTCTGCTGCTCCCTGCTTGCCTGTGTCCTGAAAGCCAAGGTCTCGAGGAGGTTTCCCATTTGTAGCCTCAGCGTTGGCCACACCATCCTTCTGAAGACCAAGAAAGCAAGCCTAAGTCTCTGGTCCTGAATCTGCCTACACCTACCCCTACCCCTATTGCTGGCCTAGTCAGCAGGAATCTGCCCCAATGGATCTACCATACCACTATTCCTTAGCCAACTAGCAGTCAGGAAGTGGGGAGCCTGGAGTAAGCCACACCCATTCAAGGCTCTAGACATATTGGCTGACTGATAGGCTTCTGGAGTTGCCCCTCCAGGGAGTCTGCCCTTCTGCCTCTTTTGACTCTGGTAGCAAGTGATCCCATTGTCAAGAGGCTGCTGTCTTTCTGAAGGCCACCCCTTACCCTTCTGGGCCCAGGAATATCAAATCAAACCCTTGAAGATGATTAAATGAGGGCTGTCTCTAGGCTAGATTCGAACACTTGGGGGCTGAAAATTGTTTTGACCATGGGCCTAAAGGAGGAATCCCAGAAATAGGATGCACCTTCTTGTGGCCAGCTTTACGGAGTCGTGGCTTGCTCTTGGTGAAGCAGATGTTGTGTTTGGTGGACTTGAAGGACTCGAGCCGTCGCTTCATGTTCTGCTGGAAGACCTCCTTGTCCTGTCGCTCCTGTGCATCCTCAGAGATGAAGTGACGGCCGCAGCTAGCTTTGTACTGACAATGACAGCCCCACCCTACCATGAGGCTGGGTACCATGGCCTCCACAGGAACCTCAGGCCACAGCCCCAACATGTTCACCATAGGTCCCACCAGCCTAGCTTTTCCAGAACTAGCCATGTATTAAAAATAAATAAATAAAACAGGGGCTGGAGAGATGGCTTAGAGGTTAAGCGCTTGCCTGTGAAGCCTAAGGACCCCGGTTCAAGGCTTGATTCTCCAGGACCCACGTTAGCCAGATGCACAAGGGGGTGCATGCGTCTGGAGTTCGTTTGCAGTGACTGGAAGCCCTGGCGTGCCCATTCTCTCTCTCTCTCTCTCTCTCTCTGTCACTCTCAAATAAATAAATAAAAATGAAAAAAAATTAAAAAAAATAAAAATAAATAAATAAAACAGAAACATAATGGGAACACGGCCAGAAACTGTATTCTCAGTTCACTGAGGAAAAACTTCCCTTTTTATGGAATTTATTCCCCAAATCTGGCTTTGCTTCTCCCCTAATCTCCTTTTCTTAGTCTATGAAGTGACAAGAGGCAGGGGATCCTATGATTTGTCCCCTGGAGCTACTACAAGACCACATGACCATATCCTTTTTTAGCACATCCATTTAATCTTAGTGACTCATGTACCCAGCCTGCCTGTGCGTTTCTAAGTACGTACACAGTATTCTCTTTCCAGCTGAACTTTCCATATATCCATCCATTTCTATAACTACTATGACACCCAAGTTGTACTCTGGATTTCATCACTATGTCCCCCGACACTCTGGATCTTCTTGGTCCCAACAAATGCTACTTAATTAATTCAAAGCCTTCCCTTTATCTACTCCTTCTAATTATTTCTCATAAGACCAAGCCTGCCACACACTAATGCAGCTTACTTATCTCTACCCTTATTAGCAGTTGCAGTTTAGCAACCTTTTTCTAGTAGTGGTATTTTTAAATATTTTATTTTTATTTATTAGAGAGAATATGCCAGGACTTCTAGCCATTGTAAATAAACTCCGGATGCATGTGCCACCTGGCTTACATGGATACTGGGGAATCAAACCTGGGTCCTTAGGCTTTCTAGGCAAGAACCTTAACTGCTAGGCCATCTCTCCAGCCTTATTTTATTTTTATTTATTTATTTGAGAGAGAAAGAAGCAGAGAGAGAATGGGTGCGCTAGGACCTCCAGCCACTGCAAATGAACTCCAGATGTGTGTGCCCCCTTGTGCACCTGGCTTTATGTGGGTACTAGGGAAAGTAACCTGGGTCTTTTGGCTTTGCAAGCAAATGCCTTAACTGCTAAGCTATCTATCCAGCCCCTTATTGTGGTATTTAATCCCCCAAAGTACTGCTCAGAGCAATCTAGCTCACCTTGTCTTATATCCTGTTTGGTCCCTTTCCTACTCCTCATATTTTCTACTTCCCTGAGTTTTCAAAAAGCTCTTCTGGCCAGGTGTGGTGGCACACTCCTTTAATCCCAGTACTTGGGAAGCAAAGATAGGAGGATCACTGTGAGTACAAGTCCAGCAAGGAACTAGGACTACATAGTAAATGTCAGGTCAACCTGGGCTAGAGACCCTACCTTAAAAAAAAAAAAAAGCTTTTCCGTTGATAATTATGGTTGCCATTTTATGGCAAAACTCTTAAAATTTGGTTGTGATACTTTCCCTCTTGACTAGTGCTTCCTTAATACCAGAAATGCAATTCAAGGTCCACAGTACTGCCCTCTTCTCCCTAATCACTGGTCCTATGGCCTTTGCTCAGGCAGCAGCATGGCCCCAAGACCCCCTTCCACCTCAGGCCAGAGAATCTGTCTGCCATGGTTCCTCTAGCCCTTTCCTCTGCTGGCACCACATCCCCTTCTTCCATGAGTATTCCTCAACATCATTGTTGGCTTTTCCTTCCAATGCTCTCCCCAATGAACTTATCCGTTCTCTTGGCCTCAGCCAACCCTATGACATGATCTGTGGTTTCAAAACACCAGACATCAGACCAGCTGCATTAATCATGTGAGGGTCTGACTAAAGACACAGATTCTCAGTTCCACTCCATACAGCAGGGTCAGAGTCGCTAAGAGATGAACCAGAAGAAGACTGATAAGGAAATTTCTGGTGTATACTCTAAATCTTTCCCTCCAGCCTCTCTCGCTATAATACTATCTTTCAAGTGTATACTATCTCTAACAATATTTCTGGGAGGAATTATAGATTGTGTCATAGTACAACTAGGTTGATTCAGAACTAGTTGAATAACCATACCCCAAAAAATGCTTCATCCATGTCAGTCTGGAGAAGTCTTTAGTAGCATGCCACAGGGCTCTGTCCTCAGCTCTATCCTGTTCAATGTTTTTATGTTGATTTAGATGGATACAAAGTTAACAGGCTTAGCAAATTTTCATGTGATATGAATCTGAGGAGACATTTGGTGGCAGACATGGAATCCAAACGATGGAATGATGGGCTAAATTAAATAAGATGACATTTAACAGAATAAGTAAAAGTTTAGTTCTTTTTAAATTGACTGCACACAAATTGACTGAACCGAACCCATTGACCAATCTTACGCACACATACACAACACAATCATGTACTCCCTGATGTAACACAATAAGAAGCACCTAGCATAGCAATTAAATGTCACTGAATCTGATCAGGTTTCTATATTTAATAACCAGAACACATAAGGAATAGAGAAACATGTTAAATAACACTAGAATACAATCAGCAAAGTCTAGAATAATGGGAAGTTCTCCAAGATAAAGTATCCAGTTTTTTCAATAAATAGCAAGGAGGAAAAAGAAAGAGAGGGGATTGTTATAGTTTTCTTGTGTGTATATGTGAATGTGAATACTCATGTGTGTGCATGCATGTGGAGGCCAGAGGACAGCCTTTGGTGTCATCTTCAGGTGCCATCCATCTTTTATTTATTTATTTACTTATTTGCAAGCAGAGAGAAATGAGAGAGAGAGAGAGAAAGAATGGGTGCCATTATGTGCTTCTGGCTTAGGTGGGTACTGGAGAATCAAACCTGGATCCTTACACTTCACAAGCAAGCGCCTTAACCACTGTGCAGTCGATCTCCAATCCACCATCCATCTTTTTTCTTTCAAAGGTAGGGTCTTGTGTTATCCCAGGCTAACCTGAAATTCACTCTGTAGACTTGGGGTGGCCTTAAATTCAGCGATCCTCCTACCTCTGCCTCCTGAGCGCTAAGATTAAAGGCGTGTGCCACCATCCCTGGCCCACCATCCATCTATTTTGAGAGAGGTCAGTCATTGGCCTGCAACTCACCAAATAGGCTAGATTGACTGGCCAGTGAACTCCTAAAGTCTTTCTATTTCTGCCTTTTCAGCCCTAAGACTATAAGTAAACCCAACGCCTGGCTTTTTCATGTGGGTTCTGGGGCTCAGATTTAGGTCTTGATGTTTGTATAGCAAGTACTTCACTGACTGAGCCATCTCTCTGGCCTGTATTGGGTTGTTTGTTTTCAAGGTAGGGGTCTCATTCTAGTCCAGGCTGACCTAAAACTCACTCTATGGCCCTAGGCAAGCTTTAACTCACAGCAATCCTCCTACCCCTACCTCCTGAGTACTGGAATTAAAGATGAAAGCCACCATGCCCAGCATTTTTTAATAAAAAGACATATATTTCTCAATTATTAATTATGAACTTCATTTGAATCCTGAGTTTAACAAATCAGCTAGAAAAAAATTGAACAGTGAATGGATGTTTGATATAACAAGGAGTTATTTTTGTGATAGATTTGACTTGATTCTGGCATGCTGGGGATCAAATCCAGAACATCATGCTGTATCATTGCCTAGTGTTAGTTTCTTTTTTTTTCAAGGTAAGGTCTCACTGTGGCCCAGGCTGACCTGGAATTCACTCTGTACTCTCAGGGTGGCCTTGAACTCACAGCGATCCTCCTACCTCTGCCTCCCAAGCGAGTGCTGGGATTAAAGGTGTGTGCCACCACACCCAGCTTAGTTTTTAAGAATTCTTGCCAGATGAGCATGGTAAATTCATACATGGTTAAGTTCATCTATGGTAATTTCAGCACTTGGGATGCTGAAGCAAGAGAACTAGGAGTATGAGACAAGCCTGAGCTATATAGTGAGACCCTGTCTCAAAAAATAAAATGGTTTTATTTTAATTAAAGTTTTTGGCTGGGTGTGGTGGTGTATGCCTTTAATCCCAGCACTCAGGAGGCAGAGGTAGGAGGATCAGTAGGAGTTTGAGCCTGAGACTACATGGTGAATTTCAGGTCGGCCTAGGCTAGAGCAAGACCCTACCTCAAAAAAATAAAAATAAAAATAAATAAATAAAAGCTGGGCATGGTGGCACACGCCTTTAACACCAGCACTCAGGAGGCAGAGGTAGGAGGATTGCCATGAGTTTGAGGCCACCTGAAACTACATAATGAATTCCAGGTCAGCCTGAGCTACAGTGAAACCATACCTCAAAAAAACAAAAATCAAAACAAAACAACAACAAAGTGTAGGCAGGGTGTGACAGGGGTATATAGACTATAAAAAAATTTAATCATGCATGGATAATTATTATAGATGGGTGATAGTTATTTTATTCTGTCTACTGAAGTTTTGCATAATAAAAAAGTTAAAAGGAACAAAAAAACCACAAGTTGGATGAGGTGGGGTTTGACAGCCATAACTGAGAATGAAATGGGGGATTGGCAGACTGTGAGGATAATATGGGACCCCAAATGGTGAGCTCAATCAGAGGTCCTGGGCTGTAGGAACAGTAAGTTCTAGAACCAGGTAGGCTCAAGAGCCCTCCTACCTTGTGTTAAACTAGACATTATAATTAGAGTAGCACTTTCTCAAACTTCTATGGCCAGAACATATATATCATACTGGGCTTGGGGTACGAGGGAGGGCCTATGGAGCTTGAAACCTCTGAAGCTTATTCTGCAGAACCTTAAATCAGGATAAGTTCATGCAAATTAAGCCAGTTCTATCTCAGTGTTCTAAGAACCTTGTCGGCTATACTGCCAGGAATAATAATAGCCAAATGTTCATTTCAAAGGGTTCCAGATAATGGCTTGCTGCCCCCTTGTGGGGTCGCCAGAGATTCCCTCCTGGATAGAAGGGTTTCTTCTTCCAGTCCCAAAGCTTCAGGATCTACACTGGACAACCATTAGCTAAAACAGAGGCTGGTCTTCCCCATGCTAGACCGGTCCCACCAGCTTCCTCAGTGCCCTTGCCTCTGTCTATGACTTGCTTCTCCAGTGCCCCTCAAAGTACCCTGTCCTCTATCTCCTCTCCCCTCAGGGCCAATCTTCAGGTCCTGTGTGTCCTTCTTCCTACCACCCAGCTTCTAACCCATCTTGATCTCCACCCCTCAACTCATGCTTCCAATCTGTTGTATATTCCACTACCAGAAAGGACCAGCCCTTCCTCCGAAACAAACACACACACACACACACAATGTAACCATGACCATCAACTGGGCATCTACAGCTCAACACAAGCTGGTACCAGCTGCTTCTTGAGCTTCTGATCACAGCCTCTACCAATCGTCCCCACCACCCTCCAAACTCATAACCTGCCTGCTCTCACCCTGCGGCGTGGCTTGTAGAGACCTCCACAGAGCAGATGATGCATCGCTGCATCCTCCCGGTCCCGGCCACTGCGCACTGTGTCAATCACCTGCAGATCCAGACACGCTCCACTGCCACTCTCCCTCCTGCAGGAGGCAGGGACATGTGTGCTGGGGAGGCCAAGAGAAGAGCAGAGGCAAAGGTGCTAACACAAATCTTCCCGAGAAGGGATTCGGGGAGTGGGCCCAGTGGAGAGGAGCTTGGTGAAGGGTAAGGGGCCTTATGGACTCACAGCAGGTTGGTGACAGAGGTCTCTGCCACAGAATTTCGGCTAGGCATAGAGGGCAGAGTGAGGCCTGCAGAGGACAAGATGTGGCCTCCCTGTAAGAGTCAAGATTGAGATCAGGAAGGTGAATAGTGGCCCAGACGTTCAGAGGACAATCAAGAGAATAACATTAGCAATTATTTTGATTATTTTGTTTTGCTTTTAGCCAGTGCTGAGAATTAAACCCAGGGCCTCACACATGCTAGGTATTACTGAGCTATACCCTCAGGCCTTATTTTGTTCTTTTGCTGTGCCAGGTACTGACACACTTACACTGAATTTGCAGAGTCCAACATAGGTACCTTTATTCCTGCTTTCTTATCACTAAGGAAACTGAGGCTCAGGCAATATAAGTGACTTACCCAAGGTCACAAGCTTGTAAGTACTAATAGTTGAACCGCATCTGCTGACTCCAGAGTCCAGCTGTTCCCACCTTTCTGTACTGCCTGCCAGACTGATTGTCAACACCAGGCCAGGCTGGTTCCTGCAGCTGTGACTTCACAAGACCAACGAGCCAGCTGGGAATTCCAATTCCCTGCTCGATGCTAACAAGCCTGCCTGCCTGACATCCATCTCTGCTGACCATCTGTTCACCTACCACTGGCCTTCCTGGTAACTGCCGGCCTACCTGGTCCACAAAGCTGATGGCATCGCGGATGTTCAGTCTGTAGTACACATCCCAGATCTGGTCCCGGATCCGGTAGGCTGACCGCCGCATCAGCAGCTGACTCAGGTACTTCTTGTCAAACTGTTCCCACCTACAGAGGATGCCAGGCCCAACCCTGAGTACCGACCCCAAAGTATGGCTGGCTAGCCCTTCCTCAATGGGACAGGGACACTGCCAGCACTGGCCTGGGCTTTCTTGGGATGGGTCTCAGCCAAGGAAAATCTCAAAGCTAGTCCCTGCTCTGGTGGCATTTATGGGTTTAGAAGACAGCCATAAGACAATTTTAATTAAAATTATTACTAATTACTGTAAAAATTACAACCATGACAAGAACTATGGAGGATAATTGTAGAATATAATGGGATTTGTCCTAGTCAGAGAGGCTAGACAAGTCCTCTCTAAGAAATCAATGACTGTGGTGCAATCTGAAGGACGAATCAGTTAGGTAAGTAACAGGGAGGTGAAGGAGTGTTCTAGTAGATAGAACTACACCCACTATTATCGCAATAGCCGGGTTTGGACAGTAAGATGGACCCTGAGGCTCTAAACTAGAGTTCATGTAATTAGCAAGAAACTCATCAAAGGCAGAACAGAGCATGAAAGGACTGGAATTTGGCTAGTGCCAGACCATGCAAGGCTGAGCAGACCACCCTTAGGAGCTTTGTCTTATCCTGAGAATGCAGGGATGCCACTGAAGGGCTTCAGGCAGAGGTCACCCAGCCTGAACCTGACTATGTCCCTTCTCTGAAGAGTGGCATATCCCCCATGCTGCCCTGGATGGTGGGGCAGCTGCTGCTGAAGGAGCCTCGGGGCAGCTCCCTCACCTGTCCCTCCAGTAGTGGTAGCCATGGTGCCCCACAACGTCCTCCACTGCAGCCAGAATGTGGTCAAAAGTCTAGAAGGGGGGTGGGTAGGGGGACTGGATCAGGACTCTGCCAAGATAGGAGAAGGGAGAAAGGGACAGGTGGAGGGATGGGGCTCTGGTACCCACGTGCTCATGTAGCTCCTGGTTCAGGGTGGGTTTGTGGTGCTCACTCCTCTTCACCTTCAGCCACTTGACCAGCGGCTTGATGGTCAAGCCCTATGGACAGGTATGAGGTGAGCCCTGCCCTATTCTGTTCCCTGCTACCTTTTTCTCCCTATAATTAAGCCTTAGCTCTGTCCACCCCCCAGACCCCTTTGTACTCAAAGCCTGGGAAGTCAAGTCCCTGCATCCCCCAATGAGAAGACAAGCCCTTGCCCCAGGAGGCTCTAAGACTCCCCCTTGGCCTGCCAAACCCTCTCTTTACCCAACCTCATTGGCACTCCCACCTGCACGATGACTGTGAAGAAGACCACCACAATAGTGGTGGCCACAAAGTAGTCCTTGGCAGGGACCTTGGTCCTGTCCAGTAGGATGACGAGAGCAAAGGCCACAGCCCCCCGCAGGCCCCCATAGGACATCACCACCTGGTCAATCTTGTCCAGAGGGACCAGCCGGAACTGATTCAGCACCCACGTCTGCAGGACTACGCCTACAGCAGGAGGGAGGCCAGCAGGAGCAAGGCGTTGGGAGTGGAGGACACTGGGAGTGGACGGCACCAAGGATCTGGACTAAGGCTTGGCAGGGGCTGGGACAGGTGAGCAATGAGGGAGGCTTAGGAATTGACAAGGATGTGAACTTGGACTGGGGAGTTGTGTGGGAAGAAGGGACAGGGAAGAGCACAAGGAAGCAGAGGGTGCCAGCAATACCGAGGGCTCGGAAGAACAGGATGAAGAAGAGGGTGCCCAGCACCAGCCCAGAGTCCCAGGCCCATTTAGAAGAATCCACAGCTGAGATGCCAAGCAGCATGAAGATGACAGTCTCAGCACAGCTGGCTAGGGTCTTCATCGTATACTTGACAGCTGTACGTGATTTATGGGAGATGTTGGCCTCCACATACTTCTTACAGCCCAGGCCACACATGGTCACCCTGAAAGGGAAAAGCAAGACAGTGTGAGTGAGGTGGGGTCTTGGGGAACTCAGCGTCTGGAATTTGAGTATGCTTCAGGATAGGGGTTTTTCCATCATAGGGTATGAGATTATCCAAGCCAAAGTCCAGGGAAGCATGATAATTGCTAGCAAGTGGAGGTCCTGGGATGAATCCAGATCACCAGGCTTCCCACTCAGTACCTTCTAGGAGAGAAACACGCTGTGACTAACAGGCTTTCTGAGCACCTCTTAGGATGCTATGGCCACCACAGCCAATGGTCCTTTCAGTGCAGCCCATATTTTGGGTAAAGGAAGAGTTAGCCCTTAGGTGTTGAGGGAAGTTCTGGGTGCCAAGACAATCAGTTCTCCTAAGTACTAAGTTTGAGGTGCCCACTACCACAGAAGTTCAGGGAGACCTCTGTATTTCTTAAGGTCTTGCTTCCAGATATATGCAGGTTGACCATCTACAAATCCCCTTCCCTGTGACTTGCCTCAGTGCCCCCAGTACTCACGCAAGAATGGCAGAGAGGGAGGCCATTTCAGCAGTGAGGTAGGCTGCATAAGCCAGGAGGAAGACCAGCAACGGCTCGATGATGCGGACCCGCTTGGTGAAGCGCGTGGTCAGGGCCAAGAGGAAGGCAAAGACTAAGCCCACGGCTGCCCCGCCCAGACTGACCACAAACAGGGAGGCTGGGGGAGGAGTGGGTTGTCAGCAGGACCCTGGCCCGGACCTTCCCCAAGCTGTCTAGTAGGGAGTACAGGAGAACACCCACCATACTCCCTGGAACTCAGAATCCTAGACCAGAATTCCAGGTTAAGCCCCTCCCAGACCCCATTTCTCCATAGAGGAGATGAAGAAATGAGGCAACTGGAACAGCCTCTTCTGTCCTGATCTCAGGTAAATGGGACTCAAAAACCCAGAACCCAGGAGAGGCAGACCTTCATTGTTAGCCAAGTTGGGGGAAATACTGACCGATTCCCTTCAGGTAGTCAGTGGCCTGCACGTTGGCAGAACCCATCTCCACAAAGGAGTTGCAGACTTTGTACAGCACCTGAGTAACAAGAGTACAGTCAGGGGAGGAAAGGGGAGGGGAGGAAAGGGGAGGAGAGGTGGGGAGGCTGTTGGAGTAGGGGAACACTTAGACCTTATTTCTTCCCCAAGGGGCTAAGATGAAAGGTCTGGGCCTAATCAGATGTCTGACTGACCACAGCATGGCTGTCTGGAGTCAGGGTTTGGCTGTCTCCTGAGCGCTCTTACCACAGTGACTGCATCATTGAGCAGGGACTCGCCAAAGACGATGATAAAGAGAGTCTCATTGACATGCACCTCCTCAAAGACAGCCAGCACAGCCACGGGGTCCACTGCTGAGATGAGGCTCCCAAACAGCAAGAAGTCCAGCAGGCCAGCTTGCACTCTAGGAGCTATCAAGGGAGAGACAAGATAGAGCAGTAATTGGTGAAGATGACTCTGCCTCCTACAGCACTCCCTGGGATAATGGCAGAAGTTACCCCCTCCTCCCAAGAAAATAACCATCCATAGGATAAACTCAGAAGTTTCTCTACAAGAAAGAAAGAAACAAAGGATTTCAGGAGACCTGAACTGCCTATGCCTAAGGCCTGGCTTTGACTTATCAGTTGTGTGATATGGGCTCTTGTCTGTCACAACTCTTTTAGCCATACCTCCTCATCTGCCTAAATCACAAGATGGTTGCAATACCCAATTCAGGTGGTACTAGTAATAAACACTGCAGCAACAGTCAGAGTAGTCACAAGCAGGTAGAAGTGGCTGCTGACTGGCCTTATTAAGTAAGATAATAAGAGAGCTGGGCTTGGTGGTGCACACCTTTAATCCTAGCACTCAGGAGGCAGAGGTAGGAGGATCACTGTGAGTTCAAGGCCACCCTGAGACCCCTTAGTGAATTCCAGGTCAGCCTGGGCTAGATAGTGAGACCCTACCTCAAAAACCAAGATAAATAAATAACAACAAAAAGTATAACAAGAGAGCTTTCTCCTATACCTGTGGTTCTCAGCCAAAGGGATGTGACATATACAATTCTCAACAGGAGAGGAACAGCTGAAAACAGTATGAAAAGTAGCACAGGTGGGGCTGGAGAGATGGCTTAGCAGTTAAGGCGCTTGCCTGCAAAGCCTAACAACTCATGTTCAAATCTCTGTGTCCCACGTATCCAGATGCACAGTGGCATAAGCATGCACTGCTGCACATGCACCACAAGAGGGCACAGTCATCTGGAGTCCATTCATAGCAGGCTGAAGGTTCTGGTGTGCCCATTCTCTCTCTCTCAAAAATAATTTTATTTTTAATTTTTAAATTTAATTTTATGGGGAAGAGGGACAAGAAGGTATTGAGAAGCAATTAAAGAATTAAATTGTGTTCTAGAATTAAAATTGTCAGTTAATAAAAATAAATTTTAAAAAAGGAAAGAATCACAAGTGGGATTTGAATATGTCAGATAATCTCTATGAGCCCATTTCCCTATGAACATATTTTAAATAATAATATCTGCTTCAAAAATTTTTCTTATTTGTTTGTTTTTTTTTCCAAGGTAGAGTCTCACTCTAACCGAGGCTGACCTGGAACTCACTCTGTAGTCACAAGCTGTTCTCAAACTCACAGTGATCCTCCTACCTCTGCCTCCCTGGGTGCTGGGGATTAAAGATGTGCACCACCATGCCTGGCTCAAAAGTTTTTAATTTAGCCAGTGCTTAATACATAGTAAGGACCAATACTACCTATTCTTAGAAGTACTACCACCACTACCACTAGGATCTGAGGCCCTCTCTTTCCTTTCTGCCCCACACAGTTCACTTCTTATTAGGAAAACCAGATTGGAATTCCCAGCTGGGAATTGTAAATCTCTCCCTTTACTATGAAAGAAGTTTGAATTACAACATCAGGATTGAATGGAATCCTTGGGTTAGGAAATGAAGGGATCAGGAGAGGGTCTAAAGGCAAAGAACCTCAGTAAAATGGAGACTAACCACTAGACCTGATACCAAATTATTTTAAGGGGCTCTACTTTCTCATCTGGGAAAATGAGAAAATGGGAAAGATTATACTCCAACAGGGCTGCTATGAAGAATCAATAGAAAAGAATGCCCAGTGCAGTGGCTTGCATTTTGTGGATGTAAAATATATATTTATTAAAAATATAGGGGTGCTGGGCATGGTGGTGCATGCCTTTAATCCCAGCATTCAGGCGGCTAAGGTAGGAGAATCATTGTGAGTTTGAGGCCAGTCTAAGACTACAGAATGGGATAGAGTAAGACCCTACCTCAAAAAAAAAAAATAATAATAATAATAAATACAGGGGCTAGAGAGATGGCTCAGTGGGTAAGAGCAGAGGAACTAAGTTTGATCCCCAGCACTCACATTAAAAGCCAGGCATGGCTGTTCACACCTGTAACCCCAGAGCTGAGGGAGGGGGCAATTGGAAGATCTCTGGGACTCTCTGGTTAGCTACCAAAAAATAAGTACCATGTTAAGTGAGAGACTCTGTCTCAAGAAAATAAGGTGGGAGATCAATGTAGAAGGTCATCTGATGTCTTTCTCTTACTTTTGTACACATGCATATGGGGTATATACATCTGCATCCACATACCTGCATAATACACAAAAATAAAAGTAAATAAATAAATAGGGCTGGAGAGATGGCTTGGCAGTTAAGGTGCTTGCCTGTGAAGCCTAAGGACACAGGTTTGATTCCCCACATCCCACAAAAGCCAGATGCACAAGGTGGCACATGTGTCTGGAGTTTGTTTGCAGCAGCTGAAGGCCCTGGAGCTCCCATTCTCTCTGTGGCTGCCTCTCTCTCAAATTAATAAAATATTAAAAAAAAACAAAAACAAAAAAACAGCCAGGCATAGTGGCATACTCCTTTAATCCCAGCACTTGGGAGGCAGAAGTAGAAGGATCACCATGAGCTCGAGGCCACTCTGAGACTACATAGAGAATTCCAGGTCAGCCTGAGCTAAAGTGAGACCCTACCTCGAAAAACAAAACACAAACAAACAAATAAACCAGAAACCTGGGCTGGAGAGATGGCTTAGTGATTAAGGCATTTGCCTGCAAAGCCAAAGGACCCAGGTTCAATTCTCCAAGACCCACGTAAACCAGTGGCATATGTGTCTGCAGTTCATTTACAGCAGCTGAAGGCCCTGTTGCACCCATTCTCTTTCTCTATTTCCCTCTCCCCCTCCCTCCCTCCCGCCCCCCTCTCTCTCATAAATAAAAAGCAAAAACCTGAGTGCAGCCAGAACAGTAAGCCCTTTTAGGAATGGTAAGCTGTGCCTCAGGGAAGCAGGGCTGACAAGTGGCAGTGTGGTAACAGAGGGCAGAAGGCAATAGAGTGTTAATACAGGCTCTCCAGTCTCAACAGCCCACACACAGCTGGGAGCCAGGCCTCTGTTCAGCTGTCATGCTGCACAAGCACAGACTCAACTGGCAGGGACTAAAATGAGTGCTGAAGCCCATATGGAGCCCTGTCTTGAACTCCAGGTGAAAAGAAGCTCCCAAACAGCACCCAGGGAGTGGCTGTCACCAGCGTCTGACCTTCAGAGCTGAAGGAGCGGGGAGTCAGGGAAGATCTGCCAACAGCCCGGGTCTTAGGATCACTTACCCACAAGTCCAGCCTGCTGCAGGCCCCAGAGGGCAACGCCTGTTGTGAAGGCATTCCAGAGCGTGCCCACCACAGCATAGGTGAGGATGGCACCCAGGTTGTCAAAGAATAGGCGGCTAGGCATGAAATAGCCTGAGTCCAACACGATAGGAGGCAGCAGGAAAAGGAAGAAGGTGCCTGGCTCCAGCTGGTACTCAGCTTTCTTGGCTACAGCCAAGACAATGCCCCCTAGCACCAGGCCTAGCAAAATCAGCAGGCAACTTTCAGGGACCAGAGATGTTACCTTCCGGGAGAGGTGAAACACTGCAATGCAAGAAAAGGGCAGCACGTATGAGCACATAGAAGATCCCTCCCACACGCTGGCCCATAACATCCTGTCTCAGGTTAGTTAGTGTCAGAATCCCTGACCCGGGAACCAAGGGAGGAAAAAAGAAACAGACCTCCTATAATCTCCAGCCTCAGGGGCTACAAACCCTCCACTGCAGCAAGGTCTTTGCTTTTTTTTATTTTTATTTTTTTCCTCCCTTTATGACAGTATTCCCTCCTCTCTATTCTCATCCTCAGGGACTGACCCCACCCCTCTCTGACCTCCTTTCACCATAGCTATTATTTGAACTTAAGCAAATGCTAACCAGTCTCCCTTTTTTTAATTTTTAATTTTATTTATATTTGAGAAAGAGAGAGAGAATGGGTCTGCCAGGGCCTTCGGCATGAAAATCAGAGTCTGAGAGATGCAGTTATCTATCCCAAGATCACGGAAGTATTAAATGGAAGACCTAGTCTTCAAACACAAACAGCCTCAATTTAGAGACCTGATATTTTTGTCAGCTAGGTTATGCATAGAGAAAGAGATTGGGGATGGAGAGACGGCTTAAAGGTTAAGGCACTTGCCTGCATGGCCTAAGCACCCATGTTTTATTCCCCAGTACCCATGTAAGCCAGATGCACAAAGTGGAGTATGGGTCTGGAGTTCATTTGCAGTGGCTGGAGGCCCTGGTATACCCATTCTCTCTTGCTTTCTCTCTTTCTCCTTCCCTCTCTCCCTCCCTCTCTCCCTTCCCCCCCCTCTCTGTCATAAATAAAGAAAATATTTATTTTAATTCTAAAAATATAAGATGAGCATGGTAGCTCACACTTTAATTCCAGCATGTGGAAGGCTCAGGCAGGAGAATCATGCCAGCCTGGAATACAGAGTGTATTCTAGGTCAGCCTGGGCTAGAGTGAGACCCTGCCTCAAATAATTTTTTTTTTAATTTATTTATTTGAGAGCGACAGACACAGAGAGAAAGACAGATAGAGGGAGAGAGAGAGAATGGGCGCGCCAGGGCTTCCAGCCTCTGCAAACGAACTCCAGACGCGTGCGCCCCCTTGTGCATCTGGCTAACGTGGGACCTGGGGAACCGAGCCTCGAACCGGGGTCCTTAGGCTTCACAGGCAAGCGCTTAACCGCTAAGCCATCTCTCCAGCCCTCAAATAATTTTTTTTAAGTCAGAATATAGCTCAGTGGTACAGAACATCCTATCAAGTCTGAGGCTCTAGAGTTCTACCAATCCCTGGTACTATCAAAACAAACAAACCCTTAGAGCCAGGTATGGTAGCACATACCTATAATCCCAGAATTTGAGAAGCTGAGAGAGGAATATTGCTGTGAGTTCAAGACTACCTTGGGCTACATAGTAAGATCCACCCAAAAGATAAAACATTTTGTACATTGCTTTAATAGTAAGCAATCAATACGTGTTACTGCTAGTATGCTATGATAAATATCAATATATTACATTATTATATATTATAGTTAGGGATCTCTAACTATAATTGTGTATGTGTGTATATAAATATCCTCCTAGAAGCATTGTAGCCCTCCTAACTTAATGTGCACTTCATTATATGGACTCAGTTTAAAAAGCTTTGCATGCTGGAGAGATGGCTTAGTGGTAAAGGCACTTGCCTGTGAGGCCTAAGCACCCAGGTTTGATTCCCCAGTACCCATGTAAAGCCAGATGCACAAAGTGACACATGCATCTGGAGTTCATTTGCAGTGACTAGAGGCCATGGTGTACCCATTCTTTCCCACCCTCCCTCTCTCTCCCTCTCTCTCTCTCAAAATATTTTTAAAAAATTTTTTTCCCTGGAGCTACAGAATGAGTTCCAGGTCAGCCTGGACTGGAGTGAGACCCTATCTCGAAAAACCAAAAAAAAAAAAAAAAAAAAAATTTTTTTTAAAGCATTGGGTTTAGTAGTCAGGTGTCCACACTTTCTTCTTGCCTTACCAGTTTCTAATTATGTGATCTCAGGTAAAATATTGAATTTACTTAAACTTCCATTTCTTTTCTGTAATATGGTGGAAATAGCCATCACAAAGGGAATAAAGAAAACAATATGAAGTGTGAAAATGTGTCTAGTATAATGTCAAGTGTAGGGTAGATTCTCAACAATTGATTATTTTATTTTGTTTATTTGAGAGAGAGAGAGACAGAGAATGGGCACGCCAGGGCCTCTAGCCACTGCAACTGAACTCTAGACACATGTGCCACCTTGAGTATCTGGTTTTATGTAGATACTGGGGAATCAAGCCTGGGTCCTTTGGTTTAGCCAGCAAGTCCCTTAACTGCTCTCCATCTCTCTAGCCCCTTAACAAATATTAATTAAATTTCACCTTGGGGTGGGGGGAAACATGTGTCTAGGAAAAGAGGAGAGAATAATGAAAGGGGGGCTTCTAACACTATTGCTATATTGTCCCTTAAAATAAATACAGTTCTTAGACAGGATATATGGCTTAGCAGTTAAGGCACTTGCCTATGAAGCCTAAAGACCCAGGTTTGATTCCTCAGGACCCACATAAGCCAGGTGCACAAGGTGGCACATGCATCTGGAGTTCATTTGCAGTGGCTGGAGGCCCTGGTATGCCCATTCTCTCTATCTGCCTCTGTCTCTCCAATAGATTATATATATGGTTCTCCCTTGGGCCCTTCATCTTTCTCCATACAATCTCTGAAGTGATGGTGGAGGAAACCTCCCCATTAGCCTGTGTGTGAGCTCCTATGCCAAAACAATGCGTTCTGGAAACTGCACCCAAAGGACCCAAGACTGTCCCTAGCATAGTGAAGTCTACATCAATATGTGTTGGATAAAAGGTAGGAACTTTCTGGTAATGAAACTGGGAAGTGTTCCTGAACATTTTGCCTATATTTTCCAACCTATCTGAGGATTTGGGGAGGGGAAGCTGGTGAGAAGGGAGAGGTCTTCTTACTCTATAGGAGGTGTCATCCAAACTAGAAAAAGCATTATGATGCATGAAAGAAACTATACCTGTTGCTATAAACCCTAACACAAAAATTCTTCCATAACCCACAGATTTTCCACAAACCCAATCTTTAGTCCAAACCGAAGGCCAGTATCATCTTGTTGCAGCTGGGCCTCCAGAGATCAGTCACAGCTTCCTCCACATTCAGCCTGGCCTTTGATGTCCCTCCTCTCTCCTTTCAGGGACCCTATTTCAGCCTTGTCTCCTCAGCATATATGCACCAGTCCCAGCCCTGCAATCCAAGACCTATCATAAAAGCCAGCTCTCTGGCAGAATCAGGCTCCCTGAAGGTATTTAGAGTTCCACTTTCCATTATTAATCCCTGGGCTGTCAAGGCAGACTGGAAAGATCTGTTCTTGCTCAACCCCCACCCCACCCCCAGCAGTGTCCCTGGCAGGGAAGGGGGCAAATTTTAGGCTGTGGCATTCATGAAGTCTGTATTGGTGAGACTGGAGTACAGGCTGTGCCAGCATAAATGGGGAGTGAGTAGCAACACTCAGCTATAATTAGTCACCCCCACAACAAAGCCTGCACAACGGAGAGAAAGGAGGAGGGTCTCTGTTGGGAGGAGGTGCCCACTGGCTGCTCAGAAGGGGGAGCGGGATGGAAAGGACAGGCAAGGAAAAGCAGCTGTATTGAGGTGAGGAGGTTAGTTTGAAAGCACAGCCTTCAGTGTTGTGGGGTCAGATGGAGATTGGACACAATATGAAAGCACCTAGGGTAAACAGCACACAGTAAAGCCCCAATAAGTGGAAGTTTCTTATACCCCGAAGAGGAAGGAATATGAACTTGAAGGGTTGGGGAAGCACATCTAGGCACCAGAAGGCCGAGGCATTTTTAAGTGTGGTACAGAGGTGAGCTATACAGGAAAAGTAGCCGCTTACTATCTCAAGAGAATGGACCCTTGGCCATGGCCTCCAGTGAAGGAAGGTTTCTTAGAATCTAAATACCTGGGTTCCCGGGAGAATACTATCTCCTGGATGTCCCCAAGCATCCTCACCATGGACAGATTTCTGAGAGACTAGGCACTGGTGGAGGAGCGACCTTAAGGAGATTTACTGAGGGAGGCTCACTGCAGGGAAAGGGGTGAGCAGAGAGAGCAAAGGAGCCCAAAGATGGAGCTGGGGGTGGGAGGCGGGCAGCTAACCCTTCAGGAAGGCAAACCCTCAGAGATCTCGCGGCAAGACGGAGGAAGGAGACCTACAAGAGGAGACACGGAATTGGATCTGTGGAATCCGAACCTAAGTCCCTTTACAGGACAAGAAGTGGGCCTATCTAGACATCCAGGGGTTGGGGGCGGGTCCGCAGCCGGCCGCCGGCCTGGCGCACGCACGCACGCACTCACCGATTTTGGCCAGGCTGGCCACTAAGATCCACAGGGCCACCAGGTAGGGCGCCTCCACCTCGTGCCACTGCCAGCGGAAGAGCTCCAGACCTGGAGGAGGCTCGTCCCGCGACACCAACTCCTGAGTGGGCTCTGCTGTGGTCCCCGCCCCGGCCATGGGCAGCCCTAGCAGGGGCAGTGCGGCGCGCAGCATCCTGCAGCCGGCCTCGCTGCCCTCCCGGAACCGCACGACCGCCGGCCCCGCGTCGCTGCCGCCGCCTACCGGGCGCCCTCGCGTCACAGGCACGTGGGGCTCGCTGCCCCCAATCCGGGCTCCGATACCCCCAGGCCAGGTCTGGACTCTGAGACCCTGCCCTGGACGCCCGGAGTCAAGATCCCCTTCTCCATCTCCTCTAGACCAGCCCGCGTCCTGAAACGCACTCCCACACACCACCCCTCGCCCAGATTGCGGGGAGGGAGCCACTACCCCCGCCCCAGGGCCGCGGGAAGAGCCGCCCAGCCCAGGTGCCCAGGCTGCGGGACCCGGCGCCACGACGTGAGAACGCCAGGGGGCACTACGCCGCCGCCTTCCGCACAGCCCTTTGGAAACCCGGGACCCCCTTCGGGTCCCCTCCCGGACCAGAGCTGCGCACGCGCACTAGGCACCCTCGGAAATCCTTGATGGACAACGCTGCCCACAATGTCCCCAGAAACCTAGGCCCGAGACTAAGTCTAGCTCATTTCGGCTGGAAAAGGTAGCTTGTACCTCTTCTTTTCCGCGCCGACTGGCACCACCTTTCTTTTCCCTCAAACTGGGGAGTTCCATTCACCTTTTCCCATGTAACTCCTTTAAAAGTAGGAGCGATCTACCTAATTTGGGACATTTGGCTCATCTGGCTCCTCCACTTCTCAGTCAAGCTGAGGGTACCCATCCCACTTCTTTCCCCACACTGACGGGAACATGTGCTACCTGCCTCCTCAAGCTGACTCATTCCATTCTGTTTCGAGAAAGGACACCCGTCCTCTTTTCCCCATAACTGAAAGGAACTGATTTTATCTTTCTTCAAAGCGGTGAAATCTACTTCACTTTTTATTTTTATAAATTATTTTGGTTTGTCGAAGTAGGGTCCCGCGCTAGCCCAAGCTGACCCGGGATTAAACTATTGTAGTCTGAGGCTGGCCTTGAACTCACGGCGATCCTCCTACCTCCACCTCCCGAGCGCTGAGGATTAAAGGCGTGCTCCACCACGCCCAGTTTATTTTCACTTCTTGTTCCAAACCGAGAGACCCTTTCTCACTGCTTCCCCCAAATTAAAAGAAATGCTTTCGCTTTTCTCTCAGACTGAGATTTTTGGGTCCATCTCGTCCCCAAAATTAAGGGTGATTTAGCTCAGGGAGATTATTTTAGGAGACTTCCGCCCACCCTTATCAACCCTCCCTCCACCCCCACTTCAAAGAGGCTCAGCCTTTCCTACCCTAAACCTAAAGAAAGACTCCCCGCCCGCCAACCCGCCCTCCGCGCTCTCCTAGGCGGAGCTCACGCTCTACTTTTCCCGCCCTCCTAAGCCAGGGAACTAACGGGATCGCCTCCTCGGCGGCGAGTGGCCGACTCAAGCCCCACCCCCGACAGCAGCCCACCCCCACCCCGCGCGCGCTGCGGGCCTGGCCTTGGCTCCACCCCCTTCCTCGGCCCCGCCCCCGCCTGGCTCCACCCCTCCAGCCGCGTCCGGTCCGGCCCGGCCCGGCCCAAACCTCGGAGTTAGTCTTAAATTGGAGCTGCGGCGGGACGGGGACCCGAAGGCGCGCCGGGTGCTAGCCGGTGGCCGGAGACATGGCGGGCGGGGAAGAGCGCGGGGACGGGGAGCCGGTATCCGTGGTGACCGTGAGGGTGCAGTACCTGGAAGACACCGACCCCTTCGCCTGTGCCAACTTCCCGGAGCCGCGCCGGGCCCCCACCTGCAGCCTGGACGGGGCGCTGCCCCTGAGTGCGCAGATACCTGCGCTGCACCGACTGCTGGGGGCGCCTCTGAAGGTGAGCGGCGTGCGGGCGGAGGTTGAGGTGGTGCGCTTGGGAAAGCCGGTGGGAGGGGATGCCTCTTCGCGAGAGGCTGGACGGGGTGCTTCCCTCGGGGAGCAGTCTCCCGCCGGGGTCTCCCCGGATTTTACGCTGCTCCGCCTAGCGGGGAAGAGGCTCTCGAATCGAGGGGACTCGATGGAAGGGAAATGGTAGTTTCTGCACTCTTCGTGGGGAATGAGGCCAGAATGAGGAGGTGCTCGGGGGTCCACTCGCTGCCTTCTGCGAGTGCTGCTGCCGCCCCCCCCCCCCCGGGGTAGTCTGACAGCGGCTGTAGCGGACCTGGAAGGCGGTGCTTGTGGAAGCAGCTTTCACCTGCTTTCAGGTAAGGGTGTGGGCGGGGCCGCAAGGAGGAGCAGTCTTGGAATGGGTCCCAGGACTTGGAGTGGATCCTGGAGGATGGGTTGGGCCCTGTGGGATAGGCTCGCCGCTGGTGGAGAGGGCTCCGTCCGAGAGTGCTGGCTGGGAAGAGATTCATCAGGTTGAGGGGAGTCCCCGACGAGGGCTGCGTGGCTGCCCCGAGGGGGAAAAGCCCTTTGAGTCACCGCCGGTGGCCCAGGCTTGGTAGGGAAGGGGGCGGGCACGGCTACTTTTAAAACCTGGGGCCTGCCCTAATTTGCCATTGCTTCTAGGCCAACTTTCTATAGTATTAAAGAGGCCTTATTCCAGATGGTCAGCTGGACCTCTCCTGCACTCGGTCTTGCCTCCTGCAGCCCCAGTATGCAGCCCTTTCCGGCAGGCTCTTTCCGGGCCCCGGACTCCTAGGCGCACTACCACCCTCTCGGGTTCCCTGGCAGCTCCTAGAAGTGAGGAAGAGGGAGGGAGTCGGTGGGGGTGCCTCAGCTGGACGCTGAGTTGCGCAAATATGCCCCCTGGGCCCAGGGTCTCCCTTGGAATGTGCCCCCGGGCTCCGGGGGCCCCCAGCCTGCATTCCTGGCGCTGGGGCCAGCTCCGCCTCTGAACGCGGGCGGGAGGGGTCGAGAAACTATTGGCCTGGGGAGTGGCAGATGTCCAGGCAGAGCCCCAGCTTGAAGACCACGGCTGGAAGGATGCAGCATGCCTGTCCACCTCCAGAGTTTTCAGACCCCTCTTGTCCTGTTCTGTGCAAAAGGGAGTTGGAAGTAGCACGTCCAGCCTGAGGTCACTTAGTCTGAGGACTAGAGAGCAAGGGGTGCTGAGCTGAAACCATTTAGCCTCTAAACTCCTGGAAGTCCTTGTCCAGAAATAATAAGGCTAGAGCGCTGGAGGGAAGGTAGCAGTCCATTCTTCCACTCTAGGTTATCCCTCTTCACCACTGGGAGCTCATAACCTTTTCCTCCTCGTTTAGAAAACCCTTTTCCTGCACGTCTTTAGCATGCACAAACTGGGCCCTGAGTTCATTCCCCTGCAGAGAGAGGAAAGGGGGTGGGGTGGGATTGTAAGTGCCTACCCACCAGATGCTGTATGGTGTTATCCCTGCCCAGCTGAGGACGCTCCTGAAGAATGAAGAATGTGTTAACTTTCCCCCACCCCAACTCAGTACTTCCTGGTATGGCCAGGTTCAGAATTTCCCACCCGGAGCACCTGAGAATTGACCCCCCCCACACACACACACACACATAGAGGCTTTGGGAAAGGCACAAAGTTACCACACTGCCTGGAGCCAAGACTCCCGGGAATTGACAGCTGTGCCAGGAATGGTCAGATGCACTATGATGTACTTGTCCCAAATATAAACTGTGACCACAGACCCAGAATAGAAGGCAAAAGGAAGAGGGACTGAGAATGGGGCAGGGACATCAGAGGGCTGGGGGCAGGGGCATAGGGCTTCTTGCAGGAAATGTCAACAACTGGTTCCTCCCCAAGTTCTATAAGTGTGTGCCCCACAGGCACAGACATGACTCAGGTCTGCCTTACTAGCATTCTAGCAGGGAGAGATGCCCGGGAAACCTGGCATCAGTGTTGCAGGCTACCCAACAGAAATAAGAGGGAAGGTTTCTCTACTGGCTGCTTCATTTGTGTATAATTATCCAGCAGATGATAGGTCACAATCAAGTAATCTCTGCTTTCCCACTCTGAGCAGTGGCCTCCAACATCTCTACCCTACATCCTTCCTGGGTGTGTATAGAGGCGGGCCCACTCTGCCTGGGGCTCCATCACTTGGGCCTAGGGTTTCCCAGTGGGACTCTCTTTTTAAACCATTCAGAGCTAGTGGGTCTGAGATAGCTTTGCTCATTTCCTCCAAGTCTAGGAGGAAGCTCCTGGCCACAGCCTCTGACTCATCTCCTGGCCTGGTTGGTTGGTGGGGGGAGCCTGTCAGTGCCCTGTGCCAGGCCTAGTGTCCCCAGAAGAACTCAGCAGTGTCTTTCTCCCATCTGTGCCAGACAGAGCCTCTGAAAAGGTTTCTGAGACCCAAAGGTCCTACCATGTCTAGTGAGTGTACCACTGACATCTCCCTGGGTTTGGGACAAAGGGACCTGGAATGCTTCTTGACCTTGCTGTAGAGGCTAGAATCCTCTCTTCCTGGCAGCAAAGATAGCCCTTAAATATCTTGTCATTATCATCAGCTTTGTGTCTGTAGCCAGCAGTGAGTGAAGATCTGAGTAGGATAAGAGTACCAGACTATGTCCTGACTCCACTCCAGCCTCTGCTTACTCTTCAGACCTTGTGGCAGGAGGGCTCAAGTTTGGACCTAATTTGTGTGTGTGTGTGTATAAAAATATATATATTTCTTTTTCTTTTTTTGCACAGTACTGGGAATCAAACTCAGGATTTCATGCAGGCTAGGCTACCACTAAGCTAGACTCTAACCACTCTGTTCTCCCCTAGGACTATTCTCTTTTGACAGGATAGTTTTACAGGCTCTCAACTCTTCTGCCTCAGCCTCTTGAATGCTTTTAGTTTAGGCCTATACCACTGCACCCATCCCCCTGATGATTAAGGGTTCTGTGAGGTACTCTGATGATAAACTGAACATTTTAGCCCCTGCTATGGAAGTCTGGAAGACTATAGAAGATTGAAGTGGAAACACAAGTTGTAACTTCTCAGTCTTCCCTACAGTCTGAATATTTCATCTGCTGGTCATCTGGGCTAGAGAAGCTAGGCTGCAGCCTGATGAGAGACCCTAGGACCTAGGTCCTGGTGTGTGCCCATTCATTTGTGTTCCCAGTTTGGGGTATTTACAAAGTACAGGAGCTGAGGAGTGATCTCTAGCCCTTGGCAATATTGTATATAGACCCTAGCCCTGAGTTTACTTCTTCAATGTTTCTGGAACATTGCCAAGGCCCACCCATCAAGATCCTGGTCATTTAGCCCTGGTTCCATTCAAGGCTGTGCTTTACTGGGGCAGCTAATTGATTTTTTGTTTTTGTTTTTGTTTTTCAAGGTAGGGTCTCACTCAAGCCCAGGCTGACCTGGAATTCACTGTGTAGTCTCAGGCTGGCTTTGAACTCATGGTGATCTTCCTAATTCTGCTTCCCAGGTGCTTGGGCTAAAGTAAAGGAGTGTGCCACTACACCCAGCTGCTGCTGCTTTTTTTTTTTTTTTTTTGAGACAGGGTCTGTAGCCTGGCTGGCCTAGACCTCCATGTTATAGACCAGCCTGACCTTAAATTTGTGACACCTTCCTCTGTCTATTGGAAGTTGGGATTATAGAAGTTCATCATCACCACACCCAGCTAATTTCCTGAATATTTTTTAGCTTTTTAAAATTTTTTTTACTTCTTTACAAGTAGAGAGAAGACAGAGACAGACAGAAAGAATGTGTGCATCAAGGCCTCCAGCTGCTACAAATGAACTCCAGATATATGCACCAATTTTTCCATCTGGCTTTATGTGGGTACTAGGGAATGTATGCACCACGTTTTCCATCTGCCTTTATGTGGGTACTAGGCAATTGAATCGAGGTGGTTAGGCTTTGCAGGCAAGCCCCTTAACTGCTGAGCCATCTCTCCAGCCCAAATTTCATGAATTTTTGAGACTTGATTTTCTTAACTATTAAAAAAAAATCAAATGAAATAAGTAGGATGGTGGCTCATTCCTGTATTCCAAGCATTCAGAAGGCTGAGGCAGAAAGACTGCCATGAGTTTGAGGCCAGCCTGTACTAAAGTATGAAATTCTGCTAAGAAGAAAAGAGGACTGAGGATGTGGCTCAGTGGGTAGATTGTCTACTTAGCAAGCATGAAGACCTGAGTTTGATCTCAAGCAAAACCCCAGCTTGGTGGAACATACCTGTGATTCCAGCAGGAGGATCAGAAATTCAGTCATCCTTATCTGCATAGTGAGTTTGGGGCCAGCTTGAGCTACATGAAACCTTGTCTCAAAACAAAACAAACAGAAAAAGAAAAGAAGCATCCTGAGCCAGGCAGGCATGGTGTCACAATTCTATAAATACACCAGCACGACAGGTGGAGGAAGAAAGGTCATAAGTCATCCTCCCCTACATGGCAAGTTTGAGGCTAGTGTAGACTACATGAGACCCTATCTCAAAAGGAGAAGAAGAAAGAAAAGAGGAAAAAGAAGAAAGGAAAGGAAAAGGAAAGGAGGAGAGGTGACTCAGCAGTTAAGGCACTTACTTGCCTGCAAAACCAAAGGACTCAGGTTCAATTCCCCAGTACCCACATAAAGCCAGATGCACAAGGTAGCACATGTGTCTGCTGTTTGTTTGCAGTGGGTTAGAGGCCCTGGTTTGCCCATTCTCTCTGTCTTTCTCTTTGTCAAATAAATAAATAAAATAAATTTTTTTTTAAAAAGCTGGGCATTGTGGAACATGCCTCTAGTCCCAGCATTCTGGAGGCAGAAGTAGGAGGATCACTGTGAGTTCAAAGTCACCCTGAGACTACATAGTGAATTCCATGTCAGCCTGGGCTAGACTAAGACCCTACCTCAGAAAACCAAAAAATAGGGGCTGGAGAGATGACTTATTGGTTAAGGCACTTGCCAGCAAAGCCAAAGGACCCAGGTTTGATTCCCCAGTACCCACATAAAGCCAGATGCACACAGGGGCACATGCATCTGGAGTTCATTTGCAGTGGTTAGAGGCCCTGGTGCACCCATTCTCTATGTCTCTCTATATGCCTCTCTCTAATTTAAAAAAAAAAAAAAAAAAAAAAAGGCCAACCTGAGACTACATAATGAATTCCATGTTTGCCTAGGCTAGAATGAGGCCCTACCTAAAAAAAGAAAAACGATAATAATAATAAGCTGGAGAGATGGTTTAGTGGCTGAGATGTTTGCCTGCAAAGCTAAAGGACCCAGGTTTGATTCCCCACTACTCATGTAAAACCAGATGCACAAGGTGGCACATGTGTCTAGAGTTCATTTGCAGTGGCTGGAAGCTCTGGTATGCCCATTCTCTCTCTCTTTGCTTCACTCTCTCTAATAAAATTAAAAAAAGAAGCAAGCTGGGCATGTTGGTACATGCCTTTTAATCCCAGCACTTGGGAGGCAGAGGTGAGAGGATCACTGTGAGCTTGAGGCCAGCCTGAGACTACATAGTAAATTCCAGGTCATCCTGGGCTAGAGTAAGAACCTACCTCAAAGAAACAAAAAACAATAACAACAAATGTAGGTGGGGGCCGAGGGGAAGAGGCAGTGTGTTATCTGGCACTGAGGAGGCATAACAAGGCATAATTCCCTCACAAAAAGCCATCTTTGTCATCTCATCCAGGAAGTCAGTGTAGCTGGACACACATGATAAGAGGAAAGGAGGATATTCAGAGCACAGGGCCCTGCATTTATAGGAAACAGAAAAAAGTGCTTTGGCATTTAAAATTCTACCCTTTCCATCTTCTTTTTATTTTATTTATTTATTTATTTATTTATTTATTTAAGACAGAGAGAGGGAGAGTGAGAATGGGCACACCAGGGCCTCTAGCCACTGCAAATGAACTCCAGATGCATGTGCCACCATTGTGCATCTGGCTTACATGGGACCTGGAGAACCAAACCTGAGTCCTTAGGCTTCATAGGCATGCGCCTTAACCACTAAGCCATCTCTCCAGGCATATCTCCATCTTCTTTATATCTGCCCTGGATATTCATTCTCACCTAATGTATATATTAGGGAGTAGACACCTTGGTCCTACATATGAAACCGTATGCATGTCTAGCATGGTGGTCCTTGCCACTAATCCTAGCTGAGCCAGGACAATCAGAAGTTAGATAGTGAGTTATATATATCAGCTATATAGTGAGTTTGAGGCTATCTTGGGCTATATGAGATCCTGTATTTAAAAAAAAAGGGGGGGCTGGAGAGATGGCTTAGTGGTTAAGGTGCTTGCCTGCAAAGCCAAAGGACCTAGGTTCAGTTCCCCAAGATCCACCTAAACCAGATGCACAAGGTGGCACATGTGTCTGGAATTTATTTACAGTGGCTGGAGGCCCTGCATGCCCATTCTCTCTCCCTCCCTCCCTCCCTCCCTCTCCCTCCCTCTCTCTCTCTTTGTCAAGTAAATAAAAATAATAATAAAAATTAATAATAAGGCCAGGCATGGTGGCACATGCCTTTAATTCCAGCACTTGGGAGGCAGAAGTAGGAGGACTGCCATGAGTTCAAGGCCACCCTGAGACTACATAGTGAATTACAGGACAGCCTGGGCTAGAGTGAGACCCTGCCTCGAAAAAAAACAACAAAAAATAAATAATAAATGAAGCCATACTTTAGGAGGCTAGGATGTAACTCAGTGGTAAAGTGCTGGTACAAAAAAAAAAAAAAAAAAAAAGCTCTGGGTTTGATTTCTAGTATGATTAAAAGAAGGGGGTCCTGGAGAGATGGCTTAGCCATTAAGTGCTTGCCTGTGAAGCCTAAGGACCCCGGTTTGAGCCTCAATTCCCCAGGACCCACGTTAGCCAGATGCACAGGGGGCGCACGCATCTAGAATTCGTTTGCAGTGGTTGGAGGCCCTGGCACGCCCATTTTCTCTCCCTCTCTGCCACTTTGTCTCTCTCTGTCTGTTGCTCTCAAATAAATATATAAATAAATAGGGCTGAGACACATAAGGTGATGCAAGCACAAGGTCATGCATGCACACGCGTGCGCGCGCGCACACACACACACACACACACACACATATACACACATGTTTGGAGTTTGACTGTAGTAGCCAGGGACCCTAGTGCACCAATTCTCTCTCTCTCTCTCTCTCTCTCTTTCTCTCTCCCTCTCTCTCTCTCTCTCATTAAAAAAAAAGTGAAAAATATTGGGCTGAAGAGGTGGCTTAGTGGTTAAGGCACATGTCTGTGAAGCCTAAGGACACAGGTTCAATTCTCCAGGTCCCATGTAAGCCAGATGCACATGGTGGTGCATGCAATCTGGAGTTCATTTGCAGAAAGAATTGGTATACCCAACTCTTTCTCTCTCTAATAAATAAAAATAAATCTTAAAAGCCGGGCGTGGTGGCGCACACCTTTAATCCCAGCACTCGGGAGGCAGAGGTAGGAGGATCGCCATGAGTTCAAGGCCACCCTGAGACTACAGAGTTAATTCCAGGTCAGCCTGGACCAGAGTGAGACCCTACCTCGAAAAACAAAAAAAAAAAAAAAAAAAAAAATCTTAAAAATAAATATTTTTTAAAAAGTAAAAAAAAATAAAAGTAATAGGGCTGGAAAGATGTCTCATTGGTTAAGGCACTTGCCTGCAAAGCCTAAGGACCCAGGTTTGATTCCCCAATACCCATGTAAAGCTAGATGCACAGGTGGCACATGTATCTGGAGTTTGTAGTGACTAGAGGCTCTGAGTGTGCCCATTCTCTCTCTCCCTCTCTCTTTGCAAATAAATAAATAAACAAAATATTTAAATAAAAATAATAAGAGAGCTGGGTGTAGTGGCGCACGCCTTTAATCCCGGCACTTGGGAGGCAGAGGTAGGAGGATCCTGTGAATTCGAGGCCACCTTGAGACTACATAGTGCATTCCAGGACAGCCTGGACTAGAGTGAAACCCTACCTCAAAAAAACAAAACAAAATAATCATAATCCCTCCTAAACCCACACTTATGTTAACAATTCTAAGTAGCCTCACTGAAGCACAACAAAAGACAAAAGTAGAAGAGAGGCTAGTTGGGAAGAGGAAAGGGCTCAATAGGAGTAGGAGGGGGATAAGAGAGGCATTGGTGGTTGAATATGATACATTATGGACATGTATTAAATTGTCAAAACTAAAATAATAGCAAACATATGTAACCAGTGAATTTGGGCTGCCTGAAAAGCCTGAGCCTGGAGAGTAGAGAAACATGGGCAAGAGGCCAAAGTGAGCAGAGCTTGGGAAGAATGGGGGAGGGACTACCCCAAGACCTATGCCACAGATGTGAGGAAGACAAGAGCCAGGATGGAGAATGTGGCCCTATACTGTGCTGACCCTAAGGGTTTGGGTTTGCTTAAGCTTGGCTCAGCCCCAGGGTGTTAGAAACAAGGCCCAGAGGTTTGGCTTTCAGAATGAGCCCAGGAAGGGACCAGGAGTGTGAGGGATAAGTACCATCCTGCTGGCAGGAAGTCTTAGCCTTTTGTTGTTGTTGCTGCTGTTTTTTTTTTTGTTGTTGTTGTTGTTTTTTCCGAGGTAGGGTCTCACTCAAGCCCAGGCTGACCTGGAATTCACTATGTAGTCTCAGGCTGTCCTCAAACTCATAGTGTCCTCCTACCTCTGCCTCCTGAGTGCTAGGATTAAAGGCATATGCCACCATGCCCCACAATCAATTTACCCTTTTTTGCTGTTGTCCCAACTGTAGCTTTCCACTTCCCACCTTACCCAGGACAGGCAGCTGGGACACAGAGGAAAGTTGACATGGAGGTTCTAAATGTTAGCCCTGGTCCTCCTCCCCAGAATGGAGCCCTAGTTAGACTGGGCAAGTGAAGTAGCTGTGGAGACCACTTCTACACCCATGGAGAAAAGCTAAACCTGCTCAGCTGAGGAGGTTGGGGTGGTGGGCTTTTAGCCTTCTAGATTGCTCTGTGCCCTAACCCTCACCTGCAGGGAAAGGGTAATTCTCTGCTCACTTGGGATAGATCAAGGGTGCATGCAGGAAGGGAAGACTGCATGGTAGGCCTAATCTCTGGATGTGCCACATTTGCCTTTTGTGCAGATACCTGGGTATGTGACTGGTGACTGGGTGTTTACAGTATTTACAGCAGTGTTCTCTTCCCTTTTCTTAGAACTCATGGAAATTGTGAATCCCACATATGTAAATGTTTTTTCTGAGTTAAATCTGAATGTCTCCCCTATTGGTGTCGTAAGTTAGGAAGAAACAGTATCTGAGTCGGGCTGTCTTCTGAATATAAAACCAGCCTAGTTTGTGAATGTTTGAATGAATGAGCTGTTCTGTCTATATGTAATTTAAGGAGAATCTAGGCAGGGGGGTGCCTCTGGGGAAGGTATGTATAGGATCCCCAAATCTTCTGCAAAATGTAGTACCTTGAAGGTGGGGACAGTAGGCTCCTGAATCATGGGAAGAGGAATCAGGAGGCATGTGAAGCTGTCCTTAGCCATGCTGGCCCTAGCAAGGTACGCCAGCCCTGGGATCTTGCAGCCTCTCTCAGATCTTTTTCTCAAGTAAGCCTTGGAGAAAATGACGGCTTCCTGGGAGGAGAGAGAAGCCAGACTCGCCCAAGGCGCCCAAAGAAGGGCAGTCAGCCAGGCAGGAAGTGGGACAGAGAACAGGCTGGAGTGTTTGTCCTGTGTCCCATGTCTCATGTCCCAGGCTAGGGGGAGGTCACCCGAGAGCCCCATAGGCTAACTACCAGGAAGGAGCCAGGTTGGGTTGTGAGGCAGGAGCAAGGGTGCTAAACAGAAACAGAAGGGCAGGGCTGATCAAACAACAGGACAAATGTTGGAGTGACTTGCCCAGTGACATAGAAACCAGGAGACCCTCTGTGTCCCCAGAGGTGTCCTCATTGTGGACCATAGCATCTGAAGAGCAACCACTCAATAGAGGGGACTTTGATTAGCCATGCATATCAGTACTGTGCTATGGGGGAAATATCTAGGAGGGAAAGACACAGTTACCCTCAGATTGTTGGGCGTCACCTCATTCAGGCCTTTCTGTAAGTACTCATCAAGGGGCCAAGTAGTATGGAAAAGGAGCCAGGCTTGGAGGAGGGAAATAGTGGGAAAGGCACGGTGGAGGGTCTGATTGGATCTGGGGACTATTGTATCTGTAGCCCCATGGGGGGGGGGGGGGACAAAGCCCCTGAGGCCTGGAGGGTCTGGGGAATGCTGGCAAACTACAGTATACACACACACACCTTCAGACTCTCCCAGTTGGGTTTGCACTACCTTAAGTAGTTCACACTCTGGGCTTTAATGCTTTGTGGCTGCAGCTTATCACCCACAAGTCTGTGAACTTCCTTGAAGGCAGCAGCTTCCGGCCATCTTCTCCCCTGGGCCTTCCTCATTTATGTTTATTAACTCAGCAGGTTTTTTCATAAGCATGTGCTGTGTGCAGAGGGCTATGCTAGGCTGTACAGATATAGTAGGGAACAAGACAGGAAGGGTGTCTGAATCCTGGGGACACAATTAATGAAGGAGCAGAGTGTCAGGGAATTGTAATGCTGTGAGGAAGGCCACAGGAAAAAACAAACATGGAGCAGAGCAGGTAGTGTGGCATTGGCTAGGCAATTCAGGAAAGCTTTGCAAAAGGGAGTTTGGCCAGGTGTGGTGGTGCACGCCTTTATTCTCAACATTTGGGAGGCAGAGGTAGGAGGATCACTGTGAGTTTGAGGCCACCCTGAGACCACATAGTGAATTCCAGGTCAGCCTGGGCTAGAGCAAGACACTACCAGGAGAAACCAAAATAAATAAATAAATAGTTTATTTTAGCTCACGGTCTGGAAGTCTGAGTCCAAAATCAGGTGGCCTTACCTCTTTGGGCCACTGGTGGGAGCAGCACATCATGGCAGCCGAGCATGGCAGTGCAAACCACTACTTGTTCCTCAAGAGCCAGGAAACAGAGAAAAACACACCGGTGCCTGGGGAGATTGCTCAGTGGTTAAAGGCACTTGCTTGCAAAGCCTGCTAGCCCGGAATTCAATTCCCCAATACCCACAAAAAGCCAGATGCACATATGTCTAGAGTTCCTTTGCAGCAACAAGAGGCTCTGGTTTGCCCATACAGCTCACGCTGTCTCTCTCTCTCTCTCTCTCTCTCTCTTGTTTTTGTCTTTCTAGGTAAGGTTTCACTCTAGCCCAGGCTGACCTGGAACTCACTAAGTAGTTTCAGGGTGGCCTCGAACTCACAGCAATCCTCCTACCACTGCCTCCTGAGTGCTGGGATTAAAGGCGTGCGCCACCACACTTGGCTTTTCTCTCTTTATTATTTATGCTCACATAAATAAATAAATAAAATATTTTAAAATAGGGCCAGGCATAGTGGTGCACGCCTTTAATCCCAGCAATTAGGAGGCGGAGCTGGGAGAATCACTGTGAGTTCAAGGCCAACCTGAGATTACATAGTGAATTCCAGGTCAACCTGAGCTAGAGTAAGAACCCACCTCCAAAAATGAAACAAAAAAAGTATTTAAAACTTTAAAAAAAGAAAGAAGCAGTACACTGGCTGGAGCTCCTAAATCCTCTCAAGGTCTCAAAAGGGCCTCCCCTAAGGTTCCACCTCCTCCCACTAGTGCCGCCTTAGAGACAAACTTTTACCTTTAATTTTTATTTATTTATTCATTCATTCATGTATTTGCAAGGTAAGAAAGAATGACTATTTGTGCAAGGACCTCTTGCTGATGCAAAGGAACTCCAGATGCATGCACCACTTTGTGCATCTGGTGTAGGTAGGTACTGGGGAATCAAACATAGACCAACAGGCTTTGCAAGGAGCTCCTTTAACTGCTGAGCCATTTTCCCAGCCTATTTTTGTTTTTGAAAGAGTCTCACCAGGCTGTATTGAATTCACTCTATAGTCAAGCAAGCCTTGACTTTGCAATCCTCCTGCCTCATTATCCAGAGTGCTTAGATTACAGGCATGCACCATCACACATGCCTCAGGACCAAGTCTTTAACACATGAACCTTGAGGAGACATTCAATATCCAAATTGTGCCAGGCTTAGTAGTGCAAACCTGTAATCCCAGGTATTCAGGAGGTTGAAACAAGGAAGGTTGCAAGTTCAAGGCCTGCCTGAGTTACCCAGTGAGTTCAAGGTCAGCTTTGGCAATTTAGTGAGACTTTCTCAGAAAAAAAAAGTTTTAAAAAAGGAAGAAAGATAGAGGGCTGGGGCTGCAGCTTAGTGGTAGAACACTTGGTTAGCATGAATGAGGCCCTAGATTTGTTCCCTAATACCACAGAAACAAACCAAAACAAACAAACAAACAAAACCCGAAAAATCCAAACTGTAGCTTCAGTGTCAATAGCTAACTGTTTCTTTGTCCCTAGCTTGAGGACTGTGCCCTGCAGGTGTCTCCCTCTGGATACTACCTGGACCCTGAGCTGTCCCTGGAAGAGCAACGGGAGATGCTGGAGAGCTTCTATGAGGAGATCAGGTCAGAGCACACAGGATGTGAGGGAGGCAAAGGAGCCCTTCCTTATTTCCTTCAGGGACCAGCATGGGTCTGGTCCTTGCCCCCATCAGAGATCAACTCAGATATCAGCAGCTGAAATACATAATCTAAACCTTGGGCTGTAGATTGCCTCCTGCTGCCCCAGGAAACTATGCCAGGGGAATCCCCAAAGTCTGGCCAGCATTACCTGCTTCCCAGGATAGAAGTATGGGGGCTTTCTCACATACCTGAGATACCAGTGTTTACACAATCTCCTATCTGGCAATCCTTGGGCCCTTGGAGTAGTAGCTCTTGGGAAGGAATGGGTGGGCCAGGGTTAGCATGTGGAGGTCCTTGGCTGTCTTTGTTGTGGGGGTGAGGCCCTAAGGAATCAGCTGGGAGCTGCTAACCGGGCTGTTTGATTCCAGCAAAGGACGGAAGCCCACACTGATCCTGAGGACACAGCTCTCTGTGAGAGTCAATGCCATCTTGGGTGAGTGTGAGGGCTTCAGTGTCCAGCAGCCCCCCTTTATCCCCACCAATAGCCTAGTTGGCCTAGTTTCAGGCCTGTACTGGACTATGGGTAGAATTGATTAGAGATTGGATGTACTCTTTCTTTGTTTCCTCTGACTTCTCCTTCCAGGAGAGGATGGATGCCACAACTTGACTTCAGTTGTGGTAGTGGGAGTTACCCAGAGTCAGGGAATGGAGAAGAAAGTTTCAGAATACTAGCATCTTCTTTGGTAGGAGGTATGATTATGTGGTATCGCCTAGCAAGTTTCACACCTACTCACCCCTTGCAGAAAAGTTGTATGGCTCCAGTGGTCCTGAGCTCCGACGCTCCCTGTTCTCACTGAAGCAGATCTTCCAGGTGAGACCCAAAGGTGGGCTGAGGGTAGGTATTTAGCCGAAGCCTCCCTAAACTCCCCTATGGTGCCTCCAGGAAGACAAGGACCTGGTGCCTGAATTTGTGCACTCAGAGGGGCTGAGTTGCCTGATCCGTGTGGGTGCTGCTGCTGATCACAACTACCAGAGCTACATCCTTCGAGGTCAGCCCCATCCCTCCCCTATGACCTCTGTCCCCATGGCCCCCCACTGACCTCTTTCCGTTCCTATGTCTCCAGCATTAGGCCAGCTGATGCTCTTTGTGGACGGGATGCTGGGGGTGGTAGCCCACAGTGAGACAGTGCAGTGGTTGTATACACTGTGTGCCAGCCTGGTAAGTGGCCTTTACCCAACCATTACCCTTTTCCCACTACTTTCTTCTGGGCCTCAGTTTCTTCTATAAAAGTGACTAAATTAGAATAAGTTGGAGGCCATTGTATAAAACCAGATGGTACTTCTAGGTCTTGGCCTGCAACTAGGATCTTTACCATGGTACTGCCTCTCTTGGTCCAGCCCCAGGAGCCCTTCCCCCTCTCTACAGAAGCAGGCTCAAGTCCTGCTCACATGTAATGACCCCCCCCCCCAACTCCCCACAGTCCCGTCTGGTTGTGAAGACAGCCCTCAAGCTGCTTTTGGTGTTTGTGGAATATTCTGAGAACAACGCACCGCTGTTCATCCGGGCAGTCAACTCTGTGGCCAGTACCACCGGTCAGAGCCCGTCTGTATCCCTCTGTTCTCTACCACTCAGAGCCCTGTCTCCTACCTGCCCCATGACTGCTCCCCTTTCTGTATGGCAGGCACTCTTCCCTGGGCCAATCTGGTGTCCATCCTGGAAGAGAAGAATGGAGCTGACCCAGAGCTGTTGGTGTACGCTGTCACCCTCATCAACAAGGTATGGACTTAAAAACAATTTTAAACAGGCTGGAGTGATGGCTTAGTAGTTAATGCCTTTGCCTACAAAGACTAAGGATCCAGGTTTGATTCCTGATTCCCCAGTACACACGTGAGCCATATGTATGAGGTGGCACATGCACCTGGAGTTCATTTGCAATGACTGGAAGCCCTGGAGTGCTCATTCTTCCTGTCTCTCTCTCTTTTCTCTTCTTCTCTCTTTCTCTCCCTCTCTGTCTCCTTGCAAATAAATAAATAAAATATTAAAAATCAAAAAAGCCAGGCGTGGTGGTACATGCCTTTAATCCCAGCACTCGGGAGGCAGAGGTAGGAGGATCGCTGTGAGTTCGAGGCCACCCTGAGACTACATAGTGAATTCCAGGTCAGCCTGAGCTAGAGTGAGACCCTACCTTGAAAAACAAAAACAAAAAAAATCCAAAAAAAAACCCCAACATTTCCTTCCCCAAAAAATAACTGACCGCTGCTCCCACAAAGCATAAGCCACAACCCTATAGGGAATACCTGCAACCCTACCAAGGAACGTCCCTAATGGAATGGGGGCAGAGGCTAGAAAAAAGGGTACCAACTCATGATGTATGTGTATGAAATATGTTGTTAATAATAATAAATATTAAAATACAGGCTGGGCGTGGTGGCGCATGCCTTTAATCCCAGCATTGCTTGGGAGGCAGAGGTAGGAGGATCGCTGTGAGTTTGAGGCCACCCTGAGACTACATAGTGAATTCCAGGTCAGCCTGAGCAAGAGTGAAACCCTACCTTGAAAAATAAAAAATAAAACAAAACAAAACAAAAAGCCAGGCATGGTGGAACATGCAGGAGGATCGCCATGAGTTCGAGGCCACCCTGAGACTATATAGTGAATTCCAGGTCAGCCTCGGCTGGAGTGGGACACCACTACCTCAAAAAATCAAACAAGTAGGGCTCGTGGGCTAGAGAGGTGACTTAACAGTTAAGGAGCTGGCCTACAAAGCCTAAGGACCCAGGTTGGATTCTCCAGTACCCATGTAAAGCCATATGCACAATGTGGTGCATGCATCTGGAGTTTATTTATCTAGAAGCCCTGGCATACCCATTCTCTCCCTCCTGCCCCTTCCATGCAAATTAATATACAAAATATTAAGAAGAATGTTTTAAAAATAAAAAAGCGGGGCAGAGGTAGGACGATCCCCATGAGTTCAAGACCACCCTGAGACTACATAGTGAATTCCAGGTCAGCCTGGGCTAGAGGGAGACCCTACCTCAAAAAAACAACTATTAAAACAAAAAAAGGTATGGATTGAGACCAGGTGTCAGTGTCGGGCCCCTGACCTGTTGTCCCCAACAGTCATCCTCAGCCTTGGCTTCCTATCCCCACCCTCCAGACTCTGGCAGCACTCCCAGACCAGGACTCCTTCTATGACGTGACAGATGCCCTGGAGCAGCAGGGCATGGAGGCACTGGTCCAGCGCCACCTGGGTACTGCTGGCACTGATGTGGACCTGCGAACCCAGCTTATGCTCTATGAGGTGGGCTGGGAGGGAGAAGCGCAGTTCCCCAGCACCCATCCTACTCACTGGGCTTCAGTTGCCCACTGAGAGCCTGGCCACCTCCTCTAGAGTGCCCTGCGGTTGGAGGATGGAGACACGGAAGAAGCTACAGCCGCAGGTGGCCGACGGGAGCGGAGGAAGCCATCCTCAGAGGAAGGAAAGAGGAGCCGCAGGTCATTGGAAGGTGGGGGCTGTCCTGTGCGTGCCCCAGAACCTGGGTAAGTACATACCTAGACAGATGTGGAGGACTGAATCTGCCAGCATGACCCCGTCAGCTCACAGGCCCACTTCTCCAGCCCTACAGGCCCCGCCTCCCTCACCAGCCCCACCTTGCTGACAAGTCCTGCCTCCAGCCACTCTGGCCTGGCCTCTGGAACCCGTACCTCAGTGAGCCTCTTTCCTGTCATCTCTGTGGCACCCTCAGCTGACAGCTCCTGTGAGAGAAGCATCTACAAGTAAGTACGGAGACAGAGACAGGAATCACTCCCCGTCCTGTCTCCAACTGTCCCTTCACTTCATGCCCCTTCATGGGCTCTCCGCCTCCTCTGCCCAAACGCGTGCTTTCTCTCTCTTTCTTTTCAGACTGCACCAAACTGCTCCTGTTTGGTAAGTGACTGCTGGAGGGTAAGGTTTGGCTCTGTCTAGACCTCCCTCTCCTCCTCTTATGGCTTCTCTTTATCTCCTTTCGGTGTTCCAGCTGCCTTTGCCTCTTGTCATCTGTCTCCCTCTTTTCTTTCTGTTTCTCTCTTTCTTCTCTGCTCTGTCTTTGTCACTGCTTCACTGTTTTCGGCTTCATGTTAGTCTTTTCCATTTCCAATTTCCCCATGTTCCGCCATTCCCACCCCTCCTTCCTGGTGTGGACAGAAAGGAACCCTGACATTGCTGCCTTACTCTGTATGGGTGCAACAAGTGGGCCTTGGGATAAAGCTGGCACCACAGTTACCATGTCTTACTCTTATTCCCCCTACCCAGCGCCCATGAGAGCCCACCTGTCCCCCAGTCCCCTACTGGGCAGGCCAGGCTGGAGTAAGTACAGAGGCCAGTCTGCCAGGCCTGCCATGTGCTCAGGCTTCAGCATTGCTTCCCCATGCAGCCCTAAGTGGAGGACTCTCAGGAACCTGTTCTTCCAGAATTTGCTTAGTAACCCAAAGACTGAGCATGGGAAAGCAGCTCATTGGGCTCATAGTGATCTCTCTGCTTCAGCAACTTATACCCGAGATGGGGATGTGCAGCATGGTGTTTAGGGTGCTGTGTGAGGTTGTGGATGGTGGAACTACTTAAGGGTGAAGAAAGGGCAGAGGCTGAGAGCCAACAAATGCTGGAAGGGCCAGAAAAGAGACACTACAGGTGATCATAGTGGTGTCAACTTATAATGCCAGCACTTGTGAAGTGGAGGCACAAGAGTCAGGAGCTCAGGATTATCCTTAGCCATATAGCAAGTTGGAAACCATCCTGGGCTACATGAGATCCTGTCAGAAGGGAGAGAGGGAAAGACAGAGAAAGAGAATTGCATTCACTTTTTCAACATAAACCAAGTGGACACAATTTGCCAGGTCCTTTTCTGGATATTGGCCATAATTCTCAGAAACTTTCAGACGTGCTAAGGAAAGGAAAGCCTGTTGTATCTGCTGGGACAGGCACACCCTTCCCCTGCTCTAAGGGCCTTGTCTAAGATCAAGAAAGTGAATATGAATAGCAGCAAGATTGCAAGTTAGATGTTTAGTAGAACTTTCCCCTGTGTTTTGACCTGAGAATGTTGGAGTGGTAGCAACTCCTCCCAGATACGGATTGAACAGGGGCTGGCCTTGTGGGGTGGGGAAAGGGATCTGCTCCGTGCATGGACTGTTCCCTGTGCCTGTGTGTGCCTGTACCTGGGGGCAGTGCCTAAAAGCTCAGCAAGGCATGTATACCACCCTGGGTTGGACGTGTATCAGACACTACCACTGACAAGTACCTCCCCTCAGAGCCCGGTTCCTGGAGAATGTGGTGGCAGCAGAAACAGAGAAGCAGGCGGCATTGGCCCAGGGCCGGGCAGAGGCACTGGCCGGGGCCACAATGGATGATACTGATGGGTTGGCAGGTGAGTAGACAGGCAGAATCCAGCCGTACTCTCTTGCCCCACAGAGGGAATGAGGCTGACAGCTGTTTTTGTTTTGCTAGGCACCAGGGAGCTCTGGGACTCCCCTGAGCCAACCTCTGCACCCAGAACACCCCAGAGCCCTGTCTCCCGAATCCTGCTACGGACTCAACGGAGCCTTGAGCCAGAGCCAAAGGAGCCACTGGCACCACCAAGTCCCAAGGCTGAGCCTACCCTGGATCTCCCTCCCCGTGTACCCAAGCTCTGTATTGGAGACCTGGACTTTTCAGATCTGGGAGAGGATGAAGACCAAGACATCCTAAGTGTGGAGTCCATGGAATCTGGAAAAGGAATTTCACTTTCACTGCTTCCACCACCTCTGCCCTCTGGAGGCCCTCCACCTCCACCCCCACCTCCTCCACTCGTTTTAGGTTCTTGTCCACCACCTCCACCCCCACCACCCCCACCTATCTTAGGCTCCTGCCCACCACCTCCACCCCTGGCTGCCCCTCTCCCCCCCACAGCACTTGATGGCCCAGCCCTCCCTGCCAAGAGGAAAACAGTAAAACTCTTCTGGCGCGAGCTAAAGCTGGCCGGGGGCCCTAGGCGCTCTGGAAAGCACTTTGGGCCTAGCCCCACCTTATGGGCCTCCCTGGAGCCTGTCTCAGTGGACACAGCCCGGCTGGAACATTTGTTTGAGTCTCGGGCCAAGGATGTGCTGCCCTCCAAGGTAAACCCACCTAAAGTGCAAGACTCAGGGTTCAGGGGCTGAGTCAGTGGAACTAATTCATCATCTTCCACATGGAGAAAATAGCTCGTCTGAAGTTCTCAAAAAGGAATGAGCAGAGGCCTCACAAATCTCAGCTCATCTCGATGCCTGACATATCCCACGCCTTCAGTTATGGGATCACTCAGTCATGAGGAAAACCTTGGGAGTGTCCTTAGATTGTTGCCCCAGTTAGTCCCTTCCCCAATTAAAAAACAAAAACAAAAACAAAAAAAACACTTTATTTATTTGCAGACAGACAGGTGAGAGATAGGTGCACCAGGGCCTCTAGCAAATGAACTCCAGGTGCATGTGCCACTTTTGGAGCTGGCTTTACATAGGTACTGGGGAATAGAACTTGGATCCTAAGTTAGGCTTTGCAGGCAATCGCCTTACATACTTGAACCATTTTTACAGCCCCTCTTCCCCAATCTTATACTGCCTTTCCCCTAACCTTGCAGAAAGCTGGCGAGGGCCGCCGGACAATGACCATGGTGTTGGACCCTAAGCGCAGCAATGCCATCAACATTGGCCTAACCACCTTGCCACCTGTACATGTTATTAAGTCTGCCCTGCTCAACTTTGATGAGTTTGCTGTCAGCAAGGATGGTATTGAGGTAGGAATACTCTGCAGGGTGTGGGAGGGTATTGATGGCATAGGGAACAGTCCATGCCCTCTCATTGGGTCAGTAGATTTTTCTAGTTCCTCTGTTGATGAGCATGAACTTGGCACATCTGCAGGGGATTTCCCAGACCTTGGGCCTCCCCAAGATAATCAAGGGATGGGTTAAGAGTCTGTCTGAGGTCTTAGGCCCAGTACTAAGTGGTCTAGGTGGGGTGATGGCTACATCTACAGAAGTTGCTGACCATGATGCCCACGGATGAGGAGCGGCAGAAGATTGAGGAAGCCCAGCTGGCCAATCCTGATATTCCCTTGGGCCCAGCTGAGAATTTTCTGATGACTCTTGCTTCCATTGGGGGCCTAGCTGCACGCCTCCAACTCTGGGCCTTCAAGCTGGACTATGACAGCATGGAGCGGGTATCTGGGTCATGGAGTGGGACAGGTGGTAGGGGAAGGTGAGGGATGATCATCTCGTCTGAGAGCCCCTGGTTCCCTACACTAGGAAATTGCAGAGCCATTGTTTGACCTGAAAGTGGGCATGGAACAGCTGGTGCACAATGCCACCTTCCGCTGCATCCTGGCTACCCTGTTGGCTGTGGGCAACTTCCTCAATGGCTCCCAGGTGAGCACATAGGAACTGTGTGGGAGTGAGGGGTTGTCAGAGCTCTGGAACCAAGCAGGACCAGACTCAAGACAGATTCCTTTCAGAGCAGTGGCTTTGAGCTGAGCTACCTGGAGAAGGTGTCAGAGGTGAAGGATACCGTGCGCCGGCAGTCACTGCTGTACCATCTCTGCTCCTTGGTGCTCCAGACCCGGCCTGATTCCTCCGACCTGTACTCAGAAATCCCTGCTCTGACTCGCTGTGCCAAGGTTAGCACCAGGCAGAGATTGCATGTAAGACTGGCAAGGCACAAGTAAGCTGTTTCTGAGGGCTGGCTTTTCCTCCTCTTCCCCTATTGGACTGCTTTGCCAGGGGCTCCAGGTGTGTGAACTGTGTCCTCTATCAGAACCAGTTTCCTCTCTTGGTCTGGCCACGCCCACTTATTCTTTGTTGTCTCTTTAACTGCCACTTCCTCCCAGAAACTGTCTCACTTCCCTTCTGGGTCATCAGATAGACGGGTCTGTCTTTTGCATTAGACTCTATGTTCTGGGTTGTTTTGTTTATAGTACAGGAGGAGAATGAACCCAGGATCTTAGGTATTCTAGGCATGTGCTCTACCACTTAGCTACACCCCAGCCCTCTTTACTTTGACAGAGTTTCACCAAGTAGCACAGACTGGCCATAAACTTGCAGTCCTCCTGCCTGGGTCTCCTGAGTTGCTGGAATTATAGGTATGAGCCACCATACCTAGCTTGGGAAGGAACTTGTAGATAAAAGGCAAATTCTCATCTGTGTCCCCAGGGTCTAGCCTGGCCAGCTTGACACAGACACAGCCTAAAACAGTGACTTCTCTTAATCATAGTATCGCCCCTTTCAGGTAAGCAAGTAGAGACAGTGACTTTTCTGTGGGACAGCATGTGTAAACTTCTTGGTATTTCAGGTGGACTTCGAGCAGTTGACTGAGAACTTGGGGCAGCTGGAGTGCCGGAGCCGGGCAGCTGAAGACAGTCTATGGAGCTTGGCCAAGCATGAGCTGCCACCAGCTCTACGTGCCCGCCTTACTCATTTCCTGGCCCAGTGTACTCGCCGTGTTGCCATGCTGAGGGTAGTGCACCGTCGGGTCTGCAACAGGTAGGGCCATGGGCCAGGGGGAGGCAGGAATGCCACCAAACACTCCTTAAGTACCAGAGACTCATCGTCCCTCCCATGCCCATATACCTAGGTTTCATGCCTTCCTGCTCTACCTGGGTTACACTGCCCAAGCAGCCCAGGAAGTGCGCATTATGCAGTTCTGCCACACACTGCGAGAGTTTGCACTCGAGTACCGGACCTGCCGGGAACGGGTACTACAGCAGCAGCAGAAGCGGGCTACGTACCGCGAGCGCAACAAGACCCGGGGCCGCCTGATCACTGAGGTGGATGCCCTTCCAAGTCTCTACCCCCACCCCCATGGTCCTCTTCCCCTGCACCTTGCTCACTCTTCTTCCCTCTCCAGACGGAGAAGTTCTCAGGTGTGGCTGGGGAAGCCCCCAGTAATCTTTCCATCCCAATGGCTGTGGGCAGTGGCCCAGGCCGGGGTGACGCCGACAGTCACGCTAGTATGAAGAGCCTGCTTAACAGCAGGACTGAGGACATGACACATGGCCGCCGTAGCAGAGGTAGGACTTGTAGTTGCTGGGAGAATGGGTTCTAGGGCAACCTTGGCGTGACTTCCCTATCTGGTCTCCTATAGGCATGGTTCAGAGCAGTTCCCCAGTTTCACACACAGCAGTGGAGCCCTCCACTGCACCTCCTGAGGAAACCCCAGGCTCCAACGTACCCAGTGACACCTCTGATGAGATCATGGATCTGTTGGTACAGTCGGTGACCAAGAGCAGTCCTCGAGCCTTAGCTGCTCGGGAAAGGAAGCGGTCCCGTGGCAACCGCAAGTCTTGTAAGTATCCCCCAATAAGCCTGGTGCCTGCACCTTAACCCCATGGATCTCCTCCAACTCTACTCTGTCCCTGCAGTGAGACGGACATTGAAGAGTGGACTTGGAGATGACCTAGTGCAGGCACTGGGATTGAGTAAAGCTCCTGGCCTAGAGGTGTGAAGGTGCTGCCGCCAAGAAAACTGTCTGGATCGCAGCATGTAATGCAAGAGACTACAGCAAAGAGGGCATAGAGTAGAAGTCTGGTCCCAGAAGCCTATGCCCAGGAACCAGTACCTTGAGCAGTATTAGGGTGTGTGGGTGTGTGTGTGTGCGTGTGCGTGTGTGTGGGTGTGTGTGTGTGCACGTGTGCGTGCACGCGCACTCCCTAGTCAGGGAGCAAAATAAACTTTCTTAGATAATCCAGAAGTCTTTTTCCTGTTTCACAGGACTAGCTCTTTGTTATTCATTACCACATATAGCCATTAACCACAGCCTAAACCATTTATTCGGTAATCCTAGACCTCAGGCATGCCCTCATTGCTCCAGGCATGGGGACCATGCAACCTAATAGAGCCAACCAGCACCCAATAGACTGTGGCCACAATATCCATGGCTATAACCGTTTCATCTGTCGCCGCTCCTGTCGCCGCTGCCGCTTCTCATTGTGTTCTGGTGCTGGAGTTCCACTATCTGCTGTGAACCAGGGACCCAGCACATTCACCCACAGGAGGTAAAGGGCCCGGCCTGGAGCCTAGGAAAGAAAAGATAACTTGAAGCCAGGTGCAAAGAACAAAGACCAGGGAGAATTAGACACCCTTCCTTAGGAGCATCCCAGCCCACGTACCAGAAGCCAGAAGGACCAGATGTAGAGGGAGAAGCAGCTGAGCACCTGCACAATGGCTGTCAGCAGGATCACATCCTTAAGGTGCCTGTGGATACAAGGGAGACTGACAAAGACAGAAGATGGGCCCGAGCGTAGGCTCTTCCACTCTCCCAAGTTGCAAGTAGTTGTAGTTCCTGGGTTCTCTGGGCCCCAGCCCTGGGGCCGCTCACCTGGGCTGGCGGTGGGGGACACTCACTCTGCCATGCCCTGTTCCATGTTGAGGTCCATGCCACCATCCATCAAGGACCCATCCTCAGAGAAGGCTGCCCGAGCCATCGAGCTCATAGAGTGGTAACTGGCCCCATATACAGCCAAACTAAAACCCAGGGCCACCTGTAGAGCAAGAATGAGGGTGTCAAAGACCAGCCACTGGCCCTATGTACTCACCTACTTTCCAGGATGGGGACACTTACCCAGGCCCAAAATGAGGCAGATGAGTAGAAGACAACCAAGGTTACAAGGCAGTAAATGGCCTGCAAGTAAACACAGGTTCAGGCTGAAGTTGAAAGCTACCCCCAAGCTATGGGCGTCCCTCAACTCTGACCAAGAATTGGGCCAGGCTATAGGAGGAGCCGAGTGGTAGTAGGGCCCTGCCTCCTGAGTCTAAGTAGAAAAAGAAGCCTTGAGCTGGGTGTGGTAGTGAATGCTTTTAATCTCAGCACTTGGGAGGCAAAAGAGGATTGCCAAGAGTTCGAGGCCATCCTGAGCTACATAACGAATTCCAGGTCACCCTGAGCTGGAGTGAAACACTACCTCAAAAAACAAAAACAAAAAATGAAAGTGTGGGGAGAGGCTGGAGAGATGACTTAGTGGTTAAGGCACTTGCCTGCAAAGCATTTCCTCTGTGACTGTGTAATTTTTTTCTTTCTTTCTTGTGCTATTGGGGTATCGAACTCAAGCAAGAACTCTACACGGAACATACTTCCTGCCCTTATTTCTTTCTGAAGACTTGACTTGGGACTCACTCTGTAATCTAGGCTAGCCTTGAACTTACAGCACTCCTCCTACCTCTGCCTACCAAGTTCTGGGATTAAAGGTGTGCACCACCATGCCCAGCTGAGTCTTACTTTCTTACCCAGGTTAGCCTTGAATTTATTCTCAGGTCTCAATCTCTCAAGTAGCTGGTAGCTGGATTTATAGTCATGAGCTACCTAGTCTCATTTCCTTTTTTTTTTTTTTTTTTTTTTCCCCAAGGTGGGGTCTCAACTCACCAGACCTGGAACTCACTCTGTAGTCCCAGGCTAGTTTTGAACTCACAGTGATTCACCTGTATCTCTGCCTCTCAAGTGCTGGGATTCACCATGCCTGACCCCTCCTCCCCCCCCACAACATTTTTTAAGATAGGGTCTTTCTGTGTATCTCAGGCTGACCTGGAATTCACTATATAGCCCAGGCTGGCTTCAAGTTTATTATTCTCTTGCAACAACCTCCCTGGTACTATGATTATAGGCATGTGCCACCATGCCTGGCTTCTCATTTTCTTTAAATGTTCTCTTACCAGCACTCCTCACCAAACAGGACTGAAGACTGTGAGATTATGAATGGGTATAGAAGACAGGAGGCAGGTACTTACATTTGCCCCCAGTATGATCCGCAGGTAGAACTTCAGAGTCTCTTTGTTCTCTTCAAATATCTGTTTCTTTCCTCTGGTGCCCACTTTACCCTTGGGCTGCAGAAAGATAATGAGATGTTGTCACTGCTCTTCTCAGCCTGTCTTCATCACTCCCTCCACCCAGCCCGGTTTTATCTGCGCCTCAGCAAGGTCCTTATGCTCAGATTTAATACCCCCTGGGATGTCTACTATTCCTCCAGTGCCTACAGCCATAACACCATTGAAAAAGACATGTTTTAGGGCTGGAGGGATGGCATAGCCGTTAAGGCACTAGCCTGCAAAGCTAAAGGACCCAGGTTCGATTCCGCAGGACCCATGTAAGCCAGGTGCACAAGGTGGTACATGTTTGAGTTTGTTTGCAGCAGCTGAAGGCCCTGGCATGCCCATTCTCTTATCTGCCTCTTTCTCTCCCTCTCTCCTCCCTCTCTCTTTTTTTTTTTTCTCTCTCTCTCTGCCTTTCTCAAAGATAAATAAAAATAAGATTTAAACCAATTTAATACTTGTTTTATTTGCACGAGTGTGTATGTGTGGGCATGTCAGGGTCTCTTGCCAGTGAAATGAATGCTAGATGTATGCCCCACTTCTTGTGTTTGGCTTTACTTGGGTACTGGAGATACCGATCTTGGCCTCTGTAAACAAGCGCGCCTTTAACCGCTAAGCCATTTCAGCCTCCAAGACACCATCTTTCCATCATCCCAAGCTATAGTCGCTTCCACCTGCTGGTCCTGGAACCATCAAATGCACGCTAGTATCTTCTGTAGGTTCCTCCGGTAAGGTACAGCTTTGGGGTGACGACCCCTGCAGGGGTTACTCGAGTGGAACTGAATGATCCCTCCTCCCCACCCCCGCCCAGCTTTGCTGGAGTATTTCCCATCTGGAACTTCCGCCCCACCCCCTTCCACACAGCTCAGGCTCCTGCGCAGTCATCCCCACTCCCCATCCTTCGACCCCGCATGCCCTAGCACAGTCCGGCCATTGGATGGCGCTCCCCTCCGGCCCACACTTTCCCGTTATGTCCTTTCAGTTTGCACACCCCCCAGCCCCGGGAGCACTTGGGCCGATACGAACCCCGTCCTACCCGCCCTCCTTACCGCCATGGTGCACGGCAAATACCCAGCCTGAGAAACAAGGGCGAGTGTCTGAAACCACACTCGCTACACACCACATCGGCAGCCCATGCACTTCCGGTAAGACTGCAATCGTCAGGATTGTGGACGGAAGTGGGGTCCATTTCCTTCCCTAGCCCCACCCTCAGAGGCAACTGGGACTACACTTCCCAGGAAGCTCTGCGCGGGGGCGGAGGCGGCAGGGATGCGATGGCGGAGTCGCTGCCCCTGGAGGTGAGAGGAAGCGGTCCTCAGGCCTGGCTTCGGACAGGCCCCGCCCTCGGGGTACCGAGCGTTGGGGAGGGGCTGTCTGATAGCTCGACCAGCACCTTCCGTCTGGCGGAAACATCCGCCCAGCGGATCTCAGGACCTGCAAACTCTGGGTAACGGCCCGCTTTGGGGCCACTCCATCCCCTTAGCTTGGGGGACCGTCCTCTCCTTCCCCATTGCTTCCAGAGGATGGCTGCTTTGTCACCTCAGCAAGGACAGACCCTCTACCCATCCTTTTCCCTTGAGATGGCCATTCCCTCCCCCTCAGTTCTGGAAGATGTCCGCTCCATCCCGTCGTCCCTGAAGGGTAACCAGTCTTATCCTCATTGGCCCCTTGAAGAGGTCTCTCAGTTTCCAATGCTCGCTCGCCCTGGCAGTGGGAAACGGACTGCTCCCTGCCCGTCAACTCTGGGGACAGTCGCAGAATTCCTTATCAAAGACAGGCCTGTTTTTCAGCTCCTAGGCCCCTCATATCTCATTTGCCCCAGGGGATGTTTGTTCCTTCATAGCCAGGCCTCTTGGGCTATGAGATACAGATTTTGCCAACAGTGGCTTTTTGGTATGACCTGTCCATCCGTTCTGGGGGTTGACAGCCCCCTTCCTCTGCCCAAGGAAGTCAGGCCACTCCTTCCCTAAGTCCTGGAATGCTCTCTGTCCTTAGCGGAAATAGGCCTGTTATCACTTTAATGAGTCCGTTGTAATGACATCCCTCTTCCCTTTGGCCCCAGAGTATATCCATCCATTCCTATAGATCCTGTGAATATAGTCACATCTGTAGTTGTCCCTTAAGGTGAGGTTCATGGGATGAGCACCCTTATCACTGTCTCCTCTAGTTCCTTTTTTAAAAATATTTTATTTTTCTTTCTTTATTTGAAAGAGAGAAATGGGGAGAAAGGAGAGAATGGGTGTGCTAGGGCCTCCAGCCACTGCAAATGAACTCCAGGTGCGTGTGCCTCCGTTATGCATCTGGCTTACTTGGGTCCTGGGGAATTGAACCTCTTTGGCTTCACAGGCAAGCACCTTAAACACTAAGCCATTTCTCCAGCCCTCTAGTTCCTTTTTTGTTTTACTTTTTTGAGGTAGGGTCTCACTCTAGTCCAGGCTGACCTGGATTTCACTGTGCAGTCTCAGGGTGGCCTCAAACTCACAGTGATCCTCCTACCTCTGCCACCCAAGTGCTAGGATCAAAGATGTGTGTCACCACACCTGGCTTAGTTCTCTGTTGAATGAATCATGAGGACAGGTTTATTTCCCTGTCCCTTTGCCCCTAGGGTTGTTGAAGACAACAACAACTCAGAAGTCTTCAACAACCCAGAAGAGAAGAGAGCAACTATCTTAGCCCAGAAACCTCCTGCTTTCTCCTAGGGATGTGGGCTTGGTTAGTCTAGACCCCATCAACACTCTTCCTCCCACCTCCTCTGTCTTGCCCAAGCAATATTTCCAGTCATTCTCCTCCCAATAATAATCTGCTTTATCTTCCACCCCTCCCCTGGTGACAGTAGAGGTAGAGGCCTCTGCATCTCTAATTTAATCAGTAAATATTGGCTGAGCATCCAGCACCCAAGAAGAGAAGTGATCACAGGGGGCTGGTGAAGGAGGAACATCCAGAAAAGAGGTTTGGGACAAGCCGGCCTAATCAGGCTTGGAATCCTGGCAGTGCTGACCCAGGAGTGGAGATTTTGTTCTGATAGTATTGGGGAACTGAATATTTTCATCAGGGGAGTGCTAAAACAGGAAAGTTTTTGAAAACTATTTTTATTTATTCATTTGCAAGCAGAGAGAGCATGGGCATACCAGGGACTCTTGCTGTTGCACAAGAGCAACATGCAACACTTTGTACATCTGTATTTACTTGGGTGCTGGGCAATCAAACCTGGGCTGGGGCTGGAGAGATTGCTTAGTGGTTAAGGCGCTTGCCTGCAAAGTCAAAGGACCTCAGTTCAATTCTCCAGGACCCACGTAAGCCAAATGCACAAGGTGGTGCATGCATCTGGAGTTCATATGCAGTGGCTGGAGGCCCTGGCATGCCCATTCTCTCTCTCTCTCTCTCTCTCTCTCCCTCTCCCTCTCTCTTTCAACCTCCCTTTCTCCCTCCCTCACTTTTTCCCCTCTCTCAAATAAATAAAAATAAAATATTTAAAAAAAAAAAACCTGGGCTGGCAGGCTTTGCAAGAAAGTGCCATTATCTGCTGGGCCATCTCCCCAGCACCAGGACTTTTTTTTTTTTTTAAATGATGTGTAGAATGAATTGGCAAGGAAGTTATAAAAGAAATCTAGGTCTGGGGCAATAAAAATTCAAGTTACTAAGGTGGTAAAGTTGCAAAGGTAAAAAGTTAATAACAGCAGTCTAGCAGTCACATATGGATCATCTAATCCCTATAAGACTATGAGTTTTTTTTGTTTTGTTTTGTTTTTAGGGTCTCATGCTAGCCCAGGCTTGATCTAGATTTTTTTAAGGTTTTTATTTATTTATTTATTTGAGAGAGAGAGAGAGGTCAAGAGGTAGATAGAATGGATGTACCAGGCCCTATAGCCATTGCAATCGAACTCCAGACGCATGTGCCACACGTGCATCTGGCTTATGTGGGTACTGGGCACTCAAACTTGGGTCCTTAGGCTTTGCAGACAAGTTTCTCAACTGCTAAGCCGTCTCTCTAGCCCCTGATCTAGATTTTTTTTTAGTTATTTTTGTTTTTTTTTTTTTTCGAGGTAGGTTTTCACTCCAGCCCAGGCTGACCTGGAATTCACTATGTAGTCTCAGGGTGGCCTCTGCCTCCAGAGTGCTGGGATTAAAGGCATGCACCACCATGCCCAGCTCCTGGTCTAGATTTTTAAAAATATTCCTACTTCGCCTGGTGTGGTGGCGCACACCTTTAATCCCAGCACTTGGGAGGCAGAGAGGTAGGAGGATCGCAGTGAGTTCAAGGCCACCCTGAGACTATATAGTGAATTATTCTAGGTCAGCCTGGGCCAGAGTGAGATCCTACCTTGAAAAACCAAAATTATGTATATACCTACTTCACACATATAGAGACTGAAGCTCAGAGAAGTCAAGTACATTGCATAACATCACACAGCTAGAAAGTAGTGAAGCTGGGATTTGCATGGGTTTTGGTTAGGCTTGGCCGAAGCCTCAGTTTCATACCACATTTGGAAGTAAAAGATAGAATAGTGCCAAACATGGTAGTGTACACCTTTAGTCCCAGCACTCAGGAGACTGAGGTAGCAGGAACACTGTGAATTCAAGGCCAGCCTAGGCTAGAATGGGACCCTGCCTCAAAGAAAAATAAAACAAGAATGAAATAACATGAATCTAAAGTGTCACCGGGCTCTTTTGGGAGTGTGTTGGCATTGAAGAAGTTGGAATAAGGACAGGAATGTGAATTTTGGTTGAGATTAATATGGTTGTGAACCATTTGAGTAAAGGACAAGTAGACAGTTGGATTAGCCTTTGGTTAATAGGACATGAGGCTATTGAATTGTTGATTAGTCTTATACTATTCAGTAGAAGATCAAAATATTGAGCCCTGGGAGCCACAAAAGAATCCACAAACAGGGCAGTTGGTATGGTGAAGGCCTATGGTGGAGGAGCAGTGTTCCTAGACTCAAGGAGAAAATATTCTAGAAGAAAAGCATAGTAGATACCAAATTGTTCATGGCCTCCCAAGTTACCCTCTTCCAAGTCCCCTTTAGAGCCTCCAACCTCACCACTCCCAGCCTCATTCAGCATAGATGGAGGGAATACTAGAGTCTCCTGGACTTGCTGAGTCATATCTTAATAGCTAGCTGAGAAGACAAGCTGGTAATGGGGAAAATTAGAAGAAAAATTGGGTCCCAAAGCCAGGCACCGTGGTTCACATCTATAATCCAATCACTTGGGAGGCTAGGTAAGAAGGTGGCTGTGAATTCAAAGCCAGCCTGGCTTTCATGGTGACTTCCAGGCCAATCTGGGCTACAGAAGAGGAGCATTTGACTGTGTTCTAGATTTATGCAAGATACTGTGCTTTATAACTTAATTCTCTTAGCAACCAATCTAAATCTCACTGCAATTGTCATTTCCTAGATTAGAAAAACAATAGGTGGCTTGAAGAGTAAGGATTTAGGCTAGGTTTGTCTGGCCCCAATGATCAGGCTTTTTCTATCAAACTGGGCATGAGTTTGGCTTTTTGTCTGTTTGTTTTTTCAAGGTCTCACTCTAACCCAGGCTGACCTGGAATTCACAATGTAGTCTCAGGGTGGCCTCAAACTCACAATGATCTGCCTACCTCTGCCTCCTGAGTACTGAGATTAAAGGTGTGCACCACCACCTCTGGCAAGTTTGGTTTTTACTAGTTTGTACAAGCCTGTACCAGAAGTGGCTGAAGAAAGGTTCATTCCCACTGGAGATGCCTAGAGGCTACAGAAGGCAGAGTAATAATCTATGTAGCTTTGGATCTGAGATGAACTAGAAGCCAGGGTTCTGGTGCCCTCAGACCCATAGGGAAGTCAGGTAGAGTAAGTTCCAAAACAGCCCAATTCTAACCACAAATACCTTGTCTTTTTCCCTCAGATGATCACATATATTCTGAGCTTCCTCCCTCTGTCAGATCAGAAAGAGGCCTCCCTCGTAAGCCGGGCTTGGTACTATGCAGCCCAGAATGCCCTTCGGGAGGTAAGAAACTCACCCTTGGCCCATTTCCAGTTGTCTCTCATTTCAGCTTGTTCTTGCCTCTACTTATATGTCACCCATCTATCCACTCATGTATACCATACGTTCATGCAGTCCAGTGAAGAAAGGCAGTAGCATGAATGATCAGCACCATGTACTCAGTGCTGTCACACTGAGTGAAAGGGTACAACAGGGATATGAAGAAGGACATCCAGAGATCATTAGCATCAGGGAAGGCTTGATAGAATGAGGGGGCTGGAGAGATGGCTCAGCAGTTAAGGTACTTGCCTGCAAAGCCTAAGAATCTAAGTTCAGTTCCCCAGTACCTGTGTAATGCCAGGTGTACAAGATGGCACATGCATCTGAAGTTCATTTGCAGTGGCTAGAGGCCCTAGAATGCCCACTTTCTCTCTCTTTCTATCTGCCTCTTTTTCTCTATCTCTCTCAAATAAGTAAATAAATAAGGATGAGGATAAAGGTTGGTCTTCTAGAACTTTGGCATCAAGGTGTGGAATAGTTCTGAAAACAGCCACAAAAATTCCATAAACCTGGAAGTGGGATTTATGTGGGAGAAGTGTTAGGAGATAAGACACTGAGGTGGGTTTAAAGGGGATTTTGATTGAGTACCCCAAATGTGTGACATGCTTAAGTCAGAGAGAGCCAGGAGTAGTGGCGCACTTAGGAGGCAGAGGTAGGAGGATTTCCATAAATTCAAGGGCACCCTGAGACTACATAGTGAATTCCAGGTCAGCCTGGGCTAGAGTGAGACCCTACCTCGAAAAACCAAAAGAGAAAGAGAGAGTTACTAGATGGGGGAGGAATATAGGGAGGAGAGAAGTCAGGAATAGTAGATAACACCTGAGGTGGTTGCAGACACTGGCTTCAGTGCACATGCAGGCTTGATCTTGCATAGAATGGAGAAGATGTCATGTTTTCCTGAGGAAGAAGAGGGTGGAAGAGAGAGAACATGAAGCTATTTGCAGAGGAAGTTCCTTAGTGGCATCTCCTTCCTCAGTAGCTACTTTTCTTGGTAAATTTGAAGGCCAGGTTGTCTGAGAGTAAGAAGAGATGTGGAGGCCAGGGCCTCAGCAGAGAGATTCGAAAGGCCAAAAATTACATGATATTTAGATGTTTCTGTCCATGTCAAATACAAGGTAAAAGTAAGGAAGGTAAGTTACATGGGAATTGGTAGTGAGAGAAGTGTTACATTCAAGTGTGCAAAACATTCTCAGAGGAGAAAAAGATTCAAAAGAGACTAGCAGGGCATGGTGGCACACACTCAGGAGACAGAGGAAGGAGGATTGCCTTGAGTTCAAGGCCATCCTGAGACACTATCTTGAAAAACTAAAACAATAACAAAAAGATTCAAAAGAGACTTCATGGAGATGTTGAGCTTGAGACTCAAAAGAAGAATAAATATTTGCCAAATAGACAATAATGAAAGTGAAAGGTGGGAGCCCCTAAATCAGAAAAAGCAGATGAGTAGAGATATGACAGCCTAAGATACCAGTCAGACATGGGCTGTAAAGGAAGGGAGAGTGGGCAGTGGAAGACATGTTCTAAAGAAGTAAGTCATAGAAGCTGGGCGTGGTGGCTTATGTCTTTAACCCCAGCACTCGGGAGGCAGAGATAGGAGGATCGCCATGAGTTCAAGGCAACCCTGAGACTACAGAGTGAAATTCAGGTCAGCCTGAGCTAGAGTGAGACCCTACCTCAAAAAAAAAAAAAAAAAAAAAGCCATGATCTCACGTAGAAGTGCTTAAATGCTAGCCGGCAAGCTTCTTCTCTGTCCTGTGCATGGGAAGACTTGTCAGGGAGTCTGGAGAGAACTGCTTGATTTTCCCTTTGCAAAACTCACCCTGGGGCCAGGCGTAGTGGGGCACGCCTTTGATCCCAGCACTTGAGAGGCTGGATCACCCTGAGTTAGAGGCCACCCTGAGAATACAGAGTGAATTCCAGGTCATCCCAGGCTCAAGCAAGATCCTACGTTGAAAAGAAAAGAGAGAGGAGAGGAAAGGAAAGGAAAAAGGGAGGAAGGGAGGAAAGAAAGAAAGGGTGTGGTGGCACATGTCTTTAATCTCAACACTCAAGTAGAGGTAGGAGGATTGCCATGAGTTCAAGGCCACCCTGAGAATACAGAGTGAATTCCAAGTCAGTGTGGGCTAGAGCAAGACTCTACCTCGAAAAAACCACAAAAATAAATAAATAAATAAATAAATACATAAAATATTTAAAATTTTTTTGTTTATTATTATTTATTTATTTGAAAGTGACACAGAGAGAAAGAGGCAGATAGAAACAGAGAGAGAATGGGTGCACCAGGGCTTCCAGACACTGCAAGCCAACTCCAGACACGTGCACCCCCTTGTGCACCTGGCTAACGTGGGTCCTGGGGAATCCAGCCTCGAACCAGGGTCCTTAGGCTAAGCCATCTCTCCAGCCCCATAAAATATTTTAATAAATCACCCTGGGAGCTGGAGAGATGGTTCAGCCCTTAAGGCACTTGCCTGTGAAGCCTAACACCTGGGTTGGATTCCCCAGTACCCATGTAAAACCAGATGCACAAAGTGGCACATGCATCTGGAGTTTGTTTGCAGCAGTGGCTAGAGGCCCTGGTGTAGCTATATTCATATTCATTCTCTCTCTCTCTCTCTCTCTCTCTCTATGTTTCTTTCTGTTGCAAATAAATAATACTTTTTAAAATATCACCCTGGAAGCTGGGTGTGGTGGCACCACCTTTAATCCCAGCACTCAGGAGGCAGAGGTAGGAGGATCGCCATGAGTTTGAGGCCACACTGAGACTGCATAGTGAATTTCAGGTCAGTCTGGGCTACAGTGAAACTATACCTCAAAAAACCAAAATAAATAATTACATAAATTTTAAAATTTAATTAATTAAAATAAAATCACCCTGGAAACTAGATTAAAGATGGTTTGGAGTCAGCAAAAGTAGAGCCCAGTACTTCAATGAGGAGGAAGCTGATGTTACCTATTCCTGACAGACATTAAGGGGGTGACAGGCAGAAACAAGGAAGTTGTAGCAGAGGGACATATTTCAAAAAGAAATGGAGCACTGGGCATGGTGGCACACGCCTTTAATCCCAGCACTCAGGAGGCAGAGGTAGGAGGATCTTCATGAGTTCAAGGCCACCCTGAGGCTACAGAGTGAATTTCAGGTCAGCCTGAGCTAGAGTGAGACCCTACCTTGAAAAACTAAAAATAAATAAATAAATAATAAAAAGAAATGGAGTAGAAGGAACTTTGGTCCTTGTAGATGTGAGAAATAAGAGTGGCTTAGTTGACAGTGGTGAGAGTTTAGTAGGAGTGAGGTTGGGAATCAATGATAAATTCAGGTTTGGGCATGTTGTATCAAGCTTGTCTAGAGAGAGGTCCATGAAGTAGTTGATCCCCTAGTATCTGGAACTGAAGAAATATTGTGAATCATAAGGAAAATAGTTGTCAGGTATGGTGGTGCACGCTGTAATCCCAGCACTTGGGAGGCAGAGGTAGGAGGATCTCTGTGAGTTCAAGTCTAGCTTGATGCTACATAGTGAATTTCAGGTCAGCCTAGAGCAAGGCCCTACCTCAAAAGACCAAAACAAACAGAAAGAAAGAAGGGAAGAAGGGGAGGAGGAAAGAGAAGAAAGAGCAATCCAGAAGGGCACAGTGAAAAGTAACATGAAGAGAAATGGCTGCTTCCCAGCCTAGCAGGTGGTAAGGCAGAGAGGACACTGTGTGAGAAATAAAGAGAAGCCTCTACATGCTAGTAACCTAGCTGGAGGTAAACTGTTGTGAGAAATGAGTGTTTCTGAGGGAAAGGGATAAATGGAGGAGGCAAAGCAGAAATAAGTGGTCAGTGACTGAAAGGGGAGAAATCAGAAAGGTGGGGAGGACTGTAACATGACTTTGAGGCCATCTTGGGCTACACAGTGAATCTGAGGCCAGCCTGTACTACATAGCACTCTGTTACAAAACCTGAACACTGTTATTTGTGTTCTCTGAGGAAGGTGGAAGCAGCAGGATTCCCAGAGGAAAAGGTAGTGTTAGCTCCGCAAGCTGGAGAATGGTCTGGCTAAACCAAAAGAGCAGGAAAGGAAGATGTATTTGTGCCAGGACCTAGCTGGCAGACCTGAATAAGGAAAGGGAAAGGAGATCTCACCCTGTGGCTTTCCCAAGAAGGGTAGGTGAGGAAAGGCTGCTGTAGTAGACTCATAGCCGGAGAAGATGGTGGCCTTGGCAAGAACTCTTTAAGTGGGGTGAGCAGGGAGGCAGGGCAAAAGCAGGATAGGAGGGTCCAGTGCTAAGAGGAAAGGCCCTGACCTTTCATCAGCATTCTGTATCCCTAGCACAGACCCCTCCCCCTTTCCCAGTAGGTACCTGGTCTTGTTATCTGTGGCTGGAAAAGGAGAGTGGGTCCAGCAGCGTGAGGGAGGAGAGCAGCAAGCTCTGGGGAGATGTTGCAGAGAGAAGTGTCATGGAGGCTGGCAAGGAAAGAGAGGGCAGAGGAGGCATCCAGACCCCTGGGTATAGGTAAGATGCAGGAAGAGCAAAGAAAGAAGAGAAGGCTAAAGTCTGAAATCTTGGAGGTTCCAGCTAATCATCATAACTCAGAGAGCAATCTACAGAGCCCTGGCAGGAACCACCTCCCAAAGTCCAGGAGTGGGAAAGTAGAGAGGAGGCAGTGAACCCAGCCTCTGGCACCATGGAGGACACTAGCCTACAAGGGGAAACTGGCATAAAGCTCACCAGGCCAGGGTTGGCTGCTGAACCATACCCTTCCCCTAACATCTCTTGGCTCTACCCAGGGCCCTGAGGAGCCCTGATTGTTCACCATTGGGTTGATCACTGTGGAACTAGACCAAAAGCCAGGTCAGATTCTGCCTTCATATTCAAGGTGTTTGACTCTTAGCTACTGAGACCAGTGCCCCTAGGTACCAGATCTGTATTTCCCATGGCCTTCTAGAAGGGAACAAGTGCCTTAGCTTTGAATTCCTCTACCAAGCAGATAGGGACATTTCTCTGTTAGATGGTTTTCAGTCTATACAGAACTTACAGGCTGCATAAAATATCACAAAGCCATGACCTCCCACAGCCAAGGGGTATATGACACTTTTAGAAGTTTTATCAAGCGTTGCTCATAAAATGCCAGCACAGGGAAAGGAGGAGACCACGGGTCTAGTTGGTCCATCTGTGGATAGGTGGCTGAAGCTCGAATAGGTACCCTTATAGTCCTTCCTCAAGCAGCTAGCTCCTAGGGCCTGGAAAGGACCAAAATCCAGAACCCAAGAGTCCTGCTTCAGTCTGCTCCCCAAAGATGTAAATGTTCCTAAAAGGCTGTCCCTGGACCTTTGTAGTTCCATCCAGCTGACCTCAGGACCAGAGTTGACCACTGGGTGATGGCTGGAGGCAACCCCTACATAATTAAAAAAAAAAAAAAAAAGCAATGGAGGTTAGAAATGGTCTCAGGAGCTGGGCACATGCCTTTAATCCCAGCACTGAGGAGGCAGAGGTAGGAGAATTGCTGTGAGTTCAAGGCCACCCTGAAACTACATAGTGAATTCCAGGTCAGCCTGGGCTAGAGGGAGACCCTACCTTGAAAAACATTTAAAAAAAAATTTAAGTTGAGATAGCCAGTCGTGGTAGTGCAGGCCTTTAATCCCAGCATTTGGGAAGCAGAGGGAGGAGGATTGCCATGAGTTCGAGGCTACTCTGAGACTACATAATCTTCCAGGTTGGCCTGAGCTACAGTGAGATCCTACCTCAAAAAAAAAAAAAAAAAAGAAAGAAAGAAAGAAAGAAAAAGTTGAGGTGGTCTCAACTCCCAGAAGCTGGGGGTTTTTAGGCCAGGCCCTGCATATTTTCTGATGGCTTTTTACTGCTGCTGTCAGCTCTTGGCTAGGACTTGAAGTGACTGTCCGTGCCTTTTATTGGCTGTTTGTCCGTCTTGTTCACAGGGAAATAGAGAGGATAGAATGTTCTTGGCTACTCAGGCTCCAAGGAAGAGAAAGAAGCTGAGTATGTGTGCATGCAGCTGCCAGAGCTGGGGCTCACAAGGCTCTTAGTGTCCTCAGCCACATAAGTGGTGGGGTGCTGCCTGGGCAACCAAGCTGCTTCCAGCTTCCATAGCCCTAGTTTATTCACTACCAAACCGACTCATATGTCACCACAGTGGCTAGAGGCCTGCTTTTCCTTTTCTTTCCATAACCTTCTCTTTGATCTTTCATTTTCCTCCCCAGACTGGCATATTAGCATCTTCCTGACACTCTTCTTAGTCCTGTGAGAGTAACCAAGACCACTGGGAGCCCCCCTGTCCCACTACATGGGGAACTGTGGTGAGGTGCTCCTTTCACAGGGTGAAAACGTCATTTGGGATTGGAAGGGGAACCTAGTCAACCTCTGATTCCTGTTAGAGAGACCAAGAGCTGCCCTCATCTCTTATATACCTCCTTCCCACTGTGACACCCTTGCTGGCTGTTTCTATTGGGGGAGAAACCAGTCTGGTTTCCACATACCTAAGGGATGGCTTCTCTGCTGGGTGGGAGTAGTGCTTCCTACATGTCAGTTCTGCCTTTCTTATTTGGTGATGTTTTATGGGGCACAGGTGAGGAGGGTGACTTGTTATTTTGCCTTTACTGACAACGTAGTATTATCTAGAGCATAGGCTGACTCTTCATCAGAACCACGTTAATGCTGAAACAGAAGTGTTCTTGGAGTATCACTTGCCTGCTACCTGGGGAAGATGAGGATAAGTGATTAAGTTTTCTTTTTTCCTTCTCTTTTCTTTGTTTACTGTACTGAAGATCTAACTCAGGAACTCAAGCCCTCTAGATAAACACTCTACCACTGGTTCACATCCCTAGTCCAGTCTAGGGTTTAGGATTTTTGAAGCCCAGCTGTCTTCTCTCTCTCTGCAAACTTATTCCACATAAATTGTCCTGATTTCTCCTTGGCCTCTTCTAGCACAAAATCAGGTAAGGTCCTATGAAAATATTTCCCTTAGCTGAGGGCTCCCAAACTCTTGTAATAGCCTGCATATTCTCACAACAGTGACTTGCCTCCTGAGTTACACCTACTCAACCACGTGCTTAACATTCTATCTCTCCTTGACACCTCTGGGACTTTTTCTGTCAGATTCTGTCCCTTCCAGAGATGCGCTATAGGTATCCTCTAGGCTCAAGTCCCAAGCAACTCCACATGTTAGTGTTCTCTCTCTTTCTCTGTGCCCCCCAACCCAACACACATTTCCATGTACGCAGACAGCCTTGGGTCTTGGAGCTTGCCCCAAATCTATGGCACCTGGGCCACAGAACGTTGTAAGTGATGCCTGTTTCAGTGCTCCCCCACATCCCGCCACACACACACTTCTGCTCCCCCTCAGGGATGTTTATAGCCTCTCTAGAAAGTCAGGAAGGCTGATTACTTAACGAGTGCCCAGGTCCAGGTAGGAGGCTGGGTCTGTGGCTCTTCTTCTGAGAGTCTGAAAGGCTGGGTTGTGTACTTTGTTCTCTCACATCATGGAGGCTTCACTGGGTGCCCTTTAGCTCACCCTCCTGTGCTCAGTTTGCCAACACACCCCATTCTGCCCCTGTTCCAGCCATGTTCTTCACTAGTCTTCCTGCCTGCCCCTAATCGTCATCTCCCACTGAACCTCAGCACTATTTGTTTTCCCAGATGCTACTTTCTACCCACACCCTCCTCAACCACACATAACATCACATACCAGGATGGGTCCTCATTGTGGAAGAACCCTTCCTGGCCTACCCTCAGCCTTTGAGAGAGCTAACTCCAGGCTTGCTGCTGCCCTTTAGACAAATGTGCGGTACAACATTCCCGTGTCTTCTGCTTCCCTCTCGGCCATCAAGAGCTTGGGCCTCAGGGCCATTTCCTGTGTCAGCCTGACCAACTTGGATGATTCACCAGCCTCACACCATGTGCTGCAGTCTGTTGCTTATCACTTAGGCCCACACCTGGAGAGCTTGTGCCTGGGTGGGGGCAGCCCCACAGAGGCATCCTTCATAACCCTGATCCTGGGCTGTCCAGCCCTCCGTACCCTTGACTTGAGTGGCTGCAACAGCCTCTTCACATCAGGCAATCTGCTGGCTCAGCCCGAGACAGTACAGTGTGTCCGAAAGGCATTAAGTGGCCTCCGTGACCTTAACCTGGCTGGCCTGCGGGACCTGACTGACCTCAGCTTTAACCATCTCAGCAGCTGTGTCCCCAGCTTAGAACGCCTCTCCTTGGCCTACTGCCACCTCACCTTTGAGATGGGACCAACCCGAGGTTCCGTCAGCTCCCAGATCTCTTCTCCTTCCCGGCTCTCCTTCCGCAACCTGCTGCAATTCGTGAAGGAAAGAGCCAGCAGGCTTCGTGCCCTGGACCTCAGTGGCACTGGTTTGCCACCTGAGGCACTACATGCTCTGGGCCAGGTGGCTGGGCTGCATTTGGAGGAGCTGAGCTTGCACAGCTGCAGGGACCTTTCCACAGAGGCTGTGGTCAGGCTGTGCCATCAGCAGCCAGGTCTTAACTCCCTGGACCTCAGTGGCTGCTCAGAACTGACTGATGGGGCACTGTTGGCTGTGAGCCGGGGCCTGCCACACCTGCGGCACCTGAGCCTGGGGAAGCTGCAACGACTGACTGACGCAGGGTGTATAGCCCTGGGAAGCCTGCAGGAATTACGGAGCCTGGACATGGCTGAGTGCTGCCTAGTGAGTGGGAAGGAACTAGCGCAGGCCCTGGGCTCAGGTTGTGGAGCTACACCCCCACTGACCTCCCTCAGGCTGGCCTACTGCTCTTCACTGAAGGTAAGCATGGTACCCCTCTCTTGCTTTCTGGGGAAGTGGGCCTATAGCCCCACGGAGGAATCACCCAGTGTTTATGTCCCTGGCATAGTAGTTAGAACTAAACCGGGGCCATGGTCTGAAAGAGGACAGGAGCTTAGACAATGCTAATGGCACACTTCTTTGGAGTCCCCACTGGCTTCGCCAATGAGATGGTCCAACACCTCACATGTATGTGTTCTGGAGAAAGGCAATATTAGAAGACAGTAGCAGGGAAGGTGCTATGAACAAGGTACTCAGGCAAGGTCTCAGGAGCTAATGTCACAGGAGCATCAGGTCACCTCTTAGCTACCGCCAGGCCCCTCATAGGGTTTAGCACTGTCCTGGTAGATGACATCCCTGAGAAAGTTAATTGGTCTTTTTTGGTGGGTTATTCTTTCAACCTATTGCTGTGATAAGGGAATTACCAATTTAAAGCCTGTCTCAGCCTTGCTTTGTGGCAAGTACCTCTTCCCCCACTTACTACTTCCCTTGACTACTAGTGCTTCTTAGCTGTTCTCCCAAGCCTTACTTTTTCTTTTTGTTTTGTTTTGTTTTGTTTTCAAGGCAGGGTCTCACTGTAGCCTAGATTGACCTGGAGTCCATTCTGTAGTCCCATGCTGGCTTCAAACCCACAGCAATCTTCCTACCTCTGTCTCCTGAGTGCTGGGATTAAAGGCATGTGCCACCACACCTGACTGCCTTACTTTTTTTTTTTTTTTTGAAGTAGGGTATCACTGTAGCCCAAGCTGACTGCCTTACATTTTTTGATGCAGTGTCTCATTCTATTCCAGGCTAACCTGGAACTCACTTTGTAGCTCAGGCTATCTTCAAATTCACAGCGATCCTCCTCCTACCTCAGTCTCCTGAGTGCTGGGATTAAAGGAGTGAACCACCATTCCTGGCTTTAGCCTTCCGTTCTTGTGTCTCTATGGCTCCCTCTCTGCTTTGCCCTCAGCTTCTGCTGACTCCACACCTAGCAGGTGTCAGCACGAACACTTCTGGTTCAGCTTCTAAAGGGAGTACTTCAGAGTGGTTCAGTAGAGTCAGATGTCCACCCTGGTCCAGTGGGCTGTGATCAGGGGGCTGCCTCAGCCTATCGCTTCAGCAGGGTCTGAGAGCATAGGCAAGGCAGATAGTTTGGAGACTTGTTTTGTTGTTTTGTTTTTTGTTGTTATGAAGTAGGGTCTCACTGTGGCCCAGGCTGACCTGAAATTAACTATGTAGTCTCAGGGCAGCCTCAAACTCACAATGATCCTCCTACCTCTGCCTTCTGAGTGCTGGGATTAAAGGCGTGTGCCACCATGCCCAATTTCTGTGGAGATTTATTTTTATTTTTATTTATTTGAGAGAGAGAGAAAATAGGTGGATTAGGGCTTCTAGCCATTGCAAGTGAACTCCAGATGCATGTGCTACTTTGTGCTTCTGACTTATGTGGGTCCTGAGGACTCGAACCTAGGTCCTTTGGTTTTGCAGACAAGTGCCTTAACCACTAAGCCATCTCTCCAGCCCTACTGTGGAGATTTCTATCTGCATCTGTCCTGCATCATCTATATTCTTGGATTTTGTCTTTCAGCAACTTCTTCCAGGTCTCCCACTCACCCTTAGCCCCCACCCTGTCCACTCAAACTTTCACCACTAGTACAGGGACTATATTACTCCCTCCCCCCCACCCCCGAGCCCTCTAGTAGCCCCTTGTTGCATAGAAACCCTTGGCAGAGCCTTGCTAGTGAACCCTGCCAAGCTTGGTGGCAACAGGTGCAAGCTGCTTCTCCATTTTTTTCCTCCCACCTTCCTCCAAGGATGCCTCAGTGATGTCCATGATCACAGCCCTAGGCCCAAGCCTCAAGGTGCTAGACTTGTCCTCCTGTGTGGCCCTCACCAACCAGACCATGCAGGCCATATGTACCCACCTCACCCACCTCTCAGTCCTGCGCCTGGCTTGGTGCAAGGAGCTCCAGGACTGGGGTCTTCTGGGGCTGGAGGAGCCAAGTGAGGAGTATGCACTAGGTTCTCAGGTATGGGATCTTTGAAGTTAGGGAGGGTGGGATGGCCTTGGGCTCAGCCTCCCTGCTGACCCTCCTGAGTCTCTCTTGGAGCATTTAAAGGAAAACTCAGGAAGAATCTGAGAAGTTGGGGTTTCTTCCCACAGCAACACCCAGAGCTGGAGCGTCAAGCCTCAGACCTTGAGGAGCCCTCTTCCAAGCCACAGGGCCCCTCCCTGCTCATGCTGCAGGCCCTGCAGGAATTGGACCTCACAGCCTGCAGCAAGCTGACTGATGCCAGTTTGGCCAAGGTGTGGATAGGGCTAAGAATGTTAGGGTTGGAGCCAGGGCATTAAGCCAACCCACTTTTTGCTTGGAATTCATTTCTTTCTTTCTTTTTTCTTCCTTCCTCTTTCTTCCTTCCTTTCTTCTTTAAACTGTTTACTTGGAAAAAGAGTGAGAGTGGGGAAGAGGGGGAGAAAGAGGGTGCACCAGAATGAGCTCCAGATATATGTGCCATTTTGTGCATCTGGCTTTACATGGGCACTAGGAAATCAACCCAGGATGTCAGGCTCTACTAGCAAGTATCCCTGGAGGTTTTTTTTTTTTTTTTTTTTTTTTTTTGAGGTAGGGTCTCACTCTAGCTCAGGCTGACCTGAAATTCACTATGTAGTCTCAGGGTGGCCTCAAACTCATGGCGATCCTCTTACCTGTCTCCTGAGTACTGGGATTAAAGGCATGTGCCACCATACCTGGCATCCCTGGAGTTCCTTTCTTGTTGGCTTTTGGTCACTCTTGACTAGAAACAGAGAAACTGGAAAGCCCAAGGCTCTGGGTTCCAGTGTCATTTTCTGTCCCTATTCTTGCAGGTACTCCAATTCCCTCAGCTAAGGTACTTGTCACTGAGCCTGTTGCCAGCATTTACAGACATGGGCTTGATAGCTGTGGCCAGGGGCTGCCCTAGCCTGGAACGCTTGGCGCTCAGTCACTGTGGTCACCTCAGTGATGAGGGGTGGGCCCAGGCAGCCAGGTCCTGGCCAAGGCTGCAGCACCTCAACCTGTCCAGCTGCAGTCAGCTCACAGAGCAGTGAGTATCTGATGGCACTGAGCAAGTGGAGCCACAGCAGGGGCTGAGCTGGGGTTCCATCCTGGGTCAGGTACTCATCCCATGACCTCTCTGCAGAACTCTGGATACCATTGGGCAAGCATGCAAACAGCTGCGAGTATTGGATGTGGCCATGTGTCCTGGTATTAACATGGCAGCTGTCCGGCATTTTCAAGCTCAGCTGCCTCAGGTGACCTGCGTCCAGTCTCGCTTCGTGGGAGGGGCTGACCTGGCCCTAACGCTCTGAGGCCAGATCAGTAACCAGCTCTGCAGCTCAACTTGGATCACCCAGCCCAGGTCTCTGGACCTGGAGTTTGCCCCAATACCTCTTGCCTCCCACTGCTACAGACCCTTCATTATACTCAGGATGGGATGAACCCAGGACAGCACAGGGGACTTCCTGCCCCAGTGTGTCCTACAACTGGGCAGCAGCCTCTTTCCAACTACATGTCACTACCACAGGCCCTGGTCCAGAGGGTGCAGCCTATGGGCCTGGTGCCAGGGAGGGGCACACTGTCTGTCTCCTGCTAGCCCACTTCTCAGATCTAAGAGCCTTTGTTCCTCCTGTTCCCTAAGGGTTCTCGTCCAGCCCTCACAAGCACTGAGCTTTTATACTCAAGCCACTAACCTCACTGTAAACCCAAACAGGATTAAAAATTCCATATCTCATCTCTTCCTGAAGTTCTCAGATTAAAAGGGTCCCTCTCTTCCCTATTTTAGTTAACCCAAAAACCCCCCACAGGCCTCAGAATAGCCCCATATTCTGGATGCCTGATTCCACCACATCCTGGCTTTTACCACATGAGAGGCCTGAAGGCCTTTCACAGCACAACCCTCCTGGGCATGCTCTGCTACAAAAGCACTGGTCCTAATGAGACCTGAAAGTAACGGGTAAGTGATGCCAGATTCAATGTGCTGTTTTGGTGTTGGGTGAGAAGTAGGGTAATATCTCTGGGTAGGAGGGACATTAGAGATTATGTAATCAACCCTCTAAACAATGCCAATGACTTCTAATAATATCCCTGAGATATGGTAGTTGGCCTTCTGTGCCCCCACCCCTTGTCCATCTGTTTGTTCATCAGTTCTAGAGGCTGCTAGCTTGTGCTTTCTGAGTATCTGAAGTCACTGTATTCTCTGAGTTCTCAGACCAGCTGGGGAGGCAAATAAGCCAGTAGGCAGGGACAGTCCAGTGTGCAGGATATGCATGAATAGAAAAACAAGCACCTAGGACCAGGAGCCTAAGGTAGCAATAATCTTGGAGGGTCAAAAAAAAAAGAATCAGAACTACAGAAATGGTTTAATGGTTAAGGTGCTTGCCTGCAAAGCCTAAGGACTCATATTCGACTCTCCAGGTCCTACATAAGCTAGACACACAAGGTGATGCAAGTGCACAAGATGGCATATGTATCTGGAGTTTGATTACAGTGGCTAGAGGTCCTGGCACGCCAGCTCTCTCTCTTGCAGGAAAAAAACCAAACAACAGTCTGTTGGGCTTGCCTCAAAAAAATAAAAAATAAAACTGGGTGTAGTGGCTCATACCTTTAATCCCAGCACTCGGGAGGCAGAGGTAGGAGGATCGCAATGAGTTTGAGGTCACCCTGAGACTCCTTAGTGAATTCCAGGTCAGCCTGGGATACAGTGAGACCCTACCTCAAAAAAAACAAAATAATAAATAAATAAATAAATTCAAAGCAGTGAAAAATGGGCTGAAGGAGGGCAGAAGAGACTATGGGGATGCATAGAGACCACAGCTGGTATGGGGGTAGGGTATGTGTAGGGCCTGATGAAATACAGGAAAAGTGTTACTAACTTGGACCATGCACCAAGAACCCTGCTGGCCATAGACACTCAGGTGAAAAGGCTAAAATACATGTTTGTGCAACCTATACAGGTTAACTGAATGCTTAATCATGGTAACCCTGACCTTTAGTTCCTGGACATTATATAGGATGTGTGGTGAGTGTGTAATTGCATCCAATTTGCAGTGTGGCAAATTGCAGCATGACAACTGGTGAGATGTTTGGAGGAATGGGACTAGAGGCTAGAAGTTGAGGCTGTTGTGGCATGGGCAAGTAACTGGAGACAGAGAAGGAAGAAATGACAGTATTGGAGATTTAATTATATCCAAGATCTCTGTCTCCCCCATTTCCACCTTGAATTCAATAGCAGACAGCTTTTAAGTGTGGTGGCAAAGCTGTTAGCCCAGGCATGGAGACTCTGGGTGCTTGAGGGTCAGAAGTGTACTTTAGGGGGGAAAAGTGCTCTACAAGTACATGCTCCAAATGAAATGCCATTTCATGAGTTTTCAAGGCAAAACATTGATGGTTAGCACTGTTAAATGCAGTATTTGAGGAGACATTGGAAAGAGAAATACTGAGGGGCATGGAGAGGGAAGTCAGAGTAGCAGCAGTTTTCAGCCTGTCCTATGGGTCCCCTGGGTTGCAGAGCTCTTCTCTGCTTCATGGACTTGTGTCTGTGACCACTGTCCCCAAGCCTGATCTCTAGCTGGGTCCAACATTCCTCACCATCTCAGCCATCACCTCATCTGTAGCCCCCATCTCACCTATGATGCTAAATTAGGTTTATTTGTTTTTATTATTTTAAAATATTTTTTATTTACTTGAGAGACAGAAAGGGGCAGATAGAGAAAAAATGGGCACACTGGGGCCTCCATCCATTGCAAACAAACTCCAGACACATGTACCACCTTGAGCATCTGACTTACGTGGGTCCTAGGGAATTGAACCTGGGTCCTTTGGCTTTGCAGGCAAACACTTAACCACCAATCCATCTCTCCAGCCCCTGAATTAAGCTTAAATTAGAATGTAGGGTTTCCTGCATGGATTCCCTTTTGTTCAGATCTGCACCTTTGGAGTTGGGATCTTTCTCTTCAGCAAAAAAACAGGTTTCATCTCTCTCCCTTGATGCTTTTCACCAGAGGTCTCCAGGTCCCAAAGGACAAAGGGCAGAGCCAAGCAGGATTGAGGACTAGGATCAGACTGTCAGGAGCCTTCTGGAAGCATGGCTTCCAGACTAGACCACTATTAATGGTGCTCACGTAGGCATCCACTTGGGGAATTGCCTTCTGCCTTGCTATTTCTCTGTCAGCTGGCTGGCACTCCAACCTCTTCCTTGGCTGGTACCACAGATGACAGACCATCTCTCTCTTTAGGTCAAGCACTGAAGACTCAGCTGGAGAAGGGGAACAGTCCTTACCTGTCCCCACCTCCTCAGAACACCAGGCTCAAAAAAATAGTTGCCCCCAAGTTTGTGGTTCTGCCCCATGCCCTATCTCATTCACTGTGTTTGAAGACAAAAGAGGGTGATTGTCCCCATCTGTTAAATGCTTAGCCCATAGGTTCAGACCTGATGTAACATATTCCCCCAAGAGTCAAGCTGGCTTTTATTTCTACTGTAGCCTCTACTGGTCAGGGTGCCTGTGCTTCTCTACCCTCCTTGGTGGCTGTTGTGGTGGCAAGAACTGGCTTCTAGCCAACTTAAGTTAAGGTTCAGTGATGCTGCAGTCATAACAGAAGTTGAAGTTGGTGGGGGGTGGGGGTACAGGAGGTGGCCGCTCAGGGATAGGCACATTCTCCAGCTCCAGCAAGCGCAGCTTGGTCTCCATAGTCAGCAGCTGCTCCAGATCCAGCCGGGTCTGCTCGCTGCTCATGGGACTGCCCAGCAGGGCATTCAGCCCATCTGTCCACAGGTGAAACTGGGGATGGATGGTTCCAACTCTGTGAGGGCCTGCCCGTTTGCTCCCCACCACCCATCTGCCCAACTCAGCCTGACTCAGACACTTACATCCCGTTTGGAGGGGGCAATGAAGTTGAGGTATGCCTCCTCCTCCCCATGGTCGTAGCTGATGGAGAAAGCCAATTCATAGAGATCCTAAAATCGAACAGGAACACTGAGTAGGGACAAGCAGAGAGGGATAGATGGGAAGGAGGCCCTTTCCCCCACTGCACTCACTTTGTTCTGCTTCCCGGAACCTTTCTCCCGGACGTGAGGGCAGTCCTTGCCCATCAGGAGTGCCCTGATGTCTGCCACAGGGACTGCAGAAAGAAGACTTGGCTGACCACTGTAGCCCCTGGGTGACCCAGGGTATGGGGCATGTGAGGAGAGCAAATAGAAAAGTCCCTGCCCCTGCCCCTTACTCTGCTCAGGCAGGCTTTCGGGGGTGGGCAAGCTAGCACCTTCCTCCACATCTCCATACTGCAGCACTTTGTGGTTGGGGGACAGGCAGCAGAACCACAACTTGTCTGTGCAGAGGAAGGGGAAATGGAGTGATGACAGGGGTGGTCACCCCAGCCCAGCCATCCTCTGCATGCCTCCCCGCACCCGCCTTGCCCCACTCAGAGACCCTGGCGCCTCCGGCTGCTGATCTTTCGGAAGAGCATCCCCTCACAGAGGCGGAGCAAGCGCTGCTGGCGGATCAGGCCCATGAGCTCCGGCTTTAGCTTCTCCCTCAGCTCCCTGGATTGGGAGTGGAAGGCATTTACCACGGTGACCCAGGGCATGGCCCACAGGGCACCAGGGAAAGTGAAAGTTTGGGCTTTTTTTTTTTTTGAGCCTACTAACTCACAGTATGGGAGGGGCCAGTGTGCCTTCTTGGTGCAGCCGTTCTGTCTGCCGTAGCCGCATGACTTCCCCATAGGTGAGGGCATTCACTTTGGTTCGGAAGAGCTCCAGGGATGTGGGCTTCAGGGCCAGTGTGCGGGCCAGTTGCTCCCGGACCACTTGCATGACCTAGGATCACCCCAAGCTGTTCCGGGCCTGAGCCTGGGGCCTCTTCCCAGAGTATTCTGCTCTGCTTTGCAGCTTCCACTTCACCTACCTTGTCAAAATCCTCCTGTGTGGCCCGCATCTCCTTCCAGGTCTTGTTCAGCAGCTGGATAGCCACACAGAAGAGCTCATGGAAGCTCTGGTCTTGGCCGAAGAACATGGGTGAGAAGTCCTGGGCTGTCTCGGAGCCTGGAGCGGGGGGGCAGGAGGGGCTCAGGGAGAAAGTATGTGTAGCCCCTGGCCCTCTCTGCCCTTCCGTCCCCTGTCCCCTGACACACTGAGTCCAGCTCCACTCACAAGGTTCCCCAACACGCAGCAGCTCACACAGCAGCACTGTCAGCTGGATGCTACTTCGCGCAAAGGGACATTCATGTTTGTCCTCTCGGCTGCTGTTCTCCAACACAAACTAGGGTGGGGACAGAGAATGGCAGCGGTCTCAGCTAAGCCCTAATGAAGCTAGGCTGCTGCCACCCTCCTACTGTGCCCCATCACTAACCCGGCTATATGCACTGGGGGCATGTCTGGAAAAGTAGAGCATGTTGTCCAGGGCCAGCAGACCAGGGGGCACACGCTCTAGGTCCTGCGCTGGGTTGCTGTTCTGGGCATTGGAAGCACAGGTAGTTCAGGAGGGGCTACAGCCATGGAGCAGCCACAGCCTGGGTGGAGGCGAGTAGGGACTAGAGGTGATCACTCACGGAGAAGCCCAGCTTGCGGAACTCTCGGGCACAGAGAGAACGGCGACGGTCAGCACTCAGCCCTGTGCCTGGGGACTCCCCCTCTGACTCAAAGGCAACCTGGCGCAAGGCCTGCAGCTGCTCCCGCTGCTCCTAGGATCATTGTTGGGGAGGAACATGGAAAGATTCAAGGCCAAGCTCCAAGACACCCCTCAATCTGTGCCTCCTCACAAGACATGCACCTGGCTATAGGGGTCAAGTGGTGTCCGCATACGTGGCTCCAGCAGCCCCAGCATAAGGGCCTGTAGTACATATAAGTGATGAGCCATCTCGTCGCCCAGTGGTGTAGCGCTGTGGATAATGTTCTGGAAGACATTCCGGCTATGAGTGTGACCCACTGAGGACTGGAGAAGGGCTCCAGCTCCCTGGCCTAGTCCACGTTACCTTGTAGATGAACTGGCGAAGATTTCTCTGCCATAGGTAGTCAAGCATGTGCTATGGTGGTGGATGGGGAAGAGACTTAGATGGTCAGCCCCAGGCTACAGCACAGTACCCACCAGCTGCTGCCCCTCACCCAGCCCAGAGCACTCACCTTACGTTCAGCAGGGCTGGCCCCCTGCAGCAAGGCTGTCAGCAGGGCCATGGCCTTGGTTTGCAGCTGCTGGTTCATCCTACGGCAAGAGGAGGCAGGCTCAGCTGCACATCTGGGGTCTGACTCTGCTCCCCAATTTGTACTCTACCCTAGAGGCTTACACCTGCAAGTGCACCAGCAGCCTATCCAGTGGCACCTCACTCTTGACCAGCTGGCCTAGGGCAGGACTGCTCAAGGTTACACTCTCCAACAGCCCAAGAGCCAAGGGTTGTACAGAGGCGTCCATCAGGTTCATGTTCACATAAGACACCACCTGTAACAGTGGCAGGGGGTTGTCACTATCACACCATCCCCAAGGACCAGATCCTGGCACTGCTAAACAGCCCTCACCCACTTCCCCTGGATAGGCCACCCACCTTTCTGACAAAGGGGATGCTGAGCGTCTCCCAGGACACCACACCATGTTCCATGAGCTCCAAAAAGGCCCTCAGACCGAGGGCCAGCACTTCCCCTAGGCTACAGAGGACGTCTGGGGCTGAGCAAAACCCAGTCAGAATCCTGAAGCCCCACCATATCCCCCAGCCTACCACAGCCCTACGCTCACTCGTCCCCATCCTCAATGATGGTGCCTAGTCTCTGAAGCCCATCACGGCTGATGATCTCCTGGGCAAAGGTCATGTCAGAGGCCAGCAGGACGAGTTGTTTCAGGGCTTCACGGCGGGCTTCACGGCTTGAACTCTGCAGCCCACCCAACAGCTGCTCAGCTTCCAAGTCCTGGTTGGGGGGCGGGGGAGCAGAGAAGATGAAAAGTTGATCAAGGGTTACCATGGCACTGGAAGTGTGAGGACCTGGGTGACCACTAGGTGGGGCACTACAAGGTTGGTACTGTCCCCCACCCCACCCCAGACCTGTGGCAGAGGCCACCAGGCAGAACAGGGACCCAGTAGAGGAGAGGGCAGGAGCGGGCAGGGTCAGAAGGGGTATTACTGCGGCAGTGCAGAGGCATAGGATGCTGCCATTCTTGATTTCCGTGCGATTCTGCAGGAACAGCAAAGGGGACCGAGGTCAAGGAGAGCTGAGGAAAATGGTCAGTTGAGTCATCAGTGAGGGATTATCTGGGGGGTCAAAAAAGGAAGCTCACATTCCGGTGGGGGCAAATGAGGACTCCCTTAGGGTCAGGTGGATTAGAGGGGTCCTATGGTGGAATGGAGGAGGAGGGAGGAGACTCACATTCTCGGTGATGTATCTCCTATGCCCATCAGCAAACTGCAGGGCATAGCGCTCCGAATGAGTCAGGCTCCACCTGCGGAGCAGCCAGCTCAGGGAAGCAGGTAGGGGGCGCCTCTCCCGTCTGCCCCTCCCTCATTTTGCCTGACCCCCAGCACTCACGCGTCGCACACCTCCTTCAGCACAGTGGCCAGGGGTTTTGCCTGCAAGTGGAGCTGTCAATCAAGGGGCCGGGGTGGTGGGGAGGAACTGAGGGGGAGGGACTTGGGGGAGGGGGGAGGTGTACTGGCCCAAGGGAAAGGGAAAGACCCATAGGAGAGCAGTGGGGTCAGGTCGATGGAGACTGGACAGGAACGGTGACCTGGTCTAGCTGGATGAGCTGAGGGATGGCGTCAGGCATCTGTACAGCAATCTTCACCACGTTCCGCGGAGGCGCCATGGTCCAGCCGGCACTTCCCACGGACCGTGCCACCTCCCGTAGAGGGTCCACCTGGTTTGGGTGTACCTCTCTTCCAAAGACCCAGCTATGGTGACCTGCGCTCGCAGCCCAGGTTCCTACTCCTGGCCAGGCGCTGTCCTTCCCAAAGGAGCCGAGTTCCGGGTTAGTCCCACCGGCAGGATAGGACACCGCCTGCTCTGGCCCGCCCCACCCCTACAAAGGCGCCCTGGCCCCGCCCCACCCCAAGGTGCGGCAGGTGGAGGCAGGGAAGGCCAGCACGCGGGCAGTTTACAGCTGCCACACCTCCCATTCCAGTAAAGTGACCCACCCCGTACTGCATCAACCCAGAAGACCCAGGGAGAGGCCCCAAAGAACCAGATCAGAGATAGCCTTAGGCATGGTCTTTATTCACTTGGATGCTGTACAAATATTACAATTTCCTTTTGCTGCAAAAAGTATAAAAATAATCTTTATATAGGAATCCATTCGTTACTGTAAATCTTTCTAAATCTCTGCAAATGGCTCTAAATGAGGGGGAATAAATGAAATGAAGGGGGAGGGCTATGGGGCATCAGGAGGTTGGGCCTATCTTCCAGGACCAACCCACACAGATTCCTAGTTAGAGGCCTCAGTTCCTTCTTATTAGCACCCCCCACCACCATGGGCAGGATCTCCAGGGCTCAGGGCCCAGCAGTAGAGGAGCACAGAGAGGTCCAGTTGCCATAGGGTAAGCTGGGTGAGGAAGGAAGCTAGAGTGGTAGCTGGCAAGCGCCCAGCTCTACCCCACTCCTTCCTCCTTAGGGAAAGAGTGGCTGGCAGGAGCAGGGCAGTTGGCTGGACAAGTTGCCCTATGGGGGATGGCAGGTCTGTGCCACTCAGTGGCAGCTAAGCCTGGCTGGAGAAGGCTCCCAAAGAGGACCGGCAAACACTTTGGCTCCATGTGGAGCCTTAGCCCTTCCCGCTGCTCTGCTAGCACACTTCAAGTGCCAGTGGGAGGAGACAGGGTGGCACAGCCAGGAGTCTGATGTTCTCAAGCTGTGAGGGGTGCAGTGGGGGAGGTCACTAGTTAGCTCCCAGCCCAGACAGTCTGGGGTCCCAGCCACATAGGGCATGTTCCTGTCAGAGGTTGAGAACAGGCACATCAAAGAGATCGCAGACACCTTCACTCTCATCCAGGTTGTAGATGTAATCGTGGTCTCCGGGGGGTGGAGAAAGTCGGAGTAGGGGGGCAAACACTGCAGAGAGCACTAGGCTGAGGCCCTTGACCAAGAACCCCAACATCCACCCAACCCCCTTGCCCACAGCCAACCCCATCTTCCTGGGCCACCCACCTTCTGAGGACATCAACTCCTCCAGCAACTCTGAGCTCATACACTCTGGGAATGGACAGAAATTCACTTAGATTCTAGCTCCCACCTTTTTACCCAACAAAGCCCATGAATGCCCATCAGGAGTGGGGAACCCAGGACAACCACAGGTCCTTAGAAGAGCACTCAATGAGAGGAACACAGCCTACCTCGTGTGGGGTCAAAGATTTCTGACAGCTCCTTTGGGAGTTCCAGAACTGAAAAAGAAAGCCATGCTGAAGGGGCAGGCTGAGTTAGGTCCCTCTACAGTTTCCACCATCCTTTGATCCAATACCACCCAGCCCTGGCACCACACAGCTGAGGAAATGTAGGCCCTGCTCCAGATGTAGCTTGCTGTGTCTACTGGACTCCTCTGCTGACCTAAATTCCTCAGTGCTGAGCTCAGGTTACCAAAGGCCCACTGCAGGTGACAGGAACAGACTTTCTAACTCAGAGGCACAGGAGAACTCTCATCCCTTTTCGGGCTGGTGTTTCATCCACTCCCACCTTTGCTGAGCACCATGGTTTGGACCATGCTCAGAGACCATTCTGGGCCAGGCCACCTGGCAGGAATGGAGGAAGACATTGACAAGTGATAGTTTTACAGTGATGACCCTACCACACCTTGGGTTGAGAGGACACACATGAGAAGCAAAAGACAGTAAAGAGTCAGGCATGGTGGCACATGCCTTTAATCCCAGCACTCTTGAGAAGCAGAGGTAGAAGGATCACCATGAGTTTGAGGCCACCCTGAGACTACATAGTGAATTTCAGGTCAACCTGGGCCACAGTGAGACCCTACCTTGAAAAACAAAACAAGATAAAGGTGCCCAAAGACCAGAGTTTGATTCCCCAGTACCCACGTAAAGCCAGATGCACAAAGTGGCACATGTGTTTAGAGTTTATTTGCAGTGACGGGAGGCCCCGGCACACCCATACTCACTCTCTGTCTCTATCTCAAATAAATAAGGACTGGAGAGATGACCCAGCAGTTAAGGCACTTGCCTACAAAGCCTAATGACCTGGGTTTGATTCCCCAGTACCCATGTAAAGCCAGATGCTCAAAGTGGTGCATGCATCTGGAGTTTGTTTATAGTGGCTATGGGCCCTGGTGTGCCCAATCCTCCCCCCCAACCCACCTGCAAATAAACAGTAAATTAAGGGCTGGAGAGATTGCTCAGTGGCAAAGCCACATGCAAAGCCTAACTACCCAGGTTCAATTCCCCAGTACCCACATAAGCCAGATGCACAAAGCAGCACATGCATCTGGAATTTGTTTGCAGCAACTGGAGGCTCTGGCACACCCATTCTCTCCCTTCCTCCCTCCCTCTGTCTCTGCTTGCAAATAAATTTGAGAGAGAGGCAGATAGAGAATGGGCTTGTCAGGGCCTCCAGCCTCTGCAAATGAACTCCAGATGTGGGCTGGAGGGATGGCTTAGCAGTTAAGACATTTGCCTGCAAAGCCAAAGGACTGAGGTTCAATTCCCCAGGACCCACGTCAGACAGATGCACAATGAGCACACACACTTGGAATTCATTTGCAGTGGCTGGAGGCCCTGGCACACCCATTCTCCCCACCCCTTCTCTGTCAAATAAATAAATAAAAATATGTTTTAAAAAATGAACTCCAGACATATACGCCACCTTGTGCATCTGGCTTATGTGGTTCCTGGGGAATCAAACCTGTATTCTTTGGCTTTGCAGGCAAATGCCTTAACTACTAAACCATTTCTCCAACCCTAAAATATTCTAAAAATAAAATAAAACCGGAGCAGACCATAAGGGATGTCATATACAGGACTTCAGAACTCAGATGCATTATGTCAGGTGTGGTGGCAAATGCCTTTAATTCAGGAGGCAGAGGTAAGAGGATCACCCAGAGTTTGAGGCCACCCTGAGACTATATAGTGAATTCCAGGTCAGCCTGGGCTAGAGTGAGACCTTATCTCAAAAAAACAAAATAAAATAAAAAGATCTAGACTAAGTGAAGGCTGGGGACCCATCACCCAATTCCCTGTGATCAGTCCCCTTCCCCAGGTGTGGAATGGAAAGCACCAATGTTTAAGGAAGTATCAAGGAGAGGATGGAGAAGCCAGTGAAGTAGAAGAGCCAAGAGCTGACATGATTAAAGACAAGGAAAGAGCATCAGCAGGGAACAAGGAACCACAGCCAAGCCCCCCTGGAAGCCTGCTGGGCTTGGCACTGCATCAAGAGAAGCAGAGCTGCAGCACTGGGGGAGGTGATTAGAAGACCAACACACGAGTGCAGCAGAAATTACTTTTTCAAGGGATCCAGAAACAAGGAAGGCAAGATAGGTGCACGGAGGAGCAAAATGTTGATTAGTGAGGCTCACTGGTGCCCCAAGGGATTGAGCAAGAGCCACGAAGCCCTAAGGGACAAGAGGCACCAGCACTAATCATGGAGACCAGGTATCCTACCCTGGCTGAGAGAGCAGGAGTTAGCAAGGGAGTCAGGTTCCAGCTCCAATTATGTGTCCAGTGTAGGATGGGGCTGAGGCTGGACTTTTCCTGCTGTGCCTCCAGCAGATACTCACCGCCCGTGGGGTCAGCCTTGATAGGCTCAAAGGAGGTAGAAGGATTGGGTCCAGATGAACTGCTGCTGCTGCTACTGCTGCTGCTGCTACTGCTGTTGCTGCTGTCTAACAGGGCAGAAGACTGTAGCGGCCGGGTGTCCAGTGCTGTCAGGCTCAGCGGGAGTGAGCTGAGCTCACCACTGTCCTTGCTTTCGGTTCCAGGGCCACTACTCACTGCAAATACATCCCCTAACCCAATCACACAGGGACAGGAAGTGGGTCCTAGAACTTAACTGGGTTAGATCCCATGAGCAGGATGGCCACTGTATTCATACCCAGACCCAGAAGGAACTAGGCAATGCCAGTCGCCCAAAAAAGGCAACCTGGAAACAAGTCACTGAAGGCAGAGCACAAGGCTGCAAGAGGAAAATTCATGGACAACATGGGTCCAAGAGGGACTGCTCGGGCACACAAGCCACTAGCACTACTAATGTCCTTCACACAGCCCAAGACTTCCTTATTCAAAAGAATATTCACTACAACACCAAGTGAGGCTAGGTTAAAAGGTCAACCCTGACAGCTTCAGATTCCAGTTTGGAGCATAGTACTCACTAACGTAGGTATTTCCTTGTGGACCCAGAAGACAACCTATCACAGCTTCCCACAGTGCCTTACCTGCAATCTCAGCTGCTGGGCTGGCCACCCCTAGGACTTCAGTGTTGCCAGGAATGGGGGTAGGGGTGGTTAGCTGAGGACTGCTTGGACGGGAGGCTTCTTGGGGCTGGGCTAATGTGAGCTTGGGCAGGGGTGGAGGGGTAGAAACAGCAGGTGGACTCTGGAGCAGATCCTCAGGGGGCGGGACAGGCACAGCCACAGGTGGCGAACTCCAAGCCTCCTTGTTCACCAGCAGCACCTCAATGGGGCCACTCACACTCTTCAGGTGAATCTGGTATTTCTTCTGCCCATTGAGACCCTGGAAGTGAATGGGAGCAAACGGAATACAGGTAGAACTTCAAGCAGATACAGCTCCTAGGGCCAGTGTCCTCTCCCACCCAGGCTGGCCATCCTCCTAGATAACCCCAAACCCCAGGCCTCCCCCCACCTGCCCCACCCAGAACTTATCAGGCTCCACAGCCAGCACCCGCCCTCAGTCGATACCGCCTTTATGGGCTGAGCACCCACCTCTGGGATGGGCACCTCTAGGCTGGTGCCCGATGGGGCCCGGATGGCCAGGAGGGTGTCTCCTAGAATGACAAGGAGAATGGGTCAGGGCCCATGAGCTCAATCTGGGCTAGGAATGGAGATGCCTGCTTCCTGGAGCAAAGCAAGACACAGACTCTAAGAGAATAGATAATAAGTCTCCCCCATCCCCACAGCAACCAAGAAATCTGGGTTCAAAGACATTTGTGAAGATGAACTTCACTGAAGATTGTTGGAGGGTACCTCACTTCTCAAATGATGATGCTGATACCAAAAAGCAGCTGTTTTGACCAAGGGCTAGCTTAGGGGATACGAGAGAAAATAGGAACAGCTGTGGTACCTGCAATGCAACTGAACTCAATACAGATTGGAAGGAGGTAGTGCAAACCCCCCCCCCCGGCATAGAAACATGTGAGTTTGTGCACACAATCATAATTATTTTCTTGGGTGCTTCTGCCATGCCTAAAAAGCTAACCCACAGAACAATGCTGATGGGGACAAAACCAGGAATCCACCCCAGAACACAGCATCTTCTTCAGTCTAGTTGGTCACCAAAGAGTCCTTAAAATTGAGGCCTTATCCCTGCCTAGTTTTTCTTTAAGCAGTCCCCTATAACCTTCCTAAGAGATAGAACTAACTCTGGGAATTGAGCCTGATGAGTTTAGCCCAATCCCAACTGTCTCCCCCTACCCAGGCTCTGCTCACCAGCAAAGCATCTGCAGATGTCCTCATGAGTCACATAGGCCAAGGTGTGAAGATTAAGGAGAACAGCTGATGTTTGTCCTACCGTACCAGATGGCAGACTCCAGAGAACACCCACAATTTTAGCAGAGGTCTGATACACAAGCCCTTACAGAAAGTTTTTGGATCTGGGGTCCAAGTTGGAAGGGATCACAAGCTAGGACTGGAAAAAGAGGGGCTTTGAAAAGGGAACCGACTGCAAGTTGCAGGACAATTCTCCCAAGAGGGGCAGGGCCCAGGGCTCCATAGAGCAAACCCAGCCGGATCATCAGGCCCCTTGCCGCCCCCCCCCCCCAAGGAGGGACCACCAGGAGGATATCAGCTGTTCTGCACGTCCTCTGTGACATTCCGGATGCTCTGCTGCACCCACACCTTGTGCTGATCAAGTTCTTGTTCCCGCTGCTGTAGCTCCTCGATCTCTGCCTTGAGCTCAATCAGCTTGTCAGCAATCTCCCGGGTATTGCAGCCTGGGCCCACACCCCTGAGCCAGGGCAAAGATGATGAGAGGAGGAATTGTCAGGAACTCCGACCCAGGCCTCTCTCCTGCACCCATAATCCCACAGACCCTGACACTTCTGGGTAGGAGACCCTACTGCCCTTCAAGTCATTCATTCCCACTCACTTCCACTGGATGCTGTTCTTGGATTTTTTCTCGATCAGACCAATACCTTCCAACACGTTGGTAATGTCGTAAATCCGCCGTTTCTGGCGCACAGCTAAGGTGTCAGCTGCCTGGCAGAAAGAACAGAGTGGAGAATGCTCGTCCCCAGTCTTATGCATAAAACCCTATTATCTGGAGACTTGATCTGGGGTGGTCTGGGAAGGGGGTCCCAGCCCTGGAGTTCCTTCCAGGCACTCCAGCAGTGGGGTGGGAAGAGACCTGGCCCAGTCGTGATCTGATGTTCGGTTGCTCTTTTCCCCCAGGCCAGCCACGAAGGGCCACGAGGGCCAGCACCTGCAGCGCCGAGCCTGACACATAGCTGACGCTCAATGGCCTCGGCCGAATGAATGAAAGAGGCCCGGGCCTCTCTTCTGTGAGAAAGCACACGGTTGGCGGCCAGCCTTCCAAGCACTCAATGGGGCCGCCCTGGCGGTTCCCGCTACCAGCCCCGGCCTGGTCCTCATCCTCCCTGTCGTCCCCCCAACCCGGGCCGCACCAGCTTGAGGTCAAGCACACCGTCCTTGGCCTCCTGCAGGAGCGACACGAACTTGGTAGTGAGAAGTCCTAGGCTCTTCTCGTGCCGACTTGGGGTTCCCGGGGGCGGCGGCGCCTGTGGCCCGGCCTCCGCCATCGCGCCCGCCCGCCCGCCGCCTCCCCTCAGCCAGGCCAGGCCAGGCCGGCTCCACCGCCACTTCCGCTTCCGCTCCTGGCTGCCGGGCCGCCGGAGCCGTCGCAAGTCCTTCCGCTTCCGCTCCGCGTCCTCTCAGGGAGCCTGACTCAATTCCTATCCGCAGACACGGACGTAAAACTTGGGGGAACATGAGAAAATGTACAATTGCCAAAGAAAACGAAAACAAATACTGGATTGCTGAAAGACCCAAATTGTACAAGGATTGGAGATCATTGAACATGAGCAGTGCTGACAGTAGAAAAGAGAGAACCACTGGAATCTTCCTTGCAACTTGCCCCTCAGACGCTAACGGCACTAGCCACCATCTAGGGAAGGGAGACCAAGACCTCCTGATAAAAGCCCAGCCTGCTGCCCTAAACCTCCTAAAGGCTGACCACTGTCTCAGGGTCATTCGCGTTACTTCTGTCCCTTATTTCTTGCCAAACCAGCAAGTACTAACTACACCTCGCTTGCTCACTTTCCATCACTACTATCCTTCCCTAATCTCAGCATCAGCTTTCTCTGCCTTTCGCAGTACAGTTCATAGAGGCCAGGGGTCTCTTTTACAACCACTTTTCAGCCAAACCAAAGGTGACCTATGTGTGAATATAAAACCTGAGAGCAGTTTCTGGAATACGGGGGAAGGATTATGTGTTTGTCAGTGTCTTTTCTTTGTGTGTGTGTGTGTGGGGGGGGGGGTTCGAGGTAGGGTCTCACTCTAGGCCAGGCTGACCTGGAATTCACTATGCAACTTCAGGGTGGCCTCGAACACATGGTGATCCTCCTACCTCTGCCTCCCTAGTGCTGGGATTAAAGGCGTGCACCACCACGCCCGGTGTCAGTGTCATTTAAAAAAATATATTTTTATGTATTTATTTGGAAGCAGAGAGAGATAGAAGAGAGACAGAGAGAATGGGTGCTCCAGGGACTCCAGCCACTGCAAACAAACTCCTGGTGCATGGACCACTATGCATCTGGCTTTACGTGGGCACTGAAGATCAAACATGGGTCATTAGGCTTTGTAAGGCAAGCACCTTAACTGCTGAGCCATCTCTCCAGCCCCCACCCCTTCCCCTTTTTCTGAGGTAGGGTCTTGTTTTAGCCCAGGCTGACCTAGAATTCACTATGTAGTCTCAGGATGGCCTCAATCCTCCTACCTCTGCCTCCAAGTGCTGGGATTAAAGGTGTGTGCCACCATGCCCCGCATCTATTTTTTTTAATTTTGAGGCAGGGTCCCACTCTAGCCCAGGCTAACCTGGAACTCACTCTATAGCTCAGGCTAATCTCAAATTCACAGCAATCCTCCTAGCTCTCCTTTCTGAGTGGTGGGACTATGGCCATTCACCACCACATCAGGATTTAGTGTCATTTTATTTTTAACATTGCTATTTTATTATTATTATCACTTATTTTAGGTCAGGTCCTTTAGGAAATAGTTTTTGTTTGTTTTTTGTTTTTGAGATAGTGCCTTACTCTAGGCCAGGCTGACCTGGAATTCACTATGTAGTGTCAGGCTGGCCTCCAGCTCACAATGATCCTCCTACCTCAGCCTCCCAACTTCTGGGATTAAAGGCAGGTGCCGCCACTCTGGGCAGAAATGGTTTTTTGAGACATGAATTTGCTTACAGCAAGTCTACTAAGAATCCACATTTCTAGGGAATAAGACAAGCAGAATTGAAATCATTATAATAGGAGCCTCAGCCTATGCCATTACCTCTAAAATTGGGATATCCTTTCTGAAGTGTTCATATTCAGCAAGGTTACCAGGGCTTTGTAACCCAATAGTGATCCAGCTGTAAGACCTCAGTAGCCTACACTCCTGGTAGCTGGGGAAGGAGGGTCCCTGTCCTGCAGAGTGGATTTGGGTTTGCTACATTATTATCACCCTATAGTCCTCCATGGCTCCCTGTCATGGTCAGGACCAATACTCCCTGCCATTACCAACCACATCTCCTTTTCACAGCAGGTCATATCTCTTCTACAGAGTAACACACTTTCTTTTGGAGAGGCCCATCAACAGATTTCATATATTGCCAGGCATGGTGGCACAAGCCTTTAATTCCAGCACTCAGGAGGCTGAGATAGGAGGACTGCTGTGAGTTCAAGGCCACCCTGAGAGTATATAGTGAATTCCAGGTCAGCCTGGGCTAGAGCGAGATCCTACTTTGAAAAACAAACAAACAAGCAAAAACAACAACAAAATTTCTGACCTTGTGTTGTTTGTACCCATATCAGCACACTTCACCCTTCATACCAGCTTCAGGCTAAGTGGGCTTCATGCCTAAGAGGTCCTAAGTGGGGCTAGTCATGACTTGATGAACACAGGCAGTACACGCCTGCCCCCACCACTCCGGAAGTGGCGCCCAGCCCTCCCCACCTCAATACAAATGCTTTTTCCTGTTGGGAATAAAATGCCAGAGACTCAACTTCCTTCCTTTCTCCCTTGGAAAGGGACAGACCTTGGGAAGAAGGGGCTTCTCGACTGTGAAGTAGGAGAGAGGCTTCCTTGGGGAGAGGAATTTGGTTGCTGCTGCCAAAGCAGATGGATTCACCCAGGTCCAGTGAGCAGTGAGGGTGTGTCCAGCTCTGCTAGAGGGAGAGGGCCATTCGGAAGGCCAAGGCTGTTTGCATAGGAGGGAGAACTACGCTCGAGGTCAGGTCTGGTAAGTTTGTACCAAACTGTCCTGGACAGTTCAGAATAGAAACGAGGTCTTGCAGATAGTGAGACTTGTTTCCACGCTGCTCACTTGGCATCTGTAGGGGCACAACGCAGAGCCCTAGAAGACTGAGGACCTCCCTGGGGCCTTTCCTCCACCATACCTGCCTCCCTCTTCCTGAGGGAGCTGGGCAAGAACTTCCCTCCTCTTTCTCAGAGGTCCAAGACACAGGCAACAGCCCAGAGGAACCTCCACTCTGCCTGCTCAACCACCTGTCCTTGCCCTGACTCCCACCCCATCTCCAGATCTTCCAGGCCTGCCATGGACTCAGCAGCCAAGGACGAAATGCACCCCACACTTCTCCCAGGTTTGACCCTTGCTGGGCTGGGCCAGGGGAGGAACGATGGCAAGAAAGATGGGAATGGCCGGGCATGGTGACACATGCCTTTAATCCCAGCACTTGGGAGGCAGAGGTAGAAAGATCATTGTGAGTTTGAGAACAGCCTAGCTTGGGCTAGAGGGAGACCCTACCTTAAAAAAAGTGGAGGACTGGAGAGATGGCTTAGTTGTTAAGGGGCTTGTCTGTGAAGCCTAAGGACCCAGGTTCATTTCTCCAGGTCCCACATAAGACAGATGCATAAGTTGACGTATGTATCTGGAGTCCATTTGCAGTGACTAGAGGCCCTGAAGCTCTCTCTCTCTCTCTTAAATAAATAAATTAATTAATTAATAATTTTAAAAGGATGGGAATGGTGGCGTTGGGTCTTCCCTGCCAGGTCTGGCTGGAGGTCTATAGGTTAGTGAAGAACAAACTGTCTTGGGGATGGGCTGACTCACTAGAAGGGGGGCAGGTTCACCAGCCACAGGCCTTTCCTGACTGACACAGCTGTCTAGGCTCTTCCTGCCCAGGACCTGAGTGGCCAGAGCAGGAGAAGGCTGAGCAGCTGGCTCGGGGTGCAGCACTGAAGTGGGCTTCAGGCATCTTCTACCGGCCAGAACAGCTGGCCAGGCTGGGCCAGTACCGTAGCCGGGAAGTGCAGCGTACCTGCTCCCTGGAGGCGCGCATCAAGGTAAGCGTGGGACAGCAGAGCAGCACTGTTGGGGATGGGCTGTAGGCCTTCCCAGGCCTGACTGGCTACCTTTCTCCATAGTCAGTGGTGCAGTCATACCTTGAAGGTGTGCAGACTGGTGTATGGCAACTGGCCCGGGCCCTTGAGGCTGTGCAGGGAACCCGTGAGGCTCTGAGTCAGGCCCATGATTTGCTTCAGGAATTGGCTCAGGCCTCACAGACCCTCGAGCCCCTGCGGGAACAAGTTGTCCAGCACAAGCAACTGCAGGCTCTGTCTCGGTTGCTGCCCAAGCTACAGGAAGGTGAGTGTAGAGGGACCCTAGGCCTCAGCTTCTAATGGTCAGTCTAAAAACACCCATACTAATCAAGGGTCTGGGACTCTAGGTAGGGGATTTCAAAGAGAGATGATGCACCAGGGACATCCCAGAGAATAAAATGCCCATGCTAGGCTGGAAAGATTGCTTAGTGGTTAAGGCACTTGCCTGCCAAGCCTAAGGACCCAGGTTCAATTCCCCAGGACCCACATAACCAGATGCACAAAATGGCACATGTGTCTGGAGTTCGTTTGCAGTGGCTAGAGATGCTGGTGAATGATCTCTCTCTCTAATAAATAAATAAATAAAATAAAAACACCCATACTAATCAAGGTCTAGGGCCTACCTAGGGTGTTACAAAGAGAGATACCAGGGACATCTCAGAGAATAATGCAAGCTTCAAAGTGCATATGAAACAGGCTGCAAAGTCAACTCATCTTGTAGTTCTCAGGCACAAACAAACAGGGCATGGGGTGGCACACATTTTTAGTCCCAGCACTAGAGAGGTAGAAATTGGAGGATTGCTATAAGTTCGAGGCTGCCCTGAAACCACATAGTGAATTGCAGGTCAGCCTGAGCTAGAGCAAGACCCTACCCTGAAAAACAACAAACAAACAAAAACCAAAAACAACCGAGCTGAGACATTCTCATCATGTGGCTTTGGCTACTGTGGTGTTAATATATTGAAGGTGCTAGGGATGTGGCTCAGTGGCAGAACACATGCTTAGTAGGTACAGGGCCTTGAGTTCAATACCCAGAACCAAATGTGTGTGTGTGTGCACATGCATACACACACACACACACACACACACACACACACACACGCACACGCATGATGCAAATATCCCCTAACAATAGCCACTAGCATGCCCTTCCCTATTCCTCCTGTTTTCTCTCTAGCACCCTTGATTTTCTGATGTTCCATTGACCCAAGGGTTGACTTCCCCTAAGTCTTGGCCTGGATCCTTCTGTATTGGTTAATGCCCTACTGTACTGAATATTTTATGCATCATTCCAGTCTGAGGATGACCTCAGTATCTCTTGCTGTGCTTACAGCACAGTTGGGATGTCTGACTCAAGGATGTCTCCTTTTCTCCTTTAGTGCCAGCTGCAGTAGCCCACACACAGACCCTGATTGATGCCCAACAGCTCTTGGAGGCATATGTGAGCCTGCGGGAGCTGGAACAGCTACAAGAGGAGACATGGAAACCCCTGGGAGGGAAGGAGTTGCCAGTCTTCCAGGGGCTAGGCCTTCTGGCTGAGGCATTGGGTCAGGCTGTGGAGGCAGCTGCAGGGGCCGCAGGGCAGCTGGCACGTGAGGATCCAGCCCTACTGGTGGCTGCTGTTCGTGTGGCAGAGGTGGAGTCCAAGCGTACTACTGGCCTAGGGCAGGCACCTCGAGACTGGCGACAGCGATGCATACGGGCACTGCAGGCAGGCCTGGAGCAGGTCCACTTCGCACCAGCTGTGCTGCCTGAGCCAGGAGCCCTGGCAGGGTGGCTGGAGGCTCTGCAGGTAGCCTTGCCTGCTGAGTTGGCCACAGCTGAGGCACTGGTAGCACCATGCTGCCCACCACACTACAATGTGGTCCAGCTATGGGCCCACACCCTGCACAGTGGCTTGCGCCGCAGTGTGCAGCAACTCCTCGCTAGGCCTAAGCTGGAAGCTGCTGATGCCTTCGCTTTGCTGCACTGGGCGCTGCATGTGTACATGGGGTTAGTGTCCTTGAGGATGTGGGGGGGGGGAGGAATTAGAGGCCAGGGTCTCAGTATGACACCCTTCCATCAACCTCTAGGCAAGAAATGATGGGGAACCTGGAACTGGGGCCTGAGGCTGATGTGTCCCAACTAGAGCCCCTCTTGACCTTGGAGAACATTGAGCAGTTGGAGGCAACATTTGTGGCCCAAGTTCAGGTGAATAGTTAGGGCACACAACAGAGGTATGCCTCTGGCTTTAGAATGGAATGCCTACCTGTCTCTGGCAGGGTCAGTGCCCTGCTATATCCTACTGTTCTCATCCTTTATCCCAAGGCAACTGTGTCCCAGTGGCTGCAAAAGGCACTGGATGGGGAAGTAGCTGAGTGGAGCCGGGAGCAGGCACCTAACACAGACCCATCTGGCTTCTACCACTCACCAATGCCAGCTATCGTACTGCAGGTGGGTTGGAAATATCTAGGGAAACAGACACCTCCCATAGGGAAGAGGAAGGGGGGAGGGCTAGGGACTTTCTGATGGCTGTTCGTCCTTGTCTGTAGATCCTTGCTGAGAACATTCGTGTGACCAGCCTGGTCAATGAGTCACTGCAGCAGCGGGTGCATGGCATGGCTCTGTCAGAACTGGGAGTATTTCTGAGGAGGTCTGTCAAGAAAGAACCCATTCACAATCCCTAGCCTTGTTCCTGGGCACCCCAAAGGGTTTCTGGATGAATAGGACATGCCCCGGGGGTGGGGGAAGGTTCCTTCAAACAAGGACTTAGAAGTGGGGCAAGAGTGGTGGGACTGGGGTTATGAGGGTGCCAGGGAAGCAGCAAGTCCAGGAACTACTTCTTCTCACCGCAGCTTCAGCGATGCTCTAATCCGATTCTCCCGAAACCATCTCAAGGGAGAAACACTGGCTCCTCACTATGTGCCCTACCTATTGGCTGCCTTAAACCACCAATCAGCACTGAGGTACCAAATAATCCTAAGGAAGATAACTTTCACTAACCCCCTTTTTTCTAAATATATTTTATATTTTATTTATTTATTTGAGAGAGAGAGGGAATGGGCATGCCAGGTGCTCCAGCCACTGCAAATGCCAGATGCTTGTGCCCCTTGTTCATCTAGCTTATGTGGGTCCTGGGGAGTCAAACTTGGGTCCTTTAGGATTGGAGGCAAATGCCTTAACCTCTAAACCATCTCTCCAGCTCCCCCTTTTGAGTTCCTACAGTATATGAAACCCACTCCTATAAGACCCACAAAGCTGGGGTTCCAATCTTTTTTTTTTCTTTTGAGGTAAGGCCAAAAGACTGGCCTTTTTTATGGGCGGGGTGGGGGGAGAGAGAGAGAGAGATAAATGGCACACTGGAGCCTCCAGCCACTGTAATCGAACTCTACACGTGTTCCACCTTGTGCGCATGTGTGACCTTGCACATGCGTCACCTTGTATGTCTGGCTTACGTGGGATCTGGGAAGTTGAACATGGGTCCTTAGGCTTCACAGACAAGTGCCTTAACCACTAAGCCATCTCTCCAGCCCCAACCTTATTTTTTTCTTTTGAGGTAGGGTCTTACTCTAGCCCAGGCTGACTTGGAATTCTCTATGTAGTCTCAGGTTGGACTACAACTAGTGGCAATCTTCCTGCCTCAGCCTCTTCAGTGCTGGGATTAAAGGCAGCACCACTATGCCCAGCAGAAAGAGAGGGAGAGAATGAGAACAACAAGGCCTCTAGCCACTGCAAATGAACTCCAGATACATGCACCATTTTGTGTGTCTGGCTTTACATGGGTAGTGGGGGAATTGAACTCGGGTTGTTGGGCTTTACTTGCAAGCACCTTAACCACTGAACCATCTCTCCTGCCCTCCAATCCTATTTCTGCTAATTACCAGTTGGATGATCTTGGCCAAGTTGCCTGAATATTACTTTTCTCATTAGTATAGAAATAGAAGAGTATGACAATCACTTGTGATGATGGATGTGAAGTCTCTACCACCATGCCTGACACACAAGTGCCAAGTATTCAGCCTTTCAGTAAATATTTATTGAGGTTCTACACTGTCAGATATCTGAGATTACAGCTGTGAACAAAACAAGAAAAATTCCTTTTGTTTTCGAGACAAGGTTTCACTCTGTAGCCGACTGCGAACACAGCATTCATCATTTAATAGGCTGGCCTACAACTACTGACAATCCTCCTGCCTCAGCCTCCTGAGTGCTAGAATTACAGGTGTGAACCATCAGGGCCAAATATCTTCTTGGGTGCAAGCTAATGATTTTCACTCCCTTTTAAACTGAGATTAGCCCTCTTCTCAAAAGGATGAGGAAACAGAAATAGAAAGAGTGACTTGCTCAAGGTTACATTAGAGGCGAATTAGAGACAAATGCCACTGGAGTAAGCATTGCTCTTCCTTGCCTTCTTGGGTACTTGAGACTTTTTTAGAAGTGCACAGCCACCCTCCCGCCACACACTTGTACCACAAGGTGGCGCTAGAGTCGCTGACACTCCCCCCCCCCCCCCAAGGGCCATGTGGGCCTTGGCCTTGGTCCTGAACTAATTTTGGTCCGTCCAGCTCCTCAGTATCTGTTCTGCAGCCCGACGGTGTAGCTTCAGGGGCCTTGGCTCCGGTAGAAGCCGCGCTGGACGAATTACAGAGGAGGATCTGTCGTCTGGTGTTGGAAGCCCTGCAGATGGAGCTCCAAGTGAGTTTTCCATTCCGTCGAGATGGGGGTTGGGAAGTGAAAATACGGTCCATATACTGCAGCTGCTGGATTTGGATCATTTAATTTCTCCAGTCCCCTCTCTTTCCCACAGCCCCTGTTCGCAGCTCTGCCCTCGCGCCGGTGGCTGTCGAGCTCCGAGTTGCTGGGTGGAGTGTGTGAGCAGACGTCACGCTTCTGCCGGGACTTCTGGCGCGTGAGGAAGCCCGCGGCTCAGGTGGAGAGGGTAGACGACGGCCGGGGAGGGGACAGTGCAGACGGGAAAGGCGCTCTGGACTCACACCATTACCTTCCTTGCAGCTGCTTCTGGCCGAGACGGAGCGCACCGTGGTGGTGCAGTACCTGCGCTCGCTGATGCTCGGCCGCCTGGTGTGCCGCGGTGCCGACGAGCGGACCCAGGCGGCCGTGCGCCTAGGGCACGATGCCGCCCAACTGAAGGACCTTTTCCTTGGTTTGGTGAGGGTTCACTGGGCGGGCAGACACGGGGTGTGTGTGTGTGTGGGGGGGGTAGTCTTGGCAGTTGTGTGGGAGCCAAAGGGTCCCGATTGAAAAACCCTTACCCCAACGTGCCCAGGGCCTGGAGGAGAGCGCTCACTGCGCGCCCGTGCTGCTGGCGCTGGGGGGACTGCTCAACCTCCACGACCCCACGCTGCTCAGCCTCGAAGTGGCAGGCCTGCGGCAACAATTTCCGGACGTGAGGTGCGGGGCGGGGGAAGGGAGGAGGAGGAGCTCAAGAGGAGGAGAAACGCAGGCCTGATGGCCGTGGGTGGGGTTCCCGCAGCGAGGATCATGTGTCCGCCCTCCTGGACCTGCGCGGGGACGTGTCCCGAGAGCAGCGCCAGGCCGCTCTCAACTCGCTGCAGGCCGGCCCACCGCCCTCGCCGTCCACGGGTCGCCGCGCGCTCTTCAGCCTGGTACCGGCGCCGGCGCCTGCGCTCTCCTCCTGCCTCGCCTCGGGACCCTGCTCCTGATGCCCGTCTGCCCGCGTAATAAAGACGCGTCCTCCGTAGGCCTGAATGTCTGTGTGTTGCTATAGGGTGGGGGGTGGTCCATGCACGGTGACCCGCCTAAGGCATCCTGGACTTCGGGCAGCATCCCGCCAGCCCAGACATCTGCCCTCTACGTGAGCTGCGTCCTGCAGAACGTAGGCTCCCGCGGGACGCTCAGATCACGCCCCCGAGCCTCCACGTGGGTCCGACGAGGAGGGGCTACTCCGCCGCCTTGACAGCGTCGGGCGAAATCGCTCCAGCGGCGGAGAGACTGGCGGGGAGGGGCGGTCTAGGACGCCACCCCGCCCGGGGGAGCGGCGAGGCGGCGGGCACCGCCCTCTCGGCCCTGCACGGCTCCGCCCACAATGGGCTTAGAAGGCAGCCGCCGAGGCTGACGTGGTCGGCGCGTCTCCTCGCGAGCGTGCGCGCGTCCGAGGGCGTGCGTCACTGGCGCCGGCTCCCACGGGCTGGCCGCCGGGTGACCGGCTTTGAGGAGCGGGAACCGTGGACAGCAAGAGAGGAGCGAACAGGTGGGGCCGCGGCACGCAGACCGAACCCCTCTCCCACTCCAAAGACCAAGGCTAGGTGCGGGGTGCGACCTCTCCGGATTTATCCGAGAACCCTCCACTCCATTGTCTTCTAGCCCCGCCCTCCACCGGGCACGCCCTATCCCACGCCCCTTGTGGCCTCAGGGCACGCCCCTTCCAGATCTCTCAGTATCCATTGGCTCTTCTTCCACATTAATTTCTTGGGTGTCGGGGAGTGATTCTTGTTGGCACGGGCCACATCTTCTCATTTGTCATCAGACCCTGCCTTCAGCAGTAGGGGTGCCTCCACCTCCTTGCCTTCATTCAGACTGTGTCCAGTGATGAGTGGGAAATAGCTGGTGAATCAGACCCGTACCTGGCCTCAGGGAGGGAGTTCAGGGCATGGTGGGTGAGTTTGGACCTAGGCTCCAACAGCCTAGGGCAGTAAAGAAGCCATCAAGACACTGGGACCCTTTAGATGCCTTCCCAGAAAAGGTAAGGCCTAAACCGAGCCTGGAAAGATGGTTAAGAATTTGCTGTAGGGAGACATTGGCCAATGCATTCTTGGCAGAAGGACCCAAAATGTGAAACAGGTCTATTCTGGAAATTGCAAGGAGGTAGGTGAAATGAAAGGAGGAGAAATAGAAGAATTGGCTTGCATAGAGATCTGGAGTACAGTTAGAAGAAGTCCAGGGAAGTGTACAGTTAGTTGAGGGGAAAGAAGCCTGAAATCGTTTTCAAGCAGCTGGTGATTAGGCAAGGTGGAAGAGGGCTCAGGGGAGGAAGATCAAGTCTAGATGCTACATGGGGAGTGACAGGAAGGATTGATTCTAGTTCCTAGAAGCAAGACTCCGATTCATTCATTGAGCAGGTGGCCTGGGTTAGGCACTGGGAACACAATAGTGAGCCTGGAAAGGAGAAAACATAATTAACCATCAACTATACTATACAAAGTTAGCTGCAGTGCATGTTGGATGGTGATAACTGCTACAGGAAAACAAACAAACAAACAAAAAAAAAACAAACCACAGTTCCAGGAGAGAAGGGGAGGAGATTTACTGTTTTATAGAAGTGTGTCAGGATGGATTTATTTTCTTACTTTCTTGCTTGCTTTCTGTTGTGTCTTATATTTTCTTTATCTTTTTAAGTTCTTATTTATTTTTTAATTGTCTTTTCAAGGTTGTGTCTCTTTCTAGCTCAGGCTGACCTGGAATTAGTTATGTACTTTCAGGCTGGCCTTGAAGTCACAGCAGTCCACCTACCTCTGCCTTCCAAGTGCTGGGATTAAAGGTGTGTGCCACCATGCCTGGCTTCTCTCTCTTTAAGATATATGTATATATTTTTTTGAGATAGGGTTTCACTCTAGCCCAGGCTGACTTGAAATTCACTATGTAATCTTAGGGTGGTGTCAAACTCTCAGCAATCCGCCTCCTCTGCTTCCCAAGAGCTGGGACTAAAGGCATGTGCTATCACATCGGCTAAAAACAATATTTTTATTTACTTACTTGCAAGCAGAGAAAGAGCGGGAATGGGTGTGCCAGGGCCTCTTGCCACTGCAAAGAAACTCCAGATGCATGTGCCACTTTATGTATCTGGCTTTATATGGGTACTGGGTAATCCAACCTAGGTCAGCAAGTTTTGCAAGCAAGTGCCTTAAACTGCTGAGCCATCTCTTTTGTCCCAATTCTCTTCTCTCTCCCTCTTTTTTTTTTTTTTTTTAAAAAAAACTATTTCATTTCATTTATTGGACAGAGAAAGAGGGAGAGAGAGAGAGGGAGAGAATGGGCATGCCAGGGCCTCCAGCCACTGCAAATGAAACTCCAGATGCATGTGCCCCCCTTGTGCATCTAGCTAACGTGGGTCCTGGGGAATTGAACCTGGATCCTTTGGCTTTGCAGGCAAATTCCTTAACCGCTAAGACATTCCTCCAGCCCTAAAAAACTTATTTATTTATTTATTTGAGAGTGACAGACACAGAGAGAAAGACAGACAGAGGGAGAGAGAGAGAATGGGCGAGCCAGGGCTTCCAGCCTCTGCAAACGAACTCCAGACGCGTGCGCCCCCTTGTGCATCTGGCTAACGTGGGACCTGGGGAACCGAGCCTCGAATCGGGGTCCTTAGGCTTCACAGGCAAGCGCTTAACCGCTAAGCCATCTCTCCAGCCCTAAAAAACTTTTTTAGACTAAGTCTATGTAGCCCAGGCTATCCTGAATTCATTGTCCTTTTTCTTTCTTTTCTTTTTTTTTGGCGTTTTGAAGTAGAGTCTCATTCTAGCCCAGGCTGTAGTACCAGGCTGGCTCGGAACTCACAGCAATCCTCCTACTATTGCCTCCAGAGTGCTAGAATTAAAGGCATGCATCACCACATGTTTGTTTTTTGTTTTTTGAGGTAGGGTCTCACTCTAGCCCAGGCTGCCCTGGGATGCACCATGTAGTCTCAGGATGGCCTCGAACTCATGGTGATCCTCTTACTTCTGCCTCCCAAGTGCTGGGATTAAAGGTGTATGCCACCATGCCCAGCTAATTTTTTATTTTTAAGATATTTTTTGTTTATTTATATAAGAGAGAAGCAGGAGAGAGTGGGTGTGCCAAGGCCTCCTGCCACTGCAAACGAGCTCCAAACACATGCCTCACCATGTGCATCTGGCTTATGTGGGTTCTGGGAAGTTGAACCTAGGTTCTTAGGCTTTGCAGGCTAGCACCTTAACTTCTAAGCCATTTCTCCAGACTTGTGTTTTTTTTTTTTAAATATTTGTTTATTTACTTGAGAGAGAGGAAGGGAGAGAATGGGTGCACCAAGGCCTTCAGCCACTGCAAACAAACTCCAGACATATGTGCCACCTGTGTATCTGGCTTATGTGAGTACTGGGGAATCAAACCTGGGTCCTTTGTCCTTGCAGACAAGTGCCTTAACCAATAAGCCATCTATCCAGCCCATGTTTTGTTTTTTAAGAGGAAGAAATAGTAGCATGTGTTTGTACTGATAGAAAGAATACAGTAGAAAGGATGGGGCTGATGATATGGAGAGAAGAGAAATGCTGGAAGTGAGTCCCTGAGCAGGCAAGGGATCTCAGAGGCTGGAACCTCCAGTCAGTCTCTGGAGAGAGGCTGGATTGCACTGAGCCCTGCCTGGCAGAGTCCACGGGTGAATGCTCTGACATTGGCATTGGATGACTCCGGAAGATGCCTCAGTTAGGGGACACAGGATGAGGGACTAGTTTAGATTTGCTACAGGTTCCCTCTGTTTTCCGAAATCCGGTTCCAATTTGAATTTGAACAGATGGCCCACAGGAGAGAGAGGGTATTTTAGGTGGAGGCTAGCATAAACAAGGTGCTTTGAAGCATTCAAACTGATGCCAAATGGGCAGGAGGGTGAGGGTAGAGCTAGGTGCCAGGGGATGAGAGGATACCATCTGTACTCTGCATCCCCCATCCTGAACTATGGTCTAATTCAGGCAACTGCAGCTGCACTCGGCCAACTCCCAGACTGGGGTGAGTGCTGGACATAGAAATTAGAACCATGAGTAGGGCTCAGTCCGTGTTCTTCAGAGAGCTCGTCGGCTGAGGAAATCCAGTAAGCACTATTTAGGTAGGTCTATAAAACTTCTTGCTTTGCCTCAGTGTAGGCTGCTGCAGTAAGCCTGCTGGAAGAAATGGGCACTGGGGTCGGGACAGCTTCTCAGATTCCTGGCAGCAAACCCTGGGTAATGTGGCACATTACCCAGGGCTTGCTCCTCCTCAGACCACACCCACTCATGCTGGTCTCCACGTTCTGTGTCCCCAGAGGTCTACAGTGTGGGGAATTGGAGTGACTCAGCTGGATGTGATCCTCAGGACAGAATGGTGTTGGACTCAGGGGCTCAGGTGTATGAGCGGGCACCCCCAAGCCCACCTGCCAGTCCCCCACCCCAGCGTCATAGGCTGAAGTCCTCAGAAAGAAATGGGCTATCCTTGCACTCCTGGTCTCAGTCCTTGGCTATGCCCTTGGCTCTGGCAGTCCCCTCGGCTCTACAGCCTCAGCCTGTGTGGCAGACCTTCTCAAAGCTGCACTTGGGCCCGCACACCCACATGCGTCGCAGTGAGAGCACCCACACTGTAAATAGTGCTGGCCGGCGGGGGCATGGCACCCAGAATCCCGCCCTACTGGGACGAGGACGAGACCCAAGTGGGGGCACCCTGCGTCCTGCAGCCTCCTTGCCTCACATTGCTAAGACCCGAAGGGATACAGGCAATGGTACCAACAAGAGTCCCTGCATGTTGGTGGCCCTGCGGCCAATCAACATGGACCATGAACGGGAGAAGTTCTTCCAGTCTCGTTATACCTACAATCCACAGTTTGAGTACCAGGAACCCATGCCCACGACTGTGCTGGAAAAGTACCAGGAGGCCTCTGGACAGTTCATTCATCAGGTCAGTCCAGCCTGCCCATCTCACCCTGGCCCTGACCACCCAAGGGGCCTAGCCTGACTAGTCACTGTGGCCCTGTGTACAGGCAGTTGGCATCATTGAGGCTGTTCTGGAGAAGTTTGGCACCTATGAACACTTTGAGGCCACTACTGGGGGCCAGCTGCTGACCAAGTGCCAGATTTGGTCCATTGTGCGCAGATACATGCAGAAGGAGGGCTGCGTTGGGGAGGTAAGCTTTTCCTGTCTGCAAGACCTCTCTTTTTCATGCCCCAAATCAGTCTGCCTTGTGGGAAGTCCCAAGCCCAGCTCCACATCTGGCCAGTTGTAACTCTGGATGTAGACCCTCCACCCCACCACTCCAGGGAGGTGGGAACTGGCTCTAACCAGAGGTGGTGAAGGGTGGGTATCCTGGCCAGTGTTCAGCTGGGCTTGCAATGTGGCATTAGAGGCCCTGTCTGCCCAGTGCCCCCCCCCCCACAGCTGATAGCCATGGCTCATAGCGCTGCCACCTGCAGGTTGTGGTGCAGCTGAGTGAGGACCTGCTGTCCCAGGCAGTGATGATGGTGGAGAACAGCCGACCCACACTGGCCATCAACTTGACTGGAGCCCGTCAGTATTGGCTGGAGGGCATGCTGCGGCATGAGATAGGTCAGGCTGTGGGTAGGGGTGGATGGTGCATGAGTGGGTAGGGATGAGAAGGGGCTGAGAGCTGGGTGGGGCATTGTGGGGTCCCAGTAACTCCCTCCTTTGTTTCTCCCCACTTCCGTTTGGAGGAGGACAGACCCTTTCATTCCTGAGCAGTTACTTCCTCCCTCTCGGTCACAGAGGTAGGCCAGAACACGCCTGCCCACTCTCTGGGCTCACCCTCATGCTTGGTTGTGTGGGGTATCTCTCCAATTCTTCTCTCATTTCCCTTGACAGTGAGGGCCAGGCTGCTGAGGCCTAGATAGGCCAGAGAGAGAACCCTGAGGGTCCCACCAGAACAGCTAACACACAGGCCCTCCAGGGTGGGTAGAGGGCCCGATCCTAGGAGTAGAATTGCTGGAGGACACACAGAGCTCAGTTTGGGAGGGGACAGGCCAGGCTGGCGAGGAAGACACAGGACAGTAATCACTGTCCTTTCTGTCTGTCCTTACTAATCAGAAATCCTGTCGCTTAGGGCAAGAAGTGGTTTTGCTTGGGGCATTTGTGTTACTGTCAAGATGGTGGATGGGGTCACTGGGGGTGTTGGGGTGGGGTGTCATGTGGTCAGTCTTAGGAAGACTAGGGTGCAATATGTGTTGGGGTGGAGGAAACAGGGAGACAGGCAGAGAGGGAGGCCCGCCCTGGACCAAGTGTCTGTTTTGGGTGAGTATGCGTTTGTCTAGGGATTGGGAAAAGTTGTGTGAGATGAATTTGGGGGATGAGGATCTAAGTCTTGCTAGAGGTCCATGGGGTGGGTTTTCTAGACATTCTGGCCAGTGCCACCACCCTTTGTCCTCACAGGTACACATTACTTGCGGGGTGTGAACAATTCGCGACAGCCTTGGCACAATGCTGAGGGACGGCTGCAGTATGGTCTGAAGCCAGCCAACCCCACTGAGGAGGGCCTGGCCAGCCTGCACAGCGTGCTGTTCCGCAAGCAGCCTTTCCTGTGGCGCGCAGCCCTGCTCTACTACACCATCCACCGGGCTGCGCGCATGTCCTTCCGCCAGCTCTTCCAGGACCTGGCCCACTATGTGCAGGACGCTGATGTGCGCTGGGAGTACTGTGTGCGTGCCAAGCGAGGACAGAAGGATACCTCTCAGCCAGGTGAGAGTAGCAGGAGAATGCCTCAGCGGGGGACAGGGCAAGGGGTGGCTTTGAGGTGAGGCCTCATGGCTCCTGTTCTCACAGGCTGTTTCAGCAAGGATCAGGTGTATCTGGATGGCATCTTGCGCATTCTGCGGCATCGCCGGACTATTGATTTCCCAATGCTGACCTCGCTGGGCAAGGTGAGGGGCTGTGGTCTTGCAGAGACCCCAGCTAGCACTACCCCTCTCCTTGGGCCCCTGAGTCATGCTTGAGGAAGACCTGGGTGTCGGGTGGGAGGAACTTGAGTAGAAGTAAGCAGACGAGGAAATGACAGGCTGGCAGTCCAGAGCTGGTGCTTCCCAGGCTGCAGGTGTATGTATAGATACATTCTAGGTGAGCATTCCAGGCCAAAGGAGCCATCAAGAAGTACTGAGGGAGCCAGGTGTGGTGGTGCACGCCTTTAATCCCAGCACTAGGGAGGCAGAGGTAGGAAGATCACTGTGAGTTCGAGGCCACACTGAGACTACATATGAATTCCAGGTCAGCCTGAGCTAGAGTGAGACCCTACCTCAAAAAAAAAAAAAAAAAAGAAAGAAAGAAGTACTGACGGAGCCAGGTGTGGCAGCGCACACCTTTAATCCCAGCACTAGGGAGGCAGAGGTAGGAGTGAGTTTGAGGCCACACTGAGACTACATATGAGTTCCAGGTCAGCCTGGGTCATAATGAGACCCTACCCCTCAGAACCTCCCCCCCAAAATAAAGTCCTGAGGAAGGAGGGAGGGAAATGGCCCAGGACCAAACACCTGGTGTTAGAGATCTGTACCACACAGGAAAGGAAAGTAGATGTCATCAAAAGGAGACTGCAGAAGCTTTGAACAAAGGTGTGGCACAGATGTCTGCTTCCAGAAAGCTCTCTCTAGATGTAATGTGGGTGGTACCTTGAGAAAAGGCTTAAGAAGGGGAGACAGGGGCAAGAAGAGGGAGCCTTCCCATCACTCTTACAGAATTGATGGTGGACTGCCCTAACAAAACAGTGCCCTTGGTTGTAGAGGAAGGGGCAGACTTCAGAGAGTGAACCCCTTTATCTCAGTTTTATCTCAGTGGACTTTCTAGGTGGGACATTGAGAGCTCAGATCCCTTCCCTGGGACCAGACCAGGTGACTGTGAGAAGGTGGGGCTAGTATCAGATGCCATTCAGATGCTTTGTGGTTGGTGTAGGGACATTTCTTAGATACCCAAGGATCAGTTGGAGACCCGGGTTTGGTGGTAAGGGGATAGATAGGCTGGGCTGGAGAGGAGTAGCCTTGTAGGGCTGAGATAAAGGAAAGTGTTGAGAGAAAGCGTTTGGAGGTACCTAACATAGGTGTAGATCAGGAGTGGGAGGAGCCATCCCTGGAGCAAATGGCCATGAGCCATCAGCAGAGCTGAGATTAGTTGCTTGAGAGTCAGGGAAGTCTGTCAAGTCCTGGGGCTTAGCTTCTTCCTTGTAGGTCTCCTATGAAGATGTGGACCATCTGCGGCCCCATGGAGTGCTAGATAATACTCGCGTGCCTCACTTCATGCAGGACTTGGGACGCTACAGGCAGCAGCTGGAACACATCATGGCCACCAACCGGCTGGATGAAGCAGAGCTAGGTCGCCTGCTGCCCAACTGAGTTTGATTAAGCACTGCAGGCAGAAGCCCTGGATATAGGCCTCACATTAGCTCCCAGAACATGAAGCTATTTTATGCTTCTGCAGCCTAGGTGTTTCTTGGGGACGTTGGGAGGCCAGGAGCATCCTGTGAGGATGAGAGGCAATAGGTTTTTGTCTCTTGCTAGCCTGTGAACTAATGGCAGCACGTCAGGCAAACTCCAGGACAGAGAAGGCCTAGGGATAGGAAGGGAGCTGTGTGTGACTGGGGGTATGGGGTGGTTTGGGAATAGAAACTTGCATGAGATGGCTCTGGGTGTCTGGTACTCCAGTCTCTCCTTTCCCCTCCTGGCCAATTGGTGCTCTTTTAGCATTCATGTAGTCTACCTCTCACTGGGTCCAGTGGGGGTTGGGAGCCCCTCTGAGGTGACAGCCTGAGCATGGGGTCCTGGCTTTCACCCAGGCTCGCAGACCCAGCTGGGCTGGGTCTTGCTGTTCCAGTATTGTGTCTCTCTCACTGGTCATGGATTTTCCTCCATATATATGCGCTTCTACTTCATGGGGCTGAAAGGCAGCAGCTCCTGAAGGTTCAGTGGAAGGGAGGGACAGGACACTTTTGGAAGATACCATTTGTTCTTAGCTTGCCTTTCATTGTCCACATAGAGGTGCCCACCCTGGGCTTCAGTCTGTATAAGCCAGCTTAAGAGCTTCTGACTCTACCCAAGCCCCCTCCACTGATCTTGGTTGCTCCTGTCTGACACACTCTCACAGCTGGTCCCTGGCAGGGGTTGGTATAGACTGAGAGCAACCACGATGAAGCCTGCGGAGCAGCTGGTCCCTGGGTGTGCTGTCCTAAGTCTTCAGCTCCTCTTGGACAGGAATCCAGAGCTGGCTCATTGCTCACTTCAGATTCAGCTGTGAGAAACTGACCCAGTCCCATTCCTACCCTGGCCTTTAGTCTTCCCATCTGTGAAGCTTGGAAACAGGTGGAAAGTTCTTGTTCATTTAGTTAATAAATATGTATAGAGCCCCTTGTGTGTACCAGTAACTGGCTAGACCCCCTCACTGAGCTCCACTTCAGAGGGAGGCCAATTAAAACTGCAATTACAACTGTGTGTGTGGCCTCTGTTTCCTCAAGCCCCTTCCCAGGTCCCTTCTTAAGACTGCAAGCTGTTAGCCCCCTCTAATTCGACAGAAATCCCCCTTCCCTTAGTACTTCAGGCTTCCATAGAGTTGGGACTGTTGCCTACACAGGTCCCCAAATGACAGATGAAACATGAAGGGAGATAGAGGAATAGAAGTGCTTCTAGTCTTTGCTCAGTGGCCTAGGGGAAGGGCTGGTGGAAGAGGACCCAGGGTGTGAAATGACATTAGAAGGAACTGAGAAAGACCTGGGAAGCAAGAGATAATGGTTAGAAGCCAGTGGTTCAGGAAGAGTAGAACAGAGACATTTAAAGCACAAGAGACTAGAGGGATGCTATGTGGGGTAAGCAAGGCTAAGGGAAGAGAAATGTCCTGTGGGGAAGAGAGCAGTGGAGTAGGGTCAGAGACCTGGGTAGGAGATTTCCAGGAATACAAATGGGCTATTAAAGGAGGAATGGGGCTTTGAGTTGGGGTCTGGGATGGTGCACAAGGCTGCCCAGATCAGTGGGACTCACACATGCACCCACCCTCAGTTCCTGGGCAATTAGCCAGAATTAATAGTGAGCTAGGCCCAGGCCAACCCTCTATAGAGTTTATTCACTTCCAGCAGGCCAGCTGGAAATGGTATCAGATCGAGCTTTGGTAGAGTCCCAGGTCTTATCCAGTTTGGGCTTGGGCAGGCAAGGACAGGTCAGCACTCTTGGGCTTCAGGAACCTGGAGACAAAAGGGAAGATGATCAGTGGAGTGGGACTCAGCCTCCACTTCTCAGGCCACGTCCTCTGACTAGCAGGTTAGGCCTCACACCTTCATCCTCCTCAGCTTCCTGGAAGTCGGGCTCCGGCTCTGGTTCTGGATCAGGCTCTGGTTCTGCCTCCGGTTCCGGTTCTGGATCAGGCTCCAGTTCTGGCTCTATTTCCGGATCCATTTGGGGTTCTGGTTCTGCCTCTTCAGAGGCCTCAGCTTCCAGCTCTAGCTCCTCTGGGGTTCTGGACTGTACTGCCTCAGAGCCTTCAGAACCCCCGGCCTCATCTTGACAAGAAACTCTGGGCAGCCCGGGACATGTGAGACCCGAACTGGGTGCTTCAGGCGTCCAGTGGCCTGGACACGAAGGGTCATAGGTGCGGTCCCGGTAGCCTGGGGAGGAAACAGGGTACTTCAGGCTCCACTTACCTCTTTTGTAGTTACCTCCAGCTTCTAGGGGAGATGAAGGTCCCGCCCTATTTTTACAATTTACTATTTGCATAACTCCCTGCCCATGCCCCCCTCCCACCCAGGCCCCTCCCCCGCAGAGCTCACCAGGTCCCACGTGCTGCCAGTCCCAGGCGGGGTCCGGCGCGCGCGCAGTCTGCTGGGCACAGCGCAGCAGCTCCTGGCAGGCGGCCTCGCCCTTGCTCTGCACCAGCAGCAGCAGCCGGCGTACCCTGCGCTCCGCATCGGGCAGAGCATCCAGCGCCTCGTACTCGGGCCCGGTGAGCACGCCCCGTGCCACCAGCGCGTCCAACAGTAGCCCGGAGTCGGCCTGCAACGACTCCACCAGGCGTTTCCGCTGGCGGTCAATGGTCTCCGAGGGTCTCTCCTGCGCGTTGCCCATGGGCACAGCTGCACCCGAGAAATGAGAAATAGCTAGGGCTGGCGCTCTCCCACCCCCTGTCGTTCCTTTCAAGACCCCAGCAACCGCCAGTAGCTGTGATCTAGGTTCACATTGACCTCAGCGTGCAGATGGCTCCTTAGCACAGGACCTGGAGGCCAAAATATGGAGCTCAGGTCTCTCCCACGACTGCTTCAGTAGTGTCTACTCAGGCTCCTCCTCCTGTCTCTAAACGTCAGCAGACGGTTCTTCCCAGCCAGGACCTCCCTCCTGAGCCCCAGCAGTTTGCCTTCAAATACCGGCGACCAGTTCAAACTCAGTATATTTTATCCCATCTAACAACTCTCTTTCTCAAACCTGCTTCATTACCTTCACAGGCAAAAGAACCTGGGGTTGATCCTGAGATGGCCCCTTGCAGTCACGTTTTTCCTAGTCACTGAATATTTCTCACCTTAAAATTTTTTAAATTTATTTTACATTAAGTACAGAGAAAGAGGCAGAGAGAGAGAGCGAGAGAAATTATGGGTGCGCTAGGGCCTCTAGCCACTGCAAACGAACTCCAGACACATACCCCACCTTGTGTATCTGGCTTACATGGGTTCTGAGAAATAGAACTTGGGTCCTTAGGCTTCACAGGCAAGCTCCTTAACCTCTAAGCCGTCTCTCTAGACCTCACCTTTTTGTTTTCTTTCCCCAAGTAGGGTCTCAATCTAGCCCAGGCAAATCTGGCACTCACTCTGTAGTTTCAGGCTGGCCTCGAATTTACAGTGATCCTCCTGCTCTTCCTCTTCAGTGCTGGGATTAAAGGTGTGGGCCATCACACCTGGCCTCTATCATCTTTTTACCTCCTTCCTAAATCCTGCAGGACCCTGGATCAAGGCTCCCTGCCTCCCTAATCTTTCATCCAGTCCCATCTACACCAGAGCCCAAGGTGCTGAGGAGCACATGCTCTTCTTACCTGAGTCACTCTGAGGTCCAACATTCACCGGTGCATCCTCACTATAACACCACCTTGCAAGCCCAACATGGTCTTGTGGTCCTTCTTGATTTCCTAGTACTTAAACAGGGACCCTGAATCCTCCTGAGTTCTAGTTCACCAGAAACCCCCCTGTCTTCCTGCCAGCCTGACAATGATTCACATTTATCTTTTGCTTGATCTTGACATGTCCAAGATCCAGTTCAGGAAAGCTATCAAGGAATGCTTGCTCAATTTTACTGTTTCCCCTCCATGAATCATCCATTTTGAGAGCCTCTCTACCAGACAGTAGACACTAGGTATAAATTGCTCTGTCCATTACTAAGAACTACTGATCCATACAGCATGGCTTCTGGTAGAAATAAGCAAAAATGGGAGAACCAGGTGGTGCACACCTTTAATCCCAGAAGTTGGAGTAGAGGGCAGATTGCTGTGAGTTTGAAGCAGTCTGAGACCACATAGTGAATTCCAGGTCAGTCTAGGCTAGAGTGAGACTCTACCTTGAAAAACAAAAACGAAAGAAGCAAAAATGGGGCTGGAGAAATGATGGCTTAGCAGTTAAGGCACTTGCTTGTGAAGCCTAAGGACTCAGGTTCAATCCCCCAGTTCCCATGTAAGCCAGATACACAAGATCATGTGTCTGGAGTTCCTTTGCAGTGGCTGGAAGCCCTGGTGTGCCCACGCACCCCACCAAATAAGTAAAACATTTTAATTAAAAAAGCAGCCAGGTGTGGTGGTACATGCCTTTGATTCCAGCAGAGGTAAGAGGATCAATTGCTGTGAGTTCAATGCCAGCCTGAGATTACATAGTGAATTCCAGGTTAGCCTGGAGTAGAGGGGACACTACCTCAAAAAAAATTTTTTTAAATAGGGCTAGAGAGGTGGCTTAGCAGTTAAGCACTTGCCTGTGAAGCCTAAGGATCCCAGTTCAAGGCTTGATTCCCCAGGACCCACGTTAGCTAGATGCACAAGGGGGCGCATACGTCTGGAGTTCGTTTGCAGTGGCTGGAGGCCCTGGCGTGCCCATTCTTTCTCTCTATCTGCCTCTTTCTCTCTGTGTCTGTCACTTTCAAATAAATAAAAATAAACAAAAAATGTTTTTTTTTTAAAAAGTGGGCTGGAGAGGTTAAGGCACATGCCTGTGAAGCCTAAGGACCCAGGTTCAATTCTCCAGGTTCCATGTAAGCCAGATGCACATGGTGGTACATGTGTCTGGAGTTCATTTGCAGTGGCTAGAGGCCCTGGCATGCCCATTCTCTCTCTCTCTCCTTCTCTGTCTCTAATAAATAAATAAACAATAAATCTTTTAAAAATGTCAGGACATTTCTCTTCCCTTAGCCTTGCTTACCCCACATAGCATCCCTCTAGTCTCTTGTGCTTTAAATGTCTCTGTTCTACTCTTCCTGAACCACTGGCTTCTAACCATTATCTCTTGCTTCCCAGGTCTTTCTCAGTTCCTTCTAATGTCATTTCACACCCTGGGTCCTCTTCCACCAGCCCTTCCCCTAGGCCACTGAGCAAAGACTAGAAGCACTTCTATTCCTCTATCTCCCTTCATGTTTCATCTGTGACATACTGTGCAGTGAGTTTCCATCAACTCCTGCCCTTTAACCCCACCATCACCTCACCATCAGAAACAGTGCCTCTGAATAGAATTTATTGTGCATATTTTTTACAGATGAGAAGATAGGCTCAGAGATGCGGTGGAATTAGAATCTGATCTGTTTCAGCTTGAACTATATAATGAGGTCTAAAAAAATAGAATCCTAGGTCCAGCCACCTATCTTCTGTTCCCATTGCCCATCAGAGAAAATCCAAGCTATCTACTCGGGCTATTTCAGCCCCTGACCCTCCACCCTTTCTGTCCATCACTCAGTCTTAGAACCCCCTTCGGCCCCAGCCTTTCCTGATACAGTTCCATAGGCTTGGAATAGCCTTCTCTTCCCTCCACTCTATGGTCCCAGACTGCAAGACTCAAATGTCTCCCCAACTCCGTCTCAAGTCCTGAGTATTGAAGGTGGTTCCTTCTGTGGGCCCTAGTCATCATTACTGTGTAGTCACGACTGCTGTGTGCACAGAATAATCTTTTCACCGAGGTTTCCAAAGTCTGTCACCCACCATCACCCATGGTAGGGGAGCACTTATTCTGGCCAAACACAGAAAGGGAGGATGTAGTGTTTTTCTCCCCCGTCTACCCCCTAGGGCTTCACTCTAGCCTAGGCTGACCCGGAACTCATAGTGATCCTCCTACGTCTGCCTCCCGTGTGCTGGGATTAAACGCGTGCACCACCACACCTGACCCCTAACTTGTTTTCGTGCTAGTTGGTTTATGTTAGCTCACGCCCTGCCCTTTTATCCTGTCTGGGGTGTAGAGACCCAAAGGACCCTCCCTTTGAGGCTATCACAGCTCCCAGGTGAACACCAAAGTTAATGCCCAGCCAGTTTATCAAGGACAAGCTTAGATGCTTCCCAGAGCTCCAGACGGGGATGCGTGGTACGGAGTCTGGTCCAAGGTCTCCAGCATGCTGGGCAGGCTTTGTTGCTGGGAAGCTAAGGTGGGTAGGCTCTGCGGGAGCCTTTGCGCGTGCGCGACCGCAAGGCTCTCTTGTTCGCCCCTCCACCCAGTCCCCGAGCTTCAGTCTTGCGGAAGGGCGGGACTCACAGACCTGCTCGCAGCTGCTGGGGATGAGGCGCGATTCTGTCTAATCTGTTTCCCTTCCCTTCCCCGCTGGTGGAGTAGGTAGAGCTCGCAGTCCAGAGCGTTTCGGGTGGCCCCACTCCTGGGGCAGGACATGACAGTGCAGAAAGGGCCGGGCGGGGTGGGGACGGATGCAGCAGCTGCCGCGGGGGCGGGGCGGCCAGGGCTGCTGGGAATGGGGGGAGGGAGGGGGTGCTTCCCTGGCATTGGGACGCGACCGCAGAAGCCCAGCACCTCGGACACGCCGTCCGCTATTTCGCCCTTTCCTCCTGGGGAACATCGGGACTCGAGTCGGGGGGCTAGTTAGGCACGCGGTCCCACATGTCTGCCTCCCACTCTGGGTCTGTCCAGTGCCAGTTGCTTTTCATTTGTCCTCTCTCGAGTCCTCCCCTCTAGTATGGATGAAGTTTTGAGAAGGGGACCAGCTTGCCCAGGATCACAACATGCACGTATTGCGGAGCTGGATGTAGCCTAGAAACCCCTGCTTCCTGGAGGTGGTAGTGGCCCTCGGCAGCCCTGAATCCGGATGGAAGGAGAGCTAGGCGTTGGCTCCTAAGCACCGCCACTCTCATGAGCTGTTCCAAGAAAGCTCTAATATCTGAACTATGGACGCAAAGTTGCCCCCGCCCCTGACTTTTGTGATCCCTGGTCGACAGAGAAAAGAGACCAGAAACAGAGAAAAAAGTTGCAGTTTATGTGCAGAACTCGCTGGGGTAGTGGAGAGAGGCTGCCGAATACTGGAGGCGTTGCTTACTCCTCCAGGGATGCCAGGAACCCTAAAGGTGTGCCACTGCGAGCTGGTCCCTTTTCAGAGATGTGAGGTCTCAGGGGGATGAGGGACTGGTATTTGGGTCCAGGTAGAGGGCCCGGCTCTCAGAGGTGTTGTAAATGGCTAAAGCCCCAGGCACAGCAAGGGCTGCCCCTCCCAAATCCGTCTGGACATCCAGCAGGAGGGGGGTCCCCAGCGTGTGGTCTTTCCCTAGAATGAGTGGGCTGTGTTCAGGCTAGCTGCTCCCCTCTTTTCTTCAAAAGGAGAGCCCAAGCCTAATTTATGACTTCTTCAGGATGAAATTTTATATATGTGTATGTATGTGTGCATGTGTGTGTGTATATAAATATATATATATATTTTTTTTTTTTTTTCCCGAGGTACGGGCTCACTCTAGCTCAGGCTGACCTGGAATTCACTATGTAGTCTCAGGGTGGCCTCTAACTCACAGCAATCCTCCTACCTCTGCCTCCCAAGTGCTGGGATTAAAGGCGTGCGCCACCACACCTGGCTTTATTATTTATATTTTATTATATTTTTAGACAGAATCTGGCTGTGTAGTCCAGAATGGCTTTGAACTCATGATCCTGCTGCCTCAGCCTCCCAAATGCTGAGCTAGCAGGCAAGCATCACCAACCAAACCTGTTTTAAAACATTATTATTATTTTTTTCCAGGTATGGTCTCACTCTAGCCCAGGCTGACCTGGAATGCACTATGTAATCTCAGGGTGGCCTTGAACTCATGGCAATACTATTTTTGCCTCCTGAGTGCTGGGATTAAAGGCATAAACCACCACAACTGGGCTAAAACATTCTTTAAAAAAATGTTTGTGTGCATGGGGTGGTCTGAGTGTGTGAGGAGGCCAGAGGTCATCCTCAAGTGTTGCCTTCACTTACACAATCCCTGTCTTTTTGAGACAGGGTATCTTGCTGGGTATGGTGGCTCATGCCAAGTATTAGGGAGGCCAAGGTAGGAGAATCACTGTGAGTTTGAGGCCAGCCTGAGACTACATAGTGAATTCCAGGTCAACATTGGCTAGAGGGAGACCGTACCTTGAAAAACCAAAAAATACTGGTATGGTGGCACACACCTTTAATCCCAGCACTCAGGAGTCAGAGGTAGGCGGATCACCATGAGTTCAAGGCCACTCTGAGACTACATAGTGAATTCCAGGTCAGCCTGGACTACCGTGAGACCCTACCTCAAAAAAAAAAAAAAAAAAAAAAAGCTAAGCTAACTGGCCAGTAAACTGAGTGATGTTGATCTTCCCAGTCTCCACTTCCTCAGTGCTGGGACACACCGGGTATACTCCACCACCCCAGCATTTATGTGGGTACTAGGAATTGAACTCGGGTCTTCATGTTTGCAAGGCAAGAGCATACCAATGTGACTATTGCTCTAGACATAAACATCAGTCAACTTCCCCCTCCTTCTCACCCAATATGGTGGTATGAGTGGCTCCAGAGGTAGGGCAGCCCAACCCACTTTTTTTTTTCCCCTGAAGAACCCATGCTACCCAGCCCACCCTTTTTATCATGGTAGGTCAGCCCATTCATGATCCAGGTTCTGAGTCCCTGCTACTATTACCTGCACCAGGAGAATGCAACTCCTTGACAGCCAGCCCAGTCTCACCCCTCTCAGGAACCAAGGGCTGCATCTGTATGGAAGAACCCCAGGAGGTAGCTGAAGAGGGAGCCCAGTAGCTTAGAAGATCTGGGATGTCACTCAGACAATCCTCCGGCCATGGGCCAAAGGGCATGGCCCTTCCTACTCCCATCTTACCAGGGAGAGCTCCATGTCCAAGTCCATTAGGGTCCATTCTCGCCCTTGGAGGTTGGGGCCCAGCACCTGGGGAGATACCAGGTTAATGGCACCTTCCCAGGCTTCACAAACTGCTAGATCCCAACATGTCTTATGTTGTTGTCCTGGCCAAAGGACAACTCACATCAAGGGGTGCTGCAGGTTCCACAGTTTCAGGAGGCCGGAATAGCATTGGAGGCAGCAGACTCTCTGGGCTCCGATTCCCTCGCTCCAGGCCCAGAGGTCCCCTGTGCACAAAGAACTGCTGTTGGCCTGGAATACCTACCTCCTTTTTGGGTTCCTAAGAACTTAGATCATCAAGGGTTAAGTCCTCCAACATCTAGGAAATGCTAGGAGACACTTTCACTCAACCACCCCCAATAAAGAGGCTTGTTTGCTTCCTCTCCCTCTTTCTCTTTCTTGCTCCCTTTGGGGAAGAGGGTGAGACAAGGTCTTGCTATGCAGCCCTTGATGACCTAAAATACACTGAAATCTTCTATCTCAGCCACCAGAGTACTCAAAGGACATCTTTTTAAAAATACTATTTATTTATTTGAGAGAGAAAAAGAAGAAGGGAGGGGGGAGGGAGGGAGAGAAAATGAATGTGAGAAGCTATGACAGGGCCTTTAATGATTGCAAACAAAGTCCAGACACTTGCATCGCCATATATATCTGGCTTTTCGTGGGTACTGGGGAATTGCACCTGGGTCCTTAGGCTTAGCAAGCAAGCACCTTAACTGCTAAGCCATCTCTTCAGCCCCTATTTATTTGTATTTTGTTTCCAAACTGGAGGTTGAACATAGGGCCTTGAGTATGCTGGGTAGGCAGGTACTCTACCACTTTTTTCATTTTATTTTTGAGACAGTGTCTTACCAAGGCAGGCCTTGCATTTATGGTTTTCCTGTTTTGGCTTCCCAAGTAGTTGGTAATGCAAGCCTGTACCATAAGCTTAACTACCAGTGATTCATTTATTAATTTATTTACTTTTTGGTATTTTGAGTTAGGGTCTCATGCTAGCCCAGGCTGACCTGGAATTCACTGTGTAGCCTCAGACTGGTCTGAGATCCATAACAATCCTACTACCTCTCTACCTCCTAATGCTGGGATTAAAGGCGTATGCCACCATGGATGGCAACAGCGATTCTTAAACTACTGTGTACATTATAATTACTCTGGTGAGTTCATTTAAACTATAGATGCCTGAGTGTTACCCAAGAGGTGCTGATTGACCTAACTTGGAGTTTCCATTTTCCAAAAGATTTGGATGCTCCTTGGAGTACATGCTGAGAAATCAAGTTAGGGTCATAGAGTCAAATGCCCAGTGGCCCACCTTAGCCACTAAAGGACAGACATGACAGTAAGTTTTATGGACCAGCATATATGAGTCTATCTGTAATAGTGGCCCACAGTGTTCACCATAAAAAATGGGCTCTGCTCACCTGTCAGGCACCTCCCTTGGCTCCCTTGATTCAGGCTGGTGGGCACTCCTGGGCCCCTCGGGGCTGAAGCTCCCTTTCCCTTCCAGGATGGCTTGCACTACAGCCACAGGCAGCGGTGGGGGGGCTGTCACGCAGAAGTCACACTCGTTTGGGGCCAGGGCCAGCCCGGCCTCGCCATCCCCCCCTGGACTGGCCGGCTCTTCTTTGAGCAGTGCCAGGCCCTTCTCCCTGCACCAGAGAAAAGCTTCAACCAGACCCTGGCACTGACCTCTCCCCCACCCCCAGAGAGCTCTGGGCTACCAGGCCTTTCCCTATAGGGTCCCCAGAAGACAGTCTTGGTCCCACTTACCTTCTGCCACCACTGGAGGGAGAAAGCCTGGGCCCTTCAGGGGACGGAGAGTCTTCTGGGATGTCAGAGATGATGGGGCCCCTGGCCCTGTGAGGGCTAAGGCCCAAAGTAGTCTCTGGCAGGGGCTGTAAGTAGAAGGCTTGGCCCAGCCCTTGACCTCTAGCTATAGGAAGATCCTAACCAGCATCCACCAGGACCAGGTCTAAGGGGCAGGGTTGAGGAGGAAGGCTTAGTCCCTACTGGGTGGCCTGGATCTGGCTTTTGGGAAGAGTAGCTCTCATTTTTTTCTGGGACAATGGAGAAAAGAAACAGGCTCCTCATAATCCCAGCTTTGCCACAGGGAGAAGGGGAGGGAAAAAAAAAGAACCTACCGACTGGATAAAGTAGGGGTCCTGCAGGAAGGCACCAGGTAGGGAGCAGGCATTGAATTTAGTAGATGTTGGGCAGGAGCTCCCCTCATCCAGCATCAGGGACCTGTACAGAGTGACCAGGGTGGGTGGGGGTGAGCTGGTTCAGCTCCCATGCCCCTCAGCCTGCACCTCCCTCTCTCCCTCCCTCCCTCCCTCAGGCCCCAGTAGCTAAGTCAGCAGAGCTGAGGCCTGTTGCCAGGGTACCAGTCACATGCTGGAGTGGAAGGGGCTCCCCCAGAGATGGGGGCCCTTTGAGGGTAGAGAGGGGAGGGAGGGAGAGAACATGGTTTGAGCCCCAAGCCCTCTGCTATTGAGGTGTTTGGGGGAGGAAGGGGAATTCCTACTTTTGGAGTTGGAATTTGTGAGTAAAGTCTTGGAGCAGAGGTGTCTGCAAGTTGGGGTAATGGATGCTGGAGTTGTGGGTAGAAAGGGAAAGTTCCAGATGGAGGAAGGAATGAAGATTTCTGGTGAAAGAGTTTCTGGAGAAGAAGGGTTCCCTGGCTGAAAAGAAGGAGCCATGGAAGTGGGGATGTGGGTGTGAGCATCACAGGCTTTCTCACTCACAGCTTCCTCTTTATTCCTGCGTTGCTGGGCCCGGCCTGAAGTGGCCCAAAGAGGCATTGGATTAGCTGAAAAGAAAGTTAAAAGTTATTTCATACTTTGGATTAGTCCCTCCCCAGAAAGGCAGTTCTAAGTCGGTTTGAGGAAAGGGGTTAGCTTGGATACTGGAGGACTGGGTGGAGATTAGGGCGTCCAGGAGAGGGTGAGGTAAGTGAGGGTGGGAAGAGGTACACCTTGCCGATGACCCGGTGCTGCTGCCCGTGGCTCTGCCTCAGTGCCACCACCTCTCGCCACAAAATCTCGTTCTGCCTGAGGGAAAGAGCAGGAGGACGCTGAGGCATAGGAGAGTTTGCCTAGTCACTCCCCCCTCCGGCCCCCACCTCCCCAAACTATGCACACACAGAATGGCGGGGCCAGGCCTCAGACCACGAGGATGGACACCCATCCTGTAGAGACTAAAGTTTCCCAGCTGGCCCTGTTTACCTGGATGGAGGTTCCAAACCCCAAGAGAGGAAAAGATTGCTCTTGCCCTTGGTGGCCAATATCCCCTCACCCAGAGTCCCACCCCTCCTTCCCGGTTCCCTCACTGTCTGAGCTCCCGCAGTCTCGCCTCGGTGCTCTCTTGCACTCCCCGCAAAGTCTGCACTTCTCCCAGCAGTCGACCCAAGTCTTCAGAACGCCAGCGACCATCATCGCCACGCAGCGCTGGCACCTGCAGGTGAGAAGCACCATTGGGACAGGGGCACACAGAACATTACTGGTAGTGCCGACACCCAACTAGTGTTTCCTCATCCCTGTAGTTTAACCCCACCTTGCGGCGCACTCGCTCCAGTAGCTGCTCGCGGCCACGCACAAAGCTTGGATGCTGGAACTCGACGTGGTCACGCTCTGGCCTGAGCAGGCCACCCTGCTCAATGCTCACTACTTTCCGAAAACCATCTAGGGAGTGAAGTGTGGGGGTGTGAGTTGCTCCATCCTCTGCACCGTGTCACCCACACCCGCTACCCGCCTGGCTCAAGGACTCACACATGTTGAGTTGGCGTACAAAGCTCGCCATGTTGCTGTGCTTGAAATACTGGGGCAGCACTTCCTTGGCGAAGCGGCTCTGATCGCTTACGAGAAAGCTGGTCCCACTCTACCAAGAACGACGCCCGCCCACCGAGCGGGTGGAGACCAGACTCGGTGAGTGGTGCCCACTCACGGCTAGGCCCGCGCTCCGGAGCGCGGGCACACTCACTCACACTGGGGTCCAGGTTTGCAGCTTATTAGAAGATGGGACCAGGCCAGGCCAGAACTATAGGAGGCCTGGCCTGAGGCGAACGCAGTGAGTCCCTACCTCTAGCCCAACCCACACTCGGATCTCAGAAAGGAGTAGCCGAAGCCAACCCAGGTTCTACTTTGGACCGGCCCCAGACCCGCTAAGTGACCCTGAGCCAGAGCCAGAGCCAAACCTTCCCTTGCCTTCCTGGGCCTGTTTTCCGATCTGTGGATGGGGTGAGAACAAAAATTACCTATGTCCTTGGGGCTCTAGGACTCTTCCTTTGCCCCAGAGGAAGAAACCTCATCCACATCTCACAACCCCCTCCAAGGTGAACCCGCAGCCCAGTCCCAGGCGGGGGCTGGGTGGGCATGGATTCAATGACGCGGAGGGACCCCGGGGACCACTGTGGGAATTGGGGGGGGCCCAGCCCTCACCGGGCTCCAGCGGATCAGGTGGTCCGTGCCGGGGTCGCCCACCAGCGCCCATAGCTTGCCGAGGAAGGCGGGTACGGGGCTGGGGCCAGGCTCTGTGGGCAGCGCAGCTGGCGCTTCCTGCATGGCGCAGTCTCGGCCCCGCGCAGCGATCCAGCCAGGCTGCTGCGGGCTTGTCAAAGCCGCGAAAGTGCTGCGTTTGCCGCCCGCCCCGCCCTACTCCGCCCCTGGGCGCCGGGTCAGGCGGGGGCCACGTGCGAACCCGCAGGGCGGGGCTCGGACAGCCGCCCTGGCACCAGCAGACGGAAAGAGCTGGCCGAATCCGTTATGCGGGTGGTGGGGGGGAGGGGGAGTCGTGGTGATGGAGAGCGAAAGGGAACCCAGGTTCGAGTCTCATCCTTTTCAGTTTTAGCCCTTCTATGTTGTTTGGGAGAAATGGCCCGTGTGTGGTGGGATAGTGTGGGCTGACAAAGTCCTGGAAGACAGGTGACTGGACATCGTGAAGCCCGAGCAATGTTTGGCAGATAGGAAGGGTGGTGAGTGAAGCTGGCTCTCTCCAGCAGAAATAACGCTGGGGAGTGGGTGTGGAATGCCCCTTCCTTGACTTCCCGCAGTCACATCAGTACAAAGGTTCCCTTCTTCATCTTTCTACTTCTGCTCCGGCCTCAGCGCTGCCCCCGTCCTCCCCTCCAAACCAACCCAACTCCAGAACAAGATGCTGGGTTACCACAGACTTTATTTAATGCACACTAACCTCTGACACTTGGCCCGTTTTTATGCTCCCCTCCCCAGTCTGGGCCTCGGAGGACCGCAGAGGGGTGGGGGACCCCAGTACGGGCCGAGACACAATTGGCGCTTGCAGAGGTTGAGAGAACTTAGTGGACTCCCGGCGTTCTGATTGGTTCAGATGTCACCCCACTGCCCTTAATCCCCAAGAAGCGCAGGAGGCAACAGAATCTCAAAAGTAGGATACGGGTAGCAGCTGGGGCGCGCCTGAGCAACTCGCTTCCGAGTCTTAGAGGCCTCGGGCCTGCACAGTCCTGGAGCCGTGGGTTTGGGCAATCACCGCAAGAGCGTGGGCCGCCAGGGATGCGGCTCGCGCTTTAGTTTGAGCGTGTAGCTGCGCAAGCGCGGACAGCGCTCGCGGAAGGCGTCCAGTACCGAGGCTCTCACCACGCAGAAGCAGTGGATTTCGCGTAAGCCCGCGCAGCACGCCGCCAGCTCCTCCAGCGCAGCGTCCAGCTCCCGGGAGCGCGAGGCGCGCACCTCGAGCGTGCGCAGGGTTGCCGCATAGTGGCGCGCAGCGATGCGCACCGGCCCTACGGTGTCACCCGAGAGGTTGAGACGCAGCACAGCCACCGGCACCGCTGGCTGCAGGATACGAGTCACGTTGTCTTCAGAAAGGGCAGGCTCCAGCTCCAGCTCCACCGCCAACTCTGGGTGCCGGCACCTCAAGGCCGCCCAAGCTTCATCCGGCGGCGGGGACGCACGAGCATCTTCAGGGCACGCGCACCGCAAGGCCAGGAGTTCAAAAGGCGCGCGATCTGGAGCGGCCAACGCCTCGAGGACGGCGCGTGACACACTGGACAGGTGCAGTCCAAGGGCGCGAAGGTGCGGGCAAGCCTTCAGAAGCTCGAGTACGGAGCCGGGCTGCACGCCGTTCACGAGCGTATGGTTATCCAGGAAAAGACTCCGGAGCTCGGGACAGCCGTGTGCAGCTTGCAGCACCAGCGCGTCGTCCAGCGTGAAAGGCAAGCGCCGGAGGTCTAGGTGACTCAGCTTGCTCGCGGTCCTGCAAACGGCACTCACTGCGCCCAGGATGTCGCGGCCCGCATCGAAGAGAGGTTTCTCTCCACGGCATTCCAAACGCAGGCCTCGAAGCCCTGGAGCTCGGCCAGCCATCATGGTCAGCAGCTCAATGGCAGCCTGCCTGCTCCGTTTACAGGACGGTTCACATTCAAGCCGTAGGTTGTGAACGTGGTCCAGGCAGGTGGACAGATGTGGTGGTAGCATGCTTTCCAGTTCACAATCACAACTTAAGTTAGATGGATACAGAAAGGTATTGGTGATGTCACCAGGAAAAAAAAAAAAAAAACAACCTTTATGTCCCCTCAAAACGCTTGGGTTCTCTCTCTACCTGCTCTTAGTATTTCTTTTCCTTAATGCAAACACCTCTGTGAAAATTATGCCTCAGTCCCAAGGCAGTCTCTAATGGAAGAGATTCCCAACCAAATCCTTTAGAAGACTTAAGTAGCTTCTGCCTCAGGTTGAAACCCTGGAATGGAGGGCCAATGGTATTTCAAAAACAAGACTTTCTCAGTAGTCTCTAAGGAGGTGGTGCCAGGCCTCCGGACTGCTGGATTTAAATTCTGACTTTAAAAAAAATCGTTTTTGCCGGGAGTGGTGGCGCACGCCTTTAATCCCAGCACTCAGGTGGCAGAGGTAGGAGGATCGCCATGAGTTTGAGACCACCCTGTGACTACATAGTGAATTCCAGGTTAGCCTGGGCTAGGGTGAGACCCTACCTCGAAAAAAAAAACCGTTTTTAGGAGCTGGAGAGATGGCTTAGCGGCTAAACACATGCCTGTGAAGCTTAAGGACCCCGGTTCGAGGCTTGACTACTCAGGACCCACATTAGCCAGATGCACAAGTCTGGAGTTCGTTTGCAGTGGCTGGAGGCCCTGGCTCACCCATTCTCTCTATATATCTGCCTCTTTCTCTCTCTGTCTGTCACTCTCAAACAAAAAAATTAATCTTTTTATTTTATTTGCTTTTCAAGGTAGGGTCTCACTCTAGCTTACTTGGAATTCACTATGTAGTCTCAGGGTGGCCCCGAACCCATGGCAATCCTCCTACTTCTGCCCCTGAGTGCTGGGATTAAAGGCATGTGCCACTACACCCTAACTTTTTATTTATTTTTTTATGAATTCATGAGAAAGAGAACAGGCACGATGCCAGGGCCTCTAGCAACTACAAACTCTCCAGATGCATGGGTCCCTTGTGCATCTTGCTTACGTGGGAACTGGGGAATCGAACCTGGGTCCTTAGGCTTCACAGGCAAGTGCCTTGACTGCAAAGCCATCTCTCCAGCCCCAAATTTTGCCTTAGCTGAGTGACCTGCCCCAAGTGATTTAAGCCTCACTTTACTGTCTGTACAATGGAAACACTACTATTTATCTGCCTACATGAAGTTTTGTGAGGATTGAATGAGTTAATATATGTAAGACATAAACACTGATCTGAGGCTGGGGATTTGGCTTAGTAGAGCTCTTGCCTCGCCTGTGTGGGGTGCTACAGTAGGTGGATAATAAGTGTTACTAATTTTTTCAACTATGAAAAAATTATGGTCGGCAGAAGGCAGAGAAGTCAGCTCACCTGATGCTTGTGTTGTGCCACACGACACTGCTGGTGGCAGCAGTTGCCCAGGCCTTGCAGACCCCAGCTGCAGCGGCGCGGTCCCTGAGAGGCAGGAGGCTGAAGACGAGCGCCAACACTTCCTCTGGCAGGTTTTCTCCTAGTTCCACCATGGTGTGCCTTGGGTGGTCCAGAGCCTCTGCAATAGTTACTACCTGGAGAGAAACAGTGACTCCCTGGGCTCAGGAAGGCCAAAGTATTGAGGAAATATTGAAACCTGGTATAGGAATGCTTGTGGACCAGGAGCAAAAATACCTGTTCAAAGCTGGGCATGGTGGTGCACTTGGGAGGCAGAGGTATCACTGTGAGTTCAAGGTCACCCTGAGACTATATAGTGAATTCCAGGTAAGCCTGGGCTAGAGTGAGACCCTCCCCTGAAAAACAACAACAACAAAATCTGTTCAAATGGTTGAGCTCAGTGGTAAAACATTTTCATGAGTACTTGCATATTTCACAAAATAGTCTTGCTGGGTATCTCAGGTCTTGAACTCGAGATCCTTTTGCCTCAGTTTTCTGAGTGCTCCTCTTCCAGTTTTTTGATGTATATGTATGTGGGCACATGTGTGAAGGTGCATGTGCATGTATGTGTGCCCATATGTGGAGGGCAGAGTCTCTCTCTCAAAAAAAAAAAAAAACCCCACAAAAAACCCTGTTATTTGAGACACAGTGGAAGAGGCAGAAAGAGAGAATGGGTGCACCAGGGCCTTGTGCATCTGGCTTACGTGGGTCCTAGGGAATTGAACTGAGGTCCTTAGGTTTCAAAGGAAGGCAAATGCCTTAAGGGCTAAGCCATTTCCCCAGCCTGGAATGTGCCATTTCGTGTGTCTGGCTTTACATGGTTATTGGGGAATCTAACCCTGGGCCATCAGGCTTGCAGCTTTAACTGCTGGGCCATCTCTCCAGGTCTCCACGTTATTTTTTATTTTTATTTGAGAGAGAGAGGGAGAGAGAGAGAGAGAGAGAGAGAGAGAGGAGAGGAAGGGAGGGAAGGAGGGAGGGAAGAGGACACTGAGAGGCACACCAAGGCTTTGTGTTACTGCAAACGAACTTCAGGTGCATGTGTCTTTGTGTGCATCTGACTTTACGTGGTATTGGGGAATGGAACCCAGGCTATTAAGCTTTGCAAACAAGCACCTTTAACCGCTGAGCCATCATCGCTCCAGCCCTCCATGTTCTTTTATGAGACAGGGTCTCTCACTGAATCTAGAGCTGAGCTATCAGGTTAGACTAGCTAGCCAGCAAGCCTGGGGATCCTCTTTCATACATTTCCCCAGCTGGGATTTCTGCCCCTTTCCTGCCAGTTACTAGAGTGATTAATAACATTAATAAGGAGGGAGCTTTCATGAAGCCAATCAGAAAAGGGGTGGAGGCGTGGCTTAGGTGGAACCGTCCAGAGAGGGGCGTCTCCCTCACTGCCTTTCCTCCAGGCTGATGTCCCTGGCGCTTCCCGGGACTGACTAGAAGACCAAAAAAAAAAAAAAAAACAAAACTCTTGGGTTTGGGGACTAACTGCCTGAGGGGTTGCAGCTTGTTAGAACCCTGGCCAGCAGCCCTGGCTAACTCCCGGGCAATTTAGGTTGGGCTGGAACTCCGCAATTGCTTCTTCCTCGTTTTTATTTTTACGAGGTAGGGTCCCACTGTAGCCAAGGCTAACATGGAATGCACTATGTATCAGGGTGGCCTGGAACTCATAGTGATCCTCCTACCTCTGCTTCGCAAATGCTGGGATTAAAGGCGTGGGCCTGACTGAGTTCCGCAGCTTCTAAAGGACATAGGGGTTGTTGGAAAATGTGCGTCCTCTTCGAAGTTACCCGTTTTGTTTCCAAGGTGCCTGAAATTTTTATACGCAGCGCGTCGTTTGCCAGTTTATTTTCCCAAGTCTTCTAGTCTTGAAGTCTTTCCTTGAATTTACGCCATGTGTACTCTGGGGTTTCGGATACCTCCGGCCAAACTTGCACCATGTTTTCAGTGCTAAGTAGTAGGGAAGATTAGATCATCAAACCCTAGGGACTCCAGAATATTCTGATCCCCAAGGATCTATTGATGCCCAGGGACCGACTGAAGTCTGGCAGCTTTCACTTGGGGTCCCTTCGGCCTCAAAAGATCCGCAAGCCCCGAAAGTCATGACTGTACGGCTCTGTCCGTCTAGCCGAGGACTCCGCAATCGTCTTACCTGATCAGCGGATTGACTAGGTGGACTTTGCCCAGAGGCAGGGGACTGGCCACGGAGGATCGCGGCCCGGGAAGCAGCCGCCGGGAGCAGGGACCGCAGGGCCCGCGGGCGGACCCACCGCTCGGGCCGGGGCACCGCCCCAGCGCCTCTGCGCACACCCGGAAGCGGCGCGCCGAGCCCAGCCTGGCGGGCTTGGGGACCGGGCCGGGCGGCAGCAGCCAGGTCAGTCCGGGCGGCGGGTGGGCTCCTCGCTGCATGTTTGGCTTCCGAGCGTGGGCGGCGCGCGGTTCGCACCCACGTCGGTCGGGGCCCACTGGTGATGGCGGGCACTACGGGGCCGATTCGATGGGAGGTAGGAGGGGGTACGGAAATTGACCCTCGCGGGTTTCTTGCCCCTAACCTAAGGAGTTTTTGAGCAGCAGCAGGAATTATGGGCGAGAGGGTGTCTGAGCCGGGCAGGGTCTGGACAGTTCCGTGAGCTGAGATTCCCAGTTCTCCACTTCCCAACTTCAAGCCGGGTTGGTGGGAGGCTGGGAAGCTCCCCGAGAGAGCTCCGGAATGGCGCAGCCATACAAGGGGGCGTGCCCTGCTGTGTCCCCCGAATCGCGGTTTCTCAGTCCTTGGGCCAGGCCTGTAGGCCATCTCCGTTCACCTAGGCAGAGTGGCTGGCTGCCTGTGGACCGCTGGGTGATATGAGACACTAGGCCTCTGGTAGTAAGGGACAGTTGTTTATAGGTTGGTGCCTAAGTGTCCGCATATTGTCCGCTCACTAGACGCTCCCAGGCTTAGCTCCCCTGGGAGAAGCGGACTCCAGGGTGGGTGAGACTCAGGTTTTCCGTGGACTCCTGGGATGGATTCTCTTTTGGGATAATGGGAGACAAACCTCTTCCCCCTTATCTACCTGAGCTCGCCTGTCCCCCTAGCCCAGCAGACCTCTCCTTTTGCCCAGTACTGGTGAGTGGGATGGGAGCATCTTCCCACCTTCAGGTTTCCAGCACTCTTGCTTGGCAGGCCTGATGGGTAGACTCAGGTGCAGTCCTGAACTTGCTTCCACCTTGCTTCCACCCTAGCCATCCAAGCAGCAATTCCAAGTCAGAGGGAGAAAGAAATGCCTATTTTCTTAGACCGTTTTGCCTCCTTTGCTGGATCCCTCCCGTCTTGTTTCTACTTGTCATCTAAGAGGTTCATCCTGTTTTTTGTTGTTTGTTTTTTGGTTTTTCAAGGTAGGGTTTCGATTTATCCCAGGCTGACCTGGAATTCATTATGTAGTGTCAGAGTGGCCTTTGAACCCATGGCAATTCTCTTATCTCTGCCTCCCAAGCCCTGGGACTAAAGGCATGTGCCACCATGCGGGGCTTTGCTCCCCCACCCCCAGGTAGGGTTTCACTCTAGCTCAGGCTGACCTGGAACTCACTATGTAATCTCAGGGTGACCTTGAACTCATGGTGATCCTCCTACCTCTGCCTTCTGAGTGCTGGGATTAAAGGCATGTGCCACCACACCCAGCTGTTGCTTAGCTTTTTAAAAAATTAATTAATTATTATTATTTATTTATTTGAGAGAGAGAAAGTGAGTGAGAATGGGTATGCCATGGCCACTAGCCACTGCAAACAAACTCCAGATGCATGTGTCACCATGTGCATCTGGCTTATGTGGGACCTGGAGAATTGAGCCTGGGTTTTTAAGCTTTGCAGGCATGTGCCTTAACCACTAACCTATCTCTCTAGCCCATGTTGCTTAGCTTTTTAAGAAAGAAATTTAGGGCTGGGGTGTGGCTCAGTGGTAGAGCACTTACCTAGTTCATGTAAGGCCAAGATTCAGTCCACAGGAAAACAAAGGAAGGAAAGAGGTCTCTTTCAATCTTCTTTCTTTAGATTGGGGTCTTGCTGTATAACCCAGGTTGGCTTTGAATTCCTGCTCTTCCCCTCAGCCTTCTGAGTACTTAAGATGGTAGAGTGCCACCATGCCCAGCTCTATTATTATTATTTATTAGTATTGGGCTGAAGAGATGTCTCAGCAGTTAAGGCCCTTGCCTGCGAAGCCTAACGGCTGGGGTTTAATTCCGCAGTGCCCATATAAAGCGAGATGCACAAAGTGGCTCATGCATCTGGAGTCCTTTTGCGGTGGATAGAGGCCCTGCTGCATCCATTCTCTCCTTTCAAAGAAATAAATTAAAATTTTATTATTATTATTATCATCATCATCATTGTTTGGTATCTGGGATGAAACTCAAGGCCTTGCACACTCTAGGCAAGCCACTGAGCTATATGCCCAGCCCTGACTTAATCCCCTTTCTTTATATATATATTTATTATTTTTATCTATTTATTTATTTGACAGAGAGAGGGAGATAGAGAGAAGGAGAGAGAGAGAGAATGGGCTTGCCAGGGCTTTCAGCCACTACAAACGAACTCCAGATGAGTGTGTCCTCTTGTGCATCTGGCTAACATGGGTACTGGGGAATCAAACTAGGGTCCTTTGGCTTTGCAGGCAAATGCCTTAACCACTAAGCCATCCCTCCAGCCCTCCTTTCTTTCTTTCTTCCTTCCTTTTTTTTTTTTTTTTTTGTTTCTTGCAAGGTAGGGTCACATTCTAGCCAAAGCTGACTTGGAACCCACTCTGTAGTCTCAGGCTGGCCTCAAACTCTTGGCAATCCTCCTACCTCTGCCTCCCAAGTGCTGGGATTAAAGGTTTATGCCACCACGCCCCCTACCTTATTTTTTAATACAAAATAAATGTGTCTAGGATGTAAGGCTGATCTAGCTGCGGCATCTGTCACCCCATTGATCACCAGGGTTGATTCAGCTGATCTGGCTGGCTCACCACCCTATGTGCATCCCTCCTGAAGCTGCACACTTGGTCCAAGAGGACGACCTTTCCCGAATAGAGGAGGATTTCAGTCAAGGGTATGCAAGTAGCTGTGCTCTTCTGCTAGAACCTCTAGCTCTCAAAATAAATGTGTCTATTTTATATAATGTAGAAAATGCTGCTAAATACAAAAAAAAAAAAAGAATTATTTCCCAGTCTGGCCAGACATAAACACGGTGTGCTGTTCTGGTGGTTTTCAGAGTGTTGTTCTGGGTAAAGACATACTACTAATATATTTCCTGTGAGAAGATCAACAGGGAAGGTGCTCCAAAATTGTGTCTCCTATGCTTAAATTCAACGAGGGCCATCACCAGTTATCATTTCTCTTGCCAGGGTCTGAGTGATGCTGGGTAATCTTGCCCAGGTACTGTCTCAGCCTTGATACTCCATTAGGGAATGGGGGCAGAGCTGAGATGCAGCTTCTGCTCTGTTCTCAGGAGCCTTATCCTGCTAAAACTATGCCAGGGTATGGCCCTGGTTTCTCTTGGCACACCCTATTCCAGGCTTCCTGCCCCTCACTAGGAGTAAATGGACTACCCACCTGTCCTGAGCAGTGGATCAGTGTTCCTCTTAGTTCATCATTTATTTATAAATAAAGAAGGCCAGAGAATAAAGAATATGACTGATGGAGGCAGGAAGTGTTGTCTTGACCCATGTTTCCAGGAAATGAGTGTGTGGGGGTAGTTGCCTCAGGTGAGGTAAGGAGGAAAAGGTAGGACATTTCCTTCATTTGCCCCCTCTTGAGGCAGTATCTGGGAGGTCACTGAGCTAAGGTTAAATGCAGTGGCTTCCTAACTGGGAATTTAGCACCCCTGATCTAAGAGCATTTTTTAAAAAATTTATTTATTTGAGAGCAAAAGAGGCAGATAGAAGGAGGGAGGGAGAGAGAGAATGGGTGCACCAGGGCCTTTAGCCACTGCAAACAAACTTCAGATGCATATGTCATCATGTGCATCTGTTTTATGTGGGTACTGGGGAATCGAACTTGGGTCCTTTGGCTTTGCAGACAAGTGCCTTAACTGCTAAGCCCTCTCTCCATCCCTAGCAGCAGACTTTTGACAGGAGATGGACAGAGGTGATAACAGTACTGAGGAGCTCTAGCTCGGTTTTGACAAGAAAGGAGTTCAAAATGGAACAATTTGGGCTGGAGACATGGCTTAGCGGTTAAGGTGCTGGCCTGTGAAGTCTAAGGATTCAAGTTCGATTCTCCAGTACCCATATAAGCCAGATGCATAAGGTGGCACATGCATCTGGAGTTTGTTTGCAGTGGCTGAAGAGCCCTGGTGTGCCCATTCTTCTTCTCTATCTGTCTCTTTTCTCCCTCTCTCCCAAATAAATCACCATAACAATATTTAAAAATGGGGCTGGAGAGATGATTCAGTGGTTAAGGTGCTTGCCTAATGACCGGAGCTTGATTCCCCAGTACCCATGTAAAGCAAGATGCACAAAGTGGCTCATGCATCTTGAGTCCCTTTGCAGCAGCAGCTGGAGGCCCTGGTGTGCCCATTCTGTCTGTCTCTCTTCTACCTCTCTCTGATTGCACATAAATAAACAAAAATATGTAAAAACAAAAGGGAACAATTTTAGGTGAAGATCTTGAGTATCTGCCCAACCCCAAAGTCCTTGTAACAAAATGGAATGACATAGATCCCATAACTGAACACTTCAGAGTGGTTTCAGGGGCATAGTGTGGTTAAGAGTGTATGTTCCCATCTCTTTTTTATAAACTTTTATTTTTTTAGTGACAATGTAGTATTTGTGGTGTGTGTTTAGGCATGTGCACACACATGTAGAAGAAGATTTTTTTATGTAGGCATGAGGGATCAAACTCAGCTCTTAGCCAGGCATGGTGGCACATACCTTTAATCCCAGCACTGGGGAGGCAGAGGTAGGAGGATCGCCATGAGTTCGAGGCCTCCCTGAGAATACATAGTGAATTCCAGGTCAGCCTGGGCCAGAGTGAGACCCCACCTCGAAAATCAAAAACAAACTCAGGTCCTAATGCTTGCACAGCACACTCTTACCCACTGAGTCGTTTCCCCCATCTCCTATGTCCCATCTCTTGTTTCCTTATATGTAGGTTTTGTTTTCAGATATGCTATTCATAAGTAGTGGCATAGTAGACCTCAATGAAGGGAAATTAGTACCTGTTTCTTATTGGTCCAGCCAGAGTTACAGGGTTCTGTTGGTTCAACTTGAGCCCTGTACCAGGTCTGAACTGGTCTTTGCAGAATGGGGAATTGAATATGCAGTTTGGCCAAGCTTATTTCTCATTCCCAAACTTGGATCTAAAGAATGAAAATAAGTGCCAGGTGTGGTGGCACATGCATTTAACCCCACCATTTAGGAGGCAGAGATAGGAGGATCACCATGAGTTTGAGGCCATCCTGAGACTACATAGTGAATTGCAGGTCAGCCTGGAGTAGAGGGAAACCCTGCCTCAAAATAAAATAATAATAGTAATAATAATGGAAAATAAGTGAAGAAGCCAGGTGTAGCAGGAACACAGGTGGTTCTTGGGACCTACAGGGATTCCAGGGACTCAACATTAAGCTGAAGGCAATGCAGTACATGGGCTCCATCCAGAAGGAAAGTGTCTCCTGTCAGCTTTGGTAAGAGAGAAAACACACTGGCCTGAGGAGAAGGCAGTCTACTACTGCTGGCTTCACCTCCGCTCTCCCGGTCCTTGTGACCCTGGACTTTTTCTGTGGAGGGACATCTTCGCTTCAAATGCAGGCTGCCTGGGACTCTGCGTAGAGCCCGAAGCACTGACGGTGAGATGGTAGACTTCCTGCCCTTAGTGTGCCAGCTGGCTGGAGCTGCTGTGAAGGTCCAGCTGAGCCACACAGGACTGGACAGTTGTCTCCAAGTCTAGGGATGATGTGGGTGCCTCTCTGTACTTCTAGGAGGCAAGATGGCAGCTGGGCCACATGAGCACGAAGAGTGGGTAGGCAGTGCTTACCTATTTTTGGAGTCTTTACTGGATAAGGTGATCCTATCTGAAGCCTACACAAACCCCCAGAAGAAGGTGGAAGTATACAAGGCTCTGAAGACTGCACTGGCAGGTATGTGGCTGGGCAGGTATGGGAGAGGGCTTTTTTTTGGGGGGGGGGGCTGGGGCTAAGGTCGTATCCCTTTGATTTTCTAAGGTTTTGGCTCACCGCCTCACAAGGAAAAGGATTTTGGGATGTGGGGAGGTGGTTGAGAAAGGAGAGACGACCTCTAGCTGCACAGGGCCTGCCTTTTCTGTTTGTATATGCTTGAGTTAGACATGGGTGCTCATCCCAAGCTAGATCAGCCTGTTTCTACACTAACGTCCACCTGCTCCACACTCCTGACTAACCAGCTCACTCCTTTCTACTAATTGTGCATTTTTTTCTCCTCTTTTCCTGTCCCCCTGCAGCACTCCTTGCCCAAGACCCCTCCCCAGTACCTACCCTTCCAGATTCCCCTTCTCCTCAAAGAGCAGAGACCGCTGGAGGCTGTAGCCAGTCTCCTTCTCTGGCTGGAGGAGATCTAATAGGAGGAGATTGAAGACCTGAGACCTGCCCCTCCTCCCTCCTAGGAAGCCAAAGGCACAGCCCCTTTTCTATGTTGTAAAGCCTCACTGTGGGATTCATAGGTGGGGTTAGGTAGCGCCCATTCTGTCTTGGGACGCACTTTGTGGTAGCTTCTGGCCTTCGTACTGGGTGGTTGTTTGCACTCCAATTTTGTCTCCCAGCTGGGAGTTCTGGTTAACCCTGCACCCCAGGTTAGGGGATAGGACTGAAGTCTAACTGGGGCTTCACACCTCCTCTGGCCGCTTGGAGAACATCCCCGCTTGGGGACTGCCGGTCGCCTGACTGCTCGCCTCCTCAGAGAGCGTGGAGAACCCGAACGTGCTGCAGATACTGAAGATCCACTGCAGCGACCCGCAGTTGATTGTGCAATTGCGTTTCTGCGGGCGCCCGCCCTGCGGCCGCTTTCTCCGCCTGTACCGCGAGGGGGCGCTGCGCGCCGCGCTGCAGAGGCTCCTGGCAGCGGCGCTGGCACAGCGCTCAATGCCGCTGCAGCTGGAACTGCGCGCGGGCACCGAGCTGCTGGACGCTTGGCTGACAGACGAGGAGCGGTGTTTGAATTGCATCTTAGCTCAGAAGGTGCTTCCGGCCAGGGTTAATTAAGATGGGGTGGGCAGGATTCCCGGCTGACAGCCCCACTGACGGTTCATCCCCTTTCTCCACCCAGCCCGACCGGCTCCGGGATGAGGAACTTGAGGAGCTAGAGGATGCGCTTTGCAATCTGACATGCAGTTTGCCCAGCCAGGGTGGCGGCTCAGAGGTCACCTCAGGTCTCTTGCAGTCTCTGGTTCCCTCTCCGACGGAGAAGCCGCCACCCTCATCTAACCAGACTTTTCTGTTCCATGGTCATACTGTAGGTGAGGCGCGCGTGCAGACGCGGGGTAGACCACCAGGAGACTAGTTTGGGGAGAAGTGAGGGCAGGGCCCCGGGGTTTGGGGGCAGTCACGGGGGGCGGGGGTCATGACTGGGGATTTGGCGTCCATCTTCCTCTCCTCCCCACTTCCTCCGCAGTGAACCGGCCGCTGAGTCTGCAAGACCAGCAAACGTTTGCACGCTCCGTGGGCCTCAAGTGGCGCAGGGTGGGGCGCTCTCTGCAGCGTGACTGCCGGGCTCTGCGGGATCCCGTGCTCGACTCGCTGGCTTACGAATACGAGCGCGACGGGCTATACGAGCAGGCCTTCCAGCTGCTGCGGCGCTTCGTGCAGGCCGAGGGCCGCCGCGCCACGCTGCAGCGCCTGGTGGAGGCGCTCGAGGAGAACGAGCTCACTAGTCTAGCCGAGGATCTGCTGGGCCTGGCCGAACCCGATGGCAGTCTATCCTAGTCCAGCACGCAGTACCGCGGAAAAGGTAGTAAACCAGGAGTTCAGCCTGAGTTTGGAGTCCCTGGATGGCTGTACGGGCCTGTTGCTGCTGCTGACTCCCTTCTATCCACTCCCTGTTTGCCGAGATGCTGGAGCTGCTGGGGCAGAGTTGGCTGCCTTCCCTAGGAGCTAGACTAGCACCCACCGACCAAGCCTCTGGGAATCTGCCCCAGAATCTTTGATGGAGGCAGTATGCATGTTCTCACCCTCTCTCGCTGAGGAAGAGGGGCTTTTGGCCTGCCATCGACTGTCATTAGCAACGATCATCAAACACCTGGACCTTCTGAGTATTATGCATCACTCTAGGTCCTGCAAATACTGTCGTGAGCAAGATGCAGGAGCCCTGCATGCCCCTAGTTCACACTTACTGTGAGATCTGAGCACTCTGCAATGGTAATAAAGTGTAGGCTTGTCTTAAACAGGAGGTTGTAGAAGTTCAGAGGAGGGCTAGGCTCCTGGAACGGATGAGTATGGGCAGGGTGGAGTGGGGCATGGAGCAAGGGACAATGTTCTGGACACAGCAGGCTCAGGTGGGGAAGTCAAGAGGGAAGGGAGTTAGAAGAGCACCAAGTTCAGGGTGACTGGATGGGAACAAGGATTGATTGCTGAATGATCTGTTGGTGAGGAATAACAAGGGGTCTGGTGAACCACTTAACAGAGTTTGTGTCTTATTTTCAGTGATAATGTTTTAGTTATGGATTAAAAGTGTCTAATACAATGAACGTGAATTAGAAAAATTAAGATTCTGGCTGGGCATGGTGGTACACACCTTTAATCCCTTCAGTTGGGAGGCTGAGGTAGGACGATCACTGTAAACTTGAGGCCATCCTGAGACTACAGGGTGAATTCTGGGGTCAGCCTGGGCTAGGGCGAGATCCTATCTCAAAAAAAAACAAAACCTCAAAATCTTCATAGTGGGAGATAGAATTTTCAGTACACACAATATGATCATGAAGACTAACAAATCTTCATTGTAAAAGCATACTTTTCCTGTAAAAAGGACCCATTACTTTCTGTAGGCACAGCTACAAAACAAAGATGTGATCACTCCATTGTATGACAATCTGCTCTTAGCATCCCTTCCATCATCTTTAGCATTTTTTCCTCTTCTTCAAAGACCACCGTCTTCCTCCCCACCCCTTTGTTTTTGTTTTTCCAGATAGTGTCTCTAGCCCAGGCTGACCTGGAACTCACTTCGTAGTCCCAGGCTGGCTTCAAACTCACAGTGATCCTTCTATCTCTGCCTCCCAAGTGCTGGGATTAAAGGCATGTGCCACCACACCCAGCCTTCCTCTCTCATCACTAGCTCTCTCCCCCCATCCCACTCCTCAATTGGTCAACATCCCAGCTTCAAGCTCCCCAGTGCTGGGCATACAAGTGTGCACTACCATGCATGGGCTGAATTTCTTCTAAGTATAAAATGATCAGTTCCTCTTTTCCCTCTCCTAGATCTGAGCTTGCTTCACTTTCATCCTCCTTTTCCTCTTTAAGTGAACCAGCTTCATCTTCATTTTCATTCTCCTCTTTTCTTTTTTCTTTTTTTTTTTTTGAGGTAGGTTCTCACTCTGGCCCAGGCTGACTTGCAATTCACTATGTAGTCTTAGGGTGGCCTCGAACTCATGGCAATCCTCCTACCTCTGCCTCCTGGGTGCTGGGATTAAAGGCATGCACCACCACGCCCAACTCTCATTCTTTAAAAGTGTCAATAGGCCTTCAATTCTCAATCTTCAAGAACTGTCACCTTGAATGGGGTGTGGTGGTGCACACCTTTAATCCCAGGAGGCAGAGGTAGGAGGATTGCCATGAGTTCGAGGCCACCCTTAGACTGTCTTGTGAATTCCAGGTCAGCCTGGACTAGAGAGAAAACCTACACTGAGCCCCTTCCCCCCTTGCAAAAATAAAAAGATTTAGAAATGAATGAAAAGAAATGTAAATACAAATGCCCATTGCCACCAAGCAGGTATTTGGGAGAAAGTAAAGCAAATAAGAGTTTGAGGAGTTTAGATTGTAACTCAGCTGTCTCCACCCCCTAGTGCACTTTCACGTGTAAGTGCATGTGTTCACACACACATGTAATTCCTTCTCCTTCAGTGGCTGCTGCTCAGAGGTTCCTGAGTTTGGATTTTATAACAAGGTCAGTGTGAAACCTTGGAAGGGTAGGGAGTCAAGAAGACTGGGAGGCTAGAGGAGAGACACCAACAGAAGCCAGCATTTAGGCTGCAGAGATGGAAGAGAGGACGGATACCAACTGCTGTTCACCAGAAAGAAGCACACAACAGGCCCGTGACCATGAATGAGGAATGGGGTGAGAGATGACCTGCAGTTTGTGTTGGCTGTTGGGATGGAGGCCTGTGAGAGTCCCTACTTTCTCTATTGGTGTGATGTTTCTGCAGGACTTCCAGGAGTGACCTTGAAAGCAAAGAACAGTAAAGATTCATGAATGGAGCTGGGCATGGTGGCACAGGCCTGTGTAATCTCAACACTTGGGAGGCGGAGACATGAGGATTGCCAGTTCAAGGCCAGCCTAGGCTATATAGCAAAACTTTGTCTCAAAATAAAACACTACAAGATTAATGAAAAGGTGGGAGTGGGTGAGATGGCTCAGGAGGAGGTCCTGAAGGGTGACACCTACTAGAAAAGAGCAGCACAAAGAGCAAGGGATTTGGAAGCCAAGAGGCAGCTACTGCTATAATGAAGGTTGCAATGGGTCAAATCTGAGGAGTGGCCTTTAGGAAGTTCTGGGTAGGACAGCCCATAGATATTCCTCAGCAGGAAGTGGGAAGTCAGGTGATAGGAAGGCCAGAATAGAGGGTTCCTGATGGTTCTCTGAGCAGGAAGGAGTAAAGCTCCCAGGGGAGGGCTTTTTTTTTTTTTTTTAAAGTTTTTATTTATTTATTTGAGAGCGACAGACACAGAGAGAAAGACAGATAGAGGGGGAGAGAGAGAATGGGCGCGCCAGGGCTACCAGCCTCTGCAAACGAACTCCAGATGCGTGCGCCCCCTTGTGCATCTGGCTAACGTGGGACCTGGGGAACCGAGCCTCGAACCGGGGTCCTTAGGCTTCACAGGCAAGCGCTTAACCGCTAAGCCATCTCTCCAGCCCATAAGTAGTTTTTTTTTTTTTTTAAATTGAGGGCTTTCTTTGAGGGAGAGGGAAACACAGGAAGTAGTGATTCAGAAGTAGATGTGTATGTACCCTCGAGGGAGACGAGTGCTGGGTTACACCACTGCTCCAGCTGTTTGACAAACTCTGAGGCAGACAGTGTACACTAGAGTTCACCACATCAGCAGGGACTTGGAGACCTGGAGTTCTGGGGGCGGGGGTCGTGGGCTGGCAGCAGAGGTAGACAAGGACTGGATCCTATAAGCAGAGTGCCTCTCTGCCCAGCTGGTCTCAGCCTTTGCTCCCTGATGTCCTCAAGGAGCCAGCCCAATCTAGTGGCATTAGCATGGTCATTTCTTCCTGCAGGACGCTATGCTGGGGACCGGGAGACTTAAAACTGGATAGGAGCAGGACTGGCAGGACTGAGTGCTTGCCTGGGAAGTTAGTACAGACAGGGTTTCACTGTCCCATGTCCTGTATCCCAGAATGAAGGGGCAAGGTAGCAGAGGGAGAGTCTCAAATACTAGAAGACCTGGGGTGGGGTGGGGAGTAAGTACATTCTGTGATCCTGGGTCCATAATTCAGATTCATTAGAGCACTGTCCCCAACTGGACATAAACAGTGACAGCTGCTGGCAGGGTTGTACGAATTGGACTAGCTGTGTCCTTAGTGTGTCTGCCAGGTGGCAGGCATCACAGCTAGGGGCAAGGAAGCAGTTGTGTGTCACCGAGGCAGTTTACGGCTCTTATATGGTGATCAGAGCTGCTAGGGAGAGGATCTCTGAAGGATGGTCCAGGCTAGTGGTCAGATCCACAATTAAGGCTTTCAGCAGCCCAGAGATTTGGGACGCGCCGGGTGGCCAGCGGTACTGGGGACTCCCTGACAGCCTAGGCCCCGCCTCACTGTCTAGAGGTGGGGTGAGGGTACATACTTTTCAAGCTTTAGAAGCTTGGAATTTGGTTGGATGACAGCGAGAGCCGCCTGTGAGGAACCCTGTGAGGACCAGTCCCCACTCCGAGATGGCGCTCCCTGCGCCTGGGCGGAGCTGGGCTCCAGATGTCTGGGCTCACACAGCTGGAGGATCACGTGGCAGGGCCCGGGCCCCCTTCCTGCCAACGCTGCATTTGGCTCAGGCTCGGCCCATGGCCGCCCTTGGGACCCTGCGGTGAGCCCCCCGAGGCACGGGCTTTCCGGGGCCCGCGCCCCTCTCGAGGGACTGAACGTGAGTGCTGGGATCCCCAAGGCCCCGGGGTCTGAGGCGGAGAGGGGAAAGGCACAAGATATTCACTTCAGCGGACCAAGGGGGGCGGGCATGGGTCAGGGCTGAAAGTCGCGTCTGCCAGCCCGGCCTCGGGGCGCCGTCCTGGGCCGGAGCCGGGGCACCGTGAGTTGCCGACAAGGGGGAACTTCTTGTCCCTTCAGGATGCTCGTTGGGGTGGTGTATCAGGGCCCTGGAGCAGAGGTCGAGCGCAGATGATCCGGTAGAGGCCCCCAGGGCGTGGCCGCCAGCTCCCTCCTCCTCCTGCTGGCTGCCAGCCACCGCCTCGCCTCGGGATCCCTTGGTAGCGACCCTCTGAGAAGGTGGGCGGGCGGGCACCGGCCCGGGGACATGCGGGGAAGGCTGCGACTGCGCCGGGAGGCGGTGCTCACGCTGCTCCTCGGAGCCGCCCTCAGCCTCCTACTCTACACGCAGCGCGACGGGGCGGCCCCGACCACCAGGGCGCCTGCGGCGCGGGGGCTGCCAGCGCTGAGGCCCGCCCTAGGTCCCCGAGACCCCCAGGTACTCGACGCCGGCGCCGCCCCGCCCGCCTACGAGGGGGACACACCGGCGCCGCCCACGCCCACGGGCCCGTTCGACTTCGGCCGGTACTTGCGTGCCAAGGACCAGCGGCGCTTCCCGCTGCTCATCAACCAGCCGCACAAGTGCCGCGGCGGCGGCGACGGCGCGCCTGGCCGCGGACCCGACCTGCTCATCGCGGTCAAGTCGGTGGCGGGCGACTTCGAAAGGCGCCAAGCGGTACGCCAGACGTGGGGTGCTGAGGGCCGCGTGCAGGGGGCGCTCGTGCGCAGAGTGTTCTTGCTGGGTGTGCCCAGGGGCTCGGGCACCGGAGCTTCGGCCGTGGAGGGCGGGACCCAGGCGCACTGGCGTGCGCTGCTGGCGGCCGAGAGCCGTGCCTACTCAGACATCCTGCTGTGGGCTTTCGAGGACACCTTCTTCAACCTAACGCTGAAGGAGATCCACTTTCTGTCCTGGGCCTCAGCCTTTTGTCCAGACGTGCGCTTCGTTTTTAAGGGTGATGCGGATGTGTTCGTGCATGTAAGGAACCTGCTTCAGTTCCTGGAATCGAGGGACCCCGCGCAAGACCTGCTCGCAGGGGACGTGATTGTGCAGGCCAGGCCAATCCGCAGGAGGACCAGCAAGTACTATATACCCGAGGCTGTGTACGGCCTTCCGGTTTACCCGGCCTACGCTGGAGGTGGTGGCTTCGTTCTTTCTGGAGCCACACTGCGCCGTCTGGCTGATGCCTGCTCACAGGTTGAACTCTTTCCTATAGATGATGTCTTTCTAGGTATGTGCCTACAGCGGCTGCGGCTCACACCCGAGCCTCATCCGGCCTTCCGTACCTTTGGCATCTCCCAGCCTTCAGCTGCACCACATCTTCGCACTTTTGATCCGTGCTTCTACAGAGAACTGGTGGTAGTGCACGGGCTGTCAGCTGCTGACATCTGGCTTATGTGGCGCCTGCTGCACGGCCCTCCAAGTCCAGCCTGTGCACACCCACAGCCTGCGGTTGCAGGGCCCTTCCAATGGAACTCTTAAGCTACCCATCACAGCTAGCTTTTCATCCATTCTCCATGCCAGGACAGGAGGAGCTTAAGGAGTCTCTCATACAGAAGATTATGGTTTATGTGGCTGTTCCGAAGATCACAGTTGTAACCATGACTGACTGAGATAGCAGAGCCAAGGCGGTAAACCATGTTGTCCAGCATGCCCAAATGAAGCCCGCATTTTAATTTTAGTCCACTTAGCAAGTAACACTCATCACTGGAGGCTTCATATGGAATTCTACAATGAGGGAGAGACCAAAGGACAGGTCCCACCAGTCTTCATGGACCTGCCAAACACTTTCCCACAGATATTTTGTTTCCTTCCTTTTCCAGAGTGGATTCCCAGCCCTGTCTACATCTTTAGATCTTCCCCTTCCCCTCTGAGATCTGCTTTGCTGGCATCAACCCTTCGAGAACCCAGAGCTGGTACCAGAGATGGAGCATTTCTAAGACTGCTCCACTATAAAATTTTCCATATCCCATATTCAACCAACCACCCCTCCAAAACAAACAAAACACCCCCCAACACATGCAGCACACTTTTTTAGTACAAACATCCCAGCAGCAGCACATAGTTTGCTGTTGCTGAGGGCAACAGGTGCTTTATTGGAAAGGAGATGTGGGCAGGGGATGAGGAAGTTTCCTCTAATTCAAGAGGATGGGAACAGTCCTGGCTACCCCTGACAGTGGGATGTGCAGGGTCTCTGGCCAGACCAAGATCCAAATGGGAAGACACTAGTCAGTCACAAAGTCATGGGAGTGCCACAAAGGCCTGGCTGCAGTCTCAGGAACCATACTGGCACCTGGGGCAGGTCCCCTGCACATTCATCATGAACTATACAAGATGAGGCTGTACATGAGTTAATTACAAAAGAGTCATATTTACAAAAGTCTGTACACACATTTGAAAAACTCACAAAATTGTCATCTATGTATCACAAGTTGCTAGACCAAAATATTAAAAATGAGATAAAATTATACATTTCTCTTCTCAATTCTTTTCAAAAGGATTAATATTTTTTAAAGCACATATATGCTACTTTCCATTAGCAAGACCCATGAAGAAACCAAGCAGCCCAGCCTTCCTTGAGCTTCTGGAGGTCTTAAGCCAAATGGCTAGGCCAGAAGACAGTGCTCAGCGTCGGGACAGGGAGCTGGCCCACAGTGCAGAACAGAATGCTAAAACACAACAGGAGGAGGAAGATGTCTTTGGCTAACACTTTGGCATTAAATAAAAGAGGCAAACAAGATGAAAACATGCAGCCCTGCCAGTCAGGTTAGACCATGCAGGGACACAGGTGACCTTGAAAGTTGCCACCAAGAAAGCTGGGAGCCAGGCCTGAGCACATTTCTGCTAAAAAACAAAACAAAACAAAACAAGCCTGTATTTCAACCACTTGAGTGTGTCTCCTGGACTTGGCAGGAAGCCATGTGCACAAAAGAACAGGAAAGGCGAGAGGGGCCACACTGGCCATAGCCAGCTCATCAAGTAACTAAAGTGGATGTAGTGCAAATGTTGCAACCAAGTACTATGGACACACTACCTGCTTATCTTTAGGGCGATGTGGCAATGTGGAGCCAAAGGCAGGACTTTGCCTTTAATCTGGTGCCTGCATTCTCAATCACGGAAAGAGCCCCAGTTCTCCCATGTGTGTGGGACAGGGATTGGTATGGCCTGCCTTGTCACTTGTTAGTTGAGGCCCTGGGTCCAGACATCAAAGCTCACATTTGTGCTTCACTTTTCAGTCTATGTTCTCTGCTGGCTGCAGCAGGCTAAGGACGGACAGAATATCTGGGCCCCTTGTCCTATGGCAGAGCATTCAGCCCAAATCCCACCTCCGAACATCCTACAGCCTTTCAACACTGGCACAGGGTGGCACAGAGACCCACTGAGCTGGATGTGATGCACAGTTCCACAGGCAGAGGGGCATGGGTGATGTCCTTAGGGGAGCTCTGCTGTTCTCAGGTAGGCACCAGGCCTTGGGGGACCATACAGGGTCACTGAGGCAATATGGTTGTTCTGCATAACCTGGTGTGAAGAGGATAGGATAGTGAGTCAAGACAGATGTAGGCAGATCATGAACTCAGGGTTGGGGTGGGCTAAAGATTATACATGACAAACCTGCAAACATGCCTGGACTTCCTGACCTGAACTAATTCATGCTACTGGGGTGTCCCTTTGCCCACAGATCTGCCCTTCATCATAGGATACATAGCCTTTATCACACCCGTGTATCCCATCTTTCTGGAAGTACTAGGAGTCTGTGAAGGTGTGACATCCAGACAGAAAATAGTGCTACTTAATCTCCTAAATTAGTGGAGCCTCCAGAGCCACTTACCCACAAATATGCCCCATTTTCCATGAGGTTCTTCCTCCATGCTACAGATAAAAATAGGTGATCCCTGTTACCTCTCATCTTTTTGAATATAGATTGCTCAAGGCTCTGTGATACCAGATTTCCCTAATATTATTTCTCAATTTTCAGACAGGGTTATTAAAGATTTCATCTGACCAGCACAGCAGTTAAGTTTCTTTCTACTATAGGCACCTAGCTTATTTTTAGATGTTCCAGGACTTACCTCAAAGATCATTCGCTGAAGACCAAAGCAGAATGTGGAGCCAAATGGGTTGGTATTGTTTGGGGAGGAGGACCTGAGGCCAGAGAAGCCAGAATTAAAGGAACAAATGACAAGCTAGTAGAGCATTCAGTCCCTTCTGGGAAATGGCCAATGGTCTCTCAAGGCGATAAGAATATGTCCGTCTCAGTGGGTGTGTTGGCGCACACCTTTAATCCCAGCACTCGAGAGGCAGAAGTAGGAGGATTGACATAAGTTCAAGGCCACCCTGAGACTACATAGTGAATTCCAGGTCAGCCTGGGCTAGAGCAAGAGCCTACCTCTAACCCCCTATGCCGCCCCCCCCCAAAAAAAAAGAGTACCTCTGTCTTCCATATAAGCCCTCAAGATCAAAAGGGTAGAGATAGCCTCACTGAACTCAATCCTCTACAATCCAACAGGCCACAGAAAGTCACTGAAGAACTGAATGGGGGTGGTGAGGAGTCAAGAGGGCCCCTCAGGCAGCCAGGAATGGGGATATGGGCTATAGAAGGTAGTGGGTTTGATGGGAAAGAATAGCTGAGAAGTAAGACAGCTCTGGTTCTGAATAGGGTGAGAGCGTTTCCACACCTAGAGCTAGGGCAGGAGAGGGGAGCTATATTAGGGGGTAAGCTCTTACAGGTAAACATCTATCTTAATTGGCCCAATCCTATATTCATGATTGGGCAGGAGGTTTTAGCAACACCACAATTTCTGTAATTTCTTTTCCTTCTCTTCCCTCCCCTCTCTTTTCCCTTCCCTTCCCTTTCCCTCTCTTTCTTTTGTGTGGTGAATTAAGCCCAGGGCTTGGCACATGCTATACAAATACTCTACCACTGAACCCAGAAATTTATGTGATTTGCTTAACATCCACTGGCAGGCTTCCTGGAACTTCCGGAGTTTCAAAAAGCAGGATGGGATGGTCAAAAACAGTAACTCTGACTCACCTGTGCAGGACAACAGGTTTCTCCACAGGGTGGCCCAGGAGCTCCAGAATGTTATCCCACTGCAAAAGGGATAGAGGCAGCATGGGTAAAGAGGGACCAAAACATCTGTGACTAAGGCTGGCCCAGTGGACGTGGCCTCAGGCTGCTATCAGATATAAGAGCTCACCTTGCTGTAGGTTGTGCATGTTTCAGTCTGGCCACCTGCATTTTCTGAAAAAAGAACGAGGTAGCTAGTTCAACTCACTGTGGTCCCAGTTACAAGCAGTTATATGCAGAATTCAGACCTAGCCACTCTTTGTGCTGGGGTTAGAGTACACAGGGAACATAGATGGGGGTTTGGAATTCCTGGGTGGAAGAGAACAGAAGGGGCAAAGGAGGGCTGGAGAGATGGCTTAGCGGCTAAGCACTTGCCTGTGAAGCCTAAGGACCCCGGTTTGAGGCTTGACTCTCCAGGCCCCACGTTAGGCAGATGCACAAGGGGGCGTACACATCTGGAATTTGTTTGCAGTGGCTGGAGGCCCTGGCGTGCCCATTCTCTCTCCCTCTCTCTATCTGCCTCTTTCTCTGTCTGTTGCTCTCAAATATTTTAAAAAAAAAGGGGGCAAAGGAAGGTCAGTCTAGGTGTGAACTATATCAACTGGCAGTGGGCACCAAGGATGTATTACGAGTGTGGTTGATCAACTACAGGAAGCTTTCTCTCCTAGTAGCCAGCAATCCTGTAGTCACTGAAGGCCTAGAAGAGTTCCAGAATACTCTGAACCAAGAACAATGTGGCTCTTAGAACAAAGAGCTCATTGTAGACAAGCTGAAGCTATGCGGAGAAGCAGGCCTCACCAATCTAACCATTAACTGCTACTATTGTCTCTGCTTATTTCCCCTTTTCAGAATGTGAAAGTCACTCAATATCTACTTTACTCTGAGGGTACTTCCCTACTTACCTTTCTTTATGGCTAGAGGGATCTTGAACTCACAGCGGTGGTAACTAGAAAGAAGACAAATGAGAGTAAAGGCTAGGTTTCCTAGGAGGCTTGGCTATTCCCACACTCCAGAACCCAACTCACCCCACCCAAAGTCCTGGTTCTGTGTCCCTGGTAACACACAGAAGAGACCCAATTCAGGCATTAAAGTCAAACAGAAACGGGCATGGCTCTCAGGTGTAAACAGCCCATTAATTTGAATAATATATCAAGATTTCTATCTGGGCATGGTGGCTCACACGTGTAATCCCAGCACTTGGGAGGCTGAGGGAGAAGGAATGACAGAAGCCAGCCTGAGCTACACAGTGCACGTGTACTGGGACAGTGAGGGATACATATACAGCAAGACCTTAACATAAAATAAGTTTCTGATTGTATCTGACTATTTGTGATAACTCCAGTAAGGCTGTGAGTATAGCTCAAAGTAGGATGCTTGTCCAGCCCATGCAAGGCCTACCTCAATCCTCACCATCACAATCAAGAAATAGAAAAAAAAATTCAGATAAAGGGCTGGGAATATTACTTAGTAGTTAAGTGCTTGCCAGCAAAGTCAAAGGACCCTGGTTTGATTCCTCAGAACCCACATAAGCGAGATGCACAAGGTGATATATGCATCTGGAGTTTGTCTGCAGTGGCTGGAGGCTCTAGTGTGCCCATCCTTTCTCTCAAATAAATAAAAATGATTAAAGATGTGTACCACCATGCTTAGCCACAGTTCCTTTCCTATCTCCCTTGTTTCTCTGTCCTTCGCTTACCAAAGAGAGGTAGGTCAACATACTCACATGTTAAAATTATAATGCCCAGGGTAATTGGTATGTAGGACAAACTTCTTCACTTTGTGTGTATTTGCATCAAAGAGAATATCCTGAAATAGAAAACAAGGTGCTCAAGTATGAAAAGTTACTGAGGCAAGACAGGTGCATTTCCAAAGACATTCCAACTAGGAGATTTCCACTCTATCATGGAGATGCTCACAGCTTTTTCTCAAACAGCCAAAGGGACAGTTAAAGCCAAGCAGTGAACATTTTCAGTTGGGGTAGGGAAAATGGGAGGGCTGGCAGACACAGGGACTATAGCTACCACTACTTAGCAATTCAAACATCTTTCCTTCAAATGGCATCTAATAATCTAACTGAAGCCAGGCATGGTGGCGTATGCCTTTAATCCCAGCACTCAGGAGGTAGAGGTAGGATTGCCGTGAGTTCGAGGCCACCCTGAGACTACATAGTGAATTCCAGGCTAGAGGTTAGCCTGAGCTAGAGTGAAACCCTACCTTGAAAAACAAAAAGAACTAACTGCAGATTTAGCTTAAAGGCTATCAAAAAGATTCAGGGGTCACCTGACTCTAAGGCTCAAGACACCTGCCTATCTGAATGCTACAACAAACCAAACCTCCCAGCTTCTATGTACATTGACAATCAGTAGAACTTTGGTTCTGCCTAACATCTCACTAGAACTCAGACCTGGGTCCAGTAACAATCAATGAACATTTTCTCCTATAATTGTCACTTTTCACAGGTTCTGCCATCTACAAAAGTCAGGTTCCTCAGAGGTACCTCTAACTCTATCCCCTTACTAGGAGTAACCAAGTCCTACTAAAGCTTTCCATTCTTGCCATTTTCCTTGCTAACTATCATCATTGGCCCTTGAACTCAGGAGTTCTGCTGCAGCACCATTCCATCTGCTACCTTAGCCTCAATAGTTTATGTCCTCACAGAGGCCCCCCAAAGGACCTGTGTAGGTAGACTCAGACTCTTTCCCTCTCTGTGTGTCCAGGAGATGAGAATCGGAGCATCCTGGGGCCAATCAGCTAGCTAGACAAGCTAAATCAGCAAGTTCTGGGTTCAAGGAGGAGACTGCATTAATAAATAAGGTGGGCCTGATGTGGTGGCTTATGCCTTTAATCTCAGAACTTGGGAGGCTGAGGTAGGAGGATTGCTGTGAGTTTGAGGCCAGCCTGAGAATCCATAGTGAATTCCAGGCCAGCCTGGGCTAAACTGAAACTCTACCTCAAAAAGCCAAAAGATAAAATAAACAAATAAGGTGGAGAGTGACTGAGAAAGATATGCAACCCATAGGTATGTGAATACACATACATGTATACATACCACACAAACATGTGAAAGTTAGAGAAAGGTGATAAGCCATGGTTCAGGTCAACCTGCCCTAGCATGTTTCTTTCTGGCACACTGTTTATATAACCACTTCTCATACATGTATCCTGCCTAACAGCTGGAAAATCAGCTCCAATGTTGGCCACTAGCCCCCATCCAGTCCCTTAGGTCCAGAGTATATGTCTACAGCAGTGCATCTGGTGCAGTTATCTAAAAATGTAAAAGTATACTACCAATGTCTGTGTCTTTCTGGTCTCGTTTTATGACTCCAAAGGTGGTATTATGTACTACAAAAAGTAGTTCTGTAATAGTTAAACTTTACTAATTTTTATAGCCTCCATCTATGAAGCAAGTTTCTCTCTAGAAAAGAAGGAAAGACCTACCAGAAAAAATAACGCTTTTCTGTATTTGTGGTGGCAGGAATATCTATATAGGGACCAGAACTCATGAAAAACAACAACTGGAACCACCTAGGGCAAAGTTCCTTGATACCAAGACATGGTTATGGCTGCCTGAGTAAATATAGATACTTGAGGGTGACCTGCCCACACCAGCAGAAATTAAATACATTAATTTTTTTTCTTTTTTTTTTTTGTGACAAAGAGGCACAGAGACAGACAGAATGGGCTCACCAGGGCCTCTAGCCACTGCAAACAAACTCCAGATGCAAGAGCCATCTTGTGCATCTGGCTTACGTGGGTACTGGGGATCGACTTTGAACCAGGGTCCTTAGGCTTCACAAGCAAGTGCTTAACCACAAAGCCATCACAACTTACCACTCCAAGAGTGAAGTAGTTATAAAAGTAGTCATTGCACTTAGATGGAACTTGTTTATGAGGGGAAGGAGAATGGATTTTCATCTGTTGGGGAAAAACAAGCAAACAAACAATTGAAACCCAAAACCTTAAAATAGTTCCTGGCTAAAAATTAGGCTGTTGGATGAGGAAGAATATGGGGAATCTGCTGGTTGAGCCCAGGATGAAGGAAGACCAGACACTGACAAAGGCAGGGTCATAAAACCAAAAAGGGTCAGAACAAAGCTGTTACTTCACCAACTCTTAAGCAGAAAAGGCTTTATGGGAAAACAGCAAAGTTCATAGTTATCCAATATTAAACTTCTGTTGATTACAAAGAGATTGCCCTTTCACACTGTAAACACAGTTTTCTCACCTTGTCTTCTGATTTATAGAAGACCTTATGTGGAGAGCCAAGCATGCTAAGAACATCTTGGCAGGAATCACCAAAATATACTGAACGCTCAAATACCCGCATCTTGGCATCTGCCAGTAGGCCAGGTCCACAACCTGCACAGAACAGGGGAGACTGTCAGGTTTTGATCAGGTCAAGAAGGAGTCTTTTTAAAACCAAAGCTGTGGAACTCCAAAGGAGCTATGGGCTATTTGCAGTTATCAGGTCTAGCCAAAGGGCTCAAGACTGCATTCAACCAGGTCAACAGGGCTTAAGAAAGACTCTGAGAGAGCCAGATATGGTGGCACACCTTTAATCCCAGCATTTGTGTGGCAGAGGTAGGATTTTGCTGTGAGTTCAGGAGGCCAAAGTGTGTTCTAGGGCAGCCTGGGCTACAGTGAGACCCTACTTTGAAGAAAGAAAGAAAAAGACTGAGAGATCACGATCTACTTGAAAATTAGCCACTCTAAAGAGAATGGGACTCTGGAGGGTAAATTTACTAAGTCTTTCTTGTACCATGTATCAAGTCTTTCTCCCTCCCTCCTCTCTATGGAAGACAAAAATCTCTATGTAGCCATGGGATGATCACTTCTGATCCTTGTCTCTGCTTCAGTAGTGCTGCTCGAATTAGAGGCATGAGGCACCATCTTGGGCTGTCCAAGTATTTCTTTCTTTCTATTCCTTTTTCTTTTTTCAAGGTAGGATCTCACTCTGGCCCAGGCTGACCTGGAATTCACTATGTAGTCTCAGGGTGGCCTTGAACTCAGGGTAGGTAATTCACCCTTCTCTGCCTCTTGAATGCTGGGATTAAAGGTATGTGCCACTATACCCATCTCTAAGTATTTTTTAAATTAAAATATATTTTTAAAATTTATTTATTTGACAGAGAGAAAGAGGGAGGGAGGGAGAGAGAGAATAGGCATGCCAGGGCCTCTAGCCACTGCAAATAAACTCCAGATGCATGCGCCACCTTGTGCATCTGGCTAACGTGGGTCCTGGGGAATCAAACCTGGGTCTTTTGGCTTGCAGGTAAATGCCTTAATCGCTAAGCCATCCCTCCAAGTATTTCTTTATTGCCTATTATCTATAGACTAGGACACTGTGCTGGTGGCTAAGGAAGTATCATCCAGTTCATGCCCATTATCCCTACCACTGTAGTTTATGGTGTAGGGAAGATCACAATCTGATCATCAAGGCTGTTTAAGATGAGCAGCACCACAGGTATTATGGACATGAGTATGTAAAAAGTCACAAGGACTTGTGTTAGAGGCCTTTTGTTTGTAATGCTGAGGATAAAACCCATGTTCTACTGCACACCACACAAATTCTCTATCACGGAGCTACAACCCTTGGTCTTTTGTAAGTGCCTAAAACTGTTGAGCCATCCTCCCTGCCAAGTCCTTTTTTTTTTTTTTTTAAAGAGTTAAGACATGGAGAGAGAACTGGCAAGTCAGGGCCTCAGCTACCTCAAGTGAACTCTAGACACTTGCGCCACCTAGTGGGCATGTGCGACCTTGTACTTGGCCTCACCTTTGTGCGTCAGTCTTATGTGGCATCTGGAGAGTAGAACATAGGTCTTCAGGCTTTGCAGGCAAGCACCTTAAGTGTTAAGCCATCTCTCCAACCCCCCCCTTTTTTTTTCTGATACAGAAGCTTACTATGTAGCTGACTGACTTTGAACTTGAGATTTTTTTGTTGTTCTGCTTGTCGAGGTAGGGTTTTGCTCTAGCTCAGGCTGACCTGGAATTCACTATGTAGTCTCAGGGTGGCCTCTAACTCACAGCAATCCTCCTACCTCTGCCTCCCGAGGGCTGGGATTAAAGGCAAGTGCCACCACGCCTGGCAACTTTAGATCTTTTTGCCTCATCCTCCCTAGTGCTGAGATTATAGGAACATGGCACTACACTTGGCTTATTATTGTTGTTGGTAGTGGTGTCCTGAGGTTTGAAACTAGGGTTTTACACATGCTAGGCAAGCACTGAGTTACAATCCAACCTTCAAGAAGTGCTTCTTGCTGGCCACGGTGGCATGTGCCCTTAACCCCAGCACTCATGAGGCCAAGATAAGATTGCTATAAGTCCAAGAACAGCCTGGGCTACAGTAAGACCCTACCTTGAAGAAACAAACAAACCAACCAAAAAAAAACCCCCCACACCTTCAAGATCATTCTGCAGAGGGCCAGTGAAGTACACACTAACACCTTCCCTAATCCTATACAAACACTTGACAAAGCCTTTCAACCCAGGTAGGTCATATGATCATCATCATTTTGGTACCATGACAGCCAGTTATCACCTTATTCTGCCTGAGGCTTTACAGATGCCCAAGTATAAGAGTAAATTTGCTATATGTGGACAACTTCAGAGAATCAAAAATCTGAAGTAACTACTAAATTCTCCAATTAACTATTCTCAGTAGATACACTCTTACTTCTGCCTCCAGGCATATTCTTTTTGAAATAGGGTCTTACTATGTACTATAACCTGGCTTCAATAGTTATGACCTACTACAGCAGCCCCACAGGCACTGAGATTACAGGTGAGTGTACCCAACACCTAGCAGTAACCACATTCTGGGTGGCAAAGAAAGGCTGTTTAAATTAACGAAATCCTGGGAAAGGTTTTTATTTATTTATTTTAGAGAGAGAAACAGAATTGGCACACCAGTGCCTCGGCCACTACAATCAAAATCCAGACACTTGCGCCACGCTTGTACATCTAGCTTAAGTGGGATCTGGAGAGTCGAACATGGGTCCTTAGGCTTTACAGGCAAGCACCTTAACTGCTAAGCCATCTCTTCAGCCCAAGCACTTTTTTTATTAACTTTTATCCATAAATACTGCAGCTTAGGCAAACTTAGATGATCTATAAAACACATCAAACAGTCTATTAATGTGGGTCCAAAGTCTCCAGCTGTCTAATTTAATTCATTAAAAAAATATTTTGGGCTGGAGAGATGGCTTAGCAGTTAAGGCCTAGGAAGCCTAAGGACCCAGGTTCGATTCTCTATGTCCCACATATACCAGATGCACATGGTGGCAATAAATATTTAATTATTTTTATTTGTATGTGGGTGAGTGTGTATGTGCATGCATAAGTACATTAGAGTCTTTTGCCACTGTAACCAATACTAGGTGCTTGCATCCAGCTTTTAAAAATTTTTTCTCCCTGAGACATCTTTCTCAAGGCCAAACTGGTCTAGATTTCACTATATAGTCTTAGGGTGGCCTCGAACTCAGTGATTCTCCTACCTCTGCCTCCCAAGTGCTGTGATTAAGGGCGTGAGCCACCACACCAGGCCTTGCATCCAGCTTTATGTTGGTAGTTGGGGAAGTGAACCCCTGCTGGAAGGATTTGCAAGTAACCACCTTTCATCACTGAGCCATTTCCCCAATCCCAATCTATTTCTTTGAGTACCAGATTCCTGTGACTGTCTGGACAGGGATATAGGAAGGGACTTTTCACAGGCGTGTCTTCTTTCATTCACTGCTTGAAGACCACCAAGGTAAAATTACCCTTAGTTTTAGACTACTTCAGTTTGTGATTTCCTGGAGTTTCTTTTGTGTGTATGTGCTCAGTAGTTTAAGATGCTTGCTTGCAAACCCTGCTGGCCTGGCTTCAATTCCCCACTGCCCAAATAAAGTCATATGCACAAACTGGCACATGTGTTTGGAGTTTATTTGCAGCAGCAAGAGACCCTAGTATGCCCATTCTCTCTCGTATAAATAACACATACATAATCCCTCCCTCCCCCTGGTGCACCCACTCTCTTGCTCTCTCTCTCAAATAAATACATTTCTCTTTGGTTTTTCAAGCTAGGGTCTTGCTCTAGCCCACGCTGACTTGGAATTCAGTATGTAATTCCAGAGTGGCCTTCAGTTCATGGTCATCCTCCTACCTCTGCTTCCTGAGTGCTGGGATTAAAGGTGTGCATTACCACACCTGGCCTTAAATAAATTATTTTTAAAAAAATCATAGCATATTCTCTAAGGAAATACACAAGGAAACCCTTGTGCTTGCCAAAGGAAATTGTCAATGAAAACTGGACTAGAGCCAGGCGTGGTGGCATACCCCTTTATTTAATCCCAGCACTCGGGAAGCAGAGGTAGGAGGTTCACCATGTTTTCAACGTCACCCTGAGACTACATAGTGAATTCCAGGTCAGTATGTGCTAGAGTGAGACCCCACCCTGAAAAAACAAAAGAAGACTGGACTGGGACTAGATAAAAACTGTTAATTTAACCGAAAGTGTCGTTCCTTCACTGACAGTTTAAGCAGTGAGAGATGTTAAAATTAAAAGTGTGCTATAAGGGTATAGCCAGAATTGGCTGAGACTTCCTCTCTTAACAGGTTCCTCCTGCTGTCACTTGTGATCATTAATGTTCCAGATCCTTGGCCTTGCTATTTCAAGCAGTGATCCATCCTCCTGAGAAGACAAACAGTAAATCACCTGACCTTGTTGCCTACCTCATATCAATTATCTTAAAAACAACAGCTTAAGTGCAATACTCTTGTAGGTAGTTGTTCTGCCTTGGCTAGAAAACCACATTTTGGACTGAAGAGATGGCTTAGTGGTGCCTACATAAACCAGATGCACAAAGAGGCGCATGCACCTGCAGTCTGTTTACAACAGCAGAAGGCTTTGACACACCCATTCTCTATCTGCCTCTTTCTCTCTCTCTCAGATAAATAAAGGGCTGGAGAAATGGCTTAGCAGTTAAGGCACTTGCTGGTGAAGCCTAGGGGCCATGGTTCAATTCCCTAGTACCCATGTAAGCCAGATTCACAAGATAGCACATTCATCTAGAGTTTGTAGTGGCTGGAGGCCATAGCACAGCCATTCTGATACTGCATCTGTTAGTGTGTTGATCTTGGGGTTCCTAGTCTCTAGGGCTCTGTGAAACAAATTTCTGTCATTTATAAACCACAGTTTATGTTAATACAGCCTAAAATGTTATGTTTCAGCATATAAGGTTTTAGAATGTTTTTTTCTTTTTATCAGTGATAGGGATTAAATCCAAGGCTTGCATATGCTCCACAAGAACTCTACATCTGATCTACATTCCGATTCCTTGTTTTTTGGAGACTGGGTCTTACTATGTAGTTTAGTCTGGATTCAAACTCATGATCTTCTTACCACCATCTCCTGAGTCCTGGAATTACAGGCATGCACCATTGGCAGATTACAAAATTTTTCTCCATGAATATAATGGGGAATCTACCAATCACAAAGCAAGTAACTGACCTGCAGCAAGTAGGCGAAGTCGCAACCCTGAGGGTCCCGTTCCATCTCGAAGAACATCTACATTCTCAGCATATACATTTCCTAGGAAACAGCTCAGAGGCATCACTGGAGCCCTGAAACAGACATAGAATAAACAACACGGTGTCCTTTCTCCCAGGGAGCTCATGGCCTTAGTACAAAGCTCATGCTCTTATACTTACTTGGTATCCTGCAGGCTATTTCCACTATAGATGTACATGCGTTTTACAGTTGCTCCATGGGGTATCTGAAGAGAAGCTAGACCGTGGGCAAAATTGGGCTGCAAACAAGACAAGAATTTTACTAGGGGCACAATGCTGGTCATTTGACGCAGGCTCTGGTTCTTCCTGGTAATTGTGGTTGTTAAGAACTGGTCAAAGCTGGGCATGGTGGTGCATCCCTTTAATCTTAGCACTCGGGAAGCAGAGGTAGGAGGATTGCCATGAGTTCAAGGCCACCCTGAGACTACCTAGTGAATTCCAGGTCAGCCTGAGCTAGAGTGAAACCCTGCTTCGAAACCAATCCTCCCCTACCCCAAATACAAGAACTGGTCATGTCAAAGCACATGGTCAATCATGGCTCTACGTCAATTAACTCACCCTAGACAAGCAAATGTATCTTTGATTTTTATTTTGTTTCTGGAGACAGAATCTGTAAAGCCTAGGCTAGCAAACTAGAGATCCTCCTGTCTCAGCTTCTTGTATGCTTAGATTATAAAGTATGAACCATTATGTTCAGCTTGCAAACTCATCTTTGAAGCAAGAGTAACTGAAAATCCAGAGAATAAACTCTCTAATCTCTTGGCCACTGAGAAAACTAGTGTTTAGGAACTTTAAAGTTAGGACATAACAGGATTTATCTTTTAAAAGTGAGCCAAAATGCCCTATACAAAGATAAGTACCCTTGTCCTGGGAATGCTGGCTTGTTCTTCCTGTCAATTCTATCCTCTTGGCCCTTAAAGAGTAAAAGCTCAAAGACAAGGTTACCTATCCAGTTCCCCATCCCACATGGGCACTGGGCAACAAATATTAGGGAACAGGAAGGGCTAACCTCATACTTGGGAGCCTCGGTCCAGGAGTCTAACTGAAAAGAGAAAGACAGTCCTCTGAAGTTGAGGTGGAAGAGCTGCTCAGCAGAGTTGTACACTGTGGGGCAAGGGAGAAGAAAATGACATGGTTGACTGGTATCTGAAGTTTCTATCATAAACCAGCTTGGCAGGGAATAATGAATGACTCCTTTGGCAAGGAGTAATGACTCCAAGAAGGCAATAGCTTCCTTATGTCTTGTTTCTGACCTACTAGCTTGAAAACAGGGGAGGAGATTGTTTTCACACCCAAGTACCAATCACATAATCCTGAAGTTGTAAGAGATGGCACCACCTTCCAAGTTTATTGCTACAGGTTGCTTCTAAGAGCCAGGGGAATCAGATGAACTTGGCTTACCTCCAGGATGTGTTGCGCCAAAAGACTGGTCAATTTGCTCAATGGTAGGAGCTATGGCCTGAGAATTAAAATGCACTCCACTGGGGAAAACAAACAAACAAACACTTTTTTTTAATAGTAGGCTTTGTGAGATGGGTAAGTGAAAACTATTATTTACCTGTTCTTTCTTTTTTTTGTGTGTGATAGGGTTTTGCTATATAGCCCTGGCTGACCTTGAATATGTAGTACTCCTCTTGCCTTGGCCCTCCAGGTGCTAGGATTACTAATGGTTATCCTCATACCTCAACCTCCTGTGAGTAAAGGCATGTGTCACCACATCTGACTAAGAACACTTGGGAGGCAGACATAGGAGGATGACCATGAGTTTGAGGCCACCCTGAGACTACATAGCAAATTCCAGGTCAGCCTGGGCTAGAGTGAGACCCTACCTTGGCATGCGCGGGGGGGAGGGGAATTCTTAATTTTTATGTTTTTATTTGCATGCAGACAGAAATAGAAAGGGGCAGACAGACAGGAAGAGAATAGGCATGCCAGGGCCTCCAGAAGCTGCAATTGAACTCCAGACACATGCACCTCCTCCTTGTGCATTTGGCTAACCTGGGTACTGGGGAATTGAACCCAGGTGATTAGGCTTTATAGTCAAGCAGCTTAACTGCTGAGCCATCTCTCCAGTTCCCAAGAGTTAATATTATTTTTTGTTGTTATTTGTATGTTTTCCCAGGTGGTGTCTTGCTATAGCCCAGGATGACCTGGAATTTACTAGGTAGTCTCAGGCTGTCCTCAAACTCATTGATCCTCCTACTTTAGCCTGGGATTACAGGCATGATGTTTTAAAGGTGTGCACCACCATGCCTAACTCCCAAGAGTTATTTTAAAAACACATTTACTATATCAAAATAAAAGATTTAAAATTAAAGGACTTGTAAATAGGAAAATTAATTAGGTGAGAAGACTAATTCTTAAGAAGCTGACACACAGAGTTGATTCTCTTGGGCTTCCCAAGGCAGAAGAGGCATACTTTGAGGTATGAAGACCCTACTGAGAAAGAAAAAGACAATTGGAACTAGTGCTATTATTATACATTTATTTGTCCACTTTTCCATCAGCAAATGCTGCCTGAGTACGCACAAGGAATTGGCTCCTTGTTATGTTCCCAATAAAGAGAAGCCTATTAAGGGAGGTTTATTGAAAGGTATATTCCAAATGCTAGCATAGCATCATACCTCAGTGGACTCAAGCATCTTTGGATTGTACAGAACATACTCATTTCATTCTAAAATAGTTTCTTTGGTTTTAGAGATAAAACTATCTGGTTTGTTCTGTTACTACGAAAACCTGAAAATGCACCACACCCCTTTAATCCCAGCACTTGGGAGGCAGAGGTAGGAAGATTGCTGTGAAGTCAAGGCAACCCTGAGACTATGTAGTGAATTCCAGGTTAGCTTGGGCTACAGCAAAACCCTACCTCGAAAAAAATACAACAACAAACCAAACCAACAAAAAACCTTGGCTTACATACTGAGTGTGAGGCCAGCCTAGCAGGCTACATGTGACCCTGTCTCAACTCAACAAGAAACAAAAACTAAATAATACATCTTTTCCTTCCCCTTTATTGGTATGTGTACAGAGGTCAGAGGACAATGTTCAGGCTGGTCTTTGACTTCTTCCAACATGTTTAAGGCAGGGTCTCTTACTCAATGTCTTGTTTGCCAGGGTAGCTGATACACAAGCTTCCAAGAGAATTCTCCAGTCTCTGTCTTCCTTCTCACCAGAGGTCAGATTACAGAAGCCCACTGTAGCTTTTGGCTATTATGTGGTAATCTCAAGATACTCACACTTGCACATCAAGTGCTATATATACTGATCCATCTTGCTAGGCCCTTCTAGCATGTTCTAAACAAGGTTTATTTGCCCAGGAAACTGAGCAGGCTGGGAGGCTGCCACTAGAAATCATGCACCAGTCATTAAAAAAAAAAGCCTGTTTGAACCAAGTATAGCATATACCAATAAGGGAAAAAAAAAAAAAAAAACAACTTACCAATATTTTAACTTAACTTTAGTCAAGTCATATACTTCAATCACCTAAAAAAAAATTAAATGTTTAAAAGTTGTTAATGTTCAGGTTGATAGAAAAACATATTAAAAATACATTTATAACCTAGGTGTGGTGGACCATACTTGTAATTCCCGCACTCAAGAGGTTGAGGCAGGATCAGGAGTTCAAGGCCAGCCTGAGCTTACGTACTGAGTGAGGCCAGCCTAGTAGGCTACATCTGTCTCAACAAAACGAGAAACAACAAAAAACAAGCTAAACATTTATAGGGGGCGAGGACCTTACGTATTTAGCAGTGTGCAAGAGGTTCTCAGCTTTACCCTCCCCCCAAAATCTCCTGAAACATTATATAATCTTTTGTTCTCCATTTTAAAATTGGGAAGAAGAAAAAGCCAGGTGTGATGCTGCACATCCGTAGTCTTAGCTACTTGAGCTTATAAATTTCAGACTAGCCTGTCCAACAGAGTGAGACTCCACCTCAAAGTTTTAAAGAACAAAATTGAGGAGGAAGCCACACACAAACTATAACTTTCTTTCTTCTTCCTTTTCTCGTCTTCTCTTTTCAGACAGAGTCTCATTATGTAGCTGTCCCAGAGCTTACTATGTACACCAGACTGGCTTTAAACTTGTAGTGATCCTTCTGCTTCTTCCTACTAAGTACTGGGATTACAGGTGTGTCCCATCACACCTAGCCATAACCCTTCTTCTAATGGACTGCTCAAAAAAATGTCCATGGATGCTATGAGTCAAAGTCCTTACATCTAATCCAGTGCTGGGTCATTCATACTGGGGCACATACCACCCCACAGGACAATGCCACCTTCCAGAGAAACAAATCCATGCAACTTGTTGAGGCTATGTGTTGGATACTGAGCCCTCTTCCTTCCATTCCATACTTTGATGCATTATAAAAAAAAAAAAAACAAAAACCAGATTAAGACACTTCCAAAATAGCTTATTTTGAAATTTATTTTATTCACAAAAAAAAAAAAAGATGAAGGAAGAGGTCTATTTGATTACAAAACAAGCCACAATACATTAGCACAGGACAAGTGTGAGAGTATTTGGTTCTATCTCTAATCAAGGGGACCTGGTTGGACCTGAAAAACCTCAAGGCCCTTATAAAGCTTGCTTTTAATAGGTTCATCTCAGATGAAATGCCAAGAACTCTAAGCAGAGGCAAATGCTCAAGCCATTAAATGTGCCAAGTAATAAGTCTATAAAGTCTTCTATGTTATGGTGTTAATGCTTGGCCATTGGCAGCATGTCTGGCTGGGGCCAGGAGTACCATCTCCCATTTCCAGCTGGGAGGCCTAGCCTTCACAGTTGAGGCACAAGAACAGCTGGCTCAATGTCTGTCTCTCCTGCCAATCTGAGGCCAACTGTGGAAGAGGTTGTGGGGGACAGCTGGCACTGACATAGAAACAAAGGCATTCACATTCAAAATTAGCTCCACCCTTTTAAAATATTTTTATTTATTTTATTAGAGAGAGAAAGAGACAGAGCATGGGCACACTGAGACCTTCAGCTGCTGCAAATTAACTCCAGATAGATGTGCCCATCTTGTGCAACTGGCTTACATGGGTCCTAGGGAACTGAACTTGGGTCCTTTGGCTTCATAGGCAAACACCTTAACCACTAAGCCATCTTCCCAGCCCCTTTTTTTGTTTGTTATTTTGAGGTAGGATCTCACTCTAGCCCAGGCTGACCTGGAATTCACTATGTAGTCTCAAGGTGACCTTGAACTCACAGCAATCCTCCTACCTCTGCCTCCTAAGTGCTGAGATTAAAGGACTGTGTCATCATGCCTGGCTTTAGTACACTTTTAGCTACAGATTCCCTCAAACTTTGTTGGGAGAACACAACACTAAGCTAAGTCAAACCTCTACACTATTACACAGGCTATTTTGATCCTATCTGCTAGAAAGAATCAATTCCTTTGGCAGGCCCTTTAAGCATTTGAATAAACCCTTTCCTCCAAACTTGTATGAGCTATTCACTGGTTTCAGTCATTAAGGCTCTTGAAATGTGACACAGTTTGCAAAGGAAAGGTATTTAATGCATGTTAGACATATTTGCCTAATATGGTATTAAGGGCAACATGAAGCTCAGAAGCCTTAAAACTGGTGATGGTACGGGCCATGCAAAGGAAGACAGGGAACAGCTGTGAATCAGAAGATAGCCAGAGTCCCTTTCAGAATATCCGGGTATAGCAGGATACAATGCCAAAATAGTTGCCATTTCACTGAGGTCAGAATCTCATGACCCAGACTCTCCACTTTCAGCCAGAACCTCTGCTGGCAGAAGACATAGGCATTATATCCCCACAACAGCTAACCCTATGGTTGGTCAAATTCCCCAGAGGGATAATTTCCTCCAAAGGGCCTCTATTCACATTACTTTTTCTCTCCTCAGCAGTTCAACTTGTGATTAGATGATGAGAATTGGAGGTCCTCTGAAAAGGCTATTCCATAACCTAAGCATGAAAAAGGCACTGGAATGCCACATTCAATACCTCATGACTCTGAGGCATGAGTCTAGTGCCACATGACTAACTGGTGAGGTTCAGGCATTTGAAAATAGAGTGTATTAAAAACATCCTGCACTGAAACAGGTGCTAGGAAATTGTGCACCAATGCTAATTAAGACACCCTAACACTACACACCAGCAAGCCATTTATATTTCCACAATGGGATTAAACAGTAACATCACTGCTGGTGGTATTAACACCAAGCCTCAGCATTACAAAAATTTTCATTTTCAGTGTTCCAAGTCACACTAACAAGAATGAAGGGCTGGAGAGATGGCTAGTGGTTAAGGCACTTGTCTGCAATGCCTAATGATCAGGGTTCGATTGCCCAGTACCCACATAAAGCCAGACGCACAAAATGGTACAAGCATCTGGAGTTCATTTTTGGTGGTTAGAGGACGTGGTGTGCCCATTTGTATTTTCCCTCTCTCTAGTTCTCGCTCTTGATTGCAAATAAATAAATAAAAATACTTAAAAGACCCATGTAAATCCAGATGTACAAGGTGGCACAGGCATCTGGAGTGAGTTTGTAGCAGCTGGAGGCCCTGGCACGCCTATTCTTTTTCTATCTGCCCCTCTCGCACACAAATAAATTAAAATGTTTAATAAAAAAAGAATGAAGTAAAAAGGATTCATAAACCTGACTGAAGTCATTTGTTCCTATTCTATAGCCCACTATGTTAAGCACCTAGCCCTTCTGTTATTTTCCTAGTCAATATAAAAGACCTTTTTCAAAGCTGGCACGGTGGTGCATGCCTTTAATCCCAGCACTTGAAGGCAGAGGTAAGAGGCTTGCCATGAGCTCGAGGCCAACCTGAGATTACATAGTGAATTACAGGTCAGCCTGGGCTAGAGTGAGACCCTACCTCAAAAGACCAAAAAGGACAAGCCGAGCGTGGTGGAGCACACCTTTAATTCCAGCACTGGGGAGGCAGAGGTAGGAGGATCACCATGAGTTCGAGGCCACCCTGAGAGACTACATAGTTAATTTCAGGTCAGCCTGGACCAGAGTGAGACTCTACCTTGAAAAACAAAACAAAACAAAAAACCCAAAAAGGCCTTTTTCAGAGTCCAGAGAGCTAACCATTATACCATGGAACCCTTTCTAAAAGACTTCTATATAGCATGTTTATAGAGTCATTAACACTTCCTCTTTCCCCATAGCATGATCCCCAAATCTACAACACTATTCATCAACAAGCCAAAGACAATAATCCTTCCCAGGTCTTTTTAATCATCCCAACCCAGTCCCAATTAGTCTCTTTTAGGGGAATAGATTCAGCTTTAGTCCTTGATATTGTGGTGGTCAAAGAAGTCAACACCCACTTATGAGTTTCCAACCAATCTCACAATAGCACATATTAATCAGCTCCAGAAAGACTGAGTCAGCTAGATATTTAGCTATACTTATCATTTATGGTTACCTTAAGTCTCTGATTGAAAGCATCAAACAGTAGTTTGATCCCGTCCTGAGTCAGGTTAAGGATGAGGTCATGGCTTAAAGGAGACTACAAAACAAAAAATAAAATATACTCTGAACAACTGGCTTATTCACCAGCACCTACTAAAAGCCTTACAATATATAAATGCAATGCACAGGGGATATGTAAGAGCAGGCAGCCCCTCTCCCTCAGAAGTTGTATGGAAGCTAAAAAAAAACTGTTGTAGGCCGGGTATGGTGGAACATGCCTGTAATCCTAGCACTTGGGAGGCAGGGGTAGGAGGATCACTGTGAGTCTGAGGCCAGCCTGAGACTCCGTGGTGAATTCTAGGTCAGCTTGGTCTAGAGTGAGACCCTACCTATCATGGTTTGATTCAAGAGTCCCCCATAAACTTAGGTGTTCTGAATGCTAGGTTCCCAGCTGATGGAGATTTGGGAATTAACGCTTCCTGGAAGTAGTGTATATTTGGGAGTGGGTTTATGAGTGTTATAGCCAGTGTCCCCTTGTCAGTGTTTGGCACACTCTCCTGTTGCTATTGTCCACCTTATGTTGGCGAGAGGGTGATGTCCAAGCCATTGTTTCCCCCTGCCATCATGGAGTTTCTCCTCAAGTCTGTAAGCCAAAATAAACCCTTTTTTTCCCCACAAGCTGCTCTTGTTCAGGTGATCTCTGCCAGCAATGTGAACCTGACTGCAATACTACCTCAAAAAACTGCAACTCCCATATCCTAATATTGTCTGGAAAGAGCCTCTTTGCTCCAGACTTGTGCAAATACCTGGGAGGAACAGACAAATGTGTGTGTGTGTGTGTGTGTGTGTGTATACATACATACATACATACATACATACATACATACATACATACATATATATATACACATATTCTTTTGAGGCTCTACGAATCATATCTGCCTAACCAGTTTATTGCATCAAACCAACAGAGCACTCAGTCGAGGAATACTTGTCATGCGAAAAGACCTGGAACCCAAACTTAGCAAGATGCAGTACATGGGCTGGAGAGATGGCTTAGCGGTTCGGTTAAGCGCTTGCCTGTGAAGCCTAAGGACCCCGGTTCGAGGCTCGGTTCCCCAGGTCCCACGTTAGCCAGATGCACAAGGGGGCGCACGTGTCTGGAGTTCGTTTGCAGGGGCTAGAAGCCTTGGCGCGCCCATTCTCTCCCTCTCCCTCTGTCTTTCTCTCTGTGTCTGTCACTCTCAAATAAATAAATAAAAAATGAACAAAAAAATATTAAAAAAAAAAAGATGCAGTACATGTGTGTCTACTAAACCTATGTCTAAACCCATGCCGGAACACATTTTATTCTCTGAATGTTTTAAGCCAAACTTTTATGATTTGATTTGAATAAGATGGGACCCTTGCTTCTTTCTTCCTTCCCCCACTCCATATAACAAGTGTTTCTTTCTGAAAAACCCAAGTTTAAGATCTAAGGAGTCACGTATCTACATTTGCCCCTTCTCAGTTCTGTGGAGAAGAGAGTAGGAATACACGACTGTGAACAGAGCCTCACTGACCTTAGATGACTCCTAAAACTTTTATGTGCTCTAGTTTCTACCCAGAAGTACCTTTATCCCTTTCCTTCAAAATTGTTCTGAGGACAGAGATGGTAGGTCAGAAAGCACTAAGAACAGATTTGGCACATTCCTGTGTCTGCCTCATCTGCTGGCAATCACTTCAAGCACTCAATGTCTGAACATTCTTAAAGAATTGACCCATACTATATACACGTAGAAAAGAAAAACACCACCATCCCAAACCCAACCCTTTTCTTTGTTTTTCGAGGTGGGGTCTCACTGTAGCCCAGGCTGACCTGTAATTCATTATGGAGTCTCAGGGTGGCCTCGAACTCAAGACGATCTTCCTACCTCTGCCTCCTGAGTGCTGGGATTAAAGGCATGCGCCACCACGCCCGGCCCCAACCCTTCTTAAAAGTGGCACATGGTTCTTCAAAAGGTTTATCAAAAATTTTAATAATTTCTTTTAAAAAGATCACTTCTTTTCCTCTTTTTTTTTTTTTTTCCTTCTCCAAGGTAGAGCCTCACTTTTAGCTCAGGCTGACCCAGAACTCACTGTAATTGCAGTCTGGTGTGGCCAACTCACAGCAATCCTCCTACCTCTGTATCCTGAGTGCTGGGATTAAAGGTGTGTACTGCCATACCTGTCCTTATTTTCTTAATGGGTTTAAGATTATCATTATTTAAAAAAAATATTTATTTATTTACATTTTTTGAGGCAGGGTCTTGCTCTAGCCCAGGCTGACCTGGAATTCACTATGTAGTCTCAGGGTGACCTCAACTCACAGCAATCCTCCTACCTCTGCCTCCCCAGTGCTGGGATTAAAGGTGTGTGTCATCATGCCTATCTATTATCATTCTTAATTTGGTATGTCTAAGTGCAGGCCTGTGCATGCCACAAAGCACAATGGTGGAGTTCAGAGGACAGCTTTCAGGTTACTCTCTGCCTCCCTTGTCTCCAAAGATGGACTGGGATTACAGAGGTCTGCCAGAGTTTCTGGCCTTTTCATGATGTCTACGTATCCTAACCCAGGTAATCAGAATTGCAAGACAAGTGCTTTATACACTGATCCATCTTCCCACCTCTTAATACAGGTCCTTAAAGTAGACAAAGTGAGTAACAGTGTATTAGAAGGCCAAGTGTCACCATTAGTGGACTCCAAGGGGCCTTCTGGGATTAGCTCTATTTCCCTCTACTTAACTGATCTTACACAAGGTAGCAGACCCAGGTGGGACTATCATATCTGTTCTGCCTTCTTTCTGTTTTTTCAAGGTAGAGTCTCATTCTACCCCAGGCTGAACTGGAATTCACTATGTAGTCTCAGGGTGGTCTCGAACTCATGGTGACACTCCTACCTCTGCCTCCCCGAGTGCTGGGATTAAAGGTGTGTGCCACCACACCTGGCTGTTCTACCTTCTAAGAAAGATGAAACCTACTTCATATGAATGTTTAATTTCCATGATAGACAAGAAGCTATTTCTGGGCTTGGGATGTAGCTTGGTGGTAGAGAAGAGGTAGAAGAGAGGTGAAGGGGAAAAAAGTACATCAGAGCTACAAAAACATCTTTTAGTCCTTTATCAAAAATCAGACTAGTTGAGTTGGGTGTGGTGGCACATGTCTTTAATCTCAGCACTGGGGAGACAGAGGTAGGATCACTGTGAGTTCAAGGGGCCCCTGAGGAATACATAATGAATTCCATGTCAGCATGGGCTACAGTGAAACCCTACCTCGAAACCCACCCCCCCAAAAAATTAAGACTAGTTATTAATTTTGCCACAATCTGCATAACTAAGAAATGGGAAGAGTACAGATCTAGGTTCAACCCATGTTTTCGACTGGGCATAGCGGCCTCTACATCTCAGCACTACATCTATAATCTCAGCATTTGGAAGGTGGAGACAGGAGGAAGAGTTTAAGGCCCGCCTGGGCTTTATAGAATCCTGTGTCAAGATACCAAACATGATTTTAACTGGTTACAGATACTTAGAAGACATTGGGGAAAGTGAGCTTTATGTTAATAGTCCTGCAAACATTGAAATGATAGATGAATGATTCAAGAATCAAGTATCATTTAAAAAAATTGGTCAGAGGCTAGAGAGATGGCTTAGCAGTTAAGGCACATACCTGCAAAGCCTAAGGACCCTGGTTCGATTCTCCAGGTCCCATGTAAGCCAGATGTACATGGTGGCATGTGTGTCTGGAGTTTGTCTGCAGTGGTTAGAGGCCCTGGAGCACCCATTCTCATACACTCTCCCTCCCCCCCCCCCCGCCTCTAATAAATAAATAAATAAATAAGCCTTTAAAAAATTGGCTAGAAAGCTTAAAGCCTATTTTCTTTTCTTTTTCCTTAATATTATATTTATTTGTGAGGAGAGAGAAAATATGAATATGGGCATGCCAAGGTCTCTTGCTGCTGCAAATGAACTCCAGATGCATGCACTTTGTAGTACTGAGGAATCAAACCCAAGTCATTAGGCTTTGCAAGCAAGCACCTTAACTGCTGAGCCATCTCTCCAGCCCCATAGCTAGTTTTTATTGCTCTTCTAAAGCTGGCAGCATCAGATTATCATGATCAAAAGTTTCAGAATCAGAGGCTGATGAGATGTTTCAGAGATTAAAGGCTCTTACTTACAAACCCTAATGGCCTGAGTTTAATTCTCCAATAACCCTGTAAAGCCAGATGCACAAAGTGGCACATGTCTCTGGAGTTCATTTGTAGTAGCAAGAGGCACACCCACTTTTTTTCTCTTTCTGCTTGCCAAAAAAAAAAAAAAAGTTTCAGAATCATGGATATGTGATTGCTAACTGACTTAAGATTCTCCCACTGTTATACAGCACTCTCTACCAGTTAGCCTTTTCCACAGCATCTCTCTGAAAATAAACTTACTGACCAGGAATTTTATTTCAGTAAACAAGTCAGTCATCACTCACCTGCTCACTGTAGAGAACCTGGACATTTTTGATAATGCGGCAATGCTTCTGAAGAATGGCTACTGCCTGAGCCAGAGGCATTCCTGAAATAAAGCAAGGAAACCTGTGTGGTTACTTGGGCTACCTATTTACTAACACAAACCACAGTGGTAAGCACTGATCTCTGAAGCCTGCAGACAGGATAGTCAGTAGTCTATAGGTGTAAATAAATAAAAGTCCAATAAACAGCTAGGCATGGTGGTGCATGCCTTTAATCCCAGCACTTGGGAGGCAGAGGTAGGAGGATCACCATTAGTTTGAGGCCACTCTAAGACTACAGAGTGAATTCTAGGTCAGCCTGACCTAGAGTGAGACCCTATCTTGAAAAACAAAAACAAGTCCAATAAACAAAGAGTTAGTATAAAGATAAGCAGCAAGCACTATGGGAATTGTTAAAGACTATCCAAGGGAGAAAATAAACACTGAAAAGACTTTCTGGAAATAGGAATGGCCACACAGATCTCACGTAAAGGGTTCAGAGAACACAAAGTCAGCATGGACCAAAGAAAGGGTAAGCTTTCGCTGAATGACTTGGAGACTAAGGTTCTAGTCCTCACTATATGGATATACCTACGACCTAGGGAAAGTCCCTTTTCTTCCTTTCTGGCATCTATCTCAGCATCTGAAATGAGAGCTTGTTAAAACATATAACTTATAAGGATCAACTAAAAAAAAGTTTAAAGTCAAGCCTGGTGGCTTATGCCTATACTCCCAGCACTCAAGAGGTTGGGGTAGAAGGATCACCACAAGTTTGAGACCAGCCTGGGCTACATAGTGAGTTCCAGGTCAGTCTGAGCTAGAGTAAGATCCTACCTCAAAACAAAACCAACCAACCAAGCAACAAAACACCAAGGAGCCAGGTGTGGTGGTACAAGCCTTTAATTCCAGCACTCAGGAGGTAGAAGTAGGAGGATCACTGTGAGTTCAAGACCAGCCTGGGCTAGAGTAAGACCCTACCTCAAAAACAAAACAAAACAAAAAAACAAACAAGGGCTGAAGAGATGACTCAGCACTTAAGAGAGTATCCTTTGCAAGCATGAGGGCCAGAAGAGGCCTGAGGCCACTGACCAATTCCCCAGCATCCATGTGAACAGCCTGGCATGGTCATCCATGTCTGTAATCCCAGTCCTGTGGGCAGCAGAGACTGAAGAATCACTGGAGCTAGCAAAAACAGCAAGGTCTAGAATCAGTGAAACAGAGACTCCATCAGGAGGATAATAAATGGGAGGATATAGTTCTGCATGCATGCTAGGTGCCCCATCTGCACACGTTTGTGTATACCCCATACACATCACACATACTACATATGCAAAAAAAAACCTTAAAAATATCTCTTAAAACCCTTAGCTTTTTTAAAAAATTTATTTATTTGATAGCGACAGAGAGAAAGAGAGGGGGGGGGGAATATATGAGCACGCCAGGGCTTCCAGCCACTGCAGAGGAACTCCAGACACGTGTGCCCCCTTGTGCATCTGGCTAACGTGGGTCCTGGGGAATCGAGCCTCGAACCAGGGTCCTTAGGCTTCACAGGCAAGCACTTAACCGCTAAGCCATCTCTCCAGCCCCAAACCCTTAGTTTTGCTGGCTATGGTAATACACACCTTTAATCCCAGCACTTAGGAGGCAGAGGTAGGAGGATTGTTCTAAGTTTGAGATCCTAAGACTACAAAATGAATTCCAGGTCTAGAGTGAGACCCTACCTCCAACACCCAAAAAACAAACAAAACTCCCTTAGTTTTGAACTTTTGGATGTATGCTTCCAGCTTAAGTAACCAAAATCCCAATGACACCACAAATATTCTAGGGGCTTATAGAGATTACCAAAAGTTTGTTTTCAGAGTCAACTGTATTTTAAACAGGAAGAAACATGAAGACAAGTCTTGACAATCTATGAAACAAAAACCCACTTTCAGTAATACAAGGACAGTGTGTGTTATTTACCATTGTGGAGCCCTAGCTCCCTGCTCAGAACTAATCGACTACCTAGTGGCTGCAGAATATTTGTTCACTGGGACCAAAGGACTGTGAAAAGAGAAATGGAACAAGCAGGGCTATCTTATGAGCACATTACCACATACATGGTGGATCACATTCAATATGAGCACACCTCCAGATTGAGAAGATGGCATGCTCAGAAAAGAGATTCCAAATGAAGAATTAGAAAAGAAAGCAAAACCAGTTAGTCAGAAAAGAGAATGTCCTATGTCTTCTGTGATCAATTGTTGACACATGTCAGTTTCTTCAGTGAAGGCTCTTTTGTACTTAATCATATCAATGTGCTGGTGTCAACATCTCTGAATCCTGAATCATCCAGAAAGAAACCCTTCAGGGGAGACAAAGCAACCACACTTCTAAAAGGAACCAACTCTATAAATGGCAAAGGAAATGTGCAAATCTTGCCTGGTTATCACCCTCCAATAACTTCCCACTACAGATGGATATATCTGAATTATCATCTGAAGCCCTAAACTTCTGAATGCTGTCCAACTCCATCTTTTTTTTTTCAATTCCCGCCCCCCCCCCCCCAATTACTAACACCTACCTCAAGCCTTTGCAAAATAGGCTTTTGCTATTGCTATTCTTCCTACAGCTGATCCCTTCTCACAGTTTAGGTTTTGGCTCACACCTTACTTCCCAAACTGCCTTACTTAATGAAAACACCCAGCTCCTTTGGTAATCCATTTCCCCTGTATTTCCCCTAATGAATAGGGCTCTATCTTGTTCACCTATGTACTTCCAGCACTCAAAACTGGCATAATTATAGGTGATTAGTCATACATGTTTGGGAAACAAAACAATTAGGTAGAAAACACAGGTCTTATTCTATGGGTCTGGGTAACCACCTTTCCTTAAGAACCATTGTCAAATCTCCACAACAGTATTCTCTTCTGTTTCCTACCTTTCCCAGGTGTCTACCGGGTAGACAGGGCAGGCTTGATAAAAGACAGGATAGGTTTCTGCTGTCCCTCATTCAAACAACTATCTAGTTTCTAACCAAAATCTCAATCCATTTTCTGTGCACAAGTAAAGGCAAACAAAAGTCAGTAAAGGGCTGGAGACATGGCTTAGCAGTCTAAGCCTAAGAACCTAGGTTTCATTCCCCAGTATCCACATGAGCCAGATGCACAATGTGGTGCATGTGTCTGAAATTTGTTTACAGTGGCTGGAGACCTTGGCATGAACCCCCACCCCCGCAAGTAATTTTTTTTTTTAAAGTCAATCAAGTAAAAGTGACTTTTTCAGCTTTTCGGTATTTTGGGCACCAATAGTCCCATCAACTACTGAGTGTCAAGCCTGAAACCTCTAATTTTTTTCCTGCCTTTTTTCTTAATTACTTTTAAAGTTTTTATTAGGTAGGGTCTCACTCTAGTCCAGGCTGACCTGGAATTCATTATGTAGTCTCAGGTGGCCTCCAACTCACAGTGATCCTACTACTTCTACCTCCCAACTGCTGTGACTAAAGGTGTGTGCCACCACACCTGGCTCCCTGTCTCTTTGAATTCAGTCTCCAAGTGTTGTTCCTGTAAGCCCATCTTACCATTAGCTTAAGTTCTTCAGGGGATAAGACCAATTCTTATTCAGTTCCCAGTATTTATGAACAAAGCACATGGAGGCACATGCTGTCTTCATACACACACACACACACACACACACACACACACACACACACACACACTCTCTGGGTATGGTGGAGCAGACTTTAATCCCAGCACTCTAGGCAGAGGTAGGAGGATCACTGTGAGTTCAAGGCCAAACTGACAATACATAGTAAATTCCAGGTCAGCCTGAGTTAGAATGAGACCCTGCCTTGAAAAACTAAAAAGGTAGAGACAAAATAAACCTTAAAAAGATATATTTTAGCTGTGTGTGGTAGAGTACACCTTTAATCCTAACACTTGGGAGGCAGAGGTACAAGAATTGCCATGAGTTTGAGGCCACCCCCGGACCAACCACATAGTAAATTCCAGATCAGCCCAGGATAGAGTAAAACCCTACCTTGAAAAAAAGGGGTAGGGGATATATATATATATGGAAGAGAGAATGAGTGGGCATACTAGGTAGGGCCTCTAGCCACTGCAAACAAACTCCAGACACATGGGCCACCTGTACATCTGGCTTTAAGTGGGTATTGGGGAATTGAACCTGGGTCCTTTTCTTTACCAGCAAGGACCTCAACCACTAAGTCATCTCTCTAGCCCTACGTGACCTTTTAAATATGTATTTAGGTATTACAGAAACAACTTTTAAAAACAAATTCAAGCTAACATGGTAGCTCACACCCATAATCCTAGCACTTTGGAGACAGAAGCAGGAAGACTGCAGAGCTCTAGGCTAGCCTGACCTACATACCAAGATCCTATCTTAAAAAACAAAAACAAAAACAGGTAGGTGTGGTGGTGCACACCTTTAATCCCAGCACTTGGCAGGCAGAGGTAGGATAGCTGTGAGTTCAAGGTCCAGAGCTAGAGTGAGACCCTACCTGGAAAAACAAAAGCAGAGTGGTGGTGCACACCTTTAATCGAAGCACACAGGAGGCAGAGGTAGGGCAGACAACTGTAAGTTCAAGGCCACCTTGAGCTAGAATGAGACCCTATCTGGAAAAACAAAAACAAGAGTGGTCCAGCACTAGGAGGCAGAGGTAGGAGGATAGCTATGAGTTCAAGGTCACCCTGGGACTACATAGTGAATTCCAGGTCAGCCTGGAAAAAAAAAAAACCACAAAAGGGCTAGAGAGAAACAATGGTTAAAAAGATTTTTGCTTGAAATCATGATGGCCTGGGTTTGATTCCCTAGTACCCAAGTAAAACCAGATACACAAGGTGGCCCATAAGTCTGGAGTTCATTTGCAATGAGTGGCAGGAGGGCCTGGTGTGTCCATTCTCAATCTCTTTTGGTCTGCCTCTTTCTCTTTGTCTCTTGTTCTTAAATAAATAAATAAAGATATAAAACAAATTCAGGCACATGTCTCTGCATCAATATAGTCTCCAAGTCTCACAGAAAACATTATTTCAAATTTGCACTGTCCTTATTCCACTACTGTCAAAGCATTTGTAGCATGCACACAGATTCTGCTTGGCCAAGGTGTTTGGTTTCTGTGTGGCTGGCAGTTTCCTAATCTTCCAACATTATACAAAGGCCAGGAAAGCAGCCAAGAAGCTGGACGAAGCTCTCCATTGTAATGCTGGGCAATGATTACAAGGACTAGATATATCTGCATATGCACAAACCCCAAGAAGAAACCTTGGGACATAGTTAAGTAGATTTCCAAAAGAGGAAAACAGCGGGAAGCAAAAAATTACTGTTCAGCTATGTGTTTACCATCTCTCCCTACCTTGCTGGGCCTATTTCTTACCTGGCAGATGAAGACAATACCGACTGCTTTACAGTGTTGTGGAGGCAAGAGGTAAGCACTGTCTGTTTCTCTACCCTACAAATATAATTTTAAAGTTCAGATTCATTTCCCATACTTATCCGTATAGAATAGCCCCAACTGCAGTTTGGATGTGTTAGGATTAGGAGAAAAGATTGAGGAAAGAGGAACTGTAACTCACCTTTAAAAATGAAGAGTTTAGTCAAGCATGGTGGCATACTACTGTAATCCCACCACATGGGAGGTGGAAGCAGGAACATCAGGAGTTCAAGGCTAGTCTTTGCTACATATTGAGTTCACAGACAGTCTGGCCTAAATGAGACCAGGCATGGTGGCACACACCTTTAATCCCAGCACTCAGGAGGTAGAGGTAGGAGGATTGCTGTGAGTTTAAGGCTACCTACCCTGAGACTACATAGTTAATTCTAGGTCAGCCTGGACCAGACAGAGACCCTATCTTAAAAAAAAAAAAAAAAGAAAGAAAGAAAAACAAAACATAGCTGGGTGTGGTGATGCATGCCTTTAATTGCAGCACTCAGGAGAGGTAGGAGGATTGCCATGAGTTTGAGGCCACCCTGAGACAACATAGTGAATTCCAGGTCAGCCTGGGCTAGAGTGAGACCCTACCTCAAAAAATGAAAAAGCAAGCAAACAAACAATACAGGGGCTGGGAGATGTCTCAGTGGATAAAGAGCCTGGTGCACCAGCTTGAGTACCCAAGTTCAGAACCCAGAACACAGGTAAAAATTACTGGATGCTATAGCTCCTAGTGAGCTTAGGGCAAGAAGAGAGGCAGACAGGAGCATCAGCTGTCTAGGGCCAGCTAACTTAGTGACGGCAGCTCAGTGAGTGACTAGCAGAAGAGATAGGAGGCAAGAACTGACACTCAGAGTTGTTCTCTGACCTCCACATGTGTGCCTGCATTCACACACATGAACACATCACCCATCCCAAAGACAGCACTTGCTACTACATAAGCATGAAGCTCAATTGGTAGCATGCACATAAAAAGCTGGGCATAGGGCTGGAGAGATGGCTTAGCAGTTAAGCACTTGCCCATGAAGCCTAAGGACACTAGTTCAAGGCTCGATTCCCCAGGACCCATATTAGCCAGATGCACAAGGGGGCACATGTGCCTGGAGTTCGTTTGCAGTGGCTAGAAGCCCTGGTGGACCCACTTTCCTCTCTTTCTCTCTGTCACTCTCAAATAAATAAGGACTCCAAACACCATCCTCTGGCCCCCACATATGTATGCAAAGGGTAGATGCATCTGCGCGCGCGCACACACACTCATACAGACCACATAGACCACAACAAAACAAGAGCAAAACAGGGCTGGGAATGTAGCTCTGTTAGTAGAGGGCTTGCTGAATGTGCATGAAGCTCTGGGTTCAATCTCAGCATGGCATAAACCCAGCATGGTGACTCATGCCCGTAATCCTTCCCTGTGCTTGGGAGGTGGAGGCAGAAGGATCAGTAGTTCAAGGGCATCCCTGGCTACGTAGAGAATTTTAGGCCAGCTAGAGCTAGAGATTGTTGCAAAAATACACATGCAAACACACAAAATAAAGATGTAGCCCAGCATGATGGCACATGCCCTTAATCCCAGTACTCGGGAGGCAGAGGTAAGAGGATCGTTGTAAGTTTGAGGACACCCTGAGACTACATGGTGAATTTCAGGTCAGCCTATGCGACAGTGAGACCCTACCTCAAAAAAAAAAAAAAGGGCTGGAGAGATGGCTTAGTGGTTAAGCACTTGCCCGTGAAGCCTGAGGACACCGATTTGAGGCTCAATTCCCCAGGATCCACATTAGCCAGATGCACAAGGGGGCACACACATCTGGAGTCCGTTCGCGGTGGCTGGAGACCCTGGCGTGCCCATTCTCTCTCTCTTTCTATCTGCCTCTTTCTCTCTCTCTGTCACTTTCAAATAAATAAATAAAAATTAAAAAAATTAAAAATAAATAAAATAAAGATGTAGATTTTATGATTCACAAAGAATCATGAAGGCTTGGGTGTCTTCTATGAGCTTTCCCCAAAAGTGCAATTCTGAATCCAATGCATAGGTATGTTCCTCTATTTTTGGTTGCTGCTAAGAAAATTTGAAAGAACTACCCAAACTCTTGATTCCTGGAAACTTGATTGGACTTGTTGTTTGATAGTCAAAAACAGTTGTCAAAAGAAGCCTTGCTTTTCCACTTATTAGTTTTCTAGAAATTCTGACTTCAACTGATATCCTACTCACTATTTTTAACCAAGGGACTTGTACGACAAAGAGATACACAATCTTGTTACACCATCAAACAATTTATAGCTATCTGCCATATTTTAGCCAGACCTGGGAGGCAGGATTGTTGAGATATTACTTAGAAGCCAAACAGCATTAACAAATCACTAACCTTTCAACCAAGAGGTTGGTTGGAGCATTTTCCTAGCAGGTAAAATGTAGAAGCAATGGTCTTAAGTTCTGAGAACTGATTCCTACAACCTGCATGTAGCTAGCACTGAGTACCAGCAGGGACATGCCAGACTTCTCCAATATGCTATCTCTATAGGCATGAGTCTTGCATACTCAAAGATGAGCAATAATCCAATGGAGCAGCTGACTCCATCCGGTAGCCACAGCACAGTGAAAAAAGTTCAAGCCCACACAAACAAGCAGCAGCAACACCTGCTTCCCAGTAAACACACTGGAGTTACTGAATGCAAACATCTTTGTACACACACAAGGGCAAAATGACAAAAAAAAAAAAAAAAAAAAAGATCAAACTTAATTTTCCACAAACTACAATTCCTATTTCACTCAACTTTTGACTCTTGACATCTGAGGGCTGATGACTACATAAACCACAAAGGATTTCAAGAGAGGAAAACTACTCCCTTGACCAGGTCCTTATCTTCTGACTATGGGGTTTCAACTTAGGGTCCCTTCTGAACAAGAAAAGCAACCCTTAACCGGCCCCCCTCAAAAACAAACAAACAAACAACAACAACAAAAAACAAAGTAAAGAAAGCCAGGCGTGGTGGCGAACACCTTTAATCTCAGCACTGGGGAGACAGGTAGGAGGATCACAGTGGGTTCAAGACCAGCCTATGAGTGAGAGCGAATTTCAGGTCAACCTGGGCTTCAGCTAGACCCTACCTCAAAAAAAAAGTAAGCCGGGCGGTGGCGCACGCCTTTAATCCCAGTACTCTGGAAGCAAAGGTAGGAGGATCTCTATGAGTTCGAGACCACCCTGAGACTACATAATGAATTTCAGGTCAGCCTGAGCTACAGCAAGACCCTATCCCCCCAAACCAAAAATAAGTAAATAAAATAATAGTAATATCACCGGAAGACATGTGAAAGACCAAACTAGTGATCAGGAATATTAACCACTTCTTCACTATTATTTACCTACAAAATGATCCTCTGGGCCCAGAGCCCTTCTTACTAGAGACAAAAAACTTTCAAAAGAGAGTAGGCTATTAAGGGCTTGCTAGCTACTCATAATTTTTTTTTGTCCCCAGGAGGGATCCTGCTGAGGCCACAGGAGAGGGCGTCGTGGGCCACACCAGGCGACCGACCGGCCGACGGAGCACAGATCTAATGTCCGGGGTCAGAAGAAGACCAGAGGGAACCAAAACGCGAGGAGCTGAGGGCGCCTCGCTGGAGACAGCGAGCAGAAGCGGAAGGGCCCGGCAATGGGGTCGGGACGGAGAATCTCACTCACCCAGCGTGAATTCCCATTGCTCGTTCCCCAGAGAGCGTTCAGGAACCACCTCCAGGTCCAGCATTGGTTCGGCTCGCCGGGCCGGGCCGCCTCCCTGCGGCAGGCAGCGCACAGCGGACCCGACCTGACAAAACAACGCAGTGGCTGACTCTCCGGCCCCGCCGGCCCTGCTCTCCATCCGGCCCCGGGCCTCACACTACAACTTACCTCTCTTCACCTCACCGGCAGGCAGCCGCGGCACCGGAGGGAGGCAGCAGCCGCAGCGGGGGCAACTGCAGCAAAAGCGGCGTGCCCGGCCGTAAAGCGTGCCGTGGGCGGGGCGAAGGCGGAGTTCAAATTTCAGGGGGGAGGGGGCGAGTTTGAGTCGGAGCTGCGCCTGCGCAATCTCCGCTGCCTGGCGGCAATTCTCTACTCCCAATGCATCGTTTTGTTTTGAGGCCCTCCTTCCGCACAGCACGCGTCCCCGACCCTACGGGTACTCCAGAGAAACACGCCACGCGATCCACACGTCATACACTTGTCTACACACAGGTCCCAGGAGCGTGCGCTGGTTTCAGCGGAGAAGGACGCGGAGCCTCGGAGTCCGGCGGCCTGTGGACAGGCCTATCCCAGCAGCGGCCGGACTCAGGCCGGCTGCATTTGCCTTTCGGTGGGCAGCACTGTACTTAGTCCCAGCGACCTAGCGGTCACTTAGTAGGGCTCTACTTGAAAGCCTGGTAGTTCGAGTTCATGGGGGAACGGCACGGAAATGGGGATGCGTGAGAGATGGCTGGTTAGGGGAGGCGGACTGAGCAGAAGGGTCTAGGCCAGGTGTCTATCCCAGTAACATCCACAGGGGCTCAGGCGCGGGTCGGGAGAGAGGGCGGTGGCTGCGCTGCTCTCACTGCTGCCACCTGTATGCTCTCGACCCAACCCTTTGTGGTCTGTGCTAGTAAGTAGCTTCTTGAACATGTTTAGCCTGAGCTTTCCACTTGCATGCCCTGGGGCACCCAGAACCGAAAGGTAAGCTGATGAGTCTTCTGATGCCAAGAGTAAGTAGCCTCAGTGTCTCACAACCACTCTAACGTGAAATTATCCCCCCAATTTTACAGACATACATGAAGTCTAGAGAGGTTAAAAGACCTTGCCCAAGGTTCCTCGGCCATAGGCATATATAACCCCTTAAGTTTAAGCAGGGAAGTAACAGGCTAAATTCTCAAACTAGCTTGAAAGGAGTATAACTTGTAGACTCATCGAAATTTGAAGTCACTTCTACTGTCATTAAATTGAAAAAAAAAAAATGGAGGATGTCCCTTGTAGCATGGTTGTATGCAAAACCAAAACTGGGTAATTGGGATGTCCAGTTGGCAAGTGGTTAAATAAACCCTGACGTGTGTAATAAGATATGTTTAGAAGCTGGGCGTGGGGGCATTTTTTGTAATCTTTGCGTTTGGGAGGTGGTGGCAGGAAGATAAGTTCAAGGACATCCTGGGGCTATCTATTGTGTTAGAGGGCAACCTGGGCTGAGATACCCTGTCTTACAAAACACACACTCAACAAACCAAAGAAAAACAAAAAAATCCCAGTGTCTAAACTGTAACCCAACCAGGTTGGGAATAGTTGTTTAAAAAGAGCACTTTAGCCAGGCGTGGTGGCCCACGCCTTTAGTCCCAGCACTTGGGAGGCAGAGGCAGGAGGATCGCCTGAGTTCGAGGCCACCCTGAGACTACATAGTGAATTCCAGGTCAGCTTGGGCTAGAGTGAAACCCTACCTCAAAAAACCAAAACCAAACAAACAAAAAACACCCTAAATAAATAAAAAGCACTTTAGAGACTTGGAGAGATGACTCAGCAGTTAAGGCACTTGCCTATAAAGCCTAACGACCTGCAGGTTCAATTCCCTGGTATCTACATAAAGCTAGAGGCACAAAGTGGTGGGTATGTCTGGATTTTGCAGTGGTTAGGTCTAGGATGCTCATCCTCTCTGCTTGCAAAAAATAAAATAAAATTAGGGCTGGAGGGATGGCTTAGCAGTTAAGACATTTGCCTACAAAACCAAAGGACCCAGGTTTCATTCCCCAGGACCCACATTAGCCAGATGCACAGGGCGGCACATGTGTCTAGAGTTTGTTTGCAATGGCTGGAGGCCCTGGCGTGCCCATTCTCTCTCCGTCAAATAACTAAATAGAAATAATTTAAAATTAACAACAACAAAAAACGCTGGGCATAGTTGTTCACGCCTTTAATCCCAGTACTCAGGAGGCAGAGATAGAAGGATCTCTGTGAATTCAAGTGAGTATACCAGGTCAGCCTGGACTATAGTGAGAACCTACCCTGGGCGGGGGGAGCACTTAGGGAGGCTCGGGAGATGGCTCAATAGTTAAAGGGGCTTGCTTGTAAAGCCTGTTGCCAGGGGTTGTCTCAGGGTTCACTTCCCCAGTATCCATGTAAAGCCAGATGTACGAAGTGGTGTGCACATCTGGAGTTTGTTTGCTATGGCAGGAGGCCCTGGCATGCCCATTCTCTCGGCTTGCAAATTAAAAAAAAAAAATCTTTTTTAAAAAAGCACTTGGAGGGTTTGGTTTATGGAGGGATTGCAGGGTTGAAGGGAGTGAACTGTGATGGGATAGGCCAAGTGGGCTATTAGCAGAGGCTAGAGAAAAAAGTAAGTTTGGATAAACCAAAAAACAAAACAAAAACAGGGTTGTGGAAACTCCCAAGAAACACCTTGGTGTAGTAGGGAGGTAAGATTCTTTTTTTGTTTTTTAAATTTTTATTAACATCTTCCATGATTATAAAAAAATATCCCATGGTAATTCCCTCCCTACCCACCCCCACACTTTCCCCTGGGAGGTAAGATTCTGATTGTGAACAACATCAGACAGAATTTTTTTAAATCTTTGCTTATTTAAGTATAATGCATCCAGGTTTTTGTCATAGGTAAGAGTGACAGTTTTACATGATCCCACAATACACTAACAAGAAATGCTTGGGAGACAGGCAGAAAGACTGTTATTAGAGGGCATACAGCCTGAGCTCCACGGTCAAAACAAACAAAAGTATCTAAGAGAGGTAGCCCAACTCAGGAGAATGTCTTCAATGATCACCCCCCCCCCCAAACCAAGGGATGTTTGGAAATACTGAAATGACAAATGTAGTATATTCAGGAAAACAATCATAACAGTAGTCCAAACCAGACATACAGGGACATCCTGAGGTCACAGCATACATAGTAGCTAACTAGGTTCATAGACTGGACACTTAAATCCCAATTCTGCCACTGAAAAGCTTTGTGTGTTGGACAAGTTACTTCACTTCTCCATGTCTGTTTTCTTTAACTGTAAAATTATACTCATTTCAGAGATTTGTTAGCTGGTCACATTTTTATAATTGTCTGGCCTAATTAAATACTTTGCAGCTACCCCCCCCCCAGGTAGGGTTTCACTCTAACCCAGGCTGACCTGGAATTCACTATGTAGTCTCAGAGTGGCCTTGAACTCATGGTGATCCTCCTACCTATGGGATTAAATGTGTGCCACCACACCTGACTTAATTTTTTTTTTTTAATCAAGAGTTGCAATGGAATCCACTGGCAGGATTTAGATTGGAAGTGGAAAATGAAGAAGACACAATTTCCCAGCACAAGTTGACAGAAAAGTAGCTTGGGGAGCTGTCACTGGATGCTGGAAGGATGTTAATCCGGTTAATTTATATTAAATTTATGTGGCAACTTGGAAGGTAAAAACAGGCCTGAAAGACAAAGTGTCTTCTCCCAAAGAAGTTCAAAAGGTCACCCCAATAAAATGTCATAGTTAGACTAGCACATCACTTATTTTCTTTTGTGGTGCTGAGGAACTAGCCCAGTATGGTTTGGACATCCCTTTAGGCAAGCACTCTAACAGGAATTCTATCCCCAGCCCAAAGTATTTAATAATTGAGTGGCATGTGGTAGCTATTAGAGCTATTCACAACCTTCTGTGCAAAAAGTAAAGCTGCAATTCCCTGAACAGCTGAGGTTGGGTGTGGCAGTAACTAGTTTGGTAAATGAAAGAAAGACACCTGTCAAATTCAGGTGTTTTCAAACCTGTATCCTTTTTTCTAACACTGTCTTTCCCCTGGTTCTGTCATAATGCCTGGGAATGTTCTAGTTCTGTGAGCCAGTAACTTTTTACATTTTAAAATATTTTTATTTATTTATTTGAGAGTGACAGAGAGAAAGAGGCAGATAGAGAGAGAGAGAATGGGAGCGCCAGGGCCTCCTGCTGCTGCAAACGAACTCCAGATGTGCGCGTCCCCTTGTGCATCTGGCTAACGGGGTATATAGTACCCACATAACAAAATTGTGCATATTTCTAAAACTAGCCTGAACAATGACATATAATTTCTAATATTTTTTCCTTTCCCTAAGGCTGCTTTTTCATAGTCTTACTTCAAGATTGGTAAATCAATCTGACGGGGTGGCATTGGAGGTAGGGGGAGATTCCACATAGTTTCACTCTGTAGCTCAGGCTGTCCTAGAGCTAATTATTTAATTTTTGTTTTTTTAAAAATATTTTGTTTATTTTATTTATTTATTTGAGAGCTACAGAGAAAGAGGCAGAGAGAGAGATAGAGAGGGAGAATGGGCGCGCCTGGGCTTTCCGCCACTGCAAAGCAACTCCGGATGCGTGCGCCCCCTTGTGCCTCTGGCTAACATGGGTCCTGGGGAAGGGAGCCTCGAACTGTGGTCCTTAGGCTTCACAGGCAAGTGCTTAACCGCCAAGCCATCTCTCCAGCACCATAGAACTAATTATATAGCCCAGATTGGTTTGGAATCCAGTGATCTTCCTGCTTCACCTCCTAAATATTGGGGTTACAAGTGAGCGCTATCATGCCATTTTTAAAGATAGTCCTCTCTCTCTCTGCCTCTTTCCCTTTCTCAAATAAACAAATAAAAATATTTTTTAAAAAGGACTGGAGGGATGGCTTAGTGGTTAAGGCCTGCCAAATGGTTCGATTCCCCAGGACCCACGTAAGCTAGATACACAAGGTGGCGCATGCATCTGGAGTTAGTTTACAGTGGCTGGAAGCCATGGCATGCCCATTTGCACTCTCTCTCTGCCTCTTTTTCTCTCTCAAATAAATTAAGAAAAAATGTGTGTGTGTGTGTGTGTGTGTGTGTATTTTAAAAGGATAGTACTGCCTGGCTTGAACTTGTTATATAGCCAAGAATGACATGAAACTTGATTTTCTGCCTCTACTTCTCAAGTGATGGGATTATAGGCGTGCACAACTATGCTTGGTTTCAATCAGATTTTTTTTTTTTTTTGAAAATCACAATATACACTGGCAAGTCACACTATATTATGTAATTACTGGCCTTCTTTGGAATTAGCAGAAATGACCACTTATGTATGTATTAAGTGAGAAGTAAAATTGGGGAACTGCAGACAAGAGATGGTTCAGCGGTTCAGGCGCTTGCTAGCAAAGGCTAACCATCCGAGTTACAGTTCCCAGTACCCACACAGAGCCAGATGCACAAAGTGGCTTATGCGTCTGAAATTCATTTGCAGTGATTAGAGCCTTGGAATGCCCAAACTCTCGCTGTTTCTGTTTTCCTGAATGGGTCTGAGTCTCTCTGCTTGCAAATAAATACATTAATAAGAAAAAAAGGGGGGGCTGGAGATATGGCTTAGCGGTTAAGCGCTTGCCTGTGAAGCCTAAGGACCCTGGTTTGAGGCTCGATTCCCCATGACCCACGTTAGCCAGATGCACAAGGGGGCACACGCGTCTGGAGTTTGTTTGTAGTGGCTGGAGGCCCTGGCGTGCCACCCATTATCTTTCCCTGCCTCTTTCTGTCTGTCGCTCTCAATTAAAGAAATAAAAATAAACAAAAAAGTCTTTAAGAAAAAAAAAGTAAAATTGTGTAGCAGGAGGGGGAAGGTAGGAATATGTTCAACATTCCATACATACCTGTAGAAAGTTTTACAAATGACCATTAGATGTCACTGTTGATGCTTTTAATAGCACAAAAATAATCAAAGAACACTTCAGAAACAATAAAGCCAATTTTCATGTTATAACCAGTACTAGGATAGAAATTATCAGATTATATCAATAAAGAGTCAAGACCCTGTTTTCACTACACATAATTTTATTGTGAAAGTGAATTAAGCATACAAAAAACACAGTATGGCTAATGGTAGCAAAAACAATCTGGTGGCTTAAGGCAAAAGGCAAGTTTTAATGGAGATGAATTTTAAAAAGATGATGCAATGATGTACTTTTAAATATAGATCATGAAAAAATATCAAACTGCACCAATAACTTAAAAACATTTTTTTTCCAAAGCTTGGACTACTGAAGAAAAAGAACCTATGAATCTTAACGCCAGCATTAAGACAAACAGAAGCAGAGCAGTGCTAAATGACAGAAAAGATTCAATATTTACAGGATGGCAAGAAGAATATTTAATAGCATATGATCTTATTTACTGGCGTGATGAAAGCCATTGGCTAGAAGTAACTGAGGAAAATGTACCATCATGCTGCTTAAAAAGAAAAGAAGTGCAGAAGTCAAAATCAGAGAGCTCCACGACAGCCCCACACACCACTGTGAGATTTGTATGAGGTGTCCGCAGAGGAGGCAGGGCACTGAGAGTAAACGTGAGCTGTACACCACCAGACACTAACCAAATTCACTCACAGTACTCAGTTACACAAGATCAGCATGGTCTTTTACATCGCATTGTTTAGAACAATTCAAACATACTTCTTACCATGCATGACTTCAAATATATAACAAATACTTTTATTCTGAGATACAAGGGCATCTATTTATGAATTATAAAACCTATATACAATTAAAGTCACACCTCCATCAATCAAGTATCTTTATATGTTTTTTAAATTCGATGACCTTATTCAGATTTCATTTTCTGAATTGACTATGTCAGTTTTTCAAATTCTTTAAAATAATGCCATTTTATTATGATAAAATACGTTTTTGCAAAAATTCAGAAATGTAGTAACATCCAATGAATATGACCATGAGAAGTATCTGTAAGCATGTTTCCAGTTTTGTATTTAAAAAAGGCTGTGATTTGACACTTGAGCCTATTTAAAAATATTCTTACACTAAATCATCTCAAAAGGTGCTATTAATAGTCCTTTTGCAAAATATGTGAATGTTTTATCCTAGAATGGAAGAAAATGTATCCTCTGCACAGATTAACATTTTCTAAGACTAATCTTTCTTTGCTCCATATTGTTTCTACAAAAGCATGCAATATAAAATACACATAAAAGCAGCTATCTTAAGCATGATTTTAATACAATTTACCTTTGTAGCTGACTCATCACTGTCTCCAGTTTAGTATGTTGTTACATACATGAAGAAATTACAGTATCCCTTTTCTGACTGACTTAAAAAAAAAATCCCTGAATAAAACAGAAGCCATCCTGTGACTTCTCTAGGCATTTCAGTAGAATATTATTATCCATGGAGAATACTTTCACCCAAATTCATAATTACAGAACATAAAACAGATCTGGGGCAAATCAGAGTTAATACCAATTTACAAGTTTTATGTTGAAAAAGGAAAGACGGTATTGATTATTAGCATTTAAAAGGATACTGTGACTTTAACAACTGTAAACTTCGTGTTGGGCTGTGGCAGACAGCTCTATGCTACTAGGTTTTTAGCTTGTAAGTAGCGCAAACACATCAACATTTTAAAAATGCTGCAGAATATAAAAACACAAAAAGTGGAGAAAATAAAACCAAGAATGCTTATTTTTTAAAAAGCTGTATAACCAACACATCTGAAAATACATTTTTAAAGCAATTGATTAAAGAAAATCCTCTGATATAAATTTTAATTTTAACTTGCTTTAAAATGACATGATTTTTAAATTAAAATGGAGGGAAAGAGTTTTACAACTCAACTAAAATAATGCCAACAAGGTAAGCTTGCATAGAAAAAAATTTCAAATTATTACTGGCTACATGTTTTAACAATTAGAAATGCAAGTATTATAGTCATAGTGCAAAACCATGGCAGTTTGTGATGTCTTTTACTGCCTTGGGTTGGAAAATAGACGGTAGTACCTCCAGTTATCACAGTTTCTGGTCTTACAATGAATTGTTTCTGTTAACTAGAAGCAGTATGTATGTAAAGATGGTCAGCACATCTGCTGTGCTACTGTTAGCGAAGTTTGAGATCATCACCACCACCTAAATTGGAACCAGGACTAGGGTCTTGTTGTCTTCTTGCCTGCAATGATAAAATTGTAATTTGGGGTTAGAAAATGGTTTGAAAATCAAAATGCCAAACATATAACACAGAAGACACAATAGCATATAAAAAATTTATGGCTAAAAACTTTTCTACCCATATCTTTATATCACAGACAAAGAACAGTTACAATTATGTGTAACATATTTTGTAAAAATCAGGGACTCAGCAGTTAAGATGCTTCGTGGCACATGCATCTGGAGTTTGCTTGCAGTGCTTAAGGCTTGCTTTCTTTCTTTTTCTTCCTCTCTTTCTCTCAAATAAATAAATAAAAATAATTTTATATTTAGAAGGATATTATACACATACTATGTATAAAACAAAAAATATGGTTTTGTTTTTATTTATTTCATATATTTTAAAAAAGAAATATATTTTTATTTTTTGTTTTTTTGAGGTAGGGCTTCACTCTAGCCCAGGTTGACCTGTGTAGTCTCAGGGTTGCCTCCAACTCATGGTAATCCTCCTACTTCTGTCTCCAGAGTGCTGGGATTAAAGGTGTGCGCCCCATACCAACTAATCACTTTAGAAGCAAACTTTGTACATTTTACTAACAGCTCACATTTATTGAGCAACAGCTAAAAGCTAGGCAAAGCTTTTTGTTTGTTTGTTTTGTTTTAGTTTTCAAGGAAGGGTCTTACTCTAGCTCAGGCTGACCTGGAATTCACTATGTAATCTCACGTGGCCTTGAACTCACAATGATCCTCCCTCTGCCTCCTGAGTGCTGGGATTAAAGGCATGCACCATCATGTCTGGCTATAGGTTTAAGTACTCTTTATGAATGAACTCATATAATGCCTCCTACAACCTAAGTTACAGGTACTGTCATTTTCCCCCATAAAGTTAAGAAAATGGAGTCCCAGAGAAACATATGTATGGTCTACTAAGTATACAACTAAAAAAAAAAAAAAAAAAAAATCTAATAATGAATTCTAACTCTGCCAAATGATCTTGAAATCACCTCAAATGATAAAATCCAGAACTAGTGTGCATAAAAGATTGTCTGGCAAGTAAAAATAAAAATTGAGCCAGGCATGATGGTACATGCCTTTAATTCCAGCACTCAGAAGGCAGAGGCAGGAGGATCGTCATTAGTTAAGAGACCAGCCTGAGACTACGTGTGATTTCAGGGCAGCATGGGCTACAGTGAGACCCTACCTCGGGGGGGGGGGGGGGGGGGGGCAGATACTTATAATACCTATATTTGTAACAGTATTTAACAATTAAAAGACTTAACAATTATAAACACAGAGCACTTTAAGACTTACTGCAGAATAAGCACACTATTTAATTACGGCAAGTTACTTAGTAGAAAACATCTATCGACTAAAGTATTGTATATTACACACTGCTAATGAATTTTTTAAAAATATAATAGTACCCTTTGGTCTACATGCAACATTTTCTCTCAGCCCCTTTCACAAATTCCAGTATGTATATTAAGCTTTCTGCAGCACCTCCGAATGTTGGCTAAGCACTATCATCTTTTGTCTACAGAATCTGGTTCCAATATAGGTTTTAGGTTTTCCTTTGTTACGTAATGGCAACTCCATTTTACTAGTTACTTAGGCTAAAAGCCTCGGTCAACCTTAATGTATCTCCCACCTCCAGCCAAGCATGGTGGCTCATGCTTATAATCACAGCCCCTTAGGATACTGAGGTGGGAGGATTGCCCTGAGTTCAAGGTCAGCCTGAGCTAGAGTGAGTTCCAAGTCAGTTTGGGCTACAGTGAGACCCTCCCATGATTCAGATGGTTATACCTTTAAATATTATCTTTAATGTGACCATTTGTTTACCTTACCAGTCTCTCTCTAGTTCAGGCCACCATCACACTTTTACCAACTATTTATTTATTTTGAGAGAGAAAGAGGGAGAGAGAAACAGTGGGAGACAATGGGCATGCCAAGGCCTCTAGCCACTGCAAATGAACTCCAGATGCATGTGCCACCTTGTGCATCTGGCTTATGTAGGTATCAGGGAATTGAACCTGGGTCCTTAGGCTTCATAGGCAAGCATCTTAAGTACTTAGCCATCACTTCAGCCCCCAATTTTTTAAATATATTTTTTATTGACAACTTCTGTACTTATATTTTATTTATTTATTTATTTGAGAGGGAGAAAAGGAAAGAGAGGGAGGAGAATGAGAGAGAGAACAGGCATGCCAGTGCCTCCAGCCACTGCAAATGAACTCCAGATGCAAACGCCTCCTTGTGCATCTGGCTTACGTGGGTCCTAGAGAATTGAACCTGGGTCCTTTGGCTTTGCAGGCAAGCACCTTAACCACTAAGCCATCTCTCCAGCCCACCTTTTTTTTTTTTTTAACCAACTGTTTACATGCTAGCAGTTGACACTAACTGCAGTTACCTGTACAATATAGTTAGATAAATGGAATGGCATACTAATAGCACCAACTGATTTTCCATTGCTTATGTCATTTCAAGAAACCAACTTCAAAAATCACATTCTGAATTAATTGATGAAAGGGAAAGAGGGAGGGAAGGAGGAAGGGCATGCCAGGGCCTCCTGCCAATGCAAACTCCAGATGCATGAGTCACTTTATACAGCACTAGGGAATCAAACTGAGGCTATCAGGCTTTACAAGTAAGTGTCTTTAACCACTAAGTCATCTCTTCAGCCCCATATTCTAATTCTATTTTTTTAAAGTTGTTTTTTTTTTAAAATATTTTATTTTTTTATTTTATTTATTTGGGAGAGAGAAAACAGAGAATGGAAACACCAAGTTCTCCAGACGCTGCAAATGAACTCCAGACACATGTGCCACATTGTGTATCTATCTGGCTTGCATGGGTCCTGGGGAATCCAAACTAGGTCCTTAATGGCTAAGCCATCTCCCCAGCCCCCACATTCTAATTCTTTTTTTAAACTTTACTTTTTAATTTTTTCAAGGTAGGGTTTCACTGTAGTCTAGGCTCACCTGGCATTCACTCTGTATTCTCGTGAACTCATGGGAATCCTACCTCTGCCTCCTGACTGTTGGGATTAAAGGCGTGCGCCACCACTCCTGGCTCAAACTTTACTTTTATTTATTTATTATAGAGAAAGGCAAAGAGAGAATGGGCACACCAGGACCTCCAGACACTGCAAAAGAACTCCAGACACATGTGCCCCCTTGTGCATTTGGCTTATGTAGGTCCTGGGGAATAGAACTGAGGTCCTTTGGATTTGCAGGCAAACACCTTAATCGCTAAGCCATCTCTCCAGCCCCCACATTCTAACTCTTAACAACTAAATTAGGCTGAGCATGGTAGTATATGACTGCAATCCTAGCACTTGGGAGGTTACAATGGGAGTATTTTAAGTTTGAGACCTGCTGGACAGAGATCTTATTTCAAAAATCCAAAAAGGGGCTGGGGACATAGCTCATCAGGTAGAGGTGCTTGCTACCAAAAAGCCTGTCACCCAGGATCTGATTCCCCAGAGCCCATGTAAAGCCAAATGAACAAAGTAGCACCCACGTCTAAAATTTGTTTGCAGTGGCAAGAGGCCCTGATGTGCACGTTTCTTGTCTCTTTCTTTCCTCTGCTTGAAAATGACTAAAATATTTAAGGAAGCTGTGGTGGTTTGAAGTGTCCCCCATAAACTTAGGTGTTCTGAATGCTAGGTTCCTAGCTGATGGAGATTTGGGAATTAATGCCTCCTGGAGGCAGTGTATTGTTGGGGGCGGGCTTATGTGTGTTATAGACAAGTTTCCCCTTGCCAGTGTTTGGCACACTCTCCTGTTGCTATTGTCCACCTTATGTTGGACAGGGGGTGATGTCCACCCTCTGCTCATGTCATCGTTTCCCCCTGCCATCATGGGGTTTCTCCTGGAGTCTGTAAGCCAAAATAAACCCTTTTTTCCCAAAGCTGCTCTTGGTTGGGTGATTTCTACCAGCAATGTGAACCTGATTGCAACAGAAGCAAACCTGGACCAACACCTTAAACACTGGACCATCCCTTTAGCACCCAAGTTTGTTTGATTAGTTTCTTTTTTTTTGGTGTTGGGGATCAAACACTCTATGGCTAAGCTACACTCAGCCCTAAGGACAGTTTAGTTAATGGCTCCAGCTATGCCATAAATTAAAAATGTTTGTTATTTGCACAAAAATAACAGCTGCCTTATCTACTTTCAAACAAATAAAATCCAACACTAATTCCTTTAATTTTTCCCAGAAATGCGTGTGCGCACACGCGCTTAGCAGATTTTAACTCCTGCTTTTTCAAGGTAGGGTCTTGCTCCAGCTTAGGCTGGCCTGGAACTCAGTGATCCTACATCTGCCTCCCGAGTACTGGGATTAAAGGTATGCCCTACCACGTCCAACTTAAACTAATGTTTGTTTGCAGTTTAATTTTTTTTAATTTAATTATTTGGGGGAGAGAATAGGCATGCTAGGGCCTCTAGTCACTGTGAATGAACTCCAGACACATGTATCACACCTTGTGTGGCTTATGTGGGCACTTGAGAAATAAACCTGGATTCTTAGGCTTTGCAGGCAAGCGCATTAACCGCTAAGCTGTATCTCCAGCCCATTGTTTGCAGTTTTCAGTGACAAAATATTAGTATATTCTGTTTTTCCTTTTTGGTTTTTCGAGGTAGGGTCTCACTCTAGCCCAGGCTGACCTGGAATTCACTATGGAGTCTTAGGGTGGCCTCAAACTCAGCAATCCTCCTACCTCTTTCTCCCAGTGCTGGGATTAAAGGTGTGCGCCATCACTCCTGGAAGTACATTCTTTATAGTTACTTTTCAATGCTATATAGTCCTAGACTAAAAGAGCTATGCATGTATGTACATCAGGAAAACAATTTAGGTTCCATCCACAATCAATGCTAAGTGTGGTTTAGAGAGCAATCTATTCTGCAGAATCAGAGATTGTGATGTTAGCATCTGGTTTCAGTCAATGAAGGTTAGGAAGGGACTGAGCAATGAAGAAACACTGAGAAAAATCAATTCTAATTATATATTTATAAATCACTACTAACCTACCAATAGCATTTTGTTAAAAGGTTAGCCTTTGTCTTCGAGAAGAGTAATTTTCAAATTACATTAATAAAGGCATGATGATTTGATTCCAAATAGGCGATGGTCACCAGCAGTGGAATTTTTTGTACTGGTAATAACTGTGTAGAAGTAACTGTGGGTTTACTTGTCAAGAATACTTTATTTTTGATAAAACCATGGTGAGCAGGAGTAAAGTTGTTTTGCGATTTATTTGTACTTTTAGTTTCGATTTACCTTGCAGAGGAGGAAATATGGAAAACCTTAGGTAAGGCACTATGAAGGGAAGTGAAAAGCAGAAACATGCTTCTAATCCCAGCACTTGGAGGCAGAAGTAGGAGGATGGCTGTGAGTTCAAGGCCAGTCTGGGACTATTCAGTGAGTTCCAGGTTAGCCTGGGCTAGAGTGAGGAAAAAGGGAAGGAAGGAAAAAAAAAAATCCCAGAAGTGGGTAAGTCTAATGAGTATAAATGGGAACCGAAAAGAGAAGAATGATAGATGGCAATGACCTTGGGATAACTCAGAAGACACCATAGTGCTGAGAAGTGACAAAGGAGTGCTCAATACCGAAGCATTTTTTTATTCCTTCGAAGGCTCAGGGTCCATTGCGGAAGAAGTGGTGGAAAGAATGTAAAAGCCAAAGGAAGGATAGGGCTCCTTACAATGCACTCTTCCAGACACAAAATGGCCTGGATATCCATAACCTCACAGTGCCTAATAATACTTATATAAGACCATCATAATAAAAGCAAAAGATGGCATCAAAATAAGAGACTGGTTGAGAGGCAGAAAGGGTATGATGGGGAGTGGAGTTGCAAAGGGAAAGTATGGGGGGGGGGATTACCATGGTTGATTGTCTATAATTATGGAAGTTGTTAATAAAAATTTTTTACTTTTTTTTTTTCTTTTTTGATTTTCGAGGTAGGGTCTTACTCCAGACCAAGCTGACCTGGAATTCACTGTGGAGTCTCAGGGTTGCCTCGAACTCACGGCAATCCTCCTACCTCTGCCTCCCGAGTGCTGGGATTAAAGGCGTGCGCCACCACGCCCGGCAATAAAAATTTTTTAAAAGCAAAAAAAAAAAAAGAGAGAGAGAGAAGAAAGAGAGTTGGGAGTCAGGGAGGTAACAATGCGACAAAGGAAGACTATAAGGCTGTTGTATGAAGGAGACAAATAAACTGACTTAGTTTCAGTGAAATAGCTTCTAAAGACAGGAATTCTACAAATGAATGAGGTGCTGAGAAGCTGTGCTTTGCAATTTTTTTAAAATATTTTTTGTTTATTTAATTTATTTATTTGAGAGCAAGAGAGAGAGAGAAAGAGGGACAGAGAGAGAAAAACAAAACAAAAAAACAAAACGGGTACAACAGGGCCTCCAGCCACTGCAAACCCACTCCAGAAATGTTCGCCCACTTGTACTTCTGGCTAACGTGGGTCCTGGGGAATCGAGCCTCTAACCAGGGTCCTTAGGCTTCACAGGCAAGTGCTTAACCGCTAAGCCATCTCTACAGCCCAGTTTGGCAGCTTCTTATGTAAGCTGGATGTTTTAAACAAATTTACTCTTTGAGTGATAAGCTAGACTTGATGGCAAATAAGTCCTTTGATTTCTATCACTCTAAAAGCATCAAATCCATAGTTTAATCTAGACTTTTTTTTGTTTGTTTGTTTGTTTGTTTGTTTTGTCAAGGTAGGGTCTCACTCTAGCTTAGGCTGACCTGGAATTCACCATGTAGTCTCAGGGTGGCCTCTATCTCATGGTGATCCTCCTACCTCTGCCTTCTTAATGCTGGGATTAAAGATGTGTGCCACCATGCCCAGCTTTTTGTTGTTGTTATTTTTTTGAGGTAGGGTCTCACTCTAGCCCAGGCTGACCTGGAATTCACTATGTAGTCTCAGGGTGGCCTTAAATTCACAGTGATCCTCCTACCACAGCCTCCCAAGTGTTGGGACTAAAGGTGTACTCTAATCTAGACTCACAGGGGCTGTGTAGAAATAGCCACGAGCAGGGTTTAGCCAAATAAACTAAACTTTTTGTTTGATTGCAATCCTTTTGTTATCATGATCAAAACAGTAAGGGGCTCTGTCTGAAGAGATGGCTTAATGGTTAAGGCAGTTGCCTGCAAAGCCAAAGGACCCAGGTTTGATTCCCCAGGACACATGTAAGCCAGATGCACAAGGTGGCACATGCTTCCGGAGTTTGTTTGCAGTGGCTGAAGGCTCTGGCATGCCCATTCTCTATCTGCCTTTCTCTTTCAAATATATAAAACAATAATGGTGAACTCTTCATGGGAAAATGCTTTACTCATTAAAAATAACTTATTTGGGGCAAGGGAGATATTTCAGTCAGCACAGTGCTTGCCTTGCAAGCATGAGGACCTGAGCCAGGTATATTCCTGTGATTCACTGACCAAACCACTTTAGCCTAATGGGTAACCTCCTGGGCAATAAAACAGCCTGCTTCAAGAATATGGGTGGCACATAGTTGTTCTCTGGCCTCCATACAAGCACAGCACATATGCCCTCTCTCACACACACATAAAACAAAAACAAAAAATAGCTGTAATTCATTGAGCACATACTGTGTGCAGATACTGTGTTATTCACAGTCACTTTGTTTGATACTTGGTCAAAAGTCAGAACACAGAATTACAGACTGGCAAAGTACTTTGAGAGATCTGGTTTAATTCTTGTGATGCAGATGATAAACCTATAACCAAGAATAAGTAATGCCTAGACACTCACAGAGCTGGAAGCAGAGCCAGGACACAAACACATAGCTCTAAGAAAAGATGGGCATTAAATTACAATGGGTATGATTCATGTCAGTCTCTTTAGATACTGTTAATCTTTCTGTATCACTAAGACTGGAAAAGACACAAAGCTGAAATTTTAAGTCCTGACTTAATGTCCTTTCCAAAGTTACTAAAAAGGTAAAATCAGGGACTGGAGAGATGGCTTGGCAGTTAAGCACGCCTGTGAAACCTAAGGACACAGGGTCAAGGTCGATTCCCCAGTACCCACATAAGCCAAGTACAAGGGGGCGCATGCATCTGGAGTTTGTTTGCAGTGGCTGGAGGCCCTGTTGTGCCCTTTCTCTCTCTCTCTGTCTTCTTCTCTGTTGCTCTCAAATAAATAAATAAAGTAGCCGGGCGTGGTGGCGCACGCCTTTAATCCCAGCACTCGGGAGGCAGAGGTAGGAGGATCACCGTGAGACTACAGAGTTAATTCCAGGTCAGCCTGGACCAGAGTGAGACCCTACCTCGAAAAACCAAAAATAAATAAATAAATAAATAAAGTAAACAAAAAAAATTTTTTAAAGGTACAATCAGGGTAAGCAGACACTTGTAAAAACACACTTTAAAATTTGGTCCATCCTTACAACGTGCTCCCTCCAGACATAAAATGGCCTGGATATCCATGACCTCATAGTGCCTGACACTACCTACACAAGACCATCATAAGAGGAGGAAAAGACCATGACATCAAAATAAAAGAGACTGATTGAGATGGGGAGGGGATATGATGGAGAATGGAATTTCAAAGGGGAAAGTGAGGGGGGGTATTACCATGGGATACATTTTATAATCATGGAAAATGTTAATAAAAATTGAGAAAGATAAATAAATAAATTGAATACTATCAGAGAGGCTAAAGTTAGCCTTCCTGATATTTATTTTTTCTTCCTGATATTTAAATAAATAAATAAATAATAAAGTTTGGTCCAGCCAGGTGTGCTGGTGCATGCTTTTAATCTCAGCACTCAGGAGGCAGAGCTAGGAAGACTGCTTTGGGTTCAAGGCTACCCTGAGACTACATAGTGAATTCTGGGGTCAGCCTGGGCTAAACTGAGACCCTAACTCCAAAAACCAGTAATAATAATAATAATAATAAAATTTGGTCCACAGGTATGTAAAAACAATATATAGTTCTTAGGCTAGGGAGATGGCTCTGTGGATAAAAGCCCTTGCCATACAAGCCTAACTAAGTGCCTGACTTCAGAACTCCAGGCCCCAGGAACCCTAAAGCTGTGGGGGGCTTACCAAATAGCAACATGGAAGGGAGAGACCACATAATTTCCTAGAAGCACCCAAATCAACTAGCCTGGGAGACGTGGCAGTGAACAATGAATGAATAAGAGACCCTGCCTCAAATGAGGTGGAAGGACTGACTCAACATATGTGCTGTGGCACAAGTGTACCTATACATGAACACGCACATACATACCTCTCACACATATGCATACACTGAGACAAAAAAGGAGGTCTTAGGCAATTTCAGGGAAACTTTAATCATACAACTAACTTTTCAAAATAGAAAAAGTAAGCCAGGTGAGGTGGTAAAAGCTTTTAAATCCAGGTCTCAGGAGGCAGAAGTAGGAGGATCACAGTGAGTTCAAGGTAAGCCTGGGGTAGAGTGAGACCTTACCTCGAAAAAAAACAAGACAAAAGAATACAAGTAGTAATGGAGTTTGATGTAGTGCCACATGTTTATAATCCCAGTACTCCAACACTAGCTGGGAAGGGAGAAAGGGGGAAAAGGAAGGAGAGAAGGGACAAAGAGGGAGACAGGATAAATCTGTACTTCTGGGCTAAGGCCAAGTAAGCTTCTTATTGTTCCTCAATCTCAATCCCTTCTTTCCTTTTTTTTGAAGCAACCCCAACAGACTACCTTTTTTTTTTTTTTTTTAAATGAGAGAGACAAAGACAGGAGAGAGAATTGGCATGCCATGGCCTTCAGCCACTGCAATCTAAGTCAGGTACATGCACCATCTCTTAACTGCTAAGCCACCTCTCATCTCAGTTTGTCTATATAAACATTTAAAATAATGTTCCAAATGTTAAAAAATATGTTTTCTAATTAAAAAAAAATTTAAGGCCAGGAATGGTAGCACGTACCTTTAATCCCACCACTCAGGAGGTAGAGGTAGGAGGACTGTTGTGAGTTCAAGGCCACCCTGGAGACTATACAGTGAATTCCAGGTCAGCCTGGGCTATAGCAAGATCCTACCTTGAGAAATAAATTGTTTTTTAAGTTTACTTGAGGGAGAGAGAGAAAATAGGCATAGCAGGGCTTCTAATCACTGCAAATGACCTCCGGATGCATGTGCCACCTTGTGCATCTGGCTTACATGGTTCCTGGAGAATCAAATCTGGGTCCTTAGATTTTGCGGGTAAGATCCTTAACTGCTAAGCCATTTCTCCAGTTCCCCCAAAAGACATTCTCAAATACAGGGATTTATTTATTTATTTACAAATTCAAACAAGCTTAAAACAAAATTAATTATTAAGTGTATAGTTCCTATAAGAGAGCAAACCAAACTCTTCCTAAGTTTGGGAGCAGTCCAACCAAGTACTATAGTTCTCCCTCAGTAATCCTCTTTCTATTATTCCTATTATTTCCAGTTCATTTCTATGTATTGCACTTTTTCTTACACAAGAGTAAGTATTGGTAGAATTAAATGCACTGAAAAATCTGAAGTCTTTGGGAATTTAAAATAAACAGAGGCTGAGATTTTCTTTTGGACCACACAGAATCAAAAGCTTCAAAAACATGCCTAACACTAGTGTGAAAACCACATAAAGCTTTTGGCCTGTTCTTATTTCCAAGTAGTTTTTACACAAAATTCTCCTGATTTGTTGTTATTAAATTGCTTAAAATAAAATATGTACCAATTATTTACCCATTCATTCTCCAACATTATAAAAAAAAGAAGGGCTGGAGAGATGGTTTAGCGGTTAAGGCATCTGCCTGCAAAGCCAAAGGATCAGTTTGATTCTTCAGGACCCATGTATGTCAGATGCACAAGAGAACACATGCATCTGGAGTTCGTTTACAGTGGCTGGAGGCCCTGGCATGCCTATTCTTCCTCTCTCTCTGTGCCCTTTTCTCAAATAAATAAATAAATAAATACTTAAAAAAAAAACCCACCTCTCTGGGCTGGAGAGATGGCATAGTGGTTAAGGCATTTGCTTATAAAGTCTATGGACTTAGGTTCAATTCCCTGGGACCAATGTAAGCCAGATGCACAAGTTGGCTAATGCATCTGGAGTCATTGTGCAATGGCTGGAGGCCATGGTGCACACTTTCTCTCCCTCTCAAATAAATATATAAAATATTTAAAAAAAAAAAAAACCTCTTTGTTAACATGTAGATCGAGAAAATCTCTTTTGGCACCATGTCCCCTGGCTAACAGTGCTCTATTAATTTAGATCACAAGAAAAATAAACTGAAGACAGTTTCTAGAAAGTGTGAACTGCTATCAGACCACAGAGTATCACTTCAGTTCATCTATGACCAGGCAATTCCTCATACTCATTGCTCCACCAGGTGACTGCTATGTCTGAGGAACCCCAGAGGGAGAACAGAATAATCCCTACCCCTACTTTCACTACAACAGTGCCCGTTTCTCTAGTTTATAAAAACTAGTTTATAAAACTTCAAATGAAAGAAAGATTTCAGGGTTTTCTTTTTTTATTTTTTTCTGTTTTCTTTATTTTTGGCTTTTTGAGGTATGGTTTCACTCTAGTCCAGGCTGACCTGGAATTCACCTTGTAATCTCAGAGTGGCCTCAAACCATGGCGATCCTACTACCTCTGCCTCCTGAGTGCTGGGATTAAAGGCATGCACCACCACGCCTGACCTTCATTTCAAATTCCCCTCAACCCCCAAGGCAGGGTCTCACTCTAGCTCAGGCTGACCTGGAATTCACTCTGTAGTCTCAGGGTATCCTCAAACTCATGGTGATCCTCCTACCTCTCTGCCTCCCAAGTGCTGGGATTAAAGGTGTGCGCCACCATGCCCAGCTTAAGATGTCCCACCAGGAATAGATGGTAAGACCCTATTGCTGAAGATTCCACATACTTGGGCTGCAAGACCACTGAGAAATCCTGCTGGAATTGAGCTGATAACCTCCTCCACGTAGTCCAGCTGACAGAAAGCTGAAAGAAGCCATTCTACATGCAGTTCAATGGGAGAGGGAAATCACCAGTGTAGATACTCATCAGTGGACACACAAGCCTTATATTTTGCCAGCCAGGCCAAATGAGCCAGCAGGTGCAATAGTGGCATGTCTGTCATGGTGGAAACCAACTGCCCTCTAATTGGGCTGGAGGCCCACTCCATGGGATGGAATACATCCCTGATACTGAAAACTTAAAACAGGGGTAGTCATGAGCCCTAGGGGTGTAACGTCTCTTGCTGTCCAGCTAAATGTATATATTATGTTTATCAAACTGTCCAGTAAGCACTTTTCTTAATGTTTACACCCTTATATTAATGCTACTCTCACTTTTGGTAGAGAATCTTCTCTTTTCAGATGGCAGTGACCTTGGGATGACTCAGAAGGCATCATGGTGCTGGAAAGAAGTGACAAGAGTGCTCAGCACTGCAATATCTCTATCACACCTTCCAAGGCTCTGGGTCTATTGCGGAAGAGGTAGTGGAAAGAATGTAAGAGCCAAAGGAACGGTAGGACTCCTTACAAAGTGCCCCCTCCCCAGACACAAAATGGCCTGGATATCCACGACCTCACAGTGCCTGACATTACCTACACAAGACCATCATAATAGAAGGAAAAGATCATGCCATCAAAATAAAAGAGACTGATTGAGAGGGGGAGGGGATTTGATGGAGAATGGAGTTTCAAAGGGGAAAGTGGGGGGAGGAAGGGCATTACCATAGGATATTTTTTATAATCATGGAAATTGTTAATAAAAAAAATTCAGTTTTGCCGACCGTCGTGGCGCCCACCTTTAATCCCAGCACTCGGGAGACAGAGGTAGGAGGATTGCTATGAGTTCGTGGCCACCCTGAGACTCCACAGTGAATTCCAGGTCAGCCTGGGCTAGAGTGAGACCCTACCTTGAAAAACCAAAAAATAAATAAATAAATATCAGTTGTTAAAAAGCCTGTATGCCAAATTGGTGTCATAGCACATAAGGTAAGGTTAGTCAAGCATTTGGGCAGCTGAAGCAGGTATGTTAGTTGAGGTTAAGAGTATGAGACCATGTTGGCAACATAGTGAGACCCCAATACCTCAGCAAAACATAAAAAAACATATGGCAAATGCCAGAAAATACAAATATCAAATTATAGAACCTCTTTTCATTGTTCTGTTAATACTAAAAGCAAATTTTCTTTCCCTAGCTGGGTGTGGTAGTGCATGCCTTCAATTTCAGCACTCAGGAGGTAGAGGTATGATTGTTGCGAGTTTGACGCCAGCCTGAGACTACATAGTAAATTCAAGGTCAGCCTGGGCTAGAGCAAGACCCTACCTTGAAAAAAACAAAACAAAAAAAATCCAAAACTATTTCTTTACCTAAATAGGGAATAGATGGACATGATACAAAATTCATAAAGTATGAAGGATACATAGATAAAAAAGTCTTCTATTTTGTCTACCAGATAGCTGATTTCCACTGTAGTTTCCAGTGTGTTTCTCATGTAGCCTACTTAGAGAGCACATTGAAAAAAATATATATATTCCTGCCAGATGTGGTGGCACATGCCTTTAATCCTAGCACCTGAGATGGAAGCAGGAGAATCACAGTGAGTTTGAGGCCACCCTGACACTACATAGTGAATTCCAGGTTGGCCTGGGCTGCAGCAAAACCTTACCTTGAAAAACAAAACTATATACACATACAAATATACATACATACATTTCCTCTCAAAATATGGGTTAGGGATGTAGCTCAGTAGGTAGAGTGCCATACAAAAGCCCTGGGTTTGATCCCCGGCACCACAAAAACTGGGTGTTGGTGGTACATGCCTGTAATCCTAGTGCTTGGGAAGTAGAGACGAGGATCACTTTAAAGTCATCCTCAGCTATATAGTGAGTTTGAAGCTAGCCAAGGACACATGAGGCCTTACCTCAAAGCCAAACAAAAGGATAGAGGAAAAGATATCATGAACATTATTCTGTATCTTTTGTGTCTTGTTTTATTATACATCAGTTATTTGACAGTATTTGGTTAAGGTTACTAAAAATATTTTTAAGGTTTATTTTTCATTTGCCAAATTAATAAGAATCTGTCATTACCTATGAAAGGTAAAGAAATATATTAGTGAGAAAGACTTCTTCTAAAAATCAAAAAACGAAAATGCTATATCCCACCACAAATGATGAATAGAAAACTTTCAAAGTTTTATAGATAGCAAAATAAAGCACATATAGGAATTTTATAACTGATTTCAAGTTAAAAAGATACTGATGAAAATTCAAATACCTTGAGCTACCAACCACTTGATGTTCTGGCTTCCCACTGCTGGAACTTTCCATGTATATTAAATGCTCATGAGCTACACCATTACAGTTTTAGTATGGCAGGGTTACTCAGAAGTTATCCAAACAGTGGTGGACATCCCTCAGTGATGCCAAAATCTCAGGCTTCCAAAGACCATTTACAGGGTTACTGCCACCCATGAGTTACCACTGTTCTTGGCCCTCATCTCCAGCCAGGCATCAGGACCACCCACTAGAATCAATATTATTCTTTTCTGCCTCAGCCTTTTCTATTCCAGGCAAAATGGTTTCTAACTACTCCTGGAAGACTGTATTTTTTTTTTTTAGCCTAATCATCTTTATGGGTGGTGTGGAAATTAATTTCCCAGTGCTAGTCTGGTACTTGACATGTCAAGGTTAGAAAACTATGTTTTAAGTTCTTGCTTTTTCTTCTATTAACAAACTGTTCCCCTCCCACCCTCCGAGGTTGGGCTTCACTCTAGCCCAGGCTGACCTGGAATTCACTATGCAGTCTCTCAGGGTGGCCTCAAACTCATGACAATCCTCCTACCTCTGCCTTCCAAGTGCTTGGATTAAAGGTGTGTACCATCACACCCGGCAACAAACTGTTTTGAATGAGAATTTTTCCTTTTTTCTGGGCATCTTATTTTCATCAACTATTATTAAAAGCAAATTAGATGGCCTTTAAATCTCTTAAGCTATTTGAATTATAAGAAAGAAAACATCACTGTCCTCCATTGTTCTTTTAAGAAAAAGGTAAAATTTCAAGAAAGTTATCAGAGAGTGTTTATGCCTAAGAAAAATAAAGGAAGGGACGTGATCAAATATTTACACCCAAATGCCAAAAGACATACAAATCCCAAACCCCTCTTCATCAATAGCCAGTGTGTGCTCTGGAGACAAATTCTAGCCCACTTTTCTTGAATGATGGCTCTCTACAAAGCTAATGTTTCAAATTAATGCTGTAAGAGACTTCAGAATCTTAAATCATTGATGAAAATTTAACTCTCTTCTTTATGTTCTAGGTCATAATGTGAGGAAAGTGCCCCAATACATTTTAGAGAACTAGAAGGATGCTCTTGTTTAGACAGATAATTCAATTAACCACAGTGTGGTAGGGCTTTTTAAGCAATAGAGAAGTACTTTAGAGCCATTATTTACTGTAGGCATACACATGCCAAACACCGTACTAAATACTTTATAAGCATTTTCCCATTTATTTCTCACAACAACTTCTATGGGAAAACTGGGGCATAAGAGGGATTGGCAAGTGATGGAGAAAATGTCTTGCTATGTACAGGCCAGGTTGCCCACCTGCTTCACCCCACCTATCCCCCCCAAACCCCACTCCCTGCCAAATCCTGGGATTATAAGCACATGTATGCCAAACGTGTGTGTGTGTGTGTGTGTGTGTGTGTGTATGTGTATGTGAAGAATTGAACTTGGGCCCTTTGGCTTTGCAGGTAACTGTCTTATCCACTAAGCCATTTCTCTAGCCCTCTATCCCCTGCCCCCCCTCCGCCCCCCAAGGTAAGGTCTTACTGTAGCCCAGGCTGACCTGGAACTCATTCTGTACTCCCAGGCTGGCCTTGAACTCCTTGAACTCCTACCTCTACCTCCCAAGTGCTGGGATTGATGGCATGAGCCACCATGTCCAGCTACTTTCTATGTCTTCTTGTGTGAAATGTTCATGCTAAGTTTATATAAGCTTGAAGCATGATAGGTTTTCTTTTTTTTTGGTTTTTCAAAGTAAGGTTTCACTCTAGCCCAGGCTGACCTGGAATTCACTATGGAGTCTCAGGGTGGCCTTGAACTCACAGTGATCCTCCTACCTCTGCCTCCCAAGTGCTGGGATTAAAGGCATGAGCTACCATGCCCGGCCATGATAGGTTTTAACATATGACTATATTCTTTTTAAACACATTTTCTTGACATGAGTTTTAATTTTGTTAGAGAATACTTTTTTGAGAATTTGTATTTCTTGGGCAGGGGGGGCATGTAGAGTACTTGTTTAGCTTGAAATTTGATCCTTTTAGCACTGGGAAAAATAGAGAAAATTTGTATTCCTCAATAATGTACATAGCCATTAAAAATGGGTATGGCAGAGCCTCTAGCCACTGCAAATGAACTCCAGATACATGTGCCACCTTGCGCATCTGGCTTATGTGGGTGCTAGGGAATTGAACCTAGGTTGTTAGGCTTTGCAGGCAAGTGCCTTAACCACTAAGCCATCTTTCTAGTGCATGGGACTACTTTTGAGAAAAGTGAAAATGTCATAATTAGATATGTATACACAAGCAAGCTGTGGTATCAGTTTTAGTTTTTATTTTAGAAAGTAGTTATAAGTTATTAGCTTTAGAGTAGTTTGTTTATTTTTATTTATTTGTTTGAGAGTGACAAAAAGAGAGAGAGAGAGAGAGAGAGAGAGAGGGAGGGAGGGAGGGAGGGAGGGAAGGAATGGGCACATCAGGGCCTCCAGACACACTGCAAACAAGCTCCAGACGCATGTGCCCCCTTGTGCATCTGGCTTATACGGGTATTGGGGAATTGAGCCTCGAACCAGGATCCTTAAGTTTCACAGGCAAGTGGGCCCTAGAGTAGTTTAATTTTTTAAAAAATTGTTTATTTGCAAAGAGAGTGAGCAAGTGACAGAATATGAATATGGTCACGCCAGGGCCTCCTGCCACTGCAAACGAAAATGAACTCCAGACACATGTGCCAGTTGGTGCATCTGGCTTTACATGGGTACTGGGGAATCAAACCTAGGCCATCAGGCTTTGCAAGCAATGTCTTTAATCGCTGAGCCATCTGCCAATCCCCTATAGCGTCTATTAACTAAATATTTCTCTTTTTTTTTGTTTTGTTTATTCTTATTTGAGAGCAACAGACAGAGAGAGAAAGAGGCAGAGAAAGGGAGAGAGAGAATGGACACACCAGGGCCTCCAGCCACTGCAAACAAACTCCAGATGCATGCGCCACCTTGTGCATCTGACTAACATGGGCCCTGGGGAATTGAGCCTCGAACCAGGGTCCTTAGGCTTCACAAGCAAGCACTTAACTGCTAAGCCATCTCTCCAGCCCAAGCTAAGTATTTCTTTTGTGTAGATGTCTGCATCTATATTTTACCTTATAATAAAAAATTAAAAAAGAAAAATCTCTTAAACCCCATTCTTTATTTTGAAATTATCAAATATAGTTTTGAATATTTTGAAAGTATTAAATATTTCTCTAGTAAAGAGGAAATGACTGAGGAGTACAATGTTTCAAAATTTTAGGCCAGGCTGGGCATGTGGCAAACACCTTTCTTTAATCCCAGCACTCGGGAGGCAGAGGCAGGAAGATCACTATGAGTTTGAGGGTGCCTAAGACTACATAGTGAATTCCAGGTCAGTCTGAGCTAGAGTGGGACCTTACCTTGAAAAAACAAAACAAAAAAAATTATAGGTTGGGATTGTGACCCAGTGTTAAGCAGAGCACTTGCCTAGCATTCCCAAGGCCCAGAGTAGATCTTTAGTTGTGAAAAAAAAAACAAACAAACAAACAAACAGGGATGGAGGGATGGCTTAGTGGTTAAGGCATTTGCCTGCAAAGCCAAAGGACTCAGGTTTGATCCCTCAGGACCCATGTTAGCCAGATGCACAAGAGAGTGCATGTGCCTGGAGTTTGTTTGCAGTGGCTGGAGGCCCTGGCATGCCCATTCTCTCTCTCCTTCTTTCTCTGTCAAAAATAATAATAAAATTGCTGTAACTTCAAAGTCAAGGTAAATATTCATAAAAATATAAAGCAGTATTAGCTTCAAAGGATTTTAATATTAATACATTCAATATTTTATTAATGTTCTATATTAACATGAGGCTAATCTTTATAAATAATCTAAAAGTTAATTAGAAAAATTGGGGGCTGGGAAATGGCTCAGCTGTTAAAAGACATTTGCTTGTTACAGGAAATGATATTTATTTGTTTCTTCGAGGTAAGGTCTCACTCTATCCCAGGCTGACCTGAAACTCATCATGGCATTCCTCCTACCTCTGCCTCCTGAGTGCTGGAATAAAAGGTATATGCAACCACATCAGGCTTTATTTTGAGGCAGGGTCTTACTGTAGTGTACACTGACCTGGCACAACCCTGTAGCCCATGCTGACCTACAATTCAAAGCAATTCTCCTTAGCTACCAGGTCCATCTTGTTTTTTTTTTTTTTTAATTTATTTTTTTAATTTTTTTGTCATTGTTTTTTGAGGTAGGGTCTCACTCTGGCACAGGCTGACCTGAAATTAATTTTGTAGTCTCAGGGTGGCCTCGAACTCAAGACAATCCTCCTACCTCTGCCTCCCAAGTGCTGGGATTAAGGGAATGCACCACCATGCTCGGCAGTTTTTCAGTTTTTTGATGTAGTGTCTCACTGTAGCCCAGGCTGACCTAGAACTTACTCCATAGTCCCAAGCTGGCTCATGGTGAAACTCATAGCAAGGAAGGAAGGAAGGAAAGAAGGAAGGAAAGAAGGGGGGGGGGAGAGGGAGAGAAATGAAACAAACTGATCATACTAATACTTGCCTCCTGAGTGCTGAGATTAAAGGCATGCACTACCATACCCAGCTCCAGTAGATGACTTTTTAATGATGACCAATAAATAGGAATTTATGTATAACCTTAAATTAGAATTACTTTCCTTATAACAATTGCATTTAATAAATACAAAATATGAATATACAAATTTGTTAACAAAAGACAAAATTAAACTATTAAAAACATTATGCACATACATCACAAACATCCTGAGAGTTTGGGGAAAGTACTAACCAGTTACTGCCAGCAGCTGTGAAACTCTCACCTCCATTTCCTCCCGGTGAGACCTGTCTCTATCTTCAAATTCACGTGTCCTTCTCCGAGCCTCTTCGAAGGCCTGTTGTGCTAATGCATCTTCCTGCTGCCAGAATACATAAAATATCACTTTTAATTTATAATAAAAATTTTAATTTGGGAATGTTTTTCCTGAGGTAGAGTCTTGCTCTAGCACAGGCTGACATGAAATTCACTATGTAGTCTCAGGGTAGTCTCAACCTCACAGCAACCCTCCTACCTCAACCTCACAAGTACTGGGATTAAAAGTGCACAGCACTAATTTAGGAATTTTTAAAAAAATTTGTTTTATTATTTATTTATTTGAGAGTGATAGACAGAGAAAGAGGGAGAGAGAGAGAGAGAATGGGCACGCCAGGGCTTCCAGCCAGTGCAAATGAACTCCAGACGCGTGCGACCCCTTGTGCATCTGGCTAACGTGGGTCCTGGGGAATCGAATCTCGAACCAGGGTCCTTAGGCTTCACAGGCAAGCGCTTAACCACTAAGCCATCTCTCCAGCCCCAACTTGGGAATTTTTTTGAATGAGACAAATTGTTGAATAATTCTCAAGACAAACAAACAAAAAACACAACTAATTTCAGAGGCACTTTTTTTTGGAGGGGGGGGGGGTGCAGGATAGAATCTCTCTCAGTAGTCTAGAACTTACAATTCTCCAGCTTCAGTCTTTCCTGCACTAAGATTACAGGCACGTGCCATATTTCTACTAGGAATTCTACTACCTCTTAACTCTTTCCTTGCCTATATCTGTAGAGTACTACTATCCAACTGCCCTCATACTTTTGGAATCTTTTTTTTTAAAAAAAAACTTTATTTTTTTGGTTTATTTTTTACTTATTTACTTGAGAGTGACAGAGAGAGAGAGGGAGAGAGGGAGAGAATGGGCGCGCCAGGACCTCCAGCCACTGCAAACGAACTCCAGACACATGCGCCCCCTTGTGTATCTGGCTAACGTGGGTCCTGGGGAATCAAGCCTCGAACCAGTGTTCTTAGGCTTCACAGGCAAGTGCTTAACCACCAAGCCATCTCTCCAGCCCACTTTTGGAATCTTTAGTCTCCACCTAATATCTAATTTGGAACACCAAAGATTCTTATCTAGGTTATTACAAGTCTCCTAAGCAATCTCTTTTTTGTTTCCAGTTACTCTACTGCACTGCCACCCGCACATATCATCTAAAACACAATGTAAACTAAATGTCCCCCACTCATAAGGCTTCCTCATTGTATACAACATAGGATGTTCAACCTTTTCTGGTCACATACTTCTGAATGTGTGCTAAGAATTTTGATGGTATGCTTGAAGACACTAAGAGATCAGAACAATACCAAAAAAGGTCATTATTCACTTTCTTCGAATCAGAACTGTAAGAAGTGGTTATGTAGCTCAGTTTTGCCAATGAGATTACAAGCACAAGTCACCTAGTAGGGCTTCCGAGGTAAAGTCATTTACGAGACATCTCACCATCCTTTGTTTCTGGGATCTGATACAATGCCCAGAAGCTCAGCAGCAATCTTGAAAAATATATGAGAAAAGTCACATGCTAGGCATGGTACAACAGGAAGATGGAAAGACCCAGGACTTCTGACAGCATTTTAAGTGCTATATGAGGCCTATGTATTGCTAGATATCTTGCTATTATTAATCACTTGTCACTGCTATCAGGGTTAATAGCTGTAATTTTCAGAGTCTGTAACAGAATTGAACAATAATCCAATTCCCATTCTTGGGGTGGGGGATGTAGCTAAATAGAGAGCAGCTATCTAGCATGTGCAAGGCCCTGCCATCTAATCATCAGCTACCAAGGATGAAAGGACACATTGTTATTATACACCTACTAGGTATTTCATTTCTCTAAGGCTGAGTAAAGTCACATATAATATGGGCATAATGATACTTTAAAACAACACTGTTGTAAAAATTAAAGAAGAACATGAAGTGCTTATCACAAGTACTGGGAAAACAGCTCAACAGTTCAAGGCACTTGCTTGCAAAACCTGTCAATCTCTGAGTGCAATCCTCCCTAGCACCCATGTAAAGGTAGACACAAAGTGAACCATGTGTCTATGATTCCAACAAGCCTACTATAATGAGAGGCAGAGCCAGGAGAATCTTAAGCTTGTAGCCAGCCAGATATCCAGTTTCAATGATTTTAGTCTTCACTAACCACTTGTCTTCAAAGAAGGCAGAAGAGACAAATTATGGTTGTCCTCTGACCTCCACAGCACACTGGCATACATGTGTGTGCACATGCACACATACAGAAAAATATTTTTTTTTTAAATTCTAATTTAGTTATTTATTTGAGAGAGGGAGAGGGAAGAAGGAAGAAGCAGAGAAACAGACAGAATGGGTGTGCCAGAGCCTCCAGCCACTGCAAAGGAACTCCAGACGCATGAGCCCACTTGTGCATCTGGTTTACGTGGGTCCTGGAGAATCGAACCTGGATCCTTAGGTTTTTCAGGCAAACACCTTAGCCGCTAAGCCATTTCCCCAGCCCAGAAAAACAATTTTTAAAGTGATAAACATTCTGCCAGACAGCATTCAACAAGCACTATTATTCTATAAGCAACTATGGATATATAAGTCATATATTTAACTTCATTACTCAACCTTACCATACTTTCAAAATATACTATATAAGCCAGAGTACCTACACAAAAAACAAAAAAAAAAAACTACCCTGCGCTAACAATAAAGTACCCCTTTTGTTCTGTGCATTTACTTACTTTTTAAACTTATTTCACAGGTATTTACTGAGCCTTTATTATGGTCAGGTCACTGTGCTTGGTATTATAAATACAATACGAGGGAATGCTGTTTTTCCTCACATAGCTGATGGTCCAGTGGGATAGGTAGAAAATAAACATCATTAACAAGTCAACATACAGCTATTAACCACGATTACGTGTAACAGAAGAAAGTATGAAGATAAGCAGAGCACATTACATAAGACTATGCTTCCCTATGACAGTTATAACTAAATGTATTTTAGCAATGGTCATAGATTTTTTTTTCCCCACTAAAACAATAAAAAGTATTACTAATTGTTGCAGAAAAAGAAACCACAGGAGATTTGTTAGTCCTCTAGTTCCAACTTCTGTTTTGGTCTGTTGTAGTGATGAGTGAAATGTGAGCTCAGCAATCAGAATTCATACAAATGGTCAAATGGGCAATTCCCGTGTCATCTTAATCTTTTCCTGTTGCAATGTGTACATCTCCCATTCATGGGCAGCACTTGCTAATCAAATTACCCAATCACTTGTGAATAAAACAAATGTCTAAATATCCAGCCTCACATGATGGCTGGAAGGAATTGTCAATTATTTTAGTCCTCATTAGCTACCTGTCATATTAGCCTGTTCCTCCAGGAACTACACCCAAACCTACCCATAGAAGCCAGATGAAACTAATATGAAACATAGTTGGAGCTGGGCATGGTGGAACATGCTTTTAATCCCAGCACTTTGTAGGCAGAGGCAGGAGGATCAATGTGAGTCTGAGGCCAGACTGGAACTACAGAGTGAGATCCAGGTCAGCCTGAGCTGGAGTGAGACTCAACCTTGAAAAAAACAAACAAAACATAGTTGGAACTGAGTATGTCATGCTGGAGGCTGTGGCAGGAAGAACACCCAAGCCTAGGAATTTACAGGTCACCTGTACAACACAGGAAGACTTCATTCCAAAAAATAAGTAAGTAAATAAAGATGGCTTAGGAGTTAAGGCATTTGCCTAAAATGCCAAAGGAGCCAGGCGTGGTGGCACATGCCTCTGAGCCGGGTGTGGTGGCACAGGCACTTGGGAGGCAGAGGTAGGAGGATCGCCGTAAGTTCGAGGCCACCCTGAGACTATATAGTTAATTCCAGGTCAGCCTGGACCAGAGTGAGACCCTACCTTGAAAAACAAAACAATAAATAAGTAAATAAATAAAATGCCAAAGGACCCAGGTTCAATTCCCCAGGACCCACATAAGCCAGATACACAAGGTGGCACACGCATCTGGAGTTCATTTGCAGTGGCTGCAGGACCTGGAGCACTCATTCTCTCTATCTTCTATTTTTTCCTCTCTCATAAATAAATTGAATTAAATAAGTAAGTAAAATAAGTTCATATTTAATGAAAAAATAAGGATCAAATTAATTTCTGAGAAAAATGATTATGAATGTATATTTTGCATAAAACATTAACATTTACTAGTCTGTGGGAGTCAGAATATCACTTCTCACATGAAAGCCAAAAGAAATAATAAATCTGAAGTATCAATATCTACTTCAAAGGTACCATTGAACTCGTGCAGCTACAAATGGTATATTTAAACCTATCACTTTATAGAATATAACTTTTTATTTTGTTTTCGGAGGTAGGATCTCTCTCTAGCCCAGGCTGACCTGGAATTTACTACATTGTCCCAGGGTGGCTTTGAACTTACAGTAATCCTCCTATCTCTGCCTCCCAAGTGTGTGTGCCACCACACCCGGCTCAGAATATAACTTTTTATTGAAATAAAGTTAACTTTCAAATTATTTCCATCTATAATCTTGTGCACACACGAAACAGAAAATCTTGTATGTTAGCTTCATTGTACCTCAAGGGCACCTCATATCAATCAATATCATCAGGCACTTCATACAGAACAATCTCTTAATTCCAATAATGGAATTTTTCTAACCCAATCATGGAATTAAGTAAAACATTTAAAAAGTCACTACACTGAAGATGAAACATTTTTGTGTCTGCCAAACTAAAGTCATTTAAAAAGTAGTAAAATTATTAGCATTCATGTTGGTAATACAAATAATCGACAAGATTAATATTGTCTTAATGGGCATGATAGCCTATACCTGAAATCCCCTGAGATAGCAGCAGGAGGATCAGGGGTTCAAGGCCATCCTTAGCTACACAATGAGCTCAAGGCAAGCCTGGACTATGTGAGAGAACTTGAAAGGAAAGGACAAAAACAGGAAAGAGAAGAGGGAAAGAGAAATGAAAGAAAAAAAAGAAAGTATCAAAATACAATACATAAAAATTTCTACAGTCATAATCACAAGTATCTTCATTTATGTATGAACTTTATGACAAAGCACCTATCCAGAACATATGAGAACTACACCTTAGCCGGGTGTGGTGGCACACGCCTTTAATCCCAGTTCCAGGCCACCCTGAGACTACATAGTAAATTTCAGGTCAGTGTGAGTAGAGTAAAGACCCTACCTTGTAAAAACAAAACAAAACAAAACAAAAGAACTACATCTTGCAGAGCACATTGGTGCATGCCTTTAATCTCAGCATTTAGGAGGCTGAGGTAGGAGGATTGCTGTGAGTTTGAGGCCAGCATGAGACTGCATAGTGAATTCCTGGTCAGCTTGGGCTAAGTGCAAGACTTTATCTTGAGAGAAAAAAAAAAAAAAAAGGCTGTATTTCAATGAGACAATTTAGTTGAGAGGGCTGGAGAGATGGTTTAGCGGTTAAGGCACTTACCTGCAAAGCCTAAGGACCTAGGTTCTATTCTCATGGTCCCATGTAAGCCAGATGCGCAAGGTGGCACATGTGTCTGGAGTTCGTTTGCAGTGGTTAGAGGCCCTGGCTTGACATCCCCCCCCAACCACCGTCTCAAATTTAAAAAAAAATTTTTTTTTTGAGAAAGAAAATTTTAATTATTTGAAAAACACTGCATGCCAAGGCCTCCTGCCACTGAATACATGACTGCAAAGAAACTCCAGACACATGAGGCACGTTGTGCATCTGGCTTTATGTGGGTACTGGGGAACTGAACCTGGGACGTCAGGCTTTGCAAGCAAGTGACTTGAACCACAGAGCCATTTCTTCAGCCTAAGAAAATCTTTTCATGGAGAGAAAATAAATCAATAGGAAAGTAGGTAAGAGATTCATTCAATGGGGCTGGGGAGAACTCTCTGTAAAGTGCTCATCTCATGCAAGCATGAGAACTGGCGTTCAACTCCCAGTAGCCATGTAGAAATGCTGGGGCATGGTGGCACATGCCTATAACCCAAGCCCTGGGTGAAGCAGATAGAAGAATCTCTGGGGTTCCCTGGCCAGCCAATATAGCATAACTGGTGAGTTCTAAGGCCAATGAGATATCATCTCGCAAAAAAGGTGGATGATATTCCCCAGAATACCTGAGGCTGTCCTCTGGCCTCCACATGCATTCATAAGACACCACCAACACACATGACATGTATTTAAAGAGAAAGAAGAAAAGGAAGGAAGGAAGGCCGAGAGTAGTGCACACACCTTTAATCCCAGTACTCAGGAGGCAGAGGTAGGAGGATTACTAAAAGTTCTTCAAGGCCACCCTGAGGCTACAGAGTGAATTCCAGGTCTGCCTGGGCTAGAGTGAGACCCTACCTCAAAAAAAAAAAAAAAAAAAAGGAAGGAAGGACAAATGAAGGAGATTCTTATAGCCAGCATTATTAAGTTTCACAAGTAAGGCTATTGAATGAAAAGGTTAATTTTATTAAGTTATCAAGAGAAATGAGTATTAAAATCACAGTAACATACTACCACACACCCACTGAAATGGTAAAAATGAAAGATAAAATTAAACATTGGCAAGGAGAGGGAACATTAACTGGCATGTTGGTTATATGAAACTGGCACAATAGAGGCTAGAAGGATGGCTTAGCAGTAAAGGCACTTGCCTCTGAAGCCTAAGGACCCAGGTTCAATTCCCCAGTACCAAAGAAAGCCAGATACACAAGGTGGCACATGCGTCTGGAATTTGTTTGCAGTGGCATGCCCATGCCTCTTTCTCTCTCTCAAATAAATAAATACAAATTTTTAAAAAATAAAAACAAAAAACAATACAATTAAAAAAAAATTAAATGCTTGGTCCTACACAAAGAAATATAATGAGAATGAAAAACTCTTAAGTAGCCAAGCGTGGTGCTGCATGCCTTTAATCCCAGCACTTGGGAGGCGTGGCAGGAGGATCACCATGAGTTCGAGGCTACCCTGAGACTGGAATGAATTCCAGGTCAACATGTACTAAAGCAAAACCCTACCTTGGAAAACCAAAGGGAAAAAAAAAAAAAGTAATATAACAACATGGATGAATTTCACAAATACATTAAGAGTACAAAAAGTACATACATGTATAACAACAAAGTGAGCAAAACTAACATATGCTGTTAGAAAAGATCACTGCAGTGTACCTTGCAGGGAGAGGTGCTAATTACTGAAATGGGTAAGGAGATTGCACTGCAGTGTTACTTTTGTCTTTTTTTGGATAATATACAGATAAACAACTGACTGTGTAAGGATCACCAATTATATCCAAGACCAGTGCTGAGGATCAAACTCAAGGCCTTGAGTATGCTAAACACTCAATCAACTGAGCTATTTCTCCAATTTATACATGCTAATTTTTCAAATACTTTGTAGATTTAGGGGTGGAAGGTCATAATCTCATGTAGCCCAGGGTGGTCCTTAACTGGATATACAGCTAATGTATATGGCCTTGAACTCCGGATCCTCTTGACTCTACCTTCCAAATGCTAGGATTACAGGGGGGTCTGTGCCTGGTCTATGTAGTGCTGGGGATCAAACCAAGGGCTTTGTGCATGCAAGGCAAGCACTCTATCAACTGAACTACTTCCTCAGCCTCCTACCTTTTTAAAGTACATATTTGTTTATTTGCAAGTGGGGTGGGGGGAGACACAGAGAGAATGGGTGCTAGGGAATCAAAATTGGGTCGATATGTTTTGTAGGCAAGCGCCTTAACTGCTGAGCCATCTCTTCAGTCCCGGCATTTTTTTGAGACAAGATTTTACCATGTAGCCTGGATGACCTTGAATTTTCTATGCAGACCAGGCTGAAATTGGAGATGATATTCCTGTCTTTGTCTTCTAAGAGTTGGGATTTGCAAGCATATGTGACCATGTCTGGCTAAATATAGCTAATAGACTTTTTGATTTTGTAAATATATGCATTTTCTGCAAATAAAAACAACCCTATGTCTTACTCTAATTCTCATGTCTGTATTCTTTGGGAAACAATCCCTTGATGGAGTCTATTTAAGACAGAAAATATCCACATGAAGTCAGATGAAGTGTGTTTGCAGTGGCAAGAGGTCTATGCACCTATTTTCATTTTCTCTCTCTCTCAAGCACATAAAACTTTTTGAAGGTTTTTAAAAGCCACTTGTTTGCAAAGCCTTATGGCTTGGGTTCAAATCCCCAGTCCACATAAAGCCAGATGCACAAAGTGATGCATGCATCTGGAGTTTTGTTTGCAAAGGCAAGAGGACCTGGAGCACCTATATTCTCTCTCTTTCTCTCAAATTAAAAAAAAAAAAAAAAGGTTTTAGGGGCTGGAGAAATGGCTCAGTGGTTAAGGTGCTTGCCTGCAAAACCTAATGACCTGGGTTCGATTCCCCAGTACCCACTTAAAACCGATGCATCCACTGGAGCTTGTTTGTAGCAGCGGGAGGCTCTGGTGTGCCCATTCTCTATCTGTTTCTCTTCTCTATTTCTCTCTGCTTGCAAGTAAATAAATAAAAATATTTTTTTTAAAAAGGCTGTTCAATGGTAGAGTACCTGCTTTTTCTGTTTTAAGCACTGGGTTCAACCCTATGTACTGAAGACAACAAAACACACACACAAAACAAATTTATAAGTCTTTACCTACCTCTCTTCTTTCTTTCCTTCTTCCAAGTTGCTCCCTTCCTTTCCCCTCAACCTCCCCACCCCACGGGCCCAGTAGCCCATGTGGGCTTCAAACTCTGTATATAGGCCGAGTGTGGTAGCACATGCTTTTAATCTCATGCACTTGGGAGGCAGAGGTAGGAGGATCACTGAAGAGTTCTAGGCCACCCTGAAACTACATAGGTGAAATCCAGGTCAGCCTGAGCTAGTGAGACCCTACTTTGAAAACCAAAATAAACAAATAAGTAAATAAGAGGTAGATGTATCGCAGTGAGTTTGAGGCGACCCTGAGATTACATAGTGAATTCCAGGTCAGCCTGGGCTAGAGTGAAACCCTACCTTGAAAAACAAACAAATCAAAATAATAATAATAATAATAATAAATAAAAATAAAAGTTAAAAACCTCTATATGTAGCTAAGGCTGGCTTTGAACTCCTGGGGCCTCTGCCTCTCCATTCCAAGTATTGGGATTATAGGTATGAGCTACCACTCATTTCTCAAAATATACTTTCTCCCCCTATCTCTTATTACATTTATTCTAGTATATGTGGCAATATCCCACAGGTCTCTTAAGACTATTCATTTCACTTTTTGTTCTTCATACTGAATTATCTATATTAGTCTATTTTCAACTTCATTATATTTTTTCTCTTGCTAGCTCATACCTGCTGTCAAGCCTGTGAATATTCCATACCACTTATATTTTATTTTACTTTTATGGTACTTGGATTGAACCCAAGACCTTAAACTTGGTAGGCAAAGCACTCTACCACCAGGCTAAATCCCTAACTGTAAAGAATGCCTTTTTTGTTTCTTTTGAGGTAGGGTCTCACTGTAGCCCAGGCTGACCTGCAATTCAGTATGTAGTCTCAGGTAGCCTTGAACTCAAAACAATCCTCTACCTCTACCTCCCGAGTGCTGGGATTAAAGGCATAAGCCATCATGCATGGCTGAATGCTTTTTTATTAATGCTTAGTTATTTATTTGCAAGCAGAGAGAGATAGTACAGAGACAAACACACACACAGAGAATGGGAGCATCAGGGCTACCAGCCACTGCAAACGGACTGTAGATGCATGTACCGCTTTGTACCTTTGGCTTTACATGGGCACTGGGGAATTGAACTTGGGCCATTAGGCTTTGTAGGCAAGCCCTTTAACTGCTGAGCCATCTCTCCAGCACATACCAGTTATTTTCAATCCCAGAAACTAACTAACTCTCTCTTTTTCTTTTCCAGACAGAGAAATGTACCATTTTTAATGACTAGATAAAAGCAGTTTTCCAGGTCTGGAGATATGTCTTAGTGATTAAGGCACTTGCATGCAAAGCCTAAGGACCCAGGCTCAATTCCCCAGCACTCATGTAAGCCAGATGAACAAGGTGTCACATGCACCTAGAGTTAGTTTGCAGTGGCTAGAGACCACCCATTCTCCCTATCTGTGTCTTTCAAATAAATAAATTAATTAAAATATTTAAAAAAAACAACAGTTCTCCAAAGGCAAGATTAGGGCCTAAGAAAGGGTCCACATTCAGCAAAGCTTAAAGCCACCATACCTGGGCTCGCTCCTCATCAAACTCCAGGCAGCCCATACCATCCAGTCTGTGGAGATCAATCCAGCCTTTCCAGATAACACAGACTCCGTTCAGAATCATGGGAGCCTTCAAATACACCTAAGGCACAGAAAAGAAGGATGAAAACCTATGACAAGCAAATTAAACATATGAAAAATAAAGAATTGAAAGCTTACTTGCTGGGGCTGGAGAGATGGCTTAGTGGTTAAGCACTTGCCTGTGAAGCCTTAGGACCCTGGTTTAAGGCTCGATTCCCCAGGACCCATGTAAGCCAGATGCACAAGGTAGCACATGCATCTGGAGTTCATCTACAGTGGCTGGAGGCCCAGGTGCGCCCATTCTCTCTCTACCTATCTGCCTCTTTATCTATCACTCTTAAATAAACAACAACAAAAATTTTTAAAAGCTTACTTGCCAACCCTGTAGTTTTTCTTTTTGAAAGACATAATTATAAAATTAAGAATAGGAAAACAAATATATAAACCATAGCCTTTGGCTACTGTGGTAGTTTGAATGCACGTCTCCCATAGTCTCAGGCCTTTTACTGAGCTTGTAATTTGGGTCTCCAGCTAACTCGCTAGATAAGGTGTCACTGGAGGCAGATCCTTTGATCCAGCCCAAAAGTATGTTTGGGAGCAAATTGGATTCCATCCCAAAAGGATGCAGAGAAATCTGAGCTGAGGTGTCAACTGGGGGCTGTTTGGTTGTTTCTCTCTGCATGGAAGCAGCTTCTTCTACCACTGATAGAACTGCTCCCCCTGAATCTGTAAGCTTGAAATAAATCCATTCCTCCACTACTAAACTGTGCCTGATTTTGGATGTTCATCCCAGCCACATGAAGCTGACTACCACAGCTAAATTGGACTTATGTGGATTACTAGTGGTTTTTTTTTTTCTTTCTGCTGTGCTAGGGACCATCCCAGGGCTAGGCACATGAGAAGCAAGCTCTATACTATAGAGATATATTTTCTGCCCTCAGAATTTCATTTTTAATCACAATTCTTCCAAACTATTATTATTTTATTATTATTATTATTATTACTGAGGGAGGGTCTTATTCTAGCCAAGAGTGACCTGTGAAACCCACTCTATAACTCCAGGCTGGTTTGGAACTCACATCAACCTTTCTACCTCAGCCTCCCAAGTACTAGGATTAAAGTTGTGTACCACCCTGCCTAGCTTTATTGTGCTTTTCTTTTCTTTTTTGAGGTAGGGCCTCACTCCAGCTCAAACTGCCCTGGAACTCACTTTGTAGTTCCAGGCTGGCCTGGACCTCATAACAATCTTCCACCATGCCCAGCTGGGTGTTTTTTTTTTTTTTTTTTTGTATTTTGTTTTTGAGGTAGGGTCTTACTCTAGCCCAGGATGACCTAGGAATCATTCTATAATCCCAAAATGGCCTAGAACTCAAGGTGATCCTCTTACCTCAGCCTCCCAAGTGCCACCACACCCACTCCTGATTATTTATTTTAAAAATATTTTAGGGCTGGAAGAATGGCTCAGCGGTTAAGGCGTTTGCCTGCAAAGCCAAAGGACCCAGGTTTAATTCCCCAGGACCCACATTAGCCAGATGCACAAGGGGGCAAACACATCTGGAGCTCGTTTGCAGTGGCTAGAGGCCCTGGAGCACCCATTCTCTCTTCTCTCTCCCCCCTTTTCTCTTTCAAATAAATAAATAAAAATAAAATATTTTTATTGGGCTGGGGAGATGTCTTAGTGGGGAAGGAGTTTGCCTGTGAAGCCCAAGGACTCGGTTCAATTCCCCAGGATCCATGTTAGCCAGATTTACAAGGGGATGCACACATCTAGAGTTTGTTTGCAGTGGCTAGAGGCCCTGGAGCGCCAATTCTCTCTGCCTCTTCCTCTGTCTCTCTCTCAAGTAAATAAATAATATTAAAAAATATATTTTATTTATTTATTTGGGGGGCAAATAGAGGAGAAAGAGAATGTGCGTGTCAGGGTCTCTAGCCACTGCAGATGAATTCCAGACGCATCACCTTGTGTATCTGGCTTACGTGGGTACTGGGGAATTGGACCTGGGTCCTTAGGCATTGCAAACAAGCAAGCACCTTAACCACTAAGCCATCTCTCTAGCCTCAGATTTTTTAAAGTTTTATTCTGTTAATAATTAAGTTAGTAATTCTTCTTTATGTGGCTCTCATCTTGTAAGTCCTCCAGTTATGGTGCTCATCTGAATACAACTCTGCCTACTACTCATACATGTGCCTTCTCACAAGGACCCAACTCTGCTGTCTACATCATTGTAGAAAGACCTGGATTACCCAGATACACGTTAGAGATTTTAAAAAATATTTTATTCTTATTTATTTGTTTGAGAGAGAAGGAAACATAGAGGTAGGCAGATAAGAGAATGGATGGGTGCATCTGAGCCTCAATCCGCTGCAAATGAACTCCAGACTCATGTGTCACCTTGTGCATCTGGCTTAAGTGGATCCTGGGGAACAGACCCTAGGTCCCTTGGCTTTACAGGCAAGTGACTTAAACCACTAAACCATTTCTCCAGACCATAAGTTGATGATGACTATTATTATTGTTTTTTGAGGTAGGGTTTCACTCTAGCTCAGGCTGACCTGGAATTCAAACTCACTATGTAGTCTCAGGGTGCATAAGATTATTTTTAAAATAAAAATTTACAGGATTTATAAAAGGACTGGAGACATAGCTTAAGAGGTAGGATGTTTTCCTAAAACACACACACACACACACACACACACACACACACACACACACAGGGAGAGAGGGGGGGGAATCTGGCTTTTAAAATGGGTATCTTAGTTATTTCAGCTAAAGCTAGGACAAAGATATTCAATGTTCCACTATTTGATTACTGGGTAGAAGGATATAAACAGAGAAAAGTACCAGAATCTTATCCTCTGAAAATAATATGTACTATTTCCTCAATATGGATTTCTGCATCCACCCAGGGTCAGACTATTCATACCTCATAACTTCCTAATAAGATACCTTCTCCATCCCTTTCTTCTTCATTTATTTTTAATCTAAGTTAGCCAGAATTGACTTCAATTTCTCTCCTTCCTTTTGAGTGTGGTCCTGGAGATTGAACCTGGGTGTCATACGTTAGGTAGTTCTACATCTGAGCTATATTCAAAGCCCAGCTGCTATAGTTTTCTTAGTTTTTTGGTTTGTTGTTTTTGGAGGTAGGTTCTCATTCTAGATCAGGCTGACCTGGAATACACTCTGTAGCCCTAGGGTGTCCTAGAACTCACAATGATCCTCCTACTTCTGCCTCCCAAGTGCTAAGATTAAATGTGTGTGCTACCATACCCAACTAGAAAATACTTTTAAATGAGAATATCAGCAGAGTTACAACATACCCAACACCTGAATCTTTTCACATATAAACATCTCAAATGACATTTTGGATACTGAAAAATCCTAAGTTGCTGGGAAAACCATAGTTTGTGCACTGCAGTTTAAAAAGATATCAGGAAGTGGGGTATGGTGGCACATGCCTTTAATCCCAGCACTTGGAAGACAGAAGCAGGAGTATTGCCATGAGTTTGTGACCACCCTGGGACTGCACAGTGAATTCCAGGTCAGCCTGTCTAGAGTGATACCCCACCTTGGGGGGAAAAAATGTTATCAGGCTGAAGAGATGGCTCAGCAGTTAAGGTGCTTGCCTGCAAAGCTTTAGGACTCAGGTTTGATTCCACATGATACCACATGCACAAGGTGGCACACATGTCGAGAGTTCGTTTGCAGTGGCCACTGTCATCGAACTCCAAATACTTGCCCACCTAATGGGCATGTGCAACTTTGCACCTGCCTCATCTTTTGTGCAATTAGCTCACATATAATCTGGAGAGAGATAGAACATGGGTCCTTAGGCTTTATAGGCAAGCGCCTTAACTGCTAAGCTATCTTTCCAACCCTGTAAGTTACTTTTTTTTTTTAATATATTTTTTTTAATTTATTTGAGAGCAACAGACACAGAGAGAAAGACAGATAGAGGGAGAGAGAGAGTGGGTGCGCCAAGGCTTCCAACCTCTGCAAACGAACTCCAGATGAGTGCACCCCCTTGTGCATCTGGCTAATGTGGGACCTGGGGAACCGAGCCTCGAACCGGGGTCCTTAGGCTTCACAGGCAAGCGCTTAACCGCTAAGCCATCTCTCCAGCCCTGTAAGCTACTTTTTAAAAACATTTTAGAGAGAATCTGGCTTTTAAATTGGGTATCTTAGTTCTTTCAGCTAAAGCTAGGACAAAGATATTCAATGTTCCACTATTTGATTACTGGGTAGAAGGATATAAACAGAGAAAAGTACCAGAATCTTATCCTCCGAAAATAATATGTACAAGTATGAGTAGTAGGCAGAGTTGGATTCAGATGAGTACCATAACAGGCTGATGAGATGGCTCAGCAGTTAAAGGCGCTTGCTTGCAAAGCTTAGCAGGCTGGGCTCAATTTCCCAGTATCCACATAAAGTCAGATACACAAAGTGGCACATACATCTGGAGTTCATTTGTAGAGGCTGGAGGCTTTGGTGTGACCATTTTCTCTGTCTCTTTTCTCTCTCTCTGTGCTTGCAAATAAATAAATAAGATACTCTTTTTCTAATGTATATTTTATTTATTTTATAAAGAGAAAGAGGCAGAGAGAGAGAATGGGTGCGCCAGGGCCTCTAGCCAATGCAAACAAACTCTAGATACGTGCGCCCCCTTGTGCATCTTACGTGGGTTCTGGAGAATCAAACCGGGATCCTTTGGCTTTACAGCCCAACACCTTAACCATTAAGCCATTTCTCCAGCTCAAATAAGGTACTCTTTAAAAGCTAGAAGTGTGGTGCATATATCTGGAGTTTGTTTGCAATGGCTAGAGGACCTGGCATGCCAACTCTCTCTCTCTCTCAAATAAATAAATGCATTTTTTTAAAGTCCCCCCCCCCCAGGTAGGGTCTCACTCTGGTCCAGGCTGACCTGGATTTAACCATGTAGTCTCAGGGTGGCCTTGAACTCATGAGGCGATTCTTCTACCTCTGCCTCCGAGTGCTGGGATTAAAGGCGTGTGCCACCACACCCGGCCAGAAGCATTTCTTTTTTAAACTTAACTTAGCAGTCTCCTCAACAAAGAGTCCTGGATTCTTGTCTTCAGAGATATTTAATAAGAACTGACTGCTAATAATGAAAAAAATGAAAAATGAAAGAAAAATTACTCCTTAGATCATGTAAAATAAAACCTACAGGATTTATACCTTCCTACTACATCTCTGTATTTTTTTTCATGCTAAATACAACCTTCCCCCCCCCCCCCCAGGTAGGGTCTCACTCTGGTCCAGGCTGACCTTGAACTCAAGGTGATCCTCCTACCTCTGCCTCCCGAGTGCTGGGATTAAAGGCGTGCGCCACCACGCCCGGCTCTAAATACAACCATTTTTGATAAAGGTTTCAATGAACCGTGCAACCAATTTTTTGTTTTATAAAAGAAAAAGCTCCAAAAACACGAAGTTCCATTTCTTCTCCTACTTGGATCAAAGGAAATACTTAACAGTTAAAGCTGAAACCGTTTAACCACATATTTCCTTCAGTTCTGATAAGTGCATATTCCTTTCCACATCATAAATTTATTGTTTGGTTTTTTTGTTGTTGTTTTGGTTTTTCGAGGTACGGTCTCTAGCCCAGGCTGACCTGGAATTGAATATGTAGTCTCAGGCTGGCCTTGAACTCACAATGATCTCTGCTTCCCGGGTGCTGGGATTAAAAGCATGAGTCACTTTGCCCAGCTTGGCATATTCTTTTGGTGGTTTGTGTTTTTAGACCATCCCTTAAGGCCCAGGCTGGCTTCAAGCTTGTATGTAGACAATACTGATCTTGAACTGATTCACCTGCCTCCACCTTCCAAGGGCTGCGATCACTGACATGTGCCACCAAGTATAGCTGTAAATTTAAAACTCCATCAATAAGCATTTAGTTAAATAAGTGACTATGTTGACCTCATGCTCAACACTTCATAAAACCTAAAAACCAGCATCTCTTTCTGACCTCAAGAAACTTGACTTACTAGATCTCCAATGAAGATCTCCCACTCTTAGTGTAGTATTTCACTTATCAATGAACATAACTTCCATTCTCAGTGTAACATTTCACCCATCAAAGGTTCTTATATTAAATGCTTAAACTAACCATAGATAGTATTTTCATGTAATAACAAAGAAAGGTTAACTTCATGCTTCTTTTAAAAAAAGTCTTTTTTTTTCTTTTCTTTTAAAAAATATTTTATTTATTTATTTGGGAGACAGAGTGATGCAGATAGACAGAATGGGCAGCATGACCTCCAGCCACTGCAAATGAACTTCAGATTCATTTGCCACCATGTGCACCTGGTTTACATGGATACGGGGGAATTGAAACTGGGTCCTTAGACTTTACAAGCAAGCACCTTAACAGCTAAGCCATCTCTCTAGACCCTTGTGTGTGTGTGGGGGGGGGTGGGGGGTGGGTATGTATTAGAGAGAAAGAGGCAGAGAGAGAGAGAATGGGCACACCAGGGCCTCCAGACACTGCAAATCAACTCCAGATGCATGTGTCCCCTTGTGCATCTGGTTTATGTGGGTCCTGGAGAGTCAAACCGGGATCCTTTGGCTTTGCAGGCAAACAATCGCTAAGCCATCTCGCCAGCACCCCCCAACAGGTCGTTTAAAATTTTTATTTTATTTACTTATTTATTTGAGAGAGGCAGGGAGAGAAATAGGGAGGGAGAGAGAGAGAAAGAGACGGGGGGGGGAGGGAATGAGGGAGAGAATGGGCATGCTACAGCCCTCAGCCACTGCAAACAAACTCTGGATGCATGCACCCCCTTGTGCATTTGGCTTACGTGGGTCCTGGGGAACCAGATCTGTGTCCTTTGGCTTTGCAGGCAAGCACCTTAACCACTAAGTCATCTTTCCAGCCCTCATGCTACTTTTAACAAGATTTTTATATTCTTTTAATTTTTTATTTATTTATGGTGGCGCACACCTTTAATCCCAGCACTTGGGAGGCAGATGTAGGAGGATCGCCATGAGTTCAAGGCCACCCTGAGACTACAGAGTTAATTCCAGGTCAGCCTGGACCAGAGTGAGACCCTACCTCGAAAAACCAAATAAATAAATAATTTTTTATTTATTTATTACAGACAGAGAGCGGGAGAGGAAGAGAGAAATAGAGAATGGACACGCCAGGTTCTCTAGCCACTGCAAACGAACTCCAGATACATTTTCCACCATGTGCATCTGGCTTATGTGGGACCTGGGGAATAGAACCTGGGTCCTTAGGATTCGCAGGCATATGCCTTATCTACTAAGCCATCTCTCAAGCCCAGGTTTTTAAATCATAAATGGTTTAGATCTTTAAAAATTAAAGATTCCAGCCGGGCATAGTTGTGCATGCCTTTAATCCCAGCACTCGGGAGGCAGAGGTAGGAGGATCATAGTGAGTTTAAGGCCACCCTGAGCCAACAGAGTGAATTCTAGGTCAGCCTGAATTATAGTGAGATTCTATCTTGCAAAAACACCCCCCCCCAAAAAAAAACACAACAAGAATTAAAGATTCCAGCGGGGCATGTCGCACATGCCTTTTAATCTCGGCACTTGGGAGGTAGAGATCAGAGGACCACCATGAGTTCGAGAACACCCAAGACTACATAGTGAATTCAGGGTCAGCCTGGGCTAGAGCAAGACCCTACCCTGAAAAACAAAACAAAACAAACAAAAGAATTGAAGATTCCAAATTTTTTAAAAGCAAATTTGTTACTTTATAAATCTTTCATGACAAAGAAGGCCACTGAGCTGTTTGGGGAAATTTCTAAATGGCTTTAGAAAAGGCCTCATGCATAATGAAGACAAATGTCTGGAATCCTAATTAAAAAATAACTTAGATGATCCTGAAGTAAGTACAGTTTTATGTGTAAATCATCAGAGTTTTGTACTTTTATACATTCATGAACACCAAACCTCAAAGCCTGAAGAAAATGCTGTCTCTTAACAGTTTGGTATTTTGTAATGTTAATTTAATAATGTCATTTAAACACAAAGACATTTTTTCACTGAAATGATGCCTTATTTAAAACTCTGAAAAGAAAACTTGGACTATGACCCAGAAATTAAACCAAGAAATTATAGAAAAATAAAGTATTTTATACACAATGGATTCTATGCAGCCAGGCAAACAGACTGGGGAAATGGGTCAGTAGTTAAGGGTGTTTGCTTGCAAAGCCTGCCAACCCAGGTTCAATTCCCAGCATCTATCTAAAGCTAGATGCAAAGTGGATGTTGTAATACCAACACACCTACAACAATGTGAGGCAGAGCAAGAATACTAAGAAGCTCATAGGCCAGCTAACACAACCATTTGCAGTCTGGCAGCTCAACTGCAGTAGCAAGAGACCCTGCCTCAAAGGTACAACACAGACACCTCAAAGTTGTCCTTTGACTTTCACACATAGCACATGTGCTCATACATACATATGTACACACACAAATAAATAAAATACCTTTTTAAAAGAATAAACAGATGCAGCTAATAATGCAAAAGCAACAAAACAGTTTATCTTTCCAAAGACTAAATAAATACCACAGAATGAGACTTCGAAGAAGGTGATACCCTCATAATTTCTCTTTTTTAAAATATTCATTTAAGGAGAGGGAGAAAGAGAATAGGTATGCCAGGACTTCTAGCCACTGCAAACAGTTTCCAGATGCATGTACCACTATGTACATCTGGTTTACATGGGTCCTGGGGACTCAAACCTGGGTCCTTAGGCTTTGCAGGCAAGCACTGTAACTGTTGAGTCATCTCTCCAGCCCTTGCCTTTGTAAAAAACTGTCATTATTTAATTTATGAACTGCTTAAAATTCAAGATTCTTTTGGAAATCAAACTGCTTGATTTTTTAAAATTTATTTTTATTAAGCTCATCCCCTGTATCTATGCTTTTCAACTAACAAAGTGCAAAGTTCTCTGGTAGAGAAGTTTAAAAAAATGCAAATGCAGGGCTGGATAGATGGCTTAGTGGATAAGTGCTTGCCTGTGAAACCCAAGGACCCTGGTTCAAAAAAAAGAAGTTTGCAATAATTTTTATCTGGTAAGTGATACCTCTTAAGAGCTCCACATGAAAACATTTTTTTTAGAGGTAGGGTCTCACTCTAGCTCAGGCTGATCTGGAATTCACTATGTAGTCTCAGGGTGGCCTCAAACTCATGGCGATCCTCCTACCTCTGCCTCCCAAGTGCTGGGATTAAAGGTGTATATCACCTTTAATAGAATAGACAATTATATGTGGGTGTCCAGTAATCTGACAAGAGATCTGAGCTGATATAATAGATATCATGGCCACCAATAATACTGTGATATTTAAATCTAGAGGTGAGGAAGACAGATTTTCCAAGGAATAAGAAGAAAATGGGGACTGATGAATTTCCTGGTGGAAGCTCAACTTTTACATGTTGTATAGAAGAATCCTCTATAGTAAACTGAACAACCAATGAAATAAAAGAAAAACATTAAATAATGGGCAAAGTTTCTCCTTTGATAACTGCATTATATATTTAAGTATATGATGGGTTCACTTAAGATTTTAGCACTACTTTTATTTAAAGCAGAAGGGTTTGGTTTGCTTTTCTATTTCTACCCCCACCTCCTTGCTATTTTTATTTTTTAAGTAATTTTTCTTTGTTTATTGACAGAGAGAGAGAATGAATACGGGCATGCCAAAGCCTCTAGCCACTGCAACTGAACTATAGATGCAAGTGTGTCTGGCTTTATGTGGATACTGGGGAATCAAACCTGGGCTCTTAGGCTTTGCAGGCAGGCATCTTAACTGCTAAGCCATCTCTCCAGCCCATCTTTGGTATTTCTGAGATAGGGTTTGACTATGTAGCCCTGGCTGACCTAGAACTTGCTATTCACTCAGACTAGTAGCCCAGGCCAGCCTCAAACTCACAGCAATCTTCTCACCTCCACCTCTGGAGTACTGGGACTTTAAATCTGTGCTTGTGTCTTGTGATACCAGGACAAAAAATCTTAATCTGAACTTCTGAAAACTCTTAAAGAGGTTTGAATTTATGTTTCACTAAGACCAGAAATTTCATAAAATTCTGTGTAAACATTACCTTTAAGTCCATGTGCATTTTTTAAAAAATATTTTCTTTTTGTTTATTTGGCAGGGAAAGAGAGAGAATGGGTGTGCCAGGGCCTCCAGCCACTGCAAACAAACTTTAGACGCGTGTACCCTCTTGTGTATCTGGCTAATTATGGGTCCTAGGGAATTGAACCTGGGTCCTTTGGCCTTGTAGGCAAACACCTTAATCGCCAATCCAACCCTCCAGCCCCCCCCCATGTGCATTTTTAAATATAGATGTTTATATATTTTTATTTATTTATGTATTTGCAAAGAAAGAAACAGAGAGATAATGGGCATGACAGGGGCTTTGTATATCTGGCTTTACATGGGTACTGGGGAACTGAACCTGGGGCGCTTGGCAGGCTTTGTAAGCAGGCGATTTTGTTGTTGTTGTTGAGGTAGAGTCTTGCTCTGACTCACACTGAACTGGAATTCACTACAGATCTCAGATTGGCCTTGAACCCATGGTTATACTCCCACCTCTGCCTCCCAAGTGCTAAGACTAAAAGTGTGTGCCTACCTTTTTAAAAAATTTATTTATTTTATATGAGAGAGAAAGAGAAAAATGGAGTGCCAGGGCCTCCAGCCACTGCAATCAAATTGTAGATATCTGTACCACCTGTGCACATGCATGACCTTGTATGCATGTTTCACCTTGTGCACATGGCTTATGTGGGTTCTGAGGAGTTGAACCTGGGTCCTTAGGCTCCACAGGCAAATGCCTTAACCGCTAAGTCATCTCTATAGCCCATAAGCAAGCACCTTTAATGGCTGAGTTATCTCCCCAGTCTCCATGTGTTGCATTTTTTTAATTTATTTTTTATGTGTTGCATTTTTAAAGGAATATTATTGCTTTAATTAGATTCTCAAAGGGGTTTGCAAAGGAAAACGGACTCAACTAGGATGGTAAAAACTCTGCTTATCTTCCCTTACAGAGACCAAGGTGGTTCAAGCACACAGCTTGAAATGACAAACTGTCTTCATTTTGTTTTTCTTCATTTAGAACTCACTTTTGTATATGTGTGGTTCTGGAGATCAAATTTAACACTCTACCATTGAGCTGCATCCTTAGTCCCAAATACTTCTTTTTAAAAATGTTTTTTATTTATTTATTTGGGGCAGGAGGGCCAATAGAAAATGAGTACACCACAGCCTCTAGACACGGCAAATGAACACCAGATGCATGCACCACCTTGTACAGCTGACTTATGTGGGTACTGGGGAATCGAACTTGGGTCTTTGGGCTTTGCAGGCAAGTACTTTAAACCACTAAGCCATCTCTCCAGCCCCCAAACTTTTTATAATAGCTAAAAAAATTAGTGAACCCTTATTTTGAAATTTAAGAAAAGGGGTATGAGAAATTTCAGTTAATTTCTCATTTATTAACCTGTACAAATGCTTCCTTCTTGGAGGTTGTAAAAGCTACTTACTCTAAGAATAACTAAATTTGGACTAGGAAGTGGCATCTTTATCCCAACTGTCTTTTTCTCTCCACTCTTAAGAGTAGACAGACTCTTTCTAGGTCCTACATTACTAAAAGACCCCCTGCACATCAGTACTGAGTCACAAAATCATTATATGCACAGAAACCAACCTCAGAAAGAAACAAAGACCTCATCCTCAAATAAGAAAAGAAATACAAAATAAAACACAAATAAATCCCTTTCATTCAAATGGAAAGGGCATTTCATTTCTCTGTAATAACCTGATAAAATGTACATGTCTGTGATGCATCTATAAAATGGGGTACTGGGAAAACATTAAGAAGGAATGATCATTACCTCTTAGGTTCAGAATAAACATTTAAATATTAGTAGAAGAGGATAAAGTAGGTAAAATTCATGACTGGGCATGGTGGGTACTCAGGAGGCCAAGCATAACTGCGCATTCAAGGCAATCCTGAGAGACTACACAATGAATACCAGCCTGGACTAGAGCAAGACCCTACCTCGAAAAACAATAGAAAAAAAAAATCATTTTTTTCTTTATTTATTTGCAACAGGGAGAGGGGAAGGAAAGAGAAGAGATAGAGACACAGAGAAAATGTGAATAAGAATATAGATGCGCCAAGGTCTCTTGCCACTGCAAACAAATTCCAGGTGCAAGGGCCACATTGCACATCTGGCTTTACATGGTTACTCAGGAATTGAACCCTGGCTTCCAGGCTTTGAAAGCAAACACCTTTAACTGCTGAGCTATTTTCACAGCCTTCACATATTTTTTTTTTTCTCTTAGTTACTTTGCATTATTTCCAAATTTTGTTGGTTTTGAGAGTCTTGCTATAAGCCCAGTTGCCCTTGAACTTACCATCTTCCTTTCTCTACCTCTTGAGTGCAGGGATTATGTGTGTGCTACCATGCCTGGCCTTCAAACTACTTTTCACTTAGCATCAGAATCCTTACATTTAAATCAGAACTAAAAATACCTCCTTTACTAGACAAGTAAACTTTCTTAAAATGTATGAAACATAAAACACCACAGAAACAGTGCATACAAATACATTTTCATCAGTGTTTTACGTGGCTTTTTTTTTCCCCCTGAAGAACCTACTTTTTCCCCCCAGACAATGAACAGTTGTTCCTACCCACAAACCAATGAATCATCAGACAACTGGTAATGCTAGCATGGCTGGAGACACCCAGGAAAACAAGATATTCCTCTGAAGAAGTACATAACCTGCTGTTAGCTGTAATAATTTCTGTAGACTACTGAACAGATTCCTTTAGAAAATACTTGCTTCTGGGTTGGAGAGATGGGGGCTGAGCTACATAGGGAAATCCTGTCTCAAAAAGTTAATCGGGGCCGAGATTGCTTAGAGGCTGAGGCGCTTGCCTATGAAGCCTAAGGACTCCTGTTTGACTCTCCAGGTCCCATGTAAGCCAGACACAGTGACACAAACGCACAATGTTGCACATATGCACAAAGGGGCGCATGCATCTGCAATATGATTGCAGTGGCTCAAGGCCCTGGTGTGTTGATCCTCTATCATATAAAAAAGTAATCAAACTCAGATTTTTCAAGAATACATGAGGGGTTGGGTAGATTGCTCAGCACAAGCATGAGTGCCTGATTTACCCTGAGTTTGATTTCCTAGCACCCATGTAAACAGCTGGGAGTGGCCACTCACACCCATAACCCCATTCCTGTTGGTGGGAATGGAGACCTGAGAATCATTAGGGATTACTGGTAACCTAGTCTGAAAATGGCAGCACTGGGTTCAGTGAGACTCTCAAGGAAGTACCGAGATGAGTGAATGACAGGAATGGACACCTAAAATTCTCTGGTTTTCACACAACAGTGCACAGGATGCAGGAACCCACACACATATGTGAATATACACACACTACATACTAGACATGCAAAAAAAAAAATACATGACAATTGGACATAGTGGCTCACCTTTAATCCCAACACTTGGGAAGTACAGGCAAGAGGATCAGGAGTTCAAGGTCACCCTACAAAGTTCAATACTAACCTGGGCTACATGAAACCCTGTTTCCAAAAACAAGGGGGGGGGGGAGACTGAAGAGACTGCTTAGCAGTTAAAGGTATTTGCTTACAAAGCCTGATGCCCTTGATTCAGATCCCCAGTACCATGTAAAGCCAGATACACAAAGTGGCACATGTATCATGTTTGTAGTAATAGGCAGTCCTGGTGTGCTCATTCATATTATGCAGGTAACTCCGTAACTCCCTCCCTGCTCCCCTGAGGTAGGGTCTCATTCTAACCCAAACTGACTTGGAATTCACTACATAGTCTCAGGGTGGCCTTGAACTCACAGTAATCCTCCTACCTTGGCCTCCTGAGTGCTGAGATTAAAGGCATGCCCCACCACATCTAGCCTTCATTCATATTCTCTCTTTCTCTCTCAAGTAAGTAATTTTTAAAAGAGCTATGTGTGGTGGATCACTTCGAGTTAAAAAAAAATAGCCTGGGGGGACTGGAGAGATGGCTCAGTGGTTAAGGAGAGTGTCTATAAAGTCTAAGGACCCAGATTCGATTCTCCAGATCTCACATAAGCCAGATACACATGGTGACACATGTATCTCGAATTTGTATGCGGTGGCTAGAGGCCCTGGCATGGCCATTGTCCCCCTCTCTCTCTCTCTTAATAAATAAATAAAAATCTTAAAAAAAAAAAAAAAGAAAAAAGACAGCCTGGGTTACAAAGCAAGTTTCAGGTCAGCAAGGGCTAGAGTGAGACCCTACGTCGGGGGAAGGGGGGACACAAGGAGAGATGGCTTAATGGTTAAGGCACTTGCCTGCAAAGCCAAAGAACCCAGGTTCAATTCCTCAGGACCCACATAAGCCAGATGCACAAGGGGGCACATGCATCTGGATTCGTTTTCAGGGGCTGGAGGCCCTTGTGTGCCCATTCTCTCTCTCCACCTGCCTATTTCTCTCTCAAATAAATAAATAGAATAAATTTTTTAAAAAACTTTAAAATTGCTGAGGCAGGAGAGATATTGGCTTAGCAATTAAGGTACTTGCCTACAAAGCCTAACAACCCAGGTTCCATTCCCCAGTACCCATATAAAGGCAGATGCACAAAGTGGTGTGTGCTTGGAGTTCATTTGCAGTGTGGCTGGAGGCCCTGGCACACCTATTCTGTCTACTCTCACCTCACTATCTCTCTTTACTTGCAAATAAATAGATAAATAAATAAAGCATTTTTGGGGCTAGAGAGATAGCTTAACAGTTAAGACACTTGCTTGCCTGTGAAGCCTAAGGACCCATGTTTAACTCTCTAGATCCCATGTAAGCCAGATGCACAAGGTGACACAAGCGTTAAGGTTATGCACACGCATCTGGAGTTCAAATACAGTGGCTAGAGGCCCTGGCATGCCAGTTCTCTCTTAAATGAAAGTTTACAAAATTTGGAACATTTTGTTTTCTTTTAATTAGCATTCTAAGTTTTCTTGAACTCACTAAATTTAAAAGATTATTATTGTAAGCCAGGCATGGTGGCACACACCTTTAATCCCAGAACTGAGGAGGCAGAGGTAGGAGGATCACTGTGAGTTCAAGGCTACTCTGAGATTTCATAGTGAATTGCAGGTCAGTCTGGGCTAGAGACACTACTTAGAAAAGAAGAAGAAAAATGAAAAGAGAAAAGAAGGGAAGGGGAAGGGGGAAGGGGGAAGGGAAGGAAAAGGAAAGGAGCAGAAAACAGAACATTTTTGTAGCTGGCCTTCAATGATCCCATCCTCTTGGAATTCACACCCAAGTATAATTCCCCTTGCTGTTGAATGTGGGCTAGACTTAGTGACTAGCTTCTAATGAATAGAAGTAACACAAATGACTCCAGAAGTAGTCATTAAAAGCATGGTGACTACATTCTTTTTCTGTTTGGAGAGAACATGTGCCTAGGAAAAGAAGCCATGTGAGCTTGGAGGTGGTACTTTGCTCTAGTCAATTCTTCAGAGACTATTCAGCCCCCACCAACAGTGTGACTGACTGCAACATGGCAGCCCCTGAGCCAGAACTACACAACCATACCACTTCCATATTCCTGAAAAGGGTCAGAAGATAACTTAAAAAAAATTATTTGCAAGCAGAGAGAGATAAAGACACACACAGAGAGAGAGAGAGAGAGAGAGAGAGAGAGAGAGAGAGAGAGAGAGAGAGAGAGGGAGAAAATAAATAAATGGGCATGCAAGGCCTCCAGCCACCCCACCAAACCAACTCTTCAGACATATGTGCCACTGTGCATCCGGCTTAATGTGGATACTGGGGATTTGAACCCAGGTTGTTTGGCTTTGTAGGCAAGTACCTTCACTGCTAAGCCATCTCTCCAGCACTGAATGTTTTTTATTAAAAAAAATATTTAAATATTTTATTTATTTGAAAGAGAGAATGTCAGGGTCTTTGGCCACTGCAAACAAACTCCACATGTATGCATCACTTTTTGCATCTGGCTTTATGTGGGTACTAGGGAAATCAAACTTGGACTAGCAGGCTTCTCAAGCAAGAACCTTCAACTGCTAAGCCATCTTCCCAGCCCTGAAAACCACTTTTATTTATTTGCACATTTGTGTGTGTGTGTATATATCTGTATGGGCACACCAGGATCTCCTGCCACTACAAATATATAACTAGATGGACCTTTTTTTTTTTTTTTGCATCTGGCTTTACAGGAGTCTGGGGACTTGAACCTGGGTCTGGCAGGTTTTCAAGCAAATGTCATTAACCAATGAGCCATCTCTCTAGCCCACCAGGGAACTTTTTGGAGTGACTCAAACATTACCTCAGCCATGATGGCATTTACATGTGTGTATATATTTGTCAAATTAGATGTATTTTGTTATACTTAAATTATACTACAATGAAGTTGATCTTTTGGGGACTAGGAAGACTGCTCAGTGGTTAAAGGTGTTGCTTGCAAAGCCTGAGGGCCTAGGTTCAATTCTTCAGCCACCCACATCAGCCAAACTCAAAAAGTAGCACAAGGGCTGGAGAGATGGCTTAGCAGTTAAGTGCTTGCCTATGAAGCCTGAGGATCCCTGTTCAAGGCTCGATTCTCCAGGACCCACGTTAGCCAGATGCACAAGGGGGCGCACGCATCTGGAGTTTGGTTTGCAGTGTCTGGAGGACCTGGTGCGCCCACTCTCTCTCTATATCTGCCTCTTTCTCTCTCTCTGTTGCTCTCAAGTAAGTAAAAATAAACAAAAAAAAAGTTTAAAAAAGAAAAAAAGTAGCACAAGTCTCCAGCATTTGTTTGTAGAGGAAAGAGGTCCTGGTGCAACAAATAAACAAATAAATGATCAACTTTAATGTTTTAAGCGTGTATGCATTAGTGTACCTATGTACCAGAGTCATTTGTTATTGGAAATGAATGCCTTCCCAGCTTTAAATGGATGGATGGGGAATTAAAGTTGGGTTGGTAGGCTTTGTAAGCAAGTGCCTTTAACCACTGAGCCATTCCTCCAAGGTGCTCTTTTTTTTGAGACAGGTTCCTGCTCTAGCTGACCTAGAACTTTATAGCTACAAGCTGGCCTTGAATTCAAGAGGATTCTCCTACCTCAGTTTGCACCAGCACACCTTCCAAATTGATTGTCTTTTGAGGGGGGAGGGGCTTGAGGTACAGTCTTTGCTCTAGCCCAGGCTGATCTGGAATTCACTATGCAGTCTCAGGCTGACTTCAAAATCACAGCAATCCTCCTACCTCAACCTCTTGAGTGCTGGGATTAAAGGTGTGTGCCTCCATACCTGGCCAAGTTGATCTTTTTTTAAAGGCCACTGACCTCTTGAGATAAATCAATGTAGGGTTCCTTTAAAAAAAAAAAAAAAAAAAAAAAAGCAGGGTTTAGTGGCGCACTCCTTTAATCCTAGTACTTGGGAGGCAGAGGTAGGAGGATCATGAGATTGAGGCCACTCTGAGACTATATAGTGAATTCCAGGACAGCCTGAACTAGAGTGAGACCCTACCTCAAAAAACAAAACACACACAAACAACAACAACAACAACAAAAAACAGTGTCTTAGGTACAAGAGTTACGGTGGGTAGGAAGTAAACAGAAACTACAATAGCTACCACCAACTAACTACTCATATGCCCTAAACTGAGAGAACTTGCTCCCTATTCCTTCCTATCTTTCCTGTCTCAAGTATGACAATTTTCAGTTGCTCTAGTCCAGAAAGTGGGATCATTCTTAACTCCTCTTTCCCAACCACAACATCCAATCCATAAACAAGTCCAGTTGGCTTTGTTGCAGAACACATCCATCTCTCATGACCTCACCTGCCACCATCATACTATATTACTAACACTACTCCAACAGCCAAACTAGCTGCTCCACTTCATTCCTGCCCCCTACTCTATTATCAACCCAGAAGCCAGAGTGATCCTGTCAAAACCTAACATAAACCGTATCATTTGTTTGGTCAAAACCCAAAGCCAGGATGATAGTGGTGTGTTTCCAAAAAGAAGCCATGGGTGTAAATACCCCCAGCAGCACAGGCAAGCAGCATTTTGAAGTGAAAAAGTGGAACCAGTTGACCTTTGGGCCTTGAATATTGTGGTTGATAACTGTGCCATCTGCAGGAACCACATTATGGATCTTTGTATACAATGTCAAGCTAACAGACATCTGCTACTTCTGAAGAGTGCACCATTGCATGGAGAGTCTGTTACCATGCTTTGCACTTCCACTGCATATCTTGCTGGCTCAAAACGCGGTTGGTGTGCCCATTGGGCAACAGAGAGTGGGAATTCCAAAAGTACAGGCACCAAAAAAAGAATCCCTCCATCAATCCTAACTGTTTTGTTACTCATTTAGTGACTTGAATTCCTGATGATCATAATTAGACAGAACTGTGGCTTTTCAGTTTGCTGTTCTGGCAGTCATACTGTACTTTGTGTTAAATAAAGTCCAGTAGGATTTGAGAACAGAAAAAAAAAAAAAAAGAAAGAAAGAAAAAAAAAGAAAACCTACACTATGTTTCACTCAGAATAAGAGATAAGAGTCCATGTTATAGTCAGGCATGGTGACACACACCTTTAATCCTAGCACTCGAGAGACAGAAATAGGATCACTGTGAGTTTGAGGCTAGCCTGGGACTACAGTGAGTTCCAGGTCAGCCTGAACTGGTGTGAGACTACCTGGGGGGGGGGGGAGGCAGGGGAAGAGTCCATGACATTACAATGATCTACCATGTTCACATAAACCAACTCCTTGTTATTTCCCTGATATCTTCTACTTTCCCCCCTTTTCTCAGTCTACTCTAGCCATATTAGTCCGCTTTCTGTTCAATATACAGTGCATGCTTTCATTCTGAGGCCTTTACAATGCTATTTTCTCTTTGTGGAACATACTTTTTTTCCAAATACCTGCTTAGCTCATCATTCCCTAAGATCCCTAAGTCTCGGCTCTAATGTGAACTTCTTTGCCCAGATTTAATATTGCAAATATTGCTGAGCACAGTGGTGCACACCTTTAATCCTAACACTTGGGAGGCAGAGGTAGAAGGATCATTGTGAGTTCGAAGCCAGCCTGAGATTACACAGTAAATTCCTGGTCAGCCTGGGCTAGAGAGAGATCCTACCTTTAAAAAAAAAGAAAGAAAAAGAAAGTAGGGAAGGGGCTGCAGCTATGGTCCAGCAGTTAAGGTACTTGCCTGCATAGTCAAAAGACCCAGGTTCGGGGCTGGAGAGATGGCTTTGCGGTTAAGCGCACTTGTCTGTGAAGCCCAAGGACCCCGGTTCGAGGCTTGACTCCCCAGGACCCACGTTAGCCAGATGCACAAGGGGGTGCACGTGTCTGGAGTTCGTTTGTAGTGGCTGGAGGCCCTGGCGTGCCCATTCTCTCTGCTTCTCTCTATCTGCGTCTTTCTGTCCCTCTCTGTCTCTCTCAAATAAATAAATAAATAAACAAAAATAACAACAACAACAAAAAAGACCCAGGTTCGACTCCCCCCAGTACCCACATAAGCCAGATGCACAAGGTGGCACATGCATTTAGAGTCTGTTTGTAGTGTCTAAGAAGCCCTGGTACCCCATTCTCTATCTGCCTCTACCTCTCTCTCAAATAAAGTTTTTTTTGTTTTGTTTTTAAAGTGGGGTGGGGGGCTGGAGAGATGGCTTACCCCCCCCCCAGGTAGTCTCACACCAGTTTGGCGTTTGCATGCAAAGCCAAAGGATCCTGGTTCGATTCTCCAGGACCCATGTAAGCCAGATGCACAAGGGGACACATGCATCTGGAGTCTGTTTGCAATGGCTGGAGGCCCTGGCATGCTCATTCTCTCCCTCTCTCTTTCTCTCTCTTTGCCTCTGCCTCTTTCTCTCTATTAAATAAATAAAATATAAAAAAAAATAAATAAAGTGGGGCAGGCTAGAGAAATGTCTTAGTAGTTAAGTCACTTCCCTGTGAAGCCTAAGAACCCAGGTTCAATTCCCCAGTACCCATGTAAGCCAAATGCACAAGATGGTTCATATGTCTGGAGTTCATTTGCGATGGCTAGAGGCCCTGGTATGCCCATTCTCTCTCTATCTTCCTCTCTCTCTCAACACTCTCTCAAATAAATAAGTTCTTAAAAATAATGGGCTGGAGAGATGGCTTAGCGGTTAAGACACTTGCCTGCAAAGCCAAAGGACCCAGGTTTGACTCCCCAGGACTCACGTTAGCCAGATGCACAAGGGGGCACACACATATGGAGTTCATTTGCAGTGGCTGGAGGCCCTGGTGTGCTCATTCTCTCTCTCTCTACCTGCCTATTTCTGTATCTCTCTCTCTCTCAAATAAATAAATTGAAAATAAAATATTAAAAAAAGTTTAAAATAACTGTAAATATTCCTGCTTACAGATAAGTAAAAATAAATATATTGCTTAAAAAGTAAGTGGGTTGAAATGGGGTAGCACTCCTGTAATCATAGCACTTGGGAGAGATAAGCAGATCAGGAATTTAAGGTCATCCTCTGCTACATAGTCAGTCTAAGGCCAGCCGGACCTACGTTAAACTGTCTCCCAAAAAGAAAAAAAAGGGGTCTGGAGCGAAGGCTCAGTTGGTAAAGTACTTGCCACACAAGCATTAGGAATTCAGTTGGATCCCCAGCACCCATGTAAATGCCAGGTATGGTAGTGTGCACCTGTAATCACAGCATTTGGGGAAGTGGAGACAAGCAGATTCCCTAGGGCAAACTGGCTAGCTAGACGAGGTCAACTAGTGACCTCTGTATTCAGGAAAAAAATGACTCAATAAATAATGTGCTGGTAGTGGTGGCACATCCCTTTAGTCATAGCACTTGGGAGGCTGAAGTAGAAAAAATGCTGTGAGTTAGAGGTCTGAAGTTAATACTGGGTATCTTCTATCATTCTCCACCTTATGTACTGAGGTAGGTTTCTCACTTGAACCTAGAGCTTGCCAATTCTGCTAGTCTACTAGCCAGTTTCCCCTAGGGATCCTGTTACCACCTCCTGAGTCCTGAGTGCTAGATTTACAGGTGGACTGTCATGGCCACCTGACATTTATATAGGTGCTGAGGATCTGAACCCCAATCTTCATGCAAGTGCATTTACTGAGCCATCTTTCCAGGCCAGTTTTCTTTTTTAAACAGAGTCCTATGTTACCCAGACTGAGCCTCATAGCACTCCTAGGCTCAGTTATTTTCTTTGTTTCAGCCTCCCAAACTCTGGGACTACAGCATGTACTATGCTATGCCTCGCTCTAAGGAAATGTTTTGAGCAAGGAAAAAAGAATTTAATCACATATACATGCATGAAACAGAAAAAAACAATAATCTTAGTGACTTCACAAGCTCTTCCTTATATGTAATCACTAACACTGTAAAATATGCAACATTTGCTTTTACTTTTCCAATTAGACAAATTAATACAAAAGAAGCCAATTATATGCTTATTACCATTCTTTAAATCCTGTTGTCTTTTCCCTCTTCCAACCCAAATATTAGTTGTCTAATTACAAAAGACCAAACCTAATTTTATAAAATTAAAGAAAATGAAGTATTTAAATTACTATTTACATGATTTTGCTTCTGGCCTGGAACTCACTACGTAGTCCAGGGGCTGGTCTTGAATTTAAGAGGCATAAGCCACCACGCCCTATGCCTGGCTAGATGTATATTTTGCAAAACATAATAAGTATTATTATTATGCTATTCATGATGACACTTGGAAAAGTAATCCAGCAAGTTGCTAGAAATAGGTATGATAACACCTTACAAGTCAGTCATGGTTGCACACACATACCTGTACTCCCAGCAAGTGGATTAGGAATTCTAAGTCTCTATAAATAACAACAAATGTACTACAAAAGAAACTGGATAAAGACTGAGTATAAAACGGAATCCCCAATTTTTTTCTTCTTTGAATGTTTTTTCATGAAGTCAACTCCTTGACTTCTTGATTAAGGATCAACCAATCCAAGATAGTACTTATTAAAATTTTATCAAATAATATATTTTAATAGCTCTTTCAGCTTTAACATTTCCACCTATATTTTCTATAATTTTCACCTCAACTTCTAACACAAATACTGTAAAGTATCTATTTGAATTCTCAGCTTTTCCTCAAAATGAACAAAATTATTTCCAAGTTAGTTTTCACATTATTTTTCTGAAAATCAAATTAGTTATATTAACAAAATTTTAAAAATACCCATAATCTGTTCCTAATACTATTAATTTTTAAGTTTATAAAGCTTTTCCCCATTTTTATACCACTGTAGTTTCATATTTCAATAACTACAAAAAAATTCTCACCAACACTTTTAAAGGACTGAAACTTTAATAAATGCAGGAAAGCACATTACTTTCCTTATGAACTATAACTACCTGTGATGAATACTATATACATTAAGTTAGTATGAAGTGATATAAAGTCATTGAAATTATTCTTATAATATGAAATAAAAATAAATCTGATGATACACTCCTTATTAAAATGTATGTATCATCAGCCAGTATCTAGTAAGATAATACACAGTATTTTAAATAGCAAAGAAATGTTTCCTACCTTGCCTGCTTCTCTTTCTAAGTCGACATATTCCCGACTAGGTGTTTGTCGCTGTTCTCCCTGCCAGCTGGCCGGAAAAAACTGGAGAGACAGATTGGTTCCTGTAGCCACAAAAGCCTTTTAGAAAAATCAATACAAACAGGATCAGGAGCAGGACATTACATAAATTATGCAAGCAGTCGTTTATTTTTACATCAGTTTATGTCTTAAGCCAGGCAGCATAGAGAATATTAAAAAAAAAAAACTTGCACTCATCATTTTTCTTAAGTATCAAGTTACAAACATCTGATTCCATTTTGAGGACATTTGCCATTGGCTGCTTAAATATAAAATCAGACATGGAATCAATACCTTCTTTCAGGTCATTTTTTTGCTGACGTTAGGACCTAGAATTGCTCATGTCTAACCAGAAACCACTATCCTTGCATATAAAACTTGTATTTTTAAATGTGAAAATCACTGATGATCTAAATACTTTGAATTTTAATACATACCATAATTTAAAGTTGCATAAGTGAGGCATTTTAATTTTTCTTCATTTTCCCTCTCAAGGAAACATTGAATGGTATGCATTGTGCATAAAAAGGCAGTATGTAAGTATAATTTTAAACATGGGTTTTATTTAAAGCCTATGATAAAAAAATCTGTTAGGGGGATTATCTCTCCTATGATAAACTATACATTAACATATGATGTGACAGTATTTCTAAAAATTACATCAATGCTGGGTGTGGTGGCACATGCCTTTAATCCCAGCACTCGGGAGACAGAGGTAGGAAGATCACCGTGAGTTCGAAGCCCCCCTGAGACTACATAGTGAATTCCAGGTCAGACTGGGCTAGAGAGAGACCCTACCTCTAAAAAAAATTTACACCAAAAAATATGTTTTTAAAAATTCTACCTTAGGGGCTGGAGAGATGGCTTAGCGGTTAAGCGCTTGCCTGTGAAGCCTAAGGACCCCGGTTCGAGGCTCGGTTCCCCAGGTCCCACGTTAGCCAGATGCACAAGGGGGCGCACGCATCTGGAGTTCGTTTGCAGAGGCTGGAAGACCTGGCGCACCCATTCTCTCTCTCTCCCTCTATCTGTCTTTCTCTCTGTGTCTGTCGCTCTTAAATAAATAAATAAATAAATAAAAATTAAAAAAAAATTCTACCTTAGGTGAACTGAATCAAGCCATTACAGAGAATATTGCATATTCATCTAATATTTATGAAAGCGTTAGATGGAACAGCTCAAACAATCTAAAGTCATTTCAATAAAGTGCCATTCTGTGTAGCCCCTGAGCAATTTCATTTTTTATTTTCCCTAAAAAAATTTTTTAGATTTATTTTTATTTATTAGAGATGAGAGAATGGGTGCACCAGGGCCTCTAGCCACTGCAAACAAACTCCAGATGCATGCACCATAACATGCATCTGGCTTATGTGGGACCTGGAGAATCGAACCTGGGTTCTTAGGCTTTGCAGGCAAGTGCCTTAACCACTAAGCCATCTCTTCAGCCCTTCCTAAAAAATGTTTTTTTAATATTCTTATTTATTTTACAAGCAGAGAGAGATAGGGAGAAGGGAGAGAGAATGGATTCCTGAAAATACACTCTAGATGCATGTGCCACTTTGTGTATCTGGCTTTGTACATGAGTATTGGGGAATCTAATTGGGTGGTTACTTTTTTGTTGTTTGTTTGTTTTTCTTTTTGGTTTTCCGAGGTAGGGTCTCACTCTAGCTCAGGCTGACATGGAATTCACTACGTAGTCTCAGGGAGGTTGGATGGTTAGGTTTTGCAGGCAAGCTCCTTATCTGCTGAGCTATCTCTCCAGCCAACCCCCTCAAAAAAATTGTTTTAAACAAGCCGGGCATGGTGGTGCACGCCTTTAATCCCAGCACTTGGGAGGCAGAGGTAGGAGGATCACTGTGAGTTCGAGGCCACCCTGAGACTACGTAGTGAATTCCAGGTCAGCCTGAGCTACAGTGAGACCCTATCTCAGAAAACCAAAAAGAAAACATTTTTTAAAACACAGAAATAACATTACTACTCCTCTTTTCATGGAAATTTAAAATGAAACAAGTAAAAAAAGCACATTTAAAAAAACTACATTTTTATCATCTAAATATAAATTCTTTGCTAGAATCAAACAAATATTTATTTGGTTTAATTTACTAATTAAATCCTAAAGCATTTGTTTATAGTCATCATCTGAAAGCAAGGAGTTCACATGTTGGACTTGTTCAAAGTCACAATATTTATTCATTAGCTCTGCAGATGATTAACAACAGTTTACTCATCCCCCATCTCCCCCTCTGGAGAAAGAGGTCTTACTATGCAGCCCAAACTGACCTTCTCTTTCCTCAGCCTCCCAAGTGCTGGGATTGCAAACATATGCTACTGTATCCTGGCTTATTGAGGTAAAAATTATCCTTCCTATTTGTTTTTTTAAATCTAAATATTTTTATTTTATTTATTACTTATTAGAGAGAGAGAGAATGGGTGTGCCAGGGCTTCCAGCCACCACAAACAAACTCTAGATGCATGCACTACTATGTGCATCTGGCTTATGTGGGTTCTGGGGAATCAAACTTGGGTCCTTAGGTCTTTGGAGAGACTAGGGGGAGAATGAAAGAGGCAGACAGAAAACGGGTGTGCCAGGGCCTCTAGCCACTTTGTGCTCTACATGGATACTGGGGAATCAAACCCGGGTCCCTAGGCTTTGCAGGCAAGTCCTTAACTTCTGAACCACCTCTCCAGTCCTTTTGAAAATTTTATTTATTTATTTATTTATTTATTGGCAAGCAGACACACAGAACAATACAGAGATAGAGAGATAGGGAGGGAAGGAAGGAGAGAAGGAGGGCTAGAGGGAGGGAGGGAGAAGCTCCAGGGCCTCTAACTACTGCAAATGAGTTCCAACACATGTGCCATTTTGTATCTATCTGGCTTTATGTGGGTACTCAAGATTTGAACCTGGGCTGTCAGGCTTTAAAAGGAAGTGCCTTTAACCACTGAGTAATCTCTGCAGTCCTATACTTCCTATTTCTATTACTAGTACTGTAGGTACATTTGCCAATCTAACTTCTTTGATGGCATTTCTCTAATCAACCAGCATACCTTATTCTTATGGAAAATGAAAAGGACATCTGGACTGATATAGCTCAATGGTAGAGTGTCTGGCAGCATATACAGGCTCCCTAGGTTTAATTCCTAGCAACACACATACAAAAGGTGACAAATTTTCACTCAGTAGCAGAGGCAAGTAAGTTAAAAAGGAGATATAAAAGGGAAGAGAAAGGAAGGGAGGAGGGTACTTAATAGGTTGGTATTGTATATATGGAACACTCAGGAGCCATAGATTGTTGTTAGAAAATTTTCAGTGCCAGGGATGGGATACCTCCAGTGAGTTGTTGGCCAGGGAGGTCCCTGATGCTCCCAAAACATTATAGGCCATTGCCGAGGCCCTTGGTTTCCCACCAGGAATAGATGGTAAGACCCTATTGCTGAAGACTCCACATACTTGGGCTGCAAGGCCACTGAGTCATTGTGCTGGAACTGAGCTGATAACCTCCTCCATGTAGACCAGCTGACAGAAAGCTGGAAGAAGCCATTCTACATGTATATTTCAATGGGAGAAAGAGATACCACCAGTGAAGATACTCAACAGTGGACACTACAAGCCTTATAATTGGCCAGCCAGCCCAAATGAGCCAACGGGTGCAATAGTGGCATGTCTGTCATGGTGGAAACCAATTACCCTCCAATTGGACTGGAGGTCTGCTCCATGGGGGGAAACATGTCCCTGATACTGAAAACTTAAAACAGGGGTAGTCATGAGCCCTAGGGGTGTAACATCTGCTGATGTCTGGAAAAATGTATATACTATGCTTACCAAACTGCCCAGTAAACACTTCTCTTGATATTTATACCCTTATATTAACGCTACTCTCACTTTGGGTAGAGAATCTTCTTTTTTCAGATGGCAGTGACCTTGGGATGACTGAGAAGGTATCATAGTGCTGGAAAGAAGTGACTGGAGTACTGACTAACATCTCAATCACACCTTCCAAGGCCCAGGGTCTAATGCAGAAGAGGTGGCGGAAAGAATGTAAGAGCCAAAGGAAGGGTAGGAATCCTTACAACGTGCTCCCTCCAGACATAAAATGGCCTGGATATCCATGACCTCATAGTGCCTGACACTACCTACAGAAGACCATCATAAGAGGAGGGAAAGATCGCAACATCAAAATAAAAGAGAGACTTATTGAGAGGGGGAGGGGATATGATGGAGAATGGAATTTCAAAGGGGTAAGTGGGGGGGAGGGTATTACCATGGGATACTTTTTATAATCATGGAAAATGTTAATAAAAATTGAGAAAATAAAAAAATAAAAATAAAAAAGGTGATGAATTTTGAACTGGATATGGTGGCACAATCTGTAATCCCAGTACTTGGGAAGTAAAGGCAGGAAAATCGTAAATTCAAGGCCATCCATCCTTGGCTCTACAGTGAGTTCAAAGGCAGCTTGGACTACATGAGATCGGGTCCATTATCCAACAGAAAAAGAAAAGCAGGCTAGAAGGAAAATTATCTACTCTGTATGTCATGAGGCATACCTCAGTTTCCTCATTTACTGAAGTACTTAGAAAAAGGGCCAAGTAAATGCTATATAAATGCTCCCCATGTAAGAGAAATATCTTTTATCTGTTTATTCTGATTAGCCCAGACTGGCCTCAAAATCAAGGCAAACCTGCTGCCTCAGCTCCCAGCTTAGTTGTCTTTTGAGATTAGGTCTAGTTGGGTGTGGTGACACATGCCTTTAATTCTAGCACTCAGGAGACTAAGGTTAGGAAGACTGTGGTGAGTCCAAGGCCAGTCTAGGTTACAAAGTAAGTCCAGGTCAGCTTGTGCTAGAGTGAGATTCCGCCTCAAAAAAACAAAAACAAAGAAAAAAAAACGTTAAAGGAGAGATCTTGCAATTTTATCTGGGCTAGCTTCAATCTCTTGGGCTCAAGTGATATTTGTCCCTTAGTCTTTCTAGTAATTGAGATTGCAAGCAAATACCAATACACACAGCTTAAGAGAAATTACTTTGAGATCAGTAAGAGCTAACTCTCAGCCTCAGATAAGAAAATTCTCAGAGGAGAATTGCAAGTAAGATTCAGCCAATGAATAAATACCCTATGCTAAAATCCCTGAGACATGTTTCTTCAGTAGTGTGTTCTTCTACCTAATAGCAAATCCTTCCATCTCCAGTGTCCCAAATCAACTGCTAAGACACTGCAGATTATTACCTTACCTGTTGTTTGAATGCCAACATCAGAAGCAAGTTCCTACAGGCAGGTGTGGGTAATGTTACAGGCCTGTAATCCTAGAATTTGGAGGCTGAAGCAGGAAAATCAAGAATTCCAAATCCATCCTTAGCTATGCAACCAGCATTAAGAGGCTAGCCTGGGCTACCTGAGACTGCGTCTTAAAACCACCACCAAAAAAATAAAATGACAAGCAGTTCCACTTTATGTCCATTACCTCTTGCTTACAAAGCCTGCCAGCTCTGGATTTGATTCACCAGCACCCACATAAAGACAAATGCAAAAAGTGACAAATGTGTCTGGTGTTACTTGCATAAGTGAAAAACCCTGGCACTGCACCCTCCTAAAACAAGCAAATAAAAAACTATTCCTCAGCCAGGCATGGTAGCACATGCCTTTAATCCCAGCACCTGGGAGGCGGAGGTAGGAGGATCACCATGAGTTCAAGGCCACCCTGAGACTACATAGTCAATTATAGGTCAGTCTGGGCCAGAGTAAGACCCTACCTTGAGAAACAAAAAAAAAAAAAAAAAAAGAAAGGAAAGAAGGAAGGAAGGGAGGGAGGGAGGAAGGGAGGGAAAGAAAAGAAAAGAAAGAAAGGAAAGGGGAAGAAAGGAAGGAAGGAAGGAAGGAAGGAAGGAAGGAAGGAAGGAAGGAAGGAAGGAAGGAAGGAAGAAAGAAAGAAAGAAAGAAAGAAAGAAAGAAAGAAAGAAAGAAAGAAGGAAGGAAGAAATTCCCTGGGCTGTTGAGATAGATGGCTTAGTGGATAAGGCATTTGCCTGCAAAACCTAAGGATACAGGTTCAATTCCCCAGTACCCACATAAGCCAGATACACAGGGTGGTGCATGCATCTGAATTTTTGCGTGCAGCAGCTGGAGGCCCTGGCACTCACTCAAAAAAAAAAAAAAAAAAAAATTCCTCTCTGAGGGACAAAACATGAAATTATTCTAGAGTAACATAATCTAAACTTACTTGACTTCAGAAATTTGTTTTTGTTGAACTGGGCTTCAAGAGTGCTAGGTAAGTACTACAACCCTATCTTTTAATAGAATGCCTATACATACATAAAAGTTAGGAAAATTGTTTGAAATCATTGAAACAGCATATCTTATGAGAACACAACATACTGTTTTGTTTTTTTTTTTTTGGTTTAGCAGTTAAGGCGCTTGCCTGCAAAGCCTAAGGACCCAAGTTTGATTCCCCAGTATTCACATAAGCCAGTTGCACATAGTGGTGCATGCACGTGGAATTCATTTGCAGTGGCTAGAGACCATGGAATGCCCATTCTCTCTCTCTCTCTCTTGCTAGTAAATAAATATTTAAAAATAAAACTAACAGGGCTGGAGAGATGGCTTAGCAGTTAATGTGTTAGCCTGCAAAGCCAAAGGACCTAGGTTCGATTCCCCAGGACCCATGTTAGCCAGATGCACAAGATGGCACATGTGTCTGGAGTTCGTTTGCGATGGCTGGAGGCCCTGTCACACCCATTCTCTCTCTCTCTCTCTCTCTCTCTCTCTCTGTCTGCCTCTTCCCCCCCCCTCTCAAATAAATAAGACTAAAAATTAAATAAATAAAAATAAAATAAAACTAATAAAAATAGCTGGGCACGGTGGCGCATGCCTTTAATTCCAGCACTGGGGAGGCAGAGGTAGGAGGATCACTGTGAGTTCGAGGCCACCCTGAGACTCCATAGTGAATTCTGGGTCAGCCTGGGCTAGAGTGAGACCCTACCTCGAAAAAACAACAACAAAAACTAACAAAAATAAACACTTCTCATGGTAGAATCATGATAGCTGGCACAAGTATTTATAGTATTTTTTTAAGCAAGCCCAACAAATTGGCCTTTTTTTAAAATACAAGAGAGCAAGAAAGACAGAGAATTGGCACTCCAGGGCCTCCAGCCACTGCAATCAAACTCCAGATGCATGTGCTACCTTGTGTGCATATGTGACCTTATGCACTTGCATCACCTTGTATGTCTGGTTATGTGGGACCTAGAGAGTTAAACACGGCTCCTTAGGCTTCACAGACAAGCACATTAACCGATAAACCATCTCTCAAGCCCTATAGTATTTTTGTAGTATTTTTTGTTTTATTCTTAGTATTGTAGATATTTCCAACACATTAACTATAAAAATTTCATAAAATGAGTAAATCAGACTTTAACTGAATAGATTATAGCTGTCATCTATAACAACTATTATTTCATGTGATTATTTTAGTAATCTCACTGAAAAATTATGATCAAAATTTAAAATGGGGCTAAGGGAACTGGGCTAAGAAGGGTTGGGAATAGTTTTAAGAATTATGTATATTCTGGGACTGGACAGAGGGCTCAGAGGTTAAGGCACCTGCCTGCAAAGCTTAAGAACCCAGATTCATTTCTCCAGTAACCATGTAAACCAGATGACCAAAGTGGCACATGTGTCTGGAGTTCATTTGCAGCTGCTGGAGGCCATGGAGCACCCATTCTCTCTTTCTCTTCTCTCTACTTGAAAATAAATAAAATAAAAATATTTGGGCTGGAGAGATGGCTTAGCAGTTAAGTGCTTGCCTGTGAAGCCTAAGGACCCCAGTTCGAGGCTCGATTCCCCAGGACCCATGTTAGTCAGATGCTCAAGGGGGCGCATGCATCTGGAGTTCGTTTGCAGTGGCTGGAGGCCCTGGCACACCCATTCTCTCTCTCTCTATCTGCCTCTTTCTCTCTCTGTCTGTCGCTCTCAACTAAATAAATATTAAAAAATTTTAAATAAATAAAAATATTTTAAAAAGAATTATAGCCAGATATGGTGGCGTACACCTTTAATTCTAGCACTCAGGAGGCAAAGATAGGAGGATCACTGTGAGTTCGAGGCCACCGTGAGACTACATAGTTAATTCCAGGTCAGCCTCGGCTAGAGTGAGACCCTATCTTGAAAAACCAAAATTAATAATAATAATAATAAAATATGAAAAATAAAAAGAATTGTGTATATTCTTACTGTGTAATATATAGTGTGGCTTTCAAATGAGGCAAAATAATGCCTTTTTCACAGCTAAACCAGTAGAAATAAGTTTGCTCATAAATCGTAAGATAAATTTCAGGCATTAAATTACAAAACCTTTAAATTCAAAATGATCAAATACCCTTGCAAAAAGAATTGTAGCATATATTCAGAATGAATATGGTCTACACTTCTAGAAGCTAAGGATCCCACAACTTTTATTTTCTTTCTGGTACTGGGGACTGAACCCAGGGATTCACACACGCTAGCTGAACTATAGATAGCCCCAGCCCATAGGATCCTGTAATTTTTAATATTTATTTATTTGAGAGCGACAGACACAGAGAGAAAGACAGATAGAGGGAGAGAGAGAGAATGGGCATGCCAGGGCTACCAGCCACTGCAAACGAACTCCAGACGTGTGCACCCCCTTATGCATCTGGCTAACGTGGGACCTGGGGAACCGAGCCTCGAACCAGGGTCCTTAGGCTTCACAGGCAAGCGCTTAACCACTAAGCCATCTCTCCAGCCCAGGATCCTGTAATTTTTAAACGTGTGAGGCAAGAAAATCAGTTCAAGGCCATCTTTGCCTACATAATCATTTTGAAGCTAGCCTGGGCTACATGAGACCTTATTTCAAGAACAAAACAAAATACCCATAAAATAAATGTGGGTAACATAATCCCAACTATGCAAGAAGCAAGATCACAAGTTCAAAGCAATTTAGTGAGACCATTCTAAATTAAAGGGAGACAGAGGGGTGGGGGAGGGGGGGAAGCAAGCACACCAGACATAATGGCACCTTTAGTTCCAACACTTGGGAGTACAGTGAGTTCAAGGCCAGCCCAGGGCTACAAAGTGAGCACCAGGTCCCTGCCTTAAAAACTAAAAAAGGAAGGTTAGCTGGGTGTGGTGGTGCACACCTTTAATCCCAGCACTCAGGAGGCAGAGGTAGGACAGCCATAAGTTCAAGGCCACTCTGAGACACTACATGGTGCATTCCAGGTCAACCTGAGCCAAAGTGATACCTTACCTAAAAAAAAAAAAAAAAAAGGGCTGGAGAGATGGCTTAGCGGTTAAGCGCTTGCCTGTGAAGCCTAAGGACCCCAATTCAAGGCTCGATTCCCCAGGACCCACGTTAGCCTGATGCACAAGGGGGCGCACGCGTCTGGAGTTCATTTGCAGTTGCTGGAGGCCCTGCTGCACCCATTCTCTCTCTTTCTACCTCTTTCTCTCTCTCTCTGTCACTCTCAAATAAATAAATAAAAATAACAAAAAAAAAAAAGAAGGCTAAAAAAGAGCTGAAAACATAGTTCAGTTACAGAACACTTGCTTAGCATGAACAAAGGCCCTAGGTTTAAGCCTCAGTATGGAGTGGGCATGAAGTAGGTAGTAAATGAAAAGGTATTAAAAGGTGAAATCTAGGGCTGAGAGAGATGGCTCAGTGGTTAAAGGAGCTTGATGGCAAAGTCTGATGGCCCAGGTTCAATTCCCCAGTACCCACATAAAGCCAGAGTCACAAAGTGTCTGGAGTTCATCTGCAGTGGCAGGATGTCCTGGCACACGTATACTCTCTCTTTCTGTCCTTTTCTCTAATCACTAAATAAATAAATAAATAAATAAATATTTTTAATATTGAAAAAAGATGGAAGCTAGAAAGAAGAGTGAAATTCCTTCACAAATACAGTAAACTTACTCAGCAAAAGAAGGCATGTAACTGGGCAAGGTGACTCACCCTTGTTATTTCAACACAGGAGGCTGAGCCAGAATTGCTTTGAGTTAGAGGTCAGCCTGGATTACAGAGAACTTGTCTCTAAACTAACAGAGCTGGAAAGATGGCTTAGCTGTTAAGGCGCTTGCCTGTGAAGCCTAAGGACCTAGGTTCGACTCCCCAGAACCTACATAAGCCAGATGCACATGATGGCACATGTGTCTGGAGTTCATTTGCAGTGGCTAGAGGCCCTGGCACACCCATTCTCTCCCTAATTAAAAAAAAAAAAAGTTGGGTGTAGTGGCACACGCCACTTTGGAGGCAGAGGTAGGAGGACTGTCATGAGTTCAAGGCCACCCTGAGACTATGTAATAAATTCCAGGTCAGCCCGGGTTAGAGTGAGACCCTATTTTGGAAAAACAAAAATAAATAAATAAAAATAAAAACAAGAAAAAAAAACCTAAAAGAAATAAACAAGATACGTAAGAAGATGGGAAGATGGATTCCAAGGCCAACAGGTTGCCTGTCTTACAAAAAAGAGGACTAGCGAGATTGGTCGGCAGTTAAAAGGAACTTGCTTGCCAAACATGCAGGTATGCAGGGCTGGGTTCAACGCGCCCAGTATCCACATAACGCCAAATGCCCAAAATGACACATGCCTCTGGAGTTTGTTTGCAGTGGCAAGAGGTCCTGGCATGGCCATACATTCTCATTTCACTCTAGTCTAGGCTGACCTGGAATTCACTCTGTATTCTTAGAGTGGCCTCGAACTCAAGGCCTTTGCCTCCCGTGTGCTGGGATTAGAGAAGTGCAACACCATGCCCAGCATCTCATTTTTTTCTTTCCCCTCACAAATAGTTAAGTTTTTTTAAAAAGATACCTACTATCTTAAATGCAAATCTTATAAAAGTCAATCAGTCTTCCCTCACCTCTAAAATCTTGTCTAAAATTAAATTAAGTTTTACTAAAATTTGTAGGGGCCTAGTGATGTAGCTCAGTTGGTAGAATGACTACCTAACATGTTCCATCCTCAACACTATTTGGGTGTGGTGCACACCCGTAATTCCAGTACTCAGGAGATAGAGATGAAAGGAACTTGTTACAGGCTACCCTGGGCTACCTGAGACCTGTCTCAAAAATAAAACAAAAATAAAAATAATATAAAATAAAATGTGTAGGGTCAGTTATTTTGAAGGAAAAAGCCTAGAAAGCATCATTCTGAAAAGACACAACAAATAAAGCAGCCTATAACAGTATTATATAACAGCAACATAAAAATAAAGTTATTCTGGGCTGGAAGGATAGCTTAACAGTTAAGGCACTTGCCTGAGAAGCCTAAGGGCTCAGGTTTGATTCCCTAGTACCCATGTAAGCCAGATGCACAAAGTGGCACATGGGTCTGGAGTTTATTTGCAATGGCTGGAGGCCCTGGTGCACCCATTCTGTCTGAATTTCTTCTCTCTCTCTCTCTCTCTCTCTCTCTCTCTCTCTCTCCTTACAAAAAAAAAAAAAAAAAAAAGGTTTGGGACTGTAGAGATGGCTTAACAGTTAAGGCCCTTGCCAGCAAAGCCAAAGGACCTTGGTTCAATTTCCCAGGACCCACATAAGCTACAAACACAAGGTGGACTTCGTTTGCAGTGGCTGGATGCCCTGGCTCGCTCACGTGCGCGCGCGCGCTCTCTCTTTCTCTCTCTCTCCTTTCCTCCCTCTTTCTCTCTCTCAAATAAACAAATGTTACTCTGATGTTCAGTAGTTTTAATTATTTTGTATAATATTTTAATTATTTACTTGAAAGAGACACAGAAAAAGAGGCAGAGAGAGAGAGAAAGAATGATCGCGCCAGGGCCTCTAGCCACGACAACAAACTCCAGACCCATGCATCACCTTGTGCATCTGACTTTACATTGGTACTAGAGAATCAAACCAGGGTCCTTAGGCTTTGCAAGATAGCACCTTAACTGTTGAGCCAACTCTCCAGCCCAATAATTTGAATTATTTGCCCAATTTATAGTTACATGCATCAAAGTCTTATGAAAAACAAACAAAACCCCTTACTGGCTATGCTTCACTATGTCTCACACACACAAAATCTGTTTTAAATGACAGTTATTGTATCTCATCTTTTACACTTAACATCAATTACCTCCAGAAATCCTTTGGTCAGGTCTATTATGCACAAAAGGAACTTAGGCAAAGGATACCACCATCCCTAGCTCAAATGATGAGTCTTTTCTTTGAACACTCAGGCTGACCTGGAATTCACTATGGAGTCTCAGGGTGGCCTTGAACTCCTGGCGAACTTCCTACCTCTCTCCCCACCTCTGCCTTCCGGTGCTAGGATTAAAGTGCACCACCACTCCTGGCTCTTTTTATAATGTATGATAATATAGGCTGGGAAGATGGCTTAGCAGTTAAAGGTACTTGCTTGCAAAACCTGCCAGCCTGGGTTCAATTTCCCCAGTACCCACATGTGTGGTGCACGGATCTGGTGTTCATCTACAGCAGCAAGAGGCCCTAGAGTATCTACATATATTCTCTCTCTTCCTCAAATAAATATAAGTATTTTATGACATATAAATGATCAAATATTTTATAGCTCCTATAAATTTAATTAATGTCATCTATCTATAATTACAAAATGCCTTACTAAAAAGGTTGTTTTTTGTTTTTTTGTTTTTGTTTCTGTTTTGGTTTTTCGAGGTAGAGTCTCACTCTAGCTCGGGATGACCTGGAATTTGCTCTGTAATCTCAGAGTGGCCTTGAACTCACAGCGATTCTCCTACCTCTGCCTCCCAAGTGCTGGGATTAAAGGCATTTACCATCACACCAGGCCCCTAAAAAGGTTCTTTAGGGGCTGGAGAGATGGCTCAGCAGTTAAGGCACTTGCCTGCAAAGCCTAACAAGCCAGGTCCAATTCTCCAGTACCCATATAAAGCCAGATGTAGCACATGCATCTAGAATTCGTTTGCAGTAGTTGAAGGCCCTGGAGCACTCATTCACACTCACTTGCACTCTCTCACTCTCTCTTCTCTTTATGCTTGTAAATGAATAAAAATATTTTTTAAAGGTTCTTTAATATTTAAAATAATCTTAAAAAATAAATCTGAAGCTGGGCATGGTGGTGCATGCCTTTTAATCCCAGCATTCGGGAAGCAGAGGTAGGAGGACCACCATGAGTTCGAGGCCATCCTGAGACTACATAGTTAATTCCAGGTCAGCCTGGACCAAAGTGAGAATCTGCCTCGAAAAAAAAAAAATCTGATTTCAGAGATGAGAAGTTAGTCCACATTATGTGAATGACACCTCAATAAAAATAGCTGACTACAAGGCTGGGTGTGGTGGCACACGCCTTGAATCCCAACACTCAAGAGGCAGAGGTAGGAGGACCGTGAGTTCGGGGCCACCCTGAGACTACATAGTGAATTCCAGGTTAGCCCGGGCTAGAGTGAGACCCTACCTCGAAAAACAAAAAAAATAAATAAATAAATAAAATAAGTGACTACAAAGTGGGAGAATGAATAAACTTTCCAATATGTCTTCTAACATTAGCCAGTGTTCAAACCGCACCTTCTCTTCAGGTCTCTGCTAACTAGGTAGGATTCCATTACACAGTGCTTCAACATCTTAAAAACAACTATCATCCTCTTTCCTACAGTTTCTTCCTTTCTATGATTCCTCTCAGCACCATCTGAGAGGAACTAGGATACTTGAATCTTTTCAACCTTAAGGCTTGATAGAGCCCTTAAGGCTTCAAATATAGAACAAGGGCCTCCAGATTAACGGGGGGTTTGCAAGATCTTACAGTTTTTTAATTTTTTTTTGTTTATTTTTTTTATTTATTTGAAAGTGACAGATAGAGAAAGAGGCAGAGAGAGAGAGAATGGGCGCGCCAGGGCCTCCAGCCACTGCAAACGAACTCCAGACACGTGCGCCCCCTTGTGCATCTGGCTAACGTGGGACCTGGGGAATCGAGCCTCGAACCGGGGTCCTTAGGCTTCATAGGCGAGCACTTAACTGCTAAGCCATCTCTCCAGCCCAAGATCTTGCAGTTTTTTAATGACTACAGCTAAGAGGAGCGTGTTTAGGTTAGAAAAGAGAAGATAATGGATTCTTTCATATTCTTCTGAAACATCACATTCTAAGAAAATGATATATGGCCTTCGGGACTTTCTTCCCCCTCCTCCCTCTTCCATTAGAACAGTAGATAAGTGGAGTAAAGATTGGTTCTCAGCTATATTGGGAGTGAGATAGCTCCACACACAGATTTTACCAACCTAATTCCTAAGAAACCAACTATCACCGACCTCGCACGAAGTATTCTTTTTCTTACAAATACTCCAGTCCCTGATGGGTGTCACAGTTTTACACAACGACTCTGCTCCGTTTGGGCTCCGCTCGTATCGAACAGCCCGGCGAGCCGCATCTGAGCAAACCCGAGCCCACCTCGCCGGGACCACAGGGGAAGCGTGTCGGTGCGCGGGTGCGCGCGCGAGCCCCCGGCCCGCTCGTGTCCGGGTTTCGGGCTTTTGAATCCCCAATAGGAAGTAAGAAGGCAGCGTCCGCTCAGTTCCGGGAGCCGCAGCGTCCGCGACGCCGTCCGGAACCCGCCCCGGACCGCGCGGGGCCCCAGCGCAACAAGTGACCCGCGCGCGCGCGCGTGCCTCGGTGCCCGCGGCCGCCCTGCGCGCCCCGGCCCCGGCCCCGGCCCACTTACGATCTCCGAGCGGCCGTCCCGGCAGGCATTCTGGAAGCGCGTCTGGCGCTCCTCGTGGGGCCGGTCTCTGAAGCCCGTGTACTTAATCTGCAAGGCAGAGAACGGCCCAAAATCAGTAGTGAAATCCGCGGCGGCGCCCGCCCGCCCGCCCGCCCGCCGCCCCGATAAGGGCAAGCAGAGTCTGTGGGCAGACGGCTGCCGGGGCGAGATTGCCCCTCGGCGGGAGCGCCGCCGGCCCGGGCTTCCCGGGAACCCAGCCGCCGAAACTTTTCTCCTGCGGGGGCCCCACTCGGGGCGCTCCGAGGAGGCCTCCGCGCCACCCACCTCACCTCACACTCGCGGCTCAGCTTCCTGAAGAACTCCTCGTTCTCGAACTTGCTTCTCTGGTCGGGCACGACGCGCGGCATCTTCCCGCCCTGAGGCCGCGCCGGCCGGCCGGGCTCCGGGGATTAAACGCTGGGCACCCGCTGGCCGGCTCGACGCGGACCGACTGCCTGCCTATCCGCGGCGTCCAGACTCCCGCTTCTCTTTGTTTCAGGCGCCCGCCCGCGTGGGCTCCCGCTCCGGGGAATCGGAGGTGCCACCGCCTGCTCGAGCCCAGCCCACGCCGCCGCCGTCGCCTCAGCCGTTGCCTACCGCCCGCGCAGACCCAGCTCTCGCCTCCCCCGGCCGCCGCCGCCGCCGCCGCCGCCACTTCCTCTCACCGCCCACCTCGCCCGACCGCCCCGCCCCCGCCGGCCCCACCCCTTCTCCTCCTCCTCCTCCTCCCCCTACTCGCGCGCCCGCCCGCCTCAAACTCCAGCAAACAAGACGCACCATTCACAACTCCGCGACTGGCGCCGCGCATGCGCCACCTAACCTCTGGCTGGGCTGGTGGGATGTAGGGAAGCCCTGCTCCTTCCGCTGCACAATCTCCTTCCCCTTGCTTCTCTGCCACCCGCTCACTGTAAACCTATCAAGTGGGGATCATCAGCTTCTCCTCTTAGCAGCCAGACGCAGTCCCCCCCAACTGGCCTTTTCTTCACCCCCTTTCTGGGCCATTTGGAACTCTGGGTCCCCTCCCTCCATTAACCCCAAATGGCCATATGAGCGCGGCGAAACCTAAATCCGTGGGGGAGTTTACATACTCTTCCCCGACTGGGAGAGAGGTATGTTGTGCCCATGGAAAACTAAAGGTGGGAGCAGTCGAAAGAATCCAGCCGAATCACAGTGAAAAGGTGGAAACTGTCGAAGTCAGGTGGGCCTTAGGATTCTGCACAGCTCCCCTGCCTGAAGACTGTGCCCTTAGGCAAGTACTAGACTGCTAAGTGTTAGATTCCTGATTTCCAAAATCACCCTACTGACTTCATAGCGGTAATATGAGAGCTTTTCTGTAGATCTAGCACATAATGGGCGCTTGGTGAATTCAAATTTCTAAAGGAAAACAAGCTAAATTATATATAACCTGTTCCTGTCCATATATTTACCCAAATATGCAATCAAATCTAAAAAACAAGATCTGCAAGTTCTAGGGAAATCATTTCCCTTTGGAAAGACTGACACTGGATTTACCGCAAAGCTGGGCTCAAAGTGGATCTTCAGTATGTAAATCCTGATCTTTCAAATTCCAGTTTATGGATAGCTGCTTGCAGATCTTCACTGTGTAGCCTGACCATGTTCCCTTTTTCTCCCTTTTGTCTCTTCTTTGGATGCCGGTGGAATCCTGAGTATGTTTGCCCTGACACTCTGGGGCTTTTTCTCAATAAATCATCTTTGCTTTGCATAGACATACACACACATGCACACACACACACACCTTCCAGTTTGTCAAAAATTCAGTCCAAAAACAGCAAATAAGTACCAGCTCTGATTGGCAGTAGCTGGCTAGATTGCAAAGCATTGGGAGGATACACCTAAACTCACAGGGATCAGTGCCAAGGTCAATTGGCAATGCCTGGTTTTGGCAGACTTTCACATTTGGCCTAGCTCAATCTCATTTTTACAGACTGGGAACTAAACTAGGATAACCAACTTGTCCTGGTTTGCCAGAGACTTGTCTTGGTTTTAGCAATACCCTTAACCCCGGCCCATGAGCCATTCAGCCCCTAGGAAACCAAGATGCTTGGTCACCTTAACTGAAGTCTTCAGAGTAGTTAATTGCCCAAGGTCAAGTTTTTGTGTGGTTCTTTTTGTGTGTTTGTTTGTTTAGGTTTATTTTTTGGTGTGTGTGTGTTGCTTCTTTCAAACCCAGGACCTCACCCGTGCTACACAAGTGTTCTACCACTGAGCTATATACCCAGCTCTCAAGGTCAAGGCTTTTCAGCTAAGTCAAACTTGTAGGACCAGTCTAGTAAGACAACATGCACCTAGAGTACTAGCTACTTGGAGAGACTAAGGCAGGATGAGTGCTTGAGCCCTAGGAGGTTGAGATGAGCCTGGACAACACCGCCCAACCCTGTCTCAAACACAAAGGAGGAGGCACCAGCAACCCGTCAATGGTCTTAAAGGCACACTCCACTCCTTCTGAATAGCAGACATAGAGTAAGCTCCTTCTTAGGACACGTTTGCCCTCCCCACCTCCAAACCTGTGGGAATAGATACTACATACTCTGTAAATAGAAAGGGTGCAGTTGTAGGTGCCAACAACTGCTATGGTGGACCCTCAGTAATCTCAGAATCTTCCCTTAAGGTCTCTTCCAATTGCAAGTGGCAGAAGCCCAGTTCCAACAAGTTTAAAGAAGTCTTTGATTTCAAGTAAACAAATCGGAGAGCAGTACAGATGAATATCATCTAGATAGTACTCCCTGCTCTTTTTCATTTCTTCTCACTGCTTAATTCTCAAAGACTCTCTTGGATGGCATTCATTTCTTGGCAAGGGATGGGAACAACCATTCCTGCAATTTCTTTTGAAAGACTCTTTTTTTTTTTTTTTTTTAAACACTTTGCCCATTCTGAGTCAGAGTAGGATCCACTTTTAAAATTACTATGTCCTGACAGATGTGTTGGTCAATCTACATCATATATCCACCCATCAAAGTTTGAAGGCCTGTGGTTGGCAACCTCAGGGACTCTGATAGTTGATGGAGAAAAGCAATTTTCCTCAAAAAAGTGAGTGAGTGAATTAGAGTCCCACTGAATAGTCTATATTAGCTACATCTGACAAAGGGTTCCATTGATTCATTTATCTATCTATTTTTAAAATGTTTTAAATCTTGAGATAGGGTCTCTTATATCCCAGGCTAGCTTCAAACTATGTAGGTAAAGATGATCTTGAATTTCTGATCTTCCTCCCTTCATCTTCTAAGTGTTGAGATGATAGGCATGTGCCACTATGCCCAGTATATGTGGTGCTGGCGATTGAACCTAGGGTTTCATGTGTGCTAGGCAAGCACTCCACCAATTGAGCTACATTCCTAGCCCCAAAGTATCCCATTTTCAGGGGCTGGAGAGATGGCTCAGCAGTTAAGGCCCTTGCCTGCAAAGTCAAACAACCCAGATTTGATTCCCCAGTACCCACGTGAAGCCAGAGGCACAGTGGCGCTGAGGCCCTGGTATGCCCATTCTCAGTCTCATCTCTACTTCTCACTATCTCTATATTTTTTAAAAAGTATCCCATTTGTATGACTTTATAAATGCTATGGTCGAGTTGGTGAAAAAGTTTCCACAGTTAAAACTACTGACAAAACCAGCTTTAAATGTTTATAATATTGGGGTCAAGCTTGGTAGTGCACACCTTTAATCCCAGCACTCAGGAGGCAAAGGTAGGAGGATTGGTATGAGTTTGAGGCTAGCTTGGAACTATGTAGTGAATTCCAGGTTAGCTTGGGCTAGAGCAAGACCCTACCTCAAAAAAAACAAAAAGTAGATAAATTTTTTTAATTAATTAATTTATTTATTTGACAGAGAAAGAGAGAATGGTCATGCCAGGGCTTCCAACCAATGCAAATGAACTCCAGATGCATGCAGTCCCTTGTGCATCTGGCTTATGTGGGTCCTGGGGAATCAAACCTGGGTCCTTTGTCTTTACAGGCAAGTGCCTTAACTGCTAAGCCATCCCTCCAGCCCTAAATAAATAACTTTTAAAAAAATCTATAACAGCAGTTGGAGAATAAGTAAGGCCGAACTAAGTTATTCACAAGAGTACAATCAGGATCCTTCACGCATTTGCTGTTTCTCTCTCAAGTCAAGTGAAGACAGTCTTTATGCATAGTACAACATTGCCATTGTTTAACTGAGAAGAGATCACTTGATTCTCCACAAGAACTGTCTGATGAGCAGTAGGGGTTCACTGTCGGACTTTTGCTACTAGCTCTCAAAGGTAGAAAAGAAAAAAATAGAGTGAAGTGTATCACCAAGGGTATCACATGTGATGTGAGTCAGCACCACATTTTGTGTAGATGGACACTTGTATGAAACTTTCTGTTTCAACCACAATTGGTTCAGCGGGACTCACAGACCTGCAGCTCATCTTGGGCTTTTGACTCTAGTAATAATTGTTTCTTCCCCAGGAAATGTGGACTAAATAAACGTTGAAATTAGGAGTAGTGCCTCAAGCCTGTAAATTCCAGTACTTGGGAGGCAAGAGTATTGCAAGTTTGAGGTCAGCTTGGACTACATAGTGAGACTCTTGTCTCACAAAAAAAAAAAAAAAAATGTTCCAGGCGTGGTGGCGCACGCCTTTAATCCCAGCACTCAGGAGGCAGAGGTAGGAGGATCACTGTGAGTTTGAGGCTCCATAGTGAATTCCAGGTCAGCCTGGGCTAGAGTGAGACCCTACCTCGAAAAACAAAAAAACAAAAAAAGAAAAATCTCTATAGTGACCTAAATGGTCAGACAGAGGCTATGAGCTTAGCAAGGAAAAGGTCAAGGATGAGGTGGACCTGGATGGGTGGGAATGTCGTGCAAACCATGGTCAAATGAATGGGGTTGAGGAACATATTCTAAGGACAATGGATAATAAAAACCTGCCACACAGACTCGGAGTCACAGCAGCCTTTAGGAACCTTAGGCCACAGGGTAACCCACACTCAGCTTTGGCATCCAAGTAGCTGGGATGACTGGGTAATGAGCTTCAGGCTGCAGGAACTCTCCTCCACTGACCTCTGTATGCTCTTTTTGCTCTCGTTTTAAGTTTTTTTCCCCCCACTATTTTTTTTTTTAATTTTTTTGTTCATTATTTATTTATTTATTAGAGAGCGACAGACACAGAGAGAAAGACAGATAGAGGGAGAGAGAGAATGGGCGCGCCAGGGCTTCCAGCCTCTGCAAACGAACTCCAGACATGTGCGCCCCCTTGTGCATTTGGCTAACGTGGGACCTGGGGAACCGAGCCTTGAACCAGGGTCCTTAGGCTTCACAGGCAAGCGCTTAACCGCTAAGCCATCTCTCCAGCCCAACCCCCCACTATTTTTTAAAATGAGACTAAAAGGATGTGCGCATATATATATAAACATATATATATATATATATATATATATATATATATATATATATATATATATATGAAATCTTTTGCCCAAATCAGGCACCTCAGGTCTGTGTTCCTAATAGCATTGGCAGCTGTCTGGTTGGGTATGGATTAACCCATAATCTACCCCATGAAGGATTTTGCTAAGACCCATCTCTAAGAAGGTATACAGATGGTAGCATGTAGGTATTAGGCAGTATTTGCTGTTTAAAATACCATCCCCAGGGCTGGAGAGATGGCTTAGCGGTTAAGGCATTTGTCTGCAAAGCTAAAGGATCCTGGTTCGATTCTCCAGGACCCACATAACCCAGATACACAAGGGGGGCGCATGCATCTGGAATTTGTTTGCAGTGGCTGGATGCCCGGGCAGGCCCATTTTCTCTCTCTCTCTCTCATCCTCTTTCTCTCAAATAAATAAATAAAATATATTTTAAAATACCATCCCATGGTGGTGCATGCCTTTAATCCCAGCACTTGGGAGACAGAGGTAGGAGTATCGCCAAGAGTTCGAGGCCACCCTGAGGCTACAGTGAATTCCAGGTCAGCCTGAGCTAGAGTGAGACCCTACATCGGAAAACAAAAAAACAACAACAGAAAAAACCATCCTCATTGCTTTCCTGAAACCTGAGTGAACCCCCTGAAGCTTTGCTTCCTGTAACCCTCCTTTTTTTTTTTTTAAGCAAGCCCAACAGACTCCCTTTTTTATGCTATAGAAAGAAAAGGAGACACACAGAGAGAGAGAATTGGAGCTCCAGGGTCTCTAGCCACTGCAATCAAACTCCAGACATGTGTACCCCTTTGTGTTCATGTGCAACCTTGTGTGCTTGCATCACTGTGCGTCTGGCTTATGTGGGACCTGCAGAGTCGAACATGAGTCCTTAGTCTTTGCAGGCAAGTGCCTTAACCACTAAGCCATCTCTCCAGCCCAAACCTTCCTTTCTTAAGCATTTAAATAGCCCAGGGGCTCCTTTAAGTATCTCCCTACCTTTCTGGGTTGGTAGTCCCTTCCTGGAACCTCCAATCCAATTTCAAGTAGATGGATAGGGAACACACAATAGTGCTGAGCAGGGTAGAAATCACCCTGTCTCAATTAATTCACACAATCCAAATCAGGTCTTCCCAGCCTCATCAGGAAGATAAGAAAATTGGAGACTCTGAAAATGCATATATGGTAAATAGAATGGTGATAAGACCCTGACTCATTAGATGGCAAAATGAGTAAGCACTGAGCATATGATTTTCATTCACTTCCCACCTCATCCCAGTGTTTGGCATTATTGATCCTATCCTCTTCTACAGATAAGGAAACTGGGGCTCAGAGGGGTAAAGTTGTCTGAAGAGATGGCTTAGCAGTTAAGGCACTTGCCTGCAAAGCCTAGGAACTCATGTTTGAATCTCCAGGTCCCACATAAGCCACACACACAGTGATGCAATTGCGCAAGGTCACATTTGCACACAAGGGGACACACGCATCTGAAACTTGTTTGCAGGAGCCTGAAGGCCCTGGCACACTTATTCTCTCCCTCTCTCTCTCTCTCTCTCTGTTTCTCAGTCTCTTTGATAAATAATAATAGTAAAAAGGTTTTTAAAGAAAAGGGGCCAAGGGGGCTGGAGAGATGGCTTAGCGGTTAAGCGCTTGCCTGTGAAGCCTAAGGACCCCGGTTCAAGGCTCGATTCCCCAGGACCCACGTTAGCCAGATGCACAAGGGGGCGCACACATCTGGAATTCGTCTGCAGTGGCTGGAAGCCCTGGCACACCCATTCTCTCTCTCTGCCTCGTTCTCTGTCTGTCGCTCTCAAATAAATAAATAAAAATAAACCAAAAAAATAAAAAAAAAAAAGAAAAGGGGCCAAGTCACCCCAAAACTAGGGTTTTTTCTTTCTTTCTTTTTTTTCCTCAAGTATCTCAGGATAGCCTCAAATCCACTATGAAGCTGAGAATGACATCAAATTCCCATCCCCCCCCACCTCCATCTCCCAAGTACTGGGGTTACAAGCATGAACCAATTTTTCTTTCCTTTTTATTCGTTTTCTGAGGTAAGGCCTCATTCTAGCTCAGGCTGACCTAGAATTCACTATGTAGTCTCAGGGTGGCCTCAAACTCACAGTGGTCCTCCTACCTCTGCCTCTCACTTTTTTTTTTTTTTTGAGACAGCATAACTATGTTGATAAGCTGGCCCTAAACTCTAAATCTTCCTGCCTCTGCCCCACAGGTGCTGAGATTATAGGCATGCACCACCACACCGAGAATGATTATGGTCTTAACAATTCTTTTCTGCTGGTGAAGATACCAAAAGTCCTGTCTATGTCCCTTGCTGAGTTACAAATCATAGAGAGCTGTGACTAGGTACTGCGGAGATGGCTCAGCAATTAACGGTGCTTGCTTGCAAAGCCTGTCAGCCCCAGTTCAGTTCTCTAGCCACTCACATAAAGCCAGAATCTGACATTCATTTACCACAGCAAGAGAACCTGACACACCCAGAAGTACATTCACACACTTCACACATGCGTGCAGATACACACAAACAAATATTTTGGGGGGGGTGCTTTTTGAGGTAGGGTCTTGTTCTAGCCCAGGCTGACCTGGAATTCACTATGTAGTCTCAGGCTGACCTCAAACTCACAGTGATCAGCAATAAATAATTTTTTTTAATATTTATTTATTTATTTATTTGAGAGCGACAGACACAGAGAGAAAGACAGAGGGAGAGAGAGAGAATGGGCGTGCCAGGGCTTCCAGCCTCTGCAAACGAACTCCAGACGCCTGCGCCCCCTTGTGCATCTGGCTAACGTGGGACCTGGGGAACCAAGCCTCGAACCGGGGTCCTTAGGCTTCACAGGCAAGCGCTTAACCGCTAAGCCATCTCTCCAGCCCATAAATAATTTTTTTAAAGAAAGAAGAGAGCTGTGGAAGCCAAGCATGGTGGCACATGCCTTTAATTCCAGCACTTAGGAGGCAGAGGTAGGAGGATTGCCATGAATTCAAGGCCAGCCTGCGACTACAAAGTGAATTCCAGGTCAGCCTAGGCTAGAGTGAGACCCTACCTCAAAAAAAAAAAAAAAAAGGTGGGGAGAGCTAGAGAGATGGCTCAGCAGTTAAGGTGCTTGCCTAAGAAGCCCAAGGACCCAGGTTTGATACCCCAGTGCCCACATAAGCTATATGCACAAAGGTGGCACATGTGTCTGGAGTTTATTCACAGTGGCTGGAGGCCCTGGTATACCCATTCTCTCTCTCTTTCTCTCATTCATAAATAAATAAAATATTTTGAAAATAAAATTTAAAAAAGAAAAGAAAAAAGGAAATCTGTGGCTGAGGTCCCTCCTGCTGGAGCATGCACCATGCCCCAGAATGCTCAATAGGTCAAATAACGAGGTCCTATTGTAGGTATTGTGGTAAGATGCATATCTTGCCTTTGAGTGTTACTCATTTCTGCCGAATGTTTGTTCCTTTTTGGCTTGGAAGGTCAAGAACCTAGATGTCCTGCCTCCCCAGATCCAGCAGAAAGAGTGGCTTTTTCCAGATCTGGTATCTTCAGCCACCCATATCATCTGGTTTTCCAGGTCTCTGAGCCTCTAGTCATTTTCCTCCCCTAAGGAAACAGTTTCCCTTCAGTTACTGAGGAAATACTGTACCATCTTGAAGCTGAAATGGGATCTGGAGCCACAAATGAGACTTGAGTGGGGTAGAGAGAAGAGAAATTGGTGGCTGGCACCAAGCCTAAAGCCCTGGCTCCACTCAGCTTCTAGTTTTTAGGAGACAGGCCTATATCCAAGACACAGCCGTTCCCAGGGTTCTGCAGACTTTTTTTTCTTTTTTCTTTTTGACATATAACTCACATACCATAAAACTCACCCCTAAACCCTGAAGAATTTCTCCTTCCTCCCAAGGGGTTCTCCCCCTTCCTAGCTCTCCTGTCACCCTCCCCCACCACCTCAGCAGTGCTACAGGGAAAGGAAAGCAGAGGAGCAAATTTACCCAGAATAGCATTTCTTCAGTGTTGAGATCAATAAACCCTTTTGCTTAAAAGGAACCAGATGATTTCATCCTTGTAATTACAAGTTTGACGTTTGCAAATCTTGCCCAGGCTCCAAATGAGCCTCTTTGTCATAGAGGGTGGAAAGGTTTGTCTGAGTGCCTGGGGATGAGGAGGGAGCCTAGTGTGGTGGGAAAGAGGGCCTGGCTGGGGTCAAGAGGCCTGACAGATCTTACAGGGCTACTTTGGCTGCCCCCGCCCCCAGCTTCTGGCAAGTGATGGGAAACAGACTAGACAGGAGGCTAGGGAATAGCAGCCATGAACTTGAACCATACCACTCTCCTGTTTAAGACCCCTCCCCCTACCATTTGTGAAGTCTACCATTTGCCCCTGGCAGAAAGACAAAGGCCCTGAGCCTAGCATTCCTGACCCCAGACAATCATTTCTTTCCTTTCCAATCCTATCTCTCATTTCTCCCCCACCCCCCATGGCACCCTGCAATCCAGCCATACTGGCCTGCTCGTGTTTCCCACATGCTTCTGGCATGACTTCCTCCCCTTTCTCTGCTGGGAAAACTCATACTTCTTTAACTATAAATTTAAAGGCCTCTCTCTGATTGTCTTCCACAGAATGATCCCCCTCCCCTCTTTTTTTGCAGTGCTGGGGACTAAATACAGGGCCTTGCACATGATAGGCAAACTGCCTCACTGAGCTAAATTTCCAGCCTGTGGTGATCTGATTCAGCTGTCCCCCATAAACTTAGGTGTTCTGAATGCTAGGTTCCCAGCTAATGGAGATTTGGGAATTAATGCCTCCTGGAAGGAGTGTATTGTTGGGGGCAGGTTTATGGGTATTATAGCCAGTTTCCCCATGCCAGTGTTTGGCACATTCTCCTGTTCCTGTTGTCCACCTTACGTGGGCCAGGGGGTGATGTCCGCCCTCTGCTCATGCCATTGTTTTCTCTGCCATCATGGAGCCTCCCCATCTAGCCTCTGCTCTTGGTTGGGTGACTTCTACCAGCAATGTGAACCTGTCTGCAACAGTAAAGTGGTACCGAGGACTGGGATTGCTGCTAGACACCTGACTGTGTGGCGTTGGCCTTTTGGAGCTGATTTTCAAGAGGAATGTGGAGGGACTTGAAACCTTGGCCTAAGAGATGTTTTGCAGTGCTATAAGAACAGCTTTATGGACTATTCTGGTCAGAGGTGAAAGGCCTGAATGCAGTAAGAACTATGGACTGTGAGGTTTGGCTTATGAGGGTGAGAAAGAGCTTTTCATGGACTGGGCTAGAAACAGTTTGAGAGGTTTGCTGTTATGTCTGTGTCCTGATAAGTTGTGCAGGGTTGCTGTGCATAGAAATGAACTGGTGTGAGAAGAGGGATATGGCACAGAAAAAATGAAATTTTTGGGCCTAAATTGCTGCCCATTCACCTGCAAATTGTTTGAGAGACTACAACCTTTCAGATTGGGCTAGCTGACCTGCACTGGGGCAACATCAAGAATGTAGACTCTTTTGGAGGGGCCTGAGTGTTCAAGAAGCGTCCTGTTCTTCAATGTCTGCTTTATCCCCCCCCCCCCAGATTAACAATTTGACACCCTACCTGGTATTGTGGAGTATAAGAAATGCTGGAAAGAGGGTCATTGAGTTTGCAATGCAGTCTTGTGTTTTGGAAATGGCCATGGGTAGTGTGAAGCAGGTTTGCTGGATGCCTGCATTGAGACCCAATGGGACCATGAGGATGAACCACTGATTGCAGTGGAGTCCCAGTGTAAATGCCGGGACTACGAGATGTCTACTAAGGAAAGCTGCCGGCCCCAGTGAAGTTTTCCAGGACTGTGAGTAGCCTAGCTTGAAGGGTGGAAGTAGAACTCCAGAGACTTGTTGCTGGTTAGAATTACTGGACTTCAAGATTTGTCACTTGCTGGAGTTATTGGACTTGAAGCTACAGAGTTTGATGTTTGCCCTGGTTGTTTTAAATCTTGTATTGGTATTTCTTTGCTATGCCCAATGCCATCTTTTGCAGTGTGAATGTTTATTCTGTGCCATTATGGGTTTTTTTTTTTGGGGGGGGTTATTATGGCTCAGTTAAAAGATCTTGGACTATGGGGATGTTTGAACATCGTTGGGATTGATAAAACTATGCGGATGAGCCAGGTGTGGTGGCACATGCCTTTTATCCCAGCACTTGGGAGGCAGAGGTAGGAGGATCACCGTGAGTTCAAGGCCACCCTGTCACTACATAGTGAATTCCAGGTCAGCCTGGACTAGAGGGAGACCCTACCTCAAAAAAACAAACAAACAATAAAATATGGGGACATTTAAAGTTGGACTGAATGCATTGTATTTTACATCACGTATGGATGTGCACTTTTGGGGGTAGAAGACCTAGGAAATATGGGAAAAGAATACAGAGATCCTCTACCTTAAAACAATCATTACCACCAGGCATAGTGGTATCGGCATGCAGTGCCAGCTACTCTGAAGACAGGCTGGAAGAGTGCTTGAGTCTGAGCCCAGGGGTTCCAAGGCCAGGCTGGACAACATGATAAGACACCATCACAAAAACAAATTGGAGGGCTGGAGGGATGGCTTAGCGGTTAAGGTGCTTGCCTGCAAAGCCAAAGAACCCAGTTTGATTTCCCAGGACCCATGTAAGCCAGATACACAAGGTGGTGCATGCATCTGGAGGTAGTTTCTAGCGGCTAGAGGCACTGGCATGCCCACAGATATATTCAGGGCCATAAATTCTTTTTTTCTTGAGGTAAGGTCTCACTCTAGCCCAGGCTGACCTGGAATTCACTGTGTAGTGTCAGGTTGGCCTCGAACTCACTGTAATCTTCCTACCTCTGCCTCCTGAGTGCTGGGATTAAAGGCGTGCGCCACCATGCCCAGCATGATTTTTTTAAAATTGTGTGTATGCATACATGTGCCATCATGTGTGTGCATATGTGTGCCACATGTGTGTGGAGGTCAGAAGTCAGTACTCTTCTTCCATCTTTTTTTTTTCCTCAAGGTAGGGCAATCTAGTGCAGGCTGACCTGAAATTCACTATGTAGTCTCTCAGGGTGGCCTTGAACTCACAACATTCCTCCTACCTCTGCCTTCCAAGTGCTGGGATTAAAGGCATGTGCCACCATGCCTTTAATCTTGTTGACTAGCCGGCTCACAAGCTTTTGGATTTTCCTGGCTCCATCTCCCATTGCCATTGGGATTACAGATTTATGTCCCACTTTCTGTCCAGCACTCGTACACTGGGGCAGCAGGCTTGCAAGCAAGTTCCTTTAACCACTGAGCCATCTCCCCAAACCTGGATAGTGTTTTTGTTGTTGTTTGTTTTTGTATCACTTTCCAGAAGTAGAATCACTAGGTTCTACGGCATGGCATTTTTAAGTTTCCAAATACACATTCCATTGTCAAATTCCTCTTTGGCACTACCTCTTCTCTTTTCCTCCTCCTCCTCTCTCTTTTTTTTTTTTCTTTTTTTGTTTTTGTTTTTCAAGGTAGGGTCTTGCTCTAGTCCAGGCTGACCTGGAATTCACTATGTAGTCTCAGGGTGGCCTCGAACTCATGGCAGTTCTCCTACCTCTGTGTCCCAAGTGCTGGGATTAAATGTGTGCGCCACCACGCCTGCCTTCCTCTTCTTTTTCTTCTTAAGAAGGGGTTTCATTATTGTAGCCCTTGCTGGCCTTCATGACCCTCCTGCCACAGCATCCCAGGTGCTGGGATTATAGATGTACATCACCATGCACTGATTCTTCTCTCTTCCTGGATCTTAAAAATCTGTTCCCTCCTTTTCCTATTTCTCTTCTTGGTGTCTCAGATGCAGAAAATGCCAACCAAGAATAAACCAAGACCTGCAAATATAGATCAATGGATCAATAAAGGAGGTTGAATAATTTAACATTCACTTCTGGCTCATTATTGACTCTGGGATCCAAATGCATCCTTTTCTACCTTCTCTCCTTTTATGTGGCTGCTGATGACGCCTTGACACTTGGCTTTGTTTTTAAATTCTTTCCTACCTAAGTTTCCCCAAGCTCTACCATCCAGACAAGCACAGTTTTCATCATGCTGTAATATTGCTTTGTAGATAGGCAGAAAAAATTACCAGGCATGGCCACCTCAGTAACTTGACTCCCTTCTAGGAACGTTTAGAAGGAAGAAATGATAAAACAGATAGCAGTTGCCTACCTCAAAAGGACACTTCTGAGTGAATAGCCAAAAGTTCAGTTCTGGTTCATTCTTCTCTGGCTAGCTTCCACTGCCTAGATGGCCTCTCTCCCCTTTATTAGCCGGACAACTTCATACTGTTCCATCTGGACTAGACAGAGACCCTGCCTCAGGAAAAAAAAAAAAAAAAAAAGGAAGAGGAGGAGGAAGAAGGTAGAAGGTAGAAGAAGAGGACTGACCTCTGACCTCTCTACCTTACACTAACTTCATCTTGTACCTTTATGCCCCAGGGGATTTCCCAGCATATCTTGTAGGTAAGGAAGTAAGCATTGGTGACTTAAATGGACACAGATGTGTTACTCAAGTCCCTTTTGTCAATGACTTATCACACCAACAGCTGGGAATACTTTCAAACCCCTTCAGGGATTCCTTGAACTCCAGAAAGCAACTTTCAGGACACTTCCTTTCAGAAGCAGTTTACATCCAATAACTGATCAAGGTCAGCACTCCATACGCAGTTAACTAAGGCGTGTTGTTGGGGCAACAGTATAGCTTGCCTTCTCTTTCTACTTAATCTTGTTTCCTTCCTCTCCCATCAACAAGGGCACTTCTTTTTTAAAAAATAAAATTTTAATATTTTATTTCTTAAACTGGGTGTGGTGGCACAAGCCTTTAATCTCAGCACTTGGGAGGCAGAGATAGGAGGATCACCACGAGTTCAAGGCCACCCTGAGACTACATAGCAAATTCCAGGTCAGCCTGGTTTAGAGTGAGACCCTACCTCAAAAAACCAACCAAAAAGCCGGGCGTGGTGGCGCACGCCTTTAATCCCAGCACTCGGGAGGCAGAGGTAGGAGGATCACCGAGAGTTCGAGGCCACCCTGAGACTCCATGGCGAATTCCAGGTCAGCCTGAGCCAGAGTGAGACCCTACCTTGAAAAACCAAAAAAAAACAAAAACAAAAAAAAAAAAAAAACAAAAAACAAAAACCAACCAAACAAACAAACAAAAATAATTCTTTGAGAGAAAGAGAGAGAATAAGAATGGGCATGCCAAGGCCTCTATCTACTGCAAACCGACTCCAGACGTATATGCCACCTTGTGCATCTGTCTTTATGTGGATACTGGGGAATGGAACTTGGGTCCTTTGGCTTTGTAGGCAAGTGCCTTAACCACCAAACCATTTCTCCACCCCCCTTTTTTATTTCATTTATTATTTATTTGCAAGGAGAAGAGGAGGGGTGGGAAAGGGAAAGAAAAGGAAGGGAGAAGAGAAGAGAGGAGAGGAGAGGGGAGGAGGAGAAGATGGGTGTACCAGGGCCTCTTGCTTCTATAAATGAACTCCAGATGCATGCACCACTCTGTACTTTATCTAGGGTCATCTTCCATATCCTACCTAAGTCTGGCCTGAGCTAGATTTTTTCCAAGAAGTTGCTGTGGGAAGCAATCTTATAGATGTACTTTAGTATCTTGTTAAGGGGCTAGGAATGTAGTTCAGTAGTAAAGCATTTGCCTAACATGCCAAAGATCCTGGATTTGATCCCTAGTACTGGAAGAAAATAAAAAAGATCTTGTTAGATTTTATTTTTAACAGCCTTTTAAACATTGTTTTGCAATCTGGGCATTGTGGTATATGCATGTAATTCTAGCACTCAGGAGATGGAGGCAGAAGGATCAGGAGTTCAAGGCAAGGCCAGCCTACAAAGTGAGTTTGGACCCAACCTTGGATATATGGGACCCTGCCATTTTTTCCGGGGGGTGGGGGTTTCTAGGTAGGGTCTCACTGTAGCTCTGGCTGACTTGGAATTCATTATGTAGTCTCAGGGTGGTCTTGAACTCATGATGGTCCTTCTACCTCTGCCTCCCACGTGTTGGGATTAAAGTCATTAGCTTACAAACTGGGCGTGGTAGCGCATGCCTTTGATCCCAGCACTCAGGAGGCAGAGGTAGGAGGATTGCCTTGAGTTCGAGGCCACCCTGAGACTCCATAATGAATTCCAGATCAGCCTGGGCTACAGTGAGACCCTACCTCGAAAAACCAAAAAAGAAAAAAAAAAAAAAAAGGCATTCATCACCATGCCTGGCAGACCCTGTCTTTAAAAAAATTTTTTATTATTTTATATACTTATGAAAGATATAGAAAGTGAGAAAGAGGCAGATAGAGAAAATGGGCACACCATGGTTTCTAGCCACTGCAAACAAACTCCAGACACATGTGCCATCTTGCACATCTGGCTTGCATGGATCTTGGGGAATTGAACCTAGAGACCCTGTCCTAAACACAAAAACTAACAAACAAAAATCCCAAAGCTACCAAAACCCAAACACACACAAAAAAAAAACCCTCACAAATAAATAAATATTTAATTTATTTTTTTTTTGTTTATTTTATTTATTTGCGAGTGACAGAGAGAGAGAGAGAGAGAATATGGGCTCGCCAGGGCCTCTAGCCACTGCAAATGAACTCCAGATGCGTGCACCCCCCCTTGTGCATCTGGTTTATGTAGGACCTGGGGAATTGAGCCTTGAGCTGGGGTCCTTAGGCTTCACAGGCAAGCACTTAACTGCTAAACCATCTCTCCAGCCCCTTTAATTTAATTTTTTTTAAATTTTTTATTTATTTATTTGAGAGCGACAGACACAGAGAAAAAGACAGATAGAGGGAGAGAGAGAGAATGGGCGCGCCAGGGCTTCCAGCTCTGCAAACGGAACTCCAGATGCGTGTGCCCCCTTGTGCATCTGGCTAACGTGGGACCTGGGGAACCGAGCCTTGAACCAGGGTCCTTAGGCTTCACAGACAAGTGCTTAACCACTAAGCCATCTCTCCAGCCCCTTTAATTTAAATTTTAAAATTATTTTGAGTTGGGTGTGGTGGTGCATGCCTTTAATTCCAGCACTTGGGAGGTGGTAGGAGGATTACTGTGAGTTTGAGGCCAGTCTGAGACTGCATAGTGAATTTCAGGCCAACCTGGGCTACAGCGAGACCCTACCTCGAAAAAACAAGACAAAACAAAACAAAACAAAAACAAACAAAAAAATTATTTTGAAGAGATAGCCATTTGGGGATAACAATGTATCATATGAGCTGAGAGTCTACATTTGTGAAATATAGGCACTATATTTGCTTTAAAACCATGCAATTTCAAAATACCCTCTCACCCAACTCCCAAATTCCTTCAAGGTAGAGACAGAAATACTGCCTTGTTTTGCAGCTCATGAAATCAAGAGTCAGAACAGGTAATTGAATCATTCAAAGGACATAACAGCCAGGTAGACTCAGAGAGACAGCAAGAGAGTGAAAGACTCCCAGAGGTGAAGAAATTCAGCCCCTTCATTCTTTACTAAAGCAACCTGACATCAGAAAGTTTTCGTGACTTGGCTAAGATGTCGGAGCTAGCTAGTCCCTTGGTGTTCTTATTTATAAATATTTTATTTATATTTATTTATTTATTTGATAGAAAAAGAGGGAGAGAGAGCGAGAGAATGAGCATGCCAGGGCCTGCAGCCACTGCAAACAAACTCCAGACGTGTGCGTTCCTTTGTGCATCTGGCTAACATGGGTCCTGGGGAATGGAACCTGGGTCCTTTGGCCTTGCAGGCAAGTACCTTAACCACTAAGCCATTCCTCCAGCCTGGTGTTCTTTATAAATTGAGGACACAAGCATACAGTTCTATCCATCAGGGATATTTTGGTTGCAAATGACAGATACCCAACTAAAACTGGTTTATAGTGGTGGGGATATAGCTCAGTGGTAGACTGCTTGCCTAGCATACATGAAACCATAGATTCAACCTCTAGCACTAGAAAACAAAACAACAAAACTGGCTTATACAAAAAGGGACTGGTAATAATATACATTATCTCATTTAATTGAAAATTCAAGTTGTCACTGCCTTTATGGATGAATGCAGTTGTTCAAGCACCAACACCAAAACTCTGTCTCTTTCTCTCAGTCTCAGTTCTGTTTTAGCTTCATTCACCACTGACTCACTCTCATGTGGTGGCCATTTTACCAATGAATTGAGGACTGCCCTTTCCAGATATTCCCACAAAAATCTTGGGATTGACATCAATAGGCTACATTTGGGTTACTTGCTCATCCTTCAACTGTGGGTTCTGTGAATTGCTGTGGACTGGGTGATGTCATAGGATAAGGAAAGTATTGGGCAGGCACAAACATCAGAAAGTACCTTGATTAGCACAGTCATGAGCATTCCAGTAATGGTGGCTATGATACTCTTAAAGGTCCCTTCTGATTCTGAAAATAACTGAGCATGCAAAAGTATTAGCCAAGACCCCATAAAATGAGCTGTGAGGATCTTGGAAAAGGAACCTCTCAGAACAACATTGAGGAGTTAATGTTCTTCATAGCACAGGAAACTGCGTATGGCCCTCTTCCTTCTCTAGCTGGGTCAGGGACAGTGGCAATATCAGAACTGGGGTATGGCTCTGGAAGGGACTCTCTGAAACTCTAGAGACTGCTATGCTCCATCCATCACCCACCCCTTCAAAGGATCTCCCTGCTTCATTCAGCGTTAAATCACGTGGCTGACCAGAGGTCTAGTCCAACTCTGGAAGCTGAAGGCAGCTATGGATAGGTTGGAGCAGAAGAATGCAGCTGCAGACATTGGCCAATGTGGAGGCTTTGGGCTAGGTGGTTACCAAGGTATTGCCAACCAGAGCTTCCTCTGGTGGATATGTGTGGTGAGAGTGTGCATGTGTATGAGAAGCCCAGCTGAGGCAGGGCATGAGGCTCAGCTTACATTCCTGACCATCTGACTGTGAACCACTGGAGAAGGGTGCTGCAATAGCATTTCTGTGTGCCATATCCAGAGGCTGTGGAGGAGAGGACTAAAACCCAGATTCATGAGTTTTCCATCCGGCTGTTTCCTGGCTTCTCACTTAGACACCCTCCCCCATTACCAACGGTTGTATGGGTGCAGGAACCTCCTCATTCTTTTCCTGATATGCTCAGGATTGGGGCATATTGGTCGCCTAGAAGCCAGACAAGGTCAGGATTTCTCCTGGCAGGAAGGATCAGAGAAGCCAACTGAAATGATCAAGATCACAGACTAGAGAAAACAGTCTCAAACTCAGGACCTTTGCCAACCAGTAACCCTTCTTGGCATGATTTTTTTTTTTTGAGGTAGGGTTTCACTCTAGCTCACGCTAACATGAAATTCACTATGTAGTCTCAGGGTAGTCTCGAACTCTTGGCAGTCCTCCTACCTCTGCCTCCTGAGTACTGGAACTAAAGACGTGCACCACCATGCCTGGCTATGGATCCAAATCCATGGACCTCACCAAGTGCTAGTAGGCCCAGCAGCAGACAGAATTTTGGAGTCTTAGCTCTGGCATCTCTGGAAGTCTTAGAGGCTATACCAGCCCTTCCTCTAGGCCCGCAGAGTTGCTCCCTACACCTGAGCCATGAATCAGCTACAAACACCTATGCCATGTTGATAGATTATTCCTCCCACTAGTGCTAATTTCCTGAAAGCCCATTTGCTTCCCGTTCAGTCTCTCCTTCAGAAAGGTTTTGCTCCTTAACAGGAATAAGATCTATAGGGTTCACTCAGTAGCTTCTTGGTAAAGTCACCAATGTGTGCCCACCATTTTCTAGGGCTGGAAGGAGTAAACACAGTTCTGGAATGTAGCTGGACGTGTCTGAGATGCCAGGGACCTGCCCCATCACAGGAACTGTTTTCAATACACATGAGGAGAAACAGGTCCAGAGAGGCAACAGGCCTCCCTGAGGATGCTCCGAGAAAGGCCTAGACAGGGACACAGAGCAACTAAATTCTCCCTAGGTGAGGCCTGGGGAACCCTGCCATATGGAACCACCTGGACTCAAGCTTCAGAGTTCTTTTAGGGATCAGGTGGACTCTCCTCTCCTACCTGTTGGCTCTCTAGACGAATCCATCCAAACCCAAACCCCCATGACCATGGAGCTAATAATGGTGGGAGGTTAGAGTCCTATCTTGGCTAGCTTTCCATGCGGTGGAGGTGAAGTAGTGTCCCCTGAACTTGGCCCTGTCTGTCTCCACTCTGGGCTGGATTCCCTATTGAGAATTTTCCTGTGTCCAGTGGGTAGGTGCTAAGGTCACCAATTCAATAGAGAAGGTCATGTGAGTTTCTAGGCTAGGATGGTTGGAAGACCTCTGGGCCACAAGGGGCCATCCTGTGTGGGGGGCTGAAGGTGGTCAGCTCTGACCACCTCTAGAGCTAGACAAGGAGTCTTTAGCATTGCCCCTCTTTTCTGTCCATCTGCCTGTCTGGCTGTTTGTTCATCAGCTTCTGTTTCTCCATGATTCCCCCCCCCCTTTCTTTCTTTCAGAGCGACAGAAAGAGAAAGAGGCAGAGAGAGAGAAAGAATGGGTGCACCAGGGCCTCCAGCCACTGCAAACGAACTCCAGATGCATGTGCCACCTTGTGCATCTGGCTTACATGGGTACTAGGGAATCACTCCTCGAACTGGGTGGGGTCCTTATAGGCTTCACAGACTAGCTCTTAACCACTAAGCCATCTCTCCAGCCCCTCCTTGACTTTCTTGACAATTCCATTGTCCCCTTTGTCTTACTCTGTCCCTTTCTCCATTCTTTCATGAATTTGCACCTCGTTGTATGCCAAAATGGTGTCATTGTCACTGTGTCCATCCACTGCTCAGTCTCTACCCCCAATTTTTCACAAGCACTCTCTCCTTTCCAGACAGTTAATGGCATTGGTATGTGGAAAGGGGGCTCTTAACTTCTTCAGAAAAATAACCCTCTCTCTCCCAGTGCATGTCTGTCCCACAGGGTCTTAAACACAAAGCAGGCACCTAACCCTTCCCCCACCGAGGCCAGAGCTAAGACGAGTACGGGCATAGCAAAGGCCTTGGCATCCAGGCCTGTCCAGGGCCTCAGCACCTGTAGCCCTACTCCTCACAGGACCTACGACACTGACGGGGAAAGAAACATCGCGGAGTAGGGTTTCTCTGGCCAAACCCTGCCTGGCTCTTCCCACGGAACCCTCCCCCAATACCTCTAGAAAGTTCTGCTCGCCCTACATTGCATGCTCTGGGGATAAGTCCACCTTTTCCTCCAATCTAGAGCCTCAGTGTGTCCAGCTTCAGCTGAAGAGGTGATGTTTGGGGAAGAGGAAACCTTGGCGTAGTGGCCGGGGGCCCTCACTGCTTCTTCCAGCTCCTCATTTTCCCCTTATGCCTTCCTGAGCCTCAGAGATTTTTATCAGGTAGGGGTCCCAGTCAACCCCTGGAACCTCTGTCCACGGACACGGACACGCAGGCTGAAGACAAGGACTAATCTTCCTTAGGTCTTGCAAAGTGTGTGCAGGGCACGGACCCAGGGGAGGAAATCCATGCATCTACTTGTCTGTGATGAGGGCTGGTGGCCCTGGACTGCGTGTTCAGCCTCCTGTCCACCTCCCCACAGGGAAGGCGCAGGGCCAGCACTAGCTGTGGTTTTCCAAAGCCTGGCCCTGCCATGGTCACCAGCTGGGAACTGCTCTGGGCGCGGCCAGTCCAGGCTCGGAGACAAGATGAAGAACAGTCCAGACACTGTCTGAGCATCCCAGTGGCAGTCCCGAGACTGGGCCTGTCTGGCCCCAACATGCCTGCTGCGGCGGGGCGACGTGGGACCCGCGGGCGGCCGAGGCACAGGCGGTGGGGTGGCTCAGGAGTCCCACCACCAGCGGCGGCCGGTTCCAGGTCCCGGCGCCCAGGAGTCCGCCCGGGCCCTGGCCTGGAGCCAGCGGCGGGATCCATCACCAGGCTTGGCGCGGGGCCGGACGGCGCGTCCCTCGGGGCTCGCAGGCAGCCGGCGCAGTCGGCCAGGCGGGGAGGGCTGCGGCGGGCGGGAGCTCGGGGCTCCGCGGCTTCGGCGCTGCGGTCAGCAGGAACCCGTGAAGAGGCCGCGTCTCCCGCACTAATTGGCCCTTCCCCAGCCTGCCTGGCCGGTAATTGTTGCTTCGGGGGGTGGAGGTGTCGGAGGAGAAGAGGGGGCGCCGCATCCGGATGGAGCTGGGAGCCAGGCTCTGCCCCCACGGGGGGGGGGCGTAGGGCGACAGGAGCGCGCGCCGAGCACGCGGGGGCTGGGCACCTGTGCGCCTTCATCACCCCCGCGGGTCGGGCTGGCACGAGGAGGGGAAGGGGCGGGAGGGGGAGGAGGGAGGGGGAGAAGACACGGAAGTCTCCCATCACTTCTAAGACCCTGGGTAGCCGTCTGGGTGGGACATGAGTGGGAACTACAAGACGCAGTGGAGTCAGGGCAGTAGGGACCCAGATGGACAGCCAGGGGAAAGAGCGGGCAGAGAGGGCACCTTCCTGGGGAGATGGGGAGAGTATGGAGCAGGCAATCCCATATGCAGGTTGTCTACTGTTGTTCTTTCGTGTTGGAAACCTAGGGAAAGCCCCAGGGTTTCCCAGAGTCCTTTGTGATTCTGTCTGCCATAACTGTACTGTACTCTGAGCCCTTGTATTTGCTCAGCTCAACTTCCTCTAATTTGGGGGAAGGCTGCCCTTAGACCATGGTGACAGAGTCTGGGGAAAGAGGGTAAAGGAAAATCAAGCTGGGCATGGTGACTCATGCCTGTAATCCCAGCACTCTGGAGGCTGAGGCAAGAGGGTTGTGATGAATTTGGGGCCAGTCTGGGATACAGAGTAAGTTTCAGATGCTAGGGTGTCTCAAAAACATGAACAGGAGAGGAGAAAGCTGGGGAGATGGCTCAGTGGGTAAAAGTGCTGTGAAAGTGTGCCAATCTGACTCCAGATCTCCAGAACTCACGCAAAGCCAGCGCAGTAACCAGTATCTGCAATTCCAGCTCTCCTATATCCAGGTGGGAGGTAGGGACAGGAGAATCCCTGGAAGCTTATGGGTCAGCCAGCCTTGTGTACTCAGCGGTAAGCAACCAGAGACGTAGTCTCAAGCAAGGTGGAAATGAAGATCAACACCAAAAGGTGGTCCACTGACTTCCACATGCATGCTGTGGCATGTGTGGACTCACCCTCACACACACATATACATCTCTCGCACACACATACACAAGATTTTAAAAGAACAGAGAAGAGGGAGAATGATAAATGCTAGCAGTGTAAAACAAGGTTCTTTTTTTATGAGGTAGGGTCTCACTCTAGTCCAGGTTGACCTGGAATTCACTATGTGGTCTCAGGGTGGCCTTGAACTCATGGTGATTCTCCTACCTCTGCCTCCCAAGTGCTGGAATTGAAGGCATACACCACCACACCCCACTAAGGTTCTTTTTCTTTTAGGGGGATTGAACCTAGGGCTTTGCACACTCTAGGCAAGTACTGTACCATTGAGCTATATCTTCAGCCCTAGAGCAGATTCATAGAACGTGTGATGGCTTGAGTTGAACCCCCAGGACAAGGGAGGGGAGACAGAAAGAGACCAGAAGGGAGGGATAGAAGGTGAAAGAATTCTGAAGACAAACAAAGGTGTTAGTTACATAACAATGTGACTATTGCCTTTAAGAGTACACTTAAGGGCTGGAGAGATTATTTAGTGGTTAAGGCACTAGCTTGCAAAGCCTAAGGACCCAGGTTCAATTCCCCAGCAAACCATGTAAGCCAGATGCACAAGGTAGCACATGTGTCTGAATTTCATTTGCAGTGGCTAGAGAGTACACTTAAAATGGTTAAAATGGAAATTTTTTGTTTGTTTGTTTGTTTTTTTGAGGTAGGGTCTCACTCTAGCTCAGGCCGACCTGGAATTCACTATGTAGTCTCAGGGTGGCCTTGAACTCATGGCAATCCTTCCACCCCTGCCTCCTGAATGCTAGGGTTAAAGGCATGAGCCACCATGCCCGGCTAAAAATCATAGCAGGGAGGTTTTTTTTTTTTTGTTTGTTTGTTTTGTTTTTTGAGGTAGGGTCTCTAAAATGGAAATTTTTGTTTTATATTTTACCATCAAAAATCCCCAAACAAGCTGGAAATGGTAGGTAACACATGCCTTTAATCTCAGTGCTCGGGAGGCAGAGGATTGTTGTGACTTCAAGGCCAGCCTGGGACTATAGAGTGAGTGCCAGGTCAGCCTGAGCTGAGTAAGACCCTATCTTAAAAAAAAAAAAAAAAAAATCCCTTCCCAAAGAAGTAAAACGACAGCAACAGCAACAAAACAGACACTATGGGACAAGTTGGGATGTGCCCGGGCCAGGATGCAAGCCTAAGACCAAAATGGATGAACAGTGAGCATGGGGTATGACATCCTGCTGTCCTGCTGTCCTGAGGGTGAGGGAGCACACTAGAAACAATAAAGAAACAAGCCAAGTGGTTGTTTCTTAAAATTTATTGGGAACTTTATGAACATATTGCAAATTGGTCATATTCCCATTGGGTTATCCTTTTTATTTTTGATACTGTCTCATGTAGTCCAGGTTGATCTCGAACTTGCTATCTAGCTGAAGATGATCTTCAACTCCTGATCCACCTTCCTCTACCTCCTAAGTGCAGGGATTATAGACATATTCTACCACTTTTGGCTCAAGCTGGATATTTAGCAGCCCAGGCAATGCTGGTGCAGCTCCCTGCACACAGCCCGGGAAGGAGCAATGCTCCATTCTCCAAGGGCTAAATTGAGAAACTATGTAGTTCACGCATTTTGCAGGTGGATACACTGTGAATCAAGTCAACATATCATTACTGAGGACCATCCCTTGGTCCAGGCTTTGGAGGACCCCTGGGAGAGATGCATGTGGGTGGAGAAAAAGATCCAAAGCTGTCACGCCATGCTTCTCTTGCCCAGGGGCCTCAAGGCCAGCAGCAGGATGAGCAGGGTGGATGATAAATGATAACAGAGTCCAATGACAGGCAGTGGCATTCTGCATGGACCTCCCATGAGAAGGGGATGCAAATGCATCCGGAAGGGTAGGACAACTTGGAAAAAAGAGAGAAGGGATCGGACCTGGCAGCCGAGGCTAGTATACCAATGAAAGGCCCTGTACTGACCTCATTTAAACAGCGATACGTGGAGATATCATGAGACGTTAGGCTGGACAGGGTGAAATTTGGGCCTCAAACAATGACTAGGGCTCTAGCTGTGGCCTGAAGGTGCTAGGGAACTCCTGTACATTCTAGATTGACTGGACAGGACTCTGTCCTTAGATGTGTCCAGCAGCAGTCTCCTCAAGACTATGTGATGGGACAAGCCCTTTAGCTTCCTCCTGCTTGACCAATCTCAGCATCGCAGCATCACTTTTGTTTCTAAAGTGTCGAAGGCTGCCGCAGCCTTTGCCAGAAAGCCATCTTCTTCTCCTTGAGCTTCACACCCACTTTTGTGGTAAAATCCAGCTGCAGGTATTTTTCATCCTTGTCATAGCGTGGCCAGTAAAGCAGCTTCCCATCATTGGGGTCCCTGCCCCAGAGGAGAAAGAAGAAAATATTTTTACTCTGCTTCTTCTACCTCACTTACTATCCATTTTGGAGTTGGGGGGGGATATCTAAGAAGGCCTTTTGGAGATGATATTTCAACAGATCTTAATAAAAGAGGAGAGGAAATGAGCCAATGGGTGCAATAGTGGCATGTCTGTCATGGTGGAAACCAATTGCCCTCCAGTTGGACTGGAGGCCCGCTCCATGGGATGGAATACATCCCTGATACTGAAAACTTAAAACAGGGGTAGTCATGAGCCCTAGGGGTGTAACATCTGCTGATGTCTGGAAAAATGTATATACTATGCTTACCAAACTGCCCAGTAAGTACTTCTCTTAATATTTATACCCTTATATTAATGCTACTCTCACTTTGGGTAGAGATTCTTCTCTTTCAGATGGCAGTGACCTTGGGATGACTCAGAAGGTATCATAATGCTGGAAAGAAGTTACTGGAGTACTGACTAACATCTTGATCACACCTTCCAAGGCTCAGGGTCTAATGCAGGAGAGGTGGTGGAAAGAATGTAAGAGCCAAAGGAAGGGTAGGACTCCTTACAACGTGCTCCCTCCAAACATAAAATGGCCTGGATATCCATGACCTCATAGTGCCTGACACTACCTACACAAGACCATCATAAGAGGAGGAAAAGATTATGACATCAAAATAAAAGATAGACTGATTGAGATGGGGAGGGGATATGATGGAGAATGGAGTTTCAAAGGGGTAAGTGGGGGGGGGGGAGAGTATTACCATGGGATACTTTTTATAATCATGGAAAATGTTAATAAAAATTGAGAAAAAAAAATAATAACAAGTTTTTAAGATAGGGATTAATGGGAAAGAAAGGTGTTAATGGGAAGGGGAGAAGGATAAGAGGAAAACTGCAAATAAGGTCAATATTTATTATGTACATGTGTGAAAATGTCAAAATCTGAAAAAAAATTAAGCAAGAAAAATGAAAATAAAGAATAAAGCAACGACTAAAAAAAAAAAAAGAGGAGAGGGCTGGAAAGATGGCTTGTGGTTAAAGCACTTGCCTGCGAAGCTTAAGGACCCAGGTCCAATTCCCCAGTACCCATGTAAATCAGATGCACAAGGTGGTGCATGTGTCTGGAGTTTCTTTGCAGTGGCTAGAGGACCCGGCATGCCCATTCTCTCTCTCTCTTTCTCAAATATAAATAAATAAAATATAAAAAAAGAGTAAGAGAGCTAAGTGTGGTGCTATACAGGTATAATCAGGACTCAGGTGGTAGACTCAGGAGGAGGTAGAGACAATTGGATCATGAGTTTGAGAATAGCCTAGGCTACACAGGAGAGTGGGGGGAGGAAGGGAGGGAGGGACAAAAGCAATGGGCTTCCAGGCAGATGGAACAGTACACAGAGAAGATTTAGGTCTGGAAGACTCTGGAGAAAGCACATATACAAAGTTAGGTAAAAGCAGGGTGTGTGTAAAGAAGATGGGTGTGCAAAAGGAATAATAATTGACACAAGAAAGATGCCTTTTGTGCTAGGCTAAGGGGCTGGAGTGTTATTCTGAGGGCATGAAGGAACTATAAAAGGTTTTTAACAGGTGAATGACTTGGTCAGACATTTAAGAAATTTAAAAAAATATTAACTATTTAAGAAAGGGAAAACAGGGATAGGAAAATATGCATGGGGCAATCAAAGCTCAATGTATGTGTCACCTCTACCTTAAGCCTCTTTTGCCACCCAGGCAGGGCCAGATAGCTTCCAGATGTTCTACAAGGCCTAGTGCATACCGCCCCCCCCCAACAGCTCTCATTGTGCCTGATTGGAATTTATGTTCTTATGGTGGGGTCCAGTAGGATGGGTCACATGCCTATGACATCCTTGAACTTTAGCTTCCAGCACTGGCGACCAGCACTGGGTCACAGCAGTGGGTCACTGTTGAATGCTTGAGTGAATGAAGAGTGTGGGTCCACGGGACAGAGGGCACGCGTTCCAGAGACAGGAATGCCTAGGAAGCCAGGTGTGGTGCCACACACCTTTAATCCCAGCACTCAGGAGGCAGAGGTAGGAGGATCTCCATGAATTCGAGGCCACCCTGAGACTCCATAGTGAATTTCAGGTCAGCCTGGGCTAGAGCGAGACCCTACCTCGAAAGACAAAAACAGAGACATCTAGGATCTCGTGACAGACTGGGAATAGGGTGAGAAGGCCAAGTGCTCAGGGAAGTTCTCCTAGAATATCCAAAGCCTTGAGTTCCAGCATGGCCCAGATATGTTAGGAGGCTAGACTCACCCTGTACGGGCAAAGTTGGCCCAGTATTTCATGACCTGGAGGCTGAATGCTTTTTCTTCACCCGTGGATGAGCCTGGGGGCAGAAAAGGATGTGGCATTTAAGAAAGGGCTGGGGGGCTGGAGAGATGGCTTAGCGGTTAAGCACTTGCCTGTGAAGCCTAAGGACACCGGTTCGAGGCTCAATTCCCCAGGTCCCACGTTAGCCAGATGCACAAGTGGGCGCACGCATCTGGAGTTCGTTTGCAGAGGCTGGAAGCCCTGGCGCACCCATTCTCTCTCTCTCCCTCTATCTGTCTTTCTCTCTGTGTCTGTCGCTCTTAAATAAATAAATAAATAAATAAATAAATAAATAAATAAATAAATAAATAAATAAATAAATAAATAAAGTAGGTAAGTAAATAAATAAATAAAGGGCTGGGTTGCCAACCTCCGACTCTGTATCTGGAAGTGTACGCCATAGGAAAGAAGGGACTCCTTAGCCCCCTGCAGCCAACATCTCTGGGTCTCCACGCACAGGTGGGGACACCTAGTGGGGGTGTCAGGTAGGGCATTAGCACCTTTGGAGAAAGGGCTTCCGAAGATGAAGGAAAGCTCATCCCCATGGTCTGCTCCATCAATGCGAGGTTTGACAATTATGTTCAGGGGAGCATGGCGCTCAAACTCATATAGGTAGACAGGAAAGCCAGCATCTAAAAATGGGGAAATGGAGGATGACTGCAAGAAAAGCCCTAGTCTGAGCTTCCCATCTGCCCCACGAACCCCACCCACGAGCATCAAGCAAGGGAAAGGGCTTCAGCTTTAGAACAGGGAACAGATCTTAAGTACTTGCGTGACCCACATCCAGTCACTCAAACTATGTAGAGTAGGGACTCTAAAACCTAATTGGTAGGATTATGGCAAGGATCATGGAAGCCTTCCTTCTTCTAAGCTTTCTGGTTTTTGTTTGTTTGCTTTGTTGTTGTTGTTTGTTTGTTTGTTTTGAGGTAGGGTCTCACTCTAACCAGGCTGAACTTGAATTCACTCTGTAGTGTCAGGCTGGCCTTGAACTCATAGCGATCCTCCTACCTCTGCCTCCCAAGTGCTGGGCTTAAAGGTGTGCGCCCCCATGCCAGGCTCTGTTTTTGACTTGACATTTAAGGGCTTTTAGTGTCTGTCCTCTCTAGCCTCACCATTGATCTCTTACTCTTTTGGTCCCAAGCCCCAGTCCACTTAGGCAGAACTTTCAAGTTGCACTATCCTCTTAGCCAGGAAGCCTTCCCTGCCACCCCAATTTTTTCCTCTGGGCTAGCTGAAGTCCTGCCCTTGTCCCTAAGGAACAGCCCTTTCTTTGGTACAGCTGATGGCTTGCTGCCTCTTCTGTGGTATCTTGGAGTCCTACACCAGCCCAAAAGTATAGAAAGGGGTGTGGGAGCAGCTGGTGACTCCAGTGGGAGAAGAGCATAGGGGACTTCCGTACCCCGGTGGTAGCGGGCAGTTTGCAGCGTGGAGTACACGAAGGTGGCATCTCCAACTAGGTCTAGCAAATGGCTTCTGAGCGTCTTCCAGTCGTGCTTATCGGCGTCACTTACATACTCCTTCACCACCAGTGGTATCTGCTCCTTAGTGATATTCTGGGCAGGGAGGCCAGACCTACCCTGAGGCCTACTGTGCCCGCTAGGCCAGGGGTGGGCACACTGTGGACTTTCACTCAGCCTCAGCCCTCCCATTTCTGCCCAGAAGTCTCAATCATGGCTGATCCTTACCCCTGTTTTGGCTGCATGAAAGCTGCCTCCTCTGACCCTGAGAATGCCTAGGGGACCCTGCCCATCTGATCCCATGCCAAACCCCTTGAGGGCTCTCCAAGAAAGACTCCATCCTTGGCTCAGAGCCCTTTGCAAAGAGCAGCTACTAGGTTAAAAAGAAGAAAGGGAGCAGGGGTCCAGTCTTATTCACACTGGATACTCCTACCAGCTGGGCCCCTCACCAGCAGGGTGCTGGCACTCCAGAGCAGCTTGGCGAGGAATTTGCTGTTCTTTACATGCGTGGTTACCCGGAACTTCATGATCTGCTCACAAGACAAGGACCAAGGGGTAGATCAGGCCTGAGGTCTTGCCTAACTATCCAGAGACTTCTCAGAGCACATAGCCAAGGCAGGGCTTACAACACTGGCCTGTTTTCCCTGCCTGTCACTGTCACCTTGCCCAGAGCTCAAGCAGGGCCTATCTTGAGCTGGGCCATTAGCCGTGACTCAGGAGCAAAGAAGATCCCTAGAGATTAAATTTATCTGGAGGCTTAGGGATGGATGTTATAGCACATCTAAACTATGATGTGGGGCTCCCCCAAACTCCAAGGGGCCATACTTCTTCCCAGTCCTGTCCATCATTCCCAGCTAGCTCTCCAGACACAGAACACAGGCAATTCCCAGGTACTTATGCACCCCCATAAGGATCAATGGGATCTGGCCTGGTGCCCAACACTAACCACGAGGTGTCCTCTGCTAACCCACTGTGAGAGCCCTCTCTTCTACTCACATAAGGCAAGTTCCAGTTGAATTCCATGCTGTTGACACCTAGAAGGTAGGGCACAGGTGAAACCTGCCTCCGGGCCATGAGCACAGCAGGGTCGTCTGGTAACACCAAGCCATCCACCACTGGGCTCGGGAACCATATAATCTGCAAGGTCAGGAACATTTCCAGCCATTCATCCCATATACCCTCCTAGGATCCTTGTGACTTGGGTGTACAACTCAGCAGGCCCTCCTCCAGGGATTGCTCTGGCCTGGGCCCTTTGGGGAAAAACTAAGACTTGCTATGGTGGCTTCTGGAAGGTGAGTGTGGGAGGGCATCATGTTACTCGGATTTAGGATTCTTGCTCCAGATATCCACATAGCTCAATCCCTTAAACCTGAAAATCTTTGCAAAATGTCTCTTCAATGAGACCAGCGTTATCCATTCTATTGAAAATTCTACTCCTCTTGTGGAGCTAGGTTCTGGCACATGCCTTTAATCCCAATATTTGGGTGGTGGAGGTAGGAGGATAGCCATGAGTTCAAAGCCACCCTGAATTCCAGGTCAGCCTGGGCTAGAGTGAAACCCTACCTCAAACAAACAAACAAACAAGATGTTATTCTTCCTACCATGCCTGACCACCCCCTCCAGGTATGTGAATGATTTATCATTCATTCATTCATTCATTCATTCATTCATCTATCCATCTATCCATCCATTTGTCTCGGCCTGAACATGTATCCTGAGGACCTGACACACAGTTTAGTATTAAATAAATTGCAGATTGGCTTACTCACATCTTGAGGATCTTTATGGGAGTTCACTTGGAAGAAACTCTGTGGGGGTGAGGTGAAGACTAGAGTTAAAGAAGTCTCTCCAACATCCTTTAGAGACAGGTTCCCTGGGGAAGTAGCTGTAGATGGCTATAGCCTGCAGGCAGGGAGGTCAAGCAGCTGGAGTGTTCTACCTACCATTTTCTTGGACACAAGCATCACCTGGGCTTCTGATAGAGCCCTCAGACAATCCACCATGATCCTTGTGTTGTTATGGTTGCAGCCGGCCTGGCGAGCAATCTTCTGTAGTGAGAAGGGATACTCAGGGATGATCCCATCCTTCCCCTCTTTTTAAAATTTTTATTTGAGAAAGAAGCAGAGAGAGAGAGAGAGAAGAAGAAGGAGGAGGAGGAAGAGGAGAAGGAGGAGTGCACCAGGGCCTCCAGATGCTGCAAACAAATTCCAGACAAATGTGCCATCTTGTGCATCTGGCTTATGTGGGTCTCGGGGAATCATACCTGGATCCTTTGGCTTTGCAGGCAAGCATCTTAACATTGAGCCTTTTCTCTATCCCCCATTCTTCCCTCTCTTGCTGAACCTTGTGGGGAGCAGAGATACTCACCCTGGCCACCTTCAGTGGGTCACGAGTGATGAAGTTTTTTAACATCGCAGTGCCACTCTGGGAAATGGCCCGATGGAAGAGACCCGCAGCTAGGGGTGACATCAGCTGTATGTGGGAGGGAGCAGGGCACCCATGAGATGCACAAGTAGGGTCAACCACTTGGGTTGTTTTGGATACCTGCCCGGCTGTTACTGAGGAGCTTGAGAAGTGAGCAGCTTGGAAGGGATCCTGGGCTGCAATCCTAGATCTCAAGCTAGTGCCCTCCTGTCTTTGGTGTGTGTAGTGGGCCCTGGGAGTATTAGAGGTGATCTGAGGTTATAGGAAGTGAGCTGCTGGATGGAGGGAGAATGGGCCTTTTTTTTTTTTTCTGCAGGATACAAATGAGGGTAGGGGAGAGACCTAGAGAGACCATGATTCCTACAGTCCCAACTACCTGTGCTCTTTGCAAACACTTTGGTTTCCATCTTTCCTTTTCCCATGAGCTCCTCTGGATGCTGTCTCTCCCCCCACGGATCTCCAAGCCTGTGTTCCTGCTTCTTTCTAGTTCAGTCCCACATAGCAGACTGAGCTAGCTCTCTAAATGCACACCTGAGCCTATTACTTTTCTACCTCAAAAGTATCTGTTCCTGGGCTGCAGAGATTGCTTAGTGATTAAAGGTGCTTGCTGGTAAAGCTGAAAGACCCAGGTTCCATTCTCTAGTATCCACATAAGCCAGATGGGCAAGGTGGTGCACATGTTTGGAGTTCATTCACAGTGGCTGGAGACCCTGGTGTGCCCATTCTCTCTCTCTCCCTCCCTCTCTCCCTCTTTGCAAGTAAATAAATAGCTGGGCATAGTGGCACATGACTTTAATCCCAGCACTAGGGAGGCTGAGGTAGGAGGCTCCTGTGAGTTCAAGGCCAGCCTGAAACTAATTCTAGGTCAGCCTGGGCAAGACTGTACCTTGAAAAACAAAACAAAAAACAAACAAAATAAAAATTAAACAAAAATTTGCCTGGTGTGGTGGTGCACACCTTTAATGCCAGCACTTGGGAGGCTGAGGTAGGAGGATTGCCCAGAGATTGAGGCCACCCTGAGACTACAGAGTGAATTCCAGATTATCCTGGACTAGAGCAATGCCCTACTTCAAGAAACCAGAAAAAAAAAATTGTTCTTGATTTCAGGAGGATGACCATAAGCTGTAAATTTCTGGTCTATACAAATTTTAGGGCAACCCAGTGAGAGCCTGTCTTGGAAAACAAACAGCTGGGTGTGGTGGCACATGCTTTTATTCCCAGCACTCAGGAGGCAGAGGTAGGAGGATCACTGTGAGTTCAGTGCCAGCCTACATAGTGAATTCCAGGTCAGCCAGAGCTAGAGAGAGGCCTTACCTCACAAACCAACACAAAAATCTCAACAATCTCCAAACCAAAAATAAATGAAATCCAACAACAGAAACACCTATCCTTGCTTTGTAGTCCATTTTAGATAATGTCGCTTCATTCTGGAGGCCTCGGATTCTTCATCTGTAGCATAAGGACAAGAATGCTTTCCTGTTTGGATTTGTTGAGATAGGGGCTCATGTGGCTCATGTGGTCTAGGCTGGCCTCAAACTTAATTATGTCCTAAGGCTAACTTTGAACATGGCCTTCCTATCCTTCTCCCCACAAGTGCTAGGATAATAGGCTTGTGTCATCAAGCCTGATTCTTTTTGGATTGTTGAGGGAATTAATGCAATTAAGTGCCTAGGGGAATGTCTGGCACACACAAAGCGCTCAGTGAACAGCATTTTTATCATTACTATGGCCCTCCAGGTCATGCATAGTGTTGTCCCTGCTCACGTCTCTCTCTATATTCATATTCATTCTTCCTCTCTTCCCCACCCTCCATGTGTCTTAACGGGGTACCCTTAAAAAATATATTTTTTTTTCGAGGTAGGGTCTCACTCTGGCCCAGGCTGACCTGGAATTCACTATGTAGTCTCAGGGTGGCCTTGAACTCATGGCGACCCTCCTGCCTCTGCCTGCTGAGTACTGGGATTAAAGGAGTGTGCCACCACGCCCAGCTTAATTGTTTTTATAAAATATTTTATTTTTATTTATTTATTTGACAGAGAAAGAAGAGAGAGAATGGGCACTCCAGGGCTTCCAGCCATTGCAAATGAACTTGATGCACACGCCCCATTGTGCATTTGGCTTACGTGGGTCCTGGGGAATTGAACTAGGGTTCTTTGGCTTTGCAGGCAAATGCCTTAACCACTGAGCTATCCCTCCAGCCCCCACAGGGTATCTTTATATGCACACTGCAGGCATATCCCAGGTCAACAGTCCCCTAAGAGTCAGGATCAAAAGGAAGTCTCCAACCCAAGCCCCTGCCTTCTGAAATTAAATCATGTGCTGTGCCCCGAGGACAGATGGCGGGGTCTTTTCATGGAGATAAGGCTCTAAAGAAAAGTGGGGAAGGAAGAGATGGCAGGCACACACCAGGAGTTCACTGAGCATCCCATTTCTCCCCTGTCCTCCCCGGGGCTTGGATCTGTCATCATTGCTGTTCTTCGCTTTGAGGGGTTTGTACCCTTAGCAGAAATGCAGAAGAGGTGCCCTTGGCAAGGGTGAGCACAGGTCTGCCTCTGAGAGCCTGCTGACCTGGCACTCACCAGTCCTGAGATGCACATGGATCCAGCAGACTGGCCAAACAATGTCACTCTGTCGGAGTCTCCACCAAAGGCCTCAATGTTCTCCTGCACCCAGCGCAGAGCCTCTATCTGGTCCAGCATCCCCCAGTTCCCTCGGGCTTGACTGTCACCAGTGCTAGGCACACAGGACACACCGTCAGGGTTCCAAATGTCGATGACCAGGATTGGGAGAGCTCCAACTTAGGCTGTCTTTCAAGAACCAGTCCTGCGACCCCTCCCACTTCATTAGACTTAGGCTCAGCCCTGGGCTTTCCACTGGGTGTCAGGCCCTAGTGGGTGCCACCCACTTTTCGCAGACCCCCCCCACCCCGCCCCGTTAGAGGCCATGAGTCCTCTCTCACCCATTCCCACCTCCTAATGTGAGATGAAGGTCCTGCCCTTGCTGCCAGGCACTGCCCACCTGAAGAAGCCCAGGATGCCCAGCCTGTACTGCAGAAACACCAGCACCACGTTCTCCCGCGCTGCCAACTCTGAGCCCTCGTAGGTGGAAGCGGAGCCCACCAGGAAGGCGCCTCCGTGGAACCAGACCATCACCTGGGGAAGGAAGGCCGCTGCAACCCCTGTGGGGCGGTGGGGGCGCAGAGCGGGAGGCTGGAGCGTGGAAAGCAAAGCGCTCACCGGCAGCAGTGGGTCCCCTCGCGCGTGCACCGGCGCATACACGTTCAGGTAGAGGCAGTCCTCACTGAAGCTCAGCCACTGGTACTGTTTCCGCGTGTTTAGGTACATGGAGGCTACCTGCCCCCAGGACTCCTGAAGACACCTGTGGGCACGAGGGGGATTTAGATGGGCAGTGGGGCGAATCATTTAATCATTTCAACTCAAGGTCTGTAGGGAGGTGATAGGAACCCAAGGCCAAATTCTGGCTCTGAGCCCACCACTTGGGAGGCAGAGGTAGGAGGATCACCGTGAGTTCAAGGCCATCCTGAGAATACAGAGTGAGTTCCAGATCAGCCTGGGCTACAGAGACCCTACCTTGAAATACAAAAAAAAAAAAAAATCTGGCTGTGTGTGTGTGTGTGTGTGTGTGTGCGCGCGCGCACTTGTATCCACACCCCCCCCCCCCCCCCCCCCCCCGCCCAGGCTTCCACGGGCCGTGGGGTCCAGGATTGGGAGGCAGGTAGGCCTCTCTAGGACCATCCCTCCCTCTTGTATCCTGTCCTAGGCCCCTTCAGTCGGCCTGGGTAAAGAGTCCCTGCTGCCCTTGGAGACTACTGATGTGATTAAGAGAGAAACTTGACGCCCTGGGTACCACTCTGCCTTTCACGCCCACCCTCACCTCCCTCTCTTTGTCTCCCAAGCAGCTCTAGAACAGGTTTCCTCCCCTTCATGCCCAGGACTGCTATGCTGGCAAGGCCATGAAAGCCTAGTCTGGGCACAGCTCCAGCCTTTTCACACATAGCCCTTCAAGCACTCATCCTCCACACTCTGGCCAGAGGGATTGTTAAAAAAAACACAGACCCTCCAGGGGGAGGGAGGGGATTACCATGGATTATTGTCTACAACTATGGAAGCTGTCAATGAAAAAAAATAAATGAAATAATAAATAAAAAAAGAACAGACCCTGGGCTGAAGAGATGGCTCAGCAGTTAAGGTGCTTGCATGCAGAGCCAAAGAGCCTGAGTTCCATTCCCCAGTGCCCCACGTAAAAGCCAGACGCACGAAGTGGTACATGAATCTGGAATTTGTTTGTAGTGGCAGGAGGCCCTGGAGTGCCCATACTTTCCCTGTGTCTGCCTCTTTCTCTCTCAAATAATAAATAAAATAAAATAAAATAAACAGACCCACTATGTCACTCCTTTATTTAAAACCTTCCCTGGGGGCCTTCTGCTTATAATCCTAGCACAAAGGAGGCTGAGGCAGGATTGCCATGTGTACAAGGCCACGCTTGGCTACATAATGAGTTCCAGATCAGCCTGGGCTAAAATGTGAGACATCTCCCCAACAAAACCCTCGTCCCTGGCTCCCCATTGCCCTCAGAGATAAAGTCCCCATGTCCCCAGTCTGACTCAGACCCTCTCCATTCAGTCATCTGGCATGTATGGTCCCTTGCCTTCCACCTCCAAGCTCCTATGGCTCTGTGCCCTCTGCCAAATGCCTTCTGCCTTGGCCAGCACTGTTTAAGGCCTGCTCAACTACTTCCCCTTCTGCTGGGTGCTGCCCCATCTGTGCCTCCCAAAGCTCTGTCCACTCCTGACTGTAGTGCTGGCTGGAGTTAGTTCAATTGGATGTTCTTTCTCCCAAGGTGACGAGCCACTCACTGAAAGTAGGAACAATGGTTGACTCATCTGAGTCCTGGCACTCAGGTCAGTGCCCTGCTCTATGTGGCCTTCTATTTTTTGGTTTTCCAAGATAGGGTTCCACTCTAGACCAGGCTGACCTGGAATCCACTATGTAGTTTCAGGGTGGTCTCGAACTCATGGCAATCTTCCTACCATTGCCTCGAGTGCTGGAATTAAAAGTGTGTGCCACCAAGCCCGGTTTCTATGTGGACTTTTTGAATATTTGTGGTTTGGGTTGTCTTTTCATCCTGTTGGCTTAGCTCCTAGAATGACTACTTTTAATAATTTATTTTTAAAAATATTTTTATTTTTATTTATTTATTTGAGAGGGGGGAAGAGGCAGACTGAGAGAGAGAGACAGAGAGAAAGAATGGGTGTTCCAGGGCTTCCAGCCACTGCAAACGAACTCCAGATGAACATGCCACCTAGTGCATCTGGCTTATGGGGGTACTGAGGAATCGAACTGAGGTCCTTTGACTTTGCAGGCAAGCGCCTTAACCACTAAGAAATCCCTCCAGCCCAATAATTTATTTTTTATATTTTGTATTTATTTATTTGAGAGAGAGAAGCAGAGAGAGAGAGAGAGAGAGAGAGAGAGGGAGAGGAGAGAGAGAGAGGGAGAATGGTTGCACCAGGGCCTCCAGCCACTGCAAACGGACTCCAGATGCATGTACCACCTTGTGCATCTGGCTTACATGGGTTCTGGGGAGTTTAACCTGGATCCTTAGCCTTTGTAGGCAAACTTCTAAGCCTTCTGTCCAGCCCTAGAATAATTATTTTTCTAAGGTTGAGGCTAGGCTTATTTGATTGTGTGCAGCAACTCCTGTCTGTCTGTCCCTCCTTTCATTTCTCTTGTTCCAGCCTGTTCCCCAGAACACCATCTCTTCCTTTTCATCTCTCTTTGCCATTGCACTTCAACTGGCTTCAACCAGACACCTATTCTTTCCCACCAATTTGCTTTTCTTCCTCCCTTCCTTCCTTCCTTCCTTCCTTCCTTCCTTCCTTCCTTCCTTCCTTCCTTTCTTCCTTCCTTTCTTCCTTCCTTCCTCCTTCTCCTTCTTTTCAAGGTAGGATCTCACTTTGGTCCAGGCTGACCTGGAATTCCCTATGTAGTCTCAGGGTGGCCTTCAACTCACAGCGATCCTCCTATCTCTGCCTCCCGAGTGCTGGCATTAAAAGCGTGAGCCACCACTTAGTTCACTTCCTCCCAGGACAAACTCTTCAACCAGCTATCCTTCCTTCTACCCCATATGGCTTCTCCAAGTTCCTCATGGTTCATGATAACATTATATATGTACATATATATCTTTTGGCTGGCCTTGAACTTCTGATTCTCTTGCATCAGCCTTCGGAATGCTGGGATTACAAGTGTGTGCTATAGTGACAGGCTCTCTTTTTTTGATATAGGGTTTTGCTGTGTGGCCCAGGCTGGCCTTGAACTCCTTATTCTCCTGTGTTAGCCTGTCAAGTACTAGGACTATCAGTGAATGCCACGATGGTTGGCTGCCAAATGAACTGTCATTTTGCCCAAACCTGCTCTTGCCTAGTCTTCACCATTTTGGGAGATGACACCTGTATTCTCTTGGTTGCTGTAGACAAAGAGCATTCATTACATAAGGTTCTTCTTCTCATGTGGTTCATATACAATTCTCCAGAAAATCCCATCAACTTTCTCTTTGAAATAAATCTGGAATCTGACAGCTTCCTCCATCTACCCTGTGGATGCTACCATTTCTGCATAGCCTCCTCTCCCCCTTAATCATTGCTCCATAGGCTGTTCTGAATGATCCACAAATTCTTTTTTTTTTTTTTTTTGAGGCAAGCCCAACAGACTGGCACATTTTTTTTTTTATGCAAGAGAGAGAGAGAGAGAACTAGAGCAAGAGAGAGAACTAGTACACCAGGGCCTCCAGCCACCGTAATCGAACTCCAGATGTGTGAGCCACTTTGTGTGCATGGGCCACCTTGCATCACTTTGTGCTCATGTGTGACCTGGGCAGTCAAACATGAGTCCTTAGGCTTTGCAGACAAGCATCTTAACCACTAAGCAATCTCGCTAGCCTGTGATCCACAAATTCTTATATTGGACCCTCTGAGCACCATGCAACCCTTGTTCTGACAGCTTATAGCTAGTGTTCCATCAACTGACACCACACCTCTAAAGCTTGATTGTCAATTTTTTTCTTGGTTTTTCAAGGTAGGGTTTTGCTCTAGCCCAGGCTGTCCTGGAATTCACTATGAGTCTCAGGGTGGCCTTGGACTCACGGCAATCCTCCTATCTCTGCCTCCTGAGTGCTAGGATTAAAGGCGTGCACCACCATGTCCGGCGATTGTCAAATTTTTAACAATGGTCATCCCATGTTCTGATGTTCCAATACAATAAACACACACACACACACACACACACACACACACACACACACACAGAGAGAGAGAGAGAGAGAGAGAGAGAGCTGCTATTATTCTGCAGATTGGATCTGAACCTTACACACGGTTGGCATATGTCTACCTCGCCACAACTCCCATTGTTGCCTCCCCCCCACCGCCCTGTTTATAATGTCCTAAGAGTGGAGTGCTCCTTAACAGCAACACATCCAGGTGGGAATTGTAGGCTTTTGTTTTTGTTTTTTGAACTATAGCAGCACACACCCAGGTTCTTATAATAGACATTTTCCTAACCCTTGTGCTTTACCCAGCTGGTCCTAAGCATTGTTCATGATTGCCACAGAATGTTCTGAACAGTGGATTACTCAGTGATCTGAATAAACAGTAAACACGCTTACTGTGGGTACACCGCCAAGCCCGGTGCTTCAAAGGGCAGCCATTGTTCTTTCCAGTCTTGCTATGTTCGGGCCTTAGGTTGCAGCAAGACTCTGGAACTTTAAAAGTGAAACCGAGCCTGTGTATTTCCCGTCTTGGAGCGCCCTCTTCAGGGACGGGATGATAGCGCGCAGAGCTCATTCAGGAGCCAGGGTGTGCTTGAGCTCCTTAGACATATTTTGGGAAACTCAGCTCCCCAGAAGGTCCTGGGGTGCAGTCTGTGATCACATTTCCCTAACCTGGAGCTCTCCCATGTGACACCAAAACCAGTACTATCAGTGCCCTAAATACCATTTCAGACGAATCTCTTCATTATATAGGTTTGGAAACTGAGGCTCAGAATGGGCCCCAGGTCTGCCTGTGGTCACACAGTGTGTTCGTAGGGAGTTGTTCAAGGCACCATCCAGAGGCAGACACTGGTCCACCATCGTCAGGTCCACCCACCTTTCAGCCCACAGTCCTCTGGCTCTTACCCAGGGGGGTAGTTTGTAGCGCGTCTAATTCCTCTCCAGGGTTCCGGGGGTTCTGGAGGAGCAAATCTGTGGGCACCTACAGGAGGTCTGGAGAAGGGGACTCCTAGGAAGACATTGATGGCCATCTTGCCCACATGCACCTGCTTTCCTTGAAGGATCCCATATTTGGTGACCACAAGAGGCTCCTTGATATGGGAAACACCTGGGAAGAGAAGGGGGACGGTTTGCCCTTACTCATCATTGTCAGTGACAGATGAGGCAGTTCCATCTTCCCAGAGAAGTATCTTCTCCCCTTCCTCCCTTTATCTCTCTTTATTTATTTGAGAGAGACAGATAGAGAAAGAGAGAATGGATGCGCCAGGGCCTCCAGCCCCTGCAAATGAACTCTAGACACATGCACCACCTTGTGCATCTGGCTAACGTGGGTACTCAGGAATCGAACCTGGATCCTTTGGCTTTGCCGGCAAGCACCTTAACTGCTAAGCCATCTCTGCAGCCCCCCTTCTCTTTTTTTTTTTTAAAAAAAGGTCTTTGCATTCTTTCTTTTCTTTTCTTTCTTTGTTTATTTGAGAGAGAGGGAGAGAAAGAGACAGCGAGAATGGGCATGCCAGGGTCTTTAGCCACTGCAAACGAACTGCAGATGCATGCATAACCTTGTGCATCTGGCTCATGTGGGTCCTGGGGAATCGAACCTGGATCCTTTGACTTTGCAGGCAAACATCTTAACTGCTAAGCCATTCCTCCAGCCTACCTCTCTTTTCTCAGGGTCTCCCCATATAATCCAGGTTGCCCTTGAATCCGCCATACTTTTACCTTGGCCTCCCAATTACTAGAATTACAGGAGTGTGTCACCACACCTGGGAAGCTGCTTTTTATTTTTTAGTTAAAAATATTTTATTTGTATTTATTTATTTGAGAGAGAGAAAAAGCTAAAGTGAGCAAGAGAGAGAGAGAGAGAGAGAGCAAGTGAGCGAGCAGGCTCACCAGGGCCTCTAGCTACTGCAGACTAACTCCAAACATACATGCCACTATGTGCATCTGGCTTATGTGGGTACTGGTGAATAGAAAGTGGGTCCTTATGCTTCACAGGCTAAGCCATCTCTCCAGCCCTGGAAGCTGCTTTTTATAACAAGTCTGCCAACCTAAGTTTGGATCCCCAGCACCCATGTAAAGCAAGATGCTAAGTGGTGCACAGGTTAACACACCCACAGCAATGGGAGGAAGAGTCAGGAGAATCCCAAAGTCCTAGTACTAGCTAGTCAGCCTTCCTGCAGGCATACAACAAGGCAGACCTGCTCCAATCAAGGTGGAGAGGACCAATACCCAGAGGTTGTCCTCAGACTTCCACACATATGTCATGGCACATGTATGCCCATGCGTGTATGTGCGCGCACACACACACACACACACACACACACAGACATAATTTTAAAAATCTTAAAGTTTTTCATAACAATTGTGTTTCTGTTACAACTGTTTTCCTTTATTTATTTAAGATTTATTATTTATGATTTTAAAACTCTGATGGTAGGTGCATAAAGATTTATGTCTGTTACATGAACCATTTCTTTTTGTATCATTTAATGTCAATAAAAGGAGCACTTATTCTGATTTCTGTTTGAAATAGATATGTCTACATCTCTTTTCTTGCTGCTAAGATTTACCTAAGTTCATTTCTGGGAAGGAATAATGTATATATGCAATTTTATTCACATGCATATAGCAATACTAATTTTCAAATTTGTTCATAAACATATATGAGGAATATGTAGACATAGAGTCATATACGTGACCACAACCAACCACCTGAAACAAAAAATAATATTCCACCTTACTGGTAGCCATGAAGTGCTAATAAAAGATCCTGTAATATCAGTTGACATCTGAAGAATTAAAAAGTGGTGGGAAGCTGGGTGTGGTGGCACACGCCCTTAATCCCAGCACTCAGGAGACAGAGTTAGGAGGATCATCGTGAGTTTGAGGCTACCCTGAGACTACATAATGAATTCCAGATCAGCCTGGGATACAGCTAAACACTACCTCGAAAAAATAAAACAAAACAAAAAAATGTTGTGGGAACCAATTCTGGTGAAAAATTGGTTGAGTTTAAATTGTCATAACACCTTGGGAAAACAATTTGGCAAAATGTATAAAGAATCATAAAATGTTTACATGCTTTGGTTCAGTAATTCCACTTCTGGGACCCCTGCCCCCGCATGAAAACAAAGACATGTCTGAACTGTAGTGGATACTGGATACATCATTTATATATGGGAATTAAGCAAAGTGACTATAAGTGTAAACTCAAGCTATCTACTTCCTTCAATATGAATTCAAGTTGAAGAAGAGGGCAGAGTATAAAATTGTATATATGCTAACATCACAGCAATGCATGTATAAATAGAAGAAGATAAAATGTAATGCTAAAAATACCCATTTATTTATTTGAGTGAGAGACAGAGAGAGAGAGAGAGAGAATGGGCACGTCAGGGCCTTCAGCCACTGCAAATGAACTCCAGATCCATGCGCCACCTTGTGCATCTGGCCTTACGTGGGTACTGGGGAATCGAACCTGGGCTCTTTGGCTTTGAAGGCAAGCTCCTTAACTGCTAAGTCATCTTACCAGCCCTGATCTCAAAATTTAAAAACACAAAAACAAGCATGCCTTTAAACCCAGCTCTTGGGAGGCAGAGGTAGGAGGATCACAGTGAGTTCAAGGTCAGCCTGGGATTACAGAGTGAGTTCCACATCAGCCTGGGCTAGAGCAAGATCCTTGAAAAACCAATAAAATAAAATAAAATAATAAATAAATAAATAAGGGGAGAGCAACTGAAGAGGACACCTAATGTGGACCTGTGGCACCTGCACATGCATGCCCATATATGTCACATGCAATGGTGCACACCTATGAAAATGCATACACACACACCACATGCACATGCACCATGCAGAATATATGTAGTTGAACAGTTAATGCATGTGCATTTTTCTGTGAGTATATATCTCAATATTCTTTTGTTAGTGAGTTATGTTGTTTTTACAGCTCAAAGTACAATATTAATTTTAAAAAGGAAGACATTGTGGGGAAAGATTCAGGGGATAAAGAAGCCCATGTAGAGGAGAGGGAGACGGAAGTGGGACTCCTTCTTAAAAGGAAGAAAGCTAAGAAAAAAGGGACAGGGACATGCCATGTTCTTAAGGTTCCCTCACTGTTCTTGGGAAGCAAGAGATAAGCTCTCCACTTACAGAGCAGCTCTGGGGCTGAGAGAGGAAAATTTACTTGTTCCAACTCCCAGCTGGTGAATGAGTGGTCTCAAATGCTGTCCTTGTGTCCAGACCTTGCCTATGTGTCCCACTTTTCCAGAAGAGGTCGGGCCAGGAGGACTGGCACCCTTAGAAAGGGGTGAGGGTTCTTACCCAGGGCTGTCTTCACCACCAGACACAGGGCGAGAATCAAGCCCAGCATCCGCTTCATGCTCTAGCCAGCTTCTGCCACAGGCCACAGTGGTGTCAACACGCAAGGAGTCAGAGTGTGGCGGCGGCTGCAGTAGTGAACAAGCATGAGGAGCTCTTTTATCTTCTCAGTTCCCATCACCAAGGCCCGGGGCTGGAGGAATGATGACCAGATTCCCACCAGCCCACAGCCTCGTCTTTGCCTTGGGGTGACAGGTCATGCTAGATGGTCTTGGCTCTTCAGCCAAACTGGTCTGCCTGCAATTCTTGCCCAGTTTGCTCTTGCAAGAGCTTAAAGTTTGGCCAGTGTGAATCAAGCTTTGAGGAGAGAGTAGGTGCTAAGATTGGAGAACACTGGAGTCATTGGGTCTGTCAACCCCTAGGTTTCCTCTCCGTGGATTTAAGGGCCTTGGGTGTCCCTGCCCCTTCCTTCTTTGTCCAGACTCCCGCACCTGCCTCTTTATCCATATTTTCTCAGCCAGGATCATCACAGAATGTCAGGCTTTGGGGCAGTGACAGGAAGTCAACGGGATCATTACTGTTGGTTTTACATTCTAGCTGGGGGTGGTGGGGGAACCTGTGGGCAACCATGAGCAGGGTCTGGAGGGTCACCTGGTGATGCCAGGGTGGGGAGTGGGGGTGGTAAGGCAGGTTTCCTGGGAAAGGTCTGAACTTCTGCCCCTGAGTGGGAAGAAACAGCTCCTCCCTTGGAGCTGCTACCTGTAGACCCAAGACAAGATCAAAGGCCCACCTCCCAAAGCTTTGGGGTGGTGTGACTCCAGCAAAATCCCCATCCCCATGTGAAGCAGAAGCACCCCATACAGTGTGGGCCAGGCGCCCCACAATGCAGTTTAAGACCCTTCCCATCCTATTTCCCCACAAGACTTTAAAACCTTCTTTTCCTCTTACTAGGCAGTTCAGAGCTCCCTCCCTACTTTCTTTTCTCTGAACCTGGCCACCCTTTGGTTGGTGTTAATAAACTTTGGGCCTAAAAAGAAACTGTATCAGCGGTTTTCTAAATTCCGGACCTAACAGGGAGCAGTGCCATTCACCGTATGGGTTTGTGAGAATGAATAATTTCCCATGGGTTTGAGGAGAAGATGGGTGAGGATTCACAGTGAAGCCACTTCTCTAGAGGAAATCTCCCCAGCACAAGCCTCTGATGCCTCTTGCAAACTAAATGGACCAATAGGCTCAGAAATTATGCCCATGGTTCTCAGACCATTTTCCAGAAAATTCTCAGGTGCTGATGTAGTGTGGACACTTCACGTCTACTGTAACTTGGGGTCTTGGATGGCATGTCATTTGTCTTCTCCGTTTTACAACTTCTCTGTTGGCTAAGGAGGAGGTGTCTTCATCTGATGGCAAATATGCAAACGACACAACATGGAGCAAGAGCCTTAAAATTTCCTGTCTCCTTTGACCGAGAAATTTGCTCTGAGAGACAGTCCAAAACACACAAAAACTTGTTGACAGAATAGTTTCCCAAAGCCTTGTTTACAACAGCCTCACTCCCACACTACGGGCAAAGACAAGGAAAGAAGGGATGTCACAGCCACAGAGCACGGGATCCGGAGTTGCTGATGTCAGGCTCCTTAAGCTTCTACCGTGGTATCCAGCTTAATGTGGAGGTTTTGAGCCAGGCTGTCTGGACTTAAATTCTAGTTTTGTGCTTTTTCTTTCTCTCTCTTTTTCTCCCTCCCTCCCACTCTAGCTCTCTAGGAAATTTTAAAAAAATTTAAAAGAAAAAAATTAAAATAATTTCTATTATTTATTTGCAAGGAGAGAGAGAGAGAGAGAGAGAGAGAGAGAGAGAGAGAGGGAGGGAGAGAGAAAGGGGGAGAATTGGTGGTCCAGGGCCTCTTGCCACTGCAAATGATGCATCTGCCTTCACATGGGTACTGGGGAATGGAATCTGGGCCATCAGCCTTTGTAAGAAGCACCTTTAACTGCTGAGCCATCTCTCCAGCTGTTCTCCTTTTCTGCTTTTCAAGGTAGGCTGACCTGGAACTCACTATGTAGTCTCAGAGTGGCCTCGAACTCACAATAATCTACCTCTGCCTCCTGAGTGCTAGAATCAAAGGTGTGTGCCACCATGCCCAGGTCCTTTTTTCTTTTTTGAGACAGGATTTCATTTAGTCCAGGCTATCCTCAAACTCTTTTTTTTTTTTTTTTTTTTTTGAGGTAGGGTCTCACTCTAGCCTAGGCTGACCTAGAATTCACTATGTAGTCTCAGGGTGGCCTCGAACTCATGGCAATCCTCCTACTTCTGCCTCCTGAGTGCTGGAATTAAAGGTGTGCATCACCATGCCCATCTCTCTCTCTATTTTTTAAAAAATATATTTTATTTATTTATTTGAGTGGGATGAAGAGGGAGGGAGAGAGAGAGAGAGAGAGAGAGAATGGGCACTTCAGATGCGTGCATCTGCCTTACATGGGTCATGGAGAACTGAACTGTGATCCTTGGGCTTTGCAGACAAGCACCTTAACTGCTAAGCCATCTCTCCAACCCTCAAACTCTTGCTGGGGTTATGAGTACATGCTACTAAGTAAAGTACTTTAAATGCTGTAAACCTCATTGCTTTAGCTGTTGTCAATAGTACAATTTTCCCTTGGTGTCATTAGGGGACAAATTTCAAAACACCCCTTGTAGAATACCAAAATCCCAAGATGCTGGATGAAGTCTCTTATATAATATAGGATAGTCTTTGTAGTAATTTTGTATAACCTACATGCATCCTCCAACACGCTTTCTAAAAAAAAATCTTGATTTTAGCAATGCTGGAGATTGAACATATAGCCTTACTTATGCTAGGCATGTGTTCTACCACTGAACTGTACCCCTGGCCCCCTGTTTTTTTATCTTGAGACAGGTCTCACTAAGTTTCTCCATCTGACCTTGAATTTACTATGTGGTCTAGACAGGCCTTGAACTTGCTATCCATCTGCCTTAATCTTCTACCTATTTGCTGAGCTGAAAGACTGGTGCCATCACACTCAGCTTCCAATGAAAAACATAGCTCTCACCTCAAAGAGAACAAGAAATGGTTTATTCTAGATCCAAATATGAGTGTGACCATGGCCTGCGGACACAGACTCAGGATACCCAAAATACCATGTTCCAATGAGGTAATGGTTTAATGAAGGTTGTTTTTTTTTTTTTTTTTTTTTTTTTTTTTTTTTTTTGGCAACAGAATCAGGATGGCCTCAAACTTGTTATGTACCTGAGGACATCCTTGTATTTCTGATATCTCCTGCCTCCAATTCCTGTGTGCTGAGATTATAGGCATGCACCTCCACAACTGGTTTTATGCAAGTGCTGGGGATTGAGAGCAGGATCTTGTGCATGCTAGGTAGGCACTCTATGCACTAAGCCACATTCCCAGTCCTTAATGAATTTTTTTGTTTGTTTTTTTGAGGTGGGGTCTCACTCTAGCTGACCTGGAATTCACTATGTAATCTCAGGGTGGCCTTGAACTAACAGCAATCCTCCTACCTCTGCCTCCCAGGTGCTGGGATTAATGGTGTGTGCCACCACGCCTGGCTTCTTCATGAAATTTTTATAGTCACAAAGCAAAGAAAATCATAAATCATGCTACTTAAAAAATACAACAGATAGAAACAGCAAATAGTCGGATTAACAGCACAGTGGGAAATCTCCGCTATAAGCCTCAGATCTCATCTGATGACATTAGGCTTTGGGTTGGTGGAAGCTAAGGGATTTGTTTGTATATTTCAAAAAGATTTACCTAGTAGTCACAAGGATACTAGATTGCATGCAGAGGTGAGCAATAAATGACTATTTAGGGGACTAGAGATAGCCTAAGATGGGCTGGAGAGATTGCTCAGTGGTTAAGGTGCTTGCCTACAAAGCCTAACAATCTGAATTTAATTACCCAGAACCCACATAAAGCTAATGCACAAAGTGGCACATGCATCCGGAGTTTGTTTGCAGTGGCTACAGACCATCGCATACCCATTCTTTCTGTCTCTCTTCTCTCTACCTCTCTTTGCTTGCAACTAAATAAATAAACATATAAGAAAAAGATAGTCTAAGGTAATTTGCCTCCAATCTTTCTATAAATCCCAGTTTTTTTTTTTTTTTTTTTTTTGTTTTTTTTTGAGGTAGGGTTTCACACTAGCTTAGGCTGACCTGGATTCACTATGTAGTCTCAGGGTGGCTTTGAACTCACAGTGATCTTCCTACCTCTACCTCCTGAATGCTGGAATTAAAGGCGTGCGTCACCATGCCCGGCTCCCAGAAGTTTTTATTTTTTTAAAAAAATTATTTATTTGAGAGAGAGAGAAGGACAGAGAGTGTCAGGGCCTCCAGCCCCTTGCAAATGAACTCCAGACGCATGCACCACCTTGTTCTTCTGGTTTATGTGGATACTGGGGGATTGAACCTAGGCCCCCTACTAAGCCATTTCTCCAGCCTCACAAATCTCAGAAGTTCTAATCAACCAGTCAGCTTTGCAGGATGTGTAATACAAATGTGCTTTTTTCTTCTGTGAACTTCAGTTCAAAGACCTAATACAGTGTAAATAGGTAATAGACTGTAATGATGACAAGAAAAAAAAAAACACTTTTTTGTTTTTGTTTTTCTTTTTAAGATTTTATTTATTTTTATTTATTTATTAGAGACAGAGAGAGCGGGAGAGAAAGTGAGAGTGAGCATACCAGGGCCTCTAGCCACTGTAAATGAACTCCAGACACATGTACCACTATGTGCATGGCTTACATGGGACCTGGAGAATTGAACTGGGGTCCTTAGGCTTTGCAGGCATGCATCTTAACTGCTAAGCCATCTCTCCAGCCCCTTGTTTTGTTTTTTATAATATACTGAATTTGCAGTTCATTGGATCTGTGAATTCAGAACTAGCAAATAAGGCAGGCCAACTGGTACATAGGGACAGGCTGAGGTGGTCCAATAAGGTAGAATGAAGGGTGTTCAACCTTTTGGCTTTTCTGGGCTACATTGAACAAAGACTTGTCATGGGCACACATTAAAGAGAATTTGAAATCACATATTATATAGGACCATTTAGCCATAGAAAGTACATGTCAAGGGCTGGAGGGATGGCTTAGGGATTAAGGTGTTTGCCTGTGAAGCCTAAGGGCCCATGTTTGACTCTCCAGATCTCACATTAGCCAGACATACAAAGGTGAGGTAAGTGCAAGGTTGCACATACCCACTAGGTGATGCAAGTGTCTGGAGTTCAATATCAATGGCTAAGGCCCTGGCACACCAATTTTCTTTGTCCTCTTTTTTTTTTTTTTCTTTCTCTCTCACTCTCACTGCCCTAAAATTAAAAAAAATAGTAATAAAGGTATTTTTAAAAAATGAAAGTACATGTCAAAATACTTCAAAGAAAGATGGACCTGGTGGCTTAGACCTAAAATCCCAGAGGCTAAGGCAAAAGAATTGCAATTTCAAGACCAACCCGGGCAACTTAGAGAGATTTTATCTCAAAATAAAAATGTAGTAGAGGATTGGGAGTTGAGGGTAGTGGCACATGCCTGTAATTTTAGCATTCATGAAGGTTGAGGCAGAAGGATTGCAAGTTCAAGGCCTACTCAGGCAATTAAGCAAGACCCTGCCTTAAAATAAAAGCAAAACAAGGGCTGTAGAGATGGCTTCATGGTTAAGGCAATTGCCTGAGAAGCCTAAGGACCCAGGTTCCATTCCCCAGTACCCACATAAGCCAGATGCACAAGGTGGTGCATGTGTCTGGAGTTTGTTTGTAGTGGCTAGAGGCCCTGGTACACCAATTCTCTCACCCTCTTTGCCTCTTCCTCTCTCTCAAAAATATAAATAAACAAAAAGAAAAAATGCCAGGTGTAGTGGTGCACACCCTTAATCCCAGCACTCAGGAGGCTGAGGTAGAGGATCCCTGTGGGTTTGAGGTCACCCTGAGACTACAGAATGAATTCCAGTTCAGCCTGAGCTAGAGCTAGACCCTTCCTTGAAAAACAAAAAAAATAAAATAAAATAGCATAAAAAGGGTTGGGATATGGTTCAGTACCAAGTGTGACACTCTAGATTCAATCTCCAGAGAGAGGGAGAGACACACAGGGAAGGAAAAGAATAAGCGAGAGGGAGAAGAAAGAGAGAATGGTCTGATTTCTGCTGACCACTTCTTCATTCTGATGCCCGTCCCGCTACTGTGGGCTGTGCTATTACCCCAGAAATCAGGCTGGAGCAGATTTTGTTTTGTTTTGTTTTTTGAGGTAGGGTCTCACTCTAGCCCAGGCTGACCCGGAATTCACTATGGAGTCTCAGGGTGGCCTCGAACTCATGGTGATCCTCCTATCTCTGCCTCCCAAGTGCTGGGATTAAAGGTATGTGCCACCACACCCTGCTTGAAGCAGAAATTTATTGCTTCTGCTGCCTAGGCTCTGGACAAAATTTGCTTAGCCACATGGACCAAGCACCCTACAGTATGTCATTCAAAGCGTAGGCCAGCAAGCTGTGGAGTGGATAGGGGCAGAGAAGGGTGGAGAAGGCAGACAATATGGTGAGTTCACCTGTAAGACCCGGAAGTCAGCCAACCGTAGACTCCCTCACCCACCTGTGCAGGTCCTTGGGCAGTTCTGTGTGGGCCTCAAGGACCCAACCTGCCAACAGCTGGCTCTACTCTTGTCTTCCCCCAGGGAAGTAACAACCTTTTACCTGGCCCATATAGAAAACAGTTGTCAGGCCAAGAACCTCAACAGCGTGTCTCGGATGCAATGGCCTCATCCAATGGACAGATACTGGGAGATATTGAATAGGTCCCCGGGTTAGCAGCTGGCTGGAGTGTAGCATGTCTCAGGGAAAGAGCCAGCGCTTATAAAATCAGGGGGTTATTTTCCTGAGTCTCTTGATTGTTTGCTTGTTATTGTTTTAGAAGGTAATTTTTTCTTTCTAACAATTAATTTTTGGGGGACGGAGAGATGGTTCAGTGGTCAAGGCACTTGCCTGCAAAGCCTAACGACCTGGGTTTGATTCCCCAGTACCCATGTAAAGCCAGATCTATAGCCTAGGATGTCCTGAATTCACTTTGTAGGTCAGTCTGACCACGAGCTCATGGTGATCTGCCTGTCTCACCCTCCTGAGCTGGGATTACAGGCATGTACCACCATGCCTGGTTTGATCGATCTATCTATCTATCTATCTATCTATCTATCTATCTATCTATCTTTCTTTCTTTCTTTCTTTAAAAAAACTCAATTATTTATTATTATTATTTGTTTTGGGGGGATAGGGTTTCACCCTAGCCCAGGCTGACCTGGAATTCACTGTGTAGTCTCAGGTTGGCCTTGAGCTCTTGGTGATCCTCCTACCTCTGCTTTCCAAGTACTGGGATTAAAGGCATGAGCTACCACACCTGGCTATAAAAAACTTTATTGACAGCTTCCATAATTATAGACAATAAACCATGATAATTCCCTCCCCTTCCCCACTCTCTCTCCAACAAATCTATTCTCCATCATATCTGCTCCCCCTCTCAATCAGTCTCTCTTTTATTTTGATGTCATCATCTTTTCCTCCTATTATGAGGGCCTTGTGTAGGTAGTGTCAGGCACTGTGAGGTCATGGATATCCAGGCCGTTTCGTGTCCGGAAGACAACATTGTAATCAGTCCTACCCTTTCTTTGGCTCTTAAATTCTTTCTGCCATCTCCTCTGTAATGTACCCTGAGCCTTGGAAGGTGCGCTAGAAATGTCTCAGTGCTGAAAACTCCACTGTCATTTCTTATCAGCACTATGGTGACTTTTGAGTCATTCTACTGGTCACTGCCATCTGAAAAGAGAAACTTCTCTTGGAGCTAAGCTAAAAACTTCTTACCTGTGGACCAGCTGACAGAAAGTTGGAAAAAGCTTCACTGCATGCAACCCTATAGGAGAGAGAAGTCATCAGTGGTGATAAATAACAGTGGACACTGCAAGCCTTAAGATTGGCCAGCCACATCAAATGTGCCAAGTGGTGCAATAGTGGCATTCAGTTATAGGGGAAACCAACTGCTCTCTAATTGGACTGGTGGCCTGCCCCACTGAAAGGACTGCATGTTTGGTTCTGAAAACCTAGTCAAAAGCCTATGGCAGGGGAGGTCATGAGTCCTAGGGGTGTAATGCCTGCTGTTGTCTGGCTAAATGCATATATTATGCTCACTAAACTGCCCTGTAGGCACTTTTGCTAATATTCATACCCATATATTAATGCTACTCTCACTTTTGGTTAAAGAAGCTTCTCTTTTCAGATAGTGGTAATAAGTGGGATGATTCAAAATGCACCACAGTGCTGAGAAGAAGTGATAGAGGAGTGTTCATCACTGAGACATCGCTACCACACCTTCCAAGGCTCAGGGTCCATTGCGGAAGAGGTGGCAGAAAGAATGTGGGAGCCAGGTTGGAGAGATGACTTAGTGGTTAAGGTGGTTGCCTGCAAAGCCAAAGGACCCAGGTTCAATTCCTCAGTACCCATGTAAGCCAGATGCACAAGGTGGCATATGTGTCTGGAGTTTGCAGTGGCTGAAGACCTTTGTACACCCATTCACTCTCTTTTTCTCTCTCAAATAAATTTAAAATAATACTTCAAAAATAATGTAAAAGCCAAAGGAAGGGTAGAGTGGCTTACAATGTTGTCTTCCAGTCACAAAATGGACTGGATATCCATGACCTCGCAGTGCCTGACACTACCTACACAAGACCCTCATAATAGGAGGAAAAGATGAATGATATCAAGCCAGGCATTGTGACCCATGCCTTTAATCCTAGCACTCGGGAGGCCGAGGTAGGAGGATTGCCATGAGTTCAAGGCAACCCTGAGACTACATAGTGAATTCCAGGTCAGCCTGAGCTAGAGTGAAACCCTACCTCTAAAAACAAACAAACAAACAAACAAACAAACAAACAAACAAAAGATGATGACATCAACATAAAAGAGAGACCGATTGAGAGAGGGAGGGGATATGATGGAGGGTGAATTTGTGAGGGGAAAAGTGAGGAAAGGGAGGGAATTATCATGGTTTATTATCTATAATTATGGAAGCTGCCAATAAAAACGTTTAAAAATATTAAAAAGAAAAGAGAAGCTTCTCTAACCAAAAGTGAGAGTAGCATTAATGTAAGGATATAAACATTAACAAAAGTGTTTACAGGGCAGTTTGGTTAGGGTTCATGACCTCCCTGCCATAGGCTTTTGATTAGGATTTTTGTGCTAGGCATGTATTCCCTCAAGAGGAGTGGACCTCCAGTCCAATTAGAGAGTGGTTGGTTTCCTCTATAACAGTGCAGCAGTTGGCACATTTGGCCTGGCTGGCCAATCTTAATGCTTGCAATGTCCACTGCTGTTTATTACCATTAATGACTTCTCTCTCCCATAGGGCTGCATGCAACATAGCTTTTACCAGCTTTCTGTCAGCTGATCCACAGGAGGAGGTTTTCAGCTCAGTTTTGTCTTGATTTATCAGTGACCTGTAGCCCAAGCATGTGATGTCTTCAGCAATAGGGTCTTCCCCCATCCCCCGCGAGGTAAGGTCTCACTCTAGCCCAGACTGACCTGGGATGCACTATGTAGTCTCAGGGTATCTTTGAACTCATGGCATTCCTCCTACCTCTGCCTCCTGAGGGCTGGGATTAAAGGCGTGTGCCACCACACCTGGCTAAGCAATAGGATCTTAACATCTAGTCCTGGTGGGAAACCAAGAGCCTTGGCAATGGCCCGTAATGTTTTGGAGACCCCCCTTGCCGACAATTCACTGGAATATATGCCATTCCTGACACTGAAATTTTTCTAGTAAAAATCTATGGCTTCTGGGTATGCTATAATCCAAAGAAGTAAGTTTCCATATGGCTTATTCATAACACTTAAATTTTGATTAACCCTCCTCTCACAGTTCCTTTACTCTCTTCCTTCCCCTGATCTCACTTAGGCCATTGTACCCCCAGAGATCTATCCATCTACTTACATATATACAATACTATCCTCTTAAGTCTACCCCTCTTCTCCCTCCCTTATAAACCCTTTCTAGCTGGCTGGCCTCTGCTCCTGACTTTAAAAAAATTTTTTTTTTATTTGAGAGAGAGAAAGAGAGAGAGGAAGAGGCAGATAGAGAGAATGGGCATGCCAGGGCCTCTAGCCACTGCAAACGAACTCCAGATGCATATGCTCCCTTGTGTATCTGGATCACATGGGTCCTAAGGAATCAAACCGGGGTCCCTGGGCTTCACAGGCAAACGCCTTAACCATTAAGCCATTTCCTCAGCCTTCTGTGCCTATTTTACTCCAAATCACACACAAGTCTCATCATTGGTAGCCATGATCCACATATAAGAGGAACATGTGGCATTTGGCTTTCTGGGCCTGTGTTACCTTTCCAGATCCATCAATTTCCCTGCAAATTTCATCTGTCTTTACTGCTGAATAGAACTTCATTGTATAAATGCACCACATCTTCATTATCCATTCCTTAATTGAGGGACATCTAGGCTGGTTCCATTTTCTAGCTATTGTGAATAGAGCGGCAATAAACATGGATAAGCAAGTATCTCTAAGGTAGTGAGATGAGCCCTTAGAATATATGCCTAGGAGTGTTATAGCTGGGTCATGTGGTAAGTATATTTTTAGCTGTCTCAGAATCCATCACACCAATTTCCACAATGGCTGTACCAGTTTATATTCCCACCAACAGTGTAAAAAGGTTCCTCTTTTTCTACATCCTCACCAGCATTTAATGTCATTGTTTTCTTTCTTCCTTTTTTAAATCTTATTTTCTTTTTTTTATCAATTTTTAAAAACATTTTCCATGCTTATAAAAAATATCCCATGGTAATACCCTCCCTCCCCCCCTTTTCCCTTTGAAATTCCATTCTCTATCATATCCCCTCCCCCTCTCAATAAGTCTCTCTTTTATTTTGATGTCGTGATCTTTTCCTCTTCTTATGATGGTCTTGTGTAGGTAGTGTCAGGCACTGTGAGGTCATGGATACGCAGGCCATTTTGTGTCTGGAGGGAGCACATTGTAAGGAGTCCTACCCTTCCTTTGGCTCTTACATTCTTTCCGCCACCTCTTCCGCACTAGACCCTGAGCCTTGGAAGGTGTGATCGAGATGTTATTCAATACTCTAGTCACTTTTTTCCAGCACCATGATACCTTCTGAGTCGTCCCAAGGTCACTGCCATCTGAAAAGAGAAGATTCTCTACCCAAAGTGAGAGTAGCATTAATATAAGGGTATGAATATTAAGAGAAGTGCTTACTAGGCAATGTGATAAGCATAGTATATACACTTATCCAGACATCAGCAGGTGTTACACCCCTAGGGCTCATGACAACCCCTGTTTTTAGTTTTCGGTATCAGGGATGTATTCCCTCCCTTGGAGCAGGCCTCCAGTCCAATTGGAGGGCAGTTGGTTTCCACCATGACAGATGTGCCACTATTGCACCTGTTGGCTCCTTTGGCCCGGCTGGCCAATTATAAGGCTTGCAGTGTCCACTGTTGAGTATCTGCACTGGTGGTATCTCTTTCTCCCATTGAACTGCATGTAGAATGGCTTCTTCCAGCTTTCTATCAGCTGGTCTACATGGAGAAAGTTATCAGCTCAGTTCCAGCAAGATTTCTCAGTGGCCTTGTAGCCCAAGTATGTGGAGCCTTCAGCAATAGGGTCTTACCATCGATTCCTGGTGGGAAACCAAGGACCTTGGCAATGGCTTATAATGTTTTGGGGGCATCAGGGACCCCCTGGCCAACAACTCACTGGAAGGTATCCCATCCCTGGCACTGAAAATTTTCTGGCAATGATCTATGGCTCTTGAGTGTTCCATTGTCCAAAATCAGAGCATATGATTCCATATGATTTCATTTGTTTTCTTGATGATAGCCATTCTGACAGGAGTGAGATGGAATTGCAACAGGGTTTTAATTTGCATCTTCCTGATAGCTAAGGATAGAACATGCTTTGAGATGTTTATAGACCTGTATTTCTTCTTTTGAGAACTCTATTTAGTTCCATAACCCATTTTTGGATTGGGTTGTTTGATTTCTTATCATTTAGTTTTTTGAATTCTTTGTATATCCTGGATATTAATCCTCTGTCAGATGTGTATCTGGCAAAGATTTTTTCCCCCATTCTATAGGTTGCCTCTTTGCTCTTTTCACAATGTCTTTTGCTGTACAAAAGCTTTGTTATTTCTTTTTTTTGGTCTATTTTTATTTATTTATTTGAGAGTGAGAGCAAGAGCAAGAGCAAGAGCAAGAATGGATGCGCCAGAGCCTTCAGCCACTGCAAATGAACTTCAGATGCATGTGCCACTTTGTGCATCTGGTTTACGTGGGTCCTGGGGAATTGAGCCTCGGACTGGGGTCCTTAGGCTTCACAGGCAAGTGCTTAACTGCTAAGCCATCTCTCCAGCCCAAGCTTTGTAATTTCATGAAGTCCCAGTAGTTGATTAGTGGTTTTACTTCATGAGCAACTGGGTTTATGCCTATGCCAATATGTTGAAGCATTTCTCCTATATTTTCTTCTAGCAGTTCATAGTTTCAGGTCTGATGTTAAGGTCTTTGATTTATCTGGACTTGATTCTTATGCATGGAGAGAGAGATAACAATCTATTTTCATCCTTCTACATATAGATATCCAGTGTTTCTAGTAGTATTTGTTAAAGGGGCTGTCTTTTCTCCAGTGAATATTTTTGGCATTCTTATCAAAAATCAGATGACTGTAGCTGCCTGGGTTTATATCTGGGTCCTCTATTCTGTTCCACTGATCTATGTGTCTTTTTTTGGGGGGGGCCAGTACCATGCTGTTTCTGTTAATTAATTAATTAATTAATTAATTTTTATTTTTTGAGGTAGGGTCTCACTGTAGCCCAGGCTGACCTGGAATTCACTATGAAGTCTCAGGGTGTCCTCAAACTCACGGAGATCCTTCTATCTCTGCCTCCCGAGTGCTGGGATTAAAGGCGTGCACCACCACGGCTGGCACTGTTTCTGTTTCTATGGCTCTTTAATATATCTTAAAATCAGGTATGGTAAAAATTTAAGCTAGGTGTGGTGGCACACACCTTTAATCTCACCACTTGGGAGGCAGAGATAGGAGGATCGCCGTGAGTTCAAGGCTACCCTGAAACCACATAGTGAATTCCAGGTCAACCTGGGCTAGAGCGAGACCCTACCTTGGAAAAAAAAAAAAAAAAAGCTGGAGAGGTGCCTTCATGGTTAAGGTACTTGCCTGTAAAGCCAAGTAACCCAGGTTCAATTCCCTAGGAACCACATAATCCAGATGCCCAAAGTGGCGCATATATCTGGAGTTTCTTTGCAGCTGCTAGAAGCCTTGTGTACCTATTCTTTCTTCCTTTCTCTCTCTCTCAGTCTCTTTCTCTCTCCATTTGCCTCTGTCTCTCTTTCATAAATAAATAAATATAAAAAGGCAGGTGTGGCGGCCCATGCCTTTAAGCCCAGCACACTGGAGACTGAGGTAGGAGGATCACCAGGAGTTCCAGGCTACCCTGAGACTACAAAGTAAATTCCAGGTCAACCTGGGCAAGTGAGAGACTCTACCTCGAAAATCCAAAAAAGTAAAAAAGAAATAATAATAATAATAATAATAATCAGATAGGTGATATTGCCGGCCTTATTTTTGTTGCTCAGAATTGTATTGGCTATTTGATTTTTTTTGTGCTTCCACATGAATTTTAGGATTGTTTCTCTTTTATTTTTTAATTAATTAATTAATTAATTAATTTTTTGTTTTTTCAAGGTAGGGTCTCACTCTGGTCCAGGCTGACCTGGAATTAACTATGTAGTCTTAGGGTGGCCTTGAACTTACTGGCGATCCTCCTTCCTCTGCCTCCCTAGTGCTGGGATTAAAGGCATGTGCCACTACACCTGGCTTGTTTTTCTTTTTTAAAAAATATTTTATTTGTTTATTGGAGAGAGAAAGAGAGACAGAAAGAGAAGAGCAGATAGATAGTGAGAATAGGCATGCAGGGACCTCCAGCCAATGGAAACAAATGCCAGACACATGTCCCACCCCTTGCATCTGGCTAACGTAGGTACTAGAAAATCGAACCTGGGTCCTTAGGTTTTGCAGGCAAGTGCCTTAACCACTAAGCAATCTCTCTAGCCCCTAGAATTGTTTTTCTTTTTCCTTGTATTTCAGTGATGAATACCGTTGGAATTTTTTTTTTTTTTTTTTTTTTTTCGAGGTAGGGTCTCACTCTGGTCCAGGCTGACCTGGAATTAACTCTGTCATCTCAGGGTGGCCTTGAACTCATGGCAATCCTCCTACCTCTGCCTCCCAAGTGCTGGGATTAAAGGCGTGCGCCACCACGCCCGGCCCCGTTGGAATTTTTATGGGGATTGAATTACATGTATAAATTGTTTTTGGTAAGATTAACAGTTTTACAATATTGATTCTTTCAGTCTAACAAAATGGGATGTGTTTCCATTTTGTAGTGTCTTCTGCAATTTTTCTCTTGAGTCTTTAAAGTTTTCATTATAGAGATTCTTCACTTCCTTGGTTAGGTTTATTCCAAGGTACTTTATTTATTTATTGAGGCAATTGTGAATGGGAGTATTTCCCTGATTTCATCATCAGCGTGTTTGTTGTTAATATATAGGAAGGCTACTGATTTCTGGGTGTTAATTTTGTAATCTGCTACATTGCTAAAAGTGTTTATCAGCTCTAACAAAGTTTGCTGGTAGAGTCATTAGGGTCCCTTATGTATAGAATCACATCATGAGCAAATAATGATAATTTTATCTCTTATTTTCCAATTTGTATCCCTTTTATTTGTGTCTCTTGTCTTCTTTAATTTTTTTAAAAAAATTATTTTTATTTATTTGAGAGTGACAGACAGAGAGAGAAAGAGGCAGATAGAGGGAGACACAAAATGGGCACACCAGGGCCTCCAGCCACTGCAAATGAACTCCAGATGCATATGTCTCCTTGTGCATCTGGCTGATGTGGGTCCTGGGGAATTAAGCCTCGAACCGGGGTCCATAGGCTTCATAGGCAAGCGATTAACCACCAAGCCATCTCTCCAGCCCTGTGTCTCTTGTCTTATTGCTATAGCTAAGACTTCCAGTACTATATTAAATAAAAGTGGGGACAGTGGACAACGTTGTCTTATTCCTAATGTTAGTGGAAATGCTTCAAGGTTTTCTCCATTTAGTATAATGTTGGTTATATGTTTGTCATAAATAGCCTTTATTTTTAATTTAGTAAATGTTTTTATTTGAGTCAGGCATGGTGGTGCATACCTTTAATCCAGCACTCTGGAGGCAGAGGTAGGAAGATAGCTATGAGTTTGAGGCCACCTGAGACTACATATTTATTTATTTATTTTGTTTTGTTTTTGTTGAGACTACATATTTAATTCCAGGTCAGCCTGGGCTAGAGTGAGACCCTACCTCGAAAAACCAAAAAAAAAAAAAAAAGATTTTATTTTTATTTATTAAAGACAGAGAGAGAGAGAGAAAGAGAGGGAGAATGGGCATGCCAGGGTCTCTAGCCACTGCAAATGAACTCCAGATGCATGTGCCACCACATGTATCTGGCTTACATGGGACCTCGATAATCGAACCTGGGTCCTGAGGCTTCACAGGCACATGCCTTAACTACTAAGCCATCTCTCCAGCCCCTAATCATGTAATTTTTGTTCTTTAGTTCATTTATATAGTGCATGGCATTTATTGATTTGCCTATGTTGAACTATCCCCTGCATCTCTAGAATAAAACCTACCTGGTTGGGGTAAATTATGTTTTTTTTTTTTTTTTCAAAATGAGACATGTGTTATATGTTAAATTGTATTATAGCATGTCTATTTTTTTAAATTTTTTTTGTTTATTTTTATTTATTCATTTGAGAGTGACAGACAGAGAAAGAGGCAGAGAGAGAGAGAGAGAGAATGGGCACGCCAGGGCCTCCAGCCACTGCAGACGAATTCCAGACGCATGCGCCCCCTTGTGCATCTGGCTAACGTGAGTCCTGGAGAATCGAGCCTCGAACCCGGGTCCTTAGGCTTCACAGGCAAGCGCTTAACCGCTAAGCCATCTCTCCAGCCCTAAATTATGTTTTTGATATATTCTTATATTCTGTTTGCCAACATTTTGTTGAGAAGTTTTACATCTATGTTCACGAGGGAGATTGGTCTGTAATTTTCTTTTTTGTTCTGTTTTTGTCTGGTTTTGGTATCAGGGTGAAGCTGGCTTCGTAGAAGGAGTTTGGTAGTATACCTACCTTTTCTATTTTATGGAAAAGTTTGAGAAGCATTGGTGTTAGATCTTCCATGAAGGTCTGGAAAATTTCACCAGTGAATCCATCTGGATCTGGACTTTTCTTAGTTGAGAGACTTTTTAAATAACTGCTTGGATCTCCATGCTTGTTATAGGTCTGTTTAAATGGTTTATCTCATCTTGATTTAATTTTGATAGGTCATATACATCTATAAAATCATCTATTTCTTTCAGATTTTCAAACTTAGAGGAGTATATATTCTTAAGGTATGTCCTTATGATTTTCTGAATTTCTTTGGTATCTGTTGTAATGGTACCTCTTTCATCTCTAATTTTATTAATTTGTGTCTTTTCTCTCCTTCTTTTGGTTATATTTGCTAAGAGTTTATTAATCTTGTTTACCTTTCAAAGAACAAACTCTTTTTTTCAAGGTAGGGTCCCACTCTAGCCCAGGGTGGCCTTGAACTCATGGTGATCCTCCTACCTCTGCCTCCTGAGAGCTGGGATTAAAGGCATGCGTCACCACGACTGGCTTTCTATGAATTTTTTGATTTTCTTCTTTATTTCTTCAATGACTCATTCATCATTCAGTAGTACTGTTTGATTTCCATGATTTTGTGTCTGCTCTCTTTCTATTTTTTAATCATTTTTTATTCTTTAATCTTCAACATTTTCTGCCATGGCATCAGAATGCATGATAGAAATGGCTCATCTTGAGCTGGAGAGATGGCTTAGCGGTTAAGCGCTTGCCTGTGAAGCCTAAGGACCCCGGTTCGAGGCTTGGTTCCCCAGGTCCCACATTAGCCATATGCACAAAGGGGTGCAAGCGTCTGGAATTCGTTTGCAGAGGCTGGAAGCCCTGGCGTGCCCATTCTCTCTCTCTCCCTCTATCTGTCTTTCTCTCTGTGCCTGTCTCTCTCAAATAAATAAATAAATAATAAAAAAATATTTAAAAGAAATGGCTCATCTTCACATGAAACACTTGGATTCATTTTCATTCACAAGTTTTTCCAAAAACATCTACAATTTCATAATCCCGCCTACTTCCAACCATTATCACAAATATGACCACTAAAACAGTAGTTACCAGCAGTAGATGGCTGGAACGCTTTCTGCGGATTAGTAGTGTCTTTGGAAACTACAACCCAAGAGTATCATGATTATAAATCTCATCGTATATGGCAAGCCCAAAGGTGACACACATGCCTCCAAATAAATTCCCTGCGTATCATGGAGAACTGTATCCCCCAGGCACTAAAAGAAATACACTTTCTTCTCCCATATTCCTTGCTTATTTCCTAGTATCTTCCCCGCAGGGAGCAGATGGCCTCTGCTGACCTGATGATCTTACTGCCACTGCTAACAGTGGACAGAGATGCTGTGATTGGTGCTCTGACGACTGTGTACAGAGCACACTGAAAACGTCACGCGGCTTGCAGTTGATCTCTTCTTTTGAAGAGAGCTACTTTGAGGTGTTTTCTTTTATTCCTCCTTTTTTAAATTAAAACTACAACAGTTGTAAACAAAAAAAAAAGAGATATACACAAACATACCTATACACATTGAGATCAACAGAGTATTGTTTTCAAATTTTTATTAACAACTTCCATGATTATAAAAGACATCCCATGGTACTACCCTCCCTTCCCCCACTTTCCCCTTTGAAACTCCATTCTCCCTCATATCCCCTCCCCATCTCAATCAGTCTCTCTTTTATTTTGATGTCATGTTCTTTTCCTCCTCGTAGGGTGGTCTTGTATAGGTAGTGTCAGGCACTGTGAGGTCATGGATATCCAGGCCATTTTGTGTCTGGAGGAGCATGGTAAGGAGTCCTACCCTTCCTTTGGCTCTTTCATTCTTTCTGCCACCTCGTCCACATTAGACGCTGAGCCTTGGAAGGTGTGATAGAGATATTGCAGTACTGAGCACTCCTGTCACTTCTTTCCAGCACTGTGATGCCTTCTGAGTTGTCCCAAGGTCACTGCCATCTGAAAAGAGAAGATTTTCTGCCAAAGGGAGAGTAGCATTAATATAAAGGTATGAACATTAAGAGAAGTACTTACTGGGAAGTTTGATAAGCATAATATATACATTTATCCTACACTGAGTTTTTTTTGATGTGGTACCTTTTTTCTTACCTAGAGGTCTCCACTTGTCCTTTTACACACACCGACACCTGATCATACAGCATGTGAACATGAGTGTTGTAAGTGTCCTTGGGAATTCACTGTAGTTTTCATATTTCCAAATCATGATGACATACCTGGTATATATTACTCCTGAGAAGATACTAGAAGAGAATGACAGTTCTGATGCACTTTGAAATGGCACAATCACATAAATGCTTGCATAATTAAGACTTCTGAACTCATTAAAGTTTCTAAACATGAACCAACAAAAGTATGAAAACAATGCAAATTAAAAAATAAAACAAGTTTTTATATTGAAAGTATAAACATATAGGAAATGTATACTTGTCAGTAGTTATTTTAAAGTAGGAAACATGTACTTAAGAAAAACATAGTTGTCTGGCAAAACTTGAGAAACGAAACAACAAATCACCACCAACTGTCCAATGCATTGCCCCAAATAGAAGCCAGCCAGATTAGATGTGCAAGGCTCAGGAAAAAATGACCACAGATAGCAAATCTGGTAAGTATGCAATTTATTTTAAAAAAAGTACTGTGACTACTATTTACACTTCTGTAAAAAAATCATTTTTGATTTTTTTGAATATTTTATCCCTCAGTATAATTAATTTGTATAAAAAATCTTTACCAAACCCATGAATTTCAAGCACCAATTCAACAATTTAAGCTTACTGTGTTTATATTTCTGTTGAGGGAACAACTTTTTGATGAAGGCTAAGCTACAATTAGCTAGGCAATCATTACAGTTCAGTTTTAAAGGCATGTGGTTTTAATCTTCCATTCACTTGAATGTCAAACATTAGACAATGTTTAGGCCAGTAAAGGACTCCTTGGAGAATCACTATTTCTCAGTAGCATGGTTTATAATGTATATAGTTTTGCATCTTGGATTAAGTTAATGCTTGGATTTTCTAGTTAGCTGGGTAGTCTTAGCTGTATCAATTGGTCTGATGTTATATATCTTCAGGGTAGGAGCTTAAGGTGTTAGGTGTGTCTCTTAAGACTCTCAGAGTATCTACAAGGGTGTTCCTAGGGGTTGGGTTTGCCTGCTATGAGAGTATTCAAGTAGGCTGAGTGGAACAAAATACAGATAGATAATAAAATATAACCAAACAATGTACACATTCAAAGAAAAACAGCACTGAGTATTTATGCAAGAGTAGGAATTGTAACAACCAGATCCTCTGTCAACAAAAAGGTTAAGATTTCTGGTCTGTTGAGTGTTCCAAGTCAGCTTGTGACCAAGTGAGACCCTTCCCTGGTGCAATCCCAGTTACCTTTTTGGATGATTTTGGTCTCAGTTAAGTAGCATCGTTTAATATACATTAAAAGCTCTCCAACAAACCAATGCTCAGTTCTAAGGTAAAATAGTTTGTACACAGGAAATTAAGGATTATTCCTTGTTATAATTTAGAAAAAGGCAGCACCTATATAGTAGACTGCTATGTGGTGTAGGCTGGCCATATATATATATATTGCTGTTGATTTTTAGTTTAATCCCACTGTGGTCAGATAGAGTGCTAGGAATTATTTCAATTTTCCTGTATTTGTTAAGATTTGCTTTGTGTCCTAGTATATGGTCTATTTTAGAGAATGTTCCATGTGCTGCTGAAAAGAATGTGTATTCTGCAGCATTTGGATCGAATGTTCTGTAAATATCTGTTATGTCCATTTGTTCTATGATGTCATTTAATCCAGATGCTTCTCAGTTTATATTTTGCCAGGATGCGATGTCAACGATGAGAGTGGGGTATTGAAGTTACCAACTACAATTGTGCTTGGTTTTATATGTGACCTTAAAATCTAGTACTGTTTGTTTGATGAAACTGGAAGCACCTATGTTAAGTGTGTATATGTTTAGAATTGTAATGTCCTCCTGTTGGATTGTTCTTTTAATCAATGTAAAGTGACCTTCTTTATCTTTCCTCACTAATGTTGGTTTGAATTTTATCTTGTCAGATATTAGGGTAGCAACACTACTTGTTTCCTAGGTTCGTTTGCTTGAAATACCATTTTCTAACCTTTCACCCTAAGACACTGTCTTTTATGGAGAGATGAGTTTCTTGGAAGCAACAAATAAAAAGACCCTGCCCTTTATTATTTATTTAGTTAGTTTTTGAGTTTTTAAATTTTTTTTTTGAGGTACAGGCTCACTCTAGCCCAGGTTGACCCAGACTTCACTATGTAGTCTCAGGGTGACCTCGAACTCATGGTGATTCACCTACCTCTGAGTGCTGGGATTAAAGGTGTGTGCCACCACGCCCAGCCCCTCTTTTTTATTTTTATGACAGAGAGAAAGTTGGCACACCAGGCCCTCTATCCACTGTAATTGAACTCCAAATGTGTGTACCACCTTGTGCTCATGAGTGGCCTTGTGCACGTGTGTCACTTTGTGTGTCTGGCTTACATGGGTTCTGGGGAGTTGAACCTGGGTGCTTAGGCTTGGCAAACAAGTGCCTTAACCTCACTGTACTTGCTTCCTGTTTTTCACTTACTCTCTTATGTTAACTATTATTTGAATGTGGTTTATTTTTTTTTTTCCTGTTTCTTCATGTGTGTGTGCTTCTCTTCAGCATGAAGGATCCTTTCAAGTATTTTCTGTAGAGCTGGCTTAGTGGACATATATTCTTTTAGCCTGTTTTTATAGTGGAAAGTCCTTATTTCTCTATCAATTCGGATTGATAGCTTTGCTGGATAAAGTAATCTTGATTGACAGTTGTTACCTTTCAGAACTTAGAATATATTATCCTGAGCCCTCCTGGCTTCTAAAGTTTGTGTTGAGTAATCTGCTGTTATCCTGATGGAATTCCCTTTATAGGAGACTTGATACTTCTCTCTTACTGCTTCCAATATATTTTCTTTGGCTTGTGTGTTCAGTAGTTTAATTATAACATGGCAAGGAGAGGTTCTTTCCCAGTATTGTCTGTTTGGTTTCCTGTACCTGTATTGGCATCTCTTTCCTTATTTGGGGGAAATGTCCTTCTGTGATTTTGTTGAAAATACCTAATATGCCTTTGGAGTGAGATTCTTCTCCTATTATACCCTGAATTCTTGAACTCATCTTTTTTAAAAAAATATTTCTATTCTTATTGATTTGAGAGAGGGGGAGGGAGGGAGAATGAGCATGCCAGGGCATTCAGACATATGCACCACCTTTTGTATCTGGCTTATGTGGGTCCTGGGGAATTGAGCCTGAATCCTTTGGCTTTGCAGGAAAGTGCCTTAACTGCTAAGCCATCTTTCCAGCCCAACCCTGAATTACTATGTTTGATCTCTTTATAGTGTCCTGAATGTATTGAAATTACATTTCTTATTTGTCTTTCTCTTTGTTGGACTGTTTTAGATCTATCACCTTGTCTTCTACTTTGGATATTCTGTCTCCTTTCTTTCTTTCTTTCTTTCTTTCTTTCTTTCTTTCTTTCTTTCTTTCTTTTTTCTTTCTCTCTCTCTCTTTCTTTCTTTCATTTCTTGAGGTAGGATTTCACTGTAGCCCAGGCTGATTTGGAATTCACTATGTAGGTAGTCTCAGGGTGGCCTTGAACTCACAACAGCTCTCTTACCCCTGCTCCTGAGTGCTGGGATTAAAGGTGTGTGCCATCACACCCAGCTTCTTTTTAAAAAAAAATATTTTATTTATTTATTTGAGTGTGAGGGTGGAGGGTGGGGATGAGCATGCCAGGGCCTCCAGCCACTGTCAACATACTCCAGACTCATGTGCCACCTTGTGCATCTGGCTTATGTGGGCACTAGGGAATTGAACCTGGGTCCTTAGGGTTTGCAGGCAAGCACCTTAATTGCTAAGCCATTTCTCCAGACCTTCTGTCCTCTCTTTGATATATTCTATTGGTGACACTTTCTACATAGTTTTTAAAATTGACTCACTGTGTTTTTCATTTTTAGCATTTCTTTTTAAAAAATATCTTATTTTTATTTATTTATTTATTTGAGACAGAGATAGAGAGAGGGAAAGAGATAAAGAGGCACATAAGAGAGAATGGGCACATCAGGGCCTCCAGCCATTCCAAATGAACTCCATATGCACACACCACCTTGTGCATCTGGTTTATGTGGGTCCTGGGGAGTTGAACCTGGGTTATTTGGCTTTATAAACAAGTGACTTAACCACTAAGCTGTCTTTCCAGCCCCTCATTTCTAGAATTTCTGATTAGTATTTCTTTAGTATTTCTATTTCCTTACTCATGCCTCATATTAATCTTCTTATTTCATTAAGTTGGTTTCCCATGTTCTCTTGGGATTATTTTCGGAGTTTGTTTTCTTCTTTCATTCTTTTGAACATAGTTATAATCATTCTCTTGAATTATTTCATCTAAATCAGTCTCACTGGGGGTAATTTCTGATGGATTTATAATTTTTGGCAGAATTATATTGTCTTGATTTTTTTTTTGTTTCTTACAGGGTAGAGATTTTTGCATCTTGAGTCAATTTGAAGCTTGGCCTTTCTAATTATCTGTTGAATCCTTAGACCTGTAAATCAGAAGTTATATATCTTCAGGGTAGGAGCCTAAGGTGCCAGGTGTGGCTCTTATATTACTTGCAGAGTAACAGCTGAAATGACCCTAGGTGTTGGATTTGCCTGCTATGCAGATATTCTAGTAGGCTGGGTGGATTAAAATAAAAGGTGAATTCTACGATCCATTTGAGCAAGATTCACCTTTAATCAAAACCATCAGAGTAGTTATGCAAGAGTGGGGATTAAAATAAACAGATAATCTGACAATGCTAAAGTCCCTAAGAGTGTGTGCTGAGTCACTCTTAATCCTGTTTACTGGGAGGCTGAAATTCCTGGTCTGTAATGGGTTCCAGGTCAGCCTGAGCTTGAGTGAGAGCTTGTCCCCAAGAAAAACAGAAGAAAAGATTAAAAAAAATCAGAAAATATCAAAAAGCAACAAAAGTTAGCTGGACATGGTGGCGCATGCCTTTAATCTAAGCACTTGGGAAGCAGAGGTAGGAGGATCGCCATGAATTCGAGGCCACCCTGAGACTCCATAGTGAATTCCAGGTCAGCCTGGACTACAGTGAGACTCTATTACAAAAAAAAAAAAAAGAAGGAAAGAAAAAGCAACAAAAGTCAACCCCAAAACACAGCTTATTTAAGAATGCAAAGTTGACCAGAAGTGCAGCAATCAAATCTAACACATCACCTGTCTTGACATGGAAGGTGCAATTACGCTTCCAGTGCAGGCCTATCTGCCAGGCTTCGGGGCAGGTGTTGACTCAGTGTAAGTAGGTCCTGTTACCTTCTGACATGGCTTCCAGTCTCACCTAGGCCGAGTGCCCGCCTGGCTCCCTTTTTGTTGTGCTGTGGGTTCAGCTAGGCCAGCTGGGTGGATCTGCTGTTCTGCTCTGCTGTGCTGGACGTTGTTTGGCTGAGATGCCTTTGTGTCCTGAGTTCTCCAGTGGTTCTCTGTGCCGGTGGTTGGGAGAGGCTCTGGGCAGTGCCTGAAGTTGTTCTGGAGCTGCTCAGCTGGTCCCTGCTGTCTTCTCCTTCAGGTTTCTTGACTTGGCAAGGCTGGTGTGAGCAGAGAATCCCTGTACCACAGTGGTGCTCCTGCCGGGGGAGGCAGGGCCCGGTGGCCGTAACTCTTCCAGCAAACCACCAGAGCTGTGGCTGGAGCTGATTTGGGCTGGTTATGTGGTTGTTAGAAGCTCTGGGTTTCTCATGTTTCTCTGATGGAGTTAATAATTCTTTACACGCCTTCACTTTTCAGTAGAAGAGTGTATCTTGATGTCCCCTCAACACCCCCCCCCCCGGGCTGCTTTGGCATGGCTACTATGCCGCCATCTTAATTGGAAGTACCCTCTCCTCTTTTTTTTTTTTTTCTAGGTAGGGTGTCATTCTAGTTCAGGCTGACCTGGACTTCACCATGTACTCTCAGGGTGGCCTTGAACTCATGGTGATCCTCCTACTTCTGCCTCCTGAGTGCTGGGATTAGGGTCCTGTACCACCATGGCTTAATTATTTATTAGAGAGAGAGAGAGAGAGAGAGAAACTGAGAGAGGGAGCAAGAGACAGAGAGAATGGGCACACCAGGGCCATTGCAAATGAACTCCAGACACATGCACCACCTTGTGCATCTGGCTTTTCATGTGTACTGGGGAATCAAAGCCAGGTCCTTAGGCTTTGCAGGCACGTGCCTGAACTGCTGAGCCATCTTTCTAGCCCCTGACCTTTTTAATTAATTTATTTATTTTTAGTATTTTTTAAAGATAGGGTTTCACTCTAGCCCAGGCTGACCTAGAACTTTCTCTGTCATTCCAGGCTGGTCTTGAACTCATAGTGATCCTCCTACCTCTACCTCCTGAATGCTGGGACTAAAGGTGTGTGGCACCACACCCAGCCTATTTATTTAATTTTTTTGAGACATGATCTTATTATGTAGCCCAGGCTGGTGTTAAACTCGTGATCTTCTGCCTCTGCCTCCGCCTTCTGAGCTCTGGGATTATAAACATGTGCTACCAAATCTGGTTGAGAGTTTTCTTGAGAATATTCCTAAATCTTTTAGCCAAACAAAGGGAAAACAAGCAATGATGTGGAGAGAGCCTTGCCCACGGAGTTTGATTCTGTGCTCACTTAGTCACTTATTGTTCATGTGTCCATGTTTCTGAGCCACAATGGTCCCACCTATGAACTAGAGCAGCATTGCTAATTCTGAAGGTTGCCCCGAAGATTCCACAGCAAATAAACTTCAGACACATGTGCCACCTTGGGCATCTGGCTTTAAAAAATGGTACTGGGGAATCAAACCTGGGTCCTTTGGCTTTACTGGCAAGCACCTTAACCACTAAGCCATCTCTCCAGCACCTGTTTCTCAGTTCTTAATCACTCTGAAAGGAGGACCACCCTTAGGAGACCTGGGAGGGGATAGAGATGAGAAAAGTTGGACTCCTGATAGCCATTATATTGTTCCATGGGAACCTGAGCAAGGTCCTCAAGATCAGGCGTGAGGTCAGCCCAGGTGGCTAGGGAGTGGCAAGATCACCTGTAAGGAAGATTGTGGGCAAGAATGCCTTGGGTTGTGACAGGCCTGGGATTCGTGGAAGGGAAACCTGTGGGCCAGGGCAGGAAGATGGGAGAAGGACTGCTACTGTTCCCAGGATGTAGAATTGATGTCCCTTGCTAAGCGTTTTTTTCCGTCCTTGCAGTGACCTTCCCTAGGCTTAGATAAACTGGGCTGCAAACTGGTGTGGAGGTAGGAGATACCAGCTTGTGTGAGACTCCCCAGGGAGGACCAGGAACTCCAACGTGGCACTCATTCTGCCATTCAGAACATCACAGGGCTCCATACCCAGCTTTTTCGAACAATGATGGGCCCCAAACTTCTTTCTAGGTGGAAGAGGCCTGTGTAAAAATTATTATGACACCCTTAACATTCCTCACTTCTCCCTTCTCTGAATGGTCATGAGAGGCACCTGGATTTGGTGTCCACACCCAGACCAGGGAGCTTCCCTGCTCCCCTGGTTTTTAGAGGTAGGGTCTCCCTGTAGCTCAGGCTGACCTGGAATTCACTATGTAGTCTTAGGGTGACTTCTAACTCACAGTAATCCTCCTACCTCTGCCTCCTGACTGCTGGGATTAAAGGCATATGTCACCACACCTGGCTTCCAGGGAACTTTTGTTGTGTGCTGATCAGTACTCTAGGTACCTTATGGACAGTCATCTGTCAAATACCTGTGGACACATATGAGGGGCGTGACTCATAACTCCCATGTAATATTTTATTTATTTATTTAAGAGAGGGAGAGAGACACGGGGGGGGGGGGAGACTGAGAGAGAGAGAGAAAGAAAGAGAGAATAGGTATTCCAGGGTCTCCAGCCACTGCAAATGAACTCCAGACACGTGCCACCTTGTGCATCTGACTTATGTGGGTAATGGGGAATCAACGTGGGTCCTTGGGCTTGGAACGCAAGTGCCCTAATCACTAAGCCATCTCTCCAACCCTTTACCCATTTATATATTGGGGGGGGGGAAGGCAATAAAAAGATAAGGAACTTGCCCAGGTAGTTGAACACTTGCTGAAAAAACAAACAAACACCGAGAAAGGACAAAACAAAAATTGCTTAAATATGCACATACTTTAAATGGTGGAGTAGCACTGGAAACCTGTTAGTGAGTGAGCAAGTGAGTGTGTGTGAGAGAGAGAACGAGAGAGAGACTGATTTTCTGGATGTGTGACTTTTTGCCTTGGGTTTATACAGTTGTGTGCATTTCTGGGAGCACTTGCTCGGTGCTTGTCTGGATGGCTGGGTCCCATGAGAAGTCTTGTCCTGTAGCGCCCTCTGGTGTCCAGACAGCCTTTCCTGCTGTCTTGATCAGAGAGGCTTCCTGGATCCACAGGTCTATTCAACTGCTTTGAAGGGTGTGTCTGGATCTGCTTCCTTTAGTTCTGCATAGCTGCTGAGTCCTTGCTGCACGGCCACTGGTCTCACCAGCCATTCTCCTCTTCCCTGTGTGGAGAAAAGGGTGCTGCTTGGCAGGGCATGTGGCTTGTTCTCAAGCCCATAGTCCAAAGCTTCATGACAGCCTGGCCTCACTGACCTGTTCCGCCACCCAGAACAATGTTTCCTCAGCTTTGTCAACCTCCAGGCCTTGCCTTTTCTTGACTGCTCAGCTCTCTAGTTTATCATCTGACCTGCACATCTGAGTAAACTCTACTTGTCCTCTAGGTCTTGGCTTAGATGTCCCTCCTTCCCCGTTTCCAGGTCTGGGCTGGTGGATGTCTTTTCCCTCGGCTCTTTGTGTCCCCAGAAACACACACTGAGGCCTGTGAACTTGTCAGGCTCTCTATCAGGTACACACTTCCCGGATAGAGGAAGAGACCAAGAAAGCTTCAGTGTTATGGGTGGACCTTAAACTTGTCCTAAGGGGTTCGGGAAGTCACAGGGGACTTTTGAGCAGGGAAGTGAGATGGCTTCATGTCTCTCTTGCGCAACGTGATACTTCTCAGAACACATTATTCCTAGTGACAAATGTTTTCACAGAACAATAAGCAAGAAGAATCTGGGTCTGGCTGAGGAAGGGTATGTGTCTGGGACTGCAGCTCGTAGGATTGGGAGAGTGGATCAAAATCAAGTTAAAAAAATTTAAAAATATTTATTTCTTTAAGTGGGTGGAGGAAAGGAGAGAGAGAGAGAGAGAGGGAGAGAGAGAGAGAGAATGGGTTTATCATGGCCTTTAGCCACTGCAAATAAACTCCAGACACCTGTGCCACCTTGTACATCTGGCTTACATGGTTCCTGGGGAATCGAACCTGGGTGGTTAAGCTTCTTAACTGCTATGCCATCTCTCCAGACCTCAAGTTTTATTTTTAAAATATTTAATTAATTACTCGATTAATTAATTTCTTTTTTGAGGTAGGGTCTCACTCTAGCCCAGGCTGACCTGGAATTTTCTCTGTATTCTCAGGGTGGCCTTGAACTCATGGCAATCCTCCTACCTCTGCCTCTTGAGTGCTGAGATCAAAGGTGTGCACTACCATGCCAGGCTATTAATTTATTTATTAGAGAGCGAGAGAGAAAGAGGATGAAAGCTGGGCATGGCGGTGCATGCCTTTAATCCCAGTACTCAGGAGGCAGAGGTAGGGCTAAGGTAAGACCATACTTTGAAAGAAAACAGAAACAAAAGAGAAAGAGAGTGAGAGAGAGAGAGAGAGGGAGAAAATGGGTGCAGCAGGGTGTCTAGCTACTACAAACAAACTCTCCAGATGCATGCATCATCTTTTGCATCTGGGGATCTGGGGTACTGGGGAATTGAATCCAAGTCCTTAGGCTTTGCAGAAAAGTCCCTTTACCATTAAGCCATCACTTCAGCCCCAATTTAATTTATTTAATTTTTTCGAGGTAGGGTTTCACTTTAGCTCTGGCTGACCTGGAATTCACTATGTAGTCTCAGGGTGGCCTTGAATTTATGGTGATCTTCCTACCTCTGCCTCCCGAGTGCTGGGATTAAAGGCGTGCACATCTGACCCTAGTTAGTTATTTATTTTGAGGTAGGGTCCTACTCTAGCCCAGGCTGACCTGGAATTCACTATGTACTCACAGCAGTTCTCCTACCTCTACCTTCTAAGTGATGAGACTAAAGGCATGTGCCACCCCACCCGGCTCCAAATTTTATTTTTTACTTTTTAATTTTTTTGGTTTTTTGAGGTAGGGACTTGCTCTAATCCAGGCTGACCTCAAATCCACTTGGTAGTCTCAGGGTGGCCTTGAACTCATGGTGATCCTCCTACCTTTGCCTCCCATGTGCTGGGATTAAAGGCGTGTGCCACCATGCCTGGCTCAAGTTTTATTTTTTGAATGTGTGTGTGTACTGGAGATTGGACAAAACCTCATGTGTGCCAAATGCATGCTCTAATACTGAGCTATATATACATGCTGGCCCCCAAATCTGGATGTTTTAAGGGAATGAGACACTGATTCTCAAAAAAGAAACATTTATTCCCACTCGGAAAATTGGCTGCATTTCACCCTTCCTTTGTGGCCTGAGTAGGTGCTCTGGGGGCTATGCTATGTTTCTTCAAGGATGGCCTCTCCCTACTTGGAAGAGAGGCGCCCAGACAGTGTGTTTGTGTGTGTGTGTTTTCGAGGTAGGGTCTCACTCTAGCTCAGGCTGACCTGGAATCCTCAGGGTGGCCTCAAACTCATGGCGAGCCTCCTACCTCTGCCTCTCGAGTGCTGGGATTAAAGGTATACACCACCACGCCTGGATTCCAGTACTATTTTAAAAAATATTTTTATTTATTTTCAAGGAGAGAGAGAGGTAAAGAGAGAAACTATTGCTGACTAGGAGCTTGTACTCCAAGTCCTGAAGGTGAAGGCTGTGCCTAGAGACTATGGCCCTGCCAGATTTTGCTTTGCCTTGTGAAGAAGCAAACACCAGGCATCAGAGAGAAGGGACTGAGCTCTAGTCTGAGGCCTCTAGCCTAAGGTTTATTCTAGGCTTGACCATTCTCTGTGCCATAGGCTTCTGATATAGGATTCTGCCTTTGGAAGTCACCCTCCTGGCCAGAATGGACAACATCTATGGAGGGTGGGGAATGGTTTTGGTGCCTGAAGGGCCAGGGTTCAAATCCAGGAACCATCATTCTTTTTTGTAATTTATTTATTTGTGAGAGAAAGAGACAGATAGAGTGAATGGGTGCGCCAGGGCTTCTAGCCGCTGCAAACAAACTCCAGACACATGCACCACCTTGTGCATCTGATTTATGTGGGTGCTGGGGAATTGAACCTCCTTAGGCTTTGCAGGCATTAACCACTAAGTGCATTAACCACTAAGCTATCTCTCCAGCCCCAGGAGCCATCATTCTTAAATTCTGCCACTCATCACCAAGTATTTCCTGTCTTCTGGTTTTCCTCGAGCATGCTGTGAATGACAGAGTGGGGTCAGGCTGACCCTCACTTTAAGAAAACCCTTATGGCTGGGTGAGGTGGCGCACGCCTTTAATCCCAGCACTAGGGAGGCAGAGGGAGGAGGATCGCCATGAGTTTGAGGCCACCCTGAGACTACCTAGTGAGTTCCAAGTCAGCCTGAGAGAGTGAAACCCTTCCTTGCAAAACCAAAATAAATAAAATAAATGAAAATAAAAAATAAATCTCTTATGGGGATATGAATAAGTCACATGGAAACCTCATTTTTAGACAATGGCACATCCAGAAGCCATAGATTGTTACTAGAAAATTTTCAATGCCAAGGATGGGATACCTTCCAGTGAGTTGTTGGCCAGGGAAGTCCCTGATATCCCCAAAATATTACAGGTCATTGCCTAGGCTCTTGATTTCCCACCAGGAATAGATGGTAAGACCTTATTGCTGAAGACTCCACATGCTTGGGCTGCAAGGTTACTGAGAAATCCTGCTGGAACTGAGCTAAAAACCCTCCTCCCTGTTGAGCAGCTGACAGAAAGCTGGAAAAAGCTATGTTATATACAGCTCCATGGAGAGAGAAAAGTCAACAGTAGAGATAAACAACAGTGGACACTGCAAGCCTTAAGTGTGGCCAGTCAGGTCAAATGAGCCAACAGGTATAATAGTGGCATGTCTGTTGTGGGGGAAACCAAGCACCCACTAATTAGATTAGAGTTCTGGTCCACGGGAGGGAGGGATCACATGCCTGATACAGAAACCTTATGACAGGGGAAGTCATGAGCCCTACGGGTGTAATGCCTGCTGATGTCTGGCTAAATGCATACATTCACATATTTTTATTTATTTAACTTAGGCCCTTATAGTATATAAATAAAAAAAAAAACAAAAAAAAACTGAGTGCCTTGGAACTTACATATCCTCTCCAAATAAAGAACTCTAAAAGCACATGAGAGATACTTTATTCATAACACACATATAGAACCACACACATCACTTTAATCACCATTAGGAACCATGATCCAATAACATATTTAATAGATAAGATTTCTTTAATCACTATACAAAACACACACATACACCCAGAAAATAATAACCAAGTGTGATTAAGACATGTGCCGGGCTGGAGAGATGGCTTAGCAGTTAAGCGCTTGCCTGTGAAGCCTAAGGACCCCGGTTCAAGGCTCGGTTCCCCAGGTTCCACGTTAGCCAGATGCACAAGGGGGCGCACGCGTCTGGAGTTCGTTTGCAGAGGCTGGAAGCCCTGGCGCGCCCATTCTCTCTCTCCCTCTATCTGTCTTTCTCTCTGTGTCTGTTGCTCTCAAATAAATAAATAAAAAATTAAAAAAAAAAAAGACATGTGCCCTCAGTGTGAGCAATTAGTTGGGGTGGTTTGTCCTGGCACTTTGAGGTAGCATATTATGTAAAGTAACAGAAGTCACCAGCGGCTCTAGCCTTCCTCCCGGACACAGACACACCGGCATTGGCCTCAGCCCTTCATAGAGGACAATGAATTTGTACTCATGGCAAGTGTCAGCCTTAATACCCTTGGTCATTTCTCCTCCTAGTTTTGTGCTTTATGGGGTTACAGAAACAAATGGTGTTGCAACGTGTCTTTCCTTTTGGTGTAGTACCAGCCCAGGCTGTAGGGGTAATCTTCTTTGCCACATCAGGCCTCACCACAGGCGTGTCACCCCAGTGGCAGGGGAACTGGGCATCACATATGGTGCCCTACCTGCGTATCTGCACAACTTTCAGGCTACATAATAAGGCTAATATCTCACCCATAAATGCATATATTAAGCTCATAAATCTGCCCAGTAAGCACTTTTCTTAATGTTTATATCCATATATTAATGCCATTCTCACTTTTGGTTAGAGAAGCTTCTCTTTTCAGATTGTGGTGACCTCTGGGATGACTCAAGAGTCATCAATGTGCTGAGAAGAAGTGACAGAGGAGTGCTCCACACTGAAACATCTCTATCACACCTTCCAAGGCTCAGGGTCCATTGCAGAAGAGATGGTGGGAAGAATGTAAGAGCCAAAGGCAGGGTAGGACTTTTTATAATGCACTCTTCCAGACACATAATGGCCTGGATATCCTTGACCACACAGTGCCTGACACTGCTTACACAAGACCAGCATAATAGGAGGAAAAGATGATGACATCACAATAAAAGAGACTGATTGAATGGGGGAGGGGATATGATGGAGAGTGGAGTTGTGAAGGGAAATGGAGGGGGAAAGGAATTATCATGGTTTATTGTCTATAATTATGGAAGTTATAAATAATATAAAAAATAAAGAAAGAAACCTCTCATGGGAGAGACAGACAGAGAATCAATGTGAGTTCAAGGCCACCCTAAGATTACATAGTGAATTCCAGGATAGCCTGGGCTAGAGCGAGACCCTACCTCAAAAAAAAAATTCCATAGAAACCTTCCTCTTGGATATAAAGTTTTTTAAAGTTTATTTTAATTTATTTAGTTGAGAAAGAGAGAGAGAAAGAGAGAAAGAGTTGGGGGAGTGAGGGTGGAGAATGGACATGCTAGGGCCTTCAGCCTCTGCAAACGAACTCCAGATGTATGTGCTACCTTGTGCATCTGGCTTACACAGGTCCTGGGGAATTGCACCTGGGTCCTCTGGCTTTGCAGGCAAGCACCTTAAACTGCTAAGCCATCTCTCCAGCCCTTGGATAGCATTTTATGAACCATTACCTTCAATAATGGGGAGTGGGGATCCGAACATAAGAGACCCATAGAAGGTGGAGAAAGCTTAATTAGTAGCCTTCGGTTGATAAATCCCAGGACCAAAACTAGATTGCCCCTTACAGTGAGGTCAGAGAGACCATGAGGTTCCCAAAATAATGTAGGCCACTCTCCAAACTCTTGATTATCTGCCAGATCTACAAGGTAAGACCCTATTGCTGAAGACACCACAGCCTGTGATCACAGGATATCGAGTGACGCTGGAACTGAGAGGTAAATCAGTTCCCTCCTGGCTAGCATTTACAGTACTGGGAAGTGCTATGAGAGCTGCTAGAGAATAATGGTTGCTAATAGAGTGAACAAAGAGGAGATCCTTCCAGATATGAGATCAACTAGCTGGGCATGAAGTACACACTTGTGCAATAGTGGCACACAGCTGATGCAAGTAACCAATTGCTCACTGATTGGATATGAGGCGTGTTCAGTGGGGAAGAATTCATATCTAGTTCTGGAAACCAATAGATTCCAGAGAGAACCTCCACTGCTCTTTAGCTAAGAAGAGTGGATATACACATCAACCTGTCTTTCTAATAATGGTACTTATCCCTTTAATCCAAACTGCTCTCACTTTTGGTTGGAGAATTTGCTGTATCTTATGGATGGTGGAGAACACAGGGGGGAACCAAGATACATCAAGACTAGAGAGGCTTGAGCAGTTTCTGGCTTAAAGTTTGCAAGTCTGCACCATTAACTGCTGAGCATTTCCCCATTTTATTTATTTATTTTTTGGTTTTTTGAGGTAGGGTCTCACTCTAGCCCAGGCTGACCTGAAACTCACTCTGTAGTTCCAGACTGGCCTCAAACTCACAGTGAGACTCCTACCTCTGCCTCCTGAGGGCTGGGATTAAGGGTATGTGCAACCATGCCTGGCTGATTTATTTTTATTTATTTGAGAGAGAGAAAGGGGGAGAGAGAGAGAGAGAGGATACAGACAGATAGAGAGAGAGAGAGAGATCAAGAGAAGGCGAGAGAATGAGCACACCAGGGTCTCTAGCCACTGCAAATGAACTCCAGATGCATACACCACCTTGTGCATCTGGTTTATTGGAGAATTGAACTTGGGTCCTTAGGCTTTTCAGGCAAATGCCCTAATTGCTAAGCCATCTCTCCAGCTCTCATTCTTTTAGATGATGCTTCACCATGTAGCCCAGGCTAGCTTCAAAAAAATTCACAGTCCTTCTGTCTCAGCCTCTTGAATGTTGGGTTTGCAATCTTGTGCCACCATGATTACTAATATAATAATCTTGCAAAATAATAAAGGTAGATAACTTATACTTCCTACTTACAAAACTAGAAAAGAAGTTTGTTTTTTTTTTTTTTTAACAACTTGTATTGCTGGGAATGGGGAGGTGACTCAGTGTTTGTAGATGCTTGCTTACAAAGCCTGCCAGCCTAGGTTCAATTCCCCAGTACCCACATAAAGCCAGATACACAGGGTGGCTTATGTAGCTGGAGTTTGTTTGCAGCAAGCAGCAAGAGGCCCTGGTGTACCTATTCTCTCTCTCTCTCCTTGCAAATAAGTAAGTAAAAATGTTTTTAAAAAAACTTGTATTGCTTGAATAGTGTACTGAGCTGTTAGCTATAATGGCCCAAATTAATAACTGGTCAAATGACAAAGTAAGGAAATGTGATGGGATTCATCCTTTGTGGGAGGCAGACATTGAAAATGAGTGATGGGCTAGAGGATGGCTCAGTGGCAGAGGGCTAGGCTAGCCTGCCGGAGGCCTTGGATTTGATGCTCAGCACCACAGGAGGGGAAAAGAAAAGCAATCTTCTCTGAAGATGAGTAGACAAGTGAAAATGAAATAATAAAATTAGATGTTTGGGGATATAGAATGGTGTGATTTAGAAGGTGCTTGGCCCATGAATTCCCCAGTGGCTGAATGCCATCTGAAACCTGAGTCTTCAGCAGTCTGTCTCTCTCAGGCACAGAGTCAATTCCCCAGTACCCATGTAAAGTTAGATGAATAAAGTGGTGCATGCATCTGGAGTTCGTTTGCAGTGGCAAGAAGCCCTGGTACACCAATTCTCTCTCACCCTCTATCTTTCTCTGTGCTTGTAAATAAATTTACATACATATATATATACACATATAGATATATATTATTGACAACTTCCATACTTATAGACAACAAACCATGGTATTTCCCTCCCCTCCCCCCTTTCCCCTTCATAACTCTGCTCTCTGTCATACCCCCTCCCTCTCTCCATTATATATATTGGTTTTTAAAGATAGGGTCTTGCTCTAGCCCAGGCTGACCTGGAATTCATTATGCAGTCTCAGAGTGGCCTAGAACTCATGACCTCTGCCTCTGGCCTCCTAACTCTGCCTCCCAAGTGCTGGGATTAAAGGCATACACCTCCATGCCTGGCTTAAAAAAATTATTGTTTTTTTTTGTTGGGTATGTTAGCACATGTCTTTAATTCCAGCACTTGGGAGGCAGAGGTAGGAGGATTGCCGCAAGTTCAAGGCCACCCTGAGACTACATGGTGAATTCCAGGTCAGTTTGAGCTAGAATAAAACCTCAAAAAACAAAAAAGTGGTGCTGGTGGGGGGGCTGGAGAGATGGCTTAGTGGTTAAGGCACTTTCCTGAAAAGCTAAAGGACCTTGGTTCAATTCCCCAGTACCCACACAAGCCAGAGGTACAAGGTGGTACATGCATCCGGAGTTCATTTGCAGTGGCTGGAAGCCCTGGAGCACCCATTCGCTCTCTCTCTCTCTCTCAGTGCCTCTTTCCCTCTCTCAAATAAATAAATAAAAATAAAATATTGGCTGGGCATGGTGGTGCACACCTTTAATCCTAGCACTCGGGAGGCAGAGGTAGGATGATCGCCATGAGTTTGAGGCCACCCTGAGACTACATAGTGAATTCCAGGTCAGCCTGGGCTGGAGTGAGACCCTACCTCAAAAAAAAAAATAAATAAATAAATGAAATAAAATATTTAAAAATTGTTTTTAAAGACTATGCTGTGGGTTAGCATTGCCCAAAAGACCACTTTGTGCAAAAGCTGGATCCTCAAAAAAGAAACATTTGCTTTGTGAAAACAGTTAGGTGAGCAAGATTTCAACCTTTCTGACCCTTAGCTTTCTCACTAAACAAACAGGGAGGACAGAAGTGCTCAGGATCTGGGGCTGAGGTGACGATGTGGCTGGAAGGACTAGGACATTCACCTTGAGGAGGAGCCAGTCAAATTTGTGATTGTTGATGCCCCATGAAGGTAAGGCACAGTGGGGAATTGCCTCTCCATCAGGAGCTGCTCTGGGCTTTGGTGGAAGAAGGAGGTGTGGAGGAAGTTGTTTTCTGGGGGAGGAAGCAAGGCAGGAGGCTCTCTGTCAGGAAAGAAATGGACCCGAGGGTCCTCCAGCTGTTTGCCTGAGAGGCTGACCACTGAAGGAAAAGTGAGGAGATAAGATCACCAGAACTGGGAGTCCTGGGGGCATCAGAAGTTCTGTTTCCTGGAAGACCTTTTCCCCAGAGGACAGAACGCCTCCTAGTCACAGAAGGCTGCCCCAAACTTCACTCCAGGCTGGTGACCGCCTCTCTGCTCTTGCAGGAGCTAGACAGACCCTACTGGGTCATCATTGCCTATTACTGTCCCCAAAGAGGTGGCAGACCCACAGCTTGCTAAAGACCAGCAACTCTACTTCCTTCTGCCGTAGGTGCTGTGCCAGCTCAGCTTTGGAGTGGTAGCTGCAGGCGGAGGAGTCCAGGACGCTCTAAAACAGATGGAAGAGTATTGCTCCCTCTCAGCCACCTACCAATACGTTCCAGCCTACTGCTGCCTGGGATGTCACTGGGGACTACCCAAGCCTGGCCAGAGACCTGCCATCATCCCTCAGAGGCTGATCTCCAAGTCAGAGACCTACCATTCCCCTCGACACCCTGAATGGCCCTCGTGTCCCTTTTCCCTCTCCAAGAACTGTGTCCTTTTCTAAGTCAGTAATGGTTTGGGCATAGGGTGGGGGGAGGTGTTCTGGAATGGGCATATTTGGCAGGTCATGGAGGGGATACTGAGGCTGCAGGGGGTTGATAGGAAATGAGGCTGGAGGAACAGGAGAGAAGTGAAGTTTGTGCCAAGAAAATTTCTCCCCGTCTACGGTGAAATGATGGGTGGGCGGGCTGCTGCTGCTTTTATGTAGACAGGAGGTAATTTCTCCTCTGAGCTCCCCAAATCATCCTGTGCCCAATGGTTACAAAGTCCAGCTCACTCTTTTGCCACATCTGAGGCCTGGGGCCAGGTGAGGGGGTGAAGGAAGACTCCCACTGCTTTCTCTCAGCACGTAGCTCCTCTCTGCCCCATCGCTCTCTCTCTTGCCTGCATTCTGCTTTGATCATCTCCAGGCCTCTTGACCTCCAGGACTGATCCCTTCAAACCACCTTCCACTCCAAGTGGCACATACTTCTTGTCCTGCCTCTTCTTAGCTTCTTGATCCTGCCCAGATCCCCAGGCATGGCTGGTCAGGTCCCTGAACCACTTTCCACTTCTCCAGTACCTTCCCTTCCTGCTCTGTTTCCTACCAGATCATTTCCTGCTTCCATGACCCATCACTGTGTCTCATACCTGCAGCTTTGAATGGAACAATTCCAAGTGGAGAAATGCTTGGTGGTTTCCCCTGATTATTCCTTGGAAGGCCCTTGATGGGAACCTTGGATGGGATCCAGTGGCAGAGTGGAGAATTGTTAGGCAGAAGGATGGCTGGGATTAGAGAAAAAGAGAAGAGGACCTCCCCAAGATTTCTTACCCCAAAGGAAAGGGTCTAGAAATGGTGTGCTTAGGGCATGCCTCCTTTAGGAAGCAATACCTACCTCTTGGACGGCACTAGTCATTTAAATCAAGCACAGGATTGGGTATGGAGGTACACATGGTGTAAGAGAGTGAAGAAAAGGCAGACCTGAACTCTGGGCCATGGGTTACTCTCTGTTGGTAAGCCTTTGGATAGGATGACTCCACTCTGAGATATGGCTCTGTAGAAGAGCCCTGCAGACAGGACCTGAGAGCAACCCAGAAGACAGATGGCTGTCAGAAGACAGCAGAAGACCTTGGAGGTCTGAGGCCACAGAAGTCCTTTCCAGACTTAGTCTGCTACTTTCCCGTGTCCCTGTCCATTGAGGCAGTAGGAAGCCAGACTATCCCGGTCCTTGAAACAGTTGACTTCTAGTCTCTTGGCCAATGACAGGAGAGCTATCCTTCAGGATTTTCTAGATGCCAGCAAAGCATCACTCTTATTGTCCTGAGCAGAAAACTGCCTTTTGCATGTATGGTGCGTGTGTGTACATGCACGTCTCATGTACATATGTGTGGAGGCCAAAGGGGAACATTGGGAGTCCTTCTCTATTGCTCATCTGCATGTTTCCTTGAGATGAGTCTCTTACTGATTCCAGAACTTGCTGTTTTGTGAGCTCCAAATCTTCCTCTCTTTGTTTCCCACAGGACTAGGTTATAGATGTGATGGCCATGCCCAGCTGTTTACATGGGTGATAAAAAAAACATAATTCAGGTGGCCTAAGGCCCCTCATGCTTACGCAGGAAGCACTCAACTGCTGAACAATCTCTCCAGCATGTACTTAGTTTTATTTTTTATTATTTTTATTTTTTGGGCCAATCTCGTTATATATCCCAGTCTGCTCTCAGATGCATGATCTTCCTCCATCTTTTAAAGAATGTTGGGATTACAGGAATGTATCACTCTGCTTGTCTGAACAGATGAGTTTTCTTGTTGTTGTTGTTTTTTACAAAAGTTTATTGTAATGTACACCAGACCCCCAAAAAAACACTTTATTGTAGTTACAGGTGACAAAAGATATTATGACAGGAAATCCAGATGTTTAAATAGGAATGGATAAGGGGCACCATCTTCTCAGGACTACCAAACAGTTTACTTTTTGCCAAATTTCTTTTCTTTTTTTTTTTTTTTTTTTTTTGGTTTTTCGAGGCAGGGTCTCACTCTGGTCCAGGCTGACTTGGAATTAACTCTGTTATATCAGGGTGGCCTCAAACTCATGGCAATCCTCCTACCTCTGCCTCCCGAGTGCTGGGATTAAAGGCGTGTGCCACCACGCCCGGCTTTGCCAAATTTCTTAATTCCACCTATGGCCAGGGGTCCCTTCCCTGCGGCCTTCACTTTCAGCTCCTCAAGTTTCTTCTGTTCCTCCTTATGTTTCTGCTTGAAAGCCTTATCCTCGTCACCCATCTCCTTGGTCTGCTTCTTGGGCTCTTTCAGGGCCTTCTTCTTGCCACCTTCGCGGCCTGACATGGCGCCAGCCGCCCCTTCCCCAGTCCGCTTGAACAGATGATTTAAAGAGACCCTTATCTCAAATGTAGCAGCTGCCTTCTTATTGCTGGGACCTGACCAGAAGCAGCTTATGGGAAGAAAAGGTTTATTTCAGCCTACAGCTTCCAGGGAAAGTTTCATCATGGCAGCGGGTGCATGGCAAAGCAGACAGCTGTGTGTCACATCTCACAGGAGCTTAGAGGAATGAGTTTCCTGACTCTGGCAAGGGAGTTGGACCAGTAAATCTCAAGGCTTACCTCCAGTAACATCCCTCCTCCAACAAGGCTCCACCACCCAACAGCTCCACTTGTTGAGGAGTGAGCACAAGGGATAATCATAAACACTTGAGGCTATTAGGAACGTTTTACATTCAGATCATTCCATCCCTGGCCCCCATGGACTTACAGTGTGAGTCTCATAATGTAAATGCAGTCTGTCAACATTTTTTTTTCTTCCAGGTAGGGTCTCACTCTACCCTGGACCAACCTGGAACTCACTCTGTAGTCCCAGGCTGGCCTTGAACTCACAGTGATCATCTTACCTCTCTGTCACAAATGCTGGGATTAAAGGCATGTGCCACCACACCTGGCACCTTCCACTTTTAGTCCCAGTGCTTGGGAGGCAGAAGTAGGAGGGTTCCTGCAAGTTCTAGGCCACCCTGAGAGTAATACAGGTCAGCCTGGGTGAGAGACCCTACCATGAAAAACCAAAAAAAAAAAAAAAAAAAAATTTATTTGAGAGAGAGAGAGAAAGAGAGAGGGAGAGAGAATGGGCACCCCAGAGCCTCCGATCACTGCAGACAAACTCCAGACACATGTGCCACCTTGTGCATCTGGCTTTACATAGGTACTGGAGAATCAAACCTAGATCTTTAGGCTTTGGAGGTAAGTGCCTTAACTGCTGAGCCATCTCTCCAGTCTAAGTTATATACTTCTGGTCTGTTTTTTTGTTTTTTGGTTTTTCGAGGTAGGGTCTCACTCTAGCTCAGGCTGACCTAGAATTCACTATGCAGTCTCAGGGTGGCCTTGAACTCATGGTTATGTAGGAAAAAACCCCCGCAGGGGGCCCCCACACTCTGCCTGGATAAGGCGACACCCCAAATCACTCACGAGAAGCGGTCTTGATGCAAACTGCAAGAGGATTTTATTCCAAGCGCGCTGGGGCCCACAGTCGTACACCGCACAGGGGTAGAGGACTGCAGAGCCCCGAATGCAGGAACGGGACAGTTTTTATAGGGTTTCTAACAAAGCCTGTGCATTAGACCAATCATTTTCTAATATTAGGAGCCCCGCAGGGTGTTAGCCAGTCAGTTTGTGCCACCCCATAGTTTCTAAGCTAATTAGTTTATGACCTTGGTGGTCAGCATTTGCGCAGGTCCTTGGGTGGGAGTAGCAGAGTGTGGTATCAGTCTCCTATGACCTTGGAGGTCAGCCTTTGTGCAATTCCTTGGGTGGGGGTAGCAGAGTATGGTATCAGCCTCCTGTGACCTTGGTGGTCTGAGGCCGGCTGCTACAGCTTATGGTGCGAGCTACTAAGGCTAACAGTGTGGGCTATTAAGGCTTATAGTGTAAGGCTTATAGAGCAGGCTATTTACAGAAACCAAATAAGTGGTTCACTTCATTACTCATTTCCCATCCTCGAGGGCTATCTCATGCCCTTTTACCTAGTTTTATATTAGGAGCAGGCTCTGATATAATGAGAAGAGGGATTCTTTACTTGCTTCCAACAGAGAGTAAAGCCTGGAGTTTGAGGTATGCAGGGAGCCCGCTTAAGCTCCCCTTGGAGCGTGATAGCATTTCTGAGCTTCTGAATTCTTGGGTCTTTCAGTTATCCTCCTACCTATGCCTCCTGAGTACTGGGATTAAAGGCGTGCACCACCACACCCGGCTTACATACTTCTTTTTTTGCAGTCATTTTAAATATATTTTATTTATTTAAGAGAGAGAGAAAGAGGTAGATAGAGACACTTCTGGTTAAGATGGCAGCATAGGAACCACGCCAAAGCAGCCTAGGGGAGAAAAAGCCAAAGAAAACCCAGAAAAATACACACTTTTACTAAAAAGTGAGGTGTATAAGAAATTAAAATGGCAGCAAAGAAGTAGGAGAGATCCAGAGCATCCAGAGCCCACACAGGCAGGCCAAAGCAGCTCCAGCAGCAGCAGCCCCGGCTCTGGCAGTGGAAGCAGCAGCTCTGGCTCTGGCAGCAACAGCATCAGCTCTGGCACTGGCAACAGCAGCTTCAGCAGCGGTGGGCCCAGCAGCGGTAGCTTCTGCAGCAGCAGCAGCAGTTCCAGCACTGGGGGTGCCGATATGCAGGGCCACAGTTGCCAGGCTCACTTTGCCCCGGAGGAAAAGCCAGTGCCCAGCTCCAGAAACCAGAACAGCAGTCCAGCAACCTGCCAGTCTATTTGACTGAGACCAAGGTCATCCAAAAATGTAACTGGGATTGCACCAGGGAAGGGTCTCACTTGGTCACAAGCTGACTTGGAACACTCAACAGACCAGAAATCTTAGCCTCTTTGTTGATAGAGGATCTGGTTGTTATAATACCTACTCTTGCATAAATACTCCATGCTGTTTCTGATTGAATGTGTACAGTGTTTAGTTAAATTTTAGAATCTACCTGTATTTTGTTCCACTCAGCCTACTTGAATACTCCCATAGCAGGCAAACTCAACCCCTAGGAACACCTTTGTAGATACTCTGAGAGTGTTAAGAGCCATACCTAACATCTTAATCTCCTACCCTGAAGATATATAACATCAGATCAATTGATACAGCTAAGAATACCCAGCTAACTAGAAAATCCAAGCATTAACTTAATCCAAGATGAAAAAATATATGCATTATAACACAAGAAACACCAAAAATCAAGACAATATAAATCCACCAAAACATATTAATGCATCAGAAATGACTTCCAGTGAGAATGAGTTAGAGGAAATGCCTGAGAAAGATTTCAAAAGAATGATTGTAAATATGTTCAATGAAGTCAGAGAACAAAGAAAAGGAATCAAAGAGGAAATCAAAGGAATCAAAAGGGAAATCAAAAGAATCAAAGAAGACACAGGACACCAATTTAACAAAATAAAGAAGTTAATACAAGACATAAATAAGGAAATAGAAATAATAAAGAAAAAACAGTCAGAATTACTAGCAATGAAGAACACAGTTAATGGAATAAAAACGCTGTAGAAAATCTCACCAGTAGAATGGATGAAGGAGAGGACAGAATATCTAAGCTAGAAGACCAGGTGGCAGATCTAATACAGTCCAACAAAGAGAAGGACAAACTAATAGAAAATATGAATGGGAATTTCAAGATATTCAGGATACTATGAAAAGATCAAACATAAGAATTCAGGGCATAGTAGAAGGAGAAGAATTTCACTCCAAAGGCATAGTAGGTGTCCTCAACAAAATTATAAAAGAAAACTTCCCCCAAATTGGGAAAGAGGTGCCAATGCAGATACAGGAAGCCTTTAGAACACCAGCCAGACAAAACCTGGAAAGAACCTCTCCTCACCATATTATAATCAAACTACCAAACACACAATCCAAAGAAAAAATATTGAAAGCAGTTAGAGAGAAAACTCAAGTCACTTACAAAGGCAAGCCAGACAGGATTACAGAAGATTACTCAACACAAATTTTAAAAGCCAGAAGGGCTTGGAGTGATGTATTCCAAATTCTGAAAGATAACAACTATCAACCAAGGTTACTTCATCCGGCAAAGCTATCCATTCAAATAAGGACATTCCATGAAAAAACAAGGCTAAAGGAGTATTTAAAGACAAAACCAGCTCTACAGAAAATACTTGAAAGAATCCCCCATGCCGAAGAGAAGGAAAAGCACACATACAAGGAACCCGGACAAAACAAGCAATACTCAAATACTAGTTAACACAAGAGAGCAAAGGTAGAACCAGAACCACACAAAAAAATGGCAAACATAAATACACACCTTTCAATAATATCACTTAGTATCAATGGCCTCAATGCCCCAACTGAAAGACATAGGTTTGCAGACTGGGTTAAAAAGCAGGATCCTACAATTTGTTGTCTCCAAGAAACACATCTTTCTACAAAGGATGGACATTTTCTTAGGGTGAAAGGTTGAAAACGGTTTTTCAAGCAAATGGGCCTAGAATACAAGCAGAGGTTGATATCCTAATATCTGACAAGGTAGATTTCAGTCCAACGTTAGTCAAGAAAGATAAGGAAGGTCACTTTATATTGATTAAAGGCACACTCCAACAGGAGGACATTACAATCCTAAACATATATACACCTAACATGGGGGCTCCCAAATTCATCAAACAAACAGTATTAGAACTAAGGTCACAGATAACACCAAACATAGTGGTAGTGGGTGACTTCAACACCCCACTCTCATTAATTGACAGGTCATCCTCGGAAAAAAATAAACAGAGAGGCATCTGGACTAAATGAGGTCATAGAAGGAATGGACCTAACAGATATCTACAGGACATTTTATCCAAATGCTGCAGAATATATATTCTTTTCAGCAGCACATGGAACATTCTCTAAAATAGACCATATATTAGGACACAAAAGCAAATCTTAATAAATTCAGGAAAATTGAAATAATTCCTTGAATTCTATCTGACCACAATGGAATCAAACTACAAATCAATAGCAAGAAAGGCTATAGAGCATCCACAAAATCATGGAAACTAAATAATACACTACTAAATGATGAATGGGTCAATGAAGAAATCAAGAAGGAAATAAAAAAATTTATAGAGTCAAGCGATAATGAGAACACAACATACCAAAATCTCTGGGACACAAGGAAGGCAGTTCTAAGAGGTAAATTTATAGCTTTAAGTGCCTATATTATCACAAGTAAACGACCTCATGGTTCATCTTAAAGCCTTGGAAAAAGAAGAACAAGGCAAACCAAAAATCATTAGATGGGAAGAAATAATAAAGATTAGGGCAGAAATTAATGAAATAGAAACAAAAAGAACAATTCAAAGAATTAATGAAACAAAGAGTTGGTTCTTTGAAAGGATAAACAAGATTGATAAACCCTTAGCAAATCTGACCAAAAGAAAGAGAGAAGAGACACAAATTAATAAAATCAGAGATGAACAAGGCAACATCACAACAGATTCCAGAGAAATTCAAAAAATCATAGGGACATACTACAAAAGCATATACTCCACAAAGTATGAAAATCTGAAAGAAATGGATGATTTCCTTGATCTATAGGACCTACCTAATTTAAATCAAAATGAGATTAATCACTTAAATAAACCTATAACAAACATGGAGATCCGAACAGTTATCAATAATCTCCCAACTAAAAAAAGCCCAGGCCCGGATGGATTCACTGCTCAATTTTACCAGACTTTTAAGGAAGAGCTAACACCATTGCTTCTTAAGCTTTTCCAGGAAATAGAAAAAGAAGGAATTCTACCAAACTCCTTCTATGAGGCCAGCATCACCCTGATACCAAAACCAGGCAAAGATAGAAGAAAAAAAGAAAATTACAGACCAATCTCCCTCATGAACATAGATGCAAAAATTCTCAACAAAATATTGGCAAACAGAATACAAGAGTATATCAAAAAGATCATTCACCCTGACCAAGTAGGCTTTATCCCAGAGATGCAGGGATGGTTCAACATACGCAAATCTATAAATGTAATACATTACATAAACGGGTTGAAGGACAAAAATCACATGATCATCTCATTAGATGCAGAGAAAGCATTTGACAAAATCCAACATCCCTTTGTGATAAAAGTCCTACAGAGACTGGGAATAGAAGGAACATATCTCGATATAATAAAGGCTATTTATGACAAGCCTACAGCCAACATATTACTAAATGGGGAAAAACTGGAAGCTTTTCCACTAAAATCAGGAACAAGACAAGGGTGTCCACTGTCCCCACTTTTATTTAATATAGTTTTGGAAGTCTTAGCCATAGCAATAAGGCAAGAGACACACATAAAAGGGATACAAATTGGAAAGGAAGAAATCAAGTTATCATTATTTGCAGATGACATGATTCTATACATAAAGGACCCTAGAGACTCTACTAGCAAGCTGTTAGAGCTGATCAAAACCTACAGCAATGTAGCAAGATACAAAATAAATACACAGAAATCAGTAGCCTTCATATATGCTAACAACAAACACACAGAGGATGAAATCAGAGAATCACTCCCATTCAAAATTGCATCAAAAAAAATAAAATACCTTGGAATAAACCTAACCAAGGAAGTAAAGAATCTATACAATGAGAACTTTAAAACACTCAAGCGAGAAATTGCAGAAGACACTAGAAAGTGGAGAAACATCCCTTGTTCCTGGATTGGAAGAATCAATATTGTGAAAATGGCAATCTTACCTAAAGCAATCTACACATTTAATGCAATCCCTATCAAAATTCCAAAGGCTTTCTTCATGGAAATAGAAAAAACAATCCAAAAATTCATTTGGAATCACAAAAACCCTCGAATATCTAAAATAATACTGAGCAACAAAAAAGAGGCTGGTGGTATCACCATACCTGATTTTAACCTATACTACAGAGCCATAGTAACAAAAACAGCATGGTACTGGCACAAAAACAGACATGTAGATCAGTGGAACAGAATAGAGGACCCAGATGTAAGCCCAAGTAGCTATAGCCACCTGATATTCGATAAAAATGCCAAAAATACTCATTGGAGAAGAGACAGCCTCTTCAGCAAATGGTGTTTTGAAAACTGGATAAATATCTGCAGAAGGATGAAAATAGATTCTTCTCTCTCGCCATGCACAAGAATTAAGTCCAAATGGATTAAAGACCTTAACATCAGACCAGAAACTCTAAAACTGCTAGAGGAAAAAGTAGGGGAAACCCTTCAACATATTGGTCTTGGCAAAGACTTTCTGAATACAACCCCAATTGCTCAGGCAATAAAACCACAGATTAAAAACTGGGACCTAATGAAATTACAAAGATTTTGCACCGCAAAGGACACAGTGAAAAAAGCAAAGAGGCAACCTACAGAATGGGAAAAATCTTCGCCAGCTATATATCTGATAGAGGATTAATATCTAGGATATACAAAGAACTCAAAAAGTTAAATAATAAGGAATCAAACAAGCCAATCAAAAAATGGGCTATGGAGCTAAATAGAGAGTTCTCAAATGAAGAAATACGAATGGCATATAAGCATCTAAAAAAATGTTCTACGTCACTACTCATCAGGGAAATGCAGATTAAAACTACATTGAGATTCCATCTCACTCCTGTCAGATTGGCCACCATCATGAAAACAAATGATCATAAATGTTGGCGGGGATGTGGAAAAAAAGGAACCCTTCTGCACTGCTGGTGGGAATGCAATCTGGTCCAGCCATTGTGGAAAACAGTGTGGAGGTTCCTAAAACAGCTAGAGATTGACTTACCATATGACCCAGCTATAGCGCTCCTAGGCATATATCCAAAGGACTCATCTCATTTCCTTAGAAGTACATGCTCAACCATGTTTATTGCTGCTCAATTTATAATAGCTGGGAAATGGAACCAGCCTAGATGTCCCTCAACAGATGAGTGGATAATGAAGATGTGGTACATTTATACAATGGAGTTCTACTCAGCGGTAAAGAAAAATGAAGTTATGAAATTTGCAGAAAAATGGATGGACCTGGAAAGTATTAGACTAAGTCAGGTAACCCAGGCCCAGAAAGCCAAGTGCCACATGTTCTCTCTCATATGTGGATCCTAGCTACAGATGACTGGGCTTCTGCGTGAGAATGAAAATACTTAGTAGCAGAGGCCAGTAAGTTGAAAAGGAGACATAAAGGGTGGAGAAAGGAAGGGAGGAGGATACTTAATAGGTTGATATTGTATATATGTAATTACAATGATTGTAATGGGGAGGTAATATGATGGAGAATGGAATTTCAAACGGGAAAGTGTGGGGGTGGGGAGGGAGGGAATTACCATGGGATATATTTTATAATCATGAAAAATGTTAATAAAAATTAAAAAAAAAAAGAAACAAACAAACAAAAAAAACCAATCCAAAGAATTAATGAAATAAGTTGGTTCTTTGAAAGGATAAACAAGATTGATAAACCCTTAGTAAATCTGACCAAAAGAAAGAGAGAAGAGACACAAATTAATAAAATTAGAGATGAAAAAGGTAACATCACAACAGAGCCAAAGAAACTCAAAAAATCATAGAGACATACTATAAAAGCATATACTCCACAAAGTATGAAAATCTGAAAGAAATGGATGATTTCCTTGATTTATATGACCTACCCAAATTAAATCAAGATGAGATTAATCACTTAAATAGACCTATAACAAGCATGGAGATCAGAACACTTATCAAAAATCTCCCAACTAAAAAAAGCCCAGGCCCAGATAGATTCACTGCTGAATTTTACCAGATCTTCAAGGAAGAGCTAAGACCATTGCTTCTTAAGCTTTTCCATGAAATAGAAAAAGAAGGAATTCTACCAAACTCCTTCTATGAAACCAGCATCACCCTAATACCAAAACCAGACAAAGATGAACAAAAAAAGAAAATTACAGACCCATCTCCCTCATGAACATAGATGCAAAAATTCTCAACAAAATATTGGCAAGCAGAATACAAGAATATATCAGAAAGATCATTCACCCTGACCAAGTAGGCTTTATCCCAGAGATGCAGGGATGGTTCAATATATGCAAATTTATAAATGTAATACATTATATAAATGGATTGAAGGACAAAAATCACATGATCATCTCATTAGACGCAGAGAAAGCATTTGACAAAATCCAACATTCCTTCATGATAAAAGTCCTACAGAGACCGGGAATAGAAGGAACATATATCAATATAATGAAGGCTATTTATCACAAGCCTACAGTCAACAGATTACTAAATGGGGAAAAACTGAAAGCTTTCCCACTAAAATCAGGAACAAGACAAGGGTGTCCACTGTCCCCACTTTAAAAAAATTTTTTGTTTATTTTTATTTATTTATTTTAGAGTGACACAGAGAAAAAGACAGAGTAAAGAGAGATGAAGAATGGGTGCACCAGGGCTTCCAGCCACTGCAAACGAATTCCAGATGTGTGCGCCCACTTGTGTATCTGGATAATGTGGTTCCTGGGGAATCGAGCCTCGAACCAAGGACCTTAGGCTTCACAGGCAAGTGCTTAACCGCTAAGCCATCTCTCCAGCTCTGCCCCCACTTTTATTTAATATAGTTCTGGAAGTCTTAGCCATAGCAATAAGGCAAGAGACACACATAAAAGGGATACAAGTTGGAAAGGAAGAGATCAAGTTATCATTATTTGTAGATGACATGATTCTATATATAAAAGAACCTAAAGACTCTACTAGCAAACTGTTAGAGCTGATCAAAACCTACAGCCATGTAGCAGGACACAAAATAAATACACAGAAATCAATAGCCTTCATATATGCTAACAACAGACACATAGAGGATGAAGTCAGAGAATCACTCCCATTCACAATTGCATCAAAAAAAAAAAAAAAGTACCTTGGAATAAACCTAACCAAGGAAGTAAAGAACCTTTACAATGAGAACTTTAAAACACTCAAGCGAGAAATTGCAGAAGACACTAGGAAGTGGAAAAACATCCCTTGTTCCTGGATTGGAAGAATCAATATTGTGAAAATGGCAATCTTACCAAAAGCAATCTACACATTTAATGCAATCCCCATCAAAATTCCAAAGGCATTCTTCATAGAAATAGAAAAAACAATCCAAAAATTCATTTGGAATCACAAAAAAAACCCTCGAATATCTAAAATAATACTGAGCAACAAAAATAAGCCTGGTGGTATCATCATACCTGATTTTTACCTATACTACAGAGCCATAGTAAAAAAACAGCATGGTACTGACACAAAAGCAGACATGTAGATCAATGGAACAGAATAGAGGACCCAGATGTAAATCCAGGTAGCTATAGCCACCTGATATTCAATAAAAATGCCAAAAATACTCACTGGAGAAAAGACAGCCGCTTCATCAAATGGTGTTGGGAAAACTGGATATGTATCTGTAGAAGGATGAAAATAGATCCTTCTCTCTCTCCATGCTCAAGAATTAAGTCCAAATGGATTAAAGACCTTAACATCAGACCAGAAACTCTAAAACTGCTAGAGGAAAAAGTAGGGGAAACCCTTCAACATATTGGTCTTGGCAAAGACTTTCTGAATACAACCCCAATTGCTCAGGCAATAAAACCACAGATTAATCACTGGGACCTCATGAAATTACAAAGATTTTGCACTGCAAAGGACACAGTGAATAAAGCAAAGCGGCAACCTACAGAATGGCAAAAAATCTTCACCAGCTATATATCTGATAGAGGATTAATATCTAGGATATACAAAGAACTCAAAAAGTTAAATAATAAGGAATCAAACAAGCCAATCAAAAAATGGGCTATGGAGCTAAATAGAGAGTTCTCAAAGGAAGAAATACGAATGGCATATAAGCATCTAAAAAAATGTTCTACGTCACTAGTCATCAGAGAAATGGATATTAAAACTACATTGAGATTCCATCTCGCTCCTGTCAGATTGGCTACCATCATGAAAACAAATGATCATAAATGTTGGCAGGGAGGTGGAAAAAGAGAAACCCTTCTACACTGTTGGTGGGAATGTAGTCTGGTCCAGCCATTGTGGAAATCAGTGTGGAGGTTCCTAAAACAGCTAAAGATGATCTACCATATGACCCAGCTATAGCACTCCTAGGCATATTTCCTAAGGACTTTTCTCATTTCCTTAGAAGTATATGCTCAACCATGTTTATTGCTGCTCAATTTATAATAGCTGGGAAATGGAACCAGCCTAGATGTCCCTCAATTGATGAGTGGATAATGAAGATATGGCACATTTATACAATGGAGTTCTACTCAGTGGTAAAAAAAAAAAATGAAGTTACGAAATTTTCAGAAAAATGGATGGATCTGGAAAGGATTATACTAAGTGAGGTAACCCAGGCCCAGAAAGCCAAGCGCCACATGTTCTCCCTCATATGTGGATCCTAGCTACAGATGATTTGGCTTCTGCGTGAGAAGGAAAAATCTCAGTAGCAGAGGCCAGTAAATGAAAAAGTAGATATAAAGGGAAGAAAAAGGAAGGGAGGAGGGTACATAATAGCTTGGTATTGTATATATGTAAGTAGAATGATTGAGATGGGGAGGGGATATGATGGAGAATGGAATTTCAAAGGGGAAAGTTGGGGGTGTGGAGGGAGGGTATTACCATGGGATATTTTTTATAATCATGGAAAATGTTAATAAAAACTGAGAAAAAAAGAGGTAAATAGAAAGAGGGAGAATGTGCACATGAGGGCCTCTAGCCACTGCAAATGAACTCCAGGTGCATGTGCCACTTTGTACATCTTGTATTACTTGGGTACTGGGGAATTGGACTCCAGTCCTTGGGCTTTGCAGACAAGCACCTTAACCACTGAACCACTGAACTGAGGTAGGTTCTCACTCTAGCCCAGGGTGACCTGAAATTCACTATGTAGTCTCAGAGCGGCCTTGAACTCATGGCAATCCTCCTACCTCTGCCTCCCGAGTGCTGGGATTAAAGGTGTGTGCCACTATGCTGGGCTTAAGTTACCTACTTCTAACATAGAATGGCACAAAGTAAATATTCCCATTCCAAAGAGAGGAATGGGGCCTAGCAAGGAAAGACTGGGCAAAAATGAAAACCATCAGGGCAAGCATCAAATCCTGAAGCTCCATGTCTGACACCTGGGACTCATGATGAAATTATCTATGCTTCAAAAAGCTTGGACAAGTTTGCCCCTTCAGTTGTGCTTCTTGATTCTGTTGTATGGCAAAATCCCTTTGCATTTTTAGTCAGGTGTGGCTCTTCTGAAATGCGCTGGAGCCTGGGTGCTTTTGAAGGTCCTCCTCCCTGCGGCTGAGATCTAGATCAAAGTCACTTAGTCACTTAGAAAATGTTTTTTTGAGGCAAGCCTAACAGACTGTCCTTTTTTTTTTTTTCCAGGTAGGCTCTTACTCTGGCCCAGGCTGACCTGGAATTCACTATGTAGTCTCAGGGTGGCCTTGAATTCATGGTGATCCTCCTACCTCTGCCTTCTGAGTGCTGGGATTAAAGGTGTGCACCACCACATCTGGCTTGGCTTTTTAAAATTTAAATATTTTATTTTTATTTATTTATTTGAAGGAGAAAGAGGGAGGGAGAGAGAGAATGGGTGGTCCAGGGCCTGTAGGCACTGCAAATGAACTCCAGATGGGTGTGCCCCCTTGTGCATCTGGATAACGTGGCTTCTGGGGAATCGAACCCGAGTCCTTTTGCTTTGCAGGCAAATGCCTTAACTGCTCAGTCATCCCTCCAGTCCCCCTTTTTTTCTCAATTTTTATTATCATTTTCCATGATTATAAAAAATATCCCATGGTAATACCCTCCCTCCCCCCACCACTTTTCCCTTTGAAATTCCATTCTCCATCATATCTCCTCCCCATCTCAATCAGTCTCTCTTTTATTTTGATGTCATGGTCTTTTCCTCCTATTATGATGGTCTTGTGTAGGTAGTGTCAGGCACTATGAAGTCATGGATATCCAGGCCATTTTGTGTCTGGAGGAGCATGTTGTAAGGAGTCCTACCCTTCCTTTGGCTCTTACATTCTTTCCACCACCTCTTCCACCATAGACCCTGAGCCTTGGAAGGTGTGATCAAGATGTTAGTCAGTACTCCAGTCACTTCTTTCCAGCACTATAATACCTTCTGAGTCATACCAAGGTCACTGCCATCTGAAAAGAGAAGATTCTCTACCCAAAGTGAGAGTAGCATTAATATAAGGGTATAAATATTAAGAGAAGTGCTTACTGGGCAGTTTGATATGCATAGTATATACATTTTTCCAGACATCAGCAGATGTTATACCCCCAGGACTCATGACTACCCTTGTTTTAAGTTTTCAGTATCAGGGATGTATTCCCCCCCACCCATGGAGTGGGCCTCCAGTCCAATCCCCCCCCCTTTTTTTTTAATGTGAGAGAGAGGGTGCCCACACCAGGGCCTGAAGCCTCCTTAGGTCCAGGAGAACTTACACGGCTGAGTGGGAGGTCTCCTGCCTCAAGTCACGCCATGGCTTGGGGGCTGAGGGAACACCAGCCACAGCAGTTGAACAGGTGGCTTGGCAAAGGAAAGTGTGGACCCCACTTTGGTGCCCTGTATGTGGATAAGGCTACCCTGCATCTGTCCTATGGCTATCTGAGTTTTGGCCTGGGGATGGAGAGATGTCATCAGGGTTGGCTCTGCCCAGGTGGCTGACACACTCTGGGCATTGCTACCTCCTTGCACCTACAAGTCAGCCTTGTCAAAGGAGCCAGATCTGCAATCACTGGCTTCATACATTTTTTCCCTTTCACATGGCCTCCTGCCTCCATGCTTGGTTTTTTGATCATGTGGAAAAAAAATCAGAATTCTCCTATCAACTAAAACAAAGAGTACATTGGTACATGTGAATGGCTGAAGGTGGGGGTTGTGTTTTAGGGAAAGGAAATTGAGGTAGTAAATTCTGTGAATATTCTAAAAATGAATGAGTGTGCTCCACTGTGTAAAACCCAAGAGGGTTTGAAGGAGCCAGTTCTGGGTGGCACAAAAGAGGAGGCAATCCATTACCTGTACCCTCTTATGGCTTGTCAGTTACAGTTGGTACATCACACTATTGAGTTCGGTATGCCTGGATTCAATCATCTTGCAGATTGAAAGTACAGAAAAATATATTGTGTTTGTATTGACTTACAGATTTTTTTCTTGTTGTTAGTCCTTAACCAACATAGTATGATAACTACTTACATAATATTCATGTTGTATCTGGCCTTATAATTTATCTATAGAAAAATTGACATATTTACACATATGTTGTATTAAAAACAATAATACTTTTTAAAATATGAGAAACTTTAAAAATATTTAAAAACTTTTAATCATTTGAAGGACAGAGAGAAAGAAGCAGATAGATAGAGAGAGAATGGGCATGCCAGGGCCTCTAGCCACTGCAAATAAACTCTAGATGCACATGCAACTTGTGCATCTGGCTTACATGGGTACTGGGGAACTGAACCTGGGTCCTTAGGCTTCCCAGGCATTCACCTTAACTGCTAAGCCATCTCTGCAGCCCAAAATATGAACAATTTTATGTAAGATATGAGAATCTCAATATGTGCTGAGGGATCCTAGAGCCAACCTCTGTGGAACTAAGAAACAGCTGTACTCTCTCTGAATATTGGTGAAAGCCAAAATCTTCTTTTGTTTATATTTGAATAAGGCAAAACAGATTTAGTGGGAAAACAGTGGAAAATCCCTAAAATGTCAGTACTATCATACTAAGATTTTTGACTAGCATCCAAAGAAAGGAAAGGAAGCAAAAAAGGAAAAAGTTATGCTTTTTGATTTAGAACTCAGAAAAGCAAGCAGGCTCTGCAATGAGAGTTTGAGCAATTGCCTTACTTTTGGTTTTTGAAACAGGGTTTCATTTGACCAGGCTGGCTTCCAAATGCTATGTAGCAAAGCCTTGAAACACCTGATTCTCCTGCCTATCCACCCCAAGTGCTTGGATATGCCACCAGGCCTGGCCCAAAGGGAGCCACAGGCCATGTAGGTAGCTCAGTTACTAAAGACACTTGCTTGCAAAGTCTGCTGGCTCAGGTTCAATTTGCCAGTAACCATGTAAAGTCAGATGCACAAAGTAATGCATGCATCCAGAGTTTGTTTGCAGCAGCAAGAGGTCCTGGTATGCCTATTCATTTATTCATTCATTCATTCTCTCTCTCTTTCCTGGAAAATAAATATTTTTTTGTTTGTTTTTGTTTTTCGATTTTTGAGGTAGGGTCTCACTCTAGCCCAGGCTGACCTGAAATTCATTATGTAGTCTCAGGGTGGCCTCAAACTCATGGTGTTCCTCCTACTTCTGCCTCCCGAGTGCTGGGATTAAAGGCATGCACCACCAAGCCCGACTATATATATATATATATATATATATATATATATATATACGTAATAACAAAGGAAGCCATAAGGCATAGGGAGATCTTCCTGTATCAAGGCCATTGTCTCTTACAAGAGATCAGCAATGGCAGGAAAGAAAGGAGGTAAGCAGTGGTGGCCAATGGAGATGAAGTGAGTATGGCCTATTGCTGGGTGGGCTAGAGTGTGATAAGGCAGTGGTAGATAGTCAGGTCTTGCACTAGGAGCTCTTGGGGTGATGATAAAGGGCCCTGGACACACGCAGGCATAGTGTCTGCCTGGCCTGAGCTTCTGATATGGGCTTGAGACTTCTTGGTAGACACACAGCACACCACTGTTTCTTAGTGGCTGAGCCATACCTTTGTTGTAGGTAGGGTGCATGGGGCGAAGGGAATCCAGTGGTCACTCATATTGGCTTTGATATGGTTTAGGGAGCTTTGTCTGCATTCCTCAGACCTAGTAATATTGTATGAGTCTCCTTCAGAAAGCATCAGAGTGTTTCTCTGGGCAAAAGAGAGTCACAGAGAGAAATTGTGGTATGAAGACATTCTTGTGATAATTGTGGCCAGTGGCTGCTCCAGCCACAAACACAGAGGAAAGGATTTCAAGTTCCACCTCATCTGACCTATCCCTCGTTTGCTGACCTATCCAGCCTGCCCTGTCATCTTCTTCTGCTGTTTATTCAGTGTCAGGTCTCCTTCCTCATCCACCCCTGGCCATATCTGCTGTTCTAGATATCTATTGGACAAAGCTAGTGGATACAGGGTTCCTGTGCTGTCACCTCCCCCAGTATCAGCCTCCCTGGTGCCTCTTTCTTGTAGTAACAGTCTCTATCTCTCCACAATTTGGTCTCTGTCTCACCATGGACTTGGAGGAAGAGAAGCAGAAAACCACAAGCCACAGTGCTGAGCCATCCATGCATTCTGTTCAGCCATATGATCACAGGCTGTTTCTGTTTTTCTGCGGGGCCCTGCTATGTCACACTGGCTGGTAGTTGATTATCTGGGCCTTGCCCAGGTAGGAATTTGGACCTGCAGGGTGTAGGTGGGGCACCAGTTGTGGCTGGGAAAGATGAGTACTATAGATGACAGGCACTTCTGGGCAGAGGTCATGAGAAGCCAGTAGGCAAGGCATAGCCCCTTCCCTTCTTTTCCTGCCTCCTCTAACTTTCTTCAAAGCGCTGTGTGGTTTTTGCAGCTTTTTGGAGATACTGGGAAGGATCCCCTTATGAGACAGACACAGGGGACCCACTTCTTACAGGGGCACTGCAGGTCTAAGCACCAGTACAATCTAGTACAACTGCTGTTAGTGTTAATGATAAATTCTTTTTAAAAAAATATTTTATTTTTATTTATTTGACAGAGAAAGAGGGAGAGAGAGGGAGGGAGAGGAAGAGAATGGGCATGCCACTGCAGACGAACTCCAGAAGCGTGCGCCCCCTTGTGTATCTGGCTAACATGGGTTCTGGGGAATTGAACCTGGGTCCTTTGGCTTTGCAACCAAGTGCTTTAACAACTAAGCAATTCCTCCAGCCCAGTTATAAATTCTTTAAATTTATACTGAAAGCCCTTTTTCTGATGTTCATTCTTACTTAAGACATTGAGGATGGGGCAATTTGATTCAGTAAGTAGCAGCTGGTAGATTTTCCCTTGCTGCCCTGGCTACCTTGAGCAAAAGGATTTCCAGCCTAACAACCAGACAGAATACCCCTACGGCAGTACCAGCCACTTGAACGCTCCACGAATACCTTCAGGCAGCTATGCAAGAACTATAGCTGTGTGCCCTGGCTCCTGAAGGCACAGTGGAAGCCAGGGATGTTTGAAACACTTTACACCAGATGTTTTGCTATCACAACCTTTGAGACACTTTAGATGACCCTATAGCCATTTTCACCTTGTCCAGAGGGAGAGCACTTTCCCAGGTGTTCCAGTAGAAGGTCTGCTGTGATCCATGCTAAGAAACAAGGCTGTGATTGGTCCCAACCACAAAAACACAAGCTTCAAAGACTGAATGGTTGCAAGACGCAAAGATGACTAATCCAAATAAATGGCCATTATTATTTCAAACATCCCTTGTCAGACTACATAAGCAGGCTGCTTAAGTTCATTCAGTGAGTTGGCTGGAAGAGCATCTCCTGTGTTGCCTGTCTGGTGTGGCATTCAGCCCAGTAAGAGGATTCTCTCAAGTGACCTTTTCTTGCCTATTTGGTTAAGCTGGTAGCAGGAGAGAAGCAGTAGAGACCACACAGAGAGACATAAAAATAATGATAGCAGGCCAGGTGTGGTGGCGCACGCCTTTAATCCCAGCACTCGGGAGGCAGAGGTAGGAGGATCACTGTGAGTTCGAGGCCACCATGAAACTACATAGTGAATTCCAGGTCAGCCTGGACTAGAGGGAGACCCTACCTCGAAAAACCAAAATAATGATGATGATAATAATGGCAGAATAGCAGTGATAGCCGAGCAACCAGCAGGCCAAGCTGTGAAAACAGTCACACAGCTAAAGAAGTAGAGCCTGAACTGGTGGCAGTGGGATCCTGGTTCCTTGCTTCTGAGGGCATCCACATCTGAGCATCTCATCTCCTAACTACAATTCCAGGAAGAGGCTAAGAGGTGGAAGGGGTCAAGCAGTCAAGAAGCATATGACCAGTTCAGAAGTAGCCAGGGCAGGAAGAGAAGGGGAACTAACGGAGAGAAGGGTGGGGGTGAGGAGCAAAAGAAGGAAGGAAGAGAGAACAGGAGAAGGGAGAGGAGGAGGAGATCTGGGACAACAGAAGACTCAAAGGCCGTGAGAGGCCAGAGAAGAGAACATGCAGGCCTTGGTTCCCAGAAGAGTCCCAACAATGCTGTCAAATGTTAGGGTTCTTGGGCTGAGAGCTGGAACACTGACTGCAGCCGCGGGCTAAGGGTCCTGACACCCAACCCTACGCCAAGGCTGTATCGCTCGAGGGTGCCACTTGCCACTGGCTCCCCCACCCCCATCTGCTGTGCACACTGCAGCTCATTACTGAGGGAAACAGAAGCGGCTAGAGATGAGCACGGGAAGAGCTTCCCTTTCCCGACTCGTGCTTTCTGAATAGACCAGAGTAACTCTCGGTTAGCTCACTGATAAAGCTTAGACTTCGAGTCGCTTCAATTTGTCACCTTCCTCGTAGTGGTAGTCCTGATAACTGCTGAGGGCCAGGAGAAAGGAGGGGATTAGACTTGGAGAAGCCAGGCGGGCTTCTGTCAGAGCACTCTTAGGCTCATACAGTTGTAGGATGGGGTTGACCTTTGAGGGAGAGGAGGGAACCACTTGAGCAAAAAGTGTCTTTTTCTGTACCCCTCTTCTAAGTGGCCATGCTTTTCTAAGTGGTTGTGCCCTGCATCAGTAGAACTCCTTCAGGTTCCTAGGCTTCAACAGTCACTTATCTCTCATAGCCGCCACATGGCTCATTTGACATTATTGTTAAGTGATAAACTCACACTTGTCGTATGACTCAGCAATGCCACTCTCAGATCTTAACTCAGAAAAGTTAAAGCATATTATCACAGAAAGTCATGTCTGAAAATGTTCATAGGAGCTTTGTTAAAAATAACCAAGATAGGGGCTGGAGAGTTGGCTTAGCAGTTAAGGCGCTTGCCTGCAAAGCCAAAGGACCTCGGTTCAATTCCCCAGTACCCACATAAGCCAGATGCATAAGGTGGTGCATGCATCTGGAGTTTGTTTGCAGTGGCTGGAAGCCCTGGCACACCCATTCTCTCTCTCACTCTGCCTCTTTCTCTCTCTCAAATAAATATATAAAAATAAAATATTTAAAAAATAACCAAAATATACCAGGTACAGTGGTTCATGCCTTTAATCCCAGCACTCAGGAGACAGAAATAAGGATCGCTGTGAGTTTGAAGCCAGCCTGAGACTACAGGTGAATTCCTGGTCAGCCTGGGCTAAAGTGAGACCCTACCTAGAAATCCACATCCCTCCAAAAAACTCCCAAACAAGATATGACCTTGGTGGCACATGTGTGTAATCTCAGCACTTGGGAGATAGAGGCAGGAGGATGGGAGAGTTTGAGACCAGCCTGGGCTGCACAGTGAAACGCTATCTGTCAGACAAGGACAGATGAAAAATGGAAGTCACTCAGATGTGCATCTACTGGTGAGTGGATAAAGTGTGGAACATCCATGGGATACTACTCTGCAGTAAAAGGAAATAATTACTGCTTGAGTCTTAAAAACTTTATGTGAGGGCTGGGGAAATGGCTTAGCAGTTAAGGTGTTTGGCTGTGAAGCTTAAGGACCACAGTTTGATTCCCCAGGTCCCACGTAAACCAGGTGCACAAGGGGAGGTGCATGAGTCTGGAGTTCATTTGCAGTGGCTGGAGGCCCTGGCATGTCCATTCTCTCTCTCTCTCAAATAAATAAATATACATTTATTAAAAAAAACCTTTATGTGAAATGACAGAGGAAGCCACAGCATACTCCATTTATGTCGGAGTCAAAACAAAGCACACCATGGCAATAGAAAAAAAAAAAAGAGGGCTGGAGAGATGGCTTAGTGGTTAAGTGCTTGCCTGTGAAGCCCAAGGACCTCAGTTCGAGGCTTGATTCCCCAGGACCCACGCTAGCCAGATGCACAAGGGGCACACCCATCTGGAGTTTGTTTGCAGTGGCTGGAGGCCCCGGCATGCCCATCCTCTCTCTCTCTCTCTCTCTGTTTGCCTCTTTCTCTGTCTGTCACTCTCAAATAAATAAATAAACAAAAAATTTTAAAAATGAGACAGTTGGGCTGGAGAGATGGCTTAGCAGTTAAGCACTTGCCTGTGAAGCCTAAGGATCCTGGTTTGAGGCTCGGTTCCCCAGGTCCCACATTAGCCAGATGCACAAGGGGGCGCATGCATCTGGAGTCTCGTTTGCAGAGGCTGGAAGCCCTGGCGCGCCCATTCTCTCTCTCTCCCTCTATCTGTCTTTCTCTCTGTGTCTGTCGCTCTCAAATAAATAAAAATAAAAAAAATTAAAAAAAAAAAACGAAACAGTTGCTTTGAAGCAAGGTCCAGAGCAATGACTGACTACAAAGGGGTAGAAGGGAAGTTTTTGAGGTGACATTCTAAAGCCTGATGTGGTGGCATTTGAGTGCCTTAAGAATTTACTCAGAGTTATTAAATTGTATACCTAAAAGAAATTTGTGTAATTGCATTTAGCACTGGGCTAAGAGTATAGCTCAGTGGCAGAGCATGCACAAGACCTGAGCATTATGAAAAAGAATCTCTACTCAAACTGCTAAAAAAATAATAATAAGATAACTGTTAAAAGTCTAAGACACACCCAGATCTCCAGTGTGAATCTGCAGGACTGAAAACCAGAAGTGTGCCCACAGGAGGAACTCAATAAATGCTTTATGCATACAATAGAAACTACCTGCATCATCAGGTAAAATCTTCCCTGCCCCAAGTTCAAGTTAGCAGGTAGTTGTTATCCCTGTCCGCCCCTGATGGCCTGAGTGCACAATGTGGAAATTTTCAAATTTTCATTTTTTTTTTTTTTACCTTCAAATTCATGACGCTGCTATTGGGATTAAATGCAGTTGACTGTAAAAGAGGGACATTCCCACTGGGAAAATGATGCTTTAGGTTGGTCAGAAGTAGGGCGTTTGGGAGTCCTAAGGTCTATGCTATGAAGAATACAGTCTCTTTAAAAAATATTTTATTTAATTTATGAGAGAGAGAATGGGCACTCCAGGGCTTCCAGCCACTGCAAACGAACTGACACACACACCACTTTCTGCATCTGGCTTTACGTGGGTATTGGGGAATTGAACTTGGCCATCAAGCTTTGCAAGCAAGCACTATTAACTACCGAATTACCTGTCCAGCCCAAGAATACAGTCTCTTAATGACAGAGAGAATATGTTTTGAGGGACGGGGGCAGATTAAGCAAAATTACACACCTTTGTAAAATGAGATAAAATACAAGAGAGGGGTCCTTGGGTGGAGGAGGAAGAGAGAAATGTTTAGGTACAACAGTGAGATGATGGGAAAATGAATTACATGAATGTTCTGGTGAGTAGTCAGGGTGTCGAGAGGTTGCAGGGAAAACTATGAAAGGTAGGAGTATACCTCCCCTGCATGATCAGGGCCCCCAGGAGCTAGGGCATGGGAATCTCTGTTTCTAGACATGTCTGGATTTTCTGACCCCCAAATTCACATCCAGGGATGATCTCATGGATAACCTTTTCGAAGAAGTGCAAGGATCATGTCAGTATGGTCCTCACAGTGTCTACAAACCAAATAGCATTAGTGTGACATCAGAAGACATGCCACTGAGGAACCTGCCTGTATCCTATTCATACCACTCCATCTGCAGAAGGGCCAGGACCCTGTGTGCACGCTTGCTTCTCACAATAATGGGGGTCAATCACTACTTTGGACAGAAGTAATGGAGAGGGCATGCTTAATTATTTTTTTTTTTCCAAGTTAGAGTCTTGCTCTAGCCCATGCCGCCTTAGAATTCACTATGTAGTCTCAGGGTGACCTCAAACTCACAATGATCTTCCTACCTCTGCTTTCCAAGTACTGGGATTAAAGGCATGCGCCACCATGTCTGGCTAATTGTTTGTAAGTATTTTTTTTATTGGATATGTATGTGTATGATGTATGTGTGTTCAGGTGCGTGAGTGTGGATGAACATAAGCCATGACGTGTCTGGAAGTCAGAGGACAACTTTTGGGTGTTGGTTTTCACTTTCCTGTTTGAAGCTGGGTCTCTCATTGTTCATACTACATTTGCCAGGGTAGCTGGTCTGTGAGTTCGCAAGAAATTCTCCTGTGCCCACCTCCAATCTTGACATAGGGATTCTGGGATATCTTCCATATCCGCCATATCTTCCAGCTTTTCATATGGTTATCTGTGGATCTAAACGCAGGTCCTCATGCTTGTGTGGCAAGCACTTGATCCACTGAGCCACCTCCCTAATCCTTGTTTGCTTATTTACTTAATTCGTTTTGAAACAAGGTTCAGGCTGGCTTGGAATTGTGATCCTTCTGCCTGAAACTTCTCAGTGCGGTGATTACAGGAGCATGCCACCACACCTGGAGAGTGGGTTGTTTTGTTAATGATGGGTAACATTTAATCTACAGGGACAATAGCTACGGCCTGGGACCTTTTCGTTTTTAGTAATTAGTGGCCTCAGATCTGGGAGCTAGCTATAAGTGCTATGCTCTGTAAATTTGTCATCCCCTAGCTTCTGCCCAGATTCCTATGTGCAAACCCAGATGGTGTTAAGAGGGGAATATTTGTGGTACTATATCATAAGGGCAAAACCCTCAAGAATGAGACTGGTGCCTGTTCTGAGTTGGGTAAGATATGTCCCCCAAAGCTTCATGGGCTAGAAGCCTGGTCCCCAGGTGGTAGAACTAGGAGGTGAGGCCTGCTGGGAGGTCACTGCTCTTGGCAATTCCCATGGGCCCCTGGGGCAGGTTGTTGAAAAGAAGGCCATCTTGAATGTTGATCTCTTTGGGACTTGGCCATTTCCCTGTCTGCTTCTCTGCCATGTAGTCAGGCAAGTGAGTGTGCCATGTTAGTGGTTTAACAGATGGCTGCTCCCAATCTTGGACTTTCTATATCCAAAACTGAGCTGGTGGAGTTAGGGAAATGGCTGAGCAGGTAAGAATGCTTGCTGCCCAAGCAAGAGGTCCTGAGAGGGCCACCCAACTTACAGTACTCATTACAGCCACCTGAACAAATCAAGACACTAGACATCTAGCATTCAGTTTTTCTACTGACTCCTGTTTATTTGAATATGAGGACATGGAGGACTTGCTGAGAGGCACAGTGACCCGGGTTTGGGAAATTTTCTCCAAGGGCAACCACTATGGTTAGAGGGCCTGAGAAGTCGGGGGAGAGGAGAAAGGGTGGACAAAGGTGAGGTGATGGAGGAAGGAAGGAGCCCATGCCCTATGGGGTGTTCAGGAAGGTGGTGTCCATTGGGGCTCACTCGTCAACACCAGTTTTTTTTTGCATGTGTATAGTGTGCATGCATGTATGTCTATTGTTCATGTGTGTATGAGCCTCACACATGAGGAGGGGAATAGTGCTTATGCACGTGGTAGCCAGAGATTGATGTCTGGAATTATCAACTGTTCCCTAACTTACTTATTTTTATCTGTTCATTTATTTGAGAGGGAGAGGGATAGAGAGAGAGAGAGAGAGTGAGAGAGAGAGAGAATATGGGTGCAACCAGGGCCTTCAACCACTGTAAACAAATTCCAGATGCATGTGCCACCTTGTACATCTGGATTATGTGGGTCCTGGGGAATTGAGCATGGATCCTTTGGCTTTGCAGGCAAACATCTTAATTGCTAAGCCATCTCTCTAGTTTTCCTACCTTAGTTTTGCGCCAGAGTTTCTTACAGAACCTGCAGCTCATGGATGTGGTTAGACTAGCCAGTAAGCCCTATCCATTCCTTGTATTTACCTCTGCAACACTGGGATCCAGGCATATGCCACCCACCAGGTATTTTATATGGGGTCTGGGGATCAAATTCATGTCCTAGTACTTGGGAGGCAGAGGTAGAAGGATCACCATGAGTTCAAGGCCACCCCGAGACTACATAGTGAATTCCAGGTCAGCCTAGGATAGAGAGAGACCCTACATGGAAAAACTAAAAAAAAAAAAAAAAAAAAAAAAAAAAAAATTAATAAAAATCATTTCCGCATTCCTGCATAGCAAGCAATTTTTCACTGACCTCCCCAGACTCTTGCCTGGGGGATCCACTGTGTGTATAACAAAGGTGGATTCCTAGCAAGCTTCACAATGAACATCATGCCTCGGAATTTTTCATAAAAGTTATCTGAACAAAAGGATGGATAGGGAAAGAATGGATATGTGAATGTTGGACTAAACTTTATGTCTAAGTACATGTTAGGACCTCAGGCTGATGTAGCCTACTCTTAGGACAACCCTGTACCCAACGTGGGGTACTACAGCTCTGCATGCTTGCCCTTAGCTTCCTTTAGCTCCTGGATCTTCTGGGGTAGAGTCTTGGTCCAGAACTGTAGCCTGCGGGCCTTCAGCGCATGGCCCACAGCAGGCTGGATGTTCAGCTGCAGGTACTGCTCGTCCTCATCAAATATGGGCCAGTGAGGCAGGCCCTCGCTGTTGGGGTTCCTGTGGACACACCCTCCCAGCAGGGCAGGGCAAGGATCAGTAAGGCCAAGTAGTCAGAAGGCTATGGGGACTGAGGGACAGATGTCCTGACACAAGAAAGCAAGATATTCCCACTAGTAATAGACTCCATGTGTGACAAGGTCACCTGGCCTATGTTGTCTCTCCCTTTCAGAGGCAGGCTCTAAAGAACAGTACCACAGCATTGTGCCCACTCTCCAGGTCACTGGAAGATGACCAGTGACTGGTGCTCACAGGGTCTGAATGGGTTCTGTCATTGAGGATAAGGCTATCACATGATAAAGAGCCCACACATGCTGAGGGGCCCACTGATGGAGCCTTGGATGGATAATCTCCCCTCAGGTGTTGAGGGTGGGGTGTCGTCTCACCCATGCCGTGCAAAGTTGGCCCAGTACTTCATCATCCTCCTGCTCAGCAGCTCCTCCTCCTCAGTGAAGTCAACTGCAGAGAGGAACAGGACAAGGGTCAGGGTCCTGGCCACCGCACGCAGCTGCCTGCTCATGTTCCGCTCTCACCGTCCCAGCTCTAGCCTGACCCTGGGTCCCGGCCTGCTCTCCTTCCCACTCACCACCCAGGATCCAGGTTCCTCTCTTTTCCCCAGTCTGCCTTTATGTGACCCAGTCTCTAGATGAATGTATCCTGGACTCATTGCTGACTCTGACGGCGTTCCTTTTCAGTTACGGCGGAAAGTCATCTAGGGAATCATTGTCCATGGCTCACTCTCTCTATCGTTCCCATACCTGATACCATGATGGCCCGTGTGGGGACAAGTGGGGACACCTCAGGTTGGAGTGGGAAAGGGCTTGGATTCCAACCCTAGTGTAGCCATTTGAGCTGTTCAGATGGTGCTCATCTGACCCTATCTTCTCTCTGAGCCTCTGTTTCCTAGGCTGGACAGTGAGAGTATTCACTCCTCAGCAACCCAATTCATAGAGAATGAGGAAGACTCACTGTTGTTGCCCCAGAAGGATAATCCAAAGACAAAGGGAACCTCATCACCATGGTCAGCCTTCACATGGGGTGGCTTGGTGTCTTTGAAGATGTTGGGGCGATGCTGGAACTCATAGAAGTAGACAGGGGCATGGGAACCTGGGGGCATGAATAGGTACTGACATCATGGTCCCTACCTGGAGCTGTCCTGCCTGACCCATGTTTATAAGATAGCTGGCTGTAATCTAGAAGGTAGTCCTAGGCTGGAGCAGAGGCTGTGAGAAAGGCTCTTGTTTAAGGACCTTGGCCTTCTTAGATGAGCAGTTGTGCCACTATCCTCAATTTCCTCACCTGTAAAACGAGGGATATGTCTCTTGAATAGACTAGTCATAAGGATTTCTTTTTTTTTTGGGGGGGGGTTTGAGGTAGGGTCTCACTCTGGTCCAGGCTGACCTGGAATTAACTCTGTAGTCTCAGGGTGGCCTTGAACTCGGCGATCCTCCTACCTCTGCCTCCCGAGTGCTGGGATTAAAGGCGTGTGCCACCACGCCCGGCTTAGGATTTCTTTATATGACCACCAAGTGGCTGGTTCCAGAGACCCAATAAAGCACTGGGGTCTCATGCGTATAATCGTAGCACTTGGGAAGCAGATTGCTACAAGTTTCAGGCTACAGAGTAAGATCTTGACCCTCCCCACTTGCCCCTCCATAAAGATTATGGGAGGGTCCTGGGCACTAAAGAGCTTACCTGGGACCAACAGCTCTCAGCTGCCGCACAGGCATCAGTTAGTTATACTCACGTTGAAAATTTGCTACTTGGAGTGAAGGGATCACAAAGATACTGTCTCCCATCATCTCCAGGAACTGGGCTTGGAGGAGCTGGGGATCCTTGGTGTCTCCAATGTACTCCTCCATTAACATGTCAACAAACTCTGGAGGCAACATCTAGTATAGGGGGATCAGGAAGAGGCAGGTAAGATAGGCTTGGGACAAGGAGGCTTAGAGAGCTGTGGCCTTATGAGATGTGTTATGGGGAGAAAGATCCAATTTCAGGGTGTACCCCACTCATACACACAGGTACACAACATCCTGTTTTCATAGATGTCTCAGCCTGGGCATATATATAAAAGTTACCTTTTCACTGGAGACCACCACCAGGAATCTTACCAATTGTGCTGATATGCTCTGCAGAACAGCCTTCAAGGTCTCTCTGTCCATTTCCTTCTTGGCGTCAGTGATATTAGTGGTCTGGGTGGCAGGAGGAGAGTCTTGAGGGTGGATGAACTTGGAGTTAGAAAGCCCTACCATCCTCCCTGGGCATGGCAAGCACGTGGGGCATAGAGGAAGAACTCACTGTGGGAATAAGCCAACCAAACTCATCATTGTTGACACCAATGATGCTGGGGACAGGCTGAAAATCATCAAAGGCCAGTAGCTCCTGTGGGTGCCTGGGTAGGAAGACTCCATCTACCACACCAGCTATGACGTTGAAGTTCTGAGGGGACATTCAAGAGCAAGGAACAATGTCACATCCTAGAGAATTTCTGATGTCATCTGGGTGCCTTACATCCATTCCTGGCTCATCCCTAAATCCCATTCTAAAGGCTCCCACGTTTGGTTCTATATTTCTAGACACCAGTTCAGACCCAGTACTGCCAAACAGCAAGACATGGAGATGACGTATCTCGTCCTGAAAAGTTGAAGGGCATGCGGGCCTTCTGCTCCACATGTTATTGCCATTCTTTCTCCACACTCATGACTATTGAGCCTTACCTTGGTAATAGCTAGCATTTCCTCTTCACTCTTGCCCCGCAGGCATCCTACCATGGCCTCTGAGTCGAGCTGCTCACATCCAGATAGGTTGGCAACCATCTGTAGAGGGACCAAGTAGGGGATGACTCTTCATTTGAGGCAGAAAGAAGGGTTTTCTCAATGTCCCAGCTGAGTGTGGGTGTCCAGCAAATCTCATGGGGAATGCTGCATGGATTGCAGCAAGTATGAACTTGTTGCCTCTTCCCTAGTTCTGAGAGGTGACAGCCATAGATGCCATCCCACCTATTCACATGGTTCTAAACATAATGGGGGCTCCTGGGTTCAGCTTTATTGGCCAGAGAAAACACTCAAGTTTGCGTGGGGCCAACAGATATGGATTCTAATTCTGGAGCTTCTCTGCAATTCCAGAAAAGGAGCAAGTACCCAGGGTACCTCCCTGGCCCTTGTGCCCACAGAGCTGATGGAGAACCAGAGGCTCCAAGGGTGAGGCTGAGGCAGAGGGTCTGGGCTTAGTGGCTGAGGACACTCACTCTGTAGACCCCCTCATGGGAGCTGGAGATGAGGCCAGGCAGCACAGCCACCCCACTCTGCATGATGGCTCCGTGGAAGAGTCCTCGGGACATGGGGGACACAACATGTGAAGACACACTTATGCCACCTGCTGACTCGCCAAAAATGGTGACACGGTCAGGGTTGCCTCCGAAGTGGGCAATGTTCTGCTGGACCCAGCGCAGGGCGGCCACTTGGTCCAGGTATCCCCAGTTGCCGCTGGCATGGTGGTCTCCAGTGCTGAGAAGTGGCAGAGACAGGGGTCACAGGACCATCCTGGTTTTGCTCAGCTCCCAAGGCCCAGCCTTGGCCCAGGCTCACCTGAAGAAGCCCGGGACACCCAGACGGTACTGGATCATGACCACCACCACGTCCTCAGTGGCTGCCAGCCTGGATCCATCAGTCATGGAAGCCATGCCTACAACCAGTGCACCGCCGTGGATCCACACCATCACCTGGGGAAATCCAGACAGATGCCAGGGGCTCCCAACCAATTTACACAATGCCTTTGCTGTCTCCAGCCTGTTTGCTACTTTGGCTCTGTCAAGCTGCTCACAGATGAGGCCTCACAACTGTTATGCACTGTGTCTGGGTGAAGATCCAAGTTCAATCAGAAAGACAAGGTCTCTAAATGTATAGTCAGTTCTATGCATCATAGCCTGGCTCAGTGATTCCCAGAAACCCTCTGAGGTGGAAAGAAAAGGAGTGTGGCCTTGGTAGTCCCACACAAATATTAATCAAGTGTCCTCCATTCCTATTGGCTCAAGGGATCATTGATGGTTGGGGTCATTGATGACCTCCTACTGCAGTCCTTGGTAGCTGAGTTGGTTTCCTGGGCACAAATTTGTTAAGTAAGTCCTTGGTATATCCGAGGGCCATAGCCTCTGACCTCTAGGAGAAACGGGCATGGTGTCCATATGCTCATTGGTCAGCTGCTTACCCTAGGTGTAAACACTTTATTTTACCTCGTAGTGGGAGTTTCTTGTGAGAATTCACACTACAGTTAGGCCCATGACAGTCTTGTTCCTTCTAATCTTCCTGCAGAAGGAATGCCCTACCACCAGCTGACCGTGGCTTGACACTCACAGGCAGGTTGGAGCCCTCCTGGGTGTGGGCAGGTGAGTAGATGTTGAGGTACAGGCAGTCCTCAGACATGGGGGTTGAAGGCAGGGTCAGAGTGAACAGCGTCGTAATCACATTCAACTGATCAGCATTCTGCAGACACCTGGCAGCAAAGGCAGTGACTTAAGGGCCTGTGCAATGGTCAGAACTAGATTTGCTGCTAGCTACCTGCATGCCCCTCTCTCCCTGATGCCTTGCTCACACTCAACCCTCCTCTAAATTCCCTTCCAACCAAGATAAAGGCTATGGGTTCCAGGGCAGCTTGGAGAGTCCAGACTTCCAAGAAGGCTCCATGGTTGGATGAGGCCTTTGATCCTATTCCTTCTAAAAATGGGAAAATCTGACTTAGTATTCTCTATGGGATTCCTTTGCTGTGCATGGTAGCATCATTCATTACTTCTCCCTGTACCAGTTCAGGCCTGGATCAAGGGAGCTGTCTCCACATAGGTGCTGCATTGATGAATGGTGTTTATTTTTCCCATAGGGCAATGGGATCTGCACCCCCATCCCAAATCCAGACTCTTGAGGATTCTCATCAGTTCTATCACGTTCAAGTGGAAGTACATACACTTATGTCACCTGTCCCTGTTGGTTGGCTCAGTGACATGCAACCCAAGGACCTCACTGTTGCCTTCCTCAAGGACCTGAAGTATCTACTGCTAGGTCAGGGGCTCGTACAGGTTCTTGGAGTCAAGCCAAACTTCTCTCAGCTATAACTCCCTTGGTAGCAAGAATGTTAGCGAGAGGCCTAATCAGAGCACAGGTGCATCTGCTCACATCTGCAGATCTAGAGCTAGCACCCTGTGGATGTCGAGCCTTGAGTTACAAACCTGGCAGTTCTTCCAGCCTGTAAGGAGCAGCCTAGGCATCAGAAAATGCACCTGGAAATGCCCTCTGCCTCCCCCCCCCCCCCACATATTGTGTAGAGAGGAAACTAACTGTGTGCTTGAAGTGGAAAGACTGTGTCACTGTCCCAGAGCTCAGAGCACCCACCCACCCCAGGGCCAGAAGTCCCCTGGACTTACATGGCTGGGTAGGAGGTCCCATCCCTCACACCATTCCATGATTCAGGTGGTTCAGGAGGTGCAAACCGCAGAGGTCCAACAGGTGGCTTAGCAAAGGGAATTCCAAGGAAGGCAAGGACTTCACTGTCAGTGTCCTTCACCTGGATGAGGCTGCCCCGCACCTGCCCTGTGTGTGTGGTTCTGATGGGGCTCCTTGAGGCACGGCCTGCATGTGGAGAGATCATGACAGGTAGGTCTGCCTAATTTGCTGTTGCCACACTGTGGGTATGTTGCTGCCTCCCTCCTCACCCTCAGCTCAGCCTTATCAAGGGATCCTGGTCTTGTCATTTTCAAAGCCCAGGCTCAGGTGAATAGAGAGTAAGCAAAGCAATTCTTAAGATTGCTAAGAAGACACGAGAGTATGCTCTGCTTTCCAGGGCTTTCGTATGTATGTATGTATGTATGTATGTATTGGCACGTGTGTGTGTGGTGTGGGTGTATGTGTGTGTACATGCATGTAGAGGCCAAAGGATAATCTTGGATGCTACTTCTCAGGTACGAAGTTATCCACCAACTTTTTTTTTTAGAGAGAGAGAGAATTGGCACACCAGGGCCTCAGACACTGAAACGGAACTCTGGATGCCTGTGCCACCTAGTAACATGTGCAACCTTGTGCCTGCCTTACCTTCGTGTATCTGGCTTACATAGGATCTGGAGAGAGATCAAACATGGGTCCTTAAGCTGCACAGGCAAGCACCTTAACCGCTAAGCCATTTCTCCAGCCCATCCACCTGTTTTTGGAGGGGTGGGGTGGACAGGTGTTCTCATTGACCTAAAGCTTACAATTAGGTAGATTGGCTGGCTAGTAAGCCCAAACCCAGGTATCCTCCGTCTCCCCAGTACTGGTACTCCAGGTGTGTGCCACCACATCTGGCATTTTTACATGGTTACTGGGGATCAAACTCAGGTCTTTATGCTTATAAGGTGTTGCAGTCTGGTTCACATTGCTGGTAGAAATCACCCAACCAAGAGCAGCTTCTGGAAAAAAGAGGTTTATTTGGCTTACAGGCTCGAGGGGAAGCTCCACAATGGCAGGGGAAAACGATGGCATGAGCAGAGGGTGGACATCACCCCCTGGCCAACAGAAGATGGACCAAAGCAACAGGAGGGTGTGCCAAACACTGGCATGGGGAAACTGGCTATAAAGCCCATAAGCCCGCCCCCAACAATACACTCCCTCCAGGAGGCATTAATTCCCAAATATCCATCAGCTGGGGACCTAGCATTCAGAACACCTAAGTTTATGGGGGACACCTGAATCAAACCACCACATTCCGCCCCTGGCCCCCATAAACTGATATCCATACATGATGTAAAATACAATGCTTTCAGTCTGACTTTTAAAGTCCCCATAGTTTTTATCAATCTCAATGATGTTCATACATCCCCATAGTTCGAGATCTTTTAACTGAGCCATAATACCAAAATATAACCTCAAAAAACCCATAATGACACAGAATAAATATTCACACTGCAAAAGATGGCATTGGGCATAGCAAAGAGACATTCAACCAATACAAGATTTAAAACAACCAGGGCAAACATCAAACTCTATAGCTTCAAGTCCAGCAACTCAAACCAGTGACAAATCTTCAAGTCCGATAATTCTAACCAGCAACAAGTCTCTGGCATTCCAATTCCGCCCCTCCAGCTAGGCTACTCATAGTCCTGGGAAACTTCACCGGTGCCGGCAGCTCCTCAGCAGCCATCTCATGGTCCCGGCATCTCCACTGGGTCTCCACTGCAAGCCACGGTTCATCTTTATGGCCCCATGCGGTCTCTATGCAGACAACCAGCAAACCTGCTTCACACTGCCCATGGCCATTTCCAAAACACAAGACCGTGTTGCAAACTCAATGACCCTCTTTCCAGCATTTCTTATACTCCACAATACCAGGCAGGGTGCCAATTTGTTAATCCAGGGGGTATTAAAGCAGACTTTGAAGAACAGGACACTCCTTGAGCACTCAGACCCCTTCAAAAGAGTTGACATTCTTCTTGTTGCCCCAGCGCAGGTCAGCTAGCCCAGTCTCAAAGGTTGTAATCTCTCAGTTGCAGCTGAATGGACAGCAGTTCACCCAAAGATTTTTCTTTCTGTGCCATATCCCTCTGCACACACCAGTTCATTTCTACGCAAAGCAACCCTGCACAGTTTCTCAGGACATGGGCATAAGAGCAAGCTTCTCACACAAACTGCTAGCCCAGTCCAAGCAAAGCTCTTTCTCGCCCTCATAAGCCAAACCTCACAGCCCGTAGTTCTTACTGCCTTCCGGTCTTTCAGCTCTGACCAGGATAGACCATTAAGCTGTACTTACAGCACTACAAGGCATCTCTTAGGCCAAGGTTTCAAATCTCCCACATTCCTCTTGAAAATCAGCTCTAAAAGGCCAAAGCCACATAGTCAGGTGTTTAGCAGCAATCCCACTCCTCGGTACCACTTTACTGTTGCAGTCTGGTTCGCATTGCTGGTAGAAATCACCCAACCAAGAGCAGCTTCTGGGAAAAAGAGGTTTATTTGGCTTACAGGCTCGAGGGGAAGCTCCACAATGGCAGGGGAAAACGATGGCATGAGCAGAGGGTGGACATCACCCCTTGGCCAACAGAAGATGGACCAAAGCAACAGGAGGGTGTGCCAAACACTGGCATGGGGAAACTGGCTATAAAGCCCATAAGCCCGCCCCCAACAATACACTCCCTCCAGGAGGCATTAATTCCCAAATATCCATCAGCTGGGAACCTAGCATTCAGAACACCTAAGTTTATGGGGGACACCTGAATCAAACCACCACATTCCGCCCCTGGCCCCCATAAACTGATATCCATACATGATGTAAAATACAATGCTTTCAGTCTGACTTTTAAAGTCCCCATAGTTTTTATCAATCTCAATGATGTTCATACATCCCCATAGTTCGAGATCTTTTAACTGAGCCATAATACCAAAATATAACCTCAAAAAACCCATAATGACACAGAATAAATATTCACACTGCAAAAGATGGCATTGGGCATAGCAAAGAGACATTCAACCAATACAAGATTTAAAACAACCAGGGCAAACATCAAACTCTATAGCTTCAAGTCCAGCAACTCAAACCAGTGACAAATCTTCAAGTCCGATAATTCTAACCAGCAACAAGTCTCTGGCATTCCAATTCCGCCCCTCCAGCTAGGCTACTCATAGTCCTGGGAAACTTCACCGGTGCCGGCAGCTCCTCAGCAGCCATCTCATGGTCCCGGCATCTCCACTGGGTCTCCACTGCAAGCCACGGTTCATCTTTATGGCCCCATGCGGTCTCTATGCAGACAACCAGCAAACCTGCTTCACACTGCCCATGGCCATTTCCAAAACACAAGACCGTGTTGCAAACTCAATGACCCTCTTTCCAGCATTTCTTATACTCCACAATACCAGGCAGGGTGCCAATTTGTTAATCCAGGGGGTATTAAAGCAGACTTTGAAGAACAGGACACTCCTTGAGCACTCAGACCCCTTCAAAAGAGTTGACATTCTTCTTGTTGCCCCAGCGCAGGTCAGCTAGCCCAGTCTCAAAGGTTGTAATCTCTCAGTTGCAGCTGAATGGACAGCAGTTCACCCAAAGATTTTTCTTTCTGTGCCATATCCCTCTGCACACACCAGTTCATTTCTACGCAAAGCAACCCTGCACAGTTTCTCAGGACATGGGCATAAGAGCAAGCTTCTCACACAAACTGCTAGCCCAGTCCAAGCAAAGCTCTTTCTCGCCCTCATAAGCCAAACCTCACAGCCCGTAGTTCTTACTGCCTTCCGGTCTTTCAGCTCTGACCAGGATAGACCATTAAGCTGTACTTACAGCACTACAAGGCATCTCTTAGGCCAAGGTTTCAAATCTCCCACATTCCTCTTGAAAATCAGCTCTAAAAGGCCAAAGCCACATAGTCAGGTGTTTAGCAGCAATCCCACTCCTCGGTACCACTTTACTGTTGCAGTCTGGTTCGCATTGCTGGTAGAAATCACCCAACCAAGAGCAGCTTCTGGGAAAAAGAGGTTTATTTGGCTTACAGGCTCGAGGGGAAGCTCCACAATGGCAGGGGAAAACGATGGCATGAGCAGAGGGTGGACATCACCCCTTGGCCAACAGAAGATGGACCAAAGCAACAGGAGGGTGTGCCAAACACTGGCATGGGGAAACTGGCTATAAAGCCCATAAGCCCGCCCCCAACAATACACTCCCTCCAGGAGGCATTAATTCCCAAATATCCATCAGCTGGGAACCTAGCATTCAGAACACCTAAGTTTATGGGGGACACCTGAATCAAACCACCACATAAGGCAAACACTTTATCCACTGGACTATCTCCCCAGGCCTACCTTCCAGGTTTTTTGTTTGTAAACAGAAAAAGAGGGAGAGAAAGAGAGGGGGAGGGAGAGAGGGAGAGAATGGGCATGCCAAGGCCTTGAGCCACTGCAAATGAATTCCAGACACATGTGCGACCTTGTGCATCTGGCTTACGTGGGTCCTGGGGAATAGAACCTGGGTCCCGTGGCTTTGAAGACAAGCACCTTAACTGCTAAGACATATCTCCAGTCCTCTCCAGTTTTTCTTAAAAAAAATTTTTATTTATTTATTTTTAAAATATTTTTTTATTTATTTACTTATTTGAAAGAAAAACAGAGTGGATGTGCAAGGGCTTCTAGTCACTGCAAACAAACTCCAGATGATCTGGCTTACATGGGTACTGGGAAATCAAACCTGGATTCTTAGGCTTCACAGGCAAGTACCTTAACCACTAAGCAATCTCTCCAGTCCTATTTTATTTATTTGTGTGTGGGGTGTGTGTGAAAGGGGGAGAGAAAGAGAGAGAGAGAGAGGATGAGTGTACCAGGGCCTCTAGCCACTGCAAATGAACTGCAGTTGTTTGAGCCATCTTGTGCATCTGGCTTTACATGAGTACTGAGAAATTACCCTGGGGTCCTCAGTCTTTGCAGGCAAGCACATTAATAGACTGAGCCATCTCTTCACCCCCCCTCCCCCGCCTTTTATGAGGTAAGGTCTCATTCTAGCCCAGGCTGACCTGGCACTCATTCTGTAGTCCCAGGCTGGTCTCGAACTCATGGTGATCCTCCTACCTCTGCCTCCCAAGTGCTGGAATTAAAGGCATGTACCACCAAGCCTGACTCTATAGTCTTTTAAACATATACATGTGTAGATTATGTGAAAATAGCAGGCTATTTTAAGTAACAGATTTGATATCTAGAGATCTGGGTATATGCTGTGGGGTTCTGAAGCCAATCCCCATGGATATTAATGGACAGCTATGTTCTTTCTGAATGTGGGTACAAGTCAAAATCCTATTTAAAAAGTGAACCATCAGTGAGTGAGGCTGTGGGAAGTCTTCCTGTCTGATGACTTCTAAGAGCTTAACAATAGAAAGAAAGGGAGTAGACAGGCAGAGGTGGTTACTCATGGGTCAGGTGAGTGTGGCTTCCTGCTGGGCCGTTTAAGTTAAGACCATAGTAGACAATCAGGTTCCATAGTAGGAACCCTTGTGGTGAGAGAATGGAAGGCCAGGGAACACCCAGACCTGGTGCCTGCCTGGCCTGGGCTACTGGTATGGGCCTAGCAGGCACAGAGCATGTCATTTTTGCCCTAATGGTCAAGCCACCTCTTTGCCACAGCTCAGGTACATGGGGTGAAAGGGAACCCAGTGACCCCTCACAACTTTGAGCTTTCAGAGAACTGCACCCCCAGAGTTAGTAATCCTGCACGAATCTCCTTTGGAAAGTACCAAGGTGGTTCTCTGGCCAAGGCAGAGTCAGTCTCAGACGGAAGTCATGGTGTGACGTGTACTGTCACTTCCTCTGGCCAGTGGCGGTCCCCACCACAAACACAAGAGGAAAAGATTCCCAGTCTCACTCCACTTGACCGATGCCAGCACTCCTGACCTGCCCAGCTTGCCCTTCTCCCAGTCCTTTTACTCAGATGGCTAGTCAGTGTTGAGTGTCAATCCTCAACTATTCCAGGGACCCACTGGGGGTGCTACAGATGCATTAGGCAGGAGCAGGGTTCCCTGTTGTCAACTCTACCAGCATCCACCTCCCTGGTGCCTTCCCTCCCCTCACTCTTAGGCTCTGTCCCTGCAAAACTTGGCAGGCAGGTCTTACCTGAGTCCTTGTTGCTCCCTGTAGCACTGTCGCCACAAACCTCGGAGAGGAGAAGCAGGAGCCCACAGGTCATTGCACTCAGCTGCTCGTGATGCAGGCCCAGCCTCATGGTAGACTCCCGGGCCTGTGTCTGCAGTGCTGGCGCTCTCTCTGCCTTTCACCAACTAGCAGCTGCTCTTCAGGGCTTTACCTAAGTAGGAGTTTCAACTGGGTAGGGCCTAGGTGGGGCTCAGGGTGTCACTGGGCAAGGTGAGTACTGAACAAGTGTACAAACGTGCCACTGGTAGGGCAGAGGTCGCCTGCAGAGATCTCCGGGAGCCTGTGGCCAGCAGGGGTGGAGGGTGGCCGCCTCTTTCCTTGTTCCCTTTAGTCTCCTTCCAACATAGTGCAAGGCTTCGGTAGTCCCTTGGACATTTTAGGAATGCTCTGCTTAGACCTAGGACTGCGGCGTTCCTCCAGGAGTGGAAAGCTGTACTTGGAGAATCTACGATGGCTTATCTGAAACGGAGCAGGCTCAGGATCCCACGGATGGAGGACAAGGCCAACTTTGGCTGGAGTAGGGAATCTCCTGAGCAAAAGCAGTGCCCTTTACTGTGTCCCTCTTCTAGGGACTGTGCCCTTCATCCTGAGAGCTCCACCTTGTCTTAGGGACTCAAAGTTCTTGGTCCTTTTAATAGTTCCTCATATCTTTTAAAAATAATTCATTTATTTATTTATTTGAAAGATGAGAAAGAGGCAGATATATCACATTTTTGTTATGACTTTCTTATCCAGAGTGCTTACTTTCCTTGAACGTAGATTTCGTGTTTCAAAAGGTTTAGGTCTGTCTGGCAAGATGGCTTATCTGCTAAAGATGCTTGCTTGAAAAGTATGCCCTTCCCCAAAACACAGAAGAGTGCATGTGTTTGGAGTTTGTTTGCAGTGGCAAGAGGCTCTGGCATGCCCATTCTCCTGCTTGCTCTCTCAAATACAAATTTTTTTTTTTTTAAAGTTGAGGTTTTTTTTTTTTTAAATTATTTATTTATTTATTTATTTGAGAGCAACAGACACAGAAAGACAGATAGAGGGAGAGAGAGAGAATGGGCGCGCCAGGGCTTCCAGCCTCTGCAAACGAACTCCAGACGTGTGCGCCCCCTTGTGCATCTGGCTAACGTGGGACAGCCTGGCAGCTCAGACCCCAACTCAACAGCTTTTGCCCTGCCTCAGAGTGGTCCTGAGTGGTCTTTGGTCGTTCACGAACCTTACACCTGGTGCCCTGGCTTGGATAGGCTCCGGTTGCCCTCTTGGGCGGCCAGACCTCCTTCCCCCACCAGACCACTGCGCTGCCACTGACCCTCTGCCAGGCCAGGCTCTCCCTCTTCCTCTTCCCTCCGGAGGTGTCCTCCAGCAACGGGCTTGCTCTCACAGGTTCCCTCCCCGCCCTCGGGGAGCACCGCCGTGCAGCGTCTCGGGCGGCCCTCGCCCGTTTCTGGGCTCCGCGGGCCTCAAGCCCTGGGGAACCCGTCAGCCCCCCGGGCCCGAGGGCCGCCTTTCGGCCCGTTCGCTGGCCTAGGGGCGCTCCCCCTCCGCCTTCCAGACTCTCGCTCCTCCCTCGGTCTTTCGGCCCTGTCGGTCCTCCTCTCAGCTGAATTCCCTCGGCCGCAGCGTCGGGCCGGCCGGGATTGCCCGGGAGAAGGAAGCTCCTCGCCCGGGCTCCGCGCGGCCACCGCGCATGCGCGCTCCCCCCCTCCTCCTCCTGAGAGCTCCTTCTCCAAAACTAATAATTACTCCTTTAAGACCACATCTTACTTTTCTCCTTCTCTCCCCTCCTATACCCTCTCCTTCTCCCTCTCATCTGAGATGGAAAATAAAACTTCCAAAACTGTCCCTCTCACCACCTCTCCCCCCTACCCCCTCCCCCGTCCCAGTCTACTACAAAACTTAAAAAACTAAGCCTCCAAGATGATATCAAACCAAGCCATTTGATTTTTTTTTTTTTTCCGAGGGAGGGTCTCACTCTAGGCCAGGCTGACCTGGAATTCACTACGGAGTCTCAGGATGGCCTTTTACTCACTGTGATCCTCCTACCTCTGCCTCCAGGGTGCTAGGATTAAAGGCTTGTGCCACCACACCCTGCTTTATTTCATCTTTTATTAGAACAAGGCCTAGCCTCAATATAAATTAGGCAATAGATCCATATCTTTTGATTTCCAAATTCTTACTGATTTAAACAAACTCACTACAGCACTGGCAATTGGTTTGGGATTCCCAATATTCAAAGATTTTCACTCTACACACCTGTCCTCTCTGCTCTGCTTGCCCTACTCACCAGATCCTTCTAACCAAGGTGAGACTGACCCCATTTAGATAAAACATCAAAAAGTAACAACAGGATGGTGACAGATCCCATGCCAAAGCCAGACATTTAGGAACTGGTGTGTTTGCTCAATGTTTAGAGATATTTGCTAATGACTGTTTCTATTTCACTGTAATGTAAATTATATTAATTGTGATATACTATTCAAATTGATGGTAAGCTGGATTCTGATAAATGGTTGGCCCCCCATAACTCAAACCCCAAACACATTTAAAACCATGTGTCATCCATACCTTGTCTTTAGGCAAATTGGCCTATTGCCTCTGGACAGGAAAGGAAAAATGACAAGCAACATATAATTTGATTCTCTCTCAATTTCTCTCTTGTGTAAGATCACTATGAACAGATAATCTTAATTTGTTTTATCATAAATATACTTCATGTATTTGTCATTTGATTCTGTCTCCATTTGTCTTGTATAAATTCACGATAAACAGATAATCTTAATTTGTTGTATCATAAATGTAGTTCAGATTTGTCATTTGTTTCTCTGTCAAATTTCAAGTGTGTTATATTATCTCCAGAGCAAGTTATCAAGTTTTACCTACATTTATGAATCCATGCTTTTAAAATGTGTTTCATAGCATAAACGGTTTCAAATCAACAGGTTATGAAGTCTAAAATTTGATTCACTGATATTTTTTGCTTATGGTGATAGTTATAAAAATTGCCTTCAAATTTTGAATTAAGTTAATAATACTTCTATGTTATAGTTTTAACTATAAAAATGGAGTCTTAATAATATTAATATTTATTAGTTACTGATTTTTCTTTTATAAAACTGATTTTATTAGTCATGTTTATAACTCAAGTTTTATAAACGATACAATCTAACTTCATTCATGTAACTTTTGTTCTTAAGGAGATAAGAAAATCTCCCCATATTCTGATAATTATATAAACTTGTGCTTTCTCAACTTTTGAGGAGCTCCATTCATAATTCTTGGGCCAAAATGAGTTGTAATGCTAAAATTTGTTATTTGCAAACAATATAACTTAAACAAATTATCAAATATCTGATCAAAACTTCATTCCCTAGTCATGGTAACAAGAATAATGAGACATAAAATTAGTTTATGTTAATCAAGGTAACCCTAAACAAGGTGCATTGTTGGGCCCTGAAAGGCCCAGGCATGAGGCATAATGGAACTTCCTGAGTCTAGCTGAAGTTTGGCGACCTGTCTCTGGCCAGCTAGGACTCAGCAAGACACCTAATGGCTTCTGGCCTGCCACTTCCTTGTGGCAATTGTAATTACCATTTCAATAGTTACAGTTTACTATTGGCCCTTACCTCTGCCCCCATCCTAAAATCCCCACCTTCATCCCCAACATGATATAGGCAACTGCTCAGAGTAATAAAGCGAGTTGTTTCTGCAAGTTCCTGCATTGAAAAGATTCCCGACTCAGTGGTTTTTCTCTGGTGGCCAGGAGAGGTTTCTGAGTTGTCCGACATTCATCATCCCCTCAACCCCTAGGTAGGAACCAGCAGGCCCGGTCCTTCCCTCAGCACTACCTACCTGACCGGGAAGGAGCCTGGCAATAGATGAGTCCGTGGAGCCCTGCAGAGACACATATACTTGTATATGACACACACATGTGCCTACCACACCATGCCATATTTCACATATACACATGCAAAAGAAAAAAGAATTAGCTTATGTATAGTCACAGACAAGGGGCTGGTAAGTATGAAGGGATGAAGCTGGGGGTTACACTGGAAGGCAAGGGAGATTTATTTGGCGAACCCTGCAAAAGGTAATACTACTGAAGTGGATGGACTCTTGAAGGGGTAGTTATGGTATACCTTCATAGAGACGGCTTAAATGGTCCTGCAAGAATGCTAACAGCAGTGTGGACAGTAATGGCCGAATTAAGGAAGTCTTGGATGGAAATGAAAACTATCCCATGGGAAAGTGGAATAAAAACCACCTCTGTCACAGTATTGCGAAGAAGTTGAATGCAATATCTCCATGGCCTAAAGCTCATGGAAGGCCACATTTAAGAGTGATGTCTACCAACGTGCCTAGTACATACAAAATAAAATCTTTAATACTAAAATAAACAGCTATCATTTTGCATTCCATACTGAAATGTATCCAGACAAGTAGTTGTTAGCTACTAAAATCCAGATATCACAGTAAGCCTGGTCAAATTAATGTTTAACTTATAAGACTTATATGAAATGCAATGTTAACCAATCCTTGACCCTGGGTGGGGATGACTATTGGAGGTAAGAAAAGTTCAGACTACATATAATTTGTATACTAATGAAAGAATCTTCAGAGAACAAGAATATTAAGTGAAATGAAGTAATTCTGCTGATGTAATAAGAACTATGTAAGATTAACAAATAACTTGTTATGAAGGTCATGTTTCTAACAATGCAACTAAACTCTATTTCTAGAAGGACCAAGTGAGAAAAATTGGCCTGAAAAGTTTGGTAACAAAACAAACTAAACACCATAAAAAAAATTATGTTGCACTCGGGAGGCAGAGATAGGAGGATCACCTTGAGTTTGAGGCCACCCTGAGACTACATAAATTCCAGGTCAGCCTGGGCTAGAGTGAGCCCCTACCTCAAAAAGTCAAACAAACAAAGCAAATTATGTGAGGTGATATATATGTTAGAGTTGATCTTTCCAGAGTACATGTATCAAAACATCACACTGTGCTTCATAAATACATATAACTGTCAATTCAAAATAAAATATATTAAAAAGAAATATGCGTTTCTGGACACCAGGCAAATGAATGTGAGTTGGAATCATTTCTTTCGCAGATTGGACACTGAGTGTAACTACTTTGCATTGCTTTGTACTGTCTAACCCGATGTCTTAAGCTGTAATTCAGTTCATTTTGTTTGGTGTTTGCTCCTCTTAGTTCACTGATGAGTGTAGAACACAATATTATTTGAAATAAGTAATGAGAGTTGGTAATGTTCGGTGCTTCTTAGTCTACAAAACTCTGACATCCAAGTCCAATCCTGTGTCTCATTCCTTTCATTTACCTACATTCGATCATGTTATTCTATTCCCATTAGAACAAGTAGTTATTGGGTAAACGGGATTTGCATTTTCTCAGGCTTTGGCACAAAGTATCTTAAAGATTACAGAACACCCTAGCGTTGGAAATAAATAATGTAATTTGCTTGTTTCCATGTATCTCCACAGTGTCAGCAACGATTGTGGAGAGTGTCACAAATCTGAACCTCAACTTTCCTTACTATACAACAGGATGTGTTAAAGTGCAATTTCATTTCATTTTGGTTTCAATTTGCTCAGTTAGTTAACACAATGTTTGCAGTACAGCAGCTTCTGCTTCACAGGTAAAGTAAGGTTCTTTGTTTTGATATGTCCTAACAGTGTAAGGCACGAGAAATCAAAGTTTTGCTAGCAGAGTTTGAATGAACCACATACCACTATCGTTTTGTATATCCACTTTGTTCATAACTTTGAATTTATTTCAGAGAGAGTTGTTATTGTATACATTAAACTTTCCATGCATCTAAAAAAAAAGAGTGATGTCTAAGAATATCTTGGACAAAATGACTTTTGTTTGTTTTTGAGATAGGGTCTCATTCTGGCCCTGGCTGACCTGGAATTAACTTTGTAGTCTCAGGGTGGCCTCGAACTCATGGTGACCCTCCTACCTCTGTCTCCCGAGTGCTGGGATTAAAGGAGTGATCCACCATGCCCAGCTCAAAAAGACATTTTTAAACAAAATATAGAAGTAGCTGTGTGAGTATTTTGAGCCATATTCTGTGAAATTTCCAGTGACACATGGCAAAAAGAAGGATTCAAAAATTTGAAAAATTCACATCATACTCATGCAAAAATCAAAAAAGAGAATTGGATAAGAATATGAGGGGGTAAAAAAACATACTATGAATAAAAGGAAGCAGGCTCAGAACAGTGTGTCAGAACAATGGGAAAACATTATAGAAACTGTCCAGAGTCCACTTATTCCTTCTTCCACCTCCTACCATAAGAATAGAGGCCTTGGAGGGTAGGCAGAAGGGATTTGGAAAATGGGCCTGGAGTATTCTTCATAGGCTCACTGCCCAGGTGTACTTTATTCCTTGTTTGTGGTGTAATGATCTATATCTGCTCCAGCCGTGGTTGTGCCTCCCCAGGGGTGACCCCTGACACTGCTTCAAAGGGCATCAGAAGATGTGTGATGACTACCTGGTGCTGGTTTCACAGGCACACAGAACTAAGGGCTTTGGGATCATACCAACTCTGAGATTTCACAGGCAAGTCTGGGAGACGCTGCTCCTGGGAAGGAGCCAGTGACTACATATTCCACTAGAATGCCTTGTGAGAGAGGAATCACTGGTTTTGAGATCTCAGAATTATTGGGCCACCAGCAGTGGTCAACACAAGTCTGAGAAAGCCACAGGCAACAACATGCAACCTGAGAGAGCAGCCATGTGGCTGGATCCAGCAATGCCACAGGGAAACATAGCCTTGGGGAGTACACATGCTGAAATGACTTAAAAATTTTTATTTTTAGGAAGGGTCTCATTCTAGTCCAGGCTGACCTGGAATTTACTATGTAGTCTCAGGCTGACCTCAAACTCACAGTGACCCATCTACCTTGGCCCCTGGAGTGCTGGGATTAAAGGTGTGTACCACCATGTCCAGGTGGACTTGACTTTCGAGTTCCAGCTCCCTTGCTTGGTTTCTGTGACCCTTTTCTACTCACCTATTCATGCTTTTGACAATAGGAATGTTTACTTTGCCTGTTTCAACCTTAATTCTTGAAACTATCTAACTTGGTTTTTACAGCTGGAAGGGAATTGCCCCACATTTCATATGAGACTTGGAGATTTGGACTTTTGAATCTCACTCAAAAGAGTTAAATGTTTTGGGACCAAAAGCATGGAATGGATGCATTTTATCTTATGAGAAGAACAAAAACCTTAGGGGCTGGGATACAATGCTGTGGTTTGGATATTTTTTATCTCCCAAAGGTTCGTGTTCTGGATGATGGCTCCCTAGAGTGCAGCTGCTGAGATAGTGGGGACCAACGTGTTTCCGTCGTGGGACACTGAGAAATCAAGCTGGAACTGAACTGGAACCTCCTCCTTGCTGTCATATTGCTGGAAAGTGCTACGCAGCCTGCTGGGAAAGAAAAGCCACAAATTTTTTTTTTGTTTGTTTGTTTATTTTAATTTATTTAGTTGAGAGTGACAGACAGAGAGAGAAAGAGACAGATAGAGAGAGAGAGAGAGAGAGAGAATGGGCGCACCAGGGCCTCCAGCCACTGCGAACGAACTCCAGATGCATGCACCCCATTGTGCATCTGGCTAACATGGGCCCTGGGGAATCGAGCCTTGAACCAGGGTCCTTAGGCTTCACAGGCAAGCACTTAACCGCTAAGCCATCTCTCCAGCCCCACAAATGGTTTTAACCAGCAATAGACACTGAGAGCTACACATCTGACCAGGTGAGCAAAACATGTCCACTGGTGCAATAGTGGCATGACTGTTATGGGGGTAGCCAACCGGTCACTGATTGGAATTGAGGATGGCTCCATTGGAGGGAACTTATGCCTGACACTGTAAACGTAATCAAAAGCCCATGTCTGGAGAGGTCATAAGCCCTAGGGGGACACTTAATCAATCAAAACTACTGTTGTTTAGCTAAACACACACACACACTACATATGTGTGTATATATTGCATGCAGTGTATGTATGCATATGCATCCACAAAGGCATCATGCACTTGTCTGCGGCGGAGTGGCACGTAGGGTGTCCTGCTCCACTGCGCTTCCACCCATTCCCGTGTCAGCTGGGGTCTCTTATTCATCCCAGAGATTGCTGTTGCTTGTTCCCCCTGAGAGCTCCTGCAATGCTCAGGTCTCTACTTCCATATGGGGTTGGGGTTACAGACATGCTGTTTATGTGCGTCCTGGGGATGGGAAGTCTCTCAGGTCTCTTTAGGTCCTTATGCTTGCATAGGAAGTACTCTTAACTACTGAGCCATCTTTCCCACTCTAAATGGATATATTGTGCCCATCAAATTGCCCTTTTAAATTTTTATGTTTACACTGATACTGTTGCTCTTGCATTTGATTAGAGAAGCTTCTCTTTTCAGATGGCAGTGCCTACTGGGGAGACTGAACACTCCTCAGTGTTGAGAAGAAGTGACAGCTGAGCACTCAGCACTAAGTGATACATCTCTATCACATCCTGTAAGGCTCGGGGACCATTGTGGAGGAAGTGGTGGAAAGTTGAGGGGGCTTCCTCCTGGACAAACTGAGAAAGGGTGGCAAGAACTATGTAGGGTCTAGAACTAGAACAGGTGATGAAGAGATGGCTCAGGGGTTGAGAGCATTTCATGTGCAAGCATGAGGGCTTGAGGATGCCTGAGACACACGACCCTTGGGTTTGATCCACAGGACCGTCACGAACAGCAGAGCATGGCTGTGCATGTCTGTAACCCCAGTCCTGAAGGGAAGCAGACACCTGAGACTCATTCTGTAGCAGGCAAGCATTCCCGACTGCACGAGTGCCTGGGGTACCACACACACACACACACACACACACACACTCACACACACTAAAAGAAATAGCTGGGGGCTGCATGAGGGGCTCTCAGGGGAGCCAGTGGAGGGTTGAGGATATGCCCAGGCATGCTGCCCACTTGGCCTAACTCCTGATGAAATGGATACTTCTTGGCAGGAGCCCACCAGAGAGGACAACTCATCATAGTTTTTTCAACTCTCCAAACTATAAGCTACATAGGTCAATATTCTGTTTTCTTAATTATTATTCTTAATTTTAGAGAGAGGAGAGAGACAGAGGGAGAGAGAATTGGCACATGCCAGGGCCTCAGTCACTGAAATTGAACTCCAGATGCTTGTGCCACCTAGTGGACATATATGACCTTGTGCTTGCCTCACCTTTGTGTGCCTGGCTTATGTGGGATCTGGATAGCCAAACATGGGTCCTTAGGCTTTGCAGGCAAGTACCCTAACCACTAGGCCATCTCTCCAGCCCTAGGCCATTATTCTTTATACATTTCCTAATCCAGGCTATTTTGCAAGAAAAATATCACAGTAACAAACAGGAAACTGAAGGGATGGGGGTATAGCTCAGTGATACAGTGCTTGACTAGAATCAAGGGGTTCTGCATTAGATTTCTAGCAATGAAGAAGAAAAAGCAAACAAACTTTGGTTAGCCTGTTTACAAAGGCCTATAATTCCATCTGCTTAGCAGGCTAGGGCAGGAGAGTTGTAGCCTGCTTGGGCTACAGAATGCTGTCAAGGACAGCCTGGGAAACCTGGTGAGACTCTATCTTGGAATAAAGAGTAAAAATATAGCTCAGTGATATTACATTTGCCTAGAATACAAGAAGCCCTGACTTGAATTGTCAGTATGACAACAACAACAAAAATTAGCAAGAAAAAAGGAAACAAAACAAGCTAAAGAAAACCCATAAACTAAATTAAGAGTAAGAATTAGTACTAAGAGTGGGGTTGTTGTTGCAAGAATATGTGAAAATATAGAAGTACATTGTAACTGGTAAAAGGCCTGAAATTGGAAAGGTTGGAGGATCAGTATAGAAAAGCCTCATGTTACAGTAAGCATTATAGATGATTCTGGTGAGGGCTCAGATGATAAAACATCACAGAGGAGTAAGAATTTCATAGAGATGGTTTAAATGGTCCTAACTTGAATGCTAATAGCAATGTGGATGGTAAAAGCCATGTTAAGGAAGTATAAGATGGAAATGAATACTACCTCATGGGAAAGTGGAATAAAGACCACCTCTGTAACAGCATCGCCAAGAAGTTAGCTGCATTGTATACATGGCCTAAAATTCATGGAAGGCTACATTTAAGAGTGATGTATCTGGGGCTGGAGCGATTGCTCAGTGGTTAAGGACTGCAAAACCTAATGACTTATGTTCAATTCCTCAGTACCCACATAGAGCCAGATGCATAAAGTGGTGCACGTGTCTGGTCTGGAGTTTGTTTGCAGTGGCTAGCGGTCCTGGTGCACCCATTCTCCCTTCTCTTTATCTCTCTCTGCTTGCAAACAAATAGATAAAGTATTTTTTAAGAAAAGAGTGATGTGTCTGGAGAAAGACATTTGTAAGTAAAATATAGAAGGAAACTATGTGAGGATTTGGGGGTCATATTCAGTGAAATTTCCAGCAAAGAGGAACTCAACATTTGGGGGATTCACGTTATACTCATATAAAGAGCAAAGAGGGGACTTCCAGTTAAGATGGCAGTGTAGGTACCACACCAAAGCAGCCTAGGGGGGAAAAAGACCAAAAACACTCAGCAAAATACACACTTTTACTAAAAAGTGAGGTGTATAGGAAATTGAAGCAGCAGCAGAGAAGTAGAAGAGATACAGAGCATCCAGAGCCCACACAGGCCGGCAAAAGAGGCCCTGGCAGCTCCGCCAACCGCGGTGGTGGCAGCGCACCAGAAAGCCACCAGACTCGACTCCAGAAGCAGGAAAAGCCAGGTGCGGGAGCTTCCCCTCACACCACGCTCTCCGCAACTCAGGAAACGTGAAGGGAGAGCAGCAGTGAGCAACGGAGGAGCAGACCATGAGGTAGAAGCACACGTGGAGCAGTGAGAGAACCAGAGCAGCTGCGGCTCCCTCCCCTCCCCCACCACCTGACCCCAGCTCCAGCGAATAGAGCAGTGGTCCCGGGACCTGGCCATGCCAACTTGAGCCAACAGCGGGACCCAAGCAGGAGCAGAGTTTGGCAGCAACATCAGTGGCTCCGGCACCGGTAACAGCGGCCCCAGCAGTAGCAGACCCAGGAGGGGGAGCAGCAGCACATCCCGCAACAACAGCTTCAGTGGCAGCAGCAGCAGTGGACACAGCAGCAGCAGCTTCAGCAGCAGTGGTGGCTCCAGCAGTGGCAGCTACAGCAGCAGCAGAGGCAGCAGCAGCAGCTACAGACCCAGCAGCGGTAGCTTTAGCAGAAGCAGTTCCAGCAGCAAGGGTGCTGATCTGCAGGGCCACACTTGCCAGGCTCAGTTTGCCCTGCAGGAAAAGCCAGTGCCTAGCTCCATAAATCAGAACAGCAGCCCAACGACCCAGGCAGCAACTTGACTGAGACCAAAATCATCCAAGGTAACTGGGATTGTACCAGGGAAGGGTCTCACTTGTTCGCAAGATGACTTGGATCCCTCTACAGACCAGAAATCTTAACCTCTTTGTTGATAGAGGATCTGGTCGTTATAATAACTACTCTTGCATACATACTTGGGGCTATTTTTGACTGAATGTGAACAGTGTTTAGTTAAATTTTAGAATCTACCTGTATTTTATTCCACTCAGCCTGCTTGATTACTCCCATAGCAGGGAAACTCAACCCCTAGGAACACCTTTGTAGATACTCTGAGAGTCTTAAGAGCCACACCTAACACCTTAAGCTCCTACCCTGAAAATATATAACATCAAATCAATTGATACAGCTAAGAGTACCCAGCTAGCTAGAAAATCCAAGCATTAACTTAATCCAAGATGCAAAAATATATACATTACAACACAAGAAACACTAAAAAGCAAGACGATATAAATCCACCAAAATGTATTAATGCATCAGAAATGTCCTCCAGTGAGAACGAGTTAGAGGAAATGCCTGAGAAAGATTTCAAAAGAATGATTATAAATATGTTCAAAGAGGTCAAAGAACAAATCAAAAGAATCAAACAAGAAATCAAAGAGGATATCAAAGGAATCAAAGAAGATGCAGGACACCAATTTAATGAAATAAAGAAGGCAATACAAGACATAAATAAGGAAATAGAAATAATAAAGAAAAACCAGTCAGAATTAGTAGCAATGAAGAACACAGTTAATGAAATAAAAAACTCTGTAGAAAATCTCACCAGCAGGATGGATGAGGGAGAGGACAGAATATCTAAGCTAGAAGACCAGGTGGCAGATCTAATACAGTCCAACAAAGAGAAAGACAAACTTATAGAAAAGTATGAGTGGGAATTTCAAGATATTCGGGACACTATGAAAAGATCCAATATAAGAATTCAGGACATAGTAGAAGGAGAAGAATTCCACTCCAAAGGCATAGTAGGCATCTTCAACAAAATCATAGAAGAAAATTTTCCCCAAATTGGGAAAGAGGTGCCAATGCAGATACAGGAAGCCTTTAGAACCCCAGCCAGACAAAACCTGGAAAGAACCTCTCCTCACCATATTATAATCAAACTTCCAAACACACACACCAAAGAAAAAATATTGAAAGCAGTTAGAGAGAAAAATCAAGTTACCTACAAAAGCAAGCCCATCAGGATTACAGAAGATTATTCAACACAAACTTGTAAAGCCAGAAGGGCTTGGAGTGATATATTCCAAGTTCTGAAAGATAACAACTGTCAACCAAGGTTACTTTATCCTGCAAAGTTATCCATTCAAATAGACGGAGAAATAAGGACATTCCATGACAAAAACAGGTTAAAGGAGTATTTGAAGACAAAACCAGCTCTACAGAAAATACTTGATAGAATCCTCCATGCTGAAGAAAAGGAAAAGCACACATATAAGGAACCTAGAAAAAACAAGCAATACTCAAATACTAGTTAACACAAGAGAGCACAGGTAGAACCAGAACCACAAAAAAAAAAAAAAAAAAAAAAGGCAAACATAAATACACACCTTTCAAGAATATCTCTTAATATCAACGGCCTCAATGCCCCAATGAAAAGACATAGGTTTGCAGACTGGGTTAAAAAGCAGGATCCTACAATTTGTTTTCTCCAAGAAACTCACCTTTCTACAAAGAATAGATATTATCTTAGGGTGAAAGGTTGGAAGACGGTGTTTCAAGCAAATGAGCCTAGAAATCAAGCAGCGGTTGCTATCCTGATATCGGACAAGGTAGACTTTAGTCCAATGTTAGTCAAGAAAGATAAGTAAGGTCACTTTATATTGATTAAGGGCACACTCCAACAGGAGGACATTACAATCCTAAACATATATGCACCTAACATGGGAGCTCCCAAATTCATCAAACAAACACTATTAGAACTAAGGTCACAGATAACACCAAACATAGTGGTGGTGGATGACTTTAACACCCCACTCTCATCAATGGACAGGTCATCCCGGGAAAAAATAAACAGAGAGGCATCTGGACTAAATGAGGTCATAGAAGGAATGGACTTAACAGATATAAACAGGACATTTCATCCAAAGGCTGCAGAATATACATTCTTTTCAGCAGCACATGGAACATTCTCTAAAATAGACCATATATTAGGACACAAAGCAAATCTTAACAACTTCAGGAAAATTGAAATAACTCCTTGCATTCTATCTGACCACAATGGTATTAAACTACAAATCAGTAGCAAGAAAGGCTATAGAGCATACACAAAATCATGGAAACTAAACAATACACTACTAAATGATGAATGGGTCAATGAAGAAATCAAGAAGGAAATAAAAAAATTTATAGAGTCAAATGATAATGAGAACACAACATATCAAAATCTCTGGGACACAATGAAGGCAGTTCTGAGGTAAATTTATAGCCTTAAGTGCCTATATTAAGAAATTAGAAAGGTCGCAAATGAATGACCTAATGCTTCACCTTAAAGCCTTGGAAAAAGAACAAGGCAAACCAAAAATCAGTAGATGGGAAGAAATAATAAAGATTAGGGCAGAAATTAATGAAATAGAAACAAAAAAAAAATCCAAAGAATTAATGAAACAAAGAGTTGGCTTTTTGAAAGGATAAACAAGATTGATAAACCCTTAGCAAATCTGACCAAAAGAAAGAGAGAAGAGACACAAATTAATAAAATCAGAGATGAACAAGGTAATATCACAACAGATTCCAAGAAATTCAAAAAATCATAGGGACATACTACAAAAGCATATACTCCACAAAGTATGAAAATCTGAAAGAAATGGATGATTTCCTTGATTTATATGACCTACCTAAATTAAATCAAAATGTGATTAATCACTTAAATAGACCTATAACAAACATGGAGATCAGAACAGTTATCAATAATCTCCAAACTAAAAAAATCCCAGGCCCGGATGGATTCACTGCTGAATTTTACCAGACTTTTAAGGAAGAGCTAACACCATTGCTTCTAAAACTTTTCCAGGAAATAGAAAAAGAAGGAATTCTACCAAACTCCTTCTATGAGGCTAGCATCACCCTGATACCAAAACCAGGCAAAGATAGAACAAAAAAAGAAAATTACAGACCAATCTCCCTCTATGAACATAGATGCAAAAATTCTCAACAAAATATTGGCAAACAGAATACAAGAATATATCAAAAAGATCATTCACCCTGACCAAGCAGGCTTTATTCCAGAGATGCAGGGATGGTTCAACATACGCAAATCTATAAATGTAATACATTACATAAACGGGTTGAAGGACAAAAATCACATGATCATCTCATTAGATGCAGAGAAAGCATTTGATAAAATCCAACATCCCTTCATGATGAAAGTCCTACAGAGACTGGGAATAGAAGGAACATATCTCAATATAATAAAGGCTATTTATGACAAGCCTACAGCCAACATGTTACTAAATGGGGAAAAACTGAAAGCTTTTCCACTAAAATCAGGAACAAGACAAGGGTGTCCACTGTCCCCTCTTTTATTTAATATAGTTCTGGAAGTCTTAGCCATATCAATAAGGCAAGAGACACACATAAAAGGGATACAAATTGGAAAGGAAGAGATCAAGTTACCATTATTTGCAGATGACATGATTCTATACATAAAGGACCCTAAAGACTCTACTAGCAAACTGTTAGAGCTGATCAAAACCTACAGCAATATAGCAGGATACAAAATAAATACACAGAAATCAGTAGCCTTCATATATGCTAACCACAAACACATAGAGGATGAAATCAGAGAATCACTCCCATTCACAATTGCATCAAAAAAATAAAGTACCTTGGAATAAACCTAACCAAGAAAGTAAAGAATCTCTACAATGAGAACTTTAAAACACTCATGCGAGAAATTGCAGAAGACACTAGAAAGTGGAGAAACATCCCTTGTTCCTGGATTGGAAGAATCAATATTGTGAAAATGGCAATCTTACCAAAAGCAATCTATACATTTAATGCAATCCCTATCAAAATTCCAAAGGCTTTCTTCATGGAAATAGAAAAACACAATTCAAAAATTCATTTGGAATCACAAAAAACCTTGAATATCTAAAATAATACTGACCAACAAAAATAAGGCTGGTGGTATCACCACACCTGATTTTAACCTATACTACAGAGCCATAGTAACAAAAACAGCATGGTACTGGCACAAAAACAGACATGTAGATCAGTGGAACCGAATAGAGGACCCAGATGTAAGCCCAAGTAGCTATAGCCACCTGATATTCGATAAGAATGCCAAAAATACTCATTGGAGAAGAGACAGCCTCTTCAGCAAATGGTGTTTTGAAAACTGGATATATATCTGCAGAAGGATGAAAATAGATTCTTCTCTCTCGCCATGCACAAGAATTAAGTCCAAATGGATTAAAGACCTTAACATCAGACCTGAAACTCTGAAACTGCTAGAGGAAAAAGTAGGGGAAACCCTCCAACATATTGGTCTTGGCAAAGACTTTCTGAATACAATCCCAATTGCTCAGGCAATAAAACCACAGAGTAATCACTGGGACCTCATGAATTTACAAAGATTTTACACTGCAAAGGACACGGTGAAAAAAGCAAAGAGGCAACCTACAGAATGGCAAAAAATCTTCACCAGCTATATATCTGATAGAGGATTAATATCTAGGATATACAAAGAACTCAAAAAGTTAAATAATAAGGAATCAAACAAGCCAATCAAAAAATGGGCTATGGAGCTAAATAGAGCATTCTCAAAGGAAGAAATACGAATGGCATATAAGCATCTAAAAAAATGTTCTATGTCACTAGTCATCAGGGAAATGCAGATTAAAACTACATTGAGATTCCATCTCACTCCTATCAGATTGGCCACCATCATGAAAACAAATGATCATAAATGTTGGCAGGGATGTGGAAAAAGAGGATCCCTTTTACACTGCTGGTGGGAATGCAATTGGGTCCAGCCATTGTGGAAGTCAGTGTGGAGGTTCCTAAAACAGCTAAAGATTGATCTACCATATGACCCAGCTATAGCACTCCTAGGCATATATCCAAAGGACTCATCTCATTTCCTTAGAAGTACGTGCTCAACCACGTTTATTGCTGCTCAATTTATAATAGCTGGGAAATGGAACCAGCCTATATGTCCCTCAACTGATGAGTGGATAATGAAGATGTGGCACATTTATACATCGGAGTCCTACTCAGCGTTAAAGAAAAATGAAGTTATGAAATTTGCAGAAAAATGGATGGACCTGGAAAGGATTATACTAAGTGAGGTAACCCAGGCCCAGAAAGCCAAGCGCCACATGTTCTCTCTCATATGTGGATCCTAGCTACAGATGATTGGGCTTCTGCGTGAGAAGGAAAATACTTGGTAGCAGAGGCCAGTAAGTTAAAAAGGAGACATAAAGGGAAGAGAAAGGAAGGGAGGAGGATACTTAAAAGGTTGATATTGTATATATGCAAGTGCAATGATTGTAATGGGGAGGTAATATGATGGAGAATGGAATTTCAAAGGGGAAAGTGTGGGTGTGGGGAGGGAGGGAATTATCATGGGATATTTTTTTATAATCATGGAAAATGTTAATAAAAATTTAAAAATTAAAAAATAGAAAAAAAAAGAAAAGTAAATTGATTTTAACTTGAAGGCCAATTTTCATTGATTGTTAGTGACTGCTTAGAGCATTACAGTGTAAAATATTCTGCAGCTATATCTGAGATCAGCTAGAAAGAGAGAACCTTGGAGGATTTGGGAGGGTATTTGGGAGGGGAGAGACTGGGCTGTGATCTGCATACATTATAGTTCACATTATGCATTATTTTGTTATCAAAAGCAGGTATATGGTCATGTTTAGCATCACTGCTTTCTCTTTTATATCAAATGGGTATTTGTTTTTTCCTTCATTCTGCACTTGCCTTTCTCTGTCAATGTATGTACACATGTCGGATATGTTTCAATGTTAATATCCATTATAAATGGATCAAACACCTAGACCAAACAGCCAGAAATAGATAAGAAATTTAATATACTATGTGTTTTAATTCTTTGCTTTGTTGAATTGTAAACAATTAGCAAATAGTTACAGGGAAAACAAATATTAGCTAATGCAGGTTAAATTATGAAAACCTAATTGAATTATTGAAAATTACATTAATTTCAGATAATGTTGGATCTTGTTTACAACTACTGCAATTCCCATTCTCAATGACAATGTCTTTCTGGCTCTCCACTCAATGCAGTGCTATACAATTAAGACTCCATAATGAGATATGGGGAAAATGAGTATATGTATACTATGTTCCATCCATGTCCTTCCTTTAGACAATGCCAGACAAAAAAAAATACTCTCAGAAGTTGTAAAAGTTATATGTGATTGGGCTGGAGAGATGGCTTAGCGGTTAAGCGCTTGCCTGTGAAGCCTAAGGACCCCGGTTCGAGGCTTGGTTCCCCAGGTCCCACGTTAGCCAGATGCACAACGGGGCGCACGCGTCTGGAGTTCGTTTGCAGAGGCTGGAAGCCCTGGCGCGCCCATTCTCTCTCTCTCTCCCTCTATCTGTCTTTCTCTCTGTGTCTGTCGCTCTCAAATAAATAAATAAAAATTAAAAAAAAAGTTATATGTGATCATTGTAAAAATTCCAACTTTATTTATAGTGTTTTACACCCATGCCACAAAGTGGGAAATCTGTGATATGGACTTGGAAGTCTACTAAGCCCTGTGAGAGCCATAAGATGCTATGAAATAATGAAGCAAATTCTGAATGATTTGAAACATAGAAGTAGAATAATGGCATGACCAAAAGGTTCTTACCATTTTAACTGCTGGCTAAATTTTTGGTCATGTTATAAAATATCTGAGCTACTGTTTCAATTTTTTGGTTGAATTTCCTCATTTACCTCTAGATTATTTTGTATTGCAGTCTTGAAACTTTAACCACAAGTATAATGTTTTAAGCAAGCAAAATTCATCAAAATCAATATTTCTATAAGTTGGCAAAGTGGACATTTTAAAATAAAGACAAGATAAATTATTAACTACCATTCAAAACAAGGCAGTAGGAGAACATTGATGAAAAACACTCTACCTATATTGTTAAAACTTTTATTGCAAACTCAGGCTTCTTTGAAGGCTGGAGTCCGCAAAGTATTGAAAATCTTTGAAATATTCTTTTTTTAAATTTTTTTTTGTTTATTTTATTTAGTTGACAGTTACAGAGAGAGAGAGAGAGAGGAAGAGGCTGAGAGAGAGAGAGTATGGGTGCGCCAGGGCTTCCAGACACTGCAAATGAACTCCAGATGTGTGCTCCCCCTTGTGCATCTGGCTAACATGGGTCCTGAGGAATCAAGCCTCGAAACGGGGACCTTAGGCTTCACAGGCAAGTGCTTAACCACTAAGCCATCTCTCCAGCCCCTGAAATATTCTTAATCGCAATTGAACAATTAATGTGCTGAAATTTTCCTCTGTAAAATGAAATTTGACTTCTAGGAAATTCTTTTAGGTTCATATTATTAAAAAATGATGTGATTTTATGGAAAAAATATTTTTACTGGGCTGAAGAGATGGCTTAGCAGTTTAGGTGCTTACCTGCAAAGCCTAGGGACTCATGTTTGATTCTCTAGGTCCCATGTAAGCCAGATGCAGAAAGTGATGCAAGTATGCATGTGTCTGGAGTTTGATTGCAGTGACTGGAGGCCCTGGTGCAACAATTCTCTCTCTCATTCTCATTCTCTTGCATAAAAAATGGCCAGTCTATTGGGCTTGCCTCAAAAAATATTTTTAAATATATTTACCAGAGAGACAGAGACAGAATATATGCATGCTAGGGCCTCCTGCCACTACAAACTCCAGATGTGTGTACCACTTTGTATATCTGGTTTTATGTTGGTACAGGGGAATTGAGCCTTGGCTGGCAGGCTTTGCAAGCAAGTGTCTTTAACCACTGAGCAATCTCCCAGTCCCTAATTATATATATTAAAATATTTTATTAATTTACTTATTTGAGATACATATTGACAGAAAGAGAGAGAGAGAATGGGCATGCCAGGGCCTCTAGCCACTGCAGATGACCAGATGCATGTGCCACCTGTGCATCTGGCTTATATGGGTACTAGGGAATTGAACCTGGGTTCTTAGGCTTCACAGGCAAGTGCCTTAACTGCTAAACTATCTCTCCAGCCCCTCAATTATATTTTTAATTAGCTAACAAAGAAGTGCATTTCCATATAGGGTTTCCATAATGTCTTTGGTTTTGGTTAATCTACCTCCTGTCCCCCTTCTCTCCATCTTCTTCCCTCGACCCCACTTAGAACTTCCATATTTTTCTTGCAAACCAAATCCAAAGGTTTAAGAACAATAGTCATATGTATCATAACAATATCAGGCTGATGATACAGCTTAATGACGCAGCACTTACCCTAGCATGTGTGAGGATCTAGGTTCAATCCCCAGTCCCCACTCACCCACCACACACACAAATTTACTTCTTGGTACCAAATTTTTGTAATAGTTACTTTTACTGTGGCTGTGACAAAGTACCTGACAGAAACAGCTTAAGGGAAGAAGGATTTATTTTGGCTCACAGTTTCAGATGGTTCTGGGCCATCATGGCAGCAGTGACTCAGTCTGTGGTAGTGGGGACTTGTGGTTGCAGGAGCTTGTATTATTAGTACTTGCTCACATGGTGCAGACCAGGAAACAGAGAAAGCTAGACTAAAACCAGGGGTGGGTATAACCTTCAAAAGTAAGATGTTAGTGACCTAATTCTGCCAGATAGGCTCCATCTTCTAAAGGCTTCCTAGCCCTCAAAATATCCCAGCAGTTTCAGACCAAGCACTCAAAACATGAGCCTGTGGAGAACGTTTGAGATTCAAGTCATAACAACTACTAGAAATTGAAAAAGTGCTCTGGGATCCACTTGGAGGAAATATCAGTACATGGGGAAGAACTGAGACCCACATAGAAGCATATTTGCAGCAAGGATTCACTAATCTATTCAGGGGCTGGAGAGATGGCTCAGCAGTTAAAGGTACTTGATTGCAAAGTCTGATGCCTGGGTTTAATACCCCAGAATCCATGTAGAGCCAAATGTTTGCAGTGGCAAGAGACCCATGTGTACACACACACAGCAGATAAAATTTTAAAAATAATACATTCAGGCCCCAGTGGCAGTAGTATCAGGTTCCAGTCCTGCATTCACAGGAAGGAATACACCCCACAGCTAACCTTATCTTTGCAGATGTGGTATGCTCATACAAATGATGCTTCACACTGTTGACATAACTCCTGAGAACAGAAGACTTCGGAAGATAGGTCACTGAGGAACCTCCTGAATCTTTTGGCTATCCCCTACCTCCTGGCCTATCTTGAGCCAATAATCACACCCAGTTGTGGTACTTTGAATCAGATGCCCGCCCCCCACATAAACTCATGTGTTCTGCAGGCTTGGTCTCCAGCTGGTGACAGTTAGGGAGGTGGAGTCTTTGTGAAGAAAGTGTTGTTAGGGGTGTTATAGCCAGCTCCCCCTTGCCACAACTGGGCTCACGTCCACCTGCTGTGGCAGAGGTGATGTCTCTGCTCGTGCCATGCTTTCTTCTGACATCATGAAGTTTCTGCTAAAGACTATAAGTCAAAATAAACAACTTGCCAGGTGTGGTGGCGCATGCCTTTAATCCCAGCACTCGGGAGGCAGAGGTAGGAGGATCGCTGAGAGTTCAAGGTCACCCTGAGACTACAGAGTGAATTCCAGGTCAGCCTGGGCTAGAGTGAGACCCTATCTCGAAAAACCAAAAAAATAAAAATAAAATAAAATAAATAAATAAACAACTTTACTACATCAGCTGCTTTTGGTCAGGTGCTTTGTCCTAGAAACAAAAAGATAACTATAACTCTAGTCCTGCTTCTCACAAAAGTGGACCATTCACCATTTGGGAAAGAAGGAGATGAATGGATGGTGTTTTAAAAAGGCAATCACAGATGAGATTTTTATCTACCAGCACTATATATATATATATTAGTTATTTGAGAGAGTGAGTGAAAATGAGTGTGCCAGGGCCTCCAACCACTGCAAAGGAACTCCAGACTCATGTGCCATCTTGTGCATCTGGCTTATGTGGGTCCTGGGGAATCAGACCTGGGTCCTTTGGCTTAGTAGGCAATTGCCACTAAGCAATCTCCCCAGCTCTAGAGTTTCTTTTTCTTTCTTTCTTTCTTTCTTTCTTTCTTTCTTTCTTTCTTTCTTTCTTTTTTTTTTTTTTTTTTTTTTGAGGCACAGTGTCACTTTGTATCCCAGGCTGGCTTCAAACTTACCATAATTCTCCCTTAGCATCCTGAGTGCTGGGATTATAGGCCTGAGCCACTATGCCCATCTGTTACGTAGAGAGTTTTTTTTGGCAACTCCAGTGGTTGATAACTGAGAGTTTGAAGAGCTATAATTGAAATGTGTATATGGCACAAATCCATGTGCTGAATCCTAATTTCTAATGTGATGATATTATGAGTTGGGACCCTTGAAAATCAAGAGTGTCATTGTATTCACCTTCCTCCCAGTGAAGACACAAGGTACAATTTTTGAACCAGAGAGATAGCTCTCACTACACTGCAAATCTGTTAGTATCTTGTTAGCATGGACTTCTCAGTGTCCAAAACTGCATATATTTCGGCTGTTTATATGTTACTCAGCTTATGATTATTTTTTGAAAAAAAATGTGGAGGCTGGAGAGATGGCTTAGTGATTAAGGTGCTTGTCTGCAAAACCAAAGGACTCAGGTTTGATTACTCAGGACCCACATAAGCCAGATGCACAAGGTGGCTCTTGTATCTGGAGTTCATTTGCGGTGGCTGGAGGCCCTGGCGCACCCATTCTTTCTTTCTCTTCCTCTGCCTCATTCTCTCTCTCTCTCTCAAATAAATAAAATTAAATATTTTTAAAATGTGAGTCTTGCTATATTGCTCAGACTAGCCCAGAACCCTGGGCTCATATAATCCTCCTGTTTTAGCTTCCTAAATCTGGGTCCACAGATCCCAGTTCACAATCTATGATCTTTTTTTTCTTTTCCCCAGTGCTGAGGATTGAACCCAGGGCCTTGCACTTGCTAGGCACGCATTCATCCACTGAGCTAAATCCCCAACCCCTGCAATCTATGATCTTTTTGGAACAGCAGCCTGAATTTATGAAGACAATAGATCTCTGGGCAATCAAGTTTTCTAATGGCCACTGTGGTAGTTTGAATGTGTGTCCCCCATTGCCTCAGGTGTTTTATTAAAGCTTGTAATTTGTATCTCCAACCTTGTGGCTGAAGGAGGTGTCATCCTGAGCCCCAGCCCTAAGGTGTGTTTGGAAGTGAAGCTGAGTTCCAGCCTAAAGATATGCGGAGCAGTCTGAGGTCTGGCGGGGTTACTGCGGCTTGCTGTACGTTTTGTGTTTGCTGCTTTTTTTTGTTTGTTTTCTTTGTTTCTTTTCTTTTTTTTTTTTTTTTTTTGGTGTTTTGGGGCTGTTTGGTTTTTCTCTCTGCAGCTTCTTCTGCCACTGATGGAGCTCCCTCCCCACCAGGTCTAAACCCCTTCCTCCTACAAACTGTATTGGTTGGGATGTTCAGCCCAGCAATGTGGAGCTGTCTATAACAGTCACACATACTTATGAGAAAATGTGAGACTTGCTGACAGATGAACATGGGACACACACACACACACACACACACACTACTATGCTGTCAACAGTCCCCAAAGCTTTTAAAGAGGGTCAGGGTTTGGAGAAGAACAAATAAAGGAAGAGGAAAAGATTAGATGAGGAAGGGGTTTAGACCCTGTGGGGTACAGAGAAATGTGGGGGTAAATTGGGGCTCACATACCCACAATTATGGGAGCATTTATTTTTTCCCCCAATTATTTATTTATTTATTTTCACAATTTTTATTAACATTTTCCATGATTATAAAAATATCCCATGGTAATACCACCCCCCCCCCACTTTCCCCTTTGAAATTCCATTCAATGGGAGCATTTATTGAGTGGCCCTAATAACAGATGGCCCAGGAAGGTTTCCTAAGGAGCATGATGCTTAGGGTTCTTCATATATGTTGGCCGAATAGATGACTATAGAAGTTAGGAGTGGCTGCATAGATGTTTCAATCAACCCAGGCTTCTTGACGATCATTTGGGAATCTCAGACTGTCCCACCTGCACTCAAACCCACACATCTTTATGACACATATCATTACAGCTCTGCATGCTTGCCCTGAGCCATCTTTAGCTCCTGGATCTTCTGAGGCAGGGTCTGAGTCCAGAACTGATACCTGCTGGCTTTCAGGGCTCGGCCCACGGCAGGATGGGTGTTCAGCTGCAGGTACTGTTCATCTTGGTCAAACACAGGCCAATGGGGCAGGTCTTTGCCATTCGGGTTCCTGTGGACACACCCATCCATCAGAACATGGTAATGGCCACTCTGAGTCCAAATATGATCCCCTGATTTGGGCAATGGACCAATCAGACCAGGGGGTACTAGGGACCATGAGGTAGGTTTTTATATAGAGAGAGTCAAGGAGCTCCCACTAGCATCTGCTCCATGTAAGGCAAGGCCACCTGGCCTATGTTGTCTCTCCCTCTTAAAGGCAGGCTCCAAAGAATAGTACCAGAGCGCTGTGGCCCACCCTCCAGGTCACTGGAAAGTGACCCCGCCTGAGTGGGCCCTGTCATTGCAGAGGAGTCTGTCATATGAAAAGAACTCATGCATGCTAATGAGGCCACCACAAAGGGAGGTCTGGATGGGGACTAGCCCCTGGGAGAATAAGGGTGGGGTGCGTCTCACCCATGCCGTGCAAAGTTGGCCCAGTACTTCATCATCCTCCTGCTCAGCAGCTTCTCCTCCTCAGTGAGGTCAACTGCAGAGAGGAACAGGACAAGGGTCCAGATCCTGGCCACCCCACACAGCTGTCCACTAATGCTCTACTCTCACCGTCCCTTCTGTAGCCTGACCCTGGGCCCCAGGCCTGATCCCCTTCCAATACACCACCCAGGATACAGTACTTGTTCCAAGCTTTTAAATTAAATCTTCCCCCGGCTCATTCTTGCTCCAGTGTGCACCTATTTTCCTCTGACATAGTAAAGTCATTTAAGGAACCAAATCATAACTTTTCTTTTGTGCACATGCATGCAGATCCATGAGCCTTTGTGCACACATATGTGGGGGCTGGAGGAAAATACCAGGTGTCCTCTATGTCATCTTGTGCCTTTTTGGATGCGGAGTCTGTCACTGAACTCAGAGCTGCCATTTTTTGGCAGACAGGCTGACCAGTGAGCCCCAGTGATTCTCCTCTCCAGTCTGGGGTTACAGGAGTATGAGGCCATGCCCAGCTGTTCGTATGAGTGCTGAAGACTTGCACTCAGGATGAATCAGGCCCTCAGCTTCCATGGTAAGTGCTCTTACTCAGTGAGCATCTTCCCAGTCTCACCATAATGGTGTTAAATAGCCTCTCTCTGAGGCCATGCCTGACACCACAGTCAGGATGAAGAAACGCAGGATGAACCAGGAAGGGTTCAGGTTCTAATGCCAGTATAGCCTTTAAAGCTGTAACATGGCATGCACCTGGTCCTGTCCTCACTTAGAGCCTGTTTCCTCAGCTGAAAAGTGAGCTTGCTCATCCCACGGCACCCACCTGGGCCCCATCCTGCTCAGCAAGAACAAGGAAAACTCACATTTCATGCCCCAGAAGAAGGATCCCAAGACGAAGGCCACCTCATCGCCATGATCGGCTTTCACGTGAGGTGGCCTGAAGTCCTTGAGGAAGCTGGACTGATGCTGGAACTCATAGAAGTAGACAGGGGCGTGGGGACCTGTGGGTGTGGAATGTGACATAGTGGCCTCTCAACTGGAGCTGCCCTGCCTCACTGTGGGTGACAGGATACCTTGGTCTAAAGTTATTTGGAATCTCAGTGGTTGGCTGGAAGCCACAGGCAAGGGCATGAGCTACAAACAAGGCCTTGCTTGGTTAAATCATGACCCTGGTCTTCCCAGCTGAGTAATTTGGGCAAGTCAGAGTCCTAGGGTATCACTATTCTACTTCATCATCTGTACCTGAATAAGATGTCAGTCTCTTACACTAGACATAAGGATTTACTGAGATGAGGGCCCTCAGGTGCCTGGTACCAGAGACATGATAAAGACATGGGAGGGGGGCTGGAAAGATAGCTTATTGGTTAAGGTGCTTGCCTGCAAAACCAAAGAACCCAGGTTCGACTCTCTGGGACCCACATAAGCCAGATGTACAAGGGAGTGCACACATCTGGAGTTTGTCTGCAATGGCTGAAGGCCCTGGCATGCCCATTCTTTCTCTCTCTTTCTCTACCTGCCTGTTTCTGTATCTCTCTCTTAAATAAATAAATAAAATATTTTTTAAAAAGACATGGGTGGGGAATGGACACCACACAGCTAACTTGGAGCCCATGGCTCTGAGCTGACCCCTAATGTGCTTTGAATCAAATGTCCCCCACAAACTAATGTGTTTTGAATGCTTGGTCCCAGCTGGTGGAAATTTAGGAGGAGACTTGCTAAAGGAAGTATGTTTTGGGGGTGAGCTTTGGGTTGTTATAGCCAGCTCCCCCTTACTAGAGTTCAGCTCACTCTCCTGCTGCCATTTTCTACCTGCTGTGGCAGAGGGGAGGTCTAGCCCCTGCTCATGCCATGCATTCCCCTGCCATCGTGGAACTTCTTTTCAAGCCAAAATAAATCTTTTCCTCCCACCAGCTGCTTTCAGTCAGGTGCTTTGTCCCAGCAACTAGAAAGAACCACAACACCTAGACATCAGGTCTCAGTTGCAGATGAACTCACTCTGAAAATGTGCTACTTGCAGAGCAGGAATCACAAATGTGTAGTCGCCCATCATCTCCTGGAACTGTTGTTGGAGGATCTGGGAATCCTTGGTGTCTCCCATGTACTCCTCCATCAACAGATCACTACACTCAGCAGGCAAATTCTAGCCAAGGAAGATCAGGAAAATAAAGTAATTAGAGAGGCTTTGGGACATGGAGGGTGCAGCCTCATGTGAGGAGATGGGGCCTGGGATGAGATAAGGTATAGGGGAAATGTATAGGCTCTGGGGTAACTCCATCCAGAAACATACACATACCCTGGCCTCTTATATTCTGGGTATTGCTATCTGAGCAGGATATATTTGGCGGGGGAGACTTCTCTGTTGGGGCAAGTCCCAAGGAGTCTCACCATATGTGATGCTGTGCCCTTCAGAGTAGACTGCAAATTTCCTCTGTTTATTGTCTTTATCATGTGATCAGAGCCCATGACCTGGGAGGAGGAAAAGGACAGCCTGAAGTGTGGGATGGGATGGACCTAGACCAATCTTTGAGCTCCCACCATCCACTCGTTGAGTCCATAGGCTCCCAGAGACTGGGCCTTACCATGGGAAGGATCCAGGCATACTCATCACTGTTGACACCAATGATGCTGGAAACAGGTTGAAAATCAGCAGAAGCCAATAGCTCCTGGGGGTGCCTGGGTAGGAAGTCTCCATCCACCACACCAGGGATTTGCTTGAAGACCTAAGGGGGCCTTCAAGGTTAATGCTGAATACACATTCCAATGTCCACTAAGTTACCTCCACCCTACTTAATTCATCTCAAGATGTTCACACCCCCACCCTCAAGAGATCCTACACCTGCATTAGCTTCTCTTGATGTTTGTTTTATTCCCATGGATGCAATGGCAGTAAGCCGTGGAGATTAGGTAACAGGTTCAGAGAAGTAAGGACTGGCCGCCCAAATTCTGCTTCCTCCACACTACACAATTCTCCCAACCTTATTAATAGCCAGAATCTCCTCTTCACTCTTGCCTCGCAAGCAGCCCACCATGGCTTCTGAGTCCACTTGCTCACATCTGGACATGTTGGCCACAATCTGTAAAGGGACCAGATAGGGGCAGGCTCATCCTTCCAGGCTGGGAGAAGGGTTTTCCCTACCTCAGCTGGATGCTCTTGCCCCATACATATAACAACATATTGTGTATGGGTTACAACATGTATGAAACTGGTCTCACTTTCCAATGGCTCAGAGTACCATTCTACCTGCCTTGCTCACGGTAGGGGGTCCTGGGTGCAGCTTTCCTGGCCAGGTAACATAGCCTATATAAAACAGAGGCATATACATTCTAACCCTTAAGTCCCACCAAAATGACTAGGAAGAAAGCGGTTCCAGTGATCCTTATTTTCTGTCCTAAACAGATAGTATAACAGAGCACCAGAGGACGAGGGTTGAGGCCAAGGGTCTGGGCTTAGTGGCTGAGGACACTCACTCTGTAGACCCCCTCATGGGAGCCGGAGATGAGGCCAGGCAGCACAGCCACCCCGCTCTCCATGATGGCTCCGTGGAAGAGTCCTCGGGACATGGGGGACACAACGTGGGCAGACACACTTGTGCCTCCTGCTGACTCGCCAAAGATGGTGACACGGTCAGGGTTGCCTCCGAAGTGGGCAATGTTCTGCTGGACCCAGCGCAGGGCGGCCACTTGGTCCAGGAAGCCCCAGTTGCCGCTGGCATGGTGGTCTCCAGTGCTGAGAAGTGGCAGAGACAGGGGTCACAGGACAGTCCTGGTTCTGCTCAGCCCCCGGTGGCCAGCCTTGGCCCAGGCTCACCTGAAGAAGCCCAGGACACCCAGGCGGTACTGGATCATGACCACCACCACATCCTCAGTGGCTGCCAGCCTGGATCCATCAGTCATGGAAGCCATGCCCACAACCAGTGCACCGCCGTGGATCCACACCATCACCTGGGGAAATCCAGACAGATGCCAGGGGCTCCCACCCCGCCCCTGAGCTGCCCCCTAGACTACCAACACCTTTGCTCCTGTGCAACTAGACACATAGACAGAACTCCTCAGGGCCTCATGACTTGGGCTATGACAGTGGTCTCTAGTCCCATTGTATATTTCTGTTCCCCACTATAAATCAAAACTTGGATTAATGGCTCCAAGGGTAGAATAATGTTGCCATCACTCTCAAACCTCTCTGAAGTAGAATGAAAAGGAGTGTCTCTCCTGATTATTAATCAAGAGTCCTCACAACTCATTGGCACAATAGATAATGAACTATAAATTTGGGAGACCTCAACGTTTAGCCTGTGGGCCCCTGTGTGGGTCTCCAGGGCTCAAGTTGGTAGAGTGACTCCTGTATTAATCAAAGAGCCACAGCTCCTGACTTCTCAGAGCCTGTCTCATACCCAGGGATCAGCTACCAATTGTGGGTAAAAAGGTTTTCTTGAACCCAATATGGAAAGGCTTTTCTTTTCTTTTTGTTTTGGTTTTAATTTCTTTTAAAAAAATTACTTATTTGCAAAGGAGGGGGGGAGAGTAGGCCTCTTGCTGTTGCAAACAACACATGTGCCACTTTGTGCATCTGGCTTTATGTGAACACTGGGGCATTGAACCCTGGCTGGCAGCCTTTACAAGCAAGTACCTTTAATCACTGAGTTATTTCTCCAGCCCCAAAAAAGGCTTCTCATTAGGGTCCTGTCCCTTCTAACTATCATGCAGGAAAAAAAAAATGTCTTCATATTACCATCAAACCATGGCATGTCACTCACAGGCAGGTTAGAGCCCTCATGGGCATGGGCTGGTGTGTAGATGTTGAGATACAGGCAATCCTCTGACATAGGGATAGAAGGCATCATCATTTTCATTAACTTCAGACCCTCTACATTAAGCATATCATTTTGCAGGCACCTGGTGACAATGAAAGACAGTTTATTCCAGGAGAAGCACAGAGGTTAAGACCAGACTCCGAATACAGATTTGACCTCAGCATCCTTCAGCCTCTGCTCCTATGGTGCACAACTCTTCTCTAAAGTCTCTTCCCACCCAGGTAAAAGCCATAGGCTCTGGGGTAACTGAGGTGTACCTCAGACCTTCCAGGTACACCCTCAAGATTATTGGGGGCCTTTGATCCCATTCTTCTCGAGGTTGGGTTATTGAGACTGTTGGGAGTCTCTATGGAAACTACTGGCTGCGTGTGGAGACATTCACCACTTCTGCCCTGAACCATTGAGGCCTGTATCAGTGGATGCTACACCCATGTAGGGCTGCAGGAATGAATGGATGGTACTGTCCCACAGGCCAGCGGATGCCCTTCATGCCATATCCAGACTTTTAGGGAACCTCCTTCCCCCACAGTCTCCAGGTGGAAATACATACTTGCTCTGGAGCCAATTGTACCTGGTCTTGTGGGTTGGCACAGTGACTGTGGAGGGTGGGATTGTCAAGTACGCATAACTGTAGTATATGCCCCTAGATTCAGAAGCTCTTCCTGCTAACACACCCAACATGAGCCTCTCGCAGAGAGATCCCCGACATGTGGCAGATAACGCTTGTCTTACCCTTAGGCTGCAGACAACTGGATCTCTGCGCCTCCCTGCATTACTCGGAGCTAGCACCCTGTTGGTGCTGAGCCATGGGCCAAGAGCCTAGTAAAGCCACTCCACCCCAAACCTCAGCACATCCCTCAGAAAAATGCAGGTGGGAATCATCTCAACAAAGAGGGAAACTGATGGGAGGCTAAGCCGCACTGACGACTGCAGCTTGGCCCAGAGCTCACGGCAGCTCCCCCCACGAGGGCCTAAAGCCCCTTCAGCCCTAGGAGAGCTTACATGGCCGGGAGGGAGTTCACATCCCTCACACCACTCCATGGTTCAGGAGGCTGAGGGGGCGCAAATCGCAGAGGTCCTGTAGGTGGTTTGGCAAATGGAATTCCCAGAAAGGTGTGGACTCCTGCATCGATGTCCTTCATGTGGAAGAAGCTGCCCCGCACCTGCCCTGTGTACGTGGTCCTGATGGGGCTGCTCGAGTCCTGGCCTGAGCGAGAAGAGGTCACATAACACTCTACCCAAGCCCTTGGTGGTTCACTGTATTTCCCCTTCCCTGTCACCTCATCTCAAATAGAGCTTTCAAACCCTCCCTGCCATCACACTGTCTCCACACAGCCACTGCCAATCACCAGTCTGAACAGGTTCACTGAGGGCCCTAACCCAGCTTTATAAGCCTCCAACAAAGGGTCATATGTGTTGATGGCACAAGTCCTCTTTCCATAATCCTCCTAGGCTATATAAGCTGCTAGAAGGACTGTGGAAATCAGACTAATATATTTTTTTTTCTATTTTCTAGGACCTCATGCTGGAGGTTGCAAAAAATTCTAAAAGGACAGCAACTTCCGTGGATCAATGTAAGAGGAGCGATGAGAGATGTACGGCAGGGTGACCAGGCTTTAAAAATCCAGCTTGTTGGGCTGGAGGGATGGCTTAGCGGTTAAGGCATTTCCCTGCAAAGCCAAAGGACCCAGTTTAGATTCCTCAGGACCCATGTGAGCCAGATGTACACAGGGGTGCATGCGTCTGGAGTTCGTTTGGAGTGGTTGGAGGCCCTGGCATGCCCATTCTCTCACTCTCTCTCCCTCTTTCTCTGTGAAACAAATAAATAAAAATTAAAAAAAATTAAAAATCCAGCTTGTTAAGGTGAGGATCAGCGAATGAAGAGGTGACTGAAAGTGACAACTCCAGATAACCTAGGTTGTCCAAGTCCTGATACTGGTGGATGTGGACAATGGATGCAATGGGTTTGATAACTCTTCTGTACTTCAGACTGGGCCCTACCCCCTGGGTGCTGTTTCCTCCTTAGAAGGCCCCAATCCTCTTCACACCTGAAGGTGCAGACATGAAGGTGTCCAGTGAGGCCCACCTTGCCCTACTGGGTTTGTCATCTTCATCAGCTCCCACACCTCTCTCAAGGTGTCACATTCTGCCACTGAAGAATTTGGCAGATCTGACCTGTTCCCATAAGAAGAGCCCTCCTCCCTCCCCCCATTACACAAGTCAGTCTGGCGGCTCTGTTGCTCTCCCCCCCCCCATCTGACTCATGTGAATCAATGCGTTTCATGCCACCTGGCGTGGGTGAGGCCAGGGCAGAAGCCACTTACAAGCACCAGAGGACACTTTATCATCTTTCTAAGTCCAAAATCACACTGATATCCCAGGTGGCATGCTCTCTACTCACACACAGTACCTTGTCAGATGGCATTTCTGGCCACCAGCCACCAATGCCGGATGCTATTGATTTATTTATTTATGAGAGGAAGTGAGAGAGAGAGAGAGAGAGAGAGAAAGATAGAGAATATGGGCATGCCAGGGCCTCCAGCCACTGCAAACAAACTCCAAATGCATGTGCTACCATGTGCATCTGGCTTATATGGGTACTGGGGAATCAAACCTGGATGCTTAGGCTTCACAGGCAAATGCCTTAACCACTAAGCCATCTCTCTAGCTCCTGATGCCTTTTTATAGCAAAAGGCAAAACCTGCTCAGAATAGGTCCTGATAGGAGACTAGCTACATCTATAATGCTTCATCCTTCTGAGAAGCTCACCAGGAATGCCCAGCCCCAGAAAGGAGGCAGTTTGTGACCAGCAGAGAAAACCATGGAGCAGGGCAAACATTTATTTTATTTTATTTTTTTCTGCTTTTGCTTGTTTATTTCTTTCTTTGAGATAGCATCTTGTTTCTTTGAAACAGGCTGAGTTTGTAATTGGAGATTCCCATACCTCAGCTTCTGTGAGTGCTGGGTTTATTTATAGGTGTGTGGTGCCGTACCAGCTCACTCATCTCTTACGTAAATCCTGGGACTATGTGCATGACCTTGCCACCTTGATGTCCCTGTGAATGAGCTAGGCCTAGGTGGATGAGGAAGGGACACAAGTCTGTGCCTTTGAAAGTTATCAGTGACCCCAAACCCAGAAATCCAAATGAAGCATGTTGAGAAAAGCAACCAGCCATGAGTAAGCCAGACAGATCTTCCTTCATGCCTAGAAGGCCCTGGCCAACAAGCAAGGGTCAATGAGAAATGACACAGCCTCCTTGAGATGGAAAAGATTAAGAAGGTCTTGTTGGAGGTGGCCTGGGCCCACAGTGGAACACCTTTGGGTGAGAGGTATCAAGGGTTGCACACATCCAATAAACACAGTGCCCTCCTGGCTCAGCTTCTGATAAGGGCTTGCAGATTGCCTGGCAGCTCATAGCACATGGCCTTTACCCTAGAAGTCAATTTCCAAGTGGAAGGGAACCCTGTTTCCTCAGTTCCACTGTAGGATATGAAGCCAAAGGTTTTTGTAACCCCCAGGACTAGGATCTTGGCCTAGAGTACCTTTGCAGGGTCTCAGGGTACTTCTCTGATCAAGAAGGTGACAAACTTTTAGCAGCATGAAGGTATTATTACTGTCATTGCCCAGAAATCAATAGCAGCTACTCTCATAGCCACATACAGAAGAGGAAAATGTTCCACCTGCTCCTCTGTCCTCATCCTTCTGCCTGGTACTTGTGATGTGGACGCCCAGTGTCCCCCCCCCCCCACACACACAGCCTCTCTTAGCATGCTGCCTCCTCAGTGCATCTCTGATCCTCTGTGTGCTACAGGCATCAGATCAATCAGTGCTTTTGGTGAAGGCATTGGATGGTGTACTTTCCTATACTGTCACCTGTCATCCTGACCAGCTCCTCCCTCCCTCTTGCCCCCACCGTGTTCTTGGTCTGTGACTATGCTGAATTGGCAGCTCTGAATCTTATTTCTATTGTCCCCTTAGGGAGTCTCACCCTGCGCACAGAGAAGCAGGAGCCCACAGACCACAGCATTCAGGCATCCAGAAAGTACGTTCAGCAGCATGACTCAGGCTTGAGTCTGTGCTGCTCTTGGAAGCACCGTGTGTCACCACAGGAAGCAGAATGAAATGGGTCTGACCAGGCAGGAATTTGGACTCAAAGGGGAGGAGGCAGGGAGTTCAGTGGGCAGGGCAAGATAGTTGTTGCAAAACTGCACTGACTAAGGAGAGCTAACAGGAGCCATGGTCAGCAGTCAGAACAATGCCACCTTCTAGTCTTGCTCCTTCTTTGGAGGGCACACTGTGGCTTCTGAGCCCTTCTGGAATGCCAGGAAGCCTCTCCTCAAACGTGGAGTCACAATGGTCACTGTCCTTGTAGTAACAGTCCCAATGAAAGTGTGGGGTGATAGGAAGGAATGCGATGTGTTGGGATAAAAGGAAGGAAAGAAAGCTAAGTGGAGAATCGAGGGGAGTACCTCAGAGGAGGTGCGTGCTATGCATCCCACAGATGGAGAACAGGACGGGCCTTTGAGAACTTCAGTCTGGGGAAAGGAAACTGCCTGAGCAAGAGCAGAGAGCTCTGAGTGTCTTCCATCCTGTAAACACCTCCCTGCTTTCGGAACTCACTGGTTACTGAGTCTACCTGCAGGGTCCCCCATCTCTTTCAGTCGTGATCTGTGGTGGACGTGATCCCTCTCACTTAGGCCTTGGCTGTTTCATTGAAGCACACTGCAGTCTGTCAGTTCTGAAGTACCCATCCTCTAGTCACCCCAGCCCTATAGATTAGTGACCCTGGTAGCCAGCAATGACTGAGATCAATGGGACTCTGCTGGTTCCACCAGCGCTCTCCGGGCCCACAATAAAGCCAGGGGTACAGATTCATTAGCAGGAGTTTCAGAACCCAGCCAGGACTCATCAGAGTACTAGGTCAGGAGCTCTCATCCAGCCGGTCTTGACTTCCGGGAGAAAGTGGCGTGGGACTACATCTCAGACAGCCTTTAGCAATATCTGAGAACTGGTTCTTGGCTATCTTTCCAGCCTCATTAATGGTGGGCGCCCACAGCCTGGCACTGTACTCCTTGGCTCCTTCTGTGTGCTCCCACTGGCATGGCATAGCCAGGGCTTTTCTTACCTCTCCCAATCAACAAAGACTGCTGTAGATTCAGTGTCTGTCTCCCTCCCAAGGCACTCTGGTCTGATCTGTAGTCCCAACCCTACCTGGTCTGATGCTCTCTCTACCCTCAATTCCTAGACCTAAGGAATAGCTGAGCTGTTTGTGAACCGAGAACGCCTCGGGTCCTCAAAGCTTGGAGTGATGGAATTCCCTTCTTCTCATTACCTGAACAATATATTAATTTCCTAATCCTGAACTCTGTGTACCATGGCTGGGGGGATGGCACTCACGTGCTCCACCACTTAATGCAGCACCATCATTCAGAGGCCTGTATTGATGGTGGCCAAGATCATAGGAAAATGTGAAATGAAGTCCTACATGTGTTTTTGTATGTATAGGTTGGTACTTATGGAAATTTATATATATTCCTGAGTCTGACCAAGGAATCCATTTTTTTCTTTCCTTTTTTATTTATTTATTTGCAAGCAGGAAGAAAGACAGAGACAGAGACAAGCCCATACCAGTGCCTCTAGCCACTGCAAACAAACTCCAGATGTGTAGGCCACTTTGTGCATCTGACTTTACCTGTGTACTGGGGAATCAAGCCTGGGTCCTTAGGCTTTTCAGGCAAGCACCTTATCTACTAAGTCATCACTTCAGCCAAATAATCCATTGTTTTGTCTTTTTTTTTTTTTTGTCTTTTTTTGTTGTTGTTGTTGTTTTGAGGCAAGCCCAACAGACTGGCCTTTTTTTAAATGCAAGATATTGAGGGTAAGAGGGAGAGAATTGGTATGCCAGGGCCTCAGCCACTCAAATCAAACTCCAGATGTGTGTGCCCCCTTATATGCATGTGCAACCTTGTGTACCTGTGTCACTGCATGTCAAGTTTACATGGGACCTGGAGAGTTGAACATAGGTCCTTAGGCTTCACAGGCAAGAGCCTTAATTGCTAAGCCATCTCTGCAGCATGACAATCCATTTTTAATTGACTATAAAGGCTCTTTTGTGTGGATCTCTGCTCTCTCTCTGCCCTGTGATCTCTTCTGTCTGGACACATGTAAGTCTGCTGTCTCTACACTTTGGGGTAACTTCTCACTTTAATTACAAGTATGATTCATCTTTGATCTCCAAGTCTACCACGTGCGTACTTCTAAACTCTGGATCTACCACATGAGTACTTCCTCTAAACTCTGGACCTTCTACATGTGTGATTTCCCTTAACTCAGGTGATCATGAGTGTAACTCTCTTTATTTCTCATTTGAATCTCTCAGTGTCTTCATTGGTACATCCTGACATTCTTCCTCAAATCATCACCAGTTAGTTTCTTAACTTTCTTTCATGTAGAGGCTCAGGGTGGAAGCTGTGCATCCCACATGAGTGCATATTTCTTCTAAATCTCTGTACATGAGTTTCTAGATCCTGTCTTCCACATGCTTATGAATCTGCTCAGGCCTTTTCCTAAGCCCCAATTTCCCTTAAATGAACCTCAGGATTTATGATATTTCTCCCTAAATAAACTCAATAATTCACGATTTATCTGTCTCGAGTTTGTTTTTATCAAGTCTAATAAAATTGGGGTTCACAAGTTTGGGAGGCCTCTCCTGCACCCCAAAATCCTGCATCAACACCACTACATACAATCAGTATAATCAGATTTAAGACCCTTATGACCAAGTGTTGGTGAAGATGTGGAGTTACTGATGTTGCAGATTTTCGTAGAGTCTTTGTCTTGTGGCCATGAAAAATTTGACATACAGTTGATAAGGAGTGAGTAAAACACTGGCAATTTATTGAAAAAAAGCCCCAGAGTATCAGAGCAACCACACTTATGATTTCCAAACAAGAGAAAGAAAGGAGACAAAGGGGAAGTTACATTTCCTGAGTTAGAATTTTTGTTTGTTTGTGTTTTTTTTTCTTTTCTTTTTTTAAAAAATTTTATTTATTTATTTATTTATTTGAGAGCGACAGACACAGAGAGAAAGACAGATAGAGGGAGAGAGAGAGAATGGGCGCGCCAGGGCTTCCAGCCTCTGCAAACAAACTCCAGACGCGTGCACCCCCTTGTGCATCTGGCTAACGTGGGACCTGGGGAACCGAGCCTCGAACCGGGGCCCTTAGGCTTCACAGGCAAGCGCTTAACCGCTAAGCCATCTCTCCAGCCCTTTTCTTTCTTTTCTTTTCTTTTCTTTTCTTTTCTTTTCTTTTCTTTTCTTTTCTTTTCTTTTCTTTTCTTTTCTTTTCTTTTCTTTTCTTTTCTTTTCTTTTGAGATGCAATTTCGCTCTAGCCCAGGCTGACCTGAAATTTACTATGTAGTCTCAGGGTGGCCTCAAACTCACTCAAAGTGACCCTCCTACCTCTGACTCCTCAGTGCTAGGATTAAAGGCATGTGTCACTGTTATGCCCAGTTCTCGACACCCCCAGTGACCACCAAGGGGAACCAAACACATATGCAAGGACAAGGAGCTTTTTTTTTTTTTTTAATATTCGGGCTTAAGCTAGGTCCCTTGACTTCTCCAAGGCAGTGGTGCCATACAAGTCTCCCGAGTAGCGGGAGGGTAGGGTTTTATTGGGATTTGAACCTAGAAGAAGGGGATGGGTACATGATTGGTTGATTTAAACACTATTTTTCTGATTGGCTTGGGATTTCCTTGAGCAAGGTTGGGGGCAGGACCGAGGTGGGAGCTAGGGGAACCCCAGGCAGATGAGGTAGTCTTCACTGTGATTGGCTGGGGCAGAAAGAGCAGAATGGACAGGCCTCAGGCATGTCCTGGGCACATCTAAGCTAGGGGGTGACTCCAGCCTTTGGGTGGGCACCCTCCCTAACCATATGGCAGGGTGGTTGCCTTCTGCCTAAATGGAAAACCTGAAAGTTAGGCCCAGCCAGGGCAGCACCTTACTGAATCCCTTCATGGCGTTAATTTAGTTTCTGGGTCTTTCATCACCATGCCTGGCTGAGTTAGAATTTTGTAAAGAGGCAGACACAGTAGTGAGGGTCTTCCAGCAACTACATTGAAGGAGGGGTTTCTGTAGGTTTAAGTACATTATCTCATTAAAAGGGTAAATATTCCTCCCACCTCATTAGCATATGTTTAGGTGAGAGGTGGCTGGATGATAGGCTCAATTACTGCTTAAGGAAAGGATTATATTAAGTTTTAGATAGCTTAGAATGTCATGTCTCCACCCAGGGTAGAAGGATTTTGTTTCTCTGGTCAAGAGGAAATGCCTCTTCCCTTTCATATGGTTTTTTAAATCCTATGTAGTAGTGATTGTGAAGTTTCCCTTTCTAATGTTGCCAGGGAAACAGGTAACATCCTGTAAGCGAGCAGGTTTAGCAGGTGTAAGGCCATGATCTCATTGAGGGGATAATTATTCCTCTGGTCACCTTAGCATATCTTCACTTGAGTCAGGTGATTGATCAACCTATTTAGATTAAATCTTTGTTTTGGGGTAATTATTTTTTTAAGATTTATTTTAATTTATTTATTTAGTAGAGACAGAGAGAGGGGTAGAGAGTGAGAATGGATGTGCCAGGACCTCTAGCCACTGCAAATGAACTCTAGATTCATGTGCTACCATATGGATCTGGCTTACATGGGACCTGGTGAATTGAACCTGGGACTTTAGACTTTGCAGGTAAGCATCTTAACTTCTAAGCCCTCTCTCCAGCATTGTTTTGGTTAACTTAACATGTCTTCTCTCAGACCCAAAGGTAAAACACAAATTTCATTCCTTTGAGCAGGGGGGAAGTAACTTTCCTTTAATGAGCCTCAATAAAGCCCTAATTTCTGCACCCTACTCCATTTCATCTGGTATTGTATTTTATTATTCATTTATTTATTTAAAATTTTTTTTAATATATTTTATTTATTTATTTGAGAGAGAGAAAGAGAGGTTGAGAGAGCATGAGCACTCCAGGGCCTCAGGCCCCTGCAAGTGAACTCCAGATGCATGCACCACCTTGTGAATCTGGCTTATGTGGGTCCTGGGGATTCGAACCAGCGTCCTTTGGCTTTGCAGGCAAATGCCTTAACCATTAAACTACCTTATCCAGCCCTATTCATTTATTTGTTTGAGAAAAAGAGTGTATATGAGCACATCAGAGCCTTCTGCTATTGCAGACAAACTACAGACACCTGCATTACTTTGTACATCTGGCTTTATGTGATTACTGGAGAATTGAACCCAGGTCATCAGGTTTTGCAAGCAAGCACCTTTATCCACTGTGCCACCTCTCCAGCCCTCATATGGTATTTTAAATCTTAAGAAGAGGCAATTGTGATGCTTTTTGTGGTAGTCTGAATATATATCCCCCATAGATTCAGATGTTTTATTAAAGATTCTAACTTAGATCTCCAGCTGCCTGGCTGGAGGAGGTGTCACTGAGGGAAGATCCTGAGGTCCAGCCCAGAGCTGTGATTGGAGGTAGATCTGAATTCCAGCCCAAAGGTATTCAGAAAGGTTTGAGCTCTGTGGGTCCTGCTTGCTGCCAGATTTTCTGCTTGCTGCCTTTTGGTGATGCTGGCTGCTGGTGGTCTCTCTCTCTCTCCTTAGATTAATGAATGGGAGCCAACTTCTTCCACCATAGATGGAACCTTCCCTGGATATGTCATCTTGAAATAAATCCCTTCCTCCCATAATCTGTGTCTCGTTTGGATGTTCATCTCAGCAACATGTAAAAAGCCTACAACAGAAGTTTGGTACCAGAGAAATGAGGTGTTGCTGTGATGAATCTGATCATGTGGATTTTGTTTTTTTTGGAAATTGTGTACTAAAGGAGTGTTAATGGAATTGGTACTTGGGCCTGAAGATGCTTTCCAGAGTGGTAAGCCAAGTTTTAAGGGCTATTCTGGTAAGAATTCGAAAATGTTAAGTGCAGGGCTAGAGAGATGGCTTAGTGGTTAAGGCACTTCCCTGTGAAGCCTAAGGACCTCCAGATGCCACATTAGCCAGATACACAAAGGTGAAGCAAGTGCAACATTACACATGCCCACTAGGTGGTGCAAGCATCTGGACTTCCATTACCGTGGCTGAGGCCCTGGCCCACCAATTCTCTCTCTCTCCTCTCTCTCTCTCTCTCTCTTTCTCTCATTCTCTGTAAAAAATAAAATAAACTGCTAAGTGCAGAGAGAATTGTGTTGGATTATTAACTTTAAAAAATATTTTAATATATTTTTTGAGAACTTCCATAATTAGAGATAATAAACCATGATAACTCACTCCCCTCCCCCACTTTCCTCTTCACAAAGCTACTCTCCCTCATATCTCCTCTCAATTAGTCTCTCTTTTATTTTGATATCATCATAGTTTCCTCCTATTATGAGGGTCCTGTGTAGGTAGTACCAGGCATTGTGAGGTCATGGACATCTACATCACTTTGTGCTTGGAAGATTGTATTGTAAGTAGTCATATCTTTCATTTTGTTCTTACATCCTTTCTGCCACCTCTTCTCAATGGATCCTAAGGTTGATAGAGATGTTTCAGTGCTAAACATGCCTCTGTCACTTCTTCTCAGCAATATGGTGCTTTTTGAGTCTTCCCAGAGGTCACCACCATCTAAAAAGAGAAGCTTCTTTTACCCAAAAGTGAGAGTAGCATTAATATATGGTAATGAACATTAAGAGATGTGCTTACTGGGCAGTTTGGTGAGCATAACATATGCATTTAGCCAGACACCGGCTGGCGTAGCAGGCTCATGACCTCCATGGTAAGTTTTCTGTACCAGGCATGTATTCCCTCCCGTGGAGCAAGTCGCCAGACCAATCAGTGAGCATTTGGTTTCCTCCTAAATGTTGTGTCACTATTACACCCACTGGCACAGTTGGCCTGGCTGGCCAAACTTAAGGCTTGCAGTGTCCACTGTTACTTATCTCCACTGATGACTTCTCTCTCCCATAGGTCTGCATGCAGGGTAGCTTTTGCCAGCTTTCTGTTAGCTGGTCTACATGGAGGAAGTTTTCAGCTCAGCTCCAGTTTGATTTCTCAGTGTCCTTGTAGCCTAAGCATGTGGAGTCTACAGCAATAGGATTGTGAACTTTCAAAAGGGAACAAAAGATAGCAGAGAGGACTGGAGAGATGGCTTAGTGGTTAAGGTGTTTGCCTGTAAAGCCAAAGAGTCCTGGTTTGACTCTCCAGGACCCACATACGCCAGATGCACAAGGGGGTGTATGTGTCTGGAGTTTGTTTGCAGTGGCTGGAGGCCCTGGTGTGCTCATTCTCTCTTGTCCTCTCTGCCTCTTTCTCTTTCTCAAATACATAAATAAATAAAATATTAAAAAAAAATTTTTAAGAAAGAAAGCAGAGAATCATGTTGGAACTGAGCTACTGGCTTAAGGGTTAGGTATGTTCTGTTGCCCATTTCTAGAGTGCTGCTGCTGCTGCTGCTGCTGCTGCTGCTGCTGCTCCTCCTCCTCCTCCTCCTCCTCCTCCTCCTCCTCCTCCTCCTCCTCCTCCTCCTCCTCCTCCTCCTTCTTCTTCTTCTTCTTCTTCTTCCTCTTCCACAACCTCCTCCTCCCCTTCTTCTTCTTCTTCTTTTTTTTTCAAGATAGTGTCTTACTCTAGCTCAGGATGACATGGAATTCACTATGTAGTCTCAGGTTGGCCTCGAACTCACTGTGATCCTCCTACCTCTGCCTCCCGAGTGCTGGGATTAAAGGCGTGCACCACCACATCCAGCTGACTGAGGTGTTTTTATTAAATCTTGTAACTTGGTCTCCAACTACCTGGCTGGAGAAGATGTCACCAGGGATGGATCCTGGGGTTCAGCCCAAAGGTATGCAGAGATGTTTGATCTCTGGATCCCTGCTTGCTTCCTTTTGTTTTGCTGGCTGGTGATGGTTTCTCTTTCTGCTTGGATTTATTGGGTTTTTTGTTTGTTATTTGGTTTCATTTTTCAAGGTAGGATCTTGTTCTAGCTCAGGTTGACCTGGAATACACTATGTAGTCTCAGGGTGGCCTCAATCTCACAGCAAACCTCCCACCTCTGCCTCCTGAGTGCCACCATGCCAGGCTTTCTGCTTAGATTTATGAAGGGGACCCAGCTTCTTATGTCTTAGAACTTCCCCTGGAACTGTAAGCTTAAAATAAGTCCCTTCCTCCCGTAATATGTGGCTGGTTTGGATTCCATCCTAGCAACATGAAAACTGGAAACTGTTTACAACATTTTCCTTTCTATGTTACTATGTAAAGGGAATCATGGTTTAATATTTATTATGAAGGAAGGGTCCATCCTCAATGGCCTCCAAGCTTGGCAATGCCTATCATCTATCTAACAAAATGCTATCATAATTTTGGAAGATTATTTGACATTTTCTTTAAAAATTAAACACACACATGACTCAGCAATTCTACTTTCAAGTTTTTAGCCCAAGAAAATGGAAGTATTTGATTCAGAAACTCATGTTTGAAAATGTTGATAACAGCTTTATTAAAAGTAGTAAAAGTTGGGCTGGAGAGATGGCTTCACGGTTAAGCGTTTGCCTGTGAAGCCTAAGGACCCCGGTTCGAGGCTCGGTTCCCCAGGTCCCACGTTAGCCAGATGCACAAGGGGGCGCACGCATCTGGAGTTCGTTTGCAGAGGCTGGAAGCCCTGGCGCGCCCATTCTCTCTCTCTTCCTCTATCTGTCTTTCTCTCTGTGTCTGTCGCTCTCAAATAAATAAATAAATAAATGTAGTAAAAGTTGTGCACCGAGTGTTGAGCGGATAAAATGTGTCATGTTCATATATGCTATGACATTCAGTCAAAGTGATATGGGAATCTGGGGTGTCTTTGAGGGCAACAAAGCCTTTCTCAACTCTTAGGTGGGCAGTAATTCAGGAGCCAGGGTGTTGGATATGTTGGCACAAGAAGTACTTTCAACCACTGAGTCATATCTCCACCCCCCCCCCCTTTTTTTAAATACCTGGTTCTTCTTCCTGCCTGAGACTTTTAGTGAGCTTTTACTGAGGCTGCATTCTTACTCCTAATGCCTTGGCTAATTAGGATCCTCCATATATGTACAAATTAACAAACTAGGTTCATCTTAACTTGACACCTAACTTACATATGTATGGAAACCAATCAGTCTTGTTCTTAAGATATAAAAACCTGGCTAGGTGTGGTCGCACACGCCTTTAATCCCAGCACTTGGGAGGCAGAGGTAGAAGGACCATCATTTCAAAGCCAGCCTGAGACTACATAGTGAATTCCAGGTAAGCCTAGGCTAGAGCAAGACCCTACCTTAAAAAACTAGGTAAACTAGGGGTGAGGGGAGGGAGGGAATTACCATGGGGTATGTTTTTATAATCATGGAAAATGCTAATAAAAATTATTAAAAAAAAAAAAACTAGGTAAACTAAAAGCAGGAAATGTCCTTGAGCATGTAAGGGGATGAGGTTTCTCTGTTATCTCTTTTTCCCTACAAGAGTCCTACAGCTTCCACTTTGATGGTCAGAGTCTTAGAAGAAGGGTCTGGTCTTCCCTTATCTCTTCTTCCCTAAAGGAAGTTCTGCCTCCTAAGAAGATTCCTGGAAGATTACCCTCTTCTAAGAGATGGGGCTTGGATACCTGACATGAGGGGTAGACTGATGAGCTCAGCTTGCAAGCAGTAAATTCCCATGAAAAACCCCAATCAGAAATACCAAGTAGGCTTTCCAATTTCTGAGGACCCTTTCTTGCCTTACAGCAGGAGTTCTACCTTCTTTCCTTGTCTTAGGTTCTATAATAAAATCATTCTTTTTTTTAAAAAAAATTGTTTATTTTAATTTATTTGTTTGAGAGTGACAGACAGAGAAAGAGGCAGATAGACAGAGAGAGAGAGAGAGAATGGTCACGCCAGGGCCTCTAGCCACTGCAAACGAACTCCAGACTCATGTGCCCTCTTGTGCATCTGGCTAACGTGGGTCCTGGGAAATTGAGCCTCGAACTGAGGTCCTTAGGCTTCATAGGCAAGTGCTTAACCGCTAAGCCATCTCTCCAGCCCAGTAAAATCATTCTAAACTTCGTCCTCTGTGGTCTGTGGATTTTATTAATTGAATTCTTAAGACAAAATCTTGAGGCCACTGACTCAGTAAAAGTTTTGTGTGACCATCTGGCACCCTAATGCCCAATTAAGAGCCAAAAATAGCCCCATCACTCTCAAAGATACCCCAAATTCCTTTATCAATATGATAGACACTGTAACTGGTTTGACAGAAAAGAACATATTCTGTAGACACTAGTACCATTTCCTTTGGCTATTTAGACTATTGAAACAATGAAGCCCAAGAAATTATGGTTTTCCTAAGAATCTTATGCTGTAAGAAGGAAATGGCCAAATTCAGGCACCAGTCATAGGTTTTTATCTATATCTTGGGGCTTGGATATCTGTAGACCCTTTACACTGAACCACAAAGCAGCCTGTAAGGAAATTTGCAGTATGGACAAAGGAATCAAATGGCAGGGAGCTAATGCCCCCTGTTTGTTAAACTTGTAAACTCAAGTCTCTTTTAGTTTTTTAATATTTTATTTATTTGTAGGCAGAGAGAGAATAGGCATGCCAGGGCCTCCTGGCATTGCAAACAAACTCCAGGTGCATGTACTACTTTATACATCTGGCTTTATGTGACTACTGGGGAATTGAACCCAGGCCATCAGGCTTTGCAAGCAAGCAACTTAACCACTGAGCTACCTCTCCAGCCCCTAAACTCAAGTCTTATGTGACGTATTTATATACATTAAAAATAGACCATCATCATATTTTTATTTTTTGTTTGTTTGTTTTTTGGGATAGCCCAGGCTGATCTGAAATTCATTATGTAGTCTCAGGTTGGCTTTGAACTCACAGTGATCCTCCTACCTCTGCCTCTCGAGTGCTGGGATTAAAGGCATGTGCCACCAAAGCCTGTCCCTATTCTAATTTCTTACATGACTATTATTGTTTGTCTCTTGTAACCAATGAGAATACAAGTCACAATCTTTGAGCCCAAGAGCTAATCCTTAACACACAGCAAATCTGTTTGGCTCATAAAACTGGTTACTTCACATGAGGGTTAAGCTCTGTTGATCAGATTAGGAATCAAGTAAGAGACATTCTTGGATGGATCCATGAAGGCATTTCCAGGAAGGATTAACTAACCAGGGAGATAAGGGCAGCCCTTTCAGTGGTGAACTACATAGAAAGAATCTTCAAGACAATTCAGTGCCCTTTGCCTGGCTGTCTGCTCTACTTGCTGGTGTGTACAGAAGGGTTGTGCCACCAGCGTTTGGGGACATTGGAACCCAGCTTCACCAGCCTTCCAACATGGACTGAAGACCAGCCCCTCTTTACAAATCCTTCAGGTCTTCAGTGCCAGGTTGGGACTGCTGAGGTATCCAACTTGTAGACTGAGCAGTTTCCAGGTTCTCTGACTCTCCAGTCTGCTGACAGCTATTGTAGGACTGCCCAGCTCATATCCTATGAATTAATCTAAGAAATCTGTTACCCTGCTTTTTTTTTAAAAAAAAAAGTTATTTATTTATTTGAGAGAGGCAGACAAACAGACAGAGACAGAGAGAATGGGTGTGCCAGAGCCTCTAGCAAACCAACTCCAGACGCATGCGCCACCTTGTACATCTGGCTTACATGGGTCCTGGGGAATTGAACTGAGGTCCTTTGGCTTTACAGACAAACGTCTTAACCACTAAGCCATCTCTCCAGCCCTTACAAAGTTTTTTTTTGAAGCAGGGTCTCACTTTGTATACCATGCTTGTCTAGAATCCACATGTGGTGGTTGCAATTAGGTGCCTCCCATATAAACTCATGTGTTCTGAATGCTTGATCCCCAGCTGATGGTAATTTGGGAGATGTAGCCTTGCGTAGAGGAGGTGTGTTGTTGAGGGCAGGCTGAGAGATGTTATAGCCAGCTCTCCCTTGCCAGAATTTGGCTCATTCTCCTGCTGTTGTTGTCCACCTGCTGATGGCCAGGAGGTGATGTCCAGCCTTTGCTGTACCCTCTTTCTCCTGCCATCGTGGAGCTTCCTTACAACACTGTAATCCAAAATAAACAACTCTCCTCCCATCAACTGCTTCTGGCAGTGTGCTTTGTTCTAGCAAATGAAGGTAATTGCAACACAACAGCAATCCTCCCACTCAACCGATTAAAGTGTGTGCCACCACACCCAGCTTACATCCCCTTTATGATGCATAGAATGAATATTCTACTAGCTCTGTTCCTTTAGAGAGCCTCACTAATCAGACTGTGCTATGAGTGGTGGTTCTAAAGAAACAATTGAAAGGATGAATTTTTCTAGTGGGCTTGATATTATCTGGAGCTGTTTCTCCAACTTTAGTGCTACTAAAGATTTTCCTGGGAGCAAGGAGAGCCCTGATAATCTCTAATTTAAGCTGTGGTTTGAATCAGATACTCCCTATAAACTCATGTGTTCTGAATGCTTAGTCCCCTGCTGGTATCAGTTTGAGAGATGGACCCTTGATGGAGGAGGTATCTCACTGGGGGTGGATCTTGAAGTCTATTAGCCCCCAGTTTGCCAGAGCTAGTTGGCTTACTCTCCTGCTGCTGTTGTCTACCTGCTGTGGCAGAGGTGATGTCCAGCCTCTGCTCATGCCATGCTTTCCTGTACCATCATGAAGCTTTCCCTGGAGACTGTAAGCCAAAAACAAAAAATGTACTCCCCATCAGCTGCTTTGTCCCAGCAACACTAGAACTTGACCTATTTATTGATCTTTTTATTTTCTTATAATTTACTTTTGAGTGATTTAAGAACTATCAGGGCTGAAGAGATGGCTTAGTGGTTAAGCACTTGCTTGTGAAGCCTAAGGACCCTGGTTCGAGGCTCAATTCCCCAGTACCCACGTTAGCCAGATGCACAAGGGGGTGCATGCGTCTGGAGTTTGCAGTGGCTGGAGGCCCTGGCATGCCCATTCTCTCTATATATCTGCCTCTCTCTCTGTCACTCTCAAATAAATAAATAAAAATAAACAAAAAAATTTTAAAAAGAGAACTATCTGAGATAGATGCATGTGGTGGCCATGATTAATTTCTTGGGAAAAAGGAATTTAGTGACTCACTATATCAACCTTTTGAATATTTGTGGAAAAATAAGAAATACAGACTTCTGGTTAAGATGGTGGCGTAGGTACCACGCCAAAGCAGCCTAGGGGGAAAAAAGACCAAAAAAAACCCAGCAAAATACACACTTTTACTAAAAAGTGAAGTGTATAGGAAATTGAAGCAGCAGCAGAGAAGTAGAAGAGATCCAGAGCATCCAGAGCCCGCACAGGCCGGCAAAAGCGGCCCCAGAAACTCCGGCAACCACAGCAGCAGCGCACCAGAAAGCCGCCAGGCTCGGCTCCAGCCACAGGAAAAGCCAGGTGCGGTAGCTTCCCCTCACACCATGCTCTCTGCAACTCAGGAAACATGAAGGGAGAGCAGCGGTGAGCAGCGGAGGAGCAGACCGCGAGGTAGAGGAACATGTAGAGCAGCGAGAGAACCAGAGCAGCTGTGGCTCCCTCCCCTCCCCCACTGCCTGAGCCCAGCTCCAGCAAACAAAGCAGTGGTCCCGGACCGGCCACACCAACTTGGGGCGACAGCGGGACCCAGCAGCTCTGGCACCGGTAACAGAGGCCCCAAGAGCAGCAGACCCAGGAGCAGCAGCAGCGGCAGACCCAGGAGCGGCAGCAGCGAAGACCCAGCAGCAGCAGCTTCAGCAGCAGCAGTGGCTCCAGAAGTGGCAGCTACAGCAGCAGCAGCAACAGAGGCAGCAGCAGCGGTGGGTCCAGCAGCAGCAGCTTCAGCAGCTGACAGACCCAGCAGAGGCAGCTTTAGCAGCAAGCAGTTCCAGCGGGGGGTGGGGGGGGATCTGCAGGGCCACAGTTGCCAGGCTTGGTTGCCCCGCAGGAAAACCCAGTGCCCAGCTCCAGAAATCAGAACAGCAGCCCGACGACCAGGCAGCAACTTGACTGAGACAAAAATCATCCAAGGTAACTGGGATTGCACCAGGGAAGGGTCTCACTTGGTCACAAGCTGACTTGGATCCCTCAACAGACCAGAAATCTTAACCTCTATGTTGATAGAGGATCTGGTTGTAATAATATCTACTCTGGCATACATAATTGGGGCTGTTTTTGATTGAATGTATACAGTGTTTAGTTAACTTTTAGAATCTACCTGTATTTTATTCCACTCAGCCTACTTGAATGCTCCCATAGCAAGGAAACTCAACCCCTAGGAGCACCTTTGTAGATACTCTGAGAGTCTTAAGAGCCACACCTAATACCTTAAGCTCCTACCCTGAAAATATATAACATCAAATCAACTGGATACAGCTAAGAATACACAGCTAGCTAGAAAATCCAAGCATTAACTTAATCCAAGATGCAAAAATATATACATTATAACACAAGGAACACTAGAAGGCAAGACGATATAAATACACCTAAAAGTATTAATGCATCAGAAATGACCTCCAGTGAGAATGAGTTAGAGGAAATGCCTGGGAAATATTTCAAAAGAATGACTGTAAATATGTTCAAAGAAGTCAGAGAACAAATCAAAAGAGTCAAACAGGAACTGAAAGAGGAAATCAAAGGAATCAAAGAAGATGCAGGACACCAATTTAATGAAATAAAGAAGGCAATACAAGACATAAATAAGGAAATAGAAATAATAAAGAAAAACCAGTCAGAATTACTAGCAATGAAGAACACAGTTAATGAATTAAAAAACTCTGTAGAAAACCTCACCAGTAGAATGGATGAAGGAGAGGACAGAATATCTAAGCTAGAAGACCAGGTGGCAGATCAAATACAGTCCAACAAAGAGAAAGACAAACTTATAGAAAAGTATGAGTGGGAATTTCAAGATATTCAGGACACTATGAAAAGATCCAATATAAGAATTCAGGGCATAGTAGAAGGAGAAGAATTCCACTCCAAAAGGATAGTAGGTGTCTTCAACAAAATCATAGAAGAAAATTTCCCCCAAAGTGGGAAAGAAGTGCCAATGCAGATACAGGAAGCCTTTAGAACATTAGCCAGACAAAACCTGGAAAGAACCTCTCCTCGTCATATTATAATCAAACTACCAAACACACAAACTAAAGAAAAAATACTGAAAGCAGTTAGAGAGAAAAATCAAGTTACCTACAAAAGCAAGCCCATCAGGATTACAGCAGATTATTCAACACAAACTTTTAAAACCAGAAGGGTTTGGAGTGACATATTCCAAGTTCTGAAAGATAACAACTGTCAACCAAGGTTACTTTATCCTGCAAAGTTATCCATTCAAATAGACGGAGAAATAAGGACATTCCATGACAAAAGCAGGTTAAAGGAGTATTTGAAGACAAAACCAGCTCTACAGAAAATACTTGATAGAATCCTCCATGCTGAAGAAAAGGAAAAGCACACATATAAGGAACCTAGCAAAAACAAGCAATACTCAGGCTGGAGAGATGGCTTAGTGGTTAAGTGCTTGCCTGTGAAGCCTAAGGACCCCGGTTCGAGGCTCAGTTCCCCAGGCTCCACGTTAGCCAGATGCACAAGGGGGCGCACGCGTCTGGAGTTCGTTTGCAGTGGCTGGAAGCCCTGGCGTGCCCATTCTCTCTCTCTATCTGCCTCTTTCTCTCTCTGCCTGTTGCTGTCAAATAAATAAATAAAAATTAAAATTAAAAAAAAAAACAAGCAATACTCAAATACTAGTGACACAAGAGAGCACAGGTAGAACTGGAACCACACACACACACATAAAATGGCAAACATAAATACACACCTTTCAATAATATCTCTTAATATCAACGGCCTCAATGCCCCAATGAAAAGACAAGGTTTGCAGACTGGGTTTAAAAGCAGGATCCTACAATTTGTTGTCTCCAAGAAACACACCTTTCTACAAAGGATAGACATTATCTTAGGGTGCAAGGTTGGAAGATGGTGTTTCAAGCAAATGGGCCTAGAAAACAAGCAGGGGTTGCTATCCTAATATCTGACAAGGTAGACTTTAGTCCAACGTTAGTCAAGAAAGATAAAGAAGGTCACTTTATACTGATTAAGGGCACACTCCAACAGGAGGACATTACAATCCTAAACATATATGCACCTAACATGGGAGCTCCCAAATTCATGAAACAAACACTATTAGAACTAAGGTCACAGATAACACCAAACATAGTGGTGGTGGGTGACTTTAACACCCCACTCTCATCAATGGACAGGTCATCCCAGGAAAAAATAAGTAGAGAGGCATCTGGACTAAATGAGGTCATAGAAGGAATGGACCTAACAGATATCTACAGGACTTTTCATCCAAAGGCTGCAGAATATACATTCTTTTCAGCAGCACATGGAACATTCTCTAAAATAGACCATATATTAGGACACAAAGCAAGTCTTAACAAATTCAGGAAAATTGAAATAATTCCTTGCATTCTATCTGACCACAGTGGAATTAAACTACAAATCAATAGCAAGAAAGGCTATAGAGCATCCACAAAATCATGGAAACTATACAATACACTACTAAATGATGAGTGGGTCAATGAAGAAATCAAGAAGGAAATCAAAAAGTTTATGGAGTCAAACGATAATGAGAACACAACATATCAAAATCTCTGGGACACATTGAAGGCAGTTCTAAGAGGCAAATTTATAGCCTTAAGTGCCTATATTAAGAAATTAGAAAGGTCATAAGTAAACGACCTAATGCTTCACCATAAAGCCTTGGAAAAAGAAGAACAAGGCAAACCAAAAGTCAGTAGGCGGGAAGAAATAATAAAGATTAGGGCAGAAATTAATGAAATAGAAACAAAAAAAAAACAATCCAAAGAATTAATGAAACAAAGAGTTGGTTCTTTGAAAGGATAAACAAGATTGATAAACACTTAGCAAATCTGAAAAAGGAAGAGGGAAGAGACACAAATTAATAAAATCAGAGATGAAAAAGGTTTCATCACAACAGATTCCAGAGAAATTCAAAAAATCATAGGGACATACTATAAAAGCATATACTCCACAAAGTATGAAATTCTGAAAGAAATGGATGGTTTCCTTGATTTATATGACCTACCTAAATTAAATCAAAATGAGATTAATCACTTAAATAGTCCTATAACAAACATGGAGATCTGAACAGTTATCAATAATCTCGCAACTAAAAAAAGTCCAGGCCCAGATGGATTCACTGCTGAATTTTACCAGACCTTTAAGGAAGAGCTAACACCATTGCGTCTTAAGCTTTTCCAGGAAATAAAAAAAGAAGGAATTCTACCAAACTCCTTCTATGAGGCTAGCATCACCCTGATACCAAAACCAGGCAAGATAGAACAAAAAAAGAAAATTACAGACCAATCTCCCTCATGAACATAGATGCAAAAATTCTCAACAAAATATTGGCAAATAGAATACAAGAATATATCAAAAAGATCATTCACCCTGACCAAGTAGGCTTTATCCCAGAGATGCAGGGATGGTTCAATATACGCAAATCTATAAATGTAATACATTATATAAATGGGTTGAAGGACAACAATCACATGATCATCTCATTGGAGGCAGAGAAAGCATTTGACAAAATCCAACATCCCTTCATGATAAAAGTCCTACAGAGACTGGGAATAGAAGGAACATATCTCAATATAATAAAAGCTATTTATGACAAGCCTACAGCCAACATGTTACTAAATGGGGAAAAACTGGAAGCTTTTCCACTAAAATCAGGAACAAGACAAGGGTGTCCACTGTCTCCACTTTTATTTAATATAGTTTTGGAAGTCTTAGCCATAGCAATAAGGCAAGAGACACACATAAAAGGGATACAAATTGGAAAGGAAGAAATCAAGTTATCATTATTTGCAGATGGCATGATTCTATACATAAAGGACCCTAAAGACTCTACTAGCAAACTGTTAGAGCTGATCAAAACCTACAGCCATGTAGCAGGACACAAAATAAATACACAGAAATCAGTAGCCTTCATATATGCTAACAACAGACACATAGAGGATGAAGTCAGAGAATCACTCCCATTCACAATTGCATCAAAAAAAAAAAAAAAAAGTACCTTGGAATAAACCTAACCAAGGAAGTAAAGAATCTCTACAATGAGAACTTTAAAACACTCATGCGAGAAATTGCAGAAGACACTAGAAAGTGGAGAAACATCCCTTGTTCCTGGATTGGAAGAATCAATATTGTTAAAATGGCAATCTTACCAAAAGCAATCTACACATTTAATCCAATCCCTATCAAAATTCCAAAAGCATTCTTCATGGAAATAGAAAAAACAATCCAAAAATTCATTTGGAATCACAAAAACCCTCGAATATCTAAAATAATACTGAGCAACAAAAATAAGACTGGTGGTATCACCATACCTGATTTTAACCTATACTACAGAGCCATAGTAACAAAAACAGCGTGGTACTGGCACAAAAACAGACATGTAGATCAGTGGAACAGAATAGAGGACCCAGATGTAAGCCCAAGTAGCTATAGCCACCTGATATTTGATAAAAATGCCCAAAATACTCATTGGAGAAAAGACAGCCTCTTCAGCAAATAGTGTTGGGACAACTGGATATATATCTGCAGAAGGATGAAAATAGATTCTTCTCTCTCGCCATGCACAAGAATTAAGTCTAAATGGATTAAAGACCTTAACATCAGACCTGAAACTCTGAAACTGCTAGAGGAAAATGTAGGGGAAACCCTCCAACATATTGGTTTTGGCAAAGACTTTCTGAATACAACCCCAATTGCTCAGGCAATAACACCACAGATTAATCACTGGGACCTCATGAAATTACAAAGATTTTGCACTGCAAAGGTCACAGTGAATAAAGCAAAGAGGCAACCTACAGAATGGGAAAAAATCTTCTCCAGCTATATATCTGATAGAGGATTAATATCTAGGATATACAAAGAACTCAAAAAGTTAAATAATAAGGAATCAAACAAGCAGTCAAAAAATGGGCTATGGAGCTGAATAGTGCATTCTCAGAGGAAGAAATACGAATGGCATATAAGCATCTAAAAAAATGTTCTACGTCACTAGTCATCAGGGAAATGCAGATTCAAACTACATTGAGATTCCATCTCACTCCTGTCAGATTGGCCACCATCATGAAAACAAATGATCATAAATGTTGGCAGGGATGTGGAAAAAGAGGATCCCTTCTACACTGCTGGTGGGAATGCAATCTGGTCCAGTCCTTGTGGAAATCAGTGTGGAGGTTCCTAAAACAGCTGACGATTTTTCTACCATATGACCCAGCTATAGCACACCTAGGCATATATCCTAAGGACTCATCTCATTCCCTTAGAAGTATGTGCTCAACCATGTTTATTGTTGCTCAATTTATAATAGCTGGGAAATGGAACCAGCCTACATGTTCCTCAACTGATGAGTGGATAATGAAGATGTGGCACATTTATACAATGGAGTTCTACTCAGCAGTAAAGAAAAATGAAGTTATAAAATTTGCAGAAAAATGGATGGACCTGGAAAGGATTATACTAAGTGAGGTAACCCAGGCCCAGAAAGCCAAACGCCACATGTTCTCTCTCATATGTGGATCCTAGCTACAGATGACTGGGCTTATGCATGAGAATGAAAATACTTAGTAGCAGAGGCCAGTAAGTTAAAAAGGAGACATAAAGGGAAGGGAAAGGGAGGAGGGTACTTAAAAGGTTGATATTGTATATATGTAAGTACAATGATTGTTATGGGGAGGCAATATGATGGAGAATGGAATTTCAAAGGAGAAAGTGGGGGGGAGGGGGGAATTAACATGGGATTTTTTTATAATCATCGAAAATGCTAATAAAAATTAGAAAAAAAAAAAAGGCAGTCGGGCGCGCCCCAACTTCCGGGGAGAGCAAGCGAGACGGACGTTGACGTGGTGACGTTGGGGGGCGAGGGACGTGGAGGGCTTCCGAGAGTGCGCAGTGGAGGCCGTGGGCCGCGACCCTGGGGCGCAGGCGGGGAGATGGGGAGGATCGCACTCTCTTTGTGGGCAACCTGGTCACCAAAGTGACCGAGGAGCTACTGTTCGAGCTGTTCCATCAGGCTGGACCAGTAATAAGTGTGAAAATTCCAAAAGATAAAGATGGTAAACCCAAGCAGTTTGCATTTGTGAATTTCAAACATGAAGTATCTGTTCCTTATGCAATGAATCTACTAAATCGAATCAAGCTTTTTGGGAGGCCCATCAAAATTCAGTTTAGATCAGGAAGTAGTCATACATCTCAGGATGTTGGTTTATCATATCCCCAGCATCATGTTGGAAATTCAAGCCCTTACCACCACATCTCCTAGCAGCAGATATGAAAGGACTGTGGATAATATGACTCCATCATCACAGATAATTCAGAGGTCATTCTCTTCTCCGGAAAATTATCAGAGACAGGCAGTGATGAACAGTGTTTTGAGACCGATGTCATATGTTGGGAAATTTGGCTCTCCACATGTGGATCAGTCAGGATTTTCACCATCAACTCAGTCACATAATCATACTTTGAACCAGTCTTCAAGCTCCCATTGGCGCCAGGATACACCGTCATCACTGCGTAAACCCAGACAGAATTCTCACCCCTACCTAGCAGATAGACACCATAGCCGTGAGCAGCGTTACACTGATCATGGGTCTGACTATCATTTCAGGGGAGGCAGAGATGATTTCTTCTATGAAGACAGAAATCATGACGGCTGGAGCCATGACTATGATAACAGATGGGACAGTAGCAGAGATGGAAAATGGCGCTCATCTCGACACTAATAGTATTCCTAGGACATGACTAGGGCCATTTCAGGCCCTGTTGACTAAGGTTGTCTGGAAATATTTTGAAAAACTCTACAAGCAGTTTTACAAATTAACCACATTTCTTTACAATTTTTTTTTCTAATTATGCTGTCAAAAGTAGATGCCTCCCATGTCAACAGTAGAAGATTCTGAAGAAACCTTCAAAAGGTTTATGTCCTCTGTAGCATGGGACACAACCTTTGGGCATTCAGTATCACAATAATCCAAGAATCTTCGCTTGATTGGCTTGGATAGTTTAATGGCAGTAAGGGAAAGTCGGGTCTGCCTTCCCCTAGTATTAGCAGCCTTACATGAATTTGGAAAATTCCATCCACCCTCAACTCCTTAAGATACAGACATATAGGGGGTCCATGTTTATCCAAGGTCTGTCTTTTTGCATCAACAAATTGCTTCATCTCATGCCCAACACCAGCATGAAGCTGGCATGGGATAATCCCTCTTCTGTGAATGTTTTCATCCTCATGCAAGGTGTCATTTCAGCAAAAGTAGCCATGAGCTTAACTTGTGATGAAGGCCTTTCCTGTCAGGCCAAGCCCACTGTAGAACATTCCACAAGTTCAAGGCGTCATCTGAGTTACAACATCCTTGCTATTTATGAGGCTGGTGTCAAGGTCGACTGAGTGTGTGTAGTGGGGTGGTCACTCCAGGCCTTATAGCTACAAACATTGCATTAAACCTCTTTCTCAATTTGTTGAAGCAGTTTCTGTTGTGGCTTCCTAGCAAGGTAATAAGCCAAGGTCAGTACAATCTTAATCTTTAGGTCACTATTAACCCTGTGATGGCTCATTATCAGAAAGGCTTTGCTCAGGCTGAATATTGTCCAAAAGACCAGAAGGTAGATTATGAAGTTGAGGGAATACTGTAAGAAATGTTAGCATGACTGAGATCACTTGGCCAGGGGTCCTCTGGATTATCCATCCAGGTAGCATTGGCCATTGCTGTGGCTGCACCTGCATGCTCGGGATGAGAGGTATGTCAAAAGTATCCATGCCTCTACATTCCAGCATTACAGACATTGTGTCCTCTATATAATTTTTTTTAAAAAAAACTTAATACAATTTCATACAGAAATAAGAATTGTGGTTCTAGTTTTATTACATTGATAACCTTCCACCTCAGGGTTTTATAAAGAGGAAAGGTTTTTTTTTGTTTTTCAAAATAAGTACAATTCCTAATCATTTCAGGCAATTTTGAAATGGCAAATTGTACAGATTGGTTGTATTATAAAGAAGTACTTTAATTACTGATTATCCTTTTGTATTGCAATAAATTTCTTCATTTTGGTGTGTGTGTGTGATAGAAAACATCCAAGTTAGTAGTCTGAAATGGCTGTTTTATTTTGTTAATAAATTTAAAAATACAACGTTTCCATGATTGATTTTATTAGAGAAAGGATCTTGGTTATGTTTGAGGATAGGCCATAATGGCTAACTTATTGAAGGATAAATTCTGTGACATTTCTCTTGAGTTTAATCCTAATCAAGAATACATTACATGTCTACTATTCTAAACAAATTAGACTTTTCTCATTATATCATGTTTGTATGACTGGTCGCTCAGGAAGCTAAATATTCACATGTATATTTTTGCATTAAAATAAATTACAATGTTAATGAAATTCCTTTTTCTTTTCCAGAGGAACAAAAATGTCAGTGCATAGATAGTCGTAAAATGGCTTACCGCAAGTATTCTTTTTAGGAAATTGAAACCTGTATGTGCTTCCCTAATCACCCAAATTTTAGAAAACATACATTTTTACAGAGCTCATAATTGTGTACCAGGACACATTTTATCACAGGAATTGTACAGGTTGCTTCTTTGTGAACATTGGAAATGTTATCTTACTTGGTTTATAATTTTTTTAGATCTTGCTTAGTAGAACATCCATGTATCAAGATACTGTTTTATTTTAATTGAAGAATTGTTTATAAAAATTAACACCTTGTAGCCGGGTGTGGTGGCGCACGCCTTTAATCCCAGCACTTGGGAGGCAGAGGTAGGAGGATCGCCGAGAGTTTGAGGCCACCCTGAGACTACATAGTGAATTTCAGGTCAGCCTGAGCCAGAGTGAGACCCTACCTCGAAAAACCAAAAAAAAAAAAAAAAAAAAAAAAAAAAAAATTAACACCTTGAGAAATTTGGATTCTTTCAGTACCACAACATTTGTACTGTTATTCCCTTATATTAAATACATTTTAAAAGGCAAAAAAAAAAATTAAAAAAAAAAGAAAGAAATACAATGAATGATGTTGGTTGGTTGCTTCTACCATCTCTGGATAAAAGGAAAAGAAAAAAAAAGAACAAGCTCAGAGTTGAAATTTCTCAGCTCAAGATGTGCATAGGTGATCTAAAAGTTTCTGAAAAACCTCCTGAGTACTCCCAGTCTGGCACTGAAAGCCTGATCTGGACCAAAGCCAAAACGTGCCACCTCCTTTGGGACAGGTTCTTCTCAGTTTCCTTCCAGGAAACTCCCTCCCAGACACACCTAGGGGCGCGTCTCCTTGATTTCACTTTTCATCAAGTTGACAATCAAGATTAACTATCCCAGCAGTTTAAATTTACTGAGATTTGGTTAGTCAAGTTAATCAAGTTTTCTACTGACCATTTATAGATATAAGAAAACAAAGGATTTACTCAGTGATGAACATAGAATTCTTCTTCTTTTTTTTTTATTTCGAGGGAGTGTCTCATTCTAGCCTAGGCTGGCCTCAAACTCACAGCGATCCTCCTACTTCTGCCTCCCAAGTGCTGGGGTTAAAGATGTGTGCCACTATGACCACCAGGATTTTTTTTTTTTGATGTATTTTCATTTAAATATTTGCAAGGAGAGAGTATGGGCATGTCAGGGCCTCTTGCTACTATAAATGAATTCCATATGCATGCAGTACTTTGTACAACTGTCTTTATGTGGGTACTGGAGAATTAAAATGGGCCAACTGGCTTTATTAGCAAACACCTTTAACTGCTGAGTCACCTCCCCAGCTTGGACATAGAATTAAAATTTTTTTAAAATATTTTTATTTATTTGCAAACAGAGCGAGAGAGAGTATAAATAAATACATAAAAAGAGAGAGCGCATCAGGGCCTCTTGCCACTGCAAAGGGACTTCAAATGTGCCACTCTCTATATCTGGCCTTATGTCAGTACTGGGAATTGAATGTGGCCCCTCAAGTTTTTCAAGAAAGCACCTTTAACCACTGAGCCATCTCTTCAGCTTAAAAATATTTTATTAACAATTTTCATACATGTACATAATGTATTTTGATCACGACCCCTTCCCCATTATGGAATACAGAATTTTGACACATCCACACTCACAGCGTGGTCAACATTCCACCAAGTATCTGCTTCATTTGAAAATGATCTGGGGCTTGGAAAAGAAGAGAAAAAGGATGGGGAGCCAGTCATGGTGCTGCATACCCTTAATCCGAGCACCTGGGAGGCAGAGGTAGGAGGATTGCCGTGAGTATGAGGCCAGACTGAGACTACATAGTGAATTCCAGGTCAGCCTGGGCTAGAGCGAGACCCTACTTCTGAAAAAAAAAAAAAAAAAAGATGGGGTAAAGAAAAGAAGGGAGGAAGGGGTCCAAACTCAGTCAGTGTGGAAAAAGGTGAGTATCCATTGGTGTTTATAAATACACACTGTTGTGGAGACATTTATGTGTCTGTGAAACAAGACATGGCCAAGGGATGTTTGGTAGCAAGGAGATTGCTCTCATAAGTGTTTGAGTAGAAAAATGGAAAGGAGATGCATGGACACATGAAAGATGGAGTCAGTTATATCTCTTCTGAGTGTGTGGGGCACCTCAGGCTGATTTGATCTGCCCTCATGACAACCTGGCATCCTGGCAACCCAACACAAGTGCTACAGCTCCATGTGGTGGCTCTCAGCCCTCTTCTGCTCCACCATCTTCTGGGGCAGGGTCTTGGTCCAAAACTGCAGCCTGTCGGCCTTCAGCGCATGGCCCACTGTAGTCTGGATGTCCAGCTGCAGGTACTGCTCGTCCTGGTCTAATATGGGCCAATGGGGCAGGTCTTTGCTGTTGGGGTTCCTGTGGATATGCCCTCCCAGTGGGGCAGGGCAGGAGTCATTCTGAGCCCTGCTGTATTCAGATCTGTCCCCTTGATTTGGATCAGAATAAAATAATGGGTGAAGCAGGCCAGAATCTGTGAGGACTGAGGAGCAGGTGATATAGGTAAGCAAAGACCACCCACTAGTGTCTGCTCCATGTAAGACAATGGCATCTGATCCATTCATTTATTTCTCTCAGAGGCAGACAAAAATGATAACACTGTGTCCCATCAAACAGATCACTGGGAGATTACCAGTGACATGCACCCACAAGAGGCCCCTGTCTGAGTGGGTCCTGGCATTGGGGGAGGCTGTCATGTGAAGGACTCTTGCATGCTAATGAGGCCTTCACAGGCAAGGGGAGCCCTGGATGGGGACTAGCCCCTGGGAGGATAAGGGCGGGGTGTCGTCTCACCCATGTCGGGCAAAGTTGGCCCAGTACTTCATCATCCTCCTGCTCAGCAGCTCCTCCTCCTCAGTGAAGTCAACTGCAGAGAGGAACAGGACAAGGGTTGGGGTCCCGGCCACTGCACGCAGCTGCCTGCTCATGTTCCGCTCTCCCCGTCCCAGCTCTAGCCTGACACTGGGCCCAGGCCTGGTTTCCTCCCATCCCCATCACTCAGGCTCCAGGCCTGCCCTTGCTCTCCTTTCCCTGCCAGTCTAGCCTCTAACTGAATCTTTCCTAGGATCACTCCTGCCCCAGAGTGCCCTCCTCCCCTTAGGCACAAGGAAGTCATCTAAGGGACACTCGTGCCCTTCAAGCACCTGCCTGACACCAAGAAATGTCACACTCCTAAAATCCCAGCACTCTAGAAACTGGGCAAGAGCACAGCAAGGCCAGCCTGGACTACATACTTTTAGTACATCTGTGCAGCATGGTGAGACCCTTTCTCAAAAATAACTAAAATAGGGCTGGGGAGATGGCTTAGGGGTTAAGGCACTTGCCTACAAAACCAAAGGACCCAGATTCAATTCCCCAGGTCCCATGTAAGTCAGATGCACAATATGGCACATGTGTCTGGAGTTCTTTTGCAGGGCTAGAGGCCATGGCACACCCATTCTCTCTCTCTCTCTCTCTCTCTCTCTCTCTCTCTCTCTCTCTCTCTCTCAAATAAATAAATAAAAGTAATTTTAAAATAACTAAAATAGCCAGGCATAGTGGGATATGCCTTTAATCCCAGCACTTGGGAGGCCAAGGTCGGAGGATGGCTGTGAGTTTGAGACCAGTCTAGGACTACATAGTGAATTCCAGGTTAGCCTGGGATAAAGTAAGACCCTACTTCAAAAAACAAATAAATAAAATATCCCTCTACTCTGATGCATGATTGGTCCGCCCCAAGGGTGGAGTAGGAAAGGGCTTGGACTCTAACCCTGCAACAGTCTTTTAAACTATGAGCAGTCTTTTAAGCATACCTGATCCAGCCCTCCCTCCAGCCAGTTGCCATATCTGGTGAAAGAAATCACCCTTTAGAGACCCAACTCCTGCAGAATGAGGAATACCTACACTTATTGCCCCAGAAGGATAATCCAAAGACAAAGGGAACCTCATCACCATGGTCAGCCTTCACATGGGGCGGCTTGATGTCTTTGAAGATGTTGGGGCGATGCTGGAACTCATAGAAGTACACAGGGGCATGGGAACCTGGGGACATGGACAGGTTGGGACATAGCGACTCCTCACTTAGAGATGCCCTGTCTCACCCTTGATGACAAGATATCTTGGTTCAAGCTAGCTGGCATGTAGACAATGGGTGAGGAGCCTCACACCAGAGAAGAGGCTGTAAGAAAGACCATGGTTAAGTCATGGCATTGGACTTTCTATGTGGACTTCCTCTCTATGTGGTTTGGGCAAATAACTAATCTCACCAACTCGATTTCTGCATCTGAATTTGGGCAAAATGGCAGTGTCTTACACCAGACATGAACATTTACTGACATGAGTACCACCAAGTGCCTGACTGTTAAGTCCAGAGAAAGATATGGGGGGAACCAGGACATCACACAATTTGCCTGTGACCCACAGCTCTGAGGTGCACTCTGAGCATCAGGCCTCAGTTACAGATTACTCACGCTGAAAATGTGCTACTTGCAAGGCAGGGATCACAAACATGAAGTCCTCCATCATCTCCTGGAACTGTGCCTGGAGAGTCTGGTGGTCTTCAATGTCTCCTATGTACTCCTCCATCAATAGGTCACTGACATCAGGAAACATCTAGCCCAGGGGGAAATCAAGGAGAGGCATGTTAGAATTCCAGGGCAAGGAAGTAGCTGGCTTAGGGTGAGTAGATGGAACTTGGGATGGGACAAGATGAGAGAAAAAAAGACAAACTCTAAGGTGAACCCACCCAGGAATCGAAGTATTCATCAGTCTTTTCTCATGGAGGTCTTGGCACGGGCAGACACCTGGAAGTTTCCTATTCATTGGGGTACAACTTCAGGAACCTTACCAACTGTCGTAGTGTGTTCTGCACAATAGCATGGATGGTTTCTCTGTCTGCTCCTTTCAGGGTATCAGCAAAGCCCATGAACTGGACAGTGGGTGGATAGGTTCAAGTTGGCATGGGCCTGGAGCTGTGACCAACCCCCCAGCCCAGCCCAGTACGTTCCTCAGTCCACTGGAAAGCGGAACTGGGCCTCACCAAGGGAATGATCCAGCCATACTCATCATTATTGACACCAATGATGCTGGGGACAGGTTGAAAGTCAGCAGAGGCCAGTAGCTCCTGAGGGTGCCTCGGTAGAAAGGCCCCATCTACCACACCAGGGGTCATTGTAAAGGCCTGAGGGGACATTCAAAGTCAGGGATGGAGATTGTCTGATGCTGAATGAGTTAATTCCACCCCTTCTTGATGCTCATACCCATCTCAAGAGATAGGATACCTGGTTAAACTGAACTTGGTCTCCATTTTGCCTAAAAGGCTACAAGGACACCAAGCCACAGAGAAGAGATAGTTCGTGAGAGTAGTAAGGACTTCCTGCCCCACATCGTATTGCTCCCCTTCATACCCACTAACACCACTCAAACCTTGGAAATAGCCAGAATGTCCTCTCCACTCTTGCTCCGCAGGCAGCCCAGCAGGGACTCTGAGTTTCCCTGATCACATCCAGAGAGGTTGGCCACCACCTGTAAAGGGACCAGACAAGGTCTGGCTCATCCTTTCATGTAGGGGGAAGGGTTTTACCAACACCCCAGCTGAGTGTAGGTGTCCCTCAAGCCCTCAAATCTCATAGAGTATACTGTGTGGATTGTGGCAGGTGTGAAATTGTTCCTACTTCCTTGTAAGGTGACAGCCAGAGGAGCAACCCCAACCCTTGGATACATTGCTCTGGACCCTTGATTCGGCTTTACTGCCCAGAGAAAATAATCAGTGTGAGGCAGAGGTATATGGATTCTGAACTTGGAGCTACTCAGCAATTACATAAAAGGAAGAAGTGCCCAAGGCACCTCCCTTGTCCTTGTGCCCACAGAGCAGATGGAGAACCAGAGGCTCCGAGAGTGAGGCTGAGGCAGAGGGTCTGGGCTTAGTGGCTGAGGACACTCACTCTGTAGACCCCCTCATGGGAGCTGAAGATGAGGCCAGGCAGCACAGCCACCCCGCTCTGCATGATGGCTCCGTGGAAGAGTCCTCGGGACATGGGGGACACAACGTGTGAAGACACACTTGTGCCTCCTGCTGACTCGCCAAAGATGGTGACACGGTCAGGGTTGCCTCCGAAGTGGGCAATGTTCTGCTGGACCCAGCGCAGGGCGGCCACTTGGTCCAGGTATCCCCAGTTGCCGCTGGCATGGTGGTCTCCAGTGCTGAGAAGTGGCAGAGACAGGGGTCACAGGACTGTCCTTGTCCTGCTTCTCGCCCATGGCTCAGTCCAACCCCAGGCTCACCTGAAAAAACCCAGGACACCCAGGCGGTACTGGATTGTGACCACCACCACGTCCTCAGTGGCTGCCAGCATGGATCCATCATACAAGGAAGCCATGCCACAAACTAGACCACCACCATGGATCCACACCATCACCTGGAGAAATCCAGACAGATGCCAGGGGCTCCCACCCTGCCCAATCCCCATCTGGGCTGTACCCTAGACTATGCATTGCCTTGGCTCTCTGAAATTGCCCACTTAGGTAGATCCAAGCAGATGCCATGATCTGTGTCTAGGCAAGTGATCCAAGTTTTGTCAGGAAGACAAGGCCTCTCAGCCCTTAGTCTGCCCCATCTACTGAAGCTGCCACAAACCCTTTTAGATGGAAAGAAAAGAGGTATGTCTTTGGTAGTGCCACAGGTATCCTCTATTCTTATGGACCAAGCACATGATCCATTTTGAGGGACTTAGATGACCTCAAAGTTCATCTTTTGGGCCCGTGAGTAGGCTTTTTAGGCACAAGTTGGTAAGGTTAGTCCTGATTCCATCAAGCCACAGCTTCTTATCTCTAAGAGCCTCCAGGGATCCTTATCCCTGTGGCTATAAATTAATTGGCCACCATGAGTAAGAAGGCCATTTTGGACATGACAGTGAGAGGTTTCTCATCAGGGTCCACAGTGAAGCAAGTCCCAGGCTGACCTTAGCCTTTCTAGCTGTCCTGCATAAGAAAACGTACTCCTAGGGCTGGAGAGATGAAGGCTTTTACCTGCAAAGCCTAAGGATCCAGGTTCAACTCCCCAGAATCCAGATGCACATGGTGGTGCAATGCATATGGAGTTCATTTGCAGTGGCTGGAGGCCCTGGTGCACCCATTCTCTCTGTATATATATCTGCCTCTCCCTCACTCTCTCTCTCTCTCAAGTAAGTAAATAAATAAGTAAAATAAGAAAGATATGTCCTTCTACTCTAAGCTGACCATGACCCGACACTCACAGGAAGGTTGGAGCCCTCATGGGCATGGGCAGGCGAATAGACACTGAGGTACAGGCAGTCCTCAGACACGGGGATAGAAGGTGGGATGACATTGAACAGGATCCTGAAAAATTCCATTTCTGAGGTACTTTGCAGACACCTGTTAACAATGTCAGACAGTTATTCCAGGGACTGGGTAGTGGTCAAAACCACAAACTCCCAGCCATCAACTTGCTCATCATGATGGTCCTGATAACATAAGATCCTTCTTGAAAGCCTGTTCCTACCAAAGTACAGGCCATAAGCTCTGAGGAAGCTGGGATAGAGCCTAGGCTTCCAGGAGGCTTCAAGGTTGGTGGGGTCTTATATCTCATTCCTTCTGAGGATGGGAAATTGATATGCCTGAAAGTCTCTATGGCAACCCTTGACCACATGGTTTGACAGTTATTACTTAGCCCTGTATCAACTAAGGTCTGGAAAAGAAGAGCTCCCCCTACAGGAGCTGCATGAATGAGCGGAGGTTAGTAACCCATTGGTAGTGGGTCCTCCCTCATCCACAGTCCAGACTCTCAGGAATCCTTGTCTTTTCCACACTCTTCAGTTATCAGCCCATACATTTATTTCTTGTCTACTGACACTCAATTTTATTAACAAAATGACTTTGGATGGCACAGATATTTGGGGAACACATGTTCTCCTCAGAGACATAAGTCTCTACTGCTTATACCTAGAGCCTCTTCCTGGTTAAAAGAGCAAACCTGAACCTCTCCAAAGACCCTAGTGATAGCGAACACATGATTTAACTTGAATCTCAGGACAAATGTGCCCTTATTCCTCTCTGCAGTACCTAGAGCTCATACCCTGTAGATACAAAGCCCTGAGCCAGGAGCCTGCCAGAATTGCTCTAGTCAGAACCTTGACAGGCTCTTTGGAAAATGTAGGTGGGAATCTACATGGATGGAGGAGCCACTACAGCCTGGCCCAGGGCTCAAAGCACACCACTTTCCTCCCCAACCATCAAGGTCTACAGTATTTGGGCCCCAGGAGGACTTACATGGCTGGGTGTGATGTCCCATTTCTCACACCATTCCATGGCTCAGGAGGTTCAGGGGGTGCAAACCTCAGTGGTCCTAGAGGAGGCTTGGCAAAGGGAATTCCCAGGAAGGTGTGGATACCCACTTTAGTACCATTCAAGTGGACGAGGCTGCCTCGCACTTGCCCAGTGTTTGTGGCCCTGATGGGGCTGACTGTGTCCTGGCCTGTGGATGGAGAGATGCCATCACTGTTTGTTTTGCTCAATCAACTGCCACCACACTGTGTTTCCTCCTCCCTGTCACTCTCAACTCAGACTTGTCAGAGACCCTGGACTGCAAATACAGTTTCTAATCACTTTCTGCCTGTCACACTGTCAGGCCCTACCCATCCAATCAGGCTTACTGAGGGGTCTTGGGACTTGGCACCACTGATCAGCCCTAGTATCTTCCAGCAAAGGGTCACACGAGTTGACGGCAAAAGTCTTTCTATCAACTCTCCCAGGCTCTCTGAACCACTAGAAGGACTGTGGGAATCAGATGGAAAGATTCCCCATCCTCTGGGATCTGGAAAAAGGTGACAAGAAAACATCATCCATGCCAAGAGTGACGGGAGAGGAGCTATAGGGATGTGCATGTACAATACGACTACAAAAAGCTCAGCCTGCTCTGGTGGGGATCAGGGAGTGAAGGGGTAATTGAAAGCCACCAAACGACTCTCTCTCTCTCCCTCTTTCTCTGTCAAATAAATAAATAAATAAAAAGGAAAATAAGAATAAAACAAGAGGGCTGGCTTGGCGGTTAAGGTGTTTGCTTGCAAAGCCAATGGACCCTGGTTCGATTCCCCAGGACCCAAGTTAGCCAGATGCACAAAAGGGGTACATGCATCTGAAGTTTGTTTGCAGTGGCTGGAGGCCCTGGCGTGCCCATTCTCTCTCTCTCTCTCTCTCTCCTTCCCTTCCTCCCTCTTTCTCCACCAAACAAATAAATAAATAAAAAGAAAAGGAATTTTTTTTAAAAAGAAGGTCACCAAATGACCCCAAGTCCTGGTACTGGTACAGGTTAATGATGAACACAGTGGGTTTGCTAATGCTCCTCTACCTTGGACTGGTTCTTGCCATAAATGTTGTGCACTCTTCAGATAGGCATGAAGGTGTCCAGTATGCCCACCTTTCCCTGCTGGGTGTGTCATCTCCACCAGTTCCCACTCTCTCCCACAGCATTACATTCTGTCACTGAAGCACAGAAGGTCTGACCTGTTCCCATAAGATAAGCAAGAAAACTCCAACCACCCTGGTGATCTGTTGCTGTCCTCGCCCCACATGCTTCACATGAATCAGTGTGTTTGGTGCCAACTGGTATGACTGAGGCCAGGGCAATGGCCACTCTTGGACACCAGAGGACAATTTATCATATGCCTAAGTCCAAAGTCACACCCTTGTCCCCAGTTTGTGTGATAGCTACACAAGATGGATGTCTTGTCACATGGCATCTCTGTCCATGTAACTCATGGAGGCCACCAGCCATTGATGCCTGTTGCTGAAAATGGTGTCGCTTCATCCTCAAAGAGAAGTCCCCCAGGAAATGGTATGTAGTGAGATGAAGCATCCTTCCTGCCAGGAAGTGGCAAAGTCCAGCCTGGAAAAGGAGGTAGCTGGGATCCACAGGAGAAAACCAGGATAGGTACACACATTCTTCTTTGTCTACTTTTGTTTCTTTTTTAAAAAAATATTTTATCTGTATTTATGTATTTATTTGAGAGAGGGAAAGAGGGAAAGGGAGGGAGAGAGAGAGAAAAAGAGAGAGAGAGAGAATACATGTGCCAGGGCTTCCAGCCCCTGCAAATGAACTCTAGATGCATGCGCCACCTTGTGCATCTGGCTTACGTGGGTGCTGGGGAATCAAACCGAGGTCCTCAGAGTTGAGTATCTTGCATTTCTGACCTGTGTGTGACCCTCCCTGAGAGCTTTGGTGAATGCACTGGATGGTGTACTTTCCTGTACTGTCCTGAGTAAGTCCTCCCTCCCTCTTCCCCAACCATGGTCTGGGTAGGTAACTATACAGAATTGGCAGCTCTGACCCTTATTCACTGTCCCCTTAGGGAGTCTCACCCTGCACGCAGAGAAGAAGCAGGAGACCACAGGCTACAGCATTCAGGCATTCAGAAAGTCGGTGGTTCAGTGGCATGATTAGCTCCAGACTTGAGTCTGTACTGATCTTGGAAGCACTGTGTTTCACCAACAGGAAGCAAAATATAATGGGTCTGTCCCTCCAGGAATTTGGACTCAAAGAGAAGGAGGCAGGAGCTCAGTGGGCAGGGCAAGATAGTTGTTGCGAAACTGCACAGTGACTAAGCAGAGCTAACAGGAGCCAGGACAATGTCACCTCCTCTGTGCTCCTTCTTTGGTCTCCTTAGAGGGCATAGCGAGGCTTCTGAGCCCTTCTGGAATGCCGGTCAGTGGGGGTCCTTTAGTGGTCTTAAGGCCTATGATTTAGCTGGGTGGGAGTGGGGTCAGTTACAGGCCCATAAGCAGGAGTTTCAGAAACACAGAAAACCTGTGTACATACATCAAGGCTGTTAGGATCTAGAGCTCCCATCCAGCCCAGTCTGACTTTCTGGAGGAAGTGGTGTGCGGACCAACTTTAGACAGCCTTGAGTGCCAGCTGAGAATGTGCCTCCTTGACATTGTCTTTCCAGTCCTGGTAGTGCATAGCATCCACATCCGGGTATTACAGGCCTTCCACTTTGGTGCCTTTCTGGGTGCTTCTCCCCCAGACAGAGCAAAAGCAGGGCTTTTCTTATTTCCCAGTCCTTAAGGCCTATGGTGGACTCAGTATCTCCCCTTCAAGGTACTTTGCTCCAATCTGTGGTTCCAGCCCCTGTCTGTATAGATGCTGCTGTGGTTTGAATGTAAAATGTCCCCATAGGGCTGGAGGGATGGCTTAGCCATTAAGGTGCTTGCCTGCAAAGCCAAAGGACCCAGGTTTGATTCCACAGGACGCACCCACATTAGCCAGATGCACAAGCATCTGGAGTTCTTTTGTAGTGGCTGGAGCCCTGGCATGCCTATTTTCTCTCTCTCTCTCCCACTCCCTCTTTCTCTGTCAAATAAATAAATAAACAAATATAAATAAAATAAAAGATTTAAAATGTCCCCATAGCTCATTTGGTAGGCCCCTTAATTCCCAGCCTGTGGCACTGCTTGAGAACCCTATGAAACTTTCAAGGGTAAAGCCTTACTGGAGGAACTGGCTTACTGGGGCTCAGCCACACTTCCTGCTTATCTTTCTGCTTCCTGCCTGACAGTGAGAGAAGCTGGCTTCCTGCTTTTCCCCTGACTTCCCTGACTTGATAAAACATCTCCTTGAAATTCCAAGTGAAAAATACACCCTTTCTTTTCCTTAGTTGCTTTTGGTCATGTTTACAGAATGAGAAAGTAACTCATACACAAAATTGGTATCAGGAGTGGGGCCATTATACCATTTGATTCCTAGTTCCTTTTGGAACTGGTTTGAGGAAAGAACATGTAAGCAGTTGGAACTTTGGGCTACAGAAGCCTTAGAATGCTGTAAGTAGAGTTTAATGAGCCATTCTGGTGTGAGTTTAGAGGGTCATAAAGCTGTGAGAAATGTGGGCAATGGTGACAGAGCTCATGGGGTTTTAAGAGGGGAATAAGTGTTCTTTTGAGAATTGGGCTAGTGGAAGTTTATGATGTTCTGGCAAAGAATTGGGCTGCCTTCTGCCCATGTCCTGAGAACTTCAGTGAGGCTGAATTTACATAAAAGTGAAGACTAATGTATTTGGCAGAGGAAATTTCAAAGCAGAATAGAATTGAATCTGTGAGTGGCTGCTTTTGGCTGTTTTTATTTAAATTTAAAATGAAAGAGAGCAAAATACAGATTAGAAAGATACAAAAACATATGTCTGGTAAAAAATCTGAGCAAGTTTAAAGTTCTGGACAAAGTGGTTACAATTGTTAAGAGTAGCACAGTTAAAAGAGAACCAAAGGGCTAGAGAGGTGGCTCAGCAGTTAAGGCGCTTACCTGCAAAGCTTAACAACCTGGATTTGATTCCCTGGTACCCGTGTGAAGCCAGATGCACAAAATGACACATGCATCTGGTGTGTCCATTTTCTCTGTCTTGTCGCTTTTCTCTCTACTGTTCTTTGCTTGCAAGATCATACCTCAAAAAAGAAAGAAAGAAAGAAGGAAGGAAGGAAGGAAGGAAAGAAAGAAAGAAAGAAAGAAAGAAAGAAAGAAAGAAAGAAAGAAAGAAAGAAAGAAAGAAAATAAGTAAGTAAGTTAGTTCTGCACTGGGACAATAGGAAAGATGCCCGAGGGCAAGATCCAAAACACTGAAGGCTGTAGCAAGAATGTGAATGCTTTTTCAAAAAATAGAAAATTGGAGCTGGGCGTGGTGGCGCACGCCTTTAATCCCAGCACTCGGAAGGCAGAGGTAGGAGGATTTCCATGAGTTCAAGGCCACCCTGAGATGACAGAGTTTATTCCAGGTCAGCCTGGACCAGAGTGAGACCCTACCTCGAAAAACCAAAAAAAAAAAAAAAAAAAAAGAAAAAAGAAAATTGGGGCTGGAGAGATGGCTTAGCATTTAAGGCATTTGCCTACAAAGCCAAAGGACCTTGGGTCAATTCCCCAGGACCACGTAAGCCAGATGCACAAGGTGCTGCATGCGTTTGGAGTTCGTTTACAATGGCTGAAGGCCCTGGTGAGCCCATTCTCTCTCTCTGTCTCTCTCGCTGTGTCTTTCTCTCTCTCAAAATAAAATAAATACTAAAATTTTAAAATATTTTTAAAAATTAAAAATTTATGTACTTCTTTTATTTAGTGATTGATAGATTTGCAAGGAGAGAGTGTGTGAGAAAGAGAGATGTATACCAGGGCCTTGCTGCTGCAAACAGATTCCAGATTCATGCACCACTTGGTGTACCTGGCTTTACATGGAGACTGGGGAATCAAACCTAGGCCAGCAGGCTTTGCAAACAGTTCCTTGAGCCACTGAGCCATCTCCCCAGCTCAGAATGTGAATTCTTTTGAATGGCAAAGGCCTGAAAGGAGAATGCAGAAGGAGTTTCCTGCTGTCTATACTCCTAATAAAGAAGCTGCTACAATTGTGGTCCAAGGCCAGGTTTCATCCTGAGCCTGAACAGAACTTGACAGTGCTCTCTATGCTGTACACATTTTGAAGACAAAATCTCCAAGGTTGAGAGGGCCATATAATATTGAACAACAGTTCCAATGAGCTGCTGACTCCAAGAAATGTATGGCAGTGTTGGATTCCCTGCAAAGAAGCCCTGGAAGACCAATGCATGAAGCTGTGAAGGTGAACCCTGGTTAGCAGTGGAGGCCCCAAGATGCTGGAGATGTCAGGACCATGGGATGTCCACCAAGAAACATCACAGAGTCAGAATGGAGACAACAGCCCTCATGATGAGATATGAGCACTACAGGCAATAGAATTGGAGGGGTGGGACTACTCAAGACTTTTGGAATACAGTGAATCTCATCACAAATCCAAGATAGTATATACGGAGCTACAGGGTGTGGTATTTGCCCTGCTGGGTTTTGATCTTGCTTTTTTCCTTTCCTTGCTATATTCCATTCCTCCCCTTTTGGAACAGAAATGCTTATTCTGTACCATTATATGCTAGAAGTATGTAACTTGTGTTTTGTTTACAATTCAGAGGCTACCTCCAGCCCCAGGTAAGATTTTGGACTACTGAACAGTAAGGAAACTTTTAATGTGAGACAGAGAGAGACCTGGCACACCAGGTCCTTTAGCCACTGCAAGTGAACTCCAGATGTGTGCATGTGCCACCTTGTGTATATGTATAACCTTTTGCACAAGTGTCACCTTGTGTGTCTGGCTTATGTGGGTTCTGGGGAGTCCAACTTGGATCCCTAGGCTTTGCAGGCAAGTGCCTTAACTTCTAAGCCATCTCTCCAGCCCTTTTTGTTGTTGTTGTTGTTGTTTTAAAATAGCTTTTATTTTTCTTTATTTATATGGGAGAGAGAAATAGGGAGGGAGAGGGTGGGGAGGGAGAGAGGAGGGAGAAAGAGAGAGAGAAAATGGGGCTGGAGAGATGGCTTAGTGGTTAAGTGCTTGCCTGTGAAGCCTAAGGACCCCGGTTTGAGGCTCGATTCTCCAGGACCCACGTTATCCAGATGCACCAGGGGGGCGCACGCATCTGGAATTCGTTTGCAGTGGCTGGAAGCCCTGGCGTGCCCATTCTCTCTCTCTCTCTCACACACACTCTCAAATAAATAAATAAAAATAAACAAAAAAAAATTTTTTTAAAAAAAAAAGAGAGAGAGAGAATGGGCACACCAGGGCTTCCAGCTGCTGCAAATGAACTCCAGATGCATTTGCCCCCTTGTGCATCTGGTTTACATGGGTCCTGGGGATCCTGAACCTGGGTCCTTTGGCTTTTCAGGCAAGTGCCTTAACCACTAAGCCATTTCTCCAGCCCTTGTTGTTTTTTTTCTTTTGAAGTAGGGTCTTGCTGTAGCCCGATTGACTTGGAATTCACCATGTAGTCTCAGGCTGTCCTTGAACTCAGCAGTTCTCCTGAGTCAGCCTCCTGAGTGCTAGGATTAAAGGCATGTACCACCAGGCCCAGCCAGAATGGAGACTTATTTTATCTCATTTTATTTTATGAGAGAGAGAGAAAGAGAAAGAGAGAGAGAGAGAGAATGAGAGAATTAGCACACCAGGGCCTCAGCCACTGCAATCAAACTCCAGATGTTTGCACCATCTAGTGGGCATGTGCGACCTTGTGCTTGCCTCACCTTTGTGTGTCTGGCTTACATGAGATCTGGAGAGTCAAACATGGGTCCTTAGGCTTCACAGGCATGTGTCTGAACTGCTAAGACATCTCTCCAGCCCCAGCATGGAGACTTTTAAAGACTATGGGGACCTTTGACATTAGACTGAATGTGTTCAGCATCATGAGTTGGCTGTGCAGCCTTTGGAGGTCAGGAGCAGAATACTGTGGTTGAAAGGTAAAATGCTGCCCCATAGGCTCATATATTTGAACACTTAATCATGAGCAAGTGGCACTGCTTGGGAAGGTTTTGGAACTTTTAGAAGGTAGATCCTAACTGGAGGGACTTAGTCACTGCGGGTGGGACCTGAGGTTTTTAGCCTGGCCCACTTCTGGTTCGACTTCCTGATCATGTAGCAAGCTGGCTTCCCACACCTCAGTGTTGTAAATGAAAACAAACCCTTTCTTTCCCTAAGTTGTTTTTGGTCAGGTATTTGTTCTCAGCATTGACATAGTAACCTATAGAATGTTCTCTCTACCCACAATTCCCTGAAGGAACAGCTGGGCTATGGGGCCTGAGAGGTCTCTGGCTTAACCCAGCTCAAGGTCATGGAGCCCCTTGCTTTATGTTACTTGAACAGCCCAGTGCTTCTTCCTAATCTTAGCTGCTGTGACCACTGCTAGGTATACAGTTCCCATATGTTCTGCCACTTACTGAACCATCACTGAGAGGCCCTGCATTGATGATGGCCAAGATCATAGAAAATATGGAGCACAGAAGAGTCTCAGGAGCATCTCTGAGTGTGTGGGAGTGGTGATTGTGAGTACTAACCTACATATACTGATGGGAGAGAACACATGCAAGAAAGATGTAGAAGCTAAAAGTTCAGGGAAACATCGGCATTGAGGCACCTCTAACATCATCATCATTGTAATCAGATTTTAAACTCATAAGGCCAAGTGTGTTCAAGTCCTCAAGAAGACATGAAGGGGGGTGGGGAAATGGCTTAGCGGTTAAGGCATTTGCCTGTGAAGCCTAGGGACCCTGGTTCAATTCCCCAGGACCCACGTAATACAGATGTACAAAGTGGCACATGTGTCTGGAGTTCATTTGCAGTGGCTGGAGGCCCTGGCATTCCCATTCTCTCTTTCTCTCTATCTGCCTTTTCCTCTCTCTCTCTCAAATAAATAACTTTTTTTTTTTTTTAAGAAGAAGACATGAAGGGGCTAGAGAGATGGCTTTGTGGTTAAGGCACTTGCCTGAGAAGTCTAAGGATCCAGGTTCGATTCCCCAGTACCTGTCTAAGCCAGATGCACAAGGTGGCGCATGTATTTGGAGTTCATTTGCAGTGGCTGGAGGCCCTGGCATGCCCATTTTCTCTCTATGTCAAATATTTCTCTTTCTCTCAAATAAATTAATATTTTTAAAAAGAAGACATGAAACAAATGGTACTTTCTTACAGGGGATACAAAATGCTATAGTCATTTTGGGAAACAGTTTGGCCTTTTCTTTAAAAGTTAATCACACACTTGTATGAGTCAGCAATTCTACTCTCAGGTCTTCACCCTAAAGAAATGAGAGTATGTGATTATAGAAATCCTTCTTTAATCCTTCTGAAAGTGTTTATAATGTGATTAAAAGTATCCCTAATGAGAAGTCACTCAGATGTTCAACCACTGGTGAGTAGATGAAATGTATGTGTTTATATAATCTGTTACATTCATAACCAAAAGAAAATACAACTTGAATCTTAAAGACAATGTACTTACTGACAGAGCCAAAAATTTTTCCTTTTTCCCATGATGGGATAGAAAAGGCTCCAATGTCTCCAAAGTATGTGCAGTTTCCAAAGTGCTGCACCAGAAGCAGTGGGCTGGTTGCCAGGCAGCAGGGTTCAGAGCATTGATGAACATCAAAGAGCACAAGGGCATTTTTCAAGTGAAGGAAACGTTCTCATACTTGAAGTTGGGGTGGTTGAATGTTTCAAAATTTTTCTCAAACTTACCAAGCTATGCAAGCAATTAGGTAAATTTGATCACTTACAATTCATTCAGGAGTAAAAGTCTTTAAATATTGCGTCACAGTAAAAAGTGGGGAGGGAACGAAGGAGGGAGAGAATGGATGTTCCAGGGCCTCCAGCTACTGAAAACGAACTCTAGAGGCATGCACCACTTTGTGCATCTGGCTTTCTGTGTGTACTGGGGAATCAAACCCAGGTTGTTAAGCATTGCAGACAAGCACCTTAACCGCTGAGCCATTTCTCCAGCCCAGTAAAAGTCTTTAAAAAGAAGACAACTTTAATCCCAGCACTTGGGAGGCAAAGGTAGGAGGATCGCTGTGAGTTTGAGGCCACCCTGAGTACATAGTAAATGCCAGGCCAGCCTGAGCTAGAGTGAAACCTTACCTCAAAAAACTAAAATAAATAAATAAGACAACTACAGAAAGTCTAAAAACTGTTCCGTGAACTCCCTTTGGTTAAGTGTCCTGTGCATCAGTAGTACTGAAAAACCACACAGAGGCATGTATGCAGCAGGAGCATAATAATGCATTCACCCCCCCCCCACCCCCCAGTGGAATTAACAGGCACTAGTCCTCCTGCATTGAAGGAAAGGGCTCTTCTCTAACTCCAAACTGAACATTATCTTCGTCTGCCCCCTGGTGTCCACAAGTGGGCAACACAAAAATTTCCATGTTGACTGCTTTCATGGCGCATGATTTGTTATGCTTGGTCTTCAACATAATGCATGAAAGGACTTTGCCAACAGTGGTGTCCCTGGAAGTCAAAGGTAGGGTTGTGGGAATGAACATCTCAGGGTCTTTAAGACAAATTATCCAGCTACTTAAAGACAGAGAAAAAATGGTTTGGGGACCTCAGAGGCAGGCTGAGCAGTATGTGGTACCTTTGTATCATGACAAAATATTACAGAGAGTTTTTATTGGAGGGGCCAAAGACATTAAGAACAATAATTAAATAAGAATAAAAATTTTTAAAAAATTAGCCATATGACTGGGCGTGGTGGCTCACGCCTTTAATCCCAGCACTCGGGAGGCAGAGGTAGGAGGATCACCATGAGTTGGAGGCCAGCCTGAGATTGCATAGTGAATTCCAGGTCAGTCTGAGCCAGAGCAAGACCCTACCTCAAAAAGCAAAAATAAATAAATAAATAAATAAAAATAAATAAATAAATATTCATATGAAGGTCCAATAGAATAGGAGTGCCACAGATGGCTGGGAGGTACTGGGGCAGGAGACAGGACTATAAAACACAGGAGTGATAAAGAATGGGATCCGGTTAGTTTTCTTTTTCTAAAAATATTTATTTTTATTTGTTTATTTCAGAGAGAGAGAAACAGGCCGATATATATATATATAGAGAGAGAGGGGGAGAGAGAGAGAGAGAGAATGAGAGTGCACCAGGGCCTCCAGCTGCTGCAAATGAACTCCAGATACATGTGTATCTGGCTTATGTGGGTCTGAGGTAATCAAACCTGGGTCCTTTGTCTTTACAGGCAAGTGCCTTAACCGCTAAGCCATCTCTCCAGCCCAAGCTAGTTTTCTTTTACAGGTAGGCAGGTAGGGACACAGGCCCAAGAGAGCATTGCTGACAACCTGCTGTACAAGATTAAGTGGGGATTCCAGATGCAGTCCCAGAGCCCCTCTGTGTCCCGATTCAGCCCTGAGTTGCCACCCATCTCATAACGATTTAAGGGTCTAACTCTGAGGGGGCAGTTTGTGACTGTTTAGGTGAAAAGTAAGCATGTCACATCTCAAGTAAATCCTGGACTGACACTCATGTAAGACCCTGCCACTTTGATGGTCCCTAAGGAGTCAGGCCTGGGTAAAACAGAATGAAATAGGACTCAGCTCTGTGCCCTCTAATGGTTGCCAGTGGTCCTGACCTCAGGAATCCAAGCCCAAGTCTCTTAAACAGGAGTGGGTCAAGAGGATCATCCTGCCTAGAAAGCCTGGGTTACTTCCCAGAGCCTGGCCAGCAGCAGGCAAGGGAGAAGGTCTATCAGGGAGAGGCCATGGGGTAAAGTGAGTGCAGTCTCCTCAGGGCAGATTAGATTCAGGAGGCCTAATGGGAGGTCACTGGAGTCCACACACCAGGATGCCTTGGGATGAGAGGCATCAAAGACTGAACACACCCTGGGCATAGTACCTTCCAGGCTCCTCTTCTGATAAGGGCCAACAGACTGCCTGGCAGGCCCAGAGTACATGCTCTTTGGCCTAGAAGCCAAATTGCTCCTTTGACCCAGGTTGGATGCATGAGAAGGGAACCCAGGGCCTGTGGGATGTGGGGCCAGACTCTTCTGTAATACCCAGGAACAGGAACCTGGCCTGGGTCGCTTTATTCTGGTCAGTGGGGAGGGGGGCACTCAGAGCCAAATGGCAGAGGTAAGGTACTATTACTATTGTTATTATACAATAATAACAATAAAATGGCGAGGAGCAGCTACACCTGCATCAACACAGAGAATGGAAATACCCTTGCCCCTCTGTCTAGAAGCTTCTAACTCACAAGTCCACATACTGGACTGGATCCTTAGTGTTCCATGTTCTCGGACATTTCTGAACCTTCTTGTGTTGCAGATGGCCCATAATGAGTATGCTTTGGGGGGGGGGGTCATTGGGTGGGCACACGTTTCCCAGTCAGTTGGTTTGTCTGCCAGCTCTTCTCCATGGTGTCTCCCCATCTGCAGTATCAGTCTTGCTTCTTCACAATGATGTAACTTTGACCACAATCCCTGTTCCCTGCAGGAGTCTCATCCTGCCCCAGGGGAAGCAGGAGCCCACAGGCCACAGTATCTTCAGCCTCATGGCCTGTATCTGCACTGCCTGGAGGTGTGCTACAGGCAGCATCATAACAGCCCTGCCCCACTCACCCTGGGGAGGAGTTGGGCCAAGGCAGCAGGTAGTAGGGCAAGGGGTGGGCCTGAGAAGGATGCTTCTGCAGGAGAGCTTTACTGAGCAGACAGAGGTCACAGGATGCAGGAAGCTCTGTCCAGCAAGCAAGGGATGGCCACCTCCAAAGAGGCAAAGTGGCTCGTGCAGCCCCTCTGGGAAACCCAGAACCCTCTCCTCAAATCTTGAATCACTGTGTTCACTGTCCTTGTAGCCACAGTCCCATGGGGACGTTGAAGCAGAGAGAAGGGAGCAGAAAGCTGTAACTGGTACTAGCTCAGGATTGCACAGGAGAATGGACCGACCTTTGACCTGGGTGAAGGGAACTGCATGACCGCGCCCCGGAAGCTGTGAGTTTTTCATTCTTCAAACTCCTTGCTTTAGAGACCCAAGTTCACTACCTTCACGGTCCTTCATCCATTATAGTCCCTGTTAAGGACCTGCGTTAGCCCTTCCCTACTCTTTCAAGACTCCTTTTGGTCAAAATATTTTATTTTTGCAAGGGGAGGGAAAGAGAGAGAAGAATGAATGAATGAATGAGAATGGACACACCAGGGCCTCTTGTCACTGCAAAAGAGCTCCACATCCACAGCCCTCTTCCTTATTTTTATTTTATTTTGTTTTTGTTGTTTTACAAGGTAGGGTCTCACTCTAGCCCGAGCTGACCTGGAATTCACTAGGTAGTCTCAGGGCGGCCTCGGACTCAGGGTGATCCACCTACTTCTGCCTCCCAAGTGCTGGGATTAAAGGCGTGCGCCACCACGCCTGGCTCCCTTAGTCTTTTCACTCTTCCCTTTCCGATCGAGGACGAGTTCACAGTTACTCATCCATCTAACAGATATTTAACAAGTGCCTGCTGCACCCTGCTCTGGGAACCTGGCAGGTCACTCCTGGGCCTATGGTTCCACGAGGGAGGCAGGCGCAACAGCGGGAAATTTCCCAATTATTCAGCCAGCCGAGATAGCAGGACGCAAGCCTAGACGCAGCCTGTTCTTCCGGAAGAAGTGATATCAAGGTTCAAAGTCATCCTTTAGTGCCTTCATCAAATGGCACTGGGCTCTGCCTTTCAGCTCCCCACCGGGTCGCACGACCTCGCACAGCCAGAGTCCCTCAGGAGTCCCGCAGGGATTCTCGCGAACTCCTGGACGCGCCGCCTTGTCCCTTACGCGACCCCGTAGTCACACCACGCCCTCTTTCGTGCCCAGGAAGCGCTCCCGCAGGAGCGGAAGTGTACAGCCACTGGGGTGGGCTGCGGCTCCGGGATGGTGGGCGGCGGCGGCAGCGGCGGCGGCGGCGGGGGCGTGGGCGGTGGTCTCCTGGAGAACGCGAACCCGCTCATCTACGAACGCTCCGGGGAGCGGCCGGTGACGGCGGGCGAGGAAGACGAGCAAGTGCCGGACAGCATCGACGCCCGCGAGATCTTCGATATCCGCCGCTACCGGGGTCTTGGGGGCTGAGGGTAACCGGGCAGAGGAGTGTCCCAGCCCAGCCAGGCATGACTGGCGGAGGGTGTGAGTGGGCAAAAAGGTAGAGTCCCCTTTCCTTCACTTGACACATCTTATTCGCTCCATCAACGACCCGGAGCATCCACTGACGCTAGAAGAATTGAACGTAGTAGAGCAAGTTCGGGTTCAGGTGAGTCACCGGGGGTGTCCGAGGGGAGCAGCTTTGCTGGAGCACGCAGAAAGGTTCCACTGTACATCGGGGGCTGGCGTTCTCTCCGTTCTCCTCTTTGAACAGGAAGGTTGTTTGGGAGCATTTTGTGGATGCTTACCCAAAACAACCAACTAAGCAAAGGGATGGGGTGGCCTTGTGATCTTTGACGTCTCTCCCATCCTCCAGGTTAGTGACCCCGAGAGCACAGTGGCGGTGGCCTTCACACCTACCATCCCGCACTGTAGCATGGCCACTCTTATTGGCCTGTCCATCAAAGTCAAGCTTCTGCGCTCCCTTCCTCAGCGGTTCAAGGTGAGTTGGAATTGAGCCCCAGGAATGAAGCAACGTCGAGGGTCTGCTACTGAGGAGAGGGGTCAGGGAAAGCATGGACACTGAGAGGATATCAGAAAAGAGTACGGAAGGATCCCACCAAGTGGTGTGAAACTGACAGGAAAGTCTCCAAGTTAATATGACAACAAGAATAAAGATCTCAGGCTGGGGAGATGTCCAGTGGTTAAAGGCATCGGCTTGCAAAACCTCCCAGCCAGGTTCAGTTCCCCAGAGCCCGTGTAAAGATGGATGCAATAAGTGGCTGAAGTTCGTTTGCAGTTCAAGAATCCCTGGTGTGTCCCCCCCAACACAGATGAAAACTTTTTTTTTTTTTTAAGATTTGTTATTTGCTACAGACGGAGAGAGAGGGAGAGAAAGAGAGAATGGGCATGCCAGGGACTCTAGCTACTCGACGCATGTGCCACCTTGTGCATCTGGCTTAGGTGGGACCTGGAGAGTGGAACCTGGGTTCTTGTGCTTCCTAGTCAAGCGCCTTAATCACTAAGCCATCTCTCCAGCCCATGAAATTAAAAAAAAAAAAAAAAAAAAAAGGATCTGAGCTGCAGAGATTGCTCAGTGGTTAAGGCACTTATCTGCAAAGCCTAACGACCCAAATTAGATTCCCCAGTACCTATATAAAGCTAGATGCACAAAGTGGCACTTGCATTTGGAGTTTGTTTGCAGGGGCCCTGGCATGCCCATATTCATTTATTCGTTCATTCTTTCCTTTCCCCTTGTAAATAAATAAATAATACAAAAAAAGAATAAAGATCTGAACTGAAAACTAGTAATGGAGCTATAGTGATGGCTCCGAGGTTAAAGGTGCTTACTTGTAAAGCCTGATGATCAGGGTTCATTTTCCCAGTATCTCCCTAAAGCCAGACATACAAAGTGATTCATTCTCTCCCTCGCTGCCCTCTGTCAAATAAATAAATAAATAAACGTATTTTTTTTTAAGTAGTGAGAAGTGTGTCAAGAAGGGTAATGGGGATTTCTGTGTGTGTGTAAATTTGGATTGGGGATGGAGCACAGGCAAGCCTGTCAACAATCAACAATACTGACAGATTTGTTGGGTAGAGATTGAGTGGCTACAGGTGGGCTTGGGGTGCATTGGAAGAGCCAGAGTCCAGAAGAGAGGTTGGAAGGAAAGATGGGTTGGAGGTGATGTCTGAGGGGCTGGGGTAGAGGGGACAGAAAAGTAGGCAGGTGGGTAATTGCTCAGACTCAAGTTGTCTTCCTCCCAGATGGATGTGCACATTACACCTGGGACCCATGCCTCGGAGCATGCAGGTAAGTGTGGGCTGGAGGTAAGAGTGTTGATTTGAGGCACTAGGCTTCTTGAATATTCCTCCTTGCCACAGTTTATTGGACAAGATTGGGGGTGAAAGTGTAAGACTCTTCAATTAAAATAGGATCCTAGAGCCAGGCATGGTGGCACATGCGTTTAATCCCAGCACTCAGGAGGCAGAGGTAAGAGGATCACTGTGTGTTAGAGGCCAGCCTGGGACTACACAGTGAATTCTAGGTCAGTCTGGGCTGAAGAGAGACCCTACCTAAAAAAAAAAAAAAAAAAAAAAAAGAAAGAAAAGAAAAGAAAAGAAAAGAAAGGAAAAGAAAGAAAAGATCCTAGATTGAAGCTAGTTCTGTTTCCTGTAAACTCCCTGCATGCTCATTGTCACTGTCAGGCTTCAGCAGTGCTGGGAGCAGGCAAGAGTAGCCTTGGGAGGATGGGTCTCAAGCAGGAGAGTGTAGGCTCGAGTGATTGGGATAGCATGACTTACATTTGGGGGTCCTGGAATGGAGGAGACAGGAGAGCCAAATTGGTGTGGATGTAGCCTATACTCAGAGGTGGGCTGGCTAGTGGACTGGCCCCGTGTTTGCTTTGACCCTACCTTTCTTACCCTCCTGACTACCCAGTGAACAAACAGCTTGCAGATAAGGAGCGAGTGGCGGCTGCGCTGGAGAACACCCACCTGCTAGAGGTTGTGAATCAGTGTCTGTCAGCCCGCTCTTGAGCCTGGCTTTTGGTCTCAAGCCTGCACACTGGTGTCCTGGCCCAAGCTCCACCTAGAGCTCATGGCTCTGTTTTCTTGAATCACTGGCAATGAGAAACCAACATTGTGCATTTTGTAATAAACCCTTAATTTATATTCACTTCCCAGGTTGCCTGAGTGTCTTTTATCTTTGTAGAATTATGTGGAATGGGGAGGGGTAGTGTAGAATTATGTGGAATGGGGAGGGGTAGTGTAGTAGTGAGTGCCTTCTCAGTGTGAATCCACTGGTGTAGTTCATTATTTCTAAAAGCTCTGGTGTTTTGATTAGGGAAGTTGCAAGTACAAAATAGTGACAGGTTTGGTTACCCGGTACCCAAGTAAAGCCAGATGCACAAGTGGCACATGTGTCTGGAGTTCATTCACAGTGGCAGGAGGCCCTGATGTGCTCATACTCTCCCCCTTCTCTCTCTTGTTCTCTCTCTGTCAGACTGCCTCTCTCAAATAGATAAAATATAAAAATGAAAGAATAATAAATAAATATACTTGGACACCCAGTACCACCAGTAGATTCAATTCAGTAGATTTAGGTGACCTGTTGCAACATTGGCCTTATTTATGTGTGTTTATATAATACATAATATTTTTAGAGCAGTGTACAGAAACATGACCCTTCACTTTAAAACACCTGTGTCCTACATCTATAAGCCTTTATAACCATAATTCTTTCATCTAGCAAAAAGGAGGGAAGTTCCTCAATACTGTCTAAGATCCAGTCTTACAGACATTTCCCAGAAGTGGTTATCAGGCCCAGTCAAGGTTTATGTATTGCATTTGTTTATTTCCATTTAGCTTCTATAGTTTTCTCCCCCCCCCCACTGTGTTGTCAGATTTCTATCATTACAACAAATACCTAAAGTAAGCAACTTATAAAGAAAATGAGTTTATTTTGATTCATAGTTTTGGAGGTCATCAGTCCATGGTTAGTTGACCCTGTTGCTTTGGAACCTGGCTGGGTGCTTGTCATATGTTCTTCCCTCCTGCCATTTTGGTTTCTGTGTGTGGCCCAAGCTAGATTTGAACTCACTGTGTAGCCCAGCTTACCTGGGACTCCCAGTCCTGCCTCAGCCTCCTGAGTATTGGGATTATACATGTGAGCCACCATTCCTGGCTTGGCAAATCAGTTTTGAGGGCTAGCTAACACTGAGCCTGCCCTGAGTGTGGGCATTGGAAGAGGGCTTTACATTTACTGCCTCGGAGTCAGTACTCCATCTAGCCCTGTGCAGTGGTTCCCAGTTTGCAGGTGAGAAATGAGCTTTTAGAATAGTTTCCTGAAGACTTCCAGCTGAGTAAATAAAGGTGCTACTCAACTGGCAGGGGGCGCTGTGGGCTCCACAGAAGGGCCTAAGCCCACCCCAGACCCCAGCTGTTGTCTTCACAGTTCCCTCTGAGCAAGTGTGTCCTGGCCACCTGATGGCTGAGGCCATGCTGAACCATGTGACTGCCCAAGACCAAGGAGATGAGGCTGTCAGTCCATGACACTGAATTTCATCATTGGTGATATGTAGTGAAGCTAGGGAAATCTCTTGGGACTGCTCTGTGCAAATATAAACTGGCCTTGGGCTTATCTCAGATGATCTTCCAGGCACTGGATCCCCCATTTCCACATATGAGGCAGCTGAATGTTTCAGAGATACAAGTGACCCACCGGGGTGATTAAGCCCAAGGAGTCTTCCTGAGCTGCAGGCCTCACCACATGTGAGCCTCTGCCTGCCAGGCCCCATGTGTCTGAAGTGGCCACGGTGAAGTGGGGGAGAGCATCGCATGGTAGACAGGTGTTGCTGAGTCATTTTATTGGCTCTTCTGGTGGCCAGGCCACAGTGGATGAGGGACATCAAGTGGCTAGCCTTTTGGAGAGTCCCCTTGACAGTCTTGACTCATCTGTGCCTGGTCCCTGGATGCTTGCAGGACACCATCTGTGCATTCTGGACCAGCACCAGAGGAACTTTCTGGAACCCCAGTGGCTGTATGAGGACGCAGTGGTATGCATGTATCAGGTGGTTTAAGATCTCTGAAACCCTCCATCAGGCACATCTGGCCTCTGCTATTTCTGGCCTGTGAACCATCAGGCCTTGGTTACTATATCTACACATTTATATTTATATACACATTAGGAATAACAAATCATAGCTAAATGAGATTGGCCCAGGGATCAGATGACATATGAACACACATAGCTATGTCTATTTTGGCTTATCCTGCACAAGGGTCTGAATTCCACCTTGGAATAGAGCAGAGGCCCGAGGGCATGGGGGCTGTGGTGTAAGGAGGGGTGGGGACTCAAGTCAAGCTGCATTAGGTACTTTTCTCATTGCTGTGACAAAGTACCTGACAAGCAACGTAAGGGAGAAAGGATTTATTTTGGCTTACAGTTGGAGAGGATACAACCTATTACGGGGGGAAGGCATGGCCTCAGAAGTGTGAGGCAGCTGGTCGCGTTGCACCTGTAGTTGGACAATAAAGAGATGAATGTTGGTGCCCACTGTCTTTCTCCTTTTCTCTTGAACCCCAGCCCATAGACTAGTGCTGCCCACATTCAAGATGGGTCTTGAGGTGGCGGGATGGCTCAGCTGTTAAGGTGCTTTCCTGCAAAGGCTAAGGACCCAGGTTCAGTTTCCCAATACCAATGTAAAGCCAGATGCTCAAAGTGGCACATGCACCTGGAGTTCATTTATAGTGGCTTAAGGCCCTGGTGCACCCACATTCATTCATTCATTCATTCTCTACCTCCTTGCAAATAAAATTAAAAAAAAAAAGATGGGTCTTCCTTATTTACAGCTTTCTGTAAACACTATCGTAGACACACTCAGAGGCATGTTTCTATGGTGATTCTAAGTCCAGTTAAACTGGCAATGAAGATTAATGACCAGCCAAATTCTTTTTTCAACATTTAGTCATCTCAGGGAAGAGGAGAGAGCTTGGGGGTCCCACAAAGAAGAAATGGGGGTGGGGAAGAATTACCTGTATTTTTTGTGGAATCTCTAGCCTCCTGGGTAAACCATCATTGTAAAGAAAGTGAAGCAGAAGCAAGAGACAATCTATGGATTCACTCAACCTACCCCATCCAACCAAGGCTGATGGGAGTAGGTGTGCCTGCTAAGATGGTAGCATGTATCAGTCCTGAGCCACTGCCAGGGAGACATTATCCTGGTCTACACAGAATGAAACTGAGGCTTGGGCAAGACAAATGGGCAGAGGTGAAACTGCTAGTGGGGGACAGAGGGTCCTAGGGCTGGTTCCAGCCATAGTTTGTATCTTCTGGGCAGCCAAGTTCAGCCAAGAGACCTGGGGTGACCTGGTAATGAGAATGGAACTGTCTCAAGGTCATGTCCTGATATTGGATCCTAGGGCTTCTGGTTATACCTAGACTTGTGATGATGTTCTTTGGTCTGTTGAGACAGTCACCAGAATGCCTGGGGTCTGAGTGGCCCTGTGTGGATGCTGTTTCCTTGGCAATGAAGACACACTGCTGAAGTCAAAAGCTCAGATTACAAGAGGGGAAAGCCAGGCCTGTTTCCCTGCATAGCCCCTGCTGGGAAGGTTCATAGCTACCCCCACACCTATTTTCTGCCAGACACTCTTCTGGGACACCTAAGGGTTCTTTCCAGCCATACAGTGCGTGGGGGAGGGGTATTCATAAATAACTAGCCAGGATTCCTGATGGGAAGCAGTATGCTGTCTCTAGAAACATCTGTCCTGTGAGGGAAGGCTGAGCCCATGACTGTCTCTTACCACTGAATTTTATCCAAAAAGCCAAAGCCAGCATGGGGTGTTCAGGCTGTCATAATTACCTTCCACCATTAAGAGAATGCCTATGCCCCTCAGCCTAGTTCCTGCCTACTTTGGGGACCCCAAGAGCAAGAAGGCCCGGCATGGACCTTTCCAGTATAACCTTACCTAGCCAGGTTCTCCTCAATCCAAGGTCCTCTTAGGTGTTGCCAAGGAAACTGGTGCAGCAGTTAGAAAGTCTGGCCCAGGTCTCCATGACAACCTGCTATGGCCTACTAGGGTCGTCTATCAGTGATGTCACCTAAGCCTCAAGTGGATGCCCTCTCACCTCATTATAATCAAACGTCAGAATCTGATAGCAAGTCTGTCTCAAAGTACTTCACAGCCTGTCCACCCCCAGTTCTCCCCTAAGAGATGAGCAAGAGGGGAAATAGGTCATGATGCCCAATTTATGGCTATGTACCCTGGGGCTGGGAGAGCCAGAGCCAGAGCCAGAGCCAGAGCCAGGACTAGACAGCCTCCCCATATCCTCTCCTTCCCTCCGAGCACCCTACCCAGTTCTTGCCCGACATTGGAGAGGGGTGAGCTCTGGGCAGTGGTGGCTTTGACCTTTCCCACTGCTTGCCTACACTCTGCATTTATGTGTCCTGTGTAGTGCATTGAGCAGAAGGTCCAGTCTGGGGCTAGGGAAGCACAAAGAACCTGAAGACTATGAAGGGGGTAGCTCCTGGTGTCCCACACTGTCAGCCTGGATCTCCCCAACCCTGGGCAACCTCCAGCCCAGGAGCAGAATAGCCAAGGCAGATATTTTTAGCAGAGTTGCTGGCAGCTGCTTGGCAATGCTAGGAGGTGGGGTGGGGACTGAGTTCATCTTTTCCCTTCTCTGGACCTGTCTTCCCTCTGCCGAATACAAGCTAGGCACTAACAGAGGATTCCCCTTCCCCAGATACCCTCTCAGAGCTCCCCGGGATATTGGGTAACCAGCCCCTCACCCTGAAGGGACAGTCTTCTTCAGGAGAATCTTCCCACTCCCCAGAACACAGAGGGGGATAAACTAGTTGAAGCTAGAGTAAGTGTTGCATAAGTGTTGAAGGTTAGAAAGACCAGTTTAGGACCCCCTAAATTCTAGCTACAATCTGGACCTGTGAGGAGTGGGTGTTAAGGCCTGGGAGTGTTGAGTCCATAACTGGCCTACTGGTTTGGGTAAAGGACAGTCCTGAGCCAGGAAAGGGAGAATTCACTCTTAAAGGGCCAGACCTAATTTTCCCCAGAGGGAGTGGTGCTTGGCTGGTCCAGTTTACCCGCCTGTATCCTCCCCATCACGCTCCTTCTCAAAACACACTCCCGCTCTTCCCTCCCTTTTCTCAGCTACCTGCCCCGCCCCCGGCGGGTGTGAGGTCCTAGAAGGAAGGTGGGGGATTCCCGGGGGCGGGTAGACACGTCAGCCCCGCTGCGGCGCGGACCGGGGACAGGAGCGGGGGCGGGATGGGGGCGAGGGCGGAGGCGGGCGGAGGTTTAAATAGGCTGCCCTCGAGCCGGGACCCAGAGCCAGCCCAGGGGCTGTGGAGGCAGCAGAGCCAGGCTGCACCGGCGCCAGCGACAAGGGTCCAAGTGTCTGAACCCAGATCTGCCAGTGGGTTGGAGCCCGGATCCCGGTCCTGACCGCGTCTGTGTGCGAGTGGTTGAGTATTTGGGTGAGGGATGAATAGGCCAGGCCCAGTTGGGTCAAGGATTAAGGGCGCAAAGGCCCCGCTGGCTGGCAGTGGGTACCAGAGAGGGTTAGGGCAGGTCCTCTGGCCCGAGCATCTTTCTTGACTCCCGGGTCCTGCCTCTTCCACAACCCAGGTTGCCATCTCTCTGTTCCTGGTTGCCCAAGACCCCGTGGGACGCGATGACCCTGAATGGCAACGGCAGCGCAGCGGGTGGGAGCCGCGGCGCGGGCCGGGAGCGCGAGCGCCGTCGGGGCAGCACCCCCTGGGGCCCCGCGCCCCCGCTGCACCGCCGGAGCATGCCGGTGGACGAGCGCGACCTGCAGGCGGCGCTCACGCCCGGCGCCCTGGCAGCCGCTGCGGCCGGAAAGGAGACCCAGGCTCCCAGGCCCGACTGGCCCGAGGGCGGCTCCTCCGACTCGCTCAGTTCGGGAGGCAGCGGCTCGGACGAGAGCGTCTACAAGGTGCTGCTGCTGGGAGCGCCCGGCGTGGGCAAGAGCGCTCTGGCACGCATCTTCGGTGGCGTGGAAGATGGGTCCGAAGCAGAAGCGGCAGGTGAGGGCATCCGGCTGTTCAAGGAGAGGGGGGGGGGGTCCCAGAGTGGGGAAGGGGCACTGGAAGGCTGGGACCCTGGACTGAAAGTGACAAATTCAATGGGATTTAGGACTCCTTCAGAATTATTTCTTTACCTTCCCATTTCAAGATGGGGAAAGGAAGCGAAAAGAGCCACTGCTAACTGTCCTCATACCGCTCCCCTCTTGGCCACATGCTAGTCCTTGGTAGGGAAGAAATGCCCAGAATAGAAGACCCAAAGGTTGGATATGACTTTTCTGTGGCATGGAGGCAGGACGTTCCTCCCTGCTACAGCTGGCAAGAACACAACCAGAGGGAGTGTCTAAGAGAGGAGCCTGAGGTGGCCAAGGTCTTTAGGGAGTTGTGACAGTCAGTATTCCAACTCCAGCTACTGTGATCACAGTTACGCTGGGCCCAGACAGCAGGAGGGCAAGGAACTCTGAAGTGGACACCCAGGGCATTGTTGGCTTGGGGGCAAGAAGGTGGAGGTCAGTTGTACTATGCCCTCTAGCCCTAGCTCCGGGCCTTGTCACTTCTGTTGCCCATAGCAGCCACCTACAAGTGCAGGGGAGCATTAAGGGGGCTCTGAGTACAAGTGGGAGGGTGTGGCCAGAATGGGAAGCTGGACAGTGAGGGTTTTGTTTTGTTTCGTTTTTTGAGAGACAGAGAGCAAAAATGGGCATGCCACTGCCTCTAGCCACAGCAAACAAACTCCAGATGCATGTGCCACCTTATTATGCATCTGGCTTACATGGGTACTGGGGAATTGAACCTGGGTCCTTAAGCTTCTCAGGCAAGTGCCTTAACCACTAAGCAATCTCTACAGCCCCAGTGAGGGCTTTTCACAACAAACTGGTAACCTGATTTTTGGCCGTCTCCTGCTTAGGGCACACGTATGATCGGTCCATCACAGTGGATGGAGAAGAAGCATCACTCATGGTCTATGACATTTGGGAGCAGGTAGGATGCAGGCTTGGACCCCAGGTGGAGGGTGGAGGAAGAAATGAGTGGGAGTAGAGTCCCACCAGGAGTGACAGGCTTCTGTAGGGGCACGAAGACTGCTGAATAAGTATGTGTGTGTTCTAGGATGGGGCCCGCTGGCTGCCTGGTCACTGCATGGCTATGGGAGATGCATATGTCATTGTGTACTCAATAACGGACAAGGGCAGCTTTGAGAAGGCCTCAGAACTTCGAGTCCAGCTGCGTCGGGCACGGCAAACAGACAATGTGCCCATCATTCTTGTGGGCAACAAGAGTGACCTGGTGCGCTCTCGTGAGGTCTCCGTGGACGGTAAGCAGGCAGAGGGTCAGGAAAGGGAGGGAGATCCTGGCTGGGCTGTGAGCCAGTCAATCTTGGCTCAACTTGAGTCTCTGGGGAGCATCAGTGGCTAAAAATGTTCAGGAAGAAAACTTGGTGGAGGTGGGGATGGGGGCTGGTGGCTGCTGCTGGTCTACATGGCTCCCAAAGGCCTGACAGGGCTGAGGAAAGAACAAGATCTGCTAGGGGAGCTTATACACCTCTGGGCACACTTCTCAACCGCTCCTTTGGCCCTGGCTTGACAGGTGTTTGGGAGTGTGTGTGGGGGGGGGGGAGGGGGGAGAAGATGGAAGAGCATTCAGGGAATCAAGCTGGAAGTCAGAGCCTGATTTCAGAGTGAGCCTGGCTGATCCCTGGGCCCCATGCCCCATGCCCTAACACTGACCACTTCAGAGGAACTCAGTGGTGATTTGATCACATTGCTCCCACCCTGCCATCATAATGTAACATCAAATCATAAGACACTAGGCTATCAAATAGTTTGTTGTTGGTTTTTTTTTTGTTTTTGTTTTTGTTTTGTTTTGTTTTTTGAGGTAGGATTTTACTTTAGCCCAAGCTGACCTGGAATACATTATGTAGTCTCAGGGTGGCTGCAAACTCACTGCAGTCCTCCTACCTTTGCCTCCCAAGTGCTGGGATTAAAGGTGTGTACCCCAATGCCTAGCCCAGACCTTTTTTAAAACCTCTGATTTTTTTATTGTTTTATTTATTTATTTACTAAATATAGAGGGTCAGAGGATGAGGGTCAGAGAGAAAGAGTGCACCAGGGCCTCTAGCCACTGCAAATGAACTCCAGATGCATGCACCACCTTATGCATCTGGCTAACATGGGGCCTGTAGAATCTAACCTGTGTCCTTAGGCTCAGAGACAAGCACTTTAATCGCTAAGCCATCTCTCCAGCCTTAAACCTCAGATTTTAAATAAATGAATGTCACCATTTGTGGGCCATCATTCTGGGGACTTCTTAAACTCTGTAGGCCCATTCGGCCTAGGGAATGGCCTAGCAATACCTGAGACCTTCAGTATGGGAGCTAGGGTTCCTGTGCTTCTGGAAAGGATCCAGAAATCCCTTTTTTGCTTTGTGGGAGGATTCACTAGTGGTAGCTGCCAAAGGCCAGGATTTGAGTGTGTGTGTGGGGGGGGGGGTCTCACTCTTTGTTTATTGGTTCATGCCTGCCCCTACCATAACAGAGGGCCGGGCCTGTGCTGTTGTCTTTGACTGCAAGTTCATAGAAACATCAGCAGCGCTTCATCACAACGTCCAGGCACTGTTTGAGGGTGTCGTGCGCCAGATACGCCTGCGCAGGGACAGCAAAGAGGACAATGCACGACGGCAAGCTGGTACCCGGCGACGAGAGAGCCTTGGCAAGAAGGCGAAGCGCTTCCTGGGCCGCATTGTAGCACGCAACAGCCGCAAAATGGCCTTCCGTGCCAAATCCAAGTCCTGCCATGACCTCTCAGTTCTCTAAGGTCCCATGTGGGCAGACCATGGACGGGCTGATGGACTGGCCCAGCCAAGTGCCCTAGGTGCCTCAGGGCTGGCCTACCTTCTGTGCTCCTCAGAGCTGCCAGCTGGGTGCAGCCCACGTCATGGTCATGGACAGACTGATAGTGTTGCCCCGAGAGGCAGCTCCCAGTGGCTGATGAGGGCTGGCTCTACAGAGCTGCATGTGCAGGCCCACGTGCATGCCAAGCAGTAGCCCAAGCCAGCCGGTGATTGGGACTCTACCTTTCTTCACCTGGGTGTATGTGCCCTGGAGGGAGGCTGTTCAGTATGGTTGCTATTTGTTTATATGCTGATTTTTGTAATAAAGACTATTTCCTGACAAATCACTCTGTTGACTGTCTCTCCCATCTGGGGGCTTTAGGAAAAGGAAGAGCTTCTGAAAGTGAGAAATCAGGGCTCTATGCCCACACAGCCTAGTGTGTAGTTTTCATGGTCCCAGTAATTGACCTGGACATAGCCAGCCGGATGGAGGGGATAGAGGAGTAGCCTGGCCTGTGGGTGGACGGTGGGACATCCAAGGAACAAGAGGAGACAAAAACCCCCTCCCATCCCACTGTCCAGATCCTTCTGCACTGGGGCCTGGCATTGGCTAGCTAACTGAGATTTCTATTACTCTCCATACATGAAGAGAAAACTGAGGCTGCCCAAAAGAACACAACTTCCTTTTGGATTCCACAGCCCTACAAGAATGCAAGGTCTGTCTCTACCTCTAATATTTCTACCAGCTCCATCCTGACTGGCTGGGAATCATCTGAGGTGGGGTCGGGGTGGGGAGACTTCAGAGAAGGTGTGTGGCTGGTGTTTCTTTACAAGTGGGAATGAGAGGCACTCAGGCATTGAAAATTCCCCCACTTACTGGATGAGGTTGGGCCCCTGGGGAGGAGGGAGTTGACTGTTTTCTCCTCTGATTGGCCAGCCTAATGTATTGGCTAATTTGTCTTTGGCAAGAATAGCTTCTTGGAGCCCTCTCCGCCTAGAACGCAGATCTTGCATTTGTGTAGGAAGGTATTCCTATGTAGCTGCCTCCCCACCCATCTACACCCATTAAGTTCCCCAGGCTGGTGTTTTTGTTAGTTTTTTGAGGTAGGTTCTCATTCTAGCCCAGACTGACCTGGAATTCACTGTGTAGTCTCAGGATGGCCTCAAACCCATGGCAATCCTCCTATCTCTGCCTCCTGAGTACTGGGATTAAAGCCATGCACCACCACACCCAGCCCCAGGCTGACTTTTAACTTTAAAATTTTATTTATTTATTCTATTTTATTTTATTTTGAGAGAGAGAGAGAATGGGTGTGCCAGGGCCTCTAGCCCCTGCAAACGAACTCCAGATGTGTGCACCACCTTGAGCATCTGGCTTAAGTGGGTCCTGTGGAATCAAACCTGGATCTTTGGGCTTCATTAAAGCAAGTGCTTTAATGCCTTAGCCATCGCTCCAGCCCTGGCTTTAAACTTTTGATAGCCTGCCTCGGCCTCCTGAGTAGATGGAATTACTGACCTTACATTGTGTCAGAGTTTGTCTATAGTACTCCATGCTGATCTACAGTTTCATCCTTCTGTAGTTTCAGTTACCCTTGATTAACTATAGCCTGCCTGAAAATATGAAATGGAAAATTCCAGCAATAAACAACTCAGGAGTTTTAAATCACATGATGATTTGAGTAGCATGATAAAATCTCAAACCATTTGTTTCTATGCCCTGGATGTGAATCATGCATTACCTAGAGGTTCCATACTATATCCTACCAGTGAGTCACTTAGAAGCCAGTTATTGGATTAACCATCCTGGTATCACCATGTTAGTCACCTGAGTAGCTATAGAGTAGTGACACTGGCAATTCAGATTTGACAAAGAGAAGCTGAGAAGTGTTTCCTTTAAGTAAAGGGATGTGTAGGCAGAAATACAGAATTCACAGGATTTGGTACTATCCACGGTCCAGGTATGCAGTAGAGGTCTTGGAGTGTCATTCTCATAGATTAAAAAAGGGTTATTACAGGGCTGGAGAGATAGCTTAGTGGTTAAGGCATTTGCCTGCAAAGCCAAAGGATCCTGGTTTGACTCTCCAGGACCCACGTAAGCCAGATGCACAAAGTGGCACATGCATCTGGAGTTCGTTTGCAGTGGCTGGAGGTGCTGGTGCACCCATTCTCTCCTCTCTCTCAAATAAATTTCATATATATATATATACATATATGTATGTATATATATATATATATATATATGGTATACATATGATATATATTATAATATATATTATTATATATAGGCTATTACACATGGTTTCAGGAAAGAGTATCACCATTTGATAGATGGAAGGTGGCTGTGTGGTGACTGTTATATAAGTCTGTTCATTTCTAAGGCCTGGAGGCAGCCTGGGATAGCTTCTGAGAAGATCCCAGGCCAGAATTCACATGTTCCTTCATTCCACAGACCCCTGAAAACCATTGAGACCTGGTTAGAACCTCAATTGAAGCTTATTCAATGGCAAGGAGGTTCGAAGGCAATTCCTCAGTGTGTATGTGAGAGGAGACCTCTGAGAGTTCCCTACATGCTCCTCAGGGCTGTATTAACTGTTCAAAGCTGCTGCTGCTTCCCCACACACTGGAAGACATGCTCCCAGGCCTGCAGGGGAATCTCAGCCTTCCTGGCTCTGTTACTTACTGGCTGTACAACCCTGAGCAAACCACTTACCCTTTCTGTGTCTCAGTGTGTAACATGGGGACAGTACCTGCTTCACAATGGAGTGGGTGAAATAATGAAGGTGTGTGCTCAGAGCAGTGATGGATGTTCAATATGTGTGAGAACTCCTTTAACAACTTTAAAATTTTGTTTATTATTTATTCATTTGAAAGTGACACGCAGAGAGACAAAGAGGCAGATAGAGAGAGAGAGAGAATGGGCGCACCAGGGCCTCCAGCCACTGCAAACGAACTCCAGATGTGTGCGTCCCCCTGTGCATCTGGCTAATGTGGGTCCTGGGGAATCAAGCCTCGAACTGGGGTCCTTAGGCTTCACAGGCAAGTGTTTAACTGCTAAGCCATCTCTCCAGCCTATCCTTTAACAACTTTTAATAGCACTAATCTGGGTTGGGTGCCCAACTGTCCCTGTGGCAGGCATTTGGCTTGTGACAGGCAGTGGCAGCTGAAGGGTCCTAGCCCAGCTTTCAGCATGACAGGCTAATCAGATATGCCATGAGAAGCCATCAGGGGAGAGAGACCCTATAAAGCTCCAAGGACAGGGAGGGAGAGGAGACTAAGATCTTCCTACCCCTCCCCTCATCTGGCACTCCCAGAGATCAAAGCTTCTGGGTCTGCTTGGCAGGCCTCATGAAGGGCATGGGAGCGGCTGGGGGAGTACCTCTTTGGCCTGCAACTCCTTCCAGGTCAACTAAACTGGTTCCGTCTTCTTTTCTACTCAGAGGCATAAGACAGTCCACTGCCTCAGCCCTGTCAGTATTCAAGAGCCAGTGTGAGGTCTCATTGGAATCTTCAGGGAAGTCACAGGTTTCTGTCCCTAGCCACTAGTCCCACTGATGATAGTCAGACCCACTTTGGGTCATGCATTACTCACCTGCATTTCAGGTACAGCATCCAGTCCTTGTATCAGTTCCACAAGTCACTTTGGAGCATCTGGGGCAGGATGAGGGCAAGATGTTAGCTGGAACCCTAAGTCCTTCCCGGATGAGATTCCCAAGTCAGTGACTAGGAGACAAGCTGGCGTCCTCTACATGAACAGAAGCTGCTCATGGCCTGGGTGCATTGTCTGAGGGGACCTCATCCTAGCCTGTGAGCACATGAGCTTTCCTGGAGAATGGCCTATTTGAGCCGAGCACTAAAACATGAGTAGTTACTCACTGCACTGATGGAGAATGGGAAGCCGCATTCCAGGCACAGGGAACAGTATGTGCAAAGATGTGGCTATAGATGGTCAGCACACAGAGGAGAAGCAGAGCTGAGCCTGAAGACATGGGAAAAGAAGTCATGTCCAAGCTCAGAGGGCCAAGGAGTGCCCACTGGGCTGTGTCAGGGTAGGAGTGCCAGACCAATGATCTGCCCACCTCCTGGGGCTGGCAGTCACGGATACTGAGCAGTTCCAGATCTCCAAAGTCAATGAGTAACTCGGGGGGGCTAGGCGGGGCCAGGCCTGCTGCTATGGGCTCGGTGGCATTTTCCACTCCTGAGTAAGTGTGGCCAAACCGCCTACCTGCTCAAGTGTCCACCTTGACCTGCCCCACCCAACCCTGCCTGCCAGAAGTCCCTGGAAAAGGAGCCTTCTCTCCTGGGAGCTGGACCAAGGGGACTCTTTTGGCTCCAGTGGCTGAGGAGCTGGGAGCTCTTGGGTGAGCAGGGCTGAGGTTGGGAGTGAAAGTATTATACTGTCCTTCTAATGTTTGGGGAAGAATTTCCAAGAGTCTGTCTTGGAGGGGTTGTTGATGTTCTGTGTGTTCAGCTACCTGCTGGGTGCCACAAAATGCCAAGAGGAGATCAGAGCTCCTGCCCAGGAGAAACTCTATGTCTAGAGGGTGACAGTGGGAAACAGGACAGCCCTGAGACCTGACCCAGAAGTCCTCTGTTCCAGAAGGAATCCTCTTGTGGTCAAGTCCTCTATGACCTTGGCCAGGCCTTGCCTGCAACATGAAGAAACTGTAGGAAGTGACCCTCATAGTTCTTTCCAGCTTCAAACTTCTGTGACTTTGGGGGGGGGGCTGTTAGAAAATTACCACTTTGGGATCTGTGAGCTGGGGAGACTATGGCAGGATAGAGACAAGGATTTGGAGGTGAAACACCTATGGAGGCCCTTCTGGGGGTCAAAATCTAGATGGTTGCTCCTGAGACCCTCAGTGGGTTTGGCCTAAGAGCCATAGGCCCTTGGGGGAAGAAGAGTCCATACCGACATCCTTTTGACTATTATGCAATAGAACTCTCCTTCCTACCCATCTGAGCCGGATTCTCACTGCCATGTCCCTCAGGCCCACCCCAGCCATGATCCTCATCTGCCTGTGGCTGCTTTGTCTCTCTGTCTCCAAGGTAAGTTGGATCCTGCTTCTTCTCTCAGCTCCTGGCCTTGGGGATTGGCACTCTTGTGCTCAACTCCACGTGGACCCATCACACTGAGCACAGGAGAAGGAGGGGGCAAGGCAGTTCAAAACTGGGGCTTTGGGTCTGCTGTGGGAGCAGGAACCCCAAGACCAGAGGCTGGTTGGCCCAGGAAAGGGGCAGAAATTTCTTGGTAGGTGCCAGCACCCAGAGGACAAGGTGAAAATTGTCCCACAGGCTTTCCAGGAAGTCCAACCCGCAAAGCTGCATGTGGAAGTCCCTGAAAACTATGGTGGAAATTTCCCTTTGTACCTGTCCAAGGTGAGCCTGGAGCTGAGTGGGTTCCCCCTATCCAAAAGTCTTGCATCTCTTTCCTACCCTCAGCACCCCTCCCTTTTCCTGCTCTGGGTCTCCTTTGAACCTTGCTTTCTGGAGAGTATGTGGATTAGTGTAGCTAGCAAAATTTTAATTCAGAGAAGAGAACTTTGAGTTAAAGAATGGAAGGTTGATAATGGGTGTGGAATGACATGCCGATATTCCTAGCACTGGGAAGGCTGAGACAGGAGGACATGAGTGTGAGGCCAGCTTCAGCCATATAGTGAGAGATCCTGTGTCAAAGAGAGATTATGAGACTGAGAATCCACCCGCTGCACTATATCAAAGAAAGAAAGAGAAGGGAAGGGAAGGGAGAAAAAGTGAAGGAAAGGAGATTGGTGGGGATGCATTGAGCGAGGAATACAAAGGAATGTCTGGCACAGGAGAAAAAGTTCTGCCTGTGAAGCTCAGACCCATCACTTACTGGTTCTGTGACCTCAGGTGAGCACCAGCTCCCTCTGAGACTCAGTTTCCTCACATATAAAATTGGGCCTTAAAAAAAGAAAAATATGATGGAGAATGGAATTTCAAAGGGGAAAGTGTGGGGGAGGAGGGAGGGAATTACCATGGGATATTTTTTTATAATCATGGAAAATGTTAATAAAAATTAAAAAAAAAAAAAGAAAAATAATGCCAGGTGTGTGGCCTACACCTTTAATCCTAGTATTCAGGAGGCAGAGATAGGAGAATCACTGTCAGTTTGAGGCCACCCTGAGACCACATAGTGAATTCCAGGTCAGCCTGGATTACAGAGAGACATTACCTCAAAAACATAAAAAAGAAAGAAAGAAGGAAGGAAGGAAAGAAAGGAAGGAAGGAAGGAAAAAAGAAAGAAAGAAAGAAAAAAAGGAAAAGAAAATAATAATAATAATAATAATAGCCTTTGGGTGAGTAGAGTATCCTCCAGGTCTATCATCCACTTTATTTACTTCTGTTCTCACCCCAGCTACCGCTACCCCATGAGAAGGCTGAAGGCCAGATTGTGCTATTAGGGGACTCAGGCATGACAGTGGAGGACCCCTTTGCTGTAGATCCAGATTCTGGCTTCCTGGTGGCCACCAGAGCCCTGGACAGAGAGGAAAAGGCAGAGTATCGACTGCAGGTATGATGAGGTGAGGTATAAAGGGGGAGCAGATAAGGCAGGGCTGAGGACTTACTACCCTTCCCTTCCAGGTATCACTGGAGTCTGAAGATGGACGTGTCTTGTGGGGTCCACAGCCTGTGATTGTGCATGTGAAAGATGAGAATGACCAGATTCCCCAATTCTCTCAGGCCATCTACATAGCACAACTGAGCCAGGGCACCAGACCTGGTGAGTGACAAGGGCAGCCAGTGTGCAGTAAAATCAGGTGGGCACTGATAAGAGACAATTGGCATAGGGACAAGGCAGCAAAGCCCAGGCAGCCCCTCAAGTTTGTACCATCCTGTACCCTCCCAACCCACTGAGGGTCCCACCTATTCTTAGCTTGTTTGCTCATTTGTGAAAGGAGATGAAAAAGAGGTTACTCCTGAGGCTATCATGGATGTGGAAGGATGGGTCAGGGAGAGTGGGGAGGCATAGGAGACTCCCCATTTCCACCATTCCTTATGAGATATTCCACACCTGCAGGCATACCCTTCCTTTTCCTTGAGGCTTCAGATGGGGATGCACCAGGCACAGCCAACTCGGATCTTCGATTTCACATTCTGAGCCAGTCCCCAGCCCAACCTGTACCAGAAATGTTCCAGCTAGAGCCTCGGCTGGGAGCTCTGGCCCTCAGCCCTGGAGGTAAGCTGAGTGTGATGGAGGAAGGGTCAGGGAATGCTGGGGAGGGGGCTTCTGAGTTGTAAGAGATGGATGGGTTGGAGCTGAGATGAATGAAAGAGGGAAGGACATTCTAGGCCAGAGCTGTACATAAACAGTGGAAATGGGATGCATGGAGACCAGGCAGGAATGGATAGAGAGCCTATAGTTGGGAGACCTGACTGACAGCAGAGAAATCTGATCCTGAGAGTTCAGACCAGAGGAACAAACTGGGACAGAAAAACATGTGAGAGCTGGAGAGATGGCTTAGTGGTGAAGGCATCTGCCTGCAAAGCCAAAGGACCTTGGCTCAATTCCCCAGGACCCATGTAAGCCAGATGCACAAGGTGGTGCATGTGTCTGGAGTTCGTTTGCAGTGGCTGGAGGCCCTGATTCACCCATTCTCTCCCTCCCTCTCTCTCTCAAATAAATTAAAAAAAAAATTTTTAATGTGAATCCTACCTTAACACAGCTAGCCACTGTCATTCATCTGACCTCTAACTACCTGTTCAGCTCATGTGTCCAACACTCACTCATTCACCCACTCTCCCAATCACACACTCTTAAGTCCCATTCATCCATCCAGTTACCCCTCTACTCTTCCAACTGACCATATACCTATTTACCCACTTCTCTATCCTGGCCATCTGTTTACCCCAACCAGTCCACAAACCATTCCCAATGTGGATGGATATGAAAGTGAAGTCACAAACTATCAAGTCCTTGTTGGATGCTCCTGATGGTGCTAAAAGATCCTCTCACTCCTTGGCCAAGAATATGCATAGCTTTGTGTTTGGCACTTGCCAAGAAGAATGCCTTGAGTTTTGTTCTCTGGACCACTGCTCAGTTGACTACTCTATACCTTCTAGGAAGCACCAGCCTGGTCCATGCACTAAAAGGGCCCTACAAGCTACTGGTGCAGGTCAAGGACATGGGAGACCAGACATTAGGCAATCAGGCCACAGCCACTGTAGAGATCTCCATAGTAGACAACACCTGGGTGCCCCTAGAACCTGTCCATCTGGCAGAGAACCTCAAAGTCGTGTACCCACACCGCATTGCACAGGTGAGTAGGTAGCCATCAGTAGCTGAAAGAGCCTCGTGGCTGGTACAGCTGGTCCTGAATTTCAAGGATGCTTGGGAGGAGGGTCTGGGACCCAGTTGATCTGCACTCCTATCTCTGCTTCTTTTTTTTTAAATCACTTCTCACTATGGCATGGGTGGTAAGACCTGGGACAAATCCACAGTCCTTCACCTGCCAGCCTCTGGTAGATGTGGCTCTCTTTGTGTTCTTACTTCCCACTCTTGGTCAAGGCTTCCTCAGGGAGAACAGCTGCCACCTCTTACTGCCATGGGGATTGTCACCCAAGCTAAGAATGTCTCAGGCTTCTTCTAGGAATGCCCTGGGGTCAAGCCCAGCCTGAGAGGGCAGAAAATAAAATATCCTCGTCATTCAAGCATATTAGGCAAGACCCAGGCTTGGACCAGGGCAAAGTTGTTTTGCCATGGGTAGTTAGGGTATAGGTTCCTTGCTCGGGAATCGGATGGGGGGTCAAGGCTGGCACAGATCCTTCCTGAGCCTCTGGCTTAAGTGCCTTCACTCTGTGTCCTTCTCACAGGTGCACTGGAGTGGAAGCAATGCACACTACCACCTTGAGAGCCAACCCCCGGGACCCTTCGATGTGGACACAGATGGGAAACTCTATGTAACCATGGAGTTGGACCGAGAGGCTCAGGCTGAGGTGAGGTGAGAGGGAAACCAGAGGCAGACTGGAGGGTGCTCTGTGCTATCCTCCACAGATACTGAGATAGGAGAAGACATCCCAGAAGAGCCGGAGCTTGCCCACCAGAAGGGACCTCAATCCAGGCCAGGCTGGAGCTGCCCTTGGCCCTCATCTGAATCTCCCATCAACCTATTATAGTACCTGCTCCAAGTGCGGGCTCAGAATCCCCACGGTGACAACTATGCAGAACCCCTGGAGTTACAGGTGGTGGTGATGGATGAGAATGACAATGCTCCTGTCTGCCTGCCACGGGACCCATCAATCAGCATCCCTGAGCTCAGTCCTCCAGGTAGGGTTAGGGCCTTGTCAGGAGGGAAGGAAGGGTAGAGTGCCTGGGAACCATCTCATCTTGCTTCTCTGGGTTAGGTCTAGCTTCATGCCCCATATCAAAGCCCTTTTCCAACACACACACGCACACATGGGATGTGGAAGGTAAGGCTGGCTGGGCCATGGTTCTACCTAGGTATCATGTTGTCTCGCAGGCACTGCAGTGACAACAGTCTTGGCAGAGGATGCAGATGCCCCTGGCTCTCCCAATTCCCACATAGTGTATCGGTTGCTCAGCCCTGAAACTGAGGAAGGGGCTGAGGGGAGAGCCTTTGAACTAGACCCCATCACAGGCAGCGTGACACTGGGGACTGTCCCACTCCGAGCTGGCCAGAATATCTTGCTTCAGGTGCTGGCCATTGACCTAGCAGGAGCAGAGGGTGGTAAGTACCCCAGTGGTGACCCGGGCCCTTGACTCTCTGTTCCTACCTGGACCTCACCAACAACCCCTCCCCTGCCTCAGGCCTCAGCAGCACGTGTGAGGTGGCAGTCATGATCACAGATACCAATGACCATGCCCCTGAGTTCTCCACTTCCCAGGTAAGCCAAAGCCGTGGGGATATCACTGGGAGGCTGCTGATGGGATTCACTGCCCCTGCCCATCTCTCCAGGTGGGACCAATAAGCCTTCCTGAGAATGCAAAGCCCGGGACTCTAGTGACCACACTCATGGCCACTGATGCCGACCTTGAACCTGCCTTCCGCCTCATGGACTTTTCCATTGAGGCTGGAGATCCCGAAGGGATCTTCGATCTGGCCTGGGAGCCCGACTCTGATCGCGTACAGCTCAGACTCCACAAGGTAAGGATGTAGACAAGTGGGGAAGAGCGACAAGGAGTGTCCTGGCCTGGCCCATGCCGTGACCTGAGAACCCACTGGTTCCAGAACCTCAGCTATGAGGCAGCTCCTCATCACGAGGTGGTAGTAGTGGTGCAGAACGTGGAGGAACTGCTGGGCCCAGGCCCAGGCCCTGGATCCACAGCCACAGTGACTGTGTTGGTGGAGAGAGTAGTGCCACCCCTCAAGTTGGACCAGGAGAGCTATGAGGCCAGTGTTGCAGTCAGCACTCCAGCCGGCTCCTTCCTACTGACCATCCAGCCCTCAAACCCCATGAGAAGCCTCAGGTGAGCCAAAAGAGAAGTCTCTCCCCTCGACTGGATCTCCCCTGATCCCCGGGGACAACTGTAGTGACCTAGAGGAACTCACATTACCCATGGCCTTGAACCTGCCTCCAATTATCACTAATGCCAAAGCTTTGACTCCTGGGGGGTCAGGACTGGGTGGAGTAGCAAGGGCATGAAGGATGTTTAGACCCCGAATGAAAGCTCCAATCCTCCCTAGCTTAAGGGAGCGCCAGGCACTCTACTACCACCCTCCACCCCCACCCCACCCAGAGTGAAGCCCAGACAAGGCTGTGCTCAGGCTCTGACCCCTCCATACCCTTTGGCAAGGTGGTCTGGAACCAGGCCTCCCAGGCTTTGATAGCCCCTTCCCTGTCCACATTTGAATCTGCCATTCAAATCCCCTACCCACAACAAGGTCTGAAGCTGGGGAGAGAGATTGGGTACTCAATACTGCTGCGCTTCCCCCCAAGTAACAGAGAAAATATGGGACTTGATCAAGTCACGTGGCAGTTTCTAGGCAAGACCCCAGTGCTTCCCCACCCCATCTCCTTCTTTGGGCCTTAGGTTCTCCCTGGTCAATGACTCAGAGGGTTGGCTCTGCATCAAGGAGGTCTCGGGGGAGGTGCACACGGCCCAGTCCCTTCAGGGTGCCCGGCCTGGGGACACGTACACAGTGCTTGTGGAGGCCCAGGACACAGGTACGGCCAGGCAGCAGTGGGGGCTTCTCGAGGGCCTGCTTATGGAAAGCTTCATCTACAAATCATGCTTCTAGCTTGGCAGTCAAAATCCCCAGTCCTGCGCCTGTGACTCCTTGGGGTGTCTGCTTCAGGGACAGGCTGGGGCAGGGGGTTCTGGTCTAGGGAGGTGGATCTAGGCCAGGAATGCTGGGAAGCAGTCAAGTGAGACACTCAGGCCAGGTGTGGGGAGCAGCTGGCCCTGGGAGGACATGTCCAGGACAGTGTAGCAGGAGGCCTAGGGCAGATAGCAGGGGCATACTTCTCCATGGCTAGGACAGGGCTACGTGGCTGGGTGCTGGCCTCAAGGCACTGAGGCAGGTTTGATATCCAGAAAGGTATGGGTGGGCTGGCAGCTTCTTGGGTAATGGAGGAGGAAGAGACTGGTGTGGGGATGGTGATGGGGTGGGGAGATGGAGTTGGGGTGGAGGAGTGTCATAGGGTGGTAGTGGGGTGAGAACAGTGGGCTGTGGAGGGACACCAGACCCAGCCCAGGGACTCCAGGGCTCACCCCTACCCCCAACAATGCAGATGAGCCAGGACTGAGCACCTCTGCCACCCTCGTGGTCCACTTCCTGAAGGCCCCTCCTGCCCCAGCACTGGCTCTTGCCCCTGTGCCCACCCGACACCTCTGCACACCCCGTCAGGACTATGGTGTGGTCATTAGTGGACCCAGTGAGGACCCTGACCTGACCAGTGGGGATGGCCTCTACAACTTTGCCCTTGGTCCCAACCCCACGGTGCAGCGGGATTGGCGCCTCCAACCTATCAATGGTATGTGGCCAGGGAAGGGAGCCAGAGCCTGTGGCCCAGACAAGGTGCGGGTCATTCGGCAGTGAGATGGGCATTGATGGGACTAGGGAAGCAGCCTCCAGAAAGTCTGTCCAGGCTAGTGACCCTGAACATTGCCTGCAACCCAACAGATTCACATGCCTACCTCACCCTGGCCTTGCATTGGGTGGAGCCAGGTGAATACATGGTCCCAGTGGTTGTGCATCACGATGCCAGGATGTGGCAACTCCTGGTCCGAGGTGAGGTCAGGGCTTGGGTATAGCCAAAGTTGGCATCTGCGGTTTATGAGAGCCATCAGGGTGGGGGAAAGGACCTGGGTACACACTACATGCACTCACACACACAGCACGGATCGTGCAGCCTGTGCACACTGGCTCATCTGTGGCTGGACCCACATACCCGTGTGTACCCCACCACATGCACAGGGGAGCACATACTCTTGACACACGCACATGCACACATGTGCACAGAAACACGTGTGAGCCAGCTGACCAGGTGAGGACTTGGATCCCTACCCAACACCTTCACCTTCCTCCCTCACTCCAGTGATCGTGTGTCGCTGCAATGTGGAGGGACAGTGCATGCGCAAGGTGGGCCGCATGAAGGGCATGCCCACGAAGCTGTCGGCAGTGGGCATCCTTGTAGGCACCTTGGCAGCGATAGGTAATGGAGGCTGGGCTTCTGCATGGGATCGGTGACGAGTGGTTGGAGCCATGGTGTCCAGATAAAACAAAGTGCTCTCTGTCCCCATAGTAGCCCCAGGTCTGGAAAATGAACTCCCTAACTCTCCAAGCCATTCTGCACTGCCCCAGGCATCGCAGTCAACCTTGTTACCATTGGGAACAGCATTTACCATCACATCATGATGCATTGCCTATATGGTGGTCCCTATGGCAAGCACATGACATAGACAATCACGTGGAACATCCTGAGAACCCGATCCTGCTGTCTCCCCACTTTGCAGATGAGGTTGCCATGGCTCAGAGAGGTTAAGTGGTTTGCATGAGGTTAGGCACTGGCAGTAGAGCCCAGGTCTTTTTAGCAGAAATCCTCTCCACTGCCTTTCCTTGTCCGGCCCCCTTTGCTTCTTTTCCTCGCTGGTTACATACAGTGCTACGAGGTGTCTTCCTCGTGGAGGCCCAGGAGAACAGTGTACTGCCTTTCCCATGAATTCTACCCAAGCTCTCCCCCAGGGAGAAGGGGACATACTACAGGGGAGCTTTAACCTAGAGCCTCACACATACCAGGCAAGCACTCTATCTTTGAGCTACAACCCCAGGCTTTTTTAGTTTTTATTTTTTAATTTTTATTTTGAGACAGGGTCTCAACTAAGTCACCCAGACTGGCCTGGAATTCACTCTGTAGCCCATGAAGGCCTCGAACTGGCCATCCTCCTGCATCATCCTACTAAGAAGGGGGCTTTGGAGACTGGGGTGTGCTGGGACAGCCTTAGGGAAGTAGGGACAGAGCAGACCAAGCATTCAGACTCCACCAGGCACCAGAAGTCATACTCGGCCCAGCTTTGGAGATATTGTCCAGGAAATGTCATCTCTATTAAGCCAACCAATAGTGAGAAGTCCTTAGAGAGGGGCCCATCTCTCAGCCTTTTCTGAGGGCTTATCTGTCCCTCTTGGTTCCCTCAGGCTTCTTCCTCATCCTCATCTTCACTCATCTGGCCATGGCAAGGAAGAAGGACCTGGACCAGCCAGCTGACAGCATGCCCCTGAAGACAGCTGTGTGAGCGATCCAGGCAGCCCCAGCTGGGAGATTGGCTTCTGTCCAGTTCCATCCAAACTCACTGAGAAGGGGTCCAGTACCCAAGATCTACTGAAGACCAAGGCAGAGTAAAAGCCTTCACCTTCTTAAGGTGGAGACACTATTTCCAGACATGTCCCCAGAGTTGGAACATTGACTTCGTAAGATACCAATGAGAGTACTTTAAATGGCAGCTCCTGGTCCAATAATAAAGCCTCAAAGAGCCAGGCTGGGCCCTGAAGGATGGCTGTACCATGTCTGTGCATCCACCCATGAATATATGAGTGAGCACACTACTGCTCCTTCATGCCTTTCCCATCTCACCTGGAAGCTTGAGGGACAAGACTTGTGTCCCTTATATGAAGGATATCTGAGCATCATGGAGGCTGTTGGTGAGGTCTTGGGGCCATAACAAAGTGAGTCATTTCTTTGGGCCACCAGAGCTCACTAACCACAGACCTTGGAAGGTGACTGTGCAGGGAGGAGAACCATTCCTGTATGTTCAGGGCATCTCTTTGTGATGGGAGGACACGACTCTATGTTCTCTGCTCATGAGTGAGTACACACCGGTACTCAGGGGTGAGCAGAAGGAATTTGCTCAAAAGTCATGAGAGTCCCAGAAGGAAGACAGAAGAGGTGAAGCTGGAGATGGGCTATTTGCTCAGTGGAGTGTGTGGCTGTCACATAGATGAGTGAGCATGTGGGGACATTTACAAAAAGTCAGGGAAAGGAGTCATTCAGATGAACACCATGGCGGTGAGAAAAGAGGCCCCAACAACTCATTCTGGAAGTGTCCCTACCTCGATGGGCCCCTGCCTCTTGCCTAAGGTTAAACCATGTCTCCAGTGCCCTGACCACACCTCCAGACTGACCTGTAATCCCTGCCCCTAGACTGACCCCAGACAGGCTGATTCCATGTGTCCCTTTCTAACGGTCTCTGGGGAGCCAGGGTGAGACTTGCTGTCCCAGGCACATTGAGTTGATGATGGTAAATCACGGGGAAGGGAGAAAAACAACCTTAGTGGGGCCCTGCCCTATTTTTAGGAGATAATCTCTCCACTGCTGGCAGATTCTATGGGATGGGGGCCAAGCCCAGCCAAGGGAGACAGGGAGGGCATCCTGGCTGGCCAGGGGGAGTCTGCAAATGGACTCTGAAACCAGTGTCAGCCACTCCGGACTCAGAGACAGACAGACCTCCTTCTTGCAGAGACTCCACTGACCACTCCAGCCCAAACAGGAATTCCCTGGCTTCCCCATCCTCTGCTTAACCTTCACCCATGCAAGACATCTTCAGAGTGAAAAGCTCTTTGGAGGTAGCATTCCCTCTAATCTCCCCATCTGTATGCTAAGGCAGAATATTGGCCCTGTTTCTGGTGAGAGATCTTGACAGTCAGGGTGTTAAGAACCATATCTAGGAGTCTTGGAACCAGAGCCGACTTGTATGGCTGAGGTCCATGTGACCTCTCTAGGAGTGTCTACAGCCTTCTGATGGTCTCTGCTCCCTCAAGATTCCCCTGAAGAGCCTTAAGGATCACCCAGCCAGCTCTTTCTGATAAAGGTGGGAAGGTGGATCACAAAGAGGAGGGACCTTCCCAGATTTGTGTAGCACCTGAGCTGGAACCTTCCTTCTCACTGGGTCCTTGTTCTAGACAGATGGAAAGGCAGATGGGTGAGCGACTGGGTGAGTAAGTGCAGAGTGGATGGCTGATAGATGAGCACTGCGCTGGGGAGTGGGTATTAGATGGTGGGTCAGTAAGCAGATGAGTGGGGGATCTACAAAGGAAAGAGTAGACAATGGGAAACCAGGACAGATGAAGATACCTGCTCCTCCTTGGGCTTCCAGGTAACAATTCTTGTTGCATCACGGCTAGAGCTGGCCACCAGGGTCAAAGCTCAGTCTACCTGAGCATCTGTGAGCCTAGAGTTCTCCTGTGGTCCTCACCCTACTCTAGAGAAGAAGTGACGGTCAGAGGGGTGGAGTTTGCCTGGCTCAAAGGTGGAGAGAGACACGTTGGCTTAGAATCAGTGGATATCTGTAGGGAATTCAAGCTAGTGAGCCGGGCCTCATGTTACAAGCAGGATCTACTGTATACCATAGTAAGGCAATAGTAATAATAATCAGTGATTCTATGAGTAGAAGAGAATGCCACCCTCACCCAGCATCTTCTTCACGTGTGTTCACAGATAAATCATGTCACCTCTCTGCCTTGGTTTACTTGTCTATAAAATATGAGGTTATGGGTTGGAGAGGTGGTTTAGTGATTAAGCGCTTGCCTGTGAAGCCTAAGGACCCGGTTCGAGGCTCGATTCCCCAGGACCCACATTAGCCAGATGCACAAGGGGGCGCACGCATCTGGAGTTCATTTGCAGTGGCTGGTGGCCCTGGTGTGCCCATTCTCTCTTTCTCTCTCTTTCTGCCTCTTTCTCTCTGTCTGTTGCTCGCAAATAAATAAATAAAAGTAAACAAAAATAATTTTTTTAAATGAGGTTATTAGAAAGCCAGGCATGGTGGTGCACACCTTTAATCCTAGCACTCAGGAGACAGAGGTAGGAGGATCGCTAAGAGTTCGAGGCCACCCTGAGACTGACTACATAGTGAATTCCAGGTCAGTCTGGGCTAGAATGAAACACTACCTCAAAAATCCAAAAAAATAAAAAATAAAATAAAAAATAAATAAAAATGAGGTTATTAGGGCTGGAGGGATGGTTTAGCAGTTAAGGCATTTGCCTGCAAAGCCAAAGGACCCAGATTCGATTCCCCAGGACCCACATTAGCCAGATGCACAAGGGGACACAAGCATCTGGAGTTCATTTGCAGTGGCTGGAGGCCCTGGCACGCCCATTCTCTTTCTCTTTCTGTCTCTTTTCCTCCCTCTTTCTCTGTCAAATAAATAAATAATAAAATATATTTTTTAAATTAGGTTATTAGCCAGGTATGGTGGTGCACACCTTTAATCCCAGCACTCAGGAGGCAGAAGTAAGAGGACCACCATGAGTTCAAGGCCACCCTGAAACTACATAGTGAATTACAGGTTGGCCTGAGCTAAAGTGAGACCCTACCTCAGGGGAAAAAAAAAAAAAAGAGGTTATTACGGGCCAGGAAGTTTGCTCCACAGGTAAAGTGATTAGTGGGCAGCTGTGACAACCTAAGTTGGAGTCCTTAGACCACACATAAAGCTGCTGCATTAGGGCATGCATCTGTAACCCCAGTTTCCTAGTGAGAACACAAGAGACTCCCTGGACAATCATAGCCAACAAGTCCACTGTACACAGAGTGAACAGAGACCCTGTCTCAAACAAGATGGAAAGCCAGGACCAGCATCCAACGTTGTTCTCTGACCTCCGCATGTACAATGTGGCACCCACATGTGAACACACACACACACACACACACACACACACACGCACACGTGAGGTTGTTGGGACAATTATGTGAGGTAATCCTTGCAAACTGCATTCAGCTTAGAGCCAGGCACACTGTAGAAGCTCAATAATTGTGAGGTCCCCTGGCTCACCTCCAATGCCTGCTGAACCTATACTCACACTCCCTAGAGGTCCTGGAGGCCCAGGCCTTGAGGAAGAAGTATGGAGAAGGGACCAGCTCCAACACTCATACCGCCTTTCTGGGCTCCTTTCTAGCCCTTAGGCTCTCTCCAGTTCTTTGATGAGGGGGTCTCATAGGGTTCTCACTGGGCTGAAGGTGGGGTAGAAGAGTTGGCCCCGCAAGGGGCTCAAGCTCCCCCTCTCCCAGGCCCCTTCCAGAGGCACTAGGCCAGATCAAAGGGACCCAGCACCGAGGCCTGGGAGGCGGGCTTGGAAAGAATGTAAACATGAGGATATTTTTAAACATTTTCCAGCCCCAGTGATAGAGCTCTTGAAGCAAGAGGTCCTGAGGTCAGTCTGGCCCTCACCCCCGAAGAACAAAATAATCTTGGGACCCCAGAAAGATCACCCCACTACCTAGATCTACCCCAGGGCTCTAGGTTGGATCACAGAGAAGAAATTTTTTTTTCTGTGGCCTCACTTCTAGGCATCCTGCTGACATATTAATTAATACTGAGAGGTATGGTAGAGCTGGTCATGGTGGCATATGTCTTTAAGCCCAGCACTTGGGAGGCAGATGTAGGAGGGTCGCAGTGAATTCAAGGCCACCCTGAGACTACATAGTGAATTTCAGGTCAGCCCGGTCTACAGTGAGACCCTCCCTTGCAAAACAAAACGAACAAACAAAATAAAGGTGTGGCAGGGCCCTAAGGATGTAAGGATGGTGAGGAGCCACGAGGCAGGGTTCATGTTGGGATAATGGGCCCAGGAGACCCTTTGGTGGCTCTGTCACTCTCTCAGGTGTGTGAGCCCGTGAGTATGTAAGCATGTGCGCTGACCTTATCTGTGTGGGGTGATTGTGCATGTGTGGATGCAGGGAGCTCCCCTGGCCCTTCCTCTTCTCCTTCCCTAACATCCCTGACACCCCCCCCCCCCACTGCCTCTTGAGTGGAGAGGTGACATGGAGGGACAGGAGGTAGGCTGGAGGGTGAGAAGGAACAGCCAACTTAGAACAGGGGCAGATGAGGCAAGAAGGAGGCTGGAGCAGAGACGGGCGGGGGGGGGGGGAGCTGCGGCGTTGCTCTGTGTGATGAGTCAGGCTGTGAACGCTATAGGGGCCACTGATCAGGAGACTTGGGGACTCAACTGCCTTCACTCCCCCTGGGTGTCATAGTGACTCAGGAACTGGATCTCTTCCCTTTTAGTGTCACAGTGACGTTCACCATGGCTTCCTTGACAACAGCCTCTTCCTTCAGATTGACGCGGTACACTTGCAGGAGTGTTACAACAACGGGGAAATCTGCCAGATCGTGTCTCTGTATCTGTGATCACACCGCAGGGACCCTCACCCCATCTGAATCCCTGCTGACCAGAGTCAGTTTTTTTTTTTTTCAAAGTAGGGTCTCACTCTAGCTCAGGCTGACCTGGATTTTACTATGTAGTCTCAGGGTGGCCTTGAACTCTTGGTGATCCTCCTACCTCTGCCTCCTGAGTTCTGGGATTAAAGGCAGGTGCCACCATGCCCAGCTCCAGTCAGTATTTTCAAGGGCATTCAGAAGCCAGGCCAGGCTGTAGTTATGCCCTAGCCCGAGGAGAGGCTCCACCTGGCTGTCACTCCTGCTTCGGGCATCGCTGTGCCACCTCACCCTGCTTCTGGGCCTGGAGAGACACTCCAGTTCCAGATGGACAGCAGGTCCAGATACGTGCATCTCTGCAGGCGCAGGAGGAGCCCTGCGTGAGGCAGGAGCTTTACTGTGTGTGGTGGGACTTTGGGCAGGCAGCTAGGTGGGGTTGGCACTGGTAGGAAGGGGACTAGAGACGTTTCTGATTTGTGGTGCCCCTGCATGTGCCCCTCATTAGGCCGTTGCTATTCTTACCCACTTGGCGGTGGCAGTAGGGTCAGAGATAGTAGCGGTGGGAGAGTCATGAGCACAAGCCCCTTATCTGACACGTTCTCTGGAAACTTGGCAGGGGTTGCCAGCCTCTGGGGACCCAAGCAGAAGGAATCAGATGGTCACAGGATGGGTGGGGGCTGAGCTCCCTGGAAGAGCTGTCTTTCCTACAGCTAAGCAGAGTCTCCCCGGAACTGGCTAGGGGGTTCTCAAGGGATATCATTCTCAGTCCCTACCCATCCAACCAGAAGTGCACCTCCATTTGCATCCAGAGTTTTCGTCTCTCTAGAAAACCATGTGTTGTCTTCCTCAGTAAAGTGGTTGCTTCTAGGGAAGAGCACTGGCCTAGGGTGGGAGGGAACGTTCCTGTGTGATCTTGGGAAAGTCACCTGAGTTCTTTTTTCATGTGTCCCAGGTTGGCCTTGAACTCACAATATAGCGGAGGATGACCATTAGCTTCTAGCCCCCTACCTCCTGCTGGAGTTGCAGGGATGTGCCACCATACTCAGTTTATGCAGTGCCAGGGACTGAGCTCAGTACCGCATTAATGCCAGGCAAGGACTCTACCAAGTGAGCTACAACCTCAGTTCTATTTGAGCTCTTTGAGATTCAGTTTCCTTGTGTTTTTTTTTTTCCCCTGGGCTGTTGTAGGGGTGACGATGCCCAGCAGCTGGGAGGGAGGGCTAAAGGATAGATCCTGCATGTGCATGTGCATGTGCATCTACATGTGCATGTGCAAGAGCTGGAGCAGGAAGAGAGGCACATGGGCCCTCACCTTTGGAGACTCCCGCCCTATGGATTTTCCATTGGCACGTCGGCACCCTCTCCCCCAAAATAGGCCCTCCGAGCCGTGTGCGACAGAGCCCAGACTGAGGGGCCTTTTTTTAGCTGCCCTTTGATTGTCAGCTCTTGAGCAGCTGCTATTTCCAGCCCCAACGCCTAGAAGAGTAGGGCCAAGTGGACTAGGGCTAGCTGAGTTGGCCTGGCCAACTCCCTGAGGGCATCCCCAAGGGGCCAGCCCCCCTGTGCGTGCCCTGTGCCCTGTTCTGGAGTAGGGAGAGCACACGCCCCTAGTGTCAGGGCCTGAGGCTTCAGCACGCACCACAGACCTTGCAAACCCGCCTTTAATACCAGCACTTGAGGGAGCGGAGGTAGGATGATCACGATGAGTTCGAGGCCACCCTGAGACTACATAATGAATTCCAGGTCAGCCTGGGCTAGAGTGAGACCCTACATCGAAAAAACAAAACAAAACAAAACAAAAACCCAATCACATTTATGGACTTCATGCTGTAGGCCACTCTTCATTGTCTACCCAGAGAAGAGCACCCTATGGGCTCACTAAGATTGTTCAAATGGGTCCTGACTCACACAGGATAAACACCTAATTAGACCAGTGTAGCAGCTACTATTATTGTTTTCACAGCTGCAGTCATTCTTATTTTTGTTGCTACAGTAACTTTTTTAAGATCAGATTTCTTTCCAGGTTTTTTTTTTTTTTTAAGACAGGGGTAGCCCAGGCTGGCCTTGAACTTTCTTTTAAAGATATTTTATTTGTTTATTTATTTGAGACAGAGAGAGAGAGAGAATTGCCATGCCAAGGCATCCAGCCACTGCAAACAAACTCCAGATGCATGTGCCATGTGCATCTGGCTAATGTAGGTCCTGGGGAATTGAACCTGGGTCCTTTGGCTTTGCAGGCAAGTGCCTTAACTGCTAAACCATCTCTCCAGCCCTGGCCTTGAACTTTCAACTGTCCCACCTTGGCTTCTCAGCACTAGGCACTTGTATTCAGTCTTTTTTATTTGTTTGCTAGTTTTTTTTGTTGTTGTTGTTTGAGGTAGGGTCTTGCTCTAGCCCAGGCTGACCTGAAATTCATTATGTCGACTCAGGCTGGCCTTGAACTCATGGCAATCCTTCTACCTCTGCCTCCGGAATGGTGGGATTAAAGGCATGCACCACTACACTTGATGCGTTCATCTTTTTTCTGAATATTTATCTTTGCCTGATGGGCTTAGAACATGATATGTCTTCATCCCTCAGACACTCATGCACATCTATTTTAGCATTATATAGCCACAAATCATCTGGGGTGCCCTTCTATGTGCTTGTGGGTTGTACTCTATAAATGATTTCAGGTCTGTGACCCCTGAGACTATTTTTTAATATTTTATTTATTTATTTATTTATGAGAGATAGAGAGAAAGACAAAGAGAGCACATAAATATGCCAGGGCCTCCTGCCTCTGCAAACGAACAGACACATGCACCACTTTGTACGTTTGGCTTTACATGAATACTAGGGAATTGAACCAAGGCCATTAGGTTTTACAAGCAAACCCTTTCAACCACAGAGCCATCTCTCCAGCTCCCCAAACCTCGGGACTTTATTTTAACTTTCAGAATGCAAGCCGGGTGTGGTGGTGCACACCTTTAATCCCAGCACTTGGGAGGCAGAGGTAGGAGGATCACCATGAGTTCAAGGCCACCCTGAGACGACATAGTGAATTCCAGGACAGCCTGGGCTAGAGTGAGGCCCTAGCTCAAAAAAAAAAAAAAAAAAAAAAAAACTTGCAGAATGCATGTGGGTGTGCCCACATCTCCTTAAATGCCTGATAAGGTTCCAAGGTCTCGGATTCTGAAAACCAAGCTCGAGATGCTGGATTTCCAGATAGTCCCAACACCAGGATTCTAGAACTTTCTAATTGGAACTGGAGGAAATGGACTTGTTTCATAGCTAGACAGGTGCATACGATTTGACCTTGGCCCCTAAGGGTAAATGGAGGTGCTTTTGGATTCCTGGCCATGGTGTACATGTATATGGAGGTTTAAACAGGCAACTGTGATGACATGTTAGGATTCTGGAAAGAGGCCAGGGCAGGGGGAGAAAGAGAGTGTGGCCGAGTCAGGCCTTCCTCTTTCCAGGCAGAGTCATTTCCCAGCAGGGCAGCAAGGTTAGTTGGGGTCAGGGTTACATCTTCCAGCCTTGCCCCAAGTGGTTACTGCACAAGGTGAGACTTCCTTATTACCCGGAAGACAAAAATAGGTCCCAGGTGATGGCCTGAAATCCATGCCCAGAACCACTGGGGTTATTCTGAGAGTTACGGGTGCAGGGCTGGGGGCCAGGCCTCAGTCAGGCGGTACTGAGCTGGAAGTGGCATCTTCAACACCATGTCTTTGCGGGATTTCTCAGTAAATCCCCAGAGACATCGGGGCTCCTATCCTGATGCAGGTATGTGACCAAGCCACTTGTTATCCCTGAATGTCAACTTCCTTCTCAGATGATGGGAACCCTGACCCCTGCTTCTTAGCATAGTTGAGAGAATTTGGTGAGGCTGACAGGCGACATTCAGTACATGTATAAATCCCCACCTTAGTTCTCCCAGAATCCAGTCCTCTGCATCCAAAGGAAGCAAGGGCTTTGCCTGAGTGGCTCAGCAGCAGAAAGGGCCCTGCCCCTCCAATTCTTAAGGAGCCAGAGTGAAGCACATAGCACCCTGCTGAAAGGACTCATGGGGATTTTCCAGAAACAACCATTTAGCTGGAGAATTCCATTCCTAGCCCTGCTGCTCAGGGCCCAGGGTGAGGAGGGCTCCAGCTCATTCCGGTTCTGCCCAGCTCTTGCTCCTTGCCTGCGGAGCCCAGGCCAGAGTGTCCAACATCAGAGTTCTCTGGCTGTGTGTGACAGGGCATGAGAGGCCCAAGGCTCCTGGCTCCCCTTGGAGGCCCTAGCTGAGCACACAGTTGGCCCTCTCCTGGCCTCATCCTTCCTAGGGCCTGTCCTTCCCTTCCTCCAACATGTCCTGGAATTTCCCCAGGATCCAGTGCCTGGCTTCAGGTGAGCTTGGACAAACTAGCACAAGGGACACCGACTTGAGAACAGCTGACACCTGACTGAGGTCCGGGGAGACGACAGAGAAAAGAGTAGCAAGGCTGGGACAAATGCCTAGGCAAAGACTCAGAGACGTGTCAGAACTCAGACTGAGACACAGTGTAAATTCATTGGTGGCTGCAGCCTGGGTCTCCAGTGGCTTGACGGGGCATTGTGGCTGGAAGTACAAGGTGAGGATACTGAACTGGACTGATCTAAAATCGGACCCCATTCCCTTCTCAGTCCAGAGCTCTTCCCCTCTACAACTACTCTGGAGTTCGGGCCAAAATAGGAATCCCCTCCCAGAGCGCCAGGCTGTTGACTGGATTCCCCAGACACAGCAGGTGTTTGCAGTACCGCCAGAAGCCCAGCTCCGCTCTTGGCAAGGTGGCTGGCCCCAAGGATATTCTGCATCCACAAAATGCACAGTCTTGGGGCTTTTAGGGCACGTAGATCTGCTGGGAGCAAAGTCCTTGTTGGGTCCCAGCAGGATCCTGGAGCTCCCCCACCTTTTTTTTTTTTTTTTTCTTTTTTGATTTTTCAAAGTACGGGTTTCACTCTAGCCCAGGCTGATCTGGAATTCACTATAGAGTCTCAGGGTGGCCTCCAACTCACAGTGATCTTCCTACCTCTGCCACCCGAGTGCTGGGATTAAAGGCGTGCGCCACCACGTCCGCCCTTCTCCATTCTGCTATTCTATTTCAACTTCAGTCCTATCCCACGCCCCATCCAGTTTTGGCTGCCATCTCCACGCTGGGGAGGGGACCCATGGCCACCCCTTGAGGCTGACGCCAAGGTTTATGAGCCAGTGCAGAAGTCTCAGAGAGCCATATGGGTGGAAAAAGTTACCCGGTTCTAAATCTGCCAGGCTTCCAGTGATCTCATCCCCATCCCAAGATAGTGCGCTCCCCTCCCCCACTGCTGGCCTGGCCAACAGGGGTAAATCACGAGGGAGGGAGGAAGGAAGGGAGCTGGTGCAGGAATCCTGTGAAGGCTGGGGAAAGGACTTGGACTTGGGGTCTTCCTGTATGTACATTCTGCTGCTTTCTCGGCACTCCACTTAACAGTATTTCCAATATTCACTACATAGGTCTTCAGCAATCACGTTTCTTTTTCACAGTCATTTTTAAAGCCTTGGGATGTTTGTATCAGGTTCTGTGTACAGTGCTGGGGAGGACATTTGCAACAAAGCAATTTTCCTTTCTTACAAACACCAGTGCCATGACCATTTTTGTTCCAATCTCCTGGTGTAGCTGTCTGGCCCACTCTCCCTCCCTCTCTCCTAAGATAAATTGTTACAGGTGGGTTGGAGAGATGGCTCAGTGGTTAAAAGCACCTGCTTTCAAAGCCTGAAGGCCAGGCCTCGAATTCCCACTACCCATGTAAAGCCAGATGCACAAAGTGGTGCACGTGTCTGGAGATCGTTTGTGATGGCACTAGGCCTTGGCACGCCCATAATCATATTCGCTCCCTCTCTTTCCTTGCCAATAAATAAAATTTATTTAATTAAAAAATGTGGCCTGAGCTAGTCAGTGAGCCTCCTGTCTGCAGCCTCCTTGGTGCTGGGGTTAAAGGTGGTGTACAGCACACTTTACATGCAATCTGGGGGTCTAAATTCAGGTCTTCATGTTTGTGTGCAAACATCTTACCATCTATGCCCGGATATGTGTGTGTGCGTGTGTGTGCGCGCGCGCGCATGCGTGCGTGCATAATTATAATTACATTTGTATATTATAAATTATAAAAATATATAATTATAAAGTATAAAAAAATAAAAAATAAATGTGGCCTGGAGAGACGGTTTAGCAGTTAAGGTGTTTGCCTGCGAAGTCTAAGGACCCATATTCGGCTCTCCAGGTCCCACATAAGCCAGATGTACAAGGTGACACAAGTGCGCAAGGTTGCACATGCGCACATGGCGGCGCACGCATCTGGAGTTTGACTGCAGTGGCTGGAGCCCTCACGTGCCAGTTCTCTCCCTCCCTCCCTCACTCTCTTTTCCTCTTTCTCACTAAATGAATAAATAAATAGTTACAGGTCCTAGATGAGAGGACAAGCCTCACTGTGAGGCTTAGGAGTTCTGAGGCCATGGCCAAGCTGGAGATGCCAGGTCCAAGACAGGAAGCAGGGCGGGAGACCAGTTCAGCACCACGAGGTCAGGACAGAGGGGCAGACTGCGACTTTTGGCCCCTCCGGCTAGCTGAAGGCAGACACTCCCTCGCTTCCACTGGCACTGGCCCTCCTAGCCAGAAAGGCCTGCCTGGCTGGGGACACAGAGAAAAGCCTGTGTGATACAGGGTCTCCTGACCCGTGCCCGAGGTTGCAGCTATACAGCCCCTCACCCCAAGTACTGGCAAGGATCCCTTCCGTCCCATACAGTTCATGTCTTGCTGAGTACTGTGCTCACCCAGGTTTTGATTTTTTTAGACATTTTATTTATTTTGCAAGGGGGGAGAGAGAAAGAGAGAGAGAGAGAGAATCATGGCTTTCTTGTCACTGCAAATAAACTCCAGATACATGTACATTTTTTGCATCTGGCTTTATGTGGTTACTGGGAACCACAGCCAGCCAGCATGCTTTGCAAGCAAGTATCTTTTACCACTGAACTAACTCCCCCGCCCTTGATTTTTTTTCTAGAATGTTTCCATGGGTCAACAGCTCAGCCCTTCCTAAATTGCTGCTGGGTCTTTGGGGAGCTGGTAGACAGTCCTATCAAAGGAACAAATATTCAACAGAGCTCCCCGAGTGCTAAAAGGAAACTTAGCAGTCAGGCAACAGCATTTGAAGCCGAGCTCTTCACTTGTTAGTTTTGTAACCTAGGGCACAGCAGTTTACCTCTGTAGGTTCAGCTTCTCCATCTGTAAGTGGGTTGGCAATACTTGTGGCAGAGAATAGGAGTGAGGTAGTTTTTGTTTTGTTTTTTTTTTTATAGGTAGTCGGCCAGAGACAGAGGACCAAGGAGAACATGAATGTCACCTCGCTTGCACTAGCAGGACTATAACCCACGTCTGACCCAGTCTCATTCAGGAAGGCTGCAAGCAACAGCTTATGAGTGCTTCCTGATGCTTCTTCAAGTTTTCACAGGCCTGGCACACTTGGGGGACTGGCCCCTCCTGAGTCAGCGTCTTGAGTCTGCCAACAGCCAAGTCTCTCCCATACACACCTGAGTCTGGTGGTGAGCCTCATCTTAATTGAATGTTTGATCCATAAATGGTCCTGGCATGTGTATCTACGTTCTTTTCTTCTTCTTCTTCTTCTATCTTCTTCCTCTCTTTCAGCAAACATGTGTAAGTCTCCCTCTTTTGTCCATGTGCTTTCTTGCCTTGTTTTAGGGTGCTTTTTTGGCTTTGCTACAGGTATAATCTTTAAGTTCTATGTCCTTTTCTGTCTCTTAGTCCTTTCTGATCCCCTATGAGACCTGTGACTTGGGATCTTTGCATGAGTGAGTGCAGCCTTCCCCAGAGGTTTCTATCCCAGACATGTGATGGGAGATTTTCTCTGTCTCCCCTCCCAGTCCCTGTCCCCCCACCCTCAGCCAGGAAGAGGAAGAGCCTCTTTTGGCTTAGGCCAACCTACTAGACTTCCCTCTGTACCCTAATTGTCCCTAAAATAAACCTTATAATTCATATTTTACCTTTCTCTGAGTCCATGATTTCAAGTCTTTGCTGAATTGGACAAGGATCCAAAAGTTGGGGTCCACGGGCATAATATCTCCTCCATGTTTATGGAATTTAATTCCTCCCTGAACTCAAAATCCCATATGACTTCTTCATAGAGTATGAGGGTTAAGTAAGATAATGCATGATTTTTGTTTTGTTTGGGGTTTTTGAGACTGGGTCTCATTTAGTCTTGGCCTTACACTAGCTATGTAGTCAGGAATGACCTTGAACTCCTGGTCCTTCTGCCTCTGCCTCTTGAGTGCTGCGATTACAGGTGTGTGTGCCATCATGCTCAACTTAAAGAAGGTAATACATATAACGTGCTCACCACAACACCTGGTCATATGCTCACAAATGTAGCCTCATTTATAATCTTAAATTATCATAAGTTGCTGGAAAAAAATAAAAGTTAAAAGGGCTGAAGAGATGGCTTATTGGTTAAGGCACTTGCCTGTGAAGCCTAAGGACCCATGTTCCACTCTCCAGGTCCCACGCACAAGGTGACACAAGTGTGCAAGGTCGCACATGTGCACAAGATGGCACACTCGTCTGGAGTTCTATTGTAAGGGTGGCTGGAGGCCCTGGCATACCAATTCTCTATCTCCCTCTCTCTTTCTCCATCTCTTAGAAAAATAAATAAATAAAATGTGCAGGGTGTAGTGGCGTACACCTTTAATCCCAGCACTCAGGCAGCAGAGGTAGGAGGATTGTCACTGTGAGTTGGAGGCCACCCTTGGATGAAACTACACAGTGAATTCCAGGTCAGCCTGGCCTAGAGTGAGACCCTACCTCAGTATATATATATAATGTGTGTAATAAATTGAGCCCCTGCTCTGCCCACTCTGGCTGAAAGCAGGTCAGAGTGGCTAAAGCATAACGTGAAAGAGGTGGAAGGGAAGGTGGGCGGGGTGAGCGCATACTTGGCCTCCACACATCAGGAAGGGAGGGATTGACGTATTTTCCTACTTTTTGGAAGTAAGAGAAAGTGGTAAAAGTCACTGAAGGCTTTGTTGTTGTTAATGAGAAGAATTTCCAGCCTGGAAGTGTGAACACATGCCTGTAACCCCAGCACTAATGAAGCTAAGGCAGGAGGATTGTGGATTTGAGTCCAGCCTGAGCTACATAATGAGTCTCTGTCTCAAATATCTACAGGCTAGGAAATATAGACACCTACATGCACAAGGTACTGGGTTTAATACCCCAGTACCAAATAAATAAACATCCAGGAGCTGGGAATATAGCTCAGTGTAGAACACAGAACATTCAAACAAATGCCTTGGACTGCTGAGCCATCTCCAAGCCTCCAAAGACACAACATTCAAGGGATCCTGAACTTGTTTCTCAGCACCAAAAATTTTAAAAATAATAATTAAGTTACTTTCCAACATACTCAACAGTGGTTTTTTACTAATTATCAAGACTGCCACAGTATAATGTTGTCAATCTCAGACAAGCAAGTAACTAAGTTCATCCTAGGCTCAAGAGGACTGCTGAGTGGTGGTACATGCCCATAATCCCAGCCCTTAGAGGCTTGAGGGAGGAGGGAGAGTTCAAGGCCAGCCTGGACTATATAGCAAGACACTGTCTCAAGGGAGGAGGATGGAAAGGAAGGAAGACCTCACTGCCTGATGGGAAGTGTGAAAGAATTTGTGATGTCATTAAAACCCAATAAGGGGCCTGAAAAGATAGCTTAAAAGTTAAGGCATTTGCCTGCAAAGCCAAAGGGCTCATGTTCAATTCTCCAGGACCCATATAAGCCAAATGCACAGGGTGGCACATCCATTTGGAGTTCACTTGTAGTGGCTACAAGCCCTGATGCACACATTCTCAATCTCCTTCTCTTTCTGTCTCTCTCTATATCTCAAATAAGAAAATAAAAAATTAAAAAAAAATAAACCAATAAGAAGGAAAATATGCAGGGTTCCAAGCCCCATCCTAAGAGTGACCAGAGGGCTAGCTTAACTCTTGGGACAGATGACTTCAGCTTGCGGAAAAAGACCAAGATGTCTTTTCTCCCTCTTATTCCCCTAACATTTTATTTATTTTTATTTATAATTTTGTGATGCTGGTGATTGAACCCAAAGCCCCATGCATACTAAATAAGCACTCTACCACGGAGCTACAGCCCCAGACACCTCCATAGCATTTTAAATGTCAAGTGCTTACTTCATGTCAGACACTAGGCTGATCCTTGGGGTACAGGGAAGAGTTAGACGAGGTCCCTGATGCTGGGAACAAGGCAGGCAGGCAGACAAATGGGAGACATCTGGAGAGATAAAATGGGACATCCAGTTCTAGGGAAAGGGGGGAGGCCTACAAAGTCAGGGAATCTGCCAGATGAGTGATGTTCCAGCAGAAAGGGGGTGAATGAGAGGTGGTGAGGACATGGAAAGCATTCCAGCTGGAGGGAAGAGCAAGGGCAAAGGCCTGGCACCCTCGAGGAACGTGGAGCTCTGCACGGCTATAGGGCCCACACACTTAGAAGAGAGGGGGAGGACGCGGGGGTCATAGAGAGGAGGAGTCTGAGATCTCATCATAAGGGTGATTGGATGCCATGCAAGGGTTAAGAGTAAAGGAGTGAAAGGTCAGATGTCACTGTTGTCGGCTGGAAAGATGGCTTAGTGATTAAGGAGCTTGCTTGCAAAGCCAAAGGACCCAGGTTTGATTCCCCAGTACCCATGTAAGCCAGATGCACAAGGGGTCGTATGTGTCTAGAAGTCGTTTGCAGTGGCTGGTGGCCCTGGCGTGCACAGTCTCTCCCTCCCCCACCCCCACCCTGTCTGCCTCTTTCCCTCTCTCTCAAATAACTAACTAAATAAATAAGAAAGACATCACTGCTGTATGACAGAAGCACCTGACTGTAGGAACAGCTGTAGTTTGGGGAATAGGATGATAAAGGGGGTTTGGATTTTTCTTGAAGCTAGGACTGGAGGTGGGCAGGAGGAAATAGACCCCAGGGCTGCTGGGAGAGTCACTGTGGGAACCGGCTGCAGGGAACATGGTAAGAAGGATGGGGATGGCATGTCCAGAAGTCCACAGAGGAAAGCAACTACCCTGGGGATGACTGGTCCAGGTGGTAACTACTGTGTTTCATGGGCAGCCCACCATGGGCTCTGGCACAACCTGGCCTGCAGAGGTCCCTTCTCCTCAAAGGAGGGCTGGGTGGCCATAAGACAGGGTCTTCCTCTCAATCCTGACTTGTTTTCAGGCCTGAAGATGCGCAGAGGCACGTGAGGATGCCTGACAATAGTTCCATGCAAGGGTTAACCCTCAGACCTCACCAACTTCACGAACACTTCTCCCTCTGTGTAGGTGGCTGATGCCAGCGTGGACAGATGGCGACATCTAGAGGCAGCCTCTGAGTCTTACAAAGCCTCGTCCACAGGATTAGTAACCAGGGGCGGATGGGGGGGGGGGCTCCTAAAAGAGACCCAGCTATCTACTTTGGGGGTCTCCCAAGCCCCTGGGACCCCAAAGTGAATCGTGGACACTCTCCTCTCCCCAAAACTTAGGAGTATGCTAGCTGTGAATGACATTCCCTACCTCCTCCTGCTAAGGACACTGCTCTGATTTAGAAGTGCATAACCCCAATGGCTCAGCCAACCCTCTTCTCACAAGACCAATGTCCTTACTACTGCCTAGTCATCCAGGCCCATTCTGTGTCCCAAGTCTCAAGTGAGAGTATAGTTCAGCCCTTATCTCGCCTGTAGTGGGTTTTATTTTGTTTGATTATTTTTAGCTAATGGGGCAATTTCACCCATCCACGTCCATGTTCTTTCTGGTGTGAGATCCTTATAGCCAACACTCCCCTTTGTTATGCTTCTATCTCATGGCTTGCTGTGTTTCCCTATTCCTCTGGTTTGCCTCCCTTTTGCTAGCTCCACTTCTTCTTCTTGATGTCCATCTACCCATCTGTTCTTTCATTCTTCCTCTCTTATTCCACAATCAGAATGGAACAGAGGGGCAGGTCTGAGGCCGTAGGGACAAGGTGCGGAGACTAATGAGCACAAATGGCCAACAGCCCGGATGGCAACACCACAGGGAAATGGAGAGGTTAAGACAGCACTCCTTGCTTGGCCCCTTTTCAACCCTGACTGATGAAGAGAAGCCATGACACACAAGCGGTCACTGCATGCATGGCCTTTTTCTTTCTTCCCTTGGAGAGCACCTGAAGGCCCCTCTTGCCCATCCAGGCACATTCAACTAGTTCTTCACTGACTCTTCCACCTCCCTCTATGATGTCTCATAAGTCCTATTCCTAAACAGCGAAGTGGACCAGATATTGGGCTCCAATCTCTGTGCTCCTTCCCCTGGATGACCCCTCCGGGTCTACTGTCAGGAGTGTCAAAAGCCTCTCCTCCCCTGGATTGATGGGGCCATCCCTGGACAGATCACATGACTGGCCTTAGGGCATGCAAGGCTTGTGTGTTGTGGACAGAACAATCACCCCTGGAAGACATGCCTTCATTTATCTACTACATGGAGGTGAAGGCAGGTAAGGTCTTTCCAGAATCTAAGAAAGGCAAGCAGAGTTGACAGAGAAAGTGTGTGGGCTCCACGGTGCCCCTCCACAGTCCTTTCCCTGGGGTCCAGCCTGCTTATTCTCTTGGTAATGAAAGTGAGAAAAGGAATCCTGCCATCCTTACCCCACCCCTGCTGACCCAGCCTTTCTCGTGTGTGTGTGTGTGTGTGTGTGTGTGTGTGTGTGTACTCACATACATGCGCTTAAAGCAGATAAGGTCAGGGACCAATGGGGTTGAGATATTGCAATGCAGTCAGTAAAGGCTAACCTTCCCAGAAGGAGCTACTTGCTTTAGAATCTGGTCACTCCCAATCCAGAGAGATCCAAGGTTGAGGGCCATTTAAAAGCATTTTATGGGCTGGAGAGATGGCTTAGCGGTTAAGCGCTTGCCTGTGAAGCCTAAGGACCCCGGTTCGAGGCTCGGTTCCCCAGGTCCCACGTTAGCCAGATGCACAAGGGGGCGCACGCGTCTGGAGTTCGTTTGCACAGGCTGGAAGCCCTGGCGCGCCCATTCTCTCTCTCTTCCTCTATCTGTCTTTCTCTCTGTGTCTGTTGCTCTCAAATAAATAAATAAATAGATTTAAAAAAAATAAATAAATAAAAGCATTTTATAACATCCAATATATAAATATGTATATTATATAATATATATTAATATATAAATAAATATTATATAATATACATATTATATAATATATATATATATATATATATATATATATATATATATATATATTGCCCAAAATCTAGAGGTAAAAGGTAACAAAAATTTATAAATTTAACTTTTCCAACTGAGTATGATGTTGCACGCCTGTAGTTCCAGCAATGCTAGAGGCCGGAGCAAGAGGCTCCACAATTGCTGGCCAGCCTGTACTACATAATGGGACCCTGTCTTAGAAAGGAAAAAAAATCGGGCTGGAGACATGGCTTAAAGCCAAAGGACTCAGGTTCGATTCCCCAGGACCCATATAAACCAGATGCACAAGGTGGTGCATGCATCTGGAGCTCATTTGCAGAGGCTGAAGGCCCTGGTGCACCAATTCTCTCTCTCTCTCTCTGCCTCTTTCTCTCTCTTAAATAAATAAATTAAACAAAAAAGATTTTAAAAAATAAATTGATCTTGATTTTTCCCCTTTCTGGTTAAAGATCCCAAACAAATAATTTTTAAATACTTATTTATGAGCAGTGGTGCTGGCACCGGCAACGGTGGCTCCAGCAGCAGTGGCAGCAGCTCCAGCAGCAGTGGTGGAGGCTATAGCAGCAGCAGCTTTAGCAGCAGCAGCAGCAGCAGCAGTGTGCCAGTCTGCAGGGCCACAGTTGCCAGGCTTGGTTTGACCCACAGGAAAAGCCAGTGCCCAGCTCCAGAAAACAGAACAGCAGTCTAGCAACCCAGCCAGCCTACTTGACTGAGACCAAAATCATCCAAAAAGGTGACTGGGATTGCACCAGGGAAGGGTCTCACATGGTCACAAGCTGACTTGGAACCCTCAACAGACCAGAAATCTTAACCTCTTTGTTGATAGAGGATCTGGTTGTGTAATACCTTATCTTGAATAAATACTCAGTGCTGTTTTTGATTGAATGTGTACATTGTTTAGTTAAATTTTAGAATCTACCTGTACTTTGTTCCACTCAACCTACTTGAATACTCCCATAGCAGGCAAACTCAACCCCTAGGAACACTTTTGTAGATACTCTGAGAGTGTTAAGAGCCACACCTTACATCTTAATCTCCTACCCTGAAGATATATAACATCAGATCAATAGATACAGCTAAGAAACCCAGCTAACTAGAAAATCCAAGCATTAACTTAATCCAAGATGAAAAAATATATACATTATAACACAAGAAACACCAAAAATAAAGACAATATAAATCCACCAAAACATATTAATGCATCAGAAATGACCTCCAGTGAGAATGAGTTAGAGGAAATGCCTGAGAAAGATTTCAAAAGAATGATGGTAAATATGTTCAAATAAGACAAAGAAAAAATCAAAGGAATCAAAGAGGAAATCAAAGGAATCAAAGAAGACACACAACAACAATTTAACGAAATAAAGAAGTCAATACAAGACATAAATAAAGAAATAGAAATAATAAAGAAAACAGTCAGAATTACTAGTAATGAAGAACACAGTTAATGAAATAAAAAACTGTAGAATATCTCACCAGTAGAATGGATGAAGAAAAGAACAGAATATCTAAGCTAGAAGACCAGATGGCATATCTAATACAGTTCAAAAGGAGAAAGACAAACTAATAGAAAAGTATGAATGGGGATTTCAAGATATTTGGGACACTATGAAAAAAATCAAACATAAGAATTCAATAGTAGAAGGTGAAGAATTTCACTCCAAAGGCATAGTAGGCATCCTCAACAAAATTATAGAAGAAAACTTCCCTCAAATTGGGAAAGAGGTGCCAATGCAGATACAGGAAGCCTTTAGAACCCCAGCCAGACAAAACCTGGAAAGAAGCTCTCCTTGCCATATTATAATCAAACTACCAAACATACAATCCAAAGAAAAAATATTGAAAGCAGATAGAGAGAAAAATCAAGCTACCTACAAAGGCAAGCCCATAAGGATTACAGCAGATCACTCAACACAAACTTTAAAAGCCATAAGGGCTTGGAGTGATGTATTCCAAATTCTGAAAGATAACAACTATCAACCAAGGTTACTTTATCCTGCAAAGCTATCCATTCAAATAGACAGAGAAATAAAGACATTCCATGAGAAAAGCAGGTTAAAGGAGTATTTGAAGACAAAACCAGCTCTACAGAAAATACTTGAAAAAAATCCTCCATGCCTAAGACAAGGAAAAGCACACATATAAGAAACCTGGAAAAAACAAGGAATACTCAAATACTAGTTAACACAAGAAACCAAAGGTAGAACCGGAACTACAAAAAAAAAAAATGGCAAACATAAATACACAACTTTCAATAATATCTCTTAATATCAATGGCTTTAATGCCCCAACCAAAAGACATAGGTTTGCAGACTGGGTTAAAAAGCAGGATCCTATAATTTGTTGTCTCCAAGAAACTCACCTTTCTACAAAGGATGGACATTATCTTAGGGTGAAATGTTGGAAAACGGTGCTTCAAGCAAATGGGCCTAGAAAACAAGCAGGGGTTGCTATCCTAATATCCAACAAGGTAGACTTCAATCCAATGTTAGTCAAGAAAGATAAGGAAGGTCACCTTATATTGATTAAGGGCACACTCCAACAGGAAGACATTACAATCCTAAACATATATGCTCCTAATATGGGGGCTCCTAAATTCATCAAACAAACATTATTAGAACTAAGGTCACAGATAACACCAAACACAGTGGTAGTGGGTGACTTCAACATCCCACTTTCATCAATTGACAGGTCATCCCGGGAAAAAATTAACAGAGAGGCATATGGACTAAGTGAGGTCATAGAAGGAATGAACCTAATAGATATCTACAGGATATTTCATCCAAATGCTGCAGAATATACATTCTTTTCAGCAGCACATGGAACATTCTCTAAAATAGACCATATATTAGGACACAAAGCAAATCTTAACAAATTCAGGAAAATTGAAATAATTCTTTGCATTCTATCTGACCTCAATGGAATCAAACTACAAATCAATAGCAAGAAAGGCTATAGAAGCCAGGCGTGGTGACGCACGCTTTTAATCCCAGCACTTGGGAGGCAGAGGTAGGAGGACCACCGTGAGTTCAAGGCCATCCTGAGACTACAGAGTTAATTCCAGGTCAGCCTGGACCAGAATGAGACCCTACCTCAAAAAAGAAAAAAAAAAAAGAAAGGCTATAGAGCATACACAAAATCATGGAAACAAAACAATACACTACTAAATGATGAATGGGTCAATGAGGAAATCAAGAAGGAAATCGAAAAATTTATAGAGTCAAACAATAATGAGAACACAACATACCAAAATCTCTGGGACACAAGGAAGGCAGTTCTAAGAGGCAAATTTATAGCTTTAAGTGCCTATGTTAAGAAATTAGAAGAGACTTCCGGTTAAGATGGCGGCATAGGTACCATGCCAAAGCAGCCTAGGAGGGAAAAAGACCAAAAAAACACAGCAAAATACACACTTTTACTAAAAAGTGAGGTGTATAGGAAATTGAGGCGGCAGCGGAGAAGTAGAAGAGTTATAGAGCATCCAGAGCCTGCACAGGCGGGAAAAGCGGCTCTGGCAGCTCGGCCAACCGCCGCAGCCGCGGCGCAGCAGAAAGCCGCCAGACTCTCGGCTCGAGCCACAGGAAAAGCCAGGTGCGGAATTTTCCCCTCACACCGCGCTCTCCGCAACTCGGAAACGTGAGGGGAGAGCGGCAGCGAGCTGCGGAGGAGCAGACCGCAGGTAGAAGAACACGTGGAGCAGCGAGACAACCAGAGCAGCCGCGGCTCCCTTCCCTCCCCCAACACCTGAACCCAGCTCCAGCGAACACAGCAGCACAGCAGCGGCCCGGGACCCAGCCACGCCAACTTGGGCTGACAGCAGGACCCAAGCAGGAGCAGAGTTCGGCAGCAACTTCAGCGGCTCCAGCACCGGTACCAGCGGCCCCAGCAGCAGCGGACCCAGGAGCGGCAGCGGCGGCAGATCCCGCAGCAGCGGCTTCAGGGGGAGCAGCGGTGGTGGACAGCGCAGCGGCAGCTTCAGCAGCGGTGGTGGCTCCGGTGGTGGCAGCTACGGCAGCAGCAGAGGCAGCAGCAGCGACTCGGTTTCCCCCGTAGGAAAAGCAAGTGCCCAGCTCCAGAAATCAGAACAGCAGCCCGACGACCCAGGCAGCAACTTGACTGAGACCAAAATCACCCAAGGTAACTGGGATTGCACCAGGGAAGGGTCTCACTTGGTCACAAGCTGACTTGGATCCCTCAACAGACCAGAAATCTAAACCTCTTTGTTGATAGAAGATCTGGTCATTATTATAACTACTCTTGCATACATACTCGGGGCTGTTTTTGATTGAATGTGTACAGTGTTTAGTTAAATTTTAGAATCTACCTGTATTTTATTCCACTCAGCCTGCTTGAATACTCCTATAGCAGGGAAACTCAACCCCTAAGAACATCTTTGTAGATACTCTGAGAGTCTTAAGAGCCACACCTAATACCTTAAGGTCCTACCCTGAAAATATATTACATCAAATCAATTGATACAGCTAAGAATACACAGCTAGCTAGAAAATCCAAGCATTAACTTAATACAAGATGCAAAAATATATACATTATAACACAAGAAACACTAAAAAGCAAGATGATATAAATCCACCTAAAAGTATTAATGCATCAGAAATGTCCTCCAGTGAGAAAGAGTTAGAGGAAATGCCTGAGAAAGAGTTCAAAAGAATAATTATAAATATGTTCAAAGAGGTCAAAGAACACATGAAAACAATCAAAGAAGAAATCAAAGAGGAAATCAAAGGAATCAAAGAAGAGGCAGGACACCAATTTAATGAAATAAAGAAGGCAATACAAGACATAAATAGGGAAATAGGAATAATAAAGAAAAAACAGTCAGAATTACTAGCAATGAAGAACACAGTTAATGAAATAAAAAACTCTGTAGAAAATCTCACCAGTAGGATGGATGAGGGAGAGGACAGGATATCTAAGCTAGAAGACCAGGTGGCAGACCTAATGCAGTCCAACAAAGAGAAAGACAAAATTATAGAAAAGTATGAGTGGGAATTTCAAGATATTCTGGACACCATGAAAAGATCCAATATAAGAATTCAGGGCATAGTAGAAGGAGAAGAACTCCACTCCAGAGGCATAGTAGGCATCTTCAACAAAATCATAGAGGAAAATTTCCCCCAAATTGGGAAAGAGGTGCCAATACAGATACAGGAAGCCTTTAGAACCCCAGCCAGACAAAACCCAGAAAGAACCTCTCCTCGCCATATTATAATCAAACTTCCAAGCACACAAACCAAAGAAAAAATATTGAAAGCAGTTAGAGAGAAAAATCAAGTTACCTACAAAAGCAAGCCCATCAGGATTACAGCAGATTATTCAACACAAACTTTTAAAGCCAGAAGGGCTTGGAGTGATATATTCCAAGTTCTGAAAGATAACAACTGTCAACCAAGGTTACTTTATCCTGCAAAGTTATCCATTCAAATAGATGGAGAAATAAAGACATTCCATGACAAAAGCAGGTTAAAGGAGTATTTGAAGACAAAACCAGCTCTACAGAAAATACTTGATAGAATCCTCCATGCTGAACAAAAGGAAAAGCACACATATAAGGAACCTAGAAAAAACAAGCTATACTCAAATACCAGTTAACAGAAGAGAGCACAGGTAGAACCAGAAACACACACACACAAAAAAAAGGGAAACATAAATACACACCTTTCAAGAATATCTCTTAATATCAACGGCCTCAATGCCCCAACGAAAAGACATAGATTTGCAGACTGGGTTAAAAAGCAGGATCCTACAATTTGTTGTCTCCAAGAAACTCACCTTTCTACAAAGGATAGACATTATCTTAGGGTGAAAGGTTGGAAGACGGTGTTTCAAGCAAATGGGCCTAGAAAACAAGCAGGGGTTGCTATCCTAATATCAGACAGGGTAGACTTTAGTCCGACGTTAGTCAAGAAAGATAAGGAAGGTCACTTTATATTGATTAAGGGCACACTCCAACAGGAGGACATTACAATCCTAAACATATATGCACCTAACATGGGGGCTCCCAAATTCGTCAAACAAACACTATTAGAACTAAGGTCACAGATAACACCAAACACAGTGGTGGTGGGTGACTTTAACACCCCACTCTCATCAATTGACAGGTCATCCAGGGAAAGAATAAACAGAGAGGCATCTGGACTAAATGAGGTCATAGAAGGAATGGACCTAACAGATATATACAGGACATTTCATCCAAAGGCTGCAGAATATACATTCTTTTCAGCAGCACATGGAACATTCTCTAAAATAGACCATATATTAGGACACAAAGCAAATCTTAACAAATTCAGGAAAATTGAAATAATTCCTTGCATTCTATCTGACCACAATGGAATTAAACTACAAATCAGTAGCAAGAAAGGCTATAGAGCATACACAAAATCATGGAAACTAAACAATACATTACTAAATGATGAGTGGGTCAATGAAGAAATCAAAAAGGAAATCAAAAAATTTATAGAGTCAAATGATAATGAGAACACAACATACCAAAATCTCTGGGACACAATGAAGGCAGTTCTAAGAGGTAAATGTATAGCCTTAAGTGCCTATATTAAGAAATTAGAAAGGTCGCAAGTAAACGACCTAATGCTTCGCCTTAAAGCCTTGGAAAAAGAAGAACAAGGCAAACCAAAAATTAGTAGACGGGAAGAAATAATAAAGATTAGGGCAGAAATTAATGAAATAGAAACAAAAAGAACAATCCAAAGAATTAATGAAACAAAGAGTTGGTTCTTTGAAAGGATAAACAAGATTGATAAACCCTTAGCAAATCTGACCAAAAGAAAGAGAGAAGAGACACAAATTAGTAAAATCAGAGATGAACAAGGTAACATCACAACAGATTCCAGAGAAATTCAAAAAATCATAGGGACATACTATAAAAGCATATACTCCACAAAGTATGAAAATCTGAAAGAAATGGATGATTTCCTTGATCTATATGACCTACCTAAATTAAATCAAAATGAGATTAATCACTTAAATAGACCTATAACAAACATGGAGATCCGAACAGTTATCAATAATCTCCCAATTAAAAAAAGCCCAGGCCCGGATGGATTCACTGCTGAATTTTACCAGACTTTTAAGGAAGAGCTAACACCATTGCTTCTTAAGCTTTTCCAGGAAATAGAAAAAGAAGGAATTCTACCAAACTCCTTCTATGAGGCCAGCATCACCCTGATACCAAAACCAGGCAAAGATAGAACAAAAAAAGAAAATTATAGACCAATCTCCCTCATGAACATAGATGCAAAAATTCTCAACAAAATATTGGCAAACAGAATACAAGAGTATATCAAAAAGCTCATTCACCCTGACCAAGTAGGCTTTATCCCAGAGATGCAGGGATGGTTCAACATACGCAAATCTATAAATGTAATACATTACATAAATGGGTTGAAGGACAAAAATCACATGATCATCTCATTAGATGCAGAGAAAGCATTTGACAAAATACAACATCCCTTCATGATAAAAGTCCTACAGAGACTGGGAATAGAAGGAACATATCTCAATATAATAAAGGCTATTAATGACAAGCCTACAGCCAACATATTACTAAATGGAGAGAAACTGGAAGCTTTTCCACTAAAATCAGGAACAAGACAAGGGTGTCCACTGTCCCCACTTTTATTTAATATAGTTTTGGAAGTCTTAGCCATAGCAATAAGGCAAGAGACACACATAAAAGGGATACAAATTGGAAAGGAAGAAATCAAGTTATCATTATTTGCAGATGACATGATTCTATACATAAAGGACCCTAAAGACTCTACTAGCAAGCTGTTAGAGCTGATCAAAACCTACAGCAATGTAGCAGGATACAAAATAAATACACAGAAATCAGTAGCCTTCATATATGCTAACAACAAACACACAGAGGATGAAATCAGAGAATCACTCCCATTCACAATTGCATCAAAAAAAAAATAAGATACCTTGGAATAAACCTAACCAAGGAAGTAAAGAATCTATACAATGAGAACTTTAAAACACTCAAGCGAGAAATTGCAGAAGACACTAGAAAGTGTAGAAACATCCCTTGTTCCTGGATTGGAAGAATCAATATCGTGAAAATGGCAATCTTACCTAAAGCAATCTACACATTTAATGCAATCCCTATCAAAATTCCAAAGGCTTTCTTCATGTAAATAGAAAAAACAATCCAAAAATTCATTTGGAATCACAAAAACCCTCGAATATCTATAATAATACTGAGCAACAAAAAGAGGCTGGTGGTATCACCATACCTGATTTTACCCTATACTACAGAGCCATAGTAACAAAAACAGCATGGTACTGGCACAAAAACAGACATGTAGATCAGTGGAACAGAATAGAGGACCCAGATGTAAGCCCAAGTAGCTATAGCCACCTGATATTCGATAAAAATGCCAAAAATACTCATTGGAGAAGAGACAGCCTCTTCAGCAAATGGTGTTTTGAAAACTGGATAAATATCTGCAGAAGGATGAAAATAGATTCTTCTCTCTCGCCATGCACAAGAATTAAGTCCAAATGGATTAAAGACCTTAACATCAGACCGGAAACTTTGAAACTGCTAGAGGAAAAAGTAGGGGAAACCCTTCAACATATTGGTCTTGGCAAAGACTTTCTGAATACAACCCCAATTGCTCAGGCAATAAAACCACAGATTAACCACTGGGACCTAATGAAATTACAAAGATTTTGCACCACAAAGGACACAGTGAAAAAAGCAAAGAGGCAACCTACAGAATGGGAAAAAATCTTCGCCAGCTATATATCTGATAGAGGATTAATATCTAGGATATACAAAGAACTCAAAAAGTTAAATAATAAGGAATCAAACAAGCCAATCAAAAAATGGGCTATGGAGCTAAATAGAGAGTTCTCAAAGGAAGAAATACAAATGGCATATAAGCATCTAAAAAAATGTTCTGCGTCACTAGTCATCAGGGAAATGCAGATTAAAACTACATTGAGATTCCATCTCACTCCTGTCAGATCGGCCACCATCATGAAAACAAATGATCATAAATGTTGGCAGGGATGTGGAAAAAAAGGAACCCTTCTGCACTGCTGGTGGGAATGCAATCTGGTCCAGCCATTGTGGAAAACAGTGTGGAGGTTCCTAAAGCAGCTAGAGATTGATCTTCCATATGACCCAGCTATAGTGCTCCTAGGCATATATCCAAAGGACTCATCTCATTTCCTTAGAAGTACATGCTCAACCATGTTTATTGCTGCTCAATTTATAATAGCTGGGAAATGGAACCAGCCTAGATGTCCCTCAACAGATGAGTGGATAATGAAGATGTGGTACATTTATACAATGGAGTTCTACTCAGCGGTAAAGGAAAATGAAGTTATGAAATTTGCAGAAAAATGGATGGACCTGGAAAGTATTATACTAAGTGAGGTAACCCAGGCCCAGAAAGCCAAGCGCCACATGTTCTCTCTCATATGTGGATCCTAGCTACAGATGACTGGGCTTCTGTGTGAGAATGAAAATACTTAGTAGCAGAGGCCAGTAAGTTGAAAAGGAGACATAAAGGGTGGAGAAAGAAAGGGAGGAGGATACTTAATAGGTTGATATTGTATATATGTAATTACAATGATTGTAATGGGGAGGTAATATGATGGAGAATGGAATTTCAAACGGGAAAGTGTGGGGGTGGGGAGGGAGGGAATTACCATGGGATATATTTTATAATCATGGAAAATGTTAATAAAAATTTAAAAAAAAAAAAGAGCTAGAGAGTTTGAGGTTTGCCCTGTTTAAATCTTGTAGTGGTTGAATACTTCTTTTCTATGCCAAATGCCATGTTTTACAGTGTGTTTATTCTGTGCCATTATGGGTTTTTTGAGGGGAGGGGATTTTTTTTTTGGTATTATGGCTGTTAAAAGACCTTGGGTTATGGGGATATATGAACATCACTGGAATTGATAAAAACTACGGGGACTGTTAAAGTTAGATTAATGCACTGCATTTTACATCATGTATGGTTATCAGTTTATGGGGGCCAGGGGCGGAATGTGGTGGTTTGATTCAGGTGTCACCCATAAACTTAGCTGTTCTGAATGCTAGTCTCCCCAGCTGATGGAGATTTGGGAATTAACACCTCCTGAAGGGAGTGTGTTGTTGGGGCAGGCTTATGGGTGTCATAGCCAGTGTCCCCTTGCCAGTGTTTGGCACACTCTCCTGTTGCTGTTGTCCACCCTCTGCTCATGCCATCACTTTTCCCGGACATTGTGGAGTTTCCCCTCAAGCCCGTAAGCCAAAATAAACCTCTTTCCCACAAAAAAAAAAAAAAAAAAAAATTGTGGGGGTCAAAATATAATTAGTCTAAATCAAAAAAAAAAAAAAAAGAAAGAAAGAAATTAGAAGAGCCAGGTGTGGTAGCACACGCCTTTAATCCCAGCACTCGGGAGGCAGAGGTAGGAGGATCGCCATGAGTTCAAGGCCACCCTGAGACTACAGAGTTAATTCCAGGTCAGCCTGGACCAGAATGAGACCCTACCTTGAAAGAAAAAAAAAAAAAAAAAGAAATCAGAAAGGTCACAAGTAAACAACCTAATGGTTCACCTTAAAGCCTTGGATAAAGAAGAACAAGGCAAACCAAAAATCAGTAGGTGGAAAGAAATAATAAAGATTAGGGAAGAAATTAATGAAATAGAAGCAAAAAAACAATCCAAAGAATCAATGAAACAAAGAGTTGGTTCTTTGAAAGGATAAACAAGACTGATAAACCCTTAGCAGATCTGACAAAAAGAGAGAAGAGACACAAATGAATAAAATTAGAGATGAAAGAGGTAACATCACAACAGATGCCAGAGAAATTCAAAAAGTCCTAGGGACATATTATAAAAGCATATACTCCACAAAGTATGAAAATCTGAAAGAAATGGATGAGTTCCTTGATTTATATGGCCTACCTAAATTAAATCAAGATGAGATTAATCACTTAAATAGACCTATAACAAGCATGGAGATCAAAACACTTATCAAAAATCTCCCAACTAAAAAAAGCCCAGGCCCAGATGGGTTCAATGCTGAATTTTACCAGACCTTCAAGGAAGAGCTAACACCATTGCTTCTTAAGCTTTTCCATAAAATAGAAAAAGAAGGAATTCTAACAAACTCCTTCTATGAAGCCAGCATCACCCTGATACCAAAACCAGGCAAAGATAGAACAAAAAAAGGAAATTACAGACCAATCTCCCTCATGAACATAGATGCAAAAATTCTCAACAAAAATATTGGCCAACAGAGTACAAGAATATATCAGAAAGCTCATTCACCCTGACCAAGTAGGCTTTATCCCAGAGATGCAGGGATGGTTCAATATATGCAAATCTATAAATGTAATACATTATATAAATGGACTGGAGGACAAAACTCACATGATCATCTCATTAGATGCAGAGAAAGCGTTTGACAAAATCAAACATCCCTTCATGATAAAAGTCCTACAGAGAATAGGGATAGAAGGAACATATCTCAATATAATAAAGGCTATTTATGACAAACCTACAGCCAACATATTACTAAATGGGGAAAAACTGAAAGCTTTCCCACTAAAATCAGGAACAAGACAGTGTCCACTGTCCTCACTTTTATTTAATATAGTACTAGAAGTCTTAGCCATAGCAATAAGGCAAGAGCCACACATAAAAGGGATACAAATTGGAAAGGAAGAGATCAAGTTATCATTATTTGCAGATGACATGATTCTGTATATAAAGGACCTTAAAGACTCTACTAGCAAACTGTTAGAGCTGATCAAAACCTACAGCCATGTAGCAGGATACAAAATAAATACATGAAATCAGTAGCCTTCATATATGCTAACAATAAACACACAGAGGATGAAATCAGAGAATCACTCCCATTCACAATTGCATCAAAAAAAATAAAGTACCTTGGAATAAACCTGACCAAGGAAGTAAAGGATCTTTACAATGAAAACTTTAAAACACTCAAGCAAGAAATTGCAGAAGACACTAGAAATGGGAAAACATCCCTTGTTCATGGATTGGAAGAATCAATATTGTGAAAATGGCAGTCTTACCAAAAGTAATCTACACATTTAATGCAATCCCCATCAAAATTCCAAAGGCATTCTTCATGGAAATAGAAAAAACAATCCAAAAATTCACTTAAAATCACAAAAAAACCTTGAATATCTAAAATAATACTGAGCAACAAAAATAAGGCTGGTGGTATCACCATACATGATTTTAACCTATACTACAGAGCCATAGTAACAAAAACAGTATGGTACTGGCACAAAAGCAGACATGTAGATCAATGGAACAGAATAGAGAACCCAGATGTAAGTCCAGGTAGCTATAGCCACCTGATATTCAATAAAAATGCCAAAAATACTCACTGGAGAAAAGACAGCCTCTTCAGCAAATGGTGTTGGGAAAACTGGATATGTATCTGCAGAAGGATGAACATAGATTCTTCTCTCTCTCCATGCACAAGAATTAAGTCCAAATGGATTAAAGACCTTAACATAAGACCTGAAACTGCTACAGGAAAAAGTAGGGGAAACCCTTCAACATATTGGTCTTGGCCAAGACTTTCTGAATACAACCCCAATTGCCCAGGCAATAAAACCACAGATTAACCATTGGGACCTCATAAAATAACAACAAAGGACACTGTGAATAAAGCAAAGAGGCAACTTATAGAATGGGGAAAAAAATCTTCACCCTCTATATACCTGATAGAGGATTAATATCTAGGATATACAAAGAACTCAAAAAGTTAAATAATAAGAAGTCAAACAAGCCAATTAAAAAGTGGGCTACGGGCTGGAGAGATGGCTTAGTGATTAAGCGCTTGCTTGTGAAGCCTAAGGACCCCAGTTCGAGGCTCGATTCCCCAGGACCCACATAAGCCAGATGCACAAGAGAGTGCATGCATCTGGAGTTTGCAATGGCTGGAGGCCCTGGTAGACCCATTCTCTCTCTCCCTCTTTCTCTCTCTCTGTTGTCCTCAAATAAATAAACAAAATTTTTTTTAAAAATGTGGGCTACAGATCTAAATAGAGAGTTCTCAAAGGAAGAGATACGGATGGTGTATAAGCATCTAAAAAAATGTTCTACATCCCTAGTCATCAGGGAAATGCAGATTAAAACTACATTGAGATCCCATCCACTCCTGTCATATTGGCTACCATCATGAAAACAAATGATCATAAATGTTGGCAGGGATGTGGAAAAAGAGGAACCCTTCTACACTGCTGGTGGGAATGCAATCGGGTCCAGCCATTGTGGAAAACAGCATGGAGGTTCCTAAAACAGCTAAAGATTGATCTACCATATGACCCAGCTATAACACTCCTAGGCATATATCCAAAGGACTCATCTCATTTCCTTAGAAGTACATGCTCAGCCATGTTTATTGCTGCTCAATTTATAATAGTTGGGAAATGGAACAGCCTAGACGTCCCTCAACTGATGAGTGGATAATGAAGATATGGCACATTTATACAATGGAGTTCTACTCAGTGGTAAAGAAAAATGACGTTATGAAATTTGCAGAAAAATGGATGGACCTGGAAAGGATTATACTAAGTGAGGTAACCCAGGCCCAGAAAGCCAAGCACCATATGTTTTTTCTCATATTTGGATCCTAGCTACAGATGATTGGGCTTCTGTGTGAGGAAAAAACTCAGTAGGAGAGGCCAGTAAGCTGAAAAAGAAATACAAAGGGAAGGAAGATACAAAAAGGAAGGGTGGAGGGTACTTAATAGGTTGGTATTGTATATATGTAAGTAGAAGAATAGATTAACGGGGGCGAAAAAACCCAAAGTGAGGTCGGGGAGGATATTGAGTAAAGGAAAGGTGGAGGGAGGGCTAATCAAAACCTAAGAGGATACAAATAAATCAAATGGAATCCTTCGGTTTTGGACAATGGAACACTAAGAAGCCATAGATCGTTGCTAGAAAATTTTCAGTGCCAAGGATGGGATACCTCCCAGTGAGTTTTTGGCCAGGGTGGTCCCTGATGCCTCCAGAACATTACAGGCCATTGCCGAGGCCCTTGGTTTCCCACCAGGAATCAATGGTAAGACCCTATTGCTGAAGACTCCACATACTTGGGCTTCAAGGAATCCTGCTGGACCTGAGCTGATAACCTCCTCCATGTAGACCAGGTGACAGAAAGCTGGAAGAAGCCTTTCTGCATGTAGTTCAATGGGAGAAAGATACATCACCAGTGAAGATACTCAACAGTGGACACTCAAGCCTTATAATTGGCCAGCCAGGCCAAATGAGCCAGTGGGTGCAATAATGGCATGTCTTTCATGGTGGAAACCAACTGCCCTCCAGTTGGACTGGAGGCCCGCTCCAAGGGAGGGAATACATCCCTGATACTGAAAATTTAAAACAGGGGGAGTCATGAGCCCTAGGGGTGTAACATCTGCTGATGTCTGGATAAGAGTATATACTATGCTTATCAAACTGCCCAGTAAGCACTTCTCTTAATATTCATACCCTTATACTAATGCTACTCTCACTTTGGGTCGAGAATCTTATCTTTTCAGATGGCAGTGACCTTGGGACGACACAGAAGGTTCATGGTGCTGGAAAGAAGCAACTAGAGTACTGAGTAACACCTCGATCACACCTTCCAAGTCTCAGGGTCTAATGCGGAAGAGGTGGTGGAAAGAATGTAAGAGCCAAAGGAAGGGTAGGACTCCTTACAACGTGCTCCCTCCTGACAAAAAATGGCCTCGATATCCATGACCTCTTAGTGCCTGACACTACCTACACAAGACCATCATAAGAGGAGGGAAAGATCATGACATCAAATAAAAGAGACTTATTGAGAGGGGAGGGGATATGATGGAGAATGGAATTTCAAAGGGGAAAAGGGGGGGAGGGAGGGTTTTACCATGGAATATTTTTTATAGTCATGGAAAATGTTTTAAAAATTGAGAAAAATAAAATTTAAAAAATATTTATTTATTGTTTATTTATTTATTTGAGAGAGAAAAAGATGCAGATACAGAGAAAGAGAATGGGTGCATCAGGGCCTCCAGCCACTGTTAACTCCAGATGCACGTACCACCTTGTGCATCTCGCTTACCTGGATACTGGGGAATCAAACCTGGGTCCTTAGACTTACCGGGCAAGTGCCTTTACCACTAAGCCATCTCTCTAACCCCAACTCATTATTTTAAATTATTTATATGCATACAGAAGGAAGAGAGACAGTAGAGACAGAATAGGCATGCCAGGGCCTCTTGCCACTACAAGTGAACTTCAGATGCATGCACCACTTTGTGCATCTAGCTTTACATGGGTACTGCGGACTTGAACCAGGTCATTAGGCTTTGCAGACAAGCACCTTAACTGCTGAGCAATTTCTCTAGCCCCAAGCAGCTCATTTTTTGTTTACTTATTTATTTATTATTATTATTTGGTTTTTCAAGGTAGAGTCTCACTGTAGTTCAGGCTGATGTGGAATTCACTATGTAGTCTCAGGGTGGCCTCAAATTTACAGCGATCTGCCTACCTCTGCCTCCAGAGTACTGGGATTAAAGACATGTGCCACCACGCCTGGCTCTCAAACAGCTTTTTTTTTTTTTTTTGGTTTTTCGAGGTAGGGTCTCACTCTGGCCCAAACTGACCTGGAATTCACTATGGATTCTCAGGGTAGCCTTGAACTCACTGCGATCCTCCTACCTCTGCCTCCCGAGTGCTGGGATTAAAGGTGTGCACCACCACACCCAGCTACAAACAGCTCATTTTTAAAGATGTGATTTTCCCACATTATATTCGTTTCATGTTCCAAAATGTTGGGACATTGGAATGTATACATTGGGTATATGGAGGACGACTCCTAACAACAAAGCAGTGTCATGCACTATGAAGAGGAGTTAACAAAAACAGCCTCTACCCTCTTTTCAGTGCCACCAACTTCTCCGCTGCAGCCCTTCTACCTTGGGCCAAGGTCACAGAGAGACGTTTCCCATGCATTATTACCAAAAATCCAGAATTGGGACAATACTTTGGATTTGGTTTAAATTCTAGTTGTAGTATGATGTCAAGTGAAGTTTTTTTTTTTTTGTTTTTGCTTTTCTTTCACTGTGTAGTGTCAGGGTGGCCTAGAACTCACAGCAATCATCCTACCTGTGCCTCCCAAGTGCTGGGATGAAAGGTATGCATTACCACAACCAGCTCAGGTTTTTTTTGTTTTGTTATGTTTTAAGCATGGCCTCACTCTAGCTCACGTTGACCTGAAACTCACTCTGTGGTCCAAGTTGGCCTCAAAATCACAGCAATCCCCCTACCTCAGCCTCCCAAGTGTTGGGATTAAAGACATGTGTCACCACATCCAGCTCAATGTGCAGTTTTTCACTGAGTTTGATCATATTTTTTAAAGCAGGGCAATAGCTTCTCCTTACTTTTTAAAATATATTTTATTATTTATTAGAGAGAGGGAGGAGGGGAATGGTCACACCAGGGCCTCCAGCCACTGCAAACGAACTCCAGATGCATGTGCCCCCTTGTGCATCTGGCTTACATGGGCCCTGGAGAGTCAAACCTGAATCCTTTGGCTTTGTTGGCAAATGCCTTAACCACTAAGCCATCTCTCCAGCCCCTTCTCCTCATTTATGTTTTTTTTTTTTTGTTTTTTTTTTTTGTTTTTTCGAGGTAGGCTCTCACTCTAGCCCAGGATGACCTGGAATTCACTATGGAGTCTCAGGGTGGCTTCGGACTCATGGTGATACTCCTACCTCTGCCTCCCGAGTGCTGGGATTAAAGGAGTGTGCCACCACACCTGGCCCTTCTTATTCTTATCAGACCCTCAACATCCTCCATTCCATCACCAAAATTGCTCAAGAAATGATCAAAAGTTAAAGTGAAAATAGGACGTGGTGCTGCATGCTTTTAATCACAGCACTCGGGAGGCAAAGGTAGGAGGAGGACTGATGTGAGTTCAAAGCCACCCTGAGACTACACAGTGAATTCCAGGTCAGCCAGAACTAAAGTGACATTCTACCTAAAAAAAACAGAGCTAGGCATGGTGGTACATGCCTTTAATCCCAGCACTCAGGAGGCAGAGGTTGGAGGATCACCTTGAGATCAAGGTTACCCTGAGACTCCATAGTGAATTCCAGGTCAGCCTGGGCTAGCAAAACTCTACCTTGAAAAACAAAACAAGCAAACAACAACAACAACAACAAAAACAAACAAACATGAATTTTGAGATGAGAACTGGGAAGCCCAGAGCCAGCTTTGTTGTTGGTCCCTGGTGTTTAGGCTGTGATTGAGGGTCAGGTGACAGAGTTCTGTTCTTGGTCATGAATAAAGGTTGAGGCTCTGTAAAGCAGTGACCACTATTGCTTTAGTGAGGCTACCTGACTTTGCAGGAATAAAGGGTGCTTTCAGGAATGCACTGCAGACAACATAGGAAAAACACAGTAAAGTACAGCTCGGGATTTATGAATTTCTTCACAACTGTGAATATTTGGCTGGAGTACACTGGAGATAGGAAAACAACTGAAAGATTTTGCACCTGGATTTTGTTTTAAAGACCTGTTTCCTTAGTGAATGTTATAGTAGAATCAGATTGTTCATCCCAAAATGTCTTTTCTGTGTCACAAAGAACAAATGTCAGTATCTCTTTTGATGGTGGAAAAAGGAGTTAATTAATGAAAATAAACTTTTTACAATATAGGCCGGGCGTGGTGGCACACGCCTTTAATCCCAGCATTTGGGAGGCAGAAGTAGGAGGATGGCTGTGAGTTCGAGGCCACCCTGAGAATACATAGTGAATTCCAGGTCAGCCTGATCCTAGAGTGAAACCCTACCTCAAAAAACAAAAAAACGTGAGGTAACCCAGACCCAGAAAGCCAAGCGCCACATGTTCTCTCTCATATGTGGATCCTAGCTACAGATGACTGGGCTTCTGCGTGAGAATGAAAATCCTTAGTAGCAGAGGCCAGTAAGCTAAAAAGGAGACATAAAGGGAAGAGAAAGGAAGGGAGGAGGATACTTAATAGGTTGATATTGTATATATGTAATTATAATGATTGTAATGGGGAGGTAATATGATGGAGAATGGAATTTCAAATGGGAAAGTGTGGGGGTGGGGAGAGAGGGAATTACCATGGGATATATTTTATAATCATGGAAAATGTTAATAAAAAAAAAACCTCTCACAATATTTAAAAAAAAAACATAAAAAGTTAAAGTGATAGAACATTAATTATCTCAATCTGACCATTACATAACATATATGAACTAAACATCACTTTGTACCCCCAAAATACATGCAATTATTATGTCAATCAAAAAACCTGTTCCAGGCCCAGATTAACCACTTCAGTCTTAATTACTAAGCATGTATACCCGTGATAAGGACCCACTGGGGCAGCCGAGCAAGCAGGCACAGTGTAATTCATAACAGGGGATAGAGTGGGGTCTTCAGTTCCACGGAGGTAGCTGTCTAGATTTTCCCCCAAAGCTTGCTCAGTACTACTATTAATGCTACAGCTAGATATACAAGTAGACTCCCAGTAAAATATAAAATCCTTTAAGACCTTGGCCCCGAGCATGTGGAGACCCCTCACAACAAAAGTCTTTACTTCCTTTTCCTTCTCAGGTCTCAATGTGCCTAGCTAACATCAATGAGGACTCTGTATGCTCAAGTGTTTTTCTTTTGGTACACTCTTGAATTGCCTAAACTCTCCCCTGGTCAAATAAACGTAGTGAAACAAAAGCTGGCCTAGCATCCTATGGGCTAAAGAAGTTAGTGTTCAAACTACAGGAAAGCGAATTTTATTTACCTCTTTTATTTAGAAGTTTTCTTTGAATATCTTTAACAGTTAGAAAATCAGTGTCAAATACGAACACTGGTACACAGCTTAAAATACAAATGCCAGTAATTATTAAAGATTAAAGTTAATGATTGTTCCAAGAAAATGCTTGCTAAAAATTATTTTTCAGGTGGCAAGTTAGGTATAAGGTACCCAAGGAGGAAGGGACAGAGGCTCAGATGGCTCTGGAGATGGTTACACAGCAGCCCACACACGCCTTCCTCCCGGCTATGCACGTGGCAGCTTGCGTCACATTCTGTGCCACCAGCCTTGATCCTTCACATCCGCAGCTACGGCAGGCTTTCTTCTGCACAAGTCACGTTTCAAAGACAAACAAAGCACTTACTGATGAAACTAGGATGGCTCAGATCCAGAATATTCTAGTTTGACCTGGGAAGCCACAGCTTCCCCAAAGCCATCAGATGAAGACGGGTCACCAGAGGCAATGGGCCAAAGAATAGAGCCAGCTTCCTTCAGAATGCATTTTGCTGCTATACTCTATTTTGCTGTTGTACTCTTCTTTAACTCAAGTTAAAGCATTTTACATTTCACTTACATTTAAAAAGTGCCAACTTGATTGTGTCTCAACTGAGTTTTGCCCAATGTGCCTAACACCAAAAGTTCTTAAGCTACATGTACTTCTGTGGAAAATGTCTATATATTAAAATACCTCAAGGTTTACTTTATAATAAATTAGCTTTAACGTTACAAATAACATCTCAGAAAACTGAATCTCAATAATTTGAGCTGACATACTAATTCAAACTCAGAATACTATCTTATATGTTTAACAATTTCCAAAATCAACAGCACTGTATTATTTACACATAAAATACATAAAGCATGCCAATGTTATCAGTTCCTTACCAAATGTCATAAATGTCATTTTAAGCACCAAAGCATATTGACTTCAAAAGTTACATCTAAAATATTAGTCAATGTCCCTGTTGCAATGGTTCAAGAAGTCTGCAGAGTGAAATCTCTATGAAAGAAATGGCAATCGTGCTGGAAGAACTGACAAGGACCACTACTCCTTTCCTATCCCAGTGTCCCAAAGCAGAAGCCCATTTGCTTCAAGAAGGTCACTGCCAAGATCTGTGGCAGCAAGCCAGACCCACTGGCATTTAGCCACAGAGGCAAGGCTCTCTGGAACAAGCACAGCAAGAACTGAGAGTTCACGGTGGGAGGGGAAAAAAGGCAGGCAATAAATTGGTCTTTCTTCTCTTCAATGTCAACTCGATAGCAGGGACATCTATTAGACAATGAAGAAACACAGACCTGCTTGGAGACACAGGTGGGAAGTCTGTACTCTATCAACTGAAGCAGATCTTACTGAATCAGATACATTTATGACCCATGCCAGGCTCCAAAGTCACAGGCACGTGACTGTATGCCAGTTAAGGCTCAAGTAAACTCCAGGGTTTTGCTGGAGTGAAAAACATAAAATGTTAGACAAATAGAGTTCTCCATTTGCACAAGCCTTTATGTTAGCAGAATGGCAGTGGTTCACATGGTTGGCCGGCTTCTTGGTTTTGAGGCAAGGGCTTACTGTGTAGCCCAGGCTGGCCTCAGATTTAGGTTCCTCCTACTTCAATCTCCTTAGGGTCGGGTAGCTGGGGCTCACAGTTTATTTTTAAGTGAAGGTCTAAGTCTGTGAGAAAAAGGACTAAGGTGAATTACCCAAAAGAGTCTTTCTTACATGAAGCCACATCACTCATCAGACACACTGGAAAATGTACAGAATGGTCCCAACTCTTGACTGAATGTCAATCATGAAAAGTGAGGAATCAAACCTAGGTTTCTGGTATGCTGTGAATGGCTCTGGAGGAGGGGTAAGAGGAAGAAAGGAATGAGCTAGTTTAGTTTACCTACACTGAGTTTCATCTGATGAAGTAAAGGAAAACTGAAGCAGTTTTGTGAAATAATCCCACAAAAAAATTATGTTTAATCCCAGCACTTGGGAGGCAAAGGTAGGAGGACTGCCATGAGTTTGAGGCCAGCCTGGGACTATAGTGTGAACTCCAGGTCAGCCTGGGCTAGAATGAGACCCTACCTCAAAAAAAAAAAATGTGTTTCCATTTAGGGACACATTTCCTGCTATTTAAATGCTATAACCATTCATGAGAAGAGAAAATTTATACCCTCCAAAAGGATCCATATGGGTTAATTGTCAAGTAAATACAAAGACTCTGTGGCCCATGAAAACATGACAAGCTGTATTTTTAATTTTGCCCAACTTTCATACTAAATATGGTTTAATTTCTGAGGCATGCAATGGCAATTCGTAAAAGTCAAGGGCAGGTATCCCATCTGATAAGACTCACTCCTCCCTCTCAAGCTACAGAGAGGAGAGCATCTGCTTGTCGCTGTTCTCTTTAGGCCCATCATAATTTCATTTCTCCCGATTCAAGCTAAAGCTTAAATCCACAAACCACCGAATAAGCCTGGCTTGCCCAAATGTCCAAAACCACAACTACCATGTGACCACAATGTCTCCTTTCCTCCAACTTTTTGAAGAGGGGACAGGTGACAGATTTTCCAGTAGCAGAAGGGTGGGGCTGAGCAGCATAGCAGAGGTAGAAGGATTGTGTCAGATGGCTTTAAAGAGTGATTTAGAGAGATAATCAGAAAGGCTAAATGCTGTCAGTAACCCTGAAGCCTAGGGGGAACATTTTACTAAGCAGAAATGCCTGGAGGTGGGAATTCGATATAAACTGTCTCCTAGTATGGCTCAAAAGTCCAGGAGTGGGGCTCAGTAGAGGGGACCAAATACTACACAATTAAATTCAGCAGGTCCATAGGCCTAGATCCTTCTCAATTTCAGCTGAGAAACAAGAGGAGAGGTCCCAAACACACTTACAGTGGGGCCGGCTTGCAAGTTTGAGGATTCGGCTTGAAAATAAACTAAAACTAGAATCTCGTATTACACAATGTCTTCACAAAAATAACCATACACAAAAAGTTAGAATATTGCATAGAAAAGTGTACTGTAGTATGCTTTGTAAACCTAGGCTTCTATAATTAAACAGCAAAACAAACTCCATAGCCTAGAAGTTGTGCGTAACTCAAAATTATCACATTGGCAGATTTTTGTCACTGGATCTCAGAAGTCCCTGAAGTTCTTTATTCTTAGACTCATAATTAAAACTTACCCTTTAACAGCACAGGATGACACAATTTATGTGTTTTTATAAAGGATGTGAGCTACATGAGCCCAAGCCAATTCTATAACCTTTATTCTGTGCCTTCTACATAGAAGAGTTGGCCAATAGACACAGGGACATAAAATCACTGCTACTGTTTTTACAACTAGGCAGCTTTCCCCCCTTCTCATGCTAATGATTCAACAACCTGTATCTGCCTGTTCTTGTAGTAGAGAGGTTTGAATAGCTCATTTAGAGTTAAGTAAAAATGTTTTAAACCTCATTTATCTTAGCACTGGCAACAGGATGGGAGACTCTTAACCCCCCTTGTAATATGCGTCAATAGAGTCTGAGTCAAAAAACACCACAGTGACAGTGATATCATCTCGGTACATCCTTGCCACGTCCTCTGGCAATGTCAGCATAGCAGCCAGCCGCTCTGGCTCCATCTCTCCGTACTCATTGCTACCGATGGCATGTCTGATCAAATGTGTGGCCGCGTTCTGGTCAGCTGCATGAAGTCCACTGGCTTTTCTCTGCAGCAGCAGACTCTGCATGAAGCCCAAGTTGGCTGGTCTTTGGGCTAGGTCTGGCTTGTGGCGATCTACCTTGGACAGGTGCCCCACCACCAGCCTCACTACATCCTCATTGCCTAGCATGTCCCACAGGCCATCTGAAGCCAGCACAAGGAACTTATCCTTGGGCCTCAGCCTGTGGTATGTAACCTCAGGCTTGGCAGTCAGATAGGGTGGAGTGTAGAGGTGAGGTGGGGTGAACTGGTAAATGTTGAGGGCTTCAGTATCAAAGCCCCTCCCTAGGACATTACGCTGAAGCTCCTTAGTCCACTTCAGCTGGACGTCCCCGAAGGCCCTGCAGGGTATGAGCACGCCCAGCAGCCTATCATCTATGATGAGTGTCTTGTCCTCTGACTCAGGGTGTTCTCTCTTAAGCCGGGACAGCTCGGCCTCATTCCAGGCATTGTGATCGCAGGTGAGAGGTAGACAGGACCACATACCATTGTCTTCCTGAACACCTAGGATAGCCCGGCAGTCACCAGCATTTGCCACATGCAAGTGAACCCCATTGACATGGGCCATGCAAGCTGTTGCTCCAGAGAAAGCAACCTGGAGGGACAAGTTCTTTGTTACCTCATCTTCCAAGGGGGCCTGAATTTCCAGTGAGATGTCAGAATCCAGTCGCTGGAAAGAATACATTAATGCTTCTTCAATACTCAGGCCCATTTCCATGTGCAGGTCAAGCAGTTCCTGCCAATAGACACGGAGGTGGTCCAGATGCACTGATGTGACATCTTTGTAGATACTGTCCCCTGGGTGCTTGAGCCACTGCAGGATGGGCAGCAGGGGTTTCAGGTTTTCCACTGCTTCTTCCATCTGCTCCAAGGTCTGGTGAGACATCAGGGACACTGCCATGTAGTAGAAGAGCCTCTCGCTCACGGCTTGTGCACATGCATGACCACCATGTCCGTCAAAGATGCCAAACATCAGCCCACTGGTCTGCAGGCAGGAGGCTACACCTTGTCGGTCCTCCACTGGGGAATTGGCAGCCAGCTGGTTGCTCTCAAAGCGTAACACTGAATTTGGGACTCCACTGTTGAAGTCAAGAGCCTTGTGGGCAGACTCACCAGCTCGAAGGACTTCATTTACCTGCTCAGGGCTAAGCTGCAACTGGAGATCCTCTTCCTCCGTTGATGTGTGTCTGTAGGCTTTCTGTAAAGTGAAGCCACCACACGGGGAACTGTTTTTTATTTCGGGAAGTGATGGAGAAGAGAGTCTCCATTTCAACTGATTCCTATTTGAGACAACTCTTGAGTATAAGCGTCTGCCGCCTTGTAATGTAGCAATGCGGTTTCTTGCAGAACTGAAGATCCAGTAGGCCACGGTACTTGACATTCTGAAACCACACCAGCAAGCGGGGAATTTTTTAAGCCTAAAAATTGAACAGTTTATAAAAGTTTCAAAATGTATTAAAAATATGGACTGAATTTGACTTGTTAATTTCCTCTCAGTTTTTACCACAGCCACTGAGGGGTTTCTCCCAAATGATCCAAGCACCTTCTCCTTCCCTCCCCAAATACTTTCTTATACCAGAGCCTAGTATCCAGCCCATGTGGTCAAAATCTCCCCAGCAGACTATAAGCATTCATTTAGGTATCTGCTGTGCCCCCCCCCTTAATTTAGGAACTGTGGGAGGTCCTAGATTCAATACCCAGTACTGATGATGAGGGGGAAATCCCACAAAACAACAGAAACAACCAGCTCCCTAAAAGGCCTCAGAGTGAGTGGCAACATAAATATCCAGAATAAATGTGACAGGGACACTTTGACCTTAGGCATGTCCTTGGGAAGTGTAGGAACTGTCCTTACCAGGAGCCCAACCTGGCATACAACAGTTAAATATTACCTAAATGTGGCATTTTCAGAAGCCCAGTGACACACTGGGTATAACACTAACTTTTTAACTTTGATTTTTTTTTTTTTTTTTTTTTTTTGAGGTAGGGTCTCACTCTAGTGCAGGCTTTCAAACTCAGTGATCTTCCTACCTCAGCCTCCGGAGTGCAAGGATAAAGGCATGTCCTACCATGTTGGCCTATTTCACTTTAGATACGTTGCTTTACTGGCCTGAACTCATTAGTATGGGTAGAATGGGAATGACACTATTATTATAAGGTTTTTGCTGTTGTTGTTTTGTGCAGTCCTGAGGATTAATCCAGGGCCTCTCAGATGCCAGGTAAGAGCTCTACCACTGAGTTAAATCCCCAGCCCTCTTTTTATTTACTTACTTACTTAGTTATTTTTGGTTTTATGAGGTAGGGTCTCACTTTAGCTCAGGCTGACCTGGAATTCACTATGTAGTCTCAGGGTAACCTCAAATTCATGATGATTCCCCTACCTCTGCCTCCTGAATGCTGGGATTAAAGGCGTATACCACCACGCCTGGCTCTTTTTTTGGTTTTTCCAGGTAGGGTCTCACTCTAGCTCAGGCTGACCTGGAATTCACTATGTAGCCTCAGGGTGGCCTCAAACTTGTGGTGATCCTCCTACCTCTCCTGGGATTAAAGGCATGCGTCACTACACCCGGCTATGCCTGGCTCTTATTTATTTATTTTTTAAATATTATTTGCAAGGAAAGACAGAAAATAAGAATGGGTGTGCCAGGGCCCCTAGCCACTGCAAACAAACTCCAGGTGCTTTCACCACTTTGTGCATCTGGCTTTATGTGGGTACTGGGGAATCAAACCTAGGTCAATAGGCACTGCAGGCAAGTGTGTTAACTGCTAAGCCATCTCTCCAGTCTTATTATTATTTTGTTTTGATTTTGGGTTTTTTTTTCGAGGTAGGGTCTCACTCTGGCTCAGGCCGACCTGGAATTAACTCTGTAGTCTCAGGGTGGCCTTGAACTCACGGCGATCCTCCTACCTCTATCTCCCTACCTCTATCTCCCGAGTGCTGGGACTAAAGGCATGTGCCACCACGCCTGGCAGTCTTATTTTTATTTTGAGATAAGATCTCACTAAGTTGCCAGGCTGGCCTTGAACTTTAGATCCTCCTGTCTCAGCCTTCTGAATAGCTGGAATTACAGCCACCAGGTGCAGCCCTCATAAATCCTCATTTTGTGAGGACTAACCCTTGACACTTCTTTTAAAGGGGAGTGAGTAGTTACTATTTTTGTCATTGGGAGTATGTTTGTCTACTCACTGAGCATATATTTTTATACTGTCGCACCTACAACTTTTTGTTTGTTTTTTGAAGCCGGCTAGCCAGGCTGACCAGAAACTCACTTTGTTGCCCTTACACTGACTTTGAACTCATGGGAACCCTCCTACCTCACAGCCTCTCAAGTACTGGGCCTAGAGGTGTAAGCCACCATACTCAGTATCTCTGCCATACCAACAGCTTTGAATCCGGCTTCCCAGATAAAAGCATGGTTGTGGTGATATTACATTCAGTGGATGTGCAATGTAGGATGTTGCCATAATCTATCACAATTAACTAATCTGTTCTCTATTACTGAGAACTTGGAAGTAGTTTCCACTAACCTGCTACCTCTGCAACACTTTGTGTGTTTGACTTTATATGGTTACTGGGGAATGGAACCTGGGCCATCAGTTTTTACAAGAAAACACTGTTAACCATTGGACCATCTCTCCAACCCCAAACCTGCTACTTAGAAACCACAAAACTGCTGGCTTTGTTCAGCAACATTTTCTTTCTTTTTTTTTTTTTTTGTTTAAAAAAATTTTTTTTGGCACTTTTATTTATTTGAGAGCAACAGAGAGAGAGAGAGAGAGAGGAAGAGAGAATGGGCGCGCCAGGGCCTCCAGCCACTGCAAATGAACTCCAAATGCGAATCTGGCTAACGTGGGAAGTGGGGAATCAAGCCTCGAACCGGGGTCCTTAGGCTTCACAGGCAAACGATTAACAGCTAAGCCATCTCTCCAGCCCTACAGCAACATTTTAATTGCTTATTTCTCAAAAGAGGAATCAATCAGTAGGTCATAGAGTGTAGAATTCATTGTCTGACAAATTTTCCAAAGCCAGCATCCCTTACCCTCCCCTTGAATTTGGAGCAGAAGAGGTCGATGAGGGCCCTGAGGGTTTAGGATGCTCCTTGGCCCTTCAGGGAGGGCAGGTGGCCGAGGGAGACCAAAGCCGTCCATTAAAGCCTGCACCCAAGCAATTTAGCAGGTTAGCAGGTCTCAAGTTCAAGGGTCTGACCACAGCCTCACGGATTAAAACACGCAGGTTCCTTAGTCTACCAAACAGAATGTCCTTCAGATCCTGGCACGGGCACCGTCTCATACAGGGACTCCCGGGTTGTACAGAAAGACCGGTATTCCGCGGCGACGAGAAGCTCCCTGGGTGCCCAAAGGCTAGAGCAGCGAGCGCGGGTGGCCCGCTGCCCAGCGGGCTCCTCCGCCAGGGCGCGGACCCCACGTGGCGCGTGCGCGAGCGTGGGGTGACCGTGACCGCGGACCCAGCTCGTCCCGCCCCCTCACCTCATCTCCCCTCCGCCCCATCACCTGAGCGGACGCCGCCGCGGGCCACGGACAGCCCGGCCGGCGAGGCCTGGCGTGGGGCGGAGGCTTCCGCAACCCCCAGCTGGTCCCCTTCCTTACCTGGGACCCTCGCCCCTTCTCACCCGCACGCGAGCCCCGGGATCCAGCGCCTGCGCACACTGCCGCAGCTGCCGCCGCCCGGGTCTTCCTTCCCGGCAGAGGCCGCAGTCTAGGAACCAGCTCCAGGAGGGAGCTCCCTCCTGCCATTTCTGATTGGCTGATCTGCGGAGGTGGGCCCTGGATGGACACTGAGATTGCCCAATGAATGAAGAGGGCAAGAAGCAGGCAGAGAGGCGGGGTCGGAAGGGGCCAGCACCTCACTCCACTGCGCCCTACCCTGCGGGCTCGGGATCTACTAGAACTTGGGGCGCTGGATCAGACAGTCACGTGGCTGAGCCCTCCACCTGCACTGTCGCCCAGGACCAGGACCAGGACCAGGACCAGGACCAGGACCAGGACCAGGACCAGGACCGAGAGGTCTCTCCAATTCCTCACTGTTGTTAATACTCCCAAAGATTCCTCTAGGTTTTTGTGGCGATCCCTCCAGGCAAAACGCCACACCCTTCTACTCAACCGCCTGGACACCTGCCCCGAAGGCCTTGGGGCACCTAAAGCATAATTTGCCCTGACCTCATTTTCTTGCCAAAGCCGTTCTTCTTTCTAAACCAGGAATGGCCCCTACTGGCACCTAGAGACCCAAGTCCGAAGAATGAGATCATTTTGATGCCTTTTTACTTTACCCCTCCCACTTACTTAATCCTGTCACTCCCACCTCCTCACCCATCCACTCGCCAGTGCACTATTGCAAGCCCTTCACTTGGCCAATCAACTGCCAACTTCAACTTGGTCCTATTCATCTTTTCTCTACAGAGCAGGATGACCCTCCTAAAACTAAAATTCCTGCTCTTAAAAAATTTATTGGTTGGGCTGGAGAGATGGCTTAGCGATTAAGCGCTTGCCTGTGAAGCCTAAGGACTCCGGTTCGAGGCTCAGTTCCCCAGGTCCCACGTTAGCCAGATGCACAAGGGGGCGCACGCGTCTGGAGTTCGTTTGCAGGGGCTGGAAGCCCTGGCGTGCCCATTCTCTCTCTCTCCCTCTATCTGTCTTTCTCTCTGTGTCTGTCGCTCTCAAATAAAAAATAAATAAAAAAATTAAAAAAAAATTTATTGGCAAGCCGGGCGTGGTAGCCCACGCCTTTAATCCCAGCACTCGGAAGGCAGAGGTAGGAGGATCACTGTGAGTTCGAGGCCACCCTGAGACTGCATATGAATTCCAGATCAGCCTGAGCTAGAGTGAGACCCTACCTCGAAAAAAAATTTTTAAAGTTTATTGGCTCCCTACCAACCACAGCCTTGAATTCAAAAATGCACTGACCCATCACGGATAAGTGATGATAGCCATTATTACCATTCGTAGGTTGGGAAAGATAGAGGACCAGAGCACCTGCTATTCCCAAGTCCTCTCTGGTCTTACTAGTGTGAAAATCCGGTTATTGCCTATTTCTTTATAAATTGCTTTAATAGAGCTTTTCTAATTGTATTAGTTCAAATGGGGTCTTTCCTTGAAAGCATAGAAGGAGAAACAGCAGAAAAGGCCACTTGGAGACCTGAGAATGGGTCTCCAGAAAAAAAAGACACACTGGTCTACCTGGAAAGCCTAGACCCAAGAAGCTGCCTAGCATGAAAGTGTTCCTATCACACTTGCTCTGGAAATTTATACTGCCACTCACCTTAGGCTTTTTAGGAAGTTGGTATTTTGGATTTTAGCTTTATTGACAACTTCCATAATTGTAAACAATATTCCATGGAAATTTCCTCTCCCCCCAAGTTTCCCCTTTGAAATTCCACTCTCCATCATATCCGTTGCCCCTCTCAATCTTTTTTTTTTTTCCTGGTTTTGTGGGAGTCTGTTTTTTTGTTTGTTTGTTTTGGTTTTTCAAGGTAGGGTCTTGCTCTAGCCCAGGCTGACCTGATTTCTCTATGTAGTCTCAGGCTGGCCTTGAACTCACGGTGATCCTCCTACCTCTGATATAAAAAAAAACAAAAAACAAAAAAAAAACAACTGGTGATATCAAGCCAGGCATTATACATATATACATATATACACCTGTAATCTCAGCCCTTGAGAGGCTAACTTAGGACCATGACATAGACCAGCCTGGCTACAGTCTCAAAAACAAAAAGCAAAAATGAAAATAAAAGCAAAAAGAGGGGCTGGAAAGATGGCTTAGTGGTTAAGCGCTTGCCTGTGAAGCCTAAGGACCCCGGTTTGAGGTTCGATTCCCCAGTACGCACATAAGCCAGATGCACAAGGTGGCACGTGCACCTGGAGTTCATTTGCAGTGGTTGGAGGCCCTGGTAAGCCCATTCTCTCTCTCTCTCTCTTTCTCCCTGCCTTTCTGTCTGTCTCTGTCAGCTCTCAAATAAATAAATAAATAAATAAATAAATAAATAAAATTTAAGGAAAAAGAAAAAGACTGATAATATCTAATCTGTTTCACTTTCCTTCTTCAGAATAACTGAAGAATCTACTGCCAGTTTTATAGTGTCCTGTTCTGGAGCCCCCAAAAGGTGCCTGAAAGTCTCCAGTCACCTTTAATTCCAGGAACAGCAGAGCCTTGCACACAGGTCACCCCACTGAGATTACCCCCAAGCAGGAGCAATCATCTCATGGGACTCAGATTGTTCCTTTTAGCAATAAGGACTACTGGCCACCTTGCAGAACCAGAACTGAGACAATGACCCACCAGACCACCTTGACCAAGACTGCTTAATTATGCAGAACTCTTGTCCCCTGCCCATTTCTTTTTCTATTTAAACAAAAAGCTCAGCACCTGCGGTGGTTTGAATTGGATGTCCCTCCTAAACTCATGTGTTTTGAATGCCTGGTTCCCAGCTGATGGCAATTTGGGAGGTGGAGGGGTTGGTGGGGGTGGGTTTAGGAGTGTTATAGCCAATTTCCCCTTGCTAGAATCTGGCTTGCTCTCCTGCTGCTGTTTGCCACCTGCTATGACAGAGGTGATGTCCAGTCTCTGCTCTACCATTTCCCCACAGCCATCATGAAGCTTCCCCTCAAGACTGTAAGCCAGGGTTCAATTCCCAAGCCACCCACTTAAGCCAGATCCAAAAATATGGCACAAGCATCTGGTGTTCATTTACAGTGACAAGAGGTCCCAGTGCACCATTGTGTGCACATGTGTGCATGCACACGCACACATGCACACACAAATAAATAAAAGTTTAATAAAAAGACAGCTAGTGTTTATTCCTGGCCTTTACACACATGCACTCATATGTGCATTCATACACATGTGAACACATATACACCCATGCACATCACACACAGGCAAAAAAAGAAAAACTGGATTTTAAAAACAGCTAGAGGATTCAGCTCAGTTAAAAGAATGCTTCCTAGCATGCACGAGGACCTTGGTTCAATCCCCAGCCCCCCGTAAAACCAGGAGAAGTGGCATATGCCTGCAATCCCAGCATTTGGCAAGTGGAGGAAAGAGGATCAGGAGTTCTAGGTCATTCTTGGTTACATGGTGAGTTAAAGGCAAGCATTGGCTACATGAGGAACTGCTTCAAAACAAAAACAAAAAAAGCTAGAGGACTCTTTCTCTCTATCAGCCTCTTTCTCTCTCAAATAAATAAATAAAAATTTAAAAATATATTTTTAAAAAAATAGCTGGAGAGATGGCTTAGTAGTTAAGGTGCTTGCCTGCAAAGCCTAAGGACCCAGGTTCGCTTCCCCAGTGCCCACATAAGCCAGATGCACAAAGTGATGTATGCATCTGGAGTTCATTTGTAATGGTTGTAAGCCCTGGTGTATCCTTTCTCTCTCTCTCTGCCTCTTTCTCTGTCTGCTTCTCTTAAATAAATAAAAATCACATATATATTTAATATATATATTTTTATATGTTATATATATTAAATATATATAATATAATAACTATATATTTTAATATATTATATATAAATATATATTTAAATATATATATAAATAAGTATATATATATATATTTAATATATATATTTAAAACTAGAAGATAGAGTAGTTATTGTAGTTACCTTCTCATTTCTGGGACAAAGCACTCAACCAAAAGCAGCTGATGGGAGGAAAGGGTTTATTTTGGCTTCATGATGGCCGGGGAAACCATGAGCAGAGGCTGGACATCACCTCTGCCACAGCAGGTATACAATAGCAGCAGGAGAGTGATTTCTGGCAAGGGGGAGCTGGCTATAACACTCCTAAGCCTGTTCCCTACAACACACCTCCTCCTGCACGGCTCCACTTCCCAAGTTACTATAAGCTGGGAACCAAGCCTTCAAAACACATGAGTTTATGGGGACATCTGTTTCACACCATCACAGTGGGGTAGGAAGGTTGATCTCTTAGATGAGTTCAGTAAAGTGTTCCATTTCCTTAGCTATGCAGACAAGACCTTGTATATTAGGAAAGCTTATTCTGAGAACAATCTTATGTCATGAGGATTTGAAATGGTGGCAATTTATTTCTGTCAAAACTATTGAGCCAGGCATGGTGGTGCATGCCTTTAATCCTAGCACTTGGGAGGCAGAGGTAGGAGGATCATTGTGAGTTCAAGGCCAGCCTGAGACTGCATAGTAAATTCCAGGTCAGCCTGGACTAGAGTGAAACCCTACCTCGAGAAACAAACAAACAACAAATTGTAACATCAGACCTGGTTGATATCTGGAAGAGTTTGTAAAAAAAAAAAAAAAAAAAAAAAGTCTTTGTTTTTTGACAGCTAGCAGGAGTTAACCTTGCAGTGGTTCTGTGGCATTCCTGCTTGAGAATAGCTTTTTCTTTTGGCAAGCTCAAGAAGGCATTGTGGATCTGTTTCCACACTGGAAGATTTCAGTGCATTGTTACCTTATTCCTAGAAACCTTGAACACATACTTAATCCTGAAGTTTTATATTTTTATTAAACTGCCCCTGTTTAGAATTTTGAGCAGAATGAATAGGGTACTTCATAGAAGTTTCCTACAGAAACTGACATTAATCTGAAGCTAAGACACAGGAAGGAGACAGTATTTTACATTGCAAAGCTTATTCTAACCAGAGGCCAGAATGAACTGAAGGGTTCATAGCCTTCCTTGAAAACTAGAGGGAACTAAAGAGTTAATAACTATCCCTAAAACTAAACTAGCAGGCAATAAAGAAGTCACAGAGACATGCAGTCTTGACAGGCTACCCCCAATTGATAAACTTCCCTTAACTCAGAAAACCTGAGGGAACAGAAACTGTCTAGTGGGATACCTTCCCTAGACAATTGGCTAAAAAAAAAAAAAAAAAAAAAAGCTTATTCTGAGCAAGGGCACAAATAATTACAATTCCTTATCTACTTCCCTTGAACCTGCACCTGGTACGATGTGTTTTTCTTAGGAGTCTCCTTATAAGCTTGCACCCCAGCCTGGCTCAGTGCCTCAGCCTTCATCCTGCAGGAAGGCTGCTGCCCCTCCCTGTTTCTCTCAATAAACAGTCTGTCTGTAGAGATCAAGTCTGGTGTTCTCTTTTGGTTTTCTCTTACACTTTCCTTACACCTTTCTGTGGTGACAGAAAGTCCTGTGCAAGCTGGGCGATGTGGCTTATGACTGTAAACCCAGCATTTGTGAGGATGAGGTGGGAGAACTGTGCAAATTCAAGGCCGGCCAGGGCTACAGAATGAGTTCCAGGTCAGCCTGGGCCTAGAGTGAAATCCTGCTTCAGAGAAAGAGAGAGATGGCTTAGCGGTTAAGTGCTTGCCTGTGAGGCCTAAGGACCCCAGTTCGAGGCTCAGTTCCCCAGGTCCCACGTTAGCCAGATGCACAAGGGGGCACACGCATCTGGAGTTCGTTTGTAGTGGCTGGAGGCCCTGGTGCGCCCGTTCTCAATCTCTCTCTCTCTCTCTCTGTCTCTTTCTCTCTCTCTCTGTCACTCTCAAATAAATAAATAAATAATGAACAAAAAAATTTAAAAAAGAAAAGAAAGAGAGACCTGCTACAGCAGACCTAATATTTGAGGCTGGGCTGGGCTGGAGCCATGAAAATCCCATTAATCTTTGGGTGACTTGCTAGGTAAAGGGAAGACTGGATAAATAGCTGAACAATACACACTGTTAATGGCTTACTTGTTCTGATCAAACTCTCCAGCCCAGATAGCCCTGGAGGAGGACCAGGGTATTTTATTTTATTATTTCATTTATTTTATTTGGTTTTTCGAGGTAGGGTCTCACTCTAGTCCAGCCTGACCTAGAATTCACTACATAGTCCCAGGTGGCCTTGCACTCATGGCCTCCTACCTCTCTGAGTGCTGGGATGACAGGTGTACGCCACCTTGCCTGGTAGGACCAGGTTTTCTTCTTCTCCTCCTTTTCTTCTTCTTCTTTTTAAAAAAAAAAAAAAAAAAAAATTTTTTTTTTGAGGTAGGGTCTCACTGTAGACTAGGTTGACCTGGAATTCACTATGTAGTCTCAGGGTGGCCTTGAACTCACAGTGATCCTCCTATTTCTGCCTCCTGAGTGCTGGTATTAAAGGCGTGCGCCACCACACCCGGCTGGGACCAGGTTTTTAACAGCACACACTGACTAGGCTCAGCATCTTAAGTGCCTGAGGCAGTTGCTTGCAGATCCTCACTGCTAAGTCTGTCCACTTTTCTGAGTTTTAACTCAAGAAGCATAACCTTTCCTTCCCCCATTTCTATTAATTTTTTTTTTTTGTTGGGGGGCTATTAGCTGTAGCAGTTACATTCTTGTTGCTGGGACAAAACGCCTGACCAAAAGCAGCTTATGGGAGGACAAGGTTTATTTCAGCTTAAAGTCTCGAGGGGGCAATTCATCATGGCGTGGAAAGCAGAGCTGGGGCAGCACATCCAACAGCTAGGAAGTGTAGCAGCAAGAGTGAGCTGGTGCTGTGGGAGTGGGGGTGGGGCTGTCACACCCCAAGTGACACACCTCCTCCAGCAAGGCTCTGCCTCCCACACTGCCACCAGCTGGGGATTAAGTTGAGGCTTAATCACAAACACGTGAAGCTTTGGGGAACATTTCACATTCAGACTACCACACTGGCGAAAATCCCAAGTATGCTGACCTGACACTCCGGCCTTTCTCAACATTTTCTCAACAAACCTCCTTTGTTTTACTCAAAAATGAAAAGGCATCAGGTGTGGTAGTGCGCACCTTTCCATCCCAGCACTCATGAGGAAGAAGTAGGAGGATTGCCTTGAGCTGGAAGCTACCCTGAGACTACAGAGTTAATTCCAGGTTGGCATGGGCTAGAGTGAGGCCCTACATCAAAACAAAACAAAAAAGTACCTGAGAATGAGGGAAGAGTGCAAGAGAGGAGATGGCAATGAGAGACACACAGACGTGACAGGTCTCAGAAATGTGGCTCACCACCTGAGCAGAGGAGCAAGACTGAGCTCTGAAAGGATTAACTGCCTTTGTTTACCCTCCCTATAAAGCAGGGCAGACAATGAGAAGGACAACAATGTTTTTAGGGTTTACCCCCCACTGTCTTCTCAAGTCACTAGCTCTCTGAATAAAACACAACTTAAAGATTCCAGTCCTATCTCTGCTCATTGGTATTTGTAGTGACAGGCATCCCGACATTCGCCATTCTTACACTTCCCCTCTGCATCCTCCCTCATCTTTATATCTCTTCAGCAGCTCATTAGCTGTTCCCATTCTACCAACTGGAGATGGTGGTTTGAAAACCTCAGCTGTCATATGCTTTTTCACAAGCTCAGATTCATACTTGAAGGGATAAGATTACTGTGTAAACTTAGTTACAGGGAGCAGACCATGACCATGGTAAATAGCACACCCTTCCCTTTGCTCAAGGTGTCCCACCTTGCTTTCCTTGTGTTATTTAATAAACATTAAACAAAATTTTGTGCCAGGCATGGTGGCGCATGCCTTTAATCCCAGCACTCGGGAGGCAGAGGTAGGAGGATTGCTATGAGTTCAAGGCCACCCAGGACTATGCAGTGAATTCTAGGTCAGCCTGGACTCGAGTGAAACCCTACCTTGAAAAACAAACAAACAAAAAATTGTTTTTATTTATTTGGGAGCGACAGACAGACGGAGAGAGAAAGAGGCAGAGAGAGAGAGAGAGAGAGAGAGAGGGAGGAGAGAGACAGAGAGACAGAGAGACAGACAGACAGACAGACAGACAAAATGGGCATGCTAGGGCCTCTGCAAACAAATTCCAGATGCATGTGCCACCTTGTGCATCTGGCTTACGTGGGTCCTGGGGAATCGAGCCTTGAACCGGTGTCCTTAGGCTTCACAGGCAAGCACTTAACTGCTAAGCCATCTCTCCAGCCCCTTGAGAAAATTTTAAAATATATATATTATTTATTCATTTGCAAAGAGATGGGGGGGGGAGAAGTAGAATGAGAATGGTGCCAGGGACTCCTGTTACTGCAAACGTACTCCAGATGCATACACCTCTGTGCATCTGGTTTTACATAAGTACTGGGGAATCAAACTTGGGCCAGTAGGCTTTTCAAGCAAGCACGTTTAGCCACTAAGCATCTCTCCAACCCCATTTTTTAGAGGCATTTAAGTTTTTTAAAATTTTTAATCATTTTATTTATTTATTTATTAGATACAGAGGGACAGAGGAGAGAGGGAGAGAGAATGGGCACTCCAGGGCCTCTAGCCACTGCAAACGAACTCTAGACACATGTGCCACGATGTGCATCTGGCTAACTTGAGACCTGGAGGATTGAACCTGGGTCCTTAGACTTTGCAGGCAAGTGCCTTAACCGCTAAGCCATCCCTCCAGCTCTAAGAAAAAAAAATTAATTAATTTATTTGAGAGAAAGAATGCATGTGAGGGCCTTAGTCACTGCAAATGAATTCCAGATGTATGTACCACCTTTTGCATCTGGCTTTATGTTGAGTAGGCAGGTAAGTATGTTAGTAAGTTTTTTTTAAACTGGGCTGAAAAGGTGGCTTAGTGATTAAGGTGCATGCCTGTGAAACCTAAGGACCCAAGTTCTATTCCCCAGAACCCATGTAAGCCAGATGCACATGGTGGTGCATGTGTCTGGAATTCATTTTCAGTTTCTAGAGGCCCTGGAACACCCATATTCTCTCTGTCTCACTCACTCTCCTTTGAGTTTTTTGAGGTAGGGTCTTTCTCTAGTACAGGCTGACCTGGAATTCACTATGTAGTCTCAGGGTGGCCTCGAACTCACAGCAATCCTCCTACCTCTGCCTCATGAGTGCTGAGATTAAAGGTGTGCACCACCTCACCTGGTGCTCTCTCTGTCAAATAAATAAAAATAAAATATACTAAAAGAAAAAAAAACCCTCATTTACTGCAGGGCACGGTGGCCCACAGATTAATAGGCTTTAAGAGAACTCCCATAATGCCGAATACTATCTCCTCCTTTTTAGAAGGCTTATGAAGTTTCCCAAGCCCCTCCTCCTAACAAAGTACCTCAAACTGGGGGGCTTGAAAGAAATTTCCTCTCTCATAGTTCTGGAGGTTAGAAGTCCAAAATTAAGGTGTTGGCAGAGTTGGTGCCTTGAAACTCTTAAGTCCTCCCTTGGCTCCTTTCTCAAATCGTCAACAAGCTTACCAGGTTGTTAGAAGGCCTAAAAGATGAACGTTGCTAAGCTCCTAAGGCAGAGAGCAGATGCTTGTCCTTCTCTAGGGAGGATGAGGTAGCCCTCTGGGAAGGCTATCTGAATTTCCAGTCTTGGTGAGGCTTTTCCAAGCACAGAACAGTCTCTTTCACCCGCCAACAGCTGCACACGAGACCACAGTGATCTGGGCCCTAGAGGCAAAACAACCACTTCCTCTGCGACCCACATCCAACCTCATCAAGGCCTTGTTCACGGGAGGGCCCAGAACTTTCCATCACTTTGAAGATCCCAAGCCTCAGGCTCAGTTAACTCTGTGATCTGCTTGCTGTGTGACTCTGGGCCAGTCACTTTTCTGAGCCTCTATAAAACTACTTGAAAGGAAGGGCCTTGAATGGTGTAGTTGTCATCTCCGCTCCAAGTTGCAAATGACTCATATCCTTTCATGAAAGTAGGTTTGGAGAAGAGCCGAAGAACAGCCCTAGATCTCAGGCGTGGGAAGAGGCATGAGGACGTTAGCAGATGCACCGCTGACCCCTGCGGGAGAGCACCCCAGGCTTGCCGCGGGGTGCCAGCAGGGGGCGCTGCCCCCAAGCGTTCGCACCCGGGAGGCTCCAGCTCCCGGAGGCTCCAGCTCCGGGAAACCGCGGTGTCAACGAGGTCGCAAGCAATGACCCAGAGTCCCAGCTGGTGCTGCCTAATGAAATAGCAGTTCTTCGGGAAACCGCGAGCGTCCAACAGCGCCTCCTTGCCTCTCTCCCAGGGAGGCACTGGCTGGAAGTGACCGCGCAGCGATGGAGTGCAGGGCTGACCACTGTCGCCCCCGCCTCGGCCGAGCAGCCGCGCAAACAGCTAGGCAGTTAGCTAGCAGAGTGTGGGATTGGAACTGGCCAGGACAGAACGTGACTAAAAAGAGAGGCATTTTGTTAATAACAGTGACTTTTTTGTGTTTTTGTCCCTCCTCTCCTCCCCTACTGTGCCTGGAAGGAACAGTTGAGTGGGGGCACAAAAGCCAGAAGTTAACAATGCTCAACACTGGCTCGTGAAACTCGGTAGGAACTTGAACTTTCCATTTCATTGTTTACTTTAAAAATTTTTTTTAAGTTTATTTATTTGAAAGAGAAAGGGAATATGGACCCATCAAAGCCTCTAGCCACTGCAAATGAACTCCAGATGCATGCACCATTTGTGCATCTGGCTCACGAGGGTCCTGGGGAATCAAACCTGTGTCTTTTGGCTTGGCAGTCAAGTGACTTAAGACCACCAAGCCATCTCTCCAGCCTCACTGTTTACTTTTAAAGCACGCAGTGCGTATTTAATCATGTGTCACCCCCCAGTAACGTCTGACCAGCACTGCGGCACACTCATTGGAGTAGGACTCAGAGGAAGACAATCCTCTCTGCCAGCACAGACGCAAGGAGGCCGCTGAGAGGGAGCCTTGGGAGCAGCCCGGGGTCTGGGGGTGGAGCCTGGAGGTACTGTTATTTTAGACTAGAAAATCTGGGAAGGTTTCTCTGGTAAGGTAGGTTTTGGCTGAGATCTGAAGGAAGTTGGGGAGGGAAAATATTCCATGCAGAGAAAACCTCAGTGGCAGAGGTCCTCAGCTTGTGGGCTAAAAGGACTTGAATTTTACAAGTAGGACAGCATGCCCCATCTGTAAGTCCTTGGTCCAGGCACGGACTGGACTTGACAGTCCATCCCTCATGGATGGGAAAGCACACTTTCCCAAAGTGTGTTCCTTGGGATACAATCCCGCAAAATGTTACGAGAGAAAGGGTCACAGTCCACTCCTTAGAAGAAAAAGTGGTTGAGTGGACTTCCTGGTGGTCATTCCATAGTGCAGGCTTTGAGGAATCCTCCAGCAAGTCCAAATGTTTCAAAGAACTTCCTTTGCTGAAAGCTTTGAAAGCTGATCACATCTGACAGAACCCATTGACTTTATGAGACAGTTGGATAGGGTCTTATTGCTCAGGCCGAACTTGAACAAGACACAGAGTCCAGGCTGGATGCCAACTTGTGAGTCTCCTGCCTCTATCCCCTGACTGCTGAGTAAGGGATTACAGGTCTGCCCACTATGCCTGGAGTGACTGTTGATTTTGTAAGAAACACCTAGGAAATTAGTAAAGCTTACCTCTGGATGTGTCTGTAATGGCATTTTTCAGAGACTAGTAATGCTTGATGACTGGGATTTGCTGAATAGACTAACTCCTTGATAGATTCACAATATGGTGCTGTTATTGAGAAGCGGTGAAAGGCGAGAGGCAGGTCTAGTTAGAACTAGGTTACTGGCGACCTGTTTGATGGGATGTATCTTGCCCTGGCTGCTTCCTGGATACCACAACATAAATTCCTCTTCACCACACTCCACTGCCACGTTGGACTGAAGTCTTTTAAAACTGTAAGCCAAGAGCTGGAGAGATGACTCAGCTGTTAAGACACTTGCCTGCAAAGCCCAACAATCCAGTTTCAATTCCCCAGTACCCACATAAAGCCATATGCACAAAGTGGCGCATGCATCTGGAGTTCATTTGCAGTGGCTGGGAGTTCTGGAATTCCCATTCTTTCTCTCTGTCTCTTTTCTATTTCTCTCTGCTTGTAAAAAATAATAAAAATATTTTTTAAAAAAATCATGAGCCAAAATAAGTATTTTCTCCTTGAAATTGCTTTTCTTGGATATTTGGTCACAGCAACCCAAGAGTCTATTACACCCATATATCTATTCTTTCAAGTACAAATGTTGCAGTTCCCTTTCCATTGCTAGAATAAAGCACCCAACCAAAAGCAGCTGATGGAGGAAAGGTGTTTTTGTTTGTTTGTTTGTTTGTTTTCCCAGCTTAAAGCTTTGAGGGAAAACTCCGTGATGGCAGGGGAATGCGTGGTATGAACAGAAGCTGGACATCACCTCTGCCAGAGCAGGTGGAGAACAGCAGCGGGAGAGTAGGTGGAACTCTAGCAAGAGGGAGCTGTCTGTAATGCCCCGAAGCCTGTCCTCACAACCCACCCCCTCCAGGAAGGCTTCACCTCACAAGTTGCCATTTACTGGTGATGGAGCCTTCAAAACACATGAGTTTATGGGGGCAACATATTCAAACACCACAATAAAATAGTTTATAGACCTGAACTGATTTCTCAGATTCCCTCAGGTCCTTCCTGGAAGCCAGTGGTTAAAATGAATCTGGTTCCTCTTCTCTGGACTTTCAGTCAAGTATTTGTCCTGGAAACTTCTTTATCTACATTAAGCAGTTTGTGGGGCCACGTTTGGGCACCTTGTAGCCAGAGGGGGAGCTCCAAGAGCCCCATGGTGGAAGCACACTTAACCCCACCTCATGCTGTGTTTTTGCCTGGTTATCTTAGGTAACAGCAATAACTCAAATAGAACCCTCACTTCCTGGGTACTAACAATGTGTGGGTGTTTCTGAGCTCTGACCCACTGTGGGAAATGCATGGCTACTGTGTGGTGGAAAACCAAACATTCTTTCAACAACCAAAAGGAACAATCAAAGCCTGCAAGCCTCCACTGGAACAACCCCCCTTCTTCATAGAAGGCTGAAAATCCAGACCAGGTTACTTTTTCCTCCCCTGTGAAGGGCTAAGGTGCCCTTGTAGCCTTGAGGCTCATGGAGAAAGTGCCAAACCTCTAACCCCTTTACACCTGCTTATACAGGAGAGGAGAGTGCCTCTGGCATAGGCTATCCCCTTGATATGACGACTTACAAGACTGGATCTCAGGCAGACATAGAAGCCCAGCACCACTATTAACTGGATGTATGACTTGGGCAAGGGACCTGTGCTGAAGTTAGAGCCCTGTCTCTTCATCTATTAAAAGGGGTAGCCATTCTCATGAAGTTTTGTGAGGTAGGCATCCTACCCCAGCTGTAGGGTGACTTAACAATGAGGGCATAAGCAGTATGTGGGGTGTCAGAGCCAGTATGTGGGGTGTCAGGGCAGATCTGTCCTCTTTTTCTTGGCTTCAGAGCTATTTCTGTCTGAAGAACAAGGGCCCGTGACTGTAATCAGGGCATCCCCATCCCTAGGCTATGCTGAGACTGGGTCAAATTTAATCTGTTTTTTTGTTTTTTCCTCACACTAATTTCCAGATCCAGGGAACTACCTCCAGACCTTTTCCCTTATTTTTCTTCCTGAAATGTCATCTGTCTTCCATGCCTTTGGAGAACAGTGGAGCCAACTGATTCAGCCCTCCATGCCCTTTTTTATAGAAGTTAGTGGCACTGGCCGGCTGTCTACCCACTCTAGGTTCCTGGCCAGCAGAGAAGGCAGGTGCTTAGAGCTCTAGAGAAGAGCACAAGTTAATAACCCAGCTGGTTCTTTCCCACCAAAGCGAGGCTGTGCCCTGGCCCCCTAGTGGTGGATCACTGCGATTGAACCAAACGGCAACTTTACATATGACCACCAGGGGGCGTAAACAATATAGGAAGCATCTTCACAGAGTGGGCTGTGTGTGTGTGTCTGTGTGTCTGTCTGTCTGTCTCACTAGGAACAGTCATGTTGTAGCATAGCAAGTGATGGAGCAGGCCACTTAACTTTTTTTCAGGGGTCTAAATAATGTCCAGTCTCAGACTTGGTTCTAAAACAGGCCAACACTGACCCCAGCAATGCCCAGATGTGTGACTTAGAGCAAGTGTCTTAACCATTCTGGTCCTCAGCATCTCATCTGAAAGATTAAAATAAGAATACTACTTTTAGGGCTGGAGGAATGGCTTAGTGCTTAAGGTGCTTGCCTGCAAAGCCAAAGGACCCAGGTTCAATTCCCCAGGACCCATGTAAACCAGATGTACAAGGTAGCACATGTGTCCGGAGTTTTTTTTTTTTTTTTGCAGTGGCTTGAGGCCCTGGAGCACTTATTCTCTCTCTCTCTCTCTACCTCTCTCTCTCTCTGTCTTTCTCGCTTTCAAATATATATTTTTTTTAGAAATTTTAAATAGATGGTAAGACCCTGTTGCTGAAGACTCCACATACCTGGCTGCAAGGCCACTGAGAAATCCTGCTGGAACTGAGCTGAAAACTTCCTCCATGTAGACCAGCTGACAGAAAGCTGGGAAAAGCCACTCTGCATGCAGTTCAATGGGAGAGAAAGAAAACACCAGTGAAGATACTCAACAGTGCACACTGCAAGCCTTAGATTTGGCCAGCCAGGCCAAATGAGCCAACAGGTGCAATAGTGGCACATCTGTTATAGGGGAAAATAACTGTCTTCTAATCAGACTGGAGGCCCACTCCATGGGAGGGAATACATCCCTGATACTGAAAACTTAAAATAGGGGTAGTCGTGAGCCCTAGGGGTGTAATGTCTGTTGCTGTCTGGCTAAATGTATATACTATGCTTATCAAACTGCCCAGTAAGCACTTCTCTTAATGTTCATACCCTTATATTAATGCTACTCTCGGTTTTGGTTATAGAACCTTCTCTTCAGATGGCAGTGACCTTGGGATGACTCAGAAGGCATCATGGTGCTGATGAGAAGTGAGAGGAGTGTTCAGGAAAAGATGATGACATCAAAATAAAAAAGAGATAATTGAGAGGGGGAAGGGATATGATGGAGAGTGGAGTTTCAAAGGGGAAAGTGGGGGGAGAGGGGGAATTATCATGGGTTAGTGTCTACAATTATGGAAGTTGTCAACCAAAAAATTAGTAATAAAAAAAAAAACTAAGACAAAAAGAAAAAGAAGAGCTGGGTGTGGTGGTGTGCACCTTTAATCCCAGCACTTTTTGTGTGTTTTAAAAAATATATTTTAAGCCAGGCATGGTAGCGCATGCCTTTAATTCCAGCACTCGGGAGGCAGAGGTAGGAGGATTGCCATGAGTTCGAGGCCAGCCTGAGACTACATAGTGAATTCCAGGCCAGCCTGGGCTAAAACGAGACCCTACCTTGAACCCCCCCCCAAAATATATGTGTGTGTATATATATATATTTTATATGAATATATATATATATTAAGCTGAACATGGTGGCATACACCTTTAATCCCAGCACTTGGGAGGCAGAGGTAGGAGGACTGCTGTGAGTTCAAGGCCACCTTGGATTACATAGTGAATTTCAGCTCAGCCTAGGCTAGAGTGAGACCCTGATACTCAAAACTTACAACAGGGGTAGTCATGAACCCCAGGGGTATAACGTCTGAAGCTGTCTGGCTAAATGTATATACTATACTCACCAAACTGCCCAGTAAGTACTTCTTTTAATGTTCATACCCTTATATTAATGCTACTCTCACTTTTGGTTAGAGAAGCTTCTCTTTTCAGATGGCAGTGACCTTGGGATGACTCAGAAGGCACCATAGTGCTAAGAAGAAGTGACAGACGAGTGCTCAGTACTGAAATACTCTCACACCTTAGGTACAATGTGCTCCTCCAGACACAAAATGGCCTGGATATCCATGACCTCACAATGTCTGACACTACCTACACAAGACCATCATTATAGGAGGAAAAGATGATGACAACAAAATAAAAGAGAAACTGGTTGAGAGGAAGAGGGGATATGATGGAGAGTAGAGTTTCAAAAGGGAAAGTGGGAGGGGAGGGTATTACCATGGACTATTTTTTATAATCTTGGAAAATGTTAATAAAAATTTGAGAAAAAGATACAAATAAAAAGTTAAAAAAATTAAAAACAAACAAACAAAAAACAGAGTTGGGGGCTGGAGAGATGGCTCAGCAGTTAAGACACTTGCCTGCAAAGCCTAACAACTCAGGTTCAATTCCCCAGTACTCACATAAAGCCATATGCACAAGGTGGTGCATACATCTGGAGTCCATTTGCAGTGGCTAGAGGCCCTGATGGACCCATTATTTCTCTTTCTTTCTACCTACCTCTTTCTCTCTCTCAAATAAATAAAAATAAAATATTTTAAAAAAACAAAACAGAGTTAAGCCATTGCCAAGGCCCTGGGTTTCCCACCAGGAATAGATGGTAAGACCCTATTGCTGAAGACTCCATATACTTGGGCTGCCAGGCCACTGAGAAATCCTGCTGGAACTGAGCTGAAAATCTCCTCCATGTAGACCAGCTGACAGAAAGCTGGAAGAAGCCATGCTGCATGCAGTTTAATGGGAGAGAAAGAAATCACCAGTGAAGATACTCAATAGTGGACACTTCAAGCCTTATGCTTGGCCAGCCAGGCCAAATGAGCCAACGGGTGTAATAGTGGCACGTCTGTCATGGTGGAAACCAGCTGCCCTCTAATTGGACTGGAGGCCCGCTCCATGGGAGGGAATACATCCTGAAAACTTAAAACAGGGGTAGTCATGAACCCTAGGGGTGTAACGTCTGTTGCTGTCTGGCTAAATGTATATACTATGCTTATCAAACTGCCCAATAAGCACTTATCTTAATGTTCACACCTATATATTAATGCTACCCTCACTTTTGGTAGAGAAGCTTCTCTTTTCAGATGGCAGTGACCTTGGGATGACTCAGAAGGCATCATGGTGCTGGAAAGATGTGACAGGAGTGCTCAGCACTGCAATATCTCTATCATACCTTTCAAGGCTCAGGTCTATTATGGAAGAGGTGGCAGAAAGAATGTAAGAGCCGAAGGAAGAGTAGGACTCCTTACAACGTGCTCCCCCCAGACACAAAATGGCCTGCATATCCATGACCTCACAGTGCCTGACACTACCTACATAAGACTATCATAATAGGAGGAAAAGATGATATCAAAATAAAAGAGAGGCTGATTGAGAGGAGGAGGAGAATGATGGAGAATGGAGTTTCAAAGGGGAAAGTGGGGGGGGGGCATTACCATGGGATATTTTTTATAATCATGGAAGTTGTTAATAAAAATATTGAGGAAAAAAACTATGACACTGGGCAGGAGGGATGGCTCAGTGGTTAAGGCATTTGTCTGCAAAGCCAAAGGTGTGATTCCCTAGTACCCATGTAAGCCAGATGCACAAGGGGGCAATTGCATCTGGAGTTCATTTGCAGTGGCATACCCATTCTCTCTCTCCCTCATTCTCTGTCAAATAATAAATAAATAAAAGATTAAAAAATTTAAAAAAACAGAGAGCTAGGTGTCATGGCACACACCTTTAATCCTAGCACTCAGGAGGCAGAGATAAGAGGATCACCCTGAGTTTGAGATAAAATATAAATAAAATATTAGCTGGGCATGGTGGCACATACTTTTAATCCCAGTACTTGGGAGGTAGAGGTAGGAGGATCACCATTGGTTTGAGGCCACCCTGAGACTGCATAGTGAATTCCAGGTCTGCCTGGGCTACAGTGAAACCCTACCTCAAAAACAACATCAATAAATAAATAAAATGTTTAAAAAGATGCCAGTTTCAGCTCTTTACCTTTTTCTACACTAGAACAGCCAGCCAAAATAACCTGTTTCTTTATAGATTGCTCAACCTTAGACTAAACTAAGACTGTTTGAACTTTTACTAGGAGTTATTCACCATCAAGGAAAATCACCCTAGGAGAGCAAAAATATGCTCCTTTACCTGGTAGCTACTATGTTACAGAACTATTAAATATGAGTACAAACATTGGATGACCTGTGCCCAAGAATTTACATCATAATGCATATTATCATATTAAAAGTTATGTTATTTGTATGTGTAAGTACAATATCAATTATGGCTACATAATTGAATGTATCTGTTGTAGAACGCAGTCCTCTGAGCATGACATGACTCTTGTGCTCTTGAAACCAGAGCAGCTCTGATTTCCCTCAAGATTGGACCTTTTAACATACCTTTGTGGAGACAGGGAAGGCTTAGGATGTGGGGCACAGCAAGAGATGGGATGCATAAGACCCTACTGCAGTCAGGTTTGCACTGCTGGCAGAAAACACCTGACCAAGAGCAGCTTGTGGGAAAAGGTTTATTTTGGCTTACAGTCTAGATGGGAAGCTCCATGATGGCAGGGGAAAACAATGGCATGGGTAGAGAGTGGATATGACCCCTGGCCCATGTAAGGTGGACAACAGCAATAGGAGAGTGTGATAAACACTAGCAAGGGGAAATTGGCTATAACACCCATAAGCCCGCCCCCAACAATACACTGCCTCCAGGAGGTGTTAATTCCCAAATCGCCATCACTTAGGCACCTAGCATTTAGAACACCTAGGTTTATGGAGGACGAATCAAACTGCCACAGGCCCCATCCCTTCTCAATGATAGATAAGCAGTTACTTGCTGGGGCAGAGGCAGAGTCCTCTCCGCTGTTGTAGCTGCTAGTCAGTGGCTGCTAGTCATCACAATTGAACACCTTCATTACTAAGCGAGACACGGATGAAATAGTTTCTCAGGTCTGCCATGGACGCCCTTTCTGGGATGAATTTGTTCATCACTCCTCAGAAAAAGCAATGCAGCAATATCTCATCGCATATGATAACTTAATATTCTTGATATTATAAATAAGGCATTAAAGTGATTTTTGAAATTGTGTCTATAAGTTATATTTTCTTTGAATCTAATTTTAGGCTCCTACAGGAAGACAATGTATTTATTAATATAAAAAAGTAGGCTTTTGGCATGCTCTATTTTATGGAACAAAGAGTGACTCAATTCTGGAATAGCAAAATAAAGCCAATTAAGACCTTTAACTAAAAAAAAATAGGTTTTGAGAATTCCACATAAATAATATGAGCAAAAGAACCAGAAATGAAGGACCTTTCTGAAATGAGTGACCCTATTTATTAGAAGTTCAAATTTAGGCAAGTGAGATTTATGCTACTAGAAATCAGAATGGTGGTTACTTTGTAAATGTAACCATCTGATGGGACCATAGCATGGTTGGCTAAGCAGGAATAACATTGGTAGCTGGGTCTATTCAATTTATGAACATTCATCAATGGTATGTACTTTTCTGTGTCTAAGCTACGCCTCAAACAGGCTGAGAGTGTAGCTCAATGGCAGAGTACTTTTTGAGCATGTGTGTGGTGGTCTGATTCAAGTGTCCCCCATATACTTAGGTGTTCTGAATGCTAGGTTCCCAGCTGATGGCGATTTGGGAATTAACGCCTCCTGGAGAGGGTGTATTGTTGGGGGCGGACTTATGGGTGTTATAGCCAGTTTCCCTTTGCCAGTGTTTGGCACACTCCCCTGTTGCTATCGCATGCCTTATGTTGGCTAGGGGAAGATGTCCACCCTCTGCTCATGCCATCGTTTTCCCTGCCATCATGAAGCTTCCTACTCGAGCCTGTAAGCCAAAATTAACCTCTTTTTTCCCACAAGCTGCTCTGGGTTGGATGATTTCTATCAGCGATGTGAACCTGACTGCAACAGTAAAGTGGTACTGAGGCATGGGATTGCCGCTATATACCTGACTGTGTGGTTTGGGCCTTTTGGAGCTGATTTTCAAGAGGAATGTGGAAGGACTTAAAACCTTGGCCTAAGAGATGCCTTACAGTGCTGTAAATACAGCTTGATGGACTATTCTGGTCAGAGTTGAAAAGACCTAAATGAAGTAAGAACTATGGACTGTGAGGTTTGGCTTATGAGGGTGAGAAAAAGTTTTGTTTGGACTGGGCTAGCAGTTTATGTGAGAAGCTTGCTGTTATGCCTGTGTCCTGAGAAGGTGTGCAGGGTTTCTTTGTGTAGAGATGAACTGGTATGAGCAGAGGGATATGGAGAAAGAAAGAATCTTTAGGCCAAAACTGCTGTCTGTTGAGCTGCAATTGAGATTGGGCCAGCTGACCTGCACTGGGGCAATAGGAAGAATGTAGAGTTTTTTGAGGGGACTGAGTGCTCAAGGAGTGTCCTGTTCTTTCAAAGTCTGCTTTATTCCCCCCTGCACTAACAAATTGGCACCCTACCTGGTATTGTGGAGTATAAGAAATGCAAAAAAGAGAGGGCCATTGAGTTTGCAACAGTCTTGTGTTTTGGAAATGGCCATGGGCAGTGTGAAGCCGGTTTGCTGTATGCCTGCATGGAGACCCCATGGAGCCATGAGGATAAACCATGGATTGCAGTGGAGATGCTGGGAACATGAGATGGCTGCTTAGGAAAGCTGCCAGCCCTGATGAAATTTTCCAGGACTGTGAGTAGCCTAGCTGGAGGGGCGGAATTGGAATGCCAGAGACTTGTTGCTGGTTAGAATTATCAGACTTGGAGATTTGTCACTAACTAGAGTTGTTGGACTTGAAGCTACAGCAGAGTTTGATGTTTTTCTTTTCTTTTTGGTTTTTCGAGGTAGGGTCTCACTCTAGCCCAGGCTGACCTGGAATTAATTATGTAGTCTGAGGGTGGCCTTGAACTCACAGTGATCCTTCTACCTCTGCCTCCTGAGTGCTGAGATTAAAGGCGTGCGCCACCAAGCCCGGCTTTCCCTGGTTGTTTTAAATCTTGTATTGGCTGAATATTTCTTTGCTATGGCCAGTGACATCTTTTGCAGTGTGAATGTTTATTCTGTGCCATTGTGGGTTTTGGGTTTATTTTTGGTATTATGGCTCAGTTAAAAGATCTTGACCTATGGGGACTTTTAAAGTTGGATAAATGCATTGCATTTTACATCATGTTTGGTTATCAGTTTATGGGGGCCAGGGGCAGAAGGTGGTGGTTTGATTCAGGTGTCCCCCATAAATTTAGGTGTTCTGAATGCTAGGTTCCCAGCTGATGGCGATTTGGGAATTAATGCCTCCTGGAGAGGGCATATTGTTGGGGGCGGGCTTATGGGCATTACAGCCAGTTTCCCTTTGCCAGTGTTTGGCACACTCCCCTGTTGCTACAGTACACCTTGTGTTGGCCAGGGGGTGATGTCCACCCTCTGCTCGTGCCATAGTTTTCCCTGACATCATGGAGCTTCCTACTTGAGCCTATAAGCCAAAATGAACCTTTTATGTTCCCCACAAGCTGCTCTGGGTTGGATGATTTCTACCAGCAATGTGAACCTGACTGCAACAATGTGTTCAAACCTAGTTCCACAAATGAATGAATAAAGTTAATGCCTTCGGTAAAAGGGGCAAGGCAGTGCCATATGCCTATTGGGATGCCACACTGGAAACAACATGGGATCATTTTTCAGATGTTCCTATGCAGAGGGGGTACCTTTTAAATAGTTTATTTATTTTTTAGTAAATAAATATTTTATTTTTATTTGTTTATTTGACAGAGAAAGGGGGAGGAGAGAAAGAATGGGCGCCCCAGGGCCTCCAGCCAGTGCAAGCAAATTCCAGACCTGTGCACCCCTAATGTGGGTCTTGGGGAATCACACCAGGGTCCTTTGGCTTTGCAGGCAAATGCCTTAACCACTAAGCCATCTCTCCAACCCCAGAGTGAATACCTTTTAGATCTGAAATGTCACCTGAAGATCCCTATCATAAAGCCTTGCTCCCCAGAAAGGTTTTGGATGTTCCATGTATAAATATGAGAGAAGGAAGAGAAAGAGAACCAGGAGGAGAACAAATGGCAGATGTGCTCAAATCTGGGTGAACATTCTGAGAGGCCATAAACATTCATTTTATTATTCTTTCAACTTTACTGTAAGTTTGAAATTTTATTAAAGCGGTCACAGAAAAGAAAAATCTTAAAGTTGTGAACAGTGGGCTCTGGGTGTGATTGGGAACCCTGCGTGCTGAGGGCTGGACATTCTTTGCCCTGTTTCCACAGCTGCGGTGGCTGTTTTCCCGGGTAGGAGCGCGGAGGGGAAAAACCTCCACTCCCCGGCCTCGTATGGCTCTGCCGGCTGCAGATGCTAAGGACCCGTCTCTAGGCATCTTCCCTCACAGCTAGGGTTTAGCAAGACTGGGGAGCTTGATGGAGTTCTTGCTTGTAAGCAGAGACTTTTTTTTTTTTCATCTCTGCTTCAGGCCCCCTCTGGTTTACTCTTGTTCACTAATACTTCTCCATATCCCTCCATCATGACCTCTGACCTCAGGGGGTGCCAGGCTCCAGGCAGGCGCCACAAAGGCTGTAAAGCTGGGTGCTGATTCCCTGACCTGGACCCCCACAAGTTGCTGGAAATGCAATGAAAGTGGCCAGGTTGGTGCTGAAGTTTCTACCCTTCCACCCCCCGCCCCGAGGGCAAAGAATGTAGGCCAGAAGCAGTGCATCCGGGAGGCCCAGAGTTGCACAGGGGTGAGGAGCTCCCCTCCAGGTTCATCGCGCTGCCTCCAGAAACCACATGCTTCTAGATTTAGTGCTGGGGTGAGACCTTCAAAGGCTTCACTGTCCCCAAAATGTCTTTTCAGCTTACCTGCCCCCACCCAATATCATACCATTATAGCTCTGCTCTCCAGGGGAGAATCATTTCCAGGCAATGGCATCTCCAAAAGTACAGACCTTACTGTTGTACGGGTCATGGTTCACAGACTTGGATGTGTGAATAACAGATCATCTTTATTTTCCATAAATGAGTTAGATGCAGCTCTGAGCCCCCATTAGTATATTCAACCCTGACATTCTCCTCTCAGTGATGGGAAAAGGTCTAGAGGTCTGGTGGCTCTTCCAGTTATCAAAGCCCTGCTGGTTTGCCCACCACCACAGCTCCCTTCAGTTTAGATACATGGCTCAGATCCAGGACTCAAATCTGTCTCTGCCTCCGGGAAATCTGCTTGCCTTCACGTTCTTCTACCTGTCAAACCTCTCACTGACACTTTACAGATGGGGACACTGAAGCCTAGAGAAAAAGTCAAACAAGAGATTGAAAAGGGGACAAAATCATCCTTTAGGAAAGTGTTATTGAGTGCCTATCCGGGGCCTTGAAGCCATCCAATGCCCACGCCTCCACTGTGAGCCAAGAAGTTCAAATAGAAGGATTTCAGGACACATGCATGACAGGCAAGCAAGGAGTCATTTGGGGTGAGGGTCTTCCAGACACAGAAGACCCTCCTGAGAGAGCCAGGAACACTAGACTAGGAGGTCTAAATCCTAGCTTTCCCTCAGCTCATTTCAGTGCTCTGTTCCCTCTTTGGCCTCCACTGTTCTGTGTATATAGTCAGGTAGGCTCAGATACTCTGGGATTCCCTAGGTGGCTTGTTGACCTCAGCCATAGCTTCCTGGTTGAAGGAGTTTTACTCCCACAGGTAGCAATAGCAAGGTCTCGCTCCCCAGTTCCCTAGGGGCCTTAGTAACTGGAGGAGGCAGGGTAGAGTGTCCTCAAGAGACGCTCATGCCCAGAGCAACCAAGGACTGGTTGCTCAGAGCAAGGGCTAAGAAAGAAGAGAAATAAGAGATCCCCAAGTTCTTCTTTGTGAAAACTTGAGGAACCCCTGGGAGTGGACCTCACATGACCCTGGGGCCCATTTTCCCTAGGTCTTTCTCACTATGCTCACCTCAAAAAGGGATTTTACTTGCTTGCCTTCCCATGGCTGTGAAGACAAAAACATTTGGTGCCAGGCATGGTGGTGCATGCCTTTAATCCCAGCACTTGGGAGGCAGAGGTAGGCAAATCATTGAGAGTTCAAGGCCACCCTGAGACTTCAAAGTGAATTCCAGGTCATCCTGGGCTAGAGTGAGATCTTACCTCAAAAAACAAACAAAAAAACTTGAAGTGAAGCTAGGGAGGTTTAGATTCTGGATACCCAAGCTGAAAACTGCTGGGCCCAGGCATAAGTCCATCCCAAAGAATTGAGAAGGGGCAGTGAGGGAGCCAGTGATGGTTCCCAGTCAGAATTTGTACTGATGTTCCATGAAATCCAGTGGATATGGGCCAAGTGATGCCCAGTGTATCCTGGGCCTCAGCAAGGGTGCTGTTCCTTCAACCCAGCAGCTGTGATCCCCATGGCCCCTAGTCAAAAGGTAAAACCTCTACTTGGCATTGGAAGTCCCCAAGGCATAGAAGCTCCTGGGTCCCCAGCCCCACATGCCTCTTTAAAAAAAAATTCTATATAAGCCGGATGTGGTGGTGCACACCTTTAATCCCAGCACTGGGGGGCAGAGGTAGGAGGATCACCATGAGTTTGAGGCCACCCTGAGATTCCACAGTGAATTCCAGGTCAGCCTGAGCTAAAGTGAAACCCTACCTCAAAAAACCAGAAAAAAAAAAAAAAAAAATATATATATATATATATATATATATATATATATATATATATATATACACACACACACACACACACACTTATGCAAGTGTGCATGCAGAAACATGGGTGTACCAGGCCCCCTTGCCACTACAAACTCTGGGTGCAGGTGTCACTTTTTGTGCTTGGCTTTACACAGGTACTGGGTCAACAGGCTTTACAAGCAAGTGCCTTTAATTTATGAGCCACTTCCCCAGCTCTCCACATTCCCTCTCAGGGAACATCCTGGGCAAGAGCCGGCCAGGCCCTCCTGCTCTGCTACATAGACTCCCTGTAGCTGAGGCTTCAGTTCCTCTCCTAGAATGCCAACTACTTTGCTTCACAACCCTCCTCCAGGAAGCCTTTCCAGACTAATGAAATTCCCTCAGATCAAGCAGGCCCTTTCTCAGGAACCCTGCCACCCCACTAATCCCTGATAGTTTTCCATGGTCAGTTCCTTGCCGATACTTGGCCTTTCTACACGGGAGCAAGCAAAGGTTCTGCCAAGGTGGCTAAGGCGGGGCCAGCTGGGATGGAGTAAAGTGGGGGATGGAGGCATTTCTTGGATAAAGAAGGTCTGACAAAGGATCCAACTTGGCATTAAATAACTGAGACTGCTCTTGTAGAAGGGACAGATTTGACTTCTTCCTGCCACACTTTACCTGGTCATAGACCCAACCAGAGGGGCATCTCAGACACTGTGATACTGTGTCAGCAGATGACCCTGCAAAGAGTGACATCCATGTAGGGCCATACCATTCAATATAGTCCCCACTGGCCAAACCTTCTTGGGCACTCAAAATATAGCTAGTGCAAATGGATACATACTGTTAAGAGTAAAACATAGCCGGGCGTGGTGGCGCACACCTTTAATCCCAGCACTTGGGAGGCAGAAGTGGGAGGATCACCATGATGTTTGAGGCCATCCTGAGACTATATAGTGAATTCCAGGTCAGCCTGTGCTAGAGTGAGGCCCTACCTTGAAAGACAACAACAACAACAAAAAGAGTAAAGCACATGCTGGATTTCAAAAACTAGTACAAAAAAGATTATAAAACATCTCAATAGTATATTATATTGATGACATTTCAATGAGTATTTTTTGGATATAATTGAGCTAAATATTATTATTATTTCAGTGGTAGGGATTAAACCCATGGCCTTGGACATGCTGGGCAAGTACTCTGCCACCAAAATGCATCCCCAGTTCGAAAATGCACTTATTGTTACTGTGGTTTATTTTATTTATTTATTTTAGAGAGGAAGAGAGACAGAGTATGGATGCACCAGGTCCTCTTGTCACTGCAAACAAACTCCAGATGCATCTGGATTTACATGGGTTCTGGGGAATCAAACCTGGGCCAGCAGGCTTTGCAAGGAAGCACCTGTAACTGCTGAGTCATCTCTCCAGTCCTGGTATGTTTTGTTTGGTTGGTTTGTTTGTTTTGATACAGGATATCATGTATTCCAGGCTGGCCTTGGACTTGCTATGTAGCTGAGGATGGTCTTGAACTTCTTGACCCTCCTGCCTCCACTTCCCCTGTGCTGGGATTACAGGTGTGCCACCATACCCAATTTATGTAGTGCCAGGGAGCAAACCCAGGGCTTTGTGCCTGCCAGGCAACCACTCTTATCAACTAGGCTATGTCTCCAGACTGAACTATATTGTTAAAGTCATTTATTTATTGTATGCTTAGCATGCATGAGGCTGTGTCCAGTCCCTTGTATCAAAACAAATCAAAGCAGAACAAAAGTCTTATTTCCTTTTACATTTTTATGTGTGGGAAAATTCTAAGCTACAGCTATGGGTCATATTATGTCATTTCCATTTACAGAGGAGCAAAGAAGCTTCAGAAAGCTTGACTGACATGTGCCGCAATGTCTGCCCTACAGTTTGTGACAGATAAGACTCCAAAAGGGATGGATGCCTTCCTCAGATCCTGCTTGTGGTCAGGGGACAAATGTCACAATGTTCCATGCTCCAAGAGACACACTGCTCTCCCTCTCCTGGAATCACAGCCAACCAACAGCACATTCTGCCTTTGAAGGTGGCCTCAGAGTTGAGGCTGAGACCCCTGGATGTGAGAGGTTCCTCCAGAGATACCCAGGCTGAGCAGATACTATTGTCTGACCATGCTAGTCAACCCTAGCCAGCGACAGATGCAGCCAACTCTGTCACATTGTCTTGAAACCTTTCCCCACATGCACACTCTACAGCGTCCACATTCAGCCCAACCCACAGAGAATTTGCCCATGCAGCAGCATCAATTGAGGCAGAAGCTCCATGGGTAACTAAGTCTTCATGGCTACTCCCCATTTGCAGTTCTCCCTCTCCCTGAGAAGGGACCTGCTCTGGGGTCCTAGTTCTAGTCTCTCTGGGAGGTGCTTGGGAGGGGAGCCTATGTCTCTAGCCTGGGCACAGACTCAGTATGCCTGGGCCCTACTTGGGTCTCTGTCTGAGAATCACCCCTTGGCTGCCCAGGAAAGGCATCTCTGGCTCTTGGGAGTGAGCAGAGCCCATCTTGTCTTGGATTTCTCAAATGTGCCCAGTCTCATCTCCCAAAAGATTTTGCCCTAGATGAAGACTCAGGACCCAGTCTTAGGCTCCTGGAGGCCAGATTTGCTAGAGGCCATTGGAATCCAGTGGAGACATTCCATCTGGATGTAATAGGGTCAAATTTTGGACTGTGTTTTTAAAATAAGGAGGCCACTTTGGGTTTTAAAAGAGTTTTAAATTTAAAAAACAAATTAAGAGAAAGGACTTAAGAAGTGAGAATTCTTGACAGCCTTAGGATAATTATAAAACAAGCTCTGATTTTCCAAGTCCTCCGCAGTACTAGGTGCAAAGTGTCACCATCCCCGGAGGGGCTGGACAAAGTTCTTGGCCCATCCGGCAACACTGGGGCAATATATTACACCACCTCCATCATGCCATCCTTTTTCCTTGGGCTCAGATGCTCTGGTATACAGCAGGAGAGTGACCAGACAGATCCAGTTCAACCTCTACCATGCCCCCTGCTTCCCAAACCTCTCTGGGCATCATTACCCTCGTCTATAAAATGTAGCTAATGGCAGCTCTTGGATTGCAGGAAAGGAGCTAGGTGTCTGCCCCAGGCCCTTTGACTGTTCTCACAGTTCCTATTACTAGATTAGTTCATCTTTGTCAAAGCCACCTGCTCCCAACCAAGCAAAAGCTGTCTCCAAACACCTCCCCAGTCCTTTGCCCTGACACCTAGTGGGTGAAGTCAACCCCCAGATCAGAGGCACAGCTGTGCCAGACCTTTGTCAGGGCAGCCACTGCTGTGAGGCCTCACCTCTTCTATCCCCTTGTACTTACCCACTCTGGGGACAAGTGTGTCATCCTCAGTGAGGAAGGGAGAGGGAGGCTCAACAGAGTAAACTTTACCCTTCTCCCCTTCTTCCTTTCTTTTTTTTTTCTCTCTCTCTCTTTCCTTTGGTTTGTTTATTATTTATTTTTGGTGCTGGAGATTTAACCTAGGGCTTCGTGCATACTAGGCAAGTACTATATCTAAGCTCTAACCCTAGCTCTCCTTTTATTCAAAAAAATTATTTATTGATTTGCAAGGAGAGAGATTGAGAGGCAGAGACCAACAGAGAGAATGGGCACACCAAGACCTCCAGCCACTGCAAACAAACTCCAGATGCATGTGTCACTGTGCATCTGGCTTTACATAGGTACTGGGGGATTGAACTCAGGTCATTAGGCTTTGCAATCAAGTGCCTTAACTGCTGAGCATCTCTCTAGCCCTTTTTATTTTTATTTTATTTTTTTTAAAAAATATATTTTTATTATTTATTTATTTATTTATTTATTTGACAGAGAGAGAGAGAGAGAATGGGTACACCAGGGCCTTCAGCCACTGTAAATGAATACCAGATGCATGTGCCACCTTGTACATCTGGCTTATGTGGGTACTGGGGAATTGAGCCTTGAACCAGGGTCCTTAGGCTTCACAGGCAAGCACTTAACCACTAAGCCATCTCTCCAGACCCCCCCACTTTATTTTTTGAAACAAGATCTCACTGAGTTGCTAAACTGGCCTTAAACGTATTCTGTAGCCCAGGCATGTCTTGAACTTGCCATAATCCCACCTCAACATCATGAGTACGTAGCTAGCATTACAGGCCTGTGCCATGAGCTCAGCAAACCTCTCCCCTCTCTCTCATGTTCAAAGCTAGCGGTCCAAGGGCCTGAGGATGCCCTTTCCCATAGCTAGGACCAAAGTAGTCTGGTGACATACCTAATCAGCCCCTGCCAGCCCTATAGCCCTGCCCCCTCCCAAGAGCATTCACCCACTCTCCTGCCTATCTCCTCAAGCCCCCAACCGCTCCCCCTGCCTAATAATATTGGCTGAGATTACATTTGTTTCACCCAGTGAGGTAGTGCACCCCTCCTCTAACCCCATAGCTTCTGTCCCACCCTTTGCTTCACCCTCCTCTGCCGGTCCCTCTCAAGTTGTGCTTGACCACTGTCAAGCTCCCCACAGCCTAGAACAGTATTTGATGGAGCACAAATAGGCACTCAGGTAGAAGGTATCACGTGGATAAATGAATTTATTCCTTAATACACTCAGGTAGAAGGTATCACATGGATCAATGAATTTCTTCATTAATACATAGATGGGTTGCCATGGAGGTGGCTTTGGTGGCTGGGTGGGGACAAAAGGAGATAGTGTATAAGCTGTAGCCAGGGCCTGCCTGTGGTAACTGCAGGGAGAAGGCCACATCACCTCCAACAGCTGGGTGCTAGTTAATGGCCTGGCAGTGAAGAGGTAATGTTGAGTGGGCAGCTCTGCCCACCTCTAATTATTGCTTGAGTCTTTCTGGCAGAGCCAGCTGCCTGTCCCGGGGAGCTCGTCCTTGTCCATCACAGTGTGAGCTCAGGGCGGGGCTGCTGCCGCTGCCGCAGGGAAGACAAGAGGAGGTTCCCAGGGGCCTTTGGGTCTTGGAGAGCAAAGGCAGCTCCAGGTGCGGGCCCTGCCTGACTCCTGTTCTAGCCCCTCAGGTGGCTGGCCCACACTCCCAATGTGGCCACGGGGCAAGTCAGCTAAAGAAAGACCCACAGGACCCCCAGGGAGAAAGCCTCAGATGGTTTGGTGTCCGCTGACATGGAAGCCCTTGGGAAGATGGTGTCCTGGTGGCTGGCTGGGCAGCTGGGCAGCTCAGGCCTGGAAGGAGGCTTTGACCACTCGGCCTTTTAGTGGTTGTGGTGGCCGGAAGTTGTTCACCATGTGAATCCTCTCATCGTCCTCTGAGGTGAAAAGCAGGCTTCGAAACTTCTCCATCTTGAGGAGGCAGAAGGGACAGAAAGTCAGGGCAGAAAAGGGTGTTGAAGTCCTCTCTGACACCAGATGCTGCCCAACGAGCTCTCCCTTTCTTTTCTCCTGTCCCTTGGACTTGACCTCATCCCTCCTACTCTCTCTTTTCCTCCTTGAGAGTTCAACCTCAGGTATTTACTCCCTAAAGTGCCTCTGAACCTGCTGCACTTTGCTCTGTTTCCAATCCCGTCTAGCTAAGGAGGACAGGCCACTGTAACACAGCAGGGCGATCCAAGAAAACCAAGTCTCGTTCCTTCCTGCTATGCCTGGTTCCCTAAGAGTAATAACCAAAGTGACACCAACCCAAAGATGGGAGCCTCCTGGGGGAATCCCAGGCTGCAGGTGGCTGGTGGAGGGTCTTTGCTGTCTCCTCCACCTGGGGATGCTGGGAGAGAACTCACCTGCCTCTCAGAGATTCGGATGGGTTCCCGGAGCACAATCCAGGTGACGCTCTCACTCAGTGGCGGTGTGGTCAGAGAGCCAGGGTAGGTCCAGTAGTGCCGGCTGGTGGGCAGGAGGCACTTGGGGTTGAAGCAGCTGAACTGGGCCTTGGTGCCCTGGGCAGTGTGGGGACCCAGCAGTCAGAGCAGAGCTCCCACCAGCATTGGCCCAAGTGCTTTCCCTTCCATTGCCATCAGCAGGATTGAGGGAGCTTCTTGGCCCACTGATGCAAATTATGGGCAAATATATCTATAACTAGATTTCACCTCCCAGCCTGAGCCAGGTCCTTTGTGTTCATTTGCTTGTATGTGAAAGCTGTGACTCCTGGGGCTCTCTGGTCACTGTGTTCGTGCCCTTGGCTTTGGCTGCCCTCAGTAGTGCTTCATGGCAGATCAACAGTCTCATGACTAGGATCTTGCGAATCTTATACCCCACCAGGTTGCATGCTGGACACCCATGGGACTTGATCAGGACCAGGTGCACAGCCCGAGAGGTAGACTCTCAAGCAGAGGTGCTGTTGGAACGCAGGAACGCAATGGCCCACTCTATGAGCCAGCCTTGCCCATCCTCCCTCCCCAGACAACACAGCAATGCCTGGTCTCACCTTGAACCGAACCATGTAAAGTGCATCTGTCAGACGGTTCATGCTGGGGTGTTCATCCCCTGTCTGTCAGGAGGGAAATAATGTGAGCCTTCAACCCCCGTGTTCTAGAACTAGGGGTTTGCCAGGCCTCCCAGGTCCTTCCAACCCTGGGGACCAACCACGCACCTCCAGGAAGACACCAACTACAGCCAGGCCATCCGGGGCTGCAGCTGCCTCCCCAAAGGTGCTGTACTTCTTGGCATTCCAATGAACCAGGTGCAGCTGGAGGAGCAAGAACAGTCCGGAGCATGAAGTCAGGTGCCCCTTACTTCTGCCAGCAGCCATCCATCTACAGGAGGGGGAAGCTGCAACCCTGCCAAGCTCAGAATGCGGGAGAGCCCAGGGGCGCCCCAGAGAGCCACAGGTAGCATCTACCACATTCTGGGACCCATCTTTTTCCAAGTCCTAAGGGGCCTAAAAAGGAATGTGGCTCAGGCCCTGCTGTCCCCATCCCCCTCTCCTTCCAGCTGTGAAATAGAAGAGCATTCAGAGTGAAACCTCCCTGAGGAGGTGGCAAGTGGTCCCTGCAGCTGCCTTCAAAAACTAAGTAGCTGGTTAGCAGATGGAGGAGGCCTTAGGGAAAGGCATTCCCGGTAAAGCAAACAGCATAGGCCAAAGCTTGTAGAAATGGATGGGGCTAATCACATACAGCTCAGTGGAGGAGAGGGTGAGGGTGAGAGCAGGCGAGGGAGTTCAGGCAGGGTCTTGAACACCATGCTCTACTCCTTAAGGTTGTCCACAGGTGAAAGCAGGTTGGTGGGCCCTTTCTAGATGCACAGGAAAGCACAGGTAGAGTGTGAATGAAGGGTGGTCTCTCCCAAAAGCCGCTGGGTATCTCAGCATGCTCTTCAGAACCCCTGTTCCAGGCATCCCCAAGCCCCTGACTGTCTCATCTCCCATCCTTCCTCAGGCAGCACAAGGATGGCAAGGAAAGGTTCTTACCTCGCTGGGGAATGACTTGCCATCCACCGTGTGCTCTGAGCCAGCATCATGCTTCTTACCCCAGTGGAAGTGGAACTGCTTGAGGCGATAGGGTCCTTCCAAGGGTCCCCCAGTAACCACTGTGGATAGAAGCGAGGTGTGAGGTGTGGCAGTCCATTTGGGAGGGCACAGCCTGGCAGAGGGAATGCCAGGATCGAGGCAGCAGCCCAGGAAGGAATTATGTTTTTCTTTTAATGTGGTGCTAGGGTTCAAACTTAGGGCCTTGTGTATGCTAGGAAAGCATTTTACCACTGAGCTACACCCTCAGCCCTTGATTTACTCACTTTGGCCATACTGGAGATTGAACCTAAGGACCTGTGCATGGTAGGGCAAGCGCTCTCCCATCACTGAGCCTACCCTTTTTGTTTTCTTCTGTTTTCACTTTTTATTTGGATACAGGGTCTTGATAAGTTGCTTAGGCTGGCCTTAAACTCATCATCCTTCTGCTTCAGCCTCCATTGCAGCTGAGCTGGCAGGTTTGTTTTGTCAGGCCATTTTCATATGGAAATCCTGCTTGATGAGGCATGGGTGGGTCCCACCAGTCCACAGCCTCCAATCTGGGTCAAGGCAGAAAGTCTTCTAGCCTGTGGGTATCATAGGAGCCTAGTTCTGACAGGAAAACTCCTCCTCATACCTGCCTGATTTCCTGTGGAAGCTGTGATCCTGCATCCCAGACCCTTTGTTACTGCTAACAATAGGCTTCCCATGTCTGTAGCTAGGTAGCAAGAGTTATTTTGTTTAGTCCTCTTAGGAGCCCAGAAGGGGCCGAATCTATTTTTGTTCCTATTGTATCAAGGAGGAAACTGAGGCACTGAGTAGACAAAGATTTGATCAAGATCACAGCAAGGGACTGAGCTACAGTATGATGCTCTATCTTGTAGGTCCCAATCCTAAACCCTGGATCACAAGCTTCACCTCCTTTCTACAACTACCGCCTCCTGGGATCATGGAGGTGTCCCAGGGAAGGACGTCAGCTCATGAGAGTCTTTACCCTTCCAGAAAGTCCAAGGGCCCCCAGGGCCATCTCCTGTACAAACAGCCTCTTTGGAGGGCCCCACTTGTGCTGATTTTGTGACTTTCTCACCTTGATATCTGGTGAACTGGGGCCACACACAAGGCCACTTGGGACTGATAGAATTTCCAGCTGAAAAGGATCTGGCAGTGGAGGGGGCCCAAGCCAGGTTTGAATATGAGCTTCTGGATCAGATGACAGCCCGAGCTCAGAGTTCTACCAGGGCCCCTTCATGATGACGGGTGGCCAGAGCAGGGCCTTATCCCCTGTTGGGCTCCTCAAGCAAGCCAGGACACTCTGGAGGCCCCTTCTGGCTGCCATGCCTTATGTGAGAAGTGAGCAGGTCCTGCCTAGGGGCCACGGTAGGAGGCTGACAAAGGGAGTCTAGGGTGAAGCGGGTGACTGTGCATAGGGCCTCAGTGAGACAGACCTACGTTGGGCAGGCCAGTTTCCGGGTCATCTGTGGGGGTCAGTTTCTCTGAGCTTGCCTGTCCTGGTGGTGTTCAGAGAGGGAGTGCCCCTCCCTGCTCCTTGAGTTTGGTACTCCTCCCTCTATCTTCCCACAGATGCCGCCGATTCACTGTGAATTCACTACATGTTAGGTGCTCTGTGCAGGCATCAACCCACTTAAACTCCAGAGTGACCCACAGTGGGTGAGTGGTAGAGACCCATCTTCCTCTTTCCACTGGCTCCCTGATTACCCAGGCCTGGCCATTCTGTCAGGGGAGGGCGTCTCGGCGAGGCCTCCATGGGAGACTCCAGAAATCCAAAAGCAAATCTGAGTTGAGTTCTCTGAAGGCTCTCGGAAGGGACAAAGATGTGAAAACTTCATAAAATCCTTCATGAACTGTCAACGAGGGTGTTATGAGCCTCCATGTCCTATCCTCAAAGATCTGGATAAAAGACTTCCTAGAATTCAGAATAAGGCAGTGCTTTGGCTCTCAATGTCTTTCCTAATGATCCTCTAGACTTCCTTTGCAGCCAGACTAACAGCAGATTCTCTTTGCTTTTCTGCTAGCCTAACAGTGAACTTAGAGCTAACTAGCTAAGATCGCTCTGCTTCTGAAAAAATAAATCAAGTTTTCCTCTTTATTTTCTGTCCCGTGGTTGTCTTGAGTGTTTTTATTCCTTATATAAGAAGGTCTAGAAGGTTGCTCACTCTTCTCCACACCCTTACCAACCCTGTGATAAGGTCAAAATTCTTTCACCAAAGACACCAAAGAGCACTCCTAAGGCTGCTGCCTAGAAATTTATACTGAAAGAACCTGAACTCTAATCCTAGGGCAAAGAGGCCTTAGAAGAAACTGCCACAGTTCCCATGGGCCTCACGCTAGCCCAAGGCTAGCCTCGAGGCTGTGGGTGAGTTGGAGAAAGAGACCTTTGAGCTGGACCAGGCATGTTCTGGTTTGAAACCTACTCGTTCATAACTGTGATCATCTAGGGTCACTGAGACCCTCCATAACCCCTTCCCATGGTGAAAGGTTTTTCTTAGGATTCAGTATAAGGGATGATTTATCCTGAGAATTTGCTAGACTTTCTCCCTTCTACAGCAAGAACAGAGACTCATTCAATCCTCCATTTGCCCATCTAAGTGGTAGGTTTCTTGTTTATTTATTTGTTTGGGGTTATGCTGGTGATCAAACTTAAGGCCTGTGCATGCTAGGCAAGCACTGTTCTACACTGATCTACAGCATAAATAGAGAGGGTTTTTGGGAAGATTCAGTGAGCTGCCTGAGTTCTAGCAAGGAGTCTGGCACACAGAACTCCTCAGTCCCCTCCTCTCCCTCCATGGCCAGATCTCACAGGATGGAGGTCTTGGCCTGAGGCCACAAACAAGTCAGTGAGAGACAGGGAGTGTAAACCAACCTGATTAGAAGCCCTGAGTAGAAGGGAAGGAAAGGAGTTAGCATTTCTTTCTTCCTTTTTTTTTTTAAATGAATGTATGAATTTTCTTTTTCTTTTTTTTTAAAAATATTTATTTATGGGCTGGAGAGATGGCTTAGCAGTTAAGCGCTTGCCTGTGAAGCCTAAGGACCCCGGTTCGAGGCTAGGTTCCCCAGGTCCCACGTTAGCCAGATGCACAAGGGGGCGCACACATCTGGAGTTTGTTTGCAGAGGCTGGAAGCCCTGGCGCGCCCATTCTCTCTCTCTCCCTCTATCTGTCTTTCTCCCTATGTCTGTCGCTCTCAAATAAATAAATAAAAAATGAACAAAAAATATTAAAAAAAATAAATATTTATTTATTTGAGAGAGAGAAAGAGGCAGTGAGAGTGAAAGAGAGAATGGGTGTGCCAGGGCCTCCAGCCACTACAAACAAACCCCAGGTGCATGCGCCCCCTTGTGCATCTGGCTTATGTGGGTCCTGGAGAATTGAACTGGGATCCTTTGACTTTGCAGGCAAATGCCTTAACTGCTAAGCCATTTCTCCAGCCCAGAAGTTAGCATTTCTTAATCATTTGTTTTATGCCCGAATGACAAAAGTCACTTCAATTTTTTTTGTTGTTGTTTGTTTGTTTCCTCTATGATCCTAGGCAGTAGGCCGGATTGCTCCTATTTTATATACAAGAAGACTGAGGCTCTGCTTAAGGCTTCACAGCTAATGAGAATTAGAAGTTTCCTTTCCCACCACAGCAAGCTCTTACTCCTGAGCCTACCTGACCCATGTATGGACACCAGGGGGTTCAGGTACCAAGTTTTGGCAAGGGCTACTTACCAGTTCGGTCATCACTGTCATTGAAGTCCACCTGGACAGAATGGCCATTGTTGGTGATGCTGAGGGATGTGCAGGCCTCATAGGAAAGCTGCAGTGGTTGCAGGCTGGGCGAGTACACAGCCTGACTCGATATGATATTGATGGGTGACTGGCGATCTCCCTGGGCAATGGGATACAGCTTGTGCCAATTCGAGGGACCTGCAGGCAGGGAGGTAGGCCATGACTCAAGCCAGCCAGGTTGCAGGCTGAGGGAAGTCCTGGGGGTAGGCTTCCTGCCTTCCTTTCATCAAGCCCTTGCTTTGGAGATACGAAGCCCTATTCTGCCACTTCCCTGCTTAGCCTCCATTTCCTTATCTGGAAAATGGCCTCACTAAAACTCCTCTGACAGGGCTAACAGGAGGCCCAGAGAAGCACTGCTGGGCAGGAACTATAACACAGCGACAGGCATGGAAGCTGTTCTAGGCAGTGAATCCTCCCAGCTCCCTCAGGGAGGCCCACAGACATCTGAAGCCACTCTCTACCTGACTCCAGCAGGAATTTAGCCTCTTCCTGCACCTTGAACAACTTGGTTCAAACTTGGCGCTTACAATAATAACAAAAACACACGCATCAACCTGGCTTTGGCTAGGTGACAAGTATTTGCTCCTTACAAGCACAGACTTATGAAGCAGAAATCAGCCTGATGTTCTTGACATGGATGAGGAAACTGAAGGCCACTCACACATGTTCATACATGCACACATGCCCTGGTGTAAGCACACAGCCTACGCCTATACTGCCTTTAACTGCCCGTCCCAGACCTGTGCTTACAGATCCATGGAAATCTTCACTTGTGCACATACAAGTGCCCAGTGACTTGGGTTCATCAAGCCTTGAACATGCATGCGTACCAAGACACGCACACATAGCCCTACTGACTATATTTGATGCTCACATAGGCACCTTCATACACAGACACTTCCCATGGGAAACCCAAGTTTGTTCTAAAGGACCACAGCAGAACACATGCCCATGGCACATACACCCGCGCACACACCCACGCACGCACACACCTGCACGCTCACCCACGGGCGCCCACCACCTGCCTCCCTCTGGGGCTCCATCTGCAGCCGGGAGGCTCAGCATCTCCCTGGGGAACATCCTGAGATACATCCTATTTTTAGAGCTACTGCCGGCTGGTGCTTCTCCCCCTTTATGGCTTCTTAAGTTTTCTCGAGAAAACAGCAGCAGGTGCCGACAGAGCCGTGTCCCCAATGTATGACTCAGAATCGTGGCCCAGCCTCACTGGGTTATTTTTGAAGCCCTGTGAGCACTGTCGCACGCCGGGCACCTCTGTCCTCTGTCCTTCCACCTCTAAACTAGGCTTGCTCAGGTCTGGTTGGGTGAGGGGCAGCTGCCTGAGAGCAGCAAGGCGTTCCCAATGTCCAGGCGATGGCTCACCACTGACAGGACCAGCAGAAGGGCTGAAGTCAGGGGACTGGGATTCTGGGGGGGCGTACCCACAAGCTGGCTCCAGCTCGTGCTGGTGGAGGGGGGGGGTGGTCTTCCAAGGGCTTTGTCAACATGGCTCTTCTCAGCTTTTCTCTCCATCTTTGCCGTTTCTGTTGCCTTTTACTGACTGTCCCTGTCCAGTCTTGCATATCCATATCTGGTACCCCCTTTCCAAAGTATTTTTGCTCTTGGGGTCCCAGAGGGGACAGAAACTACAGCAAGTCCCAGACTGCCTCTAGTCCACAGCAACTTCCTACCCCAGACTGTAGCCCAGGACTCACACTCATTCTCACAAAGTGAGACGGCGAAAGAGACGGGGCCGCAGGGCTGGTCCTCCTCCAGCCTTCACTCATCAGCCTGGCCCCTCGCTAGCTTCCCTTCCTGACAGCCTGAATCTTGGGTGAACATCCCTTCTCTGGGGAAAATGGGGAAATCCTTACTCCACGCTCAAAACCCTCGCTTGGTAAGAAACTGCCCAAAGGGAGATGACCGGCTCCAAACCCACACTCTCCCCCACAGGTGAGCTGTGGCTAGCCGGCCTCTTCTTTGCTCTGCATGCTAAAGAAGCTGAAGCAGGATGGAGGCGCTCAGACTAAGAGGCTGATGCCAGCCACGGGTTCCAACGCCTCACTTGCGCGGGGCTCACATGGGACATGCTTGAGCACCGCGCTGAATGTAGCTACCCAGACGTTCGCGTGCGTCCCCAAGTGCCCCTTCCCTCTCGTTACCAGCCGGCACCGCAGCTCCGAGCACTCAGGCTTGGAAACTCTCTGGCAGGGACACCGCGCCCTTGCCTCCCCGCACACCCGCCGTGCGCGCTCCCCGCACCGCCACCCGCGCACCGCGCGGCGCCGCGGCCGCCCCCCGCCGGCCCCCGGCCACCTCCACGCGCTGCGCACGCCCGGGGAGAGCGAGTGCCAGGCCGGGTCCGAGCGAGCGCTGCAGTCCCGGGCTGCGCGGAGGCGGCGGCTGCGCGATGCGCTCCGACTCCCGCCGGGCGGCTCTCCTCGGCAGCGGGGCCTCCCGGGCGCAGCGCGGACTTTGCGCGGGGCTCAGAGAAAGACCGGCTGGGGGCCCCGGACAGGAGGTCCCTGGATACGGCTCTGGAACTAGACTGGACGGGAGAGGGGTTCCGGAGCGTAGGGCCTGAGGGTTCCGAAAACCCGGCTGGACACACGGGTCACGGAGAGTCCAGCTGAGTGAGGATCCAGGGGATCTGCGCCTACCGTCGTCCTGGCCGTAGCCCCAGCCGTGGTGGCCGGTCATGCCGCTGCCGTCCCTGTTACCGTGCACCTGCCGGCTCCGGTCCGGTCCGCTTGCTCGGGCTGCAGCTCCGGCCCCGCTTGCAGCGGCAGAGCAGCCTCTTAAAGCGGCGGCAGGCGGGAGGAGCGGTTCCCCGGGGACCCGCCCCCCACCCCCCAGCGGGGCTCCTGAGGCCGGTCCTGCCCTGCCCCCGCCTGTCCTCAGGCCCGCAGAACTCTGAGTGGAGATAGGAGGTCAGGAGGAGGTAAGCCTCTCCCTCATCCACCTCCCTTCCTGAGCCAGACCATTTTCCCTCCCTTCTCCTGTGCGGACTCTGGGACAGCAAAGAACCCCTGTTGAGGGTTGCATCCCGTCTTCAGGCTTCCCTGAGTGGTAAATGCCGCTGCTTAGGACCTGGGCTCTGGGCCCTGAATCCCCAGACAGTGGAAACGCCCCTTTAAAATAAACCGTAAGCTGAACTGACCAGCAAGTATGCAGAGCTGGAACTTCGTCTGCATGCTAGGTGCTGTGGTGGGCGTTAGGCATAACTTGGGTCTTTCTGTAGATATAGCCATCTCTACAAGGTGGAGTGCTTACATTGCCTCTGTAAGACAGAGTAGGGGACCAGAAAGGTGAAGCGAATTGTATTCCATGTCTCTAATTTCAGATGCTATGGTCTTTACCACTTCTGCTTGGTTTTGGGCACAAGGGGGTCCTGTGGGTGTGAGGGTATTGGAAGTCCCTAGGGTCCATGGGGATATGGAACCTGTAATCCTGACCCTAGTGCCCAAGTGGAACCAGATCCCCAAATTGGGAATGGGGAGGAGTGACATCAACCAATGGGCACAGGACAGACAGAAGTACAGATGATTCCCAGTGGATGCAAGTGTGAGGCCCTGTCTCCCAACCTCCCTCTTCTTTCTACAGCCACAGTCTTTCAGGGACTCGTTGTCAGTCTCTCTCCAGCCTGCTGTTTGTGTCTCTTCTCCTAGCCTCCCCATGACCACCCGTGCACCTGCTGGGAGATCAGGCCCTCCACCCTGTACTCAACCTCAGTGCTTGCCTTGGCCCAACATTTCCCACCTAGCAGCCTTGGTCCTTGCTGTGCCCTCTTCCTGGTATGTCCTCTGTCTTCCACCCACTGGCTCCAGCCGGCCCAATCTGATTCATTTTAGCATGTGGCCTTGCGCCAAATATAGGGCGCTGTCTGGGACTAGGCCTCAGCAGGCAGTTTTAGGAAGATAAATAATGGGTGGATGGAAGGATAGACAAATGGTCCCACCCAGGGACCAGTGCCCAGGAAAAGCTGAAAAGCATTTGTAGAATGCCTCTGTTGGTCAGACCTAGAGACCTTGACCCAGGGACACTATTTTAGTCTGCTCTTGGTTGACCTTGGGAAGGAACCTGCTATTCTACCTATCTGGCTTCCCTACATTTCTGAGTCTGTCTCAGTCTCTTCTTCCAGTTCCCCGATAGAGATGTCTCTTTATGGATAGTCAGCTGGGCCAACATCAGTGATGACCTAGTGCTGCAAAGATGCCCACTCTCAACATAGATCTGACCTCAGGGTAGGGACAGAAGATTTATAATGGAGATGCAGGGGGTGGTTCCTAAGACCAGTGTGATGGTTTTTACTAATTCAACCAGTAAGTGATAGAAAATCTGACATTGTCAAGGACCTCAGGTCTCCAAGCCAGAAACACTATCTTCAGATTGGCAAGACAACAGCTTGCTTCAGAAGTGGTCTGTAATCTGTCTCCCAGAGGGAACCAGCCACTCTTCTCCAGTGGGGAGCTACAACACCCTTCAGGATCTAGAGTGAGCATAGACTCCATTGACCCACTTCATCGCAGCGACCCAGGCCTTTTCCATATGTATTTATAGTACTTAAAAAATAAAATGGGAAGTCCTCATATAATTTTGCATCCAGCATCATCCACAGTAGAGAGATGTTTTTCCCCATTTTACAGATGAAAACAGCAAGGCTGAGAGCCAAGGTGACAGAGCAAGGATAAAATCCAGTTGTGTCCCTCATTCAACACTATTTGAAAACCAGCAGGGGGAGGAAGTGGATTTCACATTGTTTCTCATTTGTGTGTATATGCAAGGACTTAAGAGAAGCTAGGTAGGAGACCAGAGAGGGGAAGGGTTGAGGAGGGAACAAAATGGGATGGGATGGACACTACTGATGAGTCTTCTGCATCTTCTACAAAGCTAAAGTATGCCAAATATATTACCTCTTCAATATCAAATAAAAGAGCCTTTCTTTCCTACAAGCTTTTCAGCAATTTGTCCTTCCCTTCTTTCTCCAGGTGAGAATTCAGGCAGGTAAGAGGAGCTATTGACATCTGCCCTTTTCAGGGGAAGTCCCTGTAGCCCTAACAGCCCACTCTGGTCAATTTAGGGGAGCCTAAATTCAGATGCCTCCAGTTTCAATCACATGCTTTCTTTTCTTTAATTTAATTTAATTTAATTTAATTTAATTTAATTTTTTTAGAGGTAGGGTCTCATTCTAGTCCAGGCTGACCTGGAATTCACTATGTAGTCTCAGGGTGGCCTTGAATTCACAGCAATCCTCCTACCTTTGCCTCCCAAGTGCTGGGATTAAAGGCGTGTGCCACCATGCCCGGCTTTAAAAAAATATTTTATTTATTCATTTACTTGCGAGGAGACAGAAAGAGATAGAGAGAAAATACGAATGTGCATGTCAGGATTAATCGCCACTCTAAACACACTCCAGATGCATATGGCTTTATGTGGCTACTGGGGATTTGAGCCTGGGCTGAATCCAGGCCAGCAGGCTTTTGAGAGCAAGCACCTTTAACCACGGAGCCCCATCTCTCCAGGGACTCCATTGCACGCTTTCTTTAAGGCTAAATTGATTTGTCTGCTTGGGAGTTTACCCTTTGCTCTCACTGCCATCAGTGGCTCCCGGTTTTCAGTATGCATGGGGGGGGAGGTGGGGGTCAAGGGATATGGGGACTATGATGAAAAGCTGAGGAAAGAGGACATGAGCCGCTTGCAAAGCCATGCCTCACTTATCAGACAACCTTAAGCCGGGTTTCACTTTCCTTCTCCAGAGTACAGCATTTTTGTGCTACAAGACAATGGGAGGTGGGGGTTGTTCCTGCCTGCCACCTCACAGGGACCTCTGTGCGCATCTACTGAAACCAGAGATGCCCAGTGCTGTACCAACGGGCAGAATCCTGCCTCCTTCTCACCACTTTCTGTGTATAGGGCTCGTGAGACAGATTTGAATCCCTGTTCTTAGTATTAAAAAAAAAAATTCTCAGGGAGCTGTGGAAATGGCTCAGTGGTTAAAGGAGCCTACTTTCAAAGTCGGCTGGCCCATATAAAGACTGATGCACAAAGTGGCCCATGCATTTGACATGCATTTGCAGTGTCAAGAGGCCCTGGCACTCCAACCCCCCTCCTTATAAATAAATAAAACATTTTTTTTCATGAGCATTGGAGACTGTTTTATGTATATATTTTTTAATATTGAGTTCTTAGCGGCTTCAAGAAATCTGCTTCAGTGAGTTTTGTATATCTACCCATCATACTGATGTGGGTTTTCATTTTTAAATTTTTTTTTGCTTATTTTTATTTATTTATTTGACAGCGGCTGACAGAGAGAGAGAAAGAGGCAGGTATATATAGAGAGAATGGGCGTGCCAGGGCCTCCGGCCACTGCAAATGAACTCCAGATGCATGTGCCCCCTTGTGCATCTGGTTAACATGGGTCCTGGAGAATCAAGCCTCGAACCAGGGTCCTTAGGCTTCACAGGCAAGCGCTTAGCCACTAAACCATTTCTCCAGCCCCATTTTTTTTTAATTTTTAAATTTTTATTAACATTTTCCATGATTATAAAAAAAAGTCCCATGGTAATTCCCTCCCTCCTCACCCCTACACTTTCCCCTTTGAAATTACATTCTCCATCATATTACCTCCCCATTACAATCATTGTAATTACATATATACAATATCAACCTAATAAGTATCCTCCTCCCTTCCTTTCTCTTCCCTTCAGCCCCATTTTTTTTAAAAAGAAATATTTTACTTATTTATTTATGAGAGAGAAAGACAGAGAGAAAGAGAGAATGGCATACCAGGGCCTCTAGCCACTGCGTACAAACTCCAGTCACATGTGGCCCCTTGTGCATCTGACTTACATGGGTCCTGGGGAATTGAACCCAGGTCCTTAGACTTTGCAGGCAAATGCTGTAACCGCTAAGCCATTTCCTTAGTCCCCTAAATAAAACATTTTAAGGGTCAAAAAGACTTTATTAGTCGGGTGTGGTAGTGCATGTCTTTAATCCCAGCACTCGGGAGGCAGAAGTAGGAGGATTACTGTGAGTTTGAGGCCACCCTGAGACTACATAGTGAATTCCAGATCAGCCAGGATTAGAGTGAAACCCTACCTTGAAACAACAACAAAAACAAAACAAAACAAAACAAAACAAACAAACAAAGGCTTTATTAAAGTACAGAGAGCTCCTGCCTATGAGAAGGCTAGAGGAGGTAAAAACCCACTAAATATATAATATATAATATATAATATATATATATATATATATATATATTTTTTTTTTTTTTTTTTGAGATAGGGTCTCTCTCTAGCCCAAGCTGACCTGGAATTACCATATAGTCCCAGGCTGGCCTCAAATTCACAATAATTCTCCTTCTTCTGCCTCCTGAGTGCTAGTTTCAAAGGCATGCACCACTACACCTAGCTAAATAAAATATTTTTAAAAAATAATTTCTTGGAGGCTAGAGAGATGGCTCAGATTGCAAAGCCTGATGTTCTGTGTTCATTTCCCCATTACCCACATAAAGCCAGATGCATAAAGTGTTGCATGCATCTGGAATTTGTTTGCAGTAGCAAAAAGCCCTGGTATGCCCATTCTCTCTCCTGCTCCCTTAAGCCCACATTCTCTCTCTACTTGTAAATAAATACTAAACAAATATATATTTTAAAAATTCTTGGGTTTGGTACCTACCAAGACACACACACACATTCCACTCTAAGTATGGGTGTATGTGTGTGCATGTAGTGGGATGCAATGAGCCTGGGCTATGGACTCAGACCTGGATGCCCTCCCCACCCCCACAGCATCACTGGCTATGTGACCTGGGGCAAATTGCCTTTGGGTCTTTTTGAGTCTGAATTTACCTTTTCTTTCCTTTTAATCTATAAGATATGGATAGACAGTCTAGCAGGCTCAAAGAATGGTCAGATGGTACCAAGGATGCACTCCTCAGATCTTAGGATTTCTACTCTTTTCCCTTTCTCTTAGTTTGTTGGGCACCTTTAAAACAGCAGGGGTTGGGGAGATGACTCAGAGGTTAAAGGTACTTGCTTCACAAGCCTGATGATTGGAGTTCAAATCCCTAGCACCCACATAAAGCTGGTTGCCCAGTGGCACACATGTCTGTAATCCAGCACCCTAACAGCAATGGGAGGTAGAGTGAGTGAGTCAGGAGAATCCTGAAGCTCAAGGGCCAGCTAATGTGGTCTCTACAGTGGCAACACAAGACAATCAGTATCAAACAAGAAGAAAGGAAAAGATCAACACTTTGAGGTTGTCTTGGATCACACTATATAGCCTACATGGACTCTCTCACACATTTATTCATCACAGAAAATTTGTAAGGATCAAATCACATATGGGAGCTAGAGAGATGGCTTAGCTGTTAAAGCATTTGCCTACAAAGCCTAAGGACCCAGGTTTAATTCCCCAGTACCCTTGTAAGCCAGATGCACAAGGTGTCGCATGTGACTGGAGTTTGTTTGCAGTGTCTGGAGGCCCTGACATACCCATTCTCCCCAGTCTCAAATAAATAAATGATTAAAATATATTCATTTTTTATTTTCATTTTTTTTTAATTTTTTGGTTTTTTTGAGGTAGGGTCTCACTCTAGCCCAGGCTGACCTGAAATTCACTTGGTATTCTCAGAGTGGCCTCACACTCATGGCGATTCTCCTAACCACTGCCTCCTGAGTGCTGGGATTAAAGGCATACACCATCATACCCAGCTAAAATAAAAATATTTTTAAAAACACATATGAGGCTGGAGAGGTGGCTTAGCAGGTAAGGCATTTACCTGAGAATCCTAAGGACCAAGGTTCAATTCTCCAGGACCCACGTAAGCCAGATGCACAAGGTGGTGCATGCATCTGGAGTTTGTTTACAGTGGCTAAATGCCCTGGCATGCTCATTCTCTCTTTTTGCCTTTTCCTCTCTCAAATAAACAAACTAAAATGAATAAAATACAAAATTAAAAAATAAAATAAGATAACACATATGGAAGGAAATTTGAGTCACTGCCATGTTATTTCCCAAGGGTCACTATTATTGACATTTTATTGACCATTCCGCCAGGCTTTTCTGCTATGCATTAGTAAATAATTGGGATTATATGGACAGCTTTGTGAGTAGCTTTTTCATTTACTGTCCTACATAGGCATTTCTCTGCTTCATTAGCCTCGGAGAACTTGACACTTAATATTTACATATTGCTCTTACATAGGTATTATAAATTTTCAACATTGTAAATCACATTGCAGTGAACATCCTTATTCATCTTTGTGTGTATGATGATTTCCTTAGGGTGAATTGCTAGAAGTATAATTAACAAATTAGATGCTAGACACATTGCCAACTAACTTTCTTTTGGGGGGGAGGGGGTTTCAAGGTAGAGTCTCATTCTGGTCCAGGCTGACCTGGAATTAACTATGTAGTCTCAGGCTGGCCTTGAACTCACAGCGATCCTCCTACTCTGCCTCCCGAGTGCTGGGATTAAAGGCATGCGCTACCATGCCCGGTGCCAACTAACATTTTAAAGTGTAGAAAATATGGTGGAAGTAGCTTCATAAATTTATCATTTCAATCAGCATTTGTGGAAGATTTATTAGATATTAAGTGTTGGGCCACTAATAGGTGACACAACTGTGAATGTTATAGGCCCACTGCTGCCTCAGGCTGCTGTGGGGTTAGGGAGAGAGGCAAGAATCAGCCATTGAGCACCAGGAAAGGGGGAGGGAGATGGGGAGAAGGGCTAGGAGAATCATAAGCAGGCAGGAATGGCTAATGACCAAGACAAAACGAGTATGCTAGATTTTGGCTCATTTTTTCTGGCTGGTGTCCCACAATCTATAGGCTGTCCTCAACATCTCAGAAGCCCATCAATCCAATCTATCCTGGCAGATAGATGGAAGATAGACCAGGATGGATAAAATAACAGACTTAAATTAGGTCTGGGCAGATCTGTTGGAGTGTTTGTTTCTAGTTCTTTAGTGTTGGGGTATTTCCTTCCTCTTTCCAAGCCTCTGCTCTCCATGTGTAAAGTAGAGTGAGCAGCAGTGAATATTGTTCTGGCTAGTTGTGCACACTAGAGGTGATGCATGTCAATGGCTGCTTAGCCATAAAGTAAGTGCTCAGTAAACTGGGCAGTATTTTTTTTTTAAATAATTGTGGGCTGGAGAGATGGCTTAGCAGTTAAGGCACTTGCCTGCAAAGCCTAAGGACCCATGTTCAACTCCCAAGATCCCACTTAAGCAGATGCACAAGGTGGTACAGGCATCTGGAGTTTGATTACAGTGGCTGGGGGCCTTGATGTGCTCTCTTTCTCTGTTTCTTACTCAAAAAAAGGCCAGTCTGTTAGGCTTGCCTCAAAAGATATTTGTACTTAGTTATTTTCAAGCAGAGAGAGAAAGAGAGAGAGAGGGTGGGGGGGGGGAGAGGGGCAGACAGACAGACAATATAGACATGCCAGAGCCTTTTGCCACTGCAAATAAACTACATATGCATGTGTGACTTTGTGCATCTGGCTTTATGTGGGTACTAGGGAATCAAACCCAGGCTGCAGACTTTGTAAGAAAGTGCCTTTAATCACAACAACACCTCCCCAGCCCATTTTTTTTTTTCTCTCTCTCTCTAGGTAGGGTCTCACTCTAGCCCAGGCTGACCTTAAAGTCATGCTGTAGTCTCAGGGTGGCCTCAAACTCATGACAATCCTCCTACCTCTGCCTTTCTGAGTGCTGGGATTAAAGGCTTGTGCTGGCTTTTTTTTTTTGAGACAGGGTCTCATGTAGTGCAGGTTGGCTTTGAACTCAATATGTGGCTGAGAATGACCCTGAAGTCCTGATTTTCCTGTCTCTACTTCCCAAGTGCTGGGATTACAAGGGTTTACCACCATACCTTGCCAGCAGTATTGTACATAGGGGCCCCAATTTCCCACCTGTTCGGTGGAGAAGGGAGAAAGTGGGCTAGATCAATGGTTCTCAAATCTGATTATTCATCAGAATCATCTGGAAGCCTTGTTAAATGGTTTCTTGGACCTTGTCCCAGAGTTTGTGATTAAGCACATCTGGTATAGAACCCATACTATCACCTAACATGTTTCCTAGCACAGATCAGCAATCACAGCACTTTGGAGGTAGAGGCAGAAAGATCAGAAGTTCAAGGTCATCCTTAGCTACATATTGAGTTTGAGGCCAGCCTGGGATGCATGAGAGACCCTTTTGTCAAGAAAGAAAGAAAGAAAGAGAGAGAGAGAGAGAGAGAGAGAGAGAGGGAGAGAGAGGGAGGGAGGGAGGGAGGGAGGGAGGGAGGAAGGAAGGAAGGAAGGAAGGAAGGAAGGAAGGAAGGAAGGAAGGAAAGAAGGAAGGAAGGAAAGAAGGAAGGAAGGAAAGAAAGGGAGAGAGAAAGAAAGAGAAGAAGGGAGGAAGGGAATGAGGGGAGAAAGGAGGGAGGGAGGGAAGGAGAGAAGGAAAGAAGGAAGAAAGTGCCAATGTCCTAAATTAGCTAGGCCATGGCTTCCTGAACTGAAACCTCTGATCTGCTGCACTGCACAATAGGAAAACCATGCACTAGTGGGCCCTGATTTCCAGGTGGCAGGAGCTGTATCTGATTAGCCTCCACAGCTCCAGCACTTGTGCCTTTCCATCTTTCTTTGGGTTGTATTTTTAGCCCACAAAAGTTGTTGAAGTTCTAACCCCTTTGGTGTTGTAATCAAGACAGGGGAGAGGGCACAGTTGGACAGTGATGTTGCTGTGATGATGAATGCACTGTCCCTGGGCACAGTCTAAGAAGAGAGACCACTCAAAACACGAGGGCAAGCTCCATGCCAAGAGAGAGAGGGTCAGAGACTGAAGTCCCAAAGCTGCAAGGCAGGGATTCCTGGCAGACCAGAAGAACTAGCAAGAGAAGGGATTCTCCACTGCAGGTTTCAAAAGGAGCACAGTCCTGCTCACACTTTGGTTTCAGACTTCAAGCCTCTGGAATTGTGAAACATTTCTGATTTAAGCCACTAAGCTCATTGTACGTTGTTATGGCAGTCTTAGGAAATAAAAACACTGAGGTATCTTTTCACAGACACCAACAGCATCTCAAAATCATGCAGCTCACAGGCAGGATGACCCTCCCCCATGCAACCCACTCCCAAGCAAATGGGTGGGTGTTTCCCTTTGAGCAATCCCTGACAACAATGAACATGAGAGGATAAGTAGTGAACTTTCAACTGTCACTTTGACCTTCCTACATTCCCTGGGTGTATTTTATTATCCCTTATGTTTCACCTGTCGAACTGGACAAGGAAATGCGATGGTATGAGTACATGATGAGCTGGGAAAACCTCCTGCTTCTCTCTCCCACCAGCTGGGTTCCGGGGCTGGTTAGGGAAGCCATGGAAGTGTGTGCCCTCACCAGGTTCTGCAGACTTTGTCCAGGGGAAGTACATTCATCATCACTGCAACATTACTGTCAAATTGTCCCCACCCTAGAAGAATGTGATGTGAGTGTGGGGATCTATACTCATTTTCACCTTATTCCAGGCAATTATTAACCTGGAGATGCCTGAAGGGACTGGGGCAGAGAGAGGAAGGAATCCTTCCTTATTTCCCTCCAGGCTGGTCACTGGGCCTCTAGCCACTGCCCTCTTTCCCATGGAGTAAGCTTCTTCCTGGGCATTGGTTGCCACATGACAGTCATCCTGCACCACATGGAGTTGGTGGTGCCACTTGAAGTTCTAAATTCCTTTTTGTTTCTATGTTCATGGTCCTCACAGCTCAATCCCTGCTGTCTCTCAAATCTCCCTGGACTGCACTCCATTTGTCACCAAAGGGAAAAATGGCCTCCTTTAACTCCTAGAGATGATATCTATTGTTCCTTCTGCATAAAACACCTTTTCATCCCTACTCCACCTGGAACATTCTTGTAAGGAAGCATGAGGTGGGGCCTCTCTGTCCACCTCATCATGACAGCTTCTCCCTGTAGAAGGGCCACCTTGGTGAGTGAGTGCTGGTTTATTGCCCCTCTCAGCTTACTTGAGACTGTGAGCTGTCCAAGAACAGTGTCCAAGCTCATTAGGAGCAACTGGCTTTGTCGTTCAAAACAGGCCCTTAAAAGATAGTCTTGTTGCACAACAGGAGGGAAGAAGAGTGTGGACAGAACGATCAGTATAATAAAAATTGTTGTTCATACAGGACTTTTGTGAGTCTGGCCCTCAAAAGTCTCATTTTAGCCAGGCATGGTGGCACAGGCCTTTACTCCCAGCACTTGGGAGGCAGCTGCAGGAGGATCGCCATCAGTTCGAGGCCACCCAGAGACTACATAGTGAATACCAGGTCAGCCTGAGCTAGAGTGAGACCATACCTCGAAAAACAACAACAAAAAATCTCATTTAAGGCTCAAAGATCACTGTGATGAGTGGAGATCCAGAGCATCCTCATTGTACAACTGGGCAAGTTGAAGGCTTAAACAGCAAAGAGCAATTCTCGTAGTTAGGAAGGGATAAAAATCTAAGTCTGCCTGATTCTAAAGCGTGAGTTTCCCATGACAACCGCACAGACAGAGACATGGACTGTTCGCTACTGGCAGAGGCACCTGGCCGACCCAACTCCAGTTCAGCTGGCTTCCCCCAGCGTCCAGATGACGCCTGCGCAGTGCGGCCGCGGCGCCCCCTGCGGGCGCTGCGCGGGAGGCGACAGGGCTCTTAGTGCGCCTGCGCGCGCGTGGAGGGAGTACGCGGCTGTGCGGTTGGCTCCGCGGGCGCGGCCATGGCGCAGCCGGGGAAGCTGCTCAAGGAGCAGAAGTACGACCGGCAGCTGAGGTGAGCCGGGACTCCCCGAGCGGAGCCGAGTGGAGCGGGCAGGCGGGCTGGCGGGCTTCCCTGAAGGCCCGGCCCGGCCTGAGCGCCGGGCGGCGAGGGCGGGCCTCGCTCAGGCCTCTGGCCAGGCAGGGCGGCGCGGCGCGGCGCGGCGCGTGGGGAGCCGTCCCCGCTGCACTGCCCCCGCCAAGGCCGGGACTGCGCGTCGCCAGCCCCGGTTCGCGCCACGCCGGGCCGTCTCGAGGGGCGCGCTGTCCGCCGTCGCTGCCGGCCTCCCTCGTTCTCCAGGATCCGGAGTCTCCCTCCCCCCCCATCCCGGCCGCACACCGGGTACCGAGGGTCAGGTATTGTTCCAAGTCCGCGCTGTCCAATGGAAAGACACAATGCTAGTCTCCTGCGAGCCGCACATTTCTGTAGTAGCCACGTGAAAAAAAAAAGTAAAAAGCCGGATGTGGAGGCTCATGCCTGTAATCCTAGCACTTGAGAGGCTGAGGCAGGTGGATTTTGAAGTTGAGAAACCAGCCTGGGCTACACAATAAGACCCTATCTAGGGGGTGTGAGTGGGTGGGAGGGAAATAAAGACAGGTGAAGTCAATTTTTATAACGTAGTTATATATTTAGCCCAATGTAGTATGTCCGAAGTATTACCACTTCAACACAGAAAGTTAAACACAAAGTTAAAACTGAGACATTTTACTTTTGTTCACCATCTTGCAAATAATTTATTTATACCTTTAACAGCACGTCTTAATTTATTGTAGCCTTATTTCTAGTGCTTAGTACCCCCTTGTGGCCAGTGGCTACCTTCATGGACGAGGCAGATTTAAACCATCAGGCGGACCTCCACCCTTTGCCCTTTTTGTTCCAATTCCTTGAGCATCTGTGTTTTGAGTCAATGGTCTCAATTTTTAAAAAAATGTTTGTGTTGGGCTGGGGAGATGGCTTAGAGGTTAAGGTGAAGGTGCTTGTTTGTGAAGCCTAAGGACCCAGGTTCAATCCCCCAGTACCCAAGTAAGCTAGATGCATAAGGTGGTGCATTCTTCTGGTGTTCCTTTGCAGTGGCTGGAGGCCCTGACATGCCAATTTTCTCTCTCTCTCTCTGTCTCTGCCTCTTTCTAACTAAGTAAATAAAAATTTAAGAAATAGGCCTAGAGAGAGATGGCTTAGTGGTTAAGGCACTTGCCTGTGAAGCCTAAGGACTCATGTTCTACTCTCCAGATCCCAGGTAAGCCAGATGCACAAATGTGAGGCAGGCTCAAGGTCACACGTGCCCCCTAGGTGGCACAAGTGTCTGGAGTTTGTTTGCTTGGCTGAGGCCCTGGTGCCCTAATTATCTCTCTTTGAATGTCTCTCTCTCTAGCATTCTCTCTAAAAAAATAAAAATAAAAATAGCTTTAAAAAATGTTTGTCTCCACCCTTCTGCACCGTAGAGAAGTTGCAGTATGGTCCTAATGACAGGAACATCCATTTGCACCTACAGCATAGTGCTGAATCAGGGAATGTAGGCACTTGGTTGTGAGAGCATCCTCCAAGACAGATGCTCTGTGCTTTACAGATGGGAGCATTAAGTCTTGGAGAAGTTAGGTAACTTTACCAGAGTTGTTTGGCATGTCTTAAAACTAGAACCCTGGCAACTCCCATGAATTATTGGCCATTCTTGAACTTGTGTTTTGAGTATAGATATAACCATATATAGCCAAACTGAGAACATATGTAAGGCTAGCTACAAAGTACCAGAAAGGGTTTTTTTATTCAGTCTATTCCATAAAGCATCAAATTTACCTTTAAATTTTTTTTTAAATTTATTTATTTGCAAGGAGAGAGAGAGAGAGAGAGAGAGAGAAAGAAAGAGAGAGAGAGAGAATGGACACGCCAGGGCCTCTGGCCATTTGGGGGAAAAAAGAAACTAGCGGCATGTGCCCCTTTTTGTGCATCTGGCTTTATATGGGTACTGGGGAATCAAACTTGGGTTGTTAGGTTTTGCAGGCTACCACTGAACCATCTCTCCATCCCCCCCCCTTTTTTAAGGTTTTGTTTTAGAGAATAACATTTGAGTTCTTCTAAGATTTTTTTTGTTTTGTTTTTGTTTTTCAAGGTAGGATCTCACTCTAGCTCAGGCTGACCTAGAATTCACTATGTAGTCTCAGGGTGACCTCAAACTCATGGTGATCCTCCTACCTCTACCTTCCGAGTGCTGGGATTAAAGGTGTGCTCCACCACGCCTGGCTCCTAAGATTTTTTATTTTTAAAATATTTTATTTTTCTTTATTTATTTGAGAGAGACAGAGGGAGAGAGAGTCACTACAAACAAACTCCAGACGCATGTGCCATATTGTGCATCTGGCTTACATAGGTCCTGAGGAATTGAACCTATGTCCTTTGGCTTTGCAGGCAAGTGCTTTAACTGCTAAGCCATCTCTCCAGCCCCTAGGATTTCTTTTTTTATTTGCATGTGTGTATGTGTAGGAGGAGCAGGGTCTCTTGCTGAAATTGAACACCAGACACTTGCATCACTTTTTACATTCAGTTTATGTGGATAGCTTAGGAATTGAGCCCAGGCTGGTAGGCCTTGTGAGCAAGCATCTTTAACTGCTGAACCATCTTCCCAGCTCTGAAACTTTACTTTTAATAATGAGAAGTGGTTATTGGTTTAGAAGTGTTGGAGGAGCTAGGTTTAAAGATTTGCTTGCAAAGCTTGATGGTCCAGGTTCAGTTCTCTAGCACTCATGCAAAATCAGATGCAAAATGTGGCATAATGAAATGGCATTGGTTTGCAGAGGCAGGAGACCTGGCACGCCTACACACAAGTGCAAAAAACTGAAAAAAAATATGTTAGATATTTTATTTGAGAGAGAAAGAGGCAAAATGGGCATGCCAGGGTCTTCAGCTGCTGCAGACAAACTCCAGACACATGTATCACTTTGTGCATCTGGCTTATGTGGGTCCTGGGGAGTTAAACCTGCATCCTTTGGCTTTGCAGGCAAGTGCCTTAACTGCTGAGCCATCTCTCCAGCCCTGAAAAAAATATTTTTGAAAAGTGTCAGAAGGAAGCAGAAATAGTTGAATGGGCAGGTAGCAACCTGTGATCAGGGCCCTGGCTCTCAGGCCAATAAGCGAGCAGAGAATATTCTTTCTTGTTTGGATCCTTTCTCGAAACATATTACTTACAGATGCACCAATATTCATAGACTCAGCTCTAGCTACCTTCTCTTAGCCAAATACAGAACTAGAACCATGTGCCCTACTTCCATGGGAAAAAACCAAACATGTTTCTGGTCTATCTGGTCTTTCCAGGCTAGGCCTCCTTCATTTTACAACTGTTTAGTGATGATCTACCATAGGCAAAGCCTTAGGCCAGCAGCATGATCTGGTCCCCTTTAGAATGTGAGTTGGAGGCTGGGTGTGGTAGTGCATGCCTTTCATCCTAGCACTTGGAAGGCAAAGGTAGGATTGCCATGAGCTTAAGGCCACCCTGAGACTACATAGTGAATTCCAGCTAGCCTGAGCTAAAGTAAGACCCTACCTCAAAACAATAACAACAACAAAAAACCAGGCTTGGTGGTGCACACCTTTAATCCCAGCACTCGAGAGGCAGAGGTAGGAGGATCACTGTGAGTTTGAGGCTACCCTGAGACTAGTGAATTCCAGGTCAGCCTGAGTTAGGGGAGTGAGACCCCACCTGGAAAAACCAAAAAAAAAAAAGCCAATGTGGTAATAGGCTCCCAAGTGTGTGAAGCCTTAAGTCTTTTAACATTGTGACATGGCATTGTCACTTACAGAATTAATTAATGCTTGAGACCTGTGCAGTCAGTTAATAAAAAATTTCACAAAAAGTCTTGTTATTTTGTATGATGTGCATGCATTTACGTATGAGTGTTTGTATGTATTGGGGAGTACACATGCATCTTTGTGCATGTGGTGGCCAGAGGTTGAGGTCAGGTGTCTTCCTCAGTCACTCTCCAACTTATTTTCTTTGAGACAGGGTCACCCTGAGCCCAGATGCTCATCGGTTTGGCTAGATTAATTTCATAAGCCCTGGTATCTGTCTGTCTTCAGCACTGGGATTATAATCGTGAGGCATTTGTACTTGGTATTTGGGATTCAAACTCAGGTTCTTATTTTTGTACCCATTTACCCACTGAGTCATCTTCCCAGCCCATCATAATGTTTTAAGTAAGTTTATAATGTTATGTTGGGCTGCATTCATACAAATTGAGTGTACCTACAAGGGGAATCTGCTTTCGATGGGTGATGCGAAGGCCCCCCCTTTTTAAACTTAATATATTTTTTAAACTTTATTTTTATTTATTTATAAGAAGGAGAGAGAATGGGTGTGTTAGGGCCTCCAGCCACTGCAAACAAACTCCAGACGCATGTACCCCCTTGTGCATCTGGGTTACATGGGTCCTGGGGAATCAAACTGTGGTCCTTTGGCTTTGCAGGCAAATGCCTTAACTGCTAAGCCATCTCTCCAGCCCCTGTCGATATATATTAATTAATGTGGGCTGGAGAGATGGCTTAGCAGTTAAGTGCTTGCCTGTGAAGCCTTAGGATCCTGGTTCGAGGCGTGATTCCCCAGGATCCACGCTAGCCAGATGCATAAGGGGGCACACGCGTCTGGAGTTCTTTGCAGTGGCTGGAAGCCCTGGCGCACCCATTCTCTCCCTCTCTCCCTCCTCTTCTCTGTCTGTCACTCTCAAATAAAATAAACAAAACCAAAAAAATATATATTGACAGAAAGAAAGTGGGGGAAGAGGCAGGTAGAGAGAATGGGCATGTCAGGGCCTCTAGCCACTGCAAACAAACTCCAGACGCGTGCCGTCTTGTGCATCTGGCTAACCTTGGTACTGGGAAATTGAACATAAGTTAAGTTCCTTAGCCTAAGTTATCTCTCTAGCCCCATCACTTTTGCTTTTTTAAAAAAAGTATTTATTTACTTATTTGTGAGCTGAGAGAAAAAGAGTATGGGCATGCCAGGGTCTCTTGTCACTATAAATGAACTCCAGATGCATGTACCATTTTGAGCATCATCAGGCTTTATGTGTGTACTGGGGAATTGAACCCAGATTGGCAGGCTTTGCAAACAGGCACCTTTAATGGTTGAGTAATCTCCCCAGTCCCCATTCTTGTTTTGAGCTGGAGTCCCAGACCTTTCTGTTTTTCACATGCTCTCCCCAATTCCTGGGTCTCTGTTTCCTTGTCCCCCCTCCCTGGACTTGAGTTACTAGTACATATGGCCATACCCAGCTGTTTATGGGAGTTCTGGAGATTTGAACACAGGCAACTTGGGCCCTCTTGCTTGTGGAGGAAGCATACTTAACTTCTGAGCTCCCTTGTTAAAGATTTTTATTTTATTTATTATTTGAAACAGAAAGAGGCAGATAGGGATAGGTTAGATGATAAGCATGCCAGAGTCTCTAGCCACTGCAAATAAACTCCAGACACATGCACCACCTTATGAATCTGGCTTATGTGGTTACTGGGGAGTCAAACCTGGGTCCTTAGGCTTCACAGGCAAGTGCTTAAACCACTAAGCCATCTCTCCACACCTCCCCCTTTTTAAAGACATAGAATCTCACTATGTTGCCCATGCTGACTCTGAACTTGGCTTAAGAGATCCTTTTGCCTTAATCTCCTGAATTGCTGGAACAATAGGTGCATGCTACCTCACCTGAGTAAGACTTTTTTTTTTTTTTTTTTTGTTTTTTTGAGGTAGGGTCTCACTCTGTGACCTGGAATTCACTATGTGGTCTTAAGGTGGCCTCGAACTTGTGGTGATCCTCCCACCTCTGCCTCCCAAGTGCTAGGATTAAAGGCATGTGCCACCACGCCTGGCCAGGACATTTCTTTTTTTCTTTATTTAATTATTTTGTTCTTGTTGTTTGTTTTTTTGAGGTAGGATCTCACTCTAGCCCAAGCTGACCTGGAATTCACCATGTAGTCTCAGGGTGGCCTCAAACTCATAGCAATCCTCCTACCTCTGCCTCCCAAGTGCTGGGATTAAAGGCATGTGCCACCATGCCTGGCCAAGACATTTCTTTAATATTGGTGAATATATCTATAGACTTTGTGTTCTGTAAATTATCTGTTGGAAAGGACAAGGAGCTGAAGGTTTCTCATTCTGCTACATCAAAGTATAATACAGTTACTTTGCCATATAACCCCACAATAACATCTGTTTCTGTCTCACATATTTCTATACAAGAACACTTTAAAGATCAAAGATCACCATTCAAGTGTAAGAAAGATACGTTTTTGTGAAACTTTTAACAGTGTCTAATTTGTGTCTTACTTTATAGGTTGTGGGGTGATCATGGGCAAGAAGCTTTGGAATCTGCTCATGTTTGTCTAATAAATGCAACAGCTACAGGAACTGAAATTCTTAAAAACTTAGTGTTACCAGGTAATGTAGTTAGGGTGGTTATGTTCTAAGTTGACTTCTTTGTAGTTCTGATCTGGGCATACTGCTTTAAGGTTCTGATCTAGAAATAATATTCTTGACTGACTATTTTGTTTCTCCAGGTATTGGATCATTTACAATTATTGATGGAAATCAGGTTAGCGGAGAGGATGCTGGAAACAAGTATGTTCTTTTCAAATATGTGTATGTTAGGGAAGGCATTACACTGAGGAGCTCTGACCATATGCTTAGAATTGCCTCTTGACCATATGTTAGGATTATGGTGAGGAGGAAGTGAGTTGATGAAGTGTTAGCATAGTGTCTTGGCCGATGGACCATTAACAAATGGTTCCCATCAGTACTATTATTAGTACAAGGGAGTGATCATTCTTCCCTTACTTGTGAAATCTCTGTACTTTTAAGCCCTTGGATTAATTCCTATATGTTAGTATATGATAATTCTCTTTAAGGATTTTTAAGAATAATATAAACAATGCCTTTGATATGTGATATCTTTTAAGATTAGTCCAGGTGTATCTCACTGTACTATATTGTATAAAAAATGCTGTTTTAAGCAACCTTCTTTAGGTCCCTTCAAGGCTTTCAGCTCAGCAAATCCCCTTTGCTTTGCTCAAACAAACAAACAAACAAAAAAAGCTATTAGAGATGATTTATATTTCATTCTTTACAGAGTATGACATTTACTTTCAGAGCATTCCCAAATTGGACCTCAAACTTGTGAAGGATTTGGAGTCTAGGATCTCTCATGTTTGTCCATAAACAATAAGTAAATGCAGTAAAACCAGAATTCAGTTCATATGTTGCATTGATACCTTTTCTTTGGGTGGTAGTATAAGTTTCTCTTGCCTCCAGCACATCCCTCTTATTAGTATATATAAAGATAAAGTCCTGTATTGTTCTTTCTTGATTGATTATACTGAATGCTCTAAGAATAGTTTCTTTTTTTGTATGGAGGCATGTGCTTCTGCCACAAAATTAGACCCTGGCTCTGATCAACCTATCTGGGCCTCTGGGATATGATTGGGGTTTGTGTGGGAGGAAGTTTGAATAAACCTTTTGTGGTTTCCTGCAAAAACAAACGGTTCACTACATTATTTCCCAGGTGCCTGCAGAACATTGGTGCATTTAAATGGGATCCATGGTCAAATGAGTTTGGGAAATAGGTCAAATGAAGTTAGGTTCTTTACTACCTTATTATTTTTATGTATGGAGGTTGTCAATAAAATGTTCATAAAACTTTATTATTTTGTATATTATGTATTATTATACTGTGACTTTCCAAGGAGATATAATCATATGTTTCCCCAGTATTTTACAATTTTTTGGTGTGTGTATGTAGTTTATGCTCATATATATAAGTGTGCATGCCATGTGTACATGCATGTGGAGGCCAGAGAAGGTTGTCAGGTGTCTTCTTCTATCACTGTTTTTCACTGAATCTGGAGCTTTGTTGGTGGTGGTGTTAGACTGACAGGCAGAGCCTCAGTGAGCCTTCTTGTTTCTGCATTGCTCTACTTTGGGATTTCAGGCATGCATGGCCATACCTAGCTTTTTACATGGGTGCTAGAGATGGATCTCAAGTTCCTGTGCTTGCACAGCAAACACTGTTACTCACAGAACTGTTTCCCTGGCCCTTCCCTAGCCCTCCCTACATTTTATTTATTAGAGAGAGAGAGAGAGAGAGAGAGAGAGAGGGAGGGGGAGGGATGGGGAAAGGCAGATAGAGAATGGGCATACCAGGGCCTTTAGCCATCTGCAAATAAACTCCATATGCATATGCCACCTTGTACATCTGGCTTAGGTGGGTCCTGGGGAATTGGACCTGGGTCCTTTGGCTTTGCAGGCAAGTGCCTTAATCACTAAGCCTTATCTCCAGCCCCTTTCTCTCTTTTTATGTTAGCCTAGGAACTCTTCTCTGAGAGCTCCTTGTGAAATTTGTATTCTGTGTTGCTTACTTGGGAAACATTGATTTACCAGCCCATCCAGTTTTCTTCCTTCAAGAAGGCTATTATGAATATAAGAGTTTGTGGTCTGGGGAGCTCAGTGATAGCATGTGTGGCCTAGAATGTGTGAGACTATGTTTTCTATCCTCTGTACAAATTATTTATTTATTTGAGAGTGACAGAGAGAGAAGGAGGCAGATAGAGAGAATGGGCATGCCAGGGCTTCCAGCCACTGCAAATGAACTCCAGATGCGTGCACCCCCTTGTGCATCTGGCTAACGTGGACCCTGGGGAATAGAGCCTCGAATCGGGGTCCTTAGGCTTCATAGGCAAGTGCTTAAATGCTAAGCCATCTTTCCAGTCCACAAATAATTTTTTTAAAAAGGTTTATTTTATATTAAGAATGCAGTGCCCATGCTATATAAGCAACTTTGATAGCCATGTGACCTGTTTTTTTATTCCGTCCACTTTAGTTTTTTTCTTCAAAGAAGCAGTATTGGCAAGGTAAGCAATCAGTTATTGAATACGGCTGTGCATGAACATCTAATAATGCCACTATATCTTGACTGCCTGAAACATTTTGACTTTAAAAGAGTTTGTTCTCAGGCCCAGTGGTTAAGGACGCTTGCTTGTAAAGTCTGTCACCAAGAGTTTGGCCCCAGGTTCAGTTTCCCAGTGCCCATGTGAAGCTAGATACACAAGGTGGCTCATGCATCTGGAGTGTGTTTGCAGTTGGAAGAGGTACATTTTCCCCCAACCCTTACCAATAAACCATATATATATGTAAATAACTTAATTCTCAGAGGGAAAAAAACTTACTTTTCTAATCTGATAAATTTGGTAATTTAATAATTAGAAATTAGATAATTAGAAATACTACTTACGATTTTTTTTTTTTTTAAAGGTAGGATTTCACTCTAGCCTAGGCTGACCTGGAATTCACTATGTAGTCTCAGGGTGGCCTCGAACTCACAGTGTTCCTCCTACCTCTGCCTCCCAAGTGCTGGGATTAAAGGTGTACGCCACCACACCTGGCTGCTTTTTTTTTTTTTTTTTTTTTTAACGTATATCTTTATTTATTTGAGAGAAAAGGAGAGAGTGTGTGAGTATGGTCGCACCAGGACTTCTTACCACTGCAAATGAGCTCCAGACACATGCACCGTTTTGTGCATCTGGCTTTAGATGTGTACTGAGAAATCAAACCGGGGTCATCAGGCTTTGCAAGCAAGCTCCTTTAACCCCTGAGCCATCTCTCAAGCTCCTGCCTGTTATTTTTGTACTGTCCTGTATTCAAGTCTTAATGTTAGTATTCAGAGGATGGAGTTCCTAGCAAAATTTGTAAGTTTATTTAGCCAGTAGGTTACTTTAATATTCAAATTAAAGAGTTTAGGAAACCATGTTAGTGCACTTGGTATAGTATTCTGGATGACTGGCCACTCTTGTTCAGAATAGTAGATGTTGATGTGGTTAGAGTGGGTCAGAACTTGTTCCCAGCATACCCCTGCCTGAACCCAGGATTTTCAGTCATTTGCCTAATTAGAAAAGTTGGAGAAGCCGGGTGTGGTAGCACACACCTTTAATCCCAGCACTTGGGAGGGAGAGAAGGAGGAGGATTGCTATGAGTTCAAGGCCAGCCTGAGAATACAGAGTGAATTCCAGGTCAGCCTGGGTTAGAGTGAGACCCTACCTAGAGAAACCAAAGAAAAAAAAAAAAGAGAAGTGTTGTGCAGTATTGTCTTCCAGACATAGTGGCCATGGCATTCATGAGCCCACAGTGACTGATGCTTCCCACCCAGGAACTCCATAATAGAAGGAGAGAAAATGATAACATCAAAATAGAAGAGAGACTAGTTGGAAAGGGTTCCAAGTGGAGAAGGGGTTGGGGGAAGAGTGTTGAGAGGAGATTATGATCATGGTATATTGTCTATATGTATGTAGGTTGTCAGTAAAAAGTTATAAAAAAGAACTGTTTGTAGTTAGTGATGATTTAGTTCTATCCTGAGTTACATTTTGTTTGAGCCACAGCTAGACATATCATATCTGTACATGAAATTTGGATGGCTTCATAGTGAGTTTTTCTTGATATGTAAACTGTAGGTTACATTGTAGCTAAGTAATTCTAATTCAAGTCAAATGTTTTGTTTTTAAAAAGAACCGAGCTCAAGCTGCCATGGAGTTGTTACAAGAATTAAATAGCGATGCCTCTGGAAGTTTTGTGGAAGAGGTATAATATGTATACTCATTATATCTTTGCTGAAGAATAATTTTTAACAATTTGAAGATCTAAAAACTTAAAATTTTGAATCTTATGTTTAGTTGGAATTTGTTGCCTTATTTATTCTAAAATAGCTAAACTGTTCCTACCATCTTTAATATGATTGTGAAATTGTTGGGTTTTTTTCCCCTCCTGTCCTATTTAGAGTCCAGAAAATCTTCTAGACAATGATCCTTCATTTTTCTGTAGGTTTACTGTTGTGATTGCAACTCAGCTTCCTGAAAGGTAAATTTAGATGCTAATACATTTTAAAATGTTAATCTTACTTGACTTATGTAGTTTTATTTTCTTTGTGCAGTGTAAATATGGTTTCTAAAATTCTTAAATTCCATAGAAATCTTTAATTTGATGCACTTGTATGTATTCTAACTTTGAAAAGATGGGAAAGAGAAAAATGAGATTTGAAGCTCACTTTTTTTTGATACAGGGTTTCATATAATTCAAACTGGCTTCAAATTCATTATGTAGTGCCAAGAATGACCTTGAATTTCTGATCCTCCTGCTTCTATCTCCCAAGTGCTGAGATTGTAGGCATTTGTCACCACTTCTGGTGTATGTGGTGCTGGGGATGGAACCTAGGGCTTCATAAATACTAAGCAAGCTAGGTGCCAACTGAGCTGCATGCCATGCCCCTTCATTTGGATATACTTAGAGCAGTTACAGTGAATATTGGTTATTGATTAGAGATTACAAATAAATCCCAGCTCTCAGAAGGCAGAGATGGGAGGATCTGAGTTTAAGGCCAGCATGGCCTCAGTCTCTCCAAAAAAACCATAAAAACAAATGAGTTAGCATTAGTAGTGATTACAGGAAGATTTGAAGGTGTGTGCATGGATGTTATAAATACTTTCCTTTGTTATGGAAATGTTTAGAAAGTATTTTCAGCACCATTCTTTCTAGTAAAACAGACGAAGATTTCATATCCATCTAATTAAAAAAGATACTACTTTTGAAATTGCAGTGGAGATTGCTTCCCCCCCCCCACTGTATTCTTACCTGTTTATGTAAATGTAATGGATGTATCTTTGTATTTATTATTTCGTAAGAAAGTTACTTTATAAGGTATTTTCATGCTTGGTGTTTGGCATATATTATTTGCTTATGTTCTTATTTTACTTTCCTTTATAGTACATTGCTACGTTTAGCAGATGTCCTCTGGAATTCCCAAATCCCTCTTTTGATCTGTAGGACCTATGGACTAGTTGGTTATATGAGAATCATTATAAAAGAACATCCAGGTAAAATTGTTAAGCATAATATGAGGGTTGCTACTGGTTCTTGAGCTATAATTTTAGACATGTGGCAATTTATAAAGTCAATTTTAAGTTTCAAAATAAATTTGTGTCAGTACATCTCTGGCTGTAGGTTCAAAGAAATAATTAGATTCAACAGTCTGCTATTTCCCTTCATAGCAAAATAAAGAGTGTACAACAGGTACAGCTTTCTTCATCTGTTAGGAGGCCCAGTGGCCATGCAAGTACCTTGGTTCCTTCTGCTCTAACCCAGTGACTACATGAGATAGAATAAAGGTTTGTGGGTCATCCTCACACATAGAAGTCATACTACCATTTTTCTCACTAATCTTTTGTTCTATCCCATGCTGGCCTTAGATTCTTCAGTTTATGCTCAATTCCACATGACAAACAAGCCATTTACCTAATTATTGTTCCCGAGGACACCATGTTAATGGAGACCAATGTCTCTCTTAGACAGGCTTGGGTCAGTCAAGACTGAAAATGGTGCGTTGTCTGTAAAATCTTTATCTTAGAATTTCATAAAAGTTTTCATTTAGTACTCAGATTTTATTTATTCAAGAAAGTATTTTCATCCTGTGCAAGCTGTGAGCCAGGCACTTTGTTAATTCAGCAATAGGCATTGGCATTGACATTGACAGCATCATTGAGGAGTGGTTTGTTAGACAAGTTTTTTTTGTGTTTCGTTGTTTTGTTTTGTTTTTTACAAGGTAGGGTTTCACTTTAGCTCAGGCTGACCTGGAATTCTCTATGTAGTCTCAAGGTGGCCTCAAACTCACTGTGATCCTCCTACCTCTGCCTCCCTAATGCTGGGATCAAAGGCATGTCTCACCATACCCAGCTAGACAAGTTTTTGCTAGAAAGTAATGGACTATTATAAATGGGAGAGTGACAGAGCAAAAGTTTGTTTTTTTAATCACTCTGAAGTTGAATGGAGAATGAATGGATTTTAAAGGGAAAACACAGGCTGTAGAGATGGCTTAGTGGTTAAAGTGCTTGCCTGTTCGACTCTCCAGGACCCACATAAGCCAGGTGCACAAGGTGGCACATGCTTCTGGAGTTGGTTTGCAGTAGCTGGATTGTGCCCATTCTCTTTCTCTTTCTCAAATAAATAAATAAATTAAATTAAATATATTTTAAAAGGGAAAAGACTGTTGACAGATCTGCTATAGGTTTCCAGTGGTCTAGATAGGTGTGGGGATAGGGGAGAGTGAGAGCCACTAAGGGAAGAGGTAATGGATAGGGAAGAGGAGGTAGATAATAACAAGGTCAGCATTGCTAGCTGTTAGCCTGTCTTGATGTGGATTATTTCATTAATTTTTTGTCTTGATTAGTTCTTTGGTTGATGCTCTTGTATCTGTTTTTACAGATGATGCTGAGGCACAGGAAAATTAAATTGTTTGCCTAAGGTCACATAGATAGCAACTAGTAGAATTGTGCCTCATTCTAAATACTCACTGCAGTTGCACATTTGTTTTTTATTTCTCCATGTGGGGAGGCAGTGTACAAATCAGATCAGGAAGTGATGGGTAAGGCCAAGGAAACAAAAGTCCAAGATGACCCTCAGGTTTCTAGGATAAAAGTCTAGGTAGCTAGTGATGCTGACTACTAAAGACCATAGAGGAGGAAGGGTAGGTTGCCAGTTGTCTGTATAAACATTTTGTCAGTTTTGAGCTTTTTCAGTTATAACAACAAATACTATTCTAAAAAATCTTTTATTAAAATTTACAGTCAGCACATGTGATGGCACATGCCTTCAGTTCCAGCACTCTGGAGACTGAGGCAAGAGAATATCTAGAGTTCAAGGTCATCTTGGGCTTTTCTCAAAAAATAAACACAAGGGAGAAGGGACATAATAGTATAACCTTAAAAAAAAGTAGTATTCATTCATCAGTATTAAAAAACAAACAATAAGCTGGATGTAATGGCTCATGCCTGTAATCTCAACACAAAAAAAAAAAAAAAAAAGAAAGCTGAGGGAGGAGGATTACTATGAGCTTGAGAACAGCAGCCTGAGCTATAGTGTGAGACCTTGTCTTAAACAAACAAAATCAAATTTTGGTTTCTTAAGTTCCTATAATGTATATTGTTTAAAAATTTGTCTTTTTGGGTTATTTGTTTCACAGTAGTAGAATCTCATCCTGATAATGCATTGGAGGATTTACGATTGGATAAGCCATTTCCTGAACTGAGAGAGCATTTTCAGTCTTATGATTTGGATCATATGGAAAAAAAGGTTGGTAATGTTTGCAGCCTTAAATTTATAGGTGGTCTTTAAAACTATTATATTTTTGGCTTTTTTTTTTTTGCCTTTTCAAATTTTTGTTTTTATACATTTTTTGTATTAAAAAGAAAAGCATAATTACCACAAATTACAAAGGATGAAAGCAGGGCTAGAATAATGAATGAATCACTTCAGCCTGGAAAGCAGATACTCTCAATAATATTAATGTTATAATAGAAACTCATTCAAGTATTTTACTTTTTTTTTTTTTTGTGTGTGTGTGTGTTTTGTTTTTTGGTTGTTTTTTTTTTTTTGGCCTTTTGAATGTGATATCCTAGAACATGGTAAGATAATGTACTACGAGCGTAAGGTGGAACCTTCTTCACAAAGCTGATCACAAGTTTTCCTCTCCAGTGAGAAGTGGGCTGCAGGTTCTCTTCTGCCTCTGCCATCACCTTGGCTGAGGAGAGGGTGGGACTAGGAGAGCGCAAGGACCTTCCATATGAGGTTTCCTTGGGGCTTCCATCCAGAGGGTATATTTTTGGCTTTTTTGAAATAAGCTCTTGATATGTAGTCCTGGCTGGTCTGGAACTTACTATATAAATAAGACTAGCTTTGAACTTATGGCTGTCCTCCTGCTCCTGGTTCCTGGGGGCCACCCTACCTGGCTTCAAACATGTTAACCTAAGGTTTGAATTATACCAACGTGAAACTATAAATTTTCATATTCCTATTGTCTAAGACATACAATAACCTTTTTTTTCTCCTTTTCAATAAGTTGATTTTCCTTCACATTTAAAAAAACTTTAAAAAATCATGTATGTGCATGTCCATGTTTGTTTATGAGAGTGCAGGTGTGCATGCGTGTGTGTGCGTGTGTGTAGATCTGGGGGCAACTTTCAGGTCCATACTCTGCCTCTGTACCTCATCTGAAACAGGGTTTCTTTTTTTTTTTTTTTGCGAGGTAGGGTCTCACTCTGGTCCAGGCTGACCTAGAATTAACTCTGTAGTCTCAGGGTGGCCTTGAACTCACGGCGATCCTCCTACCTCTGCCTCCCAAGTGCTGGGATTAAAGGCGTGCGCCACCACGCCCAGCTGAAGCAGGGTTTCTTGTATTCTTTCTCTGCTGTTATTTGCTGCACTCACTATAGAAAGTCAGTTTCTGGGATTACAGAAGCCTGCCACAGCTTCCAATTTGTTATATGAGGTGTGAGGATCAAAACTCTGGTACTGTGGCTTGAGTAACAAGTACTTTATCCACTGAACTATCTCCTGGCCCCCCCAAAATTTTGTTTGTTTATTTATTTATTTGAGAGCGACAAACAGAAAGAAAGAGAGAGATGGGCATGCCAGGGCTTCCAGCCACTGCAAACAAACTCCAGATGCATGCGCCCCCTTGTGTATTTGACTAACATGGGTCCTGGGGAATTGAGCCTTGAATCGGGGTCCTTAGGCTTCACAGGCAAGTGCTTAACTGCTAAGCCATCTTTCCAACCTCCCAAAAACTTTTTTTAATTGAAGAAAAGTAGATAAACTGAATTTTTCTGTATAGTCACCATCCAAGTTAAATTGAGCATTATGTATATAGAGTTCCCTTCATGGCTGTGTATCTACACAGGTAAATGTACTTTTAAAAATAGTTTGACTGCCAGGTGTGGTGACACACGCCTTTAAATCCCCACTCGTGAGGTAGGAGGATTGCTGAGAGTTCGAGGCCACCCTGAGACTACATAGTGATTACCTTGTGAATTCCAGGTCAGCCTGAACTAGAATGAGATCCTACCTTGTAAAACAAATAAACAAAAATCCCCCAAAATAGTTTGACTGGGCATAGTAGCACACATCATTAATCCCAGCACTCTGGAGGCAGAGATAGGATGATCACTGAGTTCAAAGCCAATCTGGAACTACAGAGTTGAGTTCCAGGTGAACCTGGGTTAGAGTGAGACCTAAACTCAAAAAAAAAAAAAAAAAAAAAGAAGTTAATTTGGGCCAGGTGTGGTGGCACATGCCTTTAATCCCAGCACTTGGAATGCAGAGGTATGAGGATTGCCATGAGTTCAAGGCCAGCCTGAGACTACATAATGAATTTCAGGTCATCCTGGGCTAGAGTGAGACCCTAGCTCAACAAATTAAAAAATCTGAATTTGAGGTACATATTACAGGTTGACCTGTAATCCTAGCCCTTAGGTGTTAAGGAAGGAAGATCACAAGTTGGAGGCCAGCCTGGGCTATATAGTGATCTTTTCTCTCATAACCGGTCAAAACAAAACATACATTCCAATAATTAGTTTGAGGTGGATATTTGTTGAAATTCATTACCTCAAAACTTAATTTTGGGGGCTGGAGAGATGGCTTAATGGTTAAGTGCTTGCCTGTGAAGCCTAAGGACCCCGGTTCGAGGCTCAGTTCCCCAGGTCCCACATTAGCCAGATGCACAAGGGGACGCATGCATCTGGAGTTCGTTTGCAGAGGCTGGAAGCCCTGGCACACCCATTCTCTCTCTCTCCCTCTATCTGTCTTTCTCTCTGTGTCTGTCACTCTTAAATAAATAAATTAAAAAAAAAAACAACTTAATTTTTGGGGCTTGGAAAGTACCAAGCAAATATATATATATTTGCAGGCATAGAAAGGCACACACACACACACACACACACATATTCAGACAGAGACACAGAGAGACAGAGAGCAAGACAGACAGAGAGAATGGGTGCACCAGGGCCTCCATCCATTGCAAATGAACTCCAGATGCATATGCTACTTTGTGCATGTGGCTTTATGTAGGTACTGGGGAATCAAACTCGGGTTGTTAGGTTTTGCAGGCAAGCACCTTAACCACTGAGCAATCTCTCCAGCCCTAAACAACTTACCTACATATGATGCAGGTGTTCATTTGGTTAATCAGAAAACATGGAGAAAGTTCTCATTTCTTAGTCTTGGACTGGCACCTGAAACGGATTTGAGCTGTGCCTTTAGGTGGTCTATGAGACTGTTTTTTGGCTTAGTAAGTGGGGACAGAGTACATATTGTACATACCAGGGTTAAATTGAATACTGCCTCTAAAGAATTCCTAAAATAGTTACTACTAACCCAGTCCTGTTTATTACTTCATAGATGTTAGGAAATGACTTAATTTTGTTGAAAAGATTTACAAGTGAAAATTAATGTTAACTAATACTGATATTTTCTTTGGTTTGTGTTTTATTTTTAGGACCATAGCCATACACCATGGATTGTGATTGTAGCTAAATACCTAGCACAGTGGTATAGTGAAGTATGTCCCTTTTTCATCCTTTAAAAAAAAAAAAAAACAATTATATGAGACTGTATTTTCAGTGTATGATAAAGGATTTTTTTGGAGGGAATTGGGAGGTGATTGTTTTTCCTTGTGGGGATATAGACCAAGTGGGAGCTGTTAAAATTAAATCTAGCTACTCTTCTTATACTGATATTTTTATTAACAAATTAGAATTTGAACAGATGTCATTGTGAAACTAGCAGTGGGGGAATGATTATAAGAAAATGACCTACAGTTTCCCTTTTCTATCGAGTGAGCCTATGAATTCAGTATATATAGAGAAACCTTTAGATTCTTGATTTCCATATTTTAAGTTGTTATGACTGATTTTTAAATTTTTTTTGACCAATTTAGACAAATGGACGAATTCCTAAAACCTATAAAGAAAAAGAGGACTTCAGGGATTTGATTAGACAAGGTAATTTTATGGATTGTGATTAAGTAATATATAAAGTTTCAAAAGCAAATTTTTTGAAGCATATGTTCAATGTTCATTGAGTTTATTGAGATGATGCCATCAAAGGGCTCTTTTAATTTGAGACCTTTAATATGTGAACATATTGAGCTTTTTAAAAATTAATTCATTTATTTGCATGTGTATACACATGTGCCAGGATCTCTCGCCATTGCAAATTAACACCAAATATTTGTGCCACTTTTTTGAGTCTGACTTAACATGGGTGAATAGGGAATTGAACCTGGGCTGACAGGCTTTGCAGATAAATAGGTGCCTTTGACCACAGAGCTGTCTCCCCAATTCCCAATCATAAGCTTTAATTTATTTTTTCCTCTGGAGGGATGAAAGAATTATTTCTATATAGATTTTTTTTTGTGTGGTTGTTGTTGGGCTTTTCTGTTTTTTTTGTTTTTTTTTTTTTTTTTGTCCTCACAAGGATTTATTTCACAATTTAAAAGATAAACTTCAATGAGTACAAATATATACCCCAAAACTCTTGACAAGGTTGGGTCAGAGGGGATCAACTTTATAATGCTTTGTGATTCAGTATACAGTGAACCCATTTGGCCTAGCATTGCTCACTTGGTTAATCTGGGGATGGACAAATTATGCTTTTAGAATTATATGTATGTGTCTAGGTAGTCTTTAAATACAAAATGAATAAATATTTAAATTCTAAGATAAAGAAAAAGCATGGAATAAAAAACTTCTATCTTTATAAGCAACTATATATTTACAATGAATGTCCTTTGTCTGACTCCTAATCTCTGTCTATTAGAGTTATTCAGTGTGTAATTTATAGAAAGCAACAGTTCATATTACCTTATAGGAGCCCTGTTTAGCTATCAGCCTGTCCCAGATGCCCTGCTCCCTGAAAAGCCTTCACACTTATGTGCATACATAGCTGAAAGTACATGTAGGTGCACATGTGCTAAATGTATGTGTCTAAATGGGATCTAATTAACTTTAGAAATAAAGTCTAAAACCCAGAAAATGAATGACTGTTCCTCAACCTTAAAACATATATAATGAAAAAACTGAGCTTACTGTGGAAAGGCAATAGGTGCAAACTCAACTCTGACATCATATTATAAGCATCTATTCTGTTAACCAGCCATTGGAACAGCAGAGTCTGTGTCCACATTATTAAAACACATTTCTGATGCAGCTTTCCTTTCTATTCAGAGGCTGGACTACACAAAGTAATCAAGAGTTCCCTTTAGCTATGCAGCATCTTAACTACACCTTAAGAGAAGGTGTCCATATGATAGTGTGCAGTAGAGAGCTATGAACTGAGATTTCTGAGTCTTTTACTAAAAGAAACTCCAGCATCGGACCATTGGGAATTTCAGCCAAAGGAGTATTGCATGTTGATTTTTTGCTAATACTGCATATTCAGAATGAGGGGGCAAGATAAAAAACTAGTGTGCCAAATGAGGTGCTGTTAAGCATGACAGAAAGGGACCAAAGGGCTGATTTGTTAGATGTCCTCTGCTTTTTTTTGTTTTTTGTTTTTTTTTCACTGCAACAAGTATAGAATTGCCTCTGATCAAAATCTGAGTATTGGTTAATGTGTGTTTTCTTCTCCCACATCTATGAAGCCCCTTCCTAAACTCGGTCACTGCCTTTTCAAACTTGACAGAAAAAATAAAATGGGTATAGACAGTTTATTATGAAAAGAGCATACTCTAATAGTCATAAGACAATGTGTTTAAGAGCTGCACCTGAACAGATATTCCCAAAGCTGAAAAGAGTTAAACTGTAGTCAACTTGTAAGGTGTACCCATGTGCTCAAGTCACTGGTTGCCACTCAAATGGACCACAATGGCATACTTCATCATGCCTTAAGTAGGCATTTTACTAGGTGTAGTATGCACATATATTTGAAAGAAATAACATTAATAAAACAGCCTTACAAACATAAATTCCTCATATAAGTGACAACAGTGCTGTATGGTACCTTTTTAATAACCTCCAAAATTAGTCAACAGAGGGCTAGTGTCAAAACTCCTTGGTGAACTGTATGTATCTTTTAGATGAGCCTTCAGTTCACTGGCATTAAACTCCTGTCTCCTGATTTACTGAGGAGTAAAGGTGAGAATCATCCAACTGATGACGAAGTAAAATAGGAAAACAGGATACACAGCAAGAATTTTGTGGTTTGGAGGCTGGCTATCAGCCAGAAAAGCTGTAGAAGCAATTACAGACCAGGCAAACATCACAGCCACTACAAAAAGCCAAATCATGAAGTTCACAGGTCCTGGGCCTGCCAAAAGTACCAGGCGGCAAATCATCATAGCGACTGTTAAAGGAAGTATGCAGTAACCCAGCACACAGAGGCTCTGAAAGAAAGATATGTTCCCTCCTAGAAGTTTTGAATTGAGGGTGATAGTAACTGCACCAAACCAGACAATCACAAATACTTCAGCAAACTGGGGACCTCCATCTTTTTCTCCATCCACAGTGCCCCTTTGCAGCATTAGTGCCAGTGTCACACAGAGGATCAAAGGACCCCACAGATCCCAATCTCTCAAAAGAGTATTACTTTTCCTTGAATATAAAACATGCATGAATTTTGTCCCAACAGCCTTTAGATCATGCATAATTGTATTCCGAACAGATTCATTTAATGTAGAGCTATCAAATTCTTGAGTATGAGATCTCATAGGAATAGTGATCTCTCCTCCTATTGAGATATCTTGAGATATGGATATATCTGAAAGACCTACAAACAGGGGCCTGGGCAATGCTGTTGCCGGGTCTCCTTGCAGGCTCCTCCGCTTCCGCCATCTTGGCCCTCCTTCTCTCGGGTCGCTCCCACAGGCCTTTGCGGAACCTGAGACGTGGAGGACAGAGCTGTCAGCCTTGTTTTGTTTTCTTGATAGAGTTTCACTCTAGCCCAGGCTAAACTGGAATTCATTATGTAGTCTCAGTCTGGCTTCAAACTCTTGCTGATCCTCCTACCTCTTCTCAAGTGCTGGGATTAAAGGTGTGTGCTACCATGTCCATCCCTTGTGTAGTTTAAGAAGAACAAATGATAAGCCTGTATTCTTTAGATTCAGCATTCTGACCTTCTCTTCAGAATCTGGTAAGATTTTTCTGTTATGTAAAACATGAGTGAAAAGGAAAGGACCATTGTTTACTATTTTCTTTTTTTTTTTTAATTTTTTTGTTCATTTTTATTTACTTATTTGAGAGTGACAGAGAGATTGAGGCAGATAGAGAGAGTGAGATTGAGAATGGGCGCGCCAGGGCTTCACTATTTTCTTTTTTAATAGGAATTTTAAAGAACGAGAATGGAGCACCAGAAGATGAAGAGAATTTTGAAGAAGCTATTAAAAATGTGAACACAGCATTAAATACAACTCAGGTATTGAAAGAATTGCTAAAGGAGTTATAAGAAAGATGTTTTCTGAAGTCCTCAGAAGTGAAAGTTGGTTATAACAATTGAACTTAATATTCTAGAAATAAATGCCTTTAACTCATTTTGAATTTCCTAACCCACCCTCTCACTCTTTCCCTTTCTTTGATTGGAGGAGAACTAAGACTTTGTTTTGTTGTGGTTTTGTTTTTGAAGTCTGGCTACAGTGGTTTTAGGGAAATTTTGGAATAATTATACACACACATTTGTGCCAGGGCCTCTAGCCACTGCAGATGAACTCCAGATGCATGTGCCACCTTGTGCATCCGGCTTACGTGAGACTTGGAGAATCGAACCTGGGTCCTTAGGCTTCACAGGCATGCACTTTAACTACTAAGCCATCTCTGCAGCCCGACTTGAATTTTTTTAAATAAATTTTGTACATATGTATGTGTGTGGGTACACATGTGTGGGTGTTTATGCATATGTGTGGAGGCCAGAGGTCGTTGTATGCATAAGAATGGGAATTTGGATACTCATCACCCATGTAAATGCAGGGGAGTTGTGGCAGCCTACCTGTAATCCTCTACTCTTGAGTCAAAGAGAGGGGATCCCCAGGGCAGGGTGGCTAGGAAGATCAGCTGAACCAGTGAGCTCAGGGTTCAAGTGAGAGACCCTGCTTCAGTAGATAAAGTGAACAGCAACATAGAGCTGGAGAGATGGCTTAGCAGTTAAGGCATTTGCCTGCAAAGCCAGAGGATCCCAGTTTGACTTTCCAGGACTCCACTTAAGCCAGATGTACATGGGGGCACATGCATCTGGAGTTCGTTTACAGTGGCTAGAGTCCCTGCCGTGCCCATACATTCTCTCTCTCCCTCTGCTTCTTTCTCCCTCTCAAATAAAGTAAATAAATAAAAATATATTTAAAAAGAATAAAGTGGACAGCAATAGTGGAAGACTCTGTATGTCAACCTCCTCCATGCTGGGATACACACACACACACACATGATAGATGGTTAATTTTATAATTTATTTAATTTTTAAACTTTTAAGTTCATTTTTTATTTATTTGAGAGTGGCAGTCAGAGAGAGAGAGAGAGAGAGAGAGAGAGAGAGAGAATGGGCGTGCCAGGGCCTCTAGCCACTGCAAATGAACTCCAGACACGTGCAGCCCCTTGTGCATCTGGCTAACGTGGATCCTGGGGAATAGAGCCTCGAACCAGTATCCTTAGGCTTCACAGGCAAGTGCTTAACCACTAAGCCATTTCTCCAGCCCAGTTTTCTTATAATTTAAAACAGCAAAAATATAGTGCCTTTCACTATATGGGAAGCACTTAAGCTGTCACTACAGACATTTTAAATAAAGTGAAATACTATTACTGAGTGATTAAAGTGTACACATTGTAAATCAACACTTCCAGGTTGAGGAACATTGACTGTTTTATTAAGAGAGATGATTGGAAATATATATGTGTACTTACCAAAATGCATCCAATTGCACATGTAAGAACTAGACATTTCAGTGACTATAAAATGTACCACAATTTTTTTTTTTTTTTTTTTTTGGTTGTTTGAGGTAGTGTCTCACTCTAGCCCAGGCTGACCTGGAATTCACTATGGAGTCTCAGGGTAGATTAAAGGCGTGCACCACCACACCCAGCTTCACAATTTTTAAAAATATGGTTCTGGGGGCTGGAAAGATGGCTTAGTGGTTAAGGCACTTGCCTACAAAGCCAAAATACCCAGGTTCGACTCCCCAGTACCCATGTAAGCCAGCTGCACAACGGGTGGATACATCTGGAGTTTGCTTGCAGTGGCTGGAGGCCCTGATGCGCCCATTCTCTCTCTCTCTACCTGCCTGTTTCTGTATCTCTGTCTTTCTCTTAAATAAAATAAAAAAGTGTCATTCTAAAGCAGATGTGGTGACACATTCCGGTCCTAGTACTTGGGAGGTGGAGGTAGGAGGATCAGGAGCTCAAGACCAACTTTGGGAAAAAAAAAAAAGGTCTAAGAAAAAAAAACTTTGTATAGTAAGTTTAAGTCTGGCCTGGACTGTATGAGACCCTGTCTCAAAAACAAAACAGAAAATAAAATGTTCTAAAGTTTGGGGGATAGTAAACTGAATAATTAGATACTAATGCACTAGTTGCCATGAACAAAATTAGAGCAGAGGTAAGGAGTTTGAATATGAATGAGGCATAAGGGTCTGGATTTGGAGTTTGAATATGAATGAGGCATAAGGGTCTGGATTTGGAAGGCAATATTAGGGGGCCAGAGAGAAGCCTGAGTAAAGTAACATGCAGAGGTCTAATAGAAGAGCTTTTGAAGCAGAGACTCGTTACAAAGGCCATGAAATGAAATGAAGCTTAGCATTTGTTAAGGGATAAATAGTAAAGTCAGTGTGATTGGAGTGAAGGAGGGAGAAAGGGTCAGCTCATAACAGGGCCTTGAAGGCTATTACAGGATTTTGAGTAAAGCAGTGCAAAGCTCTGCTTGATTCTGAAAGGCTAACTTTGACTTAGAGGAGAATAGAATAGAGAGGATTAAGCATTTGAAGCAGAGAATCTAATCAGGAAGTTATTGCTAGAAATCTTTTTTTCTATACAGTAGTAGAATCAGAGCTTACAATTTATGAAGTTTTTATTAATGTATGGTGATCTTGCTAGCAATAAAATTGAATACTTAAGTTTTTGTAACAGGTGTTTCTCAACAGCTCTGTTAAGGGTGCAATGATTTCAGATTTCTGACAAGCTGGTAAATCATCAAGAACTATAAATTGGTTTTGTAGTAGTGTCCATAATTTCCATTGTCTTCAGATGGAACTGTTTTATGTTCTTTTGTTAGATCCCAAGCACTGTTGAAGATATATTTAACGATGATCGCTGCATAAATATCACCAAACAGGTAACAGCAAGAGAATAATGCTGCTTTAACTAAATTCTGGCTCAAAATAAAATACCATTTACTGTTACTTTGTTCTTTTTCTTATAGACACCACCATTTTGGATTTTAGCTCGTGCTTTAAAGGAATTTGTGGCCAAAGAGGGCCAAGGCAACTTACCTGTTCGAGGAACAATTCCTGATATGATTGCAGATTCAGGCAAATATATAAAACTGCAAACTATGTAAGTGACTTTTCTGTTTTGTTTTGTTTTTTTTTTCTAATTTGCAAGCAGAAAGTAAGGAAGGGAGAGAGAGAGAGAGAGGGAAAATGGGTGCTTCAGGGCCTCTATTTGGTGCAAATGAACTCCAGATGCATGGGCTACTTTGTGTATTTGGCTTTATGTGGGTACTGGGCAGTTGAACATGGATAATTAGGCCTATAAGCAAGTGCCTTAACCACTGAGCCATCTCCAGCCCGTAAGTGACTTTGCAAACTAGGCAAGGAACAGACTATTTCATCTGTTTGGTCAAAAATCAAAATGAAATCTATTATAACCTTATTACTTAAAAAAAAATAAGGTAGCCAGGTGTGGTGGTGCATGTCTTTAATCCTAGCATTCAGGAGGCAGAGGTAGGAGGATTGCTGTGAGTTCAAGGCCACCTTGAGACTACAGAGTGAATTCCAAGTCAGCCTAGGCTACAGCGAGACCCTATCTTAAAAAAAAAAAAAAAAAATTAATGTAAAGAACGTACAGCATAAGTGGTTTGTTTTTGTTTTTGTTTTCTGGGTAGATTTTAAGAGCACTGAATTAGGTTGAACTGGTTATGATGACATACACTTGTAATCCCAACACTTGAAAAGTAGGTGGAGGAGAATCAGGAATTTAAGGTCATCTTCACTTTGGGGATATTCTGGACTACATGAGCTCCTCAAAGAAAATACAGGATGGATAGATGGCTCATTGGTTAAAGGTACTTGCTTGCAAAGCCTGCCACCCTGAGTTTGATTCCCCAGTACTCATGTAAAGTCAGATGCAGAAAGTGGTGCATGTGCCTGAAATTCATTTGCAACAGCAGAAGGCCTTGGCAACTTATATTCACCATACTCTCTCTCAGAGAGTTTATTTTATTTATTTAATTTTAATAAATAATATTTAAAAAATAAAACACAACAAAAAAAAAAAAGGAGAAGGAATGGAAAGTGCAGAGTTCCTTTATATCCCTGGGAACAGACTTTTTTCTTTCATTTTAAGATAAAATCTAAGATTTGATCATTCACTCTAGTCTGTGAACTATTGTCTGCATTAATTAATATATCCCTGTGGCTGTTCTTGGCCCCATTTTATAAATAAAAATTTAAGGTTTCATAGGAAAGGAAACTTAAAAGAGGTGCCAGGCAGCTGGTAAATGAGAGAATAAGATTTGAACCCTGGGCTGGAGAGAGAGTTTATTGGTTAAGGCGTTTGCCTGCAAAGCCAAAGGATCCTGGTTCTATTCTCTAGGACACACGTGAGCCAGATGCATAAGGGGCAATATGTATCTGGAGTTCATTTGCAGTGGCTGGAGGCCCTGGTGTGCCCATTCTCTCTCTTTGCCTCTTTCTGTCTCTCAAATAAATAAATTAACTTAAAAGAAAGAAGATTTAAACCCTATGAAACTCACCTTCAGAACCTTGATTTCTTTAATTTTAGTGGGGTTTTTTTTTCATTAAACTTTCTTAGTTTAAGGAATGTGTGACTGTAGAGAAATACCTGCTATCCAGGTATCCCTATCCTGATCCACATGGACTTGTTAGAGATGAGTCTGTATGGATGTTGATGTTTGTGTTGTTGGGACATGGTACCAATGAATCCAGAGCTACCAGCTTGGATTCCTTGAGGGCTAAATAATACCATCCAGAGAAAAAAGTCACTCTCCAACTGTAATACATCTTAGTTTGTTATATCAGTATGAGAATTTAAATACTGGAAATCTGGGAAAGGTTGACTGAAGATGGAAGTATATGATTTTGGCAAGGGATATAGCTCAGTGATAGAACATTTACCTAGCATATGCAAAAATGTAGGTTCAGTCCCCATACTTCTTCACCCACAAAAAGTATGATCTTAAATGGAGATAGTCATCTTGAATACATATCATTTTTAGAGAGTGAAATGTAAATAGACCTAAATAAAACTTTTCATGAGGACTGGAGAGATGGCTTAGCAGTTAAAGCACTTGCCTGCAAAGCCTAAAGACCCAGGTTCAACTCCCCAGTACCCACATAAACTAGATGCACAAGGTGGCACATACTTAAGGAGTTAATTTGCTATGACTAGAGGCTCTGGTTCGCCCATTCTCTCTGTATGCCTCTCTCTGTCAAATATTTTTTTAAAAAGATTTGCATTTGGCCAGGCGTGGTAGGGCATGCCTTTAATCCCAGCTCTTGGGAGGCAGAGGTTAGGAGGATTGCCATAAGTTGGAGTCCACCCTGAGACGACATAGTAGATTCCAGGTCAGCCTGAGCTAGAGCGAGATCCTACCTCAACCCCCCCCCCCCCCACACACAAGCTTTGCATTAATTTACAGATGAACAGATTTTAAATATTTTATTTTTCCTGGATTTACCTTCAAGGAAATAAGCCATGTTCTTTTTTTTAATTTATTTTTTTCTTTTCTTTTTTATTAACATTTTCCATGATTATAAAAAAAATCCCATGGTAATACCCTCCCTCCCACACTTTCCCCTTTGAAATTCCATTCTCTATCATATTACCTCCCCATCTCAATCATTGTACTTACATATATACAATATCAACCTATTAAGTACCCTCCTCCCTTCCTTTCTCTTCCCTTTATGTCTCCTTTTTAACTTACTGTAAGCCATGTTCTTTAGTAACATATTGCATGTACTTTGTCAGGATCCTGGGCCATGTTCCTAGGAAGGTATTGTTGCTGTTGGTTATATAGGAGTCTTGGTTTTAGTAGGTCCCTTATCACCAATTCTGGAAAGATCCTAGGTAATGATGGCATTTTTACATTTCTTATGTTCCTGGACAAGAACTTATTAATGGAAAAGAAAGATATTTTTGTGTGTTACATAGTAATTTGCTTATATATTTTTATTTTTGGGGTTTTCACTGTAGGTTCTCTTTAATCCAGGTTGACCTGGAATTCACAATGTAGTGTCAGGATAGCCTTGAACACACAGTGATCCTCCTACCTTGGCCTCCTGAGTGCTGGGATTAAAGGTGTATGCCACCATGCCTGGCTAAAACTTGTTTTGTTTTGATTTGTTGAGTTAGGGTCTCACTCTAGCGCATAGCTCAGGCTGATCTCACACTTACTCTGTAGTCCCAGGTTGGCCACCATCTCAAAATGATCCTAAGCTGTTAATTACAGCTTTTTGTTGTTCTTTTCTAGTTACCGTGAAAAAGCAAAGAAAGATGCTGCTGCTGTGGGTAACCATGTTGCCAAGCTGCTGCAGACCATTGGCCAGGTAAGTGGCAGGGCACACTGTGCCTTTGATAGTATATCTCCTGCAAGGCTGGACCAGAGAAGGGTTAAAGAGAGAGAAGGAGTAGGGGTTGGAGAGATGGCTCAGAAGTTAAGGTGCTTGCCTACAAAACCTAAGGACCTGGGTTTGATTCTCCAGTACCCACATAAAGCCAGATGTACAAGGTGGCACATGCATTCGGAGTTGTTTCCATTTGCTAGGGGCCCTGGAGCACCCATTCTCATTCTTTCCTATCTCTCTCTCTGACTTTCTCTTTTCCAAATAAATAAATAAATAAAATATTTTAAATATTTTAAAAAGAGATAGAAGGAGTGGTCTGGCTTTTTGCTTCTCCTAGAGACTGCTTACTTGTCTGTCCAGTGAGAACCCCTGTTATAAGAGAACAGTTGTGAGCGAGGCATGGTGGCACATGCCTTTAATCCCAGCACTTGGGAGGCAAAGATAGGAGGATTGCCGTGAGTTTGAGGCCACCCTGAAAATACAGAGTGAATTCCAGGTCAGCCTGGGCTAAAGTGAGCCCCTATCTCAAAAAAAAAAAAAAAAAAAAAAAAAAGAAGCAGCAGCAGCAGCAGTTGTGTTTAAAGTGTTCTAGCTCTCGGAGAGCACTTTCCCAACTCATAGTCATTGGCTTTGTGCTGTGTCCTCTGTTAATTGTTTATTTTGGGGGGGGAGGAGATGGTGCGGTCAATAAAGTGTTTGCTTTGTAAGCATGAGGACCTAAATTCAGTCCTCAGCACCCATGTGCTTTGCAGGCATTTGTAATCCCAGCCACCCCTGTGGGTGAGAAGGGAATTGGTGGCAGGAGAATTCCTGAAAGCATGGAGGCCAACTACTCTGAGGAAAGCAGAGGTGTATAATGTGAAACTCTGACTTCCATGTGCATGCTGTGTCCCACACCTCTGCATTCACACATATGAACACATATATAGTATCCCCCCTCCCCCCAAAATTCTCTCTTTTATATTGGAGTAAACCCTGCATTCATCTCTTTACAGGCACCAGAGTCCATTTCAGAGAAAGACTTAAAATTGCTCTGTAAGTCTCCTGAATTAATTGTATTATTTTGCTTGATAAAAAATATATTACAGGGGCTACTTCTCAGGAATTTAAATAGGTGATTTTTTAAATTATCAGTGGTCTCAGTGGTAGAGATATATATCATTGTTGGTTAAGTTTTATTTTATTTCATTTGATTTTCTTGTAGGGTATTTTAAGACTGAACCATAGGTAGAGTATTTGTCTGTGGCAGGGTTAAAAAGGCATTCAGGGAAGTTCATTGAAAATTGTTACTAATACAGAATTATTTTTGGCATAGTAATTTTAAGAGAATTTTTGTGTAAAGACTTTCAGGTGCAAAGTCCTCAGTTACATGTACATTGACAGTGTTTGAATACTTAACTTTGATCTGCCAAGTGACTCCAGTGGAATTAAGAATTTGCCATCTAGTTTCAAAGTGGCTTGGCTTCTGGGATTTTCTACATGCTCTCTTAGTAGGTCAAGAGTTTTTGTTTTTTTTTTTTTAAAGAAATTCATCTATATCTGTTTTTAAAAATTTTTTATTTTATTTTATTTATTTATTTGAGAGCGACAGACACAGAGAGAAAGACAGAGGGGGAGAGAGAGAATGGGCGCGCCAGGGCTTCCAGCCTCTGCAAATGAACTCCAGACGCGTGCGCCCCCTTGTGCATCTGGCTAACGTGGGACCTGGGGAACCGAGCCTCGAACCGGGGTCCTTAGGCTTCACAAGCAAGCGCTTAACCGCTAAGCCATCTCTCCAGCCCAAGAGTATTTTATTTAAGAGTCAGTTGCAGAATAATAAAAATCTCTTTTATATGCTACTTGATGATTTCTGCCCATCCCCATAGCTATTATTCCTACTTCTTGCAGACGTTTATATTTTACTTACTTCCCAAACTTAAGATAGGTTATTCAGCTTCTCCATTTCATGACTTTTCTATACAATGTCTATAGACTATGTCAATGTTTTGTTACACTACTACTATTATACCTTGTGTCTGCATTACTGTTTGTTTCTTGAGATTGTATACCAGATTAAAAGCTGGTTTGTGAGTTTATTCTGATCTGTGTACATTAAAGCACATTTAAAAATTTCTGTAATATAAAAACGTGACTTCAAAAAAACTGTTTATTTGAGAGAGAGGAGAGAAAGATTTGGACATGATAGGGCCTCTAGCCACTGCAAATGAATTCCAGACACATATGCCACCTTGTGCATCTGGCTTTACAAAAGTACTGGGGAATCAAAACTGGGTCCTTTGGCTTTGTAGACAAGTGCCTTAACTGCTAAGCCATTTTTCCAGCCTTGTTTTATAAAAATATTTTTATTTAGGTGTGATGGCATACACCTTTAATCCTAGTACTTGGGAGGCTGAAGTAGAAGGATTGCTGTGAGTTCAATGCCACCCTCAGACTGTATAGTGAATTACAGGTCAGCCTGGCCTAGAGTAAGACCCTACTTAGGGGAAAAAAAAAAAAAAAAAAAAAAAGCTGGTTGTGGTGGCGCACTCCTTTAATGCCAGCAGTCAGGAGGCGGAGGTAGGAGGATCATCATGAGTTTAAGGCCACCCTGAGACTACATAGTGAATTCCAGGTCAGCCTGAGCTAGAGTGAAACCTTACCTCAAAAAAAAAAAAAAAAATCATTTATTTAATTTATTTGAGAAAGAGGCAGAGAGAGAAAGAAAGAGAGAGAGCGCGTGCACAAGCAAGTGTGACAGACAATGGGTGTGCCAGAGCCTGTAGCCACTGCCGACTAACTCCAGACACATGCACCACCTTGTGCATCTGGCTTACATGGGTACTGGGGAATCAAACCTGGGTCCTTAGGCTACAGAGTCAAATGCTTTAAGCATTAAACTCTCTTTACAGCCCTTGTTTTACTTTTTTAAAATATTTTATTTATTTTCAAGCTGAGAGAGAGAAAGAGACAGAGACAGAGAGAGAGAGAGAATGCCAGAGCCTCCAGCTGTTTCAAACAAAATCCAGATGCATGCACCACTTTGTGCGTCTGGCTTTAGTACTGGGGAACTTAACTCAGGTCATTAGGTTTTTTGTTTTGTTTTTAAATTTTTTTAACTTGATTTTTATTTATTTATTTGGGAAACAGGAGAGAAAGAATGGGCATGCCAGGGCCTACAGCCACTAAATGAACTCTAAATGTGTGCATCCCCTTGTGCATCTGGCTTACATGGGTTTGGGAAATTGAACCAAGGTCCTTTGGCTTTTCAGGCAAATGCCTTTAACCATGAAGCCATCTCTCCAGCCCATGTCATTGGGCTTTGCAGGCAAGCACCTTTACTGCTGAGCCATTTCTCCAGCCCTGTTGTTTGTTTTAAAGCCTGTGTGTACCAAAACCAGAATGAATAATACTCTTCCCTTTAGGTCTGCTTATCTTTAGTAATGGTGGAAGGTATTATTTATTGAAATAGTTGCTGACAAGGATATGAACTTGAGATAATTTGTGTTTGATTTCCTTCTCTGCTAACCATTAGAGATAGAGAGCTTTTCTTTATATTTTCATGTCTGTGAAGGTACATTAAACTTTCTATTAATTTTTTAATGTTCTTATTTATTTATTTATTTATTTATTTTGGTTTTTCGAGGTAGGGTCTCACTCTAGCCCAGGCTGACCTGGAATTCACTATGTAGTCTCAGGGTGGCCTTGAACTCACGGCAATCCTCCTACCTCTGCCTCCCAAGTGCTGGGATTAAAGGCGTGCGCCACCACACCCGGCTTCTTATTTATTTTTTATTAACAACTTCCATGACTGAAAACAATATCCCATTCTAATGCCCTCCCTCCCCCCACTTTCCCCTTTGAAACTCCATTCTCCATCATATCCTCTCTACCCCTTTCAATCAGTCTCTCTTTTATTTTGATGTCATCATCTTTTCCTCCACCTATGATGTTCTTGTATAGTTGGTGTCAGGCACTGTGAGGTAATGAATATCCAGGCCATTTTGTGTCTGGGGGGCATGTTGTAAGGAGTCCTACCCTTCCTTTGGCTCTCACATTCTTTCTGACACCTCTTCCACAATGGACCCTGAACCTTGGAAGGTGTGATAGAGATATTGCAGTGCTAAGCACTCCTGTCACTTCTTCCCAGCACCATGATGCCTTCTGAGTCATCCCAAGGTCACTGCCACCTGAAAAGAGAAGGTTCTCTACCAAAAGTGAGAGTAGCATTAATATAAGGGTATGAACATTAAGAGAAGTGCTTACTGGGCAGTTTGATAAGCATAATATATACATTTAGCCAGACAGCAACAGATGTTATACCTCTAGGGCTCATGACTACCCCGTTTTAGGTTTTCAGTATCAGGGATGTATTCCCTCTCATGGAGCAGGCCTCCTGTCCAGTTAGAGGGCAGCTGGTTTCCATCATAACCGACGTGCCACTATTGCACCCATTGGTTCATTTGACCTGGCTAGCCAAACATAAGGCTTGCAGTGTCCACTGTTGAGTATCTTCACTGGTGATTTCTCTCTCTCCCATTGAACTGCATGCAGAAAGGCTTCTTCCAGCTTTCTGTCAGCTGGTCTACATGGAGGAGGTTATCAGCTCATTTCCAACAGGATTTCTCAGTGGCCTTGCAGCCCAAGTCTGTGGAGTCTTCAGCAATAGGGTCTTACCATCTATTCCTGGTGGGAAACCAAGGGCCTTGGCAATGGGCTGTAATGTTTTGGGGGCATCGGGGACCTCCCTGGCCAACAACTCACTGGATGGTATCCCATCGGATTTTCTAGCAACAATCTACAGCTCCTGAGTGTTCCATTGTACAAAAAAGTAGGTTTCCATATGATTTATTTGTATCCTCTTAGATTTTGATAAGTCTTCCCTCCACCTTTCCTTTACTCAGTCTCTTCCCCTGACCTCACTTAGGCCTTTTCACCCCCATTAATCTATTCTTCTACATATATATAAAGTACCATCCTATTAAGTAGCCCCCTCCCTTTTTATTCCCTTTATATCTCTTTTGTAGCTTACTGGCCGTTGCTACCAAGTAGCCAATCTGACAGGAGTGAGATGGAATCTCAACATAGTTTTAATCTGCATTTTTCCCTGATAACTAGGAATGCAGAACATTTTTTTAAAATTTTTAAATTTTTATTAACATTTTCCATGATTATAAAAAAAGTCCCATGGTAATTCCCTCCCTCCCCACCCCCACACTTTCCCCTTTGAAATTACATTCTCCATCATATTACCTCCCTATCTCAATCATTGTACTTACATATATATAATATCAACCTATTAAGTATCCTCCTCCCTTCCTTTCTCTTCCCTTTATGTCTCCTTTTTAACTTACTGGCCTCTGCTACCAAGTATTTTCCTTTTCATGCAGAAGCCCAATCATCTGTAGCTAGTATCCACATATGAGAGAGAACATGTGGCGCTTGGCTTTCTGTGCCTGGGTTACCTCACTTAGTATAATACTTTCCAGATCCATCCATTTTCCTGCAAATTTCATAACTTCATTATTCTTTACCGCTGAGTCGAACTCCATTGTATAAATGTGCCACATCTTCATTATCCACTCATCAGTTGAAGGAAATCTAGGCTGATTCCATTTCCCAGCTATTATAGATTGAGCAGCAATAAACATGGTAGAGCACGTACTTCTAAGGAAATGAGATGAGTCCTTTGGATATATGCGTAGGAGTGCTATAGCTGGGTCATATGGTAGATCAATCTTTAGCTGTTTTAGGAACCTCCACACTGTTTTCCACAATGGCTGGACCAGATTGCATTCCCACCAGCAGTGTAGAAGGGTTCCTCTTTTTCCACATCCCTGCCAACATTTATGATCATTTGTTTTCATGATGGTGGTGGCCTAGAACATTTTTTTAGAAGCTTATATGCCATCCAAATTTCTTCTTTTGAGAACTATTTAGTTCCATAGCCCTTATTTTATTTTATTTTATTTTGGTTTTTCGAGGTAGGGTCTCACTTTACCTTAGGGTGACCTGAAATTTTCTATGTAGTCTCAGGGTGGCCTCAAACTCATGGTGATACTCCTACCTCTGACTCCCGAGTACTGGGATTAAAGGCGTGTGCTACCACGCCCTGCTCATAGCCCATTTTTTAATTGGCTTGTTTGATTTCTAATTATTTAATTTTTTTAGTTCTTTGTATTCCTAGATATTAATCTTCTATCAGATGCATAGCTGACAAAGATTTTTTTCCCATTCTGTAGATTGCCTGTTTGCTCTATTCACAGTGTCCTTTGCAATACAAAATCTTTGTAATTTCATGAGTTCTCAGCAGTGAATCTGTGGCTTTATTGCCTGAGCAATTGGGGTTATATTAGAAAGTCTTTGCGAAGACCAATATGTTGAATGGTTTCCCCTACTTTTTCCTCTACCAGTTTCGGGGTTTCAGGTGTGATGTTAAGGTCTTTAGTCCATTTGGACTTAATTCTTGTGCATGGAGAGACAGAAGAATCTATTTTCATCCTTCTACAGAATGTATCCAGTTTTCCCAACACTATGTTGAAGAGACTGTCTTTTCTCCAATGAGTATTTTTGGCATTTTTATCGACTATCAGGTGGCTATAGCTTCCCGGACTTACATCTGGGTCCTCTATTTTGTTCCATTGATCTACATGTGTGCTTTTTTGTTAGTACCATGCTGTATTTGTTACTATGGCTCTGTAGTATAGGTTAAAATCAGGTATAGTAATACCAGCAGCATTATTTTTGTTGCTCAGTATTGTTTTAGATATTCAAGATTTTTTGATTCCCAATGAATTTTTGGATTGTTTTTTCTATTTCCATGAAGAATGCCATTGGAATTTTGATGGGCATTGCATTAAATGTGTAGATTGCTTTTGGTGAGACTGACATTTGAACAATACTGATTCTTCAAATCCAAAAAGAACAGATGTCTTTACATTTCCTAGTGTCTTCTGCAATTTCTCACTTGAGTGTTTTAAAGTTTGTATTGTAGAGATCCTTCATTTCCTTGGTTACATTTATTCTAAGGTGTTTTTTTTTTTTTTTAATGCTGTTGTGAATGGGAATGATTCTCTGATTTCATCCTCTGTGTTTATTGTTAGCATATAGGAAGGCTGCTGATTTCTGTGTTTATTTTGTATCCTGCTACACGGCTATAGGTGTTTATCAGTTCTAATAGCTTGCTGCTAGAGTCTTTAGGGTCCTTTATGTATAGAATCATATCATCTGAAAATAATGATAACTTGATGTCTTCCTTTCCAGTTTGTATCCTTCTTATGTGTGTCTCTTGCCTTATTGCTATGGCTAAGACTTCTAGTACTATATTAAATAAAAATGGGGACAGTGGACACCCTTGTCTTGTTCCTGATATTATTAGAAAAGCTTCCAGTTTTTCCCCATTTAGTAATATGTTGGCTGTAGGCTTGTCATAAATAGCCTTTATTATGTTGAGATATGTTCCTTCTATTCCCAGTCTCTGTAGGACTTTTATCATGAAAGGATGTTGGATTTTGTTAAATGCTTTCTCTGCATCTAATGAAATGATAATGTGATTTTTGTCTTCCAGTCCAGTGGCCCCTTTATTCATTTTTTTAAAATATTTTAATTTATTTGAGAGAGAGAGAGAGAGAATGGGTGCACTAGGGCCTCTAGCCACTGCAAACAAACTCCAGATGCATGTGCCCCTTATGCATCTGGCTTACGTGGATCCTGTGGAATCGAGTCTGTTTTTTGGCTTTGCAGACAAGTGTCTTAACTGCTAAGCCATCTCTCCAGCCCTATTATATTTTTTTAAAGTTATTTGTGTGCATATGTGTCTGGAATTGCCTAAATGTTTTCCGTAATACATTCATTTATCACAGTCATAATTTGTGAATGTTTTACTGTTTTCAGGCAGCAATTCTGCATTTCTTCGAGTGGTAAGATGTCGATCTTTAGCTGAAGAATATGGTTTAGATACAATTAACAAAGATGAAATTAGTAAGTATAATAATGTTTTGCTGCTAGGTTAAAAAGAACGTGTGTATAATAGTGTATAAATGGTGCTAATAAGATGAAAGAAATATTTATGTTTAAATATTTTTATAAATTTACCTTAGTGATTTTAAAATTTATATATACTATATAAAAATAAGTATATAAAATTATATTAGGTTATGGAGTGTTATCATATATAAGAACTAGAGTCATCATGTTTCTATTTTAGTACAGCATTGTAGACTTAATTGTGTGACTCTAGCTTATAGTCCATAAGACTGTTGGGCTACATCTAATATATTTTCCCTTATCTCATTATTAATCATTTTTTATTTTATTGTCATAAAACATTTAAATTTTGTGCTAATATTGTGTTGTGCCTAAATCTCTAATATGAATTTAGGCTTGCTTGTATACAAATTACCCAGAAATTGTACTAATTTTTTTTCTTTCAGTTTCTAGCATGGACAATCCAGATAGTGAGATAGTATTGTATTTAATGCTGCGAGCTGTTGATAGATTTCACAAACAACATGGTAGATATCCAGGTAAGGATAACAATAGATTTGCCAAATGTGATAAAATCTTTAGTTATATTGGAACAGAATCTTATGTAGCCCAGGCTGTCCTTGAACTCATGATCCTTTTGTATCAGCCTCTTGAGTGTTGGTAGTGAGACACCACATCAGGCTCAATAAAATCTTAAGGCTGGAGAGATGGTTTAGCAGCTAAGGTGTTTGCCTGCAAAGCCAAAGGATCCCTGTTCGACTCTCCAAGACCCACATAAACCAGATGCACAAGGGGAGTGCAAGCATCTGGAGTCCATTTGCAGTGGCTGGAGGCCCAGGCGTGCCCATTCTCCCTCCAAATAAAATAAATAAATAAAATATTTTTTTAAGTTAAAAAAATCTGAAGTAGAAACTTGAAATGAATTTTTAATGTTCTCTGGGTATTTAGCAGAATATTTACTTGGGTTTCTAAATATAACTACTTAAAATTTTTTTTTAAATTTTCTTAAAATTTTTATGAGAGTGAGAGAGAAAGAATTGGTGTGCCAGGGCCTCCAGCCACTACAGTCAAATCCAGATGTGTGTGCCATCTTGTGTTCATGTGCAAACTTGTGTGATTGTATCACCTTGTGTGTCTGGCTTATGTGGGATCTGAAGAGTTGAACACAGGTCTTTAGGCTTCATAAGCAAGTACCTTAGTCACTAAGCCATCTCTCCAGCCCACTTGCAAACTTTTTATTTTTATTTTTTAAAAGATATTTATTTATTTATTAGAGACAGAGAGAGAGGTGGGAGGGGGAGAGAGAGAGAGAATGGGCACACCAGGGCCTCTAGCCACTGTAAATGAACTCCAGATGCATTTGCCACCATGTGCATCTGGCTAATGTGGGACCCGGAGAATCGGACCTAGGTCCTTAGGCTTCACAGGCATGTGCCTTAACCACTAAGCCATCTCTCCAGCCCACTTGCAAACTTTTTAATTCTACACTATTACAGAGGAAAGTTGGCTAAGTGTATAGAAGAAAACTTTTTTTTTTTTTTTTTTGTTTTGTTTTTTGAGGTAGGTTCTCACTCTGGTCCAGGCTGACCTGTTGTTAACTCTGTCATATCAGGGTCATACTTCTTTTTTTCATGATTTGTTTTGTTTTGTTTTTGTTTTTGAGGTAGGGTCTTGCTGTAGCCCAGGTTGACCTGGAATTCAGTATGTAGTTTCAAGCTGGCCTTGAACTCATGGTAATCTTCCTACCTCTGCCTCCCAAGTGCTGGGATTTCAAGGCATGCACCACCATACCTGGCTCTTTTCACCATTTAAAAAAAAAAAAAATTATTTGCAAGCAGAGAGAGAAAGAGAAAGAGGGTACACCAAGGCCTACTGCCACTTCAAATAACACATGTACCACTTTGTGCATTTGGCTTTACATGGGTACTGGGGGATTGAACCCAGGCCATCAGGCTTTGCAAGCAAGTGCCTTTAAACATTGAGCCATCTCTCCAGCTCCATTTTATAAAACATTTTTCTTTTCTTTTTGAGGCAGCCCAATAGACTGGCCTTTTTTTTTTTTTTTTTTTTTAAATGTTTGTGTGATGCGGGGCCAGGGGTGGGGGAATGAATTGGCATGCCATGGCCAACAGCTACTGCAATTGAACTTCAGGTGCGTATGCTACCTCGTGTGCTTGTACAGTCTTGCACGTTTGTGTCACCTTGTGTGTCTGGCTTATGTAGGACCTGCAGAATCAAACATGTGTCCTTAGCCTTCACAGGCAAATGCCTTAACCACTAAACCATCTCTCCAGCCCTTGTCAAGGTAAGGTCTCACTCTAGCCCAGGCTAACTTGGAATTCACTGTGTGGTCTCAGGCTGGCCTTGAACTCAGAGCAGTTCTCCTACCTCTCTGCCTTCAGAGTGCTGGGATTACAGGCATGTGCCATCTGATATGCCTGCTTTGTCCCCTTTTCATATTTTTAAATATTGTTTTTATCCTTTTATAAGCTTTTTCTATTTGAGATTGGGTCTCATTCTGTAATCTAGGCTGTTCTGAAACTCACTGTGTTGCCTAGATTGGTCTTAATTTTGAGTTTATGGCAATCCTCCTGCTTTAGCTGTCAAGTAGTAGGATTACAGGTATAAGCTACCACTCCTTGTTTTATGGGTTTTTTTTTTTTTAGATTTGGGAGTCTGGCCTGGAAATCCCTGTACAGCCCAGGCTGGCCTCAAACTCTTGATCTTCTTGCTTCAACCTCCAGAGTGCTTAGATAAAAGATGTGTACTAAGTACCATGCCTGGCTCATAGTTTATTCCTAAAACTCCCACTGAGTTTAATGGAGAGAAATAGGAAGTCACAGGCAAAATACCACTGACCCCTGAAGTCAGATATAGAAATTTCTTTGTTCTGTACTTTTTGTTGTCTGCAAAGGTAGTAATTGGGAAATTGGCTTAATCTTAAAGATCCACAGTGGCTCAGAATTTTTTTAAAAGATTTTATTTTTATTGATTTGTTTATCAGAGATGGGGTAAGTGCAAATGGGCACACCAGGGTCTGTAGCCACTGCAAACAAACTCCAGATGCATGTGCCACCATGTGCATCTGGCTTATGTGGGACCTGGAGAATCGAACCTGGGTTCTTAGGCTTCACAGGCATGTGCCTTCACTGCTAAGTCATCTCTCCAGCCCAGAACTTTTTACTTGATAATTGTAATTATACATGGTTATTGCATAGCAATATATTCTAGCCATATATATCGTAAAATCTATTGCCTTAACTAATGTAATAATACCCCCAGTTTTAGTCACAATGAATAAACTTACTAGAAAGGAAAAAAAAATCAAATGCTTTATTTGTATTATTTAATTAGAATGTCTTTTTTTTCTTGCATAATACACCAAAACAGTTGTTGATTGAATGGATAAAGGTTCTCATGTAGTTGTATGATTGCTAGGCTGGAGATTCTGAAATCTAGACTGAGTTAAACATTTAATACTCACCTCATTTAGTTGCTTGGCACCTTAGCCAAGATGATAGGAATAACTAGGGGCTTTTTAGTATCATTTTCTACTTGGCAGGTTGAGCTTCCTTTTACCATAGCTGCCGTATGTTAGACTTCTTCCATGATAACTGGCTTCCCCAAAGTTAAAACTCCAGAAGACTGAAGTGGAAGGTATAAGACCTCAAAAAAATATTATTTATTTATTTAAGAGAGGCAGATAAAAAGAGAGAATGGTCACACCAGGGCCTCTAGCTACTGTAAACAAACTCCAGATGCATGCACCCCTTTTGCATCTGACTAATGTGGGCCCTGGGGAATTGAACTGGAGACCTTAGGCTTTGCAGGCAAACACCTTAACTACTAAGCCATTTCCACAGCCCATAAGACTTTATGATTTATGTCTGGAGGCTACACAGCAGCACTTATGTTGTATTCTGTTGGTCTTAAAGGGCTATCTTTAAAGTGTGGGAGAGATTACAGGAAAGTCTGAAGGGGATGTTTATTGTGGAGTGTAGCATACCATGGGAGAGTAATTCTAACATATAGGACACAGGTTTTAGAGTTAAACTATATTCTAGTCTAAGCTCTGTCACTATCTTTGACTTTGAATAAGCTACTATTTCTTTCCAAGTCTCAATTCTCTTCTTTATAGAGTGACGGTTAAAGTATTGGTTTATAGTGATTAAATATGTGATATATGAAAATCACTTTACACAGTTATTAGCACCTTGATAATCAGTAAAGGGTAATGATATGATGAAAGGTAGTAATAATTTTTAAATCTTGGAGTTAAATATTTTTTGTAATACATAAACATTCTATTTCTCCATTAATAATAATTTCTTTTCTTTGGAAACATTGCAGTTTAATCATCCAGAACTTCTTAAGGATTAGGTATGGTAGCTCACCATACCTAAAGTAGAAAAATTGCTTTGAGTTCGAGGTCAGCTTGGGCTATGAAGTAAGACTCTGCCCCCCCCCCCCCACAAATATATAGTAAGGAATAAAGCAAGAAGGAACAAATGAGGCCAGGTGTGGTGGCGCATGCCTTTTATCCCAGCACCTTGGAAGTCGAGGTAGGGGGACCACTGTGAGTTTGAGGCCAACCTGGGACTACAGAGTGAGTTCCAGGTCAGTCTGGGCTAGAGTGAAACTCCACCTTAAAACAAACAGAAAAAGAACAAATGAGCTAATTTGGGGAGGCTAAAGGTGTGGCTAAATGGTAGAATGCTTACCCTAGCATTTGTGAGCAAAACAGGGGAAAAAAAAAATGCTTGGGTTTATATTGTACTTTTGCTATCCATGAACCAAATAATGAGATCTGTTTTTGCCTGAGATTTCTCATCTGTAAGTGGAAAGAAATAGTTTTACATAATCCATAATGTGAGAATTAAATCAATGCAAACATATGAGATACTTAGACTGGTATCTAGCATCTACTATTTGTCAATAAATATTAGCTATTATTAGAGATTTTTCCTCAGTCTCATTCAGTTTCTTAGAAATGGATAATAAAGGGCTGGGGATGTAGCTGTAGCTCAGTTGGTAAAGTGCTTACCTAGCATGCATGAAGCCCTGGGTTCAATCCCTATTACTTTATATATCAGTTGTAGTGGCACATGACTGTAACCCCAGCACTCAGGAAGTGGATACAGGAGGATCAAAAGCTCAAAGTTGCCAGGCGTGGTAGTGCATGCCTTTAATCCCAGCACTGGGGAGGCAGAGGTAGGAGTATTGCTATGAGTTCAGGGTCAGCCTGAGAGTACATAGTGAATTCACAGTGAAACCCTACCTCGAAAAACCAAAAGAAAAAAAAAGTAGTTAAAGGTCATCAGCTTTGGCTACAAAGCAAGTTTGAGTCTAGCCTAGAATACATAAGATCTTGTCTCCAAAATAAATAAGACACTTTCTCGTTTATTTCTTTTACCAAATAATTACTAAATATTAACTATATGTCACATACTCTTCTAGGTAATTAGTAGGGAACAATGGGCTTTTTTTTTTTACCAAGAGGAGAACTGGTGTGCTCCAGACACGTAGCGCCACCTAGTGGGCATGTGTGACCTTGCACTTGCCTTTGTGCATCTGGCTAAGGTGGGATCTGGAGAGTAGAACATGGGTCCTTAGGCTTTGCAGTCAAGTGCTTTAAGTGCTGAGCCTTCTCTCCAGCCCCTGGATTTTTTTTTTTTTTTTTTTTTTTTTTTTGAGATAGGGTCTCATGTCCTAGGCTAGACACAAATTTGCTTATGCAGCCAAGGATAACCTGGAACTTTGATCCTCCTGTCTCTATCTTCCAAGTGCTAGGATTATAGTCTTGTATCACCATGTCCACTTTACATGGTTCTAGGGATGGAACCTAGGGTTTCATGGCATGCTAGGCAAGCACTCTATTAATTGAACCACATTCCCAGCTCTGACAAAGACTTGTTACACTTGAATTTAAAAAAAAATACACACACACACACACATATATGTATATGTATATATAATCTATCTTGTGTGCCTGTGTGCATGTCTCTACTCCATGGGTCTCTTGCCACTGCAAATGAATGCCAGATGGATGTGCTGCTTTGCATTTGGCTTTATGTGGGTGCTAGGGAATTGAACCCAGGCTGACAGGTTTTGCAAACAAGTGCCTTCAACCTCTGAGTCATATCTCCAGCCCTGCACTTAAAGTGTGTGTATGTATGTATTTATTTGAAGCAAAGCGAGAAAAACAGAGTGAATATGAGTGTGCCAGGCCTTCTGCCACTGGAAGTAAACTCCAAACGCATGTCACTTTGTGCATCTGGCTTTACATGGGTACTGGAGGATTGAATCCCAGCCATCAGGCTTTGCAAGCAATCATCTTTAGCAGATGAGCTATCTTTCTAGCTGATATTTAAAATAGCTTTTAGTTGATCTCTTTGGATATAGATTTCTGGTATTTACATGTGTTAGTTTTATGCTTTATTGGTTTTCTTTAGTTTCATACTTTATTGTTCTGAGTAGACCACTTGAAGTTGGATTAAATAAAGGAGGTAACCATTAATTTTGACTCACATATTTATTTTAATGAAAAAAAAATATATATATAAATCCTCTCCCCAGGAGTGTCTAACTATCAAGTTGAAGAAGATATAGGGAAGTTGAAGTCCTGTCTTACTGGCTTCCTTCAGGAATATGGGTTATCTGTAATGGTGAAAGATGATTATGTCCATGAATTGTGAGTATTTTTTTCTCAAAAAATTGTTTATTCATTTATTTTAGAGGAAAAAAGAGATACTTAAGAGGATGAGAATAAATATGGTTGTGTCAGGGCCTGTGCCACTGAGCTGCATGTGCCACATGGCTTTACATGGGTATTGGGGAAACGAACATCAGCCAACAGGCTTTGCAAGCAAGTGCCTTTAACCACTGAGCAATCTCCCCAGCCTATGAGTATTCTTTAGGGCATATAAAAGATAATACCTGCCTGTCCACTGCAGCTAACCAAAGATCTTTTCTCCATCCTTCCCTGTAGTTGTCGATATGGAGCTGCTGAGCCACACACCATTGCTGCATTCTTGGGAGGTAAGTTTTAATACTTGAAAACTTCTCTGTAGTAACAGAATACAGTTATTATTTTAATAGTTTTGTTTCCCTAGCTATTTTAATGAAGGAAGTCAGTGAAGCAGCAAGTTAAGTTTATTCATTAGTTCACCATACTGGTCTTCCTACCTTCTGTCTATCCCATGGCCATCCATCTCAAACATGGAAGTCTTTAGTCCTTCTGAAGAATGATTTTGATCCTGAGTCTTACTCAATCATCTGCACATTACCAGTACACAACACATGCCTTCCTGTTTTCCCTCCTTCTCTTCTCTTTCCCTTCATTCCTTCCTCCCTTTGCCTCTACAGTACTCAGAAACAAGGACCTTAGCTTGCCATTAAATTCCCTGTGTATTTGCAGCACCCCATGTTTTTGCCTGTGGCAGGATGGTATGATGGCCAGAACACTGCTCTTCAATTGGTCTTGTTTTGAGGTCCCAGAGCCTGTCCTAAATCTTTGCACCTCCAGACCCCATTAGCCTTAAAAATTCATCTCCTGTTATGTCCAAAACCTACCTTTTCTTCATAGCCCAATTAAAAACTGCCATTTTTTTCATAAAACAAAAAAAAAAATTGTTTTCTCCCATCATTTCCTCCTTTTCTTAAGCCAGTTTAGGCTATGGCATCAGTCAGATATGTTATTAACAATCGAAATTTGCTTCTCACAGTTCTGGCAGTCTGAAATAAAGGTGCCAACATAGGGTTTGGAGAGAGTTCACTGCTTGAGTCATAATATAATACCTCTTCTTGCTATAACTGCACATAGTGGAAGAAAATGGTAAAAGACCCCCTCCAGGATCTCCTTTATAAGATCATTGATTAGGGTTTCACCCTCATCACTTAGTCATCCCCCCAGAAGCCCCACCACTAATAACATTGCATCAGGTGTTTCAACATACTAATAGAGGTGAGAGACATCAAGTTAATAATACCTTCAAAATATTTATTATCCTACCTATGATTTCAAATAGCCTGAGCTATTTGCTTGCAATGTCTTTCTTTCTAGATGATTGTTTGAAGGCATATACAGTCTGATTAACATTAAAAGTGTTTGAAATGCTAATGAATGATTCAGACCTAAAAGAACTATAAGTACATCCAAATTAAAGCCTGATTCTGGATAATTTGGTTAAATAAAGCCACTCTCTTATGCCGAAATACTAAAGTAACTTGCCATTTAACAGAAAAGAGCAAATTATTTATTTCAGAGTCAGTTAAGTTTTTAGGAGACACAACCAGAGAAGTATTAAAAACATAAATTGGGGGCTAGAGAGATGGCTCAGCTGTTAAAGGTATTTGCTTGTGAAGCCTGATGGCTTAAGCCCGATTCACTAGTACCCATGTAAAGTCAGATGCACAGAGTGGCACATACATCTGGAATTCACTTGCAGGAAGCCCTGTCACGCCATACTTCTTCTCAATTAAGATTTAAAAAAATTTTTTTTCAATTAGAGAAAAGAGACAAAGAGATAGAACAGGTGTGCTAGGGCCTTCAGCTGCTGCAGCAAATGAACTCCAGACACATGTGTCACTGTGCATCTGGCTTCATATGGGTACTGGAACTGAACTCTTGTTGTTAGACTTTGCAGGCAAACACTTTAGCTACTGAACAGGTGCATCTCTCCAGCTCCTCAGATAAATTTAGAAAACATAAATAGGGCTGGAGAGATGGCTCAGCAGTTAAGTGTCCACCACAAGCACGAGGGCCTGAGACCACCTGCGTTCCAGTCTCTAGAACCCACATAACAGCTGGGCATGGCCCCGTAAACCTGTAACCCTCGTTCCCTGAGGAACTGGGGGAAGGAGGGATTAGGACAGGCTCTGGACCTCAAAACAAGACCAACTGAAGAGCAGTGTTCTGGCCATCATACCACCCTGCCATAGGCAAAAACATGGGTTGCTGCAAGGGCACATACATGTACATATAACACACACACACGCGTGTGTAAAAATAAAAGAGGCAAAGTTATAAAATTCAAATGCACCAGGTGTGGTGGCACAGACCTTTAATCCCAACACTTGGGAGGCAGAGGTAGGAGGATCACTGAGTTTGAGACCACCCTGAAACTACATAGTGAATTTCAGGTCAGCCTGGGCTAAAGCAAGACTCCACCTCAAAACACACAAAGCAGAGCCGGGTGTGGTGGCACATACCTTCAATCCCAGCAGTTCGGAGGCAGAGATAGGAGGATCGCCATGAGTTCAAGGCCACCCTGAGACTACAGAGTGAATGAGTGAATTCCAGGTCAGCCTGAGCTAGAGTGAGACCCTACCTCGGGGGGGGGGGGGGTAGTGCAATGGGGCAGGAGGAAGACAGGGAGATTGGGAATGGGAGGCAGTAGGGAGGCAAAGAACATGGTATAATGATATATGAAAATGTCAGAATGAAACCAATTTCTTTTGTATGCTATTCCAAGAATTAATTTAAAAAGAACCTCCTCCAAAAGAAACAAAACACCTCCAAATGCAACAGAAGGGATTCTTTGAGGATCTTTATGCCTCTCTGTATCCTTTTTAAAAGTTCCACCAATCAAATTACTGCTTAAACTGACTTGTTCACTTACTAGATATTGCCAACTTTCAAAGCCACTATAATTAAAAAATAACTGAGCTGAGCTGGAAAGATGGCTTAGTGGTTACAGCACTTGCCTGCAAAGTCAGAGGACCCAGTTTCAATTCCCCAGGGCCCACATAAGCCAGTTACACAAGGTGGCACATGTGTCTGGAGTTCATTTGCAACGGCTAGAGGCCCTGGTGTGTCCATTCTCTTTCTATCTGCCTCTTTCTCAAATAAACAAACAAAATACCTCAGTCTTCTAATTTGTGGCTTAGTATCTCACTGAATGAATTTCCAAACCAAAAGTTTTATTTCCTTTAATATTGGAAAATTTTTATTTTTTTGCTTTTTTGAGGTAGGATTTCAGTCTAGCTCAGGCTGACCTAGAATTTACTATGTAGTCTCAAGGTGGCTTCAAACTCATGGACATCCTCCTACTTCTGCCTCCCAAGTGCTGGGATTAAAGGCATGCACCACCATGCCAGGTTTAGACCCTTGGAAATTTTTTTTTTTTTTTGGTTTTGCGTCATGTAGCCCAGGCTACCCTTCAACTGCTTATATGGCTTAAGCTGGCCTTGAACTCCTTATCTTCCTGACCTTCTCCCAAGGGCTGGGATTATAGATGTGCTATACCATGCCTGGTTATTTGAACTCTTATAATTTATTATTTTAAAAGATTTGTTCTTTTTCTTGCAGGAGCTGCTGCTCAAGAAGTTATCAAAATAATCACCAAACAATTTGTAATTTTTAATAATACTTACATTTATAGTGGAATGTCACAAACTTCAGCAACTTTTCAGTTATAGAATAAGCACCTTGTATAGTGTATTAATGATTAAACTGTAATTGTCTTCATATCATACTTCAGTGTGTAATATTTTTTTAAAGGAGAGCTGTTAAATTGTTTCCTCAATAAACATTTTACTCATATGTAATGTAGTATCAATTTTTTGTGAGGGTGGGAGCAGGGAGAAAGCAGTCATTTTCCCAAAGAATAAAAACTACTTTGAGGGCTGGAGAGAAGGCTTAGTGGTTAAGCACTTGCCTGTGAAACCTAAGGACCGCAGTTCAAGGCTCGATTCCCCAGGATCCATGTTAGCCAGATGCACAAGGGGGCACATGTGTCTGGAGTTTGTTTGCAGTGGCTGGAGGCCTTGGCACGCCTATTCTTTCTCTCTTTCTGCCCCTTTGTCACTTTCAAGTAAATAAATAATAATAAATTTTTAAAAATTAAAAAACTATTTTGAGGAGGGTACTTAATAGGTTGATATTGTATATATGTAAGTACAATGATTGAGAAGGGGAGGTAATATGATGGAGAATGGAATTTCAAATGGGAAAGTGTGAGGGTGGGGAGGGAGGGAATTACCATGGGATATATTTTATAATCATGGAAAATGTTAATAAAAAATTTTAAAAAAATGGAAAAATAAATAAATAAGCAGAGATTAAAAACAAACTATTTTGAGGAGGGTACTTAATAGGTTGATATTGTATATATGTAAGTACAATGATTGAGATGGGGAGGTAATATGATGGAGAATGGAATTTCAAGGGGAAAATGTGGGGTGGGGGGAGGGAGAAAATTAACATGGGATTTTTTTTATAATCATGGAAAATGCTAATAAAAATTTTAAAAAATAAAATAATAAAAAATTTGAAAATTAAAAAACTATTTCAAGGAGGGTGCTTAATAGGTTGATATTGTATATATGTAAGTACAATGATTGAGATGGGGAGGTAATATGTTGGAGAATGGAATTTCAAAGGGGAAAGTGTGGGACGGGGGTAGGGAGGGAATTACCATGGGATTTTTTTTTATAATCATGGAAAATGCTAATAAAAATTTTAAAAAACTATTTTGATTCTAATTTAGTTCATTATACTGTCTTGATACTTCAGTTATTTATCATAGATATCTATTTCATTAGAAATAGTTGATGATTTTTTTGTGTGTGTGTGGTGCACATTCACAAATGCAAATTTATGTGTCTGTAGGTAGCAGTGTGTGTGCATGTGCAGGTGTGCAGGCCAGAGGTCAAAATTCCTCAGTCACCTTTACCTTACTTAGTTTTAAAAATATATTTATTTTTACTTATTTATTTGAGAGAGAAAGAGGCAGATAGAGGGAGGATGGGCACACGAGGGCATCCAGCTGCTACAAACAAATTTCAGATGCATGTGCCACCTTGTGCATCTGGCTTACATGTGTTCTGGGGACAGAATACACATAAGCAAGTGCCTTAACTGCTAAGCCATCTCTCCACCCTGCACCTTTTTTTGTTGTTTTTGTTTTTCGAGGTAGGGTCTCACTCTAGCTCAGGCTGACCTGGAATTCACTATGTAATCTCAGGGTGGCCTTGAACTCCCAGTGATCCTCCTACCTCTGCCTCCCAAATGCTGGGATTAAAGGTGTGTACCACCACACCCAGCTGCATCTTATTTTTTAAGACAGGGTCTTTACTGAACCTAGAGCTCACAAATTCTGCTAAACTAGCTAGTCAGTGAGCCCCAGAGATTCTTGTTTTCTGTTTCCTGAGCACTGGGATTACAGGCAGGCAACATTATGTTGGGCAAATTATGTGGCTACTGGGGAACTGAACTCAGGTCCTCATGTTTGTACCACAAATACTTTACCCCCCAGCCCTAAAAAATATTTTTTCTTACAATCTTAATGAGCTTAAGCTATGTGCAGGTTATTTGAGAAAAAGCACGAGCACATGAACAGGCCAGGGCCTCTTGCCACTACACAGGAACTCCAGGTGTGTATGGAGTTACTTACTTCCATGGAAAGATCCTTTAGGACCATCGTTACTTTTTTAAAATATTATTTGAGAGCAAGAGAGAAAAAGAAAGAGGCAGAGAGGGGGAGAGAGAGAATGGGTGTGCCAGGACCTTCAGCTGCTGCAAATAACCTCCAGATACGTGTGTTCCCTTGTGCACGTGTGTGACATTGCACACTTGGAACACTATCTGGCTTACATGGGACTTGGAGATTTGAACATGAGTTCTTAGGTTTCGCAGGCAGGCACCTTAAATGCTAAGCCATCTCTCTGACCCCATCATTACTTTTTTTTTTTTTTTGAGGTAAGGTCTCACTCTGGTCCAGGCTGACCTGGAATTAACTCTGTAGTCTCAGGGTGGCCTTGAACTCATGGCGATCCTCCTACCTCTGCCTCCCAAGTGCTGGGATTAAAGGTGTGCGCCACCACGCCCGGCTCCCATCATTTTTTTTTTTAATATTTTTTGTTCATTTTTTATTTATTTATTTGAGAGTGACAGACACAGGGAGAAAGACAGATAGAGTGAGAGAGAGAGGATGGGCGCGCCAGGGCCTCCAGCCACTGCAAACGAACTCCAGACGCGTGCGCCCCCTTGTGCATCTGGCTAACGTGGGACCTGGGGAACCGAGCCTCGAACCGGGGTCCTTAGGCTTCCTAGGCAAGCGCTTAACCGCTAGGCCATCTCTCCAGCCCATCATTACTTTTTAACATAGAATTTTAGACATTGCAAGATGTAAAGTTTTTATCAGAAAACAAAAACTAACCCCATGTAGTGTCACAGTAAGTAAAGTTTTGCCACTAGATCTACTTCTTGAAATGTTATGAAGTCTCATCTACATTACAAAAACCTCAAATTTCATTTTAAAGTGTAATCATATTGGACTAATAGCATTCACCAGCATATTGGCAGGAGGAGGGGGAGAGTGGAGAATTCCTTAAGATGGGCGAAGTTGGGCTGGAGATTGCTCAGTAGTTAAGGCACTTGCCTGCAAAGCCTAGGGACCTGGGTTCAATTCCCCAGTACCCATGTAAGCCAGCTGCACAAGGGGGCACATGCATCTAGAGTTAGTTTGCAGTGGCTAGAGGTCCTGTTCCCTGCCTTTCTCATAAATAAATAAATTATTTAAAAATATGGCAGCTGGAGAGATGGTATAGCAGTTAAGGTGCCTGCCTGCAAAGCCTAAGGACTCATGTTTAATTCTCCAGGTCCCATGTAAGCCAGATGCACAGTGACACATGCACACAAGGAGGCACACATGTGTGGAGTTTGACTGCAGTGGCTGGTGGCCCTGTTGTGCCAACTCTTTCTCTTAAAAAAAAAAGATGGGTGAAGTTATAAACTGGAAATCCAGAAGGCAGGGCCTAGATTCTGACATATATAGCTGAGGAATGTTTTAACATGACCTTAGGGCCGTACGTTGGCTACCACTGAAAAGCAGTTTTCTAAGAACTTGATTTGCCAAGGGGGTAGTTCACAGGAACTTAGTTTTCTTGGATTCCAATAGATTGTCCTAGTTTGGCCATTGTATTAGCTCTCCTTTCCCACAGTAGGCACTGACTGCCCCCTTACAGTGTTTGACTTCCATCTCCCAACATTTCTGTGGGGTGGTTGTTACAGAAGAAGCACGGTAGAACTGATTAGACAAAGGTCGTCCTTGACACCATTTGCGACTCAGGAGCTCTGGTCTTTTGGTCTCTAGAGAGTGGGAAAGTGGAGTCTGACCTGAACTAAAAGATATGTATGTATTTTTTTGAGGTAGAGTCTCACTCTAGCTGGGCTGACCTAGAATTCACTGTGTAGTCTCAGGGTGGCTACGAACTCACGGTGATCCTCCTACCTCTGCCTCCCCGAGTGCTGGGATTAAAGGTGTGCACCACCGCACCCGGCTTTTTTTTTTTTTAATATTTTTTAGGCAGGTTAGTTACCTCAATGGGTAAAGATGGTGGCACATGCACCTGGAGTTCGTTTGCAGTGGCTAGAGGCCCTGGTGCACCCATTCTCTCTCTTTCCCTCTCTCTGTCTCAAATAGACACATGAAACTAAAATAGAATGAATTGTAAAAAATCCTCTGTACCACACACTGGTCACCCTCTTGCTCTTGTGAACGTCGGACATCCGAAGGCCGCCATGAGGAAGAGTCTAGGTGCGAGGAAGGCGTGCGAGCGGAAGTCCCGCCCAGCGGATGTGAGCCTGGGGGTCCCCGGATGGGAAACCTCTTCAGGCCTCGGTCGGTGAGGTGGAGGCAGGCGAGCGGGCGTTCGAGGGTCACGAGCACCGCCTCCGGGCCTTGTCTGCGGACCCTCGTCGCGTGGCCCTCCTGAGGTTGCGGGCTGGGCGCAGGGGACAGGGCTCGCCTTTCTGGGTGAGGAGCGCTGCAGCGCTCGTCAGGCGCCGGTGTGCGGGGGTGGGATTCACGGAGAACTTCGCGGGTGCGACGGGCGGCCGCGGCAGGGCCCGGCGTGGGGCGCCGGCCGAGCCCGGGCCTCGTGAGGCGACGAGCGCCTGCTGCCCCGCGCGACTTGAGAACTCTGGTGGGGTAGGAGCCCGCCCTCGTCCCACGGTCTTCATCCTCTCGGGTGAGCCAGACGTCGGTGTCATTGAGCAGAAGCCGGGACGCGGGGGAGTTAGCCTTACCTCCGTGGAAATTCGGAGGAGCTGGTACCTGTGGGACCTCAAGGGCGGTTCCCGTGTGCTGCCCATCTCGTCCAGCGCTTGACTCCTGGGCTAGCCCTAAGAGAGTTTTCTATGATCTAGATGACCTCCTTTGCAATCCTGTTCTACTGTAACAGAAAGTTATAGAACAGGCTGCATAGTTGCCTGTTCTCTCTGCCACCATTAAAGGACGCTTTTTACGGTAAATAATTCCAAGGTTGAAGGGGCCACCTTAAACAATTTAGCAGTGGCAATTAGTATTTGGATTTTCAGCCCTGTCAGCTTCACACAGAAAGATGCCATTTTATCTTTCTTATATTTGGGGGTAAGATGTAGATTTTTATTTTTAAAAAAGCTTTTGACATTAACATTTTCTAGATTAGGCAAAGAATAAAATTCAGAGGCTAAGCTTGTAGCTTATGGTGGACTCCACCTTGGGTTCTATCTAAAGCATTAAAAACAGGTGGGGGGGGGGCAATGCTCAGCTTGTTTTCTCTTTCTCTTTCTCTTCCTCTCTACCCCTTACCCTAGCACCTGTCTTTTCTCTTACCTATCTTCTTTTCTCTTTCTCTCTTAAAAATATTTTATTTTAGAGCTGGGAGTGGTGGAGCAAGCCTTTAATCCCAGCACTCGGGAGGCAGAGGTAGGAGGATTGCCATGAGTTCAAGGCCACCCTGAGATAACAGAGTTAATTCCAGGTCAGCCTGGACCAGAGTGAGACCCTACCTCGAAAACAAAAAAAAAATAAATAAATAAAATTATTTATTTGAGAGAGAGAATGAGGCAGACAGAGAGAATGGATGCACCAGGGCCTCTAGCCACTGCAGACGAACTCCAGACACATGAGCTTTGTGCATCTGGCTTACATGGGTATTGGGGAATAGAACCTAGGCTTTACAGGCAAGTGCTTTAACCATTAAGCAATCTCTCCAGCCCTCTGTCTCTCTTTTCCTCTCTTTCCCCACTCCCTCAATGATGCTGTCCCTGAAAGGCCCAAGAATTCAGAAGCCCAGAAATACTGTCACGCTCCAAAGGGAGCTTAAGCGGGCCCCTGCATACCTCAAACTCCAGGCTTTACTCTCTGTTGGAAGCAAGTAAAGAATCCCTCTTCTCATTATATCAGAGCCCGTTCCTAATATAAAACTAGGTAAAAAGGGCATGAGATAGCCCTCAAGGATGGGAAATGAATAATAAAGTAAACCACTTATTTGGTTTCTGTAAATAGCCTGCACCATAAGCCTTAGTAGCCTGCCTCAGACCACCAAGGTCATAGGAGACTGATACCACACTCTGCTGCTCCCACCCAAGGACCTGCGCAAACCTGACCACCAAGGTCATAGGAGACTGATTGGTCCATGAGGGGCTTGAACAAATTAAAATAACTGGCTTAGAAACTATGGAGTGGCACAAACTGACTGGCTCGCACCCCACAGGCTCTTGATGTTAAAAAAATGATTGGTCTAATGCACAGGCTTTGTTAGAAACCCCATAAAAACTGTCCCGTTCCTGCATTCGGGGCTCTGCAGTCCTCTTCCCCTGCATGGTGTATGACTGTGGGCCCTAGCGCGGTTGGAATAAAAATCCTCTTGCTGTTTGCATTAAGACCGTTTCTCGTGAGTGATTTGGGGTATCGCCATTTCCGGGCAGAGTGTGGGGTCCTCATTCTGGGGGTCTTACATCCCCATTAGTTTTCTTAAGCATTTGGGCTACTAGTACTGTTTTGAAGAGTAGATTAAGTGGAACCTGTAAGTTTGTGCTTTCTCTTAATTTAGAAAAATATGTGTGTGTAGAGGTCAGAGGACAACTTCAGGTGTCAGTCCTTACCTTCCCCCTCGTTTGAGGTAGGATTGTTCACTGCTGTGCTGGAAAAGCTAGCTGGCTTCCCTTCTAGGCACACTGAGATTACAAATGTTTCAGCTGTGGTGTCTTTGTGACTTTAAATGGGTTGTAAGGATCTACACTCAGGTACCCACACTTGTGCCTCATGCCCTTTTTCTACTGAACCGTCTCCCCAGCCCTAAAAAATTCTTTTTTATTTCCTGTGAGAATACAGTAAAGAATTTTGAAATCTTGTTGGTGACAGTTTTTATCCTCACTAATATATGAAAATATATCATAATATGCATAATTTTACATTTTTATTTTGGGAAATAAACTATAACTTAATAATTATGAAACCTGTTGAAAGTTTTTAGTGATCATTCACTGTAAAATGTATTCATTTACTTAGAAATCTGGTCTCATGTATCCAGACTAGCCTTGAACTTGCTATATATCAGAGTATGCCTTTGAACTTCTGTTCCTCCTGTCTCCACCTTCCCAGTGCTAACCCTACCAGGCTTGGTTTTATTGCTGCTAATATTTTAAACACTTAGCTCGTAAATAAATGACTTGTAGTAATGCTAAGTAATTAGCAAAATGTCTTTTATTGTTATTTTTTGAGACAGAGTCTCATGTAGCCCAGGCTGACCTTGAAGTTGTAGTGTAGCAGAGTATGACCTTGACCTCTTGATCTTCCTACCTGTACCTCCCAAATGCTAGAATTACTGGCATGTTCCACCATGACCAATTTATGTGGTGCTGGGGACCAAACCTAGGCCTCATGCATCCTAGGTAGGCACTCTATCCACAGAGCTACATCTCCAGCCTAAACTACTTTATTTTACTCTGCAAACTAAAAATGTGTATTAGAAGTGTACACAAAAGTCAAAGAGGAAAAAAATGTGTTCCTGGTTTCAATTTCAAGGCATTTAGCTTTAAAAGGGGCTTGGGGTGTAGCTCAGTGGTAAAGTGCTTGTCCAGCATGCACAGGGTCTGGGTGTGGTCCTAACAGTGAAAAGAAGTTATTCTTTTTTTGTTTTTTTTGAGGTAGTATCTCACTGTAGCCCAGACTGACCTGGAATTCACTATTGTGATGGTTTGAATAGATGGCCCCCAATATATTCAGTGTTTTATTTGTTTGTAGTTTGCATCTGCAGCCACCTGGCTGGAGGCAATGTCACTGGGTGGATCTTAAGGTGTGGTGGTGGGTTTCAGATTCTAATCTAAAAATATGCAAAGTGTGCCTAGTAGGAGTTACTGAAGTGTGCTGTGGCTTTTGGCTTTAGGCTTGTACTTCTCTTTGCTTGGTCCTGTGAAAGTAGGCCAGCTCCTTCTGCCATTATGGAACTTCCCCTGGGATCTGTAAGCTTCAATAAATCCCTTCCTCCATAACTGCTTGGTGTGGAAGTTCATCTCAGTGAACCTGCAGCCGTCTGCTACAACTATGTAGTCTCAGGGTGGCCTTGAACTCAGGGCCATCCTCCTACCTCTGTCTCCTGAGTGCTGGGATTAAAGGCATGAGCCACCACTCCCAGCTATTCATCTTTCTATTTTTTTTATGTGAGAGTGAGAGAGAGAATTGATGTGCCAGGGCCTCTAGCCACTGCAGTCGAACTCCAGATATGTGTGCCCCCTTGTGCGCATGTATGACCTTGCATGCTTGCATAACTATGCTTCTGGCTTACATGGGATCTAGAGAGTCAAACATGAGTCCTTAGGCTTTGCAGGCAAGCATCTTAACTGCTAAACCATCTCTAGCCTTCATCTTGTTTTTAACATGGTCTGATAGCCAGACTGGCCTGATACTCTCTGTATGGCCCATGTTGCCCTCAAACTCATGATCCACCTGCCTCTGTCTGCCATGTATTGGCATTACAGGTATATACCACCATACGCAGAATCTTTTCTTTTTCTTCTCTTCTCTTGTCTCTTTTTCTTTCAACATGGAATGCTTCGTGCATTTCTATCTCATCCTTGGGCAGGAGGAATGTTAGTCTCTGTCTCATTCTGATTTTAGTATATGTGTTTCCAAAGTAAGAAAACTGCTGAGAATATTTTTTAGATGCTGATTAACGTCAATAAAATGTCTTTATCTTGTAGATGAAATATAAGGAAAAAGACAAACATGGAAAGTGAGAACACAAAGAAAATACAGGGTGAGAAATTCATAGATAATATATCTGTAATCTTATAATGTATTTGATTAGTTTTATAGTATATTGGCATATATATTTGCATCTAGAAAATGAAAGAACCATTTAGTAATTTACATATCTATTTAACATGTTCTCTCATTCTATAACATAACTCCTGGCTTTAGGAAACTGACATGGGAAAAGACATGCTGAATCTTAGAATACTATTTTTTAGTTGATTTACTGGTAGAATATAAAAGAACAGTAGGCCCTAGCCATAGTGGCTCATATCTGTAATCCAAGCTATTCTGATTAAGGCAAGAAGATTGCAAGTTTGAGACCAGCCTAGGCTATATAATGAGCCTTCTCTCAAATAAAGCAAAAAGGTGATATAGCTCAATGACAGGGCACCTGCCTCGGATAAATAAGCCCCTGGGTTCGATCTCCATTATGGGGAGAGGGAGGAACACTGAGAATAGTGAACAGAAAGGACCACTGTCAGAGTATCCCCGGGCTTACAGAATTGTCCTAAAAAGATGGACTGAATTCATGGGCATGGTGAGGTCAGACAGGATGGAAATACAAAGAAAGGGTGGGGACAACACTTGGGAGGCAGAGGTAGTAGGATCCCCATGAGTTTGAGGCAACCATGAGACTATATAGTGAATTTCAGGTCAGCCTGGCTAGAGTGAAACTCTACCTCAAAAAAAAAAAAAAAAAAAAAAAAGTGGGGAATTCTGTCCCCTAATGATAATGGTTTAGCTGAAGAAGAGGTCCCTCAGAAAATAAAAAAGACATAAGAAGAATATTTCAGAAAGGGGAAAAGTTAAGAATATGATGTCTTGGAAATAGAACCTTAGGAGAATGCTTCAAGGAAAAGATGGATTTAAGAGTAGCCATGTCAAATGTCACAGATGAATATAAGTTATTCGCTGAATTTTCCATGTAAGATGTCATTTGCTTTAGTAACAGTAAACTTAGAGTTTAGCTTGATTATATTTAGGTCTGAGTGGGAAATAAAAATCTAAGGACAGTGTGTTACTCTTTTAGAAAGCTTGGCTAAAGCCAAATATGGTGGTGCATGCCTATAATCCTAGCACTCAGGAAGTAGAGGCAGGAGGATCAGGAGTTCAGGGTCATCATTGGCTATAGTTGGTGGTCATCTGGGGCTACATGAGAGACCCTGTCTCAAATAAAACTTAAAATAAATAATTACTAAAGATACATGGCAGTGGCTAGAGGGAGGTTATAATGGCAAACAAGTCTTTTGAGTCAGAGTCTCACTATGTTGCTCAGGCTGCCCTGGAACTCTTGGGTTCAAGGTATCCTTCTGTCTCACCCTCCCAAGCAGCTATGTACCTCTAGTCAAGGAAGTCTTACAAAATTATAGACTTAAATGTTTAGAGTTTTTTTTTTGTTGTTGTTGTTGTTGTTGTTGTTTTTTTTTTTTCAAAGTAGGGCCTCACTCTAGCCTAGACTGACTTGGAAATCACTCTGTAGCACCAAGCAACCTCAAACTCATGATGATCCTCTTACCTCAGCCTCCCAAAATTCTGGGATTAAAGGCATGACCACCATGCCCAGCTGGCCTAAGTTTTTTTTGTTTTTTTTTTAAGAGAGAAGTAGATTCTAGAGAACAAGTTGAAGAAGTTAGAAAGTAGTGATGCCTCTGTCAGATCATTTATTATAGTCTATTATCAAATCTTTAACCCCAGTCCCACATCTCACTTTTTTTTTTTTTTTTTTTTAGGTAGGGTCTTGCAGAAGTCTAGGCTGACCTGGAATTCACTGTGTAGTTTCAGGCTGACTCAGTAATTCTCCTACCTCTGCCTCCTGAGTGCTGGGATTAAAGGTGTGTGCTACTGTGGCTAGCTATTTTACATAACACAGCAGGCCCCCCCCCCCCCAATAGACTTTGAGACAAGGATTGCAGTGTACCTACTTCTTTTAGAGAAATCCAGGGAACAGTGGCTGGGAAGTAGGGAAATTTAAGACAGGGAAGGCCAACAGAAAAATATGTTATCAAGCAAATTGTTAGGGGTATCTATAGCATATTCTCACTAGGAAACTCTAGGAGTCGTGGCTGGACACAGCAGAAGGGTGAAAGGTATCTATCCTTCAACACTCATCAGTTATTTAATAACGGTATGATAGAGTTGTGTTTTAGTTTGCATTTCCTGAATGACAGACGATATGTATCTGTTGATATAATTTTTGGCAATTTATCTTCTTTGTAGAAATGTGTATTCAAATCCTTCTTACATTTTAAAATTAGGTGGTCTTTTTTTTGCTTGTGTATGTGTTGGTGTACATGTTCATATGTGTGGGCACTTGTGCAAGTGGAAGCCAGAAGCTGGCTTAAGGGTGTCTTCCTCAGTTATTCTGCATCTAGTTTTTTTGAGACAGGATTTCTACTGAATATGGAACTCTCTGAACCAGCTACAGCTAACTAAGCCAGCAAGTCCCAGAGTTTCTTCTATCTCTACCTCATCAGCACTAGGATTACAGGCATGAAGCATCATGTCTGGCATTTATGTGGGTGCTGAGAATCTGAGCTCAGGTCCTGCTCATGTTCGCATGGCAAGCACACTGACTAACACATTCCCTAGCCCCTGTATAGTTTTTTATGTATTCCAAACACAAGCTCTTTATTGGATATCTGATTTGTAGGTATTGCCTTCCAAACTAAACTGCTTTTCACATTCTGGATGGTATCCTGAAACTTCAGTATTTAAAATTTTAGATTTATTTAATCTTATTTTCTTCTATTGCTGTATTTTTGGTATTATATACATTTCAGAATTTATTGTTTTCTTCAGGAATTAATGAAAGAACTAAGTTTCTCAGTTAGAGAAGGTCAAACCAAGATGAAATGTGATAGTTGTAAATGTCCATAATGTCAATAGGTGCTTTTCCTGGGAAGAGTAGTGTAGTAGGATATGTCAGACTATGAGAGGGAAGGGAAGTACAAGGAGGAATGCATAGAGGAGAAGGTTCTTGCATCTGCATAGAACTGAAAATAACCATGCACATCAGAAATTTTCTTTTACATGCTGTTAATGTGAGATTAATACCCATAAATACTTACCACCTTATTATAGCTGTTATTAATATATGTAATAACTAATGACCAGGAGACCATACCTTGAAAAGCAAAAAACAACAATAAAAATAACCAATGAATATTTGTTGTTGTCCAAAGCCAGTTAATTCAAAATAACCATTACACTGTATTTTTTCCTAACAAATCATAGCACAAATTATTTTAAATTGCCAGTTGAATTTCTTTCAAAAGGAAGACTAAATATTGACTAATATGTCTTGAGTCCTCTTGTGTGTGTGTGTGTGTGTTTTGTTTTTTGAGGTAGGATTTCACTTTAGCCCAGGCTGACCTGGAAAACTCACTCTGCAGTCCCAGAATCATCCTAACTCACTCTCTTGAGTGCTGGGATTATGGGATTATAGGTGTGCACCACCACACCTGGCTAATATCTTAGATTCTTTAAGTGTGCTCCTTTATATTTTTATGTCCTCTTCATTCTGTATCTTTCAGAACTCTAAATGTTAGTTTTAAAAATCAGCCAAAGTATGTAATTTAAATCCTTAAAAGGTTTTAAGTTTATTATATTATATGGATTTATTTTCTTTCAAAGATTAAACCTACCCCACTTTCCTTAGATAAATCCACGTGGTTATGATATATTATTATTTTGCTGTATTACTGAATTTAGTAAAATTGTTCAGACTTTTTGCATGCATATTCATGGTGAATATTGGTTCACAGTTTTGTTTCTTTTTTTGGGGTTTTTGAGGTAGAGTCTCACTCTGGTCCAGGCTGACTTGGAATTCACTATATAGTCTCAGAGTGACCTTGAACTCATGGCGATCCTCCTGCCTCTGCCTCCCAAGTGCTGGGATTAAAGGCATGCGCCACCACGCCCGGCTCACAGTTTTGTTTCTAATAGTAATAGTTCTAGTATAATGATAATGCAAGTCTCATAGAACACTAGTGTCCCCCTATAATGCCAGTTCCTCAAAAGGCTGAGACATGAGGATTTTGAAATTGAGATCAGCTTGGAATATTGTAAGACCTTATCTCAAAAAAAAATTATAAATTGGGTGCTGGAGAGATTGTTTAGTGGTTAAGGCTCTTGCCTACAAAGCCTAATGACCAGAGTTGCATTTCCCATTACCCACATAAAGCCAGATACACAAAGTGGCACATGCATCTGGAGTTTTTTGCAGTGGTAGGAGGCCCTGGTGCACCCATTCTGTCTGTCTGTTTCTTCTATCTCTCTCTGCTTGCAAATAAATAAATAAAATACAAAAAAAAATGGGGCTGGAGAGATGGCTTAGCAGTTAAGCGCTTGCCTGTGAAGCCTAAGGACCCTGGTTCGAGGCTTGATTCCCCAGGACCCACGTTAGCCAGATGCACAAGGGGGCACACGCATCTGGAGTTCGTTTGCAGCGACTGCAGGCCCTGGCACGCCCATTCATATTTCTCTCTCTCTCCCTCCCTCCCTTCCTCTCTTTCTCTCTATTTATCTCTCTCTGCCTCTTTCTCTCTCTGTCACTTTCAAATAAATAAATAAAAATAAACAAGAAATAATTTTAAAAAATGGTTGTGAATGCCTTTAATCCCAGCATTTGGGAGGCAGCGGTAGGAGGATCAACTGTGAGTCAGACTGGGCTAGAATGAGACTTGACTGAAAGAACAAAAGTAAACAAGTTGGGATTGGGGAGATAACTCAGTAGGTAAGAGCACTTGCTATGCAAGCATGAAAATCTGAGTTTGATCTCCAGAACCTATGTAAAATATTTGGGCATGGTCATGCAGACCTGTAACCCAGAACTAAGGGAGGCAGAGACCTGACTTCACAACACTCATTTTAAGAATAAAATATTTCAAAGGTAATTTGAGTGTGGTGGTGCATGCCTTTAATCCCAGGACTCGGGAGGCAGAGGTAGGAGGATCACCATGAGTTTGAGGTCACCCGGAGACTACATAGTGGATTCCAGGTCAGCCTGAGCTAGAGTGAGACCCTACCTCCAATATACATATATATTTCAAAGGTATGTAATTAGAAAATAGAATTTAAGTTTTGGTCTTAGAAAGAAAACTGGTTAAAAATAATGAAAAATTTTTTTCTCTCTAGAAATGAAGACTGACCTGAATTTACTATTGGAGTGTCTAAAATATCAAATGGACAACCCCTCGGCACAAAAGGAAGCTTTGATCACTATGTATTCAATTTGTGAACAAAATAGTAAGACATGATAGTGAGCCTTTATTCATGATCCTAGTTCCTTTTTCTTTTCGGTCTCAAACTCAATTCTCTTGATTCTCCTGGTTTTGCCTTCCAATTACTGGGATGGTGTGCATGCACCTCCACACACTACACATGGAATCTGGATCTTTTTGTTGTTGCTTGCTCATATAACCCAGGTTGGTATTGAACTAGTTATATAGCTGAAGAAGATCTACTGATCCTGCTGCCCACACTTACAAGTGCTGGGATTACAGGCAGGTGCGTCTATGCGTCTATGTTTATTCTGTGTTCTGTTTTTAGTTTTGTTTTTAATTCTAATTCTTTGGTCTTATGAAATAACAGCATACATGGTTGTTTCTCTTCAACTCACTCTATGTATTATATTACTTCATTTGGTCTTTTTTTATTCTTAACAGATTGTCAAAGATAATAACCATTTCCATTTTGCTTTGTCTGCAAACCCTACAGGTAATGCAGGTGTTTATTTTCGGGATATTGGTGGTTTGATGTTTGTAAAAAATCTTGCAAAGTCAAGTGAACATAGCATGGTAAAAGAAGGAGCCTTATACGTAATGGCAGCAATTGCAGCAGGAAATGGTAAAAATATAAAATTTTATTTATCCTTCAAGCATTGTGTTTACTTAAACATATTTTGAGAATTATACATCTTTTTAACTTGTTTTTTTTTTTTTTAATTTTTTTGGTTTTTTGAGGTAGGGTCTCACTCCAGCCCAGGCTGACCTGGAATTCGAATGGAGTCTCAGGGTGGCCTTGAACTCACAGCAATCCCCCTACCTCTGCCTCCCAAGTGCTGGGATTAAAGGTGTGCGCCACCACGCCCGGCACTTAACTTGTTTTTAATAGTTATATAGGCTACTTAAACTATAACGATAATCCACAGCCATCTTGTATGCTTTGGGCATAGAAATTCATGTTGGTAAGGACATTTTCTGAGTGGGCATGGTGGTGCACACCTTTAATCCCAGCACTGGGAAGGCAGAAGTAGGACGATCGCAGTGAGTTCGAGGCCAGCCTGGGACTACAGAGTGAGTTCCAGGTCACTCTGGACTAGAGTGAGACCCTACCTAGAAAAACCAAAAAAAAAGAAAAAGAAAAAAAATGCTTTCCTACAACATACTTAAAGTGAGGTTGAAGCTAAACCATCAGCTTGTCAAACCAATTATGTATTTCTTTGTTTTCATCAATTATTAAGAATCAAGTTCTTGGGCTGGAGAGATGGCTTAGCGGTTAAGCGTTTGCCTGTGAAGCCTAAGGACCCTGGTTCGAGGCTCGGTTCCCCAGGTCCCACGTTAGCCAGATGCACAAGGGGGCGCACGTGTCTGGAGTTCATTTGCAGAGGCTGGAAGCCCTGGCGCGCCCATTCTCTCTCTCTCCCTCTATCTGTCTTTCTCTCTGTGTCTGTCGCTCTCAAATAAATAAAAATTAAAAAAAAAAAAAAAGAATCAAGTTCTTGCTCTGGGGGAACAGGAGTTTATTCGGTGGTGTAACCACTGGTAAATTGCATATGCTTTGGTAAATTAATCCTTCACCCATGCTCATGCAGGCTGCACTAATTAGATTCAGAGGGTCATATACACACAAGAAAAAAAAAAAGCCACCAGGGTAGGAGAAGGATTAGATGGGAAGACAAGTAGATAATGGGAGAGGATTATGATCAACATAAATTATATTACTTGTATAATAGAGGTTGAGGAGATGGCTCAGTGGGTAAAGGTGCTTGTTTACAAAGCTTGCTAGCCCAGGTTCAGTTCCCAGCAACCCACATAAAGCCTGACAGGCATTCATTTGCAGTGGTAAGAGACCCTGGCACATTCATACACACACACACACACACACACACACAAATAAGATAAGGAACTATACTTTTAAAAATTATCAATAGAAATTTAAAAATAAATAGAAGAACCAAGGTCAATACTAGGCATTGAGGATATAGAGATAAATAATTTAGCCTTGTCTTTGAAATAGGGCTTAATATCTTGTTTCTAGACACTGGGAAAACATTGATTATGCTACTATGACCAAATTATTTAGTATCTTTTTAATTTTTTGGAAATAGGAATTGAGGCCAATAACTCACACATCATTAACATACACTGTACCACTGAACTGCAATCCCAAATACCAAATTCTTTTTGTAAAATTCTGAATATTGCACAGGTATAAAAAAAGATAGCACTGTTAGGCAGTTTTTTTTCTATTTTTATTATTATTTATTTTTACTTATTTTTTTTTTTTTTGAGGTAGAGTTTCACTTTAGTCCAGGCTAACCTAGAATTCAGCATGTAGTCTCAGAGTGGCCTCAAACTTAACAGCAATTCTCCTACCTCCACCTTCCAAATGCTGGATTAAAGGTGTGCGCCACCATGCCAGGCTTAAAAAAAATTTTTTTTTTTAAATTTATTCAAGAGAAAAAGGGGTAGGGACTGAGAGAGAGAGAGAAAGAGAGAGAGAGAGAATGGGCATGCCAGGGCCTCCAGCCACTACAAAAGAACTCTAGATGCGTGTGCCCCCTTGTGCATCTGGCTTACGTGGGTCCTGGAGAATTGAACTGGGTTCCTTTGGCTTTGCAGGCAAAGGCCTTTACTGCTAAGCCATCTTTCCAGCGCCCCTCCCTTTTTTTTAAATGAGAGAAAGAGAGAGAATTGGCATTCCCAGGTCTCCATCTAATGCAGTCTAACTCCAGGCACATGTTCCACCTTGTGCATCTGGCTTTATGTGGGTACTGGGGAATTGAATCTGGGTCCTTAGGCTTTGTAGGCAAGTACCTTAATCATTAAGCCACCTCTCCAGCAACCCCTCCCTTTTAAGGCAGTCACACTGTGTGCCTTAGACTGGCTTGGAAATCACAGTCCTGCCTCAGCCTCTTGAGTAGGTGGGGCCAAAGCTATAGCTATTTCACACAGCTCTCATTTTTAAGGGTTGTGTTTATTTCCTGGATGTTTGGACTTTAAACTCATGATTCTCCTGCTTTGACTTTCAAGTATTAAGATTACAACATGTCCAGCTTCAGTTTTGAGTTCTGAAAATACTTGTTCTGCCAAAAGTCTCAAAAAATAGCACAGGGCTAGAGAGATGGCATAGCAGGTAAGGCACTTGTCTGCAAAGCCAAAGGACCCAGGTTCAGTTCCCCAGGGCCCATATAAGCCAGATGCACAAGGGGAGCATGTGTCTGGAGTTTGTTTGCAGCAGCTAGAGGTCCTGACATGCCCATTCTCTCTCTTTATCTCTCTCTTAAAATGAATAAATATTTAAAAAGCACAAATATTGGTTGTTCTTCTGTTTTCCAAAGATTACAGAATTTCTAAAAGTTATCCTCTTGAATTTTTTTGTCTGAGTTTAATTTTTTTATCTGGGTTGGAGAAATGGCTCAGAAGTTAAGGCATTTGCCTGCAAAGCCCAACGACTTGGGATTGATTCCATAGTACCCATGTAAAGCCAGATGCACAAAGTGGCGCATGCATGTGGAATTTGTTTGCAGGAGCTGGAGGTCCTGGCACACTTATTCTGTCTTATCTTCTATCTCTGTCTGCTCACAAATAAGTAAAAATACTTAAAAATAATTTCTTTATTTGATTAGCTTTTTATTGGAAATTCTAAAGGATTTTAGTGCATGATTTGAGACTTAGATCTAGTACCTTTTTGTTTTGTTTTGTTTTGTTTTTTGGATTTTTGAGATGGGGTCTCACTGTATCCCAAGCTGGCCTGGGATTCACTATGTAGTTCTCAAGTTGGCCTCAAACTCACGGCAATCCTCATACCTCTGCCTCTCAAGTGCCGGGATTAATGAATGGCATGTACCACCACACCTGACAGATCTAGTACTTTTATTGCTGCTCTGTTTAATCTACCTAAAGTAAGTACATATCAAATTGTCAGAAATTTTGTTATAATTTTAATAAGTGTAAACTTAGTGAAATGTAGTTGGGAACCATTTTTAGTTTGACAATTTTATGTTTTTATTCAGCAAATTTTAAAACTGGCTTGTGCTAATTTATTAAAACAAAAATTGTATTTTATGTTTCAGTTTATTGTCAGCAAACTTTGTGTACCTCAGAGTTATTTGGAGACTTAATTTTGCTCTTATCTAATGATGATTCAAACACAAGTTTGAAAAGAATGTCTCTCTATATGGTTTTGGTTCTGGTTTCACATAATAGTAAGTATATTTTCTTATGAATGCTTAAAATAGTTACTTTTTTCAAAGTAGGGTCTCACTGTAGCCCAGGCTGACCTGGAATTCACTATGTTGTATCAGTGGATGACCTTGAACTCACAGTGATCCTTCTACCTCTGCCTCCTGAGCACTGGAATTAAAGGTGTATGCCACCACACCTGGCCTAAAAACATTTAAGTAATTAATTTGGATCAGTTATCATTAATCCTTCCAGTCTAGTTTTATCAGTATGTTTTTTTTTTAATCTCAAATTCTGATAGGAATTAATAGTATGCACTTAGTCATTTGATATTTTTTAATTTTAAGGAATAAGTCAGGTGATTTGTACCATTTAATGACACTGAAATATAGCACCTTCAAAAGAAAAAGTCAAGTATTGAATGAACTGATTTTTGTTGAATTGATCATTTTGGCATGAGGTTTATTGTTCTTATTTTAATTTTAATCTTATTTTAATTTTGAATTTACATAAAGTTGAAAATACAATACAAAGTGGTCAGAAATGCCTACCAGCCAAACTAAGACTTTTAAAAAATTTATTTATTTGGGAGAAAGAAAGAGGCAGAGAGAGAGGGAGAGAATGGGTGCGCCAGGGCCTCCAGCTACTGCAGATGAACTCCACATTCCAGATGGATGTGCCCCCTTGTGCATCTGGCTTACATGGGTCCTGGAGAATCGAACTGGAATCCTGTGGCTTTGCAGGCAAATGCCTTAACTGCTAAACCATCTCTCCAGCCTGGGGCTAAGACTTTTTAAAACATTACTTCAGTTAATTCTTCAAATTGTTAAGCACTTAAAAATGCTTCTAGATTTTATTTTGATGCTTTAGAAAACCTAGGAAAGATTGAATGTTTTTTTGTTTTTTACTTTGGAGCATATTTTTATATTGTAATAGACTAACAATGTAAAACAGCTATTTCATAATTTTTAGAAGTTTGGATGTTTAGTCTCTAAGAATAGTGTATCTTCCACAATTGTCTTTTTTTCTATGATGTCATTTAATACAGATGCTTCTCTGCTTATTTTTTGCTGAGATGACCTGACAGTTGGTGAGAGGGAGGTATTGAAGTCACCCACTACAATTGTGCTTTGTATCTTTGTATGTAATGGAGCTGGTTTTCTCTTGTAGCTTTTAGTATTCTGTTTTCTATGTTTAGTGGTTGATTATTATGTGGCATGAGGTTTCTCTTCTCTGGTCCTACCTATTTGGTGTTCAGTGCACCTCCTGTACCTGGATCTGTCTCTGTTTTGTAAGGTGGGGAAATTTTTCTTCAGTAATTTTGTTGAAGATATTCTCTATGCCCTTGGCCTTTATTTCTTCCCTTTCCTGTATACCTGTGATCCAAGTATTTGGTCTTTTTAAGGTGTCCCAAAGTTCCTCATGCTCTGTTTACACTTTTTGTTTTTGAACTTGACAGTGTTTTTGGAGTCTCAATTTAATTCTTCTGTCTTGTGCTTGAGTTCCAAAATTCTGTCCTCCAGGTGGTTTGTTCTGTTGGTGAAATTTTCTTATGAGTCTTTTAAGAGGATTATTGCATTTTTGTTTTCTGTTAGGTTTTCATTTAGCATTTTCATCTCTTGCTTGAATTCCATTTTCATTTCTTTTAAAATATTTTTACTTATTTGAGAGAGAGAGAGAGAGAGAGAGAGAGAGAGAGAGAGAGAGAGAGAGAGGCAGATAGAATGAGTATGGGTGCATCAGGGCCCTTTACCACAACTCTAGATGTATGTACCACTTTGTGCATCTGGCTTTTATTTTGTGGAATTAAACCCAGGCCATCAGACTCTACAATCAAGTGCCTTTAACCACTTTGCTTCCTAGCTTCCCCCCCTTAAAATATTTATTGATTTATTTAAGAGAGAGAGAAGGAGGCAGCTAAAAAGAATAGGTATTCCAGGGCCTCCAGCCACTATAAAAGATCTCCAGATGCATGTACCACCTTGTGCATCTGGCTTTATGTGGATATTGGGGAATTGAGCCCACACCCCTTTAAAAATATTTTTATTTATTATTTGAGAGAGAGAAAAAAATGGCAGATAGAAAATGAGTATGTTATTTCTTGATTTGACCTTCTTTGTGTCTTGAAGATCATTCCTGCATTTGATTATGTCCTCATTGAGCTTGTTTCTTTGGCCTTGAAGCTCATTTAAAAAAAATATTTTCTTTATTTGCAAGCAGAGACAGATACAGAGACAGACACAAAGAGCATTCCAGGGTCTCCAGCCATTGCAAAGGAAATCCAGATGCATGCACCACTTTGTGCATCTGGCTTTATATGAGTATGGAGAATCAAACCCTAGGTCGTTAGCCTTTGCATGCAAGCACCCTAAAAACACCTTAAGTGCTAAGCTATCTCTTCAGCCCTCATTTATGTTTTGATTCTCCTCAAATTTCTTTAGCCTACTGTTGATCTCTTTTTGATTGATTTCATTACACCATCTGTGGAGTACTGTTGGTTGATTCTCTTTGGTTTCCTTAAGCCATCGGTTAAGTTGTTCTTACTGATTATCTTTCATTTCCTTCATCCACCCTCTGAGTTCATTTTGTTGCATTTCTTCTAGTTCATTGAGCCATCCTTTGATTTGTAATTTGAATTCTTTGTACCAGTTTTCTTCCATTTTCTTTAGCCATTCTTGGAATTCCTGTTTGATTACTCTTTGTCCATTTTCTTCCCTTCCACCAACCATTTGATCATGGTCTTTTAAAGTTTGTTTAAAATACTTGTTGAGATTTCATTTTGAGCTTCTATGTCTTGGGTTTCCTCTAAGCTTTCATTGAAGGCTTCCATTGTGAGACTAGTTAGTCTTGGTGGGGACCCCTTTGCTAGGTGTTGTGTATTGTTTGCTTTGTGTTGGAGTCTATCTAGCTCCAGATCATTTGTCTCACTTAGCATGCAGCAATGGTATCTCATGTGTAGCTTGTGTTGAGTGGCCTGGTCTAAATAGCTAATGGTGAGTGTGAGATTGAAGACACTGGATTGGGGTGAGTGCATTTGAATTTGAAGAGGGTCTGTTTTTCTGTGTGCCACTTCCTGGCATTTCTGGATAAGACCTTGGGAGGCCTGGCTTGCCTAGTGACCTGGCAAGCTGGGTGCTGATCTTCCATATCTATTTGCTATCTGGCTTTCTGGAGTGAGATCAGCTCCTTCAAGCTTCTCCTGGGACCTGAAGCTGGTACACAGTTGTTCTTTGCGTCAGCTCTTCTTTAGATAATATTTTTTTTGGCTGGGGAGGGGCGGTCTTGCAAAATGGGTGTGAGAAGTAGAAACCAGGTTGGTAGGCTGCTCACTGCGGACCTTCCCCTGACTGGTTCCCTCCCAGGTAGGTGCCCTAGAATGGCCTCTAGTCCTGGTGCACAAACCTGGTGTTCAGTCCTGTCTCCCAGTGGCATGCAGCCCTGCTTCCCTCTGACCTTCCACTGGTTTGTTTCCTTCCATGGAGGCACCCTGAAATGTCTTCTGGTTTTTAATGTTTAATCTGCTGTTACCCTGCTGGGTTTGCCTTTTTAGGTGACTGGGTGCTTCTCTCTTACTGCTTTCAATATATTTTCATTATACTGTATCTAATAGAGTGACTACAATATGGCAAGCAGAAGTTATTTTCTGGTCTTGTTTGTTTGGTGATCTAAATGCCTCCTGTATTTGTATTGGCATCTGTTTCCCCATTTGGGGGAAATTTCCTTCTACAGCTTGGTTGAAAATAATTATTATGCCTTTAGATTGGCATACTTCTCCTTCCTCTATACCTTGAAGTCTTAAGCTTGATCTCTTCATAGTGTCCCAAATGACTTGAAATTCCCACTCATCCCTTCTTATTAATGTGTTTGTCTCTTTGTCAGGAACTTCTAGACCTGAAACCTTTTATGAAACTCCTTATTTCATTAAGTTGATGTCTTCTGTTCATCAGAAGTTAGTTTTCTTTGATTCCTTCTTTTATTTCTTTGAACATACTTATAATTCTTTTGAACTTTCTGGCATTTTATCTATTTCAGTGTCACTAGAAGTCAGTTCTGTTGGATTTATGATTTTTGGAGGAATTATATTGTCTTGATTTTTCTGTTTCTTGTATTATTTCATAGAAATTTTGCATCTCAAGCGATTTCAATTGCTTGTATTTTCGAGTTATCTGCTGTGTTCTTATGTATGTAAATAAGAAATTATATCTTCAGAATAGGAGTTCAAAGTACCAGATGTAGCTTCTATATTACTCCCAGAATAACAGCAAAAGTGATCTAAGCTGTTGGACATGCCTGCCTTTGGGGTGGCTTCTATCTCATTTATGTTGAATGTGAAGCTGTTTCCCTCTTTAGTACACTGTAGGCTTGCCTCAGCGGGTTAGAACAATGTGCAGTTCAGATCAGCTGTACTTATTGCTGAGTGGGGGAGGGATGCTGCAAGTAAGGGAAGAGGTGGCTCTGATCACATAGAGCCATGAGAGCTCCAGTGGTTCCTGGTGCTTCCTTATTGGGGAGGGAAGGGTGTGGAACATTCTCTGAAGTTGCCCAGCTAGACCCTGTTGGCTTCTCCTTAAGGTTTTTCAACTTTTCAAGGCTGGTGTGAGTAAAGAATTCCTTCTTGATCTCATAATCTTGATTATAGATTAAAAAAAATTGTATTTGTTTGCAAGCAGAGAGATATAGAAAAGAGACAGAAAGAATGGATGAGCCAGGACCTCCAGCTGCTGCAAAAGAACTCAAGATGCATGTACCACTTTGTATATCTGGATTTATGTGGGCACTGGGGAATCGAACTCCATTCATTAGCCTTTGCAGGCAAACACCTTAACCACTAAGCCATCTCTCCAGTTTTTTTTTCCAATTTTTTTATTGACAGCTTCCATAATTACAGATAATAACCCATGCTAATTCTCCCTCTCTCCCCACTTTCCTCTTTGAAACTCTACTCTCCATCATACCCCTTCTACCCTCACAATCAGTCTCTTTTATTTTGATGTCCTCTTCTTTTCCTCCTATTATGATGGTCTTGTGTAGGTAGTGTCAGGTACTACAAGGACATGGAGTACATGATCTTATAGTATGTCCCTATGAGTTTTTGAATTTCTCTGTTATCTGTTGTGATGGTACATTTTTCTCCTCTAACTTTATTAATTTGTGTCTCTTCTCTCTTTCTTTTGGTCGGATTTGCTAAGGGTTTTTCAATGTGGTTTATTCCTTCAAAGAACCAGTGTTTTGTTTCATTGGTTCTTTGGATTTTTTTGTTGTTTCTACTTCATTAATATCTGCCCTAATCTTTACTATTTCGTCTAATCTATTGATTTTTGGTTTGCCTTGTTCTTTTTACAAGGCCTTAAGGTGAAGCATGAAGTTGTTTACTTGCAGCCTTTGTAATTTCTTAACATAGGCACTTAAAGCAATAAATTTCCCTTTAGGACTGCCTTCATTGTGTCCCAAAAGTTTTGGTTTGTATTCTCATTATCATGTGATCCTATGATTTTTTGATTTCCTTCTTGATTTCTTCATTGACCCATTTATCATTTAGTAGTGCATTGTTTAGTTTCCATGATTTTGTGTATACTCTGTAGCTTTTCTTGCTATTGATTTATAGTGTATTCCCATTATGATCAGATAGCTTGCAAGAAATCATTTCAATTTTCATGTAATTGTTAAGATTTGCTTTGTGTTCCAATATATGGTCTATTTTAGAGAATGTTTCATGTGTGCTGAAAAGAATGTGTATTCTGCAGCATTTGGGTGAAACATTCTATAAGTATCAGTTAGGTCCATTTGTTCTAGTATCTCATTTAATCCCGATACATCTCTGTTTACTTTTTGCCAGGATGACCTGTCAGTTGATGAGAATGGGGTGTTGAAGACACCCACTACCACTGTGTTTGGTGTTATCTGTGACCTTCATTCTCATATGTTTGTTTGATGACATTGGGAGCCCCCATGTTAAGTACATATACATTTAGGATTGTAATGTCCTTGTATTGGAGTGTTCCTTTAATCTGTATAAAGTGACCTTCCTTATCTTTCCAAACTAAGGTTGGCCTGAAGTCTACCCTGTCAGGATATTAGGATAGCAACACTTATTTGTTTTCTAGGCCCATTTGCTTTAAATACTGTTTTCCAACCTTTCACCCTAAGAGAGTGTCCATCTTTTGTGGAAAGGTGAGTTTCTTGAAGGCAACAAATAGAAGGATTCTGCTTTTTAACCCATTCTGCACACCTGTGTCTTTTGGTTGGAGCACAGAGAGCATTGATAGTAAGAGTTATTATTGAAAGGTGTGTGTTTATTTTTGCCATTTTTCTTATTTTGTAGTTCTTCCAGTTTTACCTTTGCTCTCTCATATTAACTAGTAATCAAGGTTTTTTATGTGTGAGCTTCTCTTTCTCTTCAGCATGGAGGATTCTTTCAAGTATTTTCTATCGAGCTGGTTTGGTGTTGTTCATTATTCCTTTAGCCTATTTTTGTTATGGAATGTCCTTATTTCTCTGTCTATTTGAATGGATAACTTCAGGATAAAGTAACCTTGGTTGACAGTTGTTATCTTTTAGAACTTGGAATATATCATTCCAAGCCCTTCTGGCTTTTTAAGTTTGTGTTGAGTGATCTTTTATCCTGATGGGCTTGCCTGTGTATGGTGACTTGATTTTTCTCTCTAACTGCTTTCAATATATTTTCTTTGGTTTGTGGGTTGTATAGTTGAATTATAATATGATGGGGAGAGGTTCTTTCTTGATTTTGTCTGTTTGGTATTCTATAGGCTTCCTGTATCTATATTGGCATCACTTTCCCTACTTGGGGAAGTTTTCTTCTACAGTTTTGTTGAAGACAGCTGTTACGTCTTTGGAGTGCATTTCTTCTCCTCCTACTATGCCCTGAGTTCTTAGTTTTGATCTTTTCATACTGTCCTGAATATCTTGAAATTCCCATTCCTGCCTTCCTATTAGTTTGTCTTTTTCTTTGTTGGACTGTATTAGCTCTGCCACCTAACTAGTGTAGATATTCTGTCCTCTCCTTCATTCGTTCCACTGATGAGACTTTCTAGAGAGTTTTCTGTTTGATTTGCTCTGTTTTTTAATTTCTAATATTTCTGATTAGTTTTTTTATTATTTCTATTTTCTTACTCATGTTTTATATTTAACTACTTATTTCATTAAGTTGGTTTCCTGTGTTCTCTTGGGATTCCTTCAGGAGTTGGTTTTCTTCGTTATTTTCTCCAAACATAGATAAAATCATTGTTTTTGAAATCTTTGCCAGGCATTTCATCTATCTGTTTCATCTTGTAGTCTCACTGTAGGTAATTTCTGATGGATTTATAATTTTTGGTGGGATTGTATAGTATTGATTTTTTTGTGTTTCTTGTATTATAATGTAGGGATTTTTCCATCTTCAGTTAATTTAATGCTTGGGTTTTCTGATTATCTGCAGTGTTCTTAGCTGTGTAGATCCGACTTTATATACCTTCAGTATAGGAGTTTAAGGTGCCAGGTGTAACTCTTGGACTCCAAGAGAAACAGAAGTGACCCTAGGTGTTGAGTTTTCCTGCTATTCAAATCTTGTAGTAGGCCGGGTGAAGCAAATTACTGGCAAATTCCAAAATTCAACTGAGCAAGATAGACATTCAATCAAAACCAGCCCAGAGTATTTACCCTAGCGTGGGGATTAAAATGAACAGATAATCTAGTAAAGCCAAAGTCCCTAATGGTGTGTGTTGCCATACCCTTAATCCTGTCAACTAGGAGGTTGAGATTTGTAGTCTGAAATGGGTTCCAAGTCAGTCCCTGCCCCCAGTCGTGACTTAAGAAAAAGACATCCTAAAAATCAGGAAATGTTAAAGGCAGCAATAGGCAACACCAATATACAGCTTATTTGAGAAGGGTAAAGCCAACCAAATATATCATTCAAATGTAATACATAACCTTTCCTGACATGAAAAGAGAGATAAGCATTTCCAGTGCAGGCCTATGTATCTTGGTTTGTATATGCAGGACCTATTACCTTTGAGATAGCTTCCCATCTCACCAGTGCTGAGTGCCCATCTTGATCCCTCTCGGTGCTGAGTGGCCAGGGGTTAAAGTTCTTCAGACATTCATGGCCCTGACGATTGGGGAATGCGAGACTTAGCAAGGTGCCTTGAATTGTACTGGAGCTGCTTGGCTGGTCCTGTTTGTATTCTCATTCAATAGCTACTCATCTGGTCTCTGCTGACTTCTTCAGGTTTCTTGACTTGTGAGGAGGCTGATATGTGTGGAAAATCCCCACACAGTTTCTGCTCCTTCCGCTCTGTGTAGCCGGCTGGGTGGGCTCACAGATTGGGGCTGCTGGTGCCCCGGCAGGATTCTTGCCGGTTTCTTCCTTTCTGGAAGATCTTGGTCTCTCCTGCTTCTCTGCTGTGGTTAATAATAACTTAGACATCTTCACTTTTCAATCGAATAGTGCATTTTGCTGTATTCATTTCCCTCCTGGGCCACCATCTTATCCGGGAGTTCCTTCAGGTTTTTTTTTTTTTTTTTTTTTTAGGTAAGATTTCACCCTAGCCTAGGCTGACCTAGAATTCACTATGAAGTCTTAGGACAGCCTTGAACTCACAGTGATCCTCCTACCTCTGCCTCTCAAGTGCTAGTATTAAAGGCATGTGCCACCATGCCCAGCATTCCTCCAGTTCTTGATTATAGATTTTAATGTACTATAATTCTGTGCTTTATCTGCCATACTTCTTTTTATACTTTGCAATACTTCAGGGTAGCTTAAAAGCTAATTAAAATACCATTTATATGTTGTTTTATATTTATGTAAAATTATTTCTAATAAAAGTCATTAGTGTAATATGGTTTGTTTTTTTTTTAAGGGTCTGGACAAATCCTTGTGAGAGAAACAGGTTGTATGGAAGTTCTGTTACATTTGTTCAGGTGAGTAAGCACAATTTCTTATTATTAATTGCTTAAAACATTAATGCATTTATAATAATTTGCTGCCTTTTCTTTTTAATCTAATAGGACAGTTCTTTCAAAATGTGAGTTGAATTTGCCAGATAATGATTTCCAGAGTTATCAGTTGTGGTCTTCAGTGTGCAGTACTCTTTGTGCTTGTGTCAACAATCCTCAGAATGGTAATTATCTCATATATTTAAATATAACTAAAAACAAACAAGCAAAAAACCAGCACTCAGCAGGCTGAGGTAGGAGAATTACTTTGAGTTAAAGACTACATAGTGAATTCTAGGTCAGCCTTGCCTAGAGTTGAGACCCTACCTTGAACAACCAAAAAAAAAAAAAAGCATTTTATAGATGTCAAATTAAAAAGTGATTGATTTCCTCCTTTCAGATGAGAATCAAATGTTTTGCTGTTCACTCTTTCCACATGCTAATGAGTGGCTATTGAAGTGCATAAAACCTGAGATAATTCGCCCTCTGTGCCCATTTCTTGGATTTACACTTGCAAATAACAGTAAGTATTCATTATTTGCTGGATCATCCTTAACGAAACATATTTCAAAGCATAACAGAAGCCTATTCAATTCACTATTTTATGAATTGAATTAACAAATTCGTCTTCTTCATGTAATTTGAGTTATCTGGTATCTATTTACACTCAGAAGAAACAAGGACTAAGAAGATGGATCAGTGGTAAAATGTGTGCATGGAAGCATGAGAACTTAAGTTCAGACCTCAGCACTCACATAAAAACTCAATGTGCTCATACACCTGGAATCTCAGTGCTTAGGAGGGGGAGACAGGAAGACTTCTGGAGTTGATTGGTTAGTAAGTTTAGTGGAATCATTGAGCTCCAGCTTCAGTGAGAAATTCTGTCTCAAAAATAAGGTAGAAGCTGGTTGTGGTGGCACACGCCTTTAATCCCAGCCCTCAGGAGGCAGAGGTAGGAGGATCACCATGAGTTCAAGGCCACCCTGAGATTACATAGTGAATTCCAGGTCAGCCTGGACTAGAGTGAGACCCAACCTCGTAAAACCAAAAAAAAAAAAAAGGTGGAAGGCTAGAGATGGTTCAGTGGTCCTTAAAGGTGCTTCCTTGCAAAGTCTGCCAATTAGCCTTGGCCCACAGATACACATGTACACACAAATAAATAAAAATGTTTTTACTAATTTGCAAGCAGAGAGAAAAAGAGAATATGAGGTGGGGATGGGCACACCAGGGCTTCCAGCTGCTGCAGATGAACTCCAGACATATTGCCACTCTGTGCATCTGGCTTTATATGAGTACCGAGCCGGGCCATCAGGTTTTGCAAGCAAGTGCCTTTACCTACCGAGCCATCTTGCCAACCCCAATAAAAACATTTTTAAAAATAAGTTGGAGAGTGAATAAGGAAGATAACTAACATTGACCTCTGGCTCTGACACACATGCATACTGTTGCAGTCAGGTTTGCATTCCTGGCAGAAAGCACCCAACCAAGAGCAGCTTGTGGGAAATAAAGGTTTATTTTGGCCTATAGACTTGAGGGGAAGCTCCATCATGGCAGGGGAAAACGATGGCATGAGTAGAGGCTGTTCATCACCTCCTGGCCAATATTAAGAGCAGCAGGAGAGTTTGCCAAACACTGGCAAGGGGAAACTGGCTATAATATCCATAAGCCTGCTCCCAACAATACACTGCCTCCAGGAGGCATTAAGACCCGAACCTCCATCAGCTAGAAACCTAAGCATTCAGAACACCTAAGTATATGGGGGATACCTGAATCAATCCACCACGTTCCACCCCTGCCCCCATAAACTGATAACCATGCATGATGTAAACGGCAATGCATTCGGTCCAGCCTTAAAAGTCCCCATAGTTTTTATCAATCCTAATAATGCTCAAACATCCCCATAATCCCAAAATCTTTTTTTTTGTTTATTTTTATTTATTTATTTGAGAGCAACAGACAGAGAAAGAAAGAGGCAGAGAGAGGGGGAGAGAGAGAGAGGGAGAATGGGCGCGCCAGGGCCTCCAGCCACTGCAAACAAACTCCAGACGCATGTGCCCCTTGTGCATCTGGTTAACGTGGGACCTGGGGAATCAAGCCTCGAACCGGGATCCTTAGGCTTCACAGGCAAGCGCCTAACCGCTAAGCCATCTCTCCAGCCCCCAAAATCTTTTAACTGAGCCATAACACCAAAAAAATCCCCCCAAAACACATAATGGTAGAGAATAAACACTCATACTTCAAAAGATGGCATTAGGCATAGCAAAGAAATATTTGACCAATACAAGATTTAAACAAGGCAAACATCAAACTCTGTAGCTCAAAATCCAACAACTAGAGTCAGTGACAAATCTCCATGTTTGATAATTCTAATCAGCAACAAGCCTCTGAAGTTCTAATTTTGCCCCTTAAGCTAGGCTACTCACAGTGCTTCATCCAGGGCCGGCAGCTCTCCCTAGCAGCTGTCTCATGGTCTTGGCATCTTCAGTGGGTCTCCATTGCAACCCACAGCCCATTCTCATGGCTCAATCGAGTCTCCAATTCAGGCAATCCAGCAAACCTGCTTCACACTGCTGGTTCCAAAACACAAAAATGTTTTGCAAACTCAATGACCTTTATTTCCTACATCTTTTATACTCCATAATACCAGGTGGGTGCCAATTTGTTAATCTAGGGGGGAATAAAGCAGACTTTGAAGAACTCTTTCAGCATTCAGGCCTCTTCAAAAGACTGAATTCAGCCAGGTATGGTGGTGCACACCTTTAATCCCAGCACTCTGGAAGCAGAGGTAGGAGGATCACTGTGAGTTCAAGGCCACCCTAAGACTACATAGTGAATTTCAGGTCAGCCTGAGATAGAGTGAGACCCTACCTTGAAAAACAAAACAAACAGACAAAAGACTGAATTCTTTCTGTTGTCCCAATCTCAATGGTTGTAATCTTTCAATTGCAACTTAAAGGGCAGAAGTTTCAGCCCCAAAATTTCATTTTTTTCTGTGCCATATCCTTCTGCTTAGAACCAGTCCATTTATACACAATGCAACCCTGCACTAATTCTCAGAACACAGGCATAATAGCAAGCTTCTCACACCAACTGCTTCTAGATCAGTCTAGGCAAAGCGGTTTCTCAACCTCACAAGCCAAACCTCACAGTCCATAGTTCTTACTGCATTTAGGAGCTCTTTCAACTCTGACCAGAATGGTCCATCAAGGCATAATTATAGCACTGTAAGGCATCTCTTAGGCTAAAATTTGAAATCCTTTCACTTCCTCTGGAAAATCAGCTCTAGGCTGGAGAGATGGCTTAGCGGTTAAGTGCTTGCCTGTGAAGCCTAAGGACGCCAGTTCAAGGCTTGATTCCCCAGGACCCATGTAAGCCAGATGCACAAGGGGGCGTACGCAGTTTGCAGTAGCTGGGAAGCCCTGGTGCGCCCATTCTCTCTTTCGCTCTCTGCCTCTTTCTCTCTCTGTTGCTCTCAAATAAAAATAAACAAACAAAAAAAAATTAAAAAAAAAAAAAGAAAAAGAAAATCAGCTCCAGAAGACCAAAAGCCACCTAGTCAAGTATCTAGCAGCAATGATATCACTCTCAGTACCAACTTTGCTGTTGGAGTCATGTTAACATTGCTGGCAGAAATCACCCAACCAAGAGCACCTTGTGAGGAAAAAAAAAGGGTTCATTTTAGCTTACAGACTTGAGAGGAAGCTCCATGATGGCATGGGAAAACAATGGCATCAGCAAAGGGTGGATATCACTTCCTGGCCAACATCATGTACATATGTGTATCTACATGTACACATTCCACACACATGCAAATGAAAAAAAAAATCTTGCTGGTGGTAGCTGCATACATTTTGGGGGAGTATGGGTTGAAAGAAGGGTTTTTATGTAGCCTAGGCTTACCTAGATCTCATTGTATAGCTGAAGATAACCTTAAACTCCTGAGCTGGGCATGGTGGCATATACCTTTAATCCTAACATGGTAAGGCAGAGATAGGAAGACTGATGTGAGTTCAAGCCCACTCTGAGACAACATAGTGAATTCCAGGTCAGCCTGAGCTACAGTAAGAACTTACCTTGAATGAACAAAAAACAAACAAGAAAAAGCATTGTCACCTGAGTCTCTTCCTCTCACCTCCCAAATACTGAGATTAGCATTTGCTACCATTTCTGGTTTACAGCAGCATTTTTTTTGTTTTTTTAGGTAGAGTCTCACTCTAGCTCAGGCTGACCTGGAATTCACTATGTAATCTCAGGGTAGCCTCAAACTCACAGCAATCCTACCACCACCTTCCAAGTGCTGGGATTAAAGGTGTCCACCACCATGCCCGGCAGCATTTTTTTTTTTATTTTAAAGAGAGAGCAAGTGAGAGAGGGAGAAAATTGGTGCACCAAGGCCTCAGCCACTGCAGTCTAACTCCAGACACTTGTGCCACCTAGTGTGCATATGTGACCTTGAAGTTGTGTCACCTTTTTGCATATGGCTTATGTGAGATCTGGGTACTTAGGCTTTGCAGGCAAGAGTCTTAACTGCTAAACCATCTCTCCAGCCCTGCAGCTACTTTTTAATCTCCCTAGATATTTTCATGAAACAGAGGAATGAGATAGCAAAAGAGTATATAATCTGACCACAGTGAAATTAAATTAGAAATTAACAAAATTAGAGCTGAAGAGATGGCTCAGTGGTTAAGGTGTTTGCCTACAGTGCTTAATCATCCAGGTTTGATTCTCAGATGCACAAAGTGATACATGTGTCTGGAGTTTGTTTACAGTGGCTAGAGGTCCTGGCATGCCCATTCTCTCTATATATCTGCCTCTCTTTCTCTTAATGAATGAATAAATAAATATTTAAAAATGCTAAAAAAGAGGATAATAAAGGAATTGAGAAATAATTTTATGCCATGAAATTTGACAACTTTGAATTGGACAATTATTTATTATTTATTTTTTTATTGACAACTTCCATAACTGTAGACAATAACCCATGGTAATTCCCTCCCTTCCACTTTTCCCTTTGAAACTCCACTCTCTATCATACTCCTTCCCCCTCTAAATCACTCTCTCTTTTATTTTGATATCATCATCTTTTCCTCCTATTATGATGGTCTTGTGTAGGTAGTGTCAGGCAGTGTGAGGTCATGGATATCCAGGCCATTTTGTGTCTGGAGGAGCATGTTGTAAGGAGTCCTACCATTCCTTTGCTTCTTACATTCTTTCTGCCACCTCTTCCGCAATGGACCCTGAGCCATGGAAGTTGTGATACAGATATTTCAATGGTGAGCACTCCTCTGTTACTTCTTCTCAGCACCATGGTACCTTCTGAGTCATCTCAAGGTCATTGCCATCTGAAAAGAGAAAGTTCTCTAACCAAAAGTGAGAGTAGCATTACCATAAGGGTATGAACATTAAGTGTTAAGTTAAGAAGTTAATTAAGAAGTGCTTAGTATATAGTTAGCCAGACACCAGCACATGTTACTAGGTCTCATGACTACCCCCTGTTTTAGGTTTTCAGTATCAGGGATGTATTCTCTCCCATGGATTGGGCCTCCAGTCCAATTGGAGGGCACTTGGTTTCCCCCATAACAGATGTGCCACTATTGCATCCCTTGGCTCATTTGTACTGGCTGGCCAAACTTAAGACTTGCAGTGTCCACTGTTGAGTATCTTCACTGGTGATTTCTCTCTCCCATTGAACTGCATGCAGTATGGCTTTTCCCAGCTATCTGTCATCTGGTCTACATGGAGGTTTTCAGCTCAGTTCCAGCAGGGTTTCTCAGTGACCTTGCAGCCCAAGTATGTGGAGTCTTCAGCAATAAAGTCTTACCATTTATTCCTGTTGGGAAACCAAGGGCCTCAGCAATGGCCTGTAATGCTTTGGGGGCATCAGGGACCTCTCTGGCCAACAACTCACTGGAAGTCCTGGCCAACGACATCCCTGACACTGAAAATTTTCTAGTAATAATCTATGGCTCCTGTGTGTTCCATTGTCCAAAAAAGTAGGTTTCCATATGACTTATTTGTATCCTCTTAGATTTTGATTAGCCCTCCAAAACACGCTCAAAAATATTCTAGTGTCTTTTTTCTTATTTTTGGGGGGGGGAGTTAGGTAGGATCTCGGTCTAGCACAGGCTAACGTGGAATTCACTATATAATGACAGACTGGCCTTAAACTCACAGTGATCCTCTTAACTCTGCCTCCCAAGTGCTGAGATTGAAGGTGTTTACCACCATGCCAGGCATGTTTGGGTTTTTATTTGTTTTGCTTGTTTCTTTTTTTTTAAATTTAAATCATTTTTATTTATTTATTTGAGAGTGACAGACAGACAGAGAGAGGGAGGGAGGGAGGGAGAATGGATGGGTGCGCCAGGCCCTCCAGCCACTGCAAACGAACTCCAGGCATGTGCATCTGGCTAATGTGGGTCCTGGGAAATTAAGCCTCAAAAACTGGGTCCTTAGGCTTCACAGGCAAGCATTTAACCACTAAACCATCTCTCCAGCCCTTGTTTTTTTTTTTGGTTTTTTTTTCCAAGATGGAGAATATAGCCTTGGTTGGCTTTGAACTAACTCTGTAGTTGAAACTGGTCTTCAACTCTGATCCTCCTGATTCTACCTCCTGCGTGCTAAGATTACAAATGTGTGTCACTGTGGTGGTTTGATTCAGGTGTCGCCCATAAACTTAGATGGTCTGAATGCTAGGTTCCCCAGCTGATGGTAATTGGAAATTAAAGCCTCCTGTCAGCGGTGTATTGTTGAGGGTGGACTTATGGATGTTATAGCCAGTTTCCCCATGCCAGTGTTTGGCATACTATACTGTTGCTGTGGTCCATCTGTTGTTGGCCAGGAGGTTTGATGTCCACCTTCTGCTCATGCCATCATTTTCCTCTGCCATGATGGAGCTTTTGCTCAAGTCTGTAACCCCAAAGATGCTCTTGATCAGGTGGTTTCTGACATTAATGCAAAACTGGCTGCAGCAGTACAGTTGGTACTGAGGAGTGGTGTCATTTGTTGCTAGACACCTGACTGTGGCTTTAGCCTTTTGGAGCTCATTTTGAAGAGAAATGTGGAAGGATTTGAAACCTTGGCCTAAGAGATGACCTGCAGTGCTGTAAGTACAGCTTGATGGACTATTCTGGTCAGAGTAGAAAGACCTGAATGCAGTTAGGACTATGGACTATGAGGTTCAGCTTATGAAGGTAAGAAAGAGGTTTGCCTGGGCTGGGCTAGAAGAAGTTGGTGTGAGAGGCTTGCTATTATGCCTGTGTCTTGAGAACTTATGCAGGGTTGCATTGTGTATAAATTGACTGGTGTAAGCCAAGGATTATGGCACAGAAAAAATGAAATCTTTGGGTCAAAAGTGTTGTCTGTTAAGCTGCAATTGAGAGATTACAACCTTTGATATTGGGCCAGCTGACCTGCACTGGGGCAACAGGAAGAATGTAAACTCTTTTGAAGGGGCCTGAGTGCTCAAGGGGTGTCCTGTTCTTTCAAAGTCTGACTTATTCCCCTCTGAATTAACAAATTGGCACCCCACTTGCAAATGTGGAGTATAAGAAATGTAGGAAAGAGAGGTTCATTGAGTCGCAACATAGTCTTTTTTTTGGAACTGGCCATGGGCAGTGTGTAGCAGGTTTGCTGGATGCCTGCATGGAGACCCGATGAGCCATGAGGATGAACCGTGGGTTGTAGTAGAGACCTAGTGGAGATGCTGGGACCACGAGAGGGCTGCTAAGAAGAGCTGTTGACCCAGATGAAGTTTTCCAGGACTGTGAGTAGCCTAAGTGGAGGGGGTGGGATTGGAACTCCAGAGACTTGTCTCTGGTTAGAACTTGGAGAATTTTCACTGACTAGAGTTGTTGGACTTGTAGCTACATAGTTTTATGTTTTTTTCTGTTTAAATCTTGTTTTGGTTGAATATTTCTTTGTACATGCTAGATAAGTACTCTACTAACTGAGTTACACCCCAAGCTCTAAATACAAAAATACTTAACAAAATATTTAAAAAGCAAGCTGGGTATGGTAGCCCAAGTTCTGTAGTCTAGACACCTATAATCAGTAATGGGAAGCTGAAGCAAGATGATTGCCATGAGTTTGAAGCCATCTTGGTCTATATAATAAGTTCCAGGCTGGACTTGGCTACTAAAGTGAGACATTTTATCAAAAAATTATTTTAACTGGGCGTGGTGGCACACGCCTTTAATCCCAGCACTTGGGAGGCAGAGGTAGGAGGATAGCTGTGAGTTCGAGGCCACTCTGGGACTCCATAATGAATCCCAGGTCAGCCTGGGCTAGATTGAGACCCTACCTTGAAAAACCAAAAAAAAAAAAAAAAAATTATTTTCAGGACTGGAGAGACAACTGCAGTTAAGGTATTTGTTAGCAAAGCCAAAGGATTCAGGTTCAATTCCCCAGTACCCATGTAAAGCCAGATGTACAAGGTGGCACATGAGTCTGGAGTTCATTTGCAGTGACTGAAGAATCTGGCATGCCCATTCTCTCTCTCTGCCTCTTCCTTCTCTCTCTCTCTCTCTCAAATAAATAAAGTACTTTTTAGAATTATTTTTAAATCTAACTAAATGGAGAAATGATGGTACATTATGACAATGTGGCCTGTTCCAGGAGTACAAGATTGGTTTAACATAAAGTTCATCATATTCACTAGAACAAAAATGTCCATAGTAATGTCAGTAGTAACATGAAAAGTATTACACATAATGAAACATATAGGCATAACAAAACTTCTTGATGAAGTAGGATTGGAAGGAAACTTAAACTGATTTTAAAAAGCTATACATATTTTTGCATTGTAACAATGGTGAAAGATTTAATACTTCATCTCAAGACTAGAAAAAGACAAGTACTGATATTGTCACTTTTTTAAAAGGTTTTTTTTTTTTTCTTTTTTTTTTTTGAGGTAGGGTCTCACTGACCTGGAATTCACTATATAGTCTCAGGGTGGCCTCGAACTCATGGCAGTCCTCCTACCTCTGCCTTCCAAGTGTTGGGATTAGTCATGCGTCACCACACCTGGCCACTTTTTTAAAAAGTATTTTTTATTTCTTTTAATTAAAAATATTGATTTTTATTTATTTACTTGAGAATGACAGAGAGAAAGAGAGAGAATGGGTGCACCAGGGCCTCTAGCCACTGCAAATGAGCTACAGATGCATGTGTTACCTTGTGCATCTGGCTTATGTGGGTCTTGGAGAATCAAGCCTTGAACTGGGGTCCTTAGGCTTTATAGGCAAGCATTTAACCACTAAGCCATCTCTCCAGCCCTGGCCACTTTTTAATTTAACATTTTTACTGAATGTCCTAGCTAATGGAATTTCATTTTATTTATTTTTTCTTGCTTTAGAGATTGAAAAGAAAGAAGAAACGCTCTCTCTCTCTCTCTTTTTTTTATTTTTCAAGGTAGGGTCTCGCTCTAGCTCAGGCTGACCTAGAATTCACTGTGTAGTCTCAGAGTGGCCTTGAATGCATAGCAGGTTTTTCCCTTCATCTCCCATGTGTTGGGATTAAAGGCATGCACCACCTGCCTGGCAGAAGAAATGTTTTTCCATAAATGGCATGATGTTGTATGTACAAAATCCAAAGAAGAGACTATATAAATAATGGTGGATCTTAGGAAGATTGTAGAATATAAGGCTATATACAAAATCATTCATGTTTTTATATAATCTCAATAAATTAATTGAAAACTCAAACTTTTTTTTTTTTTTTTGGTTTTTCAAGGTAGGGTCTCACTCTAGCCCAAGCTGATCTGGGATTCACTATGGAGTCTCAGGGTGGCCTTGAACTCATGACGACCCTCCTACCTCTGCCTCTTAAGTGCTGGGATTAAAGGCATATGCCACCACACCTGGCTTCAAACTATTATTTTTAATCATATTAAAACTAACTACAATCTTCTCCTTGTCCACGTACCTGCGATGGACCAGGCTGAGGAGTCGTCCTTGGGCGACAAAGGCGAAAAGGCTGGGGAATCAGAAGAGATGACCACCGGCCAACACAGAGGGAATCGGGAGGAGACTGACGGGGATAGAGATGCGGACAAGGAAGCGGCGTCTGAGGAAGGCAAGCTCAAGAGTCAGGATGTCTGGGATTTAACAGCAGCTGAAAGGAAGACACATCATTACTTCTGCAGCAAAACAACTGAGAATCAGGTAGGAGGATCGTCATGAGTTCGAGGCCACCCTGAGACTCTATAGTGAATTCCAGGTCAGCCTGGGCTACAGTGAGACCCTACCTCGAAAAACAAAAATAAATACATAAATAAATAAAAATGTTGAAAGTTAAAAAAAAACCTGAAAATTGATACCAAAGAAAAGAAGGAGAAGAAACAGAAAGTGGATGAAGACGAGATTCAGAAGATGCAAATCCTGGTTTCTTCCTTTTCTGAGGAGCAGCTGAACCATTACGAAATGTATCGCCGGTCAGCTTTTCCCAAGGCAGTCATTAAAAGGCTGATCCAGTCCATCACTGGCACCACTGTGTCCCAGAATGTGGTGATTGCCATGTCTGGTATTCCCAAGGTTTTCATTGGGGAGGTGGTGGAAGAAGCCCTGGATGTGTGTGAGAAGTGGGGAGAGATGCCACCATTACAGCCCAAACACATGAGGGAGGCTGTCCAGAGGTTGAAGTTGAAAGGGCAAATCCCCAACTCAAAGCACAAAAAAATCATCATCTTCTAGTTCCACACCTTCAAAGGCCCAGTGCCAACAAGTCCTGGTTCCAGGCTTTCCTCAGTGAGGTCTGCATTGGTGGCTTTAGTGTCAGGACTTCAAGGAGCCATGAGAGCAATTTTAATGTCTTCACCACACCTGTTCCAGATTTGCCCTCATTACATCCTGGAACCTCACAGAGCATTCTGAGGTATTTCACTGTCTTGACCAGCTGGAAGGAGAAAGGTGTGTGAACCTGTAATGTCTTCTGGAAGGGAAGATATTCAAAGAGAAAAATAACCTGGGAGAACCTGAAGGGTTTCACATGGAGCCTAGAATTGTTGAGACTTAGCTTGTTTCGTCTTATCTCTGGTTTCAAGTGGAAGAAATAGCCAGAAACTATTACTAGTGATAGTCTACCAGGAAGGACACAGTGGTAACAGTAGTGGAATAAAACGGTCCTGTGGACCTTGGCAAGTGATCATTCAACTTCTCCATCTTGTGTGTGGACTCATTTTTGGGTAGCTGGTTGGAAAGGGGAGGCGGGGGGGGGAGTCATTCCATGTCCAAACAAAACTGATCTTGGCTTTTTAATGAAAATTTATGAGCCCTTCCAACATCCAATCCTGTAAGAACTATTAAATAACTCATGAAAAGAAAAAAAAAAAAACGGGCTGGAGAGATGACTTAGCTGTAAGGCTCATGCCTGCGAAGCCTAAGGACCCCGGTTTGATTCTCCAGGTCCCACGTTAGCCAGATGCACAAGAGGGCACATGTGTCTGGAGTTTGTTTGCAGTAGATAGTGGCCCTGGCATGCCCATTTCTCTCTCTCTCTCTGCCTCAAATAAATAAAAATCAATAAATCTTAAAAAAAAACTATGTGTGGTGGCTTATACTATAACCCCAGCCATGCTACTGTTTTTATAAAGGTTCGTGTATTAAAGGCTTAGCCCACATCCCTTGCTGCTACTTGGAGCTTATGAAATCTTTAGGAGGTTGGCTCTAATGCAATGAATTAGGATATTGAAGTGTGACCTTGAAGGGAATATTAGAACTCTGTCTCCTTCTTGTCTGTTCTTCCATTCCTACCAATAGGTGAGCATTTTCTTCTATAATGCAATCCCAGCATAGTGTTTCAGCCTTGTATAGGCCCAAAAGAAACAGAGCTAACTGGCCTTGACTGAAATCTCTGGAATCATAGCTCAAAAATAATACTTTCTTTTTCTTCTTCTTTTTTTTTTCTTCCAGGTAGCATTTCACTCTAGCCTCAGCTGACAGGTACTTAATATATAGTCCCAGGCTGGCCTTGAACTCACAGCAGTCCTCCTACCTCTGCCTCCCAAGTGCTGGAATTAAAGGTGTGAGCCACCGTGCTATGCTAAAACTGTCTTATTTATAAGTTTTTTTTTTAATCTCAAGTATTTGTCACTGTGGTGCAGTTGATGAATATAGTAAAATTTTGCTGAAATAATATAAATATGGGAAGAGGTATAATGTTCATTTTTTTTTTTTTTTTTTTTGGTTTTTCGAGGTAGAGTCTTACTCTATCTCAGGCTGTCCTAGAATTCACGATGTAGTCTCAACGTGGCCTCAAACTCTCAGAGATTCTCCTACCTCTTCCTCCCCAGTGCTAGGATTAAAGGCATGCGCCACCACACCTGGCTGAATTTTTCAGATTTGATATTATAAGAATATTGCTTCTTAAATTCATCTCTAGATTCTGGCATTCTAATTTGAAATCTCAGTAGGCATTGTTGAGCTGATTCTAAAAATTGTGTGGGAATTACAAAGAGTACTGCAAACTGTTTTGAAAAAGGATAAAATCATAGAAATTATATCATGATTTCAATACTTACTAACCAATATTATAAAATCATAGAAGTTATATTGTCTGATTTCAATACTTACTAACCAATATTCAAAAAAGTGTCGAATCGTGGGCTGGAGAGATAGCTTACTGGTTAAGGTGCTTGGTGGCAAAGCCAGTGGATCCAGTGTCAATTCCCCAGTATCCATGTAAAGCCAGATGCACAGAGTGGCACATATATCTGAAGTTAGTTTGCTTATAGCTAAGGCTCTGGCATGCCCATTCTTTTTCTCTCTCATAAGTAATTAATAAATAAAATATTTTTAAATTGTGGAATTGGAATATATGGACATACACGTATAGCAATATACAGAGCCTAGAAACAGACCCATAAGTATAGAGCTGTTTACCTTTGTGATTTGTATACATGTATGTGAGTTTGCGTGTGTTTGGAAGTTAGTATATGACCCCAAGGGTCAGTCCTCAACTTCCACCTTGCGACAGAATCTCTTGTTCCCCATTGCAAACACCAGCTGGATGTGGCTACACATGTCTGTAATCCCACTTCTGTGGGGAATGAAGACCAAAGAATCTCTGGGGTTCACAAACAAGTTCCGGAATCAATAAGAGACTCTGTCTCAAGAAAAAAAATGGTGGGTAAGTGATGGAGGGGGAGGACACCTGATATTTTCCTCCAATAGCCATAGATATGAGCACAAGGATGCCACACATTAGCACAAGAGGTGCTGAATCTGTGAATACATGGGCGCACAGCACACCACACTACATGCAAAATAAAAAAATGAAGGATAAACAAATATAAAAAGCATAAAGGGCTGGAGAGATGGTTTAGTGGTTAAGGCACTTGCCTGCAAAGCCAAAGGACCTAGGTTTGATTCCCCAGGACCCACTTAAGCCAGATGCACAAGGTGCACATGCATCTGGAGTTCATTTGCAGTGGCTGGAGGCCCTGGCATGCCCATTCTTTCTCTCCCTCCCTCTCAAATAAAAAAATATATTTTTTTAATGTGTGAAACTTTGAGCAAGGCGTGGTGGAACACGCCTTAAATCCCAGCACTTGGGAGGCAGATCGCTATGAGTTCATTGCCAGACTAGGACTACATAGTGACTCTACCTCGGAAAAAAAAAGGATGAAGACTGGAGAAATCAGTGTTAAAGGCACTTATTTGCAAAGCCTGATAGCCCAGGTTTGATGCCCCAGATACACAAAGTGGCATGTGTGTCTGAAATTTGTTTCCAGTGTTAAGAGGCCCTGATGTGCCTCAACTCACTCTCTTTCTGTCTCCCTCTTTCTTTGTGTCTCAAAATACTTAAGAAACATATCTGGTAAGGAACTTGTACTCAGAATATGTAAAGAACTGTTTGGTACATGGTACAATGGACTTGAGCACCCAGGATGCAGAGGTAAGAGGATCACCATGAGTTCAAGGTCACCCTGAGACTATTCCAGGAGGTCAGCCTTGGCTAGAGTGGGACCCTACCTTGAAAAACCAAAAAAAAAAAAAAGACAACGGCCTAGGTTTATAGCTTGTTAGTAGAGCCTGTGCCTCACAGCTATAAAGCCCTTAGATTCAATCCTGAGTACTTCAAAATGACAGTATTTAAATGGGCTAAACATTTAATCAGATATTTCACAAAGAAATGATGAATATTAAATAGGTGCTTACAGAATGTTCAAGATAATTAATCATCAAAGGAATCAAACAGAAAACCCATCCAAGTTACCACTATCCATCTAGTAGCATGGCTGAAAGTAAGAAAACTGGTACTGGCTGGGCATAGTGGTATACACGTTTAATCCCAGCACGTGGGAGGCAGAGTAGGAAGATCATCATGAGTTCACAGCTACCCTGAGACTAAATAGTGAGTTGCAGGTCAGTCTGGGCTAGAGTGAGACCCTCATAAAATAAAACAACAGCAACAACGAAAGACTGGTACTGTTAAATGTTAGGATGTGGAGCAGTTTGCACATTGCTTTAATAAATTGTTGATGCATAGCTATATTCAGGTGTTTATAAATATTGCTTCATATGCAAAGGAGTATATATCAGAATTCTGAAACTTGGGATTGCTTGCTGTGATTCCTTGACATTTCCTATTTTTTTTAGTTTTTTTAAAAATAAATTTTATTATTAATTTGAGAGAGTGGAAGAAGCAGAAAGAATGGACACACTAGGGCCTCTAGCCACTGCAAACAAACTCCAGACACATGAACCACCTTGTGTATCTGATCTTCATGGGCATTGGGGAATCGAGCCTGGGTCCTTAGGCTTCATAGGAAAGCACCTTAACCATTAAGCCATCTCTCCAGCCCCCCTTCTTTTAGTGACATTTGTGATCACAAATTTTATTAAAAGTGAGGACCATTAACATCTTTTAGCAAAAACCTAAGCAAAGCAGATCTTGGGCAGTAAGAGTCAAAGTATTATATAATGGTTCATTAAAAGTCTTTGCTTGGGGGACTAGAGGGATGGTTTAGCGGTTGAGGTGCTTGCCTGCAAAGCCAAGGGACCCAGGTTCTATTTCCCAGGACCCACATAAGCCACATGCACAAGGTGGCACATGTGTCTGGAGTTCATTTGCAGTGGCTGGATCCCCTGGTGCACCCATTCTCTGATGTTTCTCTCCCTCTCCAACTCGCTGTCTCGAATGAATGAATAAATAAATTTTAAAAAAAATCTTTGCTTGGGCTGGAGAGATGGCTTAATGGTAAGGTACTTGCCTGCAAAGCCAAACAACCCAGATTCAACTACCTAGTACCCATATGCACAAAACCAGATGCACAAGGTAGCATGTGTCTGGAGTTTGTTTGCAGTGGCTAGAGGCCTTGGTGTGCCCATTCTCTCTCTATCTTTCTCAAACAAATAATTTTTTTTTTAAAGTCTTTGCTTTTGAAGCTGGGATGTAGCACAGTTGGGAGAGTACTTGTTTAGCATTCAGGAAGCCTTGAGTAATCCCTAGCACCACATAAGCCAGGTATGGTGGTTCATGTGTGTGTGTAATCCTAGCACTGGGGATGTAGAGGCTGGAGGATAAAAAGTTCAAGTTCATCTTTAGTTATGTAGTAAATTTGAGGCAGCCTGGAATACATATGACCCTATCTCAAAAAAGTAAGCCTGAGGGCTGGATAGAAGGCCTAGGGGTTAAGCCTAAGGACCCACGTTCAATTCCCCAGTAGCCACATAAGCCAAAGGCAGAAAGTGGTGCATGCATCTGGAGTTCATTTGCAGTGGCTGGAATCTCTGGGAGGCCTGTTCTTTTGTTCTTTCCTTTTCCTTTTTTTTTTGATGTGGGATCTTGCTCTAGCCCAGGCTGACCTGGAATTCACTATGTAGTCTCAGGGTGACCTCTAACTCTCAGCAATCCTGCTGCTTCTGCCTCCTGACTGCTGGAATTAAAGGCATGTGCCACCATGCCTGGCTGAGCTCACACTTTTAAAAAAATTATTTATTTGAGAGAGAGAGAATGGGCAGCTGGATATCAGCTGAAAAACAGTTTAATAATAATCATTTATACTGTACATGGTGGCTCATGCTTTTAGTCACAGCACTTGGAAGGCAGAGGTAGGAGGATCACTGTGTGTTTGAAGCGCCAGCCAGAGACTATATAGTGAATTCCAGGTCAGCCTGGGCTACAGCGAGACTCTACCTCAAAAATATATATGTGTGTGTGTGTGTGTGTGTGTGTGTGTGTGTGTGTATGTATGTATACATACACACACATAATATCATTTACAAAATACACCAATTCTTATTAAATGAAATAAATATTTCCTGTACACAGTAAATCACTACATGTGGTTGTACTATGCCAGTGTTTATAAGTACTCTACCTGTGTATATGTAGATAGATATAGATATACATATATAAAAGTTTTGTCTTTTGAAGCAAGCCCAAAGACTGGCCTTTTTAAAAAAATACTAGACAGAGGGAGAGAATTGGTGTGCCTCCAACCTCTATAATCGAACTGGAGATGTGTGTGCTTCCTTGTGTGCATGTGCAACATCGCACACTTGCATCACTGTGTCTGGCTTACATGGGACCTAGAGAGTCAAACAAGGGTTCTTAGGCTTCATGGGCTAGCGCCTTAACTGCTAAGCCATCTCTTCAGCCCAAAAGTTGTAGTTTCAGTTCTTTAATTTTTGGATTTTTAGTAATTAAAATTTTTAAATGTTATATAGTGTTAAATAATTGAATGAAACCATATACCTGTCTTATTTGTGATATTAATAGTTCTACTGTTTTATTTCTTAAGCACATGTTCAGAAGTGCTTTGTATCTCTGGGTGGACTGGATATATTGTCTCACGTTCTTGTACAACTGGAATTGGATTCACACCAGAATGCTTCCAGTGTCAAGCTTGCAGTAATGGTGACTGCAGCACTCGATCAGTGTATCACTAATAACCGTGAGTGAAAATGCTTAGCAAATTTTCTACAATAGAATTTTGTTTGAGTTGAAAATGATGATTGTGGAAATGCTACATTAAACACTGTCATGGGGTAGATTTCCAGCTCCTCACAATAAAACAGAATCTTAGAAATTACCTAATCTAAAAGAAAAATTAGGGCTGGATGGCTGGCTGAGCGGTTAAGGCATTTGCTGCAAAGATAAAGGACCCAGGTTTGATTTCCCAGAACCCACATTAGCCAGATGTACAAGGTAGCACATGTGTCTGGAGTTCATTTGCAGTGGCTGGAGGCCCTAGCATACCCATTCTTTCTCTCTCTTGATGTCTGTCTCTCCTTCCCTCCCTCCCTCCTTCTCTCTGCCAAATAAATAACTAAATAAAAATTTTTTAAAAATGTAAAAAAGGGCTGGAGAGATGGCTTAGCGGTTAAGCGCTTGCCTGTGAAGCCTAAGGACCCCGATTCGAGGCTCGGTTCCCCAGGTCCCACATTAGCCAGATGCACAAGGGGGCGCACGCGTCTGGAGTTCGTTTGCAGAGGCTGGAAGCCCTGGCGCGCCCATTCTCTCTCTCTCCCTCTATCTGTTTTTCTCTCTGTGTCTGTCGCTCTCAAATAAATAAATAAAAAATTTTAAAAAAGATAAAAAGAAAAATGTAAAAAAGAAAAACTTAGCTGGGCATGATAGTGCTCACCTCTGATCCCAGCACTTGGGAGGTAGAGGCAGGACAATTGTCATGAGTTCGAGGCCACCCTGAGACTACATAGTGAATTCCAGGTCAGCCTGGGCCAGAGTGAGACCCTACCTCAAAAAACTAAAAAAGGGCTGAAGAGATGGCTTAGCAATTAAGGCATTTGCCTGCAAAGCCAGTTCAATTCTCCAGGACCCACTTAAACCACATGCACAAGGGGGCACATGCATCTGGAGTTCGTTTGCAGTGGCTAAAGGCCCTAGTGCGCCCATTCTCTCCCTCTCTTTGCCTCTTTTTCTGTATCAAATAAATACATAAATAAATAAAATTTAAAAACTAAAAAAACACGAAAAAGAACAAGAAATTACCTATTCTAGAGCTCAATGTGGTGGTGCATGCCTTTAATCCCAACACTTGGGAGGCAGAGGTAGGAGGATCGCCATGAGTTTGAGGCCATCCTGAGACTACATAGTAAATTCCAGGTCAGTCTGGGCTAGAGCAAGACCTTACCTTGAAAAAAAAAATTGCCTATTCTAATTCCTTATGAAAGTTACATCTTAAGGATTTGTAGGTCTTCTAACTTCAGGTCTCATGACAGAATCAAAATAAGATCCTGTTATTCTTAGGCCTTTCTTTCACTTAAAAAGCAATTTATTGGGCTGGAGAGATGGCTTAGTAGTTAAGGCTCTTGCTTGTGAAACCTAAGGATCCAGGTTTGACTCTCCATAACCCATGCAAGCTAGACGCATGAGGTGACACATGCATACAAGGTAGTGTACACATTTGGAATTTGTTTGCAGTGGTTAAGGCCCTAGCACACCCATTTTCTGTCTCTCTCCCTTTCCCCTTCCTCATCCCCTCATTAAAAAAAATAATAATTGGGCTGGTGAGATGGCTTGGCAGTTAAGCGCTTGCCTGTGAAGCCTAAGGACCCCGGTTCGAGGCTCGATTCCCCAGGACCCACGTTAGCCAGATGCACAAGGGGGTGCACACATCTGGAGTTCGTTTGCAGTGGCTAGAAGCCCTGGCGCACCCATTCTCTCTGTCTCTCTCTCAATCTCTCTCTCTCTGCCTCTCTCTTTCTCTTTCTTAGCTCTCAAATAAATAAATAAACAAAAAATTTTTTTAATTATTTATTTTGGGTTTTTTTGTTGGTTTGTTTTTTGAGGTAGGGTCTCAGCCTACCTCGAGATGACCTGGAATTCACAGTGTAGTCTCAGGGTGGTCTCGAACCCATATCCATCTTCTGCCTCCCAAGTGCTAGGATTAAAGGTGTTGCACCACCACACCTAGCTTTATTTTGGTTCTTTTGAGGTAGGGCCTCACTCTAGCCAGGCTGACCTGAATTTTACTCTATAGCCCCAGGCTGGCCTCAAACTCATAGGAATCCTTCTACCTCTGCATCCCAAGTGCTAGAATTAAAGGCATGCACCACCATGCCCAGCTTATAAAGCAAATTTAAATAAAAAATTTTAGATGAAAGGGAGGAGGATACTTAATAGGTTGATATTGTATATATGTAATTACAATGATTGTAATGGGGAGGTAATATGATGGAGAATGGAATTTCAAATGGGAAAGTGTGGGGGTGGGGAGGGAGGGAATTACCATGGGATATATATATATATATATATATATATATTTTTTTTTTTTTTTAATTTTTATTTATTTATTTGAGAGCGATAGACACAGAGAGAAAGACAGATAGAGGGAGAGAGAGAGAATAGGCACGCCAGGGCTTCCAGCCTCTGCAAACAAACTCCAGACACGTGTGCCCCATGGGATATATTTTATAATCATGGAAAATGTTAATAAAAATTTTTAAAAAAAGCAAAAAAAAATTTTAGATGAGAAAATGAGGTACATTCTTAAGACATTAAGAGGCTGGGCTACAGTGAGACCCTACCTTGAAAAACCAAAACATAAACAAAAATAATAATTGTTTTAGAATGATTACTGATTAATGAGGACTTATAATAAGCTATCATTTTAATATAATACATTTATAAATTAATACTATGTATATATTAGATGTTATATGATATTTGTATATAAATTGCTATATATAAAGAACAATATATATTACTTGTATATGATTTATATCTTCGTGAATAAGCTCTGAAAACATAATGCAAGTATATTTATAAATTTGTACTTACTTTTTAGCTTCTTTTGCAGTGGTATTATCCAAATACCAGATTGTTTCAAAACTTGTGGCATTACTGCTTCATGAAAGTCTAGAATTAGAAGAAAAGCTTAGCATAATGCTTGCTCTTAGTCACTGCACAGATTGTGGTGAGTATTGGATGTTTTTCATTGAGATGGAAACATGCTTTTGTTTATTGCCCTCTATTCATATGAAAGGCTCAAATAAAATTGCTTTTCTCCTTATCATTCAAGCTCCTTCCATTCAGTCACTAAGACCTGCAGTTGTACTTTTTCTTATTCTTTATCCCTTTATTTTATTTTATTTTTTTGAGGTAGGGTGTCACTCTAGCCCAGGCTGACCTGGAATTCACTATGTACTCTCAGGGTGGCCTTGAACTCACGGTGATCCTCTTACCTCTGCATCCCAAGTGCTAGGATTAAAGGCATATGCTACCATGCCAGTTATCCTTTTTTAAAATTCATTTGAAAGCAATAAAGAGGCAGTTAGAGAGATGGGCATGCATGGGCCACTTTGTACATCTGACTTTACATGGGTACTGGGGATCAAACTCAGTACATAAGGCATTGCAAGCCATCTCCCTAACCACACCCTTTTTTTTAGGGGAAAATTTTTTTAAAATTATTTATTTATTTATTCGAGAACGACAGACACAGAGAGAAAGACAGATAGAGGGAGAGAGAGAGAATGGGCGCGCCAGGGCTTCCAGCCTCTGCAAACAAACTCCAGACGCGTGCGCCCCCTTGTGCATCTGGCTAACATGGGACCTGGGGAACCGAGCCTCGAATCGGGGTCCTTAGGCTTCACAGGCAAGCGCTTAACCGCTAAGCCATCTCTCCAGCCCGGAAAAAATTTTTATGTACATATATTCACATAGCAGATTTTATCTTTTGTACAGAGAAGGCCATCTGTCTTTTCAGAAAGCTCTGGGTCCCATTATGAATGTTCAGTTTATAATTTTAGTTCTAGTTTTTCTCATACATTAAAAGCACTCCCAAGGCCTGCCCTCATGGGCACTAAAGAGAGCCATTCAATCCTCGGCCCCAATTAAGTCTTTGGTGTTTGAACCATGTGGAAGCTGTGGAGGCTTGCTTCCTGGTTCTGGTGGTCTTGGTGCAGCCCTTGTAGCAGCTGGTTTAGGAGTGTAAGGTTGCTGTTTCTGTGAGGAAGAGGCATGGGTGAAAGACGGTTCCCTTTATATTCAATCACTGTCATCTTGGCCGGACACTGTTTGCTCTGATTTGGAATCTGCAGAATTCTGGTGTAGCCACCATTCTGACCCTGGAACTGAGAGGCCAGTACTTTAAAACAGCTTTGGAATCAAGTCCTTCTCCATGAGCCAGAGTCAGCCATGTGCATGGCTTTGTTGCTGTCCCCCAGTTTTCCATAGTTGATGAGTTTCTCGGTGTAGCCCCTCATCTCATCCAAGCATGCCCATGATGCCTCCATGCATTCCTGTCGCACCATTCCCGTGAGCAAATTCCGCCCCAGGTGGATGTGGGGCCCAGACAGCAGAATAAATACACCCTGGGGCATGGTGGTGGCCCACAACAGCAGCACAGCAGCATGTTGCCACCTTCTGCTGCCCCAAACCCATTCTCTGTCCCTTTTATTGCACTCAGTCTCATCTTCACCAATTTTACCACAGAAACTGCCTCTTGTGTACCTTTCCTTATCTCTTCATTTTCTGTCTTTGTTGCCAAACTTGATTCCTTTATCCCTCCCTGGATACTTTCAAGGTTCCCCCCACCCTTTTTATAATGTGGGTTTTGGGGGTTGAACTCAGTTCCTAGTGCTTGCAAGGCAATAACTTTACCAACTAAGCTATCTTTCCAGTCTTCAAAGGTTCTTTTTATCCTTCACTAAAAACCATTAAAGCTTCTACCCACTAGTCTCTTCTCTCCATTCTCTTCTTTTTTCTTCTTCCATTTTCCTCCCACTCTCCCTCTGTTGAGTCTACTTTGTTCTGTCTCTCTTCATTTTGCTGTCTTCCCACCTCTTCTTTCTCTCACTTTTCCACTCCTCTCCCTTTGATCTCTCTTATTTCTGCTCTCTCTTCTCCTTCATTTTCTGCTTCCTTCATCAATTTATTTCCCTATTCTTCCTCTTAATCTTATATTTATTTACTTATTTATTTATTTACTTACTTACTTACTTATTTGAGAGCGAGAGAAACCTTGTGCATCTGTCTTTACATGGGTACTGTAGAATCGAACCTGGGTTGTTTGACTTTGCTGGAAAGCATGTTAACTGCTAAGTCTTCTCTTCAGGACAAAAATCACATGATCATCTCATTAGACGCAGAGAAAGCATTTGACAAAATCCAACATCCCTTCATGATAAAAGTCCTACAGAGACTGGGAATAGAAGGAACATATCTCAATATAATAAAGGCTATTTATGACAAGCCTACAGCCAACATATTACTAAATGGGGAAAAACTGGAAGCTTTTCTAATAATATCAGAACAAGACAAGGGTGTCCACTGTCCCCATTTTTATTTAATATAGTCTTGGAAGTCTTAGCCATAGCAATAAGGCAAGAGACACACATAAAAGGGATACAAATTGGAAAGGAAGAGATCAAGTTATCATTATTTGCAGATGACATGATTCTATACATAAAAGACCCTAAAGACTCTACTAGCAAACTGTTAGAGCTGATCAAAACCTACAGCAATGTAGCAGGATACAAAATAAATACACAGAAATCAATAGCCTTCATATATGCTAACAACAAACACACAGAGGATGAAATCAGAGAATCACTCCCATTCACAATTGCATCAAAAAAAATAAAGTACCTTGGAATAAATCTAACCAAGGAAGTAAAGAATCTCTACAATGAGAACTTTAAAACACTCATGCGAGAAATTACAGAAGACACTAGAAAGTGGAGAAACATCCCTTGTTCCTGGATTGGAAGAATCAATATTGTGAAAATGGCAATCTTACCTAAAGCAATCTACACATTTAATGCAATCCCTATCAAAATTCCAAAGGCTTTCTTCATGGAAATAGAAAAACAATCCAAAAATTCATTTAGAATCACAAAAAAACCTCGAATATCTAAAATAATACTGAGCAACAAAAATAAGGCTGGTGGTATCACCATACCTGATTTTACCCTATACTACAGAGCCATAGTAACAAAAACAGCATGGTACTGGCACAAAAACAGACATGTAGATCAGTGGAACAGAATAGAGGACCCAAATGTAAGCCCAAGTAGCTATAGCCACCTGATATTCAATAGAAATGCCAAAAATACTCATTGGAGAAGAGACAGCCTCTTCAGCAAATGGTGTTTTGAAAACTGGATATATATCTGCAGAAGGATGAAAATAGATTCTTCTCTCTCGCCATGCACAAGAATTAAGTCCAAATGGATTAAAGACCTTAACATCAGACCTGAAACTCTGAAACTGCTAGCGGAAAAAGTAGGGGAAACCCTTCAACATATTGGTCTTGGCAAAGACTTTCTGAATACAACCCCAATTGCTCAGGCAATAAAACCACAGATTAATCACTGGGACCTCATGAAATTACAAAGATTTTGCACTGCAAAGGACACAGTGAAAAAAGCAAAGAGGCAACCTACAGAATGGGAAAAAATCTTCGCCAGCTATATATCTGATAGAGGTTTAATATCTAGGGTATACAAAGAACTCAAAAAGTTAAATAATAAGGAATCAAACAAGCCAATCAAAAAATGGGCTATGGAGCTAAATAGAGCATTCTCAAAGGAAGAAATACGAATGGCATATAAGCATCTAAAAAAATGTTCTACGTCACTAGTCATCAGGGAAATGCAGATTCAAACTACATTGAGATTCCATCTCACTCCTGTCAGATTGGCCACCATCATGAAAACAAATGATCATAAATGTTGGTGGGGATGTGGAAAAAGAGGAACCTTTCTACACTGCTGGTGGGAATGCAATCTGGTCCAGCCATTGTGGAAAACAGTGTGGAGGTTCCTAAAACAGCTAAAGATTGATCTACCATATGACCCAGCTATAGCACTCCTAGGCATATATCCAAAGGACTCATCTCATTTCCTTAGAAGTACGTGCTCAACCATGTTTATTGCTGCTCAATTTATAATAGCTGGGAAATGGAACCAGCCTAGATGTCCCTCAACTGATGAATGGATAATGAAGATGTGGCACATTTATACAATGGAGTTCTACTCAGCGGTAAAGTAAAATGAAGTTATGAAATTTGCAGAAAAATGGATGGATCTGGAAAGGATTATACTAAGTGAGGTAACCCAGGCCCAGAAAGCCATGCGCCACATGTTCTCTCTCATATGTGGATCCTAGCTACAGATGATTGGGCTTCTGTGGGAGAAGGAAAATACTTGGTAGCAGAGGCCAGTAAGTTAAAAAGGAGACATAAAGGGTAGAGAAAGGAAGGGAGGAGGATACTTAATAGGTTGATATTGTATCTATGTAATTACAATGATTGTAATAGGGAGGTAATATGATGGAGAATGGAATTTCAAATGGGAAAGTGTGGGGGTGGGGAGGGAGGGAATTACCATGGGATATATTTTATAATCATGGAAAATGTTAATAAAAATTTTTAATTAAAAAAAAAAGTCTTCTCTTCAATCCTCAATCTTTTAAAACCAAGTAAGGGTAATTTATCTACTTGTAGGAACTGCAATACTCGATGGCTACATTTTGGAAATAATTATGACATAGTTTGCGTAAACAGTTTATTTCCCAAATTATATTTTCTCTATTTTTAAATTTGAACTACATTCATAATTATCACAATGAAGAACCATGATCTTGGGCTGTAGAGGTAGCTCAACTGTAAGGTGTTTGCCTTCAAAGCCTAATGACCTGGGTTTGATCCCCCAGTTATCACCTAAAGCCAGCTGCACAATGTGGAGCATACATCTAGAGTTTGTTTGCAGTGGCTAGAGGTCTTGGTGCTCCCATTCTCTTTCTGTGTCTCTCCTTCTCTCTGGCTCTCTAAGTCCCTGTCTTTCTGTTTGCAAATTAAAAAAAAAAAGAATTATGATCTCATGCATATAGTTTATGATAAAATAATTTTCTGTTTTAATTTTTGATATGTTTTTCAGAGGCAAATCAGTATGAACTTATTAAAAATAATGGACTTCCACTCATGATACAAGTCATAACTGACTCTAAGAATGAGGAATTAAACAAAATGGCCATGTATGTGCTTAACAACTGCAAAAAACTTAGTAAGTTTATGTTACTTTAAGAAAATACCAACCAAGAGCCGGGCGTGGTGGCGCATGCCTTTAATCCGAGCACTCGGGAGGCAGAGGTAGGAGGATTGCCGAGAGTTCAAGGCCACCCTGAGATTACATATTGAATTCCAGGTCAGCCTGAGCTAGAGTGAGACCCTACCTTAGAAACCACCACCCCCCCCCAAAAAAAAAACAACCAAAATTTATAAAGGGGAATTTACACCTGCTATAATGAGTCAAGTTGCTTCTTCTTACATTTGAAAAGTAGTATATAGAATGTGGACATGACATTTTGGGTTTTTCAGCATACAGAAGTGTATATGGGAGAGACCATTTAGAGAGTAGCAGTTTCATGCCTTCTGGGCAAAGTTGATATGTAAGACTTAAAGATAAATCATAATGTATATTCAGTCATTTATTTAAATACTTGAGTTTCTGTTATGTGCTAAAAGCACTGTGTTCAGCACTGATGATACAGTTACAAGAAAACAGTCTGTACTTAGAAAGTTTAGCATAAATAGAGAAATAGTAACTGAATAATCTCAAAAATGAGATTAGATATTATAAATTGACAAAAAGGCTATGAATGGATGGACTACAGATATTTTGGTGCCTGTAACAAAGGAATCTGACCTTTATTTAAAGCACTTAAAGAAGAAAAGGTTGGGGGAGAAAATAATTCTTCACCTGAGATCTGAATGTCCAGAGTTAATGAAGTGAAAGGAAGAAAATCTGGGCGGGTGGTTCAGTCCTGAGCAGTAGTAAGGCACAAAGCCCTAGATTAGTAGAGAACCTGGTCTATTTAAGGAATTGATGACCAGTGTGGCTGGAACACAGAGGGTAGTAACCATAGGATGGTCTTTCTAGAAGAAAAACTATGAACAGAATATTTAAAAAATGGATGCCACTTGATTAACACGTTTTAAAAAATAATTACTTTTGACTGGAGGGATGGCTTAGCACTTAAGGCACTTGCCTGTAAAACCAAAGGACCCAGGTTCGATTTTTCAGGACCCATGTAAGCCAGATGCACAAAGTGGCACATGTATTTGGAGTTCGTTTGCAATGACTAGAGGCCCTGGCGTACCCTTTCCCCCCACCTTTCAGATAAATGAATAAGAATCATTTGCTTTAAAAACATAAATACAAAAAAAAAATACTTTGGTATTAGAAATGTAACTCAGTGGAGAGTACCTGCTTATCATGTGCCTGAACCTGGGTTCAGTTCGTACTACTTTATCACCAGCATCCATTTTGTGTATCACTTTCCTGTAACTCTGAAAAGTAGAGTCTTAATTTATTGCTGGTTAAGTCCTAGCCCTCTACCAAGTACTCTTTCCTCTTACATTTAGAATACCAGTTAAGAAAATATGAATGGGCAAAGTTTAAAGAAGGGTTGGGGTGGAGCATGAGGTTGTTCTTAAAGGGTGGTTATAGCATTTCTATTAATGGTAAACTCACAGTTCTTTTTCCCCATATTACTAAGGTGAGAATGTATCTCTAAGTCGACAAGATTATTCTTGCTATGAAGATGAAGGCAAACAATTAAATGACACAAATGTGAAAAAGAAGAATCTTGAGCATGAGAAGAATTCAAAGGAAGTTTTTCATGCAATAGATCAACTTGAAAGAGAAGGAAATGAGGTTGGTTTTTTGTTTCAAAGGATATAGAAAATTTTATATATATATAAAATGTAAATTTTTTTTCAAGGTAGGGTCTTACTCTAGCCCAGGCTGACCTGGAACTCCCTCTATAGATGTAGGCTGGCCTTGAACTCACAGTAATCTTGCTACCTCTGCTTTGCAAGTGTTGGAATCAAATATGTGTGCCAACATGCTCAGTCTTAATTTTTTTTTTTTTGATGTAGGGTCTCACTCTAGCTCAGGCTGACCTGGGATTCACTCTGTAGTCTCAGGGTGGCCTTGAACTCACAGCAATCCTCCTATCTCTGCCTTCTGAGTGCTGGGATTAAAGGTATGCACCACCACGCCAGGCTTAAATATTTTTAAAAATATATTTATTTATTTATTTATTTACTTGGAAGCAGAGACTGAGATAGACAGAGAGAATGGGCACACCAATGTCTCCAGGTACATGTGCCACTTTGTACACCTGGCTTTATGTGGGTACTGTGGAATCAAACCTGGGTCTTTAGGCTTTGTAGGCAGATGCCTTAACCATTGAGCAATCTCTCCAGCCCTTCAAATATTTTTAAAAGTAAAGATTGGGAAAACAAAAAATTGAGAATGGAAGGTACCATGTGTTTTTTTTTTTTTTTAACATGCTTTTGTTTTGTTTTGTTTTGTTTTGAGGTAAGGGTTCACTCTAGCCCAAGCCGACTTGGAATTCACTATGTAGTCTCAGGGTGGCCTCAAGCTCACAATGATCTTCCCATCTCTGCCTCCCAAGTGCTAAGACTAAAGGCATGCGCCACCACATCTGGAAAAGTGTTTTTTTTTTTTTAATTTAATTTTTATTTCTTTATTAGAGAGAGAGCAAGTGAGCATGGGCACACCAGGGCTTCCAGTCACTACAAACAAACTCCAGATGTGTGCACCACCTTGTACATCTGGCTTACATGGGTCCTGGGGAATTGATCCAAGGTCCTTTGGCTTTGCAGGCAAGTGCCTTAACCACTAAGCAATCTCTCCAGCCCTTTAAGAAAAAAATAATTAGGCCCAGTGTGGTGGCACATGCCTTTAATCCCAGCACTTGGGAGGCAGAGGTAGGAGGATCGCCGAGAATTCAAGGCCACCCTGAGACTACATAGTGAATTCCAGGTCAGCCCGGGCTAGACTGAAACCCTACCTTTGAAAAAAAAATTCGTGTAAATTTTGGACTGGAGAGATAGCTTAGTGGTTAAGGCATTCACTTCCCGAGTACCCACATAAGCCAGCTGCACAAAGTGGTGCATGTGTCTGGAGTTCATTTGCATTGGTTAGAGGCCCTGACATACCCATTCTCTCCCTCTCCCCCCTTCCCCTCCCTCCCTTCAGTTTCCCTCTCTCCCTCCCTTCAGTTCTCCCCCCCATTTATATTTATATTAATATATATATGCCTCTTTTCTGTAAAAATTAATTAATTAATTTAAAAAATAGTGTAAATTTTAATACTGCCAGGGATGTGGTGCATACCATTAATCCCAGCATTCAGGAGGCTGAGGTAGGAGGATTGCCATGAGTTCAAGGCCCCCCCGAGACTACATAGTGAATTTCAGGTCAGCATAGACTGGAGTGAGATCGAAAACCTCGAAAAACCAAAAAGAAAAAAATTAATAGTAATACTTAAGGAATTATCTTTGGAAATATAGCAAATGTTTTGTTTAAAAAGTAGAAATGGTGCTGGATAGATGGCTTAGCAGGTAAGGTACTTGCCTGCAAAGCTTAAGACTCATGTTCAACTCCCAAGATCCCACATAAGCCAGACGCACAAGGTGACACGTGGACAAGGATGCACATGTGCACAAGGTGGTGCATGTGTCTGCATACATACGGAGTTTGACTACAGTAGCTGGAGGCCCTGGCATGCCATCTCTCTCACCCTCCCTCTTTCTCATTTAAAAAAAGACAGTCTGTTGGGCTTTTCTCAAAAAAGAAAGGAGAAATGATTATTGAAAAGATAAGAGACATAAAAGACAAAAGCAAGAAATCTGACATCTGTATAAAAAGTTCAAGAAAAATTTAAAAATAACCAATCTAATTCCCCCCACAATTGCATCCCTGAAACAGAAGAACATGGTGTGAGAAATGCATTGTTACACACTTTCATCATTGTGCAGGTATGAGAGTACAATTACACAAACCTAAGTTGTATAGGTCAGCTGCTACTGATAGTCTGTAGATGTGGTAAACTTGTTTCCTTTTTAGTAAGTATGTACTCTTAAAGTAATGTTGAAAAGCGTAGTATAGTAAGCACATAAGCTAGTAATATAGTATATTACATATTATAGATAATTGCATGTACTATACTTTTTTATATTTTTACTTATTTATATATTTGCGAGGAGAGAGAGAGAATGGGCACAACAAGATCTCTTGCCACTGCAAAAAAAAGAACTCCAGATACATGTACCACTTTGTGTCTCTGGCTCTGTGTTTGTTCTGGGGAATTGAAACCAGGCCCACAGGCTTTGTAAGCAAGCACCTTTAAACACTGAGCCATCTGCTTAAACCTCTTGCTATACATTTGTTTGAAATAAGGTTCCACTCTAGCCCAGGCTGACATGGAACTCACTTTGTAGCCCAGGTTGGCCTTGAACTCATGGAATTCTTCCTATCTCAGCCTCCCAAGTGCCAACATCATATGCTGGTGCACACCTTTAATTCAAGCACTGAGGAGGAAGAGGTTCAGTTCTCAGTATCCATATAAAGCCAGATGCACAAAGTAGAACATGTATTTGAAGTTTTTTGCAGCAGCTGGAAGCCCTGGCATGCCCATTCTCTGTCTTCTCTCTGCTTGCAAATGAATAAAATAAAAGAAATAAGTGGCATATGTGGGCTGGAGAGATGCTTATCAGTTAAAGGCACTTGCTTGCAAAGCCTGCTCAACCAAAGTTCAGTTCTCTAGTACCCATGTAAAGCCATATAAAGTGGCACAAGCATCTGGAGTTTGTTTATAGCAGCTAGAGGCCCTCTGGAACGCCCATATTCTCTCTCTCATCTATCTATGTCTCTATCTCAGATAAATAAAAATATGTTTTTTAAGGCAAGTTTGGTGGCACATGTCTTTAATCCCAGCACCAAGGAGGTGGAGGAAGGAAGATCATTGTGAGTTCGAGGCCACCCAGAGACTACATAGTGAATTCTAGGTCATCTTAGACTAGAGTGAGACCCTACCTCAATATACACATATATAGTCATATATATATATATGTGTATATATGTATTTACATACATATCTATATTTATATATAGGCTTACATGGGCTGGGAGATGGGTCAGCAGTAAAGGTGCTTGCTTGCAAAGTCTGCTTACCCAGGATCAATTCCCTAGCACCCATGTAAAGCCAGATGTACAAAGTGGCCCACGCATCTGGAGTTCATTTGCAGTGACAAAAGTGTGTCCATTTTCGCTTTTTCTCTCTCTCTTCCTCTTCACTAGCAAATAAATAATTTTTTATAAAGTGACTTATCTGCCTGGAGTTTGCTTGCAGTGGAAATAACTCTGGTGTGCAAATAAATAATGTATTTTACAAAAACTTTTTTAAAAGGGCTGGAGAGAGGGCTTAGTGGTTAAGGCACTTGCCTACAAAGCCTAATGACTCATGTTCAATTCCCCTGTACCCATGTAAACCAGATACACAAAGGGGACATATTCATCTGCAGTTCATTTGCCATGGTTGGAGGCCCCAGCATGTCCATTCTATCTGCCTCTTCATCTCTCCCTCTCTCTCTGTCTCTCAAATAAATAAATGTACATTTAAAAAATAAGTAGCTTGTTTTGAAATTCCTGTGTTTTTGTTTTTGTTTGATTTGGTTTGGTTTTTTGAGGTAGTCACTCTGCAGTCCCAGACTGGCCTCGGACTCACAGCAATTCTTCCACCTCTGACTCCAGAGTGCTGGGATTATAGGCGTGTGCCATCACACCCAGTTGTTTCTTTTTATCATATATGTTCTTTTGACAATCATAAACTTTTTCTGTATCATTTAAAGAAATTGTAAAACAGAGTATAAAGAAATGCATTCCATTGAAATTATTTACTTGTCATTTTTACATTATAGGAAAAAATACAAAGAGGAAAATATAAGAATGACATTTCATTTATGAAAATAAATATTCAGAATACACTGAAACAGCCTTGTGAAAAAAGTATCGAAAGCACCAAAACAGAAGACAAGGATAAAAACCATTCTAGACTGCTTCGCAGTTCTAGGTTCTGTGGAGTCATGCCTAAAGCTTATGCAAATGGCAACCAAATGGAGACCCCAGTAAAAAATTCAAATCTTGTTAAATTTTGCTATAGAGAGGTTGGGGAAAATAAGGCTTTAAATAAAGCCAGTTCAAACTATAATCAAAACTTACATGGAAAAGTAACTTTCAACCAGAAAAATTTTTCTTCTCAAACAAGGTATGCTTTAATAATTATAAGATTTATTTACTAGCAAGCATTTCATGTATGCGACTATGTGCCACTGTTTAGGTACTGGGAATACAGAATTGATAAAACATGGTCTCAGGAGGAGTCTAAACTAGGAAATGTTGATAAGTAAGTTTTGATGAGGTATGGATGCTAGTTCATTGAAGGCCTTGCAAGTCATCCTTAGGAGTTTTGGTTTTGCATGGGTATGGGGTTATTTACCTGAGAATAGACTACACCACTGAAGAACATGATTCCTTCTCCACAAGCAACCATTAATCACCATGAAGACCATTTTTTTATTAGCCTAATTTTTGTTTTAAATTATTTTTATTTATATTTATTCCAGATGTACAAGGTGGCACATGCATCTGGAGTTCATTTTTAGTGGCTAGAGGCCATGGCACACCCATATTCTCTCTTACTCTGTCTGTGTACCTGCCTCTTCTTTCTCTCAAATGAATAAGTTAAATAAATAAAAATTTATTTTTAAAAAATGCTTATGTGCCAGGAATGGTGGTGCATGTCTTTAATCCTAGCACTTGGGAGGCAGAGGTAGGAGGATTACTGTGAATTCAAGGCCACACTGAGACTACATAGTAAATTGCAGGTCAGCCTGGCAAGAGTGAAACCCTACCTTGAAAAAAAAAACAAAACAGGGCTGGAGAGATGGCTTAGCAGTTAAGCACTTGCCTGTGAAGCCTAAGGATCCTGGTTCAAGGCTCAATTCCCCAGGACCCACATTAGCCAGATGCACACACGTCTGTAGTTCCTTTGCAGTGGATGGAGGCCCTGGTGTGCCCATTGTCTTTCTTTCTCTCTCTCTCTCTCTCTCTCTCTCTCTCTCTCTCTCTCTCTCTCCCCCTTCTTCCCTCCCTCCCTCCTTCTCTCTGTCTGTCGCTCTCAAATAAATAAATAAAAATAAACAAAAAAATTAAAAACAAAACAAAAATACTTACTTGGCTGGAGAGATGGCTTATCCATTAAGGCACTTGCTTGTGAAGCCTAAGGACCCAGGTTCGACTCTCCAGTATCCACATAAGCCAAAGGTGGTGCATGCATCTGGAGTTTGTCAGCAGTTGCTAGAGGCCCTGCTACACCCATTCACTAATTCTCTTTCTCTCAAATAGATGAATAAAATATTTTTTAGAATACCTAATGTCTTGGATGTTGTGGCATACACCTTTAATCCCAGAACTGCCATATAACCTGGATATACAACTACTGGACATATACCCAAAGGACCCTATAATCCTGCTACAGAGACACTTGCACATCCATGTTTATTGATGGGATGTTTCGTGTTTTTTGGTATTTAACTCGAATGCACAATGAATCATTGAAGAAGTCAATGAGGAAATTAAAAAATTCCTAGAAACAAATTTAAAAGTTCCCAGATAGTACAATCTACTAGATCCTCAGACACAGCTAAGACAGTCCTAAGAGACACAAGACCATCATAATGGGAGGAAAAGATCATGACATCAAAATAAAAGAGAGACTGATTGAGAGGGGGAGGAGAAAGTGGGGGGAGGGAGGGAATTACAATGGGATATCCTTTACAATTATGGAAGTTGTCAATTTAAAAAAATCAGAGAAATTTCATTTTGATTCTAGAAAAACAGGAAACAAATCCCAAGTCTAGTAGATGGTAAGAAATCATAAAGATAAGGGCAAAAAAGGCCTAAGGGCTAGAGAGATAGCTTAGTAGTTAAGGCTTGGCCTGCAAAGCCAAAGGAACCAGGTTCGATTCCCTAGGATCCACATAAGCCAGATGCACAAAGGTGGCACATGTGTCTGGAGTTTGTTCGCAGCAGCTGAAGACCCTGGGGTGCCCATTCTCTCCCTCTCCTTTCCCCGCTTCTCATTTGCCTGTTTCTCCCTCTCTCGCAAATAAAAATAAAATTTTAAAAAGCCTAAAAGAACAACATACAGAATCAGTCAAATGTAGAGTTGCTTCTTTGAAAGTCAAAAGGATTAATAAAGGCTGGAGAGATGGCTTAGCAGTTAAAGTGCTTGCCTGTAAAGCCTAAGGACCCATGTCCCAGTACCAGTGTTAACCAGATGCACAAGGTGGAACATGCATCTGGAGTTGGTTTGCAGTGACTAGAAACCCTGGTGTGCCCGTTCTCTCTCTCTCTCTTTTTGGATTTTTTTTTTTTTTCCGAGGTAGGGTCTCACTCTAGCCCAGGCTGACCTGGAATTCACTATGTAGTCTCAGGGTGGCCTCGAACTCACGGTGATCCTCCTACCTCTGCCTCCCAAGTGCTGGGATTAAAGGCGTGCACCACCACGCCCGGCCATTCTCTCTCTCTCTTTCTTCCCCTTTCTCTCAAATTAAGTAAAATTATTTTTAAAAAATTAATAAACCTTCATGAGCATGCTGTGTCAGAAACAGATAAACATGTTTGAATTGAAAACATGTCAGATTTATTGAATAATAATAAATTCACAAGGTGTGATAGTGCAGTGATTGCCAGATACTCCCTTTCTTCTTCTTTTTTTTAAAAAAATTTTTTTTAAATTTTTATTAACATTTTCCATGTTTAAAAAAAAAAATATCCCATGGTAATTCCCTCCCTACCCCCTGACACTTTCCCCTTTGAAATTCCATTCTACATTATTCTTTTTTTTTTTTTTTTAAGGTCTTTTTTTTAGGGCTGGAGAGATAGCTTAAGGTGCTTGCCTGCAAAACCAAAGGACCCAGGTTTAATTCCCCAGTACCCATGTAAGCCAGATGCACAAGGAGGCGTGTGCATCTGGAGTTGGTTTGCAGTGGCTAGAGGCCCTGGCACTCCCATTCTCTTTTTCTTTCTCTCTCTGCCTGTCTCTCAAATAAAATAAAATATTTTTAAAAGATTTTAAAATATATATATATTTTTTTAGCCAGGCATGGTAGTGCATGCCTTTAATCCAAGCACTCAGGAGGCCCAGGTAGGAGGATAGCCATGAGTTCAAAGCCACCCTGAGACTACATAGTGAATTCCAGGTCAGCCTGAGCTACAGTGAGACTCTACCCTGAAAAACAACAATAAAAAATTATTTTTTGAGGCAAGCCCAACAAACTGGACTTTTTTTTTTATGGGAGGCAGGGAGAAGAGAATTGACATGCCAGGGCTTCCAGCCACTGTAATAGAACTCCAGACATGTGCTCATCTTGTGCACATGTGAGACCTTGCACTGCATCACCTTGTGCCTCTGGCATATGTTGGACCCTGGAGAGTCAAACATGGGTCCTTAGGCTTTGCAAGAAATTGCCTTAACTGCTAAACCATCTCTCTAGCCTTTATTTATTTGAAAGAGACAGAGAAGCAGATAGAGAGAGAATGGTATACCAAGGCCTCTAGGCACTGCAAACAAAACTCCAGACACATGTACTTCTGGCTTTACTTGGGCTCTGGGGTCTTTTGACTTTGTTGGCAAGCATCTTAACAGCTAAGCCATCTCTCCAGCCCTCCCTCTTTTGTTGACAGCCTTAGCTGAGGCCGACAGTCTTTTATTTTTTCTTTTTTGGTTTTTCGAGATAGAGGCTCATGCTAACCCAGGATAACCTGGAATTCACTCTACAGCCCAGGTTGACCTTGAACTCATAGCAATCCTCCTATCTCAGATGGGATTAAAGGTGTATGCCACCATATCTGGCTTCTTTTATTCCAATCTTATTACTAACATTACCTCTCAAATCACATATCAATGTAAATATATCTCTCTATGTATATATATATACATATTTTGAGGTTACAGAATGACTTCAAAAGATTTAAAAAGCCAAGAGTTTCAAAGAGGCACAGGAGCCAGAGCTGGGAAACTGATAGAAATGCAAAAGGTTCTGTATTGATAGGATAATCTGTGGCCCCAGATGCTGAAATGTTTCTGCTGCTGGTGGTAGAGTCAGATTGCTAGGCAGAGCTGAACTACAAGAGAAGCAAAGTAAAGTACAGGCTCACAATCAGGTGAACAGACAGCAAGTCCAGTTGGACAGATGACAGTTGAATAGGCAGTATCAATAGCAAGGATGGAACTGAGCTGAAGCCTCTGGAATAGCCAGATGTTCCTTGACTTACATACTGGGTGGTCAGAGAGCAGGTCACTAGGAGCCATCACAGTGCTAGGTGTCTACTTCTTTATGGGGTCAAAGTGAGGGGGTTACACCCATTTCTTCAACTAGTATGTCAGTTCTGCCAATTGATCTGTCAGCCCTCTATTACCTTTTTTGTTATCTTTTAGCTTTCTTCATATATCAATACTATTGCCCTCTGGAGTTTTGTTTGATTCTAGAAACAAGGCTATGACTGTTACAGACTCTATTTTGGCAAAATTTGGTAGCTGTCACTGTAACAAGATACCTGAGGCTATTAACTTAGAGAAAATGTTTATTTTGGCTCATGGTTCTGGAAGATTGTACTCTGAAATGGTCAGGGAGCAGGGTACCCATTGCTTTGGAGTCTTGTCAAGGGCAGCATATGTGAGGCACACCTGTAGGAGCAAACCCACTTGTCATATGAGCCAGGAAACAAAAAGGAAAAAGGACAGGCTAGGGTCCCACAATCCTCCTCCTGGATACACACACCCTTTGGCATAAAGACCTTCTGCAAGGCCCTGTCTCCTCAAGGTCTACAGAATAACTCAGTAGTGTGAACCTTGGACCAAGCCTTTAACATGTAGACTTTTGGGGGGACATTCAACATTTAGGCTATAACAATAGTTATTGGCATGTCCTGAATCCAGCTGCTTTCCCCCTAATAAATACCCAGAATCATACCGCTGGTTAAAATAAATGTATACACACAGTGTCTTTACTTTTAGTAACTTGGTGTCTGTTTTCTTTTAGTGACCATGTTTTTAAACATCCAAGTCAGGTTGTAAAAAATAGAAAGCAGCAGTTACCAGGAGCAGGTATGCTTGTAATGTTTCTCCTTGGGTTTTTCAAGAAACAGACATTTATGGGACTACAGCTAAAATTTAAATTGGTATATCTGCCCTCCAACGTATAAGTCATGCCTTCAACTCTGGTTTAAATGTCTTATACCTTTATGCATGTTCAGAAATCTCTCTTTATCCATTAGGATGACTGGATATGTGGTCCTGAGCTAAAATGTATGAAAACTAGGAGATTTAATCTTATAAATGCTGGGACCTTTTTGTTAACAACAACAAGAAAAAAAAAAAAAGCTTACATCTTGCAATCTTTTTCTAGATCCATTTACATTGTGTTTAGACATAATAGATAAAGAAGTTGGTAGTCTTCAAGCAAATGATGACTGTTCTAAAATGTTGCTGAATAGGTGTTCAGGTAAATATATTTTTTAAAATAATGTATTTATTTGTGAGTAGAGAGAGAGTGTGTGTATGTGTATGTGTGTATAGGTGTACCAGGGGCACTTGTTGCTGCAAGTGAATTTCAGGTGCATTTACTACTTTCTGCATGTGGCTTTATGTGGATACTGGGAAACTGAATCCAGGCCAGCAGGCTTTGCAAGCAAGCAAGCACCTTTAACTGCTGAGCAATTTCCCCAGCCCCTGGTTAAAAAAACCCGTATGTATGTATGTATGTATGTATGTATGTATGTATGTATGTATGTATGTATGTGTGGTTTTTTTGAGGTGGGGGGTTCTCACTATAGCCCAGGCTCAGGGTAACCTTGAACTCATGGTGATCCTCCTACCTCTGCCTCCCAAGTGCTGGGATTAAAGGCATGTGCCACCATACCTGTTCCCCTAGTAACTATTTTTAATCACAACAATTTGATGGGTTTTTTTCAAAATATTATTTATTTGTTTGAGAGAGAGAAACAGAGAGAGAATAGGCATGCCAGGGCCTTCAGCTACTATAAATTAACTCCAGACCCATGCGCCACATTGTGCATCTGGCTTTATGGGTGTCCTGTGGAATCAAACCTGGGTCCTTAGTCTTCGTAGGCAAACACCTTAACTGCTAATCCAGCTCTTCAGCCCTGATAATAAGTTTTATATGCTATTAGTTAAGTAGAATTTATAGTAGTTCTACCTTTATGACTCAGCCTTTATTTTCTTTCTTCTTTCTTTCTCTGTCTCACCCTCCCTTCCTCTCTCCCTTCCTCCTCTCTCTCTCTGTCTTTCTTTTTCTTTTCTTTCTTTGAGGTGGGGTCTCACTTTATCCCAGTCTGACCTGAAATTCACTATGAAGTCTCAGGATGGCCTCAAACTCAGAGCAATCCCGAGTGCTGGGAATAAAGGCATGTGCCACCCATGTATGCCTGGGTCAAGGAGTGATTTTTGTTCCTTTGCTCTGAAAACTTGGGAAAAAACTAAACCGAGAAAAGTGACTCAAGATTTGTGAATCCTTGGGTTTTAAGATGACTTACCAACAAAACCAGGTATCTACTGGTTTGCTTATAAACAGCAGACTTAGTGGTCCTTTATCAAGGTTAAAAGTAGGAATGGAAGACACCCATTACCCTTTCCCAGCATTTAGAGAGGGCAGCCCAGGCTTTACAACCAAAAGCTATGGCACTATGGCAGTGCTTTAAATGAAACCAATATAAATGTAGAATGGAGATTCATAACAGCTAGGACTTAGTAAGTCTACACACTAAAATCATGATTACATTTTGAAAGAAATTGTACAAGAACCAATTAGAAATTTTGAGAGCTTTTTCATTTGAAGGTAATCTTAATGCTATTAAGTTTACAAATATATTAATTTATTAAATACCTAATCCTAAATATTCTAAAACACATTATAAACATACAGATGCCTACTCTCTCCCCATGCTATTGCTAATTCATAATGGTTTGGAAGTAGGGAGAATAGATTCCTCTTAAATTGCAAGTCAGTAGGTGTTTCTTTATAGTTAACGTTAGCAAAAATCTTACAAAATAATAATTAACAATAATCTTCTTTACTCATTAACTCATAAGGAAGCACCTACAATACTACATTTTGTTAAAGGTTCTATACTAGAATATAGAAAAACTGAACTACACAAATACTGAAAAGTTAAAATTTCCTTAATTTTTTAGTCCTAGTACCACTACCACAATTTACAGGGCAATATACCTGATGTAATGAAAGAAAAAGAAAAAGAAAAAGCTACAACAGATGAAAGACCTCAGGAATGTACATGTATTTGATACTACATTGCATCCATTAATAGCTACACTTTTTGCAAACTGAGGCTGTGACAGAACAAGAAGGGTTTACTGTGTAAGCTGCAGTCACTTGTCTGACTATAGATCATCACTCCTTCTGTGGCAGATTTTTACAGTTCCTCTAATGCTTTTGGGATAACTGTCTCAAAGTAACCTTCAGCTATCCTGACAACACTTTGCTGTCTCTCCTGATAAGAACAGTAGCTCTTTTCTGCTGTTTTAAAAACCTTATGCAGCTATATCCACCACTTCTACCACCAGATCCATAACCACCATCATAGGGACTGCCAGAGTTGCTTCTACCAAAACTAACCCCTTCATGTGTCCATAATTTGACTGCTGTGGTCCATCATTGTTGTTCCTACCTCCACCATAGTTATCAGTACTAAAATGTCTTCCTTCATTGTAACCATCTTATTCTCCTCCTCTACCACCAAATCTGCCACCTTGGTTTCCATACCCTGGTTCATCACCACCATAGCCTCTTCTACTACTATAACCAGGACCACCACCATAGTTGCCACCATCACCTCCACCGTAACTCCCTCTACTTCCACCACCTCCAAAGTTTCTACCATGGCCCATAAAGTACCCAGATCCACCTCCACGACCTCTCTGTGACCCAGCTGACTGCATCTCTTGCTTAGAAACGGCCTTTTTTGCTTCACAATTATTTCCATCAATAGTGTGATATTTTTGAACAACTATTTTATCAACTGTATCATGATCCCTAAAAATTATCTAAGCAAATCCTTCCTTTTTCCACTCTGCCTGTCTTCCATCACTTCTATGGTTTCAATTTTGCCATGGTTTTCAAAATTGTCTCTCAGATTATACTCTCCTGTTTTTCTTTAATACCACCAACAAAAAGTTCCTTCACTGTTAAATGGGCACCAGGCTTTACAGAATCTTCTCTAGAAACAGCCCTCTTTGGTTCCACTACATACCCAGCAACCTTGTGCGGCCAAACACACAGTGTTGCATCTACCTCTTCAAGACATGAGTAAGTCACAAAGCCAAAGCCTCTGGAATGCTTTGTTGCAGTCTCTCATGACCACACAATTTGTGTGTGCCCTATTTCTCCAAATATCCTCTCAACCTGTCATCTGTAGTTTCAAAACTGTGACCACCAATAAACAGCATCTTCAACTGTTCGGGTTCTTTTGGATCATGCCCCTTGTCCCCCACCCCCATGACAGTGGTTTTATCTCCATTTTGAGACCAGACTCACCTCTTCTAACTTGAGTTCAGTATCCCAGTTTTTATATTTGTAATTTTTTTCATGTTCCTGGTGATCTATATCCCACTATTTATCTTTTTCTGAAATGATCTCATCTACTTCTTCCATCCTGTCTTTTCCTTCACACCCTCATATCTCTTCTTCATGCTTGCTTTTAAACTTTGCTTTATAAAACATTGAGATTACTCCATGTTTTCCTCTAAACAACCCTATACTTCTATTTTTTTTAGCTTTTTATGGAGGGAAGAGAGGACAAGAAAGAGAGAGAGAGAGAAATGGCACACCAGGGCCTCCAGACACTGCAACCAAACTCCCAATGCATGTACACCTTGTGCTCGTGCGCAACCTCGCACATTTGTCACCTGTGCATCTGGCTTACATGAGACCTGGGAAGTTGGACATGGGTCCTTAGGCCTCATAGGCAAGCTCCTTTACCACTAAGCAATATCTCCAGCCCTATACTTCTGTTTTGATGAAACCATATGTCTCTGTTCCTCTAAAGCTGATACATAGCAATAATCTGAATCCCATCTCTTCTTTCCTCATTATTTTATAATTGCAAAATCTTTCTCTTTGATCTCTTCCTATATATCAATATATGTAGAATCCCAACTACTTGGGATCATTTGAGCCCACCCAGTAGTTCTAGATCCACTAAGGCAATATATTGAAACTTCAGCACTTAAAAAATAAAGACATGACATTAATATGAGAATTGTGATAGGATCAAAGGTTTCTTTTGAGTTTTCTTTATTTTTTATTTATCTTTTAAAAATTTATTTGAGAGAGAGAATATGGGTGTGCCAGGTTCTTCAGTCACTGCAAACGAACTCCAGGCACAGGCACCACCTTGTGCACTGGCTTACGTGGGTATTGGAGAATTGAACCTGGAACCTTTGATTTTGCAGGCAAGCATCTTAACTGTTAAGCCATCTCTCCAGTCCAGTTTTCTTTGTATTTTGAGACAGGGTCTCACACTAGAGTCCAAGCTATCCTGAAGCTCACTATATAGCTTAGGCTGACTTTGAACTCATGGCAGTTCTCCCACATTAGTTTTCCGAGAGCTGGAATTATAGGTATGAACCACCACTTCCAGATATTTCAGTGTGGAAATTATGAACTACCTGGTATCCAACAGATGATAATTATTGTTGTACTTTCCTTATAACTTTTATAATATATATAGTACCTATTCAAGTTTATTGTAGAACATCTAGGTATACAATTTGGGATAGTAAGTTTCTTTGTCTCACTTGAATTGTGCTTATTTTTCCTTACCTTAAAAATTTAGACTGGATGGGGGGGGTGACAACAGGGAGAAAGCTAATGAGGGTACCATTATGGCTGTATATACACTATATACATAACTAATACAAAAAAGTTAGATTACAAAGCTGGGCATGGAGGTGCATGTCTTTCACCCCAGCACTCGGGAAGCAGAGGTAGGAGGATCACCATGAGTTTGAGGCCACCCTGAGACTACATAGTAAATTCCAGGTCAGCCTGCGTTAGAGTGATACCCTACCTTGAAAAACAAAAAACAAAACCAAAAAAAAAATTAGACTGGGGAGATTTCTCAGTTGTTAAAGGTGCTTGCTTCTAAAGCCTAGTGGCTCAGGTTCAATTTCCTATATAAAGCCAGATGTAAAAAGTGGCACATGCATCTGGAGTTCATTTGCAGTGGCAGGAAGCCCTGGCAATGCGCATACTCTCTCTATGCTTGAAAAAAAATTAAAAAATAAAATATTAATATTCTTCCCTTCACATGTTTATCTACTCTTCTTTCACTTTTTCAAAAGGATCTCCCCCTCCCTTTGGTTTTTTGAGATAAGGTCTTGCTCTAGCCCAGGAGGACCTGGAATTCACTATGTAGTCTCAGACTGGCCTCAAACTCATGATGATTCTCCTACCTCTGCCTCCCAAGTGCTTGGATCAAAAGCATTTGCCACCATGCCCAGCATTTAATTTTCTTATTTAGAGAGAAAGACAGAGAGAGAATTGGCATGTCAGGGCCTCAGCCACTGCAACCACACTCCAGACCTTGCACTTGTCTCACCTTTGGTGCATCTGGCTTATTAAATGGGATCTGGAGAGTCAAACATGGGTCCTTAGGTCCAGCCCAGTTTATTTTTTTTGCATGTGGTATGTGTGCATGTTTGAATGTTTGGGAACATGTATATATGGGTGTTCTGGGTGTGCTCCACCTGTGTGCATGTGGATGCTAGAGATCAATGTCAAGTGTCTTCCTCAGTCTATCTCCATCTTAGTTTTGAAAAATAGGGGCACAGAATCGGTGAGAAGTTAATAAAATTTCATTATCCAGAGCTAAGCATGGCCTTGCACACCTTTAATCCCAGCACTCGGGAGGCAGAGGTAGGAGAATCACTGCAAGTTTGAGGCCACCCTGAGACTACATAGTGGATTCCAGGACAGCCTGAGCTAGAGTGAGAGCCTGCCTCAAAAAAACAAAAAAAGAAATTGATGATCCATGATTTGATAATTATTGAAATTGGATAATAGAGCCAGGTATGGTGGCGCACGCCTTTAATCCTAGCACTTGGGAGGCAGAGGTAGGAGGATCGCTGTGAGTTTGAGGCCACCCTGAGAATAGAGAGTTAATTCCAGGTCAGCCTGATCTAGAGTGAGACCCTACCTTGAAAAAAAAAAAAGGATAATAGATACATGGGGGTTTATCATATAATTCCCATTACTCTTGTCTAAATATTTCCACTAAGGGCTGGAGGGATGTCTTAGTGGTTAAGGCATTTGCCTGCAAAGCCAAAGGACCCAGGTTCGATTCCCCAGGACCCATGTTAGTCAGATGCACAAGGGGGCACATGTGTCTGTAGTTCATTTGCAGTGGCTGGAGGCCCTGGCACACCCATTCATATTCTCTCTCTCCCCCTCCCTCTTTCTCTGTCAAATAAATAATAAAAATATTTCCATTAAAGTGTAAAAAAAAAAAACAAACAAACAAGCAGTGAAAGATGAGTGGGCATAAGGATTACTTCTTTTAGGTATCTTCCTTTAATAGCCTAGAACCAGACCAAGCTACTAAATATTTAGTATTATTTAGTTATTTATTTGAGGGAGAGAGAGAGAGAGAGAGACAGAAAGAAGCAGACACAGTGAGTTGAGTATGGAGAACCAGGGCCTCCTGTCATTGCCCACGAACCTCAGACACATGTGCCATTTTATGCATCTGCCTCCACCTCCTGAGTCCTGGGATTATAGATGTGTCCCCAGTTTATGCACTGCTGGGGATTGAACTCGGCTTCATATTGCTAGGCAAGCGCTCTTCCAATCGAGTTACATCAACTTTTCACTTTTCTTCTCCTCTTTCTCCTTTGCAGTACTGGAAATTGAACCTCATACTAGACAAGCCCACTAACTTTATACCCTCAGTCCTTTAACATATTTTTTTTCAAGGTAAGGTCTCACTGTAGTTTAGGCTGACCTGGAATTCACTGTGTAGTCTCATGCTGGCCTTGAACTCACAGCGATCCTTCTACCTCTGCCTCCTGAATGCTGGGATTAAAAGTGTATGCCACCATGCCTGGCTAAAATATTTTTATCTATTTGCAAGAAGAGAGAGAGAATGGACCAGGGTCTGTAGCTGCTACAAATGAGCTCCAGATACCTCCTTTTGTTTTTTGTGAGCACACAGAGAAAGATAGAGATATAGTATGGGTGTACCAGAACCTCCAGCCACTGCAAACAAACTCCAGACACATGTGCATCTGGCTTTATGTAGATACTGGGGATTTGAATCTGAGTCATTAGGCTTTGCAGGCAAGTACCTTAACTGCTGAGCCATTTTTCCAGCCCTGGATGATCCTTTTCTATGTTGTCATATCTGCTCACACCTCTACACAAACACTTATTTCCTTGTAATGTATTTGTCTTCTTTGGTGACTTGTGGTTTCTTATAATGCTTATAATTAAGTTTCTAATTTTAGTTCAGTTACCATCTTATGGATATTTACTTTCATAGGGTCATTGATATGTAATTTTACAACATCTATACACTTGGTTTATTTGTTTTCTTTTAGGTTGCATAGCAGTAAGAAAATCCCTCAATAGCCGAAATATTAGCAAGCTGTTGCACTCTTGTCCTCACCGATGTGACCATCATAAAATCATTGTGGAAGCTGAAGACAAATATAAAAGTGAAGTAAGGAAATCATTTTTCTGTAACAAAAGTAAGTAAATTCAGCAGCTTTTAAACTGTAACTATGACTATACCTTTTGAACTAGCTAAAATATTATATTAAAAACTTAAGGGTTCCAGGTCAACCTCTGCTAGAGTGAGACCCTACCTCAAACACACACACACACATACACACTCTTTCTCTCTCCCTCTACCTCTCTCCCTCCCTCTCTTTCTCTCTCTCTCTCTTTCTGTCTCACTCACTTGGCTGGGCATGGTGCCCCTAATCCTAGCACTTGGAAGGCAGAGAGAGGTAGGACATCAAAGTGAGTTTAAGGCCACCCTGAGACTACATAGTGAATTCCAGGTCAGCCTGTGCTAGAATGAGATACTACCTTGAAAAAATATAAACAAAAAATATTTAAGGGCTGAGGAGATGACTCAGTGTTTAAAGGTGCTTGCTTACAAAGCCTGAAGGCCTGGGTCTGATACCCCAGTATCCATACAAAGCCAGGCACACAAAAAGTGGCACTTCTGTCTGGTGTGTGTGTGCAGCAGTATTAAGTCCTAGTACACAGACACAGACACACACACACACACACACAGAGAGAGAGAGAGAGAGAGAGAATAAATAAATAAATAAATGAATTAAATAAATAAGAGAATTACATATATATATGTATGTATGTATGTATGTATGTTTTTTTTTTTTTTGAGGTAGAGTCTCACTCTGGTCCAGGCTGACCTGGAGACCTGGAATTAACTCTGTAGTCTCAGGGTGGCCTTGAACTCATGGTGATCTTCCTACCTCTGCCTCCCGAGTGCTGGCATTAAAGGCATGTGCCACCACCCCTGTTTGAGAATAAAATATTTTCTTTTTTTTTTTTTTTTTGGGTTTTTCGAGGTAGGGTCTCACTCTAGCCCAGGCTGACCTGGAATTTATTATGGAGTCTCAGGGTGGCCTCGAACTCAAGGCAATCCTCCCACCTCTGCCTCCCGAGTGCTGGGATTAAAGGCATGCGCCACCATGCCTGGCCTAAAATATTTTCTTAACTTGAGGTTAATGTTGAAAGGAAAATTTTTCTCTAAGCAGCTAATAATTTAAGATATACTCAGAGAGTAGACTTAATCTCTGATGGCTTAAAAATTCTTCCTAAGCCAAGCATTGGTGGTACATGCTTGTTATCCTAGTACTAGCGAGGGGGAGCCAAGAGGATTAGGAGTTCAGGGCCATCCTTGGCTACATACCAAGTTCAAGGCCATCCTGAGCTACATGAAACCCTGTCTCAAAGTGGCACACAAAATTTATTTCTAGAAGGGAGTAGAAAATGTTATACTAATGGAACTTAAAGATTGTTTTAAAATATTTTATCTTTATTCATTTATTTGAGAGACAAAAAGAGGCAGAGAGAGAATAAAAGAGAGAGAGAATGGGAACATCAGGGCCTCCAGCAGCTGCAAACAAACTCCAGATGCACATGCCACCTTGTGCATCTGGCTTATATGGGTCCTGGGGCATCTGACCTGGGTCCTGTGGCTTTGTAGGCAAGCAACTTAACCACTAAGCCATTCCTCCAGCCCAGTAATGGAATTTATATGCAGTCACTCAGATGAAAAATCATGCTAAATGTTTTCCATATTTTTCAGAAATTTTGCTGACCCCACGTAGAAGACAACTCAGGATTGAATCTACTACCCCTGGAGAAATAAGTGAATATATTTAATTTTAAAATAAGTTTAAATTTCATTGTTCTCATCCTCATCATTAGTTATTTGATATGAAAGACTTGGACTGTGATGAAGATTACACTTCCTGTCAACCTGAGCTAGAGTGAAACCCGAAAACAAAACAAAACAAAACAAAATTACACTTCCTGATAAAAGAGGCATCCCCTTCCCTTCTTCATGGTGTTTGCTCACTTGCTGCCATCTGTCTGGGGAAGAAACCGTAGGAAACTAACAGTTATTAAGCACCTATTAGTTAGGTATTGTGTGCATGTTATTTCTTTTAATTATTTTAATAGTAACTTGGTAAATAAGAGTCAAATGCAAAATATCTAGAAATCCTTGTTGTATCCACATTTATAGTCTAAGAGCAAAGTTATTCTTTGTACAAGTGCTTCACAGAAACTTTACAGAAGGCTTTTGTTCATGGTTCAAACACTTAAAATTGAAGAAACAGGGCTGAAGAGATGGCTTAGTAGTTAAGGCAGTTACCTGCAAAGGCAAAGGACCTCGGTTTGATTCCCCAGGACCCACATAAGCCAGATGCGCAAGGTGGTGCATGCATCTGGAGTTCATTTGCAGTGGCTGGAAGCCCTGGGTTGCCCATGCTTGCTTGCTTTCTTTCTCTCTCTCTCAAATAAATTTTAAGAAATTGAAGAAGCAAATAGTACCAATATTATTTTCCTGTTTAAAACCAAAATATTTCTTAAGTTAGCTTATAGAAATTGTAATTTAACCATTGGGTTAACATTTCAAATTTGTCACCATTCCAATAAAACAGATTTTAAGAGCTCTATAATTTCTTCTAATCATATGAAGATAATACCTGCAGGGTAAGAATAGGCAGCTGAGTAAATTACTAGTCTAAGTAATTAGTAACATCAATAAAGCTACTGTTGTTTATTACAGATATTTGGTTTAGTATAACCCAGAAGCATTTTCCTCACATAACTTTCATTTGGCAATTTTTTATTCTATCATGTAATGGTTAACACCTTGGACTTTGAATTGTTTGGTAATTTTTATAAAACTGAAAGAAACTTAAAAATTACTTTATATATCTGAGTCTTTTCTAGGTTAAAAGTGTTCATAAAGAACTGGGGGTAGTGGTTAATGTCTTCAAGTAATCCCAGAATTTGGGAGGTAGAGAGACATGAGTATTGCTGTAAGATTAAGGCCAATTTGGTCTACATAATGAGTTTCATGCCAGCCAGACCTACACAATAAGACTTTGTCTCAAAAAATAATAACAATATAAGGCTGGAGAGATGGCTCAGTGGTTAACAGTACTTCCTTAATAAGCAAGAGGACCTGAGGAGGCAGACCTGTTAAACTGCTCAAGTTTGATGCCCAGGACCCACATAAACAGCTGAACACAGCCATGTGCGTTTTGTTTTTTTGGTTTTTCGAGGTAGGGTCTCGCTCTGGTCCAAGCTGACCTGGAATTAACTATGTAGTCTCAGGGTGGCCTTGAACTCTCAATGATCCTCCCACCTCTGCCTCCCAAGTGCTGGGATTAAAGGCGTGCGCCACCGTGCCCAGCGCCATGTACATTTTTAACCCCGGTCCAATAAGGGAGTAGAGACCCAAGAATTACTTGAGTTTGTGAAAAAACTGCAAGCTCTAGAATCAATAAGAGCCTCTGGTTCAAATAAATAGTGTAAGACTGGAATACCTGATATTCTGTTCCGGCCCCCACAGACAAGCTCATGGGCACATATATACACATGCATATACTACATATACTGCACACACTAGATGTGTTGGGAAGGTGGGAAGACTCACATTTAACTATGGGTGGCACCATTTCTTCTATTCCTTGGGATACTGGACTATAGAAACAGAAGAAGGCTAGCTGAGAAGCAGCATTCATTGCTTTCTGCTTCCTCACTTGGACTCTGTGATCAGCTGCCTCAAGCTCCTATCATTGACTGTCCCACTATGATGGACTGAAGCCTGGAAGTGTGCTGGGCTCACCAGCAGGTAGGGCTGTAGGAGAGCCAGTCCCGCTGGTCTCTCCTTGGGGCTGAGCCGGATGGTGAGTGTCAATGACTCAGAACCTCTCCTAGTCACTGGAGAAAAACCACACTGAGTCGGCGAAGCAGGATCTCACTTTATTGTAGCAGGCAGGTGTTTATATAGCATTGAGAACGAAGGTGGGGATCTCAGGAAAGGATGAGGTGTAAGGGCCAATAGCATATCGCGACTTTTGAAATGATTGGTTCTAAGTGCGCAGGGGAACTTCTAACTTTTTTGCAGAAATAGCAGGCCAGAGGCAATTTGGCGCCCTGTTGAGTCATAGCTGGTCAGAGACAGGTCACCAAACTTTAGCTAGGCTCAGGAAGTTCCACTAGGCCTCGGGTCTGGGCCTCTCAAGGCCCAACAGAAGTGTAAGTTGAAATAAACACACTTTTACCCCTTAAGTGATTTTTGTCTGATATTTTGTCCCAGGGACAAGAGGTTAACTAATACAACAAATTTAAAAGTTCTTCATTTAAATTAAAATTAAGTCTAGTGCCACTATGGAAGAGCCCTCCACCTTTTTTAAGTCATTGTTAGCTCAGGCTGGCCTTGGCTTGTAATCCTCTTATCTCAGTTTCTCAAGTGCAGCACAAGGGATGTCCCATCTGAAGAGCCTACACTTTGTTTTGTTTTGTTTGAAGCAGGATCTCATGTAACACCCCCTCCTGCCCCAGCTAACCTCAAATTTGCCTTTTAGATGCGGATGGTCGAATTCCTGATCCTTTTGTCTTCATCTCCCAAGTGCTGGGACTACAGATATGTGTCATCATGCCTGGTTGAGCCTACTTTTTTGTTTGTTTGTTTTTGTTTGTTTATTTTTTATTTATTTATTTGAGAGTGACAGAGAGAGAGAGAGAAAGAAAGAGAGAGAGAGAAGGAGGGAGGCAGGCAGAGAGCGAGAGAGAGAATGGGCGCGCCAGGGCTTCCAGCCACTGCAAACGAACTCCAGACGTGTGCACCCCCTTGTGCATCTGGCTAACATGGGTTCTGGGGAATCAAGCCTCACACTGGGGTCCTTAGGCTTCACAGGCAAGTGCTTAACTGCTAAGCCACTTCTCCAGCCCTGTTTTGTTTTGTTTTGTTTTGTTTTGTTTTGTTTTGTTTTTGAGGTAGGGTCTCTCACTCTAGCCCAGGCTGATCTTGAACTCACTCTTGTCCTAGCCTCAGACTCACAGTGATCCTTTTACCTCAGCCTCCCAAGTGCTAGGATTAAAGGCGTATACTACCCTGCCCAGCTGAACCTACTTTTTGAAAAAAATTTTTTTCGAGGTAGGGTCTCACTCTAGCTCATGCTGACCTGGAATTCACTATGTAGTCTCAGGGTTGCCTCTAACTCACAGCAGTCCTCCTTCCTTTGCCTCCCAAGTGCTGGGATTAAAGACATGTGCCACCATGCCCAGCTTTCAAAATATTTCCTGTAGACTCTATTAATAATGGAAATTTTGTTCCATATAGACATGTTATACTTGGACATCTTGTTCTTTACAAAGACACAGTATCTCATTAACAACAGATTTTTTAAATCAAGCTTTAATCAGGAATTATTATTTGGGACAGCGATTTAAAGCATAGGGGATACACCAATATGTAATTGACTCAACATGTAATTGACTCAACACTTTCTTATAAGAGCATGTATAGGATTGCAGGATACAGCTCAGTTGGTAGAATGCTTGCCTACCATGCAAAAAGCCCTGGGTTCAATCCCCATCACTATATAAACCTGGCATGGTGGCACATGTCTGTAACCTAGGCCTTCAGTAGTTAAAGGCAGGAGGATCAGAAGTTTAAAGTCATCCTTAGCTACATACTTAAAGAGTTTGAAGCCAGTCTCAAACAAATAAAATAAAGCTTGGCTGAAGATATGGCTTAGTGGTTAAGACACTTGCCTGTGAAGCCTGTAAACCCAGGTTCAATTCCCCAGTACCCACATAAGACAGGTGCACAAGGTGGCACACTGTTTAGGCAATCCTAATTTTTAATGAATTAATTGAAATTTCTGTTTTCTACTTGTGTCCAGGAATTTGTTTCTGTACTTTGTCAAACAATAAACCCATTAAAATACGTAAAGGAGACAATCTTGAGCTACATATCTGAGATTTTGCAAGGTAGTATCAAAATCATAAAACACCCTAATGTATATTTCTGTTTAAATTTTATTCCACTGTGATTGTTATTCTAACACCAGCATACATTACAATTTTTCTTGTCTTCACTTTTTTTTTTTTTTTTTTTTTTTGAGTTAGGGTTTCACTCTAGCTCAGGTGGACCTGAAATTTACAATGTACTCTCAGGGTGGCCTTGAACTCATGGTGATCCTCTTACCTCTGCCTTCCAAGTGCTGGGATTAAAGGCATGCGCCACCATGCCTGGCTTCATTCTTTGTTATACATGTTTTTGATAATAGGAATTTTAGGAAAAACAAATATTTTTCCCAGAATGAAAAATAGGTAAGGGTTAGTCTGTTTGCAAAAGGCAAAAATTCACATAGACTATAAAATTAGAGTGGTAGTTATATAAACCATTATTAACTGCCTCTTTTCATGGCATTATGCTAAGGGAATGGTACTTACTCTTCAAATGATGAGATGAAGGTAAAATAAATATTCCTGGTATGTAGGAGAGAGAACTGAGATAATCACATTCATGGCAGTTGGGAACCTTCAGAAACCTCTCCTTATTGCACTAGTGTTATAGTTAAAGATCCCAGTCTTCACTGCAGTTGGTGGAGAGTAAAAAGTTCCAGTGCTTTTGCAGTTGGATATCTCTCTTCAAAACTAACTAGACCCAGAACAAGAGACCAGCAGACCACAGCCAGTCTAGAAGGATTTTGATTCGCTTATTTTATTATATAACCACTAAAAAGAAAGGCATTATATAAATGCTATTAAAAGCTAACTTTCAAATGTTTTAGTGAGGTGCTATCTATCTTCACTTCTACACCAAAATAAATAAATCACTTGCTTACACAGCACTATAATCCTAACAAAGATCCAATTTTTTTTTTCTTTTAAATTTGGATTAGCCCAATTTCATTCTATACCAGTTAAGGCAGCCTAGTAGAGAGAATGTCTTTACAACCCAATCATTACAGGAGTTTGACTGCAATTGTCTGCATTTTACAAGTTGATAAATTAATTTAGATATGGATTATTGTGTGTCATTTAGGATGAAAGGAATCTGGATTTGAGTCTCAAGGTGGCCTCAAACTCACAGCGATCCTCCTACCTCTGCCTCCTGAGTGCTGGAATTAAAGGCATGTGGCACCACATGTGGCTTTGATATTCTGTTTTTTAATTTATTTTTTATTTATTTTGAGAGTGAGAAAGAGGTTGGCGGGGGGGGGGGGAGAATGGGTGTACCAAGGCCTTCAGCCACTGCAAACAAACTCCAGATGCATCACCACCCCTGTACATCTGGCTTATATGGGTCCTAGGGAATCGAACCTGGGTCCTTTAGCTTTGCAGGAAAATGCCTTAACTGCTGTGATGGTTTTATTCAGCTGTCCCCCATAAATTTAAGTGTTCTAAATGCTAGGTCCCCAGCTGATGGCAATTTGGGAATTAAAGCCTCCTGGAGGCAGTGTAGTATTGGGGGAGGGCTTATGGATATTATAGTCAGCTTTCTCTTGCCAGTATTTGGCACACTCTCCTGTTGCTGTAGTTCATCTGATGTTGGCCAAAAGGTGACATCCACCCTCTGCTCATGTCATCGTTTTCCCCTGCCATCATGAGCTTCCCTTCAAGTATATAAGCCAATATAAACCCTTTTTCCCACAAGCTGCTCTTGGTCGGATATTTTCTGCCAGCAATGTGAACCTGACTGCAACAACCAGCCCAAATTTGATATTCTTATATATTTTAAATCGAGCCCAAAATATTTAGTATTCTGCCATTTTTCTCCTTGTGATCAGTTTACCTTTCATATTATGACGTTTTATTACCATTCATTTAATTATAATTGCATTCAATTTGGGGCCTATTAGTTTGAGGAAAAATTGCTATACTAAGCATTTAATGACTTCCCTAAGTCATTTTGCAGGATGGATTAATATCTTTTTATGAGAAAGAAAAAGGATCTTGTATGTCTAGTTTATGTGGGTTCTGGGGACTTGAACCTAGGTCCTTAGGCTTCACAGGTAAGCACCTGCTGGGCCATTTCTCCAGCCTAAGATTGATATCTTGAGAGGCTTCAACAAGTAAGAATTTCTAAAATTAAGTCCTGTTCTTTTCTTCTGCTATTCCTGAACACACAGTTAATATTAACAATAGCATTAGGGCTTGGTATGGTGGCAAAGGTCTGTAATCCCAGCACTTAGGAAGGTGTGACAAAAGGGTCACAACTTTGAGGGTAGATAGGCCTATGTCCCTATCTCCAAAAACCAAACAATAATAAAATTTAAAAATTTGAAATTACTTGCCAGGTGTGGTGGCACATGCCTTTAATCCCAGCACCCAGGAGGCAGAGGCAGGAGGATTGCTGTGAGTTTGAGGCCATCCTGAGACTACATAGTGAATTCCAGGTCAGCCTGAGCTACAGTGAGACCCTACCTCAAAAAAAAAAAAATTAAATTACAGTAAAGTGTTGGGGAGATGGCTCAGTAGTTAAAGACTCTTGCTTGCAAAGCCTTCTAGTCTGGTTCACTTCCCCAGTACCCATGTAAAGCCAGATGTATAAAGTGGTGCATGCATCTAGTTTGTTTATAGTACCTGAGAAGCCCTGTCATTCTCTTTCCTCACACTCTTCCTCCCTTTCTCCCTCCTCTATCTCCCCTTTCTTTTTCCCTCTCCCCCTTCTTCCCCCTCTCCCTCAAATAAGTGAATGACCCACATAAGCCAGATTCACAAGGTGGCACATGCATGTGGAGTTCATTTGTAGCAGCTGGAGGCCCTGCATGCCCACTCTATATCTGCCCTCCCCCTTTTTCAAATATATACATATATAAATATTAAATATTGAAAAATATTTTTAAATGCACTAAATAAACCATAGAGTGAAGCCTTGAAGTTCAAAGCTGTCTCCTCCTCTCAAGCTACCCAGTACCCTGCTGTAGCCTCAGTGAAAAAAGGGAGCTTAATGTGAACAACTTCAAGGCCTCAGTATACTGAAAGTTATGACATACATATCTAGTCATGATTATAAGGAATTCCAATCACTTAGCAAGTGAAGCTTAAAACTATTTCTTGGGTAACCACAGTTTTCCAGCATCCCCCAAAGTAAGGACTAACTTCATCTATATGTTTTGAGATGGTTTTATCTTTTATCTTTAATTTTTAAATTTTTTTTATTTTTACAAGTTAGGGTCTCACTCTAACCCAGGCTGATCTCAGGCTGGCTTTGAACTAACAGCAATAGCTCCTATAACTGTCTCCTGAATGCTGGAACCAAAGTTGTGCACCACCATACCTGGCTTTCTTTTTTAAAAAAAATATTTTTTTTAGTTATTTATTAGAGGGGTTGGGGCAGATAGAGAATGGGCATGGCAAGGCCTCTAGCCTCTGCAAACAAACTCCATATGCATGCACCACCTTGTGTATCTGGCTTATGTAGGTCCTGGGAAATCAAACCTGGGTCCTTAGGCTTTGCAGGCAAGTTCCTTAACCACTAAGCCCTCTCTAGCCTGAGACGGTTTTATCTTGAATAACGTTTTTAAAAAATAACTTATGTTTATTTTTATTCCAACTTCCATAATTGTAAACAATATCCCATGGGAATTCCCTCCCTCCCCACTTTCCGCATTGAAGCTCCACTCTCTATCATATTCCCCCCTGCCCAATCAGTCTCTATTTTGATGTCATGATCTTTTCTTCCTATTATGATGGTCTTGTGTAGGTAGTATCAGGCACTGTGAGGTCATGGATATCCAGGCCATTTTGTATCTGGAGGAGCATGTTGTAAGGAGTCCTACCCTTCCTTTGGCTCTTACATTCTTTACACCACCTCTTCCACAATGGACCCTGAGCCTTGGAAGGTGATAGAGATATTTCAGTGCTGAGCACTCCTCTATGGTGCTTTCTGAGTCATCTCAACGTCACCACCATCTGAAAAGAGAAGCTTCTCTAACCAAAATTGAGAGTAGCATTAATATATGGGTATGAATATTAAGAGACGCGCTTACTGGGCAGTTTGGTAAGCATAGCATATACATTTAGCCAGATACCAGCAGACATTACACCCCTAGGGCTCATGACTACCCCTGTTGTAGGTTTCAGTATCAGAGATGTATTCCCTCCCATGGAGTGGGAACTTTTTTTTCTATTAAGAAATATTTGGCCACTCTCTCTGTCTGTCTGTCTGTCTGTCTTTCTCTCATCTGCCTTATTCTCTGTCACTCTCAAATAAATAAATAAAAATAAACCAAAAAAAAAAAACAAAGAAATATCCGGGGCTGGAGAGATGGCTTAGTGGTTAAGGCATTTGCTTACAAAGTCAAAGGACCCAGTTTCAATTCTTCAGTACCCACGTAAGCCAGATGCACAAGGGGCTCATACATCCGGAGTTCGTGTGCAGTGGCTAGAGGCCCTGGCCTGCCCATTCTCTGTTGCCTCCCTTTTCTCTCTGTGCTTAGAAAAAATAAATAAAATTTTAAAGAAATATTTGGGGTTGGAGGGAGGGCTTAGTGGTTAAGGCGCTTGCCTGTAAAGCCAAAAGACCCAGGTTCGATTCCCCAGGACCCACATAAGCCAAATGCACTAGATGGTGCACCCATCTGGAGTTCATTTGCAGCAGCTGGAGGCCCTGGCACACCCATTCTCTATCTCTGTGTTCTTCTGTCTCTGTCTCTCTGCCTCATTCTCACTCTCTCTCAAATAAATAAATAAAAATAAAAATAAATAAATATTTGGTAATAGCCTACTGATCTGTAATACTATTCCCTCTCTGTCTTTATTCGTATATCTCTCTGTGTATATATGGAGACCAGAGGGTAACCTTGGATGTCATTCCTCAGGTGTATTATCTACTGTGAGACAGGGTCTGTCTTTGGCCTGAAGCTCACCAATTAGGCTAAACTTGCTGGACAGTGAATCCTAGGCATTCTTTTGCCTCCACCTCCCCTGTGTTAGGATTACAAGTAGATCACCATACTGGTCTTTCATTTTTTCTCTCTGGTTATTCAATGTAGTGTTTCACTCTAGTTCAGGGGCTGACCTGGAATTCACTGTGTAGTCTCAGGCTGGCCCCCAACTCATAGCAATCCTCCTCCTACCTCTGCCTCCTAAGTGCTGGCATTAAAGGCGTGCACCACCATGCCCGGTGGTTTTTTGTTGTGGTGGTTGTTAGGGTCTCACTGTAGCCCGGGCTGACTTGGAACTCACCTTGTAGTCCCAGGGTGGCCTTAACTTATATAGTGATCATCTATCTCAGCCTCTTAAGTGCTAGGATTAAAGGCATATGCCACCATACCCAGCTCACACCTGCCTGTTTTTACGTTGCCTCTGGAAACCAAACTCAGATTATGTTTACACAGAAAGCACTTTGTTGAATAAGCTATCCCTCCAGTCCTGAGATACTATTCTAAGCCTTGGAAAATAATAGTAAACAAACTACACAAAAATACTCTCTTCTCTCTCTCTCTCTCTCCCCCTCACTCTTTCTCTGTCAAGTAAATAAATAAAAATAAACAAAACGTTTAAACCAAATTAAAAAGGGGTAGAAGAATGGCTTAGCGGTTAAGGTGTTTGCCTGCAAAGCCAAAGACACAGGTTTAATTCCCCAGGAAGGACCCATGTTAGCTAGATGCGCAAGGGGGCACACGTGTCTGGAATTTGTTTGCAGTGGCTGGAGGCCCTGGCATACTCATCCTCCCTCTCCCTCTCTCTTTTCCCCTCTTTCTCTGTCAATTAAATAAATAAAAATAAATAAAATGTTTTAAAAAATGCCCCCTTCATAGAACTTACATTCTAAATAATATTAAGTAATAATTAAACTATTTCTTAGCCTTCTGCTGTGTTGCAGTCAGCTCCATGTTGCTGGGATGACCATCAAACCAAACATTGTTTATCAGAGGAAGGGTTCATTTCAGGCTTACGGATCCAGGGGAAGTTCTGTCAGTGGTGGAAAAAGCTGGATCCCTTTCATGGATCTAAGTAGAGAGACTTCACCAACAGCTAGCACCACAAAACATGAACAACCAGAGCTCAAACTACTCTCTATACACCTTTGGGTGTGGTTGAAGATCTGCTCCCCAGACACACCTTAGGACTGGACTCTAGAATTCACCCCATTGACATGCCCCCTTGTAGCAGGGATCTGAGGCTAGCAGCATTGAGTAGAAAGTAGTGAAAAATGACTGAGTCGGGTGGCACTAGCAGTGTGGAAGTAGCTGTAGTGTTCATTTTCCTGAGCCCCTATTGGGCGGGATGGCGGAGGAGGTGGCCAAGGTGTCTGTGTGCAATTGCAAATGCTCAGCAGCAGGGAACTCTGTGATCAAATCATATCTGATCTCCAAGCTGGAGCATGGAATTACACCATGGAGTGTAGCAGAAGGCTCAATCCACATGCATCCAGAATCAGTCAACAGACAATCCACTGGACATAGACTTAGGAATTTAAACAATGTCTAAATTCTGTTTATCACAAGTTATATCTCATCATCAGGGAACACACACAGGTGGGAAGCCATATGAATATAAAATGAATATCAAAGTTTTATGCCAGATGTCACAATTCAGTCTCCACCAGAGAAGATTCTGAAGAGATGACATATGCATGTAATGAATGAGGGAAAGCTGTCCTTGCCAGGTCCAATCTATTTTGTGTAATTTATTTTTTTTTAACTTTTTTTTTTTTTTTTGATTTTTTGAGATAGGGTCTCACTCTAGCCCAGGCTGATCTGGAATTCACTATGGAGTCTCAGGGTGGCCTCGAACTCACAGCAATCCTCCTACCTCTGCCTCCCGAGTGCTGGGATTAAAGGCGTGCACCACCACAGCTGGCTATTTTTATTTTTTTATTAACAACTTCCGTAATTGTAGACAAAATCCCACGGTAATTCCCTCACTTCCCCCTACTTTCCCCTTTGAAACTCTACTCTCTATCATATCTCCTCCCCCTCTCAATCACTCTGTCTTGTATTTTGAACTGCATGCAGCATAGCTTTTTCCAGCTTTCTGTCAGCTGGTCTACATGGAGGAGGTTTTCAGCTCAGCTCCAGCAAGATTTCTTAGTGACCATGCAGCTCAAGTATGTGGAGTCTTTGGCAATAGGGTTGTAGCAGACAGCTTAGGGTTCACTGAGATAAACTTCCAGACCAGGCACAGTTATGGAGGAAGGGATTTATTGAAGCTTACAGATATAGGGGAAGTTCCATAATGTCAGAAGAAGCTGGCCTGCCTTCACAGGTACTAGTGGAGAGAAAGAAGTATAAGCCTAAAGGTCAAAAGCCACCGCACACGTCAGGAACTCCTGCTAGGCACGCTTTGCATATCTTTATATTGAAATCTGAAACCCATCACCACAACTTAAGATCCATGAGTGACATTGCCTCCAGCCAGGTAGCCAGCAGATGCAAACTACAAACAACTGAATATATTGGGGGCCATCTGTTCTATTCAAATCACCACAAGGGTTTTACCATCTATTCTATGTGGAAAACCAAGGGCCTAGGCAATGGCCTGTAATGTTTTGGGGGTATCAGAGACCTCCCTGGTCAAAAACTCACTGGAAGGTATCTCATCCATGGCACTGAAAATTTTCTAGTAATGATCTATGGCTTCTGAGTGTTCCGTTGTCCAAAAAAGTAGGTTTCCATATGACCTACTTATATCCTTTTAGATTTTGATTAGCCTTCTGTCCACCTTTCCTTTACTCAATCTCTTCCCATGACCTCACTTAGGCATTTTCACCCCCATTAATCCGTTCTTCTACTTATATATATGTAATACCATCCTATTAGTCCCCTTTCCCATTCCTTTTATTCCCTTTATATCCCCTTTCTAGCTTACTTGTCTCTGCTACTGAGTTCCCCCCCCCCCCCCCCCCCCCGAGGTAGGGTCTCACTCTGGTCCAGACTGACCTGGAATTAACTCTGCAGTCTCAGGGTGGCCTTGAACTCACGGCGATCCTCCTACCTCTGCCTCCTGAGTGCTGGGATTAAAGGCGTGCGCCACCACGCCCGGCTGCTACTGAGTTTTATTCCTACTTACATAGAAGTCCAATCATTTGTAGCTAGGATCCACATATGAGAGAGAACATGTGACATTTGGCTTTCTGGGCCTGGGTTACGTCACTAAGTATAATCCTTTCCAGATCCATCCATTTTCCTGCAAGTATCATAACTTCATTTTTCTTTACCACTGAGTAGAACTCCATTGTATAAATGTGCCACATCTTCACTATCCACTCATCAGTTGTGGGACATATAGGCTGGTTTTGTTTCCTAGCTTTTGTAAATAGAGCGGCAGTAAACATGGTTGAGCAAATATCTTGAAGGTAGTGAGACAAATTCTTAGTATATATGCCTATGCCTAGGAGTGCTATAGCTGGGTCATAATGGTAGATCTATTTTAGCTGTCTCAGGAACCTCCACACTGGCTGGATCAGATTGCATTCCCACCAACAGTGTAAAAGCATTCCTCTTTTTCCACATCCTCGCCAACATTTATGGTCATTTGTTTTCATGATGGTAGACTTTCTGACAGGAGTGAGATGGAATCTCAATGTAGATTTAATCTGCATTTCCCTGATGGCTAGGGATGTAGAACTTTTTTAGATATTTATATGCAATCTGTATTTCTTCTTTTGAGCACTCTCTATTTACTTCCATAGCCCATTTTTAATTGGGTTATTTGATTTATTCTTATTTAATTTTTTGAGTTCTTTGTATATCCTAGATATTAATCCTATGTCAGATGTGTATCTGGCAAAGATTTTCTCCCATTCTGTAGGTTGCCTCTTTGCTCTGTTGATAGTGTCTTTTGCTGTACAAAAGCTTTGTAATGTCATGAAGTCCCAGCAGTTCATCCATGGTTTTAGTTCCTGAGCAAGTTGGGGCTATATTCAGAAAGTCCTTGCCAATACCAATATATTGAAGTGTTTCAATACTAATATATTTAAGTAGGGTTCCCCTACTTTTTCCTCTAGGAGTTTCAAGGTTTCAGGTCTGATATTAAGGTCTTTGATCTATTTGGAGTTAATTCTTGTGCATGCAGAGAGGTAAGGTTCTATTTCATCCTGCTACATAAAGATATCCAGTTTTCCCAGCAACATTTGTTGAGGAGACTGTCTTTTCTCCAATGAGTATTTTTGTAAAAGATCAGGTGGCTGTAGCTACCTGGAGTTACATGTGGGTGCCCTCTCTGATGTTCCATTTATCTACATGTCTGTTTCTGTGCTAGTACCATGCTGTTTTTTTTTCCCCAATTATGGCTCTGTTAATTATGATAATATAGGTTAAAGTACCACCAAACTTATTTCTGTTGTTCAAAATTGTTTTATGTATTTGAGGCTTTTTTTTTTTTTTTTTTTTTTTTGGTTTTTCAAGGTAGGGTCTCACTCTAGCCCAGGCTGACCTTGAATTCACTATGTAGTCTCAGGGTGGCCTCAAACTCAGGGCAATACGCCTTACCTCTGCTTCCCAAGTGCTGGGATTAAAGGTGTACACCACCACACCCAACTAAGGCTTGTTTTTTGTGCTTCCAAATGAATTTCAGGATTGTATTGTCTATTTTCCTGAAGAATACCATTGGAATTTTGATGGGGATTGCATTGAATGTGTAGATTGCTTTTGGTGAGATTGACATTTTCACAGTATTTTTCCAGTTCAAGAACAAGGGATGTCTTTCCATTTCCTAGTATCTTCTGCAATTTCTCACTTGAGTGTTTTAAAATTTTCATTGTAGAGAATCTTCACTTCCATGGATAGGTTTATCCCAAGGTACTTTTTTTTTAATGCAATTATGAATGGGAGTGATTCTCTGGTTTCATCCTCTGTGTGTTTGTTGTTAGCATATAGGAAGGCTGGTTTGCTGGTAGAGTCTTTAGGGTCCTTCATGTATAGAATCATATCATCTGAAAATAATAACTTTATCTCTTCCTTTCCAGTTTGTATCACTTTTATTTGTGCCTCTTGCCTTATTGCTATGGCTAAGACTTCCAGTACTATATTAAATAAAAATGGGGATAGTGGATACCCTTGTCTTGTTCCTGATTTTAGTGGAAAAGCCCCAAGTTTTTCTCCATTTAGTATTATGTTGGGTTTAGGTTTGTCATAAATAGCCTTTATTATGTTGAGAAATGTTCCTTCTATTCCCAGTTTCTGTAGGAATTTTATCATGAAGGTATGTTGGATTTTGTCAAATGCTTTTTCTGTATCTAGTGAGATGATCATGTGATTTTTGTCCTTCAGTCCATTTATATAATGTATTACATTTATTGATTTGCATATGCTGAACCATCCCTGCATCTCTGGGATAAAGCCTACTTGGTTGGGGTGAATGACCTTCTTTTTTTTTTTTAATTTTCATTAGCATTTTCCATGATTATAAAAAAAATCCCATGTTAATTCCCTCCCCCCCCCACTTTCTCCTTTGAAATTCCATTCTCCATCATATTCCTGATATATTTTTGTATTCTGTTTGCCAATATCTTGTTGAGAAATTTTGCATCTATGTTCATGAGGAAGATTATTGTGTAATTGTCTTCTTTTTTGTTGTTGTTCTATCTCTGTCTGGTTTTGGTATCAGGGCGATGCTAGCTTCATAGAAAGAGTTTGGTAGAATTCCTTCCTTTTCCATTTTATGGAAATTAAAAAAAATTATTTATTTGAGAGTGACAACAGAGAGAGAGAGAGAATGGGCACACCAGGGCTTCCAGCCACTGCAAATGAACTCCAGATACATGTGCCACTTTGTGCATCAGGTTTACATGGGTACTGGGGAATTGAGCCTTGAACTGGTGTCCTTAGGCTTCACAGGCAAGTGCTTAACCACTAAGACATCTCTCCACCCCTTTTATGGAAAATTTTAAGAAGAATTGGTGTTAGTTCTTCCATGAAGGTCTGGTAAAATTCACCAGTGAATCCATCTGGGCCTGGACTTTTTCTGGTTGGAAGATTTTTTTTTTTTTTTAATAACTGCTTGGATCTCCATACTTGTTATAGGTCTATTTAAGTGGTTAATCTCATTTTGATTTAATTTAGGTAAGTCATATAAATCAAGGAAATCATCCATGTTGTTCAGATTTTCAAGCTTAGTGGAGTATATGTTCTTATAGTATGTCCCTTTTTTGTGAAATTTTTTATTTTCTCTGGTATCTGTTGTGATGCCTTTTTCATCTCTAATTTTATTAATTTGTGTCTCTTTTCTCATTCTTTTGGTCAGATTTGCTAAGGGCTTATCAATCTTGCTTATTCTTTCAAAGAACCAACTCTTGGCTGGAGAGATGGCTTAGCGGTTAAGTGCTTGCCTGTGAAGCCTAAGGACCCCGGTTTGAGGCTTGACTCCCCAGGACCCACGTTAGCCAGATGCCCAAGGGGGCGCACATGTCTGGAGTTCATTTGCAGTCTCTGGAGGCCCTGGTGCGCCCATTCTCTCTCCCTCTCTGCTTGCCTCTTTCTCTCTCTGTTGCTCTCAAGTAAATAAATAAAAACAATTAAAAAAATAAAGTAAGGAAAAAAAAAGAACCAACTCTTTGTTTCATTGATTCTTTGGATTTTTTTTGTTTGTTTCTATTTCATTAATTTCTGCCCTCATCTTTAGTATTTCTTCTCATCTACTCATTTTTGGTTTGCATTGTTCTTCTTTTTCCAAGGCCTTAAGGTGAAGTATTAAGTTGTTTACTTGCAACTTTTCTAAATTCCTGTCAATTGATGAGAGTGGAGTGTTGAAGTCACCCAATACAACTGTGTTTGATATTATTTGTGACCTTAGTTCTAATAGTGTTTGATGAAAGTGGGACCCCCCATGTCAGATGCATATTTGTTTAGGGTTGTAATGTCCTCTTGTTGGAGTGTTCCTTTAACCACTGTAAAGTGACCTTCCTTATCTTTCCTAATTAATGTTGGTCTGAAGTCTACCTTGTCAAATATTAGGATAGTGACTGCTGCTACTTTTCTAGGTCCATTTTCTTGAAACACCACTTTCCAACCTTTCACCTTAAGATAGTGTCCATCCTTTGTAGAAAGGTGAGTTTCTTAGAGGCAACAAATTGAAGGATGTTGTTATTTTACCCAGTCTGCAAACCTATGTCTTTTGGTTGGGGTATTGAGGCCATTGATATTAAGAGAGATTATTGAAAGGTGTGTATTTATGTTTGCCATTTTTCTTGTTTTGTAGTTTTTTTGGTTTTACCTTTGCTCTCTTGTATTAACTAGTATGTGAGTAGGGTTTGTTTCTTCCAGGTTCCTTGTATGTGTGCTTTTCTTTCTCTTCAGCATGGAGGACCTTGCAAGTACATTCTGTAGAGCTGGTTTTGTCTTCAAATATTCCTTTAGTCTGCTTTTGTTGTGGAATGTCCTTATTTTCTCCATCTGTTTGAACGGATAGCTTTGCAGGATAAAGGAACCTTGACTGGCAGTTATTATCTTTCAGAACTTGGAATACATCATTCCAAGCTCTCCTGGCTTTTAAAATTGGTGTTGAGGAATTTGCTGTGATCCTGATGGGATTGCTTTTGTAGGTGACTTGATTTCTCTTTCTAACTGCTTTCAATATATTTTCTTTGGTTTGTATGTTTGGTAGTTTAATTATAATATGGCAAGGAGAGGTTCTTTCCAGGTTTTGTCTATTTAATGTTCAAAGGCATCCTGTATCTACATTGGCATCTCCTTCCCAATTTGGGGGAAGTTGTCTTCTGTGATTTTGTTGAAAATGCCTACTATGCCTGTGAAGTGAAATTCTTCTCCTTCTACTATACCTTCTTTTCATAGTGTCCTGAATATCTTGAAATTCCCATTGATACCTTCCTATTAATTTGTCTTTCTCTTTGTTGGAGTATACTAGATCTGCCACCTGGTCTTCTAGTTTAGATATTCTATCCTCTCCTTCATCCATTCTACTGGTGCGATTTTCTGCAGAGTTTTTTATTTCGCTGACTGTATTTTCTTTATTATTTCAGTTACCTTATTTATGTCTTATATTGACCTCATTTCATTAGATTGGTTTCCTGTGTCTTCTTTGATTAATTTAATACTTGGAATTTCTAGGTAGCTGCAGTATTATTAGATGTACCAATCAATCTGATGTTATATATCTTCAGGGTAGGGGCTTCACCACAAAAGTGACCCTAGGTGCTGGGTTTGCCTGCTATGATAGTATTCAAGTAGGCTGAGTGGAACAAAATACAGGCATATTCTAAAATTTAACTAAACAAATATATATATATATATTTTTTTTTTTTCTATGAAAAACAGCACAGAGTATTTATACAAGAGTAGGTATTATGACAACCAGTTCCTCTAACAAAGCCACACTCCCTAAGGATGTGTGTTGCCCCTCACCATTAATCTTGTCAACTGGGAGGCCTAGATTTCTGGTCTGTAGAGGGTTCCAAGGTTAGCTTCCCCAACGAACATCAGAAGAGGAAACAAAGGCACTATAAATCAGGAAGTAACAAATGACATGCCCAAAATATATTGCAAATCTGACCATCCATCAGATTTAACATATATTTACCCTGACATGGAAGGTGCAATTAGCACTTCCAATGCAAGCCTATATGCTAGCTTTATTTGGTGGGTACTGACCTGGTGTAATCCCAGTTATCTTTTGGGCTGGATTTGGTCTCAGTTGTGCTGCATGCATGCTTGGGTCCCTCTTTGTTGTTATATGAGCTCAGGTAGGCTGGCTGGGTCAGTGGGTCACTGCTGTGATTGCCTGTGCTGGGCTCTGTAGGTGACTTCCCTTCCCCAGGTCTCTATTGCTAGCTGGTGTTTGCACTGGTGCTGGTGCTGCCAGTAGGGAATGGGTGGTTGTGGGTGGTGGATGAAATTCTCTTTCTGGTCCTCAGGATCATCTTCCTCATGAGCCGCTCTGCTGGTCCCTGCTGTCCTCCCTTCATGTTTCTTGAGTTTGTGAGGAGTCTGGTGTGAGTGGAAAATCCCTTCACCTGGCTTTTCCTGCAGCCACGTGGACCTGGTGCCACTGTTGCTGGAGCTACTACTGCCTGCTTCTGTGGTCCCTAGACCCTCTGGGTCTCTCCTGCTTCTGTGCTGTGGTTGATAATTTCTTGTATATGTTCCCTTTTTAGTAGAAGAGTGTATTTTGCTGGGTTTTTTTCTTTTTCTTTTTTTTTCTTTTTTTGGCTTTTTCTCCCCTAGGCTGCTTTGGCATGGTTGCTGTGCCACCATCTTAACTGGAAGTCATCATCTATCCATTTTGTGTAATTTTTTTTTTAATGAGAGTGAGAGAGAGAGAGAAAGAATTGGTGTGCCAGGGCCTCCAGGCACTGCAATTAAACTCCAGATACATGTACCCTCTTGTGTGCAAGTGCAACCTTGCATACTTGCATCACCTTGTGTGTCAGTCTTACATGTGGTCTGGAGAGTAGAACATGGGTCCCAAGGTTCTGCACGTAAGTACCTTAACTACTAAGCCATCTCACCAGTCCCTTTTTTGTTGTTGTTGTTGGTTTTCGAGGTAGGGTCTCACTGTAGCCCAGGCTGACCTGGAATTCACTATAGAGTCTCAGGATGGCCTTGAACTCACGGCAATCCTCCTACCTCTGCCTTCCAAGTGCTGGGATTAAAAGCTTGCACCACCATGCCTGGCTTTCCAGTCCCTTTTTTATGAGCCAAGTCCAATCTTAATAAGCATCAGAGAACTCATACAAGTAAGAAGACATGAATGCGGGAAAGGTGTCATCCAGAAGCCACACCTCACTAATCATCTGAGATTACATACAGGTGAGAAACTATATGAATGTAATGAATTTGAGAAAGGTTTCTACAGGAAGTCACATCTCACTTGTCATCCAGGAGCTCATATAGGTGAAAGCCATAGGAATGTAAGGAAAGAGGGAGAGGTTTCTGTTGGAAGTCACAACTTAGCCTCCATCAGAAATGTCATACATGGGTAAAGCCATATACATATAATGAATGTGGGAAAACTTTCCCTGCCAAGTCCTATCTTTATTTTTTCCCTAGGTAGGGTTTCACTCTAGTTAGTCCAGGCTAACCTGGGACTCACTATGTAGTCTCAGGGTGGCCTTGAACTCACAGTGGTCCTCCTACTTCTTTCTCCTTGGTGCTGGGATTAAAGGCGTGCGCCACCACATCTGGCTTTTTTATTCAAGGTAGGGTCTCACTTTAGCTCAGGCTTACCTGGAATTCACCTGTGTAGTCTCAGGGTGGTCTTGAACTCACAGTGATCCTCCTGCCTCTGTCTACCGTGTGCTGAGATTAAAGGTTTGTGCACCACACCTGCCAAGTCCTATCTTTATAAGTATCAGAAAATTCATACAGACAAGAAGCCATAAAAATGTAATATATGTAAGAAAGGTTTATTCCAGAAGTCACAACTCACTATTCATCAGAAATCTCATACAGGTGGGAAGCCATATGAATGTAATCAGTATGGGAAAGCTTTCTGTGTCAAGTTGGATTTTTATTTATTTATTTATTTTGGTTTTTTGAGGTGGGGTCTCACTCTGGCTCAGGCTGACATGGAATTCACTGTGTAGTCTCAGGGTGGCCTCAAACTCTTGGCAATCCTCCTACCTCTGCCTCCGGAGTGCTGGGATTAAAGGCGTGCACTACCACACCCGGCTTCAAGTTGTATCTTAATAAGCATCAGAGAATTAGTTCAGTAGCCATATTAATGTGGAAAAGGCTTCTTCCAGAAGTCATACCTATTCATCAGAGATCTCATACAGGTGAGAAGACATATGAATGCAATGAATGTGTAAAAGCTTTCTTCTGAAAGTCACAACTCACTATGCCTAAGAGAATTCTTATGGTAAGAAGTCAGTGTGAATTCTCTTTATTTTTCTTTATTTATTCTGGTAAAGAGAAAACTCTTTACATGAAGTCAAATCTCATTACACATTAGAGAACTCATATGGTTGAGAAGCCATATGAACATAATATATTTGAGGATTCTTTATAACAGAAGTCACAACTCACCCTGCATCAGAATTCATACAAGTTAGCAGCTATATTAATGTAATGAATCTGGGTATCATTTGAAGGAGATACCTATCAGAGAATATATCCAAGATAGAAGCCATTGGAATGTAATGAATGTGAGGAACATTTTCCAATTCACATCTCAATATGCATCAGAAAATTCAGAAAGGTGGGAAGTCCTATGTGAGAAAGCTACCAAAAACCATACCTCCCCTGACGTTATGATATGCAATGAATTTAATGGTTTTATGTTTTTAAAGAATGTAAGGCATTTTTTCACTGAAAGTCATACTCCATATAAAAGTCATACTCTATATGAAACAAGTGAGAAATCTTACAGCACAAAGAATTCATAGCCAGGCATGGTGGCACATACCTTTTAAATCCATCATTTGGGAGGCAGAGGTAGGAGGATTGCTGTGAGTTCAAGGCCACCCTAAGACTACAGAGTGAATTCCAGGTTATCCTGGGCTAGAGTGAGACACTATTTCAAAAAATCAAAACTAAATAAATAAAAGATATTCCAAATTAAAAAGAAGAAGAAGAAGAAGCCGGGTGTTGTGGCACACACCTTTAATCCCAGCACTCGGGAGGCAGAGGTGAGAGGATTGCCATGAGTTCGAGGCCACCCTGAGACTCCATAGTGAATTTCAGGTCAGCCTAGGCTAGAGTAAGACCCTACTTCAAAAAACCAAAAAAAAAGTTATTAAATTTTGTTTTTTTTTTTTCCTGAAACTTACAGTTGACTTTATATTTTGGCAGTAAAAGCAAGAAACCCCATTAGCAAACTAGTTTTCACATTAGAGAATGTCTGCAGGTAAGACTGATGATTTTGAAAAGTGCACAATTTATCCCATAAGTCAGAGCTTAATAGAATTCAGAAAATAGATTAAATGTAAAGATTAAAACTGCCATCTCATGTGTGTTAAAAATCTCATGAACTTGGGCCTGTAGAGATGACTCAGTGGTTAAGCCATTTGCTTGCAAAGTCTAATGATCCAAGTTCAATTTTGTGGTCCCCATATAAAGCCAGTGGCAGATGTGTCTGGAATTCATTTGCAGTGGCAAGAGTCCCTAGTGCACCCATTCTCCTTCCTTCCTGCTCTCTCTGTGCCAGGCATGTCCCACACTTGGGATGTTGAGGTAGGAGGATTGTTGTGAGTTCGAGGCCTACCTGACACTCCATAGAGAATTCCTGGTCAACCTGGGTTAGAGCAAAACCAAAAAAAAAAAAAAAAAGTCTTAAGAAGTTAAGGAATGCCTGTAACTCATTTCAGTTTACAGCAGAATATGCATGCAGATGAGAATCCTTGCAAATATAAAGAATAAAGGAATGTCTGCTATTATAAAACACTGTCACATGACATCTAAAAACTCCCACAGGGAAGGTCCCCTATTAGATAAATCTTGACAACAAGATTTAGGATCACCATGAAACAATTACTCTGTTTGTGCATGATAGGAATTTGTTAGGATATTTCCAGATTAAATTAAAATATCTACATATCTCAACTTATCTAATGTAGCCACTGCATTCCTTGTGTTGTTACCTGCACAAGATGTACAGAATATCAACATTTCATCGTGGATGATGGTGATAGAAAAAGGCATTAAAATTGAAGAGTGATGAGTTGGAAAGAAGGGGTCCAATGGAAGGCACAGGGAAATGGGGATAATAAGAAATTAATGTGAAAGGATTATGATCAAAAAAAGATTTTGTGGATTACCATGAGTTCAAGGCCACCCTGAGACTACTTAGTGAATTCCAGGTCATCCTGAGCTAGAGTGAGACCCTACCTCAAAAAAAAAAAAAAAAAAGATTTTGTGGGCCTAAGTGACAGCTTAGTTGTTAAGGCACTTCCTGGCAAAGCTAAAGGACCTAGGTTCAGTTCCCAGGTGCCCACATAAAGTTGGATGCACAAGATGGCACATGCATCTGGAGTTCATTTGCAGTGGCTACAGTCCTTGGCATACCAATTCTCTATCTGACCCCCTTTCCCTCTCTCCCTCTTTCTCCCAAATAAAAAAAATATTTATTTTTTATTATTTATTTATTTATTTGAGAGTGACAGACACAGAGAGAAAGACAGATAGAGGGAGAGAGAGAGAATGGGCGCGCCAGAGCTTCCAGCCTCTGCAAACGAACTCTAGACGCGTGCTCCCCCTTGTGCATCTGGCTAACGTGGGACCTGGGGAACCGAGCCTCGAACCGGGGTCCTTAGGCTTCACAGGCAAGCACTTAACTGCTAAGCCATCTCTCCAGCCCCCCCAAAAAAATATTTTTTAAATACAAAAAAATCAGTAAGTCTGGTTGGAGAGAGATGGCTCAGCAGTTAAAGGTGTTTGCTTGTAAAGCTGGATGTCTCAGGTTCATTTCCTCAGTACCCACATAAACCCAGATGCACAAAGTGGCACATGCATCTAGAGTTCATTGGCAGTGTCAGGAGGCCCTGTCATGTCCATATTCACTTTCTGTCAAATAAATAATAAATGTTTAAAAGCCAATGATTAAGTCTGAGGGGGTGGCAAACACTCAAACTACCATATGTTGGGAAGATTTTTTTTTCTCTTTTGTTTAGAAAGGTCCCGATTGTGACACTTACCTTAAAAAGGTAGACAAATGATCAGCAGTTTTCACCTATACGGACAAGATTTTATGAGGGTGATTCATTCCTTCTAAAGTAAATAGCAGCCTGAATACAAAAATCTCTTTTCAACTGTCTACATAAAATGACTACACATACAAGTTCACAATGAACTAAAAAGCTTACAAAAAACTGTTTCCTCATATTCCTCATCAGAAAATACTGTTTACCAACTGTGTGTTCTTTCTGTTATAGAAACTATTCATCAAAAACCAGATTGTCAAAAATTTCCAGGCTTGGAGGCATGCTCCTATAATCCCAGCAATCAGGAGTCTGTGCCAGGAAGATACCAAGTTCAAGGCCATCCTGAACTACATAGTGAGTTTGAGGCAATCCTGGGCTACATAATGAAATCCTGTCTTAAAAAAATGCTGGGCTTGGTGGTGTACACCTTTAATACCAAATCTCAGGAAGCTGAGGTAGGATCACTGTGAATTCAAAGCTGCAAGAAACCTGCAGGAAAATGAGACTTAGCCTCATAAAAAAAAAAAAAACCCACACATTTCCTTCACCATTGTACAATCTGTTGTTTTCAAGTTTTTATAAGCTGACCCATCCATATATAGTGATTTTTTTGTAAATGTGAACTTCAAAAGATCTACATAATATTAAAATATTAATCAAATTTGATATTTAAAAGTATCGATATTCTTTTCTATTCCATGAAGTTATGGAGCCCTTTGGGAAGACAGTATCTGTAAGATAGGCAAGCTGTTTGGTAACTATTCTCGTGGCATTGTTGCATTAACAATCCAATATTTGAGCCAGGCATGGTGGTGCACGCCTTTAATCCCAGCACTCGGGAGACAGAGGTAAGAGGATTGCCATGAGTTCTGAGACTCCATAGTGAATTCCAGGTCAGCCTGGGCTAGAGTGAGACCCTACCTCAAACAACTTAAAAAAAATCCAATATTTATAAACACATTTCTTGACCAAATGATGTAAGTATTATTACAATAGATTCAATTATAATTATTGAAGAAGTCACAATGGTAGTGCCTAACTTAACAGGTTTGTTTGTTTGTTTGAGAGAAGTTCTCACTGGTGCCTAGGCTGACCTAGAATTCACTTGGTAGCCCAGGCTGGCCTTAAAGTATCAGCCATCCACCTACCTCAGCTTCCTGAGTACTGAGATTATAGGTTTAAGCTATTCCACCTTAATTAAGTTAAAGTGGATTTCCATAGAATGAGCTTCCAGACATGAAATTGTCTCATTGTTTGTATCTAGAGTGTAAGCTATGCATTTACTTGTGTCTTAGGATTCTTTAGCAAGTACTAATACACAGTTGTCATTAATTACAGAAAAAAGAAGAATTCGTAAAAATTTTACCAAAGAAGAAGTAAATTACCTTTTTCATGGAGTTAAAAAAATGGGAAATCATTGGAATTCAATTTTGTGGTCTTTCCCCTTTCAGCAAGGACGGAAGGCTGTGGACCTTGCTCACAAATACCACCAGCTGATTAAAGGCCCCAAGTGTGCAGCTCCTTGATTGGAAGAGATTGTCAGGTTTTTGTTTGGACTCTTCAAATACAGTTCCATAGAACATAAAAGGTTAAATACTCTTCTGAACTGTCTGGAGACAAGGAATGTTGGAACAAGCATAGTTTTAGAAGACAGGTGCTTACTAAGTGATAGAGTCAAGCAAAATAAGCATAGTTTTAACTAAATAGTGAATGAAATTATTACTGTAATTTACAAGCAAATGTATCTTCAATGTGTAGATTAGTAAGATAAAATCCCTGTTACAGAGGCCAAACATGTTTAGGAATATGCCTTTATTCTTTTGTAAGCTCAGAATATAGCTCATAAGAAAAAAATTATTAGCCTTTAAGCATGATTTAAAATATTTAATGACTACTATGTGAGATACTTGAATTTAAAATTTTTGCCCAGTGCTGAGTCTATTTGTAGAACTTAGAAAGATAAAATGCTTTTTCAGATTATTAGGCTGAGATCTCCACCCCGTAAATAAATGACAGTGTGTTAATTAAAAGCATTTGCTGTTCTCAAGCCTACTTGTGAAATTGTATTTGCATTCCCCTGTTACAGGGTTAGGTTCACTTCTTTTGGGTGGATATTTATTTACTTGTTTCTGTTTTTCTTAAAAATATTTAATTAATTTATTTGAGAGAGAGAGAGTGAGTGAGAATGTGCACACCAGGGCCTCTAGACACTGCAAGTGAATTCCAGATGCATGTGCCACCTTGTGCATTTTGGCTTTATGTGGGTACTGGGGAATTGAAGAAACCTGGGTCCTTTGGCTTTGCTGGCAAGTGCCTTAACCACTAAGCCATCTCTCCAGCCCTCATTTCTGTTTTTCCATGAGCGCATGTTCATATGTGTATGAATGTTCATGTGTATGGAGGTCAGACAAATATATTGCATTCTTTCCTCAGTCATTCTCCACCTTATTTTTTATACTTTTGTTTTTTTGAAGTAGGGACTCACTCTACTCCAGGCTGACCTGAAATTCACTGTGTAGTTACTCAGGGGGCCCTCTAACTCAAGGTTTTCATCCTACCTGTGCCTCCCAAGTACTGGGAATAAAGGCTTGTACTACCTCGCCTTGCTTTCCTCTTTCAGTTTTTGGTTTTGTTTTTGTTTTTGTTTTTCAAGGTAGTTTCACTCTACCCAGGCTGACCTGGAATTCACTATGTAGTCTCAGGGTGACCTTGAACTCACAGATCCTCCTACCTCTGCCTTCCAAGTGCTGGGATTAAAGGTGTGCGCCACCATGCCTATTAAATCCAACTATAGGACTCTAGTAATCCCTGTTAAATTCTCAAATTGGGGTTGGAGAAATAGCTTAGTGGTTAAGCACTTGCCTGTGAAGCCTAATGACCCCGGTTCGAGGCTCGGTTCCCCAGGTCCCACATTAGCCAGATGCACAAGGGGGTGCACGTGTCTGGAGTTCGTTTGCAGAGGCTGGAAGCTCTGGCACGCCCATTCTCTCTCTCTTCCTCTATCTGTCTTTCTGTGTCTGTCGCTCTCAAATAAATAAATAAATAAATAAATAAATAAATAAAAATTCTCAAATTGTTAGATTTAGTTTGCTTTATTTGTCATTCAGAATTTTGTTTTTGCTTTTGTGTGTGTGAGAGAGAGAGGAAGAGGGAGAGAGAGAGAAAGAGAGAGAGAAAAAAAGAAAGGGAGGGAGGGAGGGAAGGAGAGGGGAGAATCATATGGATGTGCCCTTGTGGTGGGTTGTGTCTACTTGTGGCTGGGGTACAGAAAGTTGGCTGTCCCACTCCATTAGCTCTTCAACTGTTTTTGGAGCTGAAGTCTCTTACTGATTCTAGAACTTGCTGGTTTTTCTCAAGCCCCAGAAATTATTGGGTTTCTGCTTTCCTTTGGAGCTAGGGTTACAGCCCTGTGTGGCTACACCCAGCTGTTTATGCCTGTCCTAGGGATCCACAAGCCCTTATTACTTGCATGGAAGTACTCTTAACTATTGAAACCTTGCTCCAGCCCCATCATCTAGTCTTTTTGGCAACCAATTCTACTTTAGATCATCACCTTAGGTGAGTGTGCTGGGGCATTCTGAGCCAAACCACTGATGGTACCCTGAATTGGCTTGGGTAGACCCCAGCAGTCTCTTCTGGTAGTCTCTTCTATAAATCTAGGTCATCCACCTCTGACATTGTTAGTTTATTTGCTTGTTTTGACACAGGGTTTTATTATTATCCCAGGTTGGCCTGGAATTCAGGATCTTCCCCATCTCTCAGACTCCCAAGTACTGGGATTAAAAGTATGTACTACCATACTGAGATTTTCCTGGTCTTCAATAAGTCTCAGTGCTGTTATTAGCCTATGTTTTATACCTTGTCTGTGTTGTCAAGTGCCCTGTTGAAATTTGCATGTCCTGTGTTTGTAGCATCTTCCTTCTTGTGATATTCCTGAAAAAAAATTAAGATATTGTATGAACTTGTGTTTTATTTTTCTTTTGAAACTGATCACATTAGAGAATTTCACTTAGTGAGGATTACTCTTTCTGTCCTATAGTTAATAATTTCTTCTCTCCTGTGAAAACTCTGATTGCTCCCCTCCCCACCCCTGCCCCAGGTAAGGTCTCACTACCTCCAACTCCGGAGTGCTGGGATTAAAGGCATGCTCCACCATGTCTGGCTTAGTTTGATTTTTTATGACTTCCAACACTGGCTGCTCTTCCCTCCCATTGTCCTGTTTAAAACTTAAATTCAGTTGGCAGATGATATGTCCATTGTTGGATCCTGTAATTCATGCTGCTGAATTTTTGACAGAGATAATCAGTCACCATCCTATTCATTTGAAATCCACTTAGGTGATTACTTTTATGCTTTATCCCATATCCTTGGGATGTTCAGCAACACATTGTAAAGTTACCCTGCTTCCACAGAGAATAGCAGAACCCTGAGGTAGGCACTAAATATTTTTTTTCTCAGTTAATACTGTGTTTTATTTTTTTAAAAATTTTTATTAGCATTTTCCATGATTATAAAAAATATCCCATGGTAATCCGCCCCCCCACTTTCCCCTTTGAAATTCCATTCTCCATCATATTACCTCCCCATCTCAATCATTGTACTTACATATATACAATATCAACCTATTAAGTACCCTCCTCCCTTCCTTTCTCTTCCCTTTATATCTCCTTTTTAACTTACTGGCCTCTGCTACTAAGTATTTTCCTTCTCACAAAGAACCCCAATCATCTGTAGCTAGGATCCACATATGAGAGAGAACACGTGGTGCTTGGCTTTCTGGGCCTGGGTTACCTCACTTAGTATAATCCTTTCCAGGTCCATCCATTTTTCTGCACTAAATATTTTTTTCTTTCTCTTCTTCCATTACCTCTACCCTGCACCTTAGTCTTTCACATCCCCCTTTTCTCACTGAAAAAAAGCAGCCTCCTATTTTGCTCTGTTAAAGTTGGTTCTCTGAAGAATATATATATATATTTTTTTACAACTTGGTAAAGCAAAGCTAAGCCAAGAATATTGTCAACATTATTGTCACAGTTAACAGACTCAAAAAAACAAACAAACAAACAAAAAAAAAAAAAACCAGACTCTATGAAGACTTGGTGGGGAGGTGTGGTGGGTTTCTATAAGGCTGATCTTTTTTTTTATTATTTTTTATTTTAAATTTTTGAGAGAGGCAGAGAAAGAGACACAGAGAGAATTGACCCTCCAGGGCCTTAGCCACTGAAATGAAACTGTATATGCTTGTACTACCTAGTGGGTATGTGTGACCTTGCACTTGCCTCACCCTTGTGTGTCTGGCTTACCTGAGACCTGGAGAGTCTAACATGGGTCCTTAGGATTTACAGGCTAGTGCCTTAACTGCTAAGCCATGTCTCTAGCCCCAAACTGATCTTTCAATCAAGGGCTTAGGCAAAATTCATTATATAATACTTTAAGATTAATGAACATGAATTAAAAGTGACAGGGTGCTATCTTATAGCATTGAGCTGGGTTTCTTTTTTCTTTTTTTATTTTTTTTATTTAATTTTTATTAACATTTACCATGATTATAAAATATATCCCATGGTAATTCCCTCCTGGGTTTCTTTTTTATGCTGATTTTTTCCATTATTTTATTTTTTTAAATTTTATTTATTCATTTATTTATTAGAGAGAAAGAGAGAATGAGAAAGACACACACACACACACACACACACACACAGAGACAGACAGACAGGCGTGCACCACCTTACGCATCTGGCCCACATGGTTACTGGGAATTGAACCTGGGTCTTTACGCTTCACAGGTAAGTGTCTTAGCTGCTAAGCTGTCTTTACAGCCTTCATTTTTGTTTTGAGATCTGGTCCCACTCTGTTCAGGGCTGGTCAGGTGGTGATGGTGATGTCTTGGGTCTCAAGTCTTTCTAGTGCTGGAAACTCTTTCCCAGAATCACTTGGGTTTTGGAGAGGTGGAATGGCTATGGATCCCAGTCAGTCCTAGACCTTGAAGTGATTCTCTTCTTTCATTTTTTATGGTGGGGTCTCCCTCTAGCCAAGGCTGACCTGGAATTTACTTTGTGGTCTCAGGCTGGCCTCAAACTAACTCAAGAGAGATCGTCCTATCTCTACCTCCAGAGTGCTGGGATTAAAGGCCTGTGCTACCACACCCTGCTCTCTATTTTTTTAAAGATTTATTTTTATTTGTTTATTAGAAAGAGAGGGAGAGGGAAGGAGGGAGGGAGGATGGGCGCACCTGGGCCTCTAGCCACTGCAAACGAACTGTGGGACATGGAAAATGGAATGTGGTTGCTTAGGCTTCACAGGCAAACTCCTTAACTGCTAAGCCATCTTTCTAGCCCCCACATCCTGCTCTTAAAGAAAAAAAAATTTATTTTATCAATTTGAGAGAGTGCTTGTGACTGAGCACATCAGAGCCTCTTGCCTCTGCAAAGGAACTCCAGATGCAATGTGCCACTTTGTGCGTCTCGCTTTACATGGGTACTGGGGAGTTGTTTGTGTTTTTCTGAGGTAGGGTCTCCTTCTAGCACAGGCTGACCTGGAATTCACTGTGTAGTCTCAGGGTGGCCTCTAACTTACTCATGGTGATCCTCCCACCTCTGCCTCCCGAGTGCTTAGATTAAAGGCGTGGGCCACTACGCCTTTGTTGGTACTAGGGAACTGAACCAAGGCTATCAGGCTCTGCAAATGCCTTAAGTGCTGAGCCATGTCTTCAGTCATGGGCTGGGTTTCTTGAACTTTCTGAGCTTCACGTTTGCTAACAGGCAAGATTCAGTGAGACAGACAGTGAATCTAGAACACGGTGAGCATTAGATAAATGGCGTTGGGATGCGTGACTTTCATTCTAAAGCGCAAAGATTGGCCTCTTTAATGGGCCCACTTGCCTGGCTAGGGACCCAGCGTCACCAGCAACTAGCCAGGTGAGGTCTAGCTGCGTTCCTTGGCCCGCAGGGGTCGCCATCGGGCTCTTGGTCCGTTTGGCGTCTGCGGAAGGCTGCCCGAGGAGCTGCCTGACGGAGCGACCTTCCTGCGCGGCGGCGGCCCCGCGGTCTTCCGAAGCCCGCGGACACAGCCGGCCCGGTGGGACGCGTTGCCGGTGCGGTCACTGCCGCCCGGACGACGGGAGCGCGGTGCGGCGCGCGCGGGGGGCGGCCCGGCCGGGGTCCTCGCGGGTCCTCGGCGCGCCCGGGGGAGGGCCCTCTTTGTGGCTGCAGTTGGCAAGATGGCGCCGGTGGGGGTGGAGAAGAAGCTGCTGCTGGGCCCTAATGGGCCCGCGGTGGCGGCCGCCGGCGACCTAACCAGTGAAGAGGAGGAGGGCCAGAGCCTATGGTGAGGCCGCGGACCGACCGCGGAGGGCGCGGCCGGGCAGGGAGCCGGACCATGGGCAAACATTGACGGGCAGTCGCGGGCCGAGCCGTCCAGGGCGGTCCCCGGGCTGACCGCTCTTGCCATTGTCGTCGCAGGTCTTCGATCCTGAGCGAAGTGTCCACCCGCGCCAGGTCTAAGCTGCCGTCGGGCAAGAACATCCTGGTGTTCGGTGAGCGGCGAGGCACTTCTCTGGGGCGCTGGGGTGTGCCCTTCCCTTAGGTCCCATCCTGGTCCACCTTTGCAGCCTCCGGGAGGGGCGTCACGGGAGGCCCCGGCAGGACAGCCCGAAAGTCCTCAGCCTACCGGTCCTGACGGCGGGATGCAGCTTCTTTTGGAGAGCCCAGTGGTGCGGCATGGGAGTTGGTGGGGGGGCACATTCCTTCAGTCAGATTTGGCCGCTCCATGGCCTTGACTTGCATGCACCACGTTAAGCCCTTCGACTGAAGTTGAGGATGTGAAGAAGGGGAAGAACAGGTGAAAAGGCTGGTTAGAGAAGGAAGGAGAATGAAGTGATTTGGTCTTGTAGCTGTGGGAAGATGCCACAGGAGCCTTCCTGGGTGTTCACGAACAGTGCACAGAAGTACAAGGGACTCGGCAAAGACCGTCAGGCCTGGTGGTCAGTCTTGGGAATTTTCCGCATCACTCTTGCCCTCACTACCAAATACCTGAGTCGGTTCATTTAAACTTTCTGGCCTTAAGTGCATTTGCACCAGGAACCCATTTGTGCTTGTCACTGGAACAGCACAGATATCCTAGACACTGCAAGAGAATCTCAGTCTATCCGGGTGTGGTGGCGCACACCTTTAATCCCAGCACTTGGGAGGCAAAGGTAGGATAACTGCGTTCGAGGCCACCCTGAAATTACATAGTGAATTCCGGGCCAGCCTGGATTAGAGTGAGACCCTAACTCAAAAAACCAAGAAAGAAAGAAAAAGAAAAAACCCTCAGTCTAGCTGTTATGTTATGGTTTCACCACATTTTGCCTGGCATGTGCATACTGTTGTGGGCGCATCACACTGCGTGGTGGCGTTGAAAGAGAACTTTTGAGATCTGGCGTTCTGAAGTGTATAAACAGTGGCATAGAGGTAACAGGAGAATATGGGGTTTGGACATTGTCAGAAGCCTCGCAGCCGGTGCTATAGTATGTTGGGGCAGATAATGAAATGCTAACTTAATACTATTACCTGAAAGCTCCTGATTTTCACCGGCTTTTTATTTTGTACCCATCCTAACCCTCATGTCTTATTAATCAACTGTCTTGGTAGTTTCCTTATATTTCTGTTCTGGTGATGACCACTGTGGTAGATCTGTGCCTTAGAAAGATAATTCAGGTTATATAGAGAGTGGTCAGTAGCTCAGAATGAACAGAAACTGAAGTCAGCCTGACTTGTTTTCACTGTGGTCTAGATGAAATATGGATGGCCTGATGGCTAAAGAGGATCTTTGATTTGTGGACTGCCTTTCACTTCTCATGTTTTTAGTAAAACCAGCAATACCTCCTGAGGCTTGGTGGTAGTGATTCTACTTGATGTTTAGAAGTGTTTTTGTTTTTGTTTTTTTTGCTTGGGGAGGGTACTCATTGGTCCAAGATGAGGAAACACTTGGTAATTACTGAGACGGTACTTAGGAGTTTTGCTCAGGTCTGTAATTATTTTTTTTTTCCAGTTTCCCAGCCTTTAGAATGCTTGTGAAGAAGTACTAGAATCAAAGGTGAATAAATAATACTTAGTCTCATTCTGACTCACAATTATGAAGACTTTCTTAGTTCAGTAATCCTATACTTCAAGGTTGATTGTGCTTTGAAGATTTTCTTTCTTCCTTTTTCTTTTTTTTTTTTTTGACTTTTCTTGTGGTAAATGTTTATTTTATAAGGAATTAGCTCCACTTTTTGCTTTCATTTCATCAGATGCATGTCTTAGGAATTATAGGTGGGGCTGGTGGATTTGCCATAGTTTTTACTTTGTGAAGTAAGGAAGACTATAGTAGAATATCATTTTAGATCTTGGAGTTTGCTACCTTTGTCCCTTATCCAGTCGTTCATGGAGCAAAATCTGCTTTATTTATGAGAGCAGATGAGACCTCAGCAGGCTTTGTGTGAGAGTCTTAGTTGTTCTTTGAATCAGTGTCATGACTTGTTATCCTTATCTAGAAAAATGTACAGTACATCTTTGTTTTCTTGCAAATGTCATTTGTAGGTGAAGATGGTTCTGGTAAAACAACTCTCATGACTAAACTACAAGGAGCAGAGCATGGCAAAAAAGGAAGAGGCCTAGAATATCTCTACCTCAGCGTCCACGACGAGGACAGAGATGGTAAGTAAAGTGTTGATCCATGGTTTGGGGTACACAGGGTGTGGTGTGTGTGTTTGTGTGTGTGTATGTTTGTGTGTGTGTGTGTGTATGTGTGAGAGAGAGAGAGAGAGAGAAGGGGGGGGAGAGAAGGCCCTATGGGTTGGTGTCGGTGGTCTTCCTCAGTTGCTCTCCACTGTATTTATTGAAGCAGAGTCTCTCAGTTGAACCCAGAGTTTGCCAATTCAACTAGGATAGATAGCTAGCTTGCCTTGGGGAGGGGTCCCCCATGTGAGGACCACTGTACCACCCAGAATTTATATGGGTACTGGGGACCCAAACATGGGTCCTCATGCTTACGGGAAATGCTTTACCAACTGAGCTATCCCACAACCCTAAATTACACTTTATATTTGCCTTTCCCTATTAAAATACTAATTATTATGATATAAGGGTGTTTATATAAAGGTCCCTTATTTTCCTATTGCTGAGCTAAAGAAGTTAAATTTAAGAGCCTTCCCAACATCTCCAAGAGCTGCTTAGTAGAGGACACGAATAAGGGTTCCTTCTTATTTGTTTGCTGTGTGTGATGTGATATATAGGCATGTGTATATGCTTTTGTGGTACTGCATTTGCTCGTCTGCAGCAGGTGCTCATCTGGTGTGGCTGAAGCAGAACATCAGGTGACCTGCTTCCCCTGTTCTCATGTTGAGCCAGAGTCTCTTACTGATACTGGAGTTGACTGTTAATGTGAGCTTGGACAATTCCTTGGTCTCTGCTCCCCTTTGTGGGACTGAGGTTACAGGCATGCCACACACAGCTGTTTCAGGTCCCTGCAGGCTCTCATGCTTGTGCAGGAAGTGCAGCTAAGCACCAAGCCATCTTTCTAGCTAAAAAGTCTCTTAGAAGCTTAGAAACCTTCATTTTATTAGTACTAATTTAAAGCCCTAGGAATATTAAACCTGCTTCCTTCCCCTGACTTTGATTGCTGAACACTCCTTAAAGGACCTAAAAGGAAGGTAAGTGGTAGTCTTGGTGTCAAGGCCTCTCTGTCTTGTGTCAGAAAGACAAGCTGATATCTGTCTAGGCCAGTTGGAGTCTATGCTTTCAGGACAGACTGGACCTGAGCCAAACCTAGAGGACCGTACATGTTTACATGGCATGTCTATGTCTTTTGCTTCCTGTCTTTGTAGGCACCATGGTTATTATGGAAAGAACTTGGGCTTTGGAGTCAGGCAGAACTGGTTCAGAATGTCACTTCTGTCTTCAGCAGTTATGTGGTTTCTGGTAACTAATACAACCACCCTGCACTTCAGTTTCTTCATGTGAATAATGGGATGGTGGTGCATATTTTGCAGGTGGACAGAATGCATGAGTTTGTTTCGGGTATAATGGAGCACTGGAAACATGGTGATAGCTTTCATACCTTTTTACCAGCTCCTTATGAAATAACAAAACATGGTGTAGATACTCCGACTCTCTATATCCTCTTTTGTTTCCAAGATGGCATAAGCAGATTTAAGACTAAAGCATCATAGTTAATATATTTAGCCATCTTTGAGGAAAGTACATGTTGGCATCAATTTCAGATCCCTTTTGGATTACCTTAAAACCTTTTAGGTTTCTGCATTTGTAGGACTCCTTTTTAGACTGTCCACTTGCAAGTCCCTGTTCAACAAGAATTGCACTTAGCTATGGTTTCTTATGTATCTTTCAGCCTTAGTCTTTGAAAGTAGGTGGTGTGACTGGGTTGTAAGTCCACATTTCACAGGCCATCACACAGATAGAGAAAATAGTCTTTGGCTTGTACCTAGGTTTTGGTGACGTGACATGTCAGTGGACCTCTGCATCCATGCTTGGAGGACCTATCACACGCTGTATAGGATATGTATAATCTCCAGGTATATTGTGGGTAGTACAGTGATAAGAACAACTGAGTAAAGGAACTAGGCCTACTGATGGATAGGCATACCTCACACTTTTGAGTACAAAGCAGTATCTACCCCTCCTCCCCCAGGTAAGGTCTCACTCCATCTCAGGCTGACCTGGAATTCACTATGTAGTCTCTGGGTGGCCTCGAACTCATGGCAATCCACCTACCTCTGCCTCCTGAGGGCTGGGCTTAAAGGCATGTGCCACCACGCCCAGCTTCTGGCTTTTTATTTTATTTTATTTTATTATTTTATTTTATTTTATTTTATTTTTTTGGTTTTTCAAGGTGAGGTCTTACTGTGGCCCAGGCTGACCTGGAATTCATTATGTAGTCCCAGGGTGGCCTCAAACTCATGGTGATCCTCCTACCTCTGCCTCCCGAGTGCTGGGATTAAAGGCGTGTGCCACCACACCCAGCTCCGGTTTAATTTTTTTAATGACTAAAAATATCCTATTAATATGGAGAATTGTCTTCCATAGCTCAGTTATCTAGGTATGATTTTGGAACCATGTACTTCATTAAAGGTTAGCTCTTGGACATTATGAGTGTATGTTTGAACGTTTTATTATGGAAACTGAGGCATTTGTAAAGTAGATTAGTGTCATACACAACAATGTATATATCACCTGGCTTCAACTATTACCAGTTCTTGGTCAGTTGGTCAGTTTTATTTCAGTTATAATGAAGTTCTGCCTTCATTCCACCTTGGGTTTTTTTTTTTAATTTTAAGAAATAGTATTTTTTTTTTTTTTAATTTTCAGAAAGAGAGAGAGGGGGGCAGATGGAGAATGGGCATACCAGGTCCTCTAGCCACTGCAAGCGAACTCCAGACACATGCACCACCTTGTGTATCTGGCTTACATGGGTCCTAGGGAATTGAACCTGGGACCTGGGTTCTTTGGCTTTGAAGGCAAACACCTTAACTCCTAAGCCCCATACATTAGGTTGTTTTGAAACACATTTCAGGCATTAATTTCATTTCATTTATGAATAGTTCCATAAGTATGTCTAAAAGATAAGGATATTTAGAAAACATAGCTTGTAACAGAATAACTAAGCTTAATATCATCATCATCTAGCAATTCATACCTCATTTTAGATCAGTAATGACTTTTATCTTGGCATTTGACTATAACAATCCTGGCTTTTTAGCACCTTTCATGGTATGTGAATGCACTATTTAGTGTGATTAGACACAAGGAGGCTTGTTTAATCATGGGCTTTTTGGCATTGTTTAATATCTTACAGAATGCTAATATTTTAGGACAATGAATTATTTATTTAGACTGAAACACAGTTGACCAGTTAACACTAGTATATTTGCTACTGGGAGCTAATTACTTTCACTCTGCTCCTTAGAGCTTGTCGAAATATTGTAGCTATATCACATATTTAAAATTTTTGAAGCCTAGGCAGTTCATTAGGCACCAGGGCATAAGATTACTATTCACTGAGCATTTGAGCCCTTTTAGGTTATAATTTCTGCTTCTATTCTTGTGAATTCAGTACTTTCCTAATGCTGTGTAGTACACAGCTTCAGTTTCGCTGAGATGAACTTCCAAACCAGGCACAGTTATGTAGGAAGGGATCTTTTTGAAGCTTACACATCCAGGAGAAGTTCCATATTAGCAGAAAAAGCTGGCCTGCTCTCACAGGTCCAAGCAGAGAGAGAGAAAAGCCACAAGTCCAAAAGCCACACAGCACACTTCCGGAACTCCAGATGAAACTAGGCACTTTGCATATCTTTAGATTGGAATTTTAAACCCACCACCACACCTTAAGATCCACCCAGTGACACCTTTTCCAGCCAGGTGCCTGTAGATCCAACCTACAAACTGATTAAACACTGAAAATATTGGGGGCCATCTACTTAAAATATCACGCTGTTGTTCTTATAGCTATGCTCATGTTCATTGTTGGATGATAAGTCAGCTTTATTTCTTAGATCACACACGCTGCAATGTGTGGATTCTGGATGGAGACCTCTACCACAAAGGCCTGCTGAAGTTTGCAGTTTCTGCAGAATCGTTGCCGGAGACCCTGGTCATTTTTGTGGCAGACATGTCTAGACCTTGGACTGTGATGGAATCTCTACAGAAATGGGCTAGTGTTTTACGTGAGCACATTGACAAAATGAAAATTCCACCAGAGGAAATGAGGGAGTTGGAACGGAAGTGTAAGTAAAATAGAACTTGCTTAATTGAAAAGTTCACTAGTCTCTTTGGATGGCTTGGACCACTTTTTTTCAGTTAAGAGGGTTTACTGGTGTAGTTTATGTTTTGCTTTGCAACCTTGATTACTATTATTCTTGTAATTTCAGTTATTCAAATACTTTGGAAAAGTATTTGTTGAATGTCACAAAACATATTTTCATTGGTTCTTTTAAAATATGAGTCCTACCCAGCCGTGGTGGTGCACGCCTTTAATCCCAATACTCGGGAGGCAGAAGTAGGAGGACCACTATAAGTTCCTAAGTTCCAGGCCTCCCTGAGAATACACAGTAAATTCCAATTCAGCCTGAGCTAGAGTGAGACCCTATCTTGAACCCCCCCCTCCAAAAATAAAAGGTTTTACTTCCCCAAAATGTGACTGATCCTGTGGTTCCTTCTGTCATTCTGTCTGCTACTTCGTATCAGGGTGTAGAAGTTTGTATTGACCTAAGTCCAAGTACTATGTTAGTCATCTTTTTGTAGTTGTAACAAAGATACTCTGAGGAAAACTTTATAAGTAGGAAACCTCATTTTGGGTCGTGCTTTCAGAGGTTTTCTAGTCCATTTTCTCTTGGCTCTTGTGACTGGACCTATGGTGAGCAGTACATCACGACAGCAAAGCTGCTGTGACAGATGCGAATAGAGAAGGATATTCTTCAGAGGCATATCTGCAGTGCCTCCTTCCTCCTTTCAGGCCCACCTCCTAAGAGCCACTCAGCTAAATCACATTAGTGGGTTTATCCATTGATGAGCTTAGTGCTGTCATGATTAAATCACTTGTCAGTAGCTGGGGACTGATCCTTTCTGGGCATTTTATATTCAGATTCCCAAGTCCATGACTCTGGAATTCCATAAAGGTCCCATGTCCCTTCTTGTTGACAGGTTTACTGATCGCCTTAAATTTAAGACAAACTGGCCTGGAGGGACTGCTTAATGGTTAAGGCATTTGCCTGCAAAGCCCAAGGACCCTGGTTTGATGCCCCCAGGACCCATGTTAGCCAGATGCACAAGGGGTGCATGTATCTGGAGTTCTTTTGCAGTACCTGGAGGTCCTAGTGCGCCCATTCATTCTCCTCCCCTCTCTTTCTCTGTCAAATAATAATTTTTTTAAAAATTAAAACAAACTTTCAGTTTCTTTTTTTTTTTTTTTTTTTTTTTTTTTTGTATTTCAAGGTAGGGTCTTGCTCTAGCTCAGGCTGACATGGAATTCACTTTGTACTGAGATCTCAGGGTGGCCTCGAACTTACGGCGATTCTCCAACCTTTGCCTCCCAAGTGCTAGGATTTAAAGGTGTGCCCCACCACACCTGGCTCCAGTTTCTTATCTTAGTTCATCCAGCAAATATGATTATAGTCAGGAATTGGAAGGTCATTAAAAGGGGTATTATTAAAGTACAACACTATTTTAAAACTTAAGGACATGTGAATCCTTTTGACAACAACTTTCAAATTAAAGGAAGTTTTTGTTATATGTGACTCAGAAGCTTATTTTTCCTTTCTCTTGCTTCTGTGCAGTTACATCAGCTTCTGTCCCCTTGCCAGGAAAATGGGAGGGGCAGGGAGTGGAGCTGGCAGTGGCAGGCTTCTTGGCCAGGATAGGCTTGGCTGAGCCTGGCTTAGTTCCAAAGGATGACATCACTGTCTTTGGTGAATTGATGAGGGCTCTGGGACATGGCACATGAGATCTGCACTTATTTGGCAGACTAGTTCTGAAATTTTGTTGATGCTTTTCAAGTTAAATTTCCTGCTCTGTCTTCCTGTCCCATACTTCATCTTGTCCTTGTCTCACATTAGCTAAAACAGGCAACTTACATCTTACTTTTGTTTTGTTGCATGTTTGTTTCCTGGCTCACCCACATGTGGGTTTAATGCTTATTATGTAGCTCAGCCCATCTGTCTTAAACCACTGACCTTTCTAGATAATGCCTCTTTTTTCTTTTTCTTTTTGTTTCAAAATAGGGACCCTAGCTGGGCATGGTGGCGCACACCTTTAATCCCAGCACTCAGGAGGCAGAGGTAGGAGGATCACCATGAGTTCGAGGCCACCCTGAGACTACATAGTGAATTACAGGTCAGCCTGAGCTATAGTGAGACCCTATCTGGAAAAAAACAAAAAACAACAAAAACAAAACAATCAAAATAGAGACCATAAAGACAGCTTGTGAGAGTAAGTCTGAGGCTGAAGAGCTGCTTTCAGTCCACTACACATACAGCTTTGTTCACAGACCAATGAGTTAATGCACTGGAGGTTTCAGTTCTCTGAACTAATTTCCTTAGACAGATAACTTTATAAAGATTTGTCAAGGCCTGGAGAGATGGCTTAGCGGTTAAGCGCTTGCCTGTGAAGCCTGAGGACCCCGGTTTGAGGCTCGATTCCCCAGGACCCATGTTAGCCAGATGCATAAGGGGGCGCACGCCTCTGGAGTTCGTTTGCAGTGGCTGGAGGCCCTGGCGCGCCCATTCTCTCTCTCTCTGTGTATTTGCCTCTCTCTCTCTCTCTCTCTCTCTCTGTCACTCTCAAATAAATAAATAAAAATGAACAAAGATTTGTCGAAACAGAAAAGGAGTAACAGCCAAGGTTACTGTTCTTTCCTAGATAAGGAACATGTTTAACTAATACCAGGTGCTGTTGTAGGTGCCACGGATACAGCTAACAGGATGCCTCTTCTTGGGTAATTTATGGCACAAGACATGGTCTTAATTATTCATGTCTTGTGTCACTTCAGCATGTGACACAGAACCCAGGCAAACAATAGCCTAAACAAGCCTGAGGTGTTTTTTTTTAAGATATTTTTATTTATTTGAGAGAGGGAGGGAAGGAGGAAGGTGGAGAGAGAGCAAGAGAGAGAATGGGAACACCAGGGCTTCCAACTACTGGCAAACACAATCCAGATACATGAGCCATCATGTGCATCCAGCTGACATGGGTCCTGGGGAATCAAACCGACATACTTGGGCTTCTTAGGCAAGCGCCCTAACTGTTAAGCCATCTTTCCAGCCCCCCCTTTTTTTTCATTTATTTATTTGACAGCAACAGAGAAAGAGACAGGTGTGTGTGTGTGTGTATGTGTGTGTGTGTGTGTGTGTGTGTGTGTGTGTGTGTGTGTGTATATATATATATATATACACATATATATATATATGGAGAGAGACAGAGAGAGAGAGCGCGTGTGTGTGCACGCATGCACTCATGAGCCAGAGGATGGGTGTGCCATAGCCTCTAGCCACTACAGAACTCCAGATGCATGCGCCCCTTGTGATTCTGGCTTACGTGGGTCCTGGGGAATCGAGCCTCAAACTGGGGTCCTTAGGCTTCACAGGCAAGTGCTTAACCGCTAAGCCATCTCTCTAGCCTGCCCCCCTTTTTTTTATTATTTTTATTTTATTTGAGAGAGAGGGAGAGAGAAAGGGCATGCCAGGGCTTCCAGGAACTGCAAATGAACTCTAGATACATGTGGCACCTTGTGCACCTGGCTTATGTGGGTCCTGGGGAATCGAACCTCAGTCTTTTTGTTTTGCAGGCAAGCACCTTAACTGCTAAGCCATCTCTTCAGGTGTCCCCCCCCCCCAAAGCCTGAGTTAGGAAAAGGAGAGAGAACATTACAGGTGGGCGCGCACACCTTTAATCCTAACCCTGGGGAGACTATTAGGAGGATTGCCTAGTATTTGAAACCAGCCTGGGGTTACAGAGCAAGTAAGCTAGAGTGAGACCCTACCTTGAAAAAAACAAGCAAGCAAAAATGTTTGAGACCTGTTCTGTGTGGATGACAGAAAAATATTGTGCACTTTTCTGTAGGTCCTCAGAAATGTTATTTACATTTAGTGAACATGTTTGGTGAAAGTAAATAGCCTTAGACTCTTTTAGTCCTGTTGGACTTCCTAAGAAGGAAGAGCTTCCTGTTGGCTCCTCTGGCTGAAAGGAACTTTAGCAGTAAGCAGTTTGTTGAGGCCAGCCTGGTCTACATAGTTTATTCTGGTCCAGCCATGACTACATAGTGAGGTCTTATCTCTAAACAAACAAAAATTTAACCATCATGTGAGCTTTGAAATACTCTTAACAAAAGTACAGGTCGGGCTGGAGAGATGGCTTAGCGGTTAAGCACTTGCCTGTGAAGCCTAAGGACCCCGGTTCGAGGCTCGATTCCCCAGGACCTACGTTAGCCAGATGCACAAGGGGGTGCAAGCATCTGGAGTTCGTTTGCAGTGGCTGGAAGCCCTGGCATGCCCATTCTCTCCCTCCCAACCCCCCTGCCTCTTTGTCTGTAGCTCTCAAATAAATAAATAAAATAAACAAAAAATTTTTTTAAAAAATACAGGTCAGTTGGGCCTGGTGACATATGCCTTTAATCCCATCACTTGGGAGGCAGAGGTAGGATCTCTATGAGTTTGAGGCAACCCTAAGACTACGTAGTGAATTCCAGGTCAGCCTGGACTAAAAAGTGAGACCCTACCTCAAACAAACAAAGGAACAACAACAACAAAAAAAAAAGTACAGGTCTATGGGTCTTGTGGTCACTTGCCTTAACTGTGACCATTGACCACTCAGCCTTCAGGTCCACTTTAGCCAAGGTATGTGCCAAGAAGTAGATGCTGGGCTGGGGAGATGGCTCAGTTAATAAAGTGCATGAAAACCTGAGTTTAGATCCCCAGAAGTATGGCAGTCCCCACCCTACCCCATACACACAATCCTAGAGCTCCGGAGGCTGAGGCAAGATATCTTCAAGGGCAAGCTGGCTAGTTACACTAGCCTACTTGGTATGCTCTGGTCTCAAGTGAGAGACCCTATTTCAATAAAGAAGGTGGAGAGAGTTGGAGAAGTGCCTTCTATGCTAAGCCACTTGCCTGCAAAGCCTAAGGACCCAGGTTTCATACCCCATAACCTACATAAGCCAGATGCACATGGTGGCACATGCGTCTAGAGTTACTTTGCAGTGGCTAGAGTCTCAGGTGTGCCCATTCTTCATTTCTGTCTCTGATAAAAATAAAAATAAGGGAAGATAAAAAAAAATTGAGGAAGATGCTTGTTATCAATCCCTGGCTTCCACATGCACACACATTTGTACTCACATTCAAACATGCATACACATGCCTGTTCACTATACACATACATGCACAAAAAAGCAGATATTATGCCACTGATCCTTTGCTGTGCTAGGCAAGGACAGGCCATGCACATTACATATGAAACTAAAGATCCCCTAAAGATTGTATCTGCAAGAGTGAGGACCAGGAGGACATGTGGTTAGTGCTCGGCAGGCACAGCCTTGTTGTTTACTGCTGGCATACCTTAACTGTATGGAAATGGTATATTCTTCTGGGATTAAGTGTTTTTAGCAAGGTTTTCCAATAAAGACTGACAAGTTGTATTATAGCTTTTTTTTTTTTTTTTTTTTTTTGAAGTAGGGTCTCGCTCTAGCCCAGGCTGACCTGGAATTTACTATGTAGTCTCAGGGTGGCTTTGAACTCACAGCAATCCTCCTGAGTGCTGGGATTAAAGGTGTATGCCACCACACTCGGCTTATTACAGCAATTTTTAATGATGATTACCCATGTTGAAGTAAAAGTTCAACTATTGTGGTATTTTGAAAATGTAGGATATATGAGAAAAGTTGTTGTTTGTGCATAGTATGAAAGTATTTAGGAGTTGGATGAAATTGCAGAAATTAATGTCAGAACTGCCGTTTTGCATCATTGTCCCCAAATCTCTAATGCTGCAGTCACATCTATTCTCTGTCGTGCATAGCTGCTTCTGTTTTGTGCTTGTCACTTTCTCCTTTTTCTAAAACTTAACATATATTTTTATTTGTGTATATAACGCTCTTTTTCCTTCTATAGTTATGAAAGATTTTCAAGATTATATCGAGCCTGAAGAAGGTTGTCAGGGTTCTCCGCAGAGAAGAGGGCCTCTGACCTCAGGCTCAGATGAAGACAGTGTTGCTTTGCCTCTGGGTGAAAATGTGCTGACTCATAACCTGGGAATTCCAGTGTTGGTGGTATGCACAAAGGTAGGTCCAGGGACTTGTAAGCTTGGCTGAGTTTGACCAGCAAACAATCACTATCCAAAAGAAAGATTGAGAAGCTTTAAATGAAGATATATATATATGGGTTTTTTAAAAAAATTATTTATTTATTTATTTGAGAGCGACAGACACAGAGAGAAAGACAGATAGAGGGAGAGAGAGGGAGAATGGGCGTGCCAGGGCTTCCAGCCTCTGCAAACGAACTCCAGGCGCGTGCGCCCCCTTGTGCATCTGGGTAACGTGGGACCTGAGGAACCGAGCCTTGAACCGGGGTCCTTACGCTTCACAGGCAAGCGCTTAACTGCTAAGCCATCTCTCCAGCCCTATATATGTTTTTTTTTGAGGTAGGGTCTCACTCTAGCCCAGACTGACCTGGAATTCACTATGGAGTCTCAGGATGGCCTTAATCCTCCTATCTCTGCCTCCCAAGTGCTAGGATTAAAGGCATGTAGCACCATGCCCAGATAAATGAAGTTTCTTCCTGAGGGAGAACTGGGTTTATTCAGGATTCCTCAAGGTACATTGAATGTGTCAGGGTTCGATCATGCTGTCATATCTCTTGAATAAAGGGGAAGTTTAAAAGTATTTCTGGGTTTCAGTTGTGTCCTGTTCCCAGTCAGAGCCACCCTGTTGCTCAGCTGTAGGATGTGCTCATCATATTATGTTCTTGAGAATGGAATCCTGTGCTAGTGCAGTGGATAGCCATGTAGAGAGTGGGCCTGTCTTCTGCTGGGACCATGTTTGATACTGAAAATAAATGTGAAATGGATGGGCCTATAATACTTATACTTTATGGGTAAACTTTGGCCAAGGATGAAAGAAAAATTCCCCATTCCTTTTACTCTTCTCTTAATATCTGGTGGCAAGGCTTCCTTCTTTGGAGATTTATTTCTAAAGAAGTCACTGTCCCCTCCCCAGCAGAAGAGCAGAAAGATGACTCTCCTTTCCTGTTCCTTTTGTCTCTTGTATAGTGTGATGCAATGAGCATCCTGGAGAAGGAGCATGACTACAGGGACGAGCACTTGGACTTCATCCAGTCGCACCTGCGGAGATTCTGCCTCCAGTGTATCCTAAGGGTGCTGTGTCAGACTCAGGAACACAGGCTTGCCTATCAATGGGTGTCTTCAAAGTCCCTTATCTACCAGAGAAGTCTTTAACTATGGAAAAATTCTATCTTTCTACTAGCTTTCTATTTTACTATTTTGGAATTTCAGGCTTATTTGCTTGTGCCTGTCTTCGGTTACTTTATTTTGTTAATTATTACTGTATATAGTTTGTTTTATAGACAGAGTCTAGCTACATAGCCCAGGCTGGCCTGAAACATCACCATTCCTAACTTGGTCACTTTTTTTTTGTTTGTTTAAATTTTATTTATTTATTTGAGAGGGAGAGAATGGGAGCACCAGGGCCTCTAGCCACTGCAAGCAAACTCCAGATGCATGTGCCACCTTGTGTATCTGGCTTATGTGAGTGCTGGGGAATCAAGCCTCAAACCAGGGTCCTTAGGCTTCACAGGCAAGTACTTTACCACTAAGCCATCTCCCCATCCCTATTTTTTTTTTTTCAAGGTAGGGTTTCGCTTTAGGCCAGGCTGACCAGGAATTCACTATTTGGTCTCAAACTCATGGTGATCCTCCTACCTCTGCCTCCCCAGTGCTGGGATTAAAGGCGTGCACCACCATGCCTGGTGTCACTTTGTTTTTAAGGCTATATATTTGATAGGGTTTTTTGTTTGTTTGTTTGTTTAGTTGGTTGGTTGGTTGGTTTTTAAAGGAAGGGTTTCACTGTAACTCAGGCTGACCTGGAATTCACTATGTAGTCTCAGGGTGACCTCAAACTCACAGCGATCCTCCTACCTCTGCCTCCTGAGTGCTGGGATTAAAGGTGTGCGCCACCTCGCCCGGCTCAATACATCATTATATTAAGAAGTAGCTGACGTGATCATTTAATCACCAAATTACATTTATCATGTGTATAAATCTTGTTAACTTTTTCTTTTATTCAGAGCTTTGTAATTACCAGTCTGGTTATTGTTTTAGGTATTACAGTTGTTTCCCATAGGGTTGTAGGGTTGTGCTGCCCTTTGGGTTCTGGCAGCAGGGTTTTTTTTTTTTGTTTTTTTTTTTTTTTTTTTTTTGTGGTAGGTCTCTCCCAGGTTGACCTAGAATTCATTATGTAGACTCAGGGTGGCCTTGAACTCATAGTGATCCTCCTACCTCTGCCTCCCAAGTGCTGCACCACATGCCTAGCAACAGCTTTTTTACAAAATGTTTTTTATTTGTTTTTCGAGGTAGGGTCTCACTGTAGCCCAGGCTAACCTGGAATTCACTCTGTATTCTCAGGGTGGCCTCAAACTCTTGGTGATCCTCCTGCCTCCCAAGTGCTGGGATTAAAGCCATGTGCCACCATGCCCGGCTCCCTAAAAATTTTTCTATTTTTATTTATTTATTTGAGAGAGAGAAAAAAAAGCAGAGAGGGGTCATATAGCTAGAGAATGGGCATGCCAGGGCCTCTAGCTGCTGCAAACAAACTTTGAGGTATATGTGCTACTTTATTCATCTGGCTCATGTGGGTGCTGGGTAATTAAGCCTAGGTCCTTTGGCTTTGCAGGCAAGTGCCTTAAGCATTAAGCCATCTCTCCAGCCCTGGCAACAGCTTTTTGAGTCTTCCTTTTTTTATTTCAGTACAAAGCAAAGGTGGTTCATGTGTCATATTCTCATACCCTGGAGTAGGGGTGACAGATGGGTCCCTGACACTTCCTTTGAGTCCATTAACTTGTTGACCTTTGTCTCTATGCCAGCATTAAGGTATGGTTGGTGATAAACTTGCTCATTTGTAAGCATCAGCTTGGGAAAGAATCTTTATCAATATGCTGATAGTGGTGTCCCAGGGTAGCCCCAGAGCTACTGACTGCTTCTTGGGAAACAAACTGAGAGATCAAGACACTAGTTAAGTGTTAAAATAAGTTAGCTGCCTAGTCCACAAGCATCAACACACTTTATGTATTTATCTTGGATTCTTTATTCCTATTTTTTTGTTTTTACATTTTTGCTAACTTTTTGTTACTCATATGTTGATTGAAAAAACAGATGGAGCCAGGTGTGGTGGCGCACGCCTTTAATCCTAGCACTTGGGAAGCAGAGGTTGGAGGATCACCGTGAGTTCAAAGCCACCCTGAGACTACACAGTGAATTCCAGGTTAGCCAGAGCTAGAGTGAGACACTACCTCAAAAAAAAAAACAAAAAAAAAAAACCAGATGGGGCAGGAGAGATGGCTCAGCAAGTGAGAGCACTTCCCATGCAAGTCTGAGTGCCTGAGACCACCTGAATTTGATTCCCCAGTATTCATGTAAGCAGCTGGGTGTAGTCACACATGTCTATAACCCCAGTCCGGTAGGGAGCAGAGACCTGAGAATTGCTGGGACTCTCAAAAATGGCACCCTCCAAAATCAGTGAAAGATTTTGTCTTAAGGCAGCAAGCAGATGAGTGATGGACTAGGGATATCCAGCATTTTTCCCTGGCCTCTGCATGTATCTACATGGGGCACATGAATCTATACACATGTGCCCATGTAAAAAAAAAAAAAAAAGCCATCAGGTAGCACTTGAAGGATCATACTTGTATGTGATTGGTTATTTCTCTAGCAGTGACTTGGTTTTCCTTAAGCATATTGACTAGATGGAGCTGCCTTGATTTACACCTCCGTGAAGGAAGAGAAAAACCTCGACTTACTGTATAAGTACATCGTTCATAAAACATATGGTTTCCACTTTACCACACCTGCCTTAGTTGTGGAAAAGGATGCGGTTTTTATGTGAGTTCTTCAGAGGTGATGCTTTTAAGCCTTTCTCTTTAGAGTACATTTGCTATTTGTGTTTTACATCTTTAAGTGCTGCTTTTCTCTTTGTGGGTGCTCAGGTTGGACCTGAGAGGTGGTTGATAGATGCAGTTTTCCCTCTCCTCTTCCTTCTGGTTGACTCATTCTTCCTGAGGGTAGTGGATGCTGTAATCAATGCCTATCTTTATTGAGAGCAAATCGCCAAAATGTAAGCAAGCCATTTTGGATACATCTGTTAACTGTGGTGAATTTCAGTTTGGGGATCCTGAGTGTCTGTTAAAGCATCTGGTGACTGTAGGCACCCTATCAGTGTCAGCTGTACTGTGCACTTTTATTTCCAGTATTCACACTGTGGCAGCCTCTGGGATTCATTATCCTGCCAGACACTTCAATACCTGTTTTGTGATCTCATGCCTTTTGTCACGGTTGCATGTGTTCATTTTGCACCTCCTAGGTATACTTAGATTCTCTGTTTGGTATACAGAATGGAATGAGCTATGGTTCCTCTTTTACAGTACAGACTTATCTGGAGAGAAGGGCAGTGTTGGGCTAGTGGAGGAATGTGGCAAGAAGGGCAGGGGAGTGATGCTGGAAGGTGAATGGTTTATCTCAGGCATATTTAAGGGAGGTGGTAGGGCCTCCATGAGGCTGGAGGTGTGAGGCAGGTGCTCCTAGGGAACTGAACAGGTTTGCTTTCTGTAAATTCAAGGAGAGCCTTGGGCTGCTCGAGCCAAATGTCTGCTCTGGAGAACCAACCATTGCAGTCAGACAGGCACCAACTAAACAAACCCAGTGACACAATGTGCCTTTGGAATATTTGGTTTCTAACTCACTGTGATCCTGAAGAATAGCCTGGTTGGATTTGGGGCTGGTCTGGGATAGAGAAGTATTTGTGGCTTCTGGAGGTTATGTGGACTATTGCAGTATCTCAGTTATGGCCTGTCCCTTTGCACTGTCAGAGGCTGTCTGTAGTAAAGTCAGTGAAGCCTTTTGGGAGAAACATCCTGAAGGCACACTTTTTTTTTTGTTGTTTGTTTTTTGAGGTAGGATCTCACTGTAGCCCAGGCTGACCTGGATTTCACTGTGTAGCCTCAGGGTGTCCTTGAACTCTCTCGGCAATCCTCCTACCTCTGTCTCCCAAGTGCTGGGATTAAAGGTGTGTGCTACTTAAGCTTTGGACCAGGAGTTGGGTGGGGAATGGGAGGCTTGTGAGAACAATCCCATGTCAGTTTTAAAAAATATTTATTTATTTGACAGAGAAAGAGGGGTACAGAGAGAGAATGGGCACACTAGGGCCTCCAGCCACTGCAAACAAACTCCAGATGCCACCTTGTACATCTGGCTAATGTGGGTCCTGGGAAATAGAACCTGCATCCTTTGGCTTTGCAGGCAAATGCCTTAACTGCTAAGCCATCCCTCAAGCCCTCCCATGTCATTTTTTTAGAGCTTCTTAAGTGCGGAGATGTGTCATGTAGAACATTCTACCTTTTCAAGAGGGTTAGGTGGGAACACTAGGCTACAGATCAATCTAAAAGAACCTGGGTATCTTCCGCCCTGTTTGTTGAGTACCTAGGTAGGAGCCTCAAGGCCTCCTTGTATCAACTCTGGTGTGGGTTCCAGGATGGATGTAGGCCTTGCTTGCCCCTTATTTTAGGAAACATCTTCCCACATCAGCAGTATTAGTAAATCACTGTAAGATAACTGTTATAAAGAAAAGTTCTCATGGAGGGACAACCTGCAGGATGGGAGCCAAAGCCCAAGAGTATCAGTCCCCTCCTGAACTCTAGGCCCCATTGGGTCTTGCTCTTGTGGGTGGATTTGTAAGAGATTGAGGCTGCCATTGGAGCAGTGTGTTGTCAGGTCTCTCACTGACCTCTTAGGCCTGAGGCCCATGAGTGTCACATGGAGCCAGACTGCCATGCTTATCTGATAGGATAGTCCTGTGCATTTTGGCTTATGTATTCAGTACTGCAGACTTCATCAGCAGCTATAGACTAGATCTATAAGAAAGGACCTCACCCAGGTGTCCCTGCTAATCCAAAGTGTGCTTCAAGCATGTGGGAAGGCAGTCCCAGGAAAAGTAAACTAATCCATGCCACTTCACCTTTAGACCTGCAGGTTGGGACAATGAAAAGAAAATAGCTATTTTACATGAAAATTTGACAACTGTGAAGCCAGAAGATATGTATGAAGACTTTATTGTAAAACCTCCTGTGAGAAAGGTACCCATATTAATCACATGGTGATTTGTTTTAATTTTTAAAATATTTTAATTCACTTATTTACAAGACAGTGAATGAGTGTGGGGTCATAAGTGCCTCTTGCCTCTGTAAGCGAACCTCAGATGCATGTGCCACTTTGTGCATCTGGCTGTATGTGGGAGAATTGAGCCCAGGTCAGCAAGCTTTGCAAGCAAACATCTTTTAACCACTGAGCCATTTCTTCAGCCCAGTTTTGGTTTTTGTTTGCTTGCTTGTTTGTCTGTGACAATCTCATGTAGCCCAGGGTAGCCTCAAACTCACTGTATAGCCAAGGAGGTCCTTCAACTGATCCTCCTTTCACCATCCTCAGTGCTACATATGTGTACCACTACACCTGGCTTTTTAGGTATTTTTTAATGAATGGAGGGAGGGTCGATAAAGAACTAGGTCCTTCTTCCACTGTAGGAAAAAGGGAGGGTGGGGAACCTTTTTATTAGCCTTTAAAATGAGATCTGTTGTTACATGGGTGGCTCAGGTTGGAGGGATGTGAATGATAGTGTGCCCAATGGAGCTGGGTGGCATTTTCCATTAAATCTAACAGTGCTGCCACCACCTCTGAGTTGGTTGCTCCTAGAATCTCCTGAAGATGGTGAGCTGGAGGTGGGGATGTTGTTTAGGACTTGCCAGATTAAAAAAAAAGTCAGTTGGCTACATGCCATGGCTACTTTTGGTAGAGGAGTCTATGCCAGGCTAGAAAAAGTGTTAACTGCATGTTCAGGAAGGATCTCTTAGGCCCATGTGAAGGCTGAGCCCAAGATTTTCCTTGCAGCATGAGTTTTGACAGTCTTTTGGGAATGTTCTTGGCCTTGGACCACAATGTGTGAATCTCTTCACAGCTGGTCCATGACAAAGAGTTGGCAGCAGAGGATGAGCAGGTGTTCCTAATGAAGCAACAGGTAAGCCCAGTGAGATGAAAGAGGGGCATATGCATGGAATGCCAATTCCTGAGGTGGAGGTGGGGCTGTCTGCATGTGAGGAATCCCAGAGAGTTTGCAGAGTTGCTGAGGTTGAGACTAGTCACCTTGAAGCACCTGCCTTAGGATGCCTGTCTGTCTGCCTTATTTAAGTATCTTTTTTAAAAAATTCATTTATTTAGCTGGGCGAGGTGGTGCATCCCTTTAATTCCAGTACTTGGGAGGCAGAAGTAGGAGGATTGCTGTTAGTTCAAGGCCACCCTGAGACTACATAGTGAATTCCAGGTCAGCCTGGATTAGAGTGAAACCCTGCCTCAAAAAAATTATTTGAGAGAGTAAGTGCACCAGGGCCTTCAGCCACTGAAAATGAACTCCAGACACATGTGCCACCAATTTACGTGGGTCCTGGGGAATTAACCTGGGTCCTTGGCTTTGCAGGCAAGTGCCTTAACTGCTAAACCACCTCTCCAGCCCTTAAGTATCTTTTTTAGTGTTATCTTTTTCATTTGGAAACAGGTTTTTTGGCATCCTGGCCTCACTTCCATCATTTCATATATCCCCACACAGCCTTGTGTATTTTTATACAGTTTGTAGGTGAAAGAACAGGTTGCCCGAGCTGGTGGGGTTTTGTTTCGTTTTGAGACAGCGTGGGCCCAGGCTAGCCTCAAATTTGATATGTAGCAAAAGATGACATTAAAGTGCTTATTTATTTATTTTTGAGGTAGAGTTTCACTCTAGCTCAGGCTGAACTGGAATTCACTGTGTACTTTCAGGGTGGCTTTGAACTCACAGCCATCCACCTACCTCTGCCTCCCGAGTGCTGGGATTAAGGGAGTGAACCACCATGCCCTGCTGACACTGAACTTTTTTCAATGGAAATACTTTCATTTTACTATTCTTTTGTTTGAAAAAATTAAAATAATACAAAATAATCCATCATACTTCAAAATTAAGCTACAGTTAATGAACAACACCCAAAAGGACTGCAAGTGAAAATACAATTCTGTTTTATTACTAATTTTCCTAGGGGAAAAGCATGCCTTTCTTTTCCTTTCCTTTCTTATCCTTTTTTTTTTTTTTTTCCAAGGTAGGGCCTCCTTCTAGCCCAGGCTAACCTGGAATTCACTGTGTGTTCTCAGGTTGGCCTTGAAGTCACAGTGATACTCCTACTTCTGTCTCTGTGCTTAAGGGTGTGTGCCATCACGTCCAGCTCTTCTTTCCTTTTTTTTTTTTTTTTTTAAGAGAACTTTTGGTCCTTCTGCCTCCACCTCCCAAGTGCTGAGACTACAGGCTTGTGCCAGCACACCTGATTTTACACAGTGCTAAGGAGGTAACCCAAGACTGCATCCATGCTAGGCGAGCACTCTGCCAGCTGAGCTACATCCCCAGCCCCAAGCTGACAGTTTTGAACACAAACCCAGTCTTCATTTCTCTCTTACTCAGATTATTGCTAGATATGTTATTACCTTAATAAGGTTACAAAAAGGTCTTGGTATGTTTTGATAGTTTTTTTTCCCAACTCTTTCTCCTTTCTGTGGCCTCCTTGCTTTCTTAGCTTCAAAATTAATGACTTGGGTGTCTATCAAATATCAAACACAGGATTTAGATTTTTTTTTACATAGTGTAAAACATGACATTATTGGCTCCCCCTAGTGGAATAGTAGGAGTAAGTTTTTCTTTTTAAATATTTTATTTATTTGTAAGCAGAGAGATAGACAGAGAAATGAGTGTGCCAGGGTGTCTAGCCTCTACAACAACTACAGATGCATGTGCCGTTTTGTGCATCTGGCTTTATGTGGGTACTGGGGAATTGTTCTCGGATTGTTAGGCTTTGGAGGCAAGTGCCTCATCTGCTAAGCCATCTCTCCAGCCCCAGGTATAAGTTTTTCTTCAGACCTCAGTGCATGTTACAGGCCTTGGTTAATGGCCAGTTTGTCCCTCTCTTCGCAGTCACTCCTTGCAAAGCAGCCTGCCACGCCCACAAGAGCCTCCGTGAGTACCTTATATCAGAGGGCCATGCCCAGTGTTACAAGTGTCTTCATACTTTATTTTTATTTTATTTATTTTTATTTTTTTAAATTTTTATCAGCATTTTCCATGATTATAAAAAATCCCATGTTAATTCCCTCCCCCCCACTTTCTCCTTTGAAATTCCATTCTCCATCATATTACCTCCCCATCGCAATCATTGTACTTACATATATACAATATCAACCTATTAAGTACCCTCCTCCCTTCCTTTCTCTTCCCTTTATGTCTCCTTTTTAACTTACGGGCCTCTGCTGCTCACACAGAAGCCCAGTCATCTGTAGCTAGGATCCACATATGAGAGAGAACATGTGGCGCTTGGCTTTCTGGGCCTGGGTTAGTCTTCATAATTTATATCAATATTTGTTAGAATGTATGTGGGATTTTGTATTTTAAAAAGAATCTCCCTAAAGGCCCACAGCCAGGAACATAATAGAATCTCAGGAAATGTTTGAAGGACTACAACTGAGAACAGAGTAAGCTGGGTTTGTTACCCTATTTGATCTTCTCAAGAGAAACTGAGGCATAGAAAGAGACTGAGCTGGGAGCAAACTACTATTCCTATACCCTGTGCTGAAATCTGTGTAGAAGCATGTGCTGATTTTGGAATTTGTATTTCATTTTTATGCCTATGTGTGTGACCTGGGTTGGTTTTGGACTTAGGAATCCCCTGCAAGAGGACCCTCTGGTTCTCCAAGGACTCAGGGCCGTGCCGGGCCAGCCAATGTGCCGAGCGCCTCCCCAGGCACATCAGTAAAGAAGCCAGACCCAAACATCAAAAGTATGTATACTGTCACTAGGCTACGGTTGGCCCTAGGGTAGCCGGAACTCTTAGGTAGAAAATCAAGAAAACTGGGCTGATGTTTTCAGCAATAGAGAGGTGGTTTTCTACTTCTCTGTCATAGGGAGGAGTTATGGGTGTTAGACCAGGGCCTATTCCTGTGTTAGAATTGATAACCTGTGCACCTGGTTTTGTGCAAGATCCTGTGTACCTTCAGAGAAGCATGTGAAGTGGGAAATCACTTTGAAATGTGTATTGAATCTTTGGCTTAACTTATGTTTGTATTACCACTGTTTATGAGTTATGAGACCTTCTCTCCTTTTGTTCTTATCAAACTAAATTACTAGTTTAAGCAGCTGTTATCCTCGCTTCTTATTGATACCCAAAGATGCCAGCTGCAACAAAACTATCAAAACAGAATTTTGTAATTCCCTGCATGTTTGGTGAACATCTACTTAGGATATGAACTTTTTTTGTTTGTTTTTGAAGTAGGGTCTTACTCTAGCCCAGGCTGACCTGGAATTCACTATGGTATCTCAGGGTGGCCTTGAACTCATGGTGATCCTCCTGCCACTGCCTCCCAAGTACTGGGATTAAAGGCGTGTGCCACCACGCTCGGCTGGAAATGAACTTTTCATAGTAGCTTTTCATAAAGCTTTGAAAAACGCTACCCCGAGGGCAAAAAAAATCATGTGGAACACAGGTTGTCTTTATGCCCCTAAACAGGTGATAATCCTGCCACCACTTATTTAAATGAGCAGTATTGCTGTGCAAGGAAACATAGTGAATGTAGTCAGTGTACTAGGAAGGTGATAGCCACAAATTGAGAAATCCTTGTTTGAAGTTATCCCCTTTGAGTGATACCTGTTTTCTTGTTTTGTGTGTGATTGTTTCTTAGATAATGCAGCAAGTGAAGGAGTGTTGGCCAGCTTCTTCAATAGCCTGTTGAGTAAAAAAACAGGCTCTCCTGGAAGTCCTGGTGCTGGTGGGGTGCAGAGCACAGCTAAGAAGTCAGGTACCAGGGAACCTTGGTGGCTGCCCATTGATGAGAGGATGGGGAGGCAGGCAGCAATGAGTACCTTCACATAGTCTAAAGACCTTTGGTGTTCTAAACAGTCACACGAGGAAGTAGATCTGCACTACTAAGCAATGTGCCATGATTTCCATAGTTTCCTTTGTACATGTACAGTATGATTTTATGTATATTCAAGCAGTTGAAGAGTCCACTCTCCACTGGAGTTCATGGTCTATTTAATTATATGTGGGGCCTTAAAAGAGTTTGTGTTTGCTCCATTCTCACTAGCCTTGCACTGAGCTGGAGTCTGTGAACCTAACTTTTACTGGAGGGTCATCATCTAGCACACATATAGCTCTTTTCACATGTTACTCTCTCTGGTAGTTCATTCACCTGTCCTTCCAGATAGACTCATAGGACAAGTCTTTCTTGAAAGGCTCTGATACCAAAAAAAAAAATTCTTTTGGAATTGAATATTTTTTCAAGAAGCTTCACAACTGTTTATTTTACTTTTTGCTTTTTTTTTTTTGTGAGGCAGGGTCTCACTCTAACCTATGCTGGCCTTGACGTCACATTTAATCCTCCTCCATCAGCCTCCTGCTTACTGGGACTAAACACATTCATTCCATGCCTGGCTTCCTAAAGGAGTCCAGGTTGACCTGTAATTTACTATGTAGTCTCAGGGTGGCCTTGAACTCACGGTGATCCTCCTACCTCTGCCTCCTGAATGCTGTGATCAAAGGCATGTGCCACCACACCCGGCTCCTAAAGGATATTTTAAAGGGATCTTTGCTTCTGATTTTTCATTGGTCATAAGATATAATAAAGTATTTTTCCTAATTGATGTTTCCAGAATAAAGGAGACAATTAGATGATCATTCCATTCTAAGGGTAGCATGGGCCTCCAGCAGCTTCTAGTTTTTAGGGACCCAAGAATCTGGACTTGTCCTCAGCTGTGGCCTAGTAGTTGTCCCTTACCAGACATAGGAGTCATTTTTCAGGCCCCAGATAATGTTTGACAACAGAAAAATATGAACACCAACTTTATGGAGGATTGAACTGGCTGGCCTTTGTCTCGTATTACTGAACATGATATTTCTCTGTGAGTTGTTCTAAACTGGAAATGCCTTTATGATTGTTTTTATGTGGTGTTGGGGATTGAACCCAGGGCCTTGAACATGTTAGGCAAGTTTTCTACTAGAGCTGTACCCCTAGCTTGTGAGTCAGTCTACTGTAATTAGGAACAAAACCTGAATACTGATAGGGCCAAAGAAGTAGTTTATTGCATGCCTGAATCTCAAATGATGACCTCCAGGGAGATGGCTGTGCAAGAGCACACGGGTTGGGGGTAGGAGAAGGGAGGGTTTTCAGAACAGCTCTTGTGTTTGGCACAAAGACACCCCATCCCTTGCCAGTAGTATTTGGGGGCTGGCTGGATGGGGGGCAACACAGACCAGTGACATTTGCAGTTGACAAGGAATGAGTTAAACTCTGTCTGTGATCCTTGAAACAAAGTTTTCTTACTTTTGAAGTTACTATCAACAATTACAGATGCCTGTATAATGTTTTAAAAACTCTTTCTTACATTGCTGCTTTCTCTCCCTCCTACCCTCACCCCCCACCCCTTTACCCTCTTTTAAGGACAAAAGACTGTTTTGTCAAATGTTCAGGAAGAACTGGATAGGATGACTCGAAAACCAGATTCCATGGTAACAAACTCGTCAACAGAAAATGAAGCCTGATCCTCCTTTAAAAGTGCATATGTCAAACAACCAAATAACTATGTATATTGATCTGCTAAGACCAGGACTTTTCTGATATGGCACACATGCTATCAGTTTTTTGGGGTAGGGGAGATGAACTTTTAAAAAAAATACATATTTCATTGGCTTGTCTGAGTGTGAAATGCACATTTAGGAAGGTTGTATGTCAGGCCACTTGTTAAGGATGACCCTTGGACTCTCAAGCCTGTGATTCTCTTGTGAGAAGTGAGTGCAGTTGGGTTTCTTGGTAGAGCAGAGAAAGTGGATCTGTTTTCTACTAGGGTGAAGCAAACAAGACTGGGATTGATCTGATGGCTGTCTGACCAGTTTGGTTTTAGCAGATTCATGTGTTCTTGGGAAGCAGATTAAGTAGCAGAAAGTCCAGGAGAAAGAGTTCAGGAGAATTGAGAGAAGTGATGGTGGGGAAGCTGAATGTTGAGGGAGGTGGAGGAAGGAGGAGATGAGCAGTGTTATTAAATACTGTGTGTTCAGTAGGCGTCGAATAATATTATTTGACTTAAAATTAGAAGTATTTCCAAACTAAACACTAAGCAAAATGGGAATTAGGCTTGTCCTGAATATATCTTTAACTATGGAAGATACATTTTGTGTGGGGTGCCTGAGTCAGGTGGAACTGGCACAGGTGGCAGAGGGCAGCTGCCCAGTACCCACATGCTTGGCCCAAGCCATATCCTTGGGAAGATGCTGGGCTCCATGCATGCACATCCTGGAGCAGGCAGTCACTGAGCAATGTTCAAAAGACAGCAGATAGTAAATTAGTTTACTTTGAATTGTACTTTTTAAGTAGCTCCTGCTTTGTTTTTAAAATTTTTTTGAACTACCACAGGCTGGCCTACTAATAGAAAAAGGGGTATGTGACCTCTCATTTTATTATAATGGCAATGTGCTATGGAAAGTTGGAGGTATAATGTCATTGCACTCTGGTTAATTGGTTATACCAATCCCTGCCTTATAGACTGTGGTAACCTTCATAGAGTTCCACTGTTACAAAAGGGTATTGGTTCTAGTTCCCTGTGATCAGTGCTATCATATGATCAAATGTGTGGGGTTTTTTTATATTGAAAATGATATATTTCTTTTATGTTTTTCATAAAATGTAGCATTTCTTTTCTTACTGAAATGAAATGTTCATGTGTCTGCCATTTAGGGCACATTCATGCACATTGTCATGTCACACCACCATTCTGGGAATGACTTCTGTGGATTTTAAATGGCACTTTTGATTTTATATATGACACAGAGCATGTAAATGCAAACACTACCATTAATTTACTGTGTAAAAACATTTGTTGTCTAAACCAAGGGAAAAACCACAGTTCACTGAATGTGGAGTTTACTTTTTTTTTTATATGAATGTTTGTTGTACTCTGTCTCTGCATAATTTCCCTAATGTCATTACTTTCACATACCAGATTTGACTAACCACTAATGTAGGACTGGGCATAATTTAACATCCTTTGTTACATAACAAGACTCTTATTAAAGCTGTCTTGGATCATTTTTGTAAAAGTCTGAACACTGTTAGGAGAAAGCTGAGTATTTACTTGTCTTTTAGCAAAAAGATGTTTCTTGTGCCAGTTTTATTGTTAAAATATACTATTTTTTTCTTTTTAAAAACCACATAATATTGTGGCTTCCAGTTATCAGGTTGTCTAGGTGGCAACAGAAAGCTGACTGAGGAATGATAGTTGTGATGGAGTGACCTTTAGATGCTAAAAAGCTTATGGTCACATTGATAGTAGGGTAATTTAGTCTAACAGTCAGTGGCACAATGAGTGACCTCAGAAACAAGGGATTCTTGGAAAGGCATATGCCTAGGAGGGGTATATTATGGTTTTAAATTTTAATGCAAAAAAAATTGTTTTAAAGTTATCATTTGAACTGTTAAGCACTTTTTGTGTCAATGGAAAATGTTTTAAAACCGATGAAATGCTAAGATACTGGTCTTGTGGAGGAAGGTTTCTTGGAGACCACTTTTATTCTCTTGACAAATGGATGCTCCTGGTATCAAAAGAAACTGATGCATCGTTGTCATGTGCTCAGTGGTTGCCAAAGTCTACCAGCTTTGGGGAGCTTCAGGGTTCTTTTGGGGGTGGGTTTGAAGAAGGGAGATAATTTTCGTTATTTTAGGATTTTTCAGGCATTGGAACCAAAGGCCAAATAATAAGCAGCCTTTATTTTTTAAATTCTTTTTTTTTTTTCAGAATACACTTGTTTGGTAGACTGTTAAAGACAATTTTATGACTATTTATACACATTGTAGTGGTTACATCAGCTGTTTGTCTTTAAGTGGGAAAATTAAAAATAAGCCCAACCTAGAAGGTATGGCTCAGATAAGGGCTATGGATTGGTCTTTACTAAAAATGTAACAAGTATGCTGCTAGATTATTATGTTTTGTTTGCACTTTTTTTTTGTGATTGGCATTTTAAAACCAGTATTTAAACTGAAGACATTGTTGTATTTTATTAATTTGATGAAGTTGAAAGTGACTGCTCCGTACATCATGACCTTAACAATGTTGATGCTGTAAATGAAAGTTCACTGTCATCTAGATGCTAAATTCATTGGTGTTTTTGACTTAAAATTAGGACTACAGATGATCCCCCACCAGCCTTAGTCCAGGGGTGTGGCTCTATCTGGGTGCAGTATGCAGTCATGTGGAACCTTGCTTTCTAGTGCTGGAATAAAAGATGTCTCTAATTGCTGGCTTCAATAAACATGAATCCAGACTGATTACAAGTTTTGGTGATTTTCTTTTGGTAAATCTTCCCACTAGAGGGCTGTGGTCTGCTGATTTCTGGGGTATGTGGTAGTGTAAGTATAGACCTCTGTCACTTAAATAATCAGAAAATTTGTTTAACTTTTACTGATAATTTTCCTTCATGTACAGGTATTTTGATCCTGATCTTCTCCTACTACCTCCTCTTCTTGTTCCCTCTCCTCCTTTCATTTTACCCTGCTTTTAAACTAGTTCCTCTTCTATTTTTCAGTGAGGAAAGAGAGTGTGTATACACACACATACATGTGCTGGGGTGTCTTGCTGCTAGATGTTAGTGCCACATTTTGCACCTGACTTTTATATGAATACTTGGGAATTGAATCTGGTCCAGCAATCTTTGTAAGCAAACACTTTTAACTGCTAAGCTGTCTCTTGAAGGGCCCACAGTCCCTCTTCTCTTTTGATGTACTTTCTCCATCATACATGACACAATGTTGTTGGACCTAATATTATTCAGATAATGACAGTCACAGTGAGGTTATAAATGCTACAGTCACTTCATGTGTGGAAGACAGTGTTCCAAGGCACTCTTCCCCGTCCCCTAGCTCTTAACATTCTTCTGAATTCACCCCTTCTTCCGAAATATTCTGAGTCTTGGAGGAAATAATCTGGCTGTCTAATTTAGCTCTGAGCACTCAACAGTCATATATATTCAGCACTTTGAGCTTTTAGTCTCCCCACTAGTCACCACGATCTGCAAAAAAGAAACTTTTGACCAAAGAGAGCAGCAGCCCTGATCTATGGGCATAAACATAAATTTAGAAGGCAATTTGATGGGCATAACATACCCATTTATGCAAGTAATAATAGCTTTCTCTTTAGAGCCAATAACCTTCCAAACCACATCTTTTTTCTTGTTGTGTTCTTTTGCTTGTTTGTTTTTGTTATTTATTGAGATATATATGTGTTTGTTTTTTTTTTTTTGAGGTGGGCTTTTGTTCTAGTCTTGGCTGACCTGGAATTCACCATGTAGTCTCAGGCTGACCTTGAACTCACAGTGATCATGCTACATTGGCCTCAGGGCTGGGATTCAAGGTGTATGACACCACGGCCAGCAGAGGAATTGGGGAGAAGAGTGGAGAGGAGGAGATTACTGAGGAATCGAACTTGTATCCTTAGGCTTTATGGGCAAGCACCTTAACTGCTGTGCCATCTCTCCAGTTTTCTGAGGTAAATATTGCTTTATCTGTTTCAAGATGGATACACTAAGGCGGGACAGACTAAGTGATTATGGAAGTCAGAGGCAGGCCTTGAACTCTGGCAGTCTGGCCTGAGCTTGGGCTCATTGGTCATACTCTGCTGGCATTTCCTTCATTCAAAGTAGCATTTTAGAGTTCTCATCTGTGGTCCTCCATAGGTATGTGCTGCTGATCTACCTCTTTTCCTTTGCTGTTGTAGCTAGAATCACTATTGTTAGGCTGACCCTTTTAATGCTAGTACTTGGGAAGTGGAGGGTGAGGTAGGAGGATCACAACTCAAAGCCTGGGAGTTCAAGGCTAGCCTGACCAACTTGTTGAGACACTCAGTTTTAAAAGGTGTGTGGTCATAACTTGGTGATACAGTGCTTACATAGCATGTTCAAGGCCCTAGATTCAACCCTTGGTACCCCCAAAAAACTCCCCCCCCCCAAAAAAAAAATCCTATGTGAATGGGCTGGGAATACTGCTCAGAGGTAAAGCACGCACTCAGAATGCAGGAGACTCTGGATACAATGGTGGGTAAGGAGGAATGAGATTCCTATGTGGGGAGAATTAGATTTTTTTCCCCCAGTGTTGTCTTACCAAGTAACTCAAGATAGTAACAGAGAGGTATTTTCTAGTGCAATGTTTTTCTCAGACTTTTATTTATTTATTTTTACTTATTTGAGAGCGACAGAAAGAGGCAGACAGAATGGACACATCAGCACCTCCAGCCATTGCAAACGAACTCCAGATGCATATGCCACCTTGTGCATCTGGCTTACATGGGTCCTGGGGAATTGAGCCTCAAACCGGTGTCCTTAGGATTCAAGTGCTTAACTGCTAAGCCATCTCTCCAGTCCTTTCTCAGGCATTTTAACAGATCCTTGTTTTTGCATAAAACAAAGTTTACATTCCTAGGTGTTCATCGGGCTCCTCCATCTTCCCTGTGGTTTTACCCCAAACCCACTCATCCCAGCAGTGTCTGTAAAGGACTAAAGTTCTAGAAAAGCAAACACAATGTGAAACATTTAAGTTTTTGAGAAGAATTATTCAACAGTTTAAAATACTGTTCTTTTTTTAAAAATTTTTGTTCATTTTTATTTATTTATGAGCGACAATAAAGAGGCAGATGGAGAGAGAATGGGTGTGCCAGGGCCTCCAGCCTCTGCAAACGAACTCCAGACACATGCACCCGCTGTGCATCTGGCTAATATGGGTCCTGGGGAATTGATCCTTGAACCAGGATCCTTAGGCTTCACAGGCAAGTGCTTAACTGCTAAGCTATCTCTCCAGCTCCAACACTGTTCCTTCTTAAGGCAATAATTTAAAGAGTGAGGATGCCTTGGCACATCGGTCAGCAGCCTGTGTCATGACACATCTGTCCTTGATATTTGAAATATTTGGCACCATTTTACAGCAGGGAATACTTTTTAAAATTATTATTATTTTATTTATTTTTGTTTTTTGAGGTAGGGTCTTGCTCTAGCCCAGGCTGACCTGGAATTCACTGTGTAGTCTCAGGGTTACCTCAGACTCATGGTGATCGTCCTACCTCTGCTTCCGAGTGCTGGGATTAAAGATGTGCACTGTGTACCACCATGCTTAGCTGGTGAATCCATTTCTGACCTGTTCAGCCTCATCTCACAAATGCTAGCCTAGAATAAACTTAAACAGGTGCCTGTGAGAAACAAAAAGTAATATTAAGTTTTGTACACAGGAGATGTGCGCATATTGTAAAGGTTGTGTGTATGTTTCAAAGCGGGGTTTTGCTCTAGCCCAAGGTGGCCTCAAACTCACAGTCCTCTTATGTCTGGCTCTCAAATACTGGGGTTAAAAGTATGCACCACCATATCCAGCTGTGAAGGTATTTTGAATGTCCTAGGTCATGTTAGGTTGTGTGTGTTTAATTTTTTTTTTAATGTTTCTAAATTTTTATGTACTTGAGAGAGAGGCAGGTAGAGCAAGAGATTGGGCTTGCTAGGGCCTTCAGCCACTGCAAACGAACTCCAGATGCATGCACCACCTTGTACATCTGGCTTACCTGGGTCCTTTGGTTTTGCAGGCAAGCATCTTAATCACTAAGTCATCTCTCCAGCCCCATGTCAGGTGGTTTTGTACCCTGAGGATGTTCTCTTCCCTGAGGGACACACAAACCTGAGGCTTGGTTTGCTGTACAGCAAGTGGTGCAGCGTGGCCCAGGAATCAAGCCCATACCAAGGATTCTGTTGTAGTCCCTGTCCCTTACTGGTTCCCTTGCTCTGGATGTTACTCTGTGCAAGTCTAAGTCTGTCTCTAAGTATGTTCTGAAGACTATGAACAGGTTTAGAAGACTTGTGGTTAAAGGACCTTAGACAGATTTTTATTTTATTTTTTTTTATTTTTTTGGTTTTTCGAGGTAGGGTCTCACTCTGGCTCAGGCTGACCTGGAATTCACTATGTAGTCTCAGGGTGGCCTCGAACTCACGGCGATCCTCCTACCTCTGCCTCCTGAGTGCTGGGATTAAAGGCGTGCGCCACCACACCCGGCTGACAGATTTTTATTTTTATTTTTTAGTTGTTTCATGGATGTTGCAGTCAGGTTTGCATTGCTGGTAGAAATCACCCAACCAAGAGCAGCTTGTAGGGAAAAAAGAGGTTTATTTTGGCTTATAGGCTTGAGGGGGAAGCTCCATGATTGCAGGGGGAAATGATGGCATGAGCGGAGGGTGAACATCACCCCCTGGCCAACATAAGGTGGACAACAGCAACAGGAGAGTGTGCCAAACACTGGCACAGGGACACTGGCTATCACACCCATAAGCACGCCCCTAATAATACACTGTCTCCAAGAGGCATTAATTCCCAACCAAATCTCCATCAGCTGGGAACGTAACTAAGTTTATAGGGCACACCTGAATCAAACCACCATAATGGGTGACTAGTTGATGTTACTCTTCAGAAGGGTGCAAGTGTGGAGTTTCCCACTTACCAGAACATGCACTGAGGACATGAGCATGCAGGGTTCTGAAGTTTTCCAGGTCTGTGTTTCTGTGATCCTTGGAATTTATGTGGTGATAGTACCTTTCTGTTTTTCTCTCTTGCCCTACCTCCTAATGTGCTATGTCTACAGTTCTTGCCACCCTAGAATTTTTGCTACCTTAGAACAGCTTTTCCCTGTGACACACGTGGATAGTACACAGAAGGAAAGCAAACCTTCCTGCAGCTGGCACTGGACCTTGTGGAAAACATCACCACACACAGCCTTGATTCATCTCTGCCAGATGGTTCTCCTTGCACTTGAACTCTAATTTTGGCATTCAATAGAACTAGAACTGCTATGGCAGAGAAAACTAACCCATAGCTGCAGTCCTGATACCTGGTCTACCTGAGGTGGAAACCTAGAGTCAGCTAGACTTAGGTCTATGGCATTAGAATGTGAGAAAAGCCAGGCGTGGTAGTGCACACTTTGGATCCCAGTACTTAGGAGGCAGAGGTAGGAAGATTGCCTTGAGTTCAAGGCCACCCTGAGACTACAAAGTGAATTCCAGGTCAGCTCGGGCTTAGAATGAAACCCTACCTTGAAAAACCAAAAGAAAAAAGGTGGGGGGGCTGGAGAGATGGCTTAGCGGTTAAGGTGTTTGCCTGAAAAGCCAAAGGTCTTCAGTTCAATTCTCCAGGACCCATGTAAGCCAGATGTACAAGGTGGCGCATGCATCTGGAGTTCATTTGCAATGGCTGGAGGCCCTGGCGTGCCCATTCTTTCTCTCTCTCTCGCTGCCTGTCTGTCTCTTTTGCTCTCTCAAATAAATAAAATAAAAGAACATGGCAGTTGTGTGAGTTGTGTGGTCATGGTTCCTCCTGCTTTAACAGCATCCTGTGAAGTGCAGGGAATCTCACTTGCTTCCCAGGAGACCTGGTGCACTGGCTGAGTCTTAAGCCTAGCACAATACCTCCAGTACAGGTAGTGTTCCAAAACTGAGGTAAATGGTTGAGGATAGATCTTGGACTTAGGAAGAGCCTCAGAAATCATCCTCTTAGAAATGGGGAAGGAGGACTGGGGAGGGCACACAGAAAGGAAGTAGCAGAGTTGGGAATGAGAATCCCAGCATCACTGTTGGTACCTCCTTCTCTGGGCTGTACACTTTCCTTCAGGCTGGGCAGTACTAAACACCAGGTCTTAAATCTGAAAAAATAAATAGCTAGTTTAGACTAAGCAAGATAGCTATTTTAGGGCAGGCAGATTTAGCACGCCATAAATTCTGTCACCTGGGCAACTGTCTGCTTTCTTGGGCAAGGCATTTCTCTGCCATCTGCATGTGTGGGCATCCAGATATGTAGTTGATGTTTGTGGCCCCTTTGGAGCCTCCTCCGTGTCCCTCTGGGCAGTCATAGACACCTTCCAGGAAGATGTGGGCATGGATCAATGGTGCAGGTGATGGGGAGGTGAACAAGGTAACCCAGTCCAGAGGGCTAATATTCTCCAGAGCTTCAGACAAGCCAACTGACATCTCTAGTGCCTCACTCTGCTCCTGTCCACTCAAAAGCCACAATTTTTACAGGACTCTTTCCCCCCAACAATTTAGCTCTAATGCCTTCAAGTGGGCAGAACATAGGAGGTATTTGCCTGTGTGTAATAGACAGCTGTGGACAACCACAACCACAGCACATTACTGGAACCTTAGGAGAGTAAATAAGAGCCTTCCTGAGGGCGAGGATGGAATGGCATGGGATATCAAGCCCAGCAATATAGAAAAAGACACCCTCCTATGGGATGTCAAAACACAAATGGGATGAGGAGAACAAAGCCCATAGGGGTTTGCTGGTTATCAGGAGGGCATATGCACTGAGTGGAGCAGCCAGGCATGAGTGGGAATCGGGTGGGCCAGCCATTTGGCCAGGAGGGACATTATGCAAGAGTGAGAGTGACAGAGGGCTGGGGAAGCACTTTAGGAATCATGATTGAAGGATAAGGGAGTTGTCTCTCTGCTAAAGGAGGGAGCTGCAGATAATGAAGAGGACACTCAAGAATGAACACTGAAGTGTTGGCCAGGAATCAGAAGTATCCACGTGAATATCGTTTGCTGTATACACATAAAGGCAATTAGATAGAAGTGTGTGGTGTTTGTGCACATGCCCTTTTCTCTGCATTGAGAAGGCCTGGTGCGGTGTGCGCATGCTCATTTCTTGTTTGGGGCTTGCTGGCCTTCATTGCTGTAGGTATGTTGGGATTATAGACACATGTACTACTTAACATGTGGCTCTATGGGGGTTCTGGAGATTCGAACTCCAGTAGTAAGATTTGTACAGAAAGTTCTTTTAACTACTGGACCATTTCCCAGTTCTCTCTTTTTAAAAAAAAAAAAAATTATTTGCAAGGAGAGAGAAAGAGGATGGGAGCCCCACGGACTCTAGCCACTGCAAACAAACTCCAGATGCAGTGTACCCCTTTTGTATCTGGCTTTGTGTGGGGATTGGGGAATTGAACCCAGGTCATTAGGCATTGTAGGCAAGCACCTTAACTGCTGAGCCATGTCTCCAGCCCCCAGCTCTTTATTTTTTTTTTAGATGGTCTCACTGTAGACTGGAACTCACTATGCAACCAGCCTGGCCTTGAACTTGCTTGAGCTTCTCAAGCACTAGGATTGTAGGTATGAGCCATCCATGCCTAGTTTAAGATCTTTGTTTTTAAATATTATTCTCTAATAAATTGGGCTTGGGGTACATCTCAGTGATTCAGCACATGCTTAGCATGTGCAAGACCTAAGTTCAACCTCCAGCACCTTGCCAACTTTGGGGCAATTTGAGCATCAAAGCAAAATAGCCAGGCATTACCATGCCTGTAACCCCAGTACTTGGGAGGCTAAGGGCAGGAAAATTGCAAGTTCAAGTCCAGCCTGTACTTCATAGTAGATCCTAGGCCACCCTGAAATACAGTGACACAAAACACTGTCTCAAAAACCAGGGATGTTGGGTGTGGTGGTGCACGCCTTTAATCCCAGCACTTGGGAGGCAGAAGTAGGAGGATTGTTGTGAGTTCAAGGTCACCCTGAGACTACCCAGTAAATTCCAGGTTAGCTTTAGCTACAGCAAGACCCCACCTTCAAAAACCAAGAAAAGGAAGAAAAGAACCAAGGAAAGGAGAGAGGAAGGAAGGAAGGACTTCTGTGTTTTCCTTACCCTACATGGGGAAGTTGCAGCAGTTTGGGAGTTCTGCTGACACTTGTAACAGCATATTACGGTCCCCCACCATACACCTAAGCATCAGACACTGGGGAGATGCTAAGGATCTGTCCCTGAAGTGATTCCTATGTACTTGACAAGGTAAGAGTCTCATCAGTTCAGCTCAAGTCTGGTACACCATGCTAATAATTGGCGTGGGAGGAAACTGATAGGTTTGTGCCAGTTGCTCATTGCTCCTAGTGGGCATCCATGTTCAGAGTGTGGCCGAGGGTGTTGGGGAAGGAGGGCTAACAACGTCATTGGAAGCAGTGGGTTAGGTATTGGGTAGACAACACTATGGTTCCACAAGTATTCCCTCAACCCTGATCTCTTGCAAGAGTCTGGCACTTGGGGGTTGCATATTTATAAATGCCCAGTTTGCATGTTGCCTGTTGGTTACTGATTCACATGGCAAGAATAGCCACCACTTGGGCTGGAGAGATGGCTTAGCAGTTAAGTGCTTGCCTGAGTAGCTTAAGGACCCCAGTTCGAGGCTCAATTCCCCAGGACCCACATTAGCCAGATGCACACACAAGAGGGCACACACATCTGGAATTCATTTGCAGTGGCTGGAGGGCCTGGCACGCCATTCTTTCTCTGTGTCTTTCTGTCTCTCTGCCTCTTTCTCTCTCTGTTGCTCTCAAATAAATAAATAAAAATAAACAAAGCAAAAGAAGAATAGCCACCACTTGGCCCAGCAGGACAGCAGTATGAGAGGTAAGTGAAAGCATTTGCACATTTTTCTCTGGTCTCACTTCTGGCCTTTACCCAGAAGGAAGGGAAAGAGGAAGGTTAACCGGATGAGGTTCAGCAGCTCCTGAGCAGGAAAGTCCTGTCATGGATTAGCAAATGCCAGCAGGGTATAGAGGTTTCAGGAACCACAATGGAGGGCCCCAAAGGTGGGATTCTACTGGAGGCTACAATGAGAGATGCAGAATGGGTTGGTTAGAATTGTCCTTCGTCATAGAAATAGGAGGACTGTTAAATTGGAAATTCCCAGCAAGCACTATTTTTAGAGGAGACACAGAGCATTTTTCTGGCCAAAAGGCCATGTTCTTAACAGAAGCAGCAGCTCACTCTAACCCTTAAACCTTGCCTGCCTGGAATTCTCCAGGCTCTGGCCCTTACCCCAGGCATGTGGAGACTTTGCTGGAGGAGTGGTGTTCTGACAGAGGTCAAGGACAGGGACATAGCTTCTTTCAAACAAAAATGGTGTGAAGGGTTGTTGATTTTTATATCTTAGAATTTATATCTTAGTTTAATCCTTCAGACATAACATTCAATGAGAACCTTTAAAAGCAGAATCATTTCATAATAATTTATTAGTCTTGGAACATAAAATATGAAAATTTCTTGTGTGCTTGGTTTAGTTTTGATTTTGGTTTTGTTTTGTTTTTTCAAAGCAGGGTCTCGTTGTAGCCTAGGCTGATCTGGAACTCACTTGGTAGCCCTTTCAAACCAGGCTATCTTCCTATCTCAGCCTCCCGAGCACTGGGATGAAAGGTACACATGACCATGCCTGACTGGTTTGTTCATTTTTTTTTTTTTTTCTTTTCTTTTGGCTTTCTATGGTAGGGTCTCACTGTAGCCCAGACTGACCTGGAATTCATTGTGTAGTCTCAGGGTGGCCTCGAACTCACAGCAGTCCTCCTACCTCTGCCTGCCAAGTGCTGGAATTAAAGGTATGCATCACCATGCCTAGCTTCATTCTTTTTTAAAATTTTATGTATTGCAAGGAGTGAGCCAGAGAGATGGAGGAAAGAGAGAATGAGAATGTGGGTACTAGGGAATCAAGCCAGTAGGTTTTGCAAGCAAGTGCTTTTTTAACCGCTGGGCCATCTCCAGCCCTGGCTGGTTTATTTTTTAAAAACATTTTTTAAAAATATAGTTTATTTATTTGAGACAGTGAGGGAGAGATAGGGTAAGAATGGACGTGCCAGGGCCTCCAGCCACTGCAAACGAACTCCAGATGCATGCTCCACTTTGTACCTATGGCTAACGTGGGACCTGGAGAATCAAACCTGGGTTTTTAGGCTTTGCAGGCAAGCGCCTTAACTGCTAAGCCATCTCTCTAGCCCTGTTGGCAATTGTGGGATTTCATATTTACTGTGTGTGTGCCTGTGTTCATGAGTACAGGGGGTATGTATGCCACGACTTCTGGTTCCTATATGGGATGAAGATTTGAACTCAGGTACTTAGAATACCACAGCAGGTACTTTATCTATTGAGCCATCTGCCCAGCCCTTTTAATTAATTAACTAATAATTTTATTATTATTATTTTGGTTTTCCGAGGTAAGGTCTCGCTCTAGCTCAAGCTGGCCTGAAATTCCCTGGTCTCAGGGTGGCCTTGACTCACCGCAGTCCTACCTCTGCCTCCCAAGTGCTGGGATTAAAGGTATGCGCCACCATGCCCTGCTATTTATGTTTTTTAATACTGGGAATTGAACCTAGGCTCTCTTAACTACTATGAAGTACTCTACTGCTGAGCTATATCCCCAGTTTCCTTATTACTTAATTTTGAGACAAGGTCTCACTAAGTTGCCCAAGCTGGTCTTGAACTCAGTCTGTAGCTCAGGAAGGCCTAAAACTTGGCAGTCCTCTTGCTTCAGCCTCCTGAGTAGATGGGATGACAGACTCATGCACCCATGTAGGACTGACAGTTATTAATGATAAACATTTGTGTGTGAGAGCATATGTGCTCCTACAGTTCATGCCACAGTTTGTGTGGAAGTCAGGAAACACCCTCAGATCCTTGCTTTCCACCTTTAGGCAGGTCTTTCATTGTTCACCATTGCATATGCCAAGGCTAGCTGGCCCATAAGCCTCCAGGAGTTCTGTTTCCACTTCTTCCTTTCTGGGATTACACATACCTGCTACAGTATGTGAATTCTGGGGATCTGAACTCAGGTACTTATTCTTGCAAGGCAAATGCTTTATTCACTAAAAATCATCTGTCCAGTTTTTTATTTTTTCAAACTTGCAGCAATACTCCTGCCTCAGCCTCAAAGTATTAGGATTACAGGTGTGCTCCACCATGTCCAGCTTTGGTCAGTCTTATATATTTTATGGTAGAAACTTACTTACCATACTATATTCTGCTGGAAACAAAAGTCTCTTTGAGCTTCAGCTAATTACTGAGCTTAGCAAGCATAGATTCTATCAACTGCTTCACTGAAGTTGCAGACAAAGCTATCTCCACCCCAACTCTCAAAGGAATTAATGGGGACGGCCTAGATAAGAAACAAAATGAGGTCTGGAGAGATGGCTTAGCAGTTAAGGCCCTTGTCTGCAAAGCCTAAGGACACATGTTTGACTCTCCAGATCCAGTGTAAGCCAGGCAAACGTGACACAAGTGTGCAAGGTTACACATGTGCACAAGATGACATGTGTCTGGAGTTTGATTGCAGTGGCTGGAGATCCTGGCACACCAATTCTATCATAAAAATTTTAAAAAGAAAGGAAAAATGAAGTAGGAACCTTTCCTCCTTATGATTAGGCACTTCCCCAGGGATAGGACACAAAGGGAATAGAGTCAGGGGACATGTTTTGCTCCCAACCAGTGATGGTTTATATTGTCAGCTTGGATTTAGAATCACCTAGCAGACAAACTTGTGGGCATGTCTGTAAGGGAGTTTCTAGATTGGGTTGATTAAGGTAGGAAGACTCACTCATGATCTGGGATCCCTGGTTGGATTAAAAAGGTGAAAGTCACCTGACTCAGTGCAATGTGACCAGACCAACTACCATGACTTCCCTGCAATGATGGACTGTACTCACCATGAGCCAAAATAAACCCTTTAAGTTGCTTTTGTCAGATATTTTGTCACAGCAATGAGAATAGTGTTATACACACAGCACTACATGGAATTTAGAATATAAGCACGGAGGCCCAAAGTTCCAAGGTGGGGAGGCATTTTTCAGGAGTTCTGATGCTCAGAAGAGTTGAGGAGAGGGGTACAAAGAGGGAATCTTCAGATGAGGTGATGGTTGCTCTTGGAGGGAGCCAAGTGCAGGTCCAAATGAGGGATTTGCAAGAGGCCAAAGTTGATCTGGATGAACTGAAGCACCGCTAGGTAAGTTTGCTACATGCTGAGCAGGGTCTGAAACCAGCAGTGAGTGCAGAGAACAAGATAAGACCTTGACAGCACTGCTGAGGTAGGCCCTATCCCAGGAGCTGCCTGAAGCCCAAGCCTCTTTGCAGCCATGAACTCTCCATCCATTCCATCTGGCCTCTCTTAGCAACTTGACCAGGATGTGTTCAGGGTTTCCAAGAAGAGTCTGCATTCTGGCAGGATCTCCTGACAGCAGTGAATAAAGTACCATCTGGCTTCTTCATCAGTCTCTGAGTTGGGTTGCCCTGAGTCAGCCCTGGATATGTGGAACAGGCCGTGGAATGGGGACCTGTCCAAGTGCTGCCTGCCTCTCTATCGACTTCATTTTGTCTTGAGCACTCGCAGACACCTGGAGACACAGCTATTGCCAGGTACTCATGATATATTACAATTTAACACCAAAGATAGGATTATAATACCAGGTTTTATCTACTATTTAAGGATCCATGTGGGATTCCTAACAACACCCTCTGGAAGTCTGTGAACTTCTGTTAAAAGCCAGAAAAGAAAAATTTGAATCTCTCTAGAACTAAAAATAAACTTAGGCAAGTGTCCAGGAGCAGAGAAGAGTTAATAAGTACTGGAGAGGAGCCTCCAGTCTTGCTTCTGCGCCATCCATCTCCTGCACAGAAGCCAGAGAGTTTCCCAAGAGGCCTCCTGGGCTGTTCTTGTGCCAGACACTCTTCCGCTTGGACCCCATCCTCTGATATGCCCCATGAGGCCCTGCAAGGACTGGCCACACTGACTCTCAGCATTGCTCTCATCTATCTGTCCTTTCCATAAATGCTGCACTGAAACCTCAGCTCCTGTCCTTTCTCTGTTTGTGTATTAGCCATATGTATTTAAGAGAGAGAGAGAGAATGAATAGGCCTCTTGCTGCTGCAAATAAATTCCAAACATATCTGTCATTTTGTGCATTGGCTTTATGTGGGTACTGAGGAATCAAACAGACTGGCAGGCTTTGCAAGCAAGCACCTTTAACCACTGAGCCATCTACCAAGCCCTGTGTTTTTTGTTTTTTTTTTTTTTTGAGGTAGGGTCTCACTCTAGCCCAGGCTGACATGGAATTCACTATGGAGTCTCAGGGTGGCCTCCAACTCATGGCAATCCTACATCTATCTCCCAAGTGCTGGGATTAAAGGCATGCACCACCACACCTAGCTATTTTTAAATATTTTATTTATTTGAGAGAGAAAGAGGCAGATAGAAAGAGAGAATGGGCATGCCAGAGTGTCCAGACACTGCAAACGAACTCCAGACACATGCCACCTTGTGCATCTGGCTTATGTGAGCACTGGGGAATTGAACCTGGGTCCTTAGGTTTTGCTGGACAACACCACCCCCACTCAGTGCTGTTGAGCTATTTTCTCCCTACTGATGGGAAGATACACCACCAGCTGTCTGTTCCTGCCATTCTTTCCTTACCATGATGGATATGCCTCTTCAAAATTGTAAGCCATAGTGGTTAAGATGCTTGCCTCTTTTTTTTTTTAAATTTTTTTTAAATTTATTTATTTGAGAGCGACAGACAGAGAGAGAAAGACAGATAGAGGGAGAGAGAGAATGGGCGCGCCAGGGCTTCCAGCCTCTGCAAACGAACTCCAGACGCGTGCGCCCCCTTGTGCATCTGGCTAACGTGGAACCTGGGGAACCGAGCCTCGAACCGGTGTCCTTAGGCTTCACAGGCAAGCGCTTAACCGCTAAGCCATCTCTCCAGCCCATTGCCCCTTTTTTTAATAAATATTTTTAAAATTTACCCATTTTATTGATGCATTGCCATTTCCCTACGTTTTATCATATTATGTAGAAAATATGGAAAATACAAGCTACTTATTCTCTCTCTCAAATAAATAAATCAATCCCTGGGGCTGGAGAGATAACTCAGTGGTTAAGGCACTTGCTTGCAATGCCTAATGACCAGGGTTTGATTCCCCAGTAACCCCATAAAGCCAGATGCACAAAATGGGGCATGCATCTGGAGTTGGTTTGCAGCAGAAGGAGGCCCTGGTGTGCCCGTTCTCTATTTTTCTTCTATCTCTGCTTGAAAAAAAAAAAAAATCCCAGCCTGGCGTGGTGGCATACACCTTTAATCCCAGTACTCGGGAGACAGGCAGGCAGATCATAAGTTCAAGGCCACCCTGAAACTACAGTGAATGCCAAGTTAGCCTGGGCTATAGTGAGACCCTATCTCAAAAAAAAAAGAAAAGAAAAGAAATCCCTGTAGCTGTTATTGCACTGGAATTTTAGGGGAGCAGAGTCTGTCCAGACATCCAGCAAATGCCCAATAAATATTTGGTGGAGTAAATAAAGTATTGAAGACTTTACCCTTTCACCTTTGAAAAAAGTTGCAACCCATGCTCTGCATACCTGTTATTCGTATGTCCCTGGACAAGCCACTTCCACTCTGCTGCTTCTGTCCCTCTTGTGTAAAATAGCAATAATAGTAACTCCTTCAAGTGCCTTGCCCAGTGCCTAGAGCAGGCGAAGGTCTGTATTTATGATGTGGATAGCTCAGACGGAGCTGTGTATTTATGCTGTAGAAAGGTTCAATGTCAAAGTGACAATTCTTGGAAGTCGGTGTTTTACTTAAGCTTAAAATTAGCCTTCACACTTGAATTGCAAATTGTTCTCTAATTAATGTCTCCGGGGCAAAAATCTGTTTCACCTGGCTTGCTACTTAGAGGCAACAACCTTTTTCAGTAAACCCAGGAAACTAATATTAGCTGCCTAAAGCCAGCTGTGCGCTAGCACCTCTCCGAGGTTAGGCCAGAGGCTCCAAAACCTACACGGAGACCGACCGTGTGGGTTTTGCAGACTCCAGCAACCCGACCTCTCACCTCCGCTGCAGGCAGCTTTTCGGGCTGGTTGTAGGGAGCCCCGCTGGGAAGCCCGCACCCTAAAACCCTGTGGTCCGTCACACACTTGGAGCGAGGCCCGGCCTGGGCCGAGCAGTTCCCCATTCGGGGAAGGCGCGGTCGAACTTGACGCTCACCGGGAAGTTCCCCAGACTTTCTCCAAAGGGGAAACTGAGGCAGCACCCGAGGGCAACAGCTACAAAGTGCACCTCGTCCCTTCTCCTCAGCCTCCATCTGCGGGGTCCCCCGCGACCGCCTTCTTCCCTTCGCCCTTCCTTACCTAATCAACCGGGACCTCCGGCGCCCACCAGCGGCCCGGCCAGCGCACGGCGCAGGTGAGGGCGGGGCGGGGCCGCGGGCACGGCGCCCCGCCCCTCCGGCCCCGCCCCGCCCCGGGCCGCCGAGCGCCACCGAGCGGCCTGCGGGCAGGCGCTCGCTCCGCCCCCTCCGGGCCGGCTCGCGGCCCCCGCCTCCTTCCCTGGGCGCCCGCTCCCGCCTCCCTCCCTTTCCGCTGCCGAGGCGGCGGGAGCAGCTCCCCAGCGGACCGAGCCGCGGCCGCAGCGGGTACCGAGGAGGAGCCGGCGGCGGCGGCGGCGGCCCCGCTGAGCCCGCCCGCTCCTGGCGCCGGGGGGCCGGCCGCGAAAGGCGGCCCGGGCGGGCGGCAGCATGCGGAGCGGCGAGGAGCTGGACGGCTTCGAGGGCGAGGCCTCGAGCACCTCCATGATCTCGGGCGCCAGCAGCCCGTACCAGCCCACCACCGAGCCGGTGAGCCAGCGCCGCGGGCTGGCCGGCCTGCGCTGCGACCCCGACTACCTGCGCGGCGCGCTCGGCCGCCTCAAGGTCGCGCAAGTGGTAGGTGCCGGGCGGGGCCCAGGTGCGGGGCGGGCGGCCTAACCCGCGCCTTCCCTCCCGGCGCCCGGCCCTGCTCCCGCCTTGGGGGGCGCAGGCCCGGCCGGCCTCCGCCGCGTCCCGGTCTCGATCCCTAGGCCCTCGCATTCCCCTTAGGCGGGGGTTCCGGAGCCGCCCTCCCTCTTCCTCTGAGCACCCTGCCTTCTGCAGCTCGGAAGCCTCAGGTGTGCCTTCTACCTGCACACCTGTCCCTCCGGGCCTACCTGTCCACTCCCGCTTTCATCATCAGGTTGGGTGGTGCGCGGGCCCCAGCGCACAAGGGTCATGCCGCTCCCTGGTTACTACTCGGCTTAGCAACTTGTGGCAGGTTTTCCTGTTCGCATAACCTCCAGACGGTTCTTGTCTGCTTCTGTTTCCAGAGGCTCGGGGCTGTGGCGTGGTTTCTTTCCCTGGCGCCTAACAGGGTGCCGGGCAGATGGTGGACGCACAGTAAATATTTGTTGAATGGAGGCATGTAGCCCAGATGCAGCGGGGGAGTCCAGCTCTATCCACAAAGTCTTCGCTTTATACTGCAGAGGGTTGATCCATCCTAGCATCTCGTAGTCCTCCGCATCAGCACGGGTGGCTGGCTGGCACTGCCCAGTTGGTAATCAGAGTTAAATCACTCTGGGACAGTGGCCAGTTTGGGAAGTGACAGAAACAGGGAACTTTCTGTTGGACTTACCCATAGTAGAGCTTATTTCTCAGGGTCCTTATTTTTAGCCCCCAGAGTGTTCAGTGCAAGGACCTGAAGCTCTCTGTGCTTTGTGGCTTCATAGCAGGCAGTGCAGTGGTTCTCCCCATGCTCCAATTCAGAAAAACCCATGTGCCTTCAACACTCCCTGTCTCAGGTTGGCCTTCCTCTGAGGCCCTGCCTCAAAACTTTATAGACTCAGCCAGGCAGAGAAGCCATTTGCACAGAACTGCAACATATGTGCATTTTCTTTCTTGAAGCATTGGGCCTCTTGCGCTTAGCTGAGTGCATACATAAACATTTCTTGGGAATAGTATCACGTGTGGACGCCCTTTAAGTAAAGAACCCAGTGTGTGTAAATTGTAGAATCACAGTTTTATCTCTCTTCTGGGTGGAAGCTTTGGTCCTTCCTTCTGATTGCAGGAAGACTTGTTTTTTGAAAGGCTTTAATGAAAGCAGGTAATCTGCCTTTAAATTTTTAAGCCAACCTTAATCCGGTAAACTGGAATGTTCTCAAAGATGTATTGGTTATGTGGTTAGGTGTTGCTGTTAGCAAAGATAAGGTACAAGGCATATAACCACTTTTTCAAAGCGGCAGCTACCTAGCCAGTGTCTGCCAACAGTACAGCTAATCAGAGTTGAGGAAGAAAAGGGCAGGGCCAATCTTGGACCCAGGTGGAAAACAAAGCCTTGCCAAGTACCTTGCTTAGTTTACGCTATGGGATTTTGAAATTAAATAGAACTTGCTCCTGTGAATTCTTTTTTTTTTTTTTTAATTTTTCTATATTTTTATTTATTTATTTGAGAGCGACAGACAAAGAGGCAGAGAGAGAGAGAGAGAGAGAGAGAGAGAGAGAGAGAAAGAATAGGCACATCAGGGCCTCCAGCCACTACAAACAAACTCCAGATACATGTACCACCTTGTACAGCTGGGTTACATGGGTCCTGGGGAATCGAGCCTCGAACCAGAGGTGCTTAGGCTTCACAGGCAAGCGCTTAACAGTTCAGCCATTTCTCCAGCCCCTCTTGTGGATTTTTTTTTTTTTTTTTTTTTTTTTTTTTTTTGGTGTTTTGAGGTAGGGTCTCACTCTGGCTCAGGCAGACCTGGAATTCACTATGTAGTCTCAGGGTGGCCTCCAACTCACAGCGATCGTCCTGCCTCTGCCTCCCAAGTGCTGGGATTAAAGACATGCGCCACCATACCCGGCTTTTCCACCTGTCAATTCTTGTTCATTTTTTATTTATTTATTTGAGAGCGACAGACATAGAAAGACAGATAGAGGGAGAGAGAGAGAATGGGCGCGCCAGGGCTTCCAGCCTCTGCAAACGAACTCCAGATGCGTGCGCCCCCTTGTGCATCTGGCTAACGTGGGACCTGGGAAACCAAGCCTCGAACCGGGGTCCTTAGGCTTCACAGGCAAGCGTTTAACTGCTAAGCCATCTCTCCAGCCCCGCCTGTCAATTCTTAACTTGGTCCTTAAAAAATGAGGCGAAAGAATTGAGAGATAGTAGTTTTCTTGTTTTGGTTTTTGAGAATGAGGAGAGAGAGAGTATGGGTGCACCAGGGCCCTGAGCCACTGCAAACGAACTCCAGACCTATACACCCCTTGGTGCACCTGGCTTACATGGGTCCTGGGGAATCAAATCTGGGTCCTTTGGCTTTGCAGACAAACACCTTAACTGCTAAGCCATCTCTCCAGCCTTAGATCAGTAGTTTTCTACTGTGTTAATTATCAGTTTATGGGCTTAGTTACCTATAGCCAAGGATGGGAGCTAGTCACACTTAATGCCGTTTTGAAAGACATTGTTGTGCTATAGAGCTGTACTCTTCATCTGCAAGAACTTGTGGACCAGCTGCCCCTCAAATCCCTCCTAGAAAGTGCCATTTGTGTGATCTGTTGAATTTAAACATGGAGAGGCCATACATGGTCAAATGGAGGAAAGGCCATTTGAATGGTGTGGCAACTTAATGGCTTTGGTGACATTGGCCTGTCATCCTTGGTAAAAGTCAGAGCTTATTTAGAGACTTTGCCGGGGGGAAAAAAAAAGAAAAAGCCCTTCAAGAAATTGGACTCTGAATATAAACTGGAAAAATGAACAAGAAGTCCCTAGGAAGCCCATGCAGAAAGAAGAGTAAGTACTAATTTTATGTCTTTTCAGTAAAGCTCCTATATATATATGTATGTAATATATATGAATGAGAGAAAGAGGGCAGATAGAGAAAGAATGGGCGCACCAGGGCCTCCTGCCACTGCAGACAAACTCGAGATGCGTGTACCAGTTTGTGCATCTGGCTTTATGTGGGTTTTGGGGAATTGAACCTGGGTCATTAGGCTTTGCAGGCAAGTGCCTTATCCAGTGACCCATCTCTCTAGCCCCTAAAACTTTTAGTTTTTATAGATGTTATAGTGTGTAGCCTATGGCAACCTGTACCTAGGTCCTTGATTGTTTTTCCTAGGGCTGGCCTAGAAGTCCTGCCACCCCAGGACTCTGGAGAATGAGCAGCCTCAGTCCAGATCTTGTGAAGCGTAATCTGAATTTTAACAAGATTCCTCAGAAAATGTACATGTGCGGTAAAGTTTGAGACCTATGTTAATATGCTTTGAGTGTTAAAAAACTTAGACATGCCTTTAGACCCAGTACTTGGGAGGCTAAGGTAGGAGGATCACTGAGTTCAAGGCTAGCCTAGCTTAGAGTAAGACTCTACTTGGATTCCCTCCCCCCCCAAAAAAAAAACTTATATATGGGACTGGGGAGATGACTTAATGGTTAAAGGTGCTTGTTTGCACAGCCTGCTGGCTGGGGTTCACTTTACCAGACTCAGGTAAAGCTGGATGGGCATTCATTTGCAGTGGCAAGAGACCCTGGTGCACCTATACACTGTCAAATAATTTCTTAACAGGTCTTTTAAAATATATATGTGTGTGTGTGCACACACACACACACACACACACATATAGTATTTATTTGAGAGAGAGAAAGAGGCAGAGAGAGAAAGAGAGAATGGTGTTCTATGGCCTCTAGCCACTGCAAATGAACTCCAGATGCATGCGCCCCCTTGTGTAGCTGGCTTATGTAGGTCCTGAAGAATCAAACTGGGATCCTTTGGCTTTGAAGGCAAATGTCTTAACTGCTAAGCCATCTCTCCAGCCCATTTTTTTTGTTTTTATATATATATATATTTTTTTTAAGTATTTTTATTTATTTATTTATTTGAGAGTGACAGACACAGAGAGAAAGACAGATAGAGGGAGAGAGAGGGAGAATGGGCGTGCCAGGGCTTCCAGCCTCTGCAAACGAACTCCAGACGTGTGCGCCCCCTTGTGCATCTGGCTAACGTGGGACCTGGGGAACCGAGCCTCGAACTGGGGTCCTTAGGCTTCACAGGCAAGCGCTTAACCGCTAAGCCATCTCTCCAGCCCATATATATATATATATATATATATATATATATATATATATATATATATATATATATATATATAAATATATATATATAAATATATATATATATATATATATTTATTTGAGTGTGATGGGGAGAGAGAGAGAATGGGTGCACCAGGGCCTCCAGCCACTCCATACAAACTCCAGACACGTGCGCCCCCTTGTGCATCTGGCTAATGTGGGACCTGGGGAATGGAGCCTCGAACCAGGGTTCTTAGGCTTCACAGGCAAACACTTAGCTGCTAAGCCATCTCTCCAGCCCTCTCCAGCCTATTTTTTAAAATACTTAATTTTTATTTGTTTATTTGAAAGAGAAAGAAAGAATGGACATGCCAGGGCCTCCAGTCAGTGGAAATAAACTCGAGACATGTATGCCACCTTGTGCATCTGGCTTACTTGGGTTCTGGGGAATCAAACCTGGGTCCTTGGTCTTTGCAGGCAAAGCACCTTAACTGCCAAGCCATCCCTCCAGTCCCCATCAAATACATTTTAAAAAAAAATCATTCAGGTACTAATAATTGGTTCTCTATCTGAACCACACATGAGTCAATTTTTTGGCTGATATTTTTCTGTAAAATGAGGTAGTGCCTCCCTTAAAAGAGTAAAAGAATGAGGTAATACATAAAAGTTTGCACATACCTCATTAGATACTTGATTGTTGTACAATAAATGTTAGCTGTTATTGTTGCCGATTAATATTCTCTGTCTAAAAAATGGTGGTAGAAATGTTATTCTAAGTCATTATATACTTGAATTACAAATAGTTTATTTTATTTATTTATTTATTTATTTATTTATTTATTTATTTATTTATTTATTTTTTGAGGTAGAGTCTCACTCTTGTCCAGGCTGACCTAGAATTCACTATGTAGTCTCAGGGTGGCCTCAAACTCACCGCAATCCTCCTACCTCGGCTTAAAGGCATGTGCCACCACACCCGGCTATAAATAGTTTATTTGTAATGTTGTAAGTTTTGTTATTTGTTTTGTTTTCTTGAATCAGGTTCTTGGGTAGCCCCTGTTGGCCAGAAACTAGCTATATAGCTGAGCCTGCCTTAATCCTTCTGATCCTTCTACCTCAGCCTTCCAAGTACCAGGATGACAGGCATGTGTTTACCACACCCTGCTGATGTCTTAAGGTGTTATTTTTTTTTAATGTGTGTGTGTTCATGTGTGTACATATGTATATGTGGAGGCCAGAGGACAACCTTGGGTGTCATCCTCAGGGACACTGTTTCTTTTGAAACAGGTACTCTCTCATTGGTCTGCAGATCACTAATTAGGTTAGACTTGATACAGAATTTTGGGTTTAAATTCTATAAAGATACAGGAGATCCCAGGCTCATGAACCCCAACTTTTGTATTCTTACACAAAATTAGCAAAATATTGAGACTATGGACTCCGAGAAGGATAAATTACGAGTTAAGAGCTTTGTTTTAGGGAGTGTTAGGACCCAAGGGGAAGGCGAGCTGAAAGCTCAAGCCAGAAATTCTCCCCCTTCCCAGATCAACTGGAAGGAAGAGGAGAGATGGAGAAAATCTTCACTCATAGAGAAGTCTCCAGGGAAGAAGTCTCTGGAGAAAGCATGCACACACAACACGCTCACACGGAAGGCAAAACATGAAGGCCCAATCCAAAAGAGCCCTTTCTTCACCTTCACACTTCATATAGTGAGGTAGAAAAGACAAAGATAGTAAAAACCTCAGAGCTTAAGGAGAGATCACACATGTAGCCAAACAGGAAAGCAAGAAACAAAATCCATGTAGAAAGCAAGCAGGAAACTGCCCCAGCAGAAACTACCAAGGCAAGGACCAGGAGAGCCAGGGACCAGGAGAGGTTTTATATATGTGGTTAGGCTCCTTTATATGGATCATACATCTAATTAGAATGAGCCTTAGTTGTATAAGGAAGAGACCTGGCTGGTTGGTGGACTCGAGGCTAACTTTAGGAGGGGCCAACCCACAGGTGTGCTAAGCTGAGGAAGAAACAGAAAGCTCTGGTGCCGAGGAATTGCTTACAGCTTTCTTGAATTATAGTCTGTCCAAAGCAGGCAAGGTGGTGTCTGTATGGGCTTCTGTTCCTGTCTGACTACCTATAAAAAAGCTATCTTAGGTTAGAGAGATGGCTTAGTGGTTAAGGCGCTTACCTGTGAAAGGACCCATGTTCATTCAACTCCAGATTCCATGTAAGCTAGACACACAAAGGTGAGGCAAGCACAAGGTCGTACATGCCCACTAGGTGGGACAAGCGTCTGGAGTTAGAGTTCAGTGGCTAATGCCCTGGCATGCCAATTCTCTCTCTCAAAAAAAGAAAGAAAGAAAGAAAGAAAGAAAGAAAGAAAGAAAGAAAGAAAGAAAGAAAAAGCTATTTTGCTCTTGTTCCTCCTTCAGACTGAGTGGCCCGTGAGCCCAGGGATCCTCCCCTCGTAGTCTCTGTAGCATTGGAATTACAGGCTTGTGGTACTGTATAACCTGGCATTGTATGTGGATACTGGGGATTGAATTCAGGGCCTCAGGCTTATGAGGCAAGCACCTTACTGACTGAGCTATCTTCCAGCTCTGTTTTGAGTTATTTATTTTTTATATATATTTTATTTGTATTTATTTGTTTGACAGAAAGAAAGGGAGAAGGGGGGAGAATGAGAGAGTGGGTGCACCAGGCCTCCAGTCACTGCAAACGAACTCCAGATGTGTGCACCCCCCATGTGCATCTGGCTAATGTGGGTCCTGGGGAATCGAACCTGTTGTCCATTGGCTTTACAGACAGACGCCTTAACTGCTAAGCCATTCCTCCAGCCCTGTATTGAGTTTTTAATTTTTTTTTTTGCTTATTTTTATTTATTTATTTGAGAGGGACAGACAGAGAGAGAGAGAATGGGCACTCCAGGGCCATCACCCACTGCAAATGAATTCCAGATGCGTGTGCCCCCTTGTGCATCTGGCTAACGTGGGTCCTGGGGAAATAAACCTTGAACCGGGGTCCTTAGGCTTCACAGGCAAGCGCTTAACTGCTAAGTCATCTCTCTAGCCCTGTATTGAGTTTTTAAATGGTGGTTCTTTTTGTGTATGAGTGTGATGTGCGCTCGCACTCACTTGCGCGTGCACTCTGTGTGTGTGTGTGTAAGCCAGATGTCAACATTGAGTGCCTTTCTCAATAGCTATCATTATTATTTGTGTGTGTGCACACTTGTGTGTGTTGTATGTGTGTAAATGTGATGCACCCTTTGAGCACAAGGGCAGACACCAAACAATAACCATCTGATGTCCTCCAGTATTGCTCATCTGTGTGTTTCCTGCCACTGAGCCCTGAGCTACTGTTTTGTTTTTAAACTGGCTGACCAGCAAGCGTCAGTGGTTGTCCTGTCTCTGCTCCCCCCAGCACTGGGGTCACAGGTGTGTGAGGTCATGTCCTTTACATAGATGCTGAGAAATCAAACTCAGGTGAATCAGGCCCTCATGTTTGTGTAGCAAAGCACTCTTACCTGCTGAGCCTTCTCCTCAGTGTTTTTTTTGTTTTTGTTTCACTCTAGTCCAGGCTGATCTAGAACTCACTATGTAGTCTCTGGATGGCCTTGAATTCACAGCAATCCTCTTACTTCTGCCTCCTGAGTGTTGAAATTAAAGGTGTGTGCCACTATGCCTGGGTAAATGTAATTTTTGAAAGCAGTGTTTTTTTGTTTTTATCTTTTTCAAGGTCAACCTAAGACTACATAGTGAATTCCATATCAGTCTGGGCTAGAGCAAGACCCTACCTCAAAAAACAAACATTTTTTTTTCAGCATCTACTAATGCTGAAATCTTTTTTTTTTTTTAATTTAATTTATTAGTTTTCTTTTCAGTAAATACAGGCAGTTTGGTACCATTATTTAGGCTCATCTGTGATCTACCCCCTCCCATTAGACCCTTCTTGTTAATGAAAATGTGTCGAGCATTGTGGAGTTAGCCCCCATTTATTGGTATGATAAATGTCTCTGCAAATCTTGACCCAACATGTGACTCTGACATTCTTTCCGCCCCCTCTTCTGCAAGATTTCCCTGAGCCATGTTGGGTTCATTTTTGGTCTGCTTCAGTGCTGAGGTGTTGGGGGCCTCTGAGGCTCTGGCTCTCTGATTTGGTAGGAGTTGATTTTTCTCTGCGTTGATCTCCTTCCCCTTTGTGCTGGTATCCGGTTCACAGAAAAACAACACCCTTGCTTATTTCGCCGGTTGTCCTTAATTTCAGTTGGGCCCCTTTTGAGGTATGTTGGGACAGCTCTCTTCTTAGGATCTGCATCTATCTGGAAAAGAGAAGCAGATTCTCCAACGGAGAGTAAGTTAGCATCCGGAAAATTGAGATAACACTTACTTTTTTGATAGACAGTATGATAGGTTTAGGCCCTCTTATGCCCCGTGATTGATGGTAGCTTGATATTGTAGAGTGGGCTTGTGTTTGGGTATGGTTCTGACTTGTTTCCCAGCTCCAGCTATGGATCTAGTACCACTGAGTGGATCAGTTAGCCAAATCAAGAGCAATTGATTCCTCACCATGGCTGTGTACCACTATTGCACTTGTGTGGGCATCACATCCGGTTTTTTGTTGCTAATTAGGTTAAACAATGTGTTGCTTGGACACATCTTGGTCATTTCCCCCAGTCGCCTATGTAGCGCCTTCTGGCACTAGACACGCTGACTGTCTGGGGTCTGACTCTCTCCTGGCTTCCAGCCATGTCATTCCATTTTATGCGTGAGCTGCGTATGGAGTCTTCAGCAATAGGGTCTTACCACTGGCCTTTGGTGGGTCATCAAGTACTCTGACAGAAGTCTGTCATTGTTTTGGGAAACCTTGTAGGTTTCTCTGATCAAAAGCTCATTGTGGATGGTAGGCCCAAGCTGGAAGTGGGGGTTATAGGTCAGTGTCCACTAAGAAATTGAGGAAACAGATAACTAATATACAAGAGTTAGAGAGGAGAGAGATAGAGGGGAGAAGGGGAGAGGGAGGGAGGGAAGATGTAGGAGATTTAGGTCAGTCTTGATCTTACCTTCTCCAGTGTCTTGTGGTTCAGATGTTTCCTGTAAGGGTCTAGTGAAGGTTCAGCCATTTGGTCTGTCTTTTAGGAAGTAGAATTTTATGGTACCATTGCTGTTTGGGTCCGTATTACTGTTTTCCACCCTTTGATTCCCTCCCCGCCCTCCCATCCATCTTATTGTCTAGTCCATGAGGTACTTGCTGGGTATGTAAGGCATCTTGGGCAGATTCAGGTTAGGTGTTGCAGATGAGTGAGACTATGTGTCAATTTTTTTTCTGTGATTGGGTAAGTTCGCTGAGAATGATCTGTTCCAGGTTCAACCATTTTTCCTATTTCCTAATTTCTTTATGTCATTTTTTCTTACTGCTGTATAGAATTCCATTGTGTAGATATACCACATCTTTGTTATCCATTCTTCTAATGATGGACATCTGGGTTGATTCCAGCTTTTAGCTATTACGAATTGAGCTGCTACAAACATGGTTGAGCAAATCTCTCTGGCTTTTGGTTTGAAGGTTTTAGGGTAGATGCCCAGTAATGGTATAACTGGGTCTGTTGGTATTTCTATAGTCAGCTTTTTCAGGAGTCTCCATATTGCTTTCCAAAGTGGTTGTACCATCCTGCATTCCCACCAACAGTGAATGAGTGTCCCTGCTTCTCCACTGAAATCTTTTTTTATTCTTTTTCCCTGTTGTGGGGATTTAATGTAGGGGCCTTGTACCTTTAAGGTAAGCACTCCACCACTGAGCTATTATATCTCCAGCCCTTTAATGTTTAAAACTTTCAATGTGACCACATCTCCCTCTGCAGTGCTTGAATTTAGGAAGTAATGACTAATTGAGCATTTTAGGAATCATAAGAATCAAGGAGTTAAAGTAACCTAAGTGCTTTTGTAGGTCTTCAAAAGCACATTTGAATATTTGTGTTTCGGGGTTGGGGTTTGTTTGATGGAAACCTTGTAGTTTTTCCTCAAGCCTGTCAACACAATCACCAAATTTTACTACACTCGTGAGGTGTATTGGGATATGACAGAAAGACAAACACAAAATACTGACTTTTTCTAAAATTCAATGGGAACACAAACAATACATAAGATAAAAAGTCAGTGGTGTAACACGCTTTTAATCTCAGCACTTGGGAGGAAGAGGTAGGAGGATTGCTGTGAGTTGGAGGCCAGCCTGAGACTAACTACATAGTGAATCCTAGGTCAGCTTGGCCTTGAAAAACCAAAGGAAAAAAAAAGTCACATTTCCACAGCTTCCACCCTGATAAATGACTGGCCATAGATACTATGTGGAGTTTATCAGCCCCAAATCCTCATTGTATCAGAAGGTCTGGGTCAGCTGAGGTTCATTTGGGTTGGACTTGGTTTCCTGCTTAAAGATCAGACCCAGTGCTGGGATTAAAGGCATGTGCCACCACGTCCAGCCCCCTCAAGATATTTTTGTGTGCGTATGTGTGGGTGCACGTGTGTGTGGAGGCCAGAAGTAAGACATCAGGTGTCTTCCTTGATAATTTTTTTTTGCATGTGTACTGTACACTTTTGTGCATATTTGTGTGTGTGTGTGTGTGTATGTATATGTGTGTGTGTGTGTGTGTGTGTGTGTGTGTGTGTGTATGGGGGGGAGGGAGAGAGAGAGGGGCACACATGTGTGTGTGTGCACATGCACATAGAGGCCAGAGATTGATATCAGGTATCTTCCTTAATCACTCTCCACTTTGTATATGTGTATGGGCATACCAGGGTCTCTTGCTGCTGCAAATGAATACCTGTCCCACTTTACATGGATGTCTGGGGAATTGAACCCAAGCCATCAGGCATTGTAAGCAAGTGCCTTTAACTGCTGAGCCATCTCCCCAGCTCTACCTTAGTGTGGATTAGTATTATCTTTTTTTTTTGTCATGTATGTGGTATGCATGTATATGTCTGTGGATGGATGTGTGTAGTGGTGAACATCTATATATGTATGTGCATGTGTACCTGGGTGTACATGTGTATTGAAGTTAGAGGTCAACATCAGTGCTTTCCTTAATTGCTCTCCACTTTATTATTTTGAGACAGGGTCTCTCACTGAACCCAAAGCTCACTGATTCAGCTAAATTAGCCAGCAAGCCCCAGATCCTTCTGTCTCCACCTCCCCATTGTTGGGATTATAAGCATATGCCCCAATGCCTAGCTTTTACATGGTACTGGGGATCTGAACTCAGGTCCTCATGTTTGCACAGCAAGCACTTTACCCATTGAGTTTTCTCACCAGCCCCTGCTGGTGGAGTTTATTGATACTGATGAAAAACTTGGGTTTGAAAGAAATCCCTTCACCAATTTATTAGTTGAGTATTGTAACATTAAAGGAAATTGGAAAAAGATCATCTTTATATGACAAACTCAAATGAAGAGAATCTTGAAATTGCTTTTTTTTTTTTTTAAAGCTTACATAAGAACTTGTATAGCAGTCTTATGATCTTGGTTTCCAATGTTTTGCTGTTGGTAAGACTATATTGGTAAATGAGTAGTCTCTGTATTTCTTTTGAATCTTTACTATTATATTGTTAAATTTTCAGGAGTGCTTTTACAGCATCAAAGGGCAGTCCTAATACATATATATCTATATGTATATGTATATATATGCATATATATCTTTCTATCTATATATGCATATACATATATGTATATTTATGTTTGTTCTTGAGGCCGAGTCTCACTTTAGCCAAGGTGGCTTTGAACTCATGGCAATCTTCCTAACTCATCCTCCCAAGTCCTGGAATTAAAAAGCATGAGCCACTATGATTGACAATTTCATCATCCATCTTACTTCTTATTTCTTTCTTTTTATTGTTTTTGAGGTAGGGTCTCACTGTAGCCCATGCTGACCTGGAACTCACTCTGAAGCTCTAGGCTGGCTTTGAACTCACACTGATCCTCCTACTTCTAGACCTTTGAGCAAGAAAACCAACAAACAAACAAACTTCTTCTTCTTTTTTGGTAAAATACCCAGCCTCAGTAATTCTGCTACAAGAAACAGAAAATGAGCTGAGACAGGGCTGGAGAGAAGCATCTGAGACCCAGCAGGGTAAACCCAGGCCACATCCTTGACATCTCTGTAAGCCTAAGGACCCAAGTTTGATTCCCCAGAGCTTATGTAAGCCAAATGCACACGGTGGCATGTGCATCTGGAGTTTGTTTGCAGTGGCTAGAGTCCCTTGTGTGCCCATTCTCTCTTTCTCAAATAAATAAATATTTAAAAAAAGAAAATGATCTGAGACATATGGTACACTTGAGTCCTGGAGAGAGACTCATTTCTAGTGCAGTAGTGCAGGGTTAACTGAGCTGCACTGCACACTTTGGTCTACCCCATGAGGACCGAGGCGTCTCCCCCCTAGGACCGTGGTCTCTTCCTGCCCCCTAGAACTGAAGTGTCCCCTCCCCTGGGACTGAACTGTCTCTCCTGTGAGGACTGTGGTGTATTAATGACAGCCTAGGCTGATTGTTTCTCCCATTGACCCTTGATGCACTGTGGAAACACTATTGAAATCACTTGGAGATGCCAGCATTTTGGTCTTTTAAAAAATATTTTTATCAGTGGGGCATAGTGACGCATGCCTTTAATCCCAGCACTGGGGTGGCAGAGGTAGGAGAATGGCTGTGAGTTCAAGGCCACCCTGATACAACATAGTGAATTCCAGGTCAGCCTGGGCTAGAGTAAGACTATACCTCAAAAAAAAAAAAAAAAGTATATATTTTTATCTTTATTTGTGAAAGAGGCAGAAAGAGGAAGAGAGAGAGAGATAATGGGTGCCCAGTGCATCCCGCCACTGCACACAAACTCCAGACTCATGCCACCTTGTGCATCAGGCTTACATGAGACTTGGGGAATCAAACCTGAGTCCTTTGGCTTTGCAGGCAAGCGTCTTAACTGCTAAGCCATCTCTACAGCCCCATTTTGGCCTTTTAAGCACACAGTTGCTGTTAGTGCCTCCTTGTATCTTTATTCTTGGAAGCAGCCCCACATCTTGTAGGATGTCAGATTTCTTTGGAGAATTTGTTAGAGCATAGGACAGTAGTCAAAGACGGAAAGAAGCCTGTGATAGGGATCCTAGATAATGTTTTCACAGGCAGTCCTTGTTTTTCAGACCAAGTTTAAGTATATGCTAAATTTAAAACAATCCCTTTAAACTATGAAGTATTCCAAGCAATGAATTACACAGCAAGTCATGTTACACATACCTGTGAACTCACAATGCAGTGTGATATTTTTGTTTGGAAAGTCAGGATCTTTTCGGGGGACAGAGTGCATATGTAAGAAACAAGTTAGATAAAAATAAATCTTAAAATAAAAAAGAATACTCAGGGCTGGAAATATGGCTTAGCAGTTAAGATGCATGTCTGTGAAGCCTAAAGACTCAGGTTCGATTCTCCAGGTCCTACTTAAGCCAGATGCACATGGTGGTGCATGTGTCTGGAGTTCATTTGCAGTGGCTAGAGGCCCTAGCATGCCCATTCATTCTCATTCTCATTCTCATTCTCATTCTCATTCTCATTCTCATTCTCATTCTCATTCTCATTCTCATTCTCATTCTCATTCTCATTCTCATTCTCTCTCTCTCTCTCTCTCTCTGTCTCTTAAAAAAAAAAGGCAACATAAGATGGGATTCGGATTCCTTGGCAAGGAGGACTTCAGAGGGTTCAAAAGGAGGAGGGGGGATGGACTCTGAGAGGTAGAGCAGAGAGCAAGATAGTATTGCTCAGGGAGCTGGCCTTAGCATTCCAGGTGGTAGCCAAGAGCCAATTCCATATTAAACCCAGTGTAGCAGGGCTCACATAGGGCTGCAGCCAGCTTAAGAAGGGACAGATGTGGTAGTATATAGAATGCAGAAAGCAGCTCCTCGGGGAAAGATTTTGACCTTTTCCGTGTTTGAAAACTTACTTTGCCTTCTTTGTGAGGGGGATTATTGTGTAACACATTCTTCAAAGGAGGCTCAGCCTTTATCCCAGTGCACCTCACATGTGGCCTTGTCACCTTACATATGGTGTTGGGGTTTGTCACTGGCTTTCGAGAGCATATTAAGGAAGTAATGGAGGGTTTAAGTCAGAATGAAGTACTGAGCACTAATTATATTTCAGAGTCTAATGTACTATAAGCTAAGGAGAAATAAGGCCGCCGTTTCTTTTGGTATTTTTCTAGCACTGATTCTTTCAGGTCACTCAGAAGCTTGGATTAACAGTTGGTTTGATTTTCAGTGGTGCTGGGGTGGAGCCCAGGGCTCTCTCACATACTGGGCAACTACTGTACCACTGAGCTACATCTCAGCCCTTGGTTGACTTTTCTTTTACAATTTTTTATGCTTTATTTATGTATTGGGAGAGGTTGGGAGAAAGAGAGAGAATGGGAATGCTAGGCCATTTTGTGTGTCTGGCTTATGTCAGTATTGGGGAATCAAACCTGGGTCCTTAGGCTTTGCAGGCAAATGCTTTAACCACTAAGCCATCACTCCAACTCGGCATTTTTATTATACTCCTGCCTCCCTTTTGGCAGTTGGGGTTTTATTCTTCTACCCTTCATCTCCTTCCTAAAGATGCTTTCTTGGCTCTGTTCTCGTGTCACTGCTTAAGAGAGGCTTTGTCTAACCAACCGCCCTGTCTACAGGCAGCCCAACTCTATATCCCCTCATCCTGCTTCAGCCATTCTTTGTGGGCCAGCCCCAAGGGAGCAGAGGCTGTGTTTCAAGTTTTCTGATACGTGCCCACTATGTAAAACAGTGTCAAGGTGCTGGTAAACAGTTAAGTAATATGCATATTTGTGTGATAAAAGAAAAGACTGGATTATTAACATAGCTTATAAAGGTAAAAATAATATATATTCATAATTAAAGTGCTAGATTTTGTTTTAAGTGGAAAATATTGGCAAGAAAGTATAGAAATGGCTTTCTTTTTAAAATTTATATATAATTTTTTAATTTATTTACAAGCAGAAAGAGATAGAAGAAAGACACAGAGAGAGAGAATGGGCACCCCAGGGCCTCCAGCCACTGCAAATAAGCTCCAGATTCACGTGCCACTTTGTGCATCTGGATGTATGTGGGCACTGGGGAATCAAATCCAGGCCATCAGACTTTGTAAGCAAGCACCTTTAACTTCTGAGCCCTCTCCCGAGCCCCCACTTTTTTTTTATAATGCCTAATTTATTTAGCGATTCCTAATAGCCATTTTCTTATTTTTTCTGCTATACGCAATAACTATTTGTGTACATATGTTGTCTTTACTTGCCATTTTACTTATTTTTTATTGAGAACTTTATTATATGAATATATTACAAACTGGTCATATTTCCACTGTGTTGTACTCTTATGTTCCCTCCCGTCCCCACTTAAATTATTTTTTTTATAAAGAGAGTCTACTGCTACTGGGAAACAAGCTTCTGCTTAGAAGACAGATTTTTGTAAAAGTGGGGGAAACCATAAGAAGCTTTGCCAAGCTGTTTGCTTAGAATAGTGTAAAATGAAAACCAGGGATTCAGTAGTTATTGAAGTTGTCTGCTTTCTGATGAGTGTTCTGAGAGGGAGCTTCTCCTCTCTGCCAAACCAGCATCTTTTGCGACCCCTCCGAAGGTAAAGATGGACTCTATCTAGCTGGCATTGGGCCAGTGTCATAGTGGCTGTCTTGAGAAAGCAGCAGCTCCCAGTTCCGTAGGCCTGGAGAGGAAGGCTGGCCACTTCCACTTGGGGATGCCAAGGACCAGAAGGAATACCGTAGTGTAAAGCTTTGTCTTTGGGGACTGGAGGTGTCACTCAATGGTAGAGCATTTGCCTAACATGAGCCCATCTCCAACCCTTCACAGGTTTCAAAGGATTGACTGAATGTGGAAGTAACTGACTTAAAAAACACTTGAGACTTTCAGAGTTTAATCAAAATGTGGATGGTTCTGGGTGATTTCTTTATTGCCACTGTGACTTGATGACGAGGGCAGTAGAAGCCTTCATTTTTGTGGTTTCCCATTTATTCCAGCGCAGCTATGAAAAACAGTTTGAGGCTTAAAGATTTCTGTGCCAGTGGAAAAGGGAGAGAGAGAGAATGAAAGAGAATAAATTAGGCTTTTTATGGTGTCTTTCAAACAGATTTTGTTTTTTGCTTCCCTCCTCCCTCTTCCTACCATGGCCTCCTTTTCTCCTCTCATACTAAATGGTTCATTTTGCCCCTCCCCTCTGTCCCTTTTTGTCATCTCTTGGTCTCCTCTCGTGGTCTCCCATTTCATATTAAAGGATGATTTTTTAAAAGATAAAATCATGACATGCAAATGCAAATGATATTTATTAACAAATGAGGGAACTAAGATGTTACAATCAGTTCAAGGGAAAATTCAAAGAATTTTCTCTTTCACTCTTCTTCCCTTCCTCATTCTTCCTTCCCTCCCTCTCACTCCTTCTACTAAGTGATTTCAAATGGATGCAGTTCTGGTTTAGTTTTGTTTTGTTTTGTTTTGTTTTTCGAGGTAGGGTCTCACTCTGGCTCAGGCTGACCTGGAATTCACTATGTAGTCTCAGGGTGGCCTCGAACTCTCAGTGATCCTCCTCAGTTCTGGTTTATAGAAGGGTTAGTTGACTCCCCTAGACAGAATTCATTTGCCTGGGCCTGGACAAGAATCATTTGAAGATAAAGTTAACCATAACCAGTTATGTAGCTTATAACAGAATTGTAAAATAGTCCAGTGAAGCATGTAAACTCCATAGAATCAGGTTTTTTTTTTTAATTTTTTTTGTTCATTATTTATTTATTTATTTGAGAGTGACAGGCACAGGGAGAAAGACAGAGGGAGAGAGAGAGGATGGGCGCGCCAGGGCTTCCAGCCACTGCAAACGAACTCCAGACACGTGCGCCCCCTTGTGCATCTGGCTAACGTGGGACCTGGGGAACTGAGCCTCGAACCGGGGTCCTTAGGCTTCACAGGCAAGCGCTTAACTGCTAAGCCATCTCTCCAGCCCAGAATCAGATATTTTTGAAGTTAATTTATATAAGGACTGGTATTCCACTGAAGCTCTTGATAACCTTTTTTTGCTTGTTTGTTTTTTAAGGTAGGGTATTGCTCTAGCCCAGGCTGAGCTGGAATTCACTATGTAGTCTCAGGATGGCCTAGAACTCATGGTGGTCCTCCTACCTCTGCCTCTCAAGTGCTGGGATTAAAGGTGTGTGCCACCATGCCCAGTTTGATAACCTTTCAAAAAATATATTTGAAAGAGAATAAATGGGAACACCAGGGCCTCCTGCCTCTACAAATGAATTGCAGGTACATGTGTCACCTTGTGCATTTGGCGTTACTTGGGTACTGGGAAATTGAACCCAGGCCAGTAGGCTTTGCAAACAAGTACCTTTAACCACTGAGCCATCTCCCCAGCCCTTGGTAACCTTTTTGATTCATTCCAAATTATTCAGTATATCCTGAGATAGAAGTACTCGGAAAGGGGGCTGGATGGGCTGGCGTTCTAGAATTTTACCCAAGTTATGCCTGTTAGGACCTCCTAATTCCATCTGTCCCTCTCTGCTCTTCCTCTCCCCTGTAGCCTGAAAGTCTCTCCTACATAGCCGGGTTGCTGGACAAGCATTTGTTATGGCCCTGGGCTCCCCACCATAGATTGCCCTGCTGCTTTTCTTATTTATCCCTGGTTACTTTTCTTCACAAAAGCCAATCTTGACTGCCTTAGGACCATGCCTTAGGGTGTCATCCTGACCTTTAAGAGCTTGAGTGAGGCTGAACACTGAGTGGTACAGGTGAGAGGGTTACCAGCTACCAGAAGTTGAAAGCAAGGATCTGAGCCTGGGGTCTGACACAAACAGCACTTGGAGAATGTCATCTCTTATTGTGACCACCAGCTTCATCTGGCCAGGTTCTGGTCCAGTTGCTCTTCCTTTCAGGCTCCTTCTATATAAATCTACCTCACCCTAGGTGGAAGGTCCTTGTTCCCCGTCAGCAGTACACTGCTGTTACATGACCACTCCCCAGCTGCCAACTTGGAGGGCCCCAGAAGTGAGTGAGCTAGGGTGAGGCAGCAGTCTGTATCCCTCTGCCTGTCAGCCTGGTCCAGCCCTCCCTCACTGGTTCTCTTTGCTTTGACTGTGTCTTGTGATATCCTAAGATGAAGCACATTTTATGTTTCTCTTGGATGTCGGCCTTCTGGATACATTAGGATAATGAGGAATTCCTCTGGTTTGTTGTAATAATCTTATGAACATCTACAAGGTGCAGACCTCATTTCCTTCTCTTCACTGTACATACTGGGGAATACCTAACTGCCAGGCAAGTATTTGCCAGTTCGCCCAAATTCATTGTGATGGGTTGGTAAGGTTTAGAACAAATTCCAAGTTTAGGAAGAAGAGACCATCTAGTTCATGTTAGTCATGAGAGCAATCCACAGGACTGGAGATTCAGGGTAGCTCAGAACAGTTAGAGTCTGAGTCTTGAGGTCACCTCTGTGTGCCCCTCCCTTGTTATATGGGTGAAGACTGCCCTTGGAGAGGTTGCAACTTGCTGGTAGTTGGCTGGTGGCCCTCAATCCTGCGCCTCAGGGTTCATTCTTTCCCCTTGTCTATAGTAAAACTGTGATCCTTTCTGTGAAGGTAGATGATGGACAGTTCTGAATTCCCCCTTACTCCATCTTTATTTATTTATTTACTTATTTATTTGGTGCTGGACACCAAATCCAGGGGCCTCACATACGCAAGGCATGTACTCTACCACCAAGCTGCACTCCTAGCCTCTTTCTCCTCTTTCCCATCCATTACGTGGTGGTGGGGAGACTGGTAACTTACGAAGAGCTGTGTGCATTTTTAAGATAGTGATGTAGGAAACACCATATATGAAAAGTCAAGGCTTTGTTTTTCTCAAGGTAATGTCTCACTCTAGCCCAGGCTGTCCTGGAACTCTCTCTGTAGTCTGAGGCTGGTGTACAACTCAAAATGGTCCTCCTACTTCTGCCTCCCAAGTGCATGCACCATCATGCCTGGCCCTAAAAAAATACTTTTACTAGGGCTGGATAGATGGCTTAGTGGTTAGGGTGCTTGCCTGTGAAGCCTAAAAACTCATGTTTGAATCTCCAGGTCCCACGTAGCTAGATGGACAGTGACGTGAGCACACAGCATTCCATGTGCACACAAGGGGCGCACGCGTCTGGAGTTTGTTCACAGCCGCTAAAGGCCCTGGTGTGCCCATCCTCTCTCTCTCTCAAAACAAATAATAATTTTAAAAAATTCTCAAAAAATACTTTTATTATATTTATTTGAGAGGGATAGGAGAGAGTGAGTATGGGTGTACCAGGGCCTCTTGCCACTGAAAACAAACTCCAGATGCATGCTGCATATTGCATATCTGGCTTTATGTGGATACTGGGGAACTGAACGTAGGCTGGCAGATTTTACAAGCACTTTTAACCCCTGAACCATCTCTGCAGCCCAAATTCCTTAATTTCTCTGCCAGTAAAGTGAGAGCAGGATAGTTTGGGAACAACTTATCTAATATCCAATATAGAATATAGTTTTGGAGTTGGAACATGTCACAGGCAAGATGTTCCACATGGCTGTGTGTGGGTCTGGAAGTGTGGGCATAGGGAGCATGGCACTGAGGTTACTGTGTGTGCCCTGTGTGTCACCCTTGGCACCTTCATTGGAAGCCTAGCAAAGCCTCCGCTGCTAGCCTGGGATTTCTGGAGGCCCAGGAGCTGGCAGGCTAGTTAGAGTAGATCTCACAAAGAATGACCAGTTCAAGGAAGCTCCAGGGTGACCCTGAAGGGCCAGGGCTTTGTGGAACATCTGTGTCCAGAGCTGGAGTTCTGCAGATGGCTTGTTTTGTGTGTGTGTGTGTGTGTGTGTGTGTGTGTGTGTGTGTGTGTGTGTTAACTGAACTATAAAATCTATTATTGCGTCTCAGACCAGATCAGTACAAATGAGGTGATTTGTTTTTAATGTGCTGTTTATAATAAATGTCTCAATACTTGACATATAGGCCATCAAGATCTGCCAAATACAGAATTTAGCCAGATTGGGTCAGCAATCTTACTGTTAAATAAAGTCCCCAATATCCTGATATAAGCAGCTGTTGTTCAAGTTGTGCAGGTTGAGCACCCACACAGTGGTTCACGTGAGGACGAGGTGGGCTGAGAGCCAGCTTGTATGCTTTGCTGCCAAGCCACATGCCCTGGCACTAGGCAGCATCCACTGGGAGAAAAGGCTGTCCGTTGCCAGCTCATCAGCCCAGAGGGGATGTATTTTGTTTGCTTGTTTCTTTTGAGATAGGGTCTGACTGTGTAGCCCAGACTGGCTTCCAGTTCTCTATCTTCCTGCCTCAGACTCTTGAGCATTGGGATTATAAGTGTGTCGCCATGCTGGCTTCACTATTTTTCTAATTGGCACAGAAGTGTTGTCTATATGTCTAGTTTAGTAGTTTATGTCTTGAATTTTTTGTTGTTGTTGGTTTTCAAGGTAGGGTCTCACTATAGCCTAAGCTGACCTGGAATTCACTGGGTAGTTTCAGGGTGGCCTGGAAGTCACGGCGATCCTCCTACCTCTGCCTCCTGAGTGCTGGGATTAAAGACGTGTACCACCACGCCTGGTTTATGTCTTGATTATTTAATTGAGAAACTTATTTTACAGACAGATGCAGCTTAGGATGATGCTGTGATAGGAAAGGAAGTTCTCAGTTAAGCAAAAGTGTAAATTTTAGATATCTTCCAGATACAGTATTTAAATCACTTTTTGAATTACTAAGCATATGTAGTACTACCCAGCATTTTCTTCAGTGAATGCAGATGATAATTCACTACCAAATGATGGATGCATTGCATGAAGGCAAACAGGTAATTTGCTCACTCATTTTTTTTTCTTGGTTTTGTTTTTTTTGTTCATTTTTTAAATTTATTTATTTGAGAGCGACAGACACAGAGAGAAAGACAGATAGAGGGAGAGAGAGAGAATGGGCGCGCCAGGGCTTCCAGCCACTGCAAACAAACTCCAGACACGTGCGCCCCCTTGTGCATCTGGCTAACGTGGGACCTGGGGAACCGAGCCTCGAACCGGGGTCCTTAGGCTTCACAGGCAAGTGCTTAACAGCTAAGCCATCTCTCCAGCCCTTTTCTTGGTTTTTTGAAGTAGGGTCTCATTCTCTCTCAGGGTGGCCTTGAACTTATGGCAATCCTCCTACCTCTGCCTCCCGAGTACCCAAGTACTGGGATTAAAGGCATGTGCTACCACTCCTGGCTCTTGCTCACTCATTTCAATAAGACCTCTCATTTTCTAAAATTAAAAATTTCTTCTGAAAACCTAAGTTGTGGGTCAGAGTTTAGTTAATTGATAGAGTACTTGGCTATCATGCAGAAGGCCCTAGGTTCAGTACTCATTATCCTCTCAAATAAAACCTCTTAAGTTACCTAAACATCTGGTGAACAATCCATGGTGAGCGACATGGGAATAGACAGCCTGACAGAATTTCCACCTGGATATGTGCATAAGGGATTCCCCTCCCCCACTTCCTTTTTGCTATGTTGCCCACCTGGCCTCAAATTCCTGGGTTCAAGCAGTTCTTCGACCTCAGCCTCCCAAGAAGCCAGGACTAGCGGTACATAGCACTGCACCTCTTCCTTGTGAAAGGACAGGTTGCCTTGAGGTTCTGCCCAGTGTTGGTCAGCTTGAGTTGTCTGGCACAGATTTATGGGTTCTTAGAGTTTGCCTGCAGGACCTAATGGTAAACCAGGTTCTTGAGAGAACCCTAGAAGGGCCCCAGGAGTCTTGAGGGTCCTATTCCATGAAGTCAGTGCTTCACTCAGCACTTTTCTCTGGCTGCCTGGACAAGGCAGCAGCATGTGGCACCTACACCCTCAAAGGCCCAGGCCCTCTCTTCAGCAAACCAAATGGTGATCTGACTGTATCTGAAAGAAGTCTCTGCTCTGCCCAGCTCCACTCTGGTCTTACTGTAGCCTGGAACAACCAGTTGCTTCGTCCTCTGCTAACCTGATTCAAAAAGGAGGACATTATCCATCTGGCTAGCCTAGTGGAGGCTCCTGCGCTCAGACTGCTTGGGTCTGAACTTGGAATTAAAGACTTGTGGGTGGCTAGCTATAGAGCCTACACCTCACTGTGGAGGGCAGTATATGGCTTCTGTTTGTCTTAAGTAGCTGAAAGCTGTCTACCATAGGCCTGGAAGAATCCCATGAGTCTGTAAAGGAGTGAGGGAAGCTAAGGACCCACAGAGGGAGAGAGAACTGTGCTTCAAAGTGAGCAAAGTGGACCAAAGAGCGGAGTATGTGAGAAATCTTGTTGCCTGGTTTGCAGAAGGAGCAGTCTTCAAGGAATGCTGTATTAAGAGGTCCTATGGAAGGAACCACATTGCCCTGTGAGGTAACTGCACACAGTGTGGGAACGCATTTAGAATGTGAAGTAACATAGCTCAAACAACTCTGAAGGACCAGAGGAATCATAAACAAATGCTTCAGCAGGGTTGCAAGCATTCCATTTTCTTTCCTTTTTAAAAAAATATTTTATTTATTTATTTTGTGTATGTATGAGAGGGAGAGAGAGAAAGAATGGGCATGCCAGGAACTCTACCACTGCAAATGAACGCATGTACCATCTTGTGCATCTGGCTTACATGGGTACTGGGGAATTGAACCTGGTTCCTTAGGCTTTGCAGGCAAATGCATTAACCATTAAGCCATCTCTCCAGCCCACATTCCATTTTTCTGAACTGTACCTATAGTCTATTCTAATAGATGACACATTTAAGATATTTATCCTGTGCTTACTACCTGCTCTAATGCTAACCTGCCCCTAATGTTTAAATCCTAACATGACTGTTTTTATGTGGGTCTTTGTTTGGATAGGTCAGATTATAGGTACTTGGACAGCCTGGTGGTTAGACCCCTTGGGTCAGGTGCCCACTCTACTGTGCATGGCTCCTCAGGGTCCTCCTGGGCATGATATCATGTGTATGGAGCAGCTTGAAGTCACTTCCCTTGGGGTGGGAGGGCAATGGAATGAATGAGCAGCTCCAGAAGGGTAACTTCAGGACTTCTCTAGGAAGCCACTCTCCTCCCCTCATCACCAGCCTTGCTTCAGCTCCCTTCCTTATAGTACTTCTTCCAGGTTTCCTGCTCTCCTCAGTCACTCTGCTTCCCTCCTGCCTCCTTTGCTACTCATCTGATTCCTTTCCTGTCTACATTTGGAGACTCCCTTGTTACCCCTTCTCTTGAGAAGCCATCTCTAGTCTCACTCTGCTTGCCCTATGCCCACATCTGGTAAAGTGTCTGAAGACAAGGCTCACGTACAAAGCTTTCTGTTGGGGAGCTCACAGTTAAACTCACACACACATTTGTTTCCATTAGGAATGGCGTGTTAGTAACTTGAATGTGATTTTACAGAATGGGGAGGAAAACCCTTATTTTCTGGTTGTAAATGTATTTGTGTCTTTTTGAATCAGGCTTTTACATAAAAATGAGAAAGCAAAAGTTGCCAATATTCTTATTAGCTCTGGGGGTGACCTTTTCTGTATTGTGGTGGCTTTGTTCCTCCATGTGCAGACTTACTGAGATGCTGTTCTACAATGTGCCATTGGGTGTTACCTGGCCTGGTCTTGGAGTTATAAGAATAGACTAGGGAGCTGGGCATAATGGTACATACGTTTAATCCCAGCACTTGGGAGGCAGAGGTAGGAGGATCACTGTGAGTGCGAGGCCAGCCTAAGACTACATAGTGAATACCAGGTCAGCCTGGACTGGAGTGAGATACTACCTTGAAAAACCAAAATAAAGAAATAAAGAAAGAATAGACATAGGGCTGGGGATGGAGCTCAGTTGACAGGTGCTTGTCTAACACACATAAAACCCTGGGTCCGATCTCCAGTATTGCGTTAATCAGGTGTGGTCATACACACCTGTAATCCCAGCAGCTAGAAGGTGGAAGTAGAAGGAGCAAACATTCAGGGTCATTCTTGGTTACATAGTAAGTTGAAGGCCATCCTGGGGGGCTACATGAGATTTTGTCTCTAACAAAACCAGACAACAGATTTACCTTTTTGCACTAAGAACTTTCTGTTTCAAATATACACAGAAGAATGTAAATCACGTATTTGAAGGAAATATCTGGGTGGTATGCTGGGACTACAGATACCCAGCTTTACCACTCATTTTACAGTAACCTGTCAGCCATTTTGATTTGTACTATTTTTGACAGTTATAATTGGAACTTTTACAATTCTGATCAGTGTTTTTGTATGATTCCAATTTTTCTTTCACTGGGATTAATACTTAGGAATATGATTGGGCTGGGAATGTAGTTCTGTTGCATAGCACTTACTTGGCATGTGAAAAGCCCTGGATTCCATGTCCAGCAGCACGCACACACACAATCTAAAAGTACTAGAGGTGTAGCTGATATGTAGAGTGTCAGGGCCTTGGATTTGATTCCCAGCATCACAAAAGAAAAGGAAGGGGAAAGAGAAAAAAAGTTTCCTTGGGTGGAATTATTGGGTCATAGGGTAAACATACATATTTTTAATTATTTAAAAGAAATAGTTTGGGCTGGAGAGATGGCTTATCAGTTAAAGTGCTTGCCTGTAAAGCTAAAGGGTCCAGGTTCGATTCCCCAGGTCCCATATAAGCCAGATGCACAAGGTGACATATGTGTCTGGAGTTCGTTTTCAGTGGCTGGAGGCCCTGGCATGCCCTTTCTCTCTCACAAATAAATAAGTAAATAAAATATTTTTAAAAAGAGAGAAAAAAATTTGCTAAAGTAATTATACCATTTACATTCTTACCAGCAGTATTTGACATGCTCTGTCTCCTGGCCAACACTTGGTAACTAAATCAATCAAGCAATCTGTCTCTGTCTCTCCTCTCTGTCTCTCTCTCTCTCCACATATATATGTGTGTGTGTGTTTGTATACATACATACACACATACATACACATTCTTCGCTCTTTGCTTGAGATAGAATCATAACCAGGCTGGCCTCAAACTTGTGTGATCCTTCTGAATGCCCTCCTGAGTGCTGGGATTACAGGTGTGTATCACCATGCCAGGTTGGAGTTCTTTATTCTGGACATTAACTCTCAATCATGTATGTGGTTTGCAGGTATTTTCTTTAAAAAAAAAAAATTATTTGAGACAGAAGGAGAGAAAGAGACAGATAGAGAGAATTAACACACCAGGGCCTCTAGTCACTACAGACGTACTCCAGAAGTATGTGTCATCATGTGAATCTGGCTAACATGGGACCTGAAGAATCGAATATAGGTCCTTAGGCATCACAGGCAAGTGCTTTAACTGCTAAGCCATATTTGCAGCCCTTACAGGTATTTTCTACCATTCCATAATTTGCCTTTCATACTTTTGCTTGTGTCCTTTCTATGGAAATTTAAATGTTTTATATCGCCCTGTGGTGGTTTGATTCAGGTCCCACATAAACTTAGGCGTTCTGAATGCTAGCTCCCCAGCTGATGGCTTGGGGATTAATGCCTTCTGGAGGCAGTGTATTGTTGGGGGTGGGCTTATGGGTGTTAAAGCCAGCTTCCTCTTGGAAGTGTTTGGCACACTGTCCTGTCACTGTTGTCCACCTGATGTTGGTGAGGAGGTGATGTTCACCCTCTCTTTCCCCCTGCCATCATGGAGCTTCTCCTCAAGTCTGTAAGCCAAAATAAACCTTTTTGTTCCCCACAAGCTGCTCTTGGTCCTGTGTTTTCTGCCAGCAATGCAAACCTGACTACAAGTCCTTTCTCTGTTTTACTTTTGTTGCCTGCACTTTCAGTGTTATATTCCAGAATTCAATAGCTGGTTTAGTGTCATGAATTTCTGCCCTGCTGTCTTCTAAGAGTTTTATAATTTAGGTTATATTTAGGCTTTTGATCCATATACTTTTGTATTTTTGCTGATTTTTCTGTGTACCATTTCTACCACGTATAGAGGGGGACAATATTGAAATCTTTCCACTCTATTTGTTAACTTCTTTCTAGTTGATAGACTTTTGCCTCAGTTTTTAGAAACTCTGTTATTAGTTGTATGTGCATTAAGATTGTTATATCTTCTTAGATTTTGTCTGGGGCAGGCTGCTTTTGGCTTGTGGTAAGGTAGCACGTGATGGGGGAAAACCATTACTTCATGACCAGAAAGCAAAAGAGGAGGAAGCACTGAGCATCCATAGTCACCTTTGAAGGCCTGGCCTAAGTGACCTGAAAACCTCCCATTAGGTCTCACTTTTCAGAGGTTCTGCCACCTCCTAATAGTGCCGCCCTGAGTATGAAGTCTTTGGCACATGGGCATTTGCAGGAAACTCAAGATCTAAACTATTTCCATGGGATTAAATTTAGGGCCTGCCATATCATTGTTTGCTTCCTATTTGTTCCCTCTCTGTCTTATTTCTCTGTTTTCCTGCTTTTCTTTTGGATTCTTTGAATATTTTCTATTCCACTGTTAATCAATTGAGTTGTGATTAATATCTTTATATAGTTTCTTAAAGTTTTCTAGGAATTATACTATAGCATTAACATCTTCAGATCTGTTACAATTCATACATTACTTCTGATGAAATGTAAACACCTTGCCACTACGTAGTTCCCTTTAGCTTCTTCCTTTGTTTTACTTGTCAAATACATTGAACCCTCATCAGAGAGTGTTACAAATTTGGGCCTTAACCATCAGGAATATCTTAAAGAACTTAAGAGGAGAAGAATTACATATTTATCCAAGTTTTAAGCCATTTCCTTTGTCTTTTCTCCCTTTTTTATTTTTTGGATACAGGGTCTCATATAGGCCCATGCTGGCCTCCAACTTGCTATTCACACTCCTTTTTTACTCATTTTGGAACTCTAGTCATACAAATAGTAGACCTTTTAAGTTAGCTTCCAAGAAATTGTCCTTTCTGTGCTTTCCATCTCACTGTTGACATCAGTGTGCTAGAGTTACAGAAGCCTGCGAAGGCTTCCAGGTTTTTTTTTTAAGTTAATTTTTTTTTTATTAGTTATGGACATACTTAGTATGGAAACAACACATGTAGGTACCATCCTTTCCCTCATCCCTGCCTCTTTTTCAAAGGGACCCTCATTGGGGTCGCAGGTTACCCCCTTGGGGATTGTAGGTTGTGTATTGTGGGAACAGCAGTCAATTGTTATTGGGGAGAGGCAATGCCTCTGGGCATAAGGTCCCATCTCGTGTCTCTAACAATCTTCCTGCCCTCTCTTGTGCAAATGTCCCTGAGCCATTTTGGGTGTGCTGTAAGTCTCTTCAGTGATGGGCTCTTTTTTTTTTCCTCTCAATTTTTATTAACATTTTCCATGATTATAAAAAATATCCCATGGTAATACCCTCCCCCCCACTTTCCCCTTTGAAATTCCATTCTCCATCATATCCCCTCCCCATCTCAAGCAGTCTCTCTTTTATTTTGATGTCATGATCTTTTCCTCCTCTTATGATGGTCTTGTGTAGGTAGTGTCAGGCACTGTGAGGTCATGGATATCCAGGCCATTTTATGACTGGAGGGAGCATGTTGTAAAGAGTCCTACCCTTCCTTTGGCTCTTACATTCTTTCCACCACCTCTTCCACATTAGACCCTGAGCCTTGGAAGGTGTGATCGAGATGTTACTCAGTACTCCAGTCACTTCTTCCCAGCACTATGATACCTTCTGAGTCATACCAAGGTCACTGCCACAGTGATGGGCTCTTAGGAGCCTCTGGCTTCCAGGTTTTTATGTAGGGTTTGAGTATTTAGCTTGAGTGGTTAATGCTTTATCCACTGAGCCATTCTCCAGCCTTTTCCATTCATTTTCTTGGTTCTTAGTATACAGAGTATCTTTTTGTTTTCAAGGTAAAGTCTTGCTGTAGCCCAGGCGGACCTGGAACTCACTCTGTAGCCCCAGGCTGGCCTTGAACTCATGGCAGTCCTCCTACCTCTGCCTCCTGAATGCTGAGATTAAAGGTGTGTGCCACCACGCCCAGCTTAGAGTGATTTTGGTTTATATCATGGACATATGGTTATTGTGTTGTGCTTCTTGTTTTGCTTAAATCCTATGAAATATGTTGATTTTTGCTTCTGCTTCAGAAGGCAGGTACTTGGCCTTCTAGATGTTATGAATTCACTGTTAGTTCTATTCCAGGTGTGGTTTGGTTCCTTTGCTAAGTGTGTTACCTACCTGGTGATATGACCCATAATTAAATTCTCAGTCTTTACTTTGCTCATGTTTAAGGCCAAATCCACACATATGAACAATTATGGATTTGCTTTGCCCATCTGTTGTCTCTTGTGTACTTTCCATGTCATTTGAATTCCCTTCCAGGTCTGTCTCTACAAAGGTGGCCCTTTAGTCACCCTGCTCTGTGTACATACCCCACAACTGTGTCCCCATTCTAGGTCACACAGTAGGAGAACTGGGGGGGGGGGGAGCAATAGAGGTTCTGTCCACCCCCAGGAACTAGTTCTTTGGTAAGGCTGGCTTTATGTAGATACTGGGAAATCGAACGTGGGCTGACAGGCTTTGCAAGCAAGTGCCTTTAACTTCTGATCCTTCTTCCCACCCTGAACTGGTGGTATAGGAGGAGTCTCCTCCTCAGGGTTGTGAGCATCTGCACCTGCCTCTTTTGGGTCAGAATGGCCTGGGATCTGGAACATAAGACAATGAGGGGAAAAGTTGAGAAAGGACAGTGAACTATGTTCATGTGTGTTAGGAACTCCCTTGCCCACTTCTCCAGCCAGAACCAGGGTCATTGGTCTGGACTCTGTCTATACCTGCTTCCCTGTTCTGGATTTGAGTCTACCATGGGGTCATGGGATACTGGAGATACTGGAGCCAAAAAAGGAACATGACTGCTGGCTCAGGGTACTTTGAATTCTGGTTGTCTTCCCATCAACTTTCTCCTATCTCAGAGTCCTGCTCTAAAACCTGTTCTAGGCACTGTTCCTAAGGCTGGGAGAAGGCAATAGGAGAGACAGGCCAGACTTGGACCTGCTTTATTAACTAAACTAGAATCCTAACGTTGTCATATTTGGACATATACTAGTTTGTTTTTTTCATTGTGTATAGTAAATAGTCTTGGGTTACAGGCTAATTTGCTTAGAATAGAGAAAAATCACAATGCTGTGATGTTTGGTTTTGTAGTAAGCAAATATTTTATATATCATCCTGGGATATTCTTGGCATATTGTAGGAATCAGAAAAATCCATTTTAATAAGGTTTGGGTTTAATGTTAATATCTCTCTCTCTTTTTTGGGGGGGTGGGTTTCGAGGTAGGGTCTCATTCTAGCCCAGACTGACCTGGAATTCACTATGTTGTCTCAAGGTGGCCTTGAACACAAGGTAATCCTTCTTCCTACTTCTGCCTCCTGAATGCTAGGATTAAAGGTATGTGCCACCACACCCAGCTTTTTGTTGTTGTTTTTTTGAGATAGGGTCTTACTCTGGCCCAGGCTGACCTGGAATTAACTATGTAGTCTCAGGGTGGCCTCAAACTCACAGCAATCCTCTTACCTCTGCCTCCCGAGTACTGGGGTTAAGGGCGTATGCCACCATGCCTGGCTTTAATCTTAATATCTTTTTATATTAATGAATGGATTTCTGCAGTGGATGTAAAAATCAAAAAACTTTTCCAGGAGAGAAAAGATTGTGACACCTTCATCCATCCCCCAACAAAAGCAAAGAGCCTTTGGCCTCATCCTTAATTTTTTTTGAACTTAAAAATATAATTATTTTTACTCATTTATTTACTTAGAGAGCGAGCGAGAGAAAGACAGGGAGAGAATGGGCATGTTTGGGCCTCCGGACACTGCAAATGACTCTAGATGTGTGTGCCACCTTGTGCATCTGGTTTACGTGGGTCCTGGGGAATTGACCCTGGATCCTTTGGCTTTGCAGGCAAGTGCCTTAACTGCTAAGCCATCGCTCTAGCACCTCATCCTTAAATTTAACATGATACCTCACCTAGATCACCAGGCCTGTGCCCACTTGATTGCTTTACCCTCTCTTGCTGTTTCTTCTTCTTCTTCTTCTTTTTTTTTTTTGTTGTTGTTTTTTGATTTTTCAAGGTAGGGTTTCATTCTAGTCCAGGTTGACCTGGAATTCAACTATGTAATCTCAGGGTGGCCTCAAACTTATGGTGATTCTCCTACCTTTGCCTCCTGAGTGCTGGGATTAAAAGCATACGACCACCACATCTATTATTTTTAAATCTTACGTGTTGATATATGATGATGATATGTATGTTCCCCCTCCCTCATGTGTGAGTGTGAGGGCATGCATGTAAACGATAGATGATAACTTTCAATGTTGGTTCTCAACCTTCACCTTATTTAAATCTCTTGTTTGCCACTGTGTGTGTCAGGCTAGCTGGCCTACAAGCTTCCAAGCATTCCTGTTTTTTTTTTTTTTCCAAGCCCAGGCTGACCTGGAATTCACTATGGATTATCAGGGTGGCCTTGAATTTATGGCGATACTCCTACCTCTGCCTCCCAAGAGCTGGGATTAAAGGCATGTGCCACTGTGCTGGCTCTTCCAGGCATTCTTGTCTCCACCTCCTATCTTGCTATAGAAGCATTGATCACAGCTGTTACCATGTCTGTTTTTTTTTTAATTTTTTTTGTACTTAAAAAAAATTTTTTTTGTTCATTTTTATTTATTTATTTGAGTGTGACAGAGAGAAAGAGACAGAGAGAGAGAGAATGGGCATGCCAGAGCTTCCAGCCACTGCTAATGAACTCCAGATGCGTGCGCCCCCTTGTGCATCTGGCTAACGTGGGACCTGGGGAATCGAGCCTTGAACCAGGGTCCTTAGGCTTCACAGGCAAGCACTTAACCACTAAGCCATCTCTCTAGCCCCCATGTCTGGTTTTATGTGAGTACTGAGGATTCCAAATTCAGTTCCTCATGCTTGTGTCCATTGAGCCAGTTGTCCACCCCCTCCCCCCGCCCCTACTGTATATTCTTATCACTGACTTCTTGAACCTAAGTGTGCTGCACAGGTCCACTTGTGGCAGGGATGCGGCTGCTGTTGGGGTTGTCCCGAGACTTCTCTGCTTATGTGCTAACAGTCTCAGCTTTCATCCATAGGTAGGGCAGCTGATAAGCAAGCTTGGCAGGGTATTTTCTAGTGATTTCTGGAAACCTATGTACCCCTTCAACTAAGCCTGCACTCTGGGCTGATGATAGGGAACATTAATTATCACTCTTGGGACATGTCCAGTTACCTGTTACCATGGTTCAGTGGTCATCTAGTGGAGGTCAGTCATTGTCCAGCTGTGTTACTATGTATTCATGAGGGTGGCGCAGGGAACCAGTTGGACATGATTCCAGGACAAGGACAAGGACAGGGCAGGCTTGAAGGCCATGCCTTTCAGCACAGTTAGCAGGGGAGGGACCAAGACCCAGGGCAGTGTGTACTGAATGCTTCAGGGAGGAATAGAAAAGCCTGGGCAGCAGAGAAGAATTAGGTAGGGGTACCCTAGAGGACCCTTCAGCTTCCTTTGTTTTATAATTATCTGCTTGCTTTTAAATTATTATTATTATTATTATTTTATTTTGAGGCAGGGCTTTCCTCTAGCCCAGGCTGATCTGGAACTAGCTAGTGGTCTTTGAACTTATGGCAATACCTCTTACCTCAGCCTCCTGAGTACTGGTGTTAAAGATGTATGTCACTATGTCTGGTTCTTAAAATTATTATTACTAGCTGGGTATGGTGGCACACACCTTTAATCCCAGCACATGGGAGGCAGAGGTAGGAGGATTGCCATGAGTTTGAGGCCAGCATGAGACTACATAGTGAATTCCAGGTCAGCCTAGGCTAAAGCGAGACCTTACCAAACCAAAAATACTATTTTTTAAAATATTATATTTAGTTATTTGACAAACAGAAGCAAACACAGAGAGTGAATATGGATGCACCAGGACCTCCTACCACTGCACAAACTCCAGGCACATGAGCTCTTTCGTGCATCTGGCTTTATGTGGGTACTGAGGAATTGAACCCAGGTTATCAAGCTTGGCAAGCAAGCTCAAATTATTACTTTAAAAAAATTATTTTGTTTTTATTTATGTATTTGACAGTGACAAAGAGATAGGCAGAGAAAGAGAGAGAATGGGTGCACCAGGGCCTCTAGCCACTGCAAATGAGCTCCAGATGCATATGGCCCCTTGTGCATCTGGCTAACATGGGTCCTGGGGAGTCGAGCCTCAAACTGGGGTCCTTAGGCTCCAAAGGCAAGCACTTGACGGTTAAGCCATCTCCAGCCCTCAAATTATTTTCTTAAGGAGATCACACGAGTAATGCCAATTTAGGGGGGAAAACATTAGAAAATGCTGGTAAGCTAAGAAAAAATAGGTTTCCTAGACTCTTCCCAGTCAGAACTGTTCACACTATATGTAACCTTCTGCCTGTGTATGTGCTAGGCCTCATGCATGCCAAACCTACATTCTATCCCTGAGTTACCTTCCCAGCCAGCCCTCTTCCTCTACTTCAACTGACCCCTGGAAACCAGCGATTCTGGTTATATCCATATAGTTTTGTTCTCCCTCACCTTCTTCTCTCCCTCATGATCTCTTTCTGGCTTATAACCTCTACTACTGACCAGCTCACATACAGATGTAAAACTTTGAAGCTAAGATCCACATATGAGAGAGAACACATGATGCTTGACATTTTTTTAAAGAGAATGAGAATGGGCACAGCAGGACCCCGGCCACTGCAAATGAACTCCAGACACATGCACCATATTGTACATCTGGCTTTACATTGGTACTGGGGAATTGAACTCAGGTCCTCAGGCTTGGTGGACAAGTGCCTTAACTGCTGAGCCATCTCTCCAGTCCCAGTGTTTGATTTTCTGAGCCTAGGTTATCTCAGTATAATCTTTTCCAGATCTATCCATTTTTCTGTAAATTTTATTATTTAATTTTTCTTTATGGCTAAACAAAACTCCAGTGTGTATATGTACCACATCTTCATTATTCATCAGTTGATGAGCATCTTGGCTAGTGCTATTTCCTAGCTATTGTGAAGAGAGCAGCAGTAACCATGGATGAGTAAGTATCTCTATAGTAATGCATAGCAACATCCTTAGGATATATGCCTAGGAGTGGCAGAGCTGTGTCTTGGTAGATCTGTTTTTAGCTGTCTCGGGAAGCTCCGTACTGATCTCCACAGTGGCTGTACCAGTTCACATCATTCCCACCCACACTGGAGAAGGGTTCCTCTTTCCCCATACTCTCATCATCATCTATTGTCACTTGATTTCTTTTTTAAATTTTTTTTTGGTGGGGGGAGTTGAGGGAGGGTTTCATTCTATTCTAGGCTGACCCATAACTCACTCTGTAGCTCTAGGCTGGCCTTGAACTCATGGTGCTCCTCCTCTGCCTCCTGAGTGCTTGGATTAAAGGCATGCACCATCACACCTGGGTTTTTTTTTTTTTTTTAGTTATTTGCACGCTGTGTGTATGCTTATGCGTATGCGTGCGCACATGCCTGTGTACCTGGGTGTCTTTCCACTGTAAATGGAAGCCAGATGTGTGTGCTGTTTATGTCCTGCTTTGCATAGGCAATGGGAAATTGAACCTGAGCCAGTAGGCTTTGCAAGCAAGTGCCTTTAACTGCTGAGCCATCACTCTAGCTCATGTTGTCACTTGTTTTCTTTTTTTAAAATTTTTTGTTTATTTTTATTTGAGAGTGACAGAGAAAGAGTCAGATAGAGAGAATGGGCATACCAGGGTCTCCAGCCACTGCAAACAAACTCCAGATGCATGCGTCCCCTTGTGCATCTGGCTTACATGGGTCCTGGGGAATTGAGCCTCAAACCGGGGTCCTTAGGCTTCACAGGCAAGTGCTTAATCGCTAAGCCATCTCTCCAGCCCTTGTCACTTGATTTCTTTCTTTGGTTTTTCAAGGTAGGATTTCATTGTAGCTCAGGCTCTCCTGGAATTCACTATGTAGTCTCAGTATGGCCTCGAACTCACAGTGATCCTCCTTCCTCTGCTTGAGTGTTGAGATTAAAGGCATGTGCCACCATGCCCGGCATCTCTTGATTTCTTGATGATAGCTGTTTGGAGAAATGGAATCCCAAAATAGTTTTTATTCATTTATTTTTAAAAAATTATTTACTAGAGACAGAGAGAGAGTAAGAATGGGCACATCAGGGCCTCTAGCCACTGCAAACGAACTCCAGACACATGTGCCCCCATGTTCATCTGGCTTATATTGGACCTGGAGAATCGAACCTGAGTCCTTAGGCATTGCAGGCATGTACCTTAAGCTATCTCTCCAGCTCCCAAAATATATATATATATATATTTTAATATTTATTGGCTGAGTGTGGTGGCACATGTCTTTAATCCCAGCACTCAGGAGGCAGAGGTAGGAGGATCACTGTGAGTTCGAGGCCATACTGAGACTACATAGTGAATTCCAGGTCAGCCTGGGCCAAAGTGAGTCCCTACCTTGAAACAAACAAACAAAATAATAATAATAAGTGAAAATAAAAAATTATTTATTTGAAAGAGAATAAGAGAGAAAGAAGCATATAGATAGAGGGGGGAGAGAGAGAATGGGCATGCACCAGGACCTCTAGCCACTGCAAACAAACTCCTGACATGTGTCCCCCCTTGTGCATCTGGCTAACATGGGTCCTGAGGAATCGAACCTGGGTCCTTTGGCTTTGCAGGCAAACACCATAACCACTAAGCCATCCCTCCAGCTCTCTAAAAACTTTTAATACTCTAAAGACAAGACCTTTTTCTGTAATCATGATATAATTGTCCAAATAAAGAAATTAACATTGACTTATTGGTATCAGCTATTCTATACACTTCATACATAGTTCCCTCATTTTCTCAAGTACAAGGGAGTCTTGACTTATGTATTGCATTTAGTGCCATGCCTCTTTAATCTTGAATCTGTAATAATTCCTCTGCCTTTTTATTTCATGCCAATGACATTTTGAAAGGATACAGGCCCATTATTTTGCACACTGTCCCTCAGTGTGGGTTTGTCTGACGTTTTCTGCAGTTTGGACTGTGGTCATTTTGTGGTTCTGTCATGAATACCGCGGGAGTGATGATGCTTGCAGTGCTTTGGATGAGAGGCAGGCAAAGTGAGTTTATTCTGTTCCTGATGACCTGACATTAGTTAAAGTGATGTCTACCAGGATTCTCCATTGTCAGCACATACTTTTCCTATGTACTTAGTAGTTTTTAAAAAAAAATTTTGGTTTATTTTTATTTATTTATTTGAGAGCAACAGACAGAGAGAGAAAGAGAATGGGCGTGCCAGGGCCTCCAGACACTGCAGACGAACTCCAGATGTGTGTGCCACCTTGTGCATCTGGCTTACATGGGTCCTGGGGAATCCAGCCTCAAACCAGGGTCCTTAGGCTTCACAGACAAGCACTTAGCCAATAAGCCATCTTTCCAGCCCCCTTAGTAGGTATTTTTTGTTATTGTTGGAAGGTAGTGTGAGATGATGTGAATCTTTCTTAAACTTCCATGCATTAGCTTTAGTGTACATTGATGATTACAATGGTAGTTTCCAAAAGCTGATTTTATAAATCCACCCTTCCGGGCTGGAGAGATGGCTTAGTGGTTAAGCACTTGCCTGTAAAGCCTAAGGATCCTGGTTCGAAGCTCAATTCCCCAAGACCCATGTTAGCCAGATGCACAAGGGGGCCCACGCATCTGGAGTTTGTTTGCAGTGGCTGGAGGCCCTGGCATGCCCATGTTCTCTCTCTATCTCTCTGCCTCCTTCTCTTCTGTTACTCTCAAATAAATAAATAAAAATAAACAAAAAATTTTAAAAAATAAAATAAAAAAATAAATCCACCCTTCTATAATAATAGATTTTGTTTTGTTTTCTGGTTTTGTCCCCCCTCCCCTCCCTCTGAGGCAGGGTGTCAGTTTAGTCCAGGCTGACCTAGAACTCACTCTGTAGCCCTAGGCTGGCCTTAAACTCAGGATGATCCTCTCAGCCTACTGAGTGCTGAAACTAAAGGTGTTCACTATTGCCATGCTTGGCTAGAATTTTTAGTATAAGAGTGTTCCATTTGAATTAAGGACAATTTTTCCATCTGTTTTGCCTCTCTCTCTTTCTTAATTTTTATGTTTTCTTTTCTGAGGTAGGTTCCTGCTGCAGCTCAGGATGACCTGGAATTTATTATGTAGTCTCAGGGTGGCATTGAACTCACTGTGATGCTCCTGCCTTGCCTCCCGGGTGCTGGGATTAAAGGTGTGAGCCACGATGCCAGGCTTTCCTTTTCTTTTTTTCAGAAGCGCTGCCACACTGGCTTCAAACTTGTGTAGCTTAGGTTGACCTGGAGCTCTTAAATTCCCTTCCTCAGCCTTCTGAGTGCTGGGATTACAGGCATATATCAACACCCCCGGTTTTCCCTTTTCTTTTTTGTTTTGTTTTTTTGAGGTAGGGTCTCACTCTAGCCCAGGCTGACCTGGAATTCACTATGTAGTCTCAGGGTGGCCTTGAACTCATGGTGATCCTCCTACATCTGCCTCCCAAGTGTTGGGATTAAAGGCCACCATGCCTGGCCAGTTTTCCCTTTCTTTAGTTAAAATCACATGAACTCATCCAAGAGATTGGATTTATGAATCTTAATACTTTATTTATTTGGTGCTGGAGACTGAATTAAGAGTCTCGCATATACCACAGGACTATGGCTTTAGCTGTCTTTATTTTTATATTATTAGTTGTTTTTTATTTCTGTTGTTTTTTGGAGGTAGGGTCTCACTCTAGCCTTGGCTGACATGAAACTTATGGTGATCCTCCTACCTCAGCCTCCTGACTGATGGATTTATAGACGTGAGCCACCATACCTGGCCCATTTATAACTTTGAAGCCGAAATTTTCCCAGGTTTGGCCAGTATGAGCACCCTGAAGCCAGTGCCCATGGCCTTTATACTTGTTCCCTTTATTCTCTGAGCGCAGGATGTTCAATTACATTTTAAACTCCCCTACTATAGTCTTGGGATTCAAGGAGCCCTGGTTCTTTTAAGTGAAAAATAGTTTTTAGAAACCAAGATTTGAAGCTAAGTATGGTAGCACATCTTTAGTTCTAGAAGGTTGAGGTAAGAGGATTGCCATGAGTTTGAGGCCAGCCTGGGCTGCAGAGTGAGTTCCATGTAGGTCAGCCTGGGTAAGAGTGAGACCTTGCCTTGAAAAGACTGAGAGAAAAAGAAAAAAAAAAAAAAAAACCCTTCAATTGAACACACACACCATACCACACCACACCACACCACACCACACCACATATGTACTTCAGAAAATCTTTGTTCCTTTTGGTAGGAAAAAATACTTTGAGGTGTCATTCTGGGCTCTAAGGGTGCTTATTATTGTGGAGTATATGTTGTAAAGGGCAACTGGGTTTGTCTCTAGTGCTGCTGAAAATGAGACTGTCTGATCTTGGGCAGTTGGTTGACATCTTTTCCTTGTCAATAAGGTGGGGTTTACAAACTATGCTCCTGGGCTGGAGAGATGGCTTAGCTGTTGAAGGTACTTGCCTGCAAAACCTATGGACCCAGGTTCAATTGCCTACTATATAAGCCAGATAATACATGGTGGTACATGCATCTGGAGTTTGTTTGCAGTGGCTAGAGGCCCTGCTGCACCCATTCTCTCTCGTAAATAAATAAAAATAAAATATTATTAAAAAAAAAACATGTTCCTGGGCTGGAGGTGTAAATAACCCAGGGCAGAGTGTTACCCTACTATGTGAGGCCTTGTGTTCAGTTCTAAGTACTGCCAAAAAAAGAAATATAAACAAAAGAACTACTTCTTTTTAGGTGATAAAATAATGCAATTAACTACTTTGCAATTAAAAACCAGTCCAGTGCTGGAGATCTGGCTTTAGAGGTTGATGAGCTTGCCTGTGAGGCCAAAGGACCCAGTTTCGATTCCCTAGGACCCACGTAAGCTAGATGCACAAGGTGTTGCATGCGTCTGGAGTTCATTTGTAGCCGCCAGAGACCCTGGCACACCCATTTTCTCTAACTACCTCTTTCTCTCTTAAATAAATAGTTTTTTTTAAATAAATCAGTCCACTAATTCTGTTCCAAATGCTTATAGATGCCCTCTTTAGCACAGTATTTGACTCACAGTGGAAGGCCGTACTGTCACTTCCTCTAAGGGTCAGTGCTCTCGTTCTCTCTGGAGTGAGCAGCGCCACTTACAAACACTGTGCTGAATGGTAGACCCCTGGGATCATGCCTTTGGGTACAGAGGCTCCCTGCGGTGCTTGCTGCTAGCCCTTAGCTCGAAGCCTCCTCCCCATAGGCTAGCACAGTTCCTCTGGGAAGAGCAGAGGTACTGGCAGCAGGTCTCAGTGAGCTGGGTTTTCCTGGAGTTTTGCCTGGCCTCTCAGAATGTGCAGCTCACTCTCTTGGCCCAAATGGATCTTTAGCAGAAAGAGGCCATAGCCTACTTCTCTAGTCAATGAGAAAAGCAGTGCCTTGTCCTCTTGTTGAAGGGAGTTTGTCAGAGATGTTGGGATGAGAGTGGGATATTTGGGATTAAAGCACAAAGAAGGAAAGGGGAAGGCTTTGTTTCGAGTCGTGTGGGATATGATGCTGCCTTCTGGGCTCTCGGCGTCATCAACAAGTAAAGAGGACCACAGAAGGGAGGAGGTGGGAAAGAATCCAGTGCCAGCAGCATCGTTAAACATCTTCAGATGTGTCTGGTTTGAAGGAAGTTTGCTTCCTGTGTCCTGCAAGTGCGTTGGTTTTGCTCCGTTACTAATCTAAACGATCTGAAAGAGGAGCTGTATGGGCAGGGTGGCATTTGCAGTAAACTCTGGACATTCTCTTGGCAAGATGCTGACCATCCAGTGGTTTTCTTAAATCATGTGCAAGTATATCATCAAACCACAGGAGATTTTTCTGAATTTTTCCTTTAAAAACAAGAGAATGTTTTGCACTTCATTGGCTAACACTGTCTGTGTTCTACGTGGTTGATATCCAAAAATAAGCTATGTAATTTGCCGAGACTGATCCCCGTGGCCAGCCCTTTACGTGGTTGATATCCAAAAATAAGCCATGCAGGCTGGAGAAATGGCTTAGCGTGGCTAAGGTGCTTGCCTGCAAAGCCTAAGGACTCATGTTTGACTCTCCAGGTCCCAAGTAAGGCAGATGCATCAGGTGATGAAAGCGCGCAAGGTCACACATGTGCACAAAGGGACACATATGTCTGGAGTTCAATTACAGTGGCTGGAGACCCTGGCATGCCAATTTTCTCTTGCTCATTCTCTTGCATTAAAAAAAAAAAGAAAAAAGAAAAAAAAAAAAGGAGAAGCAGCAGCAGCTGTGAAATCTGTACGAGACTGATCTCCCGTGGCCAGCCCTTGTTGGTAAGCAGCCTGCAGCTTTCACATGTACCACATGCTCACTCACACTGCAGGTGTCAAATCTTTATGTTCACTCCAGACACAGAATGGCCTGGATACCCATGACCTCACAGTGCCTGACACTACCTACACAAGACCAGCATAATAGGAGGAAAAGATGACGACATCAAAATAAAAGAGAGACTGATTGAGAGGGGGAGGGGATATGATGGAGAATGGAGTTTCAAAGGGGAAAGTGGGGGGAGGGAATTAACATGGTTTATTGTGTTTAGATATGGAAGTTGTCCAAAAAATTGGAAAAATTAAATTTAAAAAACTTTACATTTAAATAGTAATACAGACCCCAGAGTTCCCTTTTTAACTATTGATGTCTTTAGTATTCCAAAGGAGCAAAATTGTTTATGTAGACCCACTTTGAAAAAGTCTGTTGAAATGCTGGTTGAGTAGGCTTTGGTGACACTGGCCAAGCTCCGACTAAGGCAAGCAGTAGCTTCCTGGGCCATTAATAGCCTGTACTGTTGTTTCTGCCCATTGGAAACAAGGTGGAAATAGAGACAGCCCAGCTTGGAGTGTGGCTGCCTGCTGGGACATGTACCTTTTGGCTCTCTGATGGCCCTGGCTGTCTGACCTCCCTGAGCGGCTGTCACATATCCCTTTTTAACAATAAGGAACTTATTTGTCTCAGCCTTTTGGCTCCTTTGCTCAACTAATTGCTACTGAGTGATTACTACCTTGGCAGAGTGTGTGTGGGTTAGGTCCTCAGGGCAAATCTCTGCCCTTAGTCTTTTGTAATTTTCTTTTTTCTCTTCCTTTGGTTCCTTTTCCCTCTTTCCTTCCTTCCCTTTCCTTCTTCCTTCCCTTTCCCCCCCTTAATTTTTCCAGACAGGATCTTACTGTACCTCAGCCTGGCCTAGAACTCACTATGTAGTCTTGCAAATCTCCTGCTTCAGCCTTCCAAGGGCTGGGATTACAGGAGTATGCCACCATGCCCAGCATCCTTTGCAACTCTCAAGTCCAGTCAGTCTTGGTCCTATTTATTTAGTTGGAGAAAAACGATGAAACCAAAGATCACATGCTAAGATAGTGGTTGCAGATTAAATAATTTATACCTGCTGCTATCTCCTTGGTTTCAGAACCAAAAAAAATATCAGTGGTTGCTCTCTTGTCTCAGAGGGGAAGAGGGCATTTTAAATATACTTTTTTCAAGGGATGTACCCTTCTCCACTGGATCCCTTCTAACTAAAAGATGTCATCCTTTTTTTCTCTAACACTATGTAGTGCAAGATCTGTTTTATTTATTTGAGAGAGGAAGAGAGAGAAAATGGGTGTGCCAAGGTCTCTAGCCTCTTCACACACACTGAAGATAGATGCACCACCTTGTACATCTGGCTTACATGGGTACTAGGGAATTGAACCTGGGTCCTCAGACTTCATAGCAAGTGCCTTAACTACTAAACCATCACACAGCCCAAGACCTGGCTTTTTGTTGTTGTTTATTTGTTTATTTTGTTGTTTCTTTTAATGAGCACGAGAATTGGCACACCAGAGCCTCTAGCCACTGCAATCGAATTCCAGATGCATACGCCACCGTGTACGTATGTGTGACCTTGTGTACATGCATTACCTTGTGCATCTGGCTTACATGGGTTCTGGGGAGTCGAGCCTGGGTCCTTTGGCTTTGCAGGCAAGCACTTTAGTCACTGACCTATCTCTCCAGCCCCTAAGATCTGATTTTATTTTGTTTATTTATAAAGAGGCAGAGAGAGAGAATGGGTACACCAGGGCCTGTAGCACTGCAAACAAACTCTAGATGCATGTGCCCTTGTGTGCATCTTGCTTATGTGGGCTTTGGGGAATCGAACCTGTGTCCTTAGGCTTAGCAGGCAAGTGCCTTAACTGCTGAGCTATCTTTCCAGCCCGCAATATCTGTTTTTGAATGGCAGTTATGCTCTGTGCCTTGTTAGGGACACTCTTGGCACTGGCCACCTGGTTTCATGCTGTATTCTTAAAGAAAAAGTCTGTGCTCATGGATTTTCCCATGGGCAAAGTATGGGAAGACTCCAAGTCATTTTTTTTTTAATTTTTTAAAAATTTTTTAATTATTTTTATATATTTATTTGAGAGTGACAGACAGAGAGAGAAAGAGACAGATAGAGAGAGAATGAGCTTCCTGAGTGCCAGGATCAAAGGTGTGCACCATCATGGCTAGCTGCAAGGATTTCTTTTAAAAAGGCTTTTTAAGCCGGGCCTGGTGGCACACACCTTTAATCCTAGCACTAAGGAGGCAGAGGTAAGAGGATCATCAAGAACTCAAGACCAGCCTGAGAGTATATTCCAGGTCAGCCTGGGCTTGAGTCAGACTCCACCTTGAAAAACAAAAATTAAAAAAATAGTAAAGGCTTTAAGTGATGTAATTTTTGTAGATATGTATCTATCATAGTCTAATTTATTAGATCTTTTGAAAAGACTGGAGATCCAGAAAGATTAGGATTTTTTTTTTTCCCAGGTATGCTCTAGCTCTAGCCCAGGCTGGCTTTGAACTCAGGGTGATCCTTCTACCCATGCTTCCCAAGTGCTGGGATTAAAGGTGTGTGCCACCACACCTGACATAGGTTAGGATTTTGACTGATGTTTGCAGATGCCTTTAAAAGTGTTAGAGTCAATGTTCCTTCCTTGGAGTCTGTGAGCTTGTGTTCGAGAGTGAGTGGGACTTGTGTCTTGCTGTGCAGCCACTTCATCTGCTGAGTGGCCAGGAGAGAGGTTTGTGTGTGACCAAGCAGGCACGGAAGGGAGAACTCTTCTCATTAAGAAATGGAATCGGGCTGGAGAGATGGCTTAGTGGTTAGGTTAAGTGCTTGCCTGTGAAGCCTAAGGACTCCACTTTGAGGCTCGATTCCCCACGTTAGCCAGATGCACAAGGGGGTGGATGCATCTGGAGTTCGTTTACAGTGGCTGGAGGCCCTGGTGCACCCATTCTCTCCCTCTGTCTCTCTCTTTCTTCCTCTCTCTCTCTCTCTCTCTGTCTTTTTCTCTCTATCTGTTGCTCTCAAATAAATAATGAAAATAAAAATAAAAGAAATGGAATCAACACAGACGTGCAGAGTGGCTTTCACTTTCAATTGAAGTTTTTTATTTCATTTTAAAATATTCATGAATGGTTTCAAAGAAAATAAGGATTGGTTCTCAGAAGTCACTATCATTTAACTCATAAATGAACCTCGGTATTTAGAAAAGTATTTGTACACACATTTGATTTTTTTTTTTCTGATTTTAAAAAATATATGCAAAGCTGGGTGTGGTGGCACATGCACTTGGGAGGCAGAGGTAAGAGGATTGCTGAGAGTTCCAGGCCACCCTGAGACTACATGGTGAATTCCAGGTCAGCCTAGACCAGAGTGAGACCCTATCTCGAAAAACCAAAAAAAAAAAAAAAAAAAACAATGGATATTTATCTAGAATAAGAAACTCTAAATTATGAATTTAAAAATAATTTTCTTTCTGATTTTGTTTTGGTCTCCACTAAGGTTTTTCCTAGTTAGGTGTGGTGGTGCACTAATAATCCCAACATTCCAGAGATGGAGAAAGGAGAATCAGGAGTTCAAGGCCAGCCTTGGATACATAGTAGCCAAAACTTAGAGACCAGCTGTGCTATAAGAGATCCTGTCTCAAAATACACACACACACACACACACACACACACACACACACACACACTGAGCCAGTGTGGTAGTGCACGCCTTTAATCCCAGTATTCAGCAGGCAGAGGTAGGAGGATGGCTATGGGTTTGAGGCAAGCCTGGAACTACAGTGTGCGTTCAAGGTTCGTTTGGACTAAAGTGAGACCTATCTTGAAAAAAAAAAAAAGAGGTTCATATGTATAAATTTATTTTTTGGTTTTTTGAAGTAGGGTGTTGCTGTGGTGCAGGCTTACTTGAAACTCATTCTTTAGTCTCTGGCTGTCTTTGAACTCAGAGTGATCCTCCTACTTCTGCCTCCTAAGTGCTTGGATTAAAGGCATGCACCATCACACCTGGCTAAAACAGGTTCATATATATATATATGTGTGTGTTTATTCATTTGAGAGAGAGAAAGAATATATAGGCACACCAGGGCTTCCAGCCACTGCAAATGAACTTCAGATGCATGCACCATCTTGTATATCTGGCTTACATAGGTGCTGAGGAATTGAACCTGGGTCCTTAGGCTTCACAGGCAAATGCCTTAACCACTAAGCAATCTCTCCATCTCTTTCTACTATATTTGAACTCCATTGTTATTGGTACAGAATCACTGAAATTTAGGTTTATTACATAGATTGTTACTGTATTGTATTGAGCATAATTAGTATTCTCTCAATATACTCTTCTAAGGTTTTGGAATGTAGCTTAGTGATAGAGCATTTGCCTAGCATGCTCAAGTCCTGGATTTGACCCCCAGCAGTGTGTGTATGTGCACATGTTGGGGGATCTGTCCTAATATGTAAGAGCTACTAAGTACTTGTTTTTTTGAGCTGCTTGGGTGAGTTAGAGGCAGCCATGTATGCCATTTGGGACTACCAGACTTTGTGAATTCAAAATGTGTCTGAAATACCAAGGAGCAATCTGACACATTATGATGCACAGACCTGTGCCTCCCACACATGTGAGCTTGCTGTCTGCACTGCTGCTAGAGGGTTGTGCTCCAGAAACCCTAGAGTGAGTTCTATTCCATGTGATTTCTACCCAAAAGGAGAGAAAATGTAGAGTGAACGCATACTCATGCACACTGCACTACGGAATCTATCTCCAAGAGGCAGTCTCCTTCAAGTGCTGGTGACAGCAGGATTCTCCTCTTGCCATTTGATGCTTTGGATGAGCTGAGGAATTTCCCAGAGAAACTGCTCACTCCATATGTCTCAAACCTATTTCTCCTTCACCACCCACATATTTCTAGTTGGCACTGTGGGGCACATTTATCTCATGAGTTTGGGGGCCTGTCCTTTTGTCACTGTGCCAGGTCAATCAGTGTAGTTGATGTTGAAGTGTATCTGAAAGCTATTCCTACATTAGCAAGGCTATGGGAACTTGGTCATTTATGGAAGTGATGCCTAACTCCATATTTAATATATCCTTCACTCCACGTCTAATTAGCTGAATTCCCAAATGCCTGTTGTTATTCCACTATCACCTGGCACTAGGAGCAACAGTTAGAGTGGAAGGAGATGATCTGAGTTGATTCTGGTAAAATAGCTGGCTTTGGTGGGTTTTTACAAAAGCACAACCGCATGAACACATTGCTAGACTCCCTCCCAGGATTTTGCAAGGAGCCAATGTGGGTGGAAACCCAGAAGCACTAGCTTTATCTTCTAGAATAAATCTGCCTTTGGGAAGCTGCACAGCACAGATCTCCATCCCAGCATTTGCCTGGGTGGAGAAGCTTACTGGGTGTCCCAGTGGAAAATACTAGTTCATCCCAATGTTCTAGAAAGGCCTGAAGAGTTTACAGTCAGATTGGGGATAACATGGGGCTTTCTGATTCTTTAAAAAGTATTATAATAACTAAACCAAACAGTACTCCCCTTCCTTTCCTTCTCTTCCTCTTTTTTTTTTTTTTTTCCTTTCCTTTTTCAAGGTAGGGTCTCACTCTAGCCCAAGCTGGCATGGAATTCATTCTGTAGTCCCAGGCTAACCTTGAACTCAACAGTGATTCTTCTACTTCTGCCTTCCAAGTGCTGGGACTAAAGGTATGCACCATCACCCCCGCTCCTTCCTCTGTTGTTGTTAAACTTTTTATTGGCAACCTGTATACATATAGACAGTATACCATAATAACAGTCCCCTCCCACCACCTTCCCTTTTCTTCCTCCTGAAACCCCCCTCCACTGAATCCCTTCTTTCCAACTCGTCTCCTATTTTGATGTCATCATTTCCCCCTCCTGTTATACAGGTCTTGTGTAGGTAACATCAGCCACTATGAGTTCATGAATTCCACAGCTCTGTGTGTCTGGAGGACAGTATTGCAAAGCACTCCTTCCCTTCCCTTGGCTCTTATATTCTTTCTGCCACTTCTTTCACAATGGTCCCAGAGCCTTGGAGGGTGTGATAGAAATGTCTCACTTAGTGCTGTACTGTCTTTTCTCAGCAGAGGCTGACTCTAACAACACCATGGTGAACCCCAACAACCCCACTGAGGAGGATGCTCAGTGGAACGGGGGCAGGGAAGAGAGCATATAAGAGGATAATACAAGGGGACTGGGACCAACACACTATTTGTTCATACAGTAAAGTTCATCATTAATTAAAAAAAAAAGTAAAGTAAAGTAAAAGGGGCTGGAGAGATGGCTTGGGGGTTAAAAGCACTTGCTTGCAAAATCTGATGACATGGGTTCGATTTCCCAGCACCCACATAAAGGCAGATGCACAAAGTGGCACATGCATCTGGAGTTCATTTGCAGTGGCAAGAGGCACTGGCATACCCATTCTCATTCTCTCCTTGCAAATAAATATTAAAAACTAAATTGTGGGCTGGTGCAATGGCTTAGCAGTTAAGGTGCTAAGAAACAAGCATACATGCTATTTTTATCTTTCCCCCATTACCCTCCATACATACTATTTTTAATGATTGCGTAGTTTTGTGTGTAAAGATACATAAGCACATCATAACGTATTTATTTTTTAATTTTTAGAGATAAAGAGAGAGACAAGGAGCTAAAGAGAGAATTGGCATGCCAAGGCCTCAATGGCTGCAATTGAACTCCAGATGCTTGCGCCACCTAGTGGGGGCATGTGTGACCTTGTGCTTGTCTCACCTCTCTATGTCCAGCCAACATGGGATCTGGAGAGTAGTAGAACATGGGTCCTTAGGCTTTTCAGGCAAGTGCCTTAACTGCTAAACCATCTCTCCAGCTTTGTTTTTTTTTTTTTTTAAACTTACATTGACAGCCTTCATACATATAGACAATATGCCATGATCACAGTCCCCTCCCACTACTGTTCCTTTTCCCTCCTGGCACAATCCCACAGGCTTCCCATTCAGTGTGCCAGTGCCATTCTTCCTCAGCTGCTCAGGCAAAAACCAGAGAATACCACTTGTCTGCATTCTCATATCCTTTCTTCTGCCATCAACATGCCCAGAATTCCCTTGTACTTACCACCACCATGGCTGTTATTCCCTGGGTCTGTGACACCCATTCCTCAAGAGAACTACAGAAACTCTCCATCTGTTCTCCAGCCACTGCCCTGGTCCACTTTGTGGTGTGTTCTCCCTTCAGTAGACAGACATCATACTGGATCTCTCTGATACTTCCTTCTTACTCAAAAAAGCTATAGGCTTATTGTACCCCCCAAACCTTGGGCTCTGCATCTCACCCCTCCTCCTGGATGTCTCCCTGTGCTTACCCTGCCTCACATAACCCTTCCTCCTAACAGTTGTCTTGCTTTCCACAGGCCTTTCAAGACCACAAAGTCTAGTTTCCTCTGCACCCTGCCCAGGCTGCACTTGTCTCTCCTGCTTTAAGCTCTGTTCTTTGTTCTTATTGCTAGCTTACTCTAGTCTTGATTTAATTTCTAAAAACTTGTTAGACTATGAGATAACAAGCAAGAATTCTTGAATGTTTCATTTACCACTTAAGGGGTGACCTATCATATTTGCATATTCTTGAACCATTTTTATTTTAACATTCAAGAATGTAGGGCTGGAGAGATGACTTAGTACTTAAGGAGCTTGCCTACACAGCCAAAGGACCCAGGTTTGGTTCCCCAGGACCCACATAAGCCAGATGCACAAGATGGTGTGTGTGTTTGGAGTTCGTTTGCAGGGGCTGGAGGCCCTGGTATACCCATTCTTTGTCTGTCTCTCTCAAATAAATAAAATAAATTTATTTTTTTTAAAAAGGGCTTAGAGCCAGGCATGGTGGTGCACACCTTTAATCCTAGCACTTGGAAGGCAGAATTCCAGGTCAGCCTGGGTTAGAGTGAAACCCTACCTGGAAAAAATAAAAAATAAAAACAAGGGCTGGAGTGATGGCTTAGCAGTTAAGGTTCTTGCTTGTGAAGCCTAAGGACCCATGTTTGACTCTCCAGATCCCACATAAGCCAGATGCACAAAGATGAGGCTAGCACAAGGTTGCATATGCTCACTAGGTGGTGCAAGAGTCTAGAGTTTGATTGCAGTGGCGAAGGCCCTGGCGTGCCAATTCTCTCTCTGTCTAAAATAAAATTGAAAAAAGAATGTAAGTGTGGGCTGGAGAGATGGGTCGGTGGTTAAGGTGCTTGCCTGCAAAGCCTAAGGACCCAGGTTTGAGTCCCCAGGACCCAAGTAAAGTTATATGCACAAGGTTGCACATACGTTTGGAGTTCATTTGCAGTGGCTAGAGGCCATGGCACACCCATTCTTTCTATCTGCCTCTTTATCTCTCTCTCTCAAATAAATAAGATTTTTTAAAAGAATGTAGATGTTACTTTTCCAAGCAACTGGGCTTGAAGTTAACATACCATCAACATTTTGTAACTCATCAGCACAATGTGTTATTTCTTGCTCAAGATTAGTTGATTCACTAGGGCTGAAAAAAGAAAAGGTACTTTTCCCTTGTATGAGTTGTTCCTTCTGTGAACTGATTGCAAGTTAAACATGTTATTGTAATGGAGTTTATGGTCTTGTGGAAAATCATAAGGAGATGTATTAAGAAAAGCACAAAGTATATATTTACAACTCTATATGTTTGTTTCATTTTCTATTGGACAAATAAAACCTGTATCTATTTATTGTATGTGAGTGGTAGCTCAGAAGGCTGAGGTAGAAGGATTGCTAGGAGTTCAAGGCCAGCCTGGCTCAAAAGTGAAACTCAGAACTTGCCTTCAAGAAAACAAACAAAAACACAAAGTCCAGGCATTGTGGCACATGCCTTTAATTCCATTTGAGGTAGGAGGATCACTGTGAGTTCAAAGCCAGCCTGGAAATACAGAGTGAGCTCTAGGTCAGCCTGGGCTAGAGTGAGATCCTACCTCAAACACAAACACGCACAGGCTGGAGAGATGGCTTAGCAATAAGGTGCTTGCCTACAAAGCCAAAGGACCTCTGTTCAATTCCCCAGGACCCATGTAAGCCAGATGTACAAGGTGGCACATGCATCTGGAATTCTTTTGCAGTGGCTGGAAGCCCTGGTGCACCCATTCTCTCTCTCTGTCTCTTTCTCTGCCTCTTTCCCTCTTTCAAGTAAGAAAATTTAAAAAAAAAAATTAAAAATAGAATAAAAATTAAAAAAGAAACACACACACACAAAAACATATGTATAATATATATATATTTTTTTCATGGAATGGTTCAACCAAGCTAGTGAACATACATATTACATCACTTACTATTTTTTCTGCTGAAAAGAAAAAAAATACTGTCTGCCATGTTCAAAATATAATGCATTACTGTGAACGCTGTAACCATCATCTTGGGCCAGTATTTCCTGTCTCACTGAAATCTTGTGTCCTTTGACCGATAAGGCCCATATCTTATGTGTTGGGTTGGGATAGGGAAAGACATTGTAGGGTTAGGAAAGGTGTATTGTGTGGACAGTGAGAAAGGCAGAAGCACAATTCCTTTCACACTCCAATGTGTTTGTCAGTAATCATAGGCATGGTTCTCTGTGTGCACATTAATGACAGATCTTGGTTTCATAAGAGAAAGAGGTGGCCTGGCCCTGCTGCCACATGTCTGGGAGCTGGACTGTGTGCATGTGGACTTGAGGAAGAGGGAAGGGTCCACAACAGCTCACACACTGGCCCTTGTCAGAAAGCGGATTGTGGGCTGGAGAGATGGCTTAGTGGTTAAGGTACATGCCTTTGTGAAGCCTAAGGACCCAAGTTCGATTCTCCAGGTCCCACGTAAGCCAGATGCACATGGTGGCACATGCAGCTGGAGTTCGTTTGCAGTGGCTAGAGCCCTGGCGTGCCCATTCCCCCTCCCCCTTTGTCTCTGTCTTTCTCCCCCTCCTGCTTTCTGTCTCTAATAAGTAAATAAAAACGAAAATAAAATCTTTAAAAAAGAAAGAAAGCAGATTGTAGTTCTTCGGGACAAGCAGCTGAGGCATTTCGTTCAAGCCCTGTGGGGAGCTGTGCTGCGACTCTGAAGGGTCAAAGCTGCCACCTCTCCTTCCTTGAGGGCGTGTCTGGGTGGGGAGGTGGCTGGATGTGGCATGGATTATGTCTCTCAGGAAACAGCTTAGTAGAGGCCTCTACTGAGGCTGATCTGGGTTTAGGTGCTTAAGACCACTCTTAATGGTTAATGCTAATGGTTAATTAATGTTAGTTGTTGTCAAGCCATTAACACAGCCTTAGGCTGCCTCATACTGAACTCTACCTTTAAATGTCCATTGATAACTGTGGCTTGACCTCTAAACTCTTGGGACACACTGTTTAAAGTGTTACCTTAGTTCTTCAGAAAGAAATTAATTCTATTGTTGGAAGATTTAACACGTTGCCTATAAACTACCAGCCTATCTCTTGTGATGAAATCCAGTGAAATGCTTTTCCAAAAGCATGAATTAATTAAGGTGGGCCACCTTTTCTTAGGACCTTCAGAGGACCAGGCTTCCCACCCAGGGCCACCCCTTACTCAACTAATCGCACCATAGTGGTGGGACTTTGGCATTTACGTTGGGAATTGATCCTATCATTCAGACCTCTCTACCTATTGTCACCTATAACTAAAGCAGGTCATATTTCTATGAAGTATGTGGGGACTCTGCAGCTGTGTGTTCAATTTTATTTCAATATGGCAGGCTTGTGTGCTTGCAGATGTCTACTAAATATACACATACATGTATGTTTCCAATTTCTTCCTAGATTTTGGCCCTGATTGCATTCATCTGCATTGAGACCATCATGGAGTGCTCCCCATGTGAAGGCCTCTACTTTTTTGAGTTCGTAAGCTGCAGTGCATTTGTGGTGACTGGAGTCTTGCTGATTCTGTTCAGCCTCAACCTTCACATGAGGATCCCCCAGATCAACTGGAACCTGACAGTGAGTACAAGTCACCATTCTGTGAGCGCGACTCCCAGGGAATAACTCAACTGTGACTTGTTGGGTTTCTTTACATGGTTAAATAAAGCTACAGAAGCATATTGAATCTTGGGGCTGGGGAGATGGCTCAGTGGGTAAGCGTTTGCTGCAGAAGCATGAGGACCTGAGTTCAGACCCCAGCTCCCATGTAAAATGCTGGGTGTGGTGTGAGTGCCTGAAATATCAGGGTAGTACCGATGGTGACAGGGATGCCCTGAGGCTCCTTTGTTAGTTAGTCGAACCAAATCAGTGATCCTTAGGTTCTGCAAGAGACGCTGTTTCAAGGAATAAGGTGGTGAGAAATAGAGGAAGACATCTGACACCAACCTCCGGCCTCAACACGCCCACTTGCCTGTGATTACACATGTGCACCCACACACATACACACATGAATACACATACACATGCAGAAACAAAACGTATATTGAAAAGTAACTAATGGTAGAAATATAACAAAACTGTGTTGGCCCTTTCAAAGATGTCATTTCTATTTTGCAGTCATCTGAGAGGACTGGCTCTGTTGATGCTTACAGAACATGAGAAAGAAAATGTAATTAATACATTGGCATAATTTTCAGACTAGACATAAGACACTTATAAAGATTTGATGTGATTCTTACTAAGCATAGTAGCTTATTCCTATAATCCCAGAATTTGGGAAGCAGAGACAAGGATCTCAGTTCAATTCCCCAGGACCCATGTAATCCAGATGCACAAGGTGGCACATGCATCTGGAGTTCGTTTGCAGTGGCTGGAGGCCCTGGCATGTCCATTCTCTCTATCTCTCTGTCTGTTTCTCTCTTGCTCTCTCAAATAAATAAATAAATAAATAACTTAAGTCGGGCATGGTGGTACATGCCTTTAGTCCCAGCACTCAGGAGGCAGAGGTAGGAGGATTGCCGTGAGTTCAAGGTCACCCTGAGGCTACACAGTGAATTCCAGGTCAGCGGACTAGAGTGAGACCCTGCCTTGAACCCCCCCCAAAAAAAATTAAATAAGTAAATAATGTTTTTTTTTAACAAAAAGTGAGACTTTATAGGAGTACTGAGCTCCTCTCCAGAGTTTCTACTAGCCCCACCATTCTCCTTTGGATCCTGTCAGCTTTGACTTTGCATCCTCATTGAATTTTGTCAACTTTTGACATCTGTTAATTTACCCCCAGAGTACTCATTTCAGTCAGGTTTGTGAATTTTTCTTTCTTTCTTTCTTTCTTTTTTTTTTTTGAGGTAGGAGTTTTCTCTAGCCCAGGCTGACCTACGGCAGTCCTCCTACCTCTGCCTCCCAAGTGCTGTGATTAAAGGCATTCGCCACCATGCCTGGCATTTATTTTCTTTTTTTAAAAAAATGTATTTAGGGCTAGAGGGATGGCTTAGAGGTTAAGGCATTTGCCTGCAAAGCCAGAGGACCCAGATTCAATTCCCCAGGGCCCACGTTGGCCAGATACACAAGGGGGCGCACATGTCTGGAGTTCTGAAAGCCCTGGCATGCCCATTCTCTCTCTCCCTCTCTCTCCCTCTGACCTTAATAAAAATAAATAAGTAAGTAGGCATGATTTATTGGCCAGTGGATGATTAAACTCAATGTCCAGGAAATGCAAAAAGTTCTGAGTCTTAATTATCTGATTGGCTTTTCTGGCAGCCACCTCATTAACATAAACTCAGGCCTAAAGAGGATGACTATGCCAGCAGAGTGGCATATACTTGAACTTCCAGCTACGTGAGAGCTGAAGGTGGAAGGACCATTGAGCTCAGTAGTTTGAAAACAGCTGAGGCAAACAGGAAGACCATGTCTCATAAAACAAATCAATAAAACTTGAAGCCTATTTGAAAAACTCTTGTTATGAAGAAGCAAAAATGTTCCTATAGCTTAGTTAATCCCAAAAATTTATCAAATGTATATTTGTGTACCCTTTCTGGGGCTGTTTCCTCATCCTTAAAAGTAGAATTTTAGTGCCAAGCGTGGTATCTCATGCCTTTAATCCCAGCACTTGGGAGGCAGAGGTAGGAGGAGTTTGAGTTTGAAGCCACCCTGAAACTACATAGTGAATTCCAGGTCAGCCTGAGCTAGAGCAAGATCCTACCTCAGAACCCCCCCACCAAAAAAAAAGGTAGAATTTTAAGACTCCACCAGTGTGGAAGCCAAGCAGTATAGCAGTGAGTGATAGCCCAGGGTAGACCTCCTGACAGAGGTCTCATCTCTGGTAAGTCCAACAAGCATTTTTGAACACCTGCTTGGTGTCAGATTTTGGGAACAGGATAGGCCAACACAAGCTGCTCTTCTGTGGGATGGGTGTTTGATAGGATCCAGTTTTGTGTGAGGCTGAAGAACACAGGTGAAGAGTTGGGATACCTCAGGATAGGAGGCCCAAAACATTCAGAGTAAAAGCCACATTCCAAGTAGACCTTAAAGGATGAGAAACTGCTTGCTGGACGCAAAGTAGAAGGTGAGGGGGTTGTAGGATGGCCCATGCTGAGTCAGGAGCAGGTTCCAGTATGACAAATGTGAGAAGATGAGGGCTGGCAGTTGGGCGCTGATTGGTGGAGGCTGTCCTATTTAGCTGCAGCCAAGTATGGTCTTCTTGCTTCATGGGATTAAAAAAATACATTATTTATTTATTAGCGAGAAAGAGAGAATGGGTATGCCAGGCCCTCTTGACATTGCAAATGAATTCCAGACACATATGCCACCATGTGCATCTGGCTTATGTGGGTAATGGAGAAGTGGACCTGACTGTCAGGCTTTGCAAGCAAGTGCCTTTAGCCACTGAGCAATCTGTCTAGCCCTAGTGTTATATATATATATATATTTTTTTTTTTTTTAATGTGTAATCTCCTATTGTTTAAATGTTGGCTCCATTCTTTCTGAACATTGCATGTCCAACCTGTGGGCCAGATGTGGTAAGTAGGTGATAATTTGCATCTTCTAGGCCAGGTGGTGGTGATTTCTTACTGGTTGCCAGGATGCACCCCTGGCTGTCAGGAGAGAGGGAAAGCATGGGTTTACTTCTGGGGTTGGTTGCTTAGCTCCTAATCCAGGGTCTTCCTCTTTGTTTCTATCATAAGGAGGGGCTGCAGCCTTGGGGATTTTAGGAACAGGTGACATAAAGTGACTATGGTAAGCTTTAGAACATTAGGCTGATTGAGTACATATCAAAGCATTAAAATGTTTAAACTCCAATTTAGATATTTTAAAAGAGAGAGAAAGGGAATACAGGGCTGGGAAAATAGCTCAGTTGGCTAAGTGCTTGTCTTACAATCATGAGGATCTGAGTTTGATCCCCAGAACCCATGTGTACTTTACTGTTGCTGTGACCAAATACCTAATAAGAAGCACCTTATAGAAGGCAAGATTTATTTCAGTTGACAGGTCCAGGGTGTGCAGTCCTTCGTGGTGGGCAGGGTTTGGTGGCAGGAGTGGGAAGCTGCCTGGTTATGTTGCGTCTACACAGAGAGAAGATGCACAGAAAATGGGGCCAGGCTATAACATCGTAAAGCTTGCCCCTAGTGATTCACTTTCTTCAGGAAGACTCCACCTCCTAATGGTCCCACAACCTTTAAATAGTGCTGCCAGCTGGGGACCAAGAGTTCACACACTTGAATTTATGGGAGACATTTTACATCCAAACGACAATACTGCATTTGAAAAATAACACCTGAAAACTACATTGAGATTCCATCTCACTCCTGCCAGATTGGCCACCATCATGAAAACAAACAATCATAAATGTTGGCAGGGATGTGAAAAAGAGGAGCCCTTCTGCACTGCTGGTGGGAATGCAATCTGGTCCAGCCATTGTGGAAATCAGTGTGGGGGTTCCTAAAACAGCTAAAGATTGATCTACCATATGACCCAGCTATAGCATTCCTAGGCATATATCCAAAGGACTCATCTCATTTCCTTAGAAGTACATGCTCAACCATGTTTATTGCTGCTCAATTTATAATAGATGGGAAATGGAACCAGCCTAGATGTCCCTCAACTGATGAGTGGATAATGAAGATGTGGCACATTTATACAATGGAGTTCTACTCAGCGGTAAAGAAAAATGAAGTTATGAAATTTGCAGAAAAATGGATGGACCTGGAAAGTATTATACTAAGTGAGGTAACCCAGGCCCCAGAAAGCCAAGCGCCACATGTTCTCCCTCATATGTGGATCCTAGCTACAGATGACTGGGCTTCTGTGTGAGAAGGAAAATACTTAGTAGCAGAGGCCAGTAATTTGAAAAGGAGACATAAAGGGAAGAGAAAGGAAGGGAGGAGGATACTTAATAGGTTGATATTGTATATATGTAATTACAATGATTGTAATGGGGAGATAATATGATGGAGAATGGAATTTCAAAGGGGAAAGTATGGGAGGGTATTACCATGGGATATTTTTTTATAATCATGGAAAATGTTAAAAATTTAAAAAATAAATAAATAAAAATAAAATAAAATAAAAGTTAAGTGAGGGCTAGAGAGATGGTGTAGTGGTTAAGTGCTTGCCTGTGAAGCGAAAGGACCCTGGTTCATGACTTGATTCCCCAGTACCCATGTAAGCCAGATCACAAGGCGGCGCATGCATCTGGAGTTCATTTGCAGTGGCTGGAAGCCCTGATGCGCCCATTCTCTCTCTCTCTCTCTCTTTCTCTGCCTCTTTCTTTCTCTGTCTGTTGCTCTCAAATAAATAAATAAAAATAAACAAAACAAAACAAAAAAATGACACCTGACAAATGACACTGTCCTGGCGTGCACGTGCACACACACACACACACACACACACACACATTTATTACTCCCCTAAAAAAATGCAGTTGGATGTGGTGGCACACACCTTTGATTCTAGCACATGGGATGCAGAGGTTGGAGGATTGTGGGCTAGAGTAAGGCCATACCTCAAAAAATAAAATAAACAACTAAACAGACAAACAAAAAAATAAATCCGGGCTGGAGAGATGGCTTAGCGGTTAAGCGCTTGCCTGTGAAGCCTAAGGACCCCGGTTCGAGGCTCGGTTCCCCAGGTCCCACGTTAGCCAGATGCACAAGGGGGCGCACGCGTCTGGAGTTCGTTTGCAGAGGCTGGAAGCCCTGGCGCGCCCATTCTCTCTCTCCCTCTATCTGTCTTTCTCTCTGTGTCTGTCGCTCTCAAATAAATAAATAAATAAATAAATTTAAAAAAAAATAAATAAATCCACACCTGGTAATACACTCAGCAATGAATGCCCCCTGATGATAAGCCTTGATTTTTGTTTCACAGTCCAAAAACTCAGTGGTGGTTGATGGCTAGCTTTTGCACCATCCTAGGTTTTTTGTTTGTTTGTTTGTTTGTTTTTGTTTTTCGAGGTAGTATCTCTAGCTCTCTCCCTTTCTCTCTGTTTCTGTCGCTCTCAAATAGATAAATTAAAAAAATGAACAAAAAAGAAATCATTAAAAAAGCAAACAAAAGGAATGAAATGTTGATACATGCTAAAGCATGACTGAACCTTAGAACCATTATGCTAAATGAATGAAGTCAGGTACAGAAGACCGCATATTATATAATTCTGTTTCTATGAAATATCCAGAATAGGAAAATCTAGCGGCAGCAGGAAATAAGTTACTAGTTATTGAGAGTTGGAGTATGAATGAAGAATGATTGCTCGTGAGGGTGAGAGTTTTTGTATTTGTGTTTGTATGTTTGTGTGTTTGTTGTATATGTTCTAAAATTTCATTGTGATGGGTTGTACACTTTTAATACATAGGTATATATATCCTTGTATTATCTCTCACCTATTTTTATTATTTAAAATGCATGTATGCGTATATGTTCTAATGTGTGATGGGAGAAAGCTAGAGCTATTCAAGTCATGACTTTTCATTTAAGTTATCATGAGCATGTTTTTTGGTTTTTCGAGGTAGGGTCTCATTCTGGCCCAGGCTGACCTGGAACTCACTATGTAGTCTCAGGCTGGCTTCAAACTCACAGTGATCCTCCTACCTCTGCCTCCCAAGTGCTGGGATTAAAGGCGTGTGCCACCATGCCCAGCTATCATGAGCATTTTAAAAAATATTTGAGCGGGAGCAGGGGTGAAAGAGAAAAAGTGGGCACACTAGGGCCTCTAGCCACTGCAAACGAACTCCAGATACATGTGCTACCTTGTGCCTACATGGATACTGGGGGATCAAATCTGGGTCTTTAGGCTTTGCAGGCAAGCACTTTAACCACTAAGCCATCTCTCCAGCTATCATGAGTATTTTTTAGTTACTGTTGAAGTGCACCATTACAGAAATTCTGTTTATTTGCCCAAATTCTCTATTTTTAAAAAATATTTATTTGAGGGCTGGAGAGATGGTTTAGCGGTTAAGCGCTTGCCTGTGAAGCCTAAGGACCCCGGTTCGAGGCTCGGTTCCCCAGGTCCCACGTTAGCCAGATGCACAAGGGGGCGCACGCGTCTGGAGTTCGTTTGCAGTGGCTGGAAGCCCTGGCGCGCCCATTCTCTCTCTCTCTCTCTATCTTTCTCTCTGTGTCTCTCACTCTCAAATAAAATAAATAAAAAATTAAAAAAAAATTTATTTGAGAGAGAGTAGCAGATAGAGAGAATGGGTGCTCCAGGGCCTCTAGCCATTGCAAACGAATGCCAGACATGTGTGCCAACTTGTGCTTCTAGTTTTACGTGGGTACTGGGTAATTGAACCTGGGTCCTTTGGCTTTGTAGGCTTAACCACTAAACCATCTCTCCAACCCCCAAATTATCTATTCTTTTTTTGGGGGGGGTTCTAGGTAGGGTTTCACTCTAGCTCAGGCTATCTATTCTTAAGCATTGTGTGCTTCCAGTTTTTGCTATTTTAAATAAATATGGCTGGAGAGATGGCTTAGTGGTGAAGGCATATGCCTGCAAAGACAAAGGATCCTGGTTCAGCTCTCCAGAACCCACGTAAGCCAGATGCACAAGATGGTGCATGCATCTAAAATTGTTGTGCACTCAAATTAATACATATAAACATTTTAAATAATAAAAATTAAATAATGTTGTGAAGGACAACTTTATGCCTTTTGGAACCAACTACTGAAGCATGTGATTCCCTCTCCCCCAACAACTAGTGATTATTAATAACTCCTGAGAGGAATAGGACCTCATGAGCCTCTTTCCCATCCATGATGGAATGTTGATAGGCTCAACCTTGTGCAGGTCTTTTGCAGGACACTATAGCTGTTGTGACTCCATAAGTAGTAACAGCCATATTATATTCAGAAGACAGCATCCACAACTACTCCCCATCCCCTGGCTCTGAAGTTCTTTCTGCCTCCTCCCATGTTGTTTCCCAAGCCTGAGAGGGGGTAGGAGACTTGTCCCATTTAGGGCTGCATACACAATAGTCACTTATTCTCAGCACTTTGGCCAGATATGCATCTTTGTACTAATTTCTACCCACTGCAAAAAGAAGCTTCTCTGACCGAGGCTGAGAGTGGCGCTGATTGGCCTGATGGTTGGCTCTCATCTGAGCTCTTCTGTTGCCCTTTCCTGCCTCCTGGAATTGCATGTTGTGATCGTTCAGAGTAACACAGTCCATCATGGTAAGGAAAGCGTCGTCAAGGGAGCAGCTTGGTCCTTAGCATAGACCAGAATACAGAGAAAGGGGAATTCCAGTGTATCATAAATAATATTTTGTTTGACATTTGACTTCAGCATTTTATCATAAGATATGTTTCCTCCTTAATAGCCTTTGCTTTGGGAAATATGTTTTAAGTTCTCTTTGATTAAACCCCGATAGCACCTTATCCACAGTTGAATTTATCTAGATGCTTTCTGGTTTGAATTTATCAACAGTTTGCCTTGGTAGGTCACAGCTGAAACCTTGCCCTGGTAGCAGGCAGAAGCTTGGCAGGAGTCCATCTGCTGGGTTTCTGCTTACAGGCTTGGTACTGTTAGGATAGACATTGTCTCCTGGTATCTTTAAGAATTTCAACCTTGAAGCCAGACCAGACTGGAGGACTTGCAGGTGTTGATGGTGTAGACAGCCAGCTACTTAAGCATTGGGGCTTCTTCCTGAAATTTCTTCCCCTATCTATGGAGCCTGCAGAAGTCATGAGGTATGAGCTAGGCTGTTGGAGAGCTGGTGAATGTGGACTATGGGCCAAGCACCATGTATGTCTCATCACATACATAGTTACATTTACTCTCCAGAACAGCTCTGGGAGGAAAGGGTCACCATTCCCACATAGCACCCAAAGGTACAGTGCAACTTGTCCAAAGTCACAGGGTAGGTAGAACCCTTATCTGGGTATAACTTTTTTTGTTGTTTTTGTTTTTCAAGGTAGGGTCTCACTCTAGTCCAGGTTGACCTAGGGTGGCCTTGAACTCACAGCAATCCTCCTACCTCTACCTCCCAAGGGCTGGGATTAAAGGCGTGCGCCACTATGCCCAGCTTTAGCTGTGACTTTTAAAAAATATTATTATCTCTTTGCAAGCAGAGGGAGAGAGTGAGTGAGTGAGTGAGAGAGATTGAGAAAGAGAGAGTGGGTGTGTGTATGGGCATATCCTGGCCTTTTGCCACTGCAAACAAACTTCAGACACATATGTCACTTTGTGCATCTGGCTTTACATGGGTACTGGGGACTTGAACCTAGGCCATCAGACTTTGCAAGCAAGTGCTTTTAACCACTGAGCAATTTCTCCAGCCCTGTAACTCTTATCACTTTGTTGTGTTTCTTTCTGTAAGTGAGCAGCCCTGAAGTCTGTGAAACTCTGGCTATGTAACTTCATTTGCTTTGCAGAAGCTTAAGGGAAATTCCTCCAGTACTTGGCAATTTAGAGGTTTGAAATGCTCTAAGAAAAAGTATATTCTCCATGTATCCAAAGAGGGCTTTAACTGTCACATAGGCAGTGGGCAGTTTGGGCCATTGCACCAGTTTCGGTATGTTTGGATTCTTGGGGAGGTTGGTCCATACCAAGGTGGTGTGAGTGTCTAGTGATTTGCTCAGGAGCATACTAAAACACTGCTTTCCTTTTGTACCCTTGACCCCTGTGACTTCGAGGCTGAGATCAGGAGCCAGCAGAGGTTGGTTATCATGGGCCTTATTTTGAAAATCCTCCAGCTGCTTTTTCAGTGATTCTCATTTTCTCTGTTTTCTGTAGGATTTGGTCAACACTGGACTGAGCACTTTCTTTTTCTTTATTGCTTCCGTGGTATTGGCTGCTTTAAACCACAAAACAGGAGCAGAAATTGCTGCTGTGGTAAGCAAACCAGAATGATCCAAATGCAGGCTGATTTTGTACTTCTGCCCATGACATGTGTCCTAATCATCCTCCTTTAGTGCCTCTCTCCTAACCATGGGACTCGGGTAGAAGGTCAGGGCCAGGTGATAGAAGCCGTTCATTCCCCTGGCCCCAAGTTCCTTCTTGTTGTTGATTTATAAAGAACATGCATTACTTTTGTAATGGACAAGGGCTGGATAAAAGGTCTTTTTTGGGGGCAGGGGGCTTGAGGTAGGGTTTCACTCTAACTCAGACTGACCTGGAATTTACTCTCAGCTCATGGTGATCCTCCTACCTCTGCCTCCTGGGATTAAAGGTGTGTGCCACCATGTGTGGTGGATGAAAGGTTTTAAAACTACTGCATTGATTGCTCTCCCAGTGCCACTGTGAGTCTCACCCAGAACTGCCCAGGTGCAAACGGGGGGGGCACAGAGGCTGTGATGTGGAACAATGGCCCTGTGGTTCTCTGTGGGGCTAACATGTGAGACTAATATTCTTTCTTTAAAAAGAAATATTTATTTATTTATTTGAGTGAAGGAGGGTGGGGGGAGAGAGAGAGAGAGAGAGAGAGAGTGAGAGAGAGAAAGGAAGAGACAAATACAGAGAGAGAATGGGTGTGCTTGGGCCTCCAGCCATTGCAAATGAACCCCAGACACATGTGTTATCTTGTGCATCTGTCTTACATGGATACTGGGGAATTGAACCTGGGTCCTTAGGTTTTGCTGGCAAGTGCCTTAACCACTAAGCTATCTCTCTAGCTCTAATATTACTTCTTTTTAAAAATATTTATTTATTTGAGATGGGGGGAGAATGGATATGCCAGGGCCTCTAGTCACTGCAAATAAACTCCAGATGCATGTGCTACCTTGTGTATCTGGCTTATGAAGGTACTGGGGAATTGAAACCTGGGTCCTTAGGCTTCATAGGCAAGTGCCTTAACCACTAAGCCATCTCTTCAGCCCTAATATTCTTCCTGTATCACATTTTGTCTGCATTATATTTCACATGTGGGACAAGCAGTCACGAATTGAATATAGTAAAAGAGGCATTTTTTGATTTTAAAAAAGATAGGGCCAAGGTTGGGTGTGGTGACCTATAATCCCAGTACTAATGAGGTGGAGGCAAGAGGATTGCCACAAATTTAAGGACAGCCAGGACTCTACAGTGAGACCTTATGAAAATGATATTAATAATATTAATGCTACTACTAAAAATAAACATTATGCAGGAGTGGTGTTATACACCTGTAATCCCAGGTACACAGGAGGCTAAGATAGAAGGATCACCATGATTTCAAGGCCAGCCTGGAGCTAGAGTGAGATCCTACCTCAAGAAAACAAAACAGTAATAATTGTAACAATGAACAAGTAGAAGTAGGTCCAAAAAACTTTAGAAGACCACTTCTACTGTCTTTAGGTCAGGCTCAGTGTTTTGTGGGTTACGTAACTACAACTTCAGCCAGATGACAGCTACACTCTGGACTTGGCTACAGATGGGGTGTCACTGGAAGGGGCTGCATATAGCTTGGCTCCTCATGATGATGCTTAGCTGCAGGGTACATTCCCAAAACTAAGTGTGCCTCTGTGTTGTAGATATTTGGCTTCTTGGCCACAGCAGCCTATGCAGTGAGTACATTCCTGGCTGTGCAGAAATGGAGAGTGAGCCTCCGACAGCAGAGCACCAACGATTACATCCGAGCTCGCACGGAGTCCAGAGACGTGGACAGTCGTCCTGAGATCCAGCGCCTAGACACATGAGGACACGCCAGAGACGGCCTCCCTTCTGCCCTCGCTCACGCCATCCTTCCAGCAAGTTTTGTTTTTGTTTTTTTGTTTTGTTTTTTTTCCTTTGAGCACATCAGATTTTCTTGTGATCCAGTTGAATTTTGTCCTTATTGGTAAAAGTTCATTTTGGGAAAGAGTGCCCGGAATGGCCTGGTTGATGGGTCTCTCGTGGGCTGGAGAGGCCTGGATCCTCTAAGAGCAGCCAGCCTCACTGACAGCCCACATCCACTGTAGGTCTTAACTGTCCCAAAACACAGGCTCACACCTGACTCTGAGCCATCCTGTCATGAGCATTTGTGATGAATGAAAACTTTGGGTGAAATGGGGCTGCTAAGAAGGGAACTTCATGTCACAAAAAGAAGTAACAGGGCTGGAGCAGCAGCGTGGTTCTGGGGCAGCTCCCCCTGCGTGCTGTGGGTGGGCGTTGAGTCTGGCTGCCTGGATCCATCCTCCTCATCCCCCATGCCCAGGGCATCCAGGTAGCAGCACAGTCCCAAGGTTACTTCTGGATCCGAGGGACTTGGCAAAGGGATGCGCTCTTGGAACCTCCTTGCTGGGCCTGACCGAGAAAGCTGTGGGGCAGCTTCCTGGGACCAGTGACTCACAGGACAGACACTGTGTGTCTCCTACCCTGCTGAGAAATCACTGATTCTTCCTCAAATGAATCTCCTTCCTGGGTCCCATATTCCTATGTAGGAATGTTTGCCAGTCACCTGCCTACCCTACTTGGTACCCTACATGAGGCTGAATCGCAAGTTCTGCACTTTTACCTTCTCAGGTAAAAGCTGCAAAAGAAACTGTCCCTTTCGCCAGCTGGAGCACTTGCCCACTTGCTGGCCTCATGGGGGTGTGTTGATGCGTGTTACAAGGCAGCACATGCAAACACGTACCTTTGTTTTACAGACCCATGCTAATTCTCTAAATGCCTGAGAATAGTTCTGAAGTGATTCTGAGTTGATTTGTCTAGGCTTTGAAAATACTTGAATTTGTGCCAGGACATACCTTCCATGGGTGTTTCGGATGACACTAATGTTGGTTTGGGTGTCATCACTATGGGCAACAATCGGTCTTGGAACCTGCGGAAAATCCTAGTTACTTAAGGTTTTTGATCGGTTCTTGTGAAGTAAAGATTATTTTTTGCAGTAAATGAATTAAACAAGCCCCTATGATGTTGTACTTTATTGTTAGACTAATTAATTTTGTTTGGAAAAAAATTGTTTGAACTTGTCGGGTTCTTACTCTGAACTGTCTTAACGTTTACAGACCTCTCCATAGCGCTAATGCTTTGTGTGTAGCTCTCGAGAAGGACGTGACCCTGCTGGTGGGAGGAGTTCACAGGGTGGACAATTCCCAGTATCCTGCACCCAGGGTCCTTTACAGTCTGAGCAGTGCTCTTTGTGGTAAATAACCCAGAAGTGGGTGGCAGAGCGCTGGAGGAGTCTGAGGAAGCGCCCCTGTGCACCTGTGCTCTTGCATTCTTCAGGAAAGCACGTGGCTTAACAGCAAGGCGGGGCCCTGGGCCAGGTAGCACTGTGAGCCAGGGGAGTCCACAGAAAATGCATCAGTCCACATCTGGCAGGGGAATAGGGGCTGGCTCCCTGATCCCAGTACCCAGTGCAATCCAGTTGTGCTGCAGTTCCTCCAGGCTGGCAGTGGCCCAGGTCACATGATTGGGGACTGACCTAGCTAACTGGTGGTAACTCCCTACCCCTTTCTTTTTCTCTCTCAGAGGGCAGCCTGAGCCTGGCCCCATGCCCAACCTGTCACAGACCCTCTATCCATGGATGTCATGAGTCAGTACACTTTATGTTCCTCCCACTTTGAACCTGTTATGTGTAGTGATACAGGAGAGGTGATAGCATCTGGATTTGATTTGTTCATTTTACATGGCTATTTTGCATTTGTTGAGTGTGTCTGCATAATCAAAATTGGGCTTTGCTCCTGAGAATTCCACTTAAAATAAGGCCCCAATGACTTAGCCATGGGTTAGATGGGGCCCACCTGGAAGGACCACCCCAGATTTATCAGAAGTCTGCTGGGAGTCATGTTACGTGGCCTCAGTAAAAGGCCACTTTTGAAGTGAGACTAAAGAAAGAACCATTCAGGCAGGATTGACGCCCAAGTTTTCCCAAGTCACTTCAATAAAAGCATTTTCTCATTTGGTGAAAGGAGACCGTTGATTGGCCTTCTGAAGAAGTGTTGTCAGCTAAAGAAATAATGCTGAGGCTCGTCAAGACTGTAAATGCTGAGAGATGATAAAAAGCAATGCTGTCTTCTGTCCAGAAAGACTTAGGAGTCATTTGCATCTTAGTTACAGAATCTTTGGCCAGTAACTATTTAAAATCCTCTGTGCAATGAGGTTTCCCTATGGGTTTTGTAAATGCATTTCCGGAGGCGGCCTGTGCGCTTTGTAACTGGTGTAGTGCACGGCCCTGTGTGTCCTCGTGGAAGCCAGCGTGGTGAAGGAAGGTAGTGACGGGAGTACAGCTGTGTGGTGAATGCAAAGACACTGGTGCTTTTATTATGCTGCCTCTGGGGACAAACAGAAGACAATCAAGATTTGAGGTCTTAAAATGACTTCTTTACAAGCTGGTAATTCTTCTATGGAACAATATCCTTAGGTTTTGAGTATTTTTAAGGTTGAAGCCACCTTAGTTTTCTCCATTTCCTGGGAACTGCAGTTGCTGTGAACATCTGGTATGTTGGTGGAGACAGAGTTGAGGCCTCCCAGCAGTTGGTGGTTTTGATAGGTGCACACTAATGTCATCAGAGAAATTGTATTTTGGCACTGACTTGATTGAGTGTCGTGCTACACCCTGGCCCCCCACGTGCAGTCTGCTGAAGGGACACACAGCAGTCCTGTGCCCGGCTTATGGAGGAACTGGTCTAGAGAACCTACAGATAGTGTTGGTCCCTAGAAAGTCTCTTCAGAGAAGTTCCATTTCAAGTAAACAGCCGGCCTGGGAGATGGCTCCATAGTTAAAGGTGCTTGCTTGCAAAGCCTTCCAGTCCAGGTTCAGTTTCCCCAGTACTCACATAAAGCCATATGCATAAAATGGTACATGCATCTGGAGTTTGTTTGCAGTGGCCAGAGGCCCTAGCATGCCCATATTCCCTCCTTCCCATCGGCTCTCTCCCTCTCTCTTTCTGTGTTGCAAATAAATAAAAACATTTGTTAAAAAAGTAAGCTGGGCATGGTGGCGCATGTCTTTAATCCCAGTACTCGGGAGGCAGAGGTAGGAGGATCACCATGAGTTCAAGGCCACTTTGAGACTACACAGTCAATTCCAGGTCAGCCTGGACTAAAGTGAAGAAAAAAAAAAGTAAGCAGTTACCCAAGGGAAATGACTTGTCTACAAAAACAAAACAAAACAAGAATACAGTAGCCTGTCCACACCCAGTGCCCATCTTTCTTAAAACATGTAGAAACACCAGAGTGGGCAATCCTGGCCCCAGGGAACCCAGCAAGGACCAACCAGGCTCTGAGCACTTGGCTTTGGGCCACGTTAACATCCCTTGGCAGGAAGACTTGTGTCTGTTGGTAGGCTGGGTGTGGCTGGTCTCTATGTGTGCTAGATGCTTCTGGAGAGAACTTCATGGCTCAGTAGAAAACATTCCTGCTTTCTTTAAATTTGTAGTTTCATCTGCCTTCTTTGAAACTTTCCTAGTGATTCAGATTTGGCTTGAGCCACAGGCCGTCCCTGAGGAAATGAAGGCCTCTTGTATCCTTACATGTATGTGACCTCTTGCCTGCCAGGAATGAATCTTGGCTACCCCCACAGAAGTAAGCTCTAGCTCATCACTTCTTGTGTTTTTGCAGGCACAGTTTGCATGAAACCCCTCATCTGCTGGGGAGGTGACCCAAGGACTAAGCCCCATCCATGCCCAGTTTCCTGTGGGTAGTCTTGGGAGCATGGAGATTTGTGACCAAATTAATGAGGTAGGAGGTTCTTGCTCTGCCATACGTGTTCAAAACAAGTAGTCATCGAGGTCATTGTACCTCTGCCTTGATTGTCCCTTCTGTACATCGTATTCTCATAGCAGTAGTGACATTTAAACAGGTAGCAGGAAGGGGAGCACATTTTCTAGGGTAAGAATTGCTGAGTCTTGTGAACAGAAGAAAATGTTTTCTGTATCAAGGGCTGCCATTAGCCCTTTTAGTTCCTCATGTAATTGCAGGGTCCAGGGCCCTGGGCCTGATTTTATTGGCACACACTCTCAAGGCAAGGGGCTTGGTAGGCATGTATGGTCTGCATAATGGAGACCTGTGGGTGAAGAAAAAAGAAGGGGAGGCAGTTGCAGCCATAGGTGGACCTGGATGTGTTTACAACAGCAGGCTGCCTTGGAAACAAGTTAACCACCTTTCTAGCGCTGTCTTTAGAAGAGCAAGGTCTTATGTTCAGGAGTTGGTTGGTGGGTAAGAGCAAAGTATTGGAGACCATTCCTTTGTGCTGGCATCACCTGGGTCTGGGCAGGTGATGGCTGTGCCTCAGGTGCATCCCAGGCAGCATGCAGACTTAACAGCCACTCTCCTGCTTTGTAAACCGTCCTGATGGTACAAAACTCTTGTTCTTCTCCCAGCAGATATCTTTAAAATCATAAGATCTTTGTGGTTGATAAAGTAACTTGAAATGTTAGGCGTTTTATGTTTCCTTTATTTTAGAAACTGTCTCTGAAAGAAAATACCTTCAGCATGTAAAATCTGGAGGAATTTTATTCTAAAAAAGAATATTCCATTAGACCTTTCTTTATGATAGTCAGCAGTTTTTTCCTTTATCTTGAAACACTGGAGAGAGTCCTAGATTTTCCCTTCTCTTCTCTGGAATATTTCTATTTGGATATAATTTCTCAGCCTTTGGATTTTTATTTATTAAATTTTTTTTTTTTACTTTCTGGTTTTTCTTATTCTATACATCCTAGAAAAAAGAACAAATGACCCTATAAGCCCACAGAGCTCAAAGCACTAGCACCTTGCTTCGGATCAAGTTTAGGGTACAGGTCCTTTGAACAGAGCATATCATTAAGTTAGTTTATTCTGAGAGTTTAATTCAGGCAACCCTTTGGTAAGTTACTATCACTTGGACTCTGGTGATTTGGTGGAACTTGTATGTTATAATTTTTGGGGGGGGATAACATGTCTGGGCCCACCTTAATCAACTTTGTTCATGGGATTGCAGGGCAGGGTCCAGAGCTTTTTCATTAAAAAGAGAGAGAGAGATGATGATGAGTTTATTTAAGAGAATTCCAGTAGTCATTTGTGTGGGATTCAGTAAGGATCTGAAACTGTCAAGTCCAAGTTATCTTTGGATGCTGCTGCTGACAATAGGAAGTACAACTGCCCCCTCTCCCCTTATTTATATCAAGAAAGCCTCCTGGCAATGGCTAGGAAGTGAGAGAGGTGGAGGGAGACCTGAGCCCAAGGCCATGCCTGGCTAATAGCTGCTTCGCTCCCCTGCTTTTTTCAGAGTACATTTGCCAAGTTTCCAGATTCTGTTCCCCTCTCTGTGGACGTGGAGAAGTCAAAAGTCAGGGCATGAAGGAGAGCTGGCTGGGGGGGTGGAGGCAAGGGCAGGCTGCCGGGGACAGTCCCCTATGCAGGTGCAGACCTGATGGGGGGGGCACCAGTCTCCACCTCTTTTATTCATGATGAAATTGACCTACTTGCCTAAAATCATTGCTTTTCACAACTTGATTTTGCTTTGGCCTGGTTCCTTCTGGGAGAATGCTAGGAAGTGAAGCTGTCTGTATATGTTGAAGTTTGTAAGGGTTCAGGAACCCATGGCAGAAACACAAAGCTATTTATTACAGGTCTGTCTGTATTTTTTTTTTAAGTAGGCAGTTCTGTCTTTGTATATTTTAAGACAAATAATCACTTCACCTTTGGTGCCTTCCATGTGTCACATAAGCACTCTTGTCAATCATGGAATTAGAAAAAGAGATGTACATTTAGTTAAAACAAATAACACTATTTTTGTAACATGATTTTAGATTGTGTCCTTTTAATATTGCTTTCAAAAGTGCTGGTCTTGATGTCTGGGGCCATTTTCCTTTTAAATTTCATGTCTTAAAAAAAAAATCCTGGCTACTATCTCTTCTGTGTTGCCTCCTCCCCATATTTCACTTCTGCTGATTTAAAGTCTTGAGGCAGAGCCAGGCGTGGTGGCGCACGCCTTTAATCCCAGCACTTGGGAGGCAGAGGTAGGAGGATCCCTGTGAGTTCAAGCTCAGCCTGGGACTACACTGAGTTCCAGATCAGCCTGAGCTAAAGTGAGACCCTACCTTGGGATAAAAAAGAAAGTAATATGAGTCAGAAGATATTTCTGTGAAAAAAAAAGTCAATATAATTGCATTTGGCGCATTTAACCATTCGTTGCACTTGAAGAGCCTCTGCTCACCTCAGACAGAAGAAAGTGGTCCCATATTTTATAAGAGGATCAGCTGTGTTCTGACTTCCTACTTATATGGTGGAGTGCACTTAACCCTGTGGCCTGCTGCTGGTGAGGGTGTGGGCCCGGTGCTCCTCAGCCCAGCTGGACCTCAAGTTCCACTAGGATTTCAGGTAGGGTACGAAGGCCCTTGATGGGCTTGTGGGTGGCCAGAATGTCGTAGGTGCCCTGCTGTGAGGCACAAGATGACAGCAAGACCCAGGGTGACCTAGTAGACCCTTTTGTTTTTGCCGTCCTTCAGCACTGAATTGTGTTTGGTCAAACTAGCTGAGCCACTGTTGAGTGAAGGTACGAAATTGTAGCTCATTATTTTTGTTCTGAAGAGCCAGAACATGTAATGCTGTGTTAATAAAGGCAGGCCAGTCAGAAAGAATGGCCAACAACTTTGTGTTAGGATCAGCCATTGGCACTTTGTTCACCTAGCGGTACATTTGGAGACAATGTTCATAGTTTCACACTTGGCTAGTCTCAGATGTTTCCTCTATCTCTCATTTCTCTTAGACAGGGTCTTGGCACATAGCCCTGGTTGGCCTTGACCTTGTGGCAACCTCCAGTCTCTTCCTCCAAAGTGCTGGGATACAGATGGGGGGGGGGCATTCCAGGATGAAAGCCAGTGGGCACATCTTAGTTCATACTGTTGTCAAGGGCAGAACTCCCATCTTGGCCTCCCACCACAGGGTAGGCCTCCTTCAGCTCCCACTGGCTCTCAGGTTTAACCCTGTGCATGTGGAATGGTCTGGGGGCCTCAAAGCATTTGCTTTGCTGATGTGTCCCCAACAACAGACAAAGCCTCACGGCCCTCAGTCCCCTCTTTCTTTTGAAGGACCAATTTTTCATGGTACTTGTCTTGTTTTCATAGTGTTCAAATCTGTATTTTTGTATGTAGAGGGAAATAATTTTCTCAACACTAATCGCTAATAAATATTGTATTAAATTGTCATGAAAGGAGTTCTTGTTTAATAAATGGACATGTAAAAATACCTTGTCTCTGTTGTCTCACCTCCTTTGCCTCCAAAAGGCTATAACAGGATTGCTCTGTGGAGGTAGTATGACACCCCAATGTGTAGTCTGCCCTGTTTCCAAGCAGGGTAGAACACAGTCCCTTTGCACACTCAACCTTCAGACATGTTTTGAGAACACTATATATATAACAGTGAGGCAGAATGTCTTCCCTCCCATGAGCCTGGGCCCAGCACTGACCAGGGTCCTCCCAGCAGCAGCTGAAGTCCCTTGTACAACTAGTTTCCAAAGATGGCTCCCATGGAACGTGATCCTGATGTGTGAGACAGGGCCCTAGGCCAGCTATTTACCGTTTCCTTGACTACAGGAGCAGCAACAGAGGTCCAGTGCTGGTTACCTGTGCCCTAGCACCCAGTGCAGATAAGTGCCGCCTTGGTGCTGGAACCGAGCACTCTTGGGACTCAAAAGATGCCCCTCATTCATAGGAAGCACATGGGCACTGCACACTGTTTCTCTGGGTGGAAGAGGGCTTTGTAGTCACACATGCTCCAAGAAGGTAGTCTGTCTGGTTTAATCCATTATGGCTTTTTTTTTTTTTTTTTTTTTTTTTAGGGAAGGGATTCACATGCAAGAGAAGAATAAGGTTACAAATGCCCAAAACATCCCAGAACTCTGGCTCATTCATGGGGCCTCTTGGGTCATAAACAATGCCACTTGCTAAGCTGCTTCTGTATTAAAAAATTATTTTTAAAAAAGATACAAAAAACCTATTAGATACACAGTACAAGTCTTTAAGTGAACACATAAGGCCATCTCCTCTTTCATTTGGGGGAGGGGAGGGTCAGTGGATCTGCCCGGGCGTCCAGAGGAAACACCTTGTCCTCAGCAGGCCCAGAACTCTTGGCCTCCAGGAAGAGGGCTTGGCTGGGCCTGCCAGCCACTTGTGACTTGGTCACTGTCCACTGGCCCTGGTGAGCAAGTCTGTGGGCTCCTCTTGGAAGTGGTCTCAGACCCTGTGGTTTCCAGGGGTAAGATGTCAAACATGGACGTCAGGAACGGCAGGAGGCCAAAGTTAGGGTTCTTCCTGATTCACAACCAGAAGGGGGCTTTGGGAGCAAAGACTACTGGAGACTCAATGCAGGAATGGCATGAGCAGGAGCGTGCCATGCAGACAGGGACCCCTAGGTCTGGGGCTCACCCTGTCATGTTGTGTCTTGCTGTTGCAGGACTACCGGAAGAGTCTCAGTGAAGTACTGGCAGGAGCATCCCACGCAGAAGCGGACCATCAGGGTCTGTGGGGGAGGGGAGTGTCACCCTGTCATGGTTTCTGTCTCTGTTCTTGTTTGTGACACACACACACATGGCCCCACGCTACCACAGCACCGCAACATGACTTGGCTCCATATGCTGTGTCCCCTGCTTGGTTTTGATAGTGGGGTTAAAGGGCTCAAAATCTCTGTGACAGAAATGGGAGAAGGTAGGATATTCAAGATGCCCTATCGTGCATGGCAGTTCAACAGCACTAAGCCAACAGGGCCAGGTTTGGATGCCAGGCTCAGGTGCATCATCTTGAGGCCATGAGAGGCCTACTCTGCAGCCCCCTCTCACGTGGACACCCCCTGCACGCTCCCCGCAGGCCTGTCGGGAAGGTGCTGCCGGGCACAGGCGGGCCTTCAGTCAGAGTCGGAGTCGGAGTTCGAATTCTCTTCTGAAAGTAAAAGCACAGAGGACGCTGGCTTGAGGCTCGGGCAGCAGGGCTTGGAACACTGAGGAGGCGCTGGGCCCAGCCTCTCCCACAGCTGACTACCACCAGTGGCAAAGTGAGGGCACAGACAGGGTGGATGGGGCATTTCACCTTGTCTGAATGCCATTCCCAAGGATCCAGGGCCATTCTCACCTGAGGGTGTTGGGGTTGTACACCTAAATCCCCACTCCCCAACTGAGCAGGAAAAGGTGAGGGTAGTTACTTTCTTGTCCCCAAACTAAACTACACTGGAAAGCCAGCAGGCCTTTTTTTATAAAAAGCCATTTTACAGTTTCAACTGTTTATGTACATATACCTTTGTTTTATATTGCACTCATGCAGTTGACTCATTTTAAGGGTCTGTCAATGAGGTGATACAAAAGCTCCTGAAATCCCAAGGCTGAAGATTTTTCTGTAGAGCCTTCTGGAACCTCCCATCCAAGGAAAGCAAAGCACCACCATTCTTGTTTACCCATTACTGGTTGCTGTGTTGTTGTGTTTTTTGTTTTTGTTTTTGTTTTCCTTTGAGGTAGGGTTTCTCTTTAGTCCAGGCTGCCCTGGAATTCACTATGTGGTCAGGGTGGCCTGGAACTCACAGTGATCCTCCTACCTCTGCCTCTGGGATTAAAGGTGTGCGCCACCCCGCCCAGGTTTGGTTGCTGTTTTTGATGCTTGTTGCCTCCCTAAAATGCCTGTGGCTCCTAGACAATACTTGTGCTGTTGCCGGCTTGTGAAAGAGCTTAGAGCAGGGCCAGGAGAACAGTGGGGTTCCCCACGAGGGAGAAACCCTCTAATCTTCCCCTCACTTTTGAACCAGGACTGCACAGGTAAGACTAGAGTTCACTATATTCACATCTAACATATAGGCTAGGAATACTTTTATTGCAAAACCAACTGATTCAAGTCTATGTGTATTTCTCCAAATATTAAAAACAGAATGTTCAAAATGCATGTTTCTAAGGGCATTCACACAGACCATTGGGCTGGCTGCTTGAAATATGCTGCAGGTCCTAAAGGGCTGAGGACAATATCTAGAAGCAATTAACCTTATGTTTACACCAGAATGGGAGGATAGTGTTTTGTTTTCTTTCTGGAGTATCTGGGTTTTAGAGCTTCCCAAGGGAAGCTAGTGGTAACTAAACTCAACCAGCTGAATACTACCTTGGACATCTGGTACTCAATAGGAAAAATCTCAAGTCTAAGGCCAGGCCCCTGAGAGCTGCCTTGTTCAGTCACAGCACTGTGGCCTGCTTGTAGAGAAGGATCTTGGCCCAGATGCAAGTATCTGCTCACTATCCTGTGGTCCTCTCCTTCCACTGCCTGTATACTCCTCCACGTCTGTCAGGACCCAGCTCCCAGAATCATCTTCAGCAGTCCATCCTGGCTAGCACACAGGGGACCCAATCCTACCCATAGACCATTGTTTTGTTACAACTGTCATCCCACTTGGAGGCCTTCCCTGACATGTGCTCCTGCCCCCATCCACTGAGAGCCTGTACCCTGCTGTACCCAGCACCACTCTCCAGGGCCTCACTCCGATCTGGGCTGCTGAGGTCCCGAGTGCAGGCCTTAACCCGCCCATATACCCTAGTGCTCAACACCACGTGGCTTTAGCACGGTTATTAACATGAGGGCCAAGGAGGAGCAGGTGTCACCAGGCTGGGCTGAGTTTGGTACTAAGCCAAACATCCCACTGACTCAGTCGCAGAGTCTCCAAGCTGTCATCCAACAATTACATGGGCTAGTTTAAAGCCCCTACAAGGTAGCCGGAGGTGTGTGTGTAGGGGGGAACACAAGGAAATGGGAGATGGGGAATTGTCCCAGTCAGCACCTCTAGGTCAGGAAATCAGGAATTCTTGTTGCTTTCCTAAGCTATGATAAGGAAAGGCTGAAGGAGAGGCCACAAACCAGCTATGATACCTCCTGGGGAGGCTTTGCAAGGCCCCCGCCACATGTTCTGCCCTGCTCTGAGCACAAGCACAAGATGTGCTATTGTATGACTGTGTTGTCTCAAATGGAGAGCTTGCCTTCAAAATCTCAGCTGGTTTATTTTAAAATCAGAAACATGCCGGGTGTGGTGGCGCACGCCTTTAATCCCAGCACTCGGGAGGCAGAGGTAGGAGGATTGCCGAGAGTTCATGGCCACCCTGAGACTCCATAGTGAATTCCAGGTCAGCCTGGGCTAGAGTGAGACCCTACCTTGAAAAGACTAAAATAAAATCAGATAACAGGCCTGCTGGCCTTTCTGAGCTGGAAAGATAAGAGTCAGGAACCAGGATGCCTCTTGTACTTCCCCGGACGAAGAAGGCAAGCAATGTGGGATAGGATGCTTGTGCCTGTAATCCCACCAGTTGGGGGGCTTGAACTACATAGAGAGTTCCAGGCCGATCTGGGCTCCAGAATAAGACCCAATCTTGAAAACAAAAACAATTCAAGCAACCAACGAAAACCCAAGCCAAATAAGCCCATGCTTGCATGGGGGCTGTGTGAGGTAAGAGCTCAAGATCCAACAGGCAAGACAGAAGGAGAAACGGGCCAGGTGGGTGCTGCTGTGAGCTCCAGGTCTACAGGTGGTGCCCTGACATGGCTGGCTGCCCCGGGGACTCATCCGGTGGTTTTAGCAAGGCCAGAGGCATGAGTGTGACCTCAGCCTGTCCCTTCTGCAAAGCCTGAGGCTCTAGAGGAATGGCTATATTAGAGTTATGAGCCATATGATAGCTAAGCTGGAAAAACACTTCCTGGCCTTCCCACGTTTCAAACTAGCCAGGTGTCCCCAAAGCAGAACAGGGTCCCTACAGCTATCCTGAAGGTGATGAGCTTGGTTCCTAGGCAGAAACCCCATGGGGTGGCCACTCACCTTCTGTCCTGTGGGCTGTATTCTCATCTGCAGAGTCTCCTTGCTTGAGGAACTTGGCCACGTCATTAAAGATCAGGTAGAAGTCAATTGCAAACACGATGGTGGCAAAGAAGCCAAAAACCTATGGATATGCAGGGCACATTGGGGCAAGGTGGGCAGATGTATCGCCAGAAACTCGGGGTCCCTGGCCAAGGAGGGTGGGCATTGAGAAACCACCCTAGCCAGGACAGATGGCAGATAGAGCCCTTCTAAGTGATGGGTAATGGGAAGCTGGGCATCTCTCAGACCACTGGACAAAGCAAACCTCTACCAAGTGGACTCTACTGAGATCCACAGAGTCAAGGGCTGGGGTAGGGACAGGATCCGCTCAGGCCCCACTGTCAGTGGGTGTCCAGGACGGCATTTGGAGCCCGAGGACGGGAACACAGTTGGGTACCTCCTCTCAGGGGTGGGACAGCTGCTCACCCCAGCTGCTTTGTAAGCCCCATCGGAGTATTTAGCGACGGCAGTGATGGAGATGACGAAGTAGATGAGGGCTGCGGTGACGCAGCGCAGGAAGTCCTGGGAAAAGAGGGGCATGGCCATGCTGCTCTGAGCTCCCACAGTGGAGCATAGCGTGGGAGTGAGACACCCAGCCTAGCACCTGGGAAGTCCCTGTCCCCTGGCCACACCTGCACTCCCTGCAGCTGACACTGCAGTCTTCTGCCCCAGTGACACCTATCGTATGCACCACATGGCAGCCTGCTCTGTGGCTTGGCCCATTTGGCATAGACAAATTGGAAACTTGCACCTGTTTCCTTCTGTTCCCCCCTCACACACACACACACCAGGGAAACCTGGCCCTGAGCTTGGCCACACACTTGTGGCCAATCCATTCATAGTCTCGGTCTTTGCTTATCCATCCCTAAGATGGGGATGCAGAGGGCACAGTTCTCCCCAGGATGGGCCCAAGAATGATGGAGTTGTAAAGCCAAAGACCACGGTTCTAGCCTAGCCTTTGCTGCCTTTTCGCAAAGACGCATTTCATCCAACAAAAGCCAACGTAGGAGCTGCAGCATCCCCAGGTGATCAAACAAGGCCACAGTTGCCAAGTGGCTGAGGAGTGGGAAGCCCTGCAAGTCCTCAGTTAACCTGCATGGCTGGAAATGGCTTGAATTCCTGAGGGTAAGGTGCATTCCTTCAAGGCCTTGCTGGGAGCAACATCGCCACCTGGTGGTCAGAGGCCATCTTCAGGGTCCCAGCTTCACAGACCTGCCCGGGGAAGACTAGCATGGGGATGTGGGGAGGAGTCCTCGGCTACCACAGCCCTGCCAACTGCCAACTGCCCACCAGGGTCCAATTTCTCATACGGCCTCTCTGTAATAAATATGACGACAGGCAACCTTGGCTCCCCTGATCCTCACCATCATGGGCCAGCACAAGCCCTGCCACTTGTCATTCAGCTGCATGGCGTCAGCAAACAGGAAGTAGACGGCCAGCAGGAACTCCAGCAGAGGCACTGTGAGGAAGGCCGATGCGGAAGACACCACATAGCAGATGAAAGTGATGAATGACAGGCCCTGTGAGCGAGTGAGACAAGTCAGATCGTCTTACTGCCTCCAGTCCCGGACAGGGCTCCAAGTCCCAATCCCATGCACAGCCCCTGCTAGGACCCTTAGCTTGAACCCCAGCCTTCTTAGCAGGCTACCTCGAAGGACTGCGCTGCCCATTCCCCTACTGACTGTGGCATCGAACCAGTACCCACCAGGGGCAAGCCACAGCTAAACAGCAACTGCTTTCAAAACGTCACCTTTCAAAAAGTACCCACTACACACATAGCTCGGTTGTAGAGTGCCTGCCTAGCGTGCATGCAGTTCTGAGCTTGATCCCTAGCACTGCAGAACTAACAGTTTCAAAGCTGGTGTTCAGGGTCATCTGCGACTACATAGTTCGAGGCCAGCCTGGGCTACATAAAATCCTGTCTCAAGAAGGGAGCGGGGGGGCTGGAGAGATGGCTTAGCAGTTAAGGCGCTTGCCTGCATAGCCTAAGGACTCAAGGTTTGATTCTCCAGGTCTCACATTAGCCAGATGCATATTGTGGCACACGCATCTGGAGTTCATTTGCAATAGCCAGAGGCCCTGGCATGCCCATTCTCTCTCTCTCTCCCTCTGTCCCTCTGTATCTAATAAATAAATAAAACAATTAAATTTTTTTTCAAAAGGGTGTGGGTGTGGGGAGATGGCTCAGTGGGTACCATGCTTCCCACATAAGCGTGGGGACATGAGTTTAATCACTAGCCCCACGTAAAGCTGGACACAGTAGCACACGTAGGGTGAGATGGGAGGTCGGGACAGGAGAATCCCCAGAAACACGGGCCACTTAGCTTGGTATGCAGAGCAACGAACAAGCCCCTGCCTCAAATGAGGTGGCAGGCAAATAGTGGCATGCACACACCTGACTCACATACACAGAACACACTCAAAACACTACAAACAAACCGGGCATGGTGGCTCCCAGGCTGGGCCAGAGTGAGACCCTACCTCAAAAAAAAGAAGGAGGCCGGGCGTGGTGGCGCACACCTTTAATCCCAGCACTCAGGAGGCAGAGGTAGGAGGATTGCTGTGAGTTTGAGGCCACCCTGAGTCTCCATAGTGAATTCTAGGCCAGCCTGGGCTAGGGTAAGACCCTACCTCGAAAAACCACAAAAAAAAAAAAAAAAAAGAAGGAAAGGAAGCCGACGTCGTTGGTGGCGCACGCCTTTAATCCCAGAACTGGGAGGCAGAGATAGGAGGATCACCATGAGTTTGAGGCCATCCTGAGAATACAGAGTGAATTCCAGGTCAGCCTGGACTAGAGTGAGACCCTACCTCAAAAAAACCAAAACAAACAAACAAACAACAACAACAACAAAAATAAACCCTACCAAACTACAAACAACTGCTTCCTCATTTTAAAGGTCACACATATGGCTTGATGTGCAAAATGCTTGCTGCATGCAAGATCCCAAGTATGGATCCCCAGTACCCACGTAAAATGCTGGGTGTGGCGGTGAGAGCCTGTCATTTCAGAGCTGGAGAAGCAGAGACAGAAGGATCTCAGGCTTACCAGCAAGTCTAGCCAAATCAGCGAGTTCCAGGTTCAAGAGTCTGTCCCAAAGAATAAGGTGAACAGCAACTAAGGAAGACACTGTCGTTGACCTCTTGGCCTTCACACTCAGGTGCATGTGCACACACAAGCACCCATGTACGCAGGTATGTCCGTCCGCTCACATTCAAACATGCACGCACACCACACACATAAAGAAGTGACACCCAACACCTAAGATGTGCTTTTCATTTATAAATTCTGCCTGAAAAACAAAAAACCAAATCTTGAGTTTCAGTTATTGGTATACAAGCTGAAATGGTTTGCAATGAAAAATACTTATGTCTGCGTTTGTGAATACGTCAAAGCATAAAGAAGATCGATGGACACTTCAGTGACAAACGGCACAGCGTCAGCCACTGCACGGTCTAGGTGGTGGATGCATGGGTGTTGTTACAAATCTTCCGGCCCTTTTGTATATTTGTAAGCCTTGACAAGAAAAAGCGATCGGGAGGCTGAAGGTACCGGCGTCGGTAGAGTGCTTGCCTAGTCTGCACGGAGCCCTGAGTTTAATCCCCAGCAGTGCATGAACCAGGCCCAGTGCTGGTGCCAGAACTGCGGAGGTGGCAGAGGAGGATCAGAAGTTCCAGGTCATCCTCTGCTACATAACCAGTTTGGGGTCACCTTGGGATACATGAGATGCAGTCTCTAAAAGCAAACACTACCTAGGAGAGGGTACGTGAGCATCACACCAGGGCCCTGTGGCACCACTGGAACAGCATGAAAGGCGGGGCTAGCCACACACTGGGCCTACAAGAAGTCTGGTCAGCTGGGTGTGCTGACACACTCCTTTAATCTCAGCACTGAGGAGACTGCGGGAGGAGGGCTGCCATGAGATCCAGCCTGGGTTACAGAGTTAGAGTTCATTCCAGGTCAGCCGGGGCTATAGCAAGACCCTGCTTCCAAAAAGAAAGGGCTCACGTCTTTAATCTCACCAGAGGTAGGAAGATCAATGAAAGTTTGAGGCCAGCCAAGAACTACGCAGTGAATTCCAGGTCAGCCTGGGCTGGAGTGAGACCCTACCTCAAAAAAACAAGAAAAGGCGGGAGCGGGGGGATTGGGGAGATGGCTCAGCAGTGCTTGCCTGCAAAGCCTACCAAGCCAGCGTTCAATTCCCCAGTACCCATGTAAAGCCAGATGGACAAGGTGGTGTATCCGTCTGGCGTCTGGACTTGTTTAGTGCTTCTCTCTCTTGCTCAAATTAGCTAATTTAAAAAAAAAGAAAAAAGACGAGCCGGGCGTGGTGGCGCATGCCTTTAATCCCAGCACTCGGGAGGCAGAAGTAGGAGGATTGCTGAGAGTTCGAGGCCACCCTGAGACCACATAGTGAATTCCAGGTCAGCCTGGGCCAGAGTGAGACCCTACCTCAAAAAAGAAAAGAAAGAAAAGGAAAGAACGAAAGAAAGAAAGAAAGAAAGGCCTGCCACACCTACAAGAGTGTGGAGGATGCTGAGGCACTGGTTTGTCTTGTGGAGCATGTGAGAAGCCGGGAGAACCAAGCTGATGAGGATGTTGGTTCCTGCTACCCAGTGCCTGCTAATGTTTCTGAGGATCTCTTCTCTCACCACCCATATGCCAGTTGCCCCTTACAGCTGATCTTTAAAATAAGGACATCAGCGGCCCCTAGCTAACAGGTCCGAAAATGTGTACGCAGGGAACGGGAGGCCTTCCTCCCCCTCCCCCATCTGCTGTTACTGTGGCTGGGTCTGAGCCTGTCCACGGCTGATAGCCCCATGGGGACAATCCAGACGCATTGTGGCTGCTTCAGACAAACGAACTGCAAGGAACCCAGGGACTCCCACCCCTTCCCTGAATGTGGCCATGGAAATAGATGAGTGCCCCTTGGACATACAGGAAACAAAGGCTGAGGGGACCATCAGGTTGGGGCCACCAGACCATGACCACCCTTTCCCCAGATAGCTCCTACAGTACTTCCTTGCCAAAGGCTGCTCTTGTGTCCCTCCCCTTCCTCCCTTCATTCACCCTCCACCCAAGCCTCATACTGGGGATTCCCCCATCTTGATTCCTGTTTCCTCATTCCCCAGTTCCTGGAGACCATTTCCTCCCTTTCTGTCAACTTCCCCACTTACATGCACAGAAGTAGAGACATAAAGCCAAAGGCTGGAGAGAAGGCCCGGTGGTTAAGGCGCTTGCTGCAAAGCCTGACAACTTAGGTTCAATTCCCCAGTACCCACATAAAACCAGATATATACAAAGTAGCCAATGCTCAGGATTTCGTTACAGCAGCGAGAGGCCCTGGTGTGCCCATTCTCTCTCCCTCTTTCTCCTTTAACATTTTTATTTATTTATTTGCAAGAAAGAGGCAGATGAGAGAGAGAGAGAGAGAGAATGGGTGTGCCAGGGGCCTCCAGCCACTGCACACGTACTCCAGATGCATGCACCACCTTGAGCATCTGGCTTACGTGGGTACTGGGGAATTGAACCTGGGTCCTTGGGCTTTGCAAGCAAGAGCCTTAACTGCTAAGCGATCTCTCCAGCCCTGTTGTTTTTTCTTTTTTCTTTTTTTTTAAAGGAAGCCTAAGCAGGAGTGACCTGGGCTGCTCTCCTGCACCCTGCATGCCCATACTTTACCCTTATTTTCCTAGGCCTGGTTGCCTGACACTCAACTAGGCCACGGATGTCTTTTCTGCTCTAAGACATCCCCGACCCTCCTCCCTACCCATGAGGGTGGGGTGGGATTGGAGTCCCCTCAGTGGATGGTGGATTCAAGGTTTCCCACCCTGAGAGATCTCCAGGGTGACAGAAACTGAGGTGGCAGGCCTGGGAGTGGGGGCTCTGGTCTGCCTGGTGCCTGAGCTGGTGACCTTGGGGCTAAAACATCCGTGCCATGCAACCTGGGGTATAAGGAAGAAGTTCTGAGGCCGAAATCTTCCAACCTCATCCTCCCAGCCCTTCCACTTAGTCACCTGTCAAATCCTCTAAATGCTGCTATTGGCACGTTAGTTCGGCCCGCATTCCCAGTCCCTAAGCGGGAACAGGACCAGTATCAAGTTCCCGGGGATCTAAGCAACAAGTGGCTGCCACCCAAGGGCCGGCCCTTCCTTCCATTACCCATCTGCCTGTACACCACCCCCAATCTCCGGATACCCTAGGCCAGTCCCCGCCCCACTAGAAACAGTGCGGGAGGTACACCAGAGTCAGGAGGACAAAGAAAGGGACCGGCGAGGAGGAGGAAGGAGCGCAGCGAGGGCGGAAGGAGGGGGAGATGAAGTCACCCAGCTGGCTCGCTATCCAGTGGCGCCCGCGCCCATTCCCGGGGGGTGCGGGGTTGGCGGACCGTCCCCACTGGCTCTCCCGGCGCCGGGACACTGCCCGCGGCCGGGGGTCCTGGATGTCCGGCCGGGCAGGGGCGGCGGGGTGGTGGTGGGTGAAGCGGGACACCCGCGAGGGAGGCCGGAGAGGACACAGCGCCCGGGGTCACCCGGCGCTCGGACCCGGTTCTCATCCGAGTCCTCGGGCCTCTTCGCGGGCTGGAGAACGCGGGAAGACGCCCGACGTGGCGGGGAGCAAGAGGAGCGCGGCGCAGGGCCGCGGGCGGGGAGCCAAGGGGGTCGGGGGGCCCGGTGAGGGTCTCGGGGAACCCGGCGGGGATCTGGGGGGGTGCTCGACGGGATCTCGGGGGGTTGGTGCCCGGAGGGGGTCTCGGGGAGGGGTTCCCGGCGGGGATCTCGGGGGGTACCCGGAGGGGTTCTCGGAGTGCCTTGAAGGGATCTCAGAGGGATGCCCGGCGGGGTTCTCGGGGGTTTTCCCGGCGGGTTTCCCGGCGGGGATCTCGGGAGTCCGGTGGGGGTCTCTGGGGGTTGTCCGGCGGGTGTCTCGGAGGGGTGCCCGGCGGGGTCTTGGGGTCCCCGCGGGGGTCATGCACTCACCGACTCGGCCAGCAGGAGGCGGCCTTTGAGCGAGCAGAGGAAGGCGCGCGCGGGCAGCAGGGCGCGGAGCCCGGGCAGCGCCCCTCCACGCCGGGAGCCTGCGGCGGGTTCGGGGTCTGGCTCGGCCTCCGGGTCTGGGGGCCACATGACGGTGACGCTGGGCTGAGGCCTCCGGGCCTCTCACCCTGCGCCCAGGAGGGAAACGGAAACCAGGCTGTGCGGAAGGAGAAAAAGTAGAGTGTGGCTGGCTGGGCTCGGGGAGCATCCCCCCTCCCCGCTCCGCCCACCCCCCGCCCCCACTGTCCCCTCGGACTCTGCCCCGCCCATGCCCTCGCTCCCCGCCCCATCCCCACCTCACCCTTCTACTCTTTAGGACCCCGCCTCCGTCTCCGTCCCGCCCCCCTCGTCCATCCTCCCCCTTCCCCCGCCCCTTCGGACCCCACCCCCAGTGCCTCCCATCCCCGGACCCCTAATCTCCTCAGACACGGGCCCGCCCATTCCTCGCCTACCCCAGACCCCTGCCTCCCCGTGGGTGCACCCCTTCTCCCCTCACCGCTGTCCTGATCAGGCCGACCCCCATATTCCGTTCCTGAGAAGCCCGTCGGAGCGCCGCCCATCTGTCCCTGCCCGGGGGATAGCTGCCATTCTCCGTCCCGGAGCTGGACCTGGACTTCGGCCCTGCAGAGACCCCGGCTCGGACCGCCCCGTCAATGACCGCTCCATGCCCTCCTCCTCTCGGCTCGGCTCCGAGTTTCCCTCCCGCTTTTCCTGGCCACCCTCATGCCTCATGCGCCTAGAATCCAATATGACCACAACCGGTTACATTTCCACGGGCCCAGGGCCTCTTGCGAAGGACACTGTCACTCTGTGCCCGACTAGTCAGAGACCTGACGGTGGACCCTGACCTCCTGTACCCTCACTCACTACCAGCCCATCGCTGAAGCCCAGCTGCCTTTTGCCCCTCAAGTTTTGTCTAGTTTCTGCCTATTTCTTAGCACCATTGCATCCCACAGTCCTTCCCCTTAAACTGGTGTGAGTGGGGGCTCTTTAAGAAGCCTCTGCTGCTTCCTTGTCAGCCAGAGCCGCTTGAATCATCAATGCGGTCATTTCCACCACTCCCTCCCCCAAACAAAACAATCTCAGCTTTCCTTCTTGTACAGGGTCTGGTAGGGACAAGATATAAGCCTGCCAGTCCTCTCCAGCCTTGTCCCTACTGAGTATCACTGGCCTTGCAATTTTTTTTAATTTAAAATATTTTGTTTTTATTTATTAGATATATAGAGAAAGGCAGGTAGAGAGAGAGAGAGCGCGAATGGGCACACCAGGGCCTCTAGGCACTGCAGACATACTCCAGAACTCAAGACGCATGCTGTCACCCTGTGCATCTGGCTTACCTGGGTTCTTGGGAATTGAACCTGGGTTCTTAGGCTTTGCAGGCAAGTGTCTTAACTGCCGAACCATCTCTCCAGTCCCTTACATTTTTTTAAAAATTTGCGTGTGTGTGTGTGTGTGTGTGTGTGTGTGTGCATGCTTACACCAGACGCTTACATCACTTTTTGCATCCTGCTTACATGGGCAGTTTGGGAATTAAACCCAAGCTGACAGGCTTTGCGAGCGAGTTCCTTTAACTGCAGAACCATCTTCTTCTTCCTCTTTTTTTTTTTTTTTTTTTGGTTTTTCGAGGTAGGGTCTCACTCTAGCCCAGGCTGACCTGGAATCCACTATGTAGTCTTAAGGTGGCCTCGAACTCATGGCGGTCCTCCTACCTCTGCCTCCCGCGTGCTGGGATGAAAGGTGTGTGCCACCACGCCTGGCAGAACCATCTTCTTAGCTTCACTTCTCTATTTTTTTTTCCGAGGCAGGGTCTCACTCACAGCAATCTCCTGCCTCTGCCTCCCGAGTGGATCAACGCGTGGACTCGCACACGTAGCTGTTCAAGAACGAACTGTGCTCGCTCCTGCCACACGCTAGCTGTAGTACTGTAGTAGTCATTCCCTGCTGCTGGATGAACATCCAGAACAGACACTGTTTGGGGGAGGAACGGTGTTTATTTCAGTTTGAAGATGCAAAGGAAATTCCACAAATGGCAGAAGAAGCTAGCTCCTTTTCATAAATCCAAGCAGAGAGAGACACCAGCAGTCAGCAAACACCAAAAGACAACAAGCAGCAAAGACCTGGCTAGAGTTCACACCTCTCTGCAAAGTGCTACACCGGACTTCAGATTTGCTCCCAATCACACCTTTGGGCTGGACCCCAGGATCTGCCCCCAGTAACACCTCCTCCAGCCAGGTGGCTGGAGACCTAAGTTACGAGCTTTAATAAGACACCTGAGTCTATGGGGGACACACATTCAAACCACCACACCACGGCTGGAGAGATGGCTTAGCGGTTAAGGCGCTTGCCTGCAAAGCTCAAGGACTCATGTTCGACTCTCCAGAGCCCAAGTAAGCCAGATGCAAGCATATGCATACAAGAGGGTGCACACATCTGGAGTTGGATTGCAGTGGCTGGAGGCCCTGGCATGCCAATTCTTGCTCCCCCACCACCATCTCTGTCTTTCATAAAAATAATGCTTAAAAAAAAACCCAAAAACGAAAACCACCACACTAGCCCTTCTACCTTCTTGCCTGATGAAGACCTCTGGATTTCTCAGTGACCATACAGTGTCATTTCCTCAGGAAGCCTTCCCCAACATTCAGCTGTGCATTGAGAAGCAGAGTTAGAAACTCAGGATCTGGGGAAGCCCCTGGTGCTTTGTGACTTATCGGGGGAAACAAACAGGAAAGGAGTCAATCCTGAAAGAGTCCTCGTACTACATGACCGGTTGGCTTAGAGGACAGCCAAGAAAAGAACTGAGGTGAGAGGGGGGCTTGGATCACTGCTCAGGGCAGGACCCTGGTTGTTGAACTTTACTCACAGTTCCCCGGAAGGACAGGTGAGGCCACTAGACGAGGACCACTTCCAACCTGCCTGTGAAACACGGCTCTAAACTGGAACAATGATCAGGAGATGGGCCAAACTCGTAACTCTGGGTGGTGGAGACAGAACACCCCCTAGAGCACATCATCTGAACTGTCCCCCACAGGCTGCGGTTTTGAACACTGAGTCCTCAGCTTGTGGCACTATTTGGATGGCTATGGAGCTTTGAGAAGATGGGTCCTTGCTAGTAAAAATGGGTCACTAGGTGATAACTGCTCCTGGTTTAGGCCTATACTCTGCTTCCTGGTGATGCCAGCCCCACTGGGATGGACTGAAATCTCTCTGAAACCATGAGTCAAAACAAGCCTTTTTGGCCTGGCATGGTGATGCACACCTTTAATCCTAGCCCCTGGGAAGCAGAGGTAGGAGAATCACCTGGAGTTTGAGGCCAGCCTGCAGCTACAGAGTAGATCCCAGGCCAACCTGTGCTAGAGTGAAACCCTACCTTGGGAAAAATTAATAGACAGATAATCAATAAAGCAGCTTTTCCTCCCATAGGTTGCTGCTGTCAGCCGTTTAGGTCTTGACAATGCAAAAGCATGATTAGATATGCGGCACACAAATGAAGATAGCAATGGGATATTAGTACCTCACCCTGTATGCTCCCAAGTGCAGGAGAGTGTGCAGAACAATGCCAAGCTGTTGTGGCAGTTTCTTTTGTGCCCACATATGTGTGTGGATGCATGCATGCAGGTGAGCGTGTATGTGTGTGTAAGCCAGAGGATAACCTTTGGTGTTATTCCTCAGGTGCCATATACCTTTTTATTTTTAAAATATTTTAAAGAATTCTTTTTAATTTTAATTAATTTGAGAGAGAAAGATGCAGAGAGAGGGTAAAAGACAGGGTGGAGGGAGAGAACAGGCATGCCAGGGCCTACAGCCACTGCAAATGAACTCCAGATGCATGCACCACCTTGTGCATCTGGCTTATGTGGGTACTGGGGAATCAAACCTGGGTCCTTAAGCTTCATAGGCAAACACCTTAACTACAAAGTCATCTCTCCAGCCCTCATATAGCTTTTTTTTTGAGACTGAGTCTCACCTCAGCCTGGAACTTGCCAAGTAAGTGATTCTCTGCCTTTCCAGCTCTAGAATGACAACTACACTCAACCATGCCTAGTTTTGTTTGTTTTATGTGAGTTTTGGGGATCGAACTCAGGCTTTCACGACTACAAAGTAAACACTTACTGGCTGAGCTATATCCCCAGTCCATGTTGTGTCTTTTTTCTTGAAAAGTTAAATATAGATCTACTTTAGTATCCAGACTTTTCATTCTTTTCTCCTTTTTTTTTTCTTTTTTAGAAATTTAACCGGGAGACACCAACACACATGTCTATACAGTGACTTGTGTACTATAATAGTCACAGCAGCTCTATTTTTTTAAATATTTATTTATTTGCACAGAGTGAGAAGAGAGAAGGAGAGGAAGAATGGGCACGTCAGGATGTGTAGCCACTGCAAATGAACTCCAGATGTGTGTGCCACCTTATGCATCTGGCTTTATGTGGGTACTAGGAAGTCAAACCAGGGTCATTAGGCTTTGCAGGCAAGTGTCTTAACCACTGACCCATTTCTCCAGCCCCCAACTGGAAACTACCACACCAATCAACAGGTGTCGATTCGCACAATGGAATAGCACTCAGCCAGAAAAGGTAATGAACCCTTTATATGCAACAGTGTGGGTGCACTTTGAAATTATTATGTTGAATGAGGGAAGCAAGAATTAAGAGGACACATTCTCCTCCCCTCCACTTTTTTCACGTTTGTTTTCATTTATGTATGTTATAACAGGTTATACTCTTTTATCCCCTTGCCCCTGCTCCCGTTACCCTGGGGGCCCTCCTCAGTGGGGTTATTGTATCCACTGTGGGGTCCTTCACTGAAGCCTCTGTCAGTTCCTGTGGGATAGCATGGGGACCATGTCTCAGGATATGTCTACCCACTCCGTGGCTGTTTTTTCTGCCACCTCTTTTGTAATGTTCCTTGAGCCATGGCAGGCCTGTTGGCAGTCTAATTTAATGTAGAGCTCTCTGTAGCCTCTGGATTTCTGCTTTAGTAGGTTTTGATTGATAACCGTGTCTGTCACCATCACCCTGGAACTGGTTGTCAGGCTATCAGTAAGAGTAATATTCATGATGCCACTTCCTCTGCAATTTCTCCTGGGCCCTGGCCTGTGTGGTAGAGGTAGCATGTCTCTTTGCAAGCAGTTGGCTATGTTCTTGTCATATCAATGGATCTTAGTTCTCCTCCATTTTCTCTGCCATCTGTAAAATAAAGCAGATTATCCAACCAAGAGTGAGAGTAGCTTGGGCTAAAGGGGGTATGCAAAATTGTTTGATAGCCCATTCTTCTCCAGAGTGCGTGTATTCCCTCAATTTTAATGACATTCTAGAATAGGCAAAATTAACTGTTACTGACAGAAATCAGATCAGTAATTGCCTAGAGTGGATGGAGGAGAAAACTTCTGGAGGGGCTAGAAATGTTCAGTATATGTGCTGCTGAAATAAATTGTAGCACTTACCTTCTTGCTGCTGAGACAAAACACCTGACAGGAAGCAACTCTTGGGACAAAGGGTTTATTTTTGCTTATAGTTTCCAGGGGAAGTTTCAACATGGGAAGGGAAAATGGCAAGCACAGACATCAGGGCACCATATTTTGTCAATCAGCTGGAGGAAATGGCAAGAATGTACTAGCTATGTCTCCAAAGGGGACTGGATAATAAATTTCAAAGACCAGTCCCCAGTGACACACCTCTTCCAGTGAGGCTCCACCTCCCAATGGCTCCACTAGCTAAGGATCAAGTATAAGGCTAAGGGCTGAAGAGATTGCTTAGTGGTTAAGGACCTTGCCTGCAAAGCTTAAAGACTCAGGTTCTGTTCCCTAGAACCCATGTAAGCCAGATGCACATGGTGGCACATGCTTCTGGAGTCCATTTGCAGTGGCTAGAGGCCCTGGTGCACCCATTCTCTCTCATAAATAAGTAAATAAATAAAAATAAAACATTTAAAAAAGTATACCTTCAGAGCTGGAGAGATGACTTAGTGGTTAAGGCATTTGCCTGCAAAGCCAAAGGATCCAGGTTTGAGTCCCCAGGACCCACGTAAGCCAGATGTACAAGGTGGCACATGCATCTGGAATTTGTTTGCAGTGGCTGAAGGCCCTGGCCTGCCCATTCTCTCTCTCTCTTTATCTGTCTTCCTCTCTCTCCCTCCCTCTCCTTCTCTCTCTCTCTCAAATAAATAAAATAAAGTCTTTTTTTAAAAAGTACCCCTTCAAAAAAAAAAAAGTATGAGGCTAAATCACAAACACATGAGGCTATGGGTGACATTTTACATTGAAACCATCACACAAGCACTAGAAATGTTCTTTATTTTGATTGTAGTGTTGGCTATATGGGGACATACTTGTCAAAACATGTCAAACTGCAACCGGGCATGGTGGCACACACCTTTAATCCCAGAATTTGGGAGGCAGAAGTAGGAGGATCACTGTGAGTTCGAGGCCATCCCGAGACTACAAAGTGAATTACAGGTCAGCCTGGGCTAGAGTGAGACCCAACCCCCCCCCCAAAAAAGAAATTCCCATATCAAACTGCATATACATGGTTGTATCATATTTCATGTACATTATAACTCAATTTACAAAAGGAGTATCAAAGACAAAATAGTGTGACAAGAGTGGATGGGATGTCCACCCACCAGCAGGCTGAGAGCTCCCAGCCTCATCTCAGAGCTTGACACCAAAGAGACAACTGGGAACGTGGGCTATGGAATGAAGAAGAGGTGTTGATTCCTTCTCTGGGCTTCCATAAGGAAGATTTCCCCTTCTCCTTCCTTTGTTTATTTTATTCTCTGGGTTATAATGAAATTCTATCACACTACTTTGTGGGCTAAGTCACCCCATGAGGAGCCCCTTGTTGAAGTATTTCCTACTTACACAAGAGAATTCCTAGGTTCCTGACCTTGTTCTTTTCCATTTCCTTACTCTTGGACACTATAAAGTTTGTTTTGTATTTTCCCTGTCCTGGCTCTATACCCAGCTGTTTATCCTTGAAGCTCTAGTTTCGTTTTAATTTATTTTTTGTGAGACAAGGTCTCACGTAGCTCATGTTGACCTCACTGTGTAGCTGACGATGACCTTGAATTGATCCTCTTGCATCCATCTCCCAAGTTCTGGCTATGGGGAACTACCACACCCAACTTTGTGGGGTGCTAGGAATGAACTCAGGACTAGGCTATATCTTCAGCCCTCAGAATTCTAGTTCTTTCTTTTGAAACTGATGTTTGGAAACCAACCACTTCTCAGCCGTTTGCATTTGAGAATTTGCATTTCTCATTCTGAGTGGATCACACAGTTTTTCACGTGACTAAGAGCCACTTGTATTTTCCTTTCCGAGAACTGATTCTTCACAGCCCTGGTATGTTTTTTTGCTGATCCTTAAATATTGATAGACAAACTGAGCATGGTGTCCAGCCTGGTCTACACAGTGAGTTGAGGATGGCTAGGGCTTCCCAGTAAGTCCTGTCTCACTCAAGAGAACAAACAAAGGGCTGGAAAGATGGTTCAGTTGTCCTTGTCCTGCAAGCATGACAATCTGATTTCAGTCTACAGAACCCATGTGAAAATGTCAGGTATGGGGGCTAGAGAGATGGCTTAGTGATTAAGGTACTTACCTGCAAAGGCTAAGCACCCAGGTTCAATTGTCCAGGTCCCACGTAAGCCAGATGCACAAGGTGGTACATATGTCTAGAATTCGTTTGCATTGGCTGGAGGCCCTGGTGCACTCACTCTCTCTCTCTCTTTCTCTCTATCTCTTTTTTTCTTTCTGTCTCAAGTGAAAATAAATAAATTTTTAAAAAGCCAGGTATAGAGGCTCGTGTTTATAATCCCAGTACTGGGAAGGCAGAGACAGACAGATCCCTTGCAGCTTACTGGCAACCCAATTGGTGAACTCCAGGTCACTTAAGACCCTGTCCAGAAAGGATGAATGGATGGCTGGGGAGATAGTGGAGCAGCTACGGAAGCTTGCTTATGGGGGCTGGAGAAATTGCTCATTGGCACTTAAAGGTGAAAAAGTTAAAATTAAAGAAAACTTAAAGGCACTTGTTTGCAAAGCCTGATAGTCTGGGTTCAAGTCCCCAATGCCTGATGGTGCATGCATCTGAGTTTTGTTTGCAGAAGCAGTGGCAGAAGGATCTCACATGCTCATATTATTTTCATTCAGTTTCTTTTAGTTTTTCGAGGTAGGGTCTCACTAGCTCAGGCTGACCTGGAGTCACTGTGTAGTCTCAGGGTGGCCTTGAACTCACAGCGATCCTCCTACCTCTGCCTCCCAAGTGCTGGGATTAAAGGCGTGCGCCACCAAGCCTGGTTCTAGTTTCATTCATTTTTTCTCTCTCCTTATAAATAAATAAACACACACACACACAGTTTGTCCTCTCAGGTTAACCTCAAACTCATAGTGATCCTCCTACCTCAGCCTCCTAAGTGCTGGAAGTAAAGGCGAACACCACAATGCCTAGCATAAAAAAAAAAAAATAAACAAACAAACAAATAAATAAATAAAAAGAAGAAGAGGTTTGCTTGCAAGGCTTTGAACCTGAATTTGATTCCCCAGTATCCATGTACATCCAGATGTGCAAAGTGATGAATGTGTCTAGAGTTTCTCTTTCCTAAATTATTTATGTATTTTATATTTTTATACAGACTTTTAAGTTGGGACCACAAAACCTTTTGGTGTTATTGATCAGTTTTATTTTTACATTTTAATTTTTCATTGTCTATATTGTACATGGTACTATGTTACATAGACATTTTCGTACAGGTATATTGTATGTTGAGCATTGTTTGTTTTTGGACAGGTATCATGTAACCCAGATGGTTTCAAACTCCCGTGTAGCTAAAGCTGACCTTCTATTCCTGACCCTCCCGCCTCTGCCTCTGCGCGCTGGGGCGGCGGCGTGGGCTCCACATCCTGCTCTAGCTTTCACTTTTACCTGATCATTTCTGCATATGATTTTAATTCCTCCTTACATCTTTAGTGTTCATTTTGTTGATTTTCCCCCAACTTATAGATGTGAATGCATTATTTTAAAATTTTTCTTGTTTACTAGTGAAAGTGCTAAAAACTATAAATTTTTCTTTGAGTACTATTTTTAAATTTTTATTTTGTGTGTGTGTGTGTGTGTGTGTGCGCACGTGCGTGCGTACATGCATGAATGCCAGGGCCTCTTGCTGCTCCAAACAAACACAACATGCTTGGCACCACTTTTTGTGTGTGGCTTATGTGGGTGGCTCTGGAATTGAACCTAGGCCATCAGGCTTTAACTACTGAACCATCTTTCTAGCCCCAGTATTATTTTTTTGGCCTATCTCAAAAATATTTGTGTAGGGCTGGAGAGATGGCTTAGCGGTTAAGCCCTTGCCTGTGAAGCCTAAGGACCCCGGTTCGAGGCTCGACTCCCCAGGACCCACGTTAGCCAGACGCACAAGGGGGCACATGCGTCTGGAGTTCGTTTGCAGTGGCTGGAGGCCCTGGTGTGCCCATTCTCTCTCCCTCTCTCTCTCTGTCTCTCTCAAATAAATAAACAAAAATTACCAAAAAAAAATTAAAAAAAAATATTTGTGTAACTTTTATCTCTTTCAGATTATATTGTAATTTCACCTAGGAATACATCTTCAAATGTATTTAACATTGTAAGTGTTTATCCATTTTTTGTGGTTAATAGTGTAGTTTTCTCACCAATAAACTAAGGGTTGTTTTGCTTTATTAAGAGAAGAATTGTTGGGCTGAAGAGATGGCTTAGCGGTTAAGCACTTGCCTGTGAAAGCTAAGGACCCCGGTTCAAGGCTCGATTCCCCAGGATCCACGGTAGCCAGATGCACAAGATGGTGCATGCATCTGGAGTAAGTCTGCAGTTTGGCTGGAGGCCCTGGCGCACCCATTCTCTCTCTCTCTCTCCCTCTTTCTCTCTCTGTCTGTCACTCTCAAATAAATAAGTAAAAATAAACCAAAAAAAATTTTTTTTAAAAAGATAAGAATTGTAGGGCTGGAGAGATAGCTTAGTGGTTAAGGTACTTGCCTGTGAAGCCTAAGGACCCAGGTTCAATTCTCTAGGTGCCACATAAGCCAGATGCACACGGTGACAAATGCATCTGAAGCTCGTTTACAGTGGCTGGAGGCCATGGCTGCCCATTCTCTTTCCCTCTCTTTCTCTTCCTCTGTCATAAATAAATAACAATTGTGAAAAAGCAAAGTGCAACTCCCTTCATGCTAGTCACTTTGTGTTTCACTGCCAGCAGCCCAGCCCCCTGGTGTTAATGGCTCTGCCAGCCATCCTGGGTGGCTGCTCAATTCAGTGCCTTGGAGCTCTTCTACTAGCTAGGAAGCCCTTTCTACAGCTCTTCTGCCCCCTGCCTTTCTTCACCTTCCAGTGTTTCTCACCTTCTCAGCACTTTATCTCCCTTCACAGATTTCAGTGCTCTGCCTACCTCAGTTCTCAGCTCTTCCCGGTCTCTGCTCTCTGGAACTCTTCAGTTGTCTTCTAGCTGCGGGGTGTTCCAGACGCTGTGAGTTGTCTGTTCTTCAGGTCACCAGCTCAGCCTGCTCTACCATAAGGTCTGCAGTGGCAATAAAACCTATCAGATTATCTTTATTGGGATCTAGACTTAATCTCCTGGATAGCAGTACAGAGGGAAGCCCCTAGTCTGACCCAAGCAAAGAGAGGAAGGCTCTTATATAGCCTGTCTCAATGTGCAATGTCCTTTTTTCTAACACAAACTTTTTCCTTAGTCATACATGGATGCACAGGTATAGTGGTCCTGCATGTTCAGCTCTCATGGGTAGGTAAGATGCTATTCCTTGATCTGTGTGAGGCCTTGTGGGAGGTCTCCAGATCATTGAAAGCGTGTGTTCCCACCCCCCTCTTTCTGAGGTAGGGTCTTGTTTTAGTCCAGACTGACCTGGAATTCACTATGTAATTTCAGGTTGGCCTTGAACTCATAGCAATCCTTCTACCTCTGCCTCCTGAGTGGATTAAAGCATGCACCACCATGTCCAGCAAGAGAGAGTGTGCCCTTTAAGGGGTGGTGAAATCCTGACCCTTTCCTGCTCTCTTTGCTGCCTGATGAAGGAAATAGTTGTGTTCTATCACATGCTCCTTTCACAGGCTCTCACACAGGCCCAAAGCAACGAGCCATGGATTCATGCATCCAAAACTATTAGCCACAGAAACCTCTTTGTTCTTTATGAATTGATTAACCTAGACATTTTTCTATAGTGAAAGCTCACTAACATAATTTCTGCTTTTCTTATTGTTGTAGTTGCCTTCTCAGTGGTTGGATAAAGCACCCAACCCAAAGAAGCTGATGGGAGGTGGTAGTTTGAGTCAGGTGTCCTCCATAAACTTATGTGTTCTGAAGGCTTCATCCCCAGATGATGGCAATTGAGAATTGGAACTTTTGTTGAAGGTGTGTTGTTAAAGGAGGACTTATGGGTGTTATAGCCAGCTTCCCCTTGCCAGTGTTTGGCATACTCTCCTGCTGCTGTTGTCCACTTGATGTTGGCCAGGAGAGGAGGTGATGTCCAGCCATACCATGCTCTTCCCTGCAATCATGGAGCTTCCCCTTGAGTCTGTAAAGCCAAAATAAACCATTTCCTCCCGCAGGCTGCTTTTGGTCAGGTATTTTCTTTTTTTTTTTTTTTTAAATTTTTTATTTATTTATTTGAGAGCAACAGACACAGAGAGAAAGACAGATAGAGGGAGAGAGAGAGAATGGGCGCGCCAGGGCTTCCAGCCTCTGCAAACGAACTCCAGACGCGTGCGCCTCCTTGTGCATCTGGCTAACTTGGGATGGTCAGGTATTTTCTGATAGCAATGAGAAGGTAACTATAACAGTAAATTTAGAAACAGGAGTAGGACTATTGCTGCTAGCAACCTGGGTGTGTGGCTTTTGGCCTTTGGGAACTGATTTTCAGGAGGGATGTGGAAGGATTTGAAACCTTGGCCTAATACATGTCTTGCAGTGATGGATTCTTGTCAGAGTTTCAAGTCCTGAAATCAATGAGAACTATGGTCTGTGAGATTTGGCTTATGTGATGGTTAAATTGTCAACTTGATCTGTTTAGTAATCCACAAACATTCCTTCTGGTTGGGTATCTGAAGTTGCTTCCAGGAAGGATTAACTGAAGGAAGAAGTCCTTCCCTCAGGGTGAGCCCTTCCTCTAGAGTGGGCCGGCCCCTCTCACAGGGGGACTTGATATAAGGAAGCTCTGCCTTCTAGCATGGACTGAAGACCAGTGCAGACTGAAGACGAGCGTCAACTGAAAATCAGCGTGGACTGAAGATCAGCGGCTCCTCAGGAAGCCTCCAGACCTTCAGTGCCAGATCACAACTGCTGAGGCATCTGGGCATGTGCACTGAGCAGCCACTGGCTTCCTTGATTCTCAGGCCTGCCACTGGTATTGGACTATTGTAAACTAATCCAATAAATTCCCTTTTAACATAATTCATTCCATTGGTTCTGTTACTCCAGAGAACCCTGACTAATACAGTTTATAAGGGTGAGAAAGAACTTTGTAGGGGCTGCGCTAAATGCATTTTGTGTGTGAAGCTTGCTGTGTTCTGCCTGTCTGTGTTCTGAGAACTTGTGCAGTGTTGCATTTGGTAGAAATGGACAGGTGTGAGCCGATAAATATGGAACAGAGAGAAATGAAACCTCTGGGCTAAAACTGCTGCCTGTTCGGCTGCAATTGAGAGATTACAACTATTGAGATTGGGCCAGTTTATCTGTACTGGGACAGCAGGAAGGACGTGAATTCTTTTGAAAGTAAGGGGCCTGAGTGCTGAAGGAGTGCTCTGCTCTTCAAACACGGCTTTATTTATTCCTCCTGGATTAACAAGTTGGTTACCTACCTGGTACTATGGAGTATAACAAGTGAGGAAAGAGAGAGCCATTGGATTTGCAACATGGTTTTTTATTTATTTATTAGGGAGAGAGAGAGAATGGGTGCGTGAGGGCCTCCAGTCCCTGCAAACAAACTCTAGATGCATATGCTACCCTGTGCATCTGTTACATATGGGTACTGAGGAATTGAAGCTGGGTCCTTTGGTTTCACAGGCAAGTACCTTAGTTGCTAAGCCATCTCTCTTGCCCCTTGTTGTTTTTAAAACTATTTTATTTATTTATTTACTTACTTATCTGAGACAGAGAGGCAGAGAGAGAGAGAGAGAGAGAGACGGAGAGGCAGATAGGGAGAAAGAGAGACTAGGTGCACCAGGGCCTCTAGCTACTGCAAACAAACTCCAGATGCATGCACCACCTCGTGCATCTGGCTTATATGGATACTGGGGAATCAAACCTGGGTCCTTAGGCTGTGCAGGCAAACATCTTAAACACTAAGCCATCTCTCCAGCCCTACATGTCTTTTTTTTTTTTTTTAGCTTATTCTGTTTGGAGTTTTTGAACTTCTTGAATCTAGAAATTTATGTCTTTTTGTAATTTGAAGGGTGCTATCAGTTATCATTTTTTTTAAACAAGACGTTTGACTTGAAGGGAAAACTAGGATTCATTTTTTAGAGTAATTTATCCCTACTTAGAGACAAATTGCCCTACATGTAACAGCTACGTACAAAAAAGTTATAAAACTGTCCTTGGTTTTACAATGATAAATGAAAAACATTAAAATTCTCCAATCAAACAAGGTATGTAATGTTGTTTTGTGGGTTTTTTTTTTTTGTTGTTTCTTTTTTTGTTCAATGATAGCAAAATAACTTCCTGGAATCTAAAGATAAGAGCTGAAGGAGCATGCCACTAATATAGAAAGGGGGTATTTTCACAGAGCCATTTAGTTTAAAAAGAAAAAGAAAAGCACAATATGTTTGTACACACACACCAGTTACTTTATGTACAATAAAGAAATAGGGAAGGGGATAATGAAAGAATAGAGAAAACTATATTGTAGTAGTCAGGATGTGGTGGAACCACATTGCAGTTTTCTAATTGAGAACGCATTCTAGGTCTATAACAAAATCCTGGAGTGGGCTGGAGAGATGGCTTAGCGGTTAAGCGCTTGCCTGTGAAGCCTAAGGACCGGTTCGAGGCTCGGTTCCCCAGGTCCCACGTTAGCCAGATGCACAAGGGGGCGCACGTGTCTGGAGTTCGTTTGCAGAGGCTGGAAGCCCTGGCGCGCCCATTCTCTCTCTCTCCCTCTATCTGTCTTTCTCTCTGTGTCTGTCGCTCTCAAATAAATAAATCAAAAAAAAAAATTAAAAAAAAAATCCTGGAGTAAAGTAGGAGGATGCCTTTTTAGCAGACACCTCCTGTCTGTTGCTGGAACACATCAATTGTGTCTTCATCTTCCATGTCCAACTGTGCAGGTGTGTCTGTTTCATTGACTGGCTGCCCGTCAAATCGGAATCTGATCTGCCTCACTGACAAACCCTGTCGTTCACAGTAGGCTTTCATTAGTTTACTAAGTGGTGTATGCCTCTTAATCTTAAACTGCACCACAGAACCATCCTGCCCTGCAGCCTTCAAGTTAATATGATCGTTGTTCTCAGTCTTTATTCCTTCCTTGGGTTTCTCGTTGGCCATGGCGAGCGACGGAGTCTCCTCAACTGCCACTTTACAAAAGAGGTACCAGGTCCGCACCCAAGGACCACCCAAGCAGCACCCCGAGCAGGGCGGCAGGAGAAGGAGGCGGCAGCGCTCCACTAGGGAGAGGGTGCCCGCATGCCGTGCGCTCCCTCCCCCACCCTGGGGGGGCCTCAGTTATCATTTTGTTGTTTGTTTTTTCAAGGTAGGGTCACTCTGTAGCCCAGGCTGACCTTGAATTCACTATGTAGCCTCAGGGTGACCTTGAACTCACAACAATCCTCCTGCCCCTGCCTCCTGAGTGCAGGGCTTACCCAGGTCACTAATCTTTTTTTTTTTTTTCCTTTCTGAGAATTTAACAATGAAAAACATGTATTTCAGTAACATACAACAGGCTAGAAAAGGAGAACTGTTATTTGTAAGTGGATGCATATATATAATTTATCTTTTTTAGATGCCCATTTTTTTTTCTCTGAGACTATTAATCACAAAATAATAAGCTCTACAACATTTAACAAGCAACATGATTTAGTTTGCATGCATTCTAGGTTGGAAGACATCTGTGCAAAGTCACTGTACTTCAGATTTTTGTTGTAAAATCCATCTTCATGAAGAAATAGAACTTTAAATGTTAGATTGTATATCAGTCAAATGCATAGTTTAATCCACCAAATAAAATTTATCAACATGACAAAGTTTTCCTTTTATTAAGCTCATTAATATTGTTTTGGTTATTTGTTGAAATGTAGTCTTCCCACTCTTTCATAAAACATAGTAACAATTGTCTTTAAAGTTTGTATTTTTTTCCTTTGTACTCATCCAAACAAATTTTAAAGAAAAGTGATAAGGACACCTTACTTTTCTCTTTAAGTGCACTCATTTCAGAGGACAAAACTTTACACAAAAAACTAAGAGGAAAAAAATAATTGAATAATTGCATTCACTATTTATGGCTAACAAGAGGTACAAATTTCCAGTTGAAACTCAATTTTGTCTTTAAAAAGTATTTTATTTATTTATTTATTTGAGAGAGAGAGAGAGAGAGGAGGGAGAGAATGGGTGCACCAGGGCCTCCAGCCACTGCAAATGAACTTCAAATGCTTGTGTCCCCTTGTGTATGTGGCTTACGTGGGTCCTTGAGAATCGAACCCAGATCCTTTGGCTTTGCAGGCAAACACCTTAATCACTAAGCCATCTCTCCATCCTAACTTTGTCTTTTCTAAGATAGGTCACTTAGAGGTGGAAGGCAAATAAATGAGTTTCCTTTAAGTACACAATATATAAGTATATAAACAATAATAGTTGTCATGGTTATTCTTTCTTACCCACTAAAAATACCCTGATAATTCATATAGCTTTGTAAACAAAACTTTATAAATGCATGATGAATATTAAGATGCTGGTACCAAAACACTGGGCTTGATGGGACATGAATGCTGTAGTTGATGGGATTATTTTTGGTACCTTGGCTTTTGATGTTTTACTCTGATGTTCAAGAAGATCGTATATGATTTCATTTTATCCACTAGGCTAGTCTACAAGTAGAAAATTTATAGGGGTGGGACTGGAGAGCTGGCTTAGTGGTTAAGGTGTTTGCCTGAAAAGCCAAAGGACCCGGGTTCAATTCCCCAAGACCCACGTAAGCCAGATGCACAAGGGGCACATATGTCTGAAGTTTGTTTGCAGTGGCTAGAGACCCTGGCATGCCCATTCTCTCTCTTTGTCTATGTCTCTCTGCTTGCAAATAAATAAATAATTTTTAAAAAGAAAAAATTATAGGGGTGAAGAAAATTCCAAGTTATATGTGAATACACAAATGGCTTTATATAATACATATATACAGCCACTAAAATAGTTATACATAGTTAATACAATCTAAAATCCTTCAACTCCTGCTTACAGGAGTCTTTTTTAGTCTTTTTCAATGATGATACAACTTATTGGCTTAAAAGTAAAACTTCTTGATAATACATACTGTATTAAAAATAACATACCAACAAGAATCTAAAAAGTAAAATAAACGTAACAAATATTAAGGTCTGGTAAAAAAGATTCAAGTCACTGAAATTTCACCTTATACTTGGTAATTTTTTGCTTCTACCCAGGATCAATTTTAGTTCGGCACGAGTGCTTTATTAATAGTTACTTCTTATGATGATTATTTTTATTGAGCTTTCAAATTTGAAATACTTGTGATCCAAATATATGTACTTATGACTCAAGAAAAATGAGAAGCTGTATAATCAATATGGGCTTTTCCTACCAGTTTCTTTCCAATCCACTTCTTTTTACACTCAGCATTCCATTTCTATCACGTTATCCAGATTGTGTCTTCTGGAGTGCGCAGTGACAGAACCTAAATCTCAAATGCTGTTTTGAAGAGGTGTGGAGTAAATGATTTTGGCAATCTGGAGGACAGCTGCATGCATTGTGTACTGAAGTATAACAGTGCCAAATCCCTTATTAAAAAAAAAAAAACCAAGCACCCCTTCCTCCTGTCTTACGGTATTGATACAGTCTCTCATTCCCTCGTACTGTATATTAATTGGAAGCCCTTCACAGCCAAGGTCTGTATAGTCAATTACTGCGCATGTTTCTTGACTGTGAAGGCGAAGCAACACTGTTCATGCATCAAGTCTAAAGTCAGAGCACAGGCTGTCCCCAAAGTTAGCAGTCGGTTCTGGAAAATAAGCATGCAGCGTACTCTGCATGGGGCTAGTGCCCTCCGGAAGGTGGCTATTCTCAGTCTTTCCCTTGAGAATAAACAGGACCAGCTTCCGGATGACCGAGATGATGATGTAATGAACTCCAAGCAGCACTGTGGGGAAGATCAAGGAAAGCAGCGGGAGGAGTCCCTTGCTGTAGTCACGCCCAAGCCTGTCACTCACTCTTCCAGTTCCTTCTTTAATCCATTCCAGTATGCCAGCATTGTCTCGGATTATCTCACTCTACTGTTTCAATCAGACTTGCTGGATAAAAAGGCATTGCCACAATATAAGTTAGGGATTTATTTCTGTAGAAGATGTTCACCTATTTGTTTACGATTCCATTTGTGGGAAACCTCCCTTGGTAAAGGTGTGAATTCACTAATTATGCCTTCGGCTCTGAGTGTGACTCTGTGGACAACAAGTGTATTTCCCAGTCCTTTCCATAGTGCTTGTGGCCCCTGAGTTTTGTTGAAGCTGTACATAATGTTGCTAACTGTCAACAGGGTCAGATGGTAATGCCAAGGGTGGTAATTAACCTGACCTTGGGGCCCCGGGACAATGCAAGGGTGGACCAGAACATTTTCTGTAAAGAGACTTGCAAGTCCAGTACCAAATCCCAGCAAACCCATTCAACTGTTGGCTGCTCTGGCCTGTGCAGTCACGACAGCACGCTGCAGGGTGGCTGCTTCCCGTCCTGGTGCAGGCTGTGGCTGCTGTAGATGTCCGGGGAGTTGTCACCCAGTGACCCAATCCCTAGCCCCAGCCAAAGCTGGCTCGTCCCTGGCGCCTCCCGGGTAGCCCAGGCCCATTGAACCTACAGGCATGCCATGGATGCCTCTTGGCCAGCGAAGGGGCCGCAGCCCAGCCCTGAGCCCACTGCCCTCAACCCTCCAGGCCGCCCAGGGTCCCTTCAGCTTCCCCTCTGCAGCTACCCTGGCGTTGCTGGGCTCTGACACCTGGAAATAACCAATTTTTTTTTTTTTTGGTTGGTTGAGGTAGGGTCTCACTCTGGCTCAGGCTGACCTGGAATTCACTATGTCGTCTCAGGGTGGCCTTGAACTCATGGCAATCCTCCTACCTCTGCCTCCCAAGTGCTGGGATTAAAGGCATGCGCCACCACACCCGGCAAAGAAAACTTTTGTATTTTCTCCTCTCCTGAGAGTTCAATGACATAAACATGAAGCTCTTTGTCATTGTGCCTAAGGCCCCTAAAGCTTTGTTCATTTCTTTCAGTCTTTCTCCTTTCTGTTATTGTGAATAGATAATTCCTATTGGTCTTTGTCAGGGTCTCAATGCTTCTACTGATTCCCCCCCCCTCCCTGGGGTGGTTTGAATTAGGTGTCCCCCATAAACTCATGTGTTCAGAATGCTAGGTCCCCAGCTAGTGGCAACTTGGGAATTGGGAGTCTTGCTTGAAGAAGTGTATTGTTGGGGGCCGGCTTATTCACCTGGCCTAGGACGGTGAGACTACCTCCTGGTATGGTAACTGAGGATACATTTGAGCTAAGGGAGAAGATCACCTCCCTAAGCCACATCTTTGCACACCACCTAAGGGCTCCCCTCACAGGAGAGTTCCCTCCCCCAAGGGAGTTGATATAAAAGCCTTTCCCAGAGGCCCTCCATCGCTCTTGGGCCCTTTCTTAAAATAAGGTTCCCGTTCGTGTGTGCTTGCTTTCCCCCCACTGACCCACTCCTTTCCTTTCTGTCCAAACTTTCCGTGTTCCCATTTCCTCCCCCATCAGTGCTCTCCAGCTGATATAAAATAAACTCCTCTGTGACAAGAAGAGATATGCTCTGAGCTTGATCTGCAGGTCTCTGAGAAATCAAGCTGGAGCTGAGCTGGAAGCCTCCTCCCTGTTGACTAGCTATCATGATGCTGAAAAGACCTATGCAGCCTGTTGGGGGAGAAAAGTCATCAATGATGTGAACCAGCAGTGGACCCTGCAAGGTTGATGGTTGGCCAGCCAGGTCAAATTTACCAAATGGTGCAATGGTGGTATGTCTGTCATGGGGGAAACCAACTGCTCTCTGATTGGACTTAAGGCCCACTCCACAGGAGGGAATTCTTGCATGTTGCTGAAAATCCTAATGAAAAGTCTATGGCTTGGGAGATCATAAGCCCTAGGGGGAAAGCTACTATCGTCATCTGGCTAAATGGATATGTTTTTATTTATTTATTTATTTTGGTGGTTGTGTTTGGTTTTTTGAGGTAGGGTCTCACTCTAGCTCAGGCTGACCTAGAATTCACTCTGTAGTCTCAGGGTGGCCTTGAACTCACTGTGATCCTCCTACCTCTGTCTCCTGAGTGCTGGGATTAAAGGCATGTGCTACCACACCTGGATCTAAATGGATAGATTATGCCCACAAAACTGCCTTCCTAAATACTTATGTTTATGCCCATATATTGATGATACTTTCACTTTGGGTTAGAGAAGCTTCTCTTTTCAAGCCTAGGATAGATTTATTTATTTATTTGTTTTAGAGAGAGAGAGGGAGTGAGAAAGAATTGGCATGCCAGGGCCTCAGCCAATGAAATCAAACTCCAGTGGGCATGTGCGACCTTGTGCTTGCCTCACCTTTGTGCGTCTGGCTTACATGGGATCTGGAGAGTCGAACATGAGTTCTTAGGCTTTGTAGACAAGTGCCTTAACCACTAAGCAACCTCTCCAGCCCAGGCTTCTCTTTTTAGAGGGCAGTGATAACTGGGGTGACTCAAAACTCACCTAAAAGCTGGGTGTGGTGGTGCATGCCTTTAATCCTAGCACTCGGGAGGCAGGGGTAGGATGATTGCTGTGAGTTCAAGGCCACCCTGAGACTACATAGTGAATCTAGGTCAGTCTGGGCTAGAGCGAGACCCTTCCTCAGAAAACAAAAACCAAACAAAACAAAACAAAAACTCACCAAAGTGCTAAAAAGTGACAGCGGAGTGTTCAGCACTTAATGAGACAACATCTCTATCACACCTTCCAGAGATCAGAGCACTTTGTGGAAGAGATGGCAGGAGGAAAAAATAGAAGAGACAAAGGAAGGGGAGGAATGCTTACAATACTGTTTTCCAGACACAAAGTGGCGTTGATGTTCATGACCTCACAGTGGCTGATGCTGCCTACACAAGACCTGCATAACAGGGGGAAAAAATGATGACAGCAGGGTGTGATGGTGCACATCGTTAATCCCAGCACTTGGGGAGGCAGAAGTAGGAAGATCACTATGAATTTGAGGCCACTTTGAAACTATGAATTCCAGGTCAGTCTGGGCTAGAGTGAGACCCTACCTCAAAAAAAAAAAAAAAAAAAAAAAAAAAAAAGATAATGATGACATGAAACTAGAAGAGAGGGGCTGTAGAGATGGCTCAGCCATTAAAGGCATTTGCTTACAAAGCCTGAGTTCAATTTTCTCATACCCACATAAAGCCTGATGCATGAAGTGGTGCATATGTCTGGAGTTTGTTTGCAATATCAGGAAACCCTGAAATGCCTATAGTCACTGTCTTATCTCTCTGCCTTGCTCTCAATGAATTTTAAAAATTACTTTTAAAGATAGAAGAGATGGGCTGGAGGGATGGATTAGCAGTTAAGGCATTTGCCTGCAAAGCCAAAGGACCCTGGCTCAATTCCCCAGTACCCACATTAGCCAGATGCACAAGGGGATGCACGCATCTGGAGTATGTTTGCAGTGGCTGGAGGCCCTGGTATACCCATTCTCTCTCTTTCTTTGTCAAATAAATAAATAAATAAATAAATAAAAGAGACTAGTTGGGAAAAAGGTATTCAATGGAGGCCAAAGGGAAGGTAGAGGGAGGGGATTATGATCCTGGCATATTGTTTATATTTATGAAAATTGTCAACAAAATATTCTATTAAAAAAACAGAAAGGCATGGTCTTAGAGCCTGTTTCAAATCCTAACAGTCTTCTAGTTTATTAGCTTTTACCTGTTATTTCCATTATGCTATTAAATATATTCAGTGAGTTTTAAAAATATTTATTTGATACAGAGAGAGAGAAGGAGAGATTACGAGAGAGAGGGAGCAAGAGAAAGAATAGGCATACCAGGGTCTTCTACCTCTGCAAACAAACTCCAGGCATATGTACCACTTTGTGCATTTGGCTTTATGTGGATACTGAGGAATCTAACCGGGGCCTGCAGGCTTTGTCAGCAAGTACCTTTAACCACTTAGCCATCTCTCCAACCCCGTTCAATGAATTTATGTTTTAGTTACTATGTTTAGTCCTAAAATACTGATATCTAATTTTTCTCTCCTTGCTAAAATTTAAAATCACTATACAGCTTCTAGGGTTTTTTTTTCTTTATACCTTCTCCCCTTCCTCTTCCTCATTACAAGCCACCAAAACAAACAAACAAACAAACAAACAAACAAACAGCACACAACTAGATAAAATAGACAAACGCCAAGGGAAATCCTATAACCCCAGCCCCTTACATATGGCTAATGGCCACAAAAGAAAAGAAACTGATGGCTTTAAATTCAAACCACTGGTTGTTGCCCTGTTGAAATTAAGTCCTCACCAGTTTAAAACATAACTAAAATCTTAAAAAGGGATGTCTTAAAATGTTAATAAAAATTAAAAAAAAAAAAAAGGGATGTCTTTCCATGTTTCGTGTTGTCATGTCTAATGTTGGCCGACCATGTCATGTCATGTCATGTCATGTGTTCTATGTTTCAAGTAGTCTGTCTCTATGTATGACTAAATTCATGGTCATTAAATGTTCTAATGCTCAGATACTTTAAGATGATGTTAAATTATATTTCTTACTTTAAGTTCTAAGGCTTTCTGATAAGGATGCCTGTCTTCAGATTTCTAATAATCGTGATGCTGATCTATTTACTTCTCTATCAATTGATGATAAGTCAACTGGATGAAGTTTTTCTTAATTGTCCTATAAAAGTGATTAAAGTTTCATAAAAAATGAGATGAGTGTTGCAGCCAGATTTTCACTGCTGGTAGAAATCACCCAACCAAGAGCAGCTTGTAGGGAAAAAAAAGAGGTTTACAGTAGCAAGGGCCAGTAAGCTAGAAAAGAGATATAAAGGGAAGAGAAAGGAAAGGAGGGGAGTATTTAATAGAATGGTATTGTGTATATGTAAGTAGAAGAATAGATTAGTGAGAATAGACTAGTGGGGGTGAAAAGGCCCAAAGTGAGGTCAGGGAAAGAGATTGAGTAAAGGAAAGGTGGAGGGAGAGCTAATCAAAATCTAAGAGGATATAAATAAATCATATGGAAATCCACTTTTTTGGACAATAGAACACTCAGAAGCCATAGATTGTTGCTAGAAAATTTTCAGTGCCAGGGATGGGATACTGTCCAGTGAGTTGTTGGCTAGGGAGGTCCCTGATGCCCCCAAAACATTATAGGCCATTGCCAAGGCCCTTTGTTTCCCCCAGTAATAGATGGTAAGACCCTATTGCTGAAGACTCCACATACTTGGGCTGCAAAGCCACTGAGAAATCCTGCTGGAACTGAGCTGATAACCTCCTCCATGTAGACCAGCTGACAGAAAGCTGGAAGAAGCCATTCTGCATTCAGTTTAATGGGAGAGAGAAAAATCACCAGTGAAGATACTCAACAGTGGACACTGCAGCCTTATATTTGGCAAGCCAGGCCAAATGAGCCAATGGGTGCAATAGTGGCATGTCTGTCATGGTGGAAACCAACTGCCCTCTAATTGGACTGGAGGCCCGCTCCATGGGAGGGAATACATCCCTGATACTGGAAACTTAAAATAGGGGTAGTCATGAGTCCTAGGGTGTAACATCTGCTGCTGTCTGGCTAAATGTATATACTATGCTTATCAAACTGCCCAGTAAGCACTTCTCTTAATGGTCATACCCTTGTATTAATGCTACTCTCACTTTTGGTAAAGAATCTTCTCTTTTCAGATGGCAGTGACCTTGGAATGATTCAGAAGGCATCATGGTGCTGGAAAGAAGTGACAGGAGTGCTCAGTACTCCTTCCAAGTATACCTTCCAAGGCTCAGGGTCTATTGCAGAAGAGGTGGCAAAAAAATGTAAGAGCCAAAGGAATGGTAGGACTCTTTACAACATGCTCCCCCCATCCCCCAGACACAAAAAGGCCTGGATATCCATGACCTCACAGTGCCTGACACTACCTACACAAGACCATCATAATAGGAGGAAACGATCATGCCATCAAAATAAAAGAGAGACTGATTGAGAGGGGATATTATGGACAATGGAGTTTCAAAGGGGAAAGTGGGGGGGAAGGAGGGTATTACCATGGAATATTTTTTATAATCATGGAAGTTGTTATTAAAAAAATTGAAGAAAAAAAAGATGTTTATTTTGGCTTACAGGCTCAAGGGGGAAAGGGAAAATGATGGCCTGAGCAGAGGGTGGATATCACCCCCTGGCCAACATAAGGTGGACAACAGGAACAGGGGAGTGTGCCAAACACTGGCATGGGGAAACTGGCAATAACACCCATAAGACCACCCCCAACAATACACTGCCTCCAGGAGGCTTTGATTTCCTATTGCCATCAGCTGGGGAACCTAGAACCCATAACACCTAAGTTTATGTGGGACACCTGAATCAAACCACCACATTCTGCCCCTGGCTCCCATAAACTGATAACCATACATTAAATAAAATGCAAGTGCATTCATCCAACTTTAAAAGTCCCCATAGTTTTTATCAATTCCAATGATGTTCATACATCCCAATAGTCCAAGATCTTCTAACTGAGCCATAATACCAAAAAAAAAAAAAAAAAAAAATTCCCCCCAAACCCATAATGGCACAGAATAAACATTCACACTGCAATATATATATATAGCATTGGGCATAGCAAAGTAATATTCAATCAATACAAGATTTAAAATGACCGGGGAAAACATCAAACTCTAACTTCAAGTCCAACAATTCTAGCCAGTGACAAATTTCCAAGCCCCATAATTCTAACCAGCAACAAGTCTCTGGCCTTCCAATTCCACTCCTCCAGCTAGGCCACTCAGTCCTGGAAAACTTTATCCGGTGCCAGCAGCTCCTCGGCAGCCATCTCATGGTCCCGGCATCTCCACTGGGTCTCCATTGCAATCCATGGTTCCTCCTCATGGCCCCATGCGGTCTCCATGCAGGCAACCAGCAAACCCACTTCACACTGCCCATGGCCATTTCCAAAACACAAGACCATGTTGAAAACTCAATGACCCTCTCTTTCCTGCATTTCTTATATTCCATAATACCAGGTAGGGTGCCAATTTGTCAACCCAGGGGGAATAAAGCAGACTTTGAAGAACAGGACACTCCATGAGCACCGAGGCCCCTTCAAAAAGAGTCTACATTTTTCCTGCTGCCCCAACACAGGTCAGCTGGCCCAACTCAAAAATTGTAATCTCTCTCAATTGCAGCTGAATGGGCAGCAGCTCACCCAAAGATTTTTCTTTCTGTGCCATATCCCTCTGCACACACCAGTTCATTTCTACGCAAAGCAACCCTGCACAACTTCTGAGGACACGGGGATAACAGCAAGATTTTCACACAAACTTCCTTTATCCCAATCTAACCAAAGCTCTTTCTTACCCTCATAAGCCAAACTTCACAATCCATAGTTCTTACTCCATTGAGGTCTTTCAACTCTGACCAGAATAGTCCATCAAGCTGTACTTACAGCACTGCATGGCATCTCTTAGGCCAAGGTTTCAAATCCTTCTACATTCGTCTTGAAAATCAGCTCCAAAAGATCAAAGCCACACAGGTGTCTAACAGCAATCCCACTCCTTGGTACCACTTTACTGTTGCAGTCAGGTTTTCATTGTTGATAGAAATCACCCAACCAAGAGCAGCTTGTGGGGGCAGGGGAAAGAGGGTTTTTTTGGTTTACAGGCTCAATGAGGAGGTTCCATGATGGCAGGGAAAATGATGGCATGAGCAGAGGGTGGACATCACTCCCTGACCAACATAAAGTGGACAATAGCAACATGGGAATGTACCAAACACTGGTATGTGGAAACCAACTATAATACCCATAAACCTGCCCCCAACAACACACTGCCTCCAGGAGGCTTTAACTTTCTATTGCCATCAGCTGGGGAAATCTAGCATTCAGAATGCCTAAGCTTATGGGGGAACACCTGAATTAAACCACCACAGTGAGATTGTTGAAGGATAATATAGAAAGAGATTTTCAAGAGGGCATGGTGGTGATGCCTGTAATCCCAGCACTTGAGAGGAGGAGGTAGGAGGATTGCTGTGAGTTTGAGGGCACCCTGAGACTACATAGTGAATTCCAGGTCAGCTTAGGCTGCAATGACTCTCCTTTGAAAAACAAAACGAAAAAAAAGAAAGATTTTCAATAATAGATACACAGAATGTTATTAAGAAAGAAAGTTTGGGCTGGAGAGATGGCTTAGTGGTTAAAGCATTTGCCTGCAAAGCCAAATGATCTGGGATTGATTCTTCAGGACCCACATAAGCCAGATGCACAAGGTGGCACATGCATCTGGAGTTTGTTTGCCCATTGTCTCTCTTTCTCTCTCTCTCAAATAAATAAATAAATAAAAATACATATAAAAAAAGAAAGTTTAAGTGGTCAATGCAATTGCAAAAAAGTGTAAGGATGTAAACAGTAAGGTTTTTAAAAAAGATGATCTTCAGGCAGAACTAAAAAATGACAAGGAATCAGACAATCTAGATACTGTGATGACAGCTTCTCCCCCATAGTCTCTGATGGTTTCCAGAATCTGTTAGCTGACAGGGAAGCAGATCAAGGAAAATGTTATAACTACTGGGGAAACTGAATTTTAAGGTAAAATTCACTTATTAGTGCTTAATTTCCCAAGATAAGGATCTTATACTAAAAACATCACAATTTTTAAAATAACTTCTATTTTATTTAAACTAAAACTGTTGGCTATTCAGCAGTGTTTTCTCTTTAAAAACAGTTTTATAAAAGGTTGTATTAGAGCTCATCTGTTTTAGTTCAACAATGACCAAATTCTGCTCTTTTATGTATCATGGACTAATTAAATAACTATCTCCTTTCTGATGTCTCAAGTTCATTGCTCATAATGAACTCTTTTTTTTTTTTTGTCATGTAGGGTTTCACTCTAGCCCAGCTGACCTAGAATTGGCCTTGAACTCACAGAGATCCTCCCACCTCTGTTTCTGGGATTAAAGGCGTGCACCAGCACACCCAGCTAGTAAATTAACTCTTATTCTCTACCTTAGGGTACAGCCCCATGCTCAAACAATGGTCTTCATCTAAAATAAATAATTTCAAACTCTATGGCCCTCCTTCCAACCTTCCCTGGGAAATTGGTACCCACATAGGTATCTAAACTAATCAAAGATGTTATCAAATACAAATGCCAAAACTTTATTCTGTCATATTTATTTTTTCCTGACAATTTCTAAGTTAAATTAATTGGTTTAGATTTGTTTATAAAAATATTATCTTTTAAACTGATAACATGTTTTGCCTGTACTTATAACTATTAGAAGAATAAGATGTGCCTATCTTCTAAAAAGCTGTTTCTCTGTATTTCTCTTACCTTAACTGTTTACATAGTTCAAACTTAATTCTCCATAACAGTGTGATAAATTTATTTATAATGCCATACCTCATATTATGATAAAATAAAATTTAAGGCCCATGGTCCAAAGTTATGTCTGGTATTATAGTAAACTTTCATGTTGTTTATTTCCAGCACTATGTAGTCTTTTGTACTGACACTGCAGGTTTTGTACTGTCTCAAGATCTTAGTTTGTATTGCAGTTTTGGGCCTGTACTAAAATTATCTTGTGTTTCTTCTTAACTCCATAACACAGCTATAGATATTGCTCTACTAATCAGCCATTGTTTCAGGCTTTGGAAGAGATTCCCCTGGACTCACGCTGATATAAAAATAAACTGATTCTCCACTTCATCTTTGATGCCAGTTCTGTAGAGCCTTAGTTTCCCATATCAATATCAAGGTTAAAAAGATCAAGATATTTTAAAAAGTTTTGCCTATTTATTTAAACTCTAAGTGTGATATAAAAATCAAAACTACAAAATTGATATAAGCAACCTTCTGGACCACTACAGTTTCACTAATGAACCTCAGAGGGTCCTATAACAGACTAACCCCATCTATCTGGGCCCCTTTTGATTGTTTCCAAGGCCTAAACATCAACATGACTAGAGACCCTTACCCAATTTTTTTCCACTACCCACTTTAGCTTGAAAAAGCCAGACTTGAACTTACTGCCCATCTTCCAAAAACTTGGGGTCTCTCTCTTTTAAAAGACAGACATTAGGCTTGGAGGTCATTAAAATACAGCCCCAATTTCCTTTGCCCCTGGTAACATTAAAAGGGTTATAAAATGTTACTTAATTTTGGATTGAGATAACTACATTATATCCAAATAGTAAGCTTATGTATTCTCTGTTTGATAAAACCTTTATATTGTTGCATAGGACACCTGTTTATAACAATAGGTTTCTTAAGTGTTCTACTCATATGTTTTCCTACTGGGTAAGACCTTTGTTTATTTGCTATAAGCTTATTCTAATAGATAACACTGGACCTAATTATATAACATATATTTCATTGTATTATATAATTATGTAAAACATAATTTCATTGTATTTATAAAATAAACAACTGATAACAACAAATTATCACGACTAATCAAACTTTTAGCCTTTCAGCCTAACATACTTTCATTAGTTTCTCCTAAAGCTAAGTAAGACTTTTTGGTCTTTGGACCAAGTAAGTAAAGACTATCAGCCTTCTATATTAAAGGATAACAAAAAAGGACCTTTAAAAATTAGTTAACTTCTTAATCTCTATCACATTTAAATTTAAAATAGTGGACTGGAGAGATGGTTTAGTCTTTATATTTCCAAAAAGTCCAATTAACTTCCCATCCAAGTTAACAATTCCTTCTTCCTTACCTGTTTTTGCAGTCAAGTTCACATTGATGGCAGAAAACACCTGGCCAAGCTGGGGGTGGTGGCGCATACCTTTAATCCCAGCACTCAGGAGGCAGAGGTAGGAGGATTGCCGTGAGTTTGAGGCCACCCTGAGACTCCATAGTGAATTCTAGGTCAGCCTATGCTAGAGTGAAACCCTATCTCGGAAAACAAAAACAAACAAACAAAACAAAACAAAAAAACCAACTAAACAAACAAAACACCTGACCAAGAGCAGCTTGTGAGAAAAAGGTTTATTTTGGCTTAAAGACTCAAGGGGAAGCTCCATGAAGGCAAGGGGAAACTATGGCATGAGCAGAGGGTGGACATCACCTCCTGGCCAACATCAGATGGACAACAACAACAGGAGAATGTACCAAACAATGGCAAGAGAAAGTTGAATATAACACCCATAAGCCCACCTCCAACAATACGTTGTCTCCCAGAGGTTTAACTCCCAAATTGCCATCAGCTGGGGACCTAGCATTCAGAACACCTACGTTTATGGGTAATTTGAATCAAACCACCACACTTATCACCTGTATTATTATTTTTCAACCTTAAATGTAATATTTATATCACCTGCAAATGTCATGACCCATGCAAGAAAATTCATACACAGATAACAACCAGATTATGATGGCCAGTAGTTTGACATGATGTAAGAGTTTCTTTCCTAATGGCTCTGATAAGTATCTGTTCTCCTGAACAGCTCACAAGACCCACGTGGGATAATAGCCTGCTATGTACACAAACTGCAAAATGAAGTTTGGCAAATGGGAAACCAAAAGCTGAGACTCTGAGCTGAGACCTGTTTGACTAAAACTTCAATGATGGACTATAATGATTGTGAAATAAATGTTACAAATCCAGGGCCGATAGTATTTTGGGCTCTATTGGCCTTTTTAGTGGTCAATAATATTATTTCTCTGCATTGACCTGGCATTTCTCTGTGACCAGCTCAGATATTTATTGCTGTAAGTTAAGAAATCTCACAGCTCTACTCTTTTCAAGCTAAACCTATCCTGTCTCTGACATGTACTTTATTTCCCTCATTATGACAATACTCACCTTCTCTTTTGGTCCTTATAAACTCAATGTCTCACTGAATTCCTCCAAGAAAGAATACATAAAAAAAAAAAATAAAAAAATAAAAAAAAAAGAATACATGCCTTCACCTCACAGCAAGTCACTAAATTCTTCATGGCCCCTGGATATCAGCCCCTGGGCATCCACCCTCCATGGGACTGCATGGGACACCCCTGAAAGATCTACCGCCCCTCCAGCAGGAAGTAGTATGAGTCTGATGTTGTCCGGTTTTCTTCCCCTGCAGCCCAGCTCTGCATTTCCCTACTCACCCTCCAATTACCCCAATCTTTTTATTATCCCAGAGCCCAAACTGAAGGGCTTATGCCTCTCCGTGAAAACCAGAGGGAACTAAAGGTTTAAGGACTGTCCTTAATACCAGAAGGCCTTGAAGAAACATCAGAGGCGGTCAGTCTCAGACAAGCCTCACAACTCCCCTAACTGATGCACTTCTCCTAACTCAGAAAGCCTTGAAAGAACAGAAGACCATCTGGGGTGTCCTCCCTTAGACAATATTTGCTAAAAAAACACACACACAAAAAAACACCCTATTCTGAGCAAGGACACAAATAGCTATATCTCTTTTTCTACTGCCCTTGTACTTGCACCTGGTCCATTCTGGTTTTCTTAGGATCCTCCTTATAAGCTTGAACCCCAGCCTAGCTCAGTGCTTCAGCCTCCAGCCTGTGGGCAGGTTGTAGCCCTTGGCTGTGCTTCAGTAAGCAGTCTGTGTCTGTTGAGATCAAGCCCGGGTGTTTTCCTTTGCTTTTCTCTTTCACTTTCCTTACAGGGACATTTTTTCTATTTCTCTTTCACTCAGGTAATTTGTGTTATCTAGGAATTTGTCATTTTGTCTAGATTATTTGTTCATAGTATTCTCTTATAATGAAACAAATTTCTTTGTGGTCAGCAGTAATATTCCCCTTGCACTTCTAGTTTTTAATTGTTTATGTCTTCTTTCTTTGCCACTGGCTAGATGATGCCAATTTGTTGAAATTTCCAAAGAAGCAATTTTGATTTCTTTCTGTTGTTTTTATTCACTATTTTGCTTCTCTTTGTATAATTATTTCTTTTCTTAAGCTTGGATTTAATTTCTCATCTTCCCATCTCGTCTTATAGTTCTTCATGGTATAAATCTAGCTTATTGATCATTTAAGAATATTTTATGGGCTGGGAGGTTGCTCAGTGGTTAAACGCACTTGCTTGCAAAGCCTACTAGCCTGAGTTCAATACTCCATTACTCATATCAAGCCAGATGGACACCATGGCACATGTGTCTGGAGTTTGTTTGCAGTGGCAAGAGGACCTGGCATGCCTATGATCACCTCCCTCTCCCCCTTTCTCTCACACACAAATATATTAAAAATATTTTATTAGCATGTGTGTGCGTGGTGTGTGCACGCGCATGCGTGTGCGTGTGTGTTGGGGGAGCACTCCAGGGTCTGCTGCCACTATGAAGTATGCTTGCATCACTTTTTGCATGTTGCTTGCTGCTTGTTCAGTTTATGTTTTTTTTTTGGTGGGGGGCGCTCCAGGTGGGGTCTCACTCTAGCTCAGGCTGACCTGGAATGCACTATGTAGTCTCAGTGTGGCCTCAAACTCATGGCAATCCTCCTACCTCCTGCCTCCCAAGTTCTGAGACTAAAGGTGTGCACCACTACATTTGGCTGGTCATTCCGTTTAAACCAAAAAGCAGTGAGCTCCAGATTCAGTAAGAGACTTTGTCCTTCAGTAGCAGACAATATCCTTCTCTAGCCTCCATATATGTGTGTCCATGTATCTATCTGCACACCCATGCATATAACACATGCACACATGCACACATTCACATGCGTGGACACACACAGACACACACAAAATCCTGAATACTTCAAAAAAAAAATGTAAAATAAACCTACTGTAGGGGGTTGGAGGGATTGTATAGTGGTTAAAGGCACTTGGTTGCAAAACCTGACAGTCTGAGTTAAGTTCCCTAGTACCCATGTAAAGTCAGATGCACAAAGTGGTGCATGTATATAGAGTTTGTTTACAGCGGTAGGATGTTTTGGGCACCCATAATCATTTTCTCTCTGTGTCTCTGTCTTAAATAAATGTATTAAAAAATAAAAAAATAAAATGAAGGGCTGAGAGATTGATTGCTCAGTGGTTAAGACACTGCTTTCAAAGCCTAACAACCTGGGTTCAATTCTCCAGCACCTCTGTAGAGAGCCAGATGGACAAAGTGGCACATATGTCTAGAGGCCCTGGTGTGCCTGTTCATTTTTTTCTCTCTGCTTGCAAATAAATTTTTAAAATATTTAAAAAACTACTATAAACAAAACCTAATCCTTTAGTCTTCCAGCTTTTCATGCTCCTCTGGCTCCTTCAGCTGGTCAGTGTAGAAAACTACTAATGTCACCTATTTTTCTTGTTCCCCCATTCTGCAGCCTATGAATGTGGAAGAGCACTGGGTCCAAGGCCTGGTTCTTGCCTCATCCTCAGCACCATAGTTTATAATTTATAGCAACTTCTCTTTTTTTTTTTTTTTTTTGAGGTGGGGCCTCACTCTAGCCCAGGCTGACCTGGAACTTACTCTATAGCTCAGACAAGCTGTGAACTCATGGTGATCCTCCTGAGTGCTAGGTTTAAAGTATAAAGTGATAAAATGTAAAGTGATAAAGGTGTTTGCTTGCAAAGCCTAATGATCCAATACCGACATAAAGCCAGATGCACAAAGTGGCACATGCCTCTGGAGTTCGTTTGCAGTGGCAAGAGGCCCTGGTGTGCCCATTCATATTTTCTCCACCATTCTCCACCCCCTCCGCAAATAAATAAATTTTAAAAAGAAGGTGTGCACCATTACTACATCCAGCTTCCAGTAACCTCTATAAAATGAACCAAATAATGCCCAACTCTTAGTGTTAAAATCTATTTGAAAAGGGATGGAGAGATGGCTCAGAGTTTAAAAGAGCTTCCCATGCAAGCATGAAGACCTGAGGGAAATGAGGCTAAGTTCAATATACATAAACAAGTGGGAGTGGCCATGCTTGACTGTAACCCCAGTCCTGTGAGGATCAGAGACCTGAGAAATGGAGAGTTGCTGGGGCTTGTGATGACACAGACCTCATCTCAAGGAATCACTTGGATGAGTGATGGAGGAGAGATATCTGATGTTCTCCTCTGGCCTCTACAATCACACACATGTGCACACATCACCACCGCATACCATTCTACATACATGCACATACCAAAAAAAAAAAAAAATCCACTTAGAGAGAAGTTCCTTTTCCAATGCCAGTTGGTTATTGAAGTGGAAAAGAAACCCTTCCTGGAAAGCTGAGGAGGTAAGGGAGGACAGATGCTCTGATGGTAGGAGTGGCCTTCAAGTTATTTCTTTGCATTTCCTCCCCCACCCCCTTTGTCTGCCCTTCCCTTCTCTGCCTAGTGTGGTGTTTTGCCCACTTCTGCTGGAGCAGTAGGTGCTTCTGCTGCTGCTGCTGCTGATGGTGGTGGCATAGTCCCTGGCTGTGGTAGCTTGCCATCATTGTTTGGAGGAACCAGGGTACCATTTCTGGCCTTCTTGTCTTTTAAGTGCTCCCTTTGAAGACATAAATCGATAAAAGTAAAAAACGCAGCCACACCCATAAGGACCTGAAAAACAAAAGGATCTTCTTTACTTTGGCTTTTCATCCAGGTGGAAGGAAGGCAGGCACACACATTGCTTCCTGGTCTTTCACTCATCATCAGGTGCCTGAGAGTGCCCCTCCAGTCCCTTAAAACTTCCAGACCCCCAGAAAGCCTTGCTATCCACATGCTAACTGCCCTATCATTGAGCCTCTTTTGTCTTTTCTGTTTTCTACTCCCAGAAGTTACATGAAGGAAATAGTAATCTGGGCTGCCTCCCTGGCTGTTACCTTTATTTAAGTGCTTCTCAAGGAGAAATATTTACAAACTTCTGAATTTTGCTTTGATCACCACGTATACATACACAATACATGGTAGTTTGAATAGATGGTCCCCAATATATTCAGTGTTTTATTAGTTTGTAGTTTGGATCTGTAGCCACCTGGATGGAGGCAGTGTCACTGGGTGTGTCTTAGGGTCCAGCCCTAAGGTGTGGTGGTGGGTTTGACATTTCAATCTAAAGATATGCAAAGTGTGCCTACCTGGAGTTCCTGAAGTGTGCTGTGCTGTGTGGCTTTTGACTTTTAGGCTTATGCTTCTCTCTGTGTGTTTGATCCTGTGAAAACAGACCAGCTTCTTCTGCCATTATGGAACTTCCTCCCTGGATCTGTAGGCTTCAATAAATCCCTTCCTCCATAACTGTGCCTGGTCTGGAAGTTTATCTCAGTGGACCTGAAGCTGCTTGTTATACAGTATATATAATGTGATATAGCCCAGGCTGGCCTTGAATTGCTATGTAGCTGAAGATGACCTTAAACTTCTGATTCTTCTGCCTCCACCTCCCAAGTGTTAGGATTACAGGTATGAGCTATCACTCCTGTTTATGTGGGGTTAGGGATTGAACCCAGGACTCTATGAATGTTAGGCTAACTTTCTATCAATTGGTCTATATCTCTAAGCCAAAAGGCCACTTATTTTTTAAGTATTTTTATTTGTTTACAAGGAGAGAGAAAGAGAGAGAGAGAGAGAGAGAGAGAGAGAGAGAGAGCGCCTCTTGCCACTGTAAATAAATTTTAGATGCACGCATCACTTTGTGCATCTGGCTTTACATGGGTACTAGTGAATTGAACCTGGGCAGGCTTTGCAAGCAAGCACCTTTAACCAATAAGCCATCTCCCTAGCCCAGAAGGCCTTTTATTTTCTTTTATTATTTGTGTGAGAGAAAGAGAGTGACAGAGAGACCAAGAAAGAGAGAGAATAGGTCCACCAGGGCCTCTAGCCATTGCAAATAAACTCTAGATGCATGCACCACTGTGCATCTGGTTTTAGGTGGGTAATGGGGAATAGAACCCAGATTGTTAAGCTTTGCAGGTAAGCACCTTAACTGCTGAGCCATTTCTCTAGCCCAGGTCTTTTCTTAAAAGCAGTGGAAATTCTCCAAATACTTAGTTCTTTGAAAGTGACTGTAGAGGGACTCCAGGGATGTCTTACCACAGCAATGAAGTAGTTAAATGGCATGAAGCGTCTTCTCTTCACGGCGATGACTATGCCTCCTATGAGAAATATACAGGTGAACAGGTCATTGAGGAGGTCCTGAAAGTGGGAGAGATAAGCCAGCCTTAGACAGAACTGAGCTCCTATCAACACCAAAGGGTGGTACAGTTTCCTACATGCAAATAATTTTCAAACTCCCTCCTAATTTAAATATATGTGGTTATGATATTTGCAGAAAAATGGATGGATCTGGAAAGTATTATACTAAGTCAGGTAACCCAGGCCCAGAAAGCCAAGCGCCACATGTTCTCCCTCATATGTGGATCCTAGCTACAGATGATTGGGCTTCTGTGTGAGAAGGAAAATACTTAGTAGCAGAGGCCAGTAAGTTAAAAAGGAGATATAAAGGGAAGAGAAAGGAAGGGAGGAGGGTACTTAATAGGTTGGTATTGTATATATGTAAGTACAATGATTGAGATGGGGAGGTAATATGATGGAGAATGGAAAGTCAAAGGGGAAAGTGGGGAGGGGGAGGGAGGGTATTACGATGGGATTTTTTTTTATAATCATGGAAAATGTTAATAAAAATTAAATTAAAAAAATATATATGTGGGCTAGGATGTGGTTTAGCTGGTAGAGTGCTCATTTAGCATGCACAAAGCTCAGAGTTTGATGCCCAGCACTGCATAAACTGAGCATAGTGGCACATGCTGTGTTCTAGCCCTTGGGAAGTAGAGGCACAAGAATAAGGAGTTAAAGGTTATCCTTAGCTACATAGTGAGGTCATGGACAGCCTGGGCTATAGGAGGTGTGACAGTTAAAATGTATGTCCTCCATTGACTCAAGTGTGAATATGAAACTTGTAACTTGGATCTCCAGTCACCTGGCTGGAGGAGGCGTCACTGGGGACAGATCCTGGAGTCCAGCCCTAGGTTGTCAGTGGGGGCAGATCTGAATTCCAGCCAGAAAGGAGCTACACCAAAAGTTGTAAGAGAGTAGTTCAAGCTTTGGGGAGTACTATTTACTGCCAGTTTTGTGCTTGCTGATTTTTGGTGTTTGCTGGCTGGTGGTGGTTTTTCTCTCTCTGCTTGGATTTATGAATGGGAGCCAGCTGCTTCTGCCATTAATGGAACTTCCCATGGATCTGTAAACTTGAAGTAAAACTCTTTCTCCCATAAAACTGTGTGTTTGGATATTCCTCCTAGCATTGTGGAGCTGTCTAACATAGAGAACCTGTCTCAAAAACAAAAATAACAACAAAATGTATCTGTCTAATCTATCATCTATGTATGTATGTGTGTGTATGTGTATATGTATATATGTATGTATCTATCTATTTACTGGGCCAGGTGAACTAAGCAGTAGCCCCCAGTTTGGCTTTTTAAATGGAGCTCCAAAGTCCAGGCTTCCTTCCACCCCATTACTGAGGACCAAACCCATGGCTTTGCACTTGCAAGGGCTCTTCCACTGAGCAAAATTCCAAACCCCAAATAGTTCAGGCTTGGTTACCCTCAGACTCTAACCTGGGGAGACAAAGATCCCACCCATACCATCTTGCCTGTAAAATTTCACATCTGGTTCCCACCAATACTAATGTAAAGAAATGCGGGCTAGGGCTGGAGACATGGCTTAGAGGCTAAGGCACTTGCCTGAGAAGCCTAAGGACCCATATTCAACTCTCCAGATCCCACATAAGCCAGACACACAAAGGTGAGGCAAGTGCAAGGTCACACATGCCCATTAGGTGGTGCAAGCATCTGGAGTTCAATTGCAATTGCTGAGGCCCTGAAGTATCATTTCTCTCTCCCTCTCTAAAAAAATAAATTAAAAAATTTAAAATGCAGCTAAGAGATGGCTTAGCAGTTAAGGCATTTGTCTGCAAAGATGAAGGACTCAGGTTCAATTCCCCAGTACCCATGTAAGGCAGATGCACAAGGTGGCATATGCATCTGGAGTTCATTTGCAGTCGCCAGAGGCCCTGGTGCATCCATTCTCTCTGTCACGCACACATGAAAACAAACAAATGAATCAATAAATATACTGAAAAAAAAAAAAAGAAACGCAAAAACAGGCCATTTCATGATATGTCTGTTGTGTACTGCCCCAAAGCATTTCTCTCCTCTCTGGAGAACTGGTCTAGCTACACTGCTGGCATAAGGCTCCTGCGTTCTATGTTGCCTTTGGGCATCTGGCAGTGCCCTCTTCTACCAAATTGCTGTTTTACTCTCACAACCACCAACTTTCTTTGCCTCCTCTCTCATCTACCTTGCTGTCCATTCTCTGTGGCTTCAGTTTTGTCTTTGCCACATACTAGTTTTGCTCTCCCAACATAGAAAAAGATTAGTAAACTTTTTCCTCCTCTACTACTCTTGGGGTGAGAGGTTAGGACAAACCACTTCCTCAGGGAAGGCATCTTTTCACTTAGTTCCCATAGCCCTTGTGTTGATTTACTTGTTATTGTTATTTTATTTTTGAGATAGAGCCATATGGAGTCCAGGCTGACCTTGAACTCATTGTGTAGCAAAAGATGACTTTGAACTCCTGAAATCAGTATGGAGAGTCCTTAAAAATCTAAAATTAAGCTGGGCATGGTGGTACATGCCTTTAATCTCAGTACTTGGAAGGTTGGGGTAGGAGGATCCTATTAGTTCAAGGACAGCCTGAGACTACATAGTGAATTCCAGGTCAGCCTAGGCTAGAACAAACCCTACCTTGAAACACCCCCCCCCAAATCTAAATTTAGACCTACCATTTGATCCAATTATATCATTCCTGGGCATATACCCTAAAGACTCTACAACTGAGATACTTGGTCAACCATGTTTGTTGCTACTTTATTCATAATAACTAGGAAATGGAATTAGTCCAGATGCCTATTAACTTGTGAATGAATAACGAAGTTATGGTACATATACACAATGGAATTCTACTCAGCAATAAGGAATAATGAAATTTGCAGGAAATTAATGAACTTGGAAAATATACTAAGTGAGGTTATACAGACAAATGCTGCTGCATAATCTCTCTCATATTTCTTTATAAGTTGTAGTAAGCATCAGTAGTACGGGTAAGGAAGCAGGAGAGGAATGAGAAGAGGAGATACTTGACAGGTAAGAAGAGGAACAGGTTGTAGGGAATGAAAAGGTCTGAGGGGACTGGGGCAATTGAAGAAATGGAGGAAGAAATACACAGCACTAAAGCATTAATTAGTACCATAGAAATCTTTCTCTTGGTTATCTAATTAAATAATAATAATAATTAAATAACTCTCTTAATGCGAGAGAGTTGGGAGAGAATAATTTGGGCAGAAGCTCACTGGTAAATCCCAGTGCCAGAACTGAGTTATCCCCCTGCCCACCCCAAGCAGTGAGCTGTTGGTCGGGGAGGCTCCATGAGATTCCCAAAACAATACAGGCATTGCCAAGGCACTTAGTTTCCCACCAGACTGAAATGATAAGACCCTGTTGCTGAAGACACTGGGTTTACTGCAACTGAAGACACTGTGGCTGTGGTTTCAGGACATCAAGCGAACATGCTGGTACTGAGTTGGGAGCCAGCTCTCTCTGCTGGCTTGCCCTCATAATGCTGGAAAGTACTATGCTCTCACTGGGGGATAATGATCACCAACAGTAATCTTGGCCTCCTGCAAGCTACATAATCAAACACTTAGGCAATATGTACACACCTTGCAATAGTGGCACACAGGCTACGGGGGTAATCAACTTTTCTTTGATTGGACATGAAGTCTATTCAGTAGAGGGAATTCATACCTAGTACTGAGAACTAAGTCAGAAACCTATGGGCTTGGAAGATGATAGAACCTAGAGGGAAGCTTCCACTGTTCTTTGGCTAAGCATCTGGCTTTTTCAAATGGCAGTGAATGTCAAGGAGACCCAAGACACATCAGTACAAAAAAAAAATAGTTGACTGCTTAGCATGAGATGAGTTATTTCTGTCTTATCCGCCCAGGCCCAGGAAACATTAGAGAGGAAATGGTGGATATGTGTTCTGTTCTCACTGCTAGCCTGAGAGCCTTTCTAGGGAGGTTGCAGTAGACACTGTGGAGACTCAAAACTCATCAAAACAGAAAATCAGAGGCTGCTGAGAGCTCAACACTAAAGGAGAATTATAACACGTCCTCCACAGAGACAGAAAGAATGTAAGAGCCACAGAGTGGGAAGGTGTATTCTGAGGCATTGTTGCCCCCTCCAACAAATACTGACTAGTGCATTCATAGCCCCACAATGAATACCAATAACCCCACTGAAGAGGGCCCTCAGTGGAATGTGGGTGTGTGGGAAGAGAGATTATAAGAGTATAACCTGATGGAAATATGACTAATATGCATTATATTTATGCAATAAAGTCCTCAATTTTTAAAAAATCAAAAATTTTGTACTTATTTATAGGGGTGTGGATAGGCATGTGCCAGGGTCTCTTGCCACTGTAAATGAATTCTAGATTCATACACTACTTTGTACATCTGACTTTATATGGGTACTGGGGAAATGAACTCTAGCCAGCAGGCTTTGTAGCAAATACCTTTAACTGTTAAGTCACCTCCCCACCCTCTCATTTAATTTTTTTTGGGGGGTGGAGAATGGGCATGCCAGGGTCTCCAACCACTATAAATGAACTCAAGACACATAAGTCTCCCCCTGCATCTGGCTTACTTGGGTCCTGGGGAATCAAATCTGAGTCCTTAGGCTTCTCAGGCAAGTGCCTTAACCGCTAAGCTATCTTGCCAGCCTGTGAGTTCATTTTAAATGGTCCCTTCCACTCCCCCACATGGATCTCTTCATGCTTTGGTCATGGTTTGGCATTTGCTTCTGGTAGGAGTTTCAAGGATATCATGAGAATATCACCACATATCAACTTACATGCTCAGGCCAAGGCATGAAGGTTTCTAGGCTGCAGGTAGCAAAAATGCAAACTCTATACAAAGAACAGGCTTAACGTTTCTCTTTTTCAACGAGTATCACTTCCTGCCACAAACATTTCTTTTTCCTTTGTGTTGATGAAGACTGTGTGCCTGCTTTGTTCCTTCTTTCCCCCTAAGGATTCAGCCTTCTTAGGATGCTGCCTTGATGCAGGATTCTCAGTTCTAAACCTTTCCTTGGCTTGGGCCCAAGATTTCATCTCCTGATTTGAGGGTATATAGAAATCAATATTCCAGGTTCCTAGGACAGCATGAGCTACTCTCACCAGCACATCACAGATTGTGTGATCACAACAGCTGTTTTCCATTTCCAGCACCTCGACATGGCTTCCTCCCCTCTTTTCCTCCTCCTCTGTCTTTCAGCTCTTTCCTTTCCTTCATTTCCTTTCCCCTCCTTCCTTACTTCCCTCCAGTTCTTTCTTTTCCTTCCAGCACAGCCAGTCAGTTAAGGCAATATTAGTTCCATTTTTGCCAATATTTTTAGGTAAATGCAGCCAGAAGACTTTCAGGTTTTATTTTGAACTCTGCTTATCCCTTTTTCAAAAGCCTTCATTCAGTTCTGGTCTCCCTTCCCTTGTACTGGCAGTCTTCCCATTCCTCGCTGAAACCTCCAGGTCTCTGGACACTAATAGCATTTAAGGAGGCAGAACAGGTGTGGCTAAAAGACTGACAAAGCTGGGTTTGATTTTTTTTTTTTTTTTTTTTGAGGCAGGGTCTCACTCTAGCCCAGGCTGCAGGCTGACCTGGAATTCACTATGTAGTCTCAGGCTGTCCTTGAACTCACAGAGACCCTATTTCTAGAGGTCTCCCAAGTGCTGGGATTAGAGGTGTACTGTACCACACCTGGCTGATTTTGTTGTTCTTGTTTCGTGCCACTTACTAACCAAGTGACCAAGTTACTTGGCTATTTTGGGTTCATTTGTCCTTGTGTGAAGTGGATGAAATAGGAAGGCAAGGGCTGTGGAGGTAGGCAATGAACCAGGGGACTTGGGATCTTCACTGACTGGCTAGCAGTTAGGTGAGTGTGCTCTCTGATGAGCCAGGTGATGTGTGAGAATTTAACTCCATGAGTCCTTAGGGACAATACAAGGACTTTATACACAATTAATCCCACAGAGGATTGTTACTGCCCCTGTGGTACAGGTGAGGAAACAGGCTGAGAGTGGTTGGGGAACTTTCCCAGCTCTGCTTTATTCCACTGGTTGACTGCTATAGGCAGCATATCCTTCTCAACTATTATTTTTTAAAAATATATTCCATTTATTTATTTGAGAGAGAGAAGAGACAGAGAGAGAGAGTGAGTGCAGCAAGGCCTCCAGCCACTGCAGACAAACCCCAGGTGCATGCGCCCCCTTGTGCATCTGGCTTATGTGGGTCCTGGAGAATTGAACCGGGATCCTTTGGCTTTGCAGGCAAACACCTTAACCGCTAAGCCATCTCTCCAGCCCCTAAACCATTCTCTATAGGGATAGTCACAGAGAGATCTAATACTGTCTTAGAAATTATTGAAATTTATTTCATTTTATTGGACTAATTTAGGCAGAGATTGTTTTTCTTTGAATCCTGGAATAATCTCCTTGGTTAGGTGTGTGCTAGCAAAGGGATTAGGAGGAATAGCTGGCTGTCATATCTTCTCTCAGTGGAGAGCAACACTTTAGTTTTTCTGCTTTCAACCGCAGTACACACAGTGAGGTATTTGGGGGCATATTTTTTGCCTGGCTTCACATTTTGCCTGGGCCCTGCGCACTGGTAATAGAAAGGGAGGTTGTTTCTCTCACTTTTCTTAAATATTTTTATTTATTTATTTGAGAGAAAGAGAAAGCAAGGAGGGTAGGAAGGATGGGCACACCAGGGCCTCCTACTGGTGTCAACAGACTCCAGACACATGTGCCACTTTGTGCATCTGACTTTCCGTGGGTTCTGGAGAATTAAACCTGGGTCATAGACTTTGCAAGCAAGCACCTAGAACCACTTAGCCACCTCTCTCGCACCCTGCCTCCTCTATTTTGAGGTGCTGGAACACACATGTTCAACCCCAGGCAGTCCCTCCCTACTGCCCTCACTTACAGAAATGGGCCACACGATGAAGGGCGTGTATCTGTTGAAGGCAGTGGTGTAGATGAAAATGAAGAACATGAGGATGGACACTTCCATGGAGAGGATCAGGGTCACCATAGGGTGTACTCTGACTGTGTTGAACAGTATTAGTGTCGCGATCAGGCAGCCCTGGGCAGAAACACGCACCTGAGCTGTGGCAAGGGCTTCCCCAGACTGGAAGACACCCCCACCTTCCCCAACCCTGCCCTCAACCCACCACATTCCAACCCAGCTCACCAGCGTCAGGACCTTGACCCCGCCGTGTCCCGTAAGCCAGAATTCTTTATTGTTGTCTTTCAATTGCCACCGGTAGGGCCGACACCCGTTCCTTGCGCCCACCTCATCCTTGGGCTGCACGCTCTTAGGGTTGTTCTCTCCTCTGTTATCGGCATTGCCTGCAGCGGCTTTGGCCTTGTCGGCCATGGCTGGCCCGGAGTCCTCAGCTTCTTAAAGTCCTGCCGAGCCACGCCTGCAGTCCCTGGACAGGCCTGGCCCCAGAGAGAGCCTGGTGTCTCCAGACCTGCTCAGAGGCTGCTAACCGCCAGCAGCAGAGAATGCCAACGCCTGTGGCCCACCGATGGGCGCGCGCCTGCCTCGCCTCGTGAACCAGCCCTGTGGCCTGTATCCAGAAAGCATCCGGGTGGAGCCCGCCCTGCGAGCAGGAGCTTCGGTGGGGAGACGGAGAGCCTGGGCCCCACCTCCAGGGCAGGGATCCCCTCGGGGCCCCCGGCGAGGCCTTGCCAAGGAGCCCCAGGCTTGCAGCTGCCGGGGTCCCTCTCTCAGGAGCTCTGGGCTGCTGTCCCTCCCAGCCTCAGCCTGGCCACCAGCGCATGGAAGCGTAATGCAACTTTTATACAAGGCAACACGAGAAAGCAGACGTGGTGTCGACTTAGCAACCCTGGTTTTATGGCCTCCGTGATGGCCTGGAGCGAGTCATTACACAGACCGCGCTTGTTCTCTGGATGCCTGGAGGTCTGGGGGCCCACTGGCCAAGTCCACCTTGATCTCGGAGGGCTTGCTCTCTGTTCCCGGGGCCTCGTTCTTTCTTTCCATCATCTTCTTGACGGCCACTGAGCCGTCGATGACACACAGGATTGCCGCTGTGAGGCACAGGATCTGCCAGACACAAGAGCACAGGTGGGAAGGAAAGACCAGGGTTTTTTGGAAGCTCAGCTCCACCTTTCATACCCGCCTCCATCCTGGGCTGGCAGGAGCAGCGCGAAGCCTCCTGGTCCTTCCGACCTTCTGTTATGCTCTTTGCAGTCGCATGCAAGCCGGCTTTGCCTTTAAAATTGTTTGTTTGGTTATTTATTTATTTGAGAGCGACAGACAGTGAGAGAAATGGGCGCACCAGGGCCTCCAGCCTCTGCAAACAAACGCCAGATGCATGCGCCACCTTGCGCATCGGGCTTACGTGGGTCCTGGGGAATCGAGCTTTGAGCCGGGGTCCTTAGGCTTCACAGACAAGCGCTTAACCGCTAAGCCATCTCTCCAGCCCCGGCTTTGCCTTTTAAACCAGACAAAGGGAAATCGTAGGCGCTGCTGCTAGCAGTTGACCATGGAGGTGCACTGGCCCTAGGAGGCGCCTGGCAGGTGAAGGTTCTCCAGAAGGCCTCTCAGTGGAAAGGACTCATGTGTTGCAAGGGCAGGAGTGGCCCGGGGTTCCAGGGGAGCCATGGGCTGCTGAGAGCAGTGTATAGTTGAGGTTGGGGAGGTGATTGGTCTGGAACCCCTTATCAAGAGGAGTGGACAGGTTTGAGACCTAGAAAATCTACCTACAGTGGCTGTGAGATTATGGGAAAGGGAGCCAGGCTGGAGGTGGGAAGGCCTGAGGGTAGGGGCTGCTGCCACACAGGTAAGGCTGGATGGAAGCCTGGGAGTGGGGCTCTGGCTGTACAAAGCTTGGTTGCTGAGTTAGCCAGTGGGGTCCAGGAATTACTTCTTGCTCTTCCAGCCTTGGATATTTCTATGTATGGACCCTGAATTCCTGGCAAGGTATGTCTTGTCCTAGGTCATTTGCAAACTCCCACAGCAGGAAGGGCCTCTATCCCCAGCACTGAGCTTTCTGGCTTGGCACACTCCAGAAGAGTTGACAAATATTTATCGGTTATGAAATCACCTTAAAAGTGCTTAAACCCCTTTTTAAAAATCCCTGGATTAATTTCTATCCCCATTGTTAAGCTTCTTGAATCAAACTCTTATCTCCCTCTCTCTCCACCTTCCAAGCATTTGTTCTGGTATTTCTGAATTCTTTCATATGATATGAGTTTGAGTCCCGTTTTTATCCCAGACTTGTGACTTAGGACAAGTATTCAACCTCAGTCCCTGTATCAGTAAAAATGAAAATTTAATGTTTGAGCCTATCAATATTTCATCATAGATGAAGAAGGGGTCCATGACACCCCTCACCTTCCAAAGTAAATAGTGAAACCCAATGATTACCAAGAGAGAGGGAGTCATGCCCTTTGGTGGCGTAGCTACTGGTGGGCTGCCTACTCTCCAGTAAATATCCTCCCACCCATGATTTTTTATTTATTTAAATCAGCGAGTCAAAAAAATAAATGAAGCCAGGTGTGGTGGCACATGTCGTTAGTCCCAGTACTTGGAAGGCTAAGGTTGGAGGATCACTGGGTTAGAGGCCAGCCTGAGACTACAAAGTGAATTTCAGATAAGCCTGGGCTAGAGTAAGACCCTACTCAAATAAATGAATAAATAAATCAATAAATAAACCAGACATGAAAGCAGGATGGGGATCTAAGAGGAAGAAGAAAGATTTTCATGGGAGAGAAAGGGAAATGGTAATTGGGGAAAGTGGGATCAAAAAGCATTGTGTACATGTATCAAAGTATCAACCTCCCCAGCCAGGCCTGGTGGCACATGCCTTTAATCCCAGCACTCAGGAGGCAGAGGTAGGAGGATTGCTGTGAGTTCAATACCACCCTGAGACTACATAGTGAATTCCAGGTCAGCCTGAACTAGAGTGAGACCCTACCTTGAAAAACAAACAAACAAAAATAATCAACCTCCCCCTAGAGCTTAAAGATTAAGTCATGTGCTGGAGAGAAGGCTTAGCAGTTAAGGCACTTGCCTACAAAGCCAAAGGATCCAGATTTGATTTCCCATGACTCACGTAAGCCAGATGCGCGAGGTGGCACGTGCATTTGGAGTTCTTTTGCAGTGGCTGGAGGCCCTGGCATGCCAATGTTTTCTCTCTCTCTCTATATATATATATATCTGCCCCTCTTTCTCTTTTTCTCTATCTCTCAAATAAATAAATAAAAATACAATAAAAAATAGAAAGATTAAGTCAGAACATGCCTATCCCAGTGCAGGGCACAACACACATTGGGTGCGTCCACACAGGCAGCCTTCCTTCTTTCTTGAATAGGCTGAGCTTTACACCTCTGACAGTGCACCCCCATGTCCCTCTTTCATCTGTCTTTAAAATACAACCTTCGGGGGTTGGGGAAATGGCTTAGCGGTTAATACATCTGCCTGCGAAGCCCAAAGACCCTGGTTTGATTCCCCAGGACCCACATAAGCCAGCTGCACAAGGGGTCATATGTGTCTGGAGTTCATTTGCAGTGGCTAGAGACCCTGGTGTGCCCATTCTCTATAACTGCCTCTTCCTCTCTCTCAAATAAATAAATAAAATTTAAAAAATACAACCTTCCAGTCCAGAAAAGTCTAAGTCCTATCTGTATACTTGTGCAAATAAATGTGTATGAATGTGTGTGGAGGGAGGGCAAAGGTGGACATTGTATGTCTTCCTGAGTTGTGCACCACCTTACTTTTTGCGACAGAGTCTCTCAGTGGGCCTGGAGCTCACTGATTGTGTTAGATAAGCTAGGCAGTAAGCCCAGGGGATCTGCCTGTTTCTGTCTGTCAAGCAATTGTGATTAAAGGGTATGCCATGATGCCAGGGATGTGAACAAAGGTCTTCATGCTTGTGTGGCAAAAGCTTATCCATTCAGTCACCTTCCCATCTTTCTTACAATATATGTATTTTTCAAGGTAGGGTCTTGCTCTAGCTCAGGTTGACCTGGAATTCACTATGTAGTCTTAGGGTGGCCTTGAACTCACAGTGATCCTCCTACCTCTGCCTTCCAAGTCTTTTTTTTTTTGTTGTTACTTACAGAATTTTAGAATTGTGATTTTCATGAGCTTGTGCAATTTTACATCACTTGAAGAAGTCATTACAAAGAGAAGGGGCAGTGGTTAAGGACTTTGTTGTGTTAACAATATAATGATGGTTTGTCAGTTTCCTTTTCCAAAGTCTTGGAATACTGATCTTAAACAGAATCATGGAGGCCTCTACTTACCCCTCCAACATAGAGCAAATGCCTTCTTCCTTTTTCTTGAATTGTCACGATGCCAACTACTGAAAGGAATATAGCTGAAATGATACTGTTGATAAGATCCTGTAATACAAAGTTTGAAAATGGTCAACTTTTCATGAAAATATAATTCCAAAATACTTAAACGGATCAGTAACCCATCTAAGGATAGATGGCTTTTAAATCTTTTTCCTTTGATTGAGAGGGAGGTTTGGGGACATAATCTTTACATTTTCAGAGGCATGAGTTTATAGGATTTTAAGACCTTGGACGGGACTGCAGAAATGGCTTTAATTTCATGAGACTATCATTAGGAAAAACGACAACACTTTTTCTATTGACTTTTCTTTTTGGGGGAGGCAGGAGGTGTGTATGTGGTATGAATGTGTGTGTGTGTGTGTGTGTTATATGCATGTATATGGAGGTCAGGGGTCTTTCTCAGTTACTGTCCATCTTATTCTTTAAAACTGGGTGTCTCACTGAACCTAGAGTTCACTAATTTGGCTAGATTAGCTAGCAGGCAAGTCCAAGGATTTCCTGCCTTTGCCTCCTCAGCACTGCCATGCTGGCATTTTATTTATTTATTTATTTTTATTTTATTTAAAAAATTTTTTTTGGTTTATTTTTATTTATTTGAGAGTGACAGACAGAGAAAGAGGCAGAGAGAGAGAGAGAGAGAGAATGGGCGCGGCAGGGCTTCCAGCCACTGCAAACGAACTCCAGATGCGTGCGCCCCCTTGTGCATCTGGCTAACATGGGACCTGGGGAATCAAGCCTCGAACTGGGGTCCTTAGGCTTCACAGGCAAGCGCTTAACCGCTAAGCCATCCTTCCAGCCCCATGCTGGCATTTTAGATGGGTACTTGGGATCCAAACTCAGGTTACCCACTGAGTCATCTCCCCCGCCACCAGCCCCTCCATTGGATTTTGTTGTTGTTGTTGTTGTATTTTCAAAGTAGGGTTTCACTCTAGCCCAGGAATTCTCTATGTGGTCTCAGGGTGGCCTCAAAGTCACAGTGATCCTCCTACCTCTGCTTCTCTAGTGCTGGGATTAAAGGTATGTGCCACCATGACTGGCTCCACTGGCTCTTCTTTTTTTTTTTTTTAATTTATTATTTATTTATTTATTTATTTTTAATTTTTATTAGCATTTTCCATGATTATTAAAAAAATCCCATGGTAATTCCCTCCCCCCCCCCCCACTTTCCCCTTTGAAATTCCATTCTCCATCATACTTCCTTCCCATCACAACCATTGTACTTACATATATACAATATCAACTTATTTTCTTTCTTTATTTTTTTTATTTATTTGAGAGCGACAGACACAGAGAGAAAGACAGATAGAGGGAGAGAGAGAGAATGGGCGCGCCAGGGCTTCCAGCCTCTGCAAACGAACTCCAGACACGTGCGCCCCCTTGTGCATCTGGCTAACGTGGGACCTGGGGAACCGAGCCTCGAATCGGGGTCCTTAGGCTTCACAGGCAAGCGCTTAACCGCTAAGCCATCTCTCCAGCCCCAATATCAACTTATTAAGTACCCTCCTCCCTTCCTTTCTCTTCCCTTTATGTCTCCTTTTTAACTTGCTGGCCTCTGCTACTAAGGATTTTCATTCTCACACAGAAGCCCAATCATTTGGAGCTAGGATCCACATATGAGAGAGAACATGTGGCGCTTGGCTTTCTGGGCCTGGGTTACCTCACTTAGTATAATCCTTTCCAGGTCCATCCATCTTTCTGCAAATTTCATAACTTCATTTTACTTTACTGCTGAGTAGAACTCCATTGTATAAATGTGCCACATCTTCATTATCCACTCATCAGTTGAGGGACATTTAGGCTGGTTCCATTTCCCAGCTATTATAAATTGAGCAGCAATAAACATGGTTGAGCACGTACTTCTAAGGAAATGAGATGAGTCCTTTGGATATATGCCTAGGAGTGCTATAGCTGGGTCATATGGTAGATCAATCTGTTGCTGTTTTAGGAACCTCCACACTGATTTCCACAATGGCTGGACCCAATTGCATTCCCACCAGCAGTGTAGAAGGGTTCCTCTTTTTCCACATCCCCGCCAACATTTATGATCATTTGTTTTCATGATGGTGGCCAATCTGACAGGAGTGAGATGGAATCTCAATGTAGTTTTAATCTGCATTTCCCTGATGGCTAGTGATGTAGAACATTTTTTTAGATGCTTATATACCATTCGTATTTCTTCCTTTGAGAATGCTCTATTTAGCTCCATAGCCCATTTTTTTTTAAAATTTTTTTTGTTCATTTATTTATTTATTTATTTGAGAGTGACAGAGAGCGAAAGAGGCAGATAGAGAGAGTGAGATTGAGAATGGGCATACCAGGGCCTCCAGCCACTGCAAACGAACTCCAGATGCGTGCACCCCCTTGTGCATCTGGCTAACGTGGGTCCTGGAGAATCGAGACTCGAACCGGGGTCCTTAGGCTTCACAGGCAAGTGCTTAACTGCTAAGCCATCTCTCCAGCCCAATAGCCCATTTTTTGATTGGCTTGTTTAATTCCTTATTATTTAACTTTTTGAGTTCTTTGTATATCCTAGATATTAATCCTCTATCAGATATATAGCTGGCAAAGATTTTTTCCCATTCTGTAGGTTGCCTCTTTGCTTTTTTCACTGTGTCCTTTACAGAGCAAAATCTTTGTAATTTCATGAGGTTCCAGTGATTAATCTGTGGTTTTATTGCCTGAGCAATTGGGGTTGTATTCAGAAAGTCTTTGCCAAGACCAACATGTTGAAGGGTTTCCTCTATTTTTTCCTCTAGAACTTTCAGAGTTTCAGAGTTTCAGGTCTGATGTTAAGGTCTTTAATCCATTTGGACTTAATTCTTGAGCATGGCGAGAGAGAAGAATCTATTTTCATCCTTCTACAGATATATATCCAGTTTTCCCAACACCATTTGCTGAAGAGGCTGTCTTTTCTCCAATGAGTATTTTAGGCATTTTTATCGAATATCAGGTGGCTATAGCTACTTGGGCTTACATCTGGGTCCTCTATTCTGTTCCATCTACATGTCTATTTTTGTGCCAGTACCACACTTTTTTTGTTACTATAGCTCTGTAGTATAGGTTAAAATCAGGTATGGTGATACCACCAGCCTTATTTTTGTTGCTCAGTATTATTTTAGATATTTGAGGTTTTTTGTGATTCTAAAAGTATTTTTGGATTGTTTCTTCTATTTCCATGATGAATGCTTTTGGAATTTTGATAGGGATTGCATTAAATGTGTAGATTGCTTTTGGTAAGATTGCCATTTTCACAATATTGATTCTTCCAATCCAGGAACAGGGGATGTTTTTTCACTTTCTAGTATCTTCTGCAATTTCTTGCTTGAGTGTTTTAAAGTTCTAATTGTAGAGATTCTTTACTTCCTTGGTTAGGTTTATTCCAAGGTACTTTATTATTTTTTTTGATGCAATTGTGAATGGGAGTGATTCTCTGATTTCATCCTCTGTGTATTTGTTGTTAGCATATATGAAGACTACTGATTTCTGTGTATTTATTTTGTATCCTGCTACATGGCTGTAGGTTTTGATCAGCTCTAACAGTTTGCTAGTAGAGTTTTTAGGGTCTTTTATGTATAGAATCATGTCATCTGCAAATAATGACAACTTGATCTCTTCCTTTCCAATTTGTATCCCTTTTATTTGTGTCTCTTGCCTTATTGCTATGGCTAAGACTTCCAGAACTATATTAAATAAAGGTGGGGACAGTGGACACCCTTGTCTTTTTCCTGATTTTAGTGGAAAAGCTTCCAGTTTTTCCCCATTTAGTAATATGTTGGCTGTAGGCTTGTCATAAATAGCTTTAATTATATTGAGATATGTTCCTTCTATTCCCAGTCTCTGTAGGACTTTTATCATGAAGGGATGTTGGATTTTGTCAAATGCTTTCTCTGCGTCTAATGAGATGATCATGTGATTTTTGTCCTTCAACCCATTTATATAATGTATTACAATTATAGATTTGCATATATTAAACCATCCCTGCATCTCTGGGATAAAGCCTACATGGTCAGGGTGAATGATCTTTTTGATATACTCTTATATTCTGTTTGCCAATATTTTGTTGAGAATTTTTGCATCTATGTTCATGAGGGAGATTGGTCTGTAATTTTCTTTTTTTGTTCTATCTTTGCCTGGTTTTGGTATCAGGGTGATGCTGGCCTCATAGAAGTAGTTTGGTAGAATTCCTTCTTTTTCTATTTCATGGAAAAGCTTAAGAAGCAATGGTGTTAGCTCTTCCTTAAAGGTCTGGTAAAATTCAGCAGTGAATCCATCTGGGCCTGGGCTTTTTTTAGTTGCGAGATTATTGATAACTGTTCAGATCTCCATGTTTGTTATAGGTCTATTTAAGTGATTAATCTCATTTTGATTTAATTTAGGTAGGTCATATAAATCAAGGAAATCATATATTTCTTTCAAATTTTCATACTTTGTGGAGTATATGCTTTTATAGTATGTCCCTATGATTTTTTGTATTTCTCTGGAATCTGCTGAGATGTAACCTTTTTCATCTCTGAGTTTATTAATTTGTGTCTCTTCTCTCTTTCTTTTGGTCAGATTTGCTAAGGGTTTATCAATCTTGTTTATCCTTTCAAAGAACCAACTCTTTGTTTCATTAATTCTTTGGATTTTTTTGTTTGTTTCTATTTCATTCATTTCTGCCCTAATCTTTATTATTTCTTCCTGCCTACTGATTTTTGGTTTGCCTTGTTCTTCTTTTTCCAAGGCTTTAAGGTGAAGCATTAGGTCATTTACTTGTGACCTTTCTAATTTCTTAATATAGGCACTTAAGGCTATAAATTTACCTCTTAGAATTGCCTTCATTGTGTCCCAGAGATTTTGATATGTTGTGTTCTCATTATCATTTGACTCTATAAATTTTTTGATTTCCTTCTTGATTTCTTCATTGACCCATTCATCATTTAGTAGTGTACTGTTTAGTTTCCATGATTTTGTGTATGCTCTATAGCTTTTCTTGCTACTGATTTGTAGTTTAATTCCATTGTGGTCAGATAGGATGCAAGGAATTATTTCAATTTTCCTGAATTTGTTAAGATTTGCTTTGTGTCCTAATATATGGTCTATTTTAGAGAATGTTCCATGTGCTGCTGAAAAGAAAGTATATTCTGCAGCCTTTGGATGAAATGTCCTGTAGATATCTGTTAGGTCCATTCCTTCTATGACCTCATTTAGTCCAGATGCCTCTCTGTTTATTTTTTCCTGGGATGACCTGTCAATTGATGAGAGTGGGGTGTTAAAGTCACCCACCATCACTGTGTTTGGTGTTATCTGTGACCTTAGTTCTAATAGTATTTGTTTGATGAATTTGGGAGCCCCCATGTTAGGTGCATATATGTTTAGGATTGTAATGTCCTCCTGTTGGAGGGTGCCCTTAATCAATATAAAGTGACCTTCCTTATCTTTCTTGACTAACGTGGGACTAAAGTCTACCCTGTCTGATATTAGGATAGCAACCCCTGCTTGTTTTCTAGGCCCATTTGCTTGAAACACCATCTTCCAACCTTTCACCCTAAGATAATGTCTATCCTTTGTAGAAAGGTGAGTTTCTTGGAGACAACAAATTGTAGGATCCTGCTTTTTAACCCAGTCTGCAAACCTATGTCTTTTTGTTGGGGCATTGAGGCCATTGATATTAAGAGAGATTATTGAAAAGTGTGTATTTATGTTTGCCTTTTTTTTTTTTTTTTTTTTTTTTTTTTGTGGTTCCAGTTCTACCTGTGTTCTCTTGTGTTAACTAGTTTTTGAGTATTGCTTGTTTTTTCTAGGTACCTTATATGTGTGCTTTTCCTTTTCTTCAGCATGGAGGATTCTATCAAGTATTTTCTGTAGAGCTGGTTTTGTCTTCAAATACTCCTTTAACCTGCTTTTGTCATGGAATGTCCTTTGGAAGTTTGATTATAATATGGTGAGGAGAGGTTTTTTCCAGGTTTTGTCTGGCTGTCTAAAGGCTTCCTGTATCTGTATTGGCACCTCTTTCCCAATTAGGGGGAAATTTTCTTCTATGATTTTGTTGAAGACACCTACTATGCCTTTGGAGAGGAATTCTTCTCCTACTATGCCCTGAATTCTTATATTGGATCTTTTCATAGTGTCCCAAATATCTTGAAATTCCCACTCATACTTTTCTATAAGTTTGTCTTTCTCTTTGTTGGCCTATATTAGATCTGCCACCTGGTCTTCTAGCTTAGATATTCTGTCCTCTCCTTCATCTATTCTACTGGTGAGATTTTCTACAGAGTTTTTTATTTCATTAACTCTGTTCTTCATTGCTAGTAATTCTGACTGGTTTTTCTTTATTATTTCTATTTCCTTATTTATGTCTTGTATTGCCTTCTTTATTTCATTAAATTGGTGTCCTCCATCTTCTTTGATTCCTTTGATTTCCTCTTTAAGTTCCTCTTTGACTCCTTTGATTTGTTCTCTGACTTCTTTGAACATATTTACAATCATTCTTTTGAAATCTTTCTCAGGCATTTCCTCTAACTCATTCTCACTGGAGGTCATTTCTGATGCATTAATACTTTTAGGTGGATTTATATCGTCTTGCTTTTTAGTGTTTTTTGTGTTATAATGCATATATTTTTGCATCTTGGATTAAGTTAATGCTTGGAGTTTGTAGCTAGCTGGGTATTCTTAGCTGTATCAATTGATTTGATGTTACATATTTTCAGGGTAGGGGCTTAAGGTGTTAGGTGTGGCTCTTAAGACTCTCAGAGTATCTACAAAGGTGCTCCTAGGGGTTGAGTTTCCCTGCTATGGGAGTATTCAAGTAGGCTGAGTGGAATAAAATACAGGTAGATTCTAAAAGTTAACTAAACACTGTACACATTCAATCAAAAACAGCCCCAAGTATGTATGCCAGAGTAGTTATTATAACAACCAGATCCTCTATCAACATAGAGGTTAAGACTTCTGGTCTTTTGAGGGATCCAAGTCAGCTTGTGACCAAGTGAGACCCTTCCCTGGTGTGATCCCAGTTACCTTGGATGATTTTGGTCTCAGTCAAGTTGCTGCCTGGTCATCGGGCTGCTGTTCTGATTTCTGGAGCTGGGCACTGACTTTTCCTGTGGGGCAAACCGAGCCTGGAAACTGTGGCCCTGCAGATCAGCATCACTGCTGGAACTGCTTGCTGCAAAAGCTGCCTCTGCTGGGTCTGTCAGCAGCTGAAGCTGCTGCTGCTGGGCCCACCACTGCTGTTGCCTCTGCTGCTGCTGCTGCTATAGCTGCCACTTCTGGAGCCACTGCTGCTGCCTCTGCTGCTGCTGCTGGGTCCACTGCTGTTGTTACCACTGAAGCTGCAGCTCCTGGGTCTGCTGCTGCTGGGGCCACTGTTACTGGTGCTGGAGCTGCTGATGTTGCTCCTGGACTCTGTTCCTGCTTGGGTCCCACTGTTGGTCCAAGTTGGCGTGGCCGGTCCCAGAACCACTGTTCTGTTCTCTGGAGCTGGGCTCAGGCAGTGGAGGAGGGGAGCGAGCCGATGCTGCTCTAGTTCTCTCGTTGTTCCATGTGTTCTTCTACCTCGTGGTCTGCTCCTCCGTTGCTCACTGCCACTCTCCCTTCATGTTTCCTTAGTTGCAGAGAGCGCAGTGTGAGGGGAAGCTCCCGCACCTGGATTTTCCTGCAGCTGGAGCCAAGCCTGGTTGCTTTCTGGTGTGCCCCGCCACCACGTTGGCGGAGCTGCTGGGGCCGCTTTTGCTGGCCTTGCGGGCTCTGGATGCTCTGGATCTCTCCTACTTCTCCACTGCTGCTTCAATTTCCTATACACCTCACTTTTTAGTAAAAGTGTGTATTTTGCTGAGTGTTTTTGGTCTTTTTTCCCCCCAGGCTGCTTTGGTGTGGTACCTACGCCACCATCTTAACCGGAAGTCCTCCATTGGCTCTTCTTAAAGGGCACAACAATAATGGTCTAGGGGGCTAGTCAAAATTGCTTCTCCAAAATGCAAGTTAATTTTTTATTTCCTTATTCTTTATTTATTTGAGAGAGAGAGAGAGAGAGAGAGAGAGAGAGAGAGAGAGAGAGAAAGGACAGAGAGAGAATGGGTGGGTGGTCCAGGGCCTCTTTCCACCGCAAATGACCTGCAGGCATACATGTCACTTTGTGCATCATGCTTTATGGCTTTATGTGGGTAATGGGAAAGTGAACCCAGGCCAGCAGACTTTACAAGTAAACACCTTTAACAGCTGAGCCATCTCCCTAGTCCTTGCATTTAAAATTGGTAATTGATATAAATTCTTCCTTCTATCCCACATTTGCTTTAATGTAAAATATAAGAAGGAATAAAATTTTAGATCAGCAATTCACTGATTTAGTGCTATTTCTAAGTGTGCAGAAAAATGATCACTCTGAAAGTCGGGTAACGTTTATAATTCTGAGTGCACATGCTCTGAGAGCGCACAACACATCCAAAGAGAAGCCCTCATTAGCTGGAGTGTGTGGCTGTGCTGTTGACTTTTACTCTTTCCTGAGACCTGGCCAGAGTTAAGTCTGCCCTGACACCTGAAGGTTCTTTGTGTCCTTTATTGTGGCTCTCACTTCTGGGTGCTTTATGAATTTGCATGTCATCCTTGTGCAGGGGCCTTGCTAATCTTTTTTGTATTATTCCAATTTTAGTTTATGTGCTGCTGAAGGGATCACAACACTTGGGTTCTTAAATGTAGGTCCACTGGCTTATTTGTTGAGGATGAATGCATGGGAGGTCCCTAGAGTGGGACCCTGCATTTGGTGGCACAGCAATAATGGAGTCCACTGTCTGACAGGTGCCAAAGCCTAGCACAGTGCAACCATACGTGGCCCACTTACCTTTTCTAAAAACTTGAAGTCTTTAAAAAATTTGTGTATAGGGGGTGCTGGAGAGATGCCTACCAAGCCAAAGAATCTGGTTGGACCCACGTAAACCAGATGCACAGGGGGCGCACACATCTGGAGTTGGTTTTTAGTGGCTGGAGGCCCTGACACGCCCATTCTGTACCCTCTCCTGCCTCTTTCTCTCTCAAATAAATAAAAAAATATATTTTTAAAAATTTGTGTATGGGCTGGAGAGATGGCTTAGCAGTTAAGGCATTTACCTGCAAAGCTAAAGGACCCAGGTTCAACTCCCCAGGACTCATGTAAGCCAAATGCACAAGGTGGCACATGTGTCTGAAGTTCATTTACAGTGGCTGGAGGCCCTGATGCACCCATTCTCTTTCTATGCATCTTTCTCTCTCTCTCTCTCCCTCCCTCCCTCTCTTTCTCAAATAAATAGATAAAAATAAATAAAAATTTAAAAAATATGTGTGTGTGTGTGTGTGTGTGTGTGTGTGTGTGTGTAAGCATGCATCATGGTCTCAAGCTGCTGAAAATTAATGCCCATCTGGCATTTGTGAGTGGCTGGGGAACCTTTGTAAGCAAACCACCACCATAGCCCCCCTTATCTCCTCAGCCTCCTAACACTTGAAGTCTTTTATTTTTTTTTCCAGGTAGGGTCTCACTCTAGCCCAGGTTGACATGGAATTCCCTATGTAGTCTTAGGCTGGCCTCAAACTCACTGGGATCCTCCTGCCTCCCAAGTACTGAGATTAAAAGCCTGTGCCAGCATGTCCAGATGAAGTCTTTTGTTTAAAAAAATTCATTTCTTTAGAAGCAGAGAGGGAGAGAGAGAGAATGAGAAAATGGGTGCACCAGGTCCTCTTGCCACTGCATACAAACTCTACATGCTCATGCCACTTTGTGCACTGGGCTCTATGTGGGTACTGGGGAATCTAAGCCATCAGGCTTTGCAAGCAAGCATTTTTAACCTCTGAGCCACCCTGCCCCTCTAGTTCCACTTGAAGTATCTTAACTGGTAGCAGCAGCTTGTCTGGTATGTTAACTTAAACACAGAAAGAAGTCTGGCCAGGCAGTGTAGGGTAGCATAAGAACACTAACAGAGCTCTTCTTGTGCCAAGTGGCCCCAGCCTCTCCCTTTAATTCTCACAAAGCAGCCCCGAAAGTCGGTATTGTTATGTTATGCATTTTTACAAAGATATAATGGAGGCTCAGAATAATTGACTAAATTGTCTGCAATTGAGTAACTGTTCAGGAGGAGCCAGAACTCAGCTCATTGTTGCTTCGCATCAGGGACACCCAAAGAAAGAGAAATGAACTATTGCTTTTGGCCAGAAATACAACAGCCAACCCATCTGTGGCATTTTCTGTGGAATGGGTCTGGAGGGTTCAAATGTTATGAACAAATTAACTTGAAGTGTTTTTTAAAAATTTTTTGCTTATTTAGTTATTTGAGAGAGACAGAGAAAGAGGCAGAGAGAGAGAGAGAGAGAGAGAGAGAGAGAGAGAGAGAGACAATAGGCATGCCAGGGCCTCCAGCTACTGCAAATGAACTCCAGATGCATGCACCCCCTTGTGCATCTGGCTAACGTAGGTCCTGGGGAATCAAGCCTCGAACTGGGGTCCTTAGGCTCCACAGGCAAGCACGTAACCACTAAGCTATCTCTCCAGCCCTAACTTGAAGTGTTTTGTTACTGAACTTTTTTGGTGTGCCCATTCTTACATGCATGAACTGGGCTTTTTTTTTTTTTTTTTAAGGTTTAGAGAGACTGTTAGATTCAGAGGAGAAAAGAGAAGGAAGCATAGAGTGCTCCTACCATGTGGAAGGTAAGAGGGAGTAGAGATCCCATGTAGGAGTAAGGGTCCCCTTACCCATGCCAGCCTAGCCAGGCTGAGATAAGTAGGGGTGTTTATCAGAGCAGGGACCTGGGGTTCAGGCATTAGGAGAAATGAACAGCCAAAATCATTAAAAAATATTTTTTTTTGTCAGGGACTGGAGAAATGGCTTAGTGGTTAAGTGCTTGCCTGTGAAGCTTAAGGACCCTGGTTCAAGGCTCGATTCCCCAGGATCCACATTAGTCAGACGCACAAGGTGGTGCATTCATCTGCAGTGGCTGGAGGCCCTGGTGTGCCCATTCTCTCCCTCCCTCTCTCTCTCTCTCTCTCTCTCTCTCTCTCTCTCTCTCTCTCTCTCTGCCTCTTTCTCTCTCTGTCTGTCGCTCTCAAATAAGTAAACAAAATATTAAAAAAAAATTGTGGGCTGGAGAGATGGCTTAGAGTTTAAGGCTGGAAGCTCTGGAATGCCCATTCTCTCTCTGTGTCTCTCTCAAATAAATAAATAAAATATCAAAAAATTGTTTGATTTCTTTTTTTGAGGTAGGGTCACTAGTACAGGCTCAAGTGGAATTCATGCAGTAGTCTCAGGGTGGCCTTGAAATCACAGCAATCATCCTACTTTTGCCTCCCTACTACTGGGATTAAAGGCATGTGCCACTATGCCCACCTCATTTTAAAATATTTTATTTATATATTTGCAAGTAGAGAGAGAGAGACATAATGGGCATACCAGGTGCCAGGGCCTCCAGCTACTGCAAATGAACTTCAAATGCATGCATTACTTTGTGCATCTGGCTTACATGGATACTGGGGAATTAAACCCAGCTCTTTAGGTTTTGCAGGCAAGCACCTCAATCACTTAGCCATCTCTTCAATCTCAACATCATTTTTAAAATTCGCCCTCTGCCAAATTGCTAATTTTAATTTTCCAGGCAGAGTCTCACTCTAGCCCAGGCTGACCTGGAACCCACTGTAAACTCCGGACTGGCCTCCAACTCATAGGGATCCTCCTAACTCAGCCTCCTCCATGCGCAGCTTGCTAATTGTTAATATAGAGATAATGACTGGGATTTGTTAGGTTTATCTAAGGATAAATGGCATAATTGTTAGGCGGGGCCGTGCTCAGAACAAAGGACCTAACAAGATGGCCATGCCTTCCAATAACCTTATCACCCACATTCCTGAGCGTGATTAGTAGCAGCAGTTTCAAGACACCCCTGTCGGCCAAGGGCTGGCTCCCCTCCCTAGTTGGAACCTTATGGGGAGACCTCTGCTTTCCCCCATGCTTGAAATAGTTACTGTCCTCAGCCTGCCCTCGGCTTGTGGCCAACACGTCACCTCTCCCCGCCCTTCCCTTTAAAAGACCTGCACCTTAGGTCCCAGATGCGACTTCCCTGGCCTCACATCTTGGGACCAGTGAACCTTGCGGGAGAGCTGTGCCAATAAACCTGAACTAGCTTTACTAATCTGGTCCGATCTGGTTCATCGCGTCGGTCAAGCCTTTCATCTGGGGCCGAAAGCCCGGGTGGAGCTGAGCCCCTGACTCACGGTAAGATGCCTGCTTTTTAGCCCCACCTCCGGGGCCCCTGTCCGAAGTCGCGGCCGCTCCAGGACCAGCCCTTCCGTTTTTCTCCGCTGCCAGGCAGCTGGGAACCCTAAGGTGCTGAGCGACATCTCCCCTTAGACCTTCTCTCCCTCCCCCTCCCTCCCTCCCTCCCTCCCTCCCTCCCTCTCTCCCTCTCTCTCTCTCTCCCCCCTCCCTCCCCCCCTCTCAATTTTGGACCCAGGCCATAGTAAGGGACGCCTCACTCTGGTCTTTGGTCCTTGGCTTTAAAATGAGCAACTCCACATCAAAACTCAACCCCCAGTCGCCTCTGGGCTTTGGAGCTCTCCTAATCCATTAAACCTAAACGCCTGATTTTTTTTTTTTTTTTTTTACTCTCAGAAAAACAGGCCTTTAACTAGACAACACTCACACTGGCCTCCAGAGGGCACTCTAGATTTTAGTGTCCTCCGTGATTTGGAAAACTTCTCTAGCTACACCCGCAAATGGTCTGAGCAATCTCAGGTGCAGGCTTTTTGGGAACTGCGCTCTCGTCCGTCCTGCCCTCTGCAGCCAAGGTTCCACAGCTCAGGTTCTCCTAGCCACAATAAACAAGCCTACAAATCCATCAGAACCTCAAGACTCAAATCCCCAATCTGAGTCTTCAGCACTAACTGAACTCCTGGAACACTTGGCTCCCCTACCACCCTTCTCACCCTTCCTATGGCCTTATCCGCCATGCTCCACTTCCTCTTGCACTCCCTCACCCACCCACCCCAAGGTCCTTTCCCTTCTTCTGTCCACTCTTCGTTCCAGCCTTTCCCCCAAAGCCTCAGCTGACCTACCAGGACTCCTCCTCTGCACCCCTGACTCCAACCTCATCTTCCCTTACACCACCCCAGCCACCTCATCTAGCCCTCTACCCCATGCCACCCAACCACCATCCATGCTCTTCCTCTGCTCCTAAAACTCCTAACCTTCTGACCCCTTTCCCGTAGCCTCCCATACCCATCCATCCCGGCAGCCCCTTGCTGCCGCGACTGCCCCCCCCCGCCACTCCCCCCCTCCAGGTAGCAGGGACTGAAGGTGTTGTTCCATTTCTCTCCAGGACCTGTCCCAAACTGAAAAACGCCTTGGCTCTTTCTCTGTCAATCCAACCTCCTATATTAAAGAATTCCGTTACCTCACTCAGGCCTGTAGTCTAACCTGGCATGACTTACATGTTGTTCTTGTTTCCACCCTCGCCCCAGAAGAACGAGAATGGATGCAGACAGCAGCTAAACAACACCCTGACCAGACTCACTCAACTAACCAAACTTGTCCTTCTGGGCACAGGTGGTTCCTGACACAGACCCGGGATGGAATTATCAGGAGGGAAGATGAGGTGAAAAACAAAGGGACATAATGGTTATTTGTCTTATTAGGGGTATGGAAACAGTATCTAACAAAACGGTTGATTTTGATAAACAGGGAAATCACTCAAGGCTCAGAAGAAAACCCAGTTGTTTTTCTAAACATGTTACAAGAAGCTATGATCCAATACACTGCCTAGACCCGGCTTCATAGCCAGGGGCCACAGTACTGGCTACCCATTTTACTTCCGAGTCCTTACCTGATATTAGAAAGAAACTAAAGAGGGCAAAAGAGGGGCCTCAAACTCCCATTCAGAATCTGATGAGGATGCCTTTTAAGGTCTTTAACGCCCGAGAAGAGGCAGCGAGTCCTCCCCACAGGCTCAGATGCAACAGAAGGCAACCCTACAAGCCCAAACCTTGATAGCTGCCCTGAGGCCATTGGTCTTCCCTCAGAAGGGACAAGGGAGTTCTCCTAAGCCCCATCCTGCTGGGGCACAATCACGGTCCACCCCATCAGGGGCATGCTTCAAATGTGACCAGGAAGGTCACTGGGCCCATAAAGTGCCCTAATCCACTACCACCCATCAAGCCATGCCCTATATGTCAACAATTAGGCCACTGGAAGTCAGACTGCCCACATGTGGGCTTGTCCTCCATGCCAGGACATGGAGGTCCAGCCCTACAAAATGAGGCTCTTCAAACTCTCCCGACATTAGAGCTTCTCGGGTTGGCAGAGGACTGAAGACACCCTGACTCGGAGACTCCCATTACCCTTGCTGAGCCCAGAGTAAGGCTTCAGGTAGCAGGTAAGTCCATCACTTTCCTGGTGGATACAGGGGCTACCTTATCTGTTTTACCTGCCCACTTGGGCCCCACCATCTCCTCATCCATCTCTGTTACAGGAGTTAATGGGGTTCCCTCTTTCCCACCAAAAACCCTTCCTCTCCCCTGCTCATTGGCTGGATGCTTTTTTTCACATTCATTTTTAGTCAGGCCTCCCTGTCCAATTCCCCTATTGGGCCAAGACATTCTCAGCCACTTTGGGGCTACATTCTCATTAGCCTCCTCACCTCCCCGGAAATGTACCTCCTCCTTCCTTGAATAGAGTCTCAAACCTCCACCCCTACTGCCCTATTCCTTTCCTCACCACGCATCATCAGCCTGTCTTTATCCATCTCAAGAACCCTTTCTTTTTCCCTTCATGGCCCCAATTTCCCATTTCCAAAACACACTGCCAGAGGCTCAAACCTATCACCACCCATCTCATGTCACAAGGCCTCCTCATACCTCCTGACTCACCCTGAAACACTCCTGTCCTCCCCACACGCAAACCCTCTGGCGCTTGTCACTTGGTACAAGACCTCCGACTCATCAGCGAGGCAGTGGTCGCAGTTCACCCAGTAGTAACTGACCCTCCTACCCTCCTGTCTCACATCCCACCCAACACCACCTACTTTACAGTCTTAGACCTCAAAGATGCATTCTTGGGCTGGAGAGATGGCTTGGCGGTTGAGCGCTTGCCTGTGAAGCCTACGGACCCCGGTTTGAGGCTCGGTTCCCCAGGTCCCACGTTAGCCAGATGCACAAGGGGGCGCACGCGTCTGGAGTTTGTTTGCAGAGGTTGGAAGCCCTGGCGCGCCCATTCTCTCTCTCTCCCTCTATCTGTCTTTCTCTCTGCCTCTGTCGCTCTCAAATAAATAAATAAAATTAAAAAAAAAAAAGATGCATTCTTTACAGCTCCCCTCCACCCTGACTCATACTTCCTTTTCTCCTTCACTTGGGAAGATCACACTGCTTAAACCTGTCACCATCTTCTCCTCTCATCACCTGGTCGATCTCTTAAGCCGCTCCTCTCTTTCCCTGCTTGGGCCCTCATGAGTACAGCTCTTCCATCTGCTCTTCTTAGACAACCCCCAAATCTCTCTAGCAACCTGTTCTACCCTCAATCCAGCAACATTCCTCCTTTCTTCCTCCTCTCCAGGGTCCCTCTCTCATTCATGCCCTGAAATAGTAGAGGCCACATTCCCCTGGGCCAGGTCTCCAAGACACAGCCCTCACATCACCTCAATTAGTCCTCTTTGTAGTTGCAAGTTCCAGTTCCAGAATTGACAGTTCAGGTAACCAACAAGCAGCCTATGCTGTGATCATGTATACTGATGTCCTAGAGGCTGCTCACCTGCCAGTGGGCACCACCTCCCAAAAGAATGAACTAATTGCACTAGCTAGGATCCTACATACCTCAAAAGGCTTAAGAACTGATATCTATACAAAATTCTAAATATATTTTATCTATAGCTCACACTCATTCAGTCCTCTGGAAGGAGAAAGGATTCCTCACTACTAAAAGTACCCCAATTATTAATGGGTCCCTCATAGCCCAGCTTCTGGAAGTTCTCCAACTCCCAGCAGAAGTGGCCATTATCCACTGCTGAGGACACCAGACCTCTAAAGACCCAATAGCCCAAAGAAATGCCAGGGCTGATTCTGTAGCACAAAAGTTAGCCCTGTCCTCTGGCCCCAACACAGGACGTATCTGTTTCCTGTCTCCGACATACCAACCCAATTACTTGCCAGATGAAGAAGATGAACTCCTCAAAAAGGGGGCCACCGAGATAGGGATGGCTGGATTTTTAAAGGCAATCAGCTAATTCTCCCCCCAAAACAGGCCGCCACAATTGTCTGTGACATTCACCAAACTTTACATATTGGACCTAAAGCCCTTTACAGGTTCCTGGAACCTCTGCTGGACACTGATGGCCTACAAACACACATCTCACAGTCTAGTCCACCTGTCAGATATGTGTGCAAGTCAATCCACAAGGGAGCCTGCACCTCTGTCAGCCCCTGCACCAGTTACAGGGACATTAGCCAGGCGAAAATTGGCAGATAGTCTTTACCCACATGCCACCCCACAAAAAAACTCCATTATCTCCTTACTCTAGTTGGTACTTTTACAGGCTGGATTGAGGCTTTCCCAGTTTCCAAGGAGACTGTCGATGTCATGGCCCAGATACTTCTAGAACACATCATACCAAGATTTGGGGTCCCATTGACCATCCAGACAGACAACGGCCCAGCCTTCACTTCTAAGATTGTCTCACAAGTATCAGAGGCACTCAACATATCCTGGAAACTACACATCCCTTATCGTCCTCAGTCATCAGGTAAAGGAGAACAGGCCAACGGTCTTATTAAACAGCAGCTCACCAAACTCTCTATTGAACTTAAGATGTCCTGGCCCTCCTTTCTCCCTGTTGATCTAATCTGCTTATGAGCTGTTCCTTGCTCCCCCTCCAGGCTTAGCCCTTTCGAGTTGCTATACGGGAGACCATTTTTGCTCTCTAATCAACTTCCTACCCCAACTCCCCCACTGGCTACTACCTCCCCTACCTTTCCCTTCTGTACTCACTTCTCCACTCACACGCAGATCGATCCCTACCTGCTCCACTGACTACCTACACATCAGGGACGACCCTTACTACCTCAGACCCTATCTCACCTGGGAATCAAGTCTTTCTTAAGCAGCTCAAATCCAGACCTCTCGAACCCAGGTGGGATGGACCCTACACTGTGATCCTCACCACCCCCTCAGTGGCTAAACTTCTGGGATGCTCTTGCTGGTGCCACATCTCCAGGCTTAAATGAGCTTCAGGACTAAATGGCTGGTCTGTGCCACAAACAGGTCCTACCTCCCTTAAATTTTCTAACCATCCTGCTCTTACTTAGCCTAGCTCCCACCCCCTGGGCTAGTGACTGCACTCCACCTCCTTGTGAGTCCCAATTTCAGGTTTGGTCCTTAGATGACAAAGGATGACAGACCACCCTACTCAACTACACTTCATGCCCTTTTGGTTCCTGCAATGCAGTCCATTAACTTTTAATGCTGTTTCTACATGCCATCAACAATGTTCCAATCCCAGGCGCCCGGCAGAGCCACATAGCAGTGGTCGGATTCTACTACTTTCTGGGATCACATGGGAGGGCATCAGGCCTGGCAGGAGGAGGCCTAGGGCACAGCTGGCTGACAGCTCAACACTCTTCCCAAAAGCTAACTGACCTAACTAAGACTCACAAAAACAATGGAAACAGCTCCAGCTGTCATTCCTGGTACAGGTAACTCTACAAACTAGGAGGGCTCTAGACAAACTAAGCACAGAAAAAAGGGGAAACATGTCTCTTTCTCAGGAAAGAATGCTGCTAGGGCCTGATGGAGACCCAAATAAAAACATTCCAGACACTGGGTGAAGACCCCAAACGCTGCTTCACTAACCAGACATCCTCCTCAAGCTGGTGGCAATCCATGCTTCTACCCTGGCTCACTCCACTTATAAGTCCATTAATAATGATTTTTTTCTTCTTCAAATAGTCCCTTGCCTCCACTGCTTCCTCCAGGAGCACATCTGGAAAGTTTTGCCATCAACCAGATCCTTTTATACTCATATGTTCCCCTGAACATGGATTCCCCAACTTCCGACTCTATGCCCCCCCACCACATCGTCCCCAACCAGTTTGAAGTAGCTAAGATTTGAGTTGGCACCCATATACACAAAAAGGTTGGAATGTTAGGCGGGACCATGTTCAGAACAAAGGTCCTAACAAGATGGCCATGCCTTCCAATAACCTTATCACCCACATTCCTGAGCGTGATTGGGACCAGCAGTTTCAAGACTCCCCTGCTGGCCAACGACTGGCCTCCCACCCTAGTTGGAACCTTATGGGGAGACCTCTGCTTTCCCCCATCCTTGAAATAGTTACTTTCCTCAGCCTGCCCTTGGTTTGTGGCTAACACCTCACCTGTCCCAGCCCTCCCCTTTACAAGACCTGCACCTTAGGTCCCAGATGCAACTTCCCTGGCCTCACATCTTGGGACCAGTGAACCTCGCCCGAGAGCTGTGCCAATAACTAGCTTTACTAATCTGGTCTGATCTGGTTCCTCGTGTCGGTCAAGCCTTTCAATAATAAATCTGAAAGCATCTGACAATGTGCTTCTAGTGAGCAGTGAGAGTACATCTCAATATGGACTCAATATATCTGCCCTCCAGTGAACTGTAGCACAGCAGCCTCAGGCTCACTGAGATGAACTTCCAAACCAGGCAGTTTCGGAAGAAGGAATAGATATTAAAGCTTACAGATCCAGGGGAAGTTCCATAAACTAGTTTGCTTGAACAGGTCCAAGCCAAGAGAGAGAAAAATCCCAAACCAAATAAAAAAAAAAAAAACCCACAAAAACACAAAACCAAAAGCCACACCACATACAAACACACTTCAGGAACTCCAGGCACTTTACATATCTTTAGACTGGAATCTCCAAACCACCACCGTACTTTAGGGCTGAACCCTAAGATCTAATCAGTGACACTTCCTCCAGCCAGATGGCAGGAAATCCAAGAAGTTTTAATAAACTCCTGAATCTATGGGGGAGGGTGGACATCTATTCAAACTACCACATTCTGCCCCTGGCTCCCAATAAATTCAAAACCATGTCACACTGTAAACTGTACTCAGTTTAAATTCAAAGATTTCAACAGTCTTTACCAATTTTGGATAGTCCCAAAGTCCAAAGTCTCCTCTGAGATTTAAGATTGCCTCTTAATTGTGAGTCCTGTAAAAAAATCAAACAAGTCATATACTTTCAACATATAAAGGAACTGCTATAAGCAAAGCAAGGAGAGGCTAGAACAATGCAAACTCAACAACCATCAAACTCCTGCAGTTCAAGTCCAGCTGATAGTCTCTGGATTTTCCAATTCCATCCCTCCAGCTGGTCTGAGTAGCCAGGAAAAATATCTATCCCTAGCCAACAGCCTCCATAGTAGCCCTTGTACACTACTGGTATATCTAAACATCTTCAGGTCTCCATGCAAACCATGGTCCATCTTCCAAAGGCTCTTCCAGCCTGTTTATGAGGGTCATCATGCCCTACCAATATGCTGCATCTCAGCAGCAGCTCCTGAAACCATATGTGCAATTTTTGACCCACTCCATGCATTTTTCATGCTTCCAAAACCAATAGCAGGTGTGTAGGACACAGCCATATTCTTAACTCAGGGACAAAATCAATCTTAACCCTGAAGAGCTAGTTTCTTCTCCAGTCAACTCTTGCCAAAAGAGTTTGCATTTCTATCATAGTTGTTCCTCAGGCATCCTTTCTATTGTTTTAATGTAAAGCATTTGGGCCATCTTCCTTAAGAATGCTAATGTGTTTGACAATAGCAGCTTCACTAACCTAAATCCAGTCTCAGTGCCTGTAATTTTAACTTGCTTGTGGTTTTCCAACTTGAAATCTCTCAGTCTTATATCTTTAGCCAAGCACATCAGTCCATTACAAATTTAATCTTGATCAAACCTTCTGGGCCTGGGCAGCAGAATGCAGCCAGCCCTTATGCCAGTAGCCTAGTTCCATCAAAGTCCTCTTCAGTCTCTCCTTCCCCTTAGAAAGACCATAGCCAAGCCTCCAAGTTCAACTCTCTCTGAACTTAGCATTTTCAAACTCTCATTAAGAATAGTCCATAAAACTTGGCTTACCACTCTAGAAGGTATGTTCAGTTGCAAGTACCAAGTCCATGCCCATTCCTCCAAAAGAAAAGTTCCAAAAGACCAAAATCCACATGGTTCAGTTCATCTTACCCTTTTCTGGTACCAACTTCTATAACAGACAGCTTCAGGTTTGCTGAGATGAACTTCAGACCAGGCACAGTTATGGAGGAAGGGATATTTATTGAAGTTTACAGATTATGGGGAATTCCATAATGGTAGAAGAAGTTGGATCTCTCTTAAAGGACAAGGCAAAGAGATAAAAAGCCAAAAGTCAACAGCCAAAAGCCACATAGCACAGTATACTTCAGGAACTCCAGGTAGAACTAGGCACTTCGCATGTCTTTAGAATGAAATCTCAAAATCACCATCACACCTTAAGATCTACCCAGTGACACTGCTTCCAGCCATGTGGCAGCAGATCTGAACTACAAGCTAACAAAACACTGAATATATTGGGGGCCATATATTCAAACTACCACATAAACTTTCTCCATACTCTGGGAGCTCTTCCCAGAGCAAGAATTCTGTCACAGAATATAATGTAAATTATATTTTAGGAAGGCAGTGAGGTCTACTGTTTTGGCACCTGATGGTTAACACTGGAGTGGGGTTATGGAACAGGGTTATTGAGAGTGGAAAGTAAATCTGAAGTGGATATTGCTGGCTAAGAAAGAGATCTTCTCATAGCAGGCAGGCCAGCTAAGGGCAGTACAGAGGATACTAGCTTGATGGGAAGATTTGTACCCACAGATAATGTAAAACAATACACTCAAAGATGTATGCACTTGGGCGTGGTAGCACACATCTTCAATTCCAGGACTCAGGAGGTAGAGGTAGGAGGATCACAGTGAATTAGAGCCTGAGACTACATAGTGAATTCCAGGTCAGCCTGGGCTACAGTGAGACCCTATCTCAGAAAACTTAAAAAATAAATGTATGTGCTAGTTTGAATTAGGTGTTCTCCATAAACTTGTGTTCTGAATGCTTGTTTACCAGCTGATGGCAATTTGAGAATTTAAGTCTCCTGGCAGGAGTGTATTATTGAGGGTGGACTTAGGGGTGTTATAGCCAGGTTCCCCTTGCCAAACCATCTCTTCAGCCCTTTGGGAGCTATTCTTTACCTTGTACCTTTCTATTCTTGCTTACAATTATTGAGCCCTTATTATGTGTGATACCCTGTGCCAATGTGTTAGTATATGATCTTGGGCTAGATTGCCTAGTGGTTAAGGTGCTTGCTTGCAAAGCCAAAGGACCCAGGTTTTTTTTATTTTCTTGAGGTAGAGTCTCACGCTAGCCCAGGCTGACCTGGAATTCCCTATGTAGTCTCCAAGTAGCCTTGAACTCACAGTGATCCTCCTACCTCTGCTTCCCAAGTGCTGGGATTAAAGGCATGAGTTACCATGGCCGGCTTTTAATTTATTTTTATTTGAGACGGAAAGAGAGGGAGAGAGAGAATGGGTGCACCAAGGTCTCTAGCCACTGCAAATGAACCAACTCCAGATGCATATGCCACCTTGTGCATCTAGTTTACCTGGGACCTGGAGAATCAAACCTGGGTCCTTAGGCTTTGCAGGCAAGTGCCTTAACTGCTAAGCCACCTCTCCATCCTTAAAAGGGACAGGTTTGATTCCTCATTTCCCAAGTAAAGCCAGTTGCACAAAGTGGCTCATATGTCTGGAGTTCATTTGCAGTGGCTAGAGGCCCTGGCATGCCCATTCTCTCTCCCTCTATTTGCCTTTCTCTCTCTTTCAAATAAATAAGTAGAAAACACACACACACATACACACACATATATAATCTCATTTGATTCTTACAACAAACTCTTATTATTCCTAATTTATAGGCACACATACTGTGGTGGTTTGAATTAGGTGTCCCTCATAAACTATGTGTTCTGAATGCTATGTCCCCAGCTGGTAGCAATTTGGTCATTGGAACCTGATGGAGGTGGTGTATTGTTGGGGGCAGGCTTATGGGTATTTTAGGCAGCTTCCCCTTGCCAATGTTTGGCATACTCTCCTATTGGTGTTGTCCACCTGATATTGGTCAGGAGGTGATGTCCACCCTCTGCTGATTCTATCATTTTCTCGTGCCATCATGGAGCTTCCCCTTGAGTCTGTAAGTCAAAAGAAACCCCTTCCCACCCCCTGCCCCCTCACAGGCTGCTCTTGGTCGGGTGCTCTCTGTCAGCAACAAGAGGTAACTGCGACACATACATGTATATACATGGGAGTGTGGAGCCATAGGACAGCTTCAGGCATCACCCTCGGGAGCACCTTCGCCTTTCTCTGAGAATGGCCGGCCAGGGAGCCCAGGCCTCCTCCTCCCTCTACTCCCCAGCACTGGGATGATAGGCGCGAGCCACCATGTCCAGCATTTTTACCTAGGTGCTAGGGTAGAGCTCAGGTCTTCATGCTTATGGGACAAGCACTTTACCAACTGGACTGTCTCCCCAGCTTGTTTGCTCTCTCCTTTCCTTCCTTCCTTCCTTTTCTGTCATCCTTTTATTTTATTTATTTATTATTTATTATTTATTATTTTTTTTGAGGGTGTCACTCTAGCCTGGGCTAACCTGGAATTCACTATGTAGTCTCAGGTTGGCCTTGAACTCATGGTGATCCACCTGCCTCTGCCTCCCAAGTGCTGGGATTAAAGGCGTGTGCCACCACATCTGGCTTTCTTCCTTGTTTTCGCCTCAGATGTGGACTATATACAATGGGAGTTGGCCTCCTCTGGACAAAGAGATGTATTCTCCTGGATGGCTGGGCTAAATTGCAGCTGAGCTGAGCCTGGCCATGGACAGTAGGACTTCTGCTTTCCCCATGACTACTGTCCTCTTTCTCTATTTCTTCTTTTTCCCTAGACTAAATACTGTATTGACTCAGCATCCTCTCACTAAGATGAGAAATGGTTTGCTATTTGAGTATCATTTGCCATAAAGCCCCCAAATCATACTCTGACCTATATAAATTATGTAAGTTACACAAAATTGAGTATAACTAGAAAAGAAAAAAAAATATGTTTCTAATTGCTGGGCATGGTGGCATGAGCTTGTAACCTCAGCACTTGGGAAGCATAGGCAGGATTGGAGTTTAAAGTCATCTTTGGTTACACAGTGAGTTTGGGGCCAGCCTGGGCTACATGACACCCTGTTTCAAAAACACAACAATGGCGCTGGAGAGATTGCTTAGTGGCTGAGGCCCTTGTCTGCAAAGCCAAAGGACCCAGGGTTGATTCCCTAGGACCTAGGTAAATCAGATGCATGAGGTGGCACATGTGTCTGGAGTTCTTTTGCAATGGCTGGATGCTCTATTGTGCCCATTCTCTTTCTCTCTCTCTCAAATAAGTAACTAAATAATATAGATACATATTTTGGTTTTGTTTTTAAATTTATTTTTTAATTAAAGTTTTTAATTTATTTATTTGAGAAAGAGAGAGGCAGAGAGAGAGAGAGAGAGAGAGAGAATGGGCATACCAGAGAATCCAGCCACTGTAGGTGGACTCCAGATGCATGTGCATCTGGCTTATGTGGGTACTGGGGAATCAAGACTGGGTCATTTGGCTTTGCAGGCAAAGGCCTTAACTGCTCTACAGCCCATAGACACACACACACACACACACACACACATATATTTTTTATTTTATTTTATTTTATTTTTTTTGAGGTAGGGTTTCACTCTAGCTCAGGCTGACCTGGAGTTCACTATGTAATCTCAGGGTGGCCTTGAACTCATGGCGATCCTCCTACCTCTTCCTACCTAGTGCTGGGATTAAAGGTGTGTGCCACCATGCCCAGCTTGAAAATAAAATATTAAAAAATAATGCTTGGGCTGGAGAGATGGCTTAGTGGTTAAGCGCTTGCCTGTGAAGCCTAAGGACCCCGGTTTGAGGCTCGGTTCCCCAGGTCCCACGTTAGCCAGATGCACAAGGGGGCGCACGCGTCTGGAGTTCGTTTGCAGAGGCTGGAGGCCCTGGCGCGCCCATTCTCTCTCTCTCCCTCTATCTGTCTTTCTCTCTGTGTCTGTCTCTCTCAAATAAATAAATACATAATTAAAAAAAATGCTTAATACACATTCAAATGTTATAGGAACCCTATGAGGTCATGACCATCACACTTTTCCCCTTCTGGTTTCCTGTAAGGAAGCTGAAGCTAAAGATCACAGAACATGTCAGTACATGCGGTAATCTTCATGGTCCAGGAAGCTGAGGCAGGAAGATTGCTGCTGGTTTGAAGTCAGCCTGGGCTAGCTAGGCCAGTTTGGGCTAGATAATGAAACACTGCCTGGTATTCCCACCCTCATGCCTTCCCCTAAGTCAAGGCCACACAGGTGGTAAACCTATTAAGACTAGGAACTGGGCTCATGTTTACCATTGGACAAAACTGTACTACTGCCTCTCTAGTCTGAGACATCAACAACCAGCTTGAGTTATTTTTTTTTTCAGTCCACAAGCAATGGGAGCCTAGGAAAAACTACTGAAGAAGGGTGTGCATTGTACTTTTCTGGATATGGCACTCTTTGACAATAGTGTGGACCCTTCATGCACGCAAACTGTATGGCTATAACCTGCGGGGGTTTCTGAACAACTGTGATGGACACATCATCTCTTGCTTCTTTGGTGGTGGGGAGGGGTGCTTTTTGAAAAGTAGTACTATGCACTGTTTCATGAGAAACAGGTGAGAAATGTGTTTACCTACTGAATACGCTAATTAAAAATTTTAAAAATATTTATTTATTTAAGAGAGAGAGGGAGGAAAGGAGAGAGAGGAAGATGCAGATAGAGAGAATGGGCACGCCAGAGCCTCCAGCCACTGTAAACATATTCCAGTCACTTGTGTAACCTTGTACATCTGGCTTACATGGGTACTGGGTAATTGAACCTGAGTCCTTAGGCTTTGCAGGCAAGTACCTTAACCATTAAACCATCTCTCCAGCCCCAATTGAATTTTTTTCATCAAGGGCTGGAGAGATTGCTCAGTGGTTAAGGCGCTTGCATGCAAAGACTGGGGACCCAGGTTTGATGTCCCTAGTGCTCATGTGAAGGCAGATACACAAAGTGGCGCACACCAGGGCCTTTAGCCACTGCAAATGAGCTCCAGACAAATGTGCCACCTTGTGCATCTGTCTTATGTGGTTACTGGGACATCGAACCTGGGTCCTTAGACTTCACAGGCAAGTGCCTTAACCACTAAGCCATCTCTCCAGCTCTCTGCCTCTCTTCTCTCTGCCTGCAAATAAATAAATAATTCCATCAGGACAAGCTGAACAAATGCTGTATTTTATGGCAATGAGCTCAATGTGCTGGAAGCAGGAGTGTTGGATTGGCTGTCTTCCTCCAAACCTTTCTGGTTCTTGGGTTGGCAGCTCCTCTGGGACCAGGGCAAGACCCTTACCTTCAGAGCTCCCCTCTGTCCTTGTTTAGAGAGATAGCTTTGTAGTTTCCTCTTGAAGAGAACAAGGAGAACCCTTTTTCTTGGAACTGTGGGTAAAGCTTACATTTGAATTATTAAAATGAACACTTACAAGTAAAGGCCAATGTAAGCAGCTCAGCAAGTGTTGAAGGGTTACCATATATGAGATGATGAAAAATAGGCTGATGCAGATTTCCTGAATTGTGATGGCTATAAACACATCATGGGCATGGCCATTGATGAAGCAGACTGCTGCTGCTGTGATAAGACACTGTAATAGAAAAACAAACAGGATTCATTTTACTATGCACTGCTATTTAAATGTCCATAAATTAGCAGAATCTATTGAGTCTAATCATATTGCAATTGCTCATATTGATTTGCACATACATTTTATACATATATATATATATATATATACATATACATACATATATGTATAATTTTTATTTATTTATTTGACAGCAACAGACAGAGAAAGAGGCAGATAGAGAGAAATAGAGAGAATGGGCACACCAGGGCCTCCAGCCACTGCAAACAAACTCCAGATGCATGTGCCCCCTTGTGCATCTGGCTAATGTGGATCTTGGGGAAACAAGCCTTGAACTTGGGTCCTTAGGCTTCACAGGCAAGCACTTAACCTCTAAACCATCACTCCAGCCCCATTTTATTTTTTTTTAAAAGTATTTTTATTTGAGAGAGAGAGGAAAAGGCAGACAGAAAGAGAGTGAGTATAGGCTCTCCAGGGCCTCCTGCCACTGCAAAGGAATTCCACATGAATGGACCACTTTGTGCATCTGGCTTTACATGGGAACTGGAGAATCAAACCTAGGCCATCAGGCTTTGCAAGCAAGTACCTTTAACCACTGAGCAGTCTCAAGCCCATATTTTATTAAAAATATTTTAAAATTAATCAATTAGAGAGAGAGAGAGAGGCAGATAGAATGGATGTGTCAGGGCCTTCAGCCACTGCAAACCCCAGATGCATGTGCTACCTTGTGCATCTGGCTTATGTGGGTCCTGGGAAATTGAACCAAGGTCCTTTGGCTTTGTAGGCAAGCACCTTAACCATTAAGCAATCTCTCCAGCCTTATTTTATTTTTAAAATATTTCTATTTGTTTGCAGGCAGAGACAGAAAGACAGAGAGAATGGGTGTGGTAGAATCTCTACCACTGCAAATAAACTCCAGATGCATGTACCACTTTGTGCACCTGGCTTTACGTGGGTACTGGGGAATGGAACTCGGGTTGTTAAGTTTTGCAGGCAAGTGCCTTCACTGCTGAGCCATCTCTCCAGCCTCACGTTTTATTTTATTTTTTAATATTTATTTACTTATTTATTGGATTTTCTAGGTAGGGTCTCACTCTAGCTCAGGCTGACCTGGAATTCACTATGTAGTCTCAGGCTGGCCTTGAGTTCATGGCAATCCTCCTACCTCTGCCTCCCAAGTGCTGGGAAAAGCATGCGCCACCACACCCGGCCTGGCTCTATTTTTTTAAGATTTAAAAAATATATTTTTTGTGGTACTGTAGATGAACCTAGGGGCTTATGTATCTAGGTGAGCACTCAACTATTCAACTACATTTCTAGACTGCATTTAAGATTTTAGAATTAAATAATTAATTTTGCAGTACTAGGCATAGAACCCAGAGTCTTGAATAGTCTAAGCAAGAACTGTGGTATGAACTATAGCCTCAGACTCATTTTTAAAAATATTTTAGAGCTGGGAAGATTACTCAGTGGTTGAGGCACTTGCTTGCAAAGACTGCCAGCCCAAGTTCAATTCTCTGTCATCCACGTAAAAGCTAGATGCACAGTGTTTGTGTGCATCTGGAGTTGGTTTGCAGTGGCAGAAGGTCCCAATGTGCCCATTTCCTCTCTATTTGCAAATAAATAAGTATATATGTTAAATAGGCCTGGAGTGCTAGTACACACCTTTAATCGCAGTACTTGGGAGGCAGAGGTAGGAGGATTGCTATGAGTTCAAGGCCAGCCTGAACTACATAGGTCAGCCTGGGCTAGAGCAAGACCATGCTCTGAAAACCAAAAGGAAAAAAAATTAAATAGGGCTGAAGAGATGATTTAGGGGTTAAAGATGCTTGCTTGCAAAGCCTGATGGCCTGGGTTTGATTCCCCAATAATGATGTAAAGCCAGAAGCACACAGTGGTGTATGCATCCAGAGTTCATTTGCAGCAGCAAATACTCACCCATTCTCTTTCTCCTTGCAAATAAATAAATAAAATAAACATTTAAAAATATTTAAATAGGCCAGGTGTGGTGATACACGCCTTTAATCCCAGCACTCGGGAGGCAGAGATAGGATCGCCATGAGTTTGAGGCCACCCTGAGACTACATAGTGAATTCCGGGTCAGCTTGGACTAGAGCAAGACCCTACCTCGAAAACAAAAACAAAAAAAAAATAAAATTAATTTAGAGATAGAGTCTTGTGTTCTTTAGGCTGCCCTTGAATTCAATGTACATATGAAGATAACCCTGAACTTCTGATCCTCCTGCCTCCTTCCTCCTTAGTGCGAGGATTATATTCATGTGAGACCACACCAAGTTTCTGGGTTGCTGGGGATGGAACTCAGAGCTTTATCTATGCTAAGCTGTTTCTACCCACAGCCATATCCTAGCCAAATTTTTGGTTGTTTTTAACTACATATGGATATATTTAGTATGTAAACAACACATATTGATACCATCCTTTCCCTTCTCCCTGCCCCCTTTGTGAAGAGGCCTTCCACTTTGGGGATGCAGGTAAACCCTATGGGGACCGTGGGTGCTGCATTATGGGGGCAGTAGTCAGCTATGGGGGAGAAGCAATGTCTCTGTGCAAAATGTCCCGGTATGTGGCTCTCGCAATCTTTCTGCTCTCTTTTCCACAAAATTCCCTGAGCCATGCTGGGAGCGTTTTAAGTCTACTTCAGTGATGTGCTCTTAGGAGCCTCTGGATCTCTGCTTTGGTAGGTGTTGAGTGTCCTCAGTGTCTATCTCCTTCACCCTGTGTTGATGCTGATATCAGATTCACTAAGAAAGCAGTTCTCTTGCTCATCTCCCCAAATCCTTTGTGGTTCAGCTGGGGCCAGGGTGGAGTGCACTGGGTTGTTTATCTCCTCAGGTCCAGTTCCTGTCTGAAAAAGAGAAGCAGATTCTCCAAAGGAGAGTGAAGTCAGCACCAGTTAAATGGGATAACCATTATTAATTTAGAGAGAATTTAAAGGGTGTAAACCCTCTTATAGCCCAAGATTAGTGAGTGCTTGACAATGGAAATCAGAATCATTATCTGGATATGATTCTGACTGGTTTCCCAGTTCCAGGTATGATCTCCTTTTCAATGAGCAGATCTGTTAGCCAATCCAAGAGCAGTTGGTAACCCACCATGGCTGTGTGCCACTATCGCACTTGTGTGAGCATGGGGTTGTTTGCTTCTGAGTCACTTAGACTTGGAGTTGCTTGGACAGATCTTGGCCACTTTCCCCCTGTAGCTCATGTAGCACCTTCCAGCACTAGATCTAGCCCCAACTTTTGAAATTAAAAAAAAAAAAAAGAACTAATAGTGCTGGAGAGATGGCTTAGCAGTTAAGGTGTTTGCCTGCGAAGCCTAAGGACTGATGTTCAATGCTCCAGATCCCATGTAAGCCTAATGCACAAGGTGATACAAGCTCAAAGTTGCACGTGCATACAAAATGGTGCACATGTCTGGAGTCCAATTGCAGTGGATGGTGGCCCTGTCACACCAATTCTCTCCCTGCCTCCCTCTCTCTGTCTCTTAAAAAATACAAAAAATTTAAAAAAAAGAAATAATAAAAATGTACAGTCTTTTTTTTTTTTGGTTTATTTTTCAAGGTAGGATCTTATTCTATAGGCCAGGCTGACCTGGGACTCACTCTGTAATCCCAGACTGGCCTCAAACTGATGGTGATCCCCCTCAGCCTCCCAAGTGCTGGGATTAAAGGTGTGAGGCATCAATGCCCAGCTTCTGTAGTACTTTTGAAGGAGGATAGGAGAGAGCTGGCTTTTCGAAGGCAGTTTTAGCTAGAGATTGAGGCCCAAAGAGAGACCCAGGAGATGCCCACCTACATGTCCTTCTCACCCTGACACCAGAATGGCACTCTTGGAGAAATGGAACTCGTGTCTGATTGAGACTGATACACAGCAACCCCTGCTGTCCACAGTCCAGCATGCTACCCAGACAGATGCCCCAGTGGGCTGGCTCTGGGATGGGCCCTCCAAACCAACCAACTGGGTATTCCCCTTGCCTATAAAGGCTTCTGTCTTCCTCCTGTTGCTAGTTCTGCCAGGCTCTGCCTCTTCTTCTTTGGCCACAGAGACACATGTAAATCTAGCTTCCCTCTCACCCAGGTGGTGGCAGGGGGAAGAGTGTAAAACTGTTTGCTGGTCTGAGGGAACTTCCCTGCTTGCCTCTGCCTTATAGTTTGAGTGATCTTCCCACTTTGATTACATACATGCTTTTCCTCCAGGCTCTAACCTACCACATGTGTATTTTCCTTACACCCCAGATCTACCACGCAGGGTCTTTAACTACCTCTAGGTCTGCTACTTGTGTAATTTCTTTAAACTCGGGGTAACCATGAGTGTAACGCTCTTCATTACTCGTTTCTCCTCCGAATTTCTTGGTCTCTGCGTTGATATCTGCCCTCTCATTTTTTCTTGAGCCTCACCATTTGCCCCCTTAACTTCCCTACATGGAAAAGCACACAGCACATGTCATGCTTGTTCCTCTTAAGTCTTCCTACACAAGCTCCTAGATCCTACTTTCCTCACGTTTACAGCTTTAATCTCTCTTTAAAAGCCTGTTTCTCTTAAATCCCATCTCCCTTAAATAAACCTCACAATTTGTGATTTCCCTCTCAATAAACTTAGTAATTCATAATTTATCCTCTTGAGTCTGTCTTTATTCATTCTTTACTAATGGAGGACAGAACCTAAAACTTGAGGTTCAACAATTCTGGGAGACCCCTCCTGGACCCCAAAATCCTGCATCACTTTTATAAGTAAGCACCTTCACCCCCTGTGCCATCTCCTTAGCCCCTCTAGTACTTAAAAAAAATATTTTCATTTATTTTCAAGCAGAGATAGAGAGAAGAGATACATATAGAAAGAATGGGCATAGCAGAGCCTCCTGGCACTGCAAATGAATTCCAGATGCAAGTGCCACTTTGTGATCTGGCGTTATGTGGGTACTGGGGAATTGATCCCAGGTTAGGCTTTGCAGGCAAGTGACTTAACTGCTAAGCCATCTCTCCAGACCCCCTCTGGTACTTTTTTTTTAAAATTTATTTATTTTATTTGAGAGCAACAGACACAGAGAGAAAGACAGATAGATGGAGAGAGAGAGAATGGGCGTGCCAGGACTTCTAGCCTCTGCAAATGAAGTCCAGACGCGTGCGCCCCCTTGTGCATCTGGCTAACGTGGGACCTGGGGAACCGAGCCTCGAACCGGGGTCCTTAGGCTTCACAGGCAAGCGCTTAACCGCTAAGCCATCTCTCCAGCCCCCTCTGGTACTTTTAAGTGGTAGGGTACTCATTTGTATTCTATTATTTGGTTTTAATCCTCCTCACTTCTCATTCTCAGACTGTTTATGTCATCCATGTCTATTTTGGGCATGTTCCCCAAACAGTTTGTTGGCATTTTAATTGAGAGTTCATCTAACATATAATTTGGAAAGATTTCAAAATTCAATCTTAATTAAGAACAAAGTATGTCTTTCCAGTTATTTTAGTGTTTAGTCTTCCTCTCAGCAGAGTTTTACAGTTGTCTTCATGTAGGGTTTTCAGATCTATTTCTTGCCAGATATTGGTCATTTTAATTGCTGTGGTAAAGAGATTTTTTAATATTTTAAGTGGTTATTTATTTATAGGAAAGCTTTAAGTTTAGTTAAATGAATTATCACCTAACCAAATTATCTTGTTCTAAATTATTTCCCAGTGTATTTACATTTTAAGATTTGTAATCTTACCAGATGAAAGAAGTTTTATCTCCTCTTTTCTAGTATTTGCATTAAGTTTTGTATTTGTATTTATATTTCATAACTGTTAAGGCTATTGATTCCAGAAAAGCACTGAATAACAGTGTTGCTAGTAGGTACCCTTCTTCAATATTTAAAACTAAAAAAATATTTTTATTGAGCTGGAGGGACGGCTTAGTGGTTAAGGCGTTTGCCTGCAAAGCCAAAGGACCCATGTTTGATTCCCCAGGACCCACGTTACCCAGCTGCACAAGGGGGCATATGTGTCTGGAGTTCATTTGCAGTGGCTGGAAGCCCTGGCACACCCATTCTCTCTCTTCCTCTCTCTCCTTCTTTCTCTGTCAAATAAATAAATAAACAAATAAAATATTTAAAAAATATCTTTATTTATTAGAGAAAAAGGGAGAGGGAGAGAGAAAGAAAGAAACAGATAGAGAATGAGTGTGTCAGGGCCTTCAGGCACTGCAAATGAACTCCAGATATACACAACACCTTGTGCATGTGGGTACTGAGGAATCAAAACTGTGTCCTGAGCTGGAGGGACGGCTTAGTGGTTAAGACGTTTGCCTGCAAAGCCAAAGGACCCAGGTTTGACTCCCTAGGACTCACGTAAGCCAGATGCACAAGGGGGTACACACATCTGGAGTTTGTTTGCAGTGGCTGGAGGTCCTGGTGCACCCATTCTCTTTCTCTCCCTCTCTACCTGCCTATTTCTGATTCACTTTTAATATAAATAAAATAAAAATATAAATAAAAATAAAATATTAAAAAAAATTGTGTCCTTTCACAGACAAGTACCTTAACTGCTAAGCCATCTCTCCAGCCCACCTTCTTCTTCATTTAAATGAAAATACTTCTGATATTTAAAGATCTTGCTGGATTTCTGGTGATGTTTATTTTTGTTTGTTTTTTGTTTTTCCAGGTAGGGTCTCACTATAGCCCAGGCTTGACCTGGAATTCACTAAGTAATCTCTGGGTGGCCTCAAACTCATGGCAATCCTCTTACCTCTGCCTCCCAAGTGCTGGGAGTAAGGCATGTGCCACCACACCCAGCATGTTTATTTTATATCATAAGTTAAACATACACACATCTATTCTTATTTTACTTATTCTTCATCTGCTGTTTTGGCAATCAGAAATGTTGAAGTTTTTCATGTCTTCAACACTTATTTTCCTCTTTTATTTATAATATGGTGGATTATTTAAAAATTCCTCATTGAAGAGCCCAAACCAAAGTAACACCATGACAGGCTTTAATGACATTACTAGGGGCTGGAGAGATGGCTTAGTGGTTAAGCAATTGCCTATAAAGCCTAAGGACCCCAGTTTGAGGCTTGATTCCCCAGGACCCACGTTAGCCAGATGCACACGCATCTGGAGTTCGTTTGCAGTGGCTGGAGGCCCTGGCGTGCCCATTCTCTCTCTCTCTGTCACTTTCAAGTAAATAAATAAAAATAAACAATAACAACAAAAAGATATTACTAGGCCTAAGTTTCTGTTTCCCTGCAGGGCCCAAATTACTGACCCAGCACTTTGCAGTTACTGGGAAAAACAACCACAAACTGCTCAGTACCCACAATAATCACTGTAATGGGCCAATCAGAAAGGACCAGGTACATGTTATATATTCCTGTGGCTCTTGTGACTATAGATAAGTTTGCTTAACATCCCTCAGCCACTATGTAACCAATCAGCTTGTAACATATATACTCTTGTTAAATGTCAACCAATCATGTATTGCTACATTGGAAATTCCCCCTTTCTTTGTTTGAACCTAATAAAAGCACCTCCCAGACATCCTTCGGGGCTCATGGACAGACTCATTGCGTTGGTAAAGTCTGGAGCTGGAGCTTAAGCCCAAAATAAAGCTCTTTGCTGTTGCATATGTGTCCAACTCTCTTGGTGGTCTTTGGGGACTCCGTGATCTGGGCATAACATTTGGGGGTTCATCCAGGATCTCCAAGACTCCTGAGACCGCGGACACGTTGAGCTGAACTGCCGGCTGGTAAGTATCTGTTTTCTTTCCTTCAGTCAGTATAGAAGCGAGCTCACCCTGTAATTCTGATTTTGCCCCCATAGTCTGGTGGCCGTGCCACTGGCAACCACCTTGCCCAGGCAGTGGGTCTTGGTGCCCCAGGCCCACCTGAAGGGGATTCAATCCCCTTAATGGATTTGCAGAGATGAAGTGGGTTGCTCCCGCAGTGTGGCGAGAGGCCGTCATTTCACTTTCAGTTTTGCCTCCAGCGGCCAGGAGGACTTGTTCTTTTTCTGTGTGTGTGTTCATTGTGCTTGTTAGTTGTGTCGTGTGTATTACTGTGACTAAAGAGATGAGACGGATATGGGTGACACCGCTTTCTCTTCTAGAGAACAATTTCAAGGAAATCAAAAACCATGCTCATAACCTGAGCATAGAAATTAAAAAGGGAAAGTTACATGTCTTTTGCAGGAGTGAGTGGCTGACCTTCAACATTGGGCGGCTGACTGAAGGCACTTTTGACCTACCGACCATTCGCCAGATGTTCTAGGTCAACTTTAACTTACATAAAGGATTATTAAAAACAACAGAATTCCCTCTAAAGAGGTAACTTATAATTTGTCAGGTATTAAAATGTTGTAATGTCCTGTTATTTAAAAGGAAGGACCTGACTTCTAGGCCAGCTTGCCTCAAGATAGCAACAAAATTTGCCTTAGTTACTCGTAATAAAATCATTCCCAAGTGTCTTATTTGTATTAATGACATAAAGGTCTTTAGACTATTTGCTTGTTCGTAATAGGACTAATCACTTTGGTGTCATTTTTCTTAATAGCCTTATAAGAAAGATGGTTAATAATGGGGTGAAATAAATTGATTAAATAAACTGGGAAGGAATTTTTCAATGTTGGGACATCGAATGCTCATTAAAAATGCTTTTTGAGTTACTTAGATCAGAATGTTAAAGTATGTAAATAAAGATGTGTGTGTGTAGGAAAGAATTTTCAGGCTAAACCTAAACACCATGCCTAAAGTTAGAGATTTTTCAACTGTTTACAAACTCTTAAGGAACAAAAAGAACTAATTTTCAGGCTAAAATATGTTGGAGTAGTTTGTGTAAGCTTTATCAAATTTAAGTCATAAATAAAACATAAAACTGTTTTGTGTTAATAAAAATTTGTATGGTACATAAAATCAATAGCTATCAAGATTAAGCCAAAGTCATTGGTTGTCAAGTGGTGTCTTTTCTTTCCAAAAGCAATTTACCAAGGATTATATTAAAACTTAGCTAGCTGTTTTGACTCATAAAAGACCAGATTCTGCTCTATTGTATGTAAGTAACTATCTCATTTTTGGCATCTTAAGTCTAGTGCTTATAACAAAAGTAACTCTTAGGACATATTTCCTACTTTAGGGTACAGCCTCATGCTCAAACAATGGTCCTCATCTGAAAAAAAATATTATTCAAGCTCTGTGGTTCTGTTTCCAATGTTCTCTGGATAATTAGTATCCACACAGGTATCTGAACTAATCAAAGGTGTTTTCAAACACAGGTGCTAAGACTTTATACTGTCTTACTTGTCCTTTTCTGACAATTTCTATGTTAAAATTAATTATTTTGTTTGTGAATCAATTGGTACTGTTTTCAAGACTGGTAACAGGGTCTGCCTATATTTATAAATGTTAAATATTTAGAGTGTAAAATGTGCCTACTTCCTATACCTCAGATATATGGCTTATTCTGCCACAGTACAACAAAAATTTTAAAAATTGGACAAAATGATTTTAAAAACCCTTGTGCCATTCTTTAAATCTATTTCAGTAATCAAATGTGCTATATATGTACATACATCCAGGCTGGTGTAACTTCCTTTCTAAGTGTATTAATTACCTATGTAGAAGCCAAAGCCAATTGGAATCATTGGAGCAAAAGGGCCAATATTTTGGCCTGTGCTCCCAGGTCATGAGGCCGCTGGAGATGATGGGACACTTCTACACTGGCCCCTTGGTAAGCCACCTGTCTTCCTGAGCAGGGAGGATATGGACACCCAAACAAAGTGGTGTACAGTCTGAAACAGGAGAGTCACAATTGAGGAACAATCAGTCATCCTGACTTCCCAAAGAAGGGAAAACTACTTGGTCATCACAGCTCTGACTCATTCTAACAGACAACAAAACAAAACAAAACAAAACAAAACAAAACAAAACAAAACAAAACAAAAAATCAGTAAGCTATAGGGCTACTCTTGGGTCCCTAAAGTCTCTTCTTTGGAGAGCCATTAGTGACCTCCAAAATTACTCCTTAATTAAGTTTTGGCTATCTGCATGGTCTTAAACACTCAGAAAGGAATGTATAACCAAAGATAAAAATACATTAAATAGATGAATGGCCTATTAAGTAATACAACAAGAGCTTTCCAAGAGGAGAAACACTGAGACCAGAAATATATTTGTACAGCCTTTAATGGCACCCAATAGCTCTGTATTATTAAAGCTAAATGTTATGTATATGTTTCTGATAACTCTGCTAATATCTCATCTGTTTTACAAACCATGCCGAATAGTACTGCATCATGTAATGAACAGTTCTGGGAGAAAATCTCAGCCAGTTCATCCTCAGATGGTCCTGAGACAATCCAAGCCTGTCTATCTGGATTCCCTCGACCTCAAAAAGGACCAGTTTACTGTGTGCTCACTTCTCATTAACTCCTTACTTTTATTCTTTTTCCCCAGTGTTCTCTTCCAAGACTATCTTCCTACACTCCAGGGTCCATTACAATAGTTCCCCTCTCTTAACTGCATGTCCCATTCAGCAGGAAATAGTAAGTATCTGATGTCTTTGTCCCAGTCTCCTAAAAGCAGTTAGTGTCTTCTCATAAGAGGACAAAATAAAGGGATATAAAATTAGGGTGACTGGACCACCCTCAACACCCCACAACTACCGACCGGGGGACTGGGCCTTTGTGCGTTGCCACTGCCACAAGACCCTCAAAGCTCATTAAAAAGGACTAAGGCTAGACAACAGAATCAAAATCGGTATGAATCTGTGTTCAATTGGTCTCCTTGGTTAACAAACCTTGTTTTCAGCCTTGGTTGGACCCCTAGTTTTACTATTATTATTATTAACCCTCGGACCCTGCATAATCAATAAATTAATCTCCTTTGCCAGGGAATGAATTAACACAGTACAATTCATGGTGCTTAGGACACAGTACCATTCCTTGCAACTTCTCTAATAAGGACCCAAGACTGGGTCCTCTTAAGTTATGAGCAGAGGGGGGAATGAAGAGCCCAAACCAAAGTAATGCCATGACAGGCTTTAAAGATATTACTAGGCCTAAGTTTCTGTTTCCCTACAGGGCCCAAATTACTGACACAGCACTTTGAGTTACTGGGAGAAACAACCACAAACTGCTCAGTACCTAAAACAATCCCTGTAACAGGCCAATCAAAAAGGACTGAGTATATGTTATACATTCCTGTGGCTCTTGTGACTATAGATGTTTGCTTAACATTCCTCAGCTACTATGTAACCAATCAGCTTGTAACATATATACTCTTGCTAAATGTCAACCAATCATGTAACTGCTACGTTGGAAATTCCCCTTTTCTTTGTTTGAACCAAATAAAAGGGCCTCCCGGATGTCATTCCTGGCTTGTGGACGGACCCTCTGCATTGGTAAAGTCTGGAGCTGGAGCTTAAGACCAAAATAAAGCTCTTTGCTGTTGCATACATGTCCACCTTTCTTGGTGGTCTTTGGGGACTCTGTGATCTGGGCATAATACTAATATCAAGCCATTCTTATATTTCCTCATTGTGGTCTATATAATCTGTAAAATACTGGTGAATATTTTGTGTTAATATATTAACTTGTTTTTCCTCCATGCTAGGAATCCATCCCAGGGCCTCACATATGTTAGGCAAGTGTTCCATCACTAAGTGGCATCCCCAGCTGGTATATTAATCTTTGGGGCATGTGTAAGATCTCTGTTGTGTTTTTTTCTGAACCTGAACAAATTTGGACATCAGTGTTGAACTGACTTTGTAAAAGAACATAGTTCAGGGCTGGAGAGATGGCTCAGTGGTTAAGGTGCTTGCCTGAAAAGCCCAAGAACACAGGTTGGATTCCCAATTACCCATATAAAGCCAGATGTACAAGGTGGCACATGTGTCTGGAGTTCATTTGCAGTGACTAGAGGCCCTGGCATGTCCATTCTCTCTCTCTCTCTGCCTCTTCTCTCTCAAATAAATAAAATATTAAAAATGTAGTTCAGGGGCTGGAGAGATGGCTTAGTGATTAAGGCACTTGCCTTAAGGGCCCAGGTTCAGTTCCCCCTTACCCACATAAGCTAGATGCACAAGGTGGCACATGCTTCTGGAGTTTCTTTGCAGTGGCTAGTGGCCCTGGTAAGTCCATTCCTTCATTCTCATTCTCTCTCTCTCAAATAAATAAATAAAAACAAAATTAAAAAAAAAATGTAGTTCATCCAGGTGTGGTACATGCCAGCACTTGGGAGGCAGAGGTAGGAGGATCACCATGAGGTTGAGGCCGCCCTGAGATTACATAGTGAATTTCAGGTCAGCCTGAGCTAGAGTGAGACCCTACCACGAAAAACCAAAAAAAAAAAAAAAAAAAAAAAAGAAGTAGTTCAATCAGAATGGCATTTCCTAAAAGTTTTGAAAGAGTTAACTTGTGAATATGTCTGGGCTTGAGTATCTTTGAAAGATACTCCTTAGATAGTGTTCTCATTTCCTTTTATGTTTGCATATTGGTCTGTTTGGATTTCTCTATTCCGGGGTCAGTTGGGGTCATTTTTATTTTCATTCATGCAGTTTCTCACACCTATTTGTTTAACTAAGCACTCTGGGAAGTCCTTTTACCTTGATCAGTGTTCATGAATATATTCCCATTCTGGTTTCTAAGTTTATTTAATTTTATTTTAAATATTTTTACTTGACAGGGAGAAAGGCCGATGAGGGAGAGAGAATGGGCATGCAAAGGCCACTGCACATGAACTCCAGACATATGTACCGCCTTTTGCTTCTGGCTTTATGTGGATACTGGGGAATCAAACCTGGATCCTTTGGCTTTGCCTGAAAGTGCCTTAACTGCTGAGCCATCTCTTCAGTTCCCCCACCCCATTTTTTTCGAGGTAGGGTTTTATTTTAGCCCAGGCTGACCTGGAACTCATTCTGTAATACGAGGCTGACCAGGAACTCACAGTGATCCTCCTCTGTCTGCCTCTGGAGTGCTGCGATTAAAGGCGTGCCCTACCACACCTGGCTTCCCCTTGCCCCCTAATTTTTGTCCCTGGATTATATTAGCCTGTGGTTTATCAGTTGAATTAGGCCTTTGAAATAACAGTTCTCCATTAATAAAATTCATCATTTGTGTTTGCTAATGACAAATTTCTGCTATTTATCCTTGTTGCCTCCTTAATTGTCTTTCTTTGTGATGCACAACCTGAGAAGTTGAAAAGGAAAAAGAATCCCAAATTTACTAAGGGCTGAGTGTGATGGGGACAACAGAAGCTGGGGGCAGGGCGAGGCACAGGGAACGGTGGGAAGTTGTCAGAGGGGCTTTGCTGGGCACAGTCCACAGGCGACCTGCCCAGCCAGATCAGCTTACCATCCTTATGATCTTCAGAATCCCCATGGCAGAGAAGAAAAAGTCTTTGCAATTATCTGTTAGTTTCTCTGGGACCTTGGCCTGGCCCTCGGCTTGCTTTTTGACTGAGTCTGAGGGCAACGGGACTTTTGGGGTGGGTGTTGACTTGGGTTCGCGCTGCCATTCTGTGGGTGTCCTGGGCAAGGTGTGCACGCTGCCTTCTGAGCGCACTGAATGTACCTGCTGAGCCACGGAGAGTGAGTGTGAGTGTAAGGGAGCCACCCGGGCTGGCCCTGAAGCGCTAGGCAAGACCCTGCGTACCTGTTGTTGTCTGGGTGTCCTAGGCAAGGTGCGCACGCCGGCGTCTGAGCGCATTGAACGTCCCTGCCGAGCCACGGAGAGTGAGTGTGAGTAAGGGAGCCACCCGGGCTGGCCCTGAAGCGCTAGGCAAGACCCTGCGTACCTGGTGTTTTGCGCCCCTTTGAGGCAAGTGCCTGTCATGTTGTTTTTTGACGGGATCCATGGTGGGTCCCCAGGTCCAACTGGGTTAGGCTGGCTCTGCAAATCTGAATCGGTGGCCGTCCTGGGGACACGGAACCTGTGTTGTGGCCCAACGGCTGCTGGCAGTCCACCCCGCGCGCACCAGCCCTGGCCGCCGCGGGCACTTGCCTAGTCTGGGACCGTGACATCCACAACCCCACCCTGCGAGGTTCCCAGCCAGTAGGAGACTTTTGGGGGTGGTCTTGGCCAGAACCTAGTTCTATGTCCTGCAAGCTACTGTAAGGCTCCGCACAGAGTGCAGAATTCTGGATTCTTCCAGATCCCATACTGAAATTAAAACAAGAACTGCAGAAAAATATGAAAGAATAAGAAAATATATTTAACACTTAGTAAAAATGATTACAAAATTAGGACTCTTCACTTTCATCACGACTAGTGTCTTTCTCATAAGGTTCACTTGGACGACGCCGAAGCTTCCGGTATATGAGGGCGCCGTCAGCAATCGTGCACACTACTGCCAGCAGACCGCACACCTGGAAACAAGAACACAGCACCGTCATCGTCTGCCGTCACACGAATCCTCATCATCTGCCCGCTGGATCCCTCTCCAGCTAGCCACCAACAGGGCTGGGAGGGGACAGCATGGCTCATGGCCAAGGTTTTCCACATACGTGTCTCATTAAGAGGAAAAAGAAAAGTATAACGAGCAGAAACAGTCCTAAAGTGAGTGAAGTATACTCTGAAATCCACATGGGGTGGGCTGTCTCTTCTCTTGGTGTGCTTTGCAATGTATTCTTTCAAGCCCAACTGACCATATTTAGGTAGGTAGGTATCTATCTATCTATCTAGATAATTTTTTATGAGAGAGAGAGAGAGGGAGGATATGAATGGGTGTGCCAAGGTCCCCATCTGCTGTGAATGAACTCCAGATGCATGTGCCAGCTTGGGCATCTGGCTTAACTGAGTCCTGGGGAATTGAACTTAGGTCCCTAGGCTTTGCAGGCAAGCAAATTAACCACTAAGCCACCTCTCCAGCCCTCAATATTTGTATCCCCAGTGGTCAAATGTTTAGCTTCCCCATTGATTAGGGAGAGGGTCAAAGCTAGCAGCAGCTCAGGATTAAACCCTGGAGAGCACAACTGCGATACAAGGTTTGGGGCACTGTAATGATAGAATGATCCCACAGTGACCCCTCAAAGGTTGAACAATTTCCATATAAAGGATGTGATTCTTATCTCAGTATGGTGGGACACACATTTAATCCCAGCACTAGGGAGGCTCAGGTATAAGGATGGCAGTGAGTTCTAGGCCAGCTTGGAGCTACTGAAAGAGTTCCAGGTCAGCCTGGGCTACAGTAAGACCCTGCCTCAAATAAGACCAAAAAGAAAACAACAATAACAACCACCACAAAGGATGTGATTCCAAGCAAGCCTGAGCACAATACAACTGAGACAAAGGTAGAACATGAAGGGACCTTTAGGTACTCTGGTGGCCGAGTGCTAGTACCTATGCTGGAGAAAGATGTCATTCTTGCATCTCACTGAGTTTGCCTCATCATCATCCCAAACAGCCAGTCCATCACCTGTGTGGTCCTGGATGGGTGGAACCCGAGCAGTTTGATAGCCAGTAAGGGGTTTGGGTGATGGACACGTTGGACAGCTGAACTCTTCTTAGTTTCAGCTTCATCTGGCTGCCAGTAAGTCCGGCCTCCTGGCTCTTATAGCCTCTTTTAGCCTGGTCTCAAGCTATTGCCTCCTAGGTTCTGACCACATTGAATACCTCCACCAGTCTTCTTATGACCCTGGCATTTCTGTACATTGCTGGTTCCTCCCCTGGGGACCTTTCCCTTTTCTTCTCCTTGTTTTCAGCAAACTGTAATTCTGCTGCCAGCAAGAGGCAGTATTTTTCCATGGCCTCTAGAGCTGTTGTCCCATCTTCTTAATTAGATGCTCAGCAACCCAAGGGTTGTTGGGGCTCATGTTCTAGCCCAGTACCATCACAAGGAATAGGTGGACTCTAATGCAAGCCACACAATTGGTATTTTCCATGAGCTTCAATAATAAAGTTAAAAAAAAAAGTGAAAAGATGGGTTGGGGAAATGGCTTAGTGGTTAAGGCGTTTGCCTATGAAGGCTAAGGAGCCTGGTTGATTCCCCAGGACCCATGTAAGCCAGATGCACAAGGGGGCACATGGGTCTGGAGTTAATTTGCAGTGGCTGGAGGCCCTGGCATGCCCATTCTCTCTTTCTCTCTGCCTTTCTCTCTCAAATAAAAAAAAGTGAAAAGGTAACATCATTATTATTATTATTTTGTTTTGTTTTTTGAGGTAGGGTATCGCGCTAGCCCAAGCTGACCTGGAATTCACTATGGAGTCTCAGGATGGCCTTGAATTCATGGCAATCCTCCTACCTCTGTCTCCCGAGTCCTGGGATTAAAAGCAAGCGCAACCACACCCAGCTACTATTACTTTTGTTTTGTTTTGTTTTCCAAGATAGGGTCTTCTTCTAGTTTAGGCTGACCTGGAATTCACTATGCAGTCTCAGGATGGCCTCGAACTCACAATAATCCTCCTATCTCTGCCTTCGAGTGCTGGGATTAAACATGAGCCACTACACTCAGCTTGTGAAATTGATTTTAATAAATTTTATTTAGCTCTATATATCCAAAATATGTTTTAAAACTAGCCCCACTTCCAGTGCTCAGTAGTAGCCATTATATTGGATAACACAGCTCTCTACTTTGTTAACATTTATGAGATGAAAGTAATTAAGTGAATAAATATAAGTCCTGTGACTTATCCCTCTTTCTTCATACTGAACAGGGGTCAGATTGTCTTAAAAACACTTCAGGGAGGGCTGGAGAAATCGTTTGGTGATTAAAGGTACTACCTAGCAAAGTCTAGTGGCCCAGGTTTGATTCCCCAGTACCCACGTAAAGCCAGATGCACAAAGTGGTGCACGCATCTGTAATTTGTTTGCAGTGGCAGACTCATACTCTGTCTGTCTGCCTCTTTCTCAAATAAATAAATATTTTAAAAAATTGGGGAAAGGCTGGGGAGTTGGCTCAGCAGTTAAAGGCTTTTGCTTGCAATGCCTGCTGGTTGAGGTTTAATTTCCCAGTACCCATATTATGCCAGATAAATAAAGTGGTGCATGCATATGGAGTTTGTTTGCAGCAGCAAGGGACCCTTGTGTGCTCATACTCTCTCTCTTTCAAATAAAAATATATTTAAGAAAAACCTAAAAAACTGGGGCTGGAAATGGCTCAGTGGTTAAAGGCACTTGTCTGCAAAGTTTGATGGCCTGGGTTTGATTCTCCAGTGCCCATGTAAATCCAGGTGCACAAAGTAGCACATGCATCTAGAGTTTGCTGGCATGCCCATCCTCTCTCACAAGTAAATAAAAATATGAATAAAAAAATGGAGATTGCTATTACAGTAGCAGTCTCAATTTCTAGATTAATCCTAATCCCTCATGAAGTTGCTTTGGGCCTAACAGAGGTGAAAGCTATGGACCTGGCATGCATGGTGGAGAGTGGCCACTTCCCCTCGGTGGCCAATACAGTGAAAAAACATATGGAAGGAAAAAAGGACTTTCTAACTTACTGCTCCAGATAAGAACCTCAACTTCAAACCTCAGATTATGACTCTTTCATCTTGGCATGCTTTCCAGGGTGGAGTCTGGTTAAGGTGACTTGTTTCTTCCTCTGCGAGCAGTGCACACAGTAATTCTTCAGTTGCAAGGCTTCCTCATGAGAACATCTGCCATAGTTCATCTGAAGAAGTTTGGAACATTCCATTTCACCTAACATGTGCTATGTATCCTTTTCTTTAAAAGTAGAGCTATGAAACTCACCCACCAAGTTTCTTCTTTTGCTTGACATCAGGTTTCTAGAACTCAGTGTGGTAACTGTTTTAAATACCTTTTCTGAGTCTGGCAGAGTCATGTATACCTATTAAGAAATGTGTAAGGAGCTGGGCGTAGTGGCACACACCTTTAATCCCAGCACTCAGGAGGCAGAGGTAGGAGGATCTCTGTGGGTTGGAGGCCAGTTTGAGACTACATAATGAATTCTAGGTCAGCCTGGGCTAGAGCGAGACCCTATTGAAAAACAAAACAAAAAAGAAAGGAAGGAAGGTGTAAGGACCTTTTTGTTTGGCTATCTTCAGTTCTAGTGTGAAATCACATCTCTTTTATGTTAACCAGGGTACACATTCACTCATACAAAGTACAAAGCCAGTAAGTACTATATACAGGTCTAAGAAGCTTGAGGCTTCTAGACTATCATATGGCTTTCTGTGTTTGTATCAGGTTTTCAAATAAATTTATATTCTGATCAAACCTGAAGAAGAAAACTAGGAAGAACTCTACTTACCCCTCCAAGGAGTATGTATGTTTTGGTGTCCGTTATCATTGCCAATATAGATACAATGATCATGAACAGTGTTGCGACCATTGAATTGATAACATCCTAGAAGCACAGAATAGGCAGGTCAGCTTTACATAAAAACCACCAAGGCTGGAAATATAGCTCAGTAGTAGAGTGCTTGCCTAGAATGGCTCAAGGCCATAGATTCCATCTCCTGCACCATGAAAAACAAAGCAAAACAAAACAAGCAGTGCAAAAACAAGCAAACAAACCCACAGGGATGTCACCTGCTTGAATATTTTAAAGTTGCATTTTATTAAATTTAGCATACATCTTTCAAAACACAAAAATGTCACAGTAAAATGACACCTATATAGTATTTGGTCTACAATCTATAATGACAGCTAGTGGTTCTCTACCTATAATATACCAATCTTTTAAATTTTTACTTTTTTTGTTTATTTATTTGAGAACAGCAGAGAAAGAGGCAGAGACACACACACAGAGAATGGATGCATCAGGCCTCCAGCCACTGCAAACGAACTCCAGATGTATGTGCTACCTTGTGCATCTGACTTACATAGGTACTGGGGAATTAATTCAGCCTCGAACGGCGATCCTTAGGCTTCCCAGGAAAGCCTTTAACTGCTAAACCACCTCTCCAGCCCCTAATTTTTACTTTTTTAAAACAACATAAACACTGTTGGAGGGATAACTGATCTTGTTAGGAAAGAAAGTAGATAACATCTTACGTCGAAGGTTTAGATTGAATGGGTACCTCAGGAAACCAGAATACCAATATTTAATACTCTAATAGAATATATGGAATAGTTGGTTAAATAACTTTTTGTTTTGTTTTGGTTTTTCGAGATAGGGTTTTACTCTGGTCCAGGTTGACCTGGAATTCACTATGTAGTCTCAGGGTGGCCTTGAACTCTCAGAGATCCTATCTCTGCCTTCCGAGTGCTGGGATTAAAGGTGTGCACCACCATGCCTGGCCTTGATAACTTTATTATTAAGATGCAATTGATAAAACTGAAAGCAGCACATACAAGAGAAAGTAGTAATTTTCAGGGTAGATCCCACCCATGTCTGTAAGTTATGACTGGCCAATTATGTTATTTATGATTATATAGATCATTCACTTAATAATTTCCCCCAAATGAAGCATTTGTTACTTTGACATGTGTACTTTTGAAATGTGGCTTTAAGATGAACAATTTATAATATACATAATATATATGTTAAAGAAGAGAGAGTTTGTAAGCTGTACCCTGTGGGGGTGGACAATGCTGAGCTTAGAAACCATAGATTGTTACAAGAAAATTTCAGGGCTAGAGAGATGGCTTAGCGGGTAAGCGCTTGCCTGTGAAGCCTAAGGACCCCGGTTCGAGGCTTGGTTCTCCAGGTCCCACATTAGCCAGGTGCACAAGGGGGCGCACGCATCTGGAGTTCGTTTGCAGAGGCTGGAAGCCCTGGGGCGCCCATTCTCTCTCTCTCCCTCTATCTGTCTTTCTCTCTGTGTCTGTCGCTCTCAAATAAATAAATTAATTAATTAATTAAAAAATTAAAAAAAAAAAAAGAAAATTTCAGTACCGGGACGGAGCACCTTCTGGCGAGTTGTTGGTTAGGGAGGCCTCTATTGCCTTCAAAATATCACAGGCGATTGCCAAGATTCTTGGTTGACCACCAGAACTAAGACCCTACTGCTAAAGATACCACATGCTTGGGCTGGAACTGAGCTGGAAGCTTCCTCTGTGTTGACTAGCTGTCTTGGATGCTGAAAAGAGCTATGCAGTCTGCTGGGGAAGAAAAATCATCAATGGCCTTAACCAACAGCAGACCTTGCCAAGTTCTATGGCTCATCAGCCAGGCCAAATGTGCCAACTAGTGCAATGATGACATGTCTGTGATGGGAGAAACCAATGGCTCTCTGATTGGATTTGAGGCCTGCTCCATGGGAAGGAATTAATGTCTGGTACTAAAAACCTCATCAAAAGCCTATGGCTAGGGAGGTTATAAGCTCTACAGTGGAAACTACTGTTATCTGGCTAAATGAGTATATATGCCCTCTAAATACTTATGTTTATACCATATATGATTGCTACTCTCACTTTTGGCTAGAGAAGCTTCTCTTTTCAGGTGGTGGTGACCCAAAACTCACCAAAGTGCTGAGAAGGGACATGAAGTGTTCAGCACTAAGTGAGACATCTCTAGCACACTCTCCAAGGTTCATGGACCATTGTGGTAGAGGTGATATAAAGAATGTAAGAGCCAGAGGAAGGGGAGGAGTGCTTTGCTATATGCTCTTCTAGACACAAGGTGGCTGATGCTACTTAAAAGACCTGCACAATAGCAGGGGGAAACGACATCAAAATAGAAGACATTAATTGGAAAGAAGGGATTCAGTGGAGGGGACTCAGGAAGGGTGAAAAGGAGGGTGGTGAGAAGAGATTATTATCATGGTCTATGATCTATATGTATGGAAAGTGTCAATAGAAAAGAAGTGCAGTTTACATTTGTTATTGGATGTGTGGTATGGAAAAATAAACTGTCTATCATGGTGGCTTATGGATGTGGCAGGTAAGTAGGCAGGAGGAAATCACTCAGTTATTAAAAAGAAAGTAGGAAGAGGTTCAAAAGGAGTAGAACAAGATTAGATCCCCTGAGGAAGAAAAACGTTCTCATGTGCAGAGGAGATGGTGAGACTGGCTGTCTTGGATAAAAGCTCCTCTGGCTGGATGTTTTACTCTACAAGACAACAGGCTCACTACCTTATCCAGGCAGCTGTGCCCTCTGAAAAAATTTGGACCACAAATCTCTTTATATATAAAATCAGTGCTCTAGAGAATGCAGAGAACCACAGCGGGGTAGGGATGGTGTGCCTGCTTTGGGACGCCAGTTATCCTCAGTGCAAATTTAAAATACTGTATTTACTTTGTTCTTTTGATTCACTGTAGCGCAGGCTGGCCTCTACTCAAGAGTAATCCTTCTGCTTCAACCTTCTGAGTATGTGAGCCACCATACCCAACTTAAAACACTGCTTTTTAAATTTTTTTTTGTTTATTTGAAAGTGACAGAGAAAGAGGCAGAGAGAGAGAGAGAAAGACAGAGAGAATGGGTGCGCCAGGGCCTCCAGCCACTGCAAACGAACTCCAGACATGTGTGCCCCCTTGTGCATCTGGCTAACGTGGGTACTGGTGAATGGAGCCTTGAACCGGGGTTCTTAGGCTTCACAGGCAAGAGCTGAACTGCTAAGCCATCTCTCCAGCCCTAAAACACTGCTTTTAAACTGGGCGTGATGGCGCAAGCACTCAGGAGGCTGAGGTAGGAGGATCGCCATGAGTTTGAGGTCACCCAGAGGCTACATAGTGAATTCCAGGTCAGCCTAAGCTAGAGTGAGACCTTGCCTTGAAAAACAACAACAACAACAACAACAAAAAACCCAAAAAACAAAAACAAAACAAACAAAACTACTGCTTTTATATTCAAAGCAAAATATTAGTATGTCATAGAGCTGGAGCAAGTTTAATTACAAAAATGGAGATTTCAGTGTTATGTTGTAGGGCAATGAAGAGGCTTTCTGTACAGACTGTCAGGGACTACACCTCTGGGACAGTGATAAATAAAAATTCCGAGTGCAGATAGATGGCTGAGCCCTCTTCTAATAAGCAGGTAGTGGCCATCACACCTAGGCACTTACAAAATTACCTCTTCCCCACCTACAGTCTTCAGCCATCTGACTCCTTCACTTAAACTGCAGAGGCAAAGCCCCTGGCGACTCAGATCGGCTGCTGCTCCACCCTGCAGGGGCCTCTTTTCCCTTATTACCTCTGTCCCTGTTTTACTTCCTTAAGGCATTGGTGGCTTCTCTGGTTACAGTTGTCTCTTTCCCTGCTTGGTACCACAGCTTGTCCATTACCTGCCACCCCATGGCAACCATTCTGGAAGTGGCTACTGGGGCTTCTCTGTGAACACCAGTAGGAGGTGGGGTTAAATATATTTAACCAGCTTTCCCATTTTGAGACTTTCAAAACTGTGATTAGCTGGAAATGCTTATCATTGGCCTCCAAAGATGGTCCAGGAAGGTACTGCTTTGAGGCATGTTTCTGGTTTGAGAACACTGTAAAGTCCTCTTTCCTTTACAGGATTAACATCTTAGATAAAAGTATTTAAGACTCTAAGAAGGACATGGGGGCTGGGGAGATGGTTCAGTGGATAAAAGTGCTTGCTGTGTAAGCATGAGGACCAGAGTTCAATCCCTAGCACCCGCATAAAAGCCATGGCAGCAATAGGCATCCAGATGCAGTGGGGAAAGGCAGCAAAAGACTCATGGAGACAGGATGCTGGAATACAACTTGAAAGAGAGAGAGAGAGAGAGAGACAGAGAGAGAGGTTAAATCAGTCAATTGTTGCTAGAACCAGCTTTGCACCCCAGGCTGAACTATCACCTATGACTGAACTAATATTCTCAACCTGCACACTGACTGGGGCATTCCACTGGGCAGTCACTCCTGATGCTATGGGTCTCCAAGGCTACAAGTAAGGTTCCATAAGCTCAGGTAAAATGACTTGGCACTAATGACTCCAGACATTTCAAGTTAGAACATAGTGTGGTTTATTTAGTTTCCTCTGTTTGACTTTCCCTTTGGTGATGAGATGGGCAAGGATGCTTCCTAGTGTACTTGCTTTTTTCCCTCAATTCCAAGGCCACATCCATATTTCAAAAGGAGGCAAAGATTAAGAATACTCTAATTTTTTAAAATTTTATTTTTATTTTTATTTTTATTTATTTATTTGAGAGCGACAGAGAGAGAAGGAGGCAGAGAGAGAGAGAGGAGAGAATGGGCACGCCAGGGCCTCCAGTCACTGCAAACGAACTCCAGATGCGCCCACCCCCTTGTGCATCTGGCTAACGTGGGTCCTGGGGAATCAAGCCTTGAACCAGCGTCCTTAGGCTTCACAGGCAAGCACTTAACTGCTATCTCTCCAGCCCAAGAATACTCTAATACTTTAATTTAAATTTCTTTTTAAAAACATATATTTTAAAATGAAATTTAAAATATATCTTAGTTATTTGAGAGAGAGAGAAAGAGGCATATACAAGGATAGAGAACGGGCATGCCAGGGCCTTTAGCCACTGCAAACAAACTCTGCACTCATGTGTCACTTCATGCATCTGGATTTATGTGGGTCATGGGGAATTGAACCTGGGTCTTTTGGCTTTGCTGGTGAGTGCCTTAACCACTAAGCCATCTCTTTAGCCCTCCCCCCCACATTTGCTTTTTTTTGAGGTAGGGTCTTGTTATAGCCCAGGCTGACCTGGAATTCATTATGTAGTCTCAGGGTGGCCTTGAACTCATGGTAATTCTCCTACCTCTGCCTCCTGAATGCTGGGATTAAAGGCATGTGGCACCAGTGCCCGGCTGTTTTTTTTTTTTTTTTTTTTTTTTTTATAGGTAAGGTGCCTCACTTTAGTCCAGGCTGACCTTGAATTCACTTTGTAGTCTCAGGGTGGCCTTGAACTCATGGTGATCCTCCTACATCTGCCTCCCAAGTGCTGGTTCTAAAGGAGTGCACCACCATACCTGGCCTTAAATATATTTTTTTTAATTTTTATTAACATTTTCCATGATTATAAAATATATCCCATGGTAATTCCCTCCCTCCCCACCCCCACACTTTCCCATTTGAAATTCCATTCTCCATCATATTACCTCCCCATTACAATCATTGTAATTACATATATACAATATCAACCTATTAAGTATCCTCCTCCCTTCCTTTCTCTACCCTTTATGTCTCCTTTTCAACTTACTGGCCTCTGCTACTAAGTATTTTCATTCTCACGCAGAAGCCCAGTCATCTGTAGCTAGGATCCACATATGAGAGAGAACATGTGGCGCTTGGCTTTCTGGGCCTGGGTTACCTCACTTAGTATAATCCTTTCCAGGTCCATCCATTTTTCTGCAAATTTCATAACTTCATTTTTCTTTACCGCTGAGTAGAACTCCATTGTATAAATGTGCCACATCTTCATTATCCACTCATCTGTTGAGGGACATCTAGGCTGGTTCCATTTCCCAGCTATTATAAATTGAGCAGCAATAAACATGGTTGAGCATGTACTTCTAAGGAAATGAGATGAGTCCTTTGGATATATGCCTAGGAGTGCTATAGCTGGGTCATATGGTAGATCAATCTGTAGCTGTTTTAGGAACCTCCACACTGTTTTCCACAATGGCTGGACCAGATTGCATTCCCACCAGCAGTGCAGAAGGGTTCCTTTTTTTCCACATCCCCGCCAACATTTATGATCATTTGTTTTCATGATGGTGGCCAATCTGACAAGAGTGAGATGGAATCTCAATGTAGTTTTAATCTGCATTTCCCTGATGACTAGTGACGTAGAACATTTTTTTAGCTGCTTATATGCCATTCGTATTTCTTCCTTTGAGAACTCTCTATTTAGCTCCATAGCCCATTTTTTGATTGGCTTGTTTAATTCCTTATTATTTAACTTTTTGAGTTCTTTGTATATCTTAGATATTAATCCTCTATCAGATATATAGCTGGCGAAGATTTTTTCCCATTCTGTAGGTTGCCTCTTTGCTTTTTTCACTGTGTCCTTTGTGGTGCAAAATCTTTGTAATTTCATTAGGTCCCAGTGGTTAATCTGTGGTTTTATTGCCTGAGCAATTGGGTTTGTATTCAGAAAGTCTTTGCCAAGACCAATATGTTGAAGGGTTTCCCCTACTTTTTCCTCTAGCAGTTTCAAAGTTTCCGGTCTGATGTTAAGGTCTTTAATCCATTTGGACTTAATTCTTGTGCATGGCGAGAGAGAAGAAACTATTTTCATCCTTCTGCAGATATATATCCAGTTTTCAAAACACCATTTGCTGAAGAGGCTGTCTCTTCTCCAATGAGTATTTTTGGCATTTTTATCGAATATCAGGTGGCTATAGCTACTTGGGCTTACATCTGGGTCCTCTATTCTGTTCCACTGATCTACATGTCTGTTTTTGTGCCAGTACCATGCTGTTTTTGTTACTATGGCTCTGTAGTATAGGTTAAAATCAGGTATGGTGATACCACCAGCCTCTTTTTTTGTTGCTCAGTATTATTTTAGATATTTGAGGTTTTTTGTGATTCCAAATGAATTTTTGGATTGTTTTTTCTATTTCCATGAAGAAAGCCTTTGGAATTTTGATAGGGATTGCATTAAATGTGTAGATTGCTTTTGGTAAGATTGCCATTTTCACAATATTGATTCTTCCAATCCAGGAACAAGGGATGTTTTTCCACTTTCTAGTGTCTTCTGCAATTTCTTGCTTGAGTGTTTTAAAGTTCTCATTGTATAGATTCTTTACTTCCTTGGTTAGGTTTATTCCAAGCTACTTTATTTTTTTTTGATGCAATTGTGAATGGGAGTGATTCTCTGATTTCATCCTCTGTGTGTTTGTTGTTAGCATATATGAAGGCTACTGATTTCTGTGTATTTATTTTGTATCCTGCTACATTGCTGTAGGTTTTGATCAGCTCTAACAGCTTGCTAGTAGAGTCTCTAGGGTCCTTTATGTATAGAATCATGTCATCTGCAAATAATGATAACTTGATTTCTTCCTTTCCAATTTGTATCCCTTTCATGTGTGTCTCTTGCCTTATTGCTATGGCTAAGACTTCCAAAACTATATTAAATAAAAGTGGGGACAGTGGACACCCTTGTCTTGTTCATGATTTTAGTGGAAAAGCTTCCAGTTTTTCCCCATTTAGTAATATGTTGGCTGTAGGCTTGTCATAAATAGCCTTTATTATATTGAGATATGTTCCTTCTATTCCCAGTCTCTGTAGGACTTTTATCATGAAGGGATGTTGGATTTTGTCAAATGCTTTCTCTGTGTCTAATGAGATGATCATGTGATTTTTGTTCTTCAACCCGTTTATATAATGTATTACATTTATAGATTTGCGTATATTGAACCATCCCTGCATCTCTGGGATAAAGCCTACTTGGTCAGGGTGAATGATCTTTTTGATATACTCTTGTATTCTGTTTGCCAATATTTTGTTGAGAATTTTTGCATATATGTTCATGAGGGAGATTGGTCTGTAATTTTCTTTTTTTGTTCTATCTTTGCCTGGTTTTGGTATCAGGGTGATGCTGGCCTCATAGAAGGTGTTTGGTAGAATTCCTTCTTTTTCTATTTCCTGGAAAAGCTTAAGAAGCAATGGTGTTAGCTCTTCCTTAAAAGTCTGGTAAAATTCAGCAGTGAATCCATCCGGGCCTGGGCTTTTTTTAGTTGGGAGATTATTGATAACTGTTTGGATCTCCATGTTTGTTATAGGTCTATTTAAGTGATTAATCTCATTTTGATTTAATTTAGGTAGGTCATATAGATCAAGGAAATCATCCATTTCTTTCAGATTTTCATACTTTGTGAAGTATATGCTTTTATAGTATGTCCCTATGATTTTTTGAATTCCTCTGGAATCTGTTGTGATGTTACCTTGTTCACCTCTGATTTTATTAATTTGTGTCTCTTCTCTCTTTCTTTTGGTCAGATTTGCTAAGGGTTTATCAATCTTGTTTATCCTTTCAAAGAACCAACTCTTTGTTTCATTAATTCTTTGGATTTTTTGTTTGTTTCTATTTCATTCATTTCTGCCCTAATCTTTATTATTTCTTCCCGTCTACTGATTTTTGGTTTGCCTTGTTCTTCTTTTTCCAAGGCTTTAAGGTGAAGCATTAGGTCGTTTACTTGTGACCTTTCTAATTTCTTAATATAGGCACTTAAGGCTATAAATTTACCTCTTAGAACTGCCTTCATTGTGTCCCAGAGATTTTGGTATGTTGTGTTCTCATTATCATTTGACTCTATAAATTTTTTGATTTCCTTTTTGATTTCTTCATTGACCCACTCATCATTTAGTAGTGTATTGTTTAGTTTCCATGATTTTGTGTATGCTCTATAGCCTTTCTTGCTACTGATTTGTAGTTTAATTCCATTGTGGTCAGATAGAATGCAAGGAATTATTTCAATTTTCCTGAATTTGTTAAGATTTGCTTTGTGTCCTAATATATGGTCTATTTTAGAGAATGTTCCATGTGCTGCTGAAAAGAATGTATATTCTGCAGCCTTTGGATGAAATGTCCTGTATATATCTGTTAGGTCCATTCCTTCTATGACCTCATTTAGTCCAGATGCCTCTCTGTTTATTCTTTCCCGGGATGACCTGTCAATTGATGAGAGTGGGGTGTTAAAGTCACCCACCACCACTGTGTTTGGTGTTATCTGTGACCTTAGTTCTAATAGTGTTTGTTTGACGAATTTGGGAGCCCCCATGTTAGGTGCATATATGTTTAGGATTGTAATATCCTCCTGTTGGAGTGTGCCCTTAATCAATATAAAGTGACCTTCCTTATCTTTCTTGACTAACGTGGGACTAAAGTCTACCCTGTCTGATATTAGGATAGCAACCCCTGCTTGTTTTCTAGGCCCATTTGCTTGAAACACCGTCTTCCAACCTTTCACCCTAAGATAATGTCTATCCTTTGTAGAAAGGTGAGTTTCTTGGAGACAACAAATTGTAGGATCCTGCTTTTTAACCCAGTCTGCAAATCTATGTCTTTTCGTTGTGGCATTGAGGCTGTTGATATTAAGAGATATTATTGAAAGGTGTGTATTTATGTTTGCCATTTTTTTGTGTGTGTGTGTTTCTGGTTCTACCTGTGCTCTCTTCTGTTAACTGGTATTTGAGTATTGCTTGTTTTTTCTAGGTTCCTTATATGTGTGCTTTTCCTTTTCTTCAGCATAGAGGATTCTATCAAGTATTTTCTGTAGAGCTGGTTTTGTCTTCAAATACTCCTTTAACCTGCTTTTGTCATGGAATGTCTTTATTTCTCCAGCTATTTGAATGGATAACTTTGCAGGATAAAGTAACCTTGGTTGACAGTTGTTATCTTTCAGAACTTGGAATATATCACTCCAAGCCCTTCTAGCTTTAAAAGTTTGTGTTGAATAATCTGCTATAATCCTGATGGGCTTGCTTTTGTAGGTAACTTGATTTTTCTCTCTAACTGCTTTCAATAGTTTTTCTTTGGTGTGTGTGTTTGGAAGTTTGATTATAATATGGCGAGGAGAGGTTCTTTCTGGGTTTTGTCTGGCTGGGGTTCTAAAGGCTTCCTGTATCTGTATTGGCACCTCTTTCCCAATTTGGGGGAAATTTTCCTCTATGATTTTGTTGAAGACGCCTACTATGCCTCTGGAGTGGAGTTCTTCTCCTTCTACTATGCCCTGAATTCTTATATTGGATCTTTTCATAGTGTCCCGAATATCTTGAAATTCCCACTCATACTTTTCTATAAGTTTGTCTTTCTCTTTGCTGGACTGCATTAGGTCTGCCACCTGGTCTTCTAGCTTAGATATTCTGTCCTCTCCCTCATCCATCCTACTGGTGAGATTTTCTACAGAGTTTTTTATTTCATTAACTGTGTTCTTCATTGCTAGTAATTCTGACTGGTTTTTCTTTATTATTTCTATTTCCCTATTTATGTCTTGTATTGCCTTCTTTATTTCATTAAATTGGTGTCCTGCATCTTCTTTGATTCCTTTGATTTCCTCTTTGATTGTTTTCATGTGTTCTTTGACCTCTTTGAACATATTTATAATTATTCTTTTGAACTCTTTCTCAGGCATTTCCTCTAACTCTTTCTCACTGGAGGACATTTCTGATGCATTAATACTTTTAGGTGGATTTATATCGTCTTGCTTTTTAGTGTTTCTTGTGTTATAATGTATATATTTTTGCATCTTGGATTAAGTTAATGCTTGGATTTTCTAGCAAGCTGTTTATTCTTAGCTGTATCAATTGATTTGATGTAATATAGTTTCAGGGTAGTACCTTAAGGTGTTAGGTGTGGCTCTTAAGACTCTCAGAGTATCTACAAAGATGTTCTTAGGGGTTGAGTTTCCCTGCTATAGGAGTATTCAAGCAGGCTGAGTGGAATAAAATACAGGTAGATTCTATAATTTAACTAAACACTGTACACATTCAATCAAAAACAGTCCCGAGTATGTATGCAAGAGTAGTTATTATAACGACCAGATCCTCTATCAACAAAGAGGTTAAGATTTCTGGTCTGTTGAGGGATCCAAGTCAGCTTGTGACCAAGTGAGACCCTTCCCTGGTGCAATCCCAGTTACCTTGGATGATTTTGGTCTCAGTCAAGTTGCTGCCTGGGTCGTCGGGCTGCTGTTCTGATTTCTGGAGCTGGGCACTTGCTTTTCCTGCTGGGCAAACTGAGCCGCTGCTGCTGCCTCTGCTGCTGCTGTAGCTGCCACTGCTGGAGCCACCACTGCTGCTGAAGCTGCTGCTGCTGTGTCCACTGCCGCTGCTCGCCTTGAAGCTGCTGCTGCCGAGTCTGCCACTGCTGCCACTCCTGGGTCTGCTGCTGCTGGGGCCGTTGTTACCGGTGCTGGAACCACTGATGTTGCTGCCGAACTCTGCTCCTGCTTGGGTCCTGCTGTCAGCCCAAGTTGGTGTGGCCGGGTCCCGGGCGGCTGCTCTGTTCGCCGGAGCTGGGCTCAGGCGGTGGGGGAGGGGAGGGAGCCGCAGCTGCTCTGGTTCTCTTGCTGCTCCGAGTTCTTCTACCTGGCGGTCTGCTCCTCCACTGCTCGCTGCCGCTCTCCCCTCACGTTTCCTGAGTTGCGGAGAGCGCGGTGTGAGGGGAGGCGCCCGCACCTGGCTTTTCCTGCGGCTCAAGCTGAGTCTGGCAGCTTTCAGGTGCGCCACGGCGGTAGGCCAAGCTGCCGGAGCCGCTTTTCCCGCCTGTGTAGGCTCTGGATGCTGCGGAACTCTTCTACTTCTCTGCTGCCGCTTCAATTTCCTATACACCTCACTTTTTAGTATAAGTGTGTATTTTGCTGAGTTTTTTTGGTCTTTTTCCCCCCTAGGCTGCTTTGGCGTGGTACCTACGCCGCCATCTTAACCGGAAGTCCTTAAATATTTTTTAAAATATATTTTTATTTAATTACTTATTTGCAAGCAGGGAGAGAGAGAGAAAGAGAGATAGACAGAGAATGGGCATGCCAGCACCTCTAGCCACTGCAAATGAACTCCATATGCACGCACTGCTTTGTGTGCCCTAAATTTAAATTTCTATAGGACATCTATATTTAAGAGAATTCTCCAAATAGAAAAGTCAGCTGTATCTCCTGAGAGGTGGGGTGAAAGGAACTTATTCTGTGGTAGTACTAGATCCCTGAGGACATGCCCTAAGGACAAAAGAGCATTAGCAGTGAGTTGGCTTTTCCTTTTTAAAATCACCTAACAATTTAAGAGAACAAATGAAGCTTGTTACAATGCCTCCATGTGTCAGGAAGAGGTAGTCAGAGCTTAAGGATGAAACTGAACACTTACAAACAAAGGCCAGAATAACCACTTCATCATTTGGTCAAGTTTGAACGTATACAAAATTATGAAAAATAAAACAACTGTGGCTTCAAATCCAGTGACAACAATGAATGGCTCAGGAGCTTGTGCCATGATAAAAAAGATCATAGATAACACCGTTACTACCTAGAAGACAAAAAAACAGTGGGTCATTCAATAATTACTAAATACAAGTTTAAGCTATAAAACGATCATTTTACTTATTGTGGTATTTGAGTGTGTGGAATTTGGGGCTGAATCCAGAGGCCTATGTATATTAGGCAAGTGCTATACCACTGAACATTTATTGTCAGTCCCTAGATGGTTCTTTCTCAAATAACTAAATAAATAAGTTCTGTTTCCTCCAACACAAGATGTGACTAAATGTACAGATACTTTTGTGTTTTACATGAGTAGGTACTCCTGTTTTTTGTTTGTTGTTGCTGTTTGGGTTTTCAAGATAGAGTCTCACTCTAGCCCAGGCTAACCTGGCAGTCACTCAACAATCCCAGGCTGACCTCAAACTCACGACAATCCTCCTACCTCTGCCTCCCCCATGCTGGGATTAAAGGTGTTGCGTCACCACACCTGACTGGTATTCGAGGTTTCTGTGTAACTAATTATTCCCCATTTCTGCTCTGACTTTTTCCTCAATATTTCCTTTCCCTTCCATAATCTCAATTTTTTTCTTCTTTTAGCTCCTTTATTTTATAAAAAATTGATTTGTACATGTATGTGTATGTGCATGAACAGAGATGTGTAAATACTGGTGTGCCAGGGTCTCTTGCTACTGCAAACTAACCCCAGTGGAATCAACATACATGTATCACTTTGCAACCGGATTTATATGGATGCTGGGGATATGAGCCCAGGTTGGCAGGCTTTATAAGCAAGTGCCTTTATCCACTGAGTCATTCTCCTAACTTCTAAATGTATATTTTATTACAATTCCTCTTAGTAAGTATAATGCTATTAGAATAAATATATATTTTTTTGAGGCAGGGTCTCACTCTAGCCCAGGCTGACCTGGAACTCACTATGTAGTCTCAAACTGCCTTGAGGTCATAGCGATCCTCTCTTACCTCTGCCTCTCAAATGCTGAGATTAAAGGTATATGCCACCACACCTGGCTAGAATAAAGACTATTTTAAGGGGAGCCAGGCATAGTGATGCATGCCTTTAATCCCAGCACTCAGGAGGCAGAGGTAGGAGGACTGCTGTGAGTTTGAGGCCACCCTAAGACTATATAGTGAATTCCAGGTCAGCCTGGGCCAGAGTGAGATCCTACATCAAAAAAACAAATACAAAAACAAAAACCTCTGCCAGGGATGGTGGCACATGCCTTTAATCCCAGCACTCAGGAGGTAAAGGAAGGAGGATCGCTGTGAGCTCAAGGCCATCCTAAGACTACATACTGAATTCCAGGTCAGCCTGGGCTACAGTGAAACCCTACCTTGAAAAAACAAAAAACCAACCAAACAAACAAAAAAGCCCTCTGAAGATAACCTATTCCAATTTCTACATCCCTAAAGGGAATTAGAGAATATATCAACATTTAGTGAGATTGTATAAAAAAAAAATGAGCTGATAATTCCCAAAGAGTTCTGTCAATAGCAGGACATTCTTAGAAAATGTAGCTCTAGGGCTGGAGAGATGGTTTAGTGGTTAAGATGCTTGCCTGCAAAGTCAAAGGACCTCGGGACCTCGGTTTGATTCCCTAGAGCCCATATAAGCCATATGCACAGGTGGCATATGCATCTGGAGTTCGTTTGCAGTGGCTGGAAGCCCTGGCACACCCATTATCTCTCTCTCTGCCTCTTTCCCGCTCTCAAATAAATAAATAAAAATAAAATATTTTTTAAAATATAGCTCTATTCAAAGGCTATGTTTTTTTGTAGATGGTTTGAGTGTTTTCCTTAGCTCGACTTAAAAAAATCTTTTATTTGTTTATTTATTTATTTAAGAGAGAGAGAGAGAGAGAGAGAGAGAATGGGCATGCCTGGACTTTGAGCCACTGCAAATGAAGTCCTAGTCTGTGCATCTGGCTTACATGGGTCCTGGGGAGTCAAACCTAGGTACTTTGGCTTTGTAGGCAAGCATACGCCTTAACTGCTAAGCCATCTTTCCAGGTCTTTTTTTTTTTTGAGGTAGGGTCTTTCTCTAGCTCAGGCTGACCTGGAATTCACCATGTAGTCTCAGGGTGGCCTCAAACTCACAGTGATCCTCCTACCTCTGCCTCCTGAGGGTTAGGATTAAAGGCATGAGCCACCACACCTGGCTCCTAGCTAGACTTTTAAAAAATATTTATTTATTTATTTATTTGAGAGAGAGGAAGAGAGAGAGAGAGAGAGAGAGAGAGAGAGAGAGATATTGAGAGAGAGAGAGAGAGAGAATGGGTGTGCCAGGGCCTTCAGCCACTGCAAACAAATTACAGATGCATGTGTCCCCTTGTGCATCTGGCTTACATGGGTTCTGGAGAATTGAACCAAGATCCTTTCGCTTTGTAGGTAAATGCTTTAACTGCTAAGCCATCACTCCAGCGCTTTTTTAAAACTTAAAAAAAATATTTTTTATTTGAGTGGGGGGGGCAGAGAATGGTGTGCCAGGGCCTCAGCCACTGCAATCAAAATCCAGATGTTTGTGCCTTCTAGTGGGCATGTGTGATCTTGCGCTTGCCTCACCTTTGTGTGTCTGGCTTATGTGGGATCTGGAGAGTCAAAAGTGTCCATAGGCTTTTCAGGCAAGTGCCCTAACCGCTAAGCAATCTCTTCAACCCCCCGCCCCAGCTAGGCTTTTATAGCTCTCTTTCAGCTGGCAGCATCTACATATTGTTTTTAATTTTAAATCTATTTGATTATTTACTCATAGGACTTTCAGTTACTTTACTAAAATAAAAGTATCCTACTTTTGTATTTACAAGTTAGTCTTCGATCTTCCAAATATCTTTTGAAAACATTTTATTCATTTTTTTGCAAAGAGAGAATTAGTGAGAGAATAGGTGCTCTAGGGCCTCCTGCCACTGCAAAAGAACTCTGTATGCATGCACCACTTTGTGCATCTGGCTTTATGTGGGTGCTAAGGAATCGAACCCAGGCCATCAAGACTTTGCAAGCAAATACCACTGAATACTGAGCCATCTTTCTAGCCCTGAACTTCGAAATTACTATTAGTAGCTACTAACTTCATTCCTTATAATGTTGAGTAATAACATGTTATTACAAACCATCCTGTTTGCTCTCTTAAATTCGTGGATTAAGAAATCAAGGCTTGGCATGGATGGGATACCTTCCAGTGAGTTGTTGGCCAGGGAGGTCCCTGATACGCCCAAAATATTACAGGTCATTGCCGAGGTCCTTGATTTCCCATCAGGAATAGATGATAAAACCCTACTGCTGAAGACTCCATGTATTTGAGCTGCAAGGCCACTGAGAAATCCTGCTGGAACTGAGCTGATAACCTCCTCCATGTAGACCAGCTGACAGAAAGCTGGAAGAAGCCATTCTGCATGAAGTTCAATGGGAGAGAGAGGAATCACCAGTGAAGATACTCAACAGTGGACACTGCAAGTCTTAAATTTTGCCATCCAGGCCAAATGAGCCAACAGGTGCAATAGTGGCATGTCTGTCATGGTGGAAACCAACTTCCCTCTAATTTGACTGGAGGCCTGCTCCATGGGAGGGAGTACATCCCTGGTACTGGAAACTTAAAACAGGGGTAGTCATGAACCCTAGGGGTGTAATGTCTGCTGCTGTCTGGCTAGATGTATATACTATGCTTATCAAACTGCCTAGTAAGACCTTCTCTTAATGTTCATACCCATATATTAATGCTACTCTCACTTTTGGTAGAGAATCTTCTCTTTTCAGATGGCAGTGACCTTGGGATGACTCAGAAGGCATCATGGTGCTGGGAAGAAGTGACAGGAGTGCTAAGTACTGTAATATCTCTATCACACCTTCCAACGCTCAGGGTCAATTGTGGAAAAGGTGGCAGAAAGAATGTAAGAGCCAAAGGAAGGATAGGTCTCTTTACAACGTGCTCCTCCAGACACAAAATGGCCTGGATATCCATGACCTCTCAGTGCCTGAAACTAACTATACAAGATCATTATAATAGGAGGAAAAGATCATGACATCAAAATAAAAGAGACTGATTGAGAGGAGGAGGGGAAATGATGGAGAATGGAGTTCAAAGGGGAAAGTAGGTGGAGGGAGGGCATTACCATGGGATTTTTTTATTTTTGGTTTTTTGAGGTAGGGTATCACTCGAGCCCAGGCTGACCTGGAATTAACTATGTGGTCGCAGGGTGGCCTCGAACTCACAGTGACCCTCCTACCTCTGCCTCCCGAGTGCTGGGATTTTTTTAATTCATTAAAAAAATAAACAACAACAACAACAACAAAAAAATCAAGGCTTATGCTAGGTGGGTGGCACACACCTTTAATCCCAGCACTCAGAAGGCATAGGTAGGAGGATCACCCTTAAGTTCGAGGCCAGTCTGAGAATACCTAATTAATTTCAGATCAGCTTGGGCTCGAGTGAAACCCTACCTTGAAAAACAAAAAACAAAACAAAACAAAAAAAGAAATCAAGGATTACTTTTCCAGTCCCCATGCTCCTTAACCTTTTGTCATCATGGTAACTGACTCTACTTTCTTAAAATTTCTCATGGTTTCTGTCCCACAGGGTTTCCCTATATGATTATTTACATTTTGCATCCTACCCAATCTTTTTGTTACCAGTTATCTTTAAGTATCTCCTAACATCTCAAATGTTTCTTCACTACTCTTTGGAAACTGATTTTATTAAATATCAATGATTTTAGAAGCACTAAATTTAATGAACTTTCTTCAATTTTTACAATACTGGACCCCTATGGACTTATTTTTTTTAAGATTTTATTTTTAGTTATTTATTTGTTAAATACAGAGAGAGGAAGAGAGAAAGATAGAGAATGAGCATGCCAGGGCCTTTACCCACTGCAAACGAATTCCAGATGCATGTGCCACCATGTGCATCTGGTTTATGTGGGACCTGGAAAATCAAACTTGGGTCCTTAGGCTTCACAGGTGTGCACTTTAACCGCTAAGCCATCTCTCCAGTCCTGAACTTCAAAACAAACCCTTCCTTCTTTAAGTTCTTTTGTGAAGTATTTTGTTATATCAGCAAGAAAACCAATACATTCATCTTTACTTCCACAGGCACTGCTTTTCTTCATCTTTTCCTTTAAATATCAAAAAATGCAATTTGTTTATGTACTCTTAATCTAGCTAAAATGTCTCAGTAGCTTTCAATAGTGTTTAGAATACAGCTTCTCTTGCAACACATGTCCAAGGCTTCCTGTGATTCATCGACTGTCTCCTTCCCTAGCAAAAATTTGCCACACAATTTACCCATGAGAAAGTTCGAATGTTCCTCTGACCTCATATTACTTGAACTGTCATTGCTTTTTTTTTTAAAGGCGTGCATCACCATGCTTGGCATCACTCATGCTCTTTTTTAAAAAATTTATTTATTTGGCAGCAACAGAGACAGGAAGAGGTAGATAGAAAGAAAGAATGGGCACGCCAGGGCCTCCAGCCATTGCAAATAAATTCCAGATGTGTGTGCCCCCTTGTGTATCTGGCTAATGTGGGTCCTGGGAAATGGAGCCTTGAACCGGTGTCCTCAGGCTTCACAGGCAAGCACTTAACTGCTAAGCCATCTCTCCAGCCCTGTCATTGCTTTAAAAAAAAATTTTTTTTTTGAGGTAGGGTCTCGCTCTTGCCCAGGCTGACCTGGAATTTACTTTGAAGTCTCAGGTTGACATCAAACTCATGGCAATCCTCCTACCTCTGCCTTCTGAGTGCTGGGATTAAAGGCGTGCACCACCATGCCTGGCTTGTCATTGCTTTTTGACATAGTTGCCCACTCCCTCAAGTTTTTTCACTTAGCTTCAAGACATTGTATTCTTGGTTTGTCCTATGTCATTAAGTACTCCCTCTCATTCTTCGCTATTTTCTCCTCTTCTCTCTCTCTCTTTTATTTTTTTAAGAATTCCAGGGTTCACCTGTAGTTACCTCTGCATTGCTGAGGTAATATCTGATCAAAATATCTGATCAAAAGCATCTGATGGGAGGAACAGTTTATTTTGACTTACAGTCTTGAGGGGAAGCTTCACAAAGGCTGGGAAAGGATAATAGAGCAGAGGATAGACATCACATTTGCCACAGCAGGTAGAAAATAACAGTAAAAGTGAGCTGAGCTCTGGCAAGGGAGGGCTGACAATAACAGCCGAAGGTTTGCTCCCAGCCACACAACTCCTCCAGCAAGGGTGTACCTCCCAAACTGCTACCAGGTGGGGAGGTCAAGCATTGCAAACACATGCATTTATATGGGGACATCAGATTCAAACACCACATTTTGCCTCTGGTCCCATAGACTCAATCCCATCTCATGATGTAAAATGCATTCAGCCCAACTTTAATAGTCCTAACACTGTTCAAACATTCACCTTAACTGCTGCAGCCCCGCCATTACTTTTAAATTTAGCTTTGCTTAAGTTCTCAGGACATGAGGAAACTGACAAAGTTCTCTTCCCCTCATAAACCAACATTCCATAGTCCACAGTTCTTTCTGCATTTAGGTCTTTCAAACTTTCACCAGATGGTCCACAAAACTCTGCTTATAGCACTGCAAGCCATCTAAGCATGAAGTTTTGAATCCTTCCACATTCTTCCCACAAATCAGTTCCAGAAGATCAAAAGCCATACAGACAGAATTCTAGCAAAATGACCTCACTTCTCTGGTACTAATTTCCTTCCTTCCTCCCTCCCTCTCTCTCTTTTTCTATTCCTTAGCTTATAGTTTGTATTTTAAAAATTTTATTTATTTGAGAAAGACAGAAACGGAGATACAGAGAGACAAAGAGTGAGTATGGGCACACCAGGGCCTCTTGCCACTGCAAATGAGCTCCACATGCATGTGCTGCCTTGTGCATCTGGCTTCACATTGGTACTGGGGCAGTCTTTGCAAGCCACTGAGCCACCTCTCCAACCTGGCTTTTAAGACTATATAGTCTGGAAGGTAAGCTTCATGATGACAGGGAGAGGACAGTATCAAAGAAGCTGGACACTACATTTGCCACAGCAGGTAGAACACAGCAGCAAAAGCAAGCTGAGCGCAGGTGAGGGGGATGTGGCTGGCTATAATATACAAAGGCCCACCAGCAGGGCTCCACCTCTCAAATTGCTGCCAGGTGGGGACCAAGCATTGAAAACACTTGAGTTTGCGGGGAACATCTAACTGAAACCATCATACCACTCCACAGTCCTCTACTTGACATCTCTCTCTTGATGACTTGGCCGGACTTCTACTTCTAAAGCCTGCCTGTCTACAAAAATCCAGTCTTATCTGCTCTAACTTCCTATTCAATTTTGCCACTTGGTTGTCTGATAGGCATCTCTAATCTCATACCAAAACCCAAAGGTCAATTCCTGGTCTTCCTCTCACATTCACCTCCCCTGAACACTTTCTTTTTCTTTTTTCTTTTTTTAAAAATTTATTTATTTGAGAGCGACAGCCAGAGAGAGAAAGAGGCAGAGAGACAGAGAGGAGTGTGGGTGCACCAGGGCTTCCAGCCACTGCAAACGAACTCCAGACGCCTGCACCCCCTTGTGCATCTGGCTAACGTGGGACCCGGGGAATTGAGCCTTGAACCAGGGTCCTTAGGTTTCACAGGCAAGTGCTTAACCACTAAGCTATTTCTCCAGCCCCTGAACACTTTCTGATGTAAGTGGATAGCAAGTCTATTCATATACTTGCTTAGGTCAAAAACTGTGGAGCTATCTTGGACTCCTCCTCTTTCTCTTACATCCACATGGTTTATCAGCAAATCTTGCTGGTTCTAGTCTCAAAATACCGGTTGAGGGATGGAGAGATGAACTGGTGGTTAAGGAGCTTGCCTGCAAAGCCAAAGGACCCAGGTTCGATTCTCCAGAACCCACTTAAGCCAGATGTACAGGGCATGCATCTGGAGTTCATTTCCAGTGGCTGTAGGCCCTGGAGCACCCACTCTCTATCTCCCTCTTTCAAGTAGGTCAATAAATGAATTTTGTGTTTAGATGTGGATCCTATCCCCAAGATATATCATTATGTATATGCAAATATTATAAAATCTAAAACACTTCTGTTCCTAAGCATTTTGGATAATGGTTACTCAATCTGTCTATCTCAAATGTGACTACTCACTACCTACTGTGCCATTACTAACCACTAGATGGCTGGTCTGAGCCATTGTCACCAGACCATTGAAAAAACTCTTTAACTGGTCTCCTGTCTACCTTCCAAAGGACAAGTCCCTCCTATACCCTACTCCCTTCACCAATCTACTATCAACATAGCCAGTGTACTATTTATTTATTTACTTATTTGAGAATGACAGACACACAGAGAAAGAGGCAGATAGAAAGAAAATGGGTGCACCAGCCACTGCAAACCAACTCTAGACGCATGTGCCACCTTGTGCATCTGGCTTCTGTGGGTCCTGGGGAGAGCCTAGAACCAGGGTCCTTAGGCTTCACAGCCAAGCGCTTGGCCACTAGGCCATCTCTCCAGCCCTACTTTATTTTATTTTTAAAATGTTTTATTTTTATTTATTTGAGAGAGGGAAAGAGGCATAGTGAGAGAGAGAATGGGCATGCCAGGGCTTCCAGCCCCTGCAAACCAACTCCAGATGCATGTGCCACCTTGTGAATCTGGCTTATGTGGGTCCTGGGGAATTGAACCAGGGTCCCTTGGCTTTGCAGGCAAGCGCCTTAACCACTAAGCCATTTATCCAGCCCTCTACTTTATTTCTTTTTAAGTGTGAGTTAGAATGTATTCCTAGGCTGGAGAGATGTCTTAGCCATTAAGGCAGTTGCCTGCAAAGCCAAAGGACCCAAGTTCGCTTTCCCAGGTCTCATGTAAGCCAGATGCACAAAGTGGCACATGCATCTAGAGCTCACGTGCAGCAGCTGGAGGCCCTGGCATACCCATTCTCTCTCTGAAATAAATAAATAAATAAATAAATAAATAAATAAATAAATAAATATATGTATTCCTTCCTGTGTGCAGTGGTGCACACCTTTAATCCCAGCACGTGGGAGGCAGAAGTAGGAGGATCATCATGAGTTCGAGGTCACCCTGAGACTACACAGTTAATTCCAGGTCTGCCTGGACTAGAGTGAAACCCTACCATGAAAAACCAAAACCAAAACAAACAAAAAATATATGTGCTCCCTGACTCAAATCTTTCCCATTTTCACTGTGCCCCTCCTTGTTCATCCTACTTTTCTATCTTAACCACTTTAGGTGCAATCCTACCATATGGAGCCATTACTGGTTTCCTCGGCCTTGACCCCTATTCTTGTCGACATAGTCTCCTCATTCTTGCTCATTGCACTCATTTCTTATCAGGTATTATTTCAGCAGGGCCTCCCCTCACACTATTTGCAACCTTCCTCTTCATGCCTCCCTTTCCTTTTCCTGGCTTCATTTTTCTTTTGTTTCACAGCATTGATTCCTTGAATATCACATAATTTATTGTCCTTGACTCTCCTCCATAATATGTATACTCCATGAAAATATGGGTTCTTTGCTTTGTTCACTTATACCTCAAGAGCCTGGACCAGCACCTGGTGGGTGACAGTCATTCAATAAATATCTGTTGACTGAACAAATAAATCAAGTATTACCCAGCTTCTTATAGTCTGCTGAATAAATCCTGCTGTTCTGCCTCCTCTGTGCAGGTGGCTTTCTCTTAGACCCTACCCTGGGTCCTCTCAACTTTTCTAACAGTTCTCTCTCTGAAATTTAAAGAAAAACAGTTATTGGAGATCTGAAAAACAACTCTTGTGAAACTGATTCTTCCTAAATCTGTAGCTACATACTGCATTGCATTCATGTTAAAATGCATGTTAAGTCACAGGAAAAAAAAACAAAAACATGAGACAAGCTACCATTCTTCAACAGTTTCAGCCTACAGAATAGAATGGGTGATGCTAAAATCAGGTTCACATTGCTGGTAGAAATCACCTAATCAAGAGCAGCTTGTGGGAAAAAGAGGTTTATTTTGGCTTACAGACTCAAGGGGAAGCTCAATGAAGACAGGGGAAAACGAGGGCATGAAGAGAGCAAGGACATCACCCCCTGGCCAACATAATGTGGACCATAGCAACAGGAGAGTGCACCAAACAGTGGCAAGGGGAAACTGGCTATAACACCCATAAGCCCACCCCCAACAATACACTCCCTCCAGGAGGCATTAATTCCCAAATCTTCATCAGTTGGGAACCTAGCATTCAGAACACCTAAGGTTATGGGGGACACCTGAATCAAACCACCACAGGTGCCTTGCAAAGGATGGGCTCTCTCTAAACACCATTTAAAATAATAACAAGGGGGCTGGAGAGATGGCTCAGTAGTTAAGATGCTTGCCTGTAAAGCCTAGTGACTGGAGTTTGATTCCCTAGTATCCACGTGAAGGCGGATGCACACGGTGGCACATGTACCTGGAGTCCATTTACAGTGGCTAGAGGCCCTGACGTACCCATTCTCAATCTCTCTCTCTAATAAATAAATAAAAATATTTAAAAAGACATGATTCTGTCTCTCTCTCTCTCTCTCTCTGCTTGCAAATAAATAAAATATTTAAAAAAGTTAACAAGGGGCTGGAGAGATGGCTCAGTGGTTAAGGTGCTTGCCTGCAAAGCATGATGACACCAGGTCATTTCCCCAGTACCCACATAAAGCCAGGTGCACAAAGTGGTGCATGCATCTGGAATATGTGTGCAGTGGCTAGAGGTACTGGTGTTCCCATTCTCTCTCTGAGTGTAAATAAATAAAGAAAAATAACAAAAAAGAGCACAAATGGATGTGAGTTCAGTTATACACACTGAACTAAACCATTGGCACAGGAAATCAGCATTTTATCACCTAATTAACACATCTTATAAAAGTACAGAGTGTCAAACGAATAGAATCACCAGGATTAAAAAGCATTGTCAACTGGGCATTAAAACTTTCTATAGAATGTCTCTCTGCTGTGTCTCATTGAATACACTGGTAAAAATCTTTGAAATGGAGGGGAAGGGAGGAGCAGCAGGTCCTTTCATTTTTGCTATTTCCAATTAAACAGAAAATGAATAATTCTGCTATACGCTAATATCTTCACAGTCAGTCCACGTTTGTAGAAGAGAAGAACTTCACAGAGATTCAAACCCAAGTGCTAGAGGCTTCCCGACGATACTCAGGAGCTACTTCATAATCACTGGCACTAAACAAAGCTGCAGAATTGTTTGCCAGGCACTTGAGGAAAGTGTGAAGCTAATTCAGTACTGAAGCAAGGCTCTTCTCATCCAGAAGTGATAGGCCAACATTGCCCCAATTCATACCAAACCCCCCCCCCCAAAACCAAAAACACCTCAGCAGATGTGGTGCTCCACATACCAGGGACATGGACATATCACGGGTGACTTGTGAGAATTTCAGGACACTCATATTCATAGAGTAGCTGAGTACCCAACATTACATTGAATTATTCTTTTTTCTTTCTTCTTTTTTTTTTTTCAAGGTAGGGTCTCACTCTAGCCCAGGCTGACCAGGAATTCACTATGTAGTCTCAGGGTGGCTTTGAACTTATAATGCTCCTACCTCTGCCTCCTGAGGATTAAAGGTGTGCACCACTACACCTGGCAAAATTTTTTTAAAATAATTCTATTTTCAAGCAGAGAAAGAGAGATAGAGACAATGGGCGCACCAGAGTTTCCAGTCACTGCAAATGAACTCCAGATACATGTGCCACTTTGTGCATCTGGTTTTAATCAGGTACTGGGGAATCACACCCAGGTCATAGGCTTTGCAGGCAAGTGCCTTAACTGCCGAGCCATTTCTCCAGCCCTTTGAAATACTCTTTATTACTGTCATAACTACATAAAAAACGAAACAAACAAACAAACAAACAAAAACCAGTGCAGGGTGTTGTGGTTCATGCCTTTAATCCCAGCACTTGGGAGGAGAGTGAGATAGGATTGCTGATTGCTTTGAGGTTGAGACCATCATGGGCTATAGAGTTCCAGGTCAGCCTGGGCTAAAGTGAGACCTTGCCTTAACAAAATAAAAATCTGGGCTGGAGAGATGGCTTAGTGGTTAAGGCACAAGCCTATGAAGTCTAAGGACCATGGTCCAATTCTCCAGGTCCCATGTAAGCCAGATGCACATAGTGGCACATATGTCTAGAGTTTGTCTGCAGTGGCTAGAGGCCTTGGCGCACCTATTCTCACTCTTTCTCTCTCTTCTTCTGCCTCTAATAATTAAATAAAAATCAAATCTTTAAAAAAAAATTCTTTGGGCTGGAGAGATGGCTTAGTGGTTAAGGTACTTGTCTGTGAAGCCTAAGGACCCAGGTTAGATTCTCTAGGACCCATGTAAGCCAGATGCACAAGGTGGCACATGCGTCTGGGGTTCATTTGCAGTGGCTGGAGACCCTGGAACACCCATTCTCTCTCTCTCTCTATCTCTAATAAATAAGTAAAAATAAATAAAAAATAAAAACGTTAGCATAGTCCTTACTATTTGTGTTTTCTCAAGATTTCTTACAAATTGTACCATCTTCCAGAATGGAATCCACATTCTTGGTAGGGGAAAACAAAACAAAACAAAACAAAAAAACCCTGCTGTTTTTGTTTGGTAATTAAGGCCCAGTCATCAATAAGCTATGGTTTTAGCTTTGGGCAGTCTTCAACTCTGCTCTTAAATGTTTCTTCATATTCAACGGTGGGAACTGCCCAGGCCTGCTTCTTCTGAGGAAGCTGGGGTGTCTCACTGGTTCTACCACATCTCCATTTCCAGGTGTTTCCCCATTTTTGTTGTTTGTTTTCACATGAACATTTTTTTTTTTTTTCTGTTGCAGGCTAGACATCTTTCCTGAAGAAGCGGCCCCTGCAGATTGGTGTCCACCTATCTGAGTACTCTGGTCTCTGAAGCCCATTTATCCCAATTTTTATTCTAACCACAGTAATATATAAAATATTTCATTTGTTTGTCCTTTATGGCAACCCATACACACTTTGCTTTATAAAGAAGCACAGCAGGGAGGCTTCCGGTTAAGATGGCGGCGTAGGAACCACGCCAAAGCAGCCTAAGGGATGATTTTGGTCTCCCAAAAGGTAACTGGGATTACACCAGGTCAGTACCCGCCTAATAAACCTGGTATATAGCCCTGAACTGGAAGTGCTAATTGCACCTTCCATATCAGGATAAATTATATGTTAAATCTGATAGATGGTCAGATTTGTCATTCTTAAATAAGCTATATTTTTGGCTTGCTATTTGTTGCTTCTTGATTTATAGTGGCTTTGTTTCCTCTTCTGTTATACATTAGGGAAGGGTCTCACTTGGTCACAAGCTGACTTGGAACTCTCAACAGATCAAAAATCTTAACCTCCTTGTTGTCAGGATTAAGGGTGCGGGTGGGGCACCACACACCCTAAGGGACAGTGACTTTGTTAGAGGATCTGGTTGTCATAATACCTACTCTTGCATAAATACTCCGTACTGTTTTTCATTGAATGTGTACATCGTTTAGTTAAATTTTAGAATCTATCTGTATTTTGTGCCATTCAGCCTACTTGAATACTCTCATAGCAGGCAAGCCCAACACTTAGGTTCACTTTTGTAGATACTCTGCAAGTCTTAAGAGCTACACCTAGCACCTTAAGCTCCTATCTTGAAGATATAGAACATCATATTGATTGATACATCTAATAATACCCAGCTAGCAAGGAAATCCAACCATTAAATTAATCCAAGATGCAAAAATATATACATTATAACACAAGAAACAACAAAAATCAAGACAATATAAAATCCACCAAAAAGTATTAATGCATCAGAAATGGCCTCCAGTGAGAACGAGATAGAGGAAATGCCTGAGAAAGATTTCAAAAGAATGATTATGGTCCCAGATAACACCAAACACAGGTGTAGTGGGTGACTTCAACACCCCACTCTCATCAGTTGACAGGTCATCCCAGCAAAAAATGAACAGAGAGGAATCTGGACTAAATGAGGTCATAGAAGGAATGGACCTAACAGATATATACAGGACATTTCATCCAAATGCTGCAGAATATACATTCATTTCAACAGCACATGGAACATTCTCTAAAGTAGACCATATATTAGGACACAAAGCAAATCTTAACAAATACAGGAAAATTGAAATAATTCCTTGCATTCTATCTGACAACAATGGAATCAAACTACAAATCAATAGCAAGAAAAGCGATAGAGCATATACAAAATCATGGAAACTAAACAATACACTACTAAATGAGGAATGGGTCAATGAAGTAATCAAGAAGGAAATAAAAAAATTTATAGAGTCAAACGATAATGAGAACACAACATACCAAAATCTCTGGGACACAATGAAGGCAGTCCTAAGAGGTAAATTTATAGCTTTAAGTGCCTATATTAAGAAATTAGAAAGGTCGCAAGTAAACAACCTAATGCTTCACCTTAAAGCCTTGGAAAAAGAAGAACAAGGCAAACCAAAAATCAGTAGATGGGAAGAAATAATAAAGATTAGGGCAGAAATTCATGAAATAGAAACAAAACAAACAAACAAACAAAAAATCCAAAGAATCAATGAAACAAAGAGTTGGTTCTTTGAAAGGATAAACAAGATTGATAAACCCTTAGTAGATCTGACCAAAAGAAAGAGAGAAGAGATACAAATTAATAAAATTAGAGACTGAAAAGGCAACATCACAATAGATACCAGAGAAATTCAAAAAATCACAGGGACATACTATAAAAACATATATTCCACTAAGTATGAAAATATGAAAGAAATGAATGATTTCCTTAATTTATATGACCTACCTAAATTAAATCAAGATGAGATTAATCAATTAAATAGATCTATAACAATATGGAAATCCAAGTAGTTATAAAAAATCTCCCAACTAAAAAAAGTCAAGGCCCAGATGGATTCACTGCTGAATTTTACCAGACCTTCAGGAAAGAACTAACACCATTGCTTCTTCTTAAGCTTTTCCATAAAATAGAAAAAGAAGGAATCCTACCATCTCCTTCTATGAAGCCAGCATCACCCTGATACCAAAACCAAGCAAAGATAGAACCAAAAAAAAGAAAATTACAGACCAATCTCCTTCATGAACATAGATGCAAAAATTCTCAACAAAATATTGGCAAACAGAATACAAGAATATATCAGAAAGATCATTCACCCTGACCAAGTAGGCTTTATCCCAGAGATGCAGGGATGGTTCAATATATGCAAATTGATAAATGTAATACATTATATAAATGGACTGAAGGACAAAAATCACATGATCATCTCATTAGATGCAGAACAAGTATTTGTCAAAATCCCTTCATGATAAAAATCCTACAGAGACTGGGAATAGAAGGAACATATCTCAAAATAATAAAGGCTATTTATGACAAGCCTACAGCCAACATATTACTAAATGGGGAAAAACTGGAAGCTTTTCCACTAAAATCAGGAACAAGACAAGGCTGTCCACTGTCCTCACTTTTATTTAATATAGTGCTGGAAATATTAGCCATAGCAATAAGGCAAGAGATGCACATAAAAGGGACACAAACTAAAAAGGAAGAGATGAAGTTATCATTATTTGCAGATGACATGATTCTATACATATAGGACTCTAAATACCCTACCAGCAAACTGTTAGAGCTGATAAATACCTACAGCCATATAGCAGGATACAAAATAAATACACAGAAATCAGTAGCATTCCTATATGCTAACAACAAACACACAGAGGATGAAATCACAGAACCACTCCCATTCATAACTGCATCAAAGAAAATAAAGTACCTTGGAATAAACCTAACCAAGGAAGTAAAGGATCCCTACAATGAAAACTTTAAAACACTCAAGCAAGAAATTGCAGAAGACACTAGGAAATGGAAAAACATCCCTTGTTCCTGGATTGGAAGAATCAATATTGTGAAAATGGCAATCTTTCCAAAAGCAATCTACACATTCAATGCAATCCCCATCAAAATTCCAAAGGCATTCTTCACAGAAATAGAAAAAAACAATCCAAAAATTCATTTGGAATCACAAAAACCTTGAATATCTAAAATAATACTGAGCAACAAAAATAAGGCTGGCGGTATCACCATACCTGATTTTAACCTATACTACAGAGCCATAGTAACAAAACCAGCATGGTACTGGCACAAAAGCTGACATGTAGATCAATGGAGCAGAATAGAGGACCCAGATGCAAGTCCAGATAGCTATAGCCACCTGATATTCGATAAAAATGCCAAAAATACTGACTGGAGAAAAGACAGCCTCTTCAGCAAATGGTGCTGGGATAACTGGATATTTATCTGTAGAAGTATGAAAATATTCTTATCTCGCTCCATGCACAAGAATTAAGTCCAAATGGATTAAAGACCTTAACATCAGACCTGAAACTCTGAAACTGCTAGAGGAAAAAGTAGGGGAAACCCTTCAACATATTGGTCTTGGCAAAGACCTTCTGCATATAACCCCAATTTCTCAGGCAATAAGCCACAGATTAACCACTGGGACCTCATGAAATTACAAAGATTTTGTATGACAAAGGACACTGTGAATAAAGCAAGGAGGCAATGTACAGAATGGGGAAAAATCTTTGCCAGCTAGACATTTGATAGAGGATTAATATCTAGGATATACAAAGAACTAAAAAAATTAAATAATAAAAAATCAAACAAGCCATAAAAAATGGGCTATGGAACTAAATAGAGAGTTCTCAAAAGAGAAATATAGATGACATATAAGCATCTGAAAAATGTTCTACATCTCTAGTCATCAGGGAAATGCAGATTAAAACTACATTGAGAGTCTATCTCACTCTTGTCAGATTGGCTACCATCATGAAAACAAATGACCATGAATGCTGGCAAGGATGTGAAAAAAGAGGAACCCTTTTACACTGTTGGTGGGAATACAATCTGGTCCAGCCATTGTGGAAATCAGTGTGGAGGTTCCTACGACAGCTAAAAATTGATCTACCATATGACCCAGCTATAGCACTCCTAGACATATATCCTAAGTACTCATCTCATTACCTTAGACATACTTGCTCAACCATGTTTATTGCTGCTCAATTCACAGTAGCTGGGAAATGGAACCAGCCTAGATGTCCTTCAACTGCTGAGTGGATAATGAAGATATGGTATATTTATACAATGGAGTTCTACTCAGTGGTAAAGAAAAATTAAGTTATGAAATTTGCAGGAAAACGCATGGCTCTGGAAAGGATTACACTAAGTGTGGTAACCCAGGTCCAGAAAGCCAAGTGTCGCATGTTCTCTCTCATATGTGGATCCTCGCTACAGATGATTGGGCTTCTGTGTGAGAAGGGAAAAACTCAATACCAGAGGCCAGTAAGCTAGAAAAAAGAGATATAAAGGGAAGAGAAAGGAAGGGAGGGGGTTACTTAATAGGATGGTATTATATATATATAAGTAGAATAATAGATTAATGGGGGTGAAAAGGCCCAAAGTGAGGTCAGGGGAAGAGATTGAGTAAAGGAAAGGTGGAGGGAGGGCTAATCAAAATCTATGAGGATATAAATAAACCATATGGAATCCTACTTTTTTGGACAATGGAACACTTAGGAGCTTAGATTGTTGCTAGAAAATTTTCATTGCCAGGGATGGGATACCTTCCAGTGAGCACCTTCCCACACTTGTGCCCATAGTGACCATGAAGGACAGTTTCACCTTTCCCTTCAACTGTTGCATCTTACTCAAGTGTCTCTGATTGGCTAAGTATAACCTGAAATCACACTGAAGCAAAGAATTATGAGGTGTGTCAGTTGCCACTCTTTCTCTGAAATGCAGAAGAGAATTGGCAGAACCACCGAGCTGACCATGGCCAATTCAGCCCAAAGAGTCAGGATAAGGTTTGTCATCCAATGCCAGGGAGATAACTCATTCAGTAAAGTGCATGCCTCCAAAGCCTGAGGACCTGAGTTGGGTCTCCAGTACCCATATAACAAATGTCAGGTGTGGTGGTGTATGTCTATAATCCCAGCACTAGAGAGGACAGGCAGATCCCTGGGGCTGGCTATCCAGGTAGTTGAGTTTGGTTTCAGGCCAATGAGAAATCCTGTCTCAAATAAGATGGACAGTGATCTGAGGAATGACACCTGAAATTGTCCTCTGACTTGCACCCAGACACACACACATGTACATATGCATGCACACACATATTTTTAATCTAATTTTATTTTATTTTTTCTCAATTTTTAAAAACATTTTCCATGATTATAAAAAATATTCCATGGTAATACCCTCCCCCCCCCACTTTCCCCTTTGAAATTCCACTCTCCATCATAGCCCCTCCCCATCTCAATCAGTCTCTCTTTTATTCTGATGCCATGATCATTCTCTCCTCTTATGATGGTCTTGGCACACACACATTTTTAAAAACTATTTTTATTTATTTATATTTATATTTATATTTATTTCTCTCTGTCACTCTCAAATAAATAAATAAAAATAAATGTAAAAAAATTAATGGCTGTGAGCCCTAGGGGTGTAATGTCTACTCCTGTCTGGCTAAAAGTATGTACTATGTTCACCAAACTGCCCAGTAAGCAGTTCTCCTAATGGTCATACCCATACATTAATGCTACTCTCTGTTGGTTAGAGAAGCTTCTCTTTTCAGATTGCGGTGACCTTGGGATGACTCAGAAGGCACCATGGTGCTGAGAAGTGACAGAGGAGTGTTCAGCACTGCAATATCTCTTTCACACCTTCCAAGGCTCAGGGTCCATTGCAGAAGAGGTGGCTGAAAGAATGTAAGAGCCAAAGGAAAGGTAGGACTCCTTACCACATGCTCCTCCAGACACAAAATGGCCAGGATATCCATGACCTCATAGTGCCTGATACTACCTACACAAGACCAACATAATAAGAGGAAAATATCATGAAATCAAAACAAAAGAGAGACTGATTGAGAGGGGGAGGAGATATGATGGAGAGTGGAGTTTCAAAGGGGAAAGTGGGGTGGGGGGAGAGAAATACCGTGAGTTATTGTCTATAATTATGGAACTTGTCAATTAAAAGAGCTTAAAAAGTTAAAAAAAAGAAAAAAAGAAGCAGCAGCAGTAGCTTAGCAGTAGCTCATCCTCCTGGAAAGGAGCCTTTAAGTCTTGCTTGGGTGCCATTTGAAAGGAACTGGTCATCTCCTCCCACAATTACTTAACTAACTTCCTCCACTCTCTACTTCACCCAGCTTCCGGTCAGACAGCCAGTTCTACATCCTGCTCTAACAGTTCTCTATTTCCTTGGCTAGATGTCTCACTTCTGTAAGCTAGCTCCACGCTCTACTATAATACTGTGATCTGCTCCTGGGATTGTCTCCTAAATCTGACTAAACAGAAGAATTCTATGAGCCAGAAACTTTTGTCTGAGGCTGGTTAAAGACGCTTGCTTGCAAAGCCTGTGTGGCCCAGGTTCAATTCCCTAGTACCCAAGTAAAGCCACGTGCACTGTGGTGCATGGATCTGGAGTTACTTGCAAGAGGCCCTGGCTCACTGTTAGTACAGCAACTTCCTCCTAATTGAAACATTTCCTTAGGACGCTCAAGAGACCCAGGAAGTCAACAAGCCTGGGGAATAGGTTGCAAGACCCCTCCCTAAGGTTATCTAAAGGGAAAATAACTGCTTGGGAGAGAGAATCCCAGGCTGAGCTGGCTGCAGGTTGTACAGACTGTTCAGAGATGCAGCTTCCGTGACTTGTCACCTGTGCTGAGGTGCGTTTATGCTGGGTGGACTTTTTGGTGTTGCAGTTGCCTTTGAGTCCAATTGCAACCCATCTCTGTGCTCTGTAAATACCCACAATAAATTCATAGGCTCAACAAAACGTAAAAGGTCACCTGACCACTCCCCAAGATTGGTGTTTATGTAATTATACTTTCGTCTGTGAATATCTGGGGTGAATAGAACATATTCAGGACTTCCCAGAGAAAAAATTTCTCATGACACGTGCCCCCAAACCTCTCTCTCTCTCACACACACACAAATTAATTAACTAAAGATTTTTGGTAACTAAGTGAAAGAATCCTACAACTCAGGGACTTTGGTCTTGGTTCCCCTTTGTTGTTTAGGGAAGTAGTATCAAAAGCTGAACATTCCCAGCCCCCTCCTTCCAGAACCTTCTTCCTATTCTAGTGCTCCAGAACTTCTCAGTACCTAGCATAAAACCCCATATCTTCAGTTACTTTTCCCCTGAGTATTTCCAACCAAAGGAAGTCTCCTTTGACTCTAGACTTTCCTAAACTTCTCAACTTATAGCTACAGACTTTTGGCGTGGGGAGGATTGTATACACAATTTGTTTTACTCACCCACCTTGGGCTTGACTCTACTTTAAACATCCTCACCACGTGCTCCTTTGTGCTTTTGGTTGCTGGGACTATATTTTCCTTCCCAATGTAAAATTTGGTACCTTTCCTACTATACGACTCTATGTTATGTGGAAATGTTCCCCTGTAACTTAACTATTTTGTACTCCCCTCGTAGAGGTCAATTCTAAAAGGTTTGAAACAATTTGCTTTTTCCTTCTCCTGGAGTTCTCTTAAATACCACCCACTATGATAATTGCCTTAGGTAGCTAAGGGCCACAATCCTCAAATGATGATTCCCCCTTTGTCCAAGCTTGTGTACTAAAAACTCTGTGCTATGTTCCTGGTAAGTTGGAGGTCCCAGAAAAAAAAAGGGGGGGGGGGCCGCAGTTCATGGACTGGAGAGATAGTTTAGCAGTTGAGGTGCTTTCTGGCAAAGCCTAATGTCCTGGGTTCGATTCCCCAGTATCACGTTAAGCCATATGCACAGTGGCACATGCATCTGGAGTTCTTTTGTAGCAGCTGGAGTCCTTGGTGCGCCCTCTCTACCTCTCTCCGCTTGCAAATTAAAAAAAAAATTTTTTAAGGGAGTTCACTTTTTCGTTCTTGCTCTGGGAATTGTGTCCTATGAGTCACATCAAATGTCCGACAGTAACTGAGCATCGCAATCCCTAAAAAGTTAAAAAAAAAAAAAATCTTGTTAGCTTCTGAGTGGCACAACTCCGGCCGCCTTGCCCGGTCCCTAACAGGTAGACCCTACGGATTTTGCTTAATGAGTGTGTGCCCAAACAATCTAAAGTGGAGGCCACCGCCCGGTGACTCTCCTCCCTTCCTCCAGGGGACAGAGCGAAAAGTCTCGCCTCTGGGAAGGCGTGGAGGGAAACAAAGTCGGCAAAGCACATGGAACATTCCGTTTCGGGCTTCATAGCGGGTAACAGCCCGGTCCCCGCCCTGGTCCTCACCAGCCGCAGCGTCTTCAGGAGACAGTTCAAGCTGAAGCAGAAGGGGCTCTCCGACTCTGAGCTCTCCATCGCGCCTGCAGACGCTACAGTCCCACCTGGTCCTTCTCAGCTAGCTGCCCGCCAGCACTCACGGGACAGCCCACAACAGTCGTTAGGGCAGCCGGCCACCCTCCGGGCAGCGCGCCTCCTGCGCGCACGCGCGCCAGCGCCGGCCCCTCGGCCGCCAAGCCCTGCGCAAGCGCAGACCTTCCGCTGGGCCGCGCTGGACCACCTCCCTGCCACCTGTAAAGACCTTGGCACCCCTGCTCTGCCCTAGAGCTTTCCTGTTGAGAGGCTTGTATAGGGAAGGACGACAGGTAGGGCAAAAAGCCCAAGGAATAAGTACCCTGCCTCCCCAGACTCAAATGCCACCCCTAGGGCCCCCCCCTCCCTCCCTCCCTCCCTTCCTTCCTTCTTTCTCTTCTTTTCCTTTTCTTCTTCCCTTCTCTTCCCCTCTTCTTTCCTCCCCCCCTCCCTGCTTTCATTCATTCTTCCCTCCCTCCCCCCCCCCCCCGAGGTAGGGTCTCACTGTAGCCCAGGCTGATCTGGAACTCACTCTGTCGCTCTAGGCTGGCCTGGAGCTCACAGCGATCCCCCTACTTCAGCCTCTCAAGTGCACCACCACACTTGGCTCTTTAGAGTAGCCAGAATTTTTCTGTAGCTGATATAGATTGTGAGTATCTAAATCCCGTGGGGGAAAAAGTTGATTTGTGTGTGCTAAACTGTAGTTAGGAGAAAGAAGTTCTGGTGTCTTGTGGTACTGTTAACCATAAAGAATGATAATGCATTGTTTTACTTCAAAATAAAAACAACAAAAAATTTTTTGATGTTCATTTTCAGCACAAAGAAATGATTTTGAAGAGACAGATTTACCCTGCTTTGAATATTGCATAATGTGTACATGTGTTGAAGCATCACTTAGGACCCTGCAAATATGTACAATGATTATACATCAGTTAAAACTATAAATTTGGGGGCTGGAGAGATGACTTAGTGGTTAAGCGCTTGGCTGTGAAGCCTAAGGACCCCGGTTCGAGGCTCCATACCCCAGGACTCATGGTAGCCAAATGCACAAGGGAGCATACATGACTGGAGTTCGTTTGCAGTGGCTGGAAGCCCTGGCACGCCCATTTTCCCTCTCTGCCTCTTTTTCTCTCTCTGTCACTCTCAAATAAATGAAAATAAACAAAGAAGTTATTCTCATTTTAAAAAAGTATAAATTTGGGGCTGGAGAGATGGCCCAGCGGTTAAGGCACTTGCTTGCAAAGCCTAAGGACCCAGGTTCCATTCTCCAGTACCCATGTAAAGCCAGATGCAAAAAGTGGCACATGCATCTGGAGTTCTTTTGCAGTGGCTGGAGGCCCTGGCACGCCCATTATCTCTGTCTCTCTTCTCTGTCTACCCCTGCTTCGAAATAAATGAAAGTAAAAAATACTTTAAAAAAGTGTAAATTTGACTGGAGATACGTCGCCGCAGTCAAAGGCGCTTTCTTGTAAAGGCTAAACAGCTTGGGTTTGATTCCTCCGTTCCCATGTAATGCCAAATGCACAAAGTGGAATATGCATCTTGAGTTTGTTGGCAGAGACAGGAGATCCTGGCATGTCCATACTCTCTCAAATAAATAAATATGCACAGATTACACGAAACAAGAACCTGTCTGTTTCTCTCCTTGCCATGTCTTGCGGGGTCTGGCACTGAGGAGCTGTACTCACTTTAGTGTTCTGACCTAATGGCCTGAGCCTCATACCCTATCTTTGCCCCAGCACATCCACTAGATGGAAAGCCTGTCTTTAGAGTACTTTTACTGTTGCTTCCCATTGGTGCTAATATTTCAGTACGGTAGAATAGCCTCAGCTCCTTTAGCTACTTGCATTCAATTAGTGTTTTTCACAAGTGCACCAATGAAGCCAGAGCTGCACCATCTTGGAGCACTTCTTTTGAGGATCAGGAGGTATATGTCGTTCCTTTCATGTGATATAAATTCTGTCTTGAACAATTTGGCTACCACCCCAGTGTATTTAGACCTCTTTGGATCCCACCCATCTAAGCCTGTTTCATTCCGCTGAATCTGATCTGCAGTTAAAAATTGCCTCACCCCACGTCACTCACAGAAATGTTGAGTTTGCTTTTGAAGATTATAGAGCATATCTGACCTTGCTAGGTGCCTGGCAAATAAGCAGGAAGCGAAGAGGGAGATGGTTTCCTGTAATAGATCTAAACAGAGAGTACACGGACTGAAAACATCTTCGTTCTTGCCCAAGATGACTGCCGGAATCTCGCACTCCTAAAAGAGGTCGAAACTTCTTTACCCAAGCAGTAGGTCTCTCACAGTTCAGATGTGGCAACAGCTGGGGTTACTTAGTACCTCAAACCTGGGTTGAATTTCTCCTACTTGCTTATATGCGGAAGTTACTGACTTCCTCCTTGTCCTTATTTGACCATAGGTTTGGATAGGGAGATCTAGCTCATTGACAGTCCAAACTCTGGAAATGTGCAAGAACGTGGACTGAGAAACACGATTGTCTTACAGTCCAGCTACAATTAAAACAATCTGCCCAGTTCTCCAAGGATAAGCTGGGAAAATGTTAGGAGGAATACATGGCATCCTAAGTGGGCGTGTGCTGATGTAGGTGTTCCATTAAGTTGTCACGATAATTCACGAACTTCCTGACCGTCTGGCTAAGCCAAGGGCACATTCTGCCAGCTGAGAGCAGCGCATCGCAGCCCGTAGAGAAATGCAACGCGGTCTCTTTAAAGGGCGGGGCAGACGCGGAGGGGCGTGGCTCCAAGGCGAGCGGAAGGAAGGAAGTCGGGGCTTCCGCCTCGGCTTCTGGGCTATGCTGCTGCGGCCGCCGCTGCGAGGTTGGGCCTGCGGGGCGCTGCGTAGTTTAGGGATGGGGAGCCCCGGGAGCCCGGCGTCGGGCACCCGGCCTCGAGGGGCGCCTCGCCGCGCCTGGCCTCTGGGTAACTCGTGCTTTCGTCCCCATCCTGCCTGCGTCGCGCCGCCGTCGCGTCCTAGCCCCTGGGCTCGCGGTGGCTTCTCGGACTTGCTCGGCCTGGGGAGGGGTCGTGAAAGAGCCGGAGGGACCGGAGCCCCTGGGAAACTCAGCCGCCCAGGCCTGGGCCCGTAGCATACTTTAGACCTCAGCGGAGAGGGGGCCAGACGCGGGTGGCCTGGGTCGAGGGCTAGTGGCCGCCCTTTGCTGGCTCTGAGTCAGGGCGCATAGCGTATCCACTGAAGATCTCAAATATGAAATGCTTGCAAAAGTGGAAAGTATACCGAGTGAGAGAAAGTGGGCTCTGGGCCCAGTAGTGCCCGCAGGACACAGGCAGCAGCTGCCCGGTGTCACACGTTGGTAGACGCTGGTGCGCCCCACGGAGCCGCTGAAGGGTCCCACAAACTTTTAGGTCAAGGAACTACCGTGTAGTCGGTTAACAAATCACTACAGAAAAGAGTGAGTTTTGTAAAGGTTTCAAAATTGGTCTTCTTTCTTTTGTAGATAAAGATAGAGAAAATGACAAAGAGAAAAAATCAGTGGTAAGTTTTTTTTTTTTTTGTGCGTGTGGATTCTCCAGAATAGGATAACTTATTTTTGAGGAGGGCAGTAGCAAAAACAAAAGCACAAGAGACTCTCCAGAGATAAGAACATCTCTTCCTAGTGCCTCAGACCCCTTTTCCAGAGGTCACCTTTCTTACCAGCTGTGCACTTTCCCAGAGCCTGCACAGGTAGGCGCTTACAGGTATTACTATTCGGGTAGATGTGGACCACTGCTGAAGTTTGAGGAGTGATAGTAAAAGGGTTGAAAAATGCTTCTATGTGGGGAAGCTTGGCTTCACTTAGGTCAGGCAGCCCGGCTGTGAGGGAAAGTTTGCTCATCACCTCCCACTGTCCAGGGCCGAGGCTGACAAGTGGGAGGGGATCAGAGAAGCCTGAAGGGCCCACAGATGTGATGTAGAAGATCAAAGGAGGCTCAGATTGGAAACGGATATTGGGTGCTTTAGCTGGCTCAAAATTTTAAAAAATTTTTGTTTATTTTTATTTCATTATTGGAGAGTGACAGAGAGAGAGAGGGAGAGAAAGAGACAGACAGAGAGGGAATGGGCGCGCCAGGGCTTCCAGCCACTGCAAACGAACTCCAGATGCGTGCGCCCCCTTGTGCATCTGGCTAACGTAGGTCCTGGGGAATCAAGTCTCGAATCGGGATCCTTAGGCTTCACAGGCAAGTGCTTAACCGCTAAGCCATCTCTCCAGCCCCAAAGGCTCAATTTTTTAAAAAAACGTTTTATTTATTTTTTTTTAAGAGAGAAAGAGGGAGGGAAAGAAGCAGAGAGAATGGGTGCACCAAGGGTTCCAGCTACTGTAAATGAACTCTAGATACATGTGCCACCTTGTGCATCTGATTTACATGGGTTCTAGGGGAATTGAACTGGGGTCCTTAGGCTTCAAAGGCAAGCACCTTAATGGGTAAGCCATCTTTCCAGCCCTCAATTTCTTATTATTTATTTATTTATTTTTGGTTTTTCGAGATAGAGTCTCACTCTAGCTCAGGCTAACCTGTATTCACTATGTAGTCTCAGGGTGGCCTCGAACTCATGGCGATCCTTCTACCTCTGCCTCCCGAGTGCTGGGATTCAAGGCGTGTGCCACCACGCCCGGCTCAATTTTTTTTTTCTTTTTTCTTTTTGTTGGATTTTCGAGGTAGGGTCTCACTCTGGCTCAGGCTGACCTGGAATTCACTATGTAGTCTCAGGGTGGCCTCGAACTCTTGGCGATCCTCCTACCTCTGCCTCCCGAGTGCTGGGATTAAAGGCGTGCGCCACCACGCCCGGCTTCAAGTTTTTTTTTTTTTAAGATAGAGTTAAGGTAGCCCAGGCTGGCTTCAAAATCATTATCTTTCCACCTAAACACTGCACTCTTCAACCTTCATTACTGCCGTTGCAGGCGTGTTTCGCCACTCTTGGTCAGGGACTCATTGCGTTACGAAAGCCAGCCCACTTTCACATTTTGTTTGAGAACACCATTCTGTAATAACTAACTTGCTTCCACGATAATCGCATTAAATCATTCCCGAAGATAGAACTCGTGACTCTTGAAGGGCTCACCTCTCAACACTATTGCATTGGGATTAAGTTTCTGACGCATGAACTTTGGGAGACACAGTCAAACCAAAGTACCCCCATAAGGTACAGTCTGACTTGCCTTAGGAAGAGAGAGCAGTGGGCCACAGCGGGGGCACTGAGAGTGAGACTGGGGGTAAAGTGGCAAGCGGGGAGGCCTCTCCACCCCCAGGAGTAGCAGGATCCGAGCTGTAGGGATGGGCACAGAGCCTGCAGATGAGTAGATCACAGGTCCTACAGCAGTGCTGGGTGGGGGTACCCAGGGTGTGGAGTTGGGTGGCTGTGGTGGCCATCACAGAGCACTACCACAGTGTCTAAAACTTGAGTACCAAAGCACACCTGTATAATGAAACATCCTGTATCAGGGATTTGATGAATGTGTTTGTCTGCATGTGCACTTCTGCAACTGTGCAGGCGTCTGATGGGTGTCACAATAAAAAATTTTCTTTTAGCTGCTAATGATGCTGCATATCTATCATTCCAGCCCCCAGAAGGCTGAGTCGGGGGAGTCCGATGCTAGCCTGGGCTGCATAGCAAGCGCTTGTGGTTAAGATGCTTGCCTGTGAAGCCTAAGGACCCATGTTTGACTCCCAAGATCCCATGTAAGCCAGATGCACAAGGTGACACATACACAAGGTTGTGCATGCCCACAAGGTGGTGCGCGTGTCTGGAGTGTGATTGCAGTGGCTGGAGGTCTTGGTGCACCAAATCTCCCTCTCCCCTCCATTCGCCCTTTGTGCTCTCAAAAAAAAAAAAAAAAAAAGGAAATTTCGGGGATGGAGAAATGGCTTAGCGGTTAAGGCACTTGCCTGGCCTGCAAAGCCTAACAACCTGAGTTTGATTACTCAGTACCCACGTACAGCCAGATGCATAAAGTGTTGCATGCATCTGGAGTTTGTTTGTAGTGGCTGGCGGCACCAGGTGCACCCATTCCCCCCCACCCCCCCGCTTGCAAATAAAATAAAAATACTTAAAAAACACACATTTGAAAAGTATGATCTGGGAAGGTACTTGCTATGAAAAAAATAAAAACACAGCCTCCCCTCCCAAAGCAAACCCAGAACCAGCAAAAATGAAAAATATGATCTAAATACCCTTAAAGATGAGAAAAGCACATGTGAGAAATGTGCTGAAAGGTGATGGTATTATCTCTGAATTGTAGTTGTGCATATTTTCTGCATGATGACAGATTTCTTCTGTGTGCATGGACTCCTCTTAGAATATTTTAAAACATTTTAAGAAGGAGTTGGGCTGGGTGTGGTGGTGTATACCCAGCACACTGTCTAGAGGCTGAGGCAAGAGAATTGCAAGTTCCAGACCACTGTGGACTATATCGTGAGATCCTGTCACAACAGACAAACCAAAAACAAAGCAGTTAGAAGCCTGCCTTTGACTTAATTTCCTTCCATGTTTGTATTCATACCTTGCTTTCTCTACACCAAGAGGCAGGGGACATTGTGCACTTTCACAGTCTACTTTCACCATCTCTTCAGGATTTCATGGTGGGAACAGAGACAAGTTTTTCAGAATTTATTAACACCCTTAGTGGACAGGAAAGTGATAGACTATGCAGTGTTCTTGAAATGGCCTGGAAGAGGAAAAGCAGTTATCCTGCAAGAGCAGTGACTAAAAATAAAATCCAGCAGTGCTGTAATGGGGTCTCTTCATGCCTGTTTGCCTACTCCCTTGGTTCATCTTATATTTTGGGTTCCTAAGGAGTGAACTGACATCTGTGGGCAGTGCCACTGCCCAGTTTCATATACTTGGCAGGGGTCCTTTGCTGCCAACTGACATTTCTACTTAGAGTTTTTTTGTTTGTTTTCATTTATTTTTATTTATTTATTAGAGGGAGAGAAAATGGGTGCACGAGGGCCTCCAGCCACAGCAAATGAACTCCAGACACATGCACCACCTTGTGTATCTGGCTCATGTTGGTCTTGGGGAATTGAACCTAGGTCCTTTGGTTTTGCAGGAAAGTGCCTTAACTGCTAAGCCATCCCTCCAGCCCCTGTTTGTTTTTTGAGGTAAGGTCTCACTCTAGCCCAGGCTGACCTGGAATTCGCTATGTACTCCCAGGGTAGCCTTGAACTCACTACAGTCCTACTACCTCTACCTCCCAAGTGCTGGGATTGAAGGCATGTGTCACCATGCCTGTCTAGGGAGAGTTTTGTATTGGGTGTGGTGGCGCACGAAGGCTGGTTATGGTAGTCATTGCATATAGATGTGACAGACTTCACCAGGGGTCAGGTCTGCCAGACCTGAGTGTAAATTCCACCTGCCTCCTTTCCTGGTTTGGTGGCTTGGGCAAGTCACCCGCATGTCTCTGGATGCTGGCCTGGTATAAAAGCAGTAGGCCCCTATTACCTTACACTGGACTACCACTCTTTGTGACCAGTACCTTGCTGAGCAGAGTCTTGTCCGAATTGCAAGGCAGCAGGTTAGAGGGTTCTAACCCAAGACCTGATTCAGAGTCTTTTGTGTTTAACAGGCTGCTCTGGAGCTTGGGGTGTAGCTCAGCAGTAGAGTGCTAACCTAGCATAAACAAGGTCCTGGGTTCCATCTCCACCCCATCCCCAAAATAGAGCAAAAAAAATAAGCTCCTGTAGTGCTTCTGAGCCAGGTGTTTCTACCACACACTATGAAGCCCCACTATGGACCAGTTGTACTCAATCCAGCCTGGAGAACTAGAAAAGCCAATGAGGTCTAAGTCCTGTGCTCAGAGGTTGTGGTGTGAGTGGGCTGGGTTGTGGCTTCCTTGTAGAGAGATTTTTTTAAAAAAGATACTTAAGCCAGGCATGGTGGCACATGCCTTCAATCCTAGCACTTAGGAGGCAGAGGTAGAAGGATTGCCCTGAGTTTGAGGCCAGCCTGTTAAGGGCTGGAGAGATGGCTTAGCAGTTAAAGTGCTTGCCTACAAAGCCTAAGAACTCATGTTCAAATCTCCAGGTCCCATGTAAGCCAGATGCACAGTGATGTGAGTGCACACTGTCGCATGTGTACAAGGGGTTGCACGTGTCTGCAGTTTGCATTGGCTAAAGGTCCTGGGTGGCCATTCTCCCTGTCTCTTTCTTAAATTAAAAAAAATGCATATTTAAAGAGGGAGAGGAAGAGAGGATGGGCATGTCAGGGCCTCCTGTCCCTGCAAACAAACTCCTGACACATGTGCCACTTTGTGCATCTGGCTATATGTGGATACTGGGAAATCTAACTGAGCTGTCAGTCTTTGTAAACAAGTGCCTTTAATTGCTGAACCATCTCTCCACCCTCAGGATACTTTTTTTTGGTTCTTTAGGTAGGGTCTCTAGCCCAAGCTAACCCAGAATTCACTAGTCTTAGGCTGGCCTCCTACTTCTGCCTCCCAAGTGCTGGAATTAAAGGCGTGTGCCACCATGCCTGGCTGAGATACTTTTTTTCTTTTTTGTTTTTCTGGGGTAGGGTCTCACTGTAGCCCAGGCTGACCTGAAATTCATCTAATCTCAGGGTGGCTTTGAATTCATGGTGATCCTCCTAATCCTGCTTCCCAAGTGCTGGGATTAAAGGTATACACCACCATATCCTGCTTGAGATACTTCTTTTTTAATGAGAACTTTAATATGTGAACATACTGCAAATTGGTCATATTTCCATTGGGTTATACTATTTTTTTTTTTTTTTTAGGTAGGGTCTTGCTTTTAGCCCAGGCTGACCTGGATTTAGTCTCAGGCTGGCCTGGAATTCACAGTGATCCTCCTACTTTAGCCTCCCAATTGCTGGGATTAAAGGTGTGTGCCACCATGCCTGGCAGAGAGGGGGTGGATATGAATGGGCATACCAGGGCCTCCAGCTACTGCAAATGAGCTCCAGATGCATGCATCACTGTGCATCTGGGTTTATGTGGGTACTGGGGAATTGAACTCTGGTTATTGGGCTTTACAAGCAAGCGTTTTAACTTCTGAGCCATCTTTCCAGTCCTGGGTTATACTCTTGATGTTCTCTCTCCCCTGCCCTCATTCCACTGGGTTTTTTTTTGTTGTTGTTGTTTCCTTTTTTCGAGGTAGGGTCTTGCTGTGACCCAGGCTGACCTGTTCGCTGAGGTTTTTTAAGAGCTCTCGGAATTCTAACACATTGCTAAGGCTGAGCACCCTTATCCTGACCACCCTTTTTCCCTGTGATGAGCTGCTAGGAGGAAAACCTTGGTCTTTTGTATAGACAGACTGGACAGACTCCAGGTGACTGCGCATGGCTCGTCCCAGCACTCACATGATTTCCCTCCCCAGGTGCATCATTGAGAGCAGAACTCTGAAGAGCAGGCTGGTCAGTGCTGTATCCCCTTTGCAAGGCTGCTCTCTGAAAACATTGTTACATACCTGCTTCACAAGTTCTGAAGAGTTTTGTTTGTTTAAATTTTATTTATTTATTTGAGAGAGTGTGCGGACATGCCAGGCCTCTAGCTGCTGCAGATGAACTGCATCTGGCTTTACTTGGTGTGGTGGTTTGATTCAGGTGTCCCCCATAAACTTAGGTGTTCTGAATGCTAGGTTCCCAGCTGATGGATATTTGGGAATTAATGCCTCCTGGAGGGAGTGTATTGTTGGGGGCGGGCTTATGGGCTTTATAGCCAGTTTCCCCATGCCAGTGTTTGGCACACCCTTCTGTTGCTGTGATCTATCTTATGTTGGCGAGGGGGTGATGTCCACCCTCTGTTCATGCCATTGTTTTCCCCTGCCATCGTGGAGCTTCCCCTTGAGCCTGTAAGCCAAAATAAATCTCTTTTTCCCAGAAGCTGCTCTTGGTTGGGTGATTTCTACCAGCAATGTGAACCGGACTGCAACAGTAAAGTGGTACCGAGGAGTGGGATTGCTGCTAGACACCTGACTATGTGGCTTCGGCCTTTTGGAGCTGATTTTCAAGAGGAATGTGTGAGGATTTGAAACCTTGGCCTAAGAGATGCCTTGCAGTGCTGTAAGTACAGCTTGATGGACTATTCTGGTCTGAGCTGCAAGACCTGAATGCAGTTAGAGCTATGGACTGTGAGGCTTATGAGGGTGAGAAAGCTGTGCCTGGACTGGCCTAGCAGTTTGTGTGAGAAGCTTCCTCTTATGCCCGTGTCCTGAGAAGTTGTTCAGGATTGCTTAGCGTAGAAATTAACTGGTGTGAGCAGAGGAATATGGCACAGAAAGAAAAATCTTTGGGTGAACTGTTGCCTGCTCAGCTGCAACTGAAAGATTATAACCTTTGAGACTGGGCTAGCTGATCTGTGCTGGGCCAACAGGAAGAATGTAGACTCTTTTTTTTTTTTAATATTTTTTTGTTCATTTTTTATTTATTTATTTGAGAGTGACAGACAGAGAGAGAAAGACAGATAGAGGGAGAGAGAGAGAATGGGCGCGCCAGGGCTTCCAGCCTCTGCAAACGAACTCCAGACGCATGCGCCCACTTGTGCATCTGGCTAACGTGGGACCTGGGGAACCGAGCCTCGAACCGGGGTCCTTAGGCTTCACAGGCAAGCGCTTAACCGCTAAGCCATCTCTCCAGCCCAAATGTAGACTCTTTTGAAGAGTCCTGAGTGCTCAAGGAGTGTCCTGTTCTTCAAAGTCTGCTTTATTCCCCCCTGGATTAACAAATTGGCACCCTCTGGGATCGTGGAGTATAAGAAATGCTGGAAGGAGGGTCATTGAGTTTGCAGCACGGTCTGGTGTTTTGGAAATGGCCATGGGCAGTGTGAAGTGGGTTTGCTGGTTGCCTGCATAGAGACCCCATGGGGCCATGAGGATGAACCGTGGCTTGCAGTGGAGACCCAGTGGAGATGCCGGGACCATGAGATGGCTGCCGAGGAGCTGCCGGCTCTGATGAAGTATCCCAGGACTGTGAGTAGCCTAGCTGGAGGGGCGGAATTGGAATGCCAGAGACTTGTTGCTGGTTAGAATTATCGGACTTGGAGATTTGTCATTGGCTAGAGTTGCTGGACTTGAAGCTACAGAGTTTGATGTTTGCCCTGGTTGTTTTAAATCTTGTGTTGGTTGAATGCTTCTTTGCTATGCCCAATGCCATCTATTGCAGTGTGAGTATTCTGTGTCATTATGGGTTTTTTGAGGTTATTTTTTGGTATTATGGCTCAGTTAAAAGATCTTGAACTATGGGGATGTATGAACATCATTGGGATTGATTAAAAACTATGGGGACTTTTAAAGTCAGACTGAATGCATTGTATTTTACATCATGTATGGATATCAGTTTATGGGGCTAGGGGCGGAATGTGGTGGTTTGATTCAGGTGTCCCCCATAAACTTAGGTGTTGTGAATGCTAGGTTCCTAGCTGATGGATGTTTGGGAATTAATGCCTCCTGGAGGGAGTGTATTGTTGGGGGCGGGCTTATGTGCTTTATAGCCAGTTTCCCCATGCCAGTGTTTGGCACACCCTCCTGTTGCTGTAGTTCACCTTATGTTGGCCAGGGGGTGATGTCCACCCTCTGTTCATGCCATCGTTTTCCCCTGCCATTGTGGAGCTTCCCCTCGAGCCTGTAAGCCAAAATAAATCTCTTTTTCCCAGAAGCTGCTCTTGGTTGGGTGATTTCTACCAGCAATGCGAACTGGACTGCAACACTTGGGTACTGGGGAATTGACTGCCAGGCATTGCAAGCAAGCACCTGTACTAATGAGGTTTAATTTTTGTTTATTTTATTTATTTGAGAGCAATAGAGAGAAAGAGGCAGAGAGAGAGAATGGGCACGCCAGGGCCTCCAGCTACTGCAAACGAACTCCAGACGCATGTGCCCCCTTGTGCATATGGCTAATGTGGGTCCTGAGGAATCGAGCCTCGAACTGGGGTCCTTAGGCTTCACAGGCAAACACTTAACTGCTAAGCCACCTCTCCAGCCCTACTAATGAGGTTTTAAATGTGATAGTGTATGTTACTCACCTTTGACAAAGGTCTGCTCTTGGGTTGGAGAGGTGGCTTAGCAGTTTAAGGCGCTTGCCTACAAAACCTAATGACCCAAGTTTGATTCCCCCCAGTACCCATATAAAGCCAGCTGCATAAAGTGTCACATACATCTGGAATTTGTTTGCAGCAGCCAGAGGCCCTGGCACACCCATTCTCTGTCTCTTTATCTTTGCTTGTAAATAAATAAAATAAAAGTCTGTTATTTTTTTTAAAGCCCTCTCCCCTTTCCTAATACTTTCCAGCAATGAGTTGAATTCTAGATAGCGTACATGTGTTTTCAATCTCAAAGCTATTAATAAGATTCAGGGTAAGGAGGCCAGACACAGCTGAAATCTAACAGTCGGGTTGAGCTAGGGAAGCGCAGAGCTAGGTTGGGTGGTTGTAAGGGAGGGTCTCTTGGGTGAGCATGTAGCTCAGAGGTAGAGTGCTTGTTTAGCATGTGGGTCCCTGATTTTAATCCCTAGGATTGCACAAAAATAGATAAATTCAAAAGGAAGGTCAGATGTGGAGTTTTGGACTGAATCAGTTGTGCTGTCCACCCCAGCTCCTCCCTAGCAATTCCTTGATGTTCCCCTATGTGCTTGATTTCCAACTTTAATGTGCATTTGTCTTTTGCCAGATTTGCATTGAAGGCAATATTGCAAGTGGGAAGACGACATGCCTGGAGTACTTCTCCAACACATCAGATGTCGAGGTATGGTATTCACACTGGTTATGAAGGAACTTGAAAAGCCTTGTTGGACTAGTTTATACAGGATATAGACATCCTAGTCCAATAGAAGTGTGATATGAACCACAGGGGCAGGACACATATATAACTTAGCATTTCTAATTGCCTTATTGAAAAAAGCAGAAAACCAGGTGTGGTGGCACATGCCTTTAATCCCAGCACTTGGGAAGTAGAAGTAGGAGGAACTGTGAGTTCAAGGCCAGCGTGGAACTACAGAGTGAGATCTAGGTCCAGGTCAGCCTGAGCTAGAGTGAGACCCTAACTCGAAATAACAACAAAAAAAGCCAAAAGAACATTCTATTTAACATAAGATATCAGAAATTCTACCATGTCAATATGTAATCAGTATTAAAGCCATCAGTAAACCATTTTACATTATGTTTTTTTTGGGGCTGGAGAGATGATTTAGTGGTTAAGGCACTTGCTGAGAAGCCTATGGACTCATGTTCAATTACACAGCACCCACGAAAAGCCAGATTCATATGGTGGTGCATGTGTCTGGAGTTTGTTTGCAGTGGCTAGAGGCCTTGATATTCTCTCTCTCTCTCTCTCTCTCTCTGTCTCTCTCATAAATAAATAAAAATTAAAAAGGAAATCTTACATTATATTCTTCATGCTAAATCTTTGGAATCTGGTGTTTATTTTACACTTACAGAATCTCTCAATTTTGACCACAGAGGGTGCTCAACTTACAGTGGTTCTTTTATGACTACTTGGCTCTACTGTGGTGCAAAAGCAGCACACATTCAGTAGAAACTACCATGATGTTCAGTAGATTAGGGTATTGGACATATTTCATTCTGGGATATTTTCAATTTAGGACTGGTTTTATTGGGATCAAGCCCCACTGTAATTCAAGGAGCACCTGTAGTCACATTTTCTGGTTGTAATAATAGTCACATATGCCTTTTGTCCACTGTATTGGACAGCACAGGTATAGACCTTCCAACTCAGAACAGTGTACATGTGAGAGCAGAGAAGTCAGGCTGTTGAGCCTAACTTGAATATTTCAGTGTGACATCTGAGGTAACGGTGTCCAAGTAGGGGAGTTTTACTATGCATGCCAGTTATGTATTTTTAGTTCATTTAAGGCCTAGCCACTGAGAATAACCTCATAGACATCTAAGAATCACCTCTATACCAAGACCTGATCCATCCTATGCCAGATTTTAATGGTCTAATCATATCTGTTTGTGGATCTTTTGTTAGAGGTTGGATATCCCATTGTCTTTAATCCCAGTGCTGGGGCGGCAGAGATAGGAGGCTCCCTAGGGCTTGTTGGCTATGTAGCTGAATTGAGCTCTAGGTTCTCTGCAAAACTCTATCTTCAAAAATAAGTTGGAGAACAACTGGGGAAGATACCCAATATCAACCTCTGGCAAACACATGCATACTTACACACGTGCCCCCACGTATAAACATGCATTTATATACACACACAGTACTTGCATATACAACACATACATATGGTTTAATGAATAAGCATTGCCTCACCCCAAATATACAACCCACAGCCCCATGAAGAAAACCTGCAACTCCAGAGAGGAGGATTTTCAGCAGAATGGGGGCAGGGATGAGGAAAAAGAGGGTACCAACACATGATGTATCCATACACAATATGTTGTTAGTAATAATAAAAAAGAGATACTTTTTTAAAAATTATTTTTATTTATTTATTTGACAGAGAAAGAGGGAAAGAGAGAATGGCTGTGCCAGGTCTTTCAGCCACTGCACATAAACTCCAGACGCATGCACCCCTTGTGCTTCTGGCTAATGTGGGTCCTGGGGAATCAAACCTGGGTCCTTTGGCTTTGCAGGCAAAGGCCTTAACTGCCAAGCCATCCCTCCAGCCCAAGAGATACTTTTTATAGAAGACAAAGACACTTCCGGGCATTGTGGCACACTCCTTTAATCCCGGCACTCAAGAGGCAGAGGTAGGAGGATCGCTGTGAGTTTGAGACCACCGTGAGACTACCTAGTGAATTCCAGGTCAGCCTGGGCTAGAGTGAGACCCTACTTCGAAAAACCACAAAAGGAAAAAAGAAAAAACAGATACTGTGCAATATTTGTTGCTTGAATTATGACTAGTTGTACTAAAATTTAAATAAGGTTTTTGTTTTCAGCAACTTCCCTGAGTGTAAGAGTCAGCCCTGTTCATGTCTTGTGCCTCATTACCAAGATACATTGTTCCGGATGATAGGGAGTCCTGAGAGATGCAGGAAACCAAGACAGAACTGTGAGTCATGGTCATCTCCCATCTCTCCGAGGTCTTGGATGACATGGGTGTCTTTGAGAATAAATAACCAGAGCCTTCCTTGGCTCTTGGTTAGGCTTTTTAACTAAAGAATTAGGGCCAGGTGCACAGAGTCACACAAAACTTACACTGAGTCAGAAGCCTCTATTTTTGTTTTATGAGTTAGAAAATGAAATCCACAGACTACAGAGGGTGAGGTTTAGAAAGATTTTATTATAGAGCTTAAGAGAAAAAAAACTCCTATAGCAGGAGGCATCCTCAGAACTAGGATATGGTTAAAGAAAGTAGAGCAGAAAGCTCCCAAGTGGGAGATGTCCTGAGTGGATAATCCTCATGGTGACTCTGCTTGGAGGGGTCCTATAGGAAGAAAGCATTACTGGACTGGGGGAGGGATGAACTGTTCTGTCCAGTTCCCATGTCTGGTAGGTCTTAGTCATGTCCTTATGTCTGGTTTCTAGGGAAGGGGAACACCTTTAAAGAAAAAAAAATATTAAATACAGACTACAGGGCTGGAGAGATGGCTTAGCGCTTAAGTGCTTGCCTATGAAGCCTAAGGACCCCGGTTCAAGGCTCAGTTCCCCAGGTCCCACGTTAGCCAGATGCACAAGGGGGCGCACGCATCTGGAGTTCGTTTGCAGAGGCTGGAAGTCCTGGCGCGCCCATTCTCTCTCTCTCCCTCTATCTGTCTTTCTCTCTCTGTCTGTTGCTCTCAAATAAATAAATAAAAAAAAAAATTAAAAAAAAATACAGACTACAGACCTCCTCTTTTAACATTTCTGACCTCCAACAAAGGTGGAGACTGGTGGGGACTCCTTTAGGGAAAACAGATAAGGAAAAACCAGACTCCCTCCCCCCCCCCCCAGGCTCAAGGATATTTCCTGCTTTTAACCAAGAGAAAAAAGCACTGTTCTACTTTGGAGCCTTACTGCCTTATCAGTTTCTATTTCTTGTCCTTCATCAGCACCTTCTTATAACTTAATTGCTTATTATTTTCCTAAAGATTGTTTTTCAGTGCACTTCTTGGATTGGTTCTAAGTTAGCATACTTCTCTGTTTTCCTTAAATATGATAATATTTTCCCATTATTTTGGGCACTTATTTATCATAAAAGGACTTCTTTTGGCTCACTCACTTACTGTGATGGCTAATTAGGTATCAGTTTCCCTGAAGAGTACAGTAGAGGTGGCTTAGTGGTTAAGGTGTTTGCCTGTGAAGCTAAAAGACCTGGGTTTGATTCCCCAGGACTCACGTAAATCAGATGCACAAGCTGGCGCAAACGCCTGGAGTTTGTTTACAGCCACTGAAGTCCCTGGCAGGCCCATCATTCATTCTCTCTTATCAGCCTCTCTCTCTCAAATAAAAAATAAAAAAAAAAAAAGAACACAGTAGTTCCTTCCACACTTAGATGTGTACTTTCTGTATTTGCAGTTCCCTGAGGTCAATCAGTGTCCAAAAAATACTAAATAGAAAATTCCAGCAATAAAGAATTCATAACGCTTAAATTGTACATTATGTCATGATATATTCAATGAAATAACATTTTGTCCAGTCCCATGCAAAATTTTCATTTTTCCCAGTGTATCTAATTTATATACCACCCTCCTGTTAGTTACACAGTAGCTCTTAGTTATGAGGTTAGCTGTATTGGTCTCACAGTGCTTTTGTTTAAGTAATCCTTTTGAAGAAAAAATAAGTCATAATAATTGTTTTGCAAGTTAAAAGAGACAGAGAGAAAAAGAGTGTGTAAGTGTGTGTTATGGGGATGCCAGGGTCCTTTGCTGCTGCCAATGAACTCCAGGTACATATAACACTTTGTGCATATGGCTTTATGTGGGTACTGGGGAATTGAACCTGGGCCTGCAGGTTTTACAAGCAAGCACCATTAACTGCTGAGCCGTCTTCTCAACCCCCAAGTAATCCTGATTTTGCTTAATAATGACTTCTAAGCACAAGAACAGTGATGCTGGCAATTTTATCACAGTATATTGTTTTGAATATTCTGTTTTATTTGTTGTTAATTTTGTATTTTGCCTAATATGTAATGTAAGCTTTATTATAGGTATATATGCATAGGAAAAAAAAACATAGTACATATTGGGTTTAGTACTATTTGTAGTTCCAGGCCTCCACTTGGGTATCTTGGAACATACCCCTGTGAATAAGAGGAACTCCTGTGCCTGGAGAACTGGAACAGCTTGGTTTCTAGCGTGTCTTGAGGAGGTTGACATGTGAGTTGGTGGACTGAGTAAAGAAGATCTTTCTTTTTTAAAAAAATTATTTATTTATTTGAGAGAGAGAGAGGAAGAGGCAGATAGAGAGAATGGGTATGCTAGAACCTCTGACCACTGCAAGTGAACTCCAGACACATGTGTCCCTTTGTACATCTGGCTTACATGGATCCTGGGGAATCGAACGAGGGTCCTTAGGCTTTGCAGGCAAATACCTTAGCCACTAAGCCATTTCCGAGCTCAAGGAAGATCTTTTTTTTTTTGGGGGGGGGTGTCTATTTCTTTTTTAAAATTAGATATAGACATATTTAGTATGTAAACAACACATGTTGGTACCATCCTTTCCCTCCTCCCTGCCCCTTTTGTGAAGAGGCCTTTCTCGATGGGGATGCAAATCAACCCCATGGGGATTTTGGATCATGCATTATGGGGGAGAAAGGAAATGTCTCTGTGTAAAATGTCCCAATTAGTGGCTTTAACAATCTTTATGCTCCCTCTTCCACAAAATTCCTTGAGCCATGCTGGGAGCATTTTAAGTCTACATCAGTGATGGGCTCTTGGGAGCCTCTGGATCTCTGCTTTGGTAGGTGTTGAGTGTCCTCAGTGTCTATTTACATCACCCTTGTGCTGATGCTGATATCAGATTCACTAAGAAAGCAGCTGTCTTGCCCATTTCCCAAAGTCTTCTGTGGTTTCAGCTGGGGCTGGGTGGAGTGCACTGGGTCATTTATCTTCTCAGGTCCAGCTCCCATCTGAAAAAGAGAAGCAAATTCTGCCCCGGAGAGTGAAGTCAGCACCGGTTAAATGGGATAACCATTATTAATTTAGAATTTAAAGGGTATAGACCCTATTATAGCCCAAGGTTAGTGGGAGCTTGACAGGGGAAAGCAGAATCATTACCTGGATATAATTCTGACTTGTTTCCCAGTTCCATATATGGTTTCCTTTCCACTAAGCAGATCTGTTAGCCAATCCAAGAGCAGTTGGTTACCCACCATGGCTGTGTGCCACTATCGCACTTGTGTGAGCATCACATTAGGTTGTTTGTTTCTTAGTTGCTTAGACTTTGAATTGTTTGACATACGTTAGCCCCTTTCCCCCGGTAGCTCATGCAGTGCCTTCCAGCAGTAGATGTGTAGATTGTCTGGGGACTGGCTCCCCTCCGGATTCTAACCAGGTCTCTCCATGGTCTTTGCTAACAGTGTATAGTGTCTTCAGCAGTTAGGGTCTTACCATTAACTTCTGGTGGGTAATCAAGTGCTCTGACAGAAATCTGTCTTGTTTGTTTTGGGAGATCTAGTAGGTCTCTTTGATCAACAGTTCATTGTGGATGTAAACCATGTCCTGGTACAGGAAATTACAGGCCAGCACCAAGGGAAAAACAAAAAGAAAAAGAAGAAAGAGAAACAGGATAAATTTAAGGTTAGGTTTAATCTCACCCTCTCCAGGGCCCTTCAATTCAGGTCCTCCCCTTAAGGTCCTCTTGAGGGCTCCATATTTTAGTCTGACTTCCAGAATATAGGATTCTGTGGTACCAGTTAAATTGGAAGATCTATTTTTTTTTTTTTTTTGGTTTTTCGAGGTAGGGTCTCACTCTAGCCCTGGCTGACCTAGAAGTCACTATGGAGTCTCAGAGTGGCCTTGAACTCATGGCAATCTTCCTACCTCTGCCTCCCAAGTGCTGGGATAAAGGTGTGTACTACCACGCCACACTGGAAGATCTATTCTTGACAGCACGCCCCATCCAATTGGCTAGAGGCCTAGATAGAAAAACAAAGGGGAGAAAAGAATTTCTTGTCTTCTAGAGTTGAGACACACATTTCTTTCTGTTTTGGGACATCAGAACTGTAGGCTCTCCAATCTTGGGACTTCACGACTTGGGCTTGAGTCCTTCTGGATTCTAGGCCTTCAGCTTACCTCAGACTGAGTATTACACTAGTGGTTACACTGGTTTTGAGGCTTTGGGCCCAGATTGAACCATGCTATAATCACTCCTTGCTTCGAACCACCTGTCATGGAACAGAGTTCTCAACCTTTATTATTGTATGAGCTGATTTCCCTAAGCAACTCCCTTTTGCATATCCATTTCTTTGTTTGTCCTTTTGTATCCATCTACCCATTTCTATGTTTGTTCTATTGGATCCATCTCTGTAGTAAGCCCTAACTGAAATATATGGCTATTGTTTGCAGAGACCAGATCCCAATTCAGGCTGTGCACCTCCAGGGGCCACCCCTTAGAGAGCTTGATTGGCTTTAGGAAGCCTACCCACCCTTCAGACTGAGGAGATCTTCAGTTGTTTTCTCATCATTTATGGAAGTTTCACAAGGTCTACCTTGATGGAGTGTCACAAGAATATTCAGCTAGTTTGGCTCTCACAGTGCACATTGCACCTAATTAATAGTGCCTTTCTGTCTATTAACACTTGAACAGTGTTGAGAACAGTGGTTCCCTCATGTTTTCTTCCCTTCCAGGTGTTAATGGAGCCTGTGCTCAAGTGGAGAAATGTCCGTGGCCATAATCCTCTGGTGAGTGGTCTGTCTTGTTTGAACCACCAGCTCTCCGGAGGAACAAGCAGTATATGGTGGCATGCTGGCTTTCTAAGGCCAAGGATCTCTGAGGCATGAATAGGTGTGCATGGAGCCTTGGGACATCCTTTCAGCTGCCTCAAACCATTCCAAGTGGCTGTCACAACTCAGCTCTCCTCAGACCTCCCTCTAGGATGCTAGGTTCTTTGGTGGACCTCTGATTTGGGTTTTCACTTTTCACTGTCCAGTTACAGACTGCCTCTGGCTCACCCTGAAGCCAACCTATCTGCCTTCCCAAGGTGAGTCTAGCTATCAGGGACCATAGTCCTGCATTCAGGCTGTATTCTGTCTCCTTGAAAGAGATGGATAGAAAATGGATCCCACTATAGGGAGAGTAAGACAGGCATGTTGGAGGATAGAGAGAGGGCTTAAGTTGCCCAGGGTCAATAGTTGGCATGTGACAGACCTGGTGTTGAACCTTCATTTTTAGCAGTTCCTAGAAATGCTTTGGCAGCACCTAATGTGATTCTTTTGACTCAGTTCCACTGTAGGCAGCACCTGCATCTATTGTGTTCACCATTGTTTGCTAGGACGTGTTGCATTGTCTAGCCCTTAATATGTACTCACTTATCCATCCATCCATCCAGTATTTACCACATACCTTCCATGTGGCAGACTGCTCTGCATGCTACGACAGTGGACAATTCAAAATCGCTAGTCCCCTGGCTCTAATATTCTACTGTGAAGATGCAGGAGACAATTAGATCTCTGTCTACATTTAGCAGGGCAGGGGAGGAGGCTTTGAGGGAGTTTGGGTTCGCTATGTAGCCCAGGCCTAGAACTCAGGGTCCTGCCGCAGCTTCCAGAATGCTGCAATTACATGCACTATCTTGCCTGGCTTCTTTCTGCAATTTTGCCTTTTGTTTTTCTCTTGGTATAAACTCATGACACTCATGTGCTTGGACAGCACCTCTGATAAACATGAGGGAGGTAGCTCTAGAGGCATCTGGAGGAGGAGTGTTCTGCCAGAAGGAGTAGCATGTTTGTAGAACACCAGTGAAGCTCATGTTGCTAGAAGGGTGAGAGATGAGAGAGGACAGTGATTCCCTCAGGGCTTTGACTCATTTACTTTTTAGTATGTTTATATGTATGAAAAAGAGAAAGAGAGTAAGAGACAGAAAATGTATGGGTATACCAGGACTTCCTGCCACTGCAAACAAACTCCAGATTCATGTACCACTTTGTGCATCTTGCTTTATGTGGGTACTGGGGAATTGAACGTGGGCGATTAGGCTTTGCAAACAAGCACCTTTAACCACTAAGCCATCTCTTTAGCCCATGAATTTTATTCCTAATGTAATGTGAAGCCCCTAGAAGGTTTGGAGCAGGAGGAGATGATATCTCATTTAGAGTTAACAGGTTCACTTTGGCTGCTGGCTAGAGAAGAGACCATAGGGGAACTCAGTGACCATTTACCAAATGTCTGAGTGCTTGTTCCCTCAGGGAACATCTCCTGGCCTAGCTGCTACTGGGGTGTTCTATAAATGCTTCCATGTCTGTTTTTGTCCACTCTGTTTTGAGGGCCTTGCAGCCATGTTGGATCCACTCTAGCCCCAGCCTTGCTTCACACAGGTGATGGCTTTCAGTGATTGATGGACCTGCATCTTGCACATGGCAGTTGGATGTAGAGTGCTGTGCTATCTCTCCTACAGGGTCTGATGTATCAGGATGCCTGTCGATGGGGCCTCACGCTGCAGACATATGTCCAGCTCACCATGCTGGAGCAACATACTCGTCCTCAGGTACAGATTGGATGCTCTGTTTCTGCCTTCTCAAACAAAATGTCCCTGAAATCAGGGTGTGGTCAGAAAGGGAGCCTTACAAGCTCATCTAGGCCCTTGTGTTGCACAGCGTTCTCTGAATGTGGCAAGCTCTCCTGTCCCCACAGCTATCAAAGTAATAGTGTCCTTCCCCCCCCCCCACTAACCTCAGCTAGCCAGGTGGCCACCTTGATGCCATCCTGAGCTCATGCTTTTGTGAACTGTCCACAGCTGGGCTCAACATCATTTAATTAAGTTCTCAAAGTGTGGACCACCAGAAATAGCATCACCTGAGGACTTGTTAGAAATGTTTGTTTCTTGGCTCTACTCCAGATCTACTAAGTCAGGAATTCTAGTGCTGAGACCCAGCTGTCTAGGGTCCTTGAATGCATGCTCTGTGTCTGCATCTGAGAACCACTGATCTGACCTTCATGGGGTCTGAAAGAATCTGACCCATCTTGGGTGGAATGGCCAACCCTGGTTCAGTCATGTGTTGGCACAGGAATGAGGCACACAAGGCTAAGATACCTGTGTTATGTATGGCCTCTTCACAAAGCAGATAGGACACCCCTAAAGCCAGTTACATTGGCATAGCCACTGGACTGGGCACTTTGATCCAGGTCTGTGCACCTATAGCTGTAGTTACCATTCTTCTGTTGACATAAATCTGTATCTTTTCCAAGTTGACAGATGTGAGCAAAACCTTTTGATTAAATACGAATTTCTCTCCCAAAATGATACAGATCAGAACATCTACAGTTAACATGTTTCTCCTTGGCTTATCCCTGCCTTTCCATAGTGGGCCCTCAGTTGCAAACCTCAATTGTATCTAATGATATCTGAATATAATGGACACAGGAGGCAGAGACAAAGAGCTGGCAGGTTATGTAGAAGGAGAGAGGCGGGTGAATGGGAAGTCAAGGAAAGATAGGTAGTGGAGCCACAGATTCAGGAAGGATAAGATAGATGCATTGAGGGCCGAGCGAGAAGGCAGAGTGGGGGCTTCCAGGGTTCTGGCTTTGAATGTGCCTGTGTGGTCCATCTTGCTTCCCAAAGAGATGCTGTGGACTAAGGGAAAGGTGTTCTGTGGAGATGCGAGCACCCGGCAGAGATGTGTTGTCCTCTTCCCTGCTAGGCACAGGACTTCCCAGTTTCTTCAGGCAGATTTCCTAGGATGCTACCCCCATCTCAGCCCTCTGGGACTTGCCTCAGGCACACTGGTCCCCAGGGAAGCAAGTTCACCCTCTCAGGGCCTTACCACTGTGCCTCAGGTGGGATGCATTTTCCAGTTTGTCCACTGTTTGCCACGTCCCAGTTGAGCTTCTACGAAAGAGGCAGCTGCTCCTCGTCCTCAGCCCCATGTTCCTGTGTTGTCTGCAGTCCTGCCAGCTTCAGGGTGGAGAAAGGAGCCCGGTGAACCTCATGGCACATTCTCCTTCTCCCAGGTCTTGTCCTTCTCTCCCCATGGCCTTCTGATTCTTATATTTACCAAAGACTGAGGGGCCATGTGTGAGAGGTGGGACAGGTGTTTCAGGGCTTCCTGTCCCTTCCTTCTCTTCTCCTGAGTTAGTGAATCACTTTTTGTTTTCCTTTAGATATCACCTGTGCGGTTGATGGAACGGTCGGTTCACAGCGCCAGATATGTTTTTGTAGAAAATCTATACAGAAGGTACTGTAGTTTGTAGTTGATCAATGGTTTTAAAAAAATGACATTAGAACTTGGCTATTAGTTGACCAATAGGGAGTACCTACTGTGTTCTATCAGTGTCTGTAGCCGTATTATACTGTGTAACAAGTTACCTCAAACCTCAGTGGTGACTGCTGCTGCCTGTCATTATTGCTTGGTGCCTTTCTCACCTTGGCTGGGCTCAGTGAGATGTCTAGGGGTGTGCTGGGATCGATTGAACTTGACTAGGGTAACCTTGGCACTTTATCTCTCTTCTTCTTGCCTGTCATCCCCAGAAGTAAGCCTGGGCCTTCACACCTCATGGCGATGGCAGAGAGCACAAGCCACAGTGGCCATGGGCTTGCATTTTCAGGCCACTGCTGCATGCTTGCTGATACTCTGTTGGTTCCATGTGCACATGAGTCCGGGGTCAGGAGGGGGGGTTCCATGGTGAAGTGTGAGCTTGTTGGGAGGGGATGAATGGAGCAAAATATATGTGCTGTTTGTTGTGATTTTCACGCATAGCTGGCTTCTGCCCTCATGGGTGCAGCCTGTCATCTAGACATAGTTGGTGGGGGGTGCATGATGGCTCATCCATGCTTAGGGCTCAGGTGTGGGGCCTGTATTACTGCTTGCTCATTATTGATAGCTAAATTTGACCCATGACCAACATACCTCAGGTCCTGACCTTCTGGTTCACATGTACATGCCATTGAGGAAGCCATTGCATACACTTCTGCAGGTCTAGCTGCCATGTGTGAGAGGTTCCTCAGATGAGATCCTTTGTCCCCAGTCTACTCTGAGCCATGCCAGGGCAGGCAGCTAAGACAAATTCTGACAGGTGCTTTCTCCTCTGACTTCAGTCCTTCCTTGTGAGCTCCAGCTTCCTTTTCCAGTCTGATGCAGAGGTTCCTCCTCCCCCGCTGTCCAGGTTCCAGTGGGCACTAGGTGTCCAGTGCCAGCTTCATTGATTCCTTCACTCTCCTCTGCTGCCTGCTCCTTAGCACCTCAGTGAGAGATGACCGGTGACAGAGAAAAGGAAGATGAAGCCCTGTGATCTTGACTGTTCTGATAAAAGAAGCTTGGGGAGCAGACTTGGGATGTATTGGGGAGGATTTCCTCTGAACCTGGAGGAGCAGGGATGGCTTTCTGTGATGGGCCTTTGTAAAGAGGGTCAAGTAAAGAATGGCCAGTGGTCAAGGGGAGAACAACAGGTATCTTTTGCTCTTTCTCATCCTTTCTCATCCCTAACTCTGTTGTCCATTTCTGAAGACATGACCAGTTATCTTGAGACTTCTGTGGGCCCTAGACCCCCTCAAACTTCATGAAATTTGTCAGCATATCCCCTGCTCCCAACCCACCTACACACTTGTAGACCGGCCCCTGCCAATTAAACTTCCAGGAGCTGTTGGCGTTTGTTTGCCCAAGGCCATAGTCTTAGCTGATGACTCATTACTACACTTCCTCACTAGGTCTCTGATGGACCTCGTTTCGTAATGCCTGTGGCCTTGGCCTGGGCTGTTTGGTGGGTAGTACAGGAAGGGGCCTTGGCTCTTTTATGTTCTTTTTCCTGCTCTTCTCTTATCCTGGCAACTTCATAGTTATGCCTCCCTTGGCATCTGTGGTTTTGATTTCTGTGAAACAATGAATCACAGAAGGGCTCCTAGTTTCTGATTTGGGGATCTAAATGTTTTGAGGTCATATAGTCTCTGATGGGGCAGGGGCCCCCTGAAGAGTTTGGTGAAGTCTTCAGACCCTCAAAGAAACAAAAGCCCGTTGGCAGTTTGTGGCCTTGGGTACTCCAGAGGCTGCTGGAGCACCAGGGAACCCTGAGGACAAGCCCACTTAGCAGAGTTTTCAGCGGTGTAGAGGAGGGAGGTGGCCGTGGGCCTCCCTGAGGCAGAGGAAAGCCCTCTCAGACCTCCTTCCCAGCTTATCCTCCCAGCCCTTGAAGCCTGAGCAGCAACCTGCTAACAACCTGCATGTTTCTTCTTTTATTCTAGTCTCTTCTTTTATTCTAGGAATATATTTGCATTTTCCATGCTGTTCTGTAGTATGTTCTTCTGTTCAGATCTAAAGATAAAAGTACACTTATTGAGAAAAATGGATGATCCTGTAGTAAATGCCATGCTTAAGCACATGGCTTGTAATGTCCATTCAGCCATGTGCCCTGAGTCCTAACACTGGCAGACAACTAAGAAGAGTCACTAGAAGCAGCTTCTTAGGGTATGTGACTCACTTGAGAACTGGGCCCATTCCCATCTTCCCTGGGCATTGGGGCAGGGCAGTGGCCCGTGGAGAGGAGCCACACTGACTGGCTGTGGGTTATGTTTGGCAGGTGAGGAACTAGGAAGGGATTAAGCCATCTCCTTTCTAACAGAGCAAGGAACTGTTCAAGGCAAAACTGAGGAATGGTGACAGATGTCAAGAATTCGGGCTTTCAGGCCAAAGCCTTGGCACACTGGACCCCAAAGCAGCTGAAATGCCCAGGAGTGAGCCCCATGGGAGGCACATTCTTACTCCTGGCTTCTCTCTCTCTGTCATGTGGTGTTCTTATTATGACACAGGTCCACTCTGTACCGCTGGTGTATCTGTGTCTGTCAGGCCCCTGCTGCCTGAGGATCATGATCTGAGGGATGAGGCCCAACGGATGGCAGCCATCAAGTAGACTGCAGGAAGCTCCTGGTCACTATGCGTTGGCCTTTTCTCTGTGGAGTAGGCCTCAGGGGTCATGGTAGTAAGAGCTGGTCCTGAGAGTTGTCCTCAGGAAGGAGGATTTACGCCACAAGATTTCCTCTTTCCTGTGCTTTGTTTCACATGTGTTACCTTAGGGTTTGTTGTTGTGTCAGCCTCTTTTTTTCTTTCTTTCTTTGAGCCAGTGTTTTGCTATATTGTCCAAGTTGGTCTTGAACTCTTGAACTCATGGGCTCAAGAGATCTTCCTACTTTAGGCTCCAAAGAAGCTGCAGCTGGAGGCATGGGCAATCATGCCTACCTCCATGCTGATTTTATTATATATTTATTATTGTTCTTTTTATTTTTCTTTTTGAGGTAGGGTCTCACTCTAGCCCAGGCTGACTTGGCATTTACTCTGTAGTTCAAGGCTGGTCTTGAACTCACAGTGACTCTCCTACTTCTGCCTCTCAAGTGCTGGGATGTAAGGTATACACCACCATACCCAGATTCCATGTGGATTATAAATATTCACACAAGAAATTATTTCAAGCAAGCACCTTTAACCTCTAAGCCATCTCTCCAGTCTAAGCAACTTAAAAAATTGTTATTTATTCATTTACTTATGTGTGTTGGGAATGGGAGTGTTAGAGCCTCCTGCCACTCTACATATAAAAAATCAAGCACATGTCACATGTACCACTTTGTGTGTCTGGCTTTATGTGGATACTGGGGAATTGAACCCATGCTGTCAGGCTTTGCAAGAAATTGTCTTTAACTGCTAAGGCCTCTTTCTAGCTCCCCATTGAGCCTTGTTTTAAAGATTTCTGGGATTATTTTTAGATCTAGAGTGGGGCAGCTTGTAAGTCCAAGGTTTTCTGTCTTGAGGACAATGAACAGCATTTTGGCCTAAACCTGTAGAGGGATAAAGTGTAGGAAGAAGAGAATTTGGACTTTCTTTGAGGTCACTCTCCTTCAGGCCCCAACCTTCCCTGATGTACCTGGTTATCACCATGAAGTACTGTTGAGCAAGAGGCTTGTTTTGGTGCTTTCTGTCTCCCCTACAGATTCCTGCCATTGTTGTAGAGAAAAGTCCCAGTATATGAGAACCAGCTGCTAAAGGAAGAAAGTGCCAAAAAAAAAAAAAAAAAAAAAAAAAAACCCAAAAAGGTAGGGCTGAAGAAATGGCTTAGCCATTAAGGTGCTTGCCTGCATAGCCAAAGGACATAGGTTCGATTCCCCAGGACTTATGTAAGCCAGATGCACAAGGTGGCACATGTGTCTGGAGTTCATTTGCAGTGGCTGAGGTGCTGGCACGCTCATTCTCTCTTTATCTGCCTCTCTCTTTCTTTGTCTCTCTCAAACAAATAAATACATATAAACAAAAAGGCAGCTAGAGCCAGAATTATGCAAGGTACAGTTCATTAGGGACTTCAGGATAGAAACATGCCTTGGGTAGTATACCAGCAAGATAGAGGATTTCCTGTACCCCATAGAAGAAAGAAGAGGTTTTCTTGCTAAGCTAGAGAAAGGTGGGCCTTGGTCAACCGGAAAGTACCTAGCTATTCTTAAAAACTACCAACTTGTCCAGTGTCAGTTAAGAAATAGTTTGGGTGTCTATGACCAAACATTCAGCTGACTATCTTAATGATTTTATTTGCTTTTTAGGGCTTAGGATATATGCCAGGATCACTTGGTGGACAAAATAGTGGTTATAACCAAGATGGCTATCGTCTGTTAATCTGAGTCCCCAGGGTTGTTTTGAGTGTATACCATGGTGCCATAGAACTGAGTTTGGCTGGACCCTTTGCATGTAGTAGACCAGTGTGTCTTGATCCTTTGTCTGTAGGAGCTCATGGGCATCAGCTCTAGTCCAGGAGCTTGTGTCTCCCCACTCTCTGGGTTACTCAAGGAAAAGGCTTGCAAATATGCCCTTGGTAAATGAGGGCTTTCTCAGGCAGGGGCCAGGCATCTGTTTTTTTCAGACAGTGTTGGACTGATCTTTTTCTCAGGAGCTCTGGCAGCTTTGGCTTGGAATCTGTGGGGCCTGCACAGAGTTGCAGCTATAGGTGTGTGTTTCTAGGAAAGGCCACATATACACATTGGAACTCTACCTCTCTCCAGAGCAACATTTCTGAAAGGGTGTTCTTGTCTTTGGCCTTGAACAAGAAAAGAGCATACCAGCAGCCTCTTCCAGGGAGATGAGGGAAGGCAGAACTAGTGTAATTATGCTACCAGGGGTCTGAGAGAATTGTGTTAATTGCTGATGAGGAAGATTTTGGTTACATGATGTCTTTAGAGATGGGAACTTGTGAGGTGTGGGCACTGGGCTGCACTGCAAATCTGAAGGTGGTAAGAAAGCTGTCATGTAGCTAAAGAGGCCACGCAGCAATTGTGTAGCCAGGCCCTGTGGGCTGAATAATTGCTTCATCCTCCTTTTCTAAGAACAGAAGTAAAGGAATGGAGTGGAGCCCAGCTAGGGATATGGTGCTGACTCACCTGGTATATCAAATAATAGGCAGGTTCTCACCTCCCTGCACTGGCCCAGGACACTGGAACTGGGACTCGGGGTTTGAGTCATGAGTCCAAGAGTGACAGCTTTCCTTGAGCTCAGATCAGAGATAGGAGTGGGATCCAGGTCAGCCCCACAGTTGGCAGGTCAGGGGTGGCTAGTGATGCAATAGAGAGCAGTGGGCCTAGGGTTCTGGAGGGCCAAGCTTGAGCTCAAGCCTCCGTTTTTCTATCTGTAACTAGGTCTAAAACTGGCCGCACACAGTCCTGTGAAAACAAAAGGAAGTAATATATGTAAGGTAACTAATGCATGGGCACACCAGAGCTCTAACCCTCGCAAACAAACTCCAGACACATGCTCCACCTTGTGCATCTTGGCTTATGTGGGTCCTGAAGAATTGAACCTGGGTCCTTAGGCTTCACAGGCAAGAGCCTTAACTGCTAAGCCATTTCTCCAGCCCAAGGTAACTAGTGTTTAAGTATCAGATTTTTGTTTTGTTTGTTTCAGACAGGGTCTCATTATGTAGCCCAGGCTAGCGTTGAACACTAGATCTTGCCTCAGTCTCCTGAGTGCTAGGGTTACAGACATGTGCCACCACACGTGGCTTGTGTCTTGGTTTCTTAACATGAGATATTTTCAACTGAACTGAACTGAACCATGGCTGAAGTAGTCTGAAGAGTGAGGTTGCCACTGGCTCAGTTAATGGGGTGATTTAGTTTGGTGGCTCAGCTCTGGTTCTCTGTGTTTTCCTCCTCTGTGTCTTGTTCCTCTTCTCAGTATGATTTTGTCTTGGTGACAAAATAGTTTTGGCAGTGTCAGGCTTTTGACTAGCCAGTGATTTGCTCCATACCCTCCAGACCCTCCTCCCATCTCACTGGTCCACTTTGGGCCCTTGTGGTGAGGAGATGCCTGCACTGATGGGGCTGCTTGGTTTCCTGAACTCACCAGTGGATGGGGGAAACAGGAATTTGATCACTCCTTGACCTGTAGGGCTTTCTGGGGTGGCCCTGCATTAGTAACGAGCTACTTCAGAAAGATAAGAGGAAGGACTGTCCGGGAGGCAGTCTGCTATCCTCACCTCACCATTCTGTGAGCACAAAATCTTTCCCTTCCCGTGGTACCTGCATTCTGTTGCACTAGAGTCTCCTGCAAAGGTGTAGGCATTCCTCCCCCCTCCCCGGCTTCTTTAGCTTTGCAGGGGTAGGCTGGCAGTCCTACATGTCCACCTACTGTGGTCTTGCTGAGGACTTATTGTGACCTGCTCTGCTGTTCTCATGGGCACCTTACTCTTATTGCTCTTTCAGGCCTGTGTCTGCTCTGCAGAAGTGTCCTGGTGGTCCCAGGGACAAAGGGAGGGTGGCTTCCTCTCTAGTCTATGGCAGGCCCTGTGTTCATGTCCCAAAACAGAGCAGCTTGTGCCTCAGTCTCCCAGAGTACCCCAAAGCTTTTCCAGCTCCTTTCCTTCCTCCCTCCCTCCCTCTCTCCTCTTCTACCCAGGTTCTTCCTCCTGCCTGTCAGAAGCCTGTGCACATAGCCAGGGTGCCCTGCTTTCCCTGTGGCCAGCCCAGCCACACCCAGCCTGAGTGGGTCACTCGGAGCTGTAGGGAGAAGGGGTCCCTTTCTGGACTGCTCCCTAGCCTGTGCCTTCCTGGTGCAGCCACTTCTGTCCTTCCCAGTGTATATGTGTGTGTCCGTCCGTCCATCTGTCCGTCCTCTCAGGGAAATTCCAGGGCAGAAGTTAAGCCTCCTTTTGCTCCTGGACTCTCCCTCCTTCCCTTTTTCTAAATTTGTAACAATATTCCCCACTCAACTCATTTTGAGTACTCAAATGTTAAAATTATAAAGATATAAAAGAAAACATAAAAGTCACCTATTGTTCTACAGCTTAGAGAAAAACCCTTAACATTTTGGTATCTTTCTTTCCATTTGTCTCAAATGTGTAGATGTATATTTTTGAATGCAGTTGGGGTCATACTGTGTACAATTTCATATCCTGCTGTGTTCACTGAACATTAGGTTCTGAGCCTTTTCCATGTCACCGAGCATGACTTCACACATCATCCTTTGGCTACTGCATGCTTGCCTGCTGCATCGAGAGGCCAGAGCTCGGTTGTTCGCTTTGTTCAGTAGTGTGCCGTGGGCGTCCACAAATAGTTTTATGGACATGTCTAGGAGTGAAATTGATTTGCTGACCCATCTCCCAATTTGAATGCTGTCTCCATTCGCAGGGGACAGACTTTAAAATGCTTTCGTCTGCTTGGAGTTAATTTCCAAATTTAGTCTTTCATCTGTCTTTGCCATGGTTCTTGCTGCATTATGTCACAGCTTCCCCTGTCCCTGGAAGCTGAAGGTCAGATGCGCTTGGACTGCATATTTATCATCTTGTGAACCATGCTATCTCACATGCTTCTGGTGATACCCTTTCAAAAAGCCATTCCTGGGTCCTTTTATTTTTAATTTTTTGAGGTAGGGTTTTACTCTAGCTCAGGCTGACCTGGAATTCACTATGTAGTCTCAGAGTGGCCTCAAACTCATGGTGATCCTCCCACCTCTGCCTCCCAAGTTCTGGGATTAAATGCATGCACCACCATGCCTGGCTCCTGGGTTCTTTTTTTAAAATAAAATAATATTTAAAAAAATATTTTAGTTTATTTTTATTTACTTATTCATTTGAGAGCGACAGACAAAGAGGCAGCTAGATAGACAATGGGCGTGCCAGGGCTTCCAGCCACTGCAAACGGACTCCAGACGCATGCACCCCCTTGTGCATCTGGCTAATGTGAGTCCTGGGGAATCGAGCCTCAAACCAAGGTCCTTAGGCTTCACAGGCAAGCACTGAACCGCTAAGCCATCTTTCTATCCCTAAAATAATACTTAATTTATTGTTTATCTGCAAGGAGAGAGGGAGAGAATATGGGCATGCCAGGGTCTTCCTGCCAGTGCAAACAAACTCCAGATGCATACAACCACTCTGTGCATCTAGCTTTACGTGTGTACTGGGAAATCGAACCCTGGGTCATCAGGCCTTGCAAGGAAGCACCCTTAACTACTGAACCATCTCTCCAGTTCCCTGGGTCCTTTTGAGGGGAAACACAGCCTCATGGGAAACTTTCTCCCAGGTGAACAAAGCCTTTCAATTCTCACTGCAGTGGGAAGATGCCTGAAGTGGACTATGTGATTCTGTCTGAATGGTTTGACTGGATCGTGAGGAGCATCGATGTGTCTGTTGATCTAATAGGTAAGACAGCCTGTCCCTTCCACTTGAGGGCTCTCCTGTGCCCAGCCAGGGTATGCATGCAGGGTTTCACCGTACAGAGGCAGTAGGTAGAAGCACTTGGGATTTCTTCCCTACATTAGTTCTACTTTCTCCCCAAGGGAAGACAGAATTTGGGGGCTTCTAAACCATTGTGGAGGACACTGGCCTCATTTCTTTAAGCTGCCTTGCTTTGGGTCAGCTACTTCCAGGCCTGGATCCACTGTGACTTGATAGGTCTTTTAGGTTGTGAAGGAGGGAGTGAGAACTGGATATTATTGAGGCCTGAGGCCTGCCAGGCCTTTTCTGTAGAGGCAATTGCTTTAAACCTCACAGTAACTCCATGGGGCTAAGTACAAGGCAAGATGGAGTGGCTATAGATGAGGGTCAAGATGCCTATCAGGCTCAGAGCTGGTCTTAGCATGAGTCTCCTTCTGGAAGGGTGTTGAAATCAGGTTTGCTTTGCTGGCAGAAAACACCTGACCAAGAGCAGCTTGTGGGAGGGAAAAAAAGGTTTATTTTGGCTTACAGACTCATGGGGACGCTCCATGATGGCAGGGAAAAATGATGGCGTGAACAGAGGGTGGACACCACCTCCTGGCCAACAGCAGATGGACAACAGCAGCAGGAGAGTGTGCCAAACACTGGCAAGAGGAAGATGGCTATAACACCCATAAGCCCTCCCCCAGCTGCCTCAAGGAGGCTTTAATTCCCAGATTGCATTAGCTGGGAACCTAGCATTTAGAACACCTAAGTTTATGGGACACTTGAATCAAACCGCCTCAGAAGAGAAGTAGCTCCTGTCCACCATGAGCCCTTGGCTTTGTCCCCACTCCATGAGCAGGGCATTCAGAGCCATGTGTTTTTTGTTTTTTTTTTTTTAAGTGTGCTATTTATTTATTTGAGAGAGGGAAGGGGGCAGATAGAAAGAGAATGGGCATGCCAGGGCCTCTAGCCAATGCAAACAAACTCCAGACACATGCTCCACCTTGTGCATCTGGCTTTACATGGGTTCTGGGGAATTGAACCTCAGTACTTTGGCTTTGCAGGTAAGTGCCTTAACCACTAAGCCATCTCTCCAACCCACTTTTTTTTTATACCCCAGTTTATCTCCGGACCACTCCTGAGACTTGCTATCAGAGACTACAGATGAGATGCAGAGAAGAAGAGAAGGTCATTCCTCTGGTAAGAGGCTAAAGCCATCTGTATCCTAGTCCAGCTAACCCTACCTGGCCCCACCGACCATGGTATAGTCACGGTTATCTGCAGAGAGAAACAAGAAATGCAGCGGAGGGCAAACTCTGACTTTCTCTGTGACTTTGGAGCCCCTGTGGATGCCAGGGTTGCTCTGTTTCCCGAAGCCTCTAACTCAGGTGTGGGTACCCCGTGCTCACAGGTACCTCCTCCCCCACACCGTGGCTCAGCCAGAGCTTGTTCATCCTTCTCTCTGTAGACTTGTTGGGTCTTCACTAGCAGGTGGCGAGTTCTGGGAAGGCAGCACCCAGTCTGTACACCCTCCTGCATCCAGTGCTTAGCACAGTGCCTGGGGTAGAGGTGGTGCTCGGGGCCTGTTATAGATTTGGTGCTTGATGCTTGGCATGGAGGTGGTACTTGGAACTTGGCAGTACTGGCTCTTTTGGGTTTGGTTTGAGGTCATGTCAATACTAATCAGGGCTGTCATTACAAACTGGGACTGTATCATTCACTTCCTACATTTCCTTCCAGAAGCCAGCTTCCAGGCTATTGCCTTGGTGACATCTCCAATGCAGAACTCCATGCATGCACTGCTCCAGCTTAGGACCCTCAGCACCTTACTTTTGTCTGAAGTTCTGACTCCACAGGCCCTCACCCCAGTTGTCTCTCTGGCATTGTCTCCCTCTCCTTCCTTCCTCACACGCTTTGACCATAGGAGTCCGTTGTGGATGCACACGCAATGCTTGTGTGCATGCACACACACCATGGCATTATGTAAATGTGCCTTTGCCCAGTGTTTTCATTTGCCTTCATAGTTCAGCTTGGATGTCACCTCCCCCAGGAAGCCTTTGCTGATTTTTCTTCTATTGCCTTTGCCTTGCTCCAGGGCCCACTATAGTGACAGCCCTTAGGACAACATACTGACAATACTTGTCACCAACCCTCTCTACACTGGGCTTTTTCAGATTTTATTTCCTCTGTGTCCTCCAGGCATCTTGAGGTCTGGTATACCTACTAGTTGCTCAGTTAATGCTGAAATCTATCATCCATCTATCTAATCTGTTTGTATGAATGTATCTATGTGTGTGTATGTATGTATGTGTGTGTCTGTCTGTCTATCTATGTATCTATCTGTGTAACTATACATTCATCCATCCTGTGAGCTGCTACCCTTGGAGAACAGAAGCTTGGCAAGCATTTAAGGGGTGTCTTGGGGCTCTGGATTGGAGACCACTGAAGCTCTGCTAACCTAGTTTTGCTCTGGCCTAGTAAAGTACATTCCAAGTCTTAGAGCCTAGGCCTTACTTTAGGGAGCTCCTTTGAAGTCCCAGAGACATGAGTGAGTGATTATAGGATAGAGTACCGAGGAGCAGAGCTGCCCAGGCCATGTTGTAATGGAGTGTGATAGCTCTGTGTGGTTGAAGAAAATGTCATGTCTGTATCCTTCTGAGCTATTATCTAAGTAGTTGACATAACAGTTTTGACGTGCTCTTTAGGGCAAATCTGGCTTCTAGTGCCCAGGGAGAGCTCGGTGTTGGACCAGAAGGCAGCAGCATGGCTTGTGTGTGGGCTTCTGAGATACAGGCGGAACATTGTGGAGGAAGAGCCCAGGTAGCCAGCACATGCTGGTAGAGTGCTCAGGAATGCTTGCAGGCCAGGCTTCCCAGGGCAGAGGGACTGGTGGCATCAGGCAGCATCTGTGTCCTTTTCCCTTTCTGTAGTGGTGATCCTTCTGGGCTGGAGGGTCTCTTTGTGAAGAGAGGCTGTCCAGAGCTGGGATACCTATTACCAGGCAGCTGTGCAACCCCTCATGATGGACTCAAGGCTGCTGCTGGAGAAGTGGCAGGAAGTGGGAGAGGTCCCATGGGGAGACCTCCCTTTGGGTTTAGTTGGGGAAGGCCACGATTTTTGCTTATAAAAGCCCAGTGGCCAGAGTGGGGGTGGCTGAGGACGCTCCCATCATGTAATGTGCAGGCTGGCCATGCAGCCCAGTTGGCTGTTGCAGGTTCCTTTGTCCGAGTCACTGATCTGTAGTCCTTGGTAATTCTGCCCCTCCCCTCCTGTAAGACCCTTGGTGGGTAGACTTGGCTTTCCTCCCTGTTCCCCACAGCCTGTGCCTCTGCTTCCCTGGCAGGAGTACCTGGAAGCAATTCACCATTGCTATGAAGAGTGGCTGGTCACTGGCAGTCTTTTCCCAGTTGCAGCCCCTGTACTGGTAAGTCAATTTCTCTCATAGGGTGGAGATTGTCTATGAGGAGGGCTTGGGGAGTGTCAGTCACTCCAACAGAAAAAAGCTCTTTCTCTGTCTTCACTTGTGGACAGTCTTAGAATGATTTGGACAGGCCTGTCAGAAGGCCATCTGTCCCAGTGTCATTGTAGCAGTCTTAGTAACACATCACCTACCTAGCATCAGCTGGACCTGATGGATTTGGACCTTTTTGGATGACTTTGGTTTCTCTGCTATGACCTGCCCTCCTCAGTTGGTGACACAGAGCCCACTCACCTTGGCTAGATGGCTTGGCATCAGAAGGAACATCAGTGACTGGCTGTTCTAGGCCATCACATAGTGATGCTTCGGAGGTATCAAGGTGTATAGGACTGTTGTCCAGGCCACTGCTGCCTCTGCACTCCTGGGCCGCCTTTCCTTATAACCCTACTTTTCACTTGTCAACACGTGCCATTTCTAACTGGTGCCGATATGTCCACCCTGTGTTTCCTATTGCGTAGTCCCTGTGTTCCAATTTGCTATTCCAAAATTTCTACATTACTACATATTAAGAAGTAGATAATCAGCTTTTGTGCATGGTCTTGGGCTGTACAGATACTCATGACTGGGAGGCAGGCAGTGAAGCCACTGACAAGGGATATATTATTATCTGGGACTTCTTAAAGTTTGTTGTTTTCCCTCATAAAAACAAGGCCGGGTGAATTTGTGGCCAGTCTGAGACTACATAGTGAATTCCAGGTCAGCCTGGTTTAGAGTGAGATCCTACCTCAAAAAAGAAAGAGTCGCAGCACTCAGGAGGCAGAGGTTGAAGGATTGCCATAAGTTCAAGGCCACCCTGAGACTCCAGAGTTAATTCCAGGTCAGCCTGGGCTAGAGTGAAACCCTACCTTGAACCTCCCCCACCAAGTTCTGAAAGATAACAACTGTCAACCAAGGTTACTTTGTCCTGCAAAGCTATCCATTCTAATAGACAGAGAAATAAGGACATCCCACCACAAAAGCAGGCTAAAGGAGTATTTGAAGACAAAAACCAACCAGCTCTACAGAAAATACTTGAAAGAATTCTCCATGCTGAAGAGAAAGAAAGGCCCCTGGAAAAAACAAACCATACTCAAATACTAGTTAACACAAGAGAGCAAAGGTTAAAAAAAGGAAAAACTGCAAAATATCCCTTAATATCAATGCCCTCAGCGCCACAACCAAAAGACATAGGTTTGCAAATTGGGTTAAATAGCAGGTTCCTTCAATTTGTTGCCTCCAAGAAACACCTTTCTGCAAAGGATGGACACTATCTTAGGATGAAAGGTTAGAAAACAGTGTTTCAAGCAAATGGGCCTAGAAAGCAAGCAGAGGTTGCTATCCTAATATCTGACAAGGTAGACTTCAGTCCAACATTAGTTAGGAAAGATAAGGAAGGTAAGTTTATATTGATTACAGCACACTTTAACAAGAGGACATTATAATCCTAAACCTATATGCACCAAACATGCATCAAACAAATGCTATTAGAACTAAGGTCACAGATAACACCAAACACAGTGGTAGTGGGTGAAATCAACACCCACTCTCATCAATTGACAGGTCACCCCAGCAAAAAATAGAGAGGCATCTGGATTAAATGAGGTCATAGACAAATGGACCTAACAGATATATACAGAAGATTTCATCTAAATGCTGTAGAATACACATTCTTTTCAGCAGCACATGGAACAGTCTCTAAAATAGACAATATTAGGACAAAAAGCAAATCTTAACAAATACAGGAAAATTGTAATAATTCCTTGCATTCTGACCACAATGGAATCAAACTACAAATCAATAGCAAGAAAAGTGATAGAGCATACACAAAATCAAGGAAACTAAACAAAACACTACTAAATGAGGAATGGGTCAATGAAGAAATCAAGAAGGAAACCAAAAAATTCATAGTCAAATGATAATGAGAACACAACATACCAAAACCTTTGGGACAAAATGAATATATCAGAATGATCATTCACCCCAACCAAGGTCTTTATCCCAGAGATGCAGGGATGGTTCAACATAAGCAAATCAATAATTGTAATACATTGTATAAGTGGACTGAAGGATAAAAATCACATGATCATCTCATTAGATGCAAAAAAGTATTTGTCAAAACCCCTTTATGATAAAAGTACTACAGAGACTGGAGATAGAAGGAACATAGCTCAATATAATAAGGGCTATTTATGATAAGCCTAAGGCCAACATATTACTAAATGGGGAAAAACTGGAAGCTTTTCCACTAAAATCGGGAACAAGACAAGGTTGTCCACTATCCCCACTTTTATTTAATGTAGTACTGGAAGTCTTAGCCATAGCAATAAGGCAAGAGACACATAAAAGGGATACAGATTGGAAAGGAAGAGATAGTTATTATTTGCAGATGACATTCTGTACATAAAGGACCTTAAAGACTCTACCAGCAAACTGTTAGAACTGATAAACACCTATAGCCATGTAGCAGGATATAAATTACACACACAGCCTTCCTATATGCTAACAACAAACAGAGAGGATGAAGTCAGAGAATCATTCCCATTTACAATTGCACCAATAAAGAAAGAAAGAACGTACGTATGTACCTTGGATTAAACCTAACCAAAGAAGTAAAGGATCTCTACTATGAAAACTTTAAAACACTCAAGTGAGAAATTGCCTAAGACACTAGGAAAGGGAAAGACATCCCTTGTTCTTGGATTGGAAGAATCAATAATGTGAAAATGTCAATCTTACCAAAAGCAACTACACATTTAATGCAATCCCCATCAAAATTCCAATGGCATTCTTCACGGAAATGAGAAAAATCCAAAAATTCATTTGGAAGCACACAGACACAAAAAATCTCCAATATCTAAAATGATACTGAGCAACAAAAATAAGGCTGGTGGTACCACCATACCTGATTATAACCTATACTACAGAATCATAGTAACAAAAACAGCATGGTACTGGCACAAAGTCAGACATGTAGATCAATGGAACAGAATAGAGGACCCAGATGTAAGTCCGGGTAGCTATAGGCACCTGATATTTGACAAAAATATTCATTGGAGAAAAGATAGCCTCTTCAGCAAATGGTGTTGGGATAACTGGATATGTAACTGTAGAGGGATTAAAGTAGATCCCTCTTTCTCTCCATGCACAAGAATTAAGTCCAAATGGATTAAAGACCTTAATATCAGACCTGAAACTCTGAAACTGCTAGAGGAAAAGTAGGTGAAACCCTTCAACATATTGGTCTTGGCAAAGACTTTCTGAATATAACCCCAGTTCAGGCAATAAAACCACAGATTAACCACTGGGTCCTCATGAAATTATAAAGATTTTGTATGGCAAAGGACACTGTGAATAAAGCAAAGAGGCAACCTACAGAATGGGGAAAAAAATCTTTGCCAGCTATACATTTCATAGAGGATTAATATCTAGGATATACAAAGAACTCAAAAATTAAATAATTCAAACAACCAAATTAAAAAAATGGGCTATGGAACTAAATAGAGTTCTCAAAGGAAGAAACACAGATGGCATATAAGCATCTAAAAAAAATGTTCTACATCTCTAGTCATCAGTGAAATGCAGATTAAAACTACATTGAGATTCTATCTCACTCCTGTCAGATTGGCTACCATCATGAAAACCATGAATGCTGGCGAGGATATGGAAAGAGAGGAACCCTTCTACGCTGTTGGTGGGAACACAATCTGGTCCAGCCATTGTGGAAATCAGTGTGGAGGTTCCTAAGACAGCTAAAAATAGATCTACCATATGATCCAGCTATAGCACTCCTAGGCATATATCCTAAGGACTTAGAGATACTTGCCCAACCATGTTTATTGCTCTTCAATTCACAATAGCTGGAAAATGGACTAAGCCTAGATGTCCCTGAACTGATAAGTGGATAATGAAGATATGACACATTTATACAATGGAGTTCTACTCAGTAGTAAAGAAAAATGAAGTAATGAAATTTGCAGGAAAATGGATGGATCTGGAAAGGATTATACTGAGCTAACCCACGCCCAGAAAGCCAAGCGTTGCATGTTCTTTCTCATATGTAGGTCCTAACTACAGATGATTGGACTTCTGTGTGAGTATGAAGAAAACTCAGTAGCAAAGGCCAAGAGATATAAAGGGAAGAGAAAGGAAGGGAGGGGGTTACTTAATAGGATGGTATTATATATAAGTAGAAGAATAGATTAATGGGGGTGAAAAGGCCTAAGCAAGGTCAGGGGGAGAGATCGAGTAATGGAAAGGTGGAAGGAGGACTAATCAAAATCTAAGAGGATATAAATAAATCATATGAAAAACCTACTTTTTTGGACAGTGGAACACTCATGAGTCATAGATTGTTACTGTAAAATTTTCAGTGCCAGGGGTGGGATACCTTCCAGTGAGTTGTTGGCCAGGGAGGTCCCTGAGACCCCACCACATTACAGGCCATTGCTGAGGCCCTTGGTTTCCCATCAGAAATAAATGGTAAGGCCCTATTGCTGAAGACTCCACATACTTGGGCTGCAAGGCCACTGAGAAATCCTGCTGGAACTGAGCTGATAACCTCCTCCATGTAGACTAGCTGACAGAAAGCTGGAAGAAGCCATTCTGTATGCAGTTCAATGGGAGAGAGAGAAATCACCAGTGAAGATACTCAACAGTGGACACTGCAAGTCTTAAGTTTTGCCAGCCAGGCCGAGTGAGCCAGTGGGTGCAATAGTAGCATCTGCCATGGTGGAAACCAACTGCCCTCTAACTGGACTGGAGGCCTGTTCCATGGGAGGGAATACATCCCTGATACTGAAAAGCTAAAACAGAGGTAGTTATGAGCCCTAGGGGTGTAACTTCTGCTGCTCTCTGGCTAAATGTATATACTGTGCTCATCAAACTGCCTTGTAAGTACTTCTCTTAATGTTCATACCTACATATTAATGCTACTCTTACTTTTGGTAGAGAAGCTTCTCTTTCAGATGACAGTGACCTTGGGATGACTCAGAAGCCATCATGTTGCTGGGAAGAAGTGACAGGAGTGCTCAGCATCGCAGTATGTCTATCACACCTTCCAAGGCTCAGGGTCCATTGCGGAAGAGGTGGCGGAGAGAATGTAAGAGCCAAAGGAAGGGTAGGACTCCTTACAACGTGCTCCCCCCAGAAACAAAATGGCCTGGATATCCGTGACCTCACCGTGCCTGATACTACCTACATAAGACCATCATAATAGGAGGAAAAGGTCATGACATCAAAACAAAAGACTGATTGAGAAGGGGATGGGATATGATGGAGAGTGGAGTTTCAAAGGGGAAAATGGGGGAAGGCATTACCATGAGATAGTGTTTCCAATCATGGAAGTTGTTAAAAAAGAATAACATCATCAACAACAACAACAACAACAAAAAAAAAAACAATGCTGTAAAACAGAAAAGAAGCAGCTGGTGAAATAGCAAAGTGGTAGAGTGCTTGCCTAGCTAAGTGAGGTACTGGGTTCTCTCCCTAACACTACCTCCCACCAATAAAAATTATGAAGCATTCATTCAGTGACAACTGTCATGGATTCGTAGGAGAAAGTCTAGTTAATAGAATTGATTATCCTGGGGCTGGAAGCTGTCTGCTCTGACCATTCTTTCTGCCCACTGGTACTTTTGGCCTCTGCCTAGGGAGGATGGAATCTCATCAGTGCAATCTGTGACTGTGTGTTTTATTTCCAGGTAATTGAGGCTGACCAGAACTTGGAGAAAATGCTAGAACTCTTTGAACAAAACCGGGTCCGGATATTAACCCCAGAGAATTGGAAGCATGGCTCCTAGGATGGGAACAGTCTACAGGACCACACCAGGAAAATGGCTGCAGGCCCAAGTCAGCTCTTAGGAAAAATCTCCTCTCTGGAGGTCCTTTTCTTAGCCAGATTTATTTTCCTAATAGCCTTTTCTCTTCATCAAAGGGCCAATTTTTTTGTTACATCCTTTTTATGTTTACAGTGCACATTCCTCCTTTGCCCCTTCTGGTAACTTACTGCTGCGAGAGGCCCACTGAAACCCTTAGGATGAGAACCTGCTGTATCCTTGGTGTCATACAGGGTGCTGTGTACCAGGCCTCCAGGAGGGGTTGCACATGTATGTGTGCATGTAGCAGTCTTCTAATTCCATGCAAGGATTTGAAGCTCAGAGGTGCAGGGACTCCCCAGGTCACACAGTGTGTAATAGAGCTGGCACCATTCAGACTCCGGGCCCAGCTGACTTTCTGCTGAAGTGCTCCCATAGCTCTTCAGACCCTCACATCTTTGTGTGGAGAGCTGGCAGTATGTCGATTCCATTGCATCTTCTTATCATTGAGCAATTATCAAGGGCAGTCAACATTTCTAGCCTTTGCAAAGCTGTGCTATTTGGCCTGAGCCCAGTGCTTGTGGAATCCTGGCACAAGGCTGTAAGAGTCTGTTCCCTTGGCATCTGGATCCTGGTGATCGCAGGAGAATCCCATGCTGGCTCAGGGATGGTCCCCAGTGTCCTTGGGGATGAAGATCCTGCTTGAACTGCTGCCAGTTCCACATCAGGGAAGTAGCATTTGGGGCCTGGATGCTCTGCTCTGTGCTTAGCGGGACCGTGGGCAGCCAGCCTGGCTTCTGAGGCTCCCTCCTTCTGTCCTTGTGTGGGAAGCGTTGTCCTTGGAATCACTGAGTATTTGTGCCCCAAGGAGAGAGCCACAAGTAGCCTTAGGTCTTTGGAAGTTTTTTTTTTTTTTTAAATCCTTGGGCATATCTTGGGCCATAGAGCATAAGTCTGCATTGGATCAGAAAACAGCTCCATTCAGCTGTTCACTACTCTGAAAGTGCAGCTTTTAACTGCTTCTTGAGTCAACTGAGAAGTGAAAGGCAGAAAGAACATTACCTTCATGGCAGCAAGGACAGGAAAGTCAGGTTTGCAAACAAAGGTTCTCAAAGTGTGGCTGCTCTGGACATTCTGGAGGTGGGTGAAGGGCAGCTCAGGACGACTGATACAGACATGGGAAGGATTCTTGTGACTCTGGAAACGTGCCATGTGCTCCACCCTGCCCCCACAAGAGTGGGCACCTGTAGCTGTGGTGCTCTGCTGCTTCACAGGTGCCCAGTGCCCCTGGGCTGGGGCCAGAGGGTGGCCCAAGAGATCAAGGGCTCCAGTTCCTGGTCCTTCCTATTTGAGCTCTTCCTGCAGGATGCGGTACAGCAGCCGAAGGGTCTGTGTCCATCGGCACCTCTAGCACAACACTGGGGATAGACAAGAAGATGGGAAAGTCAGGAGCCTTTCTGTCAGCAGAACTGGCATGCTTGGTAGCAGTTTGAAGTATTTATATGAACAACATTCCAGTTCTTACCCCTTTGCTGGCTGTAACATTCGTTTTGGGAGGATATGTTTCTCTTACAAAGTGGTAGCTAATAAACCCTTCATCTACATCCTGATGTTAATTTTCTTTCTACCTTTTCCTTTTGAAACAGGGTTTTACTCTGTACCAGGCTATCCTTGAACTCTTGGCATCTGCCTGCCTCAATCTCCCAAATGCTAGGATTACAGGCATGTGCTATCATGCCCACTTGTGTTTTTATTGTTTAAACAATGTTTCCTAACATAGTGTGGGTCTAGAAAAAGCCTGCTGTCAAGGAACCTTGGAATGTTGGAGAGGAGGCTATCTGTATCAGCAGTGGCTGGGGTTGTGTGCAGAAACCTCCCAGCCCAGAGATCACACCTGAAGCAGCTGCAGTCAGCTTGCTCATGAGCTGTTCTCTGAGCTGGTGGAGGCAGGGATCATGGAGCATCTCTCAACTACTATATCAGGGCCGGGAAAGGGTGGATGGAGTTAGTAGGTACCATGGGATCTTTTCTCTAAAGCCTTTCTAAGTGGCTGTAGGAGTACAGGAGGGGCTGGCATGCTGGAGTCGGGGGGGGGGGGGTTAAGCCAGGACAGTGCCATGCTAGGCCTGTTGCAGTTAACCCGTTCTTACCATGAGGCTGAGGATTCTTGGCATGAAAAGTCAGTGTGTCCTGGACTACCTCAGCTGCTTCTAGCTCTGCAAATGTTTTCTATGTGTGTATGTGTGTGGAGGTCAGAGGACCACATGTCTTGTCTCTATGTGCCATCTGTCATTTATGTATTATTTTTTTAAGGCTTAGACTTTATTAGATAAAGAGAAGGAAAGAGGAGGAAGTACAGAGAGCTCCCGTCACGAGGGAGGCGAGAGGGGATAAAGCCCTCTATTATTTATTCATTTAAAAAATACTTATTTGAGAGGGGGTTGCATATGTGAGAATGGGCATGGCAGGGCCTCTAGCCACTGAAAAAGAACTCCAGATGCATGTGCCACCTTATGCATCTGGCTTGCATGGTTACTGAGTAATTGAACCTGGGTTCTTAGGCTTCGCAGGTAAGTACCTTAACTGCTAAGCCATCTCTCCAGCCCTATTTGTGTGTGTGTCAGAACCTCTTGTCTTTGTGCAAATGAACACCAGACACTTGCATTACTTTTTCCATCTGGCTTCTATGGACAGCTTGGGAACTGAACCTAGGCTGGCAGGCTTTGCAAGCAATAACTTAACCCCTGAGCCATCTATCCTTTTTTTTTTTTTTTTGAGACAAGAGTCTCCCAATGGCCTGGAGCTTCCCAAGTTAGGTTAGATGTCTGGCCTGTAAGCCCCAGAGATCCACCTCCCCAGCTCTGGGATTGTAAGTGCAAACTGCTGCACCTGCCTGTTTTTACATGGGTCCTGGGGATTGAACTCAAGTCCAAATGCTTGCAAGACAAACATTTTAACAATTGAGTTGTGTTCCCAGCCTGCATTTATATTGAAATAATTCTGAATAACATTTAGGCTATTTTTTGTTTTACATGTACTGCACATGATTAGAACCATTAAAATATTTGATATATCTAATTTTTACTAAAAATGTTTACTTGAGAGAGAGAGAAAGACAGAATAGGCATGTCAGGGTTTCTTACCACTGCAAACAAACTCCAGGCCCATGGGCCACATAGTATGTCATGTCTGGCTGTATGTGGGTACTGGGGAATTGAATTCAGGCCTGTAGGCTTTGCAAGCAAGTGCCTTTGACTGCTGAGTCATCTCCATGGCCTTTGTTCTCTCTCTTGTTTCAATATTTATTGGGGGCAGATGGAGAATGGGCGTGCCAGGGCCTCGTGTGCCACTGTGCTTTTGGCTTTACGTGGGTGCTGGTACTTGAGCCTGGGTCCTTAAACTTTACAGGCAAGTATCTTGACCACTGAGCCATCTCTCTAGCCCCCCCTTTTCTTTCTTTCTTTTTTTTAATTTGTTTTTCTTTATTTGAGAGAGAGAGAGAGAGTGTGAGTGAGTTTGGGCATGCCAGGGCCTCCAGCTTCTGTAAATGAACTCCAGATGCATGTGCCCCCTTGTGCACTGAGCCATTTCTCCAGCGGCCCCCCCCCCTTTAAGATGCACTGAGCCATTTCTCCAGCGGCCCCCCCCCCTTTAAGATAGAAATATATTTCTTTTTCCCATAAAAAAGGCTTGGTGGCTCTATGGTCAAGCTCTTTTTAGTTTTCTGTTCTGTGAACTTCTATTTCTGGGTTTGTGATCTCCCTCCTCCTGGAGCCTGGCTGGCTAAGATGGCAGCCAGAACTCTTAGCTGGCCAATGGTGGCAATGGTTGGCTGTTCCCCATTCACATCTCTTTGTTTTTGTGTTTTAGAGATAGGGTCTTGCTCTAGTCCAGGCTGACCTGGAATCTCATTCACATGTGATTCATATTGGGATGATGATCCTTTGCAAACTAAAATCAAGACCACAGAACTTTGCCAGAGGACTTGGGGGGTCAGGGGAAGGCAAGAGAGAAGTTAGTATCTTCAGCCTAGGATACAACTGGCTTTAATGCATGGTGCCCTCTTGGTCCATTTTACATCACCTTCCCCTCCCCCCACCTGGTGATGTCAGTGGTTCAGCCTGCTTCCTGTGCCAGGCACAGTTCCCAGACAACTTTGTCCTTGTTCCTTTGATGTATGTGACTGATTACAAGTGATGTGGACCCTGGGAAGCGTGTCACCTGGCTTGTTTCCACCTTTCAGTTTCCCTTCCTGCCCATCTGAGCCTTTCTAGATGAGACATGCCTCTCAGAAAATGCTGCATCTGGACTTCCCAGACTCTCCCTTGGGAAATTTTATTTTATTTATTAGAGACAGGTAGAGAGAGGGAGAGGGAGGGGATAGGCATGCCAGGTCCTCTAGCCACTGCAAATGAACTTCAGATGCATGCACCACCATGTGCATCTACCTTATGTGGGACTGGGAGAATTGAACCTGGGTCCTTAGGCTTTGCATGCATACACCTTAACCACTAAGCCATCTCTCCAGCTCCCTCCCCCCACCCTTGAGAAATTTAAAACTCAGAGCAGTTACAAAATGTGTTGAAACCCTGTCTATCATTGGATCTGCTGAGTCTGTCCCATTTCTCTTTTCTTTAAGCCTGGGGTTGGCTAAAGTCACTGATGTTAAGTTCTTTCGTATCATGCTGTGCCCTGCCCACCCCAAAGAATTAGTTATTAAAATAACTGATGGGCTCCTGAACATGTTGGCTCCATTGTTCAGAATGTAACATCCCCATTCCCTTTAGGCTATGGAATAAGTTCCTCACTGAAGGCCCATGATTGCTGGCACAAGCTTGCTTTTCCTAATCACCCACTCTGTGGCTCTCCTGAGGCTAGAGTGCAGTGTGTGTTCCTTTGGCTTGCATCAGACAGGGAACTTGGCCAGCAGTTATTAACAGAAGGAGCAGAAGGCCTCAGAGAGTGCATTTGCTGCTCCTTGTAGAAGCTGCCTCCTTGAATTTCTGTGTTTCTCAGCTTTTCCTCCTTTAAGATCAGTGCCCTCAAGCCTGGACTCTGGAACACATGAATCCTAGGAGATAGTTATTAGGTGCTCTGAGAAAAGAAGGTTCCAGAGTCCCAGAAGTTTGGAAGCCACTTTTGTACTCAGAGTTGTGCAAAGCACACTAAGCCTACAAAAAGCTCAAGAAGCCTTACTATAAAAACATCTTGTTAAGTTTTGTTTAAGCTGGGGCTGTTGAATTTGTTTGCTGGTGGAACTTTGAATTTGGGAATTCCCACTAACAATCTCATAGGCAGTAGTGTTCCTGGGAACATCTGCTGGGAAACACTGTTGTAGTGATCACAAATGATTAGAGCTCCTACAGACTCCTGGCCTCTGTGCCATTGAAAGCCTTGAGCTCAGAGTGTCTCAGACTTTGGTACATATGTCCTATGAGAGCTTGCTGAGCTGCAGATTACTGGGCACCACCCCCTCCACAGTTTTATGAATTAGCTTAAAGGGGATGGGCCTGAGAATCTGTGTCTTGCTAACTTTCCAGGTGGTGGATGGAACCCCCTCTCTAGCGTTATACTTTTTTTTTTTTTTTGAGAGAGAGAATTGTGCCAGGGCCTCAGCCACTGAAATTGAACTCCAGATGCATGTGCCACTATGTGCATCTGGTTTACGTGTCTTTCCTTGAGCCCAGAGCTTGTCTAGCTAGCCAACTTGCCCTGAGAGATTGCTTGTCTCAACCTCCTATGCACTGGGATTATAGATGGCTGCCATATCCACTTGGCATTTACATAGGTGCTGGGGGTCTGAATTTGACCATGTCTCCAGTCCCCAGCTTGGGCTATTTTACCTGCTAAACTAGAGCATTGCTTCTCTGGGTTGTTGGGGGAAGGCTTGCCTAAAGTATGGAAAGGGACAAGACCAGAGCTGGCATGCAACAAGTGCCCAATAAATGTTAGCCTGGAAAAAGTTGGCCACAGTGCAGTTGGTAGGTTTTGTAACCATAGTAACCTACATTTGCCATAAGGAAGGATAGATACACATTCTCACAAATTAATCAGAGACCATCCTGACTGGCCAGCTGGGACCAGGTCACAGGCTGGTAGAGGCTATTCCTCAGAGCTGTCCCTCAGAAACGTGTCTGGTGGCCTTTTTGCAATTATAGGCCACAGAGCAAGCCACTAGCCTTTCTTAAAAATATTCTCATTCCCCAGGGACTGTCCCTCCATGCTTAGTGTCCTGTAGCCTGAGGGGAGGCTGGCAGTGGCACTGTACACTAAGTACCTCAGATACTAATCGACCCTAGGGTTCTGAGCAGCTTCAGCCAAGGATGGGAAGAACCTGCAGCTCCAAGCCCATCCTAGGAAATGCTTGGAAAAATAAGCAGTGACCAGTGGCTTTTGCATTTTGGGGTCTACTACAACTCTTTGGGTGGGGCTGGGATGCTCTACCTCCCTGGTCCACTGAATACTGGGGTATCCTTTATTACCCAGGAGAGGGCCTGGGCACACTAGGAAGGGTTGAGTTAAATGAATGGCAGTGCATGTTCCCTCCCCTTCGGCTTCAGAGACGACCGCCTTTCTTGCACTTTCACTGGCAAAATTCTGACAGGGGAAGTTTTTGGAGGGGTACCTTAATCCCAGGAAGCCATTTTCAGATGAGATTGGGCAAGTTAAGGTTTGTATGGCTGTAGAACCAGGAAGCCATTTTCAGTATCTCCCTCTCCATCAGGGCTGTGGGGAAATGTATCTCAGCTTTCTCAACAGCCATTCATACAGCCTGGGGACCCCAGGACGTCGATCCCAAATTACCTTCATTCTCATGCTGCCAGCAGCCCTTCCCCAGAGCATTGGCCTTATGCCAGGCCCGCACTGCTGAACAGGGTAGTCTAGAGGCCATGCTCCCAAGGCTGCCTCATCCCGAAGTCCTGAGCGGAGCACTCTCTGAAGCAGGCAGGCACCAGCAGCCTCAGCACCTTCTGGTGGGGAATACAAATAACTCCTTTTTGATCATATACCCCACAGTCAATGATGAAGCCAACACAAAATTTCAGTGATGTGGTAGATCATAAATAAAGCCACACACCTTTTTAAAAAAATTTATTTTTCAAGGTAGGGTCTCACTCTAGCTCAGACTGACCTGGAATTCACTATGTGGTCCCAGGCTGGCCTTGAACTCACAGCAATCCTCCTACCTTGGCCTCCCAAGTGCTGGGATTAAAGGTGTGTGGCTTGGGCATGGTGGTACATACCTTCAATCCTAGCACTTGGGAGGCAGAGATAAGAGGATCACCATGAGTTCGAGGCTACCCTGAGGCTACACAGTGAATTTCAGGTCAGCCTGAGCTAGAGTGAGACCCTACCTCAAAAAAAACCCAAAATTAATATCTATGTATCTATCTATATCATTTAGACATATATATTTACATACATACATATAGACACATGCACATAATAAACACGGTCATAATGTTGATTGCATTAGAATACATTTAACACATTGTAAAACCATACAGAAAAAAATGCCAAAACACTCCTAAAAGACATTAAGATGAATAAATATAAAGACCTCTGTTCTTGGACAGGATGACCTACCATTGTAAAGATGTCAGTTCTCCCTGAGTTAATATAAAAATTCAATGCTTCAATGAAGTCTTAATAAAAAAAGATTATCTTACAGAGTAAGACTAAAGTTCATACAGGAAAAATGCAGAAGTAATCATAAAACCAATACAAAATAAAAACCCTGCCAGACATTAAAACATACTATAAAACCTCTATAATTAAAACAGCATGGTTCTAATACATAAATAGATCTGCAGGGGAGAGTTCTGAACAGACCTAAGTATAGGTCAAGATTTAATATGCAATGAGGGTGGCATTTCAAGACAATTGGGTAAAGGTGGGCTTTTTAATAAATATTGTTAAGATGAGTGGATAACTGGCAAAATATAAAATAGATTGTTACCTTGCACTAGGCCCAAAAATAGGCTCTAATAACTAAGGATTTATGTTAGTCAGCTGAGAAAGTCAGCTTGAGGGAGGAAAAATAATGCTTATGGTTTCCAGAGTTTTGGTCCGTGGCCAGCTGACCATTGTCACTGGGCCTGTGGTGAGGCAGAAAGTTAGGATAGGAGGGTATGGTAGATAGAGCTGTTCACCTCATGACAGATTGGGGTTGAGGGGGAGAATGAACGAACGAACTAGAGGAAAAGGCAGGGACAAAGTGTCCTACAAGGCACACCAACAGTGACCTACTTCCTCCAGCTAGGTCTCACTTCTAAAGTTCCCACCAACTCCCACTAAGGTCGTCACATTTTGAATTCATGAATGTCTGTCTACTGCTGAGCTCCAAACCTTCATGATCTTATAATTTTCCTAAAGCTCCACCTCTGAACACTGCAGCCTTGGGGACCAAGCTTGCAGCACATGAGCTTTTAGTGGACATTTCAGATCCAAACTGTAGCAGGAGCCAAATGGAAGAAAGTATTAGACAAAAACATGGGTGGATTGATTAAAACTTTGAATTTCTATAGGTCTAAACTTGCTAAAAAACAAAACCCCCCAAAAATCTACCTTCCTGGGAAATAACAGAATGCATTATAAATATTACCATCACTTAAAAAGTATTTTCTTACAGGGGCTAGAGAGATAGCTTAGCGGTTAAGGTGCTTGCCTGCAATGCCTAAAGACCAGGGTTTAACTCTCCAGTACCCATGTAAAGCCAGATGCACGAAGTGGTGCATGCGGAGTTAGTTTACAGTGGCTGGAGGCTATTGTACAACCATTCTTTTTCTTCTTGCAAATAAATATTAAAAACAAATTATTTGGGCTGGAGAAATGGCTTAGTGGTTAAGAGCTTGCCTGTGAAGCCTAAGGACCCCGGTTCGAGGCTCGGTTCCCCAGGTCCCACGTTAGCCAGATGCACAAGGGGGCGCACGCATCTGGAGTTCATTTGCAGAGGCTGGAAGCCCTGGCGCGCCCATTCTCTCTCTCTCCCTCTATCTGTCTTTCTCTCTGTGTCTGTCGCTCTCAAATAAATAAATAAATTTAAATTAAAAAAAAACAAATTATTTTCTTAGAATTAGGTTTCTTTGTGATGTTTCCATCCAATTTCTTTGTTTCCCTTCTTACCTCTTTCCTCCTTCTCCCACTTTGTGCTCTTTCCCTAACAGAGCCAGCCCCCTTTCTGCTTTCTTACTAACATACGTATACGTTGTAAAAAGACGGGAAGGAATGCCCAAGGGGATATGCATGTGCCTGGTGTGGTATACTTGTGTGTGCAGCTATGCGTGTGTAGATGGAGGCTCATCCTGGCACTTGCAGCCCAAGTGGGTGGAACCCCTGGCCTTGGGTGCATATTAGGCAGGAGAGAAAAGGGAGACCCTAATTGGATCCAAGGCATACTCCAGGTCTGCTTATGAACATGTCTCTGACCTCCTGTTGGTCACTTACAGGTGAGCAGACCTGAGAATGGGGGGAGGCTGCCACTCAGATGCAGGGTGGTCTGCCCGAGGTCACACAGCTGAGCTGGGATGTGGAGGGGACAGCGAGACCCCTGAAGCAGCCTTTTCCTGTGTGAATCCTTGGTGGATACTGTGCACATGCTCTGTTTCAACTCTTTGCAGCCTCCCATGAGAGAGGCCTGGCCACACTCACTTTACAGGTGCAGACCCTGGGGTTCTAAGCAGTACAGAGAGTCACTTTCAGTAAGTGGCAGTGCTGGGATTTGAGACTAGCTGGGATTAGCAGATTGGTTCCTGCAATTGACAAGCCATGGGTTTGGCTGCTGTGTGTTGCGCTCCTGGAAACTCCCCCATATCCTATAGTCATCTTCTTGGCAGACTCTGTAATGCCATTATAGCCATTGCCAGGGTGGTATCTGGCCTCCAAAAGAACCTGGAAACTCCACTCCCCTTCTATAATAAATGATGGGAGGGCTCTGTTGGTGTGAGGGGTCCTGGGTGACCCTACCATTTGGGCTTCTACCATTAGCCCCTAGCTGTCTGCGGCCCCATAAGAGGCTCTAGTTTTCCATCCTCCTGTACTCCAGGCACCTAGGAAGCATCCAGGGCAGCCTTCCATAAATCAATGTTCAAACAAGTAGGAGAGGCAGTCACAGAGCTCCTGTGCTTCAGAGTCACTTGGAGGACCAAGGCCTGTGCCAGGGCTCCTGGCCTTGTGGTTGAGACACTTCTGGAGGCTAAGGACAAGATGTCAGGCAGAGCAGGCTGGGGATGGTGACCCCTGTACTCTCAAGAGCTGCATCCTAGCCCAGTGGCTGCCTACAGCTGCTACCTGAGGTGGGCACCCTCCTTACTTGAGGAAAGGTTAGGGGCCAGGGCTGGGCCTTGGAGTTAATTTCTTTTCAGACTGCTCAGGACATTGTTTTTGAGAAACAAGGGTGTCTGAGGCAGGACAAGGCCACTGAAGCAGGTGAGGAACTTCCCACTGAGTGTGTGCATGTGAGGATGACCAGGAAGTCATTGAAGGGTTACCAAGACCTCAGAAGAGCTCACAGCCACAGGAAGTGGTCTCTGATGGTTTAGATCCTGCTTCTTCTGAGGGCCTTTCCAGCAGATGCCTAACTAGAGTACAGGTCAGGTGGGGTCCCTTCAAGGGAGTTGCAAGCTTTCACCGTCCTGTGGTAAGGTCTGGCCAGTTTCACTGTGCCTGGTCTGTGGGTCTGCTCAGTTGTGCTTCCAAGAATGGTTTGACTTGTGACTCTGGCCAGGAAGATGTCAGACACCATCTGCTTTGTGTGTTATTCACTGATGACCTGGGCCAGACAAAATATGGACTTTGAGGTGGCCATGCAACACAGGCCATATTCAGAAGGCCAAGCCCCTGATCTCTACCTGCAACCTGCTTGTGTGAGTGGGGACAGATCTTCCCAGAATGACCAAGACAGGCTAGGACCAGACAGAACCAAGGGCTGCAACAGGGAGATAGGAGCTCCTGAGAGGCAGGTGGGAGAGGACTTTGACCAAAGGGAAGTCAGGCCATGCTCATGTTCATGTTATCTTCGATCTCACCTTAAAAAGGTACTCCAGGGCTAGAGAGATGGCTTAGTGGTTAAGGTGCTGGCCTGTGAAGCCTAAGAACCTATGTTCGATCTCCAGATCCCACATAAGCCAGACACATAAATGTGATACCAGTGCAAGGCTGCACATGTGCACTAGGTGGAACAAGCATCTGGAGTTTAAATGCAGTGGCCGAGGCCCTGGTGTGCCAGTTCTCTCTCAAAACCCAGGGTACCCTGCACTGGAGAGATTGCTTAGTGGTTAAGGCGCTTGCCTGCAAAGCCTAAGGACTCATGTTCAACTTTCCAGGTCCCACATAAGCTAGACGCACAAGGTGATGCAAGTGTACAAGGTCGCACATGTGCACAAAATGGCACATGTGTCTGGAGTTTGATTACAGTGGCTGGAGGCCCTGGCATGCCAATTCTCTCTCACACACACATTAAATAATAATAAAAAAGGCTAGTCTGTTAGGTTTGCCTCAAAAAAAAAAAAAGGACCCTAATAGCTTTCTCAAGTTTCACAGCACCAGTGGCTGAACTGGGATAAGGCCCCATTAGCCTGTCTTCCAGGCCAGCTGCTGGGACTAAAGCTGACTCCTGCCCAGGTGGCTATGAGCTCCCTTGGTGACCCTTCTCTCTGCCCACAGTATGACTAGTGGTTAGGCTCCCGTGTGTCACTGTCTCTAGCTGTTGACCTCAAACAACTGCATTCACTTCTTTAGCCCTCAATTTCTCCCACTGCACCACTGGGCCAAAGTTGGGTCTGGTGGGCTTGCTGCTTAACCCCCACAGGGGGCACTCTTGCTCAGGGGCATGGTGTTGCCTACCTTCAGGGACCTGATTTCTTTCCTTCAGGAAAGCAGGAGCAGGTTGACTCAGATGAGCTTCAGAAACTCCAGAGTTGGTTTTTAGCTCTGGGGAAGACTTGGGGGACCAGGGCTGGTGGCTCCCAGCAGCAGCTGCCTACAAGAAGGGCCACTTTCTCTGGCAGATGGAGCCCAACAAAGCAGCTTCTTGGCCCTGTGGGTGAGGTCACTTGCCTGTAGACTCCCAGCAAGCCCTCTATTGCCCCTTCCTGGTAGTGGCTGATGAGGTCACCCCAAGGGTCTCCAGAGAAGCCACGCCGGAGCAGGCGGGGGTTCCAGACCATTCATATGGCAGCTCATGGGCACTTGGAGGAATGGATGGTACCTGCCTCTTGCTTGCCCCCACCTCCTTCGTGAGGCTATGGAGGAGGCTGAAGGAGCAAAAGAAACAGCAGCATATGGCATGGCCCTGAGGCGCTTACACTCTGGAAAGCTGTTGTCTGGTTTCAGGGTCTGCTTGGGCTTGTGCTCCCTCTGCCCCAGTAGCTGTGCCTGCCCTCATATTCTCCATGTATAGCAGGGTCTAGGTCAGACTGTGCCCTTACTTTGATCCCAAGACCAATGTGAGAGCTGGGCACGTGAGCATCTGCATCTTCCACATTAGCCTGCGTGGACGTCACCTGATAACGTTTTTCATATCTCCTGCTTGAGAGTTCTGTTAACTCTCAGCTGTAGGAGCATGCTGTGCTGGCAATGAGGGCACGTGGGAAGTACAAGGCCAGGCCAGGGCAAGCCCCTACCAACCAAGACCAATAGAGGTGAGAGTTTATGGATAGAAATCCCAGCCTCCTGTCCCTTGGGGGCAGGTAGAATTCTTAGATGTGTTTGGCATTGCCTTTCACAGAGTCTCCCATGGGACTTGGCCCTGTTCATTAATCTGCTGTTTGTTGGGTCTCCTGTCTCCCTCACCCTCTTGTCCCCTCTTCCCCCACTGTGTTTCCTGGGGTCATCTTCCAAATGAGCCACTTATACCCAAATCCAGTGCCAAGGACTGCTTTGAGGGGAAATACAGACAGATAATTCCATGTCCACTTCCCATCCTCTTTTCCTTCCTACCCCCTTCCTCCCTCCATCCTCATATCCAATACTTATGAGTCTTTCAGCCCCTCATTGACTCAATCCTTCCAACTAGGTCATATTTCTCAAAGTGTATTTAATCAGCCCTTTGTGAAAAATTTACTGTGACCAAATAAATCTTAGAAGGGCTAGGCAAAGTGAGGTCTACCTTTTCTTCCAGGACTTCTCAGGCCAGCTGAGCTGTAAACTCCTGGGAGAGGACAACATATATGGCACTTCCCAACCTCTTGGACATTGGCTGGCTTCCTTCTTTCTTTTTTAAAAATATATTTTTAATTTTTATTTATTTATTTGGGAGATAAACACACACAGAGAGAGAGACAGACAGAATGGGCAATGGGCATGTCAGGGCCTTCAGCCACTGCATATGAACTCCAGATGCATGTGTCACCTTGTGCATCTGGCTTACATGGGTCCTTTGGCTTTGCAGGCAAGTGCCTTAACCACTAAGCCATCCCTCTAGCCCTGGATTCCTTTTTAATGCCCTCATGTGGTATGGGGGAAGTGCTGTCTTTGAGCAGGCAGCCTGTGTCTCACTCTGCTGGCCTGGAGGCCTCAGAAGACCATGAGGTAAAGTCCCTGCCCTTGGTCAGCTCACAGCCTGGAGAAATTTTCACTTGGGGCAGGAGCTCTCTGTGGCCTTGTGCTGACCTGGTCTTTGATCATCATTCATTTTCTGGGAGACTATACCTCAAGTTCCCAGGAAGGACAACAGTCTAGATGCTCGGCCTTGGTGCTATCTCCGACCTGAGCCTACCATACTTTGCACCCTGCCTCCAGTTCCCCTGCCTTACCTACTCTCCTCCCTGAAATGTTTACCAAACAAGGGCCAGGACAGCTCATGACCCTTTGGATGGTAAGTAATTTCTTAGCTGAAGTCCTGCTTATAAAGGGATCCTCTTTCTTTTACCTAGGATACGGTTATAGTCTGAATATAAAATGGAATGTAATCAAAATAGGTTCTGTATTTGTCCACTTTGTCCCTAGCTTGTGGCACTGTTTTAGAAGGTTGTGGAACCTTTGGGAGGTAGAGCTTTGCTGGGGGAAGTGGGTCACTGGAGATGGGACTTGAGTTTTATAACCTGGTTCCACCTCCTGTTCATCCTCTGCTTCCTGCCTCTAGCTGAAGGTGATGAGCCAGCCTATGTCCTCCCTGGCATAATGATCTGTGTCCCCTTGAAACATGAGCTGAAAATAAATCCATTCCTTCCTTAGGTTGCTTCTGGCCTGGTATTTGTTCACAGCAACAAGAAAGTAACTAATACAGAAAATTAGTACTGAGAAATTTGTTGCTGTGATAAACCTGACCATGTGGTTCATAGACTTTTGGAACTGGTTTGAGGTAGGAATGTGGCAGAGTTTGGAACTTTGGGCTAGAGAAGCCCTACAATGCTATAAGCAGAGCTTATAAAGGCATTCTAGTGGGAATTTGGAAGACCAGAATGCTAAGAGACATGCATGCAAGATGCTCAGCTAAAGAGGTTTCAGAGGGGAGCAAGAAGTCTGTCTGAAGTTGGGTTAGAGACTGTGTGATATTATGACATTAGCCCTGGTTGCATTCTGCCTATGTTCTGAGAACTTGAGTGAGGTTGAATTTGAACTTAAAGGTTAAGGAAAGATTTGTGTGGTGAAGGAAATCTCAAGACAGCCTAGCATTCCAACTGTGGTGTGGTTTCTGCTGACTGCTCGTATCTAATGATCTCCAGTGATGGAGAGCCTAGATAAGCAGAGTAAACAGACGTGAAAAGTGTCATTTGGTGAGGTAAAGAGCAGTTCTGAAATTTCCCATGAGTGGAAGTGCTGGTGCTAAGAAAGCTGTAATTGTTAAAGAGGTTAGTGCTATTAAAGAGAGCCCTCGTACTCTCCCCTGGGACAATAGAAGATATGCCCTGAGCACAAGACCCCATGCATTGAAGGCACTAGCTTGCTAGAATGAAAACCCTTTAGAAAGGAGAAGGCCTAAAGGGAAAATGCCAAAGGAGTTCTCTATTTCTGGAAAGAAAATTCCTAGCAAAGTGTTTCACCAAGGTTAGCCTGGAAGGCACACAGAGGCTGCTACAACTGTGGTCCATGGGGGTCAGACTCTATCCTGAGCTGGCAGCAGAACTTGGCAGCATCACCCATGATATACTGGTGGTATATGCATTAAAAATGCAAGATTGAGGGGGGTCATAGACTATTTCATCACAGTTCCAGAGAGCCACTGAAGCCAGGCAATATGTATGTAGTAGGGTCAGAGTCCTTGCAAGGAGTCCCTGAGAGGCCAGTGTATGAAGCCATGAAGGTGAACCCTAAGTTGCAACGGAATCTAATTGCCTCTCTTAGATCTCCAATGCCCTCAGGGTGAGCTTCTCTGATTCCTGAAACTGGCTTCATGTCCCTCCCAGTGAACACTGTATCTGAGTATCTCTGTACACAGTGTTTCCCAACAGCAGGGAAGACATGAGGAAGAGCTGGGATGGGTTCCAAATGTTGCCCAGTGAGTTCAGACTAGCTGGAGGCAGCTTCTGACTTCCTCTTCCTCTCCAATGGGTCCTGGTCAGCAACCAGACCCTGCTTTCCCTGCTCAGGAAACTTCCCTCACTATCATGTGGTGACAGTCTAATTCTGAACAGGCATCATTGAGGCTGACAGTTGGTAAGTAGAGCATGGTAGGTTGCTTCAAGGGACTCGGATAGACACTGCTGCTCAGTGGATGTCCAGCTTCCTAGCTTTCTCCTCTCTTTCCTTTGGAAACTTAGTGAGCCAGTTAGTGTTTGTGATAGTTTATATTGTTTGTCAGCTTGACAGGACCTAAAATCATGTGGGGGGTTATTTTGACTAGGTTAATGATGGGGAAGGCCCACCTTATCTGTGGGGTGGTACCACTCCATGGTCCAGGGTCCTGGACTGTACAAAAGGGAGAGAGCGAGGTGACGCTAGTGTCCATCACTGCTGTCTCATTGTGGACTTCATGTAATGAGCGCCTCAAGCTCCTGCTGCCCTGCCTTCTCCACCACGATGGACTGTGACTTGATGCTGCAATCCTTTCTTCCCGAAGTTGCTTCTGGTCAGGTGTCTTTGTCTCAGCAACAAGAAAGTACCTACCTGGTACAGTGTTCTTTCTTATCTCTTGCAACTGAGTGAAAGGAAGGGTGATGGGACTCAGAGTCTGTTGGCAAGGGGGAATGGTTCCCCTTTCAAGAGATGTCTGCCTCTACTCTCCTACAGCCCAAGTGGTCTTCAGACATCTCTAGTGGTGGAACAGAAAGACTGGCCCTCCCTGGGCCTCATGAAGTCATGCTGGTGAGGTGGAGTAGTAAGTCTGCGACAACGGGACTGGCAACCTGTGGGCATCCTTGGCTGGCAAAGTTGTGCCCAGCCTCCAAGCTCATACACACCAAGCCTGACTTAGACACAGGGTTTTTGGGCTCCAGAGAGTTCGCCTAGGCTTAGGAGAGGCTGTTTGGGTCGAACAGAGCAGAATCCAAGACAGAAGACTCTCTGTCCAGTGATGAAGCTGCCTGCCTGCCTCTGCTTGCGCTCACACCCTGGTTGACTAGGCCAGTGATGGGTGATGCAGATAGGAACTGAGCGTGAGTGTGGGCAACGTCAGAGTGTGCAACACCTGAGTGTGCGGGTTCGGGTGGGGGTGGGGAGTCCTGGGTGCAAGGGCACTGGTAGGGGATGTCAATGCTGTCTGAGCAAATGTGTGCAAAGCCACAGGAGGTGGGAGCTGAGTCATAGTGTTACATGTGTATGTGTTGACAGTGGATATTCTTTGAGGTGACTGTGGATAGCCATACCGGTGCCTGCTCCTTCCTCCCTCCCTTAGATGAGGCCTCCCTTAGATGCTTAGCTGTGACAGAGGCCTTTGGTGCCATCCAGAGACCATGGGACTCTCTGTGCTCATTCATATTGATCCAGTGCAATTTATGCTACTCAGTCCAATGGCTTTTTGTGCCCATGGCTGGGGCTCCCCTGTGTGAAGACCTCCTCCAGAGGTCAGCCTGCAGATAGGGGTGAGGGAGCCCTGAGTGGATAGTGACCTCTATCACTGACAGGCAAGCCCTTGGTCAAAATAATGAGTTTTGTGTAGAGCTGAGTGTCCACGGGCAGTGAGTTCAGTGTGAACAGGTTTCCCCATGCATTAAGGATGGACTGGTTCACAATGAATAGTGGCGGCAGGGAGCCAGCAGGTGGCAGTGTGGGCTCAGATTGTGGGTAGCCAGTGCTGAACAAAAACAGCCTCTCAGCCCCTGCAGCTGGCATGCAGGACTTGGATGGAAGCTTGAGGAGTCTGTGCATCCATCTCTTAATTATCTTCCCACCACTGCACCTTCCTTGAGGATTACACTCCAATTTCAGGGCACTTGGGGAGGCTACGCTATGGCAGTGGACTGGTGTTCTAGATGAAGGGATCCAGGCTCTGTCTGCCAAGAGATCACCTCTCAAAGCCCCATTCTTACAGAAGGGCAGAAAGGAAGAGGAAGGTTTCTGCAGAGGTGAGGAAAGACCTCATTTCTGCCTGAATACAGTTTTATCTTTTTCTGATGTTGGGGCACTGATAGTTAACTGCTGTTGAAATAAAACAGGTGGTACCATAGGGTACCACTTTCTTGGAATCAAGTCCTGAAGTTGGGAGCTTATCATAGAGACAGTGACATTGGCTAAGTCTCTGAGAAGTGATGCCCTGTTTCAGCGAGGTTACAAAAACAAAACAAAATGAAATAAAAAAAGCAAAAGCTGACCAGGTACAGTGGTACAATGCCTGCTTCCCAGCATTTTGGAGGCAGAGGTGGATTGCAAGTTTGATGCCAGTCTGGGTTACATAGTGAGATCTCGTCTCAGAAACAAAAACAAAAGCAAAAGCAAACCAGCAAAACAGGACTTCCAGTGAGGCACTGACCACACAAGCACCCACCGCAGCAGGGAGATGACTGGCTGGCTTCAGCGGCTCAAACCAGAGGAGTGGTGGGCAGGGCATGCCAGCCTCCAGACCGCTTCTGTTCTGGGGTTCCTTCGGGATTCCTCTGCACTCAATTTACAGCCTGCAGAAACCCCACAGTTCCCCCATGTACTCTGAAAGTGTTATCTTACTGCATCTTTATTGGTATAATGTGTTTATTTTGCACACAGAAAAGACACATTGCTGCTTATTCAGCTCTGAGTCCAGGAACAAGAGAAGCAGTTCAGCTGGATCCCTCCAACATGATGAGTAGGCAGGGATTTTTTTTTTTTCTTCTCCCAACAGTCTCTAGAGTTGCAAAAACAGGCTGTGTTTCTTAAAAGAGTCTCATCCCTGGGGTGCATTTTAAAGGCTATACAGTACAACAGACAGATATTTTTGCCTAGAAAGCAGAACACCACAAAGATGGGCAGAACTGCTTGTAAACAAGGTTCTTCCCCCAGGTGGAGTGTGTGACTCCTGGATGTGGCACTGGGATGTGACAGAGCCTGTGGGTGGGTCCCTTTCAGCCCTGCACCAGAACAAATGATATTTCTACAGTAAATAAAATTCAAGATCACCAGCCTTGCCACCCCTCTGCTTAAGAAAAGTGACTACTGAATTTTCTTAGCCCTTCATTGGAGGAAGTGAAATGGGGCGGGGTGGGGGGGGAGGGCGTGGCTTCTGTTTAGGAATGAGTGACAAAGGGTGGGAAGGAAGGAAGCAGGGTGATTTGCTCCCTGCCACTGGCGATGCTGGCAGGGACACTCTTCAAAGACGTTTGGTTGCCACCCTCAACAGGCTGGGTCTTCCCGGATCACCTCTATCACCGAAGTGGTTGTTGGTACAGACAGAGTTTGCAAGCCAACTGGAGCCTTTCTATAACCAGGACGACTCCACATATTCACTTCTGTGGCAGGACCTAGCAGTGGACACTGACCTTCTCATGGTTTGAGTAGCACGGTGGTTTGGATGGGGCTCCTATCCCCTTCATGTTGGCTCTGCAGTCACCCCAGAGGTGCAAAGCCAGAAGGCATCGACCCTGTTCCCATTTGTGAACTGTCACCCAGGATGACAGCACCGGCTCCTGGGTTGACTTTAGTCCACTTGGGTATAGGCCACCAGGGATGGGTGGGCACTTACTGAGTTGTGGGCCCTTCTCTGCCTTGGAGTAGTGCCCAGGTGGCACTGTGGTGCGGCTGCCAGCCTCAAGGTAGTGGCCTCGTCTTCATCAAATACCCTTAGCCTTGGGCAGTAGCTGGACGGATGTGGAAGAACTGGAGCCCACCTCCACCTCCACCACAGCATGTCCAAGGCCTGTCCATCCCTGCAGCCCAGGGTGAGCCTCTAAGCTAACCCTGCTAGCACCGCCAGACTCAGCCTGAGGGTAGTGGGTTAGGGAGCAGCCCAGTGGGCTGTGAGGACCTCCCGGTCATGCTCAAGCTCCCAGTCCTGTGTCTCTACCCTGTAAATGGCAGGGTGATTACATTGTGGCTCGTCTGCCCTGGAGTTGATAGGCACAGAAGGACCTCAACTGGGGCCTGTCCCGTATTCCAGGGGGGATCAGGCCTGCAGTAGCAGTTGGGACAGGCCTAGGTTGGCTGAGCAGTTTCTAAAGGAGAATCTGAATTTGGCCACAATCTGGGGTGGGAGAGCTGAGAAGAGGGAAGAGGAAGCAGGGACATCCTGCTTCCCCTGTGCTCAACACTGTGTCAAGAGGCACAGCCACCAGGCACCAGGTTGGGGAGGAGGAGATAGATGTGATTTGGGGCACGCTTCATTCTGAAGGAAAGCTTCGTGGGTGGGTTTGTGAGGGGTGGGTCTCTGTGTGTGTGTGTGCGCACATATATCCACGCACATGTGTACCTGGGGTATGTCAGTATGTGTGTCGTCATGTATATGCATGTACACAAGTCGTGTGTGCATATCTGTATCAGTGCCCCTTTTATACCTGGAGGAGGTGGCTCAGCCTAGAAGGACCAGCGGGTCTTAGTGGCTGGGTCACTCACACACTCTCAGGTCTGGAGTCTGGGGCCCAGGCTGGGGTGGGTGACTCTTGGGAGTTCCTTGACCTTGGTTCTGGTCCTGGCAGCTGCAGTAGGTCAGATGGGGAGCCAGCTCCACACACAGCTTCATAGGGGGGCAGTGTGTCCATGGAGACAGTGCGGAGCCCACTCTGGCTCCGGGTCCTCGGCTCCTGCTCATGTTGGCTGGGGCCGTGGCCTCTGCCTGAGTGGAGGGCACCATTCAGCGTGGAGCAGGAGCTGGTCAGTGAGTACGGTGGTGGTGCATCCGTGGGGATGTACAGCTGAGTAGCTCTGGGTCCCACACACTCTTCATAGCTATAAAAGAAGAGACTCCCTCAGAGGTGTGCAGCCTGAGGCTTTAGGGCAGGTGTGGGGTCTCAGTTCTGTGTGCAGTAAGGAACTGCCCTTGCTGTGGACCAAGATGTGCACCATTTATGCTGGCTCCAGTAAAATCCCACTAGTCCCCAGCAAGGGAACCAACCCTGACATTGCTGAGACCTAGGTTCTGATTTTGACCTGCCTGTTAATCCCAGCATGCCCTTGCACTTCTCATTTGGCATGTCTCTGATGAATTTGGTATCTTAGGTCCAAAAAGTTTAGGGTGCTGCCCCAGTGTGCCATGTGGGTGGCCTGGATAGAAGCCACTCAAATGTCCCCACAGCTGCCTTCTAGGTTTAGATAGAAGCTCATGGGCTCTGAGCCCAAAGTTGTGGGGCAAAGAGCACCCGCTGCTCTCCTGGAGCTCCTGGGGAGAGGAGGGAAGGAGAGAATGAAGCTTCTGCCAGGTCCCGCGATGCCTACAGGCAGCAAGGTGACATGTCACTCATCCTGCTGTCCTTACTAACTGATGAGAGGCCCTGCCTGTAGGTGGTGGGAGGACCCAAATACTTCCCCACGCAGGGCCTGATGGACCTTTAGTGCAAGCTGGATATTCCTGTCCCAGTGGGTGAGCTCTGGGTTCTGGGGTCTGGATGCCCCACCCCAGTAGCAGGACCTTATTGTCTAGCAAGTCAACTGTCCATCCCGCTTTCTTCCCATTGCCACTGTCCTTGATTCCCCACAAGCAGTAGACATAACAACCCTCAGGCTTATGAACCCTTTCCTTGTCCTTAAGCTCGGGGCAGATCACCCCACTTACTGTTTTTCTTGGTGGGGGGGGGGCTGCTGGGAAGAAGGTACTGTATCTGGGGAAATGTATCAGGCTTGGACAGAGCCATGTAATTCTTGAGGGTGTGTTCTGATGGTGTGCCTACCTTCCTGTCCCTTAGGGTGGCTCTTTGGAGTGGGACGGGGCAGCTGGCTCACAGAGAGCAGGAACTGGTCCTCAGAGGAGCGCCCCTTTGCCCTGGGGCTCATCTGAAGGGCCAAGGGAGAGGGGCTGCTTTGGATGAATGTTGAAGTACACGGGGAGTGAGGCTGCGGCTCCAGCAGGCCCGGCTCTCTCGCAGTCAGAGTAGAGTGCTCGGCTCATCTCATGCAGGAAGTAGGGTGGGGCGGGGCAGGGGGCTTCTGAAAGCCCACTTTGCCCCAGACTGATTGGGATTGGGGCCTGGACTGGTCTGAGGCAGATGTGGGGAGAAGACTAGGAAAGAACTGCTGACCATGGACACACACTATCACACTATGGAGACCAGGTGTCAGAAGCTGCCCAAGCCTGGGGACTTTGTGGCCACACCTGTAGCCTTAGGGATGGAGATTAGTACCTGGTGTCACAGACAGCTCAATAGATATTTGTCCCTAGAGGGACACTGATATATGGCCAGGGGAGTAACCTAACATCTCACTGCTCTCACACTCCGAAAGGCTCCTAGAGGAGCCTCCAGGGGCAGGATGGCTGTCACAAGACCAGCTCCAAACCGTACCCACCCCCATCAGCCTGAAGGAGACCAGCTGGCCTCTTTATGATGCATCCTGGTGACACCCGCATAGTCTTGGCCAGCCTCGAGGGAACCTACTTGATGAGAGGGTTGAGACTGTCACCAAGCCCAACGAAGTGGCTCTGCATTTATATACTACATGGGAAGCCAATGCCCTTTCCAGGGTGTGGGAATGTTCAGCCCAGTGCCCCCCTCCCCTTCCCCACCTGACCTCCTTACCCTGGTGGAGAATCTGGGTACAGCTCCCTGAGTACCGTGGCGTCCACATCCCCATCAGAGCTGATGTCCAAGGGTGGGGGCCAGTCCTCAGCAGGGCTGCAAGCCTCAGGCATCCTGTGGCTGGAGCGGCTGTGGGTGTGTCCTTCTGACACTGCAGGGAACAGATCAACAGCCTGTGCTCAGGCCAGGGCTGGGGACTTTCCTCATGGTAGATGGCTATCTGATGTCCCCACTTGACTATCCCTTCGTCAGGCAGCTGCCTCCACCTGAAAATCATCCCAGAATGTGAGCACTGGGCCATACTTGGCCCTGAGTTTAGGGTCCCAGGGAGGACCAGGGAGGAGACAGCACTGGCCCTATCCTGAGGGGCTCCCAGTTGGGGGGATAGCCTAACTAGGGCAGTATGATCTGGGCTTTGGTAGGGTTTGTGTGGGACTGTGGGAAAGGCGACAGGTCTGCTCAGCCAGGCAGTCGGGGCAGGCTTTTTAGAGGAAGGGCTGCAGGGAGCCCAGTCTATTCAGGGCTAGTCTGGGGATAAGGGAAGGGAAGGAGTGGCTTGAGCCAAGGAGAGTAATGAAAAGAAGAATGAGATGAGAACAGAAAGCCCTGAGCTGTGGAGTTCAGCTGGGGCATGGAGACTTCTGGGATGAATCTGGTGACTCTACGTACTGCCTTCTGTGATTTGTTTATTTACTTTGAAAGAGGGAGAGAGAGCGAGAGAGAGAAAGACACACACACACACACACACACACACACACACACACAGAAGAATGGGCACACCAGGGCTCCAGCCACTGCAAACAAACTCTAGATGCTTGTGCCGCCTGTGCATCTGGCTTACGTGGGTGCTAGGGAATCGAACCTGGCTTTGCAGACAGTGCCTTAACTGCTAAGCCAGCTCTCCAGCCCTATTTCATATTTTAAACTTTCGCTAGCATATTAATGACCCTGAAAAGTCCTGCTAACTCAGAAACACAGTTGCCTGTGTTTCACAAGCACTGAGCCACTGAGTGTCATTTTTCTTAGATTCAACCACACTGTGGCTGGAGCTCCATTCTTTCCTTTTACGCTAGAGGACAGAGAAGTCTAGCGACTTGCTTGAGGCTGCCCAGCGAGTGGTGGGGCTCAAGGGCAGTTGCATGTCTTGGTTCCCTTCTAAGCAGTTTCTGGCGCATCTAGACATGGGAGCTGCAAGGACGGTGGAGACTTGAGATCTCTCCACTAAGGGCTCCCAGATGCTTTCCTGCTGGTGGCAGGGCCCAGCCTCAAGCCAGTCCCATTGACTAGAAAGTAAGGGTCAGGGTTGTATGCACGGTAGTGTGGAGGTGGAATTCCCATAGCCCACATTACCTCAGAGACTTCTTCCCACTCTCCTAAGGGATCCCTTTTCTCTGCTTTTGATCCAATTGGGGTGGAAGAATCTAGATAAGAAATCATATCCACAGGTCTAATTCTGGGGTTATACATGGGTATTGAGAAAACTCACAGAGGAAAATATTGCAAACATGTTCATTATTGGCAGTCCTGCTTGGCTGGCAGGGCATGACCCATATTTTCTTCTTCATATTGCCTATATTTTAAGAGTTTCCTACAATGAGCACATAAGACATTTTTCTAGGAAAAAAATGAACCCAATAACAGGCTGCAAAAAAGGAGCTGAAAAGAAATTTGTTTTCTTTTGGGGTGTCTGCTCAAAGACAGAAGCTTAAGAGGGTCTTGGGGAGAAACTCAGGAAAAATGAAACACAAAGCTTAACCAGGGCCCCTGGGCTCTGGACCTGGGCTCTTGTGCCACTGGCATTGCCTGGAAGGGTCTCAGGGCTCAGGGTGGCTCCATGGGCAGGGTGGGAGGTGGGAGATTGCTCCTCTGTTCTGGAATCCTGGGAGAGTGGGATGGGAGAAGGCCTTGGGAAAGTTAAGTTGCACGGCCAGGCTGCTTCCTCTTGGGTCTCCCAGAGGCTGAGCATCTGAGGGAAACTGAGGCTTGCTCAGCATAGACTTTGGTTTCAAAGTGACCAAGGCAATCTTCAGATACCCAGCTGGACAGAGCCCTGTGGGAACAACTGGGGAGAAACCAGCCTCCTCTAGCAAAGAATGGCCTCCAATTCCTTTCCCTCCATCTGACCTGACTCCCTGGATTGACCTGGGCATGAGTTCTGGCTCCCCAGGGTCAGCTTGTGGATGCAAGAGTGGGACAGGCCAGCCAGGCCTGGGTATGACTTCTGGCTCATCTGCTTGAGAGCGGTCTTAGATTCTGGGGAGATGTGAGGGCCTGGAATGGCTGAGCTTCCCTATCTGTCCATGCATTTTCTTTCTCTCTTCCTTCTTTCCTTCATTCCATGGAGAAAACATGCTTTGATTTTCTCTGTGGAGTACGTGGCCTTGACTCTGGGCACAGTCCTGTGCAGGCCCCTGAGGGAGGGCCTGTCATCTTCCTGACAGGGAAAATTGTATGAGGACTGAATGCAACTGTGTCTTCCTGATGCTTCATGTGACTGGTCCATGTCAGGAATGAGATGGGCTCAGGTGACTACATTCTGTGAAAAATTCATTTATTCTGATCAGACAGACACTTCTTGGACTGGTCATAAACCCTGAACTCAGATGTTTTTATGCCTTTGTGGGTGCTCTGGAACATATTTCCACTGCTCATTCATTCTTTTGCCTATCCATACATCCACCCAGTTATTCGTGGTCATTGTATCCTTACCACTATCTAGGCCCTTAGTTCCCATCTGGCCATCTTTCTAACCTCCACACACCCACCCATCTTTCTCAAGTACCCGACTCATACACACATATCTTCTTCCCTTTCTTATCCATCTACCTCGTCATTCATTCCCTTTAATCTACTCATTTAGCTATCCACCCCTTCTACCTACCCACCTGCTGACCCATGAGTCAGTCTTCTATGTATCCTACCTTGCATTCATCCACTCATCTGTTTATTCCATTCGTTCATTTGCTTTTTTCCAACCATCCACTCACCTACTCAACCATCTCTCCACTCACCCACAAATTCCCACCCATCCACCCACTTATCCACTCCATCACTCAACCGTCTCTCCACTCACCCACCCATCCACTTCTTCAGTAATCCACCCATCTCTCCATCCCTCCATCCAGGCGCCAGGTGGACCAACAGTGGCGTGGGCTGGGAATACCACATTGTTCTCTGGCCTTCAGCGTCTCTCTAGCTCCCTCTTTTGGTTGACCCTGGGCCCTTTCATGCAGCAGAGGACATAATGGTGGGCGGATGAGCTCTTCCTGGTTCTTGGGATGCTTCCCTAACTCCCTGTCCAACATCCGCAGAGCGGCCACCTCCTGGACGCATCCAGGGGCGAGTCTCGGTGGGTGGGAGTCACCGGGCCCGGGTCGCGGTAGCTCACCGTAACCTTGCTCGTACTCTCGGTGTCGTCGCCGGCGGTGGCGGTGATGGTGGTGGTGTCGGCGGTGGCGGTGGTGATGTCGTTGGAGCCGGGCCTGCCTGTCCCTACGGATGCTGCCCACGATGATGGTGATGCAGGAGAGGATGATGACCACACCTATGACGGCGCTGGCCACCAGCACGGGAGACACCAGCAGATGGCTGTGCTCCGAGCTCTCAGAGAATGTGGGGTAGAAGTAACTGGTGCGGTTGTATCGTGCTACTGTGGGCAGAGAGAAACAGCATTGACCAGGGGCCCGGGCCTTCCCTACACCTTCCTTCTGCACCGCCCTTTGCCTCAACACACAGTGCTCTAGGAGTCACTGACCCGTGGACAACACGAGGATACTCTGGGGTCAGAGCCAGGCTTTCTATCTTGGCTGCTTCCATTTTGCCTATGAGGACTTCTGGTAGTGAGGGCTGACTTTTCCACCTCTCTTGAAGTTTTTGCCCCAGAAGTTCAGCTACCAAATATGGAATCCCAGAGAGAAATGGACTCGTCCAAGGTCACACAGAAAATTAGTGGCAGAGCTGAGACAGCTTGAACCTATGAGTCTCAGTATTAGACAAGGACTCTACTCCACCAAGACATCAGGTCAATAGTCTTTCTCAAGGTCTTGGGAAGGGGCAGGAGATGCACAGGGGGGCAGAGCATAAGAAGAAACTCCACTGCCTCAGGCAGGCGGGGAACTGTGGGTTGCCAATGAGCCCGATGTATAAAGGAATGGGTGACATCAGGAAGCCTTTCTGAAGGAGGTGATGCTGTGGTGAGCTTGGAGTGAGGACAGGGTAGCCCAGGGAAAGAGGCACAGGGGTACATTCCAGGCAGCAGTGGAGGAAACTTCCAGGAAGGGTTGTGACATGGAGCAGTCAGTGCTGGGCACCAGAACCTCCTTTAGGACATGTATGTGCTTCAGAGAGCCAACAGAAGGAAGCTCATGGAGCCGTGGTGACGTGGGTGATGATGGGGCCTTAAGAACTGGGGTCCCAGGGAGGGGTCAGAATCAGCCAAGAAAAAGCAGCCATGGGCTCCTGCTGCATTGCTCAGGGATAGCCAGCACGTGTTGAATGAATGCCCCTGAACCCTTCCAACTCAGCCCGGGGTGGTGGTACAGGTTTTCCTCTCTACAGACCTGTGAGGCTCGGTGCTGGTAAGAGACCAGCCCTCTCTGCAACATCCCCTGCCAGAGGCCCTTCCTGAAGTGCCATCCCAGCCTCTGATGACAGTAGGGAGCAGCTTCGGATACTCATTAGACCTCAGGCAAGGCCAGTATGGTGGGTGGTCAGATTATTCCTGGACCCTGTTGGGAGAAGAGCCCCCCATCTGATCTCCCAGCCATGACAGGGCCCCTGTTGAATATGACCAGGTGCAATTGCTGCATGGGACCTTGTATGGTTTCCAGGTTCCATTATGTAGACCAGACTGGTCTTGAACTCACAGAGATCCTCCTACTTCTGCCTCCACGTGCTGGGATTACACCACCATGCCTGGCTCAGGGCTTGTGAGAGATCACACTTGGTATTCTTAAACTCAGCATCAGGGCTGGGCAAACCAAAGGTGCCCAATGTATGTATGGTGTGAGTGGTTTTGCTGCCTCAGGGGAGTGAAACTTCTGTGTTGGCTGGGAATCAAGCAGAATTCAGGTGCTGATTTGCCTGGGAAGCTGCAGAAAGGTATTCTGGGTTGGAGACACTCCACCCACCAAGCTGAGGCTGGGCGTTCAGCTGCTCCTCTTCTCTCCAGTCTCCTCCCAGCACTTTCCTCAAAGCTCCTCCCATGCCCAGGTCATGGCAGGGACAGGCGAGAAATGAAAGAACTCAAGATCTTAGTCGAGCTAGGTACACATACTGCGGGGGGGGGGGGGGTCGAGTTCTGCCCATGCTGGGAGCTTTTGCAGCCCACTGCCCTTCACCAGGAGGGGTAGGGCCACTATGTTATTCCTGCCTGGGATCCAAGCCTTTGCTTCCTAAAGTTCGATGTAAGATGCCCTTATGGCTTTGGTTGGGCATGCATGCTTTTTAACTCTCTGATGTGAATGCCAGGGTAAATAGATTCTTAGGATTCTGTGAGGCCAAATCAGACAGTTTTCAGAGCCCCTGGCTCAGTGCTACAGATCTCCCTTCATCTTTGAAGATCTGTTTACCCAATTCTTTCCATTTTACAGGTGAGGATATCGAAGCTCAAAGACATTAAGTGCCTCGTTTGCACTCATACAGCCATTGTATAATGGACACAGACCCTCCCTGGGCCTTGGTTTCCTCACTGAACCATAAGACACTGGAAAAGAAGCTCTCTAATGCACAGCAGTAATAGCAATGAAAAGAGAAGTGAGAACAGCGTTACATAGAGTATTGAGAGTAACAATTCTCACTGGAATTAAGTTTGCATAAATATGCAGTAGCTTCTGATAAGATACATATGGTAAGCTCTAGCACACCCACTAAGAACATGACTCCAGTCAGTATAATGAAAATTCATTCAGGGAATTAAAACATTTCATTGGGGGCTGGAGATATGGTTCAGCGATTAAGGCACTTGCTGCAAAACCTAACGACCCAGGTTTGATTCACCAGTCCCCACATAAAGCCAGATGCATAAAATGGCACATGCACCTGGAGTTCTTTTGCAGTGACTGCAGGCCCTGATGTGCCCATTTTCTCTGTCTCTCTTCTCTCTACCTCTCTCTTCTTGCAAATAAATAAATAAAAATATTTTTTAAAATTATACTAGAAAATATTCACTTAAAGAAAAAGGGAGAAGGAGACGGGAAAAAGACAAGAGGCATTCTGACAAAAGATAATTATCCATATCAATAATAATTAAATGTGAACTGACTAACCAATCCAAACAAGGGGCAATGATTGTCAGTCTGAGACTGTAGTCTAGGCAAAGCAAACAAACACAAAACCCAAGATATAACTATGTACACTATCTATAGAATCTCATTTGGAAAACAGAGTTGAAAATCAAAAAATGGAAGGAGATATACTATAAAAGTATATCAGAAAGCTAGACTGGCCATAACAATATCAGAAAGACAGACTAAAACAAAAAAGTCATTAGACAGAAAAGGAAGATGGGGACATCTTATAATGATATAAGGTTTAATCCAGCAGGAGGTCGTAATTACAAACATACATCACTTAACAGAGTCCCGAAATTAAACAAATATCCACAGAATGCGACACTCAACAGCAGCAAGATTATACACTCTCAAACACACACGGAAGGCTTTCCAGGATAGGCCATATGCTAGGTCATACAATGAACCCCGTTTTTATTTTAAAATGATTAAATTTATACACGGTGTGTTCTTTGATCTCAACAAAGGAAATTAGGAGTAAGCAATAGTGAGAAACTTGTGAAAATTCATAATTATATAGAAATAAAGCAACCAGCAACAAATAATCAAGTAAATAATCATAAGAAAAGTAAAACATACTTAGAGACAAATTAAAATGAGGATGCAGCATATTGAAACCTGTGAGATGAAGCTAGAGTGGTAATTAGAGAAAAATTAATAGCTTTAAATGTCTACATTTAAAAAGAAAAAAGGGGCTGGAGAGATGGCTCAGTGGTTAAGAGCATTTACTATACATGCATGAAGGCCTGAGGAGGCCCAAGAGATGGCTCTTGGAGTCCGATCTGCAGGACCCCCATAAACAGCTGTTCTGACTGGCCTAAAATTCATGGCAATCCTCCTCTGGAGTGCTGGGATTAATTGATGGCTGGGGAATCTTGATGAACTGCTAGTAGGCACATAAATGGTGTAGTTATTGTCTACACAGAAAAGAGCTGTGTATTCTCAAATGGTTAAACATAATACCACCTGACCCAGACATTATCCTCCTAGTATGTACCAGGAAACATGAAAATATGCCTGCCCAAATGATACATTAATATCCAAAGTAACAGTATCACAATAGCCTCCCCAAATATCTGGCACATGGCTACCCCTCTTTTGTTCTTTAGATACCTCCTTAAAGGTCATTTCCTCAGGGCTGGGGAGATAACTCCGTTGACAAAGTGCTCATAGCTCAAGCTGGAGTACTTGAGTTCAATGTCCAGACTCCATGTAAAAAAAAAAAAATCCAGAAGCCATGGTGGACTTCTGTAATTACAGTACAGTGATGCTGACAGCGACATGGGAGATGGAGACAGGAGGCTTTCCCAGGAAGTTCATTGCGAGCACAGCACAGCCAAGCACAGCAGAGCAAAAACCCAGAGACAGAGAGAGAGAAACTGTGGCCCAGAATGAAGTGAAGGTGAGAACTGACCCAAAAGTGGCCCTCTGTCCTCCACATGTGCATGCCTGCGCTCTCACACTCACAAACACGCACACACCACACAAACGAGCACATGTGTACATACATACACAGAGTTTTTTTTTTTTTAGGTCAATTTCTTAGAGATTACTAAATTTGGAGATTTAGTGTCCCCTAAATGTGTCACTTTTGGTAGGTGGTAGAACCTTGGAACCTCAGGAGAGGTCCTTAAGTCATGGGGGTTGTGTCCTCCAAAAATAGTTGTGAGACTGGTGGATTCTCTTGCTTTCTGCTCTGATCGGAGATACATTTTTACCCACATTCTCCACCATTGTTACACATTTCATTAGGTGGGCCAGCCAAGAGGCGGTCATGGCCTAAACTGCTCTATGCCATTTGGACTTTGAATCTTCAAAACTGTGAGCTAACTGAACATTTTCTCTTAAAAAATATTTATTTTCACGTGCATGCGTGTGTGTATGGGAGCTCCAGGGTCTCCTGACACTGCAAATAAATTCCAGATACTTGTGTCCCTTTCTGCATCTGGCTTTACGTGGGGGCTGGAAATTGAACCTCAGGCCAACAGGTTTTGCAAGCAAGAGCCTTTAGCCACTGAGACATCTCCCTAGTCTTTCTCTTTATAAGGTTAATTGCTTCAGGCATTTTATTGTAGTAACAGAAAGCTGATTAATACAGGGGGTTGTCTTGATCAACCTCAGGCTTCTGTAGGCTGATGTACCTTCTTCACATGGCATGCACCACACTCTCTGAATAGCTGCTTACTGAACTGTTCATATACTTACTGTGATCTGTACACTGGGCCTCCTGCCCATCTCACTAGATCATGAACACCTTGAAGATGGACATCCCATCTGTCCTGATTTGTTCACTGAATCTGTCAAGTGCCAGGCATATCATAGATGCACATTAAATATTTGTTGGATGACTGAGTGAACTGTAATGGATTTAGTTGGCTCTGTGTCTATTTTCCCACTAGGCTAGACTCCAGTTTCTCCTCTGCTTTTTTTGACTGATTGCGAAAGCTTGAGTTTTGGAAGGAGTGCCAACTTCTCATTTTTATTCAGTAGGTTGTCAGCTACTGTAAGCTATCTTTTTTCTACTTTACTTCAAGGCCCATAGATGATAGGTGAGGGCTGCCCTCCATTTCCTTCTCCCACATCAAAGGGATCAGCTTCAATTGCCTTGTCTGACCTCAAGTTAGGAGCAAACTAATCCCTGATTGGTGAATTTATAGCATGCCTTCTAGCATCTCCTGCCTACCCCAGTAGCAGGCATTGTTAATCAAGCATAGTTCTCTGTGCCGTATGGCCTGGAATATAGCGTTAGCATCCTTCTGACATGGCCACTCCATGCAGTGAATTCAATTGCCTAGATTGTTCATGTAATGGACTTTTGGCCACCATTCATTCAACATGACACAGTACACTAGGCTGTCACTTCCAAGCCAGTGGCCACACTCCGGCTCTCACCTTCAGAGTCAAGGGAAGGTACCAGACAGGCTGGTAGTGTGGGAGGTACAATGGGCTGAGTCCAAGAACCTTGCTCCCAGTGGGGTCTGGACTGTCCTATTCTGACCCCAGTTGCTGAAGGAGTTTAGGACACAGTGGTCACTCTCCAACCCAAAGCAGATATGATACCAGAAAGCCATTACAGTAAGAGATGCAGGTGTCCAGAGTGCGAACCTGGGGGTGTATGTGTCCCTGCCTACCTGGCACAGCATGTAGAACCTTCTGCTGCTGCAGGTGCTAGTCCCATCAGGTCACCTTGAAGATGCCCTGCCCTCTGCCTCTGCAGCAGGGAAGGGGACTCCAGATTCATCATCAGTTGGGTAGAAGATGGCATCCCCTATGCCTACAGATGAAGCCAGTTGGCACCAGCGTGGTCTGTGTGGCCAGTGGGAAGTTAATCTCGCAGTCATCGCCACCTGGGCACAGCAGAGCCTCTGCTCGAAATCGTGAGGGAAACACTTGCAGTTTCCAAACTCGGGGCCATGTTATCCAGAAGATCAATATGACTGCAGAGCAATGGCACAGCGACAGTCCCCTCTGCTGCCCCTGCCTCTCCGTCCCCTGCACCAGCTGTGGCAAGGACAGAGGAGGAAGCCAGATTTGCTTCTGTCCCTGAATTCCTTCTGGAGCAGCTCCTCCAAGGTGCCCAGGATCAAGTGGACACTGTGCTTCTCCAGGCTCATGCCTCCCTGATATGCCACCCTCCTCCACAAGCCAGCAGGAGTGGTGGCCATTTCCCAGGCGCCTACTACATGGTCTACCGTGCTCAGTACTTCTCACACACTGTGTCATCGCATTTTGTGTCTGTGACGGCCCACCACGGGATCCTAAGGCAAGAAAGAGGTAAGGACACAGCCTGAGAGGGGTTAAGGAGTTTCACCAAAGTCACAGAGCACTACAGAAAGGGGGCTGGGTCGGTGGCAAGGCAAAGCTCCACGCCCTGAGCTCACTCTGCCTCGGCATTTAGATGTGGTTCTGCAGACACCTGGCACCGTGCCTGGAAAACTCATGGTTCCTGGATCCTGTAAAAGTGAATTCTTCTTTCCTTAAAATGATGCCTGGCCTTTTCTGGGGCCACTTTATGTGATGTGGGCTTGTTTAGGACACATTAGCTAAACACTGCTAGTTAAGGTTCCAGAGTTGGGTGCCTGTGTGTCTTGGGTGGGTAAACAGGAAATAGGAAGATGACTAGGGTTGGGGAAGGGGTCAGCGCTGTGTGGATGTTCTTGGCAGGAGTGGCGCGATGCTGATCATACCGTGGCTCTCACAGACTGAGCATTCACTACGCACCAACTAGGTTCTACACCCTGTACAAGCATGATTAGCTCATTTAATCTTCAGAGACGCCCCCGTTCCCACCCTACGCACAGGTGCTATCTTTCCCTCCACTCTGCAGATGAGGAAGCAAGGCACAGAACTTATCAAAGTGATGGGGCCAGACCTCTCATTACAGCTCCAGAACCTTCACTCCTCAGCTCTGGTTTCATTAGAACTGCAGGGCAAGCACACATCCTCCTTGTCCTGTCCCCCTCTCCCTCCCCAGGCCCAGCTCAGAAAGCAAGCCCAAGAGCCACCTGAAATGTACCAAGAGCAGCCAGTGACTGACCGCTTCATATGCCTTGGAGAAGGAGGAAGAAGCTGCCCTTTGTCACAATCACTCATGGACGCACCCTCCTTTCATCACTCACCTGACTCCCCAGTCCACCCGTGAGATCCACAGTCACTTACGAGCCAGGCACATGGTCAGGATGGAGTATGCGTGTTCATTAAGTCTTATGGGGGAGATGGTTTGCTTTGAGACAGGGTCTCTGTAGTTGACGCTGGCTTGGAACTCATGATCCTCCTGGCTTAGCCTTCTAAGAGTCGAGAGTGCAGGAATGTGCTACAAGGCCTTGACTTCAAGTCAGGTCTTGATGAAGGAGTCCAAATCTACGGGTGGGTCCAGTCTGTGGCTAACCAGTCTAGCAAACTTCACTGCAGAAGAATTTGGGACCCCTGAGGGGGAAATCAGTGCATTTGCGGTATCACAAGAGAGGTGAAGCTTCAGAGGAGGCTGGTGGGGGATAACCTTGGAGAGGCTGACAGGGCCAGAATATTAGGGTTCAGAGTGGCACAGAGTGTTTTTTTTCTTTTCTTTTAAAATATTTTTCATGTATATTTATTTGAGAGACAGAGAGAAAGATACAGAGAGAGGCAGATAGAGAGAGGAATAGAGAATGGGCATGCCATGGCCTTTAGCCACTACAAACAAACTTCAGATGCCACGTGCATCTGGCTTATGTGGGTACTGGAGGATCAAACCTGGGTCCTTAGGCTTCACAGGCAAGCATCATAAATGCTAAGCCATCTTCCCAAACCTCTTTTAAAAAAATTAATTAATTAATTAATTTGAGAGAGAAGAGGCAGAGAAAGACAGAGTGCACCAGGGACTCTAACTACCACAAATGAACCCCAGGTGCATGCACCTCCTTGTGCATCTGGCTTACATGGTACTAGGGAATCAAACCTGGGTTATTAGTCTTTATAGGCAAGTGCCTTAAACACTAAGCAATCTCTCCAGCCCTTCTTTCCTTTTTTTTTTTTTTTTTTAAATAAGAGAGAGTGAGTGTGTGTGTGTGAGAGGGATAAAGAGAGAGAGAATTGGCATACTAGGGCCTCCACCCACTGCAATTGAACTCCAGACACATGTACCACCTTGTGTGAATGCATGACTTTGCACATGTGTGTCACCTTGTACATCTGGCTTCTGTGGGATCTGGGGAGTTGAACATTGGTTCTTAGGCTTCACAGGCAAGTTCCTTAACCATTAAGCCATCTTTCCAGCACCCTTTTCTTTCTTTCTTTCCTTCCTTCCTTCCTTCCTTCCTTCCTTCCTTCCTTCCTTCCTTCCTTCCTTCCTTTCTCTCTCTCTCTCTTTCTTTTTTGCTCACTCTAGCCCAGGCTGACCTGGACTTCACATGTAGTCTCAGGGTGGTCTTGAACTCATGGCAGTCCTCCTACCTCTGCCTCCCAAGTGCTGGGTTTACCACCTTATCATCATTTACTAAGGTTTTATCTCTGGCTGGACCTATTGGCTAGAAAATCCACTGAAACAGTTTCAAAAATCATTTTTGCTATTTCTGAGCCAGCTGACATTGCAGTATGGAACAGAGCTGTGCTGGACTGAGACACTCCACTAGATCCCACACCTAAGTCAAGTTTCTTGTTAGACTACTCACCTCAACTACCTAAGCTCTTTTCTCTTTCATTACCCTCTAGAGTTGTCTCTTAAGCCATTCTCAAAGAAACTACAATTCCCTCTTTTTACTTATTTATTTAAATTATTTATTTATGAGAAGAGAGAGAGAGAGAAAAGAGAAAATTTGGGCTATGGGTGCACCAGGGCTTCCTGTTGCTGTAAACAAACTCTAGATATGCCTGTACTACTTTGTGTGTCTGGCTTTATGTGGGTACTAGGGAATGAAACCTGGGTCATCAAGCTTCATAAGCAGGTTCCTTCAACCACTGAGCCATCTATCCAGTCCCAAGAAACTAGGTTCCTGTTACACTGGTCAGTGTTACTCGTACATATTAGATAAGAAGGAGGTGGTGGAATTGGGTTAAAGCAGCTGCTGAGGGCTGGCTGGGCCCACCAGAGGGATTAGCTCCCACATGCTAACTTGTGTTATAAGACCTAACATCACGACCCAGAGAAATAGCCGACTTTCCAGAACCTCATGAATAATTGACCCACAGGATGTTGAAATTCATGAAGGCTGCATTTAGTTATCAGCTGTCCTACCTAGGAAAAGAGAAGGTTCATGGAGGACTGTGTGAAGGCCATGTCCCCCACAAGCCCAGCCTGCAGCTGCTGTGGCTGAGGCTTTCTCAACTCCTGCTCACCTGGAGTTTCACTGTGGCTTTCTGCCTTGGAACCTACACTGAGGGCTTTATAACAGTGTGTTAACTGAACGTATCGTCCATCAATACCGTCGGTATTCTGTGGGTGAGAGCACATGTAAAAGATGTATCCAAGTATGAAGACCATGAAAATCTTTGCTTGCCCTAAGAGTTACTTTGGCACATGCCAGTAACCCCAGCATCTGAGAGGAGGGGGAAGGAGGATCAGGAGTTCGAGATCATCTTGGTCTACATAGTGAGTTGTGCGGACAGCCTGGGGTACATGAGACTTGGTCTCAAGAACAAAACAAAGCAAAACAAAGAAACCAAAAAAAGATGAGAACTATGTAACTGATTCCCTTTGCCATTTTTTTTTTTTTTGCCTCCATATAATACTCAGAGATGTTTCGACAGATTAACTTCAGCAGGACAGGAACCTGGCCTTCCCTGGCTCTCTGGTACTAGTTTGCATCATCTAAGATAGAGATTCACAGATTATCTCTGTGAGTCAAATTTGGGGGAATTAGCCTGATTTAGGGTCTATACAGATCACTATTTCCTTATTTTCTATTATAGCTATGAATAATCATCTTGACTTGGGGGTATTGCTCATTGACAAACACAGCCCCCTTTTAAAAGCTTTATTGAGAGTATGACCCTGCAAGTGGGAAACTCTCTGTTAGCAATACTGGCTGTTTATGTTCCTTAGTTCCCTCATCTTTGATCCAATCTAATGGTCTCAGGGTCGCCTGAGACAGTCTACACACTCCTTAAATCAACCGCAAAGCTGGCTAAACCTGTCAAGGTACCATTTCAGTTCCTTTCAGGTAAGAATGGCGAGTCTATGGAGTTCCTGTCTGGAATGGTGCCCCTCCACTGTCCACCCACCAACTCTGTCCCATCAAGTGCGATGGTCATGAAAGCCAGTGGCTTCCCTGCTCCTGCTGATGAGGGAGAGCGAGATAACTTAGGGCACTGATGTTTAAGTGGCAGGCAGTCTCAGTGCTGAATAGACAGGAAAGGGCAGCTGCAGAAAGGGATGTGTAGACTAGCTGACAACTGAACAGGGAACCAGAAAGCAGGTCCTGAGAGGTCCACTGCATCTCCTGGGCTCTCCGGGCTGTGAAAAAGTGGAACAGAACCAGTGCCTGTCTGGTTAACGTGGCCTGGATTTATGTGCAAAGAGATGTGAGCAAACTTACTTGAAAACAACCCGAGGATTCTGTGTTCTCCACAGCCCTCAAACCACACATCCATGGGCAGAGCATGTAGGCTCTACAGTCTTGAGATGTTTGTGTATGACCTCTGACCTCTGACCTCTGACCACTCTTTGCATGATACTGACAGATACGCAGACACAAGTCAACTATTAGGAAGGAAATCTTAAACATACAAACAATACAGAAAACTTAGACATTTTTTTTTTAACAGATATAGTTTGGGCCAGCACTAAACAAACAATAACCTCTCTTGAAGGGTAAATGGCAGAGTCCAGTTTCTACAACATATTATCAAAATGTCCAATATTCAACAAAAATGCAATGCAGAGAAACAAGAAAAATGTGGTTCATGTTCAGAAAATAATTAAACAAATGCAAAACAAATAAGCGATCCATAAAAGCTACCAGTGCACATTCTCAGGTGTTGAATTGAATAGACAAACATGTTAAAGCAGTTAGTATAAATAGGCACATACAGAAATTCCTGTTTAGAGAATTTTAAGGACAGGGTGATGACAATGTGTCAAGGACTAGGTAATTTCAGTAAAGACATGTAAATTATAGTCAAGAACCAGAGGAAGCTAGGTGTGGGGGAGCATGACTGCAATCCCAGCACCTGGGAGGTAGAGGCAGGAAGATCAGGAGTTCAAGGTCATCCTCACCTACATAGTGAATTGAGACCAACCTACACTACACGAAACTTTGACTCAAAAAACAAAAAATAGGGCTTGAGTGATGGCTTAGTGCTTAAGGCGTTTGCCTGCAAAGCCAAAGGACCCAAGTTTGACCCCCCAGAACCCATGTAAGCCAGATGCACAAGGTATCACATGCACCTGCAGTTCATTTGCAGTGACTGGAGGCCCTGGTGTGTCCATACTCTCTCTCTCTCCCTCTCCCTCTTTTTCTCTCTCAAATAATTGAATAAAAAATAAGAAAAATAAAGAAAAAAGAGCCAAATGGAAATTCTGAGCTGAGGAATAGTAAGTGAAATAAATCTTTAGAGGGGCTGGAGAGATGGTTTATCAGTTAAAGTGCTTGCCTACAAAACCTAATAACCAGATTTCAATTCCCCAGTACCCATATTAAGCCAGATGTACAAAGTGGCACATGCATCTGGAGTTTGATTTAAAAATTTTTTTTTTAAATTTATTTCATTTGAGAGTGACAGAGAGAGAAAGAGGGGGAGAGATAGAAAGAGAGAGAGAGAGAGAGGGAGTGTACAGGTGCGCCAGGGCCTCCACCCACTGCAAATGAACTCCAGATGCATGTGCCACCTTGCATATCTGTCTTATATGGGCCCTGGGGAATTGAGCCTTGAACAGGGGTCCTTAGGCTTCACAGGCAAGCGCTTAACTGCTAAACCATATCTCCAGCCCTGGAGTTTGCTTTTAGTGACTAGAGGCCCTGGTGTGTCCATTCTCTCTCTTTCTCTCCTCTCTATCTCTTTCTGCTTGCAAATAAATAAATAAAACACTTAAAATATCATTAGAGTGTTCATCACAAACCTGATATGTTGGAAGAACAAGCTAGTAGATCTGAAAACAAATCCATAGAAAATTCTCCAATGTAAGAAACAAAGAAAAAAAGACATGAAAAAAAAATAGACAAACAAACTGAAGAGAACCTCAGAAATGCTTAAAATAATATTAAACTCTCCAAATATGGAGAATGGGAGCTTCATCATGAGGTCAGGGAAGGGGCAAAAAATAATTTGGAGAAATAGTTGACAAACTTCCCCAAATTCTGATAAATTCAAGAAAATCAACAACTCCCCAGTAGAATAAATACAAAGATATTCACATCTGTCTACCAGCTGAACAATGGAAGACCAAAGACAGAGAGAAGCCATAAGAGCCCACACTGATGGACAACACGACAGACAGCTGACCTCTGGTCAGAAACCACACGGGGACAACACGACAGACAGCTGACCTCTGGTCAGAAACCACACGGGGACAACACGACAGACAGCTGACCTCCAGTCAGAAACCACACGGGGACAACACGACAGCTGACTTCTAGAGAGAAACCACAGAGGGCAGGAGGCGTTTGAATGATACTGTCAAGTCAACTGCTAAATAAGAGTTTTTTATTTGCAAAAATATCCTTTGAAATTGAAGGTGAAATAAAGACATTTCTCAAAAACAAAAATGGGAGATTTTGCCTGGAGAGATTATCACTAAAAAGGAATGACAGCAGATGCTAATTTGAATCCACAGGAAGAAATGTGAAGTTCTGGCTATAGCAAATATATGTAGGTAAGTAGAAAAGATTTTGTAAATACATTCTTTTTTCATTTTCTCTCTTAATTTCTTTAAAAGACATAAGATTGTAGAAACAGTATTTATAATTTGTTTTGTTGGGCTCATGTTATGTGTAAATGTAATAATGGGGGAGCTGTGTTGAAGCAGTTTCTCTCCCTCTCTCTCTCTCTCTCTTTTGTTTTTTTGAGGTAGGATTTTGCTGTAGCCCAGGCTGACCTGGAATTCACTCTGTAGTTTCAGGATGACCTTGAACTCACAGTAGTCCTCCTATCTCTGCCTCTCAAATGCTTTGATTAAATGTGAGCCACCACACCCAGCTTAGTTTCTCTATTTCTTTGATTTGAGTTATGGTTATTCTGAAGTAGCATGTGATTCAGTAAAGAGACATATAATCCCTAGAGCAATCACTGATACAAGTTTTAAATAATAGTAAAAAAAATTCTCAGAAGACTCCAACTAGTACATTAACCACATTTACTTAACACCAATGAAGGCAGAGATGAACAAAATAAGACATGAAGTATTTCAAATCAATTTGTGTTTATAAAAATAGATTAATGGATTAATAACCCAACTTAAGAGCTGGAGAGATGGCTCAGTGGTTAAAAGCATTTTCTTGCAAAGCCTGCCAGCCCAGGTTCGAATACTCAGCATGCACATAAAGCCTGATGCACAAAATAACTCATGTGTCTGTAGTTCATTTGCAGCAGCAAGTGGCCCTGGTGTACCATAGTGTCTCTCTCTCATAAGTAAATAAATAAATAGCAAAAAAAAAAAACAACCATGCTTAAGCATCAGAGATTATCAGAATGAATAAACTGGTAAAGCCCAACCACACACTAGCTCTCAGAATCACTTTAGTTAGGTTCAAAGAAAACGATTTTGAAAATAGAATAGAAAAATGGCCAGGGAGAGAAAAATTACTGCCTGTTCAAGCTGGAGTATGAGTTTGATCCCCAGGCCCCGCCCCGGCAGGCTTCCATCCGCATGCTGATGCCAGGGCTGACAGTGAGATGAGAGGTGGAGGAAGGAGGAATTTCCCAAAAGCTTGAGGCAAGCGCAGCTGAAAACAGCAGATTCAAGAATCCAGAGAGAGAAACCCTACCTCGAACGAGGTGGTATGGAAAGAATTGACTTGAAAAGTGATCCTCTGACCTCCACATGTGCACCATGGCATGCATGCATCTGTACCCATACACATGAACATGCACAAGCAGATTACCGCACGTGCACACACACATGCACACACACAAAAAATGGAAGAAGACATACCACACTAACAGTTGGTATGGTTATGTTGATTTCAGACAAAGTAGAATTTAAGGCCAGAAAAAATTACTGGTGACAGTCATTTCATAGTGCTGAGCCAATTTATCAGGGAGAAAGATATTGTTTGACACATGTACCAAACAATGAGGTCCCTCAAACGGGAAGTGAAATCATCAGAAATGAAAAGAGGTTCAGAGAGTTCGATGTTCCAACCTCAGTAAGTAACAGGACAGTCAGTCAGAAACTCATCAAGTATCTAGGAGGCTTGAGCAAACACTACCAACCAACTTGACGAAATTGATGGGTGAGGTCTTTCGTTTTGGTTAGTTTTGATGCAGGTTTCACTCTAGCCCAGGCTGACTTGGAACTCACTCTGTAGCTCCAGATTTGCTTCAAACTCATAGTAATCCTCCTACCTCAGTCTCCTCAGTGCTGAGTCAAAAGGTGTGTGTCATCATTTCTGGTATAACTGATATTCATAGAACATTTCACCAAGCAAAGATTACATGTTCTTTTCAAGTATACATGGGACATTCTTCAGGATATATGGGCCATAAAATGAGTAGTAGTATATTTAGAAAGATCAGAATCATACAAAATATGTTCTCTGTCCATTGTGGAATTAAAGAGAAGATCCACAATAGAAAGTTATGTAGACAATGTCACATTGGCTGGCCACATATGTCAAGCCCTCTCTTCCTCTCTAGTAGGAGAGGAACTACATCTCCACTATAGTTGCCCTTATCACTGTGGCCTGGGGCAGGGCCCTGTGGATTCAGAACTTGGTGCATGGAAAAGGTGGTAAGATTTTGTCTCTTGATCCACAGAGGGTCTCTCAGCAGCCAGAATTAACCAGGGCATTGGAGAGAGCAACATGAGGTAAGAGGGTATTAATGATAGCATAGGGATGGGGATATAGCTCAGTCAGTAGAGTGCCTGCTTGGCATGCACAAAGCCCTGGGCTTGATCCCTGCACCATGTACAATTTGGAGTGTTGCTGCTTGCTTGCACTCTCAGCACTCAGGAGGTGGAGGCCAGAGGGTCAGAAGTTCAAGATCATTCTCAGATATGCAGTGTGGCCAGCTCGGGCTACATGAGACCAGCCTCAAAAGGAAAAAAAAAAAAAAAACAAAACAGACAATATAAGTACTAGGGCTTATTTCAGGAAATAAGCTAGGTAACCCTAAGCTACATAACAAGACCCTGTCTCTCTCTCCTCTCTCTCTCCCCTAATCCCTCCCTCTCCCCCTTCCCTCTCTCTCAATCTCTCTCTCTCTCTCTCTCTCTCTCTCTCTCTCTATATATATATATATATATGACATGGGTTCAAATCCTAACCCTGCATCTGGTTGGTAGTGGTCATTGAACAAGTCAGGTCTCTGAGCCTCTACTGTCGGATCTGTAAAATAGGAGCAGCACCTTCTGCTATAAGTAAGCTACTCAAAGCACACTAACAGGAAGCCTGGCTCATAATAGGTGTTCAATATACAGCTATGAGACCTTAAACTAAAAAAACTAGATGGATCAAAATGAGGAAGGCAACACAATAAACAAGAAATGATCAAGCGGTGTCTTTATGACCTTAGATTTCTTAAACAGAGCACAAACAATCCTAACCATTAAAACTAAAGTAATTGGCCTATACAGAAATAGAGAATTGTGGTGGGAATTTAGAGTGAGAAGTGGTGTGGGTTGGAAGGGGGCTGCTCAGGGATGATATGTGAGCAGGGTCAAAGTCATGGCTGGAATAGGCAAAAAGCTTTTGAAAGCAGACCTAAACAAGCCCATCCTTTACAGTGTGCCCCAGGACCCTGGAGAATGCTTCTTCCTGAGCTGTTTGGGTGTCTGGAAGTGGTTAATGAATCCTGATGCACAGAAAGACCCTCTTCACGTTGTCATGGAACCATACTTTTAAAAAAAGATATTTTATTTATTTGAGACAGAGGGAGAGAGAGAAAGAAGGGAGAGAGAGAAAATGGGCACACTAGGGCCTCTAGCCACTGCAAACAAACTCCAGATGCAAGCACCACATTGTGCATTTGGTTTATGTGGGTTCTGGGAAATTGATCCTGGGTCCTTAGGTTTTGCAGACAAATGCCTTAACCACTAAGCAATCTCCCCGGCCCATCATCTTTTTTTTTTTTTAAATATTGTTTTAAATTTATTTATTTGAGAGCGACAGACACAGAGAGAAAGACAGATAGAGGGAGAGAGAGAGAATGGGCACGCCAGGGCTTCCAGCCTCTGCAAACGAACTCCAGACGCATGTGCCCCCTTGTGCATCTGGCTAACGTGGGACCTGGGGAACCGAGCCTCGAACCAGGGTCCTTAGGCTTCACAGGCAAGCGCTTAACCGCTAAGCCATCTCTCCAGCCCCCATCTTTCTTTTTATGATCAGTTTTGCATTCTAATGGGTTTGGTTTTTTTTTTTGCAGGCTATACAAGAGAGTCGTGACACCAATTACAGCAGTTCAATATCAAACCGTATTAATGGAGCAGAGTAGGTCTGTGATGATACAGGTAAGTCAATTTTGAAACGTAGTGACAGACCCTAAGACAGCCTTTGTTCAAATACATGGTCAGTAAAAATCCCCACAGGATTCCTTTTCAGTTGGAAGTATGCAAATCTTAGCCACAGATAACAGAAAATGTGGCTACTCAGACTGTCTGTTAAGGACGGCTCACACTGTCAGTGCTGTTGGCACCTCCCATTACCTGTTTCAGTGTTCTTGTCACTTGAGTATTTCCCATCTACATCTGAAATCTATGCTGTTGGTTACTGGATGAATCTGAGAAACAGACCCTCAGTTTGTTTTTATGGTACGTTTTGTATTCTTGTCTAGATCAAAGCCAATGTCAAACAAAGGAATGCCGTTGTGCCTCTTTGTTCCATGTGTGCTTCATTAACTTTCCATCCCTGTGGCTTTGTAACCAGACAATTGTGTAGAGCTGGGCCTCTCACTTTTTATGTGTTGAAAAGCAAATCCCACAGTAGGAGAAACACTGGAAATGCAAGGATTGTGTAGTATGGACATGGAAACTGTAAATGTTGATTAGGCCAGATAGGGAACTTCCTTCAGACTGGTGCTTACACTATTCCATCCAGGGTCTTTATTTAATGCTCAGTATAATTGATATCTTTAAAGAATTTAAAGATCATGCCACTGGTTTCTGAATATACAAATTCAGTTGTAAATTACATCCTGTCTGGAAATCTGATAGTCATGTTGTTGTAGATAATTGGATTTTATGGTTGGAAGAAAGGCCAGCACATTAGTATTGCAGGTAAAATTGATCATCGCACTCCTGTGCAAAGATAATATGGAGTCATGCCACAATGCTACTATCCTGTTTACAGAGTGCTGGCGACACAGTATGTATGTATAATAGCTGCATATACCCCAAGGTCCCGAAAATACTGGACTCATTGTTGACATTTCAAAGTATTGGAGGGAACACTTTATCTTGAAAAAAATAATTTTTAAAAAATTTTATTCATCTATTTGACAGAAAGAGGGGGAGAGAGAGAGAGAGTGGACACACCAGGGCCTCCAGCCACTGCAAACAAATTCCAGATGCTTGCGCCTGTTTGTGCACCTGGCTTACGTGGGTCCTGGGGAGTAGAACCTGGGTCCTTTAGCTTTGCAAGCAAACGCCTTAACTGCTAAGCCATCCCTCTAGCCCCCCAAAATGATATTTTTAAAGTTTGAATTATTTCATCAGTGATCTCTTAAATTTTACTTAACCTTAAATCTGAAATTTTAGTAACAACAGACAAAACCTTTTCATCAGGACTGCTATGCAACTGAAAATGCACGCAGCAGGGCTTTCACATTTCTACACGCACATTCTTGGAATCTTGGCCTTCATGTGCATACATGTGTACCAATGAACATGTAAACACATACATGCACGAACACCACACACAAGTGGGGGGGGGGAGAAAATTGGGCAAAAGACTCAGGAAGTCCTTTAACAAAAGGGATGTTCAAGGTAGTATATTATGCCACCATTACAACTGATATCTTGCAAAAACAATGCCAACTGTTGTAGGGTACAGAGTAACCAGGACCCACAGTTATTGCTGGGGAGGGGCAGATTGGTACAGCCACTTTGAAAGGGTCTAGCTCTATTTATGGAAGGCAAACATACATATATCTTACAGCCTAAATCCCGCTCCTAGGTGGAATGCATTTTCTAACCAAAATGCGTCTATATATTCACTGGAACAGCTGCAGGCTATGATAGCCACAGGCAGCTGTTAAATACAAATTAATTAAATTAAAAGCCAATTCTTCAGTTGCACTATCCACAAATTCGAATGTTCACTGGCTACACATGGCTAGAGGGCTGTTCATACCAGACAGGGAAGAGTTAAAACAGCTTCATTACTATAGAATGTTCTACTGGACATCCCTGTGCTCAGATGTCTACAGTGCCAGGGATTCACTGCCCCAAAGTGAAGACAACTCAGTTGCCCATTAAAATAGAACGAAGAAGTTCTTTTTGATACACTTGCACAAAGAAATTATACAGTGGAGGAGTATATGATCTACAACTATATACAATAATGTAGGTGAGATTCACAAGATAATGTTGAGTAAAAGAAAATATACTGTATGATTCAATATGAAGTCTGAAATAGGCAACAGTAATTTAAGATGACAGGAATGAAGATCATGGATGCTCTTAGCGTTGGGTGGTGAGTGGAAAGCACAGGGAAGTTCTGGAAGTGGGAGGAATGTTTCCTGACCCGAAGTGCGCAGTTTGGTAGAAACCACTGAGCTACAGGCTGGTGTATTCTGTAAGTACAGTTTACTCAGTGGTATACTGACAAGGAAAGGAAGAAAGCAAGAATGAAGGAAAGAAAGGAAGGAAAAAGAAAAGGAAAGAGGGAAGGAAAAGAAGAAAGGAAGAGCCAGGCGTGGTGGTGGGAGGCAGAGGTAGGAGGATCACCATGAGTTTGAGACCACCCTGAGACTACATAGTGAATTCCAGGCCAGCCTGGGCTACAGTGAGATTCTACCTTGAAAAATTAAAAAAAAAAAAAGGAAGAAAAGGAAGAATGAACAATAGAAAGAGAGGCAGACAGAAAAAGGCAAAAGAGGAAGAAGAAAGTAAAGAAGGAAGAAAAAGGAATAAAATAAAGGAAGACAAAAGAAGAAAGAAAAGAGGAAGGAAGAGCCTTAGTAGTTCGACAATTTTTTTTTTTTTTTGAGGTAGGGTTTTGCTCTAGCCCAGGGGGACCTGGAATTCATTATGTAGTCTCAGGGTGGCCTCAAACTCATGGTGATCCTCCTATATCTGCCTTCAGAGTATTGGGATTAAAGGCGTGCACCACCACAGCCAGCTTAGATTGACAATTTTTTTAAAAATTTATTTTATTAATTAGAGACAGAGAGAGGGAGGGAGGGAAAGAGAGCGCGCGAGAGAGAATGGGCGCGCCAGGGCTCCAGCCACTGCAAATGAACTCCAGACGCGTGCACCCCCTTGTGCATCTGGCTAATGTGAGACCTAGAGAATTGAACCGGGGTCCTTAGGCTTCGCAGGCATGTGCCTTAACTAACTAAGCCATCTCTCCAGCCCCAGATTGACAATTTTTATGGTGTAAATACTTCCACCATGGTGAATTTCCAATGGTTTAGTCAATGGCATAATAAAACTCCTAAATATTTAATTAATGGCTCTTGTGAGCTGATATTTCTATTTAAACACACACACACACATATATCTCGGAGGTGGAGGACTGGCTCATTGCTTCCTAGAGAGGCAGGGAGATTCTGGTGCTTGAGGCTAGGAAGGGGGTCTGATGGCTGCTCCTAGCCTGACTATTATCGCCTTACAAGTGAGGTGTGTGTGTGTGTGTTCAGAGAGAGGAGAGAGAGAGAGACAGAGAGACAGAGAGAAGGCACCTGTTGTGATCACCTTTGTCCTTTCAAGGCAGAGCAGCTTGGTCCCAGTCTTGCTCTCACAGGAGCTACTCTTGGTGCACTTTCCTCTTATGTGCCAAAGGTGCTTCATATGGACACAGGAGATTGAGGTGGTAGTCACCCACACGCTGCGCAACCTGATCCAACCCTGTCTTTGGACTTAGTTTCAGCATGTGTGGGGAGAGGTGGAACAGAGTCCCAGGGGAGAGCCTCCCTTCCCAGGACCAGCAGGTAAGTGTACATTTAGTCTATGAGGTTGGGGGGGGGGGCGGTTGTCCAGGTTATCCCTCTACAAGCTCGCTCCTGATGACAGCCTGCCAAAATTGAGAGAGGGTCACTGTGCCAAGCTGGGGCTGCTAGGAGGAGCGTAGACTTAGGGGGACCCTTCAGGAAAGTCTGTGTGGGTCTGCAGCTGTCACTGTGAGATTAAGAGCCAGAGAAGAAAGACTAAATCCACCTTATTGTGCACCTGTGTGCTCACTAAACCCTCACGTCACATTAGAAACTGGATCCAGTTAGCTCATTCCGCAGGGGAATAAACAAAGGTGCAGATGACTGAAATATGGCTTCAGTGGCTGTTGAACCTGGGTCTCTTGGGCCTTGCTGTTGGGACTGCAGTAGGCTAGACCCACGCCCACACCCACTCCCTTTTCATGCAGACAAGGGCCAGCCAGTGCTGCAGGGGCCAGGGCCTGGGCCTTGGAATGAGTTACTTTCTGATTTTTATTTATTTATTCATTTAGTTATTTAATTGGAGAGAGAGAAAAAAAAATAGGCATGCCGGGGCCTCTAGCCACTGAAAACAAACTCCAGTTGCAGGCACCACCATGTGCATCTATCTGGCTTACGTGGGTCCTGGAGAATTGAACCTGGGTGCTTAGGCTTCGCAGGCAAGCACCTTAACTGCCAAGCCATCCCTCCAGCCCCAGAATGAGTTTCTTGAGCAAGACCTGAGATGAAGAGGAAGGAGTCCTCAAGACAGAGGAGAAGTGGGTTCCATTACATAGTGCTCTCAAGCTAATGGTCTGGGGACTTGCTGCAGACACTGTGACCTTCTCATCTTGATGCAAAAGCAAGTCTGGAAGTGAAAACATTCCCAAGCTTCAAGAGGGCTCCATGGGAGCACTGCCTTGGGCTTGCACCACACCCTGCTTTTGGATCCTATTTGCTCCTGGCAGAGAGGTCCTTGGGCAGGCGCTGCCTCTCTCCATGTCCCTCTCTCATCTCTGAAGCTTGCAGGCTACACACTTCTTCACAGAGGATGACCATACCCTCCCAACCACCTGGCACACTTCCAGGTGCAGGCAGAGCTGAGCGCCAGGATGGTTAATCCTGGGGAGTCCTGGGCAGAGAGACAGCAGTGTCCTTACTCATCCTTGGTTGGATAGCAGCCCACCCCCACCCATGTCCCTGGCTTTGAGATTGTGGATGTCAACCTCAGGGATCACACTTCCCTTGGCAAGACTTCTAGATGTGGAAATCACTGTGCCCTTCACTAACCTCAGGATCAGTCATCAGACCCTTCTCTCCCACACTGGCTCCACTGGTGACCTCACCCAGCTCCAATGGCACTGAGTGGCGCCCACACCCTGACAGCCCCCTAATTTACAGCTCCAGCTCCAGACTTGCCGCTGAGCTCCAGGCTCCTATGTCCAAGTGTCTGCCAGGATCTCCATCCTGTCACCCACAAGCATTTTGTATACAGTGTTTCAAGGCCTTTGACTGACTCAGTCCCCCACCAACCATGCCCACGAGTACTGTGACTGAGCAAATGGCAGCTCTGTCCTTCCACATGCTCAGCCCCAAACACTGTCACTCTGGATGCCTCTCTTCCCATCTATCTCAAATCTAGCATCACCTTCAGGTCTAGCCCCATGCTACCATCCCTGTTAATCCCCTTGTCCAAGACTGCTTCTACCTCCTGGGATGGAAATTTCCTAGCCTTCTCATTATCTCTTTTGCCTCTTCCTTGGTCCCTCTCCAGCCTCTTCTGCCAAAACCAGGATGGTCAAGTCCTTTCTCAGCTCACAACCCTCCAAGAGTCTCCTGAAAACAAAAGCCAAAGTCTTTCCAGGGTCTCCATGGCCCTCTGTCATCTAGCATATCAGTGCTGGTACTTTTCCTTTCCACCTCTTAAGGTGCATTGGCCTCCCTGTTGCTAGAACAAGTCACTATTGCTTCCACTTCTAAATCCCTGGTCTTGAGGCCTCATCCACTAGATCCCTGCCTAACTCCCTCTCCCCTCTGGGAACCTCCATTCCAGCCTCATCTTCTTGGAGCCCATACCTCTCCCATCACCTCACCCTGCTTTATTTGTCTTGATAGCGCATCCCACCATCTAACACGCTCTTCATTCTTTTGTTCATCTTTGTTCTTTCCCATTGACTACATCAGACCTGAGTCTGCTGCAACTCTGCGCATGACCATAACCCCGGTGCCCTTCTAGGTAGACACGCTTGAAAGATGCTTGTCAAATGAGTGAGCAGAGGCATGCTACAAGGAGCCTGAACTCAGGAATGGCCAACTGCAGCACAACAGGACTATGATGGAGTTGGGCTGCAGGTAACCAGGCAGAGACACAGGCTCAGCTGAAGACTCCCTCTGGCTGTCACGTCCATGGCCACCTTTACCTGGGGCTGTAGTGCTCCCATGGAGCCATGTTATCATGAGCCCTTGCCTCAAGCTTCACAGTAGACTACATAGCTAAAACTAACAAAACAAAATTCAATCCTTAAAGCCCACACCTCACCATCACTCTCTTCAGGGATGTTTGTGCCAAACTCACAGACCAAGTCAGTGTCCGCAAGCTCAGGTCCCAGAGAGATTTAGCAAGGATCACAGATTCCAGATGGGTCAGGACCCTGTCACTTACTCACCTTGTGCTCCTCCACTCCAGCCTCTCCCTACATTGTGACCAGCAGACACGTGGAGTGGACCGGCCTCCAGCCACATGTCCCATGGGACAGTCCATCTCCATGTTCATCGGCCTGCAGCCCTGTCTTTTTGTTTCTTGTCCTTAGAGGGAGGGTAGTAGGTGGGCCTTGAGGGGCTGGGGTCCTAGTAGGAAAGTTCCAACTACATTGGGAGAAATTTAAGTCCAGGGAACAAAGGAGGCTCTTTGGGAGGGGTCAGGAAGTCCTTCCTTAGGGCAGGTGGATACAGAGGAAAAGCCACTAACGGAGACCAGGACTGCTTCCAGGGCTGGTGAGCTCACTGGAAGAGGACAGTGAACAATGGGGACTTGGCCTGCTGGGAGCAGCGTGCAGGAGCTGATTGTGTCGCTGCTTTCAGTGTCCCAGCCGGGGTGGAATGCCCTCATGCCAGGAATCTCTAATACCGCATGATGGAGCATTTCAGGTACCAAGTCCTAGTCACAGACTTTATGCCAGACTAAAGAACTAAAAGGAAGAACACCCGAGAAGTTCAGGAGGCCATGAGGCCCTGCTGCAGGGGGATGGTCCCTCCAGGACATGTGGGGCAGGCTGGGCGCCACCTTGGCTTTTGGTCCAGCTGTGTTACGGCTAAAGCTGAGCCCTGATCAGACCTACTGAGTGCTACTCTGGCCCTGCAACCGGTAACACCTGGACAAATTCCTTCAACCTCCTGAGCCTTAGTCTCCTGCTGTGTAGAATGGGTATACTAACCCCTACTCCCTTTTTGCACAGCTTTCTCAAGGAAGCCAACAAAGTGCTGATCACAAGGCCTTGTAAACCCCTTCCTCCTCCCCCAAGCTATCTCATTTGGCCCAGCAACCTCTGAGCTACATACTCTTATTCATTCCTATTTAATAGATGAAGACAATGAGGCTCTGGGAGAAAGAACAACTAGCCTGAGTCCCTCCTTCTCTAGTCCCTTGTCTCAGGGGCTCATTCCACAGGCTGACGATCACTGGGTAGTGCCAGCATGTGTTTAGAGAGTCCAAGTTCACATTCACGCAGTGAGGAAGAAGGCCACAGCTGGTTAATGGTGCCTGTCATGGGCACAGAGATGGCAACTTTTGGAGCATGCTCCATCATATTCCTTCCTTGCCCTCACATTCATCCTTTGTTGCTGGCAGCTAAGCCTGCAGGGACAACTGGTGCGTGCGCAGACAACAGCATGACTTGGTTTGCTATAGTCTGGATTCTGAATGTCCCTCAAAGGCCCAGGCATTGAAGGCTTGTTCCCAGACCTGGGGCATTACTGGGAAGTGGTAGAACCTTTAATAGGTGAGATCTAGTGAGGGGAAGTTGGGTCAGTAGAGGCAGAGGGAGGTATTGGGAGCCCAAGTGTTGCCTCTTCCCCCACACACTCCCTTCCCTGATCTTCTGTCTTACCACACTCCCAGAAGCAATGGGGCCAGCTGATCATGGACAGAAGCCTCTGACCTCATGAGCCTGAGCCAAAATAAACCAGTCCTCTGTATAAGAAATGTCATCCAAATGATAGAAAGCTGGTCCAAGCCCCGAGTTCACATCTAGTGTCCCCACCTGTCTCTATCTCCCCTCTCCATCACTAAAGACCTGGGTAATACTGTTTAGAGAGAAGGTGACTTAAAGGACATTTCTTGAACTTTCTTTTTTTTTGGGGGGGGGGGTTTCAAAGTAGAGTCTTTCTCTAGCCCAGGCTGATGTGGAATTCACTATGTAGTCTCAGGCTGGCCTTGTACTCACAGTGATCCTCCTACCTCAGCCTCCTGAGGGCTGGGATTAAAGGCGTGCACCACCATGCTTGGGCTTCTTGAACATCGTTTTGGAGCCAAGCTTAACTTTTCCTGTTGTCTCTCCAGTCTGAGCAGTAAACCACAAGGGTGGCATTAGTGTTTCCATTTTGTGAGGCTTCTGGCAGTTAAGTAGCTTGCTCCAATCACACATCTGGCAAGTATCAGTGCTACATTGTTCTCACACTCGAACCTAACATCACACCAGCTCTGGCAGGGTGTGTGGGGGGTGCTAGGCATGGCAATTCCTCCCAGGCTGTAGGCAGCCACCATGAACTTAACAAAGATGTGCCCCACTTGACTTCTCTGTGCATCATGGGGTATTTCTACTTTCATTTTTGCTTTGTGACACATTCAATCCAAAGCTCTTCCTTCCTCAGATCTGTCCCCAGAGGCCAGAGGGAGGCAGCTCTCACCACCCCAGGGAGCTCCACCGAGCTGCCATCTGCTGGGTGACGATAAAGAGGCTTTGAAGCATCTGTTCCTTGAGCCTGGGTCCCTAGGGAGTCCTGAGCCTCCCTATCCAGCAGGGACCAGATGGAGACAGTTGCCCCACCCCCAGACTTCTTGATGAACCAGGTGGGTGTTCCTCATTCAGGACCCCAGGCAGGCCCTGTGCCGGCTGGGAAGTGGCTCACCAGACTTGGTGCTCACAGGTAGAGGAACTTCCATTTCTCCCACAGCAACCAGGCCAAAAAGCTTCCAGGCATCCCTTTACAGGTAGTAGACATGAGGCTTGCCCTGCCTTCACTGATGTCTGCCCAACTTCCGAGAGGCCAATGGGGCATCCACTTTGTTTTCTTCTTGTATGTATATATGTGGTGTGCATGTATGCATGTTCCTGTGTGTGTGTGTGTGTGTGTGTGTGTGTGTGTGGTGTATAGGCCAGAGTTCATATTGGGTGTATTTCTCAACTGTTTTTCCACCTTACTTTTCAGACAGGATCTCTTGTTGAACCTAAAGGTCACTGATTTATCTAGATTTGCTGGCCAGTAAGCCCTAAGTTTCCACCTGTCTCCACCAGGGCTGAGATTACAGTTGTGTGTCAACATGCCTGGCATTTTATGTGGATGGTGGGGATCTGAACTCAGGTCCTCATGCTTACACAGCAAGTATTTTACCCACTGAGCCGCTGAGCCATTTCTCCAGACTCCTTCTTTGCCTTTTTTTTTTTGGATACAGGGTATAACTCTGTAGCCCAAGCTGGCCTCAAGCTCTCTATGTACCTCAGGCTGGCTTTGAACTCATGGTGATCCTCTTGCCTCAGCCTTCTAAATGCTGACATCACATGCATGTGTCACTATGCCCAGCTACAGAGCATTTTGAGTCTAGTGGTTTGTGTACAGTGGAGGCAGCCCACGATGCATTTGTTCCATCTCCATTCATTTACTGGTCCACTTGTTCGACCAACATTTACTGAGCACCTCCTATACATTAGCCACTCTGAGCAGTGCTGCGGGCATGAGCCGGGCAACACGGCAGGCAGGGTCCCTGCTTTCTGGAAGCTCAGCTTCTATTGGTGGCGTGGATGGGTAAGCAAGCATAAGATACAGTTAGTGAGTGAGAGATCTCTAGAATGGATCTGAAGATGGATCAAGATGGTGATCTGCGGGTGTCATCCACAAACCCAAGGGCCCCCTTGCCATCAGCACTGACAGGCATACACTGAGGAGGGAAACTGAGAGCCAGAGCCGATGTTGATGCCCACAACAAAACAGCAACATTAAGCAAAGAGGGCTGAGAGGGAAGACAGCGTTTGGTTGGGGACATGGTGGATTTGGGGGGGCGAGGAGGGATGCCCAGGGGAGGCAGGCAGCAGGAGGCAGAGGAAGCCCAGGGAAGCCTCTGGCCTGCAGCTACAGCAGGAAGCCGGGCACAGAGAAGGGTGGGGTCTAGGTGGGCCTCGGGTTGAATGTCGCACACAGGTGCAGAGGATCCTCTCCTCCAGTGCCAAGGAGACCACCGAGGGTTAGGATGGGCAGTCAAAGAGGAGAGGTCAGGAGCCAGGCCACCCACATGGTGGGTCACCAAGAACAGTGGGGGGGGGGGGATGCAACCAAGCGTTGGAAACAGCGGGATGGACTCAACGACCGGAGCACATGTGGAGTGGGGGCTTGGCACGTAGAAGCAGACTGGGGGTGCTGAACAGCATGGGGAGAAAAGGGCACTTGAGATGAGGAGGCTCCACAATATCCCAAGCTCCCGGAACCCCCGTGGGCTCGGACAGCCCCTCATCTCTGAGACAGCTGTGTAGTCCAGAACGGCTGTGGAGAGATTTAAGAACTGCCTTTCCCTGCAGCCACCTGCAGGGCCTTACCCACAGGGCTTGATTATACATGTTATTAATTTAACACACATTTACTGGAGACCTTGTGTGTACCAGGCATTAGGTTTGCTAGGCTAGCATGTGGGACCAGGAAGGGATCACACCCTGGAGTCCCCTGGAGGTGGCTGTGCAGAGCTGTTCTGCGGCAGTGGTGTCTGGTAGCACACAGGAGGCAGGCTTTCAGGAGCCTGGGATTAACCCTCTGAAGTTCTGGAAATCCTGCCACACCTAACATTCCCAGCGTGGACCCTCGCCAGTCTTCTCTTCTCCTAGTTACTTCTGCCTCACCAGCAGGAAGGGGCAAAAACAGATCATGTCAGCCCCTTCAGGGCAGGTGGCTCTGAGTTTGAGGTGTCCTGAACCATTGCCTTCTCATCTGGCCTGGAACTCGGGCTTTTATTTCTTGATTCTGTCACAGCAGCAGTGACAACAGTGGCCATGAAATTCTAAGCTTGCATTGACCATGAGAAATCATCTCATCCGCTTTCAAACTCTACCCTACCCCATGTCCAGCAGCCTGGCTGAACTCCCCCATGCATGGACACACTCATTGGACAGTATACCCCACAGCGAGCCTCTTGCCCCCAGCCATTCCACCCAGATGCTTCTCCTGCTTCCCAAGGTTGCATTCTGTCAATATTCTAGAATTTGTTAACCCAGGCTGTGACTATTTGGGAGACATGTACCCAGCCCAGGATGTACAACATGGTCCAGTGGTTGAATTTTTTGTTGGTGGGGGGGCGTTGAGGTAGGGTCTCACTCTAGCCCAGGCTGACCTGGAATTCACTACGTAGTCTCAGGTGGCTTCTAACTCATAGTGATTCTCCTACCTCTGCCTCCTGAGTGCTGGGTTTAAAGGCATGTATCACCACGCCTGGCCCAGTGGTTGAAATTTAAATAGACCTTAGTGAGGGGTGAATCAAAGTGAATATGAGGGTCAGGACACAAGGTAGGAGATCTCTGATGTCATGCAGAATCACAGCCCTGACTCCTCAAGGAGAAGGGATGGGAAGTTTGGTATGCTCTCCATATTACAAGTGGTTACAGGGCTTGGGGGATACAAAGGCAGAAAGCTGTGTCTGTTGTGGGAGCAGTGAAAGTAGCATGATGGGTGGAGGTGGGGCTGGAGGGGACTAGGGGGTTGTTTTCTTGGGCTCCAGAGTAATACCTGGCCAGTCCATCACCTAGACTCTTCCCATAGGGGAGCAGTGAGAAGACTCTTACAGGGCAAAGTCATGCAGAATCTTCCTGCAGAATCAGTGAGGGGGGCCCTGGTGGGAGCTCTGGGATAGCCTTCCTTAGGGTAGTCAATCCCAAGAAGTGTGTTCCGGGAAAGCCCGATCATGAAGCATTTCTTGTGGATACTTAAACTGGGAAAGAACAGAAGGCCTTTTGTTTCCTATGGGAGCCACCACATGACACGCACCACCACAGGAAAGGCACTGTAGAGTCCTGGAGTATTTCTCACCTGGCTCAGCCAACACATCCCATGCCTACTTGGCTGTGGTGTGTGTGTGTATGTGAATTTCATTCATGTGCTTCAGAAGAATCCCTATCCACAGCTTGGGAAAGGTTGTTACAGGCCAAGTGTGACTTTCAGTTTCTAGGGAATGCTGTGGAGATGTCAGGGGCCTTCTTTGTCACCCTTCTCCCACCCATTAGTCCCACCAGATTAGCCCTGGTCAGATCCCTGCACCCCATGGTTCTTTGGCCAAGAAGCTATCCTCCATAATCCCAAACCCTGTCTGTCAGTACTTGGGCCCCAAGTGGTGACAGACATGGGAGAGACTTACAGGGGCAAGGGCGTTTGAAGGACATGTAATCCTTGGAGCAGAACAGCGGAGCCAGCCTGCCCACGGGCTCAGCTCTGACTTCTCGCGGGGAAGGCCCCTCCACTCACCTGCAGAGACACAAACAGGCAGGTGATAGGGTGCCTACAGCACCTACCGGCCTTGCAGGCTGGGCATTCTTGTCTCCTAAGCCACTCAGGGGAGGGAAGGGGCATTTGAGACTCCTGGGCTGCAGAGCAGAGTATGAGGGTAACACAGGGGTGAGTGTGTGCTGGGTTCCAGAAGGAGTAGGTGGGACCAGGGAATGCAAGTCCACAGAGACCAGCGTAGTGGGCCACATGCGCTGAGCCTTAGGGTTGCAGCCCACAGTCCTCATCGCACAAGGGGAGACCCGGGGTGGGGAGAAGCTAGTTCAAGGTCTGGGCGTTAGAAAGGTGTTCCCTGGCTCTCAGCTCAAACCCTCATATGATTATTGCCCTAAGGACTTGAACAGGAGGAGAATTCTTCCTTATATTAATAAGGAAGTTGAGGCTCAGATAGGTCATGCAGCTTCTCCAAGGTCATGCAGCATTCAACTATAGGCTGGGATAAGAATCCAGGTCAGTTTGCCTTTCAAAGCCAGTTAGACAGTACATCCCTTCAGAAGGCACCGGACATATCAAATTACCAATTTAGAAAAAAAAAAAAGGGCTTATGGAAGAAAAATGCCTCTTCCTCCCCTCCCCCTACACGAGTTCTGTGTGTGACGCCTGGGTGTCTAGGGCAATGGTGCCAAGTCACTTTACCACCCATTTGCAAGGGAGCAAACATTTTCAAAAAGTAATCTATCCTCCCACATCACTAAAGATCTGAACTAGGTCAATCTCTCCCCGCATATCCCCAAGTGACACGAGACTATGGGAATAGGAGGGTAACATGACTCTTATTTCCTAGAAAGTAGGGACACTTGGCTTCAGAATACAAAGTGCACCTTTGGGGGTTGTGGAGCAGGATGCCAGGCCCAAGGGGCTTCTTCAGGAGAAAATCTTTCCCCTCCTTCCCTGGTCTCATGAGGCTGCTAGCTTCACTGGTCCCAGAGATGATGTCATAGTGGACAGAATTTGTCTAGAAGAGGTGGACCAAGAGGTTCCCATCCTTATCTTGCTTGGTTGATTGTACTATCTATCTATCTATCTATCTATCTATCTATCTATCTACCTACCTACCTACCTATCAATCATCTATCTGTCTACGTATGTATGTGTGTATACACACATACATATACACATGCGTATTACCCCTCCTAGCCAGTGCCAGCTCTGGATGGAGAACATTGGCAACTACATGGATGAATTACATTTTGTATTTAGCAAATGAACCAGGGACCTGCCCTTGGGAAGTCTGGCTCAGAAGCTGGATTCCCTTTGTGCTAATGTCAATGTGGCCATTTCCTGGCAGCAACTCTGGGCAAAGCATTTCCCTCCGTTTGAGCACCACATCCTCCTGCTAAAACAAGAGCTCAGAGCTTGCCTTGGGAGCATTTAGTGTGTGTGACTAGCTTGGTACATGGCACTCCCCTCTGTGGGGGCAGGAGGGATGCAGCTGACCTTGGAACCCCACACCAGGTGGTGCCTCTCCACCCCCTCTGATGCTGCTCAGCCTTCTCAGTGTGAACCCTAGGCTGGCCTGACACCCACTCACAGTCTCCATAGAAACCCAGGGTGAGTTCTGACCTGGGGAGGGAGGGTAGGAGGTGATCTCCCAGGCTGCTAGGGGAACTGCTTTCACACCAGAAGATTCCAGAAGAATCCTGGGGTCTGTGATCTTTGCTTTCCAAAAATACACATGGGTACTGGTGTTTGCATTCACATTTGGGGTTATGTTGGGGGTACATGCGTGGGCATGCACACATGTGTGTGTCTGGGGGAAATGTAAGCAGGATAGCAATTCATCTCTCCTACTGCTTACAGGGAGATTTTCTTCCCCTCCTTCCCTGCTTCCTCCCTCCCTCCTTCCCTTCCTCCCTCTCTCCCTTCTTCCCTCCTTCCTTCCAACTCTTTCTTCTTGGCCTCTCCCCTCTTTCCTGGCATGCATGTGTGCATGCGCATGTGCATATGTGTCAGTGCGTGCACACACCAGGGCCTCTTGATTCTGTAAACAGACATCAGACACTTGTGCCACTTTTTGCATATGAATTCTTGGCAATTGAACCTGGCCAGCAGGCTTTGCAAACAGGAGCTTTTTAACCACTGAGCCATCTTCCCAGCCCCCAGAAAGATCTTTTTTATAGGCAAAATGGATGTGTCACTTGGTCCCTTGCTCAAAATGTCCCAGCTTCTCACCATAGCCTCCACAGCCCTAGAGTCCTCTCTGCTTCTCTAGGGAACTGGCATAGTGTAAGAGCTTAATAAATGTACAGAAGTCACTTTGATAGCATTGCCCATAAGGGCACCAAGTGCCATGGAAGGCTCAGGTCACCCCAACTTGAGGGGCTCCCCTTAGGGTATCATCTCTCTGAGAGAACTCTCTGGACCATTCCTTTTCAGTGGGTCCCGTGATTCTCAGATGGAGGCCAAGGCATCTCAGGGAATGGGGAAGAGGGAGATGGGCCTCCCAGGGCCTAGGCTACAAGAACCTCCGTTATCTATGGTTTGCCAAGGTCACTGTGGGTATTTGGAGGACAATGGAGAAGTGCCTACATGGCTGGCAAGGGGCCAGTGGCTCAAGTAGGTATTTCTGTATGTGAAGGATTTCTGGGCACGTGGCCCTTCAAGTGTGGTTCACATTAGCCAAACACTTGAAATTGCCAGGTAATGTCACGTATGCTATTACGACAGACCCTTTGGGGGAGGGGATATCATTTCTATTTTTCAGATGAGAAAAGTAGGCATCAGGATGGCTGGTGGTCATTTGCCCCAAGTCACAGAGAAGAGACAGAGGGGCATCTGTGTACACAGGGATGTTGCCACCCCTACTGCCCCTCAGTTACTGTAGTGGCACCCACACAGATCTGTTGCCCTCGGGGTTCTGGCTGGCCTACTTCCTGGCCATAGTCGCTTGAACTTTTGGACTGTTTCCTTTCCTAGAATCCCCTTCTTGCCTCTTCTGCCTGGAGAACTCTTATGTAGCTGTCAACACATGGCTCCAGAGAGCTCTTTGTGAAGACACCCTTGGTTGCTGGAGACAGATCCATCACACCGGCTACATTTCTGTGACACGGGGATGTCCTCCTAGACCAAGTCTAAATAGCCCTGGACACACAGCTCCTCAGGGGCTTGGCGGGTGAATGTAACCTGTGCACACTAGAGCAGGGAAGGGTATGGAATGAATGCTCAAAAAGTACATGGGACACTGGCACAAGCCAGCCTTGGCCAGATGGTAATGCATTGGTGGTGTGCTGAGACTGTCTTCAAAGGATGCTCAACGGCTGAGGAGGCCCTGCACAAAGCTGGAGGTCTCCATACATCCCGTTACCCAGGAGGACAATGATGTCCACCATAGCCAGGGTCACCATTCCCTGCTCTGTACACCATAGCTGGTATGTCACACAGTTTTTGACTGTAATTTCACATCAAGCTTGCAAGAAAGCTCCCTAAAACTCCTGTCAGACAAACAAGGGATGGGTTTTCTTTCTGAGACAAGATCTCATTATGTAGCCAAGGCTGACCTTGAACTCAAGATCCTCCTGCCTCTGCCTCCTAGTGCTAGGATTACAGGAGTGTACCACCATTACCAGCTGAAATTTCAAGGTTTATTTTTATTTATTTGGGTTTTATTTATTTATTTAATTTTTTGCTATAGTGCTGGAAATTGAACTCAGGGTCTCATGCATGCTAAGATAGTACTCTACTATTGAGTTACCTCCTCAGCCCTTAAGACAGTTTTTTTTTTTGAGGTGATGTCTCATTCTAGTCCACGGTAACCTGGAATTCACTATGTAATCTCAGGGTGGCCTCGAACTCATGGTGACCCTCCTACCTCTGCCTCCCAAGTGCTGGGATTAAAGGCATCTGCCACCATGCCCAGCTGTTTTTGTTTTTTTTTTTGAGGTAGGATCTCACTCTAGCATAGCCTGATAGCCTGACCTGGAATTCACTATGTATCTCAGGCTGGCCTCAAACTCATGGAGCTCATGGTGATCCTCTAACCTCGACCTCCCGAGTGCTGGCATTAAAGGCATGTGCCACCATGCCCAGCCCTGCATCTCGTTTTATGTGGGTAACTGGTGAGCTGAACCTGGCAGGGCTTGAAAGCAAGCACAGCGATCCTACCTCTGCCTCCCTATGAAGACAGAATTTAAAACTTATTATTTTTTAAAAATTATATTTTTATGAGAGAGAGAACAAGAGAGAGAGAATTGGCATGCCAGGGCCTCCAGCGACTGCAATCGAACTCCAGACGTGTGTGCGCCCTCTTGTGCACCTGTGTGACCTTGTGTTTGTGTCACCTTGTATGTCTGGCTCTTGTGGGATCCGGAGAGTCAAACATGGGTCCCTAGGCTTTGCAGTCAAGTGCCTTAACCGCTAAGCCATCCCTCCAAGACAGGCTTTTTTTTTTTTTCAAGGTAGGGTCTTGGTCTAGCTCAGGCTGACCTGGAATCCACTATGTAGTCTCAGGGTGACCTCGAACTCACGGCAATCCTCCTACCTCTGCCTCCCAAGTGCTGGGATTAAAGGCACGCATCACCACACCTGACTGGCTTTCTTGATGTTACAGTAGAAGCAGGAGTTTCCGCCTCCCAGTCTATTTACTCCTTCTTTTGCTCACTTGAGGGTTTCATTGTGACCCACATGATGGTGACATCAGACCCTGTGTTCAGGTAAAGCTCTGTGGAGTCCCCGGAACAAAGGAGCTGGACATAGGGTGTTCATCTGAGTGTCAACTCTGGGTTCCTGCGTGTGACAGAGCTGTGACGCAGTGATGAGGGCAGTGGACAGAACCTGGCTCAGAAGGGCTGGGGCCTGGGTTTGCTGGGAGTGGAGCAGTTTACCCAAGCTGCTAGGCCCACCTTGAAGTCACTGCTACCCTGCCTCTTTGGAGCTCAGCATTGGAGGCTTGGCTTGTTCCTGCTGTGACTCATCTCCCACTGAATTGTCTTGCTGGGAACTTGCTGGAGGGTGGACAGGCGGTACTCCAGGCTTTGAATGTGTGTGTGGAGAGTGCACATGTTCTTTCATGCTCCTGCTCCTGGCATACCTCCACCCTGAGGCTGTGGGACACTCAGACCTGGACATTGCATAAAGGGACAGCCTGGGTGCTTGGAGAGAGTCACCGTACAAGTTGGAGCCGCATAGCAGGACCCAGGAGCCACCTGCCTCATGGTGGAGGGCTGCAGGAAAGTGTGGAGTCTGGCTATGTCAGTGAGTTCATGTGCAGTCCCCCTGTGTGTACAATACCTGCTCGGTGCTGTCACGTTCTGTCAGCTCACTGGATCCTCAAGACAAATCCCCACTTTTGTGACAACTCTGAGATGCAGAAGAACAAAGGGACATTGTGAAGTGGTGAGCTGCCTGTCCTAAGAGGGCTCCTAGAAGGACTCACAGCAGGGCCACCAGCCTGCTTCTGTTCTTTCTGGAAGGCCTCCCTGGGCTCAGGGTGGTGCAAAGCTGCAGGGAATGGTGCTAAACAAAGGCAGGAAGTGGGAGAGGCCCCTGTCACTGCTGTTAGGCAAAGTGCCTGTGTATCAGGTCTTGGGTGGTGTGGATGGAACAGGGAGGCAGACTTTGATGGTTCCTGTCCTCACAGAACTTTTCTGTTAGAGGTGGGGATGGAGTGGCTACGGCGGTGACTATTACAGGACATCAGGGAATGAGGGAACTGAATAGAGGCAGCTGTGCAGAAGAAAGATGGCTTCACATTTAGAAAAAGTGGCCCCCATAGGTAGGCTTTGGTAGGAGGGTGACAGGTAAGCAGAGATCAGAGAAAGCCAGCCAGCTGGGCAGACACCTGGAAGAGCGGACTCCTGATGGGAAAACGTGTCATGCAAAGACCCTGGACAGGAAGGTGGGAGTGGGTTTGAGGGACACACATCTGAGAATAGAGACCGAGAGAGGGGAGGAGATGAGGACGAGGATCAGTCTGTGTCTGCTTGGGAGCAGAGAGGAGAATAGAGGTCCAGATAACCTGACTGCTGGGCCCGGAAGTGCTCAGTGACTACTGAGTGAATGAATGAGTGACGTCATCTCACAGGGCTTTGTTCCCTGGATCTGTGGGTAGGCATATGATTGCATTGAGCTGAAGGAAGTAACAAATTTCTCCTTGACTTGGTTAGAAGCACTAATTTTGACAGGGCTCCATCCAGCTCACTCCATTAGGTCTAATTCCTGGGGTTTCAGATGGGAAACCTTTCTCCTATCACAGGAAGGACTCAGCTTCCACAATTTGCTTTGGCAAATCAGGTAAGTCATGCACTCTTTGTCACGCACTTGAAATGCAGAATGAAGGATCTTGGGGGAGTAGGGGAGGAAAAGAGCAAGAAGATACTGGCAGAGAGTGGGCAGAAGGTCTTAAGGCTGCCTTGGTCCCAATGTTAGAGAGGAGGGTGTGTTTGAGAGCCTCTGCAGAAAGGGGACTTCTCTGTGTGTACAACGTCTATAGTCACATGCCCTGGATTGGTTTGGACATTCCTAGGTCTCTATGTTGTCTTGATTGACTTCTTTACAGGATCAAATGCCACCCTCTTCACCACTGTGGTCCAAACGGAAACTTGATTCCTATGTGTGTGCATGAGTCGGGCCATCTGCATGCTGGCAAACAGGTCCTGATCAAGTGTACTGAAGTCTGACTCAGGGTTCCAAAACCACCAGAAGAACCCTAGGTAAGCATTATTTACAGCAGTGAAATATGAGGTAATGCCAGCATAGCCACCAGTAAGAGAAGACAGACTGAGCACGTTATGGTACCCACTTATAATGCAATATTATATAGCCATGAAATTATGTTTAAAATAATTTTAATAAACATAAAAACTCTTCATTGTTTAAAAAAAAACAAGTTACTAAAAAAACAGGTTATAGATTGTGCAAACAACATGATCCTGACTTTGTAGAAGAGCCAACCCTAGTGGGAGCACTCATTCATGGTGACTGGATGGAAACAGGGCAACCTGGTCACAAGCATGTGCTCTCCGGGTGGTGGTGGACTTAAGGAGGACTTTAATGTTCATTATATTTTCATTATATTTATGATATTCTCTAATTTTTCTACAATGGACATATATTTCTGTTAAAAACCTGAAAGATCATTAAAGTCCCAGAAAAAAAGAAACTTTATAAGTAGCTTGTTGAAAAAAATTTAAAGCTATTTAGCCTTAGAAATGTCATTTGTTAGACTGAAAAGGTTTTTAAAAATAGTTTATTTATTTATTTGAGAGAGAAAGAAAGAGGCAGAGGAAGAAGAGATTGGGCACGTCAGGGCCCCTAGCCACTGCAAATGAACTCCAGATGCATGTGCCACCTTGTGCATCTAGTTACATGGGTTCTGGGGAATTGAACCTGGGCAAGGGCTAAGCCATCTCTCCAACCTTGAAAAGATTTTTTTTTTAAAGTTAACTTGCCTTCAAGCACTGATAAGAAGCTTATTAAAATATTTTAAAAACAGGGCTGGAGAAATGGCTCAGCAGTTAAGGTGCTTCCCTGTGAAGCCTAAGGACCTAGGTTCAATTCCCCAGTACCCACATAAGCCAGATACGCAAGGTAGTGCATGCATCGGGAATTCATTTGCAGCAGCTAGGGGCCCTGGCGCACATATTCTCTCTCTCTCTGTGTCTGTCTGACTCTCTTCTCTCTGTCTCTGCTCACAAATTAACTAAATAAAAATATTAAAAAATCTTAATAAAGCAGTATTTTATTTGTGACTCTGGGGGTAAAACCTAGGGTCTTGCACATCCTAGGCAAGTACTCTAGCACACTTTTTTTTTTTTTTTTTTTTTGGAAACAGAGGTCACTAAGTAACCTAGGTTGGCCTTGAACCCATGATCCTCCTGTCTCTGCCTTCTGAGTATCTGGGATTACAGGCCTGCATCACCAGGCCCAGTTTGTAAAAAAAAAAAAAAAAAATCTTCATCTTCTTTTAAACCTTTATAAAATTATCCCTGATGCTTAAGCAAGTCTTATTTGCCAAATGTTTGAAGGAATACTTTCTTCCTTACACTGTGACATTTTGTTTTCAATCAATCTACACACTTGGCAAGAATAATAAAAATAATAGACCTCATGTTTGCAAGATATCTTATAATTTTGTAAAGCATACTAAATGTTGAGTACCATTCTGGGCTCCAGAGATATCGCAGTGAATGATATTGATGAGGGAAGATAATAAACTAATGAGGAAGGGATCTGCTGGGAGTGTTAAGTGCTATAGAGAGAAACAGAAACAAGAGGTACAGATAATGAATGGGAGACTGCTCTTTTCAGTCAGTTTGGCAAAATCAGCTGGATTATTGTTTCAATGAAAAAAGCAGGTGTGTCTAAAAATCCTGTGGCTCATGGACAAGCACCTTCTTTTACTGTTGAGACATTAATGACTAAAAATCTTCATGGAGGGATCATTTTGATAACTCAATACATGTCATCCAAGTTACAATATGCTAATTAACAATTTTAAAAACGCATGTAAAATTATGATGAGTCACAGTAATGTTTAAGTATTCTATACCTAGCACAGGCCCTTAGCCTTTCTGAGCCTCGGTGTTCTTATTAACATAATAGAGACAATTATAGGATCCAAGGACTCCCACCGTCCTCCTCCCAGCCCCCATCCCATCAGATTGCCGTTGAAATTCAGAAAGAAAATGATTGTGTTTGGGAATCTGTGGGTGAGGAGTATTTAGAATGCAGACATGACAAGGCCCCTGGCCCAGGTCCACTGGATATAGCCATAAACTTCCTATGCATTCTTCAGTCCTCATGACTACCCTGGCAGGTGTGTAATCAATACTTATTTCCATTTTCAAGATGGCACTGAGTCTCTGAAAGGGAGGCCACCTGCCCAGAGTCATATGCTGAGAACCCAGACATCCAGTTCTGGTAGCTGGGCTCAGCCACTTGCCAAGGGGCCCCTGAACCCTTCTGGCCTCAGTTACTCCTTCAGGAGGCTGAGAGCAGATCAGTTCTTTCCTGCCGTTCACCCCACACTTGGTGTTCTTATGGGGCTAGGGCTTCAGGTGAGACCTGAGGGTGCCTAGCTGATTAATGCCCAAGATTAAGGATAGTCCCTGGGTCCCCACCACACTCCCTATTGGATGCGCTATAAATACCTAGTGAACCAGAAGGCACAGACCTAATTAGCTGCTGATGAACTTCTTTGGGAAGAGGAGGGGGTAGGATTATGGAAGAAGCAGGGATGGGATACCTCAGTGGGTGAATGAGAGGAGAAGAGCGCTGAAGGGGAGTTTGTAAAGAAGCACTCTAAGGAAGCAGCTATTCTGCCTGGTAACAGGTGGACACATTTCCTGACTTCATACCCTGTTCCCGGGAGCCAGGTCATAGGTGGCCAGGAACTGATGTGGATGTCGTTTTTCCTTCTACCAATGCCCCTGGCTCTGTGCCACCTCAACGACGTTCATACCTTCTTTAAGCCCTGGACATCTGTCTGGTATGCTCTGGGTCTGAGGTCTCTGCGACTGAAACTGGGGCAGATACCTTCCTGGGGACCTTTGAAGTTCTAACCTCTCAGTCAACTACTGGCTCCATCCTTCTCCTTAAGGTTCATTGTTTCTGGAGGCCTTGTGCCTGGCTAGCCTGTTCAGACACATCACCGTCAGCAGCAGTCACTGTGGGCACCCCCGGGGTCTCCTAGCAGTCTCCCTGCCCCAGTGGCTGCTCTTCCTGTTGTCATCTATCACAACCATCAGTGGTGGCACGTCTGGGGAACCTGATAAGTGGCTCCCTAGAGAAAGCAGTCCTCCCCATGCCTCTAAACCCAAAGTGGAGGGAGGTGTGTAAATTCCCTTGTATATGGCATGAGCAACATGTGGGGGTGCCTCTGCCTGGAAGGGCAGAATTAGCCAAGGACAAAGAAGCCGAGTATCCCTTATGGTCAGTGAGCTTCTTTCAGCCTGGACCGGACAGCAGCACAGGGTGGGAGACTCGGTTTGAGGTTGTAGGTCTGGAGGAGGTACCTGAGAAAGGAAGAGGCCAAGGACACAGCCTCTCTTGGCAATGTCAGTCGGCCTTGGGTTCTGTGGTGGTTTGATTCAGGTGTCCCCCATAAGCTTAAGTGTTCTGAATGCTAGGTTCCCAGCTGATGGATATTTGGGAATTAATGCCTCCTGGAGGGAGTGTATTGTTGGGGGCCGGCTTATGGGCTTTATAGCCAGTTTCCCCATGCCAGTGTTTGGCACACCCTCCTGTTGCTGTGGTCCACCTTATGTTGACCAGGGGGTGATGTCCATCCTCTGCTCATGCCATCGTTTTCCCCTGCCATCGTGGAGCTTCCCCTCGAGCCTTTAAGCCAAAATAAATCTCTTTTTCCCAGAAGCTGCTCTTGGTTGGGTGATTTCTACCAGCAATGCTAACCAGACTGCAACAGGTTCAAAGGCCACTCTAGAGAGGCAAGGGGTGGACACCATGGCCCCGCCCCCAACTTCAGGGAAAGTCCCTCTGCTTCAGTATCTACCAGGCCTGGACATCCCAAAATAATGACACCCTATGGCCAAACAGTCCAGCACTGGATGTGTGTCAGGAACTCCAGAATAATCACATTCTTCAATGTTGCAGATTCATCTTCCTTATGTTGGGGAAACTGAGGCTCAGGGAAGTCCAAGTATATTGCCTAACATCATACAGAAAGGAAGTCAGGCAAGGCTGACTTATAGTTCCAGAGCCCCTGGACCGTCCGCTTACAACAGAATCCTGCCTACTTTTTAGAGACAGGAAGCTGAGGCACCCGGGTGGTAACGCCATTGGTTCCAGTAGGCAGCCCTGATGTTTGAGGGGGGAGTCCCAAGGGGCACCCTTTTGGCAGGGACCCATGGGATTGTTTGGATTAAGACTAAAGAACAAGCAAGCTCTTGCAACTCCTTCTCCTATCTGTCACCGTGCCCTCCCCTTTCCAGCCTGGGTCTGGCTGCCCATGCTGGCACCTGCGCAGTTGAGGAGGGGAGCCCTGGGTCCGCAGTACTCTCCAGGCCCCCAGACCGCAGACCCCCGAAGGGGAGCGAGCCAGTGCCGTGCGCGCACATGTCGGCTTGGGGGTGGGATGGACACTGCTCAGTCTGGGAAGGCGCCTGGGGACAGGCGGCGGCGTCCCTTGGCGCTGCGCAGTCAGTGGCGGCGCCGCCTGGGACTCAGCCTGGGGCTCCACGCATGGTAAGGGGCGCCCAGGAAAGTCGGCCTCGGTGGGAGGGAGGTGCGGCCGGGAAGCGCCTTCTCTCATCCTTGAGGCTGAGTTATGACAAGCCCAGCAGGCACCCAACCTGAACGAGGCCCAGGAGACCCACCCGTCGGAAGATCCAACTTCCTGGCTCTGGCGGTTGGGAAGAGGGCTCAGGCTCAAACTCTGCACAACCCCAGTCCCTTTTCTCTCTCACCCGGGCCAATAGTTTCCCCTCTCGGGTGGGCTGCTCAGCGATCTTCCAAACCGAAGCGCGGGGCCGGGGACGCAGTCTGGGGTTCCCACTTCGGGTGGATGCTCCTCCGGGACCCCCCTTTCCCCTCAGCCCCGGGTATGCGCCAACCCGGGTGGCCCTTCCGGGAGCCGGAGAGCTGGAGCCGGGTGCGCAGGAGTCCCGCGGTTCCACTCCGCTCCGAGCGCTCTGCGGTTCCGCTCCGGACCCCGCATCCGCCCGCTCGCCTGCAGCTCTCCCGCGCGCCTCCGGCCGTGTGCGTCCTCGGGGGCCTCGGCCCAGCGCGGGGGAAGGGGCCGGGACCCTCTCCGCCCTCCCCAGCGCCGCCCCCGGCCCCACGCCCCTTACTCGGCTTGGCTGCCGCGCTCCTCTCCGGGCGCCGCAGTGCCGGCTCCAGCTTCGGCTCCAGCTCGGGTTCCCGCTCCCGCTCCGGCTCCGGCTCCGGCTCGGGCTCCGGTTCCCGTTCGGATGCCGCGGCGCTCGGGCTGGGCTCCGGCGGCGTCGCGGGGGGCGCGCCGCTCCGCCTCGGCCTGAGCTGCGTGCAGGGGCGGGGCGCACAGGCGGGGCCCGGCGGGGCCGAGCTGACCCCGCGCCCGCGATCCCGGCAGCGGCGGCGGCAAGCGGCGGCGGAGGAGGACGAGGCGGCGGCCGAGGCTTCCCGGGATCCGACCCCGGCCCGGCCCTGCCCTGCCGCAGCCCCGCCCGGCCGCCCGTCGTCGTCCCCGCGCCGCCGCTCACGTCGCTGTCACCCGCTCCGGTGGCGCCGCGGCCCGGGTCATTTCTGAGACGGGGACGCGGGGGAGGTGGGAGCGCCGAGCCGCGCCCCTCTGCGCACTGCCGGCCCGACACCCACACGGCGGCAGGCGGGGCAGGGCGCCCAGGAGGCCCCGGAAAGCGCGGAGCCCGGCGCGCCAGCCACACGCGTGAAGGGGAGGACAGACAGACTGACACACACGTGCAGAGAAGGGAGGGTGACTATATGTCAAGGAAGGACAGCGGATAGGTTGGTTGGAGGCAAGAAAAGAGCTAAGGGCAGAACGGAGGGTGAAAGAGGGCGGGACGTAGCCTGGCTGGCCCTTGGGGATGGGCAGAGGTGCCATCAGGGCCTCCTGTTCGCAGTCATTCGCAGCAGGTGAATTCTGGTCTGGCAGAGGCCTCCCCTCCGAGCAATCAATCAGTAGGCCTGTTTCATTCCCCCTCACCCAGACCGTGCCCTCTCCTCTGGAACTCAGCACTGGCAAACCCAAGTCTGCCTTGGAGGATTTGTGGTTCTGGGGAGGAGCCCGGATTCCAGCTCCTGCTCTGCCTGCACCCCAACTTTGGGGCCTTGGACACATCCCAGCCACAGGCCTCTTTTCCACCCCCATCTAGGGGCTTTGGGCACATCCAGCCCTAGGTCTCTTTTTCTTCATTACTGTAGAGTTTCCCTTTATCGCACCCTTACTGTATTGGGGTGAAATCATTTTTTAATGTTTTTGTGGGAGCCCAGCGAGGGCTGCCACGTCTGGGCAGGGCCACAGAGAACAGAGTGGCACTTGGCAAATTTGTTGAGGGAGTTGATGAACTGTGTTATGCCAGCCCTCTCTAAACCCTCATTTTAATGAATGTTTTTGTTTATTTTATTTATTTGAGAACGACAGAGAGACAGAGAGATTGAGAGAAAGAAAGAGGATGAATGAGAGAGAGAATGGGCGTGCTAGGGTCTCCAGCCACTGCAGACGAACTCCAGACCCGTGCGCCCCTTTGTGCATCTGGCTAACGTGGGTCCTGGGGAATCGAGCCTCAAACCGGGATCCTTAGGCTTCACAGACAAGCGCTTAACCGCTAAGCCATCTCTCCAGCCCCAAACCCTTATTTTATTGATAAGGGAACTGAGGTCTGAAGAGTCAAGGGCATTCAAAAACTCTAACGCCTACCACTGACTAGAAAGTGGTTCTCAAAAATGAAACATGACAAAGAGCTGTTGATAATAACTATGGTCCATAACTATTGGGGAAGCAGAGGAGCCCCCCACCACCCCCTCCACCTTGAAGAAAGAACTGAGCTGGCCATGGGTCTGGCCTGGAATAAGCTCCTGGAGAAGACACACCACCTTCTATCTGAACTCTGTCAGGCTTCGCTTCAGATTTCATGGAGTCTGGGATGGTGGCAGGATTGGGGCCCCTCCCAGCTTTGTTTGGCCCTCTGCCTATCGGATGCCCTCACCCCTTCCAGCACCTAGCCTGGTACATCTCAGTTCTTCTGGGGCTGTGATGGGGAAGCTGAGAGGTGTAGGTGATGGGACCAGGATGAATGAAAACCTCCCTAAATCCTAAGACAAGGCACCTGGGTCCACCCAACCTCATGTATTTATTTAGTTTTTGGTGAACAGATGAACCAGGGAAAAGAAAGGACAGGACAGGGCCAGAGAGCTAGAGTTGGAGGTTAAGACTTCCAAGCTAAAGCTGTGTCCACTGCACAAAGAGTGACTTTGACTTCCCTGAGCAGACACACCAGGTTATCCATACCAGATGGGTATCGTAGTTGTCCCGTGCTTTTACCTGGAAGCCATACTCTTTGGCAAGACCCAATGTGTATGTGTTTTAGGGTAATGTGGCTCACTTTGAGTTAATTCCTATAGAAGCATGCAGGTCTAAAGAGTATAATCCCAGCACTCAGGAGGTAGAGGTAGGAGGATCACCGTGTGTCAGAGGCCAGCCTGGAATTACCGAGTTTCAGGTCAGTCAGTCTAGGTTAGAGTGAGAACCCACCTTGAAAAACAAAATGAAAACAAGAAAGAGTTCATTGCTCTCCATTCTCTGCCCATCCCAAAATCTTTTGAACATCACTCATTTGACAAATCCAGCTTGTTCTTAGAACTGGTTTCCAGTAACCTGGTGGTTCTGGATTTAGCTTCAGGGAATGGATTCCATCTCTGTCTGTCCACCCATTGACAAATACCTGGTAGAATAGGACACTTGGAGAATGCCAGAAAGGAGAAAGAAGAAAATTGAAATCAGCATAGTTGATTCCAGTTCTCTAACTCCGTGTCTTCACATGGAATGAGCTTGCTGACTGTAGCCCCTCTCTCTCCTCGCTGATCTCATACTTGGAGTGGCTGTCTAGCCTTTTACCAGAGATTCATACTGGATTTTCATTGCTGGGCATTTAGTTTGTATGCCTTTTTCATTTGCAGGTAACACTGCAGTGGCCATCCTCACAGGTCTGCTTGTGCATGTCCATGAATACCCTTAATGCAAGTGGGTGTGTCCATATAGTTTTTTAATTTTTTTTTTTTTTTTGGATTTTCAAGGTAGGGTCTCACTCTAGTTTAGGCTGACTTGGAATTCACTATGTAGTCTCAGGGTGGCCTTGAACTCACAATGATCCTCCTACCTCTGCCTACCGAGTGCTGGGATTAAAGGTGTGAGCCACCACACCTAGCTTAGTTTTTAAATTTTTTTGTTTATTTATCTGCGAGAAAAGGGGAGGGGGTGGAGAATGGGCACGCCAGGGCCTCCAGGCACTGCAAACAAACTCCAGACATATGCACTACCTTGTTCATCTGACTTATGTGGGTACTAGGGAATCAGACCGGGGTCCTTTGGCTTTGCAGGCAAACAGCTTAACCACTAAGCCATAACTCCAGCACTCCATATAGTTTTGAGGTATTTTAAATGGGTACACATTTGCAAGATGGGCACTTTCTGAGAATCAGGGAAACACAATGGTGTCTGCCCATCTGCCAGGCCAAAGGTCAAATAGGGGAGTTGGGAGGGGAAGACTTCAGGAATCTATGTGGTAATAGTGTGATTTGACCATGTTTCCAAAAGTCCATGCTTTGGAAATGTAATATCCCATGCATTAGTGTGAAGAGCTAGAACCTTTAAAAGGTGACTGTGCCCTTAAGAATGGATTAGTGGGGAGATGGCTCAGTTGTTAAAGGTACTTGCTTGCAAAGCCTGTTGGCTAAGTTCAATTCCCAACCACCCACGAATGCATTCATTTTCAGTAGTAGGAGACCTTGCCACCTCCCCAACACATGTAAGTAAATAACCAATTTTTTAAAAATTAAAAAAGAATGGATTAGTGTCTGTTGCAGTCCGGTTCGCATTGCTGGTAGAAATCACCCAACCAAGAGCAGCTTCTGGGAAAAAGAGATTTATTTTGGCTTACAGGCTTAAGGGGAAGCTCCACGATGGCAGGGGAAAACGATGGCATGAGCAGAGGGTGGACATCACCCCCTGGCCAACAGAAGGTGGACCACAGCAACAGGAGGGTGTGCCAAACACTGGCATGGGGAAACTGGCTATAAAGCCCTTAAGCCCGCCCCCAACAATATACTCCCTCCAGGAGGCATTAATTCCCAAATATGCATCAGCTGGGAAGCTAGCATTCACAACACCTACGTTTATGGGGGACACCTGAATCAAACCATCACAGTGTCATTAAGAGAGTTGCTATTGTTAGAGAAGAATTTCCTCCTTAGGAAAAAAATTGAGTTCAGAAGGGTTGGAGAGATGGCTTAGTAGTTATAGCACTTGTCTGTGAAGCCCAAGGACCCAGGTTCAATTCCCCAGGACCCATGTAAGCCAGATGTACAAGGTGGTACATGAGTTTGGAGTTCATTTTCAGCTGCTAGAGGCCTTGGTGCACCTATTCTCTCTCTTTGTCTCTCTTTGTCTCTCTCTCTCTCAAATAATAAATAAATAAAAATATTTTTAAAAAGAAAAGAAAAATTCCTTTTCTCTCTCTGTCACCAATGAGGTGTATGTGTGTGTGTGTGTGATGTGACATGTGATATATGCCCATATGTATGTAGAAGTACACACCTATGCACGTGTGTGTGGAGGCCAGAGAACATTGTGTGTCCTTACCACATATTTCCTTGAGATGGGGATCTCCGTCAACCTGGAGCTGCTGTCGGTCAGCAAGCCCTGGCCATTCTCTTGTCTTCACCTTGTGGCATTGAGGGTACAGGAGTAGACCTTCTCAGCTTTTTATGTGGGTTCTGGGGAATCTAAATTGGCATTCTCCTGCCTGTGAGGCACGCATGCTTAAGTGGCAAGTGCTTTTAACACTACCCAGCCTCCAACGGGTGCTTTTAACAAGTTATGATGAAGCTAGAAGGCCTTCCCCTTGGTCTTGGGCCTCTCAGCCTCCGGAGCCATAAACCAAATGATTTTTTGTTCATTGCAAATGACCAATCTTCTATATTCCGTTCAAGCAGTGCACAACAGACTGACAGGTGACTTGGTGTAACATCCTGAGAACTCCCAAGTGCTAGCTGGGGGACTTTCCATAGAATGGCAGTGTGCTTCATGACACCCTACTACTCACGGGGGAATCTTACAGAATATTTTGTGTTAGTTTGTGAAGAATGGGTCTATTATATTATTCATAACAGACCGAATCCATGTTGGACTGTGGAGGTGTTGGAGGGTCCTGCTGGCCTTGTTTATATTCTACCGCCCCATTACCTTCCTTCTCTTCATCACCACCTTGCCTCTGCCTCAGTGGTGGCTAACTTCTCAATATTGTTGCTAGGGTTTTGGTACAAAGGCTGGAGGGGACGGGGAAAACCTTTGGCATTGATGTCCTTCAGCAGAGGTAGTATGCGATGTCTTCTCAGCCATGAACTACATCATGAAGGACCTGATTATGTATGGCCTTTGCCTTGGGGTGAGAGCAGAGAGGCCAGAAAACCTCTCCTACCAGCTTGGTGAAGATGCGCCCTCTTTCCATCTGATTTTTGCTTGTGAGGCCTGGTGCCCGTTCAGGTGATGCTAGTGGGTGAGGAAGAGAGAGACTTTGGCTCATACCTGGTAGGAGGTGGAGGCACAGGGAGCAGGTCGTCCTGAAGACATGAACAGAGGCCTCTGTGGATGCAGAAGGGGGGAACCCAGGGAGGCTAAAGCACCAGTAATCCCCAAGGAAACTCCGGGAGCAAGGGAGCAGCCTTGATGTGCAGGTGGGATGGGGCAGTTTCTGTCTCCTGACACCTTGGTGTTTTTTGCAATTCTATTTCCGCTTTACAAAACCAGGAGATTGAGATCCTCATTGTTTAATGACGTCCCAGATATGCATAGCTGATTAAGTGGTACCAAGTAAGAACAGGAAATTTTAAAAATAGGCCAAAAGATGTCCTGGTGTCCTTTCAATTGAGTGTTGTCATCAGTTTCTATGCGAGTTTGTTCCTGCCATTATTATTGTTCTGTAAATTCTAGGAAACCAGTAATGGTGCAAACTTTTTTTTTTTTTTTATCTGCTGAGAGGCAAATGGAGTTGTCAGGTGATGTCAATTGATTTTGGGGGTGGAGTGCTGAGCTGCTGCTGTACATGAATTTATGCTGTTTGTAGTCTCCATCAGATAGTACACGGCATCTTGGTTAAAAATTAATTGGGGTGTTGACATGTCGAAGGTGATGGGGTTCTCTTATGACATTTTCATATGTACACATCGTTGTGCCTTGCTTATACTCACCCTCATCTCCCTCCATTGTTTTCCCTCCCCTTCCACTGTCCCTCTTCTTAACCCCAATAGTCCCCCTGCTGCTTCATTGTCACACACACACACACATACACACACACACACACACACACACACACACACACATATATTATATACACATGAATATATGTATTCACATGTATACAAATGAATATATATCATATGAACTCACTTGTTAGAGAAAATATACAATGTGTATGTTTTTCGGCAGCTTTGTTTCTTTTGGAAGGCAATGCTATATGAATAAGCAATAGTACAAAAAAACATCTATATACATCCATATGTATGTATACTTAAATCTAGGCTCTGTAGATGGGAGAGAACAGCACATAATTGTTAATGGTTTTGTCACTAGTAAGTGAAATGAAATAAAAATCTTAAACGTGTGTTCTTTCTATATTTGGATGACATTCATGATTTTATCCTTTGAAAGTTTATCCTAGTAAGCTTGGTATTTTGTCCAGATGGGTCTGTCGTATGCCAGAGATTTGTCTTTTATTTCAGGTACTCTGGTCTTGGATTCTTAGATGAGTGAAACTGATATGGGCTGGGTCAGTCCTAGAGGGCTTTCTGCAAGAGCAGACATTGAGGGCTGTATAGAATTTATACAGTGATAACCAAAGATGGACTGAGTAACACAGACAAGGCTCAAAAATGAGAAGGAGTGGCTGGAGAGATGATTTAGTGGTCAAGGCGCTTGTCACTAGGCCACATACACAAAGCTGAGGCAGGCACAAGGTCGAACATGCCCACTAGGTGGCCCAACTGCCTGGAGTTCAATTTCAGTAGCTGAGGCCCTTGTGTGCCAATTATCTCTCTGTCTTTCTCTGCCTCTTTCTCTCTCTGTCTTGCTCTCTTAAAATAAAAATAGGCTGGGCGTGGTGGCGCATGCCTTTAATCCCAGCACTCGGGAGGCAGAGGTAGGAGGATCACTGTGAGTTCGAGGCCACCCTGAGACTACATAGAGAATTCCAGGTCAGCCTGAGCTAAAGTGAGACCCTACCTCGTAAAACCAAAATAAATAAATAAATAAATAAATAAATAAAAATAAAAAAATAAAAAAACGAGCTGGCTGGAGAGATGGTTACGGCACTTTCTGTGAAGACTAAGGACCTAGGTTTGATGCCTCAGTACCCATGTAAGACAGATGCAAAAGGTGGAGTTTGTTTGCAGTGGCTAGAGGCAATGGTGGCCTATTCTCTCCCATAAATAAATATGTAAAATGAAAAATATTTTTTTAAATGAGAGAAATCTGGGTGTGATGGCACATGCCTTTAATCCCAGCACTTGGGAGGCAGAGGTAGGAGGATCACCATGAGTTCAAGGTCAGCCTGAGCTCGAGTGAGACCCTATCTCAAAGAGAGAGAGAGAGAGAGAGAGAGAGAGAGAGAGAGAGAGAGAGAGAGAGGGAGAGAGAGAGAGGGAAATGCAGATGAAACTATTTCACAGGAATGCTGTCGGGATGGACCAAAATAATACATGCAGAGTGCCTAGTACAGTTCCTGACACACAGTGAGGTTTTGATAATGCTGCCTACAAGTGTTGAGTGCTCCTTGCATAAGTGTATAGAAAAACATTTTTTTCTTACAGCTTTTATATTTGTTTTTGGTTTCTTTGGCCCCAGGACTGAGATACTTTGAGTTACAAAAAAAGATTTTACTGTTTAAAATAATGTCAGCTGCCAGACAGTTTTCAGAGTCTGCCTTTGAGTCTAATTTAAAAGCTTAGAAAAATAATATTGGCATCTCCTGAACTCAGATACTAACAGGACTTATGAAGAGTGTTTGTTAACTCAGATGAGCCAGGCATGGTGGTGCACACCTTTAATCCCAGCACTCAGGAGGCGGAGGTAGGAGGATCACCGTGAGTTCGAGGCTACCCTGAGACTACATAGTGAATTCCAGGTCAGCCTGGACTAGAGTGATGCCCTACCTTGAAAAACCAAAAAGACTATGTGAAGCCCATGATCCTTTTTTGCCCTGAACAAGAATGGTTAGGCCTACTATCCATGGGAGACATGACAGAATACATCAACAAAATGACTGGATGTTGGCTAGCAGAAACAGTGTAGAGAACTCACAGACAGAACTGAGTGTAGGAAGCCAGAAGTGGGGAGGGAAATCTATGGGGTCAGGATTCTGGACAGAGTTTCTGCTGGGGGCAGTGTGGTGACAAGTGTGGGTTTCAGATGGATGGCAATGCTGTTTCCTGCCCTGAGTGTTGGGCACACTAGTATATGTTTTCCTTCCTTCCTTCCTTCCTTCCTTCCTTCCTTCCTTCCTTCCTTCCTTCCTTCCTTCCTTCCCTTCCCTTCCCTTCCCTTCCCTTCCCTTCCCTTCCCTTCCCTTCCCTTCCCTTCCCTTCCCTTCCCTTCCCTTTCCTTCCCTTCCCTTCCTTTCCTTTTCCTTCCTTTCTTTTTATGTGTGTGGTGTACATGTGTATGCACATTTGTATGAGTGTGGGTACATGCATGCATGTGGAGGCCGGAGGACAACTTTGAGTTTATCACTAGGTAGTCCAGGGCCTCTCATTGGCCCGGAGCTCACTGCTTAGACTAGAGTGACTGGCCATCGAACTCCAGGGATCCTCCTGTCCCCAAGTCTCCAGTGCTGGGTTACAGGTGGGAGCACCATGCCTGGCATTCGTGTGTGTACTGAGAACTGAACTTGGGTCGTCATACTTCCAAGGCAAGCACTTTATTGGCTGAGTTACCTCCAAACCCCTACTACTATATTTTCTTTGTGAATATTATCTGAATAGCATACCCAGGTGCATTTTAATATACACATGCCATACTTTAATAGCAATAATAATGATCCAGCTTTATGTAAGTGCCCTGCTGAAACAATCGAGTTGGGCTCTCAGTTTGAAGATGAGGGAGGAGACAGGATTCTAAAGAAAGGGCAGAGGAAAAAGAACTAATATTTATTCTATCTGTGGTGGAATTTTCTTCCCAGAAATGGTACCATTTCTTCTGAACAACAGTTTTCCTTATCTTTTTACTTACTTGAGAATACCTCTTGGATATTGTGGATCTTGCCACACAGTGTTTCCTCTGTACCTGCCCTTATTCAGTCAATTCATTTCTGGCAAGTGTGGTTTGTTTGTACCTGACTGTGTCATTCTGGGCCTTTTCTTTCCTTTTCCTATTTCACTCACTTATTTTTCAAAATTATGTTTCCTTTGCCATGATTCACTCCCTGATATTAAAAAGTGAAGTGTGTACACATTGCTTTGGACCATATGACTCGCATGTTAGAGAAAACACTACACAACACGTGTGCCGTTCAGTGGCTTTGATTCTCTTGGAAAGAGGTGGTATATGAAGATACAATAGTACAGAAAACACCTAGAGAAAAACTTGTGTGTGTGTGTGTGTGTGTGTCAGACATTTTGTGATAATTCAAATGATAAATAGGAAAGGGTCATGTTGAGGCAGAAGTTGGCACTCAGAAGGTGCCCAGTGCCATTGGGTGCCATTGATTAGTTCAAGAAAACACTGAGATGTTCTGTGAGCTCAAGAGCACTGGCGGTGGAACCAGTAGACTAAGTTCAAACCCCACCTGCCATTTAGCCACTTCATGTCCTGGAAAAAACCATTTTTCCTTTCAGAACCCAAGTGCAACAGAGGGGATTTTCCGTACACTGCCTGGGACCTGGGTCTTCTCTGTGGCTTCTGTAGCCTGTGGCCCCTCTGCCAAAGTGGCCAGCTTGGGGTGTTTGCTCTGCCTCTCCTTTCTTTGCTGATCCTTGTCTCCAGATCTCCTAGTGACCCTTGGTAACTTAAATGAGTCTCTTGTCACTTGCACACATCCCTAATACTCAGCACAGGGAATCCCAGAACCCAACACCACTGGAGGGTGGAGGTGGGGAGCTGCCTATCTAACAGGCCTTCAAGATGACTGTCCAAGCCTGTCTGCCATCACTTTCCTCTTTCATTGTCATAGTAACTGTGCATGTTTGTTGGGCTGCCATGTAATGTTTTTGAGCTCCCCATGATGAACTTGAAAGACTTCAGTGAGGAGTTACTGCCCAGAAGAACATATCCCCTTAATGTGTGTGGGATGCATGAATATAATTCTATCCTGGCCAGAGCAGCTGAACTTCTGCAGGTGGGGAGAGGCTGGGCTGCCAGGTGGGCAGTAGAGGCTGTGACTCTGGCCCAGTGGCTAGAAACTATTTCCTCAGTATCTCTATGTGGACAATCACCATGGTTTTTTATTTATCTATTTATTTGAGAGAGGGAGAGAGGAAGAGAGAGAGAGAGAGAGAGAGAGAGAGAGAGAGAGAGAGAGAGAGAGAGAGGAGAGAGAATGGGCACACCAGGGCCTTTAGCCACTGCAAACGAACTCCAGATGCATGCAGCACGTTGTGCATTTGGCTTATGTGGGTCCTGGGGAATTGAACCTGGATACTTTGGTTTTGCAGGCAAGCACTTTAATTGCTAAGTCATCTCTACAGCCCTCCTTGGTCTTTTTAAAAATGTCACACACCTATTATTATAAAGCAGGCATAAGTCAAGCCTGGTGGTATGTGCTTGTAACCCCAGTTATTCAGGAGGTTGAGGCAAGTTTGAGGCTTGCCTGAATCACAGAGTGACTTCAAGGCTACCCTGCATCAAAATTTTGGAAAAGACAGATAGGGAGTGGTGGTTGCTGGGATATAGCTCAGTGGTAGAGTCTCCTAGTATGTGCAAAGCCCTGGGTTCAATCCCCAGTAAAACACACACACAGAGCAGGGCACAGACTGGCCTCCATATAACCCCTTCCTATGACTTGGATTCTTTATTATTATTATTGTTAGTATATTATAATAATTATTAACTTATTTATTTGACAGAGAGGAGAGAAAGAGAGAGACGGGGGTGGGGGGGAAGAGGGAGGGAGAATGGGTGTGCAGAGCCTCAAACCACTGCAAATGAACATGTGCTACCTTGTGCATCTGACTTACATGGGTCCTGGGGAATGGAACCTGAGTCCTTTGGCTTTGCAGGCAAGTGCCTTAACTGCTAAGCCATCTCTCCAGCTCTGACTAGGATTCTTGAAGGAAGGACACCTCAGGAGTTTCCTTTCTTCTGGCTTCACATTTATGGAAGCTCTTCAGGAGTTCCCATAACTGCAGGAGAGAGTCCATACAGACCCAGTCTTTGCTGATCAGGGCCTGTCTATCTCTTTGTTTTCTCTCTCAGCCACTGTCCATCTTAACTCTGCATTCTGGGCACCTTGGACATCTAAATGCCTCCTCTTTGGAGACTTCTCTGGTCTCATTTTCTTTCCGTAGACTGAACAAATAGCTCTTCTGACTGGGGTCCTTAACATGTGAAGTTTTCTTGTGTGTGTGCACACTTGCTTCCAGTCATACTTGCGAAGGGCAGTAACAGCCTGGTTCAATACTGGGTCTTCATCTTGGTGTCTGGCTCGGGGTTTAACAAACATGTGCTGTCCTTATAGAAGTGGGTCAGGATAGCAGTGATGGTTCTGGGTCAGGGGCTGCCTGCTAGGGGTCCTCAGAGGGTCAGGCCTGTTTGCCCTTGCACTAACTCAGCTCTAACCTGCCCCCTCCTGGTCTTTTCCCTCTCCTCGCTATTTGTCACATCAATAGAAAAACTTCTCTTCCTTCCATTTGAGGCGTCTCTATTAAGAACTGCAGGTTCCTTGAGAGAACAATATGAATGATCGGGAAATAAAGGTGCTACATTCGCAGACAATGAGCAAATCCAGGTTTGGGGATGATGACATCATCCTTACCAGAATGTTGCTGGCTACAATGAAGACTTAAAAGACCAAAAAACCCTCCTTTTATTTTTATTTTAATAATTTTTGTTTTTTCATTTTTTTCAGTTTATTTGTAAGGAGAGAGAGAGAGATAAAATGGACACACCAGGGCCTCCAGCCAGCCACCCACTGCAAATGAACTCCAGATTAATGTGCCACTTTGTGCATCTGGCTTTACGTACGTACTGAGGAATCGAACTCAGGCTGCTAGGCATTGCAGGCACATGCATGCCTTAACAACTGAGCTATCTCTCCAACCCGTGTTTTTTTTTTTTTTTTTTGGTAGGGTCTCACTCTAGGCCAGGCTGACATGGAACTCACTCTGTAGTCCAGGTTGGCCTCAAACTCATAACAATCCTCCCTCTACCTCCCAACTGCTGGAATTAAAGGTGTGTGCCACCACACCCAGCTTTAATAATTTTAGACTTGTAGAAAAGTCACAAAACAGTATAGTGTTCATGTCCACCCTTCACCCAACTTCCCCCAATATCAAAAATTTATATGACTACCATGCAATGGACAAACCCTGGAAATTAGCATGCTATTGGATGCAAATCTTGCCAAGTTTTCTCTAATGTTCTTTCTGTTCCAGAATCCAGTTCAGAGTTCTACATTGTTCACAGCTACTGTGTGTCCTCAGGCTTTTGATGTTTGTGACCATGGTGGTTTGAATCACATGCTGCCCATAAACTCATGTGCTCTGAATGCTTGGTCCCTAGTTGGTAGTCATTTGGGAGGTGGAGTGCTGGAGAGATGGCTTAGCAGTTAAGACAATTGCCTGCAAAGCCAAAGGACGCAGGTTCCATTCCCCAGGACCCACGTAAGCCAGATGCACAAGGTAGTGGATGCATTTGCAGTTCACTTGCAGCAGTTGAAGCCCTGGGGTGCCTGTTCTCTTTCCGCCTTCCTTTCTCTCTGAAATAAATAAATAAATAAAGCTAAAATATAAAATTTTGGAGTTGGAGCTTTGCTGGAGGAGGTGTGATATTGATGTTGGGCCTACGAGTGTTAAAGCCAGGTCTCACCTTGCTAGAGGTTGGCTCACTATTCCCTCCTGTGAATAGTGGTAGCTCACCTGGAACTATGGGAACATAACAAATGCAGGAAAGGATGGTCATTGGATTTGCAATGCAGTTTGTCTTTTGGAAATGGTCACTGAGAAATTTGAACCTTGCCTGTTGGAGTCCCTATGTAGGGGCCCAGTGGAACCATGAGGATGAACTGTGGGTTGCAGTGGAGACCTGAGGATTTTTTTTTTTTTTTTCCGAGGTAGGGTTTCTCTGTAGCCCAGGCTGACCTGGAATTCACTATGTAGTCTCAGGGTGGTCTTGAACTCATAGTGATCTTCCTACCTCTGCCTCCTGAGGACTGGGACTTTATTGAGGTGTCAGGACTGTGGGACAGCTGCCAAGGAGAACTGCTAGTTGGGGATGGATTGTTCCCTGGGCTGTGGGCGGACAACCCCAGAGACTCCACTGTGGGTCTCAGGCAGACGTGAAACTTCAAGATTTGATGTTTGTTTTAGATCTTGCATGGGTTCAATCTTTCCTTGCAATGCCATCTTTTGTAGTGTTGATGTTTACTCTGTCATTATGTGTGTTTTTGTTTTACAGGCTTACAGTTAAGAAACCTTGGACTATGGGGACGTTTTAACAGTTTTGGAATGATAAAATCTATGGAGACTTTTAACATTGGATTGAAGGGCTGGAGTGATGGCTTAGCACTTAAGGTGTTTGCCTGCAAAGCCAAAGGACCCAGGTTCGATTCCCCAGGACCCACATTAGCCAGCTGCACAAGGGACACATGCATCAGGAGTTCACTTACAGTGGCTGGAGAACCTGATGTGCCCATTCTCTCTCTCCCTCTTTCTCTGTCAAATAAACAAAATAAAATATTTTTTAAAAATTGGATTGAATGCACTGCATTTTACGTCATGATTGGTCATCAGTTAATGGGGTTCAGGGGAGAATTGTGGTGGTATAAATCAGATTTCCCTCATATACTCATGTACTTTGAATGTTTGGTTGCCAGCTGGTGGCAGTTTAATTTGGGAGGTGGAACCTTGCTGGGGGAGGTGTGCTTTGGGGCCAGCTTAGGGGTGTTCTAGCCATGTCCTCCTTGCAGAGTTTGGCTCACTTTCCTGCTACTGTTTCCCACTTGCTGTGGCGGTGGTTTCTGCTGCTGCCATGCTTTCCTTGCCATCATGGGGCTTGTCCTCATGCGGGGCTCCTTCCCGCTCAGGTAGGTAGTGCCGAGGGAAGGACCAGGCCTGCTGGTTCCTCCCTAGGGGTTGAGGGGGTGATGAATGTCCGATGACTCAGAAACCTCTCCTGGCCACCAGAGAAAAACCACACTGAGTCAAGAGTCTTTTCAATACAGAAACTCGCAGAAACAACTTGCTTTATTACTGTGAGCAGTTGCCTATATAATGTTAGGGACGAAGGAGGGGATTTTAGGACGGGAGGAGAGGTAAGGGCCAATAGTAAACTGTAACTATTGAAATGGTAATTACAACTGCCTTGTGGAGGTGGCAGTCCAGAAGCCATTAGGCTTCTTGCTGAGTCCTAGCTGGCCAGAGACAGGTCGCCAAACTTCAGCTAGACTCAGGAAGTTCCACTGGGCCTCACGCCTGGGCCTTTCAGAGCCCAACACCCTCAAGCCTGTAAGCCAAATTCAAACCTCTCTTCCCACCAGCTGCTTTTGGCCCAGTACTTTGTCCCAGCAAGGAGAAGGTAAGTACAATGACAATTCCTGCTTCTTTCTTTGATGTCATGGTCTGGACTCCTCCCATGAGTATCCATCAGTTTCACAGAAGCTATTTATTTATTTTTCCAATTTCTGGTTGGCTTACAGATGATTAAAGATTCTGAGAAATTGTCCTTCAAGCAAGCTGTGTATAAGAGCTTCTTTTTCTGCTCTCATTCTCCTAACTTCCCCTGAGAATTTCTAGAACAGGAGTCAGAGAGAAACACATTAGAAGAGGTGGTTCTTGACCTTCGGCATTTGTTTCCAGTATAGCAAAACTTCTGGCCACATCTGCAGTCAGTTTGATGCAATTAGCTATGCACAATGACGTTGCTCTAGATGTGGTTTTCTTCTTTACTCCACTTCCTGGTCTACACATCTTTCTCCACTCCTCTGGACTCCTGCCTGTCCCCTTTGGTAACAGAATGGCCTGATCAGCTAGTTTCAACGTGCTTCCCAGGAATTGTGGGTTCTAAGACATCTCTTGGGTCTGTTAGGGAGGTGAATGATAGCTTTTGTGGAGTGGGACCTTTTGCTGAATCAGACAGCTCTGAGGCACTGGTTGATGGGGTCATGTGGCTCACATGGTTCCCGGGGAAGGAAGTCATCCTTGGTGACAAAGTGTCAGTCAATACAGTCTTTTTCCAGAACCACACTTGGGCTCTTTTGAGGGATGATGGTGGAACATGTAGAACATATTCTGGCAAATCGTTTTTTTATACCTGGGCTTGGATATGTCTGGATTCTTCCCTGAGCATCTATTTTTTAATATTTTATATTAATTTTTTTCTTTATTTGACAGAGAAAGAGGGAGGGGAGAGAGAGAGAGTGAGAATGGGTGCGCCAGAGCCTCCAGCCACTGCAAACGAACTCCAGATGCATGCGCCCCCTTGTGCAGCTGGGTAACGTGGGTCCTGGGGAATCAAACATGGGTCCTTTGGCTTTGTTGGCAAATGCCTTAACTGCTAAGCCATCCCTCCAGCCTATAATTTTTTTTTAGTTTTATTTATTGATTTATTTGAGAGAAGAGAGAGAGAGAGAGAGGGAGAGAGAAAGGAAATGGGCACACTAGGGCCTCCAGCCACTGTAATCAAACTCTAGATGCATGCGTCACCTTGTGTGTTTGGCTTACATGGGTACTGAGGAATTGAACCTAGGCCCTTAGGCTTCAAAGGCAAGTGCCTTAACCACTAAGCCACCTCTCCAGCCTCATCAATTATTCTTTTACTTTTCCATTTATTTGACCAGAGTAAGTCCTCCTACTTGGCTGTTGTTGTATCTCTTGCAGTTGTTAACTCATAGGGATGGGGACTCAGAGATGAATCTGGAGTAGGCTGTACCCTCAGCATGCATAGACCATTAAAGATTCCAATGCTATGTGGTTAAAGGCTCTGTTGGAGGAGTTTGTGGGAATGGCAAGAGGTGTGAATCAGTTTTTTTTTTTTTTTTTAGTTTTAATTTTAACTTTTTATTATTGACAACTTCCATAATTATAGTCAATAAACCATGATAATTTCCAACCCCCTCACTTTCCCCTTCACAACTCCATTCTCAATCATATCTCCTCCCCCTTTCAATCAGTCTCTCTTTTATTTTGATGTCACTTTCCCTCCTCTTATGATGGTCTTGTGTAGGTAGTGTCAGGCACTGTGAGTCATGGCTATCCAGGCCATTTTGTGTCTGGGAGAGTGTATTGTAAGGAGTCCTACCCTTCCTTTGGCTCTTACATTCTTTGGCTACCTCTTCCACAATGGACCCTGAGCCTTGGAAGGTATGATAGAGATGTTTCAGTACTGAGCACTCTTCTGTCACTTCTTCTCAGCACTATGGTGCTGTTTTCTTTTTAAAAATATTTTATTTTTATTTATTTATTTGAGAGAGAGATACAGAAATAGGCAGGGACAGAGAGAGAGAGAAGGGGCACTCCAGGGCCTTTAGCCACTGTTAATGAACTCCAGATGTGTGTGCCCCCTTGCGCATCTGGCTTACATGAGTCCTGGGGACTAGAACCTGGGCCCTTTGGCTTTGCAGGCAAGTGCTTTAATCACTAAGCCATCTCTCCAGTCCTCTTTCTTTTTTAAATTTTATTTATTTGAGAGAGAGACAGAGACAGAGAGAGAGAGAGAGAGACAGAGGGAGAGAGAATGGGTGTGCCAGCCTTCAGCCACTGTAAACAAACTCCAGATGCATGTGCCACCTTGTGCATCTGGCTTACATGGGTCCTGGAAAATTGAACCTGGATCCTTTGGCTTTGCATGCAAATGCCTTAACTGCTAAACCATCTCTCCAGCCCTTTAGTGCCTTTTGAGTCATCCCAGAGGTCACTGCCATCTGAAAAGTGAAGTTTCTCTAACCAAAAGTGAGAGTAGCATTAATATATGGGTGTGGACATTAAGAAAGATGCTTACTAAGCAGTTTGGTGAGCATAATATATGCATTTAGCCAGACACCAGCAGGTGTTACGACCCTAGGGCTCATGACTTCCCCTGTCATAGGATTTCAGTATCAGGCATGTATTCCCTCCCATGGAGCAGGCCTCCATGTTCCAGTTCAAGTATAGAGTGGTTGTTTTCCCCCATAACAGACATACCACTATTGCACCCATTGGTTCATTTGGCCTGGCTGGCCAAACTTAAGGCTTGCAGTGTCCATTGATGAATTTTTTCTCTTCCATGGAATTGCATTCAACATAACTTTTTCCAGGTTTCTATCAGCTGGTCCACAGAGAAGATTTTTAGAAAATATTTTTATTTATTTATTTATTTATTTCACAGATAAAGAGGGAGAGAGTGTAAGAGAGAGAGAGAGAGAAAGAGAAAGAGAGAGAGAGAGAGAGAAAGAATGGGCATGCCTAGGGCCTCCATTCACTGCAAACAAACTCCAGACACGTGTGCCCCTTTGTGCATCTGGCTAATGTGGGTCCTGGGGAATTGAACCTGAGTCCTTTGGCTTTGCAGTCAAACACCTTAACTACTAAGCCATCCTTCCAGCCCCAGAGATGGTTTTAAGCTCAGCTCCAGCAAGATTTCTCAGTGACCTTACAGCTCAAGCATGTGGAGTCTTCAGCAATAGGTTCTTACTATCTATTCCTAGTGGGAAACCAAGAGCCTTAGCAATGGCCTGTAATGTTTTGGGGGCATCAGGGACATCCCTGGCCAACAACTCACTGGAAGGTATCCCATCCCTGGCACTGAAAATTTCTAGTAACAATCTATGGCTTCTGGAAGTGCCATTTAAAAGGAAGTAGATTCCCAACCATAAATAAATAAAAAAGCCTGAGCTGTTGGGGTGAGTCAGTTCTAACAGGGTGTTTAGTGGGTACAGGTGTGGTGCTTTGATTCCAGTTTCCTCCATAAATTTAGATGTTCTGAATGCTAGGACTCCAGCTGATGGCAATTCGGAAATTAAAACTTCCTAGTGGTAGTTTATTGTTGGGGGCAGGCTTATGGGTGTTATAACCAGCTTCCTTTTGCCAGTGTTTGGCACACTCTCCTGTTGCTGTGTGCACTTGATGTTGGCCAGGGTGTGATGTCCACCCTCTCTGCTCATGCCATCATTTTCCCCTGACATCATGGAGCTTCCCCTCGAGTCTGTAAGCCAAAATAAACTCTTTTGGCCACAAGCTGATCTTTGTAGGGTGTTTTCTACCAGCAATGTGAACCTGACTGCAATGACAGGTGATGGTAAAAGATTTATAGGAACAAGGAAAATAGGGAGCTGACACTGTAGGTAGGGGAAACATGCAATGGCTTGGAGTGCTAGAGGAATTCAAAGCTCACCATTGTTCACACTCCCTCACCAATTCTCTGTGACTTGCTTTGGGACAGGTGCTGTGATGGGCATAAGGGCCACCTAAATGAGGTAGACCGGGCCCTGCCTAATGGTTTTTAAGTCAGGTCAGGGCTGTAGACAATTATTATGAAAGCAGAAATACAGACCCAGGGCTTGAAGGATGAACAGGGGAGGCTCCATAGAGGGGTGTGTGTGTTACACATGGGGTGTGTACATGTGTGCTTGTAGGCATGCAGAGGCCAGAGGGAATGTTGGGTGTTCTTCCTCTGTGTATTTCCTTGAGACAGAGGCCCTCTGTCTAAACATGGAGCTGCAGCTTTTGTGAGTCCAAGTGATTCTCCAGTCTCAGCTCCCCACAGAATTGGGGTTACAGACACATGTGACCACACTCAGCTGCTTACATTGGTCCTGGGAAATCGAATTCAGGTGGTCTCAGGCCCTCATTCTTGGACAAGAGCTCCTTCTGAGCCATCTCCCAAGCCATTTGTTTTTGGGGAGAGAGTCTTACTCTAGCCTAGGCTGGCCTTGAACTCAAGATCCTTCTATCTCAGCCTCACAAATATAGAGATTACAGGCATGCACTACCACACCCAGCTTGTAGAAGAGAGCTTTCAGGTTTGACTGAGCAGTCTTGACTTGTGCAAATGAAGAAGAGGGATGGTCACTCTGTACAGGCAGAATAGCACGTGCAAACACTCACAGGTCACTTGTACCTTCATTTTACTAGGTTCATCAGTTCCATTAATGTATACCAAATGCCATTAGAGTGCTGTCCTAGCACAGAAGTTACAAAGTGAGTAATTATGGTGTGTACCGTCTGTGGTAGTTTGACTGGCTATCCCCCAATAGATTCAGTTCCATTAAAGCTTCTTGGATTTCCAGCTGCCTGGCTACAAGAGGGTCACTGTGGGTGGATCTTGGGGTCCAGACCTAAGGTGTGTTTGAGGGCAGATCTGTAAATTCAGCCTAAAGGGATGCAGAGTGTTTGAGCTCTGCCTGGAGTTCCTAAATGTGCTCGCTTATGGTGCTGGTGGGTGCTTCTTTCTCTGTGTGGACCCGTGAAAGGGGGCCATCTTCTTCTGCCATTATGGAGCTCCCCCTGGATCTGTAAGCTTCAAATAAATCCCATTCTTCCCATAAACTGTGACTGGTTTGGAGGTTCATCCAAGCAACATAAAGCTGACTGCTACACCATCTATTGGAGTGTTTTTTTAAAAAAATAATATTTTATTTATTTATTTGCCAGCAGAGGAAGATAGAGAGAAGAGACACAGACAAAGTGGGCATGCCAGGGCCTCCATTTGCTGCAAATGAGTTGCAGATGCATGCACCACTTTGTGCATTTGGCTTTTTGTGAGTACTGGGGAATTAAACCCAGGTCATTAGGCTTTTCAGACAAGCACCTTAATGGTTAAGCTACCTCTCTAATTGAATGTCTTTATCACCCACCGTATGCTGTGTTCTAGTGACAAACAATGGCCAGATTTCAGTGAATTTTTTAAAACTCATGTTAGATGTAGAGCAGAGAGGTGATACAACTATGTGTTAATTAGTAAAGTTACTGCTACTAAATGCCACATATCTTTTTTTGTTTATTTTTATTTACGTATTTGAAAGTGACAGAGAAAGAGGCAGATAGGAGAGAATGGGTGCTCCAGGGCCTCCAGCCACTGGAAACGAGCTCCAGACACGAGTGTCCCCTTGTGCATCTGGCTAACGTGGGTCCTGGGGAATCGAGCTTCAAACCGGGGTCCTTCGGCTTCACAGGCAAGCGTTTAACAGCTAAGCCATCTCTCCAGCCCACCACATATCTTTTTTAAAAATATTTTTTGTTAATTTTTATTTATTTATTTGAGAGTAACAGAGAGAGAGGGAGAGAAAGAGACAGATAGAGAGGGAATGGGTGCACCAGGGCCTCCAGCCACTGCGAACAAACTCCAGACGCATGCGCCCCCTTGTGCATCTGGCTAACGTGGGTCCTGGGGAATTGAGCCTCAAACTGGGGTCCGTAGGCTTCACAGGCAAGCGCTTAACTGCTAGGCCATCTCTGCAGCCCCGACCACATATCTTCTATGACAAAGTTAGCCATAATCTCAAGATGGCCACCAGTGCATCAGGGATACATAATCCCTTTGCAGAAAATGGTAGCAAAGGAGTATAATGCATGCAAGATCTAACTTTCAAATTGGAAGAATATTTCAGTGGCAACAAAATGGTGGGATGGGGTTGGACTAGAGAGGAAAAAGAATTGTCAAATATGGAAGCTTGGAAATGGTTTTAGCATGTCCTTTAAAGTTCATGTGCTGGAAGGTTGATCCCCAGTGTGGAACCTTTTTAGAGACGTGGAGTGTAATGGGAAATGATTAAGTTATTGCAAGTATCACCCTCACAAGTGATTACTGTCTTGAGGGATCTTTCTAGTTCTCAGGAGAGAAGTCTTTTATAAAGGGAGATTGCCCTGTGCACTTGGCATGCAGTCATTTCCCATTCTGCCTTTTTCTTTTTTTTTTTTTTTTGTCATTTTGTGACACAATTGGGCCAAACACAGAAGCCCATTAATTTTGGATGTGCAGTCTCTTAAACCCATAAACAAACATAAAACTCTTCATTATATGTGACTCACTCTTGGGTATTGTGTTATAGCAACAGAAAATAGACCAATACATCATAGAGAAGACAATGAAGTGGGCCAAAATTAAAACTGAATCAGTAGAGAAGGTGAGGAATAGAATCAAGGAAGTTTGGCAGACTAATTTTCAATAGATATTTTATACAGAATAGATAAATGAATGAGTATGCATGAACTTTGTGTACCGATCAAGTGACCAATAAATTGATCACTTAGAAGCTGAGACTGATCTTGAGCAAATCTCTCTACTCTTTTACAATTTTTGTAGATTATTTAAAAAGTTTGACGTGTAACTTGTGACATTCATCTTTCTCGGAGCCCAGTTCTATGATTTTGAAAAATGCACAGTTGTATAACTTCAATCACAGTTAAGATATTGAACAACTCTATCATCTCCAAAATCTCTCATTCAGCCTCAAGCCTTCCTCCAGCTCCTCAAAATGCTGACCTGGTGTCTGTGACTATGGTTTTGCCCTTCTAAGATGTTTTGTAAATGGAATCACACAGTATGTGGGCTTTCAAGTCTATGTTCTTTCACATAGCATGATGCTCCTAAGATTCACCTGACTTCTTGTATCATTGTTTTCTTCCTTTTCATTGTTTGATAGTAATTCTTCATAGGATGTACCAGATGTGGTTTATCCTTTGTCTTTTTTGGTTTGGCTCTAGAACAAAATTCCACGGAATGGGTGGCTTATAAACAATAGAAATTTATTTCTCACATACACCCTGATTATAATCCCCTCCCACCATTTTTCCTCTTCCAAGTCCTTCCTCCACCAAATCCCTTCTTTCCAACTAGCCTTCTCTTCTATTTTGATGTTATAATTTTTCCCCCTTAGCATGAAGATCTTGTGTAGCCACTGTGAGGTCATGAATACCATGATGACTTTGTGTCTGGAAGACAGTATTGCAATGCACTCCTTCCCTTCTTCTGGCCCTTACATTCTTTCTGCCACCTCTTCTGTAATAGTTCCTGAGCCTTGGAGGGTGTGATAGAGATGTCTCATTTAGTGCTGAACATACCACTGTCATTTCTTCTCAGCACTTTGGTGAATTTTGAGTCTCCTCAGTGGTCACTGCCATCTGAAAAGAGAATCTTCTCTAACCAAGAGTAAGAGTAGCATTGATAATATGGGCATGAACATAAGTAATTAAAGGGCAGTTTGGGGGCACAATATATCCATTTAGCCAGAGAACAGTTGCAGTTTCCTCCTTAAGTACTTATGACCTCTCCAGCCATAGGCTTTTGATTAGGTTTTCAGTACTAGGTGTGAATTCCTTTCCATGGAGCAGACCTCAAGTCCAGTTAGAGAGCTGTTGGTTCCCCTGCAAACAGACATGCCACCATTGTACCAGGAGATATATTTGGCCTGTCTGGCCAGCAGTAAAGCTTGCATATATAGTACCTTCTAGCTGAGCCACACATGGCAGGAGGAAAACCTGTGAGGTTCTTTTTATAAGGTCATGAATCCCATTCATGAGGACTCTGCCTTCATAACCACCTAATCACCTCCTCAAAGCCCCACATTCAAAGAGTCTCACACTAGATTTTAGGTTTCAACATATAAATCTGGGAAAGAAAGAAATATTCTGAGCACAGTACCATTTCCGAGCTGGTTTATTTCTAGTTTATGTGTTATGAGTAAAGTTGATATAAACATATGAATTTAGGCTTGTATGTCAAAGGCATACTTATTACTTATGCTGACCATGGTGGGGAATGGTTGTAACCCCAACACTCAGGAGGTTGAGTAAGGAGGGTCACAAGTTCAAGGACAGATTAGGCTATATAAATATAAATAATATAAATATGTACTGTCTGAAAGAGGTTATTAACTCACTTGAAAATTTATTAGTATTCCTAGATCATTTGGATAAGTATATTCTAGTGTATGAGAAACTGCCAAGATTTATTTCTCTTCCCTTCCCCTTCTCCCTCTCTCCATCCCCTCCCCTCCCCTTCTCTTCCCTCCCTTCCTTCCTCTCTTTCTCTCTCTTTCTTTCTTTCTGGGCATGGCCTATGTGGTGTGTGCACACGTATGTGCCCATGTGATGTCTCATACTTGCCTGTGGTGGGGATATGCTGGCCTAGAGTGACTGGAGCAGAACAGTGGGTGTCTTGCTTGATTACTCTTCCACCCTGGTATTTTTTTGAGCTGGAGTTTCTTACTGATGCTGGAGCTTGCTGTTTCTTCTGCAAGTTCTGGTGATTCTCTGGTCTTGGCTCCCCTATGGGACTGGGGTTATAGATGTGTTTGGCATGCTCAGCTGCTTATGTGTGTCCTGGGGACCCAACTTGAGTGGTTTCGCAGCCTCTTAAAGTCCTCAAGCTTGCACAGGAAGCTTTTAACTGATGAGCCATCTCTCCAGCCCTTCTTCTTTTCTTTTCACTTTGCTTCCCTCCCTCTCTTTCATCTTTCTTTCTTTTTTTTTTTTTAACAAGCTCTCCTGTATCCCAGGCTGTAGTCAAACTTGCTATGTAGTCTAGGATAGTCTTGAAGTCTTGAGCCCTCTGCCTCTACCTCTTGAGTGCTGGAATTACAGGCATGTTGTTCTGTTTCCTATAGTGTTGGGAATGAAAGTTGGGGCTTTGTGCATACTAGGCCAGCACTCTACCAACTTAGCTGTATTCCCATCCTCTGCCAAGCTGTTCTGCAAAGTCGCTGTGCCATTTTTAGTTCCCATCAGCAATGAGTGAGCGTTCCAGTGCCCTCCTCTGACAGGTGTGCAGCGGTACCTTCAGTGACGAATAATGTGGAGCATGTTTTCATGTGTTTGCCACCCGTCTAGCTTCTTTGGTGAGGTGTATGTTGCAATATTTACACATTATTAAATTATCATTAAATTGGGCTGTTTCTCTCTTACTGTTGAGCTTGAAGAGTTCTTTATATATTCTGGATATAGTTTGTCAGATATGTGACAATCTGTGACTTGTCTTCTCATTCTCCTAATTGTGTCTTTCTTAAAGTAAGAGCTTATAGCTTTAGTGAAATCCCACTTACTAATTTTCTCTTTATGGATCAAGTGCTGGCATTACCTCTGAAAACTCTGTCTCACCTCAGACCATGAAGATCTCACATTGTCTTCTAAAAGTTTTAATGCTTTTATACTCTTCATTTGGGCCTATGATTCTTTTTGAATCAATTTCTGTATGATAGAAGCACTTAAGTAAAAAATTTGCTCTGTAGGTATATCTAATCATTCCAATACCATTTAGTGAAAATATCATTCTATCCAGACATGCTGGTGAATGCCTTTAATCCCAGCACTCGGGAGGCAGAGATAGGAGGATCACCATGAGTTCGAGGCCACCCTGAGACTACAGAGTGAATTCCAGGTCAGTCTGGGCTAGAGTGAGACCCTACTTTGAAAAACCAAAAAAAAAAAAAAAAAAAGTCATTCTTATGGGGTCAGGAGAAAGGGATAGAGGAGAAGACGGGGCAGGAGGAGGATTAATCAAAATTAAAGAGATAGCTGGAGAGATATCTCAGTGGTTAAGGTGCTTGCCTGTGAAGTCTAAGGACACAGGTTCTATTCTCCAGTGTCCATGTAAAGCCAGATGCACAAGGTGTCACATGCTTCTGGAGTTTGTTTGCAGTGGCTAGAGGCCCTGATGCACCCATTTTTTTCTCTCTTTCTCAAATAAATAAAATATTTTTTAACAAAAGATATGAATAAGCCACAGAAAACCTACTTCATTGCTGATATATATTACAGATCATTGTCAAGGCTCTTGGTTGCCTGCCAGAAGTAAATGGTAAGACCCTGTTGTTGAAGGCTTCCCATGCTTGGACTGCAGGTCATTGAGAAATCAAGCTGATGCTGAGCTAGAAGCTTTCTCCCTGTTAAGTACCTGTCAGGATTTTGGAAAGAGCTATGCAGGCTGTACAGGTAGAAAAGTCATCAACAGTGTTAACCAAAAGTGGATCTTACAAGATTTATGGATGGCCAGCCAGGGAAAATGTACCAACTGGTGCAATGTAACATGTCTGTTATGGGGAAACCAGGTGTCCTCTGATTGGATTTGAGGCCTGTTCCACCCAGTACTGAAAACCTACTCAAAAGCTACTGTGTGAGGAGTAGATAAGCCTTGGGGGGAAACCACTACTGTTGTTTGGCTACATGGATATATTATGCATACCAAACTACCCTCTAAATACTAATGCAGCTCTCACTTTTGAATAGATAAGCTTCTTTTTTCAGATGGTGGTGACTACTGACGCTACTCAAAGTTCATCAAAGATGCTGAGAAGACATGACAGTAGAATGTTCAGCATTGAGACATCTCTATCACTCCCTCTACAGCTTGGGAACATTTTGTAAGAGGTGACAGAAAGAATATAAGAGCCAAAGGAAGGGGAGGAGTGCTTTGCAATACTGTCATCCAGGTACAAAATGGTCATGGTATTCGTGACCTGACAGTGACCCACACAAGACCTGTATAATAGGAGAGGGGAAATGATGATGATATCAAAATAGGAGACCAGAGGCTGGAACAGAGTGAGAAGGATGTAGTTTTACCCTATCAAGGTCTGAGAGTCACTGGAACTACCGCAGCCACCATAGGGGCCCGGGGAGGAGCCCGAGCTCCTGGTGTGGTGTCCAGAGGCTGCAGCTTCTGAGCCTCCAGTGCCAGTGGGCCTGGAGGTGAAGCTGGGGGCCCTGGTGCTCACCCTTCTCTGCAGCCTGGGTGCCTGTTTGTGTGCTGCACAGGCTCAGAACTAGCCATGGGGCTGGAGAGATGGCTTAGTGGTTAAGGCGCTTGCCTGTGAAGCCTAAGGACCCGTGTTCTACTCTCCAGATACCACTTAAGCCAGATGCACAAAGGTGAGGCAAGCGTAAGGTTGCACATGCCCACTAGGTAGCACAAGCATCTGAAGTTCAATGTCAGTGGTGGAGGCCCTGGCACACCAGTTCTCTTCCTCTCTGTTTTTTTTTCTCTCTCTCTAAATTAAATTAAGAAAAAAAAAAAAAAAAAGAACTAGCTATGAAGTCTCAGCTTCCCACCAGAAAGTCCTAAGCCTAGTTCGCTGCTTCACAGGAGGAGACTTTTTGGCTACTTGTCTCCTGAACCTGCTGCCTGACAACTTGGCTGTCATGATGAGGCAGTTCTGCAGTTGATGTTCCAGTTCACTCTTCAAGAGTTCATCCTGGCCATGGGCTTCTTCTTGGTCCTGGTGGTGGAGCACATCATGCTGGCTTACACGGAGCATCTGGGGCCACCCTATTGGGAGGACACGAGGGCTCTACTGGGAACAGTGCATACTGGGCCTCAGCATTGGCATGATGGACCAGGAATCTCCCAGGCAAGTGGGGCTCCGGCAACTCCCTCAGACCTGCATGCCTGTGTACTGGTGTCTCTGGCCTTGCATTTGGTGTTCAAGGGCCTAACTGTGAGGTTGCAATGAGAGTGGGCATGGGCAATGGAGTTGTGTCTGGCTTTGTTGCTCCACAAGGGTATCCTGGCTGTCAGCCTGCCCTTGCAGCTGCTGCAGAGCCACCTCTGGGTTCAGGTGGTGGCTGGCTGCGGGAGCCTCTTCTCATGCATGACACCTCTGGGCATTGGGGTGGTACAGCTCTGGCAGGATGAGTTGGGCCTCTGTACCAGCTGGTTCAGTCTGTACTGGAGGGCACGGTGGCTGGCACTTTCCTCTATATCACCTTCCTGGAAATCCTGCCCCAGGAGTTGACCTCTTCTTTTTCCTCCTTTCTTTCCTTCTTTCTTTCCTTCCTTCCTTCTTTCTTTCTTTCTTTCTTTCTTTCTTTCTTTCTTTCTTTCTTTCTTTCTTTCTTCCTTCCTTCCTTCCTTCCTTCCTTCTTTCTCTCTCTCTCTCTCTTTCTTTTTTTCCTCTCTCTTCCTCTCTTTTTTCCTTTCTTCCTTTTTTAAATTAAGAACATACTTTGTATGGAAACATCATGTGTTGGAACTATCTTTTCCTTCCTCGCTGCCCCCGTTTCACAGGAAGCCCTCCTCAGTGGGGTTGCTGGTATTCCCCATGTGGTTGTGGGTTATGCGTTGTGAGGGCACCAGTTAGGAGGAGTGGGGCGGGGGGGCGGGGGAGAGGCAATGCCTCTGGGCATGGCATCCCAACCTGTGGCTCTTACAATCTTTCTACCCTCTTCCACAAAATCCCCTGAGTCTTGGTGGGTGAGTTTTAAGTCTATTTCAGTGATGAGCTCTTAGGAGCCTCTGTATATCTGCCTTGGTAAGTCTTGAGTATCCTCAGTGTCTGTCTCCTCCACCCTGGTGCTGATTGTCAGGCTCACCATGGAAGCAGCACTCTTGCTCACCTCCCCATTTCCTCCGTGGTTTCCCCTGAGCCTTGACTGAGATGTGAGGGTGGTTTATCTCCTCAGGTCTCACTACTTTATGAAAAAGAAAAACAGATTCTCCAATGGCTAGTAAAGTTAGCATAGGTTAATTTGGATAGGTGTTATTAATTTAGGGAGAGTTTGATGGATGTAGCCCCTCTTTTAGTCAAAGACTAGTGGGAGCTTGACATTGGAGATATGATTGTGAGCTGGTTCCCAGTTCCAGATATGGGTTCCTTTCCACTGAGAAGATCTCTTAGCCAATCAGAAAGCCATTGGTTACCCACCAAGGCTGTGTGCCACCATTGCACTGGTGTGTGCTTCTTGTCAGGCTGGTTGCTTCTGAGTATCTTAGACCCCTACTTGCTCACACGGTTATTGGCCATTTTCTCCCAGTAGTTCATGTAGCACTTTTCAGCACTAGATGGGCTAACTGTATGGGAACTGGCTCTCTTTCGGATTCCAGCCAGGTCTCTCCATGTTCTGTGTTGGCAGCATATGGTATCTTCAGCAATAGGGTCTTAACTTTTACTTCAGGTGGGTAATTAAATGCTTTGACAGAAGCCTGTCTCATTTTGGGGACCTCATAGGTGTCTCTGATCAACAGCTCAATGTGGGTAGCATCTATTTCTGGTACTACAAGTTATAGGCCAGTGGCAAAAAATTTTAAGGTTAGGCTTCATTCCACCCTCTCCAGGGCCCTTCTTTTTGGGCGTTCTCCCTTTATTCCTGCTAAGGGTTGGATCTTTTCATCTACTGTCAAGGAGAAAGCCTTCATTGGTACTAGTTCATTTGGGGTTTAGTTTCGTGTTTATTTCTCCCCACTCTCCCCTTCCCCTCCCCCTCCTCCAAACCCTTCCATCCCTATGGTCTGGACCTCAAGTTGCCCATCCCGTGTGTGAGCAACTTAAGCTGGTCCATCCAGGTTAGGAACTGAAGATGAGTGAGAACATGTGGTGTTTGTCTTTCTGTGGTTCTGTGTGTTTGCTGAGTATGATCTGTTCTAAGTCGACCCATCTTCTTACCAAATTGCATATCATTTTTTTTCTTACTGCTGAGTAAAATTCCACTGTGTAAATGTACCACAACTTCATTATCCATTCATTTAATGATAGGCACCTGGGTTGATTCTAGTTCTTAGCTATTATGAGTTGAGCCACTATAAACATGGCTGAGCAAATATCTGTGCAGTGAAATGTAGAGCATTTGGGGTAGATGCCCTGTAAGGGAATAACTGGGTCTGTTGCTAGTTCTAAATTTGTCTTTTTTTTTTTTTTTTTAGGAATTTCCATATTGATTTTCATAGTGATTGTACAAGTTTGTATTCCTACCAACAGTGAATGAGGGTTCCTCTTTCCTCACATCCTCACCAACACTTGTTATCATTTGATTTTTTAATGATTGTCATCCTTATTGAAGTAAGGTGGAATACTATTGTTATTTAAATTTCCATTTCCATGATGGTTAGGGATGTTGAACATTTATTTATTTTGTTTTATTTTATTTTATTAACAACTTCCATGATTATAACTAATATCCCATGATAATGCCTTCCCTACTCCCACTTCCCCCTTTGACACTCCATTCTCCATCATATCTCCTCCTCCTCTCAATCAGTCTCTCTTTTATTTTGATGTCATGATCTTTTCCTCCTATTATGATGGTCTTGTGTAGGTGGTGTCAGGCACTGTGAGATCATCGATATCCAGGCCATTTTGTGCCTGGGGGAGCATGTTGTAAGGAGTCCTACCCTTCCTTTGGAACTTACATTCTTTCCACCACCTCTTCCGCATTAGACCCTGAGCCTTAGAAGGTGTGATAGAGATATTGCAGTGCTGAGCACTCCTCTGTCACTTCTTCCCAGCACCATGATGCTTTCTGAGTCATCCCAAGGTCACTGCCATCTGAAAAGAGAAGGATCTCTACCAAAAATGAGAGTAGCATTAATATACAGGTATGAACATTAAGAGAAGTATTTACTGGGCAGTTTGATGAGCATAGTGTATGCATTTAGCCAAACAGTAGCAGATGTTATAGCCCTAGGGCTCATGACTACCCCTGTTTTGGGTTTTCAGTATCAGGGATGTATTCCCTCCCATGGAGCGGGCCTCCAGTCCAATTAGAGGGCAGTTGGTTGCCACCGTGACAGAAGTGCCACTAGTGTACCCGTTGGGTCATTTGGCCTGGCTGGCAAAATATAAGGCTTGCAGTGTCCACTGTTGAGTATCTTCACTGGTGATTTCTCTCTTTCCCATTGAACTGCATGCAGCATGGCTTCTTTCAGCTTTCTGTCAGCTGGTCTACATGGAGGAGGTTAGCTCAGTTCCAGTGGAGTCTTCAGCAACAGGGTCTTACCATCTATTCCTGGTGGGAAACCAAGGGCCTTGGCAATGGCCTGTAATGTTTTAGGGGCATTAGGGACCTCCCTGGCCAACAACTCACTGGAAGGTATCCCATCTGAAAATTTTCTAGTAACAATCTACAGTTCCTGAGTGTTTCATTGTTCAAAAAAGTAGGTTTCCATATGATTTATTTACATCCTATTAGATTTTGATTCACCCTCCCTCCATCTTTCCTTTACTCAATCTCTTCCCCTGACATCACTTAGGCTTTTTCACCCCCATCAATCTATTTTTCTACTTACATATATACAATACCATTCTATTAAGTACCCCCTCCCTCCCTTTCTTGTCACTTTATATCTCTTTTCTAGATTACTGGCCTTTGCTACTGAGTTTTCTTCCTACTCACACAGAAGTCCAATCATCTATAGCTAGGATCCTCATATTAGAGAAAATATGTAATGCTTGGCTTGTTGGGATGTTGAACATTTAAAAAATATTTTACTTTTGGGCTGGAGAGATGGCTTAGTGATTAAGCACTTGCCTGTCAAGCCTAAGGACCCCGGTTCGAAGCTCGATTCCTCAGGACCCACGTTAGCCGGATGCACAAGGGGCGCATGCATCTGGAGGCCCTTTGCAGTAGCTAGAGGCCCTGGTGTGCCCATTCTCTATCTATCTATTGGACTCTTTCTCTCTCTGTCTGTCAGTCTCACACAAATAAATAAAATAATTTATTTGACAGAGAAAGAGGAAGAGAGAGAGAGAGAGAGAGAGAGAGAGAGAGAGAGAGAATGAATAGGCATGTCAGGGCCTCCAGCCACTGCAAAGGTACTCCAAATGCATGTGGCTAACATGGGTTCTAGAGTATCAAACTTGGGTCCTTTTGCTTTGCAGGCAAATGCCTTAACTGCTAAACCATCCCTCCAGCCTGGGATGTTGAACATTTTCTTAAGTGTGTGTTAGCCATTTGTATTTCTTCCTTTGGAAACTCCTTATTCAGTTATCTCCCCCATTTCTTGACTGTTTTTTATTTTTTATTGCTTAGATTTTTGAGTTCCTTGTAGATTCTAGATATGGGCCTCTGTCAGTGGTATAGCTGGTGAAAATTTTCTCACATTCTGTCAGCAGTCTGTTGGCTCTGCTTATGGTATGTTTGTGTGTACAGAAGATTTTCATTTTTTTTATTAATTAGTTTTGTACTCTGAATACAGTCAAGTTGGTACCATTGTTACTCTCCTCTGTATCCTACCCCACCCCCTGGCATCTCCTTGTTGAGGTATATGGGCCATGTTTCTGGCTCTCAGGGTTTCCATCACTGAAAACTCTGAGGTAATTCTGATGGAATTGCCTTCATATGTAGTGTGCTGTTTCTTTCTGCTTTTAGCACTCTCTCCTTGTTTTCATTGTTAAGAGTTTTAACTATGATGTACCTTGGAGTGATGCTATGTGTTTGGTGTTCTGTGGGCTTCTTGTATCTGGATGGGCCTTTCTTTTATGAGACTGGGAAAATTTTCTTCTCATTGCTTCTGGCCTGGATTTCTTCCCCTGATGGTATACCCATGATTTGAATGTTTGATTGTTTTAGGGTACCTCAGAGTTCCCTCATGTTCTGTTCACATGATTTTTTGAACTTAGCAAAATTTTTGGACTTCTAATCAATTTCTTCTGCCTTGTCTTCCAGCTCAGAGGTTCTGTCTTCCAGATGTGTGACTCTGTTAGTGAGGACTTCTAGAAAGTTTTTTTAAAGCACTATTTCATTTTGTTTTCTGGTTTTTTGTTTTTTGTTTTTTGCATTGTGTCTATCTCTTTTTTTTGAAGTACAATTTCAGTTCAGGGCCTGATTTTCTTGGTGTTTTCTGGGATTCATTTTCACATTTGATCATGTTTTCATTAAGCTTAATCAGCTGGTTATTGAGCTCTTGTATTTGTTGACTCACCTTTAATTCATTTATCTCTTTTTTTGAGGCTTCTCTAGTTTTCTTTATTTAAGTTAAGCCTAGTGACAAAAGCTGTATGCTCTAAGATATGATCCTGCTCAATTTAATTTATGTGAGTTGTCAGGTTTTTTGATCATTTGTTTCCAGTTCAGCAATTCTCTTGATCAGGGTCACATAGCTTGTGTTTCCAGTTTGGGATTCAATTTCTGTTGTTTTCGCTGTGATTTCACTGGAGGCTTTCATTGTGGGCCTAGGCATCCTTGGTGGAAATCTCTCAGTTTTCTGGCCACCCCTGCCACTGCCTTTTTCTTCTTCTTCTTTTGGATTGTGGTCTACCTATCTAGGGGTAAAAGTCTTATTTTTATTTTTAGAGAAAGGGGGGAGAGAGAGAGAGGGAGGGAGGGAGAGGGGCTACCTAGTAGGCATGTGTGACCTTGTGCTTGTATCACCTTTGTGTCTGGCTAACGTTCGATCTGGAGAATCAAACATGGGTTCTTAGGCTTGCTAGACAAATGCCTTAACTGCTAAGCCATCTCTCTAGTCCAAAAGTCTTACTTTATTGTGGAGGAAGCAACTATTTGTCCTTGTATGATCTTCAGTGACTGTTCTATTTTAAATGTGAGCCAGATTGGAATAGGATGAGGTTATAACTGTATATGCACAGTTTTGTGGAGAGTACATGAAAGGTGTCTGGGGGACTGGGAGGTAGGGAACCGAGAACTCCGACATACTCACTCCACTTGCATGTGCTCTTCAGCACAGAGGAACCAGGGATTGGGGAAATAGGAGCCGGGAAGCCAAGGGCAAGAGGCTGGTTCCCACAGTGACCCATGTATCTTTTGGTCCAGAGTAACAGGCATTTGGGGACCCAGGAGCCAGTCAGTCAGGAAGCTGGAGCAAAAGGCTTGCATAGCACATGTACAGAGTCCAGGCTGCCCCAAGCCAGGAGCAAGAGTACCAGGATCAGGGAAGTGGGAGGTGGGGAATGAACTGGGAGCTCTGGCCTACTTGCTCCTCGTGAGCACTCTCCAGAGCAGGGGGTCTGGGAGTTGGGGGCTCAGGGGCAGGCCAACTGGGAAGGTGGAGCATAAGGCCTGCTTCAGCGTCATGCATGCACACAGGGTGCAGGCTGCCCCATGCCAGGGGCAGGGGTACTGGGACCAGGGAACTGGGAGGTGAGGAATGAACCAGGAGCTCTGGCCTACTCACTCAAGGTGCAGAGCTGGCCTCTTCTGAGCAGAGGATCCTTGAGGTCATTCTTTTCCTAGGCTTTGCCCTGCTCACTGGCCTGTTGGTCCAAATCTGAGAGGCTTCAAGAGAAGGGCAGGGGACACTGACTGTCAGGTGTCTCTGTTTTCCCTCCCTCCATCTCTTAATCTCCCTCCCTCCCTCTGTCTTCCCGTTGTGTGGGGGAAGGAATAGGGAAGGGGGTTAATGAAGACCAAAGAGTTCCCTGGGAGGTAGAAATAGGATGGAGCAATTGGATCTATGACTAATGAGAGGGAAGTGGGCAGGAAAGACTGGCCCAAGGAACAAGAGCTGGACAAGTCACTAGAAACATGATCACGGGGCATTAGGAGCGGGGCAGACTGCTAGAGTCAGAGCTCACGCATGGCTGACATAAGAGGATGGAGGTGAGCAGCCAGCTGCTTAGGGATGAAGATACAGAGAAGGCGTCCGCTAAGTCAGCATCCTATCCTGTTGGCTGTAGCCCATTTCAACACTCTGCCTCCTCCTTTCTTGCCTCCTTTCATATTTATCTTCTCCTTTCTCTTCTCCAAGGGGACTAGTGGCAGATGGTCTTTCTCTGTCAGTTTTCATACCTTCTCTGGCCTCCCTCATCCTGCTCATTCTTTGTAAAGTGCCAAATAATCCCCTACATCCCTTTTATTAAAGCACAGCGATGTGGCACTGAGCCTTGCCTAGCACCTCAGTGGAGGAGACCTACGGACTTTGTTCATTATTTCATTATTTTGTATCATTGTTCATTATTTTGGTGTCATAATTTGGGGTGGGACAGAAATGTTTGCTGAACTGGTCTTGGATGAGTGGAAAGTGGTGGCCACCTCCTGTTTCCTGTACCCTAAATACAGAAAGTGTACTTGGTGCCCAATGACTAGGTAAACATTGAGCTGCCAAAACTTTTTGTACCTCAGAAGCCCAAGGGAGAAGGAAAACACCCACCCTCAGGGTTATTTTTAGGGAGGGAGGGAGGGCTGTGATAAGGTCATATGCTCTAGAATCTATTTTCTTAATTTGCTTTGGGATATGTTAGCCAAGTAAAAGCTGTTTCTATTAAAAAAAAAAAAGGACACTAGTTGGAAAGAAGAAGGGATTCGCTGGAGGGTGGATTTAGCAGGAGGAAAAAGGACGGTGGTGGGAGGGGTCTATTGTCTATTTGTCTGGAGATTGTCAATAAAAGTTTGAAAAATAAAATATCATTTTTTCCACTAAGTTAATTTTCCATATTTGTCAAAATTCTATTGATGATGTGTGTCTGCACTCTTTACTGTGTTTTACAAAGATACATAGAATTTGACGTCTATAACTTTTTTGTTTATTTTTATTTATTTATTTGAGAAACAAAAGAAGCAGTTAGAGAGAGAGAATGGGCACGTCAAGGCATCCAGCCACTGCAAACAAACTCCAGATGCGTGCGCCCCCTTGTGCATCTGGCTAACGTGAGTCCTGGGGAATCGAGCCTCGAACTGGGGTCCTTAGGCTTCACAGGCAAGCGCTTAACCGCTAAGCCATCTCTCCAGCCCATGATGTCTATAACTTTTAAATAATTTTTAAAACCAGGTATTTCTTTTCTTTTTTTTTTTTTGAGGAAATCTCAACAGACTGAGCAAGAGAGAGAGAAAATTGGTGTCTCAGAGCCTCTAGCCGCTGCAATCAAACTCAAGATGTGTGCACCACCTCATGCACACATCCAACCTTGCGTGCTTGTGTCTCTTTGTGCCTCTGGCCTATGTGGGACCTGGTGAGTCAGACATGGTCCTGAGACTTCACAGCCACGTGCCTTAACCACTAAGCCATCTCTCCAGCCCGAAAGCCAGATACTTCAAGCCTTTCAACTTTTGCTTTTTAAAAAGTTGTTTGGCTATACTGTTTTTTTATTTATTTATATTTGCATTTTCTTGTGAATGTCAGAATCAACCTGTAAATTAACAAATCATGTTAGAATTTTGATTGTGATTAGGTTGCATCTGTAGATGGAGTGAATTTACATTTTAATAATTCTGAGCCTTCTTAATTTACGAGCATAGTATATACCTCCCATATATTTGTATGTTTTGATTTTTCATTAGTATTTGATCATTTTGAGCATATGAATCCTGAACACATCTTTCTCAGTTTCTAAACTGAGGTTTCACTTTATAAAATGACACCCCTTCATTTTTAACATTTCATCTTTCCTGACCTCTTCCTGTCTGTCTCATGAGTCTTTCACTTTCTGTAGAATGTGGCTGCAAAGGGAAACTGCAGCCTTGCAAAAGACTTAGGATTCCACTGCAGTCAATGAGGGAGCTTGGAGGAATGAGACTCCCCAGAGCCAGGGACCAGGCAAGCCCACATGAGTTGGAAAATCAACAACAGAGAGAAATCTGACAAGATGACCAAAAGTGGCTTTCAGGAAGAATACTTTGAATATCAAAGGATTATAAGCAGGCCTTGTAAAAAACTAATGAGCCCTGCATTAAAAGCAAAACAAAACAAACAAGTTTCTCTCTGGATAAATCAAAGATAAGCTACAAGGAAGTTACATTATGTTCCTGTATATTTATGTTGGGAAACTAACCCTTGAGTCATTCTTTATTTGTTTTAAGAATTGGTAAGTGAGCAGGGCATGGTCTGCATACCCGTAATCCCCGTACTTGGGAGGTTGATGCAGGAGGAACAGGCGTTCGAGGTCAGATTGGGATATATAGACCATTTCAGGCCAGCGGGACACAAGATGGGAGTCTGTCAGACAAATAGAGATTGCAGGAAAAGTTATTTTAAAACTCTCTCTCAGCCGGGCATGGTGGTGCACATGAAGGAATCCTGGGAGGGGGACCCCATGCTCTGCCCGGATAAGGCGACACCCCAAATCACTCACGAGAAGCGGTCTTGATGCAAACTGCAAGAGGATTTTATTCCAAGCGCGCTGGGGCCCACAGTCGTACACCACACAGGGGTAGAGGACTGCAGAGCCCCGAATGCAGGAACAGGACAGTTTTTATAGGGTTTCTAACAAAGCCTGTGCATTAGACCAATCACTTTTTAATATCAGGAGTCCGCAAGGTGTTAGCCAGTCAGTTTGTGCCACCCCATAGTTTCTAAGCCAATTAGTTTATGACCTTGGTGGTCAGCATTTGCGCAGGTCCTTGGGTGGGAGTAGCAGAGTGTGGTTCCAGTCTCCTATGACCTTGGGGGTCAGCCTTTGCGCAATTTCTTAGGTGGGGGTAGCAGAGTATGGTATCAGCCTCCTATGACCTTGGTGGTCTGAGGCAGGCTGCTACAGCTTATGGTGCGAGCTACTAAGGCTTACAGTGTGGGCTATTAAGGCTTATAGTGTAAGGCTTATAGTGCAGGCTATTTACAGAAACCAAATAAGTGGTTTACTTCATTACTCATTTCCCATCCTTGAGGGCTATCTCATTCCCTTTTTACTTAGTTTTATATTAGGAGCGGGCTCTGATATAATGAGAAGAGGGATTCTTTACTTGTTTCCAACAGAGAGTAAAGCCTGGAGTTTGAGGTATGCAGGGGGCCCACTTAAGCTCCCCTAGGAGTGTGATAGTATTTCTGAGCTTCTGAATTCTTGGGCCTTTCACACACCTTTAATTCCAGCACTCAGGAGGCAGAGGTAGGAGAACTGCTGTGAGTTCAAGGCTACCCTGAGACTACCTAGTGAATTTCAGGTCAGCTTGGGCTAGAGTGAGACCCTACCTTGAAAAACCAAAAAATAAAAATAAAAACTTTTTCTCACGCTCTCTAAAAATAAAACAAAAATTTAAACTTTCTTAAATGACAATTTTTACATAATTTTTGTTTTCATTTTCTCCCTCCCTTTCTTTCTGTTAACACTGGGTTATTTCTATGTGCCTGGTCTGTTTCTCTTACCTTTTCAAGATTTACTTCCTTTAAAAGATTTCACACAAACTCTGAGAGTAGGCAACATCATAGTACCCTGTTTTGCTTACAGATGAGGAAACTGTGACTCAGAAGAATGAAGAAACACACCGCTGCTAAACTGCTGATTTCTAGAGCTTAAGCTCAGCACTACCAGCTCACCTGGGCTGCCAATGCGGTCCTTTCCAGTACATAAGATCTTAGAGCGAGAACAAGCGATGTCCCATCAAACCAGGATGAGCTTGTCACTTCACAAAGCCGAGTCCACTTAGGTTCTGAGAATCATCTCTGCTGAGTTTAGTGACAAGTGACCTGTACTCCACCAGGTCCTGTCAATGCAGGTTGGTGTTTTTCTTCAGAGCTGTTGTCACTAAGTTCCAAGTGTGTTTGCAAATGCCCCAGACCACTGTTCACACCTCCCCCTTCTCTCTGAGTCAGTGGCATTGGTATGACACCCAGGAGTGGCATTATTAGTTTCTGCCCAGCATCTTGTACCCATAGAGCTCCAGTTGTTCAGACAAGAAGTGTCTTTTTTGGCTATCTGAGTTTAGAGGTAGAGTTTTTGAAAACATTTTTATTTATTTATTTGAAAGATAGATAGATAGATAGATAGAGAGAGAGAGAGAGAGAGAGAGAGAGGGAGCAGATGGAGAAAGAGAGAGAGAATGGGCACACCAGGGCCTCCAGCTGCTGCAAATGAACTTCAGATGCATGTACCACCTTGTGCATCTGGCTTACATGCATCCTGGGGAATGGAATTTGGGTTCTTTGGCATTGCAAAAAGTGCCTTAACCCCTAAGCCATCTCTCCAGAGAGGTAGAGTTTTGTTTGCTTTCTTTGACAGGAAGATTCATTTCATTCCCTGAGCTCCACCCTTGTTCAGCAAAGCTTCCTGTGTAACACATTAAATATTCCCCCAGTAATTATGACTCAGGAACATCATAAATTAACTGTACCTCCCACACTCTAGGATATAAAACCATATTTCAAAGTATTGTAAAGTCCCTGAAAGTGCACCCACAGATTTTCCAGACATCCCAGATGACCTCTAGCAAGACTGAGAGAAACTGGCTTCAGCTGTTTCCCTAAAATCTTTTTAAAAAATTATTTGAGAGCCGGGCGTGGTGGTGCATGCCTTTAATCCCAGCACTCAGGAGGCAGGTAGGAGGATTGCCATGAGTTCAAGGCCACCCTGAGATGACTGGACCAGAGTGAGACCCTACCTCGAAAAACCAAAAAAAAAAAAAAAAAAAAAAAAATTGAGAGAGAAAAGCAAATAGAGAAAGAGAGAAGGAGAGAGAGAATGGGCATGCCAGGGCTTTTGTCCACTGTAAACAAACTCCAGACACATGCATCACCATGTGCATCTGGCTTATGTTGGTTCTAGGGAATGGAACCTGGGTTCTTTGGCTTTGCAGGCAAATGCCTTAACTACTAAGCCATCTCTCCAGTTCTTCTCTGATATCATTGAGAAGGAGGAACATCAGCCATTTTAAAGCACTGTAGAATTTGATAGGGGTCATCTGCCTGGAAAACCAGATTTCCCTCATCCCATAAATCCAGAAAATTACTGGAAATTTAGGAGTAAAGAATTCCAAAAGTTAAGAAATGTAGGTCCCATAATCAAAGTTCAAAGAAATGTTTCCAGAAGTAAACAAATAATAAAAATTCACCATTCCAAAACAGTTTTTGAGGATGAGGGATACAGGCAGGACTGCAGGAGCAACTCCAGGCTTCTGCACTCTCCCCTCCCCCCACCACCAGAACCATGAACGCCTGACATTCAGCCCCCAGTGGCAGCCTATCCAGCACAGCTAATCAGAACTCCAGCTCCACAGCACAACATGGAGAGACTGAGGTGGGCACTCAGCATTGGTGAGGTTGGAAGCCACCCCAAACGATAATGAGGCCAACTGACAAAAACAAAACAAAACAAAACAAAAAACATATATAGGCCTGCATTGGAAGAGCTAACCTCTCTTTCCATGTCAGGGAAGGTTATGGGTTACATATTCTTGGTTGGCTTTACCATTTTCGAATAAGCTGTATTTGGGAGTTGAATATTGTTGCTTTTGATGCTTTCAGATTTGTAGGGCCTTTGTCTTTTGCTTGTGTCATTATTGGGGTAGGGTCTGATTCCGATCCAGACTGACCTGGAACCCAATTCAGAACAGAAATCTCTACCTCCCAGCTGACAAGATTAAAGATAGAACAACACACAGCCTTAGGGATTTTGACTTAATAAGAATATCTGTTTGTTTTGACCCCCACAATTGCATACTCTCTGCTGGTTTTTATTGAATGTGTATATTACTCAGCTGAAGTTTAGAATTTTCCAGTAATTTGTTCCACCCAGTCCACTAGAATACTTGCTTAGCAAGCAAACTCAACACCTAGGATTACTTCTGAAGTTTGATTGGAGTACAAGAGCTACACCTGGCACCTAAAACTCATATCCTGAAAGTATGTAAAGGTGGATCACCACATCTAAGAACACTGCAGATAGGTAGAAAATCCAAGCATCAAATCAATTCAGGATGCAAAAGTCACTACATTGTAATACAAGAAACACAAAGAATCAAGACAGTATAATCCCACCAAAAATTATAAATCCATCAGAAATGATCACCAATGAGATTGTTTTATATGAAATGCCTGACAAAGATTTAAAAAAAAAAAAGATTGCATCTATACTCTAAGAAATCAAAGAAGAAATGAATCAAAGAAGAAAACAAAGGCATTAAAGAAGAAAACAAACTCCTGAAAGAGAACATAGAAAACCACCTTAATGAAATAAGGAGGTCATTACGAGACATGAGTTAGGAAATAGAAATACTGAAGAAAAACGAGGCTGACATTCTAGCTCTGAAGAACACATTCAGTCAAATAAAAAACTCTGGAAAGTCTCACCAGTAGAATGGATAAAGGAGAGAACAGAATATGTAAACTAGAAGACCAGGTGGCAGACCTAATGCAGTCCAACAAAGAGAAAGACAAGCTAATAAAAAGGTGAATGAGAATTTCAAGATATCTGGGACACTGAAAAGATCAAACATAAGAATTCAGAGTATAGTAGAAGAAGGAGAATTTCAATCCAGAGGCTTAGTAGGCATTTTCAACAAAATCATAGAAGAAAAATTTCCACAAATTGGAAAAGAAATGCCAATACAGATACAAGAAGCTTTTAGAACACCAAACAGACAAACCCTGGAAAGGACCTCTCCTCACCATGTTATAATTAAACTGTTGCAGTCAGATTTGCATTGCTGGTAGCAATCACCCAACTAAGAGCATCTTGTGGGAAAAAGAGGTTTATAGGCTCTAGGGGAAGCTCCATGATGGCAGAGGAAAACAATAGCATGAGCAGAGGGTGGACATTACCCCCTGACCCCCATAAGATAGACAATAGCAACAGGAGAGTATATACCAAACACTGGCAAGGGAACACTGGCTATAACACTCATGAGCCCACCCCCAACAATACACTGTCTCCAGGAGGCTTCAATTTCCAATTGCTATCAGCTGGGAAACCTAGAATCCAGAACACCCAAGTTTATGGGGAACACCTGAATCAAACCACCACATTCCACCCTGACCCCATAAACAGATAACCATATATGACTTAAAATGCAATGCATTCAGTCCAACTTTAAAATCCCTCGTGTTTTTTATCAATCCCAATGATGTTCAAACATTCCCATAATCCAAGGTCTTTTAACTGAGCCATAATACCAAAAATCCCCCCCCAAAAAACATAATGGCACAGAATAAACATTCACACTGCAAAAGATGGCATGGCATTGAGCATAGCAAAGAAATAGTCAAGAAATTATATGATTTAAACAGGGTAAATACCAAACTCTGTAACTCCAAGTCCAACAACTCTAGCTAGTGACAAATCTCCAAGTCTGATCATTCTAATCAGCAACAAGTCTCTGGCCTTCCAATTCTGCCCCTCCAGCTAGGCTGCTCACAGTCCTGGAAAATATCATCAGGGACTGGCAGCTCTCCTTAGCAGCCATCTCGTGGTTCTGGCAGCTCCACTGGGTCTCCACTGCACTCCATGGTTCATCCTCGTGGCCCCATGGGGTCTCCATGCAGGCATCCAGCAAACCTGCTTCACACTGCCCATGACCATTTCCAAAACACAAGACCATGTTGCAAATTCAATGATCTTTCCTGAATTTCTTATACTTCATGATACCAGGTAGGGTGCCACTTTGTTAATCCAGGGGGGAATACAGCAGATTCTGAAGAACAGGACACTTCTTGAGCACTCAGACCCCTCTAAAAGTGTCTACATTCTTCCTGTTGCCCAGTGCAGGTCAGGTAGCCCAGTTACAAAGGTTGTACTCTCTCAATTGCAGCTGAATAGTTTAACCAAAGATTTTTATTTCTGTGCCATATCCCTCTGCTCACTCCAGTTCATTTCTATGCAAAGCAACCCTGCACAACTTCTCAGGACATGGGAATAAGAGCATACAAACTGCTAGCCCAGTCCAAGCAAAGCTCTTTCCCACCCTCATAAGCCAAACCTCACAATCCATAATTCTTATTGCATTCAGGTCTTGCAGCTCTGACCAGAATAGTCTATCAAGCTGTATTTACAGCACTGCAAGGCATCTCTTAGACCAAGGTTTCAAATCCTTCCACACTCCTCTTGAAAATCAGCTCCAAAAAGCCAAAGCCACGCAGTCAGGTGCCTAACAGCAATCCCACTCCTCGGTACCACTTTACTATTGCAGTCAGGCTCTCATTGCTGGTAGAAATCGCCCAACTAAGAGCAGTTTGTGGGAAAAAGAGGTTTATTTTGGCTTATAGGCTCAAGGGGAAGCTCCATGATGGCAGGGGAAAATGATGGCATGAGCAGAGGGTGGACATCACCTGCTGACTAACATAAGGTGCACAATAGCAACAGGAGAGTGTGCCAAACACTTGAAAGGGGACACTGGCTATAACACTCATAAGCTTGCCCCCCAACAATACACTGCCTCCAGTAGGTTTCAATTTCCAATTGCCATCAGCTGGGGAACCTAGAATCCAGAACACCTAAGTTTTTGGGGAACACCTGAATTAAACCATCACAACTACTAAACACGCAAACCCAAGAAAATATATTGAAAGAAGTTAGAGAGAAAAAGCAAGTCACCTACAAAGGCAAGCCCATCAGAATATCAGCAGATTAGTCAACACAAACTTTAAAAGCCAGAAGGGCTTAGAATGATGTATTCCAGGTTCTGAAAGACAACAACTGTCGACCAAGATCACTTCATCTGCAAAGCTATCTATCCAAATTGATGGAGAAATAAGAGATATTCCATAACAAAAACAGGCTAAAGGACTTTATAACAACTAAACCAGCTCAACAGAAAATATTTGAAGGAATTCTTCTCTCTGAAGAGAAATCAAAACACACACAGGAGGAAATAGGAAAAAATAAACCACACTCAAAACAGCTAAAACAAGCGAATAAGGGAAAACAGAAAGCACTACAAAATAAAAAGCATGGTGAGAATAAATACACACTTTTCAGTAGTAACTCATAATATCAATGGTCTCAATGCCCCAACCAACAGACACAGGCTTGCAGACTGGATTAAAAGGCAGGATCCTTCCACTTGTTGCCTCTAGGAAATTCTCAATAAAAGATAGACACTACCTTAGGATGAAAGGTTGGAAAATGGTATTTCAGGAAAATGGGCCTAAGAAACAAGCAGGGGTTGCTATCTTAATATCTGACAGGATAGACTTCAAACCAGCATTAGTGTGGAAAGAAAAAAGGTAATTTAATATTGATTAAAGGAATACTCCAACAGGAGGACATTACTCCCTAAGTATATGTGCATCTAAATGGGGGCTCCCAAGTTCATTACACAAACACTATTAGACTTAAGGTCACAGATAACACCAAACACAGTTGTATTGGGTGACTTCAATACCCTACTTTCATCAATTGACAGGTCATCCCAGCAAAAAATAAACAGAGAGCCATCTGGATTAAATGATGTCATGGAACAAATGGACCTAACAGATATCTACAGAACATTCCATCCAAATGCTGCAGAATATCCTTTTTTCTTTTTTTCCTCAGCAGCATATGGAACATTCTTTAAAATAGATCATATATTAGGACACAAAGCAAATCTCAACAAATACAGGAAAATTGAAATAATCCCTTTTACTCTATCTGACCACAATGGAATTAAATTGCAAATCAGCAACAAGAAAAACTACTGAATATACAGAAATTCATGGAGACTAAATAGTACACTATTGAATGATGAATGAGTCATTAAATTAAAAAAAATGAAATCAATAAATTCATAGAATCAAATGATGATGTGAATACAATATACCAAAATCTTTGGGACACAATGAAGGCAGTCCTAAGAGGGACATATATAACTCTAAGTGCCTATGTTAAGAAATTAGAGAGTTCACAAGTAAACAATTTTATTTTATTTTATTTTATTTTATTTTATTTTATTTGGTTTTTCGAGGTAGGGTCTCACTCTGGTCCAGGCTGACCTGGAATTAACTCTGTAGTCTCAGGGTGGCCTTGAACTCAAGGTGATCCTCCTACCTCTGCCTCCTGAGTGCTGGGATTAAAGGTGTGCGCCACCACGCCCGGCACAAGTAAACAATTTAATGCTTCACCTTAAGGCCTTGCCAAATGGAAAACAAGGCAAGCCAAATCAGTTGGCAGGAAGAAATAATAAAGATTAGGCCAGAAATTAATGAAATAAAAACCAAAAAAACAATCCAAAGAATCAATGAAACAAAGAGTTGGTTTTTTGAAAGGATAAACAAGGTTGATAAACCCTTAGCAAATATGACCAGAAGATACAAAGAAGAGACAAAAATTAATAAAATCAGAGATGAAAATGGCACCATCACAATAGATAACAAAGAAATTCAGAAAATCACAATTACATGCTTTAAGAATATATATGCCTCTAAGTTTGAAAATCTGAAAGAAACAGATGATTTCCTTGATTCATATGACCTACCAAAATTAAATCAAGATGAGGTAAACCATCTAAATAGACCTATAACAACTATGGAGATACAAGAAGTTATAAAAAGTTTCCCAACTAAAAAAATTCCAGGCTCAGATGGATTCACTGGTGAATTTTACCAGACCTTCATGGAAGGACTAACACCACTGCTTCCCAAACTTTTCCATAAAATACAAAAGGAAGGAATCCTACTGAACTCCTTCTATAGAGCCAGCATCACCCTGATACCAAAACCAGACAAAGATAGAATAAAAGAAAATTATAGACCAATCTCCCTCATGAACATAGAGGCAAAAATTCTATACAAAATATTGGGAAACAGAATACAAGAATATATGAGAAAGATTATTCACCCCATCCAACTTGGCTTTATCCCAGGGATGCAGGGATGGTTCAACATATGCAAATTAATAAATGTAATACATCATATAAATGGTTTGAAGGACAAAAATCACATGACCATCTCAATAGATGCAGAAAAGGCGTTTGACAAAATCCAACATCCCTTCATGGTCAAAGGATTGTAGAAACTGGGAATGGAAGGAACATATAATAAAAGCTGTTTATGAGAAACCTACAGCCAACGTAATACTAAATGAGGAAAAACTTGAAACTTTTCCACTAAATTAAGGAACAAGACAAGGGTGTCCACTGTTCCCACTTTTATTTAATATAGCCTTGGATGTCTTAGCTATAGCAATAAGGCAAGAGACACTCATAAGAGAGATACAAATTTGAAAGTAAGGAATCCAATTGTTATTATTTGCAGATGATATGATTCTATACACAAAAGATCCTAAAGACTCTGCCAGCAAGCTGTTAATGCTGATAAGCACTTTTAGCAATGTAGCAGGATACAAAATAAACACACAGAATTAGTACTTTTTCTATATACTAACAACAATCATGCAGAAGATGAAATCAAGGAATCTCTCCAATTCGCAATTGCCTCAAAAAAAAAAAATAATAAAGTACCTTGGAATAAACTTAACCAAGGAAGTGAATGATCTCTACAATGATAACTTTTAAAACACTCAAGTGATAAATTGTAAAAGACACAAGAAAATGGAAAGATATCCCATGTTCTTGGATTGGAAGAATCAATATCATGAAAACGTCAATCATATCAAAAGCAATCTGCAAATTTAGTGCAATCCCCATTAAAATTCCAATGGCATTTTTCACAGAAGTAGAAAAAACAATCCTAAAATTTATTTTGAAGCACAAAAAAACCCTCAAATAGCCAAAACAATTTTGAGCAACAAAAATAAGGTGGTGGTATCACCATACCCAACTTTAAGCTATATTACAAAACCATAGTAGCCAAAACAGCATGGTATTGGCACAAAGACAGACATGTAGATCAATGGAACACAATAGAGGACCCAGATGTTAATCCAGGCAGCTATAGCCATCTGATTTTTGAAAACAATACCAAAAATCATTGGAGAAAGAAAAACAGCTTCTTCAACAGGTGGTGATAAAACTGGATATCTATATCTGGAAGGATGAAAATAGATCTTTGTCTTTCTCCATGCACAAGAATCAAATCCAAGTGGATCAGGGACCTAAATATCAGACCTGAAACCCTGAAATTGCTAGAGGAAAAGGTAGGGGAAACCCTTCAACATATTGGCATAGGTAATGACTTTCTGAATATAACCCCAATTGCTCAGAAAATAAAACCACTAATCAACCACTGGAATTTCATGAAATTACAAAGCCTTTGTACAGCAAAGGACACTGTGAATAGCACAGAGAGACAACCCACGGAATGGGAGAAAATTTTTGCCAGCTATACCTCTGACAGAAGATTAATATCCAGAATATACAAAGAACTCACAAAACAGAACAATAAGAAATCAAACAACCCAATTAAAAAATGGGCTATGGAACTAAACAGAGAGTTCTCATCAGATGAAATACAGATGGCATATAAACATTTAAAAAAGCGTTATATGTCCTTAGTCATCAGGGAATTGCAAATTAAAACTACTTTGAGATTCCATCTCTCTCCTGTCAGAATGGCTATCAACAAGAAAACAAATGACAATAAATGTTGGTGAGGGTACGCAAAAGGGGAACCCCTTCTACACTGTTGGTGGGAATGTAATCTGGTCAGCCATTGTGGAAATCAGTGTGGTGGTTCTTGAGATAGCTAAAAATAGATTTGCCATATGATCCAGCGATAGTACTCCTAGGCATATATCCTAACGACTCTTACTACCTTATAGATACTTGCACAACCATGTTTATTGCTGCTCTATTCATAATAGCTAGGAAATAGAACCAGCCTAGATGTCCTTCCACAGATGAATGGATAGCAAAGATGTGATACATCTACACAACGGTGTTCTATTCAGCAGTAAAGAAAAATGAAATTATGAAATTTGCAGGGAAATGGATGGATCTGGAAAGGATTGTACTAAGCAAGGTAACCCAGGCCCAGAAAGCCAAATGTCACATGTTCTCTCTCATGTGATCCTAGCTGCAAATGTTTAGACTTTTGTGTGAGCTGGAACTAACAATTGGTAGCAGATGTCAGTAAGCTGGAAAAAGGCTATGAGGGAGGGAGGAGAAGGAAGGACTTTAGGGATGGGATTGTATCTATGTAAGTAGAAGAACAGACTACACGGAGTGGAATGGCCTAAGTGAGGCCAGGGGGTGAGGCTGAGTAAGAGAAGGGTGGGGGGAGGGCCATTCAAAATTCAAGATATTCTGAATAAGACATATGAAAACCTACTTCTTCAGATAATGGCACATCGAGAAGCCATAGATTGCTACTAGAAAATTTTCAGTGCCAGGGATGGGATACCAGTTGTTGGCCAGGAAGGTCCCTGTTGCTTCCACAACATTACAGGCTTTTGCCAAGGCCCTTGGTTTCCCAGGAGTAACAGATGGAGTCACCTATTGCTGAAGATTTCACATGTGTGGGCTGCAAGATCATTAAAAAAATCAGCCTGGTGCTTATCTGAAAACCTTCTCCCTATAGACCAGCCAATTGTAAGCTAGGAAAAGCTGCACTGCCTGCAGCCCTATGGGAGACAGAAGTCATCAGCAGTGAAAACAGTGGACACTGGGAGCCTTAAGTTTGGCCAGACAGGCCAAGTGACCGAACGGGTGCAATAGTGGCATGTCTGCTCTGGGGGAAACTGACTGCTCTCAAATAGGACTGGAGACCCGCTCTATGGGAGGGAATGCATGCCTGGTACTGAAACCTAATCAAAAGCCTATGGTAGGGGAGGTCATGAACCTTAGTATAAAGCCTGCTTTTGTATAGATAAATGCCTATATTATTCTCACAAATTGCCCTGAAAGCACTACACTTATTGTTCATATTCATATATCAATGCTACTCTCACTTCTGGTTAGAGAAGCTTCCTTTTCAGATGGCGATGACCACTGGGATGACCCAAAAGGCAACATAGTGCTGAGAAGAAGGGACAGAGGAGTGTCCAGCACTGAAACATCTCACACCCTCCAAGGCTCAGGGTCCACTGTGGAAGAGGTGGTGGAAAGAATGTAAGAGCCTGAGGAAGGGTACCATTCCTTACAATGTAACTGTCAGGACAGAAATTGGCCTCAATATCCATGACCTCGCAGTGCCTAGCAATATCTACACAAGACCCTCATAATAGGAAATAAAAGATTGTGACATCAATTTAAAAGGGAGATTAATAGAGATGGGGGGATATGACAGAGAGCAGAGTTATGAAGGGGAAAGTGGGGGAGGGAAATATGGTTTATTGTAAGTATAGAAGTTGTCAATAAAAATATATGTATATTTTTAAAAGAATATTTAGAGAGGCTGGAGAGGTGACTTAGGGTTAAAGGTACTTGATTGTGGAGTGTGTTGGCCTGCAATGTTGTCCCCAGTACACATGTAAAGCCAGGTGCATAAAGTGGCACATGCATTTGGAGTTAGTCTGCAGTGGCAAGAGGCCTTTGCATGCCCATCTGTGCTCTCTCTCCTTGAAAATAAATAAATAATAAAAATATTAAAAATAAAGACTTTAGGGGAAAATCTATGTGTATCAACTCATTCACTATTTCACAACTATAAGAACTTTACAAATTACCATTAATTATATAGTGCATTTCAGGACAGTCTGGACTAGAGCAAGACCCTACCTTGAAAAACCAAAAAAAAAAAGAACATTAAAACATTTTTTCTGATTATAAAACTACATGTGGAAAGCACAGAGTGATGAAGAAAAACCTTCACAATTCCATAATCTTATAATGGGACTCTTGGGGTTCCTCACCAATACAAGAATATTGACCAATGTACCAATAGATTTGGGGTATCCTTTGATTCTTATGAATTCAAAGAACTGAAATCCACTGACCACAGGGTAATGTTTAGAGAGACTTCATTAGATTAAGAGAAGGAAGTACAGAGAGATGGAGGGGTACAAGAGGGTAAAGGAAGGCAGGAGAGGGTAAAGCCCCAAGAAACTGGACAAAGACCCGAGCTTAAGAAATACCCACCCACCCCCTCACATGGGAAGTGAAGCAAAAGGACGTAAGCCTTCTGCCTTCACATCAGGAGGAAAAGCTGAGGTCAGAGAGTAAGGCCTCCCTCCTTCCCCACAACCCCCCCAGCCAGTGTGGGACGGGGAAGGCCTGCCAGAGCAGGCGCCTGGAGGCCCAGGCATCAGCAGAGATGACCAGCCAGGAAGAGGCCTTGCTCACCAGGTAAGCATCTAGCTATAATCTATGTGGGTGGGTTTCACTCATAGGCGCGGGCGAATTATGAGAGTGAGCTGATTGGTCTGGACTAGAGGGCTGGCTCAGGAAGAGGCTAGCACATCTGAGTTAGGGGGCTTCCGCTGAGGAATGACACTGTCTCAGATGCTAAATTCCAGTTCTACTGAAGCAGGCTGTGTGGCATTTCTTTGGGCCTTCTCCTAGCTGACTATCTATATTTTTTTAAAAAAAAGAACTACTTTGCTCCTATCTCTCCCTCAATCTGTAGGTGGATGTCTGCTAGAAAAATATTGGCATCTGCATGTAAGTAATGCGTTGGGTTCAGCTTTTTCTTTTACCTTAAGATCACCCCCTCTGTTGTAGTGGGGCCAGGTTTGTTTGCGGCCTGTGCGGTAGTTTGCCTAACTGACCTCATAGTGTTGGACGTTTGCACTGGTTCTAGGGTTTTGCTTTGTCAATAAGGCTGCATCTAGGCAGATCCAGCAGGTGCCACCCTTTCAGGGGTCCTTAGAAGGAGGCCTTGCCGGGTGGCCTGGGGCTTTGGTTGTCACCTGTAGGACAGTAGAATTTGGCATGAGGATTGATTTTTGATCTGGGAGGCCCTAGAATCAGGAACTGCAGTCCTGGGTTCTGGCTCAGAGCCAACCCTCTAGGACTTGCTTGGCAGAAATCAGAGCAGGGTGGGGGACTTGGGTGCAGAGCAGTGGGGCTGGGCGTGGACCCGGAGGCCTACCTCTGGAAGCAGGGAGACATGAGGCATCAGGGGGAGACATCACAAGCTTAAGAACCCAGCGGCCAGTCACTCCCCCTCTCTTTCTGGTAAACTGAGTGACATTCTGTCTGCAGTGCCAGGAAAGGCCACAAGTACCCCAACCCTAGGACTAGGAAGGGCAGCAATAGCTAAACTCTCTAAGATGAGCACCTTCACAGAGGAGTGGATTGTGCCACCAGATGTGGAGACAGCCTCTTTTATACAGTGTTTCTGTCCATGTTGAAGTCCTCCAGAGCCTGCAGGCTATACACCAGGATATCCTGCCTGGATGTGCAGTGGCTGGATGCTGGTTAGGACCGAGCATTTGTAGGCGCAGCACGCCCTCTAGTGGGCATTTTTCTTGATTCAGGCCCAGGTCTAGAAAGCTTTTCTTATTTGCATCTTGGGGGTGAGGTAGGAAGCAGGTTCTAGTTCCAACCCTTGCCTCTAACTTGCTGGGAGCCACATTGCACCCTGTTCTGGGTGGTCATCTGTGAAATAGGCTGGTCGAGTAGATTTGGCCCAGGGAGAGGGGTAAGACTGCTGCTTTTCTTGCAGACTTTGCTTAGCCTGGGAGCCCACAGCTGGTGAAGTAGGTGGTGAGAAGATTCTAGGGTGCTGGATTTGCACCCTACTGTGGTGTCAGCTGAGGCCTGGAGACTCAGAACAGGGCCCCGGGCTTTCATGAGGATCACTGCTCCTGCCTCAGAGTGAACAGCAGCCAAAGAGGGGAGGTGGCCCAGAATGGGCCAGAATTCAGAGCCAGGCTCTACTGGAGGATTGGAGGGTCAGGGACTGTCCCACCTGGGGGTGACTCGGTGCCTGGGGAGAAGGATAGCTGCTTGGTAAGTAGGGAACCGATATCACGGGCTCTAGGAGATGGGCCACTGTGATCTCAGATCACAGGCCTCTTCAGACAGACTCTGAGGGGGTTACAAGAACGCCAAACTTTGGAAATAAACCCCAACCTTGCAACAGCCAAGGAGTGTCTACTCAAGGAAAAAAAAATGGCTAAGTTTTGTTAAGAAACAAGAACTTTTTGGCATTTCAATTTACTATGGTTGTATGACCTGCTCACTGCCTTGGCTTCCAAGGGTGCCCAGTAGTCGCTGAACTTGGCAGCATAAGGGCTGCGTGTCTGCAAAGCCTTATTCTCAAGTAAGTGAGAATTTGATCTGTATGACAGTTTGCTGGAAGGTCCCAGTTGTAAGACCATGCTCTTTTGACCTGACTTGGGCTCACTTAATTCAGTCAGCCTTTTCCTCTGAGAGCATTTGTTGAAAACCACCTGTGCTGATGGTTTAAGAAGGAAGATGTCCTAGCCGGTGATGGCAAGAGGCTGACCAAACATTTGAAAAGAAAAGGTTGAGGAACCAGCTACCTGTAGAGAGGTTTGAAAAGCTCTGGAATATTCCTTGGAACCTACCTAGAACCTCCCCCCCCCCCCGCAACAACTGTAGGCCTGGCATGCTCAGGAAAGGAAGACCTTGGCTATTTACGAATTGCAAATGGTGTTACAGGGCCAAATACCAGCGGCCCTGTCTGTTGTGTGGACGGGGAGTGGGAGAGACGGGACTTGCATAGGTGCTGGAGACATCTGCACTTGGTGTCCCTTGTCATTTTCTGCTACAATAGTTTTTTTATTTTATTTTATTTTTGGTAACTCACGGGTCCCCTTGCCCTCTGGGCTCCTTTGTTGATGATGGTGACAGGTGTATACGTGGAGCTGTGGGCACGTGCCTGCGTTTGCATGCATACGTGTGCATGTTTCATATGTGCTGTCAGCTCTAGAAATGGAAGAATTCCAAGATCTCTTTATTTAGATATATATTAAAAAAGTACAGTACATCTCATGCACCAGTGTGGCCAATATGGAATCATTATCTTTAAAGCAGTTACTACAATGACAGGAAACAGAAGGTTACAGGGTTTGCTCACTCAAATGGAAAACCCAGCATTAAAATTGTTAACCTAAACAGCGACCTGCATCTTATGAAAACAAACAAACAAAAAAAGAACCCCCCCGAAATACTTATTCTACACTTGCGAGAGCTAGAAACATGTAAGTATTATTAGTAAAAAACAAATCATGACTATGAAAAAGTAATTATAGGTTAAAATAATGTCCGTGTTATCTACACTCCCCTGCAGTGTGAGGGGCCTTGCCTGGGTAGGCCACAATAAAGGTGTGTCCCCTGCCCTGTCCATCTGTCTGTATGTCACCCTTTGCAGGCATGACTGCAATGGACAGTTCTTCATGCCCTGTCAAATGGGAGATGCACAGATGCCATCGAACCTGGGCAGGGTAGGGGCCTTGACTTCCGCAGGGGGTGCCTGAGGGTGGTTCCCTGAGATGTGGCTACACACGATGCATAAAGGCTCTGTAACGCAGTCCTGTTGTGTTTGAGCATTAGCCAGACGTGCTGAGGGACATACCCTAAGTGCCTCCAAGTCAAGAGATAGATAGATTTAGATAGATAGACAGACAGGGGGGGGGACGGACCATGAATAATCAGGTGAGGCAGTGATGGGGAGGGCTCTTCTCCAGAAACTTCTGCCTCCTGTAGTCAAACCTGGGTGGGCATCAGTGAGTGTCAAATCAGAGTCTCAGTTCCTCCAGACCCTGGTGGGAGGTGGGCTGGAGGTGGCCCTCACTCTGTGAACCATCACCCTTCGGTGCCTCGGTCCCTCCAGGATGAATTCACAGTCGCTTCAAGCTGAGCAAGCCACTTTCCTGAAGTTGTCTGAGCGGGTGCGCATTCAGTACGGCAGGGGACCATCTCAGGACCCAAGGTGAGGGGTTGCCATGTGGCCCCTTCCTCCCTCCACGGGCCTGGGCACTGGGAAGGTGTGAGGGAGGCACAGCGGGCCTGGGGTTCTGAGGGCACATGGGATGGGCAGTCACTCTTGGGACAGGGCTGCAGAGGTTCCTGCCCCACAGGTCATGCTGCCCAGCCTTCTGCCTCCAGGCAGACGACCCTGGGGATCATAACAGCCTCATCAGGGGTCGGGAACCACAGGAGAAGACCCTCCTCCCAGTAGTTCAATCTAAGCTGCTTTGCTTGGCATCTTTGGGGAGATAGGAGAGAGCTTGGGGTTAGATTGGGGGGCGGGCGGACAGGGTGATATAGCAGTGGTTGGCTGTCAGAACACTGGCCTGACTGTTCTAGCATTTGGGGGTAGCCATCCAAGAAATCTCTCTGGATATTTCAGGGACCTGGAGCTAGCTACCCTGGGGGGGTGGGGGTTAGCACCCACGAAGGAAGGGGTGCTGAGCTAGGGAGTCGCTGTCACTCTTGGAAGGCGTGGCACCAGGTGTCTGGCTTGGGCTGAAGTGGGTTTGGGTCCCCGGGCACAGTGGCCGGTGACCCCCTAGAACATCATCTCCGTTCGGGGGTCGGAGCCGTACAGCTCAGCCAACATCTTGAACCGGGGCCCCCAGTCGTTGAGAAGGTCATAGTCCATGTCCGAGTCAGAGGAGCCCGTGCCCAGTGAGCTGAGTGACTCCGCGATGGACTCGGAGCCCTCGTACCCGTAGATGTGCAGCGTGTCGTAGGGGGGCCCGCCGCCGTCGTGGTCGGCCTCGTCCTTCTTCACCTCGATCATGGTGGCCATCTCCCCAGGCCCGCCGTGGACGGCAGGCTCCAGCCTCAGCGGCTTCTGCATCTGGGCGCACGCGGGCGGCCGGGCGTCCAGCGCGGGCCTCGGGGGCTTCGCGGCCCCGTGGCGCACCGAGTTGAGCACCGACACGTCGTAGCTGGTGGTGTCCATCTCGCCGCCGCCCTCCTCGTCGTAGGTCACCAGCTGCTCGTGGATCTCGGGCACGCTCTTGCCGTGCGCGCGCGCCTGCTTCCGGAGCCGCCTCCGCAGCACGATGAGCAGGACGATGACTGACGGACAGACAGACAGACGCGGTCAGACAGGGCAGGCCGTCCCTCCCCCAGGCTCAGCAGGTAAATTTCCTGGGCCCCTGGTAGGCAGGTGCACCCTCACCCTGAGAGACACGGTCATGGGTTTCCCCTGCCCACCATCCCCCCCGGGGTCTGGCTGGCTGGCTGCGGTCAATACTGGGGGTAGGGGACAGAATGCAGTTCCCTCATTCTCTTCGGTCACCCTCCACCTCCTGCCTCCTCCTTTCTCCAAGGCAAACCTTTCCAGGTATCTCCAAAAGGCCAGAGGCTGGGGGAGGAATGGGGAAAGGGCTGCAGTTTGAATTCGGAGGGCAAAGACAGGAAGCTTTTCCTTGCTGAGAGACTGGGATGATGTGAATGACCATGTGGGGTCGGCAGGACCCCCTTGGCTTCTGTATGCATACTTGGCACTACATTGGCCACAGTCTCACATTATTTCACTAAGTATCTGTGGTTTCCCCTTCACTTTACAGGCAAGCAGAGGGAGCTCAGAGAGGCCCAGGGACTCGCTCAAATGCCATGTCAGTGGCCTGGAGGTTGATCCTGCTTGAAGCTTTGGAGGGTGTGTCTGTGTGAGGGTCTCAGGTCCCTGGGGAGGATTTGGACAATGTGGGCTGAGAGCTCCCAAAATCAGGCTAAAGACATTCCTGTGGGCTCCGTGTTTCTAGCTTTGAGTTAATTACCAAGCTGTTACATACAAAGTAAAGTGGGAATGGCCTGAGGAACCCTTCCCGGAGTCTCAGTTTCCATGTCTGTAAGGTGCAAATAGTGAATTTGCTGTTCTGCTCAGATTTGAGAAAGATGGTGATGAGATTAAATGCAATTCTGTGGGTGGCAGCAATGCCTTTATAGCTCTCAATAAAGACACTTATTAAAAGGGGAGTCTGGACCCCTGCTGCAGGGGCTCTGGAAAGGAGACACACCCAGCCAGGAAAGCCACTGGCAAGAAAGGCCTGGGGCAGACGTTGCAGGTGACCCACAGCATCCTGGCCTGTCGTAGAACATGGAGCAGGAAGAGCAGGAGGGAATTTACACCCTTGAAGGAGCCCCCAGACTTTGACTATGGGGTTGGCAGGTAAGCCGGGGCTGTGCTGCCTGGGGGGGGTGGGGGTGAGGTGGGGGTGGGAGAGAGAAGCTCCACACAGCTCCCTGTGCCTGAGGAAGCTCCTTAGCACAGGCAGGCTGATTTTGGTGACAGCCTGCCCTTCATGTCTGCTTCCCAAACAATTCACACTTGGTCCTCGTCCAAACTGTGCTGCCTGGGAAATGGAAAACTTAAGGAAGGCCTGAAATGCTCCTAAAAGTGATGAAGCCAGAACAAGGCGGTGGGGGAGGATCAAAGCTGGAGGAACCCTACTAAATAAAGCAAAGAAAACCCTTGGCGCAATTTTAAACTAGACCTTTTCAAACTTTCCATTTAGTAGTTATTTAAAAAAATAAAAATAGCCTTGAATTATGTAAATGCTCCAAACAATGTAATAAGTGTTTAAAATGTAAACACTAAATGAGAGAATGCCAAGGGCGGGTTTCTTTTTCCTTTTTGTAGTGTTGGAGGTTGAACCTGGGTCTTGATTCACACGAGGCAAGGGCTGTATTCCTGAGCTACGCCCCCAGCCACAGGTTTACTGAAATGGAGCCAGCTTGAAGAGTGGAGGCGGGGCTTTGTGTCCCACCTCTCCTGACACCCATCCCTCCCTCCCTTCCTCCTTCCCTCCCTCCCTTTCTTCCTTCTGTCCTTCCTTCCTTCTCTCCCCTGGTGAGCACCGAGGTTGGGGGGCTCCACGTGGCTGTATCCTCACAGTGAACCCTGAGGCTCGGGGTCCTGCACTGATCCACAGTTGACTTGCAGACTGGAGGCAGGGCTGGGCAGGGTCTCCTGTCAAGCCTCCTCAGTGCCTCGCCCTGGGCCACTGACCTGTGATGGTGAGGATGCAGAGGAAAATGGCCACCAGCGCCTGGATGCTGACTCCGGCCTGGGCCGCCAGCTCCTCACAGAAGGTGAACTCGCCCTGCTCGTTGCACTTGCACACGACCACCGTCAGCGTGCCGGTGCCGGTCAGGCTGGGCGTCCCATTGTCGGAGATGAGCATGGGCAGGTAGTGGACCTTAGCGAGCTCCCGATCAAACTGCCCATACTTGACCTTGATGCTGGCGGTGTTATCTGGAAACATCAAAGCCACAGAGTGAGGCCCTGCCGAGGAGCATCTGTCCCCCCATGGACCATGGGAAGCTCTAGCTCTTCCAGAGAGCCCCTGGGGGACTGCACTGAGCCAGTAGCCTGGGTGGCTTCTCTGCCTTTTACACATTGACCCATGTTTTGGGCTTGTTCCTTCACTGAGGCCACAGTTTGTGCGGCTGCTTCGACCCAGCCTGGGAGAATGGCTTGGGTGGGGTGTAAAGTCGCTGTGACAATGTGCACGTGCCTGTCCTCTTCGTCCCCAACTCTACACCTATAACGGGAGCCTTTCTCTATTGGCTCAACTAGTTATTGTATTGTTTTAAGCTTCTACAAGCAAATGGGAAGAGAAAATCATTTTTTTATTGAGCACTGGGCTAATTTCTAAGGCTGGGCATGCTGTCTCTGACAATGCATTAGTGCCAAGAAAGTTTGACGGTAAACAGTGTTCTCTCAGGCCCTGGCAGGGACTATGTTTGCCACTGGGGGAGGGGAGCCCTGGGTCGTCTGCAACGGGGACCAAGCTTCTATCCAAATACTGCCCAACCTCTAGTTCCAATCCCTAGTTTCCTGTACAGAAACATCTAGGGAGCTGTCTAAACATCCTGATTTTCTGACCTCTCCCTTCCCTTACTCAGACGTGCACACACACACACATACACACACACACCCCTCTTCAGTGGCTATGGGCAAAGGACAGATAATTTGACTTATTTAGGTTCTTGGGAGGTTGTAATGCCAGTGGTCAGAGGACTTACTTAGTCATACAGGGTGGGCACATGTAGGAAATCAACCAAAACTCAAGAATTTCAAATGAAAGCCAATTGCATCTCATTTTTTAAAATCATTACATATCTGTCTTAAGCCTATTGTGACTGAAAACAGATGAGATGCCACTTTGCCACTTTAAGGAGAGAAATTAGAAAGTTTGACATGCAGGGCATTTGCAGGTAAATAACTCTGAGGACAATAGGCTTACCTGTTGTTGCACATGGGGTGTGTCTTTGGGGTAACACTTAAACTTTCTAACCCTTTGCAGACCCCAGCCCTACCAGTTCACTTGAGGTAGACATTGGGAACGGAGTGGCAGGACTAGAGACAGCTAAGGGTTGACCTGTCATTGTCAGTGCTGCCTTCCTCATTTCTGGGCTAGGAGTGTTGGTCTGCTTGCTTGGTGGATCTATGGCTAATCCCCTGCATCTGTTCCTCAAAGGTGGCCATAGGCTGTTTCAATGCAGGGATCCTCACAGTGTTGGAGATCCTCCTCTTGCTATTTGGGTGGAGGTTTGGTCTACTGTGGTTTAAGGGAGTTTTCTTTCTTTGCCATAGTGGAGATTGAATCCAGGGCATCTCAGATGCTAGGCAAGTACTCTGCCATTGAGCTATTATTATCCCTAGTACTGGTTTTCTCTATTTTTCTGAGAAAGTTGTAGAGACCATGGAAGCCTGCCTCCCTTTTGGTAGGAATTAAGTCAACTCAGCATCAGAACTCACCAGAAATTCTGACTGGCCCCACTAGAGAACTCACAGGGTTCTGTGGGCTCTGATAGGCTAAACAGATGTGCTGTGGTAAGCTGTGATTGATGGATCACATCCTGTTCAAGGGCCACCTGGAGCTATATAGTCATTGTAGCTGAACTGAAACAAAACTCGTGGTTTTCTTGCAATTTATGACTTCATATTTCCAGCTGTGACTCTTGGGACTGACCTTCCAAAATTCCATGTCATGTAACAATTTGACATTTTGCTAAGATGTGGAGCTCCTAGTGTATCAGGGGACCTTTAGGCTAGTTTAGACTGAGATAAGTGCCTGTACCCCTGTGTCTATTCTGCACTGCTCCTGAGCAGAGCCTTTTAAAGATAAAGGCAGGCCCTGTGGACTTGGCGGCTTGGCCGGAGTGTATATGGTGGGACTTGTTCAAAGCATCCCATATCTTGAAAATCCCTGTGGGGGCTTCACTTCTACTGGTGGCCCAGTCTTCAAGACTCAAATACTCAGTATCCTGACCCGCTAAGACCCGGCTAAGGCTGTGGTAAGGCACACCATGATTATCCGTGAGGGTGAAGTTGCTGTCCTCAGATCGCAGGGCGAACTTGAACTTGACATTTTGTGGTGTTATATCCTTGTCTGTTGCAGAGATCTTCAGCACCAGCTGGAATGAGGGGAATGGGAGATGGTCAGTGTGGTTTTGGAGTGGCCTGGGGTTCCATGGCGGAGGCCTTGGGTTTAGACCTGACCTTGCAGCCTCTCACTTGTAGCTTTGTCCTGAATGGTCTCCCCAGATCCACTCTGTGGACCGCCATCTTGTCCCACCTCTCCCTAACCTACTCTTCAGATACTCTCTCCACCGGCAAAATGAGGATAGGGTGTCCTTCCTGGCTGCTGTCCACATGACGGTAAGCTCCACAGAGCTCGAGCCGGGTAGGAGGTTCTACTCAGCCAGCTGTCCTTACCTGGCCCTGGGCAGCATTCTCACACACTTGGGGCTCATAGGGCTCAGCAAATTCTGGAGCATTGTCATTCTCATCCAAAACTTGGATGTAGACCTGCACAATGGATTCTTTGCCTGTGGGGATACCTGCAGAGGAGACAGCTTGTCACCACAGTGGGATCAGCTGATGGTGGTCCATGGGGAGGGGAAGGTACATGGATGCATTGTCCTGGAGGGCTATGTGGTGGAGGCCACTTTTATTTTTGCAGGACAGGGTGATGTAAGCCTCTAAAGAGAGGCCAGGGATGGTGTTTGGGATGAAAGGAGTGTGGAAAAGTCCAAGAAGGTAAATCTTCATGTGTGGAAATTTAATGAACTGTTACTCCTAAGAATCCAAAGCTAAACAACATAAATTCATTTTAAGAGATTTTAATTAAGTTGATCATTAGACAAATAAAATAAATACAATTGATTAAACTAATGTAATTTAATAAATAGTCATGTAATTATTTAAATAATATCTCTCCTTCCTTAGGCTCCCATAGGACCTGGGTACAGTAGGAATGTTAATACCCTCCTGTTGGATAGTCGTGACAGTTAACAATTTTTGGAGAACTTAACAATAGTGAGTTGAAAGCTGCTTCATGTTTTGAATTCAGCCCATTAGCTTGTGCACAGACAACTCCCCCACACAAAGAAAGGAGTGTTCCCTATGTGTACTTGCCAAAGTGAATCAGAGGCACTTGGTGCATGCACATCCATCCTTAGCTCTGCCTCTGATCACTGGACCAGCTCTCCAAGAGGTGTCTCAGAAGCTTTGTGTTTAGAAAATGCCCTTGGTGACTCTCATTTCAGAAGCATTGGTGCAGCCTGTTTCATAACAGTGCTTCCCAGGCAATGATGTACGTGAGAGTCTGGGTTCTGCAAGGCTGCAGGTCCACAGATGTGCTGGTCAGAGGACCACACTCAGGCATGGCCGCTTGGCAGATTCCCAGACACTGAGTGCTTCTGTGGATGATTATGCTACTTCTAGAGAACCCAAAAGACAGCTTGTGCCAGTTTTGCAAGAACAAGGGATAAGAAGAGCTCAGACCCCCCTCATATAAGTCTGCTTACCTTTATTATCCAGCTCATTGGCTTCCACAGTCAGGTTATACCAGGGGTAGATTTCTCTGTCCAGCTCTTTTTCATTATAAATATCCCCCTGTTTGGTTATTCGGAAGAACTGGCCTTTGTCACTGGTCTTGCGGATAGAGTACCTGTTCAGGAGAGAGTTTCATGTTTGTTTTTTCTTGTCCTTTGCTGAGTACAAATTCCTTAGCATGACAGACAAGACGCTTTAGGAGCCATCAGCTGCATCCTTCCCCATCCTCCATTTTCATTGATTACTGCATTTTTACCACCCAGAGCAGTGAACAGACCTCCCATCAACACAGGGTTTCAAGAGAGTGAAGTGATGTCTGGCTCAAGTGATGATACTGCCTTGTGGCTGAACAGGGTGCCTGAGAATCCATCAGTACCACTTTCAGAAGTGAGTAGGTGATTCCATAGTCAGCTATATCATAGTCATGTGTGTGTTTAATGAAAAGATACATAGGCAAGAGGCCATAAGAAACACAAAAGGAGCTGGAAGAAATAACTAACTGAAAGAAAATAAAATCTGTGAAATTCAAATTTGAAAAGTTCTTCTAGAAATCAGGGAAAAGGTTATGAAGAAAGGAATATGAATGTCAATGTACATAGATATGTTTATGTATCATAGCATGGAAACAGTTAGTTACTGAAGAAGTTTCCAGGGCAAATAAAACAGAATAAATAATACAAAATATAATAAAATAAAATTTTTCTGACAAGAATACCTGAGCCCACAGATTAAAGGATATGATTAAGACCAGACAGGATTATAAAATAAGAAGAACAGTTAGGCATATCCTGATGATCCTTTTGAAAGTCAAAGCTACCTGAGGACATTGAAAAGAGTCCAGGCTCCCAGGACGAAAAAGAGATGCCCCCTGATGAAGGAGAAATTCAACTTTTCCCAGATGCCACCACAAAATGAAATATTAGAACACATTGGCAGTATTTTTAAGGGAAGCACCCATGACCTGAAGGTTAATTGAGCACATTCAAGTGATCTTAAAGTAAGGGGGCAAAGAGCTCATCGTCTTTTTGTAAATATGTAAGAACTTAAGACACGTTCCATTCACAAAGATGGGTCCTGAAAGAATTATTAGGTTTTGAAAACTTTCAGAAATTTCTCAATCTAAGTAAAAACCTACTTTGGGTGGAATAGAAATGAAGCTACTGATTTATTTTCTTTTTTGTTTGAGACAAGCCCAATAGACTGATCTTTTTTTTTTTTTTTTTAACATGAGAGAGCAAGAGCAAGAGAGAACTGGTGTGTCAGGGCCCCCAGCCACTGTGATCAAACTCCAGACATGTGTGCAACCTTGTGCACATGTGCAACCTTGTGTGCTTTTGTCACCTTGTGTGTGTGGCTGAAGTGAGATCTGAAGAGTTGAACAGTGACAGGCAAGTGCCTTAACTGACTATTGGCTTCTTTCTTTCTCTCTCTCTCTTTCTTTCTTTCTTTCTTTCTTTCTTTCTTTCTTTCTTTCTTTCTTTCTTTCTTTCTTTTTCTTTTCTTTTTTTTTAAGTTTCTCGAGGTAGGCTCTCACTCTAGCCCAGGCTGACCTAGAATTCACTATGGAGTCTCAGGATGGCCTCAAACTCATGGCGATCCTCTTACCTCTGCCTCCCGAGTGCTGGGATTAAAGGCGTGCACCACCATGCCCGACTGTCTATTGATTTCTTAATCACATATAGGAAAGTAGTGGTGTATGTGTGTGTGTGTATGTGATGTTTTACATAGAAAAAATTAAGATTATGTAGACAGAAGTAAATCTCATTGGCAGAAGTAAATATGAATATACTCCATTCAAATATTCTAGGAAAATATATAGGGAAAAAGGGCTATAGTAAAGATGAGGAACAAGGAAAATCTATGAAATGAAAAATGTAAAACCAGAGATATAAAAAGTAAGATTGAGTATGTCAAGATGATGAAAGATTTAAATAGGCTAAAACACAAAGCATCTTAATTTCGATTAAAAAGCAAAGCCAAGTGCATTGTTTTCAAGAAATAACTTAATGTTGAGTGATCTAGAAAAGTTAGAAGAAAAAGCTGGAAACGTGCCGGACCATAGAAATAACATGAAAATAGGACTGGCATGTTTAACATCAGACAGCAAGGAACCAAAGGGGCTGGATAACGTCACCGGGAAGAAAGCTAGGAATGTGGGCAGGGCACCTGACTAACATGCTCTGACCCTGCCTTCCATCCCTAGCCCTGGACAAAGCTATAAGCCATCATGAAGGTAAAACAGTTGTAAACCTTATTTAACTGAATAGAAAAGTTAAAACACACAAAACAAAGGCACTGATATTTTAGTGAAATTGGACACAAGAACAATTGTAATACAACACAGAATACATTAAGACACCTCCTCAGTCCCTACCACATGTCAAAGAACAAAGCCATGGCAAATAAGTTAATATAAATAAACTCTCTGGTCAAAGAAATGACAAAAATTATAACTATGAACCATGTAGAACAGAATGGTAATGAAAATGATAATCCCTAAACTTGTAAGATGTAACCAAAATGGAGGGATTTATGTTTTTGGGCCTGGCAGAACAAGCCTGTAATACCAGCTACTAGGAAAGCTAAATCTGGAAGATTGGTAGTTCAAGGCTTGCCTGGCCCATAGAGGTGAGTTCAAGGCCTACTTGGCAAGTGAGCTCTGTGTTCAGTAAGAGACCTTGTCTCAATAAATAACGTGGAGAGTAGTTGAGGAAGACACATAATATTGGCCTGTGGTCTCCACATGCACCCACACATATGTGTGCCCATACATATGACCACGCATACACTGCAAACTACATACATGTGCATATGTAAAAAGTTCATTAGCAAAAATGAATGTTTCAGTGCTGGAGAAATGGCTTAGCAGTTGAGACACTTACCTCCAAAGCCTAAGGGCCCAGGTTTGATTCTCCAGGACTCACATAAGCCAGATGCACAAGATGGCACATGCATCGAGACTGTTTGTGAGAACTGTGTGAACATCAAGTTGTGGGACGATGACGAGAGTCCATCAGCGGAGCTGGCACAGCTGGCTACGTGTGGGGGACAGACTAAGACTGGATCGAACTCGTACTTACTACCAAGCACCATATGGCTCCAAGAAGCATGAGCAGAGCTGTCATTTTGTCCCACTGGGTGGATGAGAGGAATCTAGTTCAGATAGAGGAGCAACTGTAGTGGCTTGAATGTGTCCCGCAAAGTTGATGTGTTACAAACCGAGTCCCCAAGTTTGGTGTGGTCATGAAAGACAGTTGTTCTAGGACCATGTTAAGCATCTCCCATGAGCTTTCTGAGAGTGAGAATTACTGTAATTTTCTTTTTAAAAGATTTTATTTATTTATTTGAGGGGGAGAAAGAGGCAGGGAGAGAGCGAGTGAGAGGGACAGTGGGTGTACCAGGACCTCCAGCCACTGCAAGCGAACTCCAGAAGCATGCACCCCTTTGTGCATCTGGCTTACATGGGTCCTGGAGAATCAAACCGGGATCCTTTGGCTTTGCAGGAAAATGCCTTGGTTACTAAGCCATCTCTCCAGCACTATGATTATCTTTTTTTAAGAAAAAATATTATTTATTTACTTGACAGAGAAAGAGGGAGAGAAAGAGAGGGAGAGAAAATGGGCAGGCCGGGGCCTCTAGCCACTGCAAACAAACTCCAGAAGCATGTACCCCCTTGTGCATCTGGCTAATGGGGGTCCTGGGGAATTGAACCTGGGACCTTTGGCTTTGCAGGCATATACCTTAACCACTGAGCAATCCTTCCAGTCCTATAATTTGCTTTTAAAAATGTTTCTTTAGGCCTTGAGAGATGGCTTAGCGGTTAAGTGCTTGCCTGTGGAGCCTAAGGACCCCAGTTCGAGGCTCAGTTCCCCAGGTCCCACGTTAGCCAGATGCACAAGGAGGCGCACACGTCTGGAGTTCGTTTGCAGAGGCTGGAAGCCCTGGCGCGCCCATTCTCTCTCTCTCCCTCTGTCTTTCTCTCTGTGTCTGTCGCTCTCAAATAAATAAATAAAAAATTAAAAAAAATGTTTATTTATGAGAGAGAGAGAGAGAAAGAGGCACACACACACACACACATATATAGAGAGAAGGCGGCTTACCAGGGCCTCTAGCCATCGCAAACAAACTCCAGATGCATGTGCCACCTTGTGTAAGTGGCTTACATGGGTACTGGGGAATTGAGCCTGGGTCCTTAGGCTTTGCAGCCAAATGCCTTAACCTATAACACATCTTTAGCCCCTATAATTTTCTTTCTTTTTAAAAAAATACATTTTATTTATTCATTTGAGAGAGAGAAAGAATGGGTATGCCAGGCTTCCAGCCACTGCAAATGAACTCCAGACACGTGCACCCCTTGTCCATCTGGCTTATGTGGGTCCTGGAGAGTTGAATGGGGATCTTTTGGCTTTGCAGGCAAATGCCTTAACTGCTAAGCCACTCTCAACCAATTTTCTTTATAGATGTGTGTGTGTGTGGGGGGCATTCATGACCCATACTTCTGACTTTTACTTGAATGATTTTAGAAAGACAAAATTAGTAAAACATCTTTGAAGACTACCCTCTTGTTGTTGGGTCTCACTGGATGGGTCCCGTGAGAGCTGTGGTTCATAAAAAAGGCCTTTCAACGTAGAGAAGAGGATGGTCTGTACTGTGCAAGGTGGACAGGACAGGATCCAGTCAGAACAATCAGGAGTTACAGGTGTCTAGTCCAGCTTCTGCCAGTTACCATGGATGTGTGGGAGATGCCTGGTTCCCTTGCTCAACCTTGGTTTCAGGTCAGCTGATAAAAGAATGTCACCCCTTACCTGATGTTGCGCCGGGCCTGGTCAGGGTCTTTGGCCATCACAGAGCCAATCAGAGGTTTCTTCTGGTTTTCCTGGAGCTGGAAGTGGTAGAAGGGCTTCTGGAAGACAGGGGGCTCATCCACGTCTGTGACGTTGATGATGATGCGGGCCTTGTTTCTTCCCAAGGTGTTGCTCAGGTAACCAAGTTTGACTGTCGGGTCTGTGGCTTCTATGGAGAACGTGTATTGTTGGATGAGTTCGTAGTCCAGAGGCTGCATGGGAGAGAAGTACAGTGACTGTCTTCAGCTCATTTCGTTCTGCCAGCCTGTGGCCCCTAACCCCACCTCTGTGCCTGTACCCATGCCAACTGCTGAGGACATGCCCTGGTCCTGCTCTCAAGAGAGTCACAGTTGCATGGTTCCATTCACAGTTCCTCAAGGGAGTGCCTGTGTATGTGTGTGCTTGTGTGTGCATGTGTGTTTGTGTGTGTATTCATATGCGTGTGGGGGCATGCACATGAAAGGGAAGGTCAGAAGACAACCTCGGGTATTGGACCTCAGGTACCATCTACACTTTTTTGAGACAGGGTCTCTCACTGGCCTGGAACTGGCCAGGTAAGCTAGACTGGCTGACCAGTGCGTCCTAGGCATCCACCTGTCTGGCCTCTCAGTGTTGCACCACCTTGAGAGAGCTTTTTTTTTGGCACGTGTTTGTGTTGGGGTGTGTATGCACGTGCATGCGTGTGTGATGTCTGGTGTCTTCATTCTCTCTCCTCCTTATTGTTTGTGACAAGGTCTCTTGCTGAACCCAGAGCTCACTGGCTTGGTTAGACTAGCTTGTTAATAAGCCCTGGATCCCGTGTCTGCCTCCCAAGCACTGGGATTACAGGCACCTACCGCCAGGCTGGGGATCCAAACTCATGTCTTCATGCTTCTGTGGCGAGCACCTTTACCCACCAAGCTTCTGGACAAAGGCAACTGTGCCTGGTTGTTGTGTTGTGCTGAACTCATCAAGTATAGTTATTTTGTTTGTGTCTTTCCCACTTGCTGAGAGCTTTGCTTACTCTATGGGCTGTGTGGATTTGCCCAGTTCTGTACATGAACATCCTGGAATTTTGACAGTTTTTCTCCCTCTTCTGGATTTAGACAGCCTGACTCTGCTTGCTACCAGCAAAAGTCATTGTCTGTGGACATCTGTAGCCCTACGCATACATCAGGCATACATACTAGTGATTAGGACACAGAGCAGGCCTGAGGTGCCAGGGAGTTAATCTCATAGGAGTAATCTCCCATCAATGCGCCACCCCCAGTTGGCGCAGCTCTGAGATGTGTTCTACGTTGCCCTACGGGATTGGATCCCACTTGTGACTGCTCCTCAGAGGGCTCAGAAATAGCTTCCTTCTTGTCCACCTGTCACTGCCCCTGGAACCTTCTGAGATTCCCTTTCAAATAAACAATTCGTATCTAAATTTTTGTCCTCTGGTCTATACCTGGGGTAACCCAGTGTGAGACTCAGGATTATACTGTCTCTGAGCTGCCCAAGAGCATTCTCCTTTGATGGTCTGTGGTCCAGGAGCAGCCTCCAGGGAGGTCTTGTGGTGTGGATGCTGCAAGTCCCATATCCCACAGTGGGCCATACACACCTTCATGGGCTTGATGTGCCCCTCGTTGCGGTTGGAGTCTGTCTCAATGGCGAAGGTATCCCTGTACTCGCCCTGCACGATGCTGTATCTGGTCTTCCGGTTCTCGGGCTCATCTGGGTCCTCAACAGTGAGAGAGCCCAGGGGAGTGCCCACACGGATATCTTCAGGCACCGTAAATATGTATGTGGCTTATGTAAAGAGGACACACCAAAGAGCACTGGTTAATGAAATGACAACTGCTTCTTCATCTTAACACACACACACACACACACACACACACACACACACACACACACACACACTGTGTTGGAGATTGAGCCCTGGTATATGCTAGGTAAGAGTTTGACCACTGAGCTACATCCCCAGCTTTCAGAATTTTGACATAGAGTCTTGGTATATAGCTCAAGTTGGCCTCAAACTTGCATGTGCCACCACACCTAGCTATCCTACAACATGTTGCTATAGGAAATAGGCATAGTAAACTAATGTTAACAATGATATAATAATACCCCCGGGATTCTGAGTCCCAAGGCAGAGCAAAGGGGCCTGCCCCGTCGTTCGTCTATTTAATCATACCTCTATCTGGTCTAAAAGTGGTTTTGGATTCCTTCTGTATGCTAGGCACTAAGCTAGGGGCTATCAATGGACAAAAAAGACAAGTCTTGTCTTTGAGGAGCTTATGCCATACACAATAAGGCCACTGTGGAACCGGCCAGTTTGGGGGGTTACTGAAGCTTGCATTATGTCAGCACTGGAGCCTGCCGTGAACACACCCACCTGGTTTTCCTGTCCAGACCCATTCAGGCCAGGACAAAAGTTCTTGGCAGGCATTTTTTTTCAGGGGGGGTGGACAAGTATGAAATTAGTTTCTGGGTGAGGTCTATGGGATTTTTTTTAGCTGGGGCCTGAATCTCTGTCTCACATTAGGACTGGGGACATGGGAGTGGCATCAAGTAGGTTTCTGTCTGTTTTGTGGCTGGGTAGTTTGATAGCTTGGGGTGGGGCATAGGGATGCAGCAGGGCCACCAAGCACACATCTGACTTCTACAAATTTCAGACCCACCCCCAGGGCTCAGGGAAAGGTCGAGGTACTTGGGGCGCCTCACTAAGAGCCACCAAATATCTGAGTCTTGTTTGTCCCAGCCCCTGTCTAGCCACAACCCTGAGAGAGGGACTCACACTTGGTGAAGATGGGGAAGTTGTCATTGATGTCTTTCAGAGTGACCAGCACGGTGGCCGTGCTTGATTCCCCTCGCAGGCCCTGGGCATCTCTTGCTTCTATCACAATCTCGTATGTGGACTTCATCTCTCGGTCCAAGTTTTTGTCCATCGTGAAAATGAGACCTGCAAAAAGTATCCGAACAAGAGCCACATTACCCAAGGACTTCTGAGAAAATATGGCTACCCAGGTCCTACCTAGAGAAAACCTAGGCAACTTCACTTTGTAGCTGGGATCGAGAACCACAGGTCTATAGTCTATTTCTTCTATGCCCAGCTCTATGAGCTAAAGCTGGCCATGGCGTGTGGTCCAATATTGGCTCTAACAACTAAGAACATTGTGTTTAGGAAGATCTTCAGGCCATGTCTAGGCTGATAGTGACAGTGCTGGAATAGATTATTGATGTCTGTCTTGGTGCACCATACAGCTGGCAGCTGCACTTTGAATGGGTGATGAGAGTGCTGTGATGGATTAATAATGTCTACCTTGGTGCACATAGAGGTGGTGACTGGAGTTGTGTGTTTGCTAATCCTCTGAAAGACAGTGTGCATAGCATGACCAACTGGCCTTCTTTTTTGCTTCCAAGATTCAGTACTTACACTTTTTTTTTAAGTCTGTTAAGTCAAACTAAATTTGAACTGAGAATCCTGTACTTGCTGATTTGAATCCTTCCGTAATAAACCATAATCTAATAGAATGTAAATGAGCTGAAAACCCAATTTTAGAGCATGCTCAGCCAATCACAGCAGCTGTGCTCCAGTCAATTGCAGGCTGCCACCTGTTCAAAGCCGTTCAAATAAGGCGAAAGTCCCAGCTGGAACCGACAGAGTTGTTTCTGGACTTCAATTCCGTTTTCTGCACTATAAATGTTATCCGACTATGTGGCAACCCGAGTTTCTCTGAACCCATTTGGTTCTGAGGCTTCCCAATTTGTGAACCACTTTTTGCTCAATTAAATGGTAAATTTAATTTGTAGAAGTTTTTTTTTTTTTTTTTTTTTTTTTAGCAAGTCACAAAATAACTGTGTGGCTTACTTTCACTATTCATACTTAATCAAAACCTCACAACTACTGTACAAATGGCTACATGCATTATCAGTTTCTAGATAAGGGAACTGAGGCTCACAGAGGTTCGTTGACTTGTCCAAGGTCTTATAGGGGTTAGGAGTTAGGAGCATAGCTGGGATCGGAATCAGATCTGTCTGAACACAGACCTGCTAACCAGTGGTGTGTTTGTGGTCCTAGTCTCTGCTAAGGTGACAAGATGCTGATTTTTGTGACTGGACTTGAGTCCATCTCTTGGGCACCTATCAGCTTCCTTCTCCCCTACTTAGCCCTGCTTTGTCTTTATGTATAATATCCATCTCTTTCCTGGTTAGTGGGATTCTGTGGCTGATGGCACCTATCAGACTGGACTTTTCCTTGGCATCTGCATCCGCAAGATTCATGCCCTCCCCTCATCCCTTTGCCCAGGAGGGTTAGTCACACAGACCAGAATTATCGATTGCAAAATGCTCTTCTCCTTTGAGGACTTGGTACGTGATGGTGGTGTGGTCGGCCACAGTGGGATCATCTGCATCCACTGCTGTCACACGGGTGACCGAGGTCCCTGTGGAGAGAGAATCCTGGGGTAGCTGCCCGTGACTGTGGCTCCTCACACCTTTCCCAGGTGAGGGCGTCTGAAGCTCTGCTGTTCTTACCTCCCCTGGCTGAGGTGGGGGGGGGGGAGGGCTTTTTTGTTTGCTTATGGGCGAGCACAAGGAGAAAGGGCTGGAAGCAGTGGGCCCAGGAAGACATGCTTTGAAGAGCGCACAGAGGGCAGGTGGTTTGCCCATTGAGAGAGGAATGAGGAGGGAAGGATGGTAGAGGTGTTGGTGGGGGGAATGGGCTGTTTCTCATTCTTCTTCTAGGGTGAGACCAAAGGACTGGAAAGAATGGAAATGCCTCCAAAGGCTGGGATCACCTTTCTCATCCTCTGGAGTTCTAGGGTTCTCTTAGGTATGGCCTCAGAACCCTGGGCAGGGATCCTGGATGGAAGGATGCCGGTTCCCTATGCTGTGACACACTTTGGGGCCAGGACTTTGGCCCTACCTCCACTCCACTGTCTTGGTGGCATGCCTTGTCATAGTTCACAGGCAAAGACCTAGGAGTCAGGGGCAGTTGGTTGAGTTTGCTCCATACAGGGGTGAGATATGCGTGTGTTTGATGACCAGGACTCAGTCCATGATTAGGATCATAAGTCTATTACTAGCTCCAGGGCTCAGTTCATGAGGGTCAAGGCTCTATTTGAGGCTAGGTCAGGGCTCAGCCTTTAGGGACAATTTTTTTCAAATCATATATTGTGGCAACACAAGCATTATATTGAGTTTTCTGAGTTCACTGAAGTCTGACCTAGGCAGTGAGGTGGCTTAAGTTGAGAGATGTCTTCAACTTGGAGTTGAGGGAAGGAGGAGGAAGAGGGACTGGTTAGTTACATACCTATAGGTGACATCTCAGGCACAGACGCATTGAACAGCTTGCGTGTAAACACAGGCCAGTGGTCATTTACATCATGAACTTTGATTGTGAAGCTGGAAGGTGGCTCTAGGTTTCTGTTGGTGTCTTTGTCCACAATGAGGGCCGTGAGGTGATACTCAGAGATCTTCTCCCGGTCCAGCCTCTCAAAGGCATACACATCCCCTGTTTCCGCATTGACCCTGAAGACCTTGCCAGCTGAGTCTCCTTGGAGCACGTACTTGGCATTCTTGCGAACCACACTTGACTTGATCTGGGAAGAAACAGGCAATGGTAGCTTTGAATGGGCAGTGTGGCTGTTAGCATTTGTGAATGTGTGTGCACATGAGTATGTATGTGCATGTCTGCAGTTATGTACACATAGGCATATATGTGATGCTGAGCAGGGATCCTAGCTATGACACTGAGGTAAGTACATGTTAAGCCCTGAGTCATATCCCTAGCTTGACAGTGAGGTTTGTTCTCTTAAAAGATATTTTTGGGCTGGAGACATGGCTTCAAGGTTAAGGCACTTGTCTGCGAAGCCCAAGGACCCAGGTTCAATTCTCCAGGTCCCACGTAAGCCAGATGCATCTGGAGTTCATTTGCAGAGGCTAGAGGCCCTGATAGCCTCTCTCTCTTTTTCTTTCCTTCTCTCTAACAAAGAAAAACCATATTTTTATGTAATTATTTGCAAAGAGAAAGAGAGAGGGAGGGAGAGAGAAGGAGAATGGGCATGCCATCCTCTAGCCACTGAAAATGAACTCCAGATGCATGTGTCACTTTCTGCATTTGGCTCTGTGTGGGTACTGAAGAATTGAACCAAGGTCATTAGGCACTTCAGGCAATAGCCATCTCTCCAGCCCATAGTGAGGTTTTAAAAAATCATTTATTTTTAAGCAGAAAGAAGTAGAATAGAGACAGAGAAAATGGGCATGCCAGGGCCTCCAGATGCTGCAAACAAACTTCAGATGCATGTGCCACTATGTGCAACTGGTTTTACGTAGGTACTGGGGAATTGAACTTGTGTTGTTAAGCATTGCAGGCAAGTGTTTATCTGCTGATCCATCTCTCTAGCCCACATTGAGATGTTTTCAAATATATATATTTATTTATGAGAGAGAGGGAGGGAGGGAGGGAGGGAGGGAGGGAGAGAATGGGCATTCCAGGGCCCCCAGACATTACAAATAAACTCCAGACACATGTGCCACCTTGTTCATCTGGCTTACATAGGGACTGGGGAATCAAACCTGGGTACTTAGGCTTCACAGGCAAGTGCCTTAACTGCTGAGCCATCTCTCCAGCCTGACACTGAGGTTTTGAAAAAGAACCTTTGGTGACTAACGTGTTCTCTGCCAGGTCACTGCAGCAGTGTGAGTTGTTTAACCATACCCTATGTCTAGAATGGTTCCTGAGGCCAGTAGGTTCTTAGAACACACTTTTCCTAGTGGGAGGGTGTATTTGGTGTCACTGGAGGGCAAGTGTCTCTTAGAAGTCATTAGTTGTCATTTTCACATCTCTAAAATGGAGCTAATTGGACTTCTAAGATAGATTTGCACTCATGGTAGAGCCACCTTTATATAATGGGGTTTCTGACAATGATGTACTGGGCCTGGCTTGTATCAACATGACTTTTGAGGCAGCTTAAAATTCATAGGGATATTTATTTGTTACATGGTTGTTAAACGCTGCCTTATTAAACAAATCCATGAACTTACAATGGAATAAATCGTTTTGGTGGTTGGTCTTAACTGCTGACAGGATTTAGAATCAACTCAAGGGGCACACTCCTGGGTGTGTCTGTAGGGTCATACTAGCTGAGATGGTAAGACTTACTCTGGATGTGGGTACCACCTTTCTGTAGGCTGGAGTTCCCAAGCTGAATAAAGAGGAGAAAAACTAGGAGAGGCCCAGCATCTTCCTCTCTGCTTTCTGACTACAGGCAGCGTGTGACCAGCTACCTCACACTCTTGCTGCCAAGCCTTCCCTGCCAGCATGGACTGTTCCCTCAGGCTGTGAGCCACAATAAGCCCCCCATAAGTTGATTTGGTTGTATTTTGTCACAGCAATGAGAAATGTAACTAACACAATCAAGTTAGAATATGTCAGAAAGACTTAGAATTTACCAGCTGCTAATTATGTTACTACATTTTATGATGTTCTCAGGGTTATGCATGTTCTCTGGATGAGTATAGTGTCAATACTAAGTAAGGATATGGCAATGCACTATCTTGTCCCAACTCTGCCTTCAGGGATATCACATGCATAGCTTTAAGTCAGACATAGCAAGGATATTTATATTTTGGGAATTGGAAAATGGTATATACATCAGGACCTTTGTTCCAGAGAGCCAATAGTGAAGCACTTATTAGCATACCATTGGTTCCTATCAATTTACTTTTGTAATGATGTATAAAATACTCTCCTCTTGGAGATTTACAATGTCTAATCCCATAGAAAAGAACCCTGGTGAGAGCCTTGTTTTACTCAGGATTTCCTGTACTTCCTAGACCACTGGACCATTGTTCTTTATAACACTCACTATTAGGAATAAGGCTTGGAAAATAATGCATGTCCAAGATCTTGCACTAAACAGTTTTAAGCAAATGTTAGTAGATAGATCCATAAGTCCAAGGCTTTTAGGTCACAAGTGCAACATTCCATTTATGTAATTTTGGAGGATGTTATATACATAAGATAATATTTCATACACATAAAATTATATTTTTCTAGAAGGTCAGAATGGCCCCCAAACAGAATTTTATTAAAAAAGATAGACATCGGAGCTGGGAAGGTGGCTCAGTGGGTAAAGCGCTTGCTGTGCTTGAAGAACCGAGTTTGGACCCCCAGACCTTATGTAAATGTCACTGTGATGGTGCTTGCCAGCACTGGGGAGGCAGAAATAGTGAATCCCTGGGGCTCAGTGGCTAGTTAGTTTAGCAGCATTAGTGAATTCTAGACTTAGTGGGACTCCCTGTCTCAAAGAATAAGGTGGAGAGTGAGTAAAACTCTTGGCATTGACCTTTGGCCTCCACATGTATGTTTATACCTATGCATGTGCTACACATGTGCTCATACAATATGAACATGTGTATGCATGCACACACACACCATACATACACACACATCCTGAAAAAGAAAATAAATAGGGCTGGAGAGGTGGCTTAGTGGTTAAGGCACTTGCCTGTGAAGCCTAAGGACCCAAGTTCAATTTCCCAGTATCCAAGTAAGTCAGATGCACAAGGTGGCGTATGCGTCTGGAGTTCATTTGTGGTGGCCTGAGACCCTGGTCTGCCCATTCTCTCCCTCCCTCTCTCTCTTTCTCTATCTCAAGTAAAAAAATCCAACATTAAAAAAGAAAATGAATACAAATTAAAAATAGCAACTGGGTGCCTGCAAAGTCCTAGAGACAGTGCAAATCCTACCCTGGCCCCCAGGATTGAGGCTTGGAGCCTCAGAGGCTGTCACTCCTGGGAAAGTAGGGCCTGAGGGTCAGATGGAGCAAGAGCCTGGTGAGCAGGTGTCCAGTGAGGACTGTCAGACAGTCAGGAGGAGTGTCCTGGGAGATAAGAACACTGGCCTCAGGGGAGAAGAGGGAGATGCCTGAAGGATGTGGTCCACTCACAGAAGGACTAGAAAGTGTCCCCAGGGTGTAGCTGTAGCGTAGTCACTGCAGCTCTTGTGAAAGTGGTTACAGCTAGGTGGTGGGCTAAGATGGCAGATGACAGAACACAGGGAAGATTCTGGAAGGTGAGGGAATGAAGACAGGGAGGGAGGACCCTTTCTCTTTGGTGGGTATTGGGAGAAGGAGTCAGACAGCAGCTAGTGATGACAAAGATGTATGACTGTGGTGTGCAAGGGACAAGTAATGGGATGGATGATGGACAGCTGAACAGAGACAAGAATCCATGCCCCCAGCTTGAGCCTGTGGTATAAAGGGACAGTGGGACTGAAGGAGAGGGTAAGTCTGAGGCACTGTGTAGGTCCAGGCTAAGGTAAGATGGTGGTCTTAACTGGACTCTGAGGATGGTCAATGCTGAGGAGTGAACCAGGTTGGATGTGTGTACTGAACAGCACAGATTTTATGGGCATTAAGTTTGTTCCCCCCGCCCCGGCCCTGCACTGATGCTTTTTTTCTTTTCTTCTCTTTATCTCTCTTTCTCCCTCCCTACCCACCCCCCACCCCCCGTACACACATATGTGTGGAGGCCAGAGGACAACCTCAGATGCCATTGCTGAGAAATTCTATCCACCTTTTTCTTTTTTGACAGGGTCTCTCATTGGCCTGTAGCCCACCAATTAGGCTAGACTGGCTGTCCTGTGAGCTCCAGGGATTCATCTTGTTTCTGCCTCCCCAGCCCTGGGTTTATAGACATGCATCACTGCATCTGGCATTTTTACATAGGTATTGTGGATCAAGTACAGGTCCTCATGCTTGGCAGGCAAACCCCTTACCCTGACTGAGCTATCTCCTCAGCATGCCCCTTTACCTATCTATCTATCTATCTATCTATCTATCTATCTATCTATCTATCTATCTATCTATCTATTTATTTTTGACGTAGGGTCTCACTTTAGCCCAGGCTGACCTGGAACTCAATCTGTAGTTCCAGGCTAGCCCCAAACTCACAGTGATCCTCCTATCTCTACCTCCTAAGTGCTGTGATTAAAAGCTTGGGCCTGGCTGCCCCTTTATTTTTGAGACAGTTTCACTATGTACCCTAGGCTGGCCTGAAAGTCTCCATCAGGCTCCAGAGTACTGTTGATTTAGGTGCCTATTGCCACACCTGACCCATGTTTTCCTTAAATAGGCTTTATCTTTAAAAATTTTTTTTTTAAATTTATTTGAGAGCAACAGACACAGAGAAAAAGACAGATAGAGAGAGAGAGAATGGGCGCGCCAGGGCTTCCAGCCTCTGCAAACGAACTCCAGACGCGTGCGTCCCCTTGTGCATCTGGCTAACGTGGGACCTGGGGAACCGAGCCTCGAACCGGGGTCCTTAGGCTTCACAGGCAAGCGCTTAACCGCTAAGCCATCTCTCCAGCCCTATCTTTTAAAATTTTTTTGGTTTATTTTTATTTATTTATTTGAGAGCGACAGACAGAGAAAGAGGCAGAGAGAGAGAGAGAGAGAGAGAAAGGGCACACCAGGGCTTCAAACCACTGCAAATGAACGCGCGCCCCCTTGTGCATTTGGCTAACGTGGGTCCTGGGGAATCGAGCCTCGAACTGGGGTCCTTAGGCTTCACAGGCAAGCACTTAACCGCTAAGCCATCTCTCCAGCTCAGGCTTTATCTTTTATAATTCTTTACAGACTTAAAGAAAAATTGAGAAGCTAGTACATAGACTTTCTAGATTAATCCCATTTGCCCCTAACATTAGCATCTTCGTTAGGTTTACCATACAGGAACCAAAACTGATACAGCACTATTAATTCACATCTACAGTTCATACTTGTTTTTTCCTTAACCCCTGTTTCTTATTCCAAGATGACATTCAGGACACCAAGTTACATTTAGTCATCATGTTTCTTTAAAATATTTTTAGCTGTGACAGTTTCTCAGACATTTGCTGCTTTTGAACATCTTGACTCTTTTGAGGAGAACTGGTCAGGAATTTTATAGGCTCCCCTTCTATTTGGATTTCTGTGATGTTTTTCTCATTAATAGATTAGGGTTGTGGGTTTTGCCACCCCCCCCCTTTCTAACATCACTGTATATGGACAGAGTGTCTCAGTGTCAGTCTCTGGCAGGCTGCTCAGGCCTGGCTCCTATTGTCCATCCAGCTCTGTAAACAAAAGCTCTAGGATTTGACCTTGAACAACAGGCACTTCCTGCCCTGGGATTGTGTCTTTGCTGGGAGGTGGGAGCTTAGAGCCCTGTGCCTGAATCTAACTAACCATGTATCCTTGCTTCTTCCCAGGGCAGGGGTGACATGTGGCTCCTGTGCCCCCCGCCATGCTAGATGCCACGTGGGTTCTGTGTCACATGATGTCGGCCTGGCGCGCTTCCTGTTGCTCACGGGCCCTTGGGCCAGCCCTCCAAGTGTTGTCCAGCGAGGAGCTGGCACTCTGAGCACTATGAGGGTGCTTCTGTTTTCTGCCAACTCCCTGACTCCCCTTAGATGTTCCTCTGGGCTGGCCATTTCCCTCAGAGGATGATTCATGCTACAATCATCCCATTGGGAAGTACGTAGCTAGGATGACAACATTTTCCTCTACGACAAATGGCTCATATTTGTGTCAGAAGTCAAGAAATCCAGATTCTCCAACGACTATTCAGGACTCATAGTGAGACCCTGGACCTGGGTCTTCCCCTCTGACTGGCCAGGCTGCAAGATTTATAACTTCCAGAAAGCCATTGTTGGAAGCCAGGGGAGACCCTGGGCAGTCAGCTGGCCATGGTGGGGCCGTGAGTAGACGTGTCCCATATAGCTCCACCTGGTTCCTTTAGCTGGACAAATGTGGAGCGTTTCTGGTGTCATGTCCATCTATGGCTCCTGACAGCCTGTTCCTCTATCTCCAGAACCACCTCCTTCTCATCACACCATTTGGGGGGCCTTTTCCTGGACATGTCATCTTCCTCTAGACCTCAGCTTTTCAAAGTATGGCATGCCATTATGCATGGGGTCATGTGACTCAATGTGGGAGATCACAGAGTATTTAGTTACAGTGGAAGGTTTCTGAACACTCAACAACTAAAACTTATTTCAAAATCCATATGCATAGTGAGTCTAAGGCGGTTGTGGTGGCCCTGAGCCCTGCTGCCTCGGCTCTGAATAGACAGCACGTAGACTTTACACAGCACCTGCTGTCACATCACATGCCAGTGAACACTGCCTGAAATCCTCTGCTCAGACCTTTCCTCATCTCTCAAGTGACAGCATTAAGTGAAGCATTGGTAGGTTCTTCCTTAAGCCTGGAACCTCCAAGCCGGGGTGGCTTCCTTAGCCTCAGCACAAGGTAGCCCTCACACGTGATGTCTGCTCTGCAGAGCAAAGTCTGGGAGAAAGTGAGTCACACAGTTCGCTACCAATTCTCCCATCATGCCTTCCATCATCACTACCATCATTACATCCCCTTAGCTCTCCATCACCAGACCACCACCACGAGCACCCACCCCCTGCATGGCCACCTTCCCCTTCACTGTCACTACCATTACCATCATCACCACCACCACCATCACCTACTCCTTCATCATCAGTTACACCCCCTTTCTAAGTCAAGCTAACACCATCGTGACCATCATCATCACCCTCCCTCATCTTCAACATTGCTGGAGTTTGATATGAAATGTCCTCTAAATTTGTCCCCAGATGGTGGCACAGTTTTGGAAGACTGTGAAAACATTTAAGAGGTAGACTCTTACTGGTGGAACTGGGTTACTAAGGGTGAGCCTTCAGGTTTTATAGCTTGGTCTCACTTCCTGTCCCATGTCTGACTTGGTCTCACTTCCTGTCCCATGTCTGAGTGTGCATTATGACCAGCTCCCTGTCGCGCATGACACTGTATCTTCCCTGCTGTGATGGGATGCATCCCTTCTTAACTGGTAAGCCAAAATAAGTCTTTCCTTTCTTAAGTTGCTTATGGTCAGGTATTTGGTCACTGTAGTAAGAAAAGTAATACAAGTATCACCACTGCCACTATTACCATCATTATCACCACCATCGTCTCCCTGTGTCTGCCACAGTTCTTTTACTGTGGGAAACTACCTGAGGCAGTCAACTTAAAAGGAACAAAGGTTTATTTTGGCTCATAGTTACAGAGATTTTAGTCCATGATCACTTAGCCCCATTGCCTTTGGCTTGTGGTGGGGCAGTTCATTGTGTTAGAAGCATGTGACAGAACAGACTGGTTCACTTCAGGGCAACCAGCAAGCAGAGAGAGAGAGCAAGAGGGGCTATGGTCCCTGTATCTCCTTCAAAGGTGTGGTAGTTTGAATGTAAGTCCCCTCATAGACTCAGGTGTTTTTTGTGAGAATTTCTTTTTCTTTTTTTTTTTCTTTTTAAAATTTTATTTATTTATTTATTTGAGAGTGACAGACACAGAGAGAAAGACAGAGGGAGAGAGAGAGAATGGGCGCGCCAGGGCTTCCAGCCTCTGCAAACGAACTCCAGACGCGTGCGCCCCCTTGTGCATCTGGCTAACGTGGGACCTGGGGAACCAAGCCTCGAACCGGGGTCCTTAGGCTTCACAGGCAAGCGCTTAACCGCTAAGCCATCTCTCCAGCCCGAGAATTTATTTTTCTATTTTATTTATTTATTTGGAAGAGAGAGAAGGATGGAGAGGGGGAGGGAGGGGGGGAGAGAGAGGGAGGGAGAGAATGGGCATGCTAGGGCCTCCAGCCACTGAAGACAAACTCTAGATGCATGTACCACCTTGTGCATCTGGCTTACATGGGTCCTGGGGAATTAAGCCTGGGTCATCTGGCTTTACAGGCAAGTGCATTAACTGCTAAGCCATTTCTTCAGCCCTCAGGTGTTTAATTAAAGCTTGTCTACAGCTCTTGTTTGGAGGAAGTATCCCTGGGGGTGGATCCTAGGGTCCAGCCCTAAGGTGTGCTTGGGGGTAGATCTGATTTCCAGCCCAAAGGTATGAAGAGAAGTCTGAGCTGTGGATGGCCCCTGCTTCTTGCTCCTGGGCTGTGCTTGCTTGTGGTGCTGGCTATTTGGTGGTGTCTCTCTGCTTGGATCTGTGAAAGGGGGCCAACCTCATCTGCCATTGTGGAACATTCCCTAGATCTGTAAGCCTGAAATAAATCCTTCCTCCCATAAACTGTCTAGTTTGGAGGTCCATCCCAGCAAAGTGAAGCTGTCTACAACAAAGCGCATATCCCCAGTGATATAATTTCCTTCCACTAGACTCCACTTCTAAACACTTTACCATTCCCAGCAGTATCATGGGCTAGTGACGACACCTTTGGCACATGGCCTATTGGGGAATATTTAAGATCCTGACTATAATATTCTGGTCCTGACTCCAAAAGGCTCATGTCATCTCACAATAACAAATTGAATTTATCTCCAAGAGTCTCCAAATCCTCAGTTATATTGTCTAAAAGTCCAAGACCAAAGCATATTTGAGATTCAAGGCAAGATCTCAGTTGTGAGCCTCTGTGAACATAGTGGTCAAGTTACATCTTCAAGACACAGTGGCCCAGGTAAAACATTCCCATTCCAAAAGGAAGGAGTAGATTTCCTGGTAAGATGGCAGCACAGGAGCCATGCAAAACCAGACTAGGAGGGATTTAAGAAAAACCAGAGCAAAATACAATGTTCTTCTAAAAAGTGAAGGAGTATAGGTTATTCTTAGACATAGCAGAGAAGAAGAGACCAAGATCCACCAGGAAGGAGGAAAATGGCCATAATCCCACTGAGGTGCTTGCGGTCTCCAATCCATGAGATTCCCACACCTGTCTGGCACTGCACAGCCAGGTGCACCAAGTGGTGGCAGCAGCAGAGACCAAACAAGGGGATTTTGCAACCTCATCAGCTTTCTCGCAAAGTCAAGAAATCTGAAGGAAAGACAGCTGATATCAACTAAGAAGCTACTTGAGCAACTCCAGGCTTGTGCACTCTTCCATCCGCCAACATCGGAACAGCAAACCTCCAGCATCCAGACCCCAATGGCAGGGCATCCAGCACAGCTGATTAGAACTCCAGCTCCACAGTACAACACAGAGGGATCAAGGTGGGCATTCAGCATCGCTGAGATTGGACGCCACCCCAAAAGGTAACGAGGCCAGCTGACAAAAAAACAGGTACAAAGGTCTGCACTGGAAGAGATAATCTCTCTTTCCATGTCAGGGGAGGTGGTTACATATTCTTGGTTGGTTTTACTATTTTCAAATAAGCTATATTTGGGAGTTGAATATTGTTGCCTTAATGCTTTCAGATTTTAAGGCCTTTGTATTTTGCTTCTGTCGTTATTGGGGGCAGGGTCTGATTCATATCCAGGCTGACTTGGAACCCAATTCAGAACAGAAATCTCTATGTCCCAGATGACAAGATTAAGGATATAGAACAACACATACCCTTAGGGATTTTGGCTTTATAAGACTATCTATTTTAATACCCATAATAGTATACTTTGTGCTGGTTTCTATTGAATGTGTATATTGCTCAGTTGAAATTTAGAATTTGCCAGTAAATTGTTCCTCTCAGTCCACTAGAATACTTGCTTAGCAAGCAAACTCAACACCTAGGATTAATTCTGAAGTTGGATTGGAGTACAAGAGCTACACCTGGCACCTTAAACTCATATCCTGAAAGTATATAAAGGTGGATCACCACGTCTAAGAACACTGCAGATAAGTAGAAAACCCAAGCATCAAATCAATTCAGGATGCAAAAGTCGCTACATTATAATACAAGAAACACAAGTAATCAAGACAATACAATCCTACCAAAAATTATAAATCCATCAGAAATGATCACCAATCAGACTGTTTTAGATGAAATGCCAGACAAAGATTTATAAAAAAGATTGTATATATACTCTAAGAAATCAAAGAAGAAATGAAAGGAATCAAAGAAGAAAACAAAGGAATTAAAGAAAAAAAAAAAAAAAGAAAAAAGAAACTCCTGAAAGAGAACACAGGAAACCAGCTTAATGAAATAAGGAGGTCACTACAAGACATGAGTTAGGAAATAGAAATACTGAAGAAAAACGAGGCTGACATTCTAGCTCTGAAGAACACAGTCAGTCAAATTAAAAAAAAAAAAAAAACCTCTGGAAAGTCTCACCAGTATAATGGATAAAGGAGAGAACAGAATATCTAAACTGGAAGACAAGGTGGCAGACCTAATGCAGTCCAACAAAGACAAAGAAAATCTAATAGGAAGGGTTGAATGGGAATTTCAAGATATCTGGGACACTATGAAAAGATCAAACATAAGAATTCAGGTTATAGTAGAAGGAGAAGAATTTCAATCCAAAGGCTTAATAGGCATTTTCAACAAAATCATAGAAGAAAAATTTCCCCAAATTGGGAAAGAAATGCAAATGCAGATATAAGAAGCTTTTAGAACACCGGACAGACAAAACCTGGAAAGAACCTCTCCTTGCCATGTTATTATTAAACTACTAAGCATGTAAACCAAAGAAAATATATTGAAAGCAGCTAGAGAGAAAAAGCAAGTCACCTACAAAGGCAAGCCCATCAGGATCACAGCAGATTACTTAACACAAACTTTAAAAGCCAGAAGGGCTTGGAATAATGTATTCCAATTCTGAAGGGTAACAACTGTCAACCAAGGTTACTTTATCCTGCAAAGCTATCTATCCAAATTGATGGAGAAATAAGAACATTCCACAACAAAAACAGGCTAAAGGAATTTATGGCAACTAATCCAGCTCTACATAAAATACTTGAAGGAATTCTTCACTCTGAAGAGAACGCAAAACACAGGAAGAAATAGGAAAAAAAAAACCTTATTCAAACAACAGTTAAAACAAGTGAGTAAAGGGAAGACAGGAAGCACTACAAAATAGAAAGAACTGTGAGAATAAATACATACCTTTCAATAATAATTATTAATATGAATGGCTCAATGCCCTGACCAAAGACACATGCTTGTAGACTGGATTAAAAGGTAGGAACCTGCCATTTGTTGCCTCCAGAAAATTTGTCTAAATAAAAGATAGACACTGTCTTAGGGGGAAAGGATGGAAAATGGTATTTCAAGAAAATGGGCCTAGGAAACAAGCAGGGGTTGCTATCCTAATATCTGACAGGATAGACCTCAAACCAATATTAATGAGGAAAGATAAAGGTCATTTTATACTGAATAAAGGAACATTCCAACAGGAGAACATTACAATCCTTAACATATATGCACCTAACTTGGGGGCTCCCAATTTCATAAAAGAAAAACAACACTATTAGTCTTAAGGTCACAGATAACACCAAACAAAATTGCATTTGGTGACTTCAATTTGGTGACTCCCTCACTCTCATCAATTGATAGGTCATCCTGGCAAGACATCTAGATTAAATGATATCATGGAACAAATATACCTAATGGATATCTACAGAACATTCCATTTGAATGCTACAGAATATACATTTTTCTCAGCAGCACATGGAACATTCTCTAAAATAGACCATATATTAGGACACAAAGCAAATCTCAACAAATGCAGGAAAACTGAAATAATTCCTTGTACTCTATCTGATCACAATGGGGTTAAATTGCAAATCAGCAACAAGAATAACTACAGAGTACACCGAAATTCATGGAGACTAAGCAGTATACTATTGAATGATGAAAGAGTCATTGAATAAATCAAAAAGGAAATCAATAAATTCATAGAATCAAATTATGATGCAAATACAACAAAATAAAACCTTTGGGACACAATGAAGGCAGACCTAAGAGGGCAATTTTTAGCTTCAAGTGCCTATATTAAGAAATTAGTGAGTCCACAAGTAAACAATTTAATGCTTCACCTTAAGGCCTTGCGGAAAGTAGAACAAGGCAAACCAAAAATCAGTAGACAGGAAGAAATAGTAAAGATCAGGGCAGTAATTAATGAAATAGAAACTTAGGTGTTCTGAATACTAGGTCCCCAGCTGATGGAGATTTGGAAATTAACACCTCCAGGAGGCAGTGTATTATTGGAGGTGGGCTTATGGGTGTTATAGCCAGTATTCCCTTGCCAGTGTTGGCACACTCTCCTGCTCCTGTTGTCCACCTTATGTGGGCCAGGGGGTGATATCCACCCTCTGCTCATGCCATTATTTTCCCCTGCCATTGTGGAGCTTCCCCTTAAGCCTGTAAGCCAAAATAAGCCTCTTTTTTCCACAAGCTGCTCTTGATTGGGTGATTCCTACCAGCAATGTGAACCGGACTGCAACAGTAAAGTGGTACTGAGGAGTGGGATTGCTGCTAGACACCTGACTGTGTGGCTTTGGCTTTTTGGAGCAGATTTTCAAGAGGAATGTGGAAGGATTTGAAATCTTGGCCTAAGAGATGCCTTGCAGTGCTGTAAGTACAGCTTGATTGACTATTCTGGTCAGAGCTGCAAGACCTGAATGCAGTAAGAACTATGGACTGTGAGGTTTGGCTTATGAAGGTGAGAAAGAGCTCTGCTTGGACTGGGCTAGCAGTCTGTGTGAGAAGCTTGCCGTTATGCCTATGTCCTGAGAAGTTGTGCGGGGTTGTTTTGTGTAGAAATGGATTGGTGTGAGCAGAGGGATATGGCACAGGAAGAAAAATCTTTCAGTGAACTGTTGCCCATTCAGCAGCAATTAAGAGATTACATCCTTTGAGACTGGGCTAGCTGACCTGCACTGGGGCAATAGGAAGAATGTAGACTCTTTTGGAGGGGCCTGAGTGTTCAAGGAGTATCCTGTTCTTCAAAGTCTGTTTTATTCCCCCTGGATTAACAAAGTGGCACCCTCCCTGGTATTGAGGAGTATAAGAAATGCAGGAAAGAGAGGGTCATTGAGTTTGCAACACAGTCTTGTGTTTTGGAAATGGCCATGGGCAGTGTGAAGCAGGTTTGCTGGTTGCCTGCATGGATATCCCATGGGGGCATGAGGATGAACCATGGATTGCAGTGGAGACCCAGTGGAGATGCCAGGACCATGAGATGGCTGCTAAGGAAAATTGCCAGCTCCGATGAAGTTTTCCAGGACTGTGAGTAGCCTAGCTGGAGGGGCAGAATTGGAAGGCCAGAGACTTGTTGCTGGTTAGAGTTATCGGACTTAGAGATCTGTCACTAACTAGAGTTGTTGGACTTGGAGCTACAGAGTTTGGTGTTTGACTGTTTAAATAATGTATTGCTGAGTAATTCTTTGCTATGCCCAATGCCATCTTTTGCAGTGTGTTTATTCTGTGCCATTATGGTTTTTTGGGAGGATTTTTTGGGTGTTATTTCTCAGTTAAAAGATCTTGGATTGTGGGGATGTTTGAACATCATTTAGATTGATTAAAAACTATGGGAACTTTTAAAATATATTTTATTTATTTATTTCATACAGAGAAAGAGGCAGAAAGAGAGAAAGAGCGAGAGGGAGAGAATGGGCACACTAGGGCCTTCAGTCACTGTGAATGAACTCCAGATGCATAAACCCCCTTGTGCATCTGGCTTACATGGGTCCTGGAGAATTGAGCCAGGATCCTTTGGCTTTGCAGGCAAATGTCTTAATTGCTAAGCCATCTCTCCAGCCCCCAGAACTATGGGGACTTTTAAAGATGGACTGAATGCATGGCATTTTACATCATGGATGGTTAACAGTTTATGTGGGCCAAAGAATCAATGAAACAAAGAGTTGGTTCTTTGAAAAAATAAACAATATTGATAAACCCTTAGCACATCTGACAAGAAAAAAGAGAGAAGAGACAAAAATTAATAAAATTAGAGATGAAAAATGTACCATTACAACAGATAATAAAAGAAATTCAGAAAATCATAAGGACATAATTTAAGAATATATATACCTCTAAGTTTGAAAATCTGAAAGAAATGGATGATTTCCTTGATTCACAGGACCTACCAAAATTAAATCAAGATGAGGTAAACCTTTTAAATAGACCTATAACAAGTACGGAGATCTAAGCAGTTATAAGTCTCCCAGCTAAAAAACGTCCAGGCCCAGATGGATTCACTAATAAATTTTACCAGGCCTTCATGGAAGAACTAACACCATTGCTTCTCAAACTTTTCCATAAAATAGAAAAGGAAGGAATTCTACCAAACTCCTTCTATGAAGCCAGCATCACCCTGATACCAAAACGAGACAAAGACAGAATAAAAAAAGAAAATTACAGATCAATTTCCCTCATGAACATAGATATAAAACTTCTCAAAATATTGGCAAACAGCACCATCATGAAAACAAATGATCATAAAGGTTGGCGGGGATGTGGGAAAAAAGGAACCCTTCTACACTGCTGGTGGGAATGCAATCTGGTCCAGCCATTGTGGAAAACAGTGTGGAGGTTCCTAAAACAGCTAGAGATTGATCTACCATATGACCCAGCTATAGCACTCCTAGGCATATATCCGAAGGACTCATCTCATTGCCTTAGAAGTACATGCTCAACCATGTTTATTGCTGCTCAATTTATAATAGCTGGGAAATGGAACCAGCCTAGATGTCCCTCAACAGATGAGTGGATAATGAAGATGTGTCACATTTATACAATGGAGTTCTACTCAGCGGTAAAGAAAAATGAAGTTATGAAATTTGCAGAAAAATGGATGGACCTGGAAAGTATTATACTAAGTGAGGTAACCCATGCCCAGAAAGCCAAGCGCCGCATGTTCTCTCTCATATGTGGATCCTAGCTACAGATAATTGGGCTTCTGCGTGAGAATGAAAATACTTAGTAGCAGAGGCCAGTAAGGTAAAAAGGAGACATAAAGGGTAGAGAAAGGAAGGGAGGAGGATACTTAATAGGTTGATATTGTATATATGTAATTACAATGATTGTAATGGGGAGGTAATATGATGGAGAATGGAATTTCAAATGGGAAAGTGTGGGGGTGGGGAGGGAGGGAATTACCATGGGATATATTTTATAATCATGGAAAATGTTAATAAAAATTAAAAAAAAATATTGGCAAACAGAATACAAGAACATATTAGAAATATTATTCACCTCAATCAAGTTGGCTTTATTCCAGGGATGCAGGGATGGTTCAACATATGCAAATCAATAAATGTAATATATCATATAAATAGTCTGAAGGACAAAAATCACATATTCATCTCAATAGATGCAGAAAAGGCATTCAACAAAATCCAAATCCAACATCTCTTCATGGTAAAAGTATTACAGAAACTGGGAATAGAAGGAACATATCTCAACATAATAAAAGCTATTTATGACAAACCTACAGCCAACACAATACTAAATGGGGATAAATTTGAATTTTCCACTAAATTTGGGAACAAGACAAGGTTGTCAACTGTCCCCACTTTTATTTAATGTAGTATTGGAAGTCTTAGCTATAACAATAAAGCAAGAGACACTCATAAAAGAGATACAAATTTGAAAGGAAGAGATCAAATTATCATTATTTGCAGATGGTATGATTCTAAAAATAAAGGACCTTAAAGACTCTACCAGCAAACTGTTAATGCTGACAAACACTTTTAGCAATGTAACAAGATACAAAATAAACACACAGAAATCAGTAGCTGTTCTATATACTAACAACAATCATGTGGAGGATGAAATCAGGGACTCTCTTCCGTTCACAATTGCCTCATAAAAAAAAAAAGTACCTTCGAATAAACTTAACAAAGGAAGTGAAGGATCTCTACAACGAGAACTTTAAGACACTCAAGTGAGAAATTGCAAAAAGACACAAGGAAATAGAAAACTTCCCATGTTCTTGGATTGGAAGAATCAATATTGTAAAAGTGGCAATCTTACCAAAATCAATCTACACATTTAATGCAATCCCCATTAAAATTCCAATGGCATTCTTCACAGAAATAGAAGAAACAATCCTAAAATTCATTTTGAAGCACAAAAAACTTCAAATAGCCAAAACAATTTTGAGCAACAAAAATAAGGCTGGTGGTATCACCATACTTGATTTTAAGCTATATTACAAAGCCACAGTAACCCAAACAGCATAGTATTGCCACAAAGACAGACATGTAGATCAATGGAATAGCATGGAGGATCCAGATGTCAATCCATGGAGCTACAGCCATCTGATTAAAAAAAATTTTTTTTGTTTATTCTTATTTATTTGAAAGTGACAGAGAAGGGGGGGGGGGGAGAATGGACGCGCCAGGGCTTCCAGCCACTGCAAATGAACTCCAGATGCATGAGCCCCCTTGTGCATCTGGTTAACGTGGGTCCTGGGAAATCGAGCCTCAAACCAGGGTCCTTAGGCTTCATAGGCAAGTGCTTAACTGCTAAGCCATCTCTCCAGCACAGCCATCTGATTTTTGACAAAAATGCCAAAAATATTCACTGGAGAAAAGACAGCCTCTTTAACAAGTGGTGCTGGGAAAACTGGATATCTATTATGAGGAAGGATGAAAATAGATCCTTGTCTTTCTCCATGCACAAGAATCAAATCCAAGTGGATCAGGGACCTTAAAATCAGACCTGAAACTCTGAAATCGCTAGAGGAAAAGGTAGGGGAAACTCTTAAACATATTGGCATAGGTAATGACTTACTGAATATAACCCCAATTTCTCAGGAAATAAAACCACTACTGGGATCTCATGAAATTACAAAGTTTTTGTACAGCAAAGAACACCATGAATAGAAGAGACAACCTACAGAATGGAAGAAAATTTTTGCCAGTTATACATCTGGCAGAAGGTTAATATCCAGGATATGCAAAAAAACTGTGAAAACTGAATAATCAAACAACCCAATTAGAAAATGGGCTATGGAACTAAACAGAGAGTTCTCACCAGGATTAATGCAGGTAGCATATAAACATATAAAAAAGTGTCCTACATCCTTAGTCATAAGGAAAATGCAAATTAAAGCTACTTTGAGATTCCATCTCTTTACTGTCAGAATGGCTACCATCAAGAAAACAAATGACAATAAATGTTGGTGAGGGTGTAGAAAAAGGGGACCCCTTCTACACTGTTGGTGGATGGTAATCTAGTACACCCATTGTGGAAATCAGTGTGGAGGTCCTTGAGACAGCTAAAAATAGATTTACCATATGATCCAGCTATAGCACTCCTAGGCATATATCCTAATGAATCTTTTCACTACCTTAGAGATACTTGCATGACCATGTTTATTGCTGCTCTATTCACAATAGCTAGGAAATGGAACCAGCCTAGATGTCCTTCCACAGATGAATGGATAATAAAGATGTAGTACATCTATACAATGGAGTTCTATTCAACTGTAAAGGAAAATGAAATTATGAAATTTGCATGGAAATGGATGGATCTGGAAAGGATTATACTAAGCAAGGTAACACAGGCCCAGAAAGCCAAATGTCATATGTTCTCTCTCATATGTGGATCCTAGCTACAAATGTATAGACGTGTGTGAGCTGGATCCAATAATCAGTAGCAGAGGCCAGTAAACTAGAAAAAGGCTATAAGGGAGGGAGAAGAAGGAAGGAATTAATGGGATGGTATTGTATATATGTAAGTAGAAGAACAGATTACAGGGAGGGGAAAGACCTAAGTGAGGCCAGGGAAAGGGATCATGTAAAAGAAGGGCGGGAGTGAGGGTCAATCAAAATTCAAGATATTCTGAATAAAACATATGAAAACCTACTTTTTTGAATAATGGCACATCCAGAAGCCATAGATTGTTACTAAAAAATTTTCAGGGCCAGGGATGGGATACCTTCCAGTGAGTTGTTGGCCAGGGAGGTTTCTGTTGCCTCCAAAACATTATATGCTACTGCCAAGGCCCTTGGTTTTCCCTGAGAAAGAGATGGTAAGACCCTATTGCTGAAGAATTCACATGCCCAAGTGGCAAAGTCACTGAGACATCAAGCTGGGGCTGAGCTGAAAACCTTCACCCTGTGGATCAGCCAAATGAAAGCTGGAACAAGGTATACTGTATGCAGTCTTATGGGAGACAGAAGTCATCAGCAATGAAAACAGTGGACACTGTTTTCATTGGAAGCCTCAAGTTTGGTCAGACAGGCCAAGTGACTGAGTGAGTGCAATAGCAGCATGTCTGCTCTGGGGGAAACCAACTGCTCTCTAATTGGACTGAAGGCCCACTCTATGGGAGGGAATACATGTCTGGTACTGAAAACCTAATCAAAAGCCTATGGCAAGGGAGATCATGAGCCTTAGGGATATAAAGCCTGCTCTTGACTGGATAAATGCATATATTATTCTCACCAAATTGCTCTGAGAGTACTACACTTAAGGTTTATATTCATATATCAATGATACTCTCACTTCTGGTTAGAGAAGCTTCTCTTTTCAGATGGCGATGACCACTGGGATGACCCAAAAGGCAACATAGTGCTGAGAAGAAGGGATGGAGGAGTGTCCAGCACTGAAACAGCTCATAACTTCCAAGGCTCAGGGTCCCTTGTGGAAGAGGTGGCAGAAAGAATGTAAGAGCCAAAGGAAAGGTACCACCCCTTACAATGCAACTGTCAGGACAGAAATTGGCCTCGATATCTATGACCTCACAGTGCCTAGCAATACCTACACAAGACCCTCATAAGAGAAAAAGATAATGACATCAAATTAAGAGAGACTTATGGAAAGAGGAAGGGGATATGACGGAGAGCAGAGTTATGAAGGGGAAAGTGGGGGGAGGAGGGAAATATGGTTTATTGTCTGTAAATACAGAAGTTGTCAGTAAAATATACATACATACATACATACATACATACATACATACATACATACATATATATATATCTCAAAACAAAGAAACAGAATAAAAACAAAAGGAATTAGGGGTTAGAAAGGAAAGATTGGATCAAAGTAAGATGGAAGTCCAGAATGGCCAACATCAAATCCTATCACTCCATATCTGGGTCTCAGGGTGAAACGATGTGAGCTCCAAATGGCTTAGGAAGCCTTGCCCATGGCTCTTCTGGTTGTAACCACCAAGACCCTCTCTTGTGCTGTCTCTGCTTCTGCGTGCAGGTTCTCTGGACAGGTGTTCTACATTTCTGGCATTTCTCCTTTCTAGGGTTTCCATTGCAGATCCTGCTTCACTCTCAGAGGCTTACGGGCTGCCCTCTCAGGAGCTTCCCCCGTGGACTCCAAACCTGCCACACACCACTGACTTTCCAGGGTTTCCTTTTGTAGGAGGCTCCTAGACTCGACAGCTCCTGCATTTTTCATGCCTACTAACCGACAGCATGTGCATGATGCCAAGGTCTGCTACCAGCTCCAGAAATAGCTACGCCAGCTTAGATCATTGCTGTGGGGCCTGTATGGCTGAGCCCAGAGAAATGAATTCCAATTTCGGGGAACTAGTCCCAATTCTAGGGAAGTAATTCCTTAGGCAACACTGTTAAGATTAGGGCACCCCAGAAGTCTCTTTTCATACAAAAGTCTTTAAGCCTGAGAAAGGTGGGGTCTTGCTGATTCCCGAGATGCCCTCAATGAATCTTTCCCATTGTAATGATGCAAAGTACTAGTTTTCCTTTTGAATAGCACTAATGTACTTAGGAACTGCACCCTCTTCAATCATGACTTTAAATATGCGCCTTTTCATGCCAAGCTGAACATTTTCCAAATATTCTCCTTTTTGCACCCAGTTCTCACTATAAATATTATGGTTAAAAGCAGCCAGCAATATCCATGCAATAGAGTGGATGCTTAGCGCCCTTCAAATTTTCTTTGCTCAATAAAACAATTAATTATCTTTAAACTGAGCTTACCACCAAGTCTCATCATAGATGATGTAGACAAAATCTTCACTAGAATGTAACACAAATGGCTCATAATCAATTAGCGTCTTCATTTCCACTTGAAACTTTATAAGCACAGTTATATTCTCCTCATTCCTATGAACATTCTGGTCTGGCTTCCACCAGAATCACCCATCATGTTCTACTCACAGAATTTTTAAGCTTTCGGTAATATTCTCCTCCAAACCTTTTCAAATCCTTCCCACAAACCAATTCTGAACACTTTTGGACCACATCATCAGGTGTAGTCACAGCAATGGCCCCGCTTTTCTGCATTAATTTTCTGTGCTATCTTCCCATTGCTGTGAAGAAATATCTGAGATAATCAACATATAAGGATGAAAGATTTATCGTGGCTGACATTTTCAGAAGTTAGTCATCCATAGTCACTTGGTTCCATAGCTGTGGGTCTGTTTAAAGGGCAGAACACCATGACCGGAAACTTCATGGTGGTCAAGAAACAGAGGAAAAGAGGAGGTTGGGCACTAACATCTGTAAGAACACACTCAATGATCTTTCTTCTTACTATGAAACATCCCCCATAGCACCACAGGTTGGTAAAAAAACTTTTAGCACATGACCTTTGGGGGTTCCGTCAAGATTCAAATCATAACACACCTATAGTGGTTTGAATCGATGTCCCCCGATAAACTCAGGTGTTATTAAAATTGAGTTTGCAGCTTCTGCCCCTGGCAGGTAGGCTCCTGCTCAGGGGAAGTGGCCTGTCACTGGGGCAGATCTGAATTCCAGCCTGAGGTGTGCAGAGTGAGTTCTGCTTGGGTCCTTGCTGCTGGCTGCCTGGTGGTGTCTCTCTCTCTCTCTTTCTCTGTGCTTGGATTTATGAATCGGTGCCATCTTCTTTCACCATTGATGGAACTCACTCTTGGATCTGTAAGCCTGGAATAAATCCCATTCCTCCCATAAACTGTGTCTGTTTGGAAATTCATCCCAGCAATGTGAAGCTGACTACAACTCCTGTTACAGTGTCACCACCATAGTCACCATCACCATGACTACCATCACCTTCTACTTCACTATCATCACCACCACATCATTTCCACCATCATTTACCACCGGTAGCATTGCTGTTGCTTCCACTACCACATTACTCCCACCATTGCTACTGCTGACATGGTCACTATCACCATCCTCATCTCCACCACTAGGACCAACAGCATCACCATGAAAACCACTCTCATCACCTGTTGTTTCACCATCACCATTCCCACCATTATTGTTAGCATTACCACCACCGAGCAAATACTATTAATCCCCTTACCTTCCCTTTCACTATCACTGCCATCACCACCATTACCACAATCACCACCAACTCCCTTACCTTCCATTTCACTATCACTGCCATCACCATCATTATCACCACCACCACCACCATCAATACCACCACCAACATCACCACCACCATTATCTGTCTCAGTGTCACCTTCACTCTTCCTACCACCATCACTTTCACCATTACTGTTGTCACTTTCTCCTTTTCTATCAGGACTTACATCACAATCACCACCACCACCACCTCCACTATGTGTCCAACCTTCCCCACCGTATCTGCCATCCCCACCACCCTTCACCCTTGTGGCTATTACCCGTAAAGCTCTGATGTCCCTCCTTACAACTACTACATTGTCTATTACTGTCTTTACCACCATGGCCATCACTATGGTCTGGCTGTCCATGGCTCTCCTATGCTGGAACCCAAGTCTTACCTTGCCCACATAATGGGGCAGTGAGCTGTTTTTTTCTTCATCTATGTGCATCTGGTTCCAAATCCAGTCTCTCTTCTGGCGCCGGTGAGCAAGCTGCCTGTTGGGAGTGTCCAATTGGAGAGGATCTGGGCCTGCGGTTGCTGTCACTGCCAGCAGGCCCAGGCAGGTGCTCAGAGCAGTGACGAGCACTGTGAGCCTCGGCATCTTCCCGGGGGAGACAGACCTTGGAGAAGAGGATGACAGTGTCAGGGCACGGTGGCCAATCTCCTGAGGGGTGAGCAGCTCAGACAGGGAAGCAAACTCCACTTTTCTGTCTGTTCTTTCATCTGTCACTCTGCGGACACTAGCAAGAACTGATGGAGGGGCTTCTCATCTGAGCGAGGAGGGCAGGCCCGGAAGTTGTTCCTGCTTACATGCACGTAGACCGGAGAGAAGGCAGGTGTAGGAGTGTGGGAGGCCCAGGAGGCCTCGGGGTAGGACACCAGGACAAGGGCCATGCTGATGCTCACGCAGCTACCACAGCACCACATGGGGGCACTTGGGTTATTGCTATTTTACAGAGCGGGAGACTGAGGCACAGGAAGTTTAAGTCTACTCTTCATAAAGTGATAAGGCAGCCGTTGGTCTGACCTCAGCCTCTCATCTTCAGTGAGAAATCACTATTTGCCTGGTCTAAGCACTTCAGACATGCTATCTCACTTAAACTTCCTTCTAACCTTAAAGGTTGATATGGTAGCCACCGTCATTTTCCAAATGAGCCGAGACACAGCGAGGCTTTGTCACATTCCAAATACCTCTCAAACTGTAAGAAGCAGAGTCAGTACTTGAACTAAGTTTCTGGCCCAAAGTTCAAGCTCTTTCCTGATGCCTTCCCAGGCCTCAGAAAACTTCCTTGGGGTGAATTTAAAGGCTCCTCTTAACAGAACCCCCAACACCCTGCCAAAGCTCAAAAAATTTAATCTAGGGGTTAGCTCCTCACTCCGGGACTCACAGGAGCTCACCCACCGCCTTAGGTGCTATCACAAGAGCAAGAGTGGGCAGCACGGGAGGAGAGGCTGGATGCCAAGCTCTGGCTTCACAATTCGTGGGTCCAGTGCGATATGGAAATGTGGGTGATGTTTTATTCAAAAATTACTAAGACCTTTGAGACAGCGATGAAAGAACATTAAGCCAAACCTGGGGACCCTTTGAAGTACAGCTGAATAAGCTGCACAGTATAGAAGGCAGTTCTGCAGGCCAGGAATATGGGTCATTGGAGATCAAGGCCTGACTTTACCCTGAATTTCAGGAATGGAGATTTTTCTACCGCTGGTCCCCATGGTGGTGGAAGCCATGTTTGTGACTGCCAGCACACCTTATCTGCCCTGACCCATCCTACCCACCCATCCTTGGTTCCTGTGTCACTGACCTGCAGCTCCTGGGATGGTGTGCAGGAAGAAAGTGGGCAGATGGGAGTGAAAATCTGTGTGTGTGTGTGTATCTGGAAAGATGTAAATACTCAGGGTGCTGGACAGGGTGACCTCCTCTTCTGCTCAGAGGAGGGGCTTATTGAGAAAGGCCTGAACCCAGTGAATCAGAGGAAGTTCCTAAACTCTAGTAACACTTCCTTTGGACCGCTGGCGCCAGGTTAGCCTCAGTGGGGGCCAGGGTGTCTATGCTGGGCTGGCTGGTATTCGGGCTTGCGGATCTTAGCATCCATGGCTCCCGCCCTCCAGCTCCGTCCTAGGAGGAAGTGGACTCCAGAGTTTCAGAATGGGGAGGGTAGGGACTGGGATGCAGGTGCCTGTGCCAAGGGAAGGCTGTGTTCCCCCAGGCCTCAGGGGCTCCCTTGCACAGGCCCCAGGGGTCTTTGGGGTAGGATACACCAGGCAGGAGGAAAGCAGTAAACAAAGGGCTAGAGGAGGGTGGGGGAGGTGAGGAGGTCTGGCCCGGATGCTGGTTCTGATTCAAGGAGGCGGCAGAGTGACCCACTGCCCCAACCCGGCAGGCAGGGTTATGTGGGTCATTTCCTTCGTTACCCAGAAAGGAACTGCCAGTCTTGGAGTTTTCAGTCTCCCTTAAGTGAGAAGTGATTTGGAAATGGACAATTAAAACAACAGGAAGTGAAATGGAGAAGCAGGGGAGAGATTTCTCCCTCAAGTCACTAGAGCAGGTCCACTGCTGGTGGGGGCGCAGGAGCGGGGAATCCTGGCCTTTGAGAGACGGGATCGGGCAAGCCTATTTGCCCCCAGGCTGAAGTTTGGAATGCCTCCTCAAATAGCCCTCTTTCTTGGAGTACAGAAGGGCTTAGTGCCCCTAACCACTTCCTCTGCAGCATGCTACTTCATTTGAACCTTGCTGCGGCCCTCTAAGTCAGTTGCCTGCTGTACCATTTTGCAGCTGTGCACGGGGGGGGGGGGGGGGGGGGGGGGGGGGGGCTCTGTGGAAGCTCAGTCAAACAGCAGCACCTCTGTCTCTAGTGGCACGTGTCATAATACACTGCTTACAAAGTGCTTTAATTTATGTCTCCCCAGCATCCCCAGCACAAAGCACAAAGAGACTACTCACTCTCACTTGACAGATGGGGAAACTGAGGCCCAGAGACAAACAGCTAATAAAGGACAGAGCTGGGTCCATCAACAAGACCTGTCTTCTAAGACTTAGTCTCCTTCTGCCCAGAGCCTCAGAGGGACCCAGGGAACTCTCCATTCGAAACACCACGCTCATTTGGCTTCTGCCTTTGTGATAGAAATTGGCCTAGAGGAAGGATTTTGTAGGGCAACCAGTGTCCTCTCCGTTCATGAAGAGAAAGCCAGGCAGCCAGGTTTGCTGTGGCCGCACAGGAAATGGAATTTTCTACCCAGGAAGCATGGCCACGTGCACAGCCAGGGTCAGACTTGCTTCAGCAGTGTCACTTCTCTTGTTGGTCCTCACCAGCTTTGGTGAGGCTTGGGATGTTGCTGGGTAGATTTGGGATGGATTAGGGACATGAGTTTTTGTTTTTTAATTTCTTTTTGTTTATTTATTTGCAAGCAGAGAGAGAGAGAGAGAGAGAGAGAGAGAGAGAGAGAGAGAGAAAGAGAGAGAGGGAGGGAGGGAGGGAGGGAAGGAGGGAAGGAGAAGGAAAGGGGGAGGGAGGAGAGACACAGAGAGAATGGGCACACCAGGGCCTCCAGCCACTGCAAACGAACTCCAGATGCATGTGCTCCTTGTGCATCTGGCTTACGTGGGTCCTGGAGAATTAAACCTGGGTCCTTAGGCTTCTCAGGCATATGCCTTAACCACTAAGCCATCTCTTCAGCCTCCCCGCTTTTTCTAAATGTGATGCTGGATATTGAACTCAGGACCTTGTGAATGCTAGTTAGATAAGCAACTTCCACTGAGTGACACCCTCAGCTGGGGACATGAGTTTTGGGCTGAGCATCCCAGCTGAGCAGCCAAGAATCTGCGTGAGCATGGTGGTGAGGGAAGCGGATATGCCTGGTGACTCAGCTGTGGGTATGGCGCACTCAGGGCTACCCATGTTTGTGTCGCCCGGGATCTGTGACAATGCTCCAGCTCTGGGTACAGCTTCAATGCACGATGTGGCTCCTCTATGTCTTCAGTCAGTCAAGCAAGGCCAGGAGGGCTTGACATGGACAATAGAGGGGTTTCCAACCTCTGTGAGAAGGCACGGAGCACAAAGCAAGTTGGCTTCAGAACCTCAGAGAACTGGGGGATGCCTGGGCCCAACTGGATCTGATAGGGGTCGGGACCTTGGAGGGTCTGGGTCTGTATCTACAGTGGCTGGTACCCAAGGAGTCAGACAGCAGACACCTGGGCCAGGGCCTGAGGATCGAGAGGAGGCTCTGAAGGTTGAGCCAACTGGGTGTCCTAGAAGGACAGGTCGGCCCTGTGGCTCGATCCACTGCTGTCCAGTTTCATGGCTGCTTCTCCAGGTGGTCTGCAGGAGACACTGTGAGCGTAGGTCCAGCCATGGGCCCTGTGCTCCAGGAAGCTCCCACTCCCACTGGGTTGGTCATGTTCCTGCTCCTCTAGGCTACACGGTGCCCGACTTCTCTGAAGCCCTATTGAGAGCCCGCAGATGAGAGTCACTCAACAAACCTGATGAAGCTCCTGATTTGTGCTAGGCAGTAACAGTGGTGAGAAGGGGGGTTCACGTGACAATGGCACAACAAAATCGACGCAGCGGGGCGAGAGAGATGCCTCAGCGGTGTGTTTCCTGCACAAGCGTGAGGGCCTGAGGGGGCCTCAGACCTCTGGGTGTGAATCTCCACATCCCATGTAAACTGCTGGGTGTGACCATTTATGTCTATAACTCCAGTCTTGCTAAGGGGAGTAGAGGCCATGGCATCAACTGCCTGGGCTCACAAAAAGCCGTAAGTTCTGTTTTAAGAGACTCTAGCTCAAACAAGAACAGGTAGAAAAGTGATGGAGTAGAAACCTAGCATTCTGCTCCAGCTACTGCATGTGAGTACCCACTTCCCTTACCCACTGCAGGAAAGGACAAGGGTACCATAGGGCACAAGTCCACATACAGGTGCATATACCACCACCCAAGACCATCACTAGCACCATCATCACACACACCCCTATACACACGCCGCCACCACCACCCCCACCATGCCCCCCACCACACACACACACACACACACACACACACACACACACACACACACACGGCACCACCATCACCACCCACCACCACCACCATCACACCATCACTACACACACACAGCACCACCACCACCACATACACACAGATACACACACACGTACCCACCACCACACACACAACCACTACCATCGTCACCACACACATACACCCCCACACACCCCGCCACCATCACCATCAACATACACACACACCAGCAGCAGCAGCAGCAGCAGCAGCACAACCATCCTACATACACACAAGCGAAAACAACAACAACAAAACCCAAAACTCCACAGTATTAAAAAGTGATGAGTGCTGGGGATGGAGGGATTCAGGAAGCTGTAGGAGGGCCAGTGTGTGTGTGAGGGGAAGCCCTGACATAACCTCTGTCTCAGCAGGGAACCCTTTCTCACTCACCTGCTGGGACATCAGGCCAAGCCCCTTTTGTTCCCATGTCTTTAAAGCCCAGCTGTTTCTGGGGTTTGGCCTTGAAGGGTTTGTGAGGTGGGCTGTTTCATGCTCTCTAGATTACAGGCAGAGGAGGGTTGGCGCACAGCCAGAGAGGAGGCTATGACAGTATAAAGGCACTGGAGCTTTTCTGGGGCTCCCTGGAGCCAGGCTTTAGCTTTGTAGTTAGATGGACACAGGAAGTTTGGCATCAACTTGGGTATCTCAGTGGGGCACTAGGCCAATGACCTTGGGTGATACTCCCCTGACACGGGCATCTGACCAGAGGCCCACTCAAGCGTTAGTTTCCAGAGGGGAGGTCTGGGCTCTGAGGGGTTGTTGAATAACCTGGAGGGCCTTGGGGGAGTGTGCGTGCATGCACGTGCGCGTGCGCGCGCGCGCGCGCACACACACACACACACACACACACACACACACACACACACACTCCAAATTAAGGCCCCATGGACCCCGATGCTCTTTAAGTCCAGAGCAACCCTGTGCACAGGCATGTGACCACAGCAAGGTCAGAGGTGTCCCTGATCCCTTCACAGGGAGGCTCCCCTACTCCATTCAGCCCACGGCCTTCAGCAAGGACGAGGATGAGATCTGGCAGCTGAGTGGAGCCCCAGAGAGAGCATCTGAGGTGGATGGAATGCTGAGCCTCACCCGTCCCCTGCAGGCTCTGGACTCTAGCCTGGAGTCCTGGGTCAGGGATGAGGGGCAGGGCGGCGGGCGGGGACGACCTAGAACATGTAGGGGCGTGCCTGTGGCCCTGGCCTGCCTGCAGCCCCAGCTCCATGTGTGGCCCTGGGCCGCTGTCCCATCACCCCTTGCCTGACTGCTCTATATCTTAAACCTCAGCTAGGACAGGGGTGAGACTGAAGATCCGCAGACTTCTCTAGGGACTCCTGCCTTGTCTGCTTGGGTCCCCGTGTTTGTAGCTGGTCTGGGCAGCTGCAGACATTAGGAGGGAATCTTGGAGATAGGGAGAAGCCAGTTAGATACCAGCTGGCCCTTTGGGACTTTCTCTTGCTTTGTGGCTTGGCTCCATGCTGAGTCTCCCTTGCCTAGAATCCCCTTACAGCTTCTTCACTCCCTGCAAGATGAAGCCTCTTAAGCCAGCCACCACAGTGGGTCCCCTGCCCCCCTCCAGCTCTCCTCTCTTCCACCCTGCTGCCCCTTCTAGTCATGAAAAGACCTAGTAGTTTCTAGAAGGTACAACACTTTCCCTCTTTCTAGCAGGTTTTTTTGCATAGTCTCCTGCCAGGAATGCCCTTCCTCACTATTTTCTCTGGTAGAATGGGTTAGTTCCTTCCCAGCTCCAGGCCACCTCCTCCAGATAGTCTCCCAGTTGGCACCAGCTCCCAGCACAGACTCTGCCTCCTGGCCTGTGATCTCTACCTAGAAAGATTCAGGCTCAACTCTCCATTTCATTCCCCTGTCCTAGTGTGTAGATTCAAGGAAGGTGTGAAGTCCCTCCGACAGGATTTAAAACCAGCCTAAATACTCACAGACATCACTTGGGGTGGTTAGAGCAAATGCAGTCTTTGATTTTCCTCAAAAAAGCTTCTTCCTATCCCCAAATTGCTACTCTTAACAATGCTCACATTGCTAGATCCGCCACTAAGGTTTAGAACCTCTGGAGGGAATACCAATTAGATTATCCTTTCTAAGAGACCCTAGTCAACACTCGCATACCCTTGAGCAGGGTCCACTTAAGACAGGGCTAGCAAACCAATACTCATAGGCTGCTTCCTGCCCCTTCGCACACTCCTGCCAGACATCACTAATCAATCACAGTTTCTATTTCTCTGAGTCCTCAATACAACCTTGGAGATAGAGTCTACCAGCAGGCCAGACTTCACTTGCAATTTGAAATAAATTTGTGTTGAGTCTCTGGGTTCTAGGTCATCCAGTCCAGGCCCTGTCTCTTATGTCCGAGGACATTTGCTTACCCTGTGGAATCAGGACTGTGGGACAATGGGGACAACAGCATAAGGCCTGCATGTCTGTCTGTCTGTTTGTCTGTCTGAACCTGTCCCGCTCTCCATGAGCTGTGTGGTCTAGGGTCCTTCTGTTACTATCTCTGGGCCACAGTTTTTGCATCTGTAATGAAAGCAACAAACAGCTGGTTCTCTGGACAGGAGGGTCACTGGCAGTCATGAGCACATAGAAGGTGCTCGTTATGTGTAAAAGCTTGTCTTGATGTCCCCTCCCACCTCCTCAAGCCTGAAGCTGTGCCTTCTCCTGGCTTACTCATACCTGACCCCATTTCTTGGTCTTGCTTTGGGGCCATCTTCTATTTTCTGGTTTCTTCCCTGAAAGAAATTTTGTTTACTGCTGCCCTGTCTCCTCCTGGCTTGTGTACCTGCCAGCATCCAAGAGCCTAGAGGTCCTTGAATAGATTTAAGGTCCATTTTCTGCCCTTGAGAGATAGGGAGACTGGAACTGAAGTTGTGCAGGGGCTGCCCAAGACCCTCCAACATCCTGGTCTCCTGCTCTTTCTCCAGGAAGCCCTCTGTGATTTCTTTCCCCAGTGCCAACTTAGACCAGGATCATGATGGACTTTTCCTATCTAACCACCAGAAGCCAGCTCCTTAGTGCAGGGTTTGTCACCCAGGGCAGTTCCTCCTCAGGACTGCTGGGCTCCTGGCTCGTCCTGTGCTGGCTTCTTCTGAGATGCCCTACTGTCTCTTCTCAGAGCTCTAGCATGGAGGGTGGTGTAGGCTGTGGGGTCGGAAGGGCTGGCCTCACTTGTCTTCCACCTTGTGCTACGAGCTGTGGGACCGTAAACTGGCTGCTTAGCCTCTCTGGGCCTCACAGAGGATTGTTCAAGTTAGCTGAGGGGGCGCAAAGAAGTTAATCTGGGCAAGGGGTCAGAGATTTTTGCTAGGATGGTGGTCACAGAATCCACCATGTAATCTCTGAGGCAGCCGCACAGCTGTGAGTCATCTAACTTTGGGAGAAAATAACTGTGGCCCTTCTGGCTTCCTGCCCCATGTCCGGCCCTTGTTTTGCTGTACAATGGTCAGGCTGAGACTGCAGGGTGGGCAGCTTAACCCCTTCAAGGCAGTGGGTCCCTCTCTGGCCCTCAGTTCAGAGAGCTAGAATTGGCAGGGCTATCTGGGTACTTGGCTGCTCCTGGGCCCCTTGGGGTCATCTGCCACCTTCCAGACTGGGGCTCCCAGATGGCTGGACTCAGGACAGATGGGGAAGAGCCTTGTGGCTCCTTGACCAGCACACACTAGCTGAGGCTCTGGAGCTCTCAGGTCATCATCCCTCCTGCCCACACAGCCTCCACTCTGCTCTAAGAACCTTGAGCTCCACCAGCCTCCCAGATCCTCTGAGCTGCTCAGGTCCCACTGTCCACTGGCTTCGCCATCCCATCTGCCCACTGCACTCCTTGGGGGTAGGGGCACAGGGGCTCAGAGGAACTTGTGGTAGAGGTGGTCCTTCCTTTCTCATGCTTGGTGCTCAATCCCTCTGGGCACTGTGGGGTTCCAAAGCCTTGTGACATTCATAGCTACCCATTGATCTAAAATAGAGAATGTGCCAAGCGTGGTGGTGCACGCCTTTAATCCCAGCACTCAGGAGGCAGAGGTAGGAGGATTGCCATGAGTTTGAGGCCACCCTGAGACTACATGGTTAATTACAGGTCAGCCTGGACCAGAGTGAGACCCTACCTTGAAAAAAAAAAAAATAGAGAATGAGGGCGCTAGAGATGGCTTAGCAGTTAAGGTTCTTGCCTGCAAAGCCAAAGGACACAGCTTCGATTCCCTAGTACCCAGGTAAAGCCAGATGCCCTAGGTGGTGCGTGCATCTGGAATTTACTTGCGGCATCTAGAGGTCCTGGCATGCCCATTCTTTCTCTTTTTCTTTCTCATCTTTCACATAAATAAATGAAAGTAGAGGATGAATTCAGCCACAATTCCTTAGTGATCCATGAGCAAGATCCCATTTGCTATGAGCAGGGCCAAGGCTGTACATCGCACAAAATCAACTGAGGAAACCATGGTCCCCATGTCACAGAGGAGAAACTAGAGACCCTGAGAAGCCACAGGTGCAAGAAAGAGCCTAAGGCTGTTGATAAGGTTTGGGTTCAAATCTCCATCCTGGCTCTTCTCCAAATCCCAGTTATTTTTTCTGAGACATGAAGACACTACTTTTGGTACTGTCAGTAGTAAAATAAGGAGTCCTACTGTTCCAGAACCTTCTGCCTATACCAGTTCTCACAACAGACTGAGCAAATCATAACCCCATTGTTAACATGAGCCCCTTGGGTAACTGTCCCAAGGCCACATGGAAGTGAGTAGTACGGCTTTTACCCTGCCCCAAGAGCCTTCCAGGGACTTACCTGAGCTATAGGGCCACAGGCATTCTTTAGTTCTAGGGCCTGGGTATTTGGGTGTTGCGGGAGAAAGGATGGTTTGCCTTCATACCTTCAATTCTCAAAGAACAAAGCCCAGTCAGGGGTGTTTGTGGAGGGCATGGAGCGGTATTTTACAGGGAGGACCCGGCTTGTTCTGAGCTGAGCCCAAGATTGCCATTCTGGCACTGAGGAGAGGGACTGAAGCTCAGGGCTCCCCCAATCCCACTGTAGTGCCTGAGGGGTTGTGGGTAGGACTGAGGGGTACCATGCCAGCCCTGGTAAGTCCTCCTCCACGTCTGGCACAGTGGGGGAAGCAGGGCTGCAGAGCGACAGCCCACTCTCCTGGCAGAAGGCGGAGGAATGAGGAGCTGCCTGGTCCTTCTATACACAGTGGATCTGACCACTCAGATCCACGGCTTGGGCGCCACCAGCATGCTGGGTGACAGGGGAAGAATCCTCCCTCACTGAGCCCAGTACCCACAGAAGCCACTTGGCCGGGAAGTCACACTGAGTTGGAGGATCCACTTGTGAGAGTGCCCAGCCCTTTGTCCCAGACAGCCCTGAGATGTCTATTTGTGCCCAGGACCCACTGCTGGAGGTACCTTTCCCCGCTCTGCTCTGATGCAGGCTACCCAGAAAAAGGCTGATGTGCCCTAGGGATTTCATGATAACATCCTCCTCATGATCAAGCCAGGACCCTCCCATCTTTGGCCCAAGGGATCAAGGTAGAGAGGGGCATGAGATCCCCACTTACCGTGTCTGTGAGCTGAGGGCTTTGTCCACTAGGCTAGTCGCTAGTCGGTCAGATCCCAGTGTGGTGTGGAGCTCTGTGGACTGCCTCAGGAGGGGAGAGGGGAACCACACCCAGCCTGGGAGGGAGGCTGGCCACTGCCCCTGCAGGTTTTCCAGCTGGGCCTGGCCCACTTCCCCTGGGATGGTTTCCTGTTATTGTTCCTTTGTGAGGGCCCCGTATTGGGCAGCCTGAGGCACTTTCTGATTGGTCTTGGACCTGCCTGGGGCACTTAACGCAGATGGCAATTCCAGACCTAGGCTCCTGAACTTCAAGCTCAGTACCTGGCTGTTGGAGCCCTGGGCCTATACTACAACTTTCAACCCTTCTCGGCACCCCAAAGTCAATCGTCTTCACTCTCGTTGTCAGCAGAGGCATGGGACAGGGTTTAAGCTTTAGCTGAAAGTTTGTGCAGACACTGCATGCAACGCCCAAGGGCTGGGAAGATGCATGAGGACTCCAAGTGAGGAGAGTGACTTGCCCCTGGGGAGCTATCCCCAGCACGGCTCTGAGCAGGATCCAGGTCACTAAATCACTGTGTGGAATGAGCCAATAGCTCTTTCACCTCACAGTGGTCTGACCGCAGGGCCTGCTGGCCCCCCAGCAGCCTTGCTCCCTCCTCACCTGTGCTGGCTGCCTGTTCTCAGCAGCTCTGTGTGCTCACAGAGATCGCAAGCCTGGGCATCACTTCCTGCTAGACTCCAGACTCAGTGCTGGTGGCAGCTAGGGACAGGGCCCATCCCGCCACCAACTGCCAACTCCCTTTGTACCCCATGATCCTGTGGATGTTGACTGCTCAGAAGACGGCTGTTACTGCCCTCTGTAAACAATGGAAGGACAAGCCCTGCACGTGCCTCAGCCCTAGCAGCGGGCTGGAGGTCTCCCCACAAGGAGGGGTAATTCAGACCCCAGGACTGTAGCCGAGTGTCACCCAGGCACCCTGAGGATCTCAGGCACTGCCTGGCCCCTGCTCCAAATTCCCAGGAGGCAAAGAAGGTAACAGGAGGGTACAAGGCCAGGAAGTGTCACCATGAGCAAAGGAGACAGCCGAGGGACTAGAGGGCAGGAAACGGGAGAGGGGCTGCTGGAGCAGATTAGCCACAAGCTGGAGGAGGAAGCAACAATGGGGTGGGCAGGAGAACTCAGCAGAGGATGGCCACCTGGCCTCTGCCAGAAGGGTGACCAGGGAAAAAGCCCCTGTTTGGCCAGCTGTGGGCCTGGCAGACTGTGTGACCCGGGGAGCTGATTTGTTGCTGAGTCTCTTCTCTCACATGAGAAATGGACCTTCAGGTCATACATTTTTTTTTCTTTTCCAGGTAAGGTCTTACTCTATCTCAGGCTGACCTGGAATTCATTATGTAGTCTCAAGGCGGCCTTGAACTCACAGCAATCTTCCTACCTCTGTCTCCCAAGTGCTGGGATTAAAGGCGTGTGCCACCATGCCTGGCTGTTTTTCTCTAATTTCAATTTTATTTATTTATTTATCTATTTATGATAGAGAGAGAGAGAGAGAGAGAGAGAGAGGGAAGGAGGGAGGGAGGGAGGGAGGGAGAGAGAGAGAGAGAGAGAGAGAGAGGGAAGGAGGGAGGGAGGGAGGGAGGGAGGGAGGGAGAGAGAGAGAGAGACAGAGAGAGACAGAGAGAGAGAGAATGAATAGGCGTGCCAGGGTCTGTAGCCACTGCAAATGAACTCCAGACACATGCACCACCTTGTGCATCTGATTTACATGGGTTCTGGGGGAATCTGGGTCCTCAGGCTTGGTAGGCAAGTGCCTTAACTGCTGTCTCTCCAGCCTCCTTTATTTTTAATTGCAATAAAATACACATAACATGAAAGCAACCATCTTAACCATTCTTGTGTTTTATTTTATTTTATTTTGGAGGTAGGGTCTTTTTCTAACCCAGACTACCTGGGACACACTCTGTAGTCTCAGGGCGGCCTTGAGTTCACGGCACTCACGGCCATCTTCCTACCTGTGCCTCCCAAGTGCTGGCACTAAAGGCGTGAGCCACCACGCCTGGCCTCATCTTAACTATTCTTTTTTTAAAATATTTTTTGTTCATTATTTATTTATTTATTTGAGAGCAACAGACACAGAGAGAAAGACAGATAGAGGGAGAGAGAGAGAATGGGCGTGCCAGGGCTTCCAGCCTCTGCAAACGAACTCCAGACGCGTGCGCCCCCTAGTGCATCTGGCTAACGTGGGACCTGGGGAACCGAGCCTCGAACCCGGGGTCCATAGGCTTCATAGGCGAGCGCTTAACCGCTAAGCCATTTCTCCAGCCCTCATCTTAACTATTCTTAAGTGTACTGTTAAGTATGTTAAGTATTGATAAGCATAATGGTCAGTTTCTAGAAAATACTTTTACCCTGCAAAACTGAAACTGTTGTCTGGCATTAATCAACAGCTAACCACTCCTTCCACGCCTCTAAGCTCCAGTGACCACTGTTTAGCTGTCTTCATGATTTTGACTATTGTGCAACTCATGTAAGTTGTCGGAGCCATACAGCTTTTGTCATTTTGTGACTGGCTTATTTTATTTAACATAATAAGGTTAATCTATGCCTGTAACATGTATAAAGAGCTTTTTTTCTTTTTTAATTTAATGTTTTATTTTTATGTTATATATTATAACAAGTTATATTCTTTTGTTACCCAGCCCCAGCTCCTTTTACCCTGGGGGCTCGTCTTCAGTGGGGTTATGGTATTCACTGTGGGGTCATGAAGGCCTCAGTTAGTCCCCTGTGTGTTAGCAGAGGACCATGCCTCAGGGTATTCCTGCCTACTCTGTGGCTCTTAAAATCTTTCCACCCCCTTTTCCACAGTGTTTCCTGAGCCATAGCGGGCTTGTTGACAGTGTCATTTAGTGTTGAGTTCTCTGTAGCCTCTGAGTTTCGGCTTTGATAGGGATTGATTGATCACTCTGTCTGTCACCATTGCCCTGGAACTGGCTGTCAGGCTTGCAGTGAGAGCAGTATTCATGTTGCCGCTCCCATTGCAAGTTCTCCTGGACCTTGGCAGATGTGGTAGAGTTTGCCAGGTTGTACTTCATTTTTTAAAAAAAATATTATTTGTAAGCAGAGAGAGAGATAGAGAAGAGAGAGAAAAAATGGGCACACCAGGACCTCCAGCTGCTGTTAATGAACTCCAGATGCATGTGCCACCTTGTGCATCTGGCTATACGTGGTCACTGGGAATCAAACTTCAGTCATTAGGCTTTGCAGGCAAGTGTCTTAACTGCTAAGCGATCTCTGTATCCCCCAGGTCATACTTTTTAGAGCTACCAGAAGATGAAAAGAAACTATAGTAGCAAGCCTTATTGAAAGTGCTTCTCAGCATGTGGTCCTTAAGCCACTTGCCTCAGAATCACGTGGGTGAGCACAGGGGTTGGAAATACAGATTCCTGAGCCTCACCCCAGATGGATGGAGGCAGAATCTCTAGAGATAAAGCCCTGAGGTCTACGTGTGGGCAGTCCTCCAGGCCACATGTGTGAGCACTTCTGTTTGAGGACTACAGCATCCCTGCATGCTGGCAAGGCATGGAGCTCTTCCTTTAGCCCTCAGGACAACCCCACTGCGGGGGTGAGGTGGGGTGGAGGGTGAGGAGATGCAGTTGTTAACCCTGTTATACAGATGGGAAGCCTGAGTTAAGTGTGCTCTGAGGTTTCAGAGCTTGTACTGGTGCGAATTCTGAAGTAGGTCTTCGTACCCACCGCTCTTTACCCACCAGACTACTCTGCCCTGCTATAGCTGTGCCCATTGCACTGCGGTGGGGGTACAGTTGTTGTTCCTCAAACAAAAGTTCCCTGTCTTTCTACCCCCAGCATGAGATGGTCAGCGTCAGGGCAGGGAAGTGAGGCCTCTGGCTTCAACGTAGGTGTCCTGTGACTCTCGATGGCCTCAAGTTTGGGATCTGCCCATGCTCCTCTACCTCCTGCGCTCCTTTCTCCCCCCTGTGACGTGTGTGTTGTGCTGTTTGCAGAGCCCCGCAGCCTTCAGCTCTCTGCTTTCACCTCCTCTGCATCTGCTGTAGAAGCCACTCACCTGCTCGTCGTGCTTCTTCCACTCCCATGTGTCTTTTGAGTGCTTGTCCCAGCACGGGCCCAGACAGACACTCTCCAAAGGTGGATTTGGAACTGTATCTGCGTGAGAACCTGCCGGGCTCCTCCCCGGCGGGCAGGTAGTGCTGAGGAGGGATCAGGCCTGCTGGTTCCTCCCAAGGGGTTGAGGAGGAAGGGATAAATGTCGGACGACTCAGAACCTCTCCTAGTCACCGGAGAAAAACCACACTGAGTCAGGAGTCTTGTCGAAGCAGGAACTCACTTTATTGATACAAGCAGTTGCCTATATAATGTTGGGAATGACGGCGGGGATTCCAGGATGGTTGTGGGGGGGGGGGGGAAGGTAAGGGCCAATAGTATTATATTGAGGCATAGAAGCCATTTTATCAGTCAAATTGTTTCCTCGAGAGAGAAATCCTGGTAAGTTTTGATGACCCCTGAGATGTTGAAGAAAAATGGGGTTAATTCTTTGAGTAGGGAACGAGCTTGAATCATCAGAGGAGATATATGCAAAAATCTCCAGGACCCATTAGGCTTTTTTATGACAAAGACAGGAGAGTTCCAGGGACTAGTGGAGGGACGGATATGTCCGGCCTTCAACGGTTGATCAATAAGTATGTGGAGTTGGTGTAACTTAGAAGAAGGGAGAGGCCACTGCTCAACCCATATAGGATCCCCCGGTCTCCACTGGATTTTAAACGGGGGGGGGGGGCTAGGCAGTGTCCCTTAGAGTTGGGGGTGTTCATTGGAGTAATTGGGGTGACATTCCCTCCCTTCCTCAAACCATTGTTGATATTCTTTTTTATCTAACAAATCATTATAAAAGGCCTTATGGTCAGTAGTGATGAAAGCCTTGGCTCTCCAAGGATGTCTTGCCCCAGTAAGTTAGCAGTGAGCCCAGTCACCACGAGAGGGCAGACTTTTCCCCTGTCCCCACCTGGGTCCTCCAAGGGAGCCATGTGGCAGTCTCCCAGGAGGTGGACTGCCTGCCAACACCCAGTAGAGGAGGGCCAGGCACAAGCTGCCAGGAGGGGGGCTCTTCCTCCTTTCTCAGGACCATTTGGTCCGCTCCATTGTCGATGAGAAGTTTGAAATTTTTATTGCCAGTATTTAAAATAATTTTGGGTCTATGGCTGGGGACCAGAGGGACGGGCCAGTGGGCTTTGATGGACTCTTTCCCCTGATTTAACAGGGCTGGGGGAGCCCCGGGAGGAGTTTAAAGGCTTTCCCTGTGTGTCAAACTTCGACTGACACTCCCTAGCCCAATGAAACCCCTTCTTGCATTTAGGGCAGTGGGTGTGAGGGGCGTTGGTCATCCCCCCCCCAGAGGGATTGAGTGAGGAGTATAAAGATGTACCCTTTTCTGGAGTTTTAAAAGCTGTATCTCCAGGAGGAGTAGCCGGATCAGGCTGTATACTCTCTTTTTCTTCTGTCTTTTGTTTATGTTTGGTTGGCCTTGGAGGGAAGCAGTCTTTGAGGGCTGAGATTGTAGGGAGGACCCCTGAGGGGGGGTATCTGACCCTTCTCCACATGTGCCTGACAAACAAGGGCCTCTACCCTATCCCACGTGTCCCAATCAAAGAGATTTCCTTCTGGCAGCCATGGCGCCAGTTTTAAGAAGGCAATCCCAGGTCTGTCGAGCCTGATTATCAGTCAAATTAAGCCCTCTACTCTTTAGGAGTGCCCTGAGAGATTCTAAGGCAGGATTGGATTTAGAGGTAGACTGTCTTATATTATAAAGTTGAGAGAGAAATGTCCATAAAATTAGGGCAATAGCAATCCATAGACACACAAGTACAACACAACCACAAAGATCCAAAAGATAGATAAACATGCTGTACAAAGGCTGCAGATGCAGCTTGTCTCCGAACTGAAAGTGAAAGGAAAGAGAAAGAGAATGAAGAGATGTTGACAAGCAAGTAGAAGCAAAGTTTAGCGCATTAAATATGAAGACTGTCTCATAACTCATGAGGGTACACTCGCCTGCACACCGATTGACCTCCTCATCGAATGCCTCTCATGGGGCACTAGTCTGCTGGGTTCCCGGAGCCCCACATTAGGCGCCAGATGCCGGGCTCCTCCCTGGTGGGCAGGTAGTGCTGAGGAAGGACCAGGCCCGTTGGTTCCTCCCAAGGGGTTGAGGAGAAGGATGAGCCTCGGATGACTCCGAACCTCTCCTAGTCACTGGAGAAAACCCACACTGCAAACCAACTTCAGATGCCTGTGCCACCTTGTACATCTGGCTTATTTGGGTCCTGGGGAATAGAACCTAGGTTCTTAGGCTTCACAGGCAAGCACCTTAACTTCTAAGCCATCTTTCCAGCCCTCTTATTTTATTTTATTAAAAAAAATGTTTCCTTATTTACTCATGTGTGGGTGTGTACACCAGGGGTTCTTGCAAGAGAATTCCCACTCAGCTTTATGGGGAATGCCCATTCAGCTGCAGTTTAGAGAGGCTTAGCTGGAGCAATTGAACCCAGGTACAGGCTTTGCAAACCAAGCACCTTTTAATCACTAAGCCAGTTCCATGACGGTTTCCTTGTTGTTCGTTTGTTTTTAAAGAGAGGGCTCCACTTTGTAGCCCAGGCTGGTCACAAACTTATGATCCTCCTGTCTCAGCTTTCCAAATTTTGGGATTATAGTCATGTACCATCATGCCTTGCTCTTGATTTCTTTTTCTATCCAGTGTATGCTGAGAACCTGGTACTCCTGCCTGTCTGAGTCTCACTGATGAACACAGAGCAAGGGCTGAAGTTTGGGCCCTCTCATGAGAAGTCAGCTGACATTTAGCTACTCTGTGGACTATCTACAGCTGGATTTGTTTGCTGATAAAGCTTCCTATGTTTTCCTTTTCTTTCATGCAATGCTTCAGATAGGAGAGGCTGCTCTGAGGCTCTTACGATAGGCTTTGCTATGTGCCACCCTGTGCCAGCCTCTTGTAGCTCATCTCTGATAATCACGGTGGCCTTGAGGTGAGATCTGCCTACCTTACAGCATTGAGTAACTGCCAGCCGTGGCCCCATCTAGTTCCAACCAGACTAGTGCATGTCTGATGGCTTCACTGAGCACTGTAGACCAGCCTGGCCTGGGCTGCTCTGGCTTCCTGCCTCCCAGTCATCGGCCATGCTGTCTTTGCCTGCTAGAATGCTTTTCCTTCCTTTCTGTGCCAGCCCAGGTTCTCTGAGCCTTTCAGTGCCAAGCTCAAATGCACAGCTCCTCTTTCCAGCCTTCTAAATTCCCATCCCCCAAAGCATCCTGTCCCCAAGAAGCTCCTGTCACACTCTGTTCACTCCACTTATTCAGTTTCAAAGCTTTATGGGTTCTGGGATGGCTCATTGTTATTGTCAACCTGACTGGATTTAAAGTCACTTAGGAGATATACCTCTGGGGATGTTTGTGAGGGCATTTCCCCTGAATGTTGGGGGCACCCTCTTTTGGACTGTAGCCCAAGACTGAGTAAAAAGGGAGTGAAGGGGAAGCCATCTGAGGGCCAGCATTCATCTCTGCTTCCGGACGGCAAGTGCAACGTGACCAGCTGCCTCATGCACCTGCTGTTACACTTCCCACCATGGTGGGTTGTAGCCCCTCCAGCTGTAAGCCACACAAGCCTTTCCTTCCTAAAGTTACTTTTTTCAGGTCTTCATTTCCCTCTAATGACGGAGCTCTAGCTCAGAGAGGCTTAGTAACCTGCCCAGCGTTTCAGCTTGACAGTAGAGCTAGGTTTCCAACCTCACTGCCCTGTTTTGAGTTCAGTTTTCACTGGTGTAGCATCTTCAGATTCCTGATAACCGGTCAGCATTTACTAACAATGCCCAACTCTGTGCTGGGTGTGGGCGGCTCACCCTCTACTGGGAGAGTTAGATGTCCACATGAGTGTGAGCCACGCTAAAGGGGCCCAGACTGGTGACAAGAGTGTGCTTTGTGTGGGGAGTGCTCAGAAAGGTGGTCTGGGCTCCCCAAGCTGCTCTGAGATGATGGGGAAGGGCTCACCAAACACAGAGAGGGGAAAGGCTGACAGGTAGAGGGAAGTACCGGATAGGAGAAATGAGAAATAGAAGCTTATCTGGAAAGAAGATTTTCTTAAATTTTTTTTTTTTTTTTATTTTTAGCGAGAGCAAGAGAGAGAGAGAGAGAAAGAGAGAAGAAAGGGGGAGAGAGAGAAAACTGATTTGCCAGGGCTTCAGACACAGCAATCTAATTCCAGATACTTGTGCCGCCTAGTGGCATGTGTGACCTTGTGCTTGCCTCACCTTTGTGTTTCTGGCCTATGTGGGATCTGGAGAGTCAAGTACCAGTCCTTAGGCTTCACGGGCAAGTGCCTTAACCACTAAGCCATCTCTCCAGCCCTGGAAAGATTTTCTATGAGGGGAACATTCAGGTACTGGCCTGGACAGCAGGGGCTGGATGGGAACAAGGCCAGGGCCTCCTGTGCCATACTGACCGCACAGTCAGGGGACAACACCCAAGGGCCACACGTCTTGCAAGGGATCAAGGATCTCTGATTTTAGGTGAATCTCCCTGTCTGGCCCATCATGTCCTCATAGGGACTGTCAGGGGACCTGAGACATGGTGATGGGCAGGACCAGCCAGAGGTGGGGTGAGGGGTTATAGGCCAAGCAGCTGTATGTAGCAGGAGGAGCCTGAGGAGGAAGAGGAGCGAGGGCAGGACAGAATCTCATAAGCCAGGAAGGAGCAGTTGGGACTGAATTCCAACCAGTAAGAACAATGCCTGTCTGCAGGCCTTGTGGGAACAGGGTTACCAAGCACAAAGAGCACTTTCCCAGCTGTCTTGCTTTCCCTCAGACATACTAGCAATGCTGTCAGGGAAGTGGGACCACAAAGGGGACAATGAGGCAGGAGCAGCCAGACTATAAGCATGCTGCTCAGGGCTCTGCTTGGGAACATCTGCCTGAGCCTCCCTTTACTTCCTCAGTAACTTTGAACCAGCAACATGGCCTTAGTTGCCTTTGTCTTTGTAAAGCGGCGGTGATTGTGTGCCTTTCTCAGGGATGCTGAAAGGCGTACCTGAGATGATTCACATCAAGTAGAGCAATCTGGCATACAGTGGGTGCTCAGTAAACATTGGTAGTGAAAGTGATACAGCAGAAAGGTTAATAGCGAGGCGCCTGTGTGTGAGGGGACACGTGTTTGTGTGGTGACATGGATGTGTGAGACTACCCATGGAGTATGCGAGGCATCTGTGAGGTAGTGCCCTGTGTGCAGCGTTTGGTTGCACTGAAGGGTTACAGTTAAGCCCAGGGAAGGCTGTGTCTTGAATAATACCCCCCATGATCTGAGTGCTCTGCCCATGTTACCCCACTGATTAAGCGTCCTATAATCTCATCTCCTGCAGAGGCCCAGAAAAGGTGAGGCCTTGCTCAGAGTGACCCACCAGCTGCGCAGGGCAGTATGGGATGGGAACCTGCCTCCCAGTCGGGAGGGCAGGCCTGAGTCTAGCAGACCACAGTGCACGGAAGCTGAACCTTCCTGTTTCCAGGTCCCACATTCAGTGTGCCCTTGGTATAAGCATCCTGGAGAACAATGGTTGGGAGCCTTCACCATCTGTGGGGCAGGAAGGTGGATGGGGCTTGATTGGCTTGATTGAGTGAACAGACACAGGCACTGCTCCAGCTCTGTACCGTGGCTGGGCCGGGGCTGGAGGGGGGGTGGGGGATGAGGGGGAACGTAGACTCCGACAAGCCCTCTAAGCCCCATCTCCAGATCCTTGGGCCAGTGCAAGTACAGTGTGGGTTGGGAAGAAGGCTGCTAAGAGACCCTAGATTGTATGAAGCTAAGCCCTTAAGCTGGTGTGGGTCTTTGGGCTCTCCAAACCCTCTGCCGCATGCCACTGAGACAGAGTGAGCAAAAAAACAAAAAACAAACAAACAAAAAAAAACAAGGTCCTGACCTCCTCGCCCTTTGCTGCTAGTGCCCTACACTAAGGGGCGTCCTTGCTGAGCTGCTGAGCTCTTGGTTCCCATACGGTTCTAATAAGCTAACCGGTGATCTCTAGGATCTCTGGGACCCAGAGTCTGACAGCCAGAGACCCTCCTGATCTCACAGGCTCTGCCCCGGCGGCCATTCAGCCCCTTCACCTCAGTTTACTTTGCAGAACTCACAGGCAGCCTGAGTAGATCATGTAAGTTATAGATCTCTAGCGTATTCCATAATCTTTGCTGAAAGCTTCCTCCCTCTCTCCTCCATCCCTGGCTTGCTCTTCCTATAATCCCAGAAGTGGACAAGGGCAATAAGAAACAGGAGATGGACTTGAAGCAGGGACAGCAGCCCCGAGGTTCCTGGCATGAAGAGAGGCGCGATGACATGGCAACTCTACTTTGAGACTTTTGAGGATCTGTCAAACCCATTTCCAAAGCAGTGCTGTTGTTTACAATTTCTCTGCATCTTCACTAACATGTGTTATTGGCTGTCTTTTTGATTACATTCCTCTTGGTGGGTGTGAAGTTTTATTTCATTGTGATTTTGATTTGCACTTCCCCAGTGACTTTTCATGCTTATGAGCCATATACACTAGCTTCTTTGGAAAATGTCTGTTCAGATCATTTGCCAGATTTTAATTGGATTGTTTGTCTTTTTGTTGCTGGGTTTTAAGAGTTTTTAAAAATGCATCTTAGATATAGTTTATCATCAAATATGTAATCTTAAATGTTTTAGTCCAAACTCTGGGCTTTTTAACCTTTTTAGATGGTGTCCTTGTAATACAAAAGCTTTTAGTTTTAGTGAAGTTCAAATTATTTTTGCTGTATTTATTTTTTGCTTTTGGTATTATGGGAGAAAAGAAATCTTCTTACCTTAGGTTCATTGCTGAGGCTGTATAACAAAAAGAACAACAAGAGGAAAACATACACACACTTGTTCCACAGGATGACAGACATGAAGACTCCAAGACCCAGAGAAACCTGTGGGTTTTATGCTTGAACTAATGGAGAGCTATGATAGGACAAAGATTTGTAATCTAATGGTAATGAACCGAGGGCCCTTCTCAAGGAGGGTGCTTCCTTTTGCTTGTTTTGAGACAAGATTTCTGTATGTAGCTCAGGCTGGCTCCAATTCTTTTTTTAAAGTTAATTTTTATTTTTATTTATTTATGAGAGAGAGAGAGAGAGAGAGAGAGAGAGGGAGGGAGAGAGAACACACCCCAGGGCCTCCAGCCCCTGCAAACAATCTCCAGATGCATGCACCACTTTGTGCACCTGGCTTTGGTGGGTCCTGGGGAATCAAACCTGGGTTTCTTGGCTTTGCAGGGAAGCAAGCACCTTAACCGCTAACCAACCTCTCCAGCTCTGGCTCCAATTCTTGATCCTCTTGCATCTGCCTCCGCAGTGCTAGGGTTGCAAGCTTGTGACACCAGACTGTGTTTTTTCAGTGAGCCCTCGTGCTTCAGGGAGAAGGTCGGAGTGATTTTCAGCCTCTGCTCATTTCTTTTTTTTTAAATTTTTTTTTTTTGGTCATTTTTTATTTATTTATTTGAGAGCGACAGACACAGAGAGAAAGACAGATAGAGGGAGAGAGAGAGAATGGGCGCGCCAGGGCTTCCAGCCTCTGCAAACGAACTCCAGACGCGTGCGCCCCCTTGTGCATCTGGCTAACGTGGGACCTGGGGAACCGAGCCTCGAACCGGTGTCCTTAGGCTTCACAGGCAAGCGCTTAACCGCTAAGCCATCTCTCCAGCCCCTCTGCTCATTTCTTCAATGCTAGGATGCTATATATTGAGATATGGTATCAGATCTAAGACTCTGTTCCCCAGTCTAAGGTTATAAGGGAGGATTGTGGGGACCTCTGGGTCTGTTCCGTGAGAGTTACCCGGGGGTGACATGGATGGCTGGTTTCTGGAGTTGGGCTGTCTTGGGAACTGAACTCTCAGCCTGCCTAATTACCAGGGTAGCGTCATACTGACTTGAATTGTTGAACTTCTATTTCGTGTTGCACAACAGGCGGACTGGTAGAAATGACCACACAGCCTCCTGGGGCCAGCCAAGCGCTTTGTAAGCCCAGTTCACATCGATTCGGGAACTCCCCTGCTCTCCAAGGTGGAAGTTTTGGAAATGTGGCATGACTTGCAGCATCAGCAAATTCAGCTGTCTGACCTGGAGCAGCCTGATGAGCAAGTCAGCGGCAGGGACCCCAGGGGTTCCGGGCCCATCCAGGCTTGAAGGAGCAGCAGCTCAGAGAGAGGAAAGGACGCGTCCCGGCCGGGTGGAGGGATGCGAAGCAGGCGTCCTAAGTGCTTTCCTTCCCACACTCTCCTGCTCCCGCTCCTCCTCCTCCTCCTCTTCCTCTTACCACCGACTTTTAATTTAAAGTGGCACCATGTAAGATCCCAAGCTCTGCTTTTTTTTTTTTTGACAAAAATGTTTTCCGAGTTGCCATCTAGTGGCCATCAGTAAGAACTGACTATTTACAGTTGGCTTATTTTACCCGTGTCTTTGGGTCAGCTCAGGTCCAGAGGTAGAAAGAGTCGGACATAGGAGACCACGGTCTATTTTTTTTTTTTTCCTGTAAAACAGGCCTAGCTGAAGTATAGTATTATCCCCTCAGGAAGCCAGGTCTCCTTGCCCCTAGAGGGTCTGATGTTTGGGATAAGGAGGACTGGGGCGATGCCCCTGACTCACGTAGGAGGGAGGGAGGGCGTCCTCAAGGAGCCCTGGCATAAAGGCAGTTGGCTCGAGTGCCGTCACCTCCTGTGGAAGCTCCTCTGTGGGAGGAAGGGTGTCCTTTACACACCGGAGCATGGGACAAATCACCGTGACTTGTCTTAGACAGTAAGCACACTTTAGTTTTATAACCTTTTAATATCAACTCTTTTTCTTTAATGAGAGAAAAGAGCAGACCTCCAGCCACTGCAAATGATCTCCAGATGCATGCGCCACTTTGTGCATCTGGCTTACATGGGTTCTGGGGAATCGAACCTGGGTCCTTAGGCTTTGCAGGCAAGTGCATTAACTGCTAAGCCATGTCTCCAGCCCTAATATCAACTTTTATTCTTTTTTAAAAAAATTATTTATTTGAGAGCGGGGGGGGGGGGGAGAATGTGCACACCAGGGCCTCCAGCCACTGAAAACAAACTTCAGATGCATGCGCCACCTTGTGCATCTGGCTTATGTGGGTCCTGGGGAATCAAACTTGGGTCCTTTGGTTTTGCAGGCAAACACCTTAACCACTAAGCCATCCCTTATCCCTCAGCTTTTATTCTTTTTTTTTCTCAAGAATCTTTTTGTTTCATTTTTATTTATTTACTTGAGAGCAACAGACAGAGAAAGAAAGAGGCAGATAGAGAGGGAATGGGTGTGCCAGGGCCTCCAGCCACTGCAAATGAACTCCAGACGTGTGCCCCTTGTGCATCTGGCTAACGTGGTCCTGGGGGAGCCTTGAACCAGGGTCCTTAGGCTTCACAGGCAAGCGCTTAACTGCTAAGCCATCTCTTCAGCCCTCAGCTTTTATTCTTAACCTCTCATTTGTAACTATCGTTTCAGAGCAAAAAGAAATAACTTATTTTGAAACATCTCACAGTTGCAAATATCGGTAAAAGAGTTTACTAGTCTTGTGTTCTATAAGAAAAAACAGACAAATCAAGCAATTTGTCAAAGATTTAAATAAATTATAGTAAACATTTAAGCCTATCTAAAATTTGACCTTTTAATTGCGTCTCTAAGGCAAGCTAAATATAGAGTTGAAGTTTTGCATTTCGTTTATACTTAAGAACACCTGAGCAGGCACTTTACATTTTAAAGCTGAAAACCTAGAGCCTGTTTCTAGTCATTTATTACCACCTTAGAATACATCGATGTACCTGTGTACATTTTTAGTGGCTTTAACCCTCTTTTTTTGTCTAAACTGGACTAGACACAAATTTAATCCTAAAATAGGAATCTATAACAAACAATCTGATACACACCATTTAGGACTACTTTAATCAGTAACATAAAGAATCTTATGTCTTGTTACTCAGGGCCTATAGATATAGCTGACCATGTGACCCTATATTAATATCCACCATCCATATAAAATTTTAAAACTAATTATTTATTTGCAAGCAGAGGGAAACAAAGAGAAGAGAGACAGATGGAGAGAAAGAAACAGAGAGAATGGGCATGCCAGGGCCTCTAGCCGCTGCAAAAGATCTCCAGGCACTTGTGCCACCTTGTGCATCTGGCTTTACATGGGTACTGGGGAATCAAACCAGGGTCCTGAGGCTTTGCAGGAAAGTGCCCTAACCGCTGAGCAATCTTATCTCTCCAGACCCTTTAAAAGATTATTATTATTTTTTTTACTTTTTAAAATTATTTACTTAGTTTTGAGAGAGAAAGAGATAGAGAGCAAGAGAATGGGCACACCAGTGCCTCTAGTCAGTGCAAAAGAACTCCAGATGCATGTACCACATTGTGCATCTGGCTTCATATGGATATTGGGGAATCAAACCAGGGTCTTTAGGCTTTGCAGGCGAGTGCCTTAACTGCTGGGCCATCTCTCCAGTCCCAGATGAGATTTTTTTTTGGCTTGCCTGTACAGGGCCTATGGATTGACCTCTTCTCAGTTACACATTCATGCAATTAGCCCCTAAACATGTTTCAGCCACTAAAACTGTATTGACAAAAATCCAAGCAAACAAACAAACAACCCCTCCCCCACCAGAATAAATATTGAGACCTATGCCAGGGAAGCCAAATAGCTTCTAATAACTATATGTGACAGGGAGAGTGTCAACACTCTGGTGGACTGAGTCTCTAAATATTTCCTTAAAACATTTTGACTCTTATCTAGGTAGGATGAGAACATGATAGAACTCAGGGTGAATTCCTTATAAAAATCTGTCAGGTCTGGAGAGAAGGCTTAGTGATTAAGACATTTGCCTGCAAAGACAAAGGATCCTGGTTCGACTTTCCAGGACCCATGTAAGCCAGATGCACAAGGGGGCACATGCATCTTTCCCTCCTTCCTTTTCTCTCTCAAATAAATAAATAAATAAATAATATATTTTTTAAAATTTGAAAGGTTGTAAGGCAGAAATTTAAAAATGGCCTGGCATGGTGGCACATGCCTTTAATCCCGACACTTGGGAAGCAGAGGTAAGAGGATCATGATGCGTTCAAGGCCATCCTGAGACTACATAGTGAATTCCAGGTCAGCCTTGACTACAGTGAAACCCTACCTTGAAAAACCAAAAAAAAAAAAAAAAAAAAAATCTGTCAGGCTGCAAAGCCTAAAGACCCTGGTTTGCTTACAAAGTTGGCTGGCCTGACTTTGATTCCCCAGTATCCACGTTAAGCCAGATGCGCAATGTGGTGCATGTGTCTGGAATTTGCTTGCAGTATGCCCTGGTGCACCCATACACACACACACACACACACACACACACATTCTCTCTCTTGCTCACTGTCCTATTCTTGCAAACAAATAAATACTATTCTGAGAAAAGAAAAAAATCAATGCCATAATTTATCACCTGTAATGTAGAAAATAAAATTGTCTGCAGGTAAAACATCTTACTTTATGGAAAACAAAAATGTAAATAAGAAACCATCAAACAGACATGATCACTAGCAAGTGTCTAACCATCGAGCAATCTCTCAGCCCCCTAGGTGGCAGACTGAGCCTGTTCTCTAAGCATGAATCTGTTTTTGTTACTTGAGTGAGTCATAGCCACACTGTCTCTGCTTATGGGGTCCAGCTGTGGTATGAGGTCTCTTGGTCACCATCTCATCACTGCTTGCCACCTCGTGCATGTTGTAGCCTTGTGTGTCTGGGCTCTCTTCGGGGATATTGCCACAGTGTGGCATGGTCTGTGTCTCCAAACATTTCATTGGTACAAACCCAACACAGCAATCCCAGGCAGAATCTACATGTTCCCCACAAACTAGCATTGGTCATAAGCATTTAAACTCTGGTCAACATCCCACAGAGCAAACACAAAATATATCCTGACAAGCTCAGTCAACATTCTATACACATATCATTTACACTTTCCTATTGCCCTTTGAAGCAGGCAGAAAGAGAAAACAAAGTTTTAATATGTATCATATGTCTCCTATAGAAACTTTCCAAAACTGCCATCTACCAAGTTTTAAATGTGCCCATTTCCCAAGCAGAAGAGAGTTGCAGCAAAGAAGGAGAACTAGGAGATGGAACACCTCATGCCTTGTTGTGGTTACCGTCTCATTGCTTGGCTATAGCAGCCAACCAGAAAAGCAGCTGATGGGAGGAAATTTGTTTATTTAGGCTTAAAGTCTCGAGGGGAAGCTCCATGATGGCAGGGTAAAGATGACATGAGCATAGGTTGGACATGACCTCGGCCGCAGCAGGTGGAAATATGAACTCGAGCCAAGGAGAGCTGTGGCTCTACTACCTCTAAGCGAGCCTCCAACAACACACCTCCTCCCACAAGGTTTCACCTCCCAAATTGCTATCCACTGGGAACCAGGCATTCAGAACACATGAATTTATGGGGAGCACCTAATACAAACCCCCACATTCCTCATGCCATGAGGAAGGCAAGAAGCAGAACAATTACCCTCTAATTTCCCGACCAACACACCAATATATATTATAGAAATTTTGAGTCTCCTTTGAGAGCAATGTAGGCTTATCTTGGCTGTTGGGTAGTTAGTAACTCAGGAGCTGGGGCTCCAGACAGTCAAGGTGACAGAGTTTACACTGAGTCAGAGGCCTCTGGATTCTTGTCTTATGAATTCAAAGAATTGAAATGCATAGACCAGAAGACAAGATTAAGAAATATGTTAGAATGTAGAAGAGTTTAAGAGAGGAAGGGAGGCAGGGCTCTCACCCAAGGAGGTGAGCAGGGCGGTGTGTGTGTTTGGGGGGGGTTGTGAAGCTCACCTTGGGCCTCAGGTTAGGGATTTAGAAAGTTATTTTTATGTATTTATTTGAAAGAGAGAGAGTGTGTGTGAGAGAGAGGGTGAATAGGTGTGCATGCCAGGGTCTCTTACCACCGCAGACAAACTCCAGATGCATGTGCCACTTTGTACATCTGGCTTTATGTGGTATTAGTTATCCTCTCATTGCTAGGATAAAGCACCTGACCAAAAGCAGCTGATTGGAGGAAAGGTGTTTATTTATTTATTTTTATTTCGGCTAACAGTCTTGAGGGGAAGCTCCATGATGATGGGGGAAAGCATGGCATGAGCAGAGGCTGGACATGACCTCTGCCGAGGCAGATGGAACATAGCGGCAGGAGAGTGGGCCAAATTCTGGTAAAGGGAGAGCTGACTATAACACCCCTAAGCCCGCCCCCAATAATACACTTCCTTCAGTAAGGCTCCACCTTCTAAATTGCCATCAGCTGGGAATGCAGCATCCAGAACACATGAGTTTATGGGGAACCTCTGACTTAAATCATCATATGTGGGTACTGGGGAATTGAACCTGGGCTTTCAGGCTTTGCAAGCAGTACCTATAACCACTGAGCATTCTCCCAGCCTCAGGTTGGGTTTTATAAAACATATTACTTATTTATTTGGAAGGACACACACACACACACAGAGGGGAGGGGAAGAGAGAGGAGGGAATGGGCATGTTAGGGCCTCTTGCTGCTACAAATGAACTACAGACACATGAGCCGCTTTATGCATCTAACTTTATGTGGGTACTGGGGAATCCAACCCAGGCCATCAAGATTTGCAAGCAAGTGCTTGTAACCACTGAGCTAGCACTCCAGCCCCAGATCGTTTTTTTTTCTTTTATGTGAGCCCCTTGGATGCGTGGCTGGCCTATTCAGTCCAGCCAGTCTGGTCCTGATGGCAGGTGTCTGGGGTCAGGATTTCTGGAAAAGGGCAACCTTCTCAGAAATCTTAATCCTCCAGGAAGGACCTTCTCAGATGGGGTGGAAGGACTCCCCCCAGGGACAAAAAGAAGACCAGACCCTTTGGCGCTTCTGACCTTTAAACAATGGGGCTTGGGGATGCTAGACATTCACCCAGGCAGAACAGTCAACCCATCTGGTAGGGGTCCAGACCTTTGGGACGTTGATTCCTTTGACAGTCTGGGGAAGATGCTGGCTTTCGGATATCAGAAGAGGTATAAGATTATTCCAGTACTCAGCTTCCCACAATTCAGGAAGATCTGTTCCTCCATACTGTTATGGAAGGCAGACAGGTCGGAGGGGGCAGGTAGATTTCCCAGATGGGGAAGGAGCTAACGTGATTGTGGAGGGGCCATCTCTTGATGCTGGTGCTTAGGGTCTTGACAGGGGCCCACATAGATGAATGGGCACTAAGGGCTGCTGCCCACAGAGATGGCTTGAACGGACAGACAAGAGCCTAAGAAGGATTTCAGGCTGGGGTGCTGCAGATTCTCACTGGGATGGCATGGGTAGATAGATGAAGGCCATGCTAGAAAGGAGGAAGGGACCGTTATGAACTCAAGATACTTCCAGGGAGCAGTTCCTTCGTAAAAGTTGCTCAGACTGGACAGAACTGATGGAATTGTTCATACCACTGGAAGGTGCTGTGTCTTCCACTTGCTTATGTTAATGCTACTGGAGCATCTGGCCACAGGCTTCTTTATTACCAAATACATATGGCATCTCACAGGAGGAAAAACTCCCAGAGAGCGCTGTTTGGGAAACGCTGACTCAGAGGGAAGTCCAGTGCTATGCCACAAGGTTCCATCTAGATCAGCATGCTCCATCGTTGACCCCTTGCTTTCAGATGCAATTGATAGGCTATTGATTGAATCAGAAGACAGGACAGGAATAGGATGGGCAACAGGGTCCAAAGGTTTTGCCTGGGCAATAAAATGATCCAAAACAGAAATATGTAACATTGCAAATATGAATCAAAGGTCCTGAACTTGGGCTTAAGTAAATTAAAAAAACAAACAAACAATGCATGGCCTGAAGAGATGGCTCAGGGGATACAATTCTTTGCTGTGCAAGCATGAGGACCTGGATTTGGATTCCCAGAAGTCATATGAAGCTGGATGAACATGTATAATCCCAGCATGCCTATGGGGAGATGGGAGGCGGAGACAAGAACTCCTGGAAGCTCGTGGGCCAGCTAGCCTGGCATTTGCTGTGGTGGATGTGAGACCCTGCCTTAAACAAGATGGAAGACCAGGACTGATGCTCAAGGTTGTCTGTGGACCTCCACATGCATGCACACTCACACACATCATAGACCCACTTACATACACATGCCATACACCCACAGATAAAAGCAAAGCAAAGCAAACCAACCAACTAAAACAAGCAAGCAAGCAAAGCAAAATTCCCAGTCAAGGGGATGGATAGTTGGTTCTGTTTTTAGGCACTTGCTTGCAAAGCCTAAAGACCTGGGTTGGATTCCCCAGTACTCACATGAAGCCAGATGCAAAAAGTGGCGCAAGCACCGTGAGTTCCATTGCAGCGGCTGGAGGCCCTGGAATGCCCATACTCTCTCTGTCTCTGTCTCTGCTTGCAAATAAATAAAAATATTTTTTTAAAAACCCCAGTCAAGAGCAGTTGCCCAAAGGCAAAGCAAACATGTTGTGGTGGTTTGATTCAGGTGTCCCCCATAAACTTAGGTGTTCTGAATGCTAGGTTCCCAGCTGATGGATATTTGGGAATTAATGCCTCCTGGAGGGAGTGTATTGTTGGGGGCGGGCTTATGGGCTTTATAGCCAGTTTCCGCATGCCAGTGTTTGGCACACCCTCCTGTTGCTGTGGTCCACCTTTCGTTGGCCAGGGGGTGATGGCCATCCTCTGCTCATGCCATCGTTTTCCCCTGCCATCGTGGAGCTTCCCCTCGAGCCTATAAGCCAATAAATCTCTTTTTCCCAGAAGCTGCCCTTGGTTGGGTGATTTCTAACAGCAATGTGAACCGGACTGCAACACATATATAAGAGAAACAGGGTACTTGGTCTAGGGTTGTAACATTAGCAAAAATGAAATTGAGAGCAGGAGAACTGGCTTAGCAGTTAAGGTGTTTGCCTGCAAAGCCCAAGGACCCAGGTTTGATTCTCCAGGACCCATGCAAGCCAGGTGCACAAGGTGGTACAGGTGCCTGGAGGCTCTGGTGTGCCCATATTCATATTCTCTCTCAAATAAATAAATAAAAATAAAATACTAAAACAAAATAAAATTGAGAGCTTGCTAGGCCTCACAAGAACACATAGAGGTAGGATATATATCCTACATATATATGTATAGCAGCACCAGGGATTGAGTTTAGGGTCTTGCATGTGCTAAGCAAGTGCTCCACCACTGAGCTATGTCTCCAGCTCTAGCTATTGTTATTGAAATCTATTCAACAGATGTGGAAATTGGGTTTCCTAGAGGTTGAATAACTTGCCTAAAGTCATAGGTCTTGTAGGTGACAGGGACTAGATCTTCTTAGGGTGTGACTCTGGCCTGGCCAGCTCCTGACTACACTGTGTTCATTCCTTTCTGAGAGAACTGGAGATGCATGGAGAAAAGCTGCATGGAAGTTTAACTTCAAGTAGAATAGGGGGCAAGGGAGGCAGCCAATTCCCTGTCTTTGGAGCTTGTCAGCACTATTGTGATGGAGACCCCAGGTTCATTCTTCCTCAGCAATTCCATAGTTCTGCTAGAACACTTTTGTGTGCATAGGTGTGGTGTGGTGTGGTATGGTGTGTGTGTGTGTGTGTGTGTGTGTAAGCCAGAGATTGACATTGGGAGTCTTCCTCACTCTTTCACATTATTTTTTTAAATAGTTTATTTATCTATTTGACAGAGAGAGAGAGAGAGAGAGAGAGAGAGAGAGAGAGAGAGAGGGGGAGAGGGAGAGGGAGCGAGCGTGCGCATGCCAGGGCCTCTAGGCACTGAAAACAAACTCCAGATGCATGCACCACCTTGTGCATCTGGCTTTATGTAGGTACTGGGGAATCAAACCTACATCCGTTGGATTTACTGGCTAGTGCCTTAACCACTAAGCAATCTCTTTAGCCTTTTCACCTTATTTTTAAAAATATTTATTTATTTATTTTAGAGATAATGAGAGAGACAGACAGAAGGGGAAAGAGCAAGAGAGAATTGATGGGCTAGGGCTTCAGCCACTGCAATGGAACTCCAGGGGCTTGCGCTACCTAGTGGGCATGTGCGATCTTGTGCTTGCCTCACCTTTGTGCGTCTGGCTAACATAGGATCTGGAGAGTTGAACACAGGTCCTTAGGCTTCACAGACAAGCACCTTAACTGCTAAGCCATCTCTCCAGACCTCACGTTATTTTTTAAGACAGGCTCTGTCATTGAACTAAGGACTCACTGGTTGGACTAGACTAGTTAACCACCCAGGGATCTTCTTATCTCCACCTCCCCAGTGCATGGATTATAGGTGGGCACTACCATGCTCAGCTTCTATGTGGTTTCTGGAGATCTGAACTTAGGTCCTTAAACTTGTGTGGCAAGCTCTTTTACTTACTGAGCCATCTTCTATCCCTATATCACTTAAAAGTTGTTAATGATATGAAAAAGTGGTATGTTTTACATATGAAAAGTGTACATTACTTTTACTCTTTTTGGAGATTTTCATATGCATTTCTAGGAACTGTGACCAATTTGATGTGACCATTAAGATGTCTATAGCCACTGCCCATTTGTGTTTATGACACAGGGTTGGTGTTGTTTGAACTACACACCTCATCTTGGGAAGGAAGTGAGGCTGATGTCAAATGCTGTTCTTCTATGGTCAATTCACAATCCACTTGGTGATGTGGTTTCAGAAACTTGGTAGATTTACTTTGGTGATAAAAACTTCTGTAGCCACTGGAGTCAGGGAAGTGAGATCTATGTAGAGGGAGGCGAGCCTGAGTTAGCTGTGTGGCTTGGGAGAGTTTCTCGCCCTCTCTGTGCCTTAGTTGCCTCATTTAGGAAGGAGGGAATGGGGAAGAGAAATGCCTTTACCTGCATTGCTAAGACACCATGTCCTGCACCTTCTGCATGTGGGAGATACTCAATGAGCTTGTCTTGTTCAGTGGTTCTCCTCCGAGTGGACAGATGGTGCCACCTTGCAGGCTAAAAGCCACTCATTTGGAGGGACTCACGTTGGGAGGCTTCCCAGAAATCTTCCTGCCACCAGTGTCTTTTCAGCCGGTAGGAGGCTTTTGCTCTGGTGCTCCAAACTAAACGAGCTTCACCTTAAATAAAAGAAATCAATCCTTTGAGCTGACCTGTTGCTACAGCATTGATTTGGCATAAATTTTTGAGAGATCCGGGCTAATAAATCCAAGCAGAAGTAATAAACATCAGGGAGAATTATCTTTGAGGGGGTGGGGCAGGCAGCTGCAGGGGTGGGTGGGGCAGGCAGTCAAAACCCATCATCCCACCTGGAGACTTTCGCCAGCTGCTAGGCTGGCAGCCCTGACAGAGACACCACAGTGCTGCCAGGCATGTGGTGGGTGTGGGGAAGGGGGGGGGGCTGTGGGCCCTCTCGGGGATTCTCTGTTGCTGAGACAGAGCAGCGAGAGGTTGGTCTCCTTCCACCCTTGGCACCTTAACCACCTCAGCATGAAATCCAGCCTCCGAGCTGCGTGTTCACAGGCAGGTGAATTGAGGCTGGGTTTTCTCCCTGGGAAACATGGAACACTTCCAGCAGGCAGTGTACGAGCTGCGGGGACCGTGAGGTCCATAGTTAGCATGACAGTACATGGCAGCTGTGGCTTTTTTACATGTGAGGGATGAAGAAGAAGCTGTCCCCCGGGGTCTGGCACATAGAAGAAGCTGAACAAGTGGCAGGTACTGCTATTCTGGGACCACACTAATGAGCCCTTCCTGACCCCCGCCCCCCCGCCCCCCCCCCCCGCACACCTTCCTTATGCACCTTCCCCAGGAAGATTCACTGTCATTGTCCTTCTGCACCCTAGAGTCCCTGAACTTGCCCCCATCCCTAAATTCCATTCTGAGAGCTCAGGGTTCTTGACTTCTCCTGGATATCCCTTCTCTCTCTTACTGGCCATTCATAAAAGTGCCTACTGTGTGCCAGACCCTGGAGCAGCCTTGACCTTGGTTTCCCCACCATAGTCTCATACTGGTCCTGTTGCACAGTAGGAGATTGTGGTGGTTTGATTCAGGTGTCCCCCATAAACTTAGGTGTTCTGAATGCTAGGTTCCCAGCTTATGGAGATTTGGGAATTAATACCTCCAGGAGGCAGTGCATTGTTGGGGGCGGGCTTATGGGTGTTATAGCCAGTATCCCCTTGCCAGTGTTTGGCACACTCTCCTGTTGCTGTCGCCCACCTTATGTGGGCCAGGGGGTGATGTCCACCCTCTGCTCATGCCATTGTTCCCCCTGCCATCATGGAGCTTCCCCTCAAGTCTGTAAGCCAAAATAAACCTTCCCCGCCCCCCACACAAACTGCTCTTGGCTGTGTGATTTCTGCCAGCAATGCGAACCTGACTACAACAGGGATTCACTTGTGCATGTTGAGTGGGTCCACCTTCTTGGAGTGGACTTTAGGAAACTGAAGAGGGCTCAGATGCCCCTACCTCCTTCCTTTCCATATTCCTCAGTAACTGGCCACAAATTCTATCATGTGTTGGTTCCTGTGGTGATTTGATTCAGGTGTCCCCCATAAACTTAGGTGTTGTGAATGCTAGGTTCCCAGCTGATGGAGATTTGGGAATTAATGCCTCCTGGAGGGAGTGTATTGTTGGGGGCCGGCTTATGGGCTTTATAGCCAGTTTCCCCATGCCAGTGTTTGGCACACCCTCCTGTTGCTGTGGTCCACCTTCTGTTGGCCAGGGGGTGATGTCCACCCTCTGCTCATGCCATCGTTTTCCCCTGCCATCATGGAGCTTCCCCTCGAGCCTGTAAGCCAAAATAAATCTCTTTTTCCCAGAAGCTACTCTTGGTTGGGTGATTTCTACCAGCAATGCGAACCGGACTGCGACAGTTCCCTATTGCTCTGACAACAATCACTACACAGCTAGTGGTGGAATGAGAGCTCACGTCTGTGAGCACCCAGGTCGGGGCAGACCGGCAGGGCTGTCTTCCTTCTAGACATCCTGCGGGGGCGGGGGGGGGGGGATTCCTCATGCCTTAGTTACTTTGCTCATCAATGTGACAAAATACCCAACATAGCCAACTAATGGGAAGAAGGCTTGTTCACATGAGGGTGGGCCAGGAAGCAGAATTCATGATTGGAACTAGGGCCAGCCTACTACCCTCCAAGGCCCATTCCCAGAGACCTACTTCTGTCCAGAGGGTTCCTCCTCCTAAAGGTTCCACAGTCTCCCAAAATAAAGCCACTTGCTGGGGGGCAAAAGTTGAAAATGTGGGAATGAACTATGGGAGTGAATTATGGGAAAGGACTGTGGGAATATTTCTTATGGCCCTTACAACAAATAACTCTTCTGAGAATATTGCTGTGACATGCCTTTTTCTGCTAAGTTCCTGCCTTGTAACTTACCCTGAAATTAATCTTGCAACCATATAATCCACCCACTTAAAACAATGTGACTGGGTTTCCTCGGCCTTGGCGTACCTTTGCCCTGAACAGCACAGGTGACCAGTACTGGCCAGCAATGTGTAGAGATGCTGACTGATCTTCAGCTGTGCACTTTGCCCAGTTTCTTCAGTGACCTGGTTGCACTCCTGACCCAGAACAATGTGTGCAGGAGTGAAATATGCTGACCACGCTGAAGACAACACACTAAAAGTAACAAACTCCACAGAACTGTTGTGAGCAGCAGGTGGGATTAGTGTGATTGCATTGTGGATGGTGTGTGTGCGCAGGAGTGTGTGCGTGAGTGTGTGTGTGTGTTCTGGATCATCACAGTCCAATGGGTGATACTCCTAAATCTCTTCCTTTTCTTTGGATTTTTAAATGCCTTCCTTTAAAAAATGTTTAAAGAATTTAAGAGTATTTAAAAGTAAAAAGTAAAAGTTAAAAGTATTTAAGAGTCAAAAGTTCCTTGTCCTTTGCCCATGCAATGCTCAACTCATTAATGGAGTACTGTATTTATTTATTTTTTATTTATGCTTTCTACTCTAATATATGAACACATTACAATTTGATCATATTTCTACTGGGTTATGCTCTCCTGCCCTATCCCCCTTCTTCCTTAGTGGGGTTGTCAATATTCACTGTGGGGTCATGAATGGAACAGTTAGTCTCTGTTGGGAAGGATAATACTGCAGAATGCACCTTCCTACCCTGTGGCTCTTACATTCTCTCTCTCCTTCTTCTGCAATGTCCCCCAAGCCTTAGGGGGAATGTTATAAATCTCTTTTAGCATTGAGCTCTCAGCAGCCTTTGGTCTTCTGCACTGATGAGTTTTGCGTCTCCTCAGTGTCCACCACCGTCTCCCTGGAGGAGGTGCTCAGGCTAGCTGTGAGAGCAGCCCTTATAGTTAATCCTCCACTCCCTCTGTAATGTTTTCTGGGCCATGGCCGAGGTGATACAGATGACTTCATATCTTTGGCTTTAAATTGGTCATGGGGATGTGGACCAGTTGGAGCCATATGTCAAGAGGCTGTCTAGGCTGTGGTATCCTGTGACAATTTTTTCCTCCTTTCAATGGGGTATGGTTGGTAGGGTCATGGTGGGTGGAGAGATGAGCTATTGAAGAAACACCTCGCCTATGAATCCCTGGGACTGATGTGGGCAAGAGCTCTGAGTGGGATTAGAACTTCCATACCAGTAGCTCTTAAGTCTCAAGTTCTTGTCCATGTAACAAAGCACTGAAAACCGGGACTCAGAGAAGTGTAAATTACGAGATTTATTTTAAGGAGACTTGAGATAAGGGGGAAAGCAAAGTGTTCAAGCCAAAAGAAGATGAAGGGGAGACAGAAAATGCTTAAAGTGCAGACGTATTCCTTGGAGAAGAGGCTTGCATTCATTCATACTTCATGCCCGGGGTACAGAGCTGATTTTTCACATTCACAAGACAGTAACAGACATTGCTAATCAATCACAGATCTCTTTCATCCTCACCAGGGCTAAGGCTAATGCTGCAATAGTAATCAGACCACCAGTGATCCAACTTTTACTTCCTGGACACTAAGGATGGCTCTGCTATCCAGCCTCCCCTGCTGGTATGTTGGGGCATATATTGTGGTTAATTGCCTGTATATTACTTCTAGGTCTGCCCATCAGACTATGAAGAGTTCTGTCTTCCTCTTCTGGGGTGATTGTGGAGCCCTTCATGAGAGTGGGAAGCCTCATAAAGTGCAAGGAACCTAGATGGATACATGGCCACTTTAAGGGAATTTGTTTGGTGAGCCATCCATACTGGTTTATAATGTGAGCCAGAAATTAGCCACTGTTTTGTTAAGTGACCAAGATTTTGGAACTGGGTTTATTGCAGTTAATACATACTTACAGGCATCTTCCCAAGATTCACTACCAATCAGTCATGGTTGGTGCTAGAAATAAAGTGTTTTGCCTCCCTTCTCCCATAATTTAATTGATGGTTAGAATTTGAATTGATAGTGATTCTAAATTTCAGGCCTAGTTAGCTCATAGCTTCCCAACAGTTCCAAAATGGACATTCAATTTCTGAACCAAATCTGGGACACAGGGCAGCCCCAGCTTTCAGCTCCTGTATTCACTGTCTTCGTTCTCCCTGCTGGGGCCTGTAGTGGTTTGAATCAGATGTCCTCATAAACTCATGTGTTCTGAATGCTTACTACCCAGCTGGTGGCAATTTGGGAGGTGGAGCCTTGTTGGAAGAGGCATGTTATTGATGAGTGATGTAGGGATGTTATAGCCAGCTCCCCCTTGGAACAAAATGGCTCACTTTCCTGCTGCAATGTTCCACCTGCTGTTGCAGAGGTCATGTCCAGCCTCTGCTCATGCCATGTTTTCCCTGCCGCCATCATGCTTCCCTTTAACACTGCAAGCCAATAATAATAATAATAATAATAATAATAATAATAATAATAATTATAATGAACTTTCCTCCAATAAGCTGCTATGGGTTGGGCAAAAAGAGGGCAATGATATATGCACTTAAATTTTTTTTTTGGCTGTGTGTGTGTGTGTGTGTGTGTGTGTGTGTGTGTGTGTGTGTGTGTTGTGTGAGAGGTTGACATCAGGGGTTTTCCTCAGTAGTTCTCCACCTTATTCTTTGAGTCAGGGTCCCTCACTGACTCTAGATCTCTCTGATTTGTCTAGACTAAGTAGCCAAGGAGCCCCAGTGACTCCCTGCCTCCACCTCCGATGTGCTGAGATTACGGGCATGTTCTACCACATTCCACATGGGTGTTGAGCAGGTCCTCTCCCTCCCAGTATAGTTTTCAGAAATGACATACACACAGTCAAGTTCACACATCTTAAATGTGTGGATAAATACAAGTGCATTTCTAGCCACCAAGAAATTCTTCGACATCTCTTCCAAGTCCAAGTCCATGCCAACTTCCTCCCTTCCAGAGCCAGACTCTGACCACACTGATTCCTCTTGCCAGTCCCTGAGTTGTAGATGAAGACAGTTCCACAGTTGCCGGTCCTTCTCTGTGCGTGTGCTTTTGCTCTGCTGTACCTGTGAGACTCATTTGTAGCTACTGTATTCAAGTTCATCTTTAAATCACTAGACAATACCCCACTGTATTCTATAGATGATGCAACAGATCACACGTTGTTTCTCCATCTTCCCATTCTTACTTGGGTTCTTTCCTGCTGGGGGATGTGATAACCAGAGCGTTTCCTCAGCTCAGGCTTTCTGCAGATATTTCTGAGCATCTGCTCAGCATTTGATATGGCCTATTGTGCTCCCATCCTGTCCATCTGTCCTGCACTCTTCTCTCTGTCGCCACCTGTTGGGCCACTGCACCTTAGGGTGCCTGGCCTGGGATCCTGATGGTGCTGTAGGGTCTCATACTGCCCCTGGGGAGGCCAGCGGTGGCTCTGGCACCTGCCTTACCTGGGTAGTGCACCGGACACAGGCTGTGCTTGTCTCTCTGGTCTTATTGCCACTCCTACTGAGAGCCACCTTCTAGTATCTAGGTGTTCTCTCCCATCACTTTCTCTCTCCCTGTATTCCTTGGCTATAGCTAATCACAAGGCTGCTTGGGTGCCTCCAAACTGCCTTCATGGTTGCTTATTTCTGGAACTGGGAGATGAATTCATCAGAGATAAACCTGGAAGGCCAGCACCGTCATAGAAACAGCTCTGTACTGAATTGGGGGACACTTTCCTGGCTGTCTTCCTGAAATGCTTTGGATGTGGGCATTGCTTGTCTATATCCCCAGCATGTATAAGCCCTAAACGTGTTTCTCTGTGCATGTGTATACAGCTAGCGTGTGCACTGCCGCACCTGCGCAGGCATCTGACAAGTGCGTCACAATCCAAAATTTTCACCTAGCAGGAATGATGCTGCATACCTATCATTCCAGCCACCAGGAGGCTGAGTTAGGCGAGTCTAAGGCTGGCCTAGGCTACATAGCAAGCCCCTGTCTCAACAAACAAGATGAAGCAACCACAAATATTTCAGGACTAGAGAGATGGCTTAATGGTTAAGGCACTTGCCTGCAAAGTGAAAGGACCCAGGTTCAGTTCCCCAGTACCCACATAAAGCCACATGCACAAGTTGGCACATGTATCTGGAGTTTGTTTGCAGTGGCTAGAGGCCCTGGTGCACTCATTCTCTCTCCCAAATAAGTAAATAAAACATTTTGTTTAAAAAAGAAATTTATTTATTCTTTTTTGAGGCAGGGTCTCATAGCCCAGGCTGATCTGGAACTCACTCTATTTCTAGACTGGCCTTGGACTCACAGTGATGTTCCTACCTCTGCCTCCTGAGTGCTGGGTCCTGCCTCTGTCTCTCCTATTTCAAATTTGTGGTTAACAAAAGCCATCAGTGCAGGACAATACCTCCTTGAAGATGGCAGAGAAGACCCCAGGCTACCCAATTGTTTATTCTGTGTTTGGCTCTGGCATGCTTACGGGCAGCTGACGCCTCAGCCCCTGACTTGGCTGTTGGGCAGGGGCATAACACAAAGCTGAGCTGTGACTGGCAAGAACAGGATGAGGGCTCTAACCTCAGTGCTGTTTCAGGAACTGAAAGATGGTGAGTGCTTGCTGGCCATGTATGCGTTCAAATTTGAGTTCCAACATTTTATTTGTATCTGTTTTGACTTTGCGAAAACCACTTTATAAGCCTCCACTTCTCAATGAAGCAGAGGAAGAGAGGAAGGCAGGCTAGACCTCCTGATGGACAGGGGTGTGCCTTTCATTCTCAAAACAGCCATGATAAGTGCATGTTGTGGCGCACGCCTTTAATCTCAGCACTCGGGAGGCAGAGGTAGGAGGATCACCATGAGTTCGTGGCCACCGTGAGACTACATAGTGAATTCCATGTCAGCCTGGGCCAGAGTGAGACCCTACCTCGACAAACAAAACAAAACAAAAAAACAAAACAAAACAAAACAACAACAAAAACAGCAATGAGAAGGGCGTGGTGGCACATACCTTTAATCCCAGCACTCAGGAGGCAGAGGTAGGAGAATTGCTGAGAGTTCGAGGCCAGCCTGAAACTAGAAAGTGAATTCCAGGTCAGCCTGGCCTAGAGTAAGACCCTACCTTGAAAAACCTAAAAACATAACAAAACAACAACAACGGCAACAAAAACAGCCATGAAGAACCCTTGGAGAAGCCAGCTCCGACCAATAGGACTTTCTGTGACAATGGAAATGTTCTCTTTCTGTCCCCGCTAACATGGGAGCCATTACTCACAAGTGGCCACTCAGTACTTGGAATATGAGATGAAGTTTGTTTAATTTGAATTGTTTGACAGAAGTTGCTTCTTTACTAGTGGCGACAACATAGCATCTACCACTAGAGGGCAGCACCAGAGGGCTTCATGCAATGGAAGTGGAATAAGACAATTCAGTGTAAAAAACTAAAGCGTTGGTAACTCCCCCACACCCCCAGATGTATTTTATTTTCCGTTTGGGCCATGAATGTCAAGCCTGGGAGAGGTTGGCATTAATGGAGGCACTGGAGGGCAACAATGGACTTTCCCTAAGTGCACAATTGCACGAGGCTTCCTGAGTCCCCTGGCCATGTTTTGCTTGGGGCTGTTGGTCAGCCAGCTGCCTCGGGGGACTGGCCTGAAAATTGTGCTTGCTGACCTATGTGCTCGTTTCTCAGCCGGGGCAAGGTGGGGTGTGGGCATTAAGACAAGCTGAGCTCCCTTGTTCGATGGGTTCTGTAGCAGTTGGTCTCTTAGCTACTCAGCCTGTTTTGTTTGGAAAGCAAGTTAAAGAAAAGATACAAGGAGGAATAAACAGCCCTGAACTTGGAGCCAGGAGACGTGAGCATGAAGCCCATCTTGGCTGCCTGCCTGCCACAGGCCCTTGGCATCTCTGGCCTCTTGGATTCTGCGATGTACAACAGCCATGTTACTGATAAATGTGTACACTTCTGACCCAGTACAACAAGCTGTCCATGTGGCCTCACCATCTCCTTCAGGCTACTTGATAGGGCCCTGTGTTAGTCAGTTTCCCATCACTATCATGAAACACTAAAGACAATCAACTCATAATGAGGAAAGGTTCATGTCCACTCATGGTTTTGGAGGTTCTGGTCCATAATTGATTGGCCCAGTTGCTTTTGGGCCAGTGGCGAGACAGTGCATTATGGTAGGAGTGTGTGATAGAGCCAAACATCTCATCAGTAAGGGAGCAGAAAGAGTAAAGGGGACTGAATATCATAATTTCCTCCAGAGGCTTCCCTAGAATGACCCAGAGCCCTTCCACTAAGCCCCAGCTCTTGAAGGCCACACTGCTTCTCAGTAGCACCACTCTGGGGACCAAGTCTTTAATACATAGTCCTTTGAGGGGCTTTCCAGATCCAAACTGCAGCATGCTCGAGTATCATTACATCCCATTTGCAACTACAGTTACTTAGCTTCTGCCCGATGAGACCACTTGCCCCAAATCAGTAAGTCAGTCAGGGCAGATCCAGGTTTCCAGCCCGGGTGTGTCTGTCTCCAATGCCTGTGTCCTTTCTATCTCCTCATACTGCTGACGTGGACCCTGTGACTCTCAAGCAGATAGTATGGAGGTAGTGACCAGAAGTTGGAGGCAGGGGAAGAGAGAGTAGGAAGGCATGAGCGGAGTTTGCTCCAGCTACGTGAATGGCTGTCAGCTTCCTGGGAACCTGAACTGAGGGATGGATGTCAATATCCTCATCTGACAAGTAGGAGTAACTCTGCTTTCAGCTTCACAGCTTCTTATGCAAATTAAGCAGCACCTGGATTATGAGGGCATCTTACACAGTGGGTCATTGATCCTTATTTAGAAAGCAAGATTCAGTCAGAAGGAGCTGCTTGGGAAGTGCAGGGGACGAGGCAGACTGCAGCAGAGGCCCGAGGCAGAGGGTGGAGCACATGTGGCATGTGGCAAATAAAAGGATGGGGTGTGGGCTGGAGAGATGGCTTAGTGGTTAAGCGCTTGCCTGTGAAGCCTAAGGACCCTGGTTCGAGGCTTGGTTCCTCAGGTCCCATGTTAGCCAGATGCACAAGGGGGTGCACGCATCTGGAGTTCGTTTGCAGAGGCTGGGAGCCCTGGTGCGCCCATTCTCTCTCTCTCCCTCTATCTGTCTTTCTCTCTCTGTCTGTCACTCTCAAATAAATAAATAAATTAATTAAAATAAAGGATGGGGTGCAAGGCTCTCCAGTCCCTTTATCCGGCACAGAGGATGCCCCTGGTGGAAGCCGGGTGAAGCCCCATGTGGGAAGGAGCAATCAATATTTATTATTATTTATTTTTGAGAGAGAGAAAGAAAGAGGGGAGAATGGGTGTGCTGGGACCTTCAGCCTGCTGCGAATGAACCACAGATGTGTGCGGCCCCTTGTGGCACATGTATGACATTACACTCTTGCATCACTGCGTCTGGCTACGTGGAACCTGGAGATCTGAACATGAGTTCTTCGACTTTGCAGGCAGGCACCTTAACTGCTAAGCCATCTCTCCAGCCCACAGTCAATATTTTGAGTTGTGTGTTCCCCTGGTTCTGGGACGAGAGGGGGGCAAATTGCAGAGCCTCCTGCTGCTTCTCATTCTCATTTCCGAGGAATCATAGATGATTCACATGCATTGCTGGGTGACTCTCTCCTCACTCGGATGTCTCTGGGCTCTGTAGTAGGATGTAGGTGCTGTATTCACATCACTCGAGGATGGGGACCTTCTCAGCCTCTCTCCAGATTCTCAGCTTTATGCTCCTAACATTTCCCACCTCTCCTAGGACTCCACTGTCCCCTGTGGGGTTTCCCTTTTCCAGGGGCTGATTATGAAGGTGGAGGGGAAGAGCCCCTTAGCTTCTCCTGGCTTCAGGTCACACTGGCTATAAACCAGTCAGAGCACTTGCTGCGGTTAGCTTCTCATGAGATCACCAGCAAGGATGCCTGCCCCTTCCCCAGAGTCACAGCAAAAGCATGACTCTCTTGTTTCTTTATTTGCCTTGAGGCAGGCTGGGGCAGAGCCAAGCTTCAGGGAGGGAACCAGGGAGAACCAGCCTTGTGCATCATTGGAGGCTAACAGCCGTTCTCCATCCCAGATTCGTAGGGACCCATGTCCACTCAGGCAGGCTGTTCCCACTCCCACCTCCTCTTAGACCCCAGCTTCACTGGACAGGTACTGCAGAGGAGAGCTCACAAACTCTGCCCTGCCCAGGGCTTAGGGACAATTCCATTTATTCCTTCCTTTGTTGGGGAAACGGTAGCCCAGAATCAGGGACCCTCCCTGCAACACACCTGAGTTGTTTGCTCTCTTTGTACCCACACCTTGTCCTCCTCACCCATAGATATTCTGCCAGGCCTTTTGGAGCTGTCCTTGGGCTAACGTGGTCATCCCCCGGGAAACAGGTGAGTCCAGGAGGCCTACCCCCTTGCCCAGCATTACATGGCCCAGGTGCTATCGGCTCTGGGCTCAGCGCTGAAGTCCCTATTACCACTTGGCTCCTCCTTGCTAAGCCCTTCCCTTTCATCTCCCTGTGGCTCCCAAGTACCCGTTCCCCAGCTGCAGGGGGTTCTAGTCACTCCCACCAGTTCTCTCTGTACAGAAAAGAAGCACCTTGTTCAGGGAACACTGTTACTGGAGTTTATGGTTTTATGTCTTTGATTTCCCTCCTTAAGTAACATAATTTTATTGAAGTATTTGAACAGGAAGATTAGCCTACAAGACAAAGAAGTTTTTTTGTTTTTGTTTTTTTTTTTTCCTTACAAGGAGTGGTGTTTTCTTCAGTTTCTCTTATTTTTATGGGAGCTGGGAATTCATGTGTATTCAGAAGAGAGAGAAGAGGGTTGAAAAGGTTGTTTTGCTTCCAGGCTCATGTTCATGTGTAGCCCTGGACCAGGAACATAGTTCAGAGGTCCCTCTACCACCTCCATATTGATTGATTGATCGAGTCCCACAAATATTTATTAAGTGACACTCATACATGTACAAAGTGGCACAGGGATAAAATAATGAGAAAAATAGAGTCACAGTCTTTGCTGGCTATCTCTATGTAGAAGCTGGTTTCCAGTTTGTCTTCTTTTATTTTTTTCAATTTTTCTGGGACAGGGTCTCAGTATGTAGCCCAGGCAATCCTCAAGCTCATGAGCTCTTGCGCCTGCTTCCTCAGTGCTGGAATTACAGGCATGCTCCACCACCCCTGGCTCTATGCCATTTTTGTACTCTGTGGCTAAAGGGATCCTAATGAAACACAAATCCAGTAGTACCATCCCTTGTGTAAAGCACCTTGGTGCTTCCCTATTACTTGGTGACTCACCTTCCAATCTGCTTTTGTCAACCTACCCTGTCTCGTTTCCCATCCAGAATGGGCCTCTCTGTTCAGCCCTGCTCTGCATGTCCACAAGTCCAGAATGGTCTGTGTTATTCAATCCGACGTCATCCATACCAACACACTGGATAATTGACTGTTCCACCCACCACCATCTAGAAGGAGGATCAAGTCACTGCACACCAGCTCTAACCAATGGGAATACAATGCATGCCTTCTTGTACAATTTTCTACTAGGTATGTCTAAAAATAGAGAAAGGAACAAGTGGTTGCTTGCTGATAACACTTATTTAACATAACTGATCAAAAATATCATCAAACCAATTTAAAATGACCTATGAGAAATTTCATTTTTGAACATGATGACTGAATCTATACTAATAGCACATCTCACTCAGATGTTAATATTTCATTAGAAATACTTGATTTGTATTTAGGTTTCATGAAATATGAATTAGGTTACGATGAAATAAAATATTCAGTTACTCAATTTAGCCATTTTGCAAATACTCCGTTGTAGATGTGTGGTAGTGCATTCATTTGAACCACAGAGTTCTGCCCTGTTCCACCCAGGACTGTCCATGCTGGTGAGTCTAGGATGTTTGACGCTTTCTAGTCCAGGCATGGCCACACTCTCATCCAAGATGGTCTATACCAGGGTTCTTTAAGGGCTTTGATATTTTTAAGTAGGTGGTTCTTTGTTGGGACAGGAGATGCTCTGTTTGCAGTATAGAATATTCAGCCACAAACTTGGCTTCTAACCACCAGCTGTCAATGAGCCCCCAAGTTGTGACCTGAACAAACTTAAACAAATATCCATCCAGGGGGAAAAATCATTCCTATTTGAGAATATCAGGTCTACTCCATCCAGTTTAGGACTATTCATACTGCCTAATGCAGTATGGTCTATACTCTCCAATCTGGGATTACTCTTGTCAAATGAAGAAGGATAGTCTTGCCTGTCTAGCTCATGATAGTTCATACTGGTTAACACATGTGCTATACTTTTCTATGCAGGACTCCTCACACTGTTTGGTCTGGGGTGATTGACAGCAGAGGTTATACGTTGGTACTCCAAGAACAAAAAAATCAGACCTACAGATTAGGTTTGGCAGAGTGTTTCAGAGTGTTTTAATGAATGGTTAACATTTCAGAATGAAGAGATGTCCATAGAAACCTGCACTCCTCCCTTACATGGAACTCCCTGGCTTCCCTACGCCCCTGTTCCCATTCTGCTGCTCCCAGTTGGAGCTAAGTCCTGATTGTCACCCACCAAGTGTAGAAGGGGTGTTCTCTGTCTACTTTGTATTAACTCCGGCCTTGTCAGCAGTGAGGTAGCGAGAAGCTTAGTTCCATGCTGTCATTCTCAACAGCCTGTTGAGTTCCTTTAATCTTTTAGAGTTCTCAACAAAGACAAATCCAGGATTCATGGGATCAATACAGAAAAGAATTTCAGGACTAGCTGTTATGAAGCAGGGTTGGAGTTTTACAAAAAATGCTTTAAATGTAGATTTTAAGCATGAGGGTTAAGAGAAAGAGAGGAGCTTTGAGGGAAAGAAATACCCAAGAGTGGATATGGCCTTCCAGGTGGAAAGTCACAGTTAAGTGTCTTAGCTTTATATATTGTGCTGGATTTCATATTACATCTCAAAAGTTTGCTAAGGAACTTTTCTTTCCTTTCTTTTTGATAAGTGAGGTTATAGTGAGGCTCCCACAGTGATTTAGGATGGGATTATAATCTGATAAGGTAGAACCAGGAGCCACTAGTATTGCACAAGAGGTTTAAAATATGTCTTTCACTGCAAAGGTTTCTGGTGAGATTCCTAGAAAATTACAGGTTTATGGCTGGAAAAGGAGAAGGGCCTTAAGCAAGTGTTACTTGGGTTAGCCTTCTTGCTTCTTATCAGGTGAGAGGTTTCAAACTGACTCCTGAGTGAAGGGTATCTTTACCTTCCCATGCCCCTGGGTTTCCCCGTCTTTCTATCATAGATCATTCAACTCATTTGATCTAACAACGATGCCCACTTGATCCTTTTAGGCACCTGAGTGTGTGACCCTATGTCTTCACTGGTTTACTAAAGTCTGCACACCAGCCAGTCTGAGCAGGAGAAAGAATTCAAGGCCTTTCACAATTGAGTATAGTGATACAGTCGGTATGCTTTATGAATTTCTGGATCAGGAGATTCCCACAATGGTGTCTACATGGGGACTCTGTCCAGTTCTCCTCTCCAGGGCTCTGCTGTTGAGATGACCAGTTCATAGCTGCACCACTCACTGGACATTGCTCTCAGCTGGTGGCAGCTTCCTTGACCCTGGATGGACATCTGTAGCCAGTGGCAGCTGATGTGTGCAGTAATCAGGGCTTCAGTCCCCCAGTATGGAGCCTCCCAAGCTCCCATAGGACTGGTTGAGATGTCAGTCGCTACTGTATTGCAAGTCAACTTCCCCCTCCTTTCAACTCTGTCTTCCTCACTCCCTCATAGGTGTCTCAGCCAGAAGCACGTCCCAATAAACCAGCATGCCAATATTCCTTCCAGACTTGGTTTCCAAGGAAGTCACTCTAAGACTTGGCAGGTCTTTGCAAAGATCTGGCATATTTTCAGCACCCCTCCAAAAAAATCATCTCAGAACATCTGGGTCCCTTTACAGCTGAAAGTTCCCTAGCAAAATGGGCTTTCCAGCTGTGGCTCGTGGCGGAGCGTCTGCTGTTTGCAGAGCCAGTCCCTGGATAATTTGGATAGTGTTACGGCCACCTCTGATGTTGATATAAAACAAGGAGAGACAGTGAGAAGCACATTTCATTTAAATAACCAAACCAAATCCAAACACTCATACGCCACAGCTGTTTAGCAGGAGATGACTCCAGCTCCCCGGCTTTCTCTAACTGGGGCCCTTCTGCCTTTTCCAAACTGGTGTTTGCCTTACAGCTTTCACTTAGAGCAGCAAAATGTAGATTTCTGTTTCCTACTTGACCAGCTCAAACTAGAAAGGCATCCCTTGTAGCCAGGTGAGGTCATCACTTTATCCCTTTTATCAAACCACCCAAGCAATATGTCTTGCATAGGGGTTTCTGCAGTTACTCCAGTGTTTTCAGAGAAAAATTCAAATTGTTTAGGATTCTGGGACAGACCAAATCAGGTGCCTTTGTGATTCCTTAACTTTCTCTCAAGCCAGTTCTCATGTACTCTAAGCTCCCATAAATGGGTCACCTATACTTTTCTTGGACATCCTGCTTATTGTGTGCTAACTCCCTGTCCTTTGTGTGATGGGAGAACATCTACTTATCTGTCAAGGTCTACCTCACACATCACCTTTTCTGGGATGTCCATCATAACAGCTCCACAGAAAACTAATTTCCATTCTCTGTGGGGTTTCAACATAGCTGAAGCCCTGTTTTAGTAGGGTGCTGCTCTTATGTCATTATTGTTTTACTTAAACAATATTTTCATTTACTTATTTGCAAGGAGAGAGAGAGATGGGGGGGGGGAGAGAAAGTATGGGCACACCAGGGCCTCTTGGCATTGCAAACAAACTTCAAATTCATATACCATTTTGTGCATGTAGCTTTATGTGGGTACTGGGGAATCGAATCCTGGCTGTTAGACTTTGCAAAGAAATGCCTTAAACACTGAGCCATCTCTCCAGCCCTATTGTTTACTTTCTTTTAAAAGAGAGAGAGGGAGGGAGAGAGAAATGGTGTGCTAGGGCCTCAGCCACTGAAATTGAACTCCAGAAAATTGAACTCCGGATGCTTGCCTCCCCTTTGTGTGTCTGGCTTATGTGGAATCTGGAGAGTCGAACATGGGTCCTTATGAGCCATCTCTCCAGCCCTTGTTTGCTTTCTGATGGAAGATGAATTGTGCAAATTCAAGTTCATCATTGATCAGACTTAGGGTATATATGGCCAGTCCTTTTATTTCTTGGCTGGGGACAGGCCCAAATCAGCAGAGTGAGTCACTTTCTGCAAAAACTGTGCATTGACATTTTCAATGGAAAATTCCCACCCAGCCCCAGGCACCTTTGGCTAAGAGCTGTCACAGATGTCTACTCCACTTCTGCTTGACATTCTGCTCCTCAACTCGTCCCAGGTGTTCTTGCTCTGGGACAACAGTGAGAAGAAACCATCAGAGATCTCATGTTGAAGGGCAAACCTCCCGCCTTCCCCTGTAGCTCTGTCAGATGGCTTCAGGGCAGGGAGGTGCAGAGTTGCTCCTAGATCTTTCTTCTTTCTCTCCTTAGAGAGTTCAGTGTGGGACTCCTGAAGGGGAGGACTGCATTATTATGTTTCTTTCTTTTTTTTTCCATTTCATTCCTCAAGTTTCTATTCCTAAGAAAACTTGGCATCTAGAGTGCTTTTGCTCCTGAGACATGGAGGATATCCTGTGACCACTACCTTGTCCAACTTTTTTTATTGTTTCATGTAAATGTGTGTGCATGTTTATGTGTGTGAATGGGTTATTTGCATGGGGGAGGCAGAGGACAACCTTAAGTGTCATTCCTCTCAGACAGTGCCAACCTGCTTTTGAGATGGGGTCTCTGACTGTCCTGGAGCTTGTCTATTGCCTGGCTGGACTGTCAAGCCAGCGGGTCCCAGGGACCCACTTGGCTTTGCCACCGCAGCACTGAGATTTCAAGAGTCTACTAGCGCATCCATGATATTTTAGAAACTTTTTTTTATTTATTTGAGAAAAAGAGAGAGGCAGAGGCAGACAGAGAAAGAATGGGAACACTGTAAACAAACTCCAGATGCATACACCACCTTGTGCATCTTGCTTTATGTGAATACTGGATAATTGAACCTGGGTCCTTTGGCTTAGCAGGCAAGCACTTTAACTGCTAAGCCATCTCTCCAGCTTGCATGAATAACATCTTTACACATGTTCTGGGGATGAAACTCAGGTCTTCATGCTTGTGAGGCAAACTCTTTACCAACTGAGTCCTCTGTCCAACCCTCTGCTACCTTTCAACTGGACAGGCACATTCCTAGTGCTCACCACATGCCGTGCTCTCCTCCACCCTGTCCACGTTGTCACAGGTTGTTCTTGCAGAAGAGGGCTCCTAGTCAAAGATCAGAGTGCAGGATGTTTGTGAAAGAGGGGTGGAGTCTCAGATCAACACATGGAGAATAAATGGGTAGGAAGTGGAGGTGGACAGAGGGATTTGTTGAGCATAGTGCAATTCCATCCAAAAGCTCAGACATCCCCAGAGTGCTGTGGAGCTGGGATGGCCCTCCAGAGTTGCTGAGACAAGGTGGTCAGGCCTTTACTCTCCTACTCATTAGTCATTGACACTAGCTATCCTAGGAAGGAGGTGTGACTTGGGCAAGATAGTTTTCTCCAGCTAAGACAATTCTCAAAGGGAGCTGAAGGCTGAGGATTGTGTCCTAGCAGGGAGTCCAGCAACCTGGGGGAAGGAGTATTTTGTTTCTGAAGTGTGAAGCACATCACAGCATCCCCACTCATGTATTATCTCATTAGATCTCACCACACTCCAATGATGTTGATATTATTGTTGTCTCTGCTTTACACATAAGGAAATCAAGGCTCAGCAAGTTGCCATACTTTATCCAATCAGGATCATGAAGTAAATGCATGTAACATCTTCTTACTGAAAGTGCCTTCAGATGCCAGCAAGGCCATGACTTCTTGAAAAGACTCTGTGATAGTGTCTCTTTTCACAAATATTTATTTGAGAGATAAGGGGGGGGGGGGAGGAGAGCATACACACACACACACACACACACACACACACACACAGAATAGGCACAATACAGCCTGTAGCTGTTGTAAATTAACTTCAAACATTCAAACATATGTGCCACCATTGTGCATTTGGCTTTATGTGGGTACTGGGGAACTGAACTCAGACTGTCAGGCTTTGCAAGTAAGCACCTGTAACCACTGAGCAATCTCTCCAGCCAAGAAATGTTTCTTAATAGTTACATAGTATTAGACTTAGAAACTCTCAGGTGGCATAATACTTGCCTAGCATGAGAGAGTCCCTGGATTTGATTCTCAGAGCTGACAACATTTTTTTTTTAAATATAAATTCAAACCACTGAAATCATACTTGATTAAAAGTTGAGACCATTGGTTTCAAGCCTGAGCAGCAGGGTATCTTGAGAGGGCAAGAGCATTTGAGAATGCAAAACCCAGGATTAGCCATTAGCCTTTATTTAGATAGATGAGAGAAGTGCTCCAAATATTTACATACCAGTTACCATGAAATTCAAGTTAAATCTGTATTTATGCTGTATCTTGTCATCATAAAGTTGATTTTCTGTCCAAGTGTATTTCCTAAGGGGGTGAGGTGCTTTCCTGAAATATTGAAAGGTTTATTTTAATAGTTCCAAGGACTGTAGACTTTTTACATTCGAGACTGTGAATACTTGTTATAGGAAACTAAATTTATTAGAATATAGGGAGAAAACTGTGTTTGTTCACTTAAAGTTGTAAAGTCTGATTTTCATAAGAGGTTGACTTTGTTCACCAACTCTGCAAAAATGAGCCCGCGTGGACCTTGCTCTAATGAGCCCAGCCAACACAGAAGACAGCACTGATTCTCAATTAGGGACACAAATGAAGCCATTTGTCCTTGTAGGAAGATTATTCTGCAAGAACAATAAAAAAGTGACTCCAACAGAAAACTCCAAAACAGCACAGGGCCTGGATTTTCTGTGAAAATTGTGAAGGTGGGCCCCTTGCCGCTGGGGGGTCTGTCTTTCCGCTGACCTGCTGAGTCGTGAACCACAAGTATTCAAAACATGAGCCTGTGGGGGACATTTCAGATCTAAACTGGAACACCTTTCAAATGAATGCAAGGGCTTTTCTGATTTCCCTCATTCTAGAGCTTTGAGTTTTGGTACATTATTCTTCTATGTTCATTCTAACACAAAGGGAGACGTCACTTTTTTTTTTGAGGCAAGCCCAACAGACTGGCTTTTATTATGCAAGAAAGTAAGAGTGTGTGTATGTGTGTGTGTGTGTGTGTGTGTGTGTGTGTGTGTGTGTGTGTGAGAGAGAGAGAGAGAGAGAGAGAGAGAGAGAGAGAGAGAGAGAGAGAGGGAGGGAGGGAGGGAGAGAGAGAGAAATAAAATTGGTGTGCCAGTGCCTCCAGCCACTACAATGGAAATCTACATGTGTGTACCACCTAGTGCACATGTGTGACCTTGTGCACTTGGGTCACCTTGCATCTGGCTTATGTGGGAGCTGGAGAGTCAAACATGGGTCCTTAGGCCTCACAGGCAAGAGCCTTAACCACTAAGCCATCTCTCCTGCTAGGAGACATCGCTTCTGATGAGGGTTCAGGCTCCACAATGACTTCCTGGGACACCCATTCTATCCCTGCCCTCTTGGAGTTTCTGGCAGTACCATCTTTGGTGCAGTGATCATGAACACAGAGAGTGGTAATGTACTGGTTAATGATGCTCTCTCATTCTTCTGTGTGTTGTGTGTGTGTGTGTGTGTGTGTGTGTGTGTGTGTGCGCATGCACGTGCAGGTACTTGTGTGCGTGTCTGTGGAGGTCCGAGGTCGATGTTGGACTTTTTCTCAGTTGCTCTCCAACTTATACTCGAAGCAAGGCCTCTTGCTGAACCTAGAGTTCACCAATTCTGCTAGACTGGACAGCCGCTGAGCCCCAGGGATTTCCTGCCTTTGCCTCTGCAGCTCGGGGATTGTAGATACATACCAAACCGTCGCGTTTTACACGGGTGCTGGGGATCCAAACTCAGGTTCTCACTTAGCCATCTCCCCATCCCTCTCTTCTTTGTTTCAAACAGCATCTTGCCATGCAACCCGGGCTATTATGAGCTCATGATTTCCCTGCTTCCAACTCCTGAGTGCTGGGACGGCACGTGTATGCCACCGCCAACGTGCCTGGTGCATTATCCCTCCCCTACCTGCTTGCCTGCCCACTTCTGTCTACTGGAGGCCACGCATCCCTCACCCCTTTCATTTTCTCTGATGATTACCCATGGTGCCAGCTCCACATGCCTACTTACATGTCACCCTCTGCCCATGACCTTGCACCCCAGCTACAAAGACAGGTCATTCGACATCAGTGTCACTGCAGGGAGGCTCTGGTGCAGGTCCACCTGTCAGGGCTGCGATTCATTTTCTTTCCAGGTTCTTGCTCTTTCTGGGGTATCATTTTTTTAAATGGAAATTGGCACCAGGTTGATGACAGCAAATCTGGAAAGTGAGAAAAAGAAATTTATTTTCCATTGGTGAGCCAGGAAAATGCTTTAAATATAAGCTGTGGGTGCAATTGGGAAGTTGGGCATTGTGAGTGAGAGCTCTCAGTGTGTGTGTAAATCTGTGATTTCCAGCTCCTGGCTTTTGATACATGGCCGTGGATGGGTGTGTGCAAGTATATGTGCATGTAGATGAATCTGCCTATGGAAAGGTGTGCAGGCACCCAGGCATGGGTTTGTGTGTGCATGTGTGTACATGGTTGTGCATGCAAGTAGGCGTACCTGAGCACATGAGTGTGCACAAATGTTTGTGAGTGTATGCATATCTGTGAGTGTGCACGTATGGTGACATCGGGTCTGCAGTCAGTGGGGGAAGAAGTGGCAGTGAGAGTAGCCTGGGACCAGAGATCCAAGAGATCTGCTGAGGAGCAACATACGGCTTCCCATGCCCAGCGCTGCCCAAGCTGGTTACATGCCAGGTCTACAATGAGATGAGAGCCAGGTGTGCCAGTGTCCTTAGCTTATTTGGTGAGCTGTGCATGTCCTGCTGGCCTGGCCTCAAGCACAGTGTCCCTGCCAAGAGCTTGGAAGCACACACAGTGTCCCTTTCCAGGAGCTGGGCTGCAACATCTCCTCTGTTCTGCACATAGCTAGTCCAAGGAGTGGGGAAGCACCGGGCTCCACTCATGCCAGCCAGCCAGCTCCTTCCAGAGGATCAGGCCACACCCATCATGAAGCCTCCTTTCTCATTCTTGAACCCCCTTCTGTACTGGCTGGTGTGGACTATCCACTTGACAGGACCTAGAATCAGCCATGAGAGATTTTTCTAGATCAGGTTCATGGAGATCCACCTTAGCTGTACACATTGCCATTCCATAGACTTGGGTCCTGGCTGATGTAAAAAGGAGAGAGCGGGTGAGCAGAAGCCTTCATCACGGCTCAGTCTCTTCACTGTTGGACTGACTGTGACTGGCACCTGCTGCCTGCCTTCCCTGCCACGATGGATCGGAACCTGGAGCTGGAAACTCAAATGAACCCTCCTTCAAATTGGGAATGTCAGGTATTTTGTTTCAGCAACAAGAAGGTAACTGATACAGCTCCCAGGGCTCCACCTCCGATCCCATCGGGGATTCAGAGGGGCCACACGAATTTGAATTTGAGGGTTTAGTCATGGTAGGCTGGACTGGGCATGCCTGCTGAGTATTCCCTCACTTAGAAGCATTAACCCTCCAGGATAGGAGCCTGGCCTCTCTCCATGACCTTTGTGGCAGTTTGATTCAGGTGTCCCCCATAAACTTAGTTGTTCTGAATGCTAGGTTCCCAGCTGATGGAGATGTGGGAATTAACACCTCGTGGAGGCAGCGTATTGTTGGAGGTGGGCTTATGGGTGTTACAGCCAGTGTCCCCTTGCCAGTGTTTGGCAGACTCTTCTGTTCCTGTTGTCCACCTTATGTGGGCCAGGGGGTGATGTCCACCCTCTGCTCATGCCGTCATTTTCCCCCTGCCATCGTGGAGCTTTCCTTTGAGTCCGTAAGAGAAAATAAACCTTTTTTCCCCCCATGAGCTGCTCTTGTTCTGGTGGTTTCTGCCAGCAATGCAAACCTGTCTGAAATAACCTTCTATCAGCCTCCCTCCTCAAAGGAACTCAAAGGTGAGAGTGAGGTGGTGATAGCCTAATGGATGAGGCTCAGTAACTCTGCCCAGCAGAGGACCAAGAGGGACTGAGGCGTGCATGGTGCAATTTCCAGGAGGGGAAATGAACGGGGCATAGGCTAAGAAGCAGGACACTAGGTGCTGCATCAGGGGCAGAAGGGGCCTTTGGGGAGGCAGAGGTGAGGGGTCTAAGGTGTCAGAGACCAGGCAGAAGAGACACACAATGTACTATATCCAAACAGGGTCTGAGGCAGGTGCAGGGCCTGGAGCCCCCTTCTCATTCTTCATGTTGTCTGTCCCTTGTGACCGGCTCCCCAGCGCTGGGACAGTGAGCCTGCCTGGCCTGCCTTCAGGCTCCTTCACCTTTGTCTTCTGGGCACAGATCTGGACATGGCTGTTGAATATCTATTCCTCTCAACTTCCTTCCTGCTCTCATCTTTTGCTGTTTCCAAGTGCCTTTGAACATTTGAATTTGTTCAAGGCCAGCCTGGACTAACTTGACAGACCCTATCCCAAACAAATGAATAGGCAAACAGACACCAGAAAGGACACACTGCTTCCAGTCTAGTGTGTGCCGTGTGCTCTGGTGTGGCCTGCCGTGGTGCAGGTCTGCTGCTCGTGGCGTGTGACTTCAGTGAGTCTCGACGCTACTAACCTCTGTTTTCCAGGTAGATGTGGTACTGACAGTCATCTCTTAGGGCATGTGGCCTGCAGAGGTCTCAGCCTGGGCGAAGCCCTCCGTCTAAGGCTTTCCATCCAGTGCAGCAGGGCCCCTCTCTGCCTTCAACCAGCAGAAACCCACTGGGCTGTCCACCCCGTGACCTGTGGACCACATGTCAGGACGTGTCTAACCTGTGGCTCCAAATCTTTGTAGATGACAACGTTCTACAGTGTTAAGAGGCTGCACAGCTCTGTCTCAACAGAGAAGAGGCTGGGTCACGTGTGGTAAAGGATGTGGGAAGTAGGTGGCAGCAGCTGGAGAACGTGGACCAGACGGCACATGTCCTCAGGGGTGTCGGCGGGTGAGGCTGACGTTGGTTTGGGGCCCCTGAGCTAGTAAGCAAAGGCATTTCCTGGTTTTATGTTGTGTGGGGGGTCCCTCCCTGGCTCTAGGGCTAGCACATCCACCCTCATAGCAGTCTGCTTCATATGCAGGGCTGACCTGCCCGGCTCTGTCGCCGTCAGCGTCAGCCCCAGTCCCCCAGCTTCCTCTTCCCTCCTTGGCACCGTCCGCCACGGATGGCCTCTGCAAGGGCAGGATGTGAGCGGTGATTGGATGTGAAGGGGCGGCGGCTGAGCAGATTACTATGCACAGGGAGGAGGCCCGGGCTATCAGGACAGCTGTGCCACGAGGTCACAGGCCCTCCATTGTTCCCCTACCCACGGGCTGTGGAATGATTGGGCTTGACATGTTCATTTGCTGCCTGTTAAAAGTCCATTTTCTGGGCTGGAGCAGGCGCCGGCGGGGCGGGTTTGAGGGCCTCATCGTGGACCAGCTGCCGCAGCTGCTTAACATGCAGCATAAATATTAGTCTCTCTCCGAAAGAGGCTCAACTGCAATTGTCTCTGGCCCACGGATGTGACCGGGCAGTTTGCCCACATTCCATCCTGCCTTGCCTGGCTTCATAGACCCTAGCAGAACCATAGAGGGCTGGGGGCTGGTTGACCGAGGCCCACCTGGGGATTCAGCCTTCAAACCTGGATGGGAAAGAAAGAACTCCACCCCTGGGTGGAGGGAAGGGGTGCGGAGTGTGGGAGGTGAACACCCTGGGTCCATCAGGTCCCGTCCTAGAGCAGACTTCTCACTTGCTCAGCAGAGCTGTGACCCAGAGTGGCTCAGGTCAAAGCTGGCTCCTCCAATGCAGATCAGCATGAAGAAGGTACAGTGTGGCTCCAAGTCGTGCCCTTCTGGGTCCATGGCCTGCTCCGGACTCACCAAACCTGGGTGTGAGTGTGAGCCCCAACAGTGCCTCTGTCGTTCAGTACTGGGTGCTGGGGTCATGGTGACAAACAGGATTGTTAAGGTCAGAGGGGCCAGATGGACAAGACATGCAAATTGGTCACTAAACAAAATAATATCTATTTTAAGTGTCTGTATCAGGGAGTGACCAGTGGCTCCCAGGGTCATGGTCTGTGAGAGGAAGTGATAGGTTTAAACTGGGGCCTGAACTTTTGGGATGCTCAGGTTCCTAGTCTGTACTGGGGCCATGGGGACCCCCCATGTTGTAATGTATGAGAGTGTATGTGTCAGGGGATAGCAGCCGCGGGGCCTCAGGACCTCTAGGAGCAGCTCTCCCTGGCAGTCTGGCCACTGGAATTAGTGACCACGTGGCCTCTTTCCATGTCCTCAGATTAAGGTTTCACTGATCTCTATGTGAACATAAGCTAGCTGAGAAGCTTGCTGAAAGTGAAGATTCCCTTAGCCGGGCAGGGTGCCATGCGCTTGAAGTCCCAGGCTAGAGGATCATTTGTGTCCAGGAGTTTGAGGCCAGCCTGGGCAACAGAGAGAAGCTCCATCTCAGAAGTACAGGCTGTGTGCCTGCTGCCACCTCCAGAGTGATTCAGCAGGGCAGTGGAGGGGTCTTGAAATCAGCATCTTTACAGATACCACAAGCGGCATGGGTGGCGCATGACATGCGCTTTGAGGATCACGGCTTAGACCCTCTGAATGAGGTCTAGTATCCCTCCTCCAACCCCTGTGAACCCGGATGAGCTTCTCTGAGGCCCAAGGGCCTGTCTGCTCTAAGCCTTGAGTCTGGTTTGCCTGCTGAACCATGTCAAATGTTCATAATCCCAAACTGTCCTGGATTGATGAACACACAGAGCATCTTCCTGGTGGGCTGTATTAAGCAATGCTGCTGGGCCCAGCATGAGGCTTTGGGGGAAAGTGGATGCTCGGTCCCTTAGGCACATGTGCTCTGATAGGAGAGGAAATTGGTCTCTGGAAGGGACGGGGGGGGGGGGGGGACTGGTGGCTAATTGTGTATGGGTGTCTTGGGCATGTTTTGACCACTTAGGTCCAGAGGCTCAGTCAGGAATTCCTCACCCACTCCAACCTCCACATTTCCCCTCTGCCTTCCACATTTTCTGTGGACTGGATTGAGGTTGGGGTGTAAGTCATGTGCATTCTCCCTGGGTTAAGGGCTAGCGAGCACATGTCACACACGCTGATGTAAAAGCAGCTGCTAATTGCACATCCCTGGGGCCGCTTTGTTGCCAGTCATGGAAATCAAAGCAGGATGATCAGGGCACAGGAGAGCCTCCTACCAACATGTTATTTATGGGGCTGCTGTTCTTTTGTTTCCATTGCAGAATTTTGGTTCTATCTGACATTTATTCTTACCTCCTAGTTCAGCCTGGGCCAGTCCCAACCTGCCAGTTACCCTGTCCTGCCGAGGCCTGGCCCTAGGGAAATGAGAGAGGAGGTTACACAGTCATTACCTGGAGGGGTTCTGTCCAGGGGTCATGGGGTCACCAGCTAGGACTTCCTTCTCATTTAGTGTGGGCTGCTTTCCTGTAACCAAAGTGCTTGCTGGTGAGTTGTGATAACCTCAGGATCTACTTAGGGACCAACAGGGTGGGGACCACATTAGGTCCTTGGCCTATACCTCCTCTCTGGTCTTCTACCTCCACCTCTTCCCAAATATCCTGGAGCTCACTTCTCTTCTTACACAACAGAGACCAATAACATCCACCTTAAAGGGCCCTGGTGAGGATCAAGTCAGTGGCTCTGGAACCTGATGGTGCATTTGGAATCTCAGGGTGATTAAAATAATATGGTACCCTGTTCCCCCCAGAGTCCCATATTCCCCCATATTATCAGAATCCTTAGGAGGAGAGGTCTGAACTTTAGCCTTTCAAACCAACTCCCAGGCCCTGCCAGCACTCAGCTGGGAATGGGAACAGCTCCTGGACAGGAAGCTTCAAGTGCATGGTCTGGAGCACAGCAGGCCTTCAACGAATGAGAGTCCTTGTTTCCTTATAGTTTATTGTGTCAAAAGTATTAAATGGTATTACATGTTAAGCCATTCATTTGCTGAAACCAGTGGACTAAGAAGAGCTTCATTAATTAAAAAAAAAAAAAGAGTCCTATGTAAAAGAAATAACCAGTATGCCCATGTAAAGAGTTAGGACAAGCAGCTGCGGATGGCATTTCCTTCACCCGCCTCATGTCTAGAAAGGAGCAGGGAGGTGCTGGAAGGAAGTATGCGTGGTGGGCGGGGGTGAGAGCTGGAGGAGGTTGATGCGCCCCATGTGAGGAAATGTCCAGGACTAGGAAGGGATTAGCTGTTTGGAGACATCACCGCACTGTTTTTTGGGGAGGAAAAGGTATAGTTGGATCTAAGAAGGACTGCTTTTGTGGGACCTCTAAGGAATCAGAGGGTACTGGCCCCAGGAGCTGCCGGGCCCAGCCCCTCACAGTGTCAAGGCAGGCGCTGGTGGTAGTGCTGGGGTGCAGGGCAGGTGGTCACCCCACTGCAGGCGTGGGGACGGGGCTGAGGATGATCTGGGGAAATGGCTGAAAGTATAGATGCCCAGGCCTCCTCTCAGTTTGGGTTATGTCAGTCTGGGTATCTGGGAATCCATGTGGTTAACACACTTCCCTGAGAGACTTGCTGTGGACATTGTGGAGAGGCAGGAGCCAGGGCTGCCCTGGGTAAATGCAGACAGTGCCAAGCTTCCCCACATCCTCATCCTGCCCCTTCATTCAGGCCCTGTTGTGAGGGTCGCAGGCTAGCCCTGTTCATTACAAGACCCCTTCCTGCTCTTGGAGCCTATGGTGGGTATCCTCTCCCCAGACAGGGGTTGTCTGTCTCAGAGAGGACCAGGCTCCACAAAAGGGTGTGTGCATGCATGTTTTGTATATTTGTGTGTGTGTGTGTGTCTGTGTGTGTGTGTGTGCATGCATACACACATGCATGATGATGTCACACTGACTCGAAGCAAATTTTTTTTTCTTTTTGAGTCCCATTTCCTTTTCCTAATGTTCAAATAGAACATTCCATTGTGTTCTTCTATTTGCAGATTATTATTTTTTTAATCTCTGATGAGCAGGCTGTCAAAAACACCAACTAAATGAATTAGGGGCAATAAAAGTTATGAGGAACAGAAATTAGGAAGAGAAAAATTCAAGCCAGGTACAGGCATTGGGTGACCCATCTGTGTTAGTCAGCTTTCCATACCGATAATGAAATACCTGAGACAGTTAACTCAGAGCAGGACAGATTTATTTAGGCTTATGGTTTTGAAGGCTCCAAAGCTGTGGATGGAGACCACTTGAGATGAGTTTTGGGTCTGTGACAGGAGAGTGTGGCTAAGCAAAAGTGCTTACGTCACCAGCCAGAGAGCAAAACAGAAAGAGGAAAGGACCTGGGTCCTACAGTTCTTGTCAAATGAATGATCTAAAGGCCTCCTGTGAAGCCCCACTTCCTAAAGCTTCCACCACCTTCCAGTAGAACCCCCCTGTAACACATGGTTTGGGAAATGATGTTCATGACACACTGGGAATTTTGGAAAAGTGGAGGATGACATATATGGTACATGGCACCTCGTAGGAACTCAACAAATGCTCTGGCTGGTGTGATCCTCATAGCAGCACTAGCAGCCCTAATTTATGGTCCTTAATTTATCGTGATAGTCGTTGTTGCGTCCTCCAGCTGCTGGTACCTGCACTGGGATCAGCCAAGCCCTGAGCCGGCCTGGAAGAGTGATTTTTATAATTAGGTTGGCAGATGCAGGATGCGGTGGACCCCCTGCCAAGGATCACGAATTAATTAGTGTCGTTTGCTGAGAAGAAGGTCCCCCACAGGTGTGATGGTGACAAGCCAGGCCCCAGTGGTCTGACTTTGGTCCTTTGTGGTTGTGTAGGGGGGTGAGACCCACTAGTGCCAGCAGGAGGCGGGCATCCTGTGCTGTGTAAGGAGCCTGGAGCTACAGAGGGCACCCTGCGTGCTTGGCAGGTAGAGTGGGGCTCAGTTACATGCCTAGGCTCAGGGAGAAGGCCAGAGTTGTAGGGAGGTCATGTTTAGAAAAGCTTTCCCACCCTGACTCATAGTCTGTAACTATGCCTTGGTTTCCCCACCCAGCCCTTCACCCACTTTCCAAGTCTGTCTGTTTCCTAGCTTAGGCAAGGAGGGGCTGCCGGCTCTTTATCTTGAGACCTCCCTCAATGAGTCACTGGGCAGCACCTATCTACCTCTCTCTCTGCTGCCCGCAGGCAAGGAATCATGACCGGTATACAAATGACAACGTCAGCCCCTATTTATGTCTTGGGTTCCAGCACTGGATCTTCTCCAGGGGTTCTGGTCCTGTGTCATCTCCTCCAGGGCTGTCACCCACTCCAGGCCGGTGGCTAATATACATCTGCTTCGCTCCCCCTGCCCCCCATCCTCTTCTGTCTCTGTCCATGCCAGGCTCTCAGGGTCATCCTCACTTGCTCCACGCTCCTCTTGCTTCACTCCAGGCCCCGAGAAAAGCTGCTTTTACTCAACCAACACTTATGATACATGCTTCCAAGTCTAAGAGTTTCTTCACACACATTAGTTATCTCACCTGGGGAGCCAGGGAGATAGCTTAATTTGTAAAGTGCTTGCTTTGCAAGCATGAGGACCTAAATTTGATCCCCAGAACTCACATAAAAAAAGCTGGGTGTGGGCTGGAGAGATGGCTTAGTGGATAAGACGGTTGGTTGCCTACAAAACCAAAGGACCCAGATTTGATTCCCCAGAAATCCACATAGGCTGGATGCACAGGGTGGCACGTGTGTCTGGAGTTTGCAGTGGGTGAAGACCTTGGTGTACCCATTCTCTCTCTCCCTCTAATTCTTTTTCTCTGTTTCTTAAGTAAATGAATAATAAATGAAGCTGGGTGTGATGGTGCACGTTTGTAATCCCAGTACTGGGGAGGCTGAGACAGGCAGATCCTCAGCTCACTGGCCAGCCAGTCTAGCTGAATCGGTGCATTCCAGGCCAATGAGAGACCTTGTTTCAAAGAAGAGGTGAATTTATAAGCCCCCCTTTTTTGAAACAAGGCCTCTCTAAACACTTCTGTGTATGCCCAGATAGCAATGCCACTCTCTCACTTTCGGTCAGAGACGCTTTGCTTTTCAGATGGCAGGGACCACTGGAGTGACTCAGAACTCACCATATTGCTGAGAAGAGGTGACAGAGGAGTGCTCAGCATGGAGACATCTCTATCACAGCCTCCAAGGCTCAGGGACCATTGAAGAGGAGGTGGTGGGAAGATTGTATGAGCCACAGGAGAGGTAGGCCTCCTTGTAATGCACTCTTCCAGACACAAAATGGCCTTGATATCTATGACCTCACACTGCCCAACACTACCTAAATAAGATCATTGTAATAGGAGGAAAAGACAATGACATCAAAATAGAAAAGAGACTAATTAGAACAAAGAGAGTGGATTTGGGAGGAGGAAATGGGGGTGTTGAGAGGGAATTATCATAGTTCATTGTCTAGACTTATGGAAATCTTCAATAAAAAGTTTACAAAAAGATGGCATTCCTGAGGAGAAATACCTGAGGTTATGCTCTGGCCTCCATGTGCATGTGCACCCATGTGTACACATGCACACAGCACACGTGCACATTCAAATGATCTCACTAATAATGTAAATACACCCAGGTAAAAGTTACTTTTATTTCCATTTTAATACTTTAATTATTTATTAGAGAGAAGCAGATGAGAGAGAGAGAGAGAGGGAATACCAGAATATGTCAGGGCCCCTAGCCACTGCAAACAAATTCTAGATGAATGTGCCACCTTGCGCATCTAGCTTATGTGGGTGCTGGGGAATCCAACCAGGGTCCTCAGGCTTTGCAGGCAAGCGCCTTAACTACTGAGTTATCCCTCTAGCCCTATTCCCATTATATAGACAACAAAATGGAATCTGGTAATGTCAACTGGAGCTAGGACTTGGATGAGTTGTCTAATTATGCAATCTTTTATTCTTTAGTGGAGGGTAATTAAAATAGTCAGTTCAATGACCATGAACAAATGATGCATCCACTTACGGAGTCGTATCTCCAAGCAAGGCACAGCATTTTCCCATCTTTCTTCATGTCTTTCTAGCCACCACACGGAGGTATCCACTGCTCTGACTGCTACTACCATAGGCAAATTTTATTTCATAATATTGTAGAAATGTTATATACATTTCACTCAGAAAAACATTTTTGAGATTCATTCATATTTTTACTGTTTAGTTGCATTCTATTGTATAGACCACAGACCACAGTTTTATCTCTCCACTTACTGATGGGCATTTGAGTTGTTTGCAATGAATAAAGCTTCTTAGAAATTTCTCCATGCTTGACACTTGGCATGGAATTGCTGAGCGACAGGCAGCTGTATGGTTAACTTCATAATTGCCAAACATTTCCCGAGGTGGTTGAGCCATTTCATGCTCTCACTGGCAATGTGAGAGAATTCTAGTTGCCCCACATCCTTACCAACATAATATGTTTTTATTTTAGCCACCCTAGTGGATAAGAGGTGACAGGATTCTCATTTTTGTTTCATTGTGCATTTCTGTGATGAATAATAGTGTTGAGCTTATTTTCTCATGCTTATTAGGCATTCATACATTTTCTTTTGTGATGTGTCTGTTCCTGTCTTTTATCCACTTAAAAAATGGTTTCATTTGTTCTTTTATTGTTGATTTGTACTTCTTGACATGAACCCTCCTGCCCCCGACCTAGTTTGTAGTTTGTCTATACTGCCAGGATAGTCCTCAAATCCACAAGCAGCTCTCTGTTGCCACCTCTGCCACGGCTGACTTCATCCAGGACCCCCTTGGAGCACTGCAGTGCTTCGTGGCTACTTGCTCACTGAGCACCAATTCTGCCAACCACTCCCAGGCCCTGCAATAGGCTCCAAGAATGTGGTACTCGCCAATTCTGTCAACCACTCCTAGGCTTCAAGGGTGTAGTGCTCAACCTTACCCTGCTCTACAATGTTGGCTGAGTAGAAGCAGCTTGCCCACAGCCCCCCACTGAAACACGCGGAGTGGACCGAGGAAGTCAGAGCACTGTGTTGCGTCATACTACAGAGCAACGCTGTGTATGTGTATGGTAGATGGCTTATCTAGGTATCAAGGAGTGTGGCCTGGAGAGAAAATTGCCTTCTTTGGCTAGGAAGGGGTGATGGGAACCCCAGGAAAGGCTTCCTGGGTGAGCAACATTTGAGTCAGGATTTATAAGCCAAGTAGCTTTTCCCCTCCCAGGTGACTATTTTGTGGAAAGGGAGGATACTGCAGAGAGGAAAGGGTGTGTGCAAATGCCCAGGGACAAGATAAGGTACATGTATCCAGGAGCATCGTACAGCCCCACATGGCCATTGGGACAGTGGTGCTGAGAGCTTGGGGAGGTGACATCATAAGTCACCTGGTAGGGCTGAATATGGTGGCATTTGCTTATAATCGCCACTCTCCGAAGCCTGATGCAGGAGGTTATCGAGTTGAAGGCCAGCCTGGGCTACACAGCCACACCTTGCCTCAAAAAACAAAACAAAACAAAACACCCACCAGGGTTGTCAAATCAGAGATAAGGGTTTTATCCCAAATGAAATATAAGTGGTTTTGGAGCACTTGAAGATTGGAGAGAGTGTTGGGGGGGGGGAGGGCGTGCATTTATGGCAGCTGTGAAAATAGTGAGGGAGTGAGTTGTTGTAGAATGAGGTTTGTGGGACATTCTCCTAGCACTTGGTCCTGGGGAGAGGCGACCAAGGCCCAACCCGCGGCTGAGGGTCCAGGCAGGTGACAACTGTACCCTTCTCCCAGGGAGCTGCGGAGAGATGATTATCTGTAAAAAGACAAAGAACACACCGGTTGTCATGCTAACACAGTAACTACCAACCACCGCCACCACCACAGGAAAAGGGCAAATGGGCGGGTCGAATGGAAAGAAACGTCATGCCCGTTAGAGGGTGACAAGGGCACCCGAGTGTCTGACCGGGAGCAGGTGAAGTTGCTAGTTTTGACCCAAGAGAGTGATTTTGGGATGAACCAGTGGGGTGTCTGGGTGCTGAGGCCCGAGATTAGAAATTGGGGGGGGGGGCTAGAGATGAAAGAACAGAAACAGAGAGTAGCTGGCAGCTGAGTGTTCTGCGGGGTCAGACAGACGTGTAGAAACTCTGATGTGGATTCGGGGCCTTCGTCTTGCTCTGGGGCCTCCTCCCTCTCTCGGGCAGGAGTAACAACCCTCAGCCAAGGGTTGTTTCTTGACCATGCAGCTCCACTCCATAAATGCGGGATTCCAGGACATCTACTCCTCTCCTTGCAGGGGAAACAGCTCAGCTCGTGTGTGGCTGTTTCCTGGGGGTGGGGTGGGGGGACATCTAGCCCCCCTTCAGTCCCTCCAGCAAAGTACCCCAGCCCCAGCTCCCCCACCCCCTCGACACACACAGCAGGGCCCTGGAGAGTTACCTGTGCCCCTTTCAGCCCCCAGGCTCCTCTCCATGGCCCCTGTGCGAACCCCACCCTCCTGCAGGGGTTCTGGCCGCGCTGAGCTTGGCAGTTATGGAGCCGAAACTCCAAAGGGTGGTTTCTCCCCAAGAGATATTTTCTGCGTGGTTCCTGGTGCTCTGCGGCTCCGGGATGTTCCCGCCCCATCCTGCCCAGGCTGTGAGCTCCGCCTCCCGGGGCCTCCGGTCCGGCGCCCGGGACCGGAGAGGACGGAGTAGCCTGGCTTAGAGGCCAAGGGCGCCTGCACCGGTCGCGGTAGGCTGGTGAGCAGCTGAGATTGCCGCTACCGGCAACCCAGCAAACTTTCTCCTTTCTCTCTATGACAAAAGGAGGCAGAAAACTCGGGATAAGTGCCTTAATAAGAGGCTGTCATCGGCTCAACAAGAACTATTCAAAACTATCAATTATTTAGATACGGGGAACTGGGGAAAAAGCTTTTAGGGGCATTTTTAAAGCCCACATAGTGTTAATAGCAGTGTTCCTAATTTCCAGCTCCAAGATCATATTTAAACATTGGTTACCAAAGTCCGTAGGGGGAGTTAAAGGACCTTCATAAAAATTCCGATTTTTAATCTCAGGAAATTTCCGCGGGCCTCCCGTACACTGTGCAGACCCTGCACACCGCAGCGCTGCGGGCTGCCCTACCTCAGGCTGGGCAGTAGTCCTCGAGCCAGGTGCAGGCGCGAGGGTGCTCAGGGCTCCCTGCGGTCAGGGCTTAACCTTGGCTCTCGGATTGCGGTTGAGACCCGCGTCCCGGGCCGCGTGCCGATCCCCCCACGGCCACTAGAGGGAGCCAGGGCCCTCGGCAAAGCCCTTTCTGTTCTACTGCCCAAGGAGTTGGCGCCGCGTCCAGCGTTCTTTTTCTTCTTCCTTTCCCCTGTCTTTTTTCTTTGTCCTTTAAGACAGCGTCCCTCTGTGTAGTTCAGGCTGACCTTGGACTTGCGATCCTTTTACCTCAGCCTCCTGAATGCAGAGATGGCTGGTGTGCACCACCACTCCTGGTTTCCATCTGGGATTCCAACAGTTGTCTTCACAAGCGCAGGGTGGCTGAAGAGCCTGGAAGAGTGGGCAGCGTTCGCCAAGCCCGGATCTCTAAGCCACGTTGGGTCTTGTGTGTCTCAGGAAACCTTTCCGAGGATTTTTCACTCCTCTTGTTACCCCTGGAATTCCCCGCCATTACTGCCCTGGCCCCGTTTTACAATCTTCCTAGCAAGAAACCCAAAGAATGTGTTCACTTACTTCTTCTCTTCCTTCTCTCTTGTTCTTTATTATTATTTTATTTTTGAGAGAGACAGAGAAAGAGATGGGGGGGGGGGGAGAGAGAGAGAGAGAGAGAGAGAGAGAGAGAGAGAGAGAGAGAGAGAGAGAGAGAGAGAATAAGATTGAGAATGGGCACACCAGGGTCTTTCAGCCATGTGAAAGAACTACAGACACATGAGCCCACTTGTACGCATGATGACATGCTGGCATCACTGTGCATCTGGTTATGTGGGACCTGGAGATTTGAACATATGTTCTTAGGCTTTGCAGGCAAGCAACTTAACCACTAAGCTATCTCTCCAGCTCCCTTCTTCTGCTCTCTCTCTCTCTTTTTGTGGCATGAGTTGTTTTTAATTTGTTGTGCTGTTGTTAAAGTTCTGAGGGCTGAGTTTCAAACATCCCAAGGTCTCCCTTCCATCTTTATTGATTCTCAAAATTTTGCACAGAAAACTCGTAGGGGGCTAGATGTGCAGTATGTGCATCACACTGTTTCCAAGACTTCAAATTTCAAAAGCCAATTAAAAAAAAATACCGTTCCTGATTTGAGTTAGATACAGGGACAAAAAATAGCACATACTTCACATACTTGAAGGTTACATGGTCTACAAATGGTGGCAATATTTTCCTTGAGAGAGTAGTTTTGTTGGTATCTATATTTTAAATACTCTAAAAGGCACAACTTCAAGCAGTAATAAACACAAGCAGAAGCGATTTAGCCCTTAAAATATTCAGAAAACCTCTCTGTACATACAAGTGAAAGAATATGTAACACTTTCACACAAAAATAATTATAATTAGGGCTGGAGAGATGGCTTAGTGGTTAAGTGCTTGCCTGTGAAGCATAAGGACCCCGGTTTGAGGCTCGATTCCCCAGGACCCACGTTAACTAGATGCACAAGGGGACACACGCGTCTGGAGTTCATTTGCAGTGGCTGGAGGCCCTGGCGTGCCCATTCTCTCTCTGTCTCTATCTGCCTCTTTCTCTGTCACTTTCGAATAAATAAATAAAAATAATTAAAAATAATTATAATTATAATAAAGGATTTGTTTCTATATGTAGCTGAAATCTGCTGTTCCAGCCCACATGTTCCCAATAAAGACCCTAACCCTGTTCTTAACATTCTCCTTTATTTATTTATTTATTTATTTATTTAACAGAGAGAATGAAAAAGAGAGAGAGAGAGAGAGAGAGAAAGAGAGAGGGAGAGAGAGAGGGAAGGGGAGAGAATGGGTGCGCCAGTGCTTCCAGCCACTGCAAACCAATTTAGACGCGAGTGCGTCCCCTTGTGCATCTGGCTAACGTGGGTCCTGGGGAATCAAACCTGGGTTCTTTGGCTTTGCAGGCAAATGCCTTAACCGCTAAGCCATCCCTCCAGCACAACATCCTTCTTTATTCTATTATGCATGCCTGGTATGCAGGGGACCTTATGATGGACTTGTGGGAGCCAGAGGGCAATGGGGAGCTGGCCTGAACTCACAAGAGGATGGTTGAGGAGAGTTATGAAAAAGACAAGAAATGACTCTTGCACACAACTTGAAGACACAGGGATTTGATTCGAGTCTTGAGCCTTTGCTGAGTGTCCATTTGGAGAATGGTGCGATGGTGATCAGGCATGGTGAAAGGGTGTCAGCCATAGCTCAATGGGGAAGGGCCTTGCAACTGAAACCTGCTGGATCTCTCCTTCCCCACCTGTAAAATGGGGCCAGGCCCTCTCAGGTACTGTATGGACAATCACACAGGCTGATGGGAGAGAGGCTTTCTTAAGTGCTGAGTGACATCACATCCCTCACCCCCAAGCTTTTTGTCCTCAGTTGGAACATTTTCTTGTCTGTCCTCCAAAGCATTGCCTAGCCTAGTTGGAGCTGTTGGGGTACACTGCCGTTCTGTCACTGGACGGAGGCCTCCGTCAGGGCAGGGATGGCAGACACGCCTGATCCCCATCTAAGCCACCCGCAGCCTGGCACTCTCAGGGAACGCCTTCCTTCCTGGCTTAGGCTCCTTCACTGGGTGTGCTACTCAGGCATGAACTTCGGGTGTGTGGGTGAGCACTGACTGTGGGCTGGGGCCTTGGGGTCAGCCTGAGCAGGTCCCCAGCACCGAGTCCCAGATGTGTGCGATCCAGGACAAGCTGGAGCACTCAGGTTAGTCGGGTAACATGGGGATGTTACCAGGACCCTACACACAGCAGCACTGGGCCTAAGTGTGAGTGGGACCCTTTGAAGGCTCCTGCTTGTGGTGGTGAAGTAGGAGGTTTGCGCCCTTGGGCTCTCCCGTCCTGGCCCTTAGAATGCACAGGGAAGAGGCCCCGGGCCTGAGTCTTCAGTAGGCAGCAGTCTTCAGTGTGATTTCACTCACTGTTTTCCTCCCCGGTTACTACTGAGAGAATGAACACTTGCACATTCCATCGTAATGTATTATTTCTTTTAAAGGCATTAAAAAATAAATATAGAGATATAAATATCAAGGAAACAACATTATAGGTGATATGTGAATGTTGCACAAGTCCCGATGTTTATCCAAGGACTGGAGAGGTGTTGAGAACACAGGCTTTAGAGGCCCTGGCGTTTCTTCCACTGGTGTGGCCTTGGAGCTCTCTGAGCCTTGGTTTCCCACATCTGAAAATGGTGCTGGCATTATGTTCTCAGAAGGGTAGCTAGGAAGAGCTAATGAGATGATGCGTACAAGGTGGATGGCACTGGGGCAGGCACACAGAAGGAGCTTAATAATTGTGCATGATTTGAAGAGGGTTACTTTGTAGCAGGGGCATATGGGGACTGCAGAGGAAAGAAGCAGTTGTGTTTTTTTTTTTAACTCTCCCTCTGTGGAGTCAGGCTGAATGTCCACTGGGCATGGAGAGTAGAAGGAAGTGGGTCACCTGAGGAATATTCAGGAAGAGACTGGGCAATACAGAGGGCAGGGCCTGTAGCCCCAGTCAGAAGAGCTCTTTCTGCTCCTACCACCATGTCAACAGTGCTCAGGACGGTTCCCCTTGTAAGATTTACGCACGTTTATAATGAGACCACGGAAGTCTTAATCTTGGAGGTTTCTGGCCTGGAAGTCCATATTCTCTATTGAGGTATCATATTATAACTTCAGCTGACGAGACTTACAGCCATTCTCCAACTCATAGACAGCAAGGGCTACACTTGAAAAAATATCAGTAGCTTTCTGTGATGGCTAATTGTCAACTTGGTTGGATCCAGAATCACCCGGAGAGAAATCTTCGTGCATGTCTGTGAGATAGAAGACCGCCCCTCTCCCCATCTGTGGGCAGCACAATTCCATGGGCTGGGGCTGAATCAAAAGGAGAACATGAGCTGAGCACAGACATTCATTTCCGGTAGCCCACTTCCTGACTACAGATTGAACGTGACCAGCTGCTTCATGTCCCTGCCCCCATGTCTTCCCCACCACAAAATATACATAAATAACTAATTGAACAAAACTTCTTTACATGATTTTTGTCAGGATATTTTTTCCCTTCCTTTCTTCTTTCCTTCCTCCCTCATTACTTCATGAGTTCATCAGCTGTTTACTGAGGGTTACCAGATGCTAGTATTGTAGCCTTCACTAAAGCCATGAGTTCTTTCCCCTCTGGCACAAGCATCTTTTCAGTTCTTTCGTTTTTTTTTAAAAAGCTTTAAAAAAACATTTTATTATTTATTTGAGAGAAAGAGAGAGAGAGAGAGAGAAAGAATGAGTGCACCAGGGCCTCTAGTCACCTCAAATAAACTCCAGATACATGCACCACCTGTGCATCTGGGCTTACATGGGTGCTAGAGAATTGAACCTGAGTCCTTAGGCTTCACAGGCAAACACCTTAATTGCTAAGTCATTTCTCCAGCTCATCTTTTCAGTTCTTTAAATTAAGCAAAAGGAAGGAATACACTTGAAAGAGTTCCAGGACCTTTGCCAGTTAGATCTGGTTCACTTGCTTCAAATCTTTACATGCCATCCATGTCACAAGCGAACCTTGCCTTGTACCACTTGCCTGTGGATCAGTCTAGTTGGTCTGTTTGCTTAGTTTGCGATCTTCAAGCAGGGGAAACCAAACACCAGAGCTCAGTTTCAGGTGTATTTGCTGCAGTGTTCCCAGGAGCTAACTCACCTTTCTGAGCTGGGCTTTTCCTGCTTCCCATGGGCGGCCAGTTTAGCTTGCTGTTGGTCCTCCACACTATGTGTTTCTCATTTCTGAGACTTGAAAGACTTTTGTCCTCTTCTGTAATGAGGCATCTTTCCTCCTTCATGGAACTTTCCTGAAACTTTCCAGCCATCCCCTGCTTTGGGATCCCCAGTCTAGATCACGGCATGGGACTGGTGCCCTATTCCAGGAATCTCCCTCCAGTCATACCCCCCATCACCAAGTGGGGAGGTGACTTCTGGGGGGCAGCTCTGGTGTTGGGGCTGATAGTTAATGAACCCCCTTCATGCATTAAACTCAAGCCCACTTTGCCTAGGCAGATGCGATGCTATTTCATTTCAATTGCAAGAATTTAAGTTGAGGCAGGCACTAAATATATAAAAAACGTTCAACATCTTTAGTCACTAGGGAAATGAAAATCAAAACTACATTGAAAACCCATCTCGCCCTAATCAGAACGGTTATCATGAAGAAATCAAACAATAACCAATACTGGCATGGATTGGGCATGCAGCCCTTATATACTGTGGGAATGTAAACTAGTATAGCCACTATGGAAATCTGTGGGAGGCTCCTCAAGAGACTACAATTGGAACTACCATTTGGTCCAGCTGTACTGTGGAGGTTTCTACAATCCATGCTTGTTGCAGCAGTATTCTCAATATCTAGATTATGGAATCTGCTTAGATGCCTGTCAAAAGATGAACGGATGAAGACAATATGAATGACATATATGCACAATGGAGTTTTATTAAGACATAAGAATGAAATTATGTAACCTTCGGGAAAATGGATGGAACTGGAGATCATCATGTTAAGTGAAGAAAGCCAGACTCAGAAAGACAAGCATCATGTTTCCTTTCATATCTGGATCAAAAACAAACAAACAAACAAACAAACCTGTAAGACATGAAAGGAGAAGGGGGCTACTTGGGAAGAGGACGGTGACTGTGGGAGGGGGAGGAGAAGTGGGGGGAAGAGGGCAGTGGAGGGGTCAGGATGTGCATGGAACCCATTATGTCATACAATGGATATACACTAATAAAAAAGAACTTGAGGCATGCCTTGAGTCACATGAAAGAAGTGATAGAGCACAGATTTGTGAATTGTGACCTGGCCTTGGAGTCTGGAACACGCTCTGATTCCTCTGTCAGTCTCTATAGGAGAGTTCTAGGCTCAGGGGTACTTGAGGAAGGAGATGGTCCTATAAGCCCCGGATTACCTAGGGATGAATTGGACATGTAAACCTGTCTCTGGGGCATCAAGCAAGTGTCATTATATCTAGATTGGAATTGCTGTTACTGCCTGTTGTAGTGAGTGAATGTATGTGGCTTTGTATAAAGCCCCTCTATGACACAAACAATCACTCCTGCGACTGCATGCCGTCCCTCCCACACTTTAAGCATTTATTTTGCTTTGCTTTATTCCCCAATGGATTTAAGATGAACTACATGAAAACACTCAACAAAGTCATAATGAAATGGAAATAAGGACTATTCATGTCATGATGCTGCATGTCCTGCGTCCTGTGGCTCTTCATAGTCCACACTGTTCTCACTTCCCTAATCCTTAGGGGCAGAAAATTCTTCTTTGACACGTGTTCTAAGTAAAACGCCTGATACCGGGTGAACTTTCTGGTTTCCACGTACTGATTCAAAGCATCCCAGGCTCCCTTGTGCAAGCCTAATCAGCAGGCTGTCTTCCCAATCAAAGTGGCTAATTTGGAATTCCAGCCATGGTCAGACTTTCCTCACACTCTCATGCCCCTCTTGACCCAGCCTCCTTGTGATTTTTATATTTGCTTTGACCCAGTATCTTAGCAGGCATGGCAAGAATATTATAAAAAGGGGTACTTTTGGGCTGGAGAGATGGCTCAGTGGCACCTGCTTGCAAAGCCTGATGGCCTGGGTTTGATTTCCCAGTACCCATGTAAAGCCAAATGCATAAAGCGATGTACACATCTCGAATTCATTTGCAGTTATAGGAGACCCTAGTTTGCCCATACTCACTTTCTCTCCCTTAAATAAATAAAAAAATAAAAATAAAAAATATTTTTTAAACGGGGCAACTTCTCAACTTGTGAGAGTGGGCAAGGCAGACACACATGGCAGGAGAATCTGCTTAGGTTCAGAGCCCCCATGGCAGGCAGAGAAGGGCGTCTTGTCAGGTCTGAAGGCTTGCCTGACTCCGGGGCTGCAGAATCACAGGGATGCTGGTCCACCCTAGTTCTCTCAGATGACACAGAACCAACAACTGCTTCCCTTGCCTCAAGGAAACTTCCTGGTAGCATCTGCGAGCCCTGTGCCTGATGGGAGTATGGAAAGGATGAGGATGCTGAGCTGTGAGGACGTCCTGTTGTGCTGGCTGGGTGGCTGTGGGGCTTGGAAGTAGGAGGGGACTGGCTTGGGCCCACTCAGTGGTGATTCTGAGCCCATAGTGACACTCTTTCTTCTTCTTCTTTTAAATTTTTGTTTATTTATTTGAGAGCGACAGACACAGAGAGAGAAAGAGCCAGATAGAGACAGAGAATGGGTGCGAAAGGGCCTCCAGCCACTGCAAACGAACTCCAGGCGCGTGCGCCCTTTTGTGCATCTGGCTAACATGGGTCCTGGGAAATCGAGCCTCAAGCGGGGGTCCTTAGGCTTCACAGGCAAGCGCTTCACCGCTAAGCCATCTCTCCAGCCTGACATTCTTTCTTCTTGACTACCTGATCTATAGCCCCATCTGGGGCGGGGGATGCACCTAGTATATATGACAATGCAGGGCCCTGGGATTATGATCCGTGGGCTTGGTCATCAGGTTTAAGACCATTTTGATAGATGTACTGCCTGTTAGTCTTTGAAGGACTTGGGGGACAAGCCCAAGGGAAGTCTTGGAAAAGGCTGGGGCACCTCAGCTTTGCTCTGAATCAGCCCAGCGGCTTTGGACAAACACTGAACTTTTGAGCACTTGGAGCAGGACCAAGTATTTAAGGATGATAAGATAGGATGTTAGGAAAAGGCTCAGAGCCAGTAGGAGCGCAATGGCTTCCTGCTCATTGTTTCTTGCTTTGAGGAGGAGACTTCCCCTTCATTTGGGATGCCATAACAAGTACCTTCGAGGAGTCATCTATGAACAGCTGAATTCTCTGGAATTCTCTGGAAGCTAGGACGTCCCAGTTCAAGGTGCAAGGTGATTGTCTGGCCAGGACTCCATCGTTACTCTGATTCAGCCTTGTTGCTGCATCCTCCTCAAGGGGCAGATGCTTATTTGTGACAAGATAGAGAAGTGAAAGGGGTAGAAGAGGAATCAGCTCTCTGAAGCCTCCGACATAAGGTCACTAGCCCTATTCATGAGGTCTTGTCTCTTAATGCGATCCCATTAACAACTGAGTACCAGCATATGAATTTGGGGAACATTTAGACCATAGCAGATTTGGGTCAGATGATCTTTGACGGTTTTTTCCTGAGCCAGGGCTACAAGGTATGAGCAGAACTAACCCGGGTGTGCTTTGAAGTCTGCATGGACGAGGTCCTGCCCTTCAAGAGTTCAGCTTGTGCTTGGGTATACAGACATGCCCACAGGTGCTTCTCACCTGGCAGACCCGAGAAGTGCTCTTGACCAGTGTGGAGTGGATGGTGATAGCTGATGGTGGTTTGGGACAGGTGGGTGTCTCCGGCGCATGGGCAGGGGGAGGCCTTCCAGACTTTTAAAATGACATAAGCCGGGGCCAGCGGGAGTGAGATAGCGGCGTGGCGAGGACATGCAGATGCGCATGGGCGGGGAGTGGGGCGGGTTGTGGCTTTCCGAGAGAAAGCTGCATATGGAGGCATAGGCAGGGCCATGTCAGGCACAGATTGACAAGCCAAGGGGCGTTGACTGGGCCCACCCTCAGCCCTCATGCATTTGAAGGCAGGCACCTTGGTTCTGCCACCCAGCATCAATTTAGACGCGAGTCCTCAGTGGCTTCTGGGGCTGCTTGTTGTCCTGACCCACACATGGGACAAGGCGCCGCTCCGCTCAAGGCCCTTTCACGGCTCCTCACGCCTCCTGACGGGGCCCCCCACTTCCTGTCTTGTCTTCCAGGCCTTGTGTGATCTCATCATAGTCCTCTCTCCACATCAGCTCCTCTCTCTTCGCCTCCTTCAAACCCTCCTCTTCCGGCTCCGCTTTCCTGCACACACACCCCTTGGAGCTCAGTTTAGGAGCTGCTTCCTTCAGAAGCCCTCCTTGCCTCCCACCTGCCTCCCACGGTCCCTGTGCCTCCTCATCTCAGCGCATCTCCCTGTCTGCTATCTGCCTTCCTTGGCAGGCTATCAGCACCTAGGGACAGGGGCAGGTCTGTCCTTCTCCTCTGTCCCTAGGCCCCTGGCAGTACTTGACCCTTAGTAGGTGCCCATTATTCCTTCAAGCATGCATGAATGAGTGAATCAAGGCCGGTCTTCTATTTTCTCCTGGCCATGTGTTCACTATCCTGACCCCCGCTGGGGCTCTGCATGTCCTCACTACCTTGTTAGAACTAAGATTCAGTTCTGTGCATCCCTATTTCTGGATTTCCTATACAGTGCCTGGTGCACAAAGCACTCCTCCTTCCCACATCCCGGAGCCCACCCAGTCTGTTTCTGAGGCTGGAGTCCTTCAAATTCTTCAGTAGGAGGACGTTTCATCTTGGAGGGCGCATACATCTCAGAAATACCTTTCAAAGCTGCTTGAATGCCTGGAAGGTATGGCTTTGATGTCTCTGTTCGCTTCTCTGAAGGGGGCAGGCCAGCTTATTTGGGTTCCTGGACCATGAGGAATGGGAGGCAGGGACTTTATAGGGTCCTCAGGAGGAGGCACAGGGAGATGTGAAGAGCCCAGGGGCAATGGGCTGGGATTAAAAGTGACAAGGAGATCCTTCCCTCCTCTGTCTTTACTAGCAGGTTGTATGTCCTGGTGTCTGCACCTAATTCCTCTTTAGGACCTTGCGCCCAGTCCCCAGGTTCTGGGACCTCTCCTAGCTGCATACCTCACTGGAAGGAATGTTCCCTTGGCTGAAGGGAACAACCTCCGTCAAGGTTAAGTCCTTTCCCATAGCTAATGAGTGGCTCATGGTGTGTGTGTTTGTGTGTTGGGTGTGTGTGTGTTGGGGCTGTGTGTACGTTATAAAGACCTGGCCCACTGGCCTCAATTTAAGCCAACTGGAAGGACCACCCAGGCTCCAGAGCTCCCTGGAATCAGCTGAAACCATAATTGCCACCTGCGAGTCAGCTGTGTCCAATCCCACTGTATTCCCCCGGTGGTTCTCTCCTGGGCCCTCCATGAATCTCCCTAACTCAAACCCCATTTGCAAGGAGCCCACTGAGAATGCACTCATCCTTGAGGTATCTACGCCTTTGGCACCCAGAGAGTGGGGAGCCCTTGAGAGGGCCTGGGACAGAAGGCAGCTGGACGGCACCCCTCTGCTACAGGTGTCGGAGCTTTGCTTGGAGTCCCAGCTTCTTCCCTTCCCCTGGGCCACTTTGCTGCCACTTGAGGCATCCACTGAGCTGATCTTTAAGGCACCACTAACCAGAGTCTCTTTTACAGCTGTCCTGGGAATTTGCCTGAGAGAGTATTCACAGAGGAGCAGTAGGCAAAGTGAAGCGAGGCATGGGCTTGTTAGGAGCAGGGCCAGCATGTGTCAGGTGTTTGGGAAAAGCTGGAGCGGGCCGCGGCTTGGCTACCAGGCCTAAAGAAAGCACACTTCCTCCTATTGCTGCACCTGGGGTGGCCATGTCTGCCCAACAGGAAGGTTTCCACCCCCTTCCTGTTCATACATGGATGTAGGAAGTGCCAGGGAGGAACTCCGGGCTAGCTCCAATGCCAAGAGTGACCCCTTGAGTGAGCAGTCCTTTTTTCCTTGGGGGAAGGGACTATAAGGATATAGGGGTGGTCAGAGGGGCAGAGATATAAGGGGAGGCCTCTTCTCAACAAATGCCCCTTCTGCTGCTATTCACAGTACCCTTCAATGTCTTCCAGGACTAGGCAGGCTCCTTCTTCAGGGAGCTGTCCTGAGCTCTCCTCTCTGTCCAGGCAGTTGCCTGATCAGTCATTGGGCAGAGGGTCAGGAAGCATCTGGTGGTCTCCTTGGGGAACCCCTCTGGTACCATCCTTTTCCTGACCCAGCAAGGACAGGACCATGATAACTTGGGTTACTAGATCTATCTCTACCATAGGATGATGAATAGATGCCAACTGCCTATTGGCTGGCATCACACCAGGCTCTCTGCTTAGAGACCTTTTCACCCTCCCCATGGTGCCATGAGAGAGTCTGATTATTCCTGCTTCATAGATCAAGGATCAAAAGTTAGGGATTTGGGCTGAAGAGATGGGTTAGTGGTTAAGCACTTGCCTGTGAAGTCTAAGGACCGCAGTTTGAGACTTGGTTCCCCAGGACCCACTTTAGCCAGATGCACAAAGGGGCGTACGCATCTGGAGTTCGTTTGCAGTGGATGGAGGCCCTGGCGTGCCCATTCTCCTCCTTTTTCTATCTGCCTCTTTCTCTGTCTGTCACTCATAAATAAATAAATAAATAAATAAATAAATAAATAAGTCCAAGGTCAGCAGGGTGATAGGTGGTGGAGCTGGGCTTAGAACCCAGATTTGCTGACTCAGAGCCCTCCTTTTCCCTGGGGCATCTGGACAGGTTTGAAATTCATTAGGTGCTCAGTGGAGGTGGGGATAGTCAGTATGCAAACATCAGGACCATCCTTGTAGCCTTGTCTCTAGCCGGGTCATCGTCACTGTTCCGTATAGAGGGTTTGCAATGTGACACGGGCTGTGTGGTAAGTTGCTCATGTCGAATTCTCACTGTGATTGCTGTAAGGTCCTCATTTTAGGAATAAGAAAAAGCTGCCCCTGGAATCACTCTTCCAACCTGGCCCTGGGGCTCCTCATGCACCTTGGAGGCCCATATGAACTCCTCAGCCTCTGATGTTCCATCTCCAGTTGGGAGAATGGCGCTTTCCGTGTGAGGAGGCATGTAGGAGGCCCAGGGATTTCTGGCAAGGTTCAGTGAGGTCCCAAGACCATGTATCCACTATTGACCAGCATTTTGATGCAGTCAGCGCCTGCCTTGGGGTTAGGATGGTCTCTGCCCTCTTTTCCTGGTGGAAATCAGGGAGTGGGTCAAAAGCCAAACAGAGATGGGAAGAAAGGATTCGGAGCCCTGGCTGGCTGCCTGGGCAGTTTTTGGAGCCAGTAACTAGGGACTTGGAGTCCCTGACAGTCATCCCTGTGGGTTGTTTTCCTATCAGCATTCTGCATGTTTACCTTCTTGTCGTGGCAGGTAGAAAGGCCACCGGGATCAGGTTTCAACCCGGGCCTTGCTGCCGGTGAGCTGTGTGACTTCAGGCAAGTCAGTGTCTCTAGGCTTCTGTTTCATCATGTAAGAGAAACGGGGTTCCACCTGTCTTGGCCTACAAGTTGCTCTGAGCTGGGCATGCCATGGCACCTAAGTAAGGACTTAGCTCCCCTAGATGACTCGAGATTCTCCGGGCTCAGCCATGGGCTTCCTGTTCCTTTACACTGTGCTGCTCTGTGAGTCCCTGTGGGCTTCCGATATGCGCATCCTGGTGCCTGTCAGCTTTGCTGGAGGGATGCAAGACTGTGCTTCTGTCCTGGCCCAGCTGTACAGGCCCCAACTAGTAACCGGATACTCATGTGTCCCCTCTCTCCTACAGCGCCGATGCCGGGCAGCCAGCCCCACCTCCCAGAGGCTCTTGTAGCCATCCGTGCTCCCCGTTTCTATCACTGCTGTAACATACTCTGACAAAACTTCCTAGCTAAACCACAGCGTGTGGGTTGTAGTTTCTGGGGTCAGACGTCTGGAACAGGTCTTGCTGCACCAAGGTCTAGGTATTGCAGGGCCTTCTTGGAGAGTCAGGGGAGAACCCCTTACCTAGTTTTCAGGGCTTGCCTGTCTTCCTCAGCTTTTGCCTCTCTCCATGTCCCAAAGCAGCAGTGGCCAGTTGGGTCTTTCTCACATCATATCTTCAAACTCTACCTCTTTTTCTTCTTCCCAGATAAAGACCCTTGTGATGTCATTGGTCCCTCATGGATAACCCAGGATCATCTCCCCGTCTGAAGATCAGCTGGTCCCCAGCACTGACTCCAATTTTAATTCCCTTTCATGATGTAATGTAATATAGTTGTAGGGTCTGAGGATCAGGATGTGGATAACCATGGGGGCATTGTCCTGCATCACTCCTGTGGTGGCCACTCTAGCAGCCTTCCTTTCCTGGCCCAGATGCTGGTGTTGGCTTCTTCTAGGTAAACAACTGGTACTTGAACCCTTGTCTCTGGTCCTCTGGAGTCCATGATATATGTGTGTGTGTGGGGGGGGGGCAGCAGGAGGGGACTAGATCCAAACCAGTACATGCAGAAAGCTTTTACAATGAAAAGAGCACAAAAGTGAATAAACCTGGCTTTAGACACTGAAAGCATTTCCATTGGCTGTGGCCCTTGGGGGTCCTGGTTGGGTAATAAGTAGTCTCCTTACCCTGTAAGGAAGTCCCCAGGAGGTGACAGCTAATCCCCTCCGTATCTTTTTCCACTCTGGGACTCCTGATCCTGCCAGGTAAAACACGTCTCTGAGCTAATGAATGCCTCATTCTCCTCATTTAGCAAATTCCAATTTTAAGTAATTGCTTGAATCAAAGTTATTAATTGGGTTCTTAATACACTTCCAAGTTGAAGCTGGTTTTGATTAGTCTCCATCACTATTAAAATTGAAATGCCATTCTCCACTCGCTGGCGATTTCCCTCCATAGTTCAGTCATCACCAGTCACAGAGCCCATTCTGCAACCCCCCACGTCCCCCAGCATTGCACCTTTCCTGTCTTCAAAGGAGCGTTTCATGATCACAGCCCTACCTTGCAATGGCCAGACACCCAGTGGACCCTCAGTAGCTTATTGAAGAATTCCCATGACTGTTTAAAAATAAAACTTAGAACATACATAATGGCGTCAACTCAGAAATAACAATTCTCAGATTTCCCATGTTAACATTTATCATAGTTGTTCCAAATTGCATAGGTATTATATGTCTACAGTGCTCCATTGCCCGTGAAAAAATTTAGAATACAGCAGATAAATCTCAGGTCTCTATCTTTGTAAATCCTAATCCCTTCCCCTCTTCCCAGCGGTATTCCTCTATAATGAGTTTGATGTATTCAACCCTGAAAAAGAAGGGAGAAGCCTTTCACACGCACTCACATATCCACAGGAAATAATGATATCCCCATGTGTGTTTTCCCTCTCATAAATGGCATTATGCTATTCACATCACTCTGCAACTTGCTTTATTTCACTCAACAATGTGATTTGTAGCTTTATGTCCAAACTGGCAATTCCAGTTCATTTTTTAAGTGCTGTGTTCTATATGAGAAAAAACATTCATCCTATTAACCACAGACGTGTAGGTCATTTCCCTGTTCTCTTTGCTGTCTGAAGCACAGCTGCAGGGGGCGTCCTTCTGTATCTCTCTTTATGTATGGGTTGCTAGGGACCCGCAGTGGGGAAACTCCCCAAACATAGCCAAGGGATGCTATTCTCGATGGAAGCCACTAATCAGAACGGCTGCACCAGCCACACCCTACCTGCAGCTTGCAAGAGTCCTGCTTTCCCGCGCCTTGTCTGCACGTGGTAGCGTCTGACTTGTGCTGCTCTGAGGATGTGATGGGCCTGCCCTGAAACCTGGTGAGTTTCTGGAAAGTTTGTCACTGTTCTTCCATCTATCTGGAAGATCACAAGGCACATACGTGAACATGTTGGTTTCTAATCTTCCACATTTCTTCTCATCTGTTTATGGTCAGGTAACCATGGACCAGGGACGCCTAACAGGGTGAGGTAGTGGGTTGGGGTACAGGAGACAGTAAGAGGAGGGCTGCGAGTGTTGAATGCTGAGGAGGAGGGTAAAGAGACTACTTATTACCCAACCAGGATCCCCACGGGCCACAACCAGTGGAAATGCTTTCAGTGTCTAAAGCCAGGTTCATTCACCTGCTTACATTTGAGGTCATAACGCCAGGAATTCAGAGCTGTGACAGCAGGAGGGGGTTGAGTGGGAGGGCTTTGGTCGGAACATGCACTGGCGTTGGAAGCTGGCTTTCACAGGACTTCAGACAGGTGCCTGGGGCATAGTGTAGGGGGCCAAGACAAGAACAGACATGGGTACAAACGACAAGGGGGAAGTCTAGACCCTATGTGCTCTCCACTGGCTGTGGCTGGAGCACAGCCCATCGGGTGGTGTGTGCAGGGATTCAGAGATAGGCGACATGCTGAGTAGATGATGGACAGGCATGACCTGTCGATCTAACCGAGCCTTCTTCACTGACGGCCGTGCCTGCCTCACTAGCACGCACAACCTGCCTCCCTCACCATGCTTCCCCATCAGAGCCTACTGGGCCTGGAGGAGCCAGGGATGGTCCAGAGGCCAGGCCCTTGGTTCCCATGCTGAGGTTTTGATATGATTCTGAAGTCTGGACCTTCTGAGGAGGAGGCATGGTGGCCCTGGTGACCATTTCAGGGAAAAGCACCAGGCAAGAGGAAAGTCTTGTGGTGGTGGTGGTGGTGGTGGGGTCTTTCCTGTGGCTCTTTTGCAGTAACCCTGGGACAGAACTGGATGAGACACGGCTGGGTTATGGGGCAGGGGCAAGTCTCCAGCTCCACCCACTTCCTGTCCCTGTCCCTGCTTAGTCTGGTTTAGCCTCAGGTTTGATTCTAGGTTGGTGAGGATGCATAGAGGAGGCAAGCTGTATGCACAGTGGTGGAGACATGTTTCCTTAACTCCAGAGGTGGGTGAGCACTTGGAGAGTGGACGCGGGCCCAGAAGGCAGACAACAGGGGGAGGGGGCTGAGGAAATGCACATGCAACACAGTGGCGGTGCAAGAGGCTTGGTGTACTGAGAGAATCATGACCAGAAATGAGCCCTGCCGCAGAGAGGTGAGCGCTGGGGAAGTGGCCAACATTACAGACAATTAAGACATGGGTTAGCTGCCATAATGAATTTGGTCTTGATTCTGAAAGCAATAGAAAACTCCTGAAAGTCATTAAGTAAGGAAGATGTGATTAGATTAGCAGTCTCAATAGATCACCCTGGAGATTGGAGACTGGAGACAGAGGGAATTGTATACTGAAGATGATTTCTTGGCACTTAATTTTTTGCCCAGGGGTTTTCTCTACATTATTTTAATTTTTCAAACTGTCCTAAGAGAAAGATGCATTCGCCAGCTATTGCCACTGTAGTGCTGCATAAGAAGCAGCCACACCAACTGAGGCCCTCAGGATGGTGAGTATTTGGAGCTACAAACTGTGTCTCCCTGGGGCAGCTCTGCTGCTGAGGTCTCTACATCCCTGCCTTGTCCTGGGCCCGGGGCTGGAGGTACAGCGGCTATCCCTGGATATGCTGCTTGGGGCACTCTTAGCAGCATCAAATGGCAAGCTCGCCTGGGGAGCACACTTCCCATCTCTGTTGTTTTTCTCATGTCCACTAATTTCCCCTTGGGGCCAGCCAGTCACTGCCCATGGTGAGACCACGGTGATCATGGGAGAGGTGCGATGAGCTGAGCTTTGCTGCTTGTAGGACTCCTCATGACTTTTCTCTTTCTAACTGATGTTGTTTAGAGCCCTACCTTGGCAACTGGGCCATTCCCTAGCCAGAGGCCTCTCCTCTCCTCTCCCATCCCTGCCAGGGAGGAACACTTTCTTCTGTGGGATGATCTCCTTGTCCTGTCTGAGGAGTATGAGGACCCGCCTGGGTTCGAAGGATCTTGTGCTGCACTAGGTAATGAAACTACCTCAGATCTGTGTGTCATATGCCCGGCTCCCCTTGCTGTCTAGGACTGTGAGGCCCTAGACTCTGTCCCCACCTGGACGTGTCCCCTTGGGGATGGTTTCCACCCTGGTTGTTGGGACTGTGGAAGCTACTGTGGGATCTTGAAGAAGCAAGGTGCTGAGACCACGTCCTGTGTGAAGCCAGTTCCCACTCTAGTTTTTCCCCAAAAGCCACCCTGAGTCAATCTGTCAAGAGGGGATTGTCTTTTTTTTCTACTCAGGATGGTGGAAGATTTTGAAAAAAAACAAACAAACCCTCTTTTTACTTTTTTTGTTTGTTTTTGGTTTTCGAGGTAGGGTCTCACACTAGCCAGGCTGGAATTCGCTATGTAGTTTCAGGGTAGCCTCGAACTCACAGCAATCCTTCTACCTCAGCCTCCTGAGTGCTGGGATTAAAGACGTGTGCCACCACACCCGGCCAAACCCACTTTTTAAAAATATTATTTATTTTTTATTTACAACTGCCATTGCCAAGGCTGAACAGCTCATTTTATAGATGCCTGCCTCTGAGATATTATGTACCTAGTTAAAAAACAATCACATAACACTGGCTGGGTGCAGCCCTGGCTCTGTCACTTACAAATCTTAGAGGGACAAGCTTGGAGGCCCTGGCATACCTGTGATGCAGGCAAGAGCACGATCCTGAATGGTCTGTTTTAAGAGGAACCCTGCTGTGGATCTGGGGAAGTGCCTGTCACTTTCAGTGATGGGATCAGGGGTGAGTCTGGGGACCCCTAGCTTAGCAGCTGAAGAGGTGGTGGGGTAGGAATGACCTGTCTCTCGTCCCCCATTCTGTAAGCCTGTAACACTGTCCCCATTCTCTGGGTGGTGTCAGAGGCCATTTTAATTTACAGTTTTGTTTTCTAAAGATACCACAGAGCCCTTCTGAAGAAGAAGAGTTTTTTTTTGTTTAACACGAGTCTGGGGAAATGGCTCTTGTTTATTAAAACATACCGACACAACTAAACCAGCCTAGCTCTGTATTACCAGAATCAGCCTGAGGCCAGGGTGAGGCAAGGAGATGTGATTTTTTTTATTAAAGGAAACAGGATTTCCACCTGCTTCTTGGCTGTAGGAGGAGCAAGTGCTCTGAAGAATGATCGAGTTCTAAGGGACGGGAGCGCTGTCAGGGAGGAAGGGATGGGACGTGGGATGGAGCGCAGCCTCATGCAGCCCTCCGGTCCTAACACTCCCATGGACCCTTTGTCCAAGTTCCCACCAGCTGCTGTACTCTGCCTGGCACCAAACAGATGAACAAAGAACCTTGTCCAGTGTCCTATTAACCTTCTCTGGTGGCTACAAAGAACCTGCTTTCCTAAGAGCCTGGGCTTTCTCCTGTCACTGGCTTCTTCGGTCCATCTGTGTGCATGCTGGCATGTTTGTGGCTGGCCCTTGGTTGCTCTGGTTCTCTGGCCCCACTTGATGGAAGTTTGTCTGGCTGAACAGCGCCTCTCTCTGTCCTTTCATGCCACTCTTCTTTGTTTTCTGGCATCTAGTCCACTTTGTCCTCAGATTGTAATTTTCTTGGGAATCACTCAGGGATGTGGTGGTTGTGTTCAACGTGTTCTCCTAACGCTCCCCCAGCTGCATGCCTTGCAGGATCCTGTTCCATGGAAGGCTCTGAGGCATGTGACGAGCAGAAATTAGTAGAGTGCCTTTCCCCTGCATGGTGTTTGAATTCCTCATTCAGGCCCCTGTCCTGGTTCTCTGGCCTCACCCTACCCAGAGCTTAGTGCTCTTCTGTGGGGACACTCTTGAGAAGGCAGATACAGCATGTCTGATGCCACATACGACCAGGGCTCTTTCCACCCTCATTTCTCTTTTCTATCAGTTGGAAATGGACTTCAGTCCTGAGAGGCTGGAAGCTGAACACCTCACCTGGAAGGTGGGCTCAGGCCAGGCCAGTTCTAAGAACGAGGGGCTGGTGCTGAATCTCCAGAGGGAGAGCAGGAGACTGTGCCTTTGGAAGCAGGCAGATAGCTGTTTTAGAAATGCTATAACAAGATTCTTGTCCCAATAGTAGATATAGACTTATAATGTGCAATAGGGGGCATATGTGCTTTTAATACAGAATCTGCTCATTCTATTTTGTTTGATGTTTATTTTTTTATTTTAGAGAGTGCAAGAGTGACACACACACACACACACACACACACACACACACACACACACAGAATTAGCATGCCAGGGCTTCAGCCACTGCAATCGAACTCCAGATATTTGTGCCCCTTACTGCATATGTGTGACCTTGTGCTTGTGTCACCTTTGTGTGTTTGGCTTACATGGGATCTGGAGAGAGGTTGAATATGGGCCCTTAGGCTTTGCAGGCAAATTCCTTGACTGCCAAGCCACCTCTCCAGCCCAAGAATCTGTTCATTCTAACTGAAGATGCATAACCCACAAACTTCTCTCTAGGGATGGGAAGCTCTAATGCATTCTCACCCATCAGCTCCCATAAACTGTCTATTCTATAGAGGGTCCCTAATCTCAGGCAGGAGGGACAATGACATGAGACAAGAGGAACAGACACATACAAAAGATAAACAGCAAGACAGAGTTTGGTGCAAGAAAACAGTAATTCACCTGATGCCCCCATATCTGAGCCCCAGCTCTCAGTCTGGAGACCTACTCCTCTATGGCAGATTCTGGTCCTTAGCACATGGTTGAGGGTTGCTAATGAATCTATTGAGCCTTTGCCCATTCTCATCGCTGCCTTCCAGACTGCTGGATGTGCTACCTCGCTTTGTACCCAGGAAAAGTGGAACATGGTTTCCATCGGGCTGTGTCAGCCAGGTAGGGTGCCTGAGTGTCCCTCTTTCATGTATCCTTGCTCCCTTAGTCTATGATTCTCTCCTGTTTCACAGTCTTGTTTCTAGATGCTCCTTGGCACAGTGGGAACCTCCCGCCCCCTCCCCCACCATGCAGAACCCAGGGTAGTATTTTCCATATTCCTAAGTTCCAGGAGAGCAAGCAGCCCCTTTGATGAAGTGAGACACAGGTTCCATGGCCATTTCAGAAACACACCGTGTTTGTATGTGTGTTTGTACACTCCTCAGCTTATCTGCGAATGCTTTTATCTGTATTTATTTATTTTAGTGAGACAGAGAGAGACAGAGATAGATAGACAAGCTAGATAGAACTAGCATGCCAGGGCCTCCGCTGCTACAACTGAACTCCAGATGCTTGTGCCACCTAGTGGGCATGGCAACCTTGTGCTTGCCTCACCTTTGTGTGTCTGGCTAATGTGGGATCTGGAGAGTTGAACATGAGTCCTTAGGCTTTGTAGGCAAGCACCTTAGCCACTAAGCCATCTCTCCAGCCCGATTTTCCTTCCTTCCTTCCTTGCTGTTTTGGTTTTGTGAGGTAGGGTTTCACTTTAGTCCAGGCTCACTATGAAGCCTTAGGCTGACCTTTAACTCTCAGCGATCCTCCTACCTCTGCCTCCCAAGTGCTGGGATTAAAGGCATGTGCCACCATGCCCAGCTCTATTTTTCTTTAATGAGACAAGGTCTCATGTAGTCCAGGCTGGCCTTAAAGTCCCTATGTAGCTGAAGATGACCTGAAACTCCAGAACCTTCTGCCTTCACCTGAAGAACACTGGGATTATAGGCATGCAACGCCAAGCCAAGTTCATGTGCTGCTGGTACCAAACATATAGGTGGTAGAATTCACTGACTTCTGTCATTAGGGAAATACCCTAAAATTCTTCATTTAATCTGAGAAAATATACACTCTTGGCTATCCATGGGAATAGGGCAATGCATTTTCAATGTCTGGACAGATTTGGTTACTTGCAAAATGAAAACAGATATTACACCAGCCCCAGCCTAACTCTCAAAGCTAACAGCAATAATTCCAATTGCTCCTTTCAAGAAAGCAGGTGCTGGGCTGGAGAGATGGCTTAGTGGTTAAGCGCTTGCCTGTGAAGCCTAAGGACCCCGGTTCGAGGCTCGGTTCCCCAGGTCCCACGTTAGCCAGATGCACAAGGGGGCGCACGCGTCTGGAGTTCGTTTGCAGAGGCTGGAGGCCCTGGTGCGCCCATTCTCTCTCTCTCCCTCTATCTGTCTTTCTCTCTGTGTCTGTCGCTCTCAAATAAATAAATAAATAAAATTAAAAAAAAAGAAAGCAGGTGACATCCTCATGTTTATATACAAGGAAACTGAGGCTCAAGGAGGTTAAAGGACTTGGATCTGAGCTTGTTTAAATGACATAAAATGTATGATACTTGTCTTTCTGATTGTGGCTTATTTTTCTGAATATTGATGGTCTCCAGTTCCATCCTTTCTCCTGCAAATGACATAATTTCATCTTTCCTTATGACTGAATAAAACTCCACATGTGTCTGTGCGTGCACAGTTATCAGTGAGAGGAGTTTTACCATCTTAACACTATTTAATCTTGAACATGAGATGTTGCACGTTGCTCTCTTGTGCTTTTTGTTTCAACCTGAAATATATCCTGCAGCTTCCCTTAGTGGTTTCTCTAGTGGTAACAAACTGCCTCAGTTTTTGTTTTATCTTAGAACGTCTTCCCCCACCCCCCTCAGGTTTGAAGAATAACTTTGTCAGATTGAATAGTTTTGGGTAACAGTTCTTTTTCTTTAAGCACTTGAGTGTATCATCACACTACCTTATGTTATGCAAGGTTACTGCTGAGAAATCTACTGGTCGTCTTATAGAAGCTTCTTTCTAGGTGAGGAGTCCCTTTTTTCTTGTTGCTTTTGAGATCCTGTTTATCTTGGCTCCTGACAGTTTGATTAGAACATGTTTGGATGCAGGTTTTCTAGCAGTACATAGAGTGTGGAATTGTATGGTCCTTTCCTTCCTCGTATTTGGGAACTTTTTGCCGTTATTTCTTCAAATAAAGTCCCAGTCTCTTTCTCCTCGAACTTCCACAGCTTCCATAGTGCATGTGTTGGCATTATGGAGCCTGGTGGAGCTTGGTAAATTCCATGGACTCTCTTTACCTTTCTTTATAAGCTTTTCTTTTTCTTTTTTTTTCATTCTCTGAGTGATTTGAAATGCCCTCTTCAGATTAGCTGATTCTGTCTGGTCAAACCTGCTATGGAATAATATTAGTGCATTCTTTTCAATTGAGCTACTGTATTTTTTTTTTTTTTCAGGTAGAGAATTTCTGTTTGAGTCTATCCTTGAGTTCATTTTGGTGGATAGTCTAGTTTTGCTCATGCGTCATTGTTCTGATTTCATTTAGTTGTCTACCTGTTTTCTTTCAGCTCTTTGAGCATCTCTAACATGGTTATTTAGACTTCTTTGTCAGGAAGGTCAGCCATCTGTACTGCGTTGGGGTTGGTTTCTGGAATTTTATTTTGTTCATTTGATTAATCTGTGCTTTTCTCTGTATCTGAATGTCTTGTGAACTTGTTGTGATCTGAGCATCTGAGGAAGCAACCTCATCTCTTGATCTTTAGCGACTGGCTTTGTGCCAATGACAGCTTTTACCAACTAGCCCAGCTATAGCCTCTGGAGCTTCTCCTGGTGTAAGTTTTCTCTGGGCTCTGGCATAGAGGTTTCACTCTTTCAGATTCCTTAAGCAGGTAGCCCGGTCCCTGTTGGGCAATGCCTCGCTTTCTTTCCCTGCCATCTCTGTGTGGGACTGTGGTCTTTGCAGTTCTTGGGTTTCATGGGGCTTGCCTCTTTGCCATTACCTTCACATTGCTGGGGCAAAATACCCACCAGAAGCAGCTCTTGGGAGAAATGGATTGATTTTGGCTTACAGACCCAAGGAGAAACTCCATGATGGCAAGGGAAAGGTGTGGCACGAGCAGAGGCTTGACATTACCTCTGCCACAGCAGGTGGAAACAGCAGCAAGAAAGTGGACTGAACACTGGCAAGCTAGGACCATCAAGGTCCGCCTCCAGCAGGACACCTCCTCTGGAAAGGCTCTAGCTCCCAAACTGCCATCAGCTGGGGATCAAACATTCAAAACCAGCATATTCCACCCCAGCCCCCATAAGCTGATGACCATCCAAGATGCTTAAAATGCAATGCATTCAGCCCAACTTTAAAAGTCCCCATAGTTTTAATAAATTCTGATATTGTTTAAACACCCCCACGGTCCAAGGTCTCTTAACTGTTAGCTTATCAAGCCCACCTGCCCCAGCTTCCTCATTTGCGTGTCTAATGACTTTCTAACTTCCCTTGGTTTTTGCTCTGGAAGTCTTAGGGGCTCCTGAGCCTGGAAGAACACCACCAAGGAAAGAGAAAAATGTGCCACCTGGCCACAGGGCACATTTAAACACGTCAGGTGAGAATCTTTTTTCTCAGGACCTTTACTTCCACCTATGGGAAAATTATACTATATTGGTTTTGTTCGCATGAGTTTCATTACTGCCACCTGCTGGAATCCAAGAGCAATATACACCTCTGATTATGATGTATAGATGCTCCTGTAGGTGGGGCAGGCTTAAATCTGGAATATCCTGAAGTTCTTTGCTATGGGGTTTGTCCCATCTGGTCCTGCCCAGGGTGGATTCCTGGGGCCTCGAGGAAACCTTGTTGAATGTAAAGCACTGGAGGAGGGAAGACCCAGCATCCTACAAACTCCACTGGCCTGCTGCCTCATGTACCTTCTGAGACCACAGCTCTGCAACCTGTCCAGCTCATACCAGCCATGGTGACTTGGTGGCTGGACTGAGTTTGCGGTATCCAAAGCTATTGTCTAGATTGTTGCTGGGGAAGGACTTGACCACTGGATCTAATTGACAGAAGACCTTTGGGTGTCTTTTGTTAGACTGTTAGTCCTTCTCTTTTGGAGGTCAGCCTTACAATGATCATTCAGTCTGTAAATTAGTACTTCACAGTCTCAACATGTGAGCACTAAGACCCTACCTTGTACCGGCACTCTGCTGGGAGCTGGGGGTCGATGGTGAGAGAGCAGGTGGACAAGCACCTGGAATGTGGCAGACACCTCGGCACGTCACTCATCACATCCCTCCACTGGATGACTTCAGCCCAGCTGTGCAGCTGGTGGCCAGTTCCCAATTTTCTCTCCCAGCATCCATTCAAGTGCGTACCCGGAACCTGCTGGTTCTCTGCCTTGAGCCCTTCTCTGTTGTGAGTTCCTCTCACCCATGTAAGTGTGCTCCCATGGGACCCGTGTTAATAAAATGCACCTAGTATTTATTTTAGTATGATAGAGTGTGGTGGTTAAGTTTTGCTTGTCAACTTGACTGGACTTATAATCACCATGAAAACAAATCTTTTGGCATGTCTGTGAGGGACTTTCTAGATTAGATAAGCTGAAATGGGAGGACCCACCTTAACTGTGGGCAGCACCACCCCACAGGCTGGGTTCCTGTGCTGCATAAAGGAGAGCGCTCGCTGAGTACTTAGCACTTATCACGCTTTCTCCTTCCTCTCTGCGGCTGTTACAATGTCACTCTGGCTTTCTGCTCCTGCCACACTTTCCCATCGTGACGGACATCCCCGCCAAAGGGTGAGCTGAAAATAAACATTTTTTTCTTCCTTAAGCTGCTGCTTCTGGTTGAGTATTTTGTCCCAGCAACAAGAAAGGAAGTGATACATGTGTTGAGATGCCCAGACATGGAATTGATGGTTGCATTGGAGGAAATTTATGCTCACAGATCCCTAACACAGGGTGCATGGCGCACTGTACGTCAGGATTGGCCTGGAGGCTGAAGGTAATGATGGCAAGGCATGTACAATAGCCTTTGTGGGGGACGTCACAGAAGGGATGGGAGAGGCAGGTAGGTACAAGAAGTTAGCTTAGAAGTGGTTTGAGACAGGCATGGTGGTGCACGCCTTTAGTCCCAGCACCAAGGTTAGGAGGATGGCTGTGAGTTTGAGGCCGCCCTGAGACTACATAGTAAATTCCAGGTCAGCTTGGGCTACAGTGAGACCCTACCTTGAAAAAAAAATCAAACACCTGGAAGCAAACAAAATGCTTAAGAATAGAGAATTTGAAGGTTGGAAAGATTGGTTCAGCTAGAGTGGCACCCTACCTCGAAAAACCAAAAATAAAAGAGAAAGTGGTTTGAGTAATTTTGGTGCAATCTGGGCTATGGAAGGCATCATCTAGTTGCCTGCTAACTGACCCTGGGCAATTTAGGGTGGGGGAACATATTGCTTGCTGTGAGAGAGATGGATAAAGTAGATAGGTGGCATGTGGCTATGGGTTGACTGGTTTGGGTATTTGAGTACTGGTTTGAGTTGTCTAGGTGGGAGGGTCTTCCTTAAAGCTAGAAACTGGTCAACTCTGGGAAGGCAGTGTCTCTAGAGCCTAGGCGTCAAATGCTAGAACATGGAATACAGAAAATAGGAACAATAGTCAACACAGGAGGGCATCCTTTAGTCAGTGCGATCTGGTTGCTGGGAGATGAGTGCTCCAGGTTCCTTTCATTTAGGGGTCCAGTTTCAAGACTGCTTCAGTGGACATCTCATTGCTGGGACAAAACACCCAATCAGAAACAGCTGATGGGAGGAAAGGGTTTATTTCAGGCTTACAGTTTCAAGGGGAAGCTTCATCAGAGTGGGGAAAGCATGGCAGAGCGAGAAGCTGGATCACACCTCTGAGTGGAAGCAGCCTAAGTACTGGGCTTGGAGCTGGGCTAAGAAACCTCAAGGTCCACCTCCAGCAAGGTTCCACCTCCCAAAGGCTCTGCCAGCTGGGGACTGAGTATGAGGCTTTCCCACAGACACTTGAGGCGACGGGAGATGCTTTGCATTCAGAACACCACAAGACCCCTGCTCAAAACACCACAAGAGCCCTGCTCTCATTGCTACTTGGAGGCCCCAGGAAGACCATGACTCATTCCCTGCAGTATCCACCACACACCTTCGCTGAGCTTGTACTTGGCTGACTCATTCGCTTCCTGCCCTCACCCCTGCTGCCTCGGAGCTTTACACTAGATTCCGCCAAGAATGCATTAGGAAAGCGTCCTTGAGAAAGTCACATTTGTTTTTCCTGAAGCTGAAGGTTGAGGGACACAGAAGAAATCTCTCGGAGGCTAGGAGGAGAAACATGGCCTCTTCTTGGAAGGCTATGATGCCCCTCCCCCCACCTACGCCTCTGTTTTTGCCAGTTCCATAGTATTTCTGTCCCCTGTACTCCAAAGAAACAAGATTCTAGCATGTTTTAAACCAAGGTCTAGCTCTAGCCGTTTATCACAGAGGGGGTGAGTATGTTTAGTGTGTATACGCATTTTCCCTCAGTTCTACAATGTGTGGGGGGAATTGGTGGGTGTGTGCCCTTATGGAACAAGGTAATGCATCTTAAGAATCTGATGTTTGGTGTCCTCCTCAAGGGAGTGGTGACACAGCAGCAAAGTCAGGCTGGTGTGTGGGTAAATGCTCCTCTCCCTTGTCCCCTCCCTGTCAAGATTTCCTGCAGATGCACCCATTTCATGGGGTTATGAGTTGGCCACAAAGGGGACTCTTGGCCCGGTTTCCTACACCACACATCCAGGAAAAACATCCTGAATCCTGAGCAGCTCACCATGGTGAGCCCATCCCGGAGCCCTGGCTTCATGGCCTGACCCCCATGCCAGGGCCTATGTAGGAGCGAGACTCCTACTGGCTTCCTGCCTCCTCAGACAAGATGGGGCCCCCCTTCACATTATCACATCCTCTTAGAAGTGAATTTTTTTCTTTACCCTCCATTCCTTTTACACCCTTTTCTCTTTCAGATCAGGGCTACAGGGGTTAAAATCTTTCACGGGTGCTTATGCAAGCAACTCTAACTTAACTCAGTTGAGAAAATAAAAGGCATGGAAGTAGGAAGGGGATTAATTGGGAAGAAGAAAGGTTTTAGTGGGGGGGGGGAGAAGAGGATGAGAGGTTAATGGGGAGGGGGATAACATCAAAGTCTATCGTATACACGTATGCAAGTGTTAAAAATAATTTAAAAGTCTTGGCTTCCCTTCTACCTGTGTTTTGTGGCGATGTGCAATTCCTTCTCTGTGCTTCAGTTGCCTCATCCGTATGACGATAGTGCCAGGCCTGACCCAGGCTCGCTTCTGGGAATTGGCCCAGGGGGAGGAAGGCTGCTAAAAGGGTGAGGGTGGGAATGTCTTGCTCTTCAGAACACACACTAGGCACAGAAAAGGGAGTTTTCAGACATGCGCTTGCTGCTTGAGCTTAGGAGAGAGGTCTCTTTAGTATTTGGGATTCCACATCTGGCAGTCACTGTGGTCAAGTACCATTTCAGAACGGAGGCATGCATCCTTTTTGGGAAGGGTGATAACAGTGGACACCCAACTGTCCCCGTTTAAGTGCATAGAGGGGCACCTTGTTTGTTCAAGGCCTAATGTCAAGTGGCTCGCCCTTTCAGGGCGCCAGGGGTGGACCGGGCAGTCCTCTGGTGCCAGGGCTATCCACCGCGCACGCCCCCCCCCACCCCCGCCATGCCCTGAGCGTCCTGAGCTGCGCAGACAGACAGGCGGTCGCCGCGCGCGGAGGCCAGTCGCCGCCAGGGGCCGCTGTGGGCACGCAGCCGCGGCCGCCCCGCCTGGGCTCTGTGCGGGATGCCCAGCCCTGCCCTGCCCTGGCCGCGCCGGACTCCTGCCGAATGTGGGGACCGTACTGAGAAATCTGAGCGTCTGGGAAGCGGCATCCCGGTGGCGCCCTGGTGGTCACCCCTCAGTCTGGGACCTCTCCTCTGGTTTCTATACTCAGGGGCACTGGGCCCAGGAACTTGGTGCCCAACTCAGATAGCCAGAAGTCTTTCTGGTGCGCCAGCTATTGCCCGTCTCTTCCCCTCCATTCCTCCTTCCCTCCCTCCCCTCCTTCCACCCCTTCACCAGCTCTGACTTCAGCCTCTCCCTCACTTCCTCTCTCCATCTTTTCCTCCCTGCCTTCTTCACTTGGCTGCCAGACTGTTACATGCTCCTCTCTCCCCTCCCTCCTTTCTCGCTTCCTCTCACCTCTCTCCCCTCCTTCCTGCCTTCCCTCTTTTCTTCCTTCCCTTCCTCCCTCCTCTCCTTAGCTGCTGGCCAGCTGAGAACTCACTTTGATTCTAGTCTCTCCAGACAAGACCCATGATCTGGAGCCCTCTGCCCCCCCCCCGAACCCAACTGGACCCTTTTGACCCGCATCAGGATTGTGGCGGGTGGAGGGGGGAAGGGGAGGGTGTTTAAGCGCACATACTCACCCAGCTCAAGCTGCCAGGGCAAGGTGGGGCTCTCCCTGAATGCCCGTTTTCACGTCACTCTGGGTGAGGTTGACCTTTCCGAGGTCCGGGAGGGCGAGCCTCCGAACTGAGGGTAAAAATGTGGCTGGGGTGTCAGGCTGGCCATTTGTCACCGGTGGGAGCCCAGCAGCTGAGTCCTTGGACCCTGGAGAGAAGGCTGGGAGGCTTAGAGAAGCGGGGAGGTGGAGATCGGAAAGGGGTGGGAGGCAGTTTTCAGGGACACGGGCGGGGCGGGGGACGTCTTGGGTGTGCTGGTGTTTGCTCTTTTAGACTCCATAAGGAACCTGAGCGGCAAGAGGGGCTCCCCAGTAGGAACTAGGCCGATGTATTGCCAGGTTCTGCCTGGGGGAGGCACTGGTGAGCTACATAAAGTTTTTAGGGTCTTCCTAGGAGGAGAGGGTTTCCAATCTGAGAGTCCTGTAAACGGGAAAGACCCTGCGGCCAGGGACTCTCCTGGCAGAGGACTGGGCACGAAGCAGGGCGGTCTTTGGTATGCTGGCCTTCCTTCACCACCACCCTAGCCTCCTCTCCCAGCCTTCCTGCTAGCACTGTGTTTCCACAGAGCTGACAAGGTAATGAAAAGAATTTAAACATTATGAACAGGGGACCTACAAACTCATATTTTTAAAGGCAGATATGAAAACTATAAAGGGCATAAACGTGTGAATTTCCCCCATCTCCGACCTTGGCTCTCAGTTCTTATCCCGGAGGCAACAATTAGTATCAGCTTCCTGCACAGTTTCCCAGATACTCTAAAACTACAAACACATACGTCCACATGTCTCTCTTTAAAAATATAACACATTATACAGGCTGATCTACACCTTGCCTTAACTTAAAATACGTTTTAAAAATATATCTTCGAGATAGTTCAGTATCCCTATCTGAGTTTACTTTGTGTCTGGCTGAGTAGTTAAGGCCATTCCCTGACTCTGGGGACACGAGTCCCTTCCCCTACTGACTAGTGACTGTAGTCAAATGACTTATCCATTTTGTGCCTCAGTAGTTCATTTAAAAATTAATGATAATGATAACCGATGGTAATAGTACTTATTTCACGATGCTGTTGTGAGAATTCGAGCACACACAGGAAACAGCTGAGGGCCTCGTGTGCAGTCAGAGCTCAGTGGGTGTTCCACAGTAGGAGCACCACCGTTTCATCTGGCCATGCTCTGCTCTGTCGTGGGCCATGGCGCAGGTCCTGGGAACCCTCTTCCTAAGCCTGGCCTTGACACGTGACAGTTGTGTGTCCTTGAACATAATTTTTCAGCTTCTCTCATCCTCCCCGTCCTACTTGTAAACCAGCATTGTAATCACTTGCGAGATTGTTGGGTGTCAGGTGAGATGGTGGGCATGAAGGCGTTGAGAGTGGGCCTGCCCTGTGACAGTGATGACAATCATGTATGAAACAGAAGCAGTAGCTGTCCTCTGAGGTTGTAGCACGAGCCAAGTGTGCAGTGCATGTGGCCCCTTGTGGGCACCCGGTAGCCTGTGAACTCTGCCTTCCAGCTTCCTCAAGCCCTCCCGTGGTGCTGTTCTCACGTTCCGTGCTCCTCTTTGATGTAACAACCATATTATCCCGGTTTTATTTTTTCCGTTTTTGGTTTTCTGAGGTAGGGTCTCACTCTTGCCTAGGCTGACCTGGAAATTACTATGTAGTTTCAGGGTGGCCTTGAATTCATGGTGCTCCTCCTACCTCTGCCTTCCAAGTGCTAGTCTGGCTTTTATCCTAATTTAATTTTTTTTTTTAGAGACAGTGAGGGAGGGAGGGAGAGAGAGAGAGAGAGAGAGAGAGAGAGAGAGAGAGAGAGAGAGAGGGAGGGAGGGGGAGGGAGGGAGAGAGAGGGAGAGGGAGGGAGAATTGGTGTGCCAGGACCTCAGCCACTATAATCAAACGCCAGACACTTGCGCCACCTACTGGGCATGTGCCACCTTATGCTAGCCTCACCTCTGTGCGTCTGGCTTATGTAGGATCTGGAGACTTGAACATGGGTCCTTAGGTTTCACAGGCAAGTGCCTTAACAGCTAAACCGTCTCTCCAGCCCTTATCCTGATTTCATAGCAAAAGAAACCAAGGCTTAGGAATGTGAAGTAAATTGCATAAGGTTACACAGCCGATTGAAGTCCAGTTTAGGGTATGTCTGATTTCAGGCTTGAGGGTGTGGCTGGGCACTCATGTGGCGCACAGGCTCTTGGGTTCTCCTTTCCTTCCTCCTTCCTCTCTTTTTCTTCCCTCTTTCTCCTTCTCTTCCACCGCTTCCCTGCCTCCTTTTTCTTCTCTTCTTTTCTCTGCCTTTAAGGCTCCTTCCTCGTGTTCCCACCTCCCTTTCTCTGACCCTGTGCGTATGTGGCACATAGGGCTGATGTGAGCATGAGCCCTGGGAACGCAAGAACGGGAGAAGCCCAGGACAGACCAGAGCTGTGGGGCAGCAAGTGTCATTTCACGGCTCCTGCATGGGGGTGCCTGTGTGAGATGGGGGTGCCTGTGGGTAGGGGGTGTTGATGTCCCAAGCCCTCTTGGTGAGGACCCCACCTGTATGCAGTGGGAGCAGGCTTCAGTGCTGAGCACCCCCTCCAGATGTGGCTGACCAGCCACTTGCCCCACAGGACTTGCGCACCTAGGGCCACAGTGAAACTTCACAAGACTCATTCATTTTGCTTCTATTGCCTCTTGAATAGTCTGAGCTATAGGGCTTGTCTGGAAAAGGGCTGATGACATCTGTGGAATAGAACCCACTGCGTTTGGGTGTGGTTTGTCTCCTGAAGGTTCATAACTTAGAAGCTTGTCCTCATTGTGGTGATGTGAGAGGTGACTGAGCCTTTGAGAGGTGAGGCCTAGTGAGAGTACCATAGGTCACTGGGAGAACATCCCTTGGTGGGATTAAGGAAACTCTATGAGACCCCTGAGCTGTCTCCAGAGCAGTTGTGATAAGAGCAGGTGTTATAAGTCTAACCCCTGAGCCATTTTCTCTTGGTGTGTGTGTGTGTGTGTGTGTGTGTGTGTGTGTGCAGTTGGGTGGGCACACATGCATGTGTACATGGATGTATGGCATATGTGTAGAGGTCAAGGACAGCTTTTGGCTTTTCATTCTCAGGAATGCTACTCACTGCGTTTGAGGCAGGGTCTGTCCTGAAGCCCATCAGTTAGAATAGACTGCCTCTACAGTGTGCACCATTGGCATTTTTATGTGGGTACTGGGGATCTGAACTGCGGTCCTCATATTTGTGAGGCAAGCAGTTTGCTGGCTGAGCTTTCTGCCCAGTCCCTGCCCTCTCCCTAACCCAGTCACTATCCGCCTCCTATTTGGAGATGTGACTACTCCCTTCCTGCTCTTGCTAGTGTGACGCTATCTGCCATGAGTTTCTCATCCGAGCCTGTCTCAAGAATTGTGTTATAGTCACAGGAAATAGACTATCACAGGGTTCCAATAGGAGAAGACACGTAGACACTAATGAGGCTTGAGCCCAGCCATCTGTAGAGAGCAGGATATAGCAGTAGAATGATGATCTGCAACCCAGATCCTCTGCCTGTTCAAACCCAAAGCCTACATGGGGGGTACTTTCACTCTCCTACAGTCCAGGAAAACCAGGGCCCTGAGCTGAGTGAAGTCTCCTACAAGGATCAGACCCAAAATGTGTCTGTGACAGCAGTAAGCGGGTATGAGCAATGAACGGGCTTAGCAGAGCCTAGACCAGATTCTACTCCCAATCTTTCTGGAGCTTTATGGCTCTGGTTGCTAGGCTTTCCAGCCCTGGCTGCCAACATCCTTCCTGGCTGGCTCACCACACGCACATCTGGATACGATTGTCTGCAGCTGCTAGGGAAGGACACTGGCTGCAGTCAGGGCTGGAGGCCTGGGCTGTGGAGACCTCACCAGGGCCCTGTTTGCTCTGCTACCCAGACGCCCACTCAAAGCTGGGCAGGGGGGCAGAGCAGAGGAAAAGAAAGGGAGGCATGTAGGCATATGGTATTGGGCTGGTTCAAGCATATCTTTTCCTTATGAAGCCTCTTCTGCCTTTCCCTAGCAAATCAGAAAATCCAAAGGGGAAGCTGGTGTTACTCTAGTCGCTATACCACGTCTAAATCAAGCAGGGCTGCCGAACACACATGCTTTTGCTTCTAGACTCATCAAAGGAACTTCCCGCCTGTACAAGGTCCTATAAATACACTCTTCCACTGCTCATGTTCCACACTCTCCTCTGATTTTTTTTTTTTTTTTAATGACTTCAATATTACCAGCAGTTCGCCTTCTTCTTCTGGCCTCATGCAGTCATGGGCCTCATTCCAAAGCTCCAAACACCCACATTTGTGAGGGCCGGTAGGATGAGGAGGGCATTGTTAGTTGAAATTAATTGTTCTATGGCACAGAGGGTGACAAAACTTGCCCAGGGAGGAGTAGAGACCTGCTTTAAGTCACACAGCCAAGATTCACCTTGAAGTGGCATATTGCAGGGGGTTTGAGACTTGCTGCTGTGAAGACTTGTCCAGCAAACTGTTTATACTCCCAGCAGTACAGCTGGAGATATGTCTTACGTGCGATGGAACCATGTCAAGCAGAATGGTTTAGAATGGAAGGCACTTGGTGGGGCTGGCAGAGAGCAGGCCTGTCCTAACTCCCAGGGCTGGGGTTCCCAACTCACTGATTTGGGTCCAATTCAGTTGGACACTCAGATTCTGATTTGGAAATAATAATTTTAATTATTAATGACACCAATATTTGTTATTTCAAAATTTTTTTGAGACAGAGAGAGGGTGTGTGTGTGTGTGTGTGTGTGTGTGTGTGTGTGTGCATGTGGAGGCCAGAGAATCATGTTGGGTGTCTTCCTCAGTTTTAAGGCATGGCTTTTCACTGAACTCAGGCAGCCAGCAAGCCCTACGCATCCTCTCGTCCCTGCGACCCCAGCATAGGGATTACAGGCATACGGAGTGCTGCTGTTACCATCACATGGCTGGACAATAATCTAACCAGAGCAGCTTATTGGAGGAAAGGGTTTATTTCAGGCTACAGATTGCAGGGAAGCTCCATCAGTGGCAGAAGAAGCTGGCTCACTTCCATAGATGCCTAGCAGAGAGACACCACCACATGGCCAGCAAACACAGCGAGAGCTCCAGCTTCTGTGAACACACCTTAGGGCTTCAAGATCCACCCCCCAGTGGCGCCTCCTCCAGCAGGGCCTTGCCTGCTGGAGACTCAAGTTGAAAGCCTAATCAAAAATGCCGCAGGCTACGGGGGACATGCATTCACATTGTAACTACCACCTTGGGGATCAGAACTCAAGTCCCCAGGCTTGTGCATCAAGCACTTTACTCACTGAGTCCTCTCCCCAGCCCATCCACTGCTGTGATTTAATGAGTGTTAACTGTGTGCACCTCTGTGTCTCGTTCCATATGATTTTTTGCTTTCAGGCAGGCACTGTGGGTTCCAGCCTGCAGCTGAGGAAACTGAGGCACAGGCAGGTTACATGCCTTGGCCTTGTCACAGACATGGAGCCAGGCTCAGACCCGGGCCGTTTGGGCGCTTCTCGCCTGCTGCCATTCTCTTTGCCTCACAGACGAGAGCTGAAGGTTCATGGAGACATGGATGGAAAAAGGTTGAACGGCCTATGAGATGGGGGCCAAGGTGCCAGGGCAGAAACCCTCTCTTGTTGGGACTCTTCCAGCTGCTCTCTCTTCTTTCCTGGGGCCCCAGGGCCCCTGCAGCTGAGCCCTGGCTTCTCGTGGCTCTTGCACATCCAAGAGCACATCAGAGCTAACTCTTGGGCTGTGCCTGTGGAATGGGCGCCTTCCTACCCAACCAGGAGCCAGTGGGGCTCCTGGGAAGCCTCATGCCATGACCTGCCCTTGGCTGCTGGCCTGTGCTCCCATCCCAGGTCAGCCGGCACCATTGGCCGTTCACGCCTCTGCCAATGCAAAACCAAATGTGTGTGCAGCTCCCGGGGAGAGAATGGATTTGACCAAGCCTCCTGCTGGCTGGCCTGCCTAGGCCCTTCCAAGCAGCTGACAGGAGGTTAGGGAGACAATCTGGGGTCTGTGCCCATGACATTCTGGGCGGCAAGGGCATTGGCTCTGGGCTGGCTGTAGCCCTGACAACGGGCAGATCCATACTGGGACATGTAGAAAGGCCAGCAGAGACAGAGTTCCTGGCCTCCACTTGGCTTGGGTACAGCTCTTCCTAGGTGGTACTGACTAATTGAGGGAGTTCTGGACTTCAGGAAAATCTTCCCTAGACGGGGGCGGGGGAGGTGCAGGATGGAAGCTGTGAGGAGTGTGCTGAGCTCACTAATGTGCACCACTTCCTGCCTGTGATATTATTTTACTGGGTCTTAAAAGTTTTCCTTCTCTGGGGCTTGGGCACTTATTATAGATAAGACAAAGAGATGGAGTTGGAGGAGGTTTGGGATGGGTGACTGGAGGGTGGACACAGCCCAGGCTTAGAGTAGCTGTGTGATTTCTGCGGCTACGTTGTGTTTTGAAGTGTTGAACTAAACAACATTCAAAAGGATTTGCTGGTTTCTTTTCTGAGCAGCCAGGGAGAGGAGGCCTATCCCTCCAAGGTCCATTTCTTTCTCAATCCCCAGCCCTGAGGCCCAGGAGTCACTGGTCTTAGCTATTGGGGCATCAGTGTGTACCTCCCTTTTGGCTGGGTGACCTTAATTAAGCCATTGAGATTTGGTAGCAGGTGGGAAGGTGATGCTTTGGGTGGAGTCCTACAGGGTAGGTGGAGGCAGGACCCCTTTTCCCAGAGGACTCTAGACCCTGGTTTCTTTTTAGCAGCAAGTTCATGCGTTGTCTGCATTGTACTGGGCAGAGATGGACCAAGCAGGCGCTGAGGTGGTCAGCTCAGCCGCCTGTGGTCCTGTTACAGGTTTCTTGCTTGGTTATGATGCAAAAGGGGGTGGGTGGGTAGGGGTAGTCGTCCATCTAAGACCATGGCCTCTCCTGTCCCACTCTCCAGTGATACTCACTATCTCCCCCTTGCTCTCATGATGGGGAAGGGTCTCCTGAGGTGCAGGCCAATTTGCAGTCTCCTGTCCCTAGTAAGGCTTGCTGTTCATAGACCTGTGGGAGGAACCTCATAAATCTCATAACTTTCTGAGATTCCTGGTCTTGTGAAGCTTGCTGAATCTTCAGATCCCTCAGGGTCAATGTTTTGATTTAGGAGGAAACAGCTACACCATAGTCATGTTACTGTATCTTGTGAGAATGTACAGCCACAGAGTTCCTACTGTTCATAGGTGGGTATCACATGGCTTGACTCATGATGTTAGCCTTTGCGTCTGTGTAGAATTCACATTTGCGAGTCCTGAGAGCCAGTGTCTTAGAGAGTGACCCTCAATCCCAAGGGGTCTAAATAGGACAGAGAGGGCTCACAGCTCTTCAGAACTGGACGGAACATTGTAACCTTTTCAAAACTAACCAGGTGTAGAATTGAATTCAGTTACCATGCGCTCCTCTTTCTGTGCCTCCCCATGCAGCCACACCTTTACTAGAATGAGCTGTCCTACTTTTGGGATCATCTATCCTGTATCAGGATTCTAGTTGCTCTTACAACATCCCTCCTCCCTACCATGAAGGCAGGAGTGGGAGCTTTCCTGGCCCTTGTTACTCAGCCCCTGCCTCCATTTCTTTCTCCTGCTGCAGGAGGCAGGAATGTTCCATGTGAGGGAAATGTTCAGAATGGTGTCAAGTGGGGGGTGGGGGAGCCTGGAGTCTATTCCAGGGGAGCAGGGCACCTGTAAAGCCAGGAGACTGATCCTGAAATCTCTTCAAGATCAGACGCATCTTCTGTGGAAACAAATGAGTTCGAACTCTCACAGGGCGGGAATCAATGGTCGGGGAGGAGGACTAGTGGGTGGTAAGCCTGTGGGTTGATAGTGTCTTTCTTCCAGGAGTGTCAGCAGTTTGGCTAGCTTCTTTCATCTTCTTGAATAAACAATCAAGTCTTAGAAACAACAGCTGAAATCCCACTATGAGCATGTGTGTGCACATGTAGGTTGATGTACCCATGTGCCCATCTGGGTAAGAGTCCATGTGTGAATACATGTATGTGTATAGTTCATGCATGTGTGTGTGTGCATGTGTGTGTGTGCATGTGTGTGAGTGTTTTGGGGTGTATGCTTATGTGTGTGATTATAGATATACACACGTCTTAAACATGGTCATTTGATGCATGGATGATGCTTGTCAAACACATTCTTAGTGACTTAAGTGTTTACATATGTGTATTTCAGTGAACATATATGGGCATATCTGTGTAAGTGCATGTGCTTTTGAGTGTGAATGTGCATGCCATAGGTATATATGTGTGAATGTGAAAGACAGGGAGGGAGGGAGGGAGGAGGCTCCAAGGATCACAGCCAAAGGACTGAGCCCTAACGGTCCCATCTGGAGGTCTGAGCTCCAAGGATCACAAGCAGAGGACTGAGCTCCAAGGATCACAAGCAGAGGACTGAGCTCCAAGGGTCACATCCAGAGAACTGAGTTCCAAGGTTCACAAGCAGAGGACTGAGCTCCAAGGGTCACATCCAGAGGATTGAGTTCCAAGGTTCACAACCAGAGGACTGAGCTACAAGAATCAAAACTGGAGGAGTGAGCTCTAAGGGTCACAACCAGAGGACTGAACTACAAGGATCAAAACCAGAGGTCTGAGCGCCAAGGATCACAACCAGAGGCCTGAGCTCCAAGGATTCCAACCAGAGGCCTGAGTTCCAAGGATTACATCTGGAGGACTGAGCTTCTGGAGGTTCCAGGAAGGAATCTGCTTCCTTGGATTGCTGGTGATAAAGCCATCTGTAGGCTTGGTCTCCTCCTCCGCCTCAGAATTTACCACTTCCAGACTGGCTTCCTTCCTCAAGCCTCCTTTGCCTCCCTCACCTGAGCACTCGTGGGCCCACAGATCCTCTGCACATGCAGGGTGCTCTCCACTCTCCTCTTCAGCCCCTGAGTTCCACTGCAATGTTCTTTTTGACGTGTACACTAACATCTTCATAGGGGCTCAGGGATTAGGACATGGATATCTTTGGTGGGGGGGGGGAGTTGACTTCTTTGGGGGAACACTATGACACTCCCCAAATCAGAAGAGATTACTCTTGTAGGGAGGGAAAGTGCAGCATAGGTGTCACCAACACTCCGGCAGAACGACTGAATGATCATCAGGCACAAACATCTATTTAGTGCCAAATGTATACAGACTAACCCCTGCCTCCAGAGAACTTATGCGTTGGTAAGGAGAAAGGATAGTGTAAACAATGTCCTACACCAGGCGTGACAAGCTGTGAGAACAGCAGGGGGAGGAGGGCCAGCAGTGGTGAGGGAAGCCTGGACAGCAGCAAAGGAACAGGGAGCTGTGCCACTGTGGGTGGAGGTAGGCGCTGCTGTTGTTGAGTTGAATTGCAGCCCCATGTGAAGTTCTGTTCAGCCCTGACACTGGACCTGTGAATGTAATCGTTTGGGAAATTGGGTCCTTGCTGATGTCATGAAAGAGTCAGAAATGATAACAGAGGTCCTCTAAACCCATACATACAGCCTGGAGGTGAGTCTTCTGGCTGTAGAACCACAGGTGGACAGGATCTCTGGGGCCCTGACCCATTTACACAGCTTCTTCGTTCCTTGTGGATGAAAATATATAATAGCAGCTGCTATATTTTGATTATTCATTGTCAAGCATGCAAGCATCTCATTCTTGACTAGCCCTGTGAAGTGGCTACTGCCAGTGCCCATTTCAGAGGCAAGAAAACTGAGGCCTAAAATGGTGACAAGTGTCTGCACACAGCTAAAGAACTGGGTTTTGGAGACTGGAGCCCGGCTTACTTTTAACTTCAGCACTCTGCACCCTCCCCTGGGAACAGCTTGAGGGCAGGGACCACTTCTGGCTTCCTGAATGTTTCTAGGTGTACAGGAGAGGGCCTTCCACACAACAGCCAGTTAAAATATATTGATTTTTGCATCTGTTAATGATCTCTTAAGTCTTGACAAGAGAGTTCAGTTCAATCACAACTTTTGACAAATCCCAAACCAATTTCCTCTCCTCTGTTGATTTATTTATTCTGTAAACATTTGTGCAGAGTCCCTGTGTGGCTGGGACAGGCTGCAGTGATATTTTCTTGGTTCTACCCTGAGCCGACTAATTATATCTGCAGCTTAACAAGGAGATGTTTTCAATGGTTTTAGAATAAAATACCCAAAGTGTCCTGTGGGGTGGCTTCAAGGAGGCCCCGTTCCGGCAGCAAAAAGCCTGCTTTCTCCAAGGGGGTCTCACACTTCTATTCCCGTGAGTCTGTGGCCTCAAATCCATCGCTTCTGCAGGGATTTGGTCAACTGGGGTCTTGGGCGGGGGAGGGGGTTGCCTGCCCCTCCTCCTGGGTGAACAGTGGCTCCTCCGATGTGCCACAGGTTCCGGTGGTCCTGAGGTTTGGTTGCTAAGTCTTTCTCACTTTGCAGATCTTCTTTCTCCTCTCCTCACTTTCTACTTCTGCCATTGTTGACAAATTCATAAGAGTCATCAAGGCGATCACATTCTATGTATCTGCAGTGACTGCAAGCCCCTGGGAGCAGCTATTTCTAAACATTTCAGCTTGAGGGGGGCTTAGGTAGCCAGCTAGGGGGAAACAAAAAGATGTAACACTGTCTGCCTGCTCCAGCAGACCGGAAATTCAGTGTCTGATCCAGTCTCATGCCATCAGCTGTCTCACCCCCTATTCCTGAGCCAGCCCCAGAACTGAGGCCAATCAGCTAGGTCAGGCTCACCTGAGATGGAGGGGAAAGCCCACCACAGACAGATTGTAAATAGGTCCTTACCAAGTGGGCAGGCCCTCTTTTTGGCTTTTCCCCTTTCCTGAACTTCCAGGTTCCTGCTCTGGTAAACCCTCCTCATCTCAGCCCTGCTGGGCTGAAATGGGAGGGACGTCTGCTTCCACGTGGGCGGTCTACCCCTACTGCCAGCCACGTGGTAGGAGCTCTGTAGTTTCTCCTCTAATAAAGCCTCTTTAACTCTTACCCTCTGGTCTATGGATTTTAATTCCTTAAATTCGTAAGACAAGAATCCAGGGGTACCCTAAATCTATTGGTGTGTTGAAAAGAAGCCCCAAAACTCCCGTTACAAGCTCATGATGGAAAGGTAATATTTGTCTGAGTCAGGATGTGTGGGCAGAAAAGCAATGCATGTGGTGGCAGTGAGTGCTCAGAATGGGATTTCCCTGTGGTAGCTAAAGGGAAAACACATCAACTCATGTGATAGATAGTGTTTCTTGCCTATCTGCATGTCATCGAGGCAAAAATCAGAACAATAATGAAATAACTACTTGATAGTGCCCAGGCTGCAGGGTGTCTCCCCACGACAGTGAATTATAAATGGCACAACTCCTCCAAAGAACAGGTTTGGATCATTCCCTGACCTTTAAACAAGCACTTACCATTTCATCTAGCAAGTGCCTGTCTAGGGTGCAAGTTAGTTAATTCACAGATGCAGAACCCCTTAGAAGAGAGTTTGCTTTCCAGTGGATATAGATAGAGTCAGAACTTTGGAAGGAAAGCCCTTAAGTACCCAATAATTGGGTAGTGGTTAAATAACTTTTATTGATTCATCCATTCAATAGAATGGTAGATATTCATTTAAAATGACACCTGCGTGCATTTTTTTTGTTGCCGTGGAAACATAATGATCATGGTGCTGGCTGGCCTTTACAATGTACAAGACACCGCTCTGAGGTTTCACAAGCAATGACTCAACCAACCTTTTCTGAACCTTGTGCTACAAGTACAATGTCACAATGACGTTATAGATAGGGAAATGGCTGCCCACTAAGGTGCCAAGTCAGAATTTGACTTGTGTTGTGGCATTGGAGGGTCTTAAGCCCCAGTTACTTCCTGATTATCCACCACTCTGCTTCTCACTGAGACCACAGAGATGGAAAATAAAGAACAGAAAATTGTAGGTCTAGCCTGATTCTGATTTTGCCAGCAGAGGACACATAAAGTCAGAAAGGACTGGTCTTTCTAGTTACTACTATCTGTGATGGTGGGTCTCTGAGTGGCTCAGATTTATATATTTATATAATATATATATATATGTGTGTGTGTACATATATATATACATATATGTGTACACACACACACACACACACACACACACACACACACACACATATATATATATATATATATATATATATATATATATGGCTTATTGGGAGAGAGAGAAAGAAAGGGGCAGAGAGAGAAAGAGAAAGAGAATGGGTGCTTCAGGGTCTCTGGCCACTACAAATAAACTCCAGACGCATGTGCCAGCTTGTGCATCTGGTTTTACATGAGTACTGGGGAATTGAACCTGGATCCTTTGGCTTTGAGGGCAAGCACCTAAACCTTTAAGCCATTTTTCCAGCTCCTAAAGGACATTATATTTTATCTTTGTATTTTCTAATTCTCTGTCTGTGTGCACATGTGCACACACTCACACCCTTAGAGAGCCAGGAAGTCAAAGCCAAGTGTCTTCCCACTCTCTCCCCGTTATTTTTTGAGACCCTCTCCCACTGACCCCAATTTGGTTAGACTAGGTATCCAGCAAGCCCTTGGGATCCTCCTGTCTCTGCCTTCCCAGCACTGAGATTTTAGGAGTGCACTATCGTGCCTGACTTTTATGTGGGTGCTGAGGATATGAACTCATGTCCTCATGCTTGCATGGAAAACACTTTATTCACAGAGCCATCTTCCCAGCCCTGGATTTTCTAATTCTTAATTTTTTTTTTAATTTTATTTTGGAGAGAGAGAGAGGGGGGGGGGAATTGGCACACCAGGGCCTCAGCCACTAAAATTGAACTTCAGACACTTACGCCACCTAGTGGGCATGTGAGACCTTGCACTTGCCTCACCTTTGTATGTCTGGCTTATGTGGGATCAGGAGAGTTGAACATAGGTCCTTAGGCGTCACAGGCAAGCACCTGAACCGCTAAACCATCCCTCTAGCCCTGGATTTTCCAATTGTTTGCAATGGTTGGTGTAGCCATGCTTCTGGTCATCCTTTGCTAGAAAAAGGCTGTACTTCCTGGGCAGGCATGTGAGGTCAAGGCCAAGGCTACTCTTTGGTGGGCTCTCAAAAGTCCCAGGTGTCTGGAAAAAAATCTCTGATGCCCCATAGGGTAATTATAACAATTATCATCTTATTTACATTATAAAAAGCAGTACTATGACAATGTGTAACTTTTAGATGTACTGTTAATATCTAAATAACCACTTCCAAAAACAGGTATGTATTCTGGAAGTAATATAAAGTAAAAATCTTAGTTTTTTAAAGAATATTAACTATTTGTCAATTGTTAGAAATATGGATTGTTGCAAGACTAAAATGTTGAAATAACTTTGATGATGAAAGTTAGTTTACCTGTTAAATCATCTTAAAATCTTCTCAATAGACAACTAAATGGGGAGATGCACTGAAAGCTAACACACACATATTGAGAGTAAATACCAGATAGCTTTAGGAAGAATATTACTTCCTTTCTGAGGCAACTAGTATTTTTAACACTTGAATAACAATATAGAGAAACATAATAGAAATTATATTATATCACAGTTATAACATTTGTGGAGCCTACATTCATAACATTAAGCAAAATAAGCTGTAGTAATTACATTTAATTTTTAGTTACTTAATGCTATCTAGTAATTCATAAGAATTTCAAGAAAATAGTTGAGTTTTTTTATATCCTGAGAGAATGAATTAGAAATGAAATGTCATCTTTACTACAAAGTTGGTGGGGAAACTCCAAGATTATGTGTAGTATTCACAATGAATCTGATGTAATAATGACTGAAGAGTAAGGAGGTAAAGTGTTGGAGAAAGAGGAGACAATCCAAAGATCTTGCTTCTCCCCTGACTTTAGTGGAGTGTTCACACCTATGTAATATTACAGCTCTGAGCTAAGAGGTGACAGGGCCACCTTAACTGCTCATCGGACTGAGGAATTATTGTTCTTAAGACAAGTGAATCTTTAAAATGTGACTGCTGAAACATAAAAGATAAATTTTACAATAGGATTTTTTTTGTGGTGGGGTCTCACGTAGCTCAGGCTGGCATCAAAATTGCTATGAATGTAGCTGAGGAATGTTTTGAATTAATTATCTTCCTGCTTCTGTCCCTCAATTTTGTGTTGAGATTAAGGTTTATATCACCATGACTGGGTCAATCATAATGAATTTCTAAAATAAAATGCAGGTATTATTCTTGACCACATTTTCTGTCCCCACTCCCCAGTCTCAGTTGTCCCCTGGGATAGCAGTGTCCTTTCAGCCTGGAAGCATCACCAGAGAGAAGCGCCTCCATTGCTGTGTGCTGCCTCTGTTGGCCAGGGACGCTCTGTTCTGAAGTAGCCTCCCAACCCCTCAGCGTGGGTCACTTAGCAGTAGCTGGAAGAGATGTGAAACCCCAGCATGGACCGAGCTTTCCGAGGCTGCCACTTATGTTCCCCAAACAAATGGGGAAGTCTTTATTTATTAGATAACTTTATTAGGTACTGATTGGGTGCCAATGATTGCACTCCACATCTTTTCTTCATTATCTAATCTACACCCCAGCAACCTATGAGATCAACAACATCTGTTTTCTCATTTACAAAAAAAGAAAGCAAGGCTCACACCAGCCAAGTAGTTTGCCCCTTGCTGCATGCCATAGGGCTAGAAAGTGACAGAACTTGGACTTGAACTGGAGTCCCGCTGACTGCTACGCACATGCCCTTCCCCACCGTGGCAGCATGCCTTCTCCTAGGGTGTTCCAGGCCATGGAACCCGGATTCCTTGTTTTATTGATGGAGAAAGGGAGGGGCGCAGGCTCAAGGTTTCCACTGAGAAGGTCAGCTTCATTGGGGTTATTTTCAACTTTGAGGCGAGGGCTTGCGGATGCAAAACAATGCCTGCTGTGCCCATTCTCCACTTCTGGAAGCATCGCGTCTGGGATCTTTGGAGATAGATTCTGCAGACTCTCGGAGCTCTCCACAAGGGGTATAATCACCGAAAAACAATCCATTTGGTGCCAGTTGGAGAGAGAAATGCTGGTTGTGAAATACCGCTGCTAGGCATGCGTGAGCTCTGACCACTGGATCACCGGGCTGAGAGCCAGCCACTTTGGTCCAGTCTCCTTCCTGGATGACACGGGTGTTTCAGACCACTGCCTGGATGTCTCCTGCTGAGACAACGCTGCAGAACGCTCTGAGGATTGTCGTGCACGTCAGGAGGTAGCTCTTTGCTCCAAGGCATTTTAATTACCCAGCGAACTGGCAGCAGGAGAGGCAGGGCCAGGCTGAGAGATAGCAGCAGTTTCGTGAGAACCAAATGGCCCCAGATGTTGCTGCCGCCTCCAACTGCCCTGATATGTCCGACAAACACTTTGGGCTGGTGTGCTGTCTGGTAGAAACATCATGTAAACCACATATGTAATTTAAAATGTTCTAGTAGCTATATTAGCAAAGATAAGGGAATTGGTAGGATTAATCTTACTAATACGTTTTATTTAACTTAATATAGTTATCCCTTAGAGTCTGTGGGGGACTGGTTCCAAGGCATCCTTGGATATCAAATCCTTGGATGTTCAAGCCCTATATATAAAACAGCTTAGTACTTGCATATAGTCTATTTATATCCCCCATATGCTTTAAATCATCTATAGATTATTTATACATAATACAATGTAAATGCAATGTAAAAAATTGTTATACAGTGTATGTATTAGGAATACATATGCGTGTTTTCTGCAGTGCTGGGGACTGAATCCAGGATCACATACATGTTAGCCAAGCATTTTACTACTGAGTTACACCCTCCACCCCTGTTTAGGGAATATCAACTACAACAACAACAAAAGTGCACTTGGTTCTCTACCTGTAGCTTAGCTCTTCCTGTCTTCTTCCTCTGCTCAAAGACCCTCAGTGGTTCCTGCTACTCAACCTGTTGGAGGCAACCGCTCATAGATTTTAGCAATTTGTGTTGTGATCTGCCTCCCTTTCCAACATCAAGAAAGTTTATATGGGGTCTGTTATGGTTATTTATTAGGTGCCTATTATGTCTGAGTTTTAAGAACTTAAGTTCCCTTAGCTATGTTAATTGTATTTTTGGGGGGAGAGGTCTGCCCTCAATATATCTTCCTAGAACACATATATGCAATAGGCATCGTGTAAGGCTTTATGTGATTTTCTGAAATTATTGGTACAATTCCAAAAAGTAGGCATTTATTTGATCTACATTTTACAAGTGGAAATGGAGATCCAAAGAGAGGAATTTAACCTAGATCTGTTGGATCCCAAGTTGCTCTTGCGGCTGCATGGTGCCAAGCAGGAACTCACTGTGGGTTTTCAGAAAGCCTGAATTAACTGTGAGCACCAAGGGACCCAGTTTGTGGCGATGAACAGCAGGCAGGTAGGCAGAAGCCACACAGACTGGGATTCATGTGTCTTTTCTGATCATTAGGCTACAACATCAGCTTGGGCCACAGGGTGCTGACCGTGGCCACTTTGGGAGCTGGGTAGGACAGAACCAGGACTCTCAGCAGCTGGGCAGCAAAATGGAAGGTCTGCGGGAGAAAAGTCTGCAGCGCCTGCTTCTCTTTCTGTGCCTGGTGCTGGTAACTGGTGCTCCACCTCCGGGGCTTCCCCAGACGGGGCTATTTATGTGAGTGATTCACACTCACTTATCGCCAGGCAGTGTGATGTTTTGCCTCGGCACCTTATTGGGAACACAATAACAATAAAGATGAGCTGCTAATAAAATGTCAAAAGAGAATGTCAATTAGTTTTTTTTTTTTAAAGAGACTGATATATATTCTCTCAGTGATTTCTTCCTAGCTAGCCAAATAAATGTGCAGGCCTCCCACTTGGATGTTTGTTTGCTTTAAAACACTGTAATTAACATCCCCCGCCTTAGAAACTTCTGGCAACAGGGAACTTCCACACATGGGCTTTGGCTAAGAGGAAGTGAGCCAGCTAGTCTCAACTGGACTGAAATTTCCCACTGCCTGCCTGTGTAGATTTCTGGGGCATGCATTTGGAATCAAGCTGTCTTACCTTGCCCTCACTCAAATACTCTCTGCTTCCCTAGGGTTTCCTGGCATCCACACCAACTCCACTCAACAACAGCAGTGAATCAGGCAGGGAGCCTGGAGAGATGAGTCCTGAATAACTTTGAACACACTACTGAAGTGTCCAACCTCTGCTTTCGTTAATGGAAGGAGGCAGGCCCAGCTGTACCAGCAAAACTCATGTCCATATCATCACGACATCACACCCCATCTCTTCAGTTTATCCACATCTCTCTCTTCCTGCAAGAAAACAGAAACTTCAGTTTGCATTTAGTTCATATTCATTTCTTCTGTTTTCGGGCATGTCACATTATATTTTGTGATACATATGTCTATACTATGAATAGAGCAGAACATGTATATGACTAATAATATTGATTTGTCAGTTGGCCATATGTCTTGAAAAAACTTGTTGCAAAAAATCTGCATGATTAACAGAATATAGAGAGAACTAGTTCAAAGCGTTGTGGGAGAGAGGCTGGGCTCTGGGTGAATTTAGAACCCTTGAGCCAGTAGCTCTCAATTCTAGAGTCCTTGTCCATGTTTAAGCAAGAAATGAGGAACTCAGATGCACTAAGAAGGGTAAATTATGAAAGCTTTATTAGGAAGGAGTAAGAATAGGAGTGAAGGAAAGCTGCCAAGCTGAGAAGAGCTTCCCCCTCTCAGCTGGGATGGAGAGAGGGAACCAGAAAAAAAAAAATCTCTTGTGGGGGTTTGGATCAGATCCATTTATATGAATTAGCATTCAACTAGAATGAGCCTCATTACCAAACCCAAATGTGTCTGAAGGATCTTGGGTGGGGAGAGCCCACCCACGGATGCTGAGTCCTGGAAAAGTTCAAGTTGTTCCTTGTTGCTGTCTTGGATGAGACTGAATCAGACTGGAGTTCTACTCTCACCAGGGCAGGGTGACACCCACCCTTTTTTGGCCAGTCCCTAGCTGACTACCTAAAATAAAAGCTACCTTGTTCCTAATTTCTATCAAAAGAACAGGGGCTATATAGATAAGCTGGAGTCAGAAGGCCAGTTTAAAGTAGGGTCTTAATCTTTCCTTTTGCTATGTGTGCAGGCTGGGCAATGTTGGACCTTCCTTGTCTCCTGACATGGGTTTAATCCTATTCAGTGGGCAGAAAGCTAAACTATACAATGCATGTGAAAATGATCGTAAACAGATCCACTATGTAATGTAGGGAGTAGATAGGATGGGTCAGAAAGCTCTGTGTAGCAAGAAAGCTCCTTCTAGGAGGAGCTCAGGAGACAGCTTTAGAGAGGTGAGGTCATGCTAAAGGACACATAGTCACATGGGCTAGTTCCCCTTATTGAGTCTGGAGTTCACGATCTTTCTGCTTGGGCGGTAAGTCCTTACCATCTGTAGTGTGGTCTCCAGGCTCATGACTTATCCCGTGAGCCTGCTTGATGACTTTCTCCATGTCTCCATGCCAGACTCGGATAGATTTGCTCATTTAAGATGCCATTGACCTTCTCTAATAAAAGGAATCAGGATCCAAGGAATCTATTTAATTCATTATTAAAGATCATTTCCTGTTATTATCTCCCCTGTAGCCAAATTAGCTGTTAACTCTCCTGTTAGCATAACCTAGCCAGTATTACTAGAAAATGAGGGAAAAATCAGTTCAGTGATATGTGGGCTGAGCCCAGGGAATTCCTCATCATTGGCATATATTAACATGCCTTAGAAGTTAAGGAAATGTTCTGTTAAGTGGAAAAAGAGTTGCAGAAATTTTACTTTCAAAAGTCAAGTAAAAAGTTTCCCCTTTTTTCCCAAGTCAAATTAATTTTTGTCTTAGGGCAAGAAAAAGTAAATTAAAAATCATACTACTGCCTCTTCCCAGCCCTCATTTCCTTTTGGGTCTCTGTCCCTCTGGGCTGGGGTTCCAGGTTTTTCTGGCCCAGTTTGGACCTCAGAGGATACCTAGCTTCAGGGGTTCTGCCCCAGGGAGCCTCTGACTGTGGAAAAGTGCCCTTCTACCTGTCTAAGTTTCCATCTTCCTTCTGGGGGTGGTGTTCTATGATGTGGGTTGGGGCTGACATACGGGCCTGTGGCTTATGATGCTGGCCACTCCTCCGCTTCTTGGGCATTAAGGTGAATGGACACCAGGGAGATGGAAGCTTTGGTCCAAGGAGCCTGCAATGTGCTAGTCTTTCATGATGTGGGACACACATGTACATTAGAAACACTAGCTTAGGATCTTGCACACATGTGGGGCCATATCTGGATGCCTATTGGGGACACTCAGCAGCTGGTGCAGCCAAAGAAACACTGGACCTGCAGTAGATGGACATGGGATAGAGTTCTGGCTTGGGTCCTGATTTCTTCACCTAAAAGGCAGCCCATTTCTGGAGGCTTTGGCAGCACTAGCTTCACGATCTCAAAATAGCATGAGGCGAGAATGCTTGGCTAGGGACACAGGACACAGGCACCTCCCTTCGAGTTGGTTCTGTATGCTAGAAACCCAACCAGACCCATGACACATTTGCTTCTGGCCCATGGGTTCTTGTAACCTAATTCTCAAGAACATTAGAGATAGAAAAGTTTTAGACTGAGAAAGCTCAATTGGGAAAGTGCTTTTCTTGCAGACATGAGGACCTGAGTTTGGTCCTCACAATCCACATTAAAAACCAACCAACCAACCAACCAACCACCAAAGCCACAACAGGGTATGGTGGCTTGCTTGTAATCCCAGTACTGGAGAGATAGAGACAGGCTCACTGGCTAGCCACTCCAGCCTACATGGCAAATCCCAGGCCAGTGAGAGACCCTGTCTCACAAAAGGTAGATAGCACTTGAAGAAGGTTATCCCCTGGCCTCCACATGCCCCCCCCCACTCACACACACACACACATGCACACACACACACACAATGTCAACACAATCAGAGACCCTGGAAGTGCAGTAGGGTGTGGAACACCTCATCTCCAGAGGGCAAAGTGGGACATTAGTTTACGCAACAAATCTTGCTGTCCCTGTGTTAAAAGATAGAGGCATAGCTGGAGACTATAAGGCCAGGGTCTTGATGTGAACCCAGCTTTCTGTTCAAGGAGAAACTCAGCTCTCCTCCCAGCAAAGCAGGACCCCCATGACCTGTATGAGCATCCACGGAGGTGAAGTTTCTTTGGGTTTGTGTCACTTGTTGGTACCTGACTTACGATTATTCTCCGTTAACTCTATTATCTTTAATTTGCAAGGCTGCAGCCAACAGGAAACCTCTGGACACTTTCTCTTTAATGAAACACAATTTGATTACAAATCAGCACCGTCTCAGGCAGCCGACCTTTTCTGGAGCATTTCAGTCTGTTGTGGCCATACTTGTGTGATTTCTCCCTTTGCTGGAGTCTAGTGTAGTCCTCCACCAGGGGAGGGACCCGGTGCCCAGGTAGTTTACACATTAATGCCAGTGGTGGGAACATTCTCCTTTCAGCCCTTGTGGATGACAGGTATCCTTTTTAGATCCCCAGGCAGTGTGCCAGAGAGCCTTCCTGGTTCACCAAGGAATTTTGAATCCATTTGTAAGAATTACTTTTTTGGAGCCAGGTGTGGTGGTTTAGCACTTGGGATGTGGAGGCAGGAGGACGAATAATAGTTCAACACCAATCTCGGTTACATATCAAGTTCAAGGCAAGCCTTAGCTATATGATAATCTTGCTTCAAAAAGAAAAAGGATCATTTTTTTTTGTTAAACTGAAAATAGACAGCATCATGACCAATTGGGTCCAGCAGATTAGATAAAGGGCTGGGGTCATTTAGTCCCTTGAAAGTCAAAGGTCACAGCCATGTAGCTAAGTTACCAGAGCATTATGTTTCTCCAGACACTAGCAAGTCTTGGTTTGTGAATGTACAAGGTGACTTAGGTGGTGTCAACCCTCCTCCAAAACCCTTTTTGGCCTAAAAGGCAAAAACTGCAGTGCATTGTCCTTAAAGGAACCACATAGTAAACTTGGTGGGACAGGGTTATACCTCGTCTGGGACAATGTGACAATATTACTGAGCATCCTTTGTTACCTTTTAATCTTGTCTCATGTGCCAATAAAATTTCCCTCAATCCCATGGCTGCCTCAAACTCTAGGAAGTTGAGACCCATAGTTCCCAAATCTTTATTACTTTCTGCCATTTCATACTCCTCATACCCCACACTTCCTCTAGCTTCAAACCTTTACTGACCCAAGTACACTCCACCACCTCAAGTAGACATCAACCACAGCAACAAAAGACATTGGAATTGGCAGGTTTCTTCAAAACAAGCCACGGTGGATTCTTGAACTCCACTGTGGTTAATATTAGCTTCCCATTCTTAGTGAGGCACACAGTTTCTGGTCCTTGTTTCCTTAGGGGCCATGGTGATGAATGAATGCGGTGGTACAAGGGAGAGGGAATTTAATAATAGTAGGTATATATGGAGCATGGAGAGACTACATTAAGCAGCAGTGTGCTCTTTGCTCCTTGGAGGTCTTAGGGAGCAGTTTGACCTCTCTGAGCCTAACATTTCTCTAGCTGTAGAATGGGAATAAAAGCAGCATGGAAACAACAGAGGAATTGGCAAGTTAAGCAGGAGTGCTGCTCTCAAGGCAAGCCTGACAACTTGTGCTGGGGTGATGGCGATGAACACTGAGGACACTCAGAACGTATCAAAGCAGAACTCCAGAAGTTGCCGAGAGCCCAGCACTAAAGGAGACATAACACACCTGCCAAAGCCCAGGAAGCAATATGGAAGAGGGGGTGGAAAGAGGGTAAGAGCCAGAGGGTGGGAAGGAGTATCCACAGGCACTGCCCCCCACCCAATGACTGACTACTACTTTCACAGTTCATAGTTCATAACCCCATGGTGAGTACCAGTAACTACACTGAGGAGGAATGGGGCAGGGAGGCGGAGAATGGTAACAATACATGATTTGTCCATACAGTTTCTACTTAATAATAATAGAAACAAAGTAGCATTGACTTAGAGCATGGTGATAAGGAAAGACATAAGACATGCAGGTACAAGCAGGTGCCGTGCTCAACACACACTGGACTCTGGAATCCGGTGAAGATGGTGTGTATTTTAAAAAATATATTCATTTATTTTGTTTATTTGAGAGAGAATGAGAAGGGGACAGAGAGACAGAGGTAGATAGAAAGAGAATGGCCATGCCATGGCTTGTAGCCACTGTCAACAAACTCCAGAGGCATGTATCACCCTGTGCATCTGGCTTACGTGGATACTGGGGAATTGAACCTGGGTCCTTGGGCTTTGCAGGCAAGCCCTTTAGCCACTAAGCCATCTCTCCAGCCTGATGGTATGTATTTTGGATTGAACAGTGTGGAGGTCACAGTGTTACAGACAGTACATCATACTGTACTGCCCATCCTGTGGTGGTCCGGCAGCAACCCCCAGTTGCTTGCTTGCAGAACCAGAGGCTGGGATTGGTAGGTAGAATGAGTGTCTCAGGGCTTTGTGTACAGTGGGAGGCAAGGGCAATTCTGGATGCAGACTCTGGAGCAGCTGATTGAGGGGTTGGTCTGAGCTTGGGAGGACGCTCTTGGTTGCTCTGAGGATGGATGGAATCCGAAAAAGAAGAAGCTGAGTTCAGCCTATGGGAAGCTGGGCTCTGGTCAGCAGAACAAGTTCATTCTAGTCCTTGTTGCAGCATACACCAGCTGTGTGACCTTGGGCAGGTCACTTCTCTCTGGTCCTGCCAGTGTCTCCATGGATCATATAGGAGAATTGGATTGGCATCCTGGATCACTTTATGTTTTCTTATTCTGTGGTTTTCTTGGTTCTCTCTCTCTCTCTCTCTCTCTCTCTCTCTCTGTGTGTGTGTGTGTAGGGGGTGTACATGTCTGTAGGTATGCATGCCGAGGTCAGAGTTTGATGTCATATGTCTTCTAACAGTACTACTCTTTATTTTGCTGAGGCAGAGTGTGATGGTTTATGCTGATTGTCAAGTTGAAATCACCTAGAAAATTAGCCTCTGTGTATGCCTGTGAGGGGTAATCTTGATTAGGTTAATTGAGGTGAGACGACCCACCTTAACTGTGGGTGTCACCATTCCATGGATGGGGCCCTGGGCTGTGTAAAGAGAGAGAAAGTGAGAGAGAGAGAGAGAGAGAGAGAGAGAGAGAGAGAGAGAGAGAGAGGAAGAGAAAGAGGGAGCCGGAGGAAGAGAAAGGGGGAGAGCGAGCTGGCTGAGCAGCAGCATCCATTGCTCACTGCTTCCTCATGCTGGACTGAGCCTGAGCAGCTGCCTCAGGCTCTTGCCACCACGCCTTTCCCTCCATCACAGAGTAAGTTCAAACTGTAAGCTGAAATAAACCTTTCCCCCTGTGCTTCTTATCAGTATTTTGTCCTAGTAATGAGAAAGTAACTAATGCACAAGATTTCTGATTTGAGCCCAGAACATGCTAATTCAGCTAGTCTGGTTAGGCAGTTTGCCCCAGGGTTCCCTCACCTCTACCTCCCGTGTGCTGGGATTATATATAGGTGGCCACCACTCCCATGTATGAGGTCGCTGGGGATTGAATTCTGGTCCTCATGCTTGCAAGGTCAGCACTTTACTGACTGAGCTATTTCTCTCAACACATATCTCTTTATTTCTTATTTACCCAGTTTTGTTCCAATTTCATCTCTCCCTGTCTTGCAGAATGTGACAACACAGGCTTCCTCAGGGAGTCTAGAGGATGGGATCAGAGTCTGGACGCACACAGCCATAAAATCAGAGTCACCTGTGGAGAGATGGTGTGTAGGGGGCACATGGGCTCACTCTGTGCCCCAGCTTCTTAAAGGCAACAATATTTTACTTGCTTGAACTATCCCAGATCTACACAGCACTTCATGAAAATAGCTGCTTAAATTTCATTCTGAGTCGACAATAGAGAGGCCAGAAAGAAAGATGCTGGAGAAAACAGAAGTGTGAGCACTTTGTTGTGGGTCCACTTGGGACGCCTCCTCTGTCCTCCTGTGGTGGGCAGGTGGCTGGAGCTCTGATGTGACTTTGAACTCTCGGTTCCTTTCCTTCATTGGTTTCACACACTCTTCAGAGATGGTCGGCATTTCTCTCTGTCTGTGTTGTTCATTGTGACTTCTGGCCAGGAGTCCTGGCTCTAGAATTCCCCTCAGTCTGCCTTTCTCTTTCTACTCCCTTGCATCATTCCTTGGGAGACCAAATAGTGATGCTTGCTTCTGGGGTTAGATTCCAGCCTCATCATTGATAGAGGGTCCGAGCCTCATCAACAGAGGCCCATGTCACTTGTTCCATCCTTCATACACATATACTGAGTACTTAGGATATGCTAAACTCACTGGGAAAGGAAGGGAAGAGACATTTGAACAGATGCATTACTTGATGTGGAGGAAGGTCATTTCCAGAGAATCTTAAGACTTGAGTTTAATTCTGATGAGGGCCATGGGTCTTTTTGCCATCTGGAATTCAGTTTCCCCAAATAAAAAGTTAAGGCATTGCTGGGTGTGGTAGTGCACGCCTTTAATCCCAGCACTTGGGATGCAGAGGTACGAGGATCACCATGAGCTCGAGGCCACCCTGAGATTGCATAGTGAATTCCAGGTCAGCCGGGGCTAGAGCGAGACCCTACCTTGATAAACAAAACAAAACAAAAATAAAATAAAATAAATAAGTAAAATAAATTAAGGCATTGGAATTAGTAAATTATAAAGTGCATTTTAAGCTCTAGAAGAGAGTTCCTAAGGCGCTGATTAGGGTCAGGATATCCTGGGTACTTCATAACACATTCCATTTAGTCCTTCCATCAGCCCTTTGAGGAAGATGTCATTAGCCTCATTTCACAGATGAGGCAGTCATGGTTCAGAGAGGTTAATGTACCTGCTCACCAAAAAAAAAAAAAAAAAAAAAAGTGCTAAGGCAGAAGCCAAAGCCAGAGTTTTCTAACTAACTCCAGTTTTCTAACTCCTGTGTTTTTTAAAGTTCTAGGGGTTGAGCACCAGGCCTTGCACATGCGAAGTACATTGCTTTACCATGGAGTGACACCCTCAGTCCAAACCCCTTTATCTACTTGCAGAGGTGATTCTCATACTATCCTGTCAAACAATGAGGAGACGTTGCTGTTCCTCACAGGAAAACAGGCGAGAAAACTTCACTTCCTCTCCCTGCTCCCTTGTTCATGAAGATCTTTTCTTTCATAAGGTTTCCAGGGGACAAGTGATGAATTACGTCTTCAATTTTTGGCAACTTCACAGAATAACCTCAACAGCCCCTTTGATGGCATTTCAAGTACACATGGTCACGGAATGTTCCTGGTTTAAAATTTTAATGGAGGACCCTTGCCCCTATCTGTCTCGATGGGCTGGTCCCCTGTCCCTGGCTTCCAGGCGGTCACGTAACTTGGTAGTAACCCTGCTCATTTCCTTCCCCTGCATCCGGTGGGGCCGCCCTTCGGTCCTGTCTCCCTGCCAGCCTGATTCTATTAGCTCAGCCAGCAAGCTCCACTGGGGCTCTCTAGCTTGCTGGCAATTTGGATTTTAGTAGCTGGGAAAATCAAACTTAATATTTGATGACATTACAAAGTCAACCTGTTCTCTTTTCATCCCAGATAAAATTAAAAAGCAAGTGTTCTCACCAGGACGTTGCCCCAAGGAAATGGGAGACATTTGGTCTGGGAGCCACAGTGGGTTAGCGAGGAGCATGGGGTAGGGAGTAAGTAAGTATAGGGTATAGTTTTGGTTTCGGCTTGGCAATCTACTGGCTGTTGACCATAGCCTCTCTCTGAGCTTTGATTTCTTCCTGCACAAATCTCCCAGTCTCTTTGTACTCTAGTTTAAGAACTACACTATTTTAAACACAAGATCCACTCAGGACTGTTTCCTTACCCTCTGTGCAAACTTTGGGAATGGCCTGTGTGTGTGTGTGTGTGTGTGTGTGTGTGTGTGTGTTGTTGCTTCTTTTTGCTTTTTCTTAGTTTTTTTTTTATTGCCAACTTCCATAATTATAGACAATAACCTGTTGTAATTCCCTCCTTCCCCCAACTTTACCCTTTGAAACTCCACCCTCCATCGTAGGTTTTCCCCTCTCAGTTTCTCTTTTATTTTGATGTCCTCATCTTTTCCTTCTATTATTATGATGGTCTTTTGTAAGTAGTGCCAGGTCATGGATATCCAGGGTATTTTGTGTCTTGAGGAGCGCATTGTAAGTAGTCATGCCCTTCTTTTGGCTCTTACAGTCTTTCTGCCATCTCTTCTGCAATGGGCCCTGAGCCTTGGAAAGTGTGATAGAGATGTTTAAGTGCTGAGCACTCCTCTGTCACTTCTTTTCAGCACCATAGTGTCTTCTGAGACACCCCAAGGTCACTGCCATCTGAAAAGAGAAGCTTTTTTAACCAAAAGTGAGAGTACCATTAATATATGTGTATGAACATTAAGAGCAGTGCTTACTGGGCAGTTTCGTGAGCATAGTATATACATTTAGTCAGAGAGCAGCAGATGTTACATCTCTAGGGCTCATGACTACCCCTGGTTTTCAGTACTAGGCATGTATTCCATCCCATGGAGCGGGCCTCTAGTCTAATTAGAAAGCGTTTGGTTTCCCCCCTAACAGATGTACCACTATTGCACCCATTGACTCATTTGGCCTGGCTGGCCAAATTTAAGGCTTGCAGTGTCCACTGTTGAGTATCTTCAATGGTGTTTTCTCTCTCTCCCATTGAACTGCATGCAGCATAGCTTTTTCCAGCTTTCTGTTAGCTGTTCTACATGGAGGAGGTTTTCAGCTCAGCTCCAGAAGGATTTCTCAGTGACCTTTCAGCCCAAGTATGTGGAGTCTTTAGTAATAGGATCTTACCATCTATTCCTGCTGGTAAACCAAGGGCCTTGGCAATAGCTTGCAATGTTTTGGGGGCATCTTTCCTCCAATGAGTATTTTTGGTGTTTTTGTTGAAGATCAGGTGGCTGTAGCTACTGGACTTACATCTGGGTCTTCTATTCTATTCTATTCTATTGATCCACATGTCTGTTTCTGTGCTAGTACCATGCTGCTTTTGTTACTATGGCTCTGTAGTATAGGTTAAAATCAGGTATGGTAATACCACCAACCTTATTTTTGTTGCTCAAAATTGTTTTAGATATTTGAGGTTTTTTGTGCTTCCAAATGAACTTTTGGATTGTTTTTTCCATTTCTGTGAAGAATGCCATTGGAATTTTGATGGGGGTTGCATTAAATGTATAGATTGCTTTTGGTAAGGTTGACATTTTCACAATATTGACTCTTCCAATCCAAGAACAAGGGATGTCTTTCCATTTCCTAGTGTCTTCAATTTCTTGCTTGAGTGTTTTAAAGTTCTCATTGTAGAGATCCTTCACTTCCTTGGTTAGGTTTATTCCAAGGTACTTTAGTTTTTGGATGCACTTGTGAGTGGGAGTGATTCTCTGATTTCATCCTCTGCATGTTTGTTGTCAGCATATAGGAAGGCTACTGATATCTGTGTGTTTATTTTGTATCCTGCTCCATTGCTATAAGTGTTTATCAACTCTAACAGTTTGCTGGTAGAGTTTTTAGGTCCTTTATGTATAGAATCACATCATTTGCAAATAATGATAACTTGATCTCTTCTGTTCTAATTTGTATCCTTTTTATGGGTGTCCCTTGCCTTATTGGTATGGGTAAGACTTCCAGTACTATATTAAATAAAAGTTGGGACAGTGAACACCCTTATCTTGTTCCTGATTTTAGTGGAAAAGCTTCAAGTTTTTCTCCATTTAGTATTTTGTTTACTGTAGGCTTGTCATAAATAGCCTTTATTATGTTGAGGTGTTCTTTCTATTCTTAGTTTTTACAGAACTTTTATCATGAAGGGATATTGGATTTTGTCAAATGCTTTTTATGCCTCTAATGAAATGATCATGTGATTTTTGTCCTTCATTCCATTTATATAATGTATTACATTTATCAATTTCCATATGTTGAACCATCCATGCATCTCTAGGACAAGGCCTACTTGGTCAGGGTAAATGATCTTTCTGATATATTCTTGTATTCTGTTTGCCAATATTTTGTTATAATTTTTACATCTATGTTCATGAGGGACATTGGTCTATAATTTTCTTATTTTTTTCTGTCTTTGTCTGGTTTTGGTATCAGGGTGATACTGGCTTCATAGAAGGAGTTTGGTAGGATTCCTTCCTTTTCTATTTTATGGAAAAATGTGAGAAGCAATGGTGTTAGTTCTTCCATGAAGGTCTGGTAAAATTCACCAGTGAATCCGTTTGGGCCTGGACTTGTTTTAGTTGGGAGATTTTCTTTTAATATAACTGCTTGTATCTCCATACTTGTTTTAGGTATATTTAAGTGGTTAATCTCATCTTGATTTAATTTTGGTAGGTCATATAAATCAAGGAAATGATCCATTTCTTTCAGATTTTCAAACTTAGTGGAGTTCTTATAGTATGTCCATATGATTTTTTGAGTTTCTCTGGTATCTGTTGTAATGGTGCTTTTTTCATCTCTAATTTTATTAATTGTGTCTTTTCTCCCTTTTGGTGAGATTTGCTAAGGATTTATCGATCTTGTTTATCCTTTCAAAGAACCAACTCTTTGTTTCATTGACTTTGGGTGGGAACTCTGGGCTCTAATCTGTTTCCTTGACACAGGATCCCTTTGGGATAGGGACCCAGCTGTGGTGCAAGAGGCGTGTGCAGATGAGACACCATCTGCCCCAAGAGGCTTTCTAGTGACTGGTCTACCATGAATCCTAGACTTCTGCTGACCTTTGATGCTTATCTGTAATTAACAAACTCACACCACATAGTACTCTCTTTCTCGCTGTGTTGCGGACCTTGGACTTAAGATGCAATGTGCAGAGAGCCTGTTACACTGGAGGTCAGAGAAGGCATCCATGTCTAGAGGTCTATATGGAGCCAAACAGAAAATTGAGGCAAAGCCCTCTAGTAGGGACAGGGCCTGCATGGTGAAGTTCAGTGAGGCTAGGTTTTGGGAACACAGCTGATAAGAGAATCAATGTGAAAGTACATGTAAATCTCCTTTAGTGCTCTAGAGATGCCCACATGCTGGGCCTGACTGAGAGAGTTGCACTTGTTTCATGCCATGAGCACCAGGTTGGAGGTTTATAACAAACCCCAATTGACTTGGGGCTGCTGGATTGAGAGGTAGATGTCCTCCCAGCATTAGAAGGAGTTTCCAATGGTTCAAAAATATGCAACACCTCTAGAAGCCAAAGATTTAAACTGCACAGAAGCTAAGAGGGCTGATTATGACATCTTGTGGGAAATAGTCCCTAAGGTGGGAAGGTCCTGTGTTCTACCCTTGTAAATGGATGCACTGCTTTTTTTTTTTTTTTTTTTACCTTTCCCTCTAGGTACCATGGTCTTTAGTACAGAAAGAGGGACATGTTAGGTCATACTTTCTTTGTATTCTTTTTTAATTGATGATTTATGCCCTGGCTTAGTCTTTTAATATTTCTATTTATTTATTTGCAAGCAGAGAGATAGAAGAGAGACAGGAAGAAAGAATGGGCATGCCAAGGACTCTAGCCACTGTAAACAAACTCCAGATGCATGTGCCACTTTGTACATCTAAGTTTTACATGAGGTACTAGGAAATCAAATGAGTCATCAGGCTCTGCAGACAAGTTCCTTAACTGATGAGCCATCTCTCCAGCCTTGGCTTAGTCTTTTATAAAAATGATGTGAAAGAAATAATGAAACACGTTTTCCTTATAATGCTTTCTAAAGTATGAGAAACCACAGTAGATGATGTTAAACTATCCCATTACATTTAAACAGTCTTAGCGAAACGTACCACAAATGAAATCAAAAGACAAACATCAATCTGGAAAGGTATTTGTGTGTTATTTCACAGAGGGAGGGATGACATCTCTAATATATAAATAACATCTACAAATCAATAAGAAGATTGGGTAAAGGATATAAACAGAATACACAGAAAAGGAAATAAAGCTTCCTTTAAAATACTTTATTCATTTATTTTCAAGCAGAGACAGCAGAGAGAATGGGCATGCCAGGATCTCTAGCCACTATAAACAAACTCCAGATGTATGTCCCAGTTTGTGCATGTAGCTTTATGTGGGTACTGGGGAACCAAACACAGGTCATTAGACTTGGCAGGCAAGTGCCTTACCACTGAGCCATCTTCCCAGCCCAAAGCTGCCTTTTAATCATATGAAAAGTTGCTTAGCTTCACTAGGAAGAAGTGACAATAAAAACTATATGGAGTTAATGCTTTCATTTTCAGGTTGACAAAAATCAAAAGGATTGAAAACATTAAGAATGAATGTGTATGTGTGCTGTGTGTGTGTGTGTGTTATCGTTGGTGGTAGTGAACATGTCTATAATTTCATGGGGAAAGTTGGCAATATCTTATTTACTCATGGACCAAGGTTATGATTATTAAAGGCACAAACAATATTTTCTTATATTTGAAGACTCTCAAATGGTATTTCCTAGAATAGGCTTTTCACATTATAATGGAAGAGGTTTGCAGGAACCTAAGTAATGACCGGCATAAGGCCATCAGTCGTCAGTAGCTAAACGTATAGGGATCTGTCGGCCCCCTCCAGGGACAGCTGTGGTGATGTCCACTGCTCCTCTTTGGAAGTAACCCTCTTCTCCAACCTCTTCCTTTCCTTTCTGCTTTTGAAAGTTTTTCTAACCAGGAGGTACAGAACAGATTCAAAGCTCCTGAGAGCTGCCTGGGGACAGGCTGTGCTCTGTGGTAGGAACAAGGAGACGGCAGGCCCAAGAACCTCCCTGGTGTGCGGTGAGAGGCTAGAGACTTAACTTCACAGCATTAATTAGGAGAGATGCAGCATTTGGAGACAATCTGTTCACGGATCCCTGCCCAGGACTGTTTCCACCCTAGGCTCTGTTGCTGAGCTGTGCCAGGGAGCTGACTCCAAGAACCTCAATGGAATTCTCTGGCAGAACCTCTCTAAATGTGTGGACAAATCTGTCTCCAGGTTTCTCCTGCTTTGCTTCAAGGTGAAACCGGTGACTCTTCTTCCTGCCTGTCTTTGCAAACAGGAGGAACACTAATTACCCGCTCTCTGCTGAGATGGCCCAGGACACCTCCAGGGTGCCAATTATTTCCTAAGCAGTTAGGGAATCAACATAAATGGATGATCAGTGAGCACAGCGGGCCATCCACATACTTCATCTTTGCTGTTGGATCTCCAATAGGTCTAGTTAGGGTCCCACCTGCCACCCTCTGTCTACGGCCTGACTCACCTTTGGCCTGCAAGGAGGGTTGTGTCTTCCATTTAGGATGGTTGCTTTGAATGCTGGCTTTACATTAAAATCTCTGAGGAAAATTTAAAGAAGTATGGGATGGCTGGATCTTACCTCCACAGGTTGTGATTGAATTAAGATGGTTATAAAGCTCCCAGATAACTGTAATTTGAACTCATTGTCTGGGTAAGGATGACCATACCCACTAACATGCTTTTAAGAGTGCATAGGAAGGATGAGAGATAGCTTGGTGGTTAAGGTGCATGCCTGCAAAACCAAAGGACCCAGATTTGATTCCCCAGGACTCTTGAAAGCCAGATACACAAGAGTGCTCACATTTCTGGAGTTTGTTTGTAGTGGCTGGAGGCCCTGGTGTGCCTATTCTCCCTCCCTCTCCCCCCTCTGTACTTTCCTATTTCTCTCTCTCTCAAATAAATAAAAGTAAAAAAAAAATCTTAAAGAGTGAATAGGAATATGATTATTCTTCTGGGATAGTTTATGTAAAGGAGTATACTAGGCAGTTTGGGAGGCATGACACTCTGCTTTCACCTTGATGGACCCCTGAGAATTATCTCCTAAGAGTATATGGTCATAGGTCCTTTTATTATTCGATGTGGATGAAGATTTTTGCATTTTTTACTTTAAATAGAAACATGCTATGAATCTGACTTTGAGTTTTGTTCTATTTCTGATGATCATAATTTCCCCTGTATGTGGTATGAAGAGGCATGCAGCCTATAGTCTCACGGAGCCTTCAGTGTTTCTCTTGTTGCCCTGGGAAATGGTATACTTGGAAGACACGGCAGGGGTCACTTGGCTTATCCATAATGCCACCATCTCTTCTGTAACATCTTGGGCAACGAATAGTAGATTTGGACTCAGGAAAACCTTCCTTAGTCTCAATTTCTCTGTCAGCCAAAGATTGTGTTTTCAGCTTCCAGATGTTGTGGCAGCATGGACTGAGAAGGATCCAAAGCTAGGGGCCACCTGGCAGCAGAGCACAGAGGACAGACCCATCCTTGCTCACAGGGCAAACACATCTCTTCCACAGGCAGTGGCTTCCTGTGTTAACAGCATGTCCTTAATGGACGACAATCTCTTAATCCTCTTAGAAAAGACAGATGGTAATTCTGACAACATTGAGGAAGAATGGTATGACTATTTCACACTTACATGACACTTTAGATAAACCAAGTCTGTCAGAAATAAGATATATATATGTGTGTGTGTGTGTGTGTGTGTGTGTGTGTGTGTGTATGTATATATATATATATATATGTATACACACACACACACACACACATATATATGTATGTATTATTGACAACTTCTATACTTACAGAGAACAAACCATGGTATTTTTCTCCCCTCCCCTCCCCCACCTTCTCCTTCATAACTCTGCTCTCTGTCATACCCCCTCCATTAGTCTCTCTTTTAATTTGATGTCATCATCTTTTCCTCCTATTATGAGGGTCTTGTGGGGGTATGGCTAGGCACTGCGAGGCCTTGGATATCGAGGTCAAATTCTGTCCAGACAGTTCCATTGTAAGGAGGCCTACCCTTCTTTGGCTCCTACATTCTTTCCACCACCTCTTCCTCAATGGACCCTAAGTCTTGGTGGGTGTGAGATGTTTCAGTGCTGGACACTCCTCCGTCCCTTCTTCTCAGCACTATGTTGCCTTTTGGGTCATCCCAGTGGTCATCGCCATCTGAAAAGAGAAGCTTTTCTAGCCAGAAGTGAGAGTATCATTGATATATGAGTATGAACATTAAGTGTAGTGCTTTCAGGGCAATTTGGTGAGAGTAATATATACGTTTATCCAGACAAGATAAAAAAAATAAAGCTCATGACCTCCCCTGCCATAGGCTTTTGATTAGGTTTTCAGTACCAGGCATGTATTCCCTCTCAAAGAGTGGGTGGGCCTTCAGTCCATTTAAAGAGCATTTGGTTTCTTCCAGAGCAGTCATGCCACTATTGCACTCGTTCAGTCATTTGGCCTGTCTGGTTTCCAGTGCCCGCTGTTTACACTGCTGATGACTTCTGTCTCCCATAAGACTGCATACAGTGCAGCTTTTTCCAGCTTTTGGTTGGCTGGGCTATAGGGAGAAGGGAGAAGGTTTTCTGCTCAGCACCAGCTTGATTTCTCAGTGAGTTTGCCTCTCAGGCATGTGAAGTCTTCATCAATAGGGTCTTACCATCTCTTTCTCATGGGGAATCAAGGGCCATGGCAATAGCCTGTAATATTTTGGAGGCAACAGGGTCCTCCCTGGCCAACAACTCACTGGAAAGTATTCCATCCCAGGCACTGAAAATTTTCTAGTAACAATCTATGGCTTTTGGATATGCCATTATTTAAGAAAGTAGATTTTCATATGTCTTATTCAGAATATCTTGAATTTTGATTGACCTCCCCACCCTTCTTTTATACAGTCTCTTCCCCTGACCTCGCTTAAGCCTTTCTCCTCCCTATAATCTGTTCTTCTACTTACATTTATACAATACCATTTTCTTAAGACCTTCCCTCTCTTCCCCCTCTTAAGTTTTTTTTTTTTTTTTTTTTTCGAGGTAGGGTCTCACTCTAGCCCAGGCTGACCTGGAATTCACTATGTAGTCTCAGGGTGGCCTCGAACCGACATTGATCCTCCTACCTCTGCCTCCTGAGTGCTGGGATTAAAGGTGTGCACCACCATGCCTGGCAAGATGTATTTTAAATATGGCATATAGTTTGAATAGAAATAAATAGTCCAGAGCAGGTCTATATATTCTACAGATGGAAAGATTAAGCTGCCGCATGATCTAAAGTCTTGTAGCAGGGACTTCAAGGAGATATTTTGATTTGTTCTAGATACTTGAACAAAATGCCACTATCTGGGTAGCTTGTAAACAGTAGAACTGTATTTCTCAGAACTGGAGGCTGGGAGTATATGATCTAGGTGTTTGCAGGTTTGGTGTGTGGTGAGGACCCACTTTCTGCTTTGTGGCTGGCATCTTGTTGCTGTGTCCTCGTGTGGTAGAGGAGGCAAAACAACTCTCTTGAGGCCTCTTCTATGAGGACATTGTATCCATTCTCATTGCTGTAAACAAATGCCCAACTGGAAGCAAATTAAGGAAGAGATAGGTTTATTTGGGGGTTACAGTTTCAAGGGGAAGTTTTGTACTGGGGAAGGCATGGTGGCAGGAGCTGGAAGCCAGTGTTACAATGCATCAGAGTCAGAAAGTAGAGAGTGAACAGGAAGTGAGCCCCGCCCACACACAACAAATCTCAAGGTCCACCCCCAAGTGACACACTTCCTCCATCAAGGCTCCATCTCCTAAGGTTCCACCACCTTCCTGAACAGTGTTACCAGCTGAGGGCCACGTATTCAAACACAGGAGCCTATAGGGAACGTTTTGCATTGAAAGCATAACAGATATGATCCCCACTCATGAGAAGTCTGCCCCTTGAGGTAATTACTTCTCCACCCTTTACTTTTTTTAAAATTATTTTTTATTTTAAGCTTTAAAAAAATTAGTTATATACATACTCAGTGTGTGAACAGCACATGTTGGTACCATCCTTGACCTCATCCCTGGTCCCCCCTTCCGAAGGGACCCTCATTGTTGGGGATGTTGGTTATCCCCACGTTCCCCACCCCTTACTATTGTCATGCTGGAGCTAAGTTTGGACACAGGGATTTTGAGATGCTAGGACAAAAATATTCAGGCTGTTGTTGTAGAGAGAAAATCCTACAGGCAAATCTTGGTCCATCATTTCCAATTAACTTTACTTCCTTACAACACTTCAGCGACCCCACAGAGCAGTTATAGTCATCTCTATGTCTTGGATGAGGAAACAGACTTGTGTAACTTGCCGGAGACCATGCACCTAGGTGGCCAAATCGGCTCTGGATCTGATTCTGCTTGACTGCTAAACTGGATCCTACATTCCCATTTGGAGTAACCATTGTCTTCTAGATCATGAACATAAGACCAAAATCTGGGAATTTTAGCAAAATCATTGCTTGTTCATATCCTCTTAGAGCCCACCCCAGTAGAGATTTTTAAGAAGATATTGTGGCCATAACATTTTGGGGGGGGGGTAACATTTCTGACATGATACCACCCATCTTAGTGGAATCTTAGTACTCACCTTTCTCCACTGGCATTTGTTGGCCCTGGGACCTGATGAGTTCTATGCTGTACACACTGATGTCTGCGACTTGACTTCTACGTTCTGACTGTTTCCAATCTACCAGAGGCAGTGTTTAGGGAGGCAGAAAAATGCACAGGGAGTATTAGAGCATGGGAGAGCTATATGGCCAGAATTTGAATGCGCTCAGGGGTCTGTGCGTGTGAGTGTGTGTGTGGACAGACAGGGCATGCAGGCCCATCAGAGGACACTCAGCATTGTAAGCAGATAAGGGTGTCCTGCATGGAAGTGGTGAACCAGGCTGAGGCCAGGGCCAGTCACACCACGTAGGGCACAGTGGAGGCTGAGGCAGTGGGGCCAGGGGCAGCTGCAGAGTTTCTGGCATCGCAGTGCCTGGCTGCGATAGATTGTACCACCACATTGCTTCTCCTGCTGCCACGCACACTCTGCAGGCAGGGCTGGAGCGGCTCCCCCGGTTGCGGCTGCGTCTCTTCAAATTAGGCTAAGAAGGGGAAATAACTTCATTACCATTGTTTTCCAGTTGCTTCTTCTCTCAGGACCTGTCCAGCTGCATCTGTATTGCCGGGTTACCCAGGGAAGATGGTGTTTGCACCCGCTGCTGATGGGCCTTCTGGATCATTCCATCTGCCATGAGCAGTTGCTTGACTGAGCTTTATTCTTCTGGAGACCTTTGCTATCGTCTAATGGTTTCCTTATTAAAAAAAAAAAAGTTCACACTTATTCAAAAGAGCAGGCTTGAAAATATATTCTGTATGTGTTTCTGTGGAACAATAGACCATATTTAAATCACGATACTGCTGTTGCTTGCTGAATTTTATTAGCATTTCACCTGTGGTTTGGTGACACACACAAGCTGGCTTGAAAACTGTTGAAAAGGGATTCTTTGTTGATTAATTTGTTTTTCCTTCTCATGGCTCTGACACTTAGGAGATATTTAAATTGTATTTTGCCACTTTGTGAAAAACCAGTCTGCGTATTAGAGAGCTGTGTGGGCAGAATTTAGATGTTTTTAATAATGCAATAGTGGAAGCGAGTTTGAAATTCACAGACTCAACTACCTGGAGTTGGAAGGACTTCGGTGGTCTGGAGGTCTAGCGTCTTAGCTGGTAGCTATTGGTGACAGGCTGCTGCCGTTCCTGTTGTATGGCTGATCAACTGCTGCTCCGGTATCTACAGCGACAGAGAGCTCTCTGTCTTAACATCCGTCACGAGTCACTACTTGTGCACTTGTTGAGTGGTGTTACCCGGGAAGTATCACAGTCCTTCCCTGTTCTTCAGGATGGAGGCAACAGAGCCTGAGTGAGTGGTTTGATTTCCAGGAGAGAACACAAACTGAAATGCAGGGGAATTTCAAGTGGCCTGCCCCAAAGCCACTTGACAATGAGTTGGAGGTCCCTGTAGAGTACAGTGGCCAGAAAGCAAGAAGACACCTGATACTCCATTACTCTAAAAACAATTTGCAGAAAATTTGGGACCTGGCAAGCTTGGAGGCTGGAGGCCAGAAATCACCGTGTGCTTTGTGTCACTCTTTCAACAAATATTTGCCTGCAAATTCTAGTATGCAAATTATAGCAAAGTGCTTTCTTTATTCAGCATTTGGTCCAATCTCTTGCTCTTATCTTAGAGTTGGGAGTTGAGGCTGCTCTTGGAGACATTACAAGTGCATTCCTGAATCAAGGACCTGGAAATCTTGTTGGTGTCTGAAGACCTGGCTCCTGGGCAGGACAAAAGAGACAAAGAGTTGTTTCTTGCACTAGGGTTCCCAGAACCACCAGGGTGTTTGTTAACCAAGCAGAGATTCAGAGGGCTGGGGTGGAGTCTGGCCCTTGATAAAGTCTGTCTTCCAGAGCACCATCTTAACAAGGTACATTGCCCTGGATGGGCCTCTTGTCACAAATGTACTATGAAAAATGAAGGTTGTTGCCCCCTCAGTGATATGAATGCAGAGGGATTTGGAGGCCATTGTGGATTATTCTATCTCAAAACCGGTTGTGTTTTACACCCCTCCCCTCCCGCACCTATACTCTCTCTGTCCCATCCCTTTTCTGCAGCAAACTGTAGTGTCTGAAAGTCCAAAAGCTTGTCACACTGCCAGCAGTCACCAGAAACAGATGCATCACCTCTCACACCTTGGCCTGTTCTATATCTGGAGAAATCCCTTGTCTTGCCCACAGCATCTGCCCCTGGGAAGAGCTGGGCTATTCATTTCTCACATCTAGCTCGGTCCAGCCATTTACTCTCTAGTGCTTCTGGCATGGGTCAGACAGATGTGACCCCAGTGTGCAGAATTCAGCCGCCAGACTGAGCCTTGATTAGCAAGAAACATGTCGTGCTTCCCTGGAGTCCAGCGAGGGTGTGAGCTAGACAGGCTGGAAGATGCTGCCCGTGAGACATGCATGTCTTTCTCACTTTAACTTCTCACTCGTCTTTCAGAAAGTTTCACTGAGGTGGGAGCCTCAGGTACCAATGTGTAGGCCAATGCTCACTGTAGTGGCAGTGCCGTGGACAAGGGTGATGTCATAGGGAATCCCGGGGAGCCTCTGTACCCCACCACACTTCCAGTTGTTCTCCCTTCTGTCTCCTGTGAAAGCACGACTTTCCTAGCCAACATTTAAGAAAGCCTCTCTCAATGTGCATCTCGACTCTGGTGTTGATTGGCGAGCTTGAGTTTCTTTCACCCCTCAGAGCGTTGGGGTCCACATGAGCATTAGCACAGGAACCATGGCGAGATTCCAAGAACATTGGAAAAGGATATTTCTATCCCCTTTTTCTTATCTCATGGTTATTTGTGCCTATCTATTTCCCACTTGTGAGGACAGGGCAAAATTTCATCACCATTCAGAGATCTTAACACCTTGCCCAGAACTGGGCATTGTGGATAAAGCCAATTAAAATGAGACCTCAAATGCTTCATGGCCCAGCGAATTCACTTCTGGGTAGGGAGAAGCTCTGAGGAATGGGGTTAGGCTGTGTGTATGCCTGCTTGAATTGACGTATACTGGATCAGGCTGCCTGTGCGAAGACAATGAAATGTCCTTCCCAGCTCTTACCTGGTTTGTCATCATACCCAGGCCTCTCTTACCGTCTTGCAATCCTGGGAATACTGGCTACCTGCACCTTGGAGCCTAAAGGACATTTTCATCCAGACAACTTGATTTTTCCAGCTTTGAGTAAATACAATGAAAACTAACTGGGTAATAATTTGACAGTGACAGGGGCTTTCAAAGACATTTGGAAAACTGACTTGGTGTTTTAGTCAGTATTCTTATTTTATTGTAATGAGTTCCCAACTTGGTGGTTAGATTAAAATGTTATTTTCTGATGCTGCATAAATGCAGTATGTATGCAATTCAGCCCAAATAAAATTACCGTTTACGTTTTCATCAAATAGGGAACAGGCTGCTGAGGACAGTTGAAATGCAATTTATGATTATGCAAATGAAGCTAGCTTCAGGACACTAATATGTAGATAAACGAGACTTTCATTAAGATGCTATTAACCTTGAAAATTATATACAATTGCCACAAATATTCCTTAAAAATATTCCTTAAAAATTAAAAGGGGGATCATCTGCTCCAATTTCATGGTTTCCTTCTTTATGGGTCATGGGCCATGACCCTGAGGGCTCAGACTGAGGCCGAGCTCAAGGTTTTAAACAGTTTGTGCTTTTGCTCCAACTGCTTATGGCTCTGCACTGAGCCCAAACAAATGGCACTGGTGTTTTCAGGGTGGGTTGCTTTCTGATGTATTTTCTCGTAGAGGAGTAGTTTTTACAACACATTGTCCCCAAATGTCTGCTCTTGAGACTCATCTGAGGTACATCTGGGGAGGAGACCTCACTGAAGCTCTGATTTTGTTGCTAAGTAAATGTGGAGTCCTTCATCTAGTCTAACCTTTTGGCTTCTGGTTCTTTCATCTATAGAGTGGAGGCCTTAAATCGTATTATATTAAGTAGGATTATTGGTTTATGTAATGGTTAATCCTCCTTATGAACTTGAACAGGTTCAGAGTCACCTAGGAGATTGGCGAGGTACAGCTCTGGGTACGACTGTGGAGAGTATTTCTAGAGAAGACTAACTGAGGTGGGAAGACTCACCCTGCTTGTGGATGGCATTGTCCTGTGGATGGGAGTCTGGATGGAATACAAAGGGAAAAGGGAGAAAGAAGCTGATTGCTGGCACCCTTCTCTCTGCCTCTTGACTTGCCATGAAGTGAATAGCTCTCATCTACTGCATGCTCCCAAAGCCATGATGGTCTGCCCAGTTGCCAAGCAACCATGGAGGGAACTCTCTAAAACTGTGAGCCAAAAATAAATGTTTTTTTTTTTTTTTCTTAACTTGTTTTGTTAGGTATAGATATTCTTAAGCTTGTAAGGGATTTGTTGGAAGGAGATGAGTGGGACAAACCCCACAAAAAAGGAAAACTGGAGAAACTGGCCCCAGAGGACACAAGCCAGAATACCACTGAAGATTTAGACAGTGGACTTTAGGCTATCTGTAAGTAGCCTAAATCGGAGAATGGGACAGGACAATTTATTTTTAAGTTATTGGGTCACACTGTTCAACGTGTGGATCCCTGAGGTAAGGTGTGAATGATTTGCTTCATGTGGGCCATGGGTATACATGTCCTGACTGGCCACATGAAGAGGCTGAGAGAAATGAAACCCATGTATCTACAAGCAACAGCTTCTTTGAGTTTAATGCTTGATATTTATTTATTTATGTGGGGGGTTGAACATGGCCATGGCAGGATCTCTAGCCACTGTAAACGAACTCCAGATGCATGCACAACCATGTGCATTTGGCTTATGTGGAATCTGAGGAGTTGAACCTGAGTCCTTCGTAGGCAAGTGCTTTGACCACTAAGCCATCTCTGTAGCCCAAGCAACAGCTTCTTACTCATCATGACCTGTCCTTGCATATTGCTTGGAAGTGGGGGAGTCAGGACTTGAGTACAGAACTTCTGCTATAACTTTTCACCTCTTTCATCAAGTTGACAGGCCAAGGATCCAGTGACATGACCTAGGGACAAGGCAGAAGCCAACAGTCATAATCCCAACAGAGCCAGTGACCAGAACAGAGGAGTTGGCCAGAGAACATCCAGAGCCCTGGATGGCTTGGCTACTCACCGTGGTTGGGTTTCACCTTTAACTCAGGATAGGCAAGGCCTGGCTGCTATGGGAGGCTAAGTGAATTCAGTGAAATTGGTCGGGGTAGAGTGTTAGGATCAGCATTGCTCAAACTTGGTTATCCGTGGACATCCCCTGTGCACTTTTCTTTTGCCTGGATTCCACTGCCAACCCACAGGCTTGGGAGAGTGGTCAAAAGCCAGCATTTAAAACTCCCAGTTGATCCTCTACAGTCAGCTCTGGGAGCTCATCTCTTTCTGCAATAGAGCAGCTGCACATATTGTCTGGGGATCCCTGGTAGTTCAAGACTTCCTTCCTGCGAGGCTGACAGAGCTTCCATATCAGTCCAGCCAGCTTGGCATGGATGACATGTGCATAATCTCAGGCTAAGGACACTGGCATGAGGATAGAATATAGGTTACTTGCCTCATCTTTAGCCTCCCAGGATGACTTTGGCTTTGCCATTAAAATCCAGGGTTATCAAAGGGAAACAGGAATGCTGCCAACATAAATTTAAATCTCTAAGTCATCTGACACCCAGGGCACCTGATGGGAAGAGGATGGATTTAGAAGGGCTAAGATGGATGTTTTTTTACCCCAGGGTAGGCCACCATTGAGCCATAACCACCTAGACAAGGGGTCAGTTACTTGGCTGTAAGGGTAGCACAGGAAGAGGATGGGAGAGGCAGAACCTGAGGATACCTCCCACCCTGCCCCCAACCCTGCTTTCTGCTCTTAGGTAAGGAGACAATATTTCTGTAGAGCTGTGAGGGGAATGTCTGAAGAGATGGGATCTATTACCCCAGCTTATCCATGGCCCAGTGCAAAATGAAAGTGGGAAACCGATATTATAGAACTATTAAGAACTGGAAGATGACGAGAGAACAGCAAACCAAGTACAGTGTCCTGAGCAACTCTACTGGTCAGCCCCATGTCTATGAACCCAGTCTTGCTTGTTGCTTCGGTGTTTCATAGGCCTCTGTACCTTAGAGCGAAGTGATTTTATGATGTCTGGATATGGCTTGAGTGTACTGCTCAAGGTTAATGTGTTGAAATTTCAACCCCATTGTGAGTCCTAAGAGGGTGGGAATTTAATCCAGGTGCAGGCAGTGCAGGCAGGGCTTTTGGGAGGTGATATGAGTAGATTAGGTTAATAGAGTACAGATCCCATGACTGAATCCTGTTAGCTTTATGAGGAGAGAGAGAGAGAGAGAGAGAGAGAGAGAGAGAGAGAGAGAGAGAGAGAGAGGCCAAGGAGACACAAATGTGTTATTTCTTTTCTTGTTTCCTGCTTTGCCTCAGAATTGCCAACAAGAAGGTCATTACCAGGTATGACCTCTTGCGTTTGGACCAGAACAATGATTGAAAATAAATCATTTATTTTTCATTTGACAAATATAAAGTGCATTTTGATCATATTTACCCCTCACTAACCTCCTTTATTCTCTCATTCCCACTAAGCTCCTTCCTTCTTCCTAAGCCTTTTCCTATTTTATTTTTTCCATAATTAAAAAATGCTTATTATACTTAACAAGCTGTTTTGTATGGATACATCATGTGTTGGTACCCTCTTTTCCCTTGTCCCTGCCCCCATTCTGTTGGGGATGCTCTTCAGCAGGATTGCATGGGGTTTTAGTTTATGCTTTGAGGGAGCAGTAGTTATTTTGGGGGGGAGGGGTGGGAAGGAGATGCATCTGGGCATGATGTCTCAACCTGTGGTTCTTAACAATCTTTCTGCCTCCTCTTCTGCAAAATTCCCTGAGCTGTGGTGGGTGAGTCTTAAGTCTCCTTCAGTGATGAGCTCTTAGGAGCCTCTGGATATCTGCTCTGGTAGGCATCTTGAGGTCTGTTTCCTTCACCCTGGCACTGATTATCAGGTTCAGCATGGAAGAAGCACTCATGTCTCCCCATTCCTCTGTGGATTCATCTGTGGCTTGGCTGAAGTGTGGGGGGTAGTTTATCTGCTCTGGTCTTGCTACCTTCTGAAAAAGAACAGATTCTCCAATGGGAAGTGAAGTCAGCATAGTTTAAAATAATAAGCATTATTAATTTAGGGAGAATTTGATGTATGTAACCCCTCTTTTAGCCAAAGACTAGTGAGAGCTTGACAGTGGAGAGCATAATCTTTGTCTCCATAGGATTTTGATCTGGTTCCCAATTCCAGATATGGGTTCCTTTACACTGAGTGGATCTCTTAGCCAATCAGAAAGCTATTGCTTACCACTGAGGCTGAGTACCACTATTGCACTGGTGTTTACATCTTGTCAGGGTGTTTGCTTCTGAGTAGCTTAGACATCTGTTTGCTCAGACCGTTGTTGGCCATTTTCCTCCAGTAGCTCATATAGCGCTTTCCAACATTAGACAGGTTAACTGTCTGGGGACTGGCTTTTGTCCGAATTCCACCCAGGTCTCCCAGTGCTCAGTGTCAGCAGCATATGGTGTCTTTGGCAACAAGATCTCAGCTTTTGCATCAGGCAGGTAATTAAGTGCTTTGACAGAAAGCTGTCTTGATTTTGAGACCTTGTAGGTCTCTCCAATCAACAGCTCAATGTAGGTAGCAACCAATCTCTGGTACTGGGAGTTACAGGTCAGAAACAGAAAAAAAATTTTTCTTTTAAGCTTAGGCTTCATCTCACCCTCACCAGAATCCTACTTTTCAGGTGTTCCCTCCTTCCTCCTTTTGAGGGTTTTATCTTTTAGGCTATCTCCAACGATAAAGGTTTCTATGGTATCAGCTCATTTTGGATTTAATTTTGTTTGTTTTCCTCATCCCTTTCCCCTCCTGTACCACCCCTAAACCTTTCTATCACAAACCTTTCTATCCCTATTGTCTGGGCCTTGAGTTGCCTAGCAAGTATGATAGCAACTCCAGCAGGTCCAGGTTAGGATATATAAGTGACTATTTTCTTCTTTTAAACTTGTTTAGGTAAAAAGTTATTGACAACTTCCATAATTATAGACAATAAATAAACCATGATAATTCCCTCCACTTTCCCACTTTCCTCTTCACAAATCCACTCTTCATGATATCCCCTCCCTCTCAGAATTAGTCTCTCTTTTATTTTTATGCCATCATCTTTTCCTTCTATTATGAGGGTCTTATGAAGATAGTGCTAGGCACTGCAAGGTCATGGTTATCAAGGCCAATTTATGTCTGGAAGATTGCATTGTAAGGAGTCCTACCCTTCCTTTGGCTCTTACAATCTTTCTGCCACCTCTTCTGCAGTGGACCTTGAGCCTTAGAAGGTGTGATCGACATGCTTCAGAGCGGAATACTTCTCTGACACTTCTTCTCAGCACTATGTTGTCTTTTGGGTAATTCCAGTGGTCACTGTCATCTGAAAAGAGAAGCTTCTCTAATTAAAGCGAGAGTAGCATTAATGATGGGCATAAGCATAAGTATTTAGAGGGCAGTTTGGTGGGCTTAATAGATACATTTAGCCAGACAAGAGTGGGCGTTACACCCCTAGGGCTCTTGACCTCCCTTGTCATAGTTTTTTGATTAGGTTTTCAGTACCAGGCATGTATTCCCTCTAGTCTAAGTAAAGAGTGGTTTGTTTTCCTGAAACATGCTACTATTGCACCCACTGAGTCATTTGTCCTGGCTGGCCAAACTTAAGGCTTGCAGTGTTCACTGTTTTCAGTACTGATGACTTCTATCTCCCATAGGACTGCATGCAACATAGCTTTTTCCAGCTTTCTGTCAGCAGGTCTGTAGGGAGGAGGTTTTCAGCTCAGCTCCAACTTGATTTCTCAGTGACCTTGCAGTTAAAGGATGTGGAGTCTTCAGCAGTAGGGTCTTACCACCTATTTCTGGTGTGAAACTGAGACCCTTGGCAATGGACTGTCGTGTTTTGGGGACACAAGGGAACTCTTTGGCCAACAATTCACTGGAAGGTTTCCCATCCCTGGAACTAAATTTTTTCAAGTAACAATCTATGGCTTCTGGGTGCGCCACTATCCAAAAATAGTAGGTTTCATATAGCTTATTCATAACATCTTAGATTTTGATTAACCTTCCCACTACCCTTCTTTTACTCAATCTCTGCCGATGACCTCACTTAAGCCATTCCACTTCCATCAATCTGTTCATCTACTTACATGTATACAATACCATATCTTTGAGTCCTCCCCTGTCCTCCTTCCCTTATAGCCCTTTTCTAGCTTACCAGCCTCTACTACCAATATTTACCCCAATTCACATATAAGTCTAAACATTTGCAGTTAAGATCAACATATGAGAGGGAAGTTGTGCTATTTAGCTTTCTGGGCTTGGGTATAATCCTTAGTATAATCCTTTCCATTCCAGATCCATCTATTTCCCTTCAAATTTCATTTGTCTTTACTATTGCATAGAACTCCATTGTATAAATGTACTACATCTTGATTATCAGTTGAAAGCCATCTAGGCTGGTTCCATTTTCTAGCTATTGTGAATAGAGCAGCAATAATGATGGTTGAGTAGGTATTTCTAAGGTAGTGAAACTAGTCCTTAGGATATACACTTAGGAGTTGTGTAACTGGGTCACATAATAAATAGATTTTCAGCTATCTCAGTGTCCTGCACACTGATTTCCACAATGGCTGTACCAGTTTACAGTCCCATCAACAGTATAAAAGTATTCCTCTTTTCCTGCACCCTTGCCAGCATTTATTGTCATTTGTTTTCTTGATGATAGCCATTCTGACAGGAGAGAGATAGAATCTCAAAGTAATTTTAATTTGTGTTTCCCTGATGGCTAAGGATGTAGAACATGTTTTAGATGTTTATATGTCATCTGTATTTCTTCTTTTGAGAACTCTCTATTTAGTTCCATAGCCCATTTTTTAATTAAACTGTTTGATTTCTTCTTATTTACTTTTTTGTTTTCTTTGTATATCTTGGATATTAGTTCTCTGTTAGATGTGTAGCTGGCAAAGATTTTCTCCCATTCTGTAGGTTGCCTCTTGCTCTATTCACAGTGTCCTTTGCTGTCCAAAAGCTTTGTAACTTCATGAGGTCTCAGTGGCTGATTAGTGGTTTTACTTCATTAGCAAATGGAGGAAAAGTCAGCAAGTCATTGCCTGTACCAATATGTTGAAGTGTTTCTCCTACCTTTTCCTCTAGCAGTTTCAGAGTTTCAGGTCTGATATTAAGGTCTTTGATCCATTTAGACTTGATTCTTGTGCATGGATAGAGATAAAGATCTAGTTTCATCCTTCTACATATAGATATTCATTCAGTTCTCCCAGCACCATTTGTTAAAGAGGCCATATTTTCTCCCAATAAGTATTTTTTTTGGCATTTTCGTCAAATATCAGATGATTGCAGCTGCCTGGATTAACATATGGGTCCTGTATTCTGCTCCATTGATCTACATGTCTGTCCTTGTGCCAGTGTCATGCTGCTTTTTTCTTTTCTTTTCTTTTTTTTACTGTGGCTGTGTAATATAGGTTAAAATCAGGTATGGAGATACCACCAGCTTTATTTTTCTTTCTCACAATTGTTTTGGCTATTTGAGGATTTTTGTGCTTCCAAATGAATTTTAGGATTGTTTTTTCTATTTCTGTGAAGAATGCAATTGGAATTTTGATGGGGATTGCATTTGTGTAGATTGCTTTTGGTAAGATTGACATTTTCCCAATATTGATTCTTCCAATCCAAGAAGAAGGGATGTCTTTCCATTTCCTAGTGTCTTCTGTAATCTCTCTCTTGAATATTTTAAAGTTTTCATTGTAGAGATCCTTCACTTCCTTTGTTAGGTTCATTCCAAGGTATTTTTATTTTATTTATTTATTATTATTTTGGTTTTTCGAGGTAGGGTCTCACACTAGCTCAGGCTGACCTGGAATTCACTATGTAATTTCAGGGTGGCCTCGAACTGATGGCGATCCACCTACCTCTGCCTCCCAAGTTCTGGGATCAAAAGCAGGCGCATTTATTTATTTTTTGAAGCAATTGTGAATGGAGTGATTCCGTGATTTCACCCTCAGCATGTTTGTTGTTAGCATATAGGAAGGCTACTGATGTCTGTGTTTATCTCATATTCTGCTACATTGTTAAAAGTGTTTGTCAGCTCTAACAATTTGCTGGTAGAGTCGTTAGGATCCTTATGTATAAAATCATATCATCTGTAAATAATGATCATTTGACCTCTTCCTTTCCAATTGGTATCCATTTATGTGTGTTTCTTGCCTTAATGCTATAGCTAAGACTTCTAGTACTATATTAAATAAAATTGGGGACAGTGTATACCTTGTCTTATTCCTGACTTTATAGAAAAGCTTCAAGTTTTCCCCCACTTTGTATTATGTTGGCTGTAGGTTTGTCATAAATAGCATTTATTATGTTGAGATATGCTCTTTATTGTCCCAGGTTCTTTCAGACTTTTACCATGAAGTAATGTTGCATTTTGTCAAATGCCTTTCCTGCTTGTGTTAAGATGATCATGTGATTTTTGTCCTTCAGTCCATTTATATAGTATATTACATTTATCTATTTGTGTATATTGAACCATCCCTGTATCTCTGGGATAAAGCCTACTTGGTCAGGGTGAATGATCTTTCTGACATATTCTTGTATTCTATTTGCCAATATTTTGTTGAGAATTTTTGCATCTATGTTCATGAGAGAGATTGATTTATAATTTTCTTTTTTTGTTCTGTCTTTGTCTGGTTTTGATATCAGGGTGATGCTGGCTTCATAGAAGGAGTTTGGTAGGACTCCTTCCTTTTCAATTTAATGGAAAAATTTGAGAAGCATTGGTGTTAGTTCTTCCATGAAGGTCTGGTAAAATTCACCAGTGACTGCATCTGAGCCTGGACATTTTTAGTTGGGAGATTTTCTTTTATAACTGCTTTGATCTCTGTACATTTTATAGGTCTATTTAAATTGTTTATGCCATCTTGATTTAATTTTGGTAGGTCATATAAATCAAGGAAATCATTTCTTTCAGATTTTCAAACTTAGTGGAGCATATGTTTTTAAAGTATGTTCTTATGATTTTCTGAATTTCTTGGTATCTGTTGTAATGGTGCCTTTTTCATCTCTAATTTTGTTAATTTACGTCTCTTCTCTCTTTCTTGTGGTCAGATTTGCTAAGAGTTTATCAATCTTTTATCCATTCAAAGAACCAACTCTTTGTTTCATTGCATTTTTTTTGTTTCTATTTCATTAATTTCTGCCCTAATCTTTACTATTTCTTCCTCTCTATTGATTTGTGGTTTGCCTTGTTTTTCTTTATCCAAAACCTTAAGGTAAAGAATTTAGTTATTTACTTGTGACCTTTTTAATTTCTTGATATAGGCACTTAAAGCTATACATTTCCCTCTTAGGACTGCCTTCAGTGTATCCCAAAAGTTTTGGTATGTTGTATTCTCATTATCATTTGATTCTATGATTTTTTTGACTTCTTCTTTGTTTTCTTTAATGACCCATTCATAATTAAGTAGTGTACTGTTTATCTTCCATGATTTTGTGTATGCTTTATAGCTTTCCTTACTGTTGATTTGTAGTTTAATCCCACTGTAATCAGATAGAGTACAAGGAATTGTTTCAGTTTTCTGTATTTGTTAAGATTTGCTCTGTGTCCTAATATATGGTCTATTTTAGAGACTGTTCCAGGTACTGCTATAAAAAATGTGTATTCTGCAGCATTTGGATGGAATGTTCTGTGTATATCTGTCAGATCCATTTCTTCTATGACATCGATTAATCCAGATGCCTCTCTGGTTTTTGGCTGGGATGACCAGCCAATTGATGAGAGTGGAGTATTGAAGTTACCAACTACAATTGTGCTTGGTATTATCTGTGACATTAACTCTAATAGTGTTTGTATGATAAATTTGGAGCAGGTACTAACCCTGCCTAAGTAGGCTGTTACTTTTTGGAATGGTTTCGGGTCTCACCTATAGTGGGTGTCTGCTGGGGTCCCCCTTTACTGTGCTGTGGGCTGAGGTAGGCTGACTGTTGGTACCTCTGCTACTCTGATCACCTGTGCTGGGTGCTGTGTAGTAGCTGAGTTTCCCTCCCCAGGTCTCCAGTGGTTGCCGGCACTGGTGGTTGGGGGTGGGTAGGCCATGGAGGGTGCGTGAAGTTGTACTAGGGCTGTGTAGCTGGTCCCTGTGGTTCTTTTCCTCAGGAGCTGCTCTGCTGGTCCCTGCTGTCCTCTCACTCAGGTTTCCTAACTCTATGAGGTGGCTGGTGTAAGTGGAGTGTCCCCCTATCCCGGTTCTGCTCCTGCAGCTCGGGTCAGGCAGGGCCTGGTCTAGCTCTTCCCAGAGACGCACTGGGACTGGTGTCATGGCAGGAGCTGATTTTGGCTGCTTCTATGGTTTCTAGAAGCTCTGGGTTTCTCCTGCTTCTCTGCTGTGGTTGGTAATTCCTTATACACCTTCACTTTTTGGTAGAAGAGTGTATTGTGGTATTTTTCTGTTTATTTATCCTCCTAGGTTGCTTTGGCATGGCTACTATGCCACCATCTTAACCTGAAGTCTCTCTTCTTATTATTTCTTTCTTTTTTTTTTTTAATTTGAGAGAGAGAGCAGGAGAGTGGGAGAGCGGGAGAGCAAGAGCGAGAGAGCGAGAGCGAGAGCGAGAGCGAGAGCGAGAGCGAGAGCGAGAGAGAGAGAGAGAGAGAGAGAGAGAGAGAAAGGGGGAAGAGAATGGGTGCGCCAGAGCCTTCAAGCTGCTGTGAGAAAACTCCAGATACATGCGCCCCCTGTGGCACATGTGGGACATTGCATGCTTGTGTCCCTGCATCTGGCTACATGGGACTTGAAGATTCAAACATGAGTCTTAAGCTTCGCAGGCAAGCACCTTAACTGCTAAGCCATCTCTCCAACCCTTTTCTTCTTATTTTCATGTCTTTCTTCTTCCTCTCTCCTTCCCTCCTTTCTTCTTCCTTTCCTCTTTCTTTCTCTTCTTCCCACTGAGTTCAACTAGAGTTGCTTGTGTGAGTCTTTGGTGCTGTGATCAGCAACAGAAAACAGACTGACACAAAGCCACAAGCAGATGAGGCCAAGACTGAGAGGAGCCTAAGGGTTTGTTCTCTCTGGGATGGAACACAGGCCTGGGTTATGTGCATGAAGGAGGGTCAACATTAGCTTCCGGTCCAGTGGGGCCAGGGTTGGGCAGTCGGTTGTTTCAAGCCATATCCAGGGGGGATCAATTCTGAGGGATGAAGCTGTGACCAGCATGGAGGTCTGGGGAACAGGGTCCAATTAGGGAATGGGAAGAGGTTTAGGGGCCAGCAAATAACCCTTCAGAGTAGGCCTCCAGTCTGTGGGAAATGGCATGACAGCTGGGGAAACTGAGGTAAATGTGAAGATGAGCGGCCATGTCAGGATAGCAGGAGGAGACCCATTTATCATTCCATGATTAGAGTCAGTGCCCCTGTTGTGCAGTGCTGAAGGGACGCCTGTGCTCAGTGCCTGACTGGGTGCGTTAGGTGTGGGGCCAGGCCTGGGTGACATGAGCAGAGGCAGCTGGGGAGCATGCTGGGCCTTAAGTTGAAAGTACAATTCACAGATGGGGATCTACTCACTTCCTTCTGGTCTACATTCTCTGCCTCCCTGGGCCTTCTTTGAAGACTCCTTTCCTCAGGCCTACAGGATCGTGGGGAGAACAGGGTGTCACAGGAACCAAGGGAAAGGGACAAATCGCCCGATGCACAGACTCGGGAGCAGGCAGATGAAATCTTTGGGAAGGTGCCTGTTAAAAGTCCACGAGAAAGGAGCCCAAGATCCATAGAGGGAAGAGCGAGGGCCACATGGGATCGTACCTGTGGGAGGACAGAGGGAAGGCTGCAAGGAGCAGGAAAGCAAGACAGTAAATGCAGAGAAAGTTCTGAAACATGGGCCATTTATTCATCTCTTTTCAGTACTCCTCTGTAAAGGCACCCTTTTCTTGACTTGCTTCTTTCTTCTAGCAGCCAGCACTTACCTGACCCTCATAAGGGGCTGTTCTCTGGCCAGGCTGGGGGCCTGGAGCTCCCAGAGAATGAATGTTCTCCTTCTCTCCAGCCTCAGGGCAGCCCCTGACCAAAAGGTGATCTCCCCACGGGGCACCGAGGCTTCCCTACCCAAATCTTGTTAAAAATGTAGATTTTGAGGTAGTAGGTCTAGATAGACTCCAAACTCTACACTTCTAACAAACTCCAGGCAATGGCCCATGGGTCGGTTATACAGAAACTTTAATTTGCCATTCCTATCTGATCTTTCTTTCCTTCTCATTCCCTGTCCCCATCTGCTCCTGGTTTTCCTGGGAATATATGTTTTTTTTTTTTTTTTTTTTACAGAGCCCTTTTGATCCACACCCTCTCCTCATGCTCTGTTTTTGGGAAACCGACCTAACATGCACAGAGTGCACTTGTGAGCTGAACACTGCCTTGCCATCTTGCATATGGAGAACTGAAGCTCAGATAGGGAAGTTACTAGCATTAGGGACACACAGCCAAAACGTCATACCTCCTAGAGTCCCAAACCTAGTATTTCCCCAATACATTGCTTGTTTATGGTGTTTACAACCAGGCCTATGTTATAATCTCCTTGACCACAGCCAACAGCCTCTTGCAGTGTGTTCAGTCCTTTCCAGCCCTTTGGGATCAGAAACTAGTTGGCACAGTTGCAGACTACCCCCCACCCCTTCTCAATCAAAGCTTCCAGGCTGGGGACCCTTTGTTTGGGCACCACAATTCACAGAGATCTAACTCAATGCCAGCCCCAGGATTCCAGTCTCCTAGACACTTCTAAGCAACTCTCAGGGAGCTGTTTCTCTTTTATTTTGGCCATAAGATGGTTAAGCCGTGAGATCTGTGGAGGCCATTAAATAAAGCAGAATAGGAGACTCAAGGGAGAGCTCCTCTGTCCTTTCATCCAGGGCGAAGAGAGCAGAGGCCACACATTGTACTGTGACAACATTTCCTGTGCTCAAAGGACTTCCGCAGAACTGCCACCCAGCAGCTGGAGATTGCATGGGGCCACAGGCGTGACATCCCATCACCCCAGGCAGCTCTCTTCCGTTTCCCAGTGGAGATACCTTGGCGGGTGATACTGCATTGACCTGCAGACAGTTGCCCACACCACACCACCCAGTGGCTTTCACAGCTGCTACTGCCTCAAAGCTCCAGATCAAAGTGGGGCGGGGAGGTTTGGCTTTCAGGCTCAGAGCAAACACACCCATCTCCTAAAGCTACTTTGAACTTGACTCACTGAGACGACGTGCCTATGTGGGCATCCGACTGCACCTCCCAGCAAAACTTTAGAACCAGGTTTCTATTTATTTATTTATTATTATTTTATTTATTTATTTTTTTATTAGTTTTCTATTCAGCAAATACAGGCAGTTTGGTACCATTATTAGGCTCACCCATGACCTACCCCCTCCCAATGGCCCCTCCTTGTTGATGTAAATGGGTCATGCATTGTGGAGTTAGCCCACAGTTATTGGTGCGATAAATGTCTCTGCATATCCTGACCCAACATGTGGCTCTGACATTCTTTCCACCCCCTCTTCTGCAAAATTTCCCTGAGCCACGTTGGGTTCATTTTTGTTCTGCTTCAGTGATAAGGTGTTGGGGGCCTCTGAGGCTCTGGCTCTCTGATTTGGTAGGAGTTGATTTTTCTCTGTGTTGGTCTCCTTCCCCATTAAGGTGGGTGCTCAGGCAGGGGTCCTGTGTGTATTGGGTGATGACTGTTTTAGGTCAGGAGTTGACAATATTCTCTGTCCCTGGCAATGTTACCTCAGTTGTTCATACAAATCAAAACATGTATTTTAGTGGAAATGACAGTTGCAACTGCAGTGTGTGGGTGGTGGTGGGGGAAGGGAATCTGGCACAGGGCCATGCTAGTATTGAGTGCAGTCTGGTGGCCTCACCTTCCTGTGCACATAGAACCTATGCACATAACATATGGGACCACACTGGAAGTCTCCTCTGGCATCCAAGAGTCACTTCTTTGCTGAGGAGCAGGGATGCTAGGAGGACATTGACTTTGTTCCAATCACCCCCGGGTGAGATGACCTCAGACAAGTTCCCTAGCCTCCCCAGCCAGTCACCTTTGGTGGCACAGATGAAAGGAGACAAGTTCAAGTCACTCAGGACACACTCGTGGGTCATGTGCAATCACATGCTGCTTTTGCAGTCAGTGTGTGAGGGTCATTCTCTGGTGCTCCAGGCCATAGGAGGCCACAGGAGGGCATTGGTAGTAGGATGAGGACCTGATGAATGGGCCCAAGCTTGTGGGGAGAACAGGGGCTGTACTTTGTGTAAAGTAACATTAGTTCTTCATCAGACACCTAGCACTCTCCCAACATATATTTTTAGTTTTAACAATTTTATTTTTTTTTATTTTTGTGTGTGTATGTATGTGGTGTATGCACATTTTTGTATGCATGGCTGCATGTGTGTATGTGGTCAGAGGTTGACAGTGGGTGTCTTTCCCAGTCATTCTCTACCTTATTCTTTGAGCTAGGGTCTCTTAATGAACCTGATAGTCACTGATTCAGCTAGACTAGCTAGCCAGCAAGCCCTAGAGATCCTCCTGTCTCCACTTCCTCAGTGTGGGATTACAGGTGTGTGCTGCCACACCTGGCATTTAACGTGGGTACTGGGCATTCAAACTCAGGTCCTTATGCTTGTGTGGCAAGCACTTTACCCACTAATCCATCTCTCCAGACATATCTATATTTTGAGACAGGGTCTTGCTGTCTAGCTTAGACTGGCTTTGAATTCTTGATTGTCCTGCCTCAGCATGCCAAGTGTGGGACAGGTTTTATTTAAGATATCAAACATTGCTGTGGCTCAGGTGAAAGCTCAGGTGGTTGACAAACTTCCTGAACCCCATCCATGAAATGTTTCCACAAAACGGGAGGGTTATAGATCTTAGCACTGTCCTCAGGCCGACACAAAACCCATAAGGCCCTAGGAGCAGAAGTGTGTCTTCTCACTGGCATCTCCCAGAATTGGGGGTCTGTGTTTTCCATCCCTGTAACTTTAGGCTCTGCTGGATCAAAGGACCTAATTACCAGTAAGAGTTCCTCTACAGTCATAGCCTTTGCTTGACCATATTGAGCTCCTGTGTTTTGTCCCTTGCAGCTGGGGAAGGGAATTCAAATAATGGTGAATAATGAATGACTGATTATTCTACAGTGGTCATGTTGTTGTTCTGCAACTGGGCCAGGAAAGAGTGTGTCTAGAATCCAAGGAATACACCTGGAGCTTGCGAGCCAGAAGACCCTCATCATCCAGCAACTACAAGCATGGTAGGTACCAGGGCACAGGACCTGAGACCCAGAGGCTCAGGAGTGAAGGGCTAAAAAGACCTTCAACCAATGGAACTGTCCAGGGAGACTCTAGCCAAGGTGTTTAAATCTGCTAAGGGTTATGTAACACATTACCTCACACTGGGTGGCTTAAGTGACAGACGTTCAATAGCAAGGTGTTAGCAGGGTTGGTGTCTTCTGTGGACCTCTACTCTCTGTGTTTTACATAGTCTTTCCTCATTATCCATTTATGCTCAGGTTTCCTCTTTATAAGGTCACCAGTACTGTTGTTTTAGGATCCACTCTAAAGGCCTTTAATTACTGTGATTTACTCATTAAAGATCTTGTACCCAAATACAGTTATATCACAAGGCAGTGGGGATTAGGACTTCAATGAATGGATTATGTTTTGGTGGCGGACATATGATCCTTTACATAACAAAATGATATAACTATCAATTATAATCTCTGGACCAACTGATCTGAAAGGAAGGACATCTTATTTCTCAAATGCATATGTTCTAAATTCCCTTATTATTCTATCAATAGTATCAAGTTATAACCTCAACAATAGAAGAGTATGAACTCACTGTGGGGCATGATTGGATCTGTGTGGTACAAAGGGTGAGCTAAGGTGGTCATTCTCAGTGTCCTGGCCCAAATGCATGACACACATTGTTTTCATGCACACAGATGGTTGCCTGCTGCCAGTATCTATGACTAACCTCCTCAGGGCTTGCTTTGCCTTGCTCAGCTCATGCTCAGAGCAGCAGGAAGTGCCAGGGAGGTGATGCTCCAGTTGCTGCCCTCATCCAGGGAAGGACGAGGGCTGGAGGGCCGATAACCCAACTTCGTCATCCTCAGCAGAGTTGGAGGTGGAGATTTCAAGGTGTGCTGTGTGCTGTCTCCCAGAGGTCACTCATGGGACTGAGTCTCAGTTCCCGAGTGTGTCTTACTCAGCCATGATCAGTGTTTTGGCTTCCTTGCCTCCCTTTCCCATGCTCCTACTGATGCTTCTTGGAACCATGCCCCAAATCAAGGACTTACATTTAAATCTTGTGCCAAGGTCTTCTTCTAGGGCAACCTAAGTGTAGACCAGGAGAGAAATGCACCCCTGATGAGTGCTCACTGTGGCTGGAATTTGTGTCAGGCTGTTCATGCCCTTGTCTCATTAAATTCTGTAAAGTTCACCTCATCATTTCCGTTTTCACCTATCAGAAACCTCAGGCAAACAAGCTTCCTGAGACTCTAGCATTTCACCCATAAGGAGTAGAACTTGGATTTGGCCCTTCATTCCCTCTCCTCCTACATCATGCCATTTTCTCTCTCTGTCTGTGTTCTGGATAGGATCTTATGATGTAGCACAATATGTCCTGGAGCTCACAATGCAGCCCAGACTGGTCTCAAACTTTCATCCTTCTTGCCTGATCCTCCCAAATGGTGGGCTGACAGGCATGCACCACCATGCCTAGCTAGGATTTGTTTCTGATGATGGGGCATTCCTGAGATTCTAAAGGATAGGTTGTTGAATGTTCTAGGATAGTCTAACACCCAGAGCTGGGAACTTTCGGTTTAAGTATCACCAGGCTTAGCAGTCACTTGGACAAGTTATTTTCCCCTTCTAGTCTCAGTTTCCCCCTCTGTGAAGTACAAAGATAGATTTAAATGATCTCAAAAAGCCCATCCAAGTGTGACTTCTAGATAAGTGTTGGAGGCAATTGAAGGGTTCACTCCTCAACTCACTCCCAGTGAAGATTCTTAACTGTCAGATATTTAAGGATTAGATAGATTTCTCCTAGTGATAAGATAGACAACATAATTCTCTAAATGCCATTTGACTCTCTAGGAAAAGCAAATTTCCTGGCTGTTATAAAATGTCATGGAAGGAAGTCATTGGAGTTTATTGATGGAGCTGTAATCTTCCCTGTGCATTTCCCACGAGTGTCATATAACTCTTTCTTGTGATAGTCTCTATAGATTTAATGAAGAGGATGCAGCAGGTAAGATGGCAAATGAAGGGAGATAAAAGGTTGCTTGAAAGATTATGCACAGATGGTGCATATGTGATGATGGGTGATGGGGTGTCTGCACATATATGGCAAAGCTTTCTGTACAGCAGGCACTGTGCTGACATGAGGCATGCAGGCCTTGAAAGAATTATCTCCATTTCTGAGATGATGGACTTAGATTCAGAGAGTCAGCACAGGGTCACGCAGCCGGTGAGTGGCAGAATTGGATGTTAGACCTAGGTTTAGTATTGAGGAGTGAAGGCTTTAGAACAGGAAGACTTGGAAGTGTCCTGTGTAATCCTTAGTATATCATGCAATCTCTTTGAGTTTGACTTTCTTTACTACAAAAGTGTGGATAATACTATTAATGGGACACTGTGGTGTATAGCTATTAACACAATTTTAGGCATGTGGAAGGGACTCTACATATTGCTGGGACATCATTGTGTTAGCAGTAAGGACCCCTTCTGCCTTCCTATCTCTATTATCCTCTCCCTCTCCCCACTTCCTTGCTCACAGGGCAGTCATTCTGGCTGCCTACATTTCTTTGTCTGTCCTTTACACTTGGAAGCAAGATCTTTGCTTTATACAGACTGGTCAGTTTCCTTCTACTTTAGCATTTGTAGTTAGAGAGCTGTGTGCAGATAGCTCCCAACAAATTTTGAGTTTTCTTTGTGACCTCTTCCTAATGCCTTCCTCCTCAGGGCATTTTTGTCCTATTCTGGAATGGTTAGTGATATCTGCTTGTCTTGGAACTTGAGGATTCCGTATCCATTCATGAGTTAACTAGCCATGTTGTCTCCTGAGGTTAGTGACTAACCATACCACATGGTCCCTCTGGCTTGGGAATATGGGTTTGCATTAATAAGTGACAAAAAATTTGGCAATCATTTCTTTATCTACATTTCATGATGCTTTTGATACCAGCACTAGAAAGTCACTTGTTTGGTTGAAGGTAATGTGGTATAGAGCTCTCTATAGAAGATGCAAACCTGTTAAGTCCTATTCGCTATCCCCAGTTTATCGAAGCATACTTTCAAGTACGGGGCTACAAAATGGGTTACATACTGAGTAGTTCTGCTCTCCTCTGGAACGTGGGAAGAAATCTTAGCTTTCCTCATGTCATTTTTTCTATAGTTACTAGTAGTACTGATACTGCCTTTAGAGGTGGCCAACTTGACTCTATATAGGCAGGGCATAGACTTGATTTCCCCTCAAGTTGTTTGAGGCAGGAGGAGGAAGAATTTCACCCAAATAAATGAAATTAGGGCTAAAAAATGGACATCACAACAGATACCAATGCAATTTAGAGGACCATTAAGGAGTACTTTGAAAAACTATATTCCCAAAAGTTATAACATCTAGAAGAAATGGATTAATTTCCTAGACAAAATTGCTAAATTTAATCAAGAACACATAAGCAAACAGATTCATAGCAAGCAGTGAGATTGAAGCATTAAGAAAAAGTCTCCCAACAAATCTCAGCAGAATCCGGGCCTCTCCCCACCCCCACCTCTTCCCTTCTGTGATAATGATGCTCAAATGAATGGTTATTTATCTTGTGCCAGGAAATGTTGTACACAACTTATATGTATTAATGAATCTGCAGAACAACTTACAAAATAACTCTTTTTTCCCTGAGACTGGATCTCTTGCTTTATAGGCCAGGCTGGCCTCGAACTAAGGATTTTCCTGCCTCTGCCTCCCAAGTGATAGGGTTACACTATATGAGTGGCTCTATGAAATAACTCTTTAATAATGTTTTGCTTGTTTGCGTGTGGGGGTATATATGTACGTGTTTGTGTATGGGTGTGTGTCGTGTGTGCATATGGAGGCAAGAGGTTGGTGTCAGGTGTCTTTCTCTTTCTTTTTTATTTATTTATTTTTATTTTTTTATTTATGAGCGACAGACACAGAGAGAAAGACAGAGAGAGGGAGAGAGAGAGAATGGGTGCGCCAGGGCTTCCAGCCTCTGCAAACGAACTCCAGACACGTGCGCCCCCTCGTGCATCTGGCTAACGTGGGACCTGGGGAACCGAGCCTCGAACCGGAGTCCTTAGGCTTCACAGGCAAGCGCTTAACCGCTAAACCATCTCTCCAGCCCCAGGTGTCTTTCTCAATTGCTCTCTAATTTATTTATTTATTTATTTACTTATTTATTTATGAGACAAGACTTCTTGATGAACCTGGAGCTCACAGATTCTTTTAGACTAGCTAGCCAGCAAGCCTTAGGGATCCGCCTATTTTTGCCTCCCCAGTGCTAAGTTTATAGGTGTGCTCCACTGTACCTGGCTTTTATTTTGGTACTGGAGGGCCAAACTCAGGCCCTTGTGCTTGTATAGGACAGTACCAACTAAGTCATCTCTCCAGCTCCAGTAATCACACACTTTCCTAATGAGAAACTGATTATAGTAGAGTAAAAGAGGAAGACAGCTAAGAGATCTTACACAGATAGGATAGATCACGGACAACTTTTCTAGAGATGTGTACCTTCACTGAGCCCTAAGTTATGAAAAATTGTAGCGCTAGGGCTATGGCTCAATGGTAGAGTTATTGCCTCGCATGTACAAAGTCCTGGGTTTGATCCCAGCATTTTGTATGTGAGTGTATGTGTAGGGAGAGGTAAGTAATGAAAAGGAGATCTTTGGTATGGTGGAAAAAAAAAAAAACAACCAACGTCCAGACAGCTAAATGTTAGCATTGATGGCTTGGTTTTGGAATCTCTTTAGAGCTCTCAAAACAAAGATGAAGGAACTAGAGAGTAAGTACTTGGACAACATGTACAGCAAAATTAGGTGATACTGTATCCTTATAAACCCCAAATACAAAAGGGCAAGGAAAAATGGCTGATAGCTGTGAGATCTGGACATCAACATCTGTATGTGGAGAAGAGTTGGAATGTTTGACAAACCCAAGAACAGGGAAACCCCAGGTTAGCCCACACTTAACTGGAGAGTATGGCAGGCCAGTTTGAGAATGTGGCTGAAACTGGAAACGTCTTTGTTCAAGCCAACAGGGGAGAGCACAGTGAAAGCCACAAGGCTACCTCTGTGGGTCCCTGAAAACCAGCCAGCCATGACTCCCATCTAGGATAGGATCTCTCCCTCAGGAGTGACTGCTGCTTGTGGCATCAAGATCAAGGAAGACAGGGACAGTCAAGACAAAGGGAGAAGAAGCTCAAAGAAAAGCAATAGGAGAAAAACAAGGCCCAGGAATCTCAGAAAGCAAGCCACCTGTTTTTGAATATTACATAAAAGCAATAGGAAAAGGAGCCCCACGAAGTTACTGTTTCTAGATTTTGGATGATGTCTCTTAAAAGTTCAGGAAAATCAGTTTTACATAAAAATGAGTCACAGGAAGAAATCAAGATCAAATCTAACACAAAGTTGTTATAAAGGAACAGGAGAATAAAGGAGCAAAATGACATTTCTGCAGACAAAGAGCATGTCACGAACAGAATAAAAGTGCAATGTTCTATTTCAAATGCATAAAAGGCATTATGATACAAGATATGAAATAACACCATAGATCAGTATTAGGGAGATTAAGAAACCAAGTGACAGTACTCAGAAAAAATTATAAGTGAAAGAAATAAAGACCACCCTGGGCTAAGAAAATGTTAGACAGGGTGATTGAGCCAGACTATCAGGGTGAAATTGGACTACTCCTCCACAATGTAGGTAAGGAAGAGATATCTAGAAATGCAGGGGATCTTTAGGGTGATTCTTGGTATTGCCATGTCTGTGATTAAGGTCAATGGTAAACTGCAATACCTAGTCAAAGCAGGATGATAAATGGTCTAGACCTTTTAGGAGTGAAGGTGTGGGGTCATCCCTCCAAGCAAAGAATAAAAGACCTGCTGAGGTTCCTGTGAAGGTGGAATAAATACAAAACAGTAGTAGAAGTAAGTAGTTATAAAACAAGATAAGAATACAGAGCCATCTATAGAAATGAAGATTATACTTGTCATGAATATTTCTGTCCTATTTTGTTAAAAATGTTTGTGTGTTGTGGTGACTTGAATCAGATGTCCCCATAAACTCATGTGCTTTAAATGCTTGGTCCCCAGCAGATGGCAGTTTGGGATGTGGAGACTTGCTGGAAGAGGTGTGTTTCTGTGGGCAGGCTTAGGGATGTTGTAGCCAGCTTCCCCTTGCTAGAGTTCAGCTCACTCTCTTTCTGCTATTGTCCACCTGCTGTGGCAGGGGTGATGTCCAGCCTCTGCTCATGCCATGTGTTCCTCTGCCATCATGGAGCTTCCTCTTGACAATTTAAGCCAAATACAAACTTTTTCTCCCATCAGCTGCTTTTGATGGGTGTTTCCTAACTGCATGTGTGTTTATGCATATATTGGTGCTAGGGGAGCTACTATATGACAATGGTCACCAACAGCACAAATAAGCAGGAGACCCTGCAAAGTACATAACCCATCAGACTGACAAGAAACACACACTAATGCAATAGTGGCACATAGCCCACATGGGTAACCAACTGCCCTCCCACTGGACTTGAGACCTGCTTAGTAGGTGAGTGCTCATAGGTGGTGCTAGAAATCAAACCAGTGTCCCATAGATAGGAAACTCACACCCCTAGAGAGAAGCCTCCATTGTTCTCTGGATAAGTTGAGTGAGTATCCTTATCAAATCATCCCTCAAACTTACAAGCATACACCTTTTAACCAAAGCTGCTCTCATTCTTTGTTGGAGAATCTGTTATGTTTTACAGATGGCACAGAATACTGGAGAGAACAAAGATCCAAAAAATTAAACAAGAAAAGACAGCCAACTGCTCACCACAGGATGTGCCACCTTTGACACATTTACTGGGGTCCAGGAGAAACTGCAGAGGAAGCAGTAACATGAGCACTGCTCCCAGTGCTCACCTGACAACCACCAATAGGGAAATAGCAAAGAACACAGAGGGGAACTGAAACACATCATAATGAAAATACAGAGGCTACAGGAAAAGCAACACTAAAAACAATCTGCTAATGTACCCATGGCTCAAGAATTGTTGTGGAAGAGGGGCTGGGAAGATTGTAAGAGCCACAGGCTTGGTAGAAATACCCTGAGTTACAGAAACTAATGGAGGCCCTAATTACTTTACAATGAGCACCAAGGACCCTACTGAGGATGACACTCAAGGTATTGAAGACCCAGGATGAGGGGATACAAGACTATAACCTATGTAGATAAAAAATTTATATTTATATAAAAAAGTACTTGTGTTTTCATTCCTCTTTTTCCTTCATTATGCAATCTAATATTGACTGAGATAATACCAATAGTTAAATGCTATTAAATATATTATTATACTTATATTTAAGTTATGGGATACTAATGATCAAGCACTCCTTAAGGGACTTTGTCATGTATTCAGGGAGAAAGAAGAGTGTATTTCCTGTTGTACGTGGGATAAGTATATGAAGTTAGGCAGAATTATGACCTTATTATTATCTTAATTTGGAAATTAAGTATGACAGAAGGTGATGCTGCTTGTGTCAAGTTGACAAATGGTGGGCTTTGTGACAGTTAAATCTCTATTGTCAACTTGATTGGACCAGGAATCAAGTAAGAGACATACTTCTTGGGAAGGTCTGTTGAGGGCATTTCCAGGGGAATTACATGAAGGGTGAAGACCTCTCCAAAGAGCAGGCAGCCCCTCCAGAAGCAGTCTATATATAAAGAGGTTCCATAACAATGTAGTGACTTTCCTAGATTTCCTTGTGCTTTGCTGGTGAGTGAATCTACTCTATTGCTGCAATACTTTGTTGATACCAGAACCCGATTTCTGTGGCCTTCTAGAGTAGACTGAGGAATAAAAGCTCTCCAGGAACCTTCCAGGCCTTCAGCACCAGACTGAGGCTACTGAGGCATTCAGCCTCATTGACTGAACAGCTATGAGGTTCCCAAACTCTCCAGCCTGCAAACGCTATTTTTGGATTGTATCATGTAAGCCAATCTACTGTCTTCTATATAATATAAAAAAGACTACCCTGGAAGGAAAATAAAATATAACTATTTAAATAAAAGAGCTTGATCAGAAGTACCCCGCATGGGTGGCTGCTGCTCCTCCAAGAAGCCATAGGTTATTATAGGAAAATCTGAGTGTCAAGGGCGGGAGGCCTCTCAGCGAGTTGTTGGTCACGGAGACCCTTGAGGTCCCCTGTACAATACAGGCTCTTGACACTGCACTTGGTTGCTCACCAAAAGTAGGTGGTAAGACCTTATTGTTGAAGATACCACTTGCTTTGTTTGTAGGATTTTGAGAAATTAACCCAGAACTGAGCTGGATGCTTCCTCCTTGCTGACTAGTTTTCATAGTGCTAGAAAGTACTATACCAAGCTGCTCTGGAAGAAAACTCTTACCCAGACATAGACCATGCAGGTTATACAACTGACCAGACAGGCAGGAGTTGCCCACTGGTGCAATAGCGGCATGATTGCTATTGGGGTAATCACATTCTTTCTGATTACAATTGATGGTGCCTTCTGGGGAGACTCAAAACTCATCAAATGACTATTGAGGGCTCAGTGCTAAAAGAGGCATTGATATGAGTCTCCCTACCAAGACTTAGGGAAAATTGTCAGAGAGGAAATAAAGGGCATAGGAAACCAAGGATGGGGTGTAGTATTGTGGAATGCTGTCTTCTGGATAGGACATGACCATTGAATTCATGAGCTCACAGCAGCTATAGTTATGTACACAATATTTGACCCATCAACATGCTGTCATAGATGGTGGAAGAGGGCATGAGGTTCCCAATCCCCCCTCAGTTTCTGGGAGTTAAGGATTTCTGGAGGGTGAGGAAGATATTTTACTCAGTGTAGAAGAGGGGTGTAGCCATTGGTAAGTTTCATGTGTTCTGGTAAATAACCCTACACCCATGTTCATGCAGGTAACCCTAATTAAACTCAGTGGATCTCTCCCTCTCTCTTATGTATACATAAACACACATACATGACATATAGAAATAGAATTTTAACACACAAATTGAAAGAACATACTCTGGCTCCAAAAATATTGACACAAATAATCATTTTTACTGCGTGTTCTTAAAGGTACTGGATGATAATAGAAAAAGAAAAGCCTTTGGTTATTTAGGCTCAAAGAACTAGTGATTTTAAAGAGAAACAGGGTTGATCATTATCTTACATATCTTGATGCTGGGACAAAAATGCCCAATCAGAAGCAGCTTAGGGAATGAAGGATTTTATTTTGTCTTGTAATTCCAGGGAGTAGAATCCATCATGGCAGGGAAAGCAAGGCAGGAGCAGGGGGATGGCATCATGCTTACTGAATATTTTAATGCATGTATATAGTGTATTTTGATCATAATCACCCCTCATTAGTTTCTATTTTTCCTTTCCCTTCTCTCTGAAGTTCTTCCAAACTAGTGCCTCTTCTACTTTGATGTCTTGTATGTGTGTTTATGTATACATAAGAGAGAGGGAGAGATCCACTGAGCTTAATTAGGGTTACCTGCATGAACATGGGGTGGGAACACAGAACTGTTGTCCATTCATACTGGAAGTTTAAGAGCCAGGCATAGAAGAACATTCCTGTAGTCCCAGCACTCAAGAGGCTGAGGCTAGAGGAATAAGAGTTCATGGTCACCTAGGCTACATAGGGAAACCCTGTCTAAAAGAAAGAAAAGAAGAGAAGAGAGAAGACGAGAGGAGAGGAGAGGTGAGGAGGAGTTAGATCTAAGAAAAATGATGAGACCTAATAGCCATAATATAACAGGTATGTTCTATGCCTGGCTTTTAACTCCTCATTTCTGTTGGCTGGATGCTCTTATATTACATTGTTTAATCACAATTAGTTCAAGAAATATATTTCCCATACATTTCAATTTTTTTAAATAAATTATTTATTTATTTATTTGAGAGCGACAGACACAGAGAGAAAGACAGATAGAGGGAGGGAGAGAATGGGCGCGCCAGGGCTTCCAGCCTCTGCAAACAAACTCCAGACGCATGCGCCCCCTTGTGCATCTGGCTAACGTGGGACCTGGGGAACCGAGCCTCGAACCGGGGTCCTTAGGCTTCACAGGCAAGCGCTTAACCACTAAGCCATCTCTCCAGCCCACATTTCAATATTGATAGCTTATGTGGCATTATATCTCTGAGAACATGAGGGGATTTTTTGAGTGAGAAAGCAGTGAAAGTTGAAGTTAGGGTCAATTACTAGGCTCCTTAGTAAATGTTAAATAATTGTCACCAATAAAGTTATGTTGGTTTAAACTTCCAGTATGAATGGACAACAGTTCTGTGTTCCCACCATCTTGTTGACCTATTTTTCAGTTCCATTTGTAAAGCATTGTTTCATATGTACTATGAATATAATAATGCATGATTTTATATATTTACTTTATCTCTAAAGAGAGTTAACATGTTTTTACAAGTTTAGCTGATAATTTTCATTCTTCTTTTGTGAATTACTTACTTGAACTTCAACTGACTTGAACTTGAGTGCTTTTCTTTTTATTGTTTACTTGTTAAAACTTTCAATATAGTATATATGTATATATTGATTCTTTCAGTTATAAATACATCTCCTTAATTTTATATTTTTAGAAAACTATATTTATATAAACTTTTTTATGTAGTCAGATTTGTTAATTTTGCTCTTTTTTTTTTTTTTTTTGGTTTTTCGAGGTAGGGTCTCACTCTAGCCCAGGCTGACCTGGAATTCACTATGGAGTCTCAGGGTGGCCTTGAACTCACGGCTGGTGATCCTCCTACCTCTGCCTCCGAGTGCTGGGATTAAAGGTGCACACCACCACAACCGGCTAACTTTGCTCATTTTTAATGGATTCTGTGTTTTCTATAACTTTTTTTAAAGTCTTTACCTTAAGGCATACTGTCCCTACATTTCTTTCTAGTTGTTCTATAATTTCATTTATATATTACATATGTGTGTATATATGTGTGTGGAGGCCATAGGAAAACCTCAAGATGTTGGTCCTCACCATGTACCTTGTTTGAGGCAAGTTCTCTCTTGTTTGCCATTGTAAATACCAGGCTGGCTAGCTCACAGCTTTGTATGAACTCCATCTTTGTATCACTTTCTCATTTCTGAGACAAAAGACCAGATGAAAATTAGTTTGAGGGAGGAAGGGTTTATTCAGCTGACAGTTCTAGGTTGCAATCTCTCATGGCACGGAAGGCATGGTGGTGAGAGCTTGAGTGAGCTGGTCACATTCAGTCCACCATGAGGAGGCAGAGAGTAATGACTGCTGCTGCTCAGCCACCTCTCTGCTTTGAATGATGCCACTCACAGTTATGGTGGATATTCCTACTTCAGAGTAATTAAGAGAATCCATCACAGGCATGCATAGGGGATAACAATCTATATAATCCCTCACAGATGATTCTAGATCCTGTCAAGTTGACCATCAAAGGCTCCTATTGCAATAAGCATGTTGGGATTACAGATGCTTGTGCTACTTGTATCTGGCTTTATATGGATTCCATCAGGCTTGTTTAGCAAGCACTTTTAGCCACTGAAATCTCTCCCTGTCCCTCAATTATGTCGTTTTAAAAATATTTATTTGAGAGAGGGAAAGAAAAAAAGAGGGAGAGAGGGGGGGGGAGAGAGAGCGAGAGAGAGCGAGAGCGAGCGAGAGAGAGAGACATGCCAGGGCCTTTAGTGACTGCAGATGAACTCCAGATGCATGCACTACCTTGTGCATCTGGTTTATGTGGGATTTGAGGAATCAAACATGGGTCCTTAGACTTCACAGGCAAACACCGTAACCACTGAGCCATCTCTTCATCCCTAAAATTATGTTTTAAATCTGCTAAAATTTTATTTTTATGTTAAGTGAAATAGAAATATCATATGTGTACATATTTTTTTACAACATTAATAAGCTATTTTTCTTAGAAAAACAATCATATAATGTCTTTGGTTAAATGTCTTCCTATTGATTTAAAAGCTTCTTTTATAATAAATAATATAATTCTTTTTTTTATATGTTACAGATTTTTTGGTACATTTTCTTTTACATTAATCTATGCCTATTTTTTTTCCTGATATCATACTCTTCCTTTTTTCCTCAAAAGTAAAGAACAGGGAATATTTGTATGTTTGTCTTTTCCTTGTCACATATCTAAATGGGCCTAGAAGCACCCGATGGTGTGCAACAAATAGATATTTTAGTAACAATCTTTGCAAGTTACAGGCTCCCATTCTGACTCATATACTCTGGCCAATCTACATTAAAATCTTTTAGCTATTTTACATTAATACAGAACTTGCTCTTAAGTTCCCTTCTCTATTTTTTAAACTATATATCTTTACTGTTCTTCCACTTGCTTTCTAAGTGACCAGATGCTATGGCTTGGATGTGATTTTAGCATAACCCCCAGGGTTCATGTGCGGGAGCTTGGTGCCTAATGTGTTAATCTGAGAGGTGGTAAGATCTCTTGGGGAGTTATGTTAGTAAGCTTTAATCACTGTGATAAAATCCCCAAGGGAAGTCCACTTAGGGGTGCAGAGGTTTACTTTTGCTCATAGTTTTAGAGGTTTGAGACCATGTCTGATAGGCCCAGCTGCTTCTAGCCTTGGTGAGACAGCACAAGGTGCAGGCAGCATGTGGTAGAGGACAGTGCTCATCTCATGATGCCCCAGAAGAAAGAATGAGAGAGAAGGGCTGAGGTCCCAGTGTACTCATTAAGTGCATGCCCTTAATGACCTACTCCCTTCAAGTAGATTCCACCTTGTGGTGGCTTGATTCAGGCGTCCCCCATAAACTTAGGTGTTCTGAATGCTAGGTTCCCAGGTGATAGAGATTTGGGAATTAATGCCTCCTGGAGGGTGTGTATTGTTGGGGATGGGCTAATGGGTGTTATAGCCAGTTTCCCCTTGCCAGTGTTTGGCACACCCTCCTGTTTCTCTTGTCCACCTTATGTGGTCTAGGGGGTGATGCCCACCCTCTGCTCATGCCATCATTTCCCCCTGCCATTGTGGAGCTTCCCCTCAAGCCTGTAAGCCAAAATAAACCTCTTTTTCCCACAAGCTGCTCTGGGTTGGGTGATTACTGCAGGCAATGAGGACCTGTCTGCAACACACCGCATAAAGTTTCTACCACCTCCCAGTCATGCCACCAGCCAGGGGCAAAGCCTTCAACACATGAGCTTCGGGGGGCAGGGATGGTGCTCCAGGTCCAAATCATGGCCAAGGTTCTAAGATCATTGATGAGCTACTTCAGAAGTGATTAAAGTAGATCTTATGAGGCATCTCAGCTCTCATAAGACCAAGTTGGAGTCAGTCTCTGGCTTCCTGTTTTGCAGTGTAATTTCCTGCTCCTACACATGTTCCTACTATGAGGCTGTTAAGCCCTCACCAGAAGCCAAACCAATAATGCCGTCCAATACTAGAATTTCAGGCTCTAAAGCTATGAGCTTAAGAAAACCACTTTATGAAGTAAACCCTTCGGGTATTTTCTTATAGTAATAGAAAATGGACTAGTATGCCTTAATTTGTTAATCAATTTGTTAAGTTAAAATTATAGTGAGATTCTGACTGAAATTGTATTCATAAATTAATTTGGGGAAGAACAAAGAAACAGTATGTGTCCTTACATCCATGAATGCAAATTTTCATTTTAGATCTTTTGAAAATGCTTTTTAGTACATTTTCATAGTGCTTATAATTTTCTTCTTGAATCTATTTTTAGATGAGTTATAATTGCTGAGCATATTTTAAATGCAGTTTTGCTTTGCATTATGTTTTTTTTCCACTGTATTCTACAACTGATTTTTGCTTATGTAAAGACCAGCTATCACATTTAAAAATATTTATTCTTGCTACAGTGTGGATCTGCAATGTCCCTCAAAGGCCTATATAGTAAAGTCTTAGTCTAAACTTGGCACAACTGGGAGGTGGTAGTTACTTTAGGAGGTGAGGTTTATTGTGAGTTTTAGGTCACTGGAACATGTCCTCGAAGAGGATTTTTTTTCTCTCTTTTGTTCTTAACCATGAGGCACGTGGCTTTGCTCTTCCCAATGCTTTCATCTCGGTAGTTGCTACAAACTCAAATCAGTGGGGCCAAATTCTCATCAACTTATGCCTCAAAAACTGTGAGTCAAAACAAACCTTTTCTCTTCATAAATTTATTGTACCAGGTTATTTGCTTTAGTAACAGGAAGCTACCATGCCTTAGTAGGCAGGAGAGGAGAATCCATTCTTCTGGAGATCTTGAGGAAGGGAAAGTTGGAGAGACATAACTGTTGGAAGGTCACAAATGATTTTATGCTATTCTCTCATATTTGAGAGCTGGCACTGGACAAGGTGAACCAAATTCCAGAATGAATATTTACTTTATTTAAGCTTTGGATACCACTGAGTCAATATGTCGGCTTACTCGAGAACCTTCCAGAATCTCCAGGGATTAGTGAGATGTGCATCAAAATGTCACATCTCTCTTGGCTCAGCTATAGAGCATCCACTGCCCAGAGATTGGGAATCTGTAACTCACAAATGGAGTATCCCTGGTCCAGAGATGGCAGTGATAGTCCTTGTACAATGCACTCAACATGTGTTGCATGTGATGTTACCTCTCTTTTTATTAATTAATTAATTATGTGTGTGAGAGAGAAAATTTGCATGAGATGGCTCCCAGCCACTGCAGTTGAACTCCCGATGCGTGTGCCATCTTGTGTGCTTGTGCAACATTGTGTGCTCATGTCACCCCATGTATCTGGATTATGTGGGAACTGGAGAGTCAAACATGAGTCCTTAGGCTTTGCAGGCAAACTCCTTAACCACTAAGATATCTCTCTAGCTCACGATGTTACCTCTCTGGGTAATAGTCTTCAGTATATGTTGTAGGAAGTGAATTGAGAATTGAGATTAATTTTTTTTATGCCATTAACTACTTTCAGGAGTTCTGGGAGAGACAATTTGCTGATTATGTATCTTATGTTGCTAATTCCCCATGGACATTGGTGCTGACCTGGATGGGACAAAATGTAGAGGGTAAGTGAAGTCATGGGATCAATATCTTTCAAGCCTACACATATGCTTTATCTAGCTTTGACCTATATCCAATTCACAGAGTAACCGAAGCTTATGGAGAGTTTTTACAATTAATATGGAAAACATTTAACAAGTTGTATAATTTGATTTAATGGGATGTCTGATGAGTGACACACGGTTGTTTGTCAACTAAAAATGTCTTGAAGGACCTTTGAGCAAACCAAGGGAGACCTCTCTTGTGTCGAGTCTCACAAACAGCTGTGCCCTGCCCTGGGTACACATAATTGCAGGAACTGATTTGGGAGGGCTGGAAGTGTTGATGCTGTCATATTAATTTTCTCCATAAATCAACACATGGACTTGACAGCATTTTAAAGTCTTTATCATCTTCAATATCTCCTTTGTATTCTGGAGGAGACTTACCACAAGCAACTTACGTTCACTAAGTAAATATTTATTGACTATTGACAGGTACTATGATATAGATTCCAGGACCCATCTCCAAGAAGCATTGACTCTAATGGAGAATTCATACTAAATCTCAATTTAGTGTAATTAAGATAGTTAGAGAACTAGACATTGATGTAGTGTTGCCTCAAAAATTCACTCATTCATTTATTCAACAAAGACTAAGCTTAGTGTAGCTTCTTATATAAATAATTAGGACATCGTGGCTACTTTAGGGAGCTTAGTCTTAGAGTAATAAACAAGTGCATAAATATATTATAAATAAAAGCTATATTAATCTGTAGGGAAGTGTGATGGGGCAGGTCAGAGGAGGAAGAGGACATCTCATGTGGCAGAGCCAGAGAAGACTTCATAGACAAAGTGATATTTATGGTAAGTGTTGGAAGATGGACAAATGAAGAGCTTTCAAGCTGGTAGAAATGGTGTGATGAAAGGCCCTGAGGTGGAGGAGATATGATGGATAATCTTCGTGATCAACTTGGCTAAATTTAGAACTGTCTAGGAGACAGACCTATGAGAATATCTGGGGATCTCCAGAGAGGTTCAAGTGAGTTGGGAAGATCCACCCTGAATGTAAGTGACACTATGACATGGGCTGGGGCTGCACAGTAAACAAAAAGGAGAAAGTGACTGGAGCACCAGCATCCATCTTTCTCTGTTTCCTGACTGACTTCAGACACAATGTGGCCAGCTGTTTCATGTTCCTACTGATGTGCCTTCCCTCTCATGATGGACTGCACCTTCTAACCATGAGCCAAAGCATGGCCTTCCATCTTTCAGTTGCTTTTGTTAGGTGTTTTGCCAAAGCAATGAGAAAAATAAGTGACACAGAGGGTGAGGCTTATAGTTAAGATCAGAAAACAGGTCTGGAGAGATGGATCAGCAGTTAAGGCACTTGCTTGCAAAAGCTAACCACCTGGGTTCGATTCCCCAGTACCCATGTAAGCCAGATGCACAAAGTGGTGCATATGTCTGAAGTTTGTTTACAGTGACTAGAGGCCCTGATAAGCCCATATTCTTTGTATTTCTCTCTCTATCTCTCTGCTTGCAGATATTTTTTTCAAAGATCAGGAAATAGTGTGGCATGGACTCCATATTATGGGATATGGTTGTGGTGGGAGTGAGGACCAGAGAATTAGTCTTGAGTCTTGAATGATCAGCCTAAGAGCCTATCATTGCTCCAAACTTTATTCACGGACACATTCTAGGTTTCCTCTTTCTTAGTTTTTCTCTTTAGAAATGCCAACACTAATTGTTCAAACACAAAAGAAAAAAATTCATCGACTCAGGCTTGAAAATGTCATGTACATGCAATAATACATTTTATAATTAAGCTTGATTGCCTATGTATGAATATTTTAAAAACACTTTTATTTATTTGTGACAGAGAGAGAAAGAAAGAGGCAGAGAGAGTGAGTGAGTGAGTGAGTGTATGGGTATGTCATGGCCTCTTGTGTCTGGCTTTGCATGGGTACTGGGAAATTGAACTGGGTTAACAAGCTTTGGAAGCAAGTGCCTTTAACCACTGAAACATCTCCCCAGCCCCCTATTTTGAATTTTCAGATTATGTTTTAAACTTTTTTATTGACAATTTTCATACATGTACATAATGTATTTTGATTATAATCCCTTCCCACTATTTTCTTTTGTCCTCTTCTCCATTTCCTCATCTCCTTTCCACTGAACCCCTTCTTCTTTCCAACTAGTCCCTCTTCTATTTTAATGTCTCTATTTTTCTTTTTGCCTTCCTCCATTATCCATGATGACATTTTGTTGGGTTCAATATAGGCAGGTTTTGTGCAGATAATAGTAGTCACTATGGGTCATAAATGCAATGGCCACTTCATATCTAGACAGCAATGTTTCAAAATGCTCTTCCTCATCATTTGACTCTTACATTCTTTCCCCTTCTTTTTGATAGTATCCCTGAGCCTTGAGGGGCATTAGGGATGTCTCATTTAGTGCTAAGCACTTAACAGTCACTTAATATCAGCATTTTTCAGAGTTTTGAGTCTTCACAGTAGTTACCACCATCTGTAAAAGATTTTTCTGACCCAAGGTTAAAGCTGCACTAATCTATGGGCATAGACATAAATACTTAGAAGGTGTGTCTGTGTGTATGCGCAGGTTTATGTGTATGCACATGTGTGTGGAAGCCAAAGGACTACCTTGGGTGTCAATCTTAAGCATGCTATCCATTTATTTTTTATTTTTAATGATGGGGTCTCTTATTGACTTGGAGCTCATTAATTAGGTTAGACTAGCTGGCTTGTGAGCCCCAGGGGTCTTCTTGTTTCTGTCTTTCTAGCATTGGAATTAAGGCATGGACTACCTCACCTGGCATTCTTACATGGAGGCTGGGAATTAAACTTAGGTCATCATGCTTGTGATACAAGCACATTACCAAGTTAACTCTATCCTCCGGTCCCTCAGATAGTTTTTTTTTTTAAATTTTTTATTTATTTATTTGAGAGCGACAGACACAGAGAGAAAGACAGATAGAGGGAGAGAGAGAGAGAATGGGCGCGCCAGGGCTTCCAGCCTCTGCAAATGAACTCCAAACGCGTGCGCCCCCTTGTGCATCTGGCTAACATAGGACCTGGGGAACCGAGCCTCGAACCGGGGTCCTTAGGCTTCACAGGCAAGCACTTAACCGCTAAGCCATCTCTCCAGCCCCCTCAGATAGTTTTTGATCACAAAAATAGGAGGGCAGAAGTTACTGATGGGAACTGGATAGATATATCTGTTTATTTCTTGTTTCTGGTGACAAGGTATAATTTCTGGTGGCCAGAAATAATTTATGGAAGGAAAAGAGCTTAATTTACCCTACAGTACCAGAGGGTGGTCTATCATGATGGAGAAAGTGTGGCAAAAGCAGGAAGCCAGAGTTACATTGTCACATCAGTAGGGAGAAAGTAGGGGGCAAGAATAGCAACCAGGACTTGATTATAAAACCTTATGAACTGACCCTCAGGACCATACTTCTTTCAGCAAGGCTCCATCTCCCAAAGGTTCCACAACCTTCCAGAACAGCTCTACTAGCTGAAGATTAAGTATTCACACACACGGGTCTACCAGGGTATGCACATTCAAACCACCACAATAGAGTTATGCCATATGCCCAAAGGAGATTTCTGTTGCTCCTGGAGATTGGAAGTTTCTAAGAGGAAGACCAGCTGTTTGTGCCAGAAGAATTTTCCAATGAAATCTTCTATTCCACAGAAGAGATGAGGAAATAGATTCCCTAAAGATTCCTTTCCAGAATTTAGAGACTTCACTGTTCTTCTACCCAAATGTAGGGAGAGGGAGACAGTATGGCATTTGTATTTGATCACAATTAGAGGTCATAACACCCTCTCAAACAGATGAGTTGACAACTCCCTCTTATGGTAAGGGTTCTGTTCTTTGAATAAGTTAAGAAGTGGACTGTAGACTATTGCTACTTAAAATATGGCCCATGTCTCACAAGGCAGAAACATCAGTATCACAGGGAAGCTCGCTGGAAATGCAAGACCTTGGGCCGAACTGTCAACCTAGGGAACCAGAATCTACACATTTATAAGTTACCACCCCTGCTCAATTCTTGGTAAATATGAGAGAGTCCCTGGGTCCTGGAAGAGTCAGATCAATAAGACCTCAAAACTTCTTGTCTTTTGAAGTTTACATTTACTTTTTATTCTTGGCTACTATGTTTTTTTTTTTTCCCTGAAATATCATAAACAATTTTGGCTAGGGATAATAGTTAAGTCCTCAGAGAGTACATGTTGCTACTTCTGGTGTGAGTTTTGGTTTCAATATGGCTCATGACTGATGGATGAAAATGGAAAAACAGCACATTGGAGTCCCAAACTTGTAAAGTTATGACAAGTATTTTTGGAAAACAGAATAGAAAATTCTTTATCCTAACAGGTTCCCAGGTGGTCTCTTGTTAAAGAAAATTCTGTTTTCAAAAAGACAACAACTCTATCTTACCAAGACAATTTATTGAATAATATTTTCTAGAATTGCAGTATCTCTTACTTTTAATTCCTGGGTGTGTTTATTCATTAATTAGTTCATTCATTTCACAAACTTTTCTTGTGTCTTTATTTTATCCTGGAGACTCAGAGGGATCACTATTCTCAAGAAAGTTCTGGAAGGCAAAACCCCCCAATAATTACAACCCAATTAATGGGTGATAAATTATAGCCCCTGGGTAGCACAAATTTTAAGCTAGTTCAAATTTCCAGCATTTTTTTTTTTTGTTTAGTAAAAACTATATATAATGTAAGTATCTTGTTTTTTTATTTTTTATTTTTTTAAAGTATGCCATCACCTTAATGATATTCTAGTTACAAAGTGCTTGGGGGTGGGGAAAGGAACAATAGCTTAGAGGAAGAGGTGGCTCTCCTAGGAGCAGGCAGAAATTCATGGAAGTGATGAACTTCATTCATTTATGGGCAGATATTTGTTAAGCATATGCTAACCTCAGGACCAGTGGGATTCAAGTGTTGGGAATATCCCTTGGCCTACTAGAGAAGATGCTGTTAAGCATGTATGATAATGAAATGACTGGTTTCAATGTGACATTATGTTTAGGGGAAATTAAGAGTTATAGGACAGCTGACACAGCACCAAGAAATACTTCCTGGGGCCTCTTACTCATGAGCTGAAACCTGAAGATGAACAATGAAGGGAGGAACATTTTAGGCAGCAGGACCAGCAGGAGCAAAGACCTGTAAGTAGAAAGAAACGGATTCTAGGTGAAAGCTCAGAGCTGTGAGAACATGGGCTCTTCTGGAAGTAAGACATCCTCCTTGGTCAGCATTTGTCAAAATGATGAGTAGCCTATAGACCTTGGGAACAGAAGATAGATGCTAATATAGAACACTACCTGGTCCAAGAGACCACATACTAATTATTTAACTACTAGTATTGACCTCTTCAGTCCCATCTTCTGAAGGGGATCCTTGCCTCCTTGTTCATTTCCAAGACACTGTGGATGGGAAAGTGCTTGGAAAAGTGGTAAAAACTTTATTTACCTTATTGTTCTGAAGTCTCCCCTACTCCCAGCCCTCACCTCAGGGAAACATCTGCAGGGTGAAGTGAGGTAAAGTGACTATGCTTTTGGCTTGCAGAGGGATGGTGGCTAATTAAATGACTTGAATTTTTCTTCTTAAGCACACAATGGCTTTTGGGAAAATGGCTGACTGTCCCCAGCTGCATCTAAATACCCAACCGGAAGCAGTAGACAAAGGGCTGATTATGATAGAGTGGCACCGGGCTGTTAGCGAGGAGCTGCCAGATGCTGTTAGCAAGTGGGAATAAAAGTGAAATTGGCAACTTGCCTGGAGAGAAGCATCTTTGAGCGTCACAGAAATCCAGTGGGCAGCATACTACAGATGGAGGTCTGCTGGTGTTTGAGGTTCAATGCTGGGGATGGAAGTGTTCCAACCTTGATCTAGACAAACTCCAGTATAGGAGAGAATTAGGATGTAATAATTTGCAGACTGGGGATAGGTAAGAACTGGTGGCAGGCATTAGATGAAGCCATGTTGAGCTTTTAGGATTAGCAGCTGAGCCATGTTATGGATTGAATTATGTCCCTCCACAAAGATTTCTTGAAGGTCTAACCTCCTCCATACTGTTGAAAGTAACCTTATTTTGGAATAGGGTCTTTGCAAGCTCCAAAAGGTAAAATGAGGTCATCTGAGTTATCTCCAATCCAATATGACTGGTATTCTTGTAAAAAGAGGAAATGTGGACACAGAGACAGATGGACACAGATAACATGTGACTGAGTGATACATTTACAAGACAAGAACCACCAAGGATTGCTGGTAAATACCAGAAAGCAGGAGAAGCACGAAAGGTTTCTGCCCGAGACTTGTCGGAAGAGTATGGATCTGTCCAAACTTGGGCCTGGGACGTGCAGCCTCTCGAGCATGGGACAGTACATTTCCCTTGTCTGAAGCCATCGGTGTTGTTACAGCAGCACTAGGTAATGGCCACAATTTGCTGTCTTCCCAGTGAGAAGTGCTCAGCTGCTCAGACTCTTCTGATAAGACAAAGGTCTGATAGGTTTGACATAGCCTGGGGTGAGGTACCCAGCCTCCCAGGGGTATTTGCCAAAACTCAGTACTTACGAGATGCTAATTATGCCAGTCTATGCAGTGCCCTGTCCCGCTTGAGTCTGCAGAACATGGACATCCCCATGGTGATGGAGGAAAAACATTTGCTTCACAGATAAGCAGACCCTGAGTAAATCTTAGCATTGCTGTTCTAAAACTGTGTGATCCATGTTACTCTTGGAAGCTCTGGCTATTTTATCAGTGAAATGGGAATTAAAACCCTTCCTTCCCAGGTGACAATTCATGAATAATATACATGTGGAGTAATCGGCTCACTAGAGGAAATGCTAAAAACTATGATAGGACAACCATTAATATGATCCTATCCATCAGTTGGTTCTTTCAGCTACAGCCATTGCATAGTTTGTGGATCACAGGCTGTGGGAGATGTTTACATACCTGAAGCCTTAGGGGACAGAGGGGGCAAAACTTAGCATTGGCACATGTCCTCCTCCCTCATATCTGGACCAGGGAACTGGTTGCTTTTTGCTCACTCTACATCCTTCCTAACTTTTTTCAGTTCTTTGCCAGTGATCTCTTTGCCATGCCTTCTTTCTTTCTGGTCTCATTCAAATCCATACCCTTCATAAAAATTAATCGATGTTTAAGTTAGGAAGGCAATCTGATTTTAAAAACAAAACTTATTCAAAGGTTGAAACAAATGATAGTTCATGATATTCTATAGTTTTTTTTTAATCATAGTTTGTGTGCCTTAGATCAGGTATGGTGTTGCCTCCAGAGGTGTTTCTTTTTCTGAGGATATGCTTGGATATATGAGGCCTTCTGCCTTTCCATATGAGTTTTGAGATCATTTTTTCTATTTCTGTGAAGAACAAGCTTGGGATTTTTAGTGGTATTGCATTAAATCTGTATATTGCCTTTGGTAGGATTGCCATTTTCACAATGTTGCTAACCCCACAAAGAATGACCCATATTCCACAACAAGGAGGGTCCCTGCAGAGCGGGCTGATCAGGGAGGAGGCTAACAATGGTATCAACTTGACTGTATTCACTGACTACAAACCTAATAAAAAAGAACAGTTTGTGTGGTTAGGGAAATGGCTCAGTGGGTAAAATGCTTGTTGCATAAGCTCGAGGAACTGAGTTTGGATCCACAGCAGCCACCCACAAACACACCCACACCTACAAATACCCACACCTGTGTGTACACCCACACCCACACATACCAATACCTATACCAGTGTGCACCCACACCCACACCTACACATACCACCCACACATACCAATACACACCCCCCACACCCATACATACCAATGCCTACACCTGTGTGCACACACACCCACAACTACACATACCAATACCCACACCAGTGTGTACCCACACCCACACATACCAATGCCTACACCTGTGCACACACACACACATGCCAATACCTACACCTGTGTACACACCCACACCTACCAATACCTACTCCTGAGTACACACCCACACATTCCAATACCCACACCTGTGTGCACACACACACCCACATGTACCAATACCTACACATGTGTGCACACCCACACCCACACATACCAATACCTATTCCTGTGTGCACACCCACACATACCAATACCCACATGTGTACACACACACACACACACACACACACACACACACACACATACCAATACCCACACCTGTGTACACATGCACCCACACCCACACATACCAATGCCTACACCTGTGCACACACACACACACACATATACCAATACCTAACCCTGTGTACACCCCCCACACCTACCAATATCTACTCCTGTGTACACACCCACATCCACACCCACACTTACCAATACCTACTCCTGTGTACACACCCACACATACCAATACCCACACCTGCGTGCACACACACATATCAATGCTTATACCTGTGTGCACACCCACACCCACACATACCAATACCTACACCTGTGTGCACACCCATACATACCAATACCCACATCTGTGTACACACACACCCACACCCATCCCCATACACACAAAGCAAGGCATAGTAGTGAGTGCTTTTAAATTTTAGCCCTGTGGATGTAGAGAAAGGAGGATATTTGAGGCTCACTGGTGAGCTAGTCCAGCTGAACTGATGAGGTCTGTGAGATCCTGTCTCAATAAGTAAGGTAAAGAATGACCGTGGAAGACATCCTGGGAACTCACCCATGGTAAGCTGCAGGCTTGGCAGTTTTTGACTTTTTTTTTTTTTTTAACATGGTAGGAGACTTGCTGAAATTAATCCCATCAGCATTGGCTAGCTTACTCACTATTTCTACAATATGATCTACTCATTACCACGCTCACAGTGCTATTTCTTGTCTTCACTTTCTCCAGCTTTACCATTTTAACTTTAACTAGGTCAGCTCCAAACAGGATCTGAGCCTGGAAAGCTATTTCATTATGGTCTTAGATGAGCAATAGAAGAAATTCCTCCAAGGGCTAACTTTGAATTTGGCCTCAATCTTCCCAGATGCTGACTTTCTCCCTGCTGTTCTACCTAGAACATCTTTCCACTACGGTGTCTTCCAGGCCAGCCCTCACTCGCTTCTCATGGCAGTGCTCACCCTCTGAAGCTGTCTGTGCCACTCTCCAGCCTGCCTGAGGTGCTTATCACATTGTGCTGTTCATATATTCGCCTCTCCCTGTGAGTGGGAGGGTCTTGGAAAGAGACTGAACTAATTCAAAGGCCCTGGAATATTGTTGAGATGACTAATAACCAAGGCACAAATGAGTGAATAAATGTATAGAAAAGGGCAGGGGACAATAAATGGATGGGAAGATGCAGGTGTGGGATATTGCAACATCTCGGCCCATGCTGCAGTCAGGATTGGAAATTGCTTACAGATTTGCAATACCTTTTAATGCACTGAACCTGTGGATACAGGGATGCTCACAACTACTATAGATGAGAAGTAGATAGATAGCTGAGAAGAAAAAGAGGTTTGAAGTTTTTTTTTTTTAATTTTTATTTATTTATTTGAGAGCGACAGACACAGAGAGAAAGACAGATAGAGGGAGAGAGAGAGAATGGGCGCGCCAGGGCTTCCAGCCTCTGCAAACGAACTCCAGACGTGTGCGCCCCCTTGTGTATCTGGCTAACGTGGGACCTGGGGAACCGAGCCTCTAACCGGGGTCCTTAGGCTTCACAGGCAAGCGCTTAACCACTAAGCCATCTCTCCAGCCCAGGTTTGAAGTTTTAAGAGGGAGTAGGGAGACAGGATGGAGAGAAGGAGGGAAGGAGAGAGAAGAGAGAAAAAAATCTAAGAGAACTTCTATTAATGTATGAATCGATAATCCATAAGATCCCATGACATATTTGATAAGTTGAATGTATAAATTCCAAAGATCAACATGGTGGACACCGGGAACTAATTCTGAGTGCTGCATTTGGCACTAATGTACCCCTTGTCTCGCTTCTGTTCAGAATGAAAAGCCTGGTGGCCTATCTGTGCTTACTGCTGCAGTCTGGATGGTCTGCATGTCTATGGCTTCTTCTCTCTCCCATTTTAGATACAACTGCTTATTTAAATTTTTACCCAGAGTCTCTGTAGAACCTCCCAGCTCTGAAGGTGCTTGGATGGGCAGTGTCAGAGAACCAGGGAAGCCAGCACCTGCAGGTAAAGAGTGAACATGGGCTCAGAATCAGGGGTGGCTCTGTTTGCTGGCATTGGGGTTGGGGGGTTATGCTGTCCTTTTGCTGGTCTAGCAGCTTTGGGACTGAGGCCCATGTACCATCTTTATTTCTTCTTGATCTATTCTAGTTGAGGTGGAAGGCTAAGAGGATAAGGTGAATATACATTATGGTCTGAAAAGAGAGCTGACCAATGACAAGTTTTTATTTTTATTTTTATTAATTAGTTTTGTATTCAGCAAATACAGTCAGTTTGGTACCATTATTAGGTTCATCCATGACTTACCCCCTCCCCTTGGACCCTCTTTGTTGAGGTATATGGGTCATGCATTGTGGAGTTAGCCCTCAGTTATGGGTAGGATAAATACAATGACAAGTTTTTATAAAACCCATTTTTTTTTTTTTTGAAGCAATCCCAACAGACTGGCTCTTTTTTTAAAAGAGAGAGGGAGAGCGAGCGAGCGAATTGGCGTGCCAGGGCCTCCTGCCACAGCAACAGAACTCCAGACGCGTGTACCATCCTGTGCACATGTATGGCCTTATGTGCTTGCGTCACCTTGTGTGTCTGGCTTACGTGGGACCTGGAGACTCGAACATGGGTCCTTAGGCTTTGAAGGGAAGTGTCTTATGCACTAAATCACCTCTCCAGCCCTAAAATCCAGTTTTTAAATGTCTATGGTTCAGGGACCTGGAGATTGATTTTATATAAAGTATACAGTCATTCTTTGATATCCACGGGATCTACCAGGAATACCCACACAAGCAGATGGTCAAGTCCCTTGTGTAAAAAGGTACAATATTTGCATATAACCTGTGCACATCATCACATGTATTTTAAATCATCTCTAGATTACTTACAAAAGCTCATATCATGTAAATGTCATCTAAATTGTTATGCTGCAGTGTTTAGGGAGTAATGATAAGAAAATAACATGTCTGCAATTGTTCATTGCAAGGGTTCCCCCACCCAGTGCTAAATATTTACCATCCATTGGCTTTTGAATCCTGAATGTTGAACCCAAGGATAAGGGAGGACTACCTGCATGTTTCATTATGAAGGAAAAGGGACATAACCTTTCCTTTCACCAAAGGACAACTGTACCTGGAAGCAACCTCTACTTTTCCTATATAAAAAGAATCCAAAGAAAACCTCAAGATGGGCTAACTTATATTAGAGAGACCAAGACAAGTGATTAGCCTAAAAATACTTACATATGGCAAACTTTGTCTAGCCCATCATGATACCTTCCTGGGTCTCAGTTTTCCTATTGGTACAATTGTAATTATACTGTCATACTTACTTGGTGGAGCTGTGAGGATCCAAGTTCATATAAATTGTAAAATGTTAAACAAATGCTAAGTTTGATGGTCATAATTATGAACAGAGCACAAACCATCCATCTCAACACAGAGGAAGTCTGTGCAGTGACCTGGAGAATTAATGGGACCAATGACATTTATCTGTGGGCATCCATCTCTGTACAATCATCTGTCTTGGAGTCTTTGGGCCAAGATCATAAAGGAGTAGGCAGGTAGGAGAGTTGAAATTACTTTGTGTCCTTGGTTTTAGTATTTCTGGCTGTGGGCGTTTGTGTGGGTTGTTAACGGATGCTACTTGGATGGGAAACTCCTTTTCTTTCTTTCTCTCTCTCTCTTTTTTTTTTTTTTTTTGTAAAGATGGTGTTGCTGGTGTTTCAAGGCCTCCAGTGTCTGCTCATCAGCACTCGCCCACTCCTCACCTTTATGTCCAGTCACTCCGTGCTGTCCTTCAGCTCACCCAACTGAGGCAGTGGGGTAGGTTTTCATCCCTGCGGGGCCACAGTGAACTGGGGCCAGGTCCTGTCTCTTTATCGTGGTCCACACCTTTTCTTCATTCAGAAGCTGTGCCTAGCACTTGAGATACAGCTCAGTGATGGAGCACTTGCCTAGCATGCCTGAGGCCTTGGATTCAATCCCCGGCACTGCAACAACATCAACAACAATGACAAGAAAAATAGAAGTGCCAGGTCTGAGATTTTATTACAGCCCGAGGACCCAAGAAACCTAAACTCCCAATCTCTATCAGTTCTTTCTTCTGTCCGCAAAGGAAATGCCCTGCACAATATGACAACAAACAACAACAACAATAAACTACAGCAAGAAAGAAAAGTGGTTATTCTATTGATGGGTGGATTGACTCCAAGAGCTAAATCACATTTCTGGCATAGCAGAAATCTTTGTCAGACACTGTGAAAGACTCCCTTTGGATAGTCACAGCCATCCCATGGATTTCAGTGTAACCTGCTCTATCTAAGAGCCTTAAGTAAGCCTCTTAAGCCTCTAGAGTAAGCCTCCTCAGAGCTACCTGTTAGAGAAATTGCCCAGCAATTCCTGTGAAGCAGGGCTGAGAAGGGAGTCCCTTCCTATAGTGATCTGTCTGCGGCATCTGCCTCAGTTTTTGCTCAGAGGCTCCTGAGCCTGGTACCTGAGAGAAAAGGGAAGACAGAGTAAAATGGCAGAAAGCTGGGGCCTGGCTGCAAGTCTTGTCAACCTGGATGCCTGGAAGGAAGAGCAGGAAGACAAGCCACCACATTCATATAGGTTCATTGCTCCCCCCAACCTAGCTGACTTCTTCCCTGTTCCCTAACCATTTTTTTAAAGATAGAAATAAGGTTTTACTTAGAGCAAGAATAGATATAACAAATCACTCATTTAACTGACAAATACAATGAGCATGAAAAAAAACTCAGACTAATAAGATAATTTTATTATTTTCTTGACATATCTCTAATATTTTCCCCTATAATCCCTGGCTACATTACTTCTTCATGTGACAATGAATTTATAATATAATTTTCCACAGAGGGCAGGATCATTCAGCCCTTCTTCTAGCATGATTGATTGAAATGTATTTATTATTGATGCTTGAGGACAGTTTCTTTCAGCTTTGCTACTCTTTGCCAGTAATAATATGCACATTTTAAGAATGTTTTTGAATTTGAAAAAGCATCTATCAAATTTCTTTCATGTTGGGTCTTTTCCAATTTCAGGGCATTCAGAATTTCTTATGCAGTTGCTAATCTTTTAAAAATATTTATTTTTTATTGAGATATAATTCGCATTCATAGAATTGCCTCTTCCAAGTGTATAATTCACATACTTGTGCTACTATCAGTACATCCAATTCCAGAACATTTCATTACCCAGGAAAAGAACCTCATAACCATTAGCATCATTTGCTGTCTATTTTCCTATACCCCCACTACCTAGTAAGTACAGTTTTACTTTGTGCCTATGGATTTGTCTAGTCCAGGCATTTCATATAAATGAAATCAATATTAGGTACTTTTCTTATGCTGGGACACAATTCCTAATATAAGCAATTTAAGGAAGGGGGAGTTTATATTGCCTTATAGTTTAAGAGTACAGACCATCATAACAGAAAAAGATGATGATGAGGGAGTAAAGAGGCAGTTGGTCACATTGTGTCTGTGGTCAGAAGTACAGAGAGATGAACGCTGATGCTTATCTGACTTTATCTCTCCCTCCCTTTTATTTGATCACGCATACAGTCTTTATTGTCTGTCTTTTATTGGCATCCTGGTCTCCCACATTCACAGCAGAATGGCCCTGTTAAGCTCTTCTTGCAGCATTCTAGGGCCTCTCCAGCCCACAGTTCCAAATTTTTACACATTCCTCCCTTCAAAGGTCTCTGAACCATATAGTCAAGTTTATCACAGGAATCATTCCACTTCCCACTTTTCTGTTTTTGCCTAGGGAAAGCAATGTTGAGCTCTCAGTAGAAGGCTTAAATAGTTTCCTTCCTCTTCTTTGCCCAGATGAGTGAAGTTCCTGACATCAGAGACATGCCAGGAAAAATAAATTTATTTCCTTCCAACTTATTTTTTAATTTAATTTAATTTTGGTTTTTCAAGGTAGGGTTTCACTCTAGCTCAGGCTGATCTGGAATTCACTTTGTAGTCTCTAAGTCTTGAACTCATGGCAATTCTCCTACCTCTGCCTCCGAGTGCTGGGATTAAAGGTGTGTACCACCACACCCGGTTATATTTTATTTTTAATTAATTAATTTATTTATTGCACACACACACACACACACACACACACACACACACACACAGAGAGAGAGAGAGAGAGAGAGAGAGAGAGAGAGAGAGAATGAATGGGTGTACCAGGGCTTCTAGCCACTGTAGATGAACTCCAGATGTATGCTCCAGCATGTGCATCTGACTTCCATGGGTACTGGGGAATTGAACATGAGTCCTTAGGCTTCATAGGCAAGCAAGCAAGCAAGCACTTTAACTGTTAAGCAATCTCTCAAGCCAATAATATAATTTTTTAAAAATTTATCTGAGAGAAAGAAAGAGGAGCAAAGAAAGGGAGGGAGAGACAATGGGCACACTAGGGCATACAACCACTGCAAACGAACTCCAGATGCATATGCCATCTTGTGCATCTGGCTTATGTGGGTCCTGGGGAATCAAAACTGGATCTTTTGGCTTTGCAGGCAAATGTCTTAACAACTAAGCTATCTCTCCAGCCCCCGTAATTTAATTTTCGACAGAGGACCTTGCTATATAGCACAGGCTGGTCCTAAACTCTCAATACTCCTGTCCTAGCCTTCTGAGTACTGGAATTATAAGTGTGTCATTACACTTGTGCTATTGGTTGTATTTCTAAGAATTAGTAAATGAAAGGAATTATATGGGAAGCTGATGGGGTAGCTCAGTTGGTAAACTGCTTGTCTGGTAAGCATGAGGATGAGAGTTTAATCCCTGGTATCCATGTGGGTGTGGTGATGCATTTATAATCCTAGCACAGGAAAGACACGTCCTTAAACTCTCTGGCAAGTTCATCTAGTCAAACTGATGTATTTCAGGTCAATGTAAAGTCCTGTCTTACAGGAGGTGGATAGCATTCCCAAAAATGACATATGAGATTGTCCTCTGGCCTCTATGTACCCCCACACAGACACATACCTCACTTCTCAGAGCGCCCATGCACAGATGAGCATATGTATGCACAGCACATGCATACCAAATAAAAGTTGAGAAAGAAAGGTAATTTTATTCAATCCTGGGAGGGCAAAATGCATTCTTATCATTTTAGTTGCTTGGCCTGAGTTGCCTAACACACTCTGGGAGATGCTGTCAATTGTCTGTAAAATGGGGAGATAGGAGCACTAGTGCCTTCCTGGTGGAGCTGTTGTGAGGCTCAGCAGTGGCGATGCCCATAGGCACACAACAGGATCCCTGAGGAATAATGTATTATTCAATTGGAGGGCAGAAGGGGAGTGTAATATTGAAGGAATACTATAGGAAATCTCATTTATCTACTTACCTGCTGCCTATCTTCCATTATGTATGCATGTCTGCTCCTGAAAATACCAATACTTTTATTGTTTTCTTTATAGGAAGGTACTATGTCAATGATGATGTCTGCAGAGCCTTTGGTAACTAAATTGTTAATTTTTAGGGCATGTTTGAGAAGTAGAAACAAGAGAAGGCACACAAATCTATGAGCCTAATAGTAGGCAATTAATCAAATAGCTGTGGGCGTAAGGAGCTAATGTGGATTGGCACGAGTCTCAGTAAGTATCTGATGGCATATAATTAATTTTTTTTTCTAAAATGAAGTTGTGTGGTGCTTTGGTTTAAGTTGTAGAATCCTCCCATGTGTCCAGAAGTATGGGCTTTGCTTCTGCAATCTTTAAGGGCTTCCTGAAATTGAAATTTTGCAAGGCAGGTTTCGCTAACAGAAAGTAAATTGTGTTTTCTATCATTTGCACCCCATTTCTTTCACTAAAACCTCCATTTTCACTTGAGACAAAAATAGTATCTTTTTTATTTTTTTAGAAAGAATGTATGACTCATTTAGAGGGCAGAAGATAAGTGTAGTATTCAAGTCTTAGGAAATCTCATTGTCTATTTATCTATATACCTACCTACATATCATCTATTATGTATGCATGCCCAGCTTTTGTAATACTAGTACTCTTATTATTTTTCTGTAGAAATGAGATTATGTATGTTTGTATTTATCTATCATCTATTATCTATCTATCTATCTGTCATATATCTGCTTATCCATCCAAGTATCACATACCTACCATTTGTTACTTAACTACTAACCTACCTGGGCATCTATTATTCTCTCTCTCTCTCTCTCTCTCACACACACACACACACACATTTATCTATTATCTGTCAGTCATATTTGTCTTTTTCTTCAGTAGTTAAGCTTTTTGGATTTTTTTTTTTAAGAGAGAGATGGGGGAGAGGTAGAGAGAGAGAAAATCAGCATGCCACGGTCTTTCAGCAGCTGTGAATGAACTCCAGATGTGTTTGCACCTTGTGGGCATGCATGGCATTGCATAGTTGTGTCACTAGTGTGTCTGGCTAAACGTGGGATCTTGAGGATTCTTAGGCTTTGCAGGCAAGTGCTTAACTTCTAAGCAATCTCTCCAGCCTATTTTTTTTAAGTATTATTTATTTATTTATTTGAGAGAGAACAAGAAAGAGGCAGAGAGAGAGAACAAGAAAGAGGGAGAGAGAGAGAGAGAGAGAGAGAGAGAGAGAGAGAGAGAGAGAGAGAGAGAGAGAGGGAGAGAATGAGAGACAGAGGGAGAGAATGGGCATGCCATGACCTCCAGCCACTGCAAATAAACAACATATCCATGTGTCATCCTGTGCATTTATTTGGCTTATGAGAGTCTTGGAGAACTGAACCTGGGTCCTTTGGATTTGCAGGCAAGCACCTTAACTATGAAGCCATCTCTCCAGCCCTTTGTTTCTTACTAATTCATTCAGCTAAGCAATTATCTATCCCCAACAACCTTTATAAACACTGTATGCCAGGCAGTATTTAGGAAAATGGAATGAGATAAATAAACTCATACAGGAAGACAAGTGATTGCAGCAGAATATAAGAAATATAGAAATGGAATTATGAAAATGTAATAGAAAAATCTAGAGATGAGGTGAAAGATGGGGAGAATTTGACACCTAAAAGAATATGGAGAGATTGTTTAGTGGTTAAGGCACTTGCTGGCAAAGCCAAAGGACCCAGGTTCAATTCCCCAGTACACAGATAAGCCAGCTACACAAGGTGGTACATGCTTCTAGAGTTTGTTTACAGTGGCTAGAAGCCATAGCATGCTCATTCTCTCTCTGAAACAAATAAAAAATATTTTTAAAAAGATGGAGGAGATGGTACCAGGTGGGGATAATCTTGGTTTTCAGAGACAGAGGCATTCTCAAAGAGGCTGCTGTAGATGGCTGAGGCAGGATTCCTGGGAGACAATGTTGGATCAAGAGAGTCTGGAATTCTTTGCTAACATGTTTGGATTTTCCCATAAACCTTTGACAGTTGTTTAAGCAGATGAGTGGCTATATGTTTAAAAGCTCCCTCTGATAGTGGATATGGAGGGTGAGTTGGTAGGGCTGACTAGGGTAGGAGACAGAGACACTGATTAAAAGGCTCTTTCATCATTAAGCTTTCAATCAATAAGAAATTCACTTGTGTTTTATATAAGGCTTTAGTCAGATAATCTAGGCCATGACCCTGGTTAGATGTCATGTGACACACATGAGGATGTGTTTTCTTTCATTATGCTGCCTGGTAAACTTTATTTTGATCTATTTGCTTCCTATTGTAAAGATCCTAGATTGTCAATATTTTCTCTAGGACCACTCACCCCACCGCACAAACATTCAAGTACTTGAAACACACATCCCTGAGGTAGCCCATCATGATATGACATTGATTGGATGTGGCATCAAATGCAAAAAGACGTTATACAATAAGTAGGTACTATAAAGTTAAAAAGTCACACCCTATTTCATTTGAATCTTACACAGGTGAATGCTGCTTGTTGGCCAGTTATCCTGCAGATGGTCATAGGTGAAAGAATCAGAGCATAAACTTTGCATAATGTGCTAGATCCTCAAGGGAGCCCAGTACTGCTTCATTCAAGAGGTTCTGTGTCTGAATTTATCTCAAGTCTGTGAACAGTCTGGAGAACCATGATTATCTGTTTTTGTGATTTGAGTTAGACCTTTGCTCAGTTGACCTGGAAATTTTTTACTTAAACAAATGAAGCACTAATTTAATAGGCTTCCTGTGTATTTCCCTACTAGGAATGCCAAGATTAGGCAGCCAGCACCGCAGGTCTACATGAGTCAGACCATTCTGATGGTTGCTTTGCCTGTGGTGTTCATTACTGCAATTATGCCCACCTTGTTCTTGGTGGTTAAGTGCCACCATTGGCTGCTGCCTACTGTTCTTCCAATTATTCATGTGGCAATTAAGTATTCTAACTGTAGTTTCTATTGAAAGTTCTGACCCACAGAGAATCATACAGTATAACAGGGATATTGTCCCACTATTTATTTATCAATCATCCATCTGTCTTATTTTATTAGTCATCTGTCTTATTCTATCACATTGATCTAATTCCGTCTATCCATCATCTGTATCTATCTCTCTATCTATCATCAATCTATCTATCTGTTTATCATTTATCTATTATTTACTTATCATTCAGTAATCATCTACCTATTATCTATCATATATCTAATTCTATTAACTATCTATTATTTATAATCTAGATAATATATCATCAATCATTTATCTACTATCTATCTTCCTCATACAAATCATTTTCCCAAGGGTTATGACTTGAATCTTAAATTTTCCTCAACAGCTCATGTGGTAAAGACTTGGTCCTCAGCTGATAATGTTGTTAGAAGGAAGTGGATCCTAGTTGGAGAAAGCTGATCATTGGAGTTGTAACCTTACAAAGTATTCAGGGATCCTGTCTCTGCCCTAGTTTTTCTCTTTGCTTTCCTGCTACCATGAGGTGAGATTTTTCCACATACACTTTTTTTTTCTTTTTTCTTTTTTAGTTTTCAATTGAGAGAGGGAGGGAGAGAAGGGAGGGAGAGAAAGAGAGAGAGAACTGGCATGCCAACACCTCAGCCACTGCAATCAAACTCCAGACACTTGTGTGGGCATGTGTGACCTTGTGCTTGCCTCATCTTTGTGCTTCTGACTTACATGGGATCTGGAGAGTCGATAGTGAGTCCTTAGGCTTCACAGGCAAGCACCTTCACCATTATGCCATCTCTTCACCCTCCACCATATACTTCTGCCATAACCTATACCCTGAAGCAACAGGCCAAGTGACTTTGAGTTGAAACCTCAGAAATCACAAGCCAACATAACCTTTCCAACTTTAAGAAGATTTTTTCCAATATTTTGTCACAACAAGAGAAAGCAAACTAATGTACCAAATATTGATAAAAAGATATATCTTCTAAATCCTTCCAAGGTGGGTAAATAGGTTTTAAGTAGACCTCCCCCACTTCCACACTCACAGAGGAGTTGGTGTGTATGGAGGCAGATTGGAGGTGTGGACAGTCCATCTGTTCTGTATTGGTCATATGTGTAGGTCAGTGCTGTGGAGTGGGCTCTGCACAAGGACCCTAATCTTTTCATTTCAGGGTACAGCAAAGATTCCTTACCTAAACCCAGTTGCTTGTGGACCTTTCTGGACTTCTCATCCATCAGAAACCAGATAGTGACCACACTCATCAGTTTAGTTGCAGGTCTGGGCCAATCTTTTCTTTTCCAAGCTAAGGAATGAGGTTTAACTTTCAACTAACAACATTAGTAGGGACCTTTGGTAAATTAAACCAAGCTTATTTATTTGATTTAAAAAAATATTTTATTTTTATTTGTTTATTTGAAAGAGAGAGAGAGAGAGAGAATGAAAGTGCCAGGGTCTCCAGCTGCTTCAAACAAACTCCAGATGCATGTGACACCTTGTGCAGCTGGCTTACATGGGTCCTGGGATATTGAACTGTGGTCCTTTGGCTTTGCAGGCAAGCACCTTAACTACTAAGCCATCTCTCCAGCCCATTTATTTGATCTTTATATAAAAAAATGAAATGAGTGTGTTTTATGGTTTCTTTGCTCAATTACCTCATTGTCTTTACTTGGAGCTTTAAACAAATGAGCTAAATCTTCAATCAGACTAGTTAACAAGCTATTTAGGACCTATCTACGAGCTGGGCATAGCTATCGTATATCTGGGCTAATGGGGTATTTTGGATTCTTCCTGCAGGACAGGGTCATTTTTTATTGTGACTCTGCATGGCCTTTTCCCTCTCTAATTCCATGTCTGAGCTCTTGGGCTCAGAAAATGCGCCATGAAGGACACGCTCCCAACACTCTAGGTCATCCACACACTGTGCCATCTGGTTGCCTTGGCTTCCAAGGTGTTCATCTTGGCACATATCCCTCAAGAAGGGCACAGCCACAGAAGTACCTGGAAGAAGGAAGTCAACTGAGTGAGCATCCAGCGAAGTGGCTTGAGAGGCTTCCTGTGTTCAGAGCCACACAGTGACAGGGAGAGCGAGACGTGTGTTCACAGTGGAGGGAAACAAATCTCCACATTGCTGCCTATTCCTTGTGGAAGACTGAGTGTCCTTCCAAGAATCCAGTGCTCTTCACAGGCTTGTTGGGAACTTACTTACCCTACATTTTTGGAAGGTTGTAGGTGCCACCCACACCATAGGGCACCACATTGGGGTTTTAGCATCCTGGCTTCTCCAAAATAATGTTGCATTTTAGCAGTGGTTTGAGTTACCTCTGTTGAAAGCTCATTATGAGACAAGCACTGTTCCGATCTAATTATTTTCTGTGTCTATGAGATGGTGGTTATTGTCCTCATTTTATGGATGGAGACATAGAGGCCCAGAGGAATTAAAGAACTTACCCAATAATGACTGACAGAGCTCTCTCCTTTGTTAGATACTTCTCCCCCTCCATATATCAGCTTCTTCTCGTTACCTTTATCTAATCTTCTATGCTATCGACACTTATATTTAAATTTTTATTCGTGAGGAAACTCAGATGCAAACAGAATGAGAAAGTTGTTCAAGGTCATGGTGATGATGTTTGGCCAGTCTGGACAGTTTCTTGACCAAGGCTATAGCTTTGTGGGTAATAGCCATCATGCTGCTGTCTTGCACCTTAGGATAGATTTGATAGAATAACCTAGATATTTGTGGGATTAGATATATAGCTGAATTTTCTCTTTCAAAGCATAGATGAATTGACTGAAATGATTATAGTTTATTTCCATTTCTAAAGCCAATATGAATATACTTAAAATATATTAGAGTGAACACTGAATGAGATTTCTGCAATCTTTTGGGACTATCATCTATAACATCTATTAAAACAAACAACACCACTTGTTTTTATTTTTATTTTTTTTTAATTCAGCTGTCTCCCTTTGAGAAATTCTCTTATTGAAACATAGGCACTAGGGTTATTAGGCATATAAGTAAACATGGTTATAGTGGCAAAAACTGGGGAGAAAATGGGGCATATTGGTACACATTTGTAATGCTAGCACTTGGGAGGCTGGGGCAGGAAGATTACTGTGAGTTCAAAGCCATCTTTTTTTTTTTTAAATTTTTTTTTTTTTTTATTTGAGAGAGACAGACACAGAGAGAAAGACAGATAGAGGGAGAGATAGAGAATGGGCGCGCCAGGGCTTCCAGCCTCTGCAAACGAACTCCAGACGCGTGCGCCCCCTTGTGCATCTGGCTAACGTGGGACCTGGGGAACCGAGCCTCGAACTGGGGTCCGTAGGCTTCACAGGCAAGCGCTTAACTGCTAAGCCATCTCTCCAGCCCTCAAAGCCATCTTGAGACACATAGCAAGACCTTATCTCAAACAAAACAAAACAAAACAAAACAAAACAAAACAAAACAAAACAAAACAAAACAACAGAAACAAAAGGCTGGAGAATGGCTCAGTCTTAAGTGCTTGCTGTGCAAGTGAGAAGATCAGAGATACCCACATAAATTGCAAGTGGGTGCAGCAGCTCCTATAATTCCAGTGCATGGAAAGTGGACAAGGGGATTCCCTAGGGTAATCTGGCTAGCTACACTAGTTGAATTGGTGATCTGGACAGAAATGAGAGAACCTGTCTATTGCAGTCAGGTTCGCATTGCTGGCAGAAATCACCTAACAACAGCTTTTGGAGAAAAAAGGATTTATCTTGGCTTACAGACTTGAGGGATGCTCCATGATGGCAGGGGAAAATGATGGCATGAGCAGAAAGTGGACATTACCCCCTGGCCAACACAAGGTGGACAATAGCAAAAGGAGAGTGTACCAAACATTGGCAAGGGGACACTAGCTATAATACCTAATAAGCCTGCCCCCAACAATACACTGCCTCCAGGAAGCATTATTTCCCAAAAATCCATCAGCTGGGAACTTAGATTTAGAACACCTAAGTTTATGGGGGATACCTGAATCAAACCACCACATTCTGTTCGTGACCCCATAAACTGACAACCATACATTATATAAAATGCAATGCACTCATCCAACTTTAAAAGTCCCCATAATTTTTTATCAATTCTAATGATGTTCATATATCCCCATAGTCAAGGTCTTTTAACTGAGCCATAATACCAAAAAATTCCCCCCCCAAAAAAATCTATAATGGCACAGAATAAACATTCACATTGCAAAAGATGGCACTGGACATTGGAAGGAAACATTCAATAAATATAAGTTTAAACAGGGAGAACATCATACTTGGTAGCTCCAAGTCTAACAACTCTATTCAGTGACAAATCTTCAAGTCCAATAATTCTAACCAGCAATGAGTCTCTGGAGTTCCAATTCCACCTCTCCAGCTAGGCTACTCACAGTCCTGGCAAACTTCATTGGGGCTGGCAGGTCTCCTTAGCAGCCATCTTGTGTTCCTGGCATCTCTAATGGCTCTCCACTACAATCCATGGTTCATCCTCATGGCCCATGGGGTCTCCATGTAGGCGCCCAGCAAACCTAATTCACACTGCCCATAGCCATTTCCAAAACACAAGACTGAGTTGCAAACTCAATGACCCTTTCCTTCTTGCATTTCTTTTTTTTTTTTTTTTGGTTTTTTGAGGTAGGGTCTCACTGTAGCCCAGGCTGACCTGGAATTCACTATGGAGTCTCAGGGTGGCCTCGAACTCACGGCAATCCTCCCACCTCTGCCTCCCGAGTGCTGGGATTAAAGACGTGCGCTACCATACCTGGCATTGCATTTCTTATACACATTATTCTCCACAATACCAGGTAGGGTGCCAATTTGTTAATCCAGTGGGGAATAAAGCAAACTTTGAAGGACAAGGCACTCCTTGAGCATTCAGCCCCCTTCAAAAGAGTTACATTCTTCCTGGTGCCCCAGTGCAGGTCATCTGGCCCAAGCTCAATGGTTGTAATCTCTCAAACAATTTGTAGGTGAATGAACAGCAATTTAGGGTCAAAGATTTCATTTTTTTTTTCTGTGCCGTATCCCTCTACTCACAGCAGTCCATTTCTACATTGTGCAACCCTACACAACTTCTCAGGACACAGGAATAATAGCAAACCTCTCAAACTGCTTCTAGCCTAGTCCAAGCAAAGCTCTTTCTCACCCTCATAAGGCAACCCTCACAGTCCATAGTTCTTACTGTATTCAGGTCTTGCAGCTCTGAGCAGAACAGTCCCTCAAGCTGTGCTTACAGCACTGCAAGGTGTCTCTTAGGCCAAGGTTTCAAGTCCTTCCACATTCCTCTTGAAAACCAGCTCCAAAAGGCCAAAGCCCCATAGTCAGGTGTCTAGCAGCGATCCTACTCCTGATACCAACTTTACGGTTGCAGTCAGGTTCACATTGCTGGCAGAAATCACCTGACCATGAGAAGTTTTTAGGAAAAAAGGATTATTTTGGCTTACAGACTCAAGGGAAGCTCCATGATGGCAGAGGAAAATGATGGCATGAGCAGAGGGTGGACATCACCCTCTAGCCAACATAAGGTGGACAATAGCAGCAGGAGAGTATGCCAAACACTGGCAAAAGGACACTGGCTATAATACCTATAAGTCTTCCCCCCAAAATACACTGCCTCCAGAAGGCGTTAATTCCCAAATCTGCACCAGCTGGAAACCTAGCATTCAGATCACCTAAGTTTATGGGACACACCTGAATCAGACCAACACACTGCCTTAGTAAGGTGGAGAATGATCAAGGAAGCCACCTGCTGTTAATTTTTGACTTTCACATGCACACACACATACAAAACTCACACTGCGCACTTACACGCACACTACATGCCTCTCTCATCTTCATGGTGCTGGCAGAGAGCTTCCAACTAAGAGCAGCTTGTGGGAGGAGAGGGTTCATTTTGGCTTATAGGCTCGAGGGGAAGTCCCATGATGGCAGGGGAAAATGATGGCATGAGCAAAGGGTGGACATCACCTCCCGGCCAACATCAGGTGGACAAGAGTGACAAGACAACGTGCCAAACACTGGCAAGGGAAATCTGGCTATAATACCCATAAGCCCACCCCCAACAATACACTGCCTCTTGGAGGTGCCAATTTCTGAATTGCTACCAGCTGGGACCTAGAATTCAGAACACATAAGCTCATGGGAGAACCCTGAATCAAACCACCACACTCAACACATATTCATAAGTAAAAATTGAAATAAGAGAAAAAAAGACTACAGAAAAATGACTTTTTATTGTCCCTATGTAGTCATTTGTATAATTGTGTAAGTCATTGTAATAATACAAATGATATGGTGACTTTTTTTCTGTTTTGATGTTTTTTTGAGGTAGGGTTCCACTCTAGCCCAGGCTGACCTGGCACTTACTCTGTAGTCCCAGGCTTGCCTCAAACTCACAGGAATCCTCTTATCACTGCCCCCTGAGTGAGTGCTGGGATTAAAGGCATGTGCCACCACATCTGGCTGATTTTATTTATTCTGTTGTGTATATACACCACATTTTCTATAAACACTTTTGTATGTGTGTGGACACACGTGTGTGTGTGTGTATGTGTGTGTGTGTGTGTATGTAGGACCAAGATTAACTCTGGATATCTTTTTCAATCACACTTCTATTTGTTTTACTGAGGCAGGGTCTCTTGCTTGAACTTAGAGTCTAGCTAGCCAGTGAGATTCCCTGTCTCTGCTTCCCACACTGTCCTGGGATTACAAGAAACTGCCATACTCACCCAGCATTTATGTGGGTGCTGGGAATCCGAACTCTACTGCACCATCTTCCCAGACCCTCTAAGAACTTTTTAAGAGTAGTTTTAATGGTTAGGGAGATGGTTTAGTGGGTAAAAGTGCTTGTGGTACAAAGCATGACTACCTGAGTTTAGGTCTGCAGAACCCACATACAGCTGGATACTAGTGTGTGTCTATAATCCCTGCACAAGTAGGCAAGATAGGAAGCAAAGACAGGAGAATTTCTGCAAGCTTATGAGCCAGCCAACCTCAAAAAAGGGAGAGGTGGAGACAGAGGCCTGAGGTTGTTCTCTGATTCTTACATACATGTGTAGCATGCGTATGCCTCTGCATACAAATACATACACACAAAGAATTAATTTTTTTTTATTTCTTTATTTGAGAAACAAGAAGGGAAAGAGGAAGATAGTAAGAGAGCTACAGAGAGAAAGAGAGAGAGATAATGGGTACATCCGGGTCTCTAGCCACTGTGAACTAACTCCAGATGCATGTGCCACCTTGTGCACCTGGGTATGTGGGTCTTGGGGAATCTTATTTGGGTCCTTAGGCTTTGCAGGCAAGCTCCTTAACTGATAAGCTGTCTCTCTGGCCCACAAATATTTTTTTTAGGGAACAATTTGCTTCTAGGATTTTTTTTCACAGTGCTGGGGTGGCGGTGGATGCCAAGGTTTTGCCTGGACTTGGTATGACTTTGGCCTGTACTAGTATTTTCACTCTGCCAGGGGACACAGACTAGCTGGGGCGGGTACACGGCAGGCGGCAGGCTTACTCCTTGAAGACAAGGACTGCTGAAACAATGAAATGGAACTCTTCCAACTATGGTCTGGAGAGTCACATTGATTTAAGACAAAACTTCTTGGAACAGGCTGTGGAAAAATCTGAGGCTCCTCTTTTGTTTAGTGCGCACTACCTTGCTGAGTGATGGAGTTATCTGGAGGGAAATCTCTGTCCCGGTGGGTGGGCTGGCCAGGAAGGGCTGGAATGTAATAGGAAAGAAAGACTTGGTCTGGGTCACATCTGAGATTGGGCTGCTAGGTGCGTCTTGAGATTTTATTAGGGAGAGAGCATGTTATTTACTTATTTACTTTTAATGAACTTTATATATTTATGATGTACAACATGGATGCTTTGATATACATAACCATTGGGGAATGGCTAAATTGGCTATTTAATATATGCTGTACCTCACAAACTTATTTTTCAGTGGTAAGAACATTCAAAATCTACTCTTAATAATTTTAAATGTAGCCACTCCTCTCTATCCTCAACCTCTAGTAATTACCACTCCACCTTCAGTTCTTTTTTTCCTCCTCTTTCTCCTCCACTTTCCCTCTCCTACTTCTCCTCCTTCTCTCCCTCCTTTACTTTCTGTGTGTGTGTGTGTGTGTGTGTGTGTGTGTGTGTGTGTGCAGATGTTCTTGCCCTGTGTGCACAATGTTGAAGCCAGGGGTGGTCATTGGGTACCTTCCTTTATCACTTTTTTGTCTTATTCCTTAAGGCAGAGTCTCTCATTAAATATGGAGTTTGGGGCTTGAGAGATGGCTTAGCAGTGAAGGCATTTGCCTGCAAAGCCCAGTGACCCAAGTTCAATTCCCAGCACTCATGTAAAGCCAGATGCACAGGATAATACGTATATCTGGAATTATTTTGCAGCAGCTAGTGTCCCTGCTATGTCCATTCTCTTCCTCCCCGCCCCCTTGGCTTGTCAACAAACAAACAAATGAAAATATAAACCTGAAGTGCTCTATTTTCTATGGGGATTCTAAATCCAGTCAAGTTGACAGTGAAAATTGACCATTCCATGGGGCCCCACATATGTGAGAAAATCACTTCTATCACTGAGCCACACCCCAACTTTGTATTCATTTTTTTTCCGAGGTAGGGTCTCATGCTAGCTCAGGCTGACCTGGAATTCACTATGTAGTCTCAGGATGGCCTTGAACTCATGGTGATCCTCTTACTTCTGCCTCCCGGGTGCTGGGATTAAAAGCATGCGCCACCATACCCGGCTTGTATTTATTCTTTATAAAGGCTGAATACTATTTCAACATGTATGCATACCACATGTATGCATACCACATTCTCTTTCTCTATTCATCCTTTGACAGACACTTAATTGGCTTCATATCTTCATTATTGTGAATAAAGCTGCACTTACTGCAAATGCATAGATCTCTTTGGTTTACTGATCTCATATCCTTTTGGTATAAAACCAGAAATGGGATTGCTGCTTCATATTTTTACTTTGTTGAGAAATCTCTATATTGGTTTCTATAAAGGCTCAGCACATTCCTCGCAACAGTGTGCAGTAAACAGTTCCCTTCTCTCCACACCCGTGCAGTTGGCTTTGGTGTTTAGATACTTCACTGTGGTTTAGTTTGCAAAGAGAAGGGGATTCTTAGAGCATCTTTCTTGTCACTCCTGTCTCTGGGATATCAGAAGCTGGTGGTCAGCTCCTCCACTTGGCAAAAGATGACTCTCCTTGGTGGCTGATTAATTTGATTCTTTCTCAAGCACAATTCAGAGACTCCTGGTCAATTATTTATTTAGTTGTTTTTTTAAGGTATAGTCTCACTCTAGCCCAGGCTGACCTGGAACTCACTCGGTAGTCCCTGGCTGGCCTTGGACTCACAGTGATCCTCCTACCTCTGCCTCCCAAATGCTGGGATTAAAGGCATGTGGCACTATGCCTGGGTGGTCAATTATTTTTGGGAAGCAAAAGCTAGGCAGATGGGAACCACCAGTTTGATCACTGGGAACAGTTTCCTTAGATTCCCAACTTAGAGTATCATGTAGTCAAAGTAGAAATAGCTCTTAGAGAGCTTCCACACTGGCTGTCTGATATTTAAAGATGATGGGGCGAGTGCAGGTTTGTAATCAGGCTTGTGAATTCAGCAAGGCTCTTGCCACCCACTCTTAGTAGAGTTATAATAAAGAAGACTTCTCTCAATATGGGCTGGATATGGAAACTTCATTGTGGAATGAGGAACAATTGCAGCCTAGTGACTTCATGCTGCAGAAATAGAACAGGGAACTGCGATTAGAGACTGTGATGCCACCCACCTGGCACTACAGCAGGCTACGGTGGATTCTGCCAGATGAGAAATCTTAAATAAAGGGCTTTAGGACATCCAAATGGCAATGTCTTAACATGACATTTCGCTTGCTGTGGCAGCTTGGTAAATTTTCTAGATAAAGCATTGCTTGGATTATCACATTCCCAGATCATGACTAAGGAGATCTAGGCTGTCTAAATAAAGGGAAACGATCTTACTTAATGGCCTCCAAATGTAATTAAACTCCTAAATCAGTAATTTCCTTAATGTGGACACCTCATGCATGACTAACCTTTCTGTTCCCAATCAAAACACATTATGGGAAAAAAGAAAACAAACAACACACACACACACACACACACACACACACAAAACCAACAAGCAGAATATTTCAAATTGCAGTCTTAAGAACTTGGCTTTGAAAGCTTGACAACTAGTGATTGTCTTTAATCCCAGTATTGGGGAGGTTCATACAGGAGGACTTGGAATTTGAGGATTACAACCGTGAGTTTTAGCTAGCCTTAGCTACATACGGACCTTTGTCTAAAAAAGCCAAAACCAACCAACCAACAACAAAAACTCAGTCTTGAACTCTGAGTGTTTTGTTATAAACATATATCTGAGTTGGAAATTGTTGAGAAAGTCACCCATTTCATTTGGCAAGGTTGGCAGAATGCTGATTGTAATCTTGGAGAAGGTTAAGTAGGTTGTGCTTGCTCATGACCTGAGGTAGGAAACTCCTTACTAAAATGCCCAGAGAACTAAAACTGAGAACTATAGGTGGTATCCATTTTGAGAGTGGCAGAGCCTCTCAAAAGACTTAGGGGTTAGAGTCCAGATACACGCTGGCCACTAAATATCCCCAAACCGATGTCTCTTGAGTTTGTAGACTGGTAACTCACAAAGAATTGACAAGTGCAGGCATGGGAGAAGGGCACATTGTGCAGGTTGAATTTTAGAAAAAGAAGGTAAAGCAGAAAGTTCCTGAGTTGGGAGGCTCCTGACTGGGCAACCACATCATTTCTTATACCCTTGGGAATGTAAGGTAGGTATGGGGGGGGCATTGGGTGGGTTATTTTAAATGCATATGGGGGCACCTGATTGGCTGATGAGTTAGACAGAGGAATGTGGATTGTTGCTGATAGGAAAATGACCCCCTAAAAGGTTCCAAGAAGGAGGAAGGGCTGCCCTTGATCATCACCATCTTGCTAGTCAGGTTTAGGTTCAGACTGGCACTGCCTTCTAGTCTTACTCACTAGGGCAAGTTGACAGCTGTCTCCCTACAAGATAAGGCTACGTTGCTCCTAATCTCGATCAGAGGGACTTGGTTTTAACCTGGGATAGTCTGGCTTTTGGGCTTCCAGTATGTTAGATCATATTCCTGGTGGCATGATCTCTGGCCTCATGCGGTTGTAGTTTTCCCAAAGCAATGGTTCCACAGAAGCTGGAAGGTGGTGGGTGAATGTTTCTTTTTTTTTTGTTCATTATTTATTTATTTATTTGAGAGCGACAGACAGAGAGAGAAAGACAGATAGAGGGAGAGAGAGAGAATGGGCGCGCCAGGGCTTCCAGCCTCTGCAAACGAACTCCAGACGCGTGCACCCCCTTGTGCATCTGGCTAACGTGGGACCTGGGGAACCGAGCCTCGAACCGGGGTCCTTAGGCTTCACAGGCAAGCACTTAACTACTAAGCCATCTCTCCAGCCCTGAATGTTTCTTTTCACTGAGGTTGAGAAAATGGGGAGGTTTAGGATAGGAAAAAAAAAAAAAAAAGCCTGAGACTGTGACTCTGGCTCTGAGATAAGGCTAGAAAGAGCAGAGGTGAGAGGCAGTCTCCATCTAGTGACTTCTCAGTGCCAGCTCCCCTAGAAAGAGGTGAATTGGTGGATTTTCTTCCAGCAGGAGGTGAAATGAAGAGCCAACCTGATAACCGGGTTATTCTCATGAAAGGAGTTGGCTATTGGCAGAAAATTTAAATTCTGACTGTGGGAACAGAGCTATTTATGTTGCAAAGATTTGAATGACTTCTTCCATTCCCCCTTCTTCTACAATGCAAGATGGGCACCCTTCCAAGGCCTGCGTTTGCACCCAGCCAGCCTCCAAAAGCTGCCTGGCATTCTTTCTGCCTAACCGGCAAGGCGTGTGCCTGAATCAATGCCCGAGTGGAGCTCCCTGCACTCAGGTTTAATATTCACTTGACCTCTTTGTCTTTCAGAAATGAAATTTATTGAGTTTGGATTCCTGCACCTCCTGGCCCCCACTAACATCTAATTAAGCAGACCATACTTTGACTTCAAAAGTACAGGAGAAAATGAGGAGATGTATTATGATGTTCTCTCTGCAGGAGCCCTCAGGGAGGGGCTCGGGAGCAAGCCAGGGGGCTTTTGAAGTATCTGAGTTGGTGGTCTGTGGTTCTGCCAGAATTCAAGATAAGCAGGTCAGCCTTCCTTTGTGGTTTCTTTCTTCCCCAGTAAAGAGCGATTATCTTTCCTTTTGTTGTCATTGACTCTTCTTGGCCTGAATTTCCCAGGCTCTGAATTGGAGCTTCTTTGATGCAAGAGACAAGAGGGCATCCAAATGGATCCTCCATCCTCTCTCCCGTTAATATCCTCTGACTACCTGGATTCCCACCAACGAAAACCACCTCTTTATCATGGGGGCATTGTGTCCAGAAAATGCCATGAAAATATATCACTAGAGAGAGGATAACACAGTGATAATCCAGGAGAAGTAGAATCGTGGTCCTTTGGAGTCAAGTTCAATTTAATTTAAGTCTCTGATTTCAGGGAAAGGCTGCAACGGCAGAAAGACAGATGAAAAACATATTCCAAAGTGATGTTTGTCCAAAGCAAGTAAGAGTGACTGTAGAAGCCTTCCTTCCTATTTGCCTACCTGTGAGGCTCAATTTGGGAAGATGCTGGTCCTGAATTGCCCCCAAGAGATGGGGACAGTTACTTGGATGGAACAGAAGGGAGCTTTCAGGACTTTAGCTGCAGGCCATTATGAGGACAATGCTGGCCAGGTCATGGTGAACCTGAGCTAACACTGCAGGGCTCACCTATGTGAAGGAGTGACCAGTTGACTAAATGCAGTGACTAGTAATTGTGGGCACCTTACATCAGCTGTATGTTTTGATATTTTCCATGAAAAGCTCTGAGGAAGGGACAGGTTGGGAGCATAAGGCCACACTTGTTTTAGAAATTTAAGTGAGATAATCTGCATGCATCACATGGATAGTCACAGGGCTAGCATACAGTATTTGTTCATGGTGTTTAACACTGTTGATATAATGGTTAAGGAGAAAGGAGACATTTGAGAGCCTGTGTTAGAGGGATGGAGAGTGAGTATGATGAAGAGATGAAGGCAGGTAGAAGTATTCAGAACAAATGGAGGTGATCCCTGAGTGAATACCAAGGCATTGGCTTGTGGCAGACTCCAGACATACCTGTCCTGTGAAGCAAGAAAGGCAGGGGCATGAAGGCTGTGGTTTGCTTCCAGGAAGCTGCAGCTGGTCAGGGGGCCTTTCTGACTTATTTGTGGTTATTGCCAGGGCATGTTGCATAGTGTGGGCGCACAGTGGGAGGTGGTTCTGAGGGAGAAAGAGGAGCAAGGTAGTTTCTTTTTTATATAGGTAGTCAGCTAGGGGAGGGCCCAAAGAGGAAACTGAAAGTGATGTCACACTGCCTGCTTTAGCAGAACTGGAATTCAGCATCTGATATGGTCTCATCCCTCGGTGATAGCTCCCGAGTCCAAACCAGTCAGCTTTCTCTCAGAACTCACCTGAGCCTGAGGGGAGAGTCCACCCCAATAAACTCAGTGGACAAGTTCTTCTTAGAGGCTTCTCTCTCCTGACATCTGAACCTCCAGGTCTCTGCTCTGGTAAGCCCACCCCCATCTCCATCCAGCTGGGCTGGGATGTGGGGAGGGAGGGCACTCTTACTAAGTAGGCTCTTAGCTTTTTCCCTAGTGTGAAAGTGAAAGGCTGCATCCTTTTGCTCCCTTTCCCATGTGGGTATGTGTCTTTAAACCCTTTTCTCCATCTCCCTGGAAAACCCCTTCACATTTCCCTTCACTTCCATGCTGGGCTCCCAGGCCTTATCTCCATGTGGGTTTCTATCCCTATTCTGGCCCCCTCCCTGGATTTCTCAACACCCATGAATAAATGCAATGATTTATAAACTATCTTTCTCAGTCTATTACAATTCTTTGTTAAAGTAGAGAAAAATCCAAAGGTTTGGATTCATAAAGTTTTTCTGAACTCTTTAAAATCCCATTTCAGGGCTGGAGAGATGGCTTCGTGGTTAAGGTGCTTGCTTTCAAAGTCTAAGGACCCAAGTTCAATTCCCCAGTACTCACGTAAGCCAGATGCACAAGGTGGCACATGCGTCTGTTTGTTTGCAGTGGCTGGAGACCCTGGCATGTCCATTCTCACTCTTTTTGTGTGTCTCTTCTCTCTAGCACTCTCTGCTCACAAATAAATAATAATAATAATAATAATAATAATAATAATAATAATAAACCTGTTTTGAGCTGGCATGGTGGCACACACCTTTAATCCCAGCACTGGAGGCAGAGGTAGGTGGATCGCCATGAGTTTGAGGCCACCATGAGATGCCATAGTGAATTCCAGATCAGCCTGGGCCAGAGTGAGACCCTACCTTGAAAAACCAAAAACCAAAAACAAAAAACCTGTTTCACTAGCAGATGCTGTTACCCTACTCCATCTCCTAACCTGCTTTATTTTTAATTGAATATTTTTTTCTTTTGCAATATAGGGGCTGTTGCAGTCAGGTTCACATTGCTGGTAGAAATCACCCAACCAAGAGCAACTTGTGGGAAAAAGAGGTTTATTTTTGGCTTACAGGCTCAAGAGGACACATCACAAAGGCAGAGGAAAATGATGGCATGAGCAGAGGGTGGACATCACCCCCTGGCCCACATAAGGTGGACAACAGGAACAGGAGGGTGTGTCAAACACTGGCAAGGGGAAATGGCTATGACACCCATAAGCCTGCCCCCAGCAATACACTCCCTCTAGGAGGTGTTATTCCCAAATCTTCATCAGCTGGGAACCTAGCATTCAGAACACCTAAGTTTATGGGGGATATCTGAATCAAACTACCACATTCTGCCCCTGGCCCCTATAAACTGATAACCATACATGACATAAAATGCAATGCATTCATCCAACTTTAAAGTTCACCATAGTTTTTTATCAATTCCAGTGATGCTCATACATTCCCATAGTCCAAGATCTCTTAACTGAATCATAAATACCAAAAAACAACCTCAAAAAAACCATAATGGCACAGAATAAACATTCATACTGCAAAATATGGCATTGGGCATAGCAAAGAAATACTCAAGGAATATATGATTTAAACAGGGCAAACACCAAACTCTGTAGCTCCAAGTCCAACAACTCTAGCCAGTGATAAGTCTCCAAGTCTGATCATTTGAACCAGAAACAAGTCTCTGGAGTTCCAATTCTGCCCCTCCAGCTAGGCTACTCACAGTCCCTTGAAAATTTGATCGGAGCCGGCAGCTTTCCTTAGCAGCCATCTGGTGGTCCTGGCAGCTCCACTGGGTCTCCACTGCAAGCCACAGTTCATGGTTCATCCTCATGGTTCCATGGGGTCTCCATGCAGGCATCCAGCAGACCTGCTTCACACTGCCCGTGGCCATTTCCAAAACACAAGACCATGTTGCAAATGACCCTCTCTTTCCTACATTTCTTATACTCCACAATACCAGGTAGGGTACCAATTTGTTAATCCAGGCGGGAATAAAACAGACTTTGAGGAATAGGACACTCCTTGAGCATACAGGCCCCTTCCAAAGAGTCTTCATTCTTCCTGTTGCCTCAGTGCAGGTTAACTGGCCCAATCTCAAAGGTTTTAATCTCTCAATTGCAGCTGAATGGGCAACAGTTCACCCAAAGATTTTATTTTTTTCTGTGCCATATCCCTCTGGTCACACCAGTTCATTTCTATGCAAAGCAACCCTGCACAACGTCTCAGGACATGGGCATAAGAGCAAGCTTCTCACACAAACTGCTAGCCCAGTCCAAGCAAAACTTTTTCTCACCGTCATAAGGCAACCCTCACAGTCCATAGTTCTTACTCCATTCAGGTCTTGGAGCTCAGACCAGAATAATCCATAAACTGTATTTATAGCACTGCATGGTGTCTCTTAGGCCAGGATTTCAAGTCCTTCCACATTCCTCTTGAAAATCAGCTCCAAAAGGTCAAAGCCATACAGTCAGGTGTCTAGCAGCAATCCCACTCTTCGGTACCACTTTACTGTTGCAGTCCGGTTCGAATTGCTGATAGAAATCACCCAGCCAAGAACAGTCTGTGGGAAAAAGAGATTTATTTTTGGCTTACAGGCTTGAGGGGAAGTTCCATGATGGCAGGGAAAATGATGGCATGAGCAGAGAGTGGACATCACTCCCTGCCCCACATAAGGTGGACAACAGGAACAGAAGAGTATGTCAAACACTGGCATGGAGAAACTGGCTATAATACCCACAAGCCTGCCCCCAACAATACACTCCCTCCAGAAGGCGTTAATTCCCAAGTCACCATCAGCTGGGAACCTAGCATTCAGGACACCTAAGTTTATAGGGGACACCTGAATCAAACCACCACAGGGTCTTAGTATGTAGCCCAGGCTTTGAACCCATGATCCTTCTGCCTCAGCTTCCCAGGTGCTGGAATTATATAGATGTATACCAAGGAGGCCTGGCCGCTTCTTATTTTAGGGCCACTTGACTTGCTTTCCATTTGTTAGTGTCTACCTTTATTTGCCCTAGGACTTTCTCAGGTTGCTGAACCCTACTTTGTCTCTTTGATTGGAGAAACCAGGGAATGAAAGCACTGGGTAAACAGTATTTGACCTCTGACTAAATGTCTACTACTCCACAGGGACTGACTAAGGTCTTCAGGACCCCATAGTGAATACTGTAACTCCATTGAGGATATGGAAGTGGGGACAAGGGGATAAAAGTGTATAACGTGTGTGTGTGTGTGTGTGTAATTAAAAACGTGTGTTGTAAAAAATTATACCATATATTGCCCCTCTGCTTTCTGGCGGGCTAAGCCTAAAGCATAGGCTATACTCAAGATCTCAGAAGTTAGTACTGGGGAACTTGATAACACCTCTCTTCCCACTGCCTTCTCTTCCTTGACTAACTCACACTTTCTCCTCCAGGCATTTTTTCCCTTCATCTCTCATCTCCCATACAAATTGCTAGCACTCACATTCTTTTGTTTGTTTCATGGTTGTTTTTTTTTTTTTTTTTGAGGCAAGGTCTTATTCTATCCCAGGTTGCCCTGGAACTCATTCTGTAGTCTGGGCTGGTCTCAAACTCATGGTGATCCTCCTGTCTCAGTCTTCAGAGTGCTGAGATTGTAGGTGTGAGCTGAATGTCATTTTTTAATTTAAATTTTAGTTATTTGTGTGTGTTTTATGGGCATGTGTGGAGGTCAGAAGTCAACTTTGAGGTGTCTGTACTCCACTTGCTTTGAGATGGGGTCTCTTTCCACTACAAACAAATTGCCAGACAAATGTCAGATTGGCTCCTGCCATCTGTGGATTCTCTGTGGCTCTGCCTCCCATTGTTACAGGCGCTGCTTTGCACACAGCTTCCTGTGGGTGCTGGGAAAATTGAGCTGCGCTGACAGGTTTTGTAAGTAGGCATCTTTAACCACTGAGCCATCGCCCCAGCCTGTTGGCCCTGATGTTCTTATCTGAGGGTCACTTCTGGAGGCTCTAAACCCAGCCAGTGCTCAACAGCTGATTGTTGAATGCAGCCTCACCCTTTCCCCTGTTCATGTCACTCCAGAAGCCACCAAAGCACCTGGTGGGTGGCAAATGGAGTATCCCCAGGCTCACCCCCTCCCCCCCAGGCATCCCAGGGATCCTAGGCATTGCTCCTAGCTGTTGCTCTGCCTTTTTGGGTGGCTTTTTTTTTTTTTAGCATGATCATGAGGAAAAGAAAAAAACTTTAATACTGGGCAGCCCAGAAGCCTTGGACAGTCTGCTTGGGCATTCACCTAGCAGTAAGGAGTAGCCCTCTCCCTTTCCTGTTGTTTTCATAGACTGCCTTTCTCCATCTCTCTTTCTTAACACTTCTTCAATGGAATCAGTCAACAAACTCCCAGGACCTTTGTAGCTTTATCTCCAAGATGGGTTGAGAAAATGGGATAACAATGCCTGTCTTGCAAAGTGAGAGGAGCCACAAGCACAGATGGCCCAAGTACACAGAGTGAACCTGGTTGTGTGGGGAGTCCAGACTGTGGTTGAGCCTTTCCCCAGAGAAATTTGTTAAACCACCTCCATGTCTTGTCCAATTAGACAACAATATTCATTTGCAAATAGGATGGCTGATGGAGACAGCACTATAACTGATGACTTCAGTAAGTGACTCGGGCCTAGCATCAGAATGGATCCATTGCCACCCAATCTCGACCCTGGTCTTCGCCTTTCTGCATTTATATTGGGCATGTAAGTGACAAAAGAGAGCATGTGATGGTCCAGCTTGCTATTGGCTTCATTCTCAGATTGCCAATTGTGTTGGGTTTTGATAAGATAATGACCCCGTTTTGTGTGTGTTTCTCGCTTCTCTTAAGGCAAATTGGACCATATCGAGGTTGTCTCAGGAGCATCGTGCTTCATGCATTTCTAGAGGGAAGGAACAGGTAGTTATTACTGTTACTTGTCCAGGAAATTTCCAGTAGGCAGGGAACATTCTGGAATCTCTAGGCTGACAGAAACTACCCAAGCCTTCTTATTTATCTCACATTCAAATGGTCAAATTGCCTCCCTAGAACTGCCATTTAATATCACCTTTCCATTAATTTGTCATCTAAACTAGAACCTTTTTTTTTTTAAAAAAAAGAAAACATATTTTATTATTTATTTGAGAGAAAGAGGAGAGAGAGAGAGAAAAAAAATGGGCAAGCCAGGGCATCCAGCCACTACAAATGAACTCTAGATGCATGTGCCCCCTTGTGCATCTGGCATATGTGGGTCCTGGAGAATTGAACTGGGATCCTTAGGCTTCATAGGCAAGCACCTTAACTGCTAAGCCATCTCTCCAGCCCTAAACTAGAACCTTTTTGAAGGTCAAAAGGAGCACTGTTGACCCTAGACTGACAGGTTTAAGTTTATCAACTTTGGACATAAGGCATAGTACCTTTCATGCTTAATACGTCCCTAGAGATGGGGAACTTCCTTAACTGGACAAAGTGCTTATGTCACAAACCTTTAAAGTCTCCAACTTGTAATGGGGAGATATAAGCCCTTCTGTTAAAGTCAAGAAGACAAAGATGCAGATTCTTTTCACTGTGATATTAGGAGCCTTTGTCAGCAAAGTGGTAGAATAGTATAAAGCAAGAGGCATATAGATTTTAAAGAAGAAATAAAATTGACATGTTCATGGATAAGTATGTGCACATAGAAAGCAGAAGAGACACTAAAGATAATAATTAGACTTAATAAGAGTATTTATTCTTGTTTTTGGGATATGATTGATATGTCAAAGTCAATTACATTCTATATACCTAGAAAAGTCATTAAAATATTATCTGTAATAGCACCAAAAGTATAACATGCCTAGGAATAAATAAATATAATGAAAACTTTGTATGCGTGTCTATTCAAGAATATTATAACCATTAAAGAAATTCCAACCAAACAGAGATGTACCATGTTCAAGGATATGTTGATTCAATATCAGAAATATGTTGGCTTTTTCTTCCAATATTAGCTGTAAGAGATCAATATTATTTCAGTGAAAATCACAACAAGGTATTTGTGGAACTTCATAGACCTTTTCTAAATTGCATATAGAATAACCAAGAGTTAAGAATAGGTTGGGCTGGAGAGGTGGCTTAGAGGTTAAGCGCTTGAATGTGAAGCCTAAGGACCCCGGCTCGAGGCTCGATTTCCCAGAACCCATGTAAGCCAGATGCACAAGGGGGCACATGCATCTGGAGTTTGTTTGCAGTGGCTGGAGGCCCTGGCATGACCATTCTCTCTCTTTTCCCCACTCTCACTCTCTCTCTGTCTGTCACTCTCAAATAAATAAAAATAAAATTTTTTAAAAAGTTCTTAAAAAAAAAAGAATAGCTAGGGTTCTTCAAAGGAGAAAATTGTGGGGACGCACTCTGTAAGGCACCAAGACTTGTTATAAGGCCATGTTACATTAATTACTCTTTTTTCCAGGGCTACATATCTGACAAGAGGAAATTACGGGGGTGTGTGTGCTTATTTTTAGCTTAAAGTTCAAGGTTATAGTCCATCATGGTGATGGAGGCAGCACAGCAAGAGCTTGAGGAAGCTGTTCACATTCAATCCCTAGTTGTGCAGCAAAGTGGTGAGTTCTGGTGCTCAACTTCCTTCTCCTCTATGATTCATTCTGGGATCTTAGACAGTGAAATTTTGCTGACCACAGTTAATGGCGGGTCCATCCACCTCAGTTAGCCTAATCTAGAAAATCTCTCAGAGACATGCCCAGAGATTTGTTTCTCTGGAGATTCTGAATCTGATCAAGTTGACAACCAGATTAACCATCATGCTATGTTAATTACGTTGTAATATTTTTGTGGGGATAGGCAGGTAGATGAATATCACATAATAGAGAATGAAGCCACACGCCTACACAAACCTCCTAGTGACAGAGATGACATAGCAGGTCGACAGATAGCACTAGAATGATTAATTATCCACACTAGAGAACAATCACACTTACACGCAGAAGGATTCTGGGTGAGTTAAGCATCTAAAATCAAAATGCAAAACTATAAACTTTTAGATGAAGATTTAGAGTCATTATGTCCATGATCTCAGTGTAGAAAACCTTTTTATGTAAAAAAACTTTAGGAACACAAAATTAGATTAATTATAATCCTTGGTTTTGGGAACAATTTTATCATTTTCTGGCCTCTTTTGTATTGTTCTTATATTTAGCTATTGTTAACAGTACAATAAGCACCTAAGACCTTAAGATACCATCTGTATCTCAGCGTATCCTCCCTCAGTCCTGTCTCTTTGTCTCAGAAACGTGAGGAAACTATCATTGTGAATCAACATGCTCATTATTCTATTTTTCTTATATTATTCGATTCCAATTGTTTAACTAAAATGTGTGTTTTTGTTTCAGTTATTTTTAACTTTACCAAAAGGGGTACTAAACTGCGCTAAATCCTTTATATGATATTGCTCAGATTCTTCCACGTTCTTGTGTCACATTGTAGTTAAGTGGTTTGACAATTTTAGGACATTCCACGTGAGATTATACCATGGCTTGCTTATCAGTTCTCCAAGAGATGAACATTTTGTTGTTGAATGTTTTTGTACAGTCTCTCATTATACAAATGTAAAAGTTTATTGGGCATTTCCAAGGTCAGGGAATGATTTCTTAACAAGATAAAGGCAAAATAACAAGGACCACAGATTATATAAAAGGCTGGTAAACTAGACTTCATTAAAATTAAGAAGTTATGTCTTTGGTAGACACCTTAAGGAAAATAAAAAGACAGCTTTTAAACAGAGGGCAATATACAAACATCTATATTTTACACATCAGCAACAAAATATTTGGGAGCTATACCGCCTAGGTTAAGATTAGTTATGACTATAAAATAACTTATAAGTCAAAAATTAAATCATAATCAAATCAAAAATTAATTAAATGCTTTTGTACACAAAAGTCACATAGAAGACAAATAAACAAAGGGATGTTTAATGTAATCTATGCTTTTGGAAATACAAATTAAGGGCCCAATGATATACCATCCCCATTCATTATATTGGCAGAATTTAAAAGTTTGAAAACTCCTAGTATTGGCAGGCATCTGGGTCTACTATGTCTCTGACATGTTTCTTTATTACTATTAAGATGTTGAAAAACAGTTGGTCTTTCTCTCCTAAAGTTGAGCATCATTATACGTACCCAACACTTCCCATTTCTGGGAAATAATTATTCCATAAGACACAAAAGCATTAACCATAAAAAGGGCTCACAATTTTCATTAAGAAATATTTGTCTTCAAGTTCTATTTTCAAATCACATCATGGAAAGGTCAGCACCAATAGACTGGGAGGAGATATGTGCTGCAGTATTCCTTCCAAAGAATCTGTGTCCAGAGTGCAAGCATACCATGGAAAGGTGGCAAAGCCATGAAGGACAGGGTAGGGAAGAAGACAAATGCCCAGTTCTCTTCATAGCTAGGGGGAGTACAAATGAAAACTAGATTTTATTTCATGCTTGTCAGACTAGCAACAAGAAAGCAACAATACCAGCCACGGCTGAGAATTTGGTGCTCCTGAAGATAATTAATAGTTCTCTTACATTGCTGTTGGGAACGTAAACTAGTGAAACCAATTAGGAGAAAACATTTTGAAATTCCAGCAAAGTTGAACATGTATCAACACCCTGCATGCAAACCCTAGAAAAGCTCTTACATGAATTTACAAATGTACGCGAGAGGACTCCTGACCGCAGTTTACAATAAGACCAAATTGGAAAAACCCAAATTCTGTCAATAGGAGGAGAAATTAGCTGAGTAATAGTCATAATGGAATACTTTAAAACAAGGATCAGTAAGCCTTTTCTGTACACGGCCAGATGGTCAATGTTTTGGGTTTAGTAGGCCACACAGTCTCTGTTACAGTTCTTCCATTCTGTCACATATAGACAGTGTCTAAATGAACAACCATGGAAACACTCCAGTAACTCTGTTTACAAAAAGAAGTGGCTGATTGATTTGTCCCAGGGGTCCACATCTGCTCTATGAAGTGAGAGTGAATCGACTTGAATGATATATCAGCATGGATGATGCTGCTCCCACCAACATGAAAGTGGGTGGTAAAATAAGTTGCAGAAGAAAATATATTCATGACACTTTTCATAGACTGAATGTCTGTGTCTGTCCAAAGCTCATATCGTGGAATCCCCACTTTGTAGTGTGTTGTTATTAGGAGGCTTCGCTTTTGGTGGGAGAGGTGGTTATTAGGATCAGATGAGACCTCGGGGGTAGAGCATCCATGAATGGGATTAGGGTCTTACAAGAGCCACAGAACTTGCTTTCTTGCTATACCATATGAGGATTCATACTGTGGTCAGCAGTCTGCAACCCAGACGAGGGACTTCATCAGGACCTGATCATCCTGGCTCCTTGACCATGGAATTTCAGTGTTCTGAACCATGAGAAATACATGCATATGGTTTGTAAGTCATCAGTCCACTCATTTTGTGGCACTTTGTTATAGCACCCTGACCTGATGAAGATAATTTACATATAATTTCAAAACATGCCAAAAGCAATATCCAAATATCCAAGTATTGCTTGGGTCTCAAATGGGTATAGCAAAATAAGATGAAATACATGAGAATGAGAAACTCCAAATCCAGAACAGAAGTTACATCTTGGGAGCAGAACAAGGTTAGAGAGAAACAACAGCGGTAGAGACTTAGAGACTTTAGATATATTCATATGGTTTGATTTCTAACTTAAAGCAAAGCAGTGGTACATGGGTGATTGCTGTCACGTTTTTGTATGTCTTTTTGCGTTCTAAAAATGCACCTATAGACATCGCCACATTTGACTCTGTGTATAATTTCTATTATAATTCCTTGAGACCACATGCTTTTTTTTTAAAAAAATATTTATTTGAGAGCAACAGACAGAGAGAGAAGAGGGAGACAGAGATAATGGGCACGCCAGGGCCTCCAGCCACTACAAATCGAACTCCAGACGCATGTGCCCCCTTGTGCATCTGGCTAACGTGGGTCCTGGGGAATTGAGCCTTGAACCCGGTTCCTTAGGCTTCACAGGCAAGCTCTTAACCGCTAAGCCATCTCTCCAGCCCAACCACATGCTTTTATTTGGCCACACACATGTCAGATGGATTTAGTGGTTTGGGAGGCTAAAGCAGACTTAAGGATGACTGGGTATGTGTGCCCTGCCTGTCCAAGACAAAGGAGCCTCACCCCTGGAAGTCCCCCCTTGCCTTCTGGCACATCCCAACTCACCATGGGTGGACCATGTGATGAACAAGATGCAAGTCCTCTGACCTCAGGGAACTCATTTGGAGTTTCTAAGTTCATTTCCTCCTGGAAACTAGGAGCCATGTCTCTGCTTCATGTTGCACTTTGTAATGTGTAACAGAAGCCAGCAGCCTTTCCCAAACCCAAGTGTCTGAAGTCAGGAAGGTACAACTTACATTTTCTTTAAAACTCTCCACTTCAATGACAATCCACAGAGAAAATTGGTTCTTTCTTCCATTGTAGGTCATTATAATATGCCAGTGCATCACATCTAATATGTGCCTTCTTTGGGCTCCTTCATTGGTACTGGTACTTATAAAAAAAAAATCCATGGAAGTCGAGGGGTGGAGTGCAAAGCACAGAATTTAATCATGTTTCTTTCAGAGCTTTCTGCACTGGACAGCTTTGCTTATCTCTGCTGCTACAACAGCTCTTCCCATTCCCCCCACCCACTGCAAATGAGGTCTTTTTCTTCTCTTTTGAACTGCTATGCTTTTGTGGTGATTGTGGTCCTGCATATCTAGCATTACAGAATCACACTATTGGAGGAAAGTGCAGAGGCCACCTCCTGCTGAGGGCATCCTTCGAGAGGACTTCCCCAGAGGTGAGTATTGGTCTTTGATTGCTGTGGTTTATGATGAGGAACTCATTGTCAGTACAGGAAGCAGGGATTTGAATCTACTTTCACAGATCTAGGAAACCAGAGCTGTCAATAATTGGCTAAGCAAGTCTGGGCAAAAAATGGTCCTTTTTCTGTCCCTTCCTTCTCTCCTCTGAAAAATGGGAACATTCCAATGGTTATGCCTTCTTTTTTAGCATTATTATGAGAGTTGCATGACTACAAAAAAGTCTTGGAGAGTCCAGTGCTTTGGGTATAATATGGCTGAGTATACATCAGCCATTCCTATAACAAACGAGCTATAAAAAGCGGTGTCCCAACACAGGTCCTTGGATGCCACTGAGCCCAGTCCACTGATAAGGACAGTTGATGTCTAGGGAAGATGAACTCTGGAACACCTTGTCACGACTTCATGTGAAAATGGTGGTACACAGCAAACCCAACTCTGAACTATTGTTATTCTAGTTTTATTATTTTTTTGAGACAGGATCTCATGAATATAAAGTTATCCTTCAACAGGCTATGTAGCCAAGGATGATGTTGCACTTGCGATAATCCTGCCTCCACCTCCCATGTGCTGGGATTACAGGTGTGCTACACACTCAGCTACACACTCAGTTTGTGCAGTGCTCAGAACTAAACCCAGGGCTTTGTGCATGCTAGGCAAGCATTCTACCAGCTGAGCCATGCCCCTAGTCCTCTTTGACTGTTCCTTTTCAGAGATGGGTAGATTTGTCATGTTTCCACTTCCTATATGGAATATGATTACAGGCGTGCTTGAGAGCTTGTGCTGTCTCCAACTGTGATGTGCAGGCTTTGATAAGGGTACTAATTAGGGGCTCAATTTCTTGGGGAGTTTAAAAATAACACACCCAGTGTATTGACAGGGTTTTCAAATAAACTCTTTCCTTAATTGCTCCTGCCCAGAGAAATGTCTGGCTTCTGTCATATGGATTATAATATATGTTACATATATATGACTTATGCCCCTCCTCTTCTACACATTTTTCTTTTTCCTGACCACTTTAAAAAGAAGAGCCGTAATACTTCTGTTGGGGAGGTACTAGAGGAAATTGCTAGAGTATTTCACTAGTCCAGATTGCCATCTCTTATCACTAAATACCAGCCTGCTCCAGCTCCTCATCATGCAGACACCTGACTAAGGGTCCTGGGACTTGGATACCAAATTGCAAATTCCTCTGAGAACATTTTAGTGGGGAGGGGCTTACTTTTTCCTGTTTATTTAAAATTCATTTTTGATAGTTATGTAAGTAAGTATGTATGTTCATTATTTTAAAAAAAGACTTAGGAAATTACCTAAAAGCACGAGGTTAAACCTGAAAATTGCCCAAATCTTACAATAGGAGATTCCCACATTCATATGTAGCCTGTAAAATATATAGTGATCTTTCTAAGTATGATCAAGTAATCTTAGTAATGTCAATGGAAGCCTTAAGAGCTTATGGTGGGATTCATGCCCTCATGCAGAGATAGTACAGACCTTGTTCTATCTCTTTCCAGACTATGTGAGGACATTGAGAGAAGGAAGAGAACCTTAATCAACACCTGACACCCTGATCTTAGGCTTCTAGCTTCCAGGATGGTGAGAAAATAAATTTCTATTGTTTAAGCCAATCTTTGCATGCTATTTTGTTATGGGCTGGAGTGCTCTCTCTGGGGATGAGTGAACAGAGGTAGAAAGAATCAAAATGTGGCTAGATTCAGGGTACTGCTTCCTAGAACCAGAACCTGGCCAGCTCCCTGGGCTCAAGAGTTTGCCCTAAAATTTTCCAGACCCAGAAAAAGCTGCCACCACCAACTCCACTGGCTTTATACTTATAATTCATGTTCTGTTCTCCAGAGGGTATAGGAAAACCCAGGGGTACTAGAACAGAGCTGGGAATTTTTGGGGAGTCTGGAAATTCTCCAGTGTTCCATTGGAGAGACACCCCCTCCCCTCCCCACTACCAACCACAGTTAGGTCCTTTGCTTAAGCTCACTGCTGGGGAAACCAAGACTCAGAGAAGGAAACTCACCTGGAGGGCCACATGAAGACTGGCAGAGCCTGGGGTGGAGCCCAAGTGGCTGCCACCAGTTCAGGCCTTTTACACAAAGCTAAGTGACAAGGAGGAGGGGTTTTAGGAAAGATGTTTCTTCATTTTCTCCTTTCTTTTCTTCAGTGACATTGTCAGTCATGAAGCCTTTTGGTCTTGAGTCAAATCAAGTGGTTAAGTAATTCCCTTTGGGCACAAGCACCCAGAATCGAGACATAGACTTTAGACATTTGTATTTAGCTCAGCCTCTTGGTGGATTCAAAGCTTTCTGCTGGGATGAAGGAGAGATGGTTTTGCTTGTTGGAAATCTGGGTCAGGGAAGCCACCCAGAGGAGATCCCTTGAATGAAGATGAGCCTGTGTTATGGTGAGGATTTGGGGGCAGGGTTAGTAGCAGTCTGGTGTGGATGGTCATAGAATTCTTGGGGAGGTATATCGGGCATGAAAACATGGCCATGCTATAGTGGGGCACACCACAAAAAGATGGATGTGATCACAGCAGATGTGGCTTGAAAGATGAACTGTCTGTCCCTGGAGAATGTGCTGCTGGCATTTGGAAAGCAATCTGTTAATGGCTTGAGTGTTTCTTCCTTGCCCTCACAAACTTCTCCATGACACATTGGGCCATATTTCTCTATAATAAAATAATACGAAGCTCAATTATGCTCCTGTTCCCACGTTTCAGGACTTCATTAAGTGCAGAGGGATTAAAAACTTGTATAAATTAATCAATGTAGCATAATCCTAAAAATTAGAAGATGAGTCCTTGAGGAAGTAATGTAATACGGGCTTTTTAATTAGCAGGGCCCCAGAGATTCATTGATCTTGCCAGAAGTCTCCTGTTTATGAACTGCTTTATTCTTTGAAGGGGACGGCCCCACAGACCCTGGGCCTGGTGGATGGGAGTGGGAAATGCTGTATTGATTCCCAAGCCAGGGTTCTCCTCAGAGCCAGGGGAGAATGACAGAACTGGCCTTGGCTTCCTTTCTTCCCTCTCTCCCTGAAGAAGAGCTCACTTTGAAAAGCAGATGCAGAAAGAAGCATCCAGAAGGGAAATAAGTGCTTTTGTTCTTTTAACTGGGCCCGTGGTAGCAGGAGCATAGATTGTGAAGTCGCCCAGACCGGGGACCGGAGTTTGAAGCTGCCTGTACTACTCACTTGCTTTGTGAGGGAAAGCATGCCACCTGACCTTTTAAATCTCTGTTTCCTCTTCTATTCTCCCAAAACATCAAGTGTGAACTCCCTATAGGCTTAGTACCTTTCCCCAGCGACTTCTTCCTTCTTTTAAATACGAAATAAATGCCTTCTTGTCACACCGTGGGTAAGTCTACCTGGTGTTATGGTTTGGATATGAAATGTCCCCTTAGATCTCATGTATTGAAGGCTGGACCCCAGTGCAGTGTTCAGCAGTGGGCTTTTGGGAAGTCATCCCAGCATGATGATTCTGATTTAATAATTTGCAAGTTATTTTATTTGTGTTTAATTTTTTTAATATGCTTATTTGCATTTGCTTGTCAAGAGGGAGCTTAAGGGCCATAGAGATAGCTTGGTGGGTAAAGGCACTTGCTACACAAGCATGAGGCCTGAGAAGGTCTGAGATCTCCTGAACTCGATGCTCAGCATCTATGTAAAATATAGAGTATGGCCATGCATTCCTAAAACCATATTCTTTTTTTAAAAAATATTTTTTCTTCATTTTTATTTATTTATTTGAGAGTGACAGAGAGAGGGGGAGAGAAAGAGACAGATAGAGAGAGAATGGGCATGCCAGGGCTTCCAGCCACTGCAAATGAACTCCAGACGCGTGTGCCCCCTTGTGCATCTGGCTAACATGGGTCCTGGGGAATCGAGCCTCGAACTGGGGTCCTTAGGCTTCACAGGCAAGCGCTTAACCACTAAGCCATCTCTCCAGCCTCTAAAACCTCATTCTTGTGTGGTGCAGAAACAGGAGAATCACTGAGGTCCACTTGCCATCCAGTCTGACTGAAAAATGTCAGCTTCAGGATCAGTGAGAGACTCCATCTTGAGGAAACAAGCCAAAGAGTAATAGAGGAGGACACTTGATGCTCTCTTTTGGCGTCTTCACGTGTGAGTGTGTATTTGTGCACGCATGCACATATACTACAATCATAACACCATATGCTATGCCACACACATCCCACACTACACATACTACACACACATGCAATGAGGAAAACAAAAAAAAACAATAGAAGTAGCTTAAGAAAGGAAAGAGTTTATTTTGGCCTGCAGTTTCTAGGGAATGCATTCCATCCTGGTGGGGTAGGAATGACAGAAGAAGCAGGAGGCTAACTAGTCACACTGTATCCACAGTCAGGAAGCAGACAGTGAGCAGGGCGTGGGGCTACAAAGCCTCAAGCCTCTCCCCCAGTGACCCGCTTCCTCCAAAACTATTCCAATTCCTGTAAGTTCTATAACCTTTCCTAGTAGTGACACTATCTAGGGAACAGCTGTTCAAATACGTGAGCCTTTGGGGGTGATATTAGATTCAAGCCACACCAGCGAATCCATTAATAGATTTAAAATCTGATGGCATTATTGGGAGGTGGTGGAAACTAGGAGGTGGCCTGTTTGGAGGAAGCAGGTCACTGAGATTATGTTTCTGGAGGATATATCTTGTTCCTGGCCCTGTTCTATCAGTCTGTCATGTGGTGAAACTTTTCTCCGCCACATGCTTCCATAATAATGTCCTGCCTCACTTTACAAAGACTGGGAATCAACAAAGCTGAGTGGCCATGGGTGGAAACCTCTAAAATGATGAGCCAAAATAAATTCTTCTTCCTTTAAGTTGTTTTCTCAAGGATTCATCATGATGTAAAAAAGGAACTAACACACCTGGGATGGCTATCACATTCCTGCCTACCTGAGCTTCATAGCTTGCTATATTTTTTGTTGTTGTTGTTGTTTTCTCTTTTCTTAGCTCACCTGCTCTTTCTAGTAGCCTTGACCTATTTCTAGCCTTTGCATTCTAATAAAGCCATCTATAGTCCTTATTCAACTCCACTTCCTCCATATACTCCCTATTGCCTCTTCTCCCCTTTGCAACTAGTCCTGGCCTCACCTACTCACACCTCACTCCAGTACAAGTTCACTTTTGCTCTCAACATAACACTGACATTTTCCTCATTAGGGTTTCCAGTGGGTCTTTACCTTCCTGATGCTCCTGGCATCAGTGGATTCAGATGAGCTTTCTCTTCTGCTCTGGTTTCCCCATGGCTCCTCAGATACTCCTTAGATTTCCACTTCCTGTTATCCTGGGAGGATTGGTGTTTCTCAGACATGTTCTTTACACTCCAACTACGAAGTGCTTGTACGCTTCAGACCTGCTCTACCATTGGCTTTTTATTACCACCATCTTCTTCTGCTCTATCCTCTTTACCCCACACCAGGCTCTTTAAACACAGTGCTTCTGTGACAGAGCCTCCCCAAGGGCGTTTCTTCTGTAGAGTCTTAATCTAGAGAGTGGTATCAATATCTTCCCAATAACCTGAAGTCTTCCCTCTTTCCACAGGAACAAGGACTGGGCATGTTCTCTCCATCCTCTTCTCCCAGTCCAACCCAGAATGTGAGGTGTAGCAGACCCTGGGAAATGAATGGATGGATGGCTCCATGGTCTCCCTTTACTGCCAGGATCTATTGGTTTAGATCATGAATGAGAGTGTGCTTTCTTTGAGTCCACCTTCTTTACTTGTTTTCCTCTGGAGTTGAGACTGACACTGGCCCTTATTTCAGAAATAGCTTCTCAGCACTCCTTTTTAGGAAAGATTCTGTATTTCCACCTTTCTGAGAGGGACTTGATTAATAGTCTCTTAGTTCACAATGAGCCTCTAGCCCATGAACCAAAAAGAACCCTCTGAGTCTACTTACCATGGAGGACAAAAGAACTTCATTCTGCATTGCAGACTTTAAGCTCTGCCACCTGATGTTGACCCTAAATCAAGACATGCTTTTTTGGTGACTCAGGGCATGGGCACTCCTGTGTTACGTCTACTTTGGCCCCACTGCCCTACCTGACCAGTCTCTCCTGGAGATGCTTTCTGAGAAGTAACCAGAAGTTTTTGTCCTCACATCTTCAGGGAGGCAGCTCCACCCTTGCTTCCCCTGCTGTCTATTTTTATCCTGGCTCATTTCCCCTGTCTGTTTAGGAAGACACAGACATGTATGCACAACAGCAGTGCTGACAGCATTCCCACCTCATCTTTCTTACTGGATTTTCCCCTTGAAGGCTGGTGCTCTTGGAGAGCCAAGAACTGGCCCTGGATGGGGCTGAGGACCTGAGAAGGAGCCAGGGCACAGTGCTCTCTGCAGAGTAATTTCTTCACCATTAGGTGTGGAGATACTATGATGGGGATCCCTCCTGACTCTTGCACCCATTGCTGGGGACTCTCCTTCTTCAATTCCTCTTTTCTGTCTTAGGGGTCTGGGCCCAGGCCCTGCTTTCATGCTGAGCTACAGAGATAGGCCTTCCTCCCCTTGAAGATAGCATGGATTGGTCTTCTCAGACCCACAGCCCACAGTCAATCAGTGCATAGCCTGAACCTTGCCAGTGCTTTTTGCCAAGCGTGGAGGATGGTGTGGGGCACTACTCCACAATTGGGGGTAGTCAGATTTTTGTCACTGGTAAAATACCTGGCTAAAAACTTAAGAGAGGAAAGGTTCATTTTGTCTTATGTTTGCAGAGGTTTCAGTCCATGGTTGCTCAGTGCCATTGCTGTGGGCGCATGTTGATGCTTACAACACATATGGACTGATAGTGTAGAGCGCATGGTGTGTGTGTGTGTGTAAGAGAGAGGAGGGGGGAGATGACATTGGGACAAGACATACCCTTCTAGGACATGCTCCAGTGACCTACTTCAACTAGATCTCACCCGCTACCTCCTATACAAGTTTATTCACTCATGAACTTGTTAGTGCTCTAATAGTGTGCTCATGATCCAATCACATCTCAATAGCGCCACCATCTGGGAAACAAGCCTTCAACATGTGATCCTTTGAGTATATATTAGATATAAACTATAACAAGGGGCTTGTGTAGTTAAATCTCACCTTTGCTAATGAACCCTGCTGCTTCTGTTTTCCTGAAATCTCTCATTAACATGGGGGTCCTTGACTTTCTAAATTGCTCTAATTCTGTCTTGTGGGCCCACAAGAATAATGGACCAAAGACCTCTCCTATTCTTTCCCAAACCAGAATTGGCTCTGTCAATTATGAGACAGATTTCTGAAACACAGAGAGCTGGAACTCAAGGAACAGCCTGAGGAACAGGTGGGTGGGTGTTTCTAAAATACTGACTGAGGTCACCACTGTACATGCAGGCAAGTATGCACACATGTACAGAGCTAGAAATGCTCCCGGGTTGCATGTTGCCTGCACCTCAGGAAAGTCAAGCTACTAATGCCCAGCAGGGGCCTTGTGCACACAACTGAACATGTGACCATCGATCAGCCTTCAGAGCCCAGCCCTAGCTTTGCAACAGTGGTGGAGTTTGGCCTGATGACCCAAGTTCCATAAATGTTTATTTCTTCATAAAAACTAAAAATGGCAATGCAATTACAAAGCCCTGATGCCCAAGGGACAGAAAAGTCAGAATCAACTCTTTGTACTTTAAAAACATGAAGCAGTGGTTCCACTGTTTTCAGACAGTCATAGAATATGGCTTCAAAACAAAAGGCCCTTGCAGATCCTCTCAGAGTATGTAAAACAGGGAGAATGCAATGAGTAGTCTGAGGTGGAGATGGGGTTGTCAGCTCTGTCTGCCCAGTCCTCTTCCCTTCAGCACTTTAGGGACCAGCATACATGAAAATCATGGATTCGAGTGAATTAAGCCCCTCACTTTTCCTGGTGTGTGTGTGTGTGGGAGTCTATCCCAAGTTCCTGAATCCTGAAACAAGGTTACTTTTTGGCATCTCAAGAGCTGATGAGGTCATCATTGGTCATGTCTCTGATGGGGAGGGAAGAGGAGGCTTGGATTTTTGTGGCTCACAAGCATATCCTGTCATACAGAAGTGGGAGAGTTACAGCCACTGCTATGCACTCAGACAGTAACCGAAAGAACTTCACCAAGACCCTGCTCAGGGGACAGTTATGATGCACTGACCATCATACCCTACTACCTTTCCACCCCTTCCTTGCTCTCTAGGCACTGACTTTCCTCAAATGAGAACCGCCACTCTTTCAGTAATTACCTATGCTCAATTAGTCTTAGAGCTTTTGCATGCATAGAGAAGTGGCCTCAGTTTTTACAAAATTAATGTGTACATGTTCTGAAATTCTGATATTATGCCAAAAAGAATCACTGTGAGCCTAGCACTTGTGTTAAGACCCCTTACTCTTAGATAATGTATTCCTGGAGTCTTTGAATTAAACAGAAGAACGGGGTTGGGGGTAGGTGAAGGCAGCGTTAGGAGAAAGGCTGGTCTGGGGAATGTGTGGAGCAGTGTGCGGTCTCAATAAAGAACCTTTAGCCATTGCAATACATTATAGTTGCGGCCATGTTTCTGCTCCTTTCACCATCGCTGGGGCAACCCAGGGCACCTGCAGGGATGGGGTCAGTTTATCACTGCCAGCAGCCCATAATTTTTTGATTCTGGACCTCAGTGCTTCCCTCCTATTTCCTCTACTGGTATCTGGCATTTAATTGACCCCTGGAAAACATGCAGGCTTCACTAAAACCTTCTCAGCAACGGGTTATTTGGAAGGAGGGAGTAGATTTATTCATGTCAAAGGTTAACAAATCAGAAGTAAACTATGTAGCCCCGACATGACAACCAGGACTGTATTCTCAATAAGCTCCTGGGCTAACACAGCACCCTGAGACCTTTCTCCCAGTACCTGCCCCAGACTCTTCTGACTGTGTTTAATTCAAGGAGTGTGCTAGCATTCCTGACTCGCACTGCTTGACATGTGGGGACCTGCACTCTGATGGAGGTGAGAGGCCTTTTCTGATGGGACTGTGTAGAGAAGAGTAAACTAGAGCAACTTTAGTTCTAGTTCCCAGCATTGCTCTATCCAGGAGTCCTGAATAGTCCACTCGGCCCCAACGAAAGTCACCCTCCATTGATAGCTGGGGATATTAAGGAGCAAGCCCTTGTGAATTCGTGGATGTGTTACTAAGGTACCAGCAAGGAAACATCAGCACTGTTGGAGAGGCACGTGTTCCCTACAGCCATAGCTCCCGTTTATGTCTGTGAACCTTGTTAGGAGATGTGGCCTGTTATAGTGAAGCCCATCTGTAGGAAGTCAAGCAGTAAAGTTACCATGGAGAACTAGAATTGACGTCATATGATTGCTCTGATGTTCTTATAGCAGGGCTTTGGGCAGTCTTTTGAGCATCTGTGTTCCTCAGGTGGGCAGCATAGGAAGAAGAGAGGCTCCAGAACAATCATGAACACTAGGCACGGTTTCGGTTCATCCCAGCACCCTGGTGGTCTCAGGGGCCAGGTACTCATGGGAATCCCCTGCCTTAGTAACTTTGGGCTCTTTCTTCAAACTCTTGGAGGTGAAATCCATCTGTGTAGGTAAGTTTTCTCTTGCTGAAAACCGAGGCAGCTATGGGTGGTCTGCTTCCTGCCCCATGAGTACCACCCTGACGCTTCTTTGCTTCCTGAGGGGCAAGAGGGGCTTCTTCCAAGGCTTTAAACTTTCTTCTTACATATAGACCATCACTGGCAGTGGGAGACACAGCCTGGTGCAACCTGTGGAGTTATTCCCTTAGGGACCCCCTTGCAGCAGCAGCAGCTACAAGGATCTTGACTTAGGTCACAGAAAATAATTTCAGGATGAGTCAGTATGAAGCACAGTTGGTGTTTATTAAGCGAAGATAAGCAGAAACCCTAGGGGTGGGTGCTGGTTTTCCGAGAGAGAGAGAGTCACCCCTAACGACAACTACATAGATGATTCTGTAGGTCTTGAAGTTAACATTGCTCAAAGGATGTAATTTGCAACCAGGTTCAAAGGTTAGGAAAAGTTGAAAAATTAAGTAAAACTGTGTGAGCTGGTTTACTTATTTTCTTATCTCAAGACTTTCCTTCAGTAAATTAAATTATAAGGTGGCTTGTGAGCTGTGTTGTGCAGCGTATGAAGGAGCTGGGAGTGCTAATAAAGTTAAGAGTCCAAGGTCATGCACATTTTGGCCGTAAGCGTGGTTCATACTTGTTTTACTACTGGGGCTTGAGATGTCTGTGAGAAAAGATGTCTCCATGCAGACAATCTTCAAAGTAGTTTTGATTTTGTCAGTTGTGTAGAAACCTGACTCTCAACTATTGGGAAGCAGAAGCCAAGACTACTAGGGTTAGGGGCCCTTTCTCCTTTTCTCTTCATCTGTTTATCTAATTTCCCCAATGTTTCTATCTTTCCTCAAAATACCCTCCCTGATAGCACTGTGGACACTGTGTCTCCTAGATGCTGAGGAGCCAGGTCTTTGGTGGTAGAGCTTCTCATTTCCACTCCACAAGGGTGTGGCAGATGCAGAAGTCAAGTTCTTCCTCATCTAAAGCTCACATATCCTTTTTTAAAAAATTTAATTTATTTGAGAGTGAGAGAGAGAGAGAGAGAGAGAGAGAGAGAGAGAGAGAGAGAGAGAGAGAGAGAATGGGTGCATCAGGGCCTGTAGCCACTGCAAAGGAACTCCAGATGCATGCACCATCATGTGCATCTGTCTTTGCAGGGGTACTGGGGAATCAAACCTGGATTATTAGGCTTTGCGGACAAATGCCTTAACCGCTGATCCATTCCTCCAAATGATGTCCTTTGTTTTAAATTACAAATATTCGCCATTTGAATGCATCTTTCCCTTCCCCTTCCTTCTCTCCCTCCCTTCCTTCCTGTCTTCATTCTCTCCTCCTTCCTTCACACCTTCCTTCCTCTCTTCTTTGTTCTCTCCAAAATCTTTCTGAAGAATCTATTAAGGACAAGGCCATATGTCAAGTCCTCCAGAAGCCATGATGAATAAAATTTGAGCCCTATCCAGAAGGAACCTGCAGTGTAGAGTTCAGGAATTTAGCTGATGATACAAGACACTTCTGAGCCTATGGAGGAGGTTGCATGTGGTATGTGAGGACTAGGTCTAAGGCAATGGTGATGGCTTCTCAAGGTCAGCAGAAGGTCACGTTTACACCAAGCTTCTGGCCCTCTCCACCTCCTGCTTCTGTAGACAGATACAGGGAGATGAGCTGTGCAGAGCAGAGGGGGAATTAGAACCTGAAGCAAGCCAAAAGTTTCCAGGAGCTTCCAGAGGTAGGAGATGGGGCTCAAAAAGGAACCTCCCTATAAGTCTCTGGAAAAAACAAGTACTGGCAACACCTTGACTCTGAACTTCTGACCTCCAGAACGGTGGGAAATTAAATGTATGTGGTTTTAGCTCACCAGGTTTGTTGTAACTTGTTATGGAAGTGTTAGAAAAATAACACAATGTGTGGCTTGAGTTCTTTTTCTCCTATAGTCCCAAGCTTCACCACATAACATCTTTTCTGATACAGGATCTGTGATGGCTAATTTTATGTCAACTTGACTGAGCCACTAAGGTGCCCAGATATGTGGTTAAATATGATTTTTAAGTGTGTTCCAGATGATTATATCGGAGACAGGCTTTTCATTTCTTTTTACATTATTATGTTAGTGAGTGGTGGGAGTCCCTAGGGTGTCAGCCACTGCAGTCAAACTCCAGAGGTTTGCCCCACCTAGTGGACATGTGCAACCTTGCGCTTGCCTCACCTTTATGCGTCTGGCTTATGTGGGATCTGGAAAGTTGAACATAGGTCCTTAGGCTTCACAGACAAGTGCCTTAACCACTAAGCCATGTCTCCAGTGTGAGATAAGCTTTTGAACTCATCACTGAGTAAAGCAGATGGCCCTGTGCAAAGTGGATAAGCATCCTAGAATCTGACAAGGAATGAGTTAGAACAAAATACAAAGGAAGGTTGAGTTAGTACTGAACCTTACAGTATGAGCTAGGAAATAAACCCTGCCCTGTTCTTAGCTCTCCAGCTCTTAAGATTTGAAACTGTATTGTTGCTTCTTTTGGGTTTTCAGCTTATCCATAGGAATCAGGGGACCTCTGAGTATCAGTGATGGTATGAGCCTATTGCCATCAGCCCCTCCTTGCTGGGACAAACATCCAACAGAAAATAGCTTATGGAAGGAAAGAGTTTATTTCAGGCTTACAAATTCCAGGGAACACCATTCATGGCAGAAGAAACTGGCTCATTTCCATAGATCCAAGCAGAGGGACACCACCAATAGCCAGCACCACATAGCAAGCAGCCAGAGCTCACAACTGCTTTCCACACACCTTAGGGCTGAACTCCAAGATCCACCCCCAGCAACACACCCTCTGTAGCAGGGGTCTGCCTGCTAAGGCCTCAAAATGCATCTCAATTTTAATAAAACATCTGAGCTGATGGGGCCATGCATTCAAACTACCACAAAGCCAATACCTTATAATAAATCTCATATATATACGTATATATGTATACACACACACATCTATATGCATGTATAAGTTCAACTTTATTCACAGGAAATACATTTTAGGACCCTCAGGGGATGCCTAAAATTGGTACTAGTACTAACCCTAAACAGGCTATTTTGTGTCCACTGTACAACCACTATATCTGTGATAAAGTTTAATTTTTAACCAAAGCAACAGTTATTAGTGAGGGCAACTAAGAATGAACAATTATAACATGCTAATGTAATAAAGTTACTTTAAACTTATGAGTTGTTTTTCTGCAACTTTCTACCTAAATATCTTTAGACTGTGGTTGACAGTGGTAGCTGAAACTATGGAAGACAAAACCATGGATAAGGGGGACCGTATACAATCTCCTAGTGAGTCTGTGACTCTGGAAAAGCCTGACTAACCCATGGAATGTACTATGAAGAGCTGACAGGTCAGTCACACAGGTGGAAAGAATTGGGGCACCAGTGATGAGAGATGGATCTGGGTGCCAAAGTCATGGCCTTGCCCTTTATACTGACGAGTGTTTTTCTTCTCCTTCACCTCCCTCTCTTTCTCCTCCTCCACATTTTTTCCTGAGGCAGTTTTGCTATGTAGGCCAGATTAGATGGTCTAACATGGTCTTATCTTGTGGTGTTTAGTTGGTTATGACTTAGGGTTATAGGTGACCAGGGCATGCATCTTTTATTCCACAAGACACTGTAGCTGTCACATGATGATAGTAAGGTTTCCAAAGGGGGGAAAAAAAGGTGGGGAGAGGTCATGGTGTGTCTGTGAGCATTTCCAGAGAGGTTTAACTGAAGTAGAAACAGCCACCCTCAACGTGGATGGTCTCCTCCCATTCTCTGAGGCCTTGGACTGAATAAAAGGAGAAAGTGAGCTGAGCACCAGCGTTCATGTGCTTCCTGACTAGGGACAAAATGTGACCAGATGTTTCAAACTCCTCTTGCTGCCATGACGCCCCCACCATGATTGACTGTAACTTCATATTGTTAGCCAAGATAAACCCCTTCTTCTTTAAGTTGCTTTTGTCAGGCATGTCGTCACAGTGAGAAAAGTCACTGACACAAGACTGCCTCTTAATAGTGAGAGGAGCTGTGAAGTCATACAGGGAAAGGTACAGCTACCAGCAGCATGGAGAACAAGATTGTTTTTCAGTGTACTTCATGACTGGGTGGGGAAGCTCACCCAGTCTGGAAGTTTTGGCCTAGCAGGCCTTTTGACATACAGATAAGAGCAGCATCCAGCTTGTCATCTATTATGGCTAGAGCTAAAGTCGGAACTCTCATGTATCATTCTAGAAGCATTTCATCCATCAAACATTTATTCTAGTGCTCAGCCCAAGGCTAGGCACAGAGAATCCACACATCCTAGCAGCAAAGGGCTCCAACTTCAGAGGTGGACAGGTCTGGCTTTGAATCTTTGTTTGTATAGGCTGTGGGGCTTTAGAGGCCAGTTCCTGTCTCTTCCTGAGATAGTCTGGTATCAATAAAATGCAGATGATAAGGTCTGTCTCACAGGGAAGCTGTGAGGCCTGAGTCGGATATGTTAAAGTGCTTAGCACAGCACCTGTTCTGCCATGGAAGCCCACTAAATGGTAGCTATTATTATCAATAATAAATGCAGGCTGAAGGAATACAAGGATGAATGAATGTCGTGGCAACTTTCAGCCAAATGTTCACAATTACTGTTCCCCTCCCCACCTTCCTGGCCCAGATGAAATATACACAAGGTCCAAGAAAACCCATCAGCCTCTCCTAACTTTCCTAACGAGAAATCACATAGTTACAGCCAGTGCTTCTTGGCGAGCCAGGCCCTGGTTAATAACGCCTCATCTTGCTTCTGGACTTTCCTGAGATCATGTTGCATGTGTCCCTCTAGTGTACCCATTAGCGCCTCTCCTGCTCTCTGTGTGTGCACCCTACAACAAATGGAGGGGCACCTGCACCAGCAGCATGCCCAGAGGCATTTTCCCCTCTGTTGCCTGGGCAATTCAGGCTTCACACCTGCAAACAGCTTTCTTGTCTTTCCCTCCTCTAAATCAAAGTGAGTCTTCTCTCTCCAAGCTGCTTGCCTCCCAAGTAGATTCGGCAGGGAAGACAAGGAGAGAGCTGAGCAATTAGACATTGGCCGGGCCCCTCTCTGAGACAGGAGCTGTTTTTAGCTCTGTTTCTCAGGCAGGTGGGCCTGGCCTTGAGGTCTGGGCCCAGCCTGGTAAATTAATGACAACAGAAGCCTGTCAGCTTAGGAGAGAGGACGAAGTGCTCCCTCGGCGGGGCTGAGTCAAGGGCTTGCTCACTTTGTTTTTTATTCTATTGTCGATGACCAGGCTGTCCTACAAACCTGTCTTGCCTTCCACTGACCAAATGCTCATCAAACGCTCCAGTGTAGTTGAAAACAACAACAAAAGTCCTTTCTGTATATTTTTGGTGGAAAACAAGAAACACATTTTTGAATCCAAAATGGCATGACTCTTTGAAAATTAGGGACTGTGAAGGACGCAGGGGCTTGGATCCGCCTGTCCCAAACCTTCTAGGAGGCGAGGAAAGGGTTTCTTTAATGGCATGAGGAAGTCCAGGTGCTCAGAGGGGCCTAGGGTGGGAGGAGGTGGGGTAGGTGGCCGGCAGCAGGTGAGTTTTCCTTTCTAAGCAAGAGGGTTCCTATCTAAAGGCAAATGGGCTCCAGACTGATACAATCTGTTGGTGAAAATAAGACTGGATTCAGATCTAACAAAGACTATAAAAGAGGAGCTGGGAGACTTGTTTTCCAGCCTTGTGGGAGACAGGGTGGTTTTAAATGAAGGGCAGATGTAGCCTGAGGCCAGAATCTGCTTCCCCCAGCCCTGCTGTAACCTTATTAAAGAATAAAAATAAAGGCAGGACTTTTATGGTGAAGAAGAAAAGGCAGGGCAAGGCGGCTTTTCCAGCGGGGGGGTTGGGGTGGGGGGGTGGGGGGGGTGGGGGGGTGGGGGGGGCTGGGACATGGGTTGATTCTCATGGAAAGGGGCACAAGAAGGGGAGAGCAGATCCAGGGGCCCTGAGCTGACTTTTAAGGCTGGGAGGTAGAAGGGGGTCCATCCTAGGGATGCACCTTCTAACAGGCCAGCCCTTCCCCCACCCCCCTGCAACGGTGCCCCTGCCAGGCTGGCCCTCTGCCTACTGCGCTGGTCACACAGGACTGCACATGCTCCAGCTTGCTAAGGTAAAACAGCACTGGCACCAGGGAGGGACTGACATCATTATGCCGAGGAGCAGAAGGACCAAAAGAAGAGCCACATGCTTTGCAGTATGGGCTCCTTGCCATTAAACCTTCACCAGAGTGGCTGCCCCCACACTTACAGGTCCAGAACAGCCGAGGATGGAGTGAGGAGTAACCTTAAACAGCCACGATGCTCTGTGCCTTTGGTCTTCCTTCTAGCAATGGTGGCATCTGCACCCCTTTGCATCTCATTGCCTGGGACCTTGGTCAGCGATAGAGATGCCAAGTGCCAGAGGGACAAGGTGTGCCCCAGGGACAGGGTGAGGAAGGACCCCACTCCTGTTCCTGGAAAAACCCAACTTTATGCAGAGTGGGTGTGGGAAGAGCCGGACCAGGATTTGGGACAGGGATTGAGGTTGGGCTCAGGGAAGGGGTCTTCTGCTCCACGGGAGCTGACATCTGGGTGGGGAAACTGGGGTACGGTGTGGCAGGAAGCCTATTGTTTGATGTCCGCAGGTCAGCCCAGGGCTGCTGAGGTGGGCTCATCAAGAAAAGGTCCCCCTGGACAGCTTCCAATTACCTTCAGGATTGAGTCAAAATCTCCTACTGCCCTATACAAAGCGTCCTGAAGTCTCCAATGTGCTTCCTTTCCTCTACTGCTCATCCTGGGGTGAATGAGCACTCATTCTGAGAGAGACTAGGCAGATAGCTTTAGTGGGGGTTCAGGTAGTTAGGCAGGGAATAGGCCCATGAGGGAGGAACCTTACTTACATCATACCCTCACCACGCCTACCTCAGCCTGCCCAGCTTGTCTCATTAGGTCAAATCTCTCTCTCTCTCTCTCTGTCTGTCTCTTCATTGACTGGCTCCTGAACTTCCCGGTTCTGGAAGCCTTCCCTCATCTCAGCCAGGCTGGAGAGCCCTGCCCGCACCCATGCTCCCCCATGGGCTCTTCACGTTCTCTTGTCTCCCTCATGGCGGGGAGCCGTCTGTACTTCCTTTTCTCTCCCTCTCTTAATCTACTGAAGTCTCTCTAAACCTTACCCTCTGGTCTATGGGTTTTAATTCTTTAAATTCATAAGACAAGAATCTGGGGTACCCTAAATTTATTGGCTTATTGGTACATTGACAAGGAACCCTAAAATTCCCATTTCAATTCATTGCATTACCGGTTTGTATGCTGTCACTGACAAAGTCCTCCAGCTGCCCTGATCTTCTCAGGCCGCTCCAGCGCACTGGGCCATCTGACTTAGAATTCCTGTCTCTCAAATGGCCTCAGAGGACCTCATGCCTTTATCTAGGTCTTACTCAGTCCTCTTGAGGAGGCTGAGCCTACATACGGGGTAGGGTAGGAGTAAGGGTGGCTCTGGAGCCTCCTTCTGCCAATGAAGGGGAAGGGTTAGAGAAAAAAAAAATGGTTCATTTCTGTGTACTCTGAACAGTCCCCAGGGCCCATAGCAGGGTTGTGTCCTGGAATCCCTACAACAACTCACATGTGAATAGATAATACGTTGTTTTCCCCTTCTCTTCTCTGGGTCGTTTTCCCACTCTCTGCTGTGCTTCTTAGGTCTGTCTCCCCAATATTCACTTTACACCCATCTACTCATCTTGTGGTAACAGGCCAGGACCTGCTGTCTCTTCCACCAGGAACTTGAACTTCTAGTCTGTGAATGGTGGGAGGAAGGGGCTCAGACATTCCTGGCATCCATACCAGAAACCCACTGCCTAGCTCTGTACTCCAGGGCCATGCATCTGTGTTCTGCTGAACTCTTGTGGGCATACCCCTGGGACTTGCTAAGGTGTGCCATTAGGGTTAGAGCCCTTATATGCCGGGACCCTGCATTTCTGCACATCTGTACCAGAGGCTGCTCGATGGCTGGCGCAGAGGAGATTGAGTACACAGGTACTCAGGACCCCCAAGGGCGCTGGAAAGTATTAGTACGGGGTTGAAATAGTAGCAAGTTACATCTTCTGTGTTTTACAGAAGCCTCCTTCAGTTAAGGAATTTAAGACTTGCCTGAACAATTCCTTGCATTTGTGCAGTGTGAGAGCTTCCCAGAGTACTTTTGTGTGAGGCTTGGGTTCTCTAGAATACTCCAAGGAGATGAATATGCTGATGAGGCCTAGTCCAAGTATAAACATCAACTCATGGCCATCCAGAGAGGCTAGATAAATAAATGGTCCAGAGGCACACATCACGGAGGGAGCATGAAATCCAACCAGGTAGGTCCCAATCTATTTGTCTTTAGAATCTTCCTTCTTTCCCTCTGACCAGCTACATAGCAGGCCCTGTGTGAGCCTCTAGCTTTAGATCCTTCCTGAATGTTCCATTCCATTCTCTAAGGCCCTATGTGCCAGGGAGGGCAGCTTCGTCTTCAGGTGAGGTACCTGAGGCTCTGAGAGATTAAAGAGACAGAGGCGGAGTTGGCCTAACTCTGCTCCCAATGAGCTTTCTCTTCACTGTGCCCATTTTTTTCCCCTCAGTGTACACATATTTTATCTCTAAAGCAGACAGCTCAGGACAGGAGTGGCTGAGGAATATATCTGGCAAAGATGGAGCAGCAGACACTGGACAGCAGTGTCTGAGGGGCTCGGGCTCGGGGTTACAAGTGAATGAGGGGTGGGCCAGCAGTGCTGAGCAGCTGTCTGCTGCAGGCCAGGTCATACGAACATTTATACTTGAGATGACAAGGACTTTGTGAGTAGAGGGAGGTGCAGGAACAGAGGAAAGGGAGAAGCCATCTTAGTCTTTCTTCTATTGCTTTAAGAGAATACTATAGCCTGGGGAATTTATAAGGAAATTTATTTCTCATGGTTGTGGGTGAAGAAGTCCAAGGTCAATGGGGCCAGATCTGGTGAGGAATCCTCACCAGGCCATCCATGGCATTGGGCATCACATGGAGAGATGGCAAGGGTGCTGTGTCAGCTCAGGTCTTTCTCCTTCTTCTATTCCCATCATGGGGCCCATCCCAAACAGAAGTAATTCTGGAATCCCAGATACTCAGGAGGCTAAAGTCAGGAGGATCTCAAGTTCAAGGCCTGCCTAGGCTACAGAGTGCATACAAGTCTAGCTTGGGCCATTAAAAAGTAAAGAAAGGGCTGGGGATATAGCCAAGTGGTAGAGCCTGGCCTTGGGTCCTTTCTCTGGATTTGGGGATTGACTTGACAACCCATGAGTGTTTGGAAGACAGTTCAAAGGACAGCCAAAGGGCAAGTGGCGGAGGAAGGGGAAGGATTGTTTCCCTATAGGCTAGGGGTTCAAATCTCTCTCTTCTTTGGATGGCCTGCACCAAATCTACCATGAGGGATTTTCTAGAATCAGCAGCAGCTTTCTTCTTTCTCCGTGAGGAACGGTAACTTGCTCTCTTGCTCCTGCCCACTCCCAATCACGGCCCTGCAGCCTTTGCTTAGCTGGTAGCTTCTTTGCAGTGCTTCTGCTGCTCCTCACCCTTCAAGGTGCAGTTTTGGGCTAGGGAGATAGATAGGCTGGTAAAGTGTTTGCTTTGCAAGCATGAGGACCTGAGCTTGATCTCGTAGTCTATGTCATAAAAAACAGGTGTGGTGGTGCCCCCTTGCAATCCCAACATGCCAATATGGGTAGGCAGAGACAGGTTGGGGCTAGTTGGTCAGCCAGTCTAGCCTAAATAGGTGAGTTCTAGGCTAACAGTAGACCATTTCTCAAAAAAAAGGTTGGGTGGTGTTTGAAAGAAGGACACTTGAGGTTGTCCTTTGGCCTCCATACACACAGATATGTACCCTCACACATACAGTTTTTATTTTATTATTTTGCTTTTTGAGGTAGGGTCTTCCTCTAGCTCAGGCTGACATGGAATTCACTATGTAGTCTCAGGGTGGTCTCAAACTCATGGCGATCCTCCTAGCTCTGCTTCTCAAGTGCTGGGATTAAAGGTGTGCGCCACCACGCCTGGCCATACAGAACTTTTTAAAGTACAGATCTGACCATCTCACCCTCTTGCTTATGTCTTCCCATAGTAATAGTGCCCCACTTCTACACAACCATATCGTGCTGGCAAGCTGGTTCTGGAGTTCATTTACAGCAGCTGGAGGTCCTGGAAGGCCCATCCTGTCTGTCTCCTCTCTCCTTCTCTCTCTCTGCTTGAAAATAAATAAATAAATTTTTAAAAAATAGGAAAAAAAAAAAAAGAAACCAAAGTTCAACTTCATTGTGCTCACTAATTACCACAGTGTCAAGATTTTCCCTACGACTAAATATGCAAGTACCAGTGGGTCTGTCGGCATCGCTGAAGGTGACCGAAGAATGGCTGTCCGGGAGTGGCGCAAGGTGGCCCTAGCACACTGCTATAGAGCACTGACCAGGCACCTGGAACCATTCTAAGAATTTTGTCTTTGTTCAGGTCCCCTCCTGCTTACAACATGTTCTTGTCTCCCTCCTTCTCTGAGTCCCAGTCCCACTTCCAGTCTCACTTGCTCCAGAATGCTCCATTGACTGTCCCCAGTGCTCTATTGGATTCACATCCTCCCACTGACTCCTGCTGCCTTTTCTTCCCAGGAGAATCTTATCACCCTTCTCAGATAGCCAGAGGTTCTGCATGCTAATTGTTAGCAGGAGGTTCCAGGAAGCACTGATGAAGAAGCAGAAGTGTATTTGGTCTAGCCATAACCTCAGGTGCGGAGACAGAAGCACCATTCTGCCCTGCCATTAGGTTCCCTGGACTTGGCTAGGGGTTTGGGACTTCAGGGACTAGAAGCCCCAAGACAGCAGCTCCAGCCTTTGCTGGTGATGAGCCCCACCTGAACTGATCACCCTTCCATACATACCTGTGTCCCTCCTTCCTGCATCTATCTGCTTTAGCAAATCATGTGTCCATTGGCAGGAAATGAAAGGGGGGACTTCAGGGGAACTCACACAGTTAAGGTAGGTATGCTGTTGAGGGTTCCACTCTGTAGCTATTTTCCCTGCCCAGGACTTAAAGGAGTTAAGAGTCCTCCATCCCCCCCCACCGAGTCTTGTTTTCAACCTGTCATCCCCATTCCAAACTTTACCACCTCATGCTTTCCACCATGACGACAAGTGGGAATTAAACAGCCTGTAACAACAAAACACAACTAAATTTCCCCCAACTCATGAGAAAAATCCAAGTGCTCATTAACACCCAGTGCTGTCATAGCTGTTACACAAAGGTCTCCTCATATATTACCAACAGGAGAGTCACTAGCTAGCCTTGGGTTTGGGTAGTACTTTGGCTTGTTCATCTAAAATGCTTACATCCAAGGATATGAATGCCAGAGTGACTGCTGTAGATGGATAGATTCTGTGGCATGGACCATTGAACCTAGGGCCTCACACATGTAAGACAAGCATTGTACTGCTGAGTTTTATCTCTAGTTCTTCTACTTTTAACTTTGACAGGGTTTCACTAAGCTACCTAGACTGTCTTTGAAGTCATGATCCTTCTGCCTCAGCCTCCTGAGTAGCTTGGATTATAGGATTATGTCTGTGGAGGTGGAATGTGCAAGAAAAGGATCTTCAGCTATATTGTGTACATTTTCTGTAAAATTTGGTAGGAGTTTGCATTATTTTTGAAATTATAGTATAAGCAAGTAGAAGTACAAAAAAGACAATGCTGCGTATCTGCTATTAATATCCCCAACGTGCATATGTAACAATGATGATTTGACTGTGAAATATACCCAAATGGCTCATGCATTTGAACACTTGGACCCCTGCTGGTGCTGCTGGTTTGGAAATGTTAGGGCATGAAGTGTCCATGGAGGAAGTAGGGTTAGGGTTAGGGAGGGCCCTTGGGGACGTGTTATCTATCCTTGGCTCTTTGCTGTCACACTCTGTCTTCCTCATGACTGCCTCCATGTGACCAACTTCTTCACACTCCTGCCTCCCTGGCCATTCCTTCCACCACACCTTCCCCACGGCGATGGACTGAAATCTCCTGAAATGGAGCCAAAATGAATTCTTCCTCCTTTAAATTGCTTCTGTTAGGTATTTTGTCACAGTGATGAGAAAAATGACTAATTTCGTGGCCTTTTTAGTCTGAGGGTCAAGCCTGTTTCTGTCACTCTCTTCTCCCTGACAAGTGGATAATGAGAGATCCTATCTCAATAAATAAGATGTAGACACCTAATATCTACTTCTGGTCTCCACACACAGAGACAAACACAGGTGAATGTACACCTGAACATACATGTGTATAATCACAGTCATGCACATGTACCACACCTTACACATACACATCCAAAAAAAGTATCATCAGTTCTGAGATTATGACAAGAGATAATACCCTTAGGGAGATTCAGCCCAATTTTGTTATTTTGTGGAAACCAGAGCTCGGAAGGAAAACGAGTCTCCAGTGGGAGCCTTGGTCACAGAACCCTTCCTCTAGCTCTAAAGGGGCTGCTGCAGACCAGTGCGCCTGCGTTTGTCCTGACTCAGAGACTCCTTCCTGAGCTAGACGTCTCCAGCCGATTGCCAACTGGGTCAAACTCCCTCTTCCTTGATTCACCACAAGCCTTATACCAGCTTGACCTGGTTCAGAACTCTGCTCTGATTAATTGTGGGCCTCACGTGACTGAGCTATACAGTGGGGAGAGTGAGCCCTCCCTGTCAGGTGCATTTTGAGAATGAGGTGAGCCATAGGCTGCACTCTTGGATTGTGTGGGTCTTGCACCTCATGGCCAGTTGATTGGATGACAGACAGATCCAAATCTGCTTTGCCTGGAGGCTGCCTGCTACATCTGCCGGGGCTCGGTGGAGAGGAAAGAAAGCAGTGCTTCTCATTATGGATTCTGTATAGTTGCCTTTTACCATTCTTGAGGTCCCTAAAATGTATATGGGAGCAGTTTGATGTGGTGGCACAAACTTGTAATTCCAGCACTGGGGAGCTCGAGACAAAAGGATGAGGAATTCAAGGACAAACTGGGCTACATAGTCAGACTGAGTCTCACTATCTCAAGAATATGTATGCTATATGTATAGTATAATACACACACACACACACACACACACACACACACACACACATACATACATATAAACATGTATATGTATATAATCTCAAAACAGAGTGATTAACAGTATGGTTTTAGGAGCCAAAGGATCATGAATTTCACTTCCAGATCCATTATTTTTTTAAATATATTTTGCTCGTTTGAGAGAAAGAGGGAGAGAGAGAGAGAGAGAGCAAGCGAGTATGGGCGCCCCCGGGCCTCCAGCCACTGTAAATGAACTCCAGATGCATGAGTCACCCTATGCATCTGGCTTATGTGGGTCCTGGGAAATTGAACCTGGGTCCTTAGGCCTTGCAGGCAAGTGCCTTAACCATTAAGCCATCTTTCCAGCCCCAGATCCATCATTTACCAACTATCCAACCTCAGGCAAGTTGCTTGAATTCAGAAGGTCCATTTTTTATTTGTATGACCCATCGACAGTAACCTCCATATGGTCACACAAAAGGAGCAATGGGCTCAAAACACATGAGCCAGTGTACAGAATGCTGTTGAATCCACAACATGTTACCTTCATTGTAAAATTCTGAGACATGCTGTGGAGACTTGAATGTGTAAAATGTCCCCCATTGCCTTAAGTGTTTGTGATTCAGCCTCACAGTGAATCCCTGGCTGGTGGAGCTTCTGGGAGGTGGAGCCTTGCTGGAGAAGGTGTGTCACTGGAGGCAGGCTTGGGATTTTAGAGTGTAGTGCAGCTTGCCAGTGCTAGCTAGCTCACTCCTGATGCTTCCTCCCTGCTGATAGGTGATGCTGTGGGTCTTCTTTCTGCTCTTCCTATGATTTTCTGCCATGGTGAAACTTCCCCTTGAAATCGTAGGCCAGAAAAACCCTTTTTCCTTTCATAGGCTGCTTCTGTTGGGTTTCTGTCCTAGAAGTGAGAAGGTAACTACTATACAAAGTCTCCCTCTTGCAGTTTAGGCTGGTCTCAAACTTGCAGTAATCCTCCTGCCTTGGCCTCCTGTTTGCTGGGATCATAGACATGTGTCACCATGTCCAGATTTGTCTTCCACTATCTCATCATTGGCTCTTTGGTTTCACCATTGCAGTGGGGTTAATCACTAAGTATTCGTCATCTATTTTCTGTTGCCTCTGGGTAAGGGGACAACTGTACTTCTCTGTCCCATCGAAGTTATCAGCTGGCCTTTGATCTTCCTGTGGCTGATGAAATGTACAAGGTGTGTGTGTCATACTGAGCAGCACTTCTCAGAGCCAGAGTGGCAATTTCTTCCTCCCTTCTGCACACTGATGGCACTGGTAGACATCCTGCCTGCCCTGAGCACAGAGCCTAGGTGACAGAGAAGCCCTTCATGGTGAGTCTCTCAGAGCGAGGGTCAGTGGTTACAGCATCAGACTGGCATGTCCCGTCCTGACAGGACAACCTCATGCAGCAGAACATGGGTGATACATGGCCAACTGTTCTGTCATATGGAAAGGGAACAGAGAGGCAGAGGAGTCAGTGCAGCCCCTTAGCCTTCATGAAGGAAGTTTTCTCTAAACAGAACTGTTAAAGCTCACAGGCTCTGCACCCTCCTTCCTGTGCCTGGAGGAATTGGGATGTGTGTGGGAGACTTCACAGATTGGGAGGGGGGCAGGCTGCAGCTGTGCAAATCCACAAGGGAGCCATTTGGTCTTCCGTCTGAATGCTCCTCTGCAAAGTGTGAGCCAGGCGTGCTTCCTGTTGCATGAACTTCTGACATCCAATGACCGTCACTCATGAGGGTTTTAAAATCACCCCCCTTGGAGGTGGCCCTGGTCAAAAGTGTCTCTGCTTTCTCCCTGCCAAATCCACCAGCAGACTTCCTCTTAAGGCCACCAGCAAGGATCACAGAGATGAGCCGACAATCAAGGACCACCCCTGGATAGCGTCCCTCTGCAGAGGTCCTAGAAGGAAGACTGGAAGCCCAGGGACACTAATTGAGCTATTGTTTTGACTCACACTCATTTATACTAAGGTGTAAATGATGAATACGTATTATTCCCAGTACAGCACTGCGAAGCAAGATGATGAAGCCTAAATTCAGAGTGGAGACACAGGATGGAAAGAGGAAGGTCACACTTTTTTCAAGGAGATAATGGAAGAGTTTTGAGGTCAGGAAGCCTGGGCTCAAAACCTGATCCTGCCTACTTGACTGCTGTGTGGCCATTGGAGTACAAGGATGATCCTCTGAGTCTAAGAGAGAACATAGTTAGCTCTGTTCATGACATATGAAAATGTGTATGCAGGGCCTTAAGTAAGGCACCTCAAATGCTCCTTATTCTGTGTCCCCCTAAATTACACCACCAGCAGTTTCAGGAGTTGTGTTTTCTGTTTCACTGCTGGGGTAAAATGAAAGTGAGCTAGTTAAGCGAAGTCTATTAAGTTCCTATTCTGCTGCAGATTTTGGCCTGGGTGAGTAGGGAGAGAAAAAGGGATGTATTTGGCAACAGCACTTCAGGTGCCACAGGAAGAGCTCAAGGTAAAGGAACGAGGGATTTGGTCTGGGAGGTTGTTTTGATTCTCTGGGACTCAACTTCCATAGGGGATATAGGGCAGATCCATTGCATCTTCCTCAGCGCATACACTGGGGGGTACTAAGTGGAACTTGCAAACTGCACAGCATTATTGGTAAGTCAATGGTGTCTACCTCTGATTGTGTTTTGTCTCCCTTTCAGAGCATGCTGGAGTTTTCCACAGGACAACTTGATTGAAGACATTTGGATGGACTTTGTGTTGGGGGTTTGGGCAGCTCTCCACATATGTCTCTTCAGAAGAGAGGAGACATTGTTGTACCCATCCATAAGTTGTTGTTCTTCTCATCCCCATTCTGAGGAGGGATTGGAACTGTATCCTGCTGGAGAAATGCCAGCCATCTGGCTCTGTGGCCCAGTGCCAGGGGATTATCTTCAGTTGTGGCAGCAGAGATTCACAAAGAGACAGGGAGGAGCAGCTTAATCTCTGTGAGGGAGGTGGTCCAGATGATTAGATATTGGCCAGATATACCTGGGCAAGGTTTGGTCTTTTCATTTTTGATGGCATGATGGCTACTTATTACTTGGATCAGCAATGGCAATTTCTTTTTGCAGTGATCATTTCGAAAGTTAGGTATGTCCCCAGGATGTCTGGAACATTCTATAGTGACCCAGGTTGATCTACTTGAGATAAAAGCATCTCAATTCAGCTTTGTAATTTGTCCAGGAGCCAAAAGATTGGGGCTTGGGGATAGACAGTCCTTATTTTTGAAACCAATATCCACTGCTCTGTAACTTATTGAACTTGGACAAGTGGCTTTCTTCCCAGAGTTCAGCTTTCTCTGTCTCAAGGGGTAATTTTAAATACACAAGTCCCTCCCCTGTGGGTGAGAGGCCTATGCTCCCAGGGGTAAGATGGAGTTCTAGAAGCATCTTGGGCAGTGCTATTGTTGAGAAGACTGCAGAGCTTTTGACTTCACCAATCATCTAACACTGTGGAGAGACCCAGAAATGCTTGCTGGTAGAAACAGGCCACCCGAGAGGGGTGTGCTATCTTGCCACACCATCTGCTTAGGATTGCATTTTTTAGTAATAGCTATCCTTCTAGGATTTTGTGCTATGCATTTTGCAGACATGGGATCCTTATGGAATACATGTGTTGTAGTTTTTGGATCCTCATGGAAAACATGTGTGGCAGGATCTTTTGGTTTGTTTTCATATAAGAGAAGTATTCTGATAGCACATTTTCTGTCTGTCTTCTCTGGCTTGTTTTAGGGGGCCCTGGGATATTTTCTCTCTTGGACTCGATGGTTTTTTAAGCTCTTGATGTCCATGGAGTTGGCCTACCTGGTCACTCACCATGAGAGAAGAAGGAGCAGGAAGTATTTATTCTTCACAAACAGGTGCTAGAGGCTGGGAGATGGCACCATGGATATGGGTGGAGTTTGTCTAAAGTCATAGGGAAATTTAGAGCAGGTTGACAACTCTCCCTATAAACCCTGGGGTTACATGTGAAAGCTAAAAACTAGAAGACTCACATGATGTCAATAATGCTGGTTGGGTTACCTATTTATTTTCAAATTCCAGGACACATTAAGAAAATCTTATTCTCCACTAAAAGATAACTCTGTGTTTATGGAGCTGATTACCAAATTACCATGATGAAAGGGAGAATTTTTCAGACTCTAGGGGGTGACTTACAATGATACACATCTAGTCTTTTTCTCTCCTTCAGTCTTAGTGCAAACAAAACAACAAATCCTCCAGAAAACAAAAATAAATGTCAAGACAAGTTGCAAGCATCCGGTCATATTCTTCATTCACTGCTCAGCTGTGGCTTTCAACAAATGACATTCCAAACAAGTGTATTAATTTGAATTTGGAGTCCTTTCATACTAAAATGATGGGTATAGGCATACATAAAATTACATATTTTTGTTGTCTTTGCTATAAGATATGTATTCAAACTATCCAACATGACAGGAAACAATTTTATTTTTCTGACAAGAAATAAAAGATGCCTAACTACTCTGGTCGTTAGCATCATGAGTTGCACTCGGACATCATGACACTAAGTTTGGGGCATGATGATAACTTTACAGGATGTTCTACTTGTCTTGCATGCCTGCAGCATGTGTACGTCTACATGTAGTTTATGATTTTAATATTATTCTGCAGGTTCATCTAAATCACATTATAATGAAATCCCTCTCAAAGATGATCCAGCTGAGTAATGAGGAATGACACTCACATGGAGCTTCACAGTGGATTCCAGAGCCTGCAACTCCATACATGAACTTCGCAGTTTGTTAGAGGCTAACCAATTTGATTATGAACATAGTTTGTAACTTTGCAAACAATGTGTTTGTACATGAAGGAGAAACTTAAAATCTGTGTGCTTCCTTCTGGAAGAACATATTACCACCAACAACAATGATGTTATTAGTTGCTTTTCTTGTAGCTGTGACAAAATGGCTGACAAAAACAATTTAAGGAAAAAAAGATTTACTTTGGTGCATGGTTTCATAAGGTTCATAAGGTTCAGTCCATGGTTGCTTGGCCCTGTGAACTAGGCATCATGACCACAGGAATATGTGGAAGAGGTTTTTCTTTACTTCTTGGTGGACAGGAAACATTAAAAAAAGGCAATACAGGAATAGGTGAGGGCAAGATATAGCCCCCAGAGACTCATCTCCAGTGACTCATGTCTTCCACTAGGGTCCACCTCCTACATTTCACCACCTCCCAATAATGCCACCTTTTTATCAATCCATTAAAGTTTAAATCTAGCCAGGCATGTTGGTACATGCCTTTAATCCCAGCACTTGGGAAGCAGAGGTAGGAGGATTGCTGTGAGTTTGAGGCCACCCTGAGAGATTACATAGTGAATTCCAGGTCAGCCTCAGCTAGAGTGAGACCCTACCTCAAAAAAAAAAAAAAAAAAAAGTCTTAATCTACTGATGACTTGAGAGTCTCAATGATCAAATTGTCTCTGGCTCCAGAGGTGTGCTTTGCTAATCCCTCAGGCATTTCTTAATCCAGTAAATCTGACAAGATTGTCATACATATCTTAGTCTAGAGAGGCTGAGAGTGTGCTAGACACAATCATATATGAACAGCTTCATAATTTCTCATATCTTTCACTGCCCATGGAGGACAAGATTCCAAAGCATTCTTGGAGATGGTGCACAGTTTATATCAGATGTCCAATCTTAAGATGATAATTGAAGCCAGGAGGTGGGCAAAGCCAAATGTGCAGTGGCAGTAGTTCAGAAGAAGCCAGAACACAGTCTTTTCTCCAATCCTGACACTGTTCCTGCTTGGATGCAGGTAGTCTCCTCCTCTGGAAAACAAGAAAACAGGGATAGAATGCGATTATTTCTAAGGATCCTTCTAGCATAGATAGGCAAGGATACTCTAGCCCTAGGTCTGACCTGTTTCTTCTTGGAATCTTCAGAGAGGAGGTGGGAGGGTCTTCATGGGAAACCCACTCACATGCTTTGGCAAGGTCCACAGGTAAGGCAAGTGGAAGGAAATGCTAAGTTTTCACTCAAAATTGGTGGTCTTATTTGGAGAGAGGCCTTTCCTTTAAAAGTAAGGTATTTCTAGTAGAATAAAGCATATGGATCATTTTTTAGGTAGACCTGACCACTGGCTAAATTTATAAGACATTCCTTGCTTTCACGAGTTACTTGGATATAGTGTATTTTAATACAGAGCAGTTGTCAAGAAATTGTTAAAAATTAGCAATGGATTAAAAATTGCCAAGTGGCAGACTGGGTGTTTGGGAAAGCAAATTTACAGTCTCCAAGTGAAATCTCAGGTTGTGTGTTCTTCATTTCTAGAAGCTTCACACAACATCTGCAGTGTGTGTTGCATACACTCACCTCTCATTAATTTTGAAAGCTGCTATGAGCCCCTTTCTGTGCATCAGCATCCTAATAGAACTGTTGTGAGTGCCCTCCAGATCTCCAGGAGATCCTGTGGCGTTGCCCTCTTTCTGGAAGCCCCATGGAGCAGACTACGTCTGTTTCATATTTCTGGTGCCTTCCACATAGCAGATGCTCAATGAAAAATTTTGAATGTGTGACTTTCTTATACATTGGCTTTTGTTTGTGGCTTTATTTAGCTCCTGAGAGCAAATGCAGCAGGAAGAACAAGGCAAGATTAAGGAGTTAGAGGGAGGTAGGACTGGAGTATTTGACACCCTCATTTCTGCATAGCAGACTCTCTTCCAAAAAAACAGGAGAGAATGAGGTCCTTTCTTGGAGCCCGGCTTCTCTGTTCTCTTGCATTGTGCTGGATATCAGCTATCTGTGGAGCTGGTAACACCAATCAGACAAGAAATGTGCTTTTCCTGGAGGTGCGGCATGGAGGGACCTTAGCAACAGGGGCTATTTTCCCTTGGGGAATCCCAGAATCTGCTGTGGAATTGAATTGCATCAAGTTGAATCCAAGAGAATCTGGCAGGGATAGGGACTGGCCTTTACCTGGCCAGGTCACAGCTTCCAAGAGAGAGGCAGGACATGTCCACAGCTTTGTTGTTTGGGTAAGAAGTAACCTGTGTTTCCATGATTACATGCTCATCTGGACATTATTCAGCTTTTACTAATTGGCTTTACAATTTTCCCAGTAGTTAATATTCATCTGTCAAAATGGAAGCATAAATAAATAACTTTGGTCCAAGCGCACCTTCTTATTAGGCCATACATCATGTTAGTGAGTTCGCATTCTTTAACCAGGAAGATGAAATTAGAAGCATCTTGAAAAAGCCTTCATGTTATCAATCATGTCATCTTGAGCATGTTTCGAAGCTTGCTGCTGGCATCAAGAATAGATGTTTTATTCAAAAGAATATATTTAAAGAAAATGACAGTACTTTTTGATTTCAGCTTTTTAAAAACAGGAAATCTTTGAAGTCCTTCTGACTGTGAGCATCTCAGGGCATTGGAGGATGTGTAGAGTGCCTCTATCCTTGTCTTGACTCACCTGTAGGGAGGAGGTTTTCTGACCCTACAGAATAAATGTGGGATAGAAAGGCACAGAAGCTGCTAGTGGTTTAGAAGAAGATGGAAAGGCCAGTTGCCATCTCTGGACTTCAGTTTGGCCATTTCTAAGATGAAGAAGCCATGCAAAGTTCATGTCTTAGCTCAAGATGCTATAACAAAAATGCCACAGATTGGGAGGAGTAAGCAACTCTATTTTTCACATTTCTGGAGACTGGGGAAATGGACTGGTTTTGGATGCACATGCAGACCACTGAGTGAACTTTTAGGGGAGAATCTCCTATTTACCATGTTTTAGCTCTGCATGATTGGATCCTTCATGCATATATGTGTGTGATTGGATAAACCAGATGCCTCCTGGAAAGGGGCATACATGATACAGAAAAGCTTACATAACCCAAGTCTGACATTCACAACAGAGAACCACCCAACCTATGTTCCCTAGTAACCAGTTTCTCATTCTCAATCCCATGAGAAGAAACGCTGAGCAATTCCTCTGGGTCCTCCGGTGCTTTCTCACCCAGGCAGCCTGTTGCCCCATTACAGTACCCTCCTGCTTTGCTTTTAATAAAGTTTCTTGTTGCTCTACCTTGTATGTGCAACTTCTCCAGTTCTTTGAATAACACACAAAGACCCTGGAAACACCCCACACAGAGTGGTAACATAAGCATCTATAACTGCCATTGACTGGGTACTCAATTGCTTCTGGCATGTTAGACCTAGAACAAAGATCAAATGAATTCTCGTCTGACTCCTTTTGGACAGCTGAGAAAACAGAGACCTGAGAGATGACTCCAGTGCTTGGAATCCATTTGCTGAGGTTTTCCCCATCCCAGTGATGACAGGGGTCACCTCTTGCCTCCATCCCAGGGCCTTCTCTACAGCTGTAAGTTAGCTTCTCGTTGACAAGCATTAACACAGCTCCTCAAATGTACAACCCAATTTCGAGTTCTTTCCCATCTTTATGCATAAATATAAAGGCATAGTTTATTAAAGTACATAAATATTGAACCTCCTCTTAGAACCGTATGCTGCTAACCATACCCATCTGCCACTGCCAACTTATAACATGACTACTGTCAAAAACTCGTCATGTGGTACTTGGGAGGCAGAGGTAAGAGGATCACCATGAGTTCAAGGCCACCCTGAGACTATGTAGTGAATTCCAGGTCAGCCTGGACTAGAGCGAAACTCTACCTCAAAAAAAAAAAAAAAAATCATGGACAGGTTGCCAAGTACTTTCCAATTAATAATGCCAAGAGCATCTATGATATCATGCATCACCCTCACTGTTTTAAAAATGAAAGGTGCTACCTTGAATTATCAAGGCCTGGGCAGAAATAATTAAGTCCCAACTCTTAAAAAAAAAAAAAAAACCACTAGCAGTGATGGCACATGCCTTTAATCTTAGCATTTGGGAGGCAGAGGTAAGAGGATTGTCATGGGTTTGAGGCTAACCTGAGACTATATAGTGAATTCCAGGTCAGCTTGAGCTAGAGTGAGACCCTACCTCAAAACAACAACAGCAACAAGCCCATGGTCAAACAGGGTCACTCTGCTTTGTAATCACATTTTGATAATACCAGATGGAGTAAGACAGAGCTGATGCTATGGCATAGAGCAAGTGCTTTGCAGCCTTGTGGAAACTGACACACTTCTGACAGGCATTTGGAGGGAGCAGGCACGGGGAGTTTGGGCCTGGGGAAGAGTGAGCCTTGAGGACAAAGGCAAGAAGAGTGCAAGGTGCAATCAAGGAACAATACAAGATGGTCCATGCCTGTGAGCCCAGCACTAGAGAAGCATCAACAGGACAGTTGCTGCCAGTGTGAGGCTAGCTTGGGTGACATAGTAAGATCCTATATCAAAAACCCAATACAGAGGAGAGCCCTCAGTGGAATGAGAGCTGGGAGGAGGGAAATGATGATACCAACACATGTGTCCATACAAAGCTTCTACTTAATAAATAACTAAACAAGCAAAATAAAATAAAATAAAAGATACTCTGATGTTCAAATATTGGGTATTCTGCTTACCAGCTAGTAACATTTTGCAGGTCATTTACCCTGCCTCTTACACAATAGGGATATTGATAGCTATTTTATACATCACATCTTGTAGTATTGACAACACATGTATAATGTTGTGTATTAAGATTATGCGTTGTGCTAAACTTTATGTAACTCATACTATTGAGTCTTCATAATGGCTTTCTAGGATAGATACCTTTGTTATGGCATGTAACTGATGAGAAACTTGGGACAAGGAGCATGTGTCTCTGCTTTGCACAGTTCATGGTGAGAGGACTGCCTCCCCAGTGTTGGCATTGCACACATGTATTAAGATGGCTGAATCATAAGGTCTTAAGAAAACTCTGGCATTTGCTAAGTAGACATTTCACATGAACTGGCTTACATCATCTTTGCAATAGCTATATCCCTTCTTCCATTATATGGCTGGAGAAAGTGAACTACCTGTCCTTAAGAATACAGATGTTTTATTTTATATGGCTAGAGTGGATTTTTTTTCTTTATGGCATGTGTTGCAGTTATCTTTTCATTGTTGGGCCAAAACACCCCATCATAAGCAGATGAAGAAAGGAAAGTGTTTATTCAGCTTGCAGTTTTGAGGGGGATGTTTTGTCATGGTAGGGTGAGCGTGGCATGAGCACAGGCTGGGCTTTGCCATCATGTGTTGGCATTATGAAACTTAGGTTTTGGTCTTACAAGTCTCACCTTTGGGAGAATTCCCTCAGATGTGACTTGAGGCTTTGATCTTTTGAATAGTGTTGGGACTCATAGGTACCTATCTCATAGGTAAAGTCTATGAGAACCTTTTAAAGTTTGACTGAATGCTTTTTTGAATTATGAGGTTGTTGTGAGTCTATGGGGGCCAGAGGTGGAATGTGGTGGTTTGAATGAAATGTCCCCATGGGCTCATGTGTTTTGAATGCTTGGTCTTCAGCTGGTGGCAATTTTAAAAAGAAGTGGAACCTTTTGGAAGTAGAGCCATGCTGGGAAAGGTGTGTTACTGGGGTTGGACTTTGAGGATTCTCAGTCAATCTCTACTGGGTGTTCATAGCTCAGTTCATGTTCTCTGCTACATCTCTGCTCATATGTGATGATGGGAGCCATATACCTGATCATGTTATATTTTCCCCATGATGAAATTTCCCCTCAAGACTATAAATGTAAACAACCTGTAACCCCAGCTCTCAAGAGGCAGAAGCAGGGAAAATCTTGGTCTGGGAAGATGTCTCAGTGGTAAATCACCATGCATGTGAGGAGCGGAGTTTGAATCCCCAGAACTCATGTAAATCCTATATGCTGATTTTGGTTGGGTGTTTTGCCTCAGAAATAAGAAAGTAACTGCTAAACATGTGTATATGTGTGTGTGTGTCTAAGCATATTTATTTGCATGTTAGCATATGTGTGTGTGGAAGCCAGAGAAGGATAGAATGATGTCAGGTGACTTTCTTATTTGCTCTCTACCTTTTGCTTTAGGACAGAATTTGGTTGTTTGCATGTAACATGTTCCCCATAGACTCATGTTTAAATACTCCATCCACAGTTAGTGGCACTGTTCAGAAGGTTATGGAAACTTTAGGAGGCAGAACCTTTCTGGAGGAAGTGTGTCACTGGGGATGGGTCTTAAGGTGTTACGACCTAGACTCACTTGCTGCTCTCCTTCATTCCTCTTCCTCCCTGCTGATGGGATGATGGTGTGACTCCAGCTTCTTCTGCTGTAAGAGGTTTCCCCTCAAAACTTCAGACCCAACTAAACTTTTTTCCTTCTGTAAATTGCTTCTGGTTGGGTATTTTGTCCCAGCAAAGAAACATTAACCCCCAACACCTCATCACTGAAGCAGACCAAAAATGAACCCAACATGGCTCAGGGAAATTTTGTGGATTTGATGGGGTAGAAAGAATGTCAGAGCCACATGTTGGGTCATGATATGCAGAGGCATTTATCTTACCCAACTGTGGGCTAACTCCACAATGCATGACCCATATACCTCAATAAGGGGGGGGGCAAGGGGAGAGGGTAGGTCACGGATGAGCCTAATAATGGTACCAACTGACTGTATTTGCTGAATACAAAACTAATTTATTAAAAATTTTTAAAAAGGAACATTAACCAATATATCTCCCACTGAACCCAGAGCTCACTGATTTGGCTCAACTAACTAGCTAGTGAGCCCTTGGGATCCACCTATCTCCACTTCCTCAGTGTAGGGCTTAAAAGCTTGCACCACATGCCCAGCATTTACATGAGTTCTGGGGATTCAAACTCCGCTCCTCACATGCATGGTGATTTACCACTGAGACATCTTCCCAGACCAAGATTTTCCCTGCTTCTGCCTCTTGAGAGCTGGGGTTACGGGTATGCCACACACCACCTGCTTGAATCTCAGTCTCATGTTCTTATCCACTACTAAAAATGAAAAATCCAAGCACTTCTCTATCTGTGGTGTCTGTGCATTTCCAAGTCTAGACCTTTGTTCAATAAACAATCTGGCTTCAAATAAAATGAAGTTTGCATCCCACTGCTACTACTATTGTTCAGAAAACAAAAGGCAGAGGAAGGATGCTTTTTCAAGAATTTAGATATACTGGTACATTAATAAGAGTGCCCGGAGCAAAAATAGCTTTTACTCACCTGACAAGGTCCTGTCATCACCTGACAACATAGCAAACTTTATTTTCTAAGGTATTTAAAAGAAGATGAACTGTGGGGTTTCTGAGCAGTAAAAAGTGTGAGCTTTAGTAGGACAGAGTGAAACAACTTTTAATCTTCATTTGTACTCCTGAGAAAAGAGCTGTTATCTGAGGGCTCTCAGATAAACCAGAATTGGAGATTTGACTTTTAATATGTCAGAATTAAGGAGATGAGCTTTAAGGATGGTTTATAATGTGTAAACTCAACTTGGTACTTTCTTTTGTTTGTTTGTGTGTGTGTGTGTGTGTGTGTGTGTGTGTGTGTGTGTGTGTGTGTGTATGGGGATGGTGATTGCTCTTCCAAGCTGACTAAGGAATCCCAGTTTTCATGGGTTGGTCCAGTTCTTCATGGTATATAAGTTAACAAGCATCCTCTTTTCCCTGGCCTGCTTTCTTTGTGTCTCTATGTCCATAAGCTCAGGACACATTATGGCTTACCATAAAATGCTTTTTAGACAGGGTCACATTGTCTCCATGTTGACCCCTTCAGGGCAGTGAGGCCATAGGCCTCTGCCAGGGTCAGGCCTCAGATGGTGAGATCTCTTCTACACAGAAGTTTCAAGGAACAAGCAGATTGCTTTAGTGAATGATAGGAATCAAGACCCAAAGGGCCTGTCACTCCTGACCTTGGCCATAAGTTCTTTCTTCTGTGTTGAACAGTATTGTCCGGTCTGTTCTGAGGCTATGCTAGGTAACATCAAAGAAGCTTTGCAAGGGGTGTGGTGGCCTTCTATCTTCCCTAAGAAGGAAGGAGGGATTCCAGCCTTGGTGTGAATGCTTCACCTAAGGTGAAAGCAAACAAACTGGTCTTGTTTTGCTGAAAGTAATCCTACTAATTGTACTAGTGATAATGATGATGTAATTGTAGCTAGTTATCTGAGACAGTGCTATGCTAACCACTTTGCAAACATTGTTTTTTTTTTTTTAATTAGTTTTCTATTCTGCAAGTACAGGCAGTTTGGTACCATTATTAGGCTCATCCTTGACCTACCCTCTCCCCATTGGCCCCTCCTGTTGAGGTATATGGGTCATGCATTGTGGAGTTAGCCCACAGTTACTGGTATGATAAATGTCTCTGTATATCATGACCCAACATGTTGCAAACATTGTTTTAATCCTTACCACTGTCCTCAGAGGGAGGCATCCATCCCTATTTTACAGAAGAGGAAACTGAAGCTCAGATCAGGCAAGCAAAGATGGTCTTAGTGGACGACTGGACCCTTTGTAACCAGATCCTTTCCGTTTCTAAGGCCGGAGGCCTCTCATTCCTCTGGAGTGAGTGCAGATTAGAAAGGTCTTTCATAAATTTAGCTGACAGTTATCTCTTGGAAAATTCCTGAGATGGTCACAGATCTGAGTTCTGGGGGCAGAGAAGAGCTGCACTGCCTCTCTTACAAGGCTTCCCATTGAGGGAGGCAGGTGGTTCTGATGTCTGCTGCCTTATCTCCCATGGTCCTGCCTCTTTCAGCTAGAGAACCTGACTTCCTCCAAAGATTTTTGTTCTGGGCCCCTCACCAGCCCATATTATAGTCCATTTGATCAATATTGCTCTTAAACCTTCCCAATTCTGAATATAAAACTCAGACCTAATCCCTTCAGTGGCATTTTTTTACAACACAAAAATTCAACATATAAAATGTTGTAACTGTGCAGAACCTCTGGACCCTTTCATAACAACCTACTAGGTTGACCTACTCTAGGGAATAGCATATGAATTCATCTCCACAATTTGTCTGGGAGATAAGAGATTGAGATTTTAGGCTTAGAGTCCTGACTTTGGACATTATCTCAGCCATTTTGTAGTTTCTGAACTTGAAAAAATAGGGGAAATAGGCCCAGAGCAGAGAGCAAACTTCCCAAGGTCTGGAGCAAGAAAATGATAGATTTGAATCCCACATCTCAGCATCAGGTTATTCTTGGCGATTAGTGCCACGGCGATTACTGCAGTTCGTGGTATACAGAGGTCTCCAGAGCTTAGGGGGAGATGATGCTGGCTGGACTACCAGAGAGGTCAAGGGGAGTGGGCAGGGGAACGATTTAGGTGGTCCAAGCTATAGCACTGGTGATGACCTGTGGGTGGGAGAGCTTCCAGGAATGGATGACTCTCAGGATCTTGATTTCAGCCCCTTTGAAATGGGTCTCCATTGCTTTACCCTTTGTGCAGGGCAGGATGTGCCCCTGTGCCCAAACGGATTACACCTGGGATTGGCAGAGTGAAATGTTTGATGTGCAATTCACATCTACCTTGGTCTTTGGCTCTTGAGTGGAGCATGGCCAATAACCAAATGGACATCTGGGAAGCACTAACAACTGCACACACAGCAGGGAAAGAAATGAAAATAAATGCCAAAATAACATCCCAAGGACATCCCACCACATTTGTTCATACACTTATCCTGAGCTCTTTAACTTATCTGAGTTAAAGAAGTCAAAGCAGCTGTCCTCAAATCTGACATGACTGATCCCTGATGTCACCTAAGCTGTGTCCTGATGGCTGCCCAGACTGCAGCTCCTGTCCTTGGCTCTTTCTCTGATCTCTTTTATGACTACTATCCAGGGCTGGGTTGGAAGCAGAGTTGGTGATAGCCCCACAGCCCATCCAGAGACTGTTCTTTCTCTTGTCCTCTCAAACTGCATTTTAGTCAAACTTTACAAGTGCCATCATTTCTGACCAAATTGTGGCACATTACAAAACGTATCTTTTCTCAGCTTTGCTTAATTTTTAAACTTTCATTTGTTTATTCCCACAGTTGGCTCCACATTTTGAGATCTCAGGCCTAGGAGCTCCCTTCTAGAAAGTGTGTACATGTGTGTATGTGTGTGTGTGTGAGAGAGAGAATATGTGAGTGTGTGTGTGTGAATGTGTGAGTGTGTATGAATGTGTGAGTGTGAGTGTGTCTGCTGTACAGAATGCTCAGCTCCTCAGCCGCAGACCTCAGTGGGGAACGTAGCACTAGCCATGCGTGTACTTACTGGGCAGATCTGTGTTCATGTCCCCAGCAGAGGCCCTGCACAGCTGCAGATCTAGGGCACCAACCTTTCCTTCTCCACCTGGTCATCTCTTCCTCACACCCCTCCCCATCATGCAGCATCTGTGAGCACTTTGGAAATCATAAGTGAGTGTGTGGTGTTCATCCAAGACTCTGGCCCCATAGACTCCTTGACACCCTAGAAACTGGCACTAGAGGACATCAAGGGACATTGAGCAGTGCATTTCTTCCTTGTTGCTCTGAGCCTGTGCGAGTGGAGACTGCATTACTGGACAAGGCAGAGCGTACATTCACACAACTTCACACACAAAGCCTGCCCTAGTCCTCATGCAAGCTCTGTGCATGTCTTGCCATCTTCATCCTTCCTATAATGTTGGTGTCTCAGAGAGAGTCAGAAAGATGGTCAGAGTCACACAGCCAATAAGAGATGGATCAGGGTTAAGAATGAGGAATAGTTTGGGTTCAAAGATAGCGGAGGAGTTTAAGTCTGTTGTGACAACTGTCCTTGGGAAGTAGCCACGTGTGTCTATTATATATGAGGCATATAGAGATTAAGATTCTTAGGCTGGGTGTGGTGGTGCACGCCTTTAATGCCAGCACTCAGGAGGCAGAGGTAGGAGAATCACTGTGAGTTCGAGGCCACCCTGAGACTACATAGTGAATTCCAGGTCAGCCTGGTAGAGTGAGACCCTACTCTGAAAAACAAAACAAAACAAAAAACAAGTAATAAGAGTTCTTTCCTTAAATGTTTGTGAGCTAGAAAGTAAGTGTGTGTGGGGGGGGGCAATGACAAAGGCTAGACCTTTGAGGGTACTGGAGGAATGGATTCATGGTGGGTGGGATAAGACACTGGGCCTCCATAGGTAACTGAAATGACTGGAGTTTACTACCTAGGGAATGGAGGGAGTACAAAAGGGACTGAAGCTGTTTATAGAACCTGTAAAAAAGGAATTCGTTCTGCATGTCTGTAGCCATGACCTAGCAGAAGCTTCAAGTTTGATGTAAGGAAGGATTTTCAGAAGTTTGGGTACCCAAGTGTGGAGTGACCTGACTCAGCTGGTAGTGAGCTCTCCATCCTGGGGAGCATGCTTTTAATACAGGAACCACTTGCTTTATTTATTGAGAATCTCAGCACTTACTAAGTGGACTAGGGTGGAGGCAATGACAATCTTTTAAGATTCACATAAAACTAAACTGAAGTTTTAATGAATTTCCCAATGACTTTAGGAAACAGAGACAGTCATAAAATTTTATATGGAAAGTTGCTCTTTCCAGCACCATTTATCATATTAAACGTCAGAAACAACCCAAATGTCCTCAATTTGAATCCTGGTAAGGCAAGATATAGAGCTGCTGACTAATACAATATTAATTCATTATGTGTTTAATACGAAATCTGAGACATAAGGAAAACTTGCCACATGGGATACATAGGAAATCTCTGTAACTTCTGTTCAATTTTTCTGTGTACCTAAAACTGCTCTTAAAAAAAGGAGTCTATTAAAAGACTAACAATGAGAAAATCACTACATATTTTAAATAAGAAAACAAAATGCAAAGTTGTAAAAATATACATGCAACATACACATTGCATCTATGAGCAGAAAGATAGAACAAAGAAAATGTGGTTAGGGTAGCAGCTTGTTTGTGGGATAATGAGGACAGGATACTGTTGTATACATTGCAGTATTCTCACAAGGAGCTTGCTTCACTTTTATACTCAAAATGCAAGTTGTTAAAATGGTAATGAGGTAGCTATGGTGTCTCAAAAATATAATCCCAACATTCAAGAGGCTGAGGTAAGAGGATTGCCATGAGTTCAAAGCCAGCCAGGACTACAGACTGAGTGCTGAGTCAGCTTGGCCTAGATTGAGACCCTATTTCAAAAACAAAAGAAAAAAAAAATGTTGAAATGCTATTATTTTGAGACAAGGACTTGCTGTGTAGCCCAGGCTGCCTTTGTATTCATGATCCCTTTGCTTTATCCTCCTGTGTGTTCAGATAAAAGTATTATTTTTGGAGACCAGACAATAGTGCAAGGTGAAATGAAATAAATACAGTATGCAAAAGTTAGCATATATTATAACTCTAATTATGTATATAAATTTCTTTACTTTTTCATAAAAGAATTGGAAATAACATTGGTGAACACATCTCTATGCCTTCTCCCCCCACCTCAAGGGGAAACATAAAGCAGTGCTTAGAAATGCGATGCTAATGATTATTTCTGAATGGTAAGATTGTGGGTGTTTTTGTTTTCTCCTGCTTCTTTTTTCCTTTTTTTCTTCTCCTATCCTCATGATCATGCCTCAGGAAAGGTAAAGAAAGTGAATAACATATATGCCAAGAACTTCATCAGGCTTGGCTCTGTCCCTTGCTGATAACCCCCTTGGATGAGCAGGTCACTTGGCATTCCGCCATGCCTTATGCCAAGGGTCTCTGACTCTAGGAGTTCTGAGCTCTCAGGCTATGAGCTCTCTTTTAGGGAAGGACAAACACCAGAATCCTTCCAGGTGTGAACTGAGGAAGTACTTGGTTGCCCATCTGGAAAGTGGCTCAGGAAATCCCAAGTCTCTGACTGACACTTCCAAATTCAAATGTTTTCTTAAACGCAATTATCTTAATTTATCAGCTCAAGCTGAGCCTTGTCATAGACCCCAGAATCACCATGAGTGCAAACAGGGGTTGCTGACATCCCCTGGAGTGTGGAAGTATGCATCAGGTTTACTTCTATAAAGAGGTAATTTACAAAAGTGCAGTTAATCCCACCATGCTTTATAATTGAAATGTCCCTGGGAATGATTGCTGACATGCAACTAACAACAGCCCTTAGTGCCAAAAGGATGGCATCCAAAACCCAGGGTGTTATTAAGATGGAAACAGATTAAAAAGAAAGTAAGTAAAAGAACCCCCTCCACCTCACCATGTTGTTATTTCCACAGAATGCCCAACGTTTTCCTGCCATGTGGGAGTTTGACGAAAAGCTATGTTTGAGGACTTTTCTTACATAAAAAGGACACATAAATGATGAATTGTCAAAACACAAGTGTGATTTTTCCCTTTGGGGAACTTGAATTATTTCCTTGTCATTTGATGTGGTTGGGAGGAGGTGTCAATCATTTGCTCAAAGTTGCGGGGCGGGGGGGGTGGGGGGAGAAGGCAGGCGAATGAAGCAATAAATCTCCCAACTTTCTAGAAAGATAAACCGTGTGTTGATACTCTCTGGAGTTCCTAGCTCCTGTCCTTCCCAAGAGGAAGGTATCTTTGTTTGGTTGCCCTTATGCATCTGTGAACAACCTTGTAGCCGTCCAGTGAATTCCTTTTTAGAGAAAGGTAGATAATGTTTGACATTTTAAAAAGTTCTGGTACAAACATATTTAGGGGAAAAAAATTCAAGGAACTTAAAAATTCTTTAGAAAAAAATTGGGCTAGAGAGATGGCTTAGCAGTTAAGGCACTTGCTTGTGAAGCCAAAGGACCCATGTTTGACTCTCCAGATCCCTTGCAATCCAGATGCACAAATGTGAGGCAAACGCAAAGTCACACATGCCCACTAGGTGGTGGAAGAATCTGGAGTTTGATTGCAGTGGCTGAGGCCCTGGTGTGCCAATTCTGTCTGTCTCTCTCGGATGCTCTCTCTAAAATAAAATTAAAAAAAATTTAAAAAAAGAAATATAAAAAAGGAGGGTGGGTGGCCATGTGTGGTGGTGCAAGTCTTTAATTCCAATGCTTGGGAGGCAGAGGTAGGAGGATCACCTTGAGTTCTAGGCCAGCCTGAGCACATAGTGAATTCCAGATCAGCCTGGGATAGAGTGAGATTCTACCTCACTAAGCCAAAAAAAAAAAAAAAAAAAAAAAGAAAAGGAGAGGGGGAACAGGAAGGGTGGAAAATGGCTCAGAGGGTAAAGTGCTTGCCTCTCAAGCATAAGGATCTGATTTGGTCACCAAAATCCACATAAAATGCCAGGCACAATGGTGCCTTCTTCTTTTTTTTTTAAATTATTTATTTATTTATTTGAGAGCGACAGACACAGAAAGAAAGACAGATAGAGGGAGAGAGAGAGAATGGGTGCACCAGGGCTTCCAGCCTCTGCAAATGAACTCCAGACGCGTGCGCCCCCTTGTGCATCTGGTTAACGTGGGACCTGGGGAACCGAGCCTTGAACCGGGGTCCTTAGGCTTCACAGGCAAGCGCTTAACCGCTAAGCCATCTCCCCAGCCCAACAATGGTGCCTTCTTATAACGAACCTCAGCTCTGGAGAAGTGTGGTTATGAGGATTCTCAGTATTTGCTGGCCAGATAATTTGTCCTAATCAGTAGTCCCATGAGAGACCCTGTCGAAGAAAAGGCGGATGACATTCCTAAGGAATCAAACCCAAGGCTGCTTTCTGGCCTCCACATGTGCATACCATGAACATACAAACATGTACATGCTCAGACACAGATGCATACATAGATGCATACAAATTATTTTCAAGCAAATCACATGTCAAAGAGTTATGTTAAGGGCTAGATAGGTTTTACTGTCCAGCTTATCAAAGGCTTTTAACAAAATGTTTTCACAGTTTCTGGTTCTATAAGACACTGGGGCTAGAGACCAGGTATGAGGCTTCTGTGGGCATTTCCATTTCCTTCATGAAGGCCTCTGGTTATCTTCAGCTGCCTTTGCCCCTCTGCCTTCCTCCTCTTCCGCTGACAATGATGTTGCCCAGGTCTGTAAGTGAGATCTCAGGGGACAGGAGGAAAAGAAGGAGGCAAGGATGAGGAAGAGGAAGAAGAGGAGGAGGAGGAGCAGGAGAGGGAAAAGGAAGAGGAGGAAGAAGAGAAAGATGAGGAAGAAGACAAAGGGCAGAGACTGACTCTTGCCTTCTGGCCTGGAAAAGATAGATATCTGACCTGGGTGGGCCTGATATGTAGGCAATCATCAGGCTTGGTCACCATCCTGTCACTTATCAAATCCCACGCTGTTTCCATCTAAAATCCTTGTTCTTTTCCTTTTAAATACAGTCTTATAGTTTGGCTTTGCCAAATTGAAAGCCATGGTTCCTATATGGGAAAGAAATGTAATGAAACAATTAATAATTGCTTCATAAATTTGGCGTTTGTCACTAACATAACATATATGTCAAATGTGGAGTCCAAATTTCTCTGTCATTCCTTCCCTCTCTCCTCTTCCTCTTCTTCATCCCTTTTCTTCTTTCTTGACATGCTATGTAGCTCAGTCTGGTTTTGAACTCATGATTTTCCTGCTTTAGCCACCCGAGTGGTAGGATTGAAGGATGTGCCAACATACCCAACAAGCTCTAGATTTTTTTAATCATGTTTCTTCATTCATTCTCAATCTGCTGGAAGCTTGGCACTCTTAAAGAAGTGGATTTATCACCTCAGAAATATGATTTCCAGTGGCTCTCAAAAGCACAACTCTACACCCAGATGTGGTTTTGTCCAGTATAATTTTTCAAAACATTTTGCTTTTCTTCTTAAAAGCAGAAAACCTTTCATTTCATATGACACATTACATAGACACAGTTCCTATTTATAGAAGGCTCAAGCCCAGGGGAAAGCCAGACCATACTTAATGAGTCTCAACAGTTCAAGATGGACCAACCCAGATATTTGCATATATTTAAGTAATATTCTAATGACTTATTACTTTCACAATGAAAAGTGAAATGTTGATGCTGTAGTTTTCTGCTGTGATCGATCTCTCAATTTCATAGGACAAGGTAGACTGATCACCTGTGACTCAGGTAAGCACATCTATTCAAAACCAATCTGTCAGGATTAAGAGGGAGTCTATGACACGGACTTCAGCATCTTCCTGTTTTCAGTGTTACCATATTCCGTGGAAATTTCTGCTAAGGATAAGCATGTCCAAATTGGATCTGATGCTATCTGTATGGCAACTGTAGCTGTGCATGCTATCTCATTCACTGTCCCCAGCAGTCCTAGGAAGAAAGGACTCTTCACTGACAGTTTTACTGATACACAAACTCAAGTTCAGAGAGGACAGGTCATTTGCTCATGGCCACACAGTGAGGACAAGAAGCAACTGCGACCTGTACCCTGTGGAGCGGGTCCAGAGCCCACACTCTTGAGCATAACTCACCTGGCGCCTTATGAACCCTAGATCAATGAAACAGAGGGTCCTATTTCTCCTTTCCACCCTCTTCCCTTGCTGTTCATCCCATCATTTTCTTCCCTTCTCTCCTTCTCCGTTGCTTGGAGGCAGCCTGATCCATTTTGTGCTCTCACTAGGAACCCCAAGGGCTGCAAATACCCATTCTGACACCCACTTTCCACCTTACTTAAATGGAGACATAATCAGAGCCAGCTTTTGGCATCTACTCAAGGAAAGATAAGGCAGAAAGATTATGCACCAAGGCTTCCAAGGAATGTGCAAAGAAAATGATTTGTGATGTGTGATTGAAACATCAAACTCCTCTTGGATTTGGAGCTGTATCCTACTTCTGGGATTGGTTGGGGTCATTCTCCACTCTTGGGGCATCAGATGTTGCCAGCTCCTAGCAAGTCAAGGCACTGGGCTTCTGCCAACAATGCCTTGAGATGGAAACCACCTTGGCAATTTGCTAGTCCAAACCCTGATTCCTCTAATATCATGTGTCTGCCAGGATCTCTCTCCTGCTCTCCATTGCTGCCTTCAGAGGCCTCCCAGCTCCTTCTAATCTCAGTCTGGTGAGATAGACCAGGAAACCTGCTCCCAGAGTTTCTCCTGTAATCCTAAGGGACAGGAAAGGATGCAGCTGGTCTTGAGCTCAGGTTCTGTGGGTAGTCTGTTGGGTCTCTGCAGAAATGCCTGGTTTGGAAGAAGTTGGAACAGGCAGGCATTCTGGTGGAATTTTTAATTTAGAAACGGAGGTCATCCAAAGGGGACTAGGCAGAACTGTGGGCTTGGACAGGTAGAAGAGACTGTGGGTTTGTAAGCTGTGGCCCTGGGAGGGGGAGGCAGTTTCCAAACTACTCTCAGTAGACCAAGAGACCCTAGAATCTGTCTCCTGTTTCTTCATGCCTCTCACCTTTTCAACCTTCCTTGAAGTTTGCACATGTCCTCGAGGCTTGCTTTCCCCAGCTCACCTCTCTGTCATCAAGCCAGTTCCCAGGTCTGAGTACCAAACCTTTGAGGAGATCTATCAGCAGCTCCAGAGATATGCTAGATATGGGTGCCTGAGGAGGAGACAATGGCCTCCCAGCATGGAAACAGGTCTGGAGTTAGCCACCAGAAGGGAGGCACGGAGTAGCTGAGCTGAGCCACAGGGAAGAAGCAACTGCCAGGGGAATGTGCACAGCAGTCTCATGGATAGAATTCTCTGGTGGTATAAGTGACAGAAACTCAGCCCCATCTGGTTAAAAGGAAAGGGGTTTGTTGAAAATCTCTAGGTGACCAAAGAATGTGAAGAAACTTGCTTTTTCTCATACCTCATCATTCCTGGGCCTGGTCTCCCATTCCCTGAGAACATGTCTAGAAAGGCTGAGAGTGAAACATCCTTGCATTTTGTGTTCTTGGCATTCACTCATGCTATTCTCATTCTAGCCCTGCATGGAAACCCTAACTGCATCCTTATCCTCTAGCTGCAAGTTGAAAAGCTTCTGGCCTATTTGTTTGAGTTACACATGCATCTTGGGTCTCCCTCCACCCCATTATTAAGTGGATAAGTGGGACTAAGTGATTTCTAAAGGTCTTCCCAGACCTACCATTCTAAGTGAGATATGTCTTGCTATGTTTGTATCCCAAGAACCTGATGCAGGATATGGTACAGCAGAGGATCTCCTCAAATGTATGCTAAATAGATCATCTTCTTCCATATCCACTATTGGCTGTATCATCTGAAAACTGAGTTCTATGACCTTTCCAGAATCCTTGAGGTCTGGAAAAAACCATGGATGAACAGCTATATTTATGATGCAGACCTGATTGGGGAAATTGGTCTGCAAAGTAGAGCCATTGACTGAATGTGTTAGGTGGGTTGGAGGAAGTATTGCTGTCCATCTTGGCTCTGCCTGCCAGTGAGGGAGGAGGGATGAGCACCCAGACAGTTGGTGATAAGTGGGATGAAGACAGCTCTATTCTGCATCCTCCTGCTTGTGTCTAGCCTGAGGGCTCATATGGATGTTCTGTGTGAGTGGTAAGCAGAACCCATGCTTAGGTCCTAGGTTCAGATGATGAGACCAGACTGTGGTATTAGATGGAGGTGAAAGGCTGGGATTTCTTGGGGAACCAGCCAGTCATCTCACTTCCTCTTTGAGAGCTGAGAATTGTTAAGGTAATTTACCATCATAGAAAACAGAAAGGTACCCTATCATGGATTCATAAGTGTGGACATATGTGTTTAATCTCCCAGTTCTGTTCCTTATCCTATGAATGTCTTTGGGCCTGTGATTCTGTTTTTCCATCGTAAGACTGACATATAGAATAACCTCCCTGACAAGAGTGTGTCTGAACAGTAGCTACATAAATACTAAGTTCCATTTAAGCGTGTCATTTGTGATGGAGACATTTGTGAAAAGTTAAATTCACAGTGTCTAACTTGAGTGCATACAGTCTTGGAATCTCAGAGTGACTTTAATAAGCTTGGGGATGTGGTAGTAGGATGTGGGAGGTATCAGCCTGAGGCTGAACTTGGGCGTGATAAACAACTAACGACAAAGTAATAGAAGCACAAGTTCACCATCAGCCAGAGCACTTTCTTCATCCACAACTCAACCATGTAGATATGCATATGTGTGTGTGGGGGGCAACCAAGGGTGCCTATGATGTTCCAAGGTCTGAGACAAATATTTTACTAAGTGAACCTACTGATATCCACAAAAATCCTGGGAGGTGAAAAGGGTACCTCCCATAATTTGGAGGAAGAAACTGGGGCTCAGGTAGGGTAAGGAGTTTGGATGTGGACTCAGGGTAGCAAACATGAGGATCTATGATTCAATTTTGGGAGGTGTCCTCTTAGATATACACTGCTCTGGTGTGAATGGGTCCTCCAACATTCATGGATTAGATGCATATGTTAGTGATAAGTGGAGTTCAGGCTTTTGGGAGGTAATTAGGATTAGATTATATGATGTCATGAGGGTAAGGTCTCCATGATGCCAATAGTGGCTTTATAAAAGAATGAGGTACAAGCTTATGTGCCTGTTATGTTTCTCCATGTGATACTCTCTGCCATGTTTAGAAGCAGCATGAAGGTCCTCACCAGACGTCAATCAGGACTGGTACCACCTTTTTGGACTCTCCAGTTTCCAGAACCAAGTAATGAGCCAAACAAACATGTTTATACATTTCCCAACCTCAAGTATTTTGTTATAGTACCAGAAAACAATCAAGACATAATCCACTGAGCAGCTTCCTTTCTATATACTGTTCAGTCTCAAAACTGAGGTGGCATTCTCTTTCGCTGACAAGAGGAACTACACTGTGTTGATTTGGGAAAGAGCTTCCCCTACTCTAGGGCCTGTATGTTGGGTGTACCTCCTATTCTAGTCTCCCTCCTTCGATTTTCTACCTCTTCCTTCCATTTTCTCTCTGCTCAGCATCTTTTCTGTTTCACTCATGAGCTGCCCCAGTCTCCTGGCATGTTATCTTGAATTGGCCAAGGAAGAAGGTGACCGCTAGACAAAATGCCAGGGTTCCTGTTAGCTTTGAGCATTACGCTTGCATACCACCTTTGGGTGATGGGTTCTCTCCCCTCCTCGCTGGCTATTGCACAGCTGAGCAAATCTCTCCAGGGCCTGATGTTCACCTCTGCATCCCAATCAGTAAACAAGATGATGTTCTTTGTGCCCAATCTATAGCAGTATTGTGTCCTGGCATGCCAGTAATCAAACATGTCATATATTCAATCAAACCATTCATATTTTAAACTGACTTGTTTTGTGTCATATATATATATATATATGTATATATATATATTCCAACAAAAACCAGAGATTTATTACATCGCAAGCTTTTCTGTGTTTAGAAAGAAACTCAAATTTCTTGTCCTTTTTTCTTTATAGAACCAGTCAGTGGTATGTGTGTGAATGCATGTGGATGTGCGTACACAGTGTAAAAGGGTGACGTGTATGTAAACAGGAAGCCAGTGGAGATGGAGGAAAGGATGGGCCAGCAAAGCACATAACGCTTTACCAAATATAAGCAGCCTTGCCTTGCCGTGAAAAGCTGAGCAAAGGAGACTCCACACATAGGAAAGCAGTACAAGAGCACGATGTTTACACAAGCAGAAAGGAAGATCTCCGTTGTGTTCTCCAGCACAGGCATGTCCACAGTCTGTTCTTAAGGTTTTAGCTCAGGGGCAATGGGGGTTTGGAAGCCTGTGACTGTATACGGGTCTTTACCCAAAGTGTTTTGAAATGATATAAAAGAGTGAATTGAACATTAGAAACTATGAATTCCACTTCCGGACTAGTCAGAGGTTCCTTTGTAACCTTGAACAAGTCAATGAAGCCCACTTAGATGTGTCCCGTATTTAAAGAATTGATCCTGCAATGTTGAATTTCTTTTTTTCTTTTTGTTTTGTTTTTCGAGGTAGGGTCTCACTCTAGCCCAGGCTGACCTGGAATTCACTATGTAGTCTCAGGGTGGCCTTGAACTCACGGTGATCCTCCTACCTCTGCCTCCTGAGTGCTGGGATTAAAGGTGTGCGCCACCACGCCCAGCAATGGTGGAATTTCTAAGCCAGCAGGTTTCCTCTGCCACCAAATGGAGATGGTGAGGGTTGCCTTGCCCTTTTCTCAGAGGCATGAAGTAGGTGACTTGTGATGAATGCCATTGTGCCCTAATATGGTGAAGAAATGAGTACGAACCTGTACATTGACCTGTTTCTACTGAGAGTTGATGGACTGATCCTCCAGTGGTGGGAGTGATGGGGTACTGTCTCAAGGATATGGCCTTGGGCTAGATGGAGGCCAGCTCTGATACTGTACTCATCCTTACCACCCAGAGCAGATGTGTTCTGGAAGTTTCTGCTTTGCTCCTGCTTTAGGACATAACATCATGTGTCTCGTGATCCAGTCCTGGCTACTGCTACTCTGTGTGGCTGGGCCTGTGTGAGGCTGCTTCCAAACCGCTTCCTCATGTTTTACCTGCCACCAAGTCTTGATCCAAGAAAGAGAAGGGATCTTTTCAAAGCCTTTCATCAGTTTCCTATGCTGGACCCCACTCCCAGAATCCTGCAGGGGTTTTGTTTAGAGAACCCAGATAAAGCCAATAACAGATCTTACCCTTTAAATCACCACAGAGAAGGAAAATAAATAAATAAATGAATAAATAAATAAATAAATATATATATATATATATATATATATATATATGGATGTATGTATACACACACACACACACACACACACACAATTTTATTTATTTATTAGAGAGAAAGAGAATGGGTATTCTAGGGCCTCTAGTCACTGCAAATGAACTCCAGAGGCATGTGCTACTATGTGTATGTGGCTTATGTGGTTACTAGGGAATCAAACCCAGGTTGTCAGGCTTCACAGGCAAGTGTCTTAACTGCTAAGCCCTCTCTCCAACCTCCAGAGAGAAAAAAATTCTATCTTATGCAAAGGAATGGTGGTAGTTCATGTCCTTACCTACAGGTTAACATGGGGCCAAGGCTTTTATTCACATAGTGGTAATTTGCAGAATTTTGGGGGCGAGGAGGTGAGGGAAATTGGACTGACAACACACAAACAGCTAATGTAAATGAGACATTCCGAGGAAATGAGACGCATTAAATTTTCCCCTTTCATATCTTCAATGGAAAAAACAATTCCACAACAACCACAGGAATGCTTCCTCAGCAGCAGGGTATAACCCCTCTTGGTCAGGTCCAGATTCAGAGGCTCAGCAATTTGGACTTTTTAATGTTCTGCATCCTAGGCAGACGGGGTGGGGTCTGAGGCAGGGCTGCTCTGTGAAGCTGCTTCTAGTCTAAAGTGGGCATGCTTGTACAAACCACACACAGAGCACTTACCACACCACTCCCGATAAGGCATTAAGTTCCAGGTGGGACCAAAGGCAGATCTCTGCTTTGAACCTGGCCACCCATGATTTCTGAGTCCCTCCAGCTGATCAATGGTGTTTGAATTTGGACCCTCTGATTCCTGGCCTCAAGTTCAGGGTCTCTCAGGCGGGCCCTTCCTTGTTCTCTGTGCCTCTGACCACCTGGATGCTCAAGACCAGGCCCGCTGAGCTCTCTGCATCCCCTATCCCTTCTAAGAGACCTACCTTTGAATCCTCCTGTGCCAATCTGCAGCCTCCTGGGCTGATGCTCTCGCTCTCTATTTACAGACACTAATCATTTCTCGTGCAATTGAACAACTTAATAAGCTGCGAAAATTTGATAAGACAATTTAATTGCCGGCTTTTACGTATCTGCTCAATATAGCCCATTTTCTCGGGAAGGTGAGCTGGGAGTGCGAGCGGAGATGCTTAATTAAAGAAGTAAAACAATGGCGCTAGATTAGAGAGCTCGGGCGGGCGCCAGCGCTGAACCTACTTCTCTCTCTATTCTTCCCATTCCAGATGGGGGCCTTCCTGCAAGCTTCACACATCCCATTCTCTGGGGAGAGAAGGGTCCAGACACTTGCTGCGCATCGCTGCTCTGGGCTGGAGGGGTCTTGCCAGGCCAGGAGCAGTATGTTTGGGGTAAGGACACTTCTGCTGGTGTGGTTACAGTTGGAAGGTAGTTTAAAACAACCTTCCTGCTGATGGGAGAGGCAGGACTGAGCCTTCAGAAAGAACATTTACAATGCTTTGTGAGTTACTTTATCATGCCTGTTGCTTGTTTGGCTTTTGCTGTGTCTGTTTTTTTTTTTTTTTTTTTCAGTGACTCACATCATGGGTACTGATATCAACTTCAAGCCGAACACTGCAATTTGTTTAATGGAGTCTTCCTGATACCTCTGTGAGGAAGGGATGGGAGTCACTCTTTCCATTTCACAGAGGCAAGCCCAGAGTCTCAGAAAAGTTCAGCAACTTGCTTGTGGCTATAGACAGGCAAGCTAGATGGAGCCTTGGGATTCAAAGGGATTGTAGTTGACACCACCGGGAAAGACCTTCTTACTGGCTGCGCATGCTCATCAAGCAGCTCCATCTGTTTAACTCTGTGGACTCACTTCTCTCAGGAGCAGAGCACCAGGAAGGCTGGGAGTCCCACTGCCTGGGCAGGCCTAGGTGCATTCACAGTGCTTGGGAATACCTGGCAGCATCCTGTTTGGAGGTGAGGCACACTCTGTGTGCATTGTTCCCTTGCCTTGCTCTTGATGTGTTCCCTTCTCCCATTTCTTCTTCTTCTTCTTTTTTTTTTTTTCTCATTCAACCATTTTCTTCCCTCTTCTTAAATAAAGCTCTTGAACACAAGCTGTCATCTCAAGATCTAGTCTGAGCCTTCTGGGTATGTTTGACACTGACCTTCCCCTTCTAAACTCCCACATCTCTGGCCCTGGTCTCTTTTTTCCTATACATGTACATAATGAATTTTGATCACAATGTCCTCCTTTTATTTTCTTTTGTCTCCTCCTCCATATTTCTCTTGTATAACACCTTCTCATTTTACAACTACTTCTGGTTTGATGTCTTTTTTATTACTTATTTATTTACTTGAGAAAGACAGAAAGAGAGAGAGAGAATGGGTGCACCAGGGCTTCCAGCCTCTGAAAATGAATTCCAGATGCATGTGCCACCTTGTGCACCTAGCTTATGTGGGTCTTGGGGAATTGAACCTGGGTCCTTAGCCTTCATAGATAAATACCTTAACTGCTAAGCCATCACTCCAGCCCTTTTTTTTTTTTAAACATTCTTCTGTCATCCATGATGATATGTTTAATAGTGTTACAGTTACCTTCTTATTGCTGGCACCAAGCACCCGACCAAAAGCAGCTTGTGAGAGGAAAGGGTTTATTTTGGCTTACAGTCTTGAGGGAAAGCTCCATGATGGCAGTGGAAAGCATGGTATGAGCCAAGGCTGGGCATGACCTCGGCCATAGAAGGTAGAAACAGCAGCAGGAGAGTGTGCCAAACTCTAGCAAAGGGGAGTCAGTCATAACACCCCAAAGCCCACCCCCAACAACATGCCTCCTCCAACAAGGCTCCACTTCCTAAATTGCCATCAGCTGGGAATCAAGTATTTATAACACATGACTTTATGGGGATCACTTATTTCAAACCATCACAGATAGACTTAATAGTGGGCAGGTAACAATAGCTGTTGTAAGGCCATAAATGAAACTTCTGAGAAGACATTATTCTATAGCACTCCTCCCCATCCTCTAGCCCCTACATTCTTCCACAATACTTCGTGAGCCATGGTGAGTGTGATAAACATATCTTATTTGGTGTTGAGTACGCAATTGTCACTTCTTCCCAGCGCTTTAATGAGTCTCTGGTTTCCCCAGTAATTACCGTCATCTACAGAAAGAAGCTTCTATGACTGAAAGTGAGAGCAGCACTGATATATGCATATTTTGAGGGCAATTTGATGAGCACAACATATCCATTTAGCCAAACAACAGTAGTAACTTTCCTCTAGGGCCTATGACCCTCCCAACTATCAGCTTTTGCCTAGGTTTTCAGTACTCAGGATGGGTTCATTGCTGTGGAACAGGCCTCAAACCCAATCAAATAGCAGTTGTTTACTCCCATAACAGTCCAAGCTACTATTACACTGGTACATCTTGCTCTGGCTGTCTGGCTATGGCTTCCCGTGTTCACAGTCACTCCCTAACTATACTGGGTACATCATACCCAGTTTAGAATGCCTCCATGGAAAAGCATGAATCAGATAGATCTCCCTGGAATGAATTACTCAGCCTCTGTAGCCTACAGTTTCTTCATCTGTAAAATGGGCATAATAATTTTATTCATATTAAAGGACTGTTGTAAGAAGTAAATGATTTATATATGTAAAACAGCATAGAGTACATAGTCAGTGTTCTACCAGTAGTAGTCAAGTATTTGTTATCTTGTTCTGACCTTGGATCCTTGAAAAATGAGGTGATTACACAGTGAGTTCTTGCTGAGCAGAGCTTTGTTTTCAATGAACTCTTAAGCACTCATAAAAATAATACCTTTTATTATTATAGAGGTGGTTGCAAGATAGAGTATTTGTTTGTCACTGTTGGGAAGACCATTTTATGATTTTACTGGAATATGCCACATTAAAGAATCCATTGTCCCTCTCCCATTCACTTGTGAAACACGTTAGCTAGGCATTTCACGGGCAGTGTGGGGGAGATGGAGAACGAGGGACAGACAAGCACGGCACAGCAAGCGAGAGCAAACACACAGCTCCCCGGCATTCCCCAGGCACTGGCATTAAGGGCCTGATTAACTTAAAATATTTCCCAGCTTCTGAGGCACTTGATTAAAGTCAATTGGGGGGAAAGCAGATAAGCTCTTACAAGGGCTAATTTGAGGCTTAGAAAACTTGAATATGTCTAAATCTCAAATTGTCGGGTGTGGAGCGCTGGTGATTGCTGGGTCTGTGGGGAGAACATTTTAACATTCTGGTGGTGGATCAGGGCTGCTGGCTGCCCCAGCTCCTCGGTCCCCACCCTCCTCTTTGTGGTTGCCTTGGAGCCCCTGCATTCCCTCCCGTTCGCTCTTTTCTTCCCCTTGTGAGGGCTTAGATGATTTTGCCTTTTGAAGGCATGGAAATAGATGGCTTTGGATTCAGAACACAGCTTCTGTTGCCTTCTTCCTTCCCTAGATGCCTGGAAGAATCAAAGTGGGGGTTTAGAGATGCTGTCCCATGACATTCCTTGATGTGTTAATGGGTCGCTCTTGCTGCTCTGCCTTCCTTGCCATCAGGGACACGATGATGCAGGCATATCATTCTCTTCCCCATCCAGACCACCTGGCACCAAGCCAGGCTGGAGCTGTTGGGTTTCCTGTCACGAATGCTGGAATAACTTTTGATCTTTGACACGACATCTTGCAAAGATGCTGATAGCATATGAAACTCTCACTCACTGAGCTTAGCGCAGTGAGGACCCTGGCAGGGAGGCACATTTGCATAATGAATGACCTTACAATCTAGCAACATAAAGCACAGCTCACTTGCTAGTTCCTGACTTGGTGAGCAGAAGTCACACTGTGTGGGTGGACTCTGCTGGGCAGAGACCAGTGGGTTGGCTGGGTTGTGTCCTCTCCTGGGAGCTCTGGACAGAAATATGCTTCTAAGTTTGCTTAGGTACTGGTAGAATGCCCTTCCTTATTTGTGGAGGATGGCACTCTGTCACCTGGTTGGCTGACAATGGGGGACACTGTGTAATTTTAGGTCCTCTGCATTACTCTTGGTTCCCTGAGTCTTCACTGTGGCAGAAGAAGACCATAATGGCAGCCATAGACCAAAATCCTTCCTAGTGCTGGCTATATGTAACCATAGAATCTGTAGGAGGAAATCCCATACATGCAAGGTCCGGAGAGGCAGATGCTGTGTAAAATGGCACATAAGATCATGAGGCTTGTGGCCCACAGCTTTCTCAGAGCATGCCTTTTTCCAGCTCACTTCTGTTCTGGGAATGCCTCTCTCTTTCTCTTTCTCTGTGGAGGCAGGGCCTCACTCTAATCCAGGCTGCCCTGGAATTCACTATGAAGGCTCAGGCTGGACTCATACTCACATTGATCCTTTTACCTTGGCCTCCTGAGTACTGGGACTAAAGGTGTGCACCACCACACCCATCTTTTCTTTTCTCTTTCTTAATAGACTGTCTGCCTTTCTGTTATCTTACTCTATGCCTTTGTCATAATTCCCTATCCTGTGACACAAGAATCTGGAAACTTGAGCAAATGTGCCCCTGGGACTCAGACCTGTGCCTATAACAAAACCAGCAAAGGCACTTCAAATATTCCCTATGCATCAAATCTCTCTGATTTCCTCTTTTTCACCACATGGAGAAAACTCTGCTTTCAAATGCTCATTTGATTGTTAGGCCTGCCTGGATAGCTTCTGGATTTTTAGGTCAGTTGACGTGGGATGTTAATTACACTCTTTCAGAGCAGGCCTAGATGAGTGTCTGCTGGAGTAATGAGGCAAGGCAACGGGAATGTTGCTGGGAAGGGGGATCTGTCCATGGCTGGCAGTCTGAGGTGGATGGGGGAATGGCAGGCAGATACAGGTCCACTTTGAATAGCTTACCCCAACTCTGTAAGATCTTGAGGAAGGGAGGAAGGAAGCACGGTCTGTGGTGCATGGGAACAAAGCTCCTCATGCTCAGCAGGCCTCGGGCAGTCCTGATGACCCCTGCAAACAGGACAAGGTGGGACACTGCAGCCCAAGCTCCTTACCGACCATCATTCTTCCCTAGCTCACAAATAGCATGTGAGGGCTATCCACAGCATTCATGGAGAAAACTGTGGCCACTTTAAACATAAAACTTAACATTGAGACACGGTATTTCATATTCATGATGTGTATTTATTAATACCAGTAATTGGGGACTTCTAATTCCAGGTGGCACACCAATCTCACTTGAGACCTCCCAAGGCCCTCAAGGTCGTTGATTCTGAAGGAAGAAAAGGCAGCAAAGCCATGTGCTCTTGCTAGACACCAACACAGGCCCCCAGGGGCATGGGTGTCCATATGGGGCAGAATGGAGGTTGTTGGAGGCCAAAGTACATTCTATTCCTTACTCTGAGTGAATGGAGCAGCCAAAAGGGAAGAAAACAGGTTGGGCTCTGGCTGTCTCTCTCTCTCTCTCTCTCTCTCCTTTCTTCCCTCTTCCTTCTTGAGCTAGTACTTAAGGGTCTCATCTAACTGAATAAGTGGATAGATAGTCATTCCACTAAACAGCAGTTGTGCTTTTGAGACCCTCAGAGCACATGTCCCGTCCTCAGACTGGTATGTCTTCTGGGTGCTGTCTGGGCTTAATGGAGATAGAGGGTCTTGCCATCCTGGCATGTGTGGTTCTTGAACAACATGGAGTGCCACAGAAGAGCTAGATAGAGTCTCATAGAAGTGCATTTTGGGAACTGTAGTTTTCACCTAGCTCCTGTGATTCAGGAAAACAGTCAATCTAACTCTTCTCAGCTCTTCCATGCCCACACAGTGTATTTAGCATGCAATTAATCCTTGTGCAAACACATCAGTAAATATGAGTGTCTTGCGGTTCAATTATTATTTTTGCTCTAGTTAGAATTTAGAAGATTCTGAAAATAGAAGAATGGGGGAAATCTTACCTTTTGGATAATACATGCAATCAGGGACTAACAACTAAAATAACTTAGTATCAGTATAAAACTTGAGGAGCACATCAGTGAAATGGGGTGGGTAGTCCTGTATAAAGTAGAACTTGCTATATAACTAAAATGACTGCAGGATGAAAGCAATAAGAACAGTTTAGCAAGCATATTTAAAAAATGGCTATTTGGAAGGAAAACTAAGTTGTATAGAACCCAATCTACCAGATTCTCAAAATACTTAAAAACAATGTAGTCCTCCACATTCAGTAGATGCTATGTAATGAGAAAACAGACAAGCTAGACTATGTTATCACACATATAGCAGATCAAAGGTTAAAAATTTTTCCCACAGTTTTTGCACATCAGGTGGAATGGACTTATAGATCAAGACAAGAAAACTCTGTAGATGAAACATTGGGGAGAAAAACACCTGTTTACAAGGGCATTCATTGCAATATAACTTATAAGAACAAAACAGCATCAGGAAACCCTGAAATGCTTAAGGATTGGAGCGGCTGAATAAGTTATAGTGTACTTATGTGATGCAATGTTGGGTAGTGATTCTAGTTACTCCTTAGAGAATGTCAACTCCCAGGGGATGAAGTAAGAAGTTTCATTTTTAAACAATGAAAGCTAGCTATGCTGAAGGGACAATGACCCCCACCATATGCCTGTGTGTGCCCTGTACTCCCAAGCCATTAACAACAGACCTGTCTGTACCCTGCAGTTATATGAGATATTTATTTCCTTCTATATTTTCTTTTTCATCTTATGTTTCTGTTTTCCAACTCTCTACAATGAGATAAGTATAATTTTATAAAAATAAAGTATGCAAGTTAGTTTTAATAAACCAGTAGCTGTTAAGTTGGTGTATAAAAAAGCAAAAATCCACTTAGGGAATATGTAAATATAGGCACATTTTATTAGTAGAAACTACAATATGTAAAGATTCAATTTCCCTTTAATTAATTTATTCACAAATTCATACATGAAACCAATGAATTCCAATTAAAATACTAAGAGGATTTTACTTTTGAAATTTGACAAAAGGATTTGAAAATACCTGGGGACATAAATGTGCAAAAATAGGATGACTCTGTTAAAAAAATAGTCAGGGGAGGGTTGTTTTAGCAGACACTAAAATGTATCATGAAGCTACAACAATCAAAACATTTGGCTTAAGGAAACGAATGAACAGAAGGGAGCCCAAATACCTAAGGGAAATTCAATACGTGTTGAAAAGGAGCACATCAAATCACATCTCAAGGAAGGGAGGATCATTTATTTTATAAATAGGACAACTGGCCAATCATTTTATGGAAAAAGCCTAAGTCTATGTTCCTATTTCTTTTTAAAAATAATTATTTATTTGAGAGGGATGGAGAGACAGAAAGAAAGTATGTATGTGTGTGTGTGTGTGTGTGTGTGTGAGAGAGAGAGAGAGAGAGAGAGAGAGAGAGAGAGAGAGAGAGAGAGAGAGAGAGGTTATGAGTGTGCCAGAGCCTCTTGTAGCTGCAAATGAATTCCAGATGCATGTGTCTCCATGTGCACCTGGCTTTATGGGGGTGCTGGGAAATCAAACTCAGAGTCAGACATCCCTGAGTGTTTGTCCTTGCCTTTCACCTTGTTTGAGGCAAGGTCTTTTTGTTGTTCATTGTTTTGAATGCCACTCTGGTTAGCCTGTGAGCTTCTGGGATTCCCTTGTCTTCATCTCCCATCCTGCCCTATGAGGGCAGGATTATGAATGAGCTCTACTGTGGCCAACTTTAGGTGGGTGCTGGGGGTCTGAACTAAGGTCTTAATGCCTGTGAGCCACCTACCTGGCTTTAGGTTCCCATTTTATTTTTCTGCTTAATAGCCAGATGGATCCAAGGGTTACATTTTAAACAGTGAAGTCTATGACACCACTCCTTGGCTTGAAGTCTTGTAGTGGCTGCTCTTGTCTTAGGAAGGTGTGACCAGTGTGTGTTGTAAAGTAGGACTTGTTCTCTCCTCTGAGGCTGTCTGGCTTCTCCTCTGTGCCTGGGAGTTATCAGATCCCTCCCTTCACCCGCTCCTCCCCTTCCTGGCACACTCTTCCCATGGAGGCCTCCTCAGTTACTCATATGTTCCCTCCTGAGAGATCCCTCCATCACCTCCATCCTCATCACATTGTGCTGTTTATGTTCTCCATTACTCTTCTTTCTCTAAAATCATTTATTCCTTGTTTACATTTTGTGATGGATGCATTGCCCCATAGCAGGGCTCAAAATCTTGGAATACAGTCATGTCAGTCACCATAGTGACCCCTTAGTTCCCATAAATAGGATCCAAATATGGCAAGGGGAGGAAGAGTCAGGACAATCCTGAAGCTCATGGGTCAGCTAGTCTGTCCTCTGTGGCAAAGAAAAAGAGGAGAGATCCTGTCTCAAACAAGGTGGAAGGAGAGGACTAACACCCTCATGTTGTCCCCTGGCCTCCACATGCATGTAGTGATACGTGGGCATGGACACACACACACACACACACACACACACACACACACACACACGTACACAGTGTAGGGATGAGCAGTCAGAGAAGGAGCTGAGATAACAATCCTACCCTAGAATCACACAAACTGAAGGAAGAGTGATTTGGAGAAAGAGTAGAAAAAAGTGGACAGAGTGAAATCAAGCAGGTAATAAAAGAACTCCTACATTAAATATCTCCCACTTCTCTCTCTCTCTCTCTCACACACACACACCCTTTCTTCTGAACAACACTGCAAGGTAAATTGCCAATCAACATATGAAAAGAACATCACTACTAGTCATAATAAAAGAGATACGAATCAAAATACCAAGATTTCATTTTTCACTTCTTAGATCTGATAATATTTAAAAAAATTTCCTATTTCCCAGTGTTGAAGAGGGCTTGGGAAATAGAGATACACACGTATACACATATACATTTAATAGAAGAGAGGCCACATGCACACGCGTGTGTGTGTGTGTGTGTTGGGGGTATTGCTAGTGCAATTGCTCTTTGGATGGCAGTTGCATGGTTTTAAATACACATAGTGTCTGAGCCAGCAATTTCTGGTCTAAGAGCATATTCTGGGGTGAACATATTCTGGGGTGATTCATCATGCTCTTAAGTGCATGTATGAGTTCCTCATGGCAAGTCTGTGGAAATGGAACAAAAAAATCTAAACGAGACCACAAATGACCATTGAAAGGAGTCTGGCTGAAAAATTTGTGGTTTATCCATTGATGGAACACTCTTTCCTCATTAAGAAGAATGGGGTAGACCTATATTTACTTTTGTAACCCTGCCTAAGGTATACTATTACAGGAGGAGTAAAAAGCATTATGTAGAACAATGGAAAAGAAGCACATATTCTTATGCAGAAAACATTTTCTGGAAGGATCTGTAAGTAACTGTTATATCAACAGAGGTTGCTTTTGGGGGAGAGGACATTGGGATCTGGAAGTCTGGGAATGAGACTTCTGTTTTTCATTTTATGTCATCTATGGTGTTTGAATTTTTAAATATGTTAAAATGGGAAGCAAGTTAGTGATCATTATTCCAGACATAATGAACAATAATAACTCGTAATAATGAACAATAAAGATTATTAATAACCTATTGCATTTGCAGGACAATATACCATTTACTAGGCTAATGTCTTTAGATATCATCTCATTTAATTCTCAGCGGGGACAGGCATAATTATCCCCTAGTTACTGATCAGACATGGAGGCCTGTGCTGGGGGAGCTCAGGGATTAGGTCTGTTTTTCTGATTCTCTGCCAGGGCCTTGCCTCCACTCACATCTGCAGCTAGAGCCGAAGGGCATCAGTAGCAGAGCTGACTCCCTCTCCCGACATCTGCCAATAAAGGCAAAGGTTACGGATTGCTAATCTACATTGGCTACCCCGTCTTCTGCAGTGTGACCTTGGGCAAGTCGCATCCACGCTGGGGAGGATCTCAAATGCTCTTCTGACTCCAAATACCTTTGATTTATGCCACATGTCTTGCTGAGGTAATTGAATTTTCAGGATGGTATGTCATAACTCATTCCTAAAAGTTTGAAACACAAGTTCATGGACAATGGTTAAAGAATTGGGGTCTTGAGAAACTCTGTAAATCACTTGTTTTACAAAGCGTGCTTGTTGTACCCTTGAAATGACTGTTTGGGAAAGATGCATGGATACCAGCCTGGCTTGCTGGCTTTCCAGCTCAGTCTATGTATCCTCCTGTAGGAGGTTTCTCACTCATTTTTCTCTAAAGAGCCACATGGCTCTACCCTGGGCTCCACCTCCAGTTCTAGTATGGCTTCCACCCCATCACATTATGTTTACTGTTTCAGGGCCCCATGTTAGGCATGCATATACAGAAGCGAGTGATACAGGAACCGTGCATAAAGAGGATTCATCTCTTTGGGGAGACAGGTGGGTGGGCCCTTGATGAGTCAATGTGCCGACTGTGCACAAATATGCACCCAGGGCACCCTGGTAGCCTGGACTAAGTTACTCTGCATGGACAAGGTGGGGGTCAACGTTCTCATGGTTGGAATGTTTTTCAAGGTTGGATTTATTTTTTGGTAGTAGATTTTCATTGTGAGTATTACAAGCCCAAAGGCTTGAAACAGCATGGGTATTTGGGGAAACTACACAATGGTTGACAGGTTTAGGTGGATAGTTCCTGAAAGTAGAGGTATATTATCTGAGCTAGCTCCATAGACATGTTCTCCTCAGGTGTTATTATGAAAAACAGAATCCGGAGGGTGTTGCTCCACTGACCGCTTGGAAGCACCATCCTCAGGTGCAGGCACCTACTCAGATGATCTGAGTCACCAGAAGATGCACCGGCTGGGAGACAGCCAGGCTGATGGGGACAGCAAGCATGGGGGATGTTGACGGTGACATGGGAGCTGTGGCGCTGGCCAGGTGCACAGAGTGCGCCCTTGAGAGCTGTGGCTTGCAGACTTGATAGTGCATACTTACCGCTCTGGCGTCTTATTGAAGCAGATGGTCTGCATTTCTAATGGGCTCCCCAGGTACTGTGGGTACCGCCTGTCCTCAGATCACACTTTTTGTGAAGAAGCTCTGTAGCAGGGATTGACAAACTATGGCCCTAAACTTGCCACATGCTTTTGTAAATTTTTATATATCGTCTATGGGCTGCTTTCATACTATCATGACGGAATTGAGTAATTGTGACAAATGCCATACTTCTTGTAAAGCATGAGATATTTGCTATCTGTTGCTTGACAGAGAAAAATTTGACTTCTGTTCTAAATACAGGTATTTTTTAAAGTGCCTTATGTAGGCCTGGCTTGAAATTCCTGATAATTTCACCTGCACCTCATGACTTCCAGGCATCCATGGTGGACTAGAGTAATGGTTCTGGAACTTAGCTGTATGTTAAACTCACCAAGGAAATTTAATACATTCCAGTGTCCAAGCTGCACTCAGTTCAATTACAATTCCATTGAATTGTAACCTCTGGAGGTGGGCTCTGGGCATAGATACTTCTTATGATCTCCAGAGGATTATGACAGGCAGCCAACATTAGCATGCAACCTTGTATGATTCTGGTTCCTGGGATAACTACAATTTAGCAATGTGCCTCTAGGAGGCAGTAAGCACTAATCAGGGCAAACACGTGACAGTGATTTCCTTAGGTGTGAATAGTAGTGCAGCTAAACTGGTTTTAGTCATCTACTAATTTAAAATTTGCCACTTGCCCCACTTGGCAAAAGCAACCCCTTGACACTTTGGGGCTCAGAACTTGACACATTATCTTCTTTAGACTGATAATGGCTAACTCTTTTATAGAACTTGCTTCTTTCCTGGCTTTCTCTTTGCTAGTCTTGGCTACTTTCCTCTGAATTTTGCCTCTGGACTATCCCAGAAATTCTATTCCATATGTGGTAGATGCTGTGTTGTAAACGAAAAAGTGTAAGTATTTAACTAGTATCCTTGTGGCTCTCAACTGCATAGAAAGGACTTGTATCTATGTTGCTGTTTGTATCCTTGCAGAACCCTGTGTGTGGAATTCATTGCCATTGTACAGGTATGGGAACAGAGGTCTAGATTAGTGTGGCATTTTCTAGAACTAGTGGAATGGTGAAGCGGGACTTTTACCCAAACTTTTCCTCAAGATGCCAGCGGTGCCACTGGTTAACTTCCGCCCAATTTTAGGAAAAGCTTGTATTTGCCAAAATACAAAGCTCCTCTGACTGGTTCCCACCGCTCACTGCAGCCAGCCTCACTTCCTGTGTCTCTCTTCCAGATCCTTTCAAATGAATAAAAGATTTTACAGCTTCTTTACAAATACTCTGCAGGTTTCAATCCTGCCTTTCTACAGCTTCAAACAAAGTCCCCAAAGGTGCCTGGTTTCCTCCTTTTTTTCCTTTTCTGTTCAATACATTTGAGCCATTTTAAACCTAACACATCAGAACTGTTACCAAACCCTGGTGCCCAGTAATTGACTCACAGACATGAGTCTGAGCATTGCTGCTCATGGTGCTATCACTTGAGACCACTGTAGGTCACCGGGAAGACAAATAACCTCCAACTTGAATTCAATTTCGTTTCCTCAGCCCCAGTGAAACTTTTTCACTTGTCAGCCTCATGCTTGTTGGGAACAAAGAACCAACCTCCTTGCCTCTGACCTGGGTGGGCTGCGGTGTTTGGAAAGTGCTGAGAGATAGATGCTGGGTCACTTTGGACTGGCCCTTTGCCCTGGGACATGGCCGTTGATTGGATTCCAGCAATCCAATTGGTTTTCTGTCTTAAAGTCCTTACCTTTCACTTTAGGGAATGAAGTGTCCAAACCATACAGGCGAAAGGAGACAAGATGTCTAAATGCTTGTAGGTGAATTTGTGCTTCACCCTGTACCCCATACTATTGGGAAATCAATTTCTGATGTGCTCCGAATAGGGAAAATGCTAAACAAAGCAATCCATGATTAAACCTCCAATAGGAAATGTCAGTTTTAGAATGGACAATAAATATAAGTGAAGAATATTCGATGTTTATCAACCTTCACAGATTCACTGCACCCTAGTGGGCTGGTCAAAGAAGAGGATAGAGATTCTGTTAATGTATGTAGGATTTCTTCTGAAAGATAATTTTATGTCATTTTAATCTTGTACATAAAGGCGGTTCATTAAGTGTACAGTGAACTTGATCTTATATTTGTATGTGTTGTAGTCTTTAGAGATTAATCTAGACCAAATCATAAAGAAATAAAATATTTGTTAGCTGTGAATTGGGGAATATGGATAATTACAGGGCTCCAGTGGGTTGTGTTGAAGCTCAGATCAGTCATTGGTGGCATTAGTCAGGGGACTGGAACAAACCAGACGGCAAACCTGACATGGTTTAAGTAAAAAATGGGACTTATTGGGAGGCTATTAGGACTACTCATTGAATTTACAGGACAAGGTGAAAAATCAGGCCATGATAAGCCAGAAACCAGGGCAAGTCCATAGAGTTCAGGAGTGGGAAACAGGTCCTTAGATACCCTAGGGACTTTCCATCTCTTGTTAACAATCTTCATTCACGTTCTCACCTTGTGAACTTCCTCTATATCTGCACAGCTACCTGCAGCTTCAGGACTCACATGTCAAAGCTTCACCAGTGAGAGGAAAAGACCTTCACAGCAGTGTCACTTAGCTTTCTGAGGAAAGAACTCTGAATAGTCATACTTGGGTCACATGTCTAAACCAATCACTATGGCTATGGAGTACTTCTTTCCTGAGCACAGAGCAGAGCTATAGGGAGGGCAGAGATTCTTAGAGAATTATGGGTGTAGGCTTGGTTTTGCCCAGTTGTTGAGAGGCAGTGTAAGCAGTTACCTTACCATTACCCAGCCAGACACAGTTCATGGAAAGGGTTTAGTTTTGCTTATAGTATTGAAGGGAAGTTTCATCATGGTGGGAAGAGCATGACAGGCCTAAACAAGAAGGCTGGGTCACATCTATACATCAGCAAGAAGGAAGTAGTCTCTCTACTGGGCTTGGAGATGAACTGTATCACCCAAAGCCTGCCCCCTTCCCCCTCCTTCCAGCAACATACTTCCTCCAGCAAGGTTCTATCTCCCAAAGGCCCCATAACCTTCATAAATTGCCACCAGCTGGTGACCAAGTATTCAAAACACATGACCTATGAGGGACATTTCATTCACACTCTCACAGGCAGCCAATCCAACTTGTGTCTCTACATTTAGGTTTTAGGAAGAAAATACAGAAAAATATAGAGATCATTTGTTGGAGACAGATATGAGACAGGCCTTTAGATACATTGTCCTACTGATTTGAGGCCACTGACATAGGCTCAAGTGTCGATAACCTCATTTTACTTATGAGAAACAAGGTTCCGGAAAGTTTCGATGACTTGCTCAGGTCATACCACATGGTGAGTCTGACCCCAAAGCCAGTGCTTATAACTGCTAGGCTATGCTGCAGCTATAGTACCATCATATCATACCTGACATTATACCCTTCCCAAAATACATTTATCCGTGACCATTCCTTGATTAAACTATCAGTGGTCTCCCGATTTTGTAAAATGAGTGAAGTTAAATTTTCTTGTTCTAGCTGACAGAACATTCCCACCACCTCTTCCTGACTATTCCTCCCTCCTCAATAAGAACTCTCAATCTCTACTATTCTGTTTGAAGTATTGTTAATAATTCTGTTACATTAACTAGTGAATATTTACATATCTGTTTCCTCTTTTAGGCATCAAAGGTGAAAATACTGCCCTATCTTTTAGTATGACTCCCCCCACCAAGACCTTTGTTTTACCTGATAAGACCAATATTCAGTTAAGAGACAGTGGTTGAACTGCATGGACAACTCTCTAATCTATAACTTCTCACTTTTCTGTTTGTGCTTCTATAACAAAATACCAACCTTTGGGCAGTCCATAAAGAGCATGCATTTATTTCTCACTATACTGGAGGTTGGAAAGTTTAAGATCAAGGCACTGACTGATTCAGTGTTTTGGTGAGGACCTGGTCTCTTCTTGTAAAATGGGACCTTGTTCCTGCATTGGTTGGCTGGGACAAATATTGTGTTCTTATGTGATAGATGGGGTAAAAGGGAAAACTCAGTCCTTTAAAGTCCTTTCATATGGAAGTAATCCATTTATGACTGTAGAGACCTCATGGCCGAATATAACCTGAAGACTTTAATCTTTTAATTCTTTTAAAGAATATATTTAATTTAATTTGTTTATTTGAGCGGGCAAAAAGAGGGAGGGGAGGAAGAGAGAGAGAGAGAGAGAGAGAGAGAGAGAGAGAGAGAGAGAGAGAGAGAGAGAATGGGCGTGCCAGGGCATCTTGCCACTGCAAATGAACTCTGGATGCATGTACCACCTTGTGCATCTGGTTTTACATGGGTACTGGGGAATTAAACTTGGATTCTTAGGGTTTCTGGAAAGAAACCTTAACCACTGAGCAATATCTCCAGCCCTATCTTAACTCTTGTTACATTGGGGATCAAATTTCAAAATGAATGTTCAATAAACAGCCAAACCATAACATTCCATTCTTGCCATCAAAATACAAAATACATATATTCAATCTCAGTAGCCACCAAATCTTAATTTGCTCCAGTATGATTAATATATCTAAAGTTTAGAGTCTTCTCTGCCATTTAAATAAGAGTAAGACTCAAGGTATGCAGGAAATACCCTCTACAGCTGTAAGCTAAATTAAACAACCATGTGTTCCCCAAATGCAATGATGGATCATGTATAAATAGACATCCTTACTTGAAAAACGGAGAAAAATTGACTACAAAAGGGGCAACTAGTTCAAAATATGTCCAAAATTTGAGCCAGGCATGGTGGTGCACGCCTTTAATCTTAGCACTTGGGAGGCAGAGGTAGGAGGATCACTGAGAGTTCGAGGCCACCCTGAGACTACATAGTGAATTCCAGGTCAACCTGAGCCAGAGTGAGACCCCACCTCAAAAAAACAAAACAAAACAAAAAGTCCAAAATCCAAGAGAAAAAACAACATTGAGTCTTAAGAACTGAGAATAATGTCATTTGGCTCCATGTCTTACCTTTAGGACACACCAGGTCAAGAACTGGGCTCCAAAGGCCCTGGGAGACCTTATATTTTTATGGCTTTGGTGGATATAGCCCAAACCATACTTTTTGATACTGTGACAAATACTTTTAAGAAACAACTTGAAGGGTGGATGAATTTACTTTGGCTCACATTCTCAGAGATTTTGGTCCATGGTTGACAAGCTCCATTGCTTCTGGGATGTAGTGAAGCAGAACATAATGACAAAAGGATGTAGTAAAGAAAATATGACTACCTCATGGATCCAGGAAGAGGAGACAGAGAATTACTATGCATATGGCCTTCCACTTCCCTCTTTTAAAAAAAAATTTTTGTTTATTTATTTGAGAATGACAGACTGAGAGAGAAAGAGGCACATAGAGAGAGAGAGAGGGAGAGAATGGGTGCGCCAGGGCCACCAGCCACTGCAAAGGAACTCCAGATGCATGCGCCCCCTTGTGCATCTGGCTAACGTGGGTCCTGGGGAATCGAGCCTTGAACCGGGGTCCTTAGGCTTCTCGGGCAAGTGCTTAACCGCTAAGCCATCTCTCCAGCCCCTCTTTTTTTTTTTTAAATTATTTTTTCTATTCTGCAAGTACAGGCAGTTTGGTACCATTATTAGGCTCATCCGTGACCTACCCCCTCCCGATTGGCCCCTCCTTGTTGAGGTATATGGGTCGTGCATTGTGGAGTTAGCCCACAATTATTGGTACGATAAATGTCTGCATATCATGACCCAGTATGTGGCTCTGACATTCTTTCTGCCTCCTCTTCCGCAAAATATCCCTGAGCCATGTTGGGTTAGTTTTTGGTCTGTTTCAGTGATGAGGTGTTGGGGGCCCACTTCCCTCTTCTATTTCACATAGATTCACGGCGTTTTGAATGGTGGTGCTCATATTTATGGTGGATGTAGCCCCTTAGTTGCTATTCTACATGTTAATCATCTTTGGAAATGCCCTCACAGTCACACTCAAAGGGTATTTCTGAATCCAGTAGAGCTGACAATCAAAGTGGACCATCACATAGCCCCATCCTATAGCTCTGAAATGTTAGAGTCAGGCGTCTTCAGTTGTCCTTGGCTGACTCTGCCTGCAGGTGAGTGTCTATTGTTATGTATCAGGGCAACATCTACCTTTGAGGCTTGACTAGGAAAACTTCCCCACGGACTTTTTCTAGAGTGGCCTTGCTCCTGTAGTAGTCCTCTGGCTGGGTCCTTCTCTGGGGGGAAATCCTTTGAAATCTAAATAGAAGTAGCCATGCCTCTGAAGCTCATACTCTCAGATCACTTTCAGGGCTGGCACTATATGTGCCTTCTAAAGATCTGAGGCAGATCTGTGTCTACTTGAGCCACATCTGGAGGGGGGCAGTGCTGGGGAGCACTACACATAGTCCAGGGAGTAGATAATTGAGGTATCATTGGAAAGTGAACCCCAAGTTCCCTCCATTGAAACTATTCTTCCTGCAAAGCTCTGGTCCTCTGAGCTCAAGAGGAGAGTAGCGGCCTTGAAGATCTCTGTTGCATCTTGGAGAACATTTTCCTATGTGTTGATCAAGAGCACCTGGCTTCTTCAACTTTCCATATCAATCTCCTTATGAAGGTTACTTGGTCACACGCCCTTGATCTTTTCTTCCAGTATTGTGTGGCTATGTCCTCTGTATCAAAACATTCCCTGGTGGAGAGGGGACAGAAGCTCAAGAAACTTAAGAGGCTTAGAAAGGTCATGAGACTTGTAAGACTCATGGTGCCCCTCTCCAAGGTTATATAGACAAGACACTCTTCATGGGCAGCTGCTTGCAGGTCATGCAGGGAGCCCCAGAGACGCAGCCTTCAAGCTTTGTCATCCATGCTGGGGTGGCTTCCTGTGATGCAGTTGCCTTTGAGTCATCCATGCTTCTGTAAGCATCCCTTCATCCACACTTCTATAACTAAACCAAATAAATTCATGAGTTCACCAAGGTATACTTGATTGGTTGAAATCATTGTTTATTTTGGTCTGTCCTTGTTGCTGCATCTCGGGCAAATAGATTTTTGCTCATGTCTCCTAGGAAAAGTTATGTAACACTCGGACATACTCTTTGTTTTATACAACATGGCCAGGCTGAGAGTTTTCCAAATACTTAAATTCTACTTCCATTTTAATTATGAATCCCATCTTTATTTCCTTTTGTCTTCTGGCATTTTACCTATAAGCCACAGGATCAGCCATGTAGCACCCTCAGAACTTGGCTTAGATATTTCTTCCAGCAAGTGGCTTAGATCAGTTACTCATCTTGGCTTCCACAAAGCCCTAGCATGTGTCTATAGTCAGCCAAGTTCTTTTCTAGTTTGTAACAAGGATGGCCTCTCAAAGTCCCAGTATAGATTCTTCTTATCCACTTGAGACCTCTTCAGAATTGTCCTTATTGTCCATATTTTTACCAACATTCTGATGTCATCATGACTAGCTAAGTGACTTATAAGAAGACTTGGGCTCCATTTACAGTTCTACTTTTTCTGAACCCTAAACAAAATCACCCCAAATACTCTGTTAGTGGCAATGGAGGCTTTTTCTTGACTTTCTGTACACAGTCTTATAGCTTTGGACCGTGAGCCAGTTCCAAAGCCACTTCCACATTTCCAGGTATTTGTAATTATTGCCTTAGCTTGTTTTTATTATTATAAGAAAATACGTGAGACTGGGTAAGTTATAAAGAGAAGATACGTATTTCTCACACTTCCTGAGCTGTGAGGTACAAGCCCAAGGAGGCAGATTTGATATCTTGTGAAGGCTTAATCCCTATTTCCAAGATGGCACCTTTTTGCTGCATGTTCAAGTGGAGGGGATGAACATGTGTTTCCATCCCTAACTTTATCTTCCGTGTTTTGTTCTACCCTGCCTTTCCCTATTCTTTCTTTCTTATTAACCCTTTCCATCAACTGGATACTGAAAATGTGTTCATTTTTAGAGAGTCTCTATTTGTCTTAGGAGCAGGGTTCCTCATTCCAGCGTGTTATAGAGGCTGCTTCTAATAGTGAAGTCTAAGTTTAAATGAGTGGGTGGGGAAAATCAAGCATCTCCAAGTTCTCATAGCAGACTATGGACATATCCCCCTGCCCCCCGAATGCACCAGATCTCACCAAAGTGCTTGTGACAAAGTCCTAGAAAATGACTTCTTGTGGAGGTGCTACTCCTCGTCAATCTCTCACAGACTGCAGGCTTACTTGCTCCCTATAAGGAAACTGTTGTGAGCAAGGTCTGGGTCCTATGTGTGTCTGCTGAAAACAAAGGGCTACCCAACCTTTGGTACACAGGATTAGACTCATCCATGAGCCAATTCAAGAGACGTACAAGGAAGGACTTCCTGGGAGGCCTGGTGGTGACAGAGCATCAGAGGTCAATCGGGGTGGGGGTGGGAAGATGGGTCTCAGTTGAGGTTGGAGCAGCACATCTGGAAGTAGATTCCATGGGTTGCTGGTGGCTGGTGGCTGGCTGGACTTACATGAGGCAGCCCAGAAAGAACATTGTGCTGGAAGTATATCTGGGTATCCTTCTCAGTTCTGTCATCAACTCAACACGAGGCCGCAGGCAGGATCCAGGTTCAATCTATTCTAATGCTTGGTGACCATCTGGACCTAACCCCAAATCCAGTTTATGATGCTTAATTCTACAGGTTAACTTGATTTGTCATGAGGTCCCCAGATTCTTGCTTGAACAGTATTCTGGATGTGTCAGTGAGGATGTTCTTAGTAGTAAAATTTGAATGAGCAGACAGTAAGGCAGATTGAAGGCTCCAGTGTGGGTGGCCTTCTCCAATTCAATGAAAGGTTGAATGGAACAAGAAATCCAGAGTAAAGGAGAATTTGCTCTCCATGACTATCTTTGAGCTGGGATATTATTCTTCTCATTACTTTGAACTTGGACTTCCAATTGTACAATTGGCTTTCTGTCTTGTCAGCTTCACATCTTAGGCTTCTCAGCTTCTAAATGTATTCTCATCTCTGTGTATATATTCACATATCAGTTATATATTGTGTTGATTCTGTTTCTTTGTAGAATATCAATTTACAGTACACCCAGCACATTGGGAATTTTATAGTTTATTTATGATTAATTTAATACTAATATCTCTTAAATGAAGTGCTTATTAGAAATATGCAAGAGGAGAGGTTCAGTACATATTTTTGAATGAATGAATGAGTGAATGAATAAGTGAAGAAAGTAGTCACTAGAAACAATTCCTTCACAATAAATATGATGGTTTGTCAAAAAGTTATGGGCTTTGGACTCATGTAGGTGATGGATCATACCACAATCCTGTCATGAACTGAGGAATCAGTTTATGAAATGCAGACAGTATTTCCTTCTTTCAAGAAGCCAGCATATAGGTGCAGTAACTGATGGAGGAGGCTTGAAGAAGCAAGCAGATCATTGTCTTTGGATGCACTCCTAACTCGCCTTGGAAGACTGTATGCTGTAAAGAGCTGGAATAGTGGCTTCTCCTCTGCTCATGGTTTATAAAATGCATAATATGGTGACATTTATTGTTGTTGCTTTAGGTTTGTGGAACTTGCAGCAGAGGGACAGTGTATATATTTCTTTCCTACTGTGGTTCATAAGGAGACAGAGGGAAAGAGACCTATGTGTTTAATGAATGCAGGAAAAATACATATTTCATGGAATCTTATCTAAGTTTTTCTATTCAAAAGAAGCCATTATATTGGATAAGACCTTGGTGGAATCACTTGGCTATTCTAGGTTTCATTTTCCATCTTTATTACATGACATAAATGACTTCTCTTCCTCATGGCAGCTATAGAAATACAGTGTCCATATCTCCTGTGAGGAATGATATGCGGCTCCAGCTGAGAGATGAGCTGTCTCCCCTCTGGTGTGCTCTTAGAAGCACAGCTGTTTCACTAAAGCTAAACCATCTTAGAGGTGTAAGCAAGTCTTAAAGGCCTAGCTAGTTTGGATGCTGATGGGTTGAGTGCTTCCTAGGATACAGGATGCAATGCTTTGAAAGTCTGTGGCTCCCCAGAATTCATAGGTTGAAATTCTAATGCTCAAGGTCATGGCATCAGGAGGTGAGAGCTTTTGGAAATGATTACATCTCCAAGGCAGAGCTCTTCTGTGATTAGTGGCCCTTTCAAAGAGGCCTGAGGGAGCTTGTTTAATTCTCTCATAGGAAGTTATGTCCCACGAAACACTGGATTTTCTGGAAACTTCATCTTGGATTTCCCAGCCACCAGAAAGAACAGTGAGAAATAAATCAGATGTTTGTAAGCCAATCAGCCCTTAGTATTTTCTATAGCAGTCTAGATGGATTAAGCACAGGGAAAGAACACCACATCTCTAAGTGTCTAGGAGCCAGGTACCAATGTGTCTGTAAGAAATTAGCATCCTACAGAGGAATAGAGTCCAGGCTTCTTCCTCTGTTCTGAAGCTGTTGGGAGCTCTGCTCCTTTCTTTCCAGCTGCGCTGTCTTCCTCCCGGGTGTTCCTACCTCCTGCCAAGGCAGCTCTATGAGCCCCTTTGCCTCTCACTGGCCTACCCAGTGGCTCCCTGTCCTTCTCAAGTCACTGGACAGATTTCAAGGTCTAAAACCAACAGACAAGGCTCTGCAGGACCCATGCTGGCTTTCCATTTGGCCCATCTTCATTGCATTTCATGGAATCTAGCTGTCCTGATATTCTTCATATCCTTCTTTGTGCCAGAATGTCTTTCCCTGCTTTACCTCCCTGGAGGCTGCTGAAGTCCTACTTATCCAACCCAGCCAAGCTCAAATGTTTCTTGAACACACCTGGGTATACATTATAGCTTACTTCTCTGCTTCTGCAGGCTCTCCATGCACCACTGTTGTCCTTGTCACTCTGCATTATGATTTTGTTTAATTTCCCAGCTCTGATGAGATCCATCTCTGTGAAAGCAGTGACTACATCAGACTCTTTTCTGACTTTCCAAGGTGAGTGCAGTGGCTAGTCCATGGCAGACACTTAAGGTGGGCTTGTGGAAGGTAATAGAACAGCCTTGAGCTTTTTACGTTTGTGTCTTCCTTCTTTTCACACAAGACCTACACATCTAGACAGCAATACCTCTGCCTCTAAAATGACTGAATTCTGATTATCCTTATACCTTTATTGCTTTTGGACTCTCCCACATCCCCTGATGTCAGCCTGGACATGTTATCACGTGTGATAAGTAGCTCTACTATGTGGAAATGGAGGCTATTCATTCTTCTAGCCCCAGAGCTGACTTCCGTGTCTTCTTTCTCATGGATATGCTGTCAGAGAATACTTTTATCATCCTGTCATGCTTAGGAAGCCAGGCTCCTTGATTCTGGTCACTTCTAAGTCAAAAGTGATATAGTCTCCAGATCCCTGTGCTCAGAGTCAATCCCTGGCAGAGCCTTCTGCTCTGGGAAATGTGACATGTGCTTTTGCAGCACATCTCACACACCTGCGCAGTGACGAAAGGCAATTTAACACTTGTCCAGGCCTCCCTGGAGGTTCTGCAAGTGGGTTAGTAGGATGTCGAGTACAGTGTGAGAAGAGTTGGGACCCACCAATGTTACAGGGTATGAACCCCTCCGCAACAGCCTCAGCCCCCTACTTGGTTCCTATTTGGGGGGCGGGGGGGGGAGGTCGGGGTCAACCCCTGCTGATCTGCATTCTGAAGTGAGTTCTTCTGGAAATAACACTTTCCCCTGTGGTTCTCCACGGGCTCTGCTAGGTAGAAGAGTGCTGAAGGGCATGGTGGTGGGTCACTGCTTACCAGATCTGTCCGTGGTGTTAAAACCCAAGATGCGATGTCCCTGTGGCTCTCTGTATCTGCTCATCTATGAAGTGATATTGCCCAGGATCCTGTAACACTTGAAAATCTGTTCACTGAGAGAGACAGCCCAAAATATGCAATGAACTATGTTGGGTTTACCCCGTGGTTCCTCTAATGATGTCTGTCCTGTCAAGTAAAATAGCACACAACCTGGATATGATGCTAACACCTTTTCCCTTCCCTTTTGGGGACTGGAAGACTCCCTGAGCCAAATTAGATTGAATTTATCAGTATCTTAATACTGGGGTGAAGGCTAGAAATGTAGGACAGTGTGTACTCAGCCAACCTGTGCAAATTCAATGACAGAGAGAAAGGGATGGAGAGAGAGAGAGTGAGAGAGAGAGCGAGAGCGAGAGCGAGAGAGAGCGAGAGCAATTTACATAGATTACACCTTCCATGCTCGATGAGCACATTTCCAGGCATGAGAGAGATAGTGATAATGATGGTCTGTCATGACCCTTCGCACCTGTGAGCCTTTTACATGTTGAGCCCTTTGCTGTGATTCTGCCATATAAGATGTACTTTTTATGCAGTCCTCTTTCTGGTATACTTCTCATGGCTGAATCCATCACACATGGTAACATCTTTTACTGAACAGGACTGTATGTACTGAGTGAGGCAAGCTGTTGTTTATGGGCTATTTAAAGAATTGTCAGGGGGCAATACTAACATTTTTCCCCTCCGTTCATATGTTGAACTTTAGGCTTCAAACTCTTCAAACTCTTGGTCAGATGTAATTCCACTGAAATGGTTAGCATTAATGATAAGAACAGCATAAACAGTAATGATAGCTCCTATCCACTGTGTATACATTCTGCTAGCTGCTGCCATGATAGGGGCCATTGAGGATCTGCCTTCATCTCATCTTCATGACAGTTTCACATATTTGATATTAGCCTGCTTTGATGCACTCTTGTTAACTGAGGAATAACTTCATAGACACTTCTTTGGGTAACTCTTCAGCTGTGCACACTCACTCGTGTGACCACCGCCCTAGTCAAGCAAGAGGATGTGCCCATCTCTCCAGCAAGTCCTCATCAAATCACGCATGTCCTGCCTTGGTGGCCCTCATGACCCAGGACTGGAGAGGTGGATCAGTACAGTAGATACTTTCTAGTGTCTGGCTTCTTCTTCCCCTCCACACAACCTTTTTGACATTTATGCACTTTGTTGTTCTTGTGTGGCTGTGTTTACTTAGTTTTCCAGTGCTGGGACTCAAACACAGGGTGTTGCAGGCACTAGTAAGACCCCCCCCCCAGCCCCGACTGAGTTACAACTCCAACCCAAGTTCACTTTTTGTTGCTGTAAAATTATTATATGAACATAACCACAGTGTGTGTGTGTGTGTGGTGGTGGTCATCTCATCCTATAAAAGAAGTCTTTACAGAAGCAGATGATATCTGCATTCTGAACATAAGCAAGCTGACTGTAGGATGCCATGGATACACCTGCATTACCAGTGCCCTTTTTCCTGCCCGTTTCCTGCAGATGAATTGAGCCTTGAAAAGTCTTCCAGGAGAAAATGCTGGGCCATTTCTAAAGCCAGAGTCTGTATTCTTTTACTCACACTCTTGATTTCCAAGTTTAACAGAAGAGGTAGTCCTTTGATGTTCGAATTGTGCCTTTGATCAAAAGCTTACTGGCTCCCTCATGTCTCTCAGAACAAGACAGTAGTTGTGTTGTGCTGGCGTGTGTTGTAACATTTTGGACAGCAGAAATGACATTTACATGAAACAGCCATCCTTGGAATGCGTGAGATAAGACAATTTCAACAGCTCATCGAAGAAGAGTCCCCAGCGTTGACTTTAAATCAAACAGAAGTAATAGCATGTCACCCTGGCTTCCCCTTCTCTACCTGGTGTTAATTAAAATCCTGATAAGAAAACTCAGTCAACATCCATAGGAGGAAGGCCAAAGCACAGCTTAAAAATGTTCTGATGAAAGTACAGTTAATCAGAATTAAAACAAAAGCACCCCCTACACAGTCTTCATTCTCATTTGGCTTCTGCTGGATGAGAAGATTAATATGTGAAGGCAATTTCTGTGCCCCCTACCCCTGCCATACTTCCCGAACCGAACTGTTTGAAATAATTGAACAATTACTTTGTGCAATGTTATCAAAGTTTACTAAATTGTTCCCATCAGCTCTGTCCAATTACCAAATCTGCTGATTTGCATATTGCAAAGCAGGGTGGTGAAAAGGATTCCCAGAGTACAGCCTAGCTATTTTGGAGCAGAGAGAAGTGGTAGTGTTAATTTGGATCAAATCTATTCCCCTCGAAGATTAAGGAAGCTGAGACTCAGGGATAAAATGACCTGCCTAAGGTTCATGGAAAGCACAGACAGGATGGGGCTGTGCCCCCCCCCCCCCAATTCCAGACCTTCTCGGTCTGCCCGCAGGGCTCCAAATGGGCACACCCCATGTCATCTCCCACAAGACCAGAACATGCCTCCACATTCTTGAATGTTTCAATTAGTTCCAATTTAGACATGACATTGAACATGCTCTTAAAATGCAAATCCATTCTGACAGGATAGGAAATAATAAAAGACAGATGATTTCATTTCAATTTAGTAGCTCAAGGAATTTGACTTTGTTGAAGAACAGCCGGAATGACTCTAAATGAAACATTGTTCTTTCTTTGGGTACTAAAACTAACTTTAAACACTTTAGATCTCATCCCTGCCTCCGAATTTTCTTCTTTCTTTTCATTTTGACACATCTTTATTTTAAAACATTTAAAATGGAAAGTTACCAGCATATACACAGTAACACAGTATGAAATGCACCTCCAATATATAGCTGCTAATACCTAACTGCTAACACAGGACTCTTCATGTTCCGTGTTTGTTCTTTCATGCATACACCCTCACTCATTCTATCATTTTAAAGGTAATCACAGGATTGTAATATTTTGTCTGTAGTTTCTTCATCCTAAATCTTACTTTTTTATGTCATTATATTTTATCTTAAAGAAAATGTGTACTATATAAGACTTTTAAGTAATGAAATACTATGTAGCCACGAAAATATATTTTAAAATATTTTTATGTATTTAATTTGCAAGGAGGGTGAGGGGACAGGTTACCAGGGACTCTAGCTACTGCAAATGAACTCCACACGCATGCACTACTTTGTGTGTATTGGGGAATAGAACCTGAGTTGTTAGGCTTTGCAGGCAAGTCCCTTAATTGCTGAGCCATCTTTCCAGCCCCCATTACAAAATTCTTGAGATAGAAAATATTCTTTAAGAAATTTAAGAATCAAAGAAAATTAAAATATCAACATAACACAAAATATGCTCCTATTGGGTAACACACACAGAATCTAAAAGGATGTGTATCAGATCATAGTTTATTTTTATTCTTCTACCTATCACTTTTTATGTATTTTATTTTCCAAAAAATATGAATCATTTATGCCATGCAAAGAAAAGAATCTGGGGGTTTAAAGCCATTTAGAAAGACTGTGAGAGAGCAGAAAATGGATGTTGAACTCTCCTTGTTAGCTTGTAGGAAGATGTACAAGGCAAGAAGGAACAGCCTCTGGTGTGTGGTGGGGTGGTGGGATCTGCTTAATCAATGTTATAGCAGGGGTGGGTGTGATGAACAATGTTTGATTCAACAAACGCTGAAACACTCACTTAGGATTAGGCATTGTGCTACTCACTGTGACTACAGTCAGTCACAAGTACATAGATAGAAAGTTAAAGCTAGAGGTGCTTGCTCACAAAGTGTGGCCTGGATGCTGCGTCAGCGTCACCTGGGAGCCTGCCAGAAATCCCAATGCTTCAGCCTTATCTGAATCTGAATGTGTTTATTAAAGGCCCCCAAGAGGATTCTAACACACCTTGAAGTTTGAGGAACTCTGGGAGGAGTACCCTGGGTATTCAGCCTTGCTAGGAACCTTTGTTGGGAGAGGACAATGGCCAATCTGGGTGTGTAAACCAGAATTTACAGTGGGTTTCTGATGCCCCCTTTTGGCAGGTCAGGAGAAGACTGTTTTTCCTACCCATAGCTTCAATGAATGAATCACTCACCACTGCTAAGAAAGGGTCTGTAGACATTTTCGATTTGATATTTTAGAAAGATAACATCTCTGTGACATTGGTTTTTTTGGTCCAGGTAGGGTCTCACACTAGCCTAGACTCATCTAAACACATGGATGAAGAGATAGAGAAGCCCAGGTTGGCCTCGAACTCACGGTGATCCTTAGTGCTGGGACTAATGCACTGGGACTAAAGGTGTGCGCCACTATGCCTGCTTATCTTTTTATTCTTGGCATTCACATATCTTCTGAACACTGCCTGAGGAACTTCCCCTACCCCCAAAAAGGCTGATTTGTCCTGTCCTGTTTATTAAAGCCCTGATGTGAGATCATCTCCCGCAGGAAACTTTCCAGGGATGGCACCATCAGGAGCATCTCTTTCTCCCTTCGTCAGAGTTCCATCTGTACCAGTTCCAGGCATATGTGTCCTGAAGAAACTTAAACTTCTGGAGCCTCAGTTTCCTTACTTGTAAAATGGCATTAATACTTCCTTCTTTTCTAGATTGTCCTGAGGGTAAAAATCTGAAGCAAGTGTTCAGACAGACTCATCTTAGTGTATTTCAAGAACTGTTCTATGCTTATTAAAACTGGAAAAAACCATTAAACCTTATGATAATCCCATGAGGCAAATACTCTTGTTAACATTGATTTTCATCTTGACAGAATCTAGAGTCATCCAGGAGACAAATCTCTGGGCATGTTTATGAGGGAGTTCCCAGACTAGGTTGATTGAGATGGGAAGACCCATGCTAATAGCGGGCAGCACCATTTCATGGACAGAGTCACATGCTGAATAAAAAGGAGAAAGTGAGCTGAGCACCAGTCTTCATTCCTCTCTGCTTCCTGACTGTGGATGAAATGTGACCAGCTGCCTCCGTTTCCTGCCACCATGTTGTCCCTGCCATGATGGACTATGCCCTCAAATTGTTAGCCAAAACGCATCCACTCTTTTGGGCAGGAAGGCTGACTCGGCAGTGAAAGGCACTTCCTTTCAAAGCCTGCTGGCCTAGGTTAGATTTCCCAGTACTCACAGAAAACAGGACACAAAAATGCTTCTGGAGTTTGTTTGCAGTGCTGCTCATTTCTGCCCTCCTTGCACCCACAAATATGAATGTGAAAAAGTATTGCAACAAAAATTAATCCTTTCTCCCTTAAGTTGCTGCCATCATATATTCTGTCCCAACACATAGATGAAGAGACAGAGAGCCTGAAGTTGAGTGACTTACCTAAGGTCACCCAAGAACCCAGAAGTGAGCTAAGCAAGTTTAGCTTGGATGTGTGCACACTATTTTTTTTATTGTGGTAAGAATAGTTAATATACTAACTAATCTTTTATTAGCAAACTTTAAGTACACACGAGTCTCTAGGCATGAGGCAATACAGAAGATCTCATGGGTTTTTTCATCTTGCTTAACTGAAACTTTATTCCCATTGAGAATCAGATTTCTGTTTCCTTCTTCCTCCAGACCCTGGAAACCATTCCATTCTGTTTCTATGAGTTTGTTATAGATTCATCATATTAATGACATCATGTGGCTTTGTCCTTCCATGCCAGGCTCACTTCATTTAACACAGTGTCCCTTAGGTACTTTCTCGTTGGCACATGTGGCAAGATTTCCATTATTTTTTAAAGGCTAGAAAATATTCCATTGTATGTACATAGAAACTGAAACCCTAGTGCATGTTAGTAGGGTTGTAAAATGGCACAAATACTATGAGAAACAGTATGAGGATTCCTCAGACAATTAAAGTGAGAGCTATTACTTTATCCAGCCACCTCACTTGTGGGCATTTATCCAAAACAATTGAAATAAAGATTCTTGTTTGTTTTGAGAGAAGGTCTCATGTAGCCCAGGCTGGCCTTGACTTACTACATAGTGGAGGCTGGGCTACTACCCCTGATTATCTTGTCTCTTCTACCTTTTATGTCTGGGATTATAGGTGTGCACCACCATGCCTGGCTGAAATAAGAACCATGAAGAGCTTTTATATTCTCATGTTCATTACAACATTGCTTATGCTAGCCACAAGGTGGAAACAACCCAAGTGTCTATCTTGGATGGATGCATGAAGTAAAGGCTCTTAGAGGTGGTCACTTTGTGTTCTGCCCCATCCTCTGGTGCAAAGCTCATTTATGGGGTTGCATAAATCAGGGCTCCCTCAGCTTTCCTTTTGTTCCCTATCTATAAGCTGCCCTTGTGTGCTTGAATTCTGGCTGGAACATAGGTGCTCTCTCCATCCTGACTGGCTGGCTCAGAAGTCTTGCAACAAATCCGCATAAAGGTTTTCTTAGGAAGAATTGAAGTCTTCTTTATGGTCCTCTCAAGCAGCAATAGAGAATGCAGACAACTTCCCATCCTCCCACAGTGTGAATAGTTCTTCCAGGTCATCTTTCAGACAGCTGATGGAAGTTACGGCGAGCTCTGAACTTGGAGCACAGGGACCTGGGTTTCTTGATTTGTGTGTCACCTGCATATTATCTATCATTTAATGTCTCTAAGACTCAGTTACCTCATCTATAAAAATGAGAACCATAATACCAACCTCACAGTGCTGTTCTGAGAGTTAAATGGGAGCATGGAGAGAAAGACCTTTCAGACTATTGATGTTCGAAAGCATAGCCCACTGAAAGCAATGACTTTGAGCGCTAGACTACATGCTGCTATCGAACATAACATTTTGTGTTCTTTCTTTTGCTAGAAATTAGATCCCAAGTACAGTTCAAATGACTAGTCTCCATAATTACTTTAAATAACTGCATACTCTATCCTTGGGTTGCCGTATCTCAATTACCTGGACCATTTACACTAGCAAATGATACACTGGGTATCCTTAAACATCCTTTTTCCTTTTGATGTATAACAAGAGAAATTTATTATTGGCAGGGGGGATATGATATGTGCTAATCTGATTCTTTTAATGCTTTTTCATATCATTTTCTTATAACATTGTACAAACTTTTACCACAACTTAACTAGAATTGGGTTTTAACTATATATATACTTAAAAATTTTTTTTTTAAATGCCTACCCATGGGTTTTGAACAAAAAGACCTCAGACATTATCCTGCCAACTGAGTGCCTTTCCTGTGCAGTGCTTATAGCATGACACTTCTCAACTTCAAATAGCAAGTCATTTATGTTTAAACATAAATCATTTCTCTTGGTTTTCTCTCCAGATGTAGGTCACATGAAGATGGAGTGAATAACCGTCATCCACAGCTGGAGCAGAGCAAGCTTATGGCAATTGTTTCTGGGAGTAATCTCTATCATTTTGCTTAGCACTAGTAGTCACCTATTATTGTTTTGAAATAAAAACTTAGTCTCACTGGGCATAGTGGCTCATACCTTTAACCCCAGCACTTGGGAGGTAGATGTAGTAGGAACTGTGAGTTCAAGACCAGCCTGGGACTACATTATAAATTCCAAGTCAGTGAGACCCTGCCTTGAAAAACCAAAACAAACAAACAATACCAAATCCAACAACACCAACCACCACCACAAAAAGCCTTAAATGATTCAGTTTTGCTTTGGGTTGGTGGGTGGAAGGCTCTATGGGACTCTCATGTGTTTAAGGAAATGGTCTCTGAGGTTTATCGAAGTGTAGCAGCATGCCTGTAAGAAGGGGCTGGCGAGACCTCACAGCCTGATGTTTTGCAGAGGAAATTTGGGTCCATAACCCAGGAGTGTGATTACAGATAAGATATTTCTCCATCAAAGGCATGCTGATGCAGGCTGGGAGGTGCGGGCAACATACAAACCACCCAGATTGAGTCAAATACAGTCCCTGGGCTGGAGAAACGGCGATTGAAAATCTTGCTTGGATATTACTGTAGTGAGAGAGGCTGTTTTCAAAAGAGGTCTTTAAAAAAACTATTTTTTTAAGCTGTAAAGCTGAGTGGAGATAAGGGAAGGTTGTCCAGAAGGCTATGTGGAGGGAATCAACTCTGTGGTCTCAGGAAGGGTGAGGGGAAGTCTCCCACAGCTGCACAGTGGAGGCTGGGTGATGTGACTCTGAGAAGTTCTTCTGAAATCATGACGAAGAGATGCTTGATAGGATTCAGGGAAGGGAAACAATAGAAGGAGGGAGGACTGTCTGCCAGTTAACAAGGAGTGGGAGGAAAAAGGGTGATAAGAAAAGGACATCTCCTTTTGTTCAGGAGTGGGTAGTCCTCTCTGAGGTCCCACTGAGGCAGGTGCAGAGAGGAGAGGAAACCTGGTAAAGGGGTTGGGGCAGTGTCTCCAGCTGTCAACCACCTATCAGGGCCTCCACTCCCCAGGTGCGCCTCTCCCCTGGCCAGCCCAACTCTCCTCACCATCACCCCTGCCACACAGCTCTAAGTCCTAGACTCTGACAATACCAGCCGAGTTTGTGCAAAATCCCTCAAGTGGGTGCCTCATCTCCATGTCTCTTTTCCATATTCCATCTTTCTAGTTGCTACCCACTGTGAGAAAGTGACACTTCAAAACATTTCATCTGATTTCATCATTCCTCTGTTGAAAGTCCTCCAGTAGTGCCCATCACGTCCATCTAGGACATCTCTATCTGGTGGCCTTTAAGGGCTTTCACAATCTGTTCCTCAAGGATTTCTATCTTCCAGTTTCCAGCCACATACTCCACCTTGGGTTCTTTCCCTTTATCCAGATGCAAATACTTTTTACAAGTGATACTGTATTCCTAGAATTTTCTTTCCCCATTGCATAAATCTGGGAAACTCCCATATATCCTGCAAGGCCCAGTTTCAGTGCCTCATACTTTGTGGATACTTCTTGGTTCTCATTTTAATAAGAACAGTATTGATTGTGTTAAAGAAACAAAGAGCTAAGCACAAATTAGGGCACAAGACACAAACAGCTTCATCAAAGGCATAGAACATAAAGGAAACAGAAACAGACACACAGTGTGCTATAGAATTCAGAGACCAAATAATTTCTAGAAACTTCAAGAAGTATGAGACATGGTGGGTGAGATGTAGCACATAAACTTGCCCAAGCTTTCCCATCCAATAAGAAGAGTTGCAAATGGAACACACAAATCTTCTGGGTTCCAAAGTCGATGGGAATTAAGGTTTGAAAGTAAAATGCTGCCAGTAGCCTTGCGTGCTGAGCACTCAGTTGTTGGTGGTGTTTAGAAGGTTGTGTGGAACCTTTAAGTGGTAGAGCCTTGCTGAAGGAAGTGTGTTACTGGGAGTGTGCCTTGAGGTTTTGTAGAGTGGCATCATTTCCTGTTGATCCTTGCTTCCTGCTTGTGGCTGAAATGTGACAAACCAGCTTCCTGCTGCTGATGCCAAGCATTCTCTGTTATGATAGAATGCACCCCGCCCCTCAAAACAGCAGGGTAGAATAAACCCTTCTCATCTTTTAGCTGTTTCTGGTCTGGTATTTGGTGACAGCCCTGAGAATGTAACTAATCCAATGTGCCTTAAGCTGTGCTACAGTGGCCTGGATTTATGGCACAGGTCACTTATTTCCTCCAGTTGGGATGGTCTCTTTTGTCTGTAAGTTGGAAATAAGAGTCTTGAGAACCTTATTTCTTGAATCACTCTTCCATACTTTATGAAGCTATTGGTGCAGCTACGAGATATGCATTGGCAAATCATTTCTGTGTGGGGGAGTAGCTATGCTTATTGTCCAAACATCAGATAGTCAGAAGCATCTGACTGACACTCAAAGGCCTTTGCTGCTGAGGACTCTGGGAAAAGGTGGGCTCTCACATGTTAAGCTCAAACTTGTCCCCTCCTTGGAGGCTTTTGTACTTCATATGCCTTGTTTGATTGATACTTCTCACCTCCTCTTCAGGCATTGAGTTAGACAATACTTCTTGGGTCACACTTAGCCCCTCTCATGAGTTCTGCCTGTCTTCTCCACGGTACTTGTTTCAGCTGGAGTGACGATGAATTAGGCTCTGCCTGAGATGGCCATGGCAGAGAAACTGCTGTGTGGCTATGGTTCTTTTATTTCTTTGCTCTACCTTCAGCCCATCTTCAAGTCTGGCTCACAATAGCCAGCGATCTTTGTGGACTCAAAGAAGGGCACATAGCAGATAGTCCAGGCTGTCTGGCTGAATGGAAGAATGAATGGCCCAGGGGCTAGGTGCTGAATTCTTTCTGTAAAGAGAATTTGTAGACAATCCACTCTGAGAATTTCCAGAAAATGAAGGACTATTTCCTGTTGAGGAGGACCTAGGGGAAAAAGGAAAGGGAAGGAGATCCAAGAATAGTGTGGGGAAAAGAAATCTAGACCTAATTTGTTGTCCCAACTCTGCACTCTTGTACATTTCAACATTGCTCTCATCTGAAAAATCAGTATTTGGACAAAATAACCCTCCAAATCTCCTTCCTGTCACCCTTCCTAGTGATCAGGTGGCCAGAATGTGGTAAAAATTGGCCCAAACTGAGGGCTGGGCTGAGAGTTAAACCCTAACTCTTCCAATGTACTCCTTAGATGATTTGTAGCAAATTACTTTCCCTTTCTGAATTCAGTTTGATAAAATAGGGAGCTTGGGTGAGATGACCTCCAAAACACCTTTTATACCAAATATATCAAAGCAAATTCCAGGTCCCATTTGTTTAAGGGGCCTCTGATTTTCTTATCTAGGAAACCTTTATTTTTGGAGATTCTGTCTTTGGATCTTTCTAATATCTTCCTCTCTACTGTCCAAATAAGATGTGACAGCTCTCTATATCTCTCTCCAGTCTGATAATTTAGCTCTTTACTTGTTTCTCTTGTTTTCTAAAATATTTTATTTATTTGCAAGGAGAGAGAGAGAGAGAGAGAGAGTGTGTGTGTGTGTGTGTGTGTGTGTGTGAGAGAGAGAGAGAGAGAGAGAGAGAGAGAGAGAGAGAGAGGAGAAGAGAAGAGAAGAGAAGAGAAGAGAAGAGAAGAGAAGAGAAGAGAAGAGAAGAGAAGAGGAGAGAAGAGAAGCGAAGCGAAGAAAGACAGGCAGACGGGCAGAGAAAGTGGGTGGGCTGGGACCTCCAGCCTTTGCAAAAGGACTCCAGGTGCATATGACACTTTGTGCATCTGGCTTTACATGAATACTGGGGAACGGGACTTGGATAGTCATGTTTTGCAGGCAAGCAACTTAACCGCTGAGCCGTCAATCCAGTTTCTTCTTTCTTTATTTTTATTTTTAAAATATTTTCTGTTTATTTTTATTTGTTTATTTGAGAACAACAGATACAGAGAGAGAAAGAGGCAGATAGGTAGAGAATGGGCTCGCTAGGGCCTCCAGCCACTGCAAATTAACTCCAGACGCACGTGCCACCTTGTGCATCTAGCTTACGTGGGTCCTGGGGAATCGAGCCTCGAACAGAGGTCCTGAGGCTTCACAGGCAAGTGCTTACTCACCAAGCCATCTCTCCAGCCCTTCTTTCTTTACTTTTGAGACAAGGTCTGGCTACATAGCTGGGCTGGCTTTCAGCTCCCAATTCGCCTGCTTCAGCCACTTATGTGCCAGGAATATGGGCTTGTACTACTGCTCCTGGCTTGTTTCTGTTTACTTTGAGGACTGTGGTCTGTCCGAGAGATAGGTATTCTTTCACTACCTGAAAAGAACGTCTATCTCTTGGCATAGTCTGTGATGAGGCAGATTCTCTTTTCAGCAGAAACAATGGCTGCCATGACATCCTCAGAGCAACAACATTTTCCTTCCCCCTGGAAACCACAGTGCACAACTTGGTGGCTGAGCACCACATCCAGTTTTGCAAGGGTTTCAAAGCAATCTGTCCGAATTCACTCATTAATGTTCATTTAATGTTTGGGGGAGATTCAATGCCTTTATAAAATGGCCAGTGTGGAATTACTGAAGCAGGAGGCTTTGGCATATAAATGAGATTTTCCTAGTCTGCACACCTGGCTGCCAAGAGAAGGACACCCTAGATCATGGAGGGAATGCTCATCAGGGGAGGCAGAGATCGTAAGTGCCTGATATTTGGCTCCCGTGTTTGTCAGTGATTCATGAAGTGATTATCAACATTCAAAACCACTTCATGAATCAACCAGGAGCTGGAAAAAAATTTAACCATAATGAGCACATTTCCACAGACTTCACAGCAGATATAGTAGCAGGTCAAAGGGCTTTTGCAGCATAGATTTAGCATGTCCCCTCACTGCCTGCCACCTCTTCTTGATGACAGGTTCACTTCTGGTCTTCTTACCCTTCATCTACTCTGCTTCACATTCTTCTTGCCCCCTAACCAAGACTTATGACATTGAAGAGCCTTGCAAGTGGCCTTTGTTCAACAGGGAGGTGGGTCTGTGAGTGCCTGAGTTGCATCATTCATATTTTGCCATCCTAACCCCTAATATATCAGCATGTTACTGTATTTGGAGCTAGTATTTTTTGTTTGTTTGTTTGTTTGTTTTGAGGTAGAGTCTCACTCCAGCTCAGGCTGACCTGGAATTCATTATGAAGTCTCAGCGTGGCCTTGAACTCATGGTGATTCTCCTACCTTTGCCTCCCAAGTGCTGGGATTAAAGGAGTGAACCACCATGCCTGGCTGGAGCTAGTATTTTTCAAGAGATAATTAAGGTAAAATGATTGTTGACCAGTCAGATGATACCTCCTTAACAGAAAAAGCGGTTCTCTCTCTCTCCAAACACACACACAAACACACACAAACACACATACACACACACACACACACACACACACACACAAACATGCACGCACACAAACACACGAGAGATAACATGTGAAGAGACATAGGAAGAGACAGCCACTTATAGGCCAAGAATGGAGGACTCAGAAGAAACCAGTCCTGCTGACATGCTGATCTCAGCTGTCTAGCCTCTAGGACTGCAAGACAAATAATTTTCTGTTTTAATAAGCCACCCAACTACTGTACTTTGTTGTGGCACAGCATTAACTCAGGGGTCCCAGGATGTCTGTTTCTCTTTGGAATCATTTGTGCCTCTGAACCTTATTGTCAGAGTTACATTGCAAGGCAAGCTCTCCAGAGGCCTCTTAGCTCCTTCCTTTGGAGGCTTATCCTTGTAGTGCTGGTTCTGGGTGTCCTTGATTCTGATGCCTGCCAAAAGTAATTCCTTTCGAAGAGCTCAGAGTATTGAGAGTGTCTCTGCTTATTTTTTCCATTGTTTTAATTTAGTTCCCCCCAAAGGCAGATCCCAGGACAAATACTAGATATACATGGTTGTTGGGGAGCAATATCAAAAAAACATATGAGGGAGTGGGGAGGTAAAACAGGGAGGAGGGTAATGCTAATAAACTGGCATTAATGATGAACTTACTGCAGTGGGAAACTGGCTTCATTTTTCTTGGAGAACCATGAAAAAATATATATTCCAGAAATGTCTCAGGCAGCGATGGAGGGAAATGTCAAGCATGGATCAAGTCACCTTCTGAGTGAGCTCTATGACTCTCTATATTGGGTGGTACTGAGCGTGTCATCTGCACAAAGCTATTTCTTTCACAATCCTCATGTTCCATGGTGAGTCCACCCAAAGGCAAAGTCCTTTCTCCCCTGTCTCAGGCTGCATTTCCTGCTCTTTTCTAAGAGGTATCTCCTTGCCCTGCATCTGGTTGAGAGGCACTGCCTCAGTGTGGCTGCTTCTATACCACTGGACTCACCGCTTACATAGATGAAAGGCAGAACCTTGCAGAAACTAGAATGGAAGGATTCCTCAGTCAGGCTTTTCTTCTGTTGAAAGGACTTTTTCCTCACAGATCTCTGTATCCCGTTGCTTCAGAGAATTCCAGGTTAACCAGGCAGCCCAGCAGCAGGGTGGTGAAATATTTCTGGAGCAATAGCTATCATTTCTCAGATAGTCATGTTTGAAAGTGGCGCCCTTGTGGGATCTATTCTGCTGCCCTCTTTAGAAGGGATTATGATGTAATTTTGAGAAGATTGTTCTTTCTGAAAGGTTCAGTGAATGCTTTGATGTGGTCCCCAAGCTTTAAGATTTAGGGGCTTGGAGAAGTATCCCCCAAACCATTTATGTCCTGTATTAAGTTCATCCAATTTTTTCATTTGTGAAGAAAACAGGTCAGAAATCAAGGGCAAACATCTGATGTAAAGGGCGGGCCCTCAGGGGCATTATTTGGTGACCACTGGAAGGTGAGGAGGAGAGGCTGTTGGCTGGAACTTTTCAGAGGTTGGTTCAAACACTAGATAAACCAAGCCAGATAAGTAATATCCACAAGAGGGTTGGGCAGAATTAACAGAGTCCTTGTTGGACTTGGTTTGGGGTTCCTCCAAGTGACAGCTGTAGACAGGCATCTTCAGCTGAGTGGGTTTGCAAAGAAAGAGCAGTGGCAGCAAGGTGGGAATGGAAGAAACCCAATAAGGGGGGCATCAATGGGCTGGTTATACATGAATGGGCCATGTCTCAGTCCTACTTGGAATTTTTAAAACAATCCTTATTAAAATTTTACATAATCCCCTCTCATGCGCCCACACCTCCAGTGAACCCTCTTCTTTTTCCTAATAGTCCATCTTCTATTTTGATGCCTTCTTTCTGTCCTCTTCCATCATTAAAAAGAACATGTTGATGGTCCAAGCATTATGCAGGTTTTGTGCAAGTCATGACAGCTGCTGTGAGGCCATGAATGCAATGGCCACTTTATGTCTGGAAGACAGCATGGATTTTTTTTATCTTGGTAATTTTCTTTTTGTTTTAACATTGTTATTGAGAATTTTAATACACAAATATAGTGTATATTGTAATTTGATTGTATTTCCATAGTATTACCCTCTTTCCCCTACCATCACCCCTATCCACTGACACCCTTCTTTTTTTTTTTTTTTTTCCAGTAGTCCTTCTTCTGTTTTAAGATCTCATTATTTTTGTCTTGGAATTTTATAAAGAACAATGTAGCCACTTTGGAATTTTCCCATAGAAAATAGGTTTAAAATTCATGTACTGATTCTCATCCCTGAGAGTGTTGACACATCTGGCTATAAGGCAGATGAGTGATCTTTGATGAGGCTCACTTGTAGAAGGACATGGGGACATTCCTTTGGGAAACTGTCCACCTAGCAGAGATCAAAGAATGGGAGAGATGGGTCATAGTGCCTTGCAAGCTTCTGCTATAGAACTTTAATTTGAAGAATTAAGCTTCTTTCCCCTGCTATTCATTTCAAGCCCACCTCAGCACTTACCATATACCAGAAATTATACTGAGTTGGAGGTAGATTTGTACCACCTTGTGTTCTTGTCTTTGGGACAGCTCACAGTCAGAAGGGAGGAACAGATAAGCGTACATTATTATGGAATTTAGGAGCCCCAAATTCCTGTTCTGTTGGACAGAGAATCAAGCCAGCCAATTTCTATCCCCGTACATACATGGGAAATAGCCCTAGAGATGGCTCTGCTACGAGAGCTCTGTTGTCCTATCTTGTGGAGGAACAATGATGTTCATGGAGACCAGAGGAGAAGATACTGCTCTGTCCTCTCTTGTGAGATTATTTGTTCATAGGGAATCAATTATCTCCTCTAGCTGCCAGAGAATACAACTGCTACTTATCAAGGAAGAAGGTTAGCTTTCAGGTCCTGCAAGCTAAGAAAGAGACATCCTTACATGGAAGGGTTGTAGGTCAAATCCAAGGCCTTAAGCCTGCTTCATGATCACTGAGCTCTATTCTCAGCCCTTGGTTTTTCTGAGGAAAGGTCTCACTATATAGCTCAGGGTGGCTTTAAACTCATGATACTCCTGCTTCTGCCTTCAAAGTGTTGGATGACAGACATGTACCACCATGCCTGGCCTGCATCTTGATGTTACCTCTTTCAGATATTGACAGCTATCTCTTCTGGACGCAGCATCATCTCTACTTCTCTGCTTTGTTCTGACAATTTTCTCTGGTTCCCAGGTAATGCTGTGAAGGAGCCATCCTCTCAGAATCAGACAAACCTCAGCTCTATCACTGTAGAACATTTCTGGGTCCTGAGCAGCCTCTGGTCTCCAGTTTCTTCTTCTCCCTTTTGAACTCTGCTCAAAAGTTACCTCTATAGAGGCCATTTTCCACATCCAAACTGAAGTCAGACCCCTCTACATCAGGCTGAACCCTTCATTTTTTCTAAGGATGTTATCCCATCACCATGTACCACTTAGACATTTGTGTTTGCTTCCTTACTATGTGTTTGTGTCTCACCAGCTTTGTGATGTCAGAGATACTGCTACTTTGTTCATTGCTATAAACATGTTGTACAAAACATGTTTTGACACATAGTAGGCCCTTGATAAATATTTGTTGAATATGTGAATAGCATGAATCAACCGCTCAATGTTATAGATATGAAGAGCCTAATGTGTGCCCCAAGATATAGAAAAATGATTCCACTGCAGGGCTCAAGGACCCATCCTGTCAGAAATAATAAGATTGATCCCCTTTTCCTTTTGTTTGAGACAGAAAAGGCCTACATAAAGCACATACCAAGTATTCATTTGATCAGCTGGACTTACTTTACCAGCGTGTCTAAGGTAATATTTCTTTGGATTTCACCCTGCATTTGAAAGCAAAACAATTCACATTTGAAAATCTCATTACCAGCATCTTGCCTCCAAAATCCATTAACGGCATGAGTGTTTCTGGCAACTGAGATCACCCCGGATTATAGTGTGAAATGCAGCTCTGGGGAAAACTGTATGTTTCAAGATGCTTGTACCATTCAATTGTCAAATATTCACACGGTTATGATTCTCAAAGAAAACTCACAATGTAGGGAAATGGGTAACAAAATAAAAGCTCTGGGATGTATTGAGAGAAGGCGGCCAAAGGATTCCTCGCTGACATACCTAATCCCAGGGATAGGAAATTAAAAACCATGCTAGAATATCAATGCCACACACTGGGGATTGCTTGCTGTGTTTGAATGAGTTTCCAGGTTCCAACTTGCATGACAATGACAGACTTTTCCCACAGGCCTGCCAGTCTCCTTTAGCATTACACAGTGTCACCTCATAGACAGGGGCCCTCCTTTTCTTCCACCAGACTCCCCAGCATGGGGCTACTTGGGCTATTTGTGAACCCCAAATCTACATGGCTGTCCTTGTCTTGGTGAATTTGGATGAAGCCTCATACTGTAACAACTGGTGTAATCCTGGAGATTATTTAGGTGGTATTTATCAAGTTTCTATTATGACTGGTTTATAAGATTGGATATGAAAAGAAATGAGGTTGGAGTTCTGTAACCAAATGAGTTTGAGATATTCTGTTATATCCTCCCTTTCTTTTGGAAGTTCCAGACTGAAACTGGAATGTTGAAGGATCTTAGACATCCCATGGTCAAGAGATCTCCTTGTGTTTAGTTAACCTAATATTGTCCAAAAGCAGTTGAGCATGCTGTCTTTAACCTGACCATATAAACTATTCAATTTGGTGTCTAAGTTGGAGTCTCACCATTTCAACAGATCGGGAAACAAAAAACAGAGTAGATTTGCAAACTGCCTTATCAGCTGGCTAGCCAATGGTAAAGCTGAGGGGAGCTGAACACCAGACACCCAGTCCTGTGCCTCTCCTGTTCTTCCTCAGCTCACTCCAGTGCCGTCCCATCCCACTCCATGTTATCATTTCTTGACATGCATCTCACTCCATCAATATTTCTTGGCTATCTGTCATAGATAACTGCTGTAGTGAGTGATAAGGATATTCTGGTAAACAATATATACACAATACTGAACGATCAAGAGTGAGTCTAGGCTTCTTGTATGTCTCCCTCCTACTTCCTTCCTTCTTTCCCTTCTCCCTCTGATCCTTCCTTACTTTATCTACCCTTTTCTTCCATTTTTTCTTTCTCCTCCCCTCCCCTCCCTTTCTTCCTTCCTTCCCCTTCCTTCCCTCCCTCCTTCCTTCCTTCCTTCCTTCCTTCCTTCCTTCCTTCCTTCCTTCCTTCCTTCCTTTCTTTTCTTTCTTTCTTTCTCTATGTAGTCACTTTCTCACTATGTACTCAAGGCTGACCTTGAACTTTCATCCTGCCTCAGCCTCCAGAATGTCAGTATTACAGGCATATGTGCCACTACATCCATGTGCTTCTTACTGTTTTATACTCTTCTTCTCTCCCCTCCCCTCTTTCCTCTACTACTCCCTCATTCCCGACCGTTCTTCAATTCATGTCCTCTCTTCTTCCCTCCCTCCCTCCTCTTTCCTTCACCCTCCTCCTCCCATTTTCATTCACTATCTTCCTCCCCTTCTGTTCTCCCATTCCTATTCTTTCTTAGGAATTAGTGTCAGGATTGATGAATAGAAATGGGAATCGTGGTTTAGACAGAATAGAATCTACTCTAGTGTATGAATAGAAATCATGGACTTCTGACTTTGAGGATCTCATGGTCTAGTGGGGAATACAGACAAGTCAATAATTAATTAAAGTTTTTTTTTTTTTTTTTTTAAACCAGGTGAGATGTCTAAAGAAGCTGCAGGAGATCACAAATAGAGAGGCAGCTCATGTAGAATCAGGGGAGGCTTCTAGAAGGAGATAAACAAGCAGGTACTTTAAGTTCAGTTTGAAGAAAAGCAGGAGAGAGCCCACTGGGACAAGTGAGGGGAAAAGGAGTATGAGACATATGTGAGAGCTTAAACCAGGAAATCACATTTCAATTGCCAGCTATCAGGAATCGCCTCATTTCTAAATATTATTTGAAGTTAGACCCCAGGTCAGGGTCCAGCTATGTGACTTACTCTTCTTGGACATGTTACTTAGCTTACATGTATCATGCATGGCATCAGGTTATATTTATGGTGGGGTTTGGCACCTGATAGGTGCTTAATGAGTAAGTTTTGAACAAAAGAATATCTACATAAACAGAGTTTGTTATTGAAATTATATAAAGTGACAAAATTTCTTGTGATATGCTAGTTTTCTTTTTTTTTTCTTCTCCCTGTAAGAAGCATACAAGGAAGATAATGTATTGGCTAAGATGTAAGAAGAGCTGTAGTTATCTGCCCTCCCAAGAAAATTCCCTAATGTCCATTAGCTCGTCTTTTTTGTCCCTCAACTTCAGATTTGACCTTTCTGTTTAAATACAGATAATAAACTTAATTAAGTATTTTTCCACCTCCTCTACCCCGCCTCCCCCCATTTTTCTGAGCAGAATGTTCATTTTGCAGGAAACGTGTTGGCAATAATCCTTATTAAACTTGTCAGGTGATCAAATTTTACTAAGTCTGGCTTTTTCTTCTTTTATTCTCATGACCTTTTGTCCTGCATTAAAATGAGATCTTTCTTGTCTCCGTCCCTTGTCCCTGGCAGGTCCCTACTCTCTCCACCATCATTTTCTCCTTTAACGAGTTGCTACAATGAGCTTCACTGACCTCATTGCCACCAAAGTGGAACCATATTTTAGGTGTTTCCATTTCTTTTTCCTCACTGGTGGTGAGGGGTGGGGTAGGGTTTGCATAGTGACAGGGGATGACTGTCCTTCATGAGGTAAATAACTGTGCTAATTGATGTGCTGGTTATCTCATATCCACTATCATATTTATTCTTTACAGTGGCTGTGCTTATTTTAGAAATTCAGGGTCCAGCTGGGCATGTGACAAAAGCCTATAACCCTAGTACCTAGGAGGCTAAGGCAGAGGATTATGAACTCAAGACCAGCCTGGGCTACATAGAGAGGTTGAAGTCAGCCTAGCCTACATAAACGCCTGACCTTGTCACAGACAAACAAATAAACAAATAAATGAATGAACAAACAATTTTAACTTTTTGCCCATACATGAGGTACCATGAAATACTAGTAGCTATAATTCTCAAGGAAAAAAGTAGCACAGGGAAGGATTTAGCACAAGTAGCTTTCTTTCATGATAAGGGACAGTTTTTCATGCAGCACTCAATCTTAAGAATTGTGTTCATGATGCCAAAAAGTGAGCATGGCATCTTAACTCTGCTCTTAAAATCCACCACTGTAGAGGAGCAGAGAAAGAGAATCGAGTCCAGGAAGAAATTAGGTATAGCTAACAAATCACATACCATGAAGTTGAACAAATCCATTTGTCAGAATTTATGGTTTCTCGCAGAAAGTAACTGGTTTATTATGCATTCCCAGGAGACATGGACTAGCCAGAGACATTGTGTTTCAGAATCATTTCCCTAAGCAACATGCGCCTGAGGATTCTACTAATTCTGTGGTGGAGAGAGATGTGAGTTACTATCAGTAATGCACATTAGTGATGTTGGTTATCACTTATAGCTTGATTTATATTTGCTTATATGAATCACATACTAAACTACTTTAATTCTTTCCATATTGTGGATTCAGTCATTTCCTGTTATTATATTATTGATTCTAGAAAGCCTTAGGAGGGTTCCAGGGTGGCAGGGGGATTCCTTAAATAGATGGCTATTTGGCATAGAAAGCATAGCTGAACATGTGTCCAGGTTCTCTAAAATCCGGAGAGAAAAACCAAGCAAGCATTCACAGTGTGGGAACATATTTGTACTCTACTGGGGAAGGCACTTGAAATAAATAGAACCCTAATCTTGCACCCTTTAGGGCAGAAAACTGAGTGTGTTAAAGTTCATTATTAAATCGCAGTAGGAATTACTGGCCAGACATTCAAACAGATCCCAGAAAAATGTAAAACACATCCTTTGTTTCTTCACAGAGTCACTGTAAGATGACACTGTTCAAGGTTATGTGGTAGTTAAGAGCACTGGCAACGGAGCTGGGGCATGGAGCATGCTCTGTCATTTACCAGCTGTGGGGCCTTGGCTAGATCACTTCTCCAAACTCCATATTCTTCTTCATTGAAGTGAAGGTGACTATTTTGCTTACATGAGAAGATTGTTATGAGGATTAAATCTATTAATCTTTGTCATTCATGTGGAAAAATGTCACATAATAAATGCTATGTAGATGTTTCTTATAAGCAGATGAGTTCTCAGTATTTCTTAAATGTTGATATCATATGGATTACATGGGAGTTTGTATAAGTGCAAACTTCTACTAAACTTCTGTTTTAGTAGATTCCCAGGTTGGGCCTGAGATTCTGATTTCTAAGACACTGCCATGTAATGCAAATATTGCTGACTCATGGCCTCACTCTGAGGCCCACATCCTTTGGCAAGATGACAGTGGGAACAATTCATGTGTGACTCATCTGTTCTATTTATTTCACCTCAGCTTCACAATAGCTGTTGGCGTTTGAAGGTAAACTCTTGGGGCCAACCTTTTGAAGTTGTGAAGCAACTGGGCCTGAATACTCACTTTATTCTCTCTTTAGGTACATTAAAACTCTTACTTGTCTCTCTGGGGCCCAGCCCCTTATAATCTCCTATGACATTCAGTGCATAGGTGATTCTAATTCTGAATAGGACAAGAGTCTGGAGTGGGGCTCAGACCACAAGGGTGGAGTGTCTTGCAGACCAGACAGACTCCCACTCTGTGACTATCGGCTCCTCATGATAATTCGAAGTAATTCCTATACAAGATGCTCTATTTCATCTCTGGCTTGAGCCCTGTTTGCAAATATCGTCTCTCTTTTTAATAGTGAAAAGCAGAAAAAGCAGATTTATTCAATATGGTCACATTGGAGAGAGAGACAAAGATCCAGTGACCTCCTATGTCCATCTTTGTGGTCCTGACATAGACTTGGGTTTAAGTAGAGAGTCAACTCTGTGCATAGCTCAGTGGTCTGGTCAAGTGGTAGTCCTGACTATCAGACACCCATTTCTCCTGTAAGAAGGCCTGTAATGTTGCCAGCTATTGCCCTTTGCTGTCATTCTATGGAGCCAATGAATACCAAGGAACTGGAATTTCCTTAGAAACCTCATGCTGTGAGAAAGAATGGCTACAGCCTGATGCCACGGAAATACTCTTTTTATTACCTGGTTTGAGTAATTTCCAGGGGTAAGGAAGGGGAATGAGGGAAACATAAGACAATCCATCTTAATATCAAGAAAAGTACTTTACCCTACATTCTCCCCATGTCACATCCCGTGTACCTGTTTTTTTAATGGATGATCTATGATTAGATTAAATTTATTGCTCACCCAGTCTGTTTGTGAAAGTTTTTTAAGTTTTTTTTTTCTTGGTACATGCATCTATTTTCAGTAACTGAAATAGTTTTAGGAAAAATAGAGCACAGAGCATACAAAAGGGCTGAGGACGCACTGACAGTGATCGACGGGACAGTCACATTCACTGTTTCATATTATACCTGCCAGCTTGGCGTTCAGGTGCTGGTCTATTTGTTCTTGGCTTCTTGGGCCTAAGGTAGATGATGGTGCTACCTACTAAGTATTAAGACAGATTAGAATATCCTTGTGGTTTGGTCATCCAACTATCTATAATCAGGAACAGTATTGTGAACTCACTAGGAAATTAGCACATTTCTGTAAGGAAATGCTGTAAAAACAAGAGGAGGAAGAACTACTTAAAGTATTCACAGATAACATTAAAAAAAAGATAATCAACTCAAAAATGTTAAAGGAAACAGTTCAAAGTTCAACTTGATTTGACATTTGACATCTTTCATTGATGTGGGCCTGGCCATAATTATGGCTTAGCTATATATCCTAATATTTATTTGAATGAGATGTACCTGCCCTACCCAATGCCACTCTACCTTTTTTCTTAAAAATTGTTGCACTTTGTTTTGGAAATCAATGTGTAATTATTACACAGAGAGGCATAGAGATCTTAAGAGTCCAACTTAAGGAACTTTCAGAAATGTATATGGCCACATAACTCACATTCCTGTCAAGAAACAGAGCATTTCTATGACCCTCAAAATTCCTCTTGCTCTTGCCAGTCCCCTCTGACTGCCTCATTCCTCCAGGATCTAATTTCTTTCAACAGAAATTCATGTAGCTCATGCTAGAACTTCATATAAAATTCAGTGGCTCAGGCTGCATTTGTACCTGCCTTTTTCAGTAGGTGTCATTGAAGTTCATTGTTATTGCTGCATGGATCAGTACTTGACTCTCTCCTTCACTATTGAATAACCATCTCTTCTATGATTATACTCCAATTATTCATCTGTTCACTCATTTAAGAATATTTGAGCTTTTTTTTTCTTCCAGATTTTGTCTATTAAGGAAAAAGTTACCATGAATATTTGTGCCCAAGTCTTATTGTATGCATATGATTTCATTTCTCTGGGATAAACATATAGCAGTAGAATTGCTGGGTCGTGGCATATGTGGATGGGAGACTATGGTAAACGACCAGATAGCTTTTTAAAGTGGCCACACCAGTTTGCATTACTGACACTTATATGGAAGTTCCATTGTTCCACTTCCTCACCAACATTTCACATTGTTGAGCATTTAAATATCAACCATTCTAATGTGTGTAGGGTCATATTTCACTTATTTAAAAGTGATATATCCCTCAAGATGAGTGCTATTGAGCCCCTTTATGAGGTGCTATTGGCCACTCATAGGCACTCTTTTCTAAACTGTTGTGCATATTTTTAGTCATTTTCAAAATTAGGGGGATGGCTTAGTGGTTAAGATGCTTATCTGCAAAGCCAAAGGACCCAGGTTTGATCCCCCAGGACCCATGTGAGCCAGATGCACAAGGTGACATATGCTTCTGGAGTTCATTTGCAGTGGCTCAAGACCCTGGCACAAAAAATAGTGGCTATTGTTACCTCCACAAGACCTGCACAATATTGAACTCATTAATATATATATATTTAAAATATTTATTTGAGAGAGAGAGAGAGAGAGAGAGAGAGAGAGACAGATAGAGAGAAAAATGGGTGTGTCAGGGTCACTAGCCACTGCAAATGAACTCCAGATACATGTGCCACCATGTACATCTGGCTTATGTGGGTACTGGGGAATTGAACCTGGGTACTTAAACTTTGCAAGCAAGTGCCTTAACCGCTAAGCCATCTGTTTAGAAAACCCCCACCCAATTAAAAAAAAAAATCAAATTGTTACATAACTATGGATCTTTTGAGACTGTTGTTCTGTTTCCCTGATCTATGTGTTTTCATTACCAATATACTATCATCTTCATATTATAGTTTTATAGTAAGTTTTGAAATCTGCCACTGCAAGTCCTTATTTTCTTACTCTTTTCCAAGATTGTTCAGATTGTCTAGGCTGTCTTCATTTCCATTTCATTACAAAAATCATCTCACCTCTTTCTACAAATAGAATTCAAGATTTTATAAAAAAGAAAAACACCAAGATTTAACTTAAATCCAGTGACATGCATGAGCCTTAAGGGTATATTGTTCAGTTTTGACAAACAGTTGTACCCATGTAAATTGCACTTCTATCAAGACATTTCAATAACCCCAGAGAGCTTCACTGTGTCCCTTTCTAAGTCATCTCTAACTCCACAGAAACATCTAGTGTTATGATTTCTACCCCTGAAGATTAGTTTCATCTGTGCCAAAAATCCCTGTAAATGGAACCAAGCAGTGTGTACTCCTGTGTGAATGGCTTTTCGCTCAGCATACCTTTGCTTTGTCTATCTGTAGGGTTTTCATTTTTATAACTGAGTATTATTCCATTTTATGAATATATCACAGTTTGTGTGTCTTTCTACTTGCTGACGGGTGCCTGGGCTGCTACCAGCTGTCATGAATGAAGCTGTTATGGATATATAACACTGTTCATGGGTATGTGCTTTTGTTTTTGTGTAGGTAAACACATTGGAATGGTATTCCTGGATTGCAGACTAAACATATGTTAAACTTTTAAGGAGACTGCCAAATCTCTTCCCAGAGATTTTATAGTCCCAACAGCAATACATAGGACTTCTGGGTGTTCCACATAGTCACAAGCACTTGAGGTTCATTTTAGCCATGTTATGGATGTCCTCTGGTATCTCATTGCAATTTAAAGTTTTTTATTCCCTCTTGACTGAAGTTGGGTAATTTTTCTTACCTGCATCTGCTCTTATTTCTAAAATGTTTGCTCAATGGCTAGGGAGATGGCCCAGTGGTTTAAGGTACATGCTTACAGAGCCTGCCAGACTGGGTTCAGTTTCCCAGCTACCCATGTACAGACAGACTGATGTTTATTTGTAGTGCCAAGCGATGCTAGTGTGCCCTCAAACATGCACAAGTAAATAAATAAAAATTTAAAAATTATAAAATGTCTTTTCAAATATTTTGTCCAAATCTGAGGTTTAACCCAATTACAGTAAAACACACAAATTGCCTTACTCTCAAGGCATTTTAATTAGTTAAATAGTGGACTTATGTCTACCATTTTATTGTATTTTCTTATCTATTTTGGATTAAATGAACATCTTCCAGTAACCTATTATGTCTCCTCTATTGGCCTAGTACCAATATTTCTTTGCTCTGTATTTTTAGTGCTTATTCTAGTTTTTACAATATTCATCCTTAACTTATAACAATGTTCTTTCTGTAACATATTGCCATCTGGTATATAATATAAGAACATCACAATATAGTACCTTTTACATTTTCTTTGTGCTATTGTCTCCTTATATTTTACTTGTCTACATATTCTACAACTCAAATACACTGTTATTATTTTGTATTAAATACTGAATCAACTTTTATTGTTATTTTTGTGCATTGTTGTGAATGGAGCTCAGGCCTCCTGCATTCTAGACAGGTCCTCTGCCACTGAGCTATATTCTAGAACCAATTGATCATCTTTAAAAGATTAAGAAATGAGTTTTTTAAATATACTTGTCTATTTTCTCTTTGCAGTACTGTTCAGTCTTTGTGCAAATTTGAAATTACACTTGGTATCATTTTCCTACTCATTGAAGAACCTCCTTTGATAGTTTTTGAATTTAAGAGCTATTTTAAACTAATTTCATCTATCTATTGTCCAATTTTCTCCCTGGTATCCACTCATTTTCTGCTTCTTTACATGTTTAATAAATTAGAAGAAAAATCACATATTGGACTTTATGAGTCTGAATTCATGAATGTCTCAGTTTTGAAGTCTTTATACCATGTCATTTTTTCATTTGTGGTCCTCTTAATTCATTCAATGAGATTTTATAGCTTTGTTTGAGTGGGTGTAAGGCTGGTTTAGCCCTATTTATTTATTTTTAATATTTTAGTTATTTTGCATGTGTTTATACATGTGAATATGTATGTGTATGGGTATGCCACAGTCTCCTGCTGCACAAACAAATGCCAGATACATGCACCACTTTTTGTAACTGGCTTTATGTAAGTGCTAGGGAATTGAACCTGGCCTATAGGCTTTGCAAGCAAGCACACCCAACCGCTGAACCTTATCCCTAGCCCCATATCCCCATTTATAAGGTGTGGCACTTTTGCTGATTCCACTAAGAGCCCTGGTGATGAACATATCCTCTCATTCTCACTGACTGGAGGTCAGAGACCTTAGCTTTATGTGTGCTCCAGACATTCAGCTCACCTTTTCTGAGACATTTTTTTCTCCTACTGATTGGTCCTTGTTTGGTCTTTTAAGTCTTGCCCTTCAGAGTTTAGCATTCACACAGACTTTCCAGAGGACTTTAATATACACACCAGATTTTCTCCTCTTAGACACTTCCTGCCAGGACTCTATCCTAATAGTGGCAGGACACCCATCACTTTTTTTTTTAAATTTTTTTTTTCTTTCTTTATTTATTTGAGAGCGACAGACACAGAGAGAAAGACAGATAGAGGGAGAGAGAGAGAATGGGCGCGCCAGGGCCTCCAGCCTCTGCAAACGAACTCCAGACGCGTGCGCCCCCTTGTGCATCTGGCTAACGTGGGACCTGGGGAAGCGAGCCTCGAACCGGGGTCCTTAGGCTTCACAGGCAAGCGCTTAACCGCTAAGCCATCTCTCCAGCCCTCCCATCACTTTTGATTCTAGTTTTTGTCACCTTATTTCAATGTATCATTTCAGCAGAACGTCAGGGCCAGTACAGACCTCTTTTCATAGCAGACTTACATTGCCTTATGCTTAGTTCTACCATCAGTTTTCATGTTATTAACTATGGGGAGGAAAATGTGGGGCCAGTTACCAATTTGTGACTATAAGGTAGACATGTCACTGTAGGATTCACAGCATTTCCCCAGTGCTTTCTGTGTTTCAAATTTCTTATTTGAATATCTTGCTTTCTCTTCTTGCTAGAAGACAAGTCTAATGACATCTTATTATTTAGCAGTGCTTCAGGTTAAAGATATTAATGTGCTTTTGTTGTTTAGTATCAGCTAGCACACACTGAGAACTCTCACTGGAATTCTTAATCCTTTACCCCACCTCCATTTCCCTGCCAAAGTGACAGTAAAAATAAATGTTCATCATCACACTATTTCAGATGAGAAAAGAGAAAGTCAGATTGGAGAAGTGATTTGCCAAATCCTTCTGAACTGTAGGTGATGATTTTCCTGCTCTAAAGCTTTGCACTTGTAGATTTTTACTACATTTCCTATTTGATTTGTAAATTTTCAAACCAATTCCTGAGATGGCTAGAAGTAAAGACAGGAAGTTTGAAGAGATACCCCACATCTCTCCACCCTACCCACCTGCTGCTTGAACTAAAGAAGCTATGTTTTAAAATATTTAATTTATTAGGATTCCACACAAAACATCTTCAAAAGATCTCTGCAACAAACAAGCAGATCTGTGCGATAGCATTGCACCCCAGGAGCATCAGTTTGTCCTTTTAATATACTAGTTTCCTTCACAACAAACAAAAAGCTGTTGAGGAATGGAGAAAAACCTTGTAGTTTCTGGCTTATCATATGATGCTACAAAATGTGGGTGGGACTTCTAATTTGAGTGCTGGTTTTACCTCAAGCAATAGGTTGATGAGTAGCTATTCTCTTTGACTGGAAATATTCCCTCCTGAGGGAGGAGGAGACTCATAAGACTCAGAAGCTAATTAAGTGTATTAGGCTTTGGAAGCTCATCAGAGTTACAGGATACATAGGCCCCTCCCACGATTATATAAGACAATAATCCATTACTGGTGAGGAGACCTTCTCAAGTGGACATGCTTCCAAGTTGGAAGGCAGCTCCAGGTATGTGCATTTGTGAGCCATCTATTCTTGCTGAATAGATTTCTCTGTGATACAGCTATCCATGCTTATGTAGGTACCCCAAGTAAATTCACTGGATCGCTAAACTAGACTTGAGTGCGATTGTTTCTTCGTTCTATCATTAGTGCTGTATCTGGGATGAATAGGTATCTTCTGAAATCTCCTCAGGAAAAGTTGGACAACACACCTAAAGAGTGATGGACAAAACTGAAGTTGTATTTCAAGGTCAGGTTGAGTGGTCTCTGGCATGGGTGATAAAACATGTAAGTGAGGATGATTTGTCTGAAGATGGAGCATCTATGAGGGACAATCCAGATATGACTGCCTTTCCCTGTGTGGTATAGGATGGTCATACGTCACTTCATTCTAGGGACAGTTGTGTGCTCCTTATTATGGGTGATAAAACATGCATCCAAGGCTAAACTGTATGAGAGAGCAGTGACCATATTCCTCTACATAGTATGGAGTATTATGCCTTCTTTTTTCATTTTATTTTATTTTCAAGGGGGGGGGGAGAAAGAGAGAGAGAGAGAGAGAGAGAGAGAGAGAGAGAGAGAGAGAGAAAGAGAGAGAATGGGCACATGATGACAGGGCCTCTAGCCACTGCAAACAAACTCCAGATGCATGCACCACTTTGTGAGTCTGGCTTTACATGGGTACTGAAGAATCGAACTCAGATGGTTAAGGTTTGCAGGCTAGTGTCTTAACTGCTGACCCATATCTCCAGACCCTATTGTGTCTTCTTAATGAATGGGGTCCACCATTTGAGTACTTCAATGGCCCCCAAAAGACTGAAGTTCTCATGGCATGGTATCATAAGAAGCATGCTATAGCAACAGTTGCTTAGCCTTTGCTGCAGGGGAGAGGACATGCATGCAACTGAGGCTTAGCTGTTTGCCTGTGAAAGGGTGAAATTCAATGAGGAAAACTCATGCAGATGCTGTCCTCTGTACAGGTCTTTTATTTGGTTGGAGAAGTGGACAAAAAAGAAAAAGAAATGAAGGCTTTGGCTTGCTGTTTCTTACAGCTGGCAGGATATAAGGAAAAATGTACAAATGACATATGTGCTAAATAGCTCTTTCTTAGATCCAAAAACTTGGAACCCATGGAAAGAATCAGTGAGGGGAAACCTAATGAGGTAGAAGTGATAGAAGATGCCCGTTAGGTTGGACCTTTCATAGAGAGGAAGGGAAAAATTCACAAGTCAGCCCTAATAATGGCCAGTACAGGAAACTATGATAATCAGAGAACAGGCTGACCCTGAACTGCTTGAATTAGGCAAGACTTGCACAAGAAATGAAAAGAGCTCTCACACGTCTGTGAGGACATGGAGGCAGATGGAATTAGCCTGTGAGCCATGGAAACAGAGAGACTGAGTAACACACCTGTCTCCCTCCTCAGGCAAAGGCAAAGCTGCATAACTTGAGGTGATGCTGAGAGGCACATGGACTGGTCAAAACCATTTGGATTTCCCTATCTAAGGTCCCCAAAAATATCAGAAACTGGAAGACAATAGAGGAAGGATGGGCATAACTGAGGAAAGTGGGTATGCTAGAGTTGGCATCTGATGCCCACTTCTCTTGGCCAGGTGAGGCCATGCTCATAGGAGAGTTAGGAAAGAAGCTAATTCAGAAGGGATCCCAGGGTTTACATGGGCTTTGGTGGCTTGGCTGAGCCTATGGTGGGGCCAGATCTTTATGAAGTAGAAGCGGTTCTGGTGGGTCTGCGGGATTTAGACTGACATACAAGTTGGGTTCATAAAGTGATAAAGCTACTAAAGGGCAATGAGAAAAAGGCCAAGCAGACAAAGCAGTCTGTCTGGGTCACTGAAGAGCAATTGTGGCAGGGTTTCTGCCGAGACAGAGTTCCCTGGAAAAAAGTGAACAGAAAGTAACATTCCATGCAGAAAGTCACATTCGTGCTTGTGGACTTCTAGAAGGCTTTAAAGGCCTGAGCAGCATGCGGTTGACAGAAGACATACACAATAAAAAAGCGCAGGTAAAAAAGACCAAGTTTCTCCTAGGGATGGGCACCTATTTTCCCAGAGTATACTGTATACATTTTTTCTCTTGCAAGAAAGTCCACTGGGGGCAAAGACAGTTTGATTCCAGAAGACAGTTGTGACCCGTGGAAAGGCAAGGAAGGGCCTCAGTGCTGGTCTGGAGCTTGTCAGCACAGGAAGCTGCCTCTAGTGTCAGGCACAGCAGGCTATACCATGATCCTGCTCCTATTTGGGCTCCAGTCAGGCCCAGAAGCCCAATCCAGCCCACAAAAGCTATTGGCGGTGGTGAGATGCACAGTACACCGTGGTGGCTGCAGCACCTCAGGATGACGAGGCTGGACAGAGTAGAACATGGAAAAATGCTGCTGTAACTAACATTGCACTTTTTTTTTTTTAAAGGACTCTACTTAATATAGAATTAGTTCTGGTAAACTGTAGGTACCTTGCAATAATGGTTCTATTTAGTTCCAATCCTCTGTGTAATTGTTGTCATGCATATTACTTCTATATGTTTTATAAATCCAATAATGCAGTGTTCTAGTTTAGGATTTAACCAATTATATGTTTTTAAATGAAACGAAGGAACAAACTGTGTGTGAGTGTGTGTGTGTTTCCTTTTTAGTATCCTTTTAGCAGTTCAAGATCAACTGATACTTCTTTGGATCTGACAGTAGTTGGCCTAGAGATCTTGCCTAATTTATGTTAAAAAAAAAGGTTTTACTATATAATGCTAATCCTTGAGTGTGTGAGAGATTTGGAAATGCATCTGGAAGGCTAATAAAAACAGCAGTTAAGGAATTTTAATGAAAGCACCCTATGTAAGTGGGATAGCATACTCCTAGGAGCCATAAAGTTGTTGGGTGAAAACCCCAGTGCTATGGTTGTCTACTTCCTTATGAGCTGTTGGCCAGGGCAGAACTAGATGATTTATGTTCCTATTGCATAAGATGCAGCATCTAAACACGGGAAAGTGAGATTATGACTGAGATGGAAGCTCCAGCCCTGCTGGTAAGTTTTTGTAGAGCTAGAAGGTGCTATGCACGGTGCTGGGGGAACCTTGTGACAATATTACCAATATGTTAGGCAAGATTTGTTCACTGGTGCAATAGTGGCATAACTATTAAGGATGCAACTAACTGCCTTTTCTATTTACAGCTTGTTCCACAGGAAGAACCCACATCTAATACGATGAGCCAGGACAAAACCTATGCTTGATAAGGTCCTAACTCCATTGGGAGCCATTGCTATTGTTTTGATAAATGGGTGTAATGTGCCTGTCAAATTGCTTTGTAAACATTGCCTTTTGCATAGCCTGGGTCATGGAAGGAAACTGGCTTTTTTGTTGTTGTTGTTGTTTGTTTGTTGTTGTTGCTGTTGCAGTGGTTGGCAGTTGCTGCCAACTGATAACTGGTCAAGCTGCTGAGAAGAACTGACTTCTGCTATGGCACAGTGGTCCAAGGATGAGCCAGCCAGAAACGGAAGAAAATAATCAGACATCTATGTGGAAAGAGTGTGAGAACCAGAGAAGGGGTAGAGTGTTGTGTAGTGTCTCCTTTGAATTGATACACACCCTCATGGAAGAAGGAGGGTAGCTGAAAGGTTTAGGAAGCCCCTGAAGGTTACAAGATTCACAAGGCCCCCATCAAGGCTGTCCAAATAGTAACCATTGCTGGTGAGGAGGACACTCTCAAGGGCAGCCGCCTGCAAGTTGAGCAAGGAGCTCTAGGGATGCAGCTTGGTGAGTTGTCACCATGATGGTATTTTTTGGTGTCTAGATGCCTGGGAGTCACCCATACCCTATATTTTTTGTGCCTCTAAGCTAGACTCAGGTGGAAGTGTTTCTGTAGTCTGTCATTGGTGACTAGACATCACATTTCTCCAGAAAGTCACATGACAGTTGTTGTTTGTTTACTCACATTTTTATGGCTCCAGCCACAAGGTCTGCACAATTAGGAAGAAAATTGCTCTCTTCAATGTTTTCTTTTAAAATATTTTATTTATTTATTTGAGAAAGAGAGAGAGAGAGAGGGAGGGAGGGAGGGAGAGAGGCATATATATAGAGAGAAAATGGGCACACCAGGGCCTCTTAGCCACTGCAAGCGAGCTCCACATGGACGAACCATTGTGTGCATCTGACTTACGAGGGTACTGGGGCATTGAACCTGGGTCCTTTGGTTTTGTCATCAAGTGCCTTAAGTGCTAAGCCATCTCTCCAGCCCTTTTTTGTTTTTAATAAGCATATGTAAGTAGGTTTTGTTTGTTTTAATATGCATATGTAAGAAGGTTGGCTCAGTGTGGTTGGCAGGGTCTCAAGTGCCCCTGTTGGTTGCTGCTCTCTGTCACTTGTGACCTGGTGTGAACCTCTCTTCTTTATTTGTTTTTATTAGTTATGGACATACTTAGTATGTAACACCACATGTTGGTACCATCCTTTCCCTCATCCTTGCCCCTTTTCCAAAGGGGGCCTCCTCATTGGGAATGCAGGTCATCCCCATGGGGATTTTGGGTTGTGCATCCTGGGGGCAGTAGTCAGTTATGGGGGAGAGGCAATGTCTCTGTGCATAATGTCCCAAATTGTGGCTCTAACAATCTTTCCTCCTTCTCTTCTGCAAAATTCCCTGTTCCAGTTTGGGAGCATTTTAAGTCTACTTCAGTAATGGGCTCATTAGGTGCCTCTGAATCTCTGCTTTGGTTAGGTGTTAAGTGTTCTTAGTGTCTATCTCCTTCACTCATGGGCTGATATCAGGTTCACTGAGAAAAGAACACTCTTGCTCATTTTCCCAGTTCCTCTGTGGTTTCACCTGGGACTGGGGTAAAGTGTGGTGGGTCATTTATCTCCTCAGGTTCCACTCCTGTCTGAAAAAGAGAAGCAGATTCTCCAATAGAGAGTGAAGTCAGCACAGGTTAAATGGGATAACCATTATTAATGTAGAGAGAAGTTAATGGGTGTAGACCTTCTTATAGCCCAAGGTTAGTGGGAGCTTGATATTAGAAAGCAAAACCATTCTCTCTTCTTGAATATGTGGACTACATCTAGTGACTTGCCTTTACTGAGTAGAATCTGGCTAAGGTGATGGGAGGTTCATGTGTAAGATTGGGCTACAAAGAGACTTTTGGTTCTATCTTGGTGCCTTGCTGTGTGGGAGCCAGCTGCCCTGTGAGGAGACACATGTGGAAGAGAAAGCATGTCTCTAGCCAAAACCCAGAGAAGATTGGAGTCCTGCCAACAGCCATGATAGTGAACTTGGAAGCAGATCTGCCCCTGCCCAGCCTTGCAAGCCCAGCAGTCTCTGCCAGTTCTGTGATTGTAGCCTTACAAAATACCCTGAGCCAGGACATCCAGCTCTGCTGTGGCTGTTTCCCAACCTCCAGTGACTGAAAAATAAATGCTATTACATTTGTGAGTTTGGTAGTAATTTGTTATTAGTATAGATTATTCATACAAATAGTGTCTGGTACAAAGCCAGTGCTTTGTTAGTGGTGCTTTCCCCTCTCCCTTTCCTCGTTTTCCCTCCCTGGAGACTGCTGCTTTCCTCTGTGCCTGCCCTCCTCTTGCTGCTTTACAGGGACGGCACTCATGTTGGACTCCCACCAAATCAGAAACAAGAAAAGCTTCCCATCACAAGCTTTTAAAGCTCCCCCTTTCTTCCTTATAAATATTTAATTTGGGTGTGGAGTGAAATAAAACTTCTCTCCTAATTGCTATCAGAACTGAGAGTTCTGTTGCCCAGAATTCCATGCTGCAAGCACTTGGAAGTCTGGATATCACAATTCGTATCGCAGCACACCTTTTTACAAAAGCTTTAGACACTTGAAACAGATGCAAGGCTGTTCCAACACATGAAGGGACTACACCGCTTCCTGTGCAAGCACATTAGGTGTGTGTTCTTTGTGAGAATTTTCTTTCTCCTTCCTTCTTTTTCGCCATTTTTGGCTGATTGTAAAGTCTCTTCCCATGGGATCACTTTGAACTTTTATCTTCTCTATAAGTTCTCAGCTTTCAGTTCCTCCTTCCCTTTTCCAACCTAGGAATCAACAGATGGTAAACTTAGAAGTCTGAAGTCTTCCCAGGATTGTTCTCTGTCAGGTGGTTCATCCCTGGTGATGTGGACGCTTGTGGGATGTCTGGGGTCTGCTGTGGAATGAATTTTATTTGATCTTCCTGAGAATGGAAAAAGTCAAAGAATTAGATCTAAGGAGAGATGACTGAGGACCGGTCCTCTATTTTTTTTTTTTATTTCACTTTGAAATTTCTGAGAAGGCCTTTATTTTCCCTCTCTTGAGAGTTTCAAATTGGGGAGAAATTTTATACAAGATATTTTATGGCCCCTGATGCCTGTTCCATATTAGGTCAGGAGGATTTTTTTTTTCTGTTTCAATAGATGTTCATTATATAACATCAGGTCTAGGATATGCTACATTTCAACAGGGAATTGCTTGATGGATATTATCAACTCATTGTTTCCTCCTCTATGTCAGCACAGAAGCATGAAGAGGCCAACAGGTTTGCAGATGTGTGCATGTTTAGTTAAAGAGGAAATAGGGACAAGTTTCAAATATTCACATATATTTTATATGTATATGTACATGTGATGTACATATGTGATGCATACATACCAACATATATTTGTATATACTAAATACCTTAATTTAGAGAATACCCTTTTGGGCACATCATATTGAATGCCATTAGATTGTGTGAAAGCTTCACATCTAGATAGTGACATTTATGTCCCTCTCTGCCCCCAATTTGAACCCTTTGGCTGATTTTTGGTTGGATGCCATCTGACTGTACTATATCATGAGAGCAAGGCCGAGACCTATCTTGTTCATCAATGTGTCCCCTAGGCTTAGAATGATGCCTGACTCATAATAAGCACACAACAGTTATTTGTTAAATGTTGAGTAAATAAAGCATTGCAGAACACATTAAATAAATAAGGATGCCAGGGACTATGGTTACTACACATCATAGTACATCCTTGGGCAGACTTTTGGGAGAATGGGTTTTCTTGTATTAGAATGAGGTATCATTGTGCCTCTACTGAAAGAAACGTTCCATTCTTTCAGCTATGTGGATATTAATGTTCCTTTCAGTTTGGCTTCTGTGAAATTAAAAAAAAAATGTATGTTTAGAGCTGGGAAGATAGCTCAGTGGGTGTGGTGGTTTGATTCAGGTGTCCCCCATAAAATTAGGTATTCTGAATGCTAGGTTTCCAGCTGATGGAGATTTGGGAATTAATACCTCCTGGAGGCAGTGTATTGTTGGGGGTAGGCTTATGGGTGTTATAGCCAACTATCCCTTGCTAGTGTTTGGCACACTCTCCTGTTGCTATTGTCCACCTGATGTTGGCCAAGGGGTGATGTCCACCCTCTGCTCATACCATTGTTTTCACTGCCATCATGGAGCTTCCCCCTTGAACCTGTAAACCAAAATAAACCCCATTTTTGCCCACAAGCTGCTCTTGGTTGGGTGATTTCTACAAGCATTGCAAACTTGACTGCAATAGTAAAGTGGTACTGAGGAGTGGAATTGCTGCTAGACACCTGACTGTGTGGCTTTGCAGTGCCATAAGTACAGTTTTATGGACTATTCCGGTTAGAGTTGAAAAGCCTGAATGCAGTGAGAACTATGGATTGTGAGGGTTGGCCTATGAGGGTGATAAAGAGCTTTGCTTGGAGTGGGCTAGAAGCAGTTTGGGAGGCTTGCTGTTATGGCTGTGACCTGAGAAGTTGCACAATGTAGAAATGGACTGGTGTGAACAGAGGGATATGGCACAGAAAAAAATGAAATCCTTGGCCCTAAGCTGCTGCCCATTCACCTGCAAATTGAGAGATTACAACCTTTGAGAATGGGCCAGCCGTCCTGTACTGGGCAACAGGAAGAATGTAGACTCTTTTGAAGGAGTCTGAATGCTCAAGGAGTGTCCTGTTCTTCAAAGTCTGCTTTATCACCCCACCCTTTGGATTAACAAATTGGCACCTTACTTGATATTGTGGACTATAAGAAATGCAGGAAAGAGAGGGTCATTGAGTCTGCAACATGGTCTTGTGTTTGGAAATGGCCATGGGCAGTGTGAAGCAGGTTTGCTGGATGTCTACATGGAGATCCCACAGAGCCATGAGGATGAACCATGGATTGCAGTGGAGACCCAGTGGAGATACTAGGACCACGAGATGGCTGCTAAGGAAAGGGCCAACCCCAATAAAGTTTTCCAGGACTGTGAGTAGCCTACCTGGAGGGGGGAAATTGGAATTCCAGAGGCATGTTGCTGGTTAGAATTATTGGACTTGGAGAATTGTCAGTGGCTAGAGTTGTTGGACTTGGAGCTACAGAGGTTGATGTTTATTATAATCGTGCATTGCTTGAGTATTTCTTTGCTATGCTCAATGCCATCTTTTGCAGTGTGAATGCCTATTCTGTGCCATTATGAGTTTTTTGAGCTTATTTTTTGGCATTATGGCTCAGTTAAAAGATCCTGGATTATGGAGATATATGAACATCATTGTATGTACTGCATTTTACATCATGTACGGTTATCCGTTTTGGGGGGTCAGGGGAAAAATGTAGTCAGTTGTCCCTCATAAACTTAGGTGTTCTGAATGCTAGGTTCATAGCTGATGGAGATTTGGGAATTAATGCCTCCTGGAGGCAGAGTATTGTTGGAGATAGGCTTATGGGTGTTATAGCCAACTATCCCTTGCTATTGTTTGGCACACTCTTCTGTTGCTATTGTCCACCTGATGTTGGCCAAGGGGTGATGTCCACCCTCTGCTCATACCATTGTTTTCACTGCCATCATGGAGCTTCCTCCTTGAACCTGTAAACCAAAATAAACCCCATTTTTGCCCATAAGCTGCTCTTGGTTGGCTTATGGGTATTAAAGACAGCTCCCCTTTGCTAGTGTTTGGCACACCCTCCTGTTCCTGTTGTCCGCCTTATGTGGGAGGATTTCAGCAAAACCACAGCAAAATACACTCTTCTTCTAAAAAGTGAAGTAGTATAGGTTATTCTTAGTTACAGTGGAGAAGCAGGAGAGACCAAGATCCACCAGAAAGGAGGAAAATGGCCAGAATCTCACTGAGGTGCCAATCTGCACCAATCTGCATGATCCACAAGCTCCACACACCCACTTGGCACCACCCTGCCAGGCGTGCCAAGTGGTGGTAGCAGCAGAGACCAAACAAGGGGATTTTCCAACCTCATCAGCCTCCTTGCAAAGTCAGGAAACCTGAAGGAAAGACAGCTGAGATCAACTAAGGAGTTACCGAAGGGATACAAGCAGGATTGTGTGAGTAACTCCAGGCTTTCAGACTTTCCCATCCCCCAACCAACAGAACCACAAACTTCTGGCATTCAGTCCCCAGTGGCAGTACATCCAGCACAGCTGATCAGAAGTCCAGGTCCTCGGGCTGGAGAGATGGCTTAGCGGTTAAGCGCTTGCCTGTGAAGCCTAAGGACCCCGGTTCGAGGCTTGGTTCCCCAGGTCCCACGTTAGCCAGATGCACAAGGGGGCGCACGCGTCTGGAGTTCGTTTGCAGAGGCTGGAAGCCCTGGCGTGCCCATTCCTCTCTCTCCCTCTATCTGTCTTTCTCTCTGTGTCTGTCGGTCTCAAATAAATAAATAAATAATTTAAAAAAAAAAAAGAAGTCCAGGTCCTTGAGTGATCGAGGTGGGCACTTAGCACTGGTGAGATTAGAAGCCACCCCCAAAAGTAACAAGGCCAATTGGCAAAATAACAGGTACATAGATCTGCATTGGGAGAGCTAATCTCCCTTTCCATTTCAGGGCAGGTTATGGGCTATATATTCTTGGTTGGCTTTACCATTTCAAAAAACCTTTGATGCTTTAAGATTTACAGGGCCGTTGTCTTTTGCTTCTGTCATTATTGGGGGCAGGGTCTGATTCAGATCCAGGCTGACCTGGAACCCAATTCAGCACAGAAAACTCTACCTCCCAGCTGACAAGAATAAGGGTGTAGAGCAACACACCCCCTTAGGGATTTGGGCTTTATAAGAATATCTGTTTGTTTTAATCCCCACAATTGCATACTCTGCTGGCTTTTATTGAATGTGTATATTGCTCAATCGAAGTTTAGGATTGTTCTACCCAGTCCCCTAGAATACTTGTTTAGCAAGCAAACTCAACACCTAGGATTACTTCTGTGGTTGGATTGGAGTACAAGAGCTACACCTGGCACCTTAAACTCATATCCCGAAAGTATATAAAGGTGGATCACCACATCTAAGAACACTGCAGATAAGTAGAAAACCCAAGCATCAAATCAATTCAGGATGCAAAAGTCACTACATTATAATACAAGAAACACAAAGAATCAAGACAACACAATCCCACCAAAATTATAAATCCATCAGAAATGATCACTAATGAGACTGTTTTAGATGAAATTCCTGACAAAGATTTCAAAAAAAATATTTGTACCTATATTCCAAGAAATCAAAGAAGAAATGAAGGGTATCAAAGAAGAAAACAAACTCCTGAAAGAGAACACAGGAAACCAGCTTAGTGAAATAAGGAGGTCATTATAGGACATGAGTAAAGAAATAGAAATCTGCAGAAAAACCTGGCTGAAATTCTAGCTCTGGAGAATGCAGTCAGTCAAATAAAAAACTCTGTGGAAAGCATCACCAGTAGAATGGACGAAGGAGAGAACAGAATATCTAAACTAGAAGACTAGGTGGCAGACCTAATACAGTCCAACAAAGAGAAAGATAAAGTAATAGGAAGGTATGAGTGGTGATTTCAAGATATCCGGGATGCTATGAGAAGCTCAAACATAAAAATTCAAGGCATAGTAGAAGGAGAAGAATTTCAATCCAGGGGCTTAGTAGGTGTTTTCAACAAAATCACAGAAGAAAAATTTCCACAAATTGGGAAAGAAATGCCAATACAGATACAAGAAGCTTTTAAAACACCAAACAGACAAAACCTGGAAAAGAACCTCTCCTTGCCATGTTATAATTAAACTACCAAACATGCAAACCAAATATACTGAAAGCAGATAGAAAAAACAAGTCACCTATAAAGACAAGCACATCAGGATCACAGCAGATTACTTAACACAAAGTTTAAAAGCCAGAGGGGCTTGGAATGATGTATTCCAAGTTTTGAAAGATAACAAATGTCAATCAAGATTACTTTGCCCTGCAAAGCTATCTATTCAAATTGATGGAGAAATAAGGACATTCCACAACAAAAACAGGCTAAAGGAATTCATGACAACTAAATCACAGCTCTATAGAAAATTCTTGAAGGAATCCTTCATGCTGAAGAGAAAGCAAAACACACACAGAAGGAAATAGGAAAAACAAACCATACTCAAATAACAGTTTGAAAAAGTGAGTAAAGGGAAAACAGGAAGCACTACAAACTAAGAAAAATGGTGAGAATAAATATATACCTTTCAATAATATCTCTTAATATTAATGACGACAATGACCCAACCAAAAGACACAGACTTGCAGACTGGATTAAAAGGCAGGATCCTGCCAATTGTTGCCTCCAGGAAACTCATCTCTCAATAAAAGATAGACACCAGCTTAGGGTGAAAGGATAGAAAATGGTATTTCAAGCAAATGGACCTAGGAAATAAGCAGGGGTTGCTATCCTAATATCTGGATAGACTTCAAACCAACATTAGTGATGAAAGATAAAGAAGTTCATTTTATATGGATTAAAGAAACACTCCAACAGGAGTATATTATAATCCTAAACATATATGCACCTAACATGGGGGCTCCCAATTTCATCAAATAAACACTATTAGACTTATGGTCACAGATAACACCAAATACAATTATAGTGGGTAACTTCAATACCCCATTATCATCAATTGACAGGTCATCCTGGCAAAAAATAAACAGAGAGACATCTGGATTAAATGAAGTCATGGAATAAATGGTCCTAACAGATATCTACAGAACATTCCACCCAAATGCTGCAGAATAAACATTTTTTCTCAGCAGCAGATGGAACATTCTCCAAAATAAACCATATATTAGGTCACAAAACAAATCTCAACAAATACAGGAAAACTGAAACTTATATTCTATCTGACCACAATGGGATTAAACTGCAAATCAGCAACAAGAAAAATTACAGAACATATAGAAATTCATGGAGACTAAACTATACACTATTGAATGTTGAGTGGATCATTGAAGAAATCAAAAAAGTAAACCAATAAATTCATAGAATTAAATGATGATGAAAATACAGCATACCAAAACCTTTGGGACACAATGAAGGCAGTCCTAAGAGGGAAATTTATAGCTCTAAGTGTCTATAGTAAGAAATTAGAGAGTTCACAAGTAAACAATTTAATGTTTCATCTTAAGGCCTTGGAAAAAGAAGAATAAGGCAAACCAAAAATCAGTAGATGGGAAAAATAATAAAGATTAATGCAGAAATTAATGAGATAGGAACCAAAAAAATAATCAATGAATCAAAGAGTTGGTTCTTTGAAAGGATAAACAAGATTGATAAACCTTTAATGTATCTGACCAGAAGAAAGAGTGAAGAGACAAAAATTAATAAAATTAGAGATGAAAAATCACCATTACAACAGATACCAAAGAAATTCATAAATCATAAGGACATACTTTAAGAATACATATGCCTCTAAGTTTGAAAATCTGAAACAAATTTCCTTGATTCATATGACCTATGAAAATTAAACCAAGATGAGATAAACCATTTAATTAGACCTATACCAAGTATGGAGATCCAAACAGTTTAAAAAAGTCTCCCAACTAAAAAATGTCCAGGCCCAGACTGATTCACTGGTGAATTTTACTAGACCTTCATGGAAGAACTAACACTGCTGTTTCTCAAACTTTTCCATAAAATAGAAAAGGAAGGAATTCTACCAAACTTCTTCTATGAAGCCAGCATCACCCTGATGCCAAAACCAGACAAAGACAGAACAACAACAACAACAAAAATAAATAAAGAAAATTACAGACAAATCTCCCTAATGAACATAGATGCAAAAATTCTGAACAGAATATTGCCAAACAGAATACAAGAATATATGAGAAAGATTATTTACCCCAACCAAATAAGTAGGGATGCAGGGATGAATCACACACTCAAATCAGTAAATGTAATACACCATAGAAATGGTCTGAAGGACAAAAATCACATGATCATCTCATAGATGCAGAAAAGGCATTCAACAAAATCTAACATCCCTTCATAGTAAAAGTATTACAGAAACTGGGAATAGAAGGCACATATCTCAACATAATGAAAACTATTCATAACACACCTACAGCCAACATATTACTAAATGGGTGAAAACTTGAAGTTTTTCCAGTAAATTCAGGAATAAGACAAGGATGTCCACAGTCCCCACTTTTATTTAATATAGTACTGGAAGTCTTAGCTATAGTAATAATGCAAGATACACTCATAAAAGGGATACAAATTGGAAAGGAAGAGATCAAATTACCACTATTTGCAGATATGATTCTACACAAAAAGGACCCTAAAGACTCTACCAGCAAACTGCTAGCACTTATAAACACTTTTAGCAATGTAGCAGAATACAAAATAAACACACAGAAACCAGTAGCTTTCCTATATATTAACAACAAACATGTGGAGGATGAAATCAGGGAATCTCTCCCATTCAATATTGCTTCAAAAAATTAATAAATAAAGTACCTTGGAATAAACTTAACCAAGGAAGGGAAGGATCTCTACAATGAGAACTTTAAGACACTCAAGCAAGAAATTGTAGAAGGCACACGAAATGGAAAGACATCCCTTGTTCTTGGATTGGAAGAATCAATATTATGAAAATGTCAATCTTACCAAAAGCAATCTACACATTTAATGCAATCCCCATTAAAATTCCAAAGGCATTCTTCACAGAAATAGAAAAAAAAATCCTAAATTCATTTGAAAGCAGAAAAAACCTTGAATAGCTAAAACAATTCTGAACAACAAAAATAAGATGGAATCACCATACATAGTTTTAAGCTATATTACAAAGCCATAGTAACAAACACAGCATGGTATTGGTACAAGGACAGACATGTAGATCAATGGAACAGAATAGAGGACCTAGATGTTAATCTCAGAAGCTACAGCCAACTGAATTTTGGCAAAAATGCCTAAAATATTCATTGGGGGAAAAGATAGCCTGTTCAACAAGTGGTGGTAGAAAAATTGGATTTTTTTTCGGTATTTCAAGGTTGGGTCTCACAATGGTCCAGGCTGACCTGGAATTAACTATGTAATCTCAGGGTGGCCTCAAACTCATGGCAATCCTCCTACCTCTGTCTCCCAAGTGCTAGGATTAAAGGTACGCTCCACCATGCCTGGCTAAAACTCGATATCTATATGTAGAAGGATGAAAATAGATCCTTGTCTTTCTCCATGCATAAGAATAAACCCAAGTGGATCAGGGACCTTAATATCAGACCTGAAAATTTGAAATTGCTAGAAGAAAAAGTAGGGGAAACCCTTCAATATATTGACATAGGCAATGACTTTCTACATATAACCCCAGTTGCTCAGAAAATAAAACCACTAATCAATCACTGGGATCTCGTGAAATTACAAAGCTTTTGTACAGCAAAGGACACTGTGAATAGAATAAAGAGACAACCTACAGAATGGGAGAAAATCTTTACCAGCTACACATATGGCAGAGGTTTAATATCCAGAATATATGAAGAACTCAAAAAAATAGAACAATAAGCAATCAAACCATCCAATTAAAAAATAGGCTATGGGACTAGAGAGTTCTCTTTGGAAGAAATACAGATGGCACATAAACATCTAAAAAAGTGTTCTATGTCCTTAGCCATCAGGGAAATGCAAACTAAAACTACTTTGAGATTCCATCTCTCTCCTGACAAAATGGCTACTATCAAGAAAACAAATGGCAATAAATGTTGGCAATGATGTGGTAAAAGGGGAACCCTTCTGCACTGTTAGTGGGAATGTAATCTGGTACAGCCATTGTGGAAATCAGTGTGGAGGTTCTTGAGACAACTAAAAATAGATTTACCATATGATTCAGCTATTGTATTCCTAGGCATATATCCTAATGACTCTTCTCACTACCGTAGAGATACATGCACAACCATGTTTATTGTTGCCCTAGTCACAATAGCTGGGAAATGGAACCAGCCTAGATGTCTCTCCAAAGATGAATGGGTAATAAATATGTGGGACATTTATACAATGGAGTTCCATTCAGTGGTAAGCAAAAATGAAATTATGAAATCTAAAAGGAAATGGATAGATCTGCAAAGGATTACACTAAGTGAGATAACCCAGGCCAGAAAGCCAAATGTACCATGTTCTCTCTCATATGTGGATGCTGGCTACAAATGTGTAGATTTGTGTATGACCTGGAACCAAAAATCTGTAGCAGAGACCAGTCAGCTAGAAAAAGTGTATAAGAGAGGGAGGACAGGGAGGGACTTAAGGGGATGGTGTGGTGGTTTGATTCAGGTGTCCTCCATAAACTTAGGTGTTCTGAATGCTAGGTTCCCAGCTGATGGAGATTTGAGAATTAATGCCTCCTGGAGGGAGTGTATTTTGGGGGCGGGCTTATGGGTATTATAGCCAGTTTCCCCTTGCTAGTGTTTGGCACACCCTCCTGTTGCTGTGGTCCACCTTATGTGGGCCAGGGAGTGATGTCCATCCTCTGCTCATGCCATTGTTTCCCCCTGCCACCATGGAGCTTCCCCTCGAGCCTAAAAGCCAAAATAAATCTCTTTTTCCCAGAAGCTGCTCTTGCTTGGGTGATTTCTAGCAGCAATGTGAACCTGACTGCAACAGTAAAGTGGTACCGAGGAGTAGGATTGCTGTTAGACACCTGATTGTGTGGCTTTGGCCTCTTGGAGCTGATTTTCAAGAGAAACGTGGGAGGATTTGAAACCTTGGCTTAAAAGATGCCTAGCAGTGCTGTAAATACAGCTTGATGGACTGTTATGGTCTGAGCTGCAAGACCTGAATGGAGTAAGAACTATGGACTGTGAGGTTTGGCTTATGAGGGTGTGAAAGAGCTTTGCTTGAACTGGGCTAGCATTTTGTGTGAGAAGCTTGCTCTTATGCCCATGTCCTGAGACATTGTGCAGAGTTGCTTTGCATAGAAATGAACTGGTGTATGCAGAGGGATATGGCACAGAAAGAAAAATCTTTGGGTGAACCGTGGCCTGTTCAGCTGAAACTGAGAGATTACAACCTTTGAGACTGGGATAGCTGATCTGCACTGGGGCAACAGGAAGAATGTACACACTTTTGAAGGGGCCTGAATGCTCAAGGAGTGTCCTGTTATTCAAAGTCTGCTTTATTCCCCCCTGGATTAACAAATTGGCACCCTACCTGGTATTGTGGTATATAAGAAATGCAGGAAAGAAAGGGTCATTGAGTTTGCAACACGGTCTTGTGTTTTGGAAATGGCTATGGGCAGTGTGAAGCAGGTTTGCTGGTTGCCTGCATGGAGACCCCGTGGGGCCATGAAGATGAACCAACCGTAGATTGCAGTGGAGACCCAGTGGAGATGTTGGGACTATGAGATGGCTGCCAAGGAGAGCTGCTGGCCCCATGAAGTTTTCCAGGACTGCGAGTAGCCTAGCTGGAGGGGCGGAATTAGAAGTCCAGAGACTTGTTGCTAGTTAGAATTATTGGTCTTGGAGGTTTGTCACAGGCTAGAGTTGTTGGACTTGAAGCTACAGATGTTTGCCCTGTTGTTTAAATCTTGTATTGGTTGACTGTTTCTTTGCTATGCCCAATGCCATCTTTTGCAGTGTGAAAATTTATTCTGTGCCATTATTGGTTTTTTGAGGTTATTTTTTGGTATTATGGCAAAGTTAAAAGATCTTGGACTATGAGGATGTATGCACATCACTGGAATTGGTAAAAACTACGGGGACTTTTAAAAGTTAGATGAATGCACTGCATTTTACATCATGTGTGATTATCAGTTTATGGGGGCCAGGGTCGGAATGTGGTGGTTTGATTCAGGTGTCCCTCATAAACTTAGGTATTCTGAATGCTAGGTTCCCAGCTGATGGAGATTTAGGAATTAATGCCTACTGGAGGGAGAGTATTGTTGGGGGCGGGCTTATGGGTATTAAAGCCAGTTTCCCCTTGCTAGTGTTTGGCACACTCTCCTGTTGCTGTGGTCCCCCTTATGTTGGCTAGGGGGTGATGTCCACCCTCTGCTCATGCCATCGTTTCCCCCTGCTATTGTGGAGCTTCCCCTCGAGCCTGGAAGCCAAAATAAATCTCTTTTTTCCCAGAAGCTGCTCTTGGTTGGGTGATTTCTACCAGCAATGTCAACCTGACAGATGGTATTATATATATGTAAGTAGAACAGATTACAGGGAGGGGAAAGGCCTAAGTGAGGCCAGTGGAAGAGATTGCATAAAAGAAGGGCAGTGGGGAGGGTCAATCAAAATTCAAGTTATTCTGAATAAAACATATGTAAACCTATGTTTTTGAATAGTGGTGCATCAGAAGCCATAGATTGTTAGAAAATTTTCACTGCCAGGGATGTGATACCTTCCAGTGAGTTGTTGGCCAAGGAGGTCGCTGTTGCCTCCAAAACATTACAGGTTTTTGCCAAGGCCCTTGGTTTCCCTTGAGAAACAATTGGTTAGACCTTGTTGCTGAAGACTTCACATGCCTGAGCAGCAAAGTCACTGAGAAATCAAGCTAGTGATGAGGAAAAAACTCTCTCTCTGTAGACCAGCCAACTGAAAGCTGGAAAAAGCTGCACTGATTGCAGCCCTATGGGAGAAAGAAATCATCAGTGGTCAAAAAAATGGATACTGGAAGCCTCAATTTTGGCCAGACAGGCCAAATGACCTAACAAGTGCAACAGTGGCACGTTAGCTTTGGGGAAAACCAACTGCTCTCTCATTGGACTAAGGCACGCTCTATGGGAGGGAATACATGTCTGGTACTGAAAACCTAATCAAAAGCCTATGGCAGGAGAAGTCACGAGCCTTAGGGGCATAAAGCCTGCTTTTTTTCTGGATAAATTTATATATATTATTCTCACCAAACTGCCCCAAAAGCACTATATTTAATGTTCATATTCATATACTATTGCTACTCTCCCTTCTATTTATAGAAGCTTCTCTTTTCAGATGGTAATGACCACTGGGATGACCCAATAGACAACATAGTGCTGAGGAGAAGGGAGCGTCTAGCACTGAAACATCTCTATCACACCCTCCAAGGCTCAGGGTCCATTGAGGAAGAGGTGGCAGAAAGAATGTAAGAGCCAAAGAAGGGTACCACTCCTTACAATGGAACTTTCCAGACAGAAATTGGCCTCAATATCCATGATCTTGCAGTGCCTAACAATGCCTCCACAAGACCTTCATATTAGGAGAAAAAAAATGATGACATCAAATTAAAAGAGAGACTAATGGAGAGAGGGAGGGGATATGATGGAGAGCAGAGTTGTGAAAGGAAAAGTGGTAGAGGGGAGGGAAATATCATGGTTTATTGTCTGTAAATACAGAAGTTGTCAATAAAAAAAGAAAAGAGACTCATCCAAAAACCTTATCTTTCACGTGTTTGTGATTTTGTGTTGGGTCATATTCATAACTTTCCCCAGACACATACCCTCTGGCCTATATACATGCCTGTGAGAGCTTTCAGGACACCTCAGGAGGCTGTCTGTGGGGCCCTGATGTTCAGTTTTGACCATGGGACAGGTCTGTGGCTGGTGTCTCAAGGGAAGTCTGTAGACTGGAACTCTCTGAAGGTGGAAAAGGAGGCAAGTTATGAGGATACCCTCTGGAGCCAGCTTTATATCACTGCTTTGACACTGTAAACTGTCACTTGCTTTCTCTAATCCTCTGTTCCCTCATCTATCCAGTGTGCTTAGTAACACCCCTTCATGCTAAGGTTTTCTGGGGGTTTCGATGGGACAATGAATAGGACTATCCAGTGCTCAAATGGTAGGCATGGTTGCCTTAGCTTGCCTTTAGCAACCTCATGGCTAGGAGAGAGTGGCACTGGAAAAGAAGAATGGGGATAAAATCTTTGTTTCCCTCGAATTGTCATCAGGCTTTTCTGTAATGTTTTATTCTTTCTTTTAGTGCAAATGCAACTGCTTCTCCTTTAGGAACCTCTACATGTAGGCAAATCTCACAGAACGTGGTATTGGTCAAAATTACAAATATCCTGAAAGTTTTGAAAAAGAGTGTAGTTTTTTTTTTTTTTTTTAAGTGAGACAAGATCTCATGTGTCCTAGGCTGGCCTTGACCTCACTATATGACCAAGGGTGACCTTAGACTCCTGGCCCTCCTGCTTCTACCTCCCAGCTGCCGGGTTTGTAGCTGTGCACCACCACACCCAGTTTAATGCAGCGTTTTAAAGTCAAAGTCTTATTCTCAGAATGACCAAGGGAACCTGACACATTGCTCATTACACAACAAAAGTCTAAAATTCTGTTTCAAACATTTCTTTCCAGGTTTCCTTTAATTGTACTCTCAGATCTCACTGGTTTCCCACTCTCTTTCTGTATTAGGCTGGGGGATAATTGGGCTTTTTCTGCTGAGCTTCTTAAACTGAGGGTCACAACTACATAGAGGGTCATGACTAAATGTGGGGCTTGTGAAAAAATTTGCCAACAGTAAAAGGCTCTGGATGCACAATGACCAAAAAAATAGTTTGAAATCAAACGCATGATAAATTTGAGTTGTTTCTGATGGCACTCACCCATGTCACATCATGTGACTTCACAGCAGCCTTGGTTCTGAACACAGAACACAGGCATCTTACACTGAGCACACCATCATGCCAATGCCAACAAACATTACCAGAAACATCTTGGTTCATATTTGAGACTATTGTATGTTGTGAACTGCTATATTTTATCATAAACTAAGTTTTCTGCTTTTATAGAAACATAAAGGTTTAATTATGGAAATAAGGGCTTTTAATATTTCTGTACCACCACTCCTAATGTGTAAGTATCAAATTAGTATATTTTTGTGTTAGAATGGTTAATTTAAAAAATGCTATTTGACTTTGTTTTGAGTTTAATAAAAACATCACTTAAGGGCTGAAGAAATGGCTTAGTGCTCAAGGCACTTGCCTGAAAAGCCAAAGGACCCAGGCTTGATTCCTCAGGTCCCACATAAAGCCAGATGCACAAGGTGGCACATGCATCTGTAATTAGTTTGCAGTCGCTAGAGATCCTGGCACACCCATTCTCTGTATCTTTCTCTCTCTCTCTTTCAAGTAAATAAATAAAATTAAATATAAAAATTATTTAATAAATTTTGGCTTGGGATTAGGACAGAATTTCCAACAATTTTTAAAATGATCCTAAATATACTTCTGCAATATATTTCTATGAAGTAATATTCTAAGCATTCATCATTATAAAATCAAAATATTGATCAACTGAAAAACATTGAAGATCCTTCATGTCCTGAAGTATCAGATATTCAGCCAAGATTTAATTCTTTATGTAAAAATAAGCAAGCATACTCATTCCATTAGTTTGCAAATCTGCTTATAGATCTACATCTTTTGGCAATAGTATATGTATTCCATTGAATTGTTTTAAAATAATAGATTTATCAGAAAATGTTTTATTTGTATAACACTTTTTACATACCTATATATCTGGATTCACACAAAAGTTTTTTAGGCATAAATGGGTACTGAGGGGAGAAGTGTTCAACGAGTTTTGCTCTACTATCCATGAGCACCGTTTTCCTTCCTTTCTCCCTTCCTCTCTTGCTCTGTCCCTCCCTTTCTTCCTTTCTTCTTTCAGAATATTTTCTTCCAATTTCCTCCTTTCTCCTGAGCACTTTATATTTCTGTAGGCCTTTGTTTTGAGAAGGAATCATCAGACTTTCTGTAACAGGTCAGAGACAAAATATTTTAGGTTTGGGGGCTGTATGTTCTTCATCACAACATCTCTATTCTGCCCTTATAACAAGAAAGCATCTAGAGGATAGCAAGTATGTGATTGTATGCAGCTGTGTTTCAATAAAACTTTATTAACAAAGCCAAGAAGTGGATAAGGTTTGGCTATAATTTACTGACTCTTGATTTCAAGCAATTTGAGAATCTTTGATCTTCAAAATTAATATTTCTATCTCCTTCTTCAGCAAAACTGAGGATTTTATTATGGATATAATGATATATAAATATAAATATATAATATAACACAGGAAAGTAAATAGGGTAGTGTAAATAATCATTAATGTTTTTTTTTTCATCTCTTGTTGATTACATAGTTGTTTGATTTTTGTCCATACTGCCTGTAACAGGTGTCAGTTACAATAGCCTGGAACTGTGGGACTGGTAATCTCACGTAAGGAGTGTGTAATATTCTAGTTTTAGTCCTCTTTTGCTTTCTCATTTGATTCTGGGAAGATCATCACATCAAGTGGTGTCGTGGATAAAGACCACTATAGATTTTTATCAACCAGTTCATATTTTGATTAAATTGTACCAGGAATTCAGGTGTGTATGCAATAAAGTAGGGCTAAGGAAGGCCAGCCCTGACCAATGTGCTTTTGTCCTGATGCTCAAATCACCCTCACTTGAGAGGCATGCGAAATATCTCTGCTAGAATCCAGGGGCTTTAGGCAATATGGGATGATATAATAATCATTTTGTTTTGCTGTGACCAAAACAGCTTATACAAACGCTGTAAGTTAGGAGTTATTGATTTTGGCTCATGGTTTCCAAGGGTTCACTCCACTGTGACAGGGAAGGCATGGTCGAGCAGCTCAGTTTGGCCCAGCAGATTAGGAATCATAGAGTAAGACAAGAAAAGGGGCCTGGTCATGACTTTCAAAGGCCAAGCACTATTTCCACCAGTAAAGCCCATCTCCCAAAGCTTCCAGAACTTCCAAAAATAGCACCACCAGCTGGTTAACCTATGTTTCAAACTTTGAACCTATGAGGGACATTTCAGATTTAAACCATAACAGTTATAGATCTTGGAACACAATTCCTTGATTTCATGTTCCCTCTTCTGTGATTTACATGACATTCCAGAACCCCCTCCACCCCCATACACACCAAATTCTAATTCTCCTTCAAGATGACAGGGGCTTTTCATGAATTTATTCACATACACACATCTCCTTTCCTGATTGGCTGTCCACTCTTCCTAATCTTCATTCCTACTACCCAACCTCCTACTTACCATAACTGTATGGTTCCATTCCAAATATTAAGTTCTAGGATTCATACAGCTATGGGCTTCTTAGAGAAAATTTAGAAAAGACCATTGATTTCAGAAAAATCTTATCCCAGTTTTTAATTATTTTGCTTCAATAAACCATTCTTTCTACCCCTAACAATTCAGGAGGTTCAAAATTCCTATTAGCAAAAGTAAATGTTCTCTCTCTTGTTCTCTCATAAAAAGGGGGCACTCGAGAGATGGCTTAGCAGGTAAGGTGTTTACCTGCACAGCCTAAGGACCCAGATTTGACTCCCCAGAATGCATTAAAGCCAGATACACAAGGTGATGCATGCACACAAGGTGGAACAAGTGTCTGGTGTTTGACTGTAGTGGCTAGAGGCCTTGGTGTGCCAATTCTCTCTTCCTCTCCCTCCCTCTCTTGCTCTCTCTCTCTTTCATAAAAAAGGAAATGTGGTTTTATGTGGGTCCCTTCTGGAATAATTACATTTGGTTCATCCTATGTGCCTGGATCATGCCTCACACCTGTTATACTTTTTCTCTGCAGAGGAGGTAACACTGCTCGAAGCAAAACTTACTTCTTTGAGCCTCCTTTGTTTCCTACTGGTGCATTTCCCTCCACCCCACCAAAAAATTTCATGTGAAAAATCAGCAGAAAAATGGTAGAAAATCAATGGATATCCCATTGACTTTACTATATAGGATTTCTTTCTCTCATAGGATTCTGCATTATCAGGGCCTGTTGAAGTCTGGATGGGAGACAGCATTTATGGTCTGTGTTGTATCCAAATTCTCCTTCTCTACTGTCCACTTGGGTCCTTTGTGGCCTTAGATGAAGGTGGATAGCTGTTCCAGGCAGTTCAGGTGGGGCTGTGACTGGGCCAAACCTTACATGAATAAAGACAGGGATTCAAAGATGGGAGAAGACAATGATTTAGAAAACAAACCAAGAGAAATTACAATTACCCTCAGGTTGCTAAATCTTGATTATCTCCCTGCTGTGCTGTTGTTCTGCAGCCAACTTCGATTACCCAAAGACAATGCTTAAAAGCCACTTCACCTAAATTAGCAACCCTAGAACAGCTTCGCTTAGAATATATGTTTGTCTGCTCTTTTCCCCTGAACAATTAACATCAAGAAATCTTGTGAAAAATAGAGGTCAAATATTGATGAGGAGCAATGATGTTTTTAGCAAGACATCAAATATTTAATGTGTGAATAAATGGTTTTTAATTATTCCTTGAATGAGGGTGACTATCTTTTAGGTTTACTTCTGGGCTCATGATACCATGAGTAGTAACATCCTCCTTTACTGTTCAAAATGTTATAATGGGGACAATAAGTTATATATATAACCACCCTGTATCTTTACAGAAAAAATTTCCAATTTTATCTGAGCTCTTTCAATAAAGTGTGCTCCAAAACTTAGACTTCAAAAATTTTGAACTGCGTAACATGTTTTTAATGACAGATGTCCTTGTCCTAACTTATTTGGTTGGTTCCCTTCTCTTCTCAAATACTCTCTTTCTAATTTAATGTTGTTCTGCTTTTTTGCCATCTGCATGTGAGAAAAAATGTGACATTTGTCTTTGTGAGTCTGGCTTAACATGATGTTCTCCAGGTCTAACCATTTTCCTATAAATATGATTCCCTCCTCCTCTTCCCTCTTTTTTTTTTTTTTTGACATTGGTTCCCTATGTAGCCCAGGCTGGCTTCAAATTCACTATGTACTACAAGGTTGTCCTTGAATTCATGGCAATTCTCCTGCTTTAGTCTCTTGATTGCTGGGGTTATAAGCATGTGCTACCACACTTTACCCTTCTTGTGTGTTTATCTGTCTCTGTGTGCGCATGTTCATATACATGCAGGCACACGTGTGAGTGCATGTGTGGGGAGGCCAAAGAGTAACCTGGCATTCCTTGTATATTCTGTTGAACTCTTTTATGAAACAGGGTCTCCTATTGGTCTGTTGCTTGTCAAGTAGGCTTCACTTGCTAGCTATTGAGCTCCGATGATCCTCCTGTCTCCATTTCTGCAATGTCGGGGTTACAGGACAGTATCAACGTGCCTGGCATTTTGCATGGATATTGGGGATCAAACTCAGATCCTCCTGCTTGTGAGGCAAACACATTAATGACTAAGCTATCTTCCCAGTTCTGGCTCCATCCTTCTGTATGGCTAACTAATAATACTCCGCTGTGTATATATGCCACATTTTCTTTGTTGAACACTAGGCACCTTGGCTGAGTTTATAACTTGGCTATTATGAATAGTGCTATGATAAACATGGCTGTGAAGGTATCTTTACTACCCTACTAGGAGTGTTAGGCATATTGTAGATCGTCAAGGATTTCTTCTAATTTCCCAGAATGTTACCTGTGTTGATGTATTTGTCTACTACTTGGTTGCTCTTTTGGGGCTTTTGAGTCATTGGAGGATGGTTTTAGAGTATGTCTCTAACTCTGGGTCTGTCCCTCACCCACAATTGAGGAAAAGGGCTAAAGGAAGTTTCCTAAATTGGGTAGGGCCTATTGCCCTTTGAGACTGAGAGTTTTTGAGTATCAAAGTGAGGGTCATGGCCATATCACTTCTACTTTTTCATCTATTAGATGAGCTAAGTTTGACCTCTAGTTTTTACCATTAGAAGTTATGTGACTGTAATTGGGTTGCTTAAGCTGTCTAAGCCTCTTTTCCCATTGTATACAGGGAGATGCTACACACAGATGTGCTAACATGCTGAGTGAAGCTCAGATCCCAGGGCATCTGGAGGAGGTGTGCCTCTCCGTGCAGGTGGAGGCAGCTTTGTCATCATATTGTTATAGTACTGGAGAGTAACAATTGGGTGAGTTGGGACACCTTATCCATGGTTTAGAAATATGGTAAACATTTTTTGCCCCCGTTGTAGCCTTTCTATCCCCTCTTTTCAGAGCACTCTCATTTCCTCATGGGGAATTACTTGTCTTCTCCTGTGAACACTAGTTTCCTACTCTATACAATGGGGGAAGCTTTGCCATCTGAGGCCTTGCATGTGCAAAGTTCTTAGGACAGTTTTAGGCTCCTTGTTGGCTGTGACCAAAAGCACAGATACATCTAGTCACAAGCATGTACATTGCCTTGCCTATCCCATCCATGACCCACATTTAGCCAAGTAGACATTTTCTGTCCTAGAACTTTAAACTGTATCACCATCTATTTTTTTACTAGAAAGGCAAAACTCATTCTGAGTGATGGAACTAGGACAACGAAGGCAGGTGCTCTCTGACCTGTGAAGTTCAAATTAATTAATTCACTCATTGAGCAAATGTTTATTGATGTCTTTGTGTCAGACAATGTGTGCTAAGATTTCACATATTTTTTTTTCTTATTTAATCCTCAGCACATAGGAGATGTTGGCATTGCTGCTTGCTTTGCAAATGAAGAAACAGAGCTCATGAAATTTAACCAACTTGCCCAAGATTATATAGCTAGCACCTTATGTGGCTGATATTTGAACTTGGATCTGACACCAAAGCCTACAATTTCTTTGCTGTGATATTTGTACTCGTTGCTAGGGGAAGATCAGTGGAGGCATATTTAACTATGATTCTAGAAAGTGATTGCAACTTTGTATTTTCATCCAAGCGTCTGACACTGTAATGGAAGATTCCACAATTGAGGAGGGTAAGGATGATTTAAGGCACCTATTGGCTTGACCTGTCTAGTGGGTGCTCCATGTCCTCTTCCTTTTTAATAATGGTGATGAAAGTGGTGTTGGGTTCCTCCTTTGGGGGAACATTCTATTGGCCTATTCTAGGCAATTCTTGTAATGCTATCAGTTACAAACCAGCTTTTTGGCTATGGGTATTTTTTCTGTGATCCAAGCCTAGTCTATCAAAGTACCCTCAATTGACAAAAAGTCTTGGTCCAGGGGGTAAGCATATCACCAGAATCAACTATCAGTTTCTTTCCTAAGTCTTTTATACACTGGAAAGGAAGAGGGTTTTTTTTTTTTGATATTAAATAAGGATCCTGGATGTAATCATACTATCTTCCAGGCAGAGTTGATGGAATCTAGTGTGGGAATTACCTGCATAAGGAAACTGAGAAATAGAAATGTCTGGAATGACCTCTTTTAGTAATAATATTTTCAGTTAGAGATACCAATAAATTACTCATCCTTCTTCCCTGTTTTGATTTTGAGTCATAGTCTATCATTTGTCACTAATTTAACATGCTTCCTAGGATGTGTTTGTGCAAGCCCATGTGTATGTTTGGAGGTAATTTTCTTTACCTGTGAAAGAGGAAAGAACTAGGAGAGGTGGTACTGGAGTGAGTGTGGTCAGGTGTAATGTGGCATGTTTCCTTCTCAATTATCAGTTATTTACTCCTTGTTTGTTTCTTTATTATGTTTTATTATTTATTTATGAGAGAGATAGAGGAAGATAAAGGGAGAATGGGCTTGGCATGGTGCTGCATGCCTTTAATCCCAGCACTAGGGAGGCAGAGGCAGGAGGAGTGCCATGAGTTTGAGGCCACCCTGAGACTCCATAGTGAATTCCAGGTCAGCCAGTTCTAGAGTGAGACCCTATTTCGAAAAACCAGAGAGAGAGAGAGGGGGAGAATGGGAGTGTCAGGACCTCTAGCCAGTGCAAATGAACTCCAGATGCATGTGTTGCCTTGTACATCTGGCTTACTTGGGTAGTGGGGAATCAAACATGGGTCCTTAGACTTCTCAGGCAAACACCTTAACTGCTAAGCCATCTCTTCAGCCCTGTTTCTATAGATAAGTTTCACCCAGCAGCCCCTGAGCAGCAAGGACCATGGTCAGATGGACAGAGCCAACATCTTTGGCCCATGCTTTGGTAGTGCCCATTACCTGTACTCACATGACTAGAAAATACTTTGGAGATGGGTTTGTAGGTGGTGCCCTCCTCACTGTGAGACATTGCTCATTCAAATCCATGGTTCATGAGCTTGGAATGTGATTAAGTTGGTGAGTGTTTGCTTACTATGCAAGAAGCACTTGGTTTAATTTCCAACACCACAGAAATTGGGTATAGTGGCACATGTTTATGATTCTAGCACTCTGGAGGTAGAGGAAGAAGGATGAGAAATTCAAGGTCATCCTTGGGCTATATAACCAGTTTGAGGCCAGTATGGGCTACATAAGATTATTTCAAAACAAAAAGAGAGAGAGAGAGAAACAACAACAACCAGTGGCTTAGTGTCTTGACACAGACTCCATCTCTATTGACGCCTTTTCAAGAAAACCTTGTCTCTTTTTTTGTTGTTTTGTCTTTCTTTTTTTAAATTTTATTTTTAAATTTTTATTAGCATTATCCATGATTATAGAAAAAATCCCATGGTAAGGATTTGCACTTTCCCCTTTGAAATTCCATTCTCCATCATATTACCTCCCCATTTCATTGTACTTACATATATACAATATCAACCTATTAAGTACCCTCCTTTTCTACCTTGTTGGCTTGAAAGAGTCCCCTTCTGTGTACTTGCACATGATCTTCACTAGGCAGACAACTCCAACATAAATGCTCAGCAATACTTTTCCTCATGTCTTCCTCCCCCTGGGGAGTTAGCTAGTCTTGATCACCATGGAGATCCCAGTAAAATGCTTGGTACATATGAGGTTCTCAAAATGACTGTGGAATGACCAAAGGAAAAAATGCTCTCTGTGTAATTTCTGTGTATTTTTGCAGTGTTTCGGCTCAGGGCACCCCCATCTCCAACAGGACTTCCTATGAGGAATAAGCAAGGTTGACTGTCATCACTGCAGGTCACAAATATTTGATTGCAGGCAGCTTCCTGCCACTCAGCACAAAAATACAAATGAAAAATTGTGATGTGAACTTTAAGCAAGACACCTGGGCTCTGAAGGTACCACGTCAAGCCACAGGAGGATGGCACATGCATGCTTAGAAGCCAAGTTTATCCACTGGAGTTCTCTGTGATGTGTGCAAGGCAATGTGGGGTAATTGCAAGTGAACAGACATGAGAAGGCTTGGGGGTCATTGGAGGAGTCCTCTGCCTTCCATCTGTTTCCTTGATATGAAAGGGAGAAAGGTAGTGCCAGTCAATCACTCACTTGTGTAAGACAGCACCCTTGCCTGAAGACATGCTAAGGAGGTGGGAGGAATAATTACACTTTTAATGAAATATTATACTATATTCCTGAAGCTCCTCCCTAGGTGCAGCTGCTCACAGACCCTCGCTGTGTAGCCTGCTTGCTTTACTGAGTTGTAATTCAGAAGGTGAAACTTTTCTTTTTAAAGTTTTTTTTTTTTTTCTAGGTAGAGTCTCATTCTAGCCCTGGCTGACCCAGAACTCACTATATGGTCTCAGGGTGGCCTGGAACTCATAGTGATCATCTTACCTCTGCATCCCAAGTGCTAGTGTTAAAGGCGGGTATCACCACACCCAGCCCAACTTTTCCTTTTTTTTTTTTTATCCTATCTTTCTCTTCTTTGGATGTCAGCCAACATTCTAAGCATGTTTTCCTGGACACCTTGGGCCTGTTCCACCCTTTCTCTTAATAGATTGCCTTACTCATGACTCATTGTCTATGTGTCTAGTTTTTCATGGTCAAAAGGTAAAGAACTTGAAAGTATGAAAATCTGCAGTAGGGTTTCTGGAAAGACTTTCAGACAGTCTCCACCCCTTCCTGGGCAGTCCCCACTTCAAATGTCTTATTGAAAATTCCTGGTTTCAATTAAATTGCCAGACTTCCTCTGAGGGATTGAATTCAGACCCATTGGAAGACCCTGGAATCTCAGGGTAACTGGGAGACTGGAGAAGAGGTGCGAGTAAAGGAGTCACAGGAAGACGGTCTCTAATAGGTGAGGGACGGCCACACTGGGAGGAGATAGAGAAGGTTGTGTTGGGTTCTAAACATGGTAACTCTATTCTCCCTCCCTCCCTACCTCTCTTCCTTTTGCTCCCCTTACTTCCTTTCTTCTTTCATTCCTTCAGTTTTCATTTCCCATTAATGGAAGGAGCTTGGGCTAGGTAGGAGATAGGTATCTTTTTTTTTTTTAAGCTACATTATATTTTTAAATTTTTTTCTCAATTTTTATTAACATTTTCCATGATTATAAAAAATATCCCATGATAATACCCTCCCTCCTCCCACTTTCCCCTTTGAAATTCCATTCTCCATCATATGCCCTCCCCATATCAGTCTCTCTTTTATTTTGATGTCATGATCTTTTCCTCCTCTTATGATGGTCTTGTGTAGGTAGTGTCAGGCACTATGAGGTCATGGATATCCAGGCCATTTTATGTCTGGAGGGGGCACGTTGTAAGGAGTCCTACCCTTCCTTTGGTTCCAAGATTCTTTCTGCTATCTTTTCCGCATTGGACCCTGAGCCTTGAAAGGTGTGATTGAGATGTTACTCAGTACTCCAGTCACTTCTTTCCAGTGATATGATACCTTTTGAGTCATCTGCCAAAGTCACTGCCATCTGAAAAGAGAAGATTCTCTACTCAAAGTGAGAGTAGAGTTAATATAAGGGTATAAATATTAAGAGAAGTGCTTACTGGGCAGTTTGATAAGCATAGTATATACATTTTTCCAGACATCAGCAGATGTTACACCCCTAGGGCTCATGACTACCCCTGTTTTAAGTTTTCAGTATCAGGGATGTATTCCCTTCCATGGAGTGGGCCTCCAGTCCAATTAGAGGGCAGTTGGTTTCCACCATGACAGACGTGCCACTATTGCACCCGTTGACTCATTTGGCCTGGTTGGCCAATTATAAGGCTTGCAGTGTCCACTAGCCCAGAGTCTATACTGGGCTCTTCATGTGACTTCCTGAAGCTTCCTATCCAGTGTGGGTGTGCAGACAATAAGTATACTGACAGGAGTCAATAAAGGTTATGCAGGAACTGAATAGCCAGGAAATAGGTCCTTGGAGATGTGTAGTCTAGGCTGAGAATGGAAAGGTGTATTGTGCCAAGGAGGAAAGAACTCTTAACTGAGAAAGGAGGAAGGACTGTAAAGGAGGCCTTCGGATGAAGGGGCTGGAAGACAATATAATAAGTAGACATTGGCATTGGGGGAGTGTAGATAGGTTAGCATGGGTATTTGTACAAAGTGGGGCAATCAGAGAGTGCAGCAAGGATGCATAGAAGTGACATAGTCTGACTTTAGTTTGATAGATGTCACCTTCTTGCTGAGAGGGAAAGTGATTTGATGACCAGAAAGGACATTCGGTGGCTGCAGAAGCAAGAGCCCAGGCTCTGCTGAGAAAGGGAGCAACACAGAGAAGAGGAAGGAGAGAGCCTGACTTGGGAGCTACAGGTCCTGCTGTTGGTGGGTTATGGTGTTTGGTCCTCAGTTTCCCTACCTGTCAAACTGAGCTACTGTTAAATATCTTCTTAGCTCTGGATGCCCTGGCGGGCCCATTGACCATGGCCCTGTGAGCTCTCCCAAAGTCTGTGTCTATTCTCTGGTCTGTCAAGGCTGAGAAGTTCTCACTGGAAAGAATTTATAAATAAATTTATCCTTATGAGTGAAAAATACATTTTCCAGCTTTGTAAAGTTCTGTTAATAGTTTAAGTGCGTGACTATCTTCTCTCTCTGGTTCTTGGTGGGAGGTGGTGGGTGAGGGTGTTAAATTCTTAATAAAATACGACTACATTAAAACATTTATTTTAATGTAACTTATGTGGGAAACATGATCTTTTGTGGAGCTTTTTGGCAAGGGGATAAAAATGCGTGCTTGCCCCAAACCTCTGAAAGCTCTTGATCAAGCTGAGGTCTTTGTTTCCAACAAAGCCCTTGACCCCTAGTGGTTTCAGTTCTGTTTACTCTTGGCAAATGCTTAGGGTTCAAAGGGAGAAGCTTTAAAAGCTGCATTGGGAAAGTCTATAAAATCTTAACGCATCTCTGACATCAAATAGCTCTTTCAAAGCAGTCATTTGATGAAGTAAATAGGAATGCGGCACAAACCATATGGAACACATTTTCCATAACTGTTCTGCACTGGAATAACAAAGGAGAAAAGTTCTTGGCAAAAGGAGTTTGGGATTTTAATGACCCTTAAATATTTGGCTCTGTAGCCAGATGTGTTTTACCAGGCTGAAAACCCGGAGGATAGACCTTGCCTGTTTCTTTGGCAAAACATAAGCTAACATGATGTTGCTGTTTGTGAAAAGATGTTTGTGCTTCATTGCAGAAAGCTTAATTCACCATGATTTCCTTAATTATCTACCCCTCCCCCAAGCTGGCAGAACTCCCAGCATGCCTCACAGCATCATTTCTGAGTTGAGACATGAAGCTGTTCTGGATGAGGCCACAGAAACCTCCCTAATTATTTGAAATTGGGATCAAAGGGTTGAGACAAAGATCACTGTGGGTCTTGCTGATGGAACTGTAGCAGGGCAGGGGCCTCAGGCTTCCTGGCTTGAATGGCTATGACTTCACTGGCTATAGGAGCTGAGCAAGTCTCTGTGTCTGTTAAGATATGATAGGACAACCCCTTGCCTGGGCTGTTAATGTCAAGATGTTTCTGGTTATGCATGAACTCACCTGTACTTTAGACACAGGGTTGCCTTGCTGCCTTTCAACGTCATCCTGAATTCCACGTCTGTTTCTGCTATCTTCCCTTTATTTGAAACTCTCGTATGTGGATAAGCAGAGTGGTTCTCATTTCTACATGGCTTTGAAAACAATTTGTCAAACTTCCATTCAGATAGGTAGGTTGCTGGCCCTCAAGAACCTTTCTCAACAAAAGACACATGTTTGGGGCCAGTGAGGTATAATTCAGTCAGTCAAGTGCTTGCCTCACAAGCATGATGACCAGAGTTCTATCACCAGAACCCATGCATAAAGCCTGGGCGTAGTGGTACTTGCTTATAAACCCAATATTGGGGAGGTGGAAACAGGTGGGTCTCTGGAGATTGTTCCAAGACTTGCCAGCCCATGAGAAACCCTATCTCAAAAAGGTACAGATGCCCTTCAGAGTGATGGAGACTGGCACCCTCTCACAGATGAGGAAATTGAGGCCAAGGGAGTGGAAGTAACTTACCAAGCTGTACATGGTTTGTAGATATCAGAAGCAAGACCAACATGGAGCTAATTCAGCAACGGTTTGGCCTCCAAGTGACTTGTTTACAAAAACATATTTTAAGCCAGGCATGGTGGCCCATGTTGGTAGTTCTAGCACTGGGGAGGCACAGACATGAAGATCCCTGGGCACTTGCACGTATACCATAGAATCAGAAAAAAAGGAACTTAAAACCAAGTGTCCTTCTGCTTGAAATAATAATCACCCAAACCCAAGCTCCACAAATCACATACAGAATCTCACCTTTTCTCTCTATGGTACATTGAGCTGTGTGGGACTAATGACTGCCCTTCAAGGAGGAAGAATGCATAAGTTACCTTGCTGGCTGCCACTGTGCATGCCAAGCTCCCTGCCTTTTATTCATTTCCCCACTTCTTTATCAGGCTTTTGTAAAACTTCCTCCCTGGCTGACAGCCACACTGCTGAGATGTGGTGGGCAGTCTAGGTGGATTAATGGTCTATCCATGACAGCACATCCTTAATGGTTAGAGCTGGTCCAAGTGTGTATATGTGTTTGTGTGTGCATGCACATGCATGCGTGTGTTATGAAAGAGAGGGTGAGAGAGAGAGAGAGGGTAAGGAAGGGTCAGAAAAGTCCAGGGCAGAAGTCCAGCTACCCAAGGGCAGTTTTGGCTTTTCTTCTCTGTATTTGTCTTTATCCTAAGAGATAAAGGTTTGGCCGCTATAGCATCCAGAGACTTAGTGAACCACTCAGCCATGATTTGGGTTCATGCGTGTCTCTGAACATGTTTTTCAGGTTTCTGCTGCCCAGTTCAGAGGCTGTGAAGTCTTAACTTTCCAGTAGCCCAAAGCCCGCTGCTCTGAGCCAGTTCTATTTCAGAATGTGCTCCAGGACAGGCGAGCTCTGTGGATAGTGAGCAGGTGAGCAATGGCATGCACGCCATAGAGAACTGGGTTGAAACTGAGTGGCTCTGTGCTGTTTCAAGCATGTTAATTAAATGTAGGGATTATAGACCCCAGATCTTCAGAGAAAGTAGATTTATTGTACCTCATTACTAGTTTTTATACACTCCACTTGGCTGAGACTGATGTTCAGTATTAAAAGGAATGCTCAATTTTATGGTCTAAAACCTTCTGATAGTAAGAGAGAAACATTCAAAAATGGCAACTGTGAGACCTGAGATTGCAATGTAGGCCCTAGATAAGACACTGAAGCCAAACAGAATCCAAAACATCCAAGTACTCTCTGAGCACACCATGGGTTCACAAATCCAACGCATGGTCATCATGGAGCAGGCCAAGCTGCTGTTCCTTCAAGGACTGTTGGTGTTCCAGTCCACTTTTTCAGAAACTTGTCACTTTGATTTCCCAGGACCCATTCCCAAGTGCTTTTCCAACATTTGAGGTGAGTGGTGGCACTTACTTCTCTGTTGGTATGTGGTATGTTCATGTGTGTGCATGTGTACACTCACACATGTAATGGTAGGGGGTTCAGAACACACTACCTCACAGCATGACACTTTGGAATTGGAGTGAGCAGAGAACTTTGAGACCTCTTTGCCTTTCTCTCACCCTACTTCCCTGATATAATTCATGAAACCTATAAAGAATTCTCTGACCTTCTCCCCTAGTGCAAGACTTGTACATGAGTTACCCACCCTATATTCAGAGGAAAAATGGCAATTTCTGAAGACAGGAACACAGAGAAGGATCGGAACAATCAGGTCTCACTAGATTTCCTCCATTAGCTACTACTAGGACACACACTTTGTTCAATCACATTCCTTCCATTTCTGCTGAACCACCTGATTTATCCAGCTTCATGCACAGACAGGTTTCCTTAGCTCTTCAGTTCCAAAGGCTCCCGTGTCACTTGAAACTTACATTAAATAAATTTGTCTGCTTTTCTTTTGTTAATCTGCCTTTTTGTTATTAGATTCTCAGCCATGAACCTATTAGAGGGAGAAAAGTCTTGTTCACCCTACGTATGCATGTATGTGTGCATGCATTCAGGTGTGTGGTAAGTAGGTTTCTGTTTGTATGTTTGTGGATAGGTGTGGGTGTATATGTAGGAATGTGTATTTGTAGTTAGCTAGGAATACAGTGAGTGTATATAAACAGGTTTGTGTATGTGTATTATAGGTAAGTAGATGTATGCATGTAGACATATGTTTATGTGTGTTTATGTAAAATTTAGACACAATCTAAGTGTTCATCAAAGGGATATTTCAAACTGTCACATAAGTTCTGTTGGGATCATAATGAAAATGAGAAGGTCCCTAACCTGGTTCCTGTTTCCTGAAGGCAATGGTTCTTAAATATCATTGTTCTCTGCTTACATTTACATTTCTAATGTCCACACATGTACTGCTATTTATTATTATTGTTTTTATTTTTAAGAAAGAGGGAGAAGCAGGGAGGGAGAGAGAGTGAATGGGCATGCTAGGACCTTCAGCCTGCTGTGGACAAACTCCAGACTCAAGTGTCTTCTTGTGTGCATGTGCAACATTGTATGCTTGTATCACTCTGTGTCTGGTTACGTGGGACTTGGAGAATTGAACACAAGTTCTTAGGTTTTGTGGGCAAATGCCTTAACTGCTGAGCCATCTCTCCAGCCCTATACTGCTCTTTCACGTTCTTTCCATGTTAGATACCTTATATCATCTTCCTGTTGTAGAAGATGAGGGCTTAGCTCTCTTCCATCATCCCTCTACAATATACCCATTCTTATTCCTTCCTCCAATATGTTTGTCACTCTTGATTAGTAGCCATTCAGTGTTACTGTCCTGAGACATGTAGTGCCTCATACACATTTTTTCTGATTGGAAAAAAATTGATCTGCCTGTTCATTTGCTGGATTTCTGTGTGTGTGTGTGTGTGTGTGTGTGTGTATGTGTGTGTGTGGTGTACATGCATGATGTATGGTCACATGTGAGCTAATGTCTATGTAAGTGTGCATGCACGCACGTATGTGTGTGTGGAGGGTAGAGGTTGGCATTGGGTATCTTCCTCAGTTGTGCTCCACTTTATCGACGGAGGCACAGACTCTCTCATTTGAACACAGCACTCCTTACTTCAGCTAGTCTAGCTAGCCAGCTTGCCCTGAACATTCCACCTTAGCATCCTGAGTGCTGTAATTACAAGTGGACCATCAGATCAGTCTGGCATTGGGGCTGGGGATCCTAACTCAGATCCTTACACCTGTGTGCTAGGCACTTCATCCACTGAGCCATCTTCCCAGCCTGATGTGCTGGGTTTCAGTGCGCCCGATCTCCATGCTTATCAGTGAGGTCAGTCACCAGCTTCTCTCAGCTGTTGGCATCTGATGACCTATTACTCTAGGCTGCATAGCTTGCTTTGCAGTTTTGTGTCACAGTTCCCACCCTGAGACTTCCTTCCCATCAACCTGGGAATAGCTCCCAGTCTACTGTATGTAATATGTGGGACACTCTATTTCTTGGATCCCACCATCTTGTTTTCTGCTGCATTCCTCTTTAGAAAGACATTTCCCTGCAAAATTTCTAGGAAGTATCTGTCCATAGTCACATGACACTTCACAGCACTGTGGCATATTGATCTTTTTCTTGTCACTGGACTGAGCTTTCAATGAACTCTTTCCAACTCAACTTGATGTCACTTGAGAAATTTTTAATTTTTTTCCAATAGTTTTCTCTTCTCTATTTTTTACTTCATAGAACGTTTAGCATTCAAATATGGTGTTCCTGTATAGCTCCTCTGATGTTTTCATTTTTTTCTTCTCTTTTCCATCCTCCTGTTCTACTTTACAAATCTTTGTAGTTGTTAGCAAAATGTAGTTTCTGTTGTATAAATCCAATATCATTTTACTTTTCAAGGATATTGTTCCTGTATCAGGGTCTTAGCTCTCTCAGGATTTCCATTTGCTTTGCTTTGTGGGCATTCTTTAAATGCTTGGTGATTCTTGATTGCCCACTCATATGTTTGGGGAGAATGTCAAGCTGAGGATCAGGAAGTCATAGTGTTAGCTTGGGACTTTGATGTATAGACAAGGAACTATGCCTGCAAATGTCTCTATCTCTCTCCCTTCAGCCTACATGTTTGTATCTATAGGGTCATTCCTTGCCTGCTGGCCAGTGTCTTTGGTGGGGGGGTGGGCTTTTTCTATCCCTGGCCTGGAAGTCAGTTTGTGTGGTATGTAGTCCCTGTTTAGATGCCAACTTTTGTTTGTAGCTCTCATTTTTAGTATGCTTGATCATACAGGTCTGCATTATTCCTACAAATAGAGTCCTGAGTTTATCTAGTTCCCTGCCCCTAGAGAACAGTAGCTGAGTCTGGTCAGCTATTGTGGAGCCTGATAAGGTAAAGGGTAGTGGCCCAATTGTATGGGGACACAGGGAGCTGGGATGCTAGCAACTTCTCCTGCACTGGCGAGCCCATCTGGAGTTCTATGGTCTCATTGAACTTGCCTCCTAAAATACTCATGACATCCCCCTGTGTCTTGAACCCTTCAGCATTTAGCTTTCGTCACGGTGGCGGCAATATATCTTATTGATTTGGACAGTGTGACTGAATGAGACTCCTTAGCTGTATGCCATAGCTTCTCCTACTGCTTCCCCACCTAATTGGGGTTCTGCGACTCCAACCATTCTGGAGAAAGAAATGGATTTCAGCCCAAAATATTGAGCCCACATCTTCTTGATTTTTATCTGTCTGGTTGTGTGTGTACAAAATGAATTCTCTGCAGAATGCCAGGTAGTAGGGACTCTAGAACGTTGGCTCCTGGGTCATCTTCTGGGTCCCTTTCAGCCTATCTTTTCTCCAGTGTCCTCAATTTTGAAATTTGACATATCATTATGGACATTGGTGATTTAAGGATAATGTATTTATTTTTATTTTTCAACAGTTCATGATAAAAGTAGGAGGAGTGGAGAAAAAATGCTCTGGGCATCATTTTTGTTTGTGAGATTCAACAATTGCCTGGTACAGAAATGGAACTGGCAGCCATCAGCACATTCTGTTTCCGCGAACCATGCCTTCTTGCCTCATTGTGATATCTGGTCCAACTACAGGACATTTGCCAGAGGGAGCATCTGCCATTCTCCCATGTGTGCTCCTTCCTTTCATACTTGGTGTGCAAGACAAAGATCTTCTCTTGCTAATCCCTATAACCCCAGCACCTAGGAAAAGTGCTTGGTATAGGTTAGGTGTTGAAAGTAGTTGTCGAATTGGGTGATAGGCAGACTGTCAGTCATCTCCCATAGGGAACTGCATAGCAGGAGGCGCCGGCTTTCAAAGTAGGCAGGATATATGTGAGCAGATGATGCTTTGGCATTAAAAATAGGTCATCCAGCTGGGACAGAAGATGGGCCCTCTGTGGTTTCTCTTGCAAAGGCAGCACCACATTTCAGGGACGAATGGAATTCTAACCTCAGATATTCCTTCCAGACCAGGAAAAATTCTTCCTCTCTAATCATGCAGGCTTAGAAATGTCTGTTTACCTTGTCAGCAAGAATCCAATTGGATGCCAATCCTTCCAGCCGGGCTGTGGGTCTTGGGAATGGTGTCCCTATTTGCCCCCATCCCTGCCCCACTGAATCTCACTCTTCCATGTGGGAAACCAGATCTATCTTAAACCCAACTGAATTCAAACTTACATTGAAAAAAAAAAAAAAAAACAGGTCTGGAGAGACGGCTTGGCAGTTAAGGCACTTGCATGCCAAGCCTAATGACCCATATTTGATTCTGCAGATCCCACTAAAGCCAGACATGCAAAGGCGAGGCAAGTGCAAGGTCGCACATGCCCACTAGGCGGCGGAAGCGTCTGGAGTTCAGTTACAGCGGCTGAGTACCTGGCATGCCAATTCTCTCTCTGTCTCTCTTGCTGTCTCTAAAATAAAATTAAATAAAGATTAAAAAAGAAGACAAGGCTCAGTGGGTAAAGCACTTGCTGTGTCAGTGAACCAATCTGTGTTTTGATGCCAGAAGCAAGTGTCTGTAATCCTAAACCTCTTGCAGTGAGATGGGAGGAGACAGGAAATTCTTAGAAGCTCATGGGCCCATCAGCCTGGCATTCGCACCTCATATGGACAAGAGACTCTGCCTTAAACAGGTTGGAGGGGGAGAACTGACACTTGGGGCTGGCCTCTGACCTTTATACACATGCTGTGGCATGTGTGTGTCTATACTCACACACATGAACACACATGTAGACATATATCACACATACACAGAATATAAAGAGAAATGTAAAATACACAAGATGCTATGTATAATAATAATAATAATTAATAATTAATAATAATGATAAAACACTTCTTACCTTAAAAGTTGACCTAGGGCTGGAGATATGGCTTAGTAGCTAAGGCAGTTGACTGCAAAGCCTAAGGACCTGGACCCCATGTGAACCAGATGCACAAGGTGAAGCATGTGCAAGATCATCCATATGCACTTGGGGGTGTGCATGTCTATAGTTTGATTGCAGTGGCTGGAGGCCTTGGCGTGCCAATTCTGTCTCCACTCCCCCTTTCTCTCATAAAGGTATGTGCCACCATGCCCAGCAAAAAAAAAAAAAAAAAAAAGTTGATCTAAATAATTGATACTCAAAAAAAGGTAGTATGAACAAGTACCAAGAAAATCTATTTCATTAGCTAATTTAAAATACAAATTAAAAAAATAAAAAAGAAGGAGAGAAAGAGAGACATTGAGATTAAGACTAGAAAAAATATGCTGCCGGGGTGGAGAAAAGTTTTTCCCTGAAGGCATGGGTTGTTACAGGTGTGTCTGCATACTAAAGATGGGTCACTATCTCCACCACAGTGAAATATTGGTCAGGGCAGCCCATGAGCCCTTTCAAACAACACAGGCCATTACCAAAGTGCTTAGTACTGACCAGAATTGAGATGGTAAGATCCTACTGTTAAAGACACCATAGGTTGCAGTTGCAGAACACTGAGAAATCAAGCTGTAAGTGAAAATGAAGCCACCTGCCTGCCAAATAGCTGCCATACAGCTGGAAGGTGTTGATGGAGTTGCTGGTAGAGAAAAGTCATCTACAGTCTGAATAAACAGTGGATCCTGCAAGTTACAAAATCAACCAGCCCTGCAAGATGCATGTATGGGTGCAATAGTGGCACATAAGTTATGCCAGTCATCAGTTGCTCTCTAATGGAATAGGAGGCCTGCTCAGTGGGAGGGAATTCATACCTGGTACTGAGAACTGAACCAAAAGCTCATGGATTGAAAGGTCATAGACCCCAGAGGGATTATTTCACTGTTCTCAGGCTAAAAGGAAAGGTTATGTTGACTTGTGCTTCTTGTATGTTCCAGTTGAGAAGAGCAGACTCTCACTTGCTACAGGTTCTGACTGCCTCTCCTGGTCTGATGAGGCAGGAGGAGGTGTGTTTGGCTTGCTGCTAGCACTGATTGGTCTCTCCTGCAAGGACTGGGTGATCAGAGTTTGATCTGGCTCCTGCTGGGTACTGACTGACATCTCCCATGGTGAACAGGTAGGAGTCAAGAACCACTCCCTCAAGCAGTGACTGGCTTCTCCCACACAGATTGGATGGACAGCTATAAATACTTTTATGCAATCTGCTTTTGCCACTTATTATTGAGGTCACTCATGGCAATCTCTATAATGTCCTTCCTTAATTTTCACTGTTATGCACTATGCCATTGTGTGATAATACCATAACATATTTCTGTATTAATGAACATTTGGAATTTTTCAGTCTTTTGTAGAAAAAAGTGCTATAAACATTATTACAAACATATCTGGATATGTGACATTCCCTAAGTACAGAACCACCAGGCCATAGATAATACTCAAACTAAATTGCCAATTTACATTGAAAAGGGGTTGAGTTAGTTTTCTCCCTGGTATTGAATATGATTTCCCATTAATCTATGTCATCATGAAAATTTTAGATTATTGGACTCTATTAAGTATATAGCATATACTTCTGTTAGTAATACATTATGTCTTATTTCAATTAAGCATTTGTTCATTACAAAATGAAAAAAAATTTGTTAGCTAGTTTTCTATCTTATGAATATTTAAGTCTTTTTATAGTTTTATTTGGATTGTGTTTCATTGAATTTTTAAGTTTTAATTGTATATTTTATATTTTAATAATTTGACCTCATTTTGTATGTTACTTTTCTCATCATTGTCACCAAATGCCTGACAAGAAGCAACTTAGAGAGGAAGGACTTATTTTGGCATGCATGGCGATAGTGCAGTCCATTTTAGCCAAAAACATCACCATAGAAGCATGTAGCTTCTTGCTCACATCTGGGCAGATCAGGAGGTAGAGAATGAGGAATGCTGGTGCTCAACTGGTTCTCTCCTTTCCTCCTATCCATTTAGTCTAGGACCCCACCCCACGGTCTCCCCCACTAAGTTACTAATCCTCTCTGGAAGGATATCACATGATAGATACCCTGCAAAGTGAGGCTCTCTAGTGCCCTAGGGATTTCTTAATCCAATCCAGTTGGCAATCAAAATTGAGAAACATGCACACACTTGTGCATGCAGAGACACACAACTCCAAATTTGAACCATCTTCTTCCTTTTTTTCAGCTGTTTTGATAAACAGAAATGCTTAATTTTAGTGTAGTTGAGCTTATCGATCTTCTCTTCTCTTCTTGAGTGGTTTATTTTTCCATGTGGATAATCAATTCAATTGTCTCAGCACCAAGTATTGATTAGCCCTAGTATCTCCCACTCACCTGAAAAATTAGCTCTGTCAAAAAATTGTATGTATACATAAAATAAATCTATTTTTCAGTTCTCTACTCTGCTCCATTAGTCAATTTGTCTGTTCCTGCATGGTTGTCACATTATCTACTGTGGTTATACAGCATACATGCATAATTCTTGATGCTCAGTGAGGTAAGTGCCCCCATCATTATCTTCTATAGAATTTTAACTTATTTTCAGTCCTGTGTGTTTATTTAAGAACTCATTAAAGATGTACATAATGTCTTCATCACATCTAAAATACAATAACTTCATATCCAATTAACAAAGCATGTCACCACAGGCCAGGGAGCAGAGAGTGAGCTAGAAGCCAGAGGCAGGTGTAACCTGAAAAGGCTCACCCCTGGTGACCTACTTCATCCAGCTATGTTCATTCTCAAAGTTTCCAGAACCTGCCCAAATAGCACCACCAGCTGGAGGCCAACTGTTCAAAACATGAATGTATAGGCGGCATTTCAAATTCAAGCCATAACATCTGAAATTTCCTATTACATCACCATAGTGTCCTTCAACAGGCTCTACAGTTCACTCTGTTTCTTGTAAATAGTCAGCTTGAGACTTGTCTGATTCAAGTCTGCTTTTGGGAGGACAGGCAAAACTACTTCATAAGTGGTAATATACCCATCCATTAAGAGTCACATAATATTTGATTGTCCTTTTGTGTCTGCTGATAGCAACCATGGATCCTCCCAGCCTGGATCTATTAATTCACTAAGAATTACTTCTGGTGGCATTCCATTTTATAATTTCTCCCTAAGTTTTGACTAGAATGTTCATAAAGAGTAGCTTCCCATATTAACTATTTGATTATTGTGAGGTAAATTTATAAAGAAAAATATTGTTTCTTTTCCTTCATTTACCAGTTTTCAAAATATTGGCAAGGACTTGGTGCCTCAGTGCCTTTTCAGTTCAGTAAATAGTTGGGAATATTTTTAAATGCCATTTTGAATTTGAGGGTTAAATCTACTAACTTTATTTCTATCTCTTGTAGTCATTATTCTCGTTGATGTCCAAATAGTACCATTATTGCCATTGGAACTTCATGGACTTAGCTCCTACACTCTTTTTACCTGACCACTAGTCTTTGTCAGCATCTTTGAAATCTGAAATCACAAGATATTCCAGTCTGCTCTTGGGTATTCTCTACCTCAGATTTGTTTAAGATGTCTTGGTACTTGATAGTGTGAAATGCTTTTTAGAAAAGCTATAATATGAACATAAGGCATCCTTATTGCTATTGGCTTAATCATTATTTCTGAGTTTCAGTGGATAGAGCTAGAAAAAAAACATATTCTAGATTTATATACATTCTGGAGTTATACTTACAATATATACATACATATCATTGGTTCTTAGGCTTCTAATCCAAATATGATTGCACAGCTTTATTAATCCTCATAAATATTCTCCAAAATTTCCCCTTCATGACATTAATATCATTTTGAAAATATTTCTTCCTGTGTATTTTTAGATTTTTGAATGAGAGTTGGCACTGCAGTATAGTTTAATTTATATTGTCTTAGTTTGAATAAATCAAACATTTATGTGTGTATATACCACATATACATTTAATTACTTATTTATAAGACAAGTTGTCAAGTTGTACAATTATGTTGCTGTAAATTTTTATTAGAATATCATGGAGTATGTAGGTCAGTTGTCCTCAAATTGACATTTTTATGACATCGAACCTTCCTACCTATGAATGAAATCTATTTCTTCATGCATTTCAATAAATATTTCTGATGTCTTCCACAGAACTTTTGAACATCATTTTTTTTAGATTCTTCAACTCCTTTTATTTGTTTCATAACTATTATAAATATTATCTTTAAAAACTTCATTTATATCTTTGTGATGCTAAAAGAAATCTACTTGACTTTTGTACCTCGTTCACCTGTTAACTAATTTTGCTAGCTTTTACATTGATTCTAATAGTTGATATTTTAAAAGGTTTTCATCAGTTCCTTCTACTGGGAATAATGACGCTTCCCTGCCCCGTATTCTTGCCCTGCATTTGAGTTCTTTCTCATGACTTAGTCTTCTGCTGAGAGCCTATGGAACAACACTGGACCACACCAGAATCACAGCACAAGACATTGTCAAGTAGTTGCCATCTCGCTAGGGAGAAAATTTACAGGAAAAGCTTTAGTTTTCCCCGGTTACCTCAATCACTCATGTGTGCTTTGGTTTGATCTATGCACTGAAGACCTATGCTGGAGTGTTCCAGGTGGTTTGCAGCTGCAAAACCTCCTGTCACTCTGCCTCAGCAGCTAGGATGGGCAGCGGGCAGTCGAACGTGACGCATAGACCTCCTCCAGGAGGATCATGATGAACTGCGCTAGGACCCCAGGGAGTCTTGAACATAGCTGCAATGGGAGTTGGGCTCAAACTAGGGAGCATGGATTCTTAGATCTTGAGTCTCCACAGGCTCCAGACTTAAGTGACCATTCTATTGTCATTCAGCAAAGAAGACTGGAATATGAGACAAAACCCGAGTTTTGAGAAATTGGAGGGCCTAGGTGTTGGCAGAGAGCAGGAATATGTGCCTTGGATCCAGCCTGTGTTGTCTGGACATTATTTAAGCAGTGTAAGATTATACATATATCTATAGGTCAGTGTGGTCAGATTCAAGTTTAGCAGTGTAGGGACAAAATGTGATTATACATGAAGAGCTCCTAGCTCATCTGGCCTGCAATAGGAGCTCAACAGAACACAGTTCTTGGCAGGTGTAGCTCCTCTGTCGACATTCAGTGTGGCATCTGCCAGAAACTGCTGTTTATTACCCTCCTATTGCATGTCAGGACATGAGTTAGGGGCTTTGTATTCTGTTAGCTAGAGGGTTTTTGCCAACTCAGTTATCCCCCTATGTTCTATGGCCTGAAGGTGCTCCCTGAAAGCCCATTGCAGCACCCATTCTGGGAAGCAGCCCTTTGAATCTTGTCCCATTTTCTGATCTGTGGATGCTCAGCTCTGCATGCAGGCTTTGACACCTGACATGTTTTAGACATCCTTTCCAGTTTGTGAGCAGAGCTCAGGTAGGTCTCCACCAGTATGCTGGTTTGGGCTCCACAGGCTGTGGGGGCTCTGTGTAGAGAGGGCCAAAGTTATTTCAGTCAGTTTTGATTAGCATAAACTTGTTTTTCTCCCAAACACTCAGAGAATGAATGAGCAGAATAAATTCCTCGGGTGCATCCTCCCTTGGCTAGAGTCCTGGTTGGGTCTGCCATTTGCTATATATATATATACACCTTTTCTCCTATATCTGACCCTGAGACTTCCCAGTTCAACTGTCTACAATTCTATAATCAGAGACCTGAACCCCCTTCCCAGTTTCTCTATTTAGGGTAGACTCCTAACTCTAGGCAGCATATCTTTCTGTAAAACCCAGCCAGGGAGGGGTAGGAAATTCACTGCTCTTCAGATAGCACACTATTTTCATGACCAATCTCCTTTTGCACATTTTATCCTTCATTTTATGATAGCTATTAAAGTCAGTTAGGAGCTCTCTCACTTCCTTGAGGAATATTTATGCATTTTGTAGGACTCTCGCGAAGGAGAGACGCTCCTTATTAGTAGCATCAGGGAAATCCTGCATTAGAGGGCATCAGGATGCCTCACTTGGGAATTGGGATGCCGAGGCTCCCTGTCTAACTTGATGGTTTATGCACCTGTTTGAACTGTTATCTTTGGAGAGAATAAGGGATCTTTGAGAATTTCAAACAGCATTGACAGATGACTCCCTCACTGAAACCTTGCTTCTTTATGTAGCAAGGGTGGGAAGATAGAGAGCCTAGACCTCTTCTGACTTTTCAACCCTTGCAAGGCTGCCCTTCTTCACAAACCCATTGCTAGGGGACAGGGAAACATTTTCACACTTTCTTCACACTATTGAGTTGCATGTTCTCTGGTAAATAACTCCCTACCCATGCCCATGCAAGTAACTCAAATTAAGCTCTGTGGGTCTCTCTCTCTCTCTCTCATGTGATATCAAAGTAGAAGAGAGAGTAGTTAAGAAGAAGAAGGAGTTCAGCGGGAGGAGGGAAGGACAAGAGAAGGAATGGGAGGTGATTATCATCAAAATACAATATATGAATGTATAAAAATTATTACTAAATAAAAAAGAAATTGGCACCTGGCCAATAGCTTGGATTTATACCTCTCATTCCTCCCAGCAACTTTAATCCCACGTTTCAACACTCATTCTTCCCAACACATCCAAAATATCATAGGACAAGAGGCAATCTTCAGCCTTTTTTTTTTTTTCTTAAAATAAGCTAGTGTTTTTAGGACATTTTAGGTTTACAGGAACATGGAACAGGAAATACAGAGTTCCCATCTGCTTCTACACTTACATAGGCACAGCCTTGGCCGTGATCACCACCACTCCCCAGAGTGATGCTAGTTATATGCTGACACGTCATTATCCCCTACAGGCCATGATTTGCATTAGGTGGTTCACTTTTGGTGTTGTATAGTCTATGGATTTGAACAAAGATAGATTGGCATGTACCCATCACTATAGTATTATACAGAATAGTTTCACCAGCCTCTGAGAAATGCCTCTGTGTTCCAGGTATCCATCCCTCCTCCCACCAGCCATTAGTATTTCTAGTGTTCCCTTTCCACAATGTAATGTCGAACCACACAGCATGTAGCCTTTATGGATTGGCTTCTTTCACTGACAATATGTGTTTACATTCCCTCCCTGTCTATTCATAACTGATAACATATTTTTATTTCTATTTTTATTTATTTATTTGAGAGTGACAGACAGAGAAAGAGGGAGGGAGAGAGGGAGAGAGAGAGAGAGAGAGAGAGAGAGAGAGAGAGAGAGAGAGAGAGAGGGAGAGAGAGAGAGAGAGAGAAATGGGTATGCCAGGGCTTCCAGCCACTGCAAACTCCAGATGCATGCGCCCCTTGTGCATCTGGCTAACATGAGTCCTGGGGAACTGAGCCTCAAACTGGGGTCCTTAGGCTTCACAGGCAAGCACTTAACTACTAAGCCATCTCTCTGGCCCCTGACAACACATTTCTTTTACTACTGAATAAAATTACATTGTCTTAATGTATCATAGTTTATTCGTCCATTCACCTACTAAAGGACATCTTTGTTGGTTCCAAGTTTGGGTAATTATGAATAAAGTTCCTGTAGATACCAGTCTGCCAAATTTTGTTGTGTAAATATGTAAGTTTTCAACTTTTTTGGTAAATACCAAGAAACACGATAGCTGGATTATATGTTAAGAGTGTATTTAGTTTTGTAAGCTACTGTCAAATTGTCTGCCAAAGAGGTCCAGCCTTGTTTTGATCTATTTCTTGTCCCCTTGGGAAGTACCCATGCTAGGAGGCTGATGGATTTCCATTTTCTCCCTCTACCCACAGCTTCCAATTCTGTTGATTCTTCCTCTTAAATGTACCTCCCAAAGGCCTCATCTTTTTTTTTTTTTTCTTAGAGAGGCTCATGCAAGGGTCTTTTTGCTGTCTATCTCCAGGTTTGCTATAGCAATCCCAGGGACAAACAAGGCTGTGGTCATTGCTATTGCCATGGTGACCAGGGGCAAGGAGAGGGTACAACATAACATTTTTGGTATAGACTTTGCTTCTCAAAGTGTGGTCCTCAGACCACCTGCACTGGGTTCTGGGAATGGCAATAAGGGCTAATTCCCAGGTTTACCCTAGAACTAACAAATTGCCCCAGAATCTGTGCTTAATTCCCTACATCTGTTTCTGTAAAGCTGATTCTGTTAGTCACTGAATTTTGAGAACTCCTGATAAGTCAGGAACCCATTCTCACCCAAACTGTAGCCCAGCTAAAGTACATCTTTTAGAGCCTCAGAATTACAGTCTTTCCCAAGGAGGGGTCCTTCTGGGTTGTGGTACTTCTATTCTGTCCCCCAAGGAAACTTTCAGACTTCCTGCCCTCCCTTTTTATGTTTAACCATTGGGCCTGCTGTCATCCTCTATTTCTCTGTGCCTTTTTCTCCATTCCATTTTAATTGATTTTGAAGTGTTAAGGCATTTAGTGAATATGAATTTGTTTCTTGCTGAAATCAATCCCTTTCTGCAAGCTTGCTTCCCCTTCCTTTAAGTCAGCTAAATCTTACCTCCCCCCATAAATCAAATGGCTCCAGGATGAACCAGCCTCGACTTGACTACAGAAGAACACTGCAGCTCGGATATTGCTGATATGGCTTGACCCAGAAATGCTGCCCTGCTCAAGAGTGTGGTCAATAAGTGCATCCTCACCTGCTGCTTGAAGGGTGGATGGCAGTGGGGAGAGGGAGACCTTGGGTGATTCGGTTGTTTTGCTCAGATAGGAAATAATAAGTCCACCCCAGGATGGAGTGAAGAGAAAATGTTGCTGGCCTCTAATGTTTGAGGTGACCACAAGAAAGACAGCAAAGCCTTCCCTTTTTCAGTTACTATACAGGGCTCATTGTCTTTATTATGGGCCAGTTCATCTGCCTTCTCTGCATTGTAAGAAGCCAGGAAGTAGCACTGAGACAGCTGGGTTTCTCTGTGTGGCTCCTAGATCTGGCACTTGCCCACCCAGTGATGGCTATTCTATTATTGTCATTAAAGTTCAGATGGACATGTGTTAACCACTTATTGTTATTTATTTAATATATTTTATTTATTTTTTTTGAGAGAGAAAGAAGGGGGGAGAGAGAGAGAGAATATGAGCATGCCAGGGCCTTTAGCCACTGCAAATTAACTCCACGTGCATGTGTCCCTTGTGCATCTGCCTTCTGTGGGTCCTGGATAGTTGAGCCAGAATCCTTTGGCTTTGCAGGCAAACACCTTAACCACTAAGCCATCTCTCCAGCCCCTTAAAATTTTTTTTTTATATATTTTATTTATTTATTTGAGAGAGAGAAAGAAGCAGAGAGTTATTGTTATTTTTAATCTCTCTCTCTCTCTCTCTCTCTCTCTCTCTCTCTGTGTGTGTGTGTGTGTGTGTGTGTGTGTGCGCACGCATGTGCTCATGTAAGTCCTCATCTTCCACCTTATTTGAGGTAAGGTCTCTTGTTCGCTACTTGTTCACATACCATAGTACCTGGCCGGTGAGCTCCTGGGATTCTCTTGCTTTTGCCTCTCATCTAGCATTAGGAGGCCTAGGATATGCACTCTGTCATGGCTTCTGGGGATCTGGACTTGGGTTATCATCCTTGTACAGCAAATGATTTACTCATTGAGGCATCTCCCCACCATAATATGATCATTTCATAGGTACAAGGGACCACTAAGTGTACCTAGATGGCTTACCTAAGGTCACATGTTGAAGTAGCAGGGCAATGAAATCTGAATTCAGCACTGGTTTCCTTCACCAGGCCTGTGTGTACAGTGCACAGCTGTCAGGGTCCAGGATGCAGGGAGTCTTGGCCATGTTCCATTCATTGCTCTGACTTCCCATCTATGAGGGATAGTTGTATCTTGTTCTTCAGGTCTTCATCATTCATTCCTTTGCTCTGTGAACATGGGCAAAGAAGACAAAGAAGGAGGACACCCCACTGCCTGGGTTCAATGCCTGCAAGTTGTCTTGAATGCCTGAGTTTGAGTTATGAACATTAGTGATCTCGTGAGTCTAATCAAAGGGCGAGATTAAAGTACTGCTTCCATGACATTACAATTTTTGCACACATGTACATGATGTAGTTTAAACACATTCACCTCCCATTATTTTGTACAATGAATATTTGCTAATTTTTTTTTTTTTTTTTTTTTTTTTTTTTTTTTTTTTTTTTTTTTTTTTTACAAACAGGGAAGGAAAGTGCTCCTTATAGCAAGACCTTGGTGATAATTGGTCCCTAAGGGCTGAGTTCCCATCCTAAATCCATCTTATTGTGCTGTCCTTGACCTTGTTCCCTTTACTGTCACATAGGAGGATACCATAGCCCCTCCTTGCCACCAGAGTATAACCAAGAATGAAGTACTTGGGTGATGTGAATGTATTAAGCCAAGTCCTGGGCACATTATGGTACTTAAGAATGGTTTTTAAAAGTGTTTATAGCTATACCTATACTCACCAATAGTAGAATGTTAACATATTCGTGCATGTATTAGCTGGCAAATGTAGGCAGGACCAGCTTCAGGCTGTCTGCCTACCCAGTGAAAGCCTTCAACTCTGCACCCCAGGGGACAAGATGCTATTCCAAACCACAAGGATACCTGTCTTTGTTCAAGAATATGCAGAGGGTGATTAGGGGCTGCACTGATTACAGACACATGAAAAAGTTCAGCCTCGGTTGGTTAGATCAGCAATTCTTCCTCCTGGTTCCTTATCACCCCAGGGTGTCTCCAATTATCTCAAGAAGGGTCAGGAACCACTCAAGATGTTATTAATTTTAATCCATTCTAATTAAATATATAAATGGGCCGTGTACCACTTTGTGGAAAGAGAAGGGGGAGCAATAATTTAAAACCAAACATGTAGTTCTTGAGTATTGGTAGCTCACTTCTCAAGGGATGGAAACTTTTTCTTCTTTCCTTTCTCTTTCTCTTTTCAATCTCTCTGTACTTACTTTGCTGGGTGCTTTGATTGACAAAGTTTAGAACATTTTGGGGCCCAGGCTAGAATGAGGTATGGGCGTGTGTCATCTAGAGACCTAATCTTTGGCTCTAATTTTCATGCAAAACAGATCTGTTTTGCATGAGTCTCTAGTGAGGCTTTGTCCTTTCTGCCTCATCAGATCACAGCGAGCTTTAAGGTAACAACGGACAGGCCAGTGCATAGTAATTGGGGTGTCGATGTATTCATGCATTCCTTCGCTGCATTTAGTAAGCACAACGTGCATGGGAGCAGAGAGAAAAGATTATTTGGGATTCCTGCTCCTGTGTAGGTCATAGTGGAAGGTGTTTACTTTAGGATCGCAGCAATGCACGGTTGCCAACAAGTAGGTGTCTTTGTACAGGACACTCCTCGGCCACCAGAGACTCTGTCTGGTGCTCATTCTGATGGACAAAGAGGCCAGGAATCTTGGGCCACATGTTCTCCCTTTCCCTCCAGCAGTTCTCTGGCCTTTTGAATTTAGTCTATCTTGCTATGTTGATAATAGGTGGGGTTGTAGGAGGGAGAAACAGGTCACAGCTGAGCATGGATTGGAGAGATGGGAAGGGGAAGTGGATAGAGCCTATGAAGTCACCCAGCTTTGGATAAGATTCTGGAAGAGGTAAAGATGGATCTGCCACATAGTGAAGGCCAGATTGCTGGGGACACACTTTGCCTTCAGGGCTCAGAAAATTCTGGGCAAACCATGAAATATTTCTGTAGACCTCTGCCCATGCTGAGAAGATACTATTCTGAGAGACTTGAAGTTTTCCAGTGAGATTCTTGGGGGATGGAGGGGAAAAAATGTCTAACTCAAGAATCGCAGGGACTCAGAAGTTCTAGTGTGAGCAGAGCTGGGGGTGGTGGGAAGTGGAATCCAGAAACTGCTGATGGGAGGCTGATCAGGCCTGGGACCAGAAGCAATGGGCATTGTGGACTTCTGTTTGGTCATCTGCTTGTTTATTTTTGGGAATAGGGTCTTGCTATGTAGACCAAGATGGCTAGAAGAGATGATTCTCCTGCCTCAGCCTCTGGAATGTTGAGATTAAAGGCAGGTGCCACCACATAACACAGAGCTCTTTTTTTTTTCCTTGTTCTTAAGTGTTCTGTGCATCTGGCCTGTGGACAATCTAGCCTGCATTTGCCAGATCCACATCTTCCTTCTAAATTTCTCCTTCCTTCTATCTCTGCATCTGACACAGCCCCCAGATCTCCTGGGAGATTTCCTTTCCCTTCCTGTCTCTTTGGTTAGGAAGGGAGCTGTTCCCACACATCTGTCTGGCATGCCTCTCATTCGTTAGTCATCTTAGCCTGCTCTCACACCTGTAGCTGCTGAGACACTGTGCCGTGACTCTCACATCTCTGGGTATGGGGTGGGGCACCTAATAGGTACTTAGTAAGAGGTTCTGGAATGAAGTATAAGCTGGGCAGCCAGGATGGAGGTTAGGAAGACCGACCAGCACCATGACAGGAGGCAATGGACAGCACTGCTTAGCAGTAGGAGCTCTGGGGTCAGGATGATGGCCCTGGGGCGTGCTGCAGACAGGTTCCTCCTGCTCTCCCCGCTCATGCTCACAGGGCTGTAGCCGCAGCTACATTCCAAATTCTTGAAACGTCTTGGGTGATTTTTTTTCCCCAAACGTTTTACCTCCAACGTGCTTTGCATACTATTGCCCACTTTTTAAAACCCACGTATAATTTAAGGAACATTTAATCAATAGAGTCTTGATTCATTTTTCCCTTAAATCATCAGTATTATTGTTGTGAAGAGCCCATTTGACGTTCAGGAAGGCTCTTAAGCATTTTTAATAACCATTTTCTTCCCTTGTGTCCTATTTTTTTTAAACACTATCTTTTTGAAAGATACTTTTTCAGTGGTTGAACAAGCTCAAAATGCTAGGTTCTCAATTGCTTAAATTGTGCCCAATATGCAATTCTCTAAGAGAAAATGGACTCTTCCAGAATAATTTCATATATATATATATATATATATATATATATATATATATATATATGTATGTGTGTGTGTGTATACACACACACACACACACACACACACACACACACATATGCATGTATATATGTGTATGTGTGTCTCAAAGTGGTTTTTGCTGATGGTCGAGTTGCCTGAGGAGGACTCTTATCTCTCAGTTATGAATTAAGGGGCCACCACTGGGCAAGGGAGATGAGCCTTCAACAATGTCTCACCCCTCACAGCTCTTGGGTTCCAAATACATCTATGACAGACCTTGATCTCCTTGTCTCTGGTCTGATGTGGTCCCTTGTCCCTGCTGTGCCCTACTTCTGGCAAACTACATTTACTGAGTGCATTGTATGTCTCACCCACCCCTATAGGGGATGTCACCTTACAAGGTTATGATTTCCCCACTTTACAGATGAGGAAACCTGGGTAGAGGCCTTACGGATGCATTTCCTGTGGCTACTATGACAAATGACCACAGAACTTACAGAACTTGGTGGCTTAAAAAAGACAGCAATGTGACTGTATTCTCTCCCAATTCTTTAGGCTACAACATGACATCCAGGATCCGGCATTCTACCCAGCATAGCTTAAAAGAAGCAAAATTAAGAGTTGTCCCCAGGCAGTGTGACTATAGAGGGGCTCTGTAGGCCCTTCCTGTGCTGAATGCTCATGGCTAGGGTGCTAAGATGAGCACAGGCAGGTTGCCAACAACTGGCAGCTGGGCTAAGGTCTCAATTCCTCATAATCTTCCTGTCTGTTCACTTCTCCCTGACTGCGATAAAAATACTTGGTTCTAAGTCCATCCCAGGAACAGAAAAGTTGACGTGCTTTTCTATGCAGACAGTCATTTGCCTGCTTCCCCATCCCTTGTGTGGAAGAGGATGCTGCCTGGGATGTGGGGTGATGTGTATACAGGATTGAACCATATCAAAGGCTATGTTTTTTGATCAAGAGTGATCAAATATCAACAATTACTTATGGTTCCAGCCCATATTTATTTAAACCATACTGCCCCTTCAGCATTTGCCTCTCCTTCTCTGGCTTGCCTTCATCCTCGCACTTCTCCCAATGGCCAAAATAATTTTCTTGTTTCCTGCACACGCCTTTGATTTCAGCATGTGGCTGATCTGACCCTTACTTACTTAGGCACATCTTTGAGAGATCTGATGCTTCGTCACGCCCCAGATCCCGTCTTAATTTCTACTGTCTCCAAAGAAGCCACAGAGCAGCCAGCCCATCTTGAAGTCATCAGCTACCATGAAGGCTTTGGGAGCAAGCATCTGTTTGAAACCAACATATGATTTTCCTGCCTGGCAAGTCAATAGCAGGATTGTGTACTGTGCCCACTAACGCAAAGTACTTAAGGGTAGTGACAAGTTGGGTCCAAGTCTAAAAGTCCTCTGTCTTCCCTTCATCATATTGTCTTTTCTGCAGAGTGACCTGACTGTTGACTGCAGCTTCACTGCACTCTAAACATTTACATATTTAACACATCCTGAGGTATTAGCCTAGATTCTGCATGAGCAACAGTGTGGATGTTTCCTTTCCTGGCAAGAATTGTGTTATTGGAAATCATTTACTGAGAGTTATGTTCTAACAGTGATGAAGGGCTGTTTCCATTGTTAGGTTCCCCAAAACTAATCTGGAAATGCTAAGGTTAGGGTTGCAAGGAGATTTGGAGTTCTTAGGAGTACCTGATCCTAGTGATGGCATGATAGTCTCTCTGTTAAGATTGGGCGTATGGGCACCACACAGCCATATCTAGTAAACAGTAAATAACTCACTGGCTATGTGACCTGGGGAAATTGCTTTACCTTCCTGAACCTGGCCTCCTATCTGCCTGATGTGATGAGAGCAATGCCACCTGCTTTGGAGGGTGACTGCAAAGGCTCATAAACTTGGCCCAGAGCCAAACCTAATTCCCTGTAATTCCAAGTATAGGAGAACGTATGGTAAGTAGTGAGTTCCCCAAAGCTGAAAGCAGTTTAAGCAGAGGATGAGTGATGGTGCTGCAGCCATTCCACTGTGGGAAGAGAAAAGAGTATTTGCCTGTCTAGCCAACAGCGTCTGGAGAGTTCTGTGTGGTCTTTCCTTGGGAAAAAAGGATACATTTTTACCTTGAGAACTTAAAGCAGGAGATCATCAGAGACTCTCATTTTCAGTAGTGCTGGAAGTCAGCCGCTTGGGATGTGCTTAGTCATTGCACAGTTGCTGAATAATAAACACTAAATAACAGCCACCATGCCGACCCCATAGAGATGCTAGGGATACACGCTTAGTACGTTTCATGTTGCTAAAAAAGAGATATATCAGGTATAATGGGTCCCACATTAATCACAGCAACTTGAGAGGGTGAGGTAGGAGGATCGCCATGAATTTGAGGCTAGCCTGGGCCACAGAGTCCCAGGTCAGCCTGGGCGACAGTGATACCCTGCCTCAAACAAAAAGAGTTTATTTTGGCTTATAATTTTGGTATCCGGGAACTCTAACTAAACAGCATGACTCTTGTATTTGGTGAGGGCTGTGGCTGAATCATCACATGGAAGAGAAGTAGAAATAGAAGCAAGTGGGTATAAAAAAGAGGGGGAAAGTGCCTGGGTCACTTACATCAATCCACTCTCAGAAGAACTTACAGAGTTCCATGAGAACTGACCCACTCCTCTAGGACAGAAGTATTCCACTCATGAGGGTGGGGATCTTAGGGCCTAATTTTCTTCTGTGTCCTCAAGAGTCTACCACCTCAACATTTGCCATCCTGATGACCAAACTTCTAGCATAACCTTTAGGATATGTTATGTTTTGAATATGACTTGAATGGCCCGTCAAGTGAATTGTCCTTATTGTAAATATTAAGTGTGGAAGCTTACTCTGATTATGTGGTTAGACATGGGGTCACTGGAGGTGAATAGGAGTAGACGAGGTTATCGTGATTGAACGCTAGTGGCTTTGCAAGAAGATGGAGCAAAGATCAGAAGGTACACACATACATAATTACACTCCCTGTCTGGCCATGTGACTTCTTCCTCTCACACATGCCCCTGCCATTATGATACCATCTGCCATTAGGCTGCCCTTGTCACAGAAGGTGCCATGTTGTTCAAAATTATTAGCTGCATAAACTCTTTTTTATGGAGTTACTCTGATTCAGATATTTTGTTTTAAAGTAAGGGAAAAAATGGACAAAGAGAGAGATGAGACCACAGTAGGTACATAGATAGGTGTGCCTGAACATCTGTCTTATAGAACTGTTTCAAGATGTCTAATCCTGTGAAAAGAGCTTTTGGCAAAACGTTGAAGAGAAGATGAGAACACATGTGTTGAAGGCCCACAATGTACCAAGCATGTTGTTTCCTGGCTCTTAAAAACTTTGTGAGTGAGAAACTTCTGTCCCTATTTTGCAGGTGCAGAAATAAATCTGAAACACTCAGGTTTTGGTCAGTGCCTCTATAGCAGTCAGGATAAACTAGGTTACGTTTTAGTAGCAAACAGTTTCAGCATCTTGGCTGAAAATGAAGACTTGTTGACTGCTTGTTCTACATATCCATAGTGAGACAACTGTGGCTTCTGTACCCCATTGTCATCATTTAGGTGCCCAGGCTGACAGAGCAGCCACCATGTGGATATTTGACATTTTCCAAGCAAGTGGTAAAGCAGGCATTGGCCTTTAACGTTCTCATTTCATGGGCTCAGCTTCCAGGGACGAGAGATTAGTCTTATCACGAGCCTCGAGGAGAATGCTGAGGTTCTGCTCAGTAGCCTAGCAGAGTCAGAATACAAGCTCAGGACTGACTCCAAGCCCATGATGTTTCTCATAGGCAGTATGTCCTGGGGGATGGAGTAGGTTCATTTGCCATTGGGTCTGCTGATTTCTGCAATGGCAGATGGTTGCATATGGGTGGAAATGGCATGGCACTACAGTCTGGGACTATCTTAGTTCCACTTAACTTCCATCCTTATCATGATGATTTTTCTCCTATTACAAGCAGCCAGGTCTGAGAAAGGCTTCAGGCAGCCTCCTTGCCTCAGTTCTAGCATGAGAAACCCCCTTCGTACTAGAGCAGCTACAGATAGATGCTTGTGAGAGCCTTGTCAGTAAGATGGAGGAGAGAAGAAAAGCTGACCCAGATCTGAGGACAGCAAAAGGCTATGAAGCCTTTGAAAGGTCTTAGTAGGCCAAAGGAAGATCTGACCTTGGAAACAGATGCCACACAAGATACCACAGACCAGCTTGCTTAAACAACAGAAACTTCACTTCTTCTGGTACTGGGGCTGTAAGGCCAAGATCAACATGTAGGAAGAGCTGGCTCCCTGGCTAGTGAATGTTCAATTTCTCACTATGTCTTCACATGAACTTTAAGTGAAAGTGGAAAGAGAAAGAGAAAGAGAGAAGGAAGGAGAGGGAATGGGACAGTGCACTGGTGTTTCTTTTTTTTATTTATTTCATAAATGAGGACCTTGGTCTGATAGGTAGGACCTAGTCCTTATGACCATACTTAATCTTAATGGCCTTCTTCAATGCTGTATCTCCTAATATAGTTACAGTGAACATTAGATTTTATCATGTGAATGTGAAGGAGACACAGTAGCAATACAATACTCCATATGCAGTTGCACATGCCCATAGTCCCAGCTACTTGGCAGGTTGAATCAGGAGAAATACTTCAGCACAAGAGTTCAAAAAGAGCCTAGGCTTCATGGTGAGACATTGTATCCAAGAAAATTATTTTAAAAAAATACATGCACTTGCGTTGTAGTGAAGGAGGCAGGGAAAGTGGAGTGAGAACCCAGTTCCAGTGGGTAGCACCTCAGTGTTGTCTATTTCACATCCAGGGCTCAATTTCTCTGGCAGGTTGATAAACAACTGCTTTCTTGCATGACACAGGCACGCAGAAGCCACATAGCTGCTCCCCTTTTCTTCTGTGTCTACTTCTCTGTTGACATATAAGCATGTCATTACCACCTCACAGACTTGCTCTGAGAGTTAGGGTAATACAGATTCATGAACATTTAAAAACTCTGCAGCTTACTCATGGATGTCATCATTGATCTTCCCCTACTTTGTGCTTAGCACAGAAGGTTCAGGATGTCATGGGGTGATAAGTACTGAAGGATGGAGGAGGAAGTGCTGCAAGGGGTAGCATGATCAGCTTAGGGAATGGAAGACTCAGCTGTGACTGAGCTGGAATTGCTTGGTCTCTATCAGGAGGGCCAAAAGGTTACCAGGGCATGGAACTAAATGAGGCAAAGGTAAGACAGTGAGATTGAGCCTTGGGGATAAATGCATGAACTCAAATCCTGGTTCTCGACACTTCCTAGATGTGAGATTTAAGGAATGTTATTAGTGTCCTTGTGCCTTGGTGCTTCTGTTCCTGCAATGGGAATACTGTTCTCTTTCTAGGTGCAGATGAGGATCAGGGTCTAAACAATTTTGCAGGTGAGAGGAACTTAACACATAGCTGGTATCACACAGATCCAAGTCTGCTTCCCAGAGCCCATGGGAATCTGGAGCCCAAGAGGATGAAGGATTCATTGCTTTTTCTAGCGTGAGCCCAGAGGAAGGAGACACTGATAAGTTGGCACTGGCATCCTTCTTGTGACCCCTCTGAACCCAGCATTTCTCTGCAGGGTCTTCATGAGCATCTGCATCACTGATCTCCTGGGAACTCCCTCCTCTGCCAGTTCTTAAGATGGGGATGATATAGAATCGTGGTCCTTTATCCTCGGTGAGGGATTCCTGATCAGAGGGTGCTTAAATTTGACCAATGGCTTAATATTTTGTCCTCAAGGAGGCGGCAGTTTCACTGAGGGCCCCTCTGGTTATGGATCATTGTAATGGCTTCTCTCAGAAGTACCTGAAAGTCATCTGGAGAAAAACAGCTTTTTCTTCTAACCTTGGGCTTTACCAACATGCCGTTGGTTATAGATGAGCCCTCCTGGCTTCTGAAAGCACTTTGCTTCTGCTCTACTTGAGGTTTTAGGGGCTCTCCTGGCCTTGGTAAATGGCCTTAGGGATGCTTAGTTATTCCATTGTCCTCTCTTTATTACTTTGTCTTCCTCGCCATTATTCCTGTTGGACCATAGGCTGTAAGAGCATGAACTCCTCTGGGCTGAGGCCCAGAGACACAGCTGCATTGACGAATGTACTTAATGGCGTTTGAAGTCCAGATGGCTGGAGGTGCCATCAGGATGTCCTCAGCCATCTGGGGGGTCCCAGCTGGCCTTTTAGTTATATTCAAACTAAGTTTTATTGAGCACCCACTGCTGGCTGTAGCTATTCTTGGCAGCCGGTCGGCACTTTCAAACTTAACAAGTCTCTTCCTCATTGTGTGCTTAATAAGTATTCCTCACTCAATTCCTTAGCTATTCCTGACTCGTTTATTGATTCACTCATTCACTCAATATATTTATTGAGCATCTACTACATGGAGTGTGGATTTTACAAGAGTTATATAGTTCACAGTGTTAATAAAATATTAAAAATCCTTTTATAGGTTTATGGAAAAAAAGAAACAGGTACATTAATTTATCCAGTGAATGAGAAAGGAAAGCATTTTAGGATCCTGCAAGGAGGGCATAGGTTCAGCAATGTATGTGTTGAGAGCACAAGGAATGGATATGAGAGTGAAGTTCTCAAAGGGGCACACTCAGGTGAGTCTCAGAGGATCTAGAGAGCCCAAACAAGACAGGTATGGCAAGATGAAGCGGATGGGTGGAAGTGAAGGTGTAGGCAGAAGCTTGGAAGCATGAATAACAGCAGGCAGTGTGGCTTTTCTTGGGGTGACACAATACTCCGGCTGCTCTGGGCAGGGAACTCCTCCTAGTGTCAGATGGGAAGAACACATCCTTATATAGAGCTGTGGGTGGGCTCTTAGATATGGGACCCCCTTCCTTTCTGCCTTTCTTCCTTTCTTTTTGGTGTGTGCACATGTGTATAGTGTTTGTATGCATTCTTGTGTGTGAGGTTATAGGACAACCTTTGGGTGGTGGTCCTTGCTTTCTACTGTGTATGAGGCAGGGTCTTTTGTTTTTCACCAGGGTGCTGATCTGCACACGTCCAGGGGATTCTCCTGTTTGAACATCCCTTCTTACTGTAGGTGTGCTGGGTTTACATGCTTTGTGTGGGTTCCAGAAATCTGAACTTATGTACATTTACTAAGCCATCTTCTCAGCCCATTTCCTGATTATTTCCTCCCTCCCTCCCTCCCTCCCTCCCTCCCTCCCTCCCTCCCTCCCTCCCTCTCTCTCTCTCTCTCTCTCTTTCTTTCTCTCTCTCTCTCTCTCTCTCTCTCTCTTTCTTCCTTTCTTTCTTTCTTCTTTTCTTTCTTTTAGACAGGGTTGCATGAAGCCCATACTTGGAGAAAGAAAGGAAGAAATTCAGGAAGGAAGGGGGCTGAAGAGATGGCTCCTGGTTAAGTGCATTTCCTGCATGAGCACGGGGGCCTAATTCAAAGCAATGCCTTGGATTAACAGACCATTGATAGGATCAGATGAAAGAAACTTGCTTCAAACTATTTCAAAAGGAAAAAGAATACTCAATTCAAATAATTTTTGAAGGAAAGAGTTGATCCAGGGTGTCAGGTATATTAAGGTAATCTCTCTCTTTCGCATACTATCTCTCTCTTATTATCTTTCTTTCTCTCCCCTCCTTCCCTTCACCCAAATTCGTATGCTCTTATTAATTTTGATATGCATTTTCCTAGGGAAGTGTGAACAATTACCCTTTCATCCCTGATAGGGCATCATTGACAGACCAAATACATCATTCCACTCGAGTTTAGCTTGAAGTGCAGAATGAGGACTACTTACAGGAGTATGAGCCAGTCTTGGGTGGGTGCATCACCCCAAAGCCCACCCTAGCCTATGATGACTCATGAGAGCTGCATTCTTGGGTCTAGCTGCCCAACTTTGTAGACAGGTCCACTCAAGATCCTCTCTCCAGCAATTGTTGACTGCTCATATATATCTAAAACCACAGAGAGAATACTTGTGAGCCTTATATGTTTGTGCCCTTCCTGAGCCTTGTAATTCTCCCAAGCTTCTTGAGCCTTGTAAATTTCATTAGCTTCCCAGTCTTAAAAGCCTCTCTGGAGGAGGAAATATTTACATTCAGTGGAAGTAGCTACATATCAGCTTTTTCTTGATAATGCCTTTTATGTTATTACAGCATAGCCTATGACTTATAATACCCCCAAACAGAAAGGAGGTGGGTTTATTTCTAAGTACAAATTCTGATTGGCTGTGCTTGAACCAATCACTGTTGCTGGAAGATGAAAACCATCTTGAGCTGTGCCAGCATGCCTCACTGCAGCTGGTGTGTATGAAACTCCAGAATTTCTTCAAATCTCTTCAGCTTGGGGGAACATGTATTTCTCTGAAAGAGATTGGCTGAGTTGTACAAAAGCCTTGATAGGGCTTGAAGATGGTCTTTCATCTCTAAAATTCATGCTGAAATTGAATTCCCATTTTGAGATTTTGAGAAGAGGGACCAGGTGAGTCCTTTACTAGGTGATTTGGGCTTTGCCCTTATGAATGGATTAATCCATTCATTTTATTAATGGATTAAAGGATTAATGGGTTAATGGGTTATCTCAGACATGGTTCTGCTACCCAATCTAATTTGGCAAAGAGTCTTCCATGCCCTTACTCCCTTGCTGTGTGATCCCTGAGATGCCTCAGGGCTCTGCCAGGAAGACAACCATCAGCAGATGTGTCCTCTTGACCTTACATTAGCACCATGAGCCCTCCTAATACTCTTTTCTTTATAACCTGCCCAGTCTGTAGCATTATGTTATTAGCAACAGAAAATAGACTAAGTGGAGCCCTAAGTCATTTTCTTGATCCATGGCAAGTTTAATATGGCAATATGAGGAAGCAGAAATGCTAGCAGAGCTCTTTGTTGCAGCAATGACTAATAACTGTTCTCAGGGGATGAGGGAAACTGCTGGATTCTCTGTACCAGGGGCATCAGGGATGATGAAAGAATTACACACAAATTTGCATAAAAGCAGAACTGCCTCATACTTGTGTATAGAAAGAGGAGGCCAAAAATTGGGTAACACAATATGCCTGCCTATGTTCTGATGGCCTGGGAAGGACTTGTGTTTATGAATGAAAGTTGGCTAGCCAGCAGTACTTTCTTTCTCTGGTCTGTCTCCTTGCAGCGTTCCCCACTATGGCTTCACTGGCTTAGACCTGTCTTTGCACATTTGGATTCGGCTCTTCTCCATGGCTTCTGTTCTCTGGTTCCCTTTGGCTCTTTCCTTTCCATCTCCCACAGGGTTTCAGGGTCAGGTCTTCCTATTCCTGTTTCTTATCCTCTGGTGATATATATCACCCAATAAAATACTGTCTGTAGACTTTGTGTTTTATATACAGCCCTACCTAATCTCATCTCACTTAATCTCTCTGACTAAATTAACCAAACTAAGTAGAAACATAGATGGGAGTATGATAGGCTGGAATATGAATCTTTTTGGCCACTTCTACTGGCCACGTGATGTTGGGCTTGCCATTCATTCTTTCTGAAGCTCACTTATGTTGTGACTTGAATGTAAAATGTCCCCTGTAGGTTCACATGTTTGGATACTTGGTCCCAAGCTGGTGGTTTGGATGGTGGTGGAACCATTGGGAGGTGAAGCCATTGATAGAGGAAGTGAGTCATAAGGGATTGCAGGATTGGCCTTGAGGTTTTACAGCCTGTCCCCGCTTCCTGTTCATCCTCATCCTATGCTTACTTCCCTCTCCTGACACTATGTCTTCCTCACTGTGAAATCCCCTTGAAAGTATAAGCCTCAACTGAATTCTTTCCTTTTTTAAAAATTGCTTTTACTCATGTATTTGTTTATAGCAACAAGAAAATAACTGTTGCAACTTATTTTTTTTTAAATTTTTTATTTGTTTATTTGAGAGAGACAGACACAGAGAGAAAGACAGATGGAGAGAGAGAGAATGGGCGCGCCAGGGCTTCCAGCCTCTGCAAATGAACTCCAGACGCGTGCGCCCCCTTGTGCACCTGGCTAACGTGGGACCTGGGGAACCGAGCCTCGAATCGGGGTCCTTAGGCTTCACAGGCAAGCGCTTAACTGCTAAGCCATCTCTCCAGCCCTGTTGCAACTTATTAAAAGAAAAAAATTACTCTCCTTTATTCTCATTCCTTTCATTTCTTCCCTTTCTCCAACCCTTTATTACCTTCTCCTCTCTCCTCCTTCCCTTCTTCCTCCTCTCATGCATACCTTATAGTGATGCCCTGAGGATAAGGATGCACACAATGCAGATTACAGAGAGGGCATCCAGAACAGAGAGTATGGAGGCGGTCATAGCACTTTCTTGTTGCCTTCTATTTGCCATTGTCATTTACTCTTATAAAGAATTTCTCTGGTGCCAGGTATCAGTTGAGCTGAGGCAGGAGGACTACAAGTTCAGGACCTGTCTAGGATATAGAGCGACTTCAAGGCCATCCTGGTAACTTAGTAAGACTTTTTGTCAAAATAAAAAGTAAAAAGCTGGGCATGGTGGCACACACCTTTAATCCCAGCACTCTGGAGGCAGAGGTAGGAGGATCACCATAAGCATGAGGCCACCCTGAGACTACATAGCTAATTCCAGGTCAGCCTGGGTCGGAGTGAGACCCTACCTTGAAAAACCATAACAAAAAAAAAAAAAAAAAGTAAAAAGAGGAATGAAAGAGGAATGATAATGTAGCTTCATAGTAGAGTACTTGATTAATATGTAAGAAGCCCTGTGTTTAATTCTTAGTAGCACTAAAAGAAAAAAAGAAAGAAATTGTCTTGGGTTCTTGGCACAGAGAAAAATCCTAGAATTCCCAGAGTGATAGAAATCTGTTATTGTTCATGAGTCCCTTGGATCACACCTAAGTTTATGTTCATGTAGTATGACTCAGGGTAGAGGTTGGTCCCCAGGAAGACCAACTTTGTGATTCTAGGGTAGGGGCTTGGAGCCATGCTCACCCCTGGTGGGGGGAGGGAAGCTGCAGACTGGGTTGTTAATCATGTTCAAGTCAGGGAACCCCACAAGACTGTAGACCCTGAAGCTCAGTGGAGTCTCCATCTTGGGGACACTCTGGTGTTCAGAGTGATGTAGAACATGGAGGGAAGCACAAAGGGACGGCCTGCGCTGACCCACTGAGGAGCAAGCTGGACAACCGTGTACTTGGGACCCTTCCAAATATCAAGTGTTTGTTTGGCTGGTCTTAATCATATTCTTTGTAATAATTATAACCCTGTGATAGCCCATTCTATCAGGATTATTCTTTTGTTCCTTATTTGGCTAAAAACACTTATTTACTTTGCAAACTCATATCAGATGTCCAATTCTCAAAGGCTTTCTTTCTCAGTTTATTGCAGAAGATTTAAATCATGTGCAATGAAGGATAATCATGCAACCAGTTAGACCACACAACTACATGCCTAATCAGTTTTTTTTTTTTTTTTTTTTTTTGCTGTTTTCATCTTTGGCCACACTTAGCTCCCAACTTTGAGGGAACCTTTATGGCTTCTGCAGAGGGGACCAAGGTATCTTTTGGGATCAAGGTTGTGAAAATCAGGCCAAGATCATTCTTCATGGTGCATGCCAGGCCTGGGGTTTGGCTGTCTTGCATCAGTGACTTGTATGCAGAGGAAAATGAAACGGGAAATGTGCTTACATAAAAGCTGAATTGGCACGACAAGCAAATTTACAGAGAGAACTGTGTCGTTGGAAATAATAAGACCAGCATTGTTCAGAAGGCAGCAGATGGGAAAGAACATGTTTCATCAGCCAGAACTCAGGTTTGTTTAACAGCTCAGTGTTAATTCAGTTCACCAAGTATTTCTCTGGAAACCACACCCCTATCTAGGGGTGAATAGCAGCAAGAAAGTGGTCTGGGACTAGAAGGGAAGTGAGGACAGGAGGGGAAGAAGGCAAAGCTCTCTCCATCCCTCTTTCTCTCCTTCCTTACTTCTTTCCCTGTGTTCATCCATCTCTCTGCCTATGGAGCTCTACCCATTTTCTATGTCTGGGCCGGATGGAGGAAGTAGTGATGATAATGATAAGAATATGCAATAACAAGCATTTTCAAGGGCTTAGCATGTGGCAGGCATGGTTCCAAGTTTTTTCCACATACTCACTCATTCAGTTACAACATAAAATCTATTGAATTTTCTTAGTGGGTTCTCTTCCAGATGAAGAGACCAAAAAATAGATATGTGAAACCTCTTGTCCAAAGTCACAGCTATTGACCCAGGTGTGGTGGCACACACCTTTAATCCCAGCACTCGGGAGGCAGAGGTAGGAGGATCACCGAGAGTTCGAGGCCACCCTGAGACTCCATAGTGAATTCCAGGTCAGCCTGGGCTGGAGTGAAACCCTACCTCAAAAAACAAACAAAACGAAACAAAACAAACAAAAAAACAAAGTCACAGCTATTAACACATGCAGAGGGTTAAGATACCTGGCTGGCAGCTTGCATGAACTACCATAGGATGAAATTTGGAAATGGCGTGGAGTATCAAATACAGAAACACACTCTGCATGAGCATGGTTCCTAATACATGGGTAGAGGGAAAGAAGCTCTTCTTTACAGAAGAGTGACAACTGACCAATGTGGAAGGAATGAGAAAATTAGCATTTTTGCCACCTCGGTGTGGTCATAGATTCAAAGAAGAGTCACAAAGCATGCCCAAAACATCAGAGGAATGACATATCTGTTGCCCAAGATTCATACTCATCACAGGGGATAAATGGATCTTTGAAGCAGAAAGATGTGGCTCACCTTAACTGGCTGATCAAATTTTGCTTCACCAAGCATGGGAAACCTGACATCATGGGCTTTCTCATACAATGCAGCGAGAAGTCAGTTATCATCTGCATGGGATTCTTGCCTGAAATGTTGTCTCTGAATCACTGGGGAAGAAAGTACACAGATGCACAATTCTTCAGCAGAAAGGAAATCCATTACCCAGGAGAAACACACACACACAGAAAAAGGTGTAGGTGTATATATCATGTGAGCAACTGTAGTTATATGAATGCATATGTTCATTTAGTTATGTTTATCACATGCAGAAATGTGGGATTATATATGCATGCATGAAAAGAATGCCCATATGTGTAAACCATGAAGGGGACATGCACATGTGTGTATATATGCATGCATGTGTGGGTGTATGCATGCATATGGAGTCTATATTAAATGAAATCATAAGCTCCTTGTGAATATCTTAGGTTATACAGGAAAGTATTCATTGGTGATGCAGGCTGAGATGCATTCAGAGTTTACACTGTCTATAAGCACATATGCAAAGAAACCATACAGAAACTAATAATTGGTGGCAAAATGAAGGGCTAGCGAAGTTTACTCACTTTTCTTCAATATTTCTATGGCTTGAACATTTTTGATGAAACTCATAAAGAAAAAGAAGTGGGAAGCACAGCCTGACTGTATGAATTGCTGTGAGAAAGAACAGCTGTGACTGTTTTAAGATCGTGAGCTACTGGGGTTTTGTTCAGGAAGTCTTTTTCCATTCCTATATCATGGAAAGTACTTCCTGAATTTTCTTCCAGTAGTATTCGAGTTTCTGGTCTCATAGTGAGGTTTTGATCCATTTGGATTTTAGTGTAGTAAATGGCAAAATGTGTGGATCAAGTTTCAGTTTCCTGCATATGGTTATCCAGTTTGTATAGCACCATTTGTTGAAGATGCTGTCTTTTTTCCAGCCTATATTGTTCAGGCCTTTGTTAAATATCAAGTAGCTATAGTTGTTTGACCCAAAGTACGGGTCCTCACGTCTATTCCATTGGTCTGTACTCCTGTCTTTATGCCAGTACCATGCTGTTTTTATTACTATGGCTTTGTAATATAGCTTCAGATCAGGTATGGTGATGCCTACAGAGGTATTTCTTTTGCTGAGGATATGTTTGGATATGTGAGGCCTTCTGCCTTTACATATGAAATTTGAGATAATTTTTTCTATCTCGGTGAAGAACACCATTGGTATTTTAATTGGAATGGCATTATGTCTGTATATTGCCTTTGGTAGGATTACCATCTTCACAATGTTAATTCCGCCTATCCAGGAGCATGGCAGGTCTTTCCATTTTCTCAAGTCCTCCTCCATTTCTTTTTTGAGTGTTTTTATGTTTTTGTTGTATAGATCTTTCACTTCCTTGGTTAACGTTATTCCAAGGTATGTTTTTTTGTTGTTGCTATTTAAAATGGGACTATGTCCCTTATTTCTTTCTCTGTATCTTTTACATTTGCATATAGAAAGGCTACTGATTTTTGTGCATTGATTTTGTATCCTGCTACTTTGCTATAAGAGTTAATCACCTTCAGGAGTTTTGGGATGGAGTCTCTTGAGTCTCTTACATATATAATCATGTCATCAGCAAATAGAGCTAACTTAACTTCTTCCTTTCCAAATTGTATCCCTTTTATTTCCTTCTCCTGTCTTATTGCTTAAGCTAGGACTTTCAGTGCTATATTGAAAAGCAGAGGTGAGAGTGGACAACCTTGTCTTGTTCCTGATCTTAATGGGATCACATGAAGCTGAAGAGTTTATTTATAGACAAGCATACAATAAGCAAAGACAATAGATTACCCACAGAATGGGAGAAAATATTTGTGGGTTATCCAACTGATAGAGGCCTAATCTCTAGAATCTACAAAGAACTGAAAAATCTAAACAGTAAGAAGTCAAACACCCCATTCACAATATGGGGCAAAGAGATGAACAGGCAGTTCACAGAGGAAGAAACACAAATGGCAAACACACACTTAAGAGAATGTTCATCATCCCTGATCATCAGAGAAATGCAAGTTAAAACAACTATGAGATTCCACCTTACCCCAATAAGGATAGCAAACATCAAAAAATCAAATGAAAATAAATGCTGGCAAGGATGTGGAGAAGTAGGAACACCTACCTACTGCTGATGGGAATGTAGGATGGTACAACCACTTTGGAAAGCAATATGGAGACCCCTGAAAAAGCTGACTTTAGAGATACTAACAGACCCAGTTATTCCCTTACTGGGAATCTACCCTAAAACCTTCAAACCACAGGCCAGAGAGATTTGCTCAAACATGTTTGTAACGGCTCCATTTGTAATAGCTAAGAGCTGGAATCAACCCAGATGTCCATCACTAGAAGAATGGATAATTAAAATGTAGTATATCTACACAACGGAATTCTATACAGCAGTAAGAAAAAAAGACACAATGAATTTTGAGGAAAAATGGTTGAACCTGGAACAGATCATTACCAATCACAGAAAGATAATTGTCACATAGTGTTTCTCATCTATAGCACCTAACTTCAATCTATCCAAGATGCCTTACATATCCAGCACACATCTCATGGACTAGACCATAGGATTGGTGGGGAGGGAGGGGAGGGCAATGGCGGGGGGAACACAAATCTAGACCTAAATGGCAATGGTACCATAAAATTCTACTTCCTAAAAGGCAGACCAAATGGCTGAACCTTCAACAGGCCCTTACAGGGAATACCTGAACCACAAGACACTGGAGGGGGTATGATGAAGACTAACCTTAATCTTATACATCTTCCCTACCTCCCTCTCCCGCTCTCCCCCTCTCCTATATAACTCTTGTATATTAGTTATCTTTTGCCTCCTTTTCTTATTGGGCACTGACCTGTTATTCCCAGTACCAGCATATGGCTATCATCCACAATGAGCTTTTGATCAGAGAGACCTACAAGTTTTCCTAAAAGACAGACAGATTTCTGTCACAGTACTTGATGACCCACCAAAGGTTAGTGGTAAGACCCTACTGCTGAAGACATCTTATGTGGTTGACACATAAAATTGAATGGCATGGCTGGAAGTTGGAAGAGAGTCAGTCCCCAGACAGTCAGCACGTCTAGTGCCAGAAGGTGCTACATGGGTGACTGGGGGAAAAATGACCAATATCTGCCCAAGCAACTCATGGTCTAACCTACTTAGCAGCAAATAACTGGTTGTGATGCCCACACAAGTGCAATAGTGGCACACAGCCATGGTGGGGAACCAGCTGCTCTTGGTTGGGCTAACGGATCCCCTCGGTGGTATGGGACCCATAGCTGGAGCTGGGAAACGAGTCAGTACCATATCCAAACATAAGCCCACTCTCCATTATCAAGCTACCATCAATCATGGGCTATAAGAGGGCCTACACCTATTAAACTCTCTATAAAAAAAAAAGCAAGGGTTATCTCATTTGTCCTGGTGCTAATTTACTCTCCGTTGGAGAATCTGCTTCTCTTTTTGAGATAGATGTAGATCCTAAGGAGAGAGCCACACCATCATACCTCAGAAGGGCCCGGGCTGAAACTAAGAAAAATTGGCGAAACAAGCAAGGGTGCTGCTTTCCTGATGAACCGGATACCAGCACAAGGGTGAAGGAGACCAACACAGAGAAAAATCAACGCCTACCAAATCAGAGAACCAGAGCCTCAGAGGCTCCCAACACCTCATCACTGAAGCAGACCAAAAATGAACCCAACATGGCTCAGGAAATTTTGTGGAAGAGGGGTGGAAAGAATGTCAGAGCTACACGTTGGGTCACTCCATAATGCACGGCCCATATACCTCAACAAGGAGGGGCTAAGGGGAGGGGGTAGGTCATGGATTAACCTAATAATGGTACCAAACTGACTTTTGTATAAAAAACTAATTAATAAAAAATAAATAAAATTTAAAAAAAAGAAAGAAGGGCTGTGTCCCAGAAATTGTAGCTATGGGTAAGCAGGGTGGATGGGGAGGGACTTTTTTTTTTCAAAGTTAGAAACACACTTTGAACAGTTCGATAGTTCTGCAAGGTTGGCTATGGAAGCCCTGTAATCTTTTTCCTTAACTCCTCTCCCTTAGAGAGGTCACTTTCCTCTGTTGTTGACTTGGAACACATCTCCATATGCCTAATAACTTGCCCATATTGTATATCTTGACTTCTCATCTTTAAATGTTATCTGATGCTATCTTAACTGTGAAAGATGAGGGTTGAGCTGCCTCTCTCACCCTAACACCTTCCTCATATGATCATATCATCATTTTCACTGGATTGACCTTCAGAGTTTAAATTCTTCTGGTCACATACATGGTATCCAACACTAAGCTGTCAGTTATATTACAGGTTTTTTTTTTTTTTTGCACATAGTCTTAGGAGAGAATTATTTAGCAAGATAAAATGTGTGATATATCTAATCACAAAATGAGAAGAACTTAGGGAGTTTAGAGTAGAATTTACAAGTCAGAAAACCTAGGCATATAGAAAGAAAGCAGTATTAAGCTTGGGGTAAATTAAAAAAAAAAAAAGCAGTGTCAATAAAAAGGAAGTCTTTGTTGCACACCCTGCTTGTGGAAGCTACAGAGGTGAGATAGTTTGGAAGGCTCAGAGGTGTTGAGGAGTCTGGGGCTGCCAGCAGAGGAAGAGACCCGAGTCCTGCTTTGGCCCCTGCCTGCTGAGCACTCTGCACTGGCTTGCGGGGCTGAGTCAGCCTGGAGAACTAGCCAAGGATTCACAGGATTGCAGATGCAGAGCTTCTGGGCACCCTGTGATGTACATCGAGCCCTTCTCAGTTCCCATCCCTGGGGCTAGATCATCTCTTCCACTGTCCTGCTGCCACGTTCCATGGGTATCTCTCTTTGTTCATTCTCTTTATGTGTGTTGGTGTGCTTATTTATTTCCTAAAATCTATTTATTATCATTTCACTGGCATGTGGTGGGAGACAAAGTAAACACGAATGTAAAGCTCACCTCTATCTCAGAAGTCACTTCCTTTTTAAAATTTAAACTATGTCCTTTCTTCCTGACCCAGTTGTGACTTCCCACACACAGAACATCTAGTCATTCCAGCATAGCCAGGGGCGGGGAACGGGCATGAACATGTGTCTTGGCTTACTTTTGGTCCAGCTTTCTCTGAACTTCAGAGTGAGGCAAGCTTGTCAAACTTGGGGGTGTTCCTTTGTCCCCTTTCCTTGTGGTTGTCCCTTCTCAGTGTGCAGAACACAGCTTCAGCCTCCTCCCTTGCGCCTATGTCAAGCTATAATGAATTCAACATTGAGGATTGCATTTTTGTTTTGAAATAAATTGAGGCTAGCCAAAAGGGAGAGACAGAAGAGTGGTGCAGCCACAGGCTGCTCACTGACTCTGAGCCTCCAGCCCATGGCAGCTGCGAAGGCCCCTCTCTTTTGAAGTGGCTTTCTGCTCTCTGAAGTATTTAATGAAGGCACGTTGCAGACTGCTCTAGAGAAGGTCTCAGAACCTGTTGGCCTCCCTTCTAAAGTGAGCTGCTCCAGGGCTCTGTAACAAAGAGCGGGTAAGCACTAGGAGGTCTGGTGGGGGCTTCGGAGGCACCATGGAGGCGTGTCCTCTCCTCTGGTCAGGCTGGCGCTGGCCTTTCCACCACCTGCTGAGCTGACCCCACTCGCGGGCGCCTGCCTGCATTGTCTCTGCTGAAGCCGCCTTTGGGTCTGTGATCTCTGGAATGAAACACTCCTTCCTGCTGTCTGCCCTTGGTTCTTCTCTGTGCTTTGGAGCTGAGCCCCTTTGTTCCTTCATTCTTATAGGGCAGAACAGATTCTCCCTGGGATGTGATCTTTCTGCTTACCATTTTACCCAATACCATTTAATTGCTTCTTAGATAATTTGGTTCTGGTAGGGAGAAAGCCTCCTTGCTCATATTTTCCCTACAATTTCCTTTATGTTATTTCCTAACTACTACATCTTCCAGAGCGCATGGTTTACCATACTTTGCCTGAGGATGAGGTCTTCCCCCAGCCCAGTCTAGTTCTAAAGAATGCTCTTTGTGAGAGACACTCAGCCTCACCATTCCCTCCTCCACAGGAAAAAGACGGTCTAACCCAAGCCCATGGAGGGAGGGTGTTGTTTGCACAGCATTGGCCCATTGTCTGAATCTGTGTTATGCCTAGTGCCTGCCTCTCTGGGCCTACAGCTATACTTTCCTAGTAGAACTGCTTATGAAAGTTCAGACTCAGGGAGGAAATGGCTTAGTGGTTAAGCTATTTGCCTGTGAAGACTAAGGACCCTGGTTTGATTTCCCAGGACCCATGTAAGACAGATGTACAAAGGGACGCATTTGTCTGGAGTTTGTTTGCAGTGGCTGGAAGCCCTGGTGTGCCCATTCTCTCTCTCTATCTGCCTCTTCCCCTCCTCAAATAAATAAATAATAAAATATATTTTCAAAAGTCTCAGACTCAGTTTCATTCCTCATGTATGTTGTCCTGCCCCTCATTCATAGGGTTGCTATGTATTGGGTGTCTGGTGCACAGGCATTCTTATAGATGAGCAATAACTATATCATGTAAGTTCCATGTGAAATTTAAAATTAATGGTTGCTACATTAAGAAATGTAGGGGGAAAAGGTGAAATGATTTTTTTTTTTGCTTTTTATTATGTAAGTGTGTGTGTGTGTGTGTATGTGAGTGTGTGTGTGTGTGTGTGTGTGTGTGTGTGTATGTGTGTGCAGATGTCCATGCTCTATGGGCTTACCCAGAGGAATACCTAGGTGTTCTCCTCTCTTGATGCTTTTCTGCCTTATTTCCCTGAGACAGAGTGTCACATAGAATCTAGAGTTTCCCATTTTTTTCTGGTTCAGATGGCTAAAGGGGGAGTTCCAGGGATTTTCCTGTCTACAACCCACTCAGCACTGAGGCCATAGGCATACATGACAATGTTTAACTTTTATTTTACTTTTTTGCTTTTATGTGTGTGTGTGATGTATGCACATGTATGCGCCCTTGTAGAACCCCATATGTTTGCCTCTGGTGGGTGCGGCTTGCCTGTGGAATGTCAGGTAAGCTTCCCCATTGCTCTCTGCTTAGTATTGTGTAGAGCTGGTGTCTTCTTTTACTAATTCTGGACTTGTGGTGCTCAAAGAGTCTCAGGTCTCTGATTCCCTGCGGGATTGGGGTTATGTGCATGTATGGAGATGCCCAGCTGTTTAAGTAGTATGTGGAGATTTGAACTCTCGCAATCTCAGGCCCCTGCAAGCCCTTATGCTTGTGTAGGAAGCACATTTAACCACTGAGCCATCTCTTCAGCCTCATGCTCAGCTTTTTATGTAAGTTCTGGGGATCAAACTCAGGTCCTCACACTCTAGTTGAGGCATTTTCCTAGACTCTGTGAAATGCTTTGATCACTTGTTTTATTGAATCTAATATTTCCAAAGTAACATCAACATGTGATCAATGCAAGACATGTTAAAGTATTACACATCATCTTTTAAACCATCTTTGAAATGCTGTGTCTGTGTTATGCTTGTGGCACATCTCGGTCACAGCTCGTCACACCTCCAGCGCTTACTGACCCCATGAGCCCTAGTAGACAGTGTGGCTCAGGGTGATGAAGAGTCAGCCTGAGCCGGGCATGCAGGATTCCTCTCTGTGCAGTTTACACCCTAGATGGGAAGAGATGCAGGGAAAGTACAATATTTTGGCACACTGTCTGAGGTACTCTGCCCATCATCTCTTAATAAGTTCTGAGACTCTTAAAGATAACTGCTCTCTCGGGTTGGGTTAATCTGTGGGACAAAGGTTTGATTCTCACTTCTGTCCCTTAGTATCTGTGATAGGGAGAGGGTGCCTCAGTGATGTCCATGTTTGAGTCCCTGGGACCCGAGGAGAGGCAACCTTACATGGCATAAATGGCTTTGCAGAAGTGATTAAGGCTAAGGACCCAGAGATGGCAGAGGTTGTCTTCACTTATCCAGGAGGGCTCAAAGTCGAGTCACAAACACTTAAAATCAGATTGTTTTTCCTGGATTCAGCAAAACAGAGACATGGCACCATGAGAAACTCATGATACAGGGAAACTTGGCGTGTTTATGAATAATCCTGGAACCCCAATCCCTCAATTCGTGGTTGTAATTTAACCAAAGATTTGGATTTACCAGAACAAGAGAAATTATTTTTAACCCACCCTCTTGTATTCAAACATAGAAAGGAAAGGCCAAGGGCTCGCAGGCTGAGGAGGAAGACGAAGTGAAGTGGTTGGGGACACCTGTGGTCGAAGATCCCATGAGGAAGAATGAACATGGGCCTGGAAACAAAGAAATGTAAAAGGGTTTTTTTTTTTTTCCTAAAAAGAAAAGGCATGCATTTCCAAAGAGATTAAAAAGCCATAGAAACAGTAATAAAGAAAATATCTCCTCCAACTCTGGCAGCCTAGGGGAGAGACATATATCTTACCAGCGTGGAGATGCAGGCACGGCATTATGAGTGGCAGAAGAGCCACAGGGAGAAGAAGTAGTTTTCTCCATAGACTCAAGTAATGTTATTATTATTCTTTTTTCTTTTGGAGTCCACAATCTGGAAGAGATTGGCTCACCTGTGTCTGTGTCATCCAATTGGCTTAGGCTCAGGGAAGGCTTCCACCCACACCTGGGCAGGGTGGCGGGAGAGAGAGAGAGAGAGAGAGAGAGAGAGAGAGAGAGAGAGAGAGAGGGAGAGAGAGAGAGAGAGAGAGGACTTGGGACATGATTGGTTGAGATGGACAGAATTGAGTCCTGCAGCAGAAGAAGGCAGGGAGCTGAGATAGGCATGGCAAGGCAGTGAGGACCTGTTCCCTGTTTGGCTACATGGAACCAAAACCTATCTAGCTTAGTTTTTCTTAGTCAGAGTCCATGTGGTAGCCCTGCTCACACCCTGATCTTAGCTCAGAGGAACCTGTGTTGGATTCCTGACTTTAAGAACTATAAAATAATGAATATGTGGTGCTTTAAGTCACAAAATTTGTGATGATTTGTTATGGCAGCATTAGAAAACTAATACCCTAGCTTTGGGACTAAGTGATGAATAATTCACCTTTCAGATTCAGAAATAAGTTATGTCTAACTCATGGGATTTTTAGTGGATAAATATGAGAGATCAGCTGTAAAGTGCTTAATCCAGGGCCCAGCTCATCATAAATGCTCACTTACTGTCAGATGAAGCCACATGTATTGCTAAGATTCCCCAAAGTGGCCAGCCTGGAGCAGGGACACCGTAAGCATTGGTTGAATGGGTTCAGAGAGGACTGACCTCCGATATGGTGGTTGACTTCTTAGGGCTCATCACCACCATTATTTTCCATAGTGTGGAACCCAGGTGGATGTGAGTGGTGGCATCCAGTCAAATGTATTTTACTTGAGTGGTTATGCATTTTAATGTGCACTGGGAAAATATGGTTGGCACATCAAATCTATAATTCACAGGTAAAGGACAGCAAAGGGAATCCATTTTTTTTTAAATATGTTATGCAAACCTTGATTCCCAGGGTGAGGGAATGGAACCCTGGTCCACTGCAGCTGTCTCATTCTAGATGTAAGCAGGTTGAGCCTGGGTTGAGGGATGGGCAGCATCTGGCTATGATGAAGCTATATATCTCCTTTCCCTGTCTTGTTCAGCCAGGCACTGAACTGTGCTGACTTAAAACCAGGCTCATGGATTCCTTAAGACCACAACCCAGTCTCAGGCATGGTAAGTTTTCAAGTGAACCTATCTTGTGTGATAGAACCAACAGGCATCTTTTGCTCAGTTTTACTTGACAGGCCTTCAAGCCTGGACTAGAAAATATGCCCATAGGTCCTTGGTATAAGTTTGAACTCTTTCTGGTTGTTCAACCAGTACCTGAATCCAGACAGCCAGAAGAAATATGTATTGGCTCGTGGAGGACCAATGAGCACGAGGTAATCAAATCACAGGGAGAGAAGAAACAGTTGGCCACTGGGCACTACCCACCAGACACACCTATCCTTCTCTGATTCTTTCTAGTCTCCTGTTTCCCCTGTGGATGGCTTCCCACTGCTCTTTGACTTCATCTTAGAGCTATCAGACAGGGCCTAGCACCAGCCTCCAGTTTCAATGTGGAAAATTCCCCAGAAGGACCCATATTGAGGCATGGCCTGGATGTCAAACCCTGGTCCAATGAACAGTGTTCAAAGGAGGCTGAAAATCCAAGAGCAGGAAGAGTATGGCTGTCTTCTCTCTGGAAGGTGGTGGCTGGGCACAGTGGCCGTTCTTAGAGTATCCAATACACTGAACAAGCTCTGGAGATACATAACTTGTTGGGGCAAATCAAATCTACTTTCTACATACTGTTTTTTTTTGTTTTTTGTTTTTTTGTTTTTCGAGGAAGGGTCTCACTCTAGACCAGACTGACCTGGAATTTACTATGGGGTCTCAGGGTGGCCTCGAACTCATGGCGATCCTCCTACCTCTGCCTCCTAAGTGCTGGGATTAAAGGTATGCGCCACCATGCCCAGCTTCTACATACTTTTTAGTTTTGAGAATACTTCCAAATTTTCTTAGCCTCATGTCCTCCAACTGTAAAAATCAGCAATTGTAATACTTATTTTATGAGATGTTTAGGAGGATTGAATATTATAAGTAAACTAGTGCACATGAAGAGATCAAGAAATTTTTACTTCCTTCTTTCCCAAGTGGCCAATTTTTTTTTTCTTCTGGATTTTTGCTTAAGAAGCAGATTTCTTGGCTCATGATTGAGATCTTTCTCTTATTATTTCTTCCTGTTGATTGGAAGGAAGTAAAACCATTTCCCATCTATAATTACTTCTAAGACTGGTTTTAAAACACACTGGGTTAACGATAATTGGAGAATACCTAAGACATCAAAATAAAAATGTAGGTCATGCTAATAGTGACTGCTGGAGTTCCTGAAATAAATATGATGGAAATAGGCTGGGGAAAGCACATTATGCAAAATACTAGAATGAGTGGGAAGAAATGGTGAAAGGAGGCATGGGTTTCTTCTGGGGCAACTGTCTATGAGATGGTACGAGAATGTGATCATGAGAGCTTTAGGGTTCGACATGGGGGGATGGGGTCGGGCTCCTAAGTTGCAAGAATCTTAGCTCTGCTGTCTTGCAAGACATCTGAATGATGGATGCCAGCCTTTAAGAGACTCCTCAGGACTGGTCCAAGTGAGTGATAAGGAGTTAAGGAAAGTCTTTTGCCAGTTGTGGTCGTCTATACAGGTAAGGAATTGTTGAAGAGGCAGAGGCAAGAAGAACCTGGAAGATCTCTGAGTCATGTAGAAACTACCTGGTGGGGGGAAAAAAATCAAAGTTTTTTAAGAGAAGTTTTGCAAATAGGAAACTGGCCATGTGTGCAATGTGAAGAGAAGAGATCACGAAAGGGCAGGGCAGGAAAGGAGGCAGTGAGGAGATTCTCCACCCCTTATCCACCCTGTATCTCTTCATCCGCGAGCTGCGGTTGACCCATCCTTTTGACCCTCCATTGCACTGCACATGTCTTCAGCTCCCATTGGAGATCAGGAGTAGTGTACTTCACTAGTCAATGCTGAAGAAAAGGAAATGAAATAGACCAGGCCTTTCCTGTCTCACTTGTATTTATACAATACACAATGCAACAAGGAAGCTTTTGTCCTGCACACATAGAAATAAGAAAACAAGGAGAAATATTTAGAATACACTGCACATACTCTGAAAGCCCATCCATCAACACAATTGTTCCTGCTTTTCATTTCTCCTTTCTTTCCATAAGCTTTGTTCTACAAATAGCATCCTGATTCCTCTGGGGAAATCTGCCAGATTCAGCTTGAATTAGGGTTCACTAAACAATTATTTTTTCCTGAAATGCTGCTTCCCTGATACTTCCACTGTTACTTCCTCAGTCTTCACAGAAGATTGCATTCTCACCTGCCAGAAAAGATCGAGGCCTAGCCAGCCTGATTCCCATTCAGCAGCTGTGAGCAGCAGCATACGTTAGCGGAAGGGATGCCTGCCCAGGGAATTCAGAGCCTCAGCTTCATCCTTGCACTGTACTGCTGAGAAAGTCACTTCTTGTATCTTGGCTGGGCTGGGTTATTTCTCTGTTTAACTTATCTCTAATCTGCTAAGGCTTTCCAATTTTCCTACGTGGGTGCCTTATGCCTCTTGACCTTTTAGTGGATATCTTTGGAACAACATTTTCCACCCTCATTCCAGGAGAGGGAAGTTTGTAGGATGGAAACATTCTTAGGTGTTTGAATGGGCTATTCCATGCCACTTCTTAAAAAAAAAATGCCTTGTCATTTTTTGTGGTTTTACATGTTAACAGGACACATGACAATAAGAGGGCACCAAATGCAGCTGAGAATAGAGGGAAATCCTGGTGACATTAAAATAATGTCTGGATGCACCTATGGTAAACCTTGGGCTTACTGACAAAGACCTGACCCTGCCCTTGAGGAGCTCCCATTCTCTAGTAGAGTCTGTACATTAACACATTAGAAAGGCACTGTTGAAATGGGTCCTGGTGCAGAGGGCTCTTGGATTGCATGGTGGTGGTTATGAAACCAAATTCTAAAGGCATGAGAAGGAAAAAATGGGTACAAGGAAAATAAGGAGGCAATGTGTGAACTCAGTATGAAAGATGTGAAGGCTTGAAACAGAATAATGGGTCTTAACTACAGGTAGGTATGGGTGGCATTTGGTGTTTAAGTGGCAAGTAAAAGTCAAGAACTGAACTCATTTAAAAAACAAGATTTCTAGCAATGTATTTATTTATTTATATGTATTGTGTGTGTGTGCATGTGTGTGTGAGTGTGTGTGCGCACACACACACGTGCTTGTGTGTATACCACAGCACACACCACAGGTCAAAGAACAACTTCAAATTGTCTGTGCTTTACCTTCTTTGAGATACCATCTCTTGCTGCTTCAAACTTCCAGGCTACAAAGACCAGCTCATCCTCAAGCTTCGGAGTGTTCTGGCTCTGCCTCCCTTTTTGGTGGGCCCATTGGGATCACAGATGCGTGCACCACTTTGCATCCAGCTATGCATGGGTGTTGGAAAGCTGAATAACAGTAGGTGGGCTTTGTGAGCAAGCACTTGAACTGCCAAGCCAGGCACTGAATTATTAAGGGCGTTGAATACTGAATGGAGGAATGTAAGTTTTGTCTGAACCACATAGGTTTTGAGGGCTGGTAACGAGGGAATGAGATAGATGATGTCTAAGTTTGTATTTCTCTGAAACCAGTATTTAGTGAGGTCTTGGGGACATGTGGTTTGTTAGGATGGTGATCCCAGGCAACAGATGGGGGATAGAGAAGTGATCCAAGGAAAAGAGGGTAGCAGCAACAGAATGCGTTCTGGAACTGAGAACTATCAGATCACAGTTGTGCTGAGGGTCCTTTAAAGATCTGTGCAGAACATGTCCCAGGATTGTCCCACTGAAGAATGTAGCTGGGACATCTATGACTAAACTCTCGTCTTTCTTTGGTTGAATGCTTACCTCACAAGCAATAATCACTTGCACTATGACCTGCATGTATCCATGAAGTTAGATGTAACTTTGGAAGAGACCAAATAGAGACAAGCAGAGAGGAATCTCAGCATGTCCTTGAGGTGGGATGTTGAGTATGTGCATGGAACTGCCCTTAACTCAGCTTCATTTGTGGAGGCAAGACATCTGCTGTGCATGTGGCCAGATTCAATTTTTAGAAGATTACTTCAGCCTTAGTGAGGGGAATGGGTTAGAAGTGGTAAAACTTGGAGGTAGGCAAACTAAATTCATGGGAGAAACATTTCAGTAGTTTCCTGGTCTCATCAATGCTATGGGGTTTTTATTAATTCTTTGTGTTATGTTTGGTGTTTTAAAGAAAAATGCAAGGTGGCAGTGAGTGTAGACATTTGTAGGAGGAGGTCAAATTTGAGAAGGAAAAGTTAGTGTTGCCTGTGTTGAAAAGTTTTGATCCCTTAACTCAGTGGTCCTTAAGATTTTCATCCCTGGAGGTGTTCAACAACAAGATAAGTGGGGTCAAACGCCAGGGACACAATTACAGCTTTGACTCTTCTCCTTTCCTAGGACCAGTGCACAGTATATTTATGGAGTTACAACAACTCTTGGATTTGGAGCTGAAACTTCTCTCTTATTGCAAGTGGTATAATCAAGCATCCACCTTGTTGGGGGAGGGGAAATTAAAGATTAAATCAGAGTTTTCAAATATCCTGTGGGGTATATTGCTATAAATGTGGGCCATCCCTATCAGATGCCTTTGGTCTAGAGCAAGGAAGGTTACTCATATCATTTGTTTTCTTCCAGAGAAATAATATTTAGACTTACTGAGCTCTGTCCTTTGTATTTCCAGTGTTTGCCACATGACTGACGTGACTCTATTCTTTTTTCTTCATTTTCTACCCGGTACTTGGAGGAAATCATTCGTCGCTGGTTTAAAAGGCAGGGAGATTTAAATTCTTTGCCATTCCTCAGGCATAGCAATGGGGGAAAGCTCTGGAAAAGGCAGGGTTGGCAAGTAGTTACTATGTTTTCCTTGGGAGTAGTGGGCAGTGGCTCTGGAGCTCCTCTTCTGGGAAATGGACAGAATTGAATCCTATTCCCTACAGCTAGGGTAACAGAGTGTAATTATAGCTATGTTCTCTGAGCTGTTGCTTACATGGAAATAACACCTGCCTGCATTTCAAGCTCTACCCTCAGTCTCTACCAGAGAAGTTTGCAGGTGTGTATATACAAGACAGTCTGTCACGGATGTGGACAGGGGGACATCTGATCCTCATCCTTTAGCTTGATCTCTTCTATATGTGGTGGTCATTTTTAGAATCAACTGAGTCTTAGTCAATCTTTTCTCTGTGAACAAGGTGTTTAGTCTTCCTAGCTCACAGTCCTGGTACATCAGTCTGTGTTGGTGGGATAAAGCTCATAACACCTCTTTTCAATGAACTTACCTAAGTGGGATTTAGGCATTGCATGCAATAGATGCTTGATAAACATTTGCTGAATAAACAAACAATTGAGGAGGACAGAGCAAGATGCCAGGTGTTGGGAAAGACAACACTAAAATGTTAGTGGTGATTAGAACCAACTAATAAGGGCACAGAGCAAAATGAAAATTCAGGAAGGCAGGAAGGAGTTTGGGATGACAACAGATCACTGATCCCAACACAAGGAGCTTCTAAATGCAGGTTGGAATCCATGAAACTGACCTGGTGGTAGTCACCTATGAGGACTAAGTTTTGGAGTAGGTATTTCACATTTTAAAAATTCTATACTATGGGGCTGGAGGGATGGCTCAGCCATTAAGGTACTTGCTTGCACAAGCCTAAGGTCCTGAGTTTGATTTCCCAGTACCCATGTAAAACCAGATGCACTAAGTGGCAGATTTATCTGGAGTTTATTTGCAGTGGCAGGAAGCCCTGGCATGCCTAGACTTGTTCTCCCTATGTCTGCCCCTCATAAATAAATAAATAAGTAAATAAAGAAATAAAATTCTATCACAAGAATGCTCTTTAATAATGAGAAAAGAAGCTATTTCAGTACAAAACCTATGGAATAGAAATAACTGTGCACATATTGAATCACATGTCAGGTAAATTCTCTACACATGACCCTGAACAGTCTTGTACAGTCTGTATTTCCTCCTCATTACCACTACTGGGATGGTAAGAACATTTACTTTCCTGTGAATCTTGGATGCTAAATAACTACCAAGAAAACACACTGAGGTTCTTGGATGCAAAGGTTCGAAGACTGTGTGGGGGCAAGGTCTGCCAAGATTACTTCCCCTGGAAATATTCCTGCCCAGGGGCATAACCCTCGCCACAAAAATATCCTCTTGGCAGCAGCTGCTGGTCTCCAGGGCTTGGATGCTTTGTGTAACTCTGTGTCAGCCAAGCAGGAGAGGCAGTGCTGTGTCACTGTAGCCCAACACCTCCACCCAGAGTTGTGGTTGCAGGGGAGGGGAGCGATCTGTGGCACGCAGTCCCCTGTTTTCTTACAGCAATTGCATGAAGACTACAAATATTTGAGCTGATTGTCCTCGCTTACACGCAGCAATGAATCATCTCGTGATGAGAGGCCTGAAATATGCTGGGATGAAATTAATGTCAATTGAAACAGAAAATGGATTCTAGCTCCCTCTACAATGAGCTTCGGGAGATGGGCTCAGAGCTCAGGGAGCTGACTGCTGCTATTCTTAGTGGCAAAAAAGCCCATGTCACCGGTATTGCTTTTTCTATTTTTATTTTCTTAAAAAGCCTCTTTTCAGCTCCTCTTGTGGGGGCACCTTCTAATCAGGGACTTTGTGTGGTTCAGGTTCCCTTTTGACTTCTTGGATCTCTTGGGATAAAAAAAAAGTGTAAGGAGAAAAAGAAAACGATATAGACCCTTAGAGTCTAAAGGAGGAGAAAAATTAGGAACTTTATCCTCAAAAGGCAGTTTGAAGTTCATATTCCTCCTGCATGCTAGATGAGCACGAACAACTGGGATCATGTGGTCTTGGGGACGGTGGTGGCATAATTTTGAAAGATTAACAATTCTCTTCACAGCCCCTCACTCCTTTTCCAGCTACCCATTTCTGTACTGGAGCTTGAATTTCAGAAAAGTAGGCTCTGTAGGAAACAGAAGGGAATTTACGTCTGGCAGTAGACTTGGAGAACTTGTGGTGGATTTGTGCAGCTGTAGAATTAGAAAGGAATTCCCCAGACTGAGGAGAGCAGACTGAAGAGGAAAACAATATGAGCTGGGATGAGACTAGATGTCTAAGCAGAACTGGGGATTCTGGAATCCCTAGGACAAGCTCTGAGAGCTGGCTGTTCTCTGTTATTCTTGCATTGTGGGCTCTGCTCCCTACATCCTTCATTGCTAGTGGATGACCACACACCACCACTGTCTGAAGGAACCTGTGTTCTCCTGCTGTCTGATAGTGCATGTTGGGTGATCAGAATCAGAGCAGTATGAGCCCAGGTTTTCTTAATAAGGATTCAAACTCCCAGAGGTCACACTTACAGGGTTCTAGCACTCAACTTTGCTCAGCTTTGCTGAGATAGGACTTGGGGACAGTGCAATGCACCCAACAGGGCTGGACATCACACTCAGTTGTAAAACAGAAAGGCTTTCAGCTGTGTGCTCATCACAGGGCTGCTTGCTGGCATACACATGGAGGCTCACTGCCCAGTGCTGTAATGAGTATCCCTGCCAAGCTGCTTGGACTCTGGCTTGAGTACTAGAACTCTTCCTTGGCCTCACTCAGGACTTACTGACTCCAGCAGGTCTCTCAAGACCTGTCCAGCATTACTTGAAACTGAAATCATTTAACTAAAGAGGTCCCAAAATAAAAGGTTTTTGAGATCACAACATATTTTTGACAATATGATGTATTTTGGAAACATAAAAACCTGATCTCTAAAGAAGGGTAGACATCAGAATATGCCATATGAACCACTCTGATGTTTAGAGAATCTTTTGCCTGGGTTTGAACCTAAATTTAATGCTCAAAAGATGTAGCAAGTCACTGCCCTTGACCAACTATTTGTGACTTATTGACCTCACTGGTAAACTGATCATAATGACTAAAGCCCCCTCATGGATTGTGAGGTGTGCACAGCACGGATTCACTCCTGTCAAATCCTCAGAAGAACGTCAGACACAGGAGAGGAGCTCCTGAAGGCATGGCTAGCTCAGACCATAGTTCTGACTATATTACCTGCCTCTCCCTCCACCTTTGTCTTGATCTGACTAGTTCTCCAGAAGGTGGGCTTGAGGATTTTTTTCTGGCTTATTGAAGGAAGAGAACTTTCTAGATGATGTCTTAGTCCTAGGAATGGATTTAGAGATATCTGCACAACTGGAAAGGAAGGCTTTTTTGTTTGTTCTCTTGGATCTTCTTTGGCTTCCTCATCCTCCTCTCTGCCATCTCTACTTCCTCAGAACTTGGTTTCTCCATGTCCTTCCATGACATTAGCATGTTTGAACTCTCCATGAGACAGAAGCAGAAGTAGGTCCAGACACAAAGATTCAAAGGCAGTTGGGAAGTAAATCCAGGAAATATGAGGAAGTGGCTGGGGATATCAGAGAGGGAAAAGGATCAAGTAAGATGCTGATGCAGGATTTTGGGATTCAGGAGGGATCCCCCAGTTTTATGAACTCCACTTTTGGGTCATGTCCTATGTTGCAGCCAGGTTCGCATTGCTGATAGAAATCACCCAACCAAGAGAAGCTTGTGGGGAAAAAGAGGTTTTTTATTTTTGGCTTACGGGCTCAAGGGAAAGCTCTCGATGGCAGGGGAAAATGAAGGCATGAGCAGAGGGTGGACATCACCCCCTGACCAACATAAGGTGGACAATAGCAACAGGAGAGTGTACCAAACACTGGCTTGGGGAAACTGGCTATAATACCCATAAGCACACCCCCCAAAATACATTGCCTCCGGGAATCATTAATTTCCAATTGCCATCAGCTGGGGAACCTAGCATCCAGACCTCCTAAGTTTATGGGGCACACCTGACTCAAACCACCACATCCTATTTTTAACAAATAAGGAAAATATTAAATCATTGAGTTTACCTAAGGAGAAATTGCAAATTGTGGGGTTTATTTAAAGGAAATTGGGATCTAATAAGGCTGGAGCAAGCATGGGCACAGTTCACGAGGCTCATGTGAGAGGAATTGGGTTTTTTAGGGCAAGTTTGGAGCGGACCCACAAGCACGTGGAAGATGGAACCTAGGTGCTTATGTAGGGAGATCTAAAAACAACACTCATAGCATCCAGCCTGAGCATCCACATGGAAGAAAGCTAAGACGGAAATGGTGGCTTAAGGAAGAATAGCAGGGGGAATATATCAAAGCAGCGACCAAGAAATTCAGATAAGGAACAAGTATTAAAGAGAGTCACACCCAAGGCTACCCTGAGTGTAGAGAAATCACATAGGTAGCAGGCCCGGAGTTCAGAGGAAATGCCCACATTGTAGCTCTAGAGTGTAAGGGAAATACACATATGGGAGACTCAGAGATCAGAGGAAAATTGTACATGTAATTAAAGTGGGAAGTTACCCTAAAACAAAACAGAGGCAGGTAGAAAAAATACCCAAGCCAGGAATGTCTGCCCTCTACCCTGTGCTCCTGGCACCCAGCCCAGCTGTGTGTGTGTGTGTAGGTGGTGGGGGAGGGTATAAAACCAGACTCACGTATATCCCTGTGACCAAAGAGAGAGAGAGGAGGGGCAGAGAGTGCAAGGAAAGAGATCTGGAAAATGGATTATTTCATCAGATTCAGGTGTGTAAAGGGAAGACCAGGTTGGTGTGAAGATCTGAAGGGCGGGCTCCAGGGTCAGCCCACCTGGATAGTGAAGAGCAGCCCATCTAGGACTGTGCTAGACCGTGGGCAGCAGGGGCACTGCAGCTGTTGTAGATGAGTCTTGATCAGACACAAATCTCATTCCTGCCAAGGCCAGGTGGCATCATTGCCCTCTTTGGGCTTCTGTTCTTAAGTGAAACTGCCTAAAAGAAGCTAGCTTTCTTCTGAGTCTCCTACATTAGTATATAGGACAACTGGAGCCTAAATCCCTTCTGAGGAATTTGAGGTATCAGCATAGACCTATCAGTCAAGCACGCTGTTGCAACCTGACCTTCAGATCTTTTCAGAAATCAACCTTTAGTACGTTAAAGAAGGGACCTGAAGGGCACAGGAGAGGGGTATCCTGGGCAGTTGCCATAGCCCCTTTCTGCTAACTGACAACTTCTCTCTCTAGTTGACATTTTCAGATGTGAAATGTGAAGGAGAGAGGAAAATGAGGAGGAAAACAAGGGCAAAAAAAGGATGGAAGGAATAGAAGAGGAGAGAAGGAAGAAGACAAAATAGCAGCAATGACCCCATGAATCTAGGAAGTCCCCCCTTCTCTCCTTCCTTCCTTCCTTCCTTCCTTCCTTCCTTCCTTCCTTCCTTCCTTCCTTCCTTCCTTCCTTCTTTCTTTCTTTCTTCTCCTGAGGCAGAATCTTACTCCAGCCCAGGCTGACCTAGAACTCATTCTGTAGCTCCAGGCTGAATTACTCCTCTCTTGGTCTGATCATCTATGCCTGGGAGGGAGGAATCTTATGATCCTTGTAACAAAAGATTCATGCGAGTGGCCTATAGGCTGACCAGTTCTTTTAGGTACTTTTTTATATGCTAGCCTATGGACAAGGGAGCTCTGACAGCTTGAGGTATCATCAAGAGAGGTGACATCAGATGGTTCCAGCCTTGCTCCTGTGTTTCTCAGCATCCCCATCAGCAAGCTATTCTGAATTTCTTCCTGCTCACAGCCGAGGTGCTGAAAAGTCACATAAAGCCAGATGAAGCACTGGGACAGTTGCCAACACAGAGCAGTTGTTTCACCTTAAAACAAGCCTTTTCTTGGCTGTGACACCATTGTGAGAGATGTCACACATGGCTATGTTGTCTTGCCTTTCATTTGCAAAAAATAGAACAGGAAGTAGCAGCTTCAACCCTCTGACATTTTCCTTAATCCAGGGTGAATCTCAGCTAGGAACAGCAGAACAGCATGGCTACATCCTAACAGAAGAAAATGAATTGAGGCTAAAGACTCTGGAAGCAGAATCATTTTGAAGGGTGCTTCAGGAGTAGTGACACTGACAGTGAAGTGTGCACATGAATCACCTGGTGATCTTGCTAAGGGGCAGATTTGACTCATTCAGTCTTAGGAGCAACCAGGGAATCTGCATCTTCTAACTAGCTCCGAGATAGTGCTTATGCTGCTTGGCCCCAGGATTTTAAGTATCAAGGGCTTTACCTTTATGTTCAGGCTTAACTGAATTCCAGTAGCCCCCTAGTTGTGAGTAGCTGGGTAAGTTGTACAACTTGTCTGAATGAGCTTCTGCTCTTTGATTTTGATCATGTGGAAAAGATTTCTGCTTCTCAGAGTTGTTGTGAAGATGGGGCAGGATATAATGTGCCAATGATCACACACACAATTTTGGGGTGGCTGGGATCTACGTACCCCACCCGTGCTCTGCTTGCGGAATGTCCACTGTGCTGCTTCATCTCCTGATTCCAGACGCATTTATGATTCTGTCTCGGGTCCTTTCCACATCTCTCAGCTTACAAGCACTCCTGTGTTTGAGTGGCAAGGGCTGTCTGCCTCTCAATCATCTTGCGCAAGCAGCAGCCTTCCTTCCTAGACGATGAGTAATTCTCTTTCTAAATGCTAGTTCTCTCATTTGTATAATACAACATCTAGATTCAAGCAATTCTAGAATAGCTCTTTCTCTAGCAATAGGCTCAATTATAGAAGTTCACCTCAACTCCTTTCAACAGTCTTCCTTATCTTTGTTACAGATCATTTGTGCCATATTCTGTCACAATTCCAGCCCATGAAAATTTAGGACTGGATAATTGCATGACACAGTGCCTCCTGGAGTTGGGGCTACGCACAGCCTGCACAGCTGAACATCAGAACCTATCTATCTTTACGTAGGGAGTCTTTGTGGGTGTACTTCATTGGACACTAGCACCCTGTTGCTGTCAGCTTCTCATTGCTGGACAAATGCCTGACCAAAAACAACTTATTGGAGGAAAGAGTGTATTTCAGGCTTACAAATTCCAGGAGAACATCATCAGTGGTGGAAGAAGCTGGCTCACTTCCATAGATCACCAACAGCAGCAAGCACCACAAATTGTTCTTTACAGACCTCAGAGCTGGACTGCCAGATCTGTCCCCAGTGACACACCTCATCCCCAGGAGAGCTCTGCCCACTGGAGACTCAAGTTGCAAGCCTGAGTCTATGGGGCCATGTATTCACTGACTTTTTAAAAAAAATTTCGACCTGGAATTCACTATGTAGTCTCAGGGTGGCCTTGAACTCATGATGATTCTCTTACCTCTGCTTCCTGAGTAGTTTAGGGACATACATTCAAACAAATGCACAATCCATGTTCTTGATTCTAAACTTTTGCAATTCCATGCCCACTCCCAGATCCTAAAATTCCAATATGCATCACAATGCCAGATTTTTTTTTTCCTAAGGAATTAGGGTTTCAGAACAAAGCTGGAAGATTCCCAGGTAATCCCTAAAGAGGTAAAGTACAGGAGGCATGTATATGAAAGCAGATGAACAAGCCAGAACTCAGTATGTAGTCTTCCTTAAGTCTATGCCTCAGACTTAAAGTCATGAGTCACTACCTTAGTGAATATCAGCATTCGTTGTTCTTCAGAAAGCTGTTGTGCTCAACCTAGAGACAGCATGCTATGTCAATTTTGGTCACTAGATAACGAGCTCTAGTTGTTTAACAAGCCTTTGTCTCTGTGGCATTCACAGTAAAAAGGCAAATGGCAATTAAGCATCTATCAGTCACATCTCTCGTTCCTTTGAATGGAATTGACTTCAATAGTTCTGTTTCTCGAATAGCTATTTTTTTTCCCAGTCATAGACTCAAGATCATTGTTCATGTTTTGCTGTTCATGTTACAACAATCATATTTTGTTCTTGCCAGCAAGGAATCTGTGTTTCATGTTAAAGTTACCTAAAAGAGAACGAAGCAATGCTCATGTTGGATGTAAGAAACAGAGTTGTATAATCCTACTTAAACCAAGGGTTATCTTGTGGGCATATGAGTAAGGGGAAGAAGGGGGACTGTCTGTGAATGTAAGACTGAATCATCTAAATCATATATATGACATGGCTCCACTGACTAGAGCTAGACCATGAAATGCTTGGCAAGCAGGCTATGGCCTCCTGGAGCTGACATAGCAGCTCATGAGAACTGATTATATGCATCTATTCCAAGTTCTTTTTTTTTTTAATAAAGTAAAATAGGGCTGGAGAGATGGCTTAGTGATTAAGGCATTTGGTTGCAAAGCCAAAGGATCCCGGTTTGATTCCCCAGCACAAAGGAATGCATGCATCTGTTTTTTTTGCAGTGGCTGGAGGCCCTGGTGCTCTCTCTCTCCCCTTCCCTCTTCCTCTCTTAAATAAATAAAATATTAAAAAATAAAATAAAAAGTTTACTTATTATTTATTTATTTATTTAAGAGATACAGACAGAGAGAGTGAGTATGGGTGGACCAGGGCCTCTTGCCACTATAAATGAACTCCAGACACATGTTCCACTTCATATATCTAGCTTTCTGTGGGTAATGGGTACTGGAGAATTGAACCCAGGCCAGTAGGCTTTGCAAGCAAGTGCCTTTAACTGCTGAGCAATCACCCTAGTCACCAAGCTCCTCGTTTTAAATACAATATGTCGGTGGCTTGAAATTGGGTATGATGAGACCATTCTCACTGAAACTTGGCCAATGTCTCAAATAAGGTACTTTTTCTTAGCTAGATATTTTCTAAAATGTTAACTCTTTCTGTCCTACCACTGTGAACGGGCTACATACAACTTCACCTTTCCATGTCCCAAGCAGTTCTCATAAATGGATTCTAAAATACCATTTTTCTCTTGGAGTACAAATGAGACGCTGAACCTTTACTAGTATATTTTCCAGGTAGTAATTGCCAACAAACTGGCATTAGCCCAGGGAATATAACTCTCTCAATGAAATCTGATTCCTCTGGTCATTCACAGACACTTCAAATGGTGAATCATGGACATTAGACTTTTGATTTTTTAAAAATTTATTTATTTATTTTTAAGGAGAGAGGGAGAAAGTGGGGACAAGAATGGGTGCACCAGGGTCTCTAGTCACTGCAAATGAATTCTAAATGCATTCACCACTTTGTACATCTGGCTTTATGTGGTTACTGGGTAATCAAACCCAGGTTGTTAGGCACTGTAGGCAAGCCCCCAGACCATTGAGCCATCTCTCCATCCCAAGATTTATGTCTTTTTAAGCCCATAAAATGTCCAACTATTTAAGAACACATCAGAATAACCTCCTGCTTACATTGCTAAGTAAGGACATGAATCAAAGTACAACAAGAATAACACAGTATCTTTAGCCTTCTATTAATCATCATAATTTCATTAGGAAAGATATCCAGATATCAAGTGTGCAATCTCAAGAAAAGGACATATCATAAGTAAGTTCACTTTTATTTCTCCCACATGCTGCATTCCAGTGCAAACTTTATCTTGGACAATGATAAAGTCTGTGGATTAGATATTTGGAACTACATGCTTTCAAAGTGAAGTGGACATTGCCTGAGACAAGGTTGCAATGTCCACCCTCCTTACTTTGTAGAACTGCAAAGAAAAGTATATAAAATGAAAATGCTTTCATTAGTGGAAGAAGCCTTATCACATTTGACCATCTTACCACTTTGCAACTTTTCTCATCATTGCTAACTTCCCTGTATCCAGACTTGCAAAACAAGAGTGTTGTCCCATGTTAGTAGTAAATAAATCATTTTGTTACCCTGATTGTTTTATGGTTTGTTGGGTGAGACCTGGATCAATGATATGGATCTGTTTTCATTTTAGGTTACTTATAATATTAGGAATGAATTTAGTGAATTATAAGAAAGGTAATAATTCTCTTATTTCCTTCTCCAATACCTTCCTTTCTCTCCTCTTAACTGCACTCCCCAAGTTAGCATTTTTTTCAGGCACATGATTTCAGCAACCATCCTTCTTCTCCTGCTCCATAGCAGCTCAAGCTAGAAAACTAAGAGTCAAATTGCCCAGGTTACTCCTTTGTTTGAAGTCCTCAGTATCTCCACCTTATCCTCAGAGGAATGCAGATGCCACACATGGTATTCAATCTTTTTTATAAAGCTTGGTCATTACTAACTGCCTTCAGCCCTCATCTTACCTGTTTGCTAGCCTGCATACCATCCTGACTGTAGTCAGGTTATTTTCTTCCTCAGATTCAGGCTCTCATTCTCATCTCTTTCCTCAGTGAGTATTCTTTCCACCTAAATCATCTATATCTACCTTAACCTCTCAAGATTCAAATTAAGGATGACCTGTTTGAAAGAAAGTCATCCCATCTCCCCTTGGGTCTGTAGCTCCTTAGGAATACAGATTGTCTGTACCCCAGGTTTGTTTACATGTCTCTCCCTATGGAGGGAATGCAAATATTTGTTGAACAAAGGAGAAGGTGCACACTAAGATGAAAGAGAAAGAAAAATCTCCAAAAAAGAATCACAGGACCATCATGAGAGGAGGGAAAGATCACAACATCAAAATAAAAGAGAGACTTATTGAGATGGGGAGGGGATATGATGGAGAATGGAATTTCAAAGCGGAAAGTTGGGGGAGAGAGGGTGTTACCATGGGATATTTTTTATAATCATGGAAAATGTTTTAAAATTTGAGAAAAAATAAAATAAAATAAGATTTAAAAAAGAATATTCAATACAAATAAGTCAGTGTAGAGGAAGAAGTTACATGATTAGAGGGAAACCATGTCTATTTTTAAGATAAAAGTGCCTGAATTCAGCTTAGGCCCAGTTACAGAAAAACAGGAGATATTGGGCCCTGCTTGTGCTTGCTTGTCAGGGCCTCTTAACTTCCCCATATCCAACATAAACATTTAGAATAGAGAATAATTAGCAGCTTAGCAGGGTAAAACATATGTGCCATGTTGGGGCACATGTAGATCTGACAAGACTTCGGGAAAGATTGTACTCCCAAAGTACCCAAACAATGGGGAAGACAGAAGGATGGGCCATTCAGGTATTATAAAAGTTATTTCCAATGTTCGCATGGCATGTTGCCATTTCTTTGTTTGGGTTGCTTCTGGTCCTGCTGGTTTGAAAATAAACTTCCACAGTTTTGCTTCTCAGTGTCTCTTAGTCTTTTCATTAAGAGGGGGATATTTCCAATATCTTGAAGACAGAAAGATTCAGGACCAATGGGTCTGAAAATACAGGTCTGTGTTCCTGAAGCTCACACAGAACATAGGATAATGAAATAAAGCACCTGGAGTCAGGTAGACCAGTTGTTTGTCTGTTGTTGTAGTCCATGCAACGATGATGCTAATGACATCTAAAGTAAGATATTGACAGCAAGTGTAGAAGGTGGAGGCATTTAAGGTACAGTTCTGTGCATAGATTCCAAGTTTATTCCTGGAAATGGCTTTGAGACATTATGAGCAGATGTTCCTTTGCAGTATGTGGCTGACAAAGCAATCAGGTGTGCCACACTAGGGAGGCCTGAGATATAAATTAGTACCACTCTGAAAAATTATCCATGGAGTCCGAATCTGCAGGTTAACATAGCTAATTTTATTGAGAACAAACAGCCATGTTTAAGTGGCATGCATCCTGGGGCTTTGCAGATTTGGAACATATTTTGATGCTTCCCTTTGCCTGCTGTCCATTAGGAAAATGTAACTCTCATAAAAGCATTGCTGTTGCTTAGAACATTTTTCATTAGACCAAATTTGCTTCAAAATTGATGGTAAATTATATTGCATTTTGTTTGAAAGAAGTTTTTGAATGAAAATATGGAACCAGGTATGCAATACTCAATGTTAAACAGAAGCTAAATTACCTGCAATTATGAACATGTTTGTCTTTGTGAGCATAGATGGAGTTAGGTATGCAGAGGATTTTAGGCTAGAAGTTGCTTTACCGATTATTTTGTTCAGCATTCCCAAGATAGGTATAAAAGCACGGACAGGGAAAGAAAATTGCCTGAGGTTACATAGCAAGTTAATCACAAAATTGGCATTGGTTTAGGTGGACTGATATTGTTTTTTGATGAGAGTGAGGGAAAAATGCATTTCTGAATTTTCATGTCATAGAGTATCCAATAGTTCTTCTTCTACAGATGAATGCTAGAATAACTTTGCATCAAACAGATTCCAGAACAGATCTAAAGAGAAAATAGTTCTGAAGATTTAAAGCACAATATCTACTTCACAATGGAAAATTCTAGAAAGGGTAACATAGGTGCACTTTTTTATGTTGTTCAAATGAACAGTTCACCACAGTCCTACTTTTTTGATCAAATATAGCTTTATGAAGCCATTTTACTAGCTTCAAAGTACCTTGCACAGGTGAGCATTGGATGAATGCTAAGGCCAAATCTTATGCTGTGGTTTCTGTCACCTACCCTGGACAATCCATTGCCAAATTCTGCTGATTTTGCCTATAGAAATCTTCGTATGTCTCCTGTCCATTCCATCTCTACCACAGCTATCCTACCATTATTTAGCTCTTTTCTCTGAATTAAAACATCTTATATGTCTTGGTGGGTGGGAGGAAGTCTTATAAGACAGAGGAAGCTAGTGAAACTTACAAGGTTTAGCAACATTAAGAAACTTAAGAGGATCAGGAATCTCAGAAATCTCTAAGATTCATGAGGCATTCCATGACTTTCCATGGGCACTGCCTTCAAGTTGGATATGAAGCCTTGAGGATACAGCTTTTGTGATTTGTCTCCAGTTGTAGTTACCATCTCATTGATGGCAAAAAACACCTGACAAAAAAGAAGCTGATGGGAGTTGAGGATTTATTTTGGCTTACAGGCTTTAGGGCAAACTCCATGATGGCAGGGAAAATCATTGCATGAGCAGAGGCTGGACATCACTTCTGCCACATCAGGTGGAAACAGCAGCAGGAGACTGAGCCAGACTGTAGCAAGAGAAGCTGGTTATAACACCCATAAGCCCCCAACAACACACCTTTTCCAGCAAGGCTCTACCTCCCAAATTGCCATCATCTGGGAAGCAAGTATTCAAAACACATGAGTTTATGGGGGGGGGGGCATGTGATTCAAACCACTTCATCTCTAATGCTGGGGTGGACTTTTCAGTGATACAGCTGCCTTTGACTAACCCATGCTCCTGAAAATAACCCAGTCAATTCATTGGTTCATTGAGATAGACTTCAGTGTAATCATTGTAATAATTTCTTTAGACTTCATTGGCACCATATTCTGGATGTATAAACTTTTATTCACAGTTCCCTAGGCACAATTACACACCTACTATAAGCCCAAGTTTATCAGTCAACTTGGGGCCATTCAATGACCAAATCCTTGTTTAATCTATCTTCCCCCATTCTTGGCAAAACATATAGCCCAGTTTCCACACAGCAGCCCGATTTATTTATTTTTTTCAACTTAGCTGTCATCATATTGACCTGCTATGTCAGCTAAAATCCTCACTGTGGCCTATGTTTCGTGTGGCCTGGCCCAATGCCCATCCCATTCTCAGTTCCAGCTACAGTTTTTCTTTTAGCCATCTGGATTCCCCACGTTCCTTCTTGCTGCAGACCTTTTGCATGATCACCTCTCATGCTCATGGTCCTTTGACTATTTAATGCCAAGCCATTCTTCAGACTGCAGATATAATTGCCTCTCATGTAAATCTTTTTCTGGTCCTTAGACTAGATTCATATATCTGATCCTCAGACTAGACTATATTATTCACTCACACAGTGTTGTGTTTAGTCATGGAGCTTGTGAAGTTATAACTATAGTGTTACTGTGTGAATTTTGGTTAGCACTGTGTCTCTCTCCCTATGTCAGTTGTACATTCTAAAGGGGATTTTTTTCCCCTCTGTGTTATGGACAACTATGCTACCTTCAGAAATCATCACAGTGAGAGGGGCAGTAAATATGGTTGAATGCATGCCTTCATAAGGCAAATGAGCTCTGGGGTAAAATGTTCCAATGACTTGGTTCTGCTTGTGCTCAGAGCATATTTCTAAGCTCAGATCAGCTGATGCTATTAACACTAAGAGAATGTTAACAAAGTAAGGGATTGTGGCTGATATACTGGTTCATAAATGTACTTAACACTCTATAGCAACCCCGGCAGTCTGTGAAACTTTGCAATTCCTGCTTTATAGGTGAGTTGGTATTATAATCCCAGCTATATCCCTTACATTTATCTTCCACTTTTTCTTTTCCTTCAGCAGGGCATAGTGATGCAGCTAGTGCATCTAAAAGAGCCTGTCTTGGGGTCTGGAGATGAGCTGAGTTGTTCAGAGTGAGAAAGGCAGAGGATGAGTTTCAGGATCCTGAGCTTATAGCAGGGAGATACTGAACACAGCAGCAAACACAAGCTAAGCCAACAAGTTCCAAAGTAAGGTGGATTCTGCAGAAGGATTTGGAGCAACAACAAGGGCAGAAGCAAGGCAGATACATCTGTTGTTGGGGTACAAAAGACTGTAGATCAGTGTGGCTATTGCTTTTTACATATTTTATTTATTTATTTATAAGAGACAAGAGAGACACAGAGGAAGAGAAAAAGAGAGAGAATGGGCACTCCAGGGCCTCTGTCCACTGCAAACGAACTCCAGACGCATGCTCTACCTTGTGCATCTGGCTTTCATAGGTACCGGGGAACTGAACCTGGGTCCTTAGTCTTTGCAGGCAAGTACCTTAACCACTAAGCTATCACTCCAGCCCCGAGGATAGGTATTCTTTGTGGCTTCTATGGAGGGAGGGCTGGCTTAAAATTTGGATAAGCCAGTGAACAGCCTCTAGCTACCTTCTCATCATTATTTGATTCCCATCTAATTAATACAGTTCTGTTCTGCCTCTCTTCCCCAATTAATCTAGTTTTACTTAATTTATAATTATTTTTCTGGAGTACTCTAAGTTTGTTATGAATATAGTCAGGGAGATAGTTTCTAAAAAGTGCATTCCAGCAGTTTTAAAATTGTGTGACCTTCATAGAGTGGGATTATATAAATTAGGATGGCTAAAGTGTCAATTAGGGACCACCCATGCTCAGACATCAAAGACCATTACCTGTATTCTATTCTTCTTAGTCACCATGCATCCTGGGGGCAGTGATCTGAAAGTAGACATGAAATAAAAACTGGTGTCATGAAGAGACTTGAGGTACCACTTGAGGTACCTGCCTGGAATTGTGGTCAGGCCATTGCGTCTCAGGGCTTAACAACACATGGAATGGTGATGGAGTGTCTTCTGATAGCTCCAACAGAGCTGTCTATCACTGACTGAAGTGCCACTGAGCAGTGCGTGCTGGTATTACTTATAAATATAAGCATCATATTGCCTCTTATCTCAAAGAACTTTCACTCTTTTATGGAGATGAAGTAGTGCATTGGAAAACCTCTTACAACATTTCTTCCATACTGGGGAAATGTTAAACAAGTCATCCTTTAATACAAAATTGGAGACAAGAGGTGAAATATAATAAAAAAACATACCTCTCTAGTTAGTTAAGGGGACAACCAATCACTTGATAGAGTCTCAGAGGAATGAGAGACCATGCTCTTGACAAAACTCGATGAGTAGGCAATCCTTTAGGGAGGTCACATGTGGAGCAAGCTGAAGACATTCCATTACTGCATGTATTGTTAGGCAATGAGATGCAATGGCCTGACCATAGCACCATGCAGCCACAGTGACACCTCAAGCCTCCTCAGGACCACCGATCCTTCTTATTCCATATCTGCTCTCAGATCACAGCTCCCAGGATGCATTTTGATCAACAAGAACATGATCCAGGTAGTGGTCTTTAGTGTCTGGGCATAGGTGATCTGTCAACACAGGGTGGTGAGGGTGAGCTATAAAGAAGCTCCCTTCTATGATGCAGGCATGGGCAGAGTAGAGGAGGAGAGTGTTGGCAGCTGTGCTGTCTGGCAGGGTTTCCATGTAGAACAGTCGAGAATAAAACATATTCTTTGACTACATGAGGACCTATATCTTCCTTTTCAGCAAGATCAAGGAAAAGGCATAAATGAGAGCAGTGGCTATAATTGGAGATGGTTGCTATAATTTTTTAAAGGCTCGCAATATCTTTCTATGAAACCTCTAATCTTTGAAAATCATTGCAGCAGATAAATGCTTTCTATCCACCCAGTAATTGAATACTTCTAACATTTCTTCTAGTTTGAGGGCCAAGAGTGGGATTTTCTAGCAATCACTGGGTTGGGGGGTGGGGTGGGTAAGAATGATTCATCTCACTCATCTGTTGCCCATATCTGTCTGTCTGTCACATTTTCACATTTTAAAGTTATTTTTAATTTTCAAAATTTATTTATTTGAGAGTGACAGACAGAGACAGAAACAGGCAGATAAATAGAGAGAGAATGGGTGTACCAGGGCCTCCAGCCATTGCAAACAAACTCCAGACACATGAGCCACCTTGTGCATCTGGTTTACATGGGTCCTGGGGAATTGAGCCTCGAACCAGAGTCTTTAGGCTTCACAGACAAGTGCTTAACCACTAAGCTATCTTTCCAGCCCATATTTTCATTTTATAAAAATATTTTATTTATATATCTGTCACATTTTCTAAAAGTATTTGTGAGATGAATTAATTAGTGGACAAATGAACAAAACAAACAACAGATATAAAATAAACTTCCTACTTAATCATTTTAAAACTTGAATCACCACATCACTGCTTCTTATGAAAGAGATTACTCTAAGCAGTATGTACACATACACATATACACATATATATGACATAAATAATGCAGTTTAGCTTTAAAAAGGAAAAATATAACCTTGGCCACTTGGCAGCATGTCTACCTCCAGTTACCATTCTTCCTCATGCTGTCTGCAGTCTTGACTTCTCCACCTCCTGGTCACTTGTTAGCCTCCTCATAGTGTGATTAGTCACCATGTGACCTACTGTGGCCAGCCTTTTGATATCATCTTGCTAGACATTTTCCCACTGTGACAAAATAAGAAAAATAATGTAAGGGAGGTAGGGTGTTTTGGCTTATGGTTTCAGAGCTTTCAGCCGATGGCTGGCTGGCTCTGTTGTTTCTGGGCTTGTGTGATACGGTGGAGCAGCGTAGTGGAGGGAGATGTACTAGGCCAGAGACAGAAGGACAGATGACATGGTCAAGTTCAAAGGGCTATGAAAATGTGAGTGAAAAGTAAACTGACATTGGATGTAAAGATTTATATTTAAGGGTGGGGAAGAAAGGGTTTGGAAAAATTGTACTTACTCTGTGGTATATTGCAGGCATGCATTTATAGACCTACTTGCTTTGTAAGAGTAGGAAAACTGAATTTAGTTTGGCAAACCCATGTCAGGGTCACCACCATTCTTTTTCAACCTCATCCATAGCAGCCATTAATATAATTTGAGGAGTTTGCATTACACCAGGAAGAAACCACCCAAGCTTTCTTAACTTACTGCTCATGGTGCTATCAAAACCATATGGGTTTTACATAGGGGACATTGAACAGATGTGGGTGTTAGTAATCAGACAAAACTTTGGGAGAAAGTCAATCTGAGCTTGGGTGATAGGGTGGGTGCTGGTGAAGGGAGAGGCTCAAGGGATTAGCTGACTTGAGATTTTATGGCCTGAGATTCAGGTCACTCATACCTATTCCTCTGTTTATCCCATGACAACCATGGAAAGATGTGGCCTTTTCCTGGTCTCTGCTAGGTTTCTTAAAAACATTTCATTTAACAGCTGGCTTAGATTTATTTTTTATTTTTTTGCTTCAAAGTCTAGCAGGGATAGATATTTGAATCCCAGCAGGCATAGTAAGGAACTGAGATGGAAAATAGATGAGGCAGACACTCCCTCCATTAGTCTGGATTGCATATTATAGCAGAGCAGCTTAGATTGAGTGCATCTCAAACAACTGAAATTTATTTCTGATATCTATAGGTGCCAAGAGGTCCAAGATCAAGGTCATCATCAGACGTAGGGGCTGGTAAAGGTCTGCTTCCTCGTAGGCCGTTGCTTTATCCCCGTAAGCTCACACGGAAAAGGCGTTAATGGTGTCATGCTTTTCAACTGCACTTTGTTTAGAGACAGGCTCTCACTCTACAGACAAGGCTGGTCTTGTGTGATCCTTCTGCCTCAGTCTCTGGTATGCTAGCATTTATCATCATCATGAGCATCATTATCATCATCATGCTATCATCCCATCCTTCTCCCCCTGCTCCTAATTTCATTTTTTAAGGTTCTCACACCTATGACTAAATTACTTCCCAAAGGCCTTACTTCCTAATACCATTACTTTCTGGATTTCAACCTCTGATTTTAGGAGCACATAACTTTCAGAAAATAGCACTCCCAAATCTCATTCACCTTTTTTTTTTTTGTTGTTGTTGTATAAATCTTTTGTTTATTTACTTATTTATTTATTCTTATTGACAACTTCCATAATTGTAAACAATATCTCCCCTTTGAAACTCCATTCTCCATCATATTCCCTCCCCCTCTCAATCAGTCTCTCTTTTAGTTTGATGTCATGATTCTTTCCTCCTATTATGAGGGTCTTGTGTAGGTAGTGTGAGGTGCTGTGAGGTTATGGATATCCAGGCCATTTTGTGTCTGGGGGAGCATGCTGTAAGGACGCCTACCTTTCCTTTGGCTCATTCACCTTTTAATCCATGTAGTCATCAGTGCTTGATGCTAAGAAGAGAAGTTGCCCTGGGGTCTTTGAAATTTGCTTCCTGTGTTTTGATTATCTCTGAAAGTCCCCGTGTCTTTTACCCAATGCTGTAGATGAGCCCCCATCCCCCACAACTCGCCACCATAAGCAGTACACACTCACTCTTGCTTTTCCAGGGAAGCCTGACAAGGACCATGTGGCCAATGGTCCCTACTGAGAGATTTGAATGTTTTAATGGTTGAAAGAATGACATAATGCTGTAAGTGAGTTAGCCTTTGCAAATGCCTCACTTTTAAAATTTGTAACTTGAGATCACATCTCACTGCGTTCTGTCAAGTCACAGAGCCCCTATGGGGGCTCCATGCTGTACAGTTGTATATTTCTTTCTTCCCTTTATGTCAGTGAACCTGACCTCAACTTGGCTCTGACTCTTTCTGGTTGTCCTGCTGGGCCCTCCTTCATTTCCTTTTCTCCATTGTCTCAGGCCCAGCTGAGGTAAGCACAGCCGTGGTGATACGGGCAGCGCTTACGCAGTCCCTGTAGAGGGCAGCTATTGTGCTCAGCTGCTTCATCTTATTCGCTGCATTTAATATGATAAATACACAATCAGGCGCTCTCACTTTTAGTTTATAGAAGAGGAAACTGGAGTTCCCTTGAGGTTAGCTATGGGGGTGGCACTAGATGTAACCCTATGTCTGTTAAAATCCCAGGGATCACAGGAAGAGTTGTTGAATTGATAGGGTATGTGAAAAGTGGGCCCAGAGGAGGATGGGTAGAATACTGAGGACTTTCACTGTGCAGGGGAAGCCATGTGGAGATTGGTCCAGGAGGGCTGTATAGCCGTGTGACACTAGGTCACTGAAGGACATTTTCTGAAGAAATGAGTGGGCAGAACAAGACTGTACCATCTATGCTAGGGGTGGCAGGAGGATTGGATTATGCAGTATACAGGTCTCATCTAACTATCCTACAATTCTGTTACATATCACAGCTATATTCCCTAGGTCCCCAAATATCTACATGCAACTGAGCCATCATGTGGAAATTGATTTTTTTCACCTCTTATACATGGTTTCCATCATGATGAGATTACAGTGCTATTTGTGGCGCTGATATTTCTGCTATGCACTATTAATCAAGTTTGTGATGGTAGCTGAGGGATTGGATGCTGAATTTAAAATGTACAAGTGTTCCCTAAGAATTTCGTTAACCATGCATATGTTTCCAAGTTTGAGATCCATGGTCTCCTTTTCTTTTAACAAAATGGGCAAATGCCATAACATCTGAATTTGATGCAAGCGGTTTAAATCCTAGTTCTTGGGCCAGAGAGATGGCTTAGTGGTTAAAGTGCTTGCTTGCGAGGCCTAAGGACCTAGGTTCGATTCCCCAGTACCCACATAAGCCAGATGCACAAGGTGGCACATGCGTCCGGAGTTCGTTTGCAGTGGCGAGAGACCCTGGCATGCCCATTCTTTTGCTCTCTCTGCCTTTCTCTCTGTCTCTCTCTTTCTTAAATAAATAAATGAATAAGTAAGTAAATAAATAAAAAATAAATCCTGGTTCTTGCCACTTAGCTGTGGGAATCTAGACAAGTCATTTCACTTTCCTTAGCCTGTTTCATTATCTAGAAAATAAATTTTGCAATATCTCACACATGAGTTTCTGTATACATCAGATAACAGAATATGGATAAAGCATTCATCATAGTACTTGGCACATAGTACTTGAAAATGTGAACAATGATCACTTTTAGGATTTACTCTGTATCAGTCATTATGCTTCACATTCTGTACTATGACCTTGGTGCTCATGTTGAGGTACACATTATTTCCAGCTAAATGAATGATTCCCTAGGCTCAGTTAAGTCAGTAGACTAAGTATAGTCAGATCAAATAGGGTTCGTTTTTGTTTAATTTAATTTAATTTAATTTTTTCTCAATTTTTAAAACATTTTCCATGATTATAAAAAATATCCCATGGTAATACCCTCCCTCCCCGCTTTTCCCCTTTGAAATTCCATTCTCCATCATATCTCCTCCCCATCTCAATAAGTCTCTCTTTTATTTTCAAATGGGGTTCTTAAATCTCAATTTTCATATTTTCAGCTCTCTTGCTTTCTCCTGTTGAGTGTTGCTTCTGCAGAACTGGTGACATTCCACACTCGTGGTACACCAAGAAGATACCCACAAATACTTTTGACTGAATGTTAGTCTGCCTTATCATCTCTACCCCTAATTTCCCCACAGCAGATGGAACATGGTCCCTTTCCATCTCTAAGTCCCAGTCTCCTTGCATGTAACATGAAAGGGTTTGGACCAAACAGGTCCTATAGTCCCTTTCTCATGGTTAATGGGTTCTATAATGGCACCAAGCACGTACAAAGTAACCCAGTGTATAGCCTTACTGGTTTGGAGCAAGGCAAGTGAGTTACCTTTAGGGTCACAGCACTTAAGCAGGTACACACTCTGGTCCCATGCTAGTGTGGTGTGGGTACTTCGTCACACATTTTCCTTTAATTTTTTTATTTTTTAATTTTTATTAACATTTTCTATGATTATAAAATATATACCATGGTAATTCCCTCCCTCCCCACCCCCACACTTTCCCATTTGAAACTCCATTCTCCATCATATTACCTCCCCATTACAATCATTGTAATTACATATATACAATATCAACCTATTAAGTATCCTCCTCCCTTCCTTTCTCTTCCCTTTATGTCTCCTTTTTAACTTACTGGCCTCTGCTACTAAGTATTTTCATTCTCACACAGAAGCCCAATCATCTGTAGCTAGGATCCACATATGAGAGAGAACATATGGCTCTTGGCTTTCTGGGCCTGGGTTACCTCACTTAGTATAATCCTTTCCAGGTCCATCCATTTTTCTGCAAATTTCATAACTAAGTTTCTCTGACCCTAGTCCCAGTTCTGCTTCACAAGATTGGGGTGTGTGTGTGTGTGTGTGTGTGTGTGTGTGTGTGTGTGTATAAGAGTTAAGGACTCAGTGTTCCCAGGTTGTTTTTCTTCTTTTTAAATAGCAAGAATATGTACTGTGATATTTTAAATAAGGATTGGTGGATGCTTTGAATAGTTCCACTCAAAAAGGCATTCTGGGGAAAGACTATTGTTGGTTTGGTTATATATTTTAGGATTCTGGGGAAAACAGTAAGAGTACACGAAGTATGAAGTAGAAGCAATATAAAAGAGAAAAGATGAAGTTATGGCCACAGCCATTTGACTAATCAAGGAACTAATTTCCAATGATACAGTCATTATTTGAACAAGTGTTTCCCCCCAACAAAACAAAGCAGACCAACAGAATTTTCACACTCACTTCTTTGGTTTAATTGTCTATTTGTTTCAAAATGAAAGCTAATTAAAAGATTATTTTCATATGCTTTAATCACACTAAAGCTAACTGTTGGAAAATTTGCAATTAATTGATGCAACAGTTGACATAAGAATGCATTTTTTAAAAAAAATAACATCACTATTTGAATACACAGAGTGAAGCAATTAGTCCTTCATTAGTTCTGAGTTATTTGAAATGCTTTGAAATACTGGTATGTTTAATGTTTAATGATCATCAAGGAAATATATCTGGCATTGGTGCTAGCTTCAGCATCATGAATTAAATATTATCCCTTGGGAGTAAGGAGAGTTCAGGAAGAAAAATCACAGCTTCCATAGGCCTGGCTGTGGGCAATTCCTCCTTCTGCTGAGTACCTGTAGGATGAAGGCTGTTCCTAATGTGCTCCATGCTTGTCACTTCTCAAGCATGCTCTCCAGCTGCAGTCACACTTGTGGTGGGGTAGAGCCTTCTTGAAGAGCCTAAGGATGTTGGAAGGAATGTTGGTAGCCAGAGAAGACGATGGAGGAGGGATTGCAGGGTCATAGTTTCAATACAATCATGCAGTCCTTTCCATCCTTGAAGGAATGTTTTCCAAGACCCTCAGTGGATGCCTAAAGCCATTCATATTGCCAAATTCTTCATAGACTATTATGTTCAAACCTATGATTCAGTTGAGAACTTTTACTTTTTCACAATGAAAAGGATCACTTCCTGGCTTCTCTTTGGTATATCTGACTCCCCAGCTTCCTTTGGGTCTCAGGGCCATTATTAAGATAAAGGTTACTTAAACAAAATCCCTTTGATATAGTAACAGTCAACCTAACAAGTAACACAGCTATGTAGTGACTAGTAGGTGGGTAGGACAATTCATGTCATAGACAGGATGCAGTAGATGGTGTGATAGTTTAAATAGATTTGTAGTTTACATTTGCAGCCACCTGGCTGGAGGCAGTGTCACTGGGTGGATCTTAGGGTACAGCCATTAGGTGTGGTGGTGGGCTTGATATTCTGATGTAAAGATATACAAAGTGCCTAATTCTGCCTGGAGTTCCTGAAGTGTGCTGTGTAGCCTTTTGGCTTGGGGCTTCTCTCTCTCTTTTTGGACCTGTGAAAGCAGGGCCAGCTTCATCTTCCATTATAAAAATTCCTCTGGATCTGTAAGCCTCAATAAATATCCCTTCCTCCATAACTGAGCCTGGTTTGGAAGTTTATCTTAACAAACCTAAAGCTGTCTGCAATAGGAGGCATGGGATTTCATCACACTACTCAGCATTTTCTTTCTCTTGTCTCTTTTTTTCCCTTTTTCTCATTTTCCCTCCTCTTACCTTTCCTCTCTTCTCTCTGCCTTCTTAGCTCTTCCCTCCCTCTTTCATTCCTTCCTTCTACCTTTTCCTACTCCCTTCCTTCTTTTGTCCCTCCCTCTTTCCCTTTTATGTGGCCCTAGGGATCAAACTTCAAACTAGGCAAGTATCCTACCACTGAGCTACATTACCAGCCCTTATTATGTTAATGAGAATGACATACAATTTAAAATTTGAAAATTATTTATTTGCAGAATTTTTCATTTAATATTTTTGGATCCTGGTCAATTGTGGGTAGCTGAAAATATGAAAAGTTAAAAACATGGGTAAGGGGGTGGGTAATTGTATCCAGATTTGGGGGATTGGCACTTTGGGTAGTTGGGTGTCACTGGAGCCTTAGGCAAGTGCTTGGTGATTGGGTGGAGATGTTTCCAACAACAACAGAGCTATCAGGGGAATACTACCTAGCAAGAAGGCTTCAGAATACACAGACATCAAGAGGCTCATTGGCAGGCAATGGTGGTGACTTTAGTCCACATCTAGGAATCAAAGGGACCTGTTCAAACCAGCAGTGAGAAGTTCTTTCCCAGGAGTATCCTTATGGTCATCAGACACAAGTCACTTCAGAACCATAGGTCACATTTCCCCTGGATCAGTGGAAAACACATCAAAGTGTTGCAAGTTTTCATCCTCTGGAGACATGCCCACAGACAATAAATAAGCTTTTGTATCCAAGCTTTGTACATTCTTGTTTATTTCTCACAGTAGCCCAGTGAAGAGTGCAGATATAGGTATGGAGAGATTAAGTGGCATGTTAAACTGATTCTATTATGAATGCCTACCTCATTGGCTTGTCGGAGAAATCAACTCATACAGGAAACTCTTTAAAATAGAGAAAAGTGTGACTTATATTGATTAGAAGACCCACCCCTCATGCCACCCTTGGCATGCAGACAAAACAATGCTTGAGTTCAAGTCTTTCTGACTGAAAATTCATTCAAGTCTCAGCAGGTGGGTGGGTATTCCTGTGAGTGAGCCATGTGTATGCAAACATAATATAGCAGCTCTTTTGGGGCACTGTGCCATCATGGAGGCCATCATCAACGAAAACAGAAAAAGTAGAGAGGCACATGTAGCTTCTTTAGGGCCTCCAATTATGTCTTTTCTTAGTAACATCCACAAGAACGCTTCAAGTCAGAAATTTTAAAAGTACTGAAGGCCGACTGTGACACACATTCCAGACCTCCCTCCTTCAGAGGTGTTCTAAGGTCGGAGATGAAGTCCTTGGGAAGGATGGGAGGGAACAGCACTGGGGGAAACTAGGGATGTCAAGGCCATCCCATTTTTAAAGCTTGTGATGACTGAGTAATGACGACATGCCTCTTGGGGCTCTCTGCCTGTCTCCCATGACATAAGCCAAGTCCCTCATTCCCCTGGGGCAAGCCTTCTCTGTGCCCAGTGTCATCAAATGTGAGGCTTCACCCATGGGAAGCTTGGAGTTCAGTGGGAGAAATTAGCAGAGATCCACAGCGATGTGACTCGAATAGAATAAACAGCGGTGGCAGCAGCTTAACTAGATTAGGAGCCCAAGCAGGTGTCACAGAGGTGCAGAAATGAGCTCCAAGCCTTGGTCTTTTCATGGAGAAATGAGGCATTCGAAGCTTAGGAGCCAGGTGAGTGTCTGGCAGATGGGAATGAGCTCTGTGTAATTAGGGACTGGAGAGTATTTTAGCATAATAGGGGTGTAGGATGTAAGGGTGGGGTCTGACAAAGCTGAGCTTCTGGGCCTTGATTAGGAAGGATGGCCTTCTCTATCCATCCTGCTGGGAGCAAAGAGATTTGTAAGCAGGGAATGAGAATGCAGCATTTTTAACCAGTGACAATTAGAATGTGTTGACAGGATGGCAGATGCCCACTGAAATGAGTGGGGTTGATTTCTTTTCCTTAAGAGGTATGTATGTATGGTATACACGTGTGTGTGTGTGTGTGTGTGTGTGTGTGTGTGTGTGTGCATGTAGCAGTTACTTTTTCATCATTGGACAACGTATCTGACCAGAAACAACTTATAAGAGGTAAATGTTTGTTTCTGGCTTACAGTTTTGAAGGTAAGGATCATGGTGGGGGAAAAGTATGGCAGAAGCAATCAGCCAGGTGTCACATCTACATACTAGCAAAAAGGAAGTAGAGAGAGTGAGCCAGTGCTTCATGTGTGGCTGGGCTATCACACCCTGAGGCCTCCAGCAAGGCTTTACTGCCCAAAGATCTCACCAGCTGGGGGTTAAGTATGAGGCTATGGGAACACTTTACATTTGAATCACCCCAGTGTGTTTATTCATGATCTTTCTCATGAAGGAGGGAAGATACATACATTGCGCACTAACCCACCCAAAGACATGCAATCCAAAACGATTAGGTAAATTCCTGAGGAAGCTGGGCTCGGGACTGGGATGTGGAAGAACGTGAGTTCTGCACTACGGTAAGTGCCTGCAGAAAGAGCTCTGAGGATCTCAGAAGTCAAGAACAAGAGGAAAAGAAGGCCAATTTCCCATATGTGACACAACCAAACAGAGATACAGAGGAGGAAATGCCCCTATGGATGTCGCTTCCAGGGATACTTTAAGAAGTTCAGGAGGTTGTTTCTTATGGGCCCCACATTATGGGCTGATGGGAATCCAGTAAGACTTCTTTTACTGCCAAGATTTCCAAGAACAGCAGAGCTAAGTAACCCAGCCCAAGTTTGCATATTCCTCCACAGCTGGCTTGATCACAGAAAAAAATCATGTAGGCTAAAGTGATGGCTTTTCTTCTTTCCAGGTGTCACTGTCCATTGTAAAAAGATGATTTTTAAACCTCTAACTCTAGCATCCTCTTTGTAAGAGATCAGAACTACTATTCTCTGGATTGGGGCAGAGGCAGGGAATTAGTTTCTAGGGAGCCTCAGGGATACCCCTAGGAATTCCAGGACCCCAGGGAAGGTAATCTGAAAAAAACTGCTGATCCAAAGGAGTGCTGGACAAGCATGTCCTTGAGGCAGAACTCTATCAACACTGCTCCTCACGGTGGCAGTTTTGAAGGGGGCTGCGCGGCAGCTTGCTCCAGTGAAGATGTGCAGGGCAGATGTTTTGTGCTGCTGGTTGCAAGCGGTTTCAGAAACACTGACAATCAGGAAAGGATCGAATTCTCTAGGCTCTCAGAGTCTCCAGGACCAGGTTTCAGAGGGTCCTGCCTTAGAGACTCAAGGTCCTGAGCTTTGGCTCCAGGGCCGCATCACCCCCACATGGGCCTTATCAGGAAACACATTTCCTTTGCTAAAAGTCCCCCAGGATCAGGTCTTTTATTTATTTATTTATTTTGACAGGCCTATAAGCAGTCACACTGAAATGTGACTCATATGTTTGTTTATCCAGTGTCACTAGGGGCACTTGGAGAATTGTTACAACCAGGTATCCACCTGTAAACATTCTTTATCCCTCAGCTATCTTTCCTCACCTGAAATGGCTCTCTAGCTGCTCAGCAACAGGGAATATCTTTGGCACCAGTAAGAAGGGATCCACCTTGGGAGAAAAGCTGTTGGCTAATTCTCATGATGCTCAAATGCTTTCATGGAGATGCAGTTGCCCATGCATGGAGTTGCCACACACCTACTCCATATCCATGCTGAGATGAGTAATGAGATGCCCAGAGGAAGGAAGGGAGTGGACAGTCTTAGGTAGAAACGCACACATCTAATTTTCTGTTGTCAAAAAGATCCCAATGGGTATGATGCAAGTTTTATGAATGGTGAAATGTAGAATGGGGAGGCCCATGCTGTACCCTCCTCTAATCTGTTCTGTGCAACAGATGGTGAATTGTGTGGATACCATCGCTGGGATCCTTTGTTTGTTGCTTTCAACTGGGTCCAGTCAATGAGAGAAAGTTTAGAGAGAGGTCTGAGTACAACTTAACTATTTCACCATGGCCAGCAAACAATGCTCATAAGTTGGTACAAAAAAAAGCCCCAATTTCTTGAATCCATAGTTAGAAAGCAACATGATTAATTAGTACATTTCTTGATTTGGCTAAGGGTCAATAACATATAAGTACTTTCTCAGAATATCTTGAGTCAATTCTGTTTATGAAACGTTATCTGTCACTACTAGAATGAGGTCAGAGCATCTTCTAGTTATTTATCTCACAGGTTAGCTCTTGATGTGTCCTTTGACTGAGGACCATTGCTCTTCCCAAGGAAGTTGGCTCCTTCCTTGTGTCATGCCGATTTCTGCAAACTACTTTCTCTCCTCAGAGACCTTGGCTCCAGAGGTGATGAAGTTCTGCAGCTACAAGTCCTAGGTTGCTGTCTGGTCCCTTTAATGTGCTGTACCCACACATTCTTGCATGCCTCTTGAGGAAGACATTCTCTCCAAGTCACACTTTTCAACATGTTAAGTCTTTCGTTTGGATTCAGACTATCTTGAGGAGGAGGAGCTCAATTTCGAAAGCAGGAAAACAGCTCTTCAAAGATTTGGTTTTAAAGAGAAGAAGGATGTGAGTAGGCCATTGTTCAGTGGTTGGTCCACCTGGAGTCACCTCAGAAGGAGGAGGGCTCCATGCAAGAGCAGGTAGGCTTGAGGAGGACATCTGAGAGCAGCACTGTTGTGTTCTTGGGGCAGAGAACGGACACTACTGCTCAGCCCACATACTCTACCCACAACTCCATGTGACCTCCCATCAAAGACTACCTTAAAATTCAAGCTGCAGGGTGGCCTGGAGCAAGGAGGAAGTTGTGAGAAAAATGGAGATGCATCAGAGAACACAAAAACAGAAAGGGTGATTTTGGAAAGTTCTGAGTCCTGACACTAGAAGTCTTAAGTATTGAGAAACAGTTTGAGTCATGTAAAGCCAACATTTTAAATCCCAGAAGTGTTTTTCCTTTCTCTCTTTCTTTTCTTCTTTCCTTCTCTCCTTCCTTCCTTCCCTCCCTTCTTTCCTTCCTTCCTCCCTTTCCCTCCCTCTTCCCTTCCTTCCTTCCTTCCTTCCTTCCTTCCTTCCTTCCTTCCTTCCTTCCTTCCTTCCTTCCTTTCTTCCGTGTGTGTGTGTGTGTGTGTGTGTGTGTGTGTGTGTGTGCGTGCACATGTGCACATGATGCCTGGGTCTCTTGTTCCTGAAAAGAAATACCAGACACAAGTACTACTTTTTGCATCTGACTTTACAGTAGTGTTGGGAAAGTGAACTCAGACTTTGCAAACAAGTTCCTTTAACCACTGATCCTCAGCTCCATTTTTTTTTTTTTTTTAAGTATGGCATGCCACCTTTCATAGCATGTGCTCCTCCAGCCATCAGTTGAAGAGAATAATAGTGTCTGTTTCAGAGGGCTATAGTGAGACTACAGCTTTGGTAAATCTCTAACAAGTACTGGTTGATGTTATTAGTAACAAGCAAGAGGTAGCTGAAGTAGTTGTTTAGGCAACTGAGAAAAGAGCTGATGATGGCTTCTGCTCCAGAGTCTTCTATGGGAGTCTCTTTCTTGACTTCTTCACCACAAAGGTGTTGATGACTCTCACAGGCTTGTTAATAACGTTTTGTAGGATATTTAAAATGGCATCCATAAATCATGCCAAATTCATCCTTGAGAGAGAAAGAACAATGGTTCACTCCACATTGGTTAAGAAACATCCCCAGAGTTGCATAACTTGTGGGAGCTAGAAGGAGGATTAATTAAGACACTGTCTTTTCTGGCCTCCAAGTTTATATGTTATTCTCTATATCACACTCCTTTAGTCATTTTGTAGTTGAAATTAAGAACTATGGCTTCAAACAGAGCCACTTGCTTCACACACTCTTACTTCCTTGCTCCAGGAAACCCTATCTTTGTGGCTAGCTCTGACAATGTTGGCTGTTAAAAAATGCCAAGGGACAAGAAAACAGAGACTGAAATGTTTTATCTGGAAAAAACAAACTTATATACTGACAAACAAGGGGACAATTAATTCTTGTTTGGGCTGAAGCCAGAGGGGTATTTGTGTCATGGAACTGGAAGTCTGTAGAATTTAATAGGATTATTGTAGGGTAAGGAATCCATTTGGAGGGGGGAAAACAAATTAAAAAAATACACAGGAGCAAAACATGCCTATACACAATTTTGTGGATACTGAAAATAATAAAAATTTAAAAATAAGATCATATACTTGTACATCTATGCTTATTGCCATTGTATTTATAATAGCTAGGGAATGGAACCAGCCTAGATGTCCATCAACAGATGAACGGATAAAGAAAATGCAGTACATATATACAGTGGGATTTTATTCAGCCATGAAGAAAAAACTGAAATCATGAAGTTTTCAGGGAAATGGGTATACCTGGAGGTTATTATATAAAGTGAAATAACCTAGAAACAGAAAAACAAATGCCCCCTGTTCTCTTTCATATAGATTTTAATATTTTTAAAATATTTTTATTGATTTTCAGGGACAGAGAGCAATTAAGAAAGTAAAAGAGAGAGAGAGAGAGAGAGAGAGAGAAAATGAATAAGAATGAGAACACCAAGAGCTCTTGCCACAGCAAATAAACTCCAGATGCATATAGCACTTTCTGAAATTGGCTTTATGTGTGTAGTGGGGAACTGAACTCAGGCCATTGGGATTTCCAAGAAAGCACTTTAACCACTGAGCAATCTCTCCAGCCCTAGATTATAATTTTTGCATATGTGTGCAGATGTGTGGTGTTTGTATGTAGGTATAGGTCATGAAACCATAATGTGGACGGTGAGAGGAGGAAATGAAGTCTTAAGGAATGTGGTAGAGGGTAATAAAATACATGAGACATGAAAGTGAAAAGGTACTACTGGGGGGACACAGAGAATACGGTGTGGGTGTGCAGGAGGATAGGGGACAGGAGTGAGGAAAGAGGATAAAAACGTATGTATGAATATGTAATAATGGAACATTACCATATATATATATATATATATATATATATATATATATATATATATATATAACTTTACAAAAAATTTTGCTTGCCAAATAAAATAAGATTGAATTATATAAAATTCCAACTAGGAGTATCTTAGTAGGTGAAATAACATTTCACTTATGGTGACTGTATCATTAACAAACTACTCTTAATTTTGAACCACATCCTGTGTTAGGCACTCTATATACATGTTCTCTTTTACTCCTCAGAGGACTACAAAGTGCACATTGTTGTTTCTGCTTTGATGGTTAAAAGTAACAGGGCTAAGAGGGACATAAAAACTTAAAGAAAAGTTGAAAGAGTAGAAAGGGGTGAAGGTGGAATTTGAGCCTCATTCTTAGCCATCTCATTTACCTGTGCCTCCTATGGCAGTTCCTGGAAGCACACGTGAGCCTGTAAACCCAGTTGACAGATAAGGACTAGGGATATCGAAGCAGTGCAAAGATCTAAGCCAAAGTTCTTGATTAGTTCAAAAATCGAATGTGCTCGTAACAGTACTAGTGAAACAGTGGGACATTGTCTACCCAGTGCAATTCTAATGAAAGATAGATTTGCTGTTTCCTTCAAAGTTGGAACGACTGCCTTTGGAAGCATAACTTCCCTCAAGTAACATTTGCAGGGTTTTATTTTCTGTCTTCCCTGCCCCATATGAAAGTTGGTCTCCATATGAACATGCTGATCTATTGACTGGCTTGATTGATTGATTAATTGATATATTTGTGGCTCTATGGCTGGGTGCATCCAATTCCAGTTGGGAATTGATTTTAATCTTCCTAGGTTAAAAACAAAAGCTATCAAATCCCTTACAGGAGATGGTGATGAGACACAATCTTATTAAAGTGAAACTGAAAATTTATCATCTTCCAACAGCTCGAGGCTTATTTATTTATTTATTTTTTATGTATTCTTGCCAGGATCTCAGTGTCTTGTTCAATATCTAATTTATTTGGAGTTTTACTGAGGGAGGGGCATCTGCAATTCTTGTGTCCAATTTTTAGAGTAGATAAGCAAAAAAGAAAAAAAAAAAGCTCACAGATAAGGACTTGGGGACTTGGTGGGCATAAATGGTTTTATCTACATAAGTGGCTGCTGCATACCTGTTTTCTCTGAGCCTTGTGCTCTGATGATTTTCTTCTGAATCTAATCTCCTTCTCTTCCCCCTCTTTCTCAGTCTCTCCTTCCTTCTCCCTGTTTCTTTCTTCCTTTTTTCCTTTTATGGGGTGGAGTCAAGGTCTTACAATGAAGCTTAAGTTGGCCTGGAAATCAGCTTGTAGAGTGCAGAGGTTAAAGGTGTGTACTAATACACTTGGCTCTGAACTTAATTTCTTAATTTTTTTTTTATTATTAACAACTTCCATTATTGTAAACATTATCCCATGGTAATGCCCTCCCTTCTCCACTTCCCCCTTTGAAACTCCATTCTCCATCATATCTCTTCCCCCTCTCAATCAGTCTCTCTTTTATTTTGATGTCATGATCCTTTCCTCCTACTATGATGGTCTTGTGTAGGTAATGTCAGGAACTGTGAGGTCATGGGTATCCAGGCCATTTTGTGTCTGGAGGAGCACGTTGTAAGGAGTCCTACCCTTCCCTTGGCTCGTACATTCTTTCTGACACCTCTTCTGCAATGGACCCTGGAAGGTGTGATAGAGATATTGCAGTGCTGAGCACTCCTGTCACTTCTTCACAGCACTATGATGCCTTCTGAGTCATCCCAATGTCACTGCCATCTGAAAAGAGAAGTGAACTTAATTTCTTATTATCCTGCTCTCTTTCTGAAAAAAAAAAAAAACCAAAAATCCCCCAAAACATTACTTTGTGGGGTCAACTGAAATTTTTATTTTTATTTTATTTTTTTTACTGTGATAAATGCCAAAATGATGTTAACTCAAATGCACATATTATTTAATGTGTTCCACAAACGATCTCCCAAGCAGTACATATAAAGTGGACCCCTGGCCAGTGGAAACAAACACCTCATCTGGATTGGTCAGGAGTTTGCCTTGTGCAGCATGTATCACCTGAGATCTGTCTTCAGGAAGAGGCTTACTGGGCCCAAGAGTGGTTGGAACCATTCCATTTTCTATTAACAGTGGTTGGTTCTTAGGAAGGCACCAGGTCTTAAGGGTGGCTGAACAGAGTCATTCTGGAAAGAAACTGTATTCCTACCAGATATGAGCCCGTCTTTCTAGGCACAGGGGGAGAGAGTGTATCAATCAGTCAGACTCCGAAGTGGAAGCACAGCCGCGTCTACACAGATTTCTCAGCCCCTTGCTGATGTGACTCATTTAATTTCTTTGCTAAACCTAGTTAAATCATGTTCCTGCCATTTGTCACGAAGAGCACTCAGCAGTGCAGGTAAGTTTATTTTCTTCAATTTATACTGAAGTGAGGCTCAGAGAGGTTAGGCTTGAGGATGATACAGTGATAATTGGCACAGCAGGCTCAGAGCCTGCACCAAGTAATCAGTCACCTCCCCCAGCCTCCCATACCTAGGGTGAGTCAGAGATTTTTCTGTTTTTCCATTATTCCCTTGACTTGCTTTATAATCATGCTTCCTTATTTTTTAATGTCTTCTAATTATAAAATTAATGCATACCTATGGTGGATGTTAGAGAGAAGCATAAAGAAGACGATAAATTTACTCACAATCTTGCCATCTAGAGGAAATCAGTGTTAAAATGCTGTGCTATTTTCTCTCCAGGCATAAGAAGCCTAAATGTTCACTGAAGTCATCTGGCACCTTAATGAACAGATAAAACTGGCTCTAGCCTGCCATTCAATGGCTTATGTCAGTCTCATATCACAGAGTCCTTGTACAGACTCTATCCTGTGCTAGACTTGTGATCTTGGTCATGTTATTTAAAAACCTTGAGTCTTCTTTAGATCCATCTTTTGGAATTAACAATCTTCTTCTAGCTAGAAGGGCTTATGTGAGAACCTGATAATAACAAAATCAGCAAATACTTTGAAAATAGTATTTATAAGGTGTGGTGCTAAGTAAATGTAACATTAATGGTTTATAAACTTGTTCTTTTTCTTTCTAGTTTATTAAAAGTTCCTATTGGGGCTTCCAGGATATAAATGGGATAAAGAAAGGATTCTCTGGGTAACTTAGAGTCATCCCAAGTCCACTGTCTTATAAGTTACCTTCAGGTAAACCCTAGGGCACAGAAGAGCTACCTAAAGGCACTGGTCTTTAAATAATAATAGTTATACGATGTCTGAACTACTTTAATTTAAGAAAGTCTTTAAGGAAACTCTGTAGACCTAGAAATCAAGAGGAGTTAGGCTAAGTGGTGAACAGCCCCAAACATCACTGGTGAGTATAATCGAGTTCTTCTGATGTTATTTCCCCTCCCTTTTCTCTAATTGTATTACAGATTATAGAATGGATGGGATAAGCCAAGTACAAAACACTAAGTTCTTGTGCATACACACACACACACACACACACACACACACACACACACACACACACACACCTCACATACACAGAAGCACTTTCTGGGCTCTGGAAGTCATCCAAACAATGTGTTGAATACTTGCTCTGCACTTGGAATTTTGTTAGATACTGGGCAAAGCCAGCCATAAACTTAGCCACCCTGTTCTCTGAGAACTTACTGGCTGTGTCTGGGGTGCTACACACAAGCTGAAAAAAAAAAAAAAAACCCAGTAAATTTAATGTAAAATTGTAATCATTTTATGTGTGAATGAACCCAGTCTGAGAGATCAGAAAGACTATGGTGAAGAATGACATTTCAGTGTGATCTGACATTGACAAACATCCTAATCCAAGAAAGGAAGTTTTTGCAAAGGCCCTGTGGTGGATAGAGGATTACTTCCTTCCAAGAACTGACAGGAGGTGTGGGACTAGAGTATAATATATGCTCATAAAGGATCTAGAGTTGAGGACAAGCAAGTTCTTAGGGGTCATGCTAAAGACATTGCTTTGCATCCTGGAAGCCACAGGAACCTGAGTGCTATGAAATTTGTCCTTGAAGAAATGATGGGAGATTATTTCCGGGAAGGTCATGGGAATATTAAGGAAGGCAGACGCATCTAGGAGTTATTTGAGCAACAAATTAAAGAGGACTCAGGCTGGGTGTGGTGGCACATACCTTTAATCCCAGCACTCAGTGGCAGGAGGATCGCTATGAGTTTGAGGCCAGCCTGAGACTACATAGTGAATTCCAGGTCAGCCTGTGCTAGAGTGAGACCCTACCTGTAAAATATAAAAACAAACAAACACAAAAAGAGGACTTAGTAGCACATGTGACTTTGTAGTGTTTATTAGTTTCCCATTTTTCTACTGCACAGACTAGTAGCTTAAACAAAAAGAATTTGCTCTCTTTGAATTTTGGTGGCCAGAAGTCAGAGGTGAGTCATATAGGGCTGAAAATACAAGTATTGTCAAGGGTGATACCTTTTGGGGGTTCTGGGAGAATCTCCTCCTTATCTCTTCCAGCTTCTGGTGGCTGGTGGCAGTCCTGGGCAGTTGTTATCTTACTCCAGTGTCTGTTTCTGTCTTCACATCTTCTGTCATCAAATGTTCCTATGGCTTCCTTTCATGAAGAACCTTGTGACTACATCTCTGGACAATTCTGATGATCCAAGATATTCTTTCTTTTTTAAGATCCTTAATTTAATCCTATCTTTAATGTCCATTTTGCTAGCAACTCAACATTCACAGGTTCCTGGAATTAATACCTGAGCATGTTTGGGAACAATTACTCAGTTGATCAAACAGGGACTAGAACATAGATGTTGCCCTGGATTATGGCTTGCAAAAAGGTTGGATGGTGCTTAGATGGAGTTGGGGATCATTGATAAACTCACTTTTGATCATGCTGACTTTGAGGAAGTCTTCAAGAGATCTCAGAGCAACTTCCCATTTGGTAATATATCTGGAGTTCCAAAAAAATCTCAGTACTAGAAACACACCCTAAGACCACCACAATAGGATGCCAGTCATACTGTTGCATGGGAGAGATAAGAAAGAGGTGTCCAAGACTAAGCCTTACAGAACTTAGAGCACACTGATGAGGTAATGGTAATTTCAAGGAGAATCCAGAGATGCAGAAGGAAAGCCATTCAAGTTTGGACCAGAAAGCAAGGGGGCATGATGCTAAGACAGCAAGCGGTCAACTCTGCCCCAAATGTCTGAAGGCTCAATTAAGTTGGAGGCTGAAAATGTCCATGAAGTTTACCATGGCAGAATGTTGGCAGAAGAAGCCAGGTTAGGCTGGAGCAGGTTTGGAATGGATGAGAAGAGAACACAGAGAACTAGTATAACAAATTCCAAACTCCAATATTGCATATACACACTCATCTCTCCAATTACACTTTAACCACTACTTCTCCTGTAGTCCACTTGCTTCTTCCTTTTGCCAGTTCTCACAGCCCTGCTTATTTCTGTGATGCAGCTGGAATGGTTTGAATATGAAATAAGCTAATGTGTTGAAGGCTCAGTCCCCAGTTGGTAGCTCTATTTAGAGAGGTAGCAAGCAGCCAGCTGACAGGGGATCGGCATGTCTAAACAGAGAGGTGAGGAATTGGAGGACTTAGTTTTCCTTCACTAGGCAATCAATTTACCCTTTCTTCTTGCCATTCCCACTGAGGGCCTGGCAAAGGATGTGGGGCCTGACTGGAGGAGGTTGGTCACTGGGGGCACATCCTTGAAGCTGTCTTATCTCTGAATCCTTCCTGCTTTTCTTTCTGCTTGCCGTCCACCAGGAGGTGAGACCTTCTCTGTCATAAACTCCCATGGCTGTGATGTTCTGCTCAAGCACATGGAGCCAATCAATGAAGAACTGAACCCTCTGAAACTGTGAACCCAAACTAACATTTCCTCCCTTAAGTTGTTCTCTTGTGCATTTGGTCAATGTGAAAAGAAAATAAGTAAATAATACAGCAACCCCGATCAAAAACCATGGGCATATATTTATTTGTGTCATCATTTTGTCCTTCCCATTGCCTTTGTTCCATGAAAATGGTATCTATATCAGATCTTGCTTATCATTTTCCCAGATGATAGCCCCAAATTTGCACATAGTAGGCCAGCATTACTGACCAAACAATGAATGCTGAAGTTGCAAGTAGAAGCAGAGTTCTTTAATTTCTAGAAAGTCTACTCTCTTATTAAAATACATAGACTTTGATCTCAGCTATGCAGAGATTTGGATCCGGAACCTTCTGCATCTTGGTAATGTGGCTTTGGCAAAATAAGATTATCAGACTTTTGGTTTTTTGGTTCTCACAGCTATTGAGTGGTATGATTACTTTTTTTTTTTTTTTTTGTTCCCAGATAATGCTATCTACCTGATCGCCTCTGGTACATTTTCCTCTCACAGCAATTCTGCCTAGTCAATAGCTGACAATCAGACAAAAAACATATGATACATATGGAACTTGCAAATATGTGACATTGGGATATGAACTGAGAGAGAGCAGGTATATGTGGAGAAAGTGAAAGTAGAGTGCTGGCATGTAGTGGCTGCTGAGTAAGTCCCAGCCCTTGGTTGTGTTGGTTTTAATTTTGTCCTCAGCACATGTGGTGGTGCTCTCGTAGCTGGTGCAGAATGACTTCCTAATTAGAGAAGAAGTCCTGGTGGAATCTTGCATCTGCAGATGCTGATGAGAGCACAACATGTCTAAGCAAAGAGGTGGAGACTAATAGCTCCTAGTTGTCCTTTACCAGGGCCGCACTCTACTCTTTCTTGTTGCTGTTCCAGCTGGGCACCTGGCAAAGGAGACTGAGGCTTTTTTTGTTGTTGTTGTTTGGGCTGATCCCACACCTCTGAGATGACATGGGAAGATGGGCTGCCTGCTGGAAATCTGGAATAATTTCAGTTTATTAATTTGGGTCCCTGTAATTAAACAGTCATATTCATTAGCATTTCTGCTTGTATGCCTTCCGTTTTCATGTTAGAGTTGAAGCTCGAAGTAATTATTTATATGATTTCTCAATTTGTTTTGGTTTCCGTTTTCCCAAAGTGATACTTTGCAAAATTCATATATAGCACTTGTTTTGCATGTCTGATTGTCAGCTCTTGACAGGATGGAAGAGCAGTGTGAGAAAAATGCATCAGATGGAGTCTGTGTTCTGGATGGTAGGTAATTCAGAAAATCAAGTCCTCTATAATTTGCAACCTCTATGTACACTGCAAGTTTGTTTGCATTGTGTGTGTGTGTGTGTGTGTGTGTGTGTGTGTGTGTGTGTGTGTTATAAATATGGGAGCATGCAAAATTGTTTTGTTGGACAACTATTCAGCTTGGTTTGGGCACTATCACAATGGACTTTTATTTTTCTTCTGGGTATTATATTAGAATAATAGATTCTCTGCCAAGAGGCAAATGGAGAGCTTTTGGGCTTGATTCAAGGTCCCCCTTTTTCCAGCTGATCCCTTTCATGGTTGATGGGAATGATTCCATCCAAGGGCATTTATGGGACATTTCTAAACAGCTATTGTCACTCAAGATGAAGCAAACTGTGGTCCTTGTCTCTGGAACATTTATTACTCTTCTTTGAGAGAAAGAAAAGTCAAACTGATCAACGAGTCAAAAGAAGGCACCCTAAACATAAGAGCAGCAGAGGAGAGAACACAGAATGCACTGCTGACATTCATAATGCTGGGTGCAGAAAGATATGCCAGTGCTGCGGAAAAGAGAAGAGAAGGAAAATATGGAGAAGGAGGAAATGAACATTTATGTGTATTCTTAGTGGCAATCTCTCTTTATAATTATAAAGATCTGGCAGCATTGGTATCTAGCTTTTCCCTCCAGAACCCATCTTAAGCCCAAGCTTAAGAGAAAAGTTTTTTTTTTTTTTTTTTGTCTCTGGCCTGTAAGTCCCAATGCTAGAGATTTTTTGCTACCTACTTTGAGCTATTGATCAGAGAGATCTTTGAGGTAACCAAATCAAGAAAGCTTTCTATCAAAGCACTTGATGACACACCTAGGGCAAAAGCTAAAACCCTATTGCTGAAGACACTAAATACTGCTGACACAGAGCACAGAGAAGCTTGGCTGGAATTCAGAAGAAAGCCAGTCCCCAAACAGTTAGACTATATGAGCTACTGGGGAAAATGGCCAACAGTGGTCTGAGCAAACCAAGATCTAAGCTACTTAGAAGCAAACATCCTGACACAATGTATATACCAATACAATAGTGGCTCATAGCCTTAGTGAGTAACAGTAGCTTTCTGACTGGCTAAGAGATCTGTTCAGTGTAAAGTAACTCATAGCTGGAATTGGGAACCAGATCACAATCCTATGGAGACAAAGATTATATTCTCCAGTGTCAAGCTCTCACTAGTCTTAGGCTAAAAGAAGGGTTACATACATCAAAGTCTGCCTAAACTAATAATACTTACCCATTTAAACTATACTGACTTTGCTCTCCACTGGAGCATCTGTTCTTCTTTTTCATAAAGTACTGAGACCAGAGGAGATAAACTACCCCTTCTACTTCAGCCAAGCCCTATACCTGAAACCACAGAGGAATTGGGGAGATGAACAAGAGTGCTGGTTTCATGCTGTATCTGATAATGAATGCCTGTGTGAAGTGGACAGACCCTGAGGATACTCATCACCTACTAAAGCAGAGATCCTATGAGCTCATCACTGAAGTAGACTTAAAACTCACCTACCAAGGCTCAGGGAATTTTGTGGAAGAGGGGGCAGAAAGATTGTAAGAGCGAGAGGTTGAGACATCATGCCCAGAGGCATTCCCTCCCCACCCCCAAAAATAACTGGCTGCTGCTCCCACAATGCATAAAACACAACCCCATGTGCCCCAATGGAATGGGGGCAGGGACAAGGGGAAAGAGAGTACCAACAACAACAACAATAATAATACACATTAAAAATTCTATTCCCAGGGCTGGAGAGATGGTTTAGCGGTTAAGCGCTTGCCTGTGAAGCCTAAGGACCCCGGTTCAAGGCTCGATTCTCCAGGACCCACGTTAGCCAGATGCACAAGGGGGCGCATGTGTCTGGAGTTTGTTTGCAGTGTCCAGAGGCCCTGGTGTGCCCATTCTGTCTCTCTATCTGCCTCTTTCTCTCTCTCTGTCTGTCGCTTTCAAAAATAAAAATAATCAAAAATTTTTTAAAACAAATTCTATTCCCAAAATGTAGGTAAAATTGACTATTTCTTTAAAAAAAACATCAAAAGTAGAGGTTTAATGCTTCTAGATATTCCCTCACAACCTGTGCCTCTGACAATCTTTCTACCCTGTGTTCCACAAAATCTCCTGAGCTGTTGTGGGTGTGTTTTAAGGGAAATACTGGCAATTCCACTGAGGAGGGTCATCAGTGGAATGGGGGTAGGGAGGAGAGAAATGCCGATTCCAACACATGATGTATCCATACAAAGTATATACTTAACTTTTTCAAAAAGGAGTAGAAGTTCATGGAGGATTTAATGAAGCTCTGACTCACCCAGCAACACTTACTAGAAGGTATTACAGGTAGGACTTAAATTACAACTTGATTCCAGAGTCCATGCACCCTATGATATCCCATGTAACTCTTTCCAACACCAATTGGCATATAAGCTTGAAAACAAAACAATTTTACAGCCAGTCATAATTTTCTAACCAGTCACCATATGCCGAGCTTTCTGTGGTAGAGATGGACCATGCTCAGTGCAATGTGGGGATAGCATGAGCTTGGAGTCTGGACTATACAGACAAACATTTATGACAATGGCAATGGTAACTAACATTTGTTAAGCATCAAGTAACTATATGTCAGGTCTTATTTAAAACATTCTATGCTCTTAATCTCACTTGATATTCATAACTATTGCCTAATGGAGGCAGCATCATAATCCTATCTTACAGATAGAGAAACAGATTATTGGATAGAGAAATAGATGTGAGTTGGGATGCTATGAGTAATGGCTACTTGTCCAGTGGGAATCCCCGCAGATTGAGCTGTGGCATGTCCATGATGAGCCCTGAGGCCCATATTCAACGGAACCTGAGGCATGCCTGGCAGGGTAATTGAAACCTGGATAAAAGGGCTGAACCATGGTTTCAACAGTAACAGAATGGCCAGTGGGAATGAAATGAAAGAGCATGGGTTTTGAAATCAGGAAGGCCTGAGGTACAGATTTCAGCACTATCACTTGCTCAATTTGTGACTGTGAACAAGCCAGTTAGTTTCCCTGAGCCCAACTCCTGATGCTACTAAATAGAATGGAGCAATGGACCTTGCCTTATAGAGTCCAAATGAAGATTATATAAGTATGTATCTATTAAAATGATAGGGCAACACTTGACATATTGGCTTGGGGAGCACGATATTTATATTTGAAGAAGGATGCAAAGGAAAGAAAGAATTCAAGTGGTAAAATCACAAGATTCTTGAAGGGTTTGTGGTGGGCCTTCAAAGATAGTAATCCTGTTTTTCTTGTTTGTTTGAACAAATCCCAGTGCTATATCTAGAATGAGCCTGCTCTTGGTACCCTTTGATAGAAATATTCTGTGTACTTTGTGAAGTTCAAGAGAATCTAGAGAGGACCCCATGGGTTTCATACCATAATTGGTGATCCAGTAAAGAAATAAATACTGAGAATCTATTGTGTCTGAGATTCTTGTGGGAGCATGAATGAGTCCCCCCCTCCCACTGTGAGAGAAGTTGAATGAATTTTGCAGGTGATGCTGAGTCATAATAAGTTATACAGGCTCCTTCTTAGAGTCAGTGTCTTAGCAGGATTGGCTGCCTTCACCTTGAAGTTGTATCCTTCAAGATGAACCCTCAGAGCTGATCTGTGTTGTTAAACTCACTTCCCTGCTCCAAAGTAAGGAATCCTGACTGGCATGTGGAACTGACCCTCTCAGTAAAGATGATTATGTGGCTTGTGGAGCCTGTGCTCTTTGACACAAGACTTCCTGCATGAGCATTTCAAATTCTTATTGTGGAAATAATTTGGAAGAAGGAGATGGAGGTCATCATTTATTTAGGGGGCTTTATCAACAGAAGGCCTCTTTTGCTTTAATAAATGAAATATGTTGCATATAGTAGGACCACTGAGGCATGAGATGCTATGTTTGCCCACACAGGGCTTTGAATAATTTACATCCAGGTGAGATGCGTTATGACAGTACTTACAATATTATTGGTTCAAATCAACATTTACAGCTGATGTCTTTGAACTGATGCAGTTGATAAACCCATCTCTTTATTCTGTGACATGAATCAAGCTTGCTCTGGAAAGGGAGGGCTCATTGAAATTGATTCCTCTTTGGATATCAATATTTTATTCTCCCAAAACACCTAATAAATAATAGAGGTCAGCTATTAATTTTTCATTTTAATTAATGTATTCGTTATGGGAATTCTTTTAATGTGAAAGGGCATGGGAAGGAAGCTTTGTGATTTTTGCAAAGGGCCTTCTTTGGTGATCCCATCTCTGATTAAACTTTCCCTCAGAGATGTGACATCTGTTATCTCCGTGCTTCCCAGCTGAGCTTGGAATTTGGTCATCCGCAGTAGTGGTGGTATAAGAGGCTCTTCTAGGTGATGTATTGAGCTTAGACAGTACAGGTGAGGAAACTTTCTCTGCTAGTAACTGTGCAAAAAATGAAAGGATCATTTTGTGTCCACCAACTCTGCTATGTTTATGGCCTGCAGAGGAAAGAGGCCTACAAGGCAATACATTATGTTCCCCAGAAGTCCAATGGACTGTCTGTCTGGGCAGACACACCCATCCCTCATGAAGCATTTGTAGCCACTGCTCCTAAAGCAGGAGCCTGGCTCCAGTGAAGGGGTCTAAACATCAGTGTTCTGTATTAGTTCTCAAATACTAGTATCATGGGGAAAATTAGGATATTACTCTTAGCCATTCTTGGGGATTCAAATGTGCACCTCTCTAAGCAGAGGTTATTCTCTTCTAAGCCTTGAGATTGTACTGTTGACAGGAATAATCATCCCACCAGGAAATACAAACATGGATCTTGGGAGCTGTATTAGTTTTCCATCGCTCTACAAAATACTGAAGACAATCAATAAAGGGAAAAGGTTTATCTTGGCTCACAGTTTTGGTGATTCCCATGTAAGACTAAGTTATGAGGACCTATTTGCTTTGGATCTATTTCTAGACAGCATATTGTAGCAGGTGTGTGTGTGGCAGAGCAAAGCCACTCATTCTGTTGCCAAAAATCAAAATAGGTGGAAAGGAAAAGAGTACCACAGTCTCTTTTAAGGGCATGTCCTTAGGACAAAGGTCCTCCCACAAGGCTCCACCGGGACAGGAGTTTCACTACAACCCAGTGGTGTCACCCTGGGAACCAAGTCCTTAACACACAGGTCTTAGCTGGACATTCAAGATTCCAAGTATAGCAAAAGTGAAACCATCTCTGGTATGTCATGGGTTTCTCATGTCACTAGACCAAAAAGCAATCAGTGGGTCTCTCAACTGGTCCATTGGAAAGTGATACCAGTTACTATGGTAAATTGGGTTGTGGCTATACAACATGGGGAGGTAATGAGAGGAATATGGAATTCAGGGACATTGACAAGTAAATTCTTAAATTTCCATTTCCTCAAATCTTAGCCAATCCAGCTGTGACAACCCAGCAAATACCAGAACACTAAGCTGAAGGACTGATTTACTTCCAATGTTGAGAACCCCTGTGAGGTAGAGGGGGAAAAGAGAGTGGGATGTGTGGAGGAGTCAGGAGAAAGGACAGTCAGCCAATAGTACACTGCGAGATTCAGCAGCCAGTGGGTCTTTGTGTCCCCTGCTCTGGGAAAACATCCCCTTACCTGCATAAGTATGGATGCCCTTTGCTCTTCATCTTGGAAGGCTGATCTTTCTGGATCATCATTTGATGTCCCTCTCGTCTGGCTTACTGCTGGTTTTGGCTAACAGTGAGCACCTACAGGAAGTCACATGGAAAGGAGAGGATGCTGTGGGGTTTGTGGACTGGCTGCTTGCAGTTGGCATCAAGTCACATGGATTCTCTGGTTCTGGTTCTGGTTAGTGATTATCCTGTCTCCTATACTCCTCTTTTCAGGACTCCAGTCAAGAGGGCTGTCCCTGTCACAAGTTCAGGGAAGAGATCAGGGAGGATAAGAGCCAAGGTAGTGGAGGAAAAGGCATAGGAGCAACTGCTCTCATTGTGGAGAACTGGGCTCTGGCCTCTATCCCAGCATCTTTCCTTATGAGATCAGTATCTTCTCAGGCTTGAAGCCCTCCACCCTCCACCATGGTTAACTAGGGACTCATTGATGTGGTCTGCTCCCTCTTGAGCTGACCCATCATTCAATAAACATTTGAGGAGCACATTGGGATATTGAGGTGAACACAGTTTACAGGTTTATATTAGAAATCTGGCAACAAGAGTATAAATTAAGAATTGACTCTGCAGAATCCCACATAATCCCATTGCCCCTTGCAGATGTGCTTGGAGCTCCTTTGCTTATTCATTCAGCAGGTGTTGGCTTTCCACTTGCCGTATTCTGGTCAGCAGGCCAGACAGGAGGCCAGGGAGCAAAGACTCAAATAGGCTTCTGTGGATATACTTCAGGAGGTGTTTGCTTCATGTAATTAAGGAGAGTGGGTCATTGAGAGCTCTTTTCTCACTTTCCAATCAAAAGCAATACATTAGGCATGCTGCCTTGAAAACCCCTTAACACCCAGTTGGACAGCTGGCTCAAGAATGTGCACTGATTGGAGCTATGGAGAAAATTCCTGCATCAGCTCATTGATGCTTACTGTCTTAGGTAGAGAAGTAAATCTGCTTCCTGTAGGCATCCCAAGTGAGATGTTAGATAAGAACAGAAACAGCCATAGGGTAAGACCACAAACATGATGATCAGCAGAATTCCTGAAACGTCAATGAAAGGTCATCACTAACTTGTATTCTCACTCACTCATATTCTTTCTGATCACTGTTCTGGTCTTGATCTTACTGTGCCAGGAGATTTCAAGAGAAGAGAAGAGGACATGGCTTTGAGGTGCTCTAGTTAATCTGTGGAGAAGAAGTTGTAAGTGGGCCGGAGGAGTTCAGTGTGCAAACACTTCATTAAAAGACAGGGAGAACCCAGGTCCCAGAGTGACTGATGGCTCTCCCCTGAGCTCCAAGAGAGCACAGTTCATGTCTCTTCTTTCCCCATTGAATCCTTAGAGCCTCATGGTGTCTGTGTTGGACTAAAAAAATTCACAGGATGATTAGGGAATGGATGAATGGGTCAATAAAAGAATAAATAAACAAATGTGGAAGAGGCAACAGAATCTTTGAAGGTATGTTGAAATGGTAGTCTGTGAATGGTTGGTGTGTGAACCATCTTGAAGTTCATGCCATGCTGGTCAGGCTTGGAAGGAATTTCAAAGAGAAGATGCTGTGAACAGAGGATGGACTGACACATTTGATGTAGATGGTACCAAGGACCCCAGATATACCCTCAACCTTCCATTTTTGGTGGCTGCCTTTGGGTCAAGTTAGATCAGATTTGCAACTCATGTGAAGTTCTCTTCTAACATGGTGATGATTGCCTCTAATTGTGGTGCTATTTGATGTCTACCGAACCCCTGGAAATGTTTCTTTTCCTTTTTTTTTTAAAGGCAAAGTAAAGCTATTTCAGAAGCTCAGGATGTTTGCTTTGTGGAGAAGTTGGCTAACAAGACAACAAGTCAAGGCTGATTTTCAACACTTAGGGGCTTCCCTAAACTCTTCTCATTCACACTCTCAGGAACATGAGGAACTTCTCACACAACAGCCAGACGACCAAGGACACTGACTCTCAACTTCTGTTTCCTCATCTCAAAAGTGGAATATGACTCACTAGGTTCACCCAATATACTTCCAGTGAAGTACCCCTAAATCAGGGGAGGGTGAACTCAGAGCTCCAGCATCTGTCAGTATCCTCCAAATCACAACATTGGTTTGAATTCTGTTACGTTATCTTAAAAAAATCATGTTAAGAAATGCCACACCTTCACTTTGCTAAATGAACTGTATTCTTGCAAAGTGTGGATGACCTACTACTGAGCCTGGCCAGGATGAAGGCGAGGAGGGCTTTGGGACACCACAGTCTCAGTGGTCAAGGTTAATAAAGTTTAAACTTAACAATTTTTATATATTTTATTGTAATTTGAAAGAAAGAGGCAGATAGAGAAAGAATGGGAACACCAGAGCCTCCAGCCACTGCAAATGAACTCCAGATACATGCACCACCTTGTACATCTGTCTTATGTGGGTCTTGGGGAATCAAACCTGGGTCCTTTGGCTTTGCAGGCAAGCACCTTAACTGCTAAGCCATCTCTCCAGTCCTGAACGTAATATTTTTAAAGTCCAAACAGGAAAACTGGCTACTGTCTTGTAAACAAAGTTTTATTGGATCTAGTAGTCAAATTAGGTAGAGGAAATCAAAGCAGAATTGGAAAAATGTAGGAAGGTATCCATGTGTATTTAAAATTTTGTTAGTTTGTTCATCATGGATTGAGACCAGGAATTTGGAGTTTTTAAAAAATTCATTGAAATATATTTGGATTACTGAATTTTTGGCACCCTTAGATAATCTCCCCCCAGGGTACTTGACCTTCTTCAGTCCCCCCTCTAAACTTGGGCAACAGCGGACCCTGTAAGAGGATGCTACTTTCTCTTCCTTTGGCCTTGCAACACAGAGAACCCAGAGCACAGTTCTGTAAACTCACGAGTGCCTGGGCACCTTTCACTGCAGAATCCCGCAGATGTCCAGGTGCACACAAGCTCTCTGTAAAAGCCATGTCCAAATGCCAAGGGTTGGGTTGGTTTCTCACTGCCACGTATTCACCTATAGCCTTCAGGAATCCCTTATGCTACCTGCTTCTACACTTGTCCATCACCAGTGTTCCGTGGTGCTCTGAGGCTGTGGGTACTGGCGGTGCGGTGGGGGTAGAGAATGCTGCAGGCGCATTCCCCTGCCGGACCTTCCTGTGAGTCACAGACTGAGAAAAGGTCAGCAGGAAAAAATCTTTGGTATTGAAATTAGAAGTGTTAATAAAATGTCTTAAGAGTCGTCAGAGCACATAGTGTGGTCTGCTGTGTGGTGGCGGGAGTGAGGATGGAACCGTGGGGAGCCGGTGCCCTTGCGGATCGAAGGGCAATGTCATGTGTGTGGTCTGAGGTCTGGCAATGTGATGCAGAGGATGACAAAGGACAGCTGGCAGGTTTCAGGAAGGCAGCACACAGATGTCCCCTAAGGCTGGTCTGCAGAGGTTTCTTTGGGTATTGATGGGTTTGCTTTTAAGACTTTCACTCTCAGTGAAGGTCACAGAAGGACGTATGGTGCCTCAAATGCGAGAATGGAGGAGGGTCAGTAAGTGGAGCATATAAGACTGTTTGGGAGTGGATGGCTAAGGAAAAAATCAACAAAGGATGATGAAACACTCTGGGGAACAGCAGCGCAGCGGGGCCATTGCCGTGCTGAGGCCTGATCAACAAGGGGAGGGAGGGTTACCAGAGCCTAGTGGAAGCTGCCCTTGGAGAGGGCTGCCTTCTGGAACTATTTTTTTCAGGACCAGTCTAGTCACTGGCAGCCTGTAGCTGGACTGCTTAACAATGTGGTAGATGTTACTACCTTGCTCCCCTTTCACCCTGTGGCCTCTTGTTAGCTTCTGCCAAGGGAAGAACAGCTCTGCTTGATGCATATGGGCCAGTATGTCAGGGTTTGAGCAGCTCTGGAGGGATGTGAGAAGTGGCAGACTAAGAAGGGTGCAATAGCATCAGAGATGAGGCTATGCAAAACAAAACAAAACAAAACAAACAACAAAACAAACAAACAAAAAAAACTATGTGAGGTTAAAGACAAAGGGAGGTGAGCCTCCACTTACTGAGATTTCTGCCACATGAACTCATTGTTTCTCACACCCGACCAGGCAGCCGTTCTTTATTATTATTTTTTTTATTAGTTTTCTATTCTGCAAGTACGGGCAGTTTGGCACCATAATTAGGCTCATCAGTGACCTACCCCTCCCCTTGACCCCTCCTTATTGAGGTATATGGGTCATGCATTGTGGAGTTAGCCCACAGTTATGGGTAAGATAAATGTCTCTGCATATCATGACCTAACATGTAGCTCTGACATTCTTTCCGCCCCCTCATTCTCAAAATTTCCCTGAGCCGTGTTGGGTTCATTTTTGGTCTGCTTCAGCGATGAGGCATCGGGGGCCTCTGAGGCAGCCATTCTTATTTGTACTTTGTAGGACAGCTCTTGAAGAGGGATTGGCTCCTGCCAGAGTTCATTGCAGAAGAACCGAAGTAGCTCCTTGATGACTTTAGAGTTTGGGTTTAGAAATTGTCAGGACAGAGACTGAGGTGGCGGAGGTATTGGGAGGACCCTTACTGAAATGAAATGTGAGTGTGTGTGTGTGTGTGTGTGTGTGTGTGTGTGTAAGTGGGTCCTTGCAGCCCTTGGAATAGTGAGCTCTGAGGCTGGCCAAACCATTATGGAACTGGGGCCTCTGCGTGGGGACTGTGTCTGCATGTGTTTATGCAACCAGCCAGTGCTAAATGCTGATGAAGAGACAGGTCTGGCTGGGGGTTTTGGCTTCACAGGTGAAAGGAAGAGTTCTGTCACACCTCCTTCTCATGCTCCTCATCTGCCTTCTCCACCCAGCCACCATTACTGAGTCCTGATATTCAAAAGTCAACCAGTGCATCTAGTCTTTACAGTACTGGACAAGAGAGTACCTCTCAGCTATTCTACTTATAAGGACAGGACAGTGATGTCTGACATTTAGAGGGTAGTGATGAGGGAATAGGCTGGCACAATCTGGTGGGGAATAGTACCACTGTTATGGAACTGTCCCCAGATTTTCATACCAGAGTCCAGCTCAGTCATTACTGGTATGTGCCCTTGGTTAGAGTTCTTTGACTGTTGGTTTTCATTCATTAGAAGCCTCCTCTCCCTGGTATCCCTGAAGCTGTCCCTGAGGCTGAGCAGGGAGGACTTTGTCCAATCATGAGCATGGCCCTTGGAAAGAGTGAGTGGAGGAAGACTGAATAAAGATAACAGGTGAAACAGGTAGGGTCATGCATGGAGGAAGAACCCTGAGAGCATTAGAAGACAGTAATGGAGGCTCATAGGATGCTCTGATTGACCTGGAACTGAGATGCAGGGAAACCACATGAGCTGGGCATTAGTCTGTCCTGGGGAAACCTGCACTTCTTCTGGAAAGAGTAGACCCACAGCAATTTAGTACTCAGTAGTGATTAATAAAGCTCTCAACCTCGCAGCACAGACATTTTTATTAGCTGTTGCATGTACAGATGTAGCAATTTTTAGAACAGGAGAACAGTGACATATACCCTGGGGCTGCGGCGGCTCCTGCAGTCTCAAGCTGTAGATTTGGTATCTCAGGCTCTGAATGGAAAGAAGGGATCCTGCCCCATCTCCCCATGCTGGGCTGGAGCCACAAGAAATAACATCTAGCCGTTATTATTGTCTTGATATCAGGCTCACCTGCAGGGATTGGTAGAATCTCTCAGCCATACATAATTCTTTTCCAGTCAATCTGGAAAGGGAGTAAATGTTTTTATTTCTAGCATGTACCCAGGTGGTGCCAAGGCTTTTCCTTGGGGGACCATACTTTGATAATCACTGCTGGACACTTCCCCACCCTCCTCCCATCCTAGGCACTATAGCAATCACCTGCAACATCTTTAAAGCAAGACAAAGCCCGAGTCGTGAAGTAGCCACAGTATGGAGCCAAACACAGCCCCTTCCAGAGTCCACAGGCAACACTGCTTTAAAGACACCCTAACCTGGAATCCCCACTACTCAAATACCCTTCCAATGGCCATTTGATAGTGAGACTGGGGACTGTCTCTAACCATAATGGAGGGGACAAACATCCAACAAAATACATGCACAAAGTAGAAGTCAATTGACCTCTTCTTTTGTTGGATTCCTTGAATCAGACAACAGATATTTATTCAGTATGCACTACGGGCCAGGAACTGGGCTTGGCAGTGGAAGTAGAAGAGCAAAACACAGCAGACACTGGCATAAGCTAGGGGCTATTTTGTTGCATGAGATACATTCAAAGTTAGGTTGGGTATCAAATATATGTGTATTGGTTGTCACTTGATGTCAGTTTACCCATTCTCTCATCCTAATTACAACCTGGCCTGAACCTGCTCAGCTTCTGAGATCAGATGAGATGGGGTGCACTCATGGTAGTATGGCAGTACAAAAATTCTCCCACTGTCAAGAAACCATACTGAGCCGGGCGTGGTGGCGCACACCTTTAATCCCAGCACTAGGGAGGCAGAGGTAGGAGAGTCACCATGAGTTCGAGACCACCCTGAGACTACATAGTGAATTAATTCCAGGTCAGCCTGAGCTAGAGAGAGACTCTACCTTGAAAGAGAGAGAGAGAGAGAGAGAGAGAGAGAGAGAGAGAAACCATTCTTTTGCTTGCATATCGTCATTGCGTCCTTCTGGGTCTAGTTTAAACAGAAGAAGTGGCACTTACCCTGCAGATTGGGTCAACGCTGGCAGAATGCTGACTAGGTAAGTGATAACCCTTCACTATGAGGAAGCCTACTTCTACTTCTCTGCAGGTGTGCGACTTGAATGTGGACAGCGTCCCCGAGTCGGCTCTCCAGCAGGGAAAGAGGACATTTGGAATTGTCAAGCATGGAAAGTCATCTCAATCTGACTAATGTAGGTTTTTGTTAGACTTTTCTTTTTCTGAGCAGTAAAACTTAACCATGACCATTGACATTATTCTACGGTGTTTAGGTGTGTGCATGCTCTTAATCTGACTAATGTATGTATTTGTTAAACTTTTCTTTTTCTGAGCAGTAAAACTTAGCCATGACCATTGACATTATTCTACGGTGTTTAGGTGTGTGCATGCTTGTGTGTTTAACATACTGGTTTTATTAACATAAGGTCAAGTTCATGAGGTAGATTACAAGGTCAGAGTTTTGAGAGTTTTCACATGACTCTAATCAGGATCTGATGTACACATAATTTTGAAACTTCAAGTTCTGTATCCATTTACTTTAGCATTCTAGCTGCAACAAAGAAGATAGCTCTGTGAATTCAGTCTTCAAAGAACCAACAACCCGGTCTGTGGGTCCAGCGCAAGCCATGGGTGGTTTAGATGGTAGAGTATGTACTCTAGAGGGGACTTGGCAGGACTTCGCATAGGTGAGACGTTGGGCCCTCACCATTGTGAAGTACAATGGCGTCAGTTCAGGTGGGCGGCCACTTCTCCTTGCTCCTAGCACACTGATATCCCATGAGAAGTCAACCATACTGATAATTTATTCTTAAGAGGAAACTTTGGCAAATTGGAAGGGACTAAACCAGAGCCAGATGTGGTGCTGTGAGCCTAAGGAAAAGATCAGTAAAGGCTGTATCAGGTAGGTGTGTGTGTGTGTGTGTGTGTGTGTGTGTGTGTGTGTGTACATGTGAATGTGTGTGGCCTTCCATTCTCTCTCAGGGATTGAGCTATCATTTGGCACATGGATCAGTCACTTGAAGCAAACATATGGGTTTTTGGAGTTTCTTTAGGTACAGATTCCCAATCCACCAAACATTGTGAAGGTGACTAATTACAAATAAACTCCAGAAATGGGTGATTATGGGGTGACCAATTTATATCATTGCCTTTGCCTGGTTCTCTGTCTATAGAGGAAGAATAAAAGAGCAGACTTTATCTCTGGGACTTGAATGAGTCTCTGGATTCCTTTCCCTGTCCCGAGAAGAAGTAGATATTTGCTAGCAGGATGAGATATTCCAGAGGCTCCCCCATGCTCTCCTCAAGCAGCATTCTTTGCTGGAGGAAGAAGCCCATATCCCTTCCTCTCCCAGTGTTTCTTTTCTTGGCAGTGAAAATTAACGATGACAGCTGACATTATTCAAGGTGTTTAAGTGTGTGCATGTCTATATGCTTGAACATTTGAGAAACGTAAGCATTAAGAGACCTGACCTTCAAGTTCTTGTTTTGTCTTGGTTTGCTGAGTGACCTTGGGGAGTTCTCTTCTCTTCTCTGGGTTTCAATTTCTGATCTGTCAGAGACAAGATTGGATGAATCGGCTTTAATATCCAATAGGCTATCAGCATGTGTATTTACCTTAAACCTCAGGGTTCCACTGAGTGAAAAAATATAGATGGAGACAAAGCAGACCCAATCATTTATTCTAAAGTTAAATTGTTTTACAGGTGAGAATGTTTGCTCTTCAGTTCTTAGCACAAGCTCTGGCACACAATGGCCCCTTGACTAAATAAACAATACCCAACTACGGGGACTACGTGATGCATGGAACATGCTTGAAGATCAGTCACTGGTGGAGCGAGGACTGTCCTCATACTGCATCTAATGTGACCACCTGCCGCCTGTGCTCATTTTCAAAGCCAGGCTGCACCTTTTCAGTTTTAAAATGAAGGCAAAGAGCTTTCTGTGGCTTCCATATGCTTTTAAGTTAATTACTTTAGGTGGAGTTCTTTTACTTTTGTATTTTTTAAAAAACAATACTTCAAAGAGAAATCCTCCTCGGTTGCATTCCTGCCAGCCACTCTAGTTCTTGGAAGTGAAAGGCTGGGTAAACTCCAGGCTGGGAAGAACTGGATGGCTTCCTCCTTTCAAAGTTGTGGACCTGAATTCAAAGAGAGTCAAAATTCAAAATGAGAGTGGGCTGTGGGCCTGGGAACCCAAACATCAGGAGGAATCACCCTTTTTTGTGTGTTGTCCCTCACTGAATGGACCATTTTTTGGAGAGTTGTCCCATCCTCTTTACTGTCCCATGGGAACAGTGACTACAGGTTCATGCTTCCTAGTGTGAAACCTCATTACTTCTGTCATGTTATCGTAGCCTTATTCCAGGCACTGGACTAGCTGCACCCATGACTTCTTGACTTTATGACCTTTCTAACACCTCCGCTAAGTAGTGACATGCTCATTTTAGAGATAGTGAAGATGAAGTCCAGAGAAGTCCCTTGCTCAACAATTACGACTGGCATGGCACCCAGCTGGCGTTTGTGGGTGGGGGGAGCATTTCTATGTCTAGAATACTATGTTGCCTCCAGGAGTCATTTAGCTGCCTGAGTGCTGCACCATTTGTGTGTGGCCTTCAATGATGTGGCTGCAGTTCCCAGCTCCTTGTTCTCTTACAGAGAAGCCTCTATCAAGTCCAATGATCCCACAATTCAGGCCTTAGGAATGTCCCCAGCAGTGTCTCCGCCTCCTACCATCACCCACCATCTGTCCTGGCGTTGCTGGTCTCCCTCCTTTCATGACTCACAAACCTGGACTGCTACCACAGCTGTTCACTCACCATCTTTACGACCTACACATCATGATTCCCTCATAGACTTGACTTTTAGTTTGATGTTTCTGATTCAGTTTTCCTATGCAGTGTTTGATTCTTCTGTTCTAGAGATTCGGGGAGAGCATCCATCATTGAAAACATCTGGGGTTCTGTGGGCTGGTGGAAACACAGACTATAAAGCCTCGCCCCAGTCCCTGAAATGGCAGGTCTGCTGCAGGATGAGAGTTTGTGTTTCTAACAAGTTCTCAGGTGTTGCTTCTATTCTTCTTTCTTTTTAAGCATTCTGTTATTTTCCATTCAGTACTGTTTGCTCAGAATTTTTCAGGGCTTTAGGCTAAAAATACTAGTAGAAACTTAGTCTTTGAGAATTCCATGGTGCAAGTAGCAGTTCTCAAACTCAGCTACATCTTAGAAATACCTGGGGAACTTTAAAAGTTATATAGCTAGCTCCACCCAGAGCAATTGGTCAAAATCTCTCAAGTGGACCTGGCATTGTTATATTTTATTAGCTCCCTAGAGGATGCTAAAATGAAATCAACCAAGACTGAAAACCACTGGCCCAAGGAGGGTCCTTCTTGTAAGCATAGAATCACTCTGTTAGAATCAGCATGGTATTTTAACCTTCCTCAGGGAAGGTGGTAAGACTGAATTAGAAGAGAAGGCTTGAGCAAGGTGTCAGCAGCCCTGGGTTTCAGTGTTCCCTTTTCCTTGTCTTCCTAGACCAGTAACTGTGAACCTCTGATCTCAGTCTGGGGCTCAGAGCTGTGGAGGGCAGAGAGAATCTCTGATTGTCTTTCTCCTTTAGCATTGTTAACTCTCATGACATGAGTATGAATCCCTCACATACCAGGATATTAAACTTTGATGCTGGCATGTTGCTTCAAAAAACAAAACTAAGCAATACTATGGAATGATTTATTTTGAGGTGCTAGCACCATGTGTGAACACAGGCTAGAAGGTCCACAAATTCCCTCTCCTTAATGTTGCCTTGTAGAGATAGCTTGAGTTTTCCAATGAGCATTCTTTGCAATGAGTAGGGGTTCCAAGACTATGGTTCCCAGAATAGCAACATCATTGACTTTCCCTGCAAGCTTGTAAGAAATACACATTCTTGAACCATGCTCAGACCTGCTGAATGAGAAATTGGGGTGGATCCAGCAGTTGTCAGTATGAGTTCGAGAAAGCTGCTGCAATTTCATTTCTATTTATAACTAAAAGAAATTTCATTGCATATATGTACCACATTTATTCAGCTGTACATGAAAATGAAATCATGAAACTTGCAGGAAAATGGGTAGAACTGGAAAAAGTGATTTAGGGTAAGGTAACCCAGGCTTAGAAACACAGATACTCTATGTTCATTCTCACATGTGGATCCTAATTGCTAATTGTTCAGTGTGCATGCACAGGAGAAGGCCAATGATGATAAAGACCTGGAAGCTAGAAAGGGGCCCATGTGACTGGAACCCAAAGAAGCTTTAAGAGAGTGGGTGGGGAAAGACAGAATAAAATAGAAGGGTAGAAGGGGAATAGTGAAGGCAAAAGGATACAGTGGGGAATGGAGGCAGGGAATGAGGGGGAACAAAGTGGGAGAAGACTCAACCAAAATGAAATATGTATGAGAACCTTGTTACTTTGTAAGTTATTTATAATTTTGTTTTTAAAAAGACATGCTGCTCCAGTGACTGAACTGCACAAGAAGTTGACATCAGTTGTAAACCATGTGATTCTACAGAACAAATAGTTTACCAATTTTATTGAAACAGGTGGCAGAGAGGTTGGAAACATAGGTTTGTTTGCATTCATGGGCAACTTTTGCTCATATCATGGATGTTTTCTCCTAACTTAATTTTGCATTGAAGTTGACTATCATTTGCTTAGTATAGATAAAAGAAAGGAAATATTGCTCCCCTATACGATGAAGATACTGTTTTTCTCTAGAAGTGTCAATGTGCAGCTTTGCTCTTGTGATGGCCCTCTTGCACAGATTCAGTGGTTGAGTTATAATGGAGAAAATCCATTTTGTGCGTGTTGTTCTGTGCAAAGGGAGAGTGAGAATGTTCTGTGGGAAGGCAAATCAACAGCTGGACTGTGAATCTCCTTGGCAAAAAGGTGGGTTTTAAAGGCTTTGGAGAATGACTGCACCATGTCAAACCAGTTACAAAGGAAGGCCTCTTTTACTTTCAACACAAGAGAGATGTCTACAAGGATTCCAGGTCTGCTTTTATGAATATGAGGCTCTAAGAAGTATGGCAATTGTGAGCTGTGGGGGACAATGTCACCTTGATCTACCAATTTACTGCTGCCCGCAGTCAAAAGAGCCAAGCATCTTCACACACTTCTCAATCCACTTTCATTTGATCACCCAAAGAGGTTCCTGCTACAATAGTCATTGGATGTGACATTGATGTGATATATACTTGCTTCAACTGAAAGGAACAGCTACTGTGAAGGGCTCAGATCTAGGAGAGGATTCTGATCCCCCCTCAGCTCCCTGGGGCCACAAGGAAGTAAAAATAAGTTTTGCATCAATCTATGTCTTATTTGACTAAAGTTTCCCAAATGATAATCTTTTCTGAAATCCCAAATCTACCATTGCCCTTTGAACCGCCACACCCACCTGATGTCAGGCAGATCCCAGCAACCTTCAGCATCACACTTTACCTGTTCACTTTCAAAGGTGTCTGAATTCTATCTCAAGGTGGCAACACAAACCCCAAACATTGGGTTCTAGCATTTTTGTTGCCTGTTCTATTTAAGTGATGTCTGGCAGGTTCCCACCACACCCCCTTTCAATTTAGTTCTGGAAACATCTGTCTTTTTTTAATCCACCAATAGTGTCTCAAAAGGGTAACAAACCTGTTAGACAAAATATCAAAGTTATGAATTCTGATTTAATAAATGTGCATGTGAGAGATGATTCATGGCATGTATGATAGCTTTCAATTGCTTTCTCAAACAGTTCATGCTTCATTTCATTAAGAGCTTCAGTCAATGCCAACTGATTAATTGTCTCAGTCCTAGTTTCTGTTTAGAAAGCATGTGCATAGGACCTGTCTAGGATTTTTCCATATAGACATTTATTAAAAAAGCAAATAAGAATGTTTTAAAGGAAATGCTTTATAAATGTTATCTGAGTCCCACTGAAGCAGCATTGGAAATCATTTCTTTGCTTAAAACATGCTGTTAGAGGATTTGCACTCTGTGCCTTGTTAGACTCTGTGCTACCTTTCAAGTCCTGGCAGCCGCGGCATCACCTTGTCTTAATTCTTCAGGTCTTATGTTTGCCTCTCACCTCAATTTCAGTAAAAGTGGTCACAGAATAAAAACTCTGAAACTCGGCAAAGACAGTTCCACAATTAAGTAGAACTTCTCATCTCAGATCATTGATCTCCTCCATACATTTTGATTTTCATGCTCTTGCCATAATTGCAGAAGTCACAGTGAAGATCTCATTTATGGCTGAAATTAGAGATCTTAATAGATTGAAGTGAGTGACCTCACTTTATGCATAGTCTCTGAAGGTTTTGGATTTTTTTTATTTAAAGGAAGAAGAGCAAATCTCTTTGAAACAAATAGACAAAGAAGCCACTTTACCATTGACCCCTGGGGACAACAGGTGCTTTGGCTAATTATGGCAGAAGGAACTATTTACACAGCTAGCCTACCTATTTACAACTCCAAGAGACCTTGCCCAAAGAATGTCAAAATGGGGTGCTAGGCTCAGGTAATCTCTCAGTGGTTTATTCATTTGTCTACCTCAATATTTTTATTTGGCTAACTGTGAGTTGTCAGAACTGAAAGATAACCTTGAAATGGAGGAGCATGAGAAGGGCATTGTGGTAGACTGAACTGGATGGGTGGAGGATGAGAGAACTGCTCGGGGTCCAACTTTCTGCTCAGGGCAAAGTTCTGTAGTTCAGCTGAGCTTTCCCTGAACCTAGATAACATTCACAGTATACAAATCTAGTTAAACGTGCTTCTGTTTTGAGCCTGAAAGATATCTTATGGTTAGGAGGAGAAACCTTTGAAGCGGCTAGGCAGACAAGCACCACAAGGGTTTAATGTTTTAATATGTGAGTGTATGTACATGTGTTTGTATGTTTGTGGGTACACGAGTATGCATGTGCATGTGTGTGTGTGTTAGCTAGAGCAATGTCTTCCTCAGTTTCTCTACACCTTACTTTTTGAGACAGGTAATTGCACTGAATGCAGAGCTCACTGATTCAGCTACACTGGCTAGCCAGCAAGCCACAGAAACAATCCTATGTCCATCTCTCCAGTGCTGGGATTACAGATGAATGCAACCACATGTAGCTTTTACATGGGTGCTGGTATTCTGAATTCATGTCTTCATGCTTGCATGGCAAGAACTTCATTCCCTGTATAATATGATATATTTTTTATTCAGTCATGCATTTGAATTTTTGGTTCCATCACTTTGGGAATTCTGTTTAGTTAAAAGCTCCTTAACTTTCCTCATCTGTAATTAGGTATCCTTATCTGTTAATGGTTTTGCTTAAGAACTGAGTCCATTAAAGGTGATAAGGCATTTACCCCCATGACATAATTCATGAATTACAATCATACTGATGTCTTTCCTGTGTGTATATATCACTTTCCATGAGCAAGTACCTGTTACAAAGCCTGTCTATGATCCAAGTTGCATGCAAGTCTTAAGGATGCTCTGAGGGAGAATGTAAACTGCATTATGCAGATGACGGAGTCCTGCCCAATAGTCAAGATGTGGTATAGCTACATGATGGAATTCTACACAACAGTAAGGAAAAATGACATAATGAAATTTGAAGAAAAGTGGTCAAACTTGGAATAGATCATTCTCAGTGAACTCACCCAATCACAGAAAGAGAATCGTCTCATGCTCTCACTCATCTGTGGCTCCTAACCTGGATCAGCCCGAGATGCTGACATACCTAGTAGGCATCTCGAGGACCTGACAACAGGGAGGGTGGGCGGGAGGGGAGTGTAAGGGGGGTACACAAAACTGGACCCAAATGAAAATGGTACCATCAAATCCTATATCCTGAAAGACACACTAAAATGTTGATCCTTCATCAGGTCCTTAGAGGGAACACGTCAATCAAAGGGCCGTGGGGACAGTATGATGAAGACTAACCTTAATCCTCTCCAGTTTTTTTCTCTGTCTCCCCCCTCTCCTTTCTTTCTCTTTTATATTGCCTATCTTTTTCTTCCTTCTTTTCCCTTGGCACTGGCCTATAACTCCCAGCACCAGGATGCAGTTAACATCCACAATGAGCTGTTGATCAGAGAGACCTACAAGGTTTCCCAAAAGAGGACACACTTCTGTCAGAGCACTTGATTATCCACCAAAGGTTAATGGTAAGATCCTACTGCCGAAGACACCATATGCCATTGGTATGGAACATGGAGTGATCTGGCTGGAAGCTGGAAGAGAGTCAGTCCCCAAATAGTTAGTTTGCCTAGTGGCAGAAGGTGCTACATGAGCGACTGGTAGAAAATGACCAACATCTGTCCAAGCAACTCGTGGTCTAATCTATGCAGCAGAAAACAACCTGATGTGATGCTCACCCAAGTGCAATAGTGGCACATAGCCATGGTGGGCAACCAACTGCTCTTGAATTGGCTAATGTAACTGCTCAGTGGAATATAACCCATAGCTGGAACTGGGAAACAAGTCAGAACCATATGCAAAAAACAAGTCCTTTCTCCAATATCAAGCTCCCACTAATCTTGGGATACAAGAGGGCTTACACCTACTAGATTCCATCTAAAATAATAATGGTTATCCCTTTTATCTGGTGCTGATTTCTCTCTCTACTGGAGAATTTGCTTTTCTTTTTCAGATGGATGCAGACCCTGAGGAGAGAATCAGCCCATTGCACTTCACCAGGGCTCCAGCTGAAACCAAGAGTAATTGGGGAAATGAGCAAGAGTACTGCTTTCTTGGTGGACCTGGTACCAGTACGAGGGTGAAGGAGATAGACCCAGAAACACTCAACTCCTACCAAACCAGAGATCCAGAGATATAAAGTCTCCCAAGACCTCATCACTGAAGTAACCTAAAATGAACCCAACATGACTCAGGGAAATTTGTGGAAGAAGAGGCAGAAAGACTATTAGATCCACAAGTTGGGACATTATTCACAGAGACATTGCCTCTTCCCCTTAACTGATGGCTACCCCCACAATACATGACCCACATTCCCCAGCAAGGAGGGTTCCTTCAGAAGGGGAGGGAGCAGGGAGGAGGCTAAGTATGGTACTGACATTACTGTTTACACAATGAGTATGTACATAGCTAATAAAGAAAAAAAATACTGCTCTGTAAAGAGCTGCTGACTCCTTCTAGGTACAGTACTCCTATCATACCAGCTAAGGGATTCACTTAGCAGCTGGCCAACAGCTCTATGATTAGCTATCTGGCTGTCAGTTTTGAGAGGAGGAATAATGACCTTTCAATCCTACTATATTATTTATTTATTCTAAATTATTTTGACATGTCCAATGCTTTTTTTGACTACAGGTCAATTAGATAATACTTGATTAAAGAAGACACTTATGGCTGTATGGACACCCTTTTAAAAAAGGTAAATATTTTTAATAAACCAATCATACACAGATAATTTTTAAAAAATTGCATATATCCTCTACCTTCTTCCTGTGCATGATATGCACAGTGGGATGCAGGCAAATGATTTTTCATCATACTCTAGACATATAGTTTGGCAGTGTACACAAAAGACACATGCTCTTAAATTCTTTTTTTTTTTCATTTCAAACTTTACAAATGTGGTGAGACCCATACACAAACTTCGCCCAGAGTCTTAATTTTTAGTGCTTCTGCCCCCTTTGTTTCATCATCCTCATTTTCTCCCTCCTTTTCTCTCTGTCTTCATGTGTGCAAGCACATGTGAATGCACATTCTCAGTATCATTTTCTGAGTTTGGCAAGGGCAAGTGGCGTATAAATAAGTACCTTGCCTTCCCTAAGAACACCTCAGAGTTTCTCAAAATGGGAATACTCTAGCATACCTTGACACTTTAGTCTTTCACTGTCTTTGTTCCTACAGGGGATAGGATTAGGAAAATATGTACTATTATGTATTATTATGTATATATGTATTATTAATATGTATTATTACCCTATTATCTTCTATTTATCATTTATTATATCTATCTATCATCTATCACCTGTCCATCCACCCACAGAAACACAAAAGCCTCCCCCAACGTTCTCCATGAAAGACACTTTAGGTTGGGTGATTCTGTGCTGAAGACTTTCCTGTGCGCTGCAGGATGTTCAGCGTCATGCTTTGCTGGTGCATGCCAGCGCTGCTCTCTCGGTTTACAAGGCCAAATATCTCCAGATGACTTTACCAATTTTCCAATGAGGGAAAGAATTGGTTGATGAACATTATTCTATATCTGTTTTGATAGTTCCATAGATTAGTTTAGACACATGAATTCACACCAATATCTTCAGTTCCAACACAGAATCTCAATGCCTCCCATTTGGTCTCCCTTTCCATGTGGATCAATGCCTTCTTGAACTATCAGAAACCTGGCTTCTGACTCAATATAGCTCTTTATTTGCCTAACTCCCCTGAATGTAATCAGTGTCGCTACCATGCTTGTTCCTTCCCTGCCCCCCACCCCCAGGCCCTCCTCCAGAACCTGCACAGCTCCCATCACCTCCTCCCTTTGGTTTTATAGTCTCCTATCTATATTCATTCCTATGCTTGTTTTCATCCACATTTGTTTCCATAGTACATTTTGAATCCCATTAAGCCAGTAAGAAAGCCTGTCCTATCCCATCTAATTCCCCAGTGCTGAATATAATTCCAGTAGGCATTTGGTGCTAATACTTATCTGATGGATGAGTAGATATGCTTGTGCTAGGTTCATAAATCCATAGCAGCATGGCAGCCTTGTACCTAAGCACATGGATCTTTGCTATATATCCATATTCCAGGTTGGAAAAGTTGAGGTTGAGCTCCAAGACTCTCACAGTGTGTCCTGTGCAAACTTCCATGTGGCCCTTGGCCTGAGTCCAGCTCTATGCTGTCATTCCCCATCAAGCAATATGCCCTTTTTGACCATACAGGTTTTTCTCATTTTGAAGGACTTAAAAGCTGAATTTCCAGCTGCCAGCAAGTGTTTATTTGTGTTTCTGTCTGACAACAGGGGAGCTTTCCTTTGCTGTCCCTTCCTGCCTGACCTCATCCTTAATAATCCCACCTCCCTGCTGCTCCTGCTCCTACCCCTTCATGGTGGCCAGTGATATTTGCTCTTCTTTCCTGGGGTAGACTGCTGATGTAGAAAAAGACTGTTTCTCTGGCACCCTGAAGTGTTTTCAAATAGAGTTCTCTTATTGAAGTTCAAAGACACCTGACTATTCAGTACCAATGGTGAGAACCAAAAAGAGGGGAACAGGGATGCTGAGATGCCGTATCGTTCTGTCCTTCATCTGAAACTGAGGCAATGGCTTTCCTTGAAGGTAATGCAAATATTTCTCAACCTTCTGCCTGCCTCCCACAGTCCCTAGCATATTGTGAGCTGCTGGCTTTCTACAGACCTTTCCGTGTGCATGTGTGTGTGGTGTCAAGTACAATATTCCTGCAAACAAGAAGCCCATGAAATAAATGGCTTTGGCCTGAAATTATACCAGTGTCATTTCAAGATCTTAGCTATACTCCCTGCATGCAGTGTCAAAGGTGCAGAATCTCTCCCAGTCTCTGCAAAATAAGGTGAAATTATTGAAATACAAAGGGTTCTTTGAGCTTGGTCATACGATGATATTCTAATGGATACTTCCTAGAGAAAATTGCAGGGGAGGGGGAGAAGAGGAGACAACTTGTGAACTGAGGAGATCTAGAAGCCTGACCTTGGAACTGAGTCTTTCTTGTTTGCTCTTGGACTTGGAGGAGTGACTAGTATAGGTAGCCCTGCAGCAAATATAGCCTATCTGAAACTTCTTGTTCTCCAGTGCTCTTACTTATAAAATGAAGATGGTAACTTGTATATCCCATGATGGTTGGGAAGGATTGATGTGATGCGTGATGAGTTCTGGCTCCAGGCTGGCCCATCTAGTTGGGGTTTAAGGTGCTGCTTACTATTTTCATTGTTTGATTCAATCTATCTGCTTTTAGGAAGGAGGGAGGGAGGGAGAGAGAGAGAGAGAGAGAGAGAGAGAGAGAGAGAGAGAGAGAGAGAGAGCGTGCTGTGCTCACACTTGCTTTTCATACTCTGGGATCAGATCTGATAGCTGTTACACTGGCGCACACCAAGCACTGTCAAATTTAAGCCTCACAGTAGATCCTGGAGGCCACATAATGATAATCATCACCAGGTGACGCATCAAGGCCTTGTCCCCTGAGCAGGTGAAGGATGTCTCTGGAGTCAATGCCAAGACACAGCACTGGGTTTCAAGCCCCAGTCTGACTGACTGCAAAATGAGTGGCCTTTCAATCTACCTTGTCCCATAACTAGGGATGTTTGATTTACTTTCCAGGGTCCATCAACTCCTCTGTGGCCCAGAGATTCCCTCAAAGTGACCAGATCTGTGACCTTGGGCTTTCTTAGTGTCATTGATAGTTTGGCACCCCAGCAGATAGAATGGATCAGGCTGATGGTATTGGCAGGGAAGTAACCCCAGCATCATCACTCCTCTAACTGTGTTTGATCCACTGGCTAATGGGATCATTAGCAAAGGAGAGTAATTGTAGGTGTGCTTTGTCCCACAGTTGCCGCCAGATCAATGACCGTTTATCATCTCCTGACATCCCTGCCTGGGGTGTAGGCAATGGCATCAGATTGGTGCTGGTGTCAATTCCTGGGAAGGTAAACATACTTTATAACCATCCCTGGTGCTAGGCAATGCCCTTTAGGGCCTTCCTGTGCTGGGAAATTGGCCTCTGCCCAGAAACGGGCCTTGGCATCTTAGTATTCCCTACCTGTGAGAAGCCAGGGCCTTGGGGCACACTGGAGATGGCACATTTGATTCTAGAGGTACCCAGCAAGCCTCCTGCTTGAAACAGCACCAGCTAGACAGGATCAATTTCCCATTGACTTTCAGCTCCATCTCAGACACAGTGTAATTCTCGTTTGAGGGTTTATAAAGGCCATTGACTGTCTTATAAAAGATTTAAACACTCACCTAGTGGCACACAGGAGCTCTATCTATCATGATGCCTTTTTGACAATTTGTGGGGATGGGGATGAGTTGGGGGAGGGATGGTTGGCTTTCTTAGGGCAGGCATGGTTCAGCCTGCCAATGGATACAGGGCCTGCTCACAGAAAAGCAAATGGATCAATTGAAGGGCCCTACTAATTCATCAAACAGGGGCTCTACTCTACAAGGAATCAGGCTTCCTTTGCTCTGCTTTGAGAACAAAACATGTGTGACATCAGATAAACCTTATCCTTGAATTGCTTCTGTTGTAACAAAGGGCATGTAACTGGGGTGTGATAAGTACCAGAGATAACTCTTTATCAAGCCCACTGGGACCAGTAGGGATGATGCTTTGTCCTTGGAAAGCCCCACGTCCAGGCATGCCCATGTCTATTTTCCTTTTAGATATACACAATAAGACTGTAAGGCAGGTGAAACCAGGATTGCTATGTTAATTTTATATTCATAGAAACTAAGGCTTGAAGAGTGTGTACCTGTTTGTCCAACTTAATCATGTGTGTGTGTGTGTGTGTGTGCGCTTGTTAACAAATATTAGTGCACATACCTGCAGATGCCAGGGGTCAATGTTGGGTGTCTTCCTCAATCACATTCTAGCTTAATTTCTTATTTTATTTTGAGGCAAGCCCAACAGAGTGGCCTTTTTTTTTTTTTTTTTTTTTTTTTGAGAGAGAGAGAGAGAGAGAACTGGCATCTCAGGGCCTCCAGCCACTGCAATGAAACTCCAGACATGTGGCCTCCATTGGTGCATGTGTGACCTTGTGCACTTGCCTCACTTTTTTTTTTTTTTTTTTTTTTTTTTGGTTTTTCGAGGTAGGGTCTCACTCTGGCTCAGGCTGACCTGGAATTCACTATGTAGTCTCAGGATGGCCTTGAACTCTCAGCGATCCTCCTACCTTTGCCTCCCAAGTGCTGGGATTAAAGGCATGCGCCACCACGCCCGGCTGTTGCCTCACTTTTGTAATCTGGCTTACATGGGACCTGGAGAGTTGAACATGAGTCCTTAGGATTCATAGGCAAGCACTTAACTGATAAGCCATCTCTCCAGCCCCAGCTTTATTTTTTTACATTTTATTTATGTGCACACAGGGAGAGACAGAGAGAGAGAGAAAGACAGACAGACAGACAAACAGACAGACAGACAGAAAGAGAGAATGGGCATGGCAGGGCCTCCAGCCACTGCAAAGGAACTCCAGATGCGTGCGCCCCATTGTGCATCTGGCTTTGTGTGGGTACTGGGGATTCCAACCTGGATTGTTAGGCCTTGCAGGCAAGAGCCTTTATTGCTAAGCCATGTCCCTTTATTTTTGAGACAGGAGCTTGAACCAATGCTAGAGTTCACAGATTTGGTAACAGATAAACTAACAAGCAAGACCTGGGAAATTCTTCTATTTCTGCTACCCTAGACCTGGGATTACAGGTGCACTCCATCCAGCCCTTATGTGGGTGTTAAGAATCTGAACTCAGGTCATCATGCTGGCTTGGCAAGCACTTTACCCATTAAGCCATCTTCCCAGACCTTCCTCTTAATTTTTTCCTCCCCTTCTGTGGTTTAGTTTCTATGCACCCATTCCATAGCCAGCCAGGTGATGCTGCCTGAGGACAAAGGACAAAGGAAGGGGTGAGAAGATGGACTTTCTCTCTGAAGTGAGCTCTGCCCAGTGATGATTTAGACAGGAAGTCAGGTCATTGCATGCAGTGTATTTAGTGCCATAATAGCTCTATGCTCAAGAAATTGGGAGCACAGGAGGTGTGATGACCAGAGCTCTGGAGATGGCAGGGCATTGGTATCCAGACAAGGATGTTATTAGGTAGGTGCTGGATCTAAGACAGGAAGACGTGCCACATACCTAGGGAACTGCACCTGTGACTAGTGGTAGCAGAAAGATACATGAAGTCCAGGGTTGGCAATGTCCGAGCACTGTGATATGACTCTTTCCCTGGTGGACGGAAGCTCTCACTCCTCTTTCCTGTTTACTTTGTTTTGCTCACACTGGTCCCTATGCTATTGACTTAATTATGTATGCTCTCACCCCAGAGTTTTGCACTGGCTTTCCTCACATCCTAAAAGGATCTTCCTAAAAATGTCCTGTCAGATTTCTATTACTGGAACAAATGCCCTGAGACAAACAATTTATAGGAAAGAGGATTTTGTGTCTCACGCTTTTGGAAGTCTCAGGCAATAATCAGTTGTTCTGGGCTGTGTGGGGGTGGTGGCACAGCACACCATGGCATGGGCAGAGTATGGTAGAACAAAACCCAACCCACTCACCTCAAGCCCAGGAAACAAAGAGAGGAAGAGAAGGGCAAGAGGAGGACTATACACCTCCTTAAGACCACCCCTGTCGTGATCTAATGATGTCTCACTACGAACACCCACTAACAGTTCCACTACCTTCAACAGCAACTTCAACCCTGGAGGACTGAGCCTCTAACGCACGGCCCCTTGTCACTCAATATTCAAACAGTAGTAGATTTCGTGAAGGCAAAGTTCACTATGGCCAGACCATTAAAAGCCTTCCTTGTACAAAACATTTGTCCTATGATGCAGTGGGAACCATTTTTGAATGCTGGACAGGGACAGGAACGTCCCCATGTTTCTTGTTTGGCATGGAGTTGGGGTGTGGATTAGCCAGACTATATCACTGGTAAATGGAGCAACTGGGATGATTTAAAGTCTATTGAGCCAGTGGGACCAGGATTAAAGGAACATTGAATTACTGGATGGGGGAACTGAAGAAGGGACTCAAGTGCAGCTCATCCGGAGACTGACTTTAGAGTGGTTTCGTGGGAGGACAGAGAGCAGAGGCAGAGGAAGGTGAAGGGGCAGAGAAGAAAGTGAAGACCACTCTTTGTAGATGTTTGTCTGTGTGCGGGGGCTGGTCACGAGGTGATGATGGAGAGGTTTTCTTGTGGTTTTGAAGTGTGGGAACTCTGAACATACTCATGTAGATCTTCAGGGAGAAGAAGAGTGACAATACCGAATGCAGACATGACAACCAATAAGCAAGAGTCCTAGAGGGACACATGGATCCAGAGGAAAGTGGAGGCTGACGCATCTTCTGAAGAGGTGGACTCAGGAAAGAGATCTAGAAGTTTGGGATTAAAATAGCAAAGGGGTTTATACCCAATCCTGGATTATTACTTTGCAGTGGAACGTGAGTCCCCTTGTGGTGAGGGTTGGAGTGGAGGTAGAGCTGAGATCTCAGGGCCAGTGGAGCAAATCTCCTTAAAACAATGAATAGAATCTGTCTGGAGGCCAAAGTGTGTCCATGTCATAGCTGTGGGTGACATAGAATAGGGAATAGGGAATAGCTAGGGTTTTTTCCTTTTTTTTTCAATCTTGAAATGAAGGTCAGTGGGTAGTTTGTATTAGCTGATGAGTGTGGCAGAGCAGCTATAGAGCAAGAACTCTGAGACTGGTTAAAGTGAAGGATTACTGTGGTGGAATAAAGGGTGATTCATGTAAGAGCTGATGTGATAAGAGAGCAGCTCAAAGGGCTGGGAATCATGATAACGTCAGATCCAAGATGCCACATGATCAAGGGAACAGGAGAAATATGTTGTAGTCAGATTTATGATTTTTAGAGACAGAAACTTACTAGGTGCATGGCATGGACAGTGGAGTGGAAGTGATGAAAATTGTCACTAACATGACATGAAGCACAATGCTAGAGGTGTTAGAATGATAGATTCTCTCCTTAAGTCTCATCACACACCCTGTTTTAAAGAAACTGGCTGAAGAGATGGTTCAGGGGGGTAAGTAAGAGGGTTAGTATATAAGCATGCAAATCTGAGTTTGGACCCCCATCCAGTTTCCACATAAAATACCAAGCATGGTAGCATGCACCTGTAATCTCAGTGCTGTGGAGAAGGAGGCAGCGACTCTCTGGCACTCACTGGCTATCTAGTCTATGGAGAGAGCCTATCTCAAAGAGTAAGGCAGAGGGCAATAGAAGACATCTGAAATCATCCTATGGTATCCATATACATGTGCACACACATGCACCCACACACACATATGGGCATGCATACACGCATCCATGTATACCACATACACATACATGCACAGAAAATAAATAAAATAAAGATAAGAAACTAAGAAGCAGCAACTTGCTTAAGGTACCATATAAGTCATTTGTTGGGATGTAAAGTCCCTTTCCGTGGAGTCATTCTCCAAGCAAGTGACACGATGAACATTCTGGTTGTTCAACAAGTTTGTGCAGTTATGCCAATCATTTTTTAAAAAATTTTTTTTGTTCATTTTTTATTTACTTATTTGAGAGTGACAGACAGAGAGAGAAAGACAGATAGAGGGAGAGAGAGAGAATGGGTGCGCCAGGGCTTCCAGCCTCTGCAAACGAACTCCAGACGCGTGCGCCCCCTTGTGCATCTGGCTAACGTGGGACCTGGGGAACCGAGCCTTGAACCGGGGTCCTTAGGCTTCACAGGCAAGCGCTTAACCGCTAAGCCATCTCTCCAGCCCTATGCCAATCTTTTTTTCCAATATTTTCTTTATTTATTTGTGAGAGACAGAGAGAAAGCGGCAGATAGAGAAAAGTATGGATGCATCAGAGCTTCCAGCTACTGCAATCAAACTCCAGATGCATGTACCACTCTGTGCATCTGGCTTTACATGGATACTGGGGAATCAAACCTGGGCCATAAGGCTTTGCAAGCAATCACCTTTAACCAATGAGCAATCTTTCCAGCCCTTACATTTAAAATTTTTGTTCTAATCTAAATCTTCAGTTTTTTTCAACAAAGAGAAGTAGTATGGTGTGATTGGAATGTCTTTACTCACTTGTTTATCTGGCAGTTGATCTTCCCACCAGTTCTAGAAGTTGTGTTTTGGATAGAACTGGGTTTGGGTTTAATCCTAGTTCTGTGGGATGTCTATATACTGTTGTAAGATACTGTGGCTATCAGAAGTGTGCAACGTTTTTAAATGGTAGGTTGGCTCTATGACCATGGAGGGCTTTACTAGACTCTGAGAAATGAGTCATAGTTTCTTCTTCTGTAGAGTAGGGGTATTTGTGATAACTTGGCATGGTCCTAGAGAGAAACAAGGAGGTAAATATCAAGAGCCCAGATTGGCGTATGGCTGTATCCAGATTGGCTTGATTCCTTTCCCTCAGATCCCTGACAGGGAGATGCCGTTCCCCAGATGAACAAGCAAACTGGCCACATAGCAGGGGAACATATGTTTTGTACCTGCATGGTGTGCGCCAAAGGTTACTGGTATCCATAGGTGGCTTTGTCCAATTAGCCCAGGTGTGTGCTGTGGGTATTTTTGTGAGATCAGAAAGAGAGTTGTAGGGATTCATTTCAGAACCAATACTTTATTTCTCATCAGCACAGCTCTAGCTTGCCTCCTTCAATGGTTTGGCTCTTCTGGTATGAGCCTGGCCAGGTGCCATGATTTGATTAGAATAGCCCAGAAATTGCACAGTAATCCCTTGAGGCTGGCTTCAAAACATGTCTGAAATAGTCAGTGACACCTTCTATAATTCAGGAACTGAGACTGCATTCCTCACAACAGATACATCTCCAGTTGATGCAATCTGATTCTTTAATGATCACATCTGTTTCAGCTTCTCTGGACCTGGCCTTAGGAGTTTGGTGAGACTCATCGTTGCTTTGGTCATGTGGCAAGTCATTGTTATGTGTTGGCTGTGTGGAGTGTCTCCACTTGAATATGGAACCTGTAGCCTCATAGTTCTTCTCCCACCCATTGTGCCAAAACCCAAAAATTATCTTGACTATGGAAAGAATGAAGAGTTTCTAGTGAGGCCACCTGGGGGAGAATTCCTAGTTCTGAGACTCTATGATAAGTCTACAGAATCCTTAGGAAGTCCAGTAACATAATCCATCAAAAATGCCATGCAAAATGTAAAGCTATATCTATACTACTTACAGGTTTATTTCTATTATTCTTCCATATAGGCCAGGGCCCACACTTTCATGATAGGCAAGCTTTCTGGTTGTTAAAATACCATTAATCTGTCAAACTGTTAATAGAGAAGAGGAATAAAACCTCTTTAGTGTTTTTGCACTCATTCTTTGCCATTAAAAGTAGCATTTGGATGGTTGGTATGGAGTTTTTAGACTCTATTTCTAGGATTTTTTTTTTTTTTTTTTTTTTTTTGCTTAAAAAGCCCATGCATTATCCTCCTGATTTTAATAAAGATTAAATGAATGAAGTTTTCAGTATTATCAATGCTAATTAAGAAACAGCTGCAAATCTCTCAGACTCCATGAGTTGGAAATAGTAAGAGAGAGGTGTCTTTAGGGATAAAACTCATAATTGTACAACATCCTCCTTTTCTTTGCTTCACCCATAAGACATACTCATATTTTACAGCCTATTCTTACCACACATTTCTTTCCTCAAGAATCCATCATGGCTCCCTCTTGCCTGGTGGGTTTTCCAGTGTCTGGATCATGCCCTGTCGACATCTTTCTTCCATTCTCTGCCATTTATGATCTGTGTGTTGCAGTCAGGTTCATATTACTGGCAGAAATCACTCAAACAAGAGCACCTTTTGAGGAAAAAAAGGTTTATTTTGGCTTACAGGCTTGAGGGGAAGCTCCACAATGACAGGGGAAAACTATGGCATGAGCACAAGATGGACATCACACCCTGGCCAACATAAGGTGGACAAGAGCAACAGGCAAGTGTGCCAAACACTGGCAAGGGGAAACTGGCTAAAATACCCATAAGACCACCCCTGTATGTACTCTGCCTCCAAGAGGTCTTCATTCCCAAATCTTCATCAGCTGGGAATTTAGCATTCAGGAGTTTATGGGGTATACCTGAATCAAACCAGCACATCCTGCCCTTGGCTCCCATAAAGTGATAATCATACATCATATAAAATACAAGGCATTCATCAAACTTTAAAAGTCCCCATAATTTTTTTTATCAATCCCAATGCCCAATGATGTTCAAACATCCCCATAATCCAAGGTCTTTTAACTGAGTCAAACACACACACACACACACACACACACACACACACACACACACACAATGGCACAGAATAAGCATTCACACTACAAAACATGGCATTGGGTATAGCAAAGGAATATTCAACCAATACCAGATTTAAACAGAGCAAACATCAAATTCTGTACTTATAAGTCCAGCAACTTTAGTGAATGACAAGTCTCCATGTCTGACAATTCTAACCATTGATAAGTCTCTGCAATTCCAATTCTTCCCCTTCCTCTAGGCTACTCACAGCCCTGGGAAATTTCATCTGGGACCAGCAGCTTTTGTTAGCAGCCATCTCATGGTCTGGGCATCCCCACTGGGTCTCCATTACAACCCACAGTCCATCCTCATGCCTCCACTGGGTCTCCAGGATGGCATCCAGAAACCTTCTTCATAATTCCCATGGCCATTTCCAAAACACAAGAATGTGTTACAAATTCAATGACCCTATCTTTTCTGTATTTCTTACACTCCACAATACCAGGTAGGGTGCCAATATAAAGATTTGGGAAGAATAGGACACTCTTTGAGCATCCAGGCCCCTTGAAAAGAGTCTCGACTCTCTTTTCCTGTTGTCCCAATGCAGGTCAGCTGGCCCAATTTCAAATTTTTTAATCTCTCATATAACTGTAGCTGAATAGGCAGAAATTTCAGCCCAAAAATTTCTTCCTGTGACATATCCATCTGCTCGCAGCAGTCAATTTCTATGCAATGAAACCCTGCACAAATTCTCAGGATAGGGGTATAACAGAAAGCCTCTCACACAATCTGCTTCTAGCCCAGTCCAGGCCAAGCTCTTTCTCATTCTCATAAGCTGAACCTGAAAGTCCATAGTTCTTATTGCATTCAGATCTGAGTTTGACTAGAATAGTCCATCATCCTGTACTTACAGCACTGCAAGGCATCTCTTAGGCCAAGCTTTCAAATCCTTCCACATTCCCCATGAAAATCAGCTTCAAAGGGCCAAAGCCACATAGTCAGGTGTCTAGCAGCAACACCACTCTCAGTACCAACTTTACTGTTGTGGCCAGGCTCACATTGCTGGCAGAAGTCACCCGACCAAGAGCAGCTTTTGGAGAAAAAGATTTGTTTTAGCTTACAGATTCAAGAGGAAGCACCATGATAGCAGGAGAAAACAATGACATGAGCCAAAGGTGGAAATCACCCTCTGGCCAACATCTGGTAGACAATAACAGAAGAGTGTGCCAAACACTGACAAAGGGAAACTGACTATAATACCCATAAGTCTGCCCCCAGCAATACACTGCCTCCAAGAGGCATTAATTCACAAATCTCTATAAGCTGGGAACCTAGCATTAAGAAGTTTATGGGGGACACCTGAATCAAACCACCACACTGTGCTAAGGTGTGACTTTATTGTGCTCTTTCCATCACCTTGCTAACTAATTTTGGTGACATTAGCTCTCCTGAGATGCTCCAGCCATGCAGTACTGCGGTCATGACTTTCTATGCTATTTCTCTTACAAGTATCAATTACCTTCTAAGCCTTACTGGATGCCAGCTTGCTTTCTGAAGAGATTTGTCCCAAGTATCCCAGGAAGAGGATTACACCTTTTAGGGTAGTGTATGTAGAGACTAATAGCCAAATTGGTAATTTCTACCAGTTGGGTTACTTTTCAAGATGATGGGGTCTTTGGAACTAATTGTGATCTAACACATCCTTGTTGAGGAGACTTGCCATATTGGGGCTGGTGAGATCACTTTGTGGGTGAAGTGCTTGCCATATAAGCATGAAGACCTGAGTTCATATCCCCAGCACCCACTTGAAGACCAGGAGGTTCTTTCATATAATCATAGTGGTGGGGATATAGAGCTAGAAGGATCCATAGGACTTGCTGGCTAGCTAGCTGAATTGGTGAGCTGCAGTATTAGTGAGAGATTCTTTCTCAAAAAAAAAAAAAATAGGGGCTGGAGAGATGGCTTAGCGGTTAAGCGCTTGCCTGTGAAGCCTAAGGACCCCGGTTCGAGGCTCGGTTCCCCAGGTCCCACGTTAGCCAGAGGCACAAGGGGGTGCATGCATCTGGAGTTCGTTTGCAGAGGCTGGAAGCCCTGGCACGCCCATTCTCTCTCTCTCCCTCTATCTGTCTTTCTCGCTGTGTCTGTCGCTCTCAAATAAATAAATTTAAAAAAAATAAAAAATAAATAAATAAAGTAGGGAGTGACTGAAGAAGACACCAAATATTAGTCTCTGGCTTCCAGTTATGCACTCACACATATGTTAGTGTCTGGTTTCCACTTGTTTATGCACACATATGAACACAATTACACACATGTACACTGCATGCACATGCAAATAAAAATAAATTATGTAAGAAGAATTGCCATCTTATGAATGTGCTTGGTTGCTATGCACATACATCACCTATCTTGTAGACCTTGAACAAGCATGGGTATATTATATTGTAAAATGATTCAGTTTCTATTATAGCATCCATATGGAATGCATTCTCAGTAATGTTTTCCCCATGAATTAAAACTATATAGATATTTTAGCAAAGGAGGCCATCATAAGGGGTAGAACAAGGGTTGTTGAGGAAGGTGTGGAAAGGCTATGGAACACGTGTGATACTCAAGCAGAAAAAAGATTACTGGGGGTAAAAAGGTCCAAGGCTGTCAGAAGAAGGATAGAAAATTGGGGAGGAGGGTGAACAAAGAATTTGTGCTTGAAAATATCATAATGAAATCAGTACTTTGTATGCTAATTTTAAAATATAGTATTTAAGAAGACAAAAATGGTAAACAAAAACAAAACAACAAAACCACACGTTCTCATGGATCTTTAAAAGCCTAGATCATTGAAGCAGGAACACTCACACATGTTAGTTAAGTGTGGCTCACCTCCATGGAGCAGATGGACTAGGGCTACAGCATGAAGGCCGAGTCCACGTTTTTGCAAAATATATGTTGTTGTTGTTGTCGCTATAACAAGCTACTATAAATTAGTTGACTTCAGACCCTACACATTGTCTTGCAGTGTTGTAGGCACAAAGTATGATAGGTTTCCCTGACTGGAATCCAGGTGTGAGCGTGACCTTGTTCCTGTCTGAGGCTCTAGGGGAGAATCCAGTTATACCTCTTCTAGTTTCAGAGGCTGCTCCCATCCAGTAGTCCACGGTGCCAACCTCATCCTCAAAACCAGTGATGCTGAATCTCTGACAGAGCTTCCAAGAAAGCTGCTCCTAAGAGCTCGGCCTTATGGCACCTGCTCCTACCCTCAAGGAATTTTCTGATGACCTAGGGTCCTCTGGATAGTATCTTGATTTAGTGTACTAGCAGTATATATTCCATCTGCAATCTTAGTAACTCTCTGCTAGGGAGCCAGCCATATTCCCAGACATGGGGGAATGGGACATGGGTATCTTTAGAATAATCACAATTACAGATTTGGCCACAGATCCACTTTCATCTTACATTGAGTGAGGGCATATGTATAAGAGACAGACATGTGAAGGTCTCATTTATTGAAATAATGTGGGTCAAGCTATGACAGAACTCTTAATAAATTAGTCAACCCACCAGCTACCAATCTACCCTTCTACGAGACAGATGTTGGCTATATACAAGAGATTTTGGGACATCTGTCTTTAATGTTTTGGGGAAGAAAGGATCCAAAGGGATAAGATATTGTCATTGTTGTGAAGGCTTCAGTGAGGCATTTCTCTTTTGTAAGGAGACATAGGTTATACAAAAGTGCCTGTTGGGGGCTGGAGCTTTGGCTCATTGGCTAAGACACTTGCTTGCAAAGCCTAAGGACACTGGTTTGATTCCCCAGTACCCATGTAAAGCCAGATGTACAAGGTGGTACACACATCTGGAGTTAGTTTGTTTCAATGGCTAGAGGCCTTGGCATGCCGATTCTCTATCTCAAATAAACTATTTTTTTAAAGTGCCAGGTGGACAGACAAGATAGAAGTGGAATTTCTGGCACGGGTCACAGATATGCACTAAACCAATGCAGGCCAGCACAACCTGTTCAGGAACCAGCCAGAGTGCTCCTGCAGCATTGAAGCCCATGGAGGACTGTTGGCATCTGAACTACTAAAATGTCAATTACATCTGTAAAGCTTTGTCTCATCAATTTTTCCTGGAAGTGTCTTCTAAACCAGAGGGAGAACACAGATCTTCTTGAAGTTGAAGATGTTTATGCCTGAGGTGAATCTGAATTTTATCTGGGCGAGAGACATGCTTATGTGTACAAAGGAAAGGATAACATAGTGACTCTTAGCAGCAAACCAGTAGAAGCCAGAATTATCAGGAGAAAGGAAACTTACATTCATGGACACAGTAGCATGGTCTGTGCCAAATTCTGAAGCAATCTTTTTGCTGAGGTCGTTGGAGACAGAGCCTATGATACTGTATTACTAAGGATTTAAAAATCATTTCAAAGTCAACAAAAATCTGATATAAAGGGTAAAAATTTGTTAAGTTTGAAATGACTTGATAATATGTGGTTAAGGAATAACTAAGTGTGGCGATTTGAATATAAAGACTTCTGAGAGGGGAGTGAGAGTCTGACAACTTTGATTTGATTTGATAAATGTGGTTGAGAAAGAACTAAGTGTGGTAGTTTGAATGTAAAATGTCCGCCACAGGCTAATGCATTCGACTACTTAACCCTCAGCTGGTGGTGTTGTTTCCGAAGTTTCTGGGAGCTTTCAGAGGTTGAACCTTGCTGGAGGAGGTGTCTCTCTGAGGTTGGGCATTGAAGTGGTACAACAAACCCGGCTGGCTCTTCTCTTTCTCTTCACTTCCTCCCTGCTGAAGTGATGCCGGCTTCTTGCTCCTGCCATGTTTACACACCATGATAGGCTTCCCCATGAAACTGTAAGCTGAAAACAAATCCTTTCCTTGCATAAGCTGCTTCTGGTCACGCATTTTATGCCAGCGACACTAAGCAAAAATGATAAGAAGAAGGTGTGTGAATTGTACCTCTCCAAGTCTATATGTTGAAGCCTTAATCTGCAGTATGTCAGGATGTGACTATATTTAAAGACAAACCCTTTGCAAGGGTAGCTAAGGTAAAGTGTGGTAAAAGGACTGGGCGCTAATCCAATGTGAGTGGTGTCCTTATAGGAAGAGAGGACTCAGACATAGACATACACACAGGAGGGAGACCATTTGAAGACATGGAGGAAGGGTGACCAGTTCTAAATTGGAGAGACCTTTGAAGAAGGCCTGTTGCTTGATCTTAGACCTTCAGTTTCCACAATTGAGAGAAAATAAATTTCTATTGCTTAAAACACCCACCTGTGGTACTTTGTCATGGCATCTCTAGCAAACTAATACAACAGGGCATACAAACTATAACAATTATTGAACATTCTATTATAAATTCTCTGTTACACCACTCAGTTTTTGGTCAGGATTGATGGTTTTAGTGCTGCAACTGCTAAGAATACTGCTGTCAGAGTCCTCAATGTCATTTTTTCTTTAATGATTTGCCTTAGGTCAAGAATTATGTTGCTCATCCTATTCTGTGTCTAAAACTTATTGACATATACTTAGTACTTGGTGCCCTTGACCAAACTGGGCTAACTATGTCATATCTTCCCACAGCTTTGCCAGCAGCTGGGTGAGATTTTGTTAGGACTTGGTGATGCCCATCCAACTTGTGTTCAACCAGATTCCTTCTAATTTTTCCCCTTTTGCCTGAGCTCATCTTGAGTGCTCCTTAGACATTCCCATGCACAATTCTTCATCTTAAGTTTTACTTCTTGAAGCATACACAGCTTGAAACACCATCATAAACAAACTGGAGTTTATCCTGACATCACCAGAGAGCTATGGAAGCATTATAGTCTTTTGTGGCACTATTTGTTGTACAGCTGGTTTGAAGGCTAAATGAAAGGTCAGACTGCATGTAGGTAGACAAGTTAGACATGGGGAGAGCAGACAAAAGGAAAAGTGATAGAGTTCTGGCTGCTATTGGTTATTCTTCACCTAGAGCTTCTCCTGGAAAGCCTATCTCCTCAGTAGCTCGAAACCATTCTAGCATGAGAATGCATGATCTTGGTTCGGCCAGCCTTTACTTCTTGTTCAAAGCACTTGAAGGGAGTGCATGTCAGATCTATTTTTGAATGCATGAGAGCCAATTAAGACCACAGGTGAATACAACACGGGTGAGTGATGATGGCTTAATGCTTCAATACATTTTCACAAATTCAGAGAGGAATCAGAAAATAAAATAGGCACTTTTCCCCCACACTGAGTGTCTCATGAGCCTAACCTGACTGGATGCAAGCTCACTCAGTGGCCCTAACTGCTACCCATGGTTCTTCTCTCCCATCATGTCACTGTAGCCCCTGAGCATTAGCTCACGCCATCTTGCTCCATGATCTGTATTTAACTCACTCATCACTGAAGTCTCTTTTCTGTATCCACTGTTTCCAGAAATATCTTCCCTGGTGGCCTCTTTCATGCTGGGTTAGGCTGACTTTTAGTATTGTGACAGTTAAATTCTGTTTTCGACTTGAGTGGATTAGGAATAAAATAAGAGACAGGCGTCTTGGGAGAGAGAAAGTTCATCTCCAAGAGTAGGCATTCCTTTCAGTGGTGGACTATATGTGAAGAAATTCCAAGGGAACACAGTGCCTTCAGCCTGGCTGTCCATGTTATTCACGGGTGCATGCATTACCCTGTTTCCATAATTCTTTGTGCATGCTAGAATCATCTTTCCTATGTACACTATGTACACTGAAGACTAGTGGCTTCCCAAGAATCCTTCAGGGCTCTTTAGTGCCAGATTTGGAATGCTGAGACCTGCAGCCTTGTGAACTGAGCAGCTACCAGGTTCCTTGACTCTCCAGCCTGCAGACAGCTACTTTTGGACTACCTAGCCTATATCCTATAAATGATTCAATAAATCCATGTTATAAGACATATTTATTCTATTGGTTCTGTTCCTCTCGATAACCCCAACTAACATGCAACTAGACCATACACTAGACCATAAACCCCAAGATGTAGATGTTATGTTTTGTTTTCTTAGAGATTTGGATATATAATGTCCTCTTTTTTGGCACTGTAGATTCGGACCATTAGAGAATATGCACACAATGATCAGACTACTGCGTAAGGATTTCTTATCTGCTTTAATAATGGTTGCAAAATGACAAAACTATCAATCTCAAACTAGTAACTGTTGGTGTATGGTTTATCACTAGAGTGGTGTGGCATCTCCTTTTTTCTGTCTTACATTTAAACCTCAAGATATGCCAAGGCATGAAAATCATAAGGCATGGCGTGTAGAGCGGATTCCAAATCTTATAGCCATCCAACCTTATGTACCAGGACTATAGGCTTCCAGCATCAACCACAGGAGTCAGTAGGGAACAGAGAGGGAAGTGGGGTTGAATGGTGGGCTTGGGCCCTTAGAAGATTCCTTCCCTGATGAGTTCACAATAGACAGGCAGGGAAGGGCAGGAAGATGTAGGACACAAGAGCTTAGAAGGCAAGGAGGAGAGGAAGAGTCTTAGGGACAGCAATCTCTGCCTACTAGGAAAGTGTAGCTCACTGACTCTAAACTAAGTTGCATTACATGTTCTTCATTTCACAAGGAAAAAACAGTGAGAAGGTGGAGGGAGAGCCAGAGTTCCTTCCTTGGCACTTACCTCAGTGAGGAAGTTGACAGAAATGTGGCCAGAATTTTCCTTTTTCTGGGATGAAGTATGGCACAAGGGGAAAACCACATGTGGGCTTCTTTCTAACACTCCTGGTCTTCATGTCCTTAGCAGATGACAGGAGATTGGCCCAAGGCAGGTACCCATCAGGGATAACTGAATGGACAAGGGGTGGCAATAGCTGACAGATTTGTGGCCACGAACCCTGCCTTGTTTCCCTTAGTTGCTAAATAATGTCCTTAGGCTCTAGCGACATCACATATGGATATTGTTCTTCACCTCACAGTCATGCCAGGAAAGACCCTCAGAAGCTCTTTCAACCTTCTTGTCAGACACATCCATCACGAAGGTGTGTTATCTAAGATAAGCTCTTGCTAGAAGGGCAGTCAGATGAAGACAGGCTGGATTGCGATGCTGACCTTGGAGTCAGGGGCTTCTTGTCACCTTAATGAAGTGCTTCTGTTAGAAGCTAGACAGGTCTTGCTATTTTGAAAGAGCAGGCATAGTAGAGAAGTTGAATGCAGGAAACAGATGGAAATCAGTGGTAGGTGGCTACAGTTATATGACGCCTTTGATTCTTATGTTTAAGGTGGAATGGAAGGAAGGTGAATACTTGGATTCATGGCTTGGTAAGGACAGAAGAGACTGACAATGGGCTGTGGCTCCCTGGAAAAGATGACATTTCATGACCCCAATCTCCACAGAGTATTGGACAGTGAAATGGATGCTAGGAATCCATTATAAGAGTTGACCCACCCTGAAAATGATTAGAAAGGGGATCTTGGAATTCATAGTATCTATCCAGCAATATGCTCATTGATCTTGATAGGGTGTTTTGAGTATAAGGGCCATGTTGTTTTACCACATTGGAGTATATAGACTAGCATTTTGGCCTTCAATATTGCCTTTGCCAGGTTTTCTTAGAAAAAATTCTTCCTTCCAAGCCCATAAATCTTCACAACAGGGAATAAACTCTGTCCTTCTCAGACTTAATTTGGGAATTGAAAAAAGAACAAAGCTTTCTTTGTTATACCTCCCTACTGTATAGCTTCTCAGATGGTCCAAGCCTCATACATTGATTCTTCTGAAACAGCATTTTTTAGTATCATCTATGTGCCATGTACTGTGGTAATCAGTACAAGGATAGGTAGCAAGAAAACATAACTCCACCTTCCAATACCTCTCAGCTTCTTGCAGAAAGCAGACACTAAGTAACTAGGATTATATTAAGTGGTTTAAGATAAAGGGACCAGATAATGCCTGGGGATAGCTTTGACTCATAGCTACCTCTTTCCTCAAAAGTCCTAATAAGGAATGGGAGCAAAAGTCCTTAAAATGACACATAGTTATAACTTGGACAGAGAAAACTCATGGCATCAGCTTTTGCCCATGTTGAGCTCCTCTCCTTCCCAATACCTAAGGTTTCCTATGAAAAGAATCCTTGGGGGCTCAGTCTATCTCAGTATCTCCCATAGCAAAATCCAGATTGGAGATTCCTCCTTCTTTGAACACAAGGTACGTACATGGAATTTCATGTCATCTAGTACTATTGAGCTTGAAGACAGTAGAGAATTAAGAGGTGAGAACATTTTCTGCTCTCACAACTCATAACCCACACCCTATGGAGAATACCAGCAACCCCGCTAAGAAGGATACTCAGTGAAATGGGGGCAAGGAGGAGGGTAATGATGGCACCAATACATGATATGATTATACAAAGTTTCTCCTTAATAATAATAATAATGATAAAAGAGGTGAGAGTAGAGATTTCTTACTTTTTTGAGAACAAATGGTTTGAACCTGCCAACTCATTTAAGTCCTCTGTAAGGTTTCATAGCCTTATACACAGATAATAAGTTTCAATTGTGCAGATGAGGGGCTGGTGGGAATATAATTAGTATGGGAGCATAAAAGTCAGTGTTCTTGACTCCCCAAATCTGGTGTATAAATGTTGGGGAGGATGAACAGATTTGGATGTCGTATACCTGCCAAGTGTATCTGCATTTAGATTGACTAAAGTTACCAGTGGAGGAGTCATTGGAAACTATGTAGAAACGTGTTAAAGTGTTTTGTGATACACCAACAATATTCACAAATCCTTACATTTCCTTGGTTACAAGGATATTTAAGACAAGTTGGGAAAATAGTTAAATGTCCACATCCCAATAACAAGGAATCACTTCTTACAGTAGAGTCTTGTGACTGCTAGCAAACCTGCCTCACCCAACACTGTCTACCTATATGTCCTTGCTTCATCCCCCATGTTAGTGGGATGAGCTAGAATTTGTGATGCTCAATAGCCATTTTAGCAGAAATTAGTAATCAATACAATATATAGTTGATAGACAGTGGGTAAAATAAATGGTCCCATGAAAAGGGCCAACCCTAATTTAATGAGAGTGATTCATCATTTTCAGTAAAGGTCCATTGGTCCCAGAGAGTAGAATAACATCCTTTAACAGGAGGTGGGACTTCATACATGTATACATACATGTGGGTCATAACCTCATTAGTTCTGGTGATGCCATTATACATGCAAAACTGACCCCTCTGCAGAAATCTGTTACTGAACAATATTGATAGGTTCCACTGTGAGTAAAAAATTATCAGTGTAAATATTATTAGTGTGCAAAAAGGAGTGCTGATTAGCCAGTGAAGGACATATCAGAAACCTCATCAAAACAGCATAGAACGTTTTGTCCCTGCACTGGCTTATGCAGGACCATTAGCATCCACACCCACACAAATGCAAATACAATTGTAAAATGAATTTTGAAAGTTGAGTTCCTCAAACTTCGTGGTTCCCATGCCAACAGGGCCACATTGGATGCTACTTGGATTCTGATTCAGGGAAAACACATCTTGTTCTTAGCCCTTTCATGGTGTCCTAAAATATGTGGCTGACACTTTGCACTTGTCCTGTAAAGAAGAAGGCTCTGTTATGAAAGCAGCTTTGGTGGGAGAGACAGCTGAAGGCCCCTGTGTTCTTCTTCCAGGGTACTCTGCCTTCTGTGTGGTCTCCCTTTCAGCTTCTGTGGAGTTCCCCTTTCAACTGTGAGGTGTCCCTTTTGATAGATCCTTTCTTTCCTGCTGGTTCAAGATCTTGGTCTGAAAACCAGCATGAACCCTTCCTCCTCCTCCAAGCTACTGTCTGTCTCTTCTTTTTATCCCTAAATTTCCTTTGTCTGGCAAGACTTTAAAATACTGCACGTCATGAAACTTAATTCAAACCATTTACAGGTGTTCAAACCATCTCTAGCTACAGAGTCAACATGTATGTTCTTTGTTAGCCATGTGAACTTGGGGAATTTATGTGCCAAAGTTCCCTGTCTGTGGAATGAGGAAGTAGCATCCCTTTGTAGGTTGAAGGGGTGATTTGATTAGTGAAGGATACCTAATAAATATTAACAGATTGTTTTCTGTCTTGTCCTATTTACATGCAAAACCCCACTATGAGAGTTTGACACAGGTACTTGTATTTTAATGAAGGAGCAGTGTAGTCAGTTGAAGGTTAAAGGCACACCTGGATCTGTTTCCTGGTGCTCACTTACCCCCAACCTCCTTTGTCTGTGCATATGTGCGTGTGCATAGGTATGTATGTTCATACACTATGTGTACATATCTGTTGAGGCCAGAGGATGACCTGAGATGTTTTTCCTCAGTCATCATTCATCTTTTTGTTTGATACAAAGTGTTTAAATAGCCTGATGCTTATCAAGTTGGCTAAAGTAGCTGCCCAGTGAGCCCCAGGGATCCTCCTGTCTCTGGCTCCTAAGCACTGGAATTATCAGCACATGCCCAGCATTTCAAGGGGGTTTTGGGAATTGAATTCAGGTCTTTAGGCTTACATTGTATGCACTCTGTTGATTGAGCTATCTGTCTATTTACCCTGATTTCTTTTTTTGTTTATTTATTCATTTTAATATTTTATTTTTATTTATTTATTTGACAGAGAAAGAGGGAGAGGGAGTGAGAGAATGGGTGCACCAGGGCCTCCAGCTACTGTAAATGAACTCCAGGTGCATGCACCCCCTTGTGCATTTGGCTAACGTGGGTCCTGGGGAATCAAACCTGGGTCCTTTGGCTTTGCAGGCAAAAGCCTTAACCACTAAGCCATTCCCTCCAGCCCAACTTTTATTTATTTATTTGAGAGCAGCAGACAGAGAGAGAGAGAGAGAGAGAGAGAGAGAGAGAGAGAAGGAGAATGGGTGCGTTAGGGTCTCCAGCCACTGCAAATGAACCCCAGATGCATGCACCACCTGGAGAATCAAGCCTCAAACTGGAGTCCTTAGGCTTCACAGGCTAGCACTTAACTGCTAAGCCATCTCTCCAGTCTCCCAATTTCTTGAAATGACTCGTCGTGCCCTTGCCTTCTTGGTGTTTTAACTTTCCGTTTCTTCCTTTTGTAACATGAGCCCCTCCCTCTGTTGAAAACTCTCCTGGAAGTTTTTAGAAGCATCTCAATTTTCAAATCTACTGGATCTATCTAAGTCCCTCAACCTAGTGTTTTTCTATTTTTTTAATTTTATTTGTTTATTTATTTGAGAGAGAGAGAGAGAGAGAGAGAGAGAGAGAGAGAGAGAGAGAGAGAGAGAGAATGGGCATGCCAGGGCCTATCTAGCCACTGCAAACAAACTCCAGACACATGCAACACCTTGTGCATCTGGTTTACCTGGGTTCTGAGGAGTCAAACTGAGATCCTTTGGCTTTGCAGACAAGTACCTTAATTGCTAAGCTATCTCTCCAGCCCAAGCGTAGTGTCTTTCACTAGTCCTCTCTTCCCAAACCTTCCCCTTTGGTGGCCTTTGTAAACTGTTAATTCTGTCTACCATATTTAAGCTCTCAGTCCTTCCTTGCTTCTCTACTCACTTAAAAGTAAGTTTCCTCTTACTGTCTTCATCATCTTCTCTTTTTTTGCATTACTTCCATTGCTAGCTTCATGTTTTGAATTCAAGAAAGATCTTTATGTGAGTTGTTCCCACATCTCCACACAGGACTTTATCTTCAGAAGTCGTTCTTGCAACTGACTGAAAGCCCCAGCTTGAACGTCTGGATGAACCTCAAATAACTCAAATGTCTGAAGCAAAAATTGTGGCACTCTCTCATGAGCCTTTGTTTTCAGACCTCTGGGACCCTGGCCCAGATGGGAGCTGAGTATTAAATATATATATATGTTTTGCTACCAAATTCTTTTATGTGTGCTGGTGCATTGATATCTCATCTGAGACTGGAAGAGTTGGGCTCTTGTTACTTGGTAAGGAGATCTGAGAAGGAAAAAAACAGTTTGGAAGATGATGGGGTTTCTGGGTGGGAAATTCTCAACTTCCATTAATGCCACCACCATTCTTTTAGATCATCATATGTAAAAACCTTGCTACTTTTTTGCCATCTCTCTGTCATATAATTGAGTTTTTAAAAAGAAATCCCTTTTAAAAATTTTATTTATTTATTTATTTATGGAGAGAGAATGGCACACCAGGGCATCCAGACACTGTACACAAACTCCAGACACATGTTCCACCTTGTGCATCTGGCTTATGTGGATACTGGGGAGTCGAATCTGGGCCTTTAGGTTTGGCAGGCAAGTGCCTTAATCACTACCCCTCCTTTTTATTTTTAATGCTGAGACAGGATTTTACAAAGGTACCCAAACTGGCCTTTAGCTCACTCTAGTACAGGCAAACCTTTTACTTGTTATTTTGTTGTTTTAGTATCCCAAGTAGATGAGATTATTGGCTTCTCTTTTCAATTCATTTCTTATTTATTTTATACATGAATATCATGTATTATATTCATAATCCACTACTGTTACCTTCTCTTGATCCCCTATGCCTCCCTCCAACTGAACCCCTTATTTTTCATTTTCTACTATGTTGTCTCACTTTTTCTTTGTGTGTGTGTGTGTGTGTGTGTGTGTGTGCATGTATGTGTGTCACTGAGTTTAATTAGAGTTGCCTCTGTAAGCACTGGTGGAATATTATTTACAAAAGCACATGAGTCCTACTTTTAAAGAATTTTCTGGATTCTGTTTGCTCCCTGGTCACATGTTCACTCACCAAATTAATCCTCTCAAATAACATCTTAATATTTTAGAAGTTTCTCAAACCTTCAGTGATTTCATATTATGAAATAAAGTTTGAACTTCATGGTTTGACTTTACAAACCATCTTTATCTTTAATCTCTTTATCTAGGGTTATTTCTAAGTATTTCATTCTTTTTGATACTATAAGTGGATTATTTTCTTCATTTTTATTTCACACAATTAATTGCTGATGTTTCAGAAATGCAGAAGCTTTTAAAAAATTTTATTGACAATTTCCATAATTGTAAAAAATATCCCATGGTAATTCCCTCCCTCCCCCACCCTCCCCTTTGTTTATTTTGCATGTTGCAACTACACAGAATGTGTTTGTTAGTTCTAACAGGTTAATATATTTTTTTAAATATTTTGTGGAAATTTTAGAATATTCAACATAGAAGATCATGGTATCTGCAAATGGAGATCACATTACTCCTTGTCTGGTTTGGATGATCCTTATTTTGTTTTATCTTGTCTAATTGCTTTGCTAGAACTTTTTGCACATAGAACATTGATAAAAGAAAATAGAATCAAATAATCTTATTAAAATATTGAAAGCAATATATAGATTGAATGCAATACCTTTGAGAATCTCTGGGGCCTTTTCATAGAAATAGAAAAAAATTCATAAATCGTGTATAAAGCCACAACAGACTACAAATAGCTAAAATAATTCTAGGTAAGAAGAACAAAGATAGGAGTGGCATACAACCTGATTTGAAAATGTATTGCAAAACTATCAGGTATAAAATATTATCATACTGACACAATAATAGGTAGTTAAATTGGACAGAATCGAGGCAGCAAACTCACAAATACAGGCAATAACTAATATTCCATAAGAGTACCAACCATACATAATGGAGAAATGATAACCTCAATACACGGTATTGGGAAAACTGGCCATCTACATGTAGAAGAATGAAACCGAACTCTTTATATCACATACAAAATTCAAATCAAAATGGAGGAAACTTAAACATAAGACCTGATTCCACAATCCTTCTACAATAAAATATCTTAGCAATGATTTATTGGTTGTGACACTAAAAGCAAAGACAATAGAAGAAGACTCTCCAAGAGGTGGTACATCAGTGAACATTTTCTGCACAGCAAATAAAATTTCCAGCAGAATGAAGAGACAATCTATGTCCTGTGAGAAAATACATTCAGATCTACATCTGATAAAAGGTTTATTTCCAAAATACATATGAAGCTCCTATAACTCAAAAAAAAATTTCAATTTAAAAAATGGGCACAGGACTCAAAGGATATTTATTCAGAGAAAACATGAAAATGGGCAATGTGTATATACAATTTTTAACACCACCAATCATTAGGAAATGAAAATTAAAACCACAGTGGTATCTGTTAGAATGGTTAATCTGAAAAAAAAAAAAAGAAAGTGTGAGGATGGTGAAAATAAACCTTTACACAATGTGGGTGTAGATGTAAAATAGGGAAGCCATCATAGAGAACAGGATGGTGGCTCTTTACAAACATTAGAAATACCACGTGACCTGGTGATCTCATTCTGGGTATGTATCCAAAGGATGTAAGAATGATATGTTGAAGAAATTATCTGAACTCTCATGTCATTGCATCAATATTCACAATAGTCAAGAACTAAAATCAACATATGTCCATCAAAGGATGCCTACCAAAGAAAATGCACACACACACACACACACACACACAGGATTTAGCTTTAAATAAAATGAAGAAACTCCTGTCATTTGTAATGACATGAATAAAACTGTAGAATATTATATTAAGTGAATTAATTCAATGCAGAAAGAAAAAAGCTCTCATGATCTCACTTAAATGGGGAATTTATAAAGATTAGGCTCACAGAATCAGAGGGTGACTGTAGAGTAACAGGCTGAAGGACAGGCAAGTTGACGAGTTCTGGGTCAAGGGACACAGAATTTCCCTTAGAAAGAAATAAGTTCAAGAGTTCTATTGTGTATCATGTTCACTATAGATAATAACAATATATTGTAAATCTGAAAAATGCCAAGGGAATAGATTTCAAATAATCACACTGTGAAAATAAGTATGTGAGATAATGTATATGACAATTAGCTTGATTTAACTTCTCTACAATGTATTCATGCATCAAAACGTGTGCTGTACATCATAAATATATACAACTTATACTTATTAAAAATAAAGAGAAGAATACTACCATTGCTGCCCCATCAGCAAAAGTTTGGGAAATACGCTAAGTGAAGTGTCTGCAATTAAAGGCTAATCACCTGGGAACTCCTCTTGGATGAGGCATTTAAAATAGTCAATGTCAGGTTGGAGAGATGGCTTAGCAGTTAAGCGCTTGCCTGTGAAGCCTAAAGACCCCGGTTTGAGGCTCAATTCTCCAGGACCCACGTTAGCCAGGTGCACAAGAGGGCTCACGTGTCTGGAGTTCGTTTGCAGTGGCTGGAGGCCCTGGAGCGCCCATTCTCCCTCTCTCTCTCTATCTGCCTCTCTCTCTCTCCATTGCTCTCAAATAAATAAATAAAAATAAAAACAAACAAAAAATTTAAAATAGTCAATGTAGAGCTGGGCATGGTGTCACATGCCTTTAATCCCAGCCTTTGGGAGGCAGAGGTAGGGGGATCGCCATGAGTTCGAGGCCACCCTGAGAATACAGAGTGAATTCCAGGTCAGCCTGGGCTAGAGTGAGACTCTACCTTGAAAAACCAAAATAATAAAGTAAAATAGCACAGTCAATGTAGAGAACTATACAATAGAATGTGGGCTATTGGAGTGTGAGAAGTTTTGCAATGGATGTAACGTGGCAGCTGCATAAGACTTGAGTGGGTCCCAGACATCTTCTGTAACGCATATTATGTACTTCATTTGTTCAGGATGTTCGCTCTTGGCCCAGGGAAATGGCCCAGCAGTGAAAGATGTTTGCTTCTTGCATGTTGACCTCAGGTTAAATGTTCTTGAAACACACATGCACGAGCACACACAAAGAGAACTTTTGGAAGTGATGGTTGTGTTTCTTACTCACATGTGTATACATACATAAACACATGTAATGTGTTCATATTGTGCATATCAGTTGTATCCTGACAAAGCTAGGGGAAGGGTACCAACTCTTTCCTGTCTGTGACTGAGCTCCTTCCTAAGTATCCCTGCCCATAGACTCTATGAGGCATCCAGCCTGAACTTGTACATCAAAGGCATCCTTATCAACAGCCAATGGAGAAAATGAGGGTCTGCGTTTGTTGGTGAGTTATTCATTCCCTTTCTCAGGGGAAAGAATGTAGTGGTCAAGCTGGAGCTCATGAGTTGACACCCCTAACACACACTGAGCCTGTTACAAAGCCATACAGTTGTCAGAGCAAGCATCTCCTTCTATGGGGTCCAGCGGAGGCCCAGTGACTCTCAGGACCTCGGGTGGAGATAATGTAGCAAGTGGTGACTTTCATTTCCTATCATGGAATAAGTAGAGAAAAAGCAGGCCCCAAATCTTGATTTACTCATTGTGGGCATCACTTCTTTCCTCCTAGTAGTGTGCAGAATCCACACAAGCAGTGCTATTTTCTCAGTGCACTGTTTGATCCCGAATGCCAGAAAACAGGTTGCTGAGAGCATGAGGAGCATTTGCTGAGTGACTGCGCTGAATCTGTTAAATAACTCAGCATTTCCAAACACAGAAAGAACTGTGGAAAATTGAGGTTCTTGGATGGTGATTTTTTCTGTAGTTGAGCTTTTATGTCTCTGCTCATTTTGTCCAGATGACCCTCATCTTTAGTGTCCAAGAGCAATACAGAGACCGCTGTGCAGGGTACCCACTAGCTTGCCCAGAAATCCTTGCAGAAACAAGTGTGATCCCAGATGGGAACAAGCTTCCTTGGGTTTAGGGTTTTAAGGAGTTTCTGGGGGCATGCAGGCCCCAGAATCTCCATAGACAGCGGTGCCTTCTAGCACTCTATTTTACTTTACTTTGCGACAACTCTGGCCTAAGGTTGAATGGGTCCTCACCTCTAGCAAGGGGCTCTCTTTTCAGTAGATCTTTTGTTTCTGATAGTTCAGTGGGCCAACTAATTACCCTGCAGGTGACAGTCACTCTGGAGAATGTCGCTTCCTGGACTGGTCAGGTCTTTTGTCATTGTTTACACCTCTCTCATCCTTCTTCTTCCCCAGGTCACAATCTTCAATATCATGTTCTTATCCTGCTAGCCTTAAACTTTCTGCCTGTCATTGTGCAGAAAACCAAAATTAACTTGGCCAAATAAACATTTTCAAGGCAGTTAATATCGCCCCAAACTGTAGCATGGGTCGTGCGTGTTTTTGCCTTCTTGATAAATGACAGTAACAGTCTCGCTACAGCCTTTCTAGCTTTGAGTATCAATACATTTTATTAGTCTGTGACAAATTAAAAGACACACTATGATGGGGTTTCATTACTGGTTCTATTTTATTTCTTTATCCAAGATATTGAGCAATTTTTCTTATGTTGATCATCCACTTGCATTTCTTCTTTTGTAATTTATCTTTAACTTCAATGAGTTAATATTTTTGTATTGTAAAAATAGTTTTTGGTTTTTCCTAGGTGAATTCACAAATCAAACGTCTGGACCCAAAACTGAATAAGAGTTTGAATGTGGAGTATCTGCTAAGATTTTATGCATATGTATGCATACACTTGCATATGTGCATATTATATGTAGCCTAGTATATGTGTGCTTAGATAGACATATATTCAATATGTGTACATATAAAATTTGATGTAAGGGTTGGGCTTTAATGGCGGAGGTTTGGGAGCTATAGCTGAAGTAAGAGCATTCTCAAGTTAAGACAAAATGAAGTTCTGTGAATCAAAATATAATTTGTTTAAAAACAAAAACAGCCTCATATGCCCTTAAAATTTGTGTCTGGATAGTATAATAGAAAATGGTAGCACTTGCTGCCCTCCTGGTTACTGGCCACTTCTATGATTGGATGTAGAAGAAGAAATCAATATCCTACTGTTCAAGTGATGCTGTGTGTGCCTTCAAAATATAGACTCCTGTATGGATGCAACTTGCTGAGGTAGTGGGTATCCTTGGTTAAAAATGAATGCGTGACATGTTCTCTTTTCAGGCACAGACATTTCCATATGTTTTTGTGGTTTGCAAGGAGGACTCCTTTTGGGCAGGGAGGGGATTTTCTGAAGCAGCCAAGGCTGCCATACATGGTCTCCTTGTAGGGTTGTGTGGGATCCTTCGAAAGCTGTTGCTGCTGGCACCTGTGTGTGGATTTATGCGATCACGTTATGGTGATTACAGGGCCACGTTTATTAGGCTGCAGGGCTAGGACAGTGGGGACAGAGGAGGATGCAAATCTACTTTATGGTAAAGATGACTTATTCAATAACCTGAGTTTATTAAAGTGCTCATGAGGTTGATGCTTAATGTTCAAATATGCTATAGATCTCCCAGCAAGCCACATTATATGCAGCCCTCTCTTTCCTACCCTTACTTGTTCAATCTCTCTTTCTCTTTCTATCTCTTTCTCTCTGATCATTTGCTCCCAGAGAAACAGGTATGTGGCTGCCCCAGACCAAGGTCTTGGGCCTCTGGCTTTTATACTCACAACTGGCCGTAGGAGCATCACAGGCTGTCAGAAGTTCTTTGCTCAGCTACTGATTTTGTATATCCCTTAAACTTGCACACTTACACTTTACCCATATTCCCTCTCTTCTAGCTCTGAGTTTTCCATAGCTTACCTCATGAGCATGCCATGCTCCATTCCTCCCAAGGCTTCTGGTATTAATTGGCTACTAAAATTTCCAGTTTTTCCTTTTGGACCAGAGAGTACTCCTCTATTGCTAGAAGACATTGCACTTGGATACTTGCATCTTGGCTATGACATTTCTAGGGAAAACTATCCACTGTTCCAAACAAGAAATGCTTGACTTTTGGCTTTGTCCTGTGGGACCTGTTCCAACTTAGCTGCTTGCTTGGTATTCCCTGAACAACAAGGATAACCTTTAGAAGGAGGGCAACAACATCCATTTAGGAGAAACATTTACCCCTGGATAGTCAGACACACTGGTTTGAGGGTGGGAGGTGAGGTGTCTCATTGAATTAGACAATGACTCTTGGAGTTGGGAGTCAACAGTAGGGCTCATATTTGTGAAGGGAAAACCAATGACGAACTGACAAACTGGTTCTCTGCACCCACATCTGGATATTTTGGTGCTTACTGGGTTGTTAAGTCAATTAACTGAATCTTAGGTATGAGAAGTGAAGGGCTGGCGTTGTCTAGCCTTCTTAAACAAAAGGCTGAGGGAGTGCAATTGCCTACTTGGTTTGCCTTTACATGAAAGTGATCCTGTGATTCTAAAGGCCTGAACTAGAATTACAGAGTGAAATTTATAAAGACAGATTTCAACTTCATCCACCATGGTTGTTTAATGAGTAAATGGGCTGAGTCCTGGGATGATGAGATATTCCAGTGCAAGAATCACATGAGCTCCCAGTAGTGGGGCCGAGGGCAGGAACCCCGAGTGGAACAAGTGATGCAGTGGTTTTTCGCTGGATACCCATTGCTTGCAAGGGAATAAGTCAGGCTCTGGCAAGGGGAGTCAATAAGCCTTTTGTTCCTTTCAGAATTGCTCTGACTGTTTTCTTAATTTGGTGCTCTCTATTAAATAGAAAAGATACATGAATCCCATTATGTAGATGTGGAAACTGAGGTAAAAAAAAATGAAGAGTTGTGTTCCAGTGGCATCTGGCATGGAGCATTTCTGGTGTGCTAGGCTTCACTTCCATTTCGTCATTCAATCTTCACATTTTCTATGGGAAAAACATAAGTCTATCAGGACTTTGGATTAGCATCCAAACCCACTTATCAGGTTTCCAATCTAGTACTCAACCAATAACAATGCCACAGAGGCAAATTCTTAGCATCAAAGACTGGCACTCCAGAATCTTAGGGCAGGGAAAGAGCAAAAAAAACTTCAGGTAGGTGGGGGTTCAGAGGTTTTGTTGGCAATTCATGCTTTCTGTCCTTGCTGCGGGACAGACAGGCAGGGCTTTGCCCACTGCATCAGCTCTTCGGTGCATGAGACAGATACTTGTACTGACACCTCGCAGGTGATACACCTGTGGTTTGTAAAACCTTGGTTCCCATACACAGGCAATGCAAGCTGAAGCTGGAAGATTCCTCTTACCTATACACTGTCCATCGTATTCCCGAGAGTACTATCACTACCGTTACTGTCATTGCATTACTGGTCAATATAATTGCTGCCATTGCTCCCAGCATTACTGACATTACTGACACTTGCTCTGCCACTATACTTGAGTGCTGTAGCTATTTGTCCCTTCTCTTCCAACTGATGAAACAAAGCCTGGAGCTACTCTGCTTTATCTAATTTAATTTTCATAAGCATTTGTTGAGATTTGTGATATAATCTCTGTCTAAAAGTTATCCTTTGGCTTTTCATTGTTGGAGCAATATAGATAACCCTAATGGACAAGCAAAGGAGAGATGAGAACCAAGTTTCCATGGGTTATAAATATACTTGTGTTTAATCTTTGGGATTTCTTTTTACTCACCTATTTTCCTTGGATATTTTGTCAGGCAAAGTCTCCACTACAAAGAACAGTTATTTTTGTGAGCCTGTCTGAGCTAGGCTTGCTGTAACGTTCTATGCCCAAGTGGTTACATTTCATTCTTTCACGGCTCCCAGAGGAATGTTCAACCACTCCCATTGTACAGATCTAGAGGCTGAGGCTCAGTGAAGGGAAGAGGATTTTATGCTCAGTTGGACCAGGACCTAGATATGAACATGGGATCGTCATCTCTGGTTCCTCCCATGCCACCATGGGGGTCTGTACTGCAGAATTAAAATGTAAATCAAAACATAATTGGCTTTGTATGCACAGTTTAGATAAGATTTACTTTTGAAGAATGACTTTGTGTTCTAACCCAGCAGGCCCAGCTCCGTGAAGCCCACTTGCACTTAATAATGGCCAGGGAGCAGGGCCATAAATATTGAAAATGATGCAGCTTGAACGAAACACCCTATGAACCATAATAAAAACCCCCGTGATTAATTCCAGGACGCGCTCTGTTCATATTAGACCTGCAGTGGCTTCCCTGATGAGATCAATACAGCGTGGCCGAGTGATCCTAATAGAAGTGTTATTATCTTTTAATCTTCGGGAAAATGCCAACTTTTCGAATCCGTCACCAGGCCGCCTGCTTTATTTTCTCGGTGCAACCTTGAAGGCAGTTGTTTTCCCTGAAATGAAGATACATTAGAGTCTTTTCAAGGATTTATCAATAATAGGACTTGGGCCTTCTTTGCAGGGCCCACGTTAAAAAGGCGCATTTGTATGCGGCGAGTCAGACCTGGTCACTGTGACCTTTGCTGTCAGCTGCTATTTTCCCAGCAGACAAATGCCTCTGGAGAGTGAGTGGTAAAGACAGATATTCACGGGAAGGAGACAGGCAAGAGAGAGGGGGCAGAAACAATGCCACCAACAAATAATCAGGAGGGTTTTAGGAAGCCAGGCAAGTCCTCTGTGTAGGACTTGTGCAGCAGGAGGAGTGGCCTTCATTGCCCTGGCAAGAAGCTGTCATGTTTACTGCCACTTGTGCAAATGTCTAGGGACCAGAGCTTAGTGGAACTGGCTCTATGGAAAATGAAATGTTAATGCCCAGTAGCCGGTGTCCAGAACAAAAAAGAAAGAAAACATGCATCTTTTAGCCTCGTGCCTCCAGGATGCTAGACCACAGGGGCCACAGAAGGCAGGAGGGTCTGTGGGGGTGGTTGCATGTCAGCTTGGTGAGTTCTCCCCCCAGGAGGAAGACATTACTGCACATGATTATCAGAAGTCAAAATGAACACCAGTGACAATGTCAGAGACACTGGGAAGAGTGCCAGCTGCCACTCCTGCCTGTGTCCTGAACCTCACCTGCTGCATTCTGCTGAGTTCTAACCAGTCTCAGAGAGAGCCAGGCAGACCCCATTGCAAGGAGAGGGAGACATTAATGCTTTCATTGTTCCTTTCCTGTGTCTCTGGATGGCAGCTATAGAGAAGCCATGAGCACCTTCTAGTCCCACTTCTATCTGATATAGAAAGGGAAACTGAGTCCCATTGTTGGTTACTGTGGTTTCACAGTAGACTGTGTGCAGGAATGGGTCTCCTGGGTTCTATCTAGCTCGGGGAACTAGGTTCTACCTAATAGATATTCTGCTCTTTGTCGAGGCTTCTGAGACCTTCATGCTATCACTTGCAATGAGCCAGCAGACAGAGACAATGAAGAGGGTGTGGGAGGGGGTGGAAACCGGGACCAGGAAGCATACATGACATCTACATGTCTATTGGCCAATTCCACTGGCTAGCACACAGTCATGTGGCTCTGCCAGGAGTCCAAAGGCATTATCTTCTGGCATGCAATTAGATGGGGGAGCATGGAAAGTGTAAGCCACTAGGAGCACCACCATCATTGACAAAACAGGTGTTGCAGTTTACAGTGTTAAGTGTCCCCAAAGACCCACATGGTAAAGGCTTGGCCCCTAAAGAGAATTGTGGAAACTTTAAGAGATGGCATTTAGTGAGAGGATCTTAGGTCATGGAAAGAGTGCCTTGAAGCAGACTGTGGGACCCTAGTCTCTTCCTCCTCCTTCTCTTGGTTTCTGATCCCAAAGTGAGCAGTTTTTCTCCATCATATACTCACTTCTGCCTTATGACAGATCCCAAAGCAATGGAGTCATTCAACCATAGATTGAACCTCTGAAATCATGAGACAGCATGAGTACTGGAGGCAAAAATGCAACACTAGGGATGCAGCTAGACGCTTTACATGGGCTACAGTCGGGACAATAAGGAAATGAATGACCTGGGGGCTTCTGAAAAATAATTACTGCATAAATGTTAATACTACCTCCTTGTTTTGGCTCGCCTATTCACTCATGACTATAGGCTTAAACCCAAATCTGACTTTCCATCCAAACTATAGGACGAGATTCCTGTGGCTAAGCTCTGCTCTTTGGTGTGAATGTAGACAAGGTTACTTCCACATGTTGAGCTGGTATTGAAGTTATCTTTGATTTACCCAGATTTTTAGGGGTTGTTGGGAACACCCTTCAACTACTTCTTGACCATTCCATAGTGGTCCCGTCTCCTTCCTTCCCTTTACTTCCTCATTGTTCTGAGGTGAGCCTGTGGTCTGAGTCCAAAAGAGAATACCCGAGTCTTTGGGTTCAACTTTGTCACCTTGGTATGTTTCAGGAGTCACACTGAGCTGCTGGCTGCTGTTCCATGTCTTTAAAATAAAAGAATAGCATCTTGGGATATCTTTGCTTCCTTCACTTATGACCCCCCAAAAGGGACCTTTCCTTGTGTGCATGCATGTTTGTGTGTGCCAGGAATACATATGTGTGCAGATGTGCATGCACATGTGTGAATGTGGATGCCAGAGGACAATCTCAAGTGTTACTCTTCTCAGATACCATCCACCTTCATTGAGACAGAGTCTCTCATTGGCCTGGAATTCAGTCATTAGGCTAGACTGGTTGGTCATTCACAGGGACCCACCTGTTTCCACTTGCCTAGTGTTGAAATTACAAGCATGTACCACCATGCCTGGCTCTATTTTTGTTTGTGTTTGTGAATGGGGGATATAGTGTGTGTAGTATGTGTGATATATTCATGTGTGTGCAAGAATGAATGCCCATCCGTTGCTTAGCCATATGTTTCTTTGAGATAGAGTGTTTTACTGATTTTAGAGCTTGCCATTTTTGCAAGGCCAGTTATCCTCTGACCTTTATTTCCCCAAAGGACTGGGATTACATGCCTGTGGCCATGCCTATGTATTTATGTGGGCACTAGGGAATCAAACTCACGTGGTCTTGGCCCCTTGAGGCCCTCATCCTTGTGGGAAGTGATACCTCACTGAGCCATTTCTCCAGCTCACAGCTGGCATTGTAATGTGGCTTCTGGAATCGAACTCTTGTTCTCATGCTCCCAAGGCAAGCACTTTATCAACTGAGTTTTCTTTCCAGCCCTGATCCTGCCTTTCTGAACCTCACTTGGATTATATGAGCCCTGTAAAAAGAACAACCAAGACACAGGTTACTATGAGGAGAAAAGAGAGTGTTATGACTGTGAATTAGCTGATCTTAAAATCCAGCTGAGAGGGGAGTGGAGGAAGAATCTGTTGAGAAAGTGACAGTACATCCTAATTCTCCACATATGGATATTCCTAATTTTCTCTGACCTTGATGTCAAGGTGTTCTGTTAAAAGCTGATCATTATGGCACAATTGACAAGGTAAGGTTGGGTGATGGGCCCAGGGTTCACTTCTCTCCAGGGCAGTACTGTGAAATGCTAGCACCTGCTTATGTCCCTCCCCAGAAATCTTAGCTGGTCTGTGTACTCCTTTGACTCTTGGCTAGACTCAGGAGACCTTGGCAGCCCCATATGAGGTAAACCCATATTTTCAGCTCCTCACAAAACTAGAGAAATTTTAGTTTTCCAGGATTTTTCTTTCCTAAGTCAACCCTATGCACCGCACAGATCTCTTAACACCCAGCAGATGGTCTCTGAATAAACTCATTAGAGAAAAAGACAAATAGGACGACAGGTGAGAAATAGTGATGGAGGGAGGGTAGGTCCCTGTATTGTCATGTAGTGGTTTCCTGTGTACCTGGGACATCTGTTCTTCCTTTATTGAGGTGCTTGCAGTTTTACTGAAGCACCCTAAGTTTAGGAGAGCACTCTCTAAGGAGGACAGGGCCATCCTTATTGGGAACATGAAGCACATTTCCCATCCTCTGCCTTTTGGCACTTGTCTGTGCTGGTGTCTTGGCCCTGCTGTTGTAAAAGGCAGTAATTTCATGCTCACAAGGCCTCTTTCTATCTTAGTCAAGGTCTTTCAGAGCCATGATACTTCTCAGAAAGCCCAGAGTCAGGGGAGAGTGTTCCTGTCTCCAAATGCACACATCTTTTTTCTTCTAAGATTTGCCTTAGGACTGTCAAGACATCTCCAAATCAATGTATTAGTGTGCTTCTTCTTCCATCAACTACTCATAACAGCAATAATAATTGTCATAATATTAATTATAGACAACTTTTATCAGCCAACCTGTATGTCTTAGGAATTTATTAGCATCATCAGCCATTCGCTCTCATAATGATCATTTGGAGGAGGCACCATCAGAATGACTGTAATTGAAGTCACCAGTTCAAAACAAAGGAGGGAATTAACCATGCAGAGGGTAAGGAAATTATTGGAGGCTGGAGGTTCTCTGGCTAGTAAATGTTAATGCCAGGATTTGCCTCAACTTCTCATGACATCAGTCCATTTATTTATTCATTCATTCAGAGTTGCTGTGTAGTCAAGATGACCTTGAACTCATGATCCTTCTTATTAGCCTTCCAAATGCTTAGATTATTGGTATGCACAACCAGGCCTAGCTCAAGTCCATGTTCTTGACCCCTACAGTTTGTTTTCATTTGGACTCTAGAGTTAATACACCACAGGTAAGAAATTTTCCATCACATCTCAGGCAGAATATATGAAAGGAGAGAAAGAGATTTGGAATCAAGTAGTTAAATTCAGTTGGAACCTCCTTTTGGTTTAGTTTGATAGTATTTTGGGTAATCTACTTGAACTTTTTTCCATAAAATACACACACACACACACACACACACACACACACACACACACAGATAGATAGATAGATAGATAGATAGATAGATAGATAGATAGGTAGATCATATAGATATATGTATTATGGATGTGGGTTGGATGTTGTGAGATGTAGCTTATACATAAACCATATACAACCATTCTAATAGTGAAAATAGTTATAATATTAGCTAATCTTTACCAAATACATTTGCCCTGTGCTTCATGCTTTCCTATGAGATTCATAGGGATCCAGAAAAATCCAACCAATGGGGTGGCCATGCTAGAGATTAATTAGACTTAAGCCCAAACATTGTTACTCAAGTTCAAGGGAACATTATATAATGATATAAAGATTAATCCATCAAGAATTATAATGTTCATGTGCATCTACACACACATGAAATTGTATGTGTCTATTAGCTGAGCTTCAGACATGCAAAGGCTATCAGAACAGAGAAGGAAGACAGAAAATTCAAAGCAAAATATGTAGAAATCAAAACTCCATCAATAGAACACAAGTTGCAAAAAGTGGGTGAAAATCCAAATTGCTAAAATGAGAAATGAAAGAAGGGAGCATTGCTATCAACTTTAAAGAAATAAAAGAGAACAAAATATACTATAAAGGACTGTATTCTAGCAAACCAGGAATTATTTACATAAGATACATAAATAAGAACAATGCATATTTATAGAGTACATAACTCAGCAGTCAGAAGATAAATATTCTTCTCAAATTTATATGGGTCTCTAGCATATACTGTATTCTTGGCTACAAAACAAGCTTTGATAAGTATATGAAGGATTAAGATTGTATAATGCAGGTTTTTGCTAATAATATTGTGAACTTGTAAATTAATAACAGAATATAATTTGGGAACTTTACAAGGAAAATATGAAAACTAAATATATGAAGCTGAGCAAATTTACTACTGAATAACCAGTGATCCAAAACAGAAATCATAAGTAAAATTAGAATATACTTTGAAATTAATTAAAATGAAGATGCAACATACCAAAAGTTATGAGTTTATATGAATCAATGTTTAGAAAGGAATTTATATGTGTTGGCATATATATATATATATATATATATATATATATATATATATATATATAAAAGAAAACAAAGAGCTCAAATAAAAAAAACCTTTCAGCTGAGGATATTGAATATATAAAAGTGAACTACACTACAAATAGGTAGAAGGAAGGAACTAATAAGGATTGAAATTAGTATAAAAAAGAATAAAATTGCTAGAAAAATAAATATTGAAGAAATACTTTTTCCAACACATATCAAATGTGACAGATTTTACTAGTAAGACCCTAATTATAAAAGTGAGAAATGAAATAAATCAAAAGTATAAGGTTATATATTATGACTTCAACAATGTAGAAAGCTTAGAGGAAATATAAAAATTCTTATAAAGACACAAACTACTAGACCAGATACAAGAAGAGAACAGAAAAATCAGAATATATATATTTTTTTATTTTAGAGAGAGAGAGAACCAGTGCATCATGTTCTCAGCACAACAACTGAATTCCAGACACTTGTGCCTCCTAATGGGCATGTGTGACCTCGTGCTTCCATCACCTTTGTGCGTTTGGCTTAGGTGGGATCTGAGCTTACAAGGGATCTGGAGAGTCAGGGAAGCCTTAACTGTTAAGCCATCTCTCCAGCCCCTGAATATAATTTTAACAAATAAAGAGACTGAAATAATAATAAAAATTCCTATGAAAAGCTGCCCAGAAACAGTTGATTTTTATAGGTGAGTTTCATAAGGTATTAAATGTAGACTTGATATCAATTATTCACAAACTATGTCCCTAAAGATTCAGGTGTTATATTAAGCTTTTAACTTGGATCTGCAGCTGTGATTGGAGGAAGTGTCCCTGGGAGATGAATCCTGGAGTCTTGCTCTAAGGTGTCACTAGTAGTGGGTCTAAATTTCAGCCCTAAGATGTAAGAGAGAAGACTGAGCTCTGGCCAGGGTTCCTGTTGTTTGCTATGGGTTTTTTTTAAAAAATAGTTTAAGGGCATAGTAAATGGCTTAGCACATAAAGGCACTTGCCTACAAAATCTGCCAGCCTGGGTTCTATTCTCCAGTTCCCATGTAAAGCAAGATGTATAAGAAATTTATATTATATTATATTATATCATATTATATCAATTATTTATTTAAGAGAAGGCAGAGAGAGGGGGAGGGAGGGAGAGACAATGCGTGCTCCAGGGTCTCTATCCATTTTTGCTGTGGTTTTATGCTTGTTGCTTTTGGTGTTTTCTGGTTGTTGATGTTTTCTCTCTGCTTGGATGTATGGAGCGGCTTTCACTACTGATAAAATGTCCCCCTGGGTCTGTAAGCCTGGAACAACACCCCCTCTCCAGCAAATTGTATCTGGTTTGGATGTTTATCCCAGCACTATAGAGCTGACTATGACAGAAACAGCTGGTACAGAGCAGTGGGGTGGTGTAGGTGAGACTAATCTGATGCTGAGGACTTCAGTCTTTTGGAACTTGTGGACTGGAGGATGAATATTGTAAGGACTTGTGCTTTGCACTATAGGAACTGTAGAGAGTAGCTAACCAAATTTTCTGAGATGTTTTGGTGAAAGATTGAAAATGCTAAGTGCAGAGAGAATGGTATTGACTTTGGAACTTTCAAAGGGGAAGAAAAGATAGTAGATAAATTTATTGGAATTAGGATGCTGGCAACAAGGCTGTCTGTGCTCCTTTGCCCATGGCCAGGGAGTTCAAGCAAGGTTGATCTAGAAAGTAATGGACTTATGTTCTTTTCAGATGATATAGACCTGTGAGATATTAGATTTAAAGTTAGAAAATTTCAGACTTCCAGTCAAGATGGCGACCACCTAGCTGTGCTGCAAATCCCAAGGAGCGAAAGGCAAGACATTAAGGGTTTTCTGGGTCTTCTTATCAGTGGGAGGGCACAGAGTGGGGGGAAACAGGGAATCATGGATCCCCTCACGGGTGGGTAGACCACCCCTAAAACCAAATAGCCATCATGGCCTGCCACCATGGCCCCGTGCCCCACCAACGTGGCCCTGCGCCCTGCCGCCGCAGCCACACCTGCCTCCATGCTCCCATCGGTGCCGATCCCTGTGTGCAGAAGCTTAAACTGCTTTGCACACTTGCTCACATTACTGTTCAGCAAGCCCAGTCCCACAGCAACTGCAACATAAGCCCTGACTGTGTCTCTCACTTGCACCAGCTCAGGTGCCATCCCCTACCTGTATGCCATGCCCGCCATCCTACATTCTCCTGTGGCAGGGGAGCAGAGACTGTTTCTGGGTCCCAGTGTTCCCAGCCAGAGTTTGGGCTGCTTCAGGGCTTGGTACCTCAGTTCCCCTCCAAGCTCAAATACAGGCAGCTTGGGCGCATTACCACTTGAGAATTAAGGCAACTTTGGTGCTCCTGTCAGGCAGTAGATAGGAGGCTTTGGCAAGTGGGAGCCAAAGCCCAGGCTGCTTGGCAACTTCCCCAGGCTGCCTCAGATACCCATTGTGCTAGAGCCCAGGCTGATCCACCCACCTACCTGCCCATACACTGTCATGGCCAGACCACAGCACAAAAGAAATAACATGAAAAATCAAATGCAAGAAAACCCAGTTAGACCACCCAGTCCTAGAATGAATGCATTGAACCAAAAAGTAGAGTTATTAGGATGAGAACATCAAATTGAAGCTATGCAAACCTGACCAACCTACTGGTAGAACTTGCAGGAAAGCAACAAAGGACTGATAATCCTGTGGATGCTACCATCACTAAGCTAGAATAATTTGATAAGAGATTGGAAGGATTTCAAAGAGAGTTAATAGCTTTGAGGGAGAGTGAAAAAAAAAAGGGACCTTAAAAATCAGCTGGTCGTACTAAATGAAGACATAAAGAAATGCAAGGATGAGTTCCAAGAATCATCAAGAAAATCAGAAAATTATGTGAAAAGGGTGCTTGACAGAGGGATGGAAATGATACAAAGAAAAGTAGTAGAAAATGCAAACTTAATCGAACAAGTCCAAAACTCTCTAGCGGCTCTCAAGAATAGAATCAGCAAAGTGGAGGATAGAAACTCTGATCTGTAAGACAAGATGGAAGAAACAGTTCAAGAGTTCAAAAACTTCAGTAAGTTCAAAAGTTCCTGTGAACAGAACATGAGGGAATTGTGGGATACATTTAAACGTCCTAATATCAGAATCATTGGAATACCAGAAGGAGAAGAATTTCAAACCAAAAGCATGAAGAACTTATTTAACAAAATAATTGAAGAAAACTTCCCCAGTCTCTTAAAAGAAAGGCCCACCAAGATACAAGAAGCCAACAGAACTCCAAACAGACTGGACCAAAGGAGAAACTCTCCAAGACATATTATCATTAAGACTCTAAACATTGACACCAAAGAGAAAATCCTAAAAGCAGTTAGGGAAAAACAGAGCACCACTTTCAAATCTAACCCCATCAGAATTACTTCAGACTTCTCAGTGGAAACCCTGAAAGCTAGGAGGGCCTGGGGCAAAACTCTCTAAAGTCTAAGAACCTATGGCTTCCAACCCAAACTACTCTACCCGGCCAAAGTATCCCTCATAATAGATGGTGAAAGAAAAACTTTCCATGACAAAACTCAGCTTTACAATTATATGAACACAAAACCAAACCTATAGAGAGTATTTCAGGAAATTCTCCACAAAGAAGAAACAAATAACCAAATTCAAATGCCTACAAGAAGCAGATCACACCAACCAAACCCAGAGTAGGCACAAAAACTTCACAGCCCATGAAAACACAAATACACATCTACTACCACAACATGGCAGGGATAAAATAAAATCTCACAGTCATTACCCTAAATACTAATGGCTTTAATTCACCTATCAAGAGATATAAGGTAACAGGATGGATGAAAAAATTAGACCCCTTAATCTGTTGCCTTCAAGAAACCCACCTCACCACTAAAGACAGACACCTCCTCAGGATAAAGGGGTGGAAGACAATATCCCAAGCAAATGGGAATAAGAAACAAGCAGGTATAGCTATATTAATATCAGATAAAATAGACTTCAAACCAAAAGTAATAAAAAAAGACAAAGAAGGCTACTTCCTACTCATCAAGGGAATGATCCATCAAGAGGATATTACAATCATAAATTTGTATGCACCAAACACAGGGGCACCACAGTTCATAAAATAAAACCCACTTGACAATAAAACAGAAATAACCACCAATACCATCATAGCTGGGGACTTCAATACACCATTATCAGTAATAGACAGATCATCTAAACAGAAACTCAACAGGGAAGTAAGAGAGCTCAACAAAACCATAGAGCACTTAGACTTAACGGACATGTATAGAACTTTCCATTCCAAATCCACAGACTACACATTCTTCTTAGCAGCCCATGGAACATTCTCTAAAGAGATCATATACTGGGTCTCAAAGACTGACTCTACATATTTAGGAAAATTGAGATAATTCCCTGCATACTATAAGATTACAATGCTATATTGCTAGAAATCAACAACAAAAGACCCTCCAAGAATCCCAATGGCACCTGGAAACTTGTCAGCACACTTTTAAACAACAAATGGATAGTGGATGAAATAAAAATTGAAATTGCAAAATTTCTGGAATTGAATGACAATGAGAACACATCATACCAGAACTTATGGGACATAATGAAGGCGGTCCTCAGGGGAAAATTCATAGCACTCAATGCCTTCATTGAAAAGACTGAAAGATCCCAAATCAATAACCTAACCATCCACCAAAAGGCACTGGAACAACAAGAAAAATCCAACCCAAAGAGCTCCAGAAGGAAAGAAATAATTAAAATCAGAGCAGAAATTAATGAATTGGAAACCAAGGAAACAATTCAGACAATTGACAAAACAAAGAGCTGGTTCTTTGAAAAAATAAACAAGATTGACAAAGCCCTGGACAATTTGATCAAGCAAAACAAGGCGAAGCTTCAAATTAACAAAATTCAAAATGAAAAAAGAGAGAACACAACAGACATAAGTGAAATTGGGAGAATCATCAGGACTTATTTCAAAAACTTCTACTCCACAAAACTGTATAATGTGGAGGAGTTGGATAAATTCCTGGACACATACCATCTATCAAAGCTAAACTCAGAGCAGATTAATCACCTCAATGAACCCATCACACTCATGGGGATTGAAAAAAAAAAAAAAAAAAAAAAAAACCTCTCCAAAAACAAGAGTCCAGGACCAGATAGCTTCTCAGCTGAGTTCTATCAAACCTTCATGGAAGAACTTAAACCAATCTTTCTCAAACTGTGCCACACAATTGAAGAACAGGGAAAGCTACCCAACTCCTTTTATGAAGCTAGTATCACCCTAATTCCAAAACCAGGCAGAGATGCCACAAGAAAAGAAAACTACCAGCCTATTTCCCTAATGAACTTAGATACAAAGATCCTGAACAAAATCCTCGCAAACTGAATCCAACAACACATCAAAAGCATTATCCACCTTGACCAAGTGCGATTTATCCCAGGAACACAAAGGTGGTTGACCAAGTGCGATTTATCCCAGGAACACAAAGGTGGTTCAACAGATGGAAATCTGTCAATGTAATATACCACATAAACAAGATTAAATATAAAAACCACATGATCATTTCGATAGATGCAGAAAAGGCCTTTGACAAGATACAACATCACTTCATGATTAAAACATTGGAGAGAATTAGCATGGTTGGTTCATATCTTAACATAATAAAGGCAATATACAAAGCTCCAAAGGCACAAATAATACTTAATGGAGAGAGACTGGAGGAATTCCCATTAAGATCAGGAACAAGACAAGGTTGTCCTCTCTCACCTCTGCTTTTCAATACAGTACTGGAAGTCCTAGCACAAACAATAAGACAGGAGAAGGAAATAAAAGGGATACAATTTGTAAAGGAAGAAGTTAAGTTAGCTCTATTTGCAGATGACATGATTGTATATGTAAGAGACCCAAGAGACTCCATCCCAAAACTCCTGAAGGTGATTAACTCCTATAGCAAAGTAACAGGATACAAAATCAATGCACAAAAATCCGTAGCCTTTCTATATGCAAATGGAAAAGATACACAGAAAGAAATAAGGGACATTGTCTCATTTTCAATAGCAACAACAACAACAAAAATACCCTGGAATAATCTTAAACAAGGAAGTGAAAGATCTATACAACGAAAACATAAAAACACTCAAAAAAAAAAAAATAGAGGAGGATTTGAGAAAATGGAAAGACCTCCCATGCTCCTGGATAGGCAGAATTAACATTCTGAAGATGACAGTCCTACCAGAGGCAATATATAGATTTAATGCAATTCCAATTAAAATCCCTACAGTGTACTTCATAGAGATAGAAAAAATGATCTCAAATTTCATATGGAAAGGCAGAAGGCCTCGCATATCCAAACATATCCTCAGCAAAAGAAATAACCACTGGTGGCATCACCATACCTGATCTAAAGCTATATTACAATGCCATAGTAATAAAAACAGCATGGTACTGGCATAAAAACAGGAGTATAGACCAATGGAAAAGACCTGAGGACCTGGTCTTTTGGTCAAGAAACTATAGCTACTTGATATTCGACAAAGGCACAAACAATATAGGCTGGAAAAAAAGACAGCATCTTCAACAAATGGTGCTGGACAAACTGGATAACCACATGCAGGAAACTGCAACATGATCCACACAGTTCACCAGGCACTACACTCAAATCCAAATGGATCAAAGACCTTAATATAAGACCAGAAACTCGAATACTACTGGAAGAAAATTTAGAAAGTACTTTCCATGATATAGGAATTGAAAAAGACTTCCAGAACAAAACCCCAGTAGCTCATGATCTTAAACAGTTCTTCAACCAATGGAATCACATGAAGCTGAAGAGTATCTTTACAGACAAGCATACAATAAACAAAGTCAATAGATTACCCACAGAATGGGAGAAAATATTTGGGGGCTATTCAACTGATAGAGGCCTAATCTCTAGAATCTACAAAGAACTCAAAAATCTGAACAGTAAGAAGTCAAACACCCCACTCACAAAGTGGGGCAAAGAGCTGAACAGGCAGTTCACAGAGGAAGAAACACAAATGGAAAACACACACTTAAGAAAATGTTCATCACCCCTAATCATCAGAGAAATGCAAATTAAAACAAGTATGAGATTCCACCTTACCCCAATAAGCATAGCAAACATCAAAAAAATTCAAACGAAAATAAATGCTGGAGAGGATGTGGAGAAGTAGGGACACTCACCCACTGGTGTTGGGAAATGTAGGATGGTACAACCCCTTTGGAAAGCAATATGGAGACTCCTGAAAAACCTGACTATAGAGACACCAACAGACCCAGTTATTCCCTTACTGGGCATCTACCCTAAAACCTTCAAATCACAGACCAGAGAGATTTGGTCAACCATGTTTGTAGCTGCTCCATTTGTAATAGCTAAGAGCTGGAATCAACCCAGATGTCCATCACTAGATGAAGGGATAACTAAGATGTGGTATATCTACACAATGGAATTCTACACAGCAGGAAGAAAAAAATGACACAATGAAATTTGAGGTAAAATGGTTGAACCTGGAACAGATCATTCTCAGTGAACTTACCCAATCACAGAAAAAAATCGCCACAGTGTCTCACTCATCTATAGCATCTAACTCATCTAACCTGAATCTACCCAAGATACCTTACATACCCTGCAAGCATCTCGTGGACTAGACACTAGGATGGATGGGGAGAGAGGGAAGGGCATAGAAGGGGTGGGAAACCCTAATCTAGACCCAAATGGCAATGGTACCAAAAAATATGCTTCTAAAGGCAGACCAAATGGTTGAACCTTCACCAGGACCTTACAGGAAACACCTGAACCACAAGACACTGGAGAGGGTAGGATCAAGTCTAACCTAAACCTTCTACATCTTCCCTTCCTCCCTCTCCCTTTCCCCCTCCCGCCTCTCTCTCTCTCCTCTCTAACTCTTGTATATTAGTTATATTTTTCTGCATTTTCTTAGTGGGCACTGATCTGTAATTTCCAGTACCAGCATGGGGCTATCATCCACAATGAGCTTTTTATCAAAGAAATCTACAAGGTTTCCTAAAAGAATGACAGATTTCTGTCAGTGTACTTGATGACCCACCAATGGTTAGTGGTAAGATCCTATTGCTGAAGACATCATATGCAGGTGACACGTAAAATGAAACGGCATGGCTGAAAGCCAGGAGAGAGTCAGTCCCAGACAGTCAGCATATTGAGTGCCAGAAGGTGCTACATGGGCAACTGGGGGAAATGACCAATATCTGTCCAAGCAACTCATGGTCTAACCTACTTAGCAACAAATAACTGGTTGTGATCCCGACACAAGTGAAATAGTGGCACACAGCCATGGTGCGGAACCAACTGCTCTTGATTTGGCTAACTGATCCCCTCAGTGGTACAGGACCCATAGCTGGAGCTGGGAAACAAGTCAGAACCATATCCAAACATAATCCCTCTCTCCAATATCAAGCTTCCATTAATCATGGGCTACAAGAGGGCCTACACCTATTAAACTCTCCCTATAAAAAAAAAGCAAGGGTTATCTCATTTGTCCTGGTGCTAACTTACTCTCTGTTGGAGAATCTGCTTCTCTTTTTGATATAGATGTAGATCCTAAGGAGAGAGCCACCCCATCATACCTCAAAAGGGCCCCTGCTGAAACTAAGGAAAATTGGCAAAACAAGCAAGGGTGCTGTTTTCCTGATGAACCAGATACCAGAACAAGGGTGAAGGAGACCAACACAGAGAAAAATCAACTCCTACCAAATCAGAGAGTCAGATTCAGAGGCCCCCAACACCTCATCACTGAAGCAGACCAAAAATGAACCCAACATGGCTCAGGGAAATTTTGCGGAAGAGGGGGCAGAAAGAATGTCAGAGCCACATGTTGGGTCATGATATACAGAGGCATTTGTCATAGCAATAACTATGGGCTAACTCCATAATGCACGACCCATATACCTCAACAAGGAGGGGTCAATGGGGAGGGGGTAGGTCACAGATGAGCCTAATAATGGTACCAAACTGCCTGTATTTGCTGAATAGAAAACAATAAAAAAAAGTGTAAAAAAAAAAGAAAGTTAGAAAATTTCAAGCAAGTTAAGGTTACTCACTCTGAGACTGGTTGTTAAAGCTGCTATTAAGTTTGGCCACCTATTTACATTGAAATCATGGAAAGATGCCTGAGGTAGAAAGGAGGAAGGAATGCTGGAAATGTAAACTTTTTTGTAAGGAAGAAACCTTCAAGGTAACATTTTATATTGTCCTTGACTTGACAATATGGCTGCATTGAAACACACCTGGCAATGTGTTTGGAAGCATCAAAATGCATAGAGGTAGGTCATGAATTGAATGTGGTTCTAAGACCCCCTGCTGAGATGTGACAAGTGAAACAGGGTGATTTTCTTCTGTGGCAAGTGAGGCCATTGTTTGAAGTTAAATAGGAACATTTGTTGAGATGAGGCATGGGAAACAGGATATTCCTCTTTTAAAGGCCAACATTATCAATGAATGGAGCCAAAGATGGACCATAGTTTGGAGACCTGAGATGGATATACTGGGATTGGGCAAGGGCTACCGTGCCTTGCGTGGCTCAGGATGGAAATTTTTCCTGGCTACTCAGCTAAGCTAGAGGGATAGAAATTGGAAATCCAGATACTGTTGTCAGTGGTTATGGATGTTTAACTTGAACTGTAGATATTTGAAGTTTGCCTAACAGTTATTGATACCACAATGGTCCAGTGTCTCTTTGTTATGCCTTATAGCAATGGAGATTTTTACTCTATACCATTATCTATTGGAAATATGTAACTTGTTTGATTTACAGGACTCACAATTAAAAGACAGTCTTATATCTCAAATGAGACTTGGGAATTTGGAACAATCATATCTGTGTGTGTGTGTGTGTGTGTGTGTGTGTGTGTGTGTGTGTGTATGTGTGTGTGTGTGTGTGTGTGTTTATTTTCAAGTAGAAAGATATACACACAGAGGGAGCTGGATCTGTGTAGACACAGAGAGAGAATGGGCATGTCAGGACCTCTAATCACTACAAATAAACTCAAGATGCATGTGTCACTTTGTGCATCTGGCTTTATGTGCATACAGTGAAATCATACCCAGGTCAACAGGCTTCATAGGCAAGTGCCTTAACTGATGAGTAACCTCTCCAGCCCCTAGAGCAATATTAACAAATCTTAACATTGCTAAAGGCTATGGGGACTTTTTTAAGTTGGACTGAATTCAATTTACAATGTGAAATGATCATGAGTCTATTGGATGCCAGGGGCAAAATGTGGCAATTTGTATGTATGTATGTCCTCCCTAGACTCAGGTGTTTTACTAAACTTGTATTTGTATTTCCAGCCTCCTGGCTGGAGGAAGTGTCACTGGAGGCAGAACCTGGAGTCCAGTACTAAGGTGTCTCTGGAGATGGATCTGAATTCCAGCCCAAGGGTCTGAGCTCTGGCTGGGGCCCCTGATGTTTGCTGCTGGTTTTGTCCTTATTTCTTTTGGTGTTTTCTGGCTGGTGATGGTTTCTCTCAGCTTGGATACCTGGAAGCTGCTTCTTCTACCTCTGAAGGAACTTCCCTCCTAGATCCCCAGCTTGAAATAAATCCCTTCCTCCCCTAAACTGAGCATAGTCTGGAGGCTCATCTCAGCAACATGGATTTGACTATAATACTTTCCAACTCATTTTATAGGGCTAGTGTTATTGTTAAACTCAAAACACACAAAGGTATTGCTAAAAATATCTTTTGATAATATGCAACAACTTTTAAAAGTTATATTAAACCAAATTCAATAATGCATAAAAAGGATTATGCACAATGACCAAATGGGACTTATTCCAGAAATTCCAGGTTGTTTTAACATTCAAAGATCAATAATATGTTGTACTACATTAATAAAATAAAAGGCCTGATGGTGCCACATTACCAACAAAATTCAAAACTGCTCATGATTCCAAACACTTCACAAAAGAATAGAAAAGTAAAAAGTAATTTCCACAACCCAATAAAGGACATCTACGAAAACTCCACAGGTAGTATTATACTTAATATCATACTTAATGATGGAACTCTGAGCATGTCATCTAAGAGCAGGAGTAGGAGTTAGATAAAGATGTCTACTTTCATTAGTTCTATACAACATTGGACTTATGCAACTCTTTTAATTTAAAATATATCAAAATTAATAAAACACTGGGGTTTTCTTTAGTATTTGAAAATTATAAAATGTATTTAAAATAAATTTAAAAAGGGCTGGAGGGATGGATTAGTGGTTATGGTGTTTGCCTGCAAAGCCAAAGGATCTAGGTTTGATTCCCCAGGACCCACGTTAGCCAGATGCACAATGGGTGCACATGTCTGGAGTTCCTTTGCAGTGGCTGGAGGGGCTAGTACATCCATTCTCTCTCCCTGCCTCTCTTTCTCTTTCTTTCTCCCTCCCTCTTTCTCTGTCCAATAAATACATAAATAAAAATAAACAAAATAAATTTAAACAAACATAAATGAATAGAAACACAGTCTGTGTTAAAATATTGAGAGAATATTTCAATCACAATTGTGTAGAATTTTGAAAAGGGTATAGTATAGGAGAAAATAGCACTTTTAATAAATTATTCATGTAATATAGAATAACTACATGCAAAAGAAGTTGGATATTCTACTGAACACTATTCACAAAATTTAATGCAAACAGGTTATGTATCTAAATATAAGGACTAAAGCTATAAACCTCATTGAAGAAAGCAGGTATAAATCTCCATAACATTGTATTGTATCCTTAGATATGATGGATACCAAGAAAACAGCAATAACAAATATGAAAACTGGACAGTATCAGAATTGAAAGGAACATATATCTGGAATATATAAAGGACTATCCTAACTCAACAATAAATGACAAGCAAATTAAGATGGCCAGTTTTAATGATCTCTAAATTAATATTTGTCCATAGAAGGTACACAAAGGGCCAATAAACACATGAAAGATGACTAACATTGTTAGCTATAAGGGAAATATAAATTTAAAACACCATGTAAAAAACACCACTTCAAGCTTAATGGGATGATTGTAACATAAAAGGCAGTTATTAAAAAATGCTAAAGAATATGGGGCAAATGAAGCCTTGCACTCTGCTTGTGAGAATTTAAGATGTTAGAGTCGCTTTAGAAAATGTAATTTTAATCCCTCAAGTGATTAGATGATAGTGATGGAGGTTCCATGCCACACAGAAATTCAATTCCTGGGAATTTACTCTAGGTAAATGAAAACACCTGTTCACACAAAGCTTATGCATAAACCATCACAGCAGCCTTAATCACAATAGCATAATAATATAAGCAATCTAAAAGTCCACCAATCCATGGATGGGTAAAAGACGTAAGATAGATCTGTATGGTGGGATATTATGCCAAAGTATAAAACAGTGAAGTGTTATTATACGACACAACATGGATGAGCCTGGAAAACACTATGCAAATAAAATAAACTAATCCCCAAAGCCCATGTATTAGATTACATTTATGTCCAGAATCAACAAATCTTTAGACAGAAAGTAGATTAATGGTTATCTACTGTTAGGGTGGGGACTTGGGGGAATGATGTTGAACACTGTTTGGAGTGAGAGTGGGTAATGAGCCATCTCCCAGACCCAAACCCATTTTTGTTGAATGATTCCAAGGTGACAACAGCTGCAACTGCTGCTGCTTCGGTAAATTCTCCTGAGATCATTCAGAACCTGGCTCTACTACTTACCAGTGCTGTATGTCCATGGGGTTGGGAGATGGCTCAGTGGATAAAGTGCTTGCTGTATAAGTGTGACCTCCACATGTGACACACACACACACACACACACACACACACACACGAATCCCTTAGTGCCAATATTGCTTTACTGACTCTGCATCTCAGAGATAAAATCTGCATACTTTTACACAAGTGTTCACGTGTGTGTGTGTGTGTGTGTGTGTGTGTGTGTGTGCTTGTCTATGGGAGTGTGCCTGTGTGTGTGTGTGCTTGTGTGTGGAGGCCAGAGAACAGCCTAGGATATCATTCCTTCAGGGCTGATAATATTTATTGAAATGGGCTCCCTCACTGGACTGTAATACCCCTAATTAGACTAGACTAGCCAGTGAGCCCCAGGGCTTTATCTGCCTCCACCATGTCACTGTTGGGATTACAGGTGTGCACCACGATGCCTGATATCTATTGTGAAAATGGATTCTGAGCCTTCATGCTTGTAAAGCAAGCACTTTACTGACTGAGCTGTTTCCCAGCCCAAGTCTTCACCTATCTGCTGGGTGGATGATTCCTGTCTCAGCCAGGATAGAGTGCCCTGGCTGCAGCCATCATTTAAAAGGTGTATGTTTATTGAATTAAAGGGCAGATGAGCACATAGTTGAAATTCTGCTGAGATTCCCTTTTAATCATGAACCACGCCTGCCAGCAAAGCTTGAGATTTAATTGGAAGATTGGACTGATGTGTGCTGGTGGAGAATGTTTGCTTATGAGTATGGAGACCATTTCAAGGTCATGTGTGTGTGTTTGTGTGTGGTAATGGAGATTGAACATAGGGATTTGCACATGGAGGGCAATTGCTTTAGTACTGAGTTATATTCCCAGCCTTCCTTTAACTTTTTCTCTTCTTTTAAAAGAAATTTTGGAACAGGGTATTATTCAGTTCCCCATACCAGCCTTGAACTCACTTGGTAGCCCAGGTGGGCTGCGAACTTGAATCTTTCTGTCTCAGACTCCCAAGTAGCTGAGATTGCAGGTCTCTCCAGCAGCCTTGGCTTAGGTCCAACACTTTGATCAATGGTTGTTTGACTTTGGAAAGCCACATCTGGACAGAAGGCCAAAGTTAGTTGATGTTTAGGGGTGAAAGGCAGTGATGAAAGTGTTCCAGTGGCAGTTGAATTATTTACTGGCGTCAACAGTAGCTGAAGACATGTATTAATCAAGGATTGGTCACACTTTGGTGTGACAGATACAAAATACTCCTTCACATGCCCTATGCCTTGTGATACTTATAAAAAGAAAATCAAATCTAAACTAGGACTTGTCATGCTTATAATCTGTGATGCTATTAAATTATTGCTACAAAAATGCAGCTCCAAAGCCACTCATGGTTGCTGAGATGCAGTAAGTGGTCCAACACAGAGGAGGTTTAGTGGAGTGGGAATCAGAAATAACGGCTCTGGGTACAGAATATGTTCACATTTTGACATGACCATTTAAAAAGTGGCCTGATTATTGGCAAGTTATTATATCCAGAGCTTCAATCACTGTGTCAGTTGAGGGTTAATGAGGATACCATTGTCAATTTTTTTTGAAGATGAAATGAAACAATGCACCATAAATCCTTATGCTTGGTAGAACTAGTACTTGGAAAAATAAAGTTCCCTGTTCTTCTGGTTATGATGATAAACCATCATCCATATCACTGGCAATGATGATGGTCAGTGTCCATTCTGAAGGACACTGGGAGGCAGAGGGCTGTCTGTGGCTCCTCTAGACACACGTCCCTTAGAATATTGGATAGGTGAGGCAAATGTGACTCAGAGTGATTAGATCAATTCTCCAGTGATGTCACTGCAAAATGGTTGTTTGAACATGCTCATTTTATCTTCCTCTACCCCCTGCCATTCCCATCATAGGAAAGGAAGGGTCAGAGCCAAGCCTGGTACTTGTGAAGGACTTATTTGCCAGGTGGTTGTGCATCCCAATTAGCCATCTCTTACCTGGACACCTCTGATTTCTGGGTGGAATACACCTCTTGTCCTGAGAGAGATTCAAGAGGAATCTTGGCCAATGTGCTGGGTAATGGAACTCTGAATTGTTTGCTGCTTGCAGTGTGGGTGGATACGTCTTCATCAGTCAATGTCATCTCTTCTAACGGGAAGAAGAGGAGCTGGAAACACTGTCAGTCAGCTCTATGTTGCAGGCCAGCTCCTGTGTGTGGAGCATGATGGTCCTGGGTTCTTTCTGGATTTTTGTCTACCTCTTGCAGGCCAGCGGGTTTTTGTTGTTCTTATCATTGCCAAGCTCCTGTTGAACTGCAAGGTTTTTTTTTTTTTTTTTTTTTTTTTTTTTTTTTTTTTTTTGAGAGCGACAGACACAGAGAGAAAGACAGATAGAGGGAGAGAGAGAACGGGTGCGCCAGGGCTTCCAGCCTCTGCAAATGAACTCCAGATGCGTGCGCCCCCTTGTGCATCTGGCTAACGTGGGACCTGGGGAACCAAGCCTTGAACCAGGGTCCTTAGGCTTCACAGGCAAGCGCTTAACCGCTAAGCCATCTCTCCAGCCCTGAACTGCAAGTTTTGTGCCTTGGTTCTTAAAAACAAAAAGTGTTTACTCCTGGCTCTTCAATTCAAACTTAGACATCAGGATGTGCCCTGGAAAAATTAGTTGTGCAGATTCAAGCAGTAGCTTGTTTAGGGCCACATGGATAGAGAGAGGCAGGAATCACATGCTACATGGCCTTCTGAAGAAGGGAGAATGTGACTAGACTGACCAATATCTATCACTTCTGTTGTCTAGACTGAGTCTAGCATGTACTCTTCATTGGAGTGGAGTTGGACACACAGAAAGAGAGTGTATAAGTGTGACTTTCTTACACACTCTGGAAGAGAAGCCTTGAGGGTAGAAGCAAGGGTATTCCAAGGTAAGGAGAGAGGAGCTCTTCTGATAGAGAGAACACCTTCTTGAGGAGACTAAAAGCAGCATTCTCCTGCTCTTCCACCATGCTCTCCTCAAGTAGTTTATAATCAGATATCTACCCAACAGGATGATTTTGAGGATGAACCTCAGAGACAAACAGGGCATAGTCCGTGTTTGGAAGACGTCACATCTCAGGGACATCAAGACTTAGCTGAGCTCTGACTACTATTTCCAGTTCCTGTCTTTGCTGTTGCTTTGTGCTGTTGTTTATGTGAAACTCAGCTCTTCAGATATCTCCAGCTTCTTAAAGGAGAGAGAGAGAGAGAGAGAGAGAACATGGTGGGTGTGTCAGTGCCTCTAGCCTCTGCAAACTAACTCCAGATGCACGTGTCACTATGTGCCGCTGGTTTATGTGGGTTCTGGGGAATTGAACCTGGATCCTTAGGCTTCACAGGCAAATGCTTTAACCACTAAGCCATCTCTCCAGCCCCTATACCTCTTTTTTAATTGGAGAAAGTAAAGTTAAGGAAACTCTAGAGACTTTCCAAAGGTCTCCTAGCCAGGACACAAGAGGACCATTGTCCAGTCCTTTGGTCTATCTCCAAAGCCTGTATGACAACTTTTCTTTCCTCACTATCATGACTCTGGAGAAAAGTCAATTTTCAGTGGTTGGGGTTGTTTGCTGAAAGGAGCAATTCCCTTTCAGCTATCTCTAATTTTCTTCCAACTAATTGCAAATTAGTGGTAATTTTCAAATGAAAAGAGGGATCTTGCATGCCATCCATTTGTGCTTACCCAGCAAGACCCTGGACCTGTGACAGCTCTGTCACCATAGCAACCCTGCCTCCAGGCCTTCCTGGGATCCTTGGCAGCTCTGCCTGGGCTCTGGAGGTGGAGCTGCTGGCCGCACAGGTTTTAGCCTCCTTTGCTTGAATGGCCCTGCAAGGGCACAGAATTCCAACATTTAACACAGCTCCAAGCTTTCTGCTTACTGTTGCCTTTAATGCCCTCTGTTTAAGAAGGAGCTCAAAATAAAAATAACAATAACAAAAATATGAAGAAGAAAAATAGAAAAAGAATGTTATATGGAAAGAAAGTTAGTGGAGTGAATGGAGGACTAAAGAAAAGCTGCATTTACCCCCTTGAAACATGAGGAAAATATTCACTTCCTCCATGCTCTGCTCTGGCTGGTGGAACAGGTTTCTTGCTCCAAACCCAGGTAGATGCAGAAGGTCTTGTACTCAGTAGTCCTGTTAGGTCTTGTGCACAAAGGAGGGATGATGGAAAGATGTCCATTCCCCACAGTCCAGTCCAGGATGGTCCCCCAGGGGTAAACCCCAGACCCAGACGGTGAAGATCTTTATAAAGCACTATCATATTTATTTTTGGTGAGGTGCATGCTTTCAATCCATATCAGATGTTTTCTGAGCACCTACTGCGTACTGGGCATTGAGGGAAAAAGAATGAAGGAACTTTGCTCCCTGATGTTTAAGTGGATGTTAACTATGAGAGGGATGAGTGGGTGCTCAGTGCTGCTCATGTGATATGGGGGTGGGTCAGTGTCATCAGCTACACTTGCAAAGATAGGGACACAAGCTGCATCTTGGGATAAATTAGACTATTTCTTAGAAAATCAAGTCAGAAGAGGGTATAGTAAATGTAAAGTGTGGAAGTGGAGTTTAGTAGAGTGTGGTAACTCTGAAAGGTAAAATATCCCAACTGTATTTACCACTTGGGCTACCAAAATATATTAACTTATAGTGACAAGAACTTGAATAGTCCAAATTTGGCTGTACACTATTGGGAGTCAGGCTTCTATAAAATCTTTCAATCACTAAAAAAATAGAAATAAAGGATAAGTTCTGTGGATATAGCCCCATGGTAGAGTGCTTGCATAGAATGCACAAGGCCCTGAGTTCAACTCCTTGCAGCACAAAAATAAACATAAATGATAGACAAGTAAAAAAGAAAATGAATGAGGGAGGACAAAAGCTGCTGATCAATATCACATTATCACAATATGACCAGAAATCCCACCTAGATTGATGGAGTCCTGTCTATGATGTTCTTGGTTTGGTGTTAAGAGGATGATTAGAAGCTCACCTTGTGGTATCTCCAGTGTCAGTTTCAAGGGAACCCTTTCTATGGTGGTGGTACATCAATTAACAGAAGGGTCCATGGAACACTGATAGGGAATCTATGATCTGGGCCCCTTTTGTAGGGGTTAAGGAAAGATTTACACTTGCTTTAGGGCTGGGGATGGCACCAAACGGATGTGACTTGAGAGTGAACAGTAGAGCAGAATGAACTCCCAGAGATCTCCAGAATGCAGACCATACCTTTGCAAGAGACATGCTGAGGACATTCAAGCTTTGACTTTTGCAACGAGAAACCCCCAGGGTCAGGGCCATGATGGACCTCTGCTCTTGTCTAATTTGGCTGCATTACTTCCACTGCTCTGTCACCTACCTTGTCTTTACTTTCTCCTTCTCAGCTCTGAATACGTATTGTTATTATTATTATTATTAATTTAATTTAACTTTATTTATGTGAGAGAAAGAGAGAGAGAATTGGCATGCTAGGACCACTAGCCATTGCAATCAAACTCCAGATGTATGTGCCACCTTGTGTGCATGTGTGACCTTGTGCATCTGGCTTACGTAGGTACTGGGGAGTTGAACCTGGGTCTTTAGGCTTTGCACACAAATGTCTTAACCACTAAGCAATCTTTCCAGCCCTGTTTTTATTTTTTATTGGGAACTTTAGGATATGAACACATTGCAAATTGATCATATTCCCATTGGGTTATAGTCCTGTGTTTCTTCTTCCCCGCTCCCATTCCACTGAAGGCCTTCCCTAAGTGGGGTTATCTACAATCTCTGTGGGGTCATGAATGCTGGAGAGTAGCTGTGCCTGAGTCATATGCGTGTGTACCTGCAGACACCACAACATGCCCACACAAAAATATTAACTGAGGTTAAAATTCACATACAACAAAATACATTTGAACAGTTGTCGAAGACTGTATCATTGAAGTCAAATTCCCAACAAAATATTGGCACATTTCCATAACTTGGAAATCCCTCTCACCCCTTCCCATGGTCCTTGTTTTCCATAGATGGCCAAAGTTGTTTTGATGTTCTTTGAACTTCATGTAAGTGGAATGGCATACTGTTTGTCCCTTTGGTTTGGCTGCTGTTTGGTAGCCTTAGTTTCTTCTTCAACTTGAAACAATAATGAAACCTTTTTTCCTTTTTCCTGACATCTCTTTGGGACTCACTGTACACGAGTCAGAGCCATGCCATTTTCCTAACAGCCCCTTACATCAGCACCCCATCTCACTTGTTGGCATGCAAATGAGTCAGAGGGGATGATGGGCCTGAGAAAAGATGGTCAGAAGGTTCAGAAATCAGCACCTTAGAGGATCTGTGTAACCCAAGCTGAAGGAAGTAGGCTCTGGATCTATGCCTTCTCTCCTTGTCCTCAGTATACAAGAGGTCGCAGTTGCACCTTGCTCTGGGAACTAGAGTGAGATGAGGCTTATAAAATCAATAATAGGGACTTGAGAAATGGCTCAGTGGTTCAAAACAAGCGCTTGTTTTTTTTTTTTTTTTTTTTGATGGCCCAGGTTTGATTCTCCAGTATCCACTTAAAGCCAGATTCACAAAGTGGCTCATATGTCTGGAATTTATTTGCAGTGGTAATGGGCAATGGTACACCCCTTCTTTCTCTTTCTGTCTCTCCTCACACTCTCTCTCAAATAAATAAGCCAATGACTATTTAAAAAAAGTCTATAATAGTGTGCATGGCATTTTGAAAGTGCTCAGCTTTCACTTTGGTATAACAGGTTAAAGAGTAGAGACATGGACATGAGCAGTATGAGACAATGGCAGGGGGTGCCATCTCTTGTTCTCTAAGAAAGGTTATTTTAGCACACATTATAAAGAGCTTAAAAAGCACTGTTTTAAGTTCTTCATATAAATATTTTCTTTAAATTCTCACAATTCTGATGCTATGTGAATAACTAGAGCACACGGAAGCCAGGGGTTTTCAGCCAGGATCAATTTGGAGATCTGTTGCATGAACTTGGCTTTTAGTTTCTGGTTTATAGTGGGTGACAGTTCCTTTGAAACATGGCTAGAATCTGGGTAGGTTACCAAGGCATAACTGATCAGAACATTTGATTCTCTACCTCTTCATAATCAGAGGTCTGAACTTGGTTCTTTTAAGTAACAGGGGAAGGTGGGTGGGGGGGGGGATACCAGGGATGAGATTTGTAGCCAAGCAATCAACTGGAACAAATCTTTCTTCACAAATGGGGTTTACACTTAAGAGAAGAATAGTATACACAGTGAATAGCCACATTAAGGATTAATCAGAGCCGAAGTGTTCCTTCAGCATATTAGAGCACTTGTATGTGTGTTTAAAAAATAGCATCAGGTTTTGCTAAAAGCAGATGACTATTGAAGCCTGTGAAGTGTCAGAGGGAATGCCATTTTCTAGAACATTCCCATTCTCAATTTCAGGTGGTAACTGGATGAATGGCTGGAGGGAGGAACAAGCAGGTATTATTCTGGGGCTTCAAGTCTCTGTTCCATTTGTTGGGCCTCTCAAGGAAGCTGGCAGGGTGTCTCCTCTCCCTTCTTCCCCCTTCCTTCCTCCCCTTTCCTTCCTCCCTCCCTTTCTTCCTTCATTCCTGCCCTCCTTCCTTCCTTCTATTCCTTCCTTCTTATCTTTCTTCTCTCTCCCTTTCCTTTTCTCCTTCCCTCTGTCCTTTCTTCCTTCCTCCCTTCCTGAATTTCTGGAATGTGCATGACAATGAGCACTTATCAAGCAAACAAATGAAAGGGTTTTCTCAAACTCATAACTACTGTACATGCAAGGAAACTCATTCATCTTTACAGATAAGGTGACCATCTCAAGAAGGTTAAGTGACTTTTAAGTGAAGGACATCATAGGTGAGCCCACACATGTCCAGATCCTGTAGGGGACTCAGACATCTCCCACGTCCCATGTGCGAGTCCCTAGGAAAGGTCTGCTATTGAAGGGGCTTGCAATTTATCTGCAGATCCCAGCCTGAGGATTGATTCTGAATTTATGATGCACGCTCAGGTCTTTTGTGACTTGTGCTCCTAGAATTTCATTAGGCCGACCTGTAATTGTTGTGGTAAATGTTTACACATCTATAAATTATTATTAGGCAAGTGAGGCAAGGTCAACCTTTATCTTTTAAGGCTCCCGGAACAGACTCTGGAGATTTCCCAGCAGACAAAGGGGTTGGGATCTGATTAATTATGGACCACGTTGGTGTCATATTGACAACACTATTTCTTGCTGTTAATTTTGCAGTCTCAATTGGGTCATCTTTCCTGAGCATGAAAAATTATCACCCTTTTATTGATTGCTTTGCATGGGATTCAATTTTAAATCACTAATGACTATTGATAGCAGCTCGTTTTACTCAGGAAGCAAGGGCTGGGCTTTATTTTACCATACTTCTTATTAAGCTTATGCCTTTATTGCCCAGTTCAGGGAATCCTGTATCAATGATAAAAAGTAAAATAACACATTTTTGAAAGTTCTAGATAGAAAATAACTAGACTAACTAAACACCCACTGTGTGTTAGACCTTTTATGCTTCATGTCATCTAATGCAACAACTATATAAGAGGTTTGGTCCCCCCTCCACCCTGGACCTGAGAGTGACCCTAGGACCTTGCATGTACTTTTCCCTTGAGCTATATCTCCAGCTCATTTAATTACCTTGTTTGCTTATTTTTTAAACATGTTATTTATTTATTATTAATTAGTTTTGTATTCAGCAAATACAATCAGTTTGGTACCATTATTAGGCTCATCCGTGACCTACCCCTCCCCTTATCCCCTCCTTGTTGAGGTATATGGGCCATGCATTATGGAGTTAACCCACAGTTATGGGTAAGATAAATGTCTCTGCATATCATGACCCAACATGTGGCTCTGACATTCTTTCCACCCCTCTTCCACAAAAGTTCCCTGAGCCATGTTGGGTTCAATTTTTATTTATTTATTTGAAAGCAACAGATAGAGAGAGAAAGGTAGATAGAGAGAGAGAGAATGGGCACACCAGGGCTTCCAGCAGCTGCAAACGCACTCTAGACGCATGAGTCCCCTTGTGTATCTGGCTAACTTGGGTCCTGGGGAATTGAGCCTCTAACCGGGGTTCTTGGGCTTCACAGGCAAGCGCTTAACTGCTAAGCCATCTCTCTAGCCCTTGTTTATTTATTTATTTATTGGTTTTTCGAGGTAGGGCCTCACTCTAGCCCAGGCTGACCTGGAATTCACTAGGTAGTCTCAGGGTGGCCTTGAACTCATGGTGATCCTCCTATCTGTGGCTCCAGAGTGCTGGGATTAAAGGCTTGCAACACTATGCCCAGCTTGTTTATTTATTTTTTTTAACTTTGTTATGGAATCTTACTTAGTTACTCAAGCTGTCCTAGTACATACTTTTTAATTTTTTTTTTATTCTTCTAAGATTGTATTTTTTACAGTGAGAGAGAGAGGGAGGGAGGGAGAGAGAAAAAAAAAAAAAGGGTGTTCCAGGGCTTCTAGCCTCTGCAAATGAACTCCAGATGCATACGCCATTGTGGGTATCTGGCTTACTCGAGGCCTGGAGAATCGAACCTGGGTCCTTAGGCTTCTCAGGGATGCCCCTTAACTGCTAAGCCATCTCTCCAGCTCTAGTACATATTCTTATAGCTCTGGATGTCTTGAACTTAAATTCTGCCTAGGTCTCTGGAGTAACAGATTACAGGTTTATGCTGCTAACACCCTGACACTTAAAGTTATCTTATTGTTTTTAACAAGTTGTTGAAATTAAGATTTGGTGTTTTAGTGGTTTTATTGAGGTTTCATGTCTAAAAAAAAAAATGTGTAATCAGGCCTACGAGGTCATACATCTAGTTATTTCTCTTAAACACTTACAATTAATATCATGAGTCTTATCTAGACTTTTAGGAGAAGCTTAAAAAATGAAAGGAGTAGCTGTATTTCTATCGGATTTTGAGCTCATACCCTCAGCTGACATGCCCATGATGGTAGCACAACTGTCAGAGGTTAATATTGCCTTTTCCTCAACCTCAGCACAGCCTTCCTCCAGTCTTGGGACATAAACTGTGTGAGCCTTGTAATCGCTGCTAAGACCCATGGAGTACCCTACCAGTAACAACCTCTTCAAATGTCCATTTTTATTTCCAATCACCCTTGTATTTTCACTTGTAGTCTAAAATTGTTTATAGTTAAAGAACTCCATTTTCTTTCATCTCTGAAGCCTTATCAGCATGTCTAACTAATGTCCTGCAGGGCCACAAATGGTCCAGGAGAGCTATGAATGGAGCCCAACATAAAAAATAAACTTATTTTAAAAATCATTTTTTGAGGTAGTGTCTTATTCTAGCCCAGGCTGACCTAGAATTCACTATGTAGTCTCAGGCTGGTCTTGAGCTCCCAGTAAACCTCTTACCTTGGTCTCCCCAGTGCTGGGATTAAGGACATGCACTACCACACTGACTAAGAAATCATGTTTTTATAACTCAGTTGTACAGTGCTTGAGTGTGAACTTTGTGGGTGATGACATGTCAAAGCATTATAAGATTAGACATACTTGCACACAAGCAGTTGGCCTATAGTAGGATATGAGCTTCTCTAGAGAAATTGAGTAAATTTGATAGATGGCTAGATAGTTGAGTTAGGGAGAGAAAGACAGAGATATAGAAATAAATCTATTGTGGATGATTCACACATGTGAGTACAGAGGCCAAGAAGTCCCAAAATCTGTTTGCAAGCTGGGTGTTCACAAAGGCTGCTGATGAAATTCCATCCAAATCTGGTCTGAAGATAAGGGGAGCCAATAGTAAAAGTCCCCAACTCATTGTAAAGGCCTCAGAACTGGGATGGCTGATGTCCCATAGCAGGAGAGAAAGGAGTTTTCAGCTTAAGTAAAGAGAGAACAAATTTGTCCTTCCTCCATGCTTTGGTTCTCTGGAGTCTAGAGTGGTCTAGGCAGTTCCCTCTGCATTTGTGTTAGAGGTCTTCTTTACTTCCTCCACTGATGCAAATTCCTTCCTCCAGAAACACTTTCACAGACACACTCAGGAATAATGTATTGCCGGTTTCCTGGGTATGCCTTAGACTACGCACATTGACACATAATGAACCACCGCTCTAGTTTCTAAGGAAATCTGCTGAAGCAACACCCAAAAGGAAGAGTCTTATCTGTCGTAAGATGGCTCGATGGTGGAGCCACATCCAGATGTAATATCCTGCATATGTGTGCCTGTGTGTTATCAAATGTAATTATATTTTAAACTCTTTAGATAATGTCCTCTTTAGGTAATTCTATGACTAGTAGGAAGAAAGAGGTGGGTAAGAGAGTTAAATTGTAAGCCAGTATTTTCTGAATCTTTTAAAGGTGTTAAATAGAACTGTCATATCAAAGTCTGTAACTCAAAACCAAAGGGTCCTGAGTAGTTCAGGGAAGTATGGAGTCTATTCCCCTGGCTCTGTTCCTTAGGCTGGGGAATTGTACTTTCTAGAGGATAATTATTGTCATTTAAGCTTTTATTTTCTCCAGAAGCACCTGTGCAACTTCAGTCTATGGAGATGGCTGCCTCATGGGGAATCTGCCTCATTAGTGAGGGGATTGAAAGTTTGGGCTTATAATTCCGATTTATCTTTTCTTCTTTATAGCTGGCCCATTTTGTCCATCTTACCCCCTTGGAATATAAATGTTCCTTATAACTCACAATGTAAAGAGTCCATTAGCAGTAAATGCTCAAGTTCAACCTGTAGGCACTGATCATTGATTCATGTGCAGCGCAGGATTTTTACATGCATTCACCAACAAAGACACTCTTCTCAATCTATCTTCTGTTGTGTGTCCATTCCTTAGATAACATTGTTGGGATTAGCATTGGATAAATAGCCCAAAACTTGCACTTAAGACTATGAGTCCTATATGTTTGTAATATCCTTTAGGATGGTGAAAGCCACAGATATTGCAAGATCTCATTACACCTTTGCAAGACCATAGAACATTGCTTCTTTACACAACCTCTAGAATAAGCTAGAGTCCTCCCCTTTAAGGATGATATCATCTCAGTGTGTTCTGAGAATGAACCACACGAACTTGTCTGTAAGGTCTGTTCCCAGCCACCTTCCTGCTAGTGTATGCAGGAGCATCTCATTTGAAAGTACTTATGCTTTATAACTCACTTTGAAACAAGTTGCTTGTCACACAATCCCTGCTCACCAACATCTAAAATGTCCAACTTGCTACCCTGCTTCAGTTATAACTGGAACTGTTCATTAATAAGGCTCCAGTAAAAGTGATGTAAATATTTCAAAGGATTTAATTTACTACATGAAATGTACCAAAAATTTAGTTACACATATCTGTTTGTTCAGTTTACAACACACAGCTGAATAAGAAACTTCTTCCTTCCAGACTTTGGGGACTCTTGCAGATTCAGTGCTGATCCATACTTTGATCCCATTATTTAGTTCTGTATTTTCAGCTGATTTCTGACTGTATCCTACAACTACAGTAGTGTTCCTTTATATGAGCCTTCATTTTCTATGTTTTTAGTTACTTTAGGTCATATAGTCCAAAAATCTTGAATAGAAATTCCAGACATAAAAGTTTGTATGTTTGACATGGAAAGACCTACTGGAATCTGGAAGAGAGCCAGTCCCCGGAAAATTAACCACCTAGTTCTAGAAAGCACTACATGGACTACTAGGGGAAAGAGACCAACAATGGTGTGAGAAAGTGGAGGTCTAACTTACTCAGAAGCAACCAGCCTGACAAGAAGCACACACCAGTGCAATGGTGGCACACAGCCTTGGTGGGTAACCAGTGGCTTTCTAAATGGCTAAGAGATCCACTAAGTGGAAAGGAACCCATATCTGAAACTGAAAACCAGGTCTGAGTCATATGGAGACAAAAGATTATGCTCTCCAATGTCAATCTCTCACTAGTCTTTGACTAAAAGAGGGGCTACATCCATCATACTCTCCCTGAATTAATAATGTTTATCCAATTTACCTATGCTGACTTTGCTTTCTGTTGGAGAATCTATTTACCTTTTGTAGAAAGTAGTGAGACTTGAGGAGATAAACCATTCCCTTTGCATCTCGATCAAGGCCCAGGCAACACCACAGAGGAAGTGGGGAGACAAGCAAGATTGTTTCCATGGTGAAACTGACCAGCAGATCCATGGTGAAGGAGACAGATGCTGAGGATAATCAACGCCTACAAAAGCAGAAAAATAGAGGCTCCTAAGAGCTCATCACTGAAGTAGACTTAAAACACACCCACCAAGGATCAAAGAATTTTGCAGATGAGGGAGCAGAAAGATTGTTAGAGTCACAGGTTAGGATGTCATACCAGAGGCACTTCCTCCGCACAATAACGAACTGCTGCTCCTACAGTGCATTCTCACATTCCCATGGTGAGGACCAGGAACTCCACTAAGGGGGGGTCCCCTGTGGAATAGGGGCAGGGAGGAAGGAAAAGAGGATACCAACAAATGATATATCCATACAAAATATGTTCTTAATAATAAAAATAATAAAAAGTTTATATATTCAAAATAACTTTTCTCTAGCATATTATTCTGTTTTAGTTTTAGTTATTACTGTGGATCTTTTGTGTGTCTAATTTATAAATTGGACTTAGCACAGTTATGTAAGCATAGGCAAGAATACATAGTGTGTGTGTGTGTGTGTGTGTGTGTGTGTGTGTGTATGTAATCAGTACTAGCCACAGCTTCAGGCATCCACTGGTGTCTCAGAACATGCTAGCCATGGGAAAGGCAAAGGGGAGATTGCTACAATGGCAAGACTTAGGCTGGAAGAGGTTAAAATACAGTCTAATGTGGGACTGGAGAGATAACTCAGCAGTTAAGGTGCTTGCCAAACCTCATGACCCAAGTTCAATTCCCCAACACTCCTGTAAACCAGATGCTCAGAGTGGTGCATCCATCTGGAGTTTGTTTACTGTAGCTGGAGGCCTTGGCACGCCCATACTCACTCTACCTCTCTCTCTTTGTATCTCTCTACCTGCACACAAATAAATAAATTATATAAAAATGGTTAAAGCGAGCATTATATTTATCCATGGGCTGCAGGTATCAAGTGTGTCTTTCTGCCTATGGGGCAAGCCATTGTTTCTCTCTTGGCACCAGTTTCCTCAGAGTTTTCATAGCAAGCTTTATCACTCATTCTTCTTCTCTGGGTCTTGAATCTCAAAAGTATAGGGACAGAACATACCTAAATCTCCAAATCTTACATGGCCTATCACTTTGAAAGATTCAGCCAAGTCCACCTCAGAACCTCAGGTTATTGAACACTTTGAGAGACATTTAGAAAAAACAAACAAACAACAAAAAACTTCTATAGAGATTTTAGTACTTTGATGTTGATGTAAATTCTTTAACATTTTGTGCCCTCTAGAAATGGGATCTGTCTTTGATTCTTGAACTGAGATGGTATTGTGACTATTTCAATGTGGTTTCCACAGTGAGATCATAAAGGGTATGCAGTACCCTTTTTTTTGTGGGAGTGCTATGTCAGAAACCAGCCTGCTGGAAAAGATCTCTGCTCTGGTGGAAAACAGCAGCTAAGCCCAGCCTTGGAGCTGTCCCTGTCAAGGAATAGCTACTGCAATGAAGAAGGCTTCAGACATGGGCACTCCTGGCCGTTTGAGTCTTTCCAGTTGAGCTCTCAAGCATCACGGAGCATAGACAAGGTATCCCTTCCATTCCGTGTCCAAATTCTTCTCCAAAGTCATAAAGTACATAGTGGTTTTGCTATTTTTTTGGTGTGTGCACATGTGCATGTTTGGGCTCAGGTGTATATGTGGGTGTGTGTACTGTATGTACCATCACATGCAAGTGGAGGTCAGAGGACAACTTTGGATATTGGTCCTCACCAAACTTACTTGAGGCAGGGTTTTGAATATTTACCGGCTACCTGGCTTCTGGGAAATACTTCCTTCTCTACCTCTCTTCTTTTTGTAGGCCTACTGGGACTATAGACACCTGCCAGAGAGGTTTCATGTGGGTTTTGGGGATCCGAACTCAGATACTCATGCTTGTATCACAAGTGCTGTATCCACTGAGCCATCTCCTTAGTTGGCTCCTGTGTTTTGGGGTGGTTTATAACACAATAGTAGATAAATGGACACTCTCAAAGGGATAAATTGGCCTTTCCAATGAAGCTTACAAAAGCTTGTTGGTTAGTGGAGAGCCATGGTCTCTAACCCACCTGTGTGTGTCTATCAGGATGTAAGGACACTGCCTCACCCTCCCTATGAGAGAAACTGTCTGATTTCTAGTCTCACTTTCCTTCTCTCTGCTATATGCCTCCTGTGCTATTGTATTCATGCCCCTGCACGAAATGCTGCCCAAAAAACTGCGGGATTTTTAAAACAAGGCTCCTCCCTGCTGACCCCATCCACCATGAAAGAAGCCCCAGCTTACCATTCAAAAGGTTGCATGAAGGATGGATGGCTAACAATGAAAAGACCCACCTAGTGTGTTTCTGTCAGTACTGAGATGCTGTAGTAAGTCCTCTACCTGTTCCATCCCATTGACTTGCCACAGATGAGCTGAGAACCTGGGAGAGAGGCAGGTGGACACTAGCTTGTTCCCACTGGACAGACAGGGAAGGGGAGGTCTAGAGGAATTGGGTCATTTGACGAAACTTGAATTCCTGTGCAGCTTACACACTCAGTTCCTCTGTTCACCTGTTTCCCTGGAAGGCTTGCAACCTGGAAGTCTGCCTCTGTGGATATGGGGCAGATCTTGAGTCACACATACAGTCTGGATGTCACTTTTCCTATGTTGCTTTCTGTCCTACAAGTATCAAAGGGTTTTTGGGCAAAAGTGAAGTTTCTTGGACTGTGTGCACTTTCTGAATATTCCTTTACTTTGTCCTTTGGTGCTGTTATATTTTGAGATGCAGTGTGTTCATGCTTATGAGAGGGGTTTAAAATGACTTTGATTCCACAATAAATATGCCCCCTTTTTTCTGTCTTTGAAAGAAGCCTAAGGCAGACAGGTTTGTGAATCTTAATCCCTGGGTGACCTTCACCTCCTCATGCAATGGGAATGCCTCATATCTCAGAGGTCAGGCTGTTCAGAGCAATGAGCCCAGGATGTATTGAACTGCAGCTTGTTGGTAATTATTTCTCCTCCTTTTCAGCAAATTCTTATTAGTTGGTTAAAGGCTTGCATTGGCAGAGGTCTCTGTGCTCTGCATATAATCACTTCACCTCTTATGCCCCGAGTATCAACCTGAGTGCAGCTACTAAGCACATCACTACCACTAGTTTGTCCCCCACTCTCCCTACCCCTTCACCTTTGCCAGCCAATCACCAGAGGTTCTTCATATGACCTTTTTAATGCTTCCTGCCTCCATTGCCCATTTTATTCTTGCTGTGTCTCTCTGTGTTTGCTTCTTTATCTGTTTTCATCTGTCATATTCTCTTGACATCCTGTCTAGTCTGGAAGATGGTCACCTCTAATGTCCCGCTTAATCTGTTTTCCTTAGCGGTCAGAAAGACCTTTTGGAAATGCAAATGGCCCACTGCCTGCACTGGAAGTGGCAGGGATTTCTTACAGTGGCTGAAACCATGTGGAGACACAATTATCCTACTGTTCTGTGTTCACGTGCTATCTTATTAGAATACAAGATCCTTGAGGGCAAGGATTCTGTTATGTCTCTTCATGTCCTCAGAAATCTACACAGTCCCTTTTGCAGAAATCTAATTGTGAATGAATAAGGGTCAGTTCAGGGTGAAAGGCTCTGCAAGATGATAGGAGGAAGACAGTAGATGCCACATGTTTTGAGATATGAACCTAAAAATCAGCTGAAAACATATTTATCACAGCCCAAAACTAATTAATAAAAAATGAATAAATAATAAAAGATGCATGTGTAGGAGAGACTGACGGTAAAGTCAATGTGGTGGACAGATAGACAGCTAGAAAATTATGAGCCATTTCCACTGACTGATTTGGGCAACTGGGTCTATGGGAGCCTTCTGACCCCAGGCCACAGTCTTATCACTACTCCTTATAGTGCTGTGATCTCGGGAGCTTATTCAGTCACTATGAGCCTCAGTTTTTCAATCTGTTAAAAGAGAGTCAAGGGTGCTCTCAAGGATGTTCTATGGTAGATTGCTTGCCTACCATTGCACAAGACTAGATCCAATCCCCCAGAACTGGAAAAATTGATAGATAGTAGACAGAAAGATAGGTGGATGGTGATAGATCAGAGTTAAACTAAATTGAAGAGTCAGGACATTTCCCCTTCTGTCGATAAGAGTATAGATTTGGAATCAAATGAATCTGTTTTTGAAACCCAATTCTGGCTCACTTTGGTGCAAGTTACTTAACATCTGTGAGCTTAATAGGTTGATATTGTATATATGTAATTACAATGATTGTAATGGGGAGGTAATATGATGGAGAATGGAATTTCAAATGGGAAAGTGTGGGGGTGGGGAGGGAGGGAATTACCATGGGATATATTTTATAATCATGGAAAATGTTAATAAAAATTAAAAAAAACACTTCCATATTCTATATAAAGAACAATTATCAACTTCATATGGCTTTGGAAACCCAAATGGTCTACAGGTCTCTTTGAGAAAATCTAAATTTGCCTTTTGGCAACTCTATTCCCTCCATCTTGTACCTGGGACTCAACATTCAACATATCTACCAACCCCAAACCCAACCTACTTGCTGACAAGTCTTTACCTCCTGACTTTTTCCTGGCACTGTCGACTGCCCAAGCTCTTTCTTCTTCTGAAGAGTGATTTTATATCCTTGGCTTTGTGTGAGCTCTTGACATATGTTAATATTTGGAAAATCAGCCTGGAACAGAGCAGGGAGCACTTCCAAACATGGGCCTGGAGGCAACAAATAAATTAGTTTGCTGGGATGGTTCTGTCAGTTTCAAGTTAAAACTTAACAAAGAAAACAATCCCTTCCAGTTTGAATGCTGTGGGTGTCTTTGCCTCCAGGTCAGAACTTGTTTTGCCAGGGATGAAGCCTTCATTAAAGGCATCTTCCATCATGTGCCTGGCATTGTGCAAACTTTTAATGTACTTATTACAAAGGAGTAACAGTAGTTTAGCAAGGGTAATTAACTTGTCCAACCTTACCTACAAAATAAATAGTCAAACTGGAAAGCAGATCTATTAGATTCCAAAGCCTCAGTTAACCACTCATCCTCATGACTGTACTCAGTATGAGAAAGGAGACATGGTCTCTCATTGAATCTGGAGCTCGCTGATTTGGCTAGACTAGCATTTTCCCACTACCTCCTCAGCACTTGGATTATAGGCTTATGTCACTGCACCCAGCATCTCTGTGGGTTCTGGGGATCTGAACTTAGGTCTTCATGCTCATGCAGCAAGAACTTTACTAACTGAGCCATCTCTCCAGCTCCCTATTAATTTTAAAGAAGAACATTTTGGGACATTTTCTCTGGATGTATCGTGGATTGCTGAAAGGAAAGGGTGAGAATAGAGATTGGGTACGGCATAGAAGATTACTGTGAGTTTATCAGTCATCCGACTACCCAGAGCATCCCCTAGATGCACGAGAAGCAAGTCTATGCAAGCGCAAGATGAACCCCAGACTCTGTCCATGTCCACTATAGGGTTCTGCCCGTCAATCAGGATCATCTTTGCCACTTGCTGTCTTACTGTTAACACAATGTGGTACACTGTTTGCAAGGACCACAAAAATCCCTTGACATAGCTTATTTCCTTCCATCATGCAGTGGAGTCTTTTTCTCCACCTCTTGAATTTGTATTTAGTTTGACTAAGGGAACATTAGAAAATGTGTTATAAAGACATGAAAACTGCTTAAGTAATGGGACCTACTCGTCTAGGTGCTTTTTGGAACCCTGAGACTACAATGCAAGGAAGCTTGAGCCAGCCTGCTGGTGGGGGGATGAGAGGCCGTGTAGAGTCAAAATGAGAAGGTTATCCCTTACATTTGCTAAATTGTCAACTTCTGGTGGAGTGAGATATGAGCAAGGTTGTCTAAAAGAACAAAGCACAGGTGAAACTTCAGATAACCACGGAGATCAACCCTGTCAGCCTCCTCAGGAATCTTGCTTATCTGACTCATAGACCATGAGGAATGATTCATGCTTTCTGACCATCACACATGGGTGCTTGGGTCCTCATGCTTGGGCAGCAAGTGCAGCACTGAACCGATTAAGCTATTGCTCTAGTCTGGCAAGTGATTTTAAACAAGTTATAGAAAAAGTCTCTTTTAAGGAAATCCTAAGTTGCAATGTATGTAAAAACAGAAAATGCTGAGTGGAAGGACTCCTTCGTTTCACACCTTTCCCATGCAACATCTGATGTATGTCGTTCCTTGCCACTCTAAGGGTAGTAGATATGATAGTCTTCTTTGTCACCCTGACATTCCCTAACTTTGCTTCCTAATGCTGTCTTTTCTTCATAGCGTCACAAAAAGATCCAAGGCCTTTCCCAGGCCTTTACTCTCTTGCCACCCTGACTTCCCCATGTTGGTAGATTGGTCTGTGCACTGTCTGTAGGTGGCATCTGGTTCTCACATTTCAGCAGGTTGGATAGAGATGTGGAGTGATCGAGGAGGCCTGTTCCTTGCAGGAGTGGGGGGAGGAAGAGGTCAGGGTGGCTAGTTCCCATTAGAACAAGGTCAAGATCTGACCATGCTATAATTGGGCTTGTAGCCCTGAGGCATAGCCTGGTGGAATAATCGAGCAAATTCATAAATTTCACATACATACTAAGCCAATATTTTTGAACAGTTTCTATTTTAGTGGTTTTAGTCTCCAACTAAACATTATAATAACCAGGTAGATTTTATAAAATTTTCATGCATAAGTCTCCCCTCAGACTGATGGTATTAGACTCTTTGGTGATAGGCCCAAATATTAGCATGGCTTAAAAGCTCTCCCGGTGAGTTTATCAACTGTTGTTTCTTCTGTTGCATGTTTGGTGAGGCCGCTTCCCACACATTATCTGATTAATGATCCCAGCAATTCTATAAAGTTAGTATTTTTCTCCCTAGATTATGCATCAGGAGACTGAGATTCATAGAACTTAAGGGTGATTCCAAGTCTATAAGGAGGCTTTTATGTGGGATCTGGGGATGTGAACTCAGATACTCAGAGTTATATTACAAGAGCTTTATCCAGTGAGCCATCTTCCCATCCCCCACTGAAGGGTTTAAGTGCAGGATGCATTCTCTAGTTTAGGCATATAGATGTCTGAATTTACCAACCCATGCCATGGAAAATAAGCTAAGCTCCTTGAGGGCTTAAGCAGTTCCTAAATTTCCTTGCCAAAGAAATCAAAAAGATTGATATGTGTTCACGAATGATCAGGGACTTCTGACTCTGGTGCTGCTATTACCTGTCATTCACTCCTGGAGGAGCAATCCTGGTGACAGCAAAGACAGCACCTTGGTCCTCCTGTCAGCCCTCTACTTAGCTCAGGACCTGCCACAGAGCAGCAGACGCACGGAGGCTCAGGCTTATGCACAGAAACTACACGGGGTCCTTGTGAAGTTCCTTCCCAGCTGCTAGTAGCAGATGGTAAAATTCCTCTCCAGGTTGTTCTTGACCTAGCAGGTGCACAAGTGGAAGGACCCCCGCCTTTCTGCAGAGTATCTGTGTTTCTGATTTATTATTAACAAGAAGTGGTGAGTCCAGACCAGATCCAGGAAACCATCGGAAATCTGAGTAAAGCGCTAACTGCTCCTTGGAGGGAAGTTTAAAATGAACATAGTCCCCTAGTCAGAGACGGGAAAACAGACTGTGATGCATGAGCTATCAAACCTGTGAGGAGGCTTTGGGAAAAAGAAATCTCTCTCTCCCTCCCTCTCTTTATCCCTTCTTCCTACATGCTGGCCTGGAGCAGATATTGGTGAGGCCTTGTCACACACTGGGCAGTATGTTAAGGAATGGGAAGGACAAACAGGTTGACAATAAATAGTCTATGTCTTCAAGACATTTGCAATATGGTAGGAGACAAGAAATGGAAAGCTGTAATAGCATCAAGATTAAAGGGTAGGAGAGAGGTCACTGTGAGGAGACAGTGATTTGCTTCAGGCTACATTAGGGAAGAGGGGAGCCCAAACTTCGAGTTGAAGAAGGATTTGAATCAAACTAACAGGAATCATTAAGAATACTTATTTTATCCAGGCAGATCCAGGCTGAATTCGAATCTACAGGTTATTTACTAGCTGTGTGCCTTTAATGAAACCGCTTCACCTCTCTGAACCATGGCTTCCTCCTCTGTACAAGTGGATAGGATATTCTTCCCATACTGTTCCTTTGCCATTAGGACAGGTGATAAATTTTGCTCTCCCTGCTTGATATTCCCACCAGTGCATATTGCGTTGTAATAAATCCCACTGAAAGCAGCTCTGTCCATGGAAACCATACCTACCACCAGTTACCTTCTCTTTCACTACCTTCCTACAGAACAAATTCATGTAAGTTTTCTATATTTGTCTTTCTGTTTACTTCTTCTGCCACCTCTCATAGCCACTCAAGCAAGCCACTGCCACCCTTATTACAAGGCCCATGATCCAGAACCCAAAGGTCAGTTACTCCTTCAAATCTCATCTCACTTAGCAGCAGCACTTGACAGAAATGACCCTTTCTCCTCCTTCACGTGACTTCTAGGGTGCCACAGTCTGTTGATTTTCTTCCTAGCTCCCAAGCTATGGGTTTTGAATTGCTAGTTGTTTCTTATTCATTTCTCTGAATTTTAGGTGCTGAATCAGCCCAGAGCCCAGGTCTGGGACTTTTTTTTTCTTTTTTTTCTATGCTGATCTCATTCAATAGTGCCTTGACTTGTCTCTCATGTACCTTTATGCATCCTCCCTAGGAGTTGTGTTTTATACAGTATTTCAATGCTGTATTTCACTTAGAAGCAATCCCATTTCATATGACCCATAGAATTGCTAAATAACTTAATAAGTATCTAAATTAGAGGATTTCTTGATTTTCCCCCTTTCTCTTACTTTCTCTCAATGTTGTCTGTGCCATTGCTGTGAAGTCAGAATACTCTCTCTCTTATGAGATTTTGCACATTCTCAGAAGTTCAGTGACTTCTCATTCTTCTGGAGAAAAAGATCTATTGGCCCACTGCTGGAGAAAAACTGAGCTGTGGCAGAGTTTGAATGGGTCTTTATTCAAATACTTTGGTCCAAGATACATGAGAATGGTACATGTCTAGAGGGTGATGACTCCTTATGCAGGAGCCTGGCTTCTGTGCAGGAGGTGCAGTAAGTCCTGTTTCCCAGGGTAGTCACAGTGCTGGTCTCCTAGATGTATAGAGGTAGCCTATGGCATTCTTTTTCTGCCTCCTTTCCATTGTGGGTAGCCTAGCCACTCCCTGTCCATCGAGTCTCTTTAGCTGACTTGTACCTTTCTCTGCTTTGGGAAAGCCTGGGGGCAGGCTGATCCCAGCCACTCTGGTGAATACCACTACCTACACTCCTGTCCATTCACCTCATCTCCTGGTGTCTAGTTTCTGATGCTGCCCAATTTTATCATGCCATTATTTGTCCCAAACTGTGCTCTAAAGACAACTTAGAATCAATCACCTGGAGAGTTTGGTGAATATATAGATTCCTGGCTTTCACTGGGGACCCTTAGAATAAAAAACTGAAATCACTTTCTTAATCCTGTCTGCAGAATTTCTTCCAGAAATAACTATTTGGTCTTGACCGTGAAACTGTCTGGATTATTTATTCTATTGAAATGTAAATATGTATGTACATATATTTACATACATATTTTAGTTCCATATCCTTTCTAAATATGTGTTTACTATTCATTTTCAATGGCAACTTTGGAGGGTGGGGATAAGTCTATTGAAATATTAAGATACTTACTTACCATCCTATTTCATCATTTCAAAAGATGAGTTTTTATATTCTTTGTAAGTTTTTATTAGGACAATAAAACTATATTGCAGAAATCTGGGAAGATACATAGAACAGTATAATTTCCCTGATTTGATGCAGCAACTATTTTCATGCTGGTACAGTCCCTTTGGGTCTCTGTACAGAGATATCTGTAAATGTGCCCCTATCAGTGTTGAGTGTTCACACCATTTGGTGAGATGTACAGGGAGAGAGCAGAGACCAAGGTCACAGACTCGACTATTACAGAGAGAGTTACTGAAAAAAAAAAAAAAAAACCCACTCACCCAAGGTCATCCCAAGACCCCCTGAGTCATGAAATGCAGAACACCTAAGCCCAAATTCCTGGATTACCAAAAATTACTGGCATCCCCTGGGCTAGAGTGCAACGGTGTTTTTCAATTTAGTCTCTGTTTACTGTCACCTCCTACATGCCATGAGATGAACAAAACTCTGTCACTGCCCCAGGGCTTCCTGGCTAGTGGGAGACACAGACACACGAACAATTACCAAAGAGTGAAATGTGTGCCATGTTGAAGGGCTCACAAGGTGGGACCCCGGAGGAGAAACCCAGCTCCTTACTGACTCATTTGAAGGCTGTGTGATTCAGTTCTTCCCCCAGGTTTGTTCACAGAGGAGCCAAGGGACTTAAACATAATTAACATTCTGAAACACGAACGTACACAAGACATTCTGCCTTACCACTTTTCTTTGATATTGTATTTTTTATTGATATTTTGAAATACCTCAAATACACAGAAATGGACAGAATGATGATGAAATAAACACACATATATACACAAAGAAGATTTAAATACATTTCATTTTTATTTATTTATTTGACAGAGAGAAAGAGGCAAAGATAGAGAGAAAGAGAGAGAGAGAGACAGAGAGAGAGAGAGAGAGAGAGAGAGAGAGAGAGAGAGAGAGAGAGAGAGAGAATGGGCGCACCTGGGCCTCCATCTACTGCAAATGAACTTTAGACGCATGCGCCACCTGGTACATCTGGCTTACATGTGTCTTGGGGAATTGAACCTTGGTCCTTGGGCTTTTTAGGCAAGCACCTTAACTGCTAAGCCATCCCTCTACCCCTACACCAGTAAGACTTAAACAGGAATTATTTTGCTGCTTTTGACTTCTACTTCCTATAAAGGACATAAAACATTATAGTGCTGAAGTTATCTTTGTAATCCTCTGACCACATTTCCCCCTTCCCTTAGTCTAGTGGCAAACACTGTTTAGAAGTTGATGTACGTCCTTTCCATAATTATTTTGCCTTCATAAGTATATGTTGCTGTTTTTACACACACGCACATACGCATGCATGCATACACACAAACATGCACACACACACACACACACACACACACACACACTATATCACATATGTATTTTTCTTCAACTTATTTTCCACCTACATATCAATAGTAAATTCTTGAGAGCTATTGTGGATCAAGTGGAATCTAGTAATTCTATTTTAGTTGATAAGTAAACTCTATTTTTAAAGAAATCTCATGATTTACTTATCCACTATCTTTTGGGTGTATATTTGAGTTGTTACAGAAAACATTCTTCCTCGAATCTCTTAACACACATATATAAGTACCTCTCTAGATCGTGTTCCTAAAGGTAGATTACTTGGGTATTCAGAAATGTGCATTTTCAGTTTCAGTAAATGGTTCCAAATTGGTTTCTAAAATGTTTGTACACATTCTGACTCTTACTAGAAACATGACAGATCCCATTTTCCAATGTTGGTTTTATCACACGTTGCAATTTTGGACAATTTTATGCACAAGAAATAGGATTTCACAGGATTTTTTATTTATATTTCTCTAATTAATAGACAAGATTACTATGTTTTTCTACCTTCATATATAGAGGTTCTTTTTGTAGTCTGTATATTGACCTCTTTTTTGCTCATATGCTTTGAAAATATTTTCTCCAAACCTCTGATTAGCTTCTGATGTTAGTTTTAGAACCTTCTCTCATGGATATGCTTAAGTTTTTCCATGGTATAGGTGTACACTTAACATTTTGTTTAAGGAATCCCCTCTTTCTTGGAGACATAACTATATCTTCCAATATTTTTTTTCCAAAAGATTTAAGGTTTTATTTCAACAGTTAAATCCATAACTCAAAGAGGTTTAAAAACTTTTAAAATAGGGCTGGAGAGATGGCTTAGCGGTTAAGCACTTGCCTGTGAAGCCTAAGGACCCCGGTTCGAGGCTCGGTTCCCCAGGCCCCACGTTAGCCAGATGCACAAGGAGGCGCACGCATCTGGAGTTCGTTTGCAGAGGCTGGAAGCCCTGGTGCGCCCATTCTCTCTCTCTCCCTCTATCTGTCTTTCTCTCTGTGTCTATCACTCTCAAATAAATAAATAAATAAATAAATAAATAAATAAATAAAAAACTTTTAAAATAAAAAAATCATGAAATTAAAATGTATATATTAATTTTATTATGCAAGATTATTTCTTGGCTCAAAAAACATTCTAAAAATTAGTCAAGAAATAAGGACTGGATAAATGGCTCAGTGGCTAGAAGCATTTCCTATGGAAGCAAGAGGAACTCAGGAGGCTTGAGAGCTAGCTTGTGTTAGATCCCTAGGATCCTCATAAACAGCTGGATGTGGCCACACATGTCAGTACGCCCAATCCCATAAGAGAGCAGAGACCTAAATACACATGCATATAGTACACATGCATTGCACACACACACATATACACCACCACCACCACTATGGACACATAAACAAACAAACAATAAAAAAGAAGGAAAACCTCAGGGTCAGAAGTCATATTTGCTTCCTATCATTTATCAGAACCTTTATACTTGTACGAATTAATCACTTTACCAACTATGATGTTGTTGATTATCACTGAAATTTACTATGCAATTAAACATCTTGAAAGTAAGCAAGAAAAGACAATATTTACTATTAAATATCCTTCAACTTTTTTTTTTTCTTTTTTGAGTTAGGGTCTCACTCTAGGCCAGGCTGGCCTTGAACTCATGGTGATCCTCCTAAGTCTGCCTCTTCAATGCTGGGATTAAAGGTGTGTACCACCACACCTGGCTCCTTCCTTAATTTTTTTTTTTTTTTTAGCTTTGCTTGCATTTTTCAAATCATATATATGAATTGAATGCTATACATGTGCTCTGCATTAATCCATTTTTTCTTTTTCTTGCTATAAGAAAATATTTGAAAGTGAATATTTTATGTGGAAAAGTGGCTTTCTGCTCATAGTTGGGTGGCCCCAGTGTTTGGCTTCTGATGAGAGATCCCCAGATGCCATCCAGTATCATGACATGTGGGAGAAAGTAGTTGCCTGGTGAGATTGGAAGCCAGAGGGTGGGAACAAACAACGGGCACAAGTGGGCTTTGTTCTCTTTACCACAACTGTCTCACAAAGACTATGGCCCATGAAAACTATGTTAATTTCTCCCAAGGACATGCTTTTAATGACCCAATGGCTTTACTCTAGATTTTACATCTTAAATGTTTCATTGTCTCCACCCCAACATCCTGGGAACTAGCTTCCAGCACATGAAACTTTGGAAGAACACACTCAACTGATCTGGAGAGATGGCTTAGCAGCTAAAGCATTTGCTTGTGCAGCCTAAGGACTGAGGTTCGATTCTAATGGACCCACATAAGCCAGCTGCACAAGGTGGTGCATGTGTCTGGAGTTTATTTACAGTGGCTAGACGCCTTGCCATGCCCATTCTCTGTATATACTACATATATTTTCTTCTCTTTCTCTCATAAATAAATAAATAAATAAATAAACAAACAAACAAACAAGCAAACAGTGAGGTGAAGAACACACTCAACTGTATCATAGTTTTCCATACATGACTTGTTTTCCACAATATTCAGTCTGTGAGATGAGTCCAGGTGAGGTGCGGAGACTGCTCATTTTCATGCCATGCCATTCCATACACAGATATTTATTTACTTTTTCTTTTCAAATTGTTTTTATTAACAACTTCCATGATTATAAAAAAAAAATCCCATGGTCATGCCCTCCCTCTCACCACTTTCCCCTTTGAAACTCTATTCTCTAACATATCCCCTACTCCTCTCAATCAGTCTCTCTTTTGTTTTCATGTCATGATCTTTTCCTCCTATTATGATGGTCTTGTGTAGGTAGTGTCAGGCACTGTGGGGTCATGGATGTCCAGGCCATTTTGGGTCTGGGGGCAGCATGTTGCAAGGAGTGCTACCTTTCCTTTGGCTCTTACATTCTTTCCACTACTTCTTTCACAATAGACCCTGAGCCTTGGAAGGTGTGATAGAGATATTACAGTACTGAGCACTCCTGTCACTTCTTTCCAGCACCATGATGTCTTCTGAGTCATCCCAAGGTCACTGCCATCTGAAAAGAAAGAGAAGATTCTCTAGCAAAAGTGAGAATAGCATTAATATAAGGGTATGAACTTTAAGAGAAGTGCTTACTGGGCAGTGTTGATAAGCATAGTATATACATTTAGCCAGACAACAGCAGAGTTTATACCCACAGGGCTCATGACTACTCTGTTTTAAGTTTTCAGCATCAGGGATGTATTCCTTCCCATGGAGTGGGCCTCTAGTCCAATTAGAAGGCAGTTGGTTTCCACCATGACAGATGTGCCACTATTGCACCCATTGGCTCATTTGGCCTGGCACTTAAATTGCAGTCCATGTGTCTTCTATTCTGTTGTATTGGACATTTGGATTATTCAGCTTGGAGGATACAGCATGAGAAACAGATCTGTAGTGTCTCCTTCCCTACTGGTACCCAGCTTCCCCCACCATTCATGGCAACAGCTCTCTTTTCTCCAGTGCTCCATGGTGAGCTGCATCGAGATTGTGGATCAGAGGTCTATGTATGTATGTGGGGGTTCTTTTTTTTTTTGTTACATTGATTGGTCTATTTTGTATCATTACTGTGCTACCTTAATTAATTAAGCTTATAATCACACTTGAGGCCCAGCAATGCAGATTATTCCCTTTCTTCCTCATCAAATGCATCTTCAATTTTCTTGGCTTTTCTCATAGTTCCAGTTTTTAATTAGTTTGTCAACAAACACACATACTCTTTTTGTGTGGTATTTTATTGGAAACCATCTGGATTTAATTTTGTGTATGTTATGAAGTTGAGATGTAATTTTATTCTACTTAAGTCCTTTCTGTGATTGCTAATTGAGCTGGTCTCATTTATTGGCTATTTGTTGATATATTAAAATAGATGTACCACTTTTCTTTTCTCACTACTATAGTTGATCCTCAGTATTCATGGATTCTGGTTATAATCCACTGGCTAAAATTTATTTGTAATCCCCAATCAATACTCGTGACACATTCATGGTCATATTCCAATATTGGAACATGAAAGGTCTGACTCATCTATGGGTAAAACAATCTTAGCTGATGTCCATCCAACAAGGTGAAACTGTGTCTGCTTGCTTCAACTCTCATAAACAAATTTCCTTTCTGGGCTGTTTTTAATCCTATGTCTTTTGATTTGGGGGGGTAATTTTATAATTTAAAATCCTCTCTTCCTTTTCCAAGCATACTGCTATTTAGTGTTCCTAAGCTTAAAAGGATTTTTATGTGCTTAGGAGAAAATACATATTAAATAAGTATATAGCATGAGCTATAATGCTGTTGTCTTATTTTAAATGAATCAGTATTATATATTAAATAATATTATATAGATAGATACACTCACCTGACAGTGTTACTGATTGGCTGATGAAATGACCACAGACATTCAGGAACTTAACTATATGTTTTGCCTTTATTCAATGACTCATTATTTACTAATTCAGTGTTCATGAGGAAATTATAAACCATAAATACTATGAACACAGATAATTGACTTTTCTCTCTATTTTTCAGCTTTCCATAATAAATTGACTCTAATAGACACTATATAGTTGGATTTGCCCCAATCTGAAAATGTTTGTCTTTTCTTTGAGTTAATCTTTTCCTAAATAGTGATATATACTGACATCTCTCCCATTGTATCTTGTATTGTTCATTTACATGTTATTTTGTTTTGCCTTTCTATTTTTCTGCTTGCATTAAGTTGTACAAATACTAATTATTTACTTATTTATTCTTGCCATTTATGTTTATATATTATACATTGTGTTTATTCCTGGTGGTTATATAGCCCTTAAATTTTTAACATGTATTCACACAACAAAGACCAATATTAAATTCTGCTTCTATCTTTGCCTCCCCCAAATACAATGACATCAAGAGACTTTTGTTGTATACTTATATTAAGTATATAAATGGTACATATAAAATATTACATATGTGTAAATGATATTACATATATTATATAATATTTTACTCTAATATTAAATGGCCTTCGTTATTATTTCAACCTGAAGTTTTTCCCTTGGGCTCATACCTTGAAAGATTGTTCCCCAGCTATTAACACTATTTGAGTCTCTGTGGAACTTTTAGGAGGTGGAGCCTGGCTGAGGGGAGTAAGAAAGCAGGGATAGACCTTGAATGGTATAGTCTAGCTCCTGGTACTGACAGTTCTCTGCTTCCTGGTTTCTTGTATTGCATCTAGCCTTTGCCACATGCTCTTCCTACCAGGAACTGAGCTATTCTGCCATGCCTTCCCACCATGGTGAACTTAAACATCTGAAACTATAAGCCAAAATAAGTGTTTCCTCCTATGAGTTGTTTGTGTAAGATACCTCATCATAGCAGTGCAAAGGTAACTGGAACACTCCTTCTGAGCCCTGAACTAGGTCTCAGTTGGAAGTTTTGCAGAATAGAAAAGAAGGTAAGGTTAGGGCTAAAGTAGGATTTTGTACTTATCACCTGCTTCTTTTCCTGAACATATAAAGCTGGTGCTAAATGAAAAGCCCTTGCAGCATCCCATGATGGGGATGAAGAGACGCTGGCCTCCCTTGCCAGCGCTCCAACTCCAGCAGGATGCTAATGATGGCTGGCCCTTCGATGCCTGGTCTGTCAGCTGATGGCCTTGTTGAGTAGAGACCTCAGACTTGAAACATTTTATGCAATTTAGAATGTGTGGAATGGGAAAAGAAGATGACGATAGCTCTCCATGGGCATCATGTTGGCCTTTACCATCACATTAATGTCTCTGTTTAGAAATGGTTGTTCATTGTTACCCAATATGGGGCTTTTTCATTCATTTTTGATCTCTGTGGAGCATGAATTAAACTGGCTTTTCAAACCCTGCTAGATCCTGCCTGGTGCTCTGAGACAAGGGCAGCTCCTATCAGTGAATGGGTTTTGTGCCAGGCCTTGGGGATGGTTATTTTACATCTGCTGACTCACTGAAGTTTATGCACAAAAGGTAAAACACTTCGCCTTTTCAGTAATCTTGTCTGCCTTGTGTAGCTTAGGAGACAGAAGCCCAGTGGGGCCTCTAAGGCCAGGAGCTAGGGAGATAGATGCTTTACTCTAGCTGGTTAATTCCCAGTGGTACAATTGTCTCCCTCTCAAGCAAGAGCTTCATTCAGCCATCAGGGACTCACAAAATCACTGTGGAAGATGGTAAAACTGTACCTTGGTGGACAGTACTGCCTTTCCTATATTTACCCACTCCAAGTTGGCACCCAGGAGACTGAAAGATTATCACACTTCCCAGCATGTACAGAGATATAAGACATGGATAAAACAACACACTTGAAAAACACTCCAGAGAGGTTGAGCCAACACAGGGTCAAAGATCACCCCAGACAGGAAGTAGCCAGCTAGCTAGCTCTCCCCCAGTCTCCTACAATTCCCCTCTCTTTTCCCTCTAGTTGGACACTTTCAGAATTTTTTCTCCTCCGGATTCTCTCAGTCTCCTGTCTCCATGATTCAGGTCTATCTCTGAATGGCAAACTTATTCCTGGGTTAGCACTGACCCTGGGCCAGACACTTTCTGCAGAAGGACTCCAACCTTGGACATGATGGAGGGGCATATCCAGGAGGTAAGAAGAATGCTCACATCCAGGGAAAGAGGAGCAGGAGGATCAGTCACTGTGGGTTTTGGGACAGTATCCCTCATTCTAGGAAGTAGGAACTGAGAACTGTTACAGGCAGAGTAATAGGGAAGCTGGGAAGAGAAGCTTCACCTTTCCCTTCCCCTGGACCTGCACAAGCTCTCTTCCCTCATTTTCACAGACTCAGAATTCTCTCCCCAGAATGACTTACCAAAGAAGTGGCTCTGGCAAGAGACATGAATGGAAAAAGGAGAAGCAGACATGCTTGGAGAGTATGGATGTTTTGATGTAAGATCACTTCCATATGATTAAAAACAAAACAAAACAAAACAAAAAAAAACAGCCAGATGCTTCCAGAACCATTTTGTCCCCTTGTTTCACTCACCCACATTGCTTTTCTTTCCTGCTCTTCACTTTTCATCTCTCATCTTTCTGAGCTATGGATGAGTCTCATCTGCACTTAGAACAATGCTGCTCTAGAGGGTATTGGGTCATGGCAGGTCCAATTTCCATGTTGCTCTGGAAGATATGAAGGTCCAGCTGTGTGTAGAGCTTGCATATAAACAATGGAAGCTGGGGCTGGAGGCACCAGTCCCTGGCTTACTGTCCTACTCCAGAAACCCCTGACAACCATTCATATTAACACTGCTTCAAGATTTAGTGGAACGCAGATCTGCATCTACCTTGGAGAAGCAATGGGAAAATACAGGTTGAATGGGCAGAGAATTGGGGAGAAAGTGACTCAGTCTGGAATCCTGGAGAAACTGTAGGAAGAGCTATATGCCAGGCCCTGTTCCAAGTGCTCATAATTTGTTTTCCAGGGTAGGCGGAGATTCCACCACATCTCCTTTGTTTTAGAACTCATTGTATTTTAGAGATTTAAAACCTATTAGGGGATGGCTTAGGAAGTTAATAACCTGTTACCAGTCTGGAGAATTACATTTGATGTTGTTTATAGCTATCTAGCTTATGAAAATAAATACATTAAGATTGGAAGCCAATTCTTATTCATGCCACTTGTGGAAGGCAGATCATCCAATAATAAGCAAATATCATTAATCTTAAACCCATGTGAGGAGATGTTAATTTTTAAAAATTAATTGTACTTGTGGGATTGTATCTTTAAAAATACTAGAACCTTAAAAAAGTATACTAATACAATAAATTTCATGTCTCTAGTATCAAATTTGATTTGTGTGGGAAAAACAAATTATCTGTGAAATGTAGCCAGAAAAGTAATGCTGATTACAAGTAACTCATAATTAGGGCAGCTCTGATAGGCACTGAATTCCTCTTTGTTCTCACCATGCTTATGCACTACTCAATAGGTTTTCATTTTGGTTTTAATTACAACATTAATGTTGGCCACACTTTTCATAGATGACTTCTAAGCCAATAGTACTTGATGCTCGGGTTGGAAGATACTTTTTCTCCTTTTTAAGCATTTGAATACTATGACCATTTGTGTAGGGAGGAGAAGCCATATAAAGGTGGTCATTTCTCAGTGCAACTACTCCTGGCTCTTTATGGAGCCAGGTTAATTGCTTTACTCATTGGCTACACTTGACTCATTTGCCATTGATTAGGGATCTTTTCTTGAATGTGAGTGTGCTGGAATTTAGAAAGTAAGTCTTTTTCTTTGCATTATAGTTTAACAGGGGAGACATATATGAAAGTGTGTGTGTGTGCATGTGTGTCTTGCTGGGCATCAAACCAGGGACCTTATACATACTTGGAAGGTGCTTTACTATGAACTACCTGCAGCCCAATGAGAACTATTTGGTTTTGCTTGTGTTTGTGTGTGTGTGTGTGTGTGTTGGGGGTGGGGTTGTGCTTGTCTGTGATTCCCTGCAGTGCCCCATGTGCTCACCTGTGGTGGGTGACCCTCCATCTATGGTGGCTAGAGACAAGTGTTTAGCTGTATTGCTCTTCTCCTGTTTACCTGAGTCAGGGTCCTTCGCTGTGACTGGTGTTTGCTGTTTTTCATGAGCTTGGTCAATTCCCTGGTCTCTGGCTCCCTTTGTCAGACTGAGGTTACAGATGTGTGTGGCCACACCCTGCTGTTTACATGGGGTCTGGAGATTTGAACCTTGTTGGTTTCAGGCCCCCTTCGGCCCTCTTGGAGGCACACTTAAGCACCAAGTCAACTCTCCAGCCCTGAAAATTTTTTTACATTAGTTTTGTACTCAGTGTATACAGTTAAGTTGGTACCATTGTGAGCCTCCTCCCTGTCCTCCCCCTTCTGTAGGGACCCTCCTCATTGGGGAATATGGGTCATGCATTGTGGGCTTAGCTATCACTTATGGGTAGGAAGCAATGTCTCTGTGTATAATGACCCAATGTGTGGCTCTGACATTCTTTTCACCTCCACTTCCACAAATTTTCCTTAGCCTTGTTAGGTTTATTTTAGGTCTGCTTCATTGATAAGGTCTTAGGAGCCTCTGTGTCTCTGGGTATCTGGTTTGGTAGGAGCTGAGTGTTCTCTGTGTCTATCTCCTCTACCCTTGTGTTGGTACCAGGTTCACCAAAAAAGTAGCACTCTTGCTTATTTCCCCAATTATTCTTAGTTACAGCTGGGAGAGAACCAGCCCATCATACCTCAAAAGGGCCCTGAAAAAATTTTTAAATGAACTGTCTCAAGCTATATAACAATCTTACAGACTAAGATTACTGAGGATCAGGTGATAAGGGCATGCAGAGAGGAGAATGTCTCTCCAAGGCATGAAAGCATGAGAAAGGGAATTTTGTGTTGGATTTTAATGGATGAAGAATTCACCAGGTAGAAGGGACTTTAGGAAGAACAAAAGTTTGAGGTCAAAAGGCTAGAGGAATGGCTAGCAGGAGGATGGTGTTAGAGATGCCAGATGCTTATCAGCTCATTCCCAATGTCATCTCTCACTTCAACTAGCACATTCTCCTTTCTGTATGCCTCATCTTTCATCCATCTTTCACAGTTCAGCCAAAACGATCATTTGAAACCCTGACCCTGTGTGATTTCCCTTGAAGTATATAACCCTGAGCTGGCCTCTGCTGACAACTCAAACCTCATGTCCTACCAATGGCTTTCAGCCTTTATCCGTGACACTACCTTCCTTTTTGATATCAAACCTGTCAGCCTCATTCCCTCCTCTTTTCAAGTGTAGTTTCTGCTGCCCAGCAACCTCAGTTTCCTAAGATCAACACCTCCCTTGTCTCTTTTACTTCTTTTAAAGCCCCCATACTGTCTGTAAATATTTCATTCACTTGTTACCTATGTGTTGTTTCAAGGTTTTCCTCTTTGGAATATAGACCCCATGAAAAGAGGATGTCACTCTTACAGCTGTATTTCCAGTTCCAATGCTGTGAAAGGCAGTTCCCAGGTTCCCAATAATCACTTCTAGAAAAATCGACCAGGGGGCCAGATTCCAGAGAGCCTTATGTGCCAGGCTTTCAACCCGAGCTGATGAACAGCAGGAAGCCAAGAGAGAGATTTAACCAGGCCTACAATGAGCACGGCATGGGCCTGCCTGACACAGAAAATTAAGTTTAAAATATTTTTCATAATTTTACTCATTCTCTGACTTCCCTGGCATGCCTCTGTGGTGACGTGATGATGGGCACAAAAAATGATTTTCATTTCTCCAGTAAAACATAAAACCTATTCCTGCAGGACCTTATGTGTGCAGAATGAAAACAGAACTGACTGGCCTGTCCAGACAGGCAAGAGACCTGGTTAGCAGGATGGGTGGTGGGTCACTGACAGCAAAGGGAATTCTGGTTTGCAATTTTAAGGGGACATAAAATGCTGGCTGGCTTTCATAGAACACCGGGCTGAGCTGCAGAAAACTGTAAAATCTCTCTGTTGCAATATAAATAGGGGATGAAAGTTGATTAACCAATTTTATGTTGTTATCTGAGCCTTCAATCCATTTGCACTTGAATTAAAAAGACAGAAATTGAGTTTTGGCTGGACAAGCATTTTTCAACAGGCAATGTAGATTAAAAAAAAAAATCTCTTTAAATTCTCTCTTCACCTGAAATCTTCATCTGGAAATGGATGTTCTGTGGTGTGACACTACCTGAATTTTGTGGAATAACTCCCAGGGTTGAATATAAAGCTCAGGATATACAGACTCCAGTGGAAAGGGCATCTCCTGTTTTTGTTGGCATCCTGGCTGGAGCATCCTGTGTTGTGGATGCTTTATTCCTTAACTGGTTTGTTACAGGGTATCTCCTTGTTGGACTCTACACAGTCTGGTTCCTCTTTGCCAAACCCACCTCTCACCCATGACCACCTCTCAAGTATTCACAGGAATCTTCTTGAAGTATGCATCTAACGGTCTGATTGCCCTGCCCAAGCTCTCCATATGTTCCTCATTAAGCTTGCTATTTTTTTTTTTTTTTTGGTTGGGACCCTGGTAGGTGTATCATACTCTCCTCTCTGTCTAGGTATCCAAGAAACCATTGCCTTTTTTATTCCTGCTGAGAGTACCAGCCTTGCTTGCCTCCAATTACCATGACTCCCTGCTCCAGTTCTGTCCATCTTGTGAAGACTAGTCAGGGGAGCAACAGGTGGCATAGCTCTCTTGAATTGGTGCTGGATCAGAAAGGGCCACCTGTGCTGGCTGAAAGAGGTGGGCTTGTCACAGTTCTAGATGATACCAATGTCACTGCATCACCAGGTTTTTGTTCTCCAGTTTTGTCTCACATATATGGTCTGACATCTAGCTTGAAGAAACAACACAAATGGAGACTTTGATTTGAGTCTCCAGTTTAAATCTGTTTCATTGGCTTTGACCTCCAAGACTCTGAATTCTTTGGAAAAATTCTCCCTGTTTGTCTTGGACACCATCTTCTCATCTATGATAGGTGTAGAATCCAAGTTCTTCTCAGTCTTATATGGGGACTTGTCACATGTAAGTATGCAACTCCTTATTGCTTCCCACATCTGCACAAAAGCCAATCAGTTTGGCCTTCAAGTCTCTTCATACCATGTCTGCCCTTGATCCTGCACCTTGTCTTCTAGTTCTTCTGTATCAGCAGTTGTTCTGAAGCATATCACCAATGTGACATCTCTGCCTAGTGATGTTCTGCTGTTTTTTTAGAGGGTCTCCCTCAGACAGTAAAAATGCTTTAAATCTCATATCTCCTAGAAAGAGGTAAGTTAGGCATGTCAGTTAACACAATTGAGCCTCAGTGTACCCATTTGCAAAATGAGAATAATGACGTCTACTTTCCTGAAGTTGTCATGGGAATTCTGGGTGATATAGTACTGGCCACATTTCTACCTAGGTACTGTGATTGTGTGAGTGATCCTTCTTTGTCACCGTTACACTTTTTTGTGACAGAAGTTTCCTCGGGTGCATATACTGAAGTGTAACCATGGTGCCCAGGGCTGATGCCTCCTAAAATTCAGTGGACCCAAACTGTTAGGCTCCCAAGGCTTGGAGGGTGGCAAGCCCTCCTTGGCATGAGATCTCTTTTGGCAGACACATAGGTGCCACTTCATGAGCCAACTGCTTCTGATGACTTATGGTTTCTACTTTAGAATTTCAAATATTTCTCATAAAATTGTCACTTAGCAAGACCTTGAGCATACAGTTTCAGAGTCCTAGGCTGAGGGGGAGAGGGGCAAGTAGGAGTCTTTTGAGAGCTCCCAAACAGCTTCTTCACCTATTTCCAAGGAGAATGACTCTGTGTCATTGCACTTGTAGGAATGCATTCTGCCCATGAAGAGGCAGCTTCTAGTTCCATTGTTGCTGCTGACTTTCCAGTGACCCCCTGAAGCTTCTCTTCCTCTCCACAAAACTGTTTGTCTAACTGAGAAATGAGGACTGAGAGATATCTGAGGTCCTTTCAATCACACCTGCATGGTAAGTGAGTGGTCTGGGGAGTGTTCATCCACCTGCACATACCTTGTTGGGATGCCAACATAAGAAGTAGTGTACAGGAAAGTGTCCAGCATCACACCTGAAACATGCATGGGATACACAGTAACTGCCCCATAAATATTTGCACATGAAAAACCTAAACATTTTTATTTTAATTATTTATTTATTAACTATTTTATTTACACACACACACACACACACACACGGAGAGAGAGAGAGAGAGAGAGAGAGAGAGAGAGAGAGAGAGAGAGGGAGAGAGAGGTAGCTAGACAGAATGGGCATACCAGGACCTTCAACTGCTGTAAATGAACTCCAGATTAATGTACCACCTTATGCATCTGGCTTATATAGGCCCTGGGGAGTCAAACCTGAGTCCTTTGGCTTTGAAAGCAAATGCCTTAACCTGTAAGCCATCTCTTCACCCTTATTTATTTATTTATGAGGAGAGAGAGAGGAAGATAGAGAGAGAATGGGCACATCAGGGCTTTGAGCCATTGCAAACTCCAGATGCATGTGTCACCTTGTCCATTAGTTTCTAGTAGTTAATCTAGGGAATCAAACCTGGGTCCTCAGGCTTCTCAGGCAAGTGCCTCAAATGTAAAATCATCTCTCCAGCCCTTTTGTTTAGTTTTTATTTAAAAACCTTCATCAAAAAGTTACACAATGAGCTCCCACCATCCTCCTCGTGAGATATCTACCATGCCCTCCAAGGCTCAGGGAACATCGCTGAAGAAGGGAAGGAGAAAATGTAAGAGCCACAGAGTGTAAAGAAGTACTTTGGCGTATGTCTTCCAACATGAGCCTACTAGAGCATTCATGGTCCAAAGGGTTACCAGTTCCTCTAAAAGACTTCCCCTTTGAAATGGAGGATGGAGGACTAAAGGAATGAGACAATGAAACAGAGGAAGGACTGTCTAGAAAGAGGTTGGTCCCCAATGGATTGAGGGTGGAGGAGAGGGAAGAAAATTGGAGAATGGGACAGAAATATAATTATATAACAGTATATTCCTATATTCAAACATGTTTGAGTGTACTCTTATCTAACTGTAGTGGATGCTCTTCTTCCACAGTAGTACAAATGCCACACTGCCTTAGTTTGGATAGTCCCCAGTGAAGAGTCTGAGACAAGAGTAGTTTACTTGGAGAATGATAGCAGGGGCCATGGTGAGGAGGAAGAAGGTGAGACAGAAAAGGGAGGAAAACCAATGCAAAGTACACCAATGAGCAAGTCCCTATAGTAGGCACCTGGGACATATTTCCCATGAGCCTCTGAAAACTGAGGGGCACTGATCAAAAGTGCTCCACTGTATGTGTACTTAACATTGACTAAATACCACTCCTAGATTGGTCAGTCTCTTTAAGCATAACTTCTCTGGCTCTTTGAATTCTTATGATGTGGGCCATTCCCTCTGCCCTAGCCGAAGAACACTTTAATACAAAGAGGCACAGAAGGAACTGGGATATAAGAAACTCACTTTCAGTGATCCCTGGGATGTGTTGGAGTTATCTTACTCAGGCTTCCAAGAGGTGACTGCCATCTACTCATATATTTTTGCCAACTAATTATTAAACATGTCATTACTAAAAAATTACATTTGACAAACATATAATTAAGTAAGTGATATGAAAGACTAATGCACAATACTCAAATATCATCTAGCTATTTTACTACACTCTGTTGTGCCCTATGCTTCTGAGGTTATTTTTACCTGTGATATGCTAAAAATACAATGTAATGATTCACATGGATATGAGTCATTCATGGGAATTGGTAACTAATATCACACCCCTGCTCCAAACAACAGAAGAGTATATGTTCACCAGCACTACTAGTGGAGCTGCTTCCTATATATAGTACATAACGCAGGCCCTAAAGATGTTGATGCACCAGCCACAGTGGCCTGTGGATTCAGGAAGTCACTTCTACTTGTGGAGCCTTCACAGCCTCCTGTCTAGATCCACACAAGCTAAGTGGATCCTCTAGCCTGTTTTTCCCCTGACTTGTCTTAAGTCTAATTCCATGTATGTGATTAGCTGAAAAAAAAAAAAAAAGTCATCTCTGAAGCTCCAGTTATAAGGGAGTCTGAGAAAGATGGATTTAAAATTTCTAGCTTTACATTACATGAAGAAGTTATAATGCATGTTGAATAAAATTTGTAGATCATTTCAAGTGGGCATCTTCTTGGGGAACTGGAAAACAATGGCTACTTTATAGCCCTCTTACATCCTAGCTTTCCTGCATCCTAAAAGTCCTATACCGTAGCCCCCTCCTGCATTATCATCTGCATTTATATCCTGAAGCTCTACACAAGGTCAGATGTTGGCTCAGTAGTTATTTAATGTGAAATGAATGGATGAGTCTGGAAAACAGAAACGTTTTAATTACTTGTTCTTCATCTTTATCAGGAAATAAATTCTTCATGGAGATTTGGGCTCACAAAGAAACATGGGTCTCAAGTGAAAACTTCCCTCTTTCCTCTCTGTCCTTCTTTCTTCTTCCTTCGCCTCCTATTTCTTTCCATTCTTCTTTATGTCTCTCTGCTTCCTGTGTGTCAAACGTTTTCCCTTGTCTCAGCTTCCATCATCAGGAAGCTGGTTTCTCCACCTGGGATACTTCGTCCCCAATTCAGGGTCCCAGCTTGTGAAGCCCATGTTTTGCCTTTTCTAATTAGTCACCTCCTTTGAGGCAGTCTCTTCATGCTGTGGGATTCTCAGTTCTGGAGGAACATATCATCAAAACTCAGGTCTGGTGTTAATAGGAAATGTGCTCCATGAAATGGCCTTCCCCTTTAGGGAGCACCAAGCTTCTGTCCTTGGGAACTACTGCATTCTCCTTGCTCGGAGGAAGTGTGTGTTTCTCATTCAGAACACTCTAGGGTACTGCCGTCTGGGAAGGTTCACATGCCCTTCTCAAAACATGAAATACATGCCTAATTTGCAACATCATTGGGTCCAACTTTTCCGAACACCTCAATAGAGCTTTTAAAATAATGTGTTCTGCAGAAATAGACCTTGGCATTGTTGGCTCATGTGTACATGTGGGAGGGTGATGGTAAGCTTTAAACAAAAATCCCTCAGAACTGACAGAAAATTCTTCCAACAAGATGTTTTAGGAATATTACTGGTGGAACTCAATATTATGTCACTCCAATCGAAAGTATGGAAGAATATATGACTAGAATTATTTTATGTGCTGGTTCAATAGTAGTTACAAATTGGGTGGAAATCCTTACCTTCATGAAGCACAGAGTGTGCTAGATCATAAAATCATGGTGGCACATGTGTCTGAAGTTCATTTGCAATGGCTGGAGACCCTGGAACAGCCATTTTTTCTCTCTCTATCTGCCTCTTTTTCTCTCCCAAATAAATAAATATTTAAAAATTATGAGTTCAGTTGCTAAAGCTGACTTTGGAAATATTCAGAAATAAATATTTGCATTCTACCAAGATTTTTTGTGTGTGGTTCAGTTTCTCTCTGGGTTTTGTAGCCATTTCCTCCATACAAGTTCATTCGATTTTTACCTTCATGAAGAAAGGAACAAAATAGCCACCATATGCATTCCTGTTCCCATAGGAAGACATCAGATTGAGGAAGAAAATGCTAAAATGGAAACTTTAGTTGGTCAGCAGAAAGGTGCAATGTAGGAGGAGAGAGCCTTACATCTTATATGGAAACCCTGGGGTTCTGCTCATATGGCTGCAGTCCAAGGCTGAAGGACGAGAACTTTGAGGGACACAGACATTCAAACCAGCATGACCCATATTATCCAAAACCATGAAGGAAAAAGTTGCTTGGGCCTCACTGGGCAAATGAGCTTCATCTTCTGGGATTTGCAGCCTGGTCCTGGAGGCACTACTTGCATAGAGGGAAAAGTTTTCCCATGCATTATTCAAGACCAGTCTCCATAGGTCTTGTCAGGACTCAATGCAACAGGTTGCTTTTCTGGAATCATTATTTGTTCTTTGCAACGTTTTGGATCTTTGATGATTACCATCTTCTTTCTCAAGCTTTTAAAAAGTATTACTATTGTTATTTACTATTATCATTATTAATTAATTTATTTGAGAGAGAGAGAGAGAAAGAGAGAGAGAGAAAGAGAGAGAGAGAGAGAGAATGGGCATGCCAGGATCTTCAGTCACTGCAAACAAACTCCAAATGCATACTCCACCTTATGCATCTGGCTTATGTGGGTCCTGGGGAATTGAAGCTGGGTCCTTAGGCTTCACAAGCAAGCACCTTAACCATTAAGCCATTTCTCCACCCCAAGCTCAGGAACTTAAACAATCACTCAACCATTGGGATCTCATCAAGCTGAAAAGTTTTTTTCACAGACAAAAATATAATGCACAGAGCCAATAGATTATACCAAGAATGGGAGAAAATTTTTTCTGGCTATACAACTGATAGAGGTCTAATTTCTAGAATCTACAAAGAACTCACAAACCTAAAGAATAAAAAAGAAATCAAACAACCTCCTTACAAAGTGGGGTAGAGAACTGAACAGAGAGTTCTCAGAGGAAGAAATACAAATGCCAAACACAAGTTTAAGAAAATGTTCAACATTCCTAACCATCAGGGAAATGAAAATTGAAACGACTGTGAGATTCCACCTTACCCCGTTAAAGATAACAAACATTAAAAATCAAATGAAAACAAAAGTTGGTGAGGATGTGGAGAAAAAGGAACCCCCATTCACTGCTGGTGGGAAAGTAAGATGGTACAACAACTATGGAAAGCAATATGGAAGCTCCTGAAAAGGCTCACTATAGAATTACCAACAGACCCAGTTATTCCCTTACTGGGCATTTACCCTAAACATTCCATGCTTCAGTTTAGAGATACTTACTCAACCATGTTTATAGCTACTCAATTCATAGTAGCTAAGTACTGGAATCAATGCAGGTGCTCATCACTGGATGAATGGATAACCAAGATGTAGTATATCTACATGAAGGAATTCTACTCAGCAGTTAGAAAAAAAAAATGACACAATGAAATTTGTAGAAAAATGGTCAAACTTGGAACAGATCATACTCACTGAACTCACCCAATCACAGAAAGACAGTCGTCGCATGCTCTCACTCATCTTGGCTCCTAACCTGGACCAGCCCGAGATGCTGACATACCTAGTAGGCATCTCGAGGACCTGACAACAGGGAGGGTGGGGCGGGAGGGGAGGGTAAAGGTGGGGGAGTGACACAAAACTGAACCCAGATGGAACTGGTACCATAAAATCCTATATCTTGGAAGACAGACTAAAAGGTTGAACCCTCATCAGGACCTTAGAGGGAACACCTAAATCAAAGGGTTCTGGAGAGGGTGAGATGAAGTCTAACTGTAATTTTTTCCTGTTTCTTTTCTTTTTTCCTTTCTTTCTTTTTTATATTTTCTTTGTCTTTTTTCTCTCTTCTCCCTTGGTGCTGGCCTGTAACTCCCAGTACCAGGATGTGGTTAACCCACAATGAGCTGTTGATCAGAGAGGTCCACAAGGTTTCCCAAAACAAGACAGATTCTGTTAAAGCACTTGATTATCCACTAGAGGTTAATGGTACGACCCTACTGCTGAAGACACCATATGCTGATGGTAAGGAACGTGGAGAGACCTGGCTGGAATCTGGAAGAGAGCCAGTCTCCAGACAGCTTTCTAGTGCCAGAAGGTGCTACATGAGCTCCTGGGGGAAAATGGTCAACACCTGTCAAAGAAACTCAGGTCTAAGCTACTCAGAAGCAAACAACCTGATGTGATGCTCACACAAGTGCAATAGTGGTACCCAGCCATGGTGGGAAACCAACTGCTCTTGGATTGGCTAACAGATCCACTCAGTGGAAAGGAAACCATATCTGGAACTGGGGAACAAGTTAGAGTCATATCCAGTTCACTCTCAAATATTAAGTTCCCACCATTCTTGGGCCACAGGACGGCTTACACCTATTGAATATTTTCTAAACTAACAACGATTATCTTATTTAACCTGTGCCAACTTCTCTATCCATTGAAGAATCTGCTTCTGTTTTTCAGATGGCCATAGGACCTGAGGAGAGAATCAACCCATTGTACCTCACCAGGTTCCCAGCTGAAACCACAGAGTAGCTGGGGAAATGAGCTCTTAAGAGTACTGCTTTCTCAGTGAACCTGATATCAGAACAAGGGTGAAGGAGATAGATACTGAGGACACTCAACTCCTATGAAACCAGAGATCCTGAGATGCAGAGGCTCCTAAGATCCCATCACTGAAGTAGGCTTAAAACAAGCCCAACATTGCTAAGGGATATTTGTAGAAGAGGGTGCAGAAAGGTTGTTAGAGCTACAAGTTGGGACATTACTCATAGAGACACTGCCTCCTCCCCAGAAATGGTGGCTACCCCCCCCCAATGCATGACTCACAATCCCCATGAGAATAACTGGCATCCCCAATGAAGAGAGTGCCTTTGGAGAGGGGGCAGGGATGAGGGTAAGGATGGTACCACCAAGTTCTGTTTACATACTGAGTATGTCCTTAATAAAAAATGAAGTACCAGGCATGGTGGTGCACATGGGAGGCAGAGGTAGGAGGATCACTGTGACTTTGAGGCCATCCTGAGACTTCATAGTGAAATCCAGGTCAGCCTGAATTGGAGTGAAATCCTACCTCGAAATACCCAAAAAAAGAAAAAAAAAATGAAAACTCTGTGGTGCAGAAAATTACAAGGGGACTATTTGACAATAACATGACACAACTTCAGGAAGCAAACATTCCTGGGTGGGGACCGAACATCTGTGTTTGGTTTGCCGGTTGTGGATGATTATGGCTAGTTGGCTAGTCTGTTGGCAGTCTGTGAGCATAAGTGAAGATGTGAGCCAGATGGGGGCTCCTGAAAATCCGACCTTCTCTCCAGATCTCCTGGATGGGGATCTACAGGAGTGCATGGATTTAAGAAACTCTTGTTAAAAAGCCCCAGGAGGTGGGGTTGTCATCTGGCAAGTTTGAGAAAGCTGACTGAGTGTCAGGCCCACCTAATTAGCACTTAATTGAATCCTAGTTTGTTTTCTGCAGTTAGTTCTACATCAGTTAAGCTCCTTAGAGGCCCCTACAATCCCATTTAATTCTAAATCATCATGAGAGCTGGGGTAAAGGTAGCAGGAGACTGGGGTTTGGAAAACTCATTGCATACACGTTAGTGGAGAAGCTAATGCTTGGGCTTATTCCATACCTTTCCCTAGCTGGGTGTGTATACCTTGTCCCTCAGCTCTGCAAGGCTGGGCTCTTCTTCATGCTTTGGCACCAGCTCAAAGATCTCTTATTCCATAAGCTGATAGCATTACATTCAGTAGGGTCTTCTGCTCCTACTTACAGTGAATTACCTGGGGTTAGTTCAGCCTATGGACGATGGGCTTCAGAAAAGTTCATGAACTGATACTGTGCTACGCACACATCTGTTTCTTCCTTCCTCCTTCTTGGGTGGGAGTGCATGTAACTTACCCTGTACATCCCCAGCATGAAGAACAGTGGCTTGCACACAATACCAATTCAATTAGTATTTTGGGTTCTTGTTTAGGTCTTTGAGACATCACTAGGGATTACAATGTCACTGTAATAAATGTGAACAAATGTATATTGTGCATGTATATTACCCTGCTCTGTCCCAAGAAATATTTTCTTCTTTTCAGTTGCTCAACACCTAAATCAATGGCTTACACAAGTTTGTATTCTATACTATTTTTCTGAATGAATATAGTTTTTAATTTCTCAGAGTAAGAACTGTAGGATGGAAAATATATGCTTCTCTGTCAGAAACAAATCTGAATTTTTTCATAAAACTATTCCAGACTTGATCATATTCCTTTAACATTCAAGTTCTCTGATTATTGGCTTCTTTGTTATTAAAAATAGAAATAAGAATAACAATATTTTGCCACTCTAAACACCTCTGAAAAAATATTTAATATAGTGCACATGTAGAGCAAGCTCTCAGTAAATTGTTAGTTGCAAAATACAACACAGACAATTTGAGACACAGACAGAAGGCAAAGCATGTATTTCATTCCTATCAAGAAAAATCAAAACAAACAAAACAAAGGAAATTATAAAAACCTACTGTGGGTGACATTGTGATGGACTAGGTACACATATTTTGGGGACTGTTCAGCAATGCATACCAAGAATCATGAATATTTTCACACACTTTTATCACCAACTACAAAAGTACGATTCTTAGAGAGGTACAGTGGAAATGTAGGCATTGTGTAAAGTCCAGACATGAAAACAAAAAGCTTTAATGGACACAAATGGGAACAGGGTTGAATAAATGCTAGTGTGTTGATGCCATGGAATGGCTCAGCAATTAAAACGACCAAGGCTGGGCAGGCACAGTCTATGATTTAAAACAAAAGTATAAAGGTAACAACACAATTCTATGTACATTTTGGTTAAAATTACAAAAGCTGAATATATATATATATATACACGCATATATTAGAGGAAAAGGAACAAAAAACATGAATATGTTTGTTTTGTTATGTTCATGGAATTAAATTTGTTTATTTATTTATTTTCAAGGTAGGGTCCCACTGTAGTTCAGGCTGACCTGGAATTCAAGTTGTAGTCTCAGGGTGGCCTTGAACTCACTGTGATCCTCCTGCCTTTGCCTCTCAAATGCTGGGATTAAAGGCATGCATCACCATGACTGGCATTTAAATTTATTTTATATATGTACAAATGTTTCTGTATTTTAAATTCTTTTAATGGCAGCTTTTATTACCCGTTTCTTAGAGGAGAGAATAAAAGTATTTTTGAAAAGTGATACATCTGGGATAACACACAGTAAGCCTTGGAATGAATCCCACTTCTTTCCCTTCCCCAAAATCTTTGCTTTTAAAGAGAATCACAAATCGTTGCTCTATATGTACACATTTAGAATTGGCTTCTCAAGAACACTAATTTTTAATTAGTTCTTATTTCATTTTAAAATCAGATAGATAGAGAAATACATCATAGGATTTATTGAGTATTCTATATACATTAAAAAAATTTTAAATATTTTATTTATTTATTTGCAAGAGAGAAAGAGGGAGAGGGAGAGAAAGTAGGTGGGCCAGGACCTCCAGCCACTATAAAAGAAATCGAGATGCATGTGCCCCCTTGTGCATCTGGCTTACATGGGTCCTGGAGGATTGAACCAGGATCCTTTGGCTTTGCAGGCAAATGCCTTAACCGCTAGCCATCTTTCCATACCCTATATACTTTTTTTAAATTAAAGTGTGATAGTTTGCTACATTGTTGACTCCAGTCTGTTTTCTCCCTGTGTTCATAGGCTGGTGTACTTCCTTCTTTGTGGACACTAGACTTGGCTATGTCTGTTTTGACCAAGGAACCACTAGGAACCCTGACAGGAGAACTTGACAATCACCTTCCAGTTAGAGTTTGACTTCATGCGACCCATCTATCATACTTTGAGGAAGCCCGGACTAGACACGTGGAAAGGCTACATGGACTAACATAGGCATTCCAACAAAACACATGAAGTCACTCATAACCACATCAACTGTCAGTAACTTGGAGAGATTTGTAAATGATCCAGCCACTTAAAAGCCTTCATATGACTACAACTGTATAAGTGACTGTATTTGTTTCCAGTTGCTAAGACAAAATACTTGGCAACAGCCATTGGGTTACTTTTCGAGGTAAACAATTTATCATGGCAGGGAGGGCATGGTTAGTAAGTGGCACTTAGGAAGCAGAGAGCCATCAACAAATGCTGTGCTCAGCCCACTTTCTTCCTTTTATTCAGTCCACAACCCCATGCTATGGAACATTGCCATCGACAGTTAGGGTAAATCCTCCTGCCTCAATTAATCTAATCTAGAAACTTCACAAAAGTTTCCAGAGACTTGTTTCCATGGTGATTCTAAATTCTGTCAAATGACAACTAAGATTAGCCACCACAGTGACCTTTGACACCATACTATAGCTTGGGTCTTGAATGTTCCCTAAAGACCTATCTCTTGAATGTGTAGCCCCCAGGGTAGTATGGTTGTGCAGTTGTGGAACCTTTTAGATGTTGGTCCTAATAGGAGATTCTTAGGCCACTGATGACATGGCCTTAAAAAGGAACCATATAGGACTCCAGCCTCTTCATTCTCTTTTTGCTTCCTTACCATGATGTGAGTGATTTTTGTCCCACAATGTGCTCCTGCCATGATGTGCTGCCTTGTCACAAGCCAATAGCGGTAGAGCACACTGATCATGGACTACAACCTCTAAAACTGTCAGTAAAATAAAATCATTTATTTTATAATTTCATGAGATATTTTATTATAGTGGTAGGAAGTTGACTGACACTCTGAGAATAAAGGAACTACTTAGCAAGCTCAGTCAATCCTCGGAATTACTGAGAACTAAGTATTGTTTTAAGATACTGTGTTGTGAGGTAATTTGTTCTCTGGCAGTCAGTGACTCACACACTGGAAAATGAAAGTTTTAAGTACCAAAAACATTTAGCACATAGTAGGTGCTTGCTTTAAATGTTCATAAGAAGAGTGGATGCATTCTTCATTTTGGCATTGGGATTCCCTTCCCATTGTCCACCTAGACCTTGTTTGCTTTAACAAGACATGTCTCTGGAATTGGACTGATCTGCAAGCCGGCCAGTGATTCTGACCCTTGGAAGCCTTCCCAGAGGGAAGGCTTGCAGCTCCATAGCCGAGGACATTGTCCCTTCCTGAAAGGCTGGGTCTTTTGTAGGCTGAAGAGTAACAGCACTGCTTGCTAATTGCCTTGGCCCTGTCAGGGTTTCCATTCTTGGATCTCACAATAAAGTTCAGTCCCATGCTCATTTTTTATCTTCCTAAATGGAGCCTATCATGGGGCAGCCATTTGTATTAGGATCTTAGACAACCATGCCTTTTCCATCCACGGCCATCTATACTACCATGGCCTTAATTCAGCCTCTCATCATCTCTCCCTCAAATCACCACAGTCTCCTACTTTCTAAGCTTATATGCTTCTGTTCCATTCTTTATGGCAGGCAGTAAGCCATTTCTAGAGTACAAATTGAGTGATTGTGCTCTGCTTTTTGAAAGTCTCCAGTAGGGTACCCATTGCCTCACAGTAGAATTTCTCTAGCTGGATTAATGAGTGTTCCACAGGGATGGGTTAGAATGAGAGTCATGTTCTAGTTCATTTGTGAAACCCTTGTTTAAACAAACTTAAGTGAGTATTTTTATTCATTGATTTTAGAGGATTTCTCAAAACCTTTAGTAAGCCCATGCAAATGTGTATCTCTGAAAAGGTGGTTATAAAATCAGTGTTTACTGTTTGCTTTCTTCAGGGTGTTTTTGCTTCTACAGAGATTTTGTTCAGACTAGTTGAAGTACTTCTAAGTCCTTTAGTTAGACATGCACATTTCTCTGTGCTCTGATCCCTGCTTATCATTCCATTTCAAATTTCTACATTTCTCCCAAGTTCTTGCTTCTTGATAACTTGGTGCTATGCCTGTGCATTCTTTGCATCAAAATTTATCCACCCATTTCTTTCGTAGCCTATATAATTATTTGTTGTTATTGTGTGAGTATGTGTGTGTATGAATGCATGCATGCATGCATGTATGTATATGAATATATGTATGTATGCATGTGTATGAATGTATGCATGTATGTGTGTATATGCATGCATGCATGCATACATGTATGTATGTGTGTGTATAAATGCATGCATGTATGTATGTATGGGTGCATTCATGTAGGCCAGAGAACATGGGTGTCGTACTTAGGTGTGCTGTCCACCTCTTTTTTCTAATCAACCTTTCCTCTCCTTTTTAAAGTTTTTTTGGTTTTATTTATTTATTTGAGAGTGACAGAGAGAGAAAGAGGCAGATAGAGAGAGAGAGAATGGGCTTGCCAGGGCCTTCAGCCACTGCAAACGAACTCCAGACATGTGCACCTCCTTGTGCATCTGGCTTACATGGGTCCTGGGAAATCAAGTCTGGAACTGGGGTCCTTAGGCATCAGAGGCAAGTGCTTAACCACTAAGTCATCTCTCCAGCCCTTTTCACCTCTTTTTGAGACAGGATATCTCATTGGCCTGGAGCTCACTGATTAGCAAGGCTGAGTGTCCAGCTAGCTCCTGGTATCCTCCTGTCTTTGCATTTCCAGTGCTGAGATTATAGGTGTTTGCCACCATGCCCAGCATTTGTGTGGGCACTAAGGATCAAAGTCAGGTATTGAACAATCTTCCGAGTCCTAGCATATTCAATTCTTATTTACCCAAGCTATTTAGTTCTTACTTACCCTTTAAACCTCAATTCATTTTGCCTATTTTGAAAAATCTAACCGCATCCTGCCTAACTCAACTATTGTTAAACTATACATTTACTCTTTAACATCTTATGATTTTTCTACTACATTGACTTTCATATAGCCTCTTAAAACATTTTATGTTTATTTATTTACTTGCAAGCAGAGGGACAGATAGAGAGAAGAGAGATAGACATAATAGGTGTGCCAGGCTTCCAGCCCCTGCAATTGAACTCCTAATACATGCGCCACTTTGTACATCTGGCTTTACATGGGTACTGTGGAATCAAACCAGAGGTGTTAGGTTTTTCAGGCAAGTACCATAACAGCTGAGCCATCTCTCTAGCCCTTAATAAACATTTTTATTTTATTTTTACTTATTTATTTGAGAAAGAGAGAGAATGGGCAAGTCATTACAAATGAACTCCAGATGCATGCACCACCATGTGGGTACTAGGGAATCAAACCTAGGTGCATTAGGTTTTGCATACAAGTGCCTTAAGAGCTAAGCCATATTTCCAGACCATCTTCATGTATATATGATCTTCCTATCCCTCTCAGTTCTGAGATTTTGCTACGAGCCATCATGCCTTGTTGACTCGCAAAACTGACAACTGACTGCTGGTCTTTCTTTCTCCTTTGCATGCTCCTTTGGGCTGTGCTGGTCCTTGGTACTTAGCGACCACTTAGCAGCTGCTTAATGAATGAGTGCATACAGGTTGAGTGAGTATCTCTATGAGCCATGTCTTGGATTTAGAATTATTTTTAATTTGTTGAAATATTTGCATATAAGTAATGGGATATTTTGGTGACACGAGACATGTTTAACCATGAAATTCATTATGTTTTACATAGACCCATAAACACAACTTGAAGGCAATTTTATACAGTACCTTTAATAATTTGGTGCATGATTAAAAGTTTACTAGCATGGAAGCATGAGGAAGTAAGTTCAGCTCCCAGTGCCTATGGAAATGCTGGGCTTGCTCATATGTGCCTGCAGTCCCAACACTGGGGAGGCAGAGACAAGAGGATTGCTGAATCTTGCTGGCTAGCTGGCTGAGCAAATCACTGAGCTCTAGATTCAGTGTGAGACTCTGTCTCAGAAAAAAAAAATAAGGTGGAGAGTCACTGAAGAAGGCACTTGACGTCAATCTTTGGCTTCCACATGCATGCACACACTTGCACATATGTGTGCTTGCCCACATACAGACATGTAAATACACATGCACATACCACACACATGCAAATGCAAAAACAGCTTGAGATTTTGGAGTGGATTTCAGGTTTTGGGAATACGGTTGTGTATATTTTAATTAGATTTTATTTCTCTGACAAAAATAATTTACATAAACAACTTAAGGAAGAAGCATTTATTTTTACTCACAGTTTCAGAGGGTTTTTTCTTTGGTTTCTTGGCTCCATGAGCAAGGGTAGAGCATTGTGGCAGTGGTAGTGTAGAGTAGATGAACTTCTCATCCAACAGTGGGCAGGAAGTAGAAAGAGAGGCAGAGAGGGGCAAGGGACCAGATAATTCTCGAGGACCTGCTTCCAAGCTTTCCCTTTGACTAAGGCCCATCTCTTAAGGTTCCACGAACCAATAACAATAGTACCACCAGCTGAGACAAAGCTCCAAACACATGAATCATTGGGGGATAACTCCTTTCCATACCATAACAGGACAAAGAACTTACAGTGAAAAATAGAGTGAATTTTGGGTGGGTGAAAAATTGTCTGTGTGTAGACACGCTGATTGTAGATACCTTTCTCAGGTGTCCATCCATCTGTGGTCCAAACACATCTCTCATTCTGACCTTTCTCCACATCTAATATTTGCAAAGCTGAATCCTGGAGACATGCAAGTCTCCACGAACAAAACTGGGCTGCCTTGAGATTTTAGACTTTACAGTTTCTAGTAGGTAATTTAAAAGGAAGTAAGTAAGCTCCAGAGCCCTGGTCATCTTTCTGCATGTGAGCAGAGAAGCAGCAGAAGCTGTTCTATGGAGAGGAAGAAAAGGGAAGGCCTCAGCATTAGCTACAAGTCTATCAGAGCCCTGTGTTAATTTACTTCTCTTAGGCTTCTCATCTCAGCAGAGCTGAGGCCCGGCTATCTTGTTGGCTTTGAATTATGAGTTTATTATTTGAATAAATTTCCTTTTCCCCCATCAGCTTATTTGGAAGGGGTTTTTGTTATGTGTTACTGGTAGTCTTTATTAAGCAACAACCAGTTCTTTTTCCTTGAAAAACTTGAAATGCACATAGCTCTCTCACTATGCATCTCTGTCACAGCCACAATGTGAATATTAATGACAATACTTAAGCAGGTCGATTATGCATTGAGAATATGAAATATGTGTGTCACTTAAAAACAAATGATTGTCAACATAGTGCCTGGGCTGAATTAGTCTCTCCCAAGTTGTCACACCTGATGCAGAAGGAAACGAAGGCAATGCTGCATTTACACCAGACTTTATGGATTCCAAGGTCAAGGCCAAAATGTGCAGATTCAGGAAGGTGCTTCTTAGTAATGATTTGTTATCATTAACTTGACTCTCTGGTGGATTTATATGGAGGAAAATGCTAATAAAAGGCCCTGTGAACTCTTCTTTTGCTTTGCTGAGTTGTCATTCCATTAAGCAAATTTGAAGCAATGTAATTGCTACAAGATTCTACATATTTTCAAATGAACTTGTGAATTTATTTGGGAAGTGAATGGGTTTTAACTTGTCTTGCTGGACTAACTCTATTTTCTTGTTTCCAGGAGATAGATTTCAAATATTTTTTCCTTTATAATTTATTTGCAAGGAGAGAGGGAGATAGAGAGAGAAGAGAGACAGACAGAGAATGGGCATGTCAGGGCCTCCAGCCGCTGCAAACGAACTCCAGATGCATGTGCTCCTTGTGCATCTGGCTTATGTGGGTCCTGGGGAATAAAACCTGGGTCCCTTGGCTTCACAGGCAAATGCCTTCACTGCTAAGACATTTCTCCATCCCCTCTAGCGGATAATTTGACCAGGGTTGTCTAAGAGCTAGAAGGCATTCTGAACAGTGTACTATCAGTGATGCAGACAGTGGGCTTGAATTTAAATTCTGCCCTTTATGTAGTAATAGTGTGAATCTTAGTTTCCTTGTCCATGGGCATAAATTATAATATATAGTCCACAGGATTCTTCGGAGGTTACATCTGATGTGTCTTTTAAGAGTTAGTGTGTAAACATTGGTAGCTATTTCATTTTAAACTATCTTGATTGCTACTAGTAGAGCAAAAATAATTTGCCATTCACACACGTGATAACAAATTTAAGTGCATGACTACAAATGTGGGGTGTGGAGTAGACATGATTGGGAAGTAGATGGAGCTACTAATCCTTACAGTGCCCTGGAAGGGCACTCATGAGACCATCTTCATGGTCCTCAAAGAAAAATTGCCCCAGGCTTTAGCCTCTGATGCAGGATCAAAGTGCACATTTGGAATATGCAAAACCCAGAGATGAATCTGGCTATATGTTGTGGATACCTCACAAACATTAATTAACTGGATGACTCAGTGTTTGAGGTATGTATAAGTTTGAGTGTTCTGCAATGTTTTAACTCCTCTACAGTTTATAAGAAGCAACATTTTCTGAAGGCAGCATGCATTGATAGAAACTACATAGATTTAGGAGTTAAACCTTCTCCCACTCTAGTCCCCTTGGCTATTTCCAATTTGTTTTCTTTTTAGTTCATCTTAGCATCTGGTGGTAATAATCAATCAATCAATCAATCAATCAATCAATCAATCAATCTATCTATCTATCTATCATCTACCTAATCTGTGTGCATCCACATATATGTTCATATATTCAACAAAAGAGGTGTTGCGTGCTGGAGCTGTAGCAGCATACAAGAAATTGAAGATCTTATCCTTACTGAGTTATATTTTATGTAAGGTGGAGCTGAAATAGTGAACATCTCAGGAAGTGAATGCAGAGATTGTTACTGGAGACTAACTGCTGAGGAGCAACATGAATCAGAAGAGGAGGATTTGAAGTGTTGGTACAGGTTGGGAGCCATCACTTCGAAGCAGACTGGCTGGGAGAGGATGTGTTGTGAAGGTGGCATTTGAGTAGAAACTGGGAGGACCTGAGGGAGTAACTCATGGGGACATGGGGGTGGGAAAGGGAAAGGTCCTGAAACAGGAGAAACCTGAAGAGCTTGGGGGAAGCATGAAGAGGCTGGAGTGGCTGCATGGAGTCTGTGAGGAACAGAGAGGCAGGCAATGAGGCCAGAAGGGCAGGCAGGGGCAGATGTGAAAGATGTCTAGATCATCCATTGTGAAGACTTTGTCTTTGACCTTGACATGTTACAGTTTGGGTAGGAAATGTACTCCCCCTGGGCCCATGTGTGTTAAATACTTGGTCCCCATCTGGTGGCACTACTACAGAAGATTATTGTAGGTGGACACAGCTGAGGAAGTGGATCACAAGGGGGGAGTCCTTGCGAGGTAACATGTCCTTAGCTCTTTCTTTCTCTCTACTTCCTGGTCACCATGATGTGAACCTCTTTGCTTCCTCACATCTTCCCTTTCACGATGGACCAACATCTCTGAAATGGTAAGCCATTTCTGTCAGGGTTCTTTTTTGTTTTGTTTTTCTTTTAGCCATAGTGAATAGTGATGCAAAATTAACTAATACAGACCCTGAGCATGAAGGAGGATCAGAGGATGGTTCTGAGTACAGTGACTTCCACTGGACAGCATCATCTACCAATGCTATTCTAGACTCCAGCTTTGGATCCCTGGGAATACAAATAGTGAGACTAAGGGCTGTTTATATTTTCTTTTACTTTATTTCATTTGAATTAACCCAAATTTAAAAACCATTACTTGATTCAGTTATTGGAAAACTTTAAAAAGTGTATTTGGCACAACTTAGGCATATGAATCTACTTCTTCAACTGCCAACTTATGAGGCCTAAATATAGATCAGGTATTTCCAATAAAAATTTACCATCCAAACTGAAATATGGTATAATTTTAAAAGATAGTCTGGATTTCATAAGCATAGAATGAACAAATTAAGGTTAAAAATCTCCATTATATTTTTAGACTCATTTTGAAATTATTATATTTTTGAATTATTAGGTACAATAAAGTATCACTATATTTCAGCATGAATTACTATATTATCATATGAATGTCACCTGCTTCTTTTGCGTTTCTGAAAAATGTATATACTTAAAAACTTTAAAATTAAAGACATGATTCCCACTTAATTTCTGTCATAGATATAGGAAAAGTCTGTCACAGAGCATGACATGCATATGTTATTACACTACTTCGTTCATTTAGCACAAATGTGCTGAGGACTTCCAGCAGGTGAGGTACAGTTCTCAATGAAGGAAGTACAGGGGTTCTATGACCATATGAGATTTACATTGAAAGAATCAGAGAAAGCAAGAAAGCAGAAAATTTTTAAGATTTGAAAAATACTGCTGTGAGAAGCCAGTATTTGAGGAAGAGCATATCTGGATGGAAATTAGGTTGGCGGGTGCGGGGGGAGGAAGGTGTCATGAAAGACTGTCTGAGGAGGGAAGGAATTATTTTTCTAGGAAGGTAATTATCCAAGTGGGCATAATGAAATGTTTCTTCTTAAGCCCTCAAGGACTATGAAAGTGAGTTGTTAGAAACCATATTCTTCTAGGTAAGACATCTGGCTAGAATGAATCAATGCCCTGGAGAAGAGGGGCTAAGTCTTTAGTTCATATGTGAGGCTCATTTGTGGTTTCCACCCCTGGAAAGGCACATAGAAGTTGTTGGTGAAGAAGCTAGGATATTGAGGGGAGAAATTTCAGAGATAGGACCTGGTGGCCAAAATTAATGATGCTCCTGGGAAGGAAGGGAAACAAATTATATTCCCTTGTCTTTTCAATGCATCCTCAACAGTAAGTCTGGTCTCTTGAGTTTTAATTCACTAACTTAATGTGTTCAGGCATAAATCTGAGTGGGTTAAGATATAAACATAAATAATGTATTTTCAATAAAAGTTTACCATCAGAATAGAGGTATTCTGTAATTTCTAAAAACACTCAAGATTTTGTAAATTTTGGATTATAAAAATAAGAAATGTCAGGCTTGAGAGATGACTTAGCAGTTAAGGCACGTGCTAACAAAGCCTAAAGACCCAGGTTCGATTCCCCAGTACCTATGTATGCCAGATGCACAAGGTGTTGCATGCATCTGGAGCTTGTTTGTAGTGGATAGAGACCCTGGTGTGCCCATTCTCTCTCTCTTTGGTTCTTTCTCCCTCTCTTTCAAGTAAATAAATGAATAAAATATTAAAAAAATTAAAACATGTCTATTATTTTAAAATGTTTATTTGTTATATTTATTTGCAAGAGAGAAAGGGGAGAATAAGGGCATGACAGGGCTTCCTAACACTGTAATCAACTCCAGATGCCTGCATCACTTTGTGCATCTGGCTTTACATGTGTACTAGGGAATAGAACCTGGCTAGCAGGCTTACAATCAAGTGATCTTGATTGTTGAGCCATCTCCCCAGCCCTCAGTTATGTTTTTTATATTTATTATATGTTGAAATCATCATAGTTTGAATTCTTGGGTTGAATAGGATATATTGATGTTATATTAATTTTATCTTTACCTTTTGGGAAAATGTCAGGGCTTAGAAAATTAAAAAAAAAAAAAAGAACTATGGCTCATATTCTGTTTCTACTACAGAGTGGGGTTCATGACCCCAGAGTATGTCCAGGACAACCACATGGTGCCACAACTCAGCTGAGTTTTCTTCTCTTAATTTCTCCAGAAATTCTGAGGGGCTAGCTTCTAGAAACCCATGTAATACCTTACAGGTGGACACGAGGTGTTAGAGTTGTGTTTGATGCACAACCTTAGAGTATGATGGAACAGCTCAAGACTTCTTCTCACAGGAAACAGTGGTCCTGAGTTCAGGTGTGTTGAGTTTCTTTCCAGCAAGTGTCAGGAACTGCCAGGCACAGGCTGGACCCTTCAGGAGAGGGGCCTGAGCTGCCAGGCATGGCTAAGGACCCCAGGCTATAGGAGACCACTCCCTCTCCAAGCTCAGCACACCTGAATTTAGGCTCTGCCCATAGTCCTGTGACCTTTGGCCTGTTGCCTAGGAAACTCCTTATCAACCTTCACACAGCCCATCCCCTGAGATCCTAGGTCACCTGACCTCTCTCCTGCCCCCCCCACCATTGCCTACATGCTAGAATGAATGCCCCCATATGCTAATTAGGCATCAGAAATGAACTTGGCATGTCCAATAACCTTAGGGTTCTCCCCCTCAGATGCTTATAAACCCATTTTCCTTGACAATAAACCAAGAGCCCCGTTCACCGAAACTCCTCCCGAAAGTCTTTTACTTTTGTGCTCTCACCCACCCCGGTTGCCTGGGCACTTTTGGGAGAAACTGCGGTCACCTCCCGACCAAGAGCCCAGGAACCCACAAGCAAGAAGACTTGTGTCCCGTGTCACTGGTGAAGTAGAAAGTCTTATCTTAATTTTAAAAAATCACATGTATGGAAAGTGGTGTTTCTGGCATCTAGTTTCATTGAATAGCCAAGATTAAAGATTAAATCTTAGGAAAATACTCATATTTTATGTGATAGTTAACCCTTTATAAGAAAGCTGACAAAGACCTTGTTCACTTGTATAACACTGATGGGAGAATACGACCTAGAGAGACAGGAGATTCATTCACAGTCATGCGATCCACCGTATTTCTCATCATCAGTTACTTTCTAAACAGAATCCATAGGGGAAAAGATAGTCTACATTAATTTGAGACCAGAGAAGAATAGCCACTCTTCTCCTACACCATTACTGAAACAATAAAATGAAGATTTATTGAACACTGACCTTGAACAGGAGAAAGGGCTGTAGATGTGTCCCAGGTCTGCCTAGAAGTGAGTGTTTCTTTCCTAAATCTGTCATCTCTCCCAGTCTACAGTGGTTTCCTAATCTACACATCTGGTTTTCTTCCCATGAGGAGGCTGGTGGCTGGCGCCATACGTGAGCACCCATAGCCTGGGACATTAGGAATAGTGGTGACCCACAAGGCTCTAGCCACTGCTGATCTTGCTCAAGACTCAGGGGTAAGAGCTGGGTGGCAAGAGATAAGGTTTGCCTGGGGAAAGGTCCTCCCACATGCTGGTTATAAGCATATATTCTGACATCTGGGGCTTGTGCCCTTGCCTGGCCTCTGTCCTTGGGAGCCAAGTTGTATCACACACACTCATCAATTTGATGCATTACAAGCAGTGTGGCTAGGCAGAAATGTACAATGGAGTGGAGTGCTCTACCTGTTGTAGAGCCTGAGTGTGCAGAGAATCCAAGGGAGGGAGCATTCCAGGTTATCCATAACTTATAAGGATGCCCAGGACCCTAGCCTAGAAGGGAAATGCATGATGGGACTAAAGGAATGCTGGGAAATTGCTAGGTATCCCAACCTTTTGGCCCTAGCCCACAGAATAGAAGAACAGGAAAAAGAATAGGAAAACAGGTAGACAGTAGGATAGGATGTCTCTTCTCTTCTGCTGTTTCTTGGAGTTATAACTTTGTTAACTGACAGCATTTCAGATTCCTAAAAATCACATTTTTTTTATCTGAAAAGAAACACCATAAATTATTAGCAGTAATAGGTGTCTTTGGATGCTGAGAGTGTGCATAGCTTTCTATTGTTAATTTCCATTTCTTTATATGGATTATGTTCGTCACAGACCTTATATAACTCTAAAACAGCCATATTTGAACAAAAAAAGTTTTGTTTACTTTTTTCTGTCTAAAAGACAAGGAATGAGTTCCATGGAACAGAGTGCCAACCTGGAGCTAAAATGACCATTTTTGAATCTGTCCTACACCTACAAATTTACACTTCATCCTCCTTTTTGCTTTTTATCTCTCTGCCCTCATCAGGAAACCAAATTGCTGTTCTCTTGAATTTGGATGTAATTTATCCCATTAAAAATAAAGCAGCAAAACAGAGAGCAGTAAAAGGGAGGAGAGCTGCCTAATCCCAGACCTTCTAGTTTCTGGAGAAAATACTTTAAAAAAAAACCCTCAGTTTAAAGGAGGAAGGTTTTGTTTCTACTTAGATTTCCAGGCTCCAGTCCACCATGGTCAGGCCAGCAAGGCAGGAGGAGCTGGTCACATTCCCTCCACAGTGAGGAGACCACCGAACAGAGTGGAAAGTGATCATGCTTAGACACCTTTCTCTTTAAACAGTCTGGGACCTGGATCTTCCCACCTTAATTAACTTTACCCAGATAATCTCTGATATGCACAACAAGAGGCTATCCTAATACACATACTTCCTGCCAGCACAGGTAATTCTAGGTCCTGTCAACTTGACCATCTGTGTAAACCATCACAGGTCCCTACCAGCACTCCACAGATCCTTGCTCAAGCTCCGTTTCATCATCACACCTTGTCTCATCGTGCCGATGCTCCACCCCACCATGATGCCACAGTTTCCGGTAGACATTCCTGTGTTGTTCCTATGTCTGTTTTGGATACCTGTACTTGGTCAGTTGGGGTTCTTAGTGTCTGGCTGAGGAGTCAGAATTCTTGTTTTGTCTGGTGATATTAGGAGCAACTAGTCAATGTTTGAAAGTATTGTGCTCATGGCCTGGTGGCACCTTGCATATCTTAAGTGGCTGCTTAGGAACATCCATGGGTGATAGTTTGTATATCTTTATTGTCAGATCATGACATGGACTATCAGTGCTTTCTTTATTCCTGTAGATAGAGTCACTAGTGTCTTTGAATATATTCAGATTAGAGAGCCAATTTCAGAAACTCAGGATCAACTCAGAAAATTCATCTTAAAATTCTCTTCCTCTGGAAGCACCCTTGACACTAAAATCTATACTAGTTAGGATTCTCCATGGAAACACACACATGTACACCATATATATGATTTATATATTGACATGGTATATATAAGGTTAATATGCATATGAATCTCATAAATATATATGTTCAGAATATTACTTTCTCTTATATATTTATAAGAATGTCTTCTTAGGATCTGAACACACATTAGTGGAGCTCAGAAGTTCCAGTCTACAATAAGGAGATTTGACTTCCTAGAAGTAGTGTGGGTATTTCTATCTGAGTCTGAAGGCTTGAAAAACAAGGGGATGCCATGGTATATGCTAAAGTCCAAGGGCAAGAGAAAGCAGCATTTCAACTCAAGAAGGCAGAAGGGCAAAGCTTCCTCTCACTCAGCCTTTTTCTATTCACCCTTCAGACTGGGTGTGGCCTTTCCACATTAGAGATGGCATTCTGCTTCACTCAGTCTATCAGTTCATATGTTCACCTCATCTATACACACACTCTCAGACATACTCAGGTTAACATTTGACTAAGTGTCTAGATACCCTATGGCCCCACTCTGGTCCTACAGACATAAAATTAAGTACTACATATATCTGATGTAACAGAGTCAGTATTGTACTCTTTAGTGTTCTTTTTCATATGATTAAGGAAGTACATTTTATGAAAAGCTCAGTCAGGGCACAAGTTTGGAAAAGCAAACACAAACCTACTATGAGCTTGGTAAACAGGTGCAGGGCTGGGAAGATGGCTCAGTGGTAAACTGCTGGCTGCACAAGCATTATCATGTGAGTTTGGATACCCAGGTTCAAGGGAACTGAATGTTATTTTTTTTTTTTTTTTTCTGATGAAGACATAGGAATAGAGAATGAGAAACAGATAATGTTGTGGACTCAGAGCAGGTCTTCTTAGCTCAAGCCAGGATGGCACTGTGTTCCAAGGAAGTCATTATTGTCTTCTGGGCAGAAAAGAAAGAGATATTTTTGTTCAAATCAAGTTATATAAGCTCCGTGAAGAACATGCTCAGCACAAAGAAATGGAAATTAACAATGGAGAAATCATGCACAGAGTCACATCCAAAGATACTGATGTGAGTGAATGTAGGAAGTCTCTATCCCAGTGGGCTCAAGGCATACCCAGGCAGTTCATGAAAGAGGATTCTAGAACATAGTCAATGTAGGAAAATATGCAGCATTTTCCAACCGTCAGATTGCAAAAATAAACACAATGGTGGTATCAATAGCAAATATTAGCTGGGATGACCACTTTCAGTATGAAATCTTGCATGTTATGAAGTGTATAAATCACATTTGAGAGTAATTTAGTAAAATTTAGGGGAGCTTATATTTTAAGGTTGTAATTCAACTTCTGGGTATATGCACCATTTGGACAAGAAGCTAGGTACAAGGATGGATACAACAGAACTGCTTACAAGAGCAAAATTGAAAGCTACCTAAATATTCAACCAGAGGACCGTGGCATAACATTGGTATTTACTGTCAATAAATCTTCCAAAATGTCACTTAACAACAACAACAACAAAACAAGAGGCAGAGGATGTATGTGGCATGCTATAATTCATATGATAATTAAAATGTAGAAAGTAGTGCTATAAATTGTTTCTATGTTTATGTTCTATTCTTCTTATTGCCTTCCGGTGTGTTCATTTGACTGTTATATAAAATTCCTTGAGTTTTAAATTTCAATGATTATAGGTTTTGACTCTTAGAATTTATATTTGCCTTCATTAAACACTTGCCTGGCCATTTTTTATAGTCTCTTCCAAGGTGTTTCAAACTTCCAGTTTTCTACTTCTTCAAATACTGTTTTACATATGTATATATACATATGTATAAGTATGGGTTTGAGAATAAAGAACTTGGAGATGAGCTTCTGCTTCTTGGCTCAAGGGTAACACCAGGCTAGAAGAGGGCAATGTCTGAGGTGGAAGGAAAGAGGCTTTGGAACTCCCAGGAAGGAGGGGATAGAGTAGTAGTTCTTAAGGCTTTTGGGGGAGAGAAGAGAATCTTGCACTGTGTGGGAGTGGGCCTTCCATGGGACATGTGGGATGTATGGGAATTAATGTGAGGAAGAGTTGAGCATCTATAGCTCAAGCCTACATAATCTGGTTATCTAAATCACCTGTTGAAGTCCTTTAGGGAAGTGGGGCTTGAAAACTTTGGGAGAGCCACATGTGATGCTGTGCATCAGGGTAAGACAGGCAGCTTTCATAAAATCTAACAACATACATATTTATTCTATTCTTTGATCACTGATGTGGAGTAGAGTATATATTTCTACCTGTCTCTCTGCCTCTCCCCCCCTCGTACTATCATTGAATTTTTATTGTTTTCTCTTACCTGATTCTTCTTACTTCTAGGACTAAAAGGTCTCATTGGAATTTTTTTTTTTCAAAAAAAACAAAAAAAGAGAAAGCTTTGCATTTGCTTCTTCTGTGTACCAGGAGACAGTACCAACCTGGGAGCAGCATTTCTCGTCTTCATTCACGTTCATGGAAGCATGTAGATACACCCTGAGTGGGAGAAACATCTGTAGAAGGGAGGTTTCAGGTGATAGTTTTCCCTCCTTGAAATCTAAATCAAGATGGATACTTTCCCCCTTGCCTTGGAGGGAAGGGAGGTGGGAACTGTATTTCCCCTAGCTCCATCTCTCAGGAAAACGCATTTCTTCCAGGTTCTCTACTCTCCATGGAGGTCTCAGTTTCCTTCTTTTTTTTTTAAGTGTGTGTGTTACAGAGCATGTGTGGAGGTCAGAGGATAATCTTAGGATGTTTGTCCTCTCCTCCCACCTTCCTTTTTAGATAGGGTCTCCTTTATTGTTTAGCTACTGCATATGCCAGATGAGCTGCCCCATGAGCTTCTGGATTTTCCTGGCTTTACTTCCCATCGTGACAGGTGCACAGGGATCACAGATGTGTGTGCCACTTTGCATATGGCCTTACATAGATGCTGGAGAATAAAATTCAAGCAAGCAGTCTTACAAGAAAGCAAGCATCTTTAGCAATTAACCAATCATTCCAACTCCAAGGTCTCTCTTTTATATTTGCTCAGGCTACTCGAGGCTACCTCTCCTTGTCTCTTCTTCCTCCTTCTTCTCCTGCTTCTCTTCCTCTTCCATCCCACTCTTCCTTTTTTCTTTTCTTTTTTTTTTTTGTCCTCACTCTATTTACTCTTCTTCCTTCTTCATTGTGGCAGATTTCATGTCAGTTTTGCCAGCACTTCTCTTTGTTTTTATTATTTTTAACCCTTGTGGAGTTTCATTTGCTTAAATGAAATTGGCTTTGAAGTAAAGAACAACTTTGTTTCTTCTAAATGCTTTGTGTGAACCAATGTTCCCAGAGAAATAAAAAGCCACACCTGTATTGTAGAGATTCTACGAGGCTGAATGAATGATGAGAACCTTGCAGTTATGGTGAGTTGGATGTGACAGATTCAGAGCCGACATTTCCTGGCTGTCTTTCCTCCACTTACTACATGGCCAGTTAGCACCCATGTTCTGAGTCTGACCTAACATCCTTTCAAGTATCAGGTAAAGCCTTTGGAGTGTATTACCTTAGCACATCAGTAGCTTCTGCCAACCCAAAAGCTAACAATATATCAGATAGCATCTGGAACCAAATGAAGAGATTTTCCTGATGTTGTCATCAATGTACTTGGGAAAATGCCTAGATTTATGGCTTTCTTTTGTTATGTATCCATAAAAATTCATGTGCCTCCATATTCAGAGCAATTTGAATCCATGTTTCTGGGCCATGACCACTCATAATTGGCTCAGAATAAATTCTTTCTTATCCCCTTTGAGGTGAAAGCTTGTATTGTACATTGCATTTGTTATAGGAGTTTTTCTGTGATATCTATTTTCCAAATTATCTAGAGCAGAAGTTACCCATGCACTATGTAGAGAGTATGTGTGTGTGTGTGTTTACTAAACTTTATATACTAAAAGTCTATATGAATATAATAAATATCACACTCAAGGTAGAAAATAGTTTGGAAAGACATAAAAGGAAATGGGTTTAGGGAGGGAAACATAAAGGCTTTAAAATGATCACTAATACCTTATTTTTTACTAAAAAATCTTATTTTCAATACTCATGTAATATTGAGAAAAGTCTTATATATGAAAAGGAAAGGAAAGAAAGACAAGGATAGCAAGGGAGGGGAAAGGAAAGAGAAACCAAGAAAGAGGTGGGGATAGGGGAGGCTGGACAACATTCACAGTGGCAGTCAAAATGAGGCCATTGAAAGAGTTTTGGGGGATCCATCACTACCACCAGAACCTGAATCTTCTCTGACACCATTGTTGCTAGAAGCTCAGTAATAGCCAGAGTACTAGCTAGTCGGCTCCATAGCCCCGAAGCTTGGTGTCATCCCCCAGTGCTGGTGCACCCACTGGCAGGTCATCAGCTACACATATCACCCTGAACACCTGAAAGGTTGGTAAAGGAGGTATCATATAATCTTTATCTTCTAGTATGAGAATCTATCCCTGCCTCATAAAAGTAAAAGGACTTTTCAAGCACAGAGTGGAGCAGAGAAAGGTTCAAATCAAAGACAATCAAAAGTTAAGCGCTAAATGCTAAGTTTCTTATAACCACTGGACCAATTTTACAATATCCTGAGTATTTGCCAAACTGGGTACTCTATATATTATATCTCGTTTATCCTGCCCCCTCTGCCTACCCTCTTGCTTCCAGAGGAAGATTGGGGGAGTAAGCGATCTCACACCAACTCTATGAATGGTAAAGAATTGGATTCACTGTGCCTCGAGGTAAGACAAATGCAATGCAGAGATTGAAATTCAGTTCTCCTTGACTCCAACTTCTTATTTCTGAAATTTAAGAGACAAGATGAAGCATGTGCCATGTACTTCCCTGTCCTATTTATTTTATCATCATCAACAAGTATAGTTCCTTCTCATGAATGCTTCATCTTTACCATAAAGGACTGGCTAAAGAAAAGGTTTTCCTGTGCTTGACTGTGGCAAAATAATTTTATAGAGTTTCTAGGTTTTAATAAACAGATGTAACTGGCATCCCTGGATACCATATTGAATAGAAACTTATGTAATAGAGGCATTTTCCTAACACAGCTATAAAGGGATTTTTATTTTTTTAGACACTGTAAGTAAGGGGAAATTTCTCATCTGAGGCTTTGGAAGCTTTGCAGATTGCTCTGGTTAAATATATATCTCAACAGTTAACAAACAAGATAGGCTTAAGCTCTGCTGTTCAGGAGTATAAATATGAAAACGGGTGGGGTCGTGATGTGCCTAAGCAGAACATGTGTTTTGGTGCCTTAGAAATAGACTGTGTGTTAAGCATCGAGCCTTCTCCATACCATCTGGCTCTCAGTGCCTTCAAGGCCCAGAAATTGGTACCACATTCTCAAAATTAAAATTCAATAAGAGACACCTTTCATTTCAATTTCTTGCTTTTATGTAGCAGACACAATACTCTGGTGACAAATGGAGGTGAATTGAATTTTTTTTTCTAGTAATGGTCACATCTAGCAGCAAACTAATGTATTAGTGAACAGAGATGAAAATGAGCATAATGCCTGATCCTGAACTTGAAATTGCATAACTGCAACAAAATGTCTTTCCATTGAACTGCATATTTGTTTTGCTTTTCTTTCCTCCCTTCTCACTTCTGTTAAATCTCCATTTACCTTTTAGGATCATAGCTTATGAGAGGAGTGCTTTGGAACACACAGGTATGTGGGGGGCTGTCATTTTATATATCACTGTTCTGACCTCAGGCTCTTAAACACTCACCCTGAAGCCTTTGGCATTTGTTTCTTCCAACCAAGCTATAGGATGCATGTGGGCCCAACTCACTGACTAAGGCACACATCTAAAGCCAGTGGATCCATCAGGAGAATGGGGCTTTTGTCTGGGTTGTTGAGATTGAGACCATCTGAGCACTGATCAGCCTGATGACATATAAATGCCTCTGATCCTCACATCATCTCTGGAAGGGAGGTATTATTCCAATTAAGCTCATAAGAAATCAGGATGGAATAGAGAAGAAAGACAAGGTGCCTTAGTGTGAAGTAAAAACCAAAGGACTAGTTTAGGAATCATGGAATCTGAAGACCTCTTTGTAGGTCAAGTAGAGAAATCACTACAGTATTGATGAAATTAAGGATGGAATAGATCAGAGAAAGATGAATACTGCACTAGCCTTGGCATCAGTATTTGTAGGTAACTTTCTTCAAGTATCATCTGTTTGCTACCATGTAGCCTACCCTCCTGTGGCCTGGCCCGAATAACTGCAAAGGTCTCCTCTGTCCTTCATAACCACCACTGAGCTCAGAGGTACAGAGTGACATTCCATCACCCATATTGGAAATAGGCTAGAAGGTAACTTCAGAGTCAACAATTTGAACTCATCAAAGCATACATACTTCCACATCTAATATTGACCACTTAAATGCTCTAGATACTGTTTGAATAGAGCAGCTCTTTTTCTTGCCTTAACTCAGAATTGTCTTAAACACCTCCATGATGTGGCATTCCACAGAGCTTTGGTTCTTGCTTGCAGGTTCCCACACATGCTGTCATGTTTCTTCCCACAAAAGAAGGCTAGGAAATTTGGTGCTCAACCCACTGTTTTATCTCCTTTCCTTTGATTTCTGCCTAAACCAGATAGACTCAGAAAACACTTATTGGAAATGCATTTGTGTGCAGTCTGATGGAGAGAGACAGGAGTGTATTCATTATTTCTTAAAACCAAGATCAAGGTACTAATTTGGAGGTGTGGTTTTTAATGAAATGTAATTCAAAGAAGACTACATTAAATCATATGTAGCTACACATTAAATTTACCACCTTTGTCTGGTATTAATCTGGTATTTATCTGGTGTTAAGTATGGATTTGGCTATACTTGTGGTCTCAGGTGTATTTTGTGGCCCATGACAGACAGGGGACTTTTCTTTGGGGACAGGCAAGATATTTAACTCTTAAGACATTGTAAGAGAATCAAATTAAGAGTTAAAATATTGGTCAAGGACTAAATGTAGGGCATTCATGAAAGATCGCTGATTAAAAATCTGTTACGCAAAGGTCCTGTTAATGAAGCATAGATGATAAGGTTGTCTCTAACTATTCACAGACTAATAGTGGACTGATAACCTGTTCACCATCAATTTTAATATAATTCATTCAGATTAGTGCAGAACGATGGGAGTGGGGCAGTAGGCAGACAATCCCTCCTCTGACAAAGAAGAGCATTAGTATACTTATCAACAGGGATGTCACATGAATTGGGCCTAGAGTGGCAGAATTTGGACAGGAGAAAGTAAGCACTAGAAATAACTAGGAGATGACAAGCTAGGACCAGGTTGTAGGTGCAGTGGGGGACATACTTTGTCCTTCCGGAAAGAGGTCCATGAGCAGGGTTCATGACAACCAAGGTTGAGAAGGATGAATTGAGCAATGTCAATGTATGTTCACCAATGATGGATGCTGGAAATTATTCCTAAGGCATGGGGGAGATGGGCAGCTTTCTTGAGTAGAGATAGAAACAACGTGACAGCTGTGTATGGCAGGGACTGCAAGGTGGGGCAACTTAAACCATCTGGTCCAGGGAATAGTTGTCTGCATAAAGATAACAGGATATCACAGGCACATATGTACATTTGAATGTATTGAAAAGTTCAGGGACTTGAGCTTTGTAAAAGTAATGGTCCCTCTACTGTTTTCTCTGGAATTCTCATCCTGCCTTCAAACCACACTGACAAAAGAAGCCAATTATGCCATGCTTGGGTACAGTAGACTTTATTATCACTAATATTTAGAACAACACTAAGAACATGGGCTTGGTCATACATATCTGTAATTCTAGCACTTGAGAGGATGAAGCAGGAGGATTGCCAGATTGAGGAAACCCATGATGTTTAGTGAAACTCTATTTTAAAAACTATACAAAACAAAACAATAAGTAACCTTGGGATCTGGAGAGATGGCTTAATAGTTAAGATACCTGCCTGCAAACCCTTAGGGCCCAGGTTCTATTTTCTAGTACTCACACAGAGCAAGATGCACATGGTGGCACTTGCATCTGGGGCTTGTTTGCAGTGACTGGAGGCCCTGGTACACCTATTCTCTCTTATCTGCCTCTTTTTCTATCTCTTAAGTAAATAAGTAAAAATAAAATATTTTTTTTAAGTAAGCTTGGGGCCAGATGTGTTAGCACATGCTTTTAGTCACACCACTCAGGAGGCAGAGGTAGGAGGATCATTGTGAGTTTGAGGCCACCCTGAAACTACCTAGTGAGTTCCAGGTCAGCCTGGGCTAGAGTGAGACCCTACCTAAAAAAAAAAAAAAAAAAAAAAAAAAAAAAAAAAAAAAAAAAGAAAGAAAGAAAGAAAGAAAAGTTTGAGTGTGAAATCTAAAGACTTTACCATCTTGACCTCACCTTGGCACCAATTCAGATTTCCTAACAGACCACCCTTGGCTCTCTCCTCAATAACATGGGCCCTCTCTTTCTGCCTTTACTTATTATACTAGAGATTCTTGCTTACAATTCTTGGTATGTTTCCTGCTCAGAACTCCTTCATTCTTCCTTGCAACTAACCTTCTATTCCATTACTCAGCAGTGTCCCACATTAACTTGAGTCAAGAAGTTTCTCTCTCATCCTTGAAATGCCAAGGTCCAAGAGATTGAACAAATGGTGTTCTCACACCCAGCCCAGAAGGTCAGCTTCCCCAGCAGGTGCCCATACAGGAGTCACCTTCTCCCAGGTAATTCTAAAGACATCCCAGACTTTTGGTTTCTCTTGAACCCTTATTTGAGTGGGGAGGGGCTGCAGCTAGACTTGAAGTTTCCTACTGAGTTGACAGGAATGAGAATTCTATAGAAAACTTACTTGCAAGGACTAAGGTAACAATACTTGGCCAATTATAGTTGAATAGATGAGAAAGAAGCCATTAGTCTATCCTTGCCAAATCTTCTTGGGAAAAGTTTTATAAGCATAAATGACCTGGCACCTTGGCTCCTGTGACTCTGTCAGTAGAGGGAGCCAAGAAAGACTGAAAGCAGCCAATGAAATCCCAATCAGGCCCCAGCTCTAGTTCCAGATCTTTCCCTAAAATGGTTTGGTAAATAGGAGGCAGAACAGCCCTGCCACCTGTCTCCATAAAACCACAGTCTCATGCCAATCTTTCATTTATTTCCATTTTCACACCATTTGTGCCACACACCTGCTCTGTACCATATCCTCCTGAGGTGGTATGTATTTATTATTTCTTCACATCTGTGTGAGGCACCCATGAGTCTACTTGAATCTACTCTTGACATTATACCCCTGCCCGATGATGTGAAATATAACTCCAGAAGAGATTCAGATGGCAAGCAGACTGTTGGGTACCTATCTCCAGAAAACTGACATTTACAAAACTCATGAAGCTCACAAGATTCCCATAAGGTCCCACCCCAAGGTTATATAAGCCGAAAGATAGAGGAGACTCTTCAGTGCAGCTGTGTATACACCTCAGAGGCCTCCAGTGGTGGGACTTTCTTAAGTTGCTACCCATGCCAAGATGGGCTTTTTGCTGATGCCAGTGCTTTTGAGTCACCCATGCTCCTGAAAGCAACCCCAATAAAATCAGCAATTCTCTGATTGGAATTACTTCTTTGACCTACCATTAATAGTACCCTGTCTGGGTGAAGAGATATTTGTTCATGTCTTCCCAGGAACATAAGCAAAATTTCAAAGTCAAATGTGACTATGTCTATGGAAGCTGAACTTCCCGTTATTAGCCAGGCTAGACCCTAGCTGGATGCATTACATAAATATCTGCTTCTTTTGCCTTCAGTCTCACCACTGCCTGGCATCTTTGTCACCATGATACACTATGTCAAATTTTAGAGTAAGAAGTAAGAAAGCCTTAGAAATGTGAATCAAATTATATTACTAGTAAATGCCAAAGCTGACGTTTGACACTGATCTATCTGGTCAGATCCCAAGTCTGACCACATGAGTAAAAGGTGACTTGAGTGCTTTCATTTTCCTCTTCCATTCCCTAACACTGTTTTTGACCTTGAACGAGCTTTTGACGCCTGTGAACTTCCAGTCAAATATTCCAAGAGCAGGTGAGCTTCAGTGTCTGTTCGTAGGCTTGCTGTGTGTGTGGAAGGTAGCAGGGAGGGGGCGCCGAAAGGAACCAGGGCTTAGGATGGTGGACAGCCCACAGCTGAACTGAAATACGACATTGCTTTCTTGCTGCTCTTACTACTTGTATTTTTAAAGAAGTGTTTAAACCCTTCTCTGGGCCTTGCTTTGATTTGGTAGTGATAGGAGGAATGACTCCTTCCTCATATCATAAGATATCAGTAACAGTGATTTGTTTTCTCCACTCATTGTGACTGTGCATGCCAATAAGACTGGCAACCTGTTGCCACCATGCACTGCTGCACAGCCAGCTGCTGCCAAATCCCAGGCTTCTCAGCTGGCTCAGAACAGGCTACAATCACAGAGCAGTAGTAAAGCCTCCTGGGTTTGTGTGTCTCAAAAGTCACTCCAACTCTCTGCTCAAAGATGTCCACTGGGGACTCTGCCTAATTTCTCATTGGCCACTGAGTTGGAGGAAATTTTCCACTGATTGGAAGACTACCTCTAAGGAGGGTCTCTTTGGGCATTCTTTGCCTTTGATTGTTAATGTGTGCTGCCCAGAGTATACAGTTTTCCTGCTTCATCAACATTTACTATTAGGGAAAATAATTATCTTCTTTGTCTTGTTAGGTGTGAATTTGGAAAACCCACACTTGTTCTATGAGAAAGGCAATTTCCTATCTAAAGCCCTGATAGGAGGAGTAGGACCATTTTTCTCTTCAGATTCCTTTCCTTGAAGCTGGTGAGATGACCTTGCCTAACGTCGACCCTGGGATGGGAACAATGTGACATGATCCTCACTGATGGTAATAACATGGGCTTTAGGGTTGGAGTCAGAAGAGCAGGATTTAATCCAGGACTGAATTGATGGCTGGTTTTGGTAAATGACAATATGTCTCAGTTTCCACATGTCTAAATGGGGCTAATAATGCCTACTTTTTAGGGTATCAGGCATTCAAATATGCACAGGTACCACCTAAACTGGATGAGCTATGATATTACCTCAGAAAAATTCTTCACTGCTTTGCAGGAAAGTGCCTTAGCTACCAAGCAATCTCCCCAGCCCCACTCATTGCTTTTAAAGAGATGATAAAATATACATACATAAAATTACCATTTCAATAATTCTGAAGTGATATTTAAAATTTAGTGATCATAACAGTCACCCTTGTGCTTTGTAAAACCATCACCATCATCCTTACCCAAACTGAACATTGTGCCCATTGAAGGCTGACTTTCCTTGGTCTCAAGAAACCATTCGCTGCATTCCATCTCTGTGAATCTGGCTCATCTAGGAACTTTATATCTGTGGACTCACACTGCATCTGTCCTCTTTGTATCTGGATGATTTTGCCTAGCACAATGTCTTCAAAGTATACTCATATTGTAGCACATATTACAACTTCCCTCTGTTTTAGGGATGATTAATATCCTATTTCTGAAAAAATATCCTATTTCTGTATGGACCCCATTTTATTTATCCATTACTTTATCAATGGACATTTGAGTTATTTCCACCTTTTGATTATTTTGAATAATTAACATTGGTATGTGCCATTTTTAAACTCTTTATCATATACCCAGAAATAGAATTGCTGGATTATATGGTAATTATACCTTTAACCTCATGAGGCATTTTCATACTGTCTTCACAATAGTTGCACCATCTTATATTTTTACCTGAGGTATACAGGTTTCAAAGACTCTGCATTCACACCTTCCTTTCCATCAATTTATTGACAATGGCCATCACCATGGTTATGAAATGGTATCTCATTGTGACTTGGTTTGCATTTCCCTAATGATTAATGTGGTAGAAAAACTTGTCATGTGCTTACTGACATTTGTATATCTTTTTGGAGAAATGCCTATTCAACTTAACCTTCTTTGTCTTCATAGAGGAGAAAGCATATGGCTGATAGCATTCATAGATTTCCAAGTATCACCACTTCACTGGTAGTAGCATGAAAGTGATCTATTAATTTATTAGGCAAACTTTTCTTGAGTGTCTACTCTGATGAAGACCCTAGGTAGGGTGCTGCTAACATAGGAATGGGAAAATTACAGTGTCTGTCCTCAGGAGAGCAGGGAAACCAGGTAGAGAGCACATCTGTGAAAAGATATGTATGGTTACAAGGGTCACAGGAGAAGGGTCACCTGTGTTACCTAAAAGTTTAGTGAGATATGCCATGGAGGAGATGCTAAGAGTAAATGTAGCAGTTACACTCTCATTGCTGGCAAAAATACCCGACTAGAGCAGTTTATGGAAAGGAAGGATTCATTTTTAGCTTGCAGGTTTTTTTATTAAAATAATTAATTAATTTGTTTGAGAAGCGGGAGAGAGAGAGAGAGAGATTGAGAATGGGCATGCCAGGGCCTCTAGCCAGTGCAAATGAACTCCAGACACATGCACCACCTTTTGCATCTGGCTTATGTGGATACCGGAATATTCAAAGTGGATCTTTAGGTTTTGCAGACCACCTTCTTAACTACTAAGGCATCTACCCAACCCACAGCATACAGGTTTAGGAGCAAGTCTCATCATAACAAGGAAGGCATGGCCAGAGCAAGGAGCTGGCTTCCATTGTCACGTTACCATGGAGAGAGTAGAAAGAGCTGAAACTGGAAAGCAGAGCTGGGCTATAACATCTCATGGTCCATCCATAGTGAACTACTTTCTTCAACAAGTTCTAAATGCTTTACAACATTCCCAAACAGCATCACCAACAGAGGACAAAGTATTCAAACCCCAAGGCTGTGGAGGGGGGCATTTTTCAAACCACCATATTAAGTTTCAGAGAAGAAAGGAAAGACAGGCATTCTAGGTAGGGTGACAACACATAAGGCAAGCTTACATAAAGTAACTTCCCACAGTGTGAATGGCATTGTTTGGCCTTGACCCAGCACTACATAATAGATCAAAGTTGCACTGATTACAGTATAGATTTCTATGCTAGTCAATACTGATTGAGAGAATCATGTTCCATGCCCAACTATTCCCCTTCCAGCAGGGCTGCTGTTGAACAGACACTAGTCTGGAACTCTCATTCTTGCTAGAGGCTCATCTCATAAGCCCAAGAGAGAGAGAGAGAGAAATAAAGGAGCTATGTAATTTGGTGATGCCACCCTCACAAGTAAACTTGCTCTGCTGAGCAGTATTGTACCTTGAAATAGATTCATTATAGAAATGTGGTGAATTATGCTTTTTCACTTTGGAAACCTGACTTTGAGGGGAGAAAGCTCAGCTCACATCCAAACTGCTTCTGTCTACTTCCCACTTTCAACTCCTGAGATACCAATACTTTGAGAAATTCAACAGAGCTTCTGAAAGCATCCATGCATCTGATATAAAATGACAATTTGGCCTCTGCAGTTAAATTCATCAAGCTTTGCTCTCGACAGGGGCATCCATGTTGCCCTTCTCCCTTTAGAACTATAAGCCAAGCTAATATATTTGTGTTGTTTTATGTCACTAAGTTCTTAGTAAGTTGTCTTAGCAGCAGTAGGAAAGAAAGCAGGAGGTTGTGCTTGAGCATCTCTAAAATCTCTTCAGTTAAGAAAACATTGGGGATTTTCTTCTCATTTTTGGAATGACATCTTTGCTATAAGAACACCCAACAGTATCTGCTTCCCAGGGAAGATGTTACAATAACCAGCAGACAGCCCTGGAATCATGTGATTTTTTTTCTTAAATAAACTTTTACTGAGCATGTAGCCAGTGTTCAGAATTTTGTAAGGCAATTTTATAAGCATCATTTCATTACTTCACTCACATCCTAACAGATATCCAATTATACTTATTTGTGCATGTTATGCTGCTTTCTGTCACTGAAACCATCAACCCCCAAAGGAGGAAAGATTTATTTTGTCTCACAGTTTAAGAGGGCACTTAACTTTGCCCATCTTGTGGTTTCTAATCTGACCCTTTGTCTTGTGAAGATGTGATGAAAAGCTACCATCTATAAGCTAGGAAATAGGTCTTTGCTGGACAGTACATTTGTTGGCACTTTGATTTTGGATTTCCCAGCCTCCAGAATTGTGAACTGTGAGAGCTGAATTTCTACTCTTCATAAGCTACCTAATGTATGGAGTTTTATTGTAGCAGCCCAAATAGGCCAAGACAAGAACCATTTGCAAGCCAAGGACAGAGGCCTGGAATAGATGCCCCCTTTACAGCCCTCAGAAGGACCCAGCCCTGCTGACAAACACAGTCGAACTTCTAACCACCACTATGTGAGACCATGTGTTTCTATTTAAGTCACCCAGTGTGTTGTGCTTTGTCATAAAACCTTTAGCAAACAAACGCAATCTCCGAAGCAGCAAGAGATAGGATGGAGAGGTATGGTGAAGCACAGCAGCTTCAGAATGGGTCTTCTTATATGACCACAGGTGTCTCTGGAGAAGATTCCTCAGGATGAGATGGAGTTCATTTCCACCCAGGTAGAGGCAGAGGATGAACTGGTGGAATTGATGGAGAGAGGTCCTTCTTTGTTTAAAAGAAAAAAAAAAAAGAGCTTCCAGCCCAGTGAGTACCTCTGTTACTCTTTGCCTTTCTCCCCTTAACTTCTTGGTGCTTGAATATGCCTGGGAGAGCTGTCATCATGGACCACTTAGAAAGAGTGGAGCCAAAGGTCAATGCTTACACAGTTTTCTGTGGTGTCAGACTGAGGCCAACAGATGAGTCTCCTGCCAGCTACTGTGGCTCTTCGAGACTTGAGATCCTCAAGGCATCCTTACCCAACTGTATCAGTCTTGTTTGCTGCTGTAAGAAATGACCACAAACCATCAAACCCCTTACCTCCCACTCCTCTTAACTGCAGAGAAGCCATGAACATCTGTCCAACATTTTTCTCTTACTGGATTGAGCTGATATCCCCATAATAGGTTTTAAATTACTGCTCTTCATTTCATAGCTGTGGGTTTAGGTAGGATTTTTTCTTATGGGTATCTATGCAGTATGTGTGCATATGTATATAAGCGTGTGCACAAGCCTGTGGAGACTGGAGGTAGGAAGCTGGTATCACTGTCCCCCTGATTTTTTGAGACAGAGTCTCTTGCTGACCTGAAAGCTCACAGATTCAGCTAGAATGAATACCTATCCATAATGCCACAGAAATCATCCTGTCTCTGCCTCCCCAGCACTGAGATTATAGGTGCGCTGCACATATCTGGATTTTACATGGGTGCTAGGAATCCAAACTTGTGCTTGCATGGCAGGCACTTTTACCAATGGACTTCCCTAGGACCGGAATCATTGCCCTGTCTGAGTTGCCTTAGTTTCTTCAATAAAATGGCATATCATTGGTGAGAATGATCTCATGTTGTAGGCAGAGAAAGGAATACCATGAGGTTTAAACTGAAGAAGAATTATAGAGCTAGGTACTCTGAAAGCTGTGGTAAATACTGATTCACCTGGCAACTAAGACTGGTCTGAGAGGACATACTGCAGGCTCGTTCTGCCACCTGCACAGCCTGCCCATGATGCACATGGGGCCTCTCCTCCTTAAAATTCTATTCCCCCACATCCTCAGATGCTCTGAGCGTCACCAGTCACAGCTGCTGACAGGGTCTTCTAGAGAGAAAAGCTATGTCTGGGGTCAGGGTTGGAGGGGCAGGTGGGGAAGGACAGGGTAGGCATGATAACATGAAGGTGGGTAGCAAGCACGTTTTCTGCTTCCCTGCACACTCTTAATGTGTCAGTCTCTTAACCTCTCTGAGGTCCCAACACCATGAAGAAACTTTGGCTCAGCCTTTCCCAAAGATGTTGGCCTCCGTGACTTATAATTAAGCCATCTGGAGGAATGTTAGAATGTTGGATGATCCTCTGAGCTCAGTCTGGGAACTTTGGGCCAAGATTGCTGCAGGTCACAGCCTCCTTGCTGGGTAACAGGTGACATCTCATGTGGGGACAGGCAGCCTGTGCATGCTAAGGTTGAGGTAACTCATTGTGGAAAACGTTGAACAATTCTAAACTAAATAAAAATCCATTCTTCAAACCCTGAGCATTTCTTCCCGTGAGTAGATGAAAATAGCAGAGGCTGTATAAAAATAGAACACCTTATGTGTCAGACTGATCGTCTGGCTCTTATTTTCTTGACTTCCTGGGTGTTGTTTTAGCCAGGTGTTGTTAAAGCTTCCGTTGGTTTGGACTGTACTCATGGCTCAGCCTCACGAATTCAGGCCTCAGACAGCCTCCTGGCTCTCCCAGCCTCATCACCCTAGCTTGTTTTACTACAAAAGTTCACATAGCTGTTCTAAGCTCTGGCATGCCCTTCAAATGGATGGTTGAAGACACATGTTTCTGACCTGCTCAGTCTTACCTGGCTCTGGAGATCAAATCGCCTTCAGTTCTTTTCCCCACCTGCCAGATGCTACTGTTTTTTCTTGATGAGGTGGAGTGCTGTGGGCTTGCTTTCTCCATCAGCCTTCCCATTTTTTGCTGAAATCTCAGGGTGAGTACCATTGGTTGGTCTGTGATGTCACTGACCCTATGTGCATTTGTTCTTTTTCTCCCAGGCTTGCTTTGTCTCTCCAGTCTTAAATAAATATATATATTAATAGACACTAATATATATACACATATACTAGTGTCTATTAATTATACAAAATGGGTTTCCTTGTACACGTTTCATACATGCATATAACATTTAATCACATCCATAGTTTCCCAATTTTAATTGTTACTGTCCTCGCATGTTTACCCTCTGCTACCATGACCAGCCATTTCCTACTCCCTGACTTCTCCTCTCCTTCCCTACATATTTTTCTACCCACCTTCCCTTTACCCCTTTGGTCATAAGTTGCATATGCCAATTTACTCTCCTACCAAGATGAAAATTTCTCAACAGAAGAAATTATCTTTTTCCAAATAATTGCTTTTTAGAAACAGCCATGTTCCTGCCCCCATGTTTAGCCTGTCCTCCTACCTCTCTGGGGCTGGCGTGAGGAGACTGGGGAGATTATCATCTTGGTTTGACTAACCTGACAATGCTCAGGATTGTGATATGTTGGAGGTATCAGGCCTGAATTTACTTGTGATCCAACTCAGAACTTCAGGCTTTTTTATTCCATAAGTCCCTCTTTTTTTTTTTTTTTTTTAAGAATAGAAGTTTGTTGGAAATTCTATCACCAGTTTTCAATTCAATTCTTTTGTAATAAGGAAAATCCAGCTTCATCTCTTATTTAAATATCATGATCAGTTTTATTAACATAGTTATATATATCGGAGTTAAATAATGACAACATAAATGTACTGAGAGATTTTCTGGCACACTTCTTCGATGATGAGGTGATCTTTTTAATGTTGGGTTTTATTTATGTTAATTAATACTTGAAACCAACCTACTCAGCCATGATTTCTAACTGGAGGAAAACCTCCTCAGAAGATTTCCTGGTCCTGGGGATATGATGTCCTCTTATCTATACAACCCCACCAATACTGAGTTGACTTTCCAGGTAAACCAGGGTTTGTAAAGCCACATTTATCATGCCATAAACTTGGATTTCCTATAAAGAACCAGGTAAAACACTAGTCCACAGGTCATGCTGGTCCTGGTAGGACTAACTGACATTGTGCTCCACTTCAGACCTGGTGACTCAGACCCTCAGAGGGTAGCTAAGGCTTCTGTGTTGGCACCAGCATCTGGCGTAGACTCAGACATGACTTCTTCATTCCATGAAAAGCAGTAGGGGCATGTGTGGATGCTCAGCATGGGGCTTTAGAGTAGGTACAAAATAAGCAGACAATTAATGATGGGGGTACTCTGGGAGAATTGGGCTTCTGTAAGGGGTCTCCTTCAGAGACTTTAAAAGAATGAAGATGACCTTTGCAATAAGGCCTATGATATTCATGATGTCAGATAACAAATTACATGATGCTAAGTGGCTGCCTTATGGTCAAGGGATGGAGGAGGAAAGGGATATAACAGCTTTTCCAGATTCACATAACATTTGGAGAACTTTCTCTTTCCTGCTTCTTTAGGGCATCAGTTAAAGTTACCTTATTAATCAATGGCCTCCTAATCTTACTCTCATGAGGAAAAGGCTTTCAAGACCATACCAGATCCACTCCAATGTATTTGTTGGTGATTTCTGATGCAGTTTCAAATGAAGTTGTAGATGATCTTAGGAGTCCAATACTTGTTCTACAAAGCCTTGGTTTTCAGTCCTGGCTGTGTCTTCTAAACTGTTCATATTCTTGAACCAAGTGATGCACGTTTTTGTTCCCATTGGATTTTTATACAGTAATGTCCAGATCACAAGAATTTAACAAAAGAATATGATAAATACATTCATGGATCAGTAAATGTTTTCCAGATGACTAGCCAAGAAATATTTTAGGCTTTTTGTGTTCTATGGGCCTCTGTCTCAGCTACTCAACTTTATAATTATAGTGTTAAAGCAGTCATAAACAATATATAGATGGATAGCCATGATTGTTCCAGTAAAACTCTTTTTTTAAACTGCCCTTGTTTATGGATCCCTAAATTAATACATGCAGAGCACTGAACCCAGGCCTGGGCACAAGATAAATCATGAAATTACAGTGTGTGGGAAGAACTGAGCAGAGCATTTAGGTCCTGGCCATGAAAATGTGCATGAGGGTAAAAGCCCAGAAACCTCTGCGGGCCAAACACTATCCTCTGACCATCACATGGCAGCATAGAGTTCTATGCTCTGAAATGAGTAGGGAAAAAATTCTGGATCAGCAAAATAATGGAAACCAGAACACACACACACACACACACACACACACACACACACACACACACGAGAGAGAGAGAGAGAGAGAGAGAGAGAGAGACAAACAGAGAGACAGAGAGAGAGAGAGAGAGAGAGAGAGAAGAGAGAGGGAGGAAATGGGGACATGTAAAGGAGGGAACACATTGGCATAAGATATTCTTTATAAAACATACTTTATTTATTTATTTATTTATTTATTTGAGAAAGAGAAAGAGGAGGGAGAGAGAGAGAGAAAGAGAGAGAGAGAGAAAGAGGAGAGAATGGGCATGCCGGGGCATCCTGCCACTGCAAATGAATTCCAGATACATGTGCCCCCTTGTGCATCTATCTGGCTTATATGGGTCTTGGAGAATCAAACCGGGATCCTTTGGCTTTGCAGGCAAACACTTTAACTGATAAGCCATCTCTCCAGCCCAACATTGATATTTTTTCTTTTGAGTTTGCAATGCATTCTTTTCACATTGATATTCTTAAACTTCCATAATCATAGGTCACTTAAATTCTTCACTTGTAACTGGCAGGGAAAACACATCACTGTTAGAAGAGATCTAATTGGAGTCAGGCGTGGTGGCACACGCCTTCAATCTCAGCACTTGGGAGGCAGAGGTAGGAGGATTACTGTGAGACTGAGGCCACCATGAAACTACATAGTGAATTCCAGGTCAGCCTAGACTAGATTGAAACCCTACCTTGAAAAACCAAAAGAAGAAGAAAAAGAGAAGGGCTCTACTTGGAAGCAATGCCTTGAGGTAATTACAATTTTTCTGGTGTGAACATAACTGGGATCCTCCATTTTCCTTTTGACCTCTCAAACGCACTGTTGCAGTCAGGTTTGCATTGCTGGTAGAAATCACCCAACCAAGAACAGCTTGTTGGGGGAAAGAGGTTTATTTTGGCTTAGAGGGTCGAGGGTTAAGCTCCATGATGGCAGGAAAAAATGACAACATGAACAAGGGGTGGACATCAACCCCTGGCCAACATAAGGCCGACCATAGAAACAGGAGAGTGTGTCAAACACTGGCAAGGGGAAACTGGCTATATAAGCCTGCCCTCAACAATGCAATTCCTCCAGAAGGTGTTAATTCCCAAATCTCCACCACCTTGTAACCCAGCATTCAGAACACCTAAGTTTATGGAGGACACCTGAATCAAACCACCATATTCTACCCCTGGCCCCCATAAACGTATAACCATACATGATGTAAAATTCAGTGCATTCATCCAACTTTAAAAGCCCCCATAGCTTTTATCAATTCCAATGATGTTCATATATCCCCATGGTCCAAGATCTTCTAACAGCCATAATAACAAAAAATCTCCCAAAACTCATAATGGCACAGAATAAACATTTACACTGCAAAAGATGGCATCAGGCATAGCAAAGAAGCATTCAACCAATACAAGATTTACACAGGGCAAACATCAAACTCTTTAACTCCAAGTCCAACAACTCTAGCCAGTGACAAGTCTCCAAGTCCAATAATTTTAACCAGGAAGAAGCCTCTGCAATTCCAATTCTGCCTCTCAAGCTAGGATACTCACAGTCCTGGAAAACTTCATCAGACTGGCAGCTCTCCTTGGTAGCCATCTCGTGGTCCCGGCATCTCCAATGGGTCTCCACTGCAACTCATGGTTCATCCTCATGGCCCTGTGAGGTCTCCATGCAGGCATCCAGCAAATCTGCTTCACAGTGTCCATGGCCATTTCCAAAACACAAGACCATGTTGCAAACTCAATGACCCTCTCTTTTCAGTATTTATACCAGGTCGGGTGCCAATTTGTTAATCCAGGGGGAATAAAACAGACTTTGAACAAGAGGACACTCCTTGAGCATTCAGGCCCCTTCAAAACAGTCTACATTCTTCCTGTTGCCCCAGTGCAGGTCAGCTGGCCCAGTCTCAAAGGTTGTAAATTCTCAATTGCAGCTAAATAGGTAACAGTTCACCCAAAGATTTTTTTTTTTCTGTGCCATATCCCTCTGTGTACACCAGTCCATTTCCATGCAAAGCAACCCTGCACAGCTTCTCAGGATATGGGCATAACAGCAAGGTTTTCACACAAACTGCCTCTAACTCAGTCCAAACAAACTCTTTCTCACCCTCATAATCTAAATCTCACAGTCCATAGTTATTACTGCATTCAAGTCTTTCAACTCTGACCATAATAGTCCATCAAGCTGTACTCACAACATTGCAAGGCATCTCTTAGGCCAAGGTTTCAAATCCTTTTACATTCCTCTTGAAAATCAGCTCCAAAAGGTCAAAGCCACACAGTCAGGTATCTAGCAGCAATCCCACTCCTCGGTACCTTTTTTCTGTTGCAGTCAAGTTCATATTGCTGGTAGAAATCACCCAACCAAAAGAAGCTTGTGGGAAAAAAAGAGGTGTATTTTGGCTTGCACATTCAAGGGAGAAGCTCTATGATGGCAGGGAAAATGATGACATAAGCAGAGGGTGGACATCACCCCCTGGCCCACATAAGGTGGACCATAGTAACAGGAGAGTGTGCCAAACACTGGCAAGGGGGAACTGGCTATAACACCCATAAGCCCACCCCCAACAACACACTCCCTCCAGGAGGCATTGATTCCAAAATTTCCATCAGCTGGGAACCTAGCATTCAGAACACCCAAGTTTATTGGGGGGCACCTGAATCAAACCACTACAGTCACCAAGAAGAGAAGAGTGTGTAACTGGCTCATGGAATACTTCTTACCCTCTTACCAAAATCTAGAAAATTCTCTGTGACTATTTTTTAGGTCTTTGAAGCACTGTATATCTGTTTGTGCCAGAATCCAGGCTCTAAGCTTTGACCTTTCACATTGAGAGGCTCAGAAAAATTCTACCAGGTGCCCATGATGGTATCATAGGTAGGGAATTCAGATGCTTTTGACACAGGGGAATGGTTGAGGATCTATCTGTGGGACACACTTGAGTTTTATATGGAAGGTTTGTGAAGAAATATAGAGATAAGAATTCTGTGATGACTGAGGATACTGATCTATATGAGTAAAACCTTGGAAAGAAAACAACTATCCAACAGTGCTGGAAAGTGTTCAGCCAAGTCTTTAATGAGCGATCACAGTCCCCAGAGAGTAAGGAACTCAGCTTCTCAAAGATTCCAGGGATCTTGGCTTATTTTCCATTAGGTCTTCTACTTCTTGACTTTGCAACTGAGAAGTTGGAGGGTCAGGTTAGATTTCCGTGGTTTTAGGACCCACAGATAATGAGTTTTCTAGGCTTAGAGCTAGTGGTCCCAGTGAGGCCTACAACATGACATTGCTTTTTCCTGCCTGTGGCATACTTGAGTTGTACCTTTGTACCCTTTCATCAGTCCAAGTGGCATGTGCCTGTACTGCTTACAGCTGAATCCTTCACACCTGATGAAGTTTCCCAGGACTGTGAGCTGGAATGGCTGAATTGAAATTGCAGAGACTTGTTTCTGGTTAGAATTATTGGACTTGGAGTAATTTCACTGGCTAGAGGTGTTGGACTTGGAGTTACAGAATTTGATGTTTGCCCTGTTTAAATTTTGTATTGGTTGAATGTTTCTTTGCTATGCCCAATGCTATCTTTCGCAGTGTGAATGTCTATTCTGTGCCATTATGGATTTGGGGGAATTTTTGGTATTATGGCTCAGTTAGAAGATCTTGGACTATGGGGATGCACATGGAGGCTTGCTGCAAATACTCGCCAAATAGTCACAAAGGCAACTTTTCCCAAACCATGCCTCTGGATAAATGGGTCTAGCATCCCCGGAGAAAGGTAGCCCTGTGGTTACTATGACTTATAACAAAAGAGTAGTTTAAAGAAGATGGGAAAAAGCATCCAACTTCAGTTTATAAAAGTTCTCTAAGGGCCGTGTCTTAGCCTAGGTTCTCCCATGAGCTGTTTTTGAATGCAAGTAATTGCTTTGGGGTAGGATTAGAGAAACACCTTTGGGATATGGGAAGTGAGACAGGCAAGGGGAGGAAGATAAAACAACCATGCATGAATGAGCAGGCTTTATGTGTGTGAGGCTCCATCCCAGTGGAGCCTCCAGGAGACTTAGAAGCTAGACTATTATATGGCTGTAATAGAACCTGAAATTTCTACATCACTTCAGTATTTATTGCTACAAATTACCTGGGCCTGAGTAATTTGTGAAGAAGTTTATGTTAAGTCATGGTAAGAGAGTCTGGGCAGTCCATGATCAGACAACAGCATCGTATGAAGGCCTTGCATTGCTCCAGTGGTGGGCAAGTGGGAATTATAAACAAACAAACAAACAAAAAAATAGGAAGAGCAGCCTTACTTTAGAGAAACCTGTTCTTGGGGCAAATACTCAGTTCTACAAGAGATCGAACTCAAGGAGAGAAAGGCATTAATATTTCCACAAGGGCTCTGTCCCCATAATCCGAACAACTACTAACAGGGAGTCAGGTAGATTTTTCAGGCAGTTAAGGTGACCCCCAAAAGTAAACAGGCAGCGTAGTTTGCACTCGCTAGAAACCAAAGGATGATCTAATAATGTCTTATCTCATGCCTGGTTCCCTGGACCTGTTTTTTCACAAACCTGGGAGGTAGGTCTCTCCTAGATTTTAAATCTAATCCTAACATTGTGATTGGTTAATCTTAGACCACAGAACTTGGCTTGCCTCTTTCTGAGACAGCCCCTAGCCCTAACCCATCAATTATCTCTCTGGCTCACCTGACCCAAAAGGTAAAGCCCACCACCATAAGGTGGTAAATACATTTGTGGAGAGAAGACAAGCTCTCTCTGCTGTATGACCTGTCCTGAACTTCCATTTTTTGGTGAGTTCCTCCTTGGCTCAGCCCAACCAGAGAAGAGCTCAAACTGTACTTAGCACTATTGGGGAAAGTAGCTCCCACATGGCCAGCCCTCATAGTGCTGGATGGCACTAGCGGCACCACTGGAAGAAAACTGTTACCAACAGCACAAATAAGCAGGGGACACTGTAACGTATCAAACCAATCATCAGACAAGAAGCGCAAACTTGTGCAATAGTGGCACACAGCGTCTGCAGGTAGCCAACTGTCCTCTGGGCATAAGGGCCACTTAGTGGAGAGAATTCATGTCTGGTACTGGAAACTAACTCAAAATTCCACAGTCAGGAAAGTCAGACTTCAGGGGGGGAAAAAAGTCCCCACTGCTCTCTGGAGAAGAGTGAGCTTTCACACCAAAACTCTCACAAATACCTTTGCATATCTCTTTAACCCAAACTGCTTTCTTTCATAGATGTCAGAGAATACAGAGGAGAGCCAAGATCCATCAAGACAAGAAGATGAACTGACTGTACCCCATGAGACTTGCTATGTCTTCCACATGTGCAGGTTGCTCTAAAGTAAGGCTGCTCTTCCTACTCTTCTTGGTCATGCCCACTTGCAGTGTAGGTGATACCATGAACGTGCTGATGGTGGCAGGCATGGTGATCAACCGAAACCTAACTAAGCAGAAATCTAGAGGGTATAAAGAACTCAACACTGAATCAGACTGCCAACAAGCCTTTCCTGGCTCAAGGAACATTGCAGAAGAAGGGGTGGAAAGATTGCAAGAATCACACATTGGGTGGAAATAACATGAGCCATGCTTCCTTCCTTACCCCATAGGGTCTGACTGTGGCCTTCATGACCCTACAGTGAATCCCATAACCCCATTGAGGAGGGCTCCAGGGAAATGGGAGCAGGGGTGTGGGGATAAAAGAGTATAATCTGGTGTGTTTGTGTGTGTGCACACGCATGTGTGTGAATGAAATTAAATTTAAATGACTACAAACAGTATTCTTCTGCTTTTAATAAAGTAGACCCAAAGCAGGTGAATGCTTAGTGATAAGAAGAAAAATGGGATGTGTGGTTGCTGATAAGCAGCAAGTGGGACCAAGGTGCAGTTTTGTCAGACTGCGGAGCCAGGCTCTCTGTGCAGTACACACTGAGTCCCTGTCACTTCACCTAAGCAGAGTGTGGTGGCAGAGGTTATGGGCAGTAGTCCTCTCCTCTGTGGCTGTAACCTTCTGACATTCTTCTAGGATATTACTGCCCTGGTGGATCCCATCATAATATTCCTTCTTCTGTTCAGAGCAGTTAACTTTGCCTCATTATTATTTCATTGGGCTGAGCTTTAGTGAAACACAGCCTTTAATTTGTTTATTTAACATTCCTAGTCTGCTCTTGCTGATAGAGTATAACTGATTAATTAATTAATTGTAGCTTGCCACGGCTCATGCTGGATCATGACGGTATTTCAGACACTAATGGGGGCTCAGGCAGAAGCCGTCTTGACGGAGAGGTGACAGAAGCCTGTACTGGAGCCGAAAGCAGGACTGTGGGCAGGCCAGGCTCCTCTGGTTCTGTCCAGCAAAGGTGCTAATGCTAGCCAGGCCTGGACATGGCAGGAGGCGGGCATCTGAATCCAAGATGAGTCCATCCATTGGTCAGTCCAGTTCCTACTGAGCTTGAGGGAGGTGACCACAGAGGAAGTCAGTGGGGAAGCCAGTTTGTCTTGGCTGCTACTGCCTGAATTTGGCTATCTATGAGGATCATAATGATTAATTAAATCATTGGCCACTGGTGTTCACCTCAACCTTCCTTTTCATGTTCCTGGGGATTGGTGCAACTCACCTTAGTGGGAAAGCTATCTAGGAGCCATCAGTCATCTCATTAGCATATGAAAAGACACTTGTGACTATGGAGATTAGGAGCTTTGTGCCAGAAAACAGGGACAGATTCCAAATTGGGTATTTCTTAATGCATCACAGTGAGCCACTAGTATGAAGCACACCACTGGAGCTACCAGGACCTTATTTTATGTCTTAGTTATGTCAAAGGGCTGGGGCAGGGGGGGAATTATTACTGTTTAACTTCAGTTGCTATGACTAGGAAAATGGGGATGATCATATCTGACCCCCAGACGTGGCTTTGCTAAACAAGAAGCCTGTGGCACAGAAGGTGCACAGCAAGGGCAGCAATGCAGCTGAGGTCTCTGTGACTCCCCCCAAAGTCACGGGCAGGCTTAGCTCAGTGATGAGCTACTGCCCCAAGGTGGGGCCAGCTGAGGAGCTGGGTACCCGTCCATGGTCATGGTGAGCAAAGGATTCAGTTATTTGAGGAGAAATATGTAATGACCTGCAAGATTCTACCTTGCTCTGTGTTCTAGAGAGTGATGGTCAAAAAGTATACCTCTCTCAGAATAGGTTGTTCCCCAAAATAAACATTTTATTTTTTCCATTTATTTATTTTTTGACAAGTCACATACATAGGACTCTAACAGAAAAAGAGTAGGCTTTGCAGAGAACAAAAGAGATAAGAACAGCCTATATCATGGTCCACAGAGTGACAAGGTGGTTGTCTTTTTGTTACTGAGACAAAACACCTTCATGAGAGGAAAGGGTTTATTTCAGCTTGTAGTCTTGAGGGGACATTGCATCCTGTCAGGGAAATCATGACAGACCTATGCAAAAAGTCTGGGTTTTATCTCCACATCAGAGGGAGGGAACTATGCTGAGTGCTGGACTTGCAGCTGGGCTGAGAAAAAAATAGCCCACTCCTAGTGACACACCTCCTCCAGCAAGGTTCCACCTCCCAAAGGGCCCTTTACCTTTCTGAATTCCTACCAACTGGTGACCAAATATTCAAAATACATGAGCCGGGGGGCGGGGGGCATTTCATTTAAACTGCTGCACAAGGGTAGCAATAGAAGTCAGGAAATCTGAGCCCTGCTCACAGGCTAACTGTTCCATGCAGAATGCTTTTGCTCCGCACATTCATTTTAACCACTGATGACATATTACTAAGTGCCAAGTACTGAGCTGGGCCCCAGCACACAGTTCTACATGTTGTCAAACTGCCTTTGAATACCTTGTCTCTTGGGAGGGTTTGTTCTCCAGACAGAAGCCAGCACTTGCCATTCACATAGGTGGGACACATCCACTGTGAAAGCCGGACAGAAGTGGCTCCATTGAGAGGCGACATGAAGTCATCTCTAAAGATGAATTGAAATTTCCTAGAAAACAGAAAGGGAAAGGCCATTTCTGAATGAGGATAAAGTCTGAAGGAGAAGGGTGGGGAGGAAACATGTGGTGCTGGGGCATCTCTCCCAGACTTGGGGAGAATGCGAAGGTCTTGTGAAACCATGTTTACTGATGCTATAATTACCTTCACCCCAGGAAAGAGGATAATGCCAAAATGAGACAGATTTTTCCAGGGCACCGATTCCTCCTTGGACTCAACCCCAGCTACTCAGCATGTCCTGTTTAGCTAGAACATTCCAGGACGGCTTCACATTAAAGCCCAGCCCTGCAGGGACGCTGGCTTCTCCCAGGGGCTTGGCTTCTTTATGGGCATAGTTCCTGGCACAAGGTCACTCCATAATAGATATTTGCTAAAGAATGCATGAAAATGAGTGAGGAAATGGCTTTCTAATTTTGGTTTTGTCTCTTTATTTAGAAAGAAGGCTTGGGCTTCAGACCCTTAAGTCTGAGATTTGCTAGCTATAAAGTGGATCTTGTAATACACAAGCTTGTGCAGCCCAGGTCAGTTCCTTGTACATAACAGGTGCTGAGGAAAACTTCTCCAACCAAGTGTATGGAGGAAGTGGAAAATATCCTTCAGGTGAGATTTGTGCCCACAAATTAACATAAATTGTCTTCTTTATTTAATTCTCCTGGGGTGGGGACATCCGGTTGCCAAGTGTTCCTACCACTCCTACAACTCTGGAAACTCTAAGTGTTAAGTTTCTAGTTTCTTCATTCACAAAATTGGGACACAGAGCTGTTATCTAGCCAGCTCCAAAGGCAGCCTGCAAGCCTTGCCCACCTTCAGCACCTTGGGAAAGACCCAAGTTTATCTCCAGTGTTCTGGGCAAACCAGGGATGGAAGTCAACAGGGATTAACTTTAATTATCTGTTTATCTCTGAGATGTGACCTAGGAATGTTTTTGTGCAAACAGTACTGTTTAGCAATGCTCAGCTGAGCATAAATCCCCCATCTGCTCCTTGAGTTTGCAGTGGACAGAGCTGGGAAGGGGGACATGGCCTCCTCCTAGTCTCAGAAATGTGCTTTGCTCTGTTGCTACCTGGAGAAGCTTGCCTTGTGGAAACAGCAAGGTTGTTCAAGGACCAACTAATTTACCTTCTGCTTTTTAACTGAAGAGAAGGGAGTAATTTCTTTTAGTGTATTAGCATTCAGAAACTTGAGTGGGGTCATAGTGAATCCTCAAATTATTAATTTAAAAATACTGTTGACACGTCAAGGGAAAAGTAGCTGATTTGCTTTGGGGCTCATGCACAAAGGTGAAATGTTTAAAGACAAACATTTGTTGAGAAGGGCCAATTCAAAGTATCCAACTGTCTCTGAGGCAGCAGCAAAGATTTAAAGATGCTCTCTGGTGGGGAAGATGCTATGCAGGAAACAGAGGAAGTGCTGAGTAGAGGAATAAAAGGATAATTGTGTTTGTAATTTTTCTTAACCAAGATCAAATAAGAGAAACTTGGATATAGGAGAGGTGCTGGTCTCTGAGGACGGGCTCATGTGGACATTAGGAAGTGATCTACAACGGTGTAGTGGTGGGAGGTTGCTCCATGACAGCAGCATGAACTTTGATACAAAGAAAGAACTCAAGGCACAGGTAAGGGCATAGAGTCGTTCTAACAGGAGATGCACGGTCCCAAAGGCATAAACAATTAGACTTTCCCAGGATCAGTTGAGTAGAAGAACCAAGATCTCATGAATCCTCATATAGCATCTCGGCCATCTTGAGCTTGGTGCTCATTGTCTCATTATATCACTGTCCCATTTGACTTTGCAATCTGTACCTCATATCTGGCAAAACACATGGCATGACCCCACAGTGATTACTAATATCCCATAACAGCAACACTCTACTGAACTCATAAACATGTTGACATGGAGGACAGAGGAGAACAAAAGGAGAGACAATAAAATAGAGGAAAATCTACCTTGAAAGAGGAGGGAACTAGGTGGAATGGGTTAGAGGACGACCTGATGGGAATAGAATCAAATCAAATTATGTTCATATACTAAGGTATCTTAAAATATTTTTAAATGAACACAGACTTTGGCTCTACTGATACTTTCCTGTCCTTTTTACTGAACATCTTGAAATTGATACCCCATGTCCCAAATTCCACTGGTCATAAAGTCAGGAAAGTCCTGGAAACCTCAAAAAAGAAAAAAGTCATCACTGAGTCTGACTGGCCAGAACTACCCTTGTTCTTCCCTCAAACTGCTGACAGTGAGTTTGCGTCAGAAGGATGCTAGTCTGACACACTGTGACCACAGCTGCACCCACAATGCCATGCCAGAAAAATGAGCCAAACGGTCCCGTCTTTGCAAAATCTTTAATCAGAGACCTGATATCCTTCCATGGAGTCAGGGACATGCTGAAGTTGCTCCTATTACAAAAGTGGTCCTGCAAATTATGAGGAAGGCATTTTTTTTTTTTTTTTGCAGAAATCTATAGTAAGCAGAATGACTCCTAGAGGTGTCTATGTCATCGTCCCTGGACCCCATGGATGTAATACTTCATGTGACAATTGGGAATTAAAACTTTGGTTGCCATTAAGGCTGCTAGTCAGCTGTCTTTAGGAGTGGGAGATTATCCTGGGTTATGTAGATGGGACTAATATAATCGTGGGGCCCTTAAAAGAAAAGAGAGAACAGAATCAGAAGGATGGCAGCATTGCAAAAAGACTTAGCCCATTGTGGTTGGAATGCGGGCACATGCTCAGACAGAAAGGCAAGGAATCAGATTTTCCCTTAGAGTACTGGAAAGGAAGATGGTCCTACTGCCACCTTGATGTTAGGCCAGCGAGAGCTAAGTTGGACTTCTACCATGAAGAACTGTAAGATGATGAATGTTTTGTCTGAAGCTACATAGTTCATGGAAATTTGTTCTAGTAACAAGGCGAAGCAAATGCCTTTGCCTGTTACCCTAATTCTCCTTCTTAACTCCTTTTATTCATCCATTCACTCATTCAGTGGTTAAAGCTATGCATATTTATTCATGTATTCACAACCTTAGGTTGCTAACTTGTAAATAAGAGCAAATTTTCATAGGGTCTTTTGGAGGGTTCAGCTAAGTCAAAGCATTAAAGATCTTAGCACACTGACAGGCATAGCACAGGCACTCATGAGTGCTAATTGTCTCTATTTTTACTGTTTCTGTTGTTTAGTCAGCGAACAGCCCTGGCATTGGTCTTGTGCCGGCTGTATCTGTACTCAGGTCTTGGTTCCTAGATGGGAAAATAGGTGAGGCAAGATTTGAAGGATGCTTTTCCCAAGCCTCACTGAATAACATCTTCAGTCTTACAGGTACCCTTGTCTGCCTGCAGTGGCCTAGTAGATGAAGCCTGTTAGTCAAACTCTCAAGGTAGCCCATGAATGCAAACAGGACTCTCTTATTAGGTTAAAAGGGAGGGAGATGGGACCTTAGTAGAAAGTTGCCCACAATTGGTAAATGCTTTGGAATGATGGTAGGAAGTAGGAAAGAGTAATTTAGAATGTGTCATTAAACCTCACCACCACAACCCTACAAGGTCATTAGCTTCTACCCCACTGCACTGTGATGAAAAGAGACTCAAGGTCATGCTATTAATAGGACAGGCCAAATGCCACCATTAAACATTGGATTACAAACTATACCCTTTCTAGCCATTGCCTCCTACTGAGTGCTGGGGAGGGGAGGCAGTGAGCTGCAGATAAGTTTAACACATTGAAAGTTTTCTCCCTGCACGTTTATGCTGCAGCTTGATTTCAGGCAGGCGTGCCTACCTGGTATGCCATTTCCCCCACACCATTCTACAACATGGCCGAGTACACGTGCCAAGAAGCATCCTACACAGTGAAAATGGGGACTGCAGTGTCTTGGTTGGAGCACCCTCCAAAGGAATGCCTTCCCTACCTTGAGTTTTTGGAGCACCCTGCATCCTTCTCACCTTTACTTGGAAGCTTCTTGGGGATGCACAGGGCTGCTTTCTATACTGCCTGGAATGTATCGACCTCCTCTTAACACAGAGTGTCTTGGCTCATGGATACCTACTCATCTTTTCTGTTCACGCTCCAGGGTAACATTTTACTACCTGAAGATTTCCTGGATAGGTGACCCTATCTTGTGCAAGCAAACTGCCATTAGAAAATAAACCTTCTTGAGGCTGAGATACAGGTACAGAGGAATCTTGCTGTAAATTTCAACTGTCTAAGTCAAGATATGTCTCCCTTTGTCCCAACTGCAATTGAAACACATTAATTATAAAACAATGTGTCATCAAATAAATTTGGGACATAGCTATTATTTGAAATAATTAGCTAAATAAAAAAAAAATATTTGGGGTGATTAGGTTTAACATGTGTGCCAAAATCCCTTGGAAACAGTTGTGTATGCTCAGAGATGAGGAGTGACAGTGGAAAGCCACTGTGGCTGTCTGGGTTCATATGAGGTAGGACAAGCCAGAGCTTTGGAAGCCATTTCCCCACCTCATTGCTAGGAGACCATTAGGGGGCAAAATGGAAGAATTTTAACCAAAGACCTAATGACTTTGCAATTATAAGAAACTCTATCTAAATAATCATTGCCTACACATGGGCTTGTACTATCTGATTGGTAAGACCAGCATGCTGATGGGCCTCTTTAATCTGTCTGTGTTCTCTAGCCACAGTGTGGCCATGGTGGCTGTGGGATAGGGTTATACATTGCATGCATCACAAAACTTAAAAATCACCTCCCACATAACTCACAATACACTTCCTCTACCTCTAGCCTTCCACCACTTGCTTCTCCAGTCTCCTCCATGAGAACAGCAAGGGGTTCCACAGTTTTCCCTGCTTCTCCCTCTTCTTGTTTATATTTCAGGCTGTTGAAGTGGAATCAAAAGGAGAGAATGGAGAAAACAAGGTTGACTTGATTAAGTGCTTACTCTGAGGCAGTTCGAGGGCTTGACAATGATTATCTGATTACTTCCTTAGAACAATGTCATTGTATCACATTTACAGATTAAAAACCAAGGCTTTGGAGATTACTTTGCTTGAGTACAGCCAGCTCATAAGTTAAGGATTTAACCCAGATCTATTGAAGGAAGTCCATGTCATTCTCACTATTTAAATGAGAAACCTCCAATACTGCACCTTTTGATCCTTATAAGTCTTGGAAAATGGATGTTTCTTATTATGCCCTGGAGGCAATACAAAAACCTACCACAGTTTCCTATCTATCAGATAAATATTAATTTATATTTGATTAAAATTTTGTTTGAAAAAGGTACTGGGATTATTCCAACACTGAAAACTAGAATTCTATGCAGGCAGTATCTGGTAACTTCCTGTTCAGGAAAAGAGCCAATTAGCCACCACATTTAAGGTCCTAAGAATTTCAGATGTTACAGAATTTCCTATAAAAATGTAAGGAACACAATATGGAGAACTCACAGACTTTTATTCTTATTATTGATAATTTTTAAGCATGTACACAATATGTTTTGATCATCCTGTTACTTTCTATTATCTCCTTATGTCTCTCCTCCCTCTCCATGGGAGCCCTGTCTTCTTTCTGATCAGTCCCTTTTTTTATCTCGATAGTTTTAAAGGTTCTGTTTCTGCTCCGTCATCAATGTTGATGGGACCAAGATAGTGCAGGTGTAGGACATGTGGATACTGAGGGGTCATGAGTGCAACGGTTGCATTGTGTCCAGAATATAGTGTTCCCAACGGTTTTTTATTTTTCCATCCTCTGGTTCTTTCTCTCTGCCCTCTTTCTCATTGTTCCCTGAGCCATGGAGGGTATATCTGAGATGTCTCATTTGGTGATGAGTGCTCAACAACCACGTATTTTCAAGACTTTGGATAGTTTTGAGTCTCCCCAGTCTTTACTGTCATCTGCAAAAGAAGTTCCTCTGTCTAAAGGTGAGGATAAACCTAAGTATTCAGAAAACAATTTGATGGGTTCAAGATAATCATTTAGCCTAACAATAGTAGCTTCCAGCCATAGGTTATTGACTAGATTTTCAGTACCAGGCATGAGGTCCGTCCAGTGCAATGGGCATCAAGTCCAGTGAGATAGCAGCTTGTTTCTTCCATAATAGTCATGCCATTTTTGCCACTATTGCATTAGTGAGTACATCCTGACTGGCTGGTTGGTTTTGTAAGGCGCATGGTGGATCTACCACTGAGTAAGACTATCAACGATGGCCAGCATAGCACTTTTCAGCCTTATGACAGCTAGCAAGGAGGAGGCTTCCTGCTCCGGTGGATTTCTCAGTGTCTTCACAGACTATGTTTTGAGGAATATTTGGAGGTTCTGAAAATCTATCCAGTGATAGATGACAACTGACTTCCAGGCTTCATTTTACTCTGATCCTCTCTTACTTCAGTTTTCACTGTTTGGCAAATGGGGGGAAGCAGAGGAGCAAAGTTCTGTGTTCTTAGATGGCTATGGATGACTAATGACTGGGAAGAGTGATTGTATCTCTGGGATTGCATGAGGACATTCAAATAGGAACTCCAAAATGTCTGTTCTTAAGTGCACAGGAAGGCTATTTGGGGACAAACTGCAGATACACTGGTGACATAACTAAAAATGTGTTCAAACTTGTGGAAACAGCACAAGTCATGGTGATGAGAGGGCAAGATCCAGCCCACTGGTGGCTTAATCTGCTATTCTAGCTTGCCTAAGTGGCAAAGAAAAGACTGCAGTTAATCTCCATGTGAATTACAAAGATCTCTGGGATGCTTAGGGCCTCCTGGAGGCTGAGGGGATAAATTGCAGTTCACACAAGCATGAGTAGCTGAGTTTGGATCACCAGAAAACACTTGAAGCTAGACATGGTAGTAAGCGCACCTGTAATCCCAGGACGCATACAGGATGAAGGGAAGTGAAGACAGGAGAAGCTCAGGGGCAAGATTTTCTGGCAAATATAGCTGTGAACAATGACAGATCCTACCTCAAAGTAGAAGATGAAGACCAACAACCCGAGAAGCTATCTTCTGTCCTTCTGATGTGTAGCATGCATATGTGTGCCTGCACTAACACATGAACATACATGCATACACATATACATAAACACCCCGCCCCAATACAAGCCTCTTGAGTGGCTTTATGACATCTACTTTGGTCTCCTCCTTTTTTAGGATGGGACAGTGAGGGACAAAGTGCCCACACACACTTCATTTCCTGAAAAATCCCACAGGGGGTTAGTAATTTCATCCAAATTGCAAAGCAACTGAAGTTCTAAAAATTTCAGTGACTTATCAATAGCCATGAAATTTTAAATGGTGAATGGCAGAGCTAAACTTTTCAGTCCAGGCAAATTATCCTCTGGTAAAAAGAAAAATGGGTTTTGTAGAGGTTATAAGGGGCAACAGTTCTTGTAAGAAGCTGCCGGCTGGTATGGATCACCCTGGAAAGGACTTTGCCCTAGTGGGCAGAGCATATTAAGGATAGCTTGTCTCTACTGATCATCCCTAACCATAGCGGCCCCGAGAGAAGGATGCTGTTATTTGTATCACTCAGAAAAGAATTTCATGTACTGAAAAACTGTGTTCTTCCCCTCAAACTCCAAGGCAAAGAGGATTGAGTGATTGAATGTTAACAAAATAAATCCCTCAGAAATAAATGAACATTTCACATTGTGCTTCATTTCAGTTTCATGAGCTCCAGAATAGTACTTCAAGTGATTAATGTTTTCTTCATTAACCGTAACTAAGTCTGAGCAAAGCCTCTCTCTTTTCCTTCTTTTTTTTTTTTCCTTAGGAATTTGAGGGTAGTTCATTTCTAAATGTAACCCTTTGACACCTGCTGTAGACAGCTCAGACAGTGGAGAGGGTATGGACTTTGCTGTCAGAGACATGGGCTTGGATCTTGTTCCTTTGTGTGTGACCATGAAAAAGTGAAACTTCCTTGTACCTTATCATATTAATGTGAACCTCATAGAAACATGCTTGTCTCTTACATAGTTGGCCCCCAGGAACTATATCTCCTGATAGATACCTGCTTTGAAACTGTGTTGTGTTTATGGTTTACTGTAACCAATAGAATGTGGTGTAACTTCTGAAAGGACATTGTAAGTCCTTTCAAAGCAGCGACTCTCAATAGGGACTGATTGTTGCCGCCAAAGGAACATGATGTCAAAGTTAAGAGACATTTTTTCATGATCCTAACTAGGGGAAAGCTACTAGCATCTAATGAATAAGACTAAATATTCTACAATGCACAAAATAAATATATACTATTCCTTTACCCATTAAATAACATCCATCCTCAAATGTTAATGGTGTTAAGATGAGAAATCCTTTTCTAAATCTTTTGGTTGAGACCTGGCCCTAATTCTCCATGTAAGAACCCCAGTTACCTTGTAGGAGATTAAGTCAAAAAGCTCTATGGAAGTGACAGGGTAACATTGAGAAAAGACCCAGAAATTCTCTGGAGAGAACAAGAGAAGACCACTTATATTAGTTAGTTTTTTTTTTTAAATTGCTATAACTAGTCACCTGACAGAAAGCAAAATAAATCAAGCAAGGTTTATTGGTGGGTATAATGTATCATGGTGGGGTGGGGTGGTGACAGTCAGCTGTGACTTCACTGCCTCTGAGCAGGAATCCAAGAGAGGGAATGCCAGTGCTCAACTGGCTGTCTCCTTGTCTTTTGTTTCAGTCCAGAATCTAGCCCATGAGGTGAGGCTGCCTACATTCAGAGCAGGTCTTCTCCCTCTCCTTTCTGGAAACAGTTTCATAGACACACCCTAAGGCATGTCTTACTATTTCCCTAGGTGTTTCCAAATCTAAATTGACAATCAAAGTTAATCACCACACCAGCCATCCCGTGTTTCTAGTAAGTCCTGCCCACAGCTGACTCAGCAGTTGAACAGAACCAGGAAGAAATCACTGATAAAAACTTACCAATGAGCTACCCGACACAATTTTCAGACACATGCAAAAAATAGAACTTATTATTGCAATTTTAAGCTACTGTGCTGCACATTGGGTTGCCATATGTCAGCGGATAACTAAAACAAGAGCAGGCACTCCAGAAACTAGAGTTATCTCAGTAAGTATCAGATTCCTTCCATAGCATCACTGAGAACTCACCTACTGATCTGAGGCTTTCAGTTCCCAGCTGCTGGTTGAGTGGTTTTGGCTTAGTCAGTAACATGCTCACCATGCGAGCATGAGGACCTGAGTCCAATCCCCAGTGCCCACATGAGAAAAGCTGGGCAAGGCTGCAGGTACTTGTAATCCTAGCAACAGGGAGGTGAAGACAAGCGGATTCCTAGAACGAGTTTAGTTTACTTGGAAAGCTCCAGGAGGGTAAGGTGCCCTGTTTCAAAAGAAATGCACTTGGGAGGAACAACAGCTGATGTTGTCCTCTGGCTTCCACATATACATACATACTAACACACACATGTACACAGAATAATTACCTTCAGCTGACAAGAGCTGCCTCAGTTCAGCTTATAGCCTTTTCCCTTGCATCAAATGACTGTGTTTTTAAAATATTTTTGTGGCAAAATAACAAAGGTCCATTGTTGAGATACTAATGGCAGACCACATCCCACTGTCAGCCCCATGTCCTTCCTATAGCCTTCTGTTCTGTGTCTCAAGGAAACTGCCTCCATATACCTCTTATACAAATTTGAGTCTCTGAACCACTTTCCTAGAGAATCTGACTTGGAAAACTTTTTCTCCTAATGTTTCCCAAGTAAGAGTTCTTGCCTTAAAACCAAGATAGTTTGTCCAAGAGTTCCATCCTTGCATTATGAATTAAGCCTCAGTTCCTTCTTCATTACTGGCTTTTAATCTGCTATGTGTCAGTTACTTTGACAATAAAGGAAGAAATGGTAAGATTTGCTTTAAACTGACAAAGAGAGAGAGAGATTCAAAGGTTAACTGAAAATCTGGGAAACTTATAAATAGCAAAGAAACACAGGAAACATATTAATATTTACCAGAAATGCAAAAAAGTGTAAATTAAACCCACCTTGAAATATCATTTTACACTGACTAAATTAACAGAACAAAGTAAAAATAAATTCAAATACACATTGCTGGTGACATTATGGTAAATATTGGGTCCACTTAATCAGTTGATTTAAATATAAATGTTTTAACACTAGGAGAACGCAATATGACAACACACAGTAAAATCTATAAATACGCCCCCGCCCTTTGGCCCATTAATGGTGTCATAAGAGTTTATCTGAATACTGCATTTAATAAAGGACTTGATATTTAAATTCAGATTTCTTAAATCTCGGCATGCCAAGAGTCATATATGTAGCAGACATGGAGATAGAGTGGCTAGGTGGGAACAGGACCAGATGGAAGATTGAGAGATGTATATGTATTGCATAAGAAAAGGAGGCTGAGATAGGAGGATATGTGTGAGTTGGAGGCCACCCTGACACTATATAGTGAATTCCAGGTTAACCTGGGCTAGAGTGAGACCCTACCTCAAAGCAAACAAAGAGCAACAAAAATGAATGAAATTTAGCCTCTCAAAGCTTTGCCCTTTGACTACCAATATCCAAGTAATCTAGAGCATCATGAAAATGTGCAAGTGTGAGTCTCACTCCAAAGCTCCAGAAGTAGGATGTGTGATTGGAGCTGGGAACTTGCTTTCTAAGCAATCTCTCCAGGTGTCCCTCCCCGTACTTCTCAAGCACAATCACGTTGTGTCTACACTGTTTTTTACAGGGGTGGGAAAAAAGGCTTAGTGGTTAAAAGGCACTTGCTGGCTAAGTCTGCCCATCAGGGTTCAATTCCCAACATCTGGCATTTGTTTGCAGTGGCAAGAGATCAACCTCTGCCATCCCCACACAAACATACACAAATAAATAAAAACAATAAATAGATATTTCTCTTTTTGTACTGTATGTGTGAATGCATGTTTGTATGCATGTGGGTAAATGTGTGAGGGTGTGTAGGCATATGTGAGGGGTGTGTGCGGAGGCCAGAAATTGGCATCAGGTGTCATCCTTGATTACCCTTCAGTTTTATTTACTGAGGCAGTGCCTTTCACTTCAAACCCGAGCTTACTAATACGGCCAGTCTAGCTAGCCTTCTTGCCTTGGCTCTCCTGGGCCCCCCTTCCTATGCACCGGGATTAGAGGTGGGCCCCATACACAGCCAGCCTTTCACATTTGTGCTGGGGATCCAAATCCCAGCCCTCATGCTTGCGTGGATGGCAAGCATATTATCCACACAACTATATTCCCAGCCAGAAACCCTTCTTTTATATCCTTTTAAGGGGAATAGAATTAGGGTAATATTAACTGTTGAAATTTTCCATAGTCTTTTTGTTATTATGTTTATACCACTGATAGGAGAAAAAAATGTTATTTTCTTTGAATGCTCCAGAGAAAAGTCATTTTAATTATGGGAGTCTTAATAGACCTTGATTAAGGTGAATAGCTTAACTGCATCAATGTGGATAGGTTAAGTATGAAGCAGGAAAAAATTTTTATTAAGAAAAGGACAACCTTATTATTAATCTTCCTAGTAATAGATAGTTATGGAACATTACAAAAGTTAACTGCCCCGATGTCCCATTGGTTCTGTACTTAACATACCTTTGGTTTCTGGCTTGATGTGTGGTAGTTGCTTTGTTATTGGTTTTAAGGCAGCTGTTCTAAATGATGAAGAAGACATATTAAACCTAAAAGCTTAAAAATATTGTCTCCTTAGTCTGAAGAGGGAACATGCATGGGAGACAAATGTTCAGACTAAGCCTTGGAAGACAGCTAGAGATATCAGGCTTTGAACAGCTGATGTCACCCCAATCTTGCTCTTGGAGCCACAGACACACTGAAAGAGCTATTATCAAAGTCAAGCATATCTTTGTCTCAAGAATGTATTCTAGTACCTGACAACATAGTAGGCTTTCTATTCTTTTAAGAAAAAAAAAAAGAATCTGCCGTAGCAGAATCATTTTTAACTTCATATTCTGCGTCAGAGAGACATTGAGCAAGGAGAGGTTAGCCGCTGACACTAATTAGTGTTGGCCTGATACTTGGCCCTGTTACTGATGGGAAAGGCTACGAGAGGATCAGAGTGCGGGTACATGTACACACTTGTACATGCACACGTGCACGTACACTCTCATGCAGCTCAAAAAGGCAAATAATTAGTACAGTGAAGAAATATTACAGGGTTGTAAGAGGCAAATAATGATGTGGATAGAGTCAAATGAAGGAGCTGGAATTTCTGTTTTAGTCTCTGTTGTGTCTAAAGAAGATGAAGAAATGATTTAATCTTGGTGTCCTGTATACTGGGACCAAGTCACAGGAGGCTGAATGGCTATGGTGGTTTTGACTTCAAATAAGTTGTGTAAAATATGGAGTCTAGAAAAATCTGAAAGGGTTGCTTTTCCCAACAAAAGAAATAGTGGTTTTAAAAGGACATTCTAATTAAGATAGAGATATTGCTAAGTGGATTAAGGATATGAATGGTAGAGAAAGTGATTCCACAATAAAGGCACTTTTTTTCTTAAACATTATCTTGTTTCTACTAGCCTGTAACCCACACACTGAGTACTTCTAGTTAACTAGAAATTATTGTGACAATCAAAAATCTTAAGGTTATTTTAAAATTAGATCATATATTTGATTTCCAGATACATGAAAAATGTGTTTTCTGTTAGTTAAACTCTGGCTGTCATAAACACAAGCCTGCAACTCATTTCAAAGAGACAGGGGCCCCCAAATCAAGTGGTGACATTCACATTACCATAGTGCCAACCTCTTCAGGTCACTTATGCAGGTGTACATTCATACCTGTATGTCTTTTTCTTCTCAAGCTAAGACAAAGGCAGTTTTTAAAAATGGACTTAAGTCCCTATGACATTTTGAAACATAAAATCTAACTAAATATTAATTTATGTTAAAACAAGGTAAATATGCATATCATTCCTTGGGTTTATGTTTGCATTTGGCTATTTTTTTAAACTATTTTATACAAAAAGCAAAACATACAAGCTGAAAACTTGTCTGAGCCAGGAATATGTAAAAATATGGTAGGATTGTGTGTGTGTGTATGTGTGTGTTTTCACACAGGTAACTCACAGACATTGAGCAGAGGGAATATTCTTTTACAGGGATCAGCAAACATTTCTGAAAAGGACCAGATACTGAATAGTCCCAGCTTGATGGACCATGTGGTGGTCTCTCTTGCATGTTCTCAATTTTTCTGCTGAAACATGAAAGCTGACATACACAATAATGATGGTATGATGATGTTCCAATAAAACTGTCTTTACAAAGACAAGAGATAGGTGAAACTTGGCCCTTATATTGCGCATTCCTGGTTTAGAGAATAGTCAAACCAATGTTATCATTAGAGTTGTTGTACTTTTCCTTCTCAACATTTTGCTGAAGGAGAATGTGAGACTCAGCCAGATGAAGTCATCCCAAGACACAGAGCAAAGCCAGAGCAAAGGGTCCAAGTAGCCACATTGTGGTGGTGTTGAATGTAATGTCCCCATAGCTTCTATTTAGGTTTCTATTTAGTCTCCACTTGTAGAGTGTTTAGGAGGTAGAGCCCTGCTGGAGGAAGCGTCGCTAGAGGCAAATGTTGGAGTGGAGTCCAGCCCCAAGGTGTGCTCAGAGCCAGCTTGAGCTTTGGCTATTGGTTTGCTCTCTCTTATGGAGGTATGATGAAGTAAATCCTTTCCTCCCATAAGTTACTTCTGGATGGGAGCTTGCCCCAGCAATGGGAAAGTAACTGCAACAATCCTATAGACACAGAGAGGAAGCTAAAGTGGCTGTTTATTCCATGGGCCAAGTGTAAGAGGCTGGAAGAGAAAACAAAGAACGATCTCTGCAAGTCCGTTTGCCCATGGTTTCTTGTTAGGTTGATTTTTAGTGATGGAAATACCACTTAGGCAGGGCAGCTGGCACCTGTCATTCGCTTACTCCTGAAACTTTGAAGCAAGCCATCTCTTCTCTCTGGCCCTCCTTTTCTTTCTTTATCAACTGCACATGTGCATATATGTTCCTGTGGGTGCACGTGTATGTATGGATACCCTCCTCGTGAATGCCATCCACCTCATTTTTGAGACAGGTTCTCTCACTAGCCTGGAACTCACCAGTTAGTCTACTCTGTCTGTCCAGCAAGCCTCAAGTGTGCACCTGTTACTACTTCCTCAGTACTGGGATTGGGAACATGTACCACACCCAGAGTTTTATGTGTTTACTGAGGATAGAACTCAGGTACTTAAGCTTGGGAATCGGGCACTTTTCTGCTTTAACTGCCACCCTAGCCCTGAATTTTCTTTGACATGTAAAATGAGGAGATTTATCTGATGACCTTAAATGCCCATTTTGTTCTCAGATCTGATGATTCTTCAAGTGCATTCCTTTCTTTTTTTAAAAAAATTTTTGGTTATTTTTATTTATTTATTTATTTTTTAAATTATTTATTTATTTATTTATTTGAGAGCGACAGACACAGAGAGAAAGACAGATAGAGGGAGAGAGAGAGAATGGGCGCGCCAGGGCTTCCAGCCTCTGCAAACGAACTCCAGATGCAATCGCCCCCTTGTGCATCTGGCTAACGTGGGTCCTGGGGAATCAAGCTTTGAACCAGGGTCCTTAGGCTTCACAGGCAGGCAAGCGCTTAACTGCTAAGCCATTTCTCCAGCCCAAGTGCATTCCTTTGATTCAACATATTGTCATTCAGAGATTCATACATTCACAGATTGGTTAGAACTTACCCAGACTTTGGGCAGGGTGCAGAGTAGCTCCACCTGGGTGCCACCCACCACATTTCTCTGGAGTCACTTAGCAAATTTACCTCCTGCTCCCTCCCCTGCTTTGGAGCACCCCAGGAACACCTATGGCCTTCTTGCTTGTTGGGCCAGTGCTGATTACCATAACAGAGGTGCCCACCTGCAAGCAAAGCTTTGTGTATTTGACTTTGAACTGCTGAGTTGAGTGTTTTATCATCTCTGTGGTCTTGCTTATTGATTTATCTATCCCTTTAGATTCTCTGCTTCTCACTGATCTTCTTCACAGTAAGCATTTTTTTATAACAAGCTATGCCGTGGTTTTTGGCATATCCAGGGAGAGAGAGAGACAAGATGAAGCCCCCTATCAGGCATATTCTAGATATGTATATTGCTGTCAACCAATGGCATGCTTTGTGTCAAGGATTCAATATTGTCCTCTTACATTTTAGCTCATGTTTCTTTCTCAGAAATATGGTGTAAGAAATACAGCACAAAATTGGGTTTAGAGACCTGGTTTCAAATCCAGGCAGCATCATCTACAGCTCAGATATATAAGACAAATAAATCCCTCCCAGTTTCCCAACTAAAGAATAGAGAGAAGAGCCTCTGTGTCATCTTTCTGCAGTTGTTCTGGAGTCTGGTCTTGTGGAAACAAGCTGGGCAAAAATTAAAGATACTCTCCCTGGAGCCATTGAATCAGAACCTCTATTTAGAATATTTTATTTGAGAGAGAAGGAGACAGATACAGAGAGAGAAAGAATTGGTGCTCCAGGGCCCCTAACCACTGCAAACAAACTCCAGACACATGTGCCACCTTGCTCATCTGGCTTATGTGGGTACTGGGAATCAAACTGAGTCCTTAGGTTTCTCAGGCAAGTGCCTTAACTGCTAAGTCATCTCTCCTGCCCAGGATCATGTGTTTTAATAGCATAATAATAGCAGTAGCAAGATGCCTTAGGATACTATATTTTTATTATTGAACTATTATTATTATTGCCATTTGAAAGAAATACATCAATTTTCTGTATAACTAAATCTCAAATACAATAAAATTAATGAATAAAATGAAACAGCCTATATTTTGGAATACTTTGGGTCTTTGAAGTTTTCTTTGAAGTATACAATCTTTCTAGAGAGAAGGGTTACAACAACCCCGTAGCTCTAAGGGACTTGGTTAAATGTGCTACTGATTTGTGCAATCCTATGGAGATCTTGCGAGATGAGGCTGGTGGCATTTTTTTTTTTTAAGTGAAGCAACTAAACCTTGGGTAGGCAAATTTCTTTATAGAAGTTCTCATGACTTGTAAGTAGAAGAGGTGGGACCAGACTTCATAGACAGAGATTCTTTTCATTAAATCATAGCTGTTTCCTGATACAACTAAAAATCCCATAATTTTAAGTCACAGATGACAGGCAAATTAAATGATCATGTTTCATGTTGTCATCTTATTCAGGTGTTTTTACATGTTTGGATGTTAGAGAATCATCTTATTGAGCTTATCATCTCAGTTGTCCTCAATTTAAAGGCTAGTAGAATTACACAAGTTTTAAGAGAAAATCTTGAGGGAGCATGTGATATAAGATACTCCATGGTTATTCTGAACAGTGCTAAAGAGGAGGCTAGGGACAAGAGCTAATCAGAGAAAAAACAGTGGGAACATAAATTTACTAAATGATCTAGCAATTTTGCTCCTAGCTATTTACCCGTAAGAGGAAAAAAGATAGGTCTGTACAAAGGCTTGCACCTGGAAGTTAATAGTAACATTATTTACTATAGCCATATAATGTAAGCACTACAGATGTCTTTCAACAGCTGTTGGGTGAACAAGTTATGGTATATCCATATAATGCAATATACTTGAGCCATGTGCAGAAATAAAATCTTGACTGTTACATGTTGCAATAAAATGAATCTCGAAATACAAAACATGCTCAGTAAAAGAAACTAGATGCTACAGGTGACATGGTACCTCCTTTCATTATAAAACAAAATACCCCGAAAAAGCAAATCTATGCTGCTAGAAAATCAATTTGTGATTGTCTTTGACTGGTAGGAACAGAAGTTAATTGCCATCGATGACAAGATCTTGAACTAAGAGAAATGTTCTAAATGGAATTGTAGTTATGGTTTCCTTCTTTCTTTTTTAAAGGAGTTTAGTGGGCATTTAATAATAAGGCCAGTATGACTACATTCCAGAAATTGACCTCTCCTTTCTTCACCAAGACTTGTTGGTATAATAGTTGGAGACTAGCGATACCATAGAGAATAATATCAGAAACAAGGTTCAAGAGACTGAAGTATAAATCAAATTCTAACTCACAAATTTATCTGAATAAATTAACCAGGAACAAGATAATTCATGTCCCTCACCAGGGCCCTCCATTTTTCACTGAATGTCTGAGAGACAGTTTGACATCAGGAGTCCACTTCCTGGGTATGGAGTAAGAACATAGAATGAGGAATGTTTTACACTTGATACTTAAGAGGCCTGGGGACCAAATGTCCCACTTAACATAGATGCGCACTATGATCGCTGCTGATGTTCCCTGTTGTCGGTGACCATTTTTTTTTTCTTTTTTGTTTTTCAAGGTAGGGTTTCACTCTAGTCCAGGCTGACCTGGAATTCACTATGTAGTCTGAGGGTGGCCTCGAACTCATGATGATCCTCCTACCTCTGCCTCCCAGGTGCTGGGATTAAAGGTGTGGTGGATTTCAAAGACTCTTAACCCAGGTGTTACCAGTAAGTCACTATCAACACTATTTCTTTCTTCTCACCTTTATGATGTTCCATCTGAACAATTCTCTTCCTGTTTATGAGGCCTTTCTCCAGCCAGGAGTCTGTGGGCTATTTTAGGTTTCCTCATTCTCTTTTTTTAAATTAAATTATGTTTTATCTGTCTGTCTATCTATCTATCTATTTATCTATCTATCTATCTATGAGAGAGTGAAAGAGAAAGATGAGAGAGAGGGGATGAACTCTAGATTCATGCGCCACCTTGTGTATCTGGCTTTACATGAGTCCTGGGGAATTGAACCTGTGTCCTTTGGCTTTGCAGGAAAATGCCTTAACCACTAAGCCATCTCTTCAGTCCTAGGTTTCCTCATTCTTGTGCATGATGACACTATAGATATGTCTTGTTGAAATTTTGCTGCCCCACCTTCCTGAGTGTAAAATGTGACTCCAGACAGTGGATGCTCCTGTTACCTATCAAAGGTCCTGCTCTTATATCTTGGGGATGTTTACCCTGTGCACTGACACCAGTGGAGTAGAGGCATGGACCTCACAGGACTTATGTTATCTTACGTACTACTTAGCAAAAGCTGCATTTTCTCAAAGTTGGTTCAGAACCAAAATTTACCTATTGTTTTCTCCTCACTTGTATCTCGAACCTTTCCAGCTTATTTCTGCTTCTGCCTCATGGAAATGGATACAGACAGTTTACAGAACTTGTTCTTCTACAGGTTTCAGTTGTCTTAACACTTATGCCTAGGAAAGTGGATGGTTATGGCATAGGCCTTCTTATCATATAAATAGCACATCAATTGCACCTCTCATCAAACTTCAGAACTACAAATGGGATGCTCAGTGGTGGCGGGGTGATTTTCATGTCCCCAAAACAGCTAGGGGAATGTGACTGGCCAGTGCAGTGGACCCAATACTATAGCCTTGATCACAACTTTAGCCTAAGCCATACTTCATTAACTTAGATGAGCTCCGTATAAAATGAGATAAGCAGACAAAACACTCAGTGTGAGGCCTGCCCATTGCCATTACTAAGATGGTCATTTCAGCTTGAGTAAAGCCCTTCATTTCATCTCAGCTCTAATGCTATCAATTCTACAGTCAAATTTGATTTGAAAATCACTTCCATTTGTTGAATACCTAGTGTGTCTTATCCCAGAATATATCATCTATCTATCAATCAACTACTCTATCTATAAATCATCAAACCCATAATTAACTGTCTATCTTCTATCATCTAGCTATCTGTATATAATACAGGATTTTATACTATCAGTGTTATTAAGATGTGGGGTTAAATAATCACTGGAGGCCATTGCATTAAAAATTCCCTAGGGAAACAGGAACACATATGTATTCATTCCAGATAGGCCCAGATTAAAGATAAAAATATGATTACACCAAAGTCCAACTTGCTAAGAATGACTTTTGGGGGTATTTACATTGCCCTAGTGAGGGGACACTTATAGAACCATGGGTGACCCAAAGGCCTCTGCATCACCAGAATGTTCACCCCAGCATGGGTGAATACTCACCAACGTTACATCCTTAGAGGCTCCCTGTTCTAGGGATGGTGTGGAGGTAGCTCAGTTCGTCCTAGAATCCCCTCTTCCAGCAGCTGCTTGCTACTTGTATAGCCATGAGGAGGGGCATGGTAAGTCTTGTTTCAAGAGCTTCCTGACACTTCTGAGGTGTTTACCTCTGGAGTCTTATGAACCTCTCTCCAAAGGGAAATGTTTTAATTTGGAGAAAATTGTTATACAGCAGTGGGGATTATCCTATGCATTAGGAGATAAAGTAGCATCTTGGTACTTTGTCCACTAGCTTTTAATAGCATATTTCTAAATGGTGACATTAATATGTCATGCCAAATGCCCCCTTTAAGGGAAGATAGACAAAATCTTTTGGGGCTGAGAGCTCACACAATTTTTATTATCATACAGGACAGGCATTTGTCTTTTCATTTTGTAAATGAAGCTAGTGTGGGGTAAGAGTTTTGATGACTCAATCAAGGTACTTCAGTGTTAAAGGATAGAGCTGAGTAGAAAAACTAGATTTGCCTTCTACAAGAAATTGTGTTGTTCTGTGATATTTGACTATCAGAAAAAATAAGCTACACATTTTATTCTGATCATCACAGTTCTCCTCTCTTCTCAACATTCATTCTCATAGTTAATTCTGACTCTCAAGGTAAAATAGACGTGAATGAATCTATATCTCAAATCATTCAAATATTGTTCTCTACTCAAGATTTAACTCTATTTCCAACCCTAATTTTTAATCTCCCAGCTGTTTCCTGATAATTTGTTTCCTATCATCTCAGGCAGCAAGTGTGCCAGGTGAGAAGAAAGCCTCCAACTGCCAGATTAAACCAGCCTCAGAGGTAGACCAACTTCTTTGAAGACCAGTTCAGACTTTCCCAGGTCTAGGATTCCATTGTGAAGAACACAGGTGGTTCCTTCTCCTCTGGGGATCCATTGTCTGCCATAATCCCCCAGAAGTTGGGATACTTGGAATTTCAACAATAGAAAGCTTCTATTTGTAATCTTCCAGGATGAGTTGGAGCCCAGGGATGACGTTACTTCTGAAAAGCTTGGGGCTGTGGTCTGAATATGTCCTCTCAAATTCACATGTTAAAACTTCATTGACAATCTCATAATACAAAGAGGGAGGTTTGAAGAGGTAATTAAATCAAGGTGCGATGAGGGACATCTAACTGTGAGTGGTCTCACCTTCCACTTTTCTACTACAAGAGGACAGGCCATCTTGGAAGCAGATGCACAGTCCCACCAAATACTCAATACTCAATCTGCCAGACCCTTGACCTTGGACTTGTCAACATAAAGAACTCTTAAAAAATCAATTAATATTATTTGTAAGTTATCCAGCTTTGGGCATTGTAAATAGCAGCACAAATGGACTAAGACGTTCAACAAATGAAAGAAAAATGAGAGATTTTTGCCAGTCAGTTGGCTTTTCAGGATCTGACATTTTTGTTCAGCTTTTACACAGTAATTTTTATTTCTGCCCCAATACTCAGATGCCCATTAGATGGCTGACAGCTTCTGGTTTCTATGTCCAGAATTCAAACAGCGAGAGACATTATTTTGTAGCAATTAGCAGTGACGCTTGGAAGGGATGGCAATAAGCTTAAAAAAAATTAATTGAAAATTTAACCTTCAAATAAAAAATACTTAGATTTTAGGCTCCATTTTGCAAGCAGTTTATGCTGTCTGTGCACATTCTGTTGTAGTATTTAAGAATTTTCTACACCATTTCTGATTAATATAGCAGTGCTATTTTCCAGTCCAATCTCCTTAATAAATATATGTGTCAAATATCTGTTTCCTCCCTTGAATGCAAAGACTTTTAATTCTATTTGTTTGCATGTGCTAACTGGTTGTATAACGAGATTAACAGCTCTGTCTTTTTTTCTTCCGCCGATTTTGTAAGAAAAGCCACTGGGCTTCCAGACAAAGTTAAAAAGGTACCTTCTTTAATTTTGCATATTGTTAGCTGCAATCCGGTTGCTAATGTTTGTTTTATTTCCATCTGTCAAAAGCAATGCCAAAATACGTTGTGTTTGCCTTGAGTTGGCTCAATTAATCCTCTGCTGGAAACAGTTCTGTCATTTCATGTTTGGTTAAGGCCCTGATTCAGTAGCTCCCAAACCGAGAGCTTGTCTCTGCCAAAGGCAGCCAGGGTTCATTTGACTACAGCGTTCTGGGAAATACCTGCTTGACAAACAAAAAGAGAAAGACCTTAGAGGACTGTCCATCTGGGGCCAGCCTCACCTGGGCTTTTAGTGCGAATGACAGTGTTCTGGGCTTGGTCCTCTCAACCTGTTCTCACTGCATGAAGAGAGTTGCCAAAGTGTCACTCTGGGAAAGTGACATTTTTAGGACTTAGCATGGAACAAACACCTAAGAGTGTCACCTTCACTTAAGTCTAATGATGGTATATTAGATTTCTTGGGATGTTATCACAAAAGACTGCAGAATTTATGACTTAAACACCAACATTTATTTTCTAACAATCCTGGAGGCTGGACAGGTAATATAATAGTGGCTACAGGGCAGGCTTCTTTGGGGAGTTCCAAATGCCTGTCTCCTCCCTGTATCTTCAAATGCCCTTCTTGTGTCAAAGTTCCCTTCCTTGTAAGGAACTAGTCAAACTGGGACAGACTTACCCTTCTGGCCTTACTTTATTTTAGTTTACCTATGTAATGGCCCTATCTATCTCCAAGTACTGTTGCATTCTGAGGTACTGTGGGTCATGGCTTTAACATATGAAAAACAAATGGTAAGTAAAATAAAATAACATAATGAAGCAAAAATACAATGATTTAAGTGGAGAAAGACAAAAAATCTTAAATCTAAAAGAATATGTAGTTTTCTTTCCTTTTTCTGTGATGATGGAGGTTGAAATTCAAGTTGTCTTGTAGGCCAGCCCTCTACCAACCACAGAGCTATACTTCCCTCTTCCCCAGCCCACACCCTGCAGCTTTCTATAAGCTCTCAGTCTCTTCTGTGTCTGAATAGAGGCTCTGTCGCCATCGCTGTGGAGTTAGCATGTTTTACAGACTTTAGACTTTTGATTGACATTCAGATCTTGACTTAGCTTCTCTCTGGCTGCATGATCAAGTCTGTGTTACTTAAATTCTCCAGGCATCAAATACCTTATCCTCAAAATGAGGAAAGTAGCTACTGCAGCCAATTTGTTTTGTCAGGACATTTCACCATGTGTGAAAGTCAGTGGCATAGCAACAGTGGGTAAATACGGGGTGTTTGTCCTGAGTGTGGGCAATCGGGGGTGTGTTGTCTTTTAAGAATCTAAAAGTAATTACATAACTGACAGTTAAGATAACGTCAGTGATAAAATATTCCTTGTCATACAGCCAACACTTGTTTCCTTGTGTGGAATTAGAGATCATACCATGCTGTTTTCTCTGTGCATCTTTCTTTCTGTGTCTGCTCTGTCTGGCTCACACATCTGCATCTTGAATTTAACCACTCAGAGAAGGGCTTAACCAAAGGTATTTCAAATGGCTGCACATCTTTTCAAATTCATTTTGCTCAGCAGTTGCCAAATTCCACATAAATTATATATGATGGAGGAGAATCATCATTTTTTGAAAACAGAAGGACAAGAGGCCTGTGGTTAGAGCATTCCTTATTCTCAAATGTTTTAAAAGTCTTCCAGCCCTAGGACAAGGCCCTGCCAAAGACACCCTCAGAGCAAGTTAGGAACCAAAATATCCAAGTGGTCACAAGAGAAGGATAGTTGACTGAGCCTATAGTTTTTTATTTTTTATTGCATACCCCTTTTTGATGTAGTAACCAATCCCTGAAACTCTATGTGAAGGAGTTTCTTTGATAATTGAGTGGCTATGCTATGTATGTTGGTGCTTTATGGAAACAGAAGAATAGAAGCTTGGTTTGTTATGGCGAAAGCAAGAACAGTTCCAAAAAATCAGAGCTCTGTATGATGCATTTATTTGTGTTTTTTTTTTTTTTAAATGGGAGACATTTGTCTTCACACTACCAGAAGTCTAACTCTTCAGTATCAATTTTTAAGCATTTACAGAGCATATTCCATTTTGAGGTTTTCTGAGTAACATACTGAACCTAGATCTCAAACAACAGAAGAACAGAGATGTTGGTGGTGTGTGGATTGATACAGTTATTAAAATGATGACTACTTAATATTAAGGACATTATACTTGCAAACTATACACTGGTAAGTAAAAGTAGATGCGAAATGTTACATGTTAGGTTATATAACATATATTAGTTATGTATAAGAACTAAAGCAGAAGACACTTTAGATTGTGTCTAATTACAATAAAAAATTAGCATACTTACCCAGGAATGCATTGAGAAATATTCCCTGAGATGTGTGGTAGTTGTTTTATCTATTCTGCTCACATTATCAGAATCCTGTACCTGTATTTCATTGGTTTAGGCTTGAGAGTTCCATAATTAACAGAACAGGTTTTCTGGGAGCTGGGGGTGAAGGGTGGGATCTAATTTAGAATTTAATGAAGGTAATCAAAAGATGGGTTAGCATGGTTGAACCCAATCTGAAGTGAAAACTTTGTGGAGATTTTTAGACAGTTGGCATACCCCTAATTTGTGTAACCTTTGAATATTACAAAGCAAAGCTTTAATCAAAACCTCCAATTTCTTCTTACTGAGACATGGCAAAATGTGTAGCTTCTACTTGCCAAGAAAATTGCCTGTTTTTACTTAGCTGGCTCATTTCTTTTGCCATCCCACTTCTCTCTTCTAATACATTCCTAGGCACATGAAAATTTGCCCTATATACTTTCCCTGGGTCAGGCCCATGACTATGAGCTGCAGACTTTTGCAGGGCTCTGTTACTAGGATCATTTCATTTCTAGAATGTGAATAATAATGTTAATGAAAAGCTACCTTTAAAGGGTTCCCCCCACCCTTAGCTTGCTCATTTCTATGCAGTCTTCTCTGGTTTGCTCAGAGCAGCTGTCTGATTTCTGCCCCTTCAGGTGGTTTTGATTTCTTTTTGATGGCTGTGGACTATGGCACTGTGGAGGGGTTCACACAGCAGCCAATAGATTAGTTTTCATAACGGAAGATGCAATAACAATCATGTCTTAGCTATACGCCTAAAGATTCCATGCCTCTTTTTAAGTTTTATGGCTCAGCCCTCTCCCTGATGTTTGGCTGGTGCCTGAAAGGGAGTATGGTGTGGTGGCTAACAGTAACTGTATTGCAGTCATGGGATCATTATGGAAATGGTTTCCCTCTTGTTTTCCAAATGCTTTAATGCCTTCTATGAAGAAAAAAAAATCTTTTGACAATCACATTAATCACACCACTGTTACATGTGCATACCTAACCTCCAGACATGGCATGACTGTAGTTTGTTCATTCTGGCATTTTTACCATCACACATGAGAAGTTAAGATATTGAAAGGAGAATCATAACATAAGTTCTCATTAACATCATCATCATGTGCTGAATGTTGGAAACAATGATTTCTCTCATTTAAAGGTTCAAGAAAATAACCTTACTTGTTAACCAATATAAGTGGAATAAATATATCTCATGAAGAATTGTACCCATAATAGTTTTACTTCTTAAAATTTATGTATCTTGGTCATTTAATCTCAAACTTGATTTAACCAGTCATTTATATATTTAACCCTCAACATTATATATATGCTAGGCTGTTAGGTACATTAATAGGCCAAATAAATAATCCTACCCTTAGGGAATCTGAATCTTGAGTATATAATCTATGAAAAATAAGCATATATTAAAATTAACAGATACTATATTAAAAGCATGTAAAGGAAAAGAAAAGTAATAGGTGATGAAACTGTTTTACATGCATGAAAGAATATAAGATCTTCAAAATTAGTTCTGTAAGCCAATAAACACATACACACACACACACACACACACACACACACACACACACACACCACATGTACTCACGCAGAAACACATTCACACTGTTTACACTGAGTCTGTTAGCCAGGGTCTGTGATAATCATAAAAGATGTATATCAATTCATTTAAACCACCTGATGTTCTTGAAAAGAACTGAGACCGTCCTGTGCCTCTTCATGTATCCTATCGATGCTTACTCATAGGAAAATAGTCATGAAATCGGTAGCATCTCAATGTGTCAGGATCCAGAATCCCCACATGGAGAGGCTTGTCTTGGCAACATGGAAAGTCACTGGCAGCAGTACATGCAATAAAAGAGAATCCCAGGTTTCACTGTGTTATTGATATGAAGTACCAAGGAACAAAGCAGATGGATTCAGACATAAGCTCTAGAAATGTGAGCTAAATACACCTCTTGTGTTAATAAATTATATAATCTCTGAGAGTTAGTTATAGCCACATAAAATGAACCATGACACTATTGTGATTTGAATGTGAAATGTCCCCATAGATTCATGTGTCTTACCACATGCCCCATCTGCTTTTGGATGGTAGGAGTTGAATTCTTATTGTAAGAAGTGATCCAAAATGCAAATGTAGGAGAAGGGTTAATCAGAACTGAAGAGGTTATGATTAAGCCATATACATATTGAGATAACAAAAATCTATATAAGTTGTGAGCTGGAGAGATGACTTAGCAGTGAAGGCATTTCCTGAAAAGCCTAAGGATCCTGGTTTGCTTCCTCAGAACCCACATAAAGCCAGATGCACAAAGTGGTGCATGCATCTGGAGTTTGTTTGCAGTGGCTAGAGGCCCTGGTGCACCCATTCTCTCTCTCTTTATTTCTCTCATTCTCTCTCTAATAAATAAATAAATAAATAAATAAATAAATAAATAAATAAGTAAATAAAGGTCCCTGAGGTCCCTCAAACAATACAGCCTGGTACCAAGGTTCTTGGTTGCTCACCAGAACTAGATTATAAGACTTCGTTACTGAAGACAACACATGCTTTCTTTGCAGGACGCTGAGAAATCAAGCCAGAACTCAGCTAAAATCCTCCTCTCTGCTGACTTGCCATCATGGGGCTAGAAAATTCTATGCAGGCTGCTGGGGGAGAAAAGTCATCAACAGTCTTAACCAGAGGTAGACCCTGCAAGCTATTTAAAAGTCCTCCCAGGCAAGATGCACTAGTGTAATAGTTTCATGTCTTTTATGGAGTTAAGCCACTGCTCTGTAATTTGATTTGAGGCCTGTTCCCTGGTAGGGAATTCATGCTTGAAACAGCAAGCCTCGTCAAAACCCTATGGCTGGGAAGGCCACCAATCCTAGAAGGGAGTTACTTCTGTTATTTGGCTATATGTATGTATTATGATCACAAAATGTCCTCTAAATATTTATATTAATGCTCATACATATATTAGTTCTGCTCTCACTTTTTGGTACAGAGTCTGTTTTTCTTTTTTCAGATAGTGGTGACTGCTGGGAAGATTCAATACTCATCAAAATGTTTAGAAGAAGTAACATTTGAGTGTTCATCACTTAATGAATCATCTCTATCACACCCTCCAGTGGCTCAGGTACTGTAGCAGAACAGGTGTCAGAAAGAGTATAAGGGCCCGAGGATAGGGATGAGTGCTTTGGAATGCTGTCTCCCAGGCACAAAGTGTTCATACTCATGACCAGATGCTGTAATTATCTGCACAAGACCTGTGAGCCCATCAGCAGGTTGTTGTAGATGATGGAGGAGGGCAAAAAACAAAACAAAATGAAAAGTCCTCAATATAGAAAAGGACATAGTAGGGCGAAAGTGTTCAATGGAATGGGAGGGTGACAAAGTAGGGAAGTGGAAGAGGATTATGTTATTTATAAATATTTTTGTAATAATTTACAAAAGAAGAGATTTAGTGGGGCAGGCCTTGGTATAGTCTATCCCCACTTGCTGCCTACTGTCTGCCTTTTCTTCTTCTTCTTTTTTGTTTTTTTGCTTTGCTTCTTCAAGATTGGGTCTCACTGTAGCTCAGGCTGACCTGGAATTCACTATGTACTCTCAGGGTACCCTTGAACTCATAGCGACCCTCCTACCTCTGCCTTCAAAATGACAGGATTAAAGACACGAGCCACCATGCCTGAGTACTCTGTGCTTCTTGGTTGTGAATGCTTTCCTTGGGCTCCTGACACTGTGCCTTCTACGTCACAACACACTGTATCCCCTCAAACCATAATAAGCCAAAATAAATCGTTCCTTCCCTAAGTTATTTTTGTCAAAATTTTATCACAGCAATGAGAACAATCATCAATATAGACATCATTTATGGGTAGAGGTACTGCACAAACACATATGTACACCTACACCGAAACAGCAACTTGAAAATCTTTCCAAATAACCTATCTATAAACACTTATTTGAAAGAAAAAAAAAACTTGATATGATTTATACATGATTAGGAATTGACTTCAAATGAGTGATTTAAGAATGCAGAAATTAAGGCATTCTTGTGTGTGAGAGAAAAGAACAATTACTATAAAGTCAAAACTGTAAATATTCTTCCAATTTGAATGCAAATGCCAGGAAAATACTCATGAGATGGCTCTCAATTATACAGCACTAATCGAACAGAAAATGAGTTTAGAGATGGGGGAATGAGAAACATGAGCATGCTAAATTGCTCATGGTGTATGGGGGTGGGGATTTATAGCAAATCTTAGAAAAAGAGGAAAAGTGATTCAAATATGTAAAAGTCATCCAAAGAAAAATTTCAAAAAGAGTGAGTTCCTTCCAAATAACTGCAAAAGAAAAGAAAAAGAAGAGGCAAAATAAAAATATACCAGTAAGTAAATGCATGAATAAATATTATACAATTCTGAATGGAAATGGAAAAGGAAATCATAAGATGCAGTATAAAAGAAGATGACAGTGTCAGTGAGAAATAGTGTTTACTCACTCTTGCATATTGACTATTATGTGCCAAGAGATGGTCTCTAATGTTCTAACATGTCCTGGATTGCTTCATTTAATTTTACAAAAGAAGAAACTGAAACACAGGCAATTAAAGCACATGCATATTTCTTGGAGCAGATCTCTTCATTATTGATGGCTGCTGACACTGCCCATGAACACTGGGGTAAATATCTTCACCTACGGCTTCCTTGGACCTAGATGGTGACCCTGTCATTACCCAATTGCTCTATCAAGAGTTCAGAAGATATCTTGAGAAGAAAAATACATGGAAATACGTTAGGCAGATAGTATTATGAAGGTAAATACTATGAATTTGCATAATGATGACACTTCATTTTTTTCTCTCACTTCCTTGTGTCCCCAGAGTACAAAGATAGTCTGCACAGATCAGATCACAGGCATGGCTGGCATCACCAAAATCTTCCAACTCATACCCAGGAAGGCAGGATATAAGGGCTAACAGCTCATGCCCTGTTTCCCAGAGGAAACCACACATATGGATGCCATGGCTACCAATGATAGTTGTTTATCTTTTTTTAATATTCTGAATAGTTGACAATGTTTATCAACAAATGAAAACCTCAAGCTTCCCTTCTTATGTTCAATAGTAAATCTGACTTCATAGTCTATAAAACTAAAGGACAGAGGGAACTGAAAAACTGGTTTAAAAATGTTACCAGAGAAATTAAAAAAAAAAAAAAGAGGAAATTGGGCTGGCAACATTGGTTTAAACAAACTTTATTCCAGGCCAAATAATATTAAGGGATACAAAAAGTGTCATTTTATAAAGCACAGTGAATATAAAATAGTCATGGAAATTTATTTGCTGAATAACATAACATCAAAATATATAAAGCTAAAAATGTTAGAAATAAAATGGAAAATGTACAGAAGCACATTTGTTTTAGGAGACAGCAGTACAAGTTTCTTACCCTTGGCAGATATGATAAACTGAAAGTATTAAATACTTGGCCAAATCCATTATTTATTTTAAAAATTTTATCTACATATATTTGTGTGTTTGTGTGGGCATGTGTGTGCATGTATGTATGTGTGTGTGTGTGTGTGTGTGTGAGAGAGAGAGAGAGAGAGAGAGAGAGAGAGAGAGAGAGAGACAGAGAGAGAGAGAGAGAGAGAGAGAGAGAGAGAGAGAGAGAGAGAGAGAGAGGGACAGGGCCTGTGGCGTGGCGGGTCTGTTTGCTTGCAGTGGCTGGAGGGGAATACTGGCTCTCCCCTTCATGGCTCTTTTGCCTATGCTTACATTCTTACTTCAGCCAGAGTCTCTTAATGATCCTGGAACCTGTCTTTTTTTTTGCAAACCCCTGCAATTCTCCAGTCTTTGCTCTCCTAGGGGACTGGGGTACATAATCAGGCCTAGCTGTTTGCGTGGGTCCTGAGGATAGAACTTAAGCAGTTCTTCAGGATTCCTCAGGCCCATATGCTTGTTTAGGAAGTGCTCTTAACCATTAGGCAATCTTACCAGGCTGAATTATTTATTTTTATGTTTTATGCATGTATATGATACATATTTCTTGAGGAGGAGGGCATGCATGTGCCTCAGTGCCCGTATGGGGGTAGGAGCACATCTTTCAGATTCCAATACTCTCCTCCTACCTTGTTTGAAACACAGTATTTTTGCAGTTTCCCACTGAGTTTTCTAAACTCACTGGTCCATGAACTTCATAATCTCCTGCCTCAGCCTCCTAGCTGCATGTAGATGTGCTGTGAATACAGACATGCTTAATACCTTCCACATAGGTGCTAGGAATTTGAACTTTTGTACTTATGCTTTTAGAAAACTCTTTATCTACTGAAGTATCTCCTCAGCCTGATTTAAAAAAAAAATAAAAAGATTTTGAGACAAGGTCTCAATATGCAGCCAGCCTGGCAGAGATACCATGATCTTTTCTCCCTTACACATTACTAATGTGTGTCATCACACATTGATACAAAATACTCATTTTAATAAAATGCATTTTTATACTTTTATGAAAGATTTATAAAATTTTATCATAGTATAAAACACAAAAATATAAGTATAATACATTTTTAAAACACATTTTACAATGTCAACCATTTAAATTTATTGTCACATAAATACAAACTAAAAATAAAAGTAGGTAACAATGAAAATTCTCCAACAAGTTTTGAGTTAAAGAAAAAAATTCTCTAAGTTAACAGTTATTTACATATAAAATGAAAGCAAAAATATTTTCTCATAAATACATGTTATACTGCCTGAGCAATACTCCAAGGATAATGGCAAGTCAATTCCTTATTAAGTAGGAAGTAATAAAAATAAACTGTTCAGTCAATTTAAGATTGAGAACCCAAAACCAACTTAGGGGAATGAGATAAATGCAAATGAAGAAGATAAGAACATAAGTAAATTGAAATAGAAAATAATTAGAGAAGAGACAAGAGAGATCAATTATTCTACAAAGTTGTGTACAAACACATTCCCCCCTTACACACACACACACACACACACACACACACACACGTCTTTTCCCTCTCCTTATCCTTTTCTTTCCCTCCACCTCTGCTGACTTCTCAAAATTAAATAAAACAGATCAACAAGATCAATTTATGATTACTTAACTAAGTGAAAACTGGGAAATTCCTTTTCACCCTAAATAAATTAGAAATAAGAGAGATTAGATAATTCTAGATAAAACAAAGGTTTGAAAATAAAATTCATTGTAACTCATAACTCTTAGTTAATACCCTGGAAATTGTAAATTAAATTGATTTTTTATTAAAGAAATAGAAAGACTGAAACTTCATTTAATAAAAATCTCACAGGTAACTAATTGAATAAACCAGTATCCATAGGAGAAATAAGAACACACTGTCTGATGTGGCAGGCCATTTCAATGACCTTCCACAGACACTGTGAGAAATTCTTCATAAACTCAATAGTTCCAGAGTCTGATCCATTGTTTGGGCTTCAAGTAACTTTTCTATTACTAGTTACTTTTGAAGGTATATAAATAATACCTCAAAGATGCAGAAATAAACATGGAGGCAAGGGTATTACACTCTCTGGATAATTTTGTTGCACACAAAATGTGACATAAACATTGGTAGAGGAAGTGATAAGAAGAGGAAAATGTTAACTGACCCTATGAGCAATATTTCAAAGATACTGGGTAAGGACTGTGTACATTGTTTACCCCACTTCTGAAAAAGAATAGGCCTCATTTCCATTCTTTCCAATCTCAACTGAATTAAAAATAGATTAAATAAGTAAATAAAAACAACTAAAATTAAATAAAAATACTTTTTGCTTATTTATTTATTTTTATCTAACTCTTGTATATTAGTTATAGTTTTCCTCATTTTCTTAGTGGGCACTGACCTGTAACTCCCAGTACCAGCATGGGGCTATCATCCATAATGAGCTTTTGATCAGAGAGACCTATAAGGTTTCCTAAAAGACAGATTTCTGTACAGACAGATTTCTGTCAGAGTACTTGATGATCCACCAAAGGTTAGTGGTAAAACCGTACTGCTGAAGACACCATATGAAGTTGACAAGTAAAATGGAATGGCATGGCTGGAAGCTAGAAGAGAGTCAGACCCCAGACAGTCAGTGTGTCTAGTGATAGAAGGTGCTACATGGGTGACTGGGGGAAAATGAATAATATCTGTCCAAGCAACTCATGGTCTAACCTACTTAGCAGCAAATAACCTGCTGTGATGCCCACACAAGTGCAATAGTGGCACACAGCCATGGTGGGGAACCAACTGCTCTTGATTTGGCTAACTGATCCCCTCAGTGGTATGGGACCCATAGCTGGAGCTGGGAAACGAGTCAGAATCATATCCAAACATTAGCACACTCTCCAATATCAAGTTACCATCAATCATGGGCTACAAGAGGGCCCACACCTATTAAATTCTCTATTAAAAAAGTAAGGGTTATCTCATTTGTCCTGGTCCTAACTTACTCCTCGTTGGAGAATCTGCTGCTATTTTTCAGATAGATATAGATCCTAAGGAGGGAGCCACCCCATCATACCTCAAAAGGGCCCCGGCTGAAATGAAGAAAAATTGGCAAAAGAAGCAAGGGTGCTGTTTTCCTGATGAACCGTATACCAGCACAAGGGTGAAGGAGACCAACACGGAGAAAAATCAACTCCTACCAAATCAGAGAGCCACAGCCTCAGAGGCCCACAACACCTCATCACAAATGAACTCAACATGGCTCAGGGAAATTTTGTGGAAGAGGGGGCGGAAAGAATGTCAGAGCCACATGTTGGGTCATGATATGCAGAGACATTTGTCTTACCCATAACTGTGGGCTAACTCCACAATGCACGACCCATATACCTCAACAAGGAGGGGCCAATGGGGAGGGGGTAGGTCATGGATGAGCCTAATAATGGTACCAAACTGCCTGTGTTTGCTGAATACAAAATTAATTAATACATAAATAAATACATAACTGATAAAAGAGTAATAAGTAGTAAACTTATTGTTATTTTTTTTTTTGTAAAAAGAAAAAAAAAAGAAGAGAAGAAATGTCCAAATGTTGTAGAATTTCAAAGTTGCATTCTAGGCAATAAAAAACACCGCAGACCTTACAGAAAATGGGATTAAAGGTCCCATAGGGAAGTATGAGAAAGACATTGGAATATTCCATACCTGCCTTCCTAGGGTACCAGTGACATTTATTTATTCCTGATAATTTAGGACTCTCTTTTAATTTCCTGGTTCTTTAATCCCCTCCAATATTATTCCTTTGAAAGTCACTGAGCATATGCAAGCTAATTCCTTGTGTGTACAAATGTCCCAGCCTGTTGCACACTTCTGTCAAACTTTCCAATATCTCTTCTTACCATATATGGTGGTTGATTCAGTTGTCCCCCATAAACTTAGGTGTTCTGAATGCTAGGTTCCAAGCTGATGGAGATTTGGAAATTGATATCTCCTAGAGGCAGTGTATAGTTGGGAGCAGGCTTATGGGTATTCTAGCCAGTTTCCCCTTGCCAGTGTTTGGCACACTCTCCTGTTGCTGTTGTCCACCTTATATTGACAGGGGTTAATGCCTCTGCTCATGCCATCATTTTCCCCTGCCATCATGGAGCTTCTCTTCGAGTCTGTAAGCCAAAATGAACCTGTGTCCCACAGGCTGCTCTTGGTCAGGTGATTTCTACCAGCAATATGAACCTGACTGCAACACCATACTTTCACTTTCTAACCCCCTGTAATCTCTTCTGGGCTAGCTCTGCCTCACTTTGAATTGTTACCATTTACATGCACATCTTACACTTAAAAACCAACAAAAATGTTATTAGAAATGTGAAAAATTATTGAGAGCAGACACTAAATTTTACAAAATCATGTTGTCTGAGACCATGAAGAATTTATTTTTAAGAGTCATGATGATCCTTATTTAACTCCTCAAGGGTAATTGTCTTAGTTTCTCTCTCATTATTCACTGTCATTCTACATGGTAGACTGATTTAGTTATTTACATATTCTTGTATGTAAAATCACCCTAATGAGTACCTACTGAGGGACACATTTATACAGCAGACTTGGAAGAATTCGGTGGAATGTCAATATGACAATACCATTGGGCTTCTTCTGAACAGTTCTTAAAGATTAGGTGAATATTAACTCCTGGTAACTAATACCTCATTCTGAGATACAGTTGGAAAGACTAGAAATGACAGAGCAGTAATTTTTATGATTACCCAAAGATTTAGTTGTTCTTAAAGTCAGGGAAAGCCTGGGCTTACATTCCTTCTTCCAAGTTTCCTTTTCTAAAGCCAAAAGTAGCTCTGTAACTCCTGGAGGCATGTTTTCTCTTTGATACTTTGCTTGTCTGGAATTTTATGTTGCGGGCTAGTTATAGAGTAGATATGTGGGGTGAGGAGCAGGATGGATGTCATTTGTATAAGGGAACCTTTATCTGAAGCCAGGCTCCCCAACCTTGTACGTCAGTTGCTTATTTCTAAAAAATGTATACTAGAAACTAAAGATCTGCTTATGAGACAAATGGGTACTTGCTCTTTTACAATCTAAGAAGTAGGAAGCCTCATTATGGGCAGTTTTTTCTTATGTAGCTCCAACTGAGATACCTGAGAGATGTAGACTTTACATAATGCCACATGCTCTATTAGATAGCAGGAGGGGCTGAAGTTGCTCTTGGAATCGTGTGTAAGTTTTTTTCTTTAAGTAATTGTGTTCACTTAGGGTGTATACTTAGTGAATCATTAGGCAGTATTATTGGGATGATGCCATTGATTTTGTTTGGAAAATGAAGAAAATGAAGAGGAAGAAGAAGATGTTGTAGTGATGGAGGAGGAAGAGTAGAGAAGGACAAAGCAAAAAAGAGCCAGAAATGCCAATGACATTGCTTTTGGGAAACATTTAGATGAAAAACCCACCATGACCTGGTGCCCACCTGAGTTAAAAGCAGAAACTATTATTTTATGCCTCAGGCAAAGTTTGAAGACATAAAACAATGCAAACAAATAGCCAGAGCTTGTTTTCCTTTCTGGATTATGAGGGATACTAAGTCAGTTTCCAAAGCCCTGAATCCTGGCTCAAGGAAGGTGTCTGGACTTCTGTGTGAGTAGGAAGAAAACTCAGTAGCATAGGCCTGTAAGATAGAAAGGATTTTAAATTAGGAGAGATTTTGGAAAATAATTTGAGTTTAACTCCCAACTTGGTGAAAAAAAATTCAAGCTTCCACAATTGACTTTTTATGCAATTTTATTTCAATTGGATAATGAGTCAAAATTTAATGTGTACCTCAGTCCTTCCTTCCCTCCTTTCCATTCTCCCATTCACCCATGGTCACTTTGTGTTCTAGCTTCTTTTGCTCCTAGCTTCTCATTCTCATTTGGAGGGTAGAGGTAACTTTAGATAGTATATTGATCCAAGTGCAAAGTGGGTGTGAAAAGACTCAAAAGTGTTCATAGCCTAGGGCAAAGCAAATCCCCCAGGCCAAACTCAAACTGAGAGGGATTCTGAAAAATCGACCTGATTTCATCTGGAAATGAATGGCATACGCAAGTTGCATGCTTGAAAGGGGGGTCACCAAGGCCCGTTTTTGAATGTTTTATGTAGAGTTTAGGGGACGTACAGTGGGGAGAATAGGACCTGGGCACTGCCAACAGTGGGGGAGGCAGGATTTTGCCCAGGACAGTAAAGGCAAAGAGAGGAAGGTCAGCACCTGGAAGAATAGAGTGGCAAGGAGAAGGACAACCTAGCGTTTTGTGGAGTAGGATCCAACTGGAGAGAGCCCAGATGGAGGTATCTAAGGACTGAGTACCTCTATCTCATTCTTGATTTTCTTTTCAGAATTCATTTATTTTTATACACTTATATGTATGTGTGTGTATGTATATATGCATGCTCAAATGTGTGTGGGCATACTTATGTGTATAAGTGTACGTGCATGTGTGCATGTGTGTGTGAGAAGGGTACAGATACATGTTGGGTGTCCTTCACAATTGCTCTTCACCTTGTTTATTGAGAACCAGATCTTACTGTTTGGGTTCACGTAACTAGCTATCTTGCCCAGGGCATCACCTGCACCTACCTTCTTAGTACTTGTATGACAGCAGGATTTGCATGGGTCACTGGGGATCTGAACTTTCAGGTCCTCATGCACGCTTGCATGGCCCTTTCTGACAGTATCATCACATCAGTACTTCTGCTCCTCCTTGAGTCTCTATCTGTGTATCTCATTAGTCAAAGAAATGTCATAAGGAAAGCTAGTGCCTGTATGCTATCTAAATAAGTCAGCCTTCCAGAACACAGGTAGCAGAGAGGAGAGTAAGGGCTGAGGTTGGAGTCGGACATGAGTATTGTGCTGCTCAAGGTTAGAGGCACATGCAGGTTGTAGAAACTCGTAAGACTTTAGCCCATCTCTTACTGTCCTGTTTCAATGAACCTACTAATCACAAGGATTGTCAGTGTGAGAGACACCAATCCTGAGGGAAAGTTCTTTCCACATACAACCAATTCACTGAGTGAGGATATTGCTGGCTCAAGGCAGCCTGGGAGCATATTTTTTCAGAACCAGAGATGGCATAACTCCCTCATTATGTTCAAATAGTAGCTCATGAGACCCCATCTGGCTGCGCATACTCCAAAACATGGCGACCATCATGTGGTTCTGTTTTCAAATGCAAGCAATCTGTATTTCTTGTGTCTGGGAAGATTGGCTAGTAACGATGTGGAAACTGTCTCCAACAATGGGTCAATTAATTACTGCATTTTAAGCAGCTTCTTCAAAAACAGCAATTAATTTCACTGCATTTTTAGGATATTTCTCTTTTGTCATTTATCTATTTGAAATCACCGTTATTCTGGAAGATATGGAGAATTTGTTATTTATGAAAGCTTTACAAGAGATCATACTCTGTTTCTTTATAATGAATGTAGAGATAGAATTAGGTTTTAATTATCACTGGCACCTTTTCACTATTGGAAATAGATTTTAAAAGACAGAAAATGAGAAGAATTCGTACTGAAAGGAGAGTTGATAAATGCTCAGAAAGGCTATCCACACATATCTTCAAGTCTAAATTTTATCTCATCAGGAAAAAAAGAACATAATCTAAACACAACATGGGCTATTTGTATTTACTTATTAATATTCTTCACACTTTCTTGGTCTAATGGTTTAGGACTATCATAAGTATTTTCCCTAGTGGAAATAAAAAACAAAAAGCAAAGAGATTATTTTCGCCTGTTCTTTAAGCATTGTCTCTGTTCTGGAAGCATTATCTTTGACTAGATTAGATTCTTCTGCCCTCCTATTTATTTCCCCAACAAGCTCCACAGAGAACTTGAGTGACTTTGGTCCAGAGGGTAGTGAGCAGCAATTTTTCACTGTGTAGATTATCTAGCTGTAGGAACTGGCCAAATCTGACTTAATAGACAAAACATAAGTTAGGCATTTCATGCTGACCTTGACAGGACCTTTTTGTAAACATCTGGTTTCATGCAATTGTTTTAGGTATAGACTAGGGAATCTCATCATCTTTTATTCCCTGGGCCATGTGCTACTTGGTTGTGAAGGACTGTCTTGTGTCCTACAGATAGTTGACCAGTACCCCTGGCCTTTACCCACTAGATGCTGTCAGTTCCCTATCCCATCAGTTACACTGACCAAAGGCGTCTGCAGACTCTCCTAAATACCCCCCGGGGGTTACAAAATCACCTCTGATTAGGAGTCATTCGTATAAGAAAAGCCCTAGTAGAAATTAGATAGTTGATGAGTAGGTGGGCAGACAGTAGTGAGCCTTACATTTCACTGTGCATTTATTTATAATTGATCTTAAGAAATGAAATTATGGTCTGGAGAGATGGCTTAGTGGTTATGATGCTTCTTCTGCAAAGCCTAAGTACCTGAGTTTGATTCCCCAGTAGCCACATAAAGCCAGATGCACAAGGTGGCACTTGGGTCTAGAGTTTGATTCAGTGGCTAGAAGCCTTGGCATGCCAATTCTCTCTTTCCTCTCTCTCTCTTTCTCTCTCCCTCTCTTTTTCTCACATAAATAAATAAAATATTTTTAAAAAAGAAATGAAATTGTGAGCACAGGGACTATGCATGTTTTATATTTTAAATATATATATTGGTATTGTTTCCAAGTGAGCATTTTACCATTTTACATTACCCCTGGCATTCTGTAACACCTAGCTCAATTAATTTTGACCAATCTAATGAAAATAAAAGTATAAACAACTCTCTTGTTTTAATTTACATTGTACTGTTTAGTGTCAAAATGAATGTGTTTCCTTATATTTACTGATATCTTACTTATCATATTTTCTTCTTTATTTCATGGCTTGTTTTCATATTAGGGTGTTTTTTTTCATACAGGTTTTATGTGTTTTGAATATAAACCTGCTATACATATTGCAGAGGAATATTACTTGACACATATACATTGCTCAACAGTATGAGGGCTGTAGGCTTTGGAAAGACCTTGCAATTCGTTTCCAGGCACACCTAGATTTCAGACCAGGTTTCTCCCCTAAATGAGCTGATGTTCCTTGGCCATAGAAATGTAATGGTGTTGATCCATACAGCCTTGGTGAAGAATCGATGAGTGTATGATTGTCAGCTCACCTCCACTGATCCCTAGACATAGCAGGTCCTTTAGGAAATCTGTTTTCTTTCCACATACAGAAGCCTTTGGTGCTAAAGAGGTAGATGGATAGCTGTTCAGGAAGCATAAGGACCCTTCTAGCTATTGACAGATATCCTACCCTCCTTGCTTCCTGTCAGTTGAAAGAGATGCTACTTTTTTCACATCATACACTAGTGCATTATTGCACACAAAACTGCTTTGTTTTATAAAGTATGTCAGCCATATACAAAGAGAGTTTCACTGTAAGACATCAAATGGCAGTTTGGGAGCCAAGGAGATGGCTCTGTCAGTAAAACCTTTGCCTTGCAAGCATATGGATCTGAGTGAAATCCTCAGTTCCCACACGAAGCACATCTAAGTATAGCAGCATGATCTCAGTGCTGGGGGGATGGAGACAAGCAGAGCTCTGGGACTTGCTGGCCAACTAGCGGTAAAACTGTCCAGTCACAGACCCAAAGGCAACAAGGCCAAGTGATCATAGACTCAAGCCTGTAAAACTATGGCCCACAATGCATGCTTCCTCTTCAAATTTGATTTACCTTAAGTATTTGGTTATAGTAAAACAAAACTAACACACCAACCTTATCTGGGCACCTTGCACTTATCTACAGTTGAACGTGAGAAGTGAAATAGATCGAAGTGATACTCTCATTTAAACTTGTAATTTAAAACATTGGGTTACCCTCAGAACATCTAGCTAAATGATTTTATATTGTAGCAGAATTTAGTCATTGGCTAGTCAGACTTACTCATTGCTGTGGCCAAATACCTGAGAGAAATATATGAAGAGAGGAAAATTTTATCTAGCCTCATGGGTGTGGAGGTTTCAGCTCATCGTGTTGCACAGTGTGTGTAGAGAGAAGAAGCCTCGCATCATGGAAGATGGGAAGCAGGGAGGGAGGGAGGGAAAGGAGAGAGAGAGGGAAAAAGAAAGAGAGAAAGAACAAGCATTAGCCAGCTTTCTCCTGGCCCCTCCTTCATTCCATCTGCTTATCTAGTCTGTGAATTGACTGCAGCCTTATTCAGGGTGGGTGCTGTGGCTACTCCCACTACCCACCTAGGGGACTGTTCTACTAATATTCTGGGTGCTTCTCCATCTAGTCATCTAGAAGAGGAACCTTCACAAGTAGTGCCTTTTAGTTTTTTTTTTTAAAGCCTATTCCGTGAAAATGAAAAAAAAAAAGTATCTGGTTATAATTAATTTATGTCCCATTGGTAATTGTCACAAGAAGCATATTTTCTATTTTCTTCTGTTTGTTGACCTGTTTTTGGAGAATTGGTTCTTTTTCTGTGTTTGCTGCTACATTGGGTTGTTTGTCTTTTTCCTATTGATTTGTGTGACTTTTTAATATGCTCTGCATATTAATTCTTTATCAGTTGTACATGTTGCCTAAGTAGAGACTTGAAGATGGCATGCAGTAAGTATTTCAAAGGGCATCAGGTTAAAAAGCTGCTGTCTGAGATAATTAGTGAGTCTTTCCTAGCGGTGCTATGTTTCTGTCTCCTTGTCTCTGCTCTCCCCATTAGGGATCTGGACATCCAATTACATTTTGATGTTGTCCCTTTTCAGCTGACGGTCCTCTTCTCTGAACTTCTGATCTATAGCATCCCAGGAAACTCCTCACCTCTCTGCCTCAGAGCTCAGAGGTCATGGCCTATGTCCACCCAAGAGAAGTACAACCGTGCCCTTTTTCCTCTCTGTCCCATCCAAGCCTCCCCTTCCCCAGCGTCACATTCCCAAGTATGCAATGCAAAACACAGCATCTGTGGAATATTAATAAGTGTTGTAGGCAAACAAAACCTATGACCTAAGTTTGCAAAATACTTGACTGAACCCAAATGAATAACTTTTATCACTGCAGGTCATTGTTTTTCTCTCATAGCTCTGCTATTCCAAACTGCCAGGTGACCATTGAAGGGAAGATGGAGTTAGTACATTCCCCAAATGCATTTGGCAAGACAGGACTTTTCCCTAGAGCATCTCTTAAGGCCACTCACCCTGGAAGATGCTGTAGGGCATTTTGTGGTGATGCATGGAACAACGATGCAATTTGACAGCTGTCTCATGCTCTTTTTGAAATGCTTTTTTTCTTCTTTTTTTTGGTGGATGAGAGCATTCTGTGTAATTTTTTTGCCTTATTTACATTAAGAATGTGATGGTTAAAAATTTTGCATGTGCATGTGTGAGGTGCATGCATGTGTGTTCATATACATGTGGGCATGCATGTGCACTGTTCATGCACATGTGTACATGTGGAGACCAGAGGTAGTGTCCAATGTCTTTCTCAATTGCTCTTCCTCCCCCCACTTTTTTTCTTTCTTTTTGCTTTGAGACAGCATTTCTCACTGAACTCAGAACTCACTGGCCTGCAAGCCTCCTAGATCTTTCTGTCCCTACCTTCCCAGTGCTGGGACTGCAGACCTGCCTGGCTTTTTATATGGATGCCTAGGATGCAAACCCAGGTCCTATATCCACATAGCAAGTACTTTATCCCCTTGCGCCATCTTCCCAGAAGCCTATGATGAGTAATTCTGATTGTCAACTTGATTAGATTTAGAAATCTGTAAGGGCCTTTCCAGAGATGATTAACTAGCATGGAGAAGACTCTTGCTATATGTAGGTGACACCATCCATAGGGTGCACACTCTGGAGAGAATAAAAGGGGCAAAAAGAAGAAAGCCATCCCAGTGTGGAATTCCCCCTCTGCTTCTTGTCTGTCATGGGATTAAAACCTTCCCTAAACTGCATGCTCCTTGATGTGCACATGCCACCATGATGTTCTCCCCAAGTATATGGAGCAAGCCAACAGTGGTCTGAACCCTCTGAATCCATGAGCTCAAATGAGTGCATCTTACTTTAGGTTTTTCCATCAGGCGTTTTGGTCACAACTATGCAAAAGTGATTAACACAAAGGGCATTCAAACATCTCATGCACTAGACATTTGATGGCAACTGCTAAGTGCCAACTTCTATCAAGATCCACAGGGTAATTGTGGTGAGGCCTCCCAGGAGAGTGATATTTGCAAGTTTTCAGGCTAGAGTTTGATCCTTATGTGAATATAGGCAGCCTCTGACTATATTCTGCCCTCACTGCAGAGTATTATGTGAAAATGATAAAATTCTGATTGTTATGAACTTTGAGGAAAACTGAATAATTTAGGATGCACTAACAAAGAGCAGTTACCCAGATGTACTAAAAGACTATTATTTGTTTGCAGTTTGAGACTTGGCACATTGAAAAATGATGGAGCAAACCAAAATATTGTGTGTTCTCTGATGCCCATTCATTGCTTGGAGACACACATAGCAGTAAATATTGAAGTGACTAGTGGAGTGTTCAGCACTTAGACATCTCTATCACACCCTCCAAGGCTCAGCGTCCATTGTGGAAGAGTGGGAGAAAGAATGTAAGAGCCATAGGAAGGGTAGAACTGCTTACAGTACAATCTTCCAGACATAGAATGGACTGGCTATCCATGACCTCACAGTGCCTGACACTGCCTACACAAGACCTTCATAATGGGAGGAAAAGATGATGACATTAAACAAAAGAGAGACAAATTGGAAGGAAGAAGGGATTTTATGGAGGGTGGATTTGAGAGGGGGAGCATGAAAATGAGGGAGGAAATCATTATGATTTATTGCCCATTATTATGGAAACTGTCAATAAATGTAAAACAGAAAAGAAATATTTTCAGAAGTTCCTATATTCTCTGGGCTTCCTCTCAGCTTATGAGATTGTGATCCAAATAAACATTTTCTTCCTATTTTTAATTTGTCTCAAATATTTTGTCACATCAATAAAAAACTTAGACAATCAGGCGGTGTTTTTTATCTTCTAACTTGTCCTTCACTGATAAAGGAAAGAGGAAGAACAGAAGTAGAGAGGAGAAAATGGAGTGGAAAGAAATTGGAAGGTCTGAATCTATGCCTTGGTTCATCTCTGAAACTTTCAGCTACCAGCCTGGAAGCACATGGCTGACTACATGGGATCTTCTGCAAAAAGTCTGAATATTCAGAGTGATAAACTTGCTCCCCCAAAGCACAAGAACCTATTTAGCATAGACAAGTTTATTAATCATGATATGTCTCTTCTGTTTCCTCCTGGGATTGGCTGTTCAAATGTGTTTTTCTTTAAGGTGATGGAAAGTCGTCAGTAATTCATTAATATGTTCTGGTGATGTTGATTGCTGTTATAATGATTATTACATTGTAGTATTAGGTTATAGGTATTAACATTGTCTCTTTTACGAGAAACCGTTAATTAACCATGCACACTTGTGGGACAGATTAAGTCCAGGAGCTTGGTGTTTGGTAGCTGCTTTTTTTTCATGAGTTCAGATGGTGATGAAGGCCTTTTCTGGTACAGGGTGCATGAGTGAGAAATCAGACAGCTTGAACTACCTTTAACTCATTGTTAGACCCTGGTCCATTCACTAAAGCTTCCTGCTCTTGGCATCTAGCTCTATGAACTACAGACATAAGAAGGACTTTTTGCTTTTTTTAATCTGAGCACTCAGGAAGCCAACCTGAGATTACATAGTGAATGGGTCATCCTGGGCTAGAGCCAGACTCTACCTCAACCCTACCCATACTCCCCAAAGAATAACTTCTTATAGCTTTTCAGATGATTAAAGATAATAGAACTTGGGGCTTAAGAGATTGCTTAGTGGTTAAGGCATTTGCCTGCAAAGCCAAAGGATCCCAGTTCAACTCTCCAGGACCGACATAAGCCAGATGCACAAGGGGGCACATGCATCTGGTGTTCATTTGCAGTGGCTGGAGGCCCTGGTAAGCCCATTTTCTCTCTCTTTCTCTGTCTCAAATAAATAAATAAAATATTTTAAAAATGATAATGGAACTTAGTGCATTGTCTTGGAGTGTCCAATAACTACATTTGCCTCCTTGAATTGTTCCTGATGCTCCAAATGTACAGTCCCAAAGAGCTTCTTTTTGACTCATTCCCAACATTTTTCTTCTGAGACTCTTCAAACATGCATATAACAAAATGAGGTGGAAATATTTCATCTTTGTGTGTAGTGTGATCCTGACCATTCTTGGCCTTTTGTGAGTGCTTCATAAATATTCACTGGCAAAATGTATCTATTTGGGCTTGGGGTCATAAAGACTGAACATGGAATCTATGATTATAGCAGTTACCTTCTCATTGCTGGGACAAAACACCTGACCAGAAGCAGATGGTGGGGGGAAAAAGGTTTATTTTGGCTTACATTCTCAAGGGGAAGTTTCATTCTAGTGGGAAAAGCATGGCAGGGCCGAGGCTGGGCATCACATCTTGTCACAACATCTGACAGGGAGCAGCAAGAGTGAGCTGAGTCTGGCAAGGGGAACTTGGACTGTAGCATCCCAAGGCATGCCCCAAGTGATATATCCTTTACTGACAGTGGATGGAGACTGGGTATGAGGCTTAACCATAAACACATGAAGCCTTGGGGATCATTTGACACTAAAACCACCACAGTGATCCAACACTGTATAAATTGAGCAAGATCCAGATGTCTCATGTCCTTCTCTTTTCTCATCTGTAAACTGGGACAATGGCATCTATCTTACTGGAATGTCACCAGTAGGAATCTCTGGGAAGTATGTTGAGTAAGATGCATACTCCAAGGCCTGTTCCCAGGCATTTTGCATCAGTAGGTCTCAGATAGGCTCTGATTGTCATGTTTGAGAAGGGTGGGTGGCATGGAAGTGTCATGAATACCACATCTTAAGAACTTCTACATGCAGGGTTCTTGTAACGCACCTCCATATGCAATGTACCCACCTGAAGTTTGGTCAACTTTAATTCGTAATTCTTTATCCATTTGATGGCCTTTGTGGTGGAATACCTTCTGGATTTTATGTCTAAAAGTGTAGGCTTGAACTTCCCTTTCCAAAATTCAACTGCAAAATATTAAATGTATAGCTTCACTTTTCTGGATGCTAATATTTTTCCTTCTGTGTATATCCATATTTAAAGGGACATTGCCAAGAGTATGCTATGAGAAATACCATGGAAGCCATAAAATGTCATTAAAGTGCTACATTTTAAACATGTATTTTCTTTTTACAATAAGGTCATCAGTCCCTATTGTTAATCTTTAACAGGAGATTTTTTTTTTTGCACGTGTACTTGTGTGTGTATGCATGCTTGTGGCCCGTGTGTGTGTGTGTGTGTGTGTGTGTGTGCCATAAATTGATATCTTTCTTAGTCACTCTTCACTTTTTTCTAAATTCATGCTCCCTCACTGGCATTGGCTAGTCTAGCTGGCCAATAAGCCCTAGGGATCCACTGGTCTCCATCTTCTCAGCACTGGGATTGCAGGCCTGTACCACGTGGGTCCTGGGGATCTGAGCTCAGGTTCTCATTCTTGAGTACTTACTTGCTAATCCGTCTTCTTAGTCCAAGATACATATTTTTAAAATTTTCAAATAAAAGCTATTTTGTAAAGGGGTTAGAATTAATTACAGTCCACAATACAGTGCTGAAATGGGTCATGGGTACCAATGCTTAGTGGAAGCCCTAAAGTGTGAAGACTGAGTACAGACTGTTGGATCAAAGTTCTGCATTGAAATGTCTGCAGATTGGGTACGTTGAGTTTTGGACCCTTACCACTACCCACAGATGCGCTTGCCAAATGCTCATCTGATCCACTGCACTGACTTCCCAAGCCCCACACTTGGTCTACACTTTGTTCCTCCTTTCTTTACCTTCTAGGGTAGATGGAGTCAGAGAGTGTTTCACAACCTATCCTTGCTATCTTCACATCTCTCCTTATGAAGAGAAAAGTCCACATTTCTGGAGCTCGGTCTTATGATGGGGAAGAACCCACAATCTCAGACACAGCAAAGCTCAAAGCTGTAGACCTTCTATCCATAATAGATCTTCAGACCTTCATTCTCTTCCTTACCTAAAAACAGTGTTAAAGAGAATTGGCTTTCCTGGTTAACTTGGCAAGTAAATGGGAACAAGAAGTGGATTAAAGGAGCACTGATTAAGTAGCTCTGTGTTCCCATCTCTGTGCTATGTTGTTACTGAAGTCCATGCCGTCAGGGACTTAACAGTCGTTGGCCCACTGAAATCTAATGATCCCGAGTCTGTTCATTCGCTAGCATACCTCAAATCTCCACAACAGGGTGTCCACATATGCAGTTGACCTTTCTTCCATCATATAGGGGGAATGGATCCTACTGGGAATGAAGGTTCTGAGAGGATGAATCATCCACCAAAACTCACTTGGACTGGGAATGAGAGAGCAGCAGCCAGCCCTGGCCCCACAGAGCATACCTGGATATGCAGCTCTTACCATGCTTCCCATGCATACGAGGAGCTCAACTAACCTATCTGGGTCAGGCTGTGGTTGCTCCTGCATTCCTTTGCTGATCTTCTGTCCTCCCTCATGATTGTCTCTCAGAAGTAATGGTGGCCTTATTAAAATGCAACTGTGTGATTCATTAGCATTATTGGGCAAAGCAGTTAGATATAATAAAAGTGAAAAATTAGTATTTGCCAAGACAAGTAGTATTGACCTTTCCACCTCATCAAGGGGCTAAATGCACACGTGTTAGCCACACACCCAGAATCGCAGAAATCACCTGGGAATGAGATTACGTGGTGATTTTTTTTTCCTTACTCTCTTTCTCTTCAGTCTCTTATATGATCCATGATCTTTACATTTTGCCCACAGTCATGAAAGCTAATGGCATCATTTTCATGCATGGACACGGGCCTGCCAGCTGACAGTGGTTAGCAATTCTTATTACAAATATATCTTCTAATTCCCGAGCTAGAATTGTCAAGCTTTTCTATTGTGACACTGAACCAAAATATCGAAATTGTTGAAGCCTGTAAAGAAAGCAGCAGCAAAAGGTTGCAGAACGCCTTTCAAGTAATGCTGCAGGGAGGCTCTGCGGAATACAGATGCGATGTCCTCCTACCTTTGCCTGTCACCTCGGATCACCCTGGGACTCAGACTCTAAACTTCCACTGCCTTTGGCAGGGATTGAGCAGAGAGAGGAAGAAACAGGAAAGGAGAGACAGAGCACAGAAAAATCTCTTTGAAAATAAACGTCTGCATGGTTTGGATGGTAGCTACCATCTGGATATGGAAGAGACATTGCACTAGGAAATAGAAATGTTAAAGCAAGAAGTGTTCAGATACAATTTGCAGGCCTTACATACTTATTTCTTTATTTGTGCTGTGCCAAGAAATGAACCCAGCGCTTCATGGATATGAGGCAAATTCCATACCAGTGAGTTCCACTCACAGCTCCATGGCTCTTCTGAAACCATTCTCCTCCTGCTCAGGTCCCACTCACCTTGGCTCCACCTTCAAGACCCTACCCAGTAGCTTACTGTCCATATTCCCAATGAGAACATCTCTTCCCTCTTCCTTCCAGCTCCAATCTGGAGAAGATTGCCTGCTTTGGGCTCTAGCTGTCCCCATATTTCTCTCACAAAATAGAGTGCATAGAGGTAAGTACGTCTTCCTAGCTCTGAATCTAGTCTGGCTTCTGGCTGAGGACTGTGACTGTGACTTGTGGCATTTCACCTCTTAAAGACTTACTGGTTGCACCGCTCAAGTGGGCATCATCATGTTTACTTTCTGCAATTATTTGTGGATTAAACAAGCTGACAGAATGAAAGATGAATGTTCATTGTTTCTTCTTTTATTTTTATGTTTGAATCCAGGTTTTTACATTACACTGAGCTAAGCACCCAGTACCTTATTATTTTTGAAGGTATATTATTATGTTTTATAAAGACAGAATCCTGCTACATAGCTGAGGCTGGGCTCAAATTTGTGATCTTCTTTCCTTAACCTCCTGACCCTTAGGACAGTGCCACCACATCCAGCTGCTGCTTGTCTTTCTACTTTTTTTTATTGCATGTGTGTGTTTGTTGAGTATATGTGAAGTGGTATTATGACATGTATATGTATCATGTATGCATGTGTGTGTGCACATGCATGTGCCCCATGTACATATGTGCAGAGGAGAATATTGGGCATCCTCTTTTATTATTCTTCCATGGTTTTTTTTTTTTGGTTTATTTTTATTTACTTATGAGAGAGAGAGAGAGAGAGAGAGAGAGAGAGAATGGGCATGCCAGGGCCTCCAGCCACTACAGATGAATTCCAGATGTGTGCGCCCCCTTGTGCATCTGGCTAACGTGGGACCTGGGGAATCGAACCTCGAACCGGGGTCCTTAGGCTTCACAGGCAAGTGCTTAACCGCTAAGCCATCTTTACAGCCCATTCTTCCATGTTTTATTTTCCTTGAGACAGAGTCTCTCATTGAACCCAGAGTTATCATTTTTTCAGTCAGACTGTCTAACCATCAAGCCACAGTGATTCTTCTGTCTCTGTCCTCCACAAGACTGGGGTTACAGGCATCAATGGTTATGTCTGGCTTTTTATATAGGTGCTAGAGATCAAACTCAGGCCACCTTAGACCTTCATGCTTGGGCAGTGGGGTGGTTTGAATTTGTTGTCCCCATAAACTTCTTGTTCTGAGTTCTTGATTCCCCAGCTCACAACAATTTGGGAGGTGTGGCCTTGCTGTAGGAGGTGGGCTGCTGGGAGTGGACCTTGATGGTTTATTAGCCCCAGCTTGCCAGTGTTAGTTTGACTTACCTTCCTGAGGCTGTTGTCCACCTGCCATAGCAGAGGTGATGTCCAGCCATGCCTTTCCCCAACAATCATGGAGCTTCTCCTTAAGACTGTAAGCAAAAATCAACCCTTTCTTCCCATGAGCTGCTTCTTGTTGAGAGTTTGTTCCAGCAATAAGAAGATAGCTACCAAAAGGCAGAAAACACTCCTAACCACTGAGACATCTCCTCAAGCCCTCCTTTCTTATTGCTTGTATGTACATGTGTGTATGATGTGTGTGTGTGTGTGTGTGTGTGTGTGTGTGTATGTTCACATGTGTGAGTGCAGGAATGTATTGCCACAGTGTGCATATGGAGGTCAGAGGACAACATCCAGTGTCCATCTGCACCTTCTGCCTTGTTTGGGGTAGGTCCTTTCTTATTGTTTGCTGCTGTATTTGTCGGGGTAGCTGATTGCTGATTCTTCCACCTCTGTCTCCCTTTCACTGTAGGTGTGCTGGGATTATAGATGTGTGCACTATGCTTCCAGCTTTGTGTGGATTCTGAGGATCCAAATTAAGGTGATCAGGCTTGCACAGCAAACACATTACTCATGGAGCCATCCCTCAGCCCTATTTGCCTTTGTAATGGGTCTACTTGAGGGACCAGCTGGTGCTAGCACTCTGCCTCTCCTCTGAACTTTTGCCTCCATAGGGCTCCTTGTGCTGACTTTCTGCTGCAGGCAGAATTGGGAGATGGAAAGGGGAAACCCTGAAGGAAAATCTCATCCTTAGGCTCTACAGGCAGGTATTCAGTAAGGAAATCTGTTTCCCTTGGGATCCATGCAGAACCCCTATATGCATCTTTGCTTTATGTGGATTTTTATTACCCATAGTCAACCATATCTGAAAATACTAAATGGAAATAGTCAGAAATAAGCAATTCATAAGTTTGAAATGGCCACTATCCTGTGGCACATGGTGAAATCTTCTATTGTCTTATCTGGAATGTCAATCACCTCTTTGTTGAGTGTATCCACACTGTGAATGCCACCTGATTGACACTGTCATGGCTCCATGATCCAGGATCACCCAAGCAGAGGGCCTGCTTTCTGATGTATGTCAGAAAGTCAATGGTGACACATGCATGTCATTCATCTTGTGCCATCTCATAATTTTATCATCTTAGATCATTACAAGAAAGATAGTATAGTATTTTTTAAAAAGACTATATTCATATAACTTTAAATTTGTTTTCAAGTTTTTCTTCATTTATTTACAAGGAGAGAGAGAGAGAATGGGCACTCCAGGGCCTTCAGCTGTTAGAAAAAAACTCCAGATGTATGCATGACTCTGCATCTGGTTTATCTGACTTTACATGGGGATTGGGAAACTGAACCTGGGTTATCAGGCTTTTCAGGCAAGTACCTTAACCTCTAAGCCATCTCTCCAGCCCTAACTTTTAATATATGTAGTTACAATATCCCAGTTTTGTATTTTTTAGAATGATTTCACCAGGTATCCCAGGGTGGCTGGCTTATAGCCCTTCTGCCTCAGCCTTCTAAGGTCTGGGATACCAGAAATATATTCCTGTACCGAACTCTATTTTATAATTTATTTTTGTTAATCTCTTACTTAGAAATTAAACAGTACCATAACTGCATATTTAAGAAAAAAACATGGTCTGAGTAGGTGTCTGGTATTATACCTGGTTCCAGGCATCCACTGAGGTCTTGGTACACATCCCCTAGGGATAAGGAGGGACAGCTATGTTTGTTTCAAAGAAACCCTAGTTGGCATGCTTTGGCAGCACTTTCTATGCATGGACCTTATGTATGATCACATAGTCACATGCTGGAATGTCCACCTGCAATGTTTCCAACCTAGTACTCTAGAGTGGGGGAGGGAAATGGATGCTGGGTCCTCAGGCCTATAGGAAATAGAAAGGGACACATCCCATAGAAGTCGGCTGCTGGCATAAGAAAGGGACAATCCTTAGAAAGTCAATACCAATAGATGTTCATTACAAGGTCAGACATGGCTGCATAAATGAGTTAGCCAGCAAGCAAGTGAATGATGGTGGTTTTGTGCAAAACCAGAGATGTTGTGGGAATATCCCAGTGTCTATAAAAGTAGGTGACTTCATACCTTTTGACCTTGGTTGTCTGGGCCTGATGTCCCTCCTGGGCTATAAAATTTTCTGGTTATTTTCTGGTATTAGAAGATCACTAAGGCCCTTTCTAACTTTACATGCCTATTATCTCATACTGTTGCTCATTAAGAACGAATTGTAAGTTAATTGAAACTGGGCTCTTTAGATAGGCTCTGGAGAAAATGGTATAGATATCTATAGGTTAAATAGAAAAGGGAGTAATGACAGGCTTTCCTTGGCTTAGGGAATAGTAACTCAGAGAATGAAAAATAAGTAAGACTAGCCATTCTTCTTGGGACATTTCTGTTCTCTCTTTGCAAAAGATATGGACAAGAAGGGACATTCTGCAAATTGACTGTGAGAGAGTCTGCTTGTCCTGCAGGAAAGACAAGCTGGGGACAAGAACAAGCAGAAAAAGCACACCTTTATTCCATTCCCAGTATTAAACTGTAGATGATGACACAGCATTACTTTGACTAGATGAGGAAACAGGCTTAAGACAATGAAGGGATTTGGCCTTGACTCCTATATGGGACTGGGATCAGAGTCCCACATTATCCTTTCCTCGGGCCCTTTGGGAAGATCTTAGCAGTGCATGACACCATGTGTATTCCTTAGTGTTAGGGCAGACCCACCTTAAGAGAGAGAGACTGTGGCAGGTCATTCAATATTCAATGGCCAAGGAAGAGTCAGCAGAAAGCCTAGCAGTCTATCTCAGAACTGCATGACAGGGGTGGCCACTGAAGATCAGGGCCTGGCTCTTTCCTTCAACCCATCATCCTCTTCTCTTCCTGCATAAACACACCCAGCACAGGACCTGTGGTGTGTAAGAGAGTGCTGTGTCTGAGTCTGTGAAGTGGGCAACTAGCCATTCACCCCTTTATGGCTTCCAGTTACTTTCTTCACTGTTTGTTTCTGCTCTCTCTTAACTGATGTCTTCCTTCCCTGACATTTTTCTTGACTCAGTTCTCTTGTGATTCCATTTGCTTTTGAGTTATTCCTCTTACCAGCTTTCTATTGCTCTGCCCACTGGCATCACCTCCCTTTCCTTATTTTCTTAAATTTTTTTTATTAATTAATTTTGTACTCAGTGAATACGGTCAAGTTGGTACCATTGTTAGGCTAGTCCATGTGCTATCCCCTCCCCCTGGTCCCTCCCTTGTTGAGGTATATGGGTCATGCATTGTGGGGTTAGCCCACAGTTATGGGTAGGAGAAATGTCTCTGCGTATCATGACTCAATGTGTGGCTCTGACATTCTTTCTGCCCCCTCTTCCACAAAATTTCCATGAGCCATGTTGGGTTCATTTTGGGTCTGCTTCAGTGATGAGGTGTTGGGAGCCTCTGTGTCTCTGGATATCCAATTTGGTAGGAGTTGATTGTTCTCTATGTCGATCTCCTTCACCCTTGTGCTGGTACCTGGTTCACCAAGAAAACAGCACCCTTGCTTGTTTTGCCAATTATTCTTAGTTTCAGCTGGGGCCCTTTTGAGGCATGACAGGGTGGTTCTTTCCTTAGGATCTACGCCTATATGAAAAAGAGAAGCAGATTCTCCAATGGAGAGTAAAGTTAGCACCAGACAAGTGGGATAACCCTTATTTTTTTATAGAGAATTTAATAGGTGTAGGCCCTCTTGTAGCCCACGATTGGTGGTAGCTTGATAATGGAGAGCTGGCTCATGTTTGGATCCCAGCTCCAGCTATGGCTCACTTAGACCTATTGGATATCTATGGAACATTCCTTCCCAAATCCATACACATTCTTCTCAGCAGCCCATGGAACATTCTCTAAAATAGATCATATACTGAGTCACAAAGCCTGCCTCCATATATTTAGGAAGATTGACATAATTCCCTGCATGATATCAGATCACAATGCTATATTGCTAGAAATTAACAACAAAAGACCCACCAAGAATCCCATCAGCACCTGGAAACTGAACAGCACAATTTTAAACAATAAATGGATAGTGGATGAAATAAAAAATGAAATTGTGCTATTTCTAGAAATGAATGACAATGAGAACACATTGTACCAAACTTTATGGGACACAATGAAGGTGGTTCTCAGGGGAAAATTCATAGCACTAAATGCTTTCATAACAAAGACAGAGAATCCCAAATCAATAGCCTAACCATCTACCTAAAGGCACTGGAAAAGCAAGAAGAACCTTTCCTTATTTTCTTACCTGCCTTTTGCTGCCTTGGATTTTCCTCCCTCTTCTCTACTTCTCTCACCGCCCCTTGCTCAATTAGATTTTCCTGTTATAGCGTTCAGCTGGCTCCATCTCTCCATCTTTGACAGGACCATTTCCCTGCTTAGCTTGTGTATGCTTTGCTGTGCATGAACCTCCAAGTCCTACAGTTGTTGGCCTGGGCCTTGACCTCTGAAGAGAGTTACTAAATCTAGACTTGGCCATTTTTTCCCCAAACACTGCCTCAACCAGGTGATATCCTCTTTACCCACAAGATGAGGGCTTGGCATTTTAAAATGGAGAAAGCTAAGGGGCAAAAATTTAGATATGGGTTGGTCCCCAGCTCTGCTTTTTGACCAGCACACCTCCTTTAGCATATAGCCTTCTGTCCCAGGGAACTTGGCTTGTGCTATCCTGCCATGTTTCATAATGTATGTGAGAGCCTTAGAGAGCAACCTCCACTGTGGGTCCTCAATGGATGCTATTTTTTCTTGTATTGTCATCATATTCTGTTCCAAAGGCATCCCTTTGTCATGTCGTCAATCCCCTCACCCTACATTAGGGGAACATTTGTCTAGCACATGCTGTGTACCTAGCATTGCATTGTGTGCTATCCAAAGCCCAAGCTGAGAAGAATCAGCGGAGCATGGCTCCTTTCAACAGTGTTTCTATTCCCCAGGACAAGTCAGACAACTGTTGATGATGCTGAGAAGTGTGGGCTCTGATGGAGATGTGAAGGACACTGTGGGTCTGGGTCAGAGAAAGGTACCAAGCCATAGGCTTCTGTGAGCTGATGACCTCTCAAAGTGTTAGATTTTCTTGGTTTAAAAAAAAAAAATTGAAAACTGGTGGACATTCCTCACCTCAAAAAAAAAAAAAAAAAAAAAAGAAAGAAAGAAAGAAAGAAAAATTAGCCAGGCATGGTAGCTCATGTCTTAAATCCCAGCACTTGGGAGGCAGGGGTAGGAGGATCACTGCGTGCTTGAGGCTACTCTGAGGGTAAAGCAAAACCCCATCTCAAAAGAATGGGTGCCTGTGTTCTGGGATATGTGGAGAAGTCAAAGAGAACATTTCTCCCCTACCTTGCTTCCCCAAGAAAACACACCTTCATATCTGAGGACTTTGCCAGCTTTGAGCATGCCTCCAAAGTGCCTGTTGATCCTTTTCTATCCTTCCAGGGGACCTTGCTCACCAGCTGTCATGGTAACTCCTTTCACGGAACAGGGGTCATTTTATCTTTGACATCCTAGAGCCTAACTTTTAACTATAAACAACTGTCGTTAGGAGTTATTTACTCAAATTTACTTATTTGTCCATTTTCTTATTTCAGGGTTGGAGATCAAACCACATGCAAGAAAAGGGCTCTACCACTGAATTACACCCTCAGCTTATAGTAGGCCCTGAGCTCTGATAGGGCATGGAAAGATGAGTAGAAGGATGGAATAAAAAAATGAAAGAAAGGCATTCAGACATGATTGGAGCTTTGGGACTGCTTATAGTTTCTTCACCCACCTCAGCTCCCTTCAGAAACACCACTTCCACCTTGTGAGTGTTCTGGGAATCTGAAGAAGGCTGATCTATCATGATCTCTGGCTGCAAGGATCTCCTTTTTCTCAAAGAAATCAAACTAATTCCAAACGCTGGGTGTGTTTATATGTGTTTCCTGCAAGCTGAGGCCCAAATTTCGAGAAGTAATCAATTCCAATTGATTGGCAAAATCCAACTCGCATTCTCTGGGCCAACTTTGGATGGAGAAGTTCATTAAAAGCCGGCCTCTGGCAAACCCAACACCCCTCAGTGCTGCAGTAATCAGGGCTTTGTTATGCCAAGTCTCAGGGTCTGCCCTAAAGAGTCCCTGGCATGGTTTTCTAGGGACTTACCCATCTGCAGCAGCATTTTTTGTACATGAGTAATTTGACCATGATGGAAATCCATGAGGAGCTTTCTGAGCTTGGCTGGAAAAGGGCTTAGAGAGAACTGGATGAGAGAACAGCGAACTCTGCCTGCAGGGTTGTGCAGACCCCATCCTCCTCTTATTCCTGCATTAATGTGCACTCCCCTGCACAGAGATTTCTCTTGGTGCCCCATAAGGAATGCTCATTGGCCCTTGACAGGCAAAGAGACCCCTTGGGATCCTTCAGGCCCTTTGGAAGGGAGGGACACACATTCCCCATTCCCCCGAGTTGTTTGCCTTTAGAGGCTCCAAGGAGCCAGGAAGGTGTAAATTTCTTTTTGAATTTGCACAGAGCAGCAACTTCTGGAAGTCATCAGCTCTGGAAGCAACTGGCACAGGGCCCCTGCATGAGCTTGCCAATCCCAAAGCAAGAGGCTAATTTTAACCAATATTTATGGGATACTCTCCACGGGCCAAGCTATGTGCTGGGCTGTTAATGTGCAGAGCCACTTTTACCAACTTCATAGCAACCACCAGAGCTGGTGGTCATTGAAACCATAATTTTTAAATAAATCTCAGTTATTTTTCTTTAAAAAAATGAACACACTCACATGGAAATTCTCAAAGTTTATGCAAAGCAAATGTGATTTTTCTTTTTAAGATGAGGGCCTAGGGGTTTGTGAAGAGGTTTTGAATTTTCACTTTATAGTGTAAACATGTTACTCATAAATTTAAAAAGTGGTTATTAAAATGCTTACTATAGAAATTTTTGAAAATAAAAAGAAGATTACCACAGATTAGATATGATTAACATTTGCATTTTTATCCATGTTAACATAAATAAATGGCAGTACAGGATTTGGCTTGTATTTAGTTCTGGTTTCTGCTATACCAGGATTTTTGAAGGTGTGTTCAACATTCCCCTCAGTCCTAGAGCTTTGGTAGGTGGAAAGAAAGGATCCATGCTCTGATGAGGCTGTAACATGGTGACTTCCTAGTCTTCTATGCCTAGAGATTCACAATCAACTTGCCTATGGCATCTGTTTGCTTACTAAAGGTTATGTGGAGTTGGGCAAACTTTCATGAACTCTATCTGTAATTCTTTTAAGTACCCATAGAAACTGCATTCCACCAAACTCATTTTGGAAAATACATACTACTTCTTGCTTCTGCCTATCCAAGTTCCTGTAATTCACTTGAGTCCCAGGAATCCAGATGGGTAGGTGGGGTGCCCATAGTGGAGGCAAGGGTGAAGTGATTGTTGGGAGTGACTTTGGGAATCTTGTCAGGCGATTGCCCTCCCCCTACAGAACCATTATTTTTATAGGTAAGTAAACAAATGAAGAGAAATGAATGAGCCATTTGCCTGTGTCACAGAAGGAGTAAAGACAAGATCAGGATTTGAACAAACCTCACCAGTGAGAACTAGGACCCTAAACAACCCTTTCTGGTGAGGTGGTGATGTAAGGCAGTGCCCAACTGGGCACAGCTCTGGTATGAGTGGGGCTTATGCAGAGCCAGTCAGGATTTCTAATGCTCAGCACTAGATGTGCTCAAGCTGGCTTGTTTCAGGCTTCATGCTTACTAGAAGCCATCTCTGTATCTCCAGGGTTGCTAAGCTGCTTCTAGCCAATTTTCCTAGTAGGCCCCTCTCCTTTACATTAAGGTAGACCCTGGCAAACTGGGTGGCCCTTGAGCTTTCTGCATCCTGGGCCCCATGTGCAATGTTTCCTGTCTCAGTTTGCCTGTCTATCCTGGGGGGTGAGCAGTATGTACTCTTCCCACTCCTGAGAGGTTCCCCTCTTCATTTCCATAACTAAGAGTCCATTACCCAGAAGCTGTCTCCTATTGTCATTAAGTCCCCAATCTGCAAACCATCTCTGGCTAATATTTTTGGTAAGAATCTTTGATGTCCCAATGTATTTAGTTGCCTGCAAGATTAAGAACACCAAACCAGACATTCATGGATTCTTCTCCCATCTTTCACAAAGTGTGAATTAGAAGCTGGGGAAAAAAAAAACATCTAGACAGGAATCCCAGGCTAGTAAGATGTCTAGATGTCAAAAGTCTATAAGACTTTCTCACTCCCCAGCCATCTTGGCAGCTGCTCTTGGTTGGGTCCCGTCCCGCACCTAAGGCAGGAAGATGGTGGCCGCAAAGAAGATGAAAAAGCCCCTGGAGTCCATCAACTCAAGGCTTCAGTTCATTATGCAGAGGGAAAATACGTGCTGGGGTACAAAGCAGATGCTGAAGATGAACAGACAGGGCAAAGCGAAATTGGTCATCCTCGCCAACAACTGCCCAGCGTTGAGGAAATCGGAGATAGAATACTATGCTATGTTGGCCAAAACTGGTGTCCATCACTATAGTGGCAATAATATTGAATTGGGCACAGCATATGGGAAATACTACAGAGTATGCACACTGTCTATCATTGATCCAGGTGATTCTGACATTATTAGAAGCATGCCAGAGCAGGCTGGTGAAAAGTAAACTATATAAAATTTTTCTTTAATAAAACTTGCCAGAGCTTGTTTTTTTTTTTTTTTTTCATGTCTATAAGAAACTCATTGAGGTAGAGGTACACTTAGTAAACATTCAAGGTATTTGATATTTTAGGAAGACATCTCAGGGAAGGGACAATGGAGATGGAGTTTAAAGAATGAGGGAGGGTTACTATGGTGGAGCTGAGTGCGTTGGATTGCTGTGAAAAGCACTCAGCTAAAGTTGCGCTGGTGGTAGAATGACATTTCTGGGCCCAGCATTGTCTTAGATCTGGGAGATTTGGGACATGGGCTGGATTTGAACCTACAGTAGATATAGCCTAAGTGGTACGCTAGTGTTAGATCTTGAGGAAATGGCATAAGTAAATGCTCAGAAATAAAATTCCTGATATAATATAATACTAGGTCTGGAGAGATGGCTTAGAGATTCAGGTGCCTGCCTGAGAAGCATAAGGACCCAGTTTTCACTCTCCAGGTCCCACGTAAGGCCGATGCACAAAGTTTCACAAGTGCTCAAGATTTCATGTGTGCACAAGGTGATGCACGTGTCTGGAGTTCGATTGCAGTGGCCAGAGGCCCTGGTGTGCCAGTTCTTTCTTTCCTTCTTTCCTTCTTTCTTCCTTTCTTCCTTTCTTCCTTCCTTCCTTCCTTCCTTCCTTCCTTCCTTCCTTCCTTCCTTCCTTCCTTCCTTCCTTTCTCTCTCTCTCTCTCTCTCTCTCTCTCTCTCTCTCTCTCTCTCTCAATCTCTCTCATTTCAAAAAAGGCCAGTCTATTGGGCTTGTCTCAAGAAAAGTCTTATTCTATAGTGTGACATGGTGGGTTGGGGTTGTAAATGTGATCTACAGGTTGTGATACATCTGGGTCCTTGGACCCATGCACTTAATTAGGACTTCATGACAGTGGGATGCTATGGTGAAAGAGGCTTTTCACATACTGGCAGATAGAAAACAGAGAAGGTCAGGGCAGGATATTGCTCCCTAGAACATGTTTCCAGTGATCTACTTCCTCCAGGTAGGCCCTACCTTCCACTATATATCACCTCTTAATAATGTCATCATATTATGATTCCATGGAAGAATTAATCCACTGGGTAGATCAGAGCCTTCAAGACCCATGTATTTCTGGAAGTTCTATCACAGACAATCACAGACATTGTCCTTCACTAACACCCTAAACATTTTTCAATACAATTCAGTTGTTGACAATCAAGATTAAGCATCACAGGTAGCTATCTATTTGGAAATCTTTTTTTATATATTCAGTCAACTGGGTTTTTTGGCATGTGTGTGACTGTATGTGTCTATGTGTGTGTGTATAAGGACATGTTTGCATGAGCATATGGATGTCACGTGTCTGCCTGTATCATTTCTACACCTTATTTTTATGAGACAGGTTCTCTTGCCAAATCAGAAACTCACCAGTTTGGCTAGATAAGCTAGTTGTCAAATTCTGGATGCTTCTGTCTCTGCTCCTCTCGTGCTGGGATTACAGAGTCACACCACTATGCCTGGTGGTGCTGGGGGTCTGAACTCAGGTTCTTATGCTGCTTTTCTGTCCAGCACTTTGCCCACTGTGCTTTTTTGTTGTTTTGTTTTCAGGTTTCTCATGGTACAATGCCAGTACAAGATGGTGGGAAGGATTCACAGTTGATGTAGACAAAAGAGTACAGTATATGTAGAGAGTTTAACACCAGTAACACAAAACAATGTTCTTAGCACCAAATGGGTCTGAGTGTTCAGCCACCAACCTTTCTGGCTAACACAAATTACTTCCACTTAGGGGTCTTATAGTACAAGGCCTTGGTAGAAGGTCTAGAAATGGCTTCTTGGAGCAAGTTCTTTGGGTATGGATTTGAGGGGCATTTGAGCTACTGCAGATGAGTATCTTTAGGAACTTTCTTACTGAACACCCTAACACCTGGCCCAGAACTTCAAACAGAGTAAATTTTTTGCAGAGCTGAGGGAGCTGCCCATGTTCTTGCCGGGAAATCTTCTAGCCTATAATTGCCCAGGCCTCTGGCCAGAAGAACACTCAGCCTTGCTCCACCACAGAAAAGTCACTCTCAGGCTTTAAATAAACCTCATAAGTCATGCAGTGCTCCCTGAAGGAGCTTGAAGTGCTTGGCCTTTCTTTGAGTAGCAACACTGGCTTCTGTGGAAGACACAAAATACTGCTCCTGCAGTGCTATGTAAGGGCCTCTGGAGGTTAAGTTTCTAAATAAAGCTTTATAGTGGATGGAGGGAGTTCAGACACCAATGGAGGGCAGTTCTTCCACCAAACATCACTTGAGATCCTTCCTCCGGGTTGAGGACACAATCTGCCATCTGGTCTTAGTTGCTCATGGCCCAATACCCTCTCAGTCAGGGCTCAGAGGCTCAGAGCTGTATAAATTGCTGGAGGCCTTGTCCATGTTGGGGAGCTGGCAGCAATAGCCTCGCCATGTCTGCGGCCCCAAGGCTCATGCTTTTCTGCTGAGACTCTCCTGAGCAGATCTTGGGGTAGGATTGGTCATGGAGAAGCTGAGTATAGGAAAGGGACCCCTGGAAGCAGCACCAGCACCCAACAGGAGCTCGGTTTTGAATGTTTCTTCTTCATTTCAAATTAGTTTCTCCTGAAGTGAACAATGTCGGTTTGCTAGATAAAAACCAGGCACCTACCTCTGCTCTAAGCTCTGTAGTTTCAACATGAGGCTCTGGTTTCTGGCCTGCCTCCATCTCTCAGGTGTCATCTGGGCTCACGTCAGATACTAGAAATATAGCAATTATGAGTAGTCAGCTTTCGGTGAGTGCAGCCAGTAGCTGGCACAATCAACTTACAAAAAGAAAAGGTTTTATTTTGGTTCAGATATTTGAAGGTTCTGGTCAATGAACAGGTGGGAACATTGTTTGTGTACCTCAAGGAGATCAGCACATTAGGGGAGGAGTATATGATAGAGCCAAATCAGTCACCTCAGAACTAAGTTTCAAACAGTAAAGGAGGAAGAGCATGAGGCTCAAATAGCTCCTTGAAGGGCATGCCACAGTAAGCTGAAGACTTCCTCAGAAGTGCCACCATGCTCAAAGTTCTGCCATGTCACCAAGACTCAGCTGAGGACTAATCCTTGAACGCTCAGGGCTTTGGGGGACATTCTAGATCTAAACTATAACAATTGTTTTCTGAAGATAGGGACTTACCTTTGCTGGTTAAATGTATAAGCCACCATTGGGTTAGCCTACTCCTGGTGATGTTCTTCCCAGTAGTTAAGTCCATTCAAGTTGTTCCAAGCCAGAGATCCCCATTCCCAGTTTACTACCCAAACTTTTTATCTATGAACATTTGTTTAACCAAGTACAACATTTGGGTAAAAATGACATCTAATGATTGTTTTAAGTTTTGTGTCCTAATGACCAGTGAGGTCATATATTCTTCAATATACATTGACTTTTTATGCTTCTGTTTTAGTGAACTGCCAGTATAAATCCTTAGGTCATTATTCTAGTAGCATGCTTAGTCTTTTGCTATTGATCTATAGACATTTTTATATGTTCTCATTGTTAATATTTGAGCTACTGTATTTTGAGGATATTTTTCATGTAACTTTTCATTCAGAGTTTTATTCCTCCCTTTCATAATATTTGTGATCTGAAAATCCTGATTTTACCCAATATTATAAATGTTTCTCCTTCTTCTAGTCATTTCATATGTTTACTTGTTCAATAATAATAATTCTGGAACTTATTTTGTGAATGATATTATGTAGGAACTAAATAATAATCTGCTCAGTTATGTCAAATAGAGAGCCAGTTGTTCTCACCTCATTGTCTAGCATTTCTCAGTTGAGTTGAAATGCATCCTTTGTCATGAAGCATGTTTCTGTGTGTGTTAATCTATATGAGAGTGATGCATAGAACACATCCATGTAAGTGTGCGTAATGCTAGAGTGCATACCTGTGCATATGGATTCTCTTGATGTGATTTTTATGGGGGAGGATGAAGGAGATGTTATAAGGGAGGCGCTAATTTTGACTAGAATGTATTACATGCTTTGGTAAGTCTACATTGCTCAGTGCTTGTGTAACTAGTCACGGCTGCCTACCACTTGAAGGCCAGTATTTGAGAGACAAGAGCTTGTAAAGCTGAATCTTGGGAAATGAGGGGCTCAAAGGGTTTTAATAGTAGCCTAAAGGAGATACAAACCAGCAGACTGGAAAGTTATGTGATTAGTAGGGTTTTTATCAGCTAGGGCCCACAGGCCCTTTTTTCTTTTTCTTTTTTTTCAATATTTTATTTTTTATTTATTTACTTGAGAGAGAAAGATGCAGATAGACAAAAAGAAAGAGGGAGGTAGAGAGAGAGAGAAGGGAAAAAGAGAGAGAGAGAGAGAGAGAGAGAGAGAGACAGAGAAAGAGAGAATGGGCACACTAGGGCCTCTAGCCATTGCAAATGAACTCCATACACCTGTGCTACCTTATATATCTGTCTTACATGGGTCCTGGGGATCAATCAAACCTGGGTCCTTTGGCATTGAAGGCAAATGCCTTAACTGCCAAATCATCTCTCCAGCCCAGGCCGTTTTTTATTTTCCATAATAACACAATAGACCTTGACATCCTGAGGTTAGCTAATCTCTGTAACTCTTGTTATACAGACATATGCATAGAACGAAAGACTAGAGAGGTACTACAAAGGTAAATTTACAAAGGTAAATGTTCTGGGTTCTGCAGCTTTAAAGAAAGATTTAGCAGTTATCATCTTAACTATCTAGGAGGATTGGGGTCAAAGCCTGTGGAACTTGGTGGCTAGAAGTTCCTCAAAAGAGCTGACCTGTTATACCTACTTAGACAGTGAATGCCTTCAGACTATCACCTGGGATCCTTTTATTCTGGAAACTTATTTCTTACTGTGTGAAGATAAGATGTTTCAAAAGCTTAGATACTTGCCAGGCGTGGTGGCTCACGCCTTTAATCCCAGCACTCAGAAGGCAGAGGCAGGAGGATCACTATGAGTTTAAGGCCACCATGAGACTACATAATAAATTCCAGGTTAGATGGGGCCAGAGTGAGATCCTACCTCTTAAAACCAAAAAAAGAAAAAGATAAAAAAGAAAGAAAAGTTTAGAGACCTAACGTAATCAAGCCAGTATCTAAAATTCTGGATTGTATCCTGTAATAGAAAACTGAGGTTGTCCAAACACAGCTGTTGTGTGGTACACATTGTATCAATGTGTATGTCTTCATTCTGACACATCTTCCATGCCTTATAAGTGATTGCATCAGGGGAAGCTGGATGCACAGCCAAGAGGAACTCTTCTTATTTTTGAAATTTTTAGTAAATCTAAAATTGTTCAAAGATAAAAGGTTTGTTTAAACTTACTTAAAAATTGTTATGCAGAGTTAAAGTGACAGTGGGTGCCCACACATGAGTTTCTTTCCACTTTCTGAATGTGTCTCGGAAGGAGCAGCATTTGAAATGTGTGTCTTCAGCAAACTCATCGCTGTTTTACTTCTTGTTTCATAAAAATAGAAGACTGAATACAAGATGATCTCTGAATCCCTGTCCACACTTTGGATATCTGGTGTATTTGTTTTGTTAGGAAGTCTCCAGACTCAGAATTCTTCATGCATCTGTAAGTTTCACATGCAATAGGTGCTTAATGAGATTTGCTTCCAAGCAGGCATTAAGTTAGCCAGTCGTAATTCTGAAAAAACAAGAAGCTTGAAGGGGGAGAAAATAGTTTAAATTGCAGACCTACAAAATGATCAGCTGTTGTGCTTTGGCACTTAAATTCCCAGTGTTTCATTTTACTCATCTTTAAAATGGGGACTAAAAGTTTGTAGCTACCAGGGCTGCTATGACAACTGAATAGGAAGATGTGTACTAGAAATTTCTCTTGGAATCTGGCAAGTTGCCAGTGCTCAGTGAGCAAATCTCCCTTCTGTCTTTCTCCCACCTGTCACATTTAACTCCCACTCACATGAGCACATCCACAAAATAACCCTGGTTAACAGCTGAAATCTCACTTACAGGTCATCAACGTCGTCTTCCAAGCTGTCCAACCCTCAGTGCTTACCTTTCTTTCCAGGTGCTGGAGACAATGAATAAAGGGAAATGCTTCACTGTAATGTGAAATGTAATTTGTCCAGGATGATATTGTATGGAGCAGACTTCTGAGTGGGATGCAATTGTTAGCAGGTTCAGGGTCACAAATAAGATGACAGGAAACAAAGCAAATTGTGTCAAATTTTCTAAAAAGTAGGTACTTGGTTCTCACAGGTGAAGATGGGCTGTATTCTAGGTGAAAAGTAAAGGGGTAGAGAAGTGGGAGCTTTGGTAGGACCCCCACACCACACAGCTGTGGCTAGATGGTACACCTGCAAAAGCATCTCCTGGAAATGTGTGCTCGATCCCCTCCAGAGGGAGCTAGGAAAACCCAGGTCACATCCTGGCTCTAAAATGCATAAACTGAAATATTGAATAATTTATCCCTCTAGGCTTCATGTCTCTGCCTGTGAAATGGGGACAGGATTAAATGAATCACTAGGATCTATAACATCCAGTGCAATATGATTTTTAATGAATTTCATTAAAATTAGTTGCATAGACTATATTGCTAGGAGTCAAATTCAGGGAGAGAACGTTCAGAAATCCCAGTGCTTTAATGACACTCTACTTCTCAGGCCAAATGGTCTGCACATGAGTATGAGTTTTATGACTTTGCTTTATATCTTGCCTACACCTCATGTATATTTCATTGTATAAAAAAAAAAAAACTATTACATAATTTAAAGAAACCTAAGGCAACCACTCTGAGAATAAGTTTATGTTAACAAGTTTATTGAATGGGAAAAAAAAAAGAACCCAACCTAAGCACATTCATCATCCAGTAGATGTAGAGACAGCAAAAGACACAGAATTCCACATGACATTAAGCTTCAAAAGCCATTCACAGGCAGGTGTGGTGGTGCACACTGGAATCCAAGCACTGGGGAAGCTAAGGCAAGCTGATCACAAGTTCCAGAACATCCTGGGCTATAGGAAAGCTTGTCTCATAAAAGCAAAATGAAATTCATTAAAAATCTTGATTCCCTGGTACCCACATAAAGCCAGATGCACAAAGTGGCATGTGCATCTGGAGTTCGTTTGCAGAGGCAGGATGTCCTGGCTCATTCTCTCTCCCTCTCAAATGAGTAAAACATTTTTTAAAAGCATTTTACTTATACTGAGGAAGATTATAAACTGTCCCTTGTTCATCTTCTTCTACCTGCTCAGGTGCAGCTTTCTGTCCTGTCCCCAGGCTGCTCCTACAACTCCGTTCCCAGATTAGGAGTCCATGGAGCAGGGGTGCCACTTTCACAGGAAACTCATTAAATAACATTATCCCTGCCCATTTTTCCACCTAAGTTGGTGAAACGCGGAACAACACATCTTCTCCTTGAAGTGTCTTTCTGTTCATGTAATTCTCAGACTACCCTTTCATTCCTTTTTATTCTTTCCTGTTTATTTCACACCCTTCATGTTACCTGTACTACAGTTCCCACACAAGGCATTCAAAAGCTGCTTACATACTCTTCCCTTCCTTGACATGCTTACTCTGGGTTTCTTGATCCTTAAAATGGGACAACAAGGGCTGCAGAGAAGGCTTAGAGGTTAAGAAGCTTGCCTGTGAAGCCTAAGGAGCCTTGTCTCATTATCCAGATCCCACGCTAGCCAAAAGCATAAAAGGTGAGGCGAGCGCAAGGTGGCACATGCCCACTAGGTGGCGCAAGGGTCTGGAATTCGATTGCAGTAGCTGAGGCCCTGGCTCTCTCTCCTTCTCTTTTCAGTCTCTCTTTCTCTGACATAAAAAAAAAGAAAAACTGAAACAAAAATGGGGCAACAATCATTTCATGAGGGCATTCTGATAATACCAAAAGATAGCTGATGTGTTCAACAGCACCCCCGCCACACACACACACACACACACTACTATCTAGGCTCTCTGGCATGAGTTATTCTTATCATCTGGTGGGTTTATCCTTTCGTCCATTTTGTAGAGATCAGAGCACAGATGGAAGAGAAAGAGTTGGGTAAGATTAAGAAACACCCTTAAAAGTCCAGGTGTGGTGGCACACATCTTTATTCCCAGCACTTGGGAGGCAGAGGTAGGAGGATCATCATGAGTTCAAGGCCAGCCTGATATTACATAGTGAATTCCAGGTCAGCCTGGACTAAAGCAAGACCCTATCTTGACAAACTGAAAGAAAAACAAAAAACACACCGTTAAAGTTCTAATAGGCTTTGAAGGACCCCACAGTCTCAGGACCTCTGTTCATGCATGGCTCTTGTGTCCTCACTGGGTCTAGATCCGTGGGGACTGAGGGCAGCAGTGTCATAGGCTCCCACCATGATCCAGATACATTCTCTCACCTTTCCTTGTGCTGGGTTGCTTGGCTTCCAGGTGAAGGCTGAGCTCACACACATGGAATCTGACTAGACAACAGTGCACTGGGGATTCTGCATGCATGGGTCAAGGGTCAGAAGAAAGTCATGGCCTCTTTTTTCTGCTTCCTCTCAGAGGTACAGAAGACAGTCTTCCCACTTCTATTGCCAGTCCCTGGTCACCAAAGCCAGAGAATTCATCTTGCATCGCACAGTGACACTTGACACGACTTGCAACATATGGAAATCAGTTCTGTCTGCCTATAGAAATGTTTTTTTTCTGTTTTCAGGGCCCAGAAAATGTTGAAATGCAGACAGGTCTCTCTCCTGCCCTGGAGAGTAGACTGTGTTCACAACACAGGTCTCAAATAACATGTCAAAATCAGGTGAGGGAGAGAGGCCTTGCGAAGTAGAGAATCCACAAGGCCCTTAAAGGGTCAGCCACCCTTCAACCCCTCCCATTACTACTTGTGGGGTACCTCACTAATTAGACTCCCTCCCTGTGGAATAATATGTTCTTTGGATGTATTTGTTTCATTTGGGCCAAGGTTTATTTGCATGACCTTGGATGAGTTAGTTAACCTATCTCTCTGGACAAACGCCATCACTTCTGTGTGTGTGTGTCATGGGGGGGGGGGGCAGGGAGAAAAACAACGCTGTGCTGAGTTAGTGGAAAGATGAGAGCTAAGGAATGTTGTAAGGAAGAAAAAAGCCATAGACTCCTTGGTCTTCCATGAGGTTCCAGTTTGGACTTTCTGTAATGAAGAACAGGTCAACTAGAGAAAAACAAATAAATGTTTACTAACTTATATGTTCTGTATGTAAGGGACACAACACAGTGAGAAGATCTCAAGGAATTGTCTTAGCATTTAGGCTTAGCTATCATCTTTCTCTGAAACAAATAAAGAAGGAAAGGGAAAGGTCAGGTTAACAGAAAATAATTAGAAAAGCACCATGAAAATAAAATTAATGTTTATTATCCAGATATAAGCTTCTCCATGGACTCATAATCTATATATATCTTATATGTATCCTCCTGGTACATATCCTTTGTAAATGTCAATTTCTCTGCCAAAAGAGTAACTTATGTGTTTGGAATTTTTCAAAATAGTAGCTCAAGGTAACCTGTAGGCTAGGCATATTGTGTTTGGGTGGGGCAGCTTCCCTGTCCTGGTCTCCTATAGTTTTATCATGACAGGACATTCATTTGCAATTGTCTTTCTTTTCAATTTCTCCCTCCCTTTGTCCTTCCATCCCTTCCTAATTCTTTTGCAAGATTTACACCGGATCCCTTTTGGAAGGCATTCTAGATTCTGAAAAGAAGATGTTAACTACTAAATAATCTTTAGATTTATAGAACCCAGAACATCTGACGACCTTTGTAACTCACCTCCTTAGTCGTCAGTTCTATAAATCACTATAAGGTTTAACTTACAGAAAACTAATTTAAGAAAAGTGCCAGAACTAGCTGCAAGAAGTCAAGGTCCATTGCAATGTTCTGTTCTGTTCAAGGACAAAAGGAGACACAAGCTCTGGATGATGAAGGCCCCATCAACCTGTAGCCATCTTTTCTTTTCCCTTCCTATAAGAGCCTTTTTTTTTGGTTTTGTTTTCTTCTTGAAATTGATGATTTTTTGAAACAATCTGATTCCTTCCTACCAACACCTCATCTGAAGAACATTGGTCTTTGGATGGTGGGCAGCCTGGCCTTCAACTCTGGAGCAATATCTTGGGTTAGACTCCTAAGTATGATTAATGTGGAATTCCTAGTAGCTTGCCAAAGACCTAGAATGCTTGAGATGTACCTGAAGTTATTGCCTCATAGCATTCTTGTATACCCAGAATGCAGTCTTCCTTTGGGGTCATAGTATATTAAATGGCTCTTATGATTATTGTGTTAATTCTAGGATCTCGAAATGGGAAGCTATAAGGATCAGAAATTTTGAGCTTAAATGTCTTTGCTCCTTTTCAATTTGAGACACATTTTGTTTTTTAGATTCATAGCATTGAATTGATGTCATACCTCTCTCATCACTGAGGTAATATATCGGTTTGCTGAATGTGCTCTTGCAAGGTGCATCTCCTTACTTTATTAATCTCATGGAAGCTAATTGCAAACTCACCCATCTACTCCTTACACCCCAATTCTGTAGACAAATCCAAGGCAGAAAGCCTAATAACCACACATTATCAAGGCTGTGATCTTGCTTCTGATAGATGAGGTCAAGCCACACTTTGCATATTTAATGTATTTTTCCTAACTCGCTACCTCATAATAATAGAAGAACCAAATCACATCCTCATTAGCTTCAGAGAGAAATAGTGATGTTTGTTTCCCCTCCTTTTCCTTTTTCTTGCATTGGCAGGAGATTTAGCTTTGCTTAAAGGAATCACAGATGACGCTAATGAGACCATAGTGTCTTAATTTGCATATTAGATGAGATAAATATTGAGCTAATTAACACCTAGGATGAATTTTTATTGCTTGGTTTATTGTTCTATGGTGATAGTAGTTCTCTGCTGCTCACCCAGGAACAGAAGAAGGGACAGTCAATTTCCCACAGAGATTTTGGGTCAACTAATAATCTTCCTAGGATCATAGAACATGCAATCCCACATCCCTCTATGCCCTGCTTCAATCTTGCCACCCATCTCCTAAATAGTTTTAGTGTGTTTAATCATATTTTTAAAAATATTCTTATTATTTATTTGTTTGTTTTAGCCTTTTCAAGGTAGAGTATCGCTCTGGCCCAAGCTGACCTGGAATTCACTATGTAGTCTCAGGGTAGCCTTGAACTCATGGCAGTCCTCCTACCTCTGCCTTCCAAGTGCTGGGATTAAAGGCATGTGCCACCACACCTGGCTTTTAAAATATTCTTTAATTATTTATTTATTTATTTGAGAGTGACAGAGAGAAGGAGACAGAGAGAGAGAGAGAGGGGGGGGGGGGGGAGAGAATGGGTGTGCCAGGGCTCCCAGCCTGCAAAAGAATTCCAGACACATGCACATCTGGCTAACGTGGGTCCTGGGGAATTGAGCCTTGAACCAGGGTCCTTAGGCTTCACAGGCAAGCACTTAACCACTAAGCCATCTCTCCAGCCCTAAAATATTTTTTAAAAAATATTTTATTTATTTATTTGCAAGCAGAAAGATAGAGACAGACAGACAGACAGACAATAAGACACAGAGAAAGAATGGGCCCGCCAAGGCTTCTAGGTTCTGCAAATGTACTCCAGATGCATGTGCCACTTTGTGCATCTGGTTTTACATGAGTACTGGGACATTGAACCCAGGTTGTTAGGTTTTGTAGGCAAGTGACTTAAACACTGAGCCATCTCTCCAGCCTTAAAGTCTTGAGACTTGAGGAGGGAGTACTGAAGATAGGCAGATATTAGGCTTAGAGGCCTTTGAAAGAAGGTCCCTAGCTCCCATTTCTCTGGTAAAATTACAAGACATACTTCTCCTGACCAGAGGAATCAAGTTCCTGGGTGCTTGTCACTTGGTCAGAAAAATCAGCTCTTACCTATAGATGTGCTAAAGAGGTGGGCAGAATAATTATCTTCTTTATGAGATAATGTACTATATTCCCAAGAAGCCACTGTCTTTGTACAGATGCTCACATACTCACTGCAGAGCCTGCCTGCTTTTCTGAGTTACAACTCAAAAAGTGTAACTTTTACTTTTTATCCTTTCTTTTCTTTGCAAACCAGCAGAAGTCCTAAGCATGTTCGCCCTGGCATCTTGGGCTTTTCCACCTTTATGTTCCCAGCTCCACAGCCCTGACCTGGCAACCCCTCTTCCTTATGGGAAAGGCTCCCACTCTCAGGAGTCTTTTTCTGTGTTCCCTATACATTTTTAATTCTTTCCTTAAAAAAGCCAACCTTTACTCTTTTTTCTTCCTTGCACACATTCCATGATTCTTCTTTGGGTGTGACACAAATTTGAGAGAGAGGTCCTATGGCTCTCAAAAATCCCACAACATTATTTTAATTTATAATCAAGCATGCATCTTCTCTAAGGTCAACTCTTTGACAGGCACAGAGAAGGATATGTACAAAGGGCAGATCAGAGTAGAGCAGGGGAATTTGCCCCACCCAGCATTCGGGAGCAGGATTAGACATGTAACTGGCTTGGAACAGTCATTTATCCTGGTAGCGTGACTGGTCATGCTAAAGAAAACCTATTCAGTGACACTGTGTTACAACAGAAAGTGGATTTTATTCAGAACCATTGGGACATTTTCTTCAGGTATAAGGACCATTGCAATGGGGCTTTTTAGTAGGGGTGTGTTGTTGGGCTTAACTCCAAGAATAGCAGAGACATGTAGGAATTTAGAGCTAATGAACAGAGTGGTCAGGGCATGGAAAGTTAAATGGAAATAGGTAAGAGAAGCTGATTGTGATTTGCTAATTTTGATTGTCAATTTGAATGGAACAGGAAGCAAGTAAGAGGCACATATTTGAGCTGGACTGTGAAGGCTTTTCCATGAAGAATTAACTGGAGGAGGAACACCCTCCTCCAGAGGGGACAGCCCCTCAGCGGCAGCTTGGGCATAAAGAGGGCCCTGGAAAAGTAGCGCTGTTTGCTTGTCTGCTTTCACGTCCTGCTGGTGAACAAATGCATCCTTCCCGTTGTTGCTGCTGCTGCTGTCACCAACCTTCCCTGCTTCTTTGGCCTTCTAACATGGACTAAAGACCAGTAGTTCTGTAGGAATCTTCCAGGCTTTCAGTGCCAGGTGGTGACTGCTGAGGTGTCCAGCCTTGTGGACTGAGCAGCTACTGTGTTCTCAGGCTCTCCAGAGCAGACAGTCATTACTGAACCCCCAGTCATATTTGGAGGCCTTGTAATATTGCGCTCTTTCTCTCTTTCTCTCTCTCTCTATATATATGTGTGTGTGTGTGTGTGTGTGTGTGTGTGTGTGTGTGTGTGTGTATCAACTAGATAGATGGATAGATAGTTCAACTATATCACCATCATTTATATTAACTATGTCTTCAATCAGTTCTATTCCTTTCAAAAACCCTGACTAATATGCTGGCCTAACAAGATTTCTGCTAAAGATGGGATAGAATGCTTCATAACACTGGGAGGATGGCAGAGGGTGAGGAACCTGACCAGGCATCAAGGGCAATCAGATATCAAGGGTGGAGGTTTCTTACTAAACTAACGTAGCAAAGGTCTTTGCTAAAACTGCCTTCCACAAGGAAATGCACAATTGCACCTAGGAGAAGGCTCAGCAGCCTGACTATGGTTTGGCCAAAGCAAGGAATCTTTTATTTATTTTGTTGTTGTTGTTTTGTTTTCTTTTAAGTTTAGAGAGATTTCATTAGTTTAGAAGAAAGAAAGAGAAGAGAGTATAAACAACTCCCACCTATGGGAAGGCAGGAGGGGGGCAAAGCTGCTAAAGCAAGAATGCTTATGGAGAACTTACCTACACCAGTTCACAGTGGCATTGCCGGACACCTTGTGATTTCGGTACAGCAATAGGAGAGCACGACACTTAGTGTGGCGCCCTTGTAAGCGAGGGCCTGTTAACATGCTCATGAAGGTGGTCCGTCTAGAAAATGAACTTTAGAGGAAAAAGAAAAAGCAAACAGCTTTTTTTTTTTTTAAAGGAAGTGATATTTACTATCTAATTCATTTCATTGTACTGCATGTATGTAATTGATTGAAGTATAATTAAAGGGGAAAAAAAGAAATGCTCAGCTCCAGACTTTGCCATGGCTCCCCGTCTGCTTACCCTTCTCCTCCAAAGGCAGGGGAGTGAGCGTCTGTGTTCACTTGTGATTTTGCTGGTCTGGCCACTCACTGCCCTGTCCTGCACTGCACTCTGAGCTGCCACCCTGTCTTCAACAGCGCTTGCTCAACTTTCAACTTCTGAGTGTTAGGCTCTGCACTGCCTTCTGTGTTTTAATTGGTTTCTTTCTTTCTTTTAATGAGCAATCAGGGCTATTTATTTATTGAGGACCTGCTGGCAAATTTCAAGCAGAGTGTGTGCATATGAAAGGACCAGATGAAATCGCATGTTATTAGCTGAGGGGAGGCCCAGAATGGCTATCTATCTAAGGGAAAATGTCCACTTAACTCGCAGCCTTAATTCAAAGGAAATGTCAAGTACTCAAGTATATGCTCTGTGGCAATCGGAGGAAAGATTGGAAAGAAGGTTAGAGACAATAACTGAGGCGATAGCCTCTGTGGGGAAATTAGTTTTAGGTGTGTGTGTGTGTGTGTGTGTGTGTGTGTGTGTGTGTGTGTGTTGATGCATGTGTGTGTTTAATGTCCAGCATGACTTATCAAAATCAACTCCCTAGCAACAAGTAAGTAGGGAATACAGGCAGCCTTGAGAGATAAGTTAAGAGGAGCCTTAAACCCATCATTGTATTAGTATAGGGCATATTCATGTTGTATTTTAGGAGTGACAGAAAGGAATGGTCCTTTCTGCCTCAGATCTTGTTTCCTTTGTTTGGTTTGTAATGATGCTGCCAGTGGGGTATTTGCTTCTTTGGATTTCTATGTTTTGCTATAACAACCCTGCTGGCCTGCGCTCGGTTGGTTGCCAGTACTTGCATGTTGATTGACTGACAGAGGCGTGGGAGGGCCATCCAGTGAGCTCTCTCCCAAAAGGACTGGAAGCAACCTGCCTTCAAGTAGTACCTTTCCTCCTGGCTAGAGCTCTTCAGTATGACAAAGGCATCAGGTTACAAAGGGATGCAGGGAATTGTCTTCACAGTATCACAGATGTCACACATGTCCCAAGCTCTCAGAGACAGCTGAGCTCAATGATAGCAAATGTGGCTATGTGTCTGTGCCATTTTTTTTATGGGGCTCCCCAGTGCCCTGAAGGGCAAACTTTGTAATTTAGAACTCAAACAGCCATTGACTTAAATGGGCATTTTGACTGCTTAGGTCCAGCTGAGAAAGTATTTTCTATGAGTTAATTCTAAGAAACCATCAAAATAGCAAATGATAACATTTTGTAATGGAAATTTCTCTATTCCTATCATCCCAATGCTATTGATAAATGATTGGCCTCTTTCAAAAGGGAGACTGGACATTTGGAAGATCTGAGGATCCCATTATGTCAATTGAAACTATGGGTGGGGTGTTCACATCATGTGGACTTGTAGGGGTGTTTGTGTTCTGCTGGTTCTTCTCAACATAGTACACTCCTTGTCAGTCTGAGCATGTTAAGTTTCTGATGTATGTATCTCATGTGTGCTGTGAACTGAATCAATTTGGGGTGCTATCTCAAAATGCCTCATGTTGGAAGGCTTACAAGAGAAATTTCTCCACAGTTCTGCAGGCTACAAGTTCCAAGGTCAAGTTGTTAATCGGGTTGGTTTCTTCTGCGGATCTCTTCTTGGCTTGCATATGATGCCTTCTCTCTGTGTCTTCAGATGGCTGTCCTTCTATCCTTGCATGGCTGTCCTAACCTCTTCTTAGAAGGATAGCAGCCAGCTTATATAAGGACCCTACTTGGACTTAATTGCCTCTAAAATCCTACCCTCAATATAGCCATATTCTGAATATTCTAAAATGCTAGGTGCTGCAGTTACCTTCTTGTTGCTGGTCAAAAACACACTGGAAGCTGCATGTGGGAGGTAAGGGTGTGTTTTAGACTTAACGGATTCCAGGGTAAGCTTTACCATGTTGGAAGAAGCTGGCTCGCTCACTTCATCATACATCCGCAGAGCAGAGCAGAGAACAAGGATAGCCAAGGTTCAAGCTTTCCCAGGACATACCTTAAGGCTGGACTCTTTTTTTTTTTTTTTAAATTTTTATTTATTTATTTGAGAGCGACAGACACAGAGAGAAGGACAGAGAGAGGGAGAGAGAGAGAATGGGCGCGCCAGGGCTTCCAGCCTCTGCAAACGAACTCCAGACGCGTGTGCCCCCTTGTGCATCTGGCTAACGTGGGACCTGGGGAACCGAGCCTCGAACCGGGGTCCTTAGGCTTTACAGGCAAGCGCTTAACCGCTAAGCCATCTCTCCAGCCCAAGGCTGGACTCTTGATCCACCCTGTGACACACCTCTTCCAAGCCTGCTAAATGTGCCACTTAATCAAAATAGATGAGACTATGAGGACATTGCACTCAAAGTGCCACCCTGGAGATTAAAGGCTTCAACATAAGAATTTGGAAGAGAACGCAATTCAGAACGCACTTCCCTTCACATTATTAAGTGCAAGTTTTCCAGATCAGAGATTAATGGCAAGATTTGAAGCGGTGGTGGTGAAGATGTTTGGAACGGAGAGGAGGGAGACCTGTTGTGTCCTTTTGTCTTTGGTCTGCTCTGTCCTTCACTGTTAATCAGCCTTCTATGACTGTGACAAAACACCTGAGAGGATGAACTCAAAGGAGGAACGAAGTATTTTGACCCAAGGTTTTCATGGTCATTTGGCTCTGCTTTGGGCTTGTGGTGAGCTAGACATGATGATGTGGGTGAGTGGTTGAGCAAGCTAACTCAACTCATGGTGGCTTCCAATAAAGAGAACAAGTGATTAAGGAAGGAACCTGGATAAAATATACTCTTAAAGAGCTTACTCCTAATGATCTAGTTTCTTCCTACTAAAATTTTCACACCCTCCACAGTAGCCTGTTAAGCTATGAATTCGTGAATGGATTAATCTGTTGATATTGTTAGAGATCCCATGATCCGGTCACCTCCAAAAGTTCTCTGAACACTACCGTGTTGAGAACTTTTCCACATAACATAGACCATAACACCCTCCTCACGGGAGTACCATCCTTACGAGGCCGGGCACTAGGGAGGATATAGCCTCTACAAGCCATTCATTCCCTGCTCCGTTTGCCAGCACAGCTGCTCCTCTACTGTTGCTGCAATTCACTCTACTGCTGATTGTGTTTCCGTGAAGGTTTTATGCATGACCCCGGCCTGGATGATGGAGTAGGGGTGTAAGAAATGGCAGGACTCTGGGGGAAGTTATGACTCTTCCACTGTTTGATTTTGCAATTTTAGTCCTTGGACCATAGCTCCTTCTGCTTGGCTGGCTCCAGTTACTTCCCTTAAGGGAAATATTAGCCAGGTTTTCATCACCTTAACAAAGTATCTGAAACAGGCTGCTTGTGAAGAACCCACCCACCCTGTCTCAGTCCGTACACAGTTCTGCAAATTCAGACTCTAAGCAGCAACACAGGTGCTGCAAGTCAGGGCCCTTGGTTGCATTGCCTCATGACACGGATAGCAACGGCCAGGAGTAATCAAATGACTGCACTTTGGGCTAGGAGCAGAGAGCAGGGAATAGCCAGGCTTGCTCCTCTTATAAAAACCCTCTTGTGAGAACTAAAGGGATTGCATGAGCCACTTAGCCTAACTCCTTAAATGTGATACGGGCTCCCCATACTTCTGCATTGGGGACCAAACCTTTAACATGTGGACTTTTGGGGGAAACATAATTAAGCTAGATCTAAATGATAATGGGGCCAAGGAGAGGGCTCAGTGGGTAAAACACTTGCTACTCAAGCCATAGTACCTGACTTTAGATACTCATACCCCTTGTAAAAGCCCAAAGCTGTGGTGGGCTTCTGTAAACCCAGCATACTGATGGTGAGTTGGGAAGTGGAAACAGGAGAATTTGCTGGAAGCTCCCAGACCAGTTGGCCCAGTGAATACACAGTGAAAAATAAATGAGATGGTCTGCAAGAACCAATTCCTTAAAGTTGTTCTCTGACCGCCATATGTGCACTGTGGCAGGAATGTTCCTGCATGAACACACACACAAGTAAGTAAGTAAATAAATAAATACTATACTGCAATCATGCCACAGGTTCTGTGAGCTGCAGGGACTCATGACACAGACAGAGAGGAGGCAGGCAGCTGAGCCTGAGCCCAGACTGAGGCGCCCTGCCTTGTTCAGCTCAAGCCTGAATAATGGCAGCTGTTAGATAGCTTATCATTTATGATCTCCAGTCAAGAAGGGAGAGCCCAGAGCTACTTACTCTAAGCCTCTAACTAGTTTTGGGGTCTACTACCTTCCTCCATTGCTTATGCCACCCATTACCTCAGATCAATCTAAGTATGGATTTGTCAGTATGAAGCAATGTCCTACTTCTCCAGACCACTCAGCATGTCATTACACACCCTTGGGGGCCCTAATGCAACAAACAAATAAACAAACAAGAGGCTATTCTCATTAGTGTATTTTCCTCTTTGTTTGCTTTTTCTTCCACAAACAATGGCAGTTTGTGCTTAAAGCCATACCTAAGAGAACATCATCCCCTTGATGAAATGCAGAAATGGAATGAATATATCTCCTCCCATTTAATTTTAATACTGTTTTTCCTCTAAGCTTCAAGGTCCCTCTTCCAAGAAGACTTCCTGAATTCTTCAGAGTGCCTCAATATCTGGGTGTTACAGAGCTCCTCACCAGCTCACCTGGGAGAGACCTATTTCTCTATAACCTGACCTTCAGAGCTGAGCATGGTGATGGGAATACACTATCACTCAGTAAGTATGCATCAAGTGATTAGAGAGAAAATAAATATCTAATTATAAAAGTCCTCCAGCCTGTGGACATGACCATCTGAATTTACCATTTGCAAATCTGTATCCTTTCTTCTGTATAACCTTCTACACTACTCTTAACTTTTATGTGCATATTTCATGGTCTTAAATTTACAGTCATCTCTCAGCATCTGTGAGAAATTGGTTCTAGGACTCACACAGAGACAAAAATCAGCAGATACTCAAATCTCTGGTATAAAACAGTATGTAGTATTTGCATATGTCCTATGTAATCCTCCAATGTATTTTAAATCATCTCTAAAGTACTTGTGATATCTAATGCACTGTGCATGCAATATAAATACTATATTCTTTAGGGGATTACGAAAAGAAAAATGCCGCTACATATTTGCTACACAATTTTTCCAATTACTTCAAGCATATACATGCTTTATTCTCCACCCCTCTTATTGAGAACTTTAACAAATGAACATTCAGTAATGTGATCACATTGCCATCACATTATCTTTTTTGTCCCCTCTTCCCACCTCCTTTCTACTGAGGACCTTTCTCTTTCCAAGTAGTCCTTCCTCTGTATTGATGTCTCATTCCTTTTGTTCTCCACCACGTCAAAATGTTGATGGCTCAGGGCAGTGCAGGTCTGTGTAGGTACAAGGAACCTTGCTCAAGTCAGTTCAAGTTGGGAAGACAGAGTCCAAAGTACTGCTCCCCGCCCTGCAGCTCATCCATTCTTTCCGTCTCTTCTTCTGCAATGTTTCCAAGTGTTGGGAGGTACGACAGAGCCACTGTTTCACTCATGATCACATCTTGCCTGACTGGATGATTGTGTAGTTTGCAGGATCCACTATTTGTTAAGATTGTTATAACTTTTCTTCCCCATCAGTAAGTTCCAGCTTAATTTACTCAATGTCCTGCAACTGCAGGATGTGGTGTCTTCATTTTCAACCTGTGGTTGTGGGACCACTAAGTAGGAAGGACCAATTGTTTACCATTTAATAGAGATTAATCACATACCTCAATTCATTTGACTATTGCATAGTGGAGTGTGATTCGACTGGGGCCATTTTGACTTGAGGTATTATTTCTGTTTCTCTTCATCCCTTCCCAGCCTTTCCAGTATTTCCATTGCCATCAATGGAGGGCACAGATATCTACCTAATGAAATGGGCTGTGAGTGGTCCTGAAGAATGTTCTAGATGGAATCTTAATGGTAGACCCCAAGACAGAAAGAAAGGCAGACATTGGTTTAACTACCACTTGTTTGCCCAGGGAAAGAAACTCATTCAGAAAATTTACTCCATCCCCTGGAATAGTAACTCATGATCTACCCCAATAAACAGAATCAGTCACATAACAGCAATATGATAGAATGATGATCAACCCATTGCCCTGTTTTAGAGGTCACTTGTTTTTTTGGTGGTGTGCTGTTGTTTTATTATCTGTTTCTCTGGAAGAGAGTCCTAAGTTTAAGGGTGTTTATTGGCCAAGATCTGCTAAATAAAGCCCTTGGTTCTCACCAAAGCAATCATCTCTAAAAGAGGAGGAACTCACCTCCTGCTGTCAACTCAAAGCTGAGGAGAATTAAAGCTCTTGATCTGCAAATTGATCAACTATTAAAGTCACAGCATGGGGTGTATCTGTGCTTGGTCTGTTTTTTTTTGTTTGTTTGTTTTGTTTAATGTCTGTCTTATTGGTTGGAATGGCACTCCTTCACTTAAGCCACACAGGAAGTGCTTCTTGATGAGTTATGCCATGGAGGGTCCAATTTGTAGGATAGGTACCAGGTGCTCTTTTGGGAACATTAAAGTGACACGTTGTGGAATATTTATGCTAATGAATCGCTCAAGTGATCACTACACTGATAGCTCAGGAGTGGCTGTCACTGCTGGAGGAGCAGGTACTGATGTGTGCCTCCCACATTTCCCGATTCTTCCTGAAAAGGCAGGAGAGACAAAGGGCTCACTGCCACTTTTACACCTGCTGTTTTAGATGGTTTAACACACAGAACCTGTCCTCTAGCAATATCTAAAAGTAGCCATCATTGTGTCCATTCTAAAGATGTGGAAACTGAAGCTCAGAAATCTTAAGGAAATTCTTTGAGGTCACCCAGCTTGTCAGAAGCATAATATGATTTTTTTTTTTTTTTTTTTTTTTTTGGTGATGTGAGAATCTATTTTCCTATTAGGTTTTAGAATTCCACTAGCTTGTTTTTACATGTTTGGTTTGCATGTTTTGTGTTACATGTTTTGGTTATGGAGAGGAAAAGGATGGAGGCAGAGTTGGGTGTAACCTCACATATATAGTGAGGTGGGGCCCAATATCTTCTCACACTTATCCAAGCAAGTCCGATTTCTATGATCCCCTCAGAAAGCCAAGTAGCATGGCCTGGTGGGAAAAGTGAGGACAGATGACAGTCGTCATGCAGCAGCCATTACTTCATTCACCTTTCATTAACTAGCTTTGCTTTTATGCACGTATGTGAATGTGTATACCTGTGTGTGAGTATGTGTGTTCATATAGCTAATCTTGTAGGTTAGGAAGTAGAAATGTTGAGTACAAATAATGGATATCCTCTTTTTGAGATGCCTACATACTCTGTGTATGAAATAAAGTCGAAATAATTCTGAAATTTTCCATGCATATTGCCAGTTCTTTACATTCTCAGCCTCCTTTCGGATATCTGGAAAGTAGTCAGGTACTTCATTTTATTATGGCCTACGATAAAAATAAGTCTGGTCAGAAAGAGACATATCTACTGTGCTTAGAAAAGTGTGATGGGGACAATGAGAGAATTTATGTTATATTTTGCTATTACTGATATTTGGGACAAAATGCTCATAGTCAAGGTTGTAGCTAATGCTTTCATGGGGACATTAATAGTGCTGCACAGGCTGGTTTATGGCTATATTGAGGGAAGCTCAACAGGGCTACACAGTTGGGTCATGGCTCTTTCCAGGGGATGTTCAATAGTGTTAAACAAAAGTGTCCTGGCTCTGCACTGTGGACTTCTAATAGGAGCAGACAGCGATCCCTGCTAGCATGAAGGATTTAAAATGCACAAGCAGAGGTAAAAGCTATTTTCCCCAGGGCTCATGTGATTGCTGCAAAATGCAGCTACTCTTGATGTGAGCCTGAAAAACAAAAGTACCTCACAGGATGGGCTTAGAACTAGCTCACTGGTGAGTATGCTATGAGTTAGGATCATGGGTCCTGGTGCCCGAAGTGGACAGTGCAGTGAGCGCAGACCCTGAAGGATGAGAGCCTTAGGGTCAACCATTCATTCAATCATATTTATTTGCAGTTTTACTGAGATGGGAATAAAAAGAAGGAAGGGTGGTGCCTCATAAAGCCCACATTATAGGGGCTGAAAGGCAGGCAGACATGAGCTGCAGCCTCCCCCACACGGGTGACAGATTGCTGGACACTCTCTGGAGCAGCTCTTTGCAAACAAGGATCTTGTGAGAATGCAGGTTCAGGTTCAGGAGGTCTGGGGCGGACCCAGAATCCTGCACCTCTAAAGTCCCTGGCAGTGCTGATGCCACTAGGCACTGTGCCCTCTCCAGGTGACTTGTTTATTTCAGTGTACGGAGTTCCCATGATTCATGTTCTTCTTCCAGAGCAAGAACCCTTGCATCCTTAATAAGTGCGTGCATCGTCTGAGATGAAAACCTTCACTTACAATAGATAGAGATGTAGCCGAGGTACGATCTTCTGTAAGCAGAGCCAAGCTCTCACAGTGACAGAGCTCAGGAACAGGCCTTCTCTGTTGATACTTTGCTTTTTGTAGGTTTGTGGGACTGAGTTGTATGGAACCTTGAACTTGGTTAAATTTATGACATTTTTATCAACTTATATTATCAGGAGCCCCTTGTTTTGCTTTGTCTTGGCAAAAAACAAACAAACAAAAGACCCTTTTTTAAAAACCACCTTGAGTGTTAGTGTTATTCTATGCATGTGAATATGGTTATCTGTCATAATTATGGATAATCTCGGCAGCACCACAGGAGCCATATTTGGTCTCTAAAACCCCCAAATCCTAGATAGATATTGGAATTTAGTTTGCAAACGTTCCATTGAGAGAGGCATGAGCACACTGCTTTACACACGTGCTCTGTTCAGCACTATATTGCTAAGGCGCCAAGGACATCTGAATGTGGAACCTGGTTAATGACCTCTGAGAACTGGAAATTCATTTAAAGTAGAAACCTCTCTGGTTTGCCTTCTTTTAAAATACTACAAAGCAGAGTTGTTCTAACCTCAGAATTATTGTGTATGGGGGGATGTGGGGGGGATGTGAGGGAGGGGAGAAGCCATGGAGTGCATTGAGCTATAACGGAAATGGTATTGTGCTTGGGATAGAGCTGATTGCACAATGAGGAGCAGAAAGCAAAACGTTTTTTATCTGGCCAGACACCAGAAGCTTCTGCCCACAAAAGGGTTGCAGGAGATAACATTTCATCACCAAGAGAGGAGACCAGTACACAGCCTGCAGAGGCAGACATGTTTCCAAGAAGAAGAATGCAGTTTAGGGTAAATGCTATTTGCTCTAAGATATGAATGACAAGGAGAGTAATTGTTTAATCATCAGGGGCTTTTAAACTGCTCTCTTCAGTCTAGGACCATTATCTCTGTGCTGCCTACCTGTCCCCCTGCCAAATGGGTATGTAACCAAGTTAATGATACTCTCACCAAAAATAACCCTAAAAAAGAACCTGGAATGAGGATAAAATTAAATAAGTAAATTAAAAATGAATGAATAAATTCACCCCTCCCAATTAAAAAGTACTATTTTATGAACTTTTTATTCTCAAAATAAATTGGAGAACATGGAGTTGGCTATAATATAAACGATAACAGAGTAAAAGTGGCACAGCCTGAATCTCCCCAATGAATATAATAACCGCAGTGCACACACTTGCTGGAAACCACTGGACCCTTAATTAAAAGCCTGCAGATCTCTAGATTTTCCCATAATTAAGATTTAATAATTGTCATGTATTGTGCCACCAGCACATAGTGGCACACGACTTCCTGGACTTGCATTTCTTCTAAAATGCACCATAGCAATTATCATTTCAGGCTCTGCTTACATAAATGTGGTTGTTGGAAACTGGATGGCAAAGCTGGTGTTTTATTTTTTTCTCTCGTAAAGAACAACTCTGCACGAAGTGTTTCAGGATGCCTAAGCCATATTTTAAAGTCCTTTGCAGATAAGGAAGGATTGTGTAGCCCCAAGAAGTGGAATAAATACTGGACACCTTCGTTAACTTGCTGAATTTCAGGAAGACATAATGGCATCTACAGGAGGAAAACGGTTAGTCTCGAGCTCGGAGACACTTTCATAGTGACACACTGGGAGGGACTGGCGGGAGACCATTTGCAACAGTGTATTTCAAACATCATGGTGCTTGTGCTTATTCATTTGTTCAGTCACTTGATGTGTATATGTGAAGACATGTTCTGGGACGCCATTGTAAGAACAAATGACAATGGCCATAACAGAGAGGACATGGTCCCAGCCTGTGTGGTTTTTATGGTCTAATGTATGAGAAAAATACTAGAGGACCACATAAATAAAAATAAAGGGACACAACGCCATGGTAAATACCTTGAAGGACCGCGACTTGGTGCTGTATGTGTCCAATAATGGGAGTTGACCAGATTAGGAAGACTGGGAAGGATTTTGGCAGAAATTATAACACAAGGCTTATTGAACGGGATAAGTCTTTAGTCTTTTAGTGCTTGAGGTTTTGTCTCAGCTCATTTTCAAGTCTTTTGTCCTCTAGTCCTCACAGCAGCTATGTAGGGAAGAGATGACTGGTCTCATGTCACAGGTGGCAACAATGAAGCTGCAGCGGCCATAAGAGAGGGCAGTCCAGCCCTGTCTGTGGTGTCCCCTGATGCTGAGCTCTGTTGTCACTCAGCCTTGTGAAGACGGTGTCTGTTTCTGCTTACTTCCCTCCAGGTTACGTTTTACACATTAAGTCTTATCACAGTTAGTTGTGACTAGCCTATTGCAAGTGGCAAAACTCTAAATCACTGACACATTTTCAGTTGTTTCTGTCAGCTGGCCCCTCAAGTACCCTCTCCTGTGTTTGTGAGTGAATCTCACCCCAGCTTTCTGCTTTGCTACTAAGTTACTACCTTTGTTCAACTTGAACACTTCTGAAGGTGGCAGCAGTCCTCTTGAGCCCTTCTCTGGGCAGCTCGGCATTTTTTTTTCTCAATTTTTATTAACATTTACCATGATTATAAAAAGTATCCTATGGTAATACCCTCCCCCTCACTTTCCCCTTTGAAATTCCATTCTCCATCATATCTCCTCCCCATCTCAATCAGCCTATCTTTTATTTTCATGTCATGGTCTTTTCCTCCTCTTATGATGGTCTTGTGTAGGTAGTGTCAGGCACTATGAGGTCATGGATATCGAGGCCATTTTATGTCTGGAGGGAGCACATTGTACGGAGTCCTACCCTTCCTTTGTCTCTTACATTCTTTCTGCCACCTCTTCCGCATTAGACCCTGAGCCTTGGAAGGTATAATCGAGATGTTACTCAGTTTTCCAGTCACTTCTTTCCAGCACTATGATACCTCTGAGTCATCCCAAGGTCACTGATTCTCTACCCAAAGTGAGAGTAGCATTAATATAAGGGTATAAATATTAAGAGAAGTGCTTACTGGGCAGTTTGATAAGCATAGTATACACATTTTTCCAGACATCAGCAGATGTTACACCCTTAGGGCTCATGACTACCCTGTTTTAAGTTTTCAGTATCAGGGATGTGTTTCCCCCCATGGAGTGGGCCTCCAGCCCAGTTGGAGGGCAGTTGGTTTCCACCATGACAGACCTGCCACTATTGCACCCGTTGGCTCATTTGGCATGGCTAGTCAATTATACAGCTTGCAGTGTCCACTGTTGAGTATCTTTACTGGTGGTATCTCTTTCTCCTATTGAACTACATGTAGAATGGCTTCTTCCAGCTTTCTGTCAGCTGGTCTACATGGAGGAGGTTATCAGCTCAGTTCGAGCAGGATTTCTCAGTGGCCTTGCAGCCCAAGTATGTGGAGTCTTCAGCAGTAGGGTCTTACCGTCTATTCCTGGTGGGAAACCAAGGGCCTCGGCAATGGCTTATAATGTTTTGGGGGCATCAGGGACCTTCCTGGCCAACAACTCACTGGAGGTATCCCATCCTTGGCACTGAAAATTTTCTAACAACGATTTATAGTTCCTGAGTGTTCCATTGTCTGAAACTAGAGGATTCCATATGATTTATTTGCATCATCTTAGATTTTGATTATCCCTCACTTCACCTTTCCTTTACTCAATCTCTTCCCCTGACCTCACTTTGCAGGAGAGGGTACTTGAGTGGCCAGCTGACATGAAGTGAGAAGGCATACCAGATTAGAAGGGTAGATAGCTCTGAGGGTCTTCTAATGCCTTAGGGGCAAAGATGGGATTGAGACATTCTGAAATTCAGTGATGAAACAGAATAAGGCACACACATGAAATTGCTTTGAAAATGTGCTGGTAGTTGATGCGTTCTGTGATGGGCCAACATGTCTGGAGGTGAATTGTTTCTGGTTTGCTTCTCCCAGCCACCAGTGACTCTGATGCTCTACTTCTAGCATTGCTGGGTTTTCACAAGATTGCAGCTGAGGTCTAAATAGCTGGCCTGCTTATTTGTTATTATTGTACTATTTCATTTTTTAATAAATTTTTTATTAGTTTTCTATTTGGCAAATACAGGCAGTTTGGTACCATTATTAGGCTCATCCGTGACCTACCCCCTCCCCATTGGCCCCTCCTTGTTGAGGTATATGGGTCGTGCATTGTGGAGTTAGCCCACAGTTATTGGTACCATAAATGTCTCTACATATCAAGACCCAACATGTGGCTCTGACATTCTTTCCGCCCCCTCTTCAGCAAAATTTTCCTGAGCCATGTCGGGTTCATTTTTGGTCTGCTTCAGTGATGAGGTGTTGGGGGCCTCTGAGGCTGTGGCTCTCTTATTTGGTAGGAGTTGATTTTTCTCTGTGTTGGCCTCCTTCCCCCTTGTGCTGTTATCTGGTTCATCAGGAAAACAGCACCCTTGCTTGTTTTGCCAATTTTCCTTAGTTTCATTCGGGGCCCTTTTGAGGTATGATGGGGTGGCTCTCTCCTTAAGATCTACATCTATCTGAAAAACAGAAGCAGATTCTCCAGTGGAGAGTAAGTTAGCACCAGGACAAATGAGATAGCCCTTACTTTTTTTTATGGAGAGTTTAATAGGTGTATGCCCTCTTGTAGTTCATGATTGATGGAAGCTTGATATTGGAGAGTGGGCTTATGTTTGGATATGGTTCTGACTCGTTTCCCAGCTCCAGCTATGGGTCCCATACCACTGAGGGGATCAGTTAGCCAAATCAAGAGCAGTTGGTTCTCCACCATGGCTGTGTGCCACTATTGCACTTGTGTGGGCATCACAACAGGTTATTTGCGGCTAAGTAGGTTAGACCATGAGTTGCTTGGACAGATATTGGTCATTTCCCCCAGTCGCCCATGTAGCACCTTCTGGCACTAGACACGCTGACTGTCTGGGGACTGACTCTCTCCTAGCTTCCAGCCATGCTGTTCCATTTTATGTGTCAGCTGCATATGGTGTCTTTAGCAGTAGGGCCTTACCACTAACGTTTGGTGGGTCATCAAGTACTCTGACATAAATCTGTCATTCTTTTAGGAAACCTTGTAGGTCTCTCTGATCCAAAGCTCATTGTGGGTGATAGTCCCATGCTGGTACTGGGAGTTATAGGTCAGTGCCCTCTAAGAAAATGAGGAGAAAGATAACTAATATACAAGAGTTAGAGAGACAAGAGAGAGAGGGAGAGAGGTAGGGAGAGGGAGGGAGGGAAGATGTAGAAGATTTAGGTTAGACTTGATCCTACCCTCTCCAGGGTCTTGTGGTTCAGGTGTTTCCTGTAAGGCCCTGGTGAAGGTTCAGCCATTTGGTCTGCCTTTTAGGTCTAGATTTATTTCAAACAGCCATGGAGGATATAGAAGATAGATAATGGCAGTATCTCCAGGTAGCCCGGTGTGTACTACAGGTGGCAGATGTGTGCCCATCCAGGACAAGTACAACAGGCAAGCTGAGGATGCCACATGAGGTTTCTGCTGCTAAAATAAGAACCCACTTGATCATGCACAGTGGAATAACAACCCAGCAAGATTTCTCTGGAAGATATTATCCTCTTCCAAATATACACCTGGAAGCCATAGGCTTTCTTTTGTACCTGTGTTCTTGGTTCTCAAAAATCTTCAGAGAAATCTAATGGGAACCTACAGTTCCTTACAGTCCTACATGTGTGAAGAGAGTTTGATTTCTCATATCAGGCCTTTATTAAACTCTGTGTGAAAATAAAGACATTTGGTTGTCTGTTCTATGCATCATGTCACATAACAGTGTCTCTAACACTCAAGGAGGCCTGATGACATGGATTCAGCTCTAACCCATTTTACAGATGAGAAAAGTCAGACAGCTGGGAAGAAACTGTCCCAGTAGGACCGTGGATGTTCCTGTCAGTGAGGCTCTGCTGTCTCCTGAGTACTCAGCGCTCAGGTGTCAGGACAGCTGCAGGAAGATGCAATACTGAAAGAAACCCTTGGTGGCAGGGATGCTGGTTTTGGAGCTTTGGGAGATGTTGAGGAAGAAGAATAAGAATCAATAGGCAGAGGAGGCTGGGCAAGGAGCTGCTTGCATATAATCTGAGCATTTAGGAGGTTGAAGAATGAGGATCAAGAATTTTGACCAAGCTGGTTATATAAGGAGACCCTTCCAGTGAAGAAAGAAAAACATAAGGAAGCTGGACATGGCGTTGCACTCCTTTAATCCCAGCCTTTGGGAGGCAGAAGTAGGAGGGTGGCTGTGAGTTTGAGGCCACCCTGAGACTACATTGTGAATTCTAGGTCAGCGTGAGCTAGAGTGAGACCCTACTTTGAAAAAAAAAAAAGAAAGAAAGAAAGGAAGGAAGAGAGAGAGAAAATAATGAAGAGAGGGGAGATTTTTGGTGGTTAGTTTGGATTACATGAGTAATTAAAAGACAGATGTCCCTGTTGAGGCAGATGGGTGGGCCAACTCTTGGGAAAGGGGAGCTTAGGAAATCTTCAGAGAAAACTAATGGGAAATCTACAGTTTCTTATAGCTAGACCTGTTCACAGAGAAGGAAGGGGTATTGTGGTGGTTTGATTCAGGTGTCCCCCATAAACTTTTGTCTTCTGAATGCTAGGTTCCTAGCTGATGGCAATTTGGGAATTAATACCTCCTGGTGGCAGTGTGTTGTTGGGGGTTGGCTTATGGGTATTATACTCCGTTTCCCCTTGCCAGTGTTTAGCATGCTCTCCTGTTGTTATTGTTCACTTTATGTTGGCCAGGGGATGATGTCCACCCTCTGCTCATGCCATCTTTTTCTTCTGCCATGATGGAGCTTCCTCTCGAGTCTATAAGCCAAGCTAAACCCTTTTTTTCCTCAAAAGCTGCTCTTGGTTGGGTGATTTCTGCCAGCAATGCAAACCTGACTGCAACAGGTATGGATGTTTCTCACGAAATCCTGCTTCTCCTACAAAGTGATTTAGGACCGCACTCTTATTCACATTTTGGGCTGAATCATCTATTGAAGGTGTTATTTTGTGTATTGCAGGATGTTTAGCAATCCTCCAGACATTTGTTAAATGTCTCTGAGGGAGCAAAGCCACCTAGTTTAAAATGCCACTCTAATTCAATATTCTTGGCAAAGTTGTCAGCAGGGCTTCACTGTTCTTTGTGCTGATAGGAAAATTGGGGCTAATGGTTACAACTCTGGTGGCTGTGAGTATGGAGTTTTTAAATCACACTTGTCCCAATTCTGTGCAAGAGTCTGCCCTACTGCTGAGGGGTAGACAGGCCAAGGCAACCTCTTGGACTTGGTTTCTGGGAGCTTTGATCTGTTTTCTCATGCTTTATTGCTTGCCCCTGGTCTGAGGAGCTTATCCAAATAGGCAGAAGTGCCCTGTGCAGCGTGTGAGCAAATTGTGGGATTTTAATCCCTTTAGGCATGCCTGATTAATGCACTTGCGAATCACAAATGTGATTCATTCATTCTCTAGTATTTACCGGGCCCTGTCTGTGCCCTAGGCATGACACTCAGTGCTGGGGACAGAAGGGTGAACAGATGACACCCTGACTCCTGTGGTTCCGGACCTTATTTGATGGAAGGATACAGACAACAGCAAGATGCTCACAACCACAGCAGATGCCACAGAGGCAAACTGCACATGGATAGGAAACAGGGACATGAGAAGCCGCTAGACAAACTGAGGCCTGGAAGCTGGGCCAGCTGTGGGGCTGTGAAGGGAGGTGAGAGCATTCTAGGTGGAGGGAATAGTCAGTGTGAAGACCCTCACATGAGAAAGAGCTGAGTCTGTTTTACAAAGTGGTAGGAGTTCCTGGGGCTGATGTAAGTAGCTGATCAGTAGAAGTCCAAGCATTATGTATGTGTATATATATATATATATATATGATATTTTTGGACAAGATCTCATATATCCTAGGCTAGAAACATCGCACTTTTCAAACTTTCCATGTGTCTGACAGTGACCTTGAACTTCTTATCCTTCTGCCTCTACCTCCAGAGTGTAAGGAAGACAGGGCATAGTTTATATGACCCTTTGGATCAAACCCAGGCCTGCATGCATACAAGGCAAGTGGTCTACAAACTGAGCTACACTCCATGTAAGCCTTCTGAAGACAAGCCACTGCTTCCATGCATATCCACTTCTCTGTGCAACGTTCAAAGTCACAGGCACTAGACGCTTCTGACGCAGTAGCAGGTGCATCTTCAGAGTCTGCCTCTGGGACTTGATCCTCTAAGTTCTGTGTGGTCCAAGGACTGCCTGTTCTCCCTGCTGCTTGGACTCACAGTCCATGTCTTGCTTTGGCCCGTGTAAAGGGACCCACTTACCCATAAGCGAGTCGCTCTTGCATTGTTTATTCTGCTCTGTGCATCCACTCTCTGAGATTCACTCATTCAGTTCTCTGAAATTGCATCTGCCTAAGGAGCCCCCTGTTTTAAAACCACCCACACCTTTTCCAGGGATGAGTTCATGGTAGCACCTCCAGGTATTTGCTTGTTGTTGCTCTGTCCTGGACTGGATTCTTTTCCTGTCACTTTGACTTATAGTTTGAATGGAGCCAACCCTCTCTCTCACACCGAGTTCCTTTAAAGTACAATTGCTCTGCCTGCACTCTGAGCTCTCCTGGGGCCATGGAAGTGGTGGGGAAACAGGGAGAACTAAACCACAATCCCCACCTGAGGAACTCATAGCTTCTTGACTGTGCTGGAAGAGCCAGAATTCCTAGGATTAGGAAGCAATCCAATAGCAAAGTGACAGAAAGCTGGGATCTGAGATCCAGGATTCTGAGCTAGAATGCTGGTGCAGAAATGCAGGAGTCGCAGCAATTCAGGCAAGTCGGCATTTCTTCCTGAGACATGGCGCCTTATCTCTAAGCTGCAGCAAGTTGCCTGATGGCCTGAGTACTGGAGGATTTATGTGGATTGGAGGAAGGGAGTGCATTCTTGAGTGCCTGCAATTGGCTTCTGCTTAATGTGGCTAATGCCTGTCCCTTGTTCCAACATGGGCTTCTCAGCATATCCCTTAGCCTCCTGAACCAAGTGGTGGCTTTGGCATCTCTCACTCTCGTGTCTATAACCATTTCTTGAAGGTTGATTCTGCTGGACTTCAGTTTTCTTGGTGCTATGGAAAAATGGTCATATAGCTTTGGATTCAAATCCACCTTTTAACACACATTGGTTGCATGATTTCAAACAAGTGACTTATCTTATTGCCTCCATTTCCTCCTTTGTAAAATGGAGATAATGGCTCCCTATGGAATATGTGAGAAACAAGAATACAAATAGAAGACCCAGGCCAGGCTTGGCACTCAGGAGACAGCTAAAATGTTAGCTTTCTTCCTCACTTCTTCCCTCTTTCCTGCTCTTTCTCCATCCTTTCCTCCCGCCCTCATGAATAAATCAGGGCCAGATCACTCCAGGACATACATCCTTTGTCTCCCTGGGAAAGCCCCCCTTCCCTGCTTCATGTAATTGTCAGCAACAAAGTTGGAAAATACAGACGTCTGAAGCCGCTCTCCGCACCGCAACATCTGCACCAGACAAAACTCAAAAAGCCCTCAATCCCCAGTCATGAATGCACTATAAAAACAATGTGGCAGAAATGAAAATTGTTCCATCATAATATTTCACAGTTCTTTTTGACAAAAGCCAAGCCGTCCTCATGAATACACATTTCCCAGTACCTTATGCATTATGCATCAGCCTATAGCAGGGGACCTGGGAATTTCCAGTCCCTAGTAAAGGGCCTTTGAAAGTGCCTATTTTGTAAACAAATGAAGCCCAGGCCCAACAATTGGGTTCTTTTGGTAATTTAAGACTGACTCGGGTTGCCCAAGTGGAGACAACTCTTTCCTGGGATGTGAATGGCAGGAGAATTTCCAAGATTCACCTGATGGAGAGGTGGTTCAACATTCGATAGTCTAATCTATAATTTCAGAATATCTAAGACAGAGGTTTTGTGACAATTCCTGCTGGAGCCATAGCCAAGTCAAATGTCACTAGAATGCCAAATGATCCTGCCAAGGCTGCTTGCTGGCTAGGAGGTGAGACGATTTGGTTAGGATGTTCAATTTCCAGAAACTTCCAGATGAATTGGGCCTCTGGGTGAGGATGCTGACTGGTGGAAAGGACTAAGGATACTTGGACACAGACATGTTGATCTGCCTCATGGGATCTGTGGAAGACATTTTTGTCCAGCGAATTGGCACTATATATTACTTGCATGATTGTCAATGGGTGGGTCCTCAGAGTTCCTTAATGAACTCCTGTGTTTCAAATGTGGGGAGCCTGAGGCCTGGCCTTTTAAGGAATATATTCAAGGTCATGTTGTGAGTGAGCAGCAGTTAGGAAACTGCTGGGAGCCCATCATCTTTCCCAAGTACCTCCCACAGCCTCAATCATGGATTGGCAGTGACCGCAAAGACTAGAGGCAAAATGGTCGTGGACTGTCATAATTTGAGAAAAGGGCAGACTGGGATTCTTCAAACAGCTCTGGAAAAAGAGCATCATTCATGGCTGTTTCGTGTCATTTACAATCCGCCCTGTATGATAGGCTTATCTGAGATGGTGACCGATGTAGGCTAGATATCTATTTGAATACATTATGCTTGCTGCAGTAACAAGATGGTGATTGATTTCTCACTCCATGTATTTATTTGATAAAATCATTCTGTTCACATTAGGGTGTACTACCCGTGGATGTGAGCCAAGGAACAGAAAGGCCAAGGTGCAGTGATGGGTATGCCTGCTTGTTTTCTGTGGGGCGCCCTTCTTACCTGTCCAACGAGGGGTTCAGGAAGTGGGATGGCTGTGTTTCATCCCAGGGGAAACATCCTATGGCTGAGACTGGCACAGGACCGAGGGCAAGGTGAGAGGCCAGGTGAGGGAACCACTTCTTGCTGAAAGAGACCTGCAAGGCTCTGCTCCCTGACGAGGGGTAGAGGAGGATGGATGAACCCAGTCAGGGGCAGTCCAGAGGTTCCTCATCATGACTCTGGCATTTGGTATGCTCCACCTGAAGGGACTGGTTGCTGATCGGTGCAGTTTGACTAATGAGAACAGCAACAGCTAAGGGCTGATTGAAAGGACTAAGCCCACTTGTCACTCATCAGAAGACCTACTTAGAAACTGGCTGTACCCCCATCTTCCACTGACCCGAAGAACAAGATGACAGGGAGAGGCAGATGGAAGGGAAGAATCAGAACTGCCTGCTCATCTTTAACATTGAAAGCCTGTCCAGAGTCTCTGAACCTGGAACAAGTAGTTTCTCTCACACAGCTGTTTGCTTTGTTTAGAAAAAATGAAATCCCTCGAGTCTCTTACTCAGTAGCAGGTGGATGAATGTGCATGTGCAAAGGGCAGGTGTTGGCAAGGAGGTGCACGCATCTGTAGTTCATTTGCAGTGGCTGGAGGCTCTGGCGTGCCCATTCTCTCTCTCTCTCTCACCCTCTCTCTCTTTCTGTTGCTCACAAATAACTAAATAAAAATAAGCAAAAATAACAAAAGGGTAGGTGTTGGTATTTCTATGTTGCTTGGTGAGACTGCTGGTCCAGGAACTGTACATGTAAAAAGACTGGTATTGAAAAGAGAAAAAGCAAGAGAGTGTGTGTATCTATGTATAAGTCCTCTATTCCCATATCTCAACATCTTTCTCGTATTCAAACTTACTCCCAAATATTTGTAAAAATGAACAATTTCAACTTCTATAACTGGCACAGCAGTGAGTAAAAAGTCTCCCTGAGTGTCATAAATAGTTGTCTTTTAAAATATTTTCTTTATTTATTTGAGAAAGAGAGAGAGAGGGAGAGGCAGATAGTCAGAAAGACAGAAGGGTATGCCAGGGCCTCTAGCCACTGCAAACAAACTCCAGATGCATGCACCCCCTTGTGCATCTGGCTTATGTGGGTCCTTGGGAATTGAACTGGGGTCCTTAGGGTTCACAGGCAAACACCTTAACTGCTAAGCCATTTCCCCAGCCCAATCAATAATTCTTTGTTTGCAAACCAAGAAATAATGACTCCTGAATTATAAAGGTAAAATATTCAATTTAGGTGCATTAGAAATTCAGAAAAGTATGAAGATGAAAATAAAATGGAAATGTATTGCATAAAGATAATAGCTACTTATAGCTGCCCTCCTCTACTTTTTGACCAACAAATAAATGACTATGAGGATCTAGATACTGGAATTAGGGAAATCTATTCCTTGAGAAATGGAATAGTATTATGACCAAAATAGCAAGAACAACAAAAACAACTAGAAAGAATAGTAGTACAAAAATGTATGGTGCGGCTGATCCAAGGGCCTGCAGAAGCCATCCTAGCTGAAGTCAAAAAAGTTAAGTGTTCTCCAGCCAGAGGACTTGGACTTGAGGTCACTTAGTACAGAGAAGGCACTTGGGTAGGGTGTTCTCCCAGGTTCCCTTCTGTTGTGCTTTCATGACTCCTACCACAATTCAGGTTGCAATTTAATCCCCATAATGAGATGTTAAGAGAGGTTCTAGGTGAGACCTCTAATAGTCAATTAGGTCACGAGAACCTTACACTCCCCTATGGATTGATCAATTCATGGATTAATAGGTTAAAATATAATCATTCGAGTGAGTACCTTAAGAAAACCAGTTGGCTTGTCTTTTGAATGTTCCTCTCACCACATGATTGCCAGCACTAAGTAAGAATGCTACAAAGAGTCCCCATGAGCAAGATGGACTTCACCAAATGTGGACCTTGTACCTCCTAGCTTCTGGAAATGTGAGACAAATTAATCTTTTGAGAAGGGGAGCTAGGTGTACAGGGGACTAAACCTAAGGCCTCTGCAATGCTAGGCAAGCACTATACCAGTAAGTTATAGCCCAGTCCCTGTTGATTTTTATTTTTTTCTTTAAATTTGAGGTGAAGCCTCACTAAGTTCTCTGGACTGGGCTAGTATTCATTTTGTAACCCAGGCTGGTCTTGAATTTATGGTTTCTCTGCCTGAAATATACTTGGGATTTCAGGCTTGTTTCACAAACACTGGTGACAAGTTAACTATGTTTTACTTTAAAAAAATATATTTATTTATTTGAGAGAGTGAGAGAGAAAGAAATACACACACACACACACACACACACACACACACACAGAGAGAGAGAGAGAGAGAGAGAGAGAGAGGGAAGTTAACTATGTTTTACTTTAAAAAATGTATTTATTTATTTGAGAGAGTGAGAGAGAGAGAAAGAAATACACATACACACACACACACACACACACACAGAGAGAGAGAGAGAGAGAGAGAGAGAGAGAGAGAGAGAGAGAGAGAGAGAGGGAGAGCTCTGCAAAGAAGTTCTAGGTGCCTGTGCTACTTTGTGCATCTGGCTTTACAAGTGGGTGTTGCCAGCCCTAAATTACTTTGTCATTGCTAGGACACAATACATAACCAGAAGCAGCTTGAGGAAAGAAAGGGATTATTTTTGGCATACAGTTTCAAGGGGAACTGTCCGTTATGGTGGGGAAGGCTTAGCAGGAGCAAAACACTAGCTTCACATCTTCACATCCACAGGGAAGAGGGGAAGAGAGAAAGAGAAAACTGGATGTGGGGCAGGATAGAAAACCTCAAGATCCTTCCCCAGTGATGTACCTCCTCCAACAAGTCTCCACCTCCTAAAGGTTACATAACCTTTCCAAACAGCACTTCCAACTGGGCATTAAGTATGCAAACACACGAGTATATAGGGGATATTTTACACTCAAACCAACACATAACTGTTTTTTCTTTTAATAAACAACTCAGCCTGAGAAAATGGAAGAAGACAGCTTTCTGATGGAATTCTTCTCTTCCCAGTCTCCTCCATTCCTACCCCAAGTTGTTTTAAGGAAAAATGCCTGGGAGAAATGCCAGCAGTTTCAAGAAATTCTTCATGTATATAAAATGATTTACAGTATCTCCTCTCACATCTCCCTGTAGTTGTTCATTTTGGGTTTTATAAAATGAGTTGATTTATTTTGTCAAAGATTCAACAAATGAGCCAAAAAAGAAAAAAAAAAGTATTTAACTCCTATTAACCCACTCTCTTGAAATTCAGGAACCATCCTCACACTCTCTGTGGCTTCGACCTATGCTGTCTCACAAGAGTGTGTTTCCAGATCTCTGTCCAGGTGGCAGCTGCCTGGAGAACAGAGCTGGGTTCTCCCAGTACCTTGCTATGAACATGTGCCCACAAATTTGTACTGGATATGATGACACCACCCCTCACCCTCTGTCTCTTTTCCCCTCCCTCCCTTTCTTTTCTTTTATTATACTGGGGATTGAATCTAAGGCCTTATACATGCTAGGCAAACACTTTACCATGTAACTATATTACCAGCCCATTTTATTGTTGGTTTTGAGATAGGGTCTTGATGAGTTGTCCAGACTAGACTGGAGCTTGGAATCCTCCTAAATACCAAGAGGATTACAGGCCTATGCTACTAACAGTAGACTTTCTTAGATTTTTTCTTTAAACTGTTGCAAAGTGTACAAAGTAAACATCTGAATTTGAGGACCTAAAATAAACCAAGTTCTATGTGTGTGTTGGGGGAAGGGAAGATATTTCAGGCTTTAAGGGAATGATTAGATGTGAGCATAAATCTATCTATAGTGACTAAATATGTTCTTTCCACCTGAGAATGGTTTGGCTCAATATGTACATAAAAAAAAAGAACCCTTTGGCATTTGACTATATTTTGATTATATTGATTGTACTTGGTCTATTTTGGTGTTGATGAGAGTTACAACTTTTACATCACCCTGAAGTCCTCATTATTAACATTTTTAAAATGATGATTTTGTTCATCCCATAGATGTACTTTCTGGGGCATGTGTACTCAGCACAGAGTTTACATGTCTTCGCAGTGGGCAGTGGATATATCTACGTTGAGTCATTACCTAAAGTATTCTCTAGGAGCATTCCAGCCTGCATTTGCTAAAAGACACAATTATATGTAGCCCTCTTATAGTACTTCAAATTGAAGGATCCAGCTTCAAGAGGCAATTTCATTGATCCTACATGTGTTGGGCTATGCACTCTGTCTTTGACCTCATAGTTTCTTTACATTCATATAATTGGGTCTGCAGGTCCATAGGCAGAAGAAATTGAAATTAATGATAGGTCCCCACGGGTCATAAGAATTTGAGAGCTCACACACTCTTCCCTGTTTAGTCAGCAAATGGGATTGCCAAAGCCTCCAAAGCAAAGAACCTATCCCAGTGTCAATCTTCTTTGATAAGTGCCACCTATATACATATTGACAACCATAACATGCTAATGCCAACATGCATTGAGCTTGTAGTTCTCTAAGACCTTCAAGCATTTCAGAATTCTTCTGACGTGGTATTTGGCTGTGGTGCACATCTCACCTTTGTATAGTTCATAAAAATAGCTGAACACAGAATCTTAGAAATAGCCACCTACTCTGAGCCCACTGTTCTGGCCTGTATCCAAGGAGCTTTGCTTAAACTCTTTCATCATGTTTTTTTTTTTTTTTTTTTTCGTCATATGAGAGAAACAAGTTCTTATTCCCACAAACTTGTCCTTCAAGATCTCAACTCTGGTTTTCACACTGTGTGATTTTTCAGGTTTGTGCTTCTTCCAGGACTACTCTGTTGAATTGTAAAGTGAGAGCAGTGACAGGTATTTGGCCGAGTTATTGCCATAATTAAATGCAATGTGTGTGAAGTATCCGGCAGCAGCGCATCTGACATGCAGAAGACGCTTGAGGACTGTTGTTATTTATTGGGTGAGGTATTTGCATTTTAACAGCGCCTTTAAAGAAAAAGCAACTGAACGAAGAGTGCTGCTGCACCACGCTGACTGTACCAGGTCTCCTTTGCTTCCAGTGAACAGCTGTCGTGAGTACTAGCCCACTTGACTATCACTCTTGGAACACTGGATCTGATCATTCCCTACATGATCTCTGGGGCATGGGTACTTAGCACAGAGTTTTGAGGTTTCTACAATAGGCAGTGGATATGGGGCGGGGGAGGACACTGTATTTGGCTAGCAAAGATTTAAACCCATACCACTGAAGAATGGGGATTTTAGAGGTTACTAACAAATTAATGTGCAACATTGGACAAAGTTCTTATTATCTTGAGCATTTATGTCCTTATTTCTAAGTAAAAACAGAGAGGTTATCAGATAGAAAATGTGAAGTCCCTTTTCCTCCTCTTTCTTCTTGAATTGGACACCTCCAGATGGCTCCATTCCAGTGTCACAGTTCATTAAGGCCTCTATGCTTGAGGTTTCAGACATAATACTCTGGCTTTCCTAAGGAAGCAGCTCTCCCAATTAGCACAGGCTTCTATAAGACACCATGGTCTGGAGGGCTTAAGAAATATTCAGTTTCCACAGGTCTGCATACTAGAAAGCCCTAGGTTCGATTCCTCATGAAGATGGGCTTTCTGCTTTATAGGCAACCCTTTACTCCTATGAGCTCATAGGACCCTTCACTGATGCATGTAATGTTCTCTGCATTATCTTAGAAAGGCTCTAATCCCATCACGAGGGTGTCACCTCATGACCCTGTCTGAAGCCAGGTGCCATCTCCAAACATCATTGCATTTGTACTCAGCGTTTCAGCATGACTGCATGTGGTGGGGACACCACAGCAGCAAACCACTGAACATTGCTGACCTTGCTCACATCTCTGGAAGAGGAACTATGATGCCTGCATGATCTTCAGACAATTGTGCCAGTTCCTGTAAATGTACTCTATTGCTGCCTGCCTCTCTGCCCTTGTACATAACATGCCCACTGCTCAGAATAGCCTTTTCACCACACATTCTCCATTCCCTCATCTAATCGCTCTATGTCCTTCACAGCATGGTGTCATCTCATGCAGGCAAATAGCATCTTCTTAAGCTGTTGACACATTGTGGTCACTTCTGTCTCTCTTCCAGTGGGCTGCAAAGGGCTCTGTGGGGACATAGACTGTACATACCATCTCCCCTTTTTTGCTTAATATCCAGTAGTCAGAATGGAACATAGTAGGTTCTCAGTGGATGCTTGAAGGATGAACATAATACACAGAAGGAAGATATAGAAAGGCTAAAATCACTAGTGAAAAAAGTACAAATATACCAGAACTGTGATAGGATTGCTCGCACATGTTCACATAAAAATTCCTACCACAGTGGTGTAAGGGGCCAAACTAAGAGCAAAACATCCTGTCAGGATGGCAAGTGGAAATCAGCTCAGTTTCCTGCAACACAAGGGTCTTGTGTCTGCTTGAACATTCTCTGTGCTCATGATGGTCCCAGTGGAGCAACTGTGTCTGCTAGAAGTAAGCACTCTACCTACAAATCATGAAGCTAAGCATGAGCCCGGGCAGCTAATGATCATCTTAATTAACCCACAAAACTTTATGCACGGCCAGCATTCAGCCAACCTTTTGATCCTAGACAGAAATCTATTAAAGCCAGCTGAGGGAATAAAAAGACAAAATCTGAGGAACATTTTTACCTTAGTGGATATAAAAGTTGGCAGATTCGATAACTCTAAGAGTGATCTATCTGCCAATAGCAATATTACATTAAGTAAGGGAAACATAAACACCGTTCCCTTAAACGCAAGCCGAGTGAACAGCCTGAATAATGGCTCAAGATTACATGTGTCCAGAGCCTGTTGAGGATGGAAAGGATAAAATTCACATTCCTTTGTTGGAAGGAACACATTTTCTCCAAAGAAGTCATTTCTAAGTTTGCTTTGAGTTAGAGACTAGCTGGAGAAACTCATGAAAATCATGGACTCTTAGAAAAACGCATGTGGCCCAGAAACAGAGTACTTGGTGTCTCTCAGGGGGTTTATAGAGCTCTGAGATGTTCAGTTGTGTATTCCAGTCATTAATCCCTGCCTGGGAAGCTGTAGTTTTTAAAGAATATTTTATTTATTTATTAGAGAGAGTCAGAGGGAGTGAACGGGCTCACCAGGGCCTCTAGCCCCTGCAAATGAACTCCAAGTGCCTTAACTGCTAAGCTATCTCTCCAGCCCAGCTGTATGGTTTAATGCTCAGGTTTCTAAATGCAAATGTAAGCAGCTTTATCAGACTCATCTTTGAAGCATTTTGAAGGACACCACCCCATGTGACATGGAAGAGTGTTATAGCAGCCTCCCCGGAGGGAAGTCCCTATTGGAGCTGAGACCTGAGCAGTGAGACCTCAAATGAGACTGAGATATCCTCATGTTTCCTTATCCCCTTGTCCTGCACCATTCTGTAAGCAGGTTTGGCCAGAGGAAAGCCAGAGCTAGGAGTTAGGATCATGGACTTGTATACAGATGGTAGATTTTTTTTACTTAATAGTTGATGACCTTCATCAGAAAGCTTTCCCTCTATCAGCCCCCATCTCCTCACATATAAGTGCTTGTTGCTGAGTCAAAGGATACGAGGAATCTCACACTCATTCGTAGTTCCTCTTCCTTCCTTACTTCTTTCCTTCCTGTCTTTCTTTCTTTTTCTCTTTCTTTCTCTCTCTCTTTCTTTCTTTCTTTCTTTCTTTCTTTCTTTCTTTCTTTCTTTCTTTCTTTCTTTCTTTCTTTCTTTCTTTTAAACGGAAAACAGAGGTAGAAATGGAGGATTCATTATACTAGGGTATCTTCAAAGAGTTCCTAGACACTGGCTGCACCATATCATGCATGGAAGTGTGTGTGTGTGTGTGTGTGTGTGTGTGAGAGAGAGAGAGAGAGAGAGAGAAAGAGAGAGAGAGAGAGAGAGAGAGAAAGAAAGAGATTCTAATGATTTATTATTTTACAGTAATTGATCTTTTATTTATTTTTAGTTTGTATACAGAGATTTCAGTATCATTCATTCTGGCATTTTTAAATACAATTCATTTTCATTGATTCCTAGGCCCCAATCCTATGCCAATTTTCTTTCATCACCCCAACTCTTGCACACTCCCCAGAATATTCATTCCCCCTTCTGTTTGCATGAGGTTAGTGGATGATAGGAACTCTCCACATGTTCTCAAGGTTTGAGATCCCAAGGACATGCTGCTCACTTCTATACCTCTGCTGTAAGGATTATGGATCATTCTACTTATCATGGTATGTTCCTTTGGCAAGTTTAGCAACTTTGAGTCAAAACCAAGATCAAGTTATGAGTGAGGCTATAGTTAGTTTAGGAATATCATGTCTTAACTATTTTTTATAGTTAATGTAGGCTTTCATTTTTTTCCCCCCAGTGGTGTGGCTTGAACCCAGGGTCTCCTGCATGATAGTCAATACACTGCCACTGAGCCCCATTCCCAGTCCTATTCATCCATACTTATATGAGGAAGAGTTGGATTTTTATTGGGTCCTGATTGCAAATCATGATTGATTTTACATATCCTATGAAATTTGGAACTTGAGAGAGAGAGAATGATACAATTCCATCTGTTTATATTTACCAGTTTTCATACTGATGTTTAATGTACCTATTATGTACTTGCATGCTGAGAATAACTGAAAGAAGACATAAGCTGGGCATGGGGAAGTTCCCTGCAGTCATGGAAGACAGGCAGCCGGGCTCCTTGAGCATCTGCACATACTGTTATCATGGTGGGAACAAAGAGACTTGACGTGGGCACATGTGAGTTTAGCTTTTATCCCCATAATTGATTGCTTTTGTTTTGTTATTGTCATCATTATCTTCATAGAGGGTATAACCAGAGGAGAACTGGTCCACACTGACACAGAACAGTTATTTTTTTGACCAATAAAGTCACTTTTTTTTTAACCATTGGCCTATACCCATAAAGGCCATGCGTGTTCTCCAATCATAGTTATGACTCCAAATGATCTGTTGGCAGAAACTATCAGAATTTCTTGAGTTGATTTATAGAGGGAAATAAAGAGAATGAATGTGATAGAAATTTGAAAACTGAGTTCTGAAGAGGTGAGTAGAAAACAAAGATCACTAGGAAGGTGCTATGGCTCAATGAGGTGAAAGAACTGTGTGCAGGATAATCCTGTTGGCTTGGCTGGATTAAGAAATGCCTAGGAGATTAATGGAACACACCTCTGGAGAATCTTTGAACTCATCACCAGAGGCAATTAGGGCCTAAGGGCCTATGCCTAGGGCATAACGAATAGAATAGTATGGTAGTTTCAGCATATGATGGCATTATGTGGAGGTTGTGAGAAGTGGAGAGGTAGGTCCTAGGTGAAGGAAATAAATCAATGGGGGCATGACCTTAGGGATTATACTTTGCCTAGGCTTCTTCCTGTATACTCCCTGTCTGCTTCTCTTCCACTATGAGAAAGGGCGTCTTCTATGAGCTCCTGTGGCCATGATGTTTTCCCCATGCTTAAGGGACTGTGGTAGTTTGAATGGATGGCCCATTTTATTAAAGTTTATAAGCTAGATTTCCAGCTACCTGGTTGGAGGAGGTTTCGCAGTGGGCAGCTCCTTGGGTGCAGCCCTATGGGTGGGGGTGGATTGGAATTGCTGTCTAAACATATACAGAGTGCTGGAGCTTTGCCTGGACTTTCTAAGTGTGCTTGCTTGTGGTGCTGGTGTAGCTTTTTTCTCTTTGAATGGGCCTGTGAAAGTAGGCCAGTGTTTTCTGCCATCACGGAACTTCCCCTGGATCTGTAAGCTTCAAATAAATCCTTTCTTTCTTCTATAACTGTGTCTGGTTTTAAAGTTCCTCCCAGCAATGTGAGGCTTAACTACTGCAGGGACCAAGCATCCATGAACAAAACCTCTTGAAACCATTGAATAAGTCTTCTCTGTCTTTTTTATGCCTGTGTGTGCTGAAGTATGCTCATGTGTTTGTGCGTGGGCGAGGAGGACTGAGGACAACTGGAATTGTCCTCAGGAATATTGTCTTCCTCCTTTCAGAGGTTCTCTTACTGGCCTGAAGTTCACCAATTGAGCATCACTGGATTGCCAGTGGGCCCCAGAAATCCTCCTGTCTCTGTATCCCCAGGTCTGGGATTACAAATACGTGCTACTATGTCTGGAATTTTACATGGTTACTGGGGATTGAATTCAAGTCCTCATTCTGCACAGGTGAGCACCTTGCTGTCTTGCCGGCCCCCATAGATTCTCTTTCTTTAAGTCGTTTCTGACAGGCATTTTGTTTCAGAGAAGAAATGAAGTACCCCCCCCCCTTTCTCTCAATAACCTCACAGCTCATTGGTTTGTGTGTAAACTCTTAAAGACTTAATCTGCTTTATCCCCCCCTCACTGGGCCAAAGGTGGGCTTCTCTTCTTGTCAATTTCTTGCATTGACTTTAGATATTCTCCCACCCATGCCCAGAATATCTTTCTCTGTGCCCTTCCAGGCTCACATAAGTTCCATTCGAATCTTGCCTCCAGGGATCCTCTTGCTGTGTGTGCACAGTGTGCCTGTAAGGTGGCTTTATTTTCTGTCTAAATGTCATCTCTCTGTCCAGACTACAAGACATTTGAGAGCACAGACTATATTAGCCCTTCCCATTCCTCTTTAGCATTAAGTCTAGAGAAATGTTTGCCTCAGATTTCTGCTGGTTTGCTGGGCAGAAACATCTGTCCCCTGGTGAGGGGCGCCCTGCCTTTCTGCATAGTTTTGTTGAAATTTCCAACACATTTCCGTTCCTGAGAAAAGGTACTTGTTTTAACAAGGCTGCTGGGCAGAGGCCATTGCTTCAGATGAGGTTTCTTTCTTTCTTTCTTTTTTTTTAATGAACTTAATCGGTTTTAATATCTTTTCAAGAGCAGAATACATTAAATGACCCTGACTTGGCTTAAAGCCTTCTTTTGGGTGCTTTGGGAGGATTAGAGCAAGTTCTTTTATAGCCTCTTAGCATGACTAGCTGCCTTTTCCTTTCACTGGGTTATCAGGGATTGAGATTTGATCCTAATTAACAAAAGAAGAGCTCTGAGCCTGAGGCGTGCAGTTGCTGCTTGTTGGGAGAGAGGTTAGGGCTCCTCTCTCTCTCTCTTTTTCTCCCTTCCTTTCCCTTCTCTGTCTCTCTTTCTCTCTCTTTCTTCCTTTCCTTCTTCCCTTCCTCTCTCTCCCTTCCCTCTCTCTTCCTTCCTTTCTTCCTCAGATGGGGTCTTACTATGTACTGTAGCTGGCTTTGATCCTCTTGCTTCTGCGCTCAGCATGCTGGGATTACATGAGTACACCACTATACCTGGTTTGAGAGTTGCTTTCATCTGTCTCAAATTTAGTCCCTGCACATGGGGGCTGATGTGGATACTGAACGAAGAGCTTTGAGAAGCACACAAAATCCCAGAGGAGGGGAGAAAGCCTCAGGAGAGATAATCATGCCACCCTTAACACTCACCTCTGGCAATGAAGACTATCTTCAATGCTGAAGGAGCCAGGAGACATACCATACTGTACAAATTTAAAAAGTCAGTGGTGACATTTTTGTTTTATTGTCCAAAGATCATTTAAAAAATGGAACAAAAGATGGAACAAATTGATCAGCAGTGTTATGAGAATGGAAAAAGCCCAAAATGAAATTGGTCATATTGTATTCAAATTCCTGGTGGTTCATTTACCTTCTGGGGACTGATGTGCTTAAGTGGGGGGAATTGGTTCACACTAAGAGGGTCATGGAAAAAGGAGAGACATTTCAGATGCTCTCCACTGGGTCCTATGGAGATCCCTCTAGCTTATGCTTATTGCTTTGTCATTCCTGCTCTGGGCCTGGAATGTAACCTCTTCCATAAGAGAACGGGATAAGAGGAGCATGCTTTTGCTTTTCCTGTTTCCCTTGGCACCTAATGAAATGCTGATGGTGTGGTACATTTCAGGATCTTAAAGGAGGCAGCAGACAGCAGGGACCATTCCCATGGTGTCAGGATTAACTGATGGAATGGTTTAGGAAGTTAGGAAATTGGTGAAACCTTTCTACCATGGTATGAAGACCCCCCAGAACAAGCAACAAACACTACACTTTCCTCAAAGAAACTTCAAAATAAAAAGCAGGAATTTTTTTCCAACATCCTAGGCAAGCCTGTTCTTAAGTCTTGCCAATTACATCGCTGGTTAAAGCCTGCATCTTACACAAAACATTGCATTAAAATATTCTGCTCAGCTGCTCTGTGCTCCAGAAATACAATAAATAGCAGCACTATTTTTACAGGATCATTGGACTTTAATAAGTAAAGAAAGGCTTGTTCTTGACATGGTTTTGAGGATCCACTGCCTAAGCTTCAGGCTTGGGTGTTGACATCTCTGCAGAAGTTTTCCCTGGGTATATTAATAGACTTGGCAATTCTGGTGCTTAGATGTCATTCTAAGCATCCTTTAGCCAGTAGCTTCAAGCTTTCCAGTCCTCACCTTTTCTTCTGTATGGTAGGGATTAAAAAAAACTCTCCCCAGATTAAAAATAAATGCTCTCCATGGCCTGAGGAGATACCAAAGTGCTTGCTGTGTAAGAATGAGGACCCGAGTTCAGATTCTCAGCATTCCATAAGGTGCTAGGCAGAACGATGTGTGTCTACAATCCCAGTACTAGAGGAGGCAGAGACAGGGGGGCCCTGGCACTTGCTGGGTCCCTGGTCTAGCTGAATTAGAGAGTTCTGAGTTCAATGAGAAAGACTTTGTCTTAAAAAAGTCAGGAGGAGAAACACTAAAGATACCCATGTTGACCACTGACCTCTACATGCACTCACACATGTACCTACATAGACATAGATAAGAACATGCTCACAAACCACATGCACATTACACAAGCCAAAGAATGCATTCTAGTTTACTGTGTGGATGAAACACATTGAGAAGTCTACATTACCATAGCAAAGTGCTCATGGGTCCTTCCATTCATTGGTCCCCAGAATGAGTACCCAGGTGAGGCCTTCAAACACGCTGCTGTCAGGAGATGCTCTGGAGGGCTGTCAAATCTCTTCATTAGTGTCCATACAACAGGAGGTTACAAAAAGAAGCTGAGTAATTCAAATGTTCATGTTGAGGTTAAGCACTTTGATTGGCTTTCAGTTGCACATTGGCATAATCCAGTAACTCCTTACTGGGATCAGGAAGTAGATAATGTGACCTTTCTAAGGAAAGGAAAAGCAGACTGTTGGCCAAGGGGAAAACTCTTTGCATCTGTATAGATTGAATCAAATCCCAGCTCCACTGGTTCCTTGTAGGCAAGTAGCTTACGTGTAAAAAGCCTTGTTTCCACCTTTTTAAAGATAGACAATAAGGCTTGTCCTAGAAACCTGGGTAAGGCTGGAGTACCAAGTGATCTGGACAATATCTAGCAGTGGTCAGCAGACTGTGGCAAAGACTCTTTCAGCAGGAGTAGTGGTATCCAAGTGAGAATTTATCCTTTTCTCTTCACCCAGGTCCTTTTCCTCTGACTTCCTTTCTTCCCAGGATGCAGATTCCAACCTCTTAGTATGTTTGTCCTGGAAAAACTCTCTCAGGTGGGGCATGGGCATGTCTCTTGTCCTTTTAGTGGGTGGGACTACCTGGACTACCCCTTCCTAGATGGGACTTCATTTGCTTTTATGGGATCAATGACTTTGTTCTTTGTGAGAAGACCTTAAGAGTCTTTGAGTCCTTAAACATTAAAAAAAATGTTTTCAATTTATTTATTTGAGAGAAGGAGACAGAAAGAGGCAGATAGAAAATGGTTATGTTAGGGCCTCCAGCCACTACAAACCAACTCCAGATACGTGCACTCCCTCGTGCATCTAGCTTATGTGGGTCCCGAGGAGTTGAGCCTGGGTCGTTTGGCTTTGCAGGCAAACATCTTAATGGCTAGGCCATCTCTCTAGCCCCAAGTCCTCAAATATCTCATAAAATTAGATATATCCTATGTTTATGGGTTGTTAACCTGTAGCTCAATATGCTTTTTTAAAAAAAGTCCTTATGTTTACAAGGACGTAGGTGTGCGCAAGTGTGTGCAAATGCCATGGACGTGGAGGTCAGACAACAGCCTCGAGGTGTTTGTGCTTCATTTTCTGAGACAGTGTCTCTTGCCTCTGTGTCCACAAGTTGCAAGTTGCATCTGGCTTTGAGTAGACGCTGGGGAATTGAACATGAGCCACCAGGCTTCAAAAGCAAATGCCTTCAAATGCTGAGCCATCTCCCTAGCACTCCATTATGTTTTTTCCAAACTAACAAATCTACATAAGTAGTAGCCAAATTAACAAGCAGATTATTGCCAGCATCTTAGAAGTCTCCTTCCATTGTCCCCTCTAGTGACTACTTCCCCCACCCCAACATCCACACAGCATTTGTTTTTTTGTGTGTGTTTTGAAAGTAGACTCACATGATGTAGACTCTTCTCTGACTTCTTTCACCTGTAATTGTCAGTGTGAGAACCAGCAGTGATGTTGGATAACCTCGTAGATTCTGTATTCTCATGACTGCTATTCCATCACGTGACTGTGTCATAGCTCTTGCATCTGTTCTAGGGATGGGCAACAGGAGGGTTTCTTATCCAGTCCATGGGTGTCACCTTTCTGTGGTGGCTTTGGGATTTTGACTCAAATGTTCCCTTCTCTAGACGTCAGTGTAAGCATTGAATGGAATCCACTTCAGTACAATGGAAGGGTCAGACTCTTTCCCGTCAAGTTTAATTTAGGAGCTTGAATTCTCCCAGTGACAATCTTATAAACTTTATAAAGTTGGGGAGAGTCTCCCTGTCTCTCTCTCTCTCTCTCTTTCTCCCCCCACCCCACACACAATCAAACTGTGGTAGACCAAGTTTAGACATTCACCCAAGACAGCAGGCCTAATAAATGCCCCAATCCAGACTCTAGTCCAGGTTGCAACTTTTATCAAGACTCTACCTCTTTGCAAAGTTTGATGAAAATTTCACCTTAACCAGAGGCTAGGGGAAAGTATTGTGACTCCAAAATGTCTGTAAGAGGCTTGGACCATTTGCTGCCTTTTCTGTGTTTTGTATTTTGTAAGTAAGGGCCAATTTCTCCTCACCTTAATGACTTGAACAACACAATCCATTGTTCATGGAGACCATGGGGTGGTGGGTAGAAGTCAAGCCAGGTTGTAAGGTTGGAATCTTCATTCCCTGAATCCTTAGCTATGGGACCTTGAGCAAATTATAGGCTCTCCCTGCACCTCAGTTTGCTCATCCATAAAATGAGGGTACTGTAAGTTGCTACCTCAGGAAACTGCTGTGAAGATTAAATGATGAATACACGCAAAACACTCTGCATAGTATCATGTACTGAAGTGATATTTCTTGGGCACTTAGTGTTATAATAAAATTCAAACTCTTTTTGGCAGATCTGACATTCTAAGAGACAGGTACTGTCACTTCAGCCAGCACTTTGAATCAAAGATCTTCACCAGTTCCTAAATAAACGTTACATGGCTGATACCAGCGCTACTCTTTTTGGAGATGTCTATTAAAATTATGTTTCAATTGTCAGAAACAAAATATTCTTAAGATGTCTTCAACCATACCCTCAAATTATATGACAGTGTCTGGCTTTAATACCCATCTAAATAGTTATACTGTTGACAGGTTTTGAGAATGGTGCTTGCTCTTCCATTCCTCTCATTAACTTATGTAGCAACATCATAACTCTCTGGAAGGATTTAAGAAAAAAAAAAAAGCATGCTGGCATATTCCATCTGAATTCATTTCATACAGCGTCTGTGTCGGAGAGTTTGCATATGAATGAGATGCCTTGTGTTTGCTCATTAACATAGGAGCTTTGCAGCGACATTCTTTTGAGTTCAGGTTCAAGAGTTTGAGAAGAGAGAGGGAAGAAAGGTTGGGGCCTCAGCCTGTCTCACTCTAGTAGCCTGGTATAATCCAGGTCTTAGTTAGGCTGTAGACTGGCACAAAATTTCTATCTCTTTTGGGGGCATAAGCCCAACTTTCCCTTCACCATCCTCTTCTACCTACACACACTCACACATTCTAGCCAAAATGATGCTATTTTTTCATTAATTTCCCAACCTCTGTATGTATACACGGCTCACTCTCTATCTGGAAAGTCTTAGCAATTCTAAATTACAATGTTCCTGAATTCTTGTTCAGTTCCCCCAGGCAAATTTCCAGTCATTTCTTCTTCAGGTTTCAGCACCAGATGGTAATGTCTATACTGGCTTGTGCTCCATGTTCCCTATGTTACATATTTCTTTGACTCTGAGGTATGAGAAGCCATAGATTTGAGTTACTTTCTTCATGGTTTGACTCCCATGGTCACTACACAGCAGTCAGAGCTTAATAAATGTGTACCAAGAGGATCAGTATAGAAAACCAGAGTGAGAAATGGGCAGGAATGCCTTGAGTTTTTCCTCACTGTGAGACCTGGGTGTTTAGTTGCTCCTAAATGCCACAAAATTTGTGTCATTTGTCTCTGGACAATGTCAACTCTGGGTGACAAGACTAAGGCTTAAAGTGGGCTTGGGGGCTCCATCTGAAGGGTGTCTCATCCAATTCACAAGCATTGGAAGTGGCTGAGCATATCCTCATGGCCACCTTCCAGACCATGGGCTTGATGGGGGATCTCATTATGGAACATGTGGACTTGGAGGTGATTAATAGTAGTGTCTAGCTGTGGCTCCTGTTAATGTCTCCTGAACTGAGAGGGCATGGCTGTCAGTGGCTAAAGCCTGGGAAATGACACAGTGCTGGCTGAGGAAATGATGGATGGGGCAATGCTCAGCTACCTCCAAATCCAAGGGATCCATAGTGATTTTTGCAGTCATTCTGCATAGTATAATCAGGGTAGAAAAAAAGTACCTAACATCAGACTGTGCAGGTTCTAGGTCCATCTCATCCATCCTAGATCAGCTGTGTGACCTTTCTGGAGATAGGTTTCTTACCAGCACATTAGACAAGGTAAGAGTGACCTGGGCATAGGGCTGCTATGAGCTCTCTCATATAGTAGTTTATATATGTGTCATAGCTTGACTCCATAGAACTTAGCCATCACTATCTATTAATAAGATTCATTCTATTTAGTTCTTACCTCCAATCCTGCAAAATTATTGTTATCCTTATTTAGAATATGCAAAAACTCAGTATTTAGAAATATGAATGCATACTAAAATTCTCACTGAGGTCTAAAAATTGGGGCAGGTCAAAGTCACACAGCACACATCTGCTATGCCTTGGGTACTTGAGTTCAGGCAGCACAACACTCTTCCACTTGGCCTCCTCTGTCTCTGTTCATGCGACCCAGAGGCTATCATCTATGGGCAGGATCAGTGTATATGGGAGATCAGTGAAGTCTGGGGCCTCAATAGAAAAGAGAGTGGGGGGTGGATTCTAGTGAGGGACACAAGGAAAGAGCAGCGTGGTAGTGCCCACCTGCATCAGTTTCCTGTGGCTGCTGTAACAACGACTCCAAGTTTTGTACCCAAAACAACATTGCATATTTATTCTTTTCTAGATTTGGTAGTCAGTAGTCCACAATCAGGTTTGCTAGGCTGAAGTCCAGGCTATTGACCCCACTCACACTGGAGGTTTGCAGGGGAGAATCACTTCTCTGACTTCCAGAGCTGCTTGCCTTGGCTGCTTTGCCTTCTGGTTCTTCTCTCATCTTCAAAGCCAGCAGCCAAGCCTCCCGCTGTGGCCATCACACTGCCCCTCCTTCTTCCCGAAGTTCCAACTCTCCTGCCTTCCTCTTATAAAGACAAACTGCTTTTTAGGACACGCCTTGATAATCCAAAATGATTTTCAAAAACTGCAATTAAGGTCTGGAAAAGTGACTCAGCCATTAAGGCACTTGCTTGCAAAACCTAACAACCTGGTTTCAATTTCCCAGCACCCATGTAAAGCCACACACACAAAGTGGCTTGGCACACATACCTAGAGTTCGTTTGCACTGGTTGGAGGCCCTGGTGTGCCCAGTCTCTCTGTCTCTCTGTCTCTGTGTCTCTTCTCTCTATACCTCTTTGCGTGCACATCAATAAATACAAGTATTTTTAAAAACTGTGATTTAACCACACCCTTCATCATTTAAGGTGACACGGGTTTTGCGGTGAAAATAGGGATAAGATGGTGCCACAACTCAGCCTACCACATCAGCCGAGCTGCAGCAGCTGGAGGCTGAAGAACTCCGGCCGTGAGCTTAACCTTCCTCCACTGTAGAGCCTCAGTGTGATCATTGCTCTGGTCTGAGGGTCCCTGGGGCATCTTTTAGTTACTATATGTGGGATCAGGACAATAAGACATATAGAGTCAAGCACTATCTTGCCTGGTAATAATAGTTTCTGATGAGAAATGACTAGATAATCATATGGCTGTCTATTGTCTTCTGCAGTGTGAAATCTGACTCTGTGACTCATTGGGCTTTCTAATGTTGACCATACTCTCTTATTCTGGGTCTCAAATTTAAGACCACAGTGGGTGGATTCACTGTGGGAAGAGCTACCTGCTTTCGTTGTAGGTACCCTGATTTGATCACATACATTTTTGGAAATGTCAATTATTTTTCCAGAATTTCCAAAACTGTTTTGCAGATGACTAGCTCTTTTGTGATGTACCACTACTGTTGGCATAGGTAGAAGTTTTTTTTAGTCCTGGGATCTGGTGCATCTATTTGCTGCCACAGTTCCTGACTAAGTCTGGTAGCCTCTTCTTCTACTCTTTGAACAGTCAGTTACCACAGTCTGCCTCTTGTCCCTTGCTTAGGGTCATAGAGTGATTACATGGTCAGAGGAGAGCCTGTGGGAGCACCTGCCCCCTTACAGATGTTTCATTCAAGTAACTTTGGAGGTATCTGGCCATTGATGTATTTCAAGAGGCTTTTTCTTGTTCACTGGAAACTGCAGACCCATGGGCAGAAAGTGCTCAAAACTAGACTTAGCAAATATTCCTCTCTTTTAAAATACTTTCTGAGTAGAGTCCTAGTCTGTCCTGATGCATTTACCACCAACATGCATGAAGATGAAAAACCACCATCACTTTAAAAATGCTTATTTCTGTTTCACATAGAAATGTTTGGGGATTTGTTTGTTCTGCCAACTTAAGCTGACATTCCCTTTTGAAAATCCTCTAGAAATCCGACCAGCCCCAGTTTTGTCTGCACAGGTAGCAAGGCATTTTCCCCAGCAAGGGTCCAATGAAGCAGGTGTTTCTCTGTCAGTGCAAGCTGGCACATCCACAAGAATGTCAGAAGACTGGGCACAGCCAAGTTAAACAGACACACACGTACCCTTGTTGCCTGGGGTGCACGTGGGCAAGGGAGTGCACAGGTGAAATCTGGGTGTCCTTTCTGCTTAATGGGGCATCTATCACCTGTGGGAACTTCAGGCAACAAGGCATTTATTTTGCTCACTGAACTTGAAAACATCCTATTCCTGCCACAGGTTTCAAGCAAGAGCTGAGCTACAGAACATCAGGGAGGTCAGTTGAGAGAGTCAGGTTAGGAATGCTCAATTGGCTTTTTAAACTAACGTTGGCCAGAGTCTGCTACAAGGTTCTAAGTGGGTTGCCTTATGTAATCTTTCTCACAAGGCTGTGGGGGGTGGATGCAGGCGGCTGCCCGATTTCCTCCTTGTTCTGCAAGGGATGAAGCAAAGTGCGTATAGTGGGGTGCATAGCTGTGTTCCAAGGGGAGAGATGGAAGCTAAGAGAGTTTAGGAACTTGTTCTCCCTTGCTCAGTTAGGTTCTGGATCTGTAAGATGCATGGATCCACGTGCCACCATTCCAGCTTTTCCATAGCATGGCTCATAGTCTGGTTTGATATAAAGAAAATTAAAACAGGACATGCATCTTCCCCCTCTGACCCAAACATGGCACATTTGCTCAGTAAATACTACCCCCATTGATCCATCTCTTCAGCTTACTCTGCTCTTTTTTATGGAGGAGGGAGCACTGCTTCCAGATCCTGTGGGGAAGCAGCCAGGTTCTGAGATCAGAGACCATCCAAGAATCTGGATGGTTTATTGCATGATAACCTGGAGGCCTCATTCATTGTACATAGCAGAGATTCTCAAAGGACAGTCCCTTATCTAGTAGGAGCTGAGAAGTTGTTAGGAATGCAAATCCTCCAACTCTGTATAGACCCACTGCATCAGACAGGAGCCCAGGGCTCAGCAATCCACATGTTAATAAGCCCTGGGGGGGGGGGGATTTTTATTCCCAGTGAACAGTTTCCTCCTAAAGTTTATGCTCTGCCATTCTCAGCCCCCTCTAAGTTATTTTCAGCATACCTGAGACTCAACAGAAAGAGAAGCAGGGCCTGATGGAGCATCCCTGGTTTCCAGATAGCCAAGAGTCTTTGAGCAATGGCAGGCAGAAGAGTCTGAGTGCTCCTGGTTCCCGGTTCTGTTCCAGGCTCTCCTGTCTTGGAGTTCCTACATCCGAACTCCTGGTGTTCTGCTGCCTTTATGGACCGCCCTGCCTACCTTCTTCTTTCCAGTTCTCCTCCCCTCCAGGAAGCCTTCTGACTCAGGAACACTTGTCCAAACCGCCCATGCACGTGATTCTAATCATTAGCACCTTGTAGTTGGAATCCTTGCTTTGTAAACCTCTTTGTTCTCTCAAAGTTCAGGGGATGGGAGGGGCAGGAAGCCTGGAGGAGCTCTCCCTGGCCCTGCTCATCTGCTCCCGAGTGGAGCCAAGCTGGAGTGCGGGGAAGCCGCTTTGATCCCAGGCAATGAGCGGCACTGGATTAAGTGTTTGGAGGGACCAGACAACTCTGGCACAAAACAGATCAGTTACTTCTCTTTTTATGAAAACCTAATTCATTTACTGGAAACAATAACAAAAAAACGTATAATCATGTTTTGAAAGAGGGTGTTTGTCTAGCTCTAAGTCTCAAGCAGAACCTGAAACATCTGTGAGCTGCATGCCTCACACAAACTCAGAAGCTCCTCTCTGGGGTGGGTGGTGCCACCAAGGCACTTGGAGTGTTGGGATAGCATGTGGCATTCCCCAGGGGTCCTGAGGACACAGAGTGACAGTTGGGGGTTGAAATTGCTGGAGGCTAGAAGGGACTTTGGGAAATTTGTCTGTGTGTTTAACATAGCCACTCGGCCTAGAGAATTCTGAGTTTAAAAATACACATAATAAAATAAACATCCCTGCACAGTGTACCTACTAAGTACATTACATAACAACTCACGGAAGCCCTGCTCTGCCCTCTGTGGCCTCCGTTCCCTCACGGGATGCAGGGCCATTGTAACAGTATTCATGACGTAGATGGTGTGGATCTCCTCCACGGTTCAGATAAGAAGTACCAAGGCCCAGAGAGGTTGGTAAGTTACCCAGGTCATACAGAGTCCTTGGAGGAAGTGATAGAATGGTACAGGGAAACCTGGCCTGTCCTCTCTGCTCAAGACACAGTCCTTCCTGTAGCCGCTGTTCCTTTTGATGAATTCTGCACAGTATGACCAGGGATGGCTGGCTGGGTAGAGGCAGGAATGAGAACATGTATGCCTCCCCCTTTTGGGGGGCTGTGGGGTGGGGTCACAGCCCTGAATTCAGCAAAGACTAACCTCTGGAACTTTCCTATCCAGAAGTGGGCAAGCTTCTTCTAGGAGCACAGCCTGAGAGGTGAGAAAGGTGACTCCTGATATCCCCATCACAGGAGTTAGCTAGTTGCCTCTAGCAGCAGCCTGAGGAAAAAGGAAACTGAAGAGAAGTTCAGCTTAAGCCATTAGAAAACCTGCTGCATCTGCTGTCAGTGCTGCTCCGATGTCACTGTGGCCGAGGCTTCCTCTGCATACAGGTGCTCTTTGGTACTTGTATTCATTCAATAGACACAAACCAGTAACACAAGAACAAGGAATACAATGTGTGAACAAAGGATAAAGAACCTTCAACCTTGAATAATCCCTAAACATTTTTTTAAAGGAAGGGATTTAGGGGTTTGACCTGCTGAATTCTACTGATCCAGAACTCATATGCACTCTGATCACAAATGTAATCACATGCAATCTTAAGATCAGTCAGCATTTCTAAACATTGCTTGTCAATATGGGTCATCTTTGCTGTTTGAGCCAAAGGCACACCTAGGCAGAAGAAAGCTAGTCACATTGTTTTAAAAGGTGAATTACACTATTGTAAGAATAGGGCAAATTTAAGAAATTTAGCATCTCATAGGAATAATATCACCAAATCTATTTGTAAGGTCCATAAGAAATATTTCCACAGTTCTTTCCCACAGTTCATTCCCAGACTTCGTTCTTAAAGTCCATTCTCAGTTTGTTCTTATAGTTTACCTCCATATGTGTAGTGTTCCTCACAGAAGACGGTATCTGAGCTCAGTATCTGGAAGTACAAAGGGTGGAGAAGGGAGAAAAGCAGACCAGGGTGGGAAGCTGGATGGATAAAGACATGAGAATGAGATGAGAGTGATATGAATGAGATGGTTGTGAGGATGGTTGCTTCCATGCTCATGTCTCTCGACAGCTCCTTTTCAGAACCCCAAGGTATTTATGCTGTGTCAAAATGATGATGCTAGCCCAAGAAATGAGCAAGGCTGGGAAAGACCTCATCACTTGCATTGGGTTATGAGTAAAATTGTACACAGAAATAAGACGTCGATCACCCGTATGGGACCATCTTGCTGCTCATGTCCTCCATACACCTTTTATTCCAAGAAGCTTCACTTTCTGAGCATGGCCTGTCTCCTCTTGCCTTGCATTTCAGATGCTCATTATCCATCTGTATCACTTAATTCTCTTGTTGCTATGACAAATACCTTAAAAAAGCAACTTACAGAGGAAAGGACCTTGCTCAGCTCACAGGTTGATGGTGCACACCATCTTGACAGGAAGACACGGCAGCTTGAGCTTGAGGCTGCTGGTCACATTGCATTTGCCATCTGGAAGGCATACAGTGGTAAAAGCTGGTGCTCACATCACTCTCACCTTTCACATTTCATTTATTATTTATTTGAGAGAGAGAGAGAAACAGACACAGAGACTGAGTGAGAGAGAGAGAGAGAAAATGGGAGTGTGATGTCCTCTAGCAGCAGCATATGAATTCCAGATGGGCCTTGGGGTACTGAACCTGGGTCCGTTGGCTCTGCAGGCAAGTGCCTTAAACACTAAGAAATCTCTCCAGCCCCACTCTCCCTTTTTAATTCAGGCGAGGACCCCAGCCTATGGAATGGTGCCTCCCACAGTTAGGGTGGGCCTTCCCACCTCAATTAGCCTAATCTAGAACTCTCCTAATTTAGAACTCTCTCACAGACAAGCCAAGAGCTTTGTTTTCTAGGTGATCCCAGATCCCATCAAGTTGACAGTGCAGGTTAGCTATCGCCCTCTCCAAACCTCTCTCACCCATAATCAGATGTCACTTTCTTGAAGAAGTCCAGCATGCTCCTGGACCTGGGAACAATTCCTTTCTCCTTGTAATCCTCTTTGGTGATGATGACTTCCTTCACTCTTTGTTGCTTGATAAGATGCCTGTTTAATTTGGTGCTCCTAGTATCTCTCAGAGGACCTCGACGTGGTGATGTGCACTAAGCAGCTGAAAGGGTAATGATGGCAGTGAGGAATGCTCAGTGGATGAAACGCTTGCCATACAAGCCTGAGTGCTGCAGTTTGGATCCCCAGCACCACATAAATGCTGGATGGGTATGGAAGGAGAGATAGCAGGTTCTTGGCTAGCTAGACTAGCTGAAGTTGGCAAGCTCTGGGTTCAAGTGTGAGACCTTCTTCAGTAAATCAAGGGGAGACTGAACAAGGAAGATACCTGATGTCACTCTCTGGCTTCCACACATGCATGTACATATGCATGTGCGTGTACATACTTGCACTTGCATACTCCCTTGCACCCACACATGCAAGCACTCATAAATATGCACCCATACTATACCATACACACTCAAAACGTAATAAGGCATATGATAGGAATTACTCGTTAGGGCCTCCATTCTGGTGTGTGTGTGTGTGTGTGTGTGTGTGTGTGTGTGCATGTGGCATGAGGGGTATTGTGCTAGGCAAGTATTCTACCATTGATCTATACCTTCGGCCCCTTAAAATAACTTCACTTTCTTTTTAAATTTTGAGGCAGAGTTGCTCACTGTGACCTCCAGCTGGGATGACAGCTGTGGGCTTGGCTTTTTTGTTGAGTGGGCATTTGTGTTCAGAGAAATGAAGCCTGGGGAAGGAATCCTATGGAGGGCTCATAGAGCTTTGAATCACTAGGAGGAGGGATCCTGGGACATCAGCAGGTCAGCAGGAGTCCACTTCAGGATTTCTGGTATGGCGTGGGGAAATGCTAATTCCATATGCTTTGGTATTTTAGCATGAATGGAGTTCACGGCATGTTTCCCGAAAATATGACTGGTTGGCATGTGGGAAAACACTTGCCTTCCCTTTGTCCTGTCCTAAAGTCGGCCATAGATGCCCTTGCTGTACCCTGAGGCCAAGAACATCTTCGTTTTTGGAGATGTGGAGTTGCAGGGAAGAGTGGAACTTGCAAAACTTGCTGATTCGCTCCTCCCTTCAGTTTGTTCCCACTTAGTCACAGCCCCTTTTCCTGTCACATTTCCCTGCAACTACCGCTTCATACACCTGAGCATAAGAAGACAGGAGCCTTGTCTCTTTGGACTTCAGTTCCTAAGTTCCTGTGTTGCATCACATTTATTTGTTTGAGAGAGAGAGAGAGAGAGAGAGAGAGAGAGAGAGGAGAGAAAGAGGCAGATAGAGAATGGATATACCAGGGCTTCTAAACACTGCAAATGAACTCCAGGGGCATGCACCACCTTGTGCATGTGGGTACTATGGAATCCAACCAGGTTCTTTATGCTTTACGGATGAGCACCTTAACCTCAAACTACTCCAGTCCTGCATCATATTTATATTAAACAAATCACTATGCTTTTCTCTTGTTAATCGTATCTTTTGTTACAGGAGCCTTAGCCATGAATTTAAGATGGGAAGAAAAGATATTTATCTTCCTCTATAGTTGTTCCTTAGCATCTGATGAGGCAACACTCAGAATATTGTCCTAAAACAACTAAAAAAGGCCTGGATTCAGCTGTGCTCTTGAATTCCAAAGGCCTGATACACTTGTGATTTTTTTCCTTGGTGCCAAATCAGCTCTGCTTATCGACTGCTATTTTAATGAACCTCCTGGTACCAGCTCAGGAAGGATATTTTTATTAGATATGACTGGGCAGATTCTCATGTTGAAGGCATTTGGTGTAAAACATGAACACATCCAGTCCTCAGATATCTTTCCAAATATTTCCTTTGAAATAGGAAAATTACCAAGGAACTTGTGATAGAAAGATGAAAAAAGGAATTAAAAAAGGGATGACGTACTTTTTCTTCCTCCCCACACTCCTGCATGGGTGGGGAGTTGGAGATCAACAAAATTGGAGAAGAAGGGGAAAGACCTGGAGCTGGGCAGTGCAGGCCTTCTCTGTAACCCCGAAGGGCTGTAAAGTTGATCAGCATTCTTGCCTTCTGCTCTCTCATTACCTCTAACTTTCCCATGGGGGCTGGATTCATGCTGGAGAATATATCTAATTCCCACAGAGTAATTCTGCTAATTCATGATAGCTCTGTATTGTGTGCTCCAATCTCTACATCCGGAGAACGAAGAATGTTTGCCAACTTTTGACCTTCCCTCCTAATTGAAAAAACCTCTTTCAATATCATTTCCCTCTCCTAAGCATGCTATAGAGACAATATTTTAGCTTGAGCTCTGAGTCCAAAGGTCTGAGTTCGTATACAGGCTTGTTAGCTTTGGGCAAGTTAGTTTAACCCTCTGTGCCTCAGCTGCTGTATTGTTGCATTAGCAAAGATAAAACAACATTGCTCATCTCATAAGGTTGTTGCAAGAAGAGAATTTATTTAATACACTTTACCATTTTTGATCCATAGTAAACACTCAATAACTATCTAGCTATCACTACCTTTATCATAAAGACTTACTTATCTGGGTAAGTGGAAATGGAGTGGACAGGGAATCAAATATTCTCTGCAGAGTTCTTCAATAGTATCTTCTAGGGACAGGCACATAGCTATCACATAACTTGGGAACTGTGAATGATTTCCAACTGCACACAGGCTTTTATGAACTCCCAACACTGCTGGGATATCTGTTCCAGGAGTCCTGTAGTCCCTCGCCCCTGGGTCACAGACATGGGTGGTCATGCCCTGGCCTCTTCTCAGACTCATAGCATCATTCCTTCATTTTGTTTGTCTTGCTCCAGGTAGCTTCCTCTCAGGCACCCTGCCTGGTCCAACTTCTTTAAGACATGGGAAGTGTTGGAGATTCCAAAGCTCTGGCCTGGCCTGCTCTGGTGCTTCTTTCTGGCTAAGTACTTGGTTATGCTCATTATTCTGTGTTGGCTCTGTCCAGGATCCACTGGTTCTTGAAGACCAGTTGAATTAAATTGGTTCTGTTGTGTCTTTTTATTTATTAATTATTATTATTATTATTATTATTATTATTATTATTATTACTATGTTTTTGGTTCTCAGCTTTTTTTCTGAGACATTAGTTCATATGAGCCTTACCCTCACACACCTGACTCCAGCCTAAAGTTCTTACTTCTTCATGTTGGACAAATCACTGGTGCAAGATAGGAGGGCTCCCCTATCCTAAGGACCCCTGTGATTTTCTTTGCCTAACAGGAATGGCTACTCAGAGTGGCAAGATTGGGCCAGGATTCAGAGAATTCTATATTCATGGACAATCTATTTTAAGGTAACTATTTTTTTATTCTTTTTTTTTTTTTTTTCGAGGTAGGGTCTCACTCTAGCCCAGGCTGACCTGGAATTCATTATGTAGTCTCAGGGTGGCCCCGAACTCATGGCAATCCTCCTACCTCTGCCTCCCAAGTGTGCCACCATGTCTGGCTCTCTCTCTCTCTCTCTCTCTCTCTCTCTCTCCCTCTCCCTCCCTCCCTCCCTCTCTCTCTCTCTCTCTCTCTCTCTCTCTCTCTCTCTCTCTCTCTCTTTAGTGCTAAGAATATAATGCCAGGCTTCTTGCATGCTAGGTAAACACCACTGAGCTACACTGCCTGACCTGGATATGTCTGTATCTTATGTTCCTTCTGCCCACTGACCTCTTCTTTCTAGGCTATTTTTCTCTTGTCTGGAGCACAATATCTGGGCAGAGAAAATTCTCTGCTGTTGGGCCAAAGAGTTTCAGTGCTCTTATTAGAAAAGTAAAAAACAAAAACTTCTCACTACTTCTTAAAAAATCACATGTTAAGGGCTGGGGAGATGACTCAGTGGGTGAAGTGGTGCTTTGCAAACATGAGGACCTGAGTTCAGATCCTATCACCCATGTAAATGCTGGACATAGTGGTGAGCCCCTGGAATCCCAGCACTAGGAAGGTGAAGACAAAATGACAGAATCCCTTGAGCTTACGGGCTAGCTAATCTCGTCTGGTTGGTGAGCTCTGGGTTCAGTGAGACAGCCTGTCTCAAAGAATAAACTGGAGAGCTATAGAAAAAGGTACCCAACGTGATCTTTGCTGTACACACAAGCATACATATACATGCACACCAGCATACTTGTGTGTACTCACAACCATTGTATGCCCACATATACACACACCATTCACTTCTCATGTATACACATTCAAAAACAAAACCCCCAAAACAGAACCAAAAATTGAGAAGTTATAGCACTGATTCAATGGCTTTAGAAGGAAAAAAAAAATGTGTCCTAAGAATCTACTTATATTAAGTTTTGACATAATTTTTATTGCATTATCTAGAGTCCTAAATTCAGGACCCTGCCTCAGAACACAAGGTGGAAGACAATAGAGCACAAGGTTGTCCTCTGCACCTCCATACACACAGACACACAGACATTCACACACACGCCACACACACACAGACACCCCCCCACACATAGACACACAGACATCACACACACCCCTCATACGCACAGACACACAGACATTCACACACACGCCACACACACACAGACACCCCCCCACACACAGACACACAGACATCACACACACCCCTCATACGCACAGACACACAGACATTCACACACACGCCACACACACACAGACACCCCCCCCCCACATAGACACACAAACATCACACACACCCCTCATACGCACAGACACACAGACATTCACACACATCCCTCATATACATAGACACACAGACGCACAGACATTTACACACACCCCCCTCATACACACAAGACACACTGACATTCACACCCCCCCCCACATACACATACACACACTTTAAAAAATCCTGGATGCAGCAAGCATAATCACACCCTCTATCCATGCCTCACGAAAGCCAAAAGAATTTCTCAAAACTTTTGTGATTTTTAGCAGATCTTGGTCTCATCATAGAACAAAAGAATTCTTTTTAGGATCAAATGCACATGAAAAGCAGTTGTGGTTGTAAAGATCTTTTTCCCCCCCTCAAACACAAATACATTTTTAGTTCTAATTCTTATTTTAAAACAAAAGCAGCCACAGAACTTTGTGCATTGAGGATATATTAAGGACTTTGACTATGTTTTCTTTTCTCCTATAATAAATGACTAAAAGATTTATTAGTCAAATCTAAGTCTGTTTAACTTCAGATCCATGTTCTTTAGAGTAATTTAACATGTTTTAGGGCTTTCAGATTCAAAGACCAGCTAAATTGTGTAACTGACATTGGAATATCATCTTTCTGTCACCATTGTAGATGAATTCTAGTCTCCTGGGTAGGATAGTGATTTGTTTAAGGTAACTAGAATTTCCACTTATTTAGTCTCAGTTGTGACCCTGAGGTTTCTGCATGGCAGGAACGATGGAACAAATAACTAATCAGCCTTTTCAGGCTCTTTGCAAACCTGGAATGAATCAAGCACTGGTCTATGGTGTGTGAGAAGCTTCATCTCCTGGAAATAAAAGTTCTGGTACCTTAGTTGAAAATTGCTAGATTCCAGATCTTATTAGGAATCTGCTTGCAATTATGCACTGTCCCAATTTTATCTTCAGAATTGAATTAATTAGCCCCAAAACATTTGCATGTGTAATTTGTTATTTTCTTCAGATGCACTGTGATAACAAGCTATTCTTTTGTATCATTAAGATGAAAACATTATATTTTCATGCAAAGCAGAATATGTTATTTTGAAGTGTCTATTCCCCCTGTCTTTAAAATATTCAAAAAGAAAGTGCGTGTCAGACAGTGTGTACCCTGGGCCTGTGGAAGTCAAACTTGAGCTCACGTGCTGCGGGTGGTTTCATCTTGAACTTATGCAAGTTCTTCCCCTCTGAGGGATTCATAGGCGTCACAGCTTCATTATGAGCTCACAGAAGGGTAGTCCCTAATTTGAAATGGTGTTGTGCATAAAAATTGAAGAAGGAAAGACTTGAAAATGTAGTTGTCATTGGTCTTTATGGTGCCATTTAATACAAAAAAATTTACAGTTGATTTCTGTCTTTTGACCTTGGAGGCTCAAGAACTCATAACCAGTCTTGAAAAAGTACCCACCCTGATTAACCTCATTGTCTATAAAGTTATAGCCCATGAAACTACCTCTTCTGATGCTTTTTATTAGAGATTATCTCAAAAGTATACTTTAAGGATCCTATTGATTATAAAATGACAAAGAGGAGAGGTTTATCTCATTATGAACTGTATAGCCTCCCAACTTGATAAATGTACAGAAAAAGAGTTTTATTGATTATTCCTGGAAAACTGGGTCAATTTCTCTCCCAAATTTATAGACGTGTACATCACTAGGTTTTAGTTTAACCATTAGAAACAACCAAAGAAGGCATGTTTCTTCTTCATAATCTCTTCCTCTTCTTTCTCCTTTTCTTCCTTCTCCCCTCTTTTGTTTTGGATACAGTGTTTCTTATACCCCAGGCTGGCCTTTGACTTGCTATGAAGAATGTGTTGATCTTAAAGTCCTTATCATCCTAACTATACTTCCCAAGTACTGAGATTTTAGGTGGTTACAACCATGTCTGGCTTAAGAAGTTATTTTATTTTTCATTTTTAAAAAATTATTTATTTGTTTATTTATTTATTCTGGATGCCTTTATGAGAGAGAGAGAACAAGAGAGAGAGAGGGAGAGAATTGGTGTCCTAGGGCCTCAGCCACTGAAATCCAATTCAAGATGCATGTACCACCTTCACCTTGTGTATCTGGCTTATGTGGAACCTGGATAGTGGTCCTTAGGCTTTGCAGGCAAGTGTCTTAACTGCTAAGCCATCTGTCCAACCCAAGAAGGCATTTTATTTGATGACATTTTTCAACTAACCAACTGTACTTACAACATTTTTTTGGGGTTACTGGGCAATGAAACCCAAGTCCTCATGCATGCTAAGCACATACTTTAACACTAAGCTATACTTTTTTTCTTCCATGTCAATATATTGAGAGAAATGAAAACATGTTCATTATTCTTCCCTGTTAGATTAGCTCAGAGTAAAGTTATCACAGTGTTGCAGGGTCTCAACGTCTACACACCAGGAGCTACATGGGGTTCCAAGAATGATCTGTGCTGGAACTCCATCCCTTTCAGTCTTTGGTTAAGTGACTGTGAGGGACTTGCTCATGTTCTCTGAGCCTCCACCATCTCATGCAGAGAGCAGCTCATAGGGAAATAACATTCAAAGTGGCCAGAGGGCTGGGTATGAGCAGAGGTCGTCTGTAAGTGTTGATTTGAGGGTATAAATTGGAATGTTTTCCAGGGTATATATTAGCTATCTGCATATATTAAGACATTTTACATGTAAATTTACATGTAAAATTTTGTAAAAGTAATTGAATTAAATTCTTAAAGTAGTTGAATCTGTCTTATCTGGTATCCTCAGGGCAGAGTTGAGATCCACTGCTGTCAGATACAGGGCTGTTGTAGCAGGAGAGTAGGACAGACACCAGAGTCAGTCATAATGATTGACATGAAGGAAGACGATGGCCAGAGGAAAACTGGAAATCCTTTCCCTCCTGGTCTATACTTAAATAGGGCATGTGGAAAAAAGCTCTGTGATCTCTACATTGGGAGGAGGAGGATACTATGTAAATGTCCTATGAAGGGTCAGGACTCGTGTGGCATGAGGCTTTTGAGCTCTGGATCTGGTCCAGTTCTCCAGTTCGCTTCCGTTCTTGGAAATGCCTTTCCCTTCCCTTTCCAATACAATATATTTCTATCACTCTCCATGTGTCCCTGGTCCAATTCTTTGTTTGAGGTTAGAAGAACCTAGAAATCTCAGTGAGTGCTCTCTAGACCCAGCTCCACACCTACAATGGCATTGCTCATCCTAACTGAAGCTTCCTGGTGCTTCAAGAATGTCTCCTGTTGTGGGAGGGCGGGACTCATTGTGATCAAGCAGGGCTGGGCACCTCCTCTGGTAGATGTGCTTGAGTGTCAGGGTGATAGGCGGGATCAGAACAAATGGCTCATAATTTCTGTCTGCAGTTTTCCAAACACTTAGACTCTCGATGCAGAGATCTTTTCTCAAATCAAATCCTGTGTCAGATGTTGCATTTGGCTGGTACCTTTTGGACTCGGACTCTATGGACAGATCTCTTTAACAATTTCTCATTTCTTGATCATTTGGTCCCTCCTTGGAGCTCTGATAGAGACCCACAAGATCTCCCAGGCCAGGTAATATCAACCTAAAATCTTTCCTTTCCACTGTGATTTCCCTCCAGCTGTCACTCTGCGAATCCTGTCAGTGTTGTGTTCCCTTCCCTTTTATCTTCAGATTTTCAACTCCTCTAGGACCATGGCTATCTGCCTTTGGCTTATTTCTATTTATTCAAGTTTACTTCATTTCTTTTTAAAAAAATGTTTCAGGGCTGGAGAGATGGCTTAGCGGTTAAGTGCTTGTCTGTGAAGCCTAAGGACCCCGGTTCGAGGCTCGGTTCCCCAGGTCCCACATTAGCCAGATGCACAAGGGGGCGCACGCGTCTGGAGTTCGTTTGCAGAGGCTGGAAGCCCTGGCGCGCCCATTCTCTCTCTCTCCCTCTATCTGTCTTTCTCTCTGTGTCTGTCGCTCTCAAATAAATAAATAAATAAATAAATACATTAAATAATTTAAAAAATGTTTCATTTTTATTTATTTGAGACATGGAGAAAGAGAGAGAGAGAATGGGACACACCAGGGCCTCCAGCCACTGCAAATAAACTCCAGACACATACACCACATTGTGCAACTGGCTTACATGGCTCATGGGGAATTGAACATGGGTCCATAAGCTTTGCAGGCAAGTGCCTTAACCACTAAGCCATCTCTCCCTCCCAAGTTTATTTCATTTCTATAAAACCTAACCCTGAGAAAGTGGGTGTACACCATCTTTGAGACCAGTTCTCAGAGACTTAATTCTTGCCCAGCTGGATTCATTTCTGCATAGGAAAGTAGCCTTCTTATTCTATCTGTATTTTGTGCTGCCTATGAAATTGTAGTAAGTATTGTCACATTTTGTGTGTTTTTTTTTTCTCCCATGTATGTTCAAAGCCATCTGCCCTTTCAAAGACTGTGTGAATTGGAAGAACTTTAAAGGTTTACTTGATGTCAACCCATAACATGTAATAGATATTCAGTGAATGGCTACTTTTAACATTCACACCATTCATGCTTTCCTGGCTTCACCATTCTCCGTGGTTTACAATCTTCTATGTCTCTCTATTTTTTTTTCCTTTTGCATTTCCTTTAGAAGCAGTTTGAAACATTTATATGACACAAGACATGAACAACTTATATGTTAAATTTTACCTCTTTCAGGAGTCCTTTCTCAATAAAAGAAGTAGAGCTCTACTTAAACTAATTTTCATTCTGGTTTCCTTTTTAAAAAATCAGAAAAGGAAACCCACTGTGGTGTGAAGCATAGAACACTGTTTCTGAAATGCCTCTCCACATGGATATTCTTGTTGGTCTAAGTAATTTGCTGCAGAAAACTGTACTGGCTTGTAGGAATGTGGTTGGAATTTGTGGTGAGAATAAGTGGAGGGGCATACTGATTTTTTCCTTCATATGGTAGATATTATGAGAGAGTATAGCATAAACATGATAGGAAGCACAGAAGATTTGGACTGCAATAGGAGAAGGCCTCATTTTTTCAGTCATAGCTGCTGTGTCCTTCAGGGGTTAATGTGCTCATGGAACCTTTGGGAGGTAGAGCCCAGCAGAGGGTGGTAAGTCATTGTTTCATCATGCTCAGAAGGAACTAATACCAGTCTCGTATAGTGAGTTCTCACACAAACAAGTTGATAGACAAGAACAAACTTGGCTCTTGGGTCTCTTTTTGCTTCCTATTTTCCATGTGTTCTTTGTTGCATATGATAGTGCCACTGTGATGTCACTGGTACGATGCCCTCATCAGAGCCAAGAAGTCAACATCATTCTTAAACTTCTAACTTCATGAGCTAATTAAGCTTTTTCTTTATACCTTACCAAGTTCAGGTATTTTGTAACAGCTACAGGAAACATTTTATTTGTGAACATGACAATTCCTCAATTAAATCAGCACATTATTTCTTTTAAAAAGACATTTTTAAAAATTTACTTAGTGGAGAGAGAGAGAGGCAGATAGTGAGAAAACAGGAGCAGCAGGGCTTCTAGTCACTGCAAATAAGCTCCAGACACATGTGCCACCTTGGGGATCTGGCTAATGTGAGCACTGGAGAATTAAATCTGAGGCCTTAAAAGGGCTTTGCAGGAAAACGCCTTAATGTTAAGCCAGCTCTCCAGTACCACATTATTTCTTTCAAAGACCAGATAACAAATATTTTAGCTCTCATCAACTATATGATTTTGTCTACAGCCATTCAACTTGGTTATCATGACATAAAATCTTCACAAATTAAATACAAATCAATGAGCACAGTGTGTTCTAAGAAGGCAAGCTACTTTGTGGCTACAGACATTATGGTGCCTACCTGGGGTTGAAATTCTCCAAGCTTTTATTTATTCATGTCCAAAATAAGTGTACAAGAATGTCAAGAAGATTAAATAAGATAATGCAAATGAGGTATCGAAGCACATAACCTGACTTCTAAAGGAGCTTTTAAAAGCTATTTTCTTTTTCTTCTCCCTTTTCTCCCAAGTTCTGTACAGTGAGGGGTTAGTTAGGGGAACATATGCACACAGGCCCCTCCTAGATGTGTGATTTTATGAAATTGCCCTTCCAAAAAAGAGCAAGCAAGAGCATGCCAGAGAGATATTGCATGCATGTTCTTTTTCTCTGCAAAGTCTGACCACAAGGAGCATTAAATCAATCAGATGACAAAGCAAAATATGAAAAATTAGGTTGGTTTGGTCCCAAGAATGCAGGAAGCCTGTGGTATTGGGATCAAAAGCAGAAAAAAATAAATAAATAAAGGAAATATTTCCTGCACATTGTGCACATTGGCTATTCTGTGACTCCCACATAAGTCATCGCAGGAACATTTTGAGTGCAGCAAGCCTTCCCCCTGGCCCCTCCAATCAAGAGCAAAGCTATTAACATAAATGCAGATGAGTACTAGGCAAATAATGATAGTCCAGTGGCTTCTGTATCAATCAGCTCAGCTCATCAATCTTGCCTGGCTAGTTAGGAAGGAATGGAGAGAAATTTTAACGGGGGATGGAAGATCGCTTTCTAGAGCTTTTCCACCTCACAAAGTAGGAAGGGAGGGATGAGTCACTCAGAAAGTCTTGGAAAACCAAACCAGCAGCCTTTGTCTTCAGAGCTTCTCTTCTCAGGTCTGCTCTCAGTCATTTCCCAAACACCATGCCTTCCTGGCCTGAGCCTCTTTACTTTTTATTTATTTATGAGAGAAAGAGAGAGGGAGAGAGAGAGAGGGAGGGAGAGAGAGAGGGAGAGAGAGAGGGAGAGAGAGAGAGAGAGAATGGGCATACTGGGGCCCACAACTACTGCGAATGAACTCAAGAGGCATGTGCCACCTTGTGCAAATGGCTTACATGGTTTCTGGGAAATTGAACCTGGACCCTTTGTCCTTTGACTTAGCCTTAATAGCTAAGTCATCTCTCCAGCCCCTGAGCCTCTTTAGAGTGGCATTTCCTGAAGTAAAATTTGTAACTCTTTTTGAGGGTCCTAGAGTGTTCTCTGTGCCCACTTGAAGAAAGCATATCCCACGGAGATACTGGCATGTTCATACTGATGCTAGCTTGAGGAGGGAAAGAAAGACCAGCATTATTTAACTGTCCTTAGCCTTGATTCATATGCCCCATCACAAATGGTAGACTGGTTCAGCTCCACGCACGGGAGCTGGCCCATACCATTTCACTTTCTTTCCTTTTAAACAGTAATAAGATTTCTTCCCCAACGTCCTCCTTGTTTACTTTTTTGACTGCTGAGACCAAATACCCTATGGAATGATTTATGTGGATGAAGGATTCATTTTATTAAAGTCTTAGACTATTCTGTCCATCATAGTGGGGAGGACATGTTGGAATGGCTCACATTGTGGTGGATGGGAAGCAGAAAGAAGGAAATGCTGGGGCCTAGCCCCCCTTCTCCCCAACCCTCCCTTCAGACTGGAGCTCCACACAAGGGATGGTGCTGCCCACATTCACAGTGGGCCTTCTGTTTATTTATTTGCCCTTGTGAGTGTGTGTGCACATGTGCATGTGTACCCCCCTTCCCCCACACATGCACCAGGGTCTCTTTGCTGCTGCAGATGAATACCTGTCTACCTTTACCTGGTGGCTGGGAAATCGAACCAGGACCAGAAGACATTGTAAGCAAGCACCATTAGCCACTGAGCCATCTCACCAGGCTGCTTACTGAGATGTTATTGGTAGTTCTATTCTCTACCCGTAGACTCAATGAAAGTCCAGGCTATGCTTGATGTTTCCCTTTCTCTCAGACATAGCATCTCATAGTTGAACAAGTCCTATAGGGAAGAACTTCCAAGAAATCCCCCCAAAGCTTTCCTCCTGGCTTGATTCATCACTCCTGGTGTGAAGGAACTATGTTTACGACCAGAGAAACACTTAACTTGCTCCTTCTGCCCCTACTCTTTCCTTCCTGTCTCCCCACAGTTAATGTTTTCTAGCTGTCTATCTTCTATGATAGCATCCTGTAAGTAGCATTTCCAGATGATGTGTATATCTGCAGAATGTAGGGGCAGGATTTGACCTAGTAGCTGGGACTCATCAGTGTCTTATAAGCTGATGTATGCAACACCTGCTTTGAATATGGTCTGTCCCTTCTGAAAATATATTGAACTTTGATTATCTTTTAAGTGGTGGTGGGAGGTGGCAACTAGTGGGATGTACTTAGGAACTGGATGCAGAGCTTTTGTGAATTATTAGTGTAATGGTTCTTTGAGTAAACTCTTGCTTTTGTGATGCTGCATTAGTTACTAGAAGAGAGGACTTTTAAAACAAGGCTGACCTTCATGATCTTACTCATTGGCGAACATGCCTACTTGTCCTTCTGCTTTCTGCCATGGGTTGATGTAGCAGGAGGTCCTAATAAGATGTGGCCATGGCATCTTTCTAAGCTGCTAGAACTTTGGGCTGTATGGACACCTGTTCTTCATAAGTTTCTAGTCTTGGGCATCCTGTAATAGCTACAGAAAATAAGCTAAGCCAATCAGACATAATGAAGAGCTACCTGAATCTTCAGTCTTTATGTCGTGGGCAACACAATTTAACTTTCTCAGTTTAACTCTTCCAATATCCCTTCAATGAAAATACCATTCCCCCCAGTATTGAAATAGAGAAAAATTCTTACAATATTTATTTTTGGTGATCTCCTAGTCTGATAATCTCTTAGTTGAAAACCTCACTTCCTGCATAAAAGAACCTCACCCCTCAGTGCCCATAGCTCATGAGGACTATTTTCATAATACATAAAGAAGAAACATTATAAGACAATGTGGACAGAACATATCACCTTCTAATAGGAACCTAAGAAGACAAGAGCTTTGATCCATTTTGTTCACTGATTTGTCCCTGGATCCTAAAACAGTCTGTCCCAGTGTGACCCCTAGGCAGATGCTTATTGAAAAGTGAATTAAATCACAAAACTGTACATGTGCTTTTGGAAGTTAGCCTAATGACAGTTTCATCTTATGACCTTGCCAACATCTTTCTATGTGTTCATTGATTTTGGCTGCTGTGTAGACAGAACTCCCTTCTTTGGGTTTCTGTATTCATGGAAATGGAAGCAGTGGATGTTAGACACTTGGTGATTTTTTTTTTTTAAATGAATTCTAAGCTACTGAGCCCATGGCCTCACTGGTATATACAAAGTATATTGGAGTTTTCAGTATTTATGCACATACCAATCTTACCTACTCAGGATTCTCATTTTGCCAGAAACAACGACTCAGCACTCAGACTTTCAGCCTTGTGACTTCAAGCTGTCATGGAATGTAGGGGAAAATAACATGCCAACCCAACACCAGAAGTAATACAGCTGCCTTTTCTCTTTGCTATCTAATTTTCTATCTGCTTCATGAATTAGTTCTCCTTCAGCTACAGGGGAGCAGTAACAATAGTAAAAGAAACATTGCAATTATTCCACTTATATCTGTCTTTTGTCTTGCATAATACCTTACCTTCAAGATCTTTGATCTCTAGGTGTCAGTGTTACAAGTGGAAAGAACAAGACTTCCATAGCTAAAGAAATCAAGATATGACACTTGATCTATTTTTAGTGACGTGTACATTTTTAAAAACTATTTAATGCAGATAAACCTGAGTGTCTTTATCAGTCGAATGGGGTGAATAAGCCCCATTTAACAATTTACTTACTATTCCAGTAGTCTGGTACGAAATACATGCATTTCCACCTGTCTAATCCACAACTACACCAACACAGACATGGCTCCTGGTTATGTGACATGGCCATTTGCAATAAAATTCAAAGCACTTCACAGGGTGACTGCCATGGTCACCCTGCCTGTCTGAGTGGCCCCAATCTGGCTGAGAGGTGCTCTGGACTTTGGCTGGTGACATTTGGACCTGTCTCCTTGAATGTCAATCTCCGCACAGGTTCCAGCCTTGCTGATGCCAATCACCTCTCTCTCAGGCTGATCGGCATGCTGGAACATGTACCCGCAGCCTCTCCAGACAGACGGGGAAAGATTGAGTTGACCCAACATCGTCTGTCTGCCTGGACGCTCATTTTTCTTCTCCTGCCTGTCTTGCTCTTGCTCATTGCTTCTGCTGCATCTCGGGGCACGTTGCCCCAGCTTGATCTTTCCACTTTTTCTTGTCTCCTCAAGGCACCACTAAATGTCAGTGCCAACCTTAACTTCAGACTTTCATCACAATGATGTGAGTGCTCATTCATTCCATCTGGGAACCACTGGCTCCTTGTTTTCTCTTTGAGCCTTCTCATAAGCAGTTGTCCAGAAACTACCATGGATCTCATTCTGGGAGATTTCTGGGCACCCTGCTCCATAATGAGGCTTGCTGCTGTCATCCAGGAGATGTTGAAGCATGGTTAGAGATTTCTTCTGTGATCATTACTTGTCAGGATGGAGGTGGGGTGGGTTAGGTGAGATGAGCAGTTGTTTACTGCTAACATATATGTCCAGACCTTTTCCCAGGTTTACTCCAAGGTTTATAACAAGCCCTACATGCCTCCCACCCTCTTGCATCAAGTCCAATAAATTCTTACTTCAGTACTTCATGCCACCTCTACAACCTGGCTGAGCCAGTACTTTGCCAACTAGTGATCCAATCTTCTGTTGCTTAGCTCATCACATCAGAGCTGCTTTTGGCCAAGCCTTGAGGGACAGTTCTGCCATTAAGGACAGCTCTAAGCTACTTTAGAACTCACCTTCTCCAGTAAGCCCTTCAACCCTGGATGCACGCCATGTCTCTAGGTAGAATTCCATAGCAGTGCATTCCAGTTGTTGGTTTGCTATGTGTCCTTCAGGCCTTCCATCTGTCTCAGAAGGACTCCATTCCTTCCTGGCTGCCATAAAGAACGTGAGCGTCTGAGAAGCTGGGGCTTGATTTTACACAGCATGATGACAAGAGTCTACCCTCTTACCTCTGCTTCCATTTCTGGTCATGGGTGGCAAATCCATGATATTGAAGATGGCTAGTTGCTGTGTTAGATGCTTGAGTTGCATTTGACTATAAAACAGTCTTGGAAAATAAGTAGCAAGCAGGTGAATGGGACGTCTCTTCCCAATACATTGAAACATCCCAATCTGGTTTTACATGGAGAGATTCTATTAGCTGAATGTCTGCAAAGGAGGTGGCTATCAGATTGTACCAGTTTAGGTAGCATTGTTAACCAGCTGTTGAAGGCTCTGCAAATAAAAATGATCTTGAATTAAAAAAAAAAATAACAGTGAGACTTTGCTACTTTCTTTTCCATTGCCACTTACCTTATGATACTGTGTGCAAAATTATCCAGGGGCTTCTCTGGATTTCTCTCAGGAGTCTAAGACTCCTTCTGCCAAGGATTTGTGCGAGCCTTCCGGGACATCCAGGTATGCCAGAGATGCTTATGCAAATGAGATTCCCTCACGACTGTGCTATTCCATACTACTAGGGAGCTTTTCTTCACAGCAATCAACATCTCATCTTAATTGCTTTTGTTTATGGTTCAATAAGTGCATCGTTTTGGCAACACCAGCTCATAGCAATATCTTAAATTACCCAAGGCTGCCCACTTTCATTTATGAACTCTGCCTTGTGTCTGATGAGCACTTAAATTTTTAACCATTTATTTCCTCTGCCTGACAGGGAATGACGAACATAAAGCTGATGGGAACAGCAAAGTAGGGGGAACACCGGAGACTTGGGAGCCATAAAAGAAGTGTACAGTGTTCAAGCCAATATAGAAGCAATGAGTTCTTAATATACAATTCATGTTATACATTCATATTCCTAATAAAGTCGATTATTGTTGAATCTGCTATTTCTCAATTTTCCACCTCAGCTCAGACAAAAACAAATATGGAGCAATTTGAAATAAAAAAATGCTACAGTAATTGCAAATGCGGCATTTGTCACAAAATAGTCTACTAAGTGTCTGTTTAACCCTTCTACCCTTATGGGAACTGGGAGAAATGTAGGGAACAGTGCTCATCAGGAATATAATCTGAGACAAAACTATGAATCTTTGCACTTGATTTGAATAATTATCTTGCTCCTTTCTAAAAATTCCAATTGTCATTCTGCAGGCAGTGATAAGATAGAAAACAGAGGGATCATTGGGGATATATGTGCGTCAATGAAGTTTTGGTTATTTTTTACATTTTATTTATTTATTTGAGTTAGAGAGAAAGAAAGAGGCAGAGAGAGAGAGAGAGAGAGAGAGAGAGAGAGAGAGAGAGAGAGAGAGAGAGAATGGGTGTTCTAGGGCCTCTAGCCCCTACAAGTAAACTCCAGACACCTGTGCCACCTTGTGCATCTGGCTTATGTACTGGAATTGAATCTGAGTCTTTAAGATTCACAGGTCTTCACCTTAATTGCTAAGCCATCTCTCTAGCCCAAGTTTTAGTTATTAATTACCTATGTGATCCTACTTAACTTTGTGGGTGTGTGTATGCACATGTGTGTGATATATGCACATATGTGTGCAGTTATACATGCCCCATCATGTGTGGAAGTCTGAGGAGAATGTCAGGTATCTTCTCTCTATTGCTTATCTGTCTTTGTCCTTGACACAGATTCTATCACTGAACCCAGAGCTGTAGGTTCCAGTCAGACTGGCTAAGCAGTGAGCCCCAGCAATTCTCCAGTCTCTGCTCTCCACAGGTCTGTGATTACAAGTGTGTGTGGACACACATAGCTATATATGTAGGTGGTGGGGAATCAAATTCTGGTAATCTCAGGTCTCCTCAGGCTCTCCTGCTTGTAAGGGCAGTGCTCTTACTTATCCATTTCTCCAGCTCATGTTTTGTAATTTCTTGATGCCTTGTTTCCCCTATTTGTTTAAGGAGGGGATTAATTCTCAAACTGACTACTCATCAGAATGAATTTTCATCTTGGAATTATTACTAGTTGAAGAAAATTCAATGTTTACTTAACTATTGTTATTTTGTTGTTATGTTTATTTTTTTTTCTATTTTTTATCTTTATTTATTTGAGAAAGAGACACAGAGGGAGAGAAAGAGAGAGAGAGAGAGAGAGAGAGAGAGAGAGAGAGAGAGAGAGAGAGATTGAAAATATGGGCATGCCAGTTCCTGCAGCCACTGCAAACAAACCCCAGATGCATGTACTACTGTGTGTGCATCTGGCTTACATGGGGCCTGTTGTATTGAACCTGGATCCTTTGGCTTTGCAGGCAAGCTCCTCAAACATTAAGCTAGCTCTCTAGACCTATTGCTATGTTTAATTATAGGAGAATATTAGCTAGCTATTGGTATATACCAATATCACTGGTAGTGGCTTTATACAACTTCCCTGTGTTCTGTCAGTCTCTATGGACGAAAAGTCTGTGAAATCGTTAACCTGAGTCCTCTCGTTCAGGACTTCACAGGGATGAATCAAGGTGTTGGATGGGGCTGCAGTGGCACCCGAGGCTGGACCTGGGGAGGTTATATCTCTAAGATTCCAAGTTCCTAGTGTTGTTGGCAGAATTCAGTTCTTTTAAATCTGTCATTCCTGTTGGCTCTGAGGGAGGCACTTTCAGTTCCTACACAGTTATTGGCCTGAGACTGGCCTTAATTCTGTCCCATGTGGGACTCCTCGCCTTGACCACTGGCTTGACCACTGGTGAAAGAAAGTAGAGGCTGGTGAGGTGGGCATGACACGTTCATGGAATGTGGCCATGGAAGAAAGCTCTTTGCTGTTCTCTAATGTTCAGAAGACTTCTCCCCAGAAGAGGGAGTTACACTTGATGTGAACACCAAGAGGCTCGTTTTACAGTCTGTCGTCTACAGAGAGTAGCCTGTGCTGAGGTTATGCATGATGGGAACACTGCGAGGCTCGCTGTGGAGCCTGTCCTCTACAGAGCGTAGGAGTGCTGACTTGAGGTTGGTGTTGGTGTTTCAATTTCAGGGTTGTTAAAAAAAATTCCTAAAAGCTAGTGGCATGAAACATAAATTGCTTCTTTTATATTTCTGGAGGCAATGGCTCTGAACTCAAGGAGTCTTCAGGGCCATGCCACCTCTAAGACTCTTTGGAAGAACACTTCCTTGCTCCTTCCTCACTTCTGGTGGCTGCCAGAAACCCAAACCCTTAGTTTGAGGTTGTAGCTCCAGTCCCTACTGCAGTTGTCACATGTTTCTGTATCTCCTTGTAAGGGCATCAGTCATCAGGAATCATCCCTAACTCCTGATGACTTCATTTTAACTGGATCTAATGTCAAAGACTATTTCCAAGTAAGGTCACATTCAGAGGTTCTGGGTAAATATGACATTTTTGTGGTACATTGTTCATACCACTATTGTTGTTAATTTTTCCTCTGGAATTTGCGACCTGAACTGTGAATGAATTATGTAATCCACTCCTTCTAACTTTCCCACTGTGAATAGTGAGCACTGTTAAAGGTGGTGAGGGTAGGGTCCCAGGATCATCTTCCCTTCACTAGTGAGAGGACCTGGGCTAGTACTGAATTTATTTCTGTTTCATATTCTTCAGCTGTACTTAATAATTGTAATGATTTTGCTTAGCAATTGTACTTAATTTTCCGTTGCTAGTGGATAAAGTGAAATACCACATACCAAAACCTTAGAATAGTGCCTGACACTAAGCAAACACTTCACAGAGGCTAAAGTCATGATTTAGCTTTGATTATATCTTCTCCTTGCCACTTGCACTCTGCTATTGATTCACATTTTGTTTAGTTCTTATTTTACTTTTAAAAGTGCATTTAAAGTTATTGATTGATCATATAACTAGAGTCACCATCAATTATAAATACAGCATAAAATTTATATATAAATACCCATAATAACTATCTGCACACATTTATATAGTCAATGAAAATTAATTGAAAAATTAAAATTGGTTGAAATTATTAAGTGGATTGTTTAAAAATATATAGATATGCACAAATCTCTTTGTTGCTTAGTCTATTTATTTTATACAGAACCTAGTTATTCCCATCTTACATGAATGCCTGGGTAATCCTTCATAATATTTCTTACCTATCTCCTTCTCTTTCTCAGCTATGCCATTATTATTTTCTTTCTTGACTTTTAAATTTATTTTATGTGATTTGTTCCTGAGTTAGTCATCTATGTTTTAGGAGATTAATTTTAAGACGAACCATTGCATGAGAAACTAGCTATTTATTGCATGCTTTACGACTGGAGCAGTTACCATCTCATTGCTGGGACAAAACACTGGTGGCTCATTGGAGGAAAGGGTTTATTTCAGTCTTTCAGTTTCAAAGGGAGATTTCATCTTGAAAGAATGGCATGAGCAGGAGGCTATCATTTATTAGGGTGGAAGTAGTCTAACTACTTGGCTTAGAGTTGGGCTAATAAATCTCAAGGTCTGGCCCCACTGACACACCTTCTCTAGCAAGGTTCCACTTCCCAAATTGCCACCAGCTGGGAATTGAATATGAGATGGAATCACAAACACATGAGGCAATGGGGAACATTTCACATTTGAACAACCACAACGATTATAATGCAGAGTAGGAATACTTCATATTTGGGAGCTCACTCTAACTTGCTTTATATTCTCAGTTCCTTGCATGTCCCAGTTCATTGAATCTCTGTAAGCACTCTATGAGTCAGATGATATTTCATAGTCGAGAGAGCAAGAGACACAGAGAGGTGAAGTAATTTTCCATAGGTCACAGAGTTAGCAAGTGTCAGAGGCAAGAAGTGAGCAGCATACGACCTCAGAGTTCCTCAGAGGTCTTATTAGAGCCAGTCAACTCTGTGGCCATTCAGCATCCATGCTCCACATGGTAGAATCATGTGGCCTACGTGGACTCAGAACTCATACCACCCAGAAGAATATGGGGAAATCATAAACAAAACAAAAGCACCTCTTTATTTACTTATTTATAATAAATTCCAACAACATACACTCCCTTTACTTTTTCATACCTATGGTAGTTTGAATGTACATCCCCTAATAGACTTGGATGCTTTTATGATTTATTTTATTTATGAGAGAGAGAGAGAGAGAGAGAGAGTATACGAATGCCTTCTGCCACTGCAAACAAACTCCAGAAGCATGTACCTCTTTGTGCATTTCTCTTATAAGGGTCCTAGGAAATTTAACCTGGGTCCTTTAGCTTTGCAGGCAAGTACCTTAACTGCTAAGCCATCTCTCCAGCCCAAATAGGTTCAGATATTTTATTAAAGCTTGTAACTTGGATTTCTAGCTGCCTGAATTGAAGAGATGTTATTAAGGGTGGATATAATTTCCAGCCTAAAGTTATGCTGGGCAGTCTGAGTTCTGCCTGGGTCCCTGCTGTATTGCTGTTTTTTTTTTTTTTTTTTTTTTTGTTGTTTGTTTTTTTGCTTGCTTGCTTGCTTGTGATGCTGGCTCTTTTGGTGTTTCTCTCTGCTTGGATTTATGAATCCAACCCAGCTTCTTCTGCCATTGATAGAACTTACCCCTGTATCTGTAAGCCTGAAACATACCCCTCTCCTGCAAACTGTGTCTGGTTTGGAAGTTCATCTCAGCAACATGGAACTGACTACAACTGAAATTGTTACCAAAAGTGGCGTCCTTTAGGAGATGGATCTGACCATATGGATTTTGAGCTATTGGATTTTTTTTTTTTTTTTTTTTCTGGAGTAATGGGACAGAACTTGGTACTTACAACTGAAGCTGCTTTCCGGAGTGGTAAGCTCAATTTTATGGACTATTCTGATGAAACTTTGAAAATTCTAGGTGAAGTGAGAATTGTATTTGGAAGCTTTGCTTATGAACTTTCAAAGGGGAAGGAAAGATGGCAGAAAACTTTGTGGAAACTGGGCTACTAGCATAAGGATTAGCTGTGTTCTGCTTTTGATCAGGGTTGCGTTTAAATTTCTTTTATTATTTTTATTTATTTATTTGAGAGTGACAGATAGAGAGAGAAAGAGGGAGAGGGAGAGAGAGAGTGGGAGGGAGAGAATGGGCACGCCAGGGCCTCCGGCCACTACAGACGAACTCCAGATGCATGTGCCCCCTTGTGCATCTGGCTAACGTGGGTCCTGGGAAATTGAACCTCAAACTGGGGTCCTTAGGCTTCACAGGCAAGCACTTAACTGCTAAGCCATCTCTCCAGCCCCAAGGTTGCATTTAAAAGTCATTTGATGTGCTCAGTGGAGGATATGGAACTCATAGATATGAGATTTAAAGTTTGAAAAAGTCAGACAAGTTTAAAATTACTGGCACTGAGACTGATTGCTAAAGCTGCTGTTGTTTAGGAGATGTTGCCATAATTGAGGATGGTCCAACTGCATTGCATTGAAACAATGATATGAATGTATACTATTTTATAAGGAATAAACCTGTTCTTCAAGGTCAAGATTGATTTCCACCCCAAATTAACAACATAGCTTTGTCCTGCACACTTGGTATTGGTTTCAGCAGCATAAAACATGCATGGAGTGGTCCATGATGTGTACGTGATTTCAGAGCTAGTGCTGAGACATGGCATAGGAGGCAGGGCATGAAGTCTCAGACAGAGACACCAGTGAGGTTATTGGGAGATGGACCATGGTGTACAGTGGAGCCAAAGTTGTTTTGGATATACAAGGGCATTGCAAGGGCTACCAGAGAGCACTGTCAGCTCAGGATGGAAACATTCCCTGACTAGTCAATCCAGCTGAAGGGGTAGAATTGGAAAATCCAAAGACTGTCAGTCACTGATTATTGATATTGGACTTGAACACCAGATGTTTGTTGTTTGCCTAATGGTTATCGATTTTACATTAGCCCAGTCTGTCCTTGTTGTGCTTTATAACTATGGAAATGCTTACGCTGTGCCATTATATGTTGGAAGTATGTAACTTGTTTGATTTCACAGGACTCACAGATAATAGTCTTAAGTTTCAGATGAGGCTAGAGACTTTAGAACAATGTTAAAGTTGATAAAGACCATGGGGACCGTTAAAGTTGTACTTAATACAAATTGCAATGTGAGATTGTCATGAGTCTATTGGGGGCCAGGGGCAGAATGTGATATTTTAAATGTATATCCACTGATAGACTCAAATGTTTTATTAAAGCTTGTAGCTTGGATTTCTAGCTGCCTTGCTGGAAGAGGTGTTTGGGGCAGATTTGATTTCTAGCATACAATTATATAGCACAGTCTGAGTTCTACTTGTAGGGGTCCCTGTGCTATTTTGCTGCTGGTTTTGTGCTTGCTTGTGGTATTCCCTCTGCTTAGATTTATGAATGGAAGCCATTTCTTCTGCCATCAGTGAAACTTCACCATCTGGGTCTACAAGCCTGAAATTAACCCTTTCTCCTATAAATTGTGTCTGGTTTGGAAGCTCATCCCAGCAACATGGTGCTGACTACAATACCCCAGATGCTTTATGTGTATGCTATGTTTTTTCCAAGGTGTTCCTTTTAGTTTTCTTATTAATAGAAGGAAATAAAATCTCAGCCCTCATCTTCACAGTAAGAAGTTGCAGCATCTTCTTCATACAAATGAAGTGACTGAGACTGCTTTCCTCTTGAAGAGGTGATTCATGGTACCTCTCAACTGCCTTCATGTCCCTATTTAGACTGATTGCTTTCCTGCTACATGCTTGCCATCCTGAGATTTCATTTGTTTCCTCTTCTGGGCTTACTTTCCATTTTTACTTGGATTTCCTGAACTACTTTTCTATTTTTCTTGGATTTCTTTTTCATTTGGCTGAAGTACATTCTCAATTTTATTATTGTTTTACAGAATCTATTCTTTGCAGAAACATTAATGCATTTATATGTATGTTGGTGAGGTGTATAATTGAAATATGCTTTCTCTCTGAGGGCGAGAGCAGATGTGGATCTGATTACTCTCTCCTTGTAGATAACCCCTTTCTTCTCTCCAGGCTTCCAGGATTTTCTCTTCATCTGTGCTATTTTGGACTCTCCTCACGTTGTGACTGAGTTTTCAAGTTATTCACCCTCTGTGACACTCTCAGTTTATCATTCTACAAAGACCTTATTTCTCCTCTTATTTTATAATTATTTCTTTGGGAAGGTTTTTTTTTTTTAATATATAAATTCCCAAGTCTTGTCTGGATCTGGGTTAGAATTTAGGAATTTCACAGGATTTCTGAATGGCTTTATGAGTCAACCCTGTCTCTGAATTGTTGCCAAGTTTCTCAATGGATCTAGGATTTTCCTGCTTCAGCACTTTTTCATGGCGCAGGGGCCACACTGGCCTTCTGTGACATTGTCACATGGTCCTATGCTTGTGTTCACTTCAATGCCTCCAACAGAAGGCAGGTGTGTGTGGGGGGGGTAAAGCAATGCCAGCCTGGTGTAGCTCCCAGCATGCTCGTGAAGACCACATGCAATCTCACTTGTTCAAACTCCCCTGGGACATCTACCTGTCAGAAGAAGTTAATCCATCAGGGTGCTGCAGACTTGGCCAAGGCTCAGTGAGTTTTAGTCGACTGCATCACTTGCAATGACAGAACACAGGAAATGTTTGTCCTTGGGTTCCATTTTTTGTTGAAGTTTTTCATCATATTACCTGCTTCTTGGTCCCTGAAGGTAGATGTCTGTCCAAGACAGAGCAGTCTGTTTTAATTCTTCCATTGCTATTTCCACTTCCATTTGCATTGGCTGATGTAAGCATCAAATCCAGCTTGTGTTCCTGGTCCAAATAGCAGAGCCTCCTCCAACCACTCTATATAGCATTACTGTTAGTAACAAGGATAATAATGAGAATACTAAATAGAACTCAGGTAAAATCTTTTATTAGCAAATGTTTTCAGAAATGGTACCTTTGGGCTACTGGTTTGTATAGGAAATACAAAAATTAGTTTAAAAAGATGACTATTCTATACAAGATGTGTTTGCTTTTCTAGATTCATTTGTTTGACTGAAAAATTTCACAAGGAAGTTACGTGTTTCAGAGGACTGGGAGTGTGGATCTAAGCAGAGTTCTGAGCCCATAAATAACCTAAATGTTTGTAAGACTGGCTGTGCTCGGAGCCTCCTCCAGAAAAGTGGGGTCATAAAGACCTACCTGCCTTAACACCTACAGTTGAATAATTATGGCCATAGCCCTGAAGCACTCTTGTGAAATCATGTGGCTGTATAATTGAGAGATTCCTGGCTTCTGATCCTGCTCTGTTCCTGTAGAGTGTTGGTGATATGGGCAGTGTTTCCCCTTCCTTAAACTTCACAGGTAAATGCCTTAACAGCTAAGCCATCTCTCCAGCCCAGCATTTTTTGTGTGTGTGTATATATATATATATATATATATATATATTTTTTTTTACATAGTTTGTAGTCTTGTATCACCTTACCCTGAGGGCCCTACTGAGTAGGTTCCTTGGTGTTCATTGTAGGGTAATTAGGACCTCCTTATTTTCTGGGGTAGGGGTGTGCCTCAGGATATTTATAGCTACCTGGTGGCTCTTACACTTCTCTCCTTTCCTCTTTTTTAGCAATCTCTGAGCCTTGGGGAGGGTGTGTGTTAGCAGTTTGCTTGTTTCTGGTGCTAAGTTCTCTGTAGCCTCAGATGTGTTTCAATTCACCTTCATGTTTGTTGCTACTTCCCTGTGGTATCAGGCTGTGGGGAGCTGACTTGGTTCCCAGAACCAGTTATTGAGCAGACCTTATGTCTAATCAGAGGGCAGTTGGGTCCCCACAAAGGCCGTGTGCCATTATTGCACAAGAGTGTGTGCTGCTTGTGCATCTGCTTGGTTGTGTAACTTGAAGGGCCTCTTTAATATTTGTGCTGCTTGTAATAATTAGCACACAGTAGCTCCCACAGCATTTTCCAGCACCATGGGGGTTTGCCAGGACAGGCTTTCCACATGATCTCCCCATGTTAGACACAATTTTGCATTGACATATTTTCACTTTGCCATTGGTTTTATCTTGAGATTCAGAGCCTGCAGATGTAGAAAGATAGCTGATTACAGACCAAGAAGTCCCATGGTCTGCAATGAGATGACTATATAGTTCTGGTTTGTGTCAGAATGCTGAAGAGCCAAGAGTGTTGATGACGTATGTTCCTTGGGGGTGAGGGGTAGGAGAGGCCTGATGATCCAGCTCACACACTGAGGCAGAGGCTTCCTCTTGCTCTGCTGGCTGGCTTTACTTAGTCTTCAATTGATGGGATGAGGCCCACTGAGAGCTCCTTGTATACATGAGTATACTTTTCTGTTTTTATGTTTTATTTATAAAAATAGTTTATTTATTTGCTTATTTATTTGAGAGAGAGGCAGATGTGAGAGAGAGAGAGAGAGAGAGAGAGAGAGAGGGAGGGAGGGAGAGAATGGGCACACCAGAGCTTCCAGTTATGGCAAATAAACTCCAGGCTCATGTGCCACCTTATGTAACTGGCTTATGTAAGTCTTGGGGGATTGAAACTGGGTCCTTTGGCTTTGCAGGCAAGCACCTTAACTGCTGAGCCATCTCTCCAGCCCATGAGTATATTTTTATATGTTAAAATTTTGATTATATTGGTTCAAAAGCTTCACACAGATTGTGTTTGTGCTTTTATAGCATGAGCCCACTTAAATAACTAGAATTTGGAACCAGGATATCAAAATCCATTCTAGATGTGCCTGGGTTCCTTGAATGGCTTAATACAATGGAATGATAAAATATAAAATATTTTTGATGGTATATGTAGCGTATCTGTTTTATTCAGTCTTATGTTTGCACAATACACCTGTGATGATGTTCTCTGTAAGGCATATCTGTCAGAGTGTCATATGGTATTGTGCTATGTCATGGATGCTGGGTAATTTCCAGGTGACTTTTTGTGAAGACTCTGTGTATTCCCACAATCCCTTAGCATAACCGATGAGAAGAAGATCCTTATTTCTCACAATTAGAATGCCAGGATGTTTTTATTTTATTTAATTTTTATTGGTTATGTATATAGTGTGTATATAGCGATGATGGTACCATCATAAGCCTTCTTTCTGTTGCCCCACCCACTGAAAATTGTGGATTTTTCATTGTGGGGGTGGCCTTCAGTTTGGGGGAGAGGCAATATCTCTGTGCATAATGACCCAACTTATGGCCTTAACAATCTTTCCGCCCCCTCTTCTGTGAATTTCTCTGAAACATGTTGGGATCATTTTAGATCTATTTCAGTGCTAGGAGATCTTGGGAGTCTCTGTGTCTCTGGATATCTGATTTCATAGGAGTTGAGTATTCTCTGTGTCTTTCTCCTTTGCCCTTGTGCTGGTTCCAAGTTCACTGAGAAAGCATCTCTTGCTCATTACCCCATTAACTCTATGGCTTTAGCTGGTTCCCTGGGGGGGGGGGGTATGATGGGCTGATTCTCTCCTCAGGTTTTGTGTCCACCTGAAAAAGAGAAGCACATTCTCTGACAGAGAGCTAGGTCAGTGCAAGATACATATATACCCATTATTGTCTTAGAGAGAATTTAATAGGTGTAGGCCCTCTTGTAGCCCACTCTTGTTGGGAGCTTGATATTGGAGAGTGGGCATGTTTTTGGATATGGTTCTGACTTGTTTCCCTGTTCCAGGTATGGGTTCCATTCCACTGAGCAGATCCATTAGCCAAATCAAGAGCAGTGGTAACCCACCATGGCTGTGTGCCCCTTACTGCACTTGTGTGAGCATCACATCAGGTTGATAGCTGTTGAGTAGCTTAGACCATGATTTGCTTCAACAGATGTTGGTCATTTGCCCCCATTCATGTAACAACTTCTGGCACTAGACAAACTAACTGTCTGGGGATTAACTCTCTCCCAGTTTCCAGCCAGGACAATCCATGTTCTGCCCCAACAGCATATAGTATCTTTGGTAGTAGGGTCTTACCCTTAAGCTTTGGTAGGTCATCAAGTACTCTGACAGAATTCTGTCTTTTTTTTGGAAAATCTTGTATGTTTCTCTGATCAACAGCTCATTGTGGATGTCATCCACTTGCTGGTACAGGGAGTTACATATTAGTGCCAAGCTAGAAGAAGGAAGAAAAATATAGATAATATAGAAGAGAAAGAGAGGAGAGAGAGAGAGAGAGAGAGAGAGAGAGAGAGAGAGAGAGAGAGAGAGAGAGAGAGAGAGAAAGAAAGAGCAGAGAAGATTGAGGATAGTTTTTATCATACCCTCTCTAGGCCCCTGTGAATCAGGTATTCTCTCTTAGCACCTGATGAAGGTTCAACTCTTTAGTATGTCTTTCAGGATGTAGGGTTTTATGGTACTATTTCTGTTTGGATCCCATTTCTTTGTGCCCCCGGCTCACCCTCCCCACCCATCCCACCATCCCTACTGCCCAGTATTCAAGATATTTATTAGGTATGTCAGCATCACAGCCAGATTTAGGTTAGGAGCCACAAATGAGTGAGGCTATGCAACAATTAACTTTCTGTGATTGGGTGAGTTTGCTGAGAATGATCTGTTCCAAGTTTGACCATTTTCTTCAAATTGCATTGTCATTTTTTCTTACTGCTGCATAGAATTCCATTGTGTAGATATACCACATCTTAGTTATCCATTCATCTAATGATGGATATCTGGTTGATTCCAGCTCTTAGCTATTATGAATTGAGCAGCTATAAACATGGTTGAGCAGATATCTCTGAGCTAAGGTTTGGAGTTTTGAGGATAAATGCCCAGTAAGGGAATAACTGGGTCTCTTGGTACCTCTATTGTCATCCTTTTTAGGAATCTCCATATTTCTTTCCATAGTTGTACCAGCTTGCATTCCCACTAACAGTGAATGAGGATTCCTATTTCTTTACAACCTTGCCGGCATTTACTGTCATTAGATTTTTTAATGTTTGCTATCCTTACTGGGGTAAGGTAGAATCTCATACATTTCCCTGATGATTAGGGATGTTGAATATTTTCTTAAGTGTGGCTTGCCATTTGTATTTCTTCCTCTGAGAACTCCCTGTGCCCCATTTTGTGAGAGGGCTATTTGACTTTTTACAGTTTAGGTTTTTGAGTACTTTGTAGATTCTAGAAATTAGGCCTCTGTCCGATGTGTATCCAACAAAGATTTTTCTCCCATTATGTTGAAATCTATTGGCTCTGCTTATCGTTTGTTTGTCTGTGAAAAAGCTTTTCAGTTGCTATGACCCCAATGGTTGAGTGATTGCTTAATTTCCTGAACTACTAGGGTTTTGTTCAGGAAGTCTTTTCCCATTCCTATATCATGAAAAGTTCCTCTTATTTTTTCTTCCAGTAGTAGCAGATTTTTTGGTCATATATTGAGGTCTTTGATCCATTTGAACTTGATTTTTGAGCATGGTGAAATGTATGGATTGAGTTTCATTTTTCTGCATATGGTTATCCAGTTTGTCTAGCACCATTTGTTGAAGATGCTCTCTCTTTTTCCAGTGTACATTGTTAGGGCCTTTATCAAATATTAAGTGGCAGTAGTTACTTGACCCAAGGTCTGGTCCTCAATTCTGTTCCATTGGTCTATGTTCCTATTTTTATGTCAGTACCATGTTGTTTTTATTACTATGGTCTTGTGATATAGCTTTAGATCAGGTATGGTGGGGTCTCCAGAGGTGTTTCTTTTGCTGAGGATATGCTTGCATATCCGAGGCCCTCTGCTATTCCATTTAATTTTGAGATCATTTTTCTATCTCTTTTCTTCCCCCCGAGGTAAGGCAAGGTTAGGCAGATGCCATATTTGACTGGAAGTCGCAACCAGGATGCTTTTAATCACCCACTACCTCTATATCTGATTGATCTTCAAGGCCCATCCATCCACTTAGTCAGTTCCTCATTCACTGGATGAACTATTGCAAAACCTATCTTCTCTTACCATGCTTCTTACCTCTCCCAGCTGTATCTACTACTTACATTTTCTTCCTGAAGCATGTATTTGTTTGTATCACTTCAGTACTCAAAAGTTTAAGGCTCCTTAATGGCAACAAATTGTAAGAGTCAGATTTATGTTACTGAAACAAATACTTGATATGATCAACCAAATAAGAGAATAGGTTTGCATTGGCTCACCTTTTTGGAAATTCCATTCCTGGTTGGTTGGCTCCATTTCTTTTGGACTTGTGGTCAGATAGGACATAATGGTAGGAGTGTGGTGGAGCAAATCTGTTCATCTCATTACCCAGAAGTGAAAGAGAGAATGGGGGAAGATGTGAAGTTTTAATATTCCCCTTCGAGGTCAGGTTCCAATGACTGGCATCCTCCCATTAGGTCTCACCTCTTCCAACACTTCCTAATAGCACCACCAGCTAGCGACCAAGCCTCTATATATGGGCCCTTCATGGAATAGTCAAGATCTAAACTACTAAACAAGCCCAGACAAGACATTTCTGAGTTTCTTATACAATAAGCATCACTGGATACATGCTTGCTGACAGACCAACTTCAATCACTGTCTTCTGTTCATACTTGTGCAACACTGGGCAAGCCCCTCAGTAGCTCTAGCCTTCTCTCCAGCCTGTTATGACCCTGTCTCCATTTCTTCCATGACTGAATTTATTCTCCTGGTTGAAGACCAGCCCAGGTTAGCAAGTGTTATCACTTCTGGTTTTCATCACCTTGAGGCCTGGATCAAGTACTTGGGACTCAGGTTGTGGCCCATTGCATTTTCAATAGTGAGGCTTAGTCTGAGAAATGAGCTCATCATGCTCCCCATTGGTCAATGTCCCTGGTGGCTTGTTATGATAATATGGCCACCTCCATGGCCTTCTGATAAACTGTCTTCATCTTCACCAATGAAAAGCTCACCCCAGTGCACTCTCTACTCAACTAGGCTAAACAGATGTCATAAGCCAAATGGGCTAGGTGACATATGCATCTAGAATTTGTTTGCAGTGGATAGAGGCCCTGGAATGCACATTCTCTACCTCTCTCTCTTTCTCTCTCCTTCCCCATCTGTTTCTCTGTCTCTCTCAAATAAATATGTCAATAAATATATAAAAAAGAAAAAAAAAAAGTTTCTGAACCCAGAAGCATCACCTTCACATACCTGGCATATGCATTTCCAGAAATCAAGCCCCTCTAGAAAGGTCGGCGGTGGCATAGCACTAGAGAGGCAGGAGGGGTTGAGAGGCCTCCGCTGAAAGCTTCAATTAAGTAGTGATGGGAACAAAGGTTCAATGTGTATATTGTCACTTACGGTGGCTTAGCTGCATCATCCTCCTGGCTTTTTTTTCATACCATCTTATCTTCACCAATTGCTTACACCTGGCATGGATTAGAGTCCCAACTCAATGGATGCTTTGATTTTTAAATGGGCAGCTCAAAGTCTTTTTGCACATCAGACAAAGCTTCATTGTTTACTTTTTTATCTATAAATTGAAGGGAAGACTTTCAGTTGTGCTACAAGCAGATATTTATGAATGTCTAATGCACATTTAAAGTTCAAAAGTTATTTAAACAGACAGTATATTTTACTGTCTATAGTCAATACTCTTCCCTTTGCTTTGCATGCAGTTTCAAATATAATGTGTCAGAGGTCATAGTATATACTGTGTACTTCTTGCTCACTTTACCCCTCATTTTTCTTGTATATTGATCAGACAAAATTCCAATCCTCAATAAATATGCACTCAAATCTGTAAACAAACCCTCTTGGCCAAAGCAGGTAGGAAAATAAGTCATGTGGATTTATAATGACATAAGGTAAATTTTTATTATATGAACCAATAGAGTAATTAGTGGCTTTTTAATCAGTATTCTCTCATATTGAGATAACACTAAACCATCATATCTAACAAATATATGGAACTTGTGTTAGGCACTGAGAACAAAAACTGATTTCCATACTTTCCTGGTACTTATATGTCTCCTGGGGAAAATAGGCTAAGCAGGGAAAGGCAAGTAAACAAACAGATGACTTAAAGTGCTCCAAAACTTGACAATATGACCATATATCATTGATTTTTAAGACACATTTCTTTTCACCTTTTAATATTGTTGAAATTGTGTTGTCTTAAAATGGGAATGTGTGTTTAATATATTGTTTTTCCCCCTTGAGAAGTTATTAAATTGATGCTTTGACTTCCAATCGATGGTGTCTCAGAATGCAGGAAATATGGTAATAATAAAAGCTCACATTTATTGAACACTAACTATGAGTCAGGCTCTGAACAGTTGGCCTTGTAGCATTATGTCTTTTATTCTAGAAACAAACGTCAGAAACACATAGGAGCCTCTTTACTTTATAGGTGAGGGAAATGTATCTCAGGGAGGTAAGGTGCCTGATTTAATGTTGAAAACATAGAGAAGTCAATATATTTACCCTGGCCCATCTGAGTTTGCTTTTCTGACCACTCTGTTATCCAGTGTCCCTGACCTGGTTGCCCAGTAGGAACAAAGCAGCTATTGCTATTGGGATTTTTCAGGTACTCATTCCTAGGACAGTTAGACAGTTTCATATAACTAGGAGGTATATTCTTAGAATGAGTGGACCTGTATGTGGGCTGCATAGAAATACATGGCAAAAGCAACACCCATTAAGCCCATCCTCTCCAGGGAATCTTGAATCAAGAACTTGGGCACCCACATTGGCCAGTAATCCTGGAGTCTCTTGACTTGCTTTGATAAGTACTTAAAAGAGAGGTCAAAGCTTCCCTTATGTTTGTCTGTGCTACCTGGAGATGCTTTTAGAAGCATGTTCTTATTAGGAAAGGAGAAAACGTGGGATCTCACTGTAGAAGGATAGAATTTGTAGGCAGGTTACCAGATAAATCCTTTCAAACAGGCCAACCCCAGGGAGGTTAAGTGACTTGCTCAGGATCCCTTGGGAGAAGTAGAGAATCAGAAGTAGCTCTGATCTTCCAGTCTCCAGCAGGGTTCATCTTCCTCCCTGTTTCTCCTTCCCCTCCCTCCCCTCATCTTGCTTCCTCCTCTTTACTGTCACCTCCTCTCTATTCTTCTTCCCCTTCTCCTTTTAATGCATCTTTTCCTTCATGTTTTCTTTATCTACACAAGGACTTGGCAGATTGAAAAGTCATTTAATAACTTTTCAGGCAAAAACATTGAAGAGTGGTAGCTAAAATGGAAAGTTCTGCAACTTGTGAAAGTGTGATGAACCACTAAGATTAGTTTAGGATTGATTTATGTGGCTAAATAGTTAATATGCTCAAAGGGATTTTAAAATATGAGGCTTGTAATTAATATTTATAGATCTAAGTGATGAGAAATGACCAAGAAAGAAGCCTGTTTGGATGGCTTGGAGACCTGAAAATCTGAGATGAAACAGGCAAGAAGGAGGTAGGGATGCTAGCCTGTTAGAAGAGGCTTGCTTGAGTTGCTAATGCAGAAGGAATCCAAAACAGGAGCTCTGGGAGAGCCTGTGTACTGTAGAGGAGGCATGAAGGACTTGGAGGTAATTTCCACATTCATTGAATTCATCTCATATAAGCTGGACTTATTTGGGTTACACTGAGCTGGCAAATCAACATGAATGTATGTGCATGCACACATGCGTGCACACACACACAGACACACAGCTCAGCACATGCACTTGTAACCTATTTAGACAACTTCTGAAAGAATAAAACTTGTCAGAGCTGGGCGTGGTGTCGCACGCTACCTTCAAAAACAAAAACAAAAACAAAACAAAACAACAGCAAAAACCTGTCAGGCCCTTGAGTCTGGCAAGCAAGCATCTTTAGGGAAGGCAGAGGCTGAGAGGGGCTCCTGGGAAAATGGATGCTTCATCTTTATTATGCCTAGGCAGAGCTTCTGTAAGGGTCTCCCTCAGTTAGATCCCTTTCTGCCCCAAGAGAAGCAATGCTTGTGGTTATAAATGTATATTTGGGCATTCATGTTCCCAGTGACCTTGTTGCCTTCCTTACATGTGAGCTGCTCATCTGAATTTTGTTAAACTGGATTCTAACCAGAATACAGCACATTGACTTGGAAATTTCTTGTTGCTAAATAAATCTTTAAGAACCTGTCATTAGTTTATAAACAGACTGCAGAAGGAGAAACTCGTTTTTAAAAATGCTGGCATTTTGGCTTTAAAAAGTGAAAGAATGGGCTGGAGAGATGGCTTAGCGGTTAAGGCATGTGCCTGCAAAGCCTAAGAACACAGGTACAATTCTCCAGGTCCCACGTTAGCCAGATGCACAAGGGGGCGCAAGCATCTGGAGTCCGTTTGCAGTGGTTGGAGGCCCTGGTGCACCCATTCTCTTTCTCTCACTCTCTCTTTCTCTATCTCAAATCAAAATAAATATATTTTTAAAAGTGAAAGAATGGTTATTTCCTTTACAAAAGCATTTCTTCACTTTGAAGAAAGTACTTTAGGGTATGTATCTTTAAACAATCAAACAAACATCCCTAAAATAGAACACAGCAAACAAATAAGCAAAAGTAGAACTTTCAAACTCTCTCTCTCTCTTTATATTTATAAAACCAACATTGTCTGGTGTATAACCTGAGACTGCTAGACCCACATATGCACAGTGAACTTCATTTTTAGTTCATTCATTCATGCACTCATTTATTCTTTGAAAATGCAAGAGACCTAATGAGGAAAACAAAAAAAAAAATAGTGTTAGTTCTCAGGAGTTCTCAAGTTAAAGAAACTTACTTCCTATATTATGTAAAACAGTGTTTACTGTAGAACATTTAGAAAATACAAAGATTCACAGAGAAGGAAACAAACATGCCTTCAATTGATTTATCTATCCCAGAAATATTCACAGTGGGAATATTTATCCATTTCCTTTCTGCCATTTTGGAAGTGTGTGTGACTGTGGGTGTGCATATATGGCTAAGAACAGGATTTGACAGGAAGAAGGACAGGAGCTAATGCTCCAAAGAAAAACAGGGATGACAATTTTCCAAATCACAGTGAGTTTTAGGTTGTTCCCTGTGTTGATGGGGTGTGCAGGATGGATGGGTGGCAAGTGAATGCTGCAATTGCTGGACTTGGAGTCTATCTCTTTCTGTCTCACATGCAAAAGAGGGGCTCTGCTTCATTGGGATAGTATGTCCAAGAACAAACAAATAATAATCACTGAAGCCAAAGCCTCTTGATTGCTTACTGTCAGTGGTGTTGATCATTAATCAATTCTGGAAAGCACAAAAGAATGTTAGTTGAAACTTTAGAAATTGCAAAATAGGAGACATAATCCAAAATAGAACATTACAAAGACAACATAAGGCTGGGGTTTAAGAAAGCATTTGTTATTTTGGAAGGATTATGATTGGTGCAGGCCAACTTTGAAGACTTTGACTCCATAGCTGATTGGCCAACAGATCCAGAACCAGCTGAGTAACTTGTTACAGCTGCAGGCAGCTTTGAGTTAGCTTAGTGCAGTCTGTCAGATGATCTCTAGGCTTCATTTTGGAACACTCTGACCAAAGTGACTCCATCTTAGGTAGACAGTTCCCTGATTTCACATTTGTTGTCCCTGGGCTAAGTTCTTGATGAGGATGTTATTTAAGTTTCTAGTCTCTATGAGCAGAGAATTGCACTGTACCTTTTTGCAGATGATGCCTATGGAAAATAAATAAATAGACATGTATGAGGTCACCCAGCTCACTGTGGGTATAGAGGAATTATTATTTGAACACACACCACCTGGTTATAAAGTACTCTGGGGGAGGGCAGAGTGTCTTTCCCATTCTCTCATTCAACAATCAGAATTCTATTTTCTTTGATTACTAAAACATGTGGGGATTTCTCCCAGTACATTCTGAACTATATACCTACTGGGTATTCTCCATTCCAATCCAGTCTGACACTGCCTGCCTAGAAATGACATTGGATCCAGTGGGCTCAGTTTCTAGGATTTTTGGTGCAAGCAACAGGCAACTGAGACCTGTGGTTCTGGCTAACTCATTATAAGTTGGTGTTTCTGTGAACCCCTCCTGGAATGAATTTTATCAATTTACTAGAATGGCTCATGGAACTTGGAGCATCACACTGGTTTATTATAAAAGATATCACCAAGGACACAGATAAAGAGATACATACAGAGCCAGTTCATGTATGAAGGGACAGGAAGCTTTCATGTCTGCTCCCTTTGTGGACTTTCATTTATAGGTATATGGAAGCTCCCAAACCCATTCCATTTTTTTAATGGAAGCTTCACTAAGTGTGCATAATTAAATTACTGGCCATTAGTAGTCAAGTTAACTTTGAACCTTTTCTCTTCCTTGAAGGTTGAGAAAGGTGGGCTGAAGAGTCCTAACTCTCTCCTATGTCTTCATCTTTCTGGTCAACAGAGATTCTCAGCCTCTAGCTGATTAATCAGCATATACTTATCACTCAGGAGATTTCTAAGGTTTTAGGAGCTGTGTAGTAGGAAACTAAGACAAAGATTAGATAGTGATTTGAAAATTTCCCAGTCCCATTGCAATCTTCTGTTCTCCTAATAGATCCCTGGAATATAGCAGGTTAACATGATCCTCATTTTACTCCATGGCTGAGGTTAGTACATTGTTTTCGATTGATGGTTAGGCTTGTCTTAGAAGAGGGATTCCAAAATGATAATGTTCACTTACTTTTTGATTTTTGAGGGATGGCAGAGAGGGTGAGCTATGCTTCTCTTTTGGCTGGAGAACTTCATGTGAACTGGCCTCCATGGTAGTTGGTCAGAGTTGATATTCCTCATGTGGTACCTCAGGGTTGCTGGAGGTACTTACAAGAGACCCAAGGAGAAGCTACAAGTCTCTTAAAGCCTTAATATGAAAAGTGGTATGGTCCACTGTTGACATTTTTCTATTGACCAAATGGTGGGAACCCACGTACAATCAAGGAGAGGGACATAGACTTCCCCAGACCAGCCAATCTGTGAGCAGCATGAATCGACTCTACAGCCCAGTACTTATTTACTGAGGGGATTATAATAAAAGATTGTTTTTGAATTCATTGACTGTCAAGTTGGTTCGCTGATTCATTGGCTTGTTAAATCGTGTTTGGATACCTGCCATATTTTGGACACTACAATACAACATTTACCACATAGACAGATGGTACTTGAGGTTTTCAGCGCAGGAATTTACACTGCGCTGGGAAAGTGTGATGGTGAAGGAGTAGGCAGGGGAGATAATCAGAGGCTGGATGCTAGGGGTGACGTGAGTGAGCTGGAGAGAGAAGGGACTCCTGGGGAGGCTGTTTGGAGCAGGTTCATCACAGAGGTCTCAGTGAGGAAGAAGTACTGGTAAGAAGAACAGAGGGGAAACTACAGTCTAGGAAGTATAGCAAGTCCCCAAACTCAGAAGTGCGAGAGGAACTTAGGAATCTGTGGAACAAAGAAGAGGGCAACATGTCACAAGGGCAGTGGCAAAGGTAAGATGCCATGCCATTGAATGAAGCAGCAATTAAGGTACATTACTCAAGGTCTCATAGGCCAGAACAATGTCATCTATATGGATGGGCACAAGTCATTGTATTTGGGACAGATCCTTGGCATACTTTAATGGTGTTTATCCCTATAGGAGGTTAGCCAGTGAATATTATGTGAAATTTAGGCAGAAATTAACCTCTATAGGTCTATTTCCAACATTTGTAGCAGGGAAAAGGTTTGAATAGTGATCTTAGAGCATCACTGTTTGTCCGTACATGCTCCTTCTCTTCTGTTTTACCCAGGGCTGGGGCCATCCTTTGTTTTACTTGCCAGTAAGATAAGATCTCAAGAAGATATCCTTTTTGACAGCTTCTTCAAAGTCATGGATTCACTCATTTATCTTCATGGGCTCTTGTGTCAACACCAGCCCTGACCAAGACATTTCTTTCCACAAGGAACACTGTACAGATTAGAGGAAGAAACATAGATTAGAAATAGCGGGCTTGCACATTCCAGTGGTTCTTAACTTGATTTCAACTTTTGACCTGTAATGCTTTCCAGCTGTTTAGAAGTCACACAGCACATCTTGATTAGACTCACCCCTAAGTGTGTCTGTGGTTTGCAGTTCCTGGATGGAGGTGGTCACTCACGTCCTTCATAAACCCTGTGCCCCCTCGTGTAGCCTAGCAGCCACAAGGCCTCAGGTACTCTTTCTTTCTCTCACTCTGTCAATTCTTTCTTTCCCCCTTTTCTCTCTCTCTCTCTCCCTCCCTCCCCTTTCTCTTTCTCTCCCTACATAGATCACCCTTCTTCCACTGTGTTTTTATAGTGTAGAGTAGGAGCAGGGGAAGAGTCAGTGTCCCTGCCCCCCTCAAAATAACATATCCCAGGTGGTGGGAGTGAACTGGGAATGTGAAGGGCTCTGGTTCCAAAGTACACACTGCCATAAATGAAAACCAACTGGAGTTGAGTTGGGCAGAGACAAAAGGAGAAAATGTAGCCCTGGGTTTGTTTCTTTTGATTTTTTTTTTTTGAATAAAATGCTAATCATGGGGTGAACTCAAAAGGCATGTGCTCTCTTAAGATGGATTTCCTTAAATGGAAGAAAATGAATAGAACCCAGAAGGTGGCTGTCCCCAATGCTGGAGAAAAGGGATGGGAGGTTCTTCATGGAGCACATGAATGGTGAAGTTGGGCAACAAGTTTCTAGTATCTTGACTGATTATTGAAATGACGTAAGCTGAGCTGACTCTACAATTCCTGCCATCATTTCTTTATGTCACTGTGCCCTCTGGGAATTCTTATACATCTAGTTGTTTCAGAAGATTCTTTCAAGCCGGGCGTGGTGGCGCACGCCTTTAATCCCAGCACTCGGGAGGCAGAGGTAGGAGGATCGCAGTGAGTTCAAGGCCACCCTGAGACTACATAGTTAATTCCAGGTCAGCCTGGGCTAGAGTGAGACCCTACCTCGAAAATAAAAAAAATAAAAAAAAAAAAGAAGATTCTTTCAGAAGAGAGAAGTCCTGGGGACACAGAAATATTGGCCTTAGAACCTAGTTTTCCAAGGAGAATTGGCAGTTGCTTGAGGCTGTGGATATGTGACACTAACATCACAAGAAGTTCACAGCACAGGAGAGCATTTGGGACATCTATCCACTGTGGTCCTGTAGAGGGTGGGGTTTTTATTTTATTTTATACTTGGGTGAGGTCCATCTTGCCAGCCCATTCTTATGCACCAATTCATATCAATTTATTCTGTGGGTAATTGTTGATAGAAAGTTTGATGGCCGGACCAAAGAAACTTCAGTTGGGAAATTAAATGAAAAGCAATCACTTTAAGAGAGGAGAAAATAAAATAGCAGTTTTGATGATCTCAGCTATTTCAGGTCCAAGGCGTTAGATAGCAATGACATTTCAAATTTCTAACTCATATTTTCATTTTGATTTTTTTTAACATTATATCTGGGAGGAAGGTTCTGTGGTTATCTGGACGACATGAACAACTGCAGGGCTTTGCACTGCTGGATCTGTTCACTAGGTGGCATGACTCAGGCCTGCTGAGATGTACAGATTCAACTGGGCTGAGAAAGACTTCAGCTACTTGTGTCAAATGCCAGCTGTTTTTATTAATTCATCTGGGACAAAGACCCCTAAGAGTATAAGAAACTTTGGAAAAGGAATTATGGGTAAGGATGAGTGTCTGTAACTGGGTGAGGAGAGATTCATGGAGCCAGATGGTGACTTGTAGATCATCTTGGAGGTGGGAAACTTGTTGGAAGCAATAAAATATGCTTCCTAGACAATGTTATGCAGAGGCAAATATGCAGAGTGGGTAACAGCAGGATTATTGTGGTCGCTTACTGGAATCCTTGGGAAGTGAGAAACACTGACCTTGCTTCTCCTCCCTCCCATCTTCCCTTGTTTTTCTTTCTTTCTTTTTTTTTCCTTTTACTTTCCATAATTGGAAACTGAGGTTGATAGTTGAGATGCTAACAACAGATCATGGCCCATTAGAAGTCTATTGAATAATATTACCTGGAACCCACTACCATGTCTATTTAAATCCCCCAAATTTTCAGTAAACAGACTTCCAAAGGAAGTTGTTTTAAATTCCTAGGGCAACACTGTTGGTGAGTGGATACACACAGTTTCCACATTCACCAACTGTTTCTGATTCATCCAGTGTGTTGACACTGATCATAAATTCCAAGCAGAATAACAGTGACAATGACAAGTGTGTGAACTCTGGGCCAGACACTGGACAAACATTTTCATGCATTATTTTATTCTCCTGCCCAAGAACCCTGTGAAGTTGTTATTTCCATCTCTCTGTGAAAAATTTGATTCAAAGATCAAACTTTTTTTGTCCAAACTAATATATTAGGGTACAAGAAAGGCTTTGTAACAAAGGGGTAAAATACAATGTCTTAAACACAGTAGAAATTTATTTTTTCCTCGCATATTTGTCCATGGGAAGGTGATCCAGGACAGCATGTGTTGGTGATCTTATTTCAACATGTGGTTTCCATCTCTGCATTTAATGTGTATTTTTTAGTTCATAACATGTCCCGGTTGGCAGACAAGCCAGAGATCCAGCTCTCTCTCTCTGTTAGTCTTGCATGGGTATATGTGTATGTGCATTCATATGGATACATGTGTGTGTGGAGCCAGAAGTCATTGTAATATTATTTTCACTTGTCCTCCACCTTATTTTTGAGACAAGGTCTCTTGCTAAACCTACAGCTCAGCAGTTCAGGTAGTCTAGCCAGCCAGTAGACCCTAGGGATCTTCTTGGCTTTGCCTTCCCAGTGCTCGGATTGTAGGCAGGAGCCACCATGTCTTTACTTTTCTTTTTCTTTTTTTTTTCTATGAGTTTTAGAGAATTCAGGTCTTTATGCTTGTTTGTTAAGCACTTTACACACTATGCCATCTTCCTAGCCACAGGGTTTATGTGACTCTAACATCTAATGTTAACTACCCAAGTCTCAATCATTAAAGGACAAATATAGTAATAATAAACTGCCCTGCCTTGCATGCCTTCATTACTTACAGTTGCCTGGCTCCAAAATGGCTCCCAGTGGCTCTTGCTGCCTGGTCTACCCTTGGTCAAGTCTCACCCCCCACTCCACCTTGAATGAGGCTGGTATATTGTAGAGTAGGCTCTGACAGAAAAGACATTGCACTTTCTGCTTCGCTCTTTCTCGGATCACTAGGGTGGGGAGTAGGTCAGGCATCATGTCATGAACAGTCCTGTGGGGTGGTACATGGGGTAAGGAATCCAGACCTCTGTTCTGCACATAATACAGACTTGGCAGCCACATGCTTGGGCTGCCTTGGAAGCAGGTCTAGCTTTAGTCAAGCCTTAGAGGGCTGTAACCCAACCCTAATCATGTGTGTATGCATGCATGTATGTATGACATACTTGCATGTGTATATGTATGTTCATATGTGTGTAGGTGCGCCTGTGTGCACATGCCTATGGATGCTAGAGGTCAATATCGAGGGTCTTCCTCATTTGCTCTAAGCCTTTATTTTTTTATTTTTTGGTAGATTGAATGTTTATTGGAATCAGAATCTGTTTTTTTCTTTTGTTCTTTATCATTTAAAATTTTTTTTATCAGTTATGGACATAGTATGTAAATAGCACATGTTGTGACCATCCTTACCCTCATCCCTGCCTCCCCAAAGGGACCCTGCTTATTGTGGATGCTGGTTATCCCCATGGGTTGTGCATTGTGAGAGTAGACATCAGTTATGGGGAAGAGGCAATGTCTCTGTGTATAATGTTCCAACTTGTGGCTCTAACAATCTTTCTATGTCTTCTTCTATGAAATTCCCTGAGCCATGAAGGGTTCATTTTAGGTCAAATTCAGTTATAGGCTCTTAGGATCCTCTGTATCTCTGAATATCTGGGTTGGTAGGAGTTGAGTGTCCTCAGTGTGTATCTCCTTCACCCTTGTGCTGATATCAGGTTTGCTGAGAACGCAGCACTCTTGTTCATTTCCCCAGTTCTTCTGTGGTTTCAGCTGGGTCCCTGGTGAAGTGTGATAGGCTGTTTCTTTCCTCAGGTCCTGCTCCCATCTGAATAAGAGAAACCGATTTTCTAACAGAGAGTGAGGTCAGCACAGGTTAAATGGGATAACCATTATTAGTTTAGAGATAATTTAATATGTATAGACCCTCTTGTAGCCCAAGATTGGTGGAAGCCTGATATTGGAGAGTGAACTCATTATCTGGATATGATTCTGACTTTTTTCAAAGTTCCAGATATGGGTTCCTTTCCACTGAGCAGATCTGTTAGCCAATCCAAGAGCAATTGGTTACCCACCATGGCTCTGTGCAACTTTTGCACTTGTGTGAACATCACATCAGGTTGTTTATTTCTGAGTAGCTTAGACCTCGTGTTGCTCAGACAGATGTTGGCCACTTTCCCTCACTAGCTCATGTAGCACATTCTAGCACTAGACAGGCTAACTGTCTGGGGACTGGCTCTCTACCAGATTCTAGCCAGGTCTCTCCAGGTTTTGTACTGACAGTATATGCTGTCTTTGGCAGTAAGGTCTTACCATTAACCTATGGTGAGTAATAAAGTACTTTGACAGAAGTCTGTCTTCTTTTGGTAAATCTTATAGGTCTCTCTGATCAATAGCTCACTGTGGGTGTTAACCTCATCCTGGTACTGGGAGTTAGAGTCAAGCACCAAGGGAAAAGAAAGAAGAAAAAGAAAGAAAATATAAAAAAAAATAAAAAAGAAAAGAGAAACAGGAAAAAAATCAAGGTTAGGCTTCAACTCACACTTTCCAGGGTCCTTTGATTCAGGTGTTCCCTCTAAGGTCCTGATGACGGTACAAGCTTTTAATCTGTCTTCCAGGATATAGGATTTTTTGGTACCAGTTCCATTTTGGTTCAGTTTTGCGTCCCCACCCCACTCTTACCCTACCCTTAGGCCCTGCCTTCCCTATTTTCCAGTCCTCAAGATGCATATTAGGCATATGGGCTTCTTGGGCTGATCCAGACTAGAGCTGCAGATGAATGAGACCATGTGACAGTTGTCACTGAGTATGATCTGTTCCAAGTTTGACCATTTTCCTGCAAATTTCATTTCTGTCATTTTATGGCTGCTGAGTAGATATACTGCTTCTTGGTTATCCACTCATCTAATGACGGGCAAATGTCTCTGAACTGAGGCATGGATCTTTTAGGGTAAATGCCCAGTAAGGGAATAACTGGATCCGTTGAGATCAGGTCTCTGGTTAAGCCTGGAGCTCACTGATTCAGCTAGACTTCCTAGTCAGCAAGCTCTAAGGATTCCCTGTCTGTGCCTCCCCAGTGTTGTTGGGATAACAGGCATAAACCACTGTGCTCAGCATTTTACATGGGTGCTGAGGATCCAAACTCGGGTCCTCATGTTTGTGCATCAAGTGCTTTCCCCACTGAACTATCTTCCCATCTTCCCCAACCTCTGTGGGGCTCGACCTTGAATGTAACATCTAAGTTCCTGAACCAGAACAAACGATATGAGTAAAAAAAAAAAAAAAAGCTTGATTTTTATTTCATGCCATTAAATTTCCTACTAGCTTATTTTACTGTGATGATAAATAATTCACCATCACTGTGAAAGTTAGATGGAGAAGTTTTTCTTTTTTTACACTAAATTTAAGCCACCACCTCAGGAGAGCCTTTAGGGATTGCAGCTGCGAGGTAGATATTCCTCTGCATCCTGGCTCCTCTTTTTCACTCAGTGTCTTCTAGAAACTGTCAGTTCCTTAACAACAATGCTTATGTACATATTAACCTGCCCTGTGCCTAAGTTTGCATTTAGGTGAATGACTGAAACCTTCTTTTGATCCTTGTTTATTTCCTTGTTTTTCTGTTCTATAACACCCTGCACATATTTGCTTTAAAATGTAGTTCTCAAAATGTTGCGCTGCCATTTGTGTGAAACCTCTCAGTCTCTTCTTTGTCTCAGTAACAGGCTTTAAAAAAACTCTCTGTATAAATAAAAGATAAATATAAGGGCCAGAGAGTGCTGGTTTAGAAGCTTCTACAAGCAGTTAGCACCTCCTTATTCTTGGAAATCAGGCCTGAAATCTCACCAAAACAAACATCCCTGGGAGAACCCTGGAGATGGAGAACTGGTTTTTCTCTTTGAGTCCCATTCTCTCTTGTTTCATTTAAGAAGGGCGAGGAAGGCCAGCTCTGAAACAGCCTACCTCAGGACTGTGTTCTGAGGGCCAGACAACCCTGCTTTCTGATGAATCCCCCTCTTTTCTGAAGCCACCTCATCTACAAACACACAAGCGGCCTCCCACAAATGTATACAAGCTGCATCTTGTGGAAATTTTCTTTTGACATGATCAATATCGAGCCAGCACAGAGGGGGAAGCACAGGACATTCTGTATCATTCCTAGACCTACGTATTGTTTCCAATCTTTAGCTCCTTCCAGGTTTGAGGAATTTGTGTAAGTTATATGAACTTGAGTTTGAGTTTGGCAAAGAAAGAAATTGGAATGTTTTCAGGCATGATTGTGGATTAACACTGGAGGAAAAAAAGTGTCTTTGATGGTCCTAGCTGATCCATTACGGCTTGTACATCTTTGTTCCTGTCATGACTGGACAGAGACTGGAGTTGAGACTGAACCATTCTCCCTCCTTGAAGACTATAAAGGGACTGTAGCATTTTTATATATTATCAGTCACAACAATGAGCAGATTTTCTTTTTATGCTTGTTTTCATGGCAATATTAATTAATTCACATGGGATACGGAGCATGTGACAAAGACCATAGTTATAGAGCAGTCATGCATCAATGCATCATCAGAGAGTGAGGATGTAAATTTTATTCCTCATTACTTTCCCCCAACAGTTGGTATGGCACCTCTCATGGGGGGGGGAGGTGTTAATATCTCAATTATAAACAATTTCTATACTCAGATTTAAGATTGTATGGATACACACCATTGATTGAATAACACAATAGGCTTTTCTGTTTTGTCTTGTTTTGTTTGGTTTTTAGACAAAATAAATGCATTAAGTTTCTGTACCACTTGTGAGATGCGTTCTGATTTTGAAAAGATCATGACACAAAAAAGATACATTTATTATATATTTAAAGATATTTGGTAAACCCTGTGAGGGGCTGACACATGTTGGTTCTAGAGGTGATCAGGCAGAACTGTGAAGAGAGGTTAATCCAGTGGAAAAAAAGGCCTTAAGGTCTCATCAGTGTGTCTACTTCTATCACATAAGCCTGAAACATTGTGGAGGAAACCATGATGTCGTGCCTGTCGCGAGACCCTTGGCTCCCTGCCTACTACCAAGAATGATAATTACTTATTGAGTGAATCAAGCATTCAGGATGAACAGATCTCCCTGCTTGCTTCCACGTTCCACTCCTGCCCTTGCTTTGTCTCCACCTCAGAAGGCTGTTGCAAGCTTTGGCTGGGATTATACCCGTGCGAGCCCTGGTGCAGCATAAATTCTCCTAAGCAGATGTCAGCGCCTTCGATTCTTCCTCACGCTCGCTCTCCTTCTAAATTCTCTGCCTACTCGGGATCCTTCAACAGAAATTAAACTTTGCTGCCAAACTCCCTAGGGTCTTCCTGAGGACATACTCTTTCTGTGAGAAAATGAGTTTATTGACTTTTCTGCTTCTGAAAAAGTATAAGGTACAGCTGTTGGTGCAGGGGGTACAGGCACAGCCAGGTCTGTACGGGAGATATCTATTCTACAGGACTGATGTTGGCAGCAGTCAACGTCACATCCTAGTGGACCTCTCCTGTAGCTCCCTGTCTCAGGGCCACACTTCAGGATGGGGTAAAGGTAGTGGACTAAAGCCACCTACTCCTCAGTGAATTCCAGCACTCGGTAAGGTGCCCAAGGGCTGATCCTTTGGCTTCTACTGTATTTTCAGCTTGATCCTTTTTAAAATAATATTTATTTATTTATTTATTTGAGAGAGGGAGAAAATGGGCATGCCAGGGCTTCCAGCCACTGCAAACAAACTCCAGTGTATGTGCCACCTTGTGCATCTGGGTTACGTGGGTCCTGGGGAATTGAACCTGGCTCCTTTGGCTTTGCAGGCTACTTCCTTAACCACTAAGCTATCTCTCCAGCCCTCAGCTTGATCTTAACACTGTCTCTATGAACTTCATGGAAAGTAATGGAGACATTCACAAGGGATGGTTTAAGAAAGAACTCTCTCTTCTGAGTCTCAACTGACTCATTTTATGGTGGTCTATGGCACCATGGTAGCCTGTGGCTTGAAAGTAACTCTAGTCTCCTCTGAGCCCCTACCTTTGGTGCTATCTCTCTGTCATGATATCCTTCTTTCAGTAGGAGGCTCATGGTCACCAACCAGCCTGGTGCAATTCAACAACAGGGCATCTTCCTGAGGCAAATATATTGGTCTTTTCAGAGTGAAAAAATCTCATCTGTAGCTTTCTTTGAAAAAAAATACAAGTTCTATATTAGTCACATTTTTTGTTGCTGGGTCAACTGTCTAAAAAAAGGAGTTTAAAGAAGGAAAACTTTCATTTGGCTCAGTGTGAGGTTACAGTCCACCATGTTAGGAAAAGTATGGGAGCCCAAGCATGAAGTAGCTGGTCACTGTGTGTCTGTATTCAGGATGTACAGAGAGATGGATGCTGGCATGCAGATCCAGCCCATGGAGTTTCCAGCCACAGATGGGTAGTTCTTCCCTGCTCAGTTAGCCTAATCTAGAAATTCCATCACAAACATTGCCAGAGATTTATCTCCTAGGTGATTCTAGGTTCAATCAAGTTTGAAATTGAGATTCATCATCACAGGATCTCATTTAGGCCTGGCTAGACTCAAGCTGACTATGTAGCTGAGGATGACTTTGAATTTCTGATTCTTCTGCCTCTTCCTCCCAAGTGCTGGGATTATAGGCATACATTACCATACCTGGTCTATAGTGCCAGGAATCTAACACAAGGCTTCATACATGCTAGGTATGCACTCTACCAACTAAGCCACATCCCCACCCTAATTAATAGCTATTAGTTGATTTAAATTCATGCAGATAGATATGAAGTTTATATGTTGTAATAAAGGTAAAGGTCTTTCCCTCACACTGCCATGAACCACAGAAGAATCTAAGTAGGTGATGATAACCTCAGACTTGCATGTTAGATCATAAAGGCAGGTCATGCAAGGGAGAAAGAGAGGCCATGAAACAATTCAGGAATTGGGTCTGATCTGTTGGCATACAGAAACAGCCCTCTACTCTTGTGACCGTGGCTTCGTAGTTTCAGGGAGAAGACAGGACTTCCCCCAACTTTTCTTTTTCTCTCCACCTCTTTATACTTCTCTTGCAATATACACGTGTAGTGGTTTCATCTGCTCCCATCAGACAGTTCCAAATACCAGACTATCCATGCCACCCCATCATTTGCCCTTGAAATCTAAGGAGGATAGCAACCTCCTGATGCTTCCTGTGTCTATACAGTGCATGGACTCATCAGCCTGCATTCTGAACTCTTTCAATATTGTGAAAACTAAACTTCTGTATGCAGCTCATCTTTCAGGTGGCTTCAACCATCTGTTTGGCTCTTTCCAGAGGCAGTGACAGACTTATTTTGTGCTTTAGAGATGAGGTCTCACATAGTCTAGGCAAGACTTGAACTCACCTTTCTGCATTCACCTCCTGAGCCCTGGGATTACAGGCATGTGCCACCATGCCTGATCAATCACAATCTGTTAAAGTTATACAAGTCAAAGTTTGAAAGCCTGACTGAGAGCATTGCCGCATGGTTGAAGTAAAGAAGGTTTAGTGATATCATTCAACAAAATCCTCGCTAGAGTTGTAATCCTTTGTCTTGTTGCCCTATGGTATATATTTTTTTGCCACTATAATATGTCAAAATTGGAATAATGTTCCCTAGATTTAAGTATCACATTTTTATATCCTCTTGGAACATGCCACTCAGCTTGTAGAGAATGCTGCTTAGTCAAACACGAAGGCTTTAATTTGTCACCATCTTTCATGTTCTCATGCCATGAGGACAGGTGGAGTGTGTCACACAAAAATTCAAATTAGAATTGGGGGAGAGTAAAGCAGCATGATCATGCAAGCTCACAAAGTGCGCATTGCTGTCCTGTTGCGGGCTTTGGGTAGGTTGCTAACTAGCTGTGTGATCTTGGATGAGTCACTTTATACAAGAGTCCCTTTCTCCATTTTAAGGAATATGATCTTAATGTCCTGCCTAGTTCTGGCCATGATTGACTGCCCTCTCACTGTTCTGAGGACTTGCAAGGGCCGTCTCATTGACTTGATGAGTTCTTGTACTTCCTATGCCCAGTCCCTGATATTAAAGCCTGCATACATGTGGATAACCTTGTTTCCCTTTGAAAATCTGTGAGAGTACAGATGGATTTTACAGGTCCCATATGAGCTTTGCACCCAGCAAATCAAATATCACACATTAAATATCCTTGCCACTTGGTGTAGACAGCAGCTTTAGCCAGACATTGCAGGAAGGGCTGGTTTGTTCACCAGCAAGCATTTCAAAGTCAAACTCTGTTTTTGCAACAAACCAACTAGCCTCTCACAGTCTCTTTTCCAAGGCCTGGAACAATGCACACTTTTATTTCCATTTGCACCCTAGTCTGTTAGCAGAATTATGCACTGGAAGCCAGGAGAAAGATGTCATCGTGTGGGTACATACCCTAGGATATCACTAAGCCAGTCATTTTGTCTCATGTTTTTCATTTTAAATTATGTTTTTCAAATTTATTTTTATTGAACAATTTTCCTCTCTCTGGGATAATGAAAAAGTGAATATTTTTCCATGATGACCTCTGAGTACACAAATCTCACTGGGCCTTAGCACCATCTTTGCTGTCCATCTTTAACTGAGGTTTTGGTTTAGATGCTGATGGCAATTACCAGCCCATAAAGTGAACTTAAAGTCCATGGCAGACATTTTGCTTATCATGAAGTTTGCTGGCATGGAATAAATCTGACCTCTTCCTTACAGGAACTTAAATCTAATACAAATACCAAGGAGCCACCATTTACTACAATGGCAGCATGAAGACTTAATATCGCTGGATTTACATTCTGGACATTCTGACTCCAATCTTTTTTTTTTTTAAATTATTTATTTATTTATTTATTTATTTATTTATTTATTTATTTATTTATTTATTTGAGAGCGACAGACACAGAGAGAAAGACAGATAGAGGGAGAGAGAGAGAATGGGCGCGCCAGGGCTTCCAGCCTCTGCAAACGAACTCCAGACGCGTGCGCCCCCTTGTGCATCTGGCTAATGTGGGACCTGGGGAACCGAGCCTCGAACCAGGGTCCTTAGGCTTCACAGGCAAGCGCTTAACCACTAAGCCATCTCTCCAGCCCCTGACTCCATTCTTGACTTTGTCTTCCCAGACCAATGAAGGCCTACTAGTGGTTACTTTCTGAATTGCAGGTACAAAAAACAAAGAGGAATGGGAGGAAATAGGACAAGGATTAGATCTTACCTTCCCAAATTTTTGGCAAAAGAGTTACTTCACTTATTTTTTCAAATATAGGTGTTTATACCAACTGTAGTTCTTAAACAGGGGTTAACAAAGTTTTAAATCAACCATCCAACTTGCAGGTTTGTCTCAAAAGTCATAAAAATGTTTAATTTTTAAGGAATTTACCATAGGGTGCTATAGATATTCTGAAAGGTATGTTGTAAGTATGTTAAATAAAGAGGTTTAATTATAATGGAAACAAAGTACATAATTTGATGAAACAGAAGATAAAATTCTATAGAAACAGATGAAAGTTAAAGTATTTGTGCTTGCATATGCTGTATAGTGATAAGCACTGATGCATATACACACATATATTGAAAAAACAGGAGATTCACTTCTACCAATGATGCTCACTTCTTGGTGAGACTATTTCAGGGGATTTTTATATTCTTTTGTGTATATCTTACAAAGCAGGTAGATTGCTTTTAAAATATACATGTACATTTGTTTTAAAAGAAATGATCTGACTACTGGATATGTTGCAGGAATGTGAATAACCAGGGGGGCTGGTTTTCTGATTGGCAGAGCTATGGGAGATATTGAGGGCTCATATCTCAAGAAAGTCCCTTTAGAATGAACCCTGGCTTTGATATCATTTAGGACCACTTAGAAAAGGACATTTCAAGTATATCTTTGTAAGCCAAAGGGTGGTTGTGATTAAAGAATCTCCTTGGGTGATATGAGATAGTAAGGTCAGACCTATCCAAATGGCCATTGTGGGCCAGAAGCTCATGACAATACTTCCACCTTCTTCCTCCACTCCAGAAAGACTAGCTGTCCCAGCAGGTGTCCTTAATGTGGTTTTGAAGCAAGCTTAGAAGCTGCTCTGATGCAGCCTTCTGAGTGAGCTTTTTCTGAATTGGAATCATGAATACAGGCCAGCTCTCTACTTGTGTGTGAGTCACCACACAGCTTCTGAACTAGAGGCACAGAATGCTAGTGTATTTTCTCCTGGAGGCAAGTGATGCACCTGGATGCATGATAAAGCAGTGATACACAGGCCACCCTCAAGAGAACAATTGGTATAGTTTCTGAAAATTAATCGGACAACAACAAAAAACCCCAACAACTTCTGGTTTTGTTTTTTCAGACGTTGACAATGAGAAGCCCTAGGTGGGAAGGAGCCCTCACAGTGTACCCTGCCTGTGCTCTGCCCCGTCCACTTTCATTATCTAGTAGCAAAATAGGAGGAAGGAGTTGCTAATCTAACTCAGTCTAAAAACATCACTGAGACCTATTCTAGTAGTGGGTGTGGTGACTGTAACTTGAGTTTAGGATCCCCGTATCCCATTCTTCAGCCTCTTGTTACAAGCCTGGGTAGTCTATTCTTAGAGTCAGTGCTGATTTTTCCTTACAGCCTTCTTTGAGTACTTGAGTGACATTATGGTCCAGACACCTCATTTAACCCTGCTGCTAGCTCACTGTGCTGTCTGCAGCAAGCTTTTGTTCCTGTCTTGAAGTTTCCTAATCGGCAAAGCAGAGGGATGGGCTTGGTGACACCAGAATTCACTTTCCAGGGTTTCTCAACCTGTTGGTGCATCAGCTGGATTCTCTGTTGTAGAGTGCTTCCTATGTTTTGTTGATACTGATCACCCTCCCTGCCTTTTCCCTTCTGGATGACAGGAGCACTCATCTATTAGGGACAATAAAAATTGTCTGTAAACACTGTCAAATGTCCCTCGCCCAAAGGGCAAAATTACCCCAATTTGAGAACCAACTACCTTTTGTTTATGAATTCCTAGGTTCTTTTGGTTCTTCTGTTTTGCATTGTCCATAGTAACACACAATTTCTGGATGCATGTGGGCAGATGTCTCTAGAAAAGCCCATCACTAATGTTGGGCTCAGTTTAGAACTCCACCCACCATTATGTTTAGAGGCTAGGCTCCCCTCTGGCAAACTTCAAATACACTTAGAGGTGGATTTTCCTCTTAGGTACCTTTAGACAGCCTCATAGAATCAAATCTGGCAGCTAGTTACCACCAGGGGAATCGGGGCGCCAAGCCCTGTTCTGTTTTCTAGCCCTTGAAAGCACATGGGGATTCTTGGCTTGACTCAGAGCCCCCAGAGAGGAGAGTTCAGTGTGGAGGCAAGAGAAGGGCAGCCGTGGGAGAATGCAGAAGTGGGGTCAGGAATTTCCGTAGCTTCATTGGAAACAGATGCCCAGTGGAGGTGGAGGGCTGGGTCCCCGCTTCAGGCCAATGCGTTTGGCAGTCTCTCTTGCTCACATTCCTCGGCCTTCCCTGTCCCCCTCTCCACCCTCCCAAACCCTACCAGGCTATACAGAGGAAGGCTGTGCTCTAAGTGAATCTGGGGTTGTGACAAAGGAATCAAGTCTGCTTTTGTGAGAACATGGACCTGAGATAGGGTCCAATACACATGTCATCGTGGATTTCTATAATTAAGGAGTATCCTGGTTAAGAAGGGCTTTGGTAGTCCAAGTTCATTAAGTATCTTTATCTTACAGATGATAAAAAACTGAGAATGGAGTAAGGAATCCAGGTCTGGTGATCTTCAAGGCTTTTCACGAAAACCTCTCTGCCACCAACTTCTTTTTCAAGAGGTAAATTCATTAAGATACAACTGGGCACATTTGTGGCAGACATCAGTAAGCAAATTGCAGAGCTACTTCTTGCTCATTCTTGTTTTGAATTGGGTCTCACGGTGGAGCTTAGGCTGGCCTTGATCTCACAATACTTCTCCTGTCTAATGACCCTTATCCAATCAATCAATGTACCAGATAGAAGTAACCAGTCAGAGATGGCACTTATTTGCCACATCTGCCAGTGACTTGGTCAGTCAGGGTCCTTCTACGCATATTTGAAAGCAAGGGCTTGGGTGGTTGACCCCTTTGATGGCAGTTAAAGAAGAGGGGAATTTTAGTGGATATTTTGGAGCAGAAGTTGAAGCTACTAGTGGCTCCATTAACTTAAGAAATGGGCACATAAAGTACATCAGGTCTATAGGGTATCCATGGATTTCTGAAAATTTCAGGTATACATGAATCTCCTGAAGATTATTCTAGAAGATAGTCTGCAGTTCAAACATGCTCCCAGGTGATCCTGATGTCTTTATGAACCATCCTCTAAGCATGAAGCTTTTTCACCCAGTAGATTATTTTACTCTGTAGGAAATTCTGGTTCTAAGTAGATGAGAGAAGGAGATTCAGGGCTACTTTTCCATTAGCTTTGCAAGTGCTTGGCATAAAGACTATCTGTAAATCCTTATGTCCCTTTGCTCACTGATTTATGCTAGCCTCTTATCTTCTGCATCAGTCTTGCAGCCACCAACTGGGGTAATCTTAGGCATCTCAGAAATTATGACTACTCCAAATGTGGTGTGTTCAAGGCCTAACCACAAAGAGAATCAGTATTTTCTTTCACATTCCAGATCCTTCTGGAACACTCTTCAAGATCCTACTAGAGGTCATATTCCTCTAAGAGTTGAACCATAACCAAAGACAATAGAGTATTTGGATAGATACTTGGAAAGTCTATTTCATTTAAAAAAGTATCATTTTATTTCCATCAAAATACTGCCCTTAAAAGGAAAACTAACAGATATTACATGGGCTGTCATGATTTAAGAGAGAAGGTGTGGCCTCTCTTTTTCTAAATGACCTCTGATTGTAGCAAACATTTAAGAACCCAGCCTAAGTAACTGAAAAGGTAAGGGTGGGGGCTTTGTCTTTATTTTTCCTAAGTAATTGAGATATTTCATGTCACTCTAGCCTGATTATATTGTCAAATGAAAGATGCTTTAAGTAATTAGTAACATAATTAGTCAAGCTTTCCTGCTCTGCGTGTCCTCAGCTGAAATGCAGTACTTGTATCCAGTGCCCTTTGTAGGGTAGGGAAACTTTAATGAGGAACATTTTATTCCTTTCTTTAATTAACAAAGGGTAAAGGAAAAATGTATGCAGGGTCTTTCAAGGCTACTATGTAAAATCATAAAGCTACTTTATGTAAAAACAAGCAATAACCAGATCTCACGAGGATGGCATGAGGAGTGAGAAGCCATGTTGGTCTAAGTAGCTGTTCCTCCTGCTGCTGTGATTAATACTAATATAAGTAGTAAAATGGCTTCACATTTGGTTGTTCCAGGTTGGGAAGAAAGAGATCAAGATACGATTTACTGAGCATCTGTCTTGAAGCATCATTAAGACCATATTTATAAACATTGGATTATTAAATTCTTATAGTTGGGCTGAAGAGATGGCTTAGTGGCTAATGTGTTTGCCTATAAAGCCAAAGGACCCAGTACCCACATAAAGCCAGATGCCTAGGGTGGTGGATGCATTTGGAGTTTGCATGTAGTGGCTGGAGGCCCTGGCATGCCCATTCTCTCTCTGTCTTTCTCTTAAATGAATGAATGAATGAATGAATGAATAAATAAATAAATAAATTTATCATAGGCTCTTAAAAACATATTTTCATTACATTGGTTAGATTTCTTGTCACTATGACAAAATATCTGGCAGAAACAAGTTGAAGGGAGAAGTTATACTAGCTCACAGCTTAATAGGGTTCAGTCTATGATCCAGTGGTCCCATGAACATTGGCAGAAAGCATCATAGTGGTATAGGAATAGGATCTTCTTTATGGATGGGAAGCAGCAAAAAGAAAATATGGGAAGAAGTCAGGGCAAGATATAACACCCAAATGAGTAGGACTCTATGACCTACTTCCTCAACGTAGAACCTACTTTCCAAAAATGCCAACATATTATGAATCCACCAAGGAATTAATTTGTTGATTGGGACAGAGACTTCAGTATCTTACTGTATTTAGAAACTCCACTATAGACAAACCCAGAGGTGGGATTCACTAATCCCTTAGGTTTTTAATCCAAATAATTTGACAATCAAGGTTAACCATCACAATCAAGATTTATTGATGAGGACAATGAGGATAAGTCCAGGAATGTTGCTCATAAACTTTAGCCTCTGACCCAAGCTTCATTCTCATTGGTACCTAGTCCACCATCTGATCACTATTCCAGTACACTGGAATAAGGGGCATCAATCCCTGGTGTGACTCACAGGATTAGAGGACCCCAGACTTATCCCTTTTCTCTATTAACTTCAAGAAGACTTACATTCTGTAGGGTTTGAATTTTCTGTATCATGATGAAAATCACATAGAAGCCCCCTTTGTGTGGGTTTGGTCATCAGAAATCACTGACATAGCATATTCTCTCAAGTGACCCTTTGGTATAATTAGGACTGGCATTTCTAGTTCCTTTCACAGATGAGTGAACAAAAACAAGGCAGGTGGAACGTGCTGTTGGACTTCATACAGATCACAGCAGATCAATTAGACTCTATCCTGGATGACCCAGTGCCAGTGTGGTTCTCTGAGGTCCACACACTTCCACCATGCAACTGTGGGGGTCTTTGGTAACCACTCATTATCTCTTGATGCCAGATCTGTAGAAATAGGTCTGGGCAGCCATGTGCACTCCACTTTGTGTATGTAGAAATCCTGAGTGCACTTCATTGCCGACAAGCAGCTCTCCAGCAGAGGATAATGGAACAAGAGAGAATGATCACACTAACGAAGGCAATAATTACACTCTCCAGGACTTGTCGAGCACTTTGCGGTTTGACGAGTGCTTTCGCGCATGGCATCCCCTTTGATCGTCATGGCTACCCGGTGCGCAAGCTGGTCCAGCAAATTTTATTCTCATCTGACAAAGAACACCGAGGAGCAGAGAAGTTAAGGGTGGAGCAGAAACTCACACAATAGGTAAGTGAGAAAGTCAGTCATAGACCTCTGTAGCCTCCTACTTTGCTGTCTCTACCGTCTGGATGGCTGTCCATGAGTGAGCTCGGTAGAAACAAAGCTTTACCTTGCCACTGTCTGTGCATCCTTTTCTCCCTTCCCCTTATATTTTCCCCTCCTTCCTTATTTACAAGTGAAGTTTTAAAATACAGAAATATGCACAGAAAAGGAAAAAAGCCAACTCTAACCACACCACAGAGATAAACATTGTGTATTTACTTCTAGTCATTGTTTTATTACATTTTCCTGTTATTAAATTTCTTTCAAAGCATAATTTTAAATGTCTGCAAAGAATTATGTTTTCTTTATATTATTCATCTTTTGCTATTAGACATTTACAATATTTTCACATTTTCTGTAATGTAAATAACGTGATAAGCACTGTCATACATAAATCTGTATGTACTTGAAAATCTTTTATCCTTGAGATAAAAATCCCCAAGCATAGTGCATATGCAAAAGCTTCCCAAATATTTCACACTTTTGATAGCTATTCCAAACTACTGTGTAGACATTTAACCAAGTTTAAGGTCCCAAGAGCAACTATTCCTTTGTCTTTTTAAAATATCACATGTTTTTTTCAATTCACATTTCTGTAATGATCAATTTGGGTGATTTTATTTTTAAAATACTCACTTTTTGTTTATCATTCCTGGTTTTTTTTTTTTTTTTTACTTTGGCTAATTTCTTGCTTCGGTCACTTGTCTATTATCATTTCTGCTACTATGCACTGGGCTGCTTTGCATTTTAATACTTTAAAAAATTTATTTGCAAGGGGAAAGAAAGAATGAATGGAGATTCCAAGTACTCTTGTAATGAGTAAATGAGCTCCAGACACATGTGCTACTTTGTACATCTGGCTTTATGGTCTTGGCAAATTGAACCTAGGCCATTAGGCTTTGAAAACAAGTGACTTTAAACACTGAGCAATCTCCCCAGCCCTGGACTGTTTTTTTAATTATTCCTTTCTTAAGAACTATATTAAGGACCTAGTATTTTCCCTAGAATGAAGGTATTAAAACTTGAACTACATCTGCACCAACAGTGTTTTCTATTTGCCAGGCAAGTGTATAGGAAGGGAGAAGTTAGCTGAGTGTTAAGAAGAGATTTCTTATGATAAATGACCATTACACAAGTATAGAATTGATGGTCTTATGCACAATCCCATTTCATGGACAGGTAATCCAAGACTCAGAGAGGTCCAATTACTTGTATAAATCACATAGCAGAAAATATCAGAAATGAGATTTAAACCCTGATCTGCCTGTCTCTAACTTCTGGGTTCATTCTACTGTGTGGTATCTTTGTGTTCCAAAGAGAGATGGGGAGATAATGATCAGAGTCGTTCTGCAGATGGAAGTCAGTTGCAGGCTGCGGGAAACATCAGAGAATAAAGCAAACAATTAGGAGCCTAGGCTTTGAAGTCATGAAATAGTAACATTCAAAGACATGGAGGCAAATACTGCTCTCAGGATGGAGAAACGAAGCCTCATTCTGACTAGGGTTTGTATTTGGAGTCCTTCTGTGTTACATCTCTCCAGGTATAGCCAGTGAACTTGAAGTTGCATCATTAGCATCTGGAACACTCATCAGGTGAGAGATCTGGTTCTAGAAACTTCAGAAGCAGCACAAATACTCATCCTTAAGATGCTATTTTGCAAGAGCAATAAGGAATCCAAATCTGTAGTAGTGTGGTCTCTAGAAAAATTGAATCAACAGATCTTACTCACACTTTCTCTCTCTCTCTTTTGTGTGTGTGTATGTGTGTGCATGCACACGTGCATAAGTGCATGTCTAATATATATTTATTATAAGGAATCTGGCTCTTCTGCTTGTGCAAGCAGAAAAACCTTAGATCATAGTCATCTGTCTCTTCATTCTATCTCTTCTAGCCTCCAACTGATCAGATGAGGCCAACTTATACAAAGGAGAGTAATCTGTTCTGCTCAGCCCATCAAGTCAATGTTAACTTCATCCAGAACACCTAGAATAACATTTACTCTAATGAAACTACCTAATCCAAGGGTCAAACTGTCCCCACACCCTAGGGTTCGATGCTGGAAACTTTGAAAACAACTCTTTGCTTTTTGTAGGCTGATAGTTCCTTAAGGTATGTTCTCTTAAGAATATAGACCTCTATGACCTTTTATGCTATACCATTTCCCCTCTGTTCTCTCTCTTTCTCTATTTATTTTTTAAGCTTTCAAGTCAGATAAATTAGGGCTATTAAGATACTGTTTATTACTCTGTGCTGGGATACTATTTTTAAGGACTCATAAATATATGGATGCTCTGGCTGTAAATGCATATGTTTTAGCCAGTGAAAAATTCATTTTCTCTAATACATGTTTTTGAAGTGTCTTGCTGAAATTCTACACAGTATCTCACCATGATCTTTAACTGTTTCTCCCATCTTTAAATGATAAAACAGTTCTATTATTGACACCGTTCCTTTTCTCTGCACCATAAATAATAGCTAGGGAGGGTAAGCATCCCCCATGACATAGTACCACCAAGTTTTTACCAAGTTTTGAATGTCTAGATAATATTTCTTGGGGTGATCTCCAAGAGTAGTAGTCTGTCTGTCCATCAGTTTTCTCATGGCCTGGCCTGGGGTTTGACAAAAGCACAGAGCAATTGGCATGTGATTTCAGTTCTTTTGGCTGGAGGATGGAGTGTGGTAGGTTGGTCATGGATGGTCCCACTTAAATTACTGAGGGTGACCTCTCTCTTTCTCTTAAAATGACTGGATGACAAATTATGTGGTCACTATAGAAGTAGACCACAGTGCTCTAAGCTACTTCCCATTCTTTACCATTCCTCATTTAATGCTCGTTTCGAATATGAGAACCACTTTCCTATCCAAAAATTATGCATTACAGTAAGAGACCTAAAAACATGTTTCCAAGCTGAAAGTAAATAAAATAAGAAAAATAAAATAAGGGAGATGCAAAGTGAAAAGATGGTTTTATTTGTTTTTAAAAAAACAGAAACATACTTTTAGTCCTTAACAAATGCAAGGCACTATATTAGCAGTTTTTCCAAAGAAAAATCATGCATTCACTTTGAAAATGATATTGTGAAGGATATATTTCTTCAGTTTGAAGATGTATTTTTTACTTATTCAAAATTCAAAAATCAATAACTAAACTTTATTGATTAGTATCTTATAGTTGTGGTTGGCCATGTAGCACCATGATAAACATAAAAATTTTTGCATACAGTCATGCTAACACTCACTGACTAGGGATCAGCAGCTTGGAAGAAAATCCTGGAAACCACAGAGGTTATTTTAGTCCCTAGGAATCAAATGATCATGGAATGGTGAATTGGATGGCTTAAGCATATTCTGAAGCAACTATCACTTTCAGGCTATCACTGCAGATATTCAAAGCCAGATTAAGCATCCAGAAACAGATTTTGGGGTTACATATTGAAGATTATTAGAAAAGAAATGCTCAGTACTCTGTGGCCAACATTCTTGATGATGTTAAGTGTGGTTTTGTTTAGAAAAATACCTGATTTTCAGACTGGAGACATGGCTTAGCAGTTAAGGCATCTGCCTGCAAAACCTACAAACTCATATTCAAATCTCCAGGCCCCATGTAAGAAGATACACAGTGATACAAGCATGCAATATTGCACATGCGTGCAAGGGGGTCTACATGTCTGGAGATTGTTTGCAGTGTCTGAAGGCTCTGGCATGCTCATTCTCTCTCTGACTCTCTCTCTCTCTCAAAGTAAATAATAAGAAAGCAAAGAAACAAAAATACCTTATTTTTGACAGAAAAGCATTATGAATATGAAGAAAACTGAGGAAAGCTTCAGCCAATTTAATTCACTTGTAATTGTTCCTTTGTGTACATATCTTCCTTGACATGTATATGCCAGGTAAGTCTGAAATAACTTTCAAAATAGTCACAAAGTAAAAATTCCATGAGTGTAAGGAGATTGGACTTATATTCTTATTATTTTTCTACATGAAATGATTAGTTACACTTAAGATATCCAGCATGTTGTTTTAACATACACATAAATATTGAATTTGGCTATTGTAGACATGCAAGTTAACATAGCCATCATCTTATATAATTACTCATTTATATGAATTTGAGAAGGAGGGCCTAAAATGTACTTTGAGCCATAATCTTAATTATGACCCAATATTATTTACTATAATCCTTTTATTCTATGTTGTATGGGCATAGGTTATTTGGAAGATTTTTTCTTGTATATGAGATAACAAATGTTCTACAATTGTCAGTGCCCTATTTTAATTAAATAGGGTCAGGCCTCATGATCATAATTTGAAGATGAACAGGAGATGAATGGTTTATATAAGGTCATGCAGCTAGCCAGTGGTCATGTAGCTTCAGGGTTAGAATGACCTGAAAATGGATTTAAAGGATGGTCATGGAGTGTCTCCAGTGCCTGAGGGAGCATGCTGGGGGAATCCAGCAATGAAGGATACCTGCTCTCTCTTCTCTCAGAGCATCCAGCTGTAGTGGTTCTGAGTATGTCAGAGAGGCAGGTAATTACGTGGAAGCTTGGTGGTCTGATGACACAGGCAAATCAACCTGAATCCAAAGGGCTTTGGGGAAGCATCCATAAGGAAAAGGAAAAAGAGATTATTAGTTAAGTAAGATGATCCCAGGGATGCTGAGTCTTCTAGGCATCAAAACCATCAGTCCCAACAGGTGGTGATTCGGAGTGTGCCACTCACTATAGATAAATATATTGGTATCTCGGCTCTAATGCTTGGCTCTTGCTTTCCTAATTGTCTTGGAATTAAAAGACAACATTAAAAATTTTTTCCCTTCTTTTCTTTTGGTGGTACTAGGGTTCAAATCCCAGGTTTTGTGCATTCCAGACAAGACTCTACTATTGAGCTATATCCTCAGCTCTAAAGTTTCATTTCAGTGTGTGAAAAGCAGTGTTTGAAGTGCTCTCCTGTTATACTCAAGTTCATAGTCATAGTGGTAACTAATGATGGGGGTGACATTGAACTTGAATAGATCTGACTCAAGGTGTTGCTACATCCCACTGGATCCCATGCTCCTTAGATGAGAAAAGACTCAAGACCTTCCTTACCCAATACTTATGCCGTCCCCAACCCTAATGTCATCCGTAGGCATTTTAGGTTGGGGTGAGAAGGCAAACAGAAGACCCAGCAGGTAGGCAATGATGGCTCAGGTCGCACGGAACTAAGGACACCTAGGAGCTGGGCTGTTGGGGAGCTGTATGCTCTCCATTCACTCGTGTCTTCATTACTTTTATCAACATGTATTTAAGGATCGTCCAAGCAGAGCAAACCATGGCTTTAAAGCAATTACTTGGTGATGATCAGGAGGGGCCAAGGGGATTCTGTTTGCTTATTTGTGTGAATCTAAAGTGCCTGCTTTCTTAATTAAGCTTTTACTCTAGGTCTTGCTTCTAGTTTAATTCCCCCCTTCTTTTTAACAGGCCTTGGCCTTCCTCCACACTGCAGGCCCTGGGCCCAAGAGAGCTTTACTTCTGTTTGCTTTTTCTTGTCTAAGAAGCATCTGCTCCCATACCACCACTGAGGATACCTCCTTTATTTCTGTCCCTAACCCCCTGCTGCTTTTAATTTCATAATTATCAACCATGAGTGGAGGTGTCCTTGGTGACCCCAGAACTAAGGATAGATGCAGGATGCAGTGGTTTGAATTTAGACTATCCCCCATAGCCTCGTGTGCTTGTATTGCCTAAGTTAGGCTTCTTCCTTAGTACCTTGGTGGTTATTTAACATGCTCTGCATAACAACTTTAAGACCCTGGTTCCTCATCTTGGCTTTTGTGTTAGGCAGACTTGTTGTTTGGACAAATACATGACAGAATGGTTTCAAGGAGTAAAGGCTTATTTGTACCCAGTTTCAGGTAGCTCAGTGCATGATTACTGACTCTATTGTTTCTAGGCCTGTGGAGAGCATCATGGTATAAGGTGAGTAGTGGGAAAAAGCTGCTCACTTCATGGCAACTGGGCAGCAGAGAGAGATTCAGGACATGATGAGATACAGCCCCAGGGACCTACTTCTTCCAGCTGGCCTGCAACAGATAAATTTTCTAGATCTTTCAGATGGGATCCAAGCCTTCAACATGAGTCTGTTACGATACATTTCATATTCAAACTATAACCACTTACTTCTCCCAACAAATTAGAAATCTGTCAGTTATTCTAGGTTTTCCCTTCTAATTTTACATTTACTTGGCCACTGGGAACATTTTCTATCACAATATTACTGTGCTTCCTTGGAGATAAAAGGTTGAAGCAAGCCATACAGGACCTTGACTTTGTGTGCTTCACAGTGTAGCAGGTGGGCTCCTCTAGAAGGGAGAGAGAAGGACTTCAGTAGGGACAGAGGAGCACCACATAGAATGCACTTGTGCTTCTCACAGGAAGTAACACTTCAGCTGAAAGATACCTATGATACCTATGAGTTAAGTAAAAAATGGAATGCAGAGCAAGTGGTCAGGCTATCACTATATAACTACTTGACCCCAAACTAAGTGATTTTTTAAACAACAATCTTACAGTTCTGGGGTTGGGAGTTTGGGTTCATCTAGGTGATTCCTTTTCTCTGTGTAGTGCCAACTAAGGTTGGCAGGAGGCTGTTTTGGCTTGGTGGACCCTAATGGGCTTCTGGTGGGCTTCTGGTGGGGAAAGCTGGGGGTTGGGCTAGAGCTCTCTTCTTTCTAGTAAGAGAGTCAAAATTATTACCAAGTATCTTGTGTTTTTTTTTTTTTTCAAAAGAGGGGAAAAAGAGGGCCACCTATCAGTCTCTTAAACAATAGGCATTATGTCTCTTGGATTCACTGGCCAAGAGAGCCACAGAATCTGCCTAGACTAAAGGGGAGGGAACACAGAGTCCTGCTTGTGGGTAAAGTCTCAAGAAATTTTTAGCCACCATGGACTAACATCGGAGAGGTGAGAAATAAGGTTCAAGGTGGAGGTTCTAGGGATCCTGGCAGAATGGAAGCTTAGCTGTCCAGTTGTGGTAATGTGCAAGGCCACAGAATAGGCAGAAGTCAAGCAGAGCAGAGCCTTGTGTCTGAGTCTGGGATTTATCTGGATGACAACGGGGAGACACTGGAGGATTCTGAACAAGGGGGAGACATGATCAGATTTACAGTTTAGAAAAACTGCCCCAGGTGTATGTGGAAAGCACCAGAAAATCTTTGAAAAGGGTATGACCGGACCTGCAGTTGTCAACACGGAGGAAAGGTTCAAAAAGAGGTGAGAGATCTTGATATCTTCAAAAAGAGAAGGGTGGTGGGTGCTTATATCCAGATAGATGGGGCATTTGGAAACTTCATGCACGTGCCTCCTGGGTGCCCATCATCTGCTCATTCATGCTCTGCTCTTGTCTCCAAGGGCCAGAATATCCCATCCTGCGCCACCATCACTAAGGAGCTCTCCCAGGCTGCTCTGAGGACATTCAGCACTTCACACATAGTTACAAGAGCACAGTCAGCTTCCCATATGTGAAAAATAGGGACGATAATATTAAACGTGACAAACATTTAACTATCTCTGAAGCTGTGATCATGATAACAGCCGAGAGGAAATGATAAAGTGGTAACAAGGATGGAAATCAGATTTCTTGTTGGGAAAGTGGATGAAACATTTCATTTTTCTAAACAAAAAGAGTTTGAGATCATCTTGATATATTTCAAGTTTCCAGGGATGCATTTCCCATCCCCAAGCCCAGAATTTGAGAGGCCCGAGGGCTTCACTGTCCCCAGCTTAGCTCCTTAATTTCCTGAGATGCAAGTGACAAGTCCCATGAAACATTAAGGTTGTGTGGATTAGAGACTCTCCCTGTCTGGGCCCCTCTGTTTACTTTTCTAAGATTTAGTTCCTTCCTCTCCGAGTTGTGTGAGCATCATATGCTGTGCTGTGGATAAAAGCTGGCAGACCAGCCTGTTGACCTTCAGAAATGCCCTGTGTTCAGCTGGGTCTCTCTGCTCTGTGTTCCAGGGAACAGAGGGTCAGAGAGATAAAGCATCACCTCTAAGGCCATCCCAGAGAAGAGGCTGGAAGTTTTGTGATAACGACAAGAGTGAGATGCCTTCTTTCTTGGCTATACTCAGCAGTTAGGCCAATGGATATATGCCACATGGAAGCAGGCGTGAAGTCAGTTCAAAGAAGTAAGTGTCTTTCAAATGGAATACTATAAGAAGATGAGTGTTTGGCTGTGAGTTTCCCATTGTGAGCTATGTTAAAGCAGAGTGTGGAGCGATATGATGAGAGCCATAAAGTGTGAGTTACAGGAGTGAATGCAGAAATAATCCTAAGTAGCTATTCAAGTTCTTTGCGGTGTATATTTTTTTATGTAGTTTTTTGAGGTAGAGTCTTGTTCTGGCCCCGACTAACCTGGAATTCACTATGTAGTCTCAGGGTGGCCTTGAACTCATGGTGATCCTCCTACTTCTGCCTCCCAAGTGCTGGGATTAAACTGGCTTGTATGTCTTCATAGTGGATCCTTCTATTGGTGGTCCTCTGTCAGGATGTATTGCTTATTTGAGGGGCTGTGTTGCTCTGGAAGGACCTAGGCTAGCTAAGTTTACTGGAATACTGTGGACTGAATAAATAAATTGAATCTTATCCTGTTATGTTCATAGGCACCAGTTTATACCAATTTTATTATGCCTCTGTGTTGGTGGGCAATTAAAATTGAAAACAATTACTTATTTAGTCCTTGAGGAAAGGCTGGGTTACCTGATCTAGATGACTGACCAGGTAAAGAAAAACACATCTTTTGGATTGGAGCAGGAGACTGGCATGAGGGGGAGGGGAACCAGGAGGACATCTTGTCTGACATTAAACACAGTTCATGTAGCAGCTCTAGTAAGCTGGGTCAACCTGATACTATAGAAATTCAGTGAGGGGTCACTATTGGTCCTTCTCCATGGCAAGATGGTAAATGCAGTCTCATACATTCTTCATATGGCTTTTTGGAACTTTCTCTGAGGGTAGAGACATCAGTGCCACCCTAGGAATCCACTCAGAGTTTATGATGATAGCTGTCCTGTCCTCCTTGCTATTCTCTTCCCTCTCCTTCTTCTTCCTCCTCCTGTTCCTCCTTCTGCTATTTTAGAGATAGGGTTTCCTATGAAGACCAAGCTGGTCTCAAACCTATGATCCTCCTGTGTCAGCCTCCCAAGCGGTGGGATTACAGTCATGCACCACCACACCTGGCTTTGCTGCTCTTCTTTGAGCCTAAGCTGAGGAGCCAAAATGGGGAAGATTTGGAATTATGGATGAGTTTCTTAGGAGGTTTAGCATCTAATCACTTTTGGGTCATGTCACATGGTACATCCCTGTAACTTTCATCACAAGTTTAAAGTCTCTACTTTACCACAGTCAAAACTGAATCCCAGCTATTCTTTTTAATGTCCATGGCCACTCTGGTTCATGTTTGAACAGAGCTTCATGGGGCTTTTCGGGCCTAAGCCTGGCCCTTTCTCCACAACAGAGATCATGCACCAATTTCCAGGCATCTATGAAGGCATGGGTGACTTTGGGAGCAGCGTCTTCTTTGCCTTTGTAAAGGAGCTGCTGGCTCACGTTTCCAAGCTCCTGCCCAGCACCCTGACTATTTACTTAGGGTTTTGCTGAAGCTCTTGCCAAAGACGAGACCATAAAACCTCAGAGTGACAATACCATTATTCAAGGTACCCAAAGCCCTTCATGTTCCTTCAAAAGCTCACTGGTGTTTTATGTCATTAAAATATATTGTTGATTAATATTTGAGCAGCCACACGGAGTTTGCCTCTTACCAAGTCCCACATTTCTCATCCTTTTCCATTCTCTGCAATTCTCTGGTTTTTCTTTGGGTTTCTTTGTATCCTGACTTAACCCTTCCCCATCTGGTCTGCATTCCCCCTATGCCAAACCCTCCAGGAAGTCTGTGTAAACATCTCCAGAGCCCCATTGGGGCAGAGGTCAATAGTCCTTGCTACCTGCTATGTCCCGTCCTAGGCTGACCACATGATCTCTGATTACACCCCAGAGTGCTGCTCTGTGAGAACACCTCTTCAGGATCAATTTCTGTTTTTCTTTGGTTTTCATTCTATCTACACTGTAATCTGTCAAGAGGACTCCTTGCTATCTTGAAAGGCAACTTGCCTGGCAGGACCACTGAGAGTCACCGTGGCCTGATCGAAGGTGTCCTTCCCAAGTCTCTCTGTAGCTTAGCTCTTATGTTGGTTCTAAGAGGCCGTCTTCTCTGGCCCAGAATCACTCCCTGGATGATGTCAAGCAGGTCTATGGGATGGGCGGTGAAAATAGTTCCTACCTTTGTGGAGATATCATTGTGAGGACCGAATAGAGTAGTTAGTATATGCAAGCAGCATATTCATTAGCTTCAGTGGAATTCTGAGCTTTGAAAACTTCAAAAGCATCAATGATGTCTGCTTACAAAACACATCGTTTCTGAGTGAAAATGTTTCCATTTATAATAGTTCTCAATTTTCCGTGAATTTATAAATTTTTAATTTCAATTTTTGCTTCAGCCAATATTTACCATGAGGGCTGCCTAAGGAGCCAAATAAAATTGAAAAGTTGAAGACTTTTTTTTTATAGTTCACAAAAGTGAATAAATTAAAAAAAAACATATATGAGTCTTCAAATGATATTTTGTAGATTTACACCAGCTATCTTCCTGAAATTATCAGAGATTAGAGTAACTCTAAGCCTGTGAAGAGGTTTTTGTATTCTTATTTCCATCACCGAGGTTGGGCCATGTCATCATCATCCTCATGTGAACCACAGACCCCAAAGAACCTTGTGTTGATGGATACTCATCCCCAGAGACCAGAAAACCGTATTCTGCTTCAGCCACCTCTTCAGTGTTGCTCTTGGGCCAGAAGGCTCCCAGGCCCCCTGTGTTGTCACTTTGAGTCCCTAGGTGTCTTTCTTTGGGTTCTGCAGTGGCTGCTCTGTTGTTATAGGCTTCCATACACTGCCAAGAGTCTCTGGCCCTCTTCCTAACTAGCTTATGGACTGAGCTCTACACTTTAGCAGAAAATAGGGAGTGGGACATGGTGTGCCTATGGAAACACAATAGAAACCTTGCATTCATGTTCCAGTTTGATCCTAGATTTCAGTTCATGCTGTCTGCATCATTTACCCAATCCCACTCTTTCTTGACCTTGCTTATTACCACTGCCAGGAAAGGTCCTCTTGAATTCTTCCTATGGCTTCCACAGTGAGTGGTCCATCTTCCACCCATCCTTTCCTGCAGAGCCTCGTCCAGACCATTTGTTTCCCCAAGAGGACCTCGACCTTCATAGTTGTCTTGATGCAATATTTCTCTTCCACTTCTTCTTTCTCTCCACTCTTCCTCTTAGCAGCAAATCTCTCAACCCCCGAATTTGGTGACAAACATTTTTTTTTCAAGAAAAGAGAGGGAGAGAGAGAGAGAGAGAGAGAGAGAGAAGGGGAATGGGTTAGGGAGAACCTATCTTGCCATCACCATTGAAATTTTAGTTATGGCATATACATGAGATGAAATGCATGAGTTTGTTCTATATTGTTGAATTTCTGAGATCTCTCTGGAATCCAGGGCTTAATAGGACAAATAGAGAGTTTGGAGAGACTACATATCATGAGTTGGAGGAAGTGGACAAAGCCCAGGAAAGATGCAAGACACACCTGTCTGACAGTAATGCAGAAGCAATAACACAGGGGTCCAAAAAGCCAAAATGATCAGTGACGTGAAAATTCAGTGCAGTGCTTCGAGCTAGAATGATGTCAGGAAGGACAAGGCGAAATACAGGTGGCTCTTGGGAGACCACTAGTGACCTTGGCATATGGTGCTCCAGGGGAGTAGTGGTTACGGCAGAATAGTGAAGAGTGAAGAATCAGAGTGAGGACCAGAGCCAGCTCTTTCAAAGTGGGTCATCACAGGAAGTGGTAAACAGCTTTTATTGAGAGAAGTGAAGTGTTGGTTGGAAAGGGAGCTGTTTTAGAACAGCTTCTGCTGAAGGAGAGGGTGGTAGGGGCTGTGGTTTACAGTGCTTTATGCTTTGTCTGCTCCTGGAAGGTCTGGTACAGCTATGAATGACCCACTCTCTGCAAATCTGACCCTCACACAGCCTTTTCATCTTGTGGTATAGATTTCACAGACCCTTGGAAACTTTACCATAGACCTCAGCAGAAAACAACAGGGTTATGGGAAGAGCCAGGGTGGCAGAGGATAAGAAACTGCAGATCTTTAGTATTTCCTTGGGCTATTATTTTCTATCTTATTCAAGGTCTTTTATCTCCTGCTTTCTCTCTCTCTGTCCCCCCGCCCCCCCCCCCTCTCTCTCTCTTATTTTAAGGCCAACAGACTGGCCTTTTCTTTTTATGACAGTAAAAGACAGAGAGAGATTGATTGAGAAATGCTGTGCCAGGGCCTCCAGCCACCGTAATAGAACTCCAGCCACACGTGCCACCTTGTGTGCATGTGAAACCTTGCACACTTGTGTCACCTTGTGTGTCTGGCTTATGTGGGTCCTAGAGAATTGAACATGGGTCCTTAGGTTTCACAGGGAAGCAACTTAACCACTAAGCAATCTCTCCAGCCCTGCTTCTTGCTCTTTTACATAAGAACTGTCTCTATTTTCCATCTGGAGAAACTAAGGCTGAGGTTAGAAGGTCTGAGGTTATGGTTGCTGGGCTTAACTCTCTTTTATAGAGGCAGGAAGGGAACATGGGCCTTGTGAGTTGCTTGGTATAATTAGCTTCTAATTGAGTCCTCTCTCCTTCCTTTCAGGCATCATAGTGACATTAAATTACAGGATTCAAACATATAATTTCCTAAACTTAAATGTGATTTATCTTAATAGGACTTGGTGCCAGGTCATTTTATCATGCATAGTGTCAGGGAGCAGATCTATTATTCACAGGGACTATTATTGCATCAGAAAATCTGAAGCCAGTGCAGACCTTGAGGGGTCAGCTATGCTCAACTCAGCCACCCCCAAGCTCCAGACAACCCCTTGTTCAATGCCAACAACCTGGGGATGGACAAAGTTGCTTTAAAATAGCAGAAGAAAGAAAAACTCTACTTCTGTACATTTCACATCATCTATCTTTGAGCCATTTTGTGTGGAGGGTTGCAGTGATAGCCTGGCCAATCAAGTGCTTACCTTACAAACAGGAAGACCTGAATTCGATCTTCATACCTAACATAAAATGCTGGGTACGGTGGCACATGTTTATAACCCCAGTGCTGGGGAAGCAGAGACAGTCTAGTCTAATTGGCAAGCTCCAGGATAATGAGAGACCTTGTCTCAAAAAAAAAAAAAAAAAGTAAATAAATGAATAGGGGTAGACAGCATTCCTGGGGAATGATACCAGGGGTGTCTTCTGATCTCCATACACCAAAACACACAGGTATATGCACACACTCACACATATGTGTGCCCCTGTATGCATGAACATATGTGTGTATACACATACTCATACATCAAACAAAAAGAGAAATACTGTGCAGGCATACTGCTGAACACAGACATATTCTGGTCCAACCCTGACCAACAGAATAGGCTGTGCTTTAGAAAAGTCCTTCATTGAAATCATATCTTAGAATATCTTATGTCATTCATTAGCATATATGTTCATTTAACCAGTAATTTAATTGCTCAATAAGGTCCATTTGCTTTACAGCTGGGGACGTAAAACATGCATGGGAAAATGACTTGCCCAAGGTCAGATGGCAGAAGGATCATGGAATTTCTTTTTTTTAAAATTTTATTTATTTACAAGGAGAGAGAGGGAGAGAGAGAAAGAGAAAGAAAGAGAGAGAGAGAGTGAGTGAGAGAGAGAGAGAGAGAAAAGAAGAAGAAGAAGAAGAAGAAGAAGAAGAAGAAGAAGAAGAAGAAGAAGAAGAAGAAGAAGGGGAGGAGGAGGAGGAGGAGGAGAAGGAGGAGGAGGAGGAGGAAGAAGAAGAGGGGGAAAAGAAAAAGAAGAGAGACAGGCAGAGAGAATGGGCATGCCAGGGCCTCTGGCCACTGCAAATGAACTCCAGATGCATGTGCCTCTTGTAAATCTAGCTTATGTGGGTCCTGGGGAATCAAACCTGGGTCCTTTGGCTTCACAGGCAAATGCCTTAACCACTATGCCATTTCTCCAGCCCTGGATCATAGGATTTCTATGCAAACCGAGGCCTCCCCAACCCAGCACCAAGTCTCCCAGTCCTATCACCAGCTGCCAACCAGCTGCCATGTGTTCTTCGATGATGGCAGAAGGGGCATAGATGGCTGATGTTTATCTCTTTGACAAATGGAATTCTGGCTGGCAACTTGATCTTCAGTCTTTGCAACTTTGGGAAGGCAGAGGGTGATCAAAGCATATATTTTTTCTAGTGAAAGATGCCTTTGGAAATCCAATATACCATTCTGTCAGCCTTGTGAGTCAAGGGAAGAGAGAAGAAAAAGATCCGTTTTGAGTGAGCCTGCTGTTGACAAGTTGATCTAAATGTATACAGGCTGCACAGCCTCTCCTAGCTCTAGCAGAATCCGAATATGTGCCATAGAAATCCCAGTGCAAAGAATTGGGGTGTACATGGTGACCCTGAGTGTGGGGTCTGGACCCAGGCTGTTGGACCTTGAACCTTGATAACCTGTTTGCTTGTTGTTCTTATGAACTTCCAAGATGGGCTTCAGGTTTAACTGTCTCCATTCTCTACTTTGTGAAATGGAGGAAATTGACCTTGGATACTCATACTGGTTAAAAGTGGTAAGGAATGTAAAGCCATCAGTGGGAGCTGGAAGATGCACCTCCACTCCTCCTTATTCAAGGTCATGAAATCCACTGTGCCTTCTTTACCAAGTCAGTGTGGCAGGCATTGGTTGCATGTGGACACAGTCAGTGTTTTTGCCTTACTAGTTGATAATCACACACGATTGCCCCAGAGAGATGGTGATGGTGAGAGGCCATTGGAGGCAAGTCACAATCTCACAAGGGAGGGAAAAAGAGCCTTTTGGTTTCACTTTTCTCATTGGACATTACAGAATGAGATGACATCCTGTGTGTTGGGAGTCATGCAGATTCTAGCCATAAGACAGGTAATTAGAACTTTTACTTAATTTGTTTACATTTTTTGCATGTGCATGGCTGTGTGGTACATCTGCATGAGTGTATGAGTGTTAGTGTTGTGTGGGTACACAGGTGTTAGACTGTACATGCACATGTGTATGGAGAACAGAGGTCCATCTTGGTTGCCTTTCCTAGTTAGTCTATAACTTATTTTTGCTTTTTTAAAAATAGTCTCATTCATCAATAGCTCCTACCTGAATCTAACCAAGTTGCCTACATGCCTGCCAAACATCTCGAGGACTGGGCAATGAGGAGGGTGGAGAGGGAGGGGAGGTTAAGGGAGGGAAGGGGGCACAAAACTGGACACAAAAGGCAATGATACCATAAAACTCTACATCCTAAAAGACAGATCAAATGGTTGAACCTTCATCAGGCCCTTAGAAGGAACACCAGATTCACAAGGCCTTGGAGAAGGTATGACAAAAACTGTCCATCATCCCCTCCTATTAATGCTTCTCTCTCTTTATCCCTCTTCTCTTTCATCTCTCTATCCCTTTTATATCACTTATCCTGTTCTTCCCTCTCTCTTGGGTGCTGACCTGTAACTCCTGGTACCAGCAGGTAGTTATCATCACAATGAGCTTTTGATCGCAGAGACCTACAGGGTTTCCCAAAAGAAGACAGATTTATGTCATAGCACTTGAGGACCCACCATAGGTTAGTGGTAAGATCCTATTGCTGAAGACACCATACATGGTTGGTATGTAGCATGGAGCGACATGGCTGGAAGCTGGAAGAGAGTCAGTCCCCAGATAGTTAGCATGTCTAGTGCCAGAAGGTGCTACATGAGCAACTGGGTGATAATGACCAATATCTGCCCAAGAAATGCATGGTCTAACCTACTTAGCAGCAAACAACCTGATGTGATGCTCATCTAAGTGCAATAGTGGTGCATAGCCATGGTGGGAAACCAATTGCTCTCGATTTGGCTGGCTGCTCTGCTCAGTGGAACCCATAGCTGGAGCTGGGAAACAAGTCAGAAGCATATTCAAAAATCAACCCACTCTCAACTAAACTCTCTCTAAAAAACAATGGTTATCACATTTACTTGGTGTTAACTTTACTCTTCGTTAGAGAATCTGTTTCTCTTTTTCAGATAGACACAGTTCCTAAGGAGAGAACCACCCCACCATACCTCAAAAGAGCCTCAGCTGAAAGTAAGTATAATGGGGGAAACATGCAAGAATGCTGTTTCCTTGGCAGACTGGGAACCAGTACAACTGTGAAGGAGATAGACAAATATATATGTATGTATATGTGTGTATATATATATATGAACTTGTTTGAGAGGGGCTCACACAAAGAGACAGATTGAGAGAGAGAGAGAGAGAGAAAGGGGGGGGGAGTTGGGCATGCTCAGGCCTCCAGTCACTGCAAGCAAACTCCAGGTGCATGTGCCACCTTGTGCCTCTGGCTTACATGGGTACTGGGGAATCAAACCTCAGTCCTTAGGCTTCACAGGCAAGTGCCTTAACTGCTTAGCCATCTCTCCAGCCCCTAATTTATTTTCTGAAAAGCTCTGAGCCCAGAGCTCACTGATTCAGCTGACTAGCTAGCCAGTAAGCCCTTGGAATTCTTTTGTCTCTGCTTCCCCAAGCATTGGGATCACAGGCACAAGCCACCATGCCCAGCTTTTGTGTGGGTGCTGGGGATCCGAGATCTGTGCTGAGGATCTTCATGTTTGCGTGGAAAGAACTTGAACACTGAGTCATCTCTCTAGCCACTGATTCAGACCCCTTACATGGCATCCCACCTAAAGGTATTCAGCTGAGAAGCATTCTTATGCATCCGCTTGGGCACATGTCATGTGCACAGTGCTGTTTTAGATGGAGAGGCCAGATGAGTGCCAGAATCTAGTGGGAATTTCACAGCAGTAAGGAAGCAGTGGTGTAAGTTTTGTTTCAGAATAGTGACATTTGAGCTGATCCTCAAGAGGAGAAAGTGCAGGAGGATGAGAATGAGGTTTTTATTTTTTAATTCCGTTTGACACAGGTGAGAAAGTCACTGGGGAAACTGTGTGGACAGTGGCTCTGAAGCGAGAGCATCTTGGCAGGCTCAGGCAAGAGGGATTTATCCATTTGGCAGAGGGCCTGGATGTGTGTGTGTGTGTGTGTGTGTGTGTGTGTGTGTGTGTGTGTGTGTGTAAGGGGGGAGACAGGAAGAGAGAGGGGCTCATGCAGGGAGGTGAGGGAGAGGGCTGAGCACACTGGGGCTGGAGAGACAACTGGCATGGAATATGGGGAAAGGCTTGGCATTTGTTGCCTCAAATCAACATGTCACTGCAGAAGAAATAGCTAATCCATAACCAGGGATCAAGGGAACTTCCTGTAAGGTATGGTGTTTAAGCCCCGGACTGAAGGGTCGGCAAGTGACAGACAACTAGGCAAAAGCAGAATTCTAATGTTTGTGGAGAATGGAAAGCAGAGGGCACAGAGAGAAGGAGACAGAGAAAAAGTCAGATGGCCTTGACCTTTTGAGCTTGGCATTTGGAGGAGGATGGAAGGAAGGTGGTAGGAGATAATGTGTGGCCAGAAGCTGAGTCTAAACCACCCAGGTCTTTGCAAGCTGTGTGGTCACTAGGATTAAAGGCCAGTCATGGCAGCCTCAGACACAATGGGAATTTCAACTCAAGGACCTTTCTGCCTCAGGCTGCCCGAGCTATTGCCTGGCATGTGTTCCCCTCTGAGCTGCCCATCCTCAGCAACATGTTCCTCTGTGCCAGTACTGTTTGTCTGTGGTCTGGAGCCTGTGGATTCTGTTTACGTGGGCATGAAAGGGGCCAACCATCATTTAGACTTTTCAATGCACATATGAAGCCCCTCTCTGGTCCTAATGCAGATTTGTGCCTTGTTCTGTGGAATTCATTCTGCACTGCAAGAGAATGATATTATCTAATGTTTATGGATGGCTGGGTCTAAAAATATCCATTCTTAAGTCCACTGAAGGATGAAATTCCTTGTTACTTTCATAGATTCTCTTGTTTTATTTTTGCACCCTGTAGAAGAACATACAGCATTCATATTTTGAGTCCCAAACCTAGTCATTTTTCTAATCCCACCTGAGTAATATAGAAGAGTATTTGTGTGTGATGGTGGGGGAGAAGGAAGGAGGGAAGGTGATCACTGGTTTGATGCCTTAAAACAATACCTTCCTGATCAAGGTCCCCTTTTGTCATGCCTCAGACATTCAGACAGATCTGAAATCTGAGGGCTGCAGCCCAGCAGGTCTCAGCAGCTGTCAATGATATCGACATTCATCAAGACTTAAACATCAGAAATCATTCCAGCACTTCTCAGTGAGACTCCTCACCAAGAAGCAAGTAGGACCAGAGATGAGGCACTGAGTCCTTGCTCCTGCTGTCTTCCCACACATGGGGTATCAGCATTCTTGGTGCTTTTATAAAATGCCCAGACATGTGGCTGGAGAGAGGGCTTAGCCATTTAGTCACTTGCGTGCAAAGCCTGAGAACCCAGTTTCAGTTCCCCAATTCTCACCTAAGCTAGATGCATAAGGTGGCACATTCATGTGGGGTTCGTTTCCAGTGGCTGGAGGCACTGGTGTGCCCACTCTCTGTCTCTCCCCCCTCTCTCTATCAATTAAATAAATATTTTTAAAATACCCACTCATAGTCCTGGGTTGGACTGACTTTCATCCCATCAACTGCCCATTGTCCTGTGTTTATCATGAATCTCTGATGTGTAGAAGATTCTGCCTTTCCCTTGTTTGATACACAAGCCTCTCCTATGGGGCTAAAGTTGAGTTATGTACCCCACACCTTTGAACTCCCCGTGTACCTTATCCCTCTGTGGGAGCAACAGCCATGAATGATGGCACTCATTTGTTTTATGACAAATACTTGTAAGTCTTTATCTTAACAACATTTTGATTTGGAGAATATAATACAGCCTGGCACCCAAAACAAATGCTGAATGAATGAGTAAATGAGTTATTCTTCTCAGAAGCATTTCTAAGAATAGGCAGAGCCTTGGGCATTTCAGAGGTGTGTAGCTAGCATATGATTATCATATACCTTAGTCCATGCATATATCACTGCCTACTGTCTTCACAGTTCCAAACATCGTCTCATTTAATAATATCATCTGATAATGATATTGATAGTTCTATTGCAGAAGAGGGGGCTGGAAAGATTGTAAGAGCCACAGAGTGGGTAGAAATACCCTGAGGCATGGTTCATTCTACCCCATAGGGTCTGATTGAAGCCTTTATGATCCCAAAGTGATTACTATTACCACACTGAAGAGGGCTCCAGGGTAATGGGAGTTTGGGTGAGGAGATAAAAGTGTTTATTACTTATTTATATATAAAATAAATTAAAATAAAATAAAAAAATTAGTTATCTGTGGCTGAGTGTGGTATTGTCTGCAACATTATTATGAGATGGATGTAGTTATTACCCATTTGGAGCTTAGATCTAGGCAGAGATGGCCATTTAAATAGAGTACAGGCATGCAGGACACCATAGGAGGCCAGGACAAATCCAGGAAACAGCCTGAGGGAAGTATGTGTTACAGCAGACTTGAAGAACAGGATAGAAATAGGCCAGGCCCAGCTAGTATTGCAGGCACACAAAGAGAAAAGCAGGAAGGGCTGGAGATGTAGACTCTGGAGTACTGAGGAATGTGCTGGCTTGATCTGGGTAGGATGACAGACTCAGATACATCTTCCTAATCTGGATGACTTCCTGTTCCTGGATCTGCTCAAAACAGGTGGATGAGGGATTGGCAGTGGGGAGGGCTAGGGGAGGGAGATCTGTGCCAGACTTGTTCCTGATCCTCTGTCTTGGGGAGGTGTCCTGAGGGCGGTCCTCCCCATCAGTCAGACAGCCAATTTCCCCACTTTTCATATCTGCCTCTATGTATTATCTGAGCAGAAACCCAGCTCACTTGTGAATTCCTAGGCAGGCACATGAGGAGGTACGACCTCTGGGCCTTTCAGTTTTCTCTCTTAAAATGACAGTAGTGCACACACTTACTTGGATTGTTTTCAAGATCACCTACAAGAGCATTTGAAGTAACAGAACATAGTGGTGCTTCATATGGCTGGTGCCGTCCCCTCCTTTACATTAGAGAACACCTCAGAGCACATGGACTGCTCACTCAGGTCCAGCTAATTATAATTATTAACGGGGTAGAATGACAGCACCATGTCATTCACATTGCCATATGATCCTCTCAGGTGATATTATAATGCCCACTTTATAGATAAAGAAATAGATATTCAAAGAGGGAACTTACTTGTCCAGAGTCCCAAACCATTGTAAGCTGGGGATCTAATTCAGAAGTCTGATCTGAGTCCCTCCATACTTTTGGTTTGATGTGGGGGGCCCTTGTCCCTGTTTTGTCCCATTTATCTTTAATGAGATGCTGCTTTTTGTTGACAAGCAGCATTGGAGACATGCATAACAGTAAGTAAGAATAGGAGGGTGATTCTTGAGCTTGCATCCTGACAAAAGTCATTCATTCCCTAGGCCCTATCTGTTAATGTGGAGGAACATAGATAAGCTTCTAAGAACTCAGAAGCCAATTTGTGTCAGTTTGCAGACCACAGTCGTGGTCAGTTGGCGACTGCATCAGAACTCATTCCTAACCCTGTGGAAAAGGCAGGCTCTGACCCCTTTGGGGAAGGATGTAATGCTTTTCCCTCCACAGCAGGAAATCCTAAAGTGGTCCATATCAAAGGCTGTGTGGTGGGTGGCTTGCCTGTTTCTTCAGAAGACAGGACAGGCTTGGGGCAGACTTTGATTCAAAGCCTTCAAATGCCAGGTATATTCCTATGTCAGAAAGCTCATGTCATTATTCCATAATGCCCACCTGGGAGGCTTTCCTGGTGAACAAGTGAGGCTCCAGGGAATAAAATGATTTTCGAGCTTAGATTACAACTCAGGTCTGGCTGTCTCTGAGCTATGAATGCTGCCAGGGCCCCTCTGGCATAGAATGATATACTGGCAGGTATCAGTGATGTGGGAGGGAAGTGATTTAACAGGACTCATAGTTGAGGAGTGGTGAACAGAGGCAGTCTGTGATTGCTACAAAGACAACCAGAAAGGTGAGGTAAAGCAGAGCCTTGTCTCTGGAAATGATCAGACAGCTAAGGACTCAATCTGGCTAATGGAGTGTTTTCTTTCAAAGCAAGGCAAAAGTTGAGCTTCCAGAAGAAACATGAGGTAAGGGTGCAGGGAAGTGAAGTCTTAGGTTGATAATGGGCATGTATGCACATCAGCTCCTCTAGGAGAGGCTAGCTGTGTTTCCAGGGGTCTCACGGAGACTCTCAGTTGACTCTATCAGCCCTAGCTGTGGAAGGGGAGGGAAGGTGACAGGCATCCAGCAGCTAGAGAATGCTATCCACCACCTGAGTTTGATGTCTTCCTGGCCTCCTTTAGACTATGTGGCTACTGAGCTTTCATAGAAGTGGTAGAGGGGGTGGGAGAGATGACTTAGTGGTTAAGAAGCTTGCCTATGAAACCAAAGGACCAAGGTTCAATTCTCCAGTACCACATAAGCCAGATGCTCAAGGGGGCACATGCATCTGGAGTTTGTTTGCAGTGGCTAGAGGCCCTGTCATACCCATTCTGTCTCTTTCTGTTTATCCCCTCTCTCTATCTCTCTCTCTGCTTGCAAATAAATAAATGATATAAAAATAAGTAAAATAAAGTAAGAGGGTTTGCATCATGGCTGTGCCTTGCATGGTTTGAGATCTATAAATGCATCTAGGAAGAGGCAGGCCTCTTGGAGACAAGAGAAGATGACCTGTCTACATACTATTCATCTTTCCCTGCTGAAAAGAAACGTTCTACTTGCCTTGCCATAAAGGACTGTGTGTTTTCCTGGAACTTCATGGAGGGACCCAGTGTCCTCAGATAGGGTGACACACCATTAGAACCATTAGGATCTGGGGTTGAATGGGAAGAAGACTAATGTTGCAGTCAGGTTCGCATTGCTGGTAGAGATCACCCAGCCAAGAGCTGCTTCTGGGAAAAGAGGTTTATTTGGGTTTACAGGCTCGATGGGGAAGCTCCACAATGGCAGGGGAAAATGATAGCATAAGCAGAGGGTGGACATCACACCCTGGCCCACGTAAGGTAGGCAACAGGAACAGGAGAGTGTGCCAAACACTGGCAAGGGGAAACTGGCTGTAACACCCATAAGCCAGCCCCCAACAATACACTGCCTCCCAAATCCCTTCCCAAATGTCCATCAGCTGGGAACCTAGCATTCAGAACAACTAACTTTATGGGGGACATCTGACTCAGACCACCACATTCAGCCCTTGGCCTCATAAACTGATATCCATACATGTTGTAAAATACAATGCATTCAGTCTGACTTTAAAAGTCCCCATTGGTTTTATCAATTCCAATGGTGTTCATACATCCCCATAATTTAAGGCCTTTTAACTAAGCCATAATACCAAAAAATCCTCCCCAAACCCATAATGGCACAGAATAAATAAATATTCACACTGCAAAAGTTGGCATTGGGCATAGCAAAGAAATATTCAGCCAATACAAGATTTAAAACAACCAGGGCAAACATCAAATTCTGTAGCTTCAAGTCCAACAACTCTAGTTCGTGACAAATCTCCAAGTCCGATAATTCTAACCAGCATTCCAACTCCACCCCTCCAGCTAGGCTACTCACAATCCTGGAAAACTTCATCAGAGCCAGCAGCTTTCCTAAGCAGCCATCTCATGGTTCCAGCATCTCTACTGCAATCCATGGTTCATCCTCATGGCCCCATGGGGTCTCCATGCAGGCATCCAGCAAACCTGCTTCACACTGTCCATGGCCATTCCCAAAACACAAGAGTGTGTTGCAAACTCAATGGCCCTCTCTTTCCTGCATTTCTTATACTCCAAAATACCACGTAGGATGCCAATTTGTTAGTGCAGGAGGGCATAAAGCAGACTGAAGAACAGGATACTTCTTAAGCACTCAGTCCCCTCCAAAAGAGTCTACAGTCTTCCTATTGCCTCAGTGCAGATCAGCTAGCTCAGTCTCAAAGGTTGTAATCTCTCAATTGCAGCTGAATGGGCAACAGTTCACCCAAAGGTTTTTCTTTCTTTGCCATATCCCTCTGCTCACACCAGTTCATTTCTATGCAAAGCAATCCTTTACAACTTCTCAGGACATGGGCATAAGAGCAAGCTTCTCACACAAACTGCTAGCCCAGTCCAAGCAAAGCTCTTTCTCACCTTCATAAGCCACACCTCACAGTTCATAGTTCTTACTGCATTTAGGTCTTATAGCTCTGACCAGAATAGTCCATCAAGCTGTACTTGCAGCACTGCAAGGCATCTGTTAGGCCAAGATTTCAAATCCTTCCACATTCCTCTTGAAAATCAGCTCCCAAATACCAAAGCCACACAGTCAGGTGTGCAACAGCAACCTGGCTCCTTGGTACCACTTTACTGTTGCAGTCAGGTTTGCATTGCTAGTAGAAATCACCCAAACCAAGAGAAGCTTCTGGGAAAAAGAGGTCTATTTTGGCTTATAGTCTCGATGGGGAAGCTCCATGATGCCAGGGGAAAATGATGGCATGAGCAGAGGGTGGACATCACCCCCTGGTCTACATAGGTGGACAACAGAAACAGGAGAGTGTACCAAGCACTGGTAAGGGGACACTGCCTATAATACCCATAAGCCTGCCCCCAACAGTACATTCCCTCCAGGAGGCATTAATTCCTAAATTTCCATCAGCTGGGAACCTAGCATTCAGAACACCTAAGTTTATGGGGGCATCTGAATCAAACCACCACAACTAATAAGGAAGAGAAGCAGTCACAACAGAGGCCTATGCCAAAGGAGTTGGCTCATACATTCAGGCTTCCAAGCAGGATCTATGTAGAAGCCTTTTCTAAAGTAGGCACAAAAATGTACCAAAAATTCCTCTGTGATTTTCCTGTACTCCTGCCCAGTGCCTTTCCACAGTGGGAAAGGGCATGGGCATCCCTGAGCTGGAGGTCTGGACTGCATCTCCGGATGGGAAGCAACATTTCCTGTGTCTGTCACTTCTCTGGGCCCTTCTTCATTCCTCTGACGGCGTGCTGCCACTTCTTGAGTCTTGAGTGTGCAACCCCGCCCTCCCTTGAAGAGCCGCTAGTGCTCAGCACCAACTCAAGTTCAACATTAGACACTATCACAGCCGCCTCCAAACCTTGCCCCCTCCACCTTCCTTTGAGGCTACTCTTCCATCCCCCATTTTCTTCCTGAACAGTTGCTTTAAAAGAGCTGCCCACTTTCATTTGCTCCATTGGTTACATCCTATTCATGCGTCACTGTCACTTTTACAACCCCAATCCGGGGGTTATCGTTTTCCATAAAATATTAGGAGCCCAAGTGTTCCATCCTAAGGACTCATCTTTTCTTTTTTTTTGTTGTTGTTGTTCATTTTTTATTTATTTATTTGAGAGTGACAGAGAGAGAGAGAGAAAGAGACACAGAGAGAGAATGGGCGTGCCAGGGCTTCCAGCCACTGCAAACAAACTCCAGATGTGTGCATCCCCTTGTGTATCTGGCTAACATGGGTCCTGGGGAACGGAGCCTCGAACCAGGGTCCTTAGGCTTCACAGGCAAGTGCTTAACTGCTAAGCCATCTCTCCAGCCCATACTCATCCCTTCTTATTCTGCTTGACAACATTAAAAACTGTTGTCCATGAGTCTGCTCCAAACTCATTTTGCCTTTGAATTGGGCGGCTTCCCTTTTTTCTGCTTTTCCCACTAATTACCTCTTTTTTTTTTGTTGTTGGTGGTGATCTCCAAGGTTCCTGCCTTATTCCTCCCCTCATCTCACTAACCTCTATCCTCCTTCAACAGGGCTCATATTCACAACACACCGACCTTTTTCTCCTGATCTATGCATTGGACTTTGCAGTGATGTGTGTCTTCAAAGGAATAGGAGAGGTGACTGACGCTGGTGGACAAGGTAAGGGAAAGCCAGAGCACATATTTCAGGAAGATGAATTAATATGGCAATCAAATAAGTTGTGAGTATGAAAAAAAATAGTCTTTTAGTCCAGCTTGGATAAGAAAGATAATTAAATGAGAAACTCATGATAAAATAGTTTCATTTGCTTGATTCTCAGCTTCTTATAGGAGCTGAATAAACAGCAGAAGAATCTATTGTTGATCAGCAGTTGTGCATAGTTGTTTTTCCTCCTGTTGAAATGATGTAGTGCATATCTTATTGTACAAGATTTTGAAAGGTTGATGGGCAAAATTCTATTGATTGAATGACTAAGACAAAAAATGGATGAGATAATTAATTGAAATCTTGCCACCTTCAACAATTCATCTGTTGCTGTCTCCTTTTGAAAAGCTACTAATGCCAGAGTGGCCCAGCTTTCCTTTTTGCTCACCTTGCCAGTCACTGCACAATCTTAATTTGAATAAAACCAACACTATTGTGACCAGTGGATTTCTGTTTAAACTAAAAGGTAGTTGAAAGAAAAAACAATCCACTTAATAAAAAAAAAATCCCATTTTTCTCCAAGTTGAATGCATATCTTACAACTTATTACCTCAGGGGGTGAGATCTAGAAATTTCAAGGTCAGTGAAAGCCATGAAACTAAGTAAAAAGGCCAAGGCATTGTTGAGGTACACCTAGACTTTCGATGTTGACCAACTTAACTGTGGCACAATATACACAAAATAAAATTCACTATTTCAACTATTTTTTAAATATTTTATTTATGTATTTATTTGAGAGAGAAAGAAAGAAAGAGGTGGGGGGTGCAGATATAGAATGGGCATGCCAGGGCCTCCAGCCACTGCAAATGAGCTCCAGATGCATGCATTACCTTGTGCATCTGGCTTATGTGAGTATTATGGAATTGAACCTAGGTCCTTAGGTTTCTTAGTCAAATACCTTGGCCACTCATCCATCTCTCCAGCCCATATTTTTACTAATTTTTAGTGATAGGATGGTTCCCACTGAAAAATTGGGGGGAAGGGCAGAGATGGAGCAAGGATGTTATTAAGTTACAGTTAGGAGTTAGAAGTGCTGGTACATTACTGCATTACAGGTGACTGCAGTTAGTAATTGCATATAGTATATTTCAAAAATATTGTAAGAAAGGATTTTTTGCCATAAAGAAATTATAAACATTTGGGGAGATGTATATCCTTACACTGATTAGAGAATGTGTACATGTTAGTGACATCTCCTGCTATCCTACTAATGTGTCTAATTTTGGCGAGGTTGTATGAGTTAAAAAAATTTAATTAAAATTGTTTTTAGTTGAGTTTATACAACCTGTGCCTATTTAGTTCCAACTCCTTATTTCCCTCCTTCCAATCCCTGGCAATTACTGGTCTTTGAATTTATGTGAATTTAACCTCACTAGGTAGCTCTTATATGGAAGCAAATATTATTTGTAAGTGTTTTGCTCTCTCTCTCTTCTATCTGAGAAAGAGCCTCGTTCTATAGCCCAGGCTATCTTAAACTCACTTATATAACACAGACTGACCAGTAGCTCAAGCTATTTTATCTCTCAAGTGCTGGGATTATGTTGTGAGAAACTATGACTGGTTCAATACTTGAGTTTTGAGAATTATTTCACATAGCATTATGTCTAGAGGTTCATCCATGTTGTATCCTTCCTGTTAAAGGCTAAATAATATTTCATAGTGTATACATATACCTATAGGTGTTAATTTGAGGCTTTGGATCCAGAGCTTGAGGTCTTCATGAATGTGCTAGGCAAGTCCTGTAATGTGACAAAGTTTCCCAGGAGAAAACAAAAAAACAAAACAAAACAACAACAACAAAAAAAAAACAGCATATTTCAAAGCACATCTCCCACTGTTCCAACTTCATACTTGTATTTATAGATTTTATTTCACCAAGTTCATTTTCAATGCCTTTCCCTGGTGGTTCAGTAAAGTCTTTGGACAACTAGATCCTGTATTTACTATGGGAACTTAAACGACGGAAGGCATCCATGTCTGGGTAGAGGGCTTAAGTGGGACACAGGGTACCATATTTCATGGTGCCAGCAGGAAGTCAATTGAGTTACACCAAAACCACAATAGAAATCCAGAGCCAGAAGCTGAGGTTGCTGTGTTCTGACATGCCACCGCCCATAGGGATAACTCTAGCACTTTTGGTGCTCGTTTCCCTTGTACATACAGGTGCTTGCTGGGCAGTTCGCTGGGTCTTGATATTTTCTCAACTTCTCCATTCAGGTGGGAAGGGTCCATTCCAACTACACTTGACCTGGAAGCCTTCCTTTCTCAGGATTAGAACCATATCTTGGATGCATTGCTATCTGCAAAGGGACATGTGATATTGCAGATTTTATATATAATGCTTCTTTGTTCTTGGAGTGCTACTTTTCTTTTTTTAAAAATATGTTTATTTAATAATTTGAAAGAGAGAAAGAGGCAGAGAAAGAGAGATTGGGTGTGGGAGCTCCAGGGCCTCTAGCCACTGCAAACAAACTTAGATGCATGAGCTACCCTGTGTATCTGGTTTATGTGGGTTCTGTGGAATTGAACCTGGGTAATTTGGCTTTGTATCTATGCAGCCCTAGTGCTACTTTTCATATATTTGACAACCTATATACTTATATATAACAAACCATATAATACAGGGCTTTGAAAATGACAAAGAGAACCTATGTATCTATTGGTAAATCTAGATTAAACTTAAAAGTTAAATTTATTTGAAAGTGTTTATATTGATGGTTTCCATCCCAGTTATATAACACTATAACATAAATATAATCTCTCCCCCACCCCCCAGACACACTCACACACACATGGACAAACACACACTCTGAGGAAAATGACAGTTGACTCCTTTGCCCTTGTGCATTGAAATTGTGGCCCATGCCTGCTGGCTCTCTGGAAACCTTTCAGGCTTGCCTCCTGCAGCCTCTGAAACTAGTTAAATTACCATTCCTCACCCACATCTCAAAGAGAGGTTGTTAACAAAGCCCAAGGAGCAAGGGGCCCAGGAAGGCAGCTCAGAGGCAGTCAGCGCCATGAGGATTGCAGCAGGAATATAAATGGCTATTTCTTTTTCTTCTCTAAAGAAGGATTTTAAAGGTTATCAAGTGATTCCCTTTTAAATACAGAGTAGAAATACCAGACCACAATTGTCAGAGGGAAGTTGACTGCAAGCTTAAAGTGGTCAAGAGGCTTGGGAGAGGTAGCTATTTGGAGCCTTTTGAAAGGGCACAGTCCGAACACAGCCAGAAAGTCAAAGTTCTTGTTTTTAACTCCAGCACCTCTGAGGTCTAGTGAAGTCAGATAAATCCCTTTCTCTGAGTTTCAGTGCCAAGGTTCTACAATGCTCCATCCATTTTCAGGGAAGTTGGATGCACCTGAACATTGTCACTGCTGCAGTGGAGCCTTAGGTGCAACATGAGCCATCTCTTTTTGTCTCCCTTCCTCAAAGTGAGGATCACAAAGGTCCTTGTGTGGGAGGATTTTGCAAGAAACGCTCATCCCCCTCCAGTAGATGGATGCCATTCATAGGTACTGTCAAGGACAACGATGTTAAGTAAATGGCAGTAGCTAAAAATTAGAAAGCCCTCCTTGTGTGTGCACTTCTTGCATGGTGCCCTGACCATGTTGCAAGAGGAATCCTAACATGAGCTCTAGCTCATCTGAGAGTGGCTTCACAATATAGCTCAATACATTCTCTCATAGATTTACAGGACTTTGCCAATTTGAAGCAGAATACAATCCTTTCTATTCTTCAAGTTTGTTTACTTACCCAGTGTGTGTTCTGTTTTCTTGTAGCATGTGTCCTTCCCCTGAACTTCAAGGTAGAAGCGCCATTACACCTAATGAGAGCCCCTTGCTCACTTGCGCTTGCGTGCCTCTTAAGATGTTCAAGAGTGTGCTGTTATGTTAACCTTTCAATGCATCTTTGTAATGGCATGTCACCCTTAAAAAATGAGATGTCAGCTTCTCACAATAGGCAATAGACACTGATTTTCAACCTGAAAACCATCAGCCATCCTTCGAGGTGCCTCATTGAGGTTGATGATGTTATAAAACACCGTGAGCTGGAAAGGCAGAGTAAAGCTCCTGTGGAACTCTATAGCCATTCTTCTGGGATCCATGCTATGAATGAAGTGAATACCAAGCAGTAACATATTCTCATTGCATTTAAGTACCCCTCTAGAAACCTGTATCACCTCATTCTGAAATGCATTGTTGGCCATACTGATTTTTAGGTGGTTTCAATATCACCTACATGAATTAATGCTGCCTACAAAGGCATTTTAAAAATTGATGTATGATAAATAATTGTCTTTGCTGTGCTGACAATTCTTGCTGTATACATCCTGCTATTTTGATCCCATTACTAAGGCAATAGACTCTCCATCTCTCTTTATCATCAGTACCATCCTAGATCTTTCTACATCCACATAGATTCATTCACTGCTACCAACCCACACATATCTGACTCTTCTCCTAATTGCTGGAACCTGACTCTTCTACTCTATGTTTCTAAGACCTGGCCCAGAAAGAACTGGTCCAGATGTCACTTGTTTGTGATTCCTTAGGATTAGAAGATTTTCTCCTTTTCTAAAATGCTCAAGTACCTTGTTTATTACTCTATAAAGGAACTATCCATATTAAATTGTAATTATCTGGTTGTATATTTATTTCTCCCCCTGGACTGTGAGCTTAAGTGTAGCAGTAGGACCAAAGTTGCTTATCTCTATTCAACATTGTTAAGATATACTTGGCACTCATCAGTACATTGATGAAAAAGATGAATGGTGGTCTCTCTAAAAGTTAGACTCTCTAAAAACTCACAAAAATCTATGCATGGCCACAGATATCTATAACTCCAGTCCTGCAGAAGTTGGGGGTTGGAGACAGGAGGCTTCCTGACAACAGGTCTCAGCTGAGAGCAGTCCCATCTCAAGAAAATGCATGAATGGGTGGTAAGAAAAGGACACCGAACATTTTTTTTTTCTGGCCTTTCACATGCACATGCATGGGGATGCCCATCTGCTGACATATGTGCGTACAGCACATGCCAATCACATACACAATCAACACACATACACATATGCAGAATAAAACAAATGCTAACATAAGTAACTATTAAAAGATGCCAAAGCCAGTAAAGTACATTAGTTACTTTTTCCATTGCTATGACAAAAGCAACTTAAGGAAGGACGGGTTTATTTTGGCTCATGGCTGGAGAATACAGCTATCACAGAGGAGAAATGGCTTTAGTGGGAGCATGAGGTACCTGGTCACAATGTGTCAGCACCCAGGGAACAGAGAGAGAAGAATGCTGGTGCTCAGTACCCTTTCTCCTTTATTCAGTCTGTGACTCCAGCCCATGGCATGGTTCTTCCCACATTCAAGATGGATCTTTACTCCCCAATTAAATATTTCTGGAAGCACAGTCATAGGTATGTCCAGAGGTATATATTCTTGGTGATCCTAAGTCTCCTCAGGTTGACAATCAAGGTTAACCACCACAGTCTGGAAGAGACAAGAGTGACTTTCCTAAAAGAGAGAATTTTTTTTATCTCCTTTACAATGAATTCTGTACTTTTGTACATAAATAGGATGCGTTTTTAAGAGGGGAGACTTCTTGTCCCAAGCCTCACATGATAGACAGATTTGTAGCTCAGAGCAGCATGTTTTCTTCTATAGGGTGGTGTTATTTGTGCGTGTGTGTGTGTGTGTTATTTATGTGTGGTTTGTATGTGCGTATGTCTTGAGCTCTGGGATTATAGGCACATGCAATTATGCCCAGAATTTATGGGCTCTGGGAATCTGAACTCAGGTCTTCACACTTGTGTGGCAAATGTGTTTCATGGACTGAGCACTCTCTTCTGCAATGTAGGGTGGTTTCTTTCTATAGCAAGACTTCTGCTGAAGGAAGTGAGGGACATGATGCAGCCATTACTGATGGACCTACTGAAAAGTATAGAGACATATAAGCAAGAGGTTGACTAACTTTAAATACCCAACCCCTGCCATAGCTATGTCCTACCAAACCCTAGGAATGGAGGTCCTAGGAAGAGGTATCTATCAGGGAGCCTGTGAAATTAAAATGGGGCTGGGATTACTTTGCTGGCAACCTTTCTAATACTGTTTCTCTACTTGAGCATCAGAATCCCTACTTTTTACTCATGATCATATGCTTTTACTCGAGGCCATATATTCATGGCATATGACTAAAGGGGATTATGCACAGTGATTCAATTCACTTATTGAGTTACCATCCCCCTTAGGATTGGAACAGGCATGTACAGTAGTCTCGGTTCTGGTCAGTGACTTAGGATGATCAGTCTTCTCATAGTATGGTTATAGTCAAAGAAAGAAAGAATAAAAAGATGAAAGAAAGAAAGAAAAAAGAAAGGAAGGAAGAAATCCTATGTTGTTTTGCCAGATTTAGTATACAAAAATACTAGGTATCATGTTAAAATTTTATGTATATAATCAGATCACTGGTTTGACTTTTCTAGAACTCATTCTGAATTTTGATTCCCATGTCACACTGTTAAGAAGTGACGGGGCCTATAAGAGGGCTTTCATCATTTGTGTTGCTCTCATCTCTGGAGACTGGATTAATTCATGTGGGAGTGAATGTCTTCTCACAGAACTGGATTAATTGCTGCCAGAATGAGTTATTATAAAGTAAGTTCAATTTTCTGGGCTTTCACTTGCTGCTGCTGCTTCTTCCTCTTCTTCTCCTTCTTCTTCTTCTTCTTTTTGCACATCCATATGTTACCCTTCACCTTGAAGCAGCCTGAGCCTCCTACCAGCTGCATCTGCCCTATGGACTTTCAAGCCCCAGAAGTAAGGTAGAAACAAATCTCTGTTCCTTAGAAATTTCCCAGCACCTGATATTTTGTTATAGCAACAGACTATGGCTTGAGATAATTATTTAGGGTCTACAGTTTAATACCACTTTCTATGAGGTGTCTTCCTTCTAAATTAGCCAATTTCTCAAGGTGTTCACTTAGGAAATGCATGGTTTAGGAGCACAATCATGTATAGTATATTTATACTTATTAGTAGTATATTTATACATGTATAGTATATTTAACTTTCTCAGAACTCAAATACTTTAGATAATGATAGAAATATATTTATTCCCCTTTTATCTTGAAGGACCATTTAGACTGAAATAACTATAATTCCCCCAATAGTATTATCCCATTACATCAACCAATGAAGTTGGTCTTATTGACAGATGTATTACTTAGTGCTCTTGGAAATAACAATATGAAATACTTTGGAGGCTATGTGCAAGCATCTTGAGGACATTCTTGTTAGCTTGAGATGAAGTAAATTGGCAGCCACCTATTCATTCCCTTTCCTAGAGAATTCACTGTGATTGTTTCTTCATCTGCAAAATAATTACCTTACTCCTTGCGTTCCTGTAAAAGTTAAAGATATCATCATAAGGGTGCTGAGCACAGTGATGGGACAAGGTCATTGTGCTTGTCCTTGGAGTAAAGGCTTTGGTGTGCTCGTCCAGAATTCTGCCACTCTTGCTGTGGTGACCTCCATGGGTCTCTACCAGGCTAACGGGAACAACATTGTGAGGCTAGATGAACAGACTCAGAGCTAGGAGGCCTGGATTTCAGCCCAGCCTCCTGCTGCTTACAAGATAATGAAGATTAGGGAAACAAATTAAATCCAGGAAGCAAAGCTACGGAAATGAAATGAGTGATTATGATGATGATGACAGTAACAAACACTTGTATAGTTCCCATCAGTTGGAAAGCTTCTTGGGGGAGATTTATATTTGATAATGAGACACAAAACTGTTTATTTCATTCAATCAACAACCAACATTGTGCTGAGCCCCCTCACTGAGTGCAGAGTGTGCAGTTGTAAATAAGACTCGGGCTTGACCTTAAGGAATATCCATGTAGGAGGGCAGATGGACAATACAATCACAACAACAGCATTGCACATTAAAAGCTAGGTAGAGGAAGCATAGAGTAGTGTGGGAACACAGAGGAGAATCACAGGGATAAGACTAGTTGGGGACAGTCCAATCAGCAGTTCACATGGTCTTGCTCAGCATTACAGAAGAGAGGCAAGCAAATAAAAGGAAAGAGAAATTAAAATAGCTTTTTCAGGGTTTAACTAGCCCTTAAGTATCTTTTATTTTACTCCAGCTCGGATCATGCTGTGGATCCATTGGCAATATTTTAAGTCAAGTTTAAAGGCACCGCTCAGGATTTGGGACTCACACAGTTGCTAAATCTTTCTGACACTCTGAAACCATAATGCGTTGATTTCTACAGATTCATAATGAAGTTCCTGGAAGAACTTGTAAAATATAATAAATTTTGAAAACACATTTACATCCAATCTAGAGTCAAAAATGAAGTCTTTAATAATTCAGCATGCTTTATTTAATCTAAAGAGCTAATCGATACAAGATGGAGCAATGTTTATTTACTATGTAAAGCATACTAGTCAGATTTACAGTCCATGGACTACCACGTGGATTTAAAACATGAAAACAAGCAGAGGGTGCATTTGTTTTGACTAGTCTCTATCACTTGTCTATGTGCATGTGTCTAGTTAGTGTGTCAATTCATATGTCTCAACAGCCATGAGGGTGTAAAAGATCTACTTAAGAATCTTGATGGCTGGAGAGATGTCTCAGTGGTTAAAAACACTTGCTTGCAAAGCCTGCTAGTCCAAGTTCAATTTTCCAGTACTCACAGAAAACGAGATGCACAAAATTTGTTTCAGTGGCAATAGACCCTAGAGTGCCCAGACTTTCTCTCTCTCTCTCTCTTTCTCTCTCTCTACTTGCAAATAAATATATATGTTTTTTTTTAAAAATAAACTTGAATATGTCTGGGGAAAGCTGTCATTTCATCAGACTTTCCTGGGTAAGGGATATTCAGGTAATGTAAAAGATGATATTCAAGATAAAAGGGCAGACGTAGGGTAGTGTAGTTTCTAAATCCTAACAGTTAGACAATGAATAGGATGGTCATATTTCATTAAGGGTGACTTTACCCTTTACATACTTTCTTAGAAGATTTTAGGTATTCTTAAACTTTGAACCAGTAACAAACCACCACAAATCTTCAGCCTAATCCTTTCAAAACTGGCTTATTTTAGGAAGTAACAAACCACCATACATTTTAATGTCTTCTTTCTATTGTTTTTGTAGTGAAGCAGCTCAGTTGGGTGGTGTCTAGCCTGGCACAACCAGTTGATCTCACACAAGCCTACTCATGCTCCTGTCATCATATTGCTCATAGGAAGATGGCTACGGGTTAGATGAACTCACTGATGCTGTCATGGCTTTATCATAATGTCCCCCAGAGTCTCTAGTATTTGAACACTCAGTCCTCAGCTCATGGTGCTTTGGGGAAGTCATGTGACCTTTGGATACTGAGGAATAACTTTTGGAATCAGGTCACTGGGGTAGGCAGTTTAGAGTTAAAATCAGGTCTCACTTTCTGACTGAGTCCTCTGCTTCCTGCTTCCTAATCTTCCTGATATGGACAAGTTACTAACTCCATCACTGCTGACTGCCTCAGTCACTAGGCTTTCTCTGCTATGATGAACTCTATTGTCTTAAACCATGAGCCCAGTAAACCCCTCTCCCTTAAGTTTCTGCTGTAAGGTGTTTATTCATAGACATGAGAAGAGCTAACTAATATGGATGCCTTTAATTCCCCTGGAGGCAGAGGGCAACTTAAGCACATTTACACTGTGGTCTCTTTGGAGACAACCAGACTTGATTGAGGCTGGGGGCTCTGGTGAAAATGTTTGACTTTAGATATTTTATGGTTGGGATATCTTTTATGCCTTTGCATAGAGGTATTGATAGATGGTTAGTAGGAGTCCAGAGTTTGGGGGAAACTGTAATACATACATATATATATATATATATATATATATATATATATATATATATACACACACATACATACATATACATACACATACATATGTGTGTGTGTGTGTGTGTGTGTGTCATTTGCAAAGATATATTTAAAGGTATGGAACTGGATGATTTCAGAGTGTGAGTATAAATAGAAAAGGGGTCTGTAAAATGACTTACATTTAAATCTTTGATATATGTATGTGGGTCAAGCTGGGATGCAGAATGAACTGAAAATGAGAATGTAATGATCTAGAAGAACAATTATGATAGAGTTGAGGGTGGGGGTGCTGAATGAAGGAGAGTCTCATTTCTAAGTTTTCTTCCTTCCTGGTCATTACTGTAGATGAACCTATGCAAGGCCAATTTTTCTACAGATGTACTAAGGCTGTATTTATTCACTTCTCCAAAGATGGGATAAATACTAACTCCTGCAGCATCATTAATTGCTATCCACAGAAGTGACCTTGACACTTCCACCCCTTGAAAAATATGAAGGTTGGAGGGGTGACTATTGCATTGAACAACTGGAAGGTCAAGGGTGACTTTGAAGAATTCTTAGTAGAAAATAGAGACACAAGTCCCAATGCAGAAATTTCAAGAGATACCCAAGGAAGAAATTGAGAAGATTTATAGATTCTCCCAATATTTTACTGTGAGATGTTTTAAACATGAATAAAGCTTGTTTGAAAGAAAGATATGGTGAATACCCAACACTCACCACTGAGATCTTCTAACTCATCTTTCATAGATTTGATTTCAATTTCTCAAATGTCTATCCATTTGCCCCATTTTGTGTCCATTCAACAATATATCTTGTTTCTTGTTCAAGGTTAAGGAATAGAAAAATTGGGCAGAATTGAAGGCTAAAGAAAACTAGAAAGGATAATCTCTCTCTCTCAATGTGTGTGTGTGTGTGTGTGTGTTTCTTTTCATTTGTGTGTGAATGTGGTTATAATATGGTAGCATGACTGTATGCTCATAGGAATGATCAAATAGCAAAAACAATATTAATGATGCTGGAAAAGTTAATATTGGGGATAGTGGGTTTGGGAAGGTAAAAAGTATGGGTCTTTTGTTCAATCACTAAGGAATCAGCTTGGCATGTTAATCTAAAATACACATACAGAGAGAGAGAGAGAGAGAGAGAGAGAGAGAGAGAGAGAGAGAGAGAGAGAGCAGAAACTGCCAAGTCTGATGTTTGAGAGAGTTCTTTCTAAAGTCTTGGGCACTTTGGGCAGGAGTCTGGATCTCATGGCTTGAAAGCTAGCACATCTACCTGTGCTCTGGACTTGCCCTCTGTTTCCAGCTCTGCTATACACGAGCCTCTGTGAAACTGAGAGTCTTATAGCCAACCTCTCAGGTCTTCTGGGAACTCAGCTGCAAAATGTGCATAATCATGAACATCATAATTACAGGGGTCTTGGGAAAATTATGCACTGAGAATATAGACTCTGTTGTTATTTTTTTTATCATCCACATTTATCCGGATGAACCATGACAACTCTGTTTCCAGTTCTATACAGCATATTCCTCATGTAATAAAACTTTCAGATACTGGATGAAGCACTAAGGACTTCACAGACTTTGCCACTATCAAAGCCTCTTCATTTTTAGCTATTACTGTGGTTTGAGTGTGTCCCTCAAAAGTTCATGTGCTGGAAGTTTGTTTATGTATCAGGGTTTGAATGTAGAGCATCATTGCCAGACAAGCATTTTATCACTAAGCTATTCACAATCCCCCTTTTTTATTTCTGAGACAGAGTCTCATGAAATTACCCAGACTGGCGTTGAACTTACACTATAGCCCAGGCAGCTCTCTGACCTAAGCTTCCTAAGTAGCTGGAGTTACAACCCTCTGTCTCCAGGCCTAGTTAATTATTGGGATCTAATTTCCCAATGTGGTGTTGTTAGGAGGTAGGTATGCCTAATGGGAAGTGTTTGTGTTATGGGGGTGGAGTTCTCATGCATAGGTTAAAATCTTTCACATAGCAATAAGTCAACTTTTTAATACTTATGTATTTATTTACAATCAGAGAGAAGAGAGAAGGACAAAGAGAATGGATGTGTCAGGGCCTCTAGCTACTGCAAACAAACTCCATAATCATCTGTCATTTTGTGCATCTGGCTTACATGGGTACTGGGGAATCTATCCTGGGTCCTTAGGCTTTCCAGGCAAGTGCCTTAACCACTAAGCCATTCCTCCTTCCCAGTAAGTCAACTATTGCAAGAGTTTATCAGCCTCCTGTATCTTGCTTTCCCTCTGACTTTCACCATGTTAGGGAGCAGCTTGAGGCAGCTAATGACAGATTAGATGCAACCAGGTAAACCTGGACTTCTCAGCTTTTTAATCCAAAAGCTGGAAAAATAAAACCTAAACCTTCTTTCTTTTATAGATAATGCTCATAGGTATTTCATTATAGCAATAAGAAAATGCATAGATGAAGCTTCTAGACTACACTGTTGGGCAGGGAAATACTTAAAGGGTATTATAAAAGACTTGCGTCTATCTTCACCCTGAGTGGCATCTTTTCTCTGAACCCAAGGTGCTGCTATTGGACAACTGTCTTTCATTGTCTATGTCTTTCTTCCTCTAGGCTAGTGTCTAAGGCCTGGAAAGCATTGTGGCCATGATTAGTTTCCATTTATTCTAGAAAACAAGAGATTGCTATGCCAAGGTTTCTCTAGCCTTTTCTCAGTATTCCACACCTCCTTCTACTGCTTGGAGTTATTTATGTCTGCAGAGAATATTGGTGGATGACCTGTCACTAATAACCACACACAGCAAAGAAAGACCTCCTATGAAAATACAGTAGATATATTTGGTGCTGCTTAATTAGAATCTGTAAACTTCAATTCATTTTCTTTTCTTTATGATGAGGTTTTAAATTAAAAAAATCCCAAAGACTCTGTGTTTTGTTTATTATGATGGGGAAATGTTGGGACTTAGATAAATTAGGATGAAATCTATATTCTTTCCCTTTAGCCAAGATTTTGCACCATTTAGCCACCGTTTTCTTATCTGTGAACTCAGGATTATGTTTTAATTACAAGGCTACTGTTGCAATTACCTTCTTGTTGCTGGGACAAAGCACCTGCCCAGGAGCAGCTGATGGCTTATAGTCTCAGGAGGAAGCTTCATGATGGCAGAGGAAAGCATGGCACGAGCAGAGGCTGGACATCACCCCTGCCACAGCAGAAGAAAAACAGCAGCAGAGTAGGTGAATGTGCCAAGCTTTGGCAAGGGGGAATTGGCAAAATACCCTAAAACCTGCCCCCAACAACGAACACCTTTCATCAAGGTTCCACGTACTGTATTGTCACCAGCTGGGAGCCAAGCACTCAGAGCACATGATTTTGTGGGGGACATCTGATTCATGCTACCACAGCTGGTGGAGGGACTGAGATTACAGGTGCAAACAACTTTAGCACTGTGCCCGGAAAGTGATAATGTTCTCAGGATACAGCACAGTGGGTTAGAGAATGGCAGTGATAAATACAAGTAAACAACCTTAGCTGATACTGGATGCTTCCTGTGGCCCTGATTGATGTTCAGTGGACCTCATGTGTGAATATATCAGATCAACAGGCTGAGAGCATATTGTCTCTTTTAAAGTAATGAATAGATACATCTATATGCAATCAAATGAGGTCTCCAATCTCTATCCCTATAATACAATTAAACTATAGAATCATCTCTTTTTCATTTTAAAGTAATGATTTTAGTTGTACTAATTTGTGGGGTTCACTGAGATAATTTGATACATGTATATAAAATGTATAATGATCAAAACCAGGTATTTGGGCTAGAGAGATGGCTTAGAGCTTAAAACCCTTGCCTGCAAAATCTAAGGACCCAGGTTCAGTTCTTCAGTACCCATGTAAACCAGATGCACAAGGTGGTACATGTGTGTGGAGTGCCTATGCAGTGGCTGGAGGCCCTGGTGTGCCCATTCTTTATCTGCCTCTTCTTCTCCCTCTCTCTCTCTCTTTCTCTATCTCTCTTTAATAAATAAAATAGGTAGTTAATGTTGACGTGGCCTTCATCTTATTTTTTAAGGTTTTGAACAACATGTAAAAGTAAAGCATATTATTATTACAGTGTGATATTTTAGTACATGCAAATCATTTTGAAAATATTGAATAAAAAGGAGCTTGGCAAAAAAAATCTTGAAATTTAATTAAGTTTGAATTTCAGGTACACACAGCATAATTTTGTTATACGTAAGTACTATGAAATATTTGAGATGGTAAAATTTTTTATTTATCTGATGTCCAAATATAACTAGGAGTTTTATATCTTTATTTACTAAATATGACAAACCTGGCCTTTAGGAAATATAATATCTTCTGTTTATTGTGTATATGTTTGTGTGCCAAAGGCAACAAAATCTTGACCTTCATATTTGAGGTAAGTATGCCTGATTAAAGGTCACAGTGACCTCCCGTGAGATGGTATGCCCAAGACCTTCATGTCCAATTCGGATTTAGATATTATCCACCTGTCCCTTCTCCTACTTTTGTGTTATATTCTTCACAGTAACTTTCCTTTTCTCTTTTTGAAAAATATTTTATTTATTTTTAAACAGAGAGGAAGACAGAGAAAGAAGAAGGGAGATTGGCAGGAAGAATGGATATACTAGGGCCTTTTTTGGCCACTGCAAATAAACTCTAAATATATGCACCTCTTTGTGCATCTGTTTTCTTGCGAGTGCTAGGTAATTGAACCAAGGCCCTTAGGCTTTGCAAGTCAGCACCAATAACACTTGATCTTGGGCTGGAGAGATGGCTTAGTGGTTAAGGTACTTGTTAGTAAGCCTGATGGTTCAGGTTCGAATTCCCAGTACTCACATAAAACCAGATACACAAAGTAGTGCATGCATCTGGACTTTGTTTGAAGTGGCCAGAGGCCCTGGCATTTTCTTTCTTTCTCTCTCTCTTCATCTTGAAAATAATAAATAAATAAATAAGTAAATAAATGACTATTTGACCTTCTATCTTGTAGATGGGTTGTCACTATAACTTTATTCTTATCATGTCATTGCCAGCTTTTTGTTCACTCAGTAAAACTCCATTGACCACCTACTAAGTGTCAGACCCTCTTCTAGGCAAAGGGGTCCATATATAGTACTGGACCTTTAAATGGTAGAAATAATAACTAAGAAAGCATTATTACTTAGCTGAGAAATTAGGGTAAACATGGATGTTTTAGATCTTTATTACTTCATTCTTCAGTTTTTACATCTATTTATAAGATAATTGTACCTCCTTCAAAATATTATATTGAAGGGGAAATGTATATCTATTTTTATGTCTGTGTCTATATCTCTCATCTTTCTATATCTACAGTGTGTGTGTGGTATACGTGGGTGTTTGTGCCAACTGGGAAGCATTAGATTTGCTAAATCAGTATTCATTCCTTGCCCTTACTTTCATACATTAGAAAATTATTATTGCTTGGGATTTGTTTTAGTTTCTTCCTGTTTTTCCAGAGAAGTCTAGACCAGAAAAGATTATAAAATCCAAAACTAGTGCACATGGAATTTATTTATTTGTTTGAGAATATACTTTGCAAAATACATGCCCTTGACAGCCAAGGGAGTTGGTCATCTACTCAGACAAATATTGCCACTGCTGCCTCTCAGAGGGCCTCTGAAGATAGGGTGATAATGATCTAACAAAGTCTTTCCACCTTTTGTTTGGCATCCCTCTAGTTTAAGACAGTTTTGTTGGATGAGTGGTAGTGATATCTTGCAGATGAATGTTGTTTTTCATAGGACACGTGATGTGTGAGTCTGGAGTCAATTAAAACCCTGAGACTGAGTGTCAAGAACCAGGGAGTTTGTACCAATATTAGACTCCCTGCTCCTTGGGAGGCTGATTTTGACACTCTGAAGGATAGCTAGGGAGTTAATAATAACATCTTCTAACACATTACTTTTGTTATTTGAAGCTCATTGCTTTTTTAAGGAGTTCAAAGTCATTCCCTAGTTATATGACTCCAGGAGGAAAATAGGTATTAAATACAAACCCTAGGGCAAAATAATGTGTTGGTTTAGAATAAAAACACCCCAAGGCCATGGAATACCCAAACTAAAGCCATATCAGTTCTTCCCTTGGTTTATATATGCATAAATGCCCTGGGAAGTGGTAATTCAACTGTGTAGTCTATGCAGTGTGGTCCATTCAAATCGCTACATGAACGTTATCTTTTTTTTCTTTTCTGAGTAAGATATCACATTCTGCCTAAGTGAATGAAAAACTTTAAGTGTAGAAATGCTATTCACTTGTCTCTGAAGTTTGCACACATATAACACAGGACATCTTGATCTCAAAATTGTGATTAGGGAGGAGTTTTTGAAAGATCACCACAAAAGAGCATGGTTGAAAATCTGTCCAAAGATAAAGCTTCCTTGATTTTGCTCACTCACATGAGGACCTAAAAAACATGAATTTCCCAGGCCTTTAACAAACTTCTGCAGCAAGTGCTAGATATTTTATATTGGATGTGTTTGTTTCAAACCTCACAGCCAAATAACTGAACATCATAATGATCTCATAGGTTACAAACAAGCCTTTTTAGAGCATTCACCAGCAAAGAATCTGGTTCTAGATCCTCCCAGAAGAGATGCCAGGTAAGTTTAGTATGACATTTTCATTTAACAAGAATATATTTTAGAAGTCCAGTTGGTAGCTCTTAATACTAACCAAAATAAACTAGAGGTCTAGGGTACAATTGAAAAGTAGATTATTGACTGACTTCTGATCACACAACGCATAACCAACAACTCCATGGAGAATATGAGCAATCTCACTAAGGAGGGCACTCAGTGGAGTAGGGGCAGAGAGGAGGGGAATGATGGTACCAACAATTGATGTATTCATACAAAGTTTCAACTTAATAAGAAGATAGATAGTTAAAAGAAGAGCCCTCACCACATGATCTGAATAGCAGCATGAGCCCAGTAACAATTCAAGCAGACGATATAGGGAAGTTCATATGATTTAAAAATAAATATGTTCTTAAATTGAAAAACACTTTATATATCAAGCTTAATCAACAAATGGATAGTTAGGTCTAGACAAAATATTATAAGAAGAAATTTGGGGATTTGAAGGCAAATCGACAAGCTTCTGAAGTAAAGTGCAGGGGCCGTGGTGGTCTGATTCCTGAAAAACAGGATATGAATCAGGATGGCATCAGACTTCTCAGCTGCAGCAATAAAAGAAGCAGACAAAAGAGCAACATTTTCAAATGTTAGAGAGACTATTAACTTTATTTCAAAAATGCTCATACCTAATAAAGTGTGGTTCAAGTCTGAGAGCAAAATCATTAGCCTTTCTCATATGTAAAGTTTTGAGACAATTGCCTTGTGTTTACTTCCTTGAATAGAGTGAGGAAGGGGCTGAGAACAGTGCATAGTGCAGATTGGGGAGGATGTTTCAGGAAGTGTAAGAATCTTGGATTCTCTTCCAAAGGAAATGGGTAATAATATAAATATTTTAATGACATGACTAGATTTATGTTGGAGAGAGGTTATTATTGTCAGTGAGGGAAGGTTTTTTTGGGAGGGGCAGGTCTAGTTTGTTTTGGGAAAACATGTAGGAAGCATCATAGGAGGCATTCATTCGCGGGGGACTAAGGACCCCGGACATGTTGCTACAGTGAGGATGGGGAACTGGTGACAGTCTTATATTAGTGATTTTCCCTGTTGATATGATAAGATGCCCTGTAGAACTTAAGGGAGGGAGGGTGTATTTTGACTTGCACGTCTAGGGAACGGGCTCCAACATGACAGGGAAGGATGCATGGCAGCAGGGCTTGAGGTGGGTGGATGGTCACACTGCATCTACGGTCAGCAGTAGAAGACAGACAAATGCGTGTGCTTAGCTCACTTCCTTCTTTTTGTTCAGTCTGGGGCTTCAGTTCATGGGGTGATGTCACCTACTTATAGTTAGGGTGGGTCTTTCCACCTCAACCAGCCTACCATAGACACTGTCTTATAGGTATGCCTAGAAGTTTGTTCGCTAAGTGCTACTAGATCCTGTCAAGTTGATGATTGAGATTAACCATTGTTAATTTTAAAAAGGCAAAAACAAACAAATGCCAGCTCTTACCTCAAAAGGAATGAGATAGTTTTATTCTGAAGCAAAATATGAGTTATATTACCACAAATTTCATATTCAAATGTGTTAATTTCATGAAGTTTTTATAGTTACACAACAAAAGAAGTTCATATATCAAGGTATTCTTCAAATATATTTGTAGAAACATCATGTAGGTAGGTTATTGCAAAACTGAGAAATCTCTCCTTTTGTTTCAGATACTATCTTTTCACAGTCTTAGTGTTTAACTGGGTGTCTCTTACATTTCAAAAGGATGCTTAATAGGAAGTTAGGTCAGATGCAGAGGCAGGTGTTAGCAGGCCATCAAAGTGGATAAGATAGCCTAATATAATTTGACCCTGGACTTGCAACATTCCAACCTCCCCACCTTTAAATTCGAATCAGTCAATTAGTTTTGCAGAATGTTTAAAGAAACAGCTGATTTTTAGAAAATTTAGTTTATGCCATCATAGGCATTATTACTTTTCAGACTAAATCAAGAGTTAGGGACAAGATGGGAGAGAACTACAAAATGGCACATGCGTTTCTGAAATGAACAATTGTGAGGTGCCTCTCACCTCTGTGGGAAACTCAGGGAGGAATATATAGGGTGGGGAGAAATGATTGACTTAGACCTTGATGAACTGGTATTACCAGTAACTATTGGGTCTCCATGTGTATTTGGATTGGCTGTATATCTTCTCACCATCACAACTCTGCTGGAAGGAGTATTATAAATCTGAACAGTGCTTATACTATAGGATAGGACTTGACCGTAAGTGGAGGAGTCCTCTGGCCTATCATGTAAGAAGTTACAATTCAGTCATATGTTCCAAATCTCTCCTCATGTTTAATAGAGAAGATAGGTTAAATGAAAAAGAATTATATCTTCCTATATCCAACTGAGGACTTTAAAATGCTTGACTAAGCCATGATGAGCCACTTACCTCCTAATTCTTGTGCCTGTGTGGTCATGGGAACAATAAAGGTGTAAAGAGGAATGCAAGTTTTCTTAATGTCTCCTGGTATTAAATGAAGCACTAATAGTAAAATATTTATAAAAATTAAGGAGCCTCTTGATGCTCTCTAGGAAAAAGAAGCCCCTTGGGCTGGATGAAGTGATTGATAATTATTCTCATACTTACAAAAAAAAAAAAACCCTAAACATAATAAGTGACCTCAAAGTTTATGAACACTGAATATTTTCTGAGCTTTTTCCAGCAAAGGACCTGATTCTATATTGCCATACACCTGTACCTGCCCTCTGGAAGTAGAGATGAAGTGCAATGTGGTCTGTTTGGTAATTTTCAAGAACATTGCTTGGGGTAATACCCCCATGAGTTGAAAAGATTCCCACATTCTCTATGCTGTGGAACACAGAGGAGCATAGGAGAACTCTTGGGAAGCTCTCAGATTTGCACATCTTACATGTCTCTACCAATCCTTATTACCTAGGTTCAACTGTTCTCTCATTTCTGCTAGGGAAATTTAGATGGAAATTCAATGACAATATCTGGTTTCTGTACTTTTTCTGAAACTTTAAAGTGTTAACTGGAAAGGTTTCCATGAGGTGGTAGGTAAACTTTGAGCTACTGCTTGAGGAAGGCTTTTACTTAGAACGGCATCATACCAGTCTTGCTTCTGAGAGACCTGACATCACCATCCCCCATGCTTCTACCAAACTCTGGGATTACTGACATTACAGTTGCACTGCATTCATTTGCATTTCAGTTCCTATAGTATGCAGGGATATAAAGTCTATTGTAGAATAGTTGAAAAATTTTATTTTCATTCAAAATAATCTATCAGGCTTGTAATATTCATTTTATTATGAAGGTTACATCTCAACAAATTTGTATATGACCCTGAAAAAAACTGAGTATGTGAAAACTAGGTTTAGTTAAATAATATACTTGAATGAATAGTTAATGAGTATGGATGAAAGAATGGGTATCATTATTTTTGTAAATTTTATTTTATTTCAATTTATTTTTAGAGAGAGACAGAGAAGGAAAGAGAGATATAATTGGTGCACCAGGAAATCAGCCACTGAAATCCAGCTCCAGATGCTTGCACCACCTAGTGGGCATGTGTAACCTTGGGCTTGCCTCACCTTTGTGCATTTGGCTTACTTGGGATCTAGAGAATCAAACATGAGTCCTTAGGCTTCCCAGGCAATCGCCTTAACTGCTTAGCCATCTTTCCAGCCCTTGGAATAATTTGTTTTTTTCTTTATTTTTATTAATTTATTTTTTTATTAACAACTTCCATAATTGTGGACAGTAACTCATGGTAATTCCCCCCACCCAACTTTCCCCTTTGAAACTCCATTCTCTATCATATCTCCTCCCTCTCTCAATCAGTCTCTCTTTTATTTTGATGTCATGATCTTTTCCTGAGGTCATGAATATCCAGGCCATTCTGTGTCTGGAGAAGCACATTGTAAGGAGACTTACCCTTCATTTGGCTCTTACATTCTTTCTGCCACCTCTTCCAAAATGGACCCTGAGCCTTGGAAGATATGATAGAGGTATTTCAGTGCTGAGCACTTCTCTGTCACTTCTTCTCAGCACCATGGTGCCTTCTGGGTCATCCCAAGGTCACTGTCATTTGAGAAAGAGAAGCTTCTCTAGCTAAATGTGAGAGTAGCATTAATATATGGATATGAACATTATGAGAAGTGCTTACTGGGTAGTTTGGTAAGCATAGTACATACATTTAGCCAGATACCAGCAGATATTACATCCCTAGGGCTCATGACTACCTGTTGCAGGCTTTCAATATCAGTGATATATTCCTCCCATGGAGCTGGCCTCTAGTCCAATTAGAGAGTGGTTGGTTTCCCTCATAGCAGACATGCTACTATTGCACCCGTTGGCTCATTTGGCCTGGATGGCCAAATTTAAGGCTTGCAGTGTCCTCTGTGGAGTATCTCCACTCTCTCTCTCTCCCATTGAACTGCATGCAGCATAGCTTTTTCCAGCTTTCTGTCAACTGGTCTACATGGAGGAGGTTTTCAGCTCAGCTCCAGCAAGAGTCCTCAATGACCTTGCAGCCCAAGTATGTGGAGTCTTCAGCATGAGGATCTTCCCATCTATTCCTGGTGGGAAACCAAGAGCCTCAGCAATGGATTGTAATATTTTGGGGGTATCAGTTACCTCCCTGGTCATAACTCACTGGAAGATATCTCATACCTGGCACTGAAAATTTTCTAGTAGTGATTTATGGCTTCTGAGTATTCCATTGTCCAAAAAAGTAGGTTTCCATATGAGTTATTTATATCCTCTTAGATTTTGACTAGCCCCTCTCTCCACCTTTTCTTTACTCAGTCTCTTCCCCTGACCTCATTTAGGCCTTTTCACCTCCAACAATCTGTTCTTCTACTTACATATATACAATACAATCCTATTAAGTCCCCCCTTCCTCCTTTTCTAGTCCCTTCGTATCCCCTTTCTAGCTTACTGGCCTCTGCTACTGAGTTTTATTCCTACTGACATAGAAGTCCAATCATTTGTAGCTAGGACCCACATATGAGAGAGAACATGTGAAATTTGGCTTTCTGGGCCTGGGTTACCTCACTAAGTATAATCCTTTCTAGATCCATTCATTTTATTGCAAATTTCATTTTTATTTACCACTGAGTAGAACTCCATTGTGTAAATGTGCCACATCTTCATTATTCACTCATCAGCTGAGGGATACCTAGGCTGGTTCTGTTTCCTAGCTATTGTGAATAGAGCGGCAATGACCATGGTTGAGCAAGTGTCTCTAAGGTAGTGAGACTAGTCCTTAGGAATATAGGAGTGCTATAGCTAGGTCACATGGTAAATCTGTTTTTAGCTATCTCAGGAACATCCACACTGATTTCCACAATGGCTGGGCCAGACTGTATTTCCACCAACAGTGTAGAAGTGTTCCTCTTTTTCTGCATCCTTGCTAGCATTTATGGTCATTTGTTTTCATGATGGTAGCCAATCTAACAGGAGTAAGATGGAATCTCAACATAGTTTTAATCTGCATTTTCCTGATAGTTATGGATGTAGTACTTTTTTAGATGTTTATATGCCATCTGTATTTCTTATTTGAGAACTCTCTATTTAGTTCCATAACCCATTTTTTTTTAATTTTTATTTATTTCAGAGTGACAGACACAGAGAGAAAGACAGATAGAGGGAGAGAGAGAGAATGGGTGCACCAGGGCTTCCAGCCTCTGCAAACGAACTCCAGACGCATGCACCCCCTTGTGCATCTGGCTAACGTGGGACCTGGGGAACCGAGCCTCGAACCGGGGTCCTTAGGCTTCACAGGCAAGCGCTTAACCGCTAAGCCATCTCCCCAGCCCTCCATAACCCATTTTTTAACTGGGTAGTTTGATTTCTTATTCAGTTTTTTGAGTTCTTTGTATATCCTAGATATCGATCCTTTGTCGGATGTATAGGTGGAAAATATTTTCTCCATTCCATAGGTTGCATCTTTGCTCTATTCACAGTGTTCTTTGCTGTACAAAAACTTTGTAATTTCATGAGATCCCAGAGGTTGATCTGAGGTTTTATTTCCTTAGCAATTTTTTTTTTGTGTTATATTCAGAAAGTCTGATTTTGTTTCCAATTTCATTGAGAAAACAAATATATTTTAGTGTTTGAAGGTCCAGAGAGATAGATAATCTTGTGCCATTGCATGGGGCTTGTGGATTTCCTAGGAAGATTTAGAGCCCACAGGAAGCAAGCATATTACTTTCCTTCAATGTGGATGGGTTGGAATCAGAAGGTGAGCCATCTGGGAAAGCATCAGTGAATTTTTCAAGTGGTTTTGGGTCATTTCTGTGGTCCACATGAGGATAGCATAGCTCGTTAGAGAGTCTACTGTGGTCTGTTTGTGCCCTCACTCCATCTGATCCCTTTAATTTACACTGGAGTCAGAGGTGTTGCCTGCACCAAATGGGCCACATCTAAGATAGAAGATAAACCGAGGAGTAGGCATGTGAGTGCGTATATATATGTATATATGTATATATATATATATATATATATATAGAGAGAGAGAGAGAGAGAGAGTGAGCCTTTATTCTGTGCTACACGCTATTCTAAGCACTTAATATGAATGGGACTATTATTGAATCGGCATGGTATCCTAAGGTAGAAGGCCTTATCACCATCTATCATTGGGTGAGGGAATAATGACTTACAGAGCTTGTTGGCATGTTTAAGTAGAGGGAAAATGTATCCTTTTGCTGTGATATACAATCTTTGGGACCCCATTCCAAAATTTTACTTGTAGCACAGTGGAAGAAGGTTTTTCCCAAATAGATTATCAGACCAGGGAGTCTTATATGAGAAGTGGAATCATGTTACAGAAATGAGGTCGACAGGTAACAGCGAGAGACAGTCATTTGCAGTGAAGCAAAACCCTTTTGGGCAGAAAAGTCTGGAGCTCTAGAAAAATGCTAAAGCCCAGGGGACTAATAGAATTCCCTTGTATATAAAATTCTTAGTTCCTGAGCTGTGAAGTGGACAGGTAATAGTGGAGGAGGTGATTTTCAGAGAATCAAAGAACAAGAGCCCTCTGGACTAAATGAGCAGTTGCTCTAGCCAACTACTGCAAGCTCAGGGTGAAAGCATTGTATAGCTTTGTGTACAAACTTCTTAGTGTTTCTGAAATGTTGTGAAGTCTACTGAAGGGTTTGGAATAGACAGGATAATTTCAATGAGAGAAAAAGGAAAGGTGTCATTAGATTAAGGGTGAGACAGGGTTTGGGGAGGCAATTCTGGAGTAAAGTAGGGGCTTTAGAGATAGTCAGGAAAGTGCATTATTCATGGACAAAAAGCAGTCTTTGATCAAGAGGTCTGACCTCTGTATTCAACTTGAGCTGCATTACTGTTCATCTGAGATGAGGACCTTTATGTTATAGAAGTCTCACATCTAAGTATTATAATGGGGACCACAATGCTGGCTCTGTATTGTATGGCTGTATGGAGGATGGCATGGTATGCAGGAATCACACATAGGGTTTTCCTTTCTCTTCCTTCAACTTTTCTTCCTGGAAGAAATCCCTTTGGCTGTCAGAGCATGAAATGAGGAGCATAGCACCTACTTCAGTGGAGTCAAGGAACCTTCTTTCTGAGGCACGCGACTGACATCCTCAGTGCCTCCCAGGCCTATCTTGGGAGGGTACGGGCAGGATGCTTGGAGTTGTATAGTGTTCAGTTGGTGCTAACCCAGCAGAAACCATATCCTAAGAATTTATGGGCACTTATTATTCACATGCCCAGGCTGGCATCACCTGGCACGTCCTGGATTTATTTACATTATAATATAAAATACAGGTGAACATGCTAAGCACTTGCTTATTAAACACATAAGTCCTTTAATCCAGGAATGGGAGTTAGTTGTTTATTGCAAGCAGTGTCTAGGGGAGAAAAAGAGAACTATCTGTTGGCCCTTTCCTGGGTCAGAGTCCAGCTTTCCTGAGTGCCTCACAGCTGCTGCCACTGGGAGAAGCGATTTGTCAACTTTATACCTTTCTGGTTTATGGTCTGGTGACTTAATAGGATTCGACCTTCCCTGTATTCCATTTCAGTTGGGTCAGACACTGCACTTCAAATTAAAACTGGGGCTTTGAGACAGGTGCTAAGGAATTGGTGAGGTAGAGGTGTGTGTGTGTGTGTGTGTGTGCACTTGCACATGCATGAGCAAGTGAACATACTTGAGTGTGATCAGAGGGGAGGGACCTGTGGCTTCATGTGACCACTAAGCTGGTGTGATCAATCCTCATATTAAAATGCCATACACTACCCATTACCTGAGAGAGACCCAGACTTCTCATGAAGGCATGACTATCTTTCCTTCCTTAGACACTGCTGGGGTCCCCAAAGAACAATGAATTTACCATCCATCTACCTGTGAGGTTTTGCCCAACAACCGAATGGGCTTCTTTGGGAAGAAATGGTGAAATAGCAAGGATCCCCTAAACTGATCTCAGAGAAATTGTGTGTCACAAAGTGAGCACTTGACAAAGCAAACTTGGTGATCACTTCCATTTTGCTGTGATTCTTTCCTCTACAAAAATAGTATTTGAGACAGGGTCTCAGGTAGAACAAGGTTGGCCTTGAACTTAATATGCAGCTGAGATTGACCTTGAACTCCTGATCCTTCTGCCTCCTCACTATCCCCCACCTGCCAGGATTACAGGTGTGTACCATCAGGGTTCAGCCTCATTTGAACTTCTGGAAAGGCAAACTTCTAGCTAAGGGCTCCAGGGTGGTATGGTTTGTAAGGTGCTCACCTCATGATGGGCTGGCATCAGTACTAGAGTGGGGTTGTCAAAGATAAGTGATACCTTCCAAGCCAGGTGATCTGATTTTTTACCTCTACATGTATGAATGTATCCCTTTCATTATTCCTAGGTCTTTGATTCGAGTTGAGATTCCAGCTCTATTTCATGTTGTGCCACTGAGAATTAAGGAGAAGGTCATGTGTGTACTTTGGGGCTACTGTGTTTAGGGGCTAGCAACAACCCTTGAGGCAAACACTGACATGATGGCTGGAGTTGGTGAGAAGAGTCTTTAGGGAGGGTGGATATCATCAGGCCAATAACTGGTTTCACTCTTACGTTTAGTCCCTCCTCTCCACATAGTTATTCTCCTGTGTTTACCACTGGCCAGAGATGAAAATTTTTTAAGGAAACTTTGTTCTTTTTCTTTTCCATATTCAGGCAGTGACGTGGTCCAAACACTTCTATTCTTCTGCCTGTTAGCCATCATCAAAGCATAATCAATGAACATTTCTGGGAGAGGCAGCCCTGAGAGTTTCTCTCACTGTGTTTACAGCAATCACAGAGATGCCTTTTTCTTGCCTACCTCAGAAAACAGATGGCTTGCATCTTGAAGAGGACTAGGTAGAGTGGTTATCATTCACACCCAGTGCAGAATTATTTTGTGGCAGGAAGAAAGGTCACTTTCACACTATTAGCCCAGGAAGGGTCATGACCAAAACATGCCTCACCCACTCTCAGTCACTGCATAATGAAAGAGATACAGCCACAAAGGATGGCAAGGAAACCCCTGCAAGCACCCCTGAGCTGTGGTCTGTCGGAAGTGGCTTTGTTATGAAGCAAGATCAATGGGATTGATCTGCAGATGGGTTCTTGGGTTGCAAGGGGGCCCTCTACGAAGGAGCAGAAGAATCTGGCTGAGATTTTAAGGCTTTCTTGTCCAAATCCAGTTAGGATCTTTCCAGAGTCTTTTCCCTTCCCCTGTTCCCCTTCATGAGATAAATACTATGGATTAGGTAGCACCTTTGAAGCATAAGTATCTATTTCCTGGCTCTTGATTTCCAACAAAGACATTATGTTTGAGAATGGGAACTCACTTTTATCTCAAATCATTCAGGTTGTTTGTGGTAGAGCCAGATAGGATTCTTGTTGAGTATTATTGTCATGTTCTGTGTCTTCCTCAATTAAATATAAAACAATAATTAGCTATCTACCAAGTGCTCTGTTCTCTGTTATGTCCTGGAGAAACAGAGATGAGAACCTGGTATCCTATGCAGGAACCAGGTTTTAACTAGCCTCACATAATCATGCAGTCTATGCAATACAACACTGATTTCATCAAACAAAGGGTTTATTTTCTTTGGCCTACTTCTGTATCTCCAGGATGTGACATAGTACCTACTTTATGGTAGACGGTGCATAAATATTTTTTGAATAAATGGTGGTTAGAATACCATTCTATTTTCTATATTCTATCTTCTCATCATATCAGAATTAGTTTACTCTGTTCAGAAAGTCACAGGGATTTAGAGAAAGTTTAAGAGAGGGTAGATGTGACATAGATTTCCAAGGAACCAGAGAAGAGTACATTCTATTTAGGGGAGAGAGCATTACCATGGGTACAGAGGCACCATCCTCTGCTGTGCTGGCCACTTTACATTGTTGTGATAAAATACCTGAAAAATCCTTCTTAAAGGAGAAAAGCTCTTTTGGCTAAGGAGATTCAGCACAGGGTTGGCTGGCTCCATTGCTGTAGGCCTGGGATGAGACAGAGCATCATGATGACAGAAAGATGTGGTAGAGGAGGCTTCTTACCCCATGGAGGCCAAGGGACACAGAGAGAAAAGGTCCACAGACAGCATGTGCCCTGGAAAGGCATGCCCCCGGGGACATACTCCTCTAATCAGCCCTATTGCCTTCTACTCAGCCCTGTATGCATGAGTGGATTAATCCACTGTTGAAATTAACACTCTCATGACCTCCCTTTATAGACCAAGCCTCAACAAGTGAGCCTTATCAGAGGAAACTTCAAATGTAAAGCCACAGCACATGCCAAGGTCCCAGGAAGGAGATGATCTCAGCACTGTAAGATCAGACCTCTACTTACCCTGCCAGTGAAGACTGCAATAAAAACTAGGACCTGAGGTCTGGAGGAAACTGGAGCTACAAGTCCAGAACCGGGCCCCAACCATGAAGAATCTCCCAGCCTCGCAAAGAAGACTTTACTTTTTTGGCAGTCAGAGAACCAGAAGGGGCTTTCTTGCTAGAGTTAAGCACTTCTGTCCTTTGGAGAAAGGGGAAAAAAATAAACCAAACTCCTTGCTGATGCTATGATGTTTGCTTTCTCTGAAGCTGCAAATGTTCCAGATGAGATCCTCAGAAGAGTGAGGCTAAAATGTCTCAGTGTGCTTGCAGCAGATGTCGTCTGCTCTGGTGCCTCTGGTCCAATCTGGTTCCTTGGAATCCAAACCGTCCCTATATTCCTATAATGTCTGCAGGAGGCTTAGCAAGCTCATTCCCATGAAACACCAGATTTTAGGGAAGGGCTGGGGGAATGTGTGAGATGTGGATACCAATGAACTTTGGAATAAGTAGGGGAGGAGAATGTGCTACAGAAGGGGAAGAGAGATGAATATTCTTCAAAAGTTAAGTAGCTTGGTTTGGGCATGCAGAGTGAAGCCATCAGTCCAGATGGATAAACTTGAGCTGAATTCAGATGTTGCTATTCAAAATCTAAATAATGTGGGATTTTCTTAACTTGTCTTAACTTTGTGTGAAAATGAAATTAGATGCTTGTGAAAATGCTTCCCAGCAGGTCTGATTAATCTGCCACTAATAATGGAGTTAGCCCTTCAAACCATCTGGAGATGCATGTAGGGCAGAGGGTGTTCCGAGGAGGGCCTGCCTGGTCTTATATCTGGTGCAGGGAAATATTTAGTGATCCTTGAAGATCTCAGGACCTAGGAAGGTACTAATTATTTTGATATTTGAGAGCTGGAAAGAAAAATTGAGGAATCAGCTTAGGCAATGGTTATTCCACTGTGAATGTAATATAAGGCATTTTAGGGTGAAACGGATCAACCAAGAGATAGAGAAGGGCAGATTATAAAACCTGCATGATATTAGGGGAATTTTGTAGACAAAGGAGTGAGACTTTATCAGGTTCATAACAATCCCAACCAGGAAGACAAAAGAGAAAACAAGACTCCACTAAACTCTTCTTTCTTTTCTTCTTTCAGCCTGTGACTTAGCAACCTATTTGGTACCTAGAGTTCTAGTTCTCCCTGGAGATTATGGGGAAGGGACTGTGGAAGGCTCTTTCTTCCTCCATAATTTTTTTTTCCTTCTTTCCTCCTCCTCCTTCTCTTCTTCCTCCTCCTCTTTCTTCTTCTTTTGCTTGTTTGGAGTCTGGATCTTATATGTGGCTCAGTGGCTCAGGCTGGCCTAGATCTCAGTTTTCCTGCCTCAGCTTTCAGGACACTGAGATTATAGGTGTGAACCACCATGCCTAGTTCTTCTCCATCATTTTTAAGACAGTGAAAAAAATCTATTCCCTTGTCCCTGTTTCCCTCACCCTTCACTTACACATTTCTGACCTGAACGATGTATGTCTCAGCACCAGCATTCTGGCAGTAGGCAACTTTCCAAAATGTCACATCCCTTTTAAAATTGTGTCTTTTGTGCCCCATCCAGAGGGGCTGACTTGTGTTATAGACCAGATCTTGTCTTCCAGAAGGCTGGGCCAAATTCCCAGTGGAAAACCAATGCTGACATTTAATTAAAAAGTCAATATGTTACTTGGAGGTAGTTTGTGAAGTTATATTTAAGCTCTCCTTGTAGCTAGAACCTCCTTCCAAAGAGAAAAGGGTTCTATGAGTGTGAGATATTTCTAAGTTGACATTTTGACATTAGAGACATAAGTAGTAAGACACCAAGCTGCCTAGATGAAGAAGTGGTAAGGTGAGAGTCACAAAGATCCTATTATGGATGGGCAAACTAGGATCAAATTAGGAAACAGGCTCATGACTCATTTATCCAACAGATGTTTATTAAGCACATTCAGCATGATTATAGGGTTTTTTAAGATGAATGAGACAACATTAAAGAATACTTTTATATTATTGTGTCCATTCTGTGCTTAAGACATTTAGCTATCTTCCACTTCATTTCAAATTGCCTCCTTAACATGGTTGGTAAGGTCTCCTATGGTCTTGCTTCAACTTGTGACTCTATACTTATGTCTCCTGTCCATTTTGCCTACTTAGTTCCTTTAACAGGTTCAAACATGAAAAGCTCTTCCTGACCTCATGCCCTTACTATAAAGTGCTAGTTCTTGCTGAATCTACTTCCTTTTCTCTTCACACAAGCAACACTTCTTGCCTGTCATATTCTAATAGGCCTTTGAGGACCAGTAGAGCTACTGTTCAGGTCTTTCCTTTGTTAAATCACTTATTTCATTCCTTCTCTAGCACTGATCATTATTTAAAATCACCTGCTTATTTTGTCCAATACCCACATCATTTGGTTATGCTTTGTCATGGTAGATAATGTATCTGTTTTATTGACATGTGCTAGTTGTGGGGAAGATGGTACATGTATGTTTGTTGAAAGGGCAAAGGCAAACATACATGAATGCATGTGTGACTGGTGGTATAGTTTCCACTGTCCTTGCCATGGGGTTCCTAAAACCAGATACTGGAACTGTCACTGATATAATACCATAACAGCAGTGATCACTGAGAACCTGAGGAAGGATTATTTTAGAAGATAGACAAGGATGTTTGTAGAAAGTTCAGTTTCAGCTGCTTTGAGAGGATTACTAGGGGTTTTCCAAGACTAAAAAATAGAACACTTCAGGTATGGGGCATAGATGACCTGCCAGATTATATGGACAATAAAGTTGCTTTAGTCCATATATGTCCTATTTAATATTGGACTATGCCAGTATTAAACTGCATTTGTTGGTAATCTGAAATTTCAACTGGAAAATCTACATATATACCAATGTGAACTAGCAAAAGCATATCGTACTTGAGTTTAGGCAAAGGGAAGGGGTGCATACAATTCCAAGCACCTTGGGAAAAATAGAATACTAATGTCAAAGGCTCAAAGACATTGCCATGCCATTCATTCTATGATGGAGAGCAACCAAATCAGACTTTGTAAACTATCAAAGTCCCTTCTTCTAGTACAAAGACGCCCCCTATCTAACTTGGCCTCCATAGCAAAACTGTAAATATGCCTTAATTTTGGTCTAGATACATGATTATCAGTGGGGAAAGTTTAAATTCCAATTCTGTGTAAGCTGAGTGAATTCCTGACCATTGGTTGGAATTAACCAGCCCACTTCCAAAGCCATGGGGTCAACCAGATGTCTGGTTTTATGCAACATTGAGGTCTTAGATGAAGATCATATGAAGTATTCTAGTAGTAGAATCCAGGGAATTGTCATGACGCAAAGATGTCAGCACATCCCCTCAATGACTTTTGCCTATGTACTGTTCTCATTCCATTTTTAGGAACAGGATGTGCTTTAAGAAAAGGAAACTGAGAGAAGTAGAATAGGGAAAAATAAAATAAGCTAAGGAAGGTCTCTCAGCTGAAGACTCATTTAGTCTGATCTTATGTGGGCTATAGAGTTTAAGAAATGCCACAGAGTTGTTCTTCATGGGAGAAGGTAGCCTAAGCTTTTGTCCCCTCTTACTCATATTGGAGTTGCTGTCCTGTGGTCAAAATAGAGTAGTATAATTTACCAGATCATTATGATCATGTTGTTCTCATCAGTTTAGAGAACACTGTGGCTGTGATCCATTAGCAGCTGGGACATGAATATCCTTAACTGGGAAAAAAAGCTGTATAGACCATGGAAAACATCTGTGGTAGGTTGAATGGATAGTCCCCGTTGGATTCAGAAGTTTTATTAAAGACTCTGATTTCCAGCTACCTGGTTAGAGGCAGTGTCTCTGGGGGTATATATAAAATCCAGCTAAAGATATGCATAGTGCTTTAGCTTTGCCTGGGGTTCCTGAAGTGTGCTTCCTTGTGATGTCCATGGTGGCTTATCTGTCTACTTCGATCTCTGAAAGGGGGACCAACTTCTTCAGTCATTGTGGAGCTTCCCCTGGATCTGTAAACTTAAAATAAAAATCCCCTTCCTCCATAATTGAGCCTGGTCTGGAAGCTCATCCCAGCAACCTGAAGCTGACTGCCATAGTACCTACTACAGAAGGTCAGTTCTCAGAGCAAGTAAAAGTATGAGCAATTGTCAGTGTTAGTAAGGACAAGTTAGGATGGGTGGATACTTTCATATTTTACATAAACAATCATAAAACTTATACTTTTGTCTGGGTCTCAGTATCTATACCTGTGAAATGGAGAAATTGGACTACGTTCCTTTAAGCAATCTAATTTTTATTCCAACATACACAGGCTCGAGAATCTGATTACTCTTTTAAAGCTTGTTCAGGTATGTGCTTAGGTTTGCCCAAATGAATGTTCTTTCAGTAGCTACTGATGTCCAAAATATATTCCACCTGGCTGGGCCTCATCTGTAAAATGGGGACAATTACAACTTGCTACCTACATGATTGCTGTAAAGATTAAATATTAATGGGGAAATGTATGGAAAGTGCTGAGCATGCATTCTCCTCTTTGTCTTGCAAGTATCAATCATGCATACCTTAGTAAGAAATTTAGGGTATGGGCTGGAGAGATGGCTTAGTGATTAATGCCCTTGCCTGCAAAGCCAAAGGACCCAGGTTCAACTCACCAGGACCTATGTAGTAGTGCTTGCATCTGGAGTTCATTTGCAGTGGCTGGCAACCCCATTTTCTCTCTGTCTCTTTGTCTTTCTTTCTATCTATGTCTCAAATAAAGAAATATATATATATATATAATTTAGAGTATTTCATCTGGAAGAATTTTTTAAGAGATATGCTTCATTTTAGGGCTGGCTCAGTGGATAAACACTTGCTGTGAAAGTTTGAGGACCTGAGTTCATATGCTCAGAACCTATATGAAAAGCTGGGTTCTGTGATAGTCATCTGTAATCCCAATGTACCTATACTAAGAAGGGAGATGAAGGAAGAGGAACCATCTAGAAGCTTGAAGGCCAGCTAGCCTGGTGTATACTATGAACAACAATGAGAAACCATTTCAAATGAGGTGGATTGACACCCAAAGTTGTTCTCTGACTGTCACATGTATGCATGTGGTATACACTTATTAACATACATGAACATGAACACACACATACACACACACACACACACACACACACACACACAGAGGGGGGGGGGAGTGCTCCATTTTCCTGGCTTGAGAAAGAAGATATATTTCTTGGTGAAATGAAGTAGTGATATTTACAATCAGAGTGGGATGTTTAGGCTTTTATTCCTTTATTGAGTCAGGAAGGCTTGTAGCCCAAGTTGGCGTTGAATTCCTTATGCAGCCAGGGATGACTCCTGTCTCTGCCTCACAAGTGCTGGGATTTTACTACCACATCCTGTTTATGCCATGCTGGGGGTCAAACCCAGGGCGTTATGAATGCTAGGCAAGCACTCCACCAGCTGTGCTACATCCCCAGCCCTCTACCCTACGATATTAAGAAGTGGGGTTAAGGCCTTCCTATCATAAGGGAAGTTACCATATTTCTAACTCTGATGATTTTTATACTTCTTCTGACAGTGTCATGGGAGGCTTAAGAGACCTGGGTGGAACTTATTCTCAGCATATTGCCTTAGGAAAACCACACACAGATGGGCTTGTGCTGATTTGAGGAAACAGAAGGAAAATAATTCATGGTTTCAAAACTTGACATTTTTTAGCTTCCCACCAGATATGTCATGTGTACTATATTTGCTGTACTTCTTGGCCTGACTTTCTAAGCTCGAGTTTCAGGAATTAGACTTGACATTTCCTCCCAACATAGGCGAGAAAAGCAGATGAAGAGGGAGGGCACTGTGGGGTACAGAAAGACAGTGGGCTTTGGAGAGGTCCTGACCAAGGTATAAATATGGATGGACACCAGTATTGAGACACTGCATGCCCTTCCTTGTGTCTTCTCATTCTGAGCCTTATTCTCCCCATCTGTGAAATGGGGGTGATGTAAGATGAAAGGGTAGCCAAGTGTGTACAGTGCTTGCACCAGGGTATATACATTATAGGTCCTAATCTTTGTGTCACTGAGGGTGGGGTAGTTAACATTTTCTTCTGCCACTTCTCCCTATTCACTTCTGTCCTCAGTAGGCATTTCTTGACCCACTGCACAACCTTGGCTTCTTCAGGTCTTAAACAACTTTTTATGGGGAGAATACCCAGCATGTAACATGGAGGTGATCTCTAAAAATAATGCCATGGAAAGTGAACTTGACTTATGTCAGTGACAAGAAGGAGCATCAAGAAGTGGCAAGTACCTATCTGTGAGTGGCAGGTTTGGAAAACAAGATGATGTATGTGTACTTAAACAGGCAGCCAAATGGAGAGGCGATACATTCAGTAGATTTGGAATGTCTACTATCCACATGGAGGCATAACATGGGAATAGTAGGTATTTCCACAGAGCCTGATTGGATGGTGAAGGGAAAGATGATGTGACAAGGACCAGAGGAGTCCACCAGGGGCATGATTTTGTGCCAAGTTGAGGTATCAGGTAGGTTCTAAGTGTGGTCATCAGGAAATGAATTTCACTGGACATGATAAGAATTGGCTACATCCAGAATTCATCCATTCAGAGTGGGTTGAGCATCAGGGCACAGAGACCTTGTTAACAGAGCTCAGACTTATAGGACATCAGTATCCCATCATGGCTTCTGTTCTCTCTGAGCCTGTATCAGTGCATGGTTTTAGACGTTGGAGTAGATAGGGCTTCTCTGGTTCTCCTGAGGGCAAATGGGCTATGTCACATTCAGTTCAAGGTTGTCGGAGTATATTACTAGCTCCAGTGAAGTTGGAAGGTTCAGTTGATGAGGCAAGAGATGGAGGCCCCAACAGGAGGAAGATAATCCTGGGGGCTCACTCAAGGCACAGTGAGCTCTGAGCTTGAAGAATCACACACTACTTGATTCTTGGAAGATGAAATCTCTTCCCTCCATGTCCTCATTTCTTGGATCCTGTGTTTCCTCCAGAATGACTCAGGGTGGCTAGCCTGAGACTTTTGCTAAGTCCTTTCCCTTTCCTGTCTCTGTAATTTTCTCCCTATTTCCTCTGGAACTCTGACACCTCTGCCACAGCAGGCTCTCCCTCTGTGGAATGCCTGACCCCTTCTCCCTCTTAGCCTCCTTTGTCTTCTGTGGTCATGCTGTGGCACAGCCTCTTCCTCTAGCTCTCTGCAGGGATGCAGGACCCCACCTCCTCCAATCTTCCCAGGTCACACTCCCCATGTCTGCCCCGGGGATGGAGCCTGTGACCCAAAACTGTCAGCTCTCTCTTTCACGCTCACTTAGAGAGCATTACAGTCATTCTGTGCAAAGAGCTTCCATTTACAGAAAGCTTCTATGTGCAGCGTTTGGTCTGTGTGAGCCGAGTGGCTCCCTCCCTTTTATTGACCATGACAGGAGGCAACACACATCCTCCATTCTGAGAGTGTTACCTGGTGGCTGAATCGTACAGGCTGTAGGCTCCATTTGGGGCCGAGGAGCTGGTCTCTGGTCTCTTTTATCCTATTTAGGTCTTCTTTTGGTCATCTATATCCCCATAGCCACCAGGACCCAGGGCATCCTGAGTTTTAAAAGACAAACTTCCATCCATTGCTTCACATACTGGACTCCTCCAACACCTTGAATGTTAGAACAGAAAATGTTCTACCCTGGGCAGTTTAAATGTGGGACATTTGAAACTGTGCCTCGTATCCCATCTAATATACCTCATTTTTTTCTGGTTGTCTTTTAAGTACACATGTGTCTTGAATCTCTAGCCCTTCATAACTGTTATTTAAGGCTGTTGTGACATGGCAGGGAAAGTCCACATTACATTTGGATGTTGAAAGTGACCACTCATTTACTTGACTTAAACCACATTCCATCACCACATCACTGCCTTCTTGGACTGAAAAAAATCCTACCCTCTGTCCTCTATTGCTGTCCTGCTCCCTTTTTCTCCATACACCCTCCAGCCATGATATTGACCGTGCAGGCAGAAGATGGGCCTGGCACTTCTCCTATACCTTTGTTCATGTTGCAACACTTTTCTGTGATGCTATGTCCACCCTCCTTTTTCATGCCTAATTCCTGAGTACTTGTCAGGACTGACCTCAGGATCGTCTAACCTGATTCTTCTTTGCTGTGTCCACCTCAGTTTCATAACCTCTGGTTACCTCTGTGAAGCAGAGTGGTGTCATAGCTACCTCATGGCTACTCTCACTTTGTTTGAGGAAAGCTCATAGACATCTCCAAACCTAAGTTTATTTATTTCTGCAATGGAGATAGAAGTGCAGCCTGTCTCATAGATTGAGGTGAAGCCTTGATTTGTGGACAGCAAGAGTGGTGTGGTAGGGTTGGCCTGTAGTTAGCTGAGTCGTGTCTAGATGGCATTGTGTAACTTCTGTTAGGGGGGTTGTGTGTGGCTTGTGTCTCTGGCCATTCCCATTCTTATCATCCCACTGTTCAGAACAGGTTTTAGTGGACTACATGCTAAAAACAAGGGAATTTGAAAGTAAACAATGATATGGTAGGAAGGAAGTACGCATAGGATTTCTGTCATTCAATTTTCTCTATCAGTGTAAAAAACACATAAGACAATAAACTTATAAGAAGACTTATTCTGACTTACCTTTTTGGAAGTCATTGGAGGTTCTAGTCCATGATCAATCAGCTCCATTGCTTTGGGCCTGACCAGAGGCAGTACTTTCTATCAGGAGTGTGTGGTGAGCAAAAACTCTTATCTTAAGAGCAGAGATCAAGAGAGAGAGACAGAGAGAGAGAGAGAGACAGGGAGAGAGATAGAGATAGAGATAGCGAGAGAGAGAGAGAGAGAGAGAGAGAGAGAGAGAGAGAGAGAGAGAGAAGGGAACTGAGAAGGGTGCCAGGGTCCTGCAATCTTCTACAATGGACTACACTTAGTGATCTAAACATCTCCCTCTGACAATTTCTACCTTCTTGAAATTGTGCCATGAGAGGAGCAATCTTTACCACATGGGCTTTTGGGTGCCATTTAAAATCCAAACGATATGACAGTGAATAAAGTATTTCCCATGCAAATGTAAGTACCTCAGTTAAAATCCCCAGGACCCATATAAAAGCCAGATGTTGTAGCACAAGCATCTATATTTTAAGTGTGCCTATGGTAAGAAGAAAGGTGGAGACAGGAGAGTCTTCTGGAAGCTCACAGGTCAGCTAGACTGGTGACTACAGTGATGAATAACAAACCCTACCTCAAACAAGATGGAAAGCGAGCCAGGCCATGGGGCCTCATACCTATAACCTTAGTTCTCCAAAGCTGATGTAAGATGATCACTGTGGCCAATCTGGGCTACAGAGTGAGATGCAGTTTAGCCTGAGTAAGAGTGAAATGCTATTTCAAAAAGGCAAAACAAACAAAGAAAGAAACAAGCATAAACAAGCAAAAATTAAGATTAGGACTGCTGACACTCAACATTGCCCTCTGACCTTTACATGTGCACTGTGGCACCACACACCTGTACTCACAATGCACAGACATCATACTCATAGACATCCCAATATATCAAAGGAAAAGAAAAGATCCAAATATAACATGATCTCTAACCATTACTATATAAATTGGAGGTCATTACAGGCTAAAGATAGTGGGCAGACTGGTTTGACTTTTTTGTTATATAGGAACTGTTGAAGAGTGGTTTCAAGTCCTTCCTTCTCTGTCCGCTTCTTAAACTGATGGGTTGGTTTGCGCTTTGTGTGTGTGGTGTGAACATGTACAGTGTGCATGTGTTGGGGGATTTCCCTGGCCTCACAGCACCAGAGGAAGCTCTGTCTTCCTATCATGAAACAGATAGAGGGACATATTCCTAAGACATGGCTTTGTCCCTTGGTGGGCTTCTGAATAACCATAATTCTTGTCCAAGTGGCTGCGACTTGTGAAAAATGTCTGAGCTATTGATGGGGCGGTCTTAGGGTGATTCCGATATGGGAAATGATGATAAATTTGTTACATTTCTGAATAATTAAAGAGCAACTTCCATTTGTGGGGACATACTCTGAAGCAATCACAGTGTATTAGTGGCCAAGAAACAGTATGCATGCTATTTTAAAGAGAGAGCTAGAAACCTACAGCCAAGAAAATAAGGGTTAGCACTATAAATAATCATGTTCCATACATAGTGACTGCTTCACAAGAAACGCCATTTACTAAAGACCTACTGCCTTGTCAGAGCCATTTGCATAGACACAGCACCTCATTTCTTTAGCAAAGCTATCCTGGAATGATCTGGAATTGAGTGAGCAGACAGGCTTGAAGTGCTTCTTGGAGTCAGACATTTTTTCCCCCCACATCAGGATCTGTCAGCACATTAAAGGGATAGCCTCATAGGAAAACAAATAAACTAGTTTCTTCTCTTGCTTTCTCTCTCCCTCTCTACCCCTTCCTCTACTCCCTTAAGTCATTTGTGGGTTTTGCTTTTCATTTCATAAATACAATAAAACTAACACATCTATATTATTAGTAACCAAATAACAAACATGTCCATGCCTCATACATGCAACAAAAGTTGAAAAACTTGTCCAACTTACAGAGTGGTGACAATGGTAAATTGGTATGTTGCACGTGCTGTAAAAATAATTTAGGGGTTGGTTTACATGGCTGTTTGTAGTAGGAGATGTGACATATTAACTCTTTCAATTTGTGGGGTTTGCTTCTGTGTGGTGCCAGACATTTCCTCCCTGGTGATTTGGTGAATAGGTAGGCTCCTATAAACCTGTTGTGTAAAGTATGATTTACAAGAGCAGAAGCAAGCCAGCAATAGATGCATACAGGGTGGTTACTGCAAACTCTACATCCAAATCAGAATTTTTCTCCTTGCAGAGCTAGGGCAGGCAAACCCAGGCAGGATTCAGAAGTCATTCAGTATTCAAAAATAGTGGCCATTTACAGATAATAGTCACTAAATTGCCTAGCACACTGTCTTTGGAATGTTTACACAGGTGAAGTAAAAATGTAATGGTAGTCAAAACTCAAGGAGATGAATAATCCTTAGTGACATGATATAGAGCCAAATGTCAGCCACCACTTGCAAAACTGACAAAGAAAATTATCACCATATATATATATACATACATATATATATATATATATATATATATATATATATATATATATATGTCATACAACTGAGTAATTGGAGTTTGTCAAAATGAAAGTGCTTTGGTTTCAAGCAGTCACTGATTAGATAGATAGGTGATAGTTAAATAGATGATATATAGATGACAGATAGACTGATCTAGATAACAGGTAGGCAGATAAGACTAGAATGAACTTTCCATCCTCAAGCTAGTATTTGTATTCACCAAAGAAGTACTCATGTTTTTGAGAAATCTAGGAAGAGTCTTGTGTTTATAATCAAAAGGTTTGTAATAGAATTCTGGCTTCAACAAATCTCTGCAGCACCTTAAATTGTGTGTGTGTGTGTGTGTGTGTGTGTGTGTGTGTATTCCTGTGTCTTTGTTTTTATCAGTGTGCTTCTGTTCCTATGTGTGTGTTGTAATATACAACATTGGTTCAGATTCACATATAAAATGTGTCCCATCTTGACAGCTAAGCTTGTTCTCATGACAAGGGTATAGCTGTTTGTTTCTTGATGCCCGGACCTGAGTCATGATGTGGCTAATGGAGCATCCATCATATATTTTAATTATGGCAAGAAAGCAACTTTTTGATGGAATGGATGAATGTAAACATTTGGCAACTTCCTGCATGAGTGCAAATGAAAAGTGATCATATTAGAGCTGCTATTTTCTCCTGAGAATGATTTCCTTTGTGTGGCAATAGGATGCTTTCAGGAAACTGTTCTTTCTGGCACTGCTGGTGTTTGAGCACCAAGATGAACCTGCATTCAGTCAAAGTAACTTTGTCTTCCAAGTTAATTGATTGAATGATTCTTAATGTTTGACAATGAGATAGAACATGAGAATAGCATGAGGGAATTTATCCTTTTATTTTAAAGGAATCTTGTCTAGTGCATTTCATGTTAGGACCACCAGCATTATTCAGAATACAGGATGAGTGAAGAAAGCAGATGTAGGTGTCTTTGGTTCAGCCTTTTTCTCTAGATATAGGCTACATCATCATTTTTCAAATTTTACTGTTCACATGGATATATTAGTATGACCTAGAAGGGACATAGCCCACAGAATGCATATATATTGCAAAAGGATTTATTTGTATGTTTATTTAATTATTTGTGTATATTATAAAACAGATTTATTAGATTAGCTTACAGGATAGAGGTGGGGCAGCCCAACAATGTCTGTCTGCAAGCTGAAGAGTTTGAGAACATGGTAGTTGCTCAGTCCATGAGGCTGGATGTTTCTGCAGTTCCAGTCTTGGGCTTTGAGCATTCCTGGAGAGCTATTGGTCTTCATTATGCATGGCAAGGCTAAAGAAGTGGGGTACCCATGTCTATGAAGGTGAGCTATTGTGGGGTGGACACTTACTACCAAGTTACAAGGTAAGCCAGGTAAAAGGAAAAGGACTGATTTCCTTCTGGGAATTTCCTTTTATATAGGTGGCTACAGGAAGGCCTGTTCACTCTGAAGGAAGGTCTTCCTTCTTCATATAATCCTTCTTGAAAACACCAACAGATCTGCCAAGTGTCTTGCTTCTCATTTGATTTTTTTTCCCATTTTTGTTTGTTTTGTTCTATGTAGGGTCTCACCCTAGCTAAGGCTGACCTGGAATTCACTCTATAGTCCCAGGCTGGTCTCAAAATCATAGAGAATCTCCTACCTTTGCCTCCCAAGTGCTGGAATTAAAGGTGTTTGTCACTACACCCAGTTCTCCCTTGATTCTTTTTTTGATCAACTTAACATTAGAAATTAATTGCCACATATAGGTAATCAGAAGATCTTCCAAAAATGTGCAATAAGATCCCATAGGTATTGTCTAAGACCATGAAATTTGAACAAATTTCTGTGTAAAGTTCATGTTTCTGGTGCATAAATGTTACCTTAAGACACATATGCATCATCTATAACAATATTTATATCTATATTATTTTTATATATTTTATTTATTTATGAGAGAGAGAGAGAGAGAAAGGGAGAGAGAGAAAGAGAGAATGGGCGCACCAGGGCCTCCAGCCACTGCAAACAAACTCCAGACACATACAACCCCTTGTGCATATGGCTTATGTGGGTCCTGGGGAATCAAACCAGAGTCCTTAGGCTTCACAAGTAAATACCTTAACTGCTAAGCCATTTCTCCAGCCCCTATATTATTGAGTTACAGAAGTGTTTCTCTTTTTCTATAGTAATAGCAATGTCTATATCTGTCTATGTGGACAGAATGTGAGAATATAAAGGAGAAAGAAGAAAGAGAAACTGAGAGAGTGGAAGGGAGGGAGGGAGAATGAAATGAAGGGGAGAGACAAGAGAGTAAGGGGTACATATTAAATGAGAACTAAGCTGTTTTGGGTGCTAAGGCAGTGACTGATGTTTTTGTACAATGACCTGTACCCTCAGACCTGGGATCTTATTAGGGTGGAAGTTCTCAGGGAGAATATTTTTTTTCCATCACAGATGTGCTAAAATCAGAGGTAGGTCAAGGAGATGTGACACAGTCATGAAGCTAACAGTTGGATACCTCAGGAATCCACAGATATTTCCCTGAATCACATCTTTGCCCTAGGTCCATAATTTACCCTCATGAACATTGTTCAGAAGTAGTCATCATGAAATCCAGGTACAGATGCTTCAAAATTTTCATCCTATTGAAGAGTCTCAGGTTGTCTCTTGGGTGTCTGAGCCACTTGGATGTGTTCTGGCTTGTATCTGTGCTCAGACTGGGGGCTGGAGCTAGAGTTTGGCTATAGTAGGGATAGACTCTGCAGACTCATAAATCCTCACAGAACTGGATCAAAATAAGCCTCCCTCAGATACTTTAGGCTCAGTGGCAGAGCTTCTAACCAGAACTCAAGCTTCATGACTGCCTCACTCTTCTGTGGATTGTTATAGAAGATTTCTAGTACATATTTTTATTATTTGCTTATTAGCAGCTGTTGAACAAAGATGTTTCTTTGGGCATCATAGATAATTAAAGACAAATGAAGAAAATTAAGCTTGTGGAATAATCTCTGACATCCCAACTCTAGTAAGTAATAGAAAAACATCCACATTAAGAAGAGGGTGCTTCCTCTGACCTGAGGTTGTGTGGCTCAGAGGCAAAGCCAACACCTTCATCAATTTCAGGATCTTTGAAGCCAGAGTTCCAAAATTCTCTACCCCCAGGCAAGGCTGTCTTGTTTATTGCTTGAGAAGACTCAGATGATCAAGCACCTCTAATGATCCCCATAGAAGACAATGGCAGATGTTATCTACCTAGGGGCAAGTTAGGGGAAGATATATGTGTGCTGGATGTCTGCAACATGTAGTGGGGATTATGAGTAGGGTAGAGTTGGGGAATAACTGTTAGCTAGCCTCAAATATGTGGGATTGTCATTTTTTCATCTTATGTAGGAAACATGTGCTGTCTAGACCAGGGGAGAAAGCAACTGTGACTCACAAAGCACAGTAGAAGAGGGAACTGAAATTTATAGAACATCTACCACATATCAATAGCTTATTCTTTCCATTCTACGTATTGTTTATCTAACATTATCTTACAACAAACTCATACAATGGCTATTTATAAAACATCTACATCTTATGTGAGAATATGGATCTTAACACTTACATACTCTTTGAAATCTAAGGAATGCTAGAACTTTTAAATCTTGATCTCCCTGAACATGAGAACAACAACAACAAAAAATCCTATTTATGCTAAGTGAAAAACAGTAATATTTATTAAGGCTTACCCTAACTAGGCATTAATTTTGGAACTATGTTTATAGAAGGGGATTTTTCTTAGCTTAAGCTGTCTTACCACTATCAAAGGCTGGGCAGAATAAACCATAGTAATTTCTTTCCTTATCATTTTGGAATCTGGGAAGTTCAATATCAAGTCTGGGCAAGTGATGGTTTCTGATAAAAAGGCAAAAGGGACCTTGTCTTCTTGGCTTACAGACTTATGCATTCTTGTTGGGTAGGAGAAGGAGAGAAGGGGAAGGGAGGAGAAGGAAAGGGAGAGGGAGAAATATTCAAGATCCAGATTCTTTTTCTCTTTTTAAAAATATTTTATTTATTCGAGAGACAGATAGAAAGAGAGAATGGGTACACCAGGGCCTGTAGTTACTGCAAATGAACTCCAGACTTTTGTACCACCTTGTGCATCTGGCTGACGTGGGTACTGGGGAGTAGAACTAGTGCTTAGGCTTCACAGGCAAGTGCCGTAACTGCTAAGCCATCTCTTCAGCCCCTCTTTTTCTCTTTTTATGAGTATATTAGTCCCCTTGGGTCAGGGTCCCATCTTTGTTACTGCATTTAACCTAAATTACTGCCTAAAACCTTTCTCCAAATATAGTCACAGGAATTGGGAAGAAACACTATTCAGTCTACAACAGAAATCAAGAAGAGAAATGAAGAGTGAAAATGTTTTGCATAATTGATGAAGTCTGTAAATCTGGAAGACAAGATGTTTAAAGTTTGTCTAGTACTATCATCTCTAGACTTACGCATCTCACTTTTTAATAAAACATGGAGGGAAAATCACAAAGTTCTCTTATCATAGCTCCCTTCTTCCTGAAAGGTCTGACTGAGGCTTTACATCTGCTACAGTCCTCAGAGTATCCCCCTGTTGTGAACCCTGCAATTCATATCCAACATTACTCTCTATATGTCTTGATTCTTCTTCATTTCTTCCTGCTGCTTTTGCTTCCTGTGTGGCTGTTTTTTTTTTTTTTTTTTTTTCTTTCTGAGAACAGAGAAAATATCTCATCCTTCTTATGTCTCTATTACAGGCTTCAGTAAAGATGGATGGCTCACCTACTGTTGGCGAGTTCTGTTTTCTTTTCCCCTTGGAGATCTGGTGTGAGCAAGAAAGTCTCACTTTAGTGTGCATAGAGCATGAACTACATTCTTGATGAAATTTTAATCTTCCCAAGAATTGTATAAAGGAAGCGTGATGACTAAACAGGCCTGGAAAGGAAAAGAGGAATTTCTTCAATCCATACAACCAGGAGGTTTTGAATCTTGAAGTTGAATTAGAGAGACTCTATCCATTGGCCTCACAAGCAGCCTGCTTAGAGTTTATAAGCCATGTGAAATTAGGACACATATATTTTCTTTTTCTTCTGCAGAGAATCCCATCTCTTTTTTGGGCTTCTTAGCTCATTCATCAGGTCTTTGCTCAACTGCTTGTCCTTCTGAGGGTCCTTACCTGACCACTTGAGCTAAAATGACATTTTCTAGTCAGTCCTTTTCTTAGCTTTCAGGCATTCAGTATGCTATTGTTTATAAAGATTCAACATGGCCTGGGGAGATGGCTCATCAGTTAAATGCACTTGTTTGCAAAGCCTGATAGAAAAGGTTCGTTTCCCTGGTACCCACATAAAGCCAGATTCACAAAGTATCACATGAGTTTGAAGTTTATTTGCAGTGGCAGGAGGCCTTGGAATGTGCATTTTCTTTCTTTCTCTCTCCCTCTTGCAAATAGATAAAATGTAAGAAGATTGAACATGATCTCTACTTTCTGTTTTAATAACTGAATTGTTTTCTTGTTTAATGTTGGACTTCCAACAATTTCCATCAAGTCAGGGCTTGTGTATCCTTGTTCATTGTAATATTATCCTGTGCCTCAAAATGTCAACATATTCTCAGAACATATTGGTGGAAAATAAATGAAATAGGGATAATGTGTAGTATGCATTGGAGAGCGAGATGTCTGAAATGTGGTCTGTTCATGGCATCAGCAGCAGCTGGGATCATCACCCACATGTCACTGTTAGAAATGCAGATTCTAAATGAGCCCTGGACCTTGTGAATCAAGAACTCTGGACTTAGGGCTGTAGGTACCTGCATCATCTCAAGTTTTCCATATGCTTATGATATATGCACAAGCTTGAGGGCCACAGGTCCAGCTGTACTTTTAATTTTTAATATTCACATAAATCCCCTGAGATGTCCTAAGAAATTACAGGTTTTTACTCAGTAGTTCTGGGGGATGGGGTTGAGATTCTGTATTCCTAACAAGCTCTGGCTTGTATACATGATTATGTCCAGGAACTTGCCACTCAAATGCCCTTTGCAGCCACCCAGGGAGCTTTAAAGATTACTGATGCTAGTCCCATCCTCAGACATGCTGGTTTAATTGGTCTGGAGTGCAGCTGGACTGGTCTTTTTAAAAGCACCACAGGAAATTCTAATGTGTAGCCAAGGCTAATACTCCATTGCCTTCCAAAGTTGTCAGGTGGGTCTGTCAGCAGACTGGAGCTAGCTGTCCAGACAGGTGGATGCATCCTAGCTCAGGGGCTGAGGGTGTCTTGGACCATGGCATGAAGGGAACTTCCTTGAGAAGCATTGCTGCCCAAGATGGAGCTAGAGAAGACCTAAGTGTTCTGTGAGAAACCCATGACAATGAAGGAGAAACTGCTAACTGTGGGAGAAACTAAATCTCTCAGCATACTTACCAACCTAGACATGCAAACATATCCATTCAATATAAGGATTTGATGATACTCAGTCAATACAGCCCTAATGAGCACAAAAACCGATGATTATTTGCTCCTGAAGATAAGACTGCAACAGATGAACAACTCTTTCAGGGATTACATTAGCTGGACAGGTTAGTTAAAAATGACCCCAATAATTAATTTTATGCAATCAGTTTCTTTGCTATTTGGAAGAACTCTTTTCTTAAAAAGGACAAAATTTTCCAAGTAAACCCTCTTCTGACTTTCCTGGTCCCTCTTTTGAACTTGTGCATTCAGGGAGTTCCCTAGATTTGAAACAAATTCTCCTTTTGGCCACTCAGCCCCGGGTACGTTGGGTTACACCTTCAGATAAAGAGGCAAAAAAGTAGATTTTGTTTTCCTGGGTTTTGTTCCTATTAATATGCCATGTGGGATTCCTTACAGAAATCTGACGTTTATTGGGATGTTTTTAAGAATGCTGTTTTAAGTGAGAAATGATAAAATAAATTTAAAAATCCCTTCTTAATAGTTTTTTTTGGAAAATTATATTTTATATTTTATTTTTATTTATTTGAGAAAATGAGGGAAAATGGATGTGCCAGGACCTCTAACCTCTGCAAATAAAATCCAGATGCATGTGCCACCATTTACATCTGGTTTATATGTGTACTAGGGAATTTAAACTGGGTCCATAGGCTTCTCAGGCAAACACCTTAAACACTAGGCCATCCTTCCAGCCCAATAAATTAAACTTTAAAAGTAGATTTAGAGAGAAGGCATCCTGGATATATATACAAGACACAGGAAGTGGACTGAGTTTGGAGTCTATCACTTACTTCTCCTGCAATCTCAGGCAGAACCTCTATCTAGTTCTGTAGTGTATTGAAGCATCCCAAGCTATTGTGAGAGTCCTTGGGCTGAATAGGGATATCCTGAGAGGCATGTCATAGATAACACCTTTGGTGGGTCTGGAGGCTGGGATGCCCATACTTCTATAGGCAAGAGTCCTTTACATCATGCATCCCCAGTGAAGGAGGCCAGGCTAGGCTTATGTTAAATGAGCTCATCTTCCTAGATGCTTGTTGATTTCTTCAGGATCTAAACCTAGCTCATCAAATTTTCTTGCCTGAAAATCAGACACTGGCCCAGGAAACATAGAATCTAGGTATCCAGAAGAGAAATGTAAGTGTAAGTGTAAATGTAAGAGCAGTGTTCTTGACTGATTTGCAAAGATCAGTTCTGTGAAGATGAGAAATTGTTTCTAACTTGTGCTGCCTCTGTGTTGGTTAATGAGCACATAAATGTGCCTATATTGATTCAAAAAATACCCAAGTATAAAATGTTATTTAATTTCAATTCAATTCTGTTTTAGTTAAATGTAAATTGAAACTTTATATCCAGTGGATCCCAGATCAGGCAGCATAGCTCAAAAGTCAAATTTTTATAATCTCCTTCTTAGACTAAGGGAGTCCTTGCAACCAAATTGGGTAGCTCCCTGGTCAAATTTTAGGGTTCAGCTATTATATCAACTTCATTCATGGGCATTCAGGAAGATTTTCAGTAAATCTTTCCAACTTACTTGAGCTAGCCAAAAGGACTTTAAATAAGTTGGTGTGCCAATGAAACAAGGACATCCACTTTGTTATTTTACAGAACAATGCCTTCCAATCATATACAACGTCAGTTGTGAGGATGCTGGGTCTCTTCTTGCCCCTGGGAGCTCCACAAAAGTGGGATTTGAAAAAGGTGGAAGAGCTGTCCAAAGCACACCTGACAACCCACGCCACAGGGAGACCCATGTGAAATGCTGCCATGACTAAGGGGACTTATTTCTATCAAAGAGTTACTTGAGACTCAGAGCATTAGCTTGAGGTTCTCAAACAATTCCAATTTTTCCTCTTTTCAGCTGGGTAAAATATAAGCAGCTATGCAGCCACTCAGCCTCAGTAGCCTCGTGACTACATAGAGTTTCAAAATTAGAGTAATGTTAAGGTCCTTCTCTTCCTTCTACTTTACAGTAAACTATAAGCACATGCTGGCCTTGTTTTTGTTTCATTTGTTGCAGCCTCATGCATCCAATGTAGAACCATCTACAGTGAAGGTACAGATGATCATGTTTCTCAGATGTGGTCAAGTATGCACTTCAAAACAGAATCAGGCCGAAGGCTTACAAAGTCCAGGTGATGTACAAGTGGTTATTTCATTGACTATAACCTGACTACAGGTGAACTTGAACCACTTGACTACTCCATGAGGTGTGGTTCCCCCAATCAAAAATAATTCTAATAGGGACTTTATAGTTTCCGTCCTGCAATGCTTATCATATAGTTTATGTGATCCTCCAAACAAGCTGGTGGAGCTAATGCTTTTGTTTCACCGTAATTGTTATTGCCATCATTCTGACCACCATTACCCTCATCCCTTGTCACTGTGATTCTGTTGTAGGTGGGGACACCAAGCTAAGGGAAAGGAAGCTGGTTGATTCCGACCTCACTGTTAACACATGGGGGAGGTAGACTTCATATCTATCTCCTCTAACTCTAAATCCAACATTTAGTAGGAGAGAACATCTGTATATGTTTTAAAGTTTTATGGAGACAGATGAAATACCATATGCTTAATACTTAGGAGGAAAATGGAAAACAAATAAAGCTTGAATTTTAAGAGCTTAGAAGGGCAAGAGTGTCATTCTTTTTAGAGGGTCTGGATTTTGAGGTGCTGTAGTGTGTGTTTGTGCTTGAATTGCACCTATGGCCTGATAATGACATCTCAACTATATGACGAGAAATTGCTGGGTCCTGGAGAGGTCTGAGGAACCAACCTCTTCATTTAGGTAGAATATCACTTTTCAGTTTTTAACAGTAGTTAATTCTTCATGCACATATGTATTCAATTCTCAGTGAAAACTTATAACATCCCTGTGTGATCCCTGTCCTATTTTCCTACATGAAGAAATTTCGACAGAGAAAGGTTAATTGACCAAGTTTACATGAATAGAAGTTGGTAAAGCCAAAAATTGCACTCTACATGTACATGGTTGATGAGTTCGTGTTAAAAGACGTTCTGTTATAATTTCCTTATTTACTTCCTATTATTATTAATGATATGAAGTCAGATGTCACCTTGATAATCCATATTTGTTTTTCCAGTGATATATGAAAGTAGAAAACAAGAGTCCATGGTGGAGAACTCACGGAGCTTGCAGAGTACAATGTGATGGTTGCAAAACCATGAGAAAAATCAAATTGAGGTGAGATTTCTAGCATCTTCTAGATATTTCCTTTCTGCTGCAAACACCAGAATGCCAAATATATTATTTTTTAAAATTTATTTATTTTTTGGGTATGCATGTTCATGTGTATGAATGTTGGTACCTATGTGCCACAGCATATGTATGGATTTTAGAGGACAACTCTGTGGTTCTGATCCTCACTTCTACCATTTTTGTGAGACAGGATCTCCTCTCTCATTCTTTCTCTCTCTCTCATCGTGGTTGTTGCTCACTGCTCACCCTTGGCTTGCCAGGCCACCTAGTTTGTGAACTTTTAGGGAATTCTCCTGTCTCTGCCTTCCATTTCACTGTCAGTATGCTGAGATTATAGAAGCCCACCACAGCTTTCAGCTTTTATATGGAGTCTGAAACTGTGAACTTAGGTACTTAGGCTTGCGTAGCAAGTACTCTTATCTTCTGAGCCATCTCCCCAGCCCAAATATACCAAGTACTTATTACTCGATATGAACAAGGGTGAGTTACAGGGTTTTTTTTCCAGATCATATCTGCTGGATTATACCTTATTTATCTTAGTACTACATAACTATGCTCAGAGCCAGACTAAGAGTGGAATTTGTTAATGGCATGAATCATTCTGACTTCTACTATTATTAGCAGGTAAAAACACACAGGCTTCTCCAACCTTTGTCTTTTATAATCACCTGAAAAGAGCTATTTGTGCATTCCATGTGCAGAATTCAAGAAGACAAGTGTGAGGTTAAGTTTTACATTTCCCCATTAAATGTTACAACCACTCATTACAGGAACACTGTTGATTGAGGTATGTGGTTTAGGAAGTGTCTTGTGTTTGGAATCACATAAGATCCCTTCCAGAAGATACTGATACATTGTAAAGCACATAGAATGGCTTGATTATAATATGTCCTCTCTGTAACTCATGTTGGGGTTTATTCTCTATTGTGAGATATTAAGATGTGTAAAATAAATTAACTATGGAATGTAAAGGGGGAGCCTTTGGTGGTGTTGATTCTGACTAGACAATGTCACCAGGGTAAAAGTTCATAATTTTAAGATTATATGCTGTGAAAGTATAAGAGAGAGAGAGAGAGAGAGAGAGACTTGCCCTGTACTGCCTCAGGACTTTGTCATCAGAAAGACCATTGATGGGTATGGCTTCTTGACCTTGGTCCTCAAGAAATGTGAACAAAAGTAACCTTCTTCTTTTTAAAACTTATCCTGTGCCATTGTGATGTTAGCAATAGAAAAGAAGATATTAAATGGAACACGAAAAGAAATTTTAGCATAGACAAATTCAGGTAAGCATATTTAAAACCCATGTAGGGGATGGGTGTAGAGGCCTTAAATGTTCAGGCTAAGCACATCTCAAAAGTTCTACTTAACTACAGACAATTTTAAAGATAGATATACACCTACCAAAGGAGCAGGATTTTAGAGTTTCTAGGCTCTGAATAATTTTATGGATGTTTCAGTGATAGGAATTAATAATCTGGTTTGGCCTTAATTCACCCATCATGCTGTGTGATCTGCAATGGGGGAATTATACATCTGTAGACTTGTTACAAATATCAAAGCCTGACTTCACATAGATTATTTGGGGGGGAGGGTAGCATCTCACTATAGCCCAGACAGGCTGACCTGGAATTCACTATGTAGTCTCAGGGTAGTCTTGAACTTATGGTGATCCTCTTACCTCTGTCTCCTGAGTGCTGGGATTAAAGGCATTTATACATGTATGTATGTATGTATGTGCGTGTGTGTGTGTGTGTGTGTGTGTATATATATATATATATATATATATATATATATAACTTTCCAATGAGGTAGAGGTGGTCAAATGTTGGGAGTAACAGGGATGTAGGCAACCCAAATGATGATATATTAGCAATAGCTAGAGGGGGCACTGTGATGCTTAAGGAGAGATTCTTGGGAGAAGCAGACATTCCTGTGTGAATGATTATTCACAGATAATCAAATGTTCCTGGAGTGGTACTTTACTTTGATTGAGGTGCTTGCAGACAAGAAGCTGTGTCTTTGTCATGATTTTGGAGTGTGACATTGAGGAAACCATGCTGCCTTCCATCAACCAGAGTTATTTGCAGAGACTGTGCAAAGTTGCTAGGTTTATTAGTCAAGGAAGTTCATAGGAATTAGAATGGTATGAGAACTATGAGGTTCCCTGGTGTGTGATTGGCTCTGGCAATGGACATTTATTACCAAAGTTCCTGAAGTCATCTTCCAGGTGATCTGTCCATGTGACAAAAGCCTAGATTGGTAATTTTCTGACATGAAACAGTATACTCTATGGTAGTGGCTGATGGACATATCAGTGTAAATCGCTAATCGTATCTCAATCACTGGAGCTGATTGTGTTAATGAAGTACTCTTAGGGTCTGAATGGAGGGAAGTAGGAAGAAAAGAATTGGCTTAGCCAGAGAATGAGTAAGGAAAGCCAGGTCCTGATACAAAGTCTAACTTAAGATCAGTTCATAATGATGCTGCCCACAGACCTGTTAACTTTCCCTCAGAACCCCCTTGGCTATCCTGCTAAGGTTTGGGTGAGTCATCACTTGCTGAGTCTGGTTGAGAATACAGAAGAGCTTCCTCTATCAACTAGATACACTGCTGATTCCCTAACCACCATGGTGTTCTGTTTATTCTTTGTTCTTTTAGAGAGACTTTCCAGAGAAACTTTCTTGAGAAATTTTATTGTTTTAAAGCCAGGCCTGGAGGCATGGACCTATAATCTTAGCTTCTTGGTAGGCAAAGGCAAGAGGATCCTAAGCTGGAGCTGGGAAACAAATCAGAATCATATCCAAAAATGAAACTGCTCTCCATTATCAAGCTTCCACCAATCAAAGAATACAAGAGGGCCTATACCTATTAAATTCTCTCTAAAAACAATGGTTATCCTATTTATCTGGTGCTAACTCTACTCTCCATTGGTGAATTTGCTTCTCTTTTTCAGAGAGATGCAGATCTTAAGGAGAGGACCACCCTATCACACCTCAAAAGGGCCCCAGCTGAAACTAAGAGTAATTGGGGAAATAAGCAAGAGTGTTGCTTTCTTGGTGAATCTGGTACTAGCACAAGGGTGAAGGATATAGACACAGAGATCACTGAACTCCTACCTAGCCAGATATCCAGAGACACAGAGGCTTCCAAGATCTCATCACTGAAGCAGACCTAAAATGAATCCAACATGGCTCAGGGAAATTTGCAGAAGAGGGGACAGAAAAAGTTTCAGAGCCACACATTGTGTCTTGATGCACAGAGTCATTGTCTCCTACCCATAACTGATGGCTAACCCCACAATGCAAGACCCATACTCCCCAATGAGGAGGGTCCCTGCAGAGGGGGGAGGACAGGAGGAGGATAGCAATGGTATCAACTTGACTGTGTACAATGGGTAGAAAAACAAAATAAACAAACAACAACAACAACAACAACAGAGGACCCTAGTCTCAAGAATAGCCTGAGCTACAAAGTGGCATCAAGACAGCTTGAACACCTAGAAGTTCCCTATTTCAATAAAAGACACAAACAAACAAAAAAGACTAAGGGTGTAGTTCAGTGGTTGAATCTTTGTCCATCAGATAAAGACTTCTGAATTTAATCCCCAGTATTAAAGAAATAAATATTCTCTTTCTATCTGCCTCTCTCTCTCTCTCTCTCTCTCAAATAAAAATAAAATAAATAAAAAGATGGGCTGGAGAGAGTTTAGGTGCTTGTCTGAACATCCAAAAACAAACAAACAAACAAACAAACAAACAAACAAACAAACAAACAAGCAAGCAAACACAAAACATGTTTGATGCCCTAGAATCCACATAAGCCAGAAACAAAGGTGGCACATGCATCTAGAGTTCATTTGCAGCGGTAGTGGCTAGAGATCTCAGGGTGCCCATTCCCTCCTTTCTCTCTCTCTGTTCATCTATCTATCTATCTATCTATCTATCTATCTATCTATCTATCTATCTATACATATATGTATCTATCTTTCTATCTATCTATATATCTTTCTAACATAAAATAATTATAAAAAAGAAATAAAGAAAATTGTTTGACTTTGAATGATATGTAGCAATTGAAGGGGGAACCCAGGCAGACATGCTCCTCAGAAGTGGTAGAGAAAATGAGAAAACATGTGATATTTGAAATTATAAATACAAGGGAAGGCAAGAAACAAGCTGTGCATTTTATTTTATGTGGATGAAATATGAGGCCAGGTACTAAACATGTTTAAATTCTAGTCAAGGACATAAGCCTCCTAATCAAGGCCATATCATATAGATAGGACAATGGCTTATTTCTTGGAAAAACAATACGGCAGCTCAGAAGAACTTGAACCAATTGGATAGAATTCAAAGGAAGAGGGACTAGGGAGAAATTTCTTGCTCAAAGTTGAATATTTTTTCAGCTGGATAAACATCCACACATTCACAAACAACACAACTCCAATCTCTTAGCTTCCAACACACTGTCTTTTATTATGACACTGACACTATAAAAGTAGTGATGTATATAGAAATAGTGCAGGATGTTTTTAGTGGCTTTATGGAATAAAAACATCAGAACATAGTTAAAATTGGAATGCCCTGCATCAGGTTATAACCATCTGAGTTTGGGAAGTTGCAGCAGCAATGCAATCATATTTTTATAGCTCTAGCCTGATCTTCTCACTCAGATAACTGAACTAAGTGTTAGTGGGAAGGGGAAACCCTGCAAATCAATGCCACTAGATAGCATAGTATGAAAATCATTGAATTTCTGTGGTCAACATGGTTTCACGTTTGATAAAAGAATCATTCTTTCCCTAAATCAAAAATAAATGTGCTATGAATAAAAATTAGAAATTAGATTCCCTGACCAATGATAATATTATTAAGAACAAGTCATAGCAGACAATTTGACATATTGAAATAATAAGTGAAGTGTTTCATTTATCACTGTTAAAATTTGGAGTGGGATGTCCTTCATAGATCCATAGGTATAGACCTTGAGCTCCAAAGAAGTTGAAAGCAACCTGTCCATAGTCAAATGGTTAGACCATGCTCTCCTGTAATTATCCTGAGATGGATTCTTAATTGCATGTCTTACCTACCAGTTCCATGTGCTATTTCTATAAACTTTGGCTTTTATGTTGCAGGCAAGTGCAGATTCAGTACTTTTCTGAAAGTGCCCCCTATGTGCACTGTAATGTTTCATTTCAGTTCACCTACAGATGAGGAAAAGCTAGGCTCAGTTGAATGTTATGATGTAATGATATTTAAGCACTGATTATTTTTAAGCACAAATGAAAGCTGTTTTAATATATAAATTAACTTGTATTGATATTCTTATAGTTCAGAAAAGCATCCAAGGCTTGTGACAGTCATGTTATTTTGCAAATAACAACAACAACAACAAACAAAACTGTTCACAGGCTAAAATATAGGTTGGGTTCGTCTTCTTCTTCTTCTTCTTCTTTTTTTTTTTCTTTTGAGGTAAGCCCAACAGACTGGCCTTTTTAATGAAAGAAAGACAAAATTGGCATACCCGAGGCCTCCAGGCGCTATAATAATCAAACCCCAGACACGTGTGCTACCCCGTGCGCATGTGAGGCCTTGCACATGTGTCTCCTTGTGCGTCTCACTTACGTGGGATCTGGGGAATTGAACATGAGTCCTTAGGCTTTGCAGGCAAGCTCCTCAGCTGCTAAACCCAGATTGGGCTAATTCTTACACCTCCGTTAAACCTGTCTGGCTTAAATTCTTTTTCTTGTGCATATGTGCAAAGATTTTGACTTGGTGGCATTCATGAGTGATATTCATAAATCAAATAATGGATTTCAAGTCAACTACCATTTTGGTACAACTTTAAAAAACTATAAGGAAATAGAAAGAAAGTTTGAAAGAGTATAGGACAATGATTGAAAGTACTGGCTCCACACGGGGTGGGAGGGAATATTCAGAGGCGCTGCTATACCCCCAACCTGACCAATGACTGATTTCTGTTCTCACAACCCACAACCTCATGGTGAATACCAGTAATCCCAGTAGGATGCCCTCAGTGGATTTGGGGCAGGGAGGAGGGACGTGGTACTAACACAAGATGTGTCTATACAAAGTTCCCACTTAATAAAAACAAACAAACAAACAAAGAATGTAAAGAATTAATTTCTTATCTTGTCTTCAGCTAACAAGAAGAAGCCTGTAACAGGATTTGTTTCCCAGGTTTGCAGTGTAGTAGTACTTTTTCTTCAACTCAGGAGCTGGATTCCTCATGAAACTGTTTGTTTCTGGGGATTTGTTTTTCAGAGATGGACAATAAATTGTACTGGGATGGATTAGGGACATTGGTGGTGGAATCAGGATCAGTCTCACTGATCCATGCAGTGGGCCATTGAACAGCGGCCACAGGGGAACCCTACTCTAGGTACTGACCATACAAAGTGCAAAATCCACACCCACTCGTGCTGCAGGTGTCACACCCGGCATCTGAAGGAGAGAGCCAAGGCGCGGTGGATTTGAATGATTTTTCCCCATATCTCGTGGTGTATAACTGAATGGGCAGAGCCAGAATTCAAACTCAAACCAGGTCAACCCAAAAGCTGTTTCTTTCCTAGCTCCCAAGGCTGCTTCTGCTTGTCTTCTCTGGTTTTTATGAGCAGTGATGAAGAAACCAAGCATCTGGTTCACAAACCTAGAGCATATTTCCCCTGCCTCCCACTCCCACAATCCCTCACATGCAAGAAATCAGCAGCTTCTAGTGAAATTTCTGTGGTCCTCTAGGGACAGTAGCTAGGGATGCTTGTGGCGGGAAACAGAATGCCTGAAGCACTCAGCCCTTTACCTTCCACAGTTTCTTATGCCCCAGCCACTGACACAGAGGCCACTGTATATAGCTAGTTCCTTGTTTCTAAGCCAGAGAAATCTGCTTGTGGTCTTGTTTCCTTGGCAGGAGGATCCATGCCAGGCCAGGCCTTTGGAGTGCTGGGATTACAGGCCTGCTCTGCCATGCTGAACTGTGTCTATTCATGTTGATTTTACAGCCTTATTTCCAATTCCATGATCCAATGCAGTTACCTTTTTTAGGCCTCTGATACTTGTTGGCTCTTGAAGGCTTGGGCTCTTGAGAATGACATTACACCTAAAAGTACTCTAAGTACTAAAAAAAAAAAAAAAAAAAAAGATTTGGGTCTGAAAAGAAGCAATACAACTTTAGGGAGTTTATGGGGCTTAGTTTACGTGAGATGTAGAATGTGAAAGAGACTGAGAGGTGTTACTTCTTAGTGAAGTGGGCAGGTAGGCAAAGTAGACAAAGACATCCATTCAGGTGATTGCATTGGCAACCTGAGGATTTTAACTTGAAAGAAATGAAGCTACTGAACAAGTTTTAGCAGGGGAAAATAATATTGAGCCAATAATATTGACTGGTAATATGGAGGTAGTTGGGTAGCTATTAAACCTTGAATCCAGGGAGCAGCAAGGCAACTTAGCCAGAACACAAAGGTAAGGGTAGAGAGTTGCTGATGGAAAGAGATGGAGCAGCTCCTCACCTGGAATCAATGAAGGGAAGTGGCTTTGGTCGTGGGCCTTACTGAGAGGGAGACCACTAGTGTGAGTGACTCACCAGGGGAGGCGTAGGGATTTTGCAATACTTCAACCATCCCAAGATGTAACCAGAGGCCAGAGGTATCCATTAGCACAGTGGAGATTTTCTTTTTCTTTTCGATGAAGGAAAATGTGAGAGCCAGGCTTCTGACCTATGGCCTTGGCTGGTCAATGACCTGCCAAATGTGCTTGTTAAAATGTGAGCAGCCTTTTCTTCCATGGGAACCCTCTTCTCTCTCATTCCCTGGCATGTGTGCACCCCAGGAGGGAGTCAGGGGGTCGTGGGTAGTAGCAGAGTCCTCACTCTGCTGTTTCAGGAACTAAAATATGGAAACAGGAGGCTCCAAAATTGATGGTGTGTATGACTTCTGTGTACCTGACCCTTATGTGTGGTATCTTTAATGAGTTGTTTTTTGTTTTTGTGTATGTACAGTAGGTGTATGTGTGTGTGTGCAGATACTTGTGCCTCGTGCTGAAACCACAGGAAGATATCAGGTGTTCCCCTCTATCATTCTTCTGTCTTATTTCCTTAAGACAGAGTCCCTGAATCTGCAGTTCCCTGTTTTAGGCACAGGATGGCTGAATGTTGAGCTCCAACAATTCTTCTGACTCTGCCCCCTCCAGGACCAGGGTTACAGACATATGCAGCAATGCCCAGTCTTTTCGTGAATGCTGAGAATCAAACTGAAGTCACTTACACAGCAAACCCAGTGAGCCATCTTGCCTGCCCTCTCTCTCAGAGTTCTTCTCTGGGTATAATGTTTCTACAGCTTTTGTCCTTCTTAGCCATCTAATTCAGTGGTTCTCCAAAAGGGATGAATTTACCCTCCTATTCCCATACACAGAAGACGAGGGGTAATCTTTGTTACTTGCATTTATTGGTAGAGGTAGAATTGCTATTTTAACTCCTCAGAATGCTCAGAGCAGCCCCTGAGAACAACGTATTACCCTATGTAAAACATCACCTACCAGGCAACCCTGGCCAAGTGCTGAGGACAAGGCAAACATCAAGTTATTGTTTGCGCAGTGTTGTAACAAACTCCTTCTCCCATCCTGTTCCATTCTTTTCTTCCACCTTCAAATTCTTAGGAGTTTGTTCCTTCATTCGCAATATTGCAACCCTCTCTGCAAGGCTTTAGTATCATCCTTGACATAGAAGGGTGATCTCTCTGGGTTCAGTGGCTCTCTAAACATCCTGTTGTTTTCACCTAGATAATAAGTAGACTAGGGTGAGAAAAACATTTCTTGTTTTAGGACAGTTGTAGATATCATGGTACTTCTTATAAACCACACCTTGGGAGTATTAACTGGAAAGTCTAAAGACAGTGTTGATCCCCAGGAACCAAAGGCATCACACATGTGAGGTGGACACCCCAAGGAATCAGTGTGATCCCAGAGAAAACAATTAGAACCATGTGGTTTTTCATTCACTACTGTTTTCAGAAGCCCTGCCAAAATATTTGTGATAAAGACAAAAGGGTCATTCATGCCCAGCAGTGCACACTGGGGAAAGCAGTGTCCCCTGGACACAGAGAGGCAGGATGTCTGCTGTCTCCCACAGTTAGGCTTTATTAATGGGGCAAACACAATTTAGGGAATCAATGCGGGGTGTCAAAGGCTACCACTAGTTAGAGAGAAATCCCCCAAAGCAGCCCTCCCTCCGTGCTGGAGAGTTTGGCATGGAAGGGCTCCCACCTAATTAGTGTCCTTCTGAATGAGGCAGAAGCCTACCAGGAATTCTGTGACTGTTTAATTATGACTGAGTCTCTTTTGTCTTAAAACAGACTACAGTCTGCCAGTCTGATGCAGAGCCAGCCGCAGGGGAGCTTTGCAAAGGCCTCTAACAAGTTGGCCTCCCATGTCCCTACCTTACTCTAAGAGTGAGAGAATTGTGTTTGCCCCAGAAAACTGCACTATAGAAGTTACAACCTATTGTACTTGGGAAGTAAAGAGATTCTCATCAATAGAACAACTCAAACATATACACAAGGGTCTTGGTGTGGAAAGGTAGACAGAATTCTACAATGAAACTGAGAAAGAGGGAGAGATCTTAGATCTGGGGAGTTAAGCTTATAAAAAAAGTCTTATGTATTAAAAATATGTCTGGTTCAGTGTCTGACCTTACCTTTACTCAATGATTAATGCAATAAGTAAACGAAAGAATAATTTTGTTGACCCAGGGTCTGAGGGGATACTTAAATATCTTAGCTAAAATTATCTATATGAATGCAAGAATTCTGTGAATTTAAGGTACAGTCAAAGCCTCCTTTAAAGTTTCTTGATTATGGAAGGAGTATTTAGTTTCATGGAATCAATGGCTTTCTTTCCCTTTTTCACATTCTTCAGACATAAGTAAACTTTAGACAACATATTTATAAACAGTAATTTTGGGGTCATAGGAAAAAAAAAGTGACCCAGTTATTTGTTGCTTTTCTTTCCCTTAGAGAAGTTTGTTGGGTAAGTACTGTACTGTAATAACTTGAATAAGAAACCAAATATAAAAATCCCAGACAATGGACAGTCAAGCCCAGGGTGACGTGCAAGTCCAAGGAAATTTCCTTGACTTTTTATTTAAAGTAAAGTAGCTCAGCAGGGTATGTAGAAAGGAGGCTTAATGAGGAAAAGTTCAGGGATTTGCATAGAGGAGCTTTTTTTTTTTTAAATTTTTTAAAGTGATTTGCAAGGTGGCCTTGAGAAATTGCTACCTTTCTAAAACTCCAATACTTTTTTGGAATGGAAACAGTAAGAGCTGCCCAGCACAGCACTCTAGGTAGTTAGGTATTTTTCAGTACTACATTAGATAGTGCACATGCACTATTTAAAGATAATATAACAAATTATTTTATAGTCATATTATTTCAACATCTAACTTGAAATATCAGTTGTATAAGAAGGTCCTTACTATAGAAATTCTGATAATTAAATAATTTAATATTCTTTATGAATTTGAAGAAAATATTATGCAAGTATTTTCATTACCAAAATCCCACATCACTTTTATTTTACTTATGGATATTTGACAAAAATAACTGTTAAGTAAGAGAAAGGGCTCAAGACCAAGAGATAGAGGACACAGAGTTGGTGTTTGTTTGCTTTTATCTTTTTCCTTCCCTTTTTCATTCATCCCTGCCTTCTAAGCATCCCCAAATTTATAGAACATGCACATATATATCTTGCTATACAAAATTAATAAGCCTGATTATTATTATTTTTATTTTTAAATTGGTTTTATACTCAATGAATACAGTCAAGTTGGTACCATTGTTAGCCTCCTTCCTGCCCTCCCCCTCCCCTGACCCTCCTTGTTGGGCTGTATGGGTCATGCATTGTGGGATTAGTCCTCAGTTAGGGGTAGGAGGAAATGTTTCTGTGTATCATGACCCAACATGTGGCTCTGACATTTTTTAGCTCTCAGTGCCTTCACAGTTTTCTGGTGGTGAAAGTGAATAGAGAATTAAAACAAAATGTAAATATATCCTGACACAGTTGGGTAGGATGGGATGCAAAAAGAAGGTTCTTGGTATAGGAAATGTATCACTTGGGTTTGAGGGTTGGTTAGGGATTGAGAAGAGACAAGTAAGGAAACTTCATATGGTTCTCGAAAACTGAAGGAAAGAGTTTTTAGTGACGCATGCAAAAAGGTAAGACAAGGTGGAGAAACCATCTCGTAGCATGGCCTTCCTATCCATGGAACATTTTCATTTCATATGAGAGTTATAATGAACTAAGGGAAAACTAAAGGTCAGGCTAGTGACACAATACAAATGGTGTTCTGGAAAATCAGTTCTGTTATCTATTGGGAATACAACGAGAACAGAAGGCCAGAGGAAGGAGGTGTAGTTAGGGTGGTTGTAATGACCTTAGTTGAAGGCAATGGCTAGGATTGACTCTGAAGGTCAATAAGAAGGGCTGAGAGACAGCTGGCTGCTTCCTGGTTCTGCTTCATCTCAAGCTATTTCAAGCTATTTGCCCAAGCAAGTCATTTTTTAATTTAAATTATTTAATTATTTATATTTAAGGCTGGAGAGAAAGAGAGAATGTGTGTGTGTGTGGGGGGGGGATTGTCAGACCAGGGCCTCCAGCTGCTCAAATTAACTCCAGAAGCATGTGCTACTTTATGTATCTGGCTTTATGGTGGGTATTGGGGAATGAAACTTAGGTCATTAAGCTTTTCAGGCAAGTGCCTTAACTGGTAATCTCTCCAGCCCACAGGCAAGCAATTTTGCTTGAATTAAAAGTATTTTTCTTATGTATAGAACAATCAATTTGTGTGCTCTGTTTTAGAAATTAATGTATGTGTGAGGGAGCATATGTCCTATCATCTGTTTAGGGAACATTCCAGGTAAAGGGATAATGAGTTTGTTGTTGGTTTGTTTTCACAACTACGACTGCATGTTAAGATGATGAAGTTGAACTTAGACTTCCAGTTATTTTAGTTTTTTGTTCTGTGTTTAGTAGCAATTATGTGCATCATCTTATATAGATCATACCAGGTCAGGTAAGGGATAGGTTTTGATGGCTTCTTAGCCTGAGAATTTGTAAATTTAATATAATGACAGCTTCTGTTATTCTCCATTGGACAACATATATACAGTAACTTGGTTGTAATTCAGTTTTATAATGACGGGTTTCAATATCCATGCAGTAGCATTGACACCTCAAATTCTGATCTTTTCCCTTTCCTAATGCTCTAGACTCGCCTGTTACTGCCTGCTCAAAACTTGCCTGTTACTTCTTCCATTCCTGTAGTTTGTACTATCTCCTACTTCATAAGGATTCAGAGGGGCAGGAGAACTCCATCGGGAGCTGGGCTCGGGCCACTTGTGTTAGTCTAGCAGGCTGTACCCTGTCCATTTCCTGAGAATCTGAATGGGATTAATTCTAAAGGAATAGACTATTGCTGGCATGGTGGTGCATGCCCTTATTCCCACCATTTGGAAGGCAGAGGTAGGAGGATCACTGTTAGTTTGAGGCTAGCCTAAGAGTACAGAAAGAATTCCAGGTCATTTAGGGCTAGAGTGAAAACTTACCTTAAACCAAACCAAACCAAACCAAACCAAACCAAACCAAACCAAACTAATTAATGACAGCTACATACTTTTTTTTTTTTTTTGTCATAGGGTCTCACTTTAGCTCAGGTTGACCTGGAATTCACTATGTAATCTCAAGCTGGCCTCCATCTCACAGCAGTTCTTCTGGGATTAAAGGTGTGTGCTACCATGCTAGCCAAGAACCACATACTTTGGACTCTGATTACAGGAAAGGTGCCTTAAAAGCAAGGTTATAGTTCACCAGAATATATTTATAGCCACCTGTGGGTTTTGCTTTCCACAAAGAAATTTTTATTCAATGTATTTCTTACCTATTTAAAGACAACCCTTCCCAAGCACTCAGTCTCCATCATAGTCACTTTCATTTGACCTTGAACAGTCCCAGCTTATTATTATTATTGTGTACCTATCTTTCCAAAGATCAATGAATAAGAGATAAGGCTATTCAATGGTAGGAACTATCCAATCCTGGGGAAAGGCCAAAGTTGCCCTCTGGAGACACTATGCATCAATTACTTTCTCATTGCTGGGGAAAAAAAATACCAGAGCAGAAGCAACATAGGGCAGGTAAGTGTTTATTTCTGATTACAGTTACAGATCGTAGAGTCTATCATAGCAAAGGAAGCATGGTGGGAGCAGGAAGACTATATTACATCATCACATCAATAGAGAGGAAGTAGAAAGAGAGAGAGCTGCAAGCAGAGGCAGGTTCTACCACCTCAAGGTCCAGCCTCAGTGACATATATCCTCTAATAATATTCCATGGCCTAAAGGTTGTACAGCTTTCCAGAATAGTATTGCCTGTTGGAGATTAAGTATTCTAACACGTGAACCTATCAGGGGGCATATTATATTCAAACCACCACACACCAACTTGCCTTACTTAGAAACACAGATGGATATCTCTCTCAGTTCCAGCATCTCTTATTCACCATGTGTGATTTGGGATGGTTATTAAACTTAAAAACTCAGAACCTGAAAAATGGAAGTAACCAAATATATCCCTCAGAAATATTTGGTAGATTTAAGGTCTAATACAGAGCTGGGCAGGGTTGTGTGTCAGTTAGGGATCAATTGTGTTCTGTTGCAGTAACAATCAAATGTTGTTTCTCAGTAGCTAAGACAAAAAATCATTATTTATTTTATATGGTACATGGTTAATCAGGTTTGAGTAGGCTCAATACTTTCTGTATTCCAGAATGTATTCAATTTTAGAAAGCCTCCATCATCTTAATAAATCCTCTCAATACTAGTTTTTAGAATGAATTAGATAAGTTTATAGTCACATTTCAACTAATAAAATAGATACATGGCCATACCTACTTCAAAAATAAGGGAAAATATAATCTTTACATGTTAATGGTTGTACAGGATAATTAGAAACATTAATGTTTAGAAGATGTCTGAGTATCTAAGTGTTTTGCCATCTTCCACATTTGAGAATGCATTGGCTACACAATGATAATAGGGAAAACTATAAATTCAAACACATGTTTATGAAAACAATGATTGGTGTATAACTGAATCTCTCTCTCTCTTTGTCTGTGTATGTAAGTGGTGTGTTTTGTGTACCTGTAACTTGAATGGTGTAGAAATGAGGATCTCAGAAGAGAAGATATATTGACAGCAATAATTGAGTTGCCATATTAATCATATGCCAGAGGTTAATGGATTAAATCTAAAATTTCACTTAATGATGCATTTTGAATATGTATTAAAGTAACCTCAAATAAGCTACCTTATACCCAAAAGAGACTTGTTGGCTCCCAAGAAGAGCTGAAAGTTTGAAAGAGAATGAGGAACAAAAGAGATCTAATAATTTTCCTCATGGTCCTTTTGGTTATCAGCAAGACATAAAGCAACATTTTAGTATTAGATGGAGTTAGCTCTACTGTCAGCTGTGTGATGTTAGACGAATAGCATCGCCACCTTGAGAATTATTTGCCTCATATACAAAGCAAAAACAATGATACCTTATTTGGCTTCACAAATCTTCATGAAATCTTTTGAGCATCATTTAGGGTTTCAGGATAGGGAACATATTCCATTAACTATGAGGCACATTTCATTTCTCTACAGTTCTTTCTTATGTTAAGCTCTTCTTCATCTGTCATTTTGGCAAGGAATGCTACTCTTGCACTATGCCAATCCTTCAAAAAGACAAGATTGTCCTGTCATCTTGCCAAGGTACCATCTATAGACTTCAATTTCATGTATTTTGCCTTGGTGTACATCGTGAAACCATTTAAACAGTTTTATTTAGGCATAATAATGGCATGTGCGCTATATATTCTCTGAACTACTGCTAATAAGCTTTTTATAAAATAATTAGGGAAAATATAAAGAGACATGTAAAATGCATTCTGTGTGTGCATGCACATATACATATGTTGTAGTCTCTATGTCTGTAGCTGCCCTTCAAGCCATAGTTGATATTTGTACAGTGGTTCCCTGTTATCTGCAATTTTGATTACATATGGTGAATTATATATAGTCTAATATATCAAAATACAAAATTATAGAAATAAATTCACAAGTTGAAATAACTTCACTTTTTAGCATATTTATTTTTGTTTATTTTAGAGAGAGAAAATGAGTGAGAGAAAGAGGCAGATAGAGAGAAGGAGAATGGCTGCTGCAAACAAACTCTAAACCCATGCACGACCTTGTATCTGGTTTTACATGGTCATAGGGAATCGAACCTGGGTTCTTTGACTTTGCAGGCAAGCACCTTAACCACTAAGCCATCTCTCCAGCCCACCATAAGTTTAAATATCTTTATTATAGCATAGTGATGTATTCTATTACATCATATTATTGGTGTTTGTTCCTGTACTCAACTGGTATAGTCACCTTCACGTTGCTGGGACAAAACACTTGACCAAAACCAGCTGATGGAGGAAAGGGTTTATTTTGGCTTACAGTCTTGAGGAGAAGGTTCATGATGGCCGGGTAAAGTATGGCATGAACAGAGGCTGGACATCACAATCTTTCTATAGCAGGAAGAAACAGTATCGTGAAATTAAGAACAATTGGTGAAACAAGCAAGGGTGCTGTTTTCTTGGTGAACCAGGTACCAGCACAAGGGTGAAGGAGATCAACACAGAGAAAAATCAACTCATACCAAATAAGAGAGCCAGAGACCCAGAGGCCCCCAACACCTCATCACTGAAGCAGACCAAAAATGAACCCAACATGGCTCAGGGAAATTTTGCGGAAGAGCAGGTGGAAAGAATGTCAGAGCCACATGTTGGGTCATGATATGCAGAGACATTTATCTTACCCATAACTGTGGGCTGACTCCAGAATGTATGACCCATATACCTCAACAAGGAGGGGCCAGGGGGAGGGAGTAGGTAATGGATGAGCCTAGTAATGGTACCAAATTGACTATTTGCTGCATACAAAACTAATTAGTAAAAAAATGAAAGAAAGCAATCCAAACTCTTTTAAGGAGAAGATGTCTAAAATATCTCAAAGTCTAACCCCAGGAACACACCTCCTCCAGCAAGGTTCCATCTCCCAAATTGCCACCAGCTGGGATCCAAGCATTCAGAACATGAATCACCAGCACATTCCACCCCTGGTCCTCATACACTCAAGATCATCTTCAGATGTAAAATTTCTTACTCCAACTTTAAAAGTCTATGTAGAATTAAAAAAAAAAAATAATCAATCTCAACCTTGTTCAAAAGTCCAAAGCCTAAGGTCTTATCTGAGGCTCAATACACTCTTAACTTTAAAGCTTGAAAATTCAAACACAAGTTAAATCCTCATAATGGTACAGAATAAACATTCACACTGCAAAAGACAGTACTGAGCTTAGCAAGGAAAGATGAATCAATACCATACTGAAAGCAAGCAAGGCAAAAGTCAAATCTTGTAGCTCTCATATGTAGCATCTGAAAGCCATGATGAAGTCTCTGAAGTTCCAATTTTCCCCTGCAGCTGAGCTATTTACAATCTCAGAAAAAATGCAGCAGCTGTTGTTGGCAGCCATCCATTCATCCAAAGATCCTGGAGTCTTTACCGCAAATCATGGTTCCATGTCATGGCCTCCATGTAAGAACTTTTATAACCCTCCCCCACATCACCCAGTGTTCATTTCTTAAAAAAAAAATGATTACAAATTCAATAACCCTTTTATTTTTCATGCCTGCGTTTGTTATACTCCCACAGTAAAAGAAGAGCTACCATATTTGTTAGTCCAGAGGGAATAAAAATTACTTTGAGGAACAGGAACTGTACTTCAGCATTCTTCTTCATCTTCCTCATGCCATCTCCATCCAGGAGTCAGCATTCCTCCTACTGTCCCATATAGAAGAGCTGACTCAACCTCAATGGTAGGAATCTCTCAAACAATTGCAACTAAAGTGAACAGCACTTTCTGGCCCAAAACTTTCTTTTCTTTTTGTGCCATTTCCTTTTGCTCACATTTGTCCATACTTTGAAACCCAGGTTAGCTTAAGTTCTCAGGACACAGGAAGAGTGCATCCAGCCTCTCACATAAACAGTTCCTAGAACAGTCCAAACAAAACTTTTTCCCTTCATAGCTGTCCACTGTTCTTATTGCATTCAAATCTTTCAACTTCCAACAGAATGGTTAATCAAGCTCTGCTCAGAATCCTTCCATATTTTTCCCACATATCAGTTCCAAAGATCAAAAACCACATGGTGATGTTTCTAGCAGTAATAACCCTATTTCTGGGACTAGTTTCATGCTATAGTTAACTTTGTGTGGCTTAGACAAAACATCCAACCCAAAACAGCCTATGGTTTTTGTTTTGGCTTACAGTCTCAAGATGAAGATTCATGATGGCATGGGAAATCATGGTACAAGCAGAAGCTAGACATCATAATCTTGTCACAGCAAGTGGAAAACAGCAGCAGAGTAAGGCAGCTCTGGCATGGAGTTATTGGCTATTATATTCCCCAGCCAACACAAACCTCCAATAGCAAGGCTCCACCTTCCAAACTGCCAGCAGCTGGGGACCAACCATTCAGATGAGTTTATGGGAACTCTTTGATTCAAATCATCTTGCTAACTTAAAAACTTTATTATATATATAATAAATAAATAAATATATATATGGAAAAAAATGCTATGGCCAGTGTTTAGAACTATCTGTGGTTTTAGACAAAATGTAACACATCCCTTGTGAATAATGGAGACTTTTATATCTTCTTTTTTCTACTAGTATGTACTAGTATGTTAAACTGAGATCTCCTCTTCTATATTAACTTACCACTTTTCTCATTATCTTCATGAATTAATGCTATCAGTTGAGTATCTCAAATCTTTACTTCTGTGTGGTTTAGGTTGTTAATTTATTTTGCCTTCTATGTTACTTTTATGTCCTTTTATCTTCTATAATTGCACATGGAAATGTTAAAACATTCAAGGCTGGGCACAGTGGTGCACACCTTTAATCACAGACCTTGGGAGGCAGAGATAGGAGGATCGCTGTGAAATCTAGGCCACCCTGAGACTTCATAGTGAATTCCAGGTCAGCTTGGGCTAGAGTGAGACATATCTCGAAAAACCAGAAAACAAAATGCTCAAGATATTCCTCAACTTTCCAGTCTTTGTTCATTCTGACCCAGTGTACAACACCAACTCAAATAGTCTCGATGAGCAAGGTCAATAATTTAGCAAGAAGAATAACCTAACTCCCACCCTCCCGCCATGGGCTTTATGATGAAGTAAGCCTGAAATGGATAAGTAACCACCACACTTCTCCTTGCTGGGCTTCTGTGCTAGGGCAGATGCATGTGCTTCCTTGGACGGCGATATCAAGATGGGGATCATGGCTTCAGTAAAGGAGGCTTGGCTTCTCTAGTCACATGAATACTTCTCTGGAGCTGTCAGGAGCTTTAGATGCTGTCTGCATTATCTTCTTCTCCAGGAACATATTCATGGATCTTTTGAATCAATTAAAATTGCTCTCGTATAGGTTCTCATGACCACTTTTTTGTATGATTTGTGTGTATGTGTGTCTGCCAAGTCATGAACTTGCACATAAACCTTTCTTTTTCATTATTTACCTTTCTTCTTTCATCTACCATTATATTGCTAATGTCATACCTACCAGAAGACTTATGGAATTTAGTGAACTCTTGTTGAGTAAATGGATGGATCAAACTTTCTAATACAAATAAATTGAAATTGTAGACAGGGATTTTTTGAATAGGTCCAGTGCATAAGGAGATATTTTCACTATTATTTCAGACTCACATATTGTGATTGTGTTTGTGGGAAAAGTATCATTATATGTTAGCTGCTTATTTAAAGCATGCATTGCATATTTTAAAATATAATTCTAAATTCTTGGGTTATTGTTTATTAATAAGTATTGTAAGTGACTATTCAGTAGGTCATTCTACCAATCTAGGATACTTTTGGTTTATGAGTTACATTTTCCTACTATTGAATTCCATAAGTATAACCCAATGCATTTCCTCTTTAGTGCAGTGCTATGCATTGTCCTATAACAGTGACTAAAATGTCCTGTTAGCCTACAGGTCTTGGTTGTGACAGTACATTATATGGTGGGAAAGTCACATTTATATTGATATTGATTATTATTATATATTATATTTATATTTATATTGATATTATGAACGTAGTAAAGTGAAGGCAAATCATTGTCCTTTCTCTGAGTAAATCGATTTAATATCACCATTCTGATATTAGGTAGCTCTCCCCTTCATCCAAATGATGCAATTATTATGCTAAAATATACACATACATTTGTTGCTATAAAAATCTTAACATGTTCATGTACCTTAACCCAATAAATTAGGAGAATTTACTCTAAAATAATCAAATATAAGAAACTTTTTCAAGCCTATAGGTATCAATCATAAAATTACATGTTTTAGCAAAACTTGAAGAACAACCTTAGTCTCTCTCAGCAGGGGTGAGGGATTAAATTATGTGCCATGAATTCAAGGAATTACTATGCAGCATTTAATGGCAGTAAGTAATAACAAATGCATTCTTAATGTTAAATTTAAAATGCAGGCTATAGTAGTTTTGTATGGAGGTTAGCATTACTAAGATAAAGAGAAACCTATGTGTAAGAATAAAAGAAAAACTTATAAGGAACATCATGTCCAGCCAGTCACCCAACACATTGTTCTTTCTAAATATCTCTTCAACCTAGGAAAATTTATCCTTGTATCATTCCCATTTTTGTCCCATCTTTTGTTACTTCTCATTTTTAGGACAGCTATAGCTTCTTAATGGCCTCTCCATAGGCCATTGCCTGACCTTCTTCACTATGTTGCAGGCAGGCATTTTGTTTTAAAATACAAATTTGATTATAGAATTTTCCTGTTAAAAATTATTCACTAGCTTTTCATTACTGTAAGGATGTGTTCTGAAATCTTTGATGTGCCTTGAAAGGCTATAAAAGATTCCACCACAGCAACATCTGCAGTCCCATCGTTTCTTTTTCTATTTCCCCTGCCACCCTGGGTCCACATTCAGCCTTGAGTTCTATCCAGTTGCCTCCTCTACTAGGCTCAAAGCCCTTAACCTTGACTGTTAGCAGTGCTAAGCTTTGCTAGGCTATGCATATTTTATGTCTTTTCTTTTAATGTCCTGTTTTGTATTCTTAAATGTTCTTCCTAGGATAAAAACCTCTGTTAAATAAAATATAATTAATACTAATCTGACAAATATCTCTCAATTATACATTTCATTTTCCTGCTAGACTAGGAGGATTTCCAAAAGGCAAATCATTTTAAGGGGTGGCTAATCAGACTGAATTTCAGGTAGAATACTTACTACTGAACCAAAAGAAAAAGAGGGACTGCATATCTGTGTCAACCACATGTAATTATTTTATAATTATAAAATAAGTAGAGGAAACATTATCCTAAGTTGCCAGAACTCAGAATAAATCAAGATAAAAGAATATTAAGCAGCTGCTGTAAGAATATGGGAGGAGTGGCCCCTCTTAAAGTTGAAGGCAGAAAAGCTCAACCTGCACCCTGGCCCCTCTCAAAGTTGAAGCTCAACCTGCACCCTGAGCTCCCCAGTGCTCATGATGCTTTGGCACGGTGCCCCCAGCTGCAGGGGATCTCAACAGGATTCCCTGTTGGTAAATTCTCCAGGCACGCAAAGTTGGAAGAAAATTCTGGTTTGCTTATTGCTCTGCTGCTGGCAACAGAATTTATAAAACATAAAGGAAATATATTTCCTGGTTCTTCTATCATTGAGAAGAAAGATGATTCTGAGATCTTATTCTTCAACCGCATGTATGCTCACTCACCCACTATTATCCAAATGTGCTAGAAGTGGCCAGATATCTCACACCTGCCCTTCCAGGGGTTACTGGGCTGGCATCTGTGTTTGTGATTTCTCCCTCCTAACTCCAACTGTAGCACTTCCAACTCATGAGTCCCTCATAGAGGAGGCTTTTTCAGAGCACTGGTGTTTCCAGGAAGAATGGATATGCCACAATATCCAAAACCTTGCTGGGCTTCTGTGCTAGGGCAGATGCATGTGCTTCCTTGGACGGCGATATCAAGATGGGGATCATGGCTTCAGCAAAGGAGGCTTGGCTTCTCTAGTCACATGAATACTTCCCTGGAGCTGTCAGGAGCTTTAGATGCTGTCTGCATTATCTTCTTCTCCAGGAACATATTCATGGATCTTTGAATCAATTAAAATTGCTCTCGTATAGGTTCTCATGACCACTTTTTTTGTATGATTTGTGTGTATGTGTGTCTGCCAAGTCATGAACTTGCACATAAACCTTTCTTTTTCATTATTTACCTTTCTTCTTTCATCTACCATTATATTGCTAATGTCATACCTACCAGAAGACTTATGGAATTTAGTGAACTCTTGTTGAGTAAATGGATGGATCAACTTATCCAGGGTGTTTAAGTTCAGATAATAGAGCATCTGCATTAGGTTAATTTTTCCATTGCAAGCAATACAAATATGAGCATAAGGTTAACAAGTGGAGAATCAAAAGGATATCCAAAGGAAGAGAAAGTGGCACAGATTTGGTCCTTGATCAAGGGGAGTCCAATGACATGTGATGAATTCATTGTCCCCTTGAAGGTAACACAGAAACATGGAGTATAGGCGCCAGCTTTAGGCTTTTGTCCTTTAGTCATGTGGAGTCAGAAGATGGGTTTTGAATTTCCAGGCATCTTGGAGCAGTCTCAGAGAGAATGCAGCCACAGACAGGATGGTTCAAGAGTCCACATATGAATTCCTCTATATCCTATTGGACTTTTTAGTTATGTAGGAGTGCATGAGACCTTATTGTGCTGATTAATATTACAAACTTGACAGGATCAAATTTCTGGGCATATCTGTGAGGGAGTTTCTAGATAAGGCTAATTAAAGTGGGAATATCCATCCTCACTGTGGGAGGTACCATGCCAACACTGGGTTTCAGGACTGAATACAAAGTAAAAGGAAGATGACCATGAATAGTCATTGCTCTCTGCTTCCTGATCACAGATCCAGTATGACCAGCTGGTTCGTACTCTTGCCTTCATGCTTTCCCTGCCATGACAGGCTGTTAACCTCCAACTCTAACCCCAAATAAGACTGCTTCTTAAAAAAATATTTTATTTTTATTTGAGAGCAGGAGGAAGAGGGAGGGAGAGAGAGAGAGAGAGAATGGGCATGCCAGGGAATCCAGCAAACTACAAACAAACTCCAGACACATGTGCCACCTTGTGAAGCTGGCTTATGTGGGTCCTAGGGAGTTGAACCTTGGTTCTTTGGCTTTGCAGGCAAATGCCTTAACCTCTAAACCATATCTCCAGCCAAAGACTCCTTTTTTAAGTTGCTTTTGCCAGGTAGATTTTCACAGTAATGAGAGAAGTAACAAATGATATCAAAGGCAATATTAACAGTTTGAAGGGTGTAAGGATCAGGCAAGATTTCCTGTGTATGTCACCAAGAGAAGAAAGATCTCTGAGTTGGAATCCCTCTAAGGAAGAGCAGTGTGGTTAACATCTTCTAATTAAGACCCTACAAAGACAAAACCTAGGAAATAAAGACTATGCATGAGAATTAAAATATCTGCTATAGGACCCTGGGTAAAACCAAAACAGGACCACTTAAAAAAAAAAAAAAAAGCCTAAACGTAAACCACTAAAACACCCAGGTAATCTGTGAATAAAATTAAGTACCACTGTTTCAAATAAAGTAACCAATTTCATAGTCTTTCTATACATGTAGTAACAGCAGTAACTGATATATAATTTCAAAAATTTATTCGATATTCAAAAACACAGGTATAAAACCTTGGCCACAAATAAACTATTTAATGGTTAAATCAGTTAAATGATTAACCAGCTTGTCACTTAATGAAAATAGGCCTACAAATAAGCAGAAATTGGAATGAGCAATCATTTTAACCAATATAAAAATGGTAAACGGTAAATAGTTGCAATAAATGGAGAATTTCACAAGAGATATAGAATCTTTAATAAAGAGTCAATTAGAGATTATAAGTAGATATGTAATAGTGGAAATGAAGATTAAATGCAGAGATTAATGGCATGCTACATTCAAAAAAGAAAGCATTGGGCTAGAGAGATGGCTTAGTGATTAAGCGCTTACCTGTGAAGCCTAAGGACCCTGGTTCAAGGCTCTATTATCCAGGACCCATGTTAGCCAGATGCACAAGGGGGCACACGCGTCTGGAGTTTGTTTGCAGTGACTGGAGGCCCTGGCGCTCCCATTCTCTCTCTCTCTGTCCTCCTTCTCCTCTCTGTCACTCTCAAATGAATAAAAACAAACAAAAAATTTAAAAAATAAAAAAAAAACAAAAACAAAAACAAAAAAGAAACCATTTATAAATTTCAATACATATTACTAGAATGTACCTAGATTAAGAATGGAGAAAAGCAGATAGAAGAATGATTGAAAAACAAACTAGAAACTGTAATTGAGTATGTGGAAGAGAAAAGAATGAAAATTAGACATACAATAATGTCTATAAAGTGTTGGCCAATGTATTTCAAAGTTTGATCAGAAACATTAATCCATTGATTCAAGAAGCCCAGAGAATCCCAGGCAGAAGAAACACAAAGGAAATTACAGATTGACACATTACAGTCAAGCTTTTGTCAAAAACCCTTAAAATCATTTAGAGGTGGGGAGAAGAACATACATAGGAGAATTAGGGAATGATATCAGATTTAATATGTATAATTAAAAATGAAAGGTAAAATAAAACTTTTCTTAAACAAACAGAAGCTGAAAAACTATATTTAGACTTATATTAGAAGAAATGCAAAAGGAAGGATTTTAGAGTGAATAATAACAAATGAACATCTGAATCTAAAAGGAAGGAAAGTAGAACACTAGATATAGTAACTCTGAGGAGCTAAAGTTTCCGTTTCAAATATTATAAAATAGGATAAACTGTGTACAGCAAAACCATGCAGATGAAGTGGTAGTTGGAGGAAGTAACACATAAGAGGACGGAAAAATATGGGAAGTGCACACACTGTTTGAAGCTCATCCTCTGTACATGAAGTGAAGCAATATTAACTCAATGCAGCCTTATGTAAGGCTGGGATGTTTCCTTTGTAGAGCAGCCCTTAAAGCAAAAGCTAGGTAAAAACAGAAAAGTCAATTAAAAGGATTGGTCATACTCCCCAAACCAAACCAAACTTGAGTAACTAAAGAAGTCAGGAAGCAAAGAACCAAAGCCACAAATCAAGAGCACAGATAGACAATGAGTAGTAGGCTGCCATAATTCATCTGATTTTTACACAACATAACTAACTGCAAATGAGTCTCCATTCAAAGTCAAGAGTTATCATATTGGACATAAATGAAGAATCAACTGCAAGTTATTTTTGAGAGACAGAGTCTAACATAAAGGCACAGATGAGGCTAAGCAGACAGACAAAGGATAAACAGACTCTACTGGATATAAACATGAGGAAACTCATAGTACATGTCAAAGAAGACTTCAGGAAGGTGTTGCAGGCAGCTCCTCATTACTGAGACAAGCATCCAACTTGGCACAGCTTCAGGGAGGAAGGGGGCTTATTTCCTGCTTACAGATCCAAGGGTAGTCCATCAATAGTGGAAAGAGCTGGCTCCCTTTCATAAATCAAAGCAGAGAGAAACCAAGAGCCAGCACAAACTGCCAGAGCTCAAACTGCTCTCTCCATGCCTTTGGTCTGGATTCCCAGTGACATCTCTTCCCCAGTAGATAGGGCTCTCCCCACTGGAGATTCAAAATTTATGCCTGAGTCTATGGAAGCATATAGTTAAACTACCACAGAGGGAAGTCTGACATTAATAAAAAAAAAAAATTTCATTATCATTAATGGATTGATTTTTCAAGAATGCCTGGAAATCCTAAACATGTATACAATCAATAAAAATGCCACAAAATTCAAAAGGAATACAATGACAAAATTCAAAAGAAAAACAGATATAATTAAAAATTTTAACATCTCAATTAGAATTTATGGACAAAGTAAACAAATATGTAGAAAGAATACAGAGAATTTGAAAATGGTTTTTAACCAGCTTGAACATACTGGCATTTGCAGATCATATATTCAGTGACTACAGTATGCATATTGTTTTCTAAGTGTATCTGAGATATTAAAAAGGAAAGAATATATTTTGCTCCTTAAAAGAAAACTCAATATATGCCACTTTATTACAATTATGCAGAATAGCTCTCTATCACAAGAGTAAAAGAGCATTTGAAGCCTTTAGTCATATATCTAGAAAATTCTTCAAATATTTTGAAATAGAGAAAATAACAAGGGCAGCTAAAATACTTAACATGGATGTAATTAAAATACAATATATTAAAATTTGTAAGAAGTATCAAAGATGTATAGAGGTAAATGTGTATAAGCATATAGAGATATACATTTACCTCTACACATGCTTGATACATATGAAATAAAATGAGAAAGTAATACAAAGAGAAATAAAAAAGGATAAATAATAGAGATCGGAAATCATATATAGGAAACAAAACAGTAGACCACTATAGAAAATGAACAAGCTCAAAGTCTTTCCTTAAAAGGTTCCAATATTAACTTATGCTAAAGAGGAAATATAGATTACTGATAACATAATGAAAGAGAAATGATTGGTATTGCTCATCTTCAGATTTGTGGATTCACTGATTAGCAGAATCTTCTACTTGCTATGAAGTCAGGGCTGGCCCTGAACTCCTGATCCTCTTGCTTCCACTTTCCAAGTGCTGGGATTAGCAGCATGTGCCACTATGAGTTCAAGGTTAAGATTATTATCATTTTTTTAGTACATGCTATGATTTAAATGTGTCCCAAAATTCAGATGCTAAAACTTTATAAGAGACTACATGATGGCATTAACAGGTAGGGCTTTAAGAGTTAGAACATTAAGGCTCCTCCTTTCATGAATTAGAGTGTCCTTTTATGTAAGGGTTTGATAAAGGACTGATGGGGTAGGTCAGTACACACATACATCTTGACACAGGAATTTCTTTCTTTTGACCTGACATTTGTCCTATGAGGACCTTCTAATTACACAGAACACCCAGGCATTTCAAGGAGCTCTATGTTAGAAACCAAATATTTGGGCCAAATACCAAATATCAGGACAGAAGATATAACTATCTTTCTATTACTTACAAAATGAAAATCTTGTAAGTAAAGTCACACATGTATGTTGAATTGGTTTATGGCAAAGAACACATGGCGACTTAAGGATAGGAATGTTTCAAAAAATAACATAAGAGCAAGTAAATATCTGTGTGGATAAAAAGACAACAGTCCTTCCCCCATTATTCTGAGCTGCATCACAGAACTAAGCATAATAAAGAAAATAATATAAACTGGGCATGATGACACAAGCCTTTAATCCCAGCTCTCCAGACACAGAGGTAGGAGGATTGCTGTGAGCTTGAGGCCACTAGGAGATTCCACAGTGAATTCCTGGTCAGTTGGGGCTGGAGTGAGACCCCTACCTCAAAAAAAAAAAAAAAAAAAAAAAAGGAAGTAAAAGAAAATAACACAACTTTAGGAAGAAGCATAGAAGAATACTTTTATACATAAAGTAGATAAAATGCTCTTAGAAGTCAAAAATAAAAACCATTAATTAGGATGTGGTCCAGTTGGTAGAGTGCTCTCTTCGCATGCACATGGCTCAAATTCCATCCCCAGTATCAGCTGTAATCTCATCACTTGGGAAGTGGAGGCAGGAGGACCTGGAGGCGTTAAAGTCATCCTTGGCTAACTAGTGAATTCAAGACCAACCCAAGCTACATGTGACCCTATGTCAAAAATAAAATAAAGCATTAATCCTAAAAGAAAACAGTAACTCGAGCTTTAGCAAAATTGAAATTTGCTCTTAAAAGAAGTACCTTTGAGAAAGTAGATATACAAGTCCAAGACAAGGAAAATAATTGCAAAGGAGTTATATCCCCAATATGCAGTGAACTCATATAACTCAGTGATAAGATAGCACACATTCCAACAAGAAAATGGACAAAGCCTTGCAAAAGAAGGTACAATTAGACAGTTAAGTATCTTAGAGGATGCATCACATAATCAATGTGCTAGAAATTGCAAAACAATGGAATAAACGATTCCTTGGATGTGAATATCCTGGCCCTCTCTTACTTTTCTGATGGAAATAAGAAATGGCTTAGCTACATAGAGAATCAATTTGGGAACATTATATATAATTAAAAATTCACTTATACCTACTTTCATTTATCCAAAAGCAATGATATATATTTCTTTGTTTTCTTTTAATTAGTTTTGTACTCAGTGAATACAGTCAAGTTGGTACCATCTTCCTGTCCTCCCCCCACACCTTGGCCCCTCCTTGTTGGGGTATATGGGTCATTTTGGGGTTAGCCCTTAGTTATGGGTAGGAGGAAATGTCTCTGTGAATCATGACCCAGCATGTGGCTCTGACATTCTTTCCACCCCCAATTTTGTAAATTTCCCTGAGCCATGTTGGGTGCATTTTAGGTCTGCTTCAGTGATGAGGTCTTGGGAGCCTCTGTTTCTTTGGATATCTGTTTTGGTAGGAGGTGATTGTTCTCTGGGTTGATCTCCTTCACCCTTCTGCTGGTATCAGGTTCACCAAGAAAACAGCACATTTGCTTGTTTCACCAATTATTCTTAGTTTAGCTGGGGCCCTTCTGAGGTATGATGGGATAGTTCTCTCCTTAGGATCTGCAACTATCTCAAAAGAGAATCAGGTTCTCCAACAGAGAGTAAAGTTAGCACCAGATAAATAGGATAACCATTATTTCTTTAGAGAGAATTTAATTGGTGTATGCTCTCTTGTAGCCCACAATTGGTGGTAGCTTGATAATGGAGAGCAGGCTCATTTTTGGATCTGGTTCTGACTTGTTTCTCAGCTCCAACTATGGGTTTCATTCCACTGAGCTGATCAGTTAGCCAAATACAGAGCAGTTGGTTCCCCACCATGGCTGTGTGCCACTATTGCACTTGTGTGAGCATCATGACAGGTTATTTGCTGCTAAGTAGGTTAGACCATGAGTTGCTTGGACAGATATTGGTCATTTTCCCTAGTCACCCCTGTAGCACCTTCTGGGTGACTGTGGGTACTGACTCTCTTCCAGCCATGGCATTCCATTTTACATGTCAACCACATATGGTGTCTTCAGCAGTAAGGTCTTACCACTTACCTTTGGTGGCTCGTCAAGTACTCAGACAGAAATCTGTCATTCTTTTAGGAAACCTTGTAGGTCTCTCTGATCAAAAGCTTATTGTGGATGATAGTCATCCGCTGGTACTGGGAGTTACAGGTCAGTGCCCAAAAAGAGAAGGAAGAAAAAGATAAGTAATATAAAAGAGTTAGAGAGAAGAGGAAGGGAAGGGGGAGGGAGGGAGGGAGAGAGATAATGAATCAGTAGAAGATTAAGGTCAGTCTTCATCATACCTTCTCCAGGGACTTGTGACTCAGGTGTTCTCTCTAAGGGTCTGGTGAAGGTTCAACCATTTGGTCTGTCTTTTAGGATATAGAATTTTATGGTACCTTTGCTGTTTGGGTCCAGATTCGTGTCCCCCAACCCTCCTCCTCACCTACCCTATTATCTGGTCCTCAAGTTGATTTCTGGGTATGTCTGCATCTTGGGTAGATTCAGGTTAGGAGCTGTAGATGAGTGAGACTATGGGGTGATTATCTTTCTGTGATTGGGTGAGTTCACTGAGAATGATCTGTTCCAGGTTCAACAATTTTTCTTCAAATTTCATTGTGTTTTATTTTTTCTTACTGCTATATAGAATTTCATCTTGTAGATATACCAGATCTTAGTTATCAATTCATCTAGTGATGGACATCTGGGTTGATTCCAGCTATATACAAAGCTCCTGAAGCCCAAATAATACTTAATGGATAGAGACAGGAGGAATTTCCATTGAGATCAGGAACAAGACAGGGGTGTCCATTCTCACCTCTGCTCTTCAATATAGTACTGGAAGTCCTAGCTCAAGCAATAAGACAGGAGAAAGAAATAAAAGGGTTACAACTTGGAAAGGAAGAAGTTAAGTTAGCTGTATTCACAGATGACATGATTCTATACATGAGAGACCTGAGACACTCCATCCCAAAACTCTTGTTAACTACTTTAGCAGAGTATCAAGATACAAAATCAATGCACAAAAATCAGCAGCCTTTCTATATGCAAATGACAAAGATATAGAGAAAGAAATAAGATAAGGGACATTGTCCCATAGCAACAAAAATAAAATAAAATACCTAGAATAACATAACCAATGATACATATTTCTACAAAAATATTCATTTAAGAATATTCATAATCAGTTTATTGATAAAAAGCCACAATATTTTACCAAGTTCAATGTCCATCTACAGATAAAAAGATCAAACTATAATTTATTCTTATAGTGGAAAATGGAACTGATTTCTAAATTGCTCAATAATAGAGAAATCTCAAATGCATTCTGTTGCATGAAATAAGTTAACATAACTAATATATAGTTTATGACTTCATGTATATGAATTTCCAGTACTAGCAAAACTGCTCTTGTGGTGTCAGAAACATCCAGAGCAGTGAGTGCCCTTAGGAAAAACGATGGGGTTGGGTTGGTACTAAATAGGATGGTGGTGCACCAAGGGAATGAAAATAGTCTATATTTTACTTGGGGGTGGTGCTTACATAAGAAATGCATTGGTCAAAATTCAGTAAACTACACACCTGAAATTGGAGAATATGTAAATAATAATTCTAGAAAAACAAAACCATGCCATTTATCCCTTTAGCAGAAAATTAGTGAAGCTTGGAGTCATTCGCCGAACCAGGATTCTTGGTGCCCAACACCACAATTTTTGTTTCCAATTCTCCCACCTATAGTGTAATAGTCCTTACCTTGGGAAGGTGTGACTTTGGGCCATGTCCTCCCAGTTCCTTTTTATGGCTACAGGATTTCAACAGCCTATCCTTATAACAACTACAGAGTGCCTTTCTCTACTTCTGAGTCTACATTAGATTGATTAAAGCTACCCTGTTCTAGCAATTTCCTTCCACTGCCCATGAGCTTGCACACACTTGTGACTGATTTCTCCCAGGGGAACAATCTCCATTTAAAGACAAAGCCGCCAAGAGGCTCATCTAATCTGCAAGTATTTGTAGAGCTGAGCACAGTGCTTCTATTACCAGGGTGACATTCCTGGAATCTATAAGCCTCCTGTGTGGCGATAGGTACCACTGTGCTCAAGTCCTTTTGTGTTATTTGATGACCCTGCTAGCAGGAGTGTGCTGTTCCCTGTGTCCCTTGGTCTGTCAGAGAAGAGCCCCATGCTCTTGCTCTGAATCTCCATTGGCTGCATCTAGGGATGAGCATTTTAGATCTTGATCTCAGCCTCCTAGGGCAGCCACTGTGTGTCTCCTCCTTCACAAATAATCATTAATGATATTTTCTCTCTGGACTGACACCTGCTTGATTCGGAACCTATTCTTCTTAGCAGCTGCACCTGAGCAGGGCCCTCAGCCAACAGGCTGCCTGAGGGCAAGCTGAGACAACAGGGGAAGGACTCAGAAAGTCAGTTTGGAAAATCTGAAGTGAGATCCAGAGACTTCTGAGTGCTGACACTCCTGAGGAATATGTGATGATGCACAGGTATTTTCAGTCACTGGTCTGATTTTATTTTTAGGTTTTGCTGTCCTTTGTATAATTCAATACAACATGTTCTCTGGCTTTAGGCACCTGTGGTTTACATTTTGGAGTTCCTTCCTTCAAGCAAATGCATGCAAGAGCCTGGAGGAGTTTCAAATGAAATCTCAAAGTCAAAGTTGGGTGGGGCAGATATACCCAGCACATAGTAGGTTGAGGCGGTAAGATTAGGAATTTGAGGTAAGCCTGGGCTACATGACCCGTTATGTTTTTGAGACAAAAATCTATCTTAAAATCAAAATAATAGTAATAATGAGTCAAAGGAAGGTCTACCTTATTCCTTTCATCAGCTCTTTACAGAGCAGTGTAGGGTCAGGGGCTGTATGGCTGCCAGAATCAGAGGCAAGGACTATAAGAACAAAGGGTACCATGTGGTTTTCATGGCAAGGGCATTGGGTCATGGAATCCAAAGACACCTTGTTAGGTAAACAATCAGACATGTCCCTTAGACTTGTTACTACTGGGCAAGCTTGTGGCTTCCTGGGAATTTGATGACAGCTCTAGGAGGTCGTGTGTGGATGTGGGCACTGAGTGTGGAGCTCGGGTGGAAAGAACGCAAGCATTCAGATCTGACCCTAAAGTGGAGTTCCATATGCTCTGCTGAACTACACCCCTGTTTCCAATGTTAGGTACCAGCAAGTGTTCTACCTATTTGCCCTCAACTTGTGGTTTCTATGGTCCCTGTCTTCAGGCCACAGGTCTGAATGCTATGAGTTGGTCAGGACCAGAGAAAAAAACAGAATGGTAAGTGGGCCACTAAGAGAAGATTTTTCTATCTTTTCTGAATGGAACAAGAATGATAGTGACCAGTCTCTTGGAAATACAGAACAGCATTGAAAATAAAGCCCCAACTTAAGTGTTGCACCCCTGTGTACTTGAAATCTAGCTCAGTTTCTGGTTAACTGTGAATTCAATATGTCTTCCTTTGTGACATGAGGAAAGTATAACTTAGAAGGTAACTATGAGAATAAAAGCTAATAGATGCTATAATATACTTAACTCTGGGTTTGGCATGTAGTAGTTATGAATAGGTGGTGGTCATTGGTTTGTGAAATTTAATTTTGAGTCATTAATTTTGAGATCAAATATGTTATCTTAGGATACTAATACAGAAATCTTTTTTATTTTATCTTATTTTTTAATTTTATTTTAGATAAAGATAGAAAGAGAGAGAGAGAGAATTGGTGTGCCAGGACCTCAGCCACTACAATTAAACTCCAGATTCTTGTGCCACCTAGTGGGTATGTGTGACCTTGTACTTGCCTCATCTTTGTGCTTCTGGCTTGTGTAGGATCTGGGGAGTTGAACATGGGTCCTCAATGCTTTGCAGGAAAGCACCTTACCTGCTAAACCATTTCTCCAGCACCCGTTTCTGTACTTCTAACAAGGAGCCAGGTAATGTTGATGCTACAGGTCTATGAACCATGCTTTGTTTGAGTAGCAAGGATATAGGGCTGGTCCTTTCTCTGCATATGTCTATATACCCATGGCAGTCCTGCTTTTATGTGTGTGTGGAGGGGACTGTGTGTGCCAGTAAGTCAACTTACCTGTCTAGTACCTATCTAGGAATACCTATAAGGTAGGGACCATATCTATCTTTGTTCTCTACATTCTTCACAAAAGCTTCATCATTGTCCAGGTACACTTTCAGAGGCAGGAGGGCTCTAGTTGCTTCCCGTGTACACCTTGTGATGGTTTGAATCAATCACCATCGGTGATCTGGAAGATGAAGCCCAAGTATATTTCCGAGTTGATGCCGCTGTCTCATTTGGGTCTCCTCCCCTTCCATTCATTTACATAATCTAACACCTCTAGGGATGCTTGTCCATCTCAGTTTGGAACCTAGAACTCAGTTCTGGTCTTTCTGTTTCTAGTCTGGGGCCTGATATTCTTTGTTTCCATATCTAAATGCTGAACCTTTGGATGGGGAAACATCATGGTTGCCTCAGGACTGACCCTCTTGTTTTGCTTTCTTGTATCACTGACTTAGTGTTAGAACTCGGATTTAGTGGTCAGTGACCTATAGAAGCTGGGGCCTACCCCTGATAGCATGCTCATAGCTCTCTCTCTCCCCCACCAGACCCGGACTTCCCCCTTAAGCTCAGACCCCATTAGGATGGTAAGGCCCCTCCCCTCTCCAAAATGACCAGGATTTCTTTCTTAGGGTGTGGGATAGGGTAATGGACCACAGAACCAGCAAGTCATTGAGAAAATGCCTGGAATATGGGAGGAAGTATGCTTTCTAAGGAAGAGAGGAAGAATAAGGAGGAAAAGCTCTTCTAGAGGCTTATAAAGTGCTCAGAATATTCAGGGGGAGATGTGATAGAGGGAATTGTAGCAGTCAGGGGAAGAAACTCATCCAAGGACCATGCCAAGTCTGATAGCTACACACCTATCTATCTACACACACACACACACACACACACACACACACACACACACACACACACACACACTCAGAGAGAGAGAGAGAGAGAGAGAGAGAGAGAGAGAGGGAGCAAGAGAGAGAGAGAGAGATACTCTGTCATAAAGCTCAATTGACCCATTTCCCATCTTTTTATTTATACCTCCCTCTGTGTTTCTCTGAATCCATCTGTCCTCATCTCCCATCTCCATCTCTTCCTCTACCACCTATTCCCTTTCTTCCCTTTATCTAGGGTTTTCTGTACCCTACCTGTCCCCTCTTTCTTCTCCTTACCTTCTCCCATTGGCTATTCATTTCCCACTTCTGCCTTGCTTTGAGCTCCATTCATCACTTGTCCTGGTTCTCTTACTCCCTTCAGCTATTTTTGCTTATCTCTTCCTATCTGAAGTTTCTCTCTCTCTCTCTCTCTTTCTGTATCTCTCTCCTTCTCTCTGTCTCTCTCTTTCTCTCCCTTCTGTCCTTCCCCCCTCCCTGTATCCCATCTCCTAGCTTTGAAGTTTCTCTCTCTGTCTCTTTCTCTATCCCTCCCTCCCTTTCTCTGTCTCTCTTTGAGAATATTTTCCATCTTCACATTGCCCAAAGAATATTGGAGAAAGGAAGCAGGAAATGGTCCAGGTTGGTTCTTTTCCCAAATCCTGAAAATCTGGCCTGGATCCCTGGAGCTGGCCTAGCTTTGTGCTGAACTAGCAGACTGTCTTTCCCTTCAGCTGGAGAGAACCTGGAGGCCTTGCCTGAGCAGCTCCCTCTTGGACACATACAGCAGGAAGCATGTGGGGATCAGACAGCACCCAGCCATGATGCAGGCAGGTCAGAGGTCCATATTTCTTCTTAGATCAGATAGATAGATAGATAGATAGATAGATAGATAGATAGATAGATAGATAGATAGATAGATAGATAGATAGATATGCAGAGAGAGAGAGGGAGGGATTGAGAGAGAGAGAATAAGTATGGGCATGCCAAGGCTTTTAGTCACTGCAAACAAACCAGGTATATGTGTCACTCTGTATATATCTCTCTTTTTGTGGGTACTAGGGAATTGAACCAAGGTCATTAGGCTTTGCAGGCAAATGTCTTAACTGCTGAGTCATTTCTCCAGCCCAGGAGTAAATTTTTTATGGTCCATTGTTTCAAAGGTTTTATTCCAAGGCTTATGGGCTGATTACTTTTGGCCTTTGGTGAGTCAGAGTATTGTGGTGGTGAGACCATGTGGCAGAAGAGATGGCTTACCTCATGGCAGTCAGGAAGCAGACAGCTGGAATGGACTGGGGACAGGATATAGCCCACAACCACCACTTTCACATGGACCTACTTCCTTAATCTAGGGCCATAACTAAAGAGTCCATCACTTCACAAAACAGCACCACCAACTGGAGATTGAGGCTATGGGAGATATTTCATATTTTCATCACAACAAAATAATTTTCAGTGGTCTCAAATTCTCTATGTAATAAGTGTGTTGGGCTGTCATTATTTGGACCTATCTTTATAGCATGATATTCTATGATAGATCCTGAATCTATCAGCCTCAAACAAAGACAAAACACACACACACACACACACACCCCAAGATGCAAAGAAACCCATTCTATACAGAAAGGGAGTTACTCCTCTTTGGGTCTGGAAAGAAGAATGTGAGGTTAATGAACAATCTTTTAGAAATATTTTAAACTAGAAACAAGCACTTACTGGGTGTTTCTAGCAATAACTTAGTCACCCTCACCTACTCCCTATGGAGCCACAGGGCTGCTCTGTCAGGGGCAGCAGAGTGCTTAAGTGTTTCGATGTTCTGAGCAAAACACCAGAAGACCACAGGTCTTGCAGCTAACATCAAGAATATCAAAGATGTTCTGTACACAAAAAGACTTACTTTGGTTTCTTAGGCATTTTTTGCAGACAAGGATGAATGTCTAAAGTTTTGCTGATACTTTCTCTTGTATACTTCTTCATAGCATCATAAAAATAAAAGTCAGCCTGATTCCAAGTGCATGTGTTGTTTATAGTGTCCATTGTCTCACAATTAGCACAGTGATGGGTGAACATGGTGGGCAGAATTATATTGCTGCAAGTGACCTATAATTATCTACAGATTACATTTTAAATCAAAATTAAATAAAGTCTGTCAGAGCTCTCAGTCCAGGGAGAGAAGAAAATGCAACATTGTTCAGTCTTGTGAGCTAGAGAGACTGCACATGGCAATAAAGAGACCTATGTTAATGCAAACAAGGTGTGGGCTTCCAGTTTAAAAGATGCATTTGTTACACTAAGCTCAAAATAGGAAATCTGTGTGGGCAGAAGCAACAAAGATGAAAGGGGAGAAAACTAATTATTATTACCAGTGTATTTGTGTAATGGGGTATTTATATAATGTGTTAAGTTTCCTCTGTTGGAAAAAAAATGTTTGTCATATCAATGAGAATGAAAGTTTACCTTACAGGGGTTATTTTAAGGCTTCACCACTTAGAATAGAGGACCATTTTTCTTGAAATTATCTTTTTCACAATTTCTTTCCATGGGCATCATCTTCAGGACAGACTCTTTTTTCTTTGGCATGTGTCCTGTGCTTTTATTCTCTTTGTAAATACACTTCATTGTTTTTTCTTTTGCAGGTATATTGCAGGAATCAGTACACGATAAAGCATGAGAGGTTCCATACCGTACTGCCTGGCGTCAGAGAAGTTTGTGAAAAGGGCATTATAACTAAGAAATCTATTAAGGATCAGAGACATATAACTTACATAGGACCATGTAGCCCTAATCAAACACTGTAATATGGAGAAATATTGGAATGGAGAAAGGATTTCTGTTCAGACTAATGATTCAAACTTTATGTTTTCTCAGCTGAAAATGATGGAGCAGTTTGAGTCCCTCAGAAATTTCTTCCTGATCTGATATCCCCATGGTGAATAATCATTATCTTGGCAAAACAAATGCATCTCTTGACTCATGAATTTGGTGAAGATTAATGAAGAAACTAACCTGAGGAAGGCTTTATGCTAGAAGTTGCAGAAGGTTCAGTTTGAGTATGTTTTAGTCAGCTTCCTGTTGCTATAATACATACCTTAGGGGAATTAGCCAAAGAAAGGGAATGTTTGTTATGGCTCACAGTTTTGGAGATTTCATTCCACATGTGGCTGAGTGCATTGCTTTGGGACCTGTGGTGGGGTGAGGCAGCAGATCATAGTGGGAGTGCATGCCAGGGGAAGCTATGTATCTCCTGATGGCTGGGAAAGTAAAAATAGGAAAAGGAAGGAATTAAGGTCCCAATATGCACTCCAAGGTAATGTACCTCACTAACTTCCTGCCACCATGCTGTACCCACTAGTGACTCTCCTGTTTCCCAATGGTACCTTGGGGTTATGGCCAAGCCTTCAGCACATAGACCTTTGTGGAACACCTGTCTATGCTATGGTAGAGAAGTACAGATAAAACTAGTTAGCAAAATTATAAACAAATCCATTCTACTGAGCACCCTAGTACTCTCTTCCTATATTTAAGGGACCTTGTTCTCAAGAGTATAAGTGACAAGCTCTGTCCAGGTTTATTGATCTTGTGTTAAACAAACCTGTGACTGGAATGCCAAATCCAAGGCATTAGCCAAATGGCTTTAGTAAGTATGGACTAAGGCGACAGGACAGCCATGGGAAGTATTGGGGAGGAGGTGTCAATACCATCTGCCTATGCTTGGATCAATTTTAGTAACAACCAGGTTCCCAAACTCAAGTGATGACATAGACATTTGGAGTGATTTGTTAGCAGTGCATTTGTTTGACTTTGTTTTGGTTTGTCCATTTTGGATGTTCTGTTATGTCATATACCATAAAATAACAAATGGAATTTGGATAAATCAATATAAAATATTTCTTCATCTACTGCAAACATCATTATGGTCACTGGGAGATTGGGACTTATTTGGAAGTTGCTGAAAGACTATAGTAGTCCTCAAGGAATAATCATGCAAAGATTTATAATTTCCTGTATGTCAGAATCACTGGTAGAGGGGCTGGAAAGATAGCTCAATGGCTAAAGGAAGCCCAGGTTCAATTCCCCAATACCCATACAAAGCCAGCTGCACAAAGTAGCACATGCGTTGAGTTCATTTGTAGTGGCAGGAGGCTCTGGCATGCTTTCTCTCTCTCTTTTATTTTATTTTATTTATGTATTTGAGAGAGGGAGAGAGAGAAAGAGAATGGGTGCACCAGAGCTTATGTGGGTACTGGGGAATTGAACCGAGGTCCTTTGGCTTTGCAGGCAAGCACCTTAATCGCTAAGCCATCTCTCCAGTCCTCTCTCTCTCTCTTTTAAACACACACATACACACACACACATGAATCACTGGTGACAAATGAATATATTCACGTGATCCTGACTGAAGCCAGGAAACCTGTGTGTGCATAAATATGCCTGGGAATCTTGTTGGTAGTTTTTGGGTAGGCTGAGTGAAACTGATACAAGAGAGAAATGTTCAAATTCTGTCCATATTAACTGAGAAATTTTGCATGATATTATGAAACACTGCATAAGCCTGAAGCACCATGGGAAAGACTGCATCTTGGAAATGAATCTACGGAAGGCACCCATCTCACTCTCAATACATATTTTGTGACTAATGATAGCACTTTTATTATTTCTATCCCTGTGAGAAGGTTCAGATTTGTTCAGAGGTTTCTGAGTTACAGATACTCTAATTGACAGTCACAAGACATAACATACAACTGTAGAAATCTATGGGATCTGTGTGCCCACATCAAAATATGAACTCAAGAGGTCAAGAGATGGAGCTGGACAAGGACTTCTAATGTAGAAACTGAGGAAGACAGCATAACACACCAAGGCAGTATAGAGAAAGTCCAAAAGCACAGACTTTTTAGTGGTCTTTGATGAGATTCAGTGCAACTTTATTTTTTTATTTTTTATTTATTTTTATTTTTATTAACATTTTCCATGATTATAAAATATATCCCATGGTAATTCCCTCCCTCCCCACCTCCACACTTTCCCATTTGAAATTCCATTCTCCATCATGTTACCTCCCCATTACATTCATTGTAATTACATATGTACAATATCAACATATTAAGTATCCTCCTCCCTTTAAAAATGCTAGGATCAGAAGCCTCCAACACCTCATCACTGAAGCAGACCAAAAATGATCCCAACATGGCTCAGGGAAATTTTGCAGAAGAGGGGGCAGAAAGAATGTCAGAGCCACATGTTGGGTCATGATATGCAGAAACATTTATCTTACCCATAACTGTGGGCTAACTCCACAATGCATGACCCATATACCTCAACAAGGAGGGGCCAAGGAGAGGGGGTAGGTCACAGATGAGCCTAATAAAGGTACCAAACTGACCGTATTTGCTGAATACAAAACTAATTAATAAAAAATAAATAAATAAAAATGCCAGGATCATTTAAATTGACAAGAAGAGGCTGACCACTAAGTTATACTGGAAGCTGAAAAAATTCAAGTCTCCACATAGACAACCATGAATTCCAAAAATACAGTACTTATGAATGAGTCCTGGCATAATGTGCTATTTTTGTGCAGTTATTGGTCATAGTTATTAGCAAATTTCCCCAAATATTTCTATTGAAAGATCCATATGTATTTAGATGGCTTTGTGCCAAAAAATTGTTTTAAAAAATTGCTTCAAAATTGTTTGACTTTAAATAGTGATATCTGTTCAGGAAGACATTGAGTTTTATTCCTGTTTTTTTTAAATTTTTTTTGGTTTATTTTTATTTATTTATTTGAAAGTAACAGAGAGAAAGAGAGAGAGAGAGAGAGAGAGAGAGAGAGAGAGAGAATGGGCGTGCCAGGTCTTCCAGCCATGCACCCCCTTGTGCATCTGGCTAGCGTGGGTCCTGGGGAATCAAGCCTCGAACCGGGGTCCTTAGGCTTCACAGGCAAGCCCTTAACCTCTAGGCCATCTCTCCAGCCCTTATTCCTGTTTTTTATAATATGCACATTCCAAAATAAAAATTTCTCTTTCCCTCTCTCGTAACTTAGTATATACACATACATGTCTAAAATTTTTTCACTGATTCTGTCAAATCATTGTGTAACTAATTTACTTATTTTGGCACAAGCATTGTGAATAAGTACATCTTAAAATTAATTTAATTATTTCTAAAATTCCAAAACCTGCTCTTCAGCTGTTTTTAACTATCAGTGTGGGCACAGACATACCATTTGCAGTGAGATATTTCCTTATATTCTAGAACAGAATGGCAATTTCCACATTTTATTTTCCATGGAAGAATAAAAGGCTTAATTCTCTATTTATTAGTTTTTTATGAATATTGGTATCAGGGAATGAGCCTGGAGCCTCACAGGTATAAAAATTTGCTTATATACTATCAGAATACAAGTCTGAGTTCATCTGATTCATCATTAGTATTTCAGCCCATTCTTTCATTTTTTTAACTGCTTTGTTTGCATATAATTTACATACCATATAGTTTACCCATATAAAATACACAATCCAGTAGTCTCAGTATGTTGATAGAATTGTGCTGTTTTCACTTCATTTTGACTTAGAACATATTAGTCACTCCCAAAGAATCCCTATTTATCACTGTGTCTTCTTCATTCAACCATGAATCTACTTTCAGTCTATAGAGTCAACGATTCTGAACATGTTTATCTAACAGAATCATATTCTATCTGGTGTTTTATGAGTTACACTTAGCATAATGTTTTCAAGTGTTCTCCAGGCCATAGGATATATCAGCACTCCATCCCTTTCCACTTTGTTTTATCCTGACTATATCATATTTTATGCATCCGTTATTTGTTTTTGAACATTTGGGTTGCCTCCACTTTTGTGGTATTATGAATAATGCTGTACTGAACCTTTGTACACATATCCCTATGTTTACATATGTTTTCATTTCTCTTAAGTAGGCACCTAGAAGTGGAAATGCTGTTTCATATGTTAATTCTGTTTCATAGGTTGAGGAACTCGCAAACTTCTATAAAATAGATATATTGTTTTATAATCTCACCAGAATTGTATTGGAACTCTTTTTTTCATATCTTTACCAACATTTGTTATTTCCTTTAAATTTTATTCCATCATTTTGGGTATAAAATGGGATCTAGTTGTGGCTTCATTTGCATTTCCCAGTGACCGATGATGTTGAAAATGTTTTTGTATGGTTATTGTCCAATTTTATATCTTTAGATTTTTCCTCCTAAGATTTGAATTAGCTTCTGCAACATTTGAATTATCCATTTGTTAGGGGTGACTGAAAGGTTTGAACTAGCTTATTTTGTTGTATTTTCTAATGATTACTACTTTTTTGACATTGGATCACTATGATCACTATGTGGTTCTGTTGGCTTCAAATGCAAGATTCTCCTGCCTTAGCCTCCCAAATGATGTGATTACAGACAAGAGCTATGTGGGCTTGATAAATTTTATTTTTAGCTTTGAATGCATGACTTAATTATTGTTGTACATATGTATAGGGTATTGTGTGATCATTTAATATATAGTATATGATGTGTAATGTCCCAGTAAGACAAACATTTCCAGTCCCTTAAATAGAACTTCCATTACTTAATTAAGGTAATATGGTAAGAGATAGATTAACGTTTTCTCTCCTGTGTCAGTTTTGGTAATTTACATTTTTCTTGGAACTCATACATTTCCCCTAGTTTAAAAGCCAATTTCACGAAATGGGTGTGTATTATTCCCTTTTTTCTGCAGTAGGGTCTCTCTTTAATAATTCATTCCTTTCCCTGTCTCATCTCTACCCCAATAGCAAACTTCCTTATTGGTCAATTTGATAGTTGTTTTATTATTATTCCTATATTTTATTAGTATTCTTATAAATTTGTATTCATTATAGACTGTTGAATACTTTTGTTTATGTTGTTTTTTTCTGTTTTATAAAGATGAATAATAGATGATGATTATGTGGTTTTTAATTCTAAAGTTAATGATTGCTTTTACGGTCTTGAGTATTGAATCTAAAGGCTCACACCTGTAACAATTATACATTTCTAATATATGAAGTTAATTTGTGGCTATGTGCCTGAATTCTTTTTTTAGTTAACTTTTGTAGGCTTTGATATAGGATTGTTTACCTCTTCACTATGAGTTGGGCTTATAACTTAGTTATTTAAGCACATGTTTCTTGATTTTCAAGTAATTTTGATTTTCACTTGATTGTGGTTTTGGTAACTATATTCAATTATTAGGGAATGTGAGTAATACAATCTTTTTGTTTTAAGCTTTATTCCTCTTTTAAGGTTAAGTGCATGCTGGTACTGCTAAATTAGCACAGTGATGTGGGAGAATAATATGTTAACATACAATAATACCTCAGATCCCATTGCACTTATAGATTGATGTGAAACTCAGGTATATATACATTCAGTTGAACGTGTACACATAAGTAGAAGAGTGGGAATACATATATACATACGCACATATGTATGTGAATACATATGAAATTATAATTTCAAAAGTTATCATCAACCTAGTTAATCTATAGGAAAATATTTTTTATAAAAGATTGCGTAGGTAGATTGTGTTTAAAACAGTTGGAATGCCAAAGAACAACTAAGCTGCTTTAGTGTATGTGAATACAAACAGCTTCCAAGCTCATTGTGGATTGGACACAGCAAGGTATAAAATGATATGCATAGTACAGAGGCATTCATCTAAATTTTAAATGGTCACAACAATATTACAATATTATTTGTGGAAATACCTATTTGCATTGGGAAACACACACGCACATTACCTATCAGTTTCCAGATATTTGGTCACCTCTGGCATGCGAGATACATATGAAGGAACATTATGGAAAGTTTTTAATCACCAGTATTGTTCATTCTTAGACGAAAATTGAAACAATTATGACAAAACAATAGTAAATTTTTATTCTAGGGTTAATATTCCTGGATTTCTATTTATTGCCAGAGCCTTTTCTTGCTAAATTATTAGCCAGGAAAGTGGTTTGGCTTGTCTACTACAGTTTCCTCCCCACAAAGCCAACACATGGAAGATGTCCATTTTTAAATGGTAAATTTAGAAGCTAAATTCAAGTTAAAGCACACAAGAAACAAATGAAAGACTGTTATTTTAGCCTAGAAAAAGAAGGCTTGAGCAGCCTAGCCTAGAATTTGCTCTCTAATAAACCCATATATTTTTCCTTATGGAAGGAGTAAGACTTTCTATGTTGCTATGAAGCAAAGGTAGGAATGGTAGGTTGGAAATGGGACAATGCAGATTCTAGCCCAAGTTATATTTGATAAACCTGAAAGTCTAAAGCGTTTGGCATTTGAATACAGGGTTTAGGAGGAAGGAGTCTTCCTGCTATATGTTAAGGATCAAGATAGTCCTTCCTGTAGGATAGTTAGTAGGGATACATACTAATTGATATTTTTATTAGTAGTTTTATTTACTTATTGGAGAAAGAGAGAGGCAAATAAAGAGAATAGGCATGCCAGGGCCTCCAGCTGCAAAGGTAACTCCAGATGTATGCACCACTTTGTACATGTGGCATGTATGGGTACTGGGGTAACAAAACTGGGTCCTTAGGCTTTGCAGGCAAACACCTTAACCACTAAGCCATCGCTATAGTCCATAACTGACATTATTTTTGAGGGATTATATTTTTTAAGTATTTTATGTTTTTTAACAAATTTAAGTCCCTTGATGTCCCCTGGCACTTGTGATTTGTACTAAGGATATTTTAGTATCTCTCAGAAAATGAGGTAGTTGTTTTATGAACAGTTTGAGTAGATCCTCATTTCTTGCAGCTAAAACAAAGAAAAAAAATCTTGTCAACTAATTAAAGCCTTAGAACAATCCAGAGAACAGACATAGACATAACTGATTGGTACCTGAAGTCTTTTATTTAATCCAGACTGCTTCTGCATGAGGTAACTAGAGATAGGGACAGAAATGGAATTCAGTGATTAGATGAAGAGCACATACTCATTAAGTGACAAAGTAAGGTAGAGGATAGAGATAAAGGACACTGAACTCAGAAATGGTAGTGGTAGAAATATCTTTGTCTTTTTCCAGGGTCCTTGAATCTTTCAGAAAAATCATCATGCCCATGTCCTCTCTTTTGTCTCCAAATCGTAGGATGTTTAGGGCCCATGTAAGGTCAATGTAGACATGTTCTCAGAAAATCATTGACCCAATCATGTTCAAAGAAATAGTAAGTCACTATTTAATTTAACCCTGTTCACAGGGCTGTTTGCCTATATTAATTACCAGAGCTATTTTCTGATTACATCCTGTGTGTCTGTTCTTCCCCCAAATAGACAGTTCTGAGCTTTGCAAACCCAGGAAATGATTTGGGTAGATAATGTCAGTTGATTATGAATTTCTGGTGTGTGGCCCACAGCCACTGGTGATGAATCAGTCTGCTACACAAGGGGACTTTTGATCAAGAGCACATTTCTGCATAATGAGAAGTAAAGTAGTGCAGATTAATGGTGTCAGACTTTTAATGGGACCTGGGAAAATGGCTGGATGATGGATCCTTTCTGCAGATAACAGCTCAGGCTTCAACCTTGCAGATTTGTACCGAGTGAAGCCCAAGGTGCCAGTCAGTGAAAGGTCATTGTATCTCTCTTTGACATATGCTAGCACTGTTTCCTATGTGTATACCCACCTCCTCTTTGTTGCTGACCTTTCCCCTTTGAAAGTGATGCTCAGAGCAATAGATAGGAAAAGCTGTCCAAGGTCAGAAAGATCAACAGTAGCATCATTAAACAACTTATAAGCGGAATACCTGGTCACCATGCAGTCACTTGCCAGGTGGCCCTTGGTAGGCAAGGACAACTTAGGAGAAGAAGCCTGCTTATATCTGTGAGACAGTAATGAGAAGGTAGCATACCAGACTAACCCTCTACTTATTTTTGTGTGTCTGTTTTGATTTAGAGTGGTATGTAAGTATTTTACATATCTGGATAGTCTATAAATGGATGATTAGGGCAAAGTCAAAGTTTAAACCTTCCTGAAGTTTGGGATATTGTTGTTGACACCAGGTTGTACTTATTGTATATTTGTAGGATGCCTATCATGTGCACAAACCTCACATTTTTCATCTTAGTTCAATATTTCCTTTCTTTTTTTAATAAAAACATTTTCTTTTTATTTATTTATTTATTGGACAGAGAGAGGGAGAGAGAGAGAATGGGCACACCAGGGCCTCCAGCCACTGCAAACAAACTCCAGATGTGTGTTCCCCCTTGTGCATTTGGCTAATTTGGGGCCTGGGGAATCAACCCCGGGTCCTTTGGCTATGCAGGCAAATGCCGTAAGTGCTAAGCCATCCCTCCAGCCCTCAATATCTCATTTCAACGTAAGTATCTGAACAAAAACTTGTGCCATTGGTGATTACTTGTCTCTTTTGAAATTACATGGCTTCTGTGGTTCCATAGTATAATGGCTACCATTCTGGACTCTGAAATTATTCAGCTGACCATAGTATCAGAAGTAATACTCATCATTGTAATCATTATCATGATTTCTAATATTTATGTGGTTCTCACAATTGCCACTGTCACCTATGCCCTCTTCTAAGAGCCTTTTCATCTGTTTGTTGAGAATCAAAATAGGGCAAGATTGGGTACTTTCCAATATGGAAGAAGTTGAGGCACAATAAGAATATGTCACTGGTCCAGAGTTAGCTACCTAATCAGACACAGAGGTGTGAGTTGAACATCAGCATCTGGCATTAAACACTATGTTTTGGGTACCAGCTTTAAAATGGCAATATATAGTTTCAGTTGCTTCATTTGTTTAAAACCACCTGTACCTGTAAATTTCTGAAGACTGCATTTGCCAAGACCAATATGTTGAAGGGTTTCCCCTACTTTTTCCTCTGTCAATTTCAGAGTTTCAGGTCTGATGTTAAGGTCTTGAATCCACTTGGACTTAATTATTGTGCATGGAGAGACATAAGAATCTATTTTCATCCTTCTACAGATACATATCCAGTTTTCCAAGCACCATTTGCTGAAGAGGCTGTCTTTTCTCCAATGAGTATTTTGGGCATTTTTATCAAATATCAGGTGGCTATAGCTACCTGGACTTATATCTGGGTCCTCTATTTTGTTCCATTGATCTACATATGTGCTTTTGTGCCAGTACCATGCTGCTTTTATTACTATGGCTCTGTAGTATAGGTTAAAATCAGACATGGTGATACCTCCTGCCTTATATTTTGCTCAGTATTATTTTAGATATCTGAGGTTTTTTGTGATTCCAAATGAATTTTTGGATTGTTTTTTCTATTTTCATGTAGAATGCCATTGGAATTTTGATGGGGATTGCATTAAATGTGTAGATTGCTTTTGTTAAGATTGCCATTTCACAATATTGATTCTTCCAATCCAGAAACAAGGGATGTTTATACATTTCCTAGTGTCTTCTGCAATTTGTCTCTTGAGTGTTTTAAAGTTTTCATTGTAGAGATCCTTCACTTCTTTGGTTAGGTTTATTCCAAGGTAATTTATTTATTTTTGATGCAATTGTGAATGGGAGTGATTCTCTGATTTCATCCTATGTATTTGTTGTTAGCATATAGGAAGGCTACTGATTTCTGTGTATCTATTTTGTATCCTGCTACATAGCTGTAGGTGTTTTTCGGCTCTAACAGTTTGCTGGTAGAGAGAGTCTTTAGGGTCCTTTATATATAGAATCATGTCATCTGCAAATAATGAAAACTTGATCTCTTTCTTTCTAATTTGTATCCCTTTTATGTGTGTCTCTTGCCTTATTGCTATGGCTAAGACTTCTAGTGCTATGTTAAATAAAAGTGGAGAATGGAATTTCAAAGGGAAAGTGGGGGGAGGAAGGGCATTACCAGGGAATATTTTTTATAATCATGGAAGTTGTTAATAAAAAAAAAAACTTGAAAAAATAAGACTGCATTTGCAATGATGTCTTTCAGTGTCATAGGCTCCCTCCACTGAGTTAGACCTTTCTTCAATTTTTCTGTAAATCCCTGTTCTTCCCTGACTTTAACATACCTCACATGTTACTGCTGTTACTTGCATGACATTTTGTTTTACATTGTAGACTTTAAGCCATAGGAAAGGAAGTTTTGGTGGTGGGCCTTCCATGGTTAGCATTATGATCAAGGTCTATTATGATATAAACCAAATTAAATTTCCAATTGTGTGTTACCACATTTAACAAAACATTTCAATAGAATACTAGAATTTGGAAAGCAGGTTTAGGATGGTCTATATTATAGTTTAGTATAAACTGCTTTACAAAGCTAAAATGCCTACTGAGCTGCTCCAGAGGACATTAAACAAACAAACAAACAAACAAACAAACAAACAAACAAACAATAAAAAACCCAACAGGCAATACATTCTGGTTTGTAACCATTGAAATGCAACAAGATACCTCAGGACAGCCAAATGGAAGAGAAAATCTCTTCATTCTATGTAGTATGAAAACAGCAAACAAACTGTGATTTCAAATACAAGCTCTAAATCAAAGGCTGTGTGACTTGACTTGCAATCAAAGATTCTCACTGTGGCAACTTTCGAAAGCATGTTTAGTGGTAAGTTGAAAGTATGATGTATTATTAAAGATAGTTAGTGGGATGAATATCTGCTGATGGTGGAATGAGTGCATGATCGAATAAACAGGTGGATATAATAAAGTCAGCTTGTGCTGAACATGAGTAAAAGCTGGTGCTTTTCTACCACAATATGATGCCTCTATTTCCAAGGATGTTCTGTGCATGCATAAGCCCTTTGCTCATGAAAGCCCTATAATCTAGGCAGAGAGATCCCTGTGATACAAGAACAGGAAGAGAGTTCATGAAATGTTTATTAAGCATCTTCATATGTGTGTGGACATATGTGTGGCTGTGAGTGAATGTGCATGTGTGTGCATTGTGTATGGAGGCAAGAAGCTGATATCTGGTGTCCTTCTCTGTTGCTTTCCATCTATTTTTTTTTCTTTTTGAGACAGGGTCTCATATTAAACCTAAAGGTCAACTAAAGCCTTAGAAATACCCCCTGTCTTCATCCACATTACACAGATGATTGGGATCTGAACTTAGGTTTTCATGCTTATGCAATAAGCAATTTTCCCATGGAGCCATCTTTCCAGTCCTGGTTGGTCAATTTTATATCTTTTACTTTTATTTTTGAGAAGACAGAATCCTATGTAGCTTAGGCTGGTCTCACAATCATTGTGTACCTGAGGATGCCCTTGAACTTTGGATCCTCCTGCTTCTACATCCCAAGTGCTGGGATTATAGGAATGTTCCATCACACCCAATTTGTGCAGTGCTCTGTACAGAGTAGGCAAGCACTCTGCCAACTGAGCTATATTCCTAGCATAAGGTGAAGGAATTATTTTTCACACAATGAATTATAGTTATTGTTTGTGGTTATTTTTGTCTTTTGTGTTTACTTATGTGCTTATCACTAGCAGCCCCAGGTAAAATCCCCAGGACAGATAGGGCAGAAGTGCTTACTGAGGAAAGGGACACCCGGCCAGAGCCAGCTAAGAAGGGCAAGCTGAATCAGGGGGAAGGCAGAAAGTTCAACCACTGAGCCTACACCTGCACATTTCAAACAACCCTCTAGAATGTTCTCAGATCTCAAGGGCTGACCTGCTTTTCATGTCTGAATCTCTAAAACAGTTTCCCAATCTCACCAAATCGACACCCACTTATGATGCACAGGAACCCAGTGTCAGTCCCACTGTTCATAATTTGTCTTTGATATCAAAACTGTTTCACTACACATGACTTTGTTTATTCCAACCTCATTTCCCTTTTATATCATATTGTCTTAATGACTTAAGCTTAGATTATCAGTCTTCTTACCCAAGTTAAACCTTTCTCTCAATATGTTTTTTTTACAGATATTTCTGAACTCAAATACATATACTCTTTTTGCCCTCTATGGGCTTTTTGGAGGACAATAATTGATAGAAATCCTTGCTGTCAGAAATGTAGAAGAGCGTAGTCTTATTAGGTGGGACTTGGGGAGGGAAGCCTCCTGAGATATTTTCAACATTGAATATTGCCAAATCAAACAGTTTACAGTTTAATTCGATCCACTCTAGAAAAACGGATTGAGTTCCTCTGTGCTTGTTACTGTCTATGTCCAGGGAATAAAGTGTACAGCTTTTACTGTCATATAGAAGACAGAGTGATATGGTCAGACTAAATAGTGGCTCACTATAGTAGAAGTTTCTTTAGAGAGCTACATGGGAAAAACCTTAAGAATCTAAATGAATACATGCCCAAGCATATGCCAGGTTAAGTATGAATATGGATATGAAGAAGGGGCCAGAATTTAAGACCAAGGGGACAGAAGGAGTGAAGATGGAAGAGAGCAAACTTATGTGTGTTGGAAAATCTCTGTCCGTTATGCTAGTGCTCCGACTTCTTTCTTGCTAGTGCATGAGACAGGCTCTTCTGGAAGACAGAGTCCCCATTAACTGTCTTCTCTCTGTCTGTAACTGCATACCTGAGGCAGTAGTTCTTCTCTCTTGGCTAATACCTACTAATTGTTTTAATTTGCAACCCAAATGTCATATTCTCAAAGTGATTTCTCCTGACATACTAATCTCAAATTCATTTATCTGTGCTCTCACGATCACTTTAAAGTTCTCTTCTTTTACTGCACTCAAAGCACCTGCTTTATTCTTGCATACCTCAATCATGTAAACTTACCATGCATCTGTTTTGTGCTCTAGACCTTGTATTCTTAGCATTTGCATTCTGATTCAGTGGACTCTGAGCAGCTAGTGCATGGGGAGACACAGCTAGAGATGAGGATCACAAGAGAGAGAGAGAGAGGTAGAGTGAGCATTGTAGAGAGATTTGATTCTCTTAAATATGCTTACAGAAACCTTCATTTTGAAAGACGAAAGTAAGTGTAAAAGAAACACCACAGTTTTTCTTCAAGTTTTGAAGGTCCATTTTATAGGAAAGAAAGATAAAAGATGTATAGTTGACAACTATACATACACTTGTGGGTGTTTCCTAATAATTCATCACAATGGGAAATACCTCCCTTCCTGAAAGCATGACTATTTATCACTATGGATATCCAATAGCACAAAGAAAAAGGACAACACCCTGAAGGTTTAATTCCTGGAAGTGCCTGTGGCTGAGCTATTTGAACGAATGAAAACACCTGCCCAATCACATCTCATGGGCTCAGTACTTCAACTACTGGTTGGTGGGTTGTTATACTCATTTTTAATGAATGTTCACATGACATTTACTAACTTAGTAGCAATGCCAATCAGCATACCGCACTCAATGCCTGAAACAAAATTCACTCTATCATAGAAGACAAAGACATCAAGTAACTAATTAAGCCAGCAAGGTATTCACCAGAATGGTAAGGGGCTCCTATGACAAAGCTAGGTGAGTCTGGACCAGAGATTACACCTGTCAGAAGGCATCTAAGGAGCTGTTGGCAATGACATCAACCCAGGTAAGTGACATTTGACTATATTTGCCAGTGTCTGGGGACTCCACTGTGTTATTTTTCTGGGGCCTGTACAAAAACATTTATAATAAGAATGGAATAATCATATGACCCTGAACTTGGTATTGTCCCCAACCTGCCTATCACTGCCCAAATCTCAAATTAAAAAAAAATTCATATTGTAGTGAATGAGTCTCATTAAGGATGTAGCGCTGACCCTGTTCTGGGCAGAACATGAATTATTTTCCCCCAACTCATGTGTCAATGCCTGGGCTACTAGCTGGTGGTGGTACTTTGGGACGATGTACCAACTTTGGGAAATTGGACCCAGTTGGCACACGGAACCAGCCAGCCATGGTGTGAACTCTCTGAAACTGAGAAAAGTAAGTAAATTACTCCTTCAGTTTTATTTTCTGTCAGGTATTTGGTCTGAGCTACTCAAAAGTAATGAATATAGGGCTGGAGAAATGGTTCAGTGGTTAAGTGCACTTTCTGCATTTCTGGAGCTGGGGAATGGTAAGCTTCGTATTTATTAAGAGACTCTGTGGCAAGGAAAAAGAGGTTGGTGGGTGATGGAGGACACCCGAGTACCCCTGTGGCTGCTACGGGTGAGCACCGTGAGCACTGCAACAGTGTACACATGCGAACATACCACACACGCTATGCACAAAGAAGGAACTGCATTTTACTGAATTCTGTGAAATGGGTGGAATCTTACTGAGACACTCATGAAGGTGATTTCTCAGTGGCCAATGGAATATACCTTCTCTTTGAGTCAAAAGCCTACACCATGGTCTTCCCTTAAGCCTTTACAAATGTGACCATTTCATATAAAAATAGAGAAAACAGGGTCTGAACACACTGACTGGAGGTCTGGGAGACACAATGTTGACCTTGACCCCTGAGCCATAAGGGAAGCTTTGTACCATCTCCATGTGCACTGATCATCACACTGTAACCTGTATGAAAAAAACATGAGACAGTGAAATGTTATCTTTATGAAATAAAACATAAAATAATTCAACTGGAACTCCTTGATTTTTGATTTGCTTTTGTGTTTCACAGTGTATTCTTGATTTTTATTATTGCTTGCTTAATTTAAAATAAGGATTATAAAATGTACCAAATGCAACAAAATGAAGACCTTGATCTATTTGAAGGAATCAGGCTAGTTGTCAGGCTCATGACCTAGAAGTTGAATCTTGGTTTCTGCTGGTCTTCTTGTGATTTACTATTAATTATAATTATAATTTTGGATTTGATGAGTCTCAGCTATTGATACAGGTTTTAAACTCTGAGGAAAGAATAGATAGGGATGCAGCTCAATCTAAATGGACTGAGTTAAACCCTAGTCAAGGAAAAGACAAAATCAGAGACTGAGGACTTCAGACCCAGGACACAGGATATTCTTGCATCTTCCCATGGGGTACGATGCTACTGGTCACAGGGTGGCCTGGTACCTGAGCTTTGTGACAGGAAAACAGGAGAGCTCATCTCCTCAAAGAAGTAGGGCTCAGGTGTACGCAAGTGCAGAGTGGGATGGGAGGAATGAGAGTCTGAATTGCTTGGGGAATAGTCTGTTTAGTATGTATGATATTTATTTATCTGAAATAGTTTTGATTACAATAAAATGATTTGTCCTATATTGATTTCAATCTTTTGCTGATCTCATAACTTAGACTACTGGCTTGCTTGGGACACTGTTGGAATACACTTGGGTAAATTCTATATGTCTACATGGCTGGACTGTGGTGACCAACTATTTAATCCAATATTAGGATAGATGTTGCTGTGAAAGTGCTTTTAAAGTTGTAATTTAGACCAAAATCAGGAACGTTAGGATGAAGAGACTATCCTCTACCATGTTAGTAGGCTTAATTCAATCACTTCTGAAGACTTAGGCAAAGAAGTTTGTTTTCTATGAAGAAGGAATTTTCAAGACTGTAACATTAAGAATTCTGCTTGAGTCTCTGGCTTGCTGCACTGTGGAATTTGGACTCAAGACTGTAACATCAACTTTGACCTGAATTTTGGGGCTGTCTTATAAAATTTCAGACTTTCTAGTCCTTGAAATTGCAGAAGCCAATTTCTTAAAATAAATCTCAATCTCTCCCTCTCTCTTCTATTCCCACCCACTCTCTCCCCCATAAAACATGCAACGCATACATACCCATGATCTTTGACTTAGAAAATCATTACAACCAAAGAGCTCTATTGTAAGTTAAAAATATAATAGAATTGGGCTGGAGAGATGGCTTAGCAGTTAAGTGCTTGCCTGTGAAGCCTAAGGAGCCCGGTTCGAGGCTCGATTCTCTAGGACCCACATTAACCAGATGCACAAGGGCACACACACGTCTGGAGTTCATTTGCAGTGGCCAGAGGCCCTGGTGTGCCCATTCTGTCTCTCTCTCTCTATCTGCCTCTTTCTCTCTCTGTCCATCACTTTCAAATAAATAAAAATAAACATTTTTTAAAATATCATAGAATAACAATGAACTTAACCCAAGTAATCTACTAAATATTATAATTATATATTATAATTATTAATTATAATTATATCATAATTAATTATAGTTATATATTATAATATTATAATAGTGTAATAGCTACACTGTAGAGTGGTTACTCCTTTCTCCCATACTTGCCTGACTACCTAGGACTCATGGCTTTCTACTGCGTTATGAGAGAGTATATCACTAGCCTGTGAAAAGATGGACTTCCATGTGCAAGGTATGGTTTATACTGAATGCATGCTATCATAAAATCAAGGAATTACGCATCTGACTGGGTGTATATCCTGTTACGTATGTCTACAGAACCTGACTGGAACACTTCCTTGTCTGAAGACCTTTTGTTCTGTTTTACTTTAATTTCAAATAACGAGGGTCTACGATGACAGGTCTGTAAATGGCCTCAGCCCACTTGGCCTGTCAGAGCAAATATGAGTCTCCTTTTGTAGTAAAGGTCTAGGACAAAGCTTGTGAGTGACAGTCCAGCTCACAGCTGAGCTGCCCACCACCCATTTACTGGCTGTAGATACTACCCTCTCCTGCAGAGCTCCTTCACTTCTCCTGGGTTTGCCCGACTGATCACTCTTGCCTCTGGTAAAATGAGGAATTCAGAGCAGGAGAAGTGAGGTTTCCTCAGCTCTGCAGCTGTAAACCTTGAACTTTGTCAAATGTGGGAATTAAAATGGCAAACACTCTCCTCCAGACCATGGTGGGCTGCCCCACCGATTAACTGTGGAAGGGAGCCTGGTGAGAGGTAATTAACTGCAGATCACTAACAGCTCAATGCAAAGGCCTGTGTCCAGAAATTCCTTTTGCCAGAGGTCCTGGGAGCATTTGCTGCAGAGAAACAAGTTTGCAAATAAGCACTTTTCTTTGTGAAGTGTCTTTTCCCGAGCTCCGTGAGCTCCCAGCTCTGTTTGCGGCTGAGAGGGCTGTCTTTTCATCTTGAATGTTACATATTCTTCTCGTTGAGCCCAGTCACACTGGGCCTTTTGGCAAGCCACTCTCTCTCCCACTGTGAATTGCTGGGGACCAAGGCGTTTGGAGTCAGCCAACTTCCCCCCACGGCCTTCTTGCTCCACCTCTCTTTGTGCTCAACAATGGGTTTCAAAATCTTTGGTTTCTTTTGTCGTCAGGAAAGATGCTGGAGTCAAAGTAGAACAAAAGTTCCAGACGTGCCGAGAGAATGAAATTGTGTGTGTGTGTGTGTGTGTGTGTGTGTGTGTGTGTGTGCATGCACATGCATGTTGGTTAGTCTCACAGCCGCCCCCAGCCCCTGATCAGCATTGTCACCTTCAGGAATGTATGTTATTTGAGGTTGCCTTAGTGGTATGAGCAGCGTTCCTTCCAACTGCCTGCTGGAGCATTTAACCTCTTTTAGTCTTCAGAGATGCAAGGAGACTTACTGCCTTTGTACTTGGTCTACTGGGAACATACCTCTTGCATCCATTCTAAGTGCCCATGCCCATAACGCTGGCCTTTCTCTAACTTTTCTCACCTTGTATTGCCTGCTTCCAAACATTGTTCCAATGCCATATTGTTTGTCCTGTACAATCAAGTCTAGGCTTTGGGATGGTTCCTAGTATTCTGACCCTACCCACTTTCCAAAACATGTGCCCAGACAATTCTCAAATATCTCTTTCAGGTATGTGCAAAGTGTATTGCATGCATCCATGCATGTAATTCAATAGCTCTATTTTCTTGAAATGAACGAATTTTAGGAAAATGCCTTTCCTCCCTATGTAAACCTGTGTTTTGGTCAACTCTTTCCACTCGGGTAGGTGAGAAGTTTGATTGTTATCACGACCTTTATCCAGTCTGAGTTCATCCCTTACTGCTTGGTTGGTCCTAGTAAGGGGCAGATGCATTTCAGTGATGATGGTCAAAATTAACTCAAACAATACAAAGTACTCAGCCCATTCCCTACACATACTGAAATTTCAATAATTATCCTAGTTAGAATCAGCTGCTAGCTGTCCCTCCTGCACTTGCCTTAGCCTCTATTTGCAGCTATCTCCAGCCAACCCATCCCTGAAAGAATTAACTACAAGGGAAGGAAAGGGTTAAGTCTGACTCTATTCACCACAAATCCACAGGCACTAAATATGGGCTCCAGTGTTCTGGCTTTAAGTATGGGCTGCAGTTAACTATAAACAGCTGTTGCAAGATAATAGCCTTCTACTGGTAAAATAAGGCCAATCTCCCCCTCCCTCACAACAAAACCTTTCTGCAAAGAGCCTTCAGAACTGATAGCTAGATTCCAGACTGGCTGCAGTCGGATTTCAGGGATGGGGGAGGGGGCATAATCGCCAGACTTCCCAGATCAAGCTGACATGTATATTGCAATTCTATTTCCGTTTCCGAAAGCTCCAGCACTCCGAGCCTCTTAGTGCTTCACATTCCCCCAGCTGCTCTTACTGTGACGACACTCATCCCTGCTGCTCCCTTCCTGTGCTGGTATTAACGCTAAGAGCTGGACAAAGAGCAGAAATTAGCCAAGAAGATCCATGTGTCGCACTTTATCCTCTACCTCTTCATCCAGCCCGTCCACTCTGGGCATGCAAGGAAGTAAAGTGTGAATCAAAGCTTAGCAATGTGACTGTATGGGGTTTAGGTATAAAGTTCATTTCTGATTTAAGAAAGGGTGGATTTCATGTTTGTTACTTCCCCTCTGCCAGAGACAAATGCTTGTTCTTTGTTTGGGGAGTTGATGATGGAAAACACCGTTTGTTTCAGAAAATATCCAGAATTTTCATCTAATTAATAAATATATATTTATCTGGTAAATATAAATTTGGCATCATGCACAAAGTAGGTGATTGGTATGTGTTGGTTCTGAGAATATTGAGCACCTTCTATGTGTAAGAGGGAGAAGGAAATTTGGGGATCAAATGGAGTTGCTTTCAGACATTTGTTGATGCATTTAGGATTTTGGAAATGAGGACTTTCAGTGGGTAATCAGATGTAATTTTTTTTAAACTTTCCTCTTTTCCTTTACCCTTTCTTTCTCTCTCCCCTGCCTCTCTCCCCGCAACTTACTCCAGTAAAATTAAGTGACTTATAGGGTCAACCAGCAACTTATTGGCAGGGATGGGGGAGGTACCAATTTCTCTGACTCCTGGACCAGTGAGCTAAAATTAGCTCATATCAAAAATCAACAGAAAAGGAAAGGCAAAGGCTCTGAAGCCTGGGTCAATGAGATTCAGAAGGAGTGTTTGGAGGCAGCAGCACCAGTGAGGGAGTCTCATTTTCTTTATGACAATATTCTCAGGAGAAAGAGAGGCACCTGTTGATGTCTGTCTCCAACTCACTCATAAATCTCAAAGTCTGACAAGTCACAGTAAGTGAATAACTTATGGACATGCAAATGATTACAAAGCACTTTTGAAACCATACAATGCATCCATTATAAATATCCATAATTAACCTCACTCAATATTCAGAAATAGCAAACAGCCTGTGTGGTGGCTACTCTAGTCATTCCCAGGCTACAGAGAAGAACTGAAGTTTGAAAGATTTTGACATTTGGCAATGGGCAGATGACTGAACAGTGAAAGGTGCTTACTTGCAAGGCCTGCCAACCTAGCTTCAATCTCCCAGCACCCATATAAAGCCAGATCAAAGTGGCACATGCATCTGTGATCTCAAAGTTCCTGTGACAATGAAAAACCCCTCTGAACTCTTGCAGTAGCAAGAGATCTTGCCTCAAATATGGGGGAGCACAGAAAACTCGACGTTGTCCTCTGATCATCACATCCATACTGTGGTAAGAGAACCCACACCCCTATACACAATAAATAAAAATCAAATAAGTAAAGTTTGTGACACTTGCTTATTGTCACCCAGCTGGTAAAATCTAGAGCTGAGTTTTAAAATCTCGTTTTAGCTGGGTGTAGTGACTCATCCCCACAATATGAACACTTGGGATGCCTGAACCTCAGCAGGATTCCTGTAAGACTGAGGGCAGCCTGCACTACACAGTGAGCTCCAGCTCAGCCTGAACAACAGGGTCAGATCCTGTTTCAAAAAAACCCATCAAATCAAAACAAGAACAAACCTGGGTTTTACCAACCAATCAAATTTTGTTTTGTTACCTAGAGTTTGATCTCTTGACCACTCTGATACCGTCGTAGACAATAAGAACTAACGCAAAACCCACTATTCTCTGTGAATCATGCAACCTATTTTTATCCTTTTCCTTTGTGCCTTTACATGAACAAAAATGTGATCCTGAGAGATAACTTCATCATTATTATTTCACAAGGGTGAATTCTGAGGCTCTATTAAGAAGCAGACTTTGTCCAAATCCAGCCAACCCAGTTCCTAAGAGGTAGAGATTTCTAAAACCAACCTTAGTGAGCTTTGCATGACAACATTACTGTTTTTTTGGGATGTTTCAAATCCTCATATTATTATCTATACCATGCTTCGAGAAAAAACAAAAACAAAAAAAGTTTCTGAAGGTCAAGGTCACCTTTCAAAAACTGATAAAGAATCACAGGCATCAAAATGACCAAAGTATTTGAAAGAATAGGAGACAAACTCCAGGCTAAGATTTGACTAAGGATGGCAAAAGTGTCCCATCTACAAAGATAAGTGCAATCATTTGTTCAGCTATCTGGACATTACTGCTAGATAGCTTCGGGTCCTAATTGGAAAGAGTGCTTCAACACTGAGCTGCAGTTTACTTGTTAAAATAGATAATGTTATTTCAGACAGATGTGTTCTATTTACCCTTCCATATATTTCTTTCCCTTTTCCCGCTGCTCTGTAGCCAACCCTGACCATCTACCCCAGGGTCTTTCATCACCCTCCAGCTTTCAGTTGGATTTCAGCAAAAGGGAGGCCATCAGGGCATTGAGAAGGAAGAAAGAGACCTAGGCTTCAATCCTTCCTTTCCTGGTGTTCTCTGTGTGAGTCACCATGGCCTGGCTTTTGCCCCTCTCAGGTCAGTCGATCACAACTCTTGTCAGGAGAAACTCTCCTCTTAGATTTCTCTCTCTCTCTCTTGCATCCAATTACTATTCCTCTCTCTGTACTCCTCCTGGGTTACTTCATCCACACTGTGCTTTGTGGATTTCAACCATGGTGCTATAGTTTTGGTAAATAGTCCCTTTATTAAATGTCCTTCAAGTTACCCAACTGGAGTGTGGGGTACATCTCACTTATAGAGTAATCATGTAATGGGGGACGTGTGTGAGAAACTTACTCATGAATGAGTGAAAAGGAGTTTTCCACTCACTTCTCTTGGAAAGGGAATCCTAATATTGGTTTTTCCTGTCTATTTTCCCTCCCTTCCTTTCTCTCCTCTTCCTTTCTGCCCCTTTCTCTTTCCCTCTCTTCATCTCTTCTTTTTTTATTTCATTCTCTGCTTCTCTCTCTCTCTTGCTTCTAGTTGCATGCTATTATAAATACGTCTTGAAATAATTTGATTTTTTTTAATTTAAATTTTTTTTTATTTATTTGAGAGCAACAGACACACAGAGAGAGGCAGAGAGAGAGAGAGAGAGAGAGAGAGAGAGAGAGAGAGAGAGAGAGAATGGGTGCGCCAGGGCTTCCAGCCTCTGCAAACGAACTCCAGACGCGTGCGCCCCCTTGTGCATCTGGCTAACGTGGGACCTGGGGAACCGAGCCTTGAACCAGGGTCCTTAGGCTTCACAGGCAAGCGCTTAACCGCTAAGCCATCTCTCCAGCCCAATAATTTGATTTTTTTAGGTGGAAGACAATGGGGCATAGTGGAGGATGCCTAGGATTTTCTGACAAACGGAACAGGCCTGGACTCACATCTATCCTGTCCTGTGACTGGCTGTCCAGCCTCCAAGTGTGACTATACTAGAATGGCTAGACCATGAAGACTTCCCTTTTCTACTCTCCTAAATTGGGGCAAATTGCTAAATTGTGAATTTACTTGTCTCTTAAAGTTACCCATGTGGAAGGTTTGGTTCCCAGGATGCTGCTATTGGAAGATGGTAGAGCTTTAGGACATATGGTCTTGTCAGAGACTCCTGGGTCATTGAAGGGTGACCCTGAAGTAGGCTGTGGAGCCCTGGCTTCTTGTCTTCTCACTTCCTTCCTAGCCATGCAATAAGCAGTTTGCTTGACCACACTCTGTCCACCATCCATCATGCTCACCAGAGACCTAATGCAATGCATGGCCCTCATCTTAAATGGCACACTCCAAACTGTGATCCAAAAATAAGTCTTTACTCTTTCTAAGTTCATTAGCTCAGGTATTTTGTTATAGTGATGACAATTGAATTACATCATTATTGACCATGGATCCCAGGTATAAAATATCCCTTCTGTTTATAGTAGTTACTTCAGTTGAGTTTTCAATAAGATTTTGTTGTTGTTGTTGTTGTTTGCTTTATCTTCCCTTATTTAGCAAGGTAGCAGGATTTTTTCCTTCCTTCTTTATATAATTCTTCTTTTCAAACTTTAAGGCTCAATTCAATGATTTTTACCTCTAGGAGTCCTGAAAGAGCCAAAGAGCAGGAAGGATTCAACTATCAGCCTTTTATGCCATAAACACCTCAGCAATCCAGATCCCTGGAGACAAATTCTTAAATTAGATGTTGAGTTTCCTGAAGACAGGGATCGATATTGTTTATTTCTCTCTCCCTAGCTCCTGCTGTGCAATTTACACACAGTAAATGTTTATTGAGTTAATGAATTATACTGGGTTATCTTGCTTCCCATAGATCTAGGGTTTGCCTAAGATTAACACTGATACATTTATTTTTTTAATTATTTATAATGAAAATTATCTTGAAAACAAACAAACAAACCCAAAATACAATGTCACCATTTTGAGTATACAGAACATTATTTGGATTTATTTTAATAATAATTTGGTGATATTGGTACAAGTATATACCAGTGTGCCAATTGAATTAGTAGTATCACAGAAATGAAGAAATTTCTCCTTAACTATCCTTAGATGGTTTTGCTGCTTCTAATTCTTAATACAAAATTCTTCTAGTACTCCTCTCCTTTTATCTCGTTCCACTTACTAATGCATCATGAGCCTGGATAGCAGGAAATTATTGGTATTGAACATAGTATGTAAAGTAAGCATGGATATTCTAAGTGAGCATATACAAATACTGAGGGCACTATACCTTGCCCACACTGACCATTCAATAGCTTCTTTTACTCTGATTATTATTATTATTATTATTATCATTATTATTTTATCGTTTTTTTGAGGTAGGGCCTCACTCTAGCTCAGGCTGACATGGAATTCATTATGTAGTCTCAGGGTGGCCTCGAACTCAAGGCGATCCTCCTACTTCTGCCTCCTAAGTATTGTGATTAAAGGCATGTGCCACCACTCCCGGCTTCTTTTACTCTTTGATATAAACTTTCTAGATGTTTCAAAGTGATGTTAGTTATTGGAATGAGTTAATAAAGCAAAATCAAACATTTGCTTTCCTGACTTAATAAGGTCATGTGAGCCTGACACAGTTTGGGGAGTGTTAATATCTATAAATTAATCTCAGATCGTACAGTGTAGGTTTACACAGGAACTAGAAATGGAGAAGCCCAAATTCATAGATTTAGGTTGTCCTCTGCAATTGGTTGTATTTAGTATTTTCTCCCCAAGTGAGTCAGGGAATGGAAATGGCAATGGTCATTCTGGGAGGGGGAGGTCGGAAGCTGGATCCTGGAACTGAATCTCATGTTCTCACTGTGTTTTGTTAGCAGAAAATCAAGGCCTCTCTTACCATCACTTCACTGATAAGTAAATGGGAATGACTGCAAACCTGGTTAAAGATATCTCAAGTGGCTGGTGGATGAGAATAGCAGGCAGTGAAAGCATTTTGTAAATATAAAGGTAACATAATGTACCTTGTTCCTCACGGTGATGGTGATGGTAAAGGCTCATTCCCAGTGGTGGCAGTTAGCATCATGCTTGTGTTGACTGGTGGTGGTGGTGGGGTAGTCCTAGAAAAAAAAAAAAAAACACATATGGAATTTAACATTTAATTTTCTCTGGAATTAAGTGTCAAACATGGATATCTTCCATCTGGAAGCTTATGTGTGAAACCAAAGTCAATCATATTTAGTTCCATCCCAGTTTCTATGTTGCCCTTATCCCTGATTGTGAGTGTTAGCTACTGCAAAGGCCCCAACCTTCCTTCAGTGTTGCCAGGCTTCTTCCCATCACTGTGGCTGCTGGATGCTCAGAATGGACTCACTTCAGTGGTTGGCTCCTGATAGCCTGTAAGAAGGCCACCTCTTTCTTCTCTCCCTATACATTCTAATTTTCCTGTTTGGTGCTGAATGTTGTGTGAGAATCATACGCTAAGTGTTCATTAATTCAGCTTGTTTTCATGTGGGTGAAATAGGAATGTTGTAAACAATGAATGAGTGAGAAATAAATAGATGATGAAAAATGAATGAATGCTAGAGCTGCAATGCACAAGGAACGAGCCTTAATGTATGCACATAAAGTCATTTCTAGAAATCAGGAGACTCCCATTCCAGGCAGGCAGGCTGTGGCAAGCAAGCATAATCAAGTTACATGTGCATAAAGTATCTCACTGAAGGGACAGGAAGAAAAGTTGCTGAACTCAGTCACTTTGGAGTGACTAGTCTGTAAAATTTAGTGGGAAAATAAGCAGATACAACCACTATACTTGGGATGATAAAGCTATTTTGCACAAGACTATAGGTTACAACTCTGATACTGTTGGGTATTCAACCTGAAATTGAACAATTAAGCAAACTGACGGTGGATAGTGGGAGTTGGATTTCTTACTGTTATAGTGGATATAGCCAAGGCAAGCATGCTGAAATGATTCATGGGTAATGCTGACATCAGGTCATTAAGCTTAATATAGATAGATAGATAGATAGATAGATAGATAGATAGATAGATAGATAGATAGATAGATAGCAGAAACCTTCATAGGCATATGCCTGGACACAGCTTATATACACTCTTTAAAAACTTGTCTTGGTATTTGCTTAGTCAGTTGAGAAGGCCCCAAAAACATACTACTTCATTAACAATAAGCACAGCTGGTATGGATTCTTGGTTTCCAGTGTCATACTGCAGCAAAAGAAACTAGGTCTTCATGACTAGCTCTAGGACTCAGCAAGAAAATATGCAAGATGAGCCTGGAACAAAAAGAAAGGAAGTACTTACATACAAAGGGATATTCATTTTGACGAAGTTTTGCCACAGAAGTACAGGCTCCAACTGAAAGAGCTCCTGATGAACAAACCGGGAGCAGTTTAGCTTCAAAAGTAGCCAGTGTTGGATGAAAACCCAGGTTATGAAATTAATATTCGTGAGTTCGTACTTATCTAAGTAAGTGATTGACTAAATAATTCGTGCAGGAAAGATGTATTCAATAACTTATCTAGATACTCTACCTTCAAGTATTACTCCTGACTCTGTATGTTTGGGCTGCATGTAGTGGCTTCCTTCTAAGGGCTGCAGGATAACCTGGCAAGTGCTACCTTTGCTAGATGACCAAGGTCACTACCAATGATCATGAATTACATTCATAGTGCCCATACATGCTATGATGGAAATAGTATCCATGAGAAAGCATCAGACTTCACTAGAAGTAACCAAATACACATGCCTATACTTATCAAGACTGTCAAGTTAGTAACGCCAAGAAAAACCTGATGAACTTGGCAGCCAAGAGAAGAAGTGTGGAAGATGTCCCAAGTAAAGGCCATGTGGCACCCTAGTTTTAGGGCCCTACAGCAAAAAAGAGACACTAATACTGAAAAATGCCAAATGCACTAAGAAATTTAGTTAGTAATCATGCATATTGATCATTAATTATTACAGGTATATGATCCCAATACAGGTTGTTAATAATAGAGGAAAAGGTTCAGGGTAAACAGAAACACTGTACTATTGTTCTAATATCTTTGTAAATCTATAATGACTATTAAAAATAAAGGGTTTTTGTTAACTGAAGAATACTTATGTTTCGTTTTTCAAAATGTTGCTGTGCTTAGTATGATTCAGGCACTGCTAAATTTTGAGAGTGGTTGATTTTTAGGTTCTTTTGTGGATTTAACTTGGCCTTACATCTCACAGACGTGTCCTGGGTACGGAGTGTGATGACATGAGGTAAGGTATATGCTCGGTGGTTAGACTCTTCAGATCCGCGATGATCATTTGGGCTGACAGTGGTGAGGATGGTGATTATGATGGTGCCTGCATTTTGCTGTAAAAGTCACATGCCTGATGGTGTATTTTAGGCATAGAGTGGTTCTCCTGCTCTACCCTGAGAATGATCTAGACAATATTTTTAATAAAGGCATGAGGGATGAAAAAGCCAAAAAAAAAAATCATTTTTATAAAGGGACCAACACGATCAAAGGCTGAGAAGTAAAATTGAGAGATCTCTTTGGGATAGACTGACAATATGCAGGAACTGTTTTAGCTAATGAACCCCATGAAACTACAAATGGAGAGAAGGAAATGAAGCTGCGTTATCAACCGTGACCAAGCGCAGAAGATGCTGAACTGCAGACTGCAGGATCTAGGACTTCTGCACATGTTGAGAGAGGGGAAGAGTTATTGAGAATTTCCAGCTCTAGAGAGAGAGAGAGAAAGAGAGAGAGAGAGAGAGAGAGAGAGAGTCACACTTGCATTCTGAACAGACTCGCTCTGGCTGGGGCGTCCAGTGGGACTGGAATGCAGCAGATGGGAAGCTGCATGGCCTAGAGCATGGTGTTTTCTGGGGGCAGTTAGAATCCTCTGACTTCCTAAGTCTTTTGTGAAGTGTCTGTCTAAATATTCTCTTTTTATTAGCTATGAAGGTAGAAACTAACTTTGGCATAGAAATGCATCTGTGAGGTACAGTGAAACGTTTCCTTTATGACCGGCTCTTGTTCCAGCCGTCTTTGCCAAGAGAAAAGAAGGCAAGCTAGAAACGAAAAATTGGTATAAATTCAGAAGTTGCCATTTCACTACTCTCCTTCTTTGAGATGTGGAGTCATGGGATGTTGTAGATCCTGAGGTTTTCATTCACCTTCCTGTACAGGTTTGCTGTGGCCAACCAGAAATTCCAATGAGCTAACAGTCTAAGTACCCAGTGTGGTGAAAGGCATGGAAAGTCAAGTCTAGAGGAACAGCATCTGCATTATTATGTGAATTTAACAAGGTTGGTTTGTTTTTAATAATATCTTGACATTTTGGAGCTTATTTTTCTTAAATATAAAATATATCCCAATACCACGCTCACTACGACCAGCACCAGTACCACTACCACAGTCATATCACCAAGACCAACACCATATCTGACTCCTCTATCCTAGATGTTAGTAGATATAAAATGCAAACAGTTAGAGAACAACACCTAGAATAGCTTATTATCAATAGATAACGGCATATGAATGATCTTCAGAATTGCAATGAGCAGACTTTGATCAACCAAATGCCTGCCACATAGTAAGTGGGTGCTTATAAATAATATAGTTAAAATGTTTGCTGTGTGAACATCTGGTCATTTGCTATGGTCTTTTTGTCCTATTGTGTGGACACCTAGTGTGATTTACAAACAAGGCATTGTCTCTGTGGATGTTTAGTATTCTGACATAATGTGGTTTAAAGAAGTGGAATCAGACTTACTATAAAACATTGAAAAAAACTTTGATTTTGTTACTAGATATTCCATCTGTATCCTAAAACATGCCTATGATCTTCATGATCTCTTAGAATGGGCTTGGATTTATTAATAATGGAATGTACTGAGAAACAAGAAACAAGAAAGTCCTTTCATGGCGCCTCTGTCTGCTCTTCTATCAATGGATCCATTCATCTATCCACTATTCACAAATTCTATTATCTATCTATCTATCTATCCTCTGTCTATCATCTTCTATCTAATTTACTCATTATTACACTTATTTACCTTTATTCCATCTATAGTTTTGAGTTTTTTTGTGCATAGAGGCAATCTAATCTCTGCATCATAGATTCCATGTTTTACATATGATATCCTTAGTTTCTGGTGTTGGATGTTAATAGCCCCTTTCTTGACTTGAGCCCTTGACTTGAACTAGGTTTTCTTCTGCCAGTGAAGCCAGCAAACTTTTCAGTAAGGGTGCTTTCTTAAAACAATTATAAGACAAAACGAAATCCTTGATCATTAGGCTTCCAAACACAATTCAGGAAACAAAGTGTGTACAGAGTGTTGCCTGCAACTCCTCTCAAGCCATGTGGCTACCTGCTAACCTCTTTCTGGAAAAAACAATATTACCTCTTTTGTGTGGTGGCATTTGGCACAAGGCCCTGTACTGAAAAGAAATATTCAATGATTTCATTGATTTGGAGTAAACATTCGCTTTCTTAACTCTTGGGCCTAGAGTTGTCTCAGGGATTAGTAGTTTTGATAGCTGGAGTTCAGTCCACAGAGCAGCAGCAGTGACACCTGGAAGCTTTCTAGCAGTGCAGAATCCCATTCCCCACCTTGGAAATATCAAACCACAATTTGCATTTTAATTAAATAAAAGTTACTCATTTGAGAATCACTTATCTTGCCCAATGGTTACAAACCTTATCTGAAGATTGGAATCATCTAAAGAACTTTAAAAATTGTCAATACCAGCATAGCTAGAGATTCAGATTTATTTGATCTGTGGGTATTGCCTGGATATTGAGCATTTTTGAAAGCTTCCCATGTCAATCAAATAATCATCCAAGGCTGAGAACCATTGATTGAGTCCAACTTTCTCATATAAAAACAGATAAAGTTATTATTTCTCCAAAGCTAGATGTATACCTCTGAGCCTTCAACTGTGCTCTACAGACAGCAGGAACTGAGAAACCTTTACTTAACTACATCTTCCTTTCTCCTCATTTCCTCTATTCCTAAAGTGAACAATTTGTCCACATAATATCAACTCCTGCCTTAGGCTAATGATAAACAAAAGTCCCCATGGGCCGTTTTTATGTTCTATGATTCTAACCCACCTTCCATAGCTGGTTAGAGCTGGAAGTATCAGATTGTATTTTCTAGGTCAAACTTTGGGTTGGCCCTCTAATGGGTGTGGGAGGGGCCAGATATTCCTTCTTGAGAACTGGGCGAAGCACTACTCAGAATAAGAGAAGGAGCAATGGATCAAGCACATGAAGGTAAGCAGGGTTAGAAATCAGAGACACCAATTACAAGTCTTATTTATGTCTTTAGTCATGGTTCCCAAGCCCTTCCGTAGGCTCCATTGCAGTTGCCACCTCACTATTTCCTGAAGCATTACTATTCCTGATTTACCTGCATCCTTCCTTAAGCCAGCTCAAATTAGGTGTAGCCTAAATCATTTTTAAAAGTTGTAACTAATTCAGTCACTTTTCTTTTTCTCTGCCTGGCTCTCATTAATGCATATGTCAGATCATCAGTGAAATTCAAAGCTAAGTGATGAGCTTATAAGCCATCATCCTAACAAGGGAATTAAAGAATATTCCTATGCACATATCAAGGTATGCTGTCTACCAAAAGCCCTGATGAAAGAGAAAGATAGAGAGAGGGAGACACAAAGAGAGGAATAGAAACTAGCAGGCTTTCTTTTTCTATCCCATCTTATTAATATTACTTAAAATTTTATTTATTTCTGAGAAAGAGAGAGAGAGAGGGAGGGAGGGAGGGAGGGAGGGAGGGAGGGAGGGAAGGAGGGAGGGAGGGAGGGAGGAAGGGAGAAAGAGGCAGTTATAGAGAGAATATGGGCATGCTAGGGCCTCTAGCCACTTCAAATGAACTCCATGTGCATGTGCCACCTTGTGCATCTGGCTTATGTGGGTCCTGGGGAATTAAACCTGGGTCCTTTGACTTTGCAGGCAAGTGTCTTAACTTCTAAGCCATCTCTCCAACCCTTTTATTAACATGTTTATGCAAATCTCCCTTAGGCAATCCTCTTGTAAATACTGTCACAGACATATTCCAAAGTGTGCTTACTTGTCTCTTAGGCACTTGTCAATCTGAACAATTTTGAAAGTCAAGATTAACCATTACAAAGTCTGTGGACAAATATCACTTACCTTTGGTTTCATCAGGTGTCAGGGTTTTGGGTAGACAGAAGCTTAAAATGCATTCAGCCTTCCCTATAACAAGTATTTATGTTTGAATTTTCCAGTTATGAATGAAAAAATGTGTGGTCAGAGGCTGGAGAAATGGCTCAGCAGTTAAAGGCACTTCCTTTCAAAGCCTGATGTCCAGGACTCTATCCCCCAATAAAGCCCATGTAAAGCCAAATGCACAAAGTGATGCATGTGTCTGGAGTTTGTTTGCATGGGCAAGAGGCCCTGGGCACCTGTTTTTTTTTTTTTTTTTCCTCTTTCTCTCTCTCCCTTCCTTCTTCAAATAAATAAATAAATAAATTCCAAAACTGTTTGGTCAGATAGGCAAGGCACCTCACTGCACACAGGTATGGAAACTTCCAGAGAAGCATTGTGTCCCCCAGCAGGTACATCTGCACCATGGTCTCATATTAAGCAAAATGCACAATGATTACATATATCTGTATTTAAACATTTAAGAAATCACTGTTGTACCTAAGCATAGTTCTTAAAAATATAACTTTGGTTAATATTGAAAATTATACATGATAGTTGGATACATATTTAAAGGCTGGTATATTCATGGTACTAGCAATATTACAGTTATGAACATGAGATGTCTTTTAAATGTTTTAATTCATTTAATCCTATCAACAACTCTAATAATTAGAACCATTTTATAGAAGGGGAAAACAAGGCAAAGAAAGGTTACCTGCTTCAAAATTACACAGCTTGAAGTAGCAGGAAACCTGGAACCGTTGTAATATGCAGCTAGTGTGGCCTGATGAGACCCAGAAGCCCCAAGGGTGGGGATCACACGGCCTCTGATTGAACAAAGCTTGTGGGCAATTCCAGCACCCTCTCATGCTGAGGACCAAGGCTCTCAGCCATTCTGTTTATACCTTTTATAAGGAAACCACAGAAGTCTGTTAGATGTCAAGAGACTGAGCTTGGAAAGGGATGTGGAAGACATTCGCTTTAATTCTGTTACTTATTGAACTCTGAGTTGTCAGACCTACCTGTATTGTATTGCTTTCATTTTGATTGGTTTTAAAGGTCAGCAGAATCACTAGGTAGGGAGATTATGGGCCATTTTTATGTCTAGATTTTTTTTTCTGTCTACTTTTCTGTATTAAAACATTAAAAACCACAATTTATCAATATATGCTATTTAGAAAAAAAAATCCACTGCAAAACAGACCACTTACAAAAGAACTCCAGGAGAGCTTCTCCACCAGAGAGCTGTACTTTGTTTCTGCTGTGGAAGAGTGTCTTGTGGCAAAACAAATGATTCCTTTGTCACCCAAGGAATTGCCCCTCCTTGCCTTAAATTGGTAGAATTCATCATGATCAGCACAGACGTGGTAGCTTTTCAATCCTGAGCCCCGGTGTGGTAATTGGCATAATTTCCCTGAGATAACATGGAGTTTAGTGAGGTGCAGGGAGCTTCAGGCTATCCACTTTCATTTGCAGCTCAGGACAGGAGCGAGGAAGGAGCATGGGCTCTTAGGAGAGTCAACAAAACCAAGAAGGCAAGAAGCAAGCGTGCTTCAGGGGCAGTGGGTATTGGCCTGAGCCTACAGGGAAAGAGGACAATCATTTTAGCTCATGGTGGTGCTGTCTGCAATGGGGACACCCCTCCTCCTTTGAACCTGGAGTTGTCTATGGCACATCCAGGCACATTCTCACTATCACATATCTGGTATTCTTTGAGATTAACATTGGGCTAGGGAGATGGCTCGCCTCAGTGGATAAGGGTGCTTGTTCTGCAAGCATTTTGGTTGATCATTAATATCCATTTTAAAAATCAGGTGTGGCTGTTGATGTATGTAACACCAGTGCTGTGAAAACAAGAGGATACCAGGGCTTACTGACTCCATCAGTCCAACGAATAGACTGGGAGCTTCAGATTCAGCAAGACAGTCTGTCTTAAGGAAGTAAGATGGAACTGTGATAGAAGAAGGCACTTGATATCCTCCTCTGACCCCAGCATGCGTGCAACACAGACCTTGCACATCTACACCAGTGCACACAGAGCATGAACATCACGTACTATATGCAGGCAAAACAAACCAAAAAAAAAAACAAAACAAAAAAACAAAAACCTAGGTTTTTGGACTTGAATCCCATCATCACCCCAAATAAATAAACCAATGAAAATCATCAACCAAAATGGAATTATTGAAAATAACCTCCATCTCAGGATGACTACCTTTTGGGGCTTTCCAAAAGCAAATTAGAATATTTAAGGCTCTTGAAATCCAGTAGTAATGAAATATGCACTGTCAGTTAAACCAGTTATCCAAGCTAAAGTGCCTGCGGAAGCTTGCTTCTTTTTTTCTTTCTTTCTTTCTTTTGTTTCTTTCTTTCTTAAAATTTGATCCCCTTTCTGGTCGCTTCTAAAAGAACCATAGTGCTGAATATTTATTGTAATGTGTCCAGGGAAATTCTAGTGGAAACAAAAGTAATGTCTCCAGACCAGATTGCTGAACTTATGAATGTGTTCATTTGTTCAACTTACATCAACTGGTTGTGTTTGCCATGCCCCAGGGCAGGGATAGGGGTTGGGTGCACAGAAATGAAATAAATATTGTAAAAGACCTCACAGTCTAGAAGCAGAAAAGGAATGTAAGCAGACCATAATGACTTGGAGAGCAAGGGCTGCAGTGGAGGCAATTTTCAGGCAACTGAGAACACAGGGTGGGATTCCTGGGATATAAGCAGACCACAGAACCAGCACTTCAACAGAAGGATGGAGACATCTTACCAGAGCAGTGTAATGAGTTTTAGAATCAGATGGAAAAGCTTTGCCACTTACCAGCTCTATAATTTAATCCATGCATCTCATTTATCCCTCTCCATCTGCTCATGGAAGCGATCGTAACACCTAGCCTGTAGGATTACAGCCAGGATTAAATGTGATCAACCACATAATGTGATGTGCCTAGTATAGAGGTGAAGGCATTTCTCAGAGGGTTAAGCAGTAAAGAACTGCCCAGGAGCAGCTTAGAGGAGCAAATAGGTCGTGAAGGCACCAACCAGGCCAAGTGACAGCTGTCACCTGGAGATAGGGCAGGCTTCCTTGCTTCCTTTTCTTTGGGGGTTAGGGATAGGAATAGGATTAGGGTTCTATGAAATAAAGATTTAGTGCATTGATTTGGATCTCTTAAAACCATGTGTTCCAGTTCTAAATCAAATTCCTGTGAAAATGTGTTCTTACTTGGAAATAGTGACTTTACAGATGTGATTAATTAGGATGAAGTCATGGAGGCAGTGGGGGAGGGATAAATCCTATGACTAATGTCTGTCTGAGAAGAGACATAGAAGCCATGAAAAGATGGTAACAGGGATTGGAACAAGCCAAGGAGTGCCGTCAACTACTAAGGAGATGAGAAAGAGGGACAGAGAGAGGGAAAGAGAGAGTCAAAAAGACAGAGAGATGACACAAGCAGAGTTCTTCCTTCCAGTGTTTCCGACCTTTCCAACCGATGACTTTTGGCTTCTAAATTCTAAGTAACCAGCTCAGCTTTCTTTGTTATACAAGTCTCCGAAGGTTCAGTCGGCTTGGGCAGGGAAGACTATCCCATAAATCTCTGGATGTTTAACAACACTCATGTACTTTAGCCACCGAATCACAGTGGCAATGTTAGCATCCACCCTGCCGATGACAAAAATATCATAAAATATTGCCAAATATCCTCTAAGGGACAAAAATACCTCCTGCTTATAACCACCACACAGAGCGATTGCTGATTGTTCTCTCAATTACTTCATCTAGGCATTCATTCATTCATGCAAGCATACATTTAATTTTTTCAGTAAGAACTTTAGACTCACTTTAGGTTTTGGGAATGTAATGAAAGAAGTCATATATATATATATATATATATATATATATATATATATATATATATACATACATATGACTCTCTGCTATTGTCTGAAGGCTCCCAGCTCTTTATGAGACACAGGTAGGTGTGTAGTTTCTGGAAAGGGCTGTCTAGCTTTCCATGGTTTAATGAAGAGGTGTCTGGAGGCCATCATGTCGGCTCATAAAAATATGTTTAGAAATCTCTATTTATTTCTGATAGCATTCTGGTAAAAAATAGCATATTGTCCTATAAGATAAAGATGCAGCCAACCCCTTCCAGGGAGCATGGCTTTCAGTGGAAGGCTCTTGTGGAGATGGAAGTGCTGTCATCCTATCTTGCTGCCTGCTGATTTTAGCCCTGTTGATGGGCTTTGAAGTCTGAAGCAAACTGATCCCCAGTTCCTATTGTCTGACTCTAATTATAAGGTATCTGGAACAATGAACTACAACACGGAATACTGATATTATGGTATTATCCATCCCAGCTTGTCAGGTACAGCTCATTGGAAATGGTTAACCCCTCCATGTCTTAGATGCTGAACTTTACAATGGAGTGAAAGACCTATGACCTTTCAAGTTACATGACAGTCCTGTGGGTGACTTATTCTAGAAATTGTGACACTTTGAAATATATAAGGAATGTAGGACCCAATGCAAACACTATTTTTGGAGTAAGTTGACTCAAGGTTAAGTCTTGTAGCCATTTCAACATTCTGAGTCTCAATTTTCTTACTTGTAAAAAGGAAATGATGTTTATTGAAGGAATGGGTTGGTAGCTCTTTTAAATATATATATGCAAGTTTTTTCTTCAGCATCAGACATGGTTTGGCACAGATTTCCAGTTATTGATGTCAGTATGAGACTTGAGGAGTTTTGCAGGAAGAAAAGGTAAACAGGTGGCTCCTGGATGCTGAAGAAGCTGGTTTCTAGGGGCATGTATACCTAAGTCCTCTGACCCTTCACCTGCGCTCTGTACCTCTTTCATACCCAGCACATTCAGCACCATCACTGGCCTTGGGTCTCTGTGTCTTTCATGACTGTTCCTCCCCTTTCATTGTCCTTATTCTATCACATATGCAATAGGGTAAGCCTCTCATCTTCTATCCATGAGATGGAGTGACTGCTGCAAGAGCCACTGGATGTCACCTCTGAGCTGAGATGTCTGGCCCTTCTTGGTAGAGATCATCTCTTGCACCTCTCTGATCCCTTTAGATTTCATCTACCTCCTTTTCACTTTTACCACTTCCTTCTTAACACTTCTGACCTGTGCTGCAGCTTCTTTATCACCTTAATGTTGTGTGATGTCCTCTGAGAAAACTAATTATTGTCATATTTATTAGAAGTGGCTGTGACTGCATAGGAGTGTTGCTCCACTGTGGATCTGTTGACATTTCTCCCATAGGAGACAGGGGCTGGGAAAATATGGACTCTCACCTGAGATGTAAGGTAAATCCTGTGCCAGCTGTATGCCATGGTGAACAAAATCTCTGGTCTCAATAGGAAGATAGAGTATATAGAGGGTGAAATATCAAGGAAGGCAGCTCTCCATCTATCAAGCCATGGGGAGGGTATTCTCTATGTTGGAACAAGATCTCCTAATGCAGCTGTTTTGCGGCCTCCACACATGTATACGTTAACTCCTTGCTCATGACTTCTATGAGAGAGCATAATCAACTCAGTGGTTCACCAAAGTAAACTTTGGAGTAATTAACTGGTTTCCCTAGGCAACGATAACCAATGGCCAAAATTGAAATGCTTAAAATGACAAACAGATATATGTTCTCTCATAATTATGAAGGACAGAAGTCTATATAGAAGATGCCATCACTGCTAAGCTCCTTGTGAAGGTGCAAAGGAAGGCCCCTCCCAGCCTCTGCCTCTGTTTTAACATGGCTTCTCTGTGTTGTTGTATTCTCTCCTGCCTCATAGAGTGTCTGGTAACAACACTCATTTTTGTATTTATGGCCCATCCAGACAATTTAGGATGATTGATCATGAAGATTCTTAATTACATCAACAAGGGCTGTCTTCTCAAATTTATGAAGCACTAGTTCTGGAGTTCAGGGTATTATGGCATGTTAACTTGATTGTCGACTAGATTGGATTTAGAATTACGTAGGTAACAAATCTCCGGTCATATCTGTGATGCCATTTCCAGAGAAGTTTTACTGAGGTGGGAGAACCCACCCTGAATGTGGGGAGCACCATTGCATGGACTACGGGTACGGGGCACTCCAGACTGAATAGAGGCAGAAAAAGAGTGGAATGTCAGCATGCATTTCTCTTCATGTTTCCTGGCTGTTGATGCCATATGATCAGCTACATCACACTAGCACCCTCCCTTCCCTGTCATGACTGACTGCACCATTAAGCACTGAGCCAAAATAAATCCCTCTTTCCTTAAGATTTTAATTTTTTTATGGTCAAGGATTTTGTTATAGAAATGAAAAAGAAAAAAAAAAGAAAAAAGAAACCTAACCATGTGGTTCTTAAACTTTTGTACTGACTTGTAGCAAAACATAGAAGAGTTTGAAACTGGGAGATAGAGAAAACCTACAATGCTTTAATCAGAGGTTAATGGGCTTTTCTTGTGGGAATTCAGAATACTACAATATTGAAAGGAATGAAGTCGATGGGATCCTGATTCACGACGGGAAAAAGGACACTGTTTGGGCTCTTGGGGGTGACAGGGCCCCTAAGTGAATAGCTTTCTCTTGGATAAACAGGGGAATTGTTGTTGGGCCTACAGGAGAAAATCTAAGGCATTGAACTTTACTATAGATCAGAAAACATCAGAAGGGTCTGTCCTTTCCTTATCTCTTCCCCCTTAGGGAACCCTTGTACTCTCTTTTGAGAAGGCCTTGCCTAGAATGTTAAGATTTCTGGAAAGATTCCTCTTACCCAGAAATACCAATCCTAGGCACCTGAGGTCAGGGTGTAGTGGACTACATTAGCTACCCTTCTGTGGGGCTCACTTAAAAGAGCCCAACCTGAGTCTCAAACCCTCCTTGGGGAAGAACTATCACTTATTTCCTCCCTCCCTCCCTCCCTTCCTCCTTCCCTTCCTTCCTTCCTTTCCTTCTTTCCTTTCTTTATTTTTTCCCTTAAGTCCTCTTTCTCTTAAATCTCCCTCTTCTTGATTTGGCTAATGGATTGGCTCAGTGGAATGGAACCCATAGTTGGATCTAGGAAACATGTCAGAACCATATCCAAAATTCAGGTCTGCTCTCCAATATCAAGCTCCCACCAATCTTGGGCTACAAGAGGGCCTATACCTGTTAAGTTCCCTCTAAAATAATAATGGTTATCCCTTTTAACTGGCACTGACTTCACTCTCTATTGGAGAATCTGCTTCTCTTTTTCAGATCGATGCAGTTCCTGAGCAGAGACTCAGCCCATTCCACCTCACCAGGGCCCTAGCTGAAACCCTAGAGCAACTGGGGAAATGAGCAAGAGTGCTGCTTTCTTGGTGAACCTGGTACCAGCACAAAGGTGGAGGAGACAGACACAGACAATATTTAACTCCTACCAAACCAGAGATCCAGAGACACAGAGGCTCCCAAGACCTTATCACTAAAGTAGACCTGAAACACACCCAACATGGCTCAGGAAAATTCACAGAAGAGGGGGCAGAAAGATTGTTAGAGCCACAAGTTGGGACATGCACATAACTGATGGCTCTTCCCCATAACTGATGGCTACCCCTACAATGCATGACCCATAATCCCCAACGAGGAGGGTCCCTTTGGAGGGGGGGGGGCAAGGAGGAGGCTAATGATATCACCAACATGGCTGTTTACACACTGAGTATGTACATGACTAAAAAAAAAAAATTAAAAAGCTCTCCTTCCTAAAGCTCTAAGCTATAATGCAATCTTTTTTTGTTGTTGTTTTGTTTTATTTTTATTTATTTGAGAGTGACAGACAGACAGGGAGAGAAAGAGAGAGAAAGAAAAAGAGAGAGAGTGAGAGAGAATGGGCATGCCAGGGCCTCTAGCCACTGCAAACAAACTCCAGATGCATGTGTTCCCTTGTGCATCTGGCTTACATGGGTCCTGGGGAATTGAGCCTTGAACCGGGGTCCTTAGGCTTCACAGGCAAGCACTTAACTTCTAAATCATCTCTCTAGCCCTATAATACAATCTTTGTGAACCGTATCCTCTGGTTTGAGGATTGCAATTGTTGAATGTATAAGATGAGAATCTGGAAACACCACCAAAATTTTTGGTGCATTGGCATATCTTGTTAAAGCAGTGGCAAGGAACCACAATTCCTATATCAGGAACTAGCATAGAGAATATTCATCTTATATTATAGGATGGAATAGAATTGAATTCTGTCCATATCCTTAAAATTTGATAAGGCTGAATTTAAAAATAATAGAGTAAATTTGTTGCTAGAGGAATTATTATTATTATTATTTGGCTTTTCAAGGTAGGGTCTCACTCTAGCCCAGGCTGACCTGTAATTCACTATGGAGGCTCAGGGCGGCCTCGAACTCATGGCAATCTTCCCACCTCTGCCTCCCAAGTGCTGGGATTAAAGGCGTGCACCACCACACCCGGCTTGCTAGAGGAAATTTTGTAACAAGTATAATGCCTAGGCATTGTTATTGCTTACGGCTTACTGCTATTCATCAGATTTTCATAGGAGGTAAAAGGAGAGGGAAAGGGAAGAAAGAAGAGGAGAACTGAGGGTATGTAATGAGAAAGTGTATGGTTTGGGGAAGAAAGGAATGTTAGTTTAGTTACATAGATGATGAATGCAGAGAAAGTCATTGTCATTATATAAGAGATTGACACCATTAAAGAGAACCCTCCTGCTCTGCACAGGGTCAGTAGGGAAGGATCCTTGCCTAAGATGAAGACTTACTATAGAAGGCTCCAATTTATAACATTGCAAGATCACCTGAAAGGAGGGAGGGTCTGAAATGCAATGCCATCACAGTGGTGCCTTGCTCAAAAACAGCATGTAAGAAAGTATTTCCCCAGGGTTAAATCTGAAGGCACACAGAAGCTCCTGCAATTGTCATTTCCAGGAGGCCAGGCTCTATCTCAAGCTGGCAACAGAATCTGGAAGTCATTTACATGGTACTGATTTTTTAGGCATGCAAGATATACAAGTGATGGAGTTACAGATGCTTGCTCCAAAGTCCCATGCAGTGTATGACAGGGTTGGATTCCCTGGAAGAAACACCTGAGGGTCTATTGTAGAGAAATAACAGGTGAAACCTAAGTTTCAATGGAGATTCTAGAATGTTGGAGATGCCAGGACCATAGGATGTCTGCCAAGGAAAGCTGTAAGCACAGAATGGAGCTAGCCCAAGAAAAGGTAACATGTGCTATAGGAGGAAATTCTGGAGGGGTGAGGCTACTCAATGCTGCTATCGATGTTTCCATTCTGAGCCCCGGATGTTGGTTTTTCTTTGGCCTAATATCTCTTTGCTATGTCCCCATTTATCTCTTTTGTAATTTTTTTTCCTTCTTTTTTTCTTTTTGGTTTTTTGTGGTAGGGTCTCACTCTGGCGCAGGCTGACCTGGAATTCACTATGTAGTCTAAGGATGGCCTTGAACCCATGGTGATCCTCTTACCTCTGCCTCCCAAGTGCACCACACCTGTTTTTTTTTTTATTTATTTTTTTATTTTGTAAAGGGTCATAGTTAAGAGTTCGTCTTGAGGGCTGGGAAGATGGTTTTGTGGTCAAGGTGCTGCCTGTGGGGCCAGGGGACCCAGGTACATTGCCCAGGGCCCACTTGAGCTAGATGCACAGGATGGCACAAGCTTCTGGAGTTGGTTTGCAGTGGTTAGAGGCCCTAGTGTGCCCATTTACTCTCAATCTCTCTCTCTTTCTTAAATAAATAAATAAAATAAAATATTTAAATGAGTTTGTCTTGAATCTCAAAAGAGACTTTGGACTCCTGAATAATATTGACACTGTTAAAGTCTGTGATGCTTTAGAGTGGGAAATAATGTATTTTGCATTATGAGATGGGCATGAATCTTTTGAGGGACTAGGATGGAAAGTTACGGTTTAAAAGTAGTATGTTTTATTAACCTTGTCACTTAGCTCTCCAGCCACCTTGCTGGAGGAGATGTTAGTGGGTGGGGGGAGGGGTGGATCCTGGAGTCGAGCCCTAAGGTGTCACTGGGGATGGATATGTATTCCAACCCAAAGGTATGAGAGAGTAAGTTTGTGCTCTGGCAGGGTGTGTGTGTGTGTGTGTGTGTGTGTGTTCTGGAGCTCATGATTCTCATGCTGCAGTTGTTCCCTCTGCCTGGACCTAGGGAAGTAAGCAGCTTCTTCTCTATTGATGGAACTTCCCCTTGGACCTATAAGCTGAAATAAATCCCAGCCCTCCCATAAATCTGTGCTTGGCTGGGTGCTCATCAAGGAAACTCATTTACGACAGGTATCGAATTCACAAAGGTGGGTTTGTGATTGTTCCATATGATGGGTAGCCTGACTGGAGTTAGGGTCCTGTAGGTAAACAAACCTCTGGGCATTATCTATGAGGGCATTTTCAAGAAAGTTTAAATAAAGTGGGGGAGACATTCTGAAGCTGGGAAGCACCACTCTGTGTGCCTGGGTTGGGGGGAGTCAGAGGAGGGGCTTGTCCCAAAGTGAATAAAAAGAGGAAAGGAAGTAGAGCACCTGCATTCCTCTGTGCTTCTTGGCTACTGACACAATGTGACCAGCCTCATCTTCTTGCTTCCATGCCTTCCTTACCATGATGGCTGAACCTTCAAACCATGAGCCAGAATTAAACTCTTCCTTCTTTAAGTTATTTTTGTTAGGCATTTTGTCATAACCATGAGAAAACTACATAGTACAAGTCTAGACTTGTTCTTACGGGGAAGAGGTGTCACTGTTCAACACATTACGGCATCCGTCTCAGTCAGAATCTATTCACCCAGAGGATTCTAGCTCCTATGCATAGACTTTTATCAGTGTTTTATTTGACTTCAATTTATTTCTGGTTTTATTTTAAAGACAGGGCTTTGGTGGCCTAGCACATCAGTTTCACCAGTTCTAAAACATACCCACTCTTGTCCTTGACTTAAATGCAGCATATTCTTTTTCCAAAAGGGTGATTGTCCTCCTCTGGACCAGGCCTTTTAGCCTCAGACTGGATATAGATTCTACCCAGGATTTATGGAAGGAGGATGAAGTGATTCCCAGCTAAAAAAACAACCCTGCTGCAGAGCTGGCCCGGAGCGCAGGAGATGTAGTTCTAGTCCTGAAGTCCTTGTCAGCCTTTGCTTGCTTTCCAGGTTAAACTCAAACTCCTCATATGCCTCCAACACACACACACTGTAGTACAGACACGCATGAATAAAGTTCAAAGTAGAAAATAAAATGGCAAATCCTTTCATTTTTGTTTTTGACAAACCCCTTTCAAACAAATACTTAACTGTATTTTTCCCTAATTTATACACATATCCATATAAGGACATGTGCAGTCACATGCATATGCATAGCTAGAATCTGTTCTTTGTTTGATTTTTACATTTTATACTTGCATATATGCATATATACATATTTTCAAGTAAGGTAAACGTCTCATGCTTTGTCATAGCCCTCACATTGATTTCCCTCATTGGTCTTTTCTAGAAATGCTTTTCTTATTTGAATGTGCAAATCTGCCTCATTTTACAAAGATCTTCATGGAGGTATCATAATTAACTTGTTTCTGATGGAGTAAGTCACACATAATATTTATCTTATGACTTCCACTCTTTGGTTTTCTCTTCTCTTGCTTTCCCCATAGTAAATGCAAAAATAATGTTATAACATAGGCAATCTTATTTATCCATGTGATTATCTACATTATATATACTATTTAACAGGATATTTTATATTCAGCAATTTACACATACAATCATGTGCTTATGTCTCAAGATGATTGTCATTCCACCTTTAACCATAAGGAAACTCGATCTTTACTGTCTGATATGAAGAAAGGGGAACTACAGTTTACAGAGGTGAGGTATCTGATTCAAAGTCAAGGGCAATTGTTCTGTTCTTTATGTTTAATGTTGTGACCCCTCACCCAATGTCTTTAAACTTGGCACAGAGCTCACCCATTTGGCTCTAGCTCCAGCACCCTTTCTGGCTACATTTTTCCTTTCTGAGTCAGTTCTCTATCCTTAAAGACCAGTGGGAATGTAAACATCCTATGGCTGCGTAAGTGTGGAGGGGTGATGTATCAAGACTGGCTGGCTTCTCCATGGACTATGAACCCCACACCCTTGGGGCCTGTGTGTGTCTGCAGTACTTCCTGCATAATCTTCTCCCACTATCGCACTCAAAGGGAAAAGAAAAATAAACTTGGCTCATATTTAGCCTGTGATCCCTTCTGGGTGGTCCTGATAGTTGTGTGGCTGAAGTTGCGCCAGTCCTGGCACTAATTACAATCTGGTCCTATTTAAAATGGGCACTTGGGGAACAGCCCTTGTTGGCTCCATTGTCATATTATGTTGCATTTCCCATTATTTAATGAATCATAGTGACAAAACTGTGAATCCTGTGTTCTAGGCACCCCTGGTTTGTGTTCAGTTCCTTTTCTGTAAGGAAGTGCTTTTCTCACAGTGTGAATATTAACTCCCTAGGATGTTCTTTGGCACCTGAAGGGCACATCACGTGTATGAGAGCAGGCTAATTATGGGATAACCTGTTCATCTTTTGCACTAACATAATACATAGTAGCTTTTTAAAGACTGAGGAGCTCTGCAATGAAAAATAATGCTTAATTTTATTTTTCAATGACATCTGAAAATTATTTGACAAACAAATATTCTTTACTTCCTGTTTCCTCCCTAGTATAATTTATAAGCCGTCCACAGAAACTATTTTTCAGAGTAATCTGAACAGTGTACTGTTGAAGGAATAGTCCTCCATTCAGTGAATGATTTCTCCAACACACACTGCTCTCAAGCAGGCAGACAGACATACAAATACATACACATCTCTGTTTGCAAGAGTTTCCAGCTTTGGGGCAGTCTCAGAGAGCCTGACCTGACTGGAAAGAGAAGCTTTCCCATAACTAACATCAAATGCTTTCCCATGACCACCAGTAGTCTTGAGTGGTCCTGGGTGAGGCTGAGGAGTCGTGTTTATGTGTCTCTGATTTCACGGTGTTGTTAGTGCAAATGGAGTTGGCAGTGAGCTTGAGCAGCTGTAACGGTTTCCTTCTCATTGCTGGGACAAAACACCTAGCCAAATGCAGCTGATGGGGAGAGTTTATTTCGGCTTACAGTCTTAAGGGGAAGTTTCATCATAGTGGGGAAAGCATGGCAAAGCAGAGACTGAGCACCACATCTTATCACATAATCTGGGAAGTAGCATTGAACACCCAGTAGGGCTGGACTATTAGACTTCGAAGTCCACCCCCTCTCACAGCAAGGATCAAAATAACCACGAGCTGAGGATCAAGTATTCAAAACTCATGAGCCTGTAGGGGACATTTCATCCCAACAATCACAGCAATCATGAGATCATGAGGTCTGCTGGTGCTCCATGAATATAGTTTTAGAAAACAGAGATAAATTGGTTTAGAGCATTAGAAAAAAGGTAATATCTATTCATTTGTCACTGGTAATTAATCTGGTCCTATTCAAAGACAGAGATTAGATCCAGGAGGCTTGATAGTCCCTCTAAAGGGAGGCAAGTCAGGCAGGACTGAAATGACTCTGAGGTTCCAGGAGAGAAGAAGGCTGCCTCCAGCTATGTTCCTTGACATTTTCCTCCCTGCACAACCCCAGGACCAGGAACTCTGAACATATCTACCCACTTCTGTCATCTCCATGGCCAACCATGCCCAGGTATGGAACCATGTATGATTCTTAGAACTAAAACAACAGCAATCTGTACACTCATGCATGAAAGTAAGCATGCACATGCCCATGCCTGTAGGCATTCAACAAATATTTGCAATATTAAATACATTTGTGCCAGGACTGCAGTCCTGGGCACAAAGGGGCAAACAGGAATCCCTTGTCCTAAAGGAGAAACATCTTGATATGATGATAAAAAATACTCTATGTAAAAACACATACCTTCCATCATCAATCCAGCTTCTCTAGTTTAGCTGGGATTATATTAACCCTTTACTTTCCATATGTTACTTTTCTTTAAAAAACAGACATATGGGGCTGGAGAGATGGCTTAGCGGTTAAGTGCTTGCCTGTGAAGCCTAAGGACCTCAGTTCGAGGCTCGGTTCCCCAGGTCCCACGTTAGCCAGATGCACAAGGGGGCGCACGCGTCTGGAGTTCGTTTGCAGAGGCTGGAAGCCCTGGCATGCCCATTCTCTCTCTCTCCCTCTATCTGTCTTTCTCTCTGTGTCTGTCTCTCTCAAATAAATAAAAAAAAAATTAAAAATTAAAAAAAAAACAGACATATGTAGATCAGTTCTGAATTCATCTTTGGGCAGAGAGGTTTGGTTTTGCAATTGTTGGTAACTCCTGAGAATCCTCAAAACTTACCAAAGTATTGAAAGGGCATGAAATGATCAGCACTAAGTGAGACATTGATAGACCTTGGCCAAGGCTTGAGGAGCACTGTGGAAGAGAGATCCCATCAAATGCAACAACTGAAGGGTGGAACATTAAGTGGTTCTTGCACTCATGACCTCACAGCAGCTGTCTTTACCTGCATAGTACTGGGACCATAATCATTCCATCATGGATGGTAGGAGAGAGTGGAAAGAAAAATACCAATGTAGGGCTGGAGAGATGGCTTAGTGGTTAAGCGCTTGCCTGTGAAGCCTAAGGACCCCGGTTCGAGGCTCAGTTCCCCAGGTCCCACGTTAGCCAGATGCACAAGGGGGTGCATGCGTCTGAAGTTCGTTTGCAGAGGCTGGAAGCCCTGGCGCGCCCATTCTCTCTCTCCCTTCATCTGTCTTTCTCTCTGTGTCTGTCGCTCTCAAATAAATAAATAAATAAATAAATAAAAATTTAAAAAAAAAAGGAAAAGAAAAATACCAATGTAGAAAAGAAAAAGAAACTAGTTGAAAAGCAAAAGGAATTCAGTGGAAGAGGGAGAAGACAAGAGATTATGATCAAAATGTAATACGCTTATAAGAACATCAACAAAAAATGTTTTTAAAAAATAGACAAATGGACACAAATTTCAGCACTGAGTTAAAGATTGAAAGTGATGTAACTGAAGTTCTCAAAACAGGTGCTTGTTTAATGGCATTATGTATCATGATTGTGTTTATTAAGTAATGTTTTTAGGAATGGGAACTTCTAAAGATCTCCTCTACTCTCAGCAGCAAAATTTCCTTTCTAAATTATGAAGACCTTGCTATGAGAAAAGATGGTGCTTAGAAAGTATTGTTCGGGATCTGTGTGTGGTGTGTGTGTGTGTGTGTGTGTGTGTGTGTGTGTGTGTGTCCTCGTTGTTTCACTAATGGAAAAAGAATTTCAAGTAGTGCATACAGACAACTCTGGAGAAAGTGGACAGAGTGTGGAATTCCATAGTTGTTGTTTGCCCCATTGATGTAGGTTCCATTGTAAATATTCAACTGGGATTGAAGGAGAAAACAAAATAAAAGGATGTTTTAAATTTTTATTTATTTATTTATTTGTTTATTAATTTATTTTAGAGAGATAGGCAGAGAGAGAATGGGCATACTGGGGAATTTAGCCCCTGAAAACAAGCTCCAGACACATGTGCCACCTTGTGCATCTAGATTATGTGGGTACTGGGGGACTGAACCTGGATCCTTAGGCTTTGCAGCCTTAACTGCTGTTGCAGTCAGGTTAGCATTGCTGGCAGAAATCACCCGACCAAGAGCAGCTTTTGGGAAAAAACAAAACAAACCAAAACAAAACAGGGTTTATTTTGGCTTATAGGCTCGGGGGGAAGCTCCATCATGGCAGGGGAAAATGATGGCATGAGCAGAGAGTGAACATCACTCCATGGCCAACATAAGGTGGACAACAGGAACAGGAGAATGTCCCAAAAACTGGCATGAGGAAACTGGCTATAACACCCATAAGCCTGCCCCCAACAATACACTGCCTCCAGGACGTGTTAATTCTTCATCAGCTGGGAACCTAGCATTCAGAACACTTAAGTTTATGGGGGACACCTGAATCAAATCACCATAACTGCTAAGCCATCTCTCCAGCCCAAAAAGATTTTTGAAGATAAGGATTGAAACTAACTGCTATTTCCACTAATTTCCAAGAGAAGGTCATATGATCAGGTGGCCACTGTCTGGAGATGTCAGGGTGGCTATCCTACCTGTGCGCAGGTGCTCACTACTCACACATACCTGCTCAGCACTGGGGCACCAAGCAGTTCTCAAGGTTATTATGTGGGGAATTTAATTAAACCATCATAGATCAATGATTCATTTTTCCATACCTATCCCCATTGCACTTACCAGGAGCCTGAGGTGTATGGAAGTGATGACTCAGGGTTCTTATTACCCAGGCAGTCTGGCAGCTAAGTCTGGGTTCATAATTCCGGGTTCCACTATGCCAGAGGACACTGACAAACTTTACTACCCAAGAAGCATGAAGGGTGACTATTGGAAGAAAGCTGTCCTAGCATTTGGTAGCCTGGATGTGACAATGCTGTGCTGTGACAAGTCCAGTGTCCCTCTGATCAAGGCCAGCTCTAGCCCCAGCTTAATGTAATGAACTAGGGCTACATGTAGTGTCTGGTACATGTCAGATCCAAACTAGAAGGGAGTTTCCTTTTCCTCCTTTCCTTCCTTCTGACCAAAGCATCCCCTAGTTGAACATGAGAGCTTAGTTTTACTTTCTTTGGCTGGAGAGGAACCTTTGAGAGAAGTCATCCAGCCAGAGTCACGGAAGACAGCCAGTCAGAGGAAGACAAACAAAACTGACACCAAGCAAAAATGCAAAGGTATTGAAAATGTGAGCCTAATTTTCACTCTCCTGTCTAAAGCCTGCCAGACACAGGGCTTTGAGAAAGAAAAGAAAAAAAAATATAAATCTGATTTGTACTGAATGGGGCCAAAAATAACCTTGCTTTCTCTTGCAGAAGAAAACAGAAAACTCTGTGGCTTCTTTCCATTTAGATGTCTTTTCTCCTCGACTGGGATAGGCAATGTGAGCCTCAGGCTCAAGCTTAGAAGACAATGGACTAAAATCATCAGAATGGACAAAGGGTACATGGCTGAGGTGTGACCCAAGCTGATAATTAAAAACCCTGAGTTTGGCTTGGGGCAGCAGGCTTGAGGAGGTTGGCAGCTGCCTGGGAAAGAGGACTTCATTTGCATATGCTAATTACAAATCATTTCTAATCAGTAATGGGCCTGGTTTCTTTTTTTGTTGGAATTTTTTTTTAAACCTTCCAAAATATCTTCCATGTCCTCACTTCCCATCACCACTGCCCTGCAAAGTTTGTGGTTGTTTTGCCAGATCTTCTTCCATGGACTCTGTTTCCAGGCTATTTCCATCTCCTTCAAGGTTTCTAAAATACAAACGTGATGTCCCTGTCTTCTGGTGAGGCTTCATCAAACACAGAAAACTGTCTATATTAAACCCTGAGCTGTATCCTGTCCATCTCCCTCTGACCTTAGCCATCTTTCTCAGTTTACCACCTGTTCCCCAGCCTCTTGGTTTGGCTCATCAACATCCTTGACCTCTCTCCTCCTGGACTACCAGCCCTTTGTTTAACCTCTCCACCTCAAAGACATCCTTTCAGCATCAAAGCTGATTTTCTCCAAAAGAAGGACTCTTTCTTCACATGCTCTCTCAATGACTTAGCACTCGAGCCCTGAAACCCTAGGGCAATTTCTTTTAGGTTACTGCTAAGAGAGGAGGGAGGAGAGATAGCACGCTGAAGGTCACAGCCACACTGGTGATGGAGTTGATGTACCCCAGTTTCTGGGCTGCATCCTTTTTGTGATTGGCAGCTGCCAAAACTACACAATGAGGTTTCCTCAGTTCCCACAGCCTCCAAACAGCGTGCTGCTGCTTCCGGAATAATAAAGCAGCAATTGCAGGTGTTCTGCTTCCAGAAAGAGAGCCTATGATGTTATCCTAGACTTTTTTTGACTTCTAGTTTCTACACAATTGGTAGAATCTATTTTTAACTCAGAAATCAAACAGGGTGTGAGGGTTCTTGCCAAATTCATTCTTTAAAAAAAAAAAATAGTCCGTTACTTTATTCAGAGGAAATCTTTGACAAAGCGAAACAGACAAAGAGAGACTTCCCTTATTGACTCAAATACCCAGGAATGTGGAATTACCTCCACAGCAAGTGTGCCCATGATTCTGGAGGGAGATGGATTCATGGTGAATCTGCTTTAATGACCAAACATGTTGAGTGTCTGTGGGAACCTGGCCTGAAAGGAGAGGACCTGGAAGTGATTGAGTCTTGCTCTGGTGCCAAGGTTCCTCCAGATTCCCCAGCCTTGTGGCAACCTTGACCTCATGCCAGAGGATCCTCAGCTTTCTGGTTTCCCAGACTTTTGGTCGTTATTCTCACGGACTTCCTTCAACATGGAAAAGGCTAGTCTGACAGCTGCCTAGACTAGATGTCATGTCTATCCTACACACATACTGGGCTAATGCAGTTGTGCCCAACAATCTTTAAGGACACTTGGGGACTCCTGAGATAGGGTAAGCCCTACTTGAGATGTTGTGGAACAGTGGTTCCAAAGTGCCTGAACCACAGCAGCAGCATTGCAGCTCACATGGCTTGTTGGAAGTGCAAATCCTCAGGCCTCATTCGGACTTGATGAGTCAAAACTTGACAATGGATACAATCCCCATGTTTTACTTCCCCTCTTAAATCTTTCTGTATGCTGAATGCATGCATATGTGTGAGTACAGGTATGCACATACCTCAGCTCACAGAGGATAATCTCCAGTGTCCACCCTCATTTTCCAAAATGTCTGTGGCATGATCTAGCTGGCCTCTGAGCTTTGGGGCATTCTCTTGTCTCCATCTCTCGCCTTGTCATAGATGGGTTGAAATTACTGGTGCTCACCCTATTGCTTCTGGCTTTATATGGGTTCTCAGAATCCAAATTCAGGTCCTCATACTTGCATAGAAAATGCTCTGTTCACTTAAACATCTCCCCAGCCCCATAATCTGTGTCCTTAACAATATTTCTCATAAATTCTGATGCCTATTTAAAAACTACATCTGGGGCTGGAGAGATTGCTTAGCTGTTAAGCACTTGTCTGTGAAGCCTAAAGACCCCGGTTCGAGGCTCAATTCCCCAGGACCCACGTTATCCAGATGCACAAGGGTGCATATGCATCTGGAGTTCGTTTGCAGTGGCTGGAGGCCCTGGTGCACCCATTCTCTCTCTCTCTTTATTTCTCTCTGCCTTTTTCTCTCTCTGTCTGTCACTCTCAAATAAATAAATAAATAATAATTTGAAAAAAATATATATATTTAAAAAAAAAACCTACATCTGGAAAGAGTGTGTATGTGAGGGAGGGGGAAATGTGAAGGTCAATAGACATTCTGCATTGTCCCCTACTGGTAGCAGGAGTCCACAGGATATTCCATCCCACCCCTGGACACAAGCTCCTTTCCAAGAGTTCATATGGTCACTGCTATACTGTATGTTTCAGCTTCCACAGCAGCTTCAACATACTCAGCCTCGCAGGGGACCTTTCCCATTAAGACTGGGCTACAGACAACCCAGCATTTCATTGTTAGCTGGACATGGAGTGTCTTGCATGGGCCATGCACTATGTTTACTCAGGAAAAATTGAATCATACTAGAAAAGCAATAATCTCTGTCTTCATGGAGGCAAGAGCCTGGCATGAGGGACAGAATTCAAATGGGCTGTGTGGTGCAAGGTTGGCACCCTGATGGAGTAGATGGAACAACATATATCTACAGCAGAAGGAGCCACAGGTCTCAGTTTACCAGTATGTAGTTTAAAAGGAGAGAAAAACATAAGGGAAAAAAGAGAGAGGAGGGGGAGGAAAGTTTACAAAGAAGGAAGAAAGAACAAAATAAAAGAGAGAGGGAGGGAAGAAGAGGGTAAGAAAGTACTGAGCTAATTGGTGCAGACCAATGGCAAAGTATATGTTAAAGGGGATTCATGACCCCATGGTGAATACCAATAACCCACTAAAGAGAGTCCTCACTGAAATGGGGGCAGGGGAGAGGAAATATAAGATGATAACCTAATGGGAATATGACACACAATTTTATATAAAGTTTCTGATTTAATAAAAATATTATTTATTTGAGAGAGAGAGAGAAAGTAAGAATGAGTGTGCTAGGGCCTCTTGCCTCTGAAATGTCTAAAAAGAACTCCAGATGCATGTGCCAGTTTGTGCATCCGGGTTTATATGGGCACTATGGGATTAATCCTGGGCCTGTAGGCTTTGCAAGCAAGAGTCTTTAACCACTTAGCATCTTTCGAGCCCTAAAGGGCTTTCCTATCATTGTTAGTAAGAGCAAAGAGGCTCTTCGCTATTTTAAGATACTGCTATCTCCTAATGTCTGGGATTTAAGCAGCCATCATGGGATATACTGGCTTATTGTCATGATGAGGTTAAAATTAAGAAAATTCTAGATCTTTGAGGATATCAGTATGTTCCCAAATAAATAAGCTCTGAGCACCATTCCTGTACTTATCCGTTATGTGGCTTTGGGCATGCCTATTCAATCTTACGTTCCATTGTAAACTGAGGATACAAACGTCCACTACATAGTATTGCAGAGACTGAATGAGGAAAAAGTACTTCATAAGTGCTTAGCGGAGGTCCCATCATTAAAGAAAATGATGTACATGGCTGAGGAGATGGGTCAGTGAGTAAAGTGCTTGTTATGCGTGTGTGGCTATCTGAGTTCTGATCCCCAGAAACAATGGAACTTGGACGCAATAGCAAGCACCTATAATCCCAATACAACTCGAATGGGGGGGGGGTGGAGACAGAAAAATCCCAGGAGGCTCAAGGACAAGCCAGCCTGGTGTACATAATTGTAGGCAACAGGAAGCCCTGCTTCAGAAAAAATGGGAAATGAGGATCAGTGCTCTGGGTTGTCTTCTTACCTCCTCACACATGGCATGTGTGTGCCTGCAGCCCCCACACAATTTCATATGTATGTACACATAGTACACACACACACAAACACACACACGCACACACACACGATTCACACGTGATAAGAGAGAAAATGAGAGATAAATCTAATACCAATGGTGCTGATGGGAGAGGTCCATCCCACACATCGTAAACTGCCAGAATCGCCTCCACAATCCATGCTTTGGCCCGTCTGCTTTTCTATATGTGATGTTATGTCTATGTTCACAATTTGGCTCGTTTGTGCATTTGTCCTTTTCAGTTTTAGAATATCTAAGTGTACAACCTTTTTCTAGTTTGCTGTTTGGTGTCTTGAGGAGAGTCAGGGTGGGGCTGCCGTACATACACTGCTCTGGAGACAGCCCTCCTATGCCTCCTGCATTCTTGGTGAATGTGGGAATAGAACCAGCTCTGAGAACACCTGCTTCCAGTCCATGCTGGCCTGGAGAGGCTTGGGCACAATGAAGGATGTTGCCCCTTGTTCTTTCAACTTGCGAAACCATGTTAAGGAGACACATTGTTGCTCCTTCATAGTGAGTATGGTGATTGTATATGAGCTGTGAGGAGATGTTGTCAGCACAATCTCCCATGAAAGGTGTTTTCCATTCCTACTCTCCCTCTTTGTAGTGAACCCAGACCAGGAGGCTAGGATTCTAGTGGTGCCTCCTTCTTATGAAAACTGGAACGTTTCAGGCCTATGACAGGCATTTCATATGGTCTACAAAGAGACACAGAACATGATTGCTCAAGCTCCAGTGTCAAATTCTCTGGCTGAATTTACCCATTGTGTGTGGATGATCCCAAATGAGCCGTGTCCTAGTGTGGGGGGCGCATCTAATTCTGCACACTTAAACTGAGGCAGATGGACTTCACAGCTGCAAGACTCTTAGATTTAAAATTGGCAGAGAAATCCATTTCTCAGGAAGACATATCTTAATTTATTTATTTTCACATAAAGAGGTTTCTCTCAGGGTGAAGGTTCTCAGTGTTTGAATAAAATAAGTTTTCTTCAACTGCGTCGTGTGTTTTTTGTAATATTCAATTGTCTTCCTGACTAGATGAAAAGACTCCAAGTTTTACATAGTAAAGTTTGCATCAATCTTTTATTTTCACCAGATAGCTCAAGGTTATGATGTTCTCTTGTCTTTGAAAGAAAACAAGGCCAGACTGAGCAGAATATATGAATCAGGCTCAGCGTTTCCCTGGGAGGAACTGTAGCCTTTTTTCGTTGTTCATAATTCATTATTAGAAAGATTTATAAAGCCTTTTTATAAGCGCTTCAGAAAGCGGATTGGGACAGAAACATAATCTAGTTAAACCTACTAAACTGCTGATGTAGGAAAGAAGTTGGGCAAGGTTTAAGGAACCAAACGTGATCAATAATATCATCTTAAGAGACCCTGACTAACACTGTTCTCTAGGGGCGTCTTATTGCTTCTGCTTGGAGCACCAGGAGCAGGAACTGTGGTGTGGCATGTCATTCAGGTCCCTAGATCTTGTTCAATGGCTCCCTTTTTGAGGGTACTTTAAATCAAAGCGCCTCAGTGCTCACCTCTGCTCCCCTTTGAGAACATCCTCTTAAACTCTCATGTTGGATTCACTCAATGCTGCTCTTTCCTCATCACACTCCTTTGCCCAGTCCCCTATTGCAGGTTAGGTGCACCCTCATGTGTCCCCACAGTGTGATGATCTCACCTATTGACTTACGTGAGTCCTTCACTAGCTTGGGAGCTGAACATAGGGCTTCATCTCTCTTGCTCAGGACCCCATATTCAGCATGCCACACAGCATTGGTTGGCCCTGCTTTGCAGCTGTTAAATAAGCATCTCTGCAAAGAATGGATGAGTGAGATTATTTTAAAGATATTTTACTTTATTTATTTATTTGAGAGTGACAGACAGAGAGAGAAAGAGGGAGAGTGAGAGAGAGAGGGAATGGGCGCTCCAGGGCCTCCAGCCCCTGCAAATGAACTCCAGACGTGTGCGCCCCCTTGTGCATCTGGCTAACGTGGGTCCAGGGGAGCCAAGCCTCGAACCGGGGTCCTTAGGCTTCACAGGCAAGTGCTTAACCGCTAAGCCATCTCTCCAGCCCAATGAGTGAGATTTTGCACACATGCTTCCACTTTCACTGAGGGCCCTGATTACAGTGGGCTTTTCCACTCCACATGCAGGCTTAGTAAGCTAATACTAGAGAATCTATCTTTTGTATGGAACACCCCGAGACACCTCCACCTACCCACTCCTGCCAATGTACTCCTGCTGTTCTTCCCCCACTCTGAAGTCCTAACTGTACATACAATATATATCATAAGGTTAGAGATAATGGGATGTTTTATTTGTACACCTATAATTCTAGCACTTGGGAAGCCAAGGCCAGAGGATCATGGGTTCTAGGCCAGCCTGAATAAGGTACTGATATGGTTCAGCAGTTAAGGCACTTGCCCGCAAAGCTTAATGACCCAGGTTCAATTTCCCAATACCCCCATAAAGCCAGATGCACAAAGTGGCACATGCAGCTGGAGTTAGTTTGTAGTAGCTAGAGGCCCTGCCTCCCACCCGAACCATGCCCTGTTCTCTTTGTCTCTTTCTGCTTGAAGAGAGAAAAAAAAAAAATAATGAAGAAATAAAAAAGATAATGGATTTTACAGTGAGATTTTAGTTATAATTAAAGATCTCCTAAAGATTACCTAGGGCATCTTGGGCAAATTAGTTCCTACTACCTATTTTATGTTGTGAAATTTAATGAGCCAATATTTTCAAAGCCATTGGTGTAGTGTCTGGCCAATATAAATGTTTTCTGAAAACAAAAGAAATGACTACCAGCTATATAATTTGTAGTTTCTAGCAAGCTCAAGCCTCTCGCTGAAGGACCTGAGGTTCTTAGATGACAAAGGATGTATGCAGCTATCCAAAGGCCTGACATCAGGACCATCATCTTGGCATCCATCCTGCTGAAATTTCATGTGCCGCCCATAAAGCCTTTCCGGATTCACAGTGTGATGGTCTTAAAATATCTAATCTCCAAGCTAGCAATCATGGCATTTTACTTGGGTGTCCCAATAAATTACACATTTTTTTTCACTAAAGTTAAATGTGCTTGAATGAATGGGTGAGAAATACAGGCACACGTGCTCCCCACCCAATGTTGGTGCCTGCTGCTGCTTGAGTAAGCACTGGTAGTCATTTACCTTCTATTACAGATGCTGGCTTTGTTCTTCTGAGTCTACATGCTGCCTTTTTTATTCCTTAGGAGTATGTCTCAGATATCCGCCATGTAATAGTAAAGCTAAGCCCACAAAGTGGGTAGCCTATCTGCACACTGACATGGACTATGCCCTCCCTCATCTACAATCTGGAAACTACTTCTACATGTCTGCTGTTTTGGATGCTGTGTTAGGCACTATGGATATAGTCGATGAAAAATGTGCAGGGCCTACCTGCTTTGAGTTTACATTCTATTAGAGCTTACTTCCTGCAATATTATATGGAAGGGCTTTATGCTCCTACTATGGCCCCTGTTTGAAGTGTGATTAAGTCACCCCAGCACTCGCCACATCTAGTCAGTTGGATTCAACTATCATGACAATAGCTTTTATATCAATATTAGATTGAGACTACTTTAGGTCTGCCATATATTTCTTTTAAAAAATATATTTATTTCAGAGATAGAGAATGAGTGAAAGAGAGAGAGAGAATATGAATGGGTGTACCAGGGCCTCTAAGCACTGCAAATGAACTCCAGATGTATGTGCCATCTTGTGCATCTGGCTTTACATGGGTACTGAGGAACCAAATCCAGGTCCTTAAGCTTTGCAGGCAAGCATCTTAACCACTGAGTAATCTCTCCAGCCCCTGTGATGCATTCTTGAACATGGACACTATACGTAGTTCCCTGAACTGGAAACAACAGAATGCCATCTTCCTTCTCCCTTGCTAACATTCATTACAGTTTGGATCCCAAAACTTCCACCATCTCTCAGAATATCAACCCAAGTAGCATTTCAGTTAGCTTTCTGAATTCTCTTCTCACATGTATCTTGGTCACAAGGCCAAAGGAATTTTCTAGATTTAATCAAATTTTACTTCCCATACTACCCTGAAATAGCATGCTTTTAAATTCAAACAGTTCAGGGTGATGACTATAGTCATCTGTCCAATCCAAAAAGGAATATTGCCCAACTGGTTATAAATTTTGCACTCATTTCCTCCATATTTACGAACATTCATAAAAAATTGAGAAATCTCATGAGCTATATGGATGGGTTATTGTATAATTGCCTACAAAGACAGAAAAGCATTAAGAATATAGAAGTGAAAGAATAATATATAATTTATAGTATGGAGATGAAAGGTGAGTGAATATGAAGCAGCTCTTCCTTGAAAGTGTTTAATCATTTTTTAATATCAACATACCTTATTATAAAGACAACATGGCTTATCCAAATACGATCAGTAAAAGTACTACCATCTTTAATCAAAAGATTATGAAATTCTCAAATAGTCCCTAGGAAAAAGCGTTTTCTGAATATAGTTTGAATATTAGTTAAATACAGATTTCTTAAGAGTTGAGCCATTATGTAATTAAATAATATTTGTATAATGACAATTGCAGATTCCATAAGTGAAAGTTAGATTTAATGAGACATTTATTGGCAAAAATGATTAATAATAAAACTCAGTGCTGAAGGTAATTTATACACATATGATGTGGCCAAGAAGAAAAGCTCATTTTAATGCTTACCTTGTGTCCCATGCTGCCTGCCTCAAATCCAATTCAAATCAATTCCTGGTTAAAAATATCAGCCAGACTTAACAGCGATATCATTAGGAGTGAAACAATGGACAAAGGTACCTTTTAAAACATGCTGCGGTTATAGAATATTTGTGCCAAGATTTTCAATTTACTTTTTATTTTGCTAGAAAATTGGACTTTTACCCCAATAGCTGAGAGAAATGCCTCTCGGAGCCTAAACTAAAAGTAATCTTTCTTCTTTTTTGCTCTCCTTCCTTTTCTTTCTCCCTTCCTTTCACTCCTTTCACATTCCTTTCTCCTTTTCTTCTCCCCTCTCTCTTTTTTTTTTGTTTGTTGACAATGCAAATTAGATAATTTGGTGTTCACATATCATCTCAAATGTGCTAAGTACATAAACCTATGGCATATTCTGAACCCTTATCAAGGACCAAACACAATTCTAGGTACTATAATGTACCTTGTCAGAGACAGAAAAAACAAAACAAACAAACAAAAAAAAGAAAACAAACAAAAAAGGATTGTTTTCATCTTATAAAAGGAAGATTATTCTGATATGGCATTGTCACCATGATCTTCATTCAAGTGGTGGCACCCTTATAATAAGACAATAAGGCTGGATGGAGCAGGCCTTGAAGTTTGCAAGTTGATATGTAAATGTTAACATGTTACCATTTGCAGTGTGCTGATTCACATTATAAGCTCAGTTCATCACAAACATGGGCTACAATTTTGAATTGACTACCACTATTTTTGTTTCATGCTCTGTTGCAGTCTGGGTCTCATTGCTGGTGGAAATCACCCAACCAAGAGCAGCTTCTGGGTAAAAGAGGTTTATTTTGGCTTACAGGCTCGAGGGGAAGCTCCACGATGGTAGGGGAAAACGATGGCATGAGCAAAGGGTGGACATCACCCCCTGGACAACATAAGGTGGACCACAGCAACAGGAAGGTGTGCCAAACACTGGCAAGGGGACACTGGCTATAATACCCATAAGCCTGCCCCCAACAATACACTCCCTCCAGCAGGCATTAATTCCCAAATCTCCATCAGCTGGGAACCTAGCATTCAGAACACCTAAGTTTATGGGGGACACCTGAATCAAACCACCATATGCTCCTATAACAAAATGCATGAAACATGGTGATTTTCAAAGAATATAAATGGATTTTATACTTCTAGAGACTGAAAAGTCCAAGATCAATGTGGCTGTCCAGTGAGTACTAGATTTTTCTTTTGAGATGGTACTGTGCTGTTGATGAAGGCTCCAGAGTGGAGGAACACCGTGTCCTCATGTGGCATATGTCAGAAGGTAGAAGAGCAAACTGAACCAAACACTGAGAACAGCCTCTTTTCATTAAGACATTAATGCCATGCTAAAAGAAGAGCTTTCCTGGACTAATCACCTTTTGTAGTTCCCACCTCCTAATACTTTTACATTAGACATGATGCTTCTGTGCTTGAGTTTTGAAGGGATCACATTCAAACCAAAACAACTATGGCATATGCTTTATCAGCATGTCACTACCTGCTTTACAATATTTGTTTCTCTTCAGCAAAGTGAGGATGTTGACATGTCCTTTCCACCTCCCCTGATAAAGTGTAATGAATGCACCAGTAATCATGAACTGTATTCCATTGCCTACCTCCCAGGCTATAAATGGAAACTAGACCCAAAGATACAATTTTATTTGTGTCTTAACCTTTATGAAACACAGCATTTGGGGTAGAGAAAACACCAATTAACATCAGGGAAATTAGTGGAGGCATTCATTAATTTGACCTCAAGATATCCTTGGTGATCTCTATAGCCTTGTAGCCAGATGGAAAGAAGAGGGGTCACAATACTTGGAGGCAATACATACATGATTACAATGATGTACTCTGAGCATCCTGGTCTATGATGCCATATCACTAGGCCTGGCCATACTGAAGGAAAAACAGTACACAGCTTTTTATAGGCAGTCAGCAAGGGGAAATAGTCCAAAGAGAGCAAAGATATGCTGCTTTACCTTCCCTGGCAGGACTAGAAACCACATCTGATCGCGTTTCATCTAAAGTGGCTGCAAGCAATATGCCCTGGCTGGCAGCAACTTCCTGCTTCTTCCTTAGACATCTGGCTGCACTGGCTCCTCCTGAGTCAGTGCTTTGAGTCCATAAACCAATCAGATCTCTCCTTACACACCTGATTCTGATGGCAAGGTTCATCCTAATTGGAAGTTTGATCTATATAGAGGAGCCTAATAAACTCTCTCTGGTGCCTGAATCTCCCGGTAGCTACTTTGCTGAGATCTTCCCCATTTCTAGACTGGCTGGGAAGAGGCAAATTTCTTGTTGGGGCACTTTCCTGCCTTGGTTTGTGGTGCTTTTGTTTTCTGCTACATGTGATCTTTCTTTCAATCCTGAGCCCTTCACTATCCTGGTACTTAGTGTTTCCCTACACCATGTGAATGTAAAGATGAAGGGTTTATCCTCTCATGGTTTGCGCTCTCTCTCTCTCTCTCTCCCCCTTTCTTTCTCTCTCTCTCTCTTCTCTCTCTCTCTCTCTCTCTTTCTCTCTCTCTCTCTCTCTCTCTCTCTCTCTCTCTCTCTCTCTCTCTGTGTGTGTGTGTGTATGCGTGCTTTTCTCCTGGGAGATTTCTTTGTGAAGGAAAATTTTCTCCATCCCCTCTCTCCCTTTCCAGCTGGGAAAGGAGGAGAATTCTTTACTAGATTAAGTCTTTCTAGCATTCTCCTGAATACTAATTCTCCTCAATTAAACCTCATTGTTCATAATTTACACTTCTAGGAGTCTGTTTTCTCAATTCTTATTATATCAGATCAACCCAAAAGTTGAGATTCATAGGCCTTGGAATTCCTTCCTGGGCCCCCCAAATCCTACATCAACATTATCTTTTCTGGAGTAGGTCTATTGTGAGCAGCACCATACCTGTGGTCAGAGTTGCCATATTGTTATTTTGCCTTAAGAAACAAACTTATCAATGAAAGTCCAGATTTACCCTGAGATTGGCTTGACTTCTCCATGTTCAAGGATAGGGAATATGTTGAAGAAACATAGAAAAGCACTGGTCAAGGTTTATGATTTAACAAGGAAGATTTATGAGGATGGGCTCCATGAAGGGCTTGTTAAACACAATAAACACCCCAGATACTCTGCACCATAGGTGCACAGCCACAAAGTGAGTAGGCCAGATCCCTGTTCCCCTGGGCAACTCCCAGTTTTTTTAGTCCCACTCGGTGCCCCTGTGGAGGGTTTAGGGTTGCTTGGACCCTGTGAGCTTGCTGACAAAACAGGCCCCTTGCTTTGCCTTCCTGATCAAAGTGCCCCAGGGTCTGAAATTCCTGGATACCCTGTGCCAGAGGGTGCACTGCCAAGTGAGGAATGAGTAGGCCATATCCCTATTCCCTGGTTCCTCCCAGTTTTCTGGTCCCTGTAGGTACCCCTTGTACCTGGCTTGGAGAGGCTTGCCTTGTGTGGGGGCTGTGGAAACAGGCCAGTTGCCCTGGTATCCTGAATGGCTCTTGGGTACCAATGTCCTTATTCCCCTGGGTCAGAGGGTACAAGTGCAACTGTAGGAGCAGGCCTCTTACATCTGGCTCTCTAGCTTCCTGGCACCTGGTTCCCCAACCCGTTGAGTCCTGTGTGCTGAAGAGTACCTGTAAGAATTGATTCAGGTGGAGTGAGTAGGCCAGAGCTCCCAGCTCCCCAGGCACCTCTGATATGCATGCGATATCCACAATCTGTGCATCTGTGCTTTTAACCCCATTGTATACCACTATACCAAGCTGGTTCACATTTTAAATAGAACATCCTCTGAAGATCCTACAAGGACAAAAACTTGCATTCTTCTCAATAGAATAAGATGCCTTTCTAAAATGGGTAGCCCACAATGGAAAAACTGCCAACAAAAGTCAGAAACTGAGAGCTCTCCAATAAGGATGCCTAGTCTCACAATGGAAGCCTCCAATGAAATCATTGGGAAATCAACAAAAATTTGATCCCAGAATGAAAACACAACAACCAATGAGACCCTGATCAAAAGACTTGATGAAGTGGAAGCAAACCATCAAAAAAACCAACAACCACATCAATGAAATTGAACAGAATTTTCTCTTATAACTTAAGACTTTTGACAGTAGGCTTAACTTGATTGAAGAAAATGTTAGAACCTTCAAAAGAGATATCAATGAATTGAAAATGAGTCAAGAAATGGAAGATCTGAATAATTGATTAAGCTTAGTAAAGTCTTGTTCAAATGTAGGAATGAATTCCAGAAAGCATCAAGAAAATCAGAAATCAAGCTGAAATTGTACCTCAAAAAAGAGATGGACATGGTGCAAAATAACACAAAAGAAAAGAAAAATCAAGTAGAGCTTATAAAAACCACTCTAGAATCTCTCATTAACAGAGTTATTCATGTAGAAGACAGAACCTATAACCTGGAAGACAAGAGAGAAGAAATTGATCCATAGGCCAAAAGCTTTGCTATGTTCAAAAAAATCAAGTTAACAGAATATGAGGGAAACTGTGGGACACCCTTAAACAATCAAATATCCAGATCAGGGCTATACCATCATGGCCAGAGTCATAGAGAACATATTCAACAAAATTATTGAAGAAATATTTCCAAATCTCTCAAAAGAGAGGCCCATTCAGATATAAGAAGCCTACAAAGCACCAGACAGAACCCTAGAAGAAACTCTCCAAGGCACCTCATAGTTAAAATTCTTAACAATGAAAATAAAGAAAACATGCTAAAAGCAGCAAGAAATAAACAACTCACTATAGGCAAAGGCAATTCAAACAGAATTACCTCAGATTTCTCAAGGCAAACCCTGAAAGCCAGAAGGTCCTGGTATGAAACACTGCAAAGTCTAAAACACTATGGCTTCCAACCAAAGCTAATCTATCCAGTAAAAATGTCCCTCATAATAAATGGTGAAAGGAAATCTTTCCCATGAAAAAAGTCAAATCTATGATTATATGAACATAAAGCCAAACCTACAGAGAATACATCAGGGAAAACTCACAGAAGAATCAAACAACCAATCTCAAGAACCAACAAGAAGAACAAAATAACCAAAAATAGACCAGGCTCAAAAAGGTACAAAACACAAGGAAGCACCAAACCCCATAGAGCACCTCATCATGGCACAGATTAATTTGAACCTTACTGTAATAATCTTAAATATTGATGGCATTTACTTACCCATCAAAAGACACAAATTAGCAGGGTGGATCAAAAAAAAATGGACTCTTCTATTTTCTGTCTTCAAGAAACCCACCTCACCACTAAGGACAGACACCAGTGTGAAAGGATGGAAAATGATATTCCAAGCAAATGAAAATAAATAATAAGCAGGCATTGCTATATCAATATCTGATAAAATAGCCTTAAAACCAAAAGTAATCAAAAAGGACAAAGAAGGCAACTTCTTACACATCAAGGGACTGATCCAACATGAGAACATCACAACCAAAAATCTATATGTGCCAAACACAGGTGCACCACAGTTTATAAAACAAAACCTACTTGAAACAAAACAGAAATAAACATCAACACCATCATAGTGGGAGACTTCAATACTCCACTATCATCAATTGACAGATCATCCAAGCAGAAAATCAACAGGGAAATAATAGAACTCAACAATACCATAGATCAACTACATCTAATGGACATCTACAGAAATTCCCACCCCATCTCTATAGAATACATATTCTTCTCAGAAGCCCATGGAACCTTCTCCAATATAGACCATGTATTAGTACATAAGGTGTACCTCCATACATTTAGAGAAATTGAAGTAACTTCCCACCCACATCATATTAGATCACAATGCTTTAAAGCTAGAAATCAACAACAGGAAACTCAATAAGAACCCCATAAGCTCCTGGACACTAAATAACACACATTTAAACAGTGAATGGGTCATGGATGAAAAGAAAAAAAAAGTAAAAAAAGAAATTGTAAAATTCCTAGAATTAAATGATAATGAAAACACAACCTACCAAAACTTATGGAACACAAAGAAGGCAATCCTAAAGGTGAAATTACAGTGCTAAATGCCTTCATAACAAAAACAGAGAGATCCCAAATTAGTAATCTAAGTGTCCACCTAAAGGCACTGGAAAAACAAGAAGAATCTAATACTAAGAGCTCCAACATCAGAGAAGAAAATTATAAACTAAGAAACAATTTTAAAATTCAATGAAATGACAAGCTGTTTCTTTGAAAAAATAAACAACATTGATAAACCCCTATCTTTGATCAAGAAAAAAAGAAAGAGAGAAGTTTCAAATTAACAAACTCAGAAAGGAGAGGTAACAACAGATATCAATGAAATTATAAGAGTCACTAAAATGTCTACTCCACAGAATTGTATAATCTGGAAATAATGGATGATTTCCTAGACACATACCACCTACGATAAATAAAGTAATAGCAGATTAATCTCCTAAACAAACCTACCACATCCATGGAGATTAAAAAGGTAAATCAAAACCTTCCCCAAAAGACATGTCCAGGACCATATGGCTTCTAACCTGAATTCTATGAAATTTCCATGGAAGAACTGAAGCCAACATTTCTCAAGCTGTTTCACATAATCAGAGACCAGGGGATCCATCCCAACTCCTTTTCTGAAGCTACTATCTCCCTAATACCAAAACTAAATGGAGATGCAACAAGAAAACTGTAGGCCTATATCCCTTATGAATTTAGATGCAAAGATCCTGAACAAAATCCTTGCAAACTGAATCAACCAAAACATCAAAAGCATTATCCATCTTGATCAAGTAGGCTTCATCCCAGGGTTTCAGGGATGGTTCAACATATGGAAGTCGGTCAATGTAATACAACACATAAACTTAACCAGATAAACCACATGATCATCTCAATTGATGTAGAGAAGGCCTTTGACAAAATCCAACAACACTTCAATTTCAAAACACTGGGAAGTTCTACCTCTGTCCAATAAAGGCTATATATAATGCATCCAAAGCCCAAATGATACTTAATGGGAACACCCATTGAATTTGGGAATAACACTGGGGCACCCGATGTCACCACTGCTCTTCAAAATAGTACTATAAGTACTAACCCAAGCAATAAGACAAGAGAAAGAAATTAGAGATTCAAATTGCAAAGGAAGAAGTCACGGTAGCCCTATTTGCAGATGATGTGATCCTATACATAACTTACCCAATAGTCTCCAACTCAAAACTTCTAAATGTGTTTAATTCCTTCAGTAAAATGGCAGGATAGAAAATAAATGCACAAAAGTTAGTAGCCTTTCTATATGCAAAGGACAACTATACAAAGAAAGAAATCAGTCAGGCTGTCCCATTTTCAATAGCAGCAAAAAAATTAAATACCCCAGAATAACACTAACCAAGGATGTGAAAGACCTATATAGTGATAACATAAAAAATAAACTCAAGAAAGAAACCAAGGAGGACTTGAGAAGATGGAAAGACCTCCCATGCTCCTGGATAGGTGGAATTAATATTTGTGAAAGTGGCAATTCTATCTAAAAGCAATATATAGATTTAACTCAATACAAATAAAAATACCAACATCATTTTTTGCAGAGATTTGAAAATGACCTCAAAATTCATATGGAATGGAAGCAGGCCTTGGATATCTAAAAATATCCTCAGGAAAACAAAAAAACACATCTTGAAGTATTACCATATCTGATCTAAAGCTATATTATAAAACCATAGTAACAAAAATAGCATGATACTGGCATAAGAATAGAAACATAGGCCAATGGAATATAATTGAAGATTCAGACCTTAGGTCAATTAACTACAACTGATTGATCTTTGACAAAGATATGCCAATAATGTTGACTGGAGAAAAGACAGCATCTTCAACAAATCATGTTGAACAAATTGGATGATCTTATGTAGAAAGTGAAACTAGACCCACTCATTTCTATACAAAAAATCAAGCCCAAATGTATTAAAAACCTCAATATAATACCTAAAACTCTTATCCTACTGGAAGAAAAAGTACAAGGCACTCTCCTTGATATAGGAGTGGCGATATACTTCTTGAACAAAACCACAGTATCCCAGGAAATTAAACAATAACTCAATCAATGGTATATCATTAAGCTAGAGACAAACACACAATAATCAGAGCCAGTAGATTATCCACTAAATGGGAGAAAATCTTTTCCAGTTATACCACTGGCAGAACCATAATCCAGAATCTACAAAGAACTCAAAAAAACTAAACAAAAAACAAACAACCCACTCCAAAACTTGGGCAGAGAACTAAATAGGAGTTCTCAGAGGAAGAATTACAAATGTTTAACATAGTTAAGAAAATGTTCAATATCCCTAACCATTAGGGAAATGTAAATAAAAACAACTATGATATGCTACCTTACTCCAGTAAGGATTACAATCATTAAAAAATCTAACAACACACAAGTTCAATAGTGTTGCACAGCCATGATAGGAAACCAGCTGCTGTTGATTTGGCTAACTGATCCATTCAGAGGAATGGAACCTGTATCTGGTGCTGGGAAACAAGTCAGAACCAGATTCAAAAAGAAGCCCACTCTCCATTATCAAGCTACCACCAATCATGGCCTACAAGAGGGCCTACACCTATTAAATGCTCTCTTAAAAAATTAATGGTTATCACATTTATCTGGTGCTAACTTTACTCTCTGTAAGAGAATATGCTTCTCTTTTTCAGATAGACACAGATCCTAAGGAGAGAACTACCCCATTATACCTTAGAAGGGCCCCAGCTGAAACTAAGAATAATGGGCCAAACAAGCCAGTGTGCTGTTTTCTTGGTGAACCTGGTACCAGCACAGGGTGAAGTAGATGGACAAAGAGAACAATAAACTCCTACAAAATCAGATATCCAGAGACACAGAGGCTCCCAAGACTTCATCACTGAAGCAGACTTAAAATGAAGCAACATAGCTTAGGGAAATTTGCTGAGGAGGGGGCAGAAAGAATGTCAGAGCCACATGTTAGGCCATGATACACAGAGACATTTCTTCTACCCATAACTGATGGCTAACCCCACAATTCATGACTCATATACCCCAACAAGGAGGGTCCAGGTGGAGGGGGGAGGACATGGAGGAGGCTAACAATGGTACCAACTTGACTGTATTCCCTGAATACAAAACTAATAAAAGAAAAAAAAAATGATAATGAATGCTAAAAGAAAAATCTAACAACGACAAATGTTGGTGAGGATGTGGGGGAAAGAGTAACCCTTATCCACTGTTGGTGGTAATGTAAACTTGTACAACCGCTATAGAAGTCAATTTGGAGATTCTTAGAAAGGATGAACACAAAGCTACCAACAGATCCAGTTATTCCCTTAGTGGGCATTTATCACAAATGCTCCGTGATCAATACAGAGATATTTGCTCAACCATGTTTATAGCTGCTCAATTTATTATATCAATCCAGATACCAATCATTGGATGACTGGACAGCAAAGTTATGGCACATTTATATAATGTATTCTACTCAGCAGTAAGAAAGAAAACAACAAAATGAAATCTGTAGAAAAATGGACAGTCTTGGAAGAGATCATACTCGGTGAACTCACACAATCACAGACAGACAAAGCTTGCATGGTGTCACTTATCTTTTGTACCTACCCTGGACCTGTTGGAGTTGCTATCATACCTTGTAGTGAGGCAGGGCAGGCGGCACCTGAAAAGTAGGGCTCTGGTGAGGGTCAGATGAAGCCTAAGCTTGAAAGAAAAGGTTTTTGTTTTGTTTTGTTTTGTTTTTCTGTCTCTGACCTGTAACTCCCAGTATCAGAGATTGGTTGCTACCCACATTGAGTTGTTGATTAGAGAGACCTACAAGGTCTCCAAATCAAGACAGCTTTCTGTCAAAGCACTTGGTTACCTGCCTGAGGCAAAAGCTAATATCCTGTTGCTGAAGATACCATATGCTGCTGACAGAACATGGAGAGACCTGGCTGGAATTGAGAAGAAAGCCAATCCCTTGTCTTTCTATGGCTGGAAAGTGCTACATGAGCTACTGGAAAATTGCCAACACTGGTCTAAGTAACCAGAGGTCTAAGCCACTCAAAAGCAAAACACCCTCGCAGAATGTACATGCCAGTGCCATAGTGGCACACATCCTTGGTGGGTAACCAATAACTTTATGATTGGCTAAGAGATCAGCGCATTGTAGAGAACCCATACTGTAATTGAAAACCCTATCAGAATCCCGTGGAGTCAAAGATTATTCCTCCAGTGTCAAGCTCTCACTAGTCTCTGGCTAAAAGAGGGGTCACATTCATCAAATTCTTCCTAAATTAATAATACTCATCTCATTTAAACTAAGCTGACTTCACTCTCCATTGGAGCATATGTTTTTCTTTTTCACAAGGTAGCAAGACTGGAGGAGATAAACTACTCCTCACACTTCAGCCAAGCCACAGCTGAATCCACAGAGGAAGGGTGAGATGAGCAAGAGTGTTGCTTTCATGCTGTTCCTGCTAATTAGTGCCAGCGTGTAGGAGACAGACCCTGAGGATACTAAGCACTTATCGAAGTAGAGATCCAGAGGCTCCTAAGAGCTTATCACTGAAATAGACTTAAAACTCAGCCACCAGGCTCAGGGAATTTTGCACAGGTGGGGGTGGGAAGATTGTAAGAGCCACAGGTTGCGACATCATACACTCAGGCATTCTCTTCACCCCAAAATAACTGACTATTGCTCCCACAACACGTAAACCACAACCCCATGGGGAATACCTGCAACCCCACTGAGGAATGTCCCCAGTGGAATGGGGACAGGGACAAGGGAAAAGAGGGCAACAACACATGATGCATCTATACGAAACATTTTGTTAATAGTGATAATACTTATACAAAAGAAATGACCAAATTTGATTTTTTTAGTTACTGTTCAATACATTAAACATACATTAAAAATACTTTTACTTTGGGCATTTTTAATAAAATAAATATACCACAAATGTTTTTTTCAAAAAACACAATATATATTGTTTGCATTTTTTTGTAAAATTTTAATTATAATTTTAGTTGGGTATAGAGGCTAAAGATTTCTTTTTATTTACTCTCCATTCCATATTTTAGGTACTTGTGTACATCATTTTTATTATTTTTTATTGGTATTAAGTAGAAATTTTTTGCGGACACATCATATGTTGGTACCATCATCTCCCACCTCCCTGCTACCACTTTCCTGAAGGCCCTCCTTAGTGGGATTTCTGGTAATCACCGTGGAGTTTTGGGTTACGAGCTGTGAGAGCAGCAGTCAGTCACTGTGGGGAAGGCTATGTCTCTGGATATTCCCTGCCACCCTGTGGTTCTTATAGTCTTTCCACCCTCTCTTCCTTAAAGTTCTCTGAGCCTTGGGGGGTGTGCTTTACTTCCTCCTTAGTGTTGTGTTATCAGAACTTTTGGGTTTCTGTGTTGATGCATTTGGAGTATCAGCAGTGTCTGTCTGCACCACCCTGGCCCAGGTTGCCAGGCTTGATGTAGAAGCAGCCCACTTGCTCATCTTTCCAGTTCCTCTGTGGTTTCAGCTGAGCTGTGGCTGCTGTACCAGTGGTGGTTCACTTTCTTCTTTCCGGGGAATCAGCTATCCTTGTCTTGTTCATAGATTATGGTTTTCTTCAGTTGTCATTGCTTTCTGAAAAAGAAAACCAGATTCTCCAATGGAGAGTGAGAGAAGGATAGGTTTAAGGGGATAAGCATTGTTAATTTGGAGGGATTTTGAAGGATATAGCCTCACTTTTGGTGAAGGGCTAGTGGGAGCTTCTCAATGGAATCTATTTTTGTTTTGTTTCGTTTGGTTTTTCTGTCTCTGACCTGTAACTCCCAGTATCAGAGATTGGTTGCTACCCACATTGAGTTGTTGATTAGAGAGACCTACAAGGTCTCCAAATCAAGACAGCTTTCTGTCAAAGCACTTGGTTACCTGCCTGAGGCAAAAGCTAATATCCTGTTGCTGAAGATACCATATGCTGCTGACAGAACATGGAGAGACCTGGCTGGAATTGAGAAGAAAGCCAATCCCTTGTCTTTCTATGGCTGGAAAGTACTACATGAGCTACTGGAAAATTGCCAACACTGGTCTAAGTAACCAGAGGTCTAAGCCACTCCAAAGCAAAACACCCTCGCAGAATGTACATGCCAGTGCCATAGTGGCACACATCCTTGGTGGGTAACCAATAACTTTGTGATTGGCCTTAGGGTACTGACTTGGTTCCTAGTTTCAGTTATGAGTTTTATTTCACTTAGTGTATCTCACAGCCATGAAAAGAGCCATTGGTTACCCACATAGGTCGTATACCACTGTTGCACAGGGGTGTTCATTGTGTCAGGCTTGTTGCTTTAGTATAACAGTGTTCCCCTTGCTTATGACATTGCTAGTCATTTTCCTCCAGCAGTTCATGTAGCACTTTTCAGTACCATATGGGCTAACCATCTTGTAACTAGCTTCCTTACAGATTTGACCAGAATTCTGCATTAGCAGCATGCAGTGTCTTCAGCAGTAGGGTCTTACCTTTCATTTCATATGGGTAATCAAGTACTTTGATGGAAGAATGTCTTATTGTGGGGATCTGATCAATATCTCACTGTGGATTGCAATCAGCTTCTGGTACTAGGAGTTGCAAGCCAGAGCCAATTGTTTTAGGATTAGGCTTCCTTCCACACTCTCCAGGGGTCTCCTTACCAGACAAGCCCTCTATGCTTCTATTGAAGATTATGTCTTTTAATCTATCTGTCCCTCACATTGTTATCAAGTCTGTTTGTGATCCAGTCTTTTCTGGTTTAGGAGCCACAGATGGGTGAGACCATGCAGCCCCATCTTTCTGTGCTTGAGCGTGTTCACTTAGTGTGATCTGTTCCAAGTCTGTCTATTTTCTGACAAATTTCGTCATATCACTTTTTGTTAGTGCTAAGTTGAATTCCATGTGTATGTGTACCACATCTTCATTTTCCATTCATCTAATGATGGACATCTGTGTTGGTTTCAGTTGTTAGCTACTGTGAATTGAGCAGCTACCAACATGATTTAGCAAACATCTCTGCAATGATTAGTGGAGCCTTTGAGGTATATGACCCTTAGAGGAGTGGCTGTGTCAGTAGCAAGCTCTACTTTCATCTTTTTCAGGAGTTTCCATATTGACCTCCATAGTTCATATAGAGGTTTGTGCTCTTACCAGCAGTGAATGAGGGCTCCTCTTGCCAATATTTTCAAATGAATTATTTAGATTTAGGAAGCAGTGTTTTCCCTATAATGATAAGTACCTTCAGGGGGCTTGTAAAAGTGCATCTTTGAGCAAAGCTCTCACATTAGCTTTTTTTGGTCTCAATCTTCTCCTGACTAGTTGGTCAGGAGCAGTGTCCAGTGTTTCTTGTCTTTAGCTTACTCACCTTTGTATTCATGATGATGTAAGTAACAACCTAATGTGATTTTGTTGCACGTAGCATTTCTGTTCTCAATACAGATTTGGCTCCCATTGCTCTAATACGAGCTTTTCTAAGACAGATATTGGGATAAATTCTCATTGGTATGTCCTGATATCACCTTTCTAAAATAGCCTGGACATACACACACACACACACACACACACACACACTAGCATAGAAATACTAAAACCTAAGAAAATTTCCTACCAACTAAAATCATTGATAGGTCCAGGAGGAAATTCATTGCTTGAACACCATTAATTTTGGGGTCTGATCTTTCCTTGGATACAAAGGGATTTGGATACATCTTCTCCAGTAAGTTTTAATATCAACATATTTGTCAGTTAATCTCTAGGTCACTAGGTCCAACAGACCCAGCTCCTCACTGTCAGTTGAAAAGTAGCAATAATGATTTCAGCAAAAGAGATTGGGGCAGATTGCATTCCATTAACCAGACAGGAAATGCCATCTGTGGGTACATTCTCATACCCCATTGTTTCAAAATATATCTGAAATGTATGGGAAACTTCTAAGTTTTCATAAAACTTTGTGTCCTTTTCTGTCTGGGAATGATGCTGGCTGTTGTTTCTCAGGCTGTCTGTCCTAAATGTAAATGGATCTTGGTTGTGAGTTATGGACTAATAGTATATGAGCAGAAATAGCAGCCCCTTCCCCCATAAACACTTGGCCACTGTAACCCCATGTACAATTGAAAGGCCCTGCTCCATTCTGCTGACAGAATGAACACCCATCCTGTCTTCTGAGATCCAAGAATCCAGAAGAGGCATCAGACTCAAGTCTTTGAAAACCACCCATGCAACACCCAATCCTACCTCTTGGGAATGAGCAACAAATAATTTGTTTTTTAGTATATTAATCTACTGGGGTTCTGGGATTATTGGTTATAGGATTCATCGCTACCAAGACACAAAAGATAAACTTGAATCTCATCTAGTCATGACAGGTGATAGACAATTTGGCAAATTACTCCTAGTTAAGTACATTTACACATGAAAATACAGTTCCCTCATAATGGCAGGTGTGGGTCTTGAAACACAAGCAGAGTTCAGAACTCAGAAGATTTGCCTTTGGAGGCATCTGCTTTGTGAATAAGACTCCCTGGATATCCTGGGGGCCTGACAAAGCCTTGGCAGACAGGAAACTTCCAAGGCCAAGTCTCCCAGTTGATATAATCACTGCTTCTAGAAAGCATGAGCACCTCCACAGGAGCATTTTCAGATCAGCATAATTTCTAAAACAAGCCACATCTGAGTTCTCACACTCTGATGTGCATGCTCTCACTGATGTCTCTGCTAATTAATTTCCTTTATTAATATTTAGCACAACATGGTTAGCCAAGTTCTGGGCCTCTGAGTTAGAGCTCACTGCAATTTCTCACATCTGCTGCCCAGGAAGACAATAATTTTACTCTGTGTCATCTCAGGCATGTCATAGACTCTTACTATGCAAACCTCTTCCCTTTGGAAATGTGTCTTTGATTTTGTTTTTGTTTTTTAGGGGGGGGTAGGGTCTCACTCTAGCCCAAGCAGACCTGGAATTCAGTATATACTCTCAGGGTGGTCTCAAACTCACAACAATCCTCCTATCTCTGCCTCCCTATTGTGGGATTAGAGAGGAAATGAGTCTTTGAGAGGAAGGTTTGGGATCCCTTCCCATGGAAGCCCTCATTCATCATTCTTTAGATAGATGTAGTTCTATTTCCTAAGATTTCATAGCATCTCATGTTCATGTATGACATTTACTTTGATGAAGAATACTGTTGCAGGACTGGAGAGTTGGCTTAGTGATTAAGGCCCTTGCCTGCAAGGCCTGAGGACTCATGTTCAATTCTTCAGGTCCCACATAGGCCAGACCCACAAGGTCACACAAGCATACAAGGTCACAGATGCACACAAGATGGTGATAGTGCATGTGTCTGGAGTTCAATTGCTAGAGGTCCTGGCACTCCAATTCTCTCTCTCTCTCTCTCTCTCTCTCTCTCTCTCTCTCTCTCTCTCTGTCTCTCTCTCTCTTGCTATCCTTCTATATGATAAAAAAATTAACGATGTTTAAAAATAAAAACAATGATGTGTTGCAATTACATTATTCTGCTGGGACAAAACCCCTGATCAGAAGCAATTTATGGGAAGGAAGGGTTTATTTTGGCTTCCATTCCTGAAGGGAAATTTCATCATGGTGGGGAAAGTGTGGCAGACCTTCATATCCTGTCACATATCTGAGTAAAAGTAGTCTAAGTACTGGGCTTGGAGTTGGGTTAATAAACCTCAAGGCCTGTCCCCAATGACACCCCTCCTCAAGAAGGTGCCACCTCCCAAAATACCACCAGCTTGAGATTGTGTATGAGGCTTAATCACAAACACATGAAGCTATGAGTGGTGACACTTGACATCCAAATCACCAGGAATACTATAACTATTCCATTCTGCCTCTTGTACACTGTGTGCATCTTAAGGTCAGATGAGTTTTACTCCAGTGCTAGGGACATGGATAGATGTATCTTTTTATTCATATTAAAGGGATTCATGGAATACATGTTATGTGCCAAGTATTATTTTTCAAACCAGATACTTAATAGAGAAGTAGCCATGGTTACTGTGTAAATGTCCACAGAGGGAGATGGACAGTTATCAGAGATTTTCTCAAAGAATCACATCATCAGAGATGGATTCAGTGATCTGGAAGAACCAAGCATGTTTCAGTGAAGACATTTTTCTTTATCTTTCCTCAAACAGACCTTTAGACAAGGGGTGGTATGTGTTTATTGGGGTAGTAATTTTCTGAAGAGCAATAAGGATATAGGAAGTGTGACAGGAAATTGAGGAGAGCCAGTAAAGGTGTTGGTAAAGAGCAAATGAATGCTGTGAGCAATGGAAACTCAGCCAGCCCTGTTGTCCCATGTCTTGAACATGCCTGAGAATTGCCTCATTTTGGGGCCTGACGCATCATCATTCATTGAAGAGTGATTCCATGCATTAAAACCCTCATACTCAGCCTGTCCTATAAGGACATTTCTTGCATCCATAGAGAAACAGAGATAGAGGTACATGCGACTGTCTGTTTTAGACTTCTGTGACAGTTCACAGCTTTCCTTTGGACTGGCTTCTATGGTAGACATGTCAAAATTTTCTCATGCTCCCACATACCTACATAAAATGGATTATATTTGTCAGAATGAATGTGGTCCATGTTATGGAAATAGGCAAAGACAGTGAGGAGGGAGAAGTTGAGAAGAGATTTTGAGGTGCTCAGGGGCAGTGAAACATTGCAGCTAACCCTCCATTCACCACAACAGCAGTCAAAAATAAGACACACAGAGTTCTTAAACATAAGGTGAGTTACTTGATAAATTTTATGTGTGGAAATCAGTATCGGTGATTGAGTGAGACATGAGGGGTGCTGAACTAGGGTGAGAGTCATAGGGAAGAATATCAAGAATATCAATGGTTCCTAAGTATCTGATGCAGAATAGATTCATCAATGTATCAGCAAACCCTGGAAGAGAGTGAAATTAAACTGAGAAGGTTTTAGACCTAGTCATTTTGAAAACCCAAGATTTAATTTTCTTTAATTTTTATTTTATTTATGTAAGAGAGAGAAAAAAAAAGAGGTAAGGAAGGAGAAAGAAGCCAGGCTTGGTGGTGCATCCCTTTAATCCCAGCACTAGGGAGGCAGAAGTAGGAGGATCTCCATGAGTTCAAGGCCACCATGAGACTATATGATTAATTCCAGATCAGCCTGGACCAGATTGAGACCCTACATTGATATACATAAGTTCTGTGTGAGGAGGTGGTAGTGGGCATAGTAAGGAGCCCTCACTGAGCCATTTGGAATCTTGACACAGCAAGTAAGAAAGAAGAGCAGACATTCCCTCCACTGTGTTTTGCTTTTCTGATTTATTTCTAATTTTATCTGGATCCATTTTGATAGGTTATGAGTGCTCAGAGCACCCTTCCTTGTAGACTCAAAGATAACTACTACATGTCTTAGATAAGGGTCAAACACCATGAGATTAAGTGGATAGATGGATGAGTGGGTGGGTGGTTAGCTGGACAAATGGATGGATAGATCCTGAATCTCAGGGTCTAATTGAATGAGTGGTAAAGTCATTATAAGAAAATAAGGATTAAAGGGGGGATGTGTGATTGATAGATTCATTAAAGAATCAAATGACTTCTGTAAGGTTGTTTGATTATTGCCCATGCTATGTTAATACATGGGGACCTGTGTCATATGATTAAATGACCCAGTTGCCCTTAGAGGGATATGTAGACTTTTGACTGAACTATTTTTGTGTTTATGGCTTACCTTTGAAGAGATTTAAAATTTATTCATAATCAACTACATTCAGTTTAGTAAAGCCAGATCTCATATAATCTTCCTGATATAGAAATTAAATCTATGGCGCTAACTCCACCTTCCAAAAAGTCCTTAGTCTTCCATAGGCATTGGCAACATATCCAGGTTTGGAGACAGAAACATCTTGGCAGATCAGAAAAGGAATGCACTGACCTGTAGCTGTATGAAGAGGAAGGGAAAACTCTTGACACAGATGTGAGCATTGAAATTTTTTCCTGAATGACATTCTAGAATTTCTCACCTTCAAATATTAAGTAAGCATACATTATTTTTATTCATTCATTTGATACATATTTACTGAGCACCCAGTAGGTGCTGGCTGCTGAAAATTCCATGGTCTACCAGGGACACTATCCCTTTCAATGGAAACTGCAGGTGCTGTGAGTGTACATGGTGTTCTGATACTGCAAAGAAGGAAATGAGAACGCACATGCAAGTACTTACTGTATGATGGGAAAAGAGAGTAAGCCTTTTTTAAGAATGAATAGATACAAAAGATGTAGGAAGCCAAGAAATAAGCAAAAAGAATATGTAGCCGGAGAGAGGGGTCCATGCCAAGACTAATGTGAGGAACAGTAGTGAGCACCATTCAAGGATGAGGGAAAAAGGCTGAGAAGGCGGGGACACAGAAAGGCAGAAAGAATTTGGCAAGAGGTCTGGCTGGAATAATGAACAGGGGACAGACTCATAATGTTTTCTGTACATAGTGTTTTATATATTTCAAAACCTATTCATTGGCAGCACAGTAAATAGATTTTATGGATTAAGAACTTGAGGACTCTACAATGTTTCCATGGAAAAACCAGAAGTCATTGAAGGAAATCTATGGCCTTTGCATTCATATATTTTGGTGGTCCATATTTAAATGGCTTCCGGTTTGTGCTAGGAGATGGATGGCCCCTAAGGGAAGATGATGGATATTGAAATGAACAGTAGAGTCAAGGAGCAGGACAAAAAACCCAGCCTGTTTACAAGGGACCTGGTAGGTCAGAGAGGCCATGCGTGTTCTTTTTATACACGTTGGCCTATGTATGGTGAGCTTGTATTGGTTTTAGAACTAGATGCCAGGTGATGTGATGCTTCCTTGATCATGGTGACCAATTGCTTTAATCCATGGAGCCTCAATAGCATCTCCAAATTGGGAATACTAATCATCCTTATATGATACAATAAATGTGAAAGAGTTCCCAATTGTCAGTACTATTGTACTAGGTACTCAATAAACATTTATTAATATGAACAGAGAAGATACATTTTTCCATGAGATTACAGAGCACACAAACAGGACTGGATGCTATTAGCTATAGAAAGTTATTGTACTATAAGGAAGCTTGTTTATAAGAGGTACATCAGCTGAGCATGATGGTGCATGTCTGTAATCCCAACATACGAGAGGGTGAAGCAAAAGAATTGCAAGTTTGAGACTGAAATGAGTGATATAATGAGATGCTGTAAAAAACAAAACAACAAAAAAAACCCAAAAACTTACTATGAGTGGTAAGTTCTTGGGTTTTGAGGTATCTCTACACCTGCAAATATTTTAACAGAAAAAAATCAACTGGTTTGGTAAAAGGAAGAGGGAGGGCCATATTGACTTTTCTCAACACTTACTTGATCTTTAAAACAGAAAAAAACTGTCCTAGGGAATTCTTTTGTAACATCCTGGTATGGAAAAGAGAAAAACACATAGCTGTTCTGGTCAGACAGGTAGATGTGAGCAGACACTGAGCATCAAATCTGTTGCCCTATGCAAAGTATCCATTTAGTCAGTATAGTCACTAAGGAGATGCCAGAAAATCTGTTTACATGATTGACTTTTTCTCCCATCCATGTATCCTGAAATCTCTAGTTAGCCATGTCTAAATATTGGTTGGAAGTGGCTGGCGCAGCTGCTATGGATTGGTCCCAATGCAGCCCTTGGCAGGGTCTAAGTTCAAGCAAGCAGGTTCTGTTTCTTCCTTGGTGGAAAGGACCTAGGTTCTTGTTCCCTGCATCTTTATGTCCTATTTCCAGAGCTGTTCACCAAAGATATGATGGAGCTCTTCCACCACCCAAGGTAGCTCAGCCCTGTCAAAGGCCGTACCTTTTAGTGAGGTCTTCCAGATGGCAGCCCTGTAAATCTAGGGTATTTATTATCTTTTCTTCTCCTTCCGGGGATTTTTAATTTCAGATATACTATCCTACAGATACGACACTGAGGTAAAAGGTGATAAAAATGGTATTCTTCACATTCTTCCTTCTCTTCCCATTGGGTGTTGTGCTTCCCAGAAGCTCAGGGTGCCCAAAGCTCTCTCACAAGGCTGTGTCTTCCCTTCAATCTTTCTCTTACTAAATTCAGGCTTAGATGTCACAGGGGGAAAAGCCTGAGCAGTGCTGGCTTCCTAGAATAAGCATTAGGTGGGCACCACCATGTAGACATGACAACACAAGCCACCATTTTGAAGACATGTTCTTTGCAAGGACTTGGTACTGGGGCATGAGAAGAAAAAAAACATTATTGCAGACATTTTCATGGAAGCCCATCAAGGGACCTTGACAATTTAAGAATATTTGTGGTTTTCTACTCATGCATTTGAATTAAAATCTCACCCCAGGTATTTATTGCCTCTTTTAGTTAAGAACTTTTTTAGTTCTATTTCTATTGCTCCATTATTTGACATGATTTCTGGCTTACATAGCTCATGCTGGGCTTGAACTCATGATAATCGTCCTGCCTCAACTTCTCAAGTGCTGGAATGATAGGTGTGTGCCACACACTCAGCTTTTTTATTCTATTTCCTCACTTTTAAGATGGGATTAATATTCTAGCCACCATTATGTGGGTCTATTAGAAATAAATGAAGTCGATTTGTTTAAAGCATTGACACATAGCAGACGCTCCATGGAAGTAAAGTGCTCTTTATATTCTTTTACATTTCACTTGTACTAAAGGAGTGTACAGATCTGTTTTGACTATGAGTTTATTCATCCCTCCAGCATTATCTTATGTCTGCAGTATCTTTAGGAAGCTGCAATCTGGGGCCATAAGGTAAAAGCCAAGTTCTCTGATCCTGATGGAGTTTCAAGTTTGCTTTGACTTGTGATTATGAGGAAATGACTCAGGTGTCAGAAATTTTATTTCCTCTTGTAGCTTTATGACTTTCAGACTGTTCCCTCAAAATTGCACTTAATTTTGACTTCATTAACTTCCTGTTCTGTCACAACAGTTGAGCAAGGATTTCTCCATGAACAGTATTCAAATCAGCTTTTAATGAGCTATTTAATTAAAGGCTAATTGAGGTGAATTCATTAAAGATCTATAAATTATGCTTATCAGGGTAGCTATGTTTTAAGATAAGTTTTAATTATTTGTTTTATATTGCATTGTTTGATCATAAAAGTATGTATAAAATTACTTTTAAAATTGCTAATTAGATTGTGAGTACATTTTTTACTCCCTTCATACTTAAGTGGGACACCTAACAAATCAATTTAATATAAGTTCAGCATTGTGCTGATATGATAAAAGATTACTTGCGGCTATGGTTGAGATTACTTATCACTAGATTTGGTCCATGAAATGCTACCAGGTCTCCTGAGCTGAAGTATTTCTGGACTACCTTTCTTTGGATGTTCAAACTACCATGTAACTTGCAGCTGCTTAAATATAGGGTTTTCACCAAGCTATGATGGCTCTTGAGTTTCCACTTGGTCTTGAAGCGAAAGGACTCAACTGTATGAGCAGTGCCACTCAGGAAATTAATATGTGAAGCATTATGGCCTCTGTAGATTTACCAGTGTGGCCCAAATCTCCATTGGTGTTGATAAAAGAATAGCTCATCAAACATACATTGAAAATATCTTGAATTCTAAGTATATTCCTGAACGATGAGGACATTGGTTAACTAGGGTCTGTGATTCAACAGGTAAAATATGAGTCACATTGTTCATTATCTTTTACTTTCCATTCTCCAAGGTTCCACTGACACATGGCTAATCATGGCCTGAAAATATTTAATGGCCAATTCTCTAAGTATTAACTATTAAATTGTGCATTATTCTGAGTGATGTGGTAAAATACTGTGCTGTCCCAACTCTCCTGCTCACGCTTGCTCCGATGGGAAGCGTGCCCTTGTGTGCATCCCTGCTGTGCTTCCTACCTGCTAGTTGCTCGTCTGGCTGCACTGTCAGAATCTCTGTGTTCTGGTAGCCCTTAGGGAGTAGCCTAACACTAGGTCACTGTGTCTGCATAATTTACTTCACTCTCTTGAATTTGACACACCAAGAACAGCTTCCCCATGAAGATAGCACAAAGTGAACACAGGCCCTTTTATTTGTAATCTCAATCTCACAGGGCACGTGTAACCCCTCCTCTCCGACAGGTGAGTGGGGAGAACTGTGCTGCCATTTCTTTACATTCCGAGGAAGAGGTTCTTTGGGACCAATATGATCATACTCTATCTACATAGGGAATTTATACAACTTACCCAGGGAATTGAGAGGGTTTTCTCACCTGCAGGAGACAAACAGATTGATCAGACTCATTTCATCACCTTTAGGTAAAAGCCAGGTTTTTCAAACGACTATCAGGCTGGCTTCTTTCATTCAGGACATTTCACTAACGTTTGCATCAGTTCATTCAATTAGTCAGTAAGTTATTCCCTCTTTCTCTTATTACAAAAGTGGCATTTTTTTTTTCTCCTAACCACATTAGTGAGCTTTCTTTATCTAACTTCACTTCTTCTTTTCTTTTCTTTTCTTTGTAATGTTTTCTCTCTTCTTTTCCTTCTCCTCCTCCTTATTCCTTGTCCTTTTTCTTCTTCCATTTTGTTGTTATTCTTGAGGCAGAGTCTTACGATGTAACTCAAAGTTGGGATCCTCTTGCCACCGCTTCCTAAGTGATGGGATTACAGGTGCGCTCATACCCAGTTCATTAGTCTATTTTTAGTTAGTAAAGCCAGCTTCTAACTGGTTTTACCATATCTATTTTTCTACCCCAGTTTATACTGCTTTGAAAGCATTGGCTTTCAAAGAAAGTTTAGAAACTTTATGACCAGTTTATTATTTATTGATAACTCTTAAAGTCTAAGTGATATAGAAATTTAGCCACATTGGTCTTCATGGAATGTTAGGGATTGAATCATGTCCTTTTAAAATTTACATGTTAAGTATACCTCTGCAACCCCAGAATATGACTGAATTTGTATAAATTATCTTCATAAGGGTAGGTAAGTTCCAACAGGGTCACTGATAAGCCTCAATCTAATATGACTAGTATCCTTATAAGAGGAAATGTGGATACAGAGGAAAAGCTAGTTGAAGACAAAGGGATAATTGAATGTCTACATATTCAGGCCAGAGGACTTGGCAAAAAAAAAAAAAAAAAAAAAAATCTCTGTCAATACTTTGATTTGGGATTTTTGACATTTAGAATTATAAAAAATAAATTTCTGTTAACTGAGCCACCAGTCCTTGGTACTTTATCAAAGCAGCCCTAGCAAGCCCACATATCACACTCCCCAAATATGCTGGATGTGGACTGAGCAAATCCTTCATGTTGTCAGTCTCTCTGCACTCTGCACACCAATCCCCCTGACTCTAGTCCTCCAGTGTAATCTGGGATGTTGGCTTTCCAGAAGTGCTTTCATTATCTCTAAACTAAAGTTAGGACTTCTTAGTATCTCTCCAAATGCTGTTCATTTTTTTCCTATGATCTCCAGTTATGTGCTAACTCAAATCTCCCACCATGCATGTTAATATCTATAAAGTCACAGCCTTACAGATTATAGTACATGGGATTAGGATAGTGCTTGGCTCTTAATAGGCCTTCTCTTGTTCTAGAAGGACAAGCCAATGAATAAATGAATGAAATAGCATTTAGGTAATTCCCCTCTGCCAGTCATCAGCCTGGCATGAGAAATGGGAAAGTAGATAAGTTAGACTTGGCCTGCCAGTGGGTGACAGATAGATCATCCTTCCAGTAGGATTGATGTCAAATGTGTAAATGAGATAAAGTACGAAAGAGAGCTTGCTTGGAGGAAGTGCCCCAGACTTCACAAACCAAGTTCTCTTTGTCTCTCTTTACATGCCAGAGAGTTTCTGCAGTGCCTTGGTAAGCAGGACACCTGATTGAATTATTTCTGATGAGCTAAAATGGAGTGAAATAGTGTGGATCTTAATAAGCCACTTTTGGGGGAGAAACAATTCAATTTAAGATCAGTGGGGATGTATTTGGACCTACAAATTCTCTTGGTGAATTAGAATAATTCCCAGAGGTATCGCAAATGGAGATGGCACAAAACAAATAAGCTGTCTTGTTATAGCTACAGCAAAGTTAAGGAAAGAGGAGACCAGAGATAATTTACCACCTCAAAAGGCCAATTGATTAGAGAGAAATCTCAGGCAAATTCCATCTGCATTTTTGTGTGGATCAGATGAGAGAGGCAGTCATTGCTTCCAATGACATCAGCCTCATTATTGCCCCCTAAACCTTGCTCCAATTTGTTTCCAGATCCCAGAGTTACCATTTCCTATAATCCAGGAAGGAAAAAAAAAAATCAGTTCCTTGAGTCACATCGGTTTTGCTTGTTCTCTTGATAAAAATGGCAAAAACTAGCTTGTGAAATCCTGGGGCTCATTATGGCATTGTTTCCTTTGCTCTTAAATCAAAGCCATTTTATCTCCTTCAGTGTAACCACCCTAAAAGAAACTGTGTCTTTGCTTACTCTTCTCTCATTTATTCATGTCCTGTGGCTGACAAAATTTCTGGCATTGTGATCATTGAGTGAGCTTTGCTCAGACACCATCAACTGCTCGCCAGAGATGGGCTTGAATGACCATCCTTCACCAACAAATGGGAAAGTGCCACCCACAGGAGAGCCATGGCACCATAAAAGCACAATCTTCTTGGAGCTACATATGGACATGCATTCTCACACATGCAGGCCTTAATTGAAAAATAAAACAATTAGCTTTTACTACTTTAGAAGTAACAGAGGGAAACACTTTTATAGGATGACTGGGAAGAAGCAGGCAAACGCTGCTTCATTTTTTAATAACATCGAGCTTCATTCACAGTTACGTTTATTAAAACAAGACAGTTGAGCATAGCAAGACACCACAGCACCATCCCTTGACTATCAGATATCCACCCTTACTTCTTTTTTTTTATTATTAGTTTTCTATTCAGCAAATACAGGCAGTTTGGTACCATTATTAGGCTCATCCATGGCCTACCCCCTCCCCATGGCCCCTCCTTGTTGATGTATATGGGTCGTGCATTGTGGAATTAGCCCACAGTTATTGGTACGATAAATGTCTCTGCATATCAAGACCCAACATGTGACTCTGACATTCTTTCCGCCCCCTCTTTTGCAAAATTTCCCTGAGCCATGTTGGGTTCATTTTTGGTCTGCTTCAGTGCTGAGGTGTTGGGTGCCTCTAAGGCTCTGGCTCTCTGATTTGGTAGGGAGTTGATTTTTCTCTGTGTTGGTCTCCTTCACCCTTGTGCTGGTATCCGGTTCATCAGGAAAACAGCACCCTTGCTTTTTCGCCAATTTTCCTTAGTTTCAGTCGGAGTCCTTTTGAGGTATAATGGGGTGGCTCTCTTCTTAAGATCTGCATCTATCTGAAAAAGAGAAGCAGATTCTCCAACGGAGAGTAAGTTAGTTCCAGGACAAATGAGATACCCCTTACTTTTTTTTTTTTATAGAGAGTTTAATAGATGTAGGCCCTCTTGTAGCCCATGATTGATGGTAGCTTTATTTGGGAGTGAGCTCATGTTTGGATATGGTTCTGACTTGTTTCCCAGCTCCAGCTATGGGTCCCGTACCACTGAGGTGATCAGTTAGCCAAATCAAGAGAAAATGGTACCCCACCAAGTCTGTATGCCACTATTGCAGTTGTGTGGGCATCACAACAGGTTATTTGTTGCTAAGTAAGTTAGACCATGAGTTGCTTGGACAGATATTGGTCATTTCCCCCAGTCACCCATCTAACACCTTCTGGCACTAGACACACTGACTGTCTGGGGACTGACTCTCTCCTGGCTTCCAGCCATGCCGTTCCATTTTACGTGTCAGCTGCATATGGTTTCTTCAGCAATAGGGTCTTACCACTGACCTTTGGTGGGTCATCAAGTACTCTGACAGAAATCTGTCATTCTTTTAGGAAGCCTTGTAGGTTTCTCTGATCAAAAGCTCATTGTGGGTGGTAGCCCCATGCTGGTACTGGGAATTAGATGTCAGTGCCCACAAAGAAAATGAGGAGAAAGATAACTGATACACAAGAGTTAGAGAGGGGAGAGAGAGAGAGAGGGAGGGAAGATGTAGAAGATTTAGGTTAGACTTGATCCTACTCTCTCCAGTGTCTTGTGGTTCAGGTGTTTCCTGTAAGGGCCTGGTGAAGGTTCAGCCATTTGGTCTGCCTTTTAGGAAGTAGAATTTTATGGTACCATTGCTATTTGGGTCTAGATTAGTGTTTCCCAGCCCTTCGATGCCCTCCCCTTCTCCCTCTCCATCCTAGTGTCTAGTCCATGAGATACATGCTGGGTTCTCAGTGAACTTACCCAATCACAGAAAAAAAATTGCCGCATAGTCTCACTCATCTACAGCACCTAACCTTAATCTACCCAAGATACCTTATATACCCTTACTTCTTATTCCACTCTTTAATGAACAATGTGAATAACACAAGAGCAGATAGGGAGGGACCATTTGTGTGTTTACATCAGCTGATGGCCTCTCAAGGCTGTGCACTGGGAGAGAATGAGACTTCAATGAAAAACAGAGATCTGGACATAATCAGTGAGTTACTCAATCTGTTTTAGGGAGTTGATTGACTTAAGTGAATCTCCACATTTAAGGGGAAGTGTAGACAAAGTGTGCAAAGCAGACACATGAACCCCAAACAGCCAGCCTCTTCCATGGTGGCTCCTGGTGTTTAGTTTTTCTCTTCATCCATAGGCAGTGGTATAAGAAATGGGTCTTGGTATCACTCTTCTCAAAGTTTGTCCAGGAAATATTCCAGCTTTCAACATGGCTCAAATATCCCTTCATGAATGGTCACACTTCTTAACTGTCTTCAGTTTTAGGTAGCCATAATTCCAAGTCACAGCCAATCACACTGGTTTACTTGTGCTGGTTTTACTCATGACGTAGCATAAAGTGCTTTCCTCTATGCTTAACTTAGTCTTGCTCTTCTGGGTAACTCTTAGTCATCCTCAAAGGCTCTTAATTGTAGCCTTCGGTTGGAAGTCTCCAGCCAGGAAAATTTGTTTTCTCCTTGAACATCAGTTGATTTTTTTCCTGTATCCTTAAAGTCTCCTGTGTGGGGTCTTTCCACTTCCCTAAAATATCTTGGAAGCAGAGTAAGTCAGGCATCTGAAATGTCATAGATACCCACTCATTATCTCCTGAAGGAAATAAAGGTCAACGACACAGACCTGTTTGCACTGCTGTGGGTAGGTTCTGGTCACTGCAAAGTAAGGGAGATAACACAGCAGAAACAGGGGTCAGTGGGTAGTTTCATATGATCATCATCCTATTTGCAGAGTTCAGTAGAGAATCGGGTTGAAGAATAACATGAGGAAACTTATGTTATTACCTTTTATTTCTGTGTGATATTTATAGAAATATCTATCGATTGGATGACATGAAATAAAGATGTAAACAGTTGAAAGTATCACCTCTCAGAAAACAATGATTTTATGGTTAAAATGTTTGTTCATATGGACATGTTTTTACCAGGTCACATAAAATCAAACATTTTTGTTTCCTCACCCTTAAAGTCATTTAATTTTCCTCCATTTATTTCTTCTAACTGTTTAAAGCAAAGCTAATGATACTTTGATTTATTGTAATCATTAAGTTAGAGGTAAAGACCCACAGAATCAGACAGAAACTTAACAATAAATTTTAACCACTGCATGATCTTAACTGAATATGTGTCTGATGAAGGCTATGGAGTTGTCATGGCATCATGAATAGAGCATCTTTGGTCAGTTAAAACAGATGGAACTGCATACATAGTTTCCTATCAGTTGATGGTCATGTCATGGCCCGGTGAGCATCATGGCTTTCTTAGTTGCACATCTCAGTGATAGACCAGAAGACACACAGACTCAACTACAAATTTAAGAGACTTTATCATTGGCATATAGACGGAATTTTCAATGAAATTTTTTTTTCTTTTGGTTTTCCCTTCTATCTTATATACTCCATAAATAGGAATGACTAAATGGGACAATAATAGTAAACTTGTTTAATATTCCTATGAGCTTCCATAATGAAAAAAGAGTAGTCATATGGGAAAGAGTGAATTGCTTTGGGAGATATTTATTTATCTCCCAAAATATTGTACTAGGCACCATGGTGACTTTGAGTTGTTAGAAAGATATTCAAAATATGTCATAAGGGATTGGGCTTTATAGTCCAAGGAGACACTTGCAACCTCAGAGCTCATGAATATGGTATTCCTTTTTTACTATAGGTTGTTGCAGCACACAATGAATTTTAAAAATTAAGCTTTAGTTGTACTTGGTCATTTCCACTTTTAAATCTGAGAGGAGGTGGGTCTTCACTGCTTTTCCCATGAAGCTAAGGCAGACTGGAGAACACAAACACGACTGACTTGTTTCTCAGCAAAAATGCAGGATATGCAATACTCATAGAATGTGCCCATACTCAGTGTTCCACCCGTTCAGATTTATGCGCCAGCCACCTGCCATGTAGACAACAGTGGGCTATTATGGTGCTAAAGTTCAGCCGCTGTCAGAGCCAAAGTCAAGAAAAGCAACTGTGTTTATTTTAAATACATGATCAATCATAACTGTCTGAATAGCTACTTTTCTATTAATGCCCTCATATATCACCCGGAGCCCTCTGGCCTCTACATAATTCCTTTTTGTCTGGTTCCTTGTCTTTTACTTCATAGTTTCATTCAATGATAATGTAGAACTGCTTTTCCAAACAAGCCTTTGCTCTATATTCTCTCCTTACACCTAGTGTTAGCAGGAGAAATATTTCCTATAAATAATGCAGTTGGGGAACTGGCTTGAATGCACTCCAGTTACAAGGGATTTGTCAGCAAAGGAAAGATCATTATACTTTTGAGGAAGGAGATCATGGTCTGAATGGAAGTAACTTTTTCATTTAGTACATGTGTGAACGCAGGTCATCATTACCTTTTGAAATGTCAGCGCTCTCCAATGTAAACAAGAGTGCAGGTGATGATCCAAATTAGTGAATATAGAGTGAGCCCCATGCCCATAGGAAATTGTGTTTGAGTGGAGTATATGTAAATATTTTCTTTTAGGAGGGTCATTGATTGACTGGCGTCCACAGGTAAGTGCACAGCAGGCTAAAGAGGTGGAAGCCTATGTCAAGATCATATGGCCCATAGTTTAAGTGGGTGATTAGTTTTGAGAAGGAGGCTTAGGAGAGGAATAAAACCAATCTCTTCTCTAGTGGAATGCTCGCTTGCTCACATCCATGAAGTCCTGGGATCCACCCCAGCACTACAAATGAAACAAAACCAACTTCTGTCTTCAAATGCAGAAAATTCAGGCACTTTGCAACTCCTGTTTCCGGGAAAAGAACAAAACTTGGTGGGGTATTATTTTAAGGCTGTTTTAAGATTCAACAACAAACATATTTACTCATAGTCTGGGTTGCTTTGAACATTCTGAGTTTCATTTTTCTGAAAGTATATAGACATGAACAGTGTGGTTGGGGGATTGCAGAGAGTACCACCATATGAAAGGACATTTCCATTTCTCAAGTATTTCCTAGAGTGCTGACCATTTCTGGCCTATAAGGCTGAAAAAAGAAAAACTAAAGCTCTCTCCTTATTATTCTTATTATGTAGAAGAAGGTAGAAAAGGAAGAGGGTTCTACTGCTGCCTGAATATTCAGTGCAGGGACATAGGATATTTGTGTTAGTTTGTCTTTATGATTCCTAGTCTAGGACTGGGTTCTGAGCTGCAAAGTCAGCAGTTTGGAGAATCTTGTTTGTCAAAAGTTAGAATGTCAACCATCAGCAGACAGGACAAGGGGCACTGATGAGAATGTATGATTTTTCATTATGAGGCCAATTTGCACAATACATTTGGAAATGAGTTAAGTTGACATAATTACACATTTGTATAAAACATTAGGATGATTTTAATGCAATAGTTGCTAGAAATATTTGACCCCTTGTGCTTTCAAATAGACTACATTAAAAGGAAGCATCCAGTAGTTATAATGTTAATATCCTTGCATAAGAAAAAGAAATTAAAAGGCACATAGACAGACACTACATTGAATGAAGTCCACGATTTGATTTTCTATTTCTCTCAACCAGGAGACAGTGCACTAGAGTCCCAAACTGATCCAGCTGCAGTTGTTAGAAAGATCTTTATGCTGTGGCATATGTGTTAGTGAGGATTATAGAAATTACCATTGAATAAGTACAAATTGGACATCCCAAATCTGTAGCCAGATTAGAAACAGATGTAGGGTCTGTGTAGTGCAGCATATTTCCTGTACCCAAACAGCAAACGTGGAAGTAGAAACGACCCCATACATTGTTGGGCTGCTGAGGCAGGAGCTTCCCAATGTACCCTGAAACCACTTTCTTTCCCCAGAGGCAGTTAACTTTGCATATACCTTACAGTTAAAAGGAAGTGAACGGGCTGGAGATATGGCTTAACAGTTAAGATTCTTACTTGCAAAGCTAAAGGATCTAGGTTCAATTCCTCAGGACCCACGTAAGCCAGATGCATAAGGTAGTGCATGTGTCTGGAGTTTGTTTGCAGTGGCTAGAGGTCCTGCTATGCCCATTTTATCTCTCTCTCTCTCTCTCTCTCTCTCTCTCTCTCTCTCTCTATATATATATATATATATATATATATATATATATGTATGTATATATATATATACACATATCTTTATATATATATGTATATATATATACATATCTTTATATATATATGTATATATATACATATCTTTATATATATATGTATATATATATATATATACACATATCTTTATATATATATATATATGTGTATATATATATATATATATATCTTTGTCTTTCTCAAAATAAATTTAAAAATTAAAAAAAGCAGAAGACAAACTGATGATGAAAAATGGAATTTCATTGTTTTTCTAGCAAAAGTATATGTACAATAATTTGGGCATGGGATTAGAAAGACAAATGTGAATTGGAGAAAAAGGTGTTTGGGGGTGTCATCTATTAACATAATGAATTGCATGAATGCATAGTTTCTAATTGGTATATTGTATACCTTTCAAAGTTTGGTGGTAAAATCAAGAACTATCTTCTGTCTCATTGAAGGCCATCAGCCTGAAAAGTCCACACAAAAAGTTTGAGTTTTTCTTGAATACCCTCAAAAGGCATTTGAATATTCAACTGCTGGCTCCATTTGATCCAGGAATTATTAGCAGGAAGTTAGACAGGATTAAGGAAGGTTTGTGTGTATGTTTGTGTGTGTGTATGCATGCCTGTGTGTGTGTGGGGGGGGGGGGGGGTTAAGGTTACAAAGGACAGAGGAGAAAACACTGTATTTATTTCCATTTACTTTTCAACAGAGATTCATGAATGCACTTCACATGTCTCATGTGATGGAATTAAACAGTGAGAATATAGAAACAAATAATAAAATTATAATTATTTTCTTGAAAGAGCTAAGAGTCTATTTAAGTATGTATACTATATAGTCATCATTAATGTATATTAAATAATTATGATTATGAGTAGTTCTATAGAAAACATGGAATTGCTATTCAAGCGTGGTTATTTTTATGAGAGAATGAGTGAGCAAGGGAGAGAGAGAGAATGCGCATGTCAAGGCCTCCAGCCATTGCAATCATACTCCAGATGTGTGTACCTTGTGCATGTGTCACATTGCACATTTGGCTGACATGGGACCTGGAGAGTCAAACATTGGTCTTTAGGCTTCACAGACAAGTGCCTTAATCATTAAGTCATCTCTCTAGCCCCCCCCCCCCACACACAGCTATTTCTGATAACAACAAAGTGCTTTTAATTTATCAAAGTATGAGACAGATGACCATGAATAATAAAATTGAGAGCCTGAGCTACAGTGCTTTTAGAGAAGTCTAGAGAACAGAGCTGGTGGTGCTGTGTGGCTATGGATAATGAAATGCTGGTTGTTGACAAGGGAACAAAGGACACTTTCTGAAGGAGTTGGCATTCCATTCAATCTTGAAAGGTAAGGCAAGTGTTTGATAACTAGAGGTGAATATTGGGAGACAAGTTCTGGCATGAGGCCATGGTATGTGAGGAAATCACGAGAAATTTGCGATGATGGTATTAGTATCAAGGGGTATGTCAGGATGACAATGGTGAGAGGACTGTGTGTGTGAGTTTGAACCATTCAATGCAAAGCATAGGAATATGAAATTTCTATTCTGGGTGATGGTAAAAACAAGAGATCCAAGAGTGGCTCAGAAATTCTCTCAGATTGAGAGATAGAGTGCACTATGGGTGTGATAAGAACACATCAGTAACCATCCTGGATTATCCCTGGTCATCGTCATAGCTTCAACCTCCAGCCCCTTGGTCCTTTTCAAGGGTGGCATCTGTCACCCTCTAGGCCACTGCTTGGCTATTCTTTGAAGTCTTCCTCCTCCCGCTCTTTCACCATATAAACATACGTCAGTTATGAGTTCATAAAGACAAGGAACTGCTGAATACATAAGCAGAGCATTTCTGTTGACCTATGCTCAAAAAATTATGGAGTTTGGTTTTAAAAAATAACTTAAAAAGTTATTTGTGGGGCTGGAGAGATGGTTTAGCGGTTAAGCGCTTGCCTGTGAAGCCTAAGGACCCCGGTTTGAGGCTCGGTTCCCCAGGTCCCACGTTAGCCAGATGCACAAGGGGGCACACGCGTCTGGAGTTCGTTTGCAGAGGCTGGAAGCCCTGGCGCACCCATTCTCTCTCTCTCCCTCTACCTGTCTTTCTCTCTGTGTCTGTCGTTCTCAAAATAAATAAATAAAAAATTAAAAAAAAAAAGTTATTTGTGGAACTGAAGATGTAGCTAGGTGATAGACAGCTTGCCTGACACGTGGAAGGACTGGACTGGATCACTAGTGTTGTGTACACCGAAAATGTTATAGACTTATTAGAGAGAAAACAAAAAGATCTTCTTAAGACAGATTATTAAAACATACAAAAGAGAAACATGCTATATGAACGACAGTATGGCTGTCTTTGAAAAAAAAAAGACACAAATGGGAACAGCTGTAAGACCATGTGCTAGCCAATCCCTTTCTACCCCAAGTTTCCTGCATTCCAGCCATTATGATGGGATTTATAAGGATCATTTTCAAAGGAGGGGGATCAGGACAAGATTTGGCTGAAATGTAAAAATAACACTAGGATTGAATGAACAGAAGCTTCCGAACTGAACTTCAGTTCAGTTGAAATGTAAGGGGCAGAAGAGCACAAAACCAGCCAACCTCAAGTACTGTAGTAGTTCACCTTACACCCAGGTCAGTAACTTACCAGTAGCTGCCACAGTCTAAGAGTGCCAAAAAAGTTTCCTGTTGGCTTTGGACCCTTGGGAAATAAGTGGAAATGTCCACCCAAATTGAAGAAGTTGGGTCAGGAGAATGTAGAAGGGTCTGATATACTTGGACTAAAGGCAGCAACTGGAGCGGAGCTATGGAGTGTAGATTTTTGAGGACAGGGGCCTGGACATGCAGTGCAGAGTGCAAAGTGTCATGTTCAGGTAGTTCATTAAAAACTCATTAGTGGAGTTTTCCTTTGTGCTATCTGCCAACCAAATGTTTTGAGTTGTTTTTTATTCATGCCTTGACTTATATTATCTTCACCACCATGCACATATATGTGTGAACACACACACACACACACACACACAGAAAGAGAGAGAGAGAGAGAGAGAGAGAGAGAGAGAGAGAGAGAATATTTCTTCCATGCCTGCCTGGCCTAGGTCACTATGTGTTCAAGGTTGCTCACATTCAAACTTGATTATTATGGAACTAGGACCTTTTCCAAGTCACATTTTACTGCAATCATTTCCCAGGTCCCCAGGCCCCCAAGTCCCCAGGAAAAGCAATCTATAGTAATCAAAGGAAGGCTGCAGGGGATCCAGAGAGAAGTCCTGCTTAGATTTGACTCAGAGATTGACTGCCCTCTCCTCAATGTGATTTCCACACCAAATTAAAGAGGACAAGATTTCTGGATGTTATCACACTCCCAAACCAACATAGACTGTTCTGCATGGATAAAGCATTGGAAGTATTCTACAAAGTTACATTTGGCTAAAACATCTATTAGCATATAAAGACCTTAGAAGGACTAGGACTGATGGTTCTCTGCACATCTTCCTTCTGAATCCACTTCTATCATAGTTTATGGTGACATATAATTATTTCCCAATGTAACCATAGGGGAAGATCTCTCCAACCATAACTAAACATTAATTGAGTATTCATGTTTTCTTCTCTCTCAAGTATGTGGCTATTGGTTCTTTGGGTTATTTCCTCATCTTTTTGCTCCAAGAAGGAATCTAGACAGCAAAAATGTGAGCCCTTTGGATGGATGTTCTATCAATTTTTCCTTTGTCAGAATACAGCAGAATTTGGTTTGAAATTTTCCCTTTAATTGTAATGCCTGGTATGAACACACAAAAGATAAGATTTTTGTCAAGTAGGGCCCTATTTTCTCTAGACCTGGGGACAATTGTTCCTTCCTCTAATGATCATAACCTTCCTGTGCTCTTCATGGGATAGGACATGAAACTCTTGCTCAAGGAGTAGTCAAGAACCAGGAGTTGGTGGTAAAATGATGGGCTGGCTGGATGGAAGAGATTGTGCAATGTGAAGCTGGGTGTGTACTATGCTGAAAGTCTCTTAGGAGCTGTGGGAGACCCTGGAAACAAAGGGGAAACAAAGTCAAAATTATAAAATCAAACCACAGGGGTGAAGGAGATAAACACAAGAGAATACTAAACTCCTACTAAACCAGATATCCATGACACAGAGACTCCTAAAATCTTATCACTGAAGCAGACCTAAAATGAACCCAACGTGGCTCAGGGAAATTTTCAGAAGAGGGGTTGGAAAAAATGTTAGAGCTACATGTTGGGTCACTATGCACAGAGACATTGCCTCCTCTCCATAACTGATGGCTAACCCCACAATGCAAGACCCATATTCCCCGCTGAGGAGTGTCCATTTAGAGTGGGGATACAGGGAGGGGGCTAACAACAGTACAAACATGACTGCATATACTGTGTATATAGCTAATAAAAAAAAAATCCTTTCCCTCCTCTGTTTTTCTGAAGAGGGCTTCCTCATTGGGGATACAGGTCAACCTAATGGGGATTTTGGATCATGCATTATTGAGAGTGGGGAGAAGGAATGTTTGTGAAAAATGTCCCAACTTCTAGCGCTAACATGCTTTCTGGCCCCTCTTCTGCAAAATTCCCTGAATCATGCTGGGAGCATTTTAAGTCTACTTGAGTGATGGGCACTCAGGAGCCTCTGGATCTCTGGTTTGGTAGGTGTTGAGTGTCTTCCGTGTCTATATCCATCATCCTTGTGCTGATATCAGATTCACTAAGAAAGCAGCGCTCTTGCTCATTTCCCCAATTCCTCTGTGATTTCAGCTGAGGCTGGGGTTTAGTACACTGCACTGGGTTGTTTATCTCCTCAGGTCCAGTTCCCTGCCATCTGAAAAAGAGAAGCAGATTCTCTAACAGAGAATGAAGTCATCACTGTTTAAATGGGACAACAACCATTATTGATTAAGGGATAATTAAAAGGGTGTAGATACACTTACAGTCTAAGGTTAGTGGGGGCTTGACAATGGGAAGCAGAATCATTATCTGGATATAATTCTGACTTATTTCCCAGTTTCAGATGTGGTTTCCTTTCCACTGAGTGGATCTGTTAGCCAATCCAAGATCAGTTGGTTACCCACCATGGCTGTGTGCCACTACTGCAGTTGTGTGAGCATCATGTCATTTAGATTTTGAGTTGCCTGGACAGATGATGGCTACTTTCCCTGGTAGCTCATGTAGCACCTCCCAGCACTACATGGGCTAAATTTCTGGGGGACTGGTTCTCTTCAAGATTCCAACTAAGTCTCTCCATGGTCCGTGCCAACAGTGTATGGTGTCTTTAGCAGTAGGGTCTTACCATTAACCTCCGGTGGGTAATCACGTGCTCTGACAGAAGTCTGTCTTATTTATTTTGGGACATCTAGTAGGTATCTTTGATCAACAGTTCATTGTGGATGCACATCCTGGCACATGGAATTACAGGCCAGCACCAAGGGGAAAGAAAAAGGAAAAAGACAGAGAAGAAAGAGAAACAGAAGTTATTTGAGGTTAGGTTTCATCTCACTCTCTCCAGGGACCTTCGATTCAGGTGCTCCTCCTAAGGTGCACTTGAGGGTTCCACCTTTTAATCAGACTTCTAGGATATAGGCTTCTATGGTACCACTTCAATTTAGGTTCAGTTTTGTGTCCCCCCCACACACTCCACCCTTTCCCTTCCCCCAAGCCCTACCCTCCCTATTGTCCAAGCCTCAAGATGCGATTCAGTTATGTCAGTGACTTGGACCGATTCAGGTTAGGAATTGCTGAGCTTGTTTTGTTTTTGAAGTAGGGTCTCACCCTAACCTAGGCTGACCTAGTACCAACTCTGTAGTCCATTTTTGGACTCAAACACAGTGATCCTCTTGCCTATGGCCTCCTTAGTGTTATGATTAAAGGCATGTGCCACCATGCTCTGCTAGTCAAGTATTTTTGTCTTCTTTCTGGTGTACAAATTCCCACCATCTCGAGCTCAAGGAGAGTGGAATATGGGTAAAGCATAGCAAGCAAAGCTTCACGTTCCATCAACTTCAGATTGATGATATTAAATTTCCCTTGAGCAAGTTCTTAAGAAAACACCCATCTTTATTTGGCTGTTTATTTTCCTATTGGTTATTATTCTATTCCATGGATTGACATGTTAAGGCATTTGAATGTACTGAGTTGTCCTTGAGGTCATATAGACGATTATTGTTATTTATTTCAGTAGGTTTCTTTGCTGTTATTATGCAGAAGAAAATGTGTCAAAAGTTCCTCATGTCCAGCACATAAGCAAGCATTATGGGAAGATGCTTGCCTGCACAGTGTTGGCAGCTGGCCTTGAGATTTTTACCCACCTTTCTGTTATTTTGCTATTTTGGGGACAAAAAAAAAAAAATGAAGTGGAAAAATGATTCCTTTTTTTTTTTTTTTTTTTGGTGCATGTGTGTATGTATGATGTATGTGTATGTATGGCCCAGGTATGGAGGTCAGAGGACAGCCTCCGGGTATTGGTCCTCTCCTTGTTTGAGATAGGCTATGTCTTGTTTGCTACTACAAACAATGGGCTAGCTAACCTGTGAGCTTTGGGATTCTCCTGACTCCACCTCCCATTGTCAGGCACACTGCTGTCCCAGATGAGGGTGTGCTACTTGCATTCAGCACCATGTAGGCTCTAGGCACCTAACCTTTTAGTGGTCTGGTTTGCACAGAAAGTGCTTTGCACCTCTAAACCATCTCCTGTTCTGATTCCTAATTTTGATATAGGAAAACTTGCCATCATCTTGGGCTACCAGAAGGAGCATGGGAATTGGCATTACAGTATATTGTGTCTGAAATGGTCTTGAACATTTAATTGTGTCATTTCATGTACCTTATGGGCCTTCATCTGGATGGAGTCTTTATTAGAAATGTTTATCTTAAATTCTAAAACTGAAAAGAAATCAAGATTAGAGCATACCTCATGCCTTTTGAAAACACTTTATTTCTTAATTAAATACATTGCCACTGTTTTGAAATCTAGCTCTATGCTATACACTGCTGTGGAGACTCTCACAGCAGCTCTGTAGGGGAAGATGACTGCATAGCTTTTCGATGAAGGGAAAAGGAAGACTGAGATACTGTTGACACAAATGTACAGTAAGCAGATCTCACTGGGCAACCCCAGAAAGAGCTTTAATGAAAATAGGAGCCTCTTGTCTTTAGCTTCTAGTTTCTGCTTGCAGATGACTTGGAGCCTCCAAAGGGGTTCACCAGTCTCTCCTTGTGATGTGGGTTTCTAATCTACTCTAAGTCAACACTGTGATCATGTTGCTTTGCTAGAAGCTGAGGGCTTCAGCAAGCTGGAATCCCAAGCGCAGTGAGTGATGGGGCCAACCTTCGAACTTGCCATTAATAAACTGAGCTGTTCACATTTCTCTGTGGCATAGCTTGACATTTAGTTAGAAGGTTTGCAATTCCAATAAACATCTCAGGATGTGGTGTGTGTGTGTGTGTGTGTGTGTGTGTGTGTGTGTGTGTGTGTGTTATACAATTAAGAGCTAAACCAAGGAGGCAAGTGCTTTCATTAAAAGCCATCCACTTTAACTTATTTAGTGTTTCAGGGACCTGGAGAGGTACAAATCAGAAATAGGTCTCTAGGGGACAGCTTCTTACATACAAGCTGATGGATACCAGTCTGTTGGACTATAGGTGCCTATTGCTAGGTTGGGGAGGGGAAAAACAAACAAATATGGCCATTTGAAGAAATCAAATGTGTGATTATTTTTTCCTCACTACAAAAATACCCACGAGATCTCCCAGTCCCTTCTTTGATTAATATTGCTTGCGGTGGCTGCACACTGCTCAACTTGGCATTGCATTTATCAAAATTTGCCAGAGCAGACAGGCATTTCCATGTGAGAATGACTGTAATGTGTCCATATGCCTTGCAGGGAATATCTGAGCACCATGAATGCAGACAGCGGGCATCCTTGAGAAGTGGGCTTATGGCCTGAACACTTGTTCTCTCTTCTCCAACCCACGAAGTCTCCCAAACAGTCCTTAGGGAGAGGGATTTGCTCCTCATATTCCACAGGAGATCTGCATTGCAGATGGTCTGCAAGGGTCCCTCCCTGCTTGTCTCCTTTCATCTGCCACGTGTTTCCTTCCATCCTAGAATACAGAGGAAAGATTCAACAAGTACGTTCTCACCCATTGGCTTCTAATTACTGACCACAAACTCCCTGCAATTAGTTCACTGTGGAAGTGAATTCTCTGAAACACTAAAAGGAAGAGAAAAATCACTTTACAGAGTGTTATTTCCTGTGTTTTTGATGAATATGGCAAAAAAAGTGACAGGTGATTCTGATGACTCCTCATCTGTGTGAAACACCCCCTTCTAAACATTGTGTTTCTTTTGCCCAAAGGCACTCAAGCTTCCCCCTGGAAGACCCTGGGCCAAGGGGGCATTCCACGAAAGCCTGAAGATAGGTCTTCGTAGTACTTTATTACAAACCTGAAGCCTATCGCCCTGCACCTCACACAATTGCCATTGCTGAATTGGACAGTGGCCAACAGCTCTAACTGTAATTGAAGGTTGTTCTAAAAGCTTGATGAATGAATTCAATTTCTGCATTTGCAGTAAAATTTGGCAGGTAATATTGACCTTCATCATTTCCAAAGCTCTTTTCCTAATGGTCCTGAAGAGAACTTTCCTCAGAATCCAGGTCGTGCCTTGATTCACAGCCACATGGGAATGATGTGTCAACCACGTTTCCTTCTTTATCATGCATGCCATGGAGCTCAGATCTGGCATTTTACTTAACCCCAGGAAGCCCATTAACCTTGATAATTGTTTATATCCATTTCATTAGTTAATTTTTTTTTTTTTACTTAAATTCAACCTCAACCCAGACATGGTGGCTCATGCCTGTAATCCCAGCACTCAGGAGGCTGAGGTAGGAAGATTGCTGTAAATACAAGGATGCTCTACCTCAAAAAAAAAGCAAAAAATAAATAAATAAATAAAAATCCAAGAGCTGGGAAATGGCTCAGTGGATAAAGTGCGTGCTGCAAATTGTGAGGACTGGAGTTCCCCATGGTATTGACATTTAATCCCAGAGTGAGAAATAGAAATCAGGAATATCTGAGGCAAACTGGCCAAATTGGTAAGCCTTGGTCTCAACTGAGAGATTCAACCTCAACAAAATAATAACAATAAATAAATAAATAAAAACAATAGTAAGAAAACAAAATGTTGAGGAAGATATCCCTGCCTCAACTGCTGGCCTGCACATGCACACAAATGTGCCTGCACTCTCTCACATATATGTACCCATATGGATATATACACACATGCATACCACACATATATATACACATGAATAACCTTTCTTGCTCTTTTGTTGTCATCTAAGTAAACCACTTGAGGAGGGCATTAAAATCTGAGGATTTGGAGAGTGTCATGGGTCTTTCATGGACGAGTAGCACATAATTCTAAAAGTCTTACTGCAGGCAAGTAGGAAGAAACTCAGTGGTCCTGGCATGCCTTTCTTTATTATGTCAGTGACAACATATATTCTGCCTTAAGCACCTTTATTACCCTTCAAAAAGCTGACTGTATGTTGAACCTATCCTGTCCCAGCACCCAGTCCACAGCATAGAACTCCTTTACACTGGATCCTATTCATCAGCATGAGCTACATTTCTAATATTTCCCAGTTCAGACACATAAAACTTTAAAGTTATATGGGTATATAGATTTCTCTTATTACTTTTTATATTTAAATCCATTACTATGAAAAATTTCAAAGCCATTTTAGATTGGAAGTATTTCAGGTAGATATGATTCAAATATGAAATCTGGTTTCAATTGGTTTAGAGATACAGAGGGGATGCCTATGGTTGGACCTATTTCAAGAGCTCAGCTGAACTCAGAGCCTTCTGGCCTTCTACTAAACTGGATCCCTGGGCTGGAGAGATGGCTTAGTGGTTAAGCGCTTGCCTGTGAAGCCTAAGGACCCCGGTTCGAGGCTTGATTACCCAAGACCCATATCAGGCAGATGTACAAGGGGGCACACACATCTGGAGTTCGTTTGCAGTGGCTGGAGGCCCTAGAGTGCCCATTCTCTTTCTCTCCCCCCTTTTTATCTCTGTCTGTAGCTCTCAAATAAGTAAAAACAAACAAACAAAAAAAACCTGGATCTTGATGAATCCAAAATGCCCACTTAAAGCAGAGCTCAATTTGAGGGTCAAAAACTCTCCTAGCCAGGCGTGGTGGCGCAAGCCTTTAATCCAAGCACTCGGGAGGCAGAGGTAGGAGGATCGCTGTGAGTTCAAGGCTACCCGGAGACTACATAGTGGATTCCAGGTCAGTCTGGGCCAGAGTGAGACCCTACCTTGAAAAACCAAAAAAAAAAAAAAAAAGCTCTCTTGAGTTTTACATAGAAAATTATAAAACATAATTTAAAAACCAGTGAGTAAAATAAAACAAAAGAAGAACAAACACAAATCCTGAAGTAGAAGTTATAAATTTTAAATGGAAGAATTCCAGAAATGTAAGTCATAGAATATCCATAAATAGAATTATTACATGTACAGACTTGGGTATATTCATAGAAATCCTAATAACTTACTAGAGCCAGTATAAAAGGAGTAAGAAACTACATGACTATTTAATTGTATTGATATTTATCATATCGCATTTTCAAAACAAATTCCCTATCCGTGAATAGGAGTGGTTATCAAATTTTACATTTGCTTATAGATTGATGCTTAGCAGCAACAGTTTATTAGAAAGGACAGTATAGTCATGAATCAATAATTTTTCACTCCCTTTGATTGATATTGCTATTTGATTACTGTTGCTTGAGCAGAGCAGGGCATTTTGCTTTAAGTTTCTTCTAGTAGCAAAAGTGCAAATGTATTCAGTGTTCAGAAATCTATACTCAACCTGATTATATTAAACCTGAGGAAATTATTTTACTGTGCCTCAATGAGTTCAATCTGGCATGATGGGAAAGAGAATGAATACTTCTTGAGTACATGTTATATGAAACTTTGTGATTTCCCTTTCATGATGAAGTCTTTATAAAATATTTCAAACTGTGGTTTGGGTTTTTACTGTCACTAACATAAGGATAAAAACAGAGCTCTTGTTCTTTTGAAAAAGTGCATATTCATGTGTGCATAAATTCATTGTATAGGAAGGTCAGGTTGCTCCAAACTCTCACTAAATATTCCAAGGAATCTCTAAAAGAAAGGGGTCTATATATGTGGGCTCTCCCAGGGCCTCCACTCAGCTTGTGCAGCTGGCGTTCTGGTTGCTGTTGCTAGGGTGGCCACTGCTCCACTCTGCCATGCACAGCCTCTGCCCAGTGACTCTGAGAGAGCAGACTCCTGGCTCTGGGCCGCCGCTGCTCATGTCTCGTGAAACCATGCATCCTGAATTGTCGGATGCCTCATGAAGATTGAAGGTACAACTTCAAAGTTAAGAAAGCAACTTCTTTTCCTCACCCCGTTCTTCTCTTTCTCCTCTTCTTTTTCCTTCTTTTTTCCCTTTTCCCCTGTCTCCCCTCCTTTACCTTCTCTTCCTCCTCTTCCTCATGTTTTTCTTTTTCTTTATTTTACAGTGGTAGGGGTGGACCTAAGGGCTAGGAAAGACACATTCCCAGCCCAGCACATTCTTTTTGAGAACCAGACATAAGTGCAGAAAAAGTGCATGAATCATAAGCCCAAAGATTTTCAAAATAAAATACATGAGTAACCAGAATTTAGATCAACAATCAGAACATCTTGGCAACAGAACATCCTTTGTATTTCCTCTTAGGAATTCAACTCAAGGGCAAACTTACATCTATCTCCATGGGCTAGTTTGACTCCATTGTCAGCTTGACTGGATTTAGAGTAACCAGTGAAATATATTTCTGGGTGTGTCTATGAAGGTGTTTCCAGAAAGGCTTAACTGACCAGAGAAGATCCATCCTGAATGTGGATGATACCATCACATGGGCTGGGGTGCTAGGCTGATTAAAATACTGGGTACCAGCATTCATCTCTCTCTCTCTTTCCTAACTACAGATGCAATGTGACCAGCTGCCTCATGCTCTTGCCACAGTGTCTTCTCTGCCGTGAGGGTGTATACTCCCATACTGTGACCCAAAATAAACCCTCACTTTCTTGAGTTATTTTGTCAGGTTTTTTGTTTTGTTTTTTTGAGGTAGGGTCTCACTTTAGCTCAGTCTCACCTTGAATTCTCTATGCAGTCTCAGGGTGGCCTAGACCTCATGGTGATCCTCCTACCTCGGCCTCCTGAGTGCTGGGATTAAAGGCGTGCACCACTATGCCCAGCGAGGTATTTTTTATTATGTTTTTAACTAATACAACTTAAAAAAAACTTCATATCTAGTAAATGAGCACATTAATCATGTTACTGTTGATGGACATTTCCATATTTCCAGTTTTTACCCCTTATAAATCAAGTTGGCATAAATTTTAGGTTTTGTTTCTTCAAAGGGTTTTTTTTTTTTTTTTTTTTTTTTTGGTGGGGGGAAGCTCCTCATCTTTATAAAATAGCTCCTACCTTCCCTCATCCTACAACCCACCATGAACCTTGTCACTATAACTATAGTCATCCTAACTTTCCAGGCCATGTATCTCAAATACAGGATACTATCCCATTTAGCCATGGCCTTTGAAAGAATCTGCCAAGGACATTCCCTCCCCCACTGCCATTGGCTTCAGACTCATGCAACTGATCAAGACTGGAGGGAGTTTGGCTGGGACAGACCCATAGTTAGAGGCACTAACTTGCCTCCAAACCCTCCTCTCTGCTCCTAGAAAGTGCTGTGGTGGGTATCATTCTCTTTTATGGGTGCTGTACTCCCTGAGGGCCCAAGGAAGTCTTGAACTGGGATGACTGCTATTTAAATTTAGGCCAGGACTTCTGGTCTTTACTCAACGTGGATTCTGGGAAGAAACAATGAGAACAAAATCATCTAGTCACTTATAATTGTTGACATCTGTAGGTTAGTAAGGGGATGGAATTCTTTGCTTTTCAGAAAACAGTAATTCCAGTTATAATCACAGCTAAATTTACTAATCATTTACGGTCTTAAGCACTCTTACTCCATGATATGCAAAACTCACATACTTCCCATTAGCTGGGTGAAGAACATGCCGATGTCCACTTTGCAGATAAGAATTTTGAGGCTTTAGAATCCTAGGCAGAGATAGTGTGGCCACTGCAATAGGACATGGGGAGCCAATACTGATTCTGTGCGCTTCAGGGGTCATAATCCTACTCTTCTTGTTCTTTGTTGAGAGGTGTCTACTAATATTCCTTGTCAATAAAGTAATGAAATAATACCTGCAACTGATGTGAAGGGTTATATCTGAGAAGAAAATGCAGTGACTGATGCTTGCACAAGCCTGTTGTATGGTGTGTTCATGGTACTGAGCTTTCTCTCTGTACCTGATTCAAATGGTGTGTGGATTGCAGCATGCTTGTTCATGCTGGGGTTGTAAGAGGCAGAGCTTATATTCGTGGGATTAGAGCACCTTTTCCACACAGTCACACCAATAAGCTTGACCTGTGCAGACCCTGCAACACCCAGAGTTACACCAGTAACTGGAAACATGGGGTGATTTCCAATTTGCTTTCAAGTCTACTGCCATCCAATGTCAAGAATGATCCTCATTACCATCTCAGAAACTGAGCTACCAGGTTGCAGCTCTTTCCCCCTCCTGCTGCCCTGTGGCATGAGCTACAAACCTTTCTTCTTGGGAATTGATGACTGCAATTTGTTGTTCTGGGGCTTCCACGAAGGCTGGGGTGGGCAGTAGCTCGGCCTGAGAAGCCCTCCTGATGCTAGCGAGTCAGCAGTTTGCTTCTGGACTGGCCATGCTTCAGAGCCTTCCCATTAAAGAGCGTATTGATTTTAGGGACTTCTTACCTGCATATAGCCCAGGACCCTAAGTTGGCTGGGATAAGAAAATGAGGAAGAGAGAAATGACAAGAAGAGCTGCTCAGCAGGTTTGCACACACAACTGTAAGCTGCTTGATGATCCTGGTTTATTTTATTTATTTAACAAAAGGAATAAGACATGGATATCTCTGGGATGACAGGGGACTCAGTGGGAGGAAAGAACTAGGGAAGAATCAAGTGGGTATGAGGATTTAATTTATGGGGAACAGAAAAAAAATAGGTTCCATTAAGAAGGAACAGCAAAAGGATTTTATTTATGGGAGAAAATAAAGATAGGCTGTGTTTGCAGCGTGCACTCGATGAATTCCACTCCCCTTGGAGGGCCTCCTTTGCTGCCTTCCCCTTCCTCAGCCTTAGCACCTCTCACCCTCACTGTGAGGTCATCTTGGTGCAACTGCTTATGCCCTTCTCTGTTCTCTTCTATTTCTCCATGCAACTGTCAGACATCTTCGTCTTTCCTTGTAGGAAAATTCATGTAATGCTGTACTTGCTACTTCAGCCATCTTCAAGGGTACGTTTCAGTGGTACTAAATACCTCAGCAATATTTTTCAACCTTCATGACTAACTAGCTAGAATTTGACCTCTGTCTTACAACCCCAAAGAATAATAAGCCTCTCCTTCAGAATCCAGACATCCACCAATCTGCTTTCCACCTCTGTGGAGTTGCCTGTTCTCAGCATTGAGCATGAATTGAATTGAAATATGTGGCCTCGTGTTTGACATTTTAAACTTGTTATAATGTGCCCAGGATTTGTCCATATTGCAGTATGGTACAGCATAAGAAGAAATTAAAAATGTCATGTATTGATGGATGGGATATGAAATTGTGCAGCCACTGAATTCTGGCATTTCCTCAATAACTTAAACATATAATTGCCACATGACTAGATATTTCACTGGTAGGTATACATGTGGAATATATATGCACCATGGATCATTTTTAACAGACTGCTTCTCTTTCCTGTTTAAACTCTTCAGTGGATTTCCATTGAATTTTACTCTAATTTGGAATGGACCATTATATATATATCTGACAGCATTGGTCAGATTTTCATCACTGTGACAAAAATGCCTGAGACAATCAGCTATTTATTTATTATTTATTTACTTATTTATTTATTTTTGGTTTTCCAAGGTAGGAAAACTTTAGCTCAGGCTGACCCAGAATTCACTATATAGTCTCAGGGTGGTCTCGAATTCATGGTGATCCTCCTACCTCTGCCTCCCAAGTGTTAGAATTAAAGACATGTGCCACCAAGCCCAGCTTATTTTTATTTATTCATTTGAGAGATTGAGAAAGAGAGACAGAAGGGGGGCAGAGAAAATGGGCATGTCAAAGCCTCCATCCACTGCAAATGTACTCCAGACGCATGCACCATCCTATGCTTCTGGCTTATGTGGGTCCTAGGGAATCTAACCAGGGTCCTTTGGCTTTGCAGGCAAACACCTTAACTGCTAAGCCATCTTTCCAGCCTGATAACCAACATTTTTTTGTTGTTGTTGTTCATTTTTATTTATTGAGAGTGACAGAGAGAGAGAGAGAGAGAGAGAGAGAGGGAGAGAGGTAGAGAGAGAGAATGGGCACGCCAGGGCTTCTAGCCACTACAAACGAACTCCAGATGCATGCACCCCCTTGTGCATCTGGCTAACGTGGGTCCTGGGGAATCGAGCCTCGAACCGGGGTCCTTAGGCTTCACAGACAAGCGCTTAACCGCTAAGCCATCTCTCCAGCCCGATAACCAACATTTTAAGAGGAGAGATTTTCCCTCATGGTTTCAGAGGATTCAGTGTATGGTGAGGTTGCTTCATTGTTTGGGGGCTATAAAACCAGACCGGGGGGGAATGCCACAGACAATGGAGAGGAAAAAATGATTAGCAGAGGTGGCTCAGAAACAAAGATAATATGTTTGGCAGAGCTGAGAAACATAGTAGAGGGAGATGTGAGCTTAAAGTATGTGGTGAGACCCAGGCCATTTCCTGTTTGTCTTTTTCTTCCAAGTGACCATGAGTCAGCTCTACTATAAAATCATAAATTTGCCTCCCTTATCACCTCACTAAAATGCTTTTGCTCTTGTCTGGAACCCAACCAATCACATGAGCCGCTCTTGAACTCTGGTCCCTAGCAAAGAGTCTATCCCTTTAGCTAAGAGCAAAAGCTTAGGAAGACAAGAGCCTGCTTCTGACTCCTGGATGTGCTACTGATGAGCTGAATGTTGTGAACAAGTTTGTAGCATCCCTGTCCAATCACTCACGGCAAATAGGGGAAGAGATGGCACCTGGCCCATGGGGCTGAGTGAGAACTCAGTGACATGGTGACCTCTGGGACCTCAAGTTTACATCTCAGACTCCTGCTTCTGCGCACACTCAGGAGCTGTCAGTGACTGATGTGATTATGATGATGTCTAGTTAGTTATGAGGAATTCAAAGTCCCTTAATTCCATCTTCACAGATTTCCTCCAGCTTTTATTTTAATAGTAAGAGGATCTTTCTGTATTTCTTTCTACTTGCTGCCTTGAGAGATTTTGTTGACAGCCATCCATTTTTATTTATGCCTAGGGCTTTACTTTTGTCTTTACCTCATTGTCAAATTCCTGTAATTATGAGTTCAAGTCCAGATTTTTTTTTTTTCTCAGTCTCCGTAGAGACTGTCAAAAATTCCCAGTGCCGACTATATTGCAAGTCGTCACAGCGGGGTATTGGAAAAAGTTTTCACTTAGCAATAATTGCGCCTTGGATAAACCTCATTGGCTACGATATTGCCACTGCGCAAAGCTAAGGTCCAGATTTTATATTCCCCAAAGCCCCTTCTGAATGGTACATATGGGAGACTATGTTCCTTGTCCCCTCCCTGGAAGTAATCATAAAAAGAGACTTGGGTAATCTTCATGTGCTTCCTGAAGTAGGTCCTGTTTTTTGTTTTCCTGAGACTTTCATTCCTATAAAGGTTTGTCTTCAACATCATTTTTAAAAAATTTTTTACCTGAGTGATGTCACATTTGGAAGAGCCTATTTGAAAACCTTACCAGACAATGGTTTTGTATATTTTGTTCAAGTTTGTGTATTGTTGGTAAAAAGCCCTTGGCCATGAATTAAAATTCAATACAGATAAGACAGACAGACTACTCATTAGAAAGTGGGGTAAATTCGTCCAAAGGTCATACAATGACTTAGTGTCCAAGTCAAGTTTCAAGTGCATGAATTCAAAATTAGTGCTATGGGAAGCCTGCTGTTCTAGTCTACTTAACACAGGCAATCACGGCTGAAAGAAAAGATTAAAGATGGATGTTCAGTTGAAAACTCTGCCACTTATTGACTAGTACCATAAGCAAAGCAGTAAAATTTCTAACTCAGTATTTTCTTCTATAAAGTAATAATTCCTACCAAATAGAATTGTGATGTGAATGAAATGCCTTCATATGAGGCTTAAGTAATATTATATGCATGATGCATTTATTATACTGTTGTCATATGCAGTTCAAGTGTTAATAACAATAATAATACCAATAGCTATCTATAATTATTACCAGTGCCCATAGAGGCTCCCTAGAAGTATAATGCATTAGGAGTGTTGTGCAGCTTGGATTGAAATTCCCACTCTGTCACTCAGCAACTAAAAGATGGCTGGCAAGTAGCATGGTTTCCTTTTTCTTTCTTTCAGACTCCTCTCAAGTCACAGTTTTTAAATTACCCTCTGATCTCCCTTACATTCTTTAAAAGTAAATGCTAGTTAAGTAGGTACTAATATTAAGCCCTCAGCTCAGACTGAGTCTTCTTTGATATGGTTGCTAAATGAGGTTGTTTTATTGTGGGTAGCAAAAGAGTGAAATCTAGCTCTGTTAAGCATTTGAAATCAACAAAAGAGAATTTGCAGGTGCATTTCCATTGTCAGAAACAATGGGGAAGGAGAAGAACATTAACACTACTCCTTTAATAGATATCTTCCAAAAAGCTGACAGAGGTGACTTGTTATTAACATTTCTAGTATTGTTTCTGCAGAGGGCTTGCCTGACCCTCTGTGTCTCCTCTGGGGCACACTATGGGCTTAAGTTCACCCCAGCTCATGGTCTTCCATTATTGCTAGTGGGAAGAACTGACTGGGGTGTGTGAACCAGTGTTTGATTATTCCCTTTTTTAAGAAACTATCTCCCACAGTCATATTAGGTGCCATGTTCTCCCATGAGGGGGGGCTGGAAGGGGTCATCTTCTAGTTGCTTTTTTTTTTTTTAATCAATAACTAGGTAGAGAAATTGCTTCTGTAAATACTCTTTTTTTTCTTTTTTCAGCATGGTAAAACAAATGGCTGTGGGTCTGGAGGCATACGTTACTGACTTCATGTAAATTGAACTGGGGGCGATGCTGTTTGTACAGCTGGTTTTGTACAGTGGCTACTCCTCTGCTCCTTGCCCACCACGTAAGGTGAACTCCAAGTCAACCAGCCCCAAGTCCTTATTAGGAACAGTATGTCTTTTCTAACCCTCTTGGTTTTAAACACGTGTAAGCAGAATGAAAACAGAAATGGTCAGTGAGATTGAGTTGGGGAAAAAAAAAAAAAGTCAATGATTCTAGACTTGGAACACCAAAGTTCAAACACTGAATACAATTAGAGAACTGAGAACTAATCACCAGGCCCTCTGAGTTCATTCATTCCCTTTCATTCATTAATTCAAGCAATATTTGTTGAACCAGGCATCCTTTCATATACTAGGGATAGGATAGTGAATGAGAAGCGACAAGGCCTTTGCTTTTTAGTTCATCTGTGAAAGTGGGACAAGTCCAAGAGAATACAATCAATAAATATATAATCAGTGTTGTAAAACATGCTCCAAAAATGTTAAACCATCTGGTGGGTGAAAATGACATTGACTGTGACTTCAGATAAAGTGACCAGCTCAGTGTTCTCAGCTGGGAGGCATCAGAACTGAGACCTCAAGGTAATGAAGACTCAGACCCTTGGAGAGCTGCTGAAGCCAGCATCATGGCAGGAGTTAACAGCAGGTGCCTTGGAGTGAGGAAGCTATGCATGAGAAGTGGAGGAGCATAAAATATCATGATACTGATCTTTGGGGAGAAGTTTTGAGCTCATAAGCAAGGATTAGTATAAGTAGACATTTGTAGGCTCAGCTCAGCTGGCTGAAGTAGTTGTACCAGAGATTCTCAAGCATAGTTGTGCATCAAACCAACTAGAGACCACTGAAAATACCCCAGGTACCTCCACGAGGATTCTGACTTAATTGGTCTTGGGTAGGGGGTGGTCATGGGTATATTAAATATCTCAGGAATTCCAATGTGCAACCAAAATTGAGACGTACTGAAATAGATGAAAATTAACTGACATTTTGACACAGGCAAGTAACCACAATCTTTAGAAATACCTCCTAAGTTTCAAACATTTTAATGATATTTTGCAGATTTAAAAATATTTCTCTAGTTCACCCTCTTTTAAATTGAGAATTTTATTCTGTGAATAAACTAATCTATAACTAATCATACTAATCATATAACCATTGGGTTATATTTTTATGTTCCCTCTTCCTCATCTCCATTCTACTGATTGTCCTTCTTAGAAGAGTTACAAGTATTCACTGTGGGATCATGACTTCTCAAATGCTTATAGCAGGACAAAGAAAATCAGTAAATAAAGCAGAACAAAAATAAAGCATATTGGAAGTGGAAAAACAAAACCAGGTTAGTGAATGCAGGACAAGAACAAACAGTTCATTCTGCTTTGGTGCATTTTGAATATTACTATATTCAGAGTCTGTCTCTATGACCCTCACACTGGATGACAGGCTCACTATTGAAGCCACACTCTTGCTCATTCACCAATTCCTCCGGGGTTTCACCTGAGCCCTAGCTGATGTGTGGGTGATGGTTTTTCTCCTTGAACTAGCTGCCTCCTGAAAAAGCAAGACAGATTATCCAAAGAATACTGAAGTCAGAATAGGTTCAATGGGATAAGAATTATTAGAGAGATTTTGTTGGGTGTAACCTCTTTTTTTTTTGGCTAAGGACTAGTGGGAGCTTCTTGTTGGAATGTATGCTTTTGTCCTCCACGGGATTCTGACTTGGTTCTCAGTTCTAGTTAAGGGTCCTTTCCATTGAGCAGATATCTTAATCAGAGAGCCATTGGTTATATACCTGGGCTAACTGCCACTATTGCACAGGCTTGTTCATCCTGTCAGGCTGGTTGCTTTTGTATAGCAACCTATAGAACCTGCTGAGAGCACAATACTAAAGCAGACTTAAAACATACCCACCATGGCTTATGAAATTTTGTGTCAGAAAGATTTTAAGAGCTACAGAGTGGAAGGGGATGTCCAGAGGAACTCCTCACCTCTTACAATGAATGACTAATACTTTCACATCTCATAACCCATAAGCCAAGGGGGAATACCAGCCACTGAGAAAGGCCTTCAGAAAAATGGGGGCAGGGAGGAGGGAAATGATACTACTAACATATGATGTGTTCATACAACTTTCTACTTAATAAGAAATAAAAATAAAATTAATTCACAGAAAACTTGGCATTATAAAATGGCATGATATAATTTGAATGAAACTGATAGTTTCCATTCAAATCTCAAATGTGGAGCCTAAGTATGTATGATTGGACTTCTATGTGGGTAGGAATAAAACTCAATAGCAGAGGCCAGTAAGCTGGAAAGGAGATATAAAGGGAATAGAAAGTGAGGGAGGGGGGCTTAATAGGACAATATTGTATGTATGTAAGTAGAAGAGCAAATTAATGGTGGGGGGGGAGGTGAAAAGCCTAAGTGAGGTCAGGAGAAGAGATTGAGTAAAGGAAAGGTTGAGGGAAGGCTAATCAAAATCTAAGATGATATAAATGAGTCATAAGGAAACCAACTTTTTTGGACAATGGAACACTCAGAAACCATATATTGTTACTAGAAAAATTTCAGTGCCAAGGATGAGATACCTCCAGTGAGTTGTTGGCCAGGGAGGTCCCTGATGCCTCCAAAGCATTATAGGCCATTGCCGAGGCCCTTGGTTTCCCACCAGGAATAGATGGTAAGACCCTATTGCTGAAGACTCCACATATTTGAGCTGCAAGGCCACTGAGAAATCCTGCTGGAGCTGAGTTGAAAACCTCTTCCATGTAGACCTTCTGACAGAAAGCTGGAAAAATCTATGCTGCAAGCAGTTCAATGGGAAAGAGAGAAATCACCAGTGAAAATATTCCACAGTGGACACTGCAAGCCTTATATTTGGCCATCCAGGCCAAATGAGCCAACAGATGCAATAATGTTAAGTCTTCTATAGGGGAAACCAACCACCCTCTAATTTGACTGGAGGCCTGCTCCATGGGTGGGAATACATCCCAGATAATGGAAAACTACAACAGGGGTAGTCATGAGACCTAGGGGTGTAACCTCTGCTGGTGTCTGGCTAAATGTAAACACTATGCTTACCAAACTGCCAAGTAAGTACTTCTCTTAATGTTCATACCCATATATTAATGCTACTCTCACTTTTTGTTAGAGAAGCTGCTCTTTTCAGATGGCAGTGACCTTGGAATGACTCAGAAGACACCATGGTGCTGAGAAGTGACAGAGAGTGCTCAGCACTGAAATATCTCTATCACACCTTCCAAGGCTCAAGGTCTAATGCGGGAGAGGTGGCAGAAAGAATGTAAGAGCCAAAGGAAGGGTACGACTCCTTACAATGTGCTCCTCCAGACACAAAATGGCCTGGATATCAATGACCTCACAGGGACTGACACTACCTACACAAGACCATCATAATAGGAGGAAAAGATCATGACATCAAAATAAAAGAGAAACTGATTGAGAGGGGGAGGAGATGTGATGGAGAGTGGAGTTTCAAAGGGGAAAGTGAGGAAAGGGAGAGAATTAACATGGGATATTGTTGACAATTATGGAAGTTTTCAATAAAAAATTAAAAATCAATAAATGTATCAATATTAATAAGTTAATATATTATATAATCCCTTTATGTTTCAGACATTATACTATTCTGAAAACTGTCTATAGTGAAAAGGCTTGAAAAATATAAAAGGTTAAATATGAAAACCCTTTTTTATACCTAAATTTGGTCCAAGAATAGTTGAGCATGTTACGTTAGGTATGTTGAAGTAGATCCTGAAATGAAGATTATGAACCATTTTGGCACATTAGGAGCATGTTCTTATTTGTCTCAGTCTTCTTTAGTTAACATGTCATTACAAAATTCCCTTTTTAACATATGCTAACATATAGGTCGGATTTCACTTCTACATTCTTAAGTAAGGCCTACCTATAATTTCCTGTTGCACTGAATTGTTGAAACGAAGTGTGGCTTTCCTTAATGCCATTAAAAACATGAAATAACATATTTGTTGTGTGACTCAGTATCCTTTGACTTATTTGCTATTAAGTAACTAAATGCTTAAAAAATATTTTTTTGTTTCTTTTTAAAGAAAATTTTGTGTGTGTATGTGTGTGCACAGATGTGTGCGTGCATGTTCGTGTGTGGGAGTACTTGTGTGTTTGAGCAGATATATGTGAATATATAGGCCACAGGTGGATATTGGATATTTTATTCAATTGCTATCCACCATTTTATTTTATTTTATTTTATTTTATTTTATTTTATTTTATTATTTTATTTTATGAGACAGAGTATCTTACTGAATCTGGAGCTCACAAAATGGGATTGACTTGCCAGCCAGAAAGCTCTGGGGCGTCTGCTGTCTCTGCCTCCTCAGCACTGGGAATACAAGCATGCTGGCACTACCGGCTTCTATCTGGGTGGTGGAATCTGAACTCTGATCCTTATGCTTGCACATCAAGCACTTTGCTTGATTTTTATAGAATGTTTAACCTAAAGTCTCTGATTGAGAAAGAGAAATGATTATCTCACAAAGTTGAAAAATATGGATCAAATACAGTACTATCAATACAATTTGCAAGGCCAAGCCTCTATCAGAGGAGGAAAAATTAATTTGTTTCCCAAGGTCCTACTGTCCCCACCCATGGTGAAGTAGGACATTGTAACCTCTACTCAGGACATGATTGAGTCATGCTGCGTTGCCCAATTATTATTATTATTATTATTATTATTATTATTATTATTATTTACTTATGCATGTGTGCGTGTTGTGGGTGAAGGTGTGTGGAGGGCATCCAATATTCTCCTCTATCAGTCTTCTGCCTTATTTCCTTGAAGCAAGGTCTTTCAGTGAGCCGGGAGCTCACCAAGCCCTGGGGTCACAGGCATATGTGATCAAACCAGAATTTTTACAGTGATTCTGGAACTGAACTCAGGTTTTCATGCTTGTGCAACAAATACTCTTAAACTGCTGGCTCATCTGTACAATCCCATAATCCTGTTCTTGAATCAACTGTGTGGCCAATGATCCTTAATCCTCGAGATCTAAGATTATGCCTGAAAGTAGATGGAAATAGCTTTGACAAATACTCATGGACACTAGAAAGAAGGGGTGGTAAAAACAAAGCTGGTGTTTTTTAAGGCTGATTCTGCATTATATATTTTTATGTTAAACTTTGATATAATATTTGATGATAGAACTATGTGATAAAGCCAAATTATAGAATTTTGTATCAGTTCTGTGTTCAGCACAGCTGATTAGAACACCAGATCCAATGAATCAAGCATCCAGTGGAATCCCCAGTGCAACTCAAAGGGACAGAGGTGGGCACTCAGCACAGATGAGATCGGAAGTCATCCCAAAAAGGTAATAGGGTCTACTTACACAAAGCCAAGTAAATAGGCCTGTACTGGAAGAGCTAATCTCACTTTCCATGTCAGGGAAGGTTATGTGTTAAATTTGATTGATGCATTCCTGGTTGGCTTTACCATTCTCAAATAAGCTATATTTTGGTGTTCACTATTGCCTTTGAAGTTTCTTGATTTACAGGGCCTTTGACTTTTTCTTCTGTCATTATTGGGGACAGGGTCTCACTTGGCCCCAGGCTGACCTGGAACCCACTTAAGACCAGAAATCTCAGCCTTCCATTTGAGATGATTAAGAATGTTGGGCAACACATGCACACACACACACACACACACACACACTTAAGGACTTTGACTTTATTAGATTATCTGTTTGTTTTAATTGCCACTCTTGCATAAATACTCTGTGCTAGTCTTGATTAAATGTGTATATTTCTGAGTTGAATATTAGAATTTGCCAATAATTTGCTCCACCCAGCCTACTTGCACAGGAGGCAAACTCAACACCTAGGGTCACGTCTACTGTTACTCTGAGAGTAATATTGAACTTTGTATCAACTCTAAGTAGATGATGGATTCAAATAAGTGAAAAAAATTCCTAAAATAAATCCTAAATTCCCCCAAATAACTGAAAGCTAAGGAGAAAGCATTGTGTTTAGGAGAGACAGAGAGTAACTATGAAGCTTGAGGTAAAGAGTTTAAAGATTACAGAAGGAGAGCATCTCTGGCTGGAAAGGTTGTTGAGTGATAACAGGCTATAACTATTCCATGTTGTGTTAAATTCCTTGGGGTAATTCCAGAGTGGAGATAAATCCATCGGTGGCAGAGGCTTCATCTGCCAAGGTCAGCAGTGTCTATGGGTCTATTCATAGATGCACACTGAAAGCAACATCTCACCTCTGGGACTGTGAGGGAAAACAAGGCTCAGTCAAGCCAGCATGAATAATAGGCTGTAGAAATAAAACTGTTCTTTTGAGAATAAAGTTCTAAAGAACATGTAAACAAATTTGTGTTCTTCACTTTGGCAAATGCTCTGCTCTGAACAGAAACTTTCCTTTTTTTTTTTTTTTTTTTGCCTGTCTATTTTACTCAAGGTTTTAATATTGTAATGTGTTCCAAAAATGGATTATTAGGAGAGAAAGAAGCATTAAAGAAAAGTCAACTCAATTGTTACTTATTATTTTTTATATCAAAGTGTGGGGGGTGCATATGTGTGGAAGGGTGGGTGCGCGTTCTTGAGAGCGTGAGTGTAGAGTAGAAAGCAGAGGTCAACACTGGGGGCTTTCACAGTCACTATATTCCTTACTTTTTGGAAGTGAGGCTCTTTCCTTTCTTTCTTTCCCTCTCTCTCTCTCTTTTCCTCTTTTTACGGGGGTAGGGTCTCATTCTATCTCTGGTTGGAATTCACTATGTAGTCTCAGGGTAGCCTCAAACTCATGGCAATCCTCTTCTACCTCTGCCTTCCAAGTACTGGAATTAAAGGCATGTGCCACCGTGCCTGGCTGAGACAGGGTCTCTTGAGCACAGATCCTGGCCATTCAGGTAGACCAGCTAGCCAGAGAGCCCCAAGGATTCCCTGCCTACTCCTCCTGCTCTATAATACTAGGGCCACAGACACACACCACCATACTATGCATGTTACATGGGTGCTGGTGATCCAAACTTAGGTTGTCATGCTTGTGTAGCAAGCATTTAATCCACTGAGCCACCTCATCAAGACCCTTTTATTTCTGGAAGCAATTTTATTGTGGTTCTTAGGAAATCTTGTTAACCTTTTTATTATTATTACTACTACTAATAATATTAATATTATTGATATTAATATTATTATTGATATTATTATTATTATTTATTCCTTCTCACTCCCTCTGCCATCTCATCTCTTCTTAAGTTAGGTCAGGACAAAATGGAGTTACAGCAGGAGGGAAACAGAGATAAGGAAGTGGGTCATCCACCTTCCTCAAAACCTGCCCACCCATTATCCTTTCCTTGCCGAACAAAAGCCCCAAGATAGATTTACTGCCCCCATACCTCACCGTTTCACTTCTGGTCTCACCCTGTGGCTAATGTAAAGAACAAAGAAATTCCTTCCCTTCCTCGCCTTCCCCCAACTGAAGAGCCCACTACCTGTAATCCCAAGATGACTGCTCTGCTCTGAGTGTCAGTCCTGGCAGCTCGTGTTTTTCCCTGAATAAAAACTTCTATTTTTGCCTCAGAGTGGTCTCCGTGGTCTGGTTCACTCCTGAACTTTGTATGTGGTGCTGTGACTGAGGTAGAAAGGCCTCTGATTTCCCTCCTTGGTGGCCAGACCTCCTTTTCTCTGACCAGAAGGCTTCGGACCATCTCTGTCTGATATAGGCTCTCATACCCACCACAGTCCGGCCTCACTGTTCTCTTCTCCTCCCTCCTTCTCGGTATGTGTCTCTTTCTCTACGGTTGGCCTGCTCTCACGTTCGTTTTACCCCTCCTTGTGGAAGCTGTACTGACATGCCAGGCTATACCCCTCAGCCATGAGGCCCCAACCCCAAGTCTCCTGAAAGATGAACTGTCGACTCCGCGGTCTCTCACTCTGATATACCATGCCCTAAGGGGTGCCTTTTGGTTCGGTTGCACAATCTTAGGACACCCCCTCTCCCTCCCTCATCTCCCTCTCCCTCCCTCATCTCCCTCTCCCTCCTGAGCTCTCATCTTCCACTGCCAGCCACTTTCATTTTCCACAGCCAGCTGCTTTTGCCATCAGGAGCACAGTCACCCTCCTTACCCACTAACAGGCCAAAAAGTCACATGGGAGGCGCAGGCCCCATTCACTCTAACAGGCCAGGGGGTCATGGTGGTGTTCTGTGTAAACCCAGCTTAAGCTCTGGTTTATTTTTCTTTTACCCTTGTTTTGCTCTTTCCCTGTCTCCTTAAGAACTTAAAGCCTTATGACTCTTGGATGACATCCTATCTTTCTGTACAAGTCTACCTGGCCACATCCATAAGCTGGACAATGGGTCCAAATGGCCTGAAAATGATACTTTTGATTTCCAAATTCTCACTGATTTAAATAACTTCTGCCAATGTACAGACAAATGGTCCAATATACCCCATTTTTCACTCTGCATGCATGGCCTTCTCTTTGCCCTTCCTGCTTTTCTTCCCAGGTCCTTCTAGCCCCTCCCCCATCTTCATCCTCACCCTCTGCTTTTGACCCTGATGCCCTAAAGGACCTCACCCAACAGCTCCTTCTGCTTCTCCAGCTTGCTCAGCCTTTCCTGACACCCTGCCTGATAATAAGGTTTGATTGTAATCTCCAGAGATGTAAAAAATACAGAAATTTAAAATGTATATACATTACTTCTGAATAAATGAATGAATGAATATATGTGAAAGGGAAATGGTTGCTTAGGATCTATATGACAAGTTCACTTGAAATGAATGCATATTAGTATGTACATGGCTCACAGCCCTGAGGTTGCAGAATGAGTTCTGTTCTGAGCAGTGCCACTTCATTGTGGGATGTTTTCTACCAAGCCCACTATACTACATGGCATAGCCAATTTTTACTGTTGAGTGTCCCCCAGAAGAAATACTAAAAGTAATTAAGATCATGAAAAAATACAAGATCCTCCTACTCTTACTTAAAGAATTGTAATATGGCAGGATCTGAAAGCAGCCTATAGCCCTGAGGGAACTCTTCCTGGAATTTAGGAATAAAAATGGCTCTTTCTTAGCTTCCCTGCCTTGCAGAGCCAGGGAACTGCAAGCACAGGGAATCTGGGGTTCCTGGCCCCAGCATGATGATGAATGAATGCCAAGTCGCTATGGGGACTTCTTCTAAGAAATTTGTAACCGTTTTATGCTTGTAAGAAATTTGTTCTGGGCATGGTGGTGCATGCTTTTAATCCTAGCACTGGAGAGGCAGAGGTAGGTGGATCGCCATGAGTTCGAGGCCACTTTGAGATTACATAGTGAGTTCCAGGTTAGCCTGGACTAGAGTGAGATCCTACCTCAAAAAAAAAAAAAAAAAAAAAGAAATAAAGAAAGAGAGAAAGAAAGAAAGAAAGAAATTTGTAACTGTTTTACTTTTACTTTATCTTTCTATGCTTATATGAAACCACTAACAGACAATAGCCTCAAGATTTATATTTAAATATAAAAGTACTAGGTACTAAATTTGTAAAAAAAAAATCTAAAGTTTCTAATATTTAATTCTGCTTTCATATTTAAAAAAGTGTTTCAGGAAAGTTATAAGAAACAAAGTTTCAAAATCTATATGTTTATTCTGGGTAAATAACATAAGTCAAATCTGATCTCCCCTTTCTTTAAAAAAGTTATTTCAAAAGGCCTTTTGAAGGGAAAAAATGGTCATATTAAAAGTGTTATGGGAAGAATAATAAAAGTTTTGTTGGTAGTTATAAGATGAACTGACTGAAAAAAACTGGAGACAAAACTTTATATGTTGGAAATGTTTGATGATAAAGATTGTTCGTGAGTGGTTACATGCATTATAAGGTAAAAGTATGTAAATAAAGGTATGAGTAAAGTATATAGATGAAGATAATGATTAAGCTTAAACAGGTTAAAGACAAAGTACTTAGTCAGAATACAGACTTCTGGAGATATAAAATGACAATTAGCCTAGGACTTACATCAGACTAACAAAGTATGGTCCTGGCTGGTAGCAGGTTGCTAAGGTATTCAGGTTGTAAACTTAACTTTAGCTGATTGATTTTAATTTGGTCACAATAATGGCTATGAAAAACTGAATTTAGAGTACCCACTCAAATTAACTAGGCTCCTCTAGTTGTCAGCCTTTCAACTAAATCTAACGGGTAAAATTGACTCACTAATATTTAGTTCTCTCCTGAGGTTATTGTATCTAAAACTTTGCCTCAAAAAAAATCTCACAGAGGAACTATTTATTCCTCCCCCTGCTTTTATGAGGTAAATAGACCACATTTGAAACATTAAACAGTATTTATCTGCCACACACTTGAAAACTGTTTACTCCATGATGAACAGAAAAAAAAACAAAAATCTAAACAAACATGTTGTAAGATCTCCAATTCTACCAAAAATAAGTTGTAATACTTTAAATTTAACTTATGTCATTACTGAACAAGTTTACCAAAGTACCACAGACTAGGTTATAGAGTTGATTAAGGTTTGAATAGTTAGAGATTGTGTCATAATATTTTGTGTATATTTAAAATCCAATATACTTCTATAAAATTGATTTGGAAGAGATTAAAAATATTTCTTTGTGGCTCAGCAGTTAAAGGTACTTATTTGCAAAGCCAGATACATAAAGTAGAACATACATTTGGAAATTGTTTGCAATAACAAATGGCTCTGGCATACCCATTTCCTCTCTTTTTCATGAGACTTGTCTCCTTTGTTTATTTTTTATTTTTTATTTTTTTTATTAGATCATGGCAGTTTAACCCAGTTCCTCTATTCTTTGGGTATGTTAAATATGACAGAAGTAATTTCAAAAACTGACTTATAGATTGGATAGACATCTTATTTAGCTTTTAAAAGCGCTAAATCTCCTCATAAAATATGTAAAATATGTAAAAGCTAAAATCAATTAAAAAATGGAGTTAAAAACCCAATATTTTGGTTCCTGCTCCCTGGTCAAAGGCCACAGGAGATTATGGGACACTTGAACTACTAGCCTCTGGTAAGTTACCTATCAGAAAGGATGATCAGAAAGTCTATGAAGACCCATAAATGAATCCCAAGTCAGCATATCTACAACAGGAGAGTCACATTGAAGGAAAATCAGTCCTCCAGGCTTCCCAAAATAGGGAGGGCCACCTGGTCAGCACAGCCTTGACTTATTCTAGCAGATGATAACACCCAGAGTAATAGAACTCCTCACAGGTCCCTAAAAGTCTCTTCTACATATTGACCTCCAAAGTAAACAGCTAATTCCGACAGCCTGCATGGTCTTAATCACCCAACCAAAAAAATATAACTACAATAAAACAATGAGTCAGACTAATAGGCTCCCCATCAGACTAATAGTCTGATGCTGACTTATAATATTAATCTCTTAACATTAACTCATGCCTTCTGCCTCTGCCTGTTCCTGCTTAACTTCACCTACCCTGACCCCAGCTCTTCCCACTTGCCTTAGCCAGAATCAGAGCTATTCCACAGAATCCCTCCTTCTTTAGCCCTTACCCTGTCTTATCCAGGGATAAGTACACTGCCACCCCAACAGACACTCTCAAACTTAAACTCTTATGTTCCTACTCTTCCCCTGATCCCAAAACGCCCCTCTGCCTCAAGCCCTCTATCCCTTGCCTCTGAATGTTTATCCTCCTGGCATTTTGATAAGAGAAACAAGCTCCTTTATTCTCCCTTCTGTCTTCTCATGGGGTGCTCAGAACCTATCTCCCTCACCTTCTCTATAACACGTGTCTGCCAGTGACTGCCATGAAGCTAGCTCAATACAGGGATGGTATGAGAGAAGTCTGCTTCACTCAGGACCAAGTCGTAACAACATTCCACACTGGCACTATTAATCTCACCACCCTGCCACCTCTAGCCACCATGAAACTGCCTCCTCATCACCTTCCCTGAAGAGAAACCCATTGACTACATTATCCAGCCTCTCCAAGCATAAGAACTCATTGTCCTTAGGGTCAAGATAAAAAAAAAAAATTAATCTGTGACTCTTATCATTAACAAAAGGTTAAAATGTTATGTCAGGACAAAATGGAGTTACAGTAGGAAGGCAACAGAGATAAGGAAGTGGGTCATCCACATTCCTCAGAAAAGTGCCCAGCCATTATCCCTTCCTTGCCTAACAAATGCCCCAGGTATAAACTTACTGCCCCTTTATCTCTCAACAGGTCACTTCTTGTCTCACCCTATGTCTAATATAAAAAACAAAGAAATTCTTTCCCTTCCTCACCTTCCCCCACCCGAAGAGCCCACTATCCGTAACGCCAAGCTTACTGCTCTGCTCTTGAGAGTCAGTCCTGGCAGCTCATACCCGCCCCCAAAATAAAAACTGCCATCTTTGCTTCAGAGTAGTCTCTGTGGTCTTGGTCACTCCTGAACTTTACACTTCTCACCTTCCTCTTTTCTGTGTGTATCTCTCTTTCTGCATTTGGCTCTCATTGATAGTGTTTTTGTTTCTCTATATATGATGAATTCCAGGCTGAGGATATAGGGCCCGAAGTTCATATGGATTTGAATTTCAGTCTGCTACTCGGTGGTTATATGAGTTTGGAAAATTGTCTTAATGGTCCCTAAACCATGTTGTCCTCCATGTAATATGGGTATCAGAAAATCCCTGCTTCCATTAGCTACTTGGGGATTAAACTGGAATTTATTTATATAATCATTAGCACACTGTGTTTCACAAGAGAACTGAATTAATATGTGCAATTCATATACTTACTCCTCCTCTCTATTTTTAATGTTTTTGACCAGTACCTTTTTAGAATAAATAGCTCTTTGCTCTCAGCTTTGACTTAATGAAGCATCTCACATATGGCTTAGGGAGGAATCTTTGTGAGGCCAGAGTTAGGCCATTGCTCCTCAAGCGTGACTCCATGGAGTTGACAAGGCCATCCCTATTGCTGGTGGAGATTTAGAGTTCAAATGGTTCTGTAGATAATGCTATTTTGTATGGGAGAAAAGAACTTGGACATGCCTAAGTGTACTCTCTTCAAAAGTCTTCAAAAGTTCCTGAGCTGTTTGTGGGTTATGAAAATAGATATTGGGATTGTAATGCATTCTGTTCCTATTATGTAAATAGATATAGAAAAATATGCCAGGTATTTTAATCTCCTTCAATTTTTGTTTCACAATGTAACCCTGTGAGTTTTAAGTAACATTATCAACAACATATACATAAATCCCATTTCTAGATAACAAATTGTCACTTACAGGAATTGTTACCCAAGTTTATCAGTCAAAAAGAGAGCTTATGAACTTGAATCTTGATGCTTCTTGCTGCTGAATCTATTTTTTCTATTTAAATAATTATGCTTGGTATTGATGTTCTTCTTATTAATTATTATTACCCTCACTATAGCATTTTCTCATTGTTGTTGAAAGTGGTGGGTCATGCTGAGACATTATGCCAATGCTAATTCTTTCCCTTCTTTTAGGCTGCTGTTGATAGAAATTTCTTCACAAAAATTAATTGTTGACATATGAACTAATTCAACTGACAAGAAAACATATTGTTATGTTGATGTAAACTGCATAAAAAGTCCACAAACAAAGTAGTGTTGGTAGAAGCAGATTTTAGTTTTTCAAGGCTTACAGTGACATCTTCTTTTATGAACAATTTAAAGAGCAATGCATGTTAGTATAACAGTTATCCCTCTCAAAGGCAGAAATGGTCCTAAGATTACTTCAATGTCATTTTAGCCTTTCCTTCAGTATATTTTGAGAAATATGAACATTTCCCTACTGACTTGTATCTATACCTGTTCTATGCTCTGAAATCAAACTAACCTATCTATACCCTATTCATTCAGCAGCATATATTGTTGAACTTTAGATCCTCAAGCGTGCTTCCAAGTGCATCTTCCCCAGGAAAGACTCATTCTGTTGACCCCATCCCACAGCCCAGAGGTGCCTGATTCTTTGCTTTGTTTCTTTTCCTCATCATTTACTAGTCTTTTCTTAGAACAAAAGTTTATATGAAAGTCTATAGTTTCACACTTGGTGCTCTGTTTGAGATGGCAATCACTATTGTTTTGATTTTTTTGATCATAGTTTGACAAAATTAACTCAGTTGTGCTGAGCACCATTTTTATACAGTATTATCTCCATGTAATAGATGTCAGAATCATGGTTAGACTTGATATCCACCCTGCACTTACCAACAACAGATTGCTATTGGAAAATATAACCACTATTCTAATTGACAAAGTATTTGTTAATAGCTCAAGGATTAGCACAGAGATTTCTAGTCACATTTTCTTATCAATTAAGCCAAAATCACACAGATGGCTTAGTTTGGGTGCTGTATGTGTGTGCACTGTGCTTCAGCCAATTTTTAGTCCTTGAAAATTTGAAGGCTGAATAGATTGAAAAAGTAATTTTAGTTACTGACTCTCCTGTACAATTGTGTATCAGTTACAATATTTGTGTGTGTTTATGTGTTTATAAGTATCCACTTGTACCTAGAACAACAGTCAGTAGAGAGGATGTGAAGGAATAGCAACTTTTTTAGTAAGTAAAGGGCACTCACACTTTCTTTCCATTTCTCACTCACTGCTTGTCATATTTTCAGTCTCTGATGTCAGGGTGTTTTGAAATGTAGTTTGTCATATTCAATAAGTAGACACAAGACAAATGGAAGGTACAAGACAAGACTCTGATGATGGGTGATGAAGTTGTACCTTCACTTTGAAAAACTAGTTTTGTATTCCTATTTTATTTAGAGCTATTTCACAATGAAGTTTAGACAGCAACTCTGCATCTGATGGCCTTTAAATAAGGATTCTAAAATGCATGATCAAAATCTGCAGGATAATGGTAAATTTTGTTCCCTCATTATAATGCCAGCACAGGGTTGGAACCATTTTTATTTGGAATATAGATAGAAAGCCCGTCTTGAAGGTTATAGAATGGGTGACCTCTGAAAGCTGCATAGGAACATTGTAAATAAATAGTGAAATTAAAAAGTATTCAAAATGGAAAGACATAAGATCTCTGGCAGTAAGGAGCCTCACTGGAGAGTGTGATGACAAGTGAGTAATATCAAATGGTTCAGCAAGCTCCAGAAAAAAATGATAGCTGAGAAGAGGCCATTAGTTTTGGTGAACAAGGGATCATTTGTGATCTTTGAAATATGGATTTCAAGGTTGTGGTAGAAACCAATAAACAATTGCAAGTGATTGCAGAATGATTACATACCATCTGTACTCACAGCTTTGCTGAACTCCTGGTAGGATATTCTAGCTTAAGAAATAATGCCTTCACTAGGGCTAGTTTGCATGCCAAAAACCAGAGGTATGAATTAGTCTGTTCATCAGCCTAAATGGAAAACATTCCATCATGAGGAAAAAGATACCATATTCAGCCACACCATCATAAATTAAGAATATAGCTTTGAAACTAAAAAGTTCTAAACAGCATTAATAAAACTCATGTTACAATAAACATATGTGTATACATACATACATATTTTGTTCTTAAACAGTGTTCACCTTTTTCTCATGGATATTTTTATTAAAGTGCTTAATATTTTAAGGCATTTTGAAGAGCTATTATTGAAAACAATAAGACTTAAAGAAAATTAGACTTGGGTAATCTAGTATTTGTACTCCTTATGAAATAATGTTGTAGTACTTCCTTCTCAGTATCTACCTACTTCCCTTGCACTTATTATTTTATCAGTTTCTATGAATTCTAGCAGAGCATTTGCTGGGTCTTGGAGACTCAGGCATAAGTCTGTTTCACTCTCAGCACCAAATTCCTTGCCACATAGCTTGGTGGCTTTGGATACGGTTCTTAGCTTCTCTATGTCTCAATGCATGTGTATCAGTGAAATGAAGCAACAGTTGTACTCACCCTAATTTAAGGTGTCATTAGTTCTTAAATGTGATTAGTCCAAATGTAGATTTGGGTGCCTGAGTGTACACTCACACACATACACACACATGCTAATGTATCAAATCCACAGTGACTCTATATGAATGATAAATGTACAATGTCACATGGAAACCATTTTAACATTATGCTTATTTTGTGGTCCTCAGAATTGGGTCCAGTTACTTAGGAATGTATGAGGTAAGATAAGATATAAAAACTTTGACTTAAATTTATTCTTGTATTTCTTTATTCATATGATCATGGTGTCAGAAGTTGTCCCTCTGTGGTAGGAAATGCACATTTTTTCTTACCTCCAACTTACAATTGTAATGAGAGTTACAAAGGACAGAGCCATGAGTAACCTCTTTGTGCCTCAGTATCTTTTGTGAATCGAGAATACCCTAGGAACTTCTGCAGAGCACTGCTGGGAAAATGGTGGAGTACTTGGCATAGTGCTTAGTATTTGTTGAATAAGAGCTATTGATTATTGCTGTTATTATTGTGGTAATTATTTTAAATGACTAATACAACACAAGGCATGGCAAGGTGTAGTGAATATACCTACACAAAGTAGCATGCAAATAGGTTGAAGCCTTCCTTTTGTTTCAGATGATTGAGATTCATTCTCAGGTGATGGTATCTATTGATAGTGATTTTAACAATGCAGTAAGATTATGATAATAGAAAAGCATGTCCAAGCTCAGTAATGGCAATGCTGAGTGTTGTCTGACATAAATTTGGAGGGAAGAAGAGGGATGTGAATGAATAAATGGATGGATAGGTGGAAGGATGTAAGCAAGGTGTGAAAACGAGTAAAGGGTAGATGGATGGATACCTGCAGGAATGGTTCACACTATAGTCAGCCTATTCTACTTACAGTTATTGAGGACAAGTTTGGGTGTTTGTACCTGAGAGTGGGTTAAATACCCCCTTTTATGATCCCTATACTCTGTCCAGAAAGGCTAAATCTAATCAATGATCAAAGTTGATCCTCCAGCCCACAAAAGGCCTCTGTGTGAAGAGCACCTTTCAATTTGTTGGAATATTACAGACTTCAAGATCCCCATAATGAATCTCGATACAAAATTTTAGATGTTACTAGAATTAATAGCAGAAGTCTTTACTTGTAGAGTCTCACTTAAGTGTGTTTTCTACTTTCTATGAGTCAGCAAGCACTGGTCTGCTATATAAAGCCAGGAGCTCATTCCCCTATTCTTTGGTGTGTCTTATAGCCTTAAGCTGTCACTTCCATTTAAGGCTGTCAAGAAGAGAGCCCTTGGTTTGATACATTTAGAAGTACAAGCATATGGAAGTGTCTCCCTTGATGGACAGTGCTAAATGCTGTGGTTCGGTGCATATATTTTCCTGTTCTTCTTTCTCCTTTTGCCTTTTTTTTTTTTTTTTGAAACTGGCTTTTGGATGTTTGGTGCCAAGTTTGTTTTTTTTTTTTTGGAAAGATCAATAAACCCAAACATTACAACAGCAAGTTTAATATAGCTCACCTTCCTGGAACAGGCCTTAGGGAAAGCAAGAAGCATCATGTTAAAGTGGTGCTGAGATCAGATCTCAAAAGATGTTTGGGATGGAACAAACTTGCTCAGCAAGTTTGTGATACCTTTAGATGCAAAGTGATGGCTCTGCTGGACCAGGCTTGGCCAGAGAGAGTATGAAGAGCTGCACGAGGAAATGTTACTCCAGCAATCACCAATGGTCAGCACAAAGCAGCTCAGAATGCAGAATAGTAACTGAACACACATTGGGAGTCTGTTGGAAAGTTGAAGCAGGACCCGAGGCTTCAGTACTGAGGAGACCCACCTTGTCACAGAGAACAAATGGTTGTAACTTGGTCAATGCACAGACTTGTTTCATGAATAACAAACCATGATATGAATTTTCCTTTCTTTTCTTCTTTATTTCATTGTGGGGTCAGCACTAGGGACTGAATGTTTACTAAGTGCATATTTTACTACTTTTGCTGTTTTCTCATTTTCTTCCTTCCCTTCCTTCCTTCCATCCTTCCTTCCTTCCTTCCTTCCTTCCTCCCTCCCTCCCTCCCTCCCTCCCTCCCTCCCTCCCTCCCTCCCTTCCTTCCTTCCTTCCTTCCTTCCTTCCTTCCTTCTTTCCCCTTTTTCTTCCTTTTTTGTTTTTGAAGAATCCAGCCTTGGAAGGCCAAGTATGCTGGGCCTTTTAAATAACTAACAGCAAATATAGCTCATTCATTCATTTACTAGTGAAGCATTTCTTCAGTGAGGCCAACACTATGATCGTTTTCTACAGTCTACTGCACAAGCAGCGATGAAGAAAACCAGATCTCATAGTGCCTTCCCCAGCTTTTGATGAGATCGGGAAGAACAGAGACAGGAAATCAAGGGGAATTTACAATTGTAATGACAGTTACAAAGTACATATTATGCTCAACATTTGTTGAGTATTTACTTCCCTACCTGTAGTATCTTCTTGAAATTTCACAACAGCCTGTCCATTTCAATATGGTCATCCAAACTGTAACATGAAGTAAGTGACACACTCATTGCAACTGCGTCAGAAAAAAGGGGGTTTTGAATATGAACTGGCATGGCTTAGATACTGAAGATGTCACAGACATTGTTATTTGTAACTGGCCTTATATTTGTATTAGGTAATGATAAAGTGGCTGCTGCTGAGACATCAGGAACTCAGAGTGAAACAGAGAGTGACAAAAGGTTTGTTTTCTGCTCTCTTACAGACGAATGGAGATAGCCCATGTAGTTCAGCAAAGGAAGTCAACAAAGTCAATGAGGAAAACTTCTTAGCAAACTTTACTGAAATAAAATGAGAGAAGTGTGAATATAACGCTACAACCAGAATATTAAAAAGACTCTTCAATTATCTGGCCTATAAGTGATCATTAATTTTTTTCTAAAAGGATATTTGGATATACTGACTCTGCAACAAGAAATTTACTCAGCTCAAAAGAAGAGACACTTTGTAAATAGGAGGTTCTCTCACTTTGCCTATTAGCTGTCCCAGCACTTGATGTAATTGGCATTTAATAAATCATATTATAAATCATCTTTGGAGATGTTAATTAAGTGGTAAAACATTTGTTGAAAGTTAAAAGTTACCAAGGATTTAATTATAACCTTGCGGACACCATTTCCAGTTAATTATACACTCCTCTTATATTCTTGATAAACCACAAAATGCACCCCATTAATGATCAATTGGTATTAAATTAGCTGGAATTAGTTTTTATTAAAACCAAATTAGATTTTTATTTGAAATACAATAAAATAGTGCACCCGGCCCTTGCCACTATGATTTGGGATATTTCTGTAAAGAGAGTGATTACCAGATGTCTAATTGGGCAATTAATAAATACAGTTTCCAAATTAACATAATTGGGGAACCTAAAAAGAAAACAAAATGATTATTCAAGCAGCAGACCATCTTTTTAGGATCCTGCCATTCAGTTAGGGATGTCAACCAACCCTTCATTCTCTCAGAATTCTGTGCTTTCCTGGCTGAGTTTTCCCCCACTCCAAGGGTCACTGTGACCATGGAGCAAACAGCTCTGATGTGGTGCCCCAGTGTGGAGCTATCAGCAAGCAAGGCCACCCAGAAGGGCATTATTTTCCTGGCTCTGCTAGGTCTGTGGGTAGGTATGGTGAGCCTACATAGGGCTTTCAGAATTGCAGAGGTAACCAGCTAGATAATGGGGTGTTTACACAGCTGACAAGAGTCCAAATGCACAAACCCATCTCTTTCCAAAAACAATTTGCCAGATGAGTTTCATTTGCTGTTCCAAAGCTTTTTCATTTTACCACTTAATACACCACAGAAGGGATTGCGACTTAACCTCTCCATTCCTGCCACTGACTTAAATCCCTTTATAATTGCTTTCCCCACATGTTCAGAGCACAGTCCTGGAGCGTGTCCTCTGCCATCTGTGTGCATTAAAGGGATGGTCCTGCCCCCACATATAAAAAGGCTCTGTTCAGATCCAATCAGGGAGAAATCTTAGCAGCTCTGTGCCCTCTGAGCACCAGGACTTCTGGTCTCATCCTAGTTGCTTCCAATAGTTATTTTATTTTTTTTAACTTAGGGTATGGTGCCAACAGTCAGACAAAAATTGGTGAGAATCCCTGAGAATAAAATGGATACGGTTTTAAGAACATTTTATTGTATGCATTATTGTATATGTGCATGTGTTGTGAATTGATTATGTTCATCCACCCTCAAGCTCTTGTTAGTTAAGGAGAATTCCACATAATAAACTATGTGAAGCTTATGGAGAGGTTGGGAGCAATGATCATCTGTTAGCACCCAAATCCTCATAACTGTTGCTGCAATGCGCTCCTGTTTTAGACATTGGTGAAGCTCTGGTCAGGATGGACTGTCATGGATTGGCTCTACATTTATTACTACTTTCTTTGCCTTATAACTGCTTCTAGCTCCATAGTTGTCCAACTCCTCCTTCACTTATTCCTTGGACCAGTGTTGTCAATGACTTCTCTCTTTAGGAACTCATTCATTCAATTAGCAAGCATGTGAATTTCCTGTTCTGCCTTACTTTGCTTTGGTTATTGAAACAATCTTATTCAGCACTGATAATGGTCTTAGTTCTCAGGGGGTGTCATTTGACTGGAAGCAATAGACTGAAAATATTTGCATTTCCTGTATTCGACATGATCAGAAGTTCTACACAAGGCAAGTAAAAATGAGCTATATGGAAAATAATAAGGAAGTCATTTTGAATTAGTTGGCAAGAGGTAAGACATATTATTTGTGCTGAAAGCTGAGGGGAAGAGAGTGTACTCTGCAGCAGGAATCACATTTAAATGAGCCTCTGGTGGTTTGATTCAGGTGTCCCCCATAAACTTAGGTGTTCTGAATGCTAGGTTCCCAGCTGATGGAGATTTGGGAATTAACGCCTCCTGGAGGGAGTGTATTGTTGGGGGCGGGCTTATGGGTATTAAAGCCAGTTTCCCCTTGCCAGTTTTTGGCACACCCTCCTGTTGCTGTGTACCACCTTATGTTGGCCAGGGGGTAATGTCCACCCTCTGCTCATGCCATCGTTTTCCCCTGCCATCGTGGAGCTTCCCCTCCAGCCTGTAAGCCAAAATAAATCTCTTTTTCCCAGAAGCTGCTCTTGGGTGGGTGATTTCTAACAGCAATGCGAACCGGACTACAACAGGGCCTGAGGTGGGAAGGGCTTGGATATTAAAGAGAGTGGAGACACAGGAAACAGAGCAGTGTGATCGCTGCATGGTGTGGGGGTGGGGGTGCGAGTGGAGAATTGGGAGGAAATAGGAAGTGGCAGTTCAAGCAGGTGATTGAAGAGCACAATAAGGAGTTGGGGCAGTTGGAAAACTTGGAAGTTAAGCAGCAGAATGAACTGGTCTGATTGGGCTTTAAGCTCATCAATCTTGCTGATTGGTGGAGAATGTATAGAAAGAGGATGAAAGAGGGGCATGCTAACAGAAAGCCTTTGAATTTCTCCAGACAAAAGAGATGGCTGCCTGGAGGGAAGGGGTAGACAGTAGAAGAGGGTAGAAAGGGATAATTGGCAATATGCTTTTAAAAGAAGAAACGGTAGAATGACTATGGAGCTGAGGTTAGAGGTAACTCAAGACCCTGTTGGGTTTCTGGCTTGAGCCTTTGACTTGGTTTATTCAACACATATTTTTAATTTTTTGATTCTTAAAAAAAATATTGTGTATATTCATTGCACATGGCACTGTGTGACATGAGGACGTGTTCATTCAAGCATATATTATGTATTAAGCCTATACCATCCATCCTCCTCTACTCTCCTCTTTCTAATCCTTTCCCATTTCTGCTAAGCTCTTTTATTTCCCTACAGTCTCACATCTTTTTTGACATCACATATACATACATGATTTTATGTATCTATGCAAAATGTAGATAGGTAAAACATATGAGTGAAAACATGATTTTTTTTTCTGTGAAAAACTTAATTTGCTTAATATGATTATCTCCAGTTGCATCACTTCATTCTTTATGGCTGAAAAAAACATTGTGTATATACATATATATATGTGTATATATATATACACATATATACATACATATGTGTGTGTGTGTGTGTGTGTGTGTGTATGTGTGTGTGTGTGTGTGTGCCACACTTTTTGTTTTTCCATTCCTCTGTTCTTGTACACTAGGGTTAGTTTTACAAGTTAGCTATTCTAAATAATGACACAAACGTATCTCTGCAAGATGCTGACTTAGTGTCCACTGTTTAAATAATCAGGAATGGTACAGTGGGTCATATGGTAGATCTAGTTTTTGTTTCTTGAGCAAACTCGATGTTGATTTCTACAGTGTCTGGATTAGTTTATATTCATGCTACTACATTTGCCTACCTTCTCACCAGAATTTGTAGTTATGTGTTTAATTTGTATTTCTTCAATGGCTAATGAGGTCAAACATTTTAATGTGTTTATTGGCCATTTTTCAGAACATTTTTCTTGATCACTCACTATATACAGGAATTGGACAGTACATAGGTACACCAAACAGTAAAGGTTCCTGCTTTCATGAAGATAACACCCCTTGAGAGAGAATTTGGAAAGTTAACTGCAGAGAATTCCCTCTGTTCACTCAAACTTTACTTTGCATTATATACAACTTGTGTCAGTTGTGATCCTTTGCACTATTTGTTTAGGCAATGACTTTGACTTTTATTCAATAGGAATTTAGTCTCCTCCAAAATGTCCTTGCTTGCCCGCTGCCTGCCGGACCATGAGGGCTTCAGGGACCTTGTTGGTGTTTGAATCACAAGTGATTGCCAAGATCACATGTGATGGGACAATCGAATATCCTTGACTTTAAGGTCAAGCAGCTCAAGCCTTAGTCTTTGAGTCTCTTTGGTGATATGTCGTATGAGGACATTGTTTTTAACCATATAAAAATCTATTCTCAAGGAGAATTATTGGGTACTTCAGGGCTGCCTGCCACTAGAAACAGACTCCAGACACGTGCAGCACTTTGTGCATCTGGCTATCCTGATGGTACTGGGGAATCAAACTGGGCCATCAGGCTTTGTGAGCAAGTGCCTTTAACCATAAGCCATGACTACAGCCAACTAGTGTGTTTTAAATAGTTTAATTTTAGTTATTATAGAACTATAAGTCACCTTTAAAAAACCTAGAAAAGAAATAAAAATATAAAAGATATATATAGTCATTCATGATTTCCCTTTAGTTTTATAAAGTAGTTTCATAATTTTGATTATTTATATTCATATTTCAATTATTGTAAAACGGTATTTTGAATTTAATAATAATGAGAATTTATTTTCTAAAACTTCCTCATGGAGGCAGCTTGAAGTTTGGGGGCCTATAATTGTCAGTTGTATAACTATCATACTTATAATGTCAAAGTTGTATTATTAGCATGGATTTCTTATATTTTTCAGTTTTTTTACATTATTTTTTAATCATTAAAGTAGTAGTAATGGGTCACATTGGAATTGATAAAGGGTTCATGTACATATCTCTAAATTGCTATGTTAATTAATACATCCTAGAGCAATGCAGGAAAAAGAGTTAAGCCAAACTCACTCAAACATCACTTTTTCCTCACCTGTCTCTGAAATTTTAATGTGTGTTCACTAGATGGGTGAAAAATTGCCTCCTTTTTCAGTTGTATCCTTTTCCATCTTTATTACAGAAGCTAAAAATGCCCATCCTCTTTCACAAGTATCCATTAGTCATTGCTAATGCTTCCTTTACATATTATGTCCTTCATATTTGTTTTAACTTATTTATTAGCATACTACTTTTGGTTTTCTTGTCTTGGTTTTTGTGAATTTTTGACATTTGAAGACCCCCACATGTGCTTTACTGGCTGTCTCCTTGCCTAGACTTACTTCTGGTAAAGAGGAGAGCCTTAAATCTAACCTGTAGGCTTCTCTAAAAAGTGATCAAAGCTGATATTGGGAGAAAATTATTTTAATCAATGATCCTATGCTTATAAACAATAGCGACAACAACAGTGGAGTCAGAAGTCCTCACTGCAGTACGCTGTGGGGAAATCTAGTTGTAAGGGCCACCGTTACCACGGACTCACATGGAGTTTCCTGTTTCTAAGGGCAAATTCATTGTGTTAATCATCTGAGGACACTGATAGGGCTGTAGCTGGATTAAGCAGGTAGAAAAGGGAAGCAAGACCATGGTCTCAGAAGGCATGAATAAGTGAAAACCAAGGGAAAGCAAACATACAGGCATCTGCACCAACATGCACACACAACTACTAGTTCTTTGCCCTTGCTTCCAATCTTGAGCACTTATTTATTTATTTATGTATGGCCATCAATGGTAGTCTAGAAGGACACAAAACCAGGGAATCCTTCTAAGCACGGTACTCACAGCAGTTTCTTCTTGTCAAAAATTCAAACAAAGAACAGCACCTTGTGACTGTTATTTTTCTCCTTTTGTTTTATTTTAATTTTTAGTGTGTGTGGCAACATCCAACTGTAATGCAGGTTCTGGAAATTCAAACTTCACTAGTCTCATGACTTTATGTTGGCTCAGAAAGCACACTTAACCACTTAGCCATCTTTCTAGCCCCATTTTCTATTTTTTAAAAGTTATTTATTTATTTGAGAAAGTGAGAGAGAAAGAACAAGAGGCAGATCGAGATGGAGTGAGTATGGATGGGCATGCCATGGCCTTCAGCAACTACAAATGAAGTCTATACACATGTGTCGCTTGGTGCATCTGGCTTTACTGAGGTACTGGGAAATTGAACCCAGGCCATCAGGTTTTCAAGAAAATGTCTTTAACTGCTAAACCATCTCTCCAGGCTTTCATTTTCTATTTTTAAAAGCTCACATAACCAATTAGACCCACCAGGATATTGTCAGATTGGCTCTCTCTATCAAGGTCCTCCATTACATATGAAAAGTCTCTTCCACCATGTGAAGTCACAGAGTCAGTTTCCTGAATCTAGGATGTGGTAACCTTTAACATGAGTGAACCCCTATTAAAAATAGAAAGAACTTCTGACTTTACCTTGTGGTGTGGGATAATAAAAATTAAGCTTCTCAGTACAGGATGCGTCTTGACAATAAGAAGCAATCCTAGATCTGGAGAGATTAAGATCTGGAGAGTTAAGGTATTTGCAAAGCCTAATAACTTAGGTTCAGTTCCCCAGGACCCACATAAGCCAGATGCACAAAGCGGCACACGAATCTGGAGTTTATTTGCAGTGGCAGGAGGCCCTGGTGTGCCCATTCTTTCTCTATCTTTCTCTCTCTCATCTGCTTGCAGATAAATAAAATATAGAGTTTTTTTTTAAAGGAAGCAAATCTTTGCTCGCCCAGAGGCTTCCTTTCTCCATAGAGTTCCCATGGATTCTAGTTCAAGCTGTTCCTCCATTACTGCTTATAGTGTTTCTAACAACCTGGAGAAGAAGTAGAATTAAGGACATGGGTCACTGTAATTCAGGGACTATAATTTAAAATTGCCTTTAGATCCAGATATATTTATCCTCTGCCTCTCAAATACCTTAAAACCACCCTAAAATAGTCATGTCTAAGTCAAATTGATTGTCTTCCCCATCCCACCTGCCAAGATATCATTTCCATTTTAGATGAACTACTGGAGTGAATGGCATTATCCATTAACTTTAACACTCATGGTTCACTTACATTTTAAGAAATTGTGGAATTCTTCCACTTCTCTAGACTCCATCTGTTCTGAGGAGCAATCATCACCTACTACCTCTAATGGTCTTGAAATAATTGTGCTCTTTTAATCCATTTTGTACAAAAAAAAAAAAAATCAATACAGAGCCCAGAATGATCCTTTCTAAGTAATCATTTGGTTGTGCTTGAAACTGTTCACCACCACTTTACCATGGCTGCCCTGCCTGTGCCATCTGACCACACTATGGGCTCAACAAGCATACTTCTATACCAAATGCTTTGTGTTCCCACGAAGGAAATAACTCATACATGCCCTTGCTCTGGCTAGCATCTTCCTCTACTACTCTCACACTCTTCAGACCTCTTCCTTGAATGAGTACAAGCTGGTCCTGAGGAGCATGAGAAAAATATCCATGTGTTTGAAGATGATCTTCTGTAGCTCTCTCAGTGATACGTGTGGTCTTGTGGCAGTGTGCAGTGCATTCTCATGCACGTCAACAATCTGTCTTCTGTGGGCTGGATTTTCAGAATGCATCACAGGGACATGCTTTACTTCAGCTTCCCATAAAGCCTCACAGAAGCTTTGACTGGCTTCTCTCCTTCCAGGTTGCTCTTTCTGTCACCCTGCTTCACGTTTCCACTAGAATGATCTCTTAAATACATACATTTGATGATGTCAAGTCTTTCCTATTATTTATTTTATTTTTTTTAATTTTTTAAAATTTTTTTATTTATTTGAGAGCGACAGACACAGAGAGAAAGACGGATAGAGGGAGAGAGAATGGGCGCGCCAGGGCTTCCAGCCTCTGCAAACGAACTCCAGACACATGTGCCCCCTTGTGCATCTGGCTAACGTGGGACCTGGGGAACCGAGCCTCGAACCCGGGTCCTTAGGCTTTAGAGGCAAGCACTTAACCGCTAAGACATCTCTCCAGCCCCTATTTATTATTTTTATGAGTATGATTTCAGATTACATACTAAGCATCTTTTAACATCCTTCCACTTTCCCAGTTCCCCTGAACTTAAGCACTTGCTTTCTAACTTATCTTCTTTCTTTACACACCCCCCCACCCCCCCACACACAGGCACACACACACACACATATGCACACACAGCCCTTCCTTCCACTCTTACTTGGTCACTGCTGCCAGGATGTGATGCTGTATTTTCAATCTTGCCATTCTTACTACTGCCTTTATTTCCTTTCTTTCTAGCTTTGCACAGTACAGGCTTACCCATAACCCAAATCCAAAGACAGCTCCTCTACTTGTCTGATTTTTCCATCCTCAATTGGTCATTGTCTCTCCATCCTACAATACTCACAAGTGTCTCCACTGACCTCATGGTACTTCAGAATTGAAACAGAGCCTTTACACAGACCATCCATGTACATCTCCTTTTAGACTCATAACAACAAACCAGTCACTCATGGGCTTCTCTGACATACCAAGCTCTGTGAGTACAGGATGAGTAAGACAAACCCTGCCTTCAGGAAGCTGACCCTTTAGAGAGAATGAGGCTAACTCTGGACAGAAAATGAGACAACTTAATTCAGCCTTTTCAGCATCATGATCACCCCATATAGTGTACATTCTCCTGAGGAGCACTCCTGAAGCAAAATGAGCCCTTCCTTGTCACTCACATGCACTCTCATGGAGAAATCTTGTCCAAACATTAATTAAACCCTCAGTGGCTTATGGCATAAAATATGATTTCTAATGTCTAAATGCCAGAAGATAGAACAAAGACCATAGTAAGTTATAAAGACTTGTATACCAAAGTATTTCCATGTCAGGAATGGAGCCAGCTCTGTCCCTGCATACCCATTCCATGTCTGTCATTAAGAACCAGACGACTACACTCTCTACTCAGAATAAAGAACAGCAATACATACAGCAGCCACAACCATCTGAGTGGCTCTTTACAAACACAGCTGTAACATAGTGCTATTTTAATATAATATTCCTTTATTGATTGCTGACAGCTAAAAGTTTGTTTTGATGTGCTTATGTAACTGTCCCTAGGAAGGTGTTAGCTGCAGCATCCTTACTCGCCTGTGTCCAAAGCAATCATGGTGGCCAAGAGCCTGATGGGATCATTTTTTAAAGCAACAGTAATCCAGAAGTCTGATTAGAAGATTTATTTAAATAAGAACATTGAAAAATTATTAGATAATTTTTGAACCTCAGAAAGTTGGAGAATCTTTATTTGTGTCAAATGTAGGTAAGAAGATTGTCTATTTCTTGCATCTTCTAAATACATCCCACTATACCTTTAATTCCCCAGTCTCCTTGTTGTGAAATGCATTCTCCTTGCTGTTCCACAAACAGGAACATAGATTCATCATCAGTTGTGTCCATACTGATATAAGTACATTGTTTTTGAACTTGCTATTGCCTATAACCACTAGTTTATGAACTGAGAAAGCAAGTCAGGTCTCATTCTCCACTGAAGGCCCATATGTTAATCAGACATTTTGTTTTTGTAAGAACTGTCTGACAAACAGTTTAGGGCCATGGTTTATTTTGGCATATGTTTTCAGAGGTTTCAACCCCCGGTTGGCCAGCCCTATTGCTTTGGGCCTATAGTAAAGGTGAATATCATAGTAGAGAGCATAAGGTAAAATAATAATTAAAAAAAAGGCTCACCTAACCGTATGGCAGCCATGAAGCAGAGAGTGATATGATATGTCTTTGCAGTAACCTTCCATCAAGTAGACCCCACCTTCTCCTTTTCACCCCTTCCCCAAAATACTATCCTATTATGAGTCCATCAGTGGGCCAATCCATTAATTAGCTTAAATGTCTGAAGATGTAATCACTTCCCCAAAACTCTGTAGCTGGAAACCAAGCTCCCAATACATGAGCTCATAGGATACTTGAATCCATAATGAAGTCACCACACTTGACAATTGCTTAGAGATTCTGTCTAATGAATAAGTACCCTCCATGTCACAGAGCACGTAATCTTATAGTAAATGTTATAAACAATATATTTTACATCATTCATAAAAATATGTATAATAGGCTGCAAGGATGCTCTGCATTTAAGCCACTTGCCTACTAAACCTTACAACCAGAGTTCAATTCCACAGTATCCATGTAAAGCCTAATGCACAACATAGCACATGCATCTGGGCTTTAGTTGCAGTGGCTAGAGGCCCTGGCATGCCCATTTTCTGTCTCTCTTTCTCACGCTCTCTCCTTTCTCTCTTTCTCCCCTTGTAAATAAATAAACACAAATATTTTTAAAGTAAGTACAACATTATCATCACCCAATAAAGATGGTCTTAAAAGGATATGGTCAAATGCTGTGAGATGTGTAGCAAAGCTGGTGTAGATCCTCTATAGCACAAGCACATGATATGCATGATGCCTGGTTTACACCAGGGAATAAATTAGGAAATGAATCAGTAAACGCGGCATATCTATCTTATAAACCACTCCACAAAAATTACAGATGATAGCTCTGAGGATTATTGTGACATTGTACTTTGCATAAAACACTAGAACTACAAAGTAAACAGACAGTGTGAATTTTGTTGGAATACCATGAGTGAGTCCTCAGTATGCTTTGTTTTTAACTCATGTACTCTACTGGCTCAACCACATGAAAGGCAGTAAACATTTCAGGGCTTTGTTCTAAAGCTCTCTGTTAAAGCACAATATTATTTCTAGAATTTTTATTATGTTCCACACTGTGACCCAACTTATACATGTCTTACATTTGAAAGTACTACTTTTACTTCCCTATACTAGTATGAATACCTATGATTATAGATTTGTATGAGTATATTTTTACTGAATTTATATAAAATGCTGAAGTTGAATTCCAGATAAAGATGGCATATTAAAAACAAAAATGTTTCTCTTGTTCTCATAATCCACTAAATGACAATAAAATATATCTTTAAGGGGTATAGGAAAGGAGAACAGAGTAAGAAGAAAACAAATATGTGAAGTTGTGACTCCATAGCCCTGAGATAAATGGATATTAGACTGTTAATAGAGAAAGGTGAATGGATAGCCAGTTTAGACCACACAACCCCAAATGGTTCAGAAGTAAATTACAGTGTACACCTCTGAAAGTAAAGGGGTAGATGGTGCTTTTAAGAATCAGGACCACTGTCCAGTGTGTACCTGAGAAGAAAATTGATTTTCAGATTGCTTCTCCATTCTGCTGAACAGATTCCTCTTATCCAGCAAGAGGATGGAATTTTGGTCTTTATAGAAGAAAGAACAACAGTTCTTACTTGCAAAATAAGGAAAATTATAAAAGAATTTGCATATTTCCATTTTAGAAACATCATTTGGTTGTCTGGAATGAAGGGTTTGAAATGGAGGGAACCCCTACTTTCAGATTATTAGCAGATTTGTGAAAGCTAGAGAAGAGATCATGTGGAGTGGATGCCTTTTAAAGACTATATATATACATCCCTTTGCACATGCTTTATTGTAAGTGAGGAACAGAGGAAGCACGGAGGATTCTCAGATTTCTGTGTGAGGACTACATACTTTGTGCTACCTAGTACAATTTCTTTCATTGTTATTGTGCTAATATTTCCTTTGTAAATCTTGGTAGCTCAAATCTTGTTAGAAAGTAATTAACAAAAACATATTTCAATTCATTGATGTCCCACCATCTCTGTACTCTAAATTCTGCATTAGCAGTGGGTTTCACGAACTGGATGAGGGAAAGATAGTATTTATGTGATACTTATAAACTAATAAGCCCAGTAGTAGTAATTTAGGATTTCATTAATGTGTACTGAATATGTGAGTATTAATATTGCTTTTCTCTATGTAGTCAGCTACTCCCACCATGTGCCATCTAGAGGAAGATTCCACGTGCTTTTGCTACTCACAAAACTGAGAAATAGCAACTCACCCATACATCAAAGATGGCCCCAGTACATGTTTCCATCTAAGTTGGTGATCCCCATTAGATACAGTTACTGAAAATCAACTTATGGAGAGGAAAAGTTCTAGAAAATGCTGGATTTGCCATGTCTTGGCAGCATGTCTTTTAAGTGGCACTTACTGGCATTTGATAGTAGAATAAGCACATTTTGATGCCACATAAACTAAAAGAAGTTTATATAACAAAACGATATCTTCTACTTATGCCTCTACAATCTCAAAAGCATCATTGAACAAAATGATCTTGGCAGTAGTTGAAGATGGTGTCCCATCCCAGCTTATCTACTGCAAAGTTGACATGTCTCATTGCTTATTATGGTGAAGGGCACCTTGCTATTTATGGGCACTTAGTAGAAGCCACATGTAGTTGAACCCTAGAACAAGAATGTGAGATATTTGTTTTCCATTATGACAGAGAACAATCACAGAATATCTGCATGTCTTGTGCCACCATATCTTTTTTAGGAGAACAACTGGGAAATCAATGACTTTCTCTCTTAAGACAAGAGCAGGAGCCTCTTTCTCTGAAGTTTGAGGAAGGAGCTGTCTGTTTCATCTTGAGTCATGTCACATACTTTACAATGCTACACTTTGCCATAGGAGTAGAGAAACAAAAATGAAAGAAAATTGATGCACTGTATGAGTCGGTGCCAGTGAAAAGAAAGTAATGGGTGGACATAAAACAGCATCTATGGAGGCTAAGGGGAGCAGTGTCTCCATTGACATTTGAAGCTTGAACATTAGAATCATTTCAGGTGCCTGGAGTAACAATAAACCTCAGGTTTATCAGTGATAGCATGATCTGATGGTGGGTCCTTGGTGCAGTGTCAGGGGAATGAAGTGTGTAAGTGAATGAACTCAGATGAAAAGACTGACCTGGACAGGAGATCAGAAATGACATGACAGATTCCTTAAAAACAAGAGTCAGCTGTGATACTTGCCACAGTGTCAAAAGCACAAACACAACAAAATGCACCTGCCTTTAATACATAAGGGGAGAAGTAACTTTTCTCCATGATATTAAAAGTAAGACAGTACATGAAAGTGTTCAGTGAAAAAGGATTAATGACCCATGCACATAAAGAGGACTTACCAATCAGTTTAAAAAAGAACCTTGCAATCATACACAAAGAAAATACAAACACAGGGCTGGAGAGATGGCTTAGCGGTTAAGTGCTTGCCTGTGAAGCCTAAGGACCCCGGTTCGAGGCTCAGTTCCCCAGATCCCACGTTAGCCAGATGCACAAGGGGGCGCACGCGTCTGGAGTTTGTTTGCAGAGGCTGGAAGCCCTGGCACGCCCATTCTCTCTCTCTCCTTCTATCTGTCTTTCTCTCTGTGTCTGTCGATCTCAAATAAATAAATAAAAAATTTAAAAAAAAAAGAAAATACAAACACATTACAACAGGGAGCATATCTGGTTATTTATAAGACTAAGAATAACACAGAATGCTAAGAAAATAACTGTGAGTTATCATTTTCAATGGAAAATAGGAACATGTAAGTTACATTAGAAAAGCTACACTTTCACAATATTGATGGTAGTAAATGGTTATAGATGTCTTTTAGGAAGCAATTTGTCAAATTAGGTTCTCACATTCCTATTTATTAATGGACATTCCAAGCATCACTCCTGGGCTTGCTAATCTGAAGACAGTGTGGTGTAATAAGTGAAAGATGTTTGTGCACATGCTTATACATGATTTTTGTAGTTCATGTGTGTTTAAGGTGCTTGGCTGCAAAGCCAAAGATCCCAGGTTTGGTTCCCCAGGGCCACATAAGCCAGGTATACAAGGTAACACATATGTCTTGAGTTCGTTTGCATTAGCTGAAGGCCCTGGCAGGCCAATTTTCTCTTTCTCTCTCTGCCTCTTTCTCTACCTATCAAATAAATAAAATCATAAATAAAATATTAAAAAAACATATCCTGTAGAAATTTACAATTGCTAGTCCAGTTTCACCTTACAGATTCTGTAGTGACCTGCAAGTTGATAGGTACAATGTAATCGCATTTAAATATATATATATATATATATATATATATATATATATATATATATATGCCCCCTCCTTATAGTTACTATAGTACATGGAATAAGGTAAATTATTTAAAGTGGCATTTCAGTTTTTCCTACACTGAAAAGACATTTATAAGGCAATAAGCACACAAAAACACAGTTTTATCACTCCCCAATGATAGTTTTACACTGATACCACAAAGAAATAATAACTTACAATTGAAACAGTATTTTCAGGTTTTAAAAATCATTAACATTTAAACACCTGGAAACTGACTTTTGGTGATTAACCTTTAAAAAATGAATAGTCTATTTACTCATGTGCTTCAAAGGTCTTGGTACATCATAATAGCTCAAAAATGCTTAGTGATTGAACACAATAGGGAAAAATTGAGAAGAAATGAAGAAAACAAATAAAAAGAGACTGGCTGGGAAGCACAGACCGAGATGGGGAAGCTACATGAAGATGCAGGCAGCAATGAACACTTTTATTTCCTAATTATCTGAATTATTTTCCAAAGGAAACAGAATCAAAATGCATTCCTCTTAAGGTATCTCTAAGAAGGTGATATTTATTTTCTGTCTGTGGTATTTAGAAGTGCAGGACATGGAGAGGTATGACTGCTTTTTAAGCAGGAGTCAATATGAATTGAGATTGGGTCCAGAGTCATCTGCGTGGGGAGACTTAACTCCTTTTGTTGGTGAAGGCCTTTATCCATAGTTTAGTTATGGGAAAGACCTTGTGGAGCTCAGAAAGCTATTAGAGTTTTTGTTATGGAGAATATTACGGAGGAGGTTGAGTTATAAGAAGGAAAGAGCATTGGAAATAGACCTTACAAGTCCTGTTTTAGGGTTAGGAATGTGCAAGCACACATAGGTATTCTCTATGTATATGAGTATACATATAGTATTATTAATACATGGATATTTTCTATTCCTCCTCAGAAATCTAGCAGAAAGTTTAATATTAGACTTCAGAAGCTAGAGAAAGTTATAAATAGTATTTATTGGATGCTATGATGTGCTTTTCTGTTTACCCATTTTTATTTTAGTCCTTATAATGATTCTATGAGAATTATTCATATTATACCAGAGGAAATGAAGTCTTCATACAGTTAAATAATTTCACAAAGTTTACTTTCAAGAAATTTTGAGGTTCAAACCAAAGACTGAGTCTGTAACATTTTATTGTTTTTTCCACTATACCAACTGATTTTAAAATATAGTGATAGCTTCCACACCATGACAATGGATTTGTATCTCAAATCCATTAGTTCTCAACAAAGAACTGCAAGACATGGAGAAGCTTGACTAAGTTTTATTTTTTATTAAATGGATTTATGAGAATAAACAAGAAATATTGCTAGCATAAAATACCATGCCCCCTTCTGCTCAGGAATGAGTAAGAGATCCAAGCAAAAACCAAATCAAGACGCAAGTAATAACTTATTTTTTTTGGCGGAAGTAACAATACACAGGTTTCTTACTATTGATGCTCTATTCATAGCTTTGAGAAAAAGACCACAGAACTTTTGGATCTTTTATTGGAACAGTAATTATCACACAGCAGAGCATAAAAGATCAGTTTTTATTTATCAGAGAAACTACTTGTGTTACCCAATAAAACTTTGGAGACATGATCTTAATCTAATTGTGAAAATGACGTTGTAATTTGATGATACTATATTATGTTGGAGAGCTCCCTCTATATTACTTACCATCTTTTGTGAACAGTAACTAAGTTATTTAATAATTGACAGAAATCAGAAATGCAGTCTCCATCTATTCTTTGACAAATTGCCTTATCAAACTTTTTAAAAATCTCTAGACATTGATTAAACTGATAAAAGTATGTTGAACAGGAAACTGCACACTTCCCAAATGTTTTTAGACATTTCTAAAGATCAGAAATGAAGTAAAATTATTGGATCAGATAAAATCTGATTCTAGACTACTAGGTTTTTACTTAACCTCTTCAGTCTCATGCCATGTATTATTTTCTCTTCTTTCATACTGAAAGTTGTTTTTTCCAACATTATTAACTATAATCATTTATTTTTAAGAGCCTTCCTGAGATCCTCAACTCCATCAGCATGCTTGATTTTTTTTAAAAAAAATATGTATTTATTTGACAAGTTCATACAAAGATGAGAGCATCACTAATCTATGTGCATAAACATGAATATTTCAAAGGTGGTTTAATGACACAACATGCTCATTTAGCAAAATTAACAGTTGCAGCTTCCCAACTAGGCCCTATAACCTCCTCAACAATGAATGTTTGACCAGGATACAGTAATGAATTCTTGCCTGCGACATAGGACTCAAACTCAGTCAGACAGCATTTGTTTACTCCACATAAGCGTTGTACTACTGCACAAACAGGTGTATCTTCCCACCGATACCATTCTGAGTCCCAGGAGTAAGAGAATGTCTCACAGATGTTTCTGAACAGGCTTAGAGGTTAAACTCAGGACATATTTATGGGACTCCCAGATCTCAGTATGGAAACTGAGAAGCTGAGGTGGGTCATTTGACCTCTCAAATTGTCCCTGTCTTTACCTGTAGAGTCATAGCAACTGGACACACTGGTGTGGATGATATGAAATCATGGAAGTAAAGAATATATCTTTAAAAATTTTTTATTTATGTATTTCTTTATTTATTTGAGAGAGGGAGAAGAGGAGGAATAGGCAGATATAGAGAGAACAGGTATGCCAGGGACTCCAGCAACTGCTAGTCAATTGCAAAAGCATGCACTACCTGGTGTATCTGGCTTATGTGGGTCATGTGGAATTGAATCTGGGTCCTTAGATTTAACAGGGAAGTGCCTTAACTACTAGTCCATCTCTCCAGCCCAAAAACATGTCTTTCAGTGGCAATTCTCGGTAACTATAGATTAAAAGCTACATTTCCCAGAAGTCTTCCATTAAACCCCATCTTTTGAAAAGTGAATAGCTTACCTCTAAGCTTTCAAATATTGTTGTGTGTATTATGTGTATGCATGTGATCATGTTTGTGTTCATGAGTATGGAAACACACGTGCTATGTCACATGTAGGAATGTTAGAGGACACCCCCAGGTGTTGGGCCCCACTTTCCATCTTGTTTGAAATATATCTTTTGTTGTTCACTCTGCTTTGCCAGGCCAGCTGGGCTGCAAGTGTGTGGAGATTCTCCTGTTTCTGCCTCCCTTCTTGCTGTAGGCACACTATGACTTCAGATGCTCACACAACTATGTGTCTGGCTTTACATGAGTTTCAGGAATCCAAAATCATGTCCTCAAGCTTGTGTTGCAAGGGCTTTTATCTATTGAGCCAGCTCCTCAGTCCAACTTAAATTTTTTTTCTATATTTATTTATTTATTGTAAAGTGACAGACAGAGAAAGAGGCAGAGAGAGAGAGAGAGAGAATGAGCACGCCAGGCCCTCCAGCCACTGCAAATGAACTCCAGACTCATGTGCCTCCTTGTGCATCTGGCTTATGTGAGTCCTGGGGAATCAAGCTTTGAACTGGGGTCCTGAGGCTTCACAGGCAAGCGCTTAACCGCTAAGCCATCTCTTCAGCCCTCGGTCAAACTTTTTATCTGATAACTTCATTCAAAGATTGAGGGTACAGAATGTTTATCATTCACTAGAAGTTATGTAGCCCAGAGCACTGCTTGGCATACCATAATCTTTAAAAATCATTAGCTTTTTTAGAAGGAAATGCATTTAATGACCAGTAAATAGAACCAATAAAATACCTGCAATGTACATGCATATGGTAAATGGAAAATGTAAGGCTATTTTGTTAATTTAGATTGTAAGCTTTGTGAGACCAGGTTCTTAGTCCAAATGTGTTAGTACTATCTGTATAGTTTTATAGTGCCTACAAACAGTTTCTGGTGTAGTTTGGATATTTAGTAAATATGACTATGGCAAGACATTCTTTCTATTTCATGTATGTGAGACCAGAGCAGATGCATACTAATGTTGAAGACCAACAAATACTAATCTGTAGGTATTGGTTCCCATAGAACAGAAAGGTTTCATAGAAGAGATGACAGACAGCTACCATAAGAGCATGAGTAGTTTTTCATATGTGGGAAAGGGTAAGAATTAAGTGATCTTCTCAGAGGGGAACAGCAGGTGCAGAAACAGAATGATGGAAAAATAGAGACATGTTGCAAGACAGGGCCACCATAAATTCCCGAGGGAAGTCATACCCCTGTTGGAGATGTTATTCTCTCCTGTCATGGATGGATAGATAGGTTGAGACATTAGATTCTCTTCATCCTGGCCATTCTATGATGGTCTGCTTGAAGCACTCGTCAGAGGAGGATCCGACACCTCTAAGACACTGAAAACATGAAAATTTCCATTTCAAATCTTTAAATTGTTTCCTGTCCCTCAGACTTAAATTTGCATTCATCTTCTTTTTAGCACTTTTCAAGTGAAACCACTTCATGGGCCTTTTCGATGCAAGAATATCAGCAACTCCCACCCAAGTTCCTGGAGAGAATGAAAAGAATGATCCACTTGAGTGTGGGCAATTCAGGCAGACTCCTGGTTCTATGAGCAAGGATGTGTATAGCTAATCATTCCATAGTTTACTGTATATGTGTGTGTGGGAGGTTTCATTATGTATCTATCAATTTACAATAAAGATATGGGACATGTGGAATGTTCTCTGGACAATGTATTCCTAGAGACGTAGGACATATATATGGAGGTAGTGAAAATGCAATGTGCTGAAACTGACATTACTCAATATAAATTAGGCATTTGGAGATGCTAAATATTATTTTATTTCACACCAGACTGCTGTAATTTGATTTGGGGGGAGGGGTAGACTGTCTGTAGCCTGGGCTACATGAACTCTGGATATGAGGATGGCCTTGCCCTCCTGTTCCTCCTGCCTTTACCTATGAAGCACTGGGATTATAGGTTTGTATCACTACACCAAGTTTGATGTGATTTTTTATGCAAGTGTTTTGATTGCAGGGAAGGATTTGGCTTTCATAGAAGAAGTGTTCATTTCTATTCTGTTACCCTGGATGGAGATTGATTGAATGGCCAAGACCAGTGTTTAAGGGGTGTATAAGTTTCATGAGGAAATGTATACAGCTAGAGAGAGGAAAAAATAAAAATCAGACTCTGGTCCTTACTGCAACTAGGACCTACACATCTAGAAATCAGACACACTCATATGACTATTTGTGAAGGAGGCAAGTAGTCCCATTTCATAGCCACATGGCAGTCACAAGCCCAAAGTGGCAGGCAGAGCAGAAGGTGGGGAGGGCCAGTTTAGTTGGTGGTTACCATGCACTGGAGTGAATGGGGTAGACTATTCAGGCTTGAATTCAAGACTGACTTGATCCTGTGCTACTCGGGCAAATCCTCTTGCCTACTTGTACTTTATATTTCATCAAGAATAAAATAATCTGAGCCAGATCTGGTGATGTATGCCAATATGCCAGCGACTTAGGAGACTCATCCAGGAAGACCATAAATTCAGGGCCAGTCTGTGCTAAAAGAGGAATTCAAGATTAGCCGGAATAACTTATCAAGCCCTGGGGATGCAGGTTAATGGTATAGTACTTGTCTAGCATATGCAAGACCATAGCAGGACCGATTCACAATACCAGTAATGGTAGACATCTGCTTATATAGTGATAGTCTACTGAGGTAACATGTAAGCCCCCTTCTTATGGAATGTTTTTGTTTGTCCCACAGTATAAATCATACTGTGTAATTTCTTTTGCTAAAATGTTCTATTATCTCTTTCTCCTTACAAAAGGGAAAATTACACACGAGGAAGTTGCTTTATCACATCTCTATCCACTTAGCACTGGGATTTTGTTTTGCGTTGTTCACAGAACGGTGTTTGACTTTGAGTATGTACTCAATAAGTATCTTTGATTGAACATTTAGAAGAGGCCAGATTGAATATAAGCATCTCTACATCCATGCTACTGCTACCATTTCCCTCTCATATTATCCACAATGTCCATACATTATGCTGTACATTCCAGTCTGAACTCTTCTGTGTGAGGACAATGCAGAACAACCTTCTATGACTGAATCACAATAGCTCTGGTGGCTCAACTATGACAAGGTTCAACTTGCCCCATGGAGCAGCCATGAGAAATCAATGAGGATCCTTCTTGATGGAATTTGATTTCACTTTATGGACCATCAAAGCCAGGGCATTGGTATTATGTCAAGTAAGAGATGGGGAAATGAAAGCTAATACTACTATATTATTATTTTTTTCTTCCTAAGATAGAGATCTTATCCTAATAGTGTTACAAGACATAAGATTTATTGTCTTTTGGAGGCAGGCATTTTTGTTTCACCCCTGAGATAAGATAGTAGAATAATAATGGAATTACTATTAGTAAAGGTGTACATGGTGATTTTTTAAGAACTACTTTAAGTCCTTCATGTGCATTCTCATGTTTTCTTTCAAAGCACAATTGCATGGTGTTTATCTGTATGTTTACATGTATGCAACTGTATACATACATCTGTAGGGTTGCATGTATATGTGGAGGCCAGAGTTTGATGGTGGGTCTCATTTTTTGTTTTTTTAAAGGTAAGCTCACATATGGTAGAGGCTAACCTAGAATTCACTATGTAGTCTCAGGGTAGCCTCAAACTCACAGTGATTTTCTTACCTCTGCCTCCTGAGGTAGTGGGATTAAAGGCATGTACTACCATGCCAAGATTCCTTTTTTAATTAATTAATTGTTTATTTTAGGAGACAGGCAGAGAGAAAGAGGTAGACCAAAAGAAGAGTGATTTCGGGCACACCAGGGCCATTAACCATTGCAAATGAACTCCGGACTCATGCTACTTTATGCATCTGGCTTTTTATGGGTACTGGAGAATTAAACCCAGGCCATCAGGCTTTGCAAGCAAGCATCTATAACCAATTAACTATCTCTGTAGCCCCTCATTTTTCTAATTTTGAGACAGGATCCTACTGATCTGGAAATCAATGATTTAGCTAAATTAGATGGCCATCGAGCCCAGGGTTTTCCCTGTCTCCACTTGGTAGGTGCATACCACCAAGCCTGGTTTTATGTGAGATCTAAGCTTAGGTAAAGTGCTTGCATGATAAGCACTTTGCAAATGAAATCATTTCTCCATCCCTGCATGATCACCTTTAACCCTAAAAGTTGGAATCAGATAATTATGGTTGGCCATCTTTAGACGTGGAAACTGAAGCTTAGTGGGGTGTACTGATGTCCCTGGTATTGCTCAGCAAGGATCTTGCAAGAAGACGAGTACATTGTATATGTCTCATAAACACCACAGCAGACTGATTACAGCTGTGCAGGAACCCAGCGTTCACTGGTGGGTGACTAATGGTGGGCAGGGCAGGCAGGTAGATCAATAATCACAGAACACAATTTAGGAGGATCAGATACTGTGCATGGAGCTAAACTCCCTCAGGAAATGGGCTAGTCATTTTATAGCAATGTTTCCAGAGAGTAGAGGGGGAATGGCAGAAATTCATAGACGCATATAATGTGTGGCACTCAGGTGATGTGAGAAGCGTCCATAGGCAACAGCCTGGCAAGGACAAGGTGTCAGCGATTCTGCTTCTGGGGATGCTGAACAGTTTCGTGTGCATCAAAAACCCAATAAAGCCTTGAGAAATGGCTGAGTGGTTAGGAGCACTTGCTGCTTAAGCATGAAGGATTCTCAGGCAAGAGAAAACCAAAATTGACTCCCTAGGAGCCAGGTAAAAAGTTGAATGTGTACACACACACACATGGTTTTCAGTAGAGGCAGAGACTGGAAAATCACTGATGCTTATGGACAGACAGCAGCTCCAGGTTAAAGGAGAGACATTGTCTCAAAGAAATTAGTGGATGAGTGATCAAATGGACACTGGTAATTTTTCTCTGGCTTCTGTTACACACTGCATGGGACACTCACCAAAAAACAGAAAACACTGATTTGAAGAGATTGCCTGAGAGACAATGTGGCTCAGATTTTAATACAGAGAAATGTCACTTTACATTTGTAGTACCTACATGTGCATAAACATAGAAATCTCCCTTGAAGCCGAGGAGAAGCAGCCTTGCCCTAGATGAGGTTCAGGACTGAGCTCAGGAAAATCCATTTTAGATGTGTACCAAATGCTTCTGAATCACACTTTAGGAAATGTGTCTGTTTGTGATGAAAACCATTGACTTTTCCAATGAGAACATCAAAGAAAGGATGTGACCAGATTGTATCTTTCACAGTATCCTGCATCCCTCCTATGGGGATTGAAGCTCTTTGAAGGCACCTGGTAACCCAGGTTAACCAGGGATAAACTGGGGAGGTTGGATGGCTCATGCATAGGGATCATCCAGTCGGGAGCAGGTCCTTCAGGGAATCTTGGCACACCAAGTGTAGGGAGAACTCAACATCTCAAAGGGAACTCCTGGAGTAAAACAATCCTGACAGGCAGGCAGAAAGTGATTCAATCTGAATTTTATGTACTTTTCTTATTCTCCGGACTGTCTGACTTTTAAATAATATTTTGCAGGATAGTGAATGGTCATGGATGCCCTTGATTTACTCAGCAGACTCAAGGCCTAAGACATGGTACTGCATAGCAATTTAAAGGGATGGAGATTCATTTATTCAATATTTATAGAGGATTTCCCATGGCAAGTAGGAACACTGGAAAAGGAAGAAATAATCCAGACTCAGCATGTTATCTGGGTTGGGAGCAATGGAAAAGTGTGGCATTATTAAAGATGTAGCCAAACCCTAGGAGAGGCCCAGGTAAAGTCCATAGGCATTCAGAGGTAGGAGAGATGGCTCCTGCTGGAATGATAATCCAAAAGGCAGTGGGCCTTGGCAGAGGAATGGGACTGCACATATAGATAGTAGATGTGAAAGAAATTTCAGGCTGAGCAAATACCTTAAGGGAATGACTAGAGATAGCCAATTGGGGATTGAAAACATTGCACAAAGGAGCTCACATAAACTGAAGCTTAGGGTTTATAAATAGTTGAAGGAGTAGAAACAACAGCTAGTAAAACAAACTACATTTATTGAGCATTTATCATGTACCAGGAATACTAGAAGAGCTGTGAGTGTTGCAGAAACCCTAGGGGGTGGCTCCTCAGCCTGCCAGATGGAACAGCCTTGAATATCAGGCTAATGAGCTGGATTTATTCCTCAGGCCAGAGTTCTTAAACTGCTCAGTGCAACCCCAGGAACTCCAAGGAGGCACTTCAAAGGGAAAGATAGAGGAGGGGGAGAAAGGGCAGAGACCCTTAAAAACCTAAACTAAAACTAAATTGCCAACCAAAGTTGATCTTCTCTATTTTTTATTTTTAGGTTTGTAAGTAAGGTTTTATTTGGAAAATATTACCTTGTTAATTTCTTCAAACCTGTTAAATATTTGGAGAGTTAAAATGTCATGATAAAAGTCAGACAGATAAACATAAGATTAATAAGGACATTTTTAAAAAGTTGTTTAAATGACCCAGGCTAGAGATCATGGAACCAGTGCTGGGTTAGTAACAGTGGATATGCTGGGTGCAGTGAGGAGACAGAGATGGAACCCAGATGTAGTAGATGGCTCTAAGGGACTTGGAAACTAGAGAGGAAGAGCATGTGAGAAAGAAGAGGAAAGATATGGATTTGACATAAATGGAGAAAGCAAGGACACTGGGATGCAGCGGGGAACTTGGGGCTGGCTCTAATCATTTTTTGCATCCTCACACTTGCCTTCCTGTCTTTGTGAGAAGGAATTGGCTTTCCCACTGGGAAGCACAGCAGTTATTCTACACCCACCCCAATGTCTCTAATGAAGTAAGACCTTGATAAATCTGTACTGATATAATTTGACTGTCCCATGACATCATCTCAAGTTCAAGTTTTAGACAAAGTGGAGACAGAAGGTGCCTTTGCTTTGACTATAAACATGCGGAAGGAATGAGGCAAGCTTTCAGACAATGCATGAGACATGGATTCCACAGGCAGGGAAATGCAGCCAAGAAGGCCAGGGTGGTTCCTGCCCTGCCTTGTCCATTTCTAGATATGCCCTAGATATTCCCTTATCTATTCACCTTCAACTTCTGCATTTGTAAAATGCAAAAGAAAGCAATAATATCTGTATTTTTTTCTGAAATGTCATGATAATTTGTGGTGATAATTTGTTGCATGACCTAGCCCAATGCTTGGGAATTTAGTGGGGATTATGGACTATGTTTAAGAAATGATGTCGCCTAGACTCCATTCCTTATCCAAGGTCATACACCTTAATACCCTTAATGTGTGTTTGTGTGCATGGAAGACCATTAGGTAAATTAATGATAATGGCCATTATATTCTCAAAAGAGAGTGTAGAGGTGACAAATCCACTAGCTTGAGCTGTGTATGAGGGCCAATTTTAGTACAGCACAGGGAAATACAAAACCATTCAATTAGAGATGGAAAAACTCCACCAAGGCCTTGACATTTTAGTTAGGTGCCATGTGGGAGGTTATAAATCAACAGAGAACTGAGGTCATTTCATGAAGCACTTTGTCTTTTTCTTAATCATATGCATGTAGGATTATTAATAAACCTCAGGTCTGACTTTTTCCCCTCATTGTTTTTTTCTGATATCTCTCTCTCTTTCTCTCTCTCTCTCTCTCTGTGTATTTCTTGATTATAAAAATCTGCTTGCTTGATTTGAAAACAATAATTCTGAAGCACTTGGAGGTAAAGTCTAAGGATTTAAGACCAATGCTATGCACAATTTGCATAGACTTCGAAAATAATCAATCTTGCATTGTTTTATGTTCAATGAGTACACAGCAGTTGATGACTTTGCCTGGGATAATCCCTTTCAAATGCTATTTTCAATTCCAAAAGGCCTGCTGAATAATACTGACTTTCCCAGTATGAAATAGTATGCTGCCCACAGAGGGTATCTCTGAAGTGGGCTGAAAAATGTTGTGAAAGCAAACAGCACCTGGGATATCACCAGGTGTTCCTCCTGGATGGCTGAGGGGGCAGGCATCTACTTAGAGCCTCATGTTTTGGGTTTCTCTGGGTATAGTCAAAGCTTGGCATCAGCCCAGAAGGAGAGTGGATAGGATAGGAGCAAGTTCCTATTGCTCTTTGCTGAAGCTGTTTTATATGGGCTGGCAAGATCCTATCGTTATATATGCAGATATTTTGGGAGCGTGTTGTTGAGCTCTTGGTACTCAAAACAAGCAATGGCAGGAGTATTTATAGCATAACAATAGGAAATCATTCACCTCTGCTACCATCAGAGCTGAGTCATTGAAATACCATTGCTAAAGATGTGTACAATAACTCTGTCTTTCTTGGAGTTAAGATATAGTCAAAGACACTATGCTTTTTTGAGTGAAATGTCTCCCATAGCCTCAGGTGTTTGTGGGTAAGACTCATACTTAATGCCCAGTTAGTGCCTTTGGGAGGTGGAGAAAGTGAGACACTGGAATTAGGCCTTGGGATTTTATAATAAGTCATCCTTGTCAGTGATTGCTAACTCTTGCTGCTTCCTCCCAGGCAATACATGACAAAGTGAGCCAGCATCCTGCTCTTGCCATGCTATCTCCTCCACCATGATGAACTTCAGCTGAAGGCTGAAGTCAACCCTTTCCTTCCATAAACTGCTTCTGGTTGGATGTGCTTTCCCTTCAATGAAAGGGAGATCACAGCAAGCAGCAAAGCCAGTGTTTTCTTCCTCTCATGTGACAACCTAAGATTATTAAACATATTGAGTCGCTAACAGGTTTCAGGTATGTATCAGATTCTAGATAGTTGTTATCTTTTTAAAATTCTACAATGAGCCTAGCTAGTAGAACTTTTTGGCAGAACCCACAGCTCTCAGGGAGCTCAAACAACTTGCTCCAGGATGTCTTCATGGGCCATATATGGCTACAAAGAAATCCAAACCCAGAGCTACCTAAGTATATTCTTTCATGACCAGAGACAACTTTGAGGAGGGAAAGTTTGCAATGAGGTGGTTTGAGATGCTCAGTGGCATTCAGGACCACATTCTGCATGTTCCTACCCTCTCCGTTTCTCTTGCTTTCGAAAATAGAGGAAAGAAGCAGCTCTTCTTCCTTCAGCCTCACATACAGAAATGACGAAACCTGCAGTCTCAGCCTCTTCTTGCCAAAGAAGTACATCTAGTTGTAGCATGGCCATTTTGATGAGTTATTTCTACATTCTGACAGATTTTTGCAGAATATGATATACCTCTGAAGAGCAATAACATCCCAGATGGCATCTTCAATGAGGAATCTGAATGCCTGTTAATTCCAAATCAATGTGATTGCTCAGAGTGAGTTGCGTGCTTATAGAATGCATCTGTGGGTGTTCCCAACAACCAGCTCTTATGGTTCCAAAAGGAGAGATTCAGAGATGCTTTGAGAAAGCAGCTGCAAGGTGGGAAAACATGGAGCAGGATAGGAAAGCATAGAATAACGGACATGAGTTATCTTCTATTGTGTGGTCCCACTTGACTCACAGAGCAGAAACCAGAGAGTCATTATCCATTCATGCAACGATTCACTTCTGTGGCCTAACATATTTTTTGAGCAGTGATAGCACCATACTGTGGACTGTGGGTAGAAAAATGGGAATATTATAGGTGGTTACTGCCTCCAGGGAGATGCTAAAATGGGGAGACAGTTATCAAAATAAATTGTTACACACATAATTAATTAATTTTAACTGTCATAAGTGCTCCATTGAAGAATTATAGGCTGAAGCAAATAACATTCCATGCAAGCCCAAGTGCTGAGGTAGGAATCCTTACTGATATACTTACCTAGCTGTGATTTGAAGGAGGAAGAGTTGGATAGTTGAAGCAAGAACAGTAAAGACATCCAGTTGGAGGGTGTCAGTCAAAGTAAGTTGTGGTGTTATATACCTGCCTGATATATAAGGAGGGGAAAGCAGTAGCAATAAGAAGCCACAGCAATATGAAGGGTGCCATTCCTGCAAGAACTGGTAGATACATTATGGTGGAATATATCCAAAGCTCAAGTAACATGTTGGGAGATTTATTTTCAAAGATATTTTGGGCTGCTGGGGATAAATGAAAAGAAAAGGGGAAATGTGAAGATCCTGGATCTGTGACGCATATTAAGCACCAGCTCCTCTATGTTTCTCAATGTGTCTGTAACCTGCCCCTGCTTTATCCTCTACAAGTGTACATAGGAGAGGCTGCACAGAAGTGCAGATACAACCCAGCAGCAGTGGAATATGAAATTTGGTGAAAAGAGCTTCTAATGTTTCATCAATCTTTTTCTTTTAAGCTTTAGGTCCTGGGGAAACTGGTGGTGTTGTCTATGACTATCCTCACCTTACATGATTTGGAGAATTACTTACAAAACTCATAGGAATACGTAGCCACATTTTTGCTCATAGACTCTCCAGTTAGTAGACTTCAAGTATGGCTGTTCTTACAAAGTGTCTCTGTTTATGGAGGGGACAGGTAAGAAAATCTTCATAGTCTACATAATACCTGCTGTCACTCGACAGTCCCCTCAGTGCCAGCTGGTCACCTAGATCTGCACTAGCACCAAGAACCTAATTGAAAAGGGTGTTCCTTGTCCACAGTAATCATATTGACCAATGCCTTATTGGATAACATGAGATGTGATGTAGCGGAGACACAATGATAAAGAGAAAGATGTGGTCCTAGGGAGAGAGAGAGAAGAATGTCTTTCACAGCTTTGGACACTTTATGCAAGAGCTGATAATTATACTGAAGCTTAATTCCTGAGTAGGAATTTATCACCAAACATGTGGAAGGAGATATGTAAAGGTATAGAGGCCAAGAGACTGCTGACATCCAGATGTTTTCCAAAGAACTTAATCATATGCTATGTCTTCATATTTGACTTTCCCTGAAGGGTGTCAATTTGAGAAAAGTTCAACATTTCCTTGTACTTTTACTTCCACAGCAAATGCGATGGCAGAGGGAAATATATGGATCATTCACAACTTGATCTGGCTCCCACCTTCTCTCCTATTGTGTGACCTGGGACAAAGAATTTAACCTTTAGAATGCCTGTGCTCACATCTGTGACATGAGTGTTCAATTACTTGAGATTCCATACCAAGTTTCCCAGTGTAAGAAGACACTCAATGGATATTGAAATAGATTGAGGTCATTTGATCTCCATTCTCCAGCTGATATTTATAATTACATATGTTTCTAATTGGATAAGCACAATCTTTGATTGAAGACAGCTGTGAGTGTTATACAAGCATCAGTACCAACCTTGAGGCAACTGCTTCGTCATAAATGACAGAGCATGTGCTGGTGAGAATGCTAAGTGGTTAAAGATACTTTTTTGTAAAGCTTGACGGCCTGGGTTCAATTTCCCAGTACCCATGTAAAATTCTAGATATACAAAATGACACATACCTCTGCAGTTCCTTTGTAGTAGCAAGAGGCTCTAGCATGCCCATATTTTCTTTATTTCTTTTTTATTTTTCTCTTTTCTTCTTCCTTTCTTTCCTTTTTATTTTTCTCTCTTTTCTTCTTTATTCTTTGTGTCTCTTTCATAAATAAATAAATAAAATATAAAATGTAAATAAAAGGCAGAGCTCTCTTTGGGTATCTGTTGTGGTTTAACTTTGTAACATTCCCCAAAACACATGTGGTGAAGGTCTAGTCTCCAATAGAGTAGTGTTCATTGGATCATTAGGTCTCCAAACTCATCAATAGGCTACTCTATTGAAGGATTCATAGCTTAATGAGTTTATTGGGAAGTGGTGGAAACTGTAGGATGTAGGGCTTACTTGGAGGAAGTAGACCAATGAGGCATGACTGTGAAAGGTCTATTTTGCCTCTAGCTGTCCCTCTCTTTCTTTGCATCCTGGTCAATTTGAAGAGACCAGCTTTGCTCTATAATGATAAAATGTTCTATCCTATCATAAGCGTAAAAGCAATGGAGCCAACAGACTATGGACTGTAACCTCTGAAGCTATGAACTAAAATAATTTTCTTCCTTTAAGTTAATTTTCTCAGATATTTGGTCAGAGCAAAGCTCAAAGATTCTGAATCAAAGACATTCTCAGTTAATTGGGCTGGAGAGGTGGCTTAGTGGTTAAGCACTTGCCTGTGAAGCCTCAGAACCCTGGTTCGAGGCTCGGTTCCCCAGGAACCCCGTTAGCCAGATGCACAAGAGGGTGCGCACATCTGGAGTTCATTTGCAGTGGCTGGAGGCCCTGGTGCGTCCATATTCTTTCTCTCTCTCTCTCTCTCTCTCTCTCTCTCTCTCTCTCTCTCTCTCTCCCTCCCTCTTTCTCTGTCTGTTGCTCTCAAATAAACAAATAAAAATAAACAAAAAAAATCTAAAACAAAGACATTCTCAGTTAATGGACACAAGCTACTTCTTGCTGCTGAGACGTGAATCCATGTGCTTAGAGAACCAAGAAGAAACATTTACTATGTGCATAACAATTTTTACTGGGTCCTTAAATGAAGCATGGGTAATTTCCTCCAGTGTTCTATAACATTTGAATTTCTATTTTCAAAGAAAATGAAATTAAAAGTGTTTCCGTTCTAAACATTGAATATAAATAGCAATTTCTTGCAAAAGGGGGTTTAGGTAATTTAATTGATTTCATGTAATTGAATTGTGGATGTATTTTATTAATTTGAATTCTGACACTTGTACTCTTAATACCATTTAGTTCATTATAAAATGAAACATCTAGGAACTATGAATTATAAAGTATACTAGAATTTTGGGCAAACCAAAAATGGAAAAATTGGGCTGGAGAAATGGCTTAGCAGTTAAGCTCTTGCCTGTGAAGCCTAAGGACCCTGGTTCGATGCTTAATTCCCCAGGACCCACATTAGCCAGAGCACAAGGGGGCGCACGCATCTGGAGTTCATCTGCAGTGGCTGGAAGCTCTGGTGAGCCCATTCTCTCTTTCTCTATCTGCCTCTTTCTCTCTCTGTTGCTTTCAAATAAATAAAGTTTTAAAAAATGGAAAAATTGTTGCCAATTAAACTATAACATAATAATGTGTTATAAAGTTGAGTTTTTAAAATTCATTGGAAAGGCTTCTTTGTTCAGATATTTTTGGACAAGAGTTTTGTCATGTATCATTCTTGTGTGTTTATTTTTTAAAGTGAGGCAAACTTTGGTCTTGATACAATTAGTGTACCTGATAGTTGAAAATTTCAGTCATTTGTTAACTTAGAGCTGTTAACCTCTGATCTTTTCCATCTAAGAGCAAGGGTGGTACAACATTTCCCAAAAAAACTATGTACCATTATTGTAATAAAACTCCTTCAAGCTCATTTCGCAACTTTTAATATATTATTTACTTGATAATGACATGATGGTTTCTGTTTGATGGACCAACAGTGTTCTTAATTTAGTGACGCTAAAACGTAAAAGAAAAAAAAAAAAAGTATGTTAACAATTATGAGTTTGGAATGCTCCTGGGATTCATCAGCTGGTCTCAGCTCATGTTGATCACTACAGACCTTCATAATTGTACAATGATGAGCTGAGAGCCACAGTTACCACTCCAGAATCAATATTTCACTTCCTGAAGTTAGTGAGACTCCATGGTGACTGTTTTATTATTTCTGTTAAAATTCCATCCTGGACCCCAAACTCAACAGCATCACTTAACACTGATCAAATTGCACCTTGGTGACATATCCAGTGCCACATGACTCTTTCAAGAAAATGGGAACGAGAACATTCATTTGGCAATAACAGTAACTGCAAGAGTCCATGTGTTACAAAGGAAAGTTTTCTCTCTGATTTTATATTTTATCTCATCAATTTCCCTCTTCTATTTCACTTTGAAAATTGCTGCACAAATCTCTGGTGGAACTGTGCCTGTTAGAAAGACTTTTCTGCTTACTTTGAGCTCTTGTGATTTGGATTTGCACTTTCCATTATGTGGCTGACCTAACCTGCAAAGCGGGCAGGGCTGCTCTGGGCACAGCCTGAGCGTCATGTGGGGATGCTGGAAACTACAATGGACTACTCAAGGTCTCCCTGGTGAGGTGTCCATTGGTTTCTTACTAACAAGCTAGCTTTTACAGCTTTTTTATGTATTCTTCTAACTACTCAGCAAATATTTACAGGCCAGTCCAATGTTACCTGGGATGTGGTGACATCAAGGGAATATTGCTGCCTTCTAAATGCAAACTCCTGAGCTTGTACATCCAATAGTCTCAATATGTCAACATAGTGTAAAAAAAAAAAAAAGGTTAGTAAAGGATATCTTGAACATGGTAAAGGGGATGGGATGCTTCAGTTAGAACTGGAAGGGTAAGGGAATCAAACTTCAGCAAATAAATGGACATGAAATAAATGACTGGCCCCTAAGCTGAGTGTGGTGATGCATTGATATAATGCCAGTTACTTGGGAGATGAATGCAGGAGGATCAGGAGTTCAAGATCATCCTCAGCTACATAGTGAGCTAGAGGCCAACCTGGGAAGTATGAGTTATTTCTCAAAGAAAAACACCATTTTAGGGGCTCAAATATGAGCTCAGTGGATTCTGATGGGGTTGAACACGCTTTAGTTTTTGCATGATTAGAAAACCAGTATTTTGGATAAAGTCATTCTCTTCTAGAGGCTTTCCAGGTTCTCTACAATCTCAAAATAGTTACTAAATGTTTTTTTTTTTTACTTCTATGAATTTAGTTTGCTAAATCCCAGTAAGTATCAAACAGCTCAACATAAAATGTTTAATTCATAGGCTTCAGGGTGTGTTCAATCTAGCCATTCAACAATTCACTAAAAGCCTTTTTCTATCTTTAGTCTTCATGTCTCTGATTCTGCATTTCAGTTGACCAACTAACGTGGGCTCATCCTGATTGCAAAATATTTTCTGAAATGCCCTTGAGACTACACATTTATTTTTCCATAAACAAGAGACTAGCTTAGAAATAAGAAACAATCATGTGGATTATCTTAAAGTCACAATATTGCCAGGGAAATGACTGTAATTGTTTGCTGTTTGCCATTGCCTCATAAATGGGAGGACTGTGAGTGCTGTATAGTGAGGACCTACCACTGAGTCCAGGAGGAAGGGATTGTAACATCTGAGGCTGTGGAGAAAGAACTAATGCTCCAATGAAATCTGGATATGGTTAGGCATGGGAAACCAGGACATGTCTACTTGTAGAAAATTGTACATATCCTAAGAGTGGTCCTGGCTTGAAATCTTGTTGAGTCATACAAGCAAGCTATTTTGGTTATTTAGGTAATACTGACAAGTGTTTATTAGTCAAATTAGGTGTAATTTTTGAGTGAAACAAGATGTCATCTCAAGTCATCCTATCTAGGTAACTTAACCCTAACAACCTCATTTTCAAACTCCAAATTAATGAGCAGTGAAGTAATATTATTAACCACAGGGAGATCCTACCCATGAAACATGCTCCTTTCTGTGTCCTTGGCCTCACTCTCTCCCATGGCCATGTTTTTCTCTCTTTGATAATCATAGCCTGGATCCTGGGTGCACTCGCTCTGGCATGTCAGGAGCTCACAGGAACCTCAGGCAACATCTAGTGGAAGTCATTTACTTCACAAATGAGAAACCATGATCTCTGCAATGTTTATGCCTACATATACAAGGAATAGAACCACAGTTGTACTAGAGAAACTTAAATCACATCCAAAGGGTCCTTTGAGCTTATCTCATGATGTTTCTTGAGATGTGTCTCTTATTTTACATTTGGCTACATCCCACTTTTCTCAGAACTCAATAGTAGCCATAGCACTTCACTTTGCTTTCCAAAGTTGAGGACATAATTTCATATACATAGTAGATATACACTGAATATTCATCAAAACAAACAATACGGAAATACCCACACTGGATTCCCACGTAAGAAGCTTGGTTAATATACAGACTGGTTGTGTGATGTCCTTTACCAAAATCTTCATGTGGCCTTAGCAATGCTATCCTCACACACTTATTATGAAGATTTTGCTAAAATAATCAGTGAAAATTGGGTAAACAGACATAACCATTTATTTAACTTGGTTAATGGGAAGGAAAGCACTAGTTTGGTCTGGATATCTTGTGAGTGTGTCCTGCAACTATGCTGAAACTTCAAACCCAGTGTGAACATAAGAGCTGCTGGAACCTTTAAGATGTGGAGCCTAAGGGAAGGTAATTGTGCATTGAGGGTTCTGCTCTTGAGTGAGATGAAGGTAGTCCTCAACGGACCCTGTTAGTTCTCATGAGAGGATGGTTATATATTCTGACTTCCTGACTTGGAATGTGATCTCTTCTTCTCAGTCTTACTTTCGTCATAATATCATCTACCATGCACCAAACCCAAGGGAGACCTCACCAGAGCTCAGCCAATTCTAGTGACCTGATATTGAAGTTCTAAAACTGGAAGCTAAGTAAATCTCTTTGATTTATGAAATATACAGTTTTGAGTCCTGTGTTGTGGTGGTGGAATATAAACTAAGACTGGTTTGTACGTGTCTCCCAAAGGCACACATGTTAAAGCCTTGGACTTTACCCCATGACACTATTGGGAAGTGGTTAAAACTTTAAGAGGTAGGACCTGCTCTGAATTCTGGCCTTAGGGGATTGTGCCCTCAAAGGGGCCCTAGGTCCTCCACTGTCATTCTCTTTGCTTACTGCCTACTCTGACACATGTTATCGCCATGACTCCTGGCCTGGTTGACAGCTCCAAGGGCAGTAAGGTCAAGCAACTCTGAACTGAACCAGGAAAAATATGGGTCCAAATCAAATTTTTATTGTTGTTTTAATTTTTATTATTTTTTACACTATTAAATTTTTATTTTTTTATTTTTCTCAATTTTTATTAACATTTTCCATGATTATAAAAAAAATATATATATTCCATGGTAATACCCTCCACCCCAACTTTCCCCTTTGAAATTCCATTCTCCATCATGTCTCCTCCCCATATTAATCAGTCTTTCTTTTATTTTGATGTCATGATCTTTTCCTCCTCTTATGATGACCTTGGGTAGGTAGTGTCAGGCAGTATGAGGTCATGGATATCGAGGCCATTTTATGTCTGGAGGGAGCACATTGTAAGGAGCCCTACCTTCCTTTGGTTCTTACATTCTTTCTGCCACCTCTTCCACATTAGACTCTGAGCCTTTCTAGATCCATCCATTTTTTCTGCAAATTTCATAACTTCATTTTCTTTACTGCTGAGTAGAACTCCATTGTATAAATGTGCCATATCTTCATTATCCACTCATCAGTTGAGGGACATTTCCCAGCTATTATAAATTGAGCAGCAATAAACATGGTTGAGCACATACTTCTAAGGAAATGAGATGAGTCCTTAGGATATATGCCTAGGAGTGCTATAGCTGGGTCATATGGTAGATCAATCTTTAGCTGTTTCAGGAACCTCCACACTGATTTCCACAATGGCTGGACCAGATTGCATTCCCACCAGCAGTGTAGAAGGGTTCCTCTTTTTCAACATCCCTGCCAGAATTTATGATCCTTTGTTTTCATGATGGTGGCCAATCTGACAGGAGTGACATGGAATCTCAATGTAGTTTTAATCTTCATTTCCCTGATGACTAGTGATGTAGAACAATTTTTAGGTGCTTATATGCCATTTGTATTTCTTCCTTTGAGAATGCTCTATTTAGCTCCATAGCCCATTTTTTAATTGGCTTGTTTGATTCCTTATTATTTAACCTTTTGAGTTCTTTGTACATCCTAGATATTAATCCTCTATCATATGTATAGCTGGCAAGATTTCTTCCCATTCTGTATGTTGCCTCTTGTCTTTATTCAGTGTGTCTTTTGCAGTGCAAAATCTTTGTAATTTCATGAGGTCCCAGTGATTAATCTGTGGTTTTATTGCCTGAGCAACTGGGGTTGTATTCAGAAAGTCTGCCAAAACCAATATGTTGAAGGGTTTTCCTACTTTTTTCTCTAGCAGTTTCAGAGTTTCAGGTCTGATGTTAAGGTCTTTAATCCATTTAGACTTAATTCTTTTGCATGGAGAGAGAGAGAGAGAAGAATTTATTTTCATCCTTCTACAGATATATATACAGTTTTCCCAACACCATTTGCTGAAGAAGCTGTCTTTTTTTCCAATGAGTATTTTTGGCATTTTTTATCAAATATCATGTGGCTATAGCTACCTGGATTGACATCTGGATAATCTATTGTGTTCCATTGATCTACATGTCTGTTTTTGTGCCAGTACCATGCTGTTTTTGTTACTATGGCTCTGTAGTATAGGTTAAAATAAGGTATGGTGATACCACCAGCCTTATATTTGTTGATCAGTATTATTTTAGATATTCGAGTTTTATAGTGATTCTAAATGAATTTTTATATTGGTTTTCTATTTCCATGAAGAATGTCTTTGGAATTTTGATAGGGATTGTATTAATGTGTACATTGCTTTTGTTAAAATTGCCATGTTCACAGTATTGATTCTTCCAATCCAGGAACAAGGGATGTTTTTCCACTTTCTAGTGTCTTCTGCAATTTCTCACTTGAAAGTTTTAAAGTTCTCATTGTAGAGATTCTTTACCTCCTTGGTTAGGTTTATTCCAAGGTACTTTATTTATTTATTTTTTGATGCAATTAGGAATGGGAGTGATTCTCTGATTTCATCCTCTGTGTGTTTGTTGTTAGCATATATGAAGGCTACTGATTTCTGTGTATTTATTTTGTATCCTGCTACATGGCTTTAGGTTTTGATCAGCTCTAACAGTTTGTTAGTAGAGTCTTTAGGGTCCTTTATGTATAGAATCATGTCATCTGCAAATAATGATAACTTGATCTCTTCCTTTCCAATTTGTTTCCCTTTTATGTGTGTCTCTTGCCTTATTGCTATGGCTAAGACTTCCAGAACTATATTAAATAAAAGTGGGGACAGTGAAAACCTTTGTCTTGTTCCTGATTTTAGTGGAAAAGCTTCCAGTTTCTCTCCATTTAGTAATATGTTGGCTGTAGGCCTGTCATAAGTAGCTTTTATTATATTGAGATATGTTCCTTCTATTCCCAGTCTCTGTAGGACTTTTATCATGAAGGGATGTTGGATTTTGTCAAATGCTTTCTCTGCATCTAATGAGATGATCATGTGATTTTTGTCCTTCAACCCATTTATATAATGTATTATATTTATACATTTGCATATAGTGAACCATCCCTGCATCTCTGGGATAAAGCTTACTTACTCAGGGTGAATGATCTTTCTGATATATTCTTGTATTCTGTTTGCCAATATTTTGTTGAGAATTTTTGCATCTATGTTCATGAGGGAGATTGGTCTGTAATTTTCTTTTTTTTTCTATCTTTGCCTGGTTTTGGTATCAAGGTGATGCTGCCTTCATAGAAGGAATTTGGTAGAATTCCTTCTTTTTCTATTTCCTGGAAAAGCTTAAGAATCAATGGTGTTAGCTCTTCCTTGAATGTCTGGTAAAATTCAGCAGTGAATCCATCTGGGCGTGGGCTTTTTTTAGTTGGGAGATTATTGATAACTGTTTGGATCTCCATGCTTGTTATAGGTCTATTTAATAAATTAATCTCATCTTGATTTAATTTGGGTAGGTCATATAAATCAAGGAAATCATCCATTTCTTTCAGATATTCATACTTTGTGGAGTTATGGTTTTATAGTATGTCCCTATGATTTTTTGAATTTCTCTGAAATCTGTTGTGATGCTACCTTTTTCATCCCTAATTTTATTAGTTTGTGTCTCTTCTCTCTTTCTTTTGGTCAGAACTGCTAGGGGTGTATCAATCTTGTTTATCCTTTCAAAGAACCAACTCTTTGTTTCACTAATTTATTGGATTTTTTTGTTTCTATTTCATTAATTTCTGCCCTAGTCTTTATTATTTCTTCCCGTCTACTGACTTTTGGATTGCCTTGTTCTTCTTTTTCCAAGTCTTTAAGGTGAAGCATTAGGTCGTTTACTTGCAACCTTTCTAATTTCTTAATGTAGGCACGTAAAGCTATAAATTTACCTCTTAGGACTGCCTTCATTGTGTCCCAGAGATTTTGGTATGTTGTGTTCTCATTATCATTTGACTCTCTATATAGCAGACTTTCTGCTCTGCTGTTGGTTTCATTTACCTACAGCTTACTGAGGTAAAATAAATAAATAAATAAATATATATTATATTTAATATGTAATATTTAATAATATATAATATTTAATATATATAACATATATTAAATGGGCACTTTTAGAAATAAAATTCATAAATTTAAAATTATGCACATTTCTGAATCATGTAATGAACTATTGTATTCGCTAATCATATTTTACCTCACTTGAAACTTCCTTTTGTCCAAGGTGACTGCTAATCATGTCCCCTCCCATTAGTCATGTAACAGACATCACTGTTACTGAATCACCTGTTCTACTACCGCAGTTTGTTTTCAAATAACCACATTGTACTTAGCAATGCTCCCAAAGTACAAGCATAGTGATAGTGAAAATTGTATAACAGCATATTGTTATAGTGTTCTATTTTACTATTAGTGTTGATCTCCCACAACACCTAACTATAAGTCAAACTTTATGAAAGGTATGTATGTATAGAAAAAAAAATGGTGATATAAGGTTAAATATTATCTGCAGTTTGAAGCATCCTCCAGGAATCATAGAACAAAATTCCTGTGATTAAAGAGGAATTAATGGCCTTCTCATTTTAAGACTCTTCTTCAATAAAAGCTCAGTAGCCTCACTGTTCAGTTATTTTGGTGACAGGAGTTTTATTAAGTACTATATACCTGCAACTTGCACTGTCCTGAGTTCAAATAATTGAAAGATGAGTAAGAAAAAGTGTTTGCCATCAATTGGCATATGGAAAATATGGAAACAGTTCATTTCTATTTGTAAAGGACACAGAACTCTATCATGGAGTTACATTGGAAAAGCACGAGGAAGAGTTAGTGAACAGATGGAGAAGTATGGAAAATCAAGCCAGGCAGAAGATATACTGTAAGAAAGCTAAGAGAACTTAATCTCCAGGTTAGGCTTCATGAACTACAAACAGTTTTTTGTTCCCTATTTTCCTTCTGCCCTATTGAAGACCAAACTGGATGAAGAAAAATGTAAGTCAAGGGACTAAGATGCCCTTAGGTTGTCCTTGGTGGAAAAACTCATGTCAAAATGCTTTCCAGGCACCATATCATTCCTCTCACTGACCCACTAGTGTTTTCTTTCATTAAAAGAAATACAATACAAAATGACTAGTGAAAATTAAAGGAATTGTCCGCTAGTCTTTCTTTGCATACTCCCTAGCACAATTCTCTAGGAAATTTTGTCAGGGTGATGGGATGCTGGCTTCATAGAAGCTATTTGGTAGGCTTCCTTCTTTTGCTATTTTATGGAAAAGCTTAAGAAGCAATGGTGTTAGCTCTTCCTTGAAGGTCTGGTAAAATTCAGCAGTGAATCCATCTGGGCCTAGACTTTTTTAGTTGGGAGATTTTTGATAACTGTTTGGATCGCCATGCTTGTTATAGGTCTATTTAAGTGATTAATCTCATCTTGATTTAATTTAGGTAGGTCATCATATAAATCAAGTAAATCATCCATTTCTTTCAGATTTTCATACTTTGTGGAGTATATGCTTTTATAGTATGTCCCTATGATTTTTTGAATTTCTCTGGCATCTGTTGTGATGTTACCTTTTTCACCTCCAATTTTATTAATTTGTATCTCTTCTCTCCTTCTTTGGGTCAGATTTGCTAAGGGGTTATCAATATTGTTTATCCTTTCAAAGAACCAACCCTTTGTTTCATTGATTCTTTAGATTTTTTTTTTTGTTTCTATTTCATTAATTTCTGCCCTAATCTTTCTTTCTTTCTTTCTTTTTTTCTTATTAGTTTTGTATTCAGCAAATACAGGCAGTTTGGTACCATTATTAGGTTCATCTGGGTCCTACCCCATCACCATTGGCCCCTCATTGTTGAGGTATATGGGTCGTGCATTGTGGAGTTAGCCCATAGTTATTGGTACAATAAATGTCTCTGCATATCATGACCCAACATGTGGTTCTGACATTCTTTCCACCCCCTCTTCCGCAAAATTTCCCTGAGCCATGTTTGGTTCATTTTTGGTCTGCTTCAGTGATGAGGTGTTGGGGGCCTCTGAGGCTCTGACTCTTTAATTTGGTAGGAGTTGTTTTTTCTCTGTGTTGAGCTCCTTTCCCCTTGTGCTTGTATCGGTTCATCAGGAAAACAACACCCTTGCTTATTTAGCCAGTTTTCCTTAGTTTCAGCCAGGGTCCTTTTGAGGTATGATGGGGTGGCTCTCTCTTTAGGATCTGCATCTATAAAAGAGAAGCAGATTTTCCAACGGAGAGTAAGTTAGCACCAGGAAAAATGAGATAACCCTTACTTTTTTAAAATAGAGTTTAATAAGTATAGGCCCTCTTGTAGTCCATGATTGATGGTAGCTTGATATTGGAGAGTGGGCTTATGTTTGGATATGGTTCTGACTTTTTTCCCAGCTCCAGCTATGGGTCTAGTACCACTGAGGGGATCAGTTAGCCAAATCAAGAGCAATTGGTTCCCCACCATGGCTGTGTGCCACTATTGCACTTGTGTGGGCATCAGAACAGGTTATTTGCTGCTAAGTAAGTTCTACCATGAGTTGCTTGGACAGATATTGGTCATTTCCCACAGTCACCCATGTAGCACCTTCTGGCACTAGACAGTCTGACTGTCTGGGGACTGACTCTCTTCCAGCTTACAGCCATGGCATTTTATTTTACATGTCAACCACATATGGTGTCTTCAGTAGTAAGGTGTTACCACTAACCTTTGGTGGGTCATGAAGTACTCTGACAGAAATCTGTCATTCTTTTAGGAAACCTTGTAGGTTTCTTTGATCAAAAGCTCATGTGGATGATACCCCATGCTGGTACTGGGAGTTACAGGTTAGTGCCCACTTAGAAAATGAAGAAAAAAATAACTAATATACAAGAGTTAGAGAGACAAGAGAGAGAGGGAGGGAGGGAAGATGTAGAAGATTTAGATTAGACTTGATCCTACCCTCTCAAGTGTCTTGTGGTTCAGGTGTTTCCTGTCAGGGCCTAGTGAAGTTTCAGCCATTTGATCTGCCTTTTAGGAAGTATAATTATATGGTACCATAGCCATTTGGGTCTAGATTTGTGTTTCACACCCCTTCTTCCTGTCTGCTGATTTTTGGTTTGTCTTGTTCTTCTTTTTCCAAGGCTTTAAAGTGAAGCATTTCAGGTCATCTATTGTGACCTTTCTAATTTCTTAATATAGGCACTTAAAGCTATAAATTTACCTCTTACGACTGCCTTCATTGTGTTCTAGAGGTTTTGGTATGTTGTGTTCTCATTATCATTTGACTTTATAAATTTTTGATTTCCTTCTTGATTTCTTCATTGAGCCATCCATCATTTAGTAGTGTATTGTTTAATTTTCATGATTTTGCGTATGCTCTATATCCTTTCTTGCTGTTGATTTGTAGTTTGATTCCATGTGGTCAGATAGAATGCAAGGAATTATTTCAATTTTCCTGTATTTGTTAAGATTTGCTTTGTGTCCTAATATATGGTCTATTTTAGAGAATGTTCCATGTGCTGCTGAAAATAATGCATATTCTGCTGCAGTTGGATGAAATGTCCTGTAGTTATCTGTTAGTGCCATTCCTTCCATGATCTCATTTAGTCCAGATGCCTTTCTGTTTATTTTTTCCTGAGATGACCTGTCAATTGATGAGAGTAGGGTGTTGAAGTCACCCACTACCACTGTGTTTGGTGTTATCTGTGACCTTAGTTCTAATAGCGTTTGTTTGACGAATTTGGGAGCCCCCATGTTAGGTGCATATATGTTTAAGATTGTAATGTCCTCCTGTTGGAGGATGCCTTTAATCAATATAAAGAGACCTTCCTTATGTTTCTTAACTAATGTTGAACTGAAGTCCACCTTTTCAGATATTAGGATAGCAACCCCTGCTTATTTTCTAGGTCCATTTGCTTGAAACACCATTTTCCAATCTTTCACCCTAAGATAGTGTCCATCCTTTGTAGAAAAGTGGGTTTCTTGGAGGCAACAAATTGAAGGATTCTGCGTTTTAACCCAGTCTGTGAACCTATGCCTTTTGGTTGGGGCATTGAGGCCATTGATCTTAAGAGAAAATATTGAAAGGTGTGTATTCATTTTTTTTTTTGTAGTTCTTCTGGTTTTACCTTTGCTTTTGTGTTAACTAGTGTTTGAGTATTGTTTATTTTTTCCCAGTTCCTTATATGTGTGCTTTTCTTTTTCTTCAGCATGGAGTATTCTTTCAAGTATTTTCTGTAGAGCTGGTTTTGTCTTCAAATACCCCTTTAGCTTGCTTTTGTTGTTGGATGTTCCTATATCTCTATTTGAATGGATAGTTTTGCAGGATAAAGTAACCTTGGTTGACAGTTGTTGTTTTTCAGGACTTGGAATACATCACTCCACACCCTTCTGGATTTTAAAGTTTGTGTTGAGTAATTTGCTTTAATCCTGATAGGCTTGCCTTTGTAGGTAACTTGATTTTTCTCTCTGACTGCTTTCAATATTTTTTCTTTGGATTGTGTATTTGGTAGTTTGATACTAATATGATGAGTAGAGGTTCTTTCCATGTTTTGTCTGGCTGGTGTTCTAAAGGATTCCTGTATCTGCATTGGGCCCTCTTTTCCAATTTAGGGGAAGTTTTCTTCTATTATTTTGTTGAATCTATGGTTTTGTTGAAGATACCTACTATGCCTTTGGAGTGAAATTCTTCTCCTAGGATCCAAGTCAGAACCCTATGGAGCCTGAGACAATGGACTTCAAAGAAAAGTTCCCACTAGTCTTCCTCCAAAAGTAAGGCTACACTCATCAAAATCTCTCTTAATTAACAAGGCTTACCCCTTTAACCAATTCTTATCTCATTCTATGTTGAAGAATCTGTTTTTGTTTTTGTTTTTCAGAAAGCAGTAAGAACTAAGGATAACAATAATCTACCAGCAAGACAAGAATAGACAGCTTACTCCAGAGATGAACCACCCCTGGTACAGCAGCCAGGGCCCAAGTGAAAGCAAAGAGGGACTGGTGAGAAGAACAAGTGTGCTGCTTCCAATGTGAGTCTGATGATCTCCGCCAGGGTGATGCAGACAGTCACTGAGTATATACAAAACCCATCAAATCAGAAATTTAGAAGCTGCTGAGAACTCAGCACTAAGTAGAATTAAAACACAACCACCAAAGTTCAGGGAATTTTTTGGAAGAGGGGCCAAAAAGTGAGTAAGAGTCACAGGGTGGGAAGGAATATCCAGAGACATAGTCCTCCCCACAATGATAGACTGCTGCTATCTCTCTCACAATTTATAACCTATAATTACATGGTGAAAACCAGAAATCCCACTAAGGAGGGCCTTCAGTGGAGTGGGGGAAGGTATGAGGAAAATGATGGTACCAAAATATAATGTGTCCAATACAAAGATTTTACTCACTAAAACCACTACTAAACAAACAAACAAAAACAACTTAAGGTAAGAAAGACGTAGGTTTACTCTCTCAGAAATTCTAGCCCATCATGGTGGAAAGGTCTACATGGACCCAAGCACTTCACACCTTGGCCATGAAGCAGAGAAAAAAAAAAAAAAAAGACTTCTCTCATTGGTGTTCTCATTTTCTTACTTTATTCTAAGAAAGTCTACCGTCCATATATGGGAGGGTTCTGCCACATATTGTGGGAAAGCTCTTCCCCATGTACCTAATCTTCTCTGTAAATGCCCCTCAACCCACCCAGGGGATATACTGTATTAATCTCTTCAATTTTTCTCAAACTAATGAAGTTGACATTCAAAATTAACCATTACAATGCCATTGGTAGCATATGACATTGTATTTATATTTGAATTGTGATGAACATGTTGATGTTTCAAGCAAAAGGTTCTTGTCTTGTGGCAAAATTAGGATCTCAATTCTAATTGCCATTTTCCAGTTCTGTGGCCATCTAGAGAATCATCTTAGTATCACATGATCTGGGAAGAGGCATACAATCAGAAAATGGTCAGTGAATGTGGCTTGGGGAATATGACTATTCATCATTGCCATTGTCCTGTAGCTTGCAATATACATTTACAATAATATGGTGCAGCATTTAATTTCTCCTTTTATAGATTGTCCAAAAGATTATAAAATGACACATTCATATATTTGTTCTTCTCCATACCTTCTGAGACTCAGAGATGATTAGCCTGAAGTCACAAATGTAGGAAGTGCTGGGGCAGATCTAATCTCCTGTTTAATGATTTCAAATTCTGTTTCTTTCTCCTGTACTGAGACATTTCCCAGGTGCCGAAGGGATTGTCAAAGTTCTTCTGAGAAAGAGAGATGACATGGCTTTGGATAATTTAGGGCCCAAGAAAAGCAAGCTTTCAGGTTTATAACACAGCAAACTTGGAGTGTGACTTGGTCTCCTTCGGGGGCCCCTCAGGAACATTTGACAGTGATATTGAGTTTTGCTTTGGTTTATGTGTTTCCTGTGGCATGGAGAGGATATTTTTGTCTCTTTACCTGTTCGCTGCCAAATTGTCTGTTTGGCCACCCTTAACTGAGGATATATGATATGTTGCTTTTCTGCTGTAACCCAGAGGGTTAGAGTGGAAAGGCACCTACATAATCCATCAACTCTGAGTCTCTTGGAAGAATCTGTTTTAGGGCAATTAGCAAACAGCTCAGCAAATGTTATTAGGTAGAAAACAATAGGGAGAACACACATTTATTTTCCATAGTTAGTGAGGATAATCTACTCATGTTCATTTGCAGAGAGTATTTAAAGTGTTTCCTGCAAACATCTTGCTGCTCAGTGTCTGCTTGCCACCAGGAATAGTGTTTTCACAGCTCCTGAGACAGAATCACTGAGACCCTTTGTAGCTTGATTTTCACATTTGGCCTCCACAGTGTCCTGTCTTCATTTGTAAAAATCATCATCTCTACACCATGGAGTTCACTTGTCATGGAATGTGCTCTAGTGTGATCAGACATCCTGAGACATAGGATGGAGACTATAGGACTAGAGTAGAATCCTGAATCTTCTAATGCCCATTGACCCTGAGCCAACTTTCCTAGTCCCTGATGTTCCCTACTTTATAAATCAGGAGTTCTAATATATTCTTCAATATAATGTTACAGTGTTACAGTGAGGAGTTAATAAGATGATGTGAGTTCAACCTGTAATATAGTAGATTCTCATAAATAGCCACTATCTACTCACCAATAAAATATATATTGATTGTGTCATCAAAGGCCAATGTACTATTGCCTGATTACCTTCTCAGCCAACTTTAGCAAATACCATTAGCCCCAGCCATTCTGGCAACTCGACTCAAGTTCTCTCTGACAGGTAAGGTACCATTCTGAGAGGGAAATTCAAGCATTTGCCTGCCTTCATGCCCTAGGCACTTGCCCTTACTCATCATGGGACAAATGGAAATGAGATTCCATCAAATTTACTAGTTACATGGAAGATTGCTTTTCAAATTGCAAAGCTATTGAGATAAAGCTGATAATTACTATACATGTATTTCCCAAAGGAGTCATGTGCTTATATCCAATACTAGCTGAGTGGCTAGGGTTGTTAGTAGATTTAAAGCCATGTTTAAATTATGGTTGGTGTGGGGAAATATCAGGGATGGAGAGAAACTATTTAATAATGATATAACCTTCAACTATATAGGATATAGGAACTTTCAGTAAAGATGCATAACTTCTAAGTAATTCTAATGTAAATTATTTGTTTATCTGGTTCAAGACCTTCACCCTTTCATACCCAGAACAAATATCTCTCAAGAAAAGCTCTCTGTATGTCATATGCATCACACAGAAAGTGTTTATGTCTAGGAAAAAAATGAAATGAGTAAGGATCAAGGATGAGACTTAAACAAAACCCCTGTAATTTCTCTTAATAACAGGTCTGTTTTTCTGCGTTGTGACAGGAAACTCGACCACCATCAGCTTCCACCTGTCTCCTTGCCCTGCACAAACTGGTACCCAAGCCCTTTGATAATAAAAACTGCCTTCTTTCTTCTGAGAGACAGTAGATCAGGAAATAATATTTACTTTTAACAGTTTTCCCCCTTGGTACTTATATTGGTTACTCTTCATGTTGCCTGACTAAATATCTGACAGGAGCAACTTAAGTAAGTAAGGGTTTGTTTTGTGGCACAGTCCACAGTGGTGAGGAAATCATGGTGACTGGTCACAGTGCCTTCACCATTAGATAGCAGAGAGAGGAAGATGGCTTGTGCTCAGCTCACTCTCCCCTTTCTCTTATCTGGGACCCTGGCCCATGGAGCTGTGTTGTCCATATTCAGGGTGGAATTTTCTTCCTCAGTCAAATCATTCTGGAAACATTCTCATAGAAGTATCTAGAACTGTGTTGCAAGGGCTATTCCAGATCCGGGGATGTTAATGATGAAGAGTTATCATAACAAGCTTTTACCATCTACTATGGTTGTGGTTATATTTGGCTTTATACACAGAGATATGAAGAAACAATATCTTAACTCTTCCAAGTAAATAAAATATGAGCATTAGAAATGTAAGTTTATCATGTTGGTTCTCTTCTACAGACTCTCAAGAGGTCCAACATCCTTTCTTTCACCACAACCACATTTTTAAGGTCACTTTATGACACGTGTTTGCTACTGGCACTGCAGCTGGAAAGGTTACATTTCAGGCTAAGAGAAAGAAGCAAAGCAAGAGAGCAAAATGGAGGTTTACTTCCTGAGCTGAGCAAGTGTCAGAAAATATCACATCTGTACCCTCCTGTCTGACAAGAATGTAAGCCTATGAAAATACTTGACTAAAGGAGAGGTAGAAGGATTAGAGGGAAATCCATACCAAAGCAAATGGTATCAGGAGGCAGGACTTTGTGAGTTGATTATATCATAAGAGTGCATCCAGTATGAATGGGATCAAAGGTCATTTACCCTTCCACTTCGTGAGAACACAGCAAGAAGGTGCCTGCCATCTGTGAGTTCGTAGATCCTTACCAGACTCTGAATCTGCTAATGCCATCTTCTTGGACTTCTCAGGCATCAGAACAGTAAGGAATTTCTATTATTTATAAGTTATCTAGATTATATGGCATTTTATTATATTAGCCAGACTGCACAAGTAGCCAAGGTGTCCAACCAGAACTGGGGCTTTGATATTTAGGAGTAAAGATAGAATGTGGTACTGCTTTCAGGAGAAATGTAAAGATTAAAAGGAAATGATTGTGAATTGATGACATTTCTCCTCTTCCGTACAGACTCAGACATCTCCATGCTAACTGTATCTCTGATGTCTCTCTCTGGGAGAGAGAAAGAAGGGGAATGTGTTTCCTTCTTATTCTTGCTGAAGCAGCTCAAAGAAACCAACCAGTAAGTAAAGGGAAAATACATATTAATTTCATACTTACCCTGTGCACAGACATACATTTTTTAAATCTTATTTAGTTCTCATAACATCCCTAGGAGGTAACTATTATTACTTCTATTTTGTATATAAAGACTGCAAAGCAGTCTAACTGACTCACCCAAGTTAGATTTAGTAATGGATGAAGTGACAATATAAACTAAATCCTCTCATTAACTAGATCCTGATAACTGCTCACACTCACTCTAGACACAAATGTTGTAGAGGGAAGAAGACACATGACAACATCTCTGATTCAAAGTACAAAATGCCCTTGAGTTTTGGTTTCAACATTTTGTGTAGAATACTAAATGCTCATAGTTCCTTTAATGTGCAGGCATTTATCTAGTAGACAACATTTTCTGCATATATGAATATTGAGAATATTCTGAATCTCAATCGAGAGCTGGTAATGGAAGAGAAAGAAAAGTTGATTGTGAAACTTCAAAGTCTGAATCTTAGTAGGCCCCTGTCCACCTACCTTGTGGGCATTTTTCTCTATACAGAGCAATACTGGTACTTCTGGAATAAGAGTAAGCCCATGCTGGGCTTCTTGGATGCACAGACTAATAAAGGAATTCACACCGGAGTTACAGAAGTCAGCTGTTAATGTGGTTCTTTAGGAATCAAAAGGAATTTAGAGTTCTGGTTTCCAGCATCTTCCATGTGGCAGCATGTTTTCTAATTGCTTCAGCAATGGGTATTCAGCCTCCTGAGGAAGACTTTAAGACAGGGCGCTTGCTATTTCCCAATGCTAGGAGATCCAGTGATAGATGTTATTTAGAATAAAGCAAAGCCTAAAGTAGTTCTTTCAGTTTTAAATGCAAGTAAAATTGTAAGGTTTTGCTACTCTTATTGAATATTCTTCCATGCAAATTATTTTCAATAATCTTAACATTGTAACTCTGAAGGAAGTAAAGATTATTACTTTTCTTTTACAAATAGAATTTAGGCATATCAGGCTCTCCAGAAGTGGCATGGATATACTACTCAGCCCACTCATTTGGCTTCAGAGTGGAAGCACTTTCCTTTCAACTCAGCTCTTGTTCCATCTTCTTACTCTTTGGTCCTTAGGAAACTGGTTCTAGTTTCCCAAGTGTTAATGGTACCTTCATCTCTTTCACACAGAAGAAAATTTTCAGACTATCAACCAACCATTTGATTGACCTTCCTAAAACACATGTCAAGTTTTCCAATAGTTTTCCTGACCATGGTCCTTAGAAATGTGTTTATCAGCATATGGGACTTTCACACCTTACTACTAGAGACCCACAGGCCACTTCCCATGAATGTGTTCTTCAGACAGCTTAAGTCACAAGTGCTCTGAAGCAGCTGGGCCACTTAAGTTCATCCATAGTAATTGTGAACTCAATTGAAAATCTCAAATTTATGTCTCAGGCCTGATTTCCTAGACTGGATCTCACAAATCACTTTAATATGCACATTGTGTGGTCTATGGCAGTGGATCAACAACCCTGAGCCCACCCATCCCACTTCTGCAGTGAGAATGACTGGGTCTTGTGCCACGGTCTTGTGTTCAGCATCTGCGATAACCCTTCTCAGAACCACAAGCAGAATTCTTCCTCTACTCAGAGTCTTATTCATAGTAAATTGCCATCTACATTCATTAGTTCATCTGACAGGATCACTGACTTCCAAATATTTAATAAAACTTTCAAATGAGTCAGGAATTCTACTGTACATCCTTTGCGGCCTCTCCCAAGGTCAATCAACTCATTTTGGCCTGAAGTTCCTTAGTCCATCATGAATCCTGATAACCACCTGGGGTTTTTATGGTTGCTGCTGTAATTGTTCTCTTCCAAACAAACCATACTCAAGAAGATAATGATGACTGAACCAGCAAACCAATGGGACCTATGGAGATAAGTAAATCCAATTTAATTTATGAAAATGCATTCAGATCTGAAGTTCAAAATGCCAGTTCAGTATTTGTTTGTTGTGTAGGTCATCAAATTAGGTGTGTTTAGTTAGGAAATATTTCTAAGGAAAAAGGTGGAAAAACTTGCAGACATACACAGTTATAAAAGGGGAAAGCATGGTGGGGGGAGGAAGGGTATTACCATGGGATTTTTTTTATTATCATGGAAAATGTTAATAAAAATTAAATAAAAAATAAATAAATTATAAAATTAGGGCTGGAGAGATGGCTTAGCAGCTAAGGAGATTGCCTATGAAACCTAAGGACCCAGGTTTAATACCCCTGTACCAACATAAGCCAGATGTACAAGGTGGCACATGTGTTTGGAATTTGTTTGCCATGGCTGAAGGCTCTGGCACACCCATTCTCTTATCTGCCTCTTCCTCTCTCAAATAAATAAAATAAAATAAAAATTATAAAATAAAAATAGCACATGTTAGGATCAAAATTTTATTATTTTTTTAAATTTTTGGTAGTACATTATAGTCCCAAGTTATCTTAATAACAGAAGATATTGTCTTATCTAGTAGAAGTGACTAACAAAGAGCATTTTCTCAACAAAGTATTTACAAAAGATTTCCCTTCATTTGTTGATATCTGGATATCATATCATTTGATTCTTAGAGTACTTAAAGTAGTTAGAAACCTTCAAGTAATTTTTTTATATATTTGAATAAAATGGTGAATTATTTCTTTCTGTTGTGAACCAGGGAAAAGATAAAAGCATCTTTCAAATTTAATGTCCCAATTAATTAATTTTTACTTATAAAACTGGAATCTTTGCCAACTCTTCTGGAAGCATTATAAAAGATTGATGTCATAAAGATAAGAATTTAACTGGGTCAAGCCCAACCATTAGATTATTCTTAATTAGAAATGAATCTCTCTATAATTTCTATAAAATTAGCTGAATAAAAGATGACACAAGGAATTACTAATATAATTTAAGAAGTATATGATTTAAACATGGGATGCTCTTTTTTTTCTTTTTGCTTATTTCTGCAGGTTGTTGTTTGTTTTCCAACTTCAGAAAAAATGTCATCTTTAATTATAGATACTGGCCAGAACACATATCCCCTCTCATGCTCAATTTCAGTACTGAATGTAAAATACTGGCCTGGTGAAGAAAACATGTGCTTGTGTCAGAAGAGACATCATTTCCCAAAGGTCACATTTGAAACTTGTTCACTGAGTCAGCCTGGAACTTATGGGCTGTGTGTTATGGTTTTCAAGAGCCAGAAAGGTCAGCTCCTCTAGGCTCCTCTAGATATTGCCAAGGAAGTTGATTTTCACTGAGAGACAAGAAAGAAAGTGTTGGGGACAATTAATGTATATTGTGTCAAATATCATGAATGGGTTGTATGAATGCATGCTTACATACATGTATACTAAGAACACATGCACTTTATTCAATTTCTATGAATTGCAGTAACAGGAAAAACTAGGTTGTGATGATATAAAAATAGTGATAAAATAGAGGTTAACTAGGAGTTGTAATTGCTTGGGAACAGAAACAAGGAAACTTTGTAGCAATAGGAATGTTTTAAGCCCTGTTTCAGTAGGGGCTAGACATATATACATACAAAATTATATTTTGATCTATGTGAATTATACAACAATATTATGGCACATATATATAAAAGAATCAATATAATAATAAAATGTGTCTTTGTCATATAATCCTAAATAGAGTGATAAAATTTCTAAGGTTTGAATATATTTTACTAAATTGTGTTTGTGAGTGTATGTCCCCAGACTTGTACATTAGACACAGCACAATTTTTTTTTGTTAAAAATACAGTCTTCTGAACTTTCCCTAGTCCAACTGAAAAAAAATTCTGTAGATGAGACTTGAATTTTTTCTATTTAAGAATCTTTATCTATATTCCTTCTGTTGCCAACAAGAATACCCTTGTCAAAATGTATGTTTAAGATATAATCCATGGACCCAGTAACTCAGCATTACCAGTTTGCATACACGCATTCATCAGAATTATTAAGAGGGTTCCAGGGACTCTCAGCTGACAACCAGTCTACAAAAGAGTTATAAACACTCTCATTGAGCATCTCCCCAGAATGTTTGCTTAGACTATCTCTTATTTTACAACTATCAGGTGAGACATTAAAATTATCACATATTCAAGATGTGATCAGGTCAAACCGCATCACTCAACATTCTAGGTCACACCTATGAAAGACTGATCACCAGGATGTGAATGGCACCAGGTTAGTTTTTTGGCCATTGTCCTTCCCTGAATAAGCATGTGTTGTTTCAGGAAAGCAAAATAACCTAAATCAGTGTTGCATGCATGATAGAATCAGCAAGAACAAGGTTGTCAGCTTCATAGCACTGGACAAAATCTCGCTACTTCTAAACCTCATTTTTACCACTGGAAGAGACAGGAAGCATCCTACTTCCCAAATATTGAGGACCTCTCCCTTAGAGAGAGAGAGGAAAGAATGGACATACAAGGACCTCTAGCCACTGCAAACGAACTCCAGATACATGTGCCACCATGTGCATTTTGGCTTAAATGAGTACTGGGGAAGTGAACTGGGTCCTGAGGCTTAACTAGCAAACACCTTAAGCACTTAGCCATCTCTCCAGCCTTTCAAACCTTTCTGAAGCAGACAGTGGCTGGCTACAGAGCTTAGTCCTTCATATTCACCAGGATAAATATAATGACTTAGCATCTCATTTATACTTGTTGAGCACCATTATGCCTGGTAGTCCAGGAGTAGGTTTTGAATCCTCCATCTCATACACATACACATATCTCAGTGAGGGATTCCTAATCAGGCTGTAATAGGAGCACTAAAAATGGCATGAACTGGAAAGATACAGGGCCAAAAGAAACTCAGAGCAACGAAACTGCATTCTATGCCCTAGAAGAAGGGCTATGGTAGGTGAAGGGAAGATACAGTACAAGCAGAAGTAAAAAGAAAACACCCTCACTCCGGGCAATTCCGTAGGATATAGGATTCAAGAACACTTGGGCAAGCATTCAATTTCAAAAGGAAAGAATGAGTAAAACACATAGATGGCAGGGCTGAGGCAGATAGGGGAGGATCTTAAATGCCACTTAACAGGTTATCAATTCCTGAATAGAAGCTTGGAAAGATATCAAGAGATACTTAGGGAGGTCACACTGAGACCCACACAATGAATGGCTTGATAAGTTACTGGTCACAAACCCCTTAGCCTTTATTGGAACATGTTGACCAATAAACAGCTAGTATCCTTTCTTTTGCTTGTGTTTATTAATCTTTCTTTCCTTCTTAACTTTTGGGGCTTTTTTTATTTCAATAATATGGCAACTTAATCTTTGGAGAGTAAACGTTTGTACTGCTTGACTAAGTCTTACTTTATAGATAGCACATTCAGCCATTCAACTGTGGATAGAATTGATTTATGCTTATCACATATAATTTGATTCCACACCCCGCTATTTATATCAGGTTTTTTTTTTTTGTATGCTTAAAGCTTTTATTCTATTTGGATTTTTCTGTAGCTGAGGTTAGCTCATTTTGCAATTCATAAATGAGTTCACCTAGTCACATGTTCATTTCACCATAAAATGGTAAATATATAAAAGAAGCAATGGAAAGCCCTTTTTTACTTTCATATTAGCTAGGGCAAATTTAATTTTGCCAAAGCTTGGGTCAAATTTAGATTCTCTTACACTGCTGAATTGTAATGTTGCACCCAAAGAGTGTGACAGGCCACAGAAAGCTGGTAGGAAACAGAGCATGCCTTGGAAAGAATTATCTCCTATTCTAAAGAAGTGACCTATGCAAAATTTGTAATTGTAAAATTTGACCTTATAAATCATGTAGCATAATGGCCACTGGGAACAGGCCCTCTTACTTTTGCCTGCCTCTCTTCTCCTTGATCCAGGGACTTTCCTATACAATTTCTAAATGAAATATACTTCAGTTTTGTCTGCATCATTTTTTACATTTTTCGGTTTTGAAATACTAATAGGCTTTATGTCCAGTTGTAATCTGATTGTGGTTTTGTTTGGCATGGACAAATTTTAACTTTTCTTTGTTTTTACAAGCACTCTCTTCATTTCTGGAAATCTCTCTTATAAACAACACAGAAAAATCACACAAAGCAATCTGACTCAAGTGTTTGTTTTTCCTAACCACTTTTCTCCATGCTGCTATTAATATCCAATCAGGAGAGACTGATGAACCTGTGTTTGTCATGAGTTTTGAGGTAAGATAACAAATATGATGAATATGTACCTATTGGATCCTTTTCAGGATTATTTTGTCACCCATTTTCTAATGAAATCACCCAAGATTTTGACATATTTAATTTTGAAATGGGAATAAACTGAACCTCAGATACTTGAAATTATTTATGCAAGTCTTTAAGGGTCCAGGTGAGGAGACACTGGTAGAAAATAAGGAAGATGGAATGAAAATGAATAAAAACTGCAAAGGCAGATTTGAGACCAATAAATGTAATGATAACCAGGGACCGAGTAAAGCAAAGTTGAAAGAATTGCTCAGTCCTGTACGGAAAAGTAGACCCAGAAATCACAAATTTAGCAATAATATTAATCATTGTGTTTAGGACCTTTAAGGTGCCAATCAGTGAACTAAGATTAGGAGCATGGTAAGGAACAAAACTGTTGTAGTCTGCCCTGCTGGAATTGATGTCTTAGGAGGAGCCTGCAATTTAAACACTGTCAATGAATTTGAAACATGTAATAGTACTGTGTGGCCTTCCAAGGCAAACAAGGACCATGGTGACAAGCCTGTTTGCAAACACTCATGAACATGAGGGGATACAGAGGTAGTTTCTACTCTCATTTCAGTGTTTGTCCCAGCCCACACTGCTGTGTCTAAAATTCACATCTTCTCCTTAATCATACCTCTGGGTGCTTGCTGAGCATCTGTCTTTAAGTATGTACTGACTATTAGGGTTTCTCTCTGTTCCTTTGAAACCCATACTTTCTAGTTCCTGACTTCACTTTGAGGCTACCTATGCTATGATTCAGCCCTATGACATCCATGTTGATCTGTACCTTAGCAGGAAGCAAATGTGCACTGACCATCTACTCAGGTCCATATACTTGACAAATAGCGTATGTGGCTTCTCCCATCTATATGTTCATCACCAATTCTGTAGCTACTTGTATTTATTTTACCTTAAAGAGTAAGTAAACAAATGAAACTTAATAGATCATATTCATGGAAACATTTATACATATTAGAAGTAGCTTGGGAGAACTTGGCTCCAGACACTGAATATAAGGCACAACTACAGTTAAGCCTCCCTGAAAGTAAGTCAAGAGAGTAATTTAGTTTTGGGAATTTCCCAGAATTCTTTATATCAACCTTAATCATTGCAATAAGATCTTTGTGTCATGCCTGGAAGTCTTCTTATGATATTTGAAATGGAAGGCCCTCATGGATCTAAAGGGAAATTACTACTTTTGCTACTATACCTGGTTCTTAAACTTGGAGTAGTTGTTGCACGGCACATGTGGATCTTATAAACAGAGCGGCTTTCTGCAGGTGGGTGACCAGTAGTGGGTTTTGGAGGTCAACCACTGATAACAACTTTGGGTGCTGGAAGAATAATATAAATACTATGATATTTGACTTTGGAATGACCTGGTTTTCAATCTCTGCACTAACTCTTATCATTCAGGTGCTATTAGATGCTAACTGGATGTCTCTAAGAATTGTATGAAGTAAAATATAGCCCATGTAGACTCTATTACTTGTATGTATTGAATTATTAGGGATTAAATGTATTTGGGGAATGTAATGAAACACCTGTGTCTGGATTACTTCTAGTGTCAGTAGTTATCACTCATTTTTGCCAATTCCTGTCTCCATTTAGCATATTGCTTGTAAGATCAGGCATGGGTATGTTGGGGATGGACACCCTTCTCTAAATAGCCATTGCAGAAGCTATTGAGATCCTCCCAATAAGCATGTCATAAAAGTGTCCAATAAACATGTCAGAAGTAAATACATGGTGAGCAACCAACACATGTAATTTTAAATCCTAACTCTATCTCTTTAAGGTAAACCAGCTAAACATATTGGGGTGATTTCATGAAAAGAAAAATGGAGGTACAGGGGCATACAGGAGAATGGGCAGGAGAAAACTAAAGGAATTGTGAAGTTTTACTTTCATTAATTAAGATAGTACAATCTTCCTCTGTTTATTTCTTCAGGATACTGGTGCTCATCAGATGTATGGATCTATAAAAATATAAATAAAATAAAATAAGATGGAAATCCCAAGCAGATATACCATATACTATTTTTCATAAAGAATGAATTGCTATTATATTAGCATATTGACATAGCACTATATTTTCTGGTTCTTTTATGAAAAAGTGATTTTAAATGCATAGGTAGATAGTCTTTGTCAAACATTTATGTCTGTGTTTTCATTTAAATGTAAATGTTGCACTGAGGCTCAGGAAACAGGAGAAATTCCGAGAACAGTGAGCTTTTCAAACTGAAATTTTGCCTGAAATTATTTCCAAGTCTCTCAAGATCACCTTGGTAATTAATTTCTTTTATAGTTTAAAGTCTTTTTTCCTTTTACTTGCAAAGAGGAAGAAACAAAGAATGTTGAAGGAAGAGCTCTGATTGTCAAGCCAACACAATGTGCTGCTAGCTAGGGAGACATTTGTGCAACTTACAAAGATATAAACATATTAGTTTGGGGATTGCTGCTTTCAGAGCAAATATTATATTGTCACAAATATCATACCCTCAAGCCAAAGGTATGTATTAATGGCTTCATTATTAAAATTTGGTTGCTGTTTCAGAACCATAAATCCATCAGTTATGATAATTTTATAAAATGGAACCACAAATATTAATAAAAGTTTTCAGTTCAATAGAGCATCAACAATAACCAGATATTATAATTCTGGAAAAGTTAGGAATCAATGTTTTTTAACTGTGAGGAAATATTCCTTAATGCAACACTTTAACCAGAGTTTGTAAACACCTGCTACTCCTTCTCCACCTGAACATATCAACTGTCTATAGTATAAAGGCCATGTTTGCTTCTATAGGATTAAGCCTATTTTCAACACGGAATGAAAAAGCCTTATGCTCTTGGTATATATTACCCAGACAAACTAATTTCTTAAGACCTGTCCTCATGAATAGAGTATTATTTAATACAAGTGTATCTTCAAGACCTGCCTCCCTTATGATATCATATCTTTCTATATGTGGCCTATATCTACGTTCCACTGTAATCATGATATAAATTGTTATGGGTCTCAGGATCACACATAGGATGATGTAGGATAGATGTTCATTAGCTATCTGCTGAATGAAAGCTAGCTCTCCTTCCTTTAAAACAGTTCTCAAAAGACACGAAACAAATTTTTGCTAACAGTCAAATTAAATTTTGGTTGGGGTTTTGCCTCTTTGCTTTCAAGTTTGTAATAATCTATCTGTGATGAAAAGGTGAATAAAACAAACATGGCTTCAGGATTTTATAAAGGGAGCCATAGGTTTTTATATCTCTAAGGTAGGCAAAAAGCATTTGAAAAATAAAAGGATATGAAAGCCCATCAGGGAAATTTGACTAAAGGAAAATGCAGAGAACAGGTAGGATTGTTTTATGCCAAGAAATTGCTTCTCTTTTTAATCAAGCATACAGCCGTCTACACACTTATTAAGCAGCCAGATTGTTTGGAAGGAGTTGGGTATTCTCCTTCAGGTTAAAGGCCCTTGAACATAATACATGCATCACAGACTGGATGAGATTGAACTTAACTTACAAAAGGGAAAGGAGACCTATTTTCTTTTCTAAATTGCAGAGGAGTCAGTGTTGCTACTTTTTAATCTCCCTTCTCTCTCCAGTGCTTCTCCTCTTAGCCACATTTGCTAAGATTACACATAGGACCTCAGCAATATTGCACACCAAATACAGTCTGGCTTCATCATAAGTATTTCAAAGTACACTATTAAGGCAAAAAGAAAATCGAATCTTATTAACAGGATTAACTTCTGAACAACAAGTCTCAAAATCCATTAGAAATAGAACTGACAGTGTCAGCAATAAGGCTCTGAGAAATCATTTCATTAAAACTCCTTTATTTTTAAAAGCTGATTACTTATGTATGCTGGTGGCTTTGAGGATTAAAACCCAGAAAAGTTCAGAGTCCACTGTGGGAAACAGTTCTCCCTAGTTCATTTGCTGGAGACTGCTTCTTAAAGTCACAGGTCTGATGTTCTGCCTATCTCACCCTACAGGGTTGATTTATCTTCTGATGAAATCACATATACAGACCATGTACAGAAGTGGAGAACATGAATCCAGTAAACCTCTCCTGCAACATTTCAAGTCAAGATAAGTGAACATGGAGTCTGTAGCAGAAAGTGAAAACTGTATCATCCACATTCACAAAACCAGGTCATACATCTCCAACTTTTTAAAAACAAAATGCCCAGGTCTATCTGAGAAATGATCTTCTATCTCTTTTACTTCTATGACTCCCATGCTTCCTACTGAATCTAAGGTGATCTATTTGTTCATTTATTTTTCACTTAAAAAACATATAAGATATGGAAGGAATCGGGGGAAGGCACCAATGAGCAAGGTAAAATCCAGGGCCTCAGGAATAAGAGGTAATTCATGACAGACAGGTGGCAAATATAATATCTATTGTGCAGAAAATAGATATCTGAGTGTTACTGGAAGGGCTGCCTTATGGCTGATGAGGTGAAAATTTGCAATTATTAAAAAATAAAATTTTACTCTTTATAAATAGTAATTAATTGAGAGCAACCAGTATTCCTGACTCCATACAGATGACACTCCCAGAGTGCCCTTGCCAGATGTCAGCATGGTGGAAAATGTGTCTGATATGGTTCATTGGTGCAGACCTAGAAACCAGTGGAGTGTCTGCAAGCTGACAGTAGTGCTTGAATCACATCTGGATCAGCTATTGTGATGAGCTAAGAGGAGCAAAAGAACCATAGCACATCTCCTTAGTGTGGACTGAGGCATCCTGATCAAGGGTGGACACAGAAAAAGTCCAATATAATGCTGGGTTTCTCTTGAGGAAGCTGGGCTTTTGGGTAAGAGGGCTTTATACATACATGATTTAAGTCTCTCTTTTTCTTCCTCTCTCTCATTCATCCCTCCTACTCACTCACTAAAGATTGAACCTGGGGCCTCATGATTCTAGACAAGTGCTTGACCATTTATTTATATCTTCAGAACTCTTTTTCCTTTTTGGCCTTTTGTGATAGAGTCTTAATTGTATATGCAACATTTAAACTCACACTGTAGCCCAGTCAGGCCTTGAACTTACCTCTTGCTAAGCTTCCTTAATAGCTGGAATTACACTTATTCCATCAGGCATGACAGAATTAATGACTCTTATTTCTAGATCTTATCTTTTAATTTTTTTATTAATTAGTTTGGTATTAGGCAAATACAGTCAGTTTGGTACCATTATTAGGCTCATTCGTGACCTACCCCCTCCCCTTGGCCCCTCCTTGTTGAGGTATATGGCTCTTGCAATCTGAGTTAGCCCACTGTTATGGGTAGGATAAATGTCTGCATATCATAACCCAACATTTGGCTCTGACATTCTTTCCGCCCCCTCTTCCGCAAAATTTCTCTGAGCCATGTTGGGTTCATTTTTGGTCTGCTTCAGTGATGAGGTGTTGGGGGCCTCTGGGTCTCTGGCTCTCTGATTTGGTAGGAGTTGATTTTTCTCTGTGTTGATCTCCTTCCCCTTGTGCTAGTATCCGGTTCACCAGGAAATCAGCACTCTTGCTTGTTTTGCCAATTTTTCTTAGTTTCAGCTGAGGCCCTTTTGAGGTATGATGAGGTGGCTCTCTCCTTAGGATCCACATCTATCTGAAAGAGAGAAGCAGATTCTCCAACGGAGAGTAAGTTAGCACCAGGACAAATGAGATAACCCTTACTTTTTTTAATAGAGAATTTAATAGGTGTAGGCCCTCTTGTAGCCCACAGTTGATGGTAGCTTGATAATGGAGAATGGGCTTATGTTTGGATATGGTTCTGACTTGTTTTCCAGCTCCAGCTATGGGTCCTATACCACTGAGGGAATCAGTTAGCCAAATAAAGAGCAGATGGTTCCCCACCATGGCTGTGTGCCACTATTGCACTTGTGTGAGCATCACAACAAGTTATTTGCTGCTAAGTAGGTTAGACCATGAGTTGCTTGGACAGATATTGGTCATTTTCACCCAGTCATCCATTTAGCAACTTCTGGCACAAGACGTGCTGACTGTCTGGGGACTGACTCTCTTCCAACTTCCAGCCATGCCATTCCATTTTAAGTGTAAACCACATAAGGTGTCTTCAGCAGTAGAGTCTTACCACTGACCTTTGGTGGGTCATCAAGTACTTGGACAGAAATCTTTCTTTTAGGAAACTTTGTAGGTCACCCTGATCAAAAGCTCATTGTGGATGATAGTCACATGCTGGTACTGGGAGTTACAGGTCAGAGCCCACTAAGAAAAAGAGGAAAAAAATAACTAATATATAAGAGTTAGAGAGAAGAGAGAGAGAGAAACAGGGAGAGGGAGGGAGGGAAGCTGTAGAAGATTAAGGTTAGTTTTCATCATACCCTGTCCAGTGTCTTGTGGTTCAGGTGTTCCCTCTAAGGGCCTGGTGAAGGTTCAGCCATTTGGTCTGCCTTTTAGGAAGTAGAATTTTATGGTACCATTGCCATTTGGGTCTAGATTTGTGTTTCACACCCCTCTGTTGCCCCCCCCCCCCATCCTATTGTCTAGTCCACAAGATGCTTTCTGGGTATGTAAGGTATCATGGGTCGATTCAGGTTAGGTGCTGTAGATGAGTGAGACTATATGGCATTTTTTTTTTTCTGTGATTGGGTAAGTTCACTGAGAATGATCTGTTCCAAGTTCAACCATGTTTCCTCAAAATTTATTGTGTCAATTTTTCTTACTGCTGTATAGAATTCCATTGTGTAGATATACCACATCTTAGTTATCCATTTTTCTTGTTATGGACATCTGGGTTGATTCCAGCTCTTAGCTATTACAAATTGAGCTGCTACAAACATGGTTGAGCAAATCTCTCTGGCCTGTGGTTTGAAGGTTTTAGGGTAGATGCCCAGTAAGGGAATAACTTGGTCTGATGGTATCTCTAAGTCAGCTTTTTCAGGAGTCTCCATATTGCATTCCAAAGTGCTTGTACCATGTTACATTTCCACCAAAAGTGGATGAGTGTTCCTACTTTTCCACATCTTTGCCAGCATTTATTTTCATTTGATCTTTTGATATTTGCTATCCTTATTGGGGTAAGGTGGAATCTCATAGCTGTTTTAATTTGCATTTCCCTGATGATGAACATTTTCTTAAGTGTGTGTTTGTCATTTGTATTTCTTCCTCTGTGAACTGGTTGTTCAGCTCTTTGCCCCATTTTTTGAGTGGGGTGTTTAACTTCTTCATGTTTAAATTTTTGAGTTCTTTGTAGATTCTGGAAATTAGGCCTTTGTCAGTTGGATAACCCGCAAATATTATCTCCCATTCTGTGGGTAATCTGTTGGCTTTGCTTATTTTATGCTTGTCTGTAAAGAAACTCTTCAGCTTCATGTGATCCCATTGGTTGAGTGACTGTTTAAGATTGTGAGCTACTGTGGTTTTGTTCAGGAAGTGTTTTTCGATTCCTACATCATGGAAAGTACTTCCTAAATTTTCTTCCAGTAGTATTCCAGTGTCTCATCTTATATTGAGGTCTTTGATCCATTTGAACTTGAGTGTAGTACATGGCAAAATGTTTGGATAAAGTTTCAGTTTCCTGCATATGGTTATCCAGTTCGTCCAGCAACATTTGTTGAAGATACTGTCTTTTTTCCAGCCTGTATTGTTCAGGCCTTTGTCGAATATCAAGTAGCTCTAGTTGCTTGACCGAAAGTCCTGGTCCTCAAGTCTATTCCATTGGTAAATATTCCTGTTTTTATTCCAGTGCCATGCTGTTTTTATTACTATGGCTTTGTAATACAGGTTTATATCAGGTATGGTGATGCCTCCAGAGGTATTTCTTTTGATGAGGATATGTTTGGATATGCCAGGCCTTCTGCCTTTCCATATGAAATTTGAGATCATTTTTTCTATCTCTGTGAAGAACACTGAGGGAATTTTAATTGGAACTGCATTAAATCTGTATATTACCTTTGTTAGGATTGCCATCTTCACAATGTTAATTCTGCCTATCCAGGAGCATGGGAGGTCTTTCCATTATCTCAAGTCCTCATCAATTTCTTTTTTGAGTGTTTTTATGTTTTCATTGTATATATCTTTCACTTCCTTGGTTAACATTATGCTAAGTTATTTTATTTTATTTTTTGTTGCTATTGAAAATGGGGCTATGTCCCTTATTTCTTCTCTGTATCTTTGTCATTTGCATATAGAAAGGCTATTGATTTTTGTGCATTGATTTTGTATCCTGCTACTTTGTCATAGGAGTTAATCACCTTCAGGAGTTTGGGGATGGACTTTCTTGAGTCTCTTACATATACAATCATGTCATCAGCGAATAGAACTAACTTAACTTCTTCCTTTCCAAATTGTATCCCTTTTATTTCCTTTTCCTGTCTTATTGCTTGAGCTAGGACTTCCAGTACTATATTGAAAAGCAGAGGTAAGAGTGGACAACCCTATCTTGTTCCTGATCAGAATGGGAATTCCTCCAGTCTCTCTCCTTTAAGTATTATTTGAAACTTCAGAGTTTTGTATATTGCCTTTATTATGTTAAGATATGATCCAACCATGCCAATTCTCTCCAATGTTTTGATCATGAGGTGATGTTGTATCTTGTCAAAGGCCTTTTCTGTATCTATCAAAATGATCATGTGGTTTTTATGCTTAACCTTGTTTATGTGGTGTATTACATTGGCAGATTTCCGTATGTTGAACCACTCCTGTGTTCCTGGGATGAATCCCACTTGGTCAAGGTGGATAATGCTTTTGATGTGTTTTTGGATTCAGTTTGTGAGGATTTTGTTCAGGATCTTTGCATCTAAATTCATCAGGAAAATAGGCTGGTAGTTTTCTTTTCTTGTGGCATCTATACCTGGTTTTGGAATTAGGGTGATGTTAGCTTCATAGAAGGAGTTGGGTAGCTTTCCCTGTTCTCCAATTGTGTGGTACAGTTTGAGAAAGATTGGTTTGAGTTATTCCATAAAGTTTTGATAGAATTCAGCTGAGAAGCTATTTGGTCCTGGACTCTTCTTTTGGGAGAGGTAATTTTTATTACTTTTTTCAATCTCCATAAATGTGATGTGTTCGAGGTGATTAATCTGCTCTGAGTTGAGCTTTGATAGATGGAATGCATCCAGGAATTTATCCATCTTCTCCACATTATCCAGTTTTGTGGAGTAGAGGTTTTTGAAGTAAGTCCTGATGATTCTCCCAATTTCACTTATGACTGTTGTGATCTCTCCTTTTTCATTTTGAATTTTGTTAATTTAAAGCTTTTTTTTTTTTTTTTTTTTTTGCTTGATCAAATTGGCCAGGGATTTGTCAATCTTGTTTATTTTTTCAAAGAACCAGTTCTTTGTTTTCTCAATTGTCTTAATTGTTTCCTTGGTTTCCAATTAATTAATTTATGCTCTAATTTTAATGATTTCTTTCCTTCTGGAGCTCTTTGGGTTGGATTTTTCTTGATTTTCCAGTGCCTTTAGGTGGATGGTTAGGTTATTGATTTGGGATCTCTCTGTCTTTTTTATGAAGGCATTGAGTGCTATGAATTTTCCCCTGGTGACCACCTTCATTGTGTCCCATAAGTTTTGGTATGATGTGTTCTCATTGTCATTCAATTCTAGAGATTTTGAAATTTCATTTTTTTATTTCATCCACTATCCATTTATTGTTTAAATGTGTGCTGTTCAGTTTCTAGGTGCTGTTGGGATTCTTGGTGGGTCTTTTGTTGTTGATTTCTAGCAATATAGCATTGTGATCTGATATCATGCAGGGAGTTATGTCAATTTTCCTAAATATGTGGAGGAAGTCTTTGTGACCCAGTATATGGTCTATTTTATAGAATGTTCCATGGGCTGCTGAGAAGAATGCTTAGTCTGTGGATCTGGGATGAAAAGTTTTGTAGATGTCCATTAGGTCTAAGTGACCTATCGTTTTATTGAGCTCTCTTACTTCCCTGTTGAGTTTCTGTTTGGGTGATCTGTCTATTACTGATAATGGCGTATTGAAGTCCCCAGCTATGATGGTATTGGTGGTTATTTCTGTTTTATTGTCAATTAGGTTTTGTTTTATGAACTTTAGTGTCCCTGTGTTTGGTGCATATAGATTTATGATTGTAATATCCTCTTGATGGATCATTCCCTTGATAAGTAGGAAGTGGCCTTCCTTGACTTTTTTGATTATTTTTCGTTTGAAGTCTATTTTATCTGATATTAATATAGCTACACATGCTTGTTTCTTATTCCCATTTGCTTGAAATATTGTTTTCCACCCTTTCACCTTGAGAAGGTGTCTGTATTTAGTGGTGAGGTGGGCTTTTTGAAGGCAACAGATTGAGGAGTCTAATTTTTTGATCCATCCTGTTAGCTTGTGTCTCTTGATGGGTGAATTAAGGCCACTAATATTTAGGGTAATGACTGTGAGACTTGATTTGATCCCTGCCATATTGTGGTAGTAGATGTGTGTTGGTGTTTTCATGGGCTTTGAAGATTTTTGTGCCTACTCTGAGTTTGGTTATTGTGATCTGCTTCTTATAGGCATTTGAGTTTGGTTATTTGTTTCTTCTCTGTATAGCATTTCCTGAAATACTCTCTGTAGGTTTGGTTTTGTGTTCATATAATTGTAAAGCTGAGTTTTGACATGGAAAGTTTTTCTTTCACCACCAATTATGAGGGATACTTTTGCTGGCTAGAGTAGTTTGTGTTGGAAGCCATAGGTTCTTAGACGTTGCTGTGTTTATTTCCAGGCCCTACTAGCTTTCAGGATTTCCATTGAGAAGTCTGATGTAATTCTGATGGGGTTACCTTTGAAAGTGGTGTGCTGTTTTTCCCTAGCTGCTTTTAGGATTTTCTCTTTAGTGTCAATGTTTAGAGTCTTAATGACAATATATCTTGGAGAGTTTCTCCTTGGTCCAGTCTGTTTGGAGTTCTGTTGGCTTCTTGTATCTTGATGGGCCTTTCTTTTAAGAGACTGGGAAAGTTTTCTTCAATTATTTTTGTTAAATAAGTTCTCCAGGCCTTTGGTTTGAATTTCTTCTTCTGGTATTCCAGTGATCCTGATATTAGGACATTTAAGTGTATCCCACAATTCCATCATGTTCTGTACACAGGAACTTTTGAACTTACTGAAATTTTTGAACTCTCGAACTGTTTCTTTCATCATGTCTTCCAGATCAGATTTTCTATCCTCCACATGGCTGACTCTATTCTTCAGAGCTTCTAGGCAGTTTTGGACTTGTTCAATTAGGTTGGAATTTTCTACTACTTTTCTATGTATAATTTTCATTGATCTGTCAAGGTCCCTTTTCACATCATTTTCTGATTTTCTTGATGATTCTTGGTATTCATCCTTGCTTTTCTTTATGTCTTCATTTAACTTGGCCAGCTGATTTTTGAGGTCTTTTTTTCACTCTCCCTCAAACTCTTAACTGTCTTTGAACTCCTTCCATTTTCTTTCCTATTAGGTCTAGTTTAATGATGGCAGCATCCACACAATTATCGGTCCTTTGTTGCTTTCTGCAAGTTCTACCAGTAGCTTGGTCAGGGTTGCATTGCTCATAGCTTCATTTTGGTATTCTGATCCTGATGACTCTTCTAAGATTTGATTAGATATGTTCTTTATAGGACTGGGTGATCTAACTGGATTTTCTTGCATTTGATTTTTCATGTTATTTCTTTTGCACTGTGGTCTGCCCATGACACTGTATGGACATGTAGGTGGGTGGATCAGCCTGGGCTCAAGCACAATGGTTATCTGAGGCAGCTTGGCGCAGTTGCCAAGCAGCCTGGGCTTTGGCTCTCACTTGCCACAGCTGCCTGATTTACTGCCTGGCCAGAGCACCAAGGTTACCTGATCTCTCAAGCGGTAATGCTCCAAATCTGCCCGCATTGGAGCTAGGAGGGACACTGAGGCACCAAGCACTCAAGCAGCCCAAACTTTGCCATGGGCACACTGGGACTTGGAAGCAGTCTGCGCTCCCCTGCCACAGGACAATGGTGGACGGCTGGCGCAGCAGACAGGTAGGGGATGACACTTGAGCTGGCACAAGCAACAGACACAGTCTGAGCTTGCATGGCAGTTGTTGTGGGCCTGGGCTTGCTGAAAGTGCAGCTGCTTGAGCAGTAAGTGAGCAAGTGGGTGGGGCACTCTAAGCTTCCACTCACAGGGATTGATCAGTGCATGGGTCATGGATGTGGTGGCTATTTACCGGGAGGGGTGAGCTACCCATCCTTGGTGGAATCAGTGATTCCCTGTTATTGCCAGGACTCCCTGAGCATGCTGTGGCTGGAGCAGTAAGTGGGTTGTGTAGTCTAAGCTTCCTCAGGCAGGGACTGACTGGTGCATGGCCGCCATGGATACGGCGGTATTTGGGAGAAGGGGTGGGCTGTTTGCCCCCCCTCTGTGCCCTCCCACTGGCAATCTAATGGAGATTTCTCTCCCCTAAAAGACCCAGTGAACCCTCAATATCTTTCCTTTCTTTCCCTGGGATTTGCAGCACAGCTAGGGGCTCGTCGTCTTGGCTTGAAGTCCCCCCTAGATCTTAATTGATAAACAAAGAAGTTATAAACAGATGAGCTAGTATAATTTGCAAGAATTTTTACATTTCAATTTTCAGTAATCCATTCTTGAATTTTGAGGAAAGAAGTATATCTTTAAAAAGTCTCCAGACCGGGCTGCAGAGATGGCTTAGTGGTTAAGCACTTGCCTGTGAAGCCTAAGGACCCCAGTCTGAGGCTCAATTCCCCAGGACCCAGGGTAGTCATATGCACAAGAGGGCACATGTGTCTGGAGTTCGTTTGCAGTGGCTGGAGGCCCTGGCGCGCCCATTCTCTCTCTCTCTCTCTCTCTCTCTCTCTCTCTCACTCTCAAATAAATAAAAATAATTTTTTTTAAAAGTCTCCATACCATCTATATTGCTCTTAGTATAATACAGGCATTTGGATTTCAATCATGGACTGTTGGGAGGTTAGGATCTGCATAGTGATGCTTATGCTTATTTATGCCTATACTCAGATTTAAGGCAACTTATTGATATCTTAATGCATAGCACCTTTTAAAAATATTTGTTTATTTATGATAGAGAAAAAGAGAGAGAGAGAGAAAGAGAGAGAGAAAGAAAGTGAAAAAAGAGAGAAAGAGAATTGGGATACCAGGGCCTCTAGGCACTACAAATGAACTCCAGATGCATATGCCACCTTGCACACCTGGCTTACATGATTACTGGGGAATTGAACCAGGGTCCTTAAGCTTCACATGCAACTTCCAAGCCATTCTTCCAGCCCTATAACACCTTTTGATAGTATGTTTTCAATATAATGCAGATAAAAAGAAAACTGTATTTAACAACAAAGTGTTCTTTGGATGTGCTTCAAGGAAATTATTAATCTTTTAGTTGTGAAAGGGTATTTGCATTTTGGTTTAGAACTACCTTTGTAGAGGAATGGACCTATATTGATAATCCTCTTTCTTTCTCACACTGTTTTTAATCCATTAGTAGCATCACATATTATGGTGCTGCTTATATTCCAGGAAGTATATTTACATAGGAGTAGCCATTGAAACTTAGTATCAATCCATATATTCCTATTAACCAGCCTAGCTTTGTTGGTAGACATGAGCAGTTGTATCATGAAAATCACAATTTCTCTCCCTCTCTTATTCTCTTTCCCTTCTTTTAAGATTGTATTCTCCTTTTTGAACTCCTGTGATGAGAGTAGGATATTGACCCATAATCTCTTTCTCTCATGTGGGTGAATGGAGGACAACAATATTTAAAAACTAGCTTTGAACTTAGTGGAAAAAGTACATATTTAGTAGTAATATTGACCCTGAATTCCAGCCTAGATCACAATTTTTTTTTTATTTAGATTTGAGATTCAAGCCCAGTTAGCCACACATTACCAATTTGCGCTCCTGTTTCCTATGTGTTCATCTTTCTTAGTGATAATAGGAGAAAGGGAGGGCATATAAAGGAAGAGCCCAGAAGTCCTAAGTCAAAATTTGTCTTAACAATATTAAAAAAGATTCTAAATCTTAGCATCACTTCTCCTATGTTATTTTCCCTCTGAATCAATGCCTACAGGTTGTATACTGACTTGGAAGTATCCCCTGAGTGGGTGCCAAGCTGGTCGGTGAATCTGGTGCTAATTCCAGTTTTAGATTTATGTTGGATGCCAGTCACAGTGGCCCCTGTGTTCTATGAAGGCCCAATGGATCAGCTTTTGAAAAATAAGAGATCAGAGAACAGGAGATAGAATGGCTCTGGGCCATGAGTAGGAATTAACTTTGATAAGAAAAGTGATTCGGACCTTACAAAATGGCTTGGTTGCCAACCATTGCTCTCTTTTGAGCACTTCCCTTGAATTTGATCTTACTTATTGGGTTTTGTGATGAAAGACTTTTATTGATTACTACTGAGCACTTGAAGTTAAGTGGCTCTGTGGAAAATAGGGAATTAGATGATCATTATTTTTTATCTTTTCTGAAAAGTGCAATTTCTAGTTAGACATCTGACTAAATAAAACCCAGGGTGTCTTTACACCAAAGGAGAGTGGAGAAGTGGAACACAGAATCTCCAATGCAGCATTTCAGAGTGATCAGATTTAATTAAATGGTTCACAGGAGCCTAGGGGGGAGGAAGCTAGTTCTCACAGGAAATGAGGTGGGTATTTCCTTTCACAAGCAGTCTTGGTTGCAACAGGCTATATTGTTGACAATGGAAGTACTTTTTCTGCATAGCTTTCCCTATCCCAGCAGATTTAGGCCAGGGCTTCCTGTAGCTCTATTTCTCTTCCCAGGTATTCCTTTAGTATTTCCCCTAAAGCAGTGTTAGCCCATCTCCCCCACCTAGTTTTGAAGTCAATCTTCAGAGATGCCTACTGAGAACTATAAGCAGGTAATCTGTAACATCCTAGTATGGGAGTCTTGACCCAGGCATGATCAGTTAGCTTCCTTCATCTTTTATTCCCTATCACTGAGAGATGGTCCTATGCTTTGTTAATTAATGCTAAGAGTGATCTTGACCACACCATCATTAGGATTGTGGAGAATTACTGCATTAGAGGCTCTTTATTTGTACCACAGGATGGATAGTTGGGCTGACTTGATGGTTACAATCATCTCTTTGTGTTTCTCTATGTTTTAAGACAGGTAAGGCCCTGAACCTGGAGCATATACCTTAGATAGAATAAACAAACCATGTCTTTAGGAGATTAGGACAACAGATAAGGTCTACCACAAATCTTTCAGGAACATTTGACAGGATTTTAAGTATGTTTGGGAGGGCAGGTAAGCAACATCAGTTTTCCTCAATGTTCTTCATTCCTACAATAGAGCAAATAAAAGGTCAAAGCTGGGAAACTAGCAGTTTTGCTCAAAAGAGCACGTTAAAATAATCAACTTGCTTTGACACCTCTTGTTTGTTTGTAAATAATATTTCCTGCAAAATTTCTTGCTGATTTTTCTGTTTCTACATTTATTTGCATATAGTTTTATTTTACAAGTGATCCAGAAAAGTAGAGAGGAGAGTAAATTTATCATGATACTTTGGTTGCTTTAGGTCTCTGGGAATATAATCTGCTCTAGTATCAGGAGTAGTCTGGGACTAATACTATACCTCCCTCGCCCACAGGGGACAGCTTTTGTATATTGAATAATGGAAACACACTGTAGGTTGTCTTATTTCCTTGGATATTGTGACTGGGTATACTAGATACACCTTAATCATCTTAATCATGGCTAGTCAGTCCATCATAGGATTCTAAACTCATTCCCTTGTCTGGATCTATAGAGTAGCCCCTTGGAGGTTCTCACTGTGATACAGATAAAATTCAATGAGCACCATAAAATCACCTCCCTGAATTATGAAAATACATCTACAAAACATAGTGGAAATGAAGAAAAAATATATAAGGAATTTTTACTAAGAATGGCAATAAGTATATTCTGAAAATAAATGTTCAAGTAATTTAAATCAGAAACTACACAACAGTATCTGCCATCATCATTATACTTTATTTATCCAAAATATTTTAGTACATGTATAATGACAAGAAAATTAAGTGACTATTACAAATATTTGTGAATAAGAAGCACAAAAACATAGTGAAAGGAAATTTAAGAGCTGGTAAAATAGCTTAGTTGGACGAGTGCTTGCCTAGTATGAAAGAAGCACTGAACACAATCCCCAGTACTGATTAGATTGGGCATGTTAGTGCACATCTTTAATATCAACACTGAGGAGATAGAAGCAAAAGGATCAGGAGTTCAAAGTCATCCTTAGCTGCTAGGAGAGATTTAGAACAGTTCCATGAGATCTTCTCTCAAAAAAAGAAAAATAAATAAATTATGATAATAAAACCCAATAGAGTGTGGTTAAGATTTGTTATATAAGATGGTTCCGCATTCTTGATTGAATAGTCCATGGATCCTCAACTCCAGATCCATTGCTATAGAGGGAGGGTATGGGCACATGGAGTGAGTAGGCTAGAACTCTGAGTTACTTCCTCACCTCCAAGTTCCATGGTCCCTGCTGCTGCTGGCTTAGGGCTGCCTGGACCCTGTGAGGTTGCTGCTGAAGCAGGGCCCTTATTACACCTTACTGATTGAATGCCCCCTGGGTGCCCAACTGTAGGATATCCAGATGCAGAAGGTGCCTGCACAGAGTAAGTAGATGAGAACTCACAGTTTCTTCCTCACTTTCCAGTGTCCTGGTCTCCCTGTTGCTGGCTTGGTGCAGCCTGGTCTCTGAATGTGTGATGTGGAAATAGGCTTTTTGTCCAGGTGGCCTGATTGACTAGGTCCCAAATCCCTATTTCTCTGAGCCAGAAGGTACATGGCCCACTGTGGGACCTGGCCTTTTGCCCCTGGCTCCTGAATCCTCAACCCCTGGTCCCCTTGTGCTAAAGAGTGCATGCAATAGAAGTGAACAGACCAGATCTCCCAGTTCCTTACATTTCAGTTCCTCATGTAACTTTGAAATACCTACCATCTCCACAATCTATGCATCTGCATTTATAACCCCATTGTACACCAATCTGGTTCACATTTAAAACAGAACACTTACTGATGATCCTACAAGGACAAAGAATTGCTTCACCTTCAATAGAAGCCTCAAAGGAGATACAAATGAATTGAAAGTGAGTCAACAAATAAAGGATCTAAGTAACCAGCTGAGAAAGTTTAATGAAGACATGATCAAATACAAGAGTGAATTCTAGGAAGCATCAAGAGAATCAGACCTAAAAATGAAATCATACCTCAAAATAAGAGTTGGACATGATGCAAAATAACAACAAAACAAAAATCAAATAGAGCTTTTAAAAACCTTTCTAGAAGCCCTCACTAACAGAGTCACTCATGTGGAAGACAGACCTCTGACCTGGAAGACAAGACAGAATAAATTTATTGAGAGTCTAAAAGCTTTGCTAAGTTGGAAAAAACATCATGCAAACAGAATATGAGGGAACTGTGAGATACCCTAAAATGACCAAACATCCAGATCATGGGTATACCAAAAGGAAAAGAAACCCAGGCCAGAGGCACAGAGAACATATTCAGCAAAAGTATTGAAGAAAAAATTTACTAACCTTGCAAAAGAGAGGCCCATCCAGATACAAGAAGGCCACAGAACACCAAACAGACAGGACTAAAGAAGAAACTCTGCAAGGTACACTATAGTTAAAACTCTTAACAGTGAAAAGAAAGAGAGTGCTAAAAGAAGCAAGAAAGCAATAACTTACCATATGAAAAGTTAATTTCATCAGAATTACCTCAGGTTTCTCAATGGGAACCCTGAAAGCCAGAAAGATCTGTAATGGAACACTTCAAAGCCTAAAAAATTTTGCTTCCAATGTAAATTACTGTACTCAGGAAAAGTATCCCTCATAATAGATGGTGAAAGAAAAACTTTCCATGAAAAAAAAGTCTAATCTATGATTATATGACCACAAAGCCAAACATACAGATATTACTTCAGGGAATACTCCACACAGAACCATCAAACAACCAAACTCAAGAGCCAAGAAGAAGAAGATCACAATAACCAAAAAACAGACCAGACTCAAAAATATTAAAAATATAAGGAAGCACAGAACCCCATTAAACATTTCATCATGGCAGGAATTATTTTGAACCTCACAGTAATAAGGTTAAATATTAATGGTCTTAACTCACCCATTACAAGATACAAGTAAACAGGGTGGATCATGAAAATGGGTCCATCTATCTGCTGTCTTCAAGAAACCCACATCACCACTGAAGACAGATACATACTCACTGCTAAAGGATGGAAAATAATAAATGAGCAGGTGTTGCTTCATTATATCTGATAAAATATACTTAAAACCCAAAGTAACCAAAAGGGACAAAGAAGGCCGCTTCTTACTCATCAAGGAAACAATCCTACATGAGAACATCACAATCATTGGTCTATATCCACAAACACAAGTGTACCACAGTTTATGAAACAAAATCTTCTTGACAACACCACAATAATAAACACAAACACCATCATAGTTGGGGGCTTCAAAATACTCCACTATCAAATAGACAGGTCATCTAAGAAGAAAATCAATAGGGAAATAATAGAGCTCAGCAACACCATAGATCAACTAGACTTAATGGATATCTGCATAACATTCCACTCCCATTCTACATAATACACATTCTTCTCTGCAGACCATGAAGCCTTCTCCTAAAAGACCACATATTATGCCATAAAGTGTGCCTCCATAAATTCAGGACAACTGAAATAGCTTCCTGCATCAGATCAGATCACAATGCTTTAAAACTAGAAATTGACAACCAGAGACACATCAGGAACTCTACTAGATCCCAGAGATACCCTTTTAAACAATACCCTTTTAAACAATGAATGAGTTTGTGGAAGAAATCGAAAGAAATAAAATTCCTATAATTGAGTAATAATGAAAACACAGCTTACCAAAGCATATGAGACAATATGAGGGCAGTCCTAAGGGGAAAATTCATAATGATATATGTCTTCAAAATAAAGATGGAGAAATCCCAAATGAATAAACTAACTGTCCACACGAATATGTTGTAAAAACAAGAAGAATCCAGTCCAACCCTAAGAGCTGTAGATTCAAAGCAATAATCAAGATAAGAGCATAAATTAATGAGACAGAAACTAAGAAATCAAGAAAATTGATAAAACAAAGAGCAGGTTCTTTCAAAAATAATCAAAATTGATTAACATCTGGATCAAGCAAAAAAAAAGTCCCAATTTAACAAAATAAAAAATGAGAGATCACAACAGACATCAATGAAATTAGCAGAATGATCAGGACATACTTCCAAAGCCTCTACTCCACAAAATTGGTTAATCTCAAAGAAATGGATGAATCCCAGGTACATACCACCTATCAAATCTAAATTCAGAGGAGATTAATCTCCTAAGTAAACTTATCATCACATCCATCAAGATTATAAAGGTAATCAAAAACATCCCCCAAAAGCAAACTTCAGGACCAGATGGCTTCTACATTAAATTCTAACAAGCCTTCATTGAAGAACTGAAATCAGTTCTTCTCAAACTGTTTCACATAATAAGAGAGCAGAAAATCCTCCCCATTTCCTTTTATGATGTTGGCATCACCCTAAAACCAAAAGCAGACAGAGCTACAATAGGAAAAGAAAACTATAGGTCTATATCCCTGATGAATTTACATGCAAAATTCCTAACCAAAATCCTCATGAACCGAATTCTACAACAATCAAAAGCATTATCCACCTTCATCAAGTAGGCTTTATCCCAGGGATACAGAGATGGCTCAAAATATAGAAATCAGTCAGTGTAATATACCACATAAATAAAATTAATCACAAGAACCACACGATCATCTCAATTAATGCAGGGAAGGCCTTTGACAAAATATAATACCACATCATGATGGAAACACTGAAGAAAATAAGCATGGAGTGTTTATATTTCAACACAATAAAGTTATATATAAAGCACCTAATGCCAAATAATACTTCATGAGGAAAAACTCAAGGAGTTCTCATTGAGATCAGGAACAAAACAGGGTGTCCATTCTCATCACTGTTCTTCAACATAATACTAGAAGTCTTAGCCCAAGCAACAAGACAAGAGAAAGAAACAAAAGGGACACAATTTGGAAAGGAAGAAGTTAAGTTAACCCTATTTGCAGATGACATAATCCTATACATAAATTACCCAAAAGTCTCCATCTCAAAATTTCTAAAGGTGATAAATTCCTTCAGTAAAGTGTCAGGATACAAAATGAACATACAAAATATCAGTGGCCTTTCTATATCAAAAGACAAATATAAGGAGAATGAAATCAGTAAGACTGTCTCATGATCAATAGCAACAAAAAATTAAATATCTTGGAATAACACTAAACTAAGATTTAAAAGCCACTAATGAAAACATAGAGAAGGACTTGAGAAGATGAAAAGACCTCCCATGCTCCAGGATACATAGAATTAATATTGTGAAAATGGCAATTTTACCAAAAGCAAAATACAGATTTAATGCAATACCAATGCAAATTTCAGCAGCATTCTTCACAGAGATAAAAAAAAAATGATCACAAAAATTCATATGGAATTGAAGCAGGCCTTGGATAACCAAACATATCATAAGCAAAAGAAACACCTCTGGAGGTATCACCATACCTGATCTAAAGCTATGTTACAAAGCCATGGTAACAAAACCAGCATGGTACTACAATAAATGCAGAAATACACAATTAAAAACCTGGAACTTAGGTCAAGTTAGTACTACTTGATCTTTGACAAAGGTGCCAGTAATGTAGACTGGAGAAAAGACAACATCTCAACAAATGGTGCTGGACAAATTGGATAACTATACGTAGAAAAATGAAAATATACCCACTCAACTCATAAATGAAAATTAAGTTCAACTGGATTAAAGACCACAATATAAACCTGAAACTTTTCTCCTACTGGAAGAAAAAAATAGGAAGAATTCTTCTATTAGGAGAAAGACTTCCTGAACAAAACCTTAGTTGTACAGGAAATTAAACAATCATTCAACCAGTGAGATCTCATGAAGCTAAAAATTTTGTGCACAGAAAAACCTTCCATAAGCAGAGCTATTAGATTACCCGTAGATGGGAGAAAACTTTTGCTGGCTATACTACTGAAGAGGGCCTAATATGTAGAGTCTACAAAGAACTCAAAGAAACTAAACAATAAAAAACATATAACAATCTACTCCAAAAACCGGGCAGAGAACTGAATAGGGAGTTCTTAGAGGAAGAAATACAAATGGCTAATATACACTTAAGCAAATTTTCAACAATTCTAACCATTAGGGAAATGCAAAATCAAACACTGATGAGACTCCACCTTGCTCCAATAAGGATGGCAATCATTAAAAAACCATACAAGGGCTGGAGAGATGGCTTAGCGGTTAAGTGCTTGCCTGTGAAGCCTAAGGACCCTGGTTGGAGGCTCGGTTTTCCAGGTCCTGCGTTAGCCAGATGCACAAGGGGGCGCACGTGTCTGGAGTTCGTTTGCAGAGGCTGGAAGCCCTGGTGCGCCCATTCTCTCTCTCTCCTTCTATCTGTCTTTCTCTCTGTGTCTGTCGCTCTCAAATAAATAAATAATAAAAACAAATAATAATAAAAAAACATACAAAAACAAATGATGGAAAGGATGTGGGGAAGGAGGAACCCTCATTTGCTGTTGGTGGGAATGTAAATTTGTACAACCTGAAAAGGATGATATAGAGCTACCAATGGACCCAGTTATTCTCTTAGTGTGCATTTACCCTAACTGACCCTTGCTTCAATACAGAGATATTTGCTCAACTATGTTTATTGCTGCTCAATTCATTATCACTAAGAACTAGAATCAACCCAGGTGTCCATCATTGGATGAATGGATAATGAGGTGGTGGTATGTTTACACCATGGAATTCTACTCAGCAGTAAGAAAAAAAAAAAATCTAGAAAAATGGACAGAGTTACAATGGGTCATACTCGGCAAACTCACACAATCACAGCAAGACAAATGCCATATGGTATCACTCATCTGTGGATCCTAACCTGGAGCAGCTTGAGCTGCTGACATACCTGGATGGAAACTCAAGGCCCAGACCATATGGAAGTAAGGGTTTGGGGGAAGAATTGGGAAAAACAAATACAAAACTAAATCTAAAATGAACTAGTACCATAGAAACCTTTATCCTCAAAGGTAGACTAAAAATATAACCCTCAACAGGAGTAAGGGAGGAACACCTAAAAAGAAATGCCCTGGAGAGGGTGGGACGAAGTGTAACCTTATTTTTTTTTTGTTTTAAATCTCTGTCCTGTAACTCCCAGTACTAGAAATTGGTTGCTATCTACAATGAGCTGTTGGCTGGAGAGCCCTTTGAGGTCCCCCAAATAAGAAAGGTTTCTGTCAAAGTATTTGATTACCCACCTGTACCAAAGAGTAAGACCCTGTTGCTAAAGATACCATATGCTGCCAACATAGAGCATGGAGAGACCCAGTTGAAATCTGGAAGAGAGCCAGTTCCCAAACAGTTAGCCCATCCAATGCTGGAAAATGCTGCATGAGCTTCTGGGGGAAAGTGGCCAACAACAGTCTGAGCAACCAGAGGTCTAAGGTACTCTAAAGCAAACACCCTGATAGGATATACACACCAGTGCAATAGGGGTACACAGCCTTTGTGAGTAACCAATAGCTTTCTGATTGTCTAAGAGATCCACTCAGTGTAAAGGAACCCCTATCTGGGATTGGTGACCAAATCAGAATCACATGGATACAAAGAATATGTTCTCCGATGCCAAGCTCTAACTAATCTTTGTCTAAAAGAGGGACTCATACATCTATTTCTCCCTAAATTAATAATGCTTATCCTGTTTAGGCTATGCTGAATTCATTCTCTGTTGGAGAATATGTTTTTCTTTTTCAAAAGGTAGCGAGACTGGGCTGGAGAAACTGCTTAGTGCTTAAGCGCTTGCCTGTGAAGCCTAAGAACCCTGGTTCAAGGCTCGATTCCCCAGGACCCACGTTAGCCAATGCACAGGGGAGCACGTGTTTATTTGCAGTGGCTGGAGGTCCTGGCCCGCCCACTCTCTCTCTTTCTCTCTCTGTAACTCTCAAATAAATCAATAAATAATAAAAACAAAAAAAAAATTTAAAAAAGGTAGCCAGACTGAAGGAGATAAAATACCACTCATAATTCAGTCAAGCCACAGCTCAAACCACAGAGGAAGTGGGGAGATTGGCAAGAATGCTGCTTCTATGCTGAACCTGACAATCAGCACCAAGGTTGAGGAGGTAGACTGAGAAGATACACTACACTTAACAAAGCAGCCATCCAGAAGGTTCTCAGAACTCCTAAGTGAAGTAGACTTAAAACACACCCACCAAGGTTCAGAGAATTTTGTGGAAGATGGGGTGGAAAGACTGTAAGAGCCACAGGTTGAGACATGTCCAGAGATATTGCTTCCCCCAAAAGACTGTTTGTTGCTCCCACAAGGCATAACCCACAACTCCATGGGGAATACCTGCAAACCCACTGAGGAGGTTCCCCTGTGGAATAGAGGTAGGGACAAGGGTAAAAGAGTGTACTAACATTTGATCTATTCATACAAAATGCTGTTTATAATAATAAATTTAAAGAAACTATTTTTATGTAAGTAACAAAATTTTTAACTGATTTGTAACTGACTTAGAGAAAAAGAGAATCCATTCTCCAAAGAATTAAGAACAAGTTATAGAAGCAAGAGGACCTATATCAATAGAATGTGGTTGGAATGAGTAGAAATGGAAATATTGATCTTTAATTGGGAAATTATACCCATGATACATGATATTTCCAGAGATATTCTATTTGATAAAAATAAACACTGATAAAGTTAGGTTAATTGTAGTAATTCAAACATGTTTGAAAATCATTAATCTATTATGAGAACCCTCTGTATCAAAAATTTGGAAGAATAATATCTCATCTTATCTATTATTGTTGAATGTTAACTTATAAATTCAGTGGCCATGCTTAGTTTAGTTTCTACTTCTGATTTATCAATCTTAAATTTTATTTGTGAGAATAATTGGTTAAAATATCCAAGAAGTGTGACAAAGAATGTGAGGATTTAATGAAAGAGTATTTGTATTTTGGTTTCAATGACAATAAAAGGAATTGAATGAAGCTCAGTTGGTAAAGCACTTTCTTAGTATATATGATGCCGTTGGTTTTTTTTTTTAATTTAATTTATTAGTTTTCTTTTCAGCAAATACAGGCAGTTTGGTACCATTGTTTAGGCTTATCCATGATCTACCCCCTACCATTGGACCCTCCTTGTTGATGTAAATGGGTGGTGCATTGTGGAGTTAGCCCACAGTTATTGGTATGATAAATGCCTCTGCATATCATGACCCAACATGTGACTCTGCCGTTGGTTTGATTCCATCAGTAGATAAAGTGGACATGATAAAACACCTCTGTAGTTCTAGCTTTAGGGAGATGGAGACAAGACAAAAATCTAGGCTGGGGAGCTGGCTCCATGGATAAAGCACTCACTGCTTAAGTTGGAGTACCATTGTTGAACTCCCAGACCCCACATACAAAACCAGAAAGTATGGCAGGCTTCTGTAACCCTGGCATGTGATGATGAGATGGGAAGCAGAGACATGAACACACACACACACACACACACACACACACACGTAATAATAATAATAACAAAAGTAATTTATAAAGAAAAAATAACCCAGGAGTGGAGAGGTGGCTCAGTAGATAAATGTGGTTGTTTACAAAGCCTGACTAGGTTTGATTCCCTAGTACCCTAGTAAAGACAGATGCAACGGTGGCACATGCATCTGGAGTTATTATTATTTTTTATTTGAGAGAGAGAAAGAGGGATATAGAGAGAAATAGAGAGAGAGAGGGAGAGAATGGACACACCAGGGCCTCTAGCCACTGCAAACGAGCTCTGGATGCATGTGCTCCCTTGTGCATCTGGCTTACTGGCGAATCAAACTGGGATCCTTTGACTTTGCAGGTAAATGCCTTAACTGCTAAGCCATTTCTCCAGCCCTGGGGTTATTATTTATTTATTTGAAATGGGGAGAGAGAAAGAAAATGATAATTGATGCACCTGAGCTTCTAGTGAAAGCAAATCAACTCTTGTGAATCTTGCTTTATGTGGATACTTGGTAATCAGACCCAGGTTGTTAGGCATTGCAGGCAAGCACCTTAACCTCTGAGGAATCTCTATAGCCCCGAATATTTCAAGATTTTGCAGTGGCAGGAGCCCTTGGCATGCCCATTTCCTGTCTTTCCTTCTCATTCCCCCCCTCTCTTTGCAAATAAATTAAAAAAAAAAAAATAAAACAACCACCACCACAACAACAAAAAACCTATAATCAATGTTGAAAAAGACATTTGAGAATTGGGCAAACAAATTGCATGGAAAATAATAGTCATTTGATGGCTGTATAACACTAATACCTGTACACTTTAACAAGAAAAGACAAATTGCCTAATAGAAGGATTGACAAATGATATAAAATTACAATTTATAGAAGTGCAATTCACAATATCTAACAAACATTTTTAAATGCTCAAATTCAGTAGTAACAAGTGAAATGAAGACGTGTGTGGCAATGAAATATCACTTTTCATCCATCAGACTGAAATCTGGCTTCTAGGAGCTCATTGGCATAGAGAGAGTTTATGTAAAAGAAATGTAAAGAGTTACTGCCTTTTTGGAAAGCAATCTGGCAGCAGTAATTATGCTTTAATAGGATTTACCCTTTGACGTAGCAATCTGACTTCTGAGAACCTACAGCGAGGAAATCAAAACGTTGATTGTGGGAATGGGGCTGGAAGAAAGAAGGCCTATTGATTAGAGGATAGGTAAATAAATTGTGGCTCATTCACAACATGGATTATAACAAATGAATATATTAAAGTTTAAAAATGTATGTAACAGCTGGTGTTCTAAAACAAGTTATCACTAAGGAATACAACATTGTTACCTTACTTAGTCTTTACAGCATCTTTAAGAAGTTGAAGGAAATATGGAGAGCTACAGACAGATACAGAAGTAATGGTGGGGGCATGGCAATACAGATTTGTATCAAATTAAATGTGTGGGTCTCTTTGCAAATGATGAAGGAAAAGAATGGTTTGTGAGGGCTGGTATTTAGGGCTTCAAAGGGAGGATAGTAACAAAGTACTAATGCTATTCCCAGTGGATCTGATAGTCCCAGTGCTTGTGGGGCCTCAGACAACATGTTAGACCTGTCAGGCTTGGTGACTCATGCTTTTAATCCCAGCAGCCTGGAGGCCAAATTAAGAGGATTGTATGAATTTGAGACCACCCTGAGACTATATAGTGAATTCCAGGTCAGCTTGGGTTAGAGACAGACCCAACCTCAAGAAACAAAACAAAACAATAACAAAAAGATGTTAGACTCATCCCTCTTACAGAGACACATAATTCTCTTTAGTTTTAATTATCTAGAATAAAAAATTCACAACATATTTTCACTATGTCCTACCATTTCTGTGTAAGCATTTTAGAGTACATTTTTAAAAATATTTATTAGTTATGTACACAGTGCATATACACCCATGTTGGAATCATCATTTCATTGGGGAATGTGGGTTGTGCATTGTGGGAGTAGCCATCAGTTATGGGGAATAGGCAATGTCTCTGTGCATAATGTCCAAACATGTGGCTCTAACAATCTTTCCACCCCCTCTTCCTCAAATTTCCCTGAGCCATGTTGGGTTTGTTTTAGGACTACTTCAGTGATGAGGTCTTGGGAGCCTATATCCCTGGATATCTGGTTTGAGTTGAGTGTTTTCTGTGTCTATCTCCTTTACCCTTGTGCTGGCACCAGGTTCACCAAGAAAGCAGCACTGTTGCTCATTTCCCCAATTACTCTTGGTTTCAGCTTGTCCCCTGGTGAGGTGCGATGGGCTGATTATCTCCTCAGGATTTGTGCTCATCTGAAAAAGAGAAGCAAATTCTCCAATGGACAATGAAGTCAGCACTAGATAAATGGGATAACCTTTGCTTTTGTAGAGAAAATTTAATAGGTGTAGGACCTCTTGTAGCCCACAATTGATGGGAGCTTGATAATGGAGAGTGGGCTCATTTTTGGGTATGGTTCTAACTGCTTTCCCAGCTTCAGCTATGGGTTCTGTTCCACTGAGCAGATCAATTAGCCAAATCAAGAGCAGTTGGTTACCCACCATGGCTCTGTGCCAGGATTGCACTTGTGTATCACGTCAGGTTGTTTGCTGCTGAGTAGCTTAGACCACAAATTGCTTGGACAGATGTTGGTCATTTTACCCCAGTTGCTCATGGAGCAGTTTCCAGCAGTAACCATGCTGTCAGGGTACTGACTCTATTTCAGATTCCAGCCACATCACTCCATGTTCCTTATCAACATCATATGGTGTCTTCAGCAGTAGGGTCTTACCACTAACCTTTGGTGGGTCATCAAGTACTCTGGCATAAGTCTGTCCTTTTTTGGGAAACCTTGTATGTCTCTCTGATCAACAGCTCATTGTGGATGTTAACCACATGTTGGTACTTGAAGTTACAGGCCAGAACCAAGGAAAAGAAGGAAAAAAAGATAGGTAATTTAAAGAGATAGAGAAAAGAGAGAGGAGATGGAGAGATAGAGAGACAGAGAGAAACAGGATAAGATTAAGTGTAAAGTACCTTTTTAATGATCAAAAATATTTCATTTTTTTAATCACCCTAGGAATGTAACATTCAGAAAAAAAGTTCCTCATGGATCCTGAAAGAAATGAATGATTTAAATAATTTGATTGAATTTAGAGGATGCCAGGCATGGCTTACTGGTTGAGATTGGGAATCAATGGCTGTCAAAGGAAGGGACAAGTCCCAAATGGTGATGGTCAGAAAGTTTGCTGTATTCTCATGATGTTGACTACCATGCAGATTGGAGATGTTGAAAATTAACTTTCCAAACCCCCATTACATTTCAGACATAACTAATAACTCCACAAGATGAGTGTCAATTAAACAATATATATCTGGTACTCCCAAGAAAAATTAAACCAATATGGCTTTCATAGTCAAAGACCCAGGTTCATGCTTAACCCTTCCATGAGCATGTGCAAGTTGCTCATCTTCTTTGCTCTCTACATGCATGGACATGCATGGAAACCCTTGACCTAGGAAGGTGCTAGAAACAGTAAGTGGGAACCTACATGAAACTTTTGACACTCAGGGATAAATATCTAGTGTTATTTTTTGCATGAAATGTAATGTCTTTCAGAGAAAATAGGCTGGCCCAATATGCCAGCAGTGAATAGGAAGCACAGTGCACAATCATATCTTCCAAGAGCACTTTTGAAAAGGTTCCAATGTCAATGGACATTAAGTGGCAAACAAAATACCTTGCCAGCCTTACCCAGGGTGCTGGTAAGTTATTAATTAATCACCAACCAGCCATAAGGTGTTACAGAGCCTGCTAAGTTTAAATGTGCTTTATTATCTGACATCCAACATATGGCACATGGTGATGGGGTGGATGGCGCTAGTTTTAAAGGTCATCGTTACCCAAATGAGCAGATCTGAAATGGAGAAATTAGTTAATGCTCTCATCTGCTGATTTAGTGTGAACATATCCAACAGAGCTGGGGCACTCCAGATGGCAGGCGGCAAAAATAGCTAAGAAAGATGATGTGTGTTAACTGCTCCTTAATGACACCAGAGGTTCATGGGGGGAGGAGGGTAAGGAAGAAAGAGAAAGAATCCTTCTTCAAGTACCAATAGAGCTCTTGGGCAAAGCAAAGAACACTTTATCTGATTCTTAGGAAATTAAATCTAACTAGCAACAAACAGAAAAACTGCTCTTCCATCCATTTGATTTGCGTTGCCACGGATGGCTCTTCCCACTCATTGTTTCAGCTAATATTTAATAAGTGCTTCCATATGCCAGCACTGTTTTGTGTTTAATGTTCATCATTCTAGTTATTTTTCTCAACAATTCACTGAGGGAGTTATGGTTAAGAATGCCGGCTGGGGAGCCAGACTTCATGGATTCCAGTTGTATCTGCCTGACATTCAGCAAGTTGTGTGGTAGTTTGTCTATCAAGCAAAGGTAACATTACAGCATGGCTTGCAGATATATGCAAAGAAAGAACTAAAAAAAAAATAATGTCTCACGCATATTGAGTGATCAATAAATGCTACTGTCTGCATCTCCTGCTACATTTCTGCCTTTTTCCATGTAAGGGAAGGGGAGATTCCAAATATTAAGGGTCATGCTCAAAATTACATGACTCACATATGAAGTCAGATCCAAGGCTGACTTCTGAGCTGATATTATATTCCCCATCAGTGGCAGGACCTTTTCCACCAAAATACAAGTCACTGCCTCCGAAGGTAGAGGAGGCTTCTTTTCTTTTCCTTTTCCCCCTGTAAACAGGGAAAGTAGTCACTGGAGTTGGGAGATGGTTCAGTGGAAAAGGTGCTTGCAGCATAAGCATGACCACCAGAGTTTGGATTCTAAGAGCTCATATAAAGCTGAGTGCTGTGGTGGGCATCTCTTATCCTAGCACACTGAGGGCAAAATGGTCATGGAGATAGGAGGATAACCCCAGAAGCTTGGGAGCCAGCCAGCCTGGAGTATGCAGCAGTGAACAATGAGATCTCCTGACTCAGATAAGGTGGAAAGTAAGAATCAATGGCCAAGGTCATTCTCTGACCTCCACAAGCCCAAGGTGTCACAGGTACGTGCCTGCACTCACAAACATGCATAGGCACACACATATACACATGTAGAAAATTCAAGCTCTTGTCTTCTATTTAAAAGAATAAATAAATTGGCTGACATGTCAGGTGGGATGTTGAAGTTGTACACTAAAGAAGTATTGTTCAGGTTGAACACCCTTAATCTAAAAACCTTATGTCCCAAATATTCAAAAATCTAACATTTTTGAGCACTGACATGACACACACTGAAAATTCCCTGTCTGCCTGCTGTTAGAGTTCATAAAGCACAAGCACATTAAAAATACGTTATAGGGCTGGGGAGATGGCTTAGTGGTTATGGAGCTTGCCTGTGAAGCCTAAGAATACATGTTCAAATTCCCAGGTCCCATGTAGGCTGATACAGTGTGAAATGTCACACATGTGCACAAGCACACATGTGCACAAGGGGGCACATGCATCTAGAGTTCATTCACAGTGGCTGAAAGGCCTTGGTGTGCCCATCCTCTCTCTCCCTTTCGCTTTCTCTTTGTCTCTCCTTCAAAAATTACGAAAGAAGTCTGAATTTATAAAAGTAATTTCTCTTCCAGTTACCATAAAAATACTCTATAAAGTTACTTGAGAACTATGAAATATGTGTGTAACTTACATGTAAAACATGAATGAATTTCACATTTAAACTGAGGCTTCATTCAAGATATCTCATTATGTATATGAAAAAAATCCAAAAAGAAATCTTCTTCACAGTTCAAATTATTTATGACCCCAAGCATTTCAGACAAGTTATATTCATTAATTCAAAACATTATTATTTAACAACTTCCTATAGCATATTCTAGGTCTTGGATTAAATGTCTTATCAGTATTTGTCATCAGCACAGTTCACTTTGTCTTCATTTCATCCCTATGTTACACATAAGAGAGGACAGATGAAGGACCTGCCCAGAGCTGTAAAGTTAGAAAGTGGAAGGGTTGGGGGTCTGAACCCAAGTGTTAGAACACCTTCACCACACCATTGCACTCTGTTGCCTAGCTTGGTGGTCTAGGACAGGATCTCTCCCTTTCTCTCTCTCTCTCTCCTTTCCTCTCTCTCTTTCTGTCTCTTTCTCTCTTTCCCTCAATCTCCCTCTCTTTCTCAAATCCTGGCATGTCATCACAGGCCTTTTGAAGGCTTGTTAGAGAAGCAATTGTTGGAATCCATGCCCAAAGTAGCTTTTCCAATACCTCTGCACGGGCACGGCATTTTGTGAGGGAAGAACTGAGAATACACATTTTTAAAAATTTCCCCTGTGACAATAATGCAACAGTGTAGGGCTACATTGAACAACAAGTGATTGATTGACTAGATTTGAGGCTTGACTTAGAGACATAGGAAACTGACTAGGGTCCCTGGACCACAACTCTGTATTTGTGGTATACTGAGCAATTCGTCTAACATCTCTAAGCTTGACTTTCCTTATCCTTCCAGGAACAAAAATAATTAAAATTAAAAAAATTAAAAATTCCATTATATAGTGCTATTGGCTATATCAATAGTCATTAAAAGATGCAAGTAGAGAGACCTGTCTCCTAGGGCTGCTCTATGTCTGACTGTCTCCAAAAGTTCACCTTCTGGAAACTTAATCTTCAATACAACAGTTGTAAGGGGTGGTGATAGAGTCCTTGTGAATGGACTAACAACACTGTTACAGAAGTGGCTTCGTAATGAGGACTGGTCTGTTATTAAAGTGAGCTTAACTCCATCTTGCTCTCTCTCAATTCTTCACCTTTTTCTGTGGGGTGATATAGCCAGCTGGCCTCAGGGGACGCCAGCACCCTGGACTTTCCAGCCTTCAGAACTATGGAGAATAAATTTATTTTCTTTGTAACTTATCCATTCTGTGGTGTTCAGTTACAGCAACACAAGATGGCCTAAGACAAGCTGTTCTGGAGATTAAATAAAATGCCAAATCTAAAGTAACTAGAAAACAGCCAGGAATTCAATAATAGCTCTCACATGGTGGTAATAAATAAAGTTATCAAAAATTCACTAAGTTGTACCTTCATAAGTGGAAAATGAGAGGGGGAGAGGGAGGGAGAGAGAACGAACGTTTCTGTCAGGGACAAGCATTATTGAACTGAAAAGAGGAAGCTAGCGATATTGCTGAGTTGGTAGAGTCCTTGCCATGTATATAAAGCCCTATGTTTAATCCCTAGCATGGCTTGGTAACTAGGCTTGGTAGTGCATGGATGTAACTGTGGCACAAGGCAGGAAAGTCAAAAATTCAAGGTCATCCTCCTCGGCCATGTAGCCAGTTTGAGGCCAGCCTGGGCTGCATGAAACTCTATCTCAAGAAAAAATAGAAATGGCCAATGCCCACATACTCATGTGCACACAGACACATATAGCAAGTAGCACAAATGTTGTAAGACTAAGTATGGCCATGTTTGTTTATAAGCCTGTAAAACATTAAGAAAGCTTAGGAATATGGGCAAATGGAAATGTTCTCACTGTTTTTCTTATATTTTCCAAAAGAAATATTGTGTGTTAACTTCCAGTACAATGCTTGGCACCTTCACTTGATTCTCGCAGGGCTTGGCTAAACACAGGTAAGTGTCACTATTCTCATATAGTGGAGTGAGCTACTTGCCTTAAGTCTCCCAGTGATACTTAAGTTATTGAAGCGCACAGGTGTGAGAGGTGGGCAGGAAGCTTGTTTTCTTTTACCTAAGCCCCAGGAAGAGATTCAACATTGTTTCTAGTGGAAGGCTGACAGATTGAGATCTGCAACTTCAAATTTACTGTGTCCTCACTTTAAAGAATGTGCCCGAAGGGTGGCAGAGAAGATGCGACTTCATGGATGAAAATGAGCTTGAAATAGCAGACCAAAGTAGGGAGTCTTTCAGGATGCCTGGTGAGGAGTCCTTCGATGACACCTACCTCAGCCCCACTCAGCCCAGCAGTGATCTCCCCTTGAGACCACTCACAGGATCCGTGTGTTTCCCACAGAACTTGTGAGTGCTATGCCAACTCAGTAGAGCAATGATAGGCAAGGAAGTCTGACCCTCTGACAACACTGCCTCGCTGGTCCCTCTGACAGAGAAGATCTCACCTCATGTCTATCTTCTTAAAATAACACTTTGCATGGAAGCAAGTTAATGTGATTCCTCAACCCAGACAGAGGAAGAAATTGATTTCGTCCACGTTCTGCTCAAAAAATGTATCCAGAAATCACAGTAAAGATTCAGAATATGTGGATAAAGGATGCTTGCCATCTAACCAAAGCATGTTTCTGATATCAGAAGTGAGTGAGAATGTACTAGGGACCTAGGACTAAATATGTTCCATCCTGGACATGAAGATGGGCCACCTGCAGGAGCTGCAGCACCAGAATAAGGACTCACCTCCCAGCAGAAAGGCAGCCAACTTATGCAAACCTCTTCACTTCTGCTTCATTGCTTGTATGAGTTCTAACATTACTGTGGGCAAGGCAGGGAGAGAGTCATAATTTCTTTCTCTTCAGTTTTGGTCAAACTGTAATATGTGTGTGTGTGTATGTGTGTGTGTGTGTGTGTTAGATTGATTGATAACAATCATGGTTTGAGATAGGTAGGGGCTGGCTTTTCAGAAGTATTATAAGCATTGACACAGACACACACACCCATCCAAATTCACTGTGAGAAGCATTTAAAACTCTCTAACACTGTGTTTCTTTTTTTTTTTAAAATTATTTTTATGAGAGAGAGAGAGAGAGAGAGAGAGAGAGATGGATGGAGAAAGCAGGAGGGGAGAATGGACCCACCAGGGCATTCAGCCACTGCAAACTCCTGGCACATGTGTCACCTTGTACATCTGGCTTATGTAGGTCCAGGGTAATCAGACATGGGTCCTTTGGCTTTGCAGGCAAGTGTCTTAAACGCTAAGCTATCTCTCCAGCCTCAATACTGTCTTTCTAATAAAAGTTCTTATATGGTTTTCAACCTACAGACGATGATCAGAAAGTGGACTGGAGAGATTGACCAATGGTTAAGGTGCTTGCCTACTAAGCCTAAGGACCCAGGTTCGATTCATCAGTACCTCTGTAAAGCCAGATATACAAAATGGCACGTGTGTTTGAAGTTTGTTTGCAGTGGCTAGAGGCCCTGTGTGCACATTCTCTCTCTTTCATCTCTACCTGTATCTCTCTTCAATGAATCAATAAGAACAAAGTGTCATTTACTTCTTGACACAGAGAGCAGGAATGGTGTTAAAAGCAGGTGTGGTGGTTTGAATGCAATGTCCCCTATATACTCATGTGTTTGAAAACTTGGTCTCTGGCAAATGGTGTTATTTAGGAGAGATATGGACTGTTTAGTAGATGGAACATTGCTAGGTAAATGTGTCACTGGGGTGGGTCTTAAGGTGATACAGGCCATCTCTGCTTTCTGTTCTCTCACTCTCTCCTTTTTCCCAGCTTATGTTACCATATGTCATTTACATATGACGGACTTCCTGTCCCTGCTGCATTTTTTTTCACCTTAGTGGAATCTACCCTTGAGAACTATAAGTTGGAATTTACTGTTTCCTTCCCTAAATTGCTTCTGGTCACGTATTTTGTGGCAAACACCCCATTGTTCCAGCAATGAAAATGTGACTGATCCAGGAGGTTACTTAGAGGTTTAAAGACAGACTAGGAGTCAGAAGCTCTTACCTCCAAAATGATCATTCAAATGACAAATGCTGAAGTATTGAGAATTTGATGATGGGGTCCTAAGGAGCTCTGAACAACAGAATTTCAGAAGAGAAGGATAAGGTCTCTGCATGCTGACTGAGCTGAAAACCCCAGAGAATTAAAATGACATCTTGGATTCAAGGATTGAGATCTACTTCCTGTAAATTTGTGGCTTGGCATGGAATTATCAGAGGAGAAGATGAATCCCCAAGGAACAAAAGTACAGAGTGCCCTCTAGGCACCATAAAGCTGAAGCCCACAGGCAAGGGAAGGCTTCTTAAAAGACCACTTAATGTTTATCTTTGCAGAAGAGTATAAATTCATCCATATCTCCATGAACATGAACCATGAACTTCTTTTGCATGTGAACTGCCCTCACATTTCTTGATAATGATCAAAGGTAGCACCCAGAGTAGAAACTTTCTTGGGGTTACTCTGGATCCCTGAGGCCTCATCTGTGTGATGCACCCTTTCAAGGGGCTCCTTCTGTACCGAACAATTCCTGTGTCCAGAAGATAGATTCCTTTCCTTACTGTGGGTAATGGATTAAGAGCTTCCACTTGTTTCTGTTTTTTTGAATATTTTTGAATACTGGTGAAAACAGATTGATAGCCCTCACTGGGATTAAGTATAGGGTTTTAACAAGTAGGATGTCCAAATGAACATAGATGTGGAATTACCCTACAAGATAAAAGTACACAGGTTTGTTTTTCATATTATTTTATTTTTATTTTTTTGGTGGGAGAGACTACTCTTCCCACAACAAATAATCACAACCCCATAGGGAATACCTGCAACCCCACTGAGGAGTGTGAGGCAGGGATGAGGGAAGAGAGGGTACTAACACATGATGTATCACATGAAACATGCTGTTAATAATTAAAAGTAATAATAATAAACATTAAAAATATACAGGTCTGTAAGATCATAGAGGCTGACCTGCCTTATAAAATCACAGATTATGGAAGAACCCCTCTATGCCCCCACTTCATCCAAAATGAGCTAGACTGAGTTGCTACCCATCTCCTAAATGATTTTAGGCTCCAACTCTTGAGGGGAGAATGCTCTGCGTAGAGACATTAAGCTTAGAAGCCATAGAAAGGAGGAATTCACCTCTCATTACCCTGGTAACATTAGAAGTGACACTTCCTTCTGACTAGAGGAATGAAGTTCTCTGGTCCTGGGAGCCTGTCAGTCACTATCTGATCAACCCCTCTCACCTATAGTCAGAAGTAGGAGGAATGAGACATGATACTAATAGACCCTCATTGAGCCAGCTGACTTTCTTGAGTTCTAACTCAAAAGGTGTAACTTTTCCTTTCTTTTCTCCCTTACTTTTGCTTCTTTGGATGCAGGTGGAAATTCTAATCGTGCTTGCTGTGACATTTTGTGGCTTTTGTTCCCAACACGAAGACTCTAATGTGGCAAGCACCCCTCTCTTTCTTATGGGAAAGGTTCCCGTCCTACTCTCCCGAGACTTGTTATACATTTTCCTTAATAGAGTTTACTTTTGCTCACCTCATCCCCTTGTCCACACTTCTTAATTTATCTTTGACGTGCAACATGAACTTGAACTAGAGAACCTTGGATTACAGTGTTAGAGTCTAGCCCATCTGGGCCTAGAAGGCCTGTCACTCTCAAAATCACACCACAGGATGGAGAGATTAGGATATACAAGACAATTTCAGGCTATCAGTAAGCACAGATAATGTGATTTTGTCCTGGCTATGAGACCAGAATCCCTTAGAAACCTGAATACTGAATTTCGGGTATTCTCCACGTGAGAAATATCCCTGAATCTGTGCAAGGAAAAAACAAATGGATTTTTCTTGATTAATTCCCCACCTCCATTTCCTGTTTTGTTACAGAAATCAAAAAGTATGTAAACAATGTAGTCTCATGCCTTGTTTTGGTCACTAAGAGCTTGTGTGAAAATTTGGGCCAGCTGTCTTCCCTTCATAAGGCTATGCGGAACATTTCCATGGGGCCTGTAGCTTTTGTCTGAGGATTATTCATTTCTTTCAGCAGTAGTAGACTTGTGCTAGATACTTTTGTTACTTACTAACATAGACAACTGGAAGAAGGATTTATTTTGGCTCAAGATTTCAGAAGATTTTATCTACCATGTGGAGAAAGCAGTGCAGACCAGAGTAGCTCTCCACCTCATGGAGGAGAGGATGAGAAGGCTACACACAGGCAAGGGCTGGTAATTTCCCAAGGACCCACCTGCAATGATCTAAACATCCTACTTCCTCCAGCTTGATCCTACCACCAAAGGTTCCAGAATTTCACAAAATAGTACCAACATCTGGGATCAAACTCTAATCATAAGCATATTAGAGGTATGACATGTATGAACTGCACTAAGACTTATTTACCCTACTGAAGATACAGGCAGTGGAATGAAACAGTCTGAGCCACATGAAACGTCTTCTAACAATAGTCATTTGTCCAGAGAAATCTTCCTGATCTAATATAGCCAGCCGGGAAGCATCATAGAGAAAGGCAGGCTTTCGAGTAATCAAACCACCTCCTCTCCTATATCTAGGAAGAGAAGTGAGGATCCAGGGCTTAGAAAGACAAGGTGAGAAACTTAAAGAGAGGGTCCCGTCAGTGGTTAGCGACTCATTGTGGTCAACCTCAATGCCAAATCTACCATTCTTCACAACAATGTTATCTTAGCCATTATTTGTTTTTTTTTGTTCCACAGGTATTTTGAAGCCCAGTCTCTCTATTTTCTTGCAACTAGGATACAAAGACAGACTCCTGTTCACTGGTATTTTCCCTGGCTTTCACATTTACCAGCCTGTATTTTCTGATCTCCTTAATTCATTCAATTATTTGCTCTTTTCCTTTTGTATCACACATAATTTCAGAAAGTGCCTCAAATTGTTTGTGGAGAGAAGTGAAGAGTAAACATGTACATGATATCAAATAACTTCAATGGCAATTCTTTTTCTCGATCACAGATGTTGATAATGGTAGTCCAAGTGCCATTGAGAAAAGGTGAAGTTGGATTTTCTGTTCCCAATAAAAGCAAGAGAATTTTCAAAAAGGCATGTGATACCTTAAATCACAGTTTATCTTTAGAAGAGTTAGAGGAAACAATTTTCTATGGAATACATGTAAGTTATCTGGAACATTCAGTTATGTGAAAAAGTATACTTCTTAATTCAGTCAGACAATGCAACATCATATATATATATATGAAATGTTGCAGTAAGGTTTGCATTGCTGGAATAAATTACTCTATCAAGAGCAGCTTTTGGATAAAAAATGGTTTAGTTTGGCTTACAGACTCAAGATGAAGCTCCATGATGGCAGGCGAAAAATATGGCATGAACATCACCCACTGGCCAAAATAAGGTGGACAATAGCAACAGGAGGGTGTGCCCAACCACTGGAAAAGGAAAACTGGCTATAATACCATAAGCCTGCCCCCAACAATACATTGCCTCCAGGAGGCACTGATTCCCAAATCTCCATCTGCTCAGAAACTAGTATTCATAACACATAAGTTTATGGGGGACACCTGAATCAAACCACCACAGAGTATAATGTTGACAACTCACAAGACACCCAAAGTGGCCTATTTCGCAGTCATTTTCATGTTGGCATCCTCTTTACAAATGATTCTTCAGACTACATGGTGATCCTAAAATTTAATAATAGTTCAGCTGATTATCTAATTTTCTGGAGATCATTGTGCACGGTGGTATTGTGCCTCTGTGTATTTTTCTTATTCAAGTAAATACCACTGTGCATTGAGTTCTTATTTGACATCACAATGTAAATGGTCATAGGATCAGTGGCTTTGCTGATAATGGCTTTAAAGACAAAACACCTACATTTTAAATTTTCAAATTATATTTTGCATAAAGAAGTTATAAAAGGTATGCTTATTCTGACTATACATGTCACAAATGAGCCAGCCTCTGAGAGGTATGCAGTGATGATTTTCTCAGAATCCCAGATGCTGCTGAGCCTGGTATCAGGGAATATTAATAGGGGTGAAAACAAAGAAGGGCTATGATAACTACATATGTCCAATGCTTGCTCTTGTGTTACCAGAGAAGATCTAAAGCTCTAAAGCACCCATCCTTAATCCACTGTGGTTAGAATGGCCCCATCCTTCAACATGTACCATATTAGTGCCATCACCAGTGGAAAGAGGGTGCAGCATGGAAATGGAGGCTCAGATGAGCAAAGCAGAGAACTACCTGGATACTCAAAGACGCCCAGGTAATGGTATGGAGGGCAACATGGAAAGAAGAACAAATGAATGCTGGTACATCCTTACTGCTATATAAGAACTTTAGACCAGAAGAGTGGCTCAACATTTTTGTCATAGAGATAGTGCTACCCCCCACACACAATGTCCACGTATATCACATCAGTAGACAAATTATACATGCTAGAGGGTTGTTTTAATAAGCTCTAGCCTATCTCATTACAATACCAATATCTTCCTTCGATTTGGGTAGAGGGGTCAGTGGTTTTGTTGCTGCTTTAAGTAGTACTTCTAGAGGGAAGAATGAGACCAACCTCAGAACTGGGATGACTGGTGCTTTATTTGTGCTTGCCTTATTTCAGATGAGTGTTCAGGATGCTTTGGTCTCTATAGGTGTCTGTTGTTGAAAGACTTCAGTATAGAGCATAGGTTACATGATGCTTAACAATGCAAGCATCAAATTATGGCAAGGAACACGGCCTCTTCATTTGTACCACTCAGGTCGGTCTTTTGCTGACGATGCAACCTTGACAAGTGACTTACCCTTTACAGGTTTCAACTTATTTGCATTTAAAATAAAGATGTTAACAGCATCAATTAGAGATGTGTGGACTTATGAACTTATATGTATGTAACGGGCTGGTTCAATGGCATGTGCATTTAAATACCCAATAAATATTAGCTATGATGGTTTTGTTACCACCATAATCATCATTAGTAATATTACCAAGATCATTGTGTTCATATATTTCTTAAATAACTTCATCCTTCTAGTTAATGAGCTTCAAAGAATAGACAGATTAAAAATGGGACAGAAAGAAAAAATAAGAGCTGGAGGAAGGAGCAGAAGCAAGGAGAAAGGAAGGAAAAAATAAAAGGAAAAAAAGGAGACAGGAGGGAGGCAGAGAACTGTTTAAGTGAGAAATGGAGGATGGATGAATCTTTTTGTTTACTTCTGCTTTGGGTCATTTATGTTGGGGAATATTGAGCATTGGAATAGCTCTTATATTTTCAGGTCTCAGAAGCCTAGCTCAGTTCTCTATGGTTGGTAAAAAGAAAATAGAAATATATGCAGATGCAGGAATGGATACCCACAGTCAAGTTCAGCTTCCAATGCAAAAAAGAGAAAGAAATAGGGCCCTGGAGAGGGTGGGATGAAGCCTAAGCTTTTTTTGTGTGTGTGTCTCTGTCCTATAAATTCCAGTACCAGAATTTGGTTGCTACCCACAATGAGCTATTAATCAGAGAGACCTATAAGTTCCCTAAATCAAGATAGGTTTCTGTCAAAACACTTAATTACTCTCCTGAGGCAAAAGCTAAGACCCCATTGCTGAAGATACTATATGCTTCCAGCACAGAACATGGACAGACCTGGCTAGAATGTGGAAGAGAGTCAGTCACCAGACAGTTAGCCCATCTAGTGCTAGAAAGTGCTACATGAGCTACCAGGAGAAAGTGGTCAACAGTGGTCTGAGCAACCAGAGGTCTAAGCTACTCAGAAGCAAACACCCTGACAGGATGTACCAGCCAGTGCAGTAGTGGCACACAGCCTTGGTGGGTAACCAGTAGCTTTTTGATTGACTAAGAGATCCATTCAGTGTAAAGGAACCCATATCTGGAATAGGGAAGCAAATCAGAGGCCTACAAAAATAATATCTATATATATATATATATATATATATATATATATATATATATATATATACACACATACATATATATATATGCTCTCCAGGGTCAAACTTTCTTAATTTTTGGCTAAAAGAGGAAATACATACATCAATTTCTCCCTAAATTAACAATTCTTATCCCATTTAAACTATGGTGACTTCACTCTCTGTTGGAGAATCTGTTCTTCTTTTTCAGAAGATAGCGAGAGTAGAGGAGATAAACTATCCCTCACACTTCAGCCAAGCTACAGCTGAAACCACAGAGGAATTGAGAAGATGAGCAAGAATGTTGTTTCCATGCTGAACCTTATAATCAATGCCAGGATGAAGGAGACAGAAATCTGAGGATACTCAGCACCTACCAAAAACAGAGATCCAGAGGCTCCTAAGGGTTTACCATTGAAGTAGACTTAAAATTCACCCACCATGGCTCATGGAATTCTTTGGAAGAGGGGGTAGAAAGATTGTAGGAGGCACATGTTGAGACATCATGCCCAAAGTCATTACCTCTCTCCAAAAATAGCTGATTTATGCTCCCACAATGCATAACCCACAGCCCCATGGGGAATATCTGAAACCTCACTAGGAGCATACCAATTGGAATGGGGCAGGGATGAGGGAAAAGAAGGTACCAACACATGATGTTGTTCATAATAATAGTAAGTTTAAAATAAAAAAAAGAAAAATGAAATTTAAAAATAGAAAGTAGGAAGAAAAACAAGACAGACTTAGGTAGAGTAATTGTCTGAGACAAATGACTTTGGGGGGGGGGTAATGGATATATCAATAATCATGACCCCAGAATTAGAAGGAAAAAAAAAGGCAGCAAGTCATGACCTGGGAACAGCAAAAAAGACCTGTTGTGAGGACAGAATTGTAACTCCAGCAAGAAAGTAGAGAAGCCTGGCCTCTATGCAGAACTCTTCCATAACGCCTGTTGGGTGAAATCTGTACTCCTGAGTGTTGAGTGGCAGTCTATGTTGAATAAGACATAGTTTACCTCGACTTGCAGCCCTTCCCATGCTTCTTACTGCATGGGTATGGAATCCCACCTTGTTTCTGTGATTGATGTGTTCCTTTGTGACAGCTCTTGCCAGCTTTCCCAGGCATATCTCCTCCTGTATCTCCTCAAGCAAGTGAACCTCCTGTTCTTCTTACTGGAAAGTGTTCCTTCCCACTTCTGTGTGACTAGCTTTGTGTCACTAGTTGGGTTTCATCTCCAGTGTTCTCTCCCCAAACGTCCTCCACTGTAGCCATATCCTTTATTTTAGCACCTCATTTGTTCCCTGTGGTGAATGCATGACCTGGAACATTTCTCTTTTTATTATCTGTCTCTCTTCAATTGTCTCCAGGTCCATGCTTGTCATGCTGCATTGCATGCGGCAACATCCCTCAGCAACAAGCACAAGGTCTGGCGGTAGACAGATGATCCAGGATTATGTGTTGAGGGGTTCCATGAATGATCTCTGTGCTGCACAAATGACTACAGACCTTATGTGTCATTAAACATGAAAGGTTAATGCTGTATTTTGATCACTAGCTCCTCCTCCACTAGATATAAGCAGAAGCAAGCAGGTGAGCTACCCATTCTTGGTTAGTCTAAGTGGTTGACTTCAGGTTTAAATGTAAGGACACATCTGGTGGGAAAAAGATGCCGAGGATTTCAATAGTGTTTCTCCAGGGCAGAAGATCTGAGCAGTGATGAGATAAGAGAGTGACAGGCAGGTCAGGAGAAGGAATTTAACTTGTCTTCTACCTCTAGCAAAATTGAGAGAAATCTTATTTCCCACACCACTATTGAAATCCTTTTGGTATAATATCAGGAATGGAAGACTATAGACCCTTCCTTTAAGGTTACTCACAGATGACACAGGAAGAATAATTCAAGAGCATTCTTTAAAGGAGAAGGAGTCATTTGGAAAAGGATGGGGGGGGGATAAAAATGTTTGAGAAATACATTGATTTCATTTTATGTTGCTGCTGAATTCCTTTTCACATCCCATAATACTTACAAAAGATCCTTTTATAGCCTGATTTTAATGTTTTAATGTCAGTAAATCATCCACAATCCTCTTCTGATTCCATAAAAGGAAGGTTGGAAAAGAAAAACAAACAAAAAAATTTATGAGAATTCACTGAATGAGAAATATGGTTCCTGGTCTCACAGCCAAGCTATAGAGATGGGAAACATGTGGAGTGCATAATGTATGCTATGGACAAGGCAAAATATGTGAAAACTTCTATCTCTACTTTTGTTTTTGCTATTCAGTTTACACAAATCACTACCTAAGCATTAATATTTATACTCCTAAGCACTTTTTTTCTACAGTGCCCATCAAACTGTCACATAATCAGGGTAGTCAGTATATCACATTGCACAGGGGAGAGAAACTTGCCGGCCTAGGTTCCTGTAAATATTTTTCTTTTGTGCTGGATTAAGATTATTCTCATGGTAGGGGTCCTTGTTGGAAGTGAAGTTTGCCAACATATTTTATGACTTAGAAAAACATGCACACTTCAAGATTGCACAAAGTTGGTGTTTATGGTCTGCAAGTGGACACCTTCCTGACCTGCCCCCAAAGTTTTGACTTTTAGTCATTCTATGTTTACTTTGAAGCAGGAGAGAGAGGCATTTCTGAAGAGAGATGTGTCTGTTCCTTGGCTGAAAACACAAAAAAAAACAAATTCATGCCTGGATAATAGCTTGATTGAAAGTACACTCCTTAAAGTTTCTAAAGGAGGTCCACACTTAAACCAATGTTGCTCGGATAATTGCAGATTACTTTGTACTGGACGGGGCACTCTGAGCAGGGGTCCAAAGCCTATGTTTGACATCAGCCTTATTTTATGGTTATATTTACTTTTCCAGGTGTTCCTTTTGCTTCAGAGTGGATCATACCAAAGAAAACTCAAGATATTGATTCTTGTTTCAGCTATTTACTATTATTCTGGCATTGACTATTTCAAGTTCATCTTCAAGAAATGAATTATAATGGGCAGACAGCATAACCAAAAGAAAGTGCTTATGAGCTTAGGCTCCCCAGGTGGACTGTTTTCATTTGAATACTGGCTATATTAGTGAGGGTTCTCTGGAGGAATGGAATCCAATAGAATAAATACATACTATAAACAGGGTTGAACAGATTGGCTAAGACAGTATGGGATGAGTGGTCCAACAATGGCTGTCTGGAGGCTGGAGATTCTGAGAGCCTAGTAGATGCTCAGTTCATAAGGCTGAATGCTATAGCAGTCCCAACTTGGACCTGAAGGCCTTGTGTTTTCCCAGAAAGCCACTGGTCCTCATTCCATGTTGAAAGTCCAGAGAACTTGGGTTTCAATATCAGCAAAGTATATCAGCCACAACAACAGGGCAGATGCCCTCAGCAGCAAGGTAGGGAAGATGGCGGGCAGGTAGGCAGGCAAAAACAGCACTGCTTTTCTCTCTGGCCACTTTGTATCTGGGCCACTGATGGAAGGCATGCCCTTTCTGGGGACATCCTCGGAAACGGTCTTGCAGACCTACCCTCTTAGTTGGCTCCTGATCCAATAAGTTGACAATAAAGTTCAACCATCATACTGACTCAAGGTGATATAACATGACTGAAATTTTATGAAGCATCATTTATGCTCCTCTGTAAAATGTAATGAATGGTAGGGACTGCTTCACAGTCTGTTGGAAGGAGGATTTCTGAATAAGCTAGCTACTGCTTTGTAACAAATGGGCATAATCCAATGTCTGGAAACAATTATTTATGACTGCTCATAAGTTTGTGATTTATCTTGGGCAGTCATTCTGTCTCAGCAAGGCTTACATATGCATGTGTGTGTGAGTGTGAAAGAGAAAGGAGAGAGAGGGAGAAAGAGAGACAGAGAGACTGAGAGATATTCAAAGCCTATTGAGGCCTAGACTGAGATTCCTATACACTGTCTTTTTCACAGAGCTGCAACAATGAACATAACTACAGGGAGCTCAGTGACAATGCAAATAGAACCTACCAAAAAAAGCTAAAAAGCATAAAGGTGATCATAAATTAATCACATAATAGAAGTTACCTATCATGATAGATTACATATTGCTAAATAACATAATTGTAGGATTAAAATTCAGAAATAATTCTGAATTGACAGCATCAGTTGTAAAATTCACACTTGATAACTGGTAGTATCAATGTCCCCCTTGGAAGGTACTGCTGCGTCTCTCTTTCCGTCAGATGTATTTGCTGTAAATATTTATGCTCTTTAGGGTGCCACATGGTTAATTTCATGTGTCGTCTTCACTGGTCTGAGGTATGTCCAGACAGCTGGTAAAGTTTCAGGACATAAAGATGTTTCTTGGTGAGACTGGCATGTGTGCTGGTAAACTGACAGAGCCAACTGCATCCCCAGAGAGAGTGGGGACTAGCTGATGTCTTGAAGGTTCCGCTGGACCAAAACTGTGGAAGAAGAGTGAACTTCATCCCTTTGCTTGAAATGGGATCTTCATCTTTCATTTCCCTTGGATGTTGCTATTCCTGGTTCTCTGGCATTCAAACTCAGACTTGGAACTTGGACCACTGGTTACCCTGGCTCACAGGACTGTGGATATGGATTAGAACTTCAGTAATAGCTTCCTAGACCTCCAATTTGCAGATGGAAGATAATAGAACTTCAGTTTCATGATTGCATGAGTCATACACGCATAATAATGTTAATATATAGCAATATCCCATTAGTCTTATTTTTCTAGGGAACCTTAATTAATTCAGATATTATTGCTTCATAGGTCAAGTAGACTTCATTCTTTTTAAAAAAATATTTATTTTCTTGCAGGGGTGTGTGTGTGTGTGTGTGTGTGTGTGTCTGTGAGAGACAGAGAGAGAGAGAGAGAGAGAGAGAGAGATCGAGAGAGACAGAGAGAGAGAGACAGAGAAAGAGAGAATTAGTGTGTGTGTGTGTGTGTGTGTGTGTGTGTGTGTGTGTGTGTCAGGGTAACTTGCTGCTGCAAGTGAGTGCCCACCTGACTTTGTGTGGGTAGCTGGGGAATTGAGCAAAGGCCAGTAGACTTGGAAGCAAGAACCTTGAACCACTGAAACATCTCCCCAGCCACCCAAACAATTTTATTTAATATCTTGTTTCTTGTTGTCTCTATCTGACCACCATAGAATCTTTCTTTCAATGGTCTTTTAGAGACCATTTTAGAGAGAGAGAGCAATGGCCTCCTAGTCACTGCAAACAAATTATAGATGCATGTGTCACTTTGTGCATCTGAATTTCCATGGTTACTGTGGAATCAAACCTGGGTCCTTTGGACTTGCAGTGTCTTAACCACTAAGCCATCTCTCCAGCCCAATAGCAAGAGCCCTTTAGAAATTACATACATTTGTTCTTTCTATGAATGATAAGTACAAAAATATAGATATTAGAAAGTAACAATGCATATAAGAATGTTAGAGAAAACAAAACCACATTTTCCTTCCTAGTTTAAGGGTTATTAGCCAATCTGTTAATATATTGAATTACTCTTGTGCCCAGAGCTTCATGGTTTGCTTGAAGAGATGGAAAAACTTATAATTAGTTTGCATCTGTATTTTCTCTCTGCTTGGTCTACTGTTACATTTAAACATTCATCATTGGAGCTTTGCTCTCCATGCTCACAGATTTGTCCCTTAGACTGGATCCTCCACAAATTACCTTCATGACAACAGACACAGTGTTCTAGATAGTGATTTACACTTTATATCATGCTTATCAGGATGCCAGCCTACTCTTTAGACCCTATTGCTGGCCCTCAAACTGACAAGTTTTTTTTTTTTTTCCATTGTGGGGAAACAGTTTCCTTATGTCCAGAAATTTAGGATCATATCTATTGTACTTAGTTTTCCTTGCAAGTAAGGGAAGCAGCACTGCTTGGCATCCATTCTGGTTTCAAAATTCCCCTTCCCTTTAGCCCAAGAAACTAGATTGCTGTTCTCAATCTCTTCCCTAAGTCAAGCCCTGACTGAATTTACTTGTGTTTTTAATAATTTTCACTAACTCTACTTTTCTAGAGTTGAAAGTAAACCAGTACTGACCCTGAGGGTAGGAGTTTGGACTCGACATGGATGACATATGGCTTTCTTATCATTCTGTAGACCAAATGCTCATGCTTTATAAAACTGTTCATTTCTATGCTGTCAGAGAACCTTATATTGTGTTTTCTGCTTTTTTTCTTGGTGGGGGGTGGAAGAGTTATCACAGTGGAGTTAATTCAGGGGTTTATTTTTTAATATCGATGTTAGATTTACTTCACTCTGCCAATGTCTCCAAAAGAAACCAGTGGACAAATATAAAACATCAATATTAACCATTATTACATTGATGTGTAAAATATAACTATTATTACTGACAGCTGGGTCTATGGGAATTATATGGTGTTTAAATATTTCAGGCCAGCTCTCAATACCTGTGATTTTTGTCCAGGCTTTTGATATTTTCAGCATTTAGAGCTTTAGTGGAGCAGACAAACTCTTGTACAGAGGCCATAAAACAGTGGTCTGGGAAGTGAATGAGCTTGTGAAGATCAAATTTTCAATTCTGCTCTCCATGCTTGGGATAGAGAAGGCCTGTCTAAATGGTAGAAGCTATAAACAACAAAAAAGGTGTGTGTGTGGGGGGGATTTTTTGTTTGGCCTCATATTTACACTGACCAGAACGCAAAATTTGTAAAATGCTGTTGTGAACTTGATTTGACTAATAAGAATTGACCTAGATGAAATCAAGTTCACAACAGCATTTTACAGCAACTATTTTCATGCTGGTCAGTGTAAACATGAGGCCAAACAAAAAAAGCTCTCCCCCACCTTTTTTTTCTGTGCATGTGTATGTATGTATATGTATGTATGTATGTATGTATGTATACACACACACACACACACACACACACACACACACACACACACACACACATATATACCTGTGGTGCCCTATGTGTGTATGTGGGTGCACATGTGTATGAAAGCCAGGGGTTGATTTTCAGTGTCTCCCTCAATCATCTTCCACTTTACACTTTAGGCAATGTCTCTCACTGAATCTGGACCTTAGCAATTTGGCTAGATTATCATCCAAATAAGCTGCAGCATCCTTCTGTCTCCTCCTCTGCAGTGTTGGGATTATAGGCATGTGCTACTGAAACTAGCTTTTACATCAGTGTTGGGGTTCTGAACTCAGGTCCTCTTGCAACAAGGCAATCAATTTACTGACCAAGTCATCTTCCCAGTTCCTAAAGTTTTGGGTTAATAATGAATTACAAGTGTGAAATGGAGTAGAAAGAGAAAATAACAATTAGAGTAAATGTTAAAAATATTCCTCTTTGTGTACTCTCCCCAGCAGTATAGCCCAAACTGATCTGGCCGTCATAGTTTGTTTAGGTGCAGTCATACATTTTCCTTCAAAGGAAATCAAATCCAGAAAGCTAGAACTCTAGTCAAATAAGAATTAGCAATTTGTATAGCAGGTGCATGGCTAAGGAGCCCAATTCTCAGGACAGGTGAGATGGTGGGTGGTAGACTGTTTTGTTGTATACCTGAGAGTGGAAATAGATTCTGCATGTGGCCCTGATGACTGAGTGACCTGCTCTCCCTCTCTACTTTCAATTTCAGGGAATTTCTGGTATGAATTTGTCATTTGACTGGACATACGTGACAATCAGTTCAGTCCTTCTGTACTTTAAAGAAAATACCTGTAACTTACTTGCCCCTGTCAGAATACTTAGGCATACTCTGAGCTTCCTTCACCAACAACTCCATGTTCAAAGCTGCCTGTGTATGACTTGTAGTGACATGTTCAGAAGAATGCCATAGGCAAAGCTTTCATATGAAGGCAGAATTCTTGAGTTTCATTTGGAGTTTCACCACTATGATTGTGAACATGTGTCCTCTCTTTATCAACTGGTTAACTCATCTGTTAAGCAGGTATGACTTTAATATTTAAAATACATGCATGAGCTCTAATGTGATGCTTGTTGTATTTGAATCTTCACAGTTATTATGTATTTCTTTCTCATTAGACAAAGTTATATAATGTCTATGTATGTTTGATTAGCTTATCTACACATAGAGTATGTATATTTTGTAGTAAACTACCTCCTCATCTGTATGCCTACCTATAGAGAATGTGGATGTTTGAGTAACCTACCGACTTTGTACTGATTTAAAGGATGACTCTTTGTGCTTTGAATGAGTTTGTAGATGTCATGCAAAGGCAATGGCAACATGAAAACACAGAGCTCACATTTCTTGATGTGAAGGCTTATATCTTTCTTTCCTACTTGTGTTCTCCAGAAAGAGATGAAAGGTAGCCGTGACCAGTGAACTCTAGATGCTGCTGGATCTTCAACTTTCTTCCCTTCTTTCTTTTTTCTTGTGTGTGTTTATTTGCAAGGCGAGAGAGAGAGAGTGAGACAGAGAGAGACAGAGACAGAGACAGAGACAGAGAGACAGAGAGAGAGAAAGAATGTGTACCAGGTCCTCTTGTGGCTACAAATGAACTTCGGATGTGTGTGCCACTTTGTACATTTGGCTTTATGTAGGTACTGGACAATTGAACTCCTGGCTGGCAGACTTTGTGAGCAAGTACCTTTAACCACTGAATGCTCTTCCCAGATCTCTGGTTCTTCAAGAATTGTTATATAATTTTTTTTTTCTTGAGAGTGGGGAGTGAATCACTATAAGCTTTATCCTAAATGACCAGAATCCTACCAGGCTATAAAACTAAGGGGTCTTATGCCTTATGGCACTGAGATAACTGAAGCATTTTGTCATTGATAAATTGAATTATTTTAGAGTCACCAACATAAGCACAAGTGATCAGTAATGCTGTGTGTGGACTTACAAGGATATTTTATTATTTATTTATTTATGAGAGAGAAGGAGGCAGACGAAGAGAGAGAGAGAGAGAGAGAGAGAGAGAGAGAGAGAGAGAGAGAGAGAGAGAATGGGTGTACCAAGGCCTCCAGCAACTGCAAATGAACTCCAGATGTATGCATCCCTTACAAGGATATTTCAGAATGGGTGGAATCATGGTATAGTAGCAAGAGTTGGATGAGTCTGTATTGATGTGTACACTTTGGTGTCTAAAGTGACTGATTTCAGCACACTTATTTAACTAATATGAGTCTTAGTTTGTTCACCATCAAAATAGATATTTTCTACCAAATTTGAAACATGGATGCAGCATGAATAAAAAATCGAGCACTATATTTTAGGCAACCAATATCTAATACACATAAGAAAGGCATTTTGTTACCTATCTGCCTTTGAGTAATGTTGCTTCAGGCTACATAGCCAACAACTCTTTCTGCAAAAGAAGCAGCATCTTTACGTAGACTTTGAAAGCAAAGCACTAATGACAATTCCAGGCAGCTCGATATATTTGGCATTTCTGGTGTCAAGACCCAGCCAGCACTGTGATTGATGATGTGGGCAAAAAGTCTCAATGTATTCATCACTTCTCAAAACAAGGCCACAAGGGACAAACAAATAAGCTAATTAATAAGCAAAAAGAAAGGATAAGTCTGTGCTGGAAGCCCTAAGAAACCTAGGAGGCTGGAGCATGGGCCATCGGAAAGGACTATAGAGAAGGATAGCTCACTTATAAGCTCACGTTTGGAATAGTTTGGGAAAGGCAGCTTCTATTTTTCTGCATCACTGAAATCGCACCAGGGTTTGACAAATCCCTTTGTATCCTGCACTGAAAGTGGATTCATAAACATCACTCCTTTTGAAGGGAATTTAAAGATAGTTCTCTTTAGTGATCGAACATCAAAGCAGGATGACATTTCTCTTGTTCTTAAGTGAACTGTTATTAGCCTAAAAACTAAATCTGTAGATGGTCTTAGAGGAGAAATTAACATTTCATTTTCAAAAGGCAAAAAAAAAAAAAAAAAAAAAAAATACAGCTTTGGCGGCCATACAGGTTTACTGCATGGAAGGAAAGTACGCCTTGGATCTCTTTTATTACTGGGCCTGCCAGGATTGTGCAAAACTAATTTTAAGTTAATACTGAGGGAATCTGGAAGACTTTGCCCTTCTCTAATGGAATTCAGCTCTAAAATTTCACTAGCTATTCTTCTGTGTGAGATCCTATCTCCTAAGGAGAACATGAAACATCTGGACACAGTTCATTTTCAAAAATGGACAATGGAGGTATGGCTATGTGGTTAAGGCAATTGTCTGCAAAGCCTGAGGACTCATGTTCAACTCTTCAGGTCCCACATAAGCCACGTGCACAAAGTGATGCAAGCACACAAGGTCACACATGTGCACGAGGTAACATACACATCTGGAGTTTGAATGCAGTGGTTAGAGGCCCTGGGGCACTAATTCTTCCCCCCGCCCCTTGCTCTTGCTTTCTTGCATAAAAAAGGCCAGTCTGTTGGGCTTGTCTCAAAAATATGGGTATTAACAGCATCATTCTATACTTCTCTTTGCCATGCAACTCGAGGGAAACAAGTTCACTTTATGGAGACTCAATTTTCGTTTATGCACAATGCAACTGTCGATAGCCTTTCTATCATACACTGGAGTTCACATGCAGCAAAATGGTCAGCTCCTGTTTTCCTACAAGTGATCTGAATTTGGTCTCCTTCCAAATCCAAATACATATGTTGATGTTCTAGCTTTTGGTACCTCAGAATGTGACCTTTGGTGAAGATTGGCTTGCGACAGAAATAAATTTACTAAAATGAATCATTAGGGTAGGTCCTTGTTGATATGACTAGTGTCCTTATAGAAAAGTAGAGGGAGGGATAGGAATTTGGACAGCTATTATAGAAGAAATATGCTGAGGAGATATTAGGAAGTGTTGTGTGAATGTGAAGATCCCTACCTACAAGCCAAGAAAGAAGTCTGAAGCATCCTCATGCATAGCCCTGAGTGGAAACTAACCGTGCTACCACCTTGCTTTTAGACTTCAAGCTTCCCCAGTGGTGAAACAATGAATTTGTGTGCTTTTAGCTGCTCATCTAGTGGCACTTTGGTACAGTAGTGCTAGACAAATATGATAGAAGAGACAGCATCTTTAGGTCTTCCTGAGAGCAGTGACTATGAGTATAGGACCTGGAGCAGCACATGACTCTCCTCCCATCAAAACCCTCTTCAAAAATAATGAGTCTTTACAACTACTCAAGTTAGTAGCTAATTGTCTCAGTAACACAGTTGTCATGACAACTGGATTTGAAACTTTAGCTCTAGAATTTGGAACTAAACATACAGTGATCTCTTTGGGGTATTTTCTTTGACTGAGAGTGGATGAAGCAAAGCATTTCTGCCTGCCTCCTCTGACTCACACCTCACGGTTCTAGAAACCTCCATTATCATATACTCAACCAACTGACATTAACTTGTTCAATTGGCATTGACTGAGCAACTACAATGTGCCAAATACAGAAGGAAAAATCTTGGCAGATTAACTGCTCCTATCAGAAAAAGCTTAAGATTGTTTTAATATCTTTTGAGATGTGACATATTTACTTGTAGTAAGTTAGGTAGCACTTTTCAACTTCCTGAGAATGATAGCCTCACTTATTCATTATCTCTTCCCCAGGGATGTAATACCATTCTCAATACATAAAGATGCCTAACAGATATGTGTGGAGCACATGAATGACTAAATGAACAAAATAAAATACAAAAGATTGCTAAAACCACACTGGGAATTGAGAGATATTGGAATGTCCACTAGTGGAAGGAATGCTATGTTAGTGAATATTCAGCTCTTACCATGTTTATGAATATCATCGCCCCGTGTGTGTGTGTGTGTGTGTGTGTGTGTGTGTGTGTGTGATTCACAAAGGTCTTTGCTGTAGTGAGTAACTTCCTTTATGAATGGACAAACTGAGGCTTTTAGAGATGAAGTAAATCACCCATGTCTCTATAGGAAGAATCCAGCCTGCACTAGCATCCAGGTCCAGGTCTGCCCAACTCCTAGGAAGAATACATTCTTTCATTTTGCTACTTACTCACCTTTATTCAAAACCCAGATAACATTTTCTATGCTCCTACTTCTGGGATCTTCCATGGAAAGACATCATTAGTTGTTCATTTATTATCTCTTAAGTTTTTTGCATTAATTTTTATAAATAATAGCCCTAAGAAGAAACCTGTAGTATCTATGACCTGTGTGTTTTTTCTTTACTTTCTTCAGAAAACATTTTATTCAACTTTGTAGTAAAACAAAAATCAGTTTGTTGTTGTTTCTGGTCCTTGGGATTCAGATACAGGGTTCTGTATATGCTAGGCAAGTGCTCTACCACTGAGCTACATCCCAAGAGAAAATTAATTTTCTTTCTTTTCCTTTTTTCTTTCTTTCTTTCTTTCTTTCTTTCTTTCTTTCTTTCTTTCTTTCTTTCTTTCTTTCTTTCTTTTTTTGATTTGCATGTCTAGTACGTTTGGTGTGTGTGTGTGTGTGTGTGTGTATGTGTGTGTGTGTCGTGTATGTGTGTATGGAGATGTATACTCCCTGTACTTGCCATTTTTTGAATAAACTAGGTGTGGTGGTTTGATACAGGTGTCCCCCATAAACTTAAGTGTTCTGAATGCTAGGTTCCCAGCTGATAGATATTTGGGAATTAATGCCTCCTGGAGGGAGTGTATTGTTGGGGGCGGGCTTATGGGCTTTATAGCCAGTTTCCCCATGCCAGTGTTTGGCACACCCTCCTGTTGCTGTGGTCCACCTTATGTTGGCCAGGGGGTGATGTCCACTCTGTGCTCATGCCATTGTTTTCCCCTGCCATTGTAGAGCTTCCCCTAGAGCCTGTAAGCCAAAATAAATCTCTTTTTCCCAGAAGCTGCTCTTTATTGGGTGATTTCTACCAGCAATGCGAACCGGACTGCAACACTAGGGAACCTCTTCTCTCCACCTCTCTGCCAACCTTAGCACTAGGGATATAAGCACGCCTGGCCTGGTTATGTCTTGATTTTCACATGTCTGCTGGAAGTCAGATCTTGCACAGTAAGTGCTCTCTTTTGTTGAGTCCTCTCTGCAGCCTCAACACTTTCTTTTACTTTCATTTTTGTTTGTGTCTTATGGTTCTTAAATTTTTAATGTTTTAAATGAAATAATGTGTTTCATTATGACCTTTTCATGCATGACTATCATTGTACTTTGCTCATATTTATACCCCCTTGTCTTCTTTTCTCCCTCTCCTTCCTCCTGATATCACCCTTTCCTTCTTCTAAATATTCCCCTTTCTGCATAGGAAAGAATACATAAAAAGCAAAATCATGTGGTCAGCATATGGCATTGATGCTTTCTTATAGAATCATTACCTGGCTCCCAGTAATGCTCTACTTGGCAGGGTTTTAATACTAGTTCCAAAAAGTGTCAAGGAATGTCATTGGTATGGATTTACATAATTGATAAAGTAGGATATTGATCCATGTTAGTAAACCAGAAGAGTTGAACTCAAGATGCGAGTTAATTGGGGTTAAACTGTGTCATCTCTTGACAGAGAGTAATGGTGTCTCCTGGCTTTGTGGAACGCTGTAAATCATTGCTCACTTCCCAGTTCCAATGTGAGTAAGGGAGGACTTAACTTTTGGATTACTGGAGAGGAATACATAGGGTGACAGGGTCCTAAAATAAAATAATAAGATGAAAGCAATTCAGCCTTCCTTCAAAAGTTGGGTTTTTGAGAATAAAGGAGAATTTAGTTTCAATTTGAGGTGTGAGATACAGGGTTGGGAAGGCAGGGGTGGCGAGTGTCTAACAAATGGTGACTCATGTTTCATGTACAATACAAACATTTCCTTCAGTGACTCTCCATGCATCATGAACTTGACCTGTTGCCAGGATGCTCTCATGTATTTATGGGCTGGTTCAGTACTGCATCTACTGAGCCTGACCTTGTGCTAGGCAAGCGGCATAGTGGCTGTCAGCACAGAGCAAGATGTGCACGTCAGTGTCTTGGGGCATAGGAGCAGACACAATGAACTTAGCTTGCGCAGGTAGAATTAAAGACAGCTTTGAAGACAAGGGACTCAATCAAGAATCCTTTAAGTACGGATGGCTACACAACCCCAGGACTTGAGGAGCAGGACTTGAGGGTCACAGTAATGAGTGCTTCTGGTGTTGGAACTTTCACTGAATCCAGCACTATCACAGTGGAGAGCAGTCTGAATCTCCAGTGTTGCATCTTTCCTCACCCAGTTTTTGCCATAGGAGCAGGTCAGGCTGGGAGATCACACCAGGCATTGGTGATGGACACCTGTATTCACAGTGCCAGAGAGTTGGAGACAAGGAATCCTGGGGCTTACTGATTAGCTAGTCTAGCTAAGTCGGTGTGTTCTGAGTTCAGCCACAGACCCTGTCTAAAAAGAATAAAGTGGAGACTGATGAAATAGTACTCAACATTAACCTCTGGCTTACATCTATATATTCCGCCTTCCCCCACCCACACACAAAATCAAGTAACCACACATTGGTGGTGAACCATTTTGAGTCTAGCCTCAACTACATAGGAGAACCCTGTCTAATAAAAAGAAACCAGAGTGAATGATAGGAAATCAAACTGGCTTACTACTGTTTATCCATAGTGGCTAGAACAGTGATGGACATATTCTCAGTAATCACTACCTATCTGTTTAGGCTTTCTAGTTAAGAATCAGGTTACCGTCAGATCACAAGGACCCTTGAGTCCAGCCTTGCAGATGCTCAAGAGATGTTTATGGAATTCATGACTATAATAATCTTTAAAAAGCACTGAACCTGAGCTGAAAGTCATGATATGGACAATGAGAAGAGGCCTTGGAACCATTCTATGAAGGGAATGGGCATGCTGTCATTCACTGGAAGAGCCCTCTATCTAGAGCTGATGATGGGCTTCCTGGCATATCAGTAACTTGAAGACTAGCAAAACACATACCTCCTTTGAACAAGATGATCAGATTTTTACTTCAAAGTATTTTGGAGACATCTCTATAAAGTAGCACTTAGACATTTTTTTTTTTTTTGTGTGTGTGTGTAGACACAATGAAAAACAAGAGTTTCCCTAAAATGAATTGTTTTAGTGCTAAAAAGTGTGTACATTACTCAAACAAACCACAATGAGAAAGAGCTCTCAGCATCTTTATATCACCAGATTTGCAATGTATGGCATGAGGGACAAAACCATACCATCCCCTCTGCTTTTGCTTTTGAAAATAGCTTCAAGAATTGCCTTTAAAGATCAAAACTAAGAGCTGGAGAGATGGTTCAGCAGTTAAGGTGCTTGCCTGCAAAGCCTAACAACCAGTGTTCAATCTCTCTCTCCTTGGAAATAAATATTGTTCCAGGTGAAAGATCACAAAATTTAAATTTCAATAGTTAATGGAATTTATTGGAACTCAGTCATACTCGTTCCTTTTTTGTTATCTATGGCTCCTCTCATACTACCATGGCAGAACTGAATCATTGTGATAATATCATACAACCTATAATATTCAATATCTGGCCCTTTATGAAAAAAAAGCCAAATGTTGCTGTGGATTCAAGTAAGCTTGGGTGACATGGCTTAAGCCAGTGTGCATTTTTGTGACCTTCTCTTTGAAAGTTTCCTTTCCCTGAGTCAGTGGTTCCCTGCAAATTAAAATGTAACTCCATTGGGGAATTTCATTTCCTACTTCTCAAAACGAGTGCCTTGCAAATGATGATTGATTGTGCCTTTGATTAGGAAGTGAGGGGACTTACTGCTTGGTATGAAATGCAAAGCTAATTTAGGTCAGTGCAGCATGGTTGAAACATCAGCTTACATTCACGAAGCCCATGTTTTATCTTTCAAACTTGGGCAGGCCACATGTCCCATCTGGGCCCCAGACCCTTTATTTATGAAACAAGGAGTCCTGGAAGTGGGCTATGAGATTCCTTCTGGGAATAAGAGTCTGCAGTGCTGTGAGTACAAGTCACTATTTGTGCTTGGAGCTCGGCCTCCTGCTAGTAGATATGCATTTTACAGCAAAACACTCAATGACCACTAGATACATTGTGATTATTTACATATGTGCTCAGTTAACAAGACCTGCAAGGGAATGAAACAGGCCGGAATTTCCGATCTGCAGGATGCATGGGAATAATTAGCATTCTGCATTTCTTCTTGCTTTGGGATGCACTCTGTCTTCTCATCTGGAAGGATGTGACTGAGAAAGAAACATCTTACAACCTTTTGGAGGAGGCAGATGAATTTTCAGAGTGGGTTGGATTATAAGGTAGAGTTAGAACATCTTCCACCCCATATCAAATTCTCTATGGTTTTATGACAATTCCAGTTTCTTTCCTTTTAGTTCTGTAATAATTTTTCTCTGAGGATTTTTAACAGCATAGGAAGACAGGCTGATAGCCCAGGTAGGTTTCCAGGCCCAGAAGTAAAAATCGATGACTAGGCACTGCTACATGTTGTATTTGAGCCCCTTAGTGATAACTGACTTTTTTCTCTTTTGAGCTTAGATGGTGGGTAGAGAAATTGAAAAGGTGCTTACAAAATATCAGTGCTTAAGTGACTGTTTCAGTTGTTAAATCATAATACAGTGTGATTTTGCTGAAATGAAGTAATTACAGGGAGAGAGAAGAAAAGTCAAATGATATAAAAACAGGTCCTTTGGATAGTCTAAGTGCTAATGTGTTCTCTGATGCGTATGTATTATTCATTTCCGAGTAAGCCTGCAGCACAAAAGGTTCTACTAATTTAAGGTTGGAGGTTAGTATTATTTTGGCTCAAGTGCTTTTCCCTAACTTTGAGTAAAGATGGTATACTTATAGGTCCTCCACATTTGTCTAAGTAGTTGTAGTTATTCTAAATCAATACGTTTCTTGTTTTAATATTTTGATTTAGAATCTACAATTGAATCTCCTTTACCTCCACCCCTTACATCAGATCTGGACTCTACCCTGTCCTTAGATTGTGATCCAGATTCAATTGTTCAAAGCTGACCCTCAGTGTCTGTTTTCAATGGTAAATAACAACAGGACTCTTCTGCTATCTCCCATGCAGATGAAAAGCCAGCTCTTTTTTCTGTCCTTTGACTTCAGATGTTACCCGTCTGGACATTTGAACTTGTCCTTTCTGGGGGCTGGAAAGAAGATATGCCCTATTAGCTCTCCATGTTTTTCTTTCTCCTTCTACTGTTTACTGTATTTCCTCAGTATCTGATTACTTCCCTGTTTACTAAGCATGGACTGCTTGAGGGTTGCAAATCTGTCTGATTTATTCTGCAATTTTTGGCTTCTTTCTCAGACTCAGACACAAAGTTTTGGCCAGGAATTGTTATATGGATAGCTAAGTACATAGCAGCATGTTAAACAAGAGCAAAATTTTGCATTTATAAATACATTTGTGTGTGTGTGTGTGTGTGTGTGTGTGTGTGTGGACTGATATCCAGTGTCTTCCTCAAGTACCTTGTTTATTGAGGTGGGGTTGCTCACTTGAACGCAGAGTTTATCAATTTGCCTAATCTGGCATTGGAATTACATGGCCACCCCCGCCCAGAATTTAGAGCAGTGCTCAGGGTCTGAATTCAGATCCCTATGCTTTTGTAAGGCAAGTGCTTTACCAACTGAGCCATTTTCCCAAACCCATCAACAACATGCATTTTAAAGCAACAAAACATTCAACTTATTATTTATGGAAAACCATTGTTTTAAACTAATAAAGAAACAAAAATCCAAAACCTGTGCCAGGTATTTTTATGAATCCCCTCTTAACTTTCAACCTCTTCTTAAAATATTCCTCTCTTTCATTTCCACCTGTTGTCCATACTTCTTGCCACAGTAGAAAATTTGCAGAACTTCTTGTGACCATATTTTTTGCATGCACTTCCTCTGTATAGAATTTTCATCTTTCTAATCACAACCCAGGCCTTACTTTCTTGGGGTGCTTTTATCTCATCTGTCAGTCAAGGTGATATCTGCTTGTAACCAGCCTTCATAATAATGAATTTCTTCACATTTGAGCTTTAGTAGCAACTTGAATGGTTTAAAGTGATGATGTCTATCATTCCTTCAAGAGATTGCAAATTTATGGGAACAGGAATTATGCCTGTTTTTGTTGTCTTGTATATTCTCAGCCTCACAAATTGTTCCTAGCACATAGTATATGGTCAATTTGCATTTGTTCATAACTTAAGGAACAAGGGGCCAAAATCCTTTCTTTTAGAGGTGGATATAATGCAATCTAGTTGTTTGACAAAGAATTAGATTTCCTTATTCAGTTGTTCAACCAATGGCAGGCTTTCTTCCTGATTGCTTCATCTGTCTCACCAGGCCAGGCTTGCTAAATAAGCTGTATCACACCTTTTCTGCAAACACTGCCTAAGACATGAGTATAGAAATGGTCAGAGCTGACCAACCCTTGCCTATGGGGAAGTCAAGCTAACAGAGTTAAGTTTAAGCTGCTCACTTGATCTTGAACTTTACCACAATTCTTTAAGTTTTAATATTTTTATTAATTATTAAGTTTACTGTATGAACAAATTGTATGTCAGTCATATTCCCTCAGTGTTGTCCTTTTATAGTCCCGCTCCTCTCCACTCCCATTCCACTGAGGGTCATCTTCAGTGGGGTTATTTATACCAACATTTTTAAATCCTTTGGCCACTCATTGTTTCCTGGCTCTTCTAATGCACCTTCATCGCGGGCAGAACAGATTAGCAGTTCCTTTCCAGACCATGGCTCTGGTTCTTCTACTCTGAATAGCTCTATATTCTACCTCCCACATCCACTTCACTCTTCATCAAAACTGAGCCTGTGCTTTTGATGGTCATTGTTCTTCTAGCTAATTCTGCAGCAGATGAGAGACAAAGGGTAGAAGAGTCTCAGATACTGGTGACATAACAAGCCCAAGGTTTGGGGTAAGGTAGGCTGAGGGAGGAGTAAATGGACCCTCCGACCTCTTTCATTGGTCTGCTTGGGGTAGTTGTTGTACACCCCTGTGTCGTTGAACTTTAGCGATCATGCTTTCAAACCCAGTGTACGGTTGTGAAGATAGTCATATAATTCTCTACTCCATGGCTATGGTTTTAATATTCTATTCTCCCCAAATTCATATTTTGAAACCTTAAGCCCCAAGGTGATACTTTTAGCAGGTAGGTTCTTTGGGAGGTGGTTTTGTCATGAGGGTGGGACCTCATGAATGAGATTAGTGTAAGAAAGGCGCCTGACAGGGAATGCGCTTTCTACCAGGTAACCACGCATTAAAAAATAAAAATAAAACTCTCTCTGACGTAGAGAGTGGCCTTTCTTAGAGCTTCAATCTATTGGTACTTTGATCTTGGACTTCAAGACCCCAGAACTGGGACACATGCATTTCTGTTGTCTAATGGACACTCGGTTGATGGCGTTTTGTTAAAGCATTACAAGCAAACCAAGACTTTTATCCTTTTTAAAAAACATCTGAATTCCTTGGTTCAAGTTCCTATATCCCTGGTCCTCTCTTTCTCTGTTCCTTCATTCCAACTTATTATGTCACAATTGCCATGGCTTTATGATCTTTGCTTTTAACATACCCATTTTAAGTGAAAAGGGATGTGGTTCCAGCTTTCTTGAGTTTACTTACCTTTGAACTAATTTCATGAAAACTTCTGTGTACACACTGATCATTCCCTCCTCATCCTCACCTTCATGTCTAATCTTTATATGTATTCAGTTTATCCTTAGGAGGATCTCAGTGACATTAAGCTGCATGATCTTCCTGCAATCTATTCTATAGTTTTAGTCCTATCAATTTAGTTATCTCTCAAAAGCACCCAGTTCATAAATTCTTCCACCCATTCTGTCATCTGAGAGGCTGACAGAAAGTCTTATTGAGTCTTACTTCTTCACTGGTTATATAAAGCTCTTAACAAAAGTGGTTTCTCTCATGCCATCTGCCTCATCCCTTGCCATTCATCTGGTTCCCCAGCCATGTGGCCCTTTTATAAGCATGTTGTCCAGTTTCAGACCTTGGGAAGCACTATTAATTCCAGCTGAGTCAATTGGAAGTATTTCTACACCAATATCTCATGAATCAGATTCAAAATTATCTCTTCTCTGAAGCAATTTCTAACTTTTCATAAGCCAGTTACCTCATCTCTGACTAAACTATGTCTCTGTTTATACATGAAGCAGAAAACATATTTTTTGATTAATGCATGTGTGTGTGTGTGTGTGTGTATCTGTGTGCACTCTTTCTGCACCTTCTTTGGGACTGGGTCTCTAGTCAGCAAGGAAAGTCTGTCTAGTGGGCCAGCAAAGTTTAGAATCTCCTATCTAGTTCACACTGTCATAAGTGCACTAGTATCTTAGAAACATGAGCCTCTTTGAATCAGGCTTTGAATGGGCAATAGGGAGGATTGAGCTTGAGTCAGTAGGCTTTTCAAGAAAATGCCTTTAATACTGACCCAGCTCCCTGGTCCCCATAAAACTGTTTTTAACTAATTATCTCATTGCTTCTCTTCCTTGCTGGACAGTGAGTTCTGTAGGTGTGTATCCATATCTTCCCTTTGTGCTGGGCACAATGCTGGTACATCAGATACATCATAATACATTCAGCAAATAAATAGTCTTACTTAAAATGTGGATCATTTTTCCTTGATTACAAGCATTCACTCCAGAAATATGCTCACCCCTTGACCTTGAAAAGGTATTTTATTAAAGTAGCAGACAGTTGAGAAATATAGAAAGTGAGGAACATCTGCATTTTGATGCATGTACATCTGTAGTAAATAGTCATTTATAATGATCAAGAAGAAAAGGATTAGAAAGAGTTTGTATTTGAAGACAGATGATAAAAATAACCTAGATTATGAGGCTGCCATTTTAATTTTATCTCAGTTCTGGCAAATATTTCTCTTTAAAAAAGACTTGCCCTCCTAAAGAGAGCTGATAAGCTCTCCAAGCAGGTCTCCCTGCTCCTTCCATTTCTAAGCCTTTGATTTGAGTTCTTAGGAAATGCAAAATGATAAGAATAATGCTCCATGATATTTGTGAGGTTTTGGAAATACTCTTTTCATCTAGTTTTCATTTAATACACTTAATATGCATTAGCATTCCAGTACTCCACTCCATTTTATTTCAAAAATGCAAGTATTTCACTTCTATGAACATTTATTGAGTGCCCACTATATCTCAGGCCTCGTATTGTGCGTTGGCAATTCTGCAGTTCTATGGCTAAGCCAGAAATTTTAAGAAATAAGATTTTAGTAATGATCACAGTAAAGGAAGCATACTTAATACAAGGGGAGAGGGGAGGCTAGATTGACTTTTGGGAATGTGATTGATGGAGTTCAATTCCAGTAGTGGTGGCTTCTGAGCTGGGCTTTGAAGGATGAATAAGAGTTCCCATTATGTGGGAAAAGAAGGAAATGGAAACATTTTGATGGCTTTATAAAATAATACTGCAGTTGATTTCAATCCAGTTCAGGCTATGACATTACAAAGGAGGGAGAAAGGCCAGATAGAAGACATGAAGTGCTTCATTGTCTTTGTGGCTGCAGGAAGAATAGTGTGTAACGGCTGCTTTGATGTGAGTGAATTATTCATCACTGAGAAGTCAGGAAGCTGACATAAGTCTTTTGTTAAAGCTACTGAGGGTATTGGTGTCCCCTGGAAAGCAGAGTTTTATTCTCCTTCTGCCTTACACCAGGGTCATTTGCTTAGGTGGGAAGGTCTGCATGTCTGGCCTTCCTATCCTGTCATTTTCTCTACTCTTGTTTTACAAGGAAACTATTTGTCCCTGGACACACACACACACACACACACACACACACACACACACACACACACACCACTGCCCTACTCTTCAGACTGCTTGCTTCATTAAAAGCCCAGTGTCTAGCCAGATGGAAAGACACGGCAACCTAGTCCATTAATGTTCTTACTCTGAGACAGTCAGCCTGACCTGGGAGCAGCTAGAGCTAACAGCATGTCTCATTAAAGCAGTTTTCCTCATACCTTTTCCCTACCATTTAACATTCTCCTGAGCATCCTATGGATGTGGGCTGGGAGTCAGCTGCCTCTGCCCAGTGGTAGCAGCGCAGGTGATGGAACTGCACTGTGTTCTGGCTGCTCCCATCCTCCCTCATGATTCAGCAGTGGTCAAGAGTGTCATGTTGCACATGGTGAATGAAGGACAACTTAGCATGCTACTTAAATTTCTTCAAATAGATGACCACAAACTACTCTTATTACTGTTCTTAGCTTAAAAATGGAAGGGAGAGAAAGGAAGGGCAATGCACATTATTATTATACTGTGTTCAAAGTTCAGAAATACTATTTGGCAAAATCAGATTCAATGTGTGTGACCTTCCTTTTTCTTTCTTTTTTTCAGTTATTTATTTGAGAGAGAGAAGGAAAGAGAAAGAAGCAGATACAGAATGGGCACTTCAGGGCCTCCAGCCAGTGCAAACGAAGTCCAGAAGCATATGCTCCCTTATGCATCTGGCTTATTGGGTCCTGGGGAGTTGAACCTGGGTCCTATGGCTTTTCAGGCAAATGCCTTAAACACTAAGCCATCTCTCCAGCCTGACCTTTCTTACTACAGTGTTAGCTTTGGCTTAAATCCAAAATGATTTCCCAAAAGTTCATGTGTTGAGGCTTGGTCCCCAATGTAATAGTGTCTAGAGATGAAGTCTTTGGGAATTCCAAAATTACTAAGGTTCTAGTTTCACAAATAGATCCATTGATAAACTCAGAGCTTAATAGGTTTAGGGTAAGGAACTTTCCTTCATGCATAAGGTTTACTTAATGTTTTTATGTATTGAATTGTGTAATGTTCAAGTCGGGGGAAGTACAGCTTTTTCCTCAAGCAGTCATCTTTTGTTTGTAGCAAAGAATTGAAGTTCTTTCTCCTGCTGCCCAGCCACCAGGAACCCTTTTGTTCCACTACACACAACTTATATTTTTTAACCTTAGAACTTTCCTGTGCTATAGTATCATTCTCGTGTTACTAATGAGTAAAAAAGATAGGAAAGTGTAGGAAGATAACTTTTGCAAGATCATTGACCTAGCCATATATTCTGAGAATAAAGATGAACTGACAATTACTTCCATTTGGGTGGAGAACTATGGAGTTCTGGCCTAGAGTGAATTTTGCAGAAAAATGGAATGTGCAATGGAGGCTAATAGAACCAATCTTTCAGTAAAAACAAGGAAAGTGCCAGGCATGGTGGAACACACCTTTAATCCCAGAACTCGGGAGGCAGAGGTAGGAGGATTGTGCAGAGTTTGAGGCCACACTGAGACTACACAGTTAATTTCAGGGCAGCCTCGACCAGAGTGAGACCCTATCTTAGAAAGCCAATAAATAAATAAACAAATAAATAAATAAAAAGAAGAAAGTAGCTACTGAAAGCAGCTATTGGTCAGTGAAGCTATCTCTAGACTTGCTGCAAATTCTTGAACATATTTGAATTAACACTGAGTATTGCTAGTGGCTTCATTTAAACCTTTTTTATTTTTATTTTTCATTAAAATTAGTTCACATAAAATTTCTACATAGCTTATTGCATATTGTTCAAGTCAAGTAAACATATTGATCTTTTCAAATATTAATCATTTGTTTTTAGCAAATATAGTAAAAATTCTTTGTCCTAGCTGTTTTTGAAAATTATAATACAACATCATTATCTATATTCACCCAATTGCACAGTTGGACCTCAACACTCTTCCCACCTATCCAGGTGAACTTAGCACACATTGACCAATCTCTTCCCAGCCCTTCCTTCTTCCTAATCTTCCCATTCTCTGGAAACAATTATTTTACTCACCTCCTATGAGATAAACTCTAGATTCTGCATGTGAATAACATCATGTGGTAGTTTTGGTACTTTGCCTGGTTTGTTATATTCAATGTCCTATCCATCCAGGTGGTTGTGAATGACATGACTCCATCCTGTTCATGGCTTCGTAGTATTCCATCACATTTGTGTATCACATTCTCTATGTAGCTATTCATCAATCGATGAACACTTAAGATGATTCTATATCTTGACTACTGATGTGGATTCTGTTTACATAGCCTGATATGTCTCAGTTCCATCATGCAATGCATGTGTATATGGATATCTATCTGATATGATTATGGTGATTGTTAACATGATAAATCAGGAACCAGTCTCAACCTAGTCTGTCTGGGATAGAGTAAATTTTCAATGAATATCAGTGTTGTGGTAGTTTGAATGTGTATATCCACCGTTCTTAGACAAAGAACAGTGGAGGTTCTGTCTGTAACCTACTGGTTTCCTGTCCTAGGGAATCTGGTTTGGTACTCAGAGCCCCACTGAGCCTGTCTCATGTCCAATCCATGAGCAGCTGGTTACCTACTTGTGCAATATTGGCACACAACTGATGTCCTGTGGCTTCAGACTATGGTTTCTTTAGCAATAGGGGCTTACCTTTTAGCTCTTATGGGTAACCAAGTGTTTTGGCAATAGCCTTTTTTATTTTGGAGACCTTGTATCTCTCTGACCAACAGTGCCCTGTGGTGGGGAGCCCAGTTTTGGCCCTGGGGATCACCAGCCAGAGCCTATGCTTTAGGGTTATGCTTTTTCTACCTTTCATAGAGCTCTTCGGTTTGGGTCTCCCTCCCTCTTGTTGATGGTCATGACTTGTAGAATGGTACTCAGGAGGAAGGTTTCTATGGAATTGATTGATAAAGCTGGTAACTTGGATCTCTTGCAGCCTTGCTGAAGGAGGCATTGGTGGAGGAGGATTCTGGGATCTAGCCTGTTTCAGTCAGGTTTACATGTAGAAATCACCCAACCAAGAGCAGCTTGTGGGAAAAGGAGGTTTATTTTGGCTTATGGGCTAGAGTGCAAGCTCCATGATGGCAGGGGAAAATGATGGCATGAGTAGAGGGTGGACATCACCCCCTAGCTCACATAAGATGGACTACAGCAACAAAAGAGAATGCCAAACACTGGCATGAGGAAATTGACTATAATACCCATAATCCTGCCCCTCCAGAATACACTGACTCCAGGAGGCATCAATGTCCAATTGGTATCAGCTGGGAAACCTAGAATCCAGAACACCTAAGTTTATGGGGGACACCTGAATCAAACCACCACACAGCCCTAAGGTATGTTTGGGTCAGATTCGACTTCTTGCTCAAAGGTATGAGGAAAGATTATGAGCTGTCCCTGAGCTCCTGCTCTTTGCTAAGGTTTGTTCATCCCAGCAATGTGAAACTGACCACAAGTGTCTATGGTGAGCTTCACTATGCATTATTTTGTGAAATTCTGGTAGCTCTACTAAATTTTTTTGCTGTTTTATTTTCAAATGAGGAGCAATAATTGACCCCTTCAAGAATACTCTCTGGTCTGTAGGACCACCTTAGTCAAAGAGATGGCACTTTCTGGGGAAACCCAGACACAATGATTTATCACTGCTAAGAGACAAAGGCTTGGCCCAGTATTCTCAATTCAGAGTAACTGAATTCTAGAACTCTCTTTTGGGTAAGCCAAAATTTGGCATTGTGCCTGTGTTGCAGCTTTTTTTTTTTTTTTTTCCTTTGCCAAATCTCTTTCTACTCTCCTTTTTTCCACAGGTGTTGGTTCTAAGGGTACCTTTGATGAACATCTTACAGTCTACTTCACAATTGTCTTTGACATTTATATGGAGAATATCAGATGAAGGAAGTGAGGTTCTCCCAAATGAAAATCCTGTGGGGACCTATCTGACTCTGGCCTCTTCTCTGAGAGAAAGCATGTCTCCATTATAACTCAGAAGAGCAGTTTGGTCTGAGATTCTCTTGGGCAGCTTTGATTTTGCAACGTTTCCACACAGACTCTGCATTTTCTACCATTCAGGACCTTGGAGTCCAGTAGAAGGGCTTTATCACCATCAGCATTCCATACTGCTTCCAAGAGCTGTCAGCCAGAAATGGTCAGGTAAGCGATGGAGCTTTAAAAGGTTAATTACCATTAATCATTATAAGAAGGTGGCTTATTATCAATTCATAAATTCAGAATAAATTTATTTTGCTGACAAGCAAAATGTCCCAGTTGCCCTGTGGACCTGGTTTCCATATTTTTTTAAAAAAAATAGATGATTTTCTTTTCCTATATTATGATCTTTGTATAACCACTGTCTTTTCCAACATACCATGTGGATAAATGCTTTAAAAACTCATGAAGTTGGTTAAATTATTCCATACTTATTAAAAGCCTTTAGGATTACATGTATGCAAGTCTCTCCACATACCAGATACTCTGTCATATGTCTATAGAGACTCATGTGAGATGTTACTAACACTTTTGTCATGTGTTCTATAGGTAAGCGTTAGATGCATCTTATAAAATTTCCCCATAACTCTTCTTGGATGATATTTTTGTGAGCACTATGCTCAGACTTTCAAGGTTGCAACCTGCCACTCTCAGGTGAACAAGGAACTTGGTTGCAATTTAAGGTCTATTGAAACCACCCCTATCCTACTAGAATTTATCTGTTGGTAGCTTATACTTTTCTGAAGAGAAATTTGAGGTAAACTAAAGCTTGCAGAAATATTAAAAATCTTCAGAATGACCTAGACCCACCGGTTTTTACTTTCCATTTTATGGTGTGTGCTAGACATACTGCAATGTTTAAGCTTATGCATCAAGTTGACTGGGCCTAGAAATTTGGTTAAATAATATTTTGGGTATTTCTGTGAAGATACCTTTAGATGAGATCAACATATATATGAAAATTTTTCATAAAGAGAATTGACTTCCATAGACCTAACTAGACTTTAATAGACTTTACTAAGCTTCATCTGCTCAATGTAGAGCCTACACAGAGTAAAAATGTCCCACTCTCTACTACATAAGACAGAATTCTGCCTGTCTGACAGCCTACATCTTGTGGCATGGGATTTTCCCTTCTGTTTTCAAACTCAAACATAAACAGATAGGTTTCCTTCTATGGGAACTTGATAGTTTTCAATAAAAACTGTCATCAGCTCTCTGACCTTTGCATTTGCACTAGACTCAAGGTGCTATCTTTCTTGGCTCTATAGCTTATTGACTTAATCTATAAATATTAGAGCTTGCCCACATCTATAGTGGCACCAAAGACATTCTTTATAATAAATACCTTTTGATATATGTATATATCCTAAGGGATCCATTTCCTAAAAGAACTGATAAATATGCTATTTATATAGCTGGATAGTGTACTGACATAGGATAAAGAGATTTATAACCAGCTCTTTCCACTATCCATTCCAAAATTCCCTTACTCCAATAATTGCTTTAATTGGTTATGGTGTTTTAGATAGCGGAGTGACTCAAACCTTCATTTGTGATAGAGATCCATCAGATCAAGACTATCCAATAAAAGTCTGGATCAGACTGTGATCTCCCATTGATCCTAAACATAGGGTAAGGTAGACTTCAGAAGCCCTAAAAGATCTCTTGCAGTGTCATCTAGGGCATAACATGGATACCTCTATTGTAGCTTCCCAGGTGTAAAGGGTAACTCCTTAGACCTCATCTTATCATCTCAGGTAATGTTTTCCTCCTTTTTGTTTGTAAGAGGACTGGGTATTATCTCTCTACATATAATGAACTCTTCCAATGTCTTCCCAGTCTTTCTCTTATATGATGAGAATGTTGGTGGTTGGGTAAACCCTTGAGACTATTCTCCCTGTTAAAACCTTAATGAGACATGACTGATCATCATGACTGGCATTCTTATGTACTTATAACTGGAGTACTTTTTCACATTATCTGCACAAAATTTACATGGAACATAAGATTACATCTCTGCTCTTTCTTCTACTTGTTCTTCTCACAGATAAAAAGTGGTTGTCTTAGTGTTCACCATCTGCAGATGTCATAATGAAGTGAATCCATGTCAGTTCTGCTTCTGTTGTATCTTCTCTGGTTCTACAGTACCACTAGCATTGAACTGTTTCACTACAGATGCCTATTGATGATAAAGGCACAAACACTCATATGCCTGGAAGAGATTATAAGATATCAAAGCATCCAAAAGTATTAATTAAAACAATGGGGCTGGAGGGATGGCTTAGCAGTTAAGGCATTTGCCTGCAAAGCCAAAGGACTCAGGTTCATTCCCCCAGGACCCATGTAAGCAAGATGCACAGGGGGTACACATGTCTGGAGTTCATTTGCAGTGGCTGGAGCCATGGTGCACCCATTTTTTTTCTCTCTCTCCCACTATCTTTCTCCCTCTTTCTCTGTGTAAAATAAACAAATAAATAAAAATAAAATAAAATAAATAATGATAATGAAGCCTAAATATTATCTAGGTATGATTTGAATGTATCTCCCAAGGATTCTCATAACAGAAGTTTAGTCTCTAATGCAGTACTAAGAGGTGGTGGGGCCTTGAAACATGGGCTCTAATGAAAGGATTTTAGGTCACTGGAGTTAGTACCCTCTGTAGGATTAATGCTTGTACCCTGGGGTGAGTGAATTCCCATAAGAGTAGGTTATTAAACACAAGAGCAAGGTTGGTTCCTGCCTTTCTCTGACTTCCAATAATTGCTCCCTCTGCCAATGAGGTGCCTGGTATTGGACTTACAACCTCCAAACTGAGTTTATAGTAAATGGTCAAAATATTTTAGGTGATGTGAGTTCAGGTAGATTTCGTTTTTTCTTAGATTACATGTTTTTTATTCAAAAATTTTAAAGGATTTTACATACTCCAGGGCCCTCATCATCAACAAAACACTTACATTTTTGTTACCATTATAAAAGTAAACTATTTTACATAAAGTTTAAAGCTCTGGCATTTTGCTATGGATGCAGAAAATGAGCTAATCCAAGCATTAAGTATTGCTTTAGCATTGTAATGAGGGCCCTTGCATACGAAGCATGTGAGATGGTAGGAGGAGGGACCCCAGAATAAGGTGTCTGGCATACTTTCTGATGTTTGCATATGAAGTTTGTGAAGCCCATTTCTTTTCCAGGTGTTTTAAGAATACTCAGATTTGCTTTGGCAGAAGACTTTATTTAAACCAGAAATAACAACAGGTGCCCTTTCCTATCTTGGCTTAACAGCAAGTCCCATCTTTACTTCCTGTGGGGACACAGGTGCTGGATTCCTAAGTAATGTTTCTCAAAGGGTGGACCAGGCTGTCATCTTTTTGAAAAGAAAAGGCATTTCACAGGAAGGATAAGGAACTTGGATGATCACTGTGATCTCATTTACAGACCAACCTCATACCCCATTATTCATATATATTGTGACTATAGGAGAGTCTTCTTTTTAAAAGGTGGAAGTTCTGTGTCTCTGAAAACACTTGAACACTTGCATTTTTGAGCAAAATTTTAGCTTTAGAGTTCTTTGATCTGTTATCCAAAAAGTTCAATGCCACTTTACTTATATCTCTCTTTCATTATAATAATGTACTCAAGGAGCTTATAAACACAACCCCAGAGAATAATGGGATAAAAGTAATCATATGATAAAATAGTGAATGGCTATTAAAAATGTTTATTCAAGGGCTGGGGAAATAAATTGTAGAATGCTTTCCTCTTGTGCAAGGCCCTGGGTTCGCTTGTCAGCACCATCAAAAATGAAAATATAAATAGTTACTTGCAAGTGGTGAGATTCCATGTGGTTTTTCTTGTCTTCACTGTGGGAAAGATTCTAAGTTTCTTAAAGTGATTGTGTATTCTCGTCAGGACCAAGAATATCATGCTTTCTTTAAAGAAGTTATGTTTCTTGTGAATTGGGTATGATTTTGAATTAAATTAGCATATCATAGGAAACCTACCATTTTTGATTTTTTATATCATTCCATTGAGATCAAGTTCATGTAAGAAATGTATTCTACATGTTGAGAAAAGCAGTGTTGCCAATCATGAAGCATACTTATAACTGTTTAGGTACTTATTTTAAAGACACTATGGAACTAATTTCCAGACATCTGGGATGAGAAAGCTGAGCCTACAAGTGAAATATCATGGAATCAAAATGATCTAGCAACAAATCTGCAATATTAACCAGATTGTTTTTATGTTCTGCATTATAAAATGCTTAAACATTAATGACCTCAGTGTTTTAAATCAATTCTTCCAAAACTTTTTGTAATGTAATTTTCTAAAAATTTACTTTCTGCTCTAACTCCTCTACTCTTCAAAAATTATCAGCAATTAGTTACTTGGAATTCCTCAGGGTGATTACCCACTTGCTGATTATATGCTGTAATAATACCTACACCCACACCTCTATTCCTACCTATCACCATGATTCCAATCTCAGCCTGTTTCCAGAGAAGCTGAATCATGTCTGATAAGGATGTACATGTGCAGGAGAGAATCTGAGGGAGATATTAGGGTCAAAACAGAAACTTGCTTTGCAAGCCCATTTTTTAAATTTAATATATTTCTTTAAATTCATTCCTGTGCTGGGAAGAAAAGAGATTTATTGGAAAGAAGCTGCTAAGGTAATAAGAAAATATAAATCTTTGGGCTGATTGTGGAGAGTTTTAAATGAGGTGGCAAGAGAAGCTGAAGTTGCCCGGTGCACTAGGAATCAGGACACACTGTCAACTCCTTCCCACTTTACTTCCTCTGCAAATGCATTTCTGTCACCTAAGACTTGTCTTGCCGATCTGTAAACAAAGCAACTTGCTTTTCCTATTACAGCTTGTAAAGACGCTTAATGATATGGTCATGTAAAAATATTTGGCCCAAGTTCCAATCAAATGTCATGTGGCCACAGGCCTAAGATGAGTTATCCTGCATGCTGCCTAAAAGTGCTGCCCTGAGCATACGGATATAGACAGATATAGAATGAAGCAGTGGGTCTTATTTGGATTTGCATACATGGCCAGATTTCAACTCAGCACTCTTGAAGCTACTAGGATGTGGAATATATAATTTTTGGAGGACAATGATGGATGATATTTTCTCTTCTTAAAAAGATATTTTATTCATTTGAGATAAACAAAGAGAGAGAGAGAGAGAGAGAGAGAGAGAGAGAGAGAGAGAGAGAGAGAGAGAGACAGCACATGAGGCAGAGAAAGAGAATGAGTGTTCCAGGGCCTCTTGCTGCTGCAAATGAATTCCAGATGCATGTGGAACTTTGTGTGCCCGGCTTTATGAAGAATTGAACATGGGTTGGGAGGCTTTGAAAGCAACCACTTTTAACCACTGAACCATCTCCCCAGCCCAACAGGCTTATCTTAGTTGCAGCCTCTTGCTATATCTGAGGTTCTAAGTTTCAGTTTCCAGGTAAATGTCAAGTATCTCACTGCGATAAAGTATACTACAGAGAACAGCAGCCCTCAGAAATGGATAGACAGGCTAATTTTCTCTTAACTGCAAATCAGCCAACACACTCTGTGTCCAGTTGGTTGAAACCAACCTTCTCCGGTACTGTTCTCATACCTCTGAGAGATGGAGTTCAGCCATCTACACTTCCTCTTTCGTATTGCCAAACTCTAATTGTCTTCTGTTTTCTTGCATACTCATGATGGTTGAAAATGAGGTCAAGAAGGAATATTTTTTACACATAAACTGCCCCACTGTGACCATACCTTCCTGAAGTTCATTGTGTTTTCCATCAATTTCTGTATCCATTGAAGAGTGCAAAAATGTTGAGTCATTAACTAAGAAGCTATAAGGTGCAGTTATTACATATTCCTAGTGAACCATACTATAGATTTGATTTTGATAGAGTAGGGTGATCAGGGAAAGGTAGGGGAGAGCTAGGGATGTACAAATGACCAGATGTGCCTGAGGAATTGTGAGGGCTTGCATTTGTAGATAGTGTAAGCTCTTTACTTACTCATTCAGTATCTTCTCATTCTTTCATACAACAAACATGTATTATCTCCCTTCACATGTCAAGTACATTCTGCTAAGCATGGGGGACATGAAGCCTCAGTTATTGCATCTACCTTCAACATTATTAGCCACTGTCAATTAGCAACTCTCATGGTGAAGTGAGGGTAGAGAGGGCAAAATTCTTAAAACAGCAAAAATAGATATATGTTTTTCAGTGGAGATATCTTAATATAGGAGGTGATTCTCAAGTGTGCACTCTTGGATGCATGTGGTGTCCAGTAAACATAACAGAGAGAGGAAAGAAAAGACAGAGAAGACAGGATAGCACACCACTGTGAAAGCCAGGGCAAGAGGTGCAGTTTTAGGCCAATTATTTCAGTGGAGGTGCGGGGTGGGGTGGGAGTGATGATTAGAGATTATTAGGTATTTGCTGACATGAAGAATTCTCCACAGGTTACTGCACCTCCATGGGTGGAGGTGGAATTTCAGTCGAATCTCCAGTTTTGATGGAAGTGACCCTCTCTCCATATTAGTAAACTTCATAAGGCAAGATCCAAGATGTTCCAGGGAACACTGATGGACCCACAGACGATGTGGATTCTTTAAGCCTTGCTGGACATAGGATATCTTGGTATAAAACTTATAGGCAATGTGGCAGGAAGGTCACCTCATTGTGTAACCTGTTTTGAAAAGATTATTTAGAAGTGTCCCTCAGGAAAGATCTGAGTGTAATTTTGTTCATCCTTTACTTAAAAATCTACCTCTATGATGACCAATTTTTACTGGCCCCTTAGGTGATAACTTAGGATAGATTTCTCTTTAAATAATTTTATAACAATTTAAATCTCTGCCTCATTCATCTCATTTTATGTCCTATATCCATAAAAGAAGCTTTGGGATTTTCTCCAGGCAGACAGAGGAAAGCAGGTAACTGGAATGATGGAAAGGGCAGATTCCCATGGCGTGCTGGCTGCCTATGACTGCCTAGATTCATGATACCTTAACAACCTACAGTGGTCAATTCCATGAGAAGATGTTAGGATGACATTAAAACATCATGAAATCCTAGAGGCATTGCCTATCCCCAGTAACTGACAGCTGCTCCCACAATGCATAACCCACAGCCCCATGGGGAACACAAACAGCTGAGGGCAGGTATGAGAGAATGGATGGTACCAACATGTGATGTATCCATATCAAGTATGCCCAAACTAAAAAAAAAAAAAAAACTAAAAATAAAAACAAAGGCATGGAAGGCTCTCCAAAGAATTAGTGTACTCATTGGCACAAAAGCAATCAAATATGCAAATATGTTGAAGGACTTGGGAAATGTTCCTGTGAATGTGTTCAAGGGTAACTCACTGTGATCACCTGACTGGAAATTCCATGAGTTATTTGTTGCCTCTTCTTTGCAGTCAAACATCTGTCTTTTTTTGATTTTTTAAAATTGTACCAGCTTGTTCTAGTTCAAAAGGTTTCCAAAGTGAATAGAAATGAGTCCCACTTAGCCAGGTTTAAACCCACATAGGAAGTCTCCAGGCCAGAACTGGGTGGCTGCATAAGCATGCTTACTTTAAGAAGAGTTTACTTGTACAGGTCCACCGGCATGTCCTTTAAGTACACATCAATAAACCTTGATCTATCACTCACATAAGGTCTCTATAAAACTAATATCCATGTGCAGGGAGGCCAAAGTGCCAAATGAATTAAAAATGTAATCGCTGTGTGATTTTCCATTAGTAGAAGAAAGGCTCCTTACATTGTTAAGACATGGACATCATTCAGAGTTTCAGCAACTTGTGTCCTTGTAACACCAACTTGGGAGCACATCCTCAGTTAAAAAAGAAATAAAAGGGACTGGAATCAAGTTCTGAGAATGTTAGACTGTAGAAATATAGAAAATAAATGCAAGACACTGATTTTTTTCCATCCAGTAAATGTAGCTCAAGGCTGAATTTTCAAACTCTTTCAACCCTAGCTAAATATAACTCAGAGGTCTGAATTACTATAAACCCATATTACATTTATCCACAAGATGAGGGTCACATACTAAGTGCTTTTCCAAACATAAAAAAACGTCCCAGGCCATGAATTTATTCTCTTTTCAGCATATTTTGACAATATTTCTTTAGTTGTAAATAGCAGTGATATTTCTATTAAATTCATTTTCTTGCTTGGTGGCATATCTACTCCAAATATGATCTCATTATCTGCAAGGAGGCAGATTCCCGCTGGACCACTCCAAATTAGGCCATCAGACTCCCTTGTTTATACCTTTTAAATGCATTCATACACCGGGAATGACATCTTGTCCTTTGGAGAGCAGAGATTCTGCAATCCACTCTGCAGAAGATAAAGGGAAATGAAGCCAATATTTCTCTTTTTGAGACCCATATTTACTACCTCGCCACGACGCGACTCTTTCGTTCCTCTCTCTGATGGGCGCTAACACAGCCAATGCATTTGTTCCAAGAGCAGTTTACCGTGCCCACAGATAAATCTTCTTCCCCACTCTGTATCAAAAACGTCTAGCAGGCCTAGGTAAATTATACACCACTACTCGAGTTTTGTCTACTAATTTTTTAATGTACATGAAATATTCAACATGATTTGTGAGGCATGAAATACCTTTCATGAATCCATCCTGACACCTCCCTTGCTGAAAATACATTTCTAACGGCTGCCCATATCCATCTGACACTGAAGTTTCCTAACTAAATTAAAGGTCCACTGGCTGAACTGATGGAAAGATGGGGCAGAGGAGCCTCCCACGGCTCTCCACTAGTCCTTGCCTTCCCTTCTTTGCTGCTGCTGCCCTTTGCAGTCTTTGTACCTCTGTGTCTCCCTTCTGCTCTGGGTGTATTTACTGGGTTGGGAGGGTGAAGAATATAGATAGAATGGGGGTCGTTTTTCAACCTCAGGAACTTCTAAGGTACCCCTGCACCAGGAGTCTTTCTCTACAGCCTACAAATGAGAGGTACAAACAAAAGCATGAAAACAAAGTTCTTCAAATGCGAGCAAGCTCAATAGAAAAGTAAGGTCGGCACTTTCAGCCAACTGTCCTGGATTTTGTTAAAATATTGTAATTTTGCTTCATCTTTCTATCAGTTCAGCCAGTGGAACTTTAATCCCGTTAGAAAACTTTAGCATCAAATATTTAACTCATAATACAAAGAACAGGGCTTTTGTGTTGAGAAAGTGGGGTTTGAATTCCAGATTTATCAATAATTAGTGACATGACCCAATACACTTAATTTACAGCCTCTATTACTCCATTGTCTTTTCTGGAATTTGGGAAACAGTCACTTTCATAGAGTTATTTGGAGGATTAAAAGAATTAATGAGGGGGGCTGGAGAGATGGCTTAGCATTTAAGGTGCTTACCATTGAAGTCTTAAGACCCAGGTTCAATTCCCCAGTGCCCTTATAAGCTAGATGCACAAAGTATGCATGCATCTGGAGTTCGTTTGCAGTGGCTAGAGTGTGCTTATTCTCTCTATATATCTCTCTATCCTTCTCTCGTAAATAAATAAATGAATAAATAAATAAAATATTTCTTAAAAAGAATTAATGGAGGATGGGAAGATGGCTCCGTGGGTAGGACTACTGGTTGTGCAAGGATAAGGACCTGATTTCATCCCCATCACCCTCATAAAAAAACAACTGTGGCCACACATGCCTGTAGCCCAAGTGCTGAGTGGGACAGGGAAAATAGAATCTCTGAGACTCACTGGTCATCCACTCTGACTGATAAATGGCAGTTCTAGGTTCAGGGAGAGACTGTTCCAGGGAAATAATATAGACCAGTAATGGAGGAAGATATTCGATGTTCTGATGATCTGTTCTCCAAACATGGATGCATGGAGCACATGTATTTGCATACACACACACACACACACACACACACACAAAGAGAGAGAGAGAGAGAGAGAGAGAGAGAGAGAGAGAGAGAGAGAGAGAGAGAGAGATATTTAGCATTGCAAAGGCTCTGACAAGATTAATTTCCCTTCCTCATTCCTTCCTTTGTGAAATGGGTCTTCCCATTATACCAACCAGCTTTGCCACTGAAACAGCTGCCATGGAGGGAACAACTTGATAGCCATAAATTCTCACTGTTCATACCAGATGCTCCCACAAGTACACCATGGTGAAGGTTTTAGCATTGTCATTCAACAGAGGAAATATTGAGCTGATTGTTATGAAACTTGGCAAAGAACATGTCTTTTCTACACTGTAGTGCTGGGTTTTGACCCCAACAGTCTGATATCCTAATCTATCTATACCCTTTCTAATATGCTTCCCCATTCTTTTTTAAAATGTATTTTATTTATTTATTTATCATTTTGAGAGAGAGAAAGAGGGAGAGAGAGAGCATAGTTATGCCAGGGCCTCAAGCTACTACAAAAGAACTCCAGATGCATGTGCCCCCTTGTGCATCTGGTTTACATGGGTTCTAGATGGTTGAACTGGGATCCTTTGGCTTTGCAGGCAAACACTTAACTGCTAAGCCATCTCTCTAGCCCAGTCTCCCCATTCTTCTTCAAATCATTTGGGCCTCCTCTTGCAGGAAGAAATAAAAAGTGCTCTAGGAGGCTAGAGGTTTAACTTGTTTGTTAGAATGGTTGCCCAGAATATATGAGGCCTTGGGTTCCATCCTCATTGCTGCATGAATCAGGCAGAGTGATGCATTGCCTAAGTTGATCAAAAGTTCAAGATCATCTTGACTATACAGCAAATTCAAAGCCAGCCAGACCTTAAAACAAAATCATCTAGCTTATAATATCCCCACCTTCTCTGTCTACTATTATGACTGACCTCTGGCTGTTTTTAATGTCTGTTTAATCAGTGATGTCTGGAATGTCCTATTGCCATTTTAACTTCACAAAGGTTTTAAGGGCTTCATGCTACTAACCTATTAGAAATTTCTCACATGTTAAGTCATTGTTTATCACCATATTTTGCCATATGAATTCCGTTCTTGCTTTCTAAAATATTTATTTCCATACTTATTCCATTGCTTTTATATCTTTTGTGGCAGTTTAGGATTTTAGTTTTTCATTATTGGATGTTTATGCCTTGCTTTATTTATTCTTTATTTTGTTTTTCTTCTGCTTCTATTTATCACTGACTGTTTCTCCTACTCTTCTAAATGCATTAAGTTATTAACACCATATATTTCTCTCCTGTCTTCAGCACAGTAAGATTACTTCAGAGACTGGAGAGATGACTTAGCAGTTAAGTTGCTTGACTATTTCCCAGAACGTGTATAAGCCAGATGCACGTGGTGACAGTGCACCTGGAGTTCCTTTGCAGTGGCTAGAGGCCCTTGTGTGCCCATTTTCCAAAATAATTTTTATTTTATTTATTTATCTGAGATGGGGAGAGGCAGAAAAAAAACAGACACAGAAAGAGAGAGAGAGAGAGAGAGAGAGAGAGAGAATGGATACACCAAGGCCTCCAGCCACTGCAAAAGAATTCCAGATGCATGAACCACCTTGTGCATCTGGCTTATGTGGGTTTTGGGGAATTGAACCTGGGTCCTTTGGCTTTGCAGGTAAGCTCCTTAACTGCTAAGCTATCTCTCCAGCCCCCGTGTGCCCATTTTCTCTCTCTCATAAATAAATAAAAAAATAAAATATTTAGATTATCTCACATATTCAAAACTCTTTAACTTTGTCCAGTTTACATACAATATCCCTGGCTCATGTTTTTTTTTTTTTGGCCAAACTACTCCGTGGTAATTTTTTTTTTTTCTTTTTTCGAGGTAGGGTCTCACTGTAGCTCAGGCTGACTTGGAATTCACTCTGCATTCCCAGGGTGGCCTAGCAAGGTGATCCTTCTACCTCTGCCTCCAGAGTGCTGGGATTAAAGGTGTGCACCACCACGCCTTGCTTCTGTGGTCATATTTTGAGCCTAACTATGAGCATAATGAAATTTAGTTCATAGCTTTCCAGGTTTCTCCTTCAATGACTCGAATCATAACCTCTCCAGTTGTCAAGTCTGTACTTTTACCACTTAGAAATATGAATGAAAAGGTAGACTAGGAAATAATCTTTCCCTATATCACCAAATATGCCACTAGTTTATTTCTTTATTTACCATATTCTGAGCTTCATATGATAATTAAAAATTATCCATTTGAAGACCTTTGTCTTTCTGTCATGTTGGGAGAAGGATTTTTCACTATGGCTAGGTTTTTAAGTGTGCTGGATATGTTCAGTGTCAAACCACATATGGTAGAATTTAAAGGACATAAACCTTACAAGGATACTGACCAAAAAATAATTATATAAAAGTAGATCTCTAGCTCATGGAGCTATGGTGTGGCAGAGATGAATTAGCACATGTGGACAAGTCCAGCCCCAAATCAGTTATGTAGTACCTTCTCCAAGAAAAGCCAACATGTCCTTGTAGTTGTGCCTGTCTATAATCTTCTTATTCAGAAGGTTGAGGCAGGGGGATTGTGAATTTCAGGCCAGTGTGTGCTACATAGTAAGACATTGTACCAAAAAACAAAAGGAAGGAAAAAGACAATTGAAACTATTGCCATATCTGACTGGTTCTCAACAATCCTTAAATATCTATCTGCACCATGTGACCAGCTTGTCATCTATATTTCATCTATCCCAGGGACACATGCCTCACAAACGTCCAGGTTTAGCAATTCCATAACCAGAGAGTATTGACTCTAGGAAGACCTTTCAGCTTTAGGTAAGGCTGTCTCACAGTTAAGCCTGTTTAGGAAGAATTGTTTTCTGTATAAGAAGCCAGCATCTGACTCCTTCCCAGATCCACCCATTCACTGGTTCTTGCCTATTTCTCTGATGAGCAACACGTCCACTTTCATCACACACTTGAGGCTTCTTCAGATTTTTGAGTAGAGTTCCCAAATACTGTCTCAGCTTCTTCAACAATGCCTCATAGTTTCCATGGTTTCTATGCCCCTTTGGCAGCCTCTTCTCTCACTTTCACTTTATTCAAACATATATGGTTTCAGGGTCTCACACTTGACTCAAATACTTCTGGAACTGCCAACACAATGCAGATAGGACCAAGGCAACACATTTCTTGTTCCTCAGAGTCTAGTTCTCTTTACAGACCCCAGGATCAAAGTCCCTTCTGTGAAGCCATGCCTAGCCATAATTAATTAGTTAAAATTACAGTGGGTCAGAATCTCCTTCCCTCCATCTGAACTCAGGAAGATGGAATTAGGAAAGCAGGCTCTGAAACTTACATCTCCCTAGGGTCCATCAGTTTCATTAGAGCAATATACTATAAGGTATAAGAGATCAAAGGCCACCCACAGACTCTTCTCCCATTTTACTAATGCTTTCTGAGGACTCTGCTTCAGATATCATCCCATGCTACCAGGATGCAACAGTTAACAGGAGACATTGATGGAACTTTGAGTTTTACCAGGGTAGATACTTATTAAACAACTGGCTTAGGGATGTAGAGATAGCTTAGCAGTTAAAGCATTTGCCTGCAAACCCAAAGGACCTTGGTTTAATTCCCTAGGACTCATGTAAGCCAGATGTACAAGGTGGCGCACGTGTCTGAAATTTATTTGCAGTGGTTGGAGGCCCTGGCGTACCTTTTTTCTCTCCCTCAATCTCTCTCTCTTTCTGTCAAATAAATAAGTAAATAAGAATAAATAAATAAATGCTTTTTTTAAAATGAAGCATTTCACTTCTAAGGTGTGAAAAAGGAAGAGAAAAGAATTACAGTGAGAAAGCAAAAGTTAAGTTATTAGTTGTTGAGTTTTCAGTCCTCCCAAGTTATCCAGATTGCTTGAGTTAGATTTGTCACATTTTCTAGTTTCCTTTGATCTGAAATATACTATTATATTGGATTTCCATATAATTCTTATGGCTCAAAAACCAGTTCTGTTAACAAAGCTAAGATATTAAGTTCTTATTCTCCTTGAGTTTTCCCCCTCTCTCTTCCTCCCTCTCTCTCTCTCTCTCTGTTTCTTGAGGCAGGATCTCATGTTTTATGTCACCCAGGTTGGCCTGGAACTCACTATGTCCCTGAGGTATGTTTGAAACTTAAACTACTGATCCCCTTGACTTCACCTCTCAAGAGCTAGAATTCCAGCAAAATATGGTTAGCATCATTTACGTGTGTGTCTGTGTGTGTGTGTGTATGTGTGTGTGTGTGTGTAGAGAAAGAGAGAGAGACAGAGACAGATAGAGAGAGAGAGAGAGAGAGAGAGAGAGAGAGAGAGAATATTCACTTTCTCTTGAGACATTGTCCCAGTAGCACCATGCAGAAATTTAAGAGTCTATTTTCCTGTATTTACTGCGTCTTTAGAAATAATTCTGCTTTAATGAGTTTATGCTCAAATACAAGCTCCTAGACCCTAACCTGCAGAGTTGTTTTAATGTCAGGTATCTTGATAAAGTAACAATTACCAGATTTTTATAATTACTACATTGGGGCATTAAGCTTGAAAAATATGCATGTTCGAGACCTCAGTGCCTCCTAGATTTTTCATCCTTCCATTTTGAGTTTGAAAAATTGGCATGAAAATTGTTTTCTGACACTTCTTTTGAACCCTTAAATTATGTATCTATGACTAATAGCGATGTCTCAGGATGTTCTCTTGGAGAGGAAATCTAGTTTGAAAATCTGTCTTTTGTTTTTGATTCTGCAATTTCCTAAAAAGATCACTTCAGGGATGTGCTTTTTTTCAAGGCCTCCTCAAACCCCACATTTACTACACCCACTACTAAAAGCTACTTTCTTCCTATATGCAGGAAGGTTATTCTTGTTCAACATTTTCATGTGTTCAAAATGAAAGCAACGTCAGGGAAATGGGGAAAGGCCTCCACATGGACAGAATTCACAATGGGATTTAAAATCAAGCCCAGAGTGCAGGTAGTCATATGCTTGATACGTGTGTGTGTGTGTGTGTGTGTGTGTATGTGTGTGTGTGTGTGAGTGTGTGTGTGTGTGTGTTGTAAAGCTAAGTCCACCATGAGCTCTCTGCAGATGAAGACTGAGTGTGTCCTGTGTGGCAGCACATGAAACAGCTGCTCACCAGATATTGACTGGGGACTTGTCCCAAGCTCTCCTTCCAGCCTGTTTTATTCCCTAGCTCTGGGCAGACTCACCTGTTCCTTTTGCAGCTTACATTTCATCTCTTTGGACATGATCCATGAGGCCAGGTTCCAGAGCTTCTCATGTCCTTTCCTGAGCCTTTTCCTTGACCAGGCCTGGGCTTGTCATCACAACTTGAGATCAGTGCATCTATGCCCACCTTTCCTAACCTTCCCTTGAAATTCTAGATGTTGTGATCCACTGGCTTCTGGTTCTGAACCTCTAGCCCTTTCTCCTCATGTTCTAGCATTTACATCTGAATCTGGTGGTACCAATCACATTTTAGAATGTGATTTTAGATGAGTGGATACCACCCTTCACCATAAACTGTGTGTGTGTGTGTGTGTGTGTGTGTGTGTATATATATATATATATATATATATATATTTTTTTTTTTTTTTGTAAAGCCTTAAATGACTGCTTGACCTTCAAGACCCACCAGTGCCCTCAGTGAATTACCTGCCATTTGGTATTAGTGACTTTTGCAACACTGTGAGTACAATACCTGAGGAAAGATTTATCTGGGCTTTATGATCTTCATAGAGTTACAGTCTATCATGGTAGGGAGGATGGATCAGTCTCAGGGTGGTGGGAACATGTGACAAAGGCTGTTTATAACAATAACATTATAGCTAACCCAGGAGAGAAGAGAAGAACCAGGAAGACACACACACACACACACACACACAGAGAGAGAGAGAGAGAGAGAGATAGAGAGAGAGAGAGAGAGAGAGAGAAAGAAAGGGAAAGAGAAAGAGAACGAGAAAGAGAAAGGGAGAGAGAAAGGTCAAATGTCTGCCTGTAGTAATTTACTTCCATCAGTTATATGTTTTCTCCAAAAGTTACCTGAACCTACTTGAATCATGCCATCAGCTGGTAAGTAAACATTCAAAACATGAGCCTGTGGCCTGTACTTCAGATTCAAGCTGTATCACCTCCCTATATCTGATTTGAGCAATCAGCTGCCCTCCACAGCTAAATTCTACCTTAGCCATCATCCTGGCCCAGGCCATTCTGCCCCTCATCCTTGATGATATGAATAGTATTATTTCAATGGTATTATATGTTCCCTATCACCATACATAGACAGACACTGGGAAACTAGCAGGAGTTGAAGAGAAGTGATTCAAGCACCAAATCAAGGATCAAACTAAATTATCTTTGAAGGCACTTTCATGTTCCAAGCATACAAAATATTACCCCAGAAAATAGGTAGAAGTCTAAGTGTGCATCCAATGTATTACTTTAAGCAACACGATTCTAAACTCTAGGAAATCTGAGGTTATGTGTAAAGTTGATAACAGCTATTGTCCATCCCTAAGTGGAGAAACTAAGCCATTAATTTTCAGAGTATAGGTTTTGGGTAAGGATGGCTGCATGTATGGAAAGGTGTTTGTGATGCCCTTTGTGACTTTTTTCATAAAGGCCTATGTCTCCAGAGATGCTTTCTCTACCCACAGAGTCCATTCAGACGCCAGAATAATCTTCTGAATAATGTGCTTTGTTGTGCTGAAGTCCTTTGGTGATTTTCTGTTTTCTGTGAGATAACATCTATAATATCAGCTGTGACCTACAAATTCCATGAGGACTTGTTCTCCAACAGGTTCAGCTCAGATCACACAGTACTGTCTTCCAAAGCAAAGGTTTCAGCACCTCAGGATGGCTACTCTTAGGAGCATGACACATTACTTTCTTGGCTTGGCACTCAAATGCCCTCTGGATAGATTCTCTTTTCCTATCATTACCCAGTCAATCTCCAACCCTTCATCAACATTTACTTTGAACATCAGCTCCTTCCAGATACTTTTTTTTTTTTTTGAGTCAGGACCAATAGACTGTCTTTTTTATGTGAGAATGAAAAAAAGAGAAAGAGAATAGGAGAAAATTGGCATGCCAGGTCCTCCAGCCACTGCAATCAAACTCAAGATGTGTGCTCTCCCTGTGCACATGTGCAAACTTGCTTGCTTGTCTCACTGTGTGTCTGGCTTACATGAGACCTGGAGAGTCAAAAATGAGTCCTTAAGCTTTGCAGGTAAGAGCCTTGACCCCTAAGCCATCTCTCTGGCTCCAGATAACTTCTTTTATTAAAGTCATTCTATTTTTGTTTATTTTTATTTATTTATTTGAGAGTGACAGACAGAGAAAGAGGCAGAGAGAAAGAGAGAGAATGGGTGCACCAGGGCTTCCAGCCACTGCAAACAAACTCCAGATGCATGTGCCCTCTTGTGCATCTGGCTAATGTGGATCCTGGGGACCTGAGCCTCGAACCAGAGTCCTTAGGCTTCACAGGCAAACACTTAACCACTAAGCCATCTCTCCAGTCCCCAGAAAACTTCTTTTATAGTTAACTGTGTTCCTCGGTAAAGACAAGTGGTTTATTTGCTTGAACATAAATGGTCTCTTGGGTGCTCACTTCTCTGAGTTGTTTTTACTTTTCTGGTTAACCCCACATGATGGAAATCCAGGTCATAGTTATTTGATCTTGCACAAGTATTTTATGTTAAATTTATATGTATTAATGAGGTATGGCATGAAAATTTAGATTGCTTGTTAATATGATCATGGAAACAAGCAGTTTTATCCTCTGATACATTTGCCATTGCTTTCTGTTAGGAATGCACAGCTTTCTTGTCTAGTTTGTAAAACACATAATAAAGTGAAATTTTCCAACTATATTGTAAACACTAGTACTTATTCTGCCCACCTAACACTATTTTGGTATCGTCATCCAACTTTCCCGTATCCTCTTGCCCTATCTCTTTCCCAGCCTTTAGTTGTCACTATTTTACTATTTAGTTTCAGTTAAATGTATTTAGCAACTGTGTATGAATGGGAGCATGTGGTACTTGACTTTTTGTGCAGGGCTTATTTGCATTAATATACTGTCTTTTGCTTGTATACATGTCATCATGAATGACAGTTCACTCTTTTTATGGCTAGATATTGTTCTATCCATCTTTGTACCACATTTTCCTCATCTATTCGTCCATTCATGGGTATGTCAGTTTCCTCCATGCCATATCCAGATATTGTGAATGGTTCTGTAGTAAATATGGGAGTGAAGATTTCCCTTTTAATACACTGGTATGTGAATATATACTCAGTAGTAAGGCAGCTGGTTCATGTGTTAGTTTTGCTTTTATCTTTTTGTTCATTCTTATTCCATGTATCAATTAATACATGGCAGTTATAATTTGATTAAATATGTATTAATTCATCAAATCAGATAAACTTAGTGATAATATACTAGTAAAAATCTAGATTACTTTCTACCTTTTATGGTTATGAATAGAGATGTTAAAATGATTTTTTTTGCTTGTTTAACATGACATCATTCTAAATATTCATAGACAACTATTTTATCATCTTTAAAAATTACTTAAATTCCACATCCTCAAAGGCTTTACCTGGTCCACTAAAAATGATCTTCAATTTCAATTTTATGTTGTCAAAGCATTATTTATCCATCACTCTCATCTATGCCCTCAAGTTTAATTGAGCTCCTTCTCACTTTTGCTGATATTGCTTCACTGAGTTTTAAATTATAACAAACTCCTTGGGAAGAGAGAGGACCATGTATTACAATGGAATTCTGGGAAATATCTACAATTTCTTATGTACAGGATTTTCAAATTTGTATTTTTAATTTACTATTATAATTTTTATTTTAAATAGCATGCATGAAATATATATATTAGTGGGATTCATTTTGATGTTTTCACATACATATCCAGCATACAATCGTCAAAGTATGCATCTTTCATCCATTGTCCTCCCCTCTTCAAACCTTCCCCAATCTCTCATTCCTATTCTATATTTAGATAAACTCTTAGCTTCTACTTATGAGAGACCAAGTAAAGTATTTGTCTTTCTGTGTCTAGCTTATTTCACTCAACATAATATCATTCAATTTCATCTATTTTACTCTAACTTATAGAATTTTATTCTTCTTTATGGCTTAATAACATTCTACTGTTTGTAGTGGTGTTGGCTGAATACCAGGCCTTGGGCAAGCTGGGCAAGCACTATCCCATGGGACTACTGGGTATTTGTAACCACATTCTTTTACTCATTCAGTGTTATTGAGCACCTTGGCTAAGTCCATTTCTTAGCTTTTATGAATAGTGCTTCAATAAATATGTGATTGCTTTTATTTCTTTGGTGTGTCTCATTTCTTATGCAGATATGCCTTGTGTATTATCTGGTCTATTCCTTTTCATTCTTCCTGAGAAAACTCCATACTGTTCTCTAAAATAGCTGAACTAATTTTCTTCTCTACTAAAAGGTATAAGAATTCATTCTAAGCTGAGCATTTTGCTGTACACCTTTAATCCTAGTATTTAGGAAGCTGAAGTAAGAAGATTGCCATGAGATCAAGACCAGCATAAGGTACAGAATGAGTTATAGCCAACACCTGACAGATCATGTGTGTGTTTACACACACACACACACACACACACCTTTTGTTATGCATTGCCCAAAATACTTGTCCAAGGGGCAATAAAAATTTAGGTGAGTTCCTGCAAGTGTATATATTATTCAAGGCTATAGTTCTAGTCTTCGCAATTTCACAGGATACAGCAGAGAAAGAATTTGAACTATCAAGTACCAAAAACTTTCCTCATTATTTTGTGCATTTTGTTTCCACTTGAACCTTAGTGCAATCCCATTTGGTAGCTCTTATGATCTTCATTCTTTTTTCAAAAGGTAAACGTGAGTATATGAGATCTGAAATAGCTTATGATGTGAGATTTCAATGCTGGCAAGTGCCAGACAGAAACCCACACTTATCTGTCTCCAAATTCTGGTTTTGTTTTCCAAGAAATCTGATATTGGGAATAGACTATGGTCTTACCTTTCCTGGAACATGCTTTTCCGGATGGCAGAAGAGATTACAATTTAGGGATACTTTTTATAATGAATTTAGCTTGGGAACGGTGTGTTCCACCAACCAATAAAATATACTCTTCCCTTGCTGAATTTCTCAGGATCTTGAACATGTGAGTGCAGTTAACTGTTAATCTCTCAGACCAGTAGCAGTTACTATTTGATCCCTTCCTATTGAGTATGCTCAGAAGCTCTCACCCATGGAAATGGTCTCTAACTAAGCATCCATCCGTTTTGCTAAAGGACCTGTCATTGCAAAATGACAATTATATTAGGCAAAATTCATAAAAATCATAATTTAGCAAAATAATACAGAGTGAAATCTGTTCTTTGTTTGGCTCGAATGCCCATTACCAAACCTTGGGAGGCAAGTGAGCACCCTCAGCACAGAGGATGGTGGTGTTTAATGAGAGCAGAGCTACACAAAACATGCATTTGCCAGCACCACTTTTTCCTAGCTTATTGTGAAGCACATGGCTTCTGGGTACCAGAGCCCCAGACATCCAGCTGCTGTAAATCACCCGAGAAAGGTGATCATTAAATAGATTAAAATGCATGGAAATTACCTAAATGCAGACCATTAGATTAAATGAAGCAGCTACAGTGTAATACCCTGACGGCTTTAAGAACTTTATTTAGATTATCACTGTACCTGTGTCGTGCAAATCATATGATTAAGGAGAATATTACAAATCCCACCCCATCCCCCTTCCACTGAGGGTTTGCAGCTGAAGTTTCTCCTAGGCTTAATAAACAGTTACCTCCAAGAAAGCACTGTGAAACTGACTTCCTAGACCAATCTGCATTTCGATGTGGTTCAGAGCAAAACCTTATCTCTGTGTGGCATGTTTGCAGGAATAACAATGTTTAAATAATGTCTGAAATGGAGCATAAAAATCCTTTGTAACTCGAATGGACATATTGAGAAATCTTAAGCTTCAGCTCACATTACCTTTTTGATATTTCTTTCAAAGACTGACAGTAAGACATCACCACTTCCAGACAGGAACTCTCCATGAGCCCTGTGCACATTTTTTAAATATACTTCTTGCTAGCAAACTCTCCTCATAATGGTAATAAATGCCAATTTGGGGAACAGGAGTGGTTAGAGTTTTAAATTTTTCATCAAAATCTGTGTGAAATTGATGTGTGTCTATTTCTTTCTATCTAACCTGATCACTGAAAAAAGAAGTTGTTGGTGGTGGTGTGTGGGGGGGGGGGGCATCATATATGTGTATCTTCAAAAACTACTTCTTAATTAGAGTCATTTTGGAAATTCTGGATCAGATATTTTGGATAGAAAAATAATCAGCCACGGTGTTTCTTTACCTCTTATGTTAAGTATTATTTTTGTCTTCTGGTTTTTTTTTTTTTGGATTTTTTAAATTAGTTATGTACAGTGTGTATATAGCCATGTTGGTACCATCATTAGCCCCAGCATGTGGATCTAATAATCTTTATTCCCCCTCTTCCACAAATTTCCCTGAGCCATGTTGGGTTTGTTTTAGGTCTGCTCCAGTAAAAAGGTCTTGGAAGCCTCTGTGTCTCTGGATATCAGGTTTGGTAGGAGTTCAGTGCTTTCTGTTTCTATCTCCTTCACCCTTATGCTAGAACCAAGTTCACCAAGAAAGCAGCATTCTTGCTCATTTCCTCAATTACTCTACAGTTTCAGCTGGGGCCCTTTTGAGGTGTTAGGGGTTGGTCTTCTCCTTAGAATCTGTATCTATATGAAAAAAAGAAGCAAATTTTCCAGTGGAGAGTGAAATCTGCGCCAGATAAATGGGATAACCATTATTATTTTGGAGAGAATTTAATAGGTGTAGGCCCTCTTATAGCACAAGATAGGTGGGAGCTTGATAACAGAGAGCAGGATTGTTCTTTTAGATATGGTTCTGACTTGTTTCCCAGACCCAGCTATGGTTCCTGTTCTACTGAGCAGATCTATTAGCCAAATGAAGAGCAGTTGGATTGTTTTGTTTTATGGAGGTTGGAAGGAATGAACGGGGAAAAGGGAATAAAGGAAGGGAGGGAAGGAAAAGGATAAGTTCGAACTCATGAAGTTCAGGATCTATTCAATGTCAATCATTCATGGCATTTGATCCTCAAACCAACTGATTCATCTGTTGCTTAACACAACTGACATTTGATGGGATAAACTAATGGACTATCAGAGAAGACCCATATTTGGAACCTACTTCTTCCTTCAACAACCCATTGCATTTCTCTGCTTTGGTAAATGTCACTCAATGAAGAGTATCAAAAACAAACAAAGCCTAAAAACATCATGACAGCTGTACAGGAAGCCTTGACTGCAGATGTTAGGAAAGCAGCAGAGACTAAGCCTGGTCGCATTTGTACACTGGAGGAAGTGGGGAGACAACACACTGGTGCATCAGGCCTGTGGCGAATCTCTTTACATGTCACTGCATCTTCATTGTAAGCACAGAATACAAGCACTGCCTTTCCTTTTTCGCAAGTGGGAATAACCGCAGTTCAGACAGGCAAGCCACACAAGTATAGAGGCACGCATCTGTGATGGGAATTGGGTTGCAGGATCACAAAGCCTATTCCAGGAGTGCAATGTACTACTTACATGCTGTGTAGTAGCATGGGTTTCTGGCTTTCTATTACTGTTTTTTTTTTGTTGTTGTTTTTTTTTTTGTTTTTGCTAATTATAGGCTACCTTTAATAAAGTGCATAAGCAGGATAGTTGTGGTGGTGCACACTTGCCTTTAATCCCAGCAACCATGATTTTATCATACTTAATATAGCTATGCAAGTTCATTCCACAGTTCCACACATTCCTACCTATGTGGTTCAAAGGCTAGAGTAGAATATAAACCCCCATCTGTCTGCTGCTAAAAAAAAAAAAAACAAAAAACAAAAAAACAAAAAAAAACTCCTAGGTTTTAACGCCTAGATGCCTTTCTCACACGGGGTGATTATTTTTCAGCAGCAATATTAACACAATCGTTTTAAGCATTTATTAAAAACATTCTATTGGGAAAAACTAACCCTGCTTTAATTTTAGAACTTTTTCATCCCTCTTTAAAGAACTCTGTGCTCATCTCTTGATAACAACTAATTGAGCTTCCTTTTGTCTGTTCTGCACACATCAGGCAAGAGGCCACATAGAAAATATAACTGCCTATGAATGAATCTTTATTTAGGATAATGTGGTAGTTTGAATATGATAGTGTAAATGTATGGCTCCATAGATTCTGGTGTTTTATGAAAATTGAACTATTAACTTCAGACCTTAGAAGGCCGATTTCTGCTAGGCTTGGGCTGTGTCAAGCTCAAGGTGAGGAGCGCAGTTTGCACTCTGGCTGTGCTTGCTTGGGGTGCCAGCCGTTTGTCGGAGTTTGCATGTTTGCTGGCTATTTGGTTTTGGTTTCTCTCCGCTTGGATTTATGAATGGCAGGCAGCTTCTTCTGCCACTGATGAAACTTCCCCTGGATTTGTAAGCTGAAATAAATCCCTTCCTCCCACAAACTATGCCTGTTTGGAAGTTTATCATAGCCATGTGGTGCAGACTACAACAGATAACACTGTCAAAATGTATGCATGTTGTAGCGTGTATTGATAGTACATATTGATTGACCCAATCGCTCACTGGTGGAAGTCTGGGCAGTTACTACTTACTGACTATTCTGAATAATGCCCCTGCATACATTCACAAATTAGTTTTCTATAAATATATATGTTCAGCTGTCTTAGGTATTTAAGAGTAGAATTACTTTCTATTTTGAAGACATTTCAAACAACTTCTTAAGTGACTGCATGATTTTATAAATCACCAGCATTTTATGAAGGTTACATTTTTGTCACATGCTCAACAATAGTTGTCACAGTCTATTTTTTGATTTTTCCATCCTAGGGAAAATGAAGTGATATCATAGTATAATTTTGATTTGTCTTTCCAAGTGACTATGAATGTTGTTCATACTTTTATATACCTATTAACTGTTTGCATATTTGGAGGGTAAAATAACTTCAAAATTTTGGCCCAAGTTTTTTCATTATCTTGTTCTTTTAAAAATGTTTTTATTTATTTGCAAGCAGAGTGATACAGACACACATACATACATACATACATACATACAGAGAGAGAGAGAGAGAGAGAGAGAGAGAGAGAGAGAGAGAGAGGGAGAGAGAGGATGGACATGCCAGGGCCTCCAGCCACTGCAAACAAACTCCAGCTGCATAAGCTAGCAATTTGTGCATTTGGCTTATGTGGGTACAGGAGAATCAAACCTGGGCTGTTAGTATTTATAGGCAATCACCTTGGCCCATCTTTCTAGCACAAGGGGCTTATTCTTTTTATGAATGAATCTTAAGTTGTGTCTTCACTATTCCATGAGTATTACTTGCAACACACATTTTTTATGTCATTCACTTTATTCAACTTTCTTTTCATTCAATCTTTAGGCTTGCAAATTTATGGATAGAAAATCATTGTCTAACCCAAGGTCATGAAGAACTTATTCTATGTTTGATTCTACAACTTTTATAGGTTTTTGTTTCCTGGAGACTATAAGGATTAAACTTCTTGTGTCCATACACACTAGATGTGCATTCTATTGTTGAGCTATATTCAAAGCCTTAATTTAAACAGTTTGAGTCTTAAACTTTATACACTTTGAATTAATGTTTGTGGAAGATGTGAAGTGGGGTCTACCTTCATTAGTTTTCATACAGTTATTGGTGTTGCAGCACCATTTATTGAAAGGTTATTGACTTTTCCTTCTCCACCTAGTGGTAGTAGAGTGCCTATGAGTTACTCAATCTCTAATTCTTTATTTTGGAGTCAAATAGTAATCACATATCTCAGATTAGCAAAAGCAGAGAATCATATGCCTACTGATGTTTCCAGTCCATAGGTTGGAGTGTGAGATTTAGCTCATGCTTGCTCTTGGGTTCAGGTTCCTTCCTCTTAAAACTGAAAAAGAAAAGTTTTGAGCCAAAGTGTAGCTGGGTGTAAAATCCCCTTCCTTGGAAACTGTTCAGTCATACAACTCTGGGTTCTTCTTAGACTCAAACAGATATTTCATACATATTACCTACCCTCTCCCTTTGGTAAGGCTTGACTGTCTTTCTCTGTCACTTTTGTATGAGTAGCTATTCTTTGTGACCAAATATCTGACAAAAAAAGCAGTTTCTGGGAGGATGGATTTGTTCTGTCTTGCAGTACCACAGGGTATCATTCATAATGGCAGAAAAGCATGGTGACAGGAGCAAAAGGTATCTGGTCACATGACATCAATTGTTAGGAAACACAGGATGAACAGGAAGTGGGCCAGGCAATGAAACCTCAAGGCCTGTTCCTGGGAACACACTTCTTTCAATGAGATCCACCTTCATGGGAAAGCAACGTTGTAAGTTCTAGAGTTTAACAACTTTCTTCCTCCCTACCCTTTGTTAATTAGCGACGTCACTGGCAACCACATTGATCTCCAGTGCTCCCTATTAGCTGAAGATGAGTTTGTCCAACTGTATTGTCACCTTTTTCTTGGAGGAGCATCCTGCTGTTTGCTGGCTTTCTGCAAAAGTTAACTTTCCTTACACACAGTTTTAGGCTTTCCTCTCTTAGTCTGTTTCTGTTGCTTTAACTACATGTTCGAGACTGAGTAACTTAAAAAAATACAAACTGGGGCTGGAGAGATGACTCAGTGGTGTAAGGTGCTTGCCGACAAAGCCTTGTGACTGGGGTTTGGTTCCCCAGCACCCATGTAAAGCCACACTAGGTGGCTCATGTTTCTGGAGTTTGTTTTCAGTGACTAGAGGTCTTGGTGTGCCCATTCTGTCTCTAACTTCCTCTTTCACTCAAATAAGTAAAAACAAATAAATAAATGAATAAATAAATAAATACAAGATTACAAGTTTCTTCTGGTTTGTGGTTCTGAAGCTGGCAGATCCAAGAACATGGACTTTCACTTGCTTGGTGCCTGGTGAGATCCTCCTTACTGGTTCACACCATGACAGAAGGGCATCACAGGGCAAAGTACCAAAGGGACTCCAGCACTTATAAATCACCTGTGCCACCTGGTGGGGGGGGGTGTCTCCAACCATATTTCCTCATGTAATCCTCCCATCACCATCTACATGCAAATCCAGCAGTTATATTTTCCACACATGAAATGTGGAGAACATTCTCAACCAATAGCATTTAACAATAGCAAATGGCTTGGATATTTTTACAGTATGCAAAAGTAAATCCTATTTCCAGGGATCTCATATCTCATTCTTAGTTCAAATGCAAAATAAAAAAAAAAAGACTTGAATATTAACTATTTGAAAGAGCCTTCCATGAGGAACCCTCCCACCATGTCCTGCTAGTTTTTCTTGCTTCTGTGCTTAAAGAATTCCTTTAGAATTTCACTGACCAGTTTGCTTGATGACATTGTTGCATTATGTCTGTTGTCTGTTCTTGTATTATTTTTTAACCAGTACACCCTACTTCATTTTCTCATCTTATTGCAGTGTCTGTTACCTGACAGAGACCAGTAGCTAATAAATTTTTTAAATTTATTTATTTATGTGTGTGTGTATGAGAGAGACAGACAGACACAGAGAGAGAAACAAGCATGGGCTCAAAGTGGCCTGTTGCCACTGCAAACGAACTCCAGATGCATATGCACACTACTTTGTATATCTGGCTTTACATGGGTACTGGGGAATAAAGCCCAGGCTATCAGGCTTTACAAGCAAGTTCCTTTAAGTTCTGATTCATCTGTTTAGCTTACTGATTAGTATTCAATAAATCGGTTTAAGTTGAAAAGAAAGAAGTGAGAGCTCTATTTATTAAAAAAGGAAGAAAAATTTCCTTTAAACTTAGGCTTCACTCACCCTCACTAGAGCCCTACTTTTCAGGGGTTCCCCCCTTACTCCTATTGAGGGTTTGTCTTTTAGGCTCTCTGCAAGGATAAAGGTTTCTATGGTATCAGCTCATTTTGGATTTAATTTACTATTTGCTTTCCCCTCCCTTTCCTTTCCCTCATTCCTATTGTCTAAGCCTTGAGTTGCCTGTAAGGTGTGAGAGCAACTCAAGCAGGTCCAGGTTAGGGACCGCAGATAAGTGACACCATGCAGTGTTTGTCTTTCTGTGATTGTGTGAGTTCACTGAATATAATCTGTTCCAAGTCTGTCCATTTCTCAACAAATAATATTGAATTGTAATCAGCACCAGGCTGTAGGAGACAGACCCTGAGGATACCCAACACCCACCAAAACAGAAATCCAGAGCCTCCTAAGAGCATATCACCCACAACAGTTTAGGGAATTTTGCAGAAGAAGGGAAAGAACGATTGTAAGAGCCACAGGTTGAGACATCATAGCCAGAGGCAATCCCTCTCTAAAAATAACTGACTGCTGTTCCCGCAATGCATAACCCACAATCCCATAGGGAATATCTGCAACCCCACTGAGGAGCATCCCCAGTGGAATGGAACAGGGATGAGGGAAAAGAGGGTACCAGGTACACATGATGTATCCATACAAAACATCTTGTTAGTAATAATAATAATAATAATAATAATAATAACAATAAACATAGAAAAAAGAAAGAAAGAAATACTAGAGGCTGGGGAATTAGCTCAGTTTGTAAAGTGCTTGTTTGCTTTCTCAAGAATGGAGAATAGAGTTCATGCCCTAAAACAAATGTAAAACTGCCAGGCATATTGGCACATACTTGTAATTGCAGTACTGAAAAGGCTGAGACAGGAGGACCTCTGAGACTCACTGGCCAGGCAATCTAACCCAACTGCTAACTTCCAGGCCAGTTAGAGACCCTATCTCAAGAACAAAGGTTAACAGTATTCCTTAGGTTGTCCTCTAGCCTCCAGACCCACTTGCACACACATATATGCATACATGTTCACCCAAACACACACACAAAAGAATTCATCCAGTTGAATTAACACAAACCTCTAAAAGATCCCTACTGCAGAAACTTTAGGTTAAGAGGTTGTTTTCACTGAACACATCCTTGCAGCCCACCAACAGCCTACAGAGCTCAGAGGAATACCATTCAATAAGTGAACATTCTCACATCCATGGGCTCCTCTGACAAACATCAAGGCCACAAGTTAGGAATAGAATAGGGAGGAAGAGTAATCGAACAGAAGAGGAAAGGAAGGCACACCATAATTCATCAATAAGTGAGCCCTGGCGCCTTATTTATTGTACACAAAGGATCAGAGGTCCCATTGTTTAGTGATTTGGGAATCAGAATCATTCCCTCTACTTCTTCTCTACCTCATGCCAGTCTTACAGTCTGTGAACGTGTCACTCACTTTTTTTTTTTTTCATTTACATTATGTTATTTATTTATTTATTTATTTTTAAATTTGATTTATTAGTTTTCTTTTCATCAAATACAGGCAGTTTGGTACCATTGTTTAGGCTCATCTATGATCTACCCCCTCCCATTAGACCCTCCTTGTTGATGTAAATGGGTCGTGCATTGTGGAGTTAGTCCCCAGTTATTGGTATGCTAAATGTCTCTGCAAATCATGACCCAACATGTGACTCGGACATTCTTTCTGCCCCCTCTTCCACAAAATTTCCCTGAGCCATGTTGGTGAAACAAGCAAGGGTGATGCTTTCCTGTGAACCGGATACCAGCACAAAGGGGAAGGAGACCAACGCAGAGAAAAATCAACTCCTACCAAATCAGAGAGCCAGAGCCTCAGATGCCCCCAACACCTCAGCACTGAAGCAGACCAAAAATGAACTCACTCACTTATTTATTAAAAGTTTTTCTACAATCTTCCTTTCTCTAAACTGTCGTCTGTACCTTTTATATTTTCAGATGCCAAATGTGGCTTTCCTCTTAGGCCATTAAGTCCAATTCATCTTAATTCAATACAGAACATTGAAACCAAGGAAGTGAGCAGAGGGTGGGGGCACATGCCTTTAATCCCCACACTTGGGAAGCGGAGGTAGGAGGATTGTCACAAGTTTGAGACCACTCTGAGACTACATAGTGAATTCTAGCTCAGCCTGGGTTAGAGTGAGACCCTATCCCCAAAACCTAGGAAAAAAAGGGAAACCAAGGAAGTGCCCATGGGCACCAGCAAACTTCCTTTCAAACTCATCATTCCCTTTAGGATGGATTAACATCTAATCTCCAGGCCATCATGCCTAATAATTCTTAGATTTGGTTATTCTTCAGAATCACAACATTATCACAATATCAACAGATGGGGTTTTCTCACTGGAAGGGACAAAAAGGAACATCTTGTTTTATTCTTATCATTATCAGCAGTTCAAGGTAAGTATTTCCAGATCAGCTTTTTGTAGCCAATAAATAAAAACCAATAGTAATAAACAGTAACAAATAAGATTAAATTGTGTTAGCTCTTTGATCAAAATAGCAGATGACTTTCTGGCTAAGTCTATACAAATAATGTACTTTACTCTCTTCCAGGATTTTGTTTTCTCCTGCTAAATTCTAACCAGTTTTCTTTTGCTTGTCTACCTCTCCTTCTTCCCAACTTGTGTCCTGCAGGGTCAGACTAACAGAGATTTCAAAACAATCTTTGGACCTCAGCCTCCCTTTGCCAGAAACCCCCGTATCCCCCATGGTCTTTCCCTTCAATGTCAAACACCCATTTCATTTTTAAGCAATGTTTTTTATATGGAGACAGAATAAATGAAAATGTCAGATGCTAAAAGATTATGTCAGATCAACCTAGGCTTGGGGAGAAAAAAAAAAAATATCTGAGGTAGTATGGCTCTTTCTGAAATTCTGATATTGTTCAAAATGTCTTTGTATCCTCTAAGAGACCCAGATCTGGTCATTCTTCACAAGGAGCCATGGCACAGGTGCAGTCCTTTCTTCCCTGGGACACAACAGCATTAAAGATATATCCTCAATGCACAGTGAGGCTACACATGGCAATCTGAACCACTTCTGCTCAAAGACAAGTTACAGGGACATAAAGCCCTGCCAGGGGCCTGGGAAGAAGTTTGAATCTCTAAGGCATTCTGCTTGAGTGATCTTGGAAGTACTTCATCTCTGCTCCCCATTCCATCCTTATCCCCAGTGTGTATTAGTAGATATCTGACAATTCAGGTGAGGTCATACCAGGGGATTCTGATGTCATCTTAGTACCTCTGTTTTGCTTTTTAAGGATTTTACTTGGTTGCAACAGAAAATTTTCTTTCCTTGTGACCATTAGAGTTCTGTTCCACCAACAAGTGACAGTGTTTGTTCTAATGGCTTGCTCATCCCTCTTAAGATGCAGATAAATTACTATGAATCTCAACTGAATTTCAGTTGTGTCCTTACATGCTAACATAGCAAGGATCTTGACAATATTTCTGCATTAGGCTGGGAGTGTTGCTCAGTGGGTAAAGTACTTGCCATATAAACATGACAACTCAAGTGAGGCGCTCTGGTACCCCTGTAAAATGGGGAGGCAGAGACAGGAAGTCTCTGGGGCTCATTTACTAGCTTGTCTAGTCTAATCTGTGAGCTCTAGGTTCAATGAGAGACCCTTTCTCAAAGAATAAGATAGACAGTGATTGAAGATACCTGATGTTGATCTCTGGCTTCCATATGCACATCCCCATATGTTCATCCACACACATGAACACATGTAAATGAATGCACACCACATACATATAAACATACAAGAAATATTGTAGCTCTTCTTCCTCCAGTGAACCTCAGAAGAGTTTTCCAAAATGTCATCTCCCTTTCTCCTTAGTTTTACTATCTTAAGCCCTAACGTTTTAAGTGTCAAATGTTTAAAGAATGTTTCTGGCCTTCCATCAACATTTTCTAAATTCTATTGACAGCTGGATTTCTTTTGGTTCACTTTGGTAGGTCAGGATTCTCTATGTCTGAAGAAATATTGAAGCACCCTGTTTAAACCATGATTAGGGTGTGTGTGTGTGTGTGTGTGTGTGTGTGTGTGTGTGTATGCGTGTGTAACATAGCTAAATAACAAGATACATGATAGAGAGAGCAATACAGAGAACTGAGAAAGAGAGGAAGAAGTGAACAGAGGACAAGAGGAAAATAGAATAAGAGAAAGAAGAGAAGGAAAAGAAGAAGAGGAGGGGAGGGAAAAAAACTAGAATCTATTGTTTCACTTTTTTCTTCCTGCCTGATATTAAAAAAAATAGTTCACATAATTTTTCTTGGCACTGAAACGTCTATGACTGAATTTCCCTATGTAATAAAAGGAATATCCCCTACCTCTGACTTTAAACATGGCCTCAACATAGCACTGCAAGTAAAACATTTCAATGGCTCTTTTCCATGTTTTCTTTCAAAATTGTGTTAAAATACTTTTATTTATAAATTATAAGGAGAGAGAGAGAGAGAGAGAAAGAGAGCATGTCAGGACTTCTAGCAATGCAAACAACTCGAGATGCATGTGCCACTTTGTGTATATGGCTTTACACGGGTCTTGGTGAATCAAACTCTGGTCATTAGGCTTTGCAGGCAAATGTTGTAACTGCTGAGCCATCTCTCCAGCCCCCATGTTTCCTTTCAAACATTCACTGTGTCTTAGATTCTGACCACAGCCAGGTGGAAGCTTGGAAACTTCAATCACTCAACAGAAAGATAGTAAATAACTCCTTGCAGAAATCACCATTTTCATCTTGTTCCTAAATCCATCATCGTGATAAAGAATGGTGTTTAGATCTCTGCTATTTGTTACCTATTCCTTTGTTCTGTTCCTTTGTTTCTCCCACACTGCATCTCTTTTGGCCCTCCCATCCATCTCATTTATGGGAGTTATTTTAGCTAAGTCATGTAAAATATATTCATTGACTTTACTTTCTCATGTGAAAATAATTGTGTGAGGGTTTAGTGTACCAATATACTTAGTTTTTCTAAACCATAAATTTCTATGTTTGTTTCAGATTCCTCTCTGATTGGTCTCTGTGTTAGTCTAATTCAGCCTGTACGGAGTTTTCAGTAACTACTGATTTTACCTCTTCCTTTTACCTTTGGCTTTCAGAAATATCACTGGGATGTATTTAAGCATATTTTGTTGAGTTTATTGTTAGAAATTTCTCTTTAAATCTGTCTTTCACCAAATTTGGTAAAAGATATTATCATTTCAAATATGTTTTCCCTACTCTACTTTCTTTCTCATTTCCTCTAGGACTGTCATGACATGAGCATTAGATATTTTTGTATAGTCTCATAGTTTGCTAAGACTCTGTTTTTCTTTCCCCCACCCTATCTTTTCCTTGCCACTTTTCAGTTTTGGATAATTGTATTGATTTGATTTAAGTTGACTGAATCTGCCATTTCCATTCTACTCCTGAGTCCGTTTGGTGAATATTTAACTAAAATTTCTATATTTTTTGGTTATAAATATCTTGCTTGGTCTATTTTCATAATATTTGGTTTCTTTCAAGAAATGTTATCTTTGGCCTGGAGAGCTGTCTTAGTAGTTAAGGCACTTGCTTGTGAAACCTAAGAATCCAGGTTTGATTCCCCAGTACCCATGGAAGCCAGGTGCACAAGGTAGTGCATGCATATGGAGTTCGTTTGCAGTAGCTGGAAGCCCTGGTGCATCCATTCACTCTCTGTCTGCCTTTTACTCTTTCTCTGACTCTATCTCAAATAAATAAATGAAAATAAAAATAACAAAATTCTATCTTTCCATTTATTTCAAGAATGTGAATCCTGGCTGAGGTGAAGGGTGTAGCTCAGTGGTAGAACATGTAACCCAAATGTGAAAGAGCATAGATTCATTTCTAATATTGAAACAAAATAAAATAAGCCAAAAACATAAAACAAAGGTAGTAAATAATGAAACTACATACATAGGACCTTCATAATAGGAGGGAAAGATATTAAAGTAAAAGAGAGAGCAATTGGAAGGGGGAGGGTGGATTTGAGAGTGGGGAATGGGAGTGGAGAGAGCTAGTTATCATGGCATTGTCTATAATTATAGAAGCTGTCAATAATAAGTTAAAAAACAAAAAGAATGAGTAGCTGGAAAGAAGAACTCAGTTGAGACGTATAAAGAGGAGGGAAAAATATGTGGAAGGAGGGATTATTATCATGGTATATTGTTTATATCTATGAATGTCAATAAAAGGTTTTAAAAATAAAAAAGAGAACAAAGTAATAATTTTTACCTCATTTGAGTATGAACATATTCGCACATCAAAGCCTTTATTTGATAATTTCAGCACTTAAGTTGCTTAAGACTTTTTATTATTGGGATTTTGTTGTCTCTTGTCATAGGTTAGTACACTTTTGTGCCAAGGGCCATATGAAAACTATTTTAGGCTCTGTGGGTCATTCAGTCTGTGTTGTAACTACTCGTCTGCTATAGGGTTGAAGCTGCTTCAGACTATATGCATACTTGGACAAAAAGCAGATTATCAAAATGAAAAAGTAAATAAGCAAGAACTAATTAATGGTGATAGGTACATGCCAATGGTATAGAGTACACAATTATTAGTTTTCAATGGCCAAAGTTGGAAGAGTATGAGCAATTAAATAAGTAAAAAAAGTATTAGACTATAACACCAAATATGAAATAAATATGCATGAACACATATGGGTATGAACAAGTTATAAATAAATAAGGTAACGAGAGAGGTTAACAGTCTTCTATGTAGAAAAACAGCCCCAAATACTTGATGTGGATCTTCTACCTTTCATGAAGTGAGGGCTCTTCACAGTGACATTCATCCAGAATACAATTTAGATGAAGTTGGGGGTAGCAATTTGAAACAAGTTGGGGGAAGAAATTTGAAAAACCCTAGCTTAGCCAGATAGACAGGTCAGCATCATCAGGAATAAGTTGAGTCACACTAAATAGTACATATTTGACATGATGATGCAAGGTTTCACTTTTGCCTCTGTGTTCTTTTCCCAAGTCTGTAACCAGTCAGACCATGAGAAATGAAATACCACATGCATGCCACTTAATCAAATTTATAGAAAATCTGTGAAATGCATCTCAAATCTTCTTAAAGGATTCAGAATCAAGGAGAGCCTAAGAAATTTCATATTCAAGTAGGGCTGAAGAAGACTAAATACAATGTGGTAGTGGACAAAATAGAGTTCAAGTTAACAACTAAGAACTCTGAAAGAAGTGCATGTGTATACATTAGTTAATATACCAATATCGATTCATTCATTTTAACTTATGTACTATACTAATGTGAGATGTCAGCTCCATGAGGGGTAGCTATATGGTTAACTATACAATGTCTGTGGGTTTATTTTTGAGATACCAAATATTTATTTATTTACTTACTTATTAAGAATATACTAAGTATGATACATCATATGTTGGTACCATCGTTTCCCTTGTCCTTGCCTCTGTTGTGCTAGGGACCCTCCTCAGTGTGGTTGCTGTTATTCCCCATGGGTTTGTGGGTTAGGCATTGTGAGAGCAAAAATCAGATACTTGGGGAAAACAATGCCTCTGGGTATGGTGTGGGTCTTACAATCTTCCCCCCTTTCCACAAAATTCCCTGAGCTTAGCAGGTGTGTTTTAAGTCTATTTCAGTGATGAGCTCTTGGGAGCCTCTGGATTTCTACTTTGGTAAGTGTTGAGTATCCTCAGGGTTTGTCTCCTTCACCCCGGTGCTGATTGTCAGGCTCACCATGGAAGCAGCACTCTTGCTCATCTCCCCACTTCCTCTGTGGCTTCAGCTGAGCCTTGGCTGAAATACTAGGGGTGGTTCATTTCCTCAGGTTTTGCTACCTTCTGAAAAAGAGAAACAGTTTCTCCAATGGAGAGTGAAGTCAGCAAAGGTTAAATGGGATGAGCATTATTAATTTGGGGAGAATCTGATGGATGTAGCCCTACATTTAGCCAAAGACTAAAAGGACCCTGACAACAAACTACAGAGAAGAATAAAGTTTATTAAATATAAAAGTGAACTTCAGACTAAAAATATGCCCCCCAATTTTTGTAGTAGAAAAAGCAGCATATAAAATTATCAGAAAACTGATATAAAAAAAAATAGGCCCCATCTAAATGAGCAAAGGGAAAACAGGCAATGCATAGTTAATTAGAGAAAACACATAGAAAGCGAAGTTCAACAAGTAATGATAACAGTAACTAATAAATGATAATTATTTCAACCTTTTAAAAATATTGTGTTTATTTATTTGAGAGATAAATAGAAGAAGGAGGCAGATAGGGGAAGGGAAAATGGGCACATCAGGGCCTCCAGCCACTTCAAACAAACTTCAGACACATGTGACACCTTGTGCATCTGGCTTATGTGGGTTCTGGGGAATAGAACCTGGTCCTCTGTCATTGCAGGCAAGGGCCCTAACTGGTAAGCCATATCTCCAACCTCATTTTAACCTTTTAAAAACTGAGAACTTCTTTAAAGATTATAATGATTATTTTATGAAAACTGTTATACACATGTTTTCCAATGAAGATAACATAAATAACATCACAATGAGAAAATGAATGAACATATTTAACATACAGATTTTCAAGTAAATTTGCAGGTAGATTTTACTGACTTACCACCAACACCCTCATTAGTGAATGACTCTTGCAAGGCTTTTTATTAAAAACAGAACAGTATCATCTTTAAGGCTATTCTCAGTGTTTAAATTATCCTAATTTACTCTTCTGATAAATAAACGTGAAACTTGATGAAATAATATGAAGTAATTAAGATGATATTTTCAAAGACAATATCATAACACAAAAGAATATCAATATAAAATGTTGAAAAGTGGCCAAATATAAGTGATCTTCATTATATTTTAATGTTTACATTAACACATACATAGAAGTAGCAAACGGAATGAAAATATATTAATGCCAACAATATTTGAATTTTATATAGTTGCTGCTTTTGTTCTTAATCTCTTTTCTAAACTTCAGTGTATAAGAAATTTGTTTTATTTGATGTATAGACCATTTGTTTTATTTGAACCAAATCAGAAAACTTTAAATATAAAAAATATGCACTGCTACACAATAGTAAATCATATTAAAATGCTGAGACAATGTTTTTTTTCCACATACCTATGACATTCTATTTCCTTTTAGAGGAGACACCACACTATATTGAATGCAAATAAATAATTTTTATAAAAATAAACACCTAAATTATTGATATAACTTATGGGTCCACTGGACCTAATTTGTATGAAAGAGGAAAGGTTTGTATGAGTTTAATAAAAACAAACAAACAACAACAACAACAACAACAAAAAGGACGATGGAGTGGAATAGATATCTTTCAGTGTGGGTTTCACTTAGTGTGTCTTCAGATGAGGGCCAATGCAAAAAACAAATATAGAAAGATCTTTTAGTAGCCATAAAGAAAATTAATTCTTTATCACCATTTTTTAGGTGTTTTCAGGTTGCATTATGATTCACTGTTTTCAGTTTCTATTTTTTAATAGTAATAAAAATAGCATTCTACAATGGCCTTTTTTTTTTTTAATGCCTTCTTTGGAAAGAGTGCTTGTCTTCCATTCCAACAAAGTCCACAGTGTTTTTCAGTTCTTTCTTGGAACTAAATACAACCTCCTAAGTACGTCCTGAATGTCTTAGCAGATGCCCTTACCTTGATGGATGGGTTGATTGATTAGGTCTGCTCCAGTGCGAAAGCAAAGGACTGGACTAGACGCTCTGCGAAGGGAGAGCTTTGCAACCACGGTGCTGTCATTGACTAACAATCATGACGCTGTCAGCGAGACCTACCAACCAAAGATTGTCACCTTTTTGTAGGACATAGTTGTCACTGGAGCCAAGTCAGCAACAGATAGCAGCAGCTTTTAAATTTTCTGACACATTCTCCTAGATGCCCAGAAACTTCTGCTCCTATATTGGGGCATGCCTTTTATAAATAAAGAACGAGCTGTTTAAACGTACCACGGTTTAACGTAGCCCCGAGTATTTGGATTCATATTCAAACCACGTTAGAAGATGTGAGGGGGCTCAGTGGTTAAGTGTGCTTCTTCCTATGCATGTAGGAAGGCCTGGGACCAGCTAAGTTCAAATCGTTAGAACGTGCATAGACAGCGGTGTGTGGCCCACACCTCTGCAACTCCACTCTTGTGAGGAGTAGAAAGCACAGAACGGCTGGCTGGGGCCCCTGAGTCAGCAATGGGCTCTGTAGCACTGAGAAGAATACCCAACGCTCACCTTGGGCTGTTGCAGGCTAGTGCACAGGATGCTGCACCACCACACACACACTATACCACACATATTACACACAAGAAATGGGAGAGGGAGAGAATTCTTGGGCCAACAGATCCTTTAGGACAGAGGTCTAACACCAATTAGTGGAAGCACAGTCTGGTAACCGATCTAGTTTTAATTTGGGGTGGGGTCAAATGACCCTATGATCCCACTTAATGAAATAGAAATAACCATGATATTTCCTGTTTTAAATTTAGTTTTGTTGTTGTTTGTTTTCAAGAGTTTCCCTAAGTCATTTAGATTGGCATGAATTTCACTGCTATGAGGATTTCATTCTTAAAAAGTAGAAAAAATTGGTACAGATTTTTTTTTTAATTTTATTTATTTATTTATTTATTTATTTATTTATTTATTTATTTGAGAGCGACAGTCACAGAGAAAGACAGATAGAGGGAGAGAGAGAGAATGGGTGCGCCAGGGCTTCCAGCCTTTGCAAACGAACTCCAGATGCGTGCACCCCCTTGTGCATCTGGCTAACGTGGGACCTGGGGAACCGAGCCTCAAACTGGGGTCCTTAGGCTTCACAGGCAAGTGCTTAACCGCTAAGCCATCTCTCCAGCCCTGGTACAGATTTTTAATGAAATTCTTAATAAATAATAAATGTATTTATTATAATAAGTAATAAATAGCTCAGAAAATGTAAGTCATTATTTAGACATAAGAGTAGCTTTGGCCTTGCTAAGAATGAGAACTTCACAAAGTTTCCATGGAATGCAGACTAACCTCAAAGAGACAACAACCAAAGTCTCTCTGTCTCTCTCCTTTGTTTTTAAATGAGTATTTTCTCACTTCAAGAATGGTAATGATGATAAAAAGAAGTTAAAAAGAAATATTGGGTAAACATTCTCTACAGTGCTGACTGAATAATTAAAAAAAAATTAAAAAAAACATGGAAATCTCACTTGTTTGCAGAAAAATTCATCATCAAGTATCTAAAATCCCTAACAGAGACCCTATAGAATATTTAACTGTACATTCCTCTGCCTAGTAGAAAAAACCCACCAGCAGTGAACACACTCCTTGAGCATCCCAGGAGCCTTCTCTTTCCTGCCACTGGACTCTTGTTCACTGTTCCCTCCCTGGAGAGACCTTTATTTGTCTCTTTGCCTGGCTGACACCTACCCATTCTTCAGATTTCCCTTAAGTATCATCATGTAAAGGACCCATGTTGACCTACAGTCTAACTTATTTCTCTTGCTCTTATTCTCTCCTGGAACACACTGCTATTTTCCTTAGCACTTAGCACCCTAACAAGTTGTAATGACACAATTATCTATGTGTCTATGTTGAAAGGCCCTTTCCATGAATGAGTATCTGCTCTGTTCCAAGGGGGCAGTAGGGCATCTGAGGCCCTGAGCATCATGGAGGAGTCCTATGAGGAAAGGTCTGGCCCTTACCAGGCAAATAAATGATGGGAGAAACCAGTGAATGAATGAAATGATAGCAATATTACTATCATAACAACTTTAATATTGAGGATAAGCACACTCTTCCTGAGCACACTAATGGCAGAAGATGTTTGTTTGTTTGGGTGGTACTAGCGATGGACTCCTGCTAAGCATGTGCTCTAGCACTGTGCTGTGTCCCTGGGCTCACTCTCCATCTTAGTAGGTTTCTCATTCCTTAGTTTCTTAAAACATAGTCTTTTGCCTGGAGCTCCTTCACTTTCCTCTGCCAAGCCAACCAGGAGCAGTGAGTGGGCTTTCTCCCATTCTGGCTTCCAGGGTTACAGAGGCTATTTACACTCTCTTCTCTAGCTGCTGAGTAAGATGCAACCAGTGGCCCAGCCTGTGAAATAAATTACTGAGAAGGGCTCATCTCCATGCTGACTCATCAGTGGAATTCTTGGGATCATGAAAAGAACGACCACGGATACTCAAGGGATGAGTATGAAAGGAAGCCTTTCATGTCCACCTCCCACCACCCATCAAGAAGTCCCAAAGAATTTTCACTTGTAAGGTGGGAGGTGGTGTTTTCAGAGCAACCAGTTCTAGTCTACCAGCATAGTCCTCTCAGCGAAGCTCGGTGAGATGGAGGAAAGTCAGGCAGATTGCAGATTCTGATTTATGAAGGATTGCTGACAGGAGTGTGGTCCTGCTTGGCTGAAGATAAGATGGGTTCCCCGGCTTCTATCACAAAGAGGGAACTATTTATAAGTGAGGACAAAAAAAAAAAAAAAGGTTTCATCCTTGCTGGAAAGTTCCTGGTTTATCTTAAGATAGCATCAGAGAACCAGGCACGTCCCTGTAGCTAAGGTTGGGTTGTAAACTTCACATGATTCTGGTGTTTTTATCTACGTTTGGTGTGGTGAGACAATGCGGGAAAAAGCCAGCTAGGGTTACTTGCAGGGAAATCATGGAGGTTAGGACTCAAAGTGGCTGTTTTCATGTCAAAATGAATCTACTTACACTGTCAAGTGAGTTGAAAAGACAAGAAAAAAAAAAGACTACCTGATAAATAAAGTGTGTGGTCTTACTAGAGTAGCAAAGAAAATGCATGCAGACATACCATACCATTTGGAAAGCTGTATCTCCTGGAGTTTAATTGGGCTTGCCTATTCCTGGTGGAACTAGGGATTTCAATAATGTTGTACATTTATATAATTATATTTTTACATATATTCTACCAAGAGTTGCCACTTCACTTTTGTAAAAGAAGAAAAAAATAAGAACTTGGAAACAAACTGATAGAATCAAAGAAAAGAGATCAGCTTTATAGAGTATAACTGGGGACAAAGTGTAGCTCTGTGTATGTGCAAAGCATGTCCATAGTGGAGCATCCCCTTCATGTCAGCCTAGTTCCCTGTGAGGCTTTGGAGTCTGCACCCTTCCTTCATGATCTGGTCCTGTCACATCCATAAGGTGTGCACTTTAGGAAGATTGAGGGAAGAATTGACTTGGTAATTGCCTTATTCATTTCTGTTGAGGTAGGCATAATTCCTTGGTTGAGCTCCCCTTTCCACATCTCCCTTTTCATTTATAAACAGCTATGTCTAGCTTACATTCTACCTTAAGAGCCCTAAGAAAGCTCTGACCTTCCTTATGCCAAATTTATGGGTTAGCGAATTGTTTATCCCTGAAACATTTTATGACCTTGATAAACTGAAACTTTTTGGCTGTTGCCTTATACTGGTTTCAGATCAGGATCCTGAAAGTGCTTAGGTTTTAGCTTTTAGAAGGAACCCTGTGAATCATGGGTAGGATAAACACATAACTTCTTATGGACATTAGCATATAGGCCATGAATAGTTATGTTCAAGATTGACATCAACTGGTACTGCTTTGAACACATCTGGGCACCAGAAGAGTCCAGGATTCCGTAAGCCAGCTATTTACGTTTCAATTCTGTGCTCAGTCACTAGAATGTGATGGTTCTAGTCATAATTATACTGTTTTTCAGAAAAAAAGCCACTGAAATCTGTCTCAAAAAATGATTATATGAAGGAGATGTGATTTCTGTCAAGTAGGTAAAAGTTTTAGGTTGTTGGAATATTATTTTAAATTCCATATAGAATATGCTGCATGGCTAAAATGTACCAATTTGGGTTATGTTGTTTCACTTTTTTAACCCAGTTTTGTGGATGAAAACTCCAAGCTTTACAGAAGCTCAGTGACATATCTAGGAAAGAATGTAATGTCCATAAAAGTAGTGATCACTGTTGATTTTTCATTTTATTTTCTTGCTTAAAATTGTCAATCTTGCTTAATTTTAACTTAATGTTACTGAGCATATGTGTGTATAGCTTCTTAATACTTAAGATTATGCTAGCTATAGCTTAATTTTAACTTAATATTGCTGAGTATGTGTATATAGCTTTTTAACGCTTAAGATTATGCTAGCTATTGTAAATTAGATTTCGACTAGAATATAGTACACTGATCTCCTTGCCACTTTTTGTGCTATTGTTCTCTATAAGAAAGAACATCTGTCATGATTTATCCAGGAACCATGACTCCAGTATCACTTTTTCGTTCATCACACCCTCCACAAACACAGCAGAAGTGCAATGCAGAATTTTCTCTAGAAAGCAGTATTTTTGTCTATAAAGTAGGCCCAGCTCCTCAATGAAAAGAAAAAAAAAATAGAAAATAATGTTTCCTGAAACATAAATGCAAATGTTTCCCTGAATGGCATTTCCATTATCTGGAACTTAGGTGGCTTTAATGGAAGTATTTATATCAAAAAAAATATGTACAGAAGAAAGCATAAAGTAACGTACAACTCTCTCCAGCTGGAAAAATTCTCTCATCGCTGAAGATGGTTTGGCCAAAAGGCTTGGCAAGAACCAGTGGTATTTGCATATTGTTCAGTGATACTGTTCTTATTGAGTCAATTTCACTTGGGTATCCAATGGGTCCCCTGCACAGAGATGTTTCTTAGACAATGACAAACTTCACAACAAATTATGAACCATATCTGAAAATATAGTAACAAAATGTGTCAGATTTGTTTTCTGAGCTGCTACTATTTGGCTAGAAACATCAAGGGGGTGATCCATGGCAGTGTAATGCTATGCCGAGTAAGGCTGGAAATGGCCGTGGAATTGGACACCGTAGCAGAGGAGCATGGCCAGATATAAAGTGGCTGGCCTCAGGAACGGGAAGAGAGACAGTCCCCAGAGCCAGCTGGCTTCTGACCAGTCAACTTCTAACCACTCCCCGGCAGTGCCATCACTTATGTACTGAGATCTGGCTTTGCAAATGAACTCTGCCTCAGAGTGCCAAGAGGGGAATCCTCCCAGAGAGCTGCAGTGAACTTCCTCGGGGCTCAGGCTCAGCTTGCCAGGGATGGCCATTCTGTTCTGGTCCACCATCCCTAAGAAGTTCCTGTGTTCTAAAGGGAAATAGAGAGGAACCAAGTGTTAGGAGGATTCCACTGGCTCTGGAGGTAGGCAAGCATGTCCTGAATCTCAGACTTACCTTGGAAGCTGGCATGGGTACTACCTCCTCTAGTCGTTACTGTACAACAGGAAACTTATTTGCTTTGAGGCAAACTTACTTCCTGCTGGTGCAGGTCACGCTTTCTTCCCACCCAGGTAAGTGTAGAAGTCATGTCATCCTTCATTCAAGGGAAAAGTTGCCCACCCAGGGGGCCCTACAGGCCACCTGCACCCACAACAAATAAGCAACTGAAGAACTTATTTCACCAGAAATATCAACACAAAATGTAAGAAAGGGGAAAGTTCAAAAAAATAATGAGAGATAAAGAGGATCAGAGTTCAGATCTTTAGCTTGGAGGTACTGACTCATTTCTGAAATAGGTTCTGGTCCTCCAGGTCTTTACAACAGAACAAAGTTCATTATGAGATTCAGACTATGTCTGGCTCCTTTAAACAGAATGACCCATGAAACTGATGCTAGATCATATCACCTCAGGATGTCGTTCTTGAGTGCAGGCTAGCACTGGTTATCTATGGAGGAGAGGCAGCTCTGGTCACATTATGTTAAGGAAACAGTTTGGGCTTGTGAGGAAAGTGCTCTTGAACAAGCTACACAGCCTCACAAACCTCCATCTGCTCATCTCTAAAGTGGACATATTATTACCTCACACATTTTATTAGGAGTAATTCATGAAAGATATGTCAGCACATAGCAAGCCCTCCATAAAAGACTATTATAATTATTCCCATTATAAATATACCAAGTTTAAGAACCTGCCAATATTCCTTTCAGTTTACTCAATTTAATGCCACAACACACAATTTATATAACAGTGATTTTATATGCAAGAATTGTGAGAAGTGAAATACCTTTTATTTTAAATTTAAAATAAAAAGCAAACCATCCCTTAAAAAATTTGACATGTTCCAGGAACCCCTTACATCATATAGCTATTTTCACCTACGATAAAAGGAGGTGCAAGGAAGTGGTCTGTCCACACCATAGACAAAGCTAGTGAATATTTTCAGAAAGACTTGGTCAGCTGCTCTTTCTGATAAAGGAGGCATCTTTCTATTCTACTGCTGGGTATACATGTAGGTGTGTTCCTGTTGATGCCTGGCAGTAGCCCAGAGGTCCTGTCCAGTTTGACAGTGCAGTGTTGCCTGAGCCATATGTGTGGGGATTGGAATTTCATCATTTTGTTTCATGATGATGGAAAAATTGTTCCAACTGGCAGAATTTGTCCTCTCTTCACTAGAGCTTTAAAAGCTGTCTGCCCTTAAGACATCTATATATGAAGCAATATGTCTGAATTATACTGAGAGATCATCATAAGTCCTTCTGATTCTTCTGTCATCTCTCCATTCCATCCAGAAAGAACAAATCATGGAATGGAAAATTGCCTGGTTGATCCAATTGGTGTGGTCTTTGCAGGCCTAGACAACTCTTGTTTTTATTCCAACTTTGCTCATTACTGACTTTGCAACCGTAGGAATGTTACTTAACCTTGCGGAGCCCTGATCATTCTCATTAAGAATGTCAAAGGTAGTGATCCCTACCTGAGAGGGTTGCAGTGATGGTCAAAGGAGATTGGGTGTGAAGAGCTCAACAGGGAACCTGGAACATAATGTGGCCTGAAAAATAACAACCATAGTTATTAGCATTTTGAATTCCTCAAGGAATGTGTGGCGACTTTGTGATTCTTAAAGGCTGTCAGGAATAAATGATGGAGCGAAGTGAAATCATTTGGCAAATTCGACATCTAGGAAACCACTTAATGCCAGACAAATTGGCTTGCTGTTGACAACTGAGTGAAACATGATTCATTTTCAAAACTCTGAACTATTTTTAAGAAGTTAGCTATATCATGCACTTTAGAGCAATTTACCCAAAGTATGACCCTGGATAAAAGATGGGGACATAGAGATAGCAAAGGGAAGAATGGAAGAGTTTTACCTTTATACTTAAAGTGATAAACAAGGGACTGGAGAGATGGCTTAGTGGTTAAGCGCTTGCCTGTGAAGCCTAAGGACCCTGGATGCAGGCTTGATTGCCCAGGACCCACGTTAGCCAGATGCACAAGGGGGCGTGCACATCTGGAGTTTGTTTGCAGTGGCTGGAAGCCTTGGCGTGCCCATTCTCTGTGTATCTGTCTCTCTCTCTCCCTCTCTCACTCTCAAATAAATAAATGGTACCATAAAATTCTACTTCCTAAAAGGCAGACCAAATGGCTGAACCTTGATTAGACCCTTACAGGAAACACCTGAACCACAAGACACTGGAGAGGGTAGGATCGAGTCTAACCTAAATCTTCTCCGTCTTCCCTCCCCCCTCCTCTAACTCCTGTATATTGGTTATTTTTTTCCTCATTTTCTTAGTGGGCACTGACCTGTAACCCTCACTACCAGCATGGGGCTATCATCCACAATGAGCTTTTGATCAGAGAAACCTACAAGTTTTCCGAAAAGAATGAAAGACTTTTGTCAGAGTACTTGATGACCCACCAAAGGTCAGTGGTAAGACCCTATTGCTGAAGACTCCATACACAGTTGACACGTAAAATGGAACAGCATGGCTGGAAGCCAGGAGAGAGTCAGTCCCCAGACAGCCAGTGTGTCTAGTACCAGAAGGTGCTACATGGGCAACTGGGGGAAATGACCAATATCTGTCCCAGCAACTCATGGTCTAACCTATTAGCAACAAATAACCTGGTGTGATGCCCACACAAGTGCAATAGTGGCACACAGCCATGGTGAGGAACCAGCTGCTCTTGATTTGGCTAACTGATCCCCTCAGTGGTACGGGACCCATAGCTGGAGCTGGGAAACAAGTCAGAAACATATCCAAACATAAGCCCACTCTCCAATATCAAGCTACCATCAATCATGGGGTACAAGAGGGTACACCTATTAAACTCTCTATCAAAAAAGTAAGTGTTGTCTCAATTTTCCAGGTGCTAACTTACTCTCCGTTGGAGAATCTGCTTCTCTTTTTCAGATAGATGCATATCGTAAGGAGAGAGCTGCCCCATCATACCTCAAAAGGGGCCCGAATGAAACTAAGAAAAGTTGGCAAAACAAGCAAGGGTGCTGTTTTCCTGATAAACTGGATACCAGCACAAAGGGGAAGGAGACCAACACAGAGAAAAATCAACTCCTACCAAATCGGAGAGCCAGAGCCTCAGAGGTCCCCAACACCTCAGCACTGAAGGAGACCAAAAATGAACCCAACATGGCTCAGGGAAATTTTGAGGAAGAGGGAGTGGAAAGAATGTCAGAGTCACATGTTGGGCCATGATATGCAGAGACATTTAAGGTACCAATAACTGTGGGCTAACTCCACAATGCACGACCCATTTACATCAACAAGGAGGGGCCTTTGGGAGGGGGTAGGTCATGGATGAGCATAAACAATGGTACCAAACTGCCTGTATTTGCTGAAAAGAAAACTAATAAATTTTTTAAAATGAACAAAAAATATTAAAAAAAAGGGATAAACAAAATTTCAATTTTCTTTAAGTTTACACCCTCTGATTTACGATTTTGATTTTTCAGTTTTTAAATAAAATACAGATTAATATGCTTCATTGTAACATTCTTATAGATTGTTATTATTTGTCTTACTTTACTTACCTCCTTGCCTCACTGCTCCCCCATGCTGACCTTCTTTATCACCACAGTAGCAATACTTTTGCTTTATGTTGCATATATTCTAGCACCTTCTCTCATTTTGTTTCATTCCCTTGGTTTGCTTTACGATCTATTTTTACCCCGTCATGGCCTTCTAATTACATCAAACATACATGTATACATGTACACACACACACACACACACACACACATGCAAGCATACACACACATGCACACACACAACTAGGATGCACATATGAGAGGAAACATTTAGTATTACTGTTTGTAAGTCTGATTTATGTTACTTAATACAGTTTCTAGTTTTCATTAAGTTCAAATTCTATTAAGAAGTATCACTTCATAATTAGTAGCTTATGCTATTGTGTTATTGTCTCCATTTCCCTATGCACTTAGCAGTGAAAGCTAGGCTTGTTGGTAGCTGTATAATATTATTCAAGTCTCTCATAGTTAGATACCTCAGTTTATTTATAACTGAGTAATAAAACAATGTTATTTGTGGAGCATTTACAAATACTTAATAAAATTATTTACACAAAGCCAGACATAGTGACACATGTCTTTAATCCCAAGAATCTGAGATAGGAGGATCACTGTGAATTCAAAGTCAGCCTGTGCTATAGAATGAATTTCAGGGCTGCCTTGGGTGAAACTGAGATCCTGTCTCAGCAAAAATGTACGTTATTCAGTCATATTTTATAAATCAATGATAATTAAAGTTCTTTTATTCCTTAGGTTTTAAGTTTCCAAAGTACATAAAGGCATTCTCAGTCTGCTTAAATAGGATAATGGAATCATGACAGCAGCTTTGACTCTGGAGAACTGAAAGCTGTTGGTTGTGGCCACTTCAAAGTAGAGGAGACTGAGGGATGCTTCTGTGAATGTGTGAGTCTACAGGACCTTTATGGATTAAGGAGAGGACTTGAGAAAACCTTGAGTCAGAAGAAAGATTCCTAAGCCTAACACAAGCATTACACATTCCTAAGCCATGATGAACTTTCCTCTGACAGAGATGCTGGACTATTCTTGCTCTGGAAGATTATCATCAAGAATACCCAGGATATGTTAGCCAAACTCTATGAAGTTCCTGTCAGGTTAATTGGCAATTACCCATCATGGATAAATATGTTAGTCTGTTCCATATTATTATAACAGAATTCTTTGACTGAGACTGGTTGAATAGAATTTTATTAATGCACAGTTGTAGATATTGGGAAATTCTGTATCAAAGTGAAGATATCTGAGGAAGGCAAGGCAAGTGAGTGGCAGAGAGGTCAGCAGGGAACTAAAGTAGCTAATAAATAAGGCAGCAGTCCCACCAATAAGAATGAAACTCTTATTGTCTGATCTGCTTCAGGAGGCCTCATCTAAAGGCCTATTAATACTGTTTCAATTAAAGTTCAGTTCAGTTAAGTTCAGAGGGGACAAGTATTAACCACAACAGTAAATATGAGCTACCTCATACAAGAGTACAATGTTCTGACTGAAAGATTAAGGTGATGGTTGGGTTTCTTTAAATATGTCCTATATAGAATCCTAATGGTTCATGAATCTGTACCTCTACAATGTGCATGGGCACATCTACATGTTCACGCATAGACATGTTTACAAAGTTCTTTTTGAAGAAATCTTCTACATTAAGGCATGGGCTTCCAGGCAAGTTAATTTTATTCATAAAGTTATCCGTAGATAGTAAATGTTTACAACCATCACAACTTCCTAACCACAATAAAGTAAGTTGTAAGTCTGTATATAAGAGTGTTGTAGGGCTGGAGAGATGGCTTAACGGTTAAGTGCTTGCCTGTGAAGCCTAAGGACCCCGGTTCAAGTCTTGCTTCCCCAGATCCCACGTTAGCCAGATGCACAAGGGGGCGCCACGTCTGGAGTTCATTTGCAGTGGCTGGAAGCCCTGGTGTGCCCATTCTCTCTCTCTCCCTCTATCTGTCCTTCTCCCTGTGTCTGTCACCCTCAAATAAATAAATAAAGAATGAACAAAAAATTTAAAAAAACAAGAGGCAGAAGGCAAAGACTGACCAGAGAGCTGTTCTCTGACCTGCACACGTATGCTGTGGCACATGGCTTTCTATAGTCACACACATAAAAAGAAAGAAGGAAAGAAAGAAAGAAAGAAAGAAAGAAAGAAAGAAAGAAAGAAAGAAAGAAGGAAAGAAAAAGTTAAAAAAAAAAGAGTGTTGTATTGCCAAGGGTGATACTCTTTATGATGTTATTGAAGCTGTCAACATTTTAGATAAGATCAAGGCTTTTCCATGTCCTTTCTTTGCAAACATACCTAGGGGTATCTTTTTTCATGTAGACAATGTACTTCACAAATGAATGGACCAATTCATCTTAAGCACTATTAGAAAGATGAGATCAAAGCCATACACTGAATATTTGAAAGTATAAGGGAAGTAAAGATGGGGAAAAAAGAAAGAGAACAATTATAGAAAGTATTATCCTGAATGCCTCAATGCTAATAGTTGCAAAAAATTACAAACAGATTGTCCTTTTCAATAAATTCAATTCTACTTGTACCAGCTACAAAATTAGTGCAGGTCTGCAGGCAGTATTAATATCTTCAAGATGTAGAGGCATACCATCCATCCTAGAAGTGTACCAGAGGATGAGAGCTTCCTCTTTACCCTACAAATGTAATCTCAGTTCATGGGAAGTGAATAGCCCTTGGAAGGACATACACCTTAGGGGAAGTTCCACTGTTGTTTGGCAAGGAGAGGTTATACCCATCAAAAAGTCTTCTACATATCCATGTTTATCCCCTCTAATCCCATGCTGCTCTCACTCTGTGTTAGAGAATCTACTTTTTATAGATGGTGATGAACACTGAGGAGACCCAAGACCTATATGTACAAGAAAAAAAAAATTGCCTAGCACTAGATGACTCATCTATATCACATCTGCCTGGGCCCAGGAGGCATTCCAGAGGAAGTGACAGGTTAAATATGAGTGCTTCTTTCACTATTGGCATGAGAACCTTCTCCATGGAGGTGGTGGTAGACACTGAAGAGACTCAGAACTCATCAAAGCAGAAAATAGATGTCTGATGAGAGCTTAACACTACGGTAGAATTATAACACACTCTCCAAGGCTCAGAAAACATTGATGAAGAAGGGGCTGAAAGAATGTAAGAGCCATAGGGCAGGGAGGTGTACTATGTAGCATTGTCTCCCCAGATATGCCTGGTATATTTCTTACGTTATGGTGATTACTGATAATCCCACCACTGAGGAGGTCCAACAGTGAAATGGGGGGTGTGGAGATGGGACACAAATGTATATAACCCAATGAGAATATGTTGAAATTACAGTATGCTCATACACTAAAGTTCTCAATTTAAAAAATGTCAACCAAACAAAACTGAACTATTTATATTTGGTAAATCTGTATGTCAAAGGTGAAAAAGATAATTTGGTGTTTTTAAGCATAAGGAACATGTTTTTCCACTTGTTAGTTGATTTCTGCATACTTGCTCAGCCATGCTTTCATGAATTTCTTTTTTTATTTTTTCTATTAATTGGTTTTGTACTCAGTGAATACAGTCAGTTTGGTACCATTATTAGACTCATGTGTGACCTACCCACTCCCCTTGGCCTCTCCTTGTTGAGGTATATGGAGTTAGCCCACAGTTATTGGTAGGATAAATGTCTCTGCATATCATCCTGGTGCTCTAATGGTTAGGATTTGGTGCTATCATGAATTTCTTTATTAAAAAAAAAAGTTTTCAAAAAATATACTGGAGAGATGGCTTAGCAGTTAAGCACTTGCCTGTGAAGCCTAAGGACCCTGGTTCAAGGTTTCATTCCCCAGGACCCACATAAGCCACAAGGTGGTGCATGCATCTGGAGTTAGTTTGCAGTGGCTGGAGGCCCTGATGTGCGCATTTTCTCTCTCTCCCTCCCTCTCTCTCTTTCTTCCTCCTTCTCTATCTGTCTGTTGTTCTCAAATAAATAAATAAAAATAAACACCAACAACAAAGTAAAACCTGCACATCATCTTAGAATATGATCCATCATTGAAATTCAAAGCTCTGGAATGGAGGGCCAATATATTTTCCTATTGTATATAGGCAACAACACATACATATCAGTGGAACTTTCTCAGGATTCCTGTCAATAATAGTGGACTGAATCAGAGAAGTAAAATCAACTTTGAGGTTGGCAAAACCATGTTATGAAATATTTTACCAAGAAGGAATCAAAACTCAAAGTGGTTAGGTGCATTCTCCATGATTACTATGAGATTGAAACTAGCGGGGCTGCAAGTGCCCCGTTATTTCTACTGCACCAATCTGTACAAATGGGGATGAATGAGAGGTGTCACACCTGCAATTGATGTTGCAACACAGATGGCAAATAAAATAGAGTTAGTGTGGAATGAGAGAGTGGAGTCGAGTCTTTCTCCCCCCTCCCCCCTCCCCAAGATCACACAGTGCATATTCGAATCAAATCTTGGTAAAGCTCTGATACATGTGAGTGAATGGCATTAATTCCCAGAGTTTTTGTCTTTTCTCAAGATGTTATGATGCAGCTTTTAGCATAGCCTTTTAACTTGCCTCATCTGTAAATCAGGGACAGTGAGAATCAACGATCTCTTTCAACTCTTAGTTCACACTAATGCTTTGACTTTGCAGCATAACTCCACATATTGTCTTCTGGGGTCATCCTTACTCAAGCTGCTGCACAGACAAAAACTCTCTTACCAGGAAAGTATTACCATATTATGCAGAACATATAGGAGATGGTGCCACCCTAAGAATTTCTACACTACCATAAAGCAACTAAAAGTAGAGAGTCTTCTGCAAATCTTGTCCATGTAATCTCTGCCAAAGGGAGTATCTAATGAGAGCAGTTGTGAATGCAAGGCAAGAGATTCATGATGCTGGTGGAGTGGAAGTGTGGGAGAAAGTCTTCTACTAATCCAAAGAAAAACAACATGGTCTATAACTGGCATCTGAACTCTTTTTTGTTGTTGTTTGTTTGTTTCTTTTTTTCCTTCTTCGCTCCCTTGGAGCTCTCTGTTCTGGCTTGATTGGGTTGTTTTTCCTAGGAGAGAATGCAGCTGTCACTGTATTTCTGGGGGGTAGATATCCATCACCCAGAACATCTCACAAACTATTAATAATGCATCAGTGCAAATCTACCTTGTCTCAATAAACACCCTGTCTCCAAGTACAGATAAAATGTCCTGTAGGCAGATGTTGGGATTTATGATCCCCACATTTCCCATTTCCCTCTTCTCTTAGGATAGAGCCCAATCTGTGGGGTCTCCCATGAGTGGGGTAGTACAGCTGGAGGAGAACAGTATTTGCTGAGCAGCTTCCATATTCACTTCTATAGGTGAGATTATACCACAGCTCCCAAAGGAGAATTTTATTGGTGATCTTTTACAGATAAGGAAACTGAGGCTTACAGTGAGAAAATGACTCAATTAATACTCATTTAGCCAAGATAAATCCTCCTTCCTTGTAGTGGGAAATGGTGAATACCTTCTAACTTGTGCTAGGACATTATTAAATATGTCCTAAGGTCAACAATATATACAGTCCCTAATGGCACCCAATGACTTTGTGATATCATCCTTTGGCCCCAGTTACCCCAATGACAAATTTTAAAAAGGTACATTCCAGGAGGCTGTTATATAAAATATGGCATATTCACCATTATCCAGGTTGAACGTGGCATATATATTCCTGGTAACTCTGCTTAATATCAACTGGTCTGAGTTGAGGGAGGAACCCCGTAGCCCTTACTCTCCACATGACCTCTTTACCTCCTCCAATCTCCACATGGCAGGAGCTCTTTGAATTTTCTTTTCTTTCCAGGGATTTCCCAGACCTTCAATGTGAGATCTCAAGCCACGTGGGTGTCTTTCCTTGGCTCTGTATTTCCCTCAATAAATATAGTAATTTAATAAGTATAACAAGAAGTCTTACTTCAAAGACTTTTATCTACCCTTTATAAAATATGTCTTAGTCACAGGAGCTGGCCTTATCCTTTCTGCTGCACTTACTAAAGCCCTGTATACAGTATTCATCAGAAAAAAAAAAAAAAAAAAAAACTAGCCCAGTTGAATGTTTGAGAAGCAAATACAGAAAAAAGGCTGTGTGGCAGCTGTATGAAAATAGATACTTACATACAGTCAGGAATATGGACCTCCAGAGTGCAGAGAAATCTCACTAGGAGCTGACTGATTTCTCAGGCTGCTTCATTCACTATGTTGCTTTGTGATTCTTTGGCTCTTTTAGAGCATCTGTGATTGGGTGAATAAAAAGGTAGCCCTCTTCTCATATTTGATTACACAATGGAACAAGTTACACTCCTACCTTTCTGTATCAATCTACATATGTCTCCTCTACCTGGCCTTGGGGCGTGTGCATTTAAGCACTGCATGTATGTACTAGGGAAAACAAACACATCGACATCATTAATGCCTCCTGCCTCTATCCTTCTCACCTATCACAGTATTACCTCTTTTGGAAGAGCAAGAAATGTTACTAAAGTTCCAATGGCTCATGGTTCTTAATGGAAAAGGGTCACACAATACTGAAAAGTGATGAGCAATTGTACTTTCATCCATTCATGGAGGGCAACTTAACTCATCACTGAAGCTGACCTAGGAAAGTGCTCTACATCCACATTACAGGCCTAACTAGCATCCAGTCAAAGAGGAATACTTCAAAGGAGCTGTGATTCCAATACCTTCCCTAGAAGCTCCATGAAGGAAGATATACCCCCTAAGCCTTCCTCAGAAACTCTATGAAGGGAGGTATACCCCTGAGCTAAGGCTAAAAATCATATCTCATGTTCTCTATAGATATGTTTCTTTGTGTGTAGCATTTTGGATCCAAAATTCCAGAATGGAAAAGAGGCTTGGGCATCAAAATCCTGCCCAAAGATCTAGCTAATGCCTCTACTCCCCTTGAAATCAGAAAGTGACAATGTACTGTAGCTGTGTTTGTCATTCAAATATGTGTCCCTAGAATATGTGAATATTTATAAAACTTAAATTTTCTCCAGGGCTAAAATTATTGCACCTACAAACTTACTTGCACCTTTAACATGGTACTCTTTTTCTTTTTTTGGCTTTCAACTTACCTGTTAGTTCATATACTATTCCTCATTCATAGATGGGAAAATTAAGCCTTGGGAAGTTGCAGGTAACTTCTATAAGCCAGGCAGGTGGTAAAGGGCAAAGTGGGATCTGACAGGGGACATGAGAGAAATTAACATTGAGTTTTAGCTGTAGTTGTTCAGGAGAAAATGGCACATATATCCTTAGTCCTCAATGAAATAAAAACTGAACCTCAAATTCCCCAGGTTGCCAGAGGTGTCCTCGAAGGATATCGCTCAGCCATTCCCCTTTGAAGCAGCTCCCAGTGATAGCCTGAGGTTTGTACAAGGGAGTTCTCATAAAAATAGGCATTGCTCACCAGGCTGCATTTCAGCAGCCGCCAGAGAATGAAAAACCCCAAGCAGTCATAAGTAAACTGAACCATTTTACTGACAAATTAAAGGTTTGGAAGGCAGCAGGAGAAACTGGTCAGCCTGTAACTTCAGAGAAAGCTGCACAGAACATTTCAAAGCCTCCACTTCAATTATGAAGGGAGAAGCTGAGGTCTGGGAAGTAGTCCCTGATGAGTGTGTGCACAGCATTAAACATGCCTTCTTGTGCTCAGCAGGGCTCCAGGCTTTTTAAAACAGGCCTGGATAGAAAGATAGGGAAGGATGGGAAAGAGCTTCAGGAAGAGAGCAAGAAAGAAGTCTGTCCTGCCAGGGAGAAGTTTTGTCCTGCTCATCAAATTGTGGACCATAAGAATAGGATATTAGAGATCAAAAGATTACAAAGCAATGACTTGGCAATAAAACTTAATACTGGCTGAAACAGTTAAAGAGTTCAAAACTTTGATGAATCCCATTTAGGTTTCATAAGCATAGTTGTACGTGGGTATTCTAGGACACCGATTCTAGACAACCTCTGGGTATAAAAATCTGAGAATACTCAAGCCCCTTATATAAAATAACGTAGTGTTTGCATGCATTCTATGCCATATTCCAGTATATATTTAGAGCAATTTCAAGTTTACTTATAATGCCATGTGAATTCAATAGAAGAAGTTGTTATGCCATATTATTTAGTATGTACTTGTATAGATGCAGACATTTTAAAATATTTTCAGTCTACAGATGGTTGAAATCATGGATTTAGAACCCATAGCTTGGGAAGACCAACTTTATCCTATATGCATATTATATATCAGCACATTCCATATTCCATTTTCCAAATGTTTTAGAAAAATAGAACAAAATGCAGGACATTTAAGCAGGATGGTGCACACTTTATAAGTGGTAAAAATTGTGATCCATTTCTAAGTTCTCCAAAGTCTTCACAAGTTTTCAGTATTATTTCCTTCCAGGAAGCTCTACTTATCCAAGGGTGAGATTAAATATAACCACACTGTTCTAGTCCCTTCCACTTGAATAGTAAGGGCCTGTTTACATCCCTTTCTTCCTGTCTAAACTTTGAGCTACCAAAGCCAACTACCAGCTAAAATTTATTTATAACAGTTTCACCTTATCACTCAGCATAGTTTAATGACTGTGCAAAAGTGAAGTCCTGAGCCCTTCTGGGTCTGACTTCTTCCATATATTATATATGTGTGTGTGTGTGTGTGTATATATATATATATATATATATATATATATATATATATATGGTGTAATACAGATTTGCAATTTCACAAAATCCATGTTAATTGTTTCTCATCTTTTCTGTATACTTTTACATAAACCCATCTGTCAGCTCCTTGTCAAGAGGAGAATTACTCAGTACATGACATCATTCCAAGGTATGAGCAATGGAAAAGGGAACCACTCGTTTTCCATCCCAGTGATGTGGGTAGTTTCAATAGAATCTTTGTCATCTATTGAATACAAATGGTAATAAGAACAGTTTTAACTGTAATAATTAGTGTTCACTGGACATTTACTATGTTTACCACTCCTTGTTCAGGGACTTGCACATTTAATTTCCATAGCACTCATGAAATGCATAGAATATCTCCATCTCTATTTTATAAAGGAACTGGGATGCTCAGCCCTCACCAAGGAACACATAGCATAATTGGAATGTTTGAGCATTTTTGTCTAATTTCTAAAAAAGTAAATTTTCTCACATATCCTCTATTTTTCAAAACTAAATAATAAATATGGAGACAATAGAAATGGTCATTTTTATGTTCTCAATATATGCAAGTCTTTAACATGAGTTCATGTGCATAGAAATGCCAGTGTCTTTTCTATGTATTGATATAAAGAGGATTTATGAAATATAGTTGAGCTAGTGAGGTTAAGCAAGTAGCTGGACTAAATGACTATTTGAGTCCACTGTAGAATTTATAGACACTTTTCTAAAGATAAATGAGGCTACACTGACCAGCAAAGCAAACAAACAGGTCTGCAAGAGCTGTTTGATCATGTACTGGAGGCAAGGACTCTTCTGTCTTTCCATACAGTCTGACGCCATGGCGCTTCTTGGTGGTACAGAATTGGGGGGAGTGCAAGCCCTTCTACAGGAAGACACTGCTCCCCATGGCTTATGGGCCATGACTCAAAACAATCTCTTTGGCTGTAGGATAGACTAACAATTATTTAAAATTGGCTCAGGTCTGCATACTCTGCTGGATTCTTTCTTATCCCACTTTAAGTCTTTTCCTTGCGACAGCTTAAACAGCTCTATCTTCTTAATGACAAACTATCCATTGATAGGACTGGAAATGAAATCCAGCTTTTGTTTAGCAACCAGTTTGCTTATTTATATTTCAAGTTCATGAGTTTATGGGCATGTTGCTCCTAATGGGCCGTGCATAAAAATGCCTCTTTTTATTTTCTTTCCATTTACATTGTTTCTGGTGATGCAGGGAAGTACTAGGGTTTTCTGCCTTCCAAGATGGGTTGCATTTGAGTATGTGTGCACTATGCAGATTGCACAAGACGTTAAACTTTATTTTTCTCTTTTTCTGCTATAAATGACTGTATGCCAGTCACATAATTTTCCTACTGATGCTCAGAATTAAGTAAATACTTATATGTGTGTATATTGCAAACAAGTGTCAATGCTGACATCATATGTCTATCTATGCATAGCAATACACAGGCACATATGCTTATGTGTATACAAGTGTATGATCAATGTGCACACGCACACACTTCCTTTTTAAATCACAATGGAAAGACTGTGGTACGTGAAATAAATTCCATTCTGCATTATATTATGGGGCATTGTTATGTAAATATATGACATTATACTCTTGTTTGGAGCAAAAGAAGTGATGGGTTCAGTCAATATATATATCATTGAAGCTTTCATAATTAAAAATCACTTTTAGGTTGTAACTGAAGAGCAAAAACCATGTGGTTAAAAACAAAGGGGCATCATTATTTGTCCAGATGTTCCCAAATCTCTACTTAATGTATACAAGCAACATTGTCATGGGGACTGACATTTTTAAAGTTTTTTTTTTTTAATCAATTATTGAGACAAGTATGTGCTTAGTATTTGTAAATGATTATATTTTTCATGGGAGGGGGAAAAGAGAGTTCAATTAGGCTCACTTTAGCACTTAAGATGGGGAGAGTAAAAAAAAATAGAAAGGATTAATTGTTGATGGTTGGGGGAATGGGGCATAGGAGGGGGTAGGGAGAAAGATTAACTAAAATTAAGGATACATGAAAACAGCTATATAAGAGTCTGTTACTTTGCAAATATATTATACACACACACACACACGCACACACACACACAGGGAGAGAGGGAGAGAGAGTTCTAAGGTGATGTGCCTCACTATGAGTTTGTCAGGGAGGCCCTTGAGGTCTCCAGAGCAATACTGGCTATTCCCACTGCTCTTGATGTTTAGGTGGTAAGAGCCCATTTCTGAAGGTACCACAGACTTCAGTTTGAGGACACTGAGCAATCAACCTGGAACTGAACTGTTATCTTCTTCACTATTGGCTAGCTTTCATAGTGCCAGAGGGTTCTAAGCAGGCTGCGAAAGGAGAACAGTCTCACCCAACAGTGGATCCTGTGAGCACAACCATCTAGGAAAAATATGCTCTCTAGTGGAATAGTGGCATTATTGGTGTATGTAACTAACTGCTTTCTGAATGGATTTGAGAGCTGCTCCATGGGAGGGAATCCATGCCTGGTTTTGTAAACTTGGTCAAAAGCCTATGGCTGGGGAGGTGCTTGACCTTAGAGAACAAACTACCACCATCATTTTTGCTAAATGGACATGTGCCTGTCAAGCTGTCTTTAAAATATTTATCATTGGGCTGGAGGAAAGCTTAAAGTTTAACGTGTTTGCCTGCAAAGCCAAAGGACCCTGGTTGAGCCCACATAAGCCAGATGCACAATGGGGTGCACACATCTGGAGTTCATTTGCAGTGCCTAGAGGCCCTGGCGTGTCACTCTCTCTCTTTTTTTCTCTCCTCTTTCTCTGTCAAATAAATAGAAAAATAAAATGAAATATTAAAAAAAAACTATCATTATGCCAAAGGATTAATGCTTCTCAAAGCTTTATCAGAGAAGCTGCTTTTTGCAGTGGGCAGGGGTTAGAGAGATAACTGGTCAGAGACCTCAAAGTAGAAAAAGAGCTAACTAGTAAGAAAAGGGGATTCAGAAGTAGTGGGAAGGAGGCAATAGAAGGTAAATGGAATCAAAAATATTATGTTAATGTATAAAAGTTTCAAAATTTAAAGTAATTAAAAATACAGATAGGCAAAATGAGGAACAATTGCATTTGTTGAGCATCATCATGTTCTTGGTCTTTTGACAAATATTATTTGACATTGTCTATAAAGGGAAATGTTTAAAAATCCATATTACTTCTGTGAAGTGTTCTCTTTATTTTGTTGTGGACCAAACTGAGACAAAGCGTGATGGTTGACAATTAGGAAAGGTCAAGTTGTTGAAAAGGAAGCAGTCATGGAAAGTTGAATAGCTGAAGGAATGTTACATGGAAGCAGGCCTTCTCAGTTGGCTGACTTGTCTCCTGAGGGACAGTTGTCATGGTCTGCAGACATTGTTGACTGACAGGTGGAGGAGTGTGGTGCTGCTGACATATAGTAGACAGATGCTTAGTGTACTATAAAATGTCCTACCATGTACAGAAAAAATCCCTCCCATAGTTAAAAGTATATGACATATCATGTCAGTAATGCAAAAGGAAAGAAGCAATTTATCTTTCCCCTAAGAGTCTGAATATTCTGCATTTCATAGCCTTGGCCACTTGAATTTGACATTCTAACCAGCATCTGGGATACAAATAATGCAACATCACCATGTGTTTTGGGAGGAAGCATAAGGTTGGGCAGCTAGACTCAAACCTTGAGTGCACTCCATATAACGTGTGCATGTTGGCAGAGCAACTTGCCTTCCTGCAGTCTCAAGCTCTTCATCCACAAATGTCTTTGGAACAGAGGGTAATTGTTTAACCATTGAGTTATTTTTATTTTTATTACCTTAATTATTATTTTACCTGTGATTTTAACTTTTTGATGAACACTCTACTTTTAATGCTACACACTTTTGAATTAATAAGCATTTTCATACTCAGAAAAATCAAGTATTAAGTACATAAACATTTGCACTTATAGATGTACACTTTTCCCCAAACTATTGACATTTTACAAGGTTGCAACTTTGTCACAGTTGATGAGACACAACTTTATTACCCAAGTCCATAACTTAACATTACGGTTCATTCTCAGTGTTATAGCTTCCTAACAGATTGGATTACTATACAGTGTCAAGAGAAGCACATATACATTACTACTAGACTAAATAGATTATTACAGCAAAATTCCTCTGTTATTTACCTAGGGATATCTTCTTCTTTTCTAAGCCATAGAAATCATTAAAATTTTTATAGTCATCCTAGTTTATTCTTAAGTTAGAATGTCATACGTGTGGAATCATATAGTCAACAGCCTTTTCCAGTTGCCTTTTTCTGCTTGTAATATGCATTTAAGTTTCTTTCATGTCTTATGGGTCTAGAGCTCATTCTTATTTTAGTGCTGAATAATATTCCATTGTTTGTGTATAATGAAGTTTATCTTTCACCTAGATTTTCATGTTTGGGGAATTAACAGTAAAACAGACAAAACAGCCATGCCAAGGTTTTTATACAGTTGTCAATTCATTTGTGTGAGTGCCAAGAAACATAAATGCAGGGTAACACAGCCAGAGTATGTTTAGTTTCCTAAGAGATGTTCAAACTGTCCTCTGAAGGGGCTGTGCCACTTTGCATTTCTTTAAGCCACAAATGAGAGTGAGTTTTTAATGTTCCATACTGTTAGCAGTTGCTGTCTTTATTGCTTTGATTTTGGCCAGTTGGATAGATGTAGTCTTTCCATTTCCTTTACTATTCTTTTATAATTCCTTTGATGTTAGGACATCTCACAAGCTTAGATGTTGATTCTTTTGAGTTTTCCATAAAGATATCATTTGTGACCACAGACACATTTTTTCTTTCCCATTCTATACATTTGTAATTCACCTCTTCTCCCTTCCCTTGCCCCCTGTCTTCTCTTCTCTCATCCTCCTCTTTCTCTCTTTTCCTTTCTTCTTTTCTTTGCTTACAATATTCACTATAACTTCTGATACTTATCCTGTCCTTATGATGGAATATATATTCCACACTGCATTGTAGAGATATACATTAATAACAAAGTGGTATTCTTGTATGTAGCATATGCTTGAGTCATAGTGTTGATCCACTCTGGCAATCTTTATCTTTAAGTTAAACTTTTTAGACAACTGAGATTTAGCATGATTGATTACTGATACAGTTGGAGTCTTATCTACATATTCATTTATTTTTAGTACTTACCTTTAACCACTTTTTGGCGGTGGGGGGGAGGAGTTCAAGATATGGTCTCACTATAACTTAGGCTGGCCTAGAACTCATTCTGTAGCTCCAGGCTATCCTTAAACTCACAACAATCCTACCTCTCTTTCCCTTTCAAGTGCTGGGATTATGGCATGTACCGCCACACCTGACCTACCCTTAACCTTTGTTCCTGCTTTTATCTTTCAGGATCAAATTCATTATATTTTTAACTGAACATATTATAATTTCTTTTGTCTACATTATAGTATATCAATTGGATCTATTCTTTTCTCTTTTTCAGTGGTTGTTTTAGAGTTTTAAATATGTCCTTAAAACTGAGAGAAATTTTGCAGAAGGGGGGAGGAAAGAATGTCAGAACCACATGTTGGGTCAAGATATGCAGAGACATTTATTATACCAATAACTGTGAGCTAACTCCACAATGCATGACCCATATACTTCAACAAGGAGGGGCCAATGGGGAGGGGGTAGGTCACGGATGAGCCTAATAATAGTACCAAACTACCTCTATTTGCTGAATAGAAAACTAATAAAAACAAATGAAAAAAATTCTGATCTGTGGGCTGAAGAGATGGCTTAGTGGTTAAGGCACTTTCCTGCAAAGCATGAGGACCCAGATTCAATGCCCCAGTACCCACATAAGTCAGATCCACAAGGTGATACATGATTCTGGAGTTGATTTGCAGTGGCTAGAAGCTCTAGTGTATCCATTCTCCCTCTCTCCATCTGCCTCTTTCTCTCTCTCTTTTTAGTAGTTTCCCTTAACCACATATATATACGTGGGTTCTTGAAAATCAAATTTGGGTCCTTAGGCTTAGCAAGCAAGCACCTTAACTGCTAAGCCATCTCTCTAGCCCTCTATTACTATTTTAAAGCCTACTGTTATGTCAAGTAAGAATAAGAAAATACTATATTTATTGCTTACTTTCACTTATTCCTTATCTGAGTTCTTATTTTCTTTGTGTACATCTGAATTTCTGGTGTATCTCATAATATTTCTCTATGAAATATGCTATTTATTATTTTTTTTTTAGAATTAATATCCACAGCAAACAAATCCCCACAAATTTTGTTTGTCTGTGAGATGTGTAGTTTTACTTTTGAAGAATAACTTCACAGGATATGTCTCAGGTTAATGTGTGGATGTTTTAGTCATTCTTAGTTCAAATGTTGCTTGTTTTTTATTTCTGTCTTTCTTCTTTCTTTAGAATTCCCATTATGTCTAGTGTGCCTCTATTATGGAGTATCACATTATTTTTCCCATGCTCTTTTCTCTTTGCTTTTTAGGTTGGAAATTTCTTTTGTGTCCCCATACTCTGTGCTTCATTCCCCAGCCATGTCCAGCCCACGGATGACCTCTGTCTTCATTTCTGTTATAGAATTTTAAAATTCCTTCCTAGACTCTTCATCACTCTGATTACATCACCCATATGTTCTTGCATGGGGTTTGCTTTTTCCATTAGAACTATCAACATGTGGATCTGAGTTATTTACATTTCTTGGTCTGGTCTTCCGTACACCCATGCCATATCTGATTCTAGTTCTGTATATGTTCATGTATTTTAAACTGTTAATATTGCCTTTTACTTTATCTTGAATTTTTTGCTTTTGGTAATAACATGACATACTAGGCAAAAAGTACTGCTGTGAACAGGTCTTGTATGTGGGTGGTAAGTTATGGAAACAAGGATAGCATCAGCAGTCCCATAAAGAAGTTTTTGCCTTTGCCTGTGTTTCTGGTCTGTGACCTTTCCTGCTGATTCTCAGTCGTTTCTTTTCCCTTCAATGTGTCAGAATGGCTAAAGAGGACAGGAGTTGCTATTTCCTGTCACCTACTGACTTATGCTCAGATATATCCCATCAGAGTAGACTTTGTTCAAAAGAAAATAATATCTGGCATATTTCGAAATAGTTCCTTCCTCCTGCTAATAACATAAAAGAATGATTCTTCTATATTTGTTATCAAAAATAAAACTAAGAAAAGAGTAGAACCTTCCTATGACTCTGTCACTCTGGAGCATTTGACTCTCAGACTTATGCATACCAAGATACCAGCAAGTCATCAATAACAATTTAAGTTTTCATATATGAATTCAGGTTTCCTCAGAGGTTTCTGCTCATAATTTTCTGTACTGATATGCTGTTAAGCTGTGTATCCACCCATCTCTCCAATTTTAGGGAACAGTAGTTAATCTGTGACCTCCATTCTTTGATGGATCTAAGAAAAATTATTGACCTTTCAGCTTGTTCAACTTTTTATTTGTTGTTCAGAGTGGAGACTTCTAAACCCTTAATATGTCATATTGGAAACCAGCTATCTTTTATTTTTAAAGAAAGCTTTTATCTCAAGGTTAAGTAGACTTGCTTTCACTCATACTTGATTATAGGCTACACAAGAATAAGAATGAGGGGGAGAGGACCACTTTGTAGGAGGGAGATGTGAGCTATTTTTGAACAAAATACTTTTATGAGAAACTGTGCAACCTTTTTTAATATGGCACCATTAGTGTCCAGACCCTTTGGAAATTCCAGTTTCCTCCACAAAAAAAAAAGTAGGGCTACACAGCCAGGATCCATCCTGCTAGAACTGGAGCTTTGATTTTATCATAGAACTCTATTTAACTAGTTACATAAAACATTAGGAATCCCAGGAAGCCCATGATAATACTATGAGTGTCTTAAAATCCCTGCCATCAAGTATGAGAAAAAAACTGAAACAGATAGGGAAGAAATGAGTATAGAAGAAAAGAGATAAAAACCATGAAATGGGTATTATTAGACTCAGATGGTTCAAGAAGATTGCCCAAGGCCATCCTGCAAATCTGGGAAAGCCATTTAAACCTCAGAAATCTTCCTCTCAAGCCTTCTGATATTTTTCCTCAGACTAAAAGGAATCCCCTGACTCCAGAAACTATAAAAAGGATCCTGAACTCAGGTACTTACAAGAAAGGCAGTGAGAGGCAATCTTGTTATTGATAAGGCATTGTAAAGAATGAAATAGAATGTGTTGTTTACTGCCTACTACAGAAAACAAAGAAATAAGAAATATCCATCAACCTTTCTTGCACAGGAACTAAAATGTCTATTGAAAGACAGGAGAGAATTCTTGTGTTAGATGTCTAAGCCCTTATTTTTCTTTGGCCTAGGAGTGATGGGGATTTTGATAGTTATACCCCTGTCAGGCATGATGCACAGTCTCCTTGGCAATTCAGTGATGCTGCTTGGGCCTCATGAATTATTGGATACTTTCTTGGACAAATTGCCAATCAAATCATTGTATGTCAATCTCAGAAAAGGAAGAATTGAGCAACTATAAAACTGTGAAAACTTTTGGTCACTGATAACACCCATGGCAATGTCAAATTTATCATGTAATGTTGAGCAAAGTCTATCATTATCTCCACTTCAAACCAAAAATACTGCCCCTGGTACTCCTCGTCACCACTACCATGCCATCACTGACATCACTACCACCATTGTCACCATCATAATCATCATAATTATCATCGCCCCTGCCATTATCATCACCATTGCAGTCATCATTATCAGAACCAGGAACAGCCTTGTTTCTTTATTCTTAGTTATCACTGCCATCACCCATTTCTATCTCAATACCTAGCATTTTCATCACTACTACTGTCATTGCCTTTATCATGGTTATCACCATTACTAATAATCCTACCACTACCATCATGGTCACTAGGTATTGTACCCTGGGTTTTCATTAAATATTTTATTTAACACATACTTCACAAACCAGGTAGATGTTACTAAAATGTTTTCTTCTCTGTGGTTAAGGAAACTCAGACTCAGAAGGATGAACTACTTTACCAAGATCATAGTTGATAGTAAACAGATGTCATTGACTTCTTATTCATTTATCCAAATCTGAGGCAAATATTCTATTACTATAAGACACCCTATATCTTCACTATTGGTGCATCTTTTGTGAAAGCACATTATAAGATATATTGTATATGAGCAAAAATCAGTTGGATCTCACATCTTACCAAAAATGAGATGGTGGTAGAGATTATTTCTCATTACATAGAACTTAATATATTAAGTGGTTGCAATAGAATTTCATTTCATAAGATCACACATTTTTATTCTGGATCCACACTAAAGCAGTAAAATACACACTTACCTATAGTAAGGTTGTAATAGAAGCAATCCAAACAACCCAAAGTATATGGAGAAAGATATGTGCTTAATCCCCACTCTGACAAAGGTAGATGCTGCCATAAAAACAAACTTCCAAGTAAAGATAGGACATTTGATTTAACCTTGGTAGGTGCCTTGGGCCAATACAAGGCAACTAGCTGACTTCAATCTCATGCAAGGTTAGAGTCCCACAAGGCAATGGTTAATTCACTTGTTTCATTTCTTTTAATCCTCAATAACAAAGTATTTACTCATTAGTCATATCTTATTTATTTTCCTAGTTCAAAGTTCAAAATGCAGTGAGTGCATGTTAGGTCTCTTTATGTATCAATTTTCCAACTGTAAAATGTCAGAAGGTATATTAGATGAGCTGAAGAGGATTTTTTAGAGAAATGTTATGGGAATCTACTGTGATTAATTCTGGCTCAGAGTCACGGTGACTGACGTCTTCCATGCAGTGTTATACATGATAGGAGAAGGAGGAGGGAGGAAGGAAGGAAAGAGATAAGGAGGATGACAGCAGTTGGGGTGGCCAAATTGGATTGACAGAACCATTAATTTGTTATCTCTGCAGATGGAATCCATGACTACTGACTAGGAAAGAATGAAGAGAATGTCTCAATTTCTGTTTCTCTGTACTTCAATTCTGAGGTTGCAGATCAAGGAAAACTGTGCTAATTCTCATTCCAATCCCAACAGCTCATTTCATTACTAGAGAAGAGCAAGAGAAGGAGGTAGATGAGAAGGAAGAACAGGAGGAGGAGTACGAGAGGAGGGCAAGGAGTAGCATACAGATAATAGAAGAGGAACAAGAAAGAGGAGGAGGAGGAGAAAGAAAAGGAGGAGGGAAGGAGAAATATGAAAAGAAAAAGAGAATGAGGAGAAAAGTTCATGAGCTTCCGCACACCTCCTTTCTAAATATGAAAGCCAAACAGACAAAGCAAGGAGTTTGTCATTGAACTAATACCTTCTATACAAGGCAAAGAAAAGGTAGAAAATTGGTCTCTGCTGGGCTCTGGAGAACAACTAATGTGATTAGCCATTCAAGACACTTCCAAATGTAAGCCATTTTAAAGCAGAGAAAAGGCTCATCTGTAGATAGTGTGGTTCAAACTGGTAGACCAAGGAACTTTGACACACCTGTAAACTACAAACAGAACAGCTCCAATATTTGAAGTTTTTACCACACCATTTCTCCACACTGATTGTCTTCAAAAGGACAATTGAGAAGATTGTCCAATATAAAATTATGCTGTATTGTATGGGCAGAATTTCTGTTTGTGGCCAAAATCAGAATGCTGAAATTCATCCTTTCTATGGAGACAAGAATATAGAGAGGGCTCTGGCAATTTAATGATAGTCAGATATATTTGTATTATTTTCCCTGATGTGTGTGTGTGTGTGTGTGTGTGTGTGTGTGTGTGTGTGTGTGTGTGTGTGTTTGTGCATATGAAGGCAGAGGTTGACATCAGGTGTCTTCCTATACTTTGGGGACGAGGTCATTCACTGAACTTGAAGCTCATGAATTTGACTAGAGTAACTAGATAACAAGTCCCGGGGATCTTCTTGTTTCCACCTCCCCAGCACCTGGGTTACAAGCGCCTAACACTATGCCCTTATTTTATGTGGATGCTGAGTGTCTGAACTCAAGTCCTTATGCTTGTGCAGCAAGCACTTTCCTGATGGAATCATCTCCCAGGTCTCCAGTCCTTTATCACTGGTCTCCCAACATTCCTTTTGCTTTCTGGCACATTCTGTTCATATCTGGCAGAGGTCATTTAGAAACTCAAGTTAATAGGTAGGTTTAGATTCTGACTCCAACGTGACTAATTGTGTTGCCTCTGTTTATCCCAACATCTCTCTGGATTTCCTGTTCCTGATTTATATCTGGCACTACATTCATGCATTGATTTCCAGAAGGCCTACTGTGTGCTAACCTGGCCTGGGTATTTATAGAACATAAAAGGCAAGGGATCCTTCTGAGCACCTGTGAAACTTCACAAGCATCTAAATAAATCTCCACAATAACAAGCAAAATGTTCTTCCAAGACATGGACAACAGTTCCGGGAGCAAGAGACATAAAGAGTTTTAGGGCACTATTTAGAGATGTCAAGGATAGCTCTCCTGAGAAGACTGTTGAAGAATTAAATTAAAGAATGAACTCACCTCTCATGTACAGTACAGTAATGGGCACCAGCCCTGGATCAAAAAGTACTTACTGGAAATCCTACTCAACCTTTCACAGTGCTAGATGTTTACCTAACCCCTGGGGTCATTTTACTCTTTTGGAAAATGTAAGTGATAATTTCTCTATTGCCATTTGGGGGTGAAATTGGGAGATAATATATGCAAATTGCTCCTTATCACCTGGTTTGATTCACTGTAGGTGCTCAGTCAACCTTAGCTGAATGCGACCTTCTTACTCTGCTCCAACATTGCTTTTGGCAGGCCAGGACACATTATTATTTTTCAACTTATTTTATTTTATTTATTTGAGAAAGAGAAAGAGTCAGATAGAGAGAGAGAAAGAGAATGGGCATGCTGGGGTCTTCAGCAACTGCTAATGAAAACTACACGCATACACCACCTTGTGCATCTGACTTATGTGGGTCCTGGAGAATCAAAACCGGATCCTTTGGATTTTTCAGGCAAGCACCTGAACTGCTAAGCCATCTCTCCAGCTGTGGATTGATATTTTCTGTGGGAAGTAGTTTAACTAACCCGCAGGACAAGTTAAGACTGTCAAGTGGATTTTTGGTTGTTTTATACATACATATATATATATGTTTTTCTTAAGGCACTTTCAAATCTTCCCTGGATATTAGTGTCCTTGCAATATTAAGAAATTGGAAAATTCCAAGGAAATGTTGCAGGGTAAAGTGGCCTCTTGATAGTAGATGTGAGACTGAGAATGCTTAGTGAGTGAGAATTTCTGCTGGGTGCCTCAGCAGAGCTTAAGAAGGTAGCATGGCAGGCCTTGATCAAAAACTTCAGTAGCTGCCTCGGCCACTTAGGAGAAAAGAAGACAACCAAATGATGCAGAAACTATGAACTCTTTGGGTACAGAAACAGAGAGTACTATAATATGGATAATCAGAAGGTAAATATCAATTGTTCAAGTAAATTTCCAAATGTTTAGGTTGAGTTTGTGAATGAGAGATTCTATGAGATGGAGAATTGGGCCTCCTCAAGATGCTTCTGTATTAAATACCTCAGCAACCTATCACTGTTTTGTTTATTTATTATCTTTTACAAAGCTTATATTCTTCCATCTCCTATCCCCCATCTCAGTTTCCCTGAATGCCTTCCGTTGTGGGATTATTGGTGTTTACTATGGCATAATTCAAGCCTCAGTCAGTTTTTGGGGAGTGTCTCAGGGTATTTCTACCCACCCTGTGGCTCTTACAGTTTTTATTTCCCTCTTCCACAATGATCCCCTGACAACAGCTCTGGTAATACTGCAACAGACACTGTGGTTAATCAATCTGTCACTTGATTGTCACTCCTGACTTACCTCAGACATCTGTCTCAAAAGATACTTCTCTGGTCCTTCAAGTGAAAAGACCTGACATTTTCCTTCTCCTTCCATTGACTAATGATAATGTCATGTTGTAGCCATCCCATGGAAAGTGGACTCATAAACAGTCATCCTCCTGTGTGTCTACAACTCCATCTGTCTTTCTGATGCAAACTCTTTCCAGGTCACTGGATAAATACATCTAGCACTCAGACTTTTCCTATCAGTCTCAGTCCTTGTGAACAATTATCAACCCGATTCATCAGATGCAATCTTTCTTTAGCAAGTGAATATCCAGTTCCATGTAACAGACACACTTCATACTCCACTAAGGTTGAAATTTCTTTCTTTCCTTCCCAATTGGACTTCAATGAAGACATTTTATAGCTTCAGGAGAGCACATAGCCACATTCTTCATTCTCTTCCAGGTATTGAATATTTTTCTCTTCATTTGTAAACTGATGGTGGGATATAGAAAGATGCTGTGATTGACTGGAGACTACCACATATGCCATGGAATTATGTTCTATTAAAAATCAACTTTTGGGCTGGAGAGATGGCTTAGCGGTTAAGCGCTTGCCTGTGAAGCCTAAGGACCCCAGTTCAAGGCTCGGTTCCCCAGGTCCCACGTTAGCCAGATGCACAAGGGGGCGCACACGTCTGGAGTTCATTTGCAGAGGCTGGAAGCCCTGGCGCGCCCATTCTCTCTCCCCCTCTATCTGTCTTTCTCTCTGTCTGTCGCTCTCAAATAAATAAATAAATAAAATTAAAAAAAAAAATCAACTTTCTCCACAAATGTGTTTTTGGTATCTTCAAAGTGCTTCATACCCATTACAGGCAGGGGAAAGCATCTTTGCTTTGATTATACTCAAACATGTTCTCTAGCTCAACATACCCAGGTTCTCTGCTTTGATCTGGTCAACCTTCCAGGCAAACCTACTTAGAAGACACTGAAGATTCCATGCCAGGATGCAAGTCTCACTTTGGTAGCACAATTCTTTTAGGTGATGCTGAATGAGCAGGCCATTTAATACTGAGATGCATCATTGCAATCAAGATCTTTTGAAATTGAGCAGACTGGACTTGAACTTGTACTTCTCCTGCCTCAGAGGCTTCTCAAGTAAGCTGGGATTGCAGATGTGCACCTCCAGCCCTAGCACATTCAGCATCTTCCAAATCAACTCTGGGAATGTGGAAAACCCCAGAGCAGTTATCATACTGCTACTATGAAAGCTCCAGCAAGCATTTCTTTGGTTTTTGTCACTGTTCTTGTTGACACAGGTGTCAGGTAGTCAGTGGATATACTAATGACATTTCAAAAGACTTATAGTACATTTTATAATAGCACCTGTGGAGGCTTGAAAGATGGAAATACCCTCATCCCTTTCCATCTTAGACAGCTGGGGAGAATCACAGTATACTGCAGCTTTTTGTCAAAAGCTGGCTTAATTTAATTTCCGATCACTTTCAGTGGTATGGCATCATTTAATGATTCTTATCCTAATTTTCCAACTCTGGGTTATCTTTTGTCATAAGTCCTCAGGGAAACTTCAATTATAACATTCCCCTTTGACATGTTTATTAATTAAATAAAATCACTCCACAACAATGAGGATCAATTGAAAGAATTCATAATACATGAATTTGCACTTGGTAAATTATTTTCTTATTTCTCAAAGTAACGAATACAAGAAAGTTTACTGCTTTGGAGGAGGAAGGATAAACAAAAAGGAAGCCTAGGGAATAGAGTTTGAAATAAATAAAACTCTGCAAAGGGATTTGAGAAATGCTCAGAAAAATTGTGAAATATACATTACAAAATGTCCTAATTATCCTGTAGCTCTTGGACTTTAATTGTCCAAGTCAATGATAGTCAAATTTGTTTCATGGTATCAGAGTGAAATAGATATTTGTCCCATGGACCAGACACATATGCTAATCCTCTCACTAAGCATGCCATCAGCCACAAAGAAACATAAACCTAAAGCATCTTAAATAGAAAATAAATGTTGCTACATTCCTAAAATGAGAAAAAAAGTACATTGATATTATCTTTTATATTTTGTCTTCCATCTTCATTTTTTTATTTTTTATGAACATTTGGAATTTTATTTTAAAAAATCATAACTATCAACATTGTTACAGTTAGAGGCCTTCTTTGTTCTCCACGATGATACTGAGCATGCTCACAAGGGGTTACCATTGTTAAAGTCTTAAACAACCATCTTTAAAAGAAGGAAAAAAGAAAAGAAAAACTCAGCACACTACAGTTTAACTTGTTTTAATGTTTCTTCACAAATGGTGAAAAGTACTCAAGTACAGACGAGGAATAATCATAATGTGTGGCCAACATTTTAAGTGTGGAATTATACATTTGAAACATTTTCTGGTTTGGAATATAGATGTGGTGGTCCGTGCAGCTCTGCAGGGTCCTTGCGTCTAGTAGGGCTGGTCTCTGCACTCCTGACGGTGCTCTTCTTTATCCATTTTCCCAGGGTCTCCATGTCTACCTCTTCCTCCTCCTATCTATTCCACCAAAGGCCCAGAAGGCCCTCTGGACCACCTCGTCTTCCGCCACCAAAGCCACCTCAGTCCATGCCACGGCCACCTTGGAAGTCACCTCTGTCTCCACCACGGCCACCTCGGAACATTCCACCAGGACCTCCACGGTCCATGAGGCCACCTCGTCCTCCTTGCATGCCACCAGGGTTGCGTTCTGTTCTCCGGGCGAAGTTCTAGTTCCCACAGCCCTGAACAGGACACTGCCAGTCTCCAGCTTGGTGCTGGACATTTCCACCTCCACAGGGGTTTCCTCAGTAACTCGAGGCCCATCTTGGGAGTAAGCCACCTCTATCTCCTCCATGGCTTCCCATAGTACCCATGGGTCACCCAGGACCTCCTAGGCCACCAGGACTTCCATGAAGTGGTGGTAGCATTCCTCTGCCCTCACTGGGTGGGATGCCACCTAGCATGCTATTCACTGGAGGCTTCTTCCATGCAAGAGAGACTTTAAGTTTGCTTCCTTGAAACTCTTTCCCATCAAACCCCTCCACTGCAGCCTTGGCAGTTGGTGGATCTTCATAGGACACATTGGCATCACCTTTGGGCTTTCCTGTTTCCTTACCCAGGTAGATGTAAATCATGGGTTGTCCAGTTCTCTTCTTCATCTTAACAACACTGTGCTGCTTAGAGAAGTCTGCTAGATCATCAAGAGTCACATTGTCATTTAATCCTTGTACATAAATTACACTCTTGTCAAAGTCTACATCAGGATCTATTGGGAGGACTAGATCAAGATCTGGTCTTTCATCCATGGGTCCACCACGCTTATCGAAGCCACCTGCTTCTCCAGCACCCATTCCACTGTGTCCTCCTCCAAGCCCACCTCAGCTCATGCCTCCAGGATGAAATCTCCCTCTTCCCCTGCCCCTGTTATCAGGGCCACCCAAGCGCTGGTTGTCTCCTGGTCCAGAAAATCCTCCAGCCTCCTGCCCATAAACACACATGCTACTGGGGTGGTCCTGTTGGAATGAACTCTGCTGCCCATAGCTGCTGCTCTGTTGGCTACATTGACTTGGAGCCTGGCGGTAGGATCCAGTCTGAGGGGGGGTAACTAGTGCTAGGCTGCTACCCATAGCTGCTTTGTTGACCATAGCTACTCTGTTGCCCATAGCTGCTTGGTTGCCCATAGGTGTTCTGCTGAGAGTAACTGCTCCGATGGTAACTAGCTGACTGTGAAGAGGAATAGCTGGTAGGAGGATAGGACGGAGGCGCAGTGACTGGCTGTATGGGGTAGCTCCCAGGTACCTGGGGATAACTGTCGTTACTCTGTTCATATCCTATGCTGGCCTAGTTTAGCCCCCTGTGCTGGACTGAGGTTGACTAGTCTCAGCAGACTTGTTTCCATCCTGTGGTCTTGCAGGTGCAATAGCTGTTGGCTGCTGGCTGCTGCCCATAGGCTGGGTAAACAGGCTGAGTACCATATGCAGACTGAGCTGCATAGGAGGCCTGGGTGGTGGTGGCCGTAGCAATGGTGGTCTCATAAGCAGCACTGCCATACCCCTGGACAGGCTGGCTATATACCTGGGGGTAGTGGGAGTAGTAAAGCCGGTTGGAGGCTGTCCATAAGAAGTTGCATATGCCGTCTGTCCATAGGTGGCAGTGGACTGAGCCTGGGTATAGCTGACACCAGTGGGCTGCCCATAGGTTCCATAGCTTTGTTGCCCAAATGCCTGAGTGGACTGTGCATATCCTTGAGTTGGTTGGGTGGCATAAGCATTGTGGCCCTGCTAGGCTGCAGCTTGGCTGTAAGTACTATAATCTGTGGATGCCCTTGTCTCTCCTCCCATCTTGTTCTCTCAACCTAGTCTTCTATATTTAATATAAGATGTTTCACATAAAACACAGATAATTAATTCATTAGCATTAACAATGTATTTTCCAAGAACAGATTCTAGTATCCCCTGTTTTTACTAAACTGGACAGTCTCATTTCTATACCTGCAGTGCCTATAATAAAATACACACTTAATTAAATACTGTGGAATAAATGGATAAAGGATAAATGAGTATGAAAAGTGATGCATGCCCACTGTCTTAGTTCAGGTTACTATAACAGAATATAGCAAGAATTATTTATCATATTTCTGGAGGTTGGAAGTTGACAAGAGAGTGGCAAAGATGGTCAGATTCTTGCTGAAGGATCTCTTCCAGAGTAGAAGATGTCTTGCTTCTTAATATGGCTTCTCATAGTAGTAAAAAAGGTTTGATCTCCTCATTTCTTATAAAGATATTAATTTCATTAACAGAGTCTACAACCTCATGAACATATCCAAATCTAATCTGTTTACCAAAGAAATAACCTTCAAGTAACATCAGATTGCTACTTATAGACATAATGTAAAAATATTGGTACGCCATAAATATCCAAACAATTAAGCTATAGTATTTATAGACACAACTCAAATATTCAAGTCAGATAGAGAAATAAATGTTTTGAAATGGTACAGAATAGACATATCAATGCTTCACAAAAGTATTTGGGTATTTTTGTTTGTTTGCTTGTTCTTTGATAGATAAATAGATTGATTGATTATTTGATTGATTAATTTCTGGGCTTATAAACAATTCTTCCCATTCAACCTATTGATGGTTTGGGGATTAAATCCTAGCATTCAAACTTGGGCTTCAGTGCAGAAGAACCACAGTTGATGCCAGCAATTTACAGGTAAAGACTTGAATCAGGACCATCCTATCAAGTTTATCTTGGGAACATGGAAAGGATGTCAATAGAGTAGTCAGATGTCAGCACACCCAAGGAGGGAGAAATAAAGACATTAAAGCAAGTACCACTAGCATCAGGAGAGATGACCCATCCCTTCCATTTCAATGAGCAGTCACTATGCATCTTAGATATGCCACAAAGTACAAAAGAATAGCAAGAGCACACATGATTTTGTATTTGGCCTAGTGGAAGAGGCAGGCAGGAAATAAGTGCAGAAATATACATAAAATTACAACAGGAAATAATCCTCTATCCATGCTCATACAAGAAGCCTTAATTAAAGTCAGTGGGTAACACACAAACACACATAAAGATATCGAAGTTAAGGGTGGTGTAGTTACTAATTGAGAAGTATGGGCCTGGCAGGAATGATAGAAGGTCAAGAAAAAGTAATGAGGGTGAATGTATTATATGTATGCAGAGAATTCTCAAAATGTGTGAGTTAAATACAATAAGACAAGTTGTTAGAGGATCAAAGATAATTATCAAGTGGATGGCTTTGAATAAATATAAGTACAGACACTTGCATACCCTCTGTTTTATCTCTACCTTTTAAAAAATGAATAAATATTAATAAAATATAAATATGAATATAAATATAAAATAAATAAATAAAATTCCTGTTGATATATCTATCTTCTGATTTAAAGTTAACTTTGTTCTTCATAATTTAGGCCAACTGTTGTGAAGTGGGATCTTATTTTACAGAAATTTCATGAGAGACTCCAAAGGACAATGGAATAAAGACAGGCTTTAATTTCAATGCTGGCTTTGTCTTGTCCCTTCAGTGTGCCTTTAATTGCTTAAATATATATAAGTCCATTCCCTTAATTAGAATTACTTTTCATAAAATACCTTCACTGAGAAAACCAAAGAAAAAAAGTCAGATAGAATGCCACAAAGCATTCATGTGTGATTGTTTTTAGCCTTATGACTCATTTCTCCATCTTTTTTTGATGAGTAATACACATGTATATATCAGAAATATATTCTCAATGTATTTACCATTTGGAATTTGACAGCCAAAGCTTTCATGCAATTTTCCTAGTTAACATGGACCTTAGCACTTATCACTTTGGAGCATTCTAAACTCAAATTTTATTAGAGGAGAAACAATTCTGAAACATGAAATGCTAGTCCCTGGGATACTTTGTCTGTATCAAGAGAAATGTGAAAGGTGGGCAAGGGGAAGGTGCTGGAGGAGAAAACTATCTGCAGGAAGGAAAGGAAAGGGAAGACATATTGGGTGTTTCTTCCTCATCCTGCCCCCTTTACTCGTCACAGAAACATTTTCCTAAAGGAGAAAGAAGGAGAATGAGCAAACAAAGAGAAGAGCTAGAGACAGAAACAGAGAAGCATAGAATAGTTCGGTAATAATACACTTCTGAAACAAGGGGAAGGACAATGGCAAAGCAAGTGCCTCTGACTTCCAAGGACTGAGATCCCTGGCCCACTGGTACCTCATTTGCTTATTTCAGGTCTTTCCTCATTTGAGAGTTGATTTGCTCAATTCAAAGCTATGCCACACTTACCTTTCTTGGTTCCCTAATCATTAATCTTGCACATTAGTTAAATAGTATGTAATGTAAACTCTATGGATTAATGTTAATGTTTAAATTTAACTTTAGTAATTAATTATTCCCTATTTGAAAAGTAACTCATTATTATTAAGAACAACATGAAAACATCAAAACCATTCATAGAAGATTAATTAAATGGATAATTACACATATACATGTACAAATGGGCAAATATGTGATTTTATCATTATTGGATAATGAAAAATTTGCTCCTATATTTGTACATTTTGATAGTTATTACAAATAAAGAAGCTTTTATTGGAAAACTTGGAAATTGTCTTATATTTATAGCTTAGATTGTTTTTTTCTTTTTGCCCCACTAGACAATAATTTGAGAGCATTTTTCCCTGACAGGAAATATTCTTAGAATGTAATATATTTAATTGATGAATTTACATGCAATATTCTTTATTGAAACATTTATTGAATTTTCCACAGTTGTCAAGAATTTAGGTTATTACCAACAATTTTCTACTGTAAACAGCACCATGTTGAACTGTCTTATACATGCAACTCTGCAATTCAATCTTTGGGTGAATTCCAAATAGATTAGTAAATCAAAAGTTATAGGTATTTTAAGGCTCCTGATAGCTGATGCCAAATTATATTTTGCAAAATCTTATTTGTACTGGGACCATTAGATATCTTCTCATGGTACCCTTGCCATCATTTTGTGTGTGTGTGTGTGTGTGTGTGTATGTGTGTGTGTGTGTGTGTGTGTGTGTGTGTGTGTGTGTTTGTGTGTGTACACATGTGATCATGTTTGATTTTTGTTTTTTTACCAGTTTGATTATTAAAGTAGCATTTACCACTAATGAGGCAATAACTTCTTGGCTAATTTTTAACATTGGCACAGTTTTTTTCTTTCTTTTTTATTTTTATTTATTTATTTTTATTAGTTAGTTTTGTACTCAATGAATATAGTCAAGTTGGTACCCTTGTTAGCCCCCAACCTGTCTTCCCCCTCCCCCTGGCCCCTCCTTCTTGAGGCATATGGCTCATGTATCCAGAGACACAGAGACTCCCAAAACTTCATCATTGAAGCAGACCTAAAATGTATCCAATATGACTCAGGGACATTTGCAGAAGAGGGAGAAGAAAGAATGTCAGAGCCACACGCTGGGTCATAGACACAGAGACATTTCCTCCTACCCATAACTGAGGGCTAACTCCACAATGCATGACCAATATTAGTACAGTTTTCCTTTTAAGAATTTTTTTTTTAATTTTAGTGTGTGTGTGTGTTTGTGTGAGCATGTGAAGGTCAGAGAACAACTTTCTAATCAATTATCTCCTGTTCACCTCATTTGAGACAGGGATTTCTTGAGCTGGATGTCTGGCAATGGAGGAAGAATTCTATGGGAGTTGTCAATACCAGTGATTGTCTCTATAGGGAGCTCAGAAGGAATACAGCAGAGTAAGATGAGTTGTCAGGAGAATCACTGCCCTCTCTGAGGACTCAATGTAATTTTATTTTTTCAAATACAAACAGGGAATATTTCCTGCTGTTCTTCATCTGAACTAACAGCTGTTCTACTTGCTCTATCCTTAATTGTATATCATTTCTTACAAACATGGCCAAAAGAATCCCATGGCATGACTGAGACTAAAGGAATCCCTGTAGAACGGAAACACAACCCCACAAAGGATAAGAATAGTATGCCCATTTGTGTGACATGGCTACAGTCCAGAGCAATGCCCGAAGGCTATAAGATGACATCTGGATATGGTGACCGCTTTCCTAATCGTGACTTGTTCAAGGAATCATGCAAGGGCAACTGGAGTTTTCTTAGGACACCAGGTAACTACATGTTCCACACTGTGCAAGCTATACATAGACAGAACCTTTATGAAACTTGTTTGGGTCTGAGTCACATGAAGCCAGAGAGTCCAGTTTTGTTTTTAAAATTAAGCTATTATTGAAAGTTTAGAACTCTTAGTTTTCAAAAGTTTGTGCTGTTATATTTTAAGAAGTTCACATTGAGTCCGTATTGAAAACTATGCATTGTGTAGAATGCTGCAGATCAAGAAATTCCCATCATTGGAAAATGGTTTCAGTAAGAGAATCTTAGTAATAGCTATAGTCACAGTCACAGCAATGCTTGCTAAGATCATACAGTTCTCTCGGCACATGCATACGTATACACATGCACATAAATATGCAGGGATACACAAAAAAAATAGTCAGAGCCTCAAATTTACACACGAGAAAGAATTTGCTCCAAAAATAAGTGGATCAGGAGTTACTGGAATTCCTCCACCTATCTTGTCCCATTCAATGTCATTGCCTTGACCATCCTCCACCCCCTGCCAGTCACTCACAAGATTCTATCTGATTAGGGTTTCTAAATGCAGACAGCTTTCTGTGCTAGTATATCCACTTGTTTAATTAATCTGAGTATCAAATGATTTATCATACTGTAAATTGTCTTGAAAATGTAAAGTCAAATAAGTTAAAACCCCTGCCAAACAGAGAAAGCTAATGCTATAGAAACATTTTTAAATAATATCCACCCTTGGAAGTTTGTGGTGATACCAGGAGTTACACTTGGGATTAACTGGATTCTCAAAAGCATCTCTGAGCCTGTAGGTTAAAAAAAAAAAAAAAAAAAAAGTGAAAGCTAGAAAGGAAGCTTGAAGAGGACAGGAAGACCACAGGTCCCTACTAGGATGGGTGCTAGAATAAAACCAGAGCATAGCCTCCATTTCCAATGCAAAACTTTTGGCCATAGCTCATTTAGCAGTTTGCTTAGCACAGGGCAGAAACTGCACCAGCCCTCTACCAGGTGTTACTGTCTGGCTCAAGACCTTTCCAGTAAACACAGGAGTCTGGAGCCTAAATCTCACTGCATTCAACATGTGGCAGCTCCAGCCTGGTTTGTATCTCCATCAGGGATGAAAGGCTGACAATGTAACCTGGGCCATAAAAGAAGCAAATGTGGGTGTTGAAGGAATGCAGATGGTCTCTGTAGAGATTCACTGTGGGAATGTTTGTTTGTTTTTTAACAAAGATATGAGCAGAGGAAAGACTTGCCAGACCCCCAACAGTACCAGAAAAGGCTGGATCCATCTAGTTCTCCCATAAACCCAGTTTTCCTTGTTTTTGCTGAGTTTGTGCTCCCTGTCACATTCTAACTCATTACAGAAAGACACTAAACCAAACTGTTACGTACTCTTGCGAAAAATAGTTTAACTTCAACCATTGCATTAGTCCTGCATTGAAGACATTATCACTGTACCTGTTTAACCCGGGTGGGAAATCAAAGTTAGGAAAGTGATCATCTAGCAAATGGACACAAAACACAGCTCTCACATCAGAAGAATTTAAGAGTTTATTTGGTAGCCAAAAGAAGTTACCATTATTTGGAAATACTTGCTCAGATTGTCCAAATACTATGGCACAACATGGTAGTGATACAGGAATTAGGATTCCTTGCACCAATATGATATGCCAATGCATCCATACTCTATGAGAATTTGAGGTGTCTTTGAGAGCAATGATGGAGCCTGTCTTGGCTCTTGACTGGGCTTTAACCAAGAAATTGGGGTTCCAGTCAATCATAGTCACCCTTAACTTTCACTAAGTTAGTAATCTATAGGTCTTTGTCTTATTAACTCAAAGAATTAAAATTCACAGAACAGAGTAGTTTAAAGGGACCTTATTAAATCATAGAATTTAAGAGAAGAAAGAAAGGAAGAACTCTTGCCTGAAGAGGCAATAGGGGATTCCAGCAAATGGACAACCCCAAATAGAGACCCAGACTAGGTTCTCTTCTAAGTACTAAATGGAGGCAGAACTGACCAACGTTCAAATACATTGGATGGAATATCATGTAAATGGGTTAATCTCTGCTTTTAGCTTCAGATACTATCTGATTGTGTTCCTAACTTTTGAGATGGTATAAGCTAGTAGTATATTAAGTTAGTACATGACAAAAGTTTTTATATGACAGTCACAATAATTCTAGGTCATATACAGAAGTGGGCGATAAGTGGCTATTAAGGAGGCTAAAAATGGCCCAAAATAGTTTCCTTTGGAACTGCTCGTAAGAGCTCTCTAAAATCACAAAGTTCTGCCAATCAATAAGCCTTGTAAAATCTTTAACATAGGTGTTGCTCCCCCTACTCCTGGGAAAGTCAGTTGGTTCACATATCCATTGTCCCAGCCAGGAAAATAACAGAACCAGGACTCAGCTCCCAGGCTAAATTCATGCTTAAGTACATGTGGAAATGTCCAAGTTTATAAGAAAAAGTTTTAAAAATATAACCCAGAGAATTAGCTCTTAATATGATTGTAATGATTTCAATCATTTTGTGATATTTTGCATAATTTTCTTTTTTGCACAGTTGATATCTGCCTATGCATTGTTGTAGCTTTGCTCTTTTCATCTTTTATAATCTTGATCATTTAATGCCCTGCTCTAATATGTTAGTATCATAAGCTGTTAGTAACCATAACTATAAATGATTTACTTTTCTGTATAGTGTGATTTATACTATGAATATATATCCTACTTTATTTCTACCAATAAACTCTGATTATATATTTAGGCTGTTTTATTGCTTTGGTTGTATTGGGGCAATGAACAATTATTCAATGATTATCTTTTTATAACAGTAGTAGTTACTTTTCTTGCTATGACAAAATACCTGATGGGGGCAATATAGGGGAGAATTTTTTTTTGGTTTATGGGTTTATAGAAACATCCTGGTGGGAAAGACATAGTAGCTGGAACTAGCTTGGTTCCTGGCAGATAGAGCTGATAGCAGGAACTAGAGGCTTCCTTACCTTTCTGTGAATCAGTAAGAGAAAGAGACTTGGATAAGAATCAGAGCTGAGCAATAATTGTTAAAGCCCATCTCCCAATGACCCCCTTCCCCTGCTTGGCTCAACCTAAAGATTCAACAACTTCTCAAAACAGCACCACCAGGGGCTGGAGAGATGGCTTAGTGGTTAAGCACTTGCCTGTGAAGCCTAAGGATTCCAGTTCGAGGCTCGATTCCTCAGGACCCACGTTAGCCAGGTGCACAAGGGGGCACATGCATCTGGGGTTCGTTTGCAGTGGCTGGAAGCCCTGGCATGCCCATTCTATCTGTCTACCTGTCTATTTCTGTATCTTTCTCTCAAATAAATAAATAAAAATAAAATATTAAAAAAAAACAGCACCACCAGCTGGAGACCCAGTTCTTAAACACATGAACACATGGGAGACATTTTGCATTTAAACCGTTATGAAAACATAGGGATTTAACAAATTCTAAGGCTACTAATATGGAGTAGCTTTCAAGCAAGGTTGCTTTACTTCTTAAAAAGAACCATGCCTAAACAATTGTGTCACCAATTCAGAGAAATAATTGTGCTAAGTTCATACATTTTACAGTTATAGAGCTGTCAGCATATTTACGTGCATGCATGTGTGCTTGCATATATTAATGTGTCCACATATGTTCATGTGTGTGTTTGGATACAAGTAAGCTCCACATAGTAAAGTTGTACAGTGAAGCCACCTGCTGTGAAAATAATGCTGTGATAATGATGTGAGACTGAAGTCACACAGTAAGGTTTCCAGCTGTCTCTTCTTCTTTTCTTAGGACTAGACAGAAGAGATGGACATTTACAATGAGTGAGCCCCTTTTATTCACAGACTTTATAGCACATACCCTGCACATATGAGCTTCTTGAATTCTCCAAGGACCTTGCAAGGAACATCTTTTGAAGAGAATGGAGCTCATAATGGGGCTGCTACAAGAATATACAGTTGGGATGCAAAGTAATATACTCAGCCCCAGAGGTTAGAAGCCCACCTTCCTCCACCATACTATTGAGACTCAACTTCTGAGTTGTAGGGATGCCTTTGAAGTATGTGCAACATAAATATATTCCCACTCTTTGTGACAAGCTTGACATGATTCCTTATGCATGGCTTTCCCCAAACATCATCTTCACATGTCAGAGACGTTTTCCTCTCAGCACCCTGCATTCTTGGCTCTGTAGACTTCCAAGAGCCCCTTCCCCCTGCTTCACACTTCTCATTTCCCTTGCAGAGGTGTAGAAAGGGGTCTGCAGCCTGCTGTGCTTGGCTGAGGTTTATGAGGAAGGAGGTTAAGCTGAAAGGCGCCAGGCTCTGCTTCAATTACACTCTGCTTGTTCCAAGGGCTTTAATCATGACCTCTTTCTCAATGGATCCTTTCAGTAAGGCCAGGGGGGGAATAAGCAATTGGAAACCCCAGACCTCCAACTCCACAGAGAAACATGCTTGGGACTTAAGACCCATTAAAGAGGAACAGAAAGCTCAGAAAGACTAACCATTTCTTAAGGAAATCCATGGATATTGAGGGCTGGAGGCCGGATACACACAGATAATAAAAAAGTATGTGGAAAGTGTAGGTGAAAATAATTACTTTGTGGTTTTAATTAAGAGGTCTCTTGGGCCAGATGTTCAATGAAAAAATATTAAGACCCCCTCTGGGATGTGTAATGAAATTTACACCCCTATGGCTATGAAGGATGGTAGAGATGGGGACATGGATGCATTACAGATGTATGGGCCTTCGGCCTGAAACTTCCTGTGATGGGGAAAGGAAGGAGAAAGGAATGTGCGGTTTGGGCGGTGCATCACCCGCTATCCCTCAAGCTCTGGCATTTGTATTCTCTCCTGAGCAGTCTATTCAGCACAGCATGTCTGTTTCTGATTAACTGAGGAGATTAATTCTGAACAGAACAGAACAGCCAGTGACTGAGTCTCTGCCTGGCCTGGATGGCTCAGGAATCTGGGCCTCTGTGTGCTGTCTGGGACTCATTGTCCCCAGGAAATAACCAGTAGAATCACCTCATGAGTCTTATCTAGGGCTGCTAGACAGTAGGCTCTTGCCCTATGCCTGTGTTCAAATTGTGTAGCACACAGTTGGCTTTAGCAGTGGAAAAAAGAGGGTGGGGTATTAGTATATTTTGCCAATGTTCTCACTCAACTTTCTAGACATCTTTCTATCTTCTAATTTATTCATCATGTTCCTGCTTATTTGTTGCGCCATGATCTACCAGCTATTAAGTGCCTAAATAATGAGACAATGAAATGGACCTTTTCCCAAAGTGATGAATGAAGAAAATAGCAGTTATTAACAGTAGCTAATGTAAAATGGGGAACTTTCTAGGCAGTTTCCATGAAATATCCCATACAAATTCCAGGAGAATACTATGAAGGAAGTTTATCTAATCTCATTTTCCAGAGAAGAAAACTGACACTTGGGTAGATTATAATATGTGCCAAAGCTTGCACTGTGAATAGCAGCAGAGCTGGGATTTGATCCCAGGCATCATGCTTTCAGAGGCTTGTCTCTAAGTTCTCATTAGAGAAAATGAAGGGGAACAAAATTGAAGGAATATGAGAATGAGAGAAAAGAGCATGGGTTGCTGGAGACAGAACAAAGAAAACTTTCCTCTGGCTTGAGATGTTTGGCATTTTCTGTCAAGATACTCTGCAGACACTATGTATTTTTCGTTACATCTACCTACCATTGCCATATAGCAAAGGCACACTTTACTGCACAATGATGAGTGAATGTGGCTCTGTTCTACTAAACTTTTATCAAAATAAGTGGATTTGGGGCACTTGCTCTTAGGTCCCCCAAAGGGCCACAAACACTCCTCCATCCCACTCAAAATGACCTCAAAACAGCCCTCTCAGATCCCCCAAACCGCTTAACTTTTTTAAAAAAGTGGATTTAGGTCTGGGGAGATGGCTTAGCAGTTAAGTCATTTTCCTGCAAAGCCAAAGGACCCTGGTTTGATTCTCCAGGACCTATATTATCCAGATGTGCAAGGGGGCACATACGTCTGGAGTTCGTTTGCAGTGGCTGAAGACCCTGGCGTGCCCATTCTCTCTCTCTCTCCATCCCTGTGTCTTTCTTTCTCTCAAATAAATAATTTTTTTTAAGTGTTTGACCCTGAGAAGTGGCTTGCCCATCTTTGCTCAGGGATATTATCAATATTTGAGACATGGAGGGGCTTTGAGAGTGAATAAACTTCAGTACCCGCATTTCAATATTAATTGGGGTCTTTTGAATCGAAGGATTAAAATTCCAGATTCAATCCTTTTTCATCCATTAACAAGTTTGCCTAAGATTCCCCCCACTTGCAAGGGTTAAAATCTGGATGGAAATCCATATAATTCAATGATGAAACCCTTGTCTATGCCAGCTTCATTTTATTGACTCTGTTAATACAACTGATTGAAATGAATGCCCGCATGGTCCCTTCTCCAGCCTGTTCCAGTGCTGGGCAGAGAGTTGTTAATGGTCAGTGTTCGTGTTGTACATTTTCCACTGACCATGCATCTTTGGATAAAGGATGGGTTTCTCCAAGAGTAAGCACTATGCTCTCCTGTCCTTGTTAGGTTAAGTGAGAAGGAACCATGACTGTATTCAGACAAATCTGGCTTTACTTTGTAGTTGAAATATCATACTTTCTTATACATATCATTATCCCTTTACTTATTCCTCTCTAAGTCAACCCCAATACTTCTCTGGCTACCACTCACAACCTGAACATGCTAGAGACCTGTCTTTCACATGAAGCATTCTATGTAGACCCTTCACCAAAGTTCACAGGGCTTTTTCCAAAGGGCCCCAGGATCCTGGGTCAGCTCAGTGAATCAGATTCATTCTCTGAGTGATACTAAGGAAGCATACTTACACTTGGTAGCTGAGCCTGATCAGTGATGGATAGGAGTTTAAACACCCACCAGTTCTTGGGGCTGAAGTCTCTGGAATCACCCTGGCTTTCACACAGGCTAAAGACTTCTGCAATTTAGCTTTTGAGTCTTCTGAAGTTTGGACTCATTTGTTTATAGCCCTATCTTTAAGATGAAATATGTGCTAAGATGTCTCATCTGTAAAACAGAGATAAATAGTGTCCACTGATTTTTTTCCTGGAGGAGGAAGGAATGGATATAAAGGAGCCAGGAAGGGTGAACAGAGGATATGTTGTGGGCACAAAACAGATGTCAGTTCTACTCTTTGCCATTTACTTTCTGAAATGATAATTCAGAATTGGTTTTCAGGAAAGGAAGTATGGTAGCCATGTTGAATCATGCACACTCATACCCAGGAACAATGTGAAAAGCTACCCTGAGCAAAAATGCTCACTCCAGAAAGTTCCTTGCCAGCCACTTCTACTGGAAGGTGCAATTTAAATACATGTTTGAATAAAACCAGGGGAAGGGTTTCATCCTCTACGTGGTAGCGGACTTTGCTACATAGCTTTCGTTGTGTGGGGGTCCTTTTACTTCTTACTTACAATGTACCAAACAAGTAACGTTTTCAGTTCTAATGCCTTCTTATTTTGTTTAACGTGTTACATATGATTTCCCTAAAATTTTTACCATGGGCCCACAGATTAAGTTTTAAAGGCATAAAGAACTAAGTAATGGAAGTACTAAAAGGGAATTTGCAAGTATATAAATAGCTCGTTCATTGGAATGGTGAAAATCATGAAGAATTTCTGCCTATTTTCAGATGTGCTCAAATTTGAGCCAGACTTTTTTTCTAATTTTTAATGACAAAGACATTCTAAGATGGAGACATTTGAAAACTCTGTGTGTTTCACCTCATCTTTTTTTAAAGCTACTTATTCCCCAGTGAAAACATCTCCAAGCCCTGTTGTTGCTTCTCATGAGGCAAAATTTCCTTCTCTGGATTCCATCCTACTTATCAGTACCTTTGGAAAAACTGAAACTCAGAATGAACACAACAGTCAACCTGTGATCTCACCATGCTTATCACTTTTATTTATTTTCCTTCTGATCTTGCACTAACCCCAGAGCATATGGGAGAGTAGCCGAATCCTTCATCCTGTGCCTCCAGTAGGTTCTATTCCTAGGTAAACAACAACTTGCCAAAACAGTCGGCCTTTATTTTAATAAGAATCTCTCCCCAGGAAACATGTGCCTAAGGTACTACAATAAACAGATCTCTTGCACTGACACTCACGATGCCTCCTGGCACTCATGGTTTCCTCCTTCACGTACGACATGACAGTCTGCTCAGCAACTCTCTGAATTTCATTTTGTCATAGGAATTGCTGGTAACCCTTTCACAGGTACTGGCTTACTGTCCCAGAAATGTCTAAAATGTTTGAAATCAATGTTTCTAGCTTTCTATATTGATGCCTTTTTATAAACCTATCTTGGTGAAGTTTTAACTTTTCTAAGCATCAAATTTGCCATGTTTGGTTATGAAAAATGCCAATCATCAGGTTATAGACTTAGTATTTTAATGAAGGTCTAAACCAACTATAAGGAAAAAGTTACCCATCAATAGAGGACTTCTCAAAAGCATTCTGTAATGACATTAGGGATGGCACACACCATGGACAGGTCGACACTTATTTGCTGACTATAATTCAGTAGGGAGAATATGATTTTGATGATGATGAAAGAAGTGTCTGTATGGAAGGGTGTCATATGTGAGTGTGTAGGTGTGTGGCATTTGCACATGCATGTGCAGATGCACACACTCTGTATGTTCATGAAGAGGCCATCAGAAGATGTCCATAGTCTTTATTGCTCTTGCGCCTTATTTCCTGAGACCTATTCTCTCAAGGAAGCTGCCATTCTGTTTTTCTGTTAGACTTGCTGACCAGAGAACCCCAGTGATCCTCCTGTTTCCATCCACCTCAGTGCTGGGTTTATGTCTCTGTACACATGCCTGGATATTAATTATGTAGTTAGTGGGGATCAAATTCAGGTCCTCAAGCTTACACAGCCATCTCCCTAGAACCCTGAAATATTTTTATAGAAAAATAATAATTGTATATATTTTATGAGTACAATCGTGTGCCTCATGTACATATACATAGCAGAACAATCTTAGAAAGGTAACTAACATACATTTTTAAAATATTTTTCTTTTATTTTTTGTAGCAAGAATTATAAGGTCTATTATTTTATCTGCTCAGGTCATTCATTAGGTGACTTGCAAAAGGAATCCTCCTCAGTGGTCATGAATTCAGGAAGTCAAGATAGAAATTTGATTGTCTCAATGCATTTTTCAATGTTACACCCTCTTGCTTCTTTGCATCTACCACCTGTTGCCATTGGACCAAGACAATACCAGTCTGAGCCATGTGCAAAATTATTTCACTAGGATTTGTTTTCATTGGTGAAAGATAAATCTCACAGTGCTTTGTTCAGAAACCTTCTGAAGGGCTGTTTCTCTGATATTGAAAACTATTGTTTCAAATGAAAGAGGCTAGATGAGACTAAGAACCTTCTGGAGACCCAAACTGCTCAAAGAGACAGTGGCATTGTGCTCCCAGAGGTTATCATCCATCAACAATCCAGAATGGGCTTGGTAAAGCATGGGTCTATCAGTATTGAGTAGGTGTGGGGTGAGGCCTGAGGATATGCAGTTGTAAACTTTCCGGAGGGATGAATGATACAGCTGGACCAGTATCCATACCAGGAAACATTGATATAAAGGGTGATGGAGGCTCAGCATCAAAGCCACAGAGCTCAAGTATCACCTTTGCTTCCTATAACCATGGGACCTTGGCCAAGGCTCCTTTCCCTCACTCCCCCAGATGTTAGCTGCAATTTTTGTTGGGTCTATTTATACAATGCTTAAATGCCCACAGGTCAAATTATGCCTAGCAGTATAGACACTCATATTCAGCAAAGAAAATTTTTACACACACTTGAGCTTGATCAAGCTAGTTTAACCCCTCTATATCTGCATAAAGGCCTGGGGAAAATGATGCAATCATTTTGTTTTATGACTACTTTCTCTGAGTTTTTGTTCAACAGAAACTTCTTAATATGACCACCAACCTAGGCAGAAACTGTCCACATTGTCCACCACAGTGAAGAACACACAAAACCACTAGTCAGGCCAGTGGAGACAGGATGTCCCTGTTGTCTCGACATCTGGCCTCTCTAGCACAAGCCTCTAATTTTCGGTGGCTCTTTTTTGGCATCCCTTCAATGTGGGATGGTGGTGTGGATAATGAGTCCCATCTGTGAGTCAGTTGTGTTCCGGAGCCCTCCTCCCTTCTCCACACCTTTGAAGAGTCCATGTATGTTCTGCCTGGAGGTCTCCCATTGTGGCCAGCACCCCTGCTCCCTATTAGCAGTGGGGAAAGCATTGAAATGTTAAAAGGAAGAAGTAAATTAGTGTCCTATTCTGAGATATGCTGAAACACACTAGTAAGGAAGCTATTGCTACAGAAGAGTGTCTCAGGCACAGATATTACCTGAGGTTACATCCCAAATGGCTCTCACTTCCCTGCCGTCACTACAGAGTGGTTACCTGGTTCTGTTCAGAGTCAGCACACAGGTTTGAGTTCAACTTCTGTGTATAAGTCGCAGTAACACTGAGTGTCAGAGTAAATAGGGAAGTTATAGAGATAGCTACAGAGAAGTTGAGTAATACCTCAGCTCTAAAAATACTTTCACTTTATTTTAAATGCAGAAATAATTAAGCCTAACCAATGGTGTTGAAACCAAGTGACCATACTAACTGTATAGGTTTCAGCATTTAAAAGTTGATTCTTACCTAAGAATGTCCTTTTGTAATGTGTTTTCAAATAAGTTTAATTTTGGTAGAAAAATCAAAATTAAAGCATACAATTTAATGGGAGGTATCATGTAGCATTTCTATACATGTGTACATTGTGCATAAGTTTCTCCAAACTCCTAAATGGGGCCCTTCTCATATCCTCATGTATCTGTGTATATGCAGGCTGGATTTTGTGTTAACCCAAGGACTCTTCCTTCATTCTGCACTTCCACATTTGATGAATGGGTCAGAAACTTTAACAGTACTAAAGTTCTGGATTGCTAGTGATCATTGAGCTTCTGCTATTTTCCAGTGCTGTGAATTTAGCCAAATTGCTCTATTTTGCTGAGTCCTGGTTTTCTTTTATATAAAGTGGGATTGGCATTTCTCCTAAGATATGATCGGCATTATTGGATAAAATATATTCCTGGTAGATAAAAAATTCCCCTGTCCACCCACATTCATTCCTAGATTATGCCTCTCCCAAGTACTAGCTAAGGTAGGCTCTTCCAATCTTGAATAATATGATTGTGTTAACTAGGTTATAATATGCTCAGAAAGCAATATGACAATTGTATGCTGGTAAATGTTTGACTATTGACTTTATATGATGGAGCAAGAGGGGGAAGGCAGGAACTCTAACTTGTTACTTGTACCAAATTCTATACTATACTTACTTCCCAGATAGGTGATATCAAGCTACCACATGACAAGACCGACACAGAGAAAGATACAGGTGTCACTGGCTCCCCCACCCTGGTAAAAAGTTTTCCCCAGTACACCAAGGGGTCACAGTATTAGGGAACTATTTTAAGATCATTATAGGAGAACCTGTGAAAGAGGAAAGTACAGAGACAGAGCACCAACACCAAGGAAGCAACATAAAGGAAAGAAGAACACAGAAAAAAGAATCAGAGAGCTTAAGTATGATTTCTTCTACTTACTCCACTCTGCAGACAGGGAATTTAAGACCCAAGGGAAAATAAACTTCCTATGGTCACTCCTCAATCCATAAGTAGCCTTGACCACCAAGCCAAGGCCTTAATACTTGTGATTAGGGACTGAGCATTGAAGAGGGGATCTGGGATTAATTAATGGAACTGAAAAAAATAATACCATAGTTTGAACCAAATGAAACATTGCCCTGTAGTTAAATCTGCATTGCTGTAATGAGTTCTCTGGAAGAAGTGCCTCAGTCACTTCAAATTTAACAAGGCAAAAAGACTTAAGACATGCCTTGAGGAGCAGTGTGTACAATCGGAGAATGGGCAGCATGACCTGACGGACATCATGTCCATAATTCTGTTATTGAAAGGCCTGGTATTAAGTATTTAGCTGCCACGTGGGAACTAGCAGTACTAACCTGCAACTACAAGCAATTAGCATGTGCAATCTTGTGAGAATTGCTGAGAAATTTGGCAAAATTACTCTGTGATTTTTCCCTTTAGCATTGGTTTTGCAAAGGGAATAATTTTTTTGTGTGTTTCAGGTTTTATTCCTTATGATGTCAAATATGCATTTAGAGCAGATGGTCCAACCATCATAGGAAATTTGGGACTACAGATCCTTCTTTGTCAAACTGAAAAGCTCAGCATCCCAATTAACGACACTAGAGTCCTGTCTATCATGATGGTAGGTGTTGCACAATTATTTGAAAGAAAGAAACAGAAGCGGATTTGGGGAGCCCCAAGTTAGCCTCGGTCTTCCCAGAATTCATGACTCTATCTCACATGGGTTAGCTCATTTATATATACTTTAAATTCCCTAAACGTTTCTTTCTCATTTGTAAAGTGAGGATACTGAACTACTTTCATCCTCATTTAAAATAAGGTTTCCAAATAATATGAAAGTTTGAATCCTGGATTTCCCAAGTGTTAGTGAAGCATCCTTAAGAAATGGACTTAGTATCTCTAGCTTTCAGCTTTCCACCTAAAATGAAAATGAATAAAGATATTATAAAAGAGGTGTTACCTAGGCTAAGTAGATACCACAGTCTGTAAAGTGTTTGCCTTCAAGCATGAGGACATGAATAAATCACAAAAATGTTGAGTACAGTGGCACATACCTGTAATTCCAGGGCTGGGTAGGAAGAGACAAGTAGATCCATGAAGATCCTAGACTAGCCTAAAACAAAGGTGGATGGCTATTCTTACAGAAGAATACTAAGGATTATCCTCTGACCCCTACCTGCACATGCATGTGGCTACACATACAATGTGAATATGCATACATGCATTCCCATCACACACATCCATGCACACACAGTGAAGAGTTAATGAATAAATGCTAAGTAATTAGCCTTGTGTTTAAACAGAATGAATGCTTAATACGGCTTTAAAAGATTATTAGTCCTCCTGGCATGGACTGACTGGTGTATTCATGACCCACAGTGCTTACTGACACTCCCACAATATCTGCACTGTTCAGATCGCATAAACATTTGACATAGAGGATGGAGGAGGACAAAAAGAATGAGACAACAAAAAGAGGAAGGACTATTTTAATAAAGGAGGGTCCTGAGTGAAATGGGAGCGAAGAAGATGGACAAAAGAGGGTAATAATGTGATTATGACCAAACTACAGTAAGTTCAGTTTCCACTGTTTTTTGAAAGGGTTATTAATATTTCTTAAAACAAAGCTAATAATTTGAAATCTCTTGATGTATGCAACAACACTGATACTTAAGAAGAAATGTTTGCTCTAAGGCACATAGCTAAGATTCAAGTTTAGGTGTATGTGATTGTGAATGCTATAAAGTTTATAATAGCATGTTTAATCATCATTACCTAATTGAGAACAGGGTAGCATTTATTAAGAATTACTAAAATAGCTCTTTCCTTATATCTTTAGGTCTAAGAATCCCTGACCAAATAGTAAATGACATGGCTGAGCAGAATAAACATTCAAATTCTGAGATAAGTAGAATTGTGAGGAGTTAGGGGCAGTTTTTATCATGTTTATTTTTGTATTTCTTAAGGGGAAAGGGCAATAAGCATGAGTTGAGGAGACTTCTCCAGTTTAAATGAATTTCCTGTCTTCAAATGATGGGTCTTCTGTTGTGGACAGCTTCAGAAAATGGTAACAGGCACTTTTTGAAACCACATTGTACCATGCCTCCCATAGACTGCAATCACTCTTGAACTGGCACAAAACATTTATTTATATGAGTGAAAAATACTCTGATAAAAATCATTCGCCAGTTTGACAATTTTATTTTAGGGTTACTTGAGCTACTGTGAAACCTCTTGGGAAATCTATGCTACATCTGACTTCTCTCCATATCTTACTGTTAGCTATTAGATGGCTAATTCGTTTCACAAGATATGAGAGGCACTGGGCTCATATTAGGAGTAGGATTTCACCACTCAGTGGTCAGATCTTTTATGATTAAGCCAGAAGAGCAATCCAAACACAGCAGCCAATGAAAATGCTCTCTAGCCACCTATAATCACTCTTCTTGTGTTTCTAATGGAAGTGGTCTCACTTACTAATGATCAGAGGACTATAATCTATCCTAACAGTAATACTGTACTTTGGTTTTGAAGGTGAGGCAATTAGAATCTCTCCCCCTATCTTTCTTCTCCCCATGTGTGTGTATTGCTTTTTGCCCAACTTTCCTGTTTTCTTAAGGAATAAAAGAAAGAAATAGAGTCAAGACCAAGGTAAAGGCAGACCATGACAGGAGAATTATGTGGAAGTTGAAACAGAAATTTTTAATGAGTCTTGGAACACCAGTTTCAGCATCACCCAAACTTGGTTTCTAAGTTTGTAATCTGGTATTTTAACAGCCATATTGGTTTTTACTAGTTATTAAATTTGTCAAAAATTCTATGCCCTTGCCTGTCAAATGAAGATACTCAGGGAATACCTTTTGAGGAACAATTGGAAATATGGCTGAATATGACCCACAAGCATGAAGATAACTAGAAGTGAATTTCTGTTCAGTAGTTGAATAGAATAGAAAGATGCAAGGCTGAAGTGATACTTAAATAAAATGAAGTTTGTTGTCCTTTTGTAAAGTATCTGGAAATTGAATAACATACATTTTTTAAAGACATCATGCCATTATTTAAGATTAAGGATTAGCAATAGTTGCTTAATTCTCAATTCTGTGATCATAAAATACTCCTGCATTCTGATATAGAGAATACCATGTGTATATTTCTGTGTATATATGTGTATGCACACACATATGTGTGCACTCATGCATGTATGCTGAGTTCTATATATACATCTGAACCTATAAAGGAGAAAGTGTTTGGAAAAACGCACTGAGATACATGTTTCCTATGAGGAGAAAAACATCACAAACACACAGACACACAGACACACAGACACACACACACACACACGCACACACACACACACACACACGAGAGAGAGAGAGAGAGAGAGAGAGAGAGAGAGAGAGAGAGAGAGAGAGAGAGAGAGAGAGATAAGGGCTCTGAAACAGAATTTATGGAACCTTAGATGAATTGCCTCACAAGAGAGGACTGCCACAACAAGCTCATGGAATAATAATCTCCCAGTATCTTTTCCATTGTTTTGCTATACACTTTAGACATCCAGAATAGGGAGAGAAAGATGAATGGATAATTGTATGGCTACTTTTCAAAGCAAATCCTATATGGATAATCTAAACAGTCATAAACCAGATCCTCTTCACCTTTCACTCCTTTATCCTTACACTTCCAAACTTTGTGTACAGTGCTTGGTGAGGAAGAACAAAGTGGTAATGGGAATTATTTGTATAAGAGATCTGTAGTACAAAGTGGAGTGAGTTTGTCTTACAGTTACTCCATTCAAAGATTCCTAGTAGATTTATACCTTCTGAATGAGCCAGAGTCCTGGGTTATATAAAGGTGTAAAATAAGACCTGGAACAATAATGACATAGTAGAAGAATGACAGACATCAGAAGGTGAGTGGGATGCTTGTCACAGGATATTTGTACGGACAGAGAGAATAATTTATGAGAAATGTAAAACATGTATTTCAGAGACATTTTCTTGATTCTTTGTGAATGAAAAATGAATTCTAACTATTAATAAAACTTTCACTCTGTTTATGAAACATATCTTTGATTTCCACCAAATATATAAATAACATGAATAGATTCATCAGGATCTATCAGATGACTGAGGAATTAGTTACTAAGCATGCTGGCAATCAGGAGAAGGGAGAAGTCAGGTATCCAGAACTTGGTTAGTAGGAAGGTGATTACACAAATACAATGAAAGGTTGGTAGTGAGTAAGGGTCCTCATCTTTGATTAGGATACATCCAAAGACCTGTATTTATATTCAAGTATCACACTTACTACCAATAGGTAGGTGATCTGAAAAAGGAATTATTTCTAAAGTCATCCATTCAACATATGTTCAATTTTGGATGAACGAAATAAAGTTACTATAACTAGCCAGAATGAAGTGGACAGAAGAGATGGTTTCTAGTTCCCTAAAATGCGGGATTAGAAACTTCTTAAAGTCAATCAACCTGGTCTTTTTTAAAGGACAAACCAACATAATAACCCATGGAGAGGGGATACTGTTATTCCTGGAGGAGGAAGGAGTACAGGGGGAGGCTAATGATGGTACCAACATGGCTGTTTACACACTGAGTATGTTCATAAGTAATAAAGAAAAAAACATGCAAATACCAAGTAGTGAATGTGTCCTAGGTATACACTGTAGGTCCACAATACTGATCCCAGACTCCATTTGAGAGTCACACTCAATCTTACAGGATTTCTTAGCCTTGATGCTCATTAGTTCAAAAAAGTGGGTGGGAAGTACCCTAAGGTGGATGTCTTGTGCCCCTAAAACTAGGTCAAATGGGGGTACTGGGCCAAAAATCCATCTCTGAAGTGGTATGACATATAGAACTATAAGCTCCATGGATATGTCCTTCCCACAAATAGCTGCCAAACAAAAGAAAAGATAATGAGAGCAATAACTAACTAAATCCAGAACAACAAGCCTGAAAAGAAAAGCAATGTAGTCAGAGGGAAAGTAGGGAATGTACCTGGTGTGCATATCTTCTGCTTGTGGAGGAGATGGCTAGTGGTCCAAATAATGGCTAGGGGAAGAATTACCTGAGCCTAGGTGAGAAGTTCTCAGAGGCAAAGTCTAATGACAGAGTCCACCTGCTCTGAGCTGTGTAGGTTGAAGGAGGAGAATAAATCGATTAATGTTATTTTAGAGGTGTTCACTCTTACCATTCAGCTACATAGTGCAATTATTTCATAGTTCAGTATTCTTTTAATTCTGTTTGAAGAACTTAAGAGGTTAAGGGTTTGAGATGATAAATGCATTATTAATGTTGCCTCACAGAAACATCCAACTCTATAATTTCTGAAGCAGGAAAAAAAAAGACTAATAGGTTTTAATTCACTTTCCCCCTAGTAAATTAACCTACAGGACCTGTGAGAAATATATAAATTAGACATTATTAAAGAAAGTAATCATGAAGCAAAAGCTATTGCAAGAAGCTTTGATTCATTAGAAAGACTCATGTAGAGTACTTCAGTTTGGGGGTTTGTTTTTGGCCTAAATTCTGCATAGATGAATGAAAGACATAAACAATAGAAAGGGCAGAGAGGAGGTTCAGACCAGGAAGAGTGAAGACCTCAGTGTAGCCATATATGGTTACCACAGGCTCATGTGGTAGCCACAGAGGGAAACGTATACAGTAACATGGCATGTGCTCTTGTAAGTCTAACAGATCTGGGTGCACACCACAGCTCTACCAACTATGAATTGTGTGACCTGTGCATATTTGTGCTTCATGTTAACACAGGCATGACCACTCTTCTTAGGATTTATCAGCATTAGCACAGATTATGTATGTAAAGTGAACATTGTAGACATCCAGTGCATGAAAGCTACACATTATTATTTAGATCTTACTACTGAGAACAAGTTCCAGGACAAAAGTGACTTGAGGAAGGAAAGAGTTCATAGTGGCTTACAGCTCAAGAGAGTAGAGTCCATCGTGTTGGGGAAGACACGGTAGGCTAGGGTAGGGAGCAAGCGTCATATAGCCAAGTAGGGAAGAAGTGTGAGGAACATGGATAATATCTAGAGATTCACTTCCTCCAGCAAACTAACTGAAAATATATCATTGTTCTAAAAGTATTGACTAAGGGCATAAATATGTTCAAAGAAAACTTGGCTTAAGTAATGGTTCTTAATATTACACTAAGAGCAGAAATAAGATAAAGCAAAACATTAATTGTATTATATGAAAATTATAAACTTTTGTCCTTCAAAGGCCATCATGAAGAAATGGAAAAGACAATCTATAAAATGGGAGAGAATACTGCCAATTCATTACCTCAAAAAGAAATTAAGTCCCAAATACATAAAACTTTTATAACTCAACAATGTATACCCCTCAAATCGTAAAAATGACCAATGACTTTAAAATATCCTTCTGGGGTTGGAAGGATGGCTTAGCACTTAAGATGCTTGCCTGCAAAGCCAAAGGACATTGGGTTTGATTCCCCAGGACCCATGAAGTGGCTGGAGGCCCTGGCCCAACCATTCTCTCCTGTCTCTTTTTATCTCTTCCCATCTCTCTCTCTCTGTCTGTCTCTCAAATAAGTAAAAAATAATATATCTTTCTAAAAAGAAAATGTTAGCTGGGCGTGGTGGCACACGCCTTTAATCCCAGTACTCAGGAAGCAGAGGTAGGAGGATCACCATGAGTTCAAGGCCACCCTGAGACTACAGAGTTAATTCCAAGTCAGCCTGGACCAGAGTGAGACCCTACCTCGAAACAACCCTCCCCCCCAAAAAAAGGAAAAAGGAAAAAAAAAAGAATATGCTAAATAGACAAACAGATGGAAGGACAGTCAACATTTTCTACCAATGGGAAAATGCAAACCAAGACTGCAATAAGGAATCCCTTCTAATTCCTGAGATGACCATAGGACTGGAGAAATTTGAACCTTCACATAACATGTTTAATTCTAAATAGTGTATCCACAATGAGAAAAAGTTTGGCAATTCTTTCAATTTATAAGCCTAAAATTACTATATATGTAAGATGTTATTTTCTTACACCTTACAGTCCAAAAGAAATAAAAATACTCACACAAAAAAGGGTCAATGTGAATATTCATATAAATATCATATAAAGTCACTTAAAGTGGAGATAATCTAAGTTATTTTCAACAAACGAATGGATAAACAAGGCATTATGTAAATCAAATAGAATATTACTCAAAAATTTTATAAAAGGAAGTGTTAATGTATGCTATGTTAGGGATGAAACTTTAAACTAATATTCTAAATGAGAGAAGTTTCAGTATTATATGACATCATTTATATGAATTTTCTAGAAGAGACAAATCTATATTGACCATTATACAAATATAAAAGATTGAAAGGTCATATAGAGGTATAAAATTAGATGAATGGTTGCTCAGTTCTAGGAAAGAAGGATCAGGAGGAAGAGGAGAGTGTAATAAACATGGCATCTAATTTAGGGTTGATGACAAAGTTCTAAAATTACATAATAGTATTAGATTTATGTCTGAATAAAGTAAAAACAACTAAAATATATACTTTAGAGAAGTGAATTACATAGTGTTCAACAAATATTTAAAAAATATTTTATTTGTTGACTTTCAAGGAGAGAGAGAGAGAATGAGAGTGGGCAAGCCAGGGTTAAGTAATCTACAATATGTTCACTTAAACAACTTTCTTAGCCAGAGCTCTGAAGCAGGTCCACTTCAAAAAACAAACTCTAGGTGCATGTGCCCCTTTGTACATCTGACTTTATGTACTTACTGGGAAATCAGACCCAAGCAGAGCCTTAACCACTGAGTATATCTATTCTGCCCTGAACAAATATTTTATACAAACTTATAAGATCACAGATTTGTGTGAATTGTGATACAGTATTGAGTAATTTAACATTTGTGTAATTGATGCTACCAGAATAGAAAGACATCTTGAGACATAAAAGTTACCTGAAGAGTTAATGGAACAATTTCTCCAAAGGTGGTAAAAATAAATAAATAAATAAAATTAACTTAAATATCCAAGTGTGTGTGTGTGTGTGTGTGTGTGTGTGTGCGCGCGCGTGCGCGCACGCGCGCGCGCGCGTATACGTGTAGCGAGAGAAAGGAAGAAAGAAAGAAGGAGAAGAATATTATTTAATATGTTTAGAGAAGGGCTGGAGAGATGGCTTAGCAGTTAAGTGCTTTCTTGGGAAGCCTAAGGACCCCAGTTCGAGGCTCGATTCCCCAGGACCCACTTTAGCCAGATGCACAAGGGGGCACACGTGTCTGGAGTTCGTTTGCAGTGGCTGGAGGACCTGGCGCGCCCATTCTCTCTCTTTCTCAATCTCTCTCTCTCTGTCGCTCTCAAATAAATAAATAAAAATAAACAAATAAAAACATGTTTAGAGAAGAAAGACTAAGTACACAAAGGAAATCAGTGTTGTTAATACCAGCTCCTCATCAGAAAGAAGAAAAGTCAGGGAATAGTGGATCACGGTCTTTAAAATGTAAAATGTTATAAAAGAGTTTGAGTACACCCTGAGACTATGTAATGAATTCCAGGTCAGCCTGAGCCAGAGTGAAACACTACATTGAAAAACCAAAAAAAAAAAAAAGAAAAAAAAGTTATGAAAGAAACTGTCAACATGGATAACTATATCCACCAAAAATATACTTCCAAGGTAGGTGCAAATAAACATTAGATGACAGTATCTGTCATAAGTAGACCTTTTCTAAAAATTGGTTAAGAAAGCTCTTTAGGTTGAACAGAAAAGCTATCACATAGAAATTCAGAGTATTTTTTTAATGCCATGCATAAGAAATGGTAAATACTTGGATAAATGTAACATTAACTTTTATTGCTTCTTTTAATTCATTTTGAAAAGTAATTGATGACATAAATTTAAAATAATAACATTTTGAAGGATTTATAGCTTATTTACATATAATATATTGGAAAAGGGTAACACAATTGTTAGAGTGATAAATTTTACTATTAGAAATTTCTTACATTTTATATGAAGTCATATAATATTAACTATGTATAGACTTGGATGAATAAAGGATGTTTCCTGCTTCCACATCAACCCTAAAAAAGCAAAACTTTAAAAATTAAGAAACAACAGGGTTTTACCATTGGCTATACCAGTACATAAGATGCCAGCTGCTCCTCCAGTCACCATTAAGTGCATCTAACTCCTGTGGGGAGATGGAGCCTCATGTACTCTTCTGTCATCTGTGACTGTTGATGGGCCCAGTATTGTGTAGGTCTGGTGCAGGTTATAACAGTCACTGTGAGGTCATGAATTCAATAGACATGTCATGTCTGCATGACTGCATTCCAAAACATTCCTCCCCATCTTCTGGTTATTATATTCTTCCTGATCATTCTTCTGCATTGTCCCCTTATTGTTTTTTTTTTTTTTTTTTTGTAATTTGTATTTATTTGCAAGGGGAGAGAGAGAGAGAGAGAGGCAGAAATAAGATAGCCATCCAAAGAGAGAATGGGCTCCCCAGGCCTCCAGCTGCTGCAAACAAACTTTAGATGCATGCATCATTTTGTGCATCTGACCTTACATGGGTACTGGGGAATTGAACCTGGGATAATTAGGCTTTCTAAGCAAGAAAATAAACTGCTGAGGTATCCCCCCAGCCCTGTCTCTTGCATTTTGAAGGGTGTGATATAAACATCTCATTGAGCATTCCAGTGCCACTTATTATCAATGCTTTGATGAGTTTTGAATCTCCTTGCAGTCATCACTGTCTGCAAGGAGGGAGCTTTTCTAACCAAAAGGTGAAAATGGCACAGACATACATATTTAGGGGACAGATTTGTTTGGTATACAACATATCCATTTAGCCAAACAATATTAATAGCTTCCTTCCTGGTGCCAATGCCCTCTCCAGGCATAGGCACTTAATGTGGTTTTTAATACTAAGCATGAATTAGGCCTCATATTCTACCATAGAGCAGTTGGTTATCTCACAACAATCATGTCACTATTGTACCAGTGAGCACATCCTACCTGGATGAGTGCAGCATGCAGAGTCCACTGTTAGGCAAGATTTTTAATTTTTCTGTTCTTATTTATTTATTTAAGAGTGACTGGGCTGGAGAGATGGCTTAGCGGTTAAGCGCTTGCCTGTGAGCCTAAGGACCCCGGTTCAAGGCTCGGTTTCCCAGGTCCCACGTTAGCCACATGCACAAGGGGGCACACGCGTCTGGAGTTCGCTTGCAGTGGCTAGAAGCCCTGGCTCGCCCATTCTCTCTCTCTCTCCCTCTATCTGTCTTTCTCCCTGTGTCTGCCGCTCTCAAATAAATAAATAAAAAATGAACAAAAAATATTTTAAAAAAAGAGTGACAAAGAAATTCATAGAGAGAGAGAGAGAGAATGGGAGTGCCAAGGTCTCCAGCCACTGAAAATGAACTATAGATGCATGTCACCTTGTTTATCTGGCTTACATGGGTCATAGGGAATAGAGCCTCAAGCAGGAGTCCTTGCTTAGCAGGCAAGCACTTAACCACTAAGCAGCCTCGCCAGCCTTGTTAGATAAGATTTTTGATGGTCTTCCTCCCCCAGTAGCTTGAATAGCACCATGCATCAGTATAACAACTATCCAGCAGGGAGGATGCATCCAGCTCTATTCTAGCTTGATTACTTAGTGTCCTGCAATTAAATAAGGATAAAGGATGTTTTCAGCAATCGGGTCTTGTCATCTAGTTCTGGTGGGTAACCAACCACATTAACAATAGCTTGCATTATTAGAGGGAGGGCTCAGAGGTCTCCTCTTCTATCTCTTCTTAGTTCCCCACAATCTAGATTCCCTGCTCCACAAAACTGAACATAGGACTGTATGATCACATTACTAACTTAGTAAGTGCCATCTGATGGTATAGGGCCATGTTTGTTAAATTCTACTTGTTTAAGGTATTTCTCCCATGACAAAGCACATTTTAGAAAAGTGTGCCATCTTATTGTTTTCTCTCCAGTATAGGGCTTATTTCATAGACCTTAGTTTTCAGAACCTCCCTGCCAAAGCCCCAGAAAGGCATACAGTGAAAGGCTAGAGGTAGGGACTTGTACATAGTATTATGTACTCAGTCAGACTACCTTTGTCCACCACCAATTACACCATCCTCATTCACTCAGCATTGGTACCTGGTATTCAATTTCCTACTAGTATTACAATAAAAGAAGAAGATTATAGTCCTGACTTTTTCTATGAAAGTAAGCTACATCTGGCAGGTATTTAATTTTCATTACATGAAGGAAGTATAATCATCTCAGAGAACTCAAGCAATCACCCACAGCAAACAAGAAAGGATGGCATGAATTGTGCTTTTTGAGAATGCATTTCCTATCTCCCTGTACTGGAAACAGATTAATTTTATTCTGGCACAGCTAGTTCTGCTGACAAAATCATTTAGCCCTAATTGCTTAATGGGAAGGAGAGAAATGGAGGAACACACGAAGAAAGGCACAAAGCAGGGGTTACTTTCTGGCTGATACCGCCTTTATACCTGATTTCAATGCTATAACCATGCTTACCACATGGTATTGTGCCTTACAAAACTCTCCAGTTAGAGAATCACAAATATTATAAGTAATTGTCTGTCTAAATGGCAGAAAAAGGCACAAATCAATTTTATTGTGACTCAGTAAGGCGTAAAATAATAGAATGAAATATCTCATAACTACCCTCCCCAAACAATATTTAGAAGTGTGCCTTTCCTTAAGTGTATGACAAGTAAGAAAACTGGGGGTTTTTACCCTAATATTGGTAACACAGAGATGGTAGAATTAGAACATATCTATCAGTGATCATGTACTGGGTTCTAGTCATGCCTATATAGATACATATTTATATATGTGTGTGTATGTGTATGTGTATGTATATATATATAACAATGTTATACATAGATCAGTCATTTAAGTCCAAAGCCATATTAAGGGTTAATTGAAGTTTCCAGAGCAGGGAAGCTAGCTCAGTTAGTATTCTCCTTACAAGCTTGGGGACCTACAGTGTGATTCCTAGAACCCATGTTTATAAAAAGAGGCATGGTTACATGCAATTATAATGTCAACAGTAAGGAGGCAGAGATAGGCAGTTCCCTGAAGCTTGCTGGATAGCTAGTTGAGCTACTTGGGGAACTCCAGGCCAATGAGAGAACCTGTTACAAAAACTGGATAGTTGCTCAGGAATGACACTTGACATTGTCTTTTAGCTTCCACACAATTAGCACATATAGGCAGGTGCATGTACACATCCTTACATGGGCACTTGTATACATAAAAACATGAATACATACATACATACACATATACCCAAAGGATTATTAAAAGTTTATAGATTTAGTAGATATAAAAACTATATTTTAGAAAGATTAATGGACCTATTCAAGTTCATGGTGAGAGTACATTTACTAATTAGAATTTCTAACTGTCTGTTTGAAATCTCTCTTGGAACATCTGAACATAACAAAAACCAAGCTCAAAGACCTTTCACAAAGCCCGATTTATTCACCCAGTGTTCCCTCCATCAGTATCCTGGTTGTCAAGTCATTTTCTTACCTAGGATCATTTAAAAAAAATCTGCCTTACCCTTTAAATCTAAGACATACTGAAATGTTACATCCTTTCCTCACAAACTAACAGACATCTAATAGCAAATAGCAAATTATTATGTGAGAGAATGGCTGACAGCCTTAGATATGGACTAGATATGCATATAGACAATTGCAGGGAGGACCAAAGATTATCATGAGATCTTAATTTATGGCACAGCAGAGAGTCTTTGGAGCCTAATGAGATCAAGCCTGAAGGACTCTATCAGCACTCACAGTCCTGTTTCCATCCAGGTCCCTCTGTACCCTCTATGCCCACGAGAACTTCCCCAGTCCAGGCCTTCATCTCCCACCTGGGTTAGTGCTGTGCTTCTCTGTCCTCTCCTCTTATGTACTTCCCACTCCAGACTGAGTAATTACTCAAAACAATTCCCTTTAAAAACTTTCATGGACTCTACCAGGACCCCAGGATAAACGCCAACAATATGACCTAAAATTTTTATTGATACCCTACTCTAACTCTGAATCTCATGTCCAATCAGACCTTGGGCACATAGAATATTGTCTAAGATTCTACTTCAGTGATAGTTTAGCTGTAAATATACACGTTGTTCTATTTCTGCCTTTGTGATATACAACAATGATATGCAGAATTTATATTCCTTCACCTATGTGCATAGAAAACAGTGTTGCCTTGACCACTGAGTTTTGAGAAAATCTTGGTTTTCATATGTTGGCTGCCTCACTTTCAAGGTTTGTTCCTTAGGGGTAAAGATTTCTGTGATCTTCTCATGCTCCAAGAGTAAATTATAAAACCTCTTGTCATATGTTGAGAAGAAACAAGATGAACCAGAGGAAGAAGAAAACACCAGGAATGCAGTGGACATTGTGTGAGACACACTGGTGCTGAAAATGGAATGTGTACATGCATCACCTTAGAAACCAGCAGTTAAACAAAGTTGGGGTTTCCACCTCCCTCTAGGTTTTCTCTGTTCCTGCTTGACAGAGGACAAATTAAGACCAGAATTTTCTCCCAAAGAAACAGGATAGAAAGACAAAAACCAGACTTGAGACATACCTCTTCCCATTTTTACTTAGTCTGGTTCCACCCTAAGCTGTGGCCTACAGGGTTAGGCAGTTGGAGGCAAATCCCTTCCCTTTCCATCAGTATGACTATGCCTTGAAATTATACTTGGCACAGATACTTCAAAAAACAATTCCTAAAAATTAGTGTCATATTTTATAATCAATACATTATATTGTAAAGGAGCTAGCAAAGTACACTCATATTTTTAAACATCACACTCACTTTTTAAATGAGGAAACAGAGCCTCAGGAATTTCAGAAAACATGTTCAAAGTCACACAGCAGGATGGAATACTTAAGCCCTGGTCATTTTGAGTCTAAAACATACATTATTACTGTGATATTTCTCCCTAACATTGGGCTCTGATAAGAGTGTCTGGTTGACATCTCTACTTCAGAGTAGGGATATGTTCCATTTAGAATTTCCATAAATATTCTCCCCATGTGAAAGTAACTCTTTCTTTCTGATAGAAGCACCTCAGTGTTTGGTGGTGGTGGGCAGAAATCATGAAATCTTTTAATGCAGTGTACCCAGGAGTAATATTTTTTTCACATAGACGTGCAGGTTTTTTTCTCCTAAGTTTGTGTTTTCATTGTAAAGTTAGTGATGCAGGATTTGGGGGCTTGGGGAGGGGTTGTGAGCCCCAACTCTTGGGTCTTCATCTTATTTTCACAAAGAACTGATAAAATAGACTCCAGGAAGGGTAAATTATGAATTATTAAGTTTATTTAGGCAGAAATCATGAATTAAATGTGGGGGGGTGATAAGAGCTTTGTTATTAGGTGTGTAAGGAGAGACCTGACTGGTTCACAGACTCATAAGGCTGACCAAGAGAAGGTAAACTGAGGATGAAGCAAGAAGTTCTGCTAAGGAGTGTCACTGGCAACCATCTTGGGTGAGACAAGATCATATGTGAGGTACAGATTTTCCAGGATTGACAGAATGCCATCTCCTTATTCCCTCTTTGGGCTCATGTCCCTCTTCATTAGGACTCTGGATTAACCATTTCCCACTGTGGAAGAGCATTATTTTCATTTGCTGGCAGATATTGGTCACATTAGGTGTTAAGCACTAGTAGGCAACAGTAAAACTAAGCAGCAAATTGAAAGTAGAAATGCTGATTTGAGTTAGCTGTTCATTATATGTTTTCTGTGGTTGTCAGTTTAGCCATCCAGGACAAGACAAGTGTGATGATGAGATCTCTAAGGATCATGTCAGTCCTGACACAAGATAAGTGGGACAACCTGGAAGGATCCAGAGTGGCAGCACTAGGAATGATCTCTGGCCACTATATTTCTGAAACATAAGTCTAGTTTCTGTTATCAAAGCCTATGATTTCTCTTTGACCAGACAGAGCTGCAAATTTTATACTATAAGTGAAGAAGAATCTAATCTCTGATATTCTTGTTTACTGAGTTTACAATGGCAAGACAGTTAATCATTAAGCATGTGTATTGATAACTTTATGAAGAATTCAATCTTCTTGCCTCTAACTGTTGGGCCTTGCCACCATTAGTTATTAATTATTGAGTATAAAATTTCACTTTTGCCTACTAAATAAAAATAAACCTTAATAAACACTGCTATCTTAACAAAATAGTTTAATGAGCATTAATAAGCCAGTAGTCATTATAATAGTTATTATTTTATTAACTATTTACTTAATTGATACATTGTCATATGTTTTACATTTTACTGTGTTTAATCTCTTTCCAACTTGGGAATTAGATTTTCCATAGCTCTCATTGAACATATGGGGAAATTGAGGCTTGAATAGTTTAAGTAGTCAATAGATGAACACAGGTAGGAAGTACTTGAGTCAAAATTCAAATGTAAATGCAATGAAACTGCTTCCCAATACTAATTTTTGAACTCTTATTTCTTAAGTGACTTTACAATTTTAATGGCTTTAGAGTTAGAAGGCTCTCTGTTCATTGATGTGATTATTTTCCTTGGAATGACTTACACTGTCTTTTACATTTGGTTTTAGCAACATTTCATGTGGTCATATTTCCTGAGCTGTGAATTTGCACATCTAAATTTTCCTTCCACCTGTAATCAAGCCAGAGGGATGCTGACCAAGTTCTTCTCTCAAAGGCTGGGGTCAGGTTCCATAGGCAAAATATTAAATCCCTTGAAAACATAGAAGTCCAGACCATCAGTTGGCCATCCAAATGACCTCTGGAGGTCAGGGAGGGTGCTGAATGAAAGAGAAAGAAACCAAGCAAGCCCCAGGTGGCCATATGGTTCCAAGTCCTGTAGGCTTAATTTACCTACATGTTGACATGTTTACAGTCTCAGGTCAACACATATGGCTCAGGTAGAAGGAAGGAGGTAGTGTGACATATTTAATTAACTTGTAAGTTGTGTAATTATGTTACATGGTCATCCCTAGTTTACAAGCAGGCTAAGAAATATCTGTATAATAGATGGAGTGAATCATGAAGAAGAAAACTGGAATTTTGAGTGAACCAATTTATATTTCCTGCCCACCTCTTTGTTAGTTACCCTGACTAAATCCTAGAGTAATGAATTACATCATCCATGGGGAAACATGCCCAACCCAAAGATAAAACAGGAAATGGGAGGTGAAGGAGAGATGGGAAAGCATGCATTTACCAAGAGGACCAGGGTGGGACTGACAGTGACATAGCTGCGTGGATAGCTGCCAAATCAGAATGCAAGCCACAGAGTGGTCCATCACTAGAGGTGGACACCTAACTCCATCACTGACATTCAGAAATGTTAGGAAACAGTGACATGCTTTATCCCATGATGCACTGAATATGCTAAGTTCTCACATCTTGGAAGACACACAAAGTGATTTACACCAAAAGCACAGAAAGGAAGGTAAAGATAGTTGGAATGGTGCATTTCTCCAGTGGAAGAAAAGCAACTTGGAGGACTCACCTATCCCATTCTCTCAGATGTGATGCAAAGCTATGGCAATCACTTCCCCTAGATCCCAGGCCTCATTAGAATGGCTTTCTGGAGTTCAGGTTAGAGTTTCTACAGACTGGCCAAGATCGTAGGTCTCATTAAAGTGACCTTCTGAAGTTCAGGTTAAAGTTCCAAAGGCCTGGAATGGCAGCCCCTGTGCATCTTGATCAAGTAAAAATAAGACTCCACACTTAAAATAAGTGAATTATAATTGTTTATATTATAGTATCCATAAACATGGCTGGCATGAGGAGTTTATAAGTTATAAGTGGATAGTGGTAGGTGGTAAGCACACTGATGTGTGAAAGCCACATGTATGTGCTCTGTCAGGTGGAGAGAAAAGTTGCTACCATCAAGGTGTATAAAGTTTCAACCTAGGAATATAATTTTATTATCTAATTTGAAATTCTCAAGGGACTTAATAAAGCTCAATGAAACTGCATTTTTTCTTCTAAACAACCCTAGGGTCATTATTCATATGAAGGGTGGCTTATATATGTAGGCATTGTTTTTATTCAAGAAAATGTGGGTCCTCCTCAGAGTTCTGATATCAGAGCTAATATTGTGATACCTATGTGTATTTAAATAACATTAATAATATTCATAGGTAAGTAATCTACTTTTCTCATGAATCATGGACTGAAATGAAAGGCAATGAAATTTCAAAACCTTGTCCAAAGTTCTCATACACCTTTTAAAATAATTTTTTTATTTGTAGCCAAGGAGAGAATTATTTGTTATTATGTTTGGCTTAGGTGATGTAAGCTTGACTTAATACATTTTATTTTAGACTTAGGACTTCATTAACATGTATGAATTGCTTCTTATGTTCTGGACTAGTCCCTTGTACTTTAAAATCTTGTCCCACTGAATCCCCAAAATGAATTTGCACAGCCAATGTTACAATCCTCATTTTACACACAGGGAAACTAAAGGACAGCAATGTGAATTGCTTTTTAAGGACACAGAGCCACAAAGTGTCAGAGGCAGGATGCTAGTGTCCCATGTTTGACTGAGTCTCAAAGCTAACCTGTGTTGGATTGAATCTAAAAGCCATAGTGATGAGGCATCTCTCAGGCTATCTAGGCTTTTCTGGTGGTCAACTTGCCCACAGCAACAGAATCATGAAAAGCAACATAAAATTTTAGGTCTTATTACAGGCTAATGTTTGTTCATGGGACTTTAGTGAAGGGAGAAGGAGGCTATCTGATGCTCAGGTCCATTCTCATCACTACATCACTTCCCCCATGACTAGAGAATGCCCTCCTGCCAACCCAACAGCACTTAGAAATGGGGCATAGATAAGTAATCTAAGGACAAAACCCACTCCATTTGTGACTCTAACAGCATTTACATAGCAAAAGCAGGAACTGTGTGTGATAAGTAGCTGGGAAAATCTCCTTCAGTGAAGGCTACTCCCAAATCAAGCCAACAACATAGACCAGAGTCCACCCAGGGCGCACACAGTGTGGGAGAGCAGGTATAGCTAACAGGGTGCCAACTGTATGTCCCTTTCCAAAGGACTCAATGTAAGAAGTCCAAGAGTCCCTTTATGATTTACCACCTCACTATCTTTAATTATGCTCCCTTAACATTGTCTTCCTCTCTTCACAACTCAGACAACTGCACTTGTAGAGTCCAGAATATTCAATAGTATTTCTTAGCACTGGGTAATTGCAGGTGCTTCCTTCCTCCTTCTGCTTTGCTTCTTTCCTTTATTTTTGTCTTTAGAATGTCTATTCATTTTTCAAGATTGATTAAATGTGGCACTTTACCTAGGAAGACTTCCATAATTCATAATCCACAACACCGCAGGCAGTCAGTTGAGAGCATCTTTAGTTCCTCTCCTGAGGGCAGTCGCTGCACCTTGGGAAAATGTCTATCATAACACTCTATGTAGTATATTAAAATTGTTTTTGTCTCCCTCAGTGGATTTATGTTTTTTGGAGAATAGGGACTATGCTGTATTCCTTGTTATATTTATAAGACGTAGTAAAATAAACATCACACTGCAGGTTCTCAATAAATACTGAATGAATGGGTATGTGAATACACAAATAAACATACTGACAAGCCCAAATTAATTTCTTAAGGAAAATCTGACTTACTAGATTGATCCAGAAATAATTCATCTTTCATTCTTCTTCTATGGGCCTGGCCAATGGTATCAACTACAGAAAAATCGTTTCTGAATGAACATGAGGAAGAAGTTAGAGAGAGAGTTCATTAAGATGATACAACTCAAACCTACTTAGTAAGCACCGAGGTTCTGGAAAGTGAGGTTATTCTTCTCAGGGATAGAACACCTTTAAGTAGGTATCTGATTCCGCCCTTTCCCATGAGTCAATGGGGGTAATAGCGCCATCATTTTACATTTAAAACAAGCATATAACTGAATAGTTATTGATAGGTCAGGGCCCATGTTAGAGCTGGAGGTCAGGTAGAATACAAAACAGGTCAGGTCCTTGCTTACCAGTGTTCCCAGCCTGGACAAGAGAGAAGCTAGATGATTGAGCAGAAGTCTGGGATATATGGAGGAGGGCCACTGCACATGAAGCAGCATCTAATATTCTAGAGGAAGGGTCATGCTAGAGTTCAGAGGAGGCTCAGCTTGCATCAGTATGATCCTGTGTGGATTTAGTAACAACTATCTCTTTTAGTTATACATTCTACATAATCATTGTTTTGGTACCTGCTTACCACTAGGTTTGTTCAGAGAGTTTTGCAAATGTTACCTGGTGAAGTCCCCAGCTGCTTCTAAAGTCTGATCATCCTCATTTAACAGATGAGGATCCTGAGGCCCTAACCAAATAAACAACAAAGTCCCATATTTGGCAGGGGTTGAATCATGCCTGCTTTTCCTAACTGCACATTCCATTCTGCCATGGCTTGCCTTAAAGATGGCCTAGAGCACAGGTGTAGGAATATGACATCTCCAATATCTCTGCTTTTTGAGAACATCTTGTATGCTGTAACAGCAATAACAAAGTCTGCTAAGAGCTCTAGGGACAACCAAGAATGGGTGTAATTGCTAAAAGGCCAATAGCCATGTGTGTGTGTGTGTGTGTGTGCATGAGAGTGAGAGAGAGAGAGAGAGAGAGAGAGAGAGACTAAGAGAGAGAGAGAGAAGAATAGCCAAAAGGCAGAATTTCAAGACAACTACTCCAAAGCACTGTAAGATAATTTTGGAATAGTGGCCAAGGCCCACTGGTGACAGATCTATGAAGTAAAAACCAGGATTGCACCCGTAGGTTTTAACAGACCTAGGACACTGCCAGTCCCTGCATTTCAAAAGATCCATCTCTTACCTCAGCAGCTTAGCGCTGTTCAAGATCTGGGTGAACTTATCACTTGCTAAACTGGTGGTAGATTGCTGTCTCAACACAAGTGACATTGGAAGTTAATGAGAGGAGTTTAAAAGAAATACCCGATGTCCCCTCCCCTGGAAAAAACATACCTTAGCCATATTTCAAGCAAATCTAATCAGAGTCATGGGAGAAGCATCACATTGAGGCTTTAAATAGTACTTCTGCATCTGTTGTTACCTGGAAGGCAGCAGAGGAAACCACAATGATGTGGAAAAACACCCAGTCTTGGAAGTCTTTCAGTGATAGATAGACCTAAAGATGGAAAGTTCACTAAAATAAAAGAAACACGCAAGAGCTATTGTTTCTCTACCTACCTCTTGACAGGGCCTTTGCACACGCACCTTCTACTCTGCTTAGATCATCTTCCTATTTCCTCCCACTCTTCCACCCTTTAACTAGCTCTTCACCCTGCTCTCACTTTAGATTTCATTACCATGGAGGGTGTTAAGTCAGAACCCTTGGTCATCTGTCCTTATGGGACTTGCTTCCTTACTTAATAGCCCTTGCCTTGGTCTAAAATTATGCCAACATGGATGTACCTATGTAATTAAAATTCATATTACCCATTAAACTGAAAACTTTCAGAAACAGGGGTCATAAAATGTGCCATTCCTCCTGAACGTAATTAGACCCTAAGTTATTAAGTGGTACCAATGAAGCAGTCAATAAACATTTGAATTATTATTAAAGGAATGAGTTGATGAATAAATGGATGAATGAATGAATGAACTGAACATAAATAAATATTTAGAGGCAAGGGTTCACCCATACTCCAGGACACAAAACAGAGTGAAATCAAAGCTATGGCCTTTGTTTATTCTTGCTTTCAGATTTTTGTTTTTGCTGTTTTGCTTCAGACTGGTTTTTTTTTTTTTTTTTTTTTTTCCTGTTTGTTTTTGTTTTACTCAGACACTTTTGTAGCAAAACTGAGACTGGTATTTCCTTTCTTGCAGGCCTGTATTTCAAAATCCCTTTCATCCTCCAAAGCCTCATTCCAGACTCCTACTTGCATCAGACCTTTCCAAGTCATCCTGTAGGAAGTAGCTTCTCACATCTATTTGGAATCTGAATTACAATGTGCTACTCAATGTTGCCTGGGGGACACAGTACCACTTTTGAGAGATTAGAAGCAATTTGAAGGTGATATTGTCCTTATTTATGCATGGCTTTTCCCCTTTGGTGCTCAGTAGAAAACCTTTCACTGGACAGATATCTTGTAAGTGTATGTTTGAATTCCTGTCTGGATAAATATTTGGCATGGTAAACGAGCAATGAACTTCTGAACTCATCTATTTTTTTTTTTTTTTTTTAATTTTGAGAGAGAGAAACAGTCAGAGAGAGAGAAAGGAGAGAGAGAAAGAATGGACACTCCAGAGCCATTAGCTGCTGTGAACAAACTCTAGACGTGTGTACCCCCTTGTGTGCATGTGCAACATTGTGTGTTTGCATCACTGTGAATCTGGCTTATATGGGACCTGGAGATTTGAATATAAGTTCTTAGGTGTCACAGGCAGGCCATTTAACTATTAAGCCATCTCTCCATCCCTGGACTCATCTTTTAACAGATTTCTAAATTCATATGCATTCCAAGGATTTAGTGTAGGCAAAAGCAATGAACTGAACAGTCTTCTTTTCCCTTTTTCTTTAGAGACACTGATACACTTTGCTCACTGCAAGAAAAAATGAAGATAAGAGACGAGTCTGCATAATTGTATTTTCCACATTGCTTAGCATTTACGATTGACAACTACTAATTATCTAAGACACTATGTATCTTTAAAAATAATTCACAACACAAATGTAATAATTGGATATAATTGCAAATCTAGTTGAGATGGTCACAACACACGTGGTTTATGGACTTCAGTTTTGTCATCCGTCAAATGAAGGAAGAAAAATACTTTAATGTTTCTCAGTATTTGTTCCCCTAAGACAGACATCATAGCTCATTCAGGGTTCTTTCATTCAAATGGTAAACATTTAAAGACTACCTATAAAAGCAGTCAAAAAGACCTTCTGGGGGAGATAGACATTAGCAGTAACTTTATAAATGCACTTACTGTTTCTGTACCTTGTAAATTGAGGTGTTTTGAGAGTGTATTGTGGAAATTTGAGCTAGTGATGGAGGTCAGGAGTAACTTACAAAGTAGATAAGCCTCTTCCTAGATTATGGGCTTGCATTAAATAGGATTCTCTATTGATATAGAGCCAGTAGTGTGTGTGAAGTAGATAACTGCTTTAAGGAACTAGGTATGCAGTTGTAAAGGTTAGAAAGTTCAAAATAAGTATGTTGGTCAGCAGAATGGAGATTGGAAGAATGGGTTAAGTACAATTACAGTCTCTTGAAAAGAAAACAAAATTCTCTTTTCTTGGAATATAAGTTCTTTTTTAAAATCTTTTTCCTGGGCTGGAGAGATGGCTTAGCGGTTAAGCGCTTGCCTGTGAAGCCTAAGGACCCCGGTTCGAGGCTCGGTTCCCCAGGTCCCACGTTAGCCAGATGCACAAGGGGGCACACGTGTCTGGAGTTCGTTTGCAGAGGCTGGAGGCCCTGGCACGCCCATTCTCTCTCTCTCCCTCTATCTGTCTTTCTCTCTGTGTCTGTCGCTCTCAAATAAAAAAAAAAAAAAAATCTTTTTTTCTTAATTCTTCCAACTAACTAGATGAGGCATGTCACATCATTCACTGATTTATGTGTAAAGATCACTTAAAAGACACTTTCATAGCAACACTGAGATGGTTTTGGTCAAGTTAATGTACAAAATTAATGATCACAAGATACATAAAAGACAAAGGGAGGTCTAGACAGATAGAGTTTAAGGCACTTGCTTGCACAACCAAAAGACCCAGGTTCAATTGTCCAGGACCCATGTAAGCCAGATGCACAAACTAGTGCATGTGTCTGGAGTTCATTTTCTCCAGCTGAAGAATCTGGCCCACTCCCTCCCTCTCTCCCTCCCTTCCTCCCTCTCTCCCTCCCTTCCTCCCTCTCTCTTTCTTCCTCTAACAAATAAAATAAAATATAAAGCAAATATTTTTAAAAGAATACAAAAGGAGACAAAGCGGAAAGTGACTTGGGAGAGATAATAGAAGACCCAGGACTGACAGAAGAAGGCCACACAACCATACAGTGTCTATTTGGGCACATCATAGATATGGGCCTTTTCCTGAAAAAAATCTCTCAAGAGATTGAAGTGATCAGACATGCTTTTCAAGTCTAGCCTTATGGTGACACTATGAGACTAGATTACAGGGTGTGGAAAGACTGCCCTGTTAAATCATACAGAGGAAAAGTTTGGGTCTAAGATGCTGATAGGGCAGATGGGAAATTTCAGAAGGAAAGAGAAGCTGCAGGTGTAGAGTTGGAAACAGCAGGTGATGGACTTGGTGAGTGTTGCAACCACCTGACATTCCCATTATCAGCACTCAGTCCCCACAAATGGGTCATGGCTAACAAGAGAGGAGTTGTCAATGATGGAATTCTTGTTTCTAAATACATCAGGATCCTCCCACACATGCTTTCATTTACTAACTGACGTGTTGCATAGAGAAAAGATTATGTCATGGAGTACATGGTAGGCTACTAGTTGAATAAAATATTGCATTAATTTTTAAAATTCATCCTCTTGATTTTTGGCTTCTTTAAAGCTAAAGCAATGTATACATCTTCAGGAAAGGCAGGGACCCCAACAAATATGTCCTTCTATCTGAGTACAAATTACAGTTTCCTAATTTCAATAAAATCTGACAGCTGCATCATCCCAGTCATTAACTCGTATCACAAGGGGGTATTAGATTCATCTGTTTTACATGTAGTTAGTGCTCTGGGATTATCAAGGGCAATACATCTTTGCCGTCACTCAATGAAAAACAACTGGATGAACGATTTTCTTTACATTCCATTGTCTCAAACTGTTCTCTCTTTCCCTTCCTCCCACCCACCTTTCCTTTCTCGTGTAACAATGACACTCAATACTAATGCAAGGCAATACTTTCATTTAACTCAGTCTATATTCAGATTCTGTCAGTTTCTTTTTTTTCCACACAACAGAATGAAAATTTTTATTTTACAAATGAAAAAGCAGAAAAACTGGTATTGACTTGACCCTAAAGCCACACTCTGATTTCATACCTTGCAGTTGAATTTTCTCAGTTCATCAGTTAGTTCCACTGAAAACTAAGTAAGCCTCTCTGCGAAAGAAGCACAGACCAAATTTAACCATGATGCCAGCAATGACTAAGCACAGGAAGTAACTATCTCTGTTTCAGTTTCCTTTTCTTCTTAGGAATGTAGTCCATGGCCATGTGAATCTTAACAAAGACTGACAATCCTGGCCAGAGAAGGTTAAAGTTGTGTCACAGAGAACTGTGGATTATGCTATGATAGCCACGCTGTTCACTGAGGTTTTACTAAACCAGGATATTCTTTTCAATCACGTTCAAAGTCCTTACTTTGGTTGCATCTGTTACCTTTAGAGAATATTCTGAATTAGCAAGAGAAGCTCCCATTGCAACAGCGAAATTTCGAAATTTCATTCCTGAGTCTCTAGAAGACCGAGCAGAACAGTGGAATTCGGTAGTGCCAGAACCCTCAAGGATCCTTTGCAGGTTTCTATCTGTTATGCCATCACCTGGCATTACCACAATCCTGCCCTTTGCCTCATCTACGAGTTGCTTTACCAAAGGTAGTCCTTCAAGTGCTGAACTCTCACACCCACTGGTCAATACAGGTTCAAATCCCAAGGTTAAAAGGGTCTCTAGAGCTTCCATTGGATCATGAACCATGTCAGAGGCTCGGTGGAAAGTGATTGGCAGAGGACGGCAAAGAGCTACAAGGGGCATGCACAGCTCTTTGTCAATGTGTCCATCTTCAGTCAATGCCCCCAAAACCAAACCATCAGCACCATAAAGTTTGGCAAGCCGAATGTCAGCCTTCATCACCTCAACTTCACGACCTGAATATAAAAAATCCGCTCCACATGGCCGAATCATCCCAAACACTGGAATCTCGACACTTTGCTTCACTATTTGCAGGATACCAGGGTCTTCAGCTGCTGTAAGCAAACTCCAGACATACGTGCCCCCTTATGCACTTGTGCAACACTGTGTGCTTGTGTCAACGTGCGTCTAGCTTACGTGGGACCCATGCTAGGCGTGGTTCCTCCCTCAAATAAACCACAACATAATTCAATCCGACCAGCACCTCCTCTTTCTGCATTCATAGCTGACTCCACTGAATCTACGCACACTTCCATGAGAAATCCATTTGCTGCTCCCGCCTTCCCGGACGCTGTCCGCGCCGGTTTCCACTAGGAGGAGTCCCCTGCCTCTTCATCTCCCGCGTTCCTTCCCCGCGCGCCTTCGGTTTCCACGCAGGCCCCGTCGCACGCACGCCCCCGACGGCCGCACCAGGCAGCCCCCCCCCCCAGATTCTGTCAGTTTCTAAGAATCTCATTTACACTACCACATCTCCCCCACTATTCCTAGAATTCATAAACCTTTACTTATATATTAATTTATACATTCATTCATCATTCATTTGTTAATTTCAAGAAAGTTTTTAATTGGAAAGTAAGTTATTCTCAGAAAAGCATGAGGAATTAAAAATGAGAAAAAAGCATGAACTGGAGATTAAGAGTTGTTTAGTTCCATTCCATTTAATAAATATTTTCATTCTTCTATTTAAACCATTATATTCTACAATCCTGTACACATCCAATATTGGATATATTGTTTATTTAACCTTGTATATTGGTTTTGCCTCTCAGCATTGGAATACTGGTATTTCCTGTGTTGTGTCAAATTATTCTAACAGAGTGCTTAATCATCCTATGACAGCTGAGAAATGTGTTATACAATTTACCTAACCACTAGCCATTGATGAGCATTCACAGTTTCATTTTTATTATACAAATGAGACAATTAACATATTTGTACATAAAGCTGCTTTGTATTCATGCTGATTTCTGTAGGCTAGATTCCCAGAAGTGCATTTTCAGAGTCAAAGTGCATTGGCAGATTAACACTCCTGATTCATATTGTAAAATTTCCCTCCAAAAGGGCTATAGATATTTCTATGCCTACAGGAGGATGCCTTTGAAATAAACGTATGAGTGATCACTTAGACTAGAGGGCACCTAGGTGCAGTGGGCTCATAGGAAGGACTCTACCTCACCTGCTTGTCACCATTTCTCTTTTCTAGCATGATAGCTCTTATCATGTAAGCATCAATTAAGAATCTCCTTCATAACCCAATGTCCTTTGATTCATTGAGGCAGCACTGAATTTTATTTTCTATTTTTAAGATAATAGAGTGTCAAGAATTTTTTAACATATTTATTTACTTAAATATGAGAGAGAGAGATAGAAAGTATAGGTGCACCAGTGCAGCTAACCACTTCAAAAACATCCAGACCTGTGAACCACCCTGTGCCTCTGGCTTTACTTGGCTACTAGGGAATCAAACCTGGGTCCTTTGACTTTGCAGGCGAGCACCTTAACTGCTAAGTCATCTCTCCAGCCCCAAATGACAAGAATTTTATTTGGAAAATACTTTTCACCACACTCACCCCATTTTTTTTTTTTAACGCAGTTAAGCATCTCCAGAAGAGAAGCTGATGGACCTAAGCTATTGGTGCTTTCCATTTGCCTAGACCCAGTGACTGGACTAGACTGGCCACATGGCACAATTCAGACCTATGAATCCCTGCACAGAGCATCTGTGCTTCTGCTGATGTTCATAGGCCTTTTAAAAATGTTAGTTGAAATTAACATTTATACCTTATATGTGTTCATCTGCCCTACCTATGGGGTTTAGACTACTACATTCACAATTTTAGGACAAGCTGAGGGATAGGCGATATTGAGCCCTAATGACATCATATTTTGTCCCAGGACCAACCATACCTGAATCTACAACAGATCTACTCCTGGGCTTCTCAGTTAATTGACTTGATAGTTTGCCTTTCACTTAAGCTAGTTTGAGGAGAAATTTCTATCAGTCACCAATAAAGGAGTACAAAATAATGTAAGATATATGAAGGAAACATAGTTGAGACATATGGAGTTTCAACTTTTCTACTTTATATCTGGGAATATTTAAGGAGAGAGAGAGAGAGAGAGAGAGAGAGAGAGAGAGAGAGAGAGAGAGAGAAGGAGAGAAGGGAAAAATTGGCCAAAGTCAACTTGGAATTGATAGCAGATTACAAAGTATCCTTTATAGCCCAATTTCTGATTTCCTTTGCATTTCAAAGGAAGATTGATAATTATATAAGAAGTATCTTCTAATTATTTTGTATCATATACAATTCATAGCAGTCATCATTCAAGGCTCTGTGCATCAAGTTTCAGTTTCAGTGCTGTTTATTTTCAATTCAGAATGTTTAATTTAAAAATAAATAAATAAAATGAAAGCCTTCCAGTTGCTCAGATCTCAAGTCAGGTGATTGCTTTTGTGCCTATATCTTATAGTAAAAGATGCTTAAGGGAAACTCATGGTTTCATATGTCTTTGAAACTAACCACTTTCAGGCAGTTTGCTTGGGTATGAGAAGGCTTAGCCCATGGTGAGCCCCAAGCCCCAACATGGCTCTTCTAGAGTTTCTAGTTCATGACTCAGGTCTCTTAAGCTTCTTAGTTTGGATGCTGTGACTTTGTGTGGACTATGAGGATTTAATTTCTAGTATGATCTGGAAACTCTCATTAGTTACAGAATTCAGGGTTACTGACTTGAATATCAGGACAAAAATTTGGCTGCACATTTTATTACTTTTTTATATAGGTGTGTATTCCTTGTATACAATACCAAGTTTTATAAGGATATCTTCACACAAGTATATGATGTTCTTTGACCATGTATCTCCCCCAGTATGCCCCTGCTCTCACTTTCCTCCTCTTCCCCTCCCAGTTTTATATTTGTATGTGTGTGTGTGTGTGTGTGTGTGTGTGTGTGTGTGTGTGTACGTGTGTATGGGTGCATGTGTCTGTATGGATACACATCATGTATGTTCATGTGAATGTAAAAGCAAGAGGGTTGAGTTCAGGTGTCTTCCTCAATCACTCTCTACCCTGCTTATTGAAATAGGGTCTCACTTGAACCTAAAACCTATCAATTTATCTATTCTAGCCAGCCATCTTGCCTTTAAGCCATGTTTTTGCCTCCAGACAAGCAGACCTTCATACCACTCAGCATTTACATGGGCGCTGAGGTTCTGAACTCTGGTCTTTTCACTTGCAAAGCAAGTGCTTTACCTATGGAACCATCTTCCCAGCTGTCCTCTCACATTTGACTGCATTTTTCAACACACAGTCAGTAGCCTACTTAGTCACAAATGGTTATATGATTATAATTGAAATGGCTGAGAGTGGCCACTATTTGTGACTTCTTTTGTGAATTTGTTACAGAAAGCGATATCTTTACACAGTTAACTGTCATAGTGTCTGAAGCTATCAGTTGAGGAGCACTGTTATTTATTTTCACAACTCTTTGAACCAATATCCAAGTATTCAAAGATAATAACAATTCTTCAATCCTGTATTACTAAGTCAGTGATAGCACCATTTGAACTGGGATACTCTGAGCAGTTCACCAAGATTTCCAGTACACAATCTCCAGGGACTAACTTGGCTACCTATATCACTTGACTGTTTTGAGCTAATGTGATCTGAAATAGGACTATAGAAGCCCTTTTGGGATTTTCTCTACTGTTTTCCTGATTAAAGTTCTCCATTCTCCTCTGCAAGGTTGTGACTTTGAGTCATATATCATGAATGCTATGGCTACAGGTCTTCCTCTATTTGCCTAGTTATGTTTGAGATTGGTTAAGAACATGTGCACACAATAGAGGAGTCACAGATGATAATTTGAACATGTAAATTCTATTTATATAGCATCAAAGTAGCTTTGCCTAGGATGCCCTTCTTTCTGGGGAAACTGACTCTCAAATTTCAAGGCACTAGCAGCCCTGGGTTTTAGGAGAATAATTAATGCTGGAGCCTCTTCATTCTCCAGCTGTAGCAGGACAATACAATTAATATAGTTTTATGGATGGAAGTAGCTGTTTCTAGATACTCTACCCAGTGTTGTTAAGAAACCAGTGTGAAGATGTGGGAGAGAACTACAAGGAGGACATGTTTCAAATGTTCTTGCTGGTATGACAGAGGTTTAGGTACAGCTCCAGGTGGACGATTTTTAACTGTTTCAAAGGTTAAGAAAATCAGGTTTTCTAAGATTCTATTTCTTTATAGTTAATACTTAGTAAATTTTTATGTGATAACTAAAACTTTATTTCCTGTCATCTTAACACATTTAATAACAATTTAAATTCTTTTGAAAATAAAACTTTTGTTTTTAATTTATTTGTTTTCTTTTCAGCAAATACAGGCAGTTTGGTACCATTGCTTAGGCTCATCCATGACCTTCCCCCTCCCAATGGCCCCTCCTTGTTGATGTAAATGGGTCGTGCATTGTGGAGTTAGCCCCCAGTTATCGGTACAATAAATGTCTCTGCATAACATGACCCAACATGTGACTCTGACATCCTTTCCGCCCCCTCTTCCGCAAAATTTCCCCAAGCCATGTTGGGTTCATTTTTGGTCTGCTTCAGTGATAAGCTGTTGGGGGCCTCTGAGGCTCTGGCTGTCTGGTTTGGTAGGAGTTGATTTTTCTCTGGGTTGGTCTCCTTCCCCTTTGTGCTGGTATCCGGTTCATCAGGAAAACAGCACCCTTGTTTGTTTCGCCAGTTTTCCTTAGTTTCAGTCGGGCCCCTTTTGAGGTATGATGGGGCTTAGTAAATATTTTTATTTCAAGTTAAAATTATTGATTCTAACCACACAAAAGAACACTGGACTCCATAAATCCAAACTAAAACACAATTCCTGACATTTCAGTCTTATCATTTCTAGTCCTAAAATTATATAGCAAATTGAGTCCTATGTGATGAGGAATGGGAATTCTCAGGAAAAAGGGGCAACCTTAGTCCTGAAGGGACACACTGGGGAGAAGACAGCAGAAACTAGAATTATTTAGCTCCAGGAGAAGAGTCAGAGATGGTGAGAGTCTCAACCTATAGATGTAAGCTTTCCTACCTAGTTGCCACCTCCTCCCCAGGGAAGATGGAACTCAGGCTCCAGGTGCTTCAACAAATTCCAACTTTGCCCTAAACAACAATGTATTGCTAGCTATTCATGCTGTTGTATCACAATGCCACACACAAACAATGGAAAAGAAATGCTAAATACAGCTCATGGTTTCAGAGCATGCTGTCGTAATGGCAGGATGGATATAGTGAAGCAGTTCTTAGCATTGGAGAAGTAGAGAAATAGGAATACTGGTCCTCAGTGAGTTTTTACTTTCCCCTTTTAATCCATCTATGCCTCCAGCTCATGGGATTGTGTTCAAATATTCCAGGTGTGTCTTTCCTCCTGTTAGTCCTCTCTGGAGATGCTTTAATAGACACATGCAAAGGGTACCTCATCAATATACTAAGTGAGTCTAAACCCAGCCAAGTCGACAGTATGAACTATCTGACCTTAACTTTAGGGCTGGACACATTTCTCATATCTCTTCAGATGCAGGCATCCATTGTGAATAATTCAATGAGATTTTCATAGACAGAAGAAGTTCCTCTGTACCTTAAAGAAAGAGAGAAACTCAGGCTTACATCTGATGGTGAAGCTACAATCAAATGAATCAAACTCAGCTTGTGTACAGACTCTCACGTCTAGAATAGGGAGGCTAAACACAGTGTAAATCCCAAAGTCAAGCTCTGGCATGTGTAAGGTGAGGACTACAGGTATATCAATTCCATTTCAGTAGTGGTCAGCCTTGGACACATTTGTGCAGGCTGCAAATATTGTTCCTGTCACAGTCACAATGTAACAGGTAACACTAGCTCATTGTGTTCTAGAACCTAAGAGGGACAGATGTTAGATAACAGTTTGAAAGAAGAGATCAAGAAGAGGCAGAGGCAAAATTGTTTGTGACTGGCTTGAAGAGCAGGGCAAAGATAACGTGCACATTAACAGGTGGTGGTGAGCTACAGCTATTGCAAGGTGCATTTGCTCCATTCTTAATTGCTGAATTTGATGCTGCATTCATGACTACCTGGCCACTGTGTGATTCTTTTCCACTCTGGAGGGAACTCTTTCACCTTCCACCCTTCTCCTCTGCATGTCTGATACCCCAACCCCCTTCCTTCTCAGCCAGTACTTCTAGCTCTTAAGGGTTTGATTGCCCTGTGATTAAGGAGGTTTGTTGGTGCCTAACACACTGAGAGAAGGGTGGGAAAAGGCAATAAATATTTAATGAGAATTTTGCTTCTGGGCCTTCCTCTTAGAGGGGCAAATGGAAATCAAAAGTCTTCACAGGAACCCCTGTTGTTGGAGGACAAAGAAATGTTCTCTCACTGCTGTGAAAATGAGCCTCTGGCACCTCAGCAAGAGGCAGCCTGAGAGGGGGGGGCGTCTTTAATGAATCACAGAGCAAAAAGCTCCTTCCTGGAAGGAATTATCCCCAGTGCTTTCACTAATAACACTCCCAGGCCTCAGCCTGATGGATGTGGAGTTATGGTTTTGGAGTGGAGGCTCCCCAGTTATAAGGATGAGATTTATGTGGCATAGCCTGACAGCATTCCTTGCCCTTTTTTAGCTGTCATGTTGGATACTATAGCTCACTGGGACACACAGAGGAGGGACCCATGAGGACCTTGGATAACCCAGATATGGGAAGAAAACCACAACTTCTCAGAGAGAGCTTCATGAGTTTTGACATGCTAGTTGTTTAGTTTTGAATGAGTCAATGTACTTCTCCATACTTTTTAATTTTCATACCTGCATTACAGAAATAATAATAGTACATTTTCCCTAATAGGATATTTTTGAGAATTTAATGATATTGTTAAAGTTTAGAATTATTGACATGTACTAATTATAACAATTAACTAATAGTTTATTATTTCTTTTGTGATAGTGATGGCTGTTATGTTTGCAGAAGTTGGGGCTTCAAACTAAAGAACTGGAAACTAACTGCCATGCAAAATGGTAGGGATATTGAAGATTCTAGTCCTTCATTTCTGAAATATCCTATCACAGTTATTGATTGATTACTGACTATAGTTAGAGGAATTCTTTGTCATTTCATTACTTACTCTCAAAGCAACTCTTATGATATGGAGGTAAAATGTCTCCCACTGGCTTATGAGTTTACAAACTTGTACCTTGTGTATCAAAGACAATTTTCTCCCTAGGATTCTCTTTCCAAATTTCTGGAAAGATGATTTGATTCCTGATCTTGTGTCTTTCAATGGAGCTTACATTGGAGCTCCTGCATGGTTGAATAACCCCAAAGGTATTATGACGAGCATTCAACTCAGGCCACCCCAAGTAAGATTGCTTGAGTAGAAATGCTTGCCCTTCGTTTTGCCATTTCAGATTTCACAGCCAATCCAGCTACTAATGAAACAATGGGCCAGTTGACTTGCCTTCTCTTTTTTTCTTCCTTCTTGATTCAGGGGCAGAGGAGGTAATATTTACTATTAAAGAAAGCACAACCAGTTCAAAATTTAATTTTCCTCCAAATTCCTAACTGATTTCCTTTTTTTTCCCATTTTATGCTGTTTTCTGTGTCCCGTGTCCTTGTCCAAGATTCCCCTGGATAACTCAGTTTTATAGCTATCAGTTTTATAGCTATCAGTTTTATCACTGTGACTAAGTACCTGATAGAAATAATTTAGGGGGCTGAGGAGATGCTTAGTGGGTAAGAGTGCTTGATACATATGAATGAGGACCTGAGTTTGATTCCCAGTTTCAAGTAAAAGAGCCAGAAATGGTCTCCTATACCTGTAACTCTGAGGAGCCAAACATCTCATAAACATGGAGACTTCCTTCCTGACGTTCACTGTCCTATCTTCCAATGAAACAACAAAACGTAACAATGTTTTGCTGGAGAGATTGCTCAGTGGTTAAAGGTACATGCTCTCAAAGCCTACAAGCCCAGGTTTGAATCCCTAGGCCCAAATAAAGCCAGACACAATGTTGCATGAGTTGAATTTGTTTGTGATGGTAAGAGACCCTGGTGCACACATCCATACATGGGCATATGTATACACATATATGCACAAACACAACGCACAAATAATAAATAAAATATTTTAAAATTTTATTATTTTTCTAAAAATAAATAATTTAAGATTTGCTTAGGTTTGTGGTTTCAAGGATTTCACAGCATTTTGTTCTTTTGATATTGTGACAGACAGAACATCATAGAACTAGCAACATGTAGAGTAGGCTGTTAATTTCATGGCAGAGATGAAGGAAGTGGCAGTAAGGAACTAAGGACCACATAACAGTATTCATAGATACACCTCGATGGCCTATGATCTCCAATTAGGATCTATCTTCTGAAGTTTTCAGAATTTTCCAAAATAGTACCACCAGCTCTTGTCTGCACAAATATCTATGCAGCCTAGATAGAGCACCAACAACCAGAACAAAGAAATGATTCCACACAAGTGGAGTTTGGTGAAAAACATGAGTTTAACTGGGGTGACTGACTGGAGCATGGTCAATTTATGGGCAAGTTATGCCACTGAAGAAAATGTCTTTCCCTTTCTGGATGAGCATTAACTGCCTGGAGCTCCTTAGGGAGGGGAGGGCCTCATGGCTCCTCCCCTAGTAGAATATGAGTTTTGAGTCTGGTGTGGTGGCGCAGGCCTTTAAGCCCAGCACTCAGGAGGCAGAGGTAAGAGTATAGCTGTTAGTTCCAGGCCACTTGAGACTACTTAGTGGATTCCAGGTCAGCCCGGGCTACCTTGAAAAAAAAGAAAAGAAAAAATAATAACTGTACTCACGGGAAGCCTAGAAAAATGTTCCTCAACAAGGACAACGCACTTCAATTAGAATGTTTTATAAAAATAAATTAATGAGCCAGACTTGGTGCACATGCCTTTATTCCCAGCACTATGGAGGCAGAGGTAGGAGGATTCCTGTGAGTTCAATGCCAGCCTTGGACCATAGAGTGAGTGCAGGTTAGCCTGAGCTAGAGTGAGACAGAACCTAAAAAAAAAAAAAAAAAAAAAAGCAAAAAACAATAATGTGTAGATAAATGAAAGAAGAGGGAATGCTTGAGCGTGATAAATGCTCAAATAGTATGGTTTAGTCGTACCCTAGGGTACACATGAATGCCATCCTTTGACAAGGTTTAACAGATTGAAGATCACACAAATGAACAGATAGAAGATTTGGTGCAAACAAGTGCAAGGTCTGAATGTCAGAATTCAGAGGGTTAAATCCTCTTGGCTGATGGTGATATTGTGGTGAGTATAAAGGTATTCTCCTGACAGAGATTCTAAGAAGTAATGGGGCACATATCTAAGTTACCCTCTCCTTTTCCTTGAACACTCATCTCCACTGCTCTAAAAACACAGAAGGATTCAGTCCAGGTGAGCTAGAAGTGGTATTAAATTCGCCTTTCCTCCTATGACAACAGCTGGCTGATGAGTCCATGTGCAGAGGGTTTACAGTGACCCTGGTAACTGTGCACAAAGCAAACCATCAAAAGGTAAACTGATCCTATTGCTCAAGAAGGCAACAGGAAACCTTCACCTGTGCAGACAGGCTGCCTTCTGTTGTCTGTTTTATACCTGAGGCAATAATGCTTTCCCAGTAAACACCAGCAGGGAAACAGTTAAACACCGTGCCAGGTATATTTCACTCCAGGAAGACAGTTCATTTGTGACTGAATGTTCCATCATCATTTGCCATCTTCAAATGGCCCATAAGAATCCTCAACCTCTAGAGGCAGTGTTAGAAGAAAGAGGGCTGGTTACTTAGCATTGTAGGCTGTGGGCACAACAATCTGAGCAAAGGCATTAGGATAATTACCATGATTAGACAGATGATAGAAAGATAAAAAGATATGTTTTCATAGACTGCTTTTGTTGGTGTATTTTTTTTTTCTTTTTAAAGGCTGTATTGTATGGAAGAAAGAGAAAAATGTCAAAAATATGGTTTTGAAATTTAACTTCCTTTAATGATTACGGCATTTACTTCAGCGCCATCCCCACACTCAGGAAATGATCTTTTGTCTATCTGGGAAGCTGATTGCTGATGTTGTTTATAGAGAAGACATAGGGCATTGGCAGTGCTGTGAGAAGTTGTTTTAGTTAACCAACATAAATATGGATCTAGCACTGTGACTTTTATAGCTATTAGCTCATTTAATCCCAGCAAATTATCCTAAAAGTAAATATGGTAATGCTCATTATAAAAATGAAGAAACCATGGCTCAGAAGCTGAAATTGCTCCCATCAGATCATAGGTTCAGTACTCTTAGAACTGAGTTTACAGACCATGCTAGTTTACTTCAACTACTTGGTGCAACAGAATAGAATGTGGACAAGGGCGTCATATGACCAATTCAGTTGCTTCTCATGACTACAACATATCAGTTCATCAATGCTGGACAATGTACCTGTCCATGGACCAGTTCTAATATCTGTAAAATTGAGGTTATGAAAGTACTTTCACCATAGAGTTCTGTATTTATTAAATAAAGTCACAGATAAAATGCATCACACCTGGCATTCACTATGATTCCCATAATGAAGCCAAGCTATCAGAGACCTCCAGTGTGGAAAGAACATCCTCCCTGGATTTTGGTGTTGAAAAGTCTGATGGAGGAGGCGTTCATCTAGAAGGCTCTATCAGCTTTCCTTGAGAATATAGTAGGGCAAATTGGTGAAAAATGAGGGAAAGGGGTACTATGCAAGGAAGCACAGCCAGACAATAGAAAAGGCCATGGGCTGCATTGGATAGGGTATAAGAAAGGGGTGGTAATCAAGGACAACTGTTGAGTTATGGGATAAAGCTGCTGGCTGGTTTGTCCATAAGCCGAGTGTAAAATGTTGGAGGTGGGAACGATAGCACCCTGTCTATAGAGACATTTTGAGAAAGGCACATAACCAAGAACCATCATTTTGTGGAAATATTAATCAATATCCTTATCCCTAAATGAACTTATATTTTCTATAAATAGAGAATAATTAGAGTTTGGATTCTAGCCATAGGAGTAATCTGTCTCAGAATTAAACAGTAGGGAGAAAACATCCATGAGTCAAATAATTTACTTTATTATACTCTCTTTGCTTCTGAAATCTATAGATTTTGGCTTCTGGTTTAATATGACCCAAAACCCACCATAAAGCTCTTAGGTGCCAGTATACAAAGGCCTTATGTAATTAGATTATATATGCTTTTGCTGGGTTGTAAACCAAACCTGGTCAGAAAAGCATCCTGAGAAAAGCAACAACTGTGTTCCTGTGCTTATTTTATTTTATTTTTTTGTTTTTGTTTATGTGTGGTGGTGAACATGAATCAATGTCCTTTTCTTCTTTTCTAACTGAAAACTGAAAATGATGCTGACATCTGAGCACACTGAAGAAATGCATGAGGAAGCATGGGAAAAGTTTTTTCCCCTCAAAATTATGAGTTTCTCCAGTATGTGTTTTAATGAAAATACCTGTTGGGACATTGTTTCAGGAAGAGAGTTAATTTGTTTTTTAGGGTCAATGTGTTGGACTGTGAATTTTTCCACGGTCAGTAAAGAAAAGTAGAAATGTAGGCACACCAAGGATTCTGGCTCTTTATAGCAGTGTGATTCTACTGAAGGATAGCCATTAAAATGGACAAGAGCTGCCTACCTGCCAAGCAGAGATCGGTGCTGGACCCAAAGTTTCATCTAGTCAGCACCACTTATTGAGCCTTGCTAAACAGCCAAGCATTATGGCCTTCACTAGGGAACAGGTTCCTGTTCTCATGAAACAGATCCTTTGAGTGGAAATAGTTCTGACAAAAAATGCAGACTATGTCTTCCTTGTGTTCAAAGCTTGGGAGATGCTTGGACTCTCCAGATAGTGACCATCATGATTAAGGGTACAGGTTTTGGAACTGTATAACAATAGTCTATGCTTTTCACCTGTCACTTATTTGCAAAATTGTCTGGGACAAGTTAACCCATTTCTTGACATCTCAGAGCCTTCCTTTATGAAATGATATCCTGGTGTTCATCATGAAAGGTAGGAGATGAACCCAAGAACTAAGCAAACTCCTATTTGTTACATAGGGCATGTATCAGAAGGGCCATTACTATTAGAACCATGGTAGGAAAAGTTAAATTTTGAAACTTGTGTGTAAAGTACTGAGAATAGGATGAGGGTTTAGTGAATAGTAAATATTTTATAAAAATTACTTTTAACTTATGCTATTTATTTGAGAGAGAGAGAAAGAAAGATAATGAGAGAGAGGGAGGGAGGAAGAGAGAAAAAATAGGAATGTCAGGGCCTCCATACACTGCAAAGCAACTCCAAACACATGCACCACCTTGTATTGCATCTGGCTTATGTGGGCCCTGGGGAATCAAATCTGTGTACTTAGGCTTCACAGGCAAACACCTTAACCAGTAAGCCATCTCTCCAGCCCTGTTATAAAATTAAATGAGGCGCAGAATACTTTGAACATAATCTCTAGTCAATGCTATTCATCCCATCAATTCTACTTTCCCCCACTCTAGAAATAGTAAAAGCTTAGGAGGATTTTTTTTTTCAGTCTACACACTAGAAGGTTTGTATGAAAAACTAAGAAATTATTAAAGATGTATTTTTGATGGAGACATAAACTATTTAATGACCTAGATATTTTTAAATGTGTATTTTTCTTACAGCCCACTGTTATCCAAAAATCTAATGGGAAAAGCATTGCTGCGGACATGTGAAACACGTCCACTCTGTAAGTAGTGAGCTATAATAACAATAATAGAAATCTTCACCGTTTGAAAAGGAAGTGTTTTCAGATATATATATATATATATATATATATATATATATATATATATATATATATATATATATATATATATATATATATACCTGTTTCTCAGAAAAGCAATATTTAAGTAACTTCCACTCCCATTTTCAAGAGAGCAAGAGGAGCCTTGTTAACAGGCTATCACTAGTGAGTTGGAGATAGTTCATTAAAGGGATCGTATTACTGTGAACCCGTGCTGGCCATTGCCAGCACAGAGGACAGAACCCGTTCAGATTTCAGTGCTCCTGGCTAGGAGGATAGGTGCCATTGCTCTGCTTGCTGTGAGATCTGAGATTGCCATCTTTGAGTATCTCTTGTTTCCTCTATCTTCTTGCATCCCTCTGCATTTCCCTCCTTCTTTGTTGGTCTTCTCTCTCTACGTACTGCGATTCTCTTGCTTCTCCCTTCTCTCTCGTGCTCTGTCATTTTCCTCTACATTTTTCTCTCCTTCATACTCTATGAGCTATTAAGTCTAGACAATTCTCAGTTGTTTCCAAATTTCAGTTTGTTTAATGTTAAAATAAATCAGGATCTTAGTCCTGTTTATCAAATAGTCCATTAGTGCTTGGAGGGATGCTGGAGATACCCATACATATCGCTGAAGGGCCATTCTGCCATAGCTCACTCCACTTTCTCTCATGGGTGCCACTCCCTCCTTAAGTCTCAATTGTAATATTGTCTCTCATGCAAAGAGATCCTAACAGAATAGATTGCTTCCCTCTTTAATCTCCATTAGAGCACCTGTTTATTGTTGCTTTAGCACTTTACCAATTTATAATTATAAAGTTATGTCTTTGCTTACATATTTATGGCTCCTCTGCCCTAACTGGAGCTTGAGCTCTGTATTCAAAGTATCGTATGCCTACAATATTGATACATAGTGACAGAGGCATGATACTGGGACATATCTCAGTCAATCTAGTATCCAAGCTCTGTTTTATTTTTCTTGCCTGATATCTGCCATCCAGTTTCCATAACAGAAAAAAATGAGATATTATTTATGTCAGGTGCTTTGCAAGCTGTGATGCTCCTAGAAAGTGCCACACTTGATTTACAAATCAAGAAGATGAAATTAGACTTTCCTTAGCTATGATTCTATGAAATAGCCAGCAGGTTCTTGGAATCTCAGCCACAGGAGAACAGAGGGAACTGATCCTTGTCTCTGTGGACATGAAGAAGGCGAATTAACTAAGTTTAAGCCCAGAGATAGATGAGGATAAAGACCCTGCTAGACTCCCTGGGTGAGCACAGAGAGATCTTGAACGCTCTGAAATTCCTGAAGGATGTTCTGAAGCCCAGATGTGCTTGCTTCATGCGATAGAGAACATCCAGGTGAAAAGGGATTTTGGAACTTCTGAATATGCTAACTTTGCATGCTTATCTTGAATATGTGGCCCTACTAATTATGATTATTTAAATTCCTTTGACTGATGGTATTGGAAGTTTAATCCTCTCACCTACTCCTGTCTATGTTTTAACCAAGTTCACCTTTACATCTGGTGGGGCACAGGTGCCTTCATCCCCTTTCAAGATGCCTCGAGATTTTCCCCTTCCTCTATGAGTAACACCCCTAAATTACTATGGATTAGTATTTCCTATAAGCTCTATTATAGCTTGGTGAATAAGGGACTCTTCAGTGATGCTTATTCTATCTTGGTCAGAAGCAAAACTATCAATCATTGTGTTTCCGATGTTTTTCCCAATTGTAGTAGATCAGGTATGTACTGATATTGGATATATTAAGAATAATGTAACTAGCATTATAAATGTTGATGTCTATTGAGTGCTAAAATATGTGTTTCCTAAGGCTCTAAATGCTCTCCACGGTGCATATAGTATCACTAACCCTATTACAGAAATGAAGGCTTATACTTCAAGAAATGAAATAATATTTCCAAGGGTTAAAGATAAGTAAAACAGAGATGGAACTCAAGACATGGCTAATACCAGACCAAATCAGTTGTATCTGTATAAGCACAGGACCTACTAAAGTTTTGTAAAAATATACTGCATCATATTTTCTGTTGTTCTGGCAGAATACAACTTAATAGAGGAAGGTTTTAATATGGCTGACAAATCAAAGGTTTCAGTCCACGACTGGCTCGTAAGGTTCCTGTGGGAGTATGGTGAAGCAGAATGTCAAGGATGCAGGAATGTGTGGGGAGCAAAGCTGCTCATCTCATCATGGTGAAGAATCAGAGATAAAAGCATCCAGGAACAAGAAACATTTCAAAGGCCTGCCTGTAACAATCTCTTTCCTCTAAACAGGTACCTCCTCCTACCATCTTCTAGCAATACCATCAAATTGATCTTGTTTCCTCACAGTGATTGGACATATCATTTGGGTGCCAAGTCAACACAGGAGCTTTCTGAAGGACACTTTATATACAAATCCTAATAAATGCATTGATTGAGAAAAACATACTAACATGGTGCCAAGATCAGTGTGGTCCAAAGTACATGGATGCAATTCATCAACTTTTCCAGTAAATATGGAGATTGCCTTTATTTTTCAAACTATATAACTGGAGTTCAGATCACTTATCTTGGCACTGAGAAGACTGTTTTAGTGCCAGAGCCCCTTGAAGCTATGTGGTCTAGGTCAACTACAGATGTGTACTCTTGAGAGTGTGGCTCAGAGTGCATACCAGATGAGACTTGGAATTGGCTCTACTGAGCCACATGTCTGGTGAAGCTCTCATTTCTGTTCAAGGATAGGTCATGTGTGTATGTGTGTGTGTGTGTGTGTGTGTGTATACATACACACACATATATATATATATATAAACATTTCAATTCTGTTCTACATTTCCCATTGTTTTCCACAACTGTTTAGTTGGCCACTGGGTTGTTCTACACATGCCAAGTACTGGATGTGTCTTTACACATGCTATCACATTCAAGTCTTGCAATAGCCCTGTGAGGAAAATATTTCCATGACATTAAATATAGAAAATTAAGGCTCAGGTAAAAACAACTCATTTGAAGCCACAATACTAGAACCAAATGGAATCATTTAAATCTGGACTTGTCACTGCCAAGACTGTTATCTGTTCATAGTGTTCTGTGAGGTCATTTTTTGCACATCTGTCTCTCTTTCCTGGTAGGAAAAATATGTACATTTGCTCTGAGAAATCTTGGGTAGTTATGGTCTCAATTAAGGTAAGTAGAACTTTGAAGGTTTGGATTCAATTCTGGATCTTAGTACACCTGGAATGTGAGACTTTCACAAAGAATACATTTTCTGGGATTATTTAATAACTACTACATATTAGGAGAGTCTCCATTCTAACTTGGCAAGAGTCCAGTGGAATAGGGTTTCTTGCATTATATAAAAGTAACTGGATGGCAGGTTTTTCAACAAAGAACTCTTAACACTGCTACAACATACAGGGAGGTGTTTACAATTGGAATAGGCATGCAGGTACTACTGTACACAGAAGCCGTAATGAAAGAGTAGATGATTGTGACCTTGATTTAACCTTTCAATCTTAATTAAAATCCAACATTGTGCTGTTCTTTGAGGTGTTGTAATGTTGAAATATAAGTTGACTTAATGTGTTTAAGTCCAAAGCATATGGATATGTGTATGTGTAGATTTTAGGGAAGCCATTCCAAGAGATATGGCAAGGGATATAGTCGCCTGCTCTATCAAAAAATTGCACACTTCAATAACAAGGTAGAGGTAGTGAGAATCAGTGGTCCCTATCTCTACCTGCCTAGCTTTAGCATGGGAATGGATTATATCAAAGTGCCATTCCAAAGTTCTCTAGAATGCTTGATCCTCACTTATGCATGGGTCTTCAAGAAGTGTTTTTCTAGCAGAATTCCAGCATAGCTATTGACTTTCTGCCATTTCTTTCAGGCCTGATTAACACTGTATAAAATTGAAGGTTTTTCAGCTGTTCTTCAAGGAGAAGGAGTCAGTAATTATGTTTTTTTTTCTTCTCTCTCTCTTGTTCTGATATAAGCAATTGCATTACCTTCATATGAATGAAGGTTGTGGATGCAAGAAGATGAAATCAATATGCAGTTAGAAAGGAGGCAGGAGCTGAAGCAGCAATAGAAATATTATTCTCCTCAACCTGAATTGCTCAGTGTAAGAATCAGGGAAGATCAAAAAAGCTAAGGTTTGGGTTCTTGGCCTTCCAGTGGAAGGCAAAAGGGGAACATAGGCCATAGTGGACATATAATAATATAATGTTATAATATTGATAATAAATATCTCCTGAACACCATGTACTGTGTTGTATGTCAGATATAATTATTTATTTCAATACCCATAAAACCCCCTATGTAATAGCTACAATCATTGAGAGCCTTTACAGAGGGCAGAAGCCACGTTTCAACAAGATTAGAGAGCTGTGGTACAGTTTGTGAGTGAGGGAACGATGAAACCCCAGATTATTTGCAGGCCGAGCTCCTCCCCTGATCAGCACATTCTAATGCATCCAGGGTAGGAGCCAGTGTAGCTTCCTAATTGGGGCTATTAGCTCAGCCTATCATTCTGGGAGATGGATGGAGGAAATCTCAGAGACTCAATAAAAGTGACTTCCTTTGGGGCCAAGAAGTAGTCTCTCTCACTGATGAAAGTCTAAATTCAGAAGTTCCCACAGGGCTTAGCATGGAACAAGGGAAACAGCGAAGGAAGATGGAGGATGTAATTTGAATCCCAGCTCCATTCACTGCCTTGGGACTATGAGCCAATCACTTGATTGCTTAGAGCCCAAAGTTCCTGATCTATGAAATGAGGATGGTGATATCTATCTTTTAGCAAAGTGCCTGGCCCATTATAGGTGATTAATATTTGTTGGCTCAATTCTCTTTCTGGGGAATCTAAGTCTCTTGGGGACTCTGAACAGCAGATCTGTTATGTCTAACCTTTCATTCCCACTTTTCAAAAAGCTTGTCCTGAGTAGTGCATGCATGTAAATGCCTGTTGAAATCACACTCAAAATGAGGTTCTTTACTTTGGGTTGGAATGATATTAGTTGTCTTACCTTATTAATAGGATCCCTGCTTGCTGATAGAAAGGCTTATGATAAAACGTGTTTGCCTCAAAATGTAAAATGTATTCATGTTGTAAAAGGAGAAATTGATTTAAAAATTCTAGTAAGAAATTGTGAACTTCTACATTGTTGACCTGTTGTCTTTTTCACAAGCATCATTCATCAGTACCTTTTTGCTCACTCCATGTTCATAGAAATGCCAGCCCCTCTTGCCATATTGTCTTTTGAAGAACACTCAGGTTAAATACTGGATAGTAAAAATATTATAATTTTAGGCTAATTTAGTTAGCCTGCCCCTCGCTCCAGAGTAGGCAAGCAAGAAAATCTTGTGATGTAAATGACTGAAAACATTACAGTTTCTGTGACCTATCAGATGAGATCAGGTACATTAATGGTGGTATGACTATAGATAATTTCTGTCATTTAAATATTGGCAAATAAAGACCATTGTATAGAGATGATCAAAATGGTAACATGCAAACAGTAATGAAATTTGCCTAATGACTGACTGAATTTATCTTTCATCATAGTGGCAGGGTAGGATTGAATGAGACCAAACATGACCTTTACCCATCACCATCAGTCATCAGAGTCAGCAGGGGGCATTCTCAACACAGGTGGCATATTATCATCATTTCTGAAGCTTTGAAAAGCCCCAAGCTTCTTTCCACATCTATCAATCAAACTCTTTAGAGGTGGGTCTCAGGCATAAGTTTTTTCATTCCATAACAAAATCGATGTGACTGGGGGTGCAATGACCTAAGTGAGGTCATGGAAAGAGATTGAATAAAAGAATGGTTGGGGGAAGCTTAAACAAAATTCAAGATGTTATGAATAAACCATATGGACACCTTCAGCTTTGGATGATGGCACACCAACAAGCTATAGACTGTTACTAGAAAAATTTCAGTGCCAGGGATGGGATAACTTCCACTGAGTTATTGGTCAGGGAGGTAGGTATGTGTGACCCCAAAGCATTATAGACCATTGCTAATGTTCTTGGTTTCCCGTGAGATAGATGATAAGATTCCATTGCTGAAGATTCCACATTCTTGGGCTGCAAGGTTATTGAGAAATCAAGATAGAGCTGAACTGAAAACTTCCTCCATTTATACCAGCCCACTGAAAGCTGGAAAAAGATTCACGTTGTCCTTCAGGAGAAAGCAATCATCAGCAATGAAAACAGGGGGTACTGCAAGCCTTAGGTTTAGCCAGCCAAGCCAACTGACTAAATGGGTGCAATAGTGACATGTCTATTATGGGAGAAACCAACCATTCTCTAATTGTACTGAAGGACCTCTCTATGCGAGGGAATACATGCCTGGTACTGAAAACCTTATCAAAAGCCTATTTGGGGGATGGTCATGAGCCTGAGTATAACACCTGCTCTTGTCTGGTTATTGCATACATTATGCTCACCAAACTGCCCTGTAAGCACTTTTCTTAATGTTCTTACCCACATATTATTTCTATTCTCACTTTTCATTAGAGAAGCTTCTCTTTTCAGGTGGCAGTGACCTCAAAAGGCACCATGGTGCTGAGAAGAAGTAACAGAGGAGTAGAGTATTCAGCCCTGAAATGTCTCTTTCATACCTTCCAAGGCTCTGGGTCCGTAGAAGAAGAGGTGGCAGAAAGTATGTAAGAGCAAAAGGAAGGGTAGGACTGATTACTATACAATCATTGAGACAGAAAGTGGCCTTTATATCCATGACCTCACAGTGCCTCACACTCCTTCACAAGACCCTTATAATAGGAGGAAAAGATGATGACATAAAAATGAGAGACTAAGTGAGAGAGGGAGGGGATATGATGGAGAGTGGATTATTGAAAGGGAAAGTGTGGAAGGAGGGGAATTATCATGGTTTACTATCTAATTTTATGGAAGTTGTCAATAAAAAAGTTTTTAAAAAGATGTGCAGCAAAGATGAGAAATTCTGTTATGGAGAGGTAAGTATTGTAACTCAGAAGGCAAAAATGAATGTCTTGGGGCTGGAGATATGCCTTAGCGGTTACAGTGTTTGCTTGCCAAGCCTAAGGACCAAGGTTTGATTCTCCAGTACTCACTTAAGTACAAGGTGTCACATGTGTTTAGAGTATGTTTGAAGTGCTAGAGGCCCTGGTGCACCCATTACCTCTCTTTCTCTCTATCAGTCTCTCTCAAATAAATAAATATTTTTTATAAATAATTCATGTTTTATACTCCACAATGTACCCTTCTCCATGGTTTTACAATGAAGTTCTTTGCCATTAGCAGTTACTCTAAGAACTCAATTGAATTTTCACCTAGTTTCATTTCTGAAGTCCTGGGCATTTCAGGCTGTGAGCTGGCTAGTCCATGATGTGTATTCTTGTTGACAATTTGGCAGCTTCTCTTTGCATGTTTGTGCTCAAAAATCTGAAAGAAAGTCTTCACATCAAACTAGCGGGCCTTGCTCTCTCTACTCTAACTTCCCCGAGCTGATAAATAATGGATAATAAAGAGCAGTGCTATTACATGCATAAAGCACTTGACATTCACCTCCAAGACAGCACTTTCCATCTAATCTGAGGTCCAGTTCAGCATAAAATCTGTTTAGTGGTGAGGCCCAAGTTGTTTTGGAGGGCTCTTTGATGCTGCCAGTTATTCAATGGAAAAAGGAAATAATTCAACATCTCAGTGTTTGCTTCTAAAAGGACAAGGGATAGGCTGGCATGGATGGGGTTTCTCTTGTATTTTAGAGTATCACATCTCTGGATCTACATATTTTTAGAATATAACATCCCTGGATCTCCTCAGAAACTCATTTGAAACCCAGCCCTTTGGAAAGCTTATTGTATTTTTCCCTGTAAAACATTCATCAAACCATCAACTCCATGTATTCAATTGAACTTTGCCTCTTATGCTATTTTGAAATTCAAGTAGGAGATACCAAGTCTGCTTTGCACCCCTTAGGCCTAGCATAGCATCTGGATTCTAGTAGGTACTCAGTAGTGGTGGAGTGGGTAGTAAAGGTGGAACCAGTAAAAGTAAAACAGTTTGATACAACCAACACAGAGTTTCAAGGCATGTTTGTACTTGATTACATCCATATTCCTTACAGTCAGTGGTGCGGGGTAAATCTGGAATTTTCCAAAGTGAAAAGATAGCATTGAGATGGGAGACACCATGTCCTTTTCATTAAAAAACAAAGTGGGGAACAATCTAACTCTCACTAGGGCAAATAGCTGTGCAGCCCTGGAGGAGACACACTTTATGAAACTTCTGACCACATTGATGTGGCAGTGATAGACACAAAATCCCAGAGAAGACACACCTCATCCTGGGCCTGGTAGAGTAGGCCTTCCCCATGCAGTGGTCAGGATTGATGTGTAAAACCTAAGGGCTCAACTGTAAAGAACTTCAAATGTTTTGTGAACTCAGGTCAATGACATAACATATGTACATATTAGTTTCATTAAAAAATAAATTTAATCAGTTACTTTATTAGAATCATTATGGTTTTATTTAAGTCATTATGATTTTATCAAAATCATATGATCAGTGTTTTGCAACCTATGTTCTACAGAGAAGTAGTATCTCCAATTGTCATGAGAATGACTGATATATTTTGAAATAAAGAAAGCAGACATAGTCTATGCTTCTTGATGTAGTTGTTTCAACAACAAGTATATATATATATATATATATATATATATATATATATATATATATATGATATTATATTCTGCATATCAGATAAACCAGTGAAGAGAGTAGATTATACATCCCCTCCTTTGCATAGCTTCTATGTTATAGAGATTAGATATATTTAAAAAAGTGAAATAGTGCATAACATGCAGGATAATGATAAATACTATAGAGAAAAATGCAGCAGGGGAAAAAGTTGAGGGTGATGCTGGAAAGAAAAGAAGTTATTGCTTTCTCTGACTGTTTCTGTAGAAACTCAGGCAGGGAAGGGTTTAATTCGTCTGGAGCAATTGCTGTTGAAGAAGTTTATGGATCCTGTAATTGCCTAGGGTTGGACACGTACCCTCTCCTCGAATCAAGAGACAGGATAAGCTTTTAGAAGACAAACTTATGGAGAAGATAACCTCAACTTCTACCACAGGGCATGAGGCCACTCTTGGAACACTAAACTTTATTTATTTATTTATTGGAAAGATAAGAATTCTTAGAGGTCCTGTAGTGAATAACTTTCTATAATGTTATTTACTATAGAAGTTATCTGTTGAATTTGATCACTTATTTTTGTATGTGCAATGCCAGTTTACACTGACTGGAGCACACTTCAATAAACACCTTGTTATAAACTCATATAATTTCATTACTGCTCCATCTGTAATTAATAAACTTCATTATTAGTAAATCTAGAGTTTGGATAAATCCTTAAATACTTAAAGAACTTGAAGAAATTCATTCCTCTTTTTCATCTCAATAAAAAAAAAATATGTCTTGGACAAGCAATTGCATTTCCTCAAGTGTAACAAAAAGTTGAAAGGAACTAGCTGCTAGAGCTGAGTGGTCAGCATGGTCATTAGAGTCCCCACAAAGGGTAAACACATGAGTCAGATGGTAGATGACCTAGTTGTCATTCACAAAGGAACCTCACCAACCACCACTTGCCCTAGCCAAATTAGACTGTTTAAATGAGAAACTTTCATGTTTTATAGAAATGTTTGCAAAATCACAACCCTGTAAAATGTCATGTTGAATTCCTCATGACTTCAGAAAATGTCATGAAGGGAGCTCTACTGGTTGGGATCTTAATACTTCCAATAAAAGCCACTCGTGGAAAGAGAGGCAGATATTTACAATTGCAGAGGAGCCACAGGTCAGAAAACATAAAACAGCTAGTTGAACAGCAGAAGCAGGAGACCCCAAACTATTCACAGCGGCTGTCAGATTCTGTGGGGAGAATTCAGACCTGACCTCATTACTGAGTCACTGTCTCACCCGAGAAAGTCATTTCACCCTCTAGGGGACCTGGACTCCCTCTCAGCAGATGCTGGGGTAATTGTAACAAACTCCTGAGGTTTGGAGGAAAGAAAGGTCAGTGATTTTGGCAACTAGAGACCTCATAGCATTCTTTTCCTTGAGACAATTCTATTTTTAATGGTTTCAGCTTTTATTCTCTTTAAAATTAAATTCTTCCACACCAGTTGAGGAATATTTTTAAAGTATGAAGAAAACAATAGTCATAACTTCTCAGCTTGTAAATCAGTAAACTTTTGGTAGAGATAACTTTATGTGGTTCTTTTGTGTGGTTTTGTTTATGCAAATGGGCAAGTAATAGCATATTACATATTGAACTGTTTGTATTATTTATGTTAGCATTGTATCACAAATAATTTTCCATGTGGAAAAATTAATTACTACATAATAGTCCATGTATTAAATGTATCATAACTTACAGAACATTCCACGGTATTTGGAGATATATATTGCACCTATATTCACATGATTGTGCCACTACAAATAAAACTGATGAAAAACTTGGACATAGGGACTTGGAGAAAACTATTGATGCTATTTATCTATCAACACTTTTGCAGGCCTTCTAAAGCTAGATCACAGTCCAAGTAAAGATGGGGCCAGAGGAATCAAATCCCCAAATAATGAGCTTCTTTAGCTTTTGGTTTGTCTTTCCAGTAATTCTTGGTTGTGGCATATGATGAATAATAGGGATTTTGTGATATTAAAAAATGTAATTACTCTTGTGTGCACTAACACACATAGTCACTTCCTGATTTATTTTGTGTGTGTGTCCCACATTTCTTTTATCTGTGTGGGGTGCACTTGTATGCACGGAAGCCCAAGGACGCTTTCAGACGCTGTTTCTGCAGAATGCTAGTACCTTGAGACAAGGTCTCTCATTGGCCTGGAGCTGGTCAGCCAGGTTACAAAGGCTAGTAAGTGATTGTCTCTTCCTGTACAGTGTTCTAATTCCCACTCTGCCTGGCAATTTTATGTAGGTTCTTAGTATCAAACTTAGGTCATCATGCTTGCAAAGCAATGATCTTATTGATGGAGTTATCTCCTGAGACAACTTAAGAGATTTCTACCTCTTACTTGCCCTCAATAAACCACATATAAGATTCTGGTACCAATATTAACACAGTCCTTTTGTGTGCTGCACAAACATATCAGTTGGACCAGCAACACCAACTTGGCTCAGAGACCAAACCATGACAAGTTGACAATCCTAAAGCAATACACCCAGGAACCATGCAGGAATGGGGAACTATGATAAAACTCACACATAGTAGTTCCCTAAGTCAGTCTGTCAGTGGGTAAAACTAGCTATTGTGCTTTGATTCAGGTGTCCTCCATAAACTTAAGTGTTCTGAATACTAGGTTCCCAGCTGATAGAGATTTGGGAATTAATGCCTCCTAGAGACAGAGTATTGTTGGGGACAGGCTTATGGGTGTTATAGCCAGTGTTCCTTTGCCAGTGTTTGACACACTCTCGTGTTGCTATTGTCTACCTTATGTAGGCCAGGGGCTGATATCCACCCTCTGCTCATGCCGTCATTCCCCTGCCATTGTGGAGCTTCCCTTTGAGCTTATACGCCCAAATAACAGCAATGTGAATCTGACTGCAACACTAGTTTAATTAACTGTTTGGTTATCTGAAAACTGTCTTCTATCTTACCCTAGAGGCAACAGCCTTCAAGCCTCTGCCATTTCAAACAAACCCTCCAGTCCTTGAGCCACAGAGCATCATCTGAAAGTGCTTCCAAAGACTAACACTGTGGGTAATATGGCACCAAGAAGACAAACTTTAGGGATCAGTCATCCTCCACCAACTTTCCAACTTAGCTGCAGCAGGTTAATTCTCATGGAGGAACAATTCCCAGATCCTTCTATTTTCATCATGTGCACTTTCCCATTTCTCTGGGTGTCACTTTGATAGGTGCATGAACAACTAAGTAAGCACTAAAATCTAATTTTATTCTCTGCTGTTGGGGTAGGTAACATAAGCTCCATTTCACTTCACCAAGTATAGAAGGCGTCAGAATGGCGACCTGGCCAATTTCCCATTGATCCTGTGTTCTTCAATGGGAAAGGATACTAAGGGAAAACTGACATATAGAAACCTCTGGCTGGCACAAGGCCTTCAAAAGTCAAGGTGTCAGTTTTCAGGCTCAGCCAGACATCATGGCCAAGGCCAAGCGCACTCTGTCAAATCTATCCATTTCAATTAAAAGCTAGCAAGTTGTGAAAAAAAATAATCAATTTTGCATGCTAAACTCAATCATCCTGTCGACACTCTATCTGTGCTCCGGATATACTGGTCCAGGATATGTTTAATGTGACTCTCCTGGCATTATTCACCAGTGACATGTCTGGTTAGAGATTGATCAAAGTCCCTTTGTAATAAGTTATCCAGCAAAGGAAAAGTGGCTATGTAATATGTTTGTATATATGTATACATAATGTATACGTATAATTTATGTATACATATACATATAATATATGTGTATGTGTGTGTCTCTGTGTGTGTGTGTGTGCTGTGCTAAAAGAATAAGTTCTTTATGTTGAAAGGACCTTCAAAGAGTGGATGCTAACTTTCATTGCTGAAACATTTAAGTAGCTTCCTAATGTGGAGTCCAAGCTTCAATTACATTTGTGATCACCAGCACCCAAGCACCTCACACATTAATTCCATGAAGATACACAGTTTCCAAATGTTCTTTCTTTCAACCTTAATGCTTCCAACCAATCATTACATCCCAATGCAATGGTCTGGTCATTTGCTGGACAATTATGGTTTGCTAGGTAGAGCACTTAAGGAATTCCACATATTTTCTGATTTGACTTTGGGTACTTTGGAGTTTCTAGTAGAAAATTGTGTTGAAATATTCAGTTATCTACCTTGTTTAATGCTGCCGTACCCATTGGATGGATAAACTCGGAGACAGTGTCGGCTGTGTCTACATGGCCACTCTGCTGAGCATCTAACAGGGTGGGTAGAACTGAACCGTCACTTCCTACTGTGTATATTAGTGAGTTGTTACAATATTATTACTTCCTCATAAATACTAACTACCTTATGTTTAGTGAAGGTAAGTAGTTTTATAGAATACCACATAATTTCTAAATATGAGAGTTTGAATTTGAACTTGTTTTTGTTTGAATTTGCCTTCTCTGTTTAAGCCCGTCAGTGACAGATCTCCGTAACTGGTTTACAACTAATAAGACCAATGATAGATTTAAAGATGTGTTTGTCTCTCAGAACATATGCTTTAAGTAAAAGTATATATTCCCAAATGAGGGTGAACAGGGAATTCATACACTGTGGCATAAACTGTTCGTGGAGACACATAAACCTCTTCTCATGCCAGATAGGGCACAAATTGCAGATCTAAGTAATGATTCCATCAAATTTGTGAGCCAGTGTGTTTATTAGTTTTTTTTTTAAGGAACATGGGCATGAACTTACTTACAGGAGCATGAGTGATTTCAAAAGAGGTACATCACCAAAAAATCTCACCACATCATAGATTTTTACTTCCCCATGGCTGTGTAGATTGTATCCTCTGTCCACCAACTTTTCATACTCTGCATACTGTAGCACCCACTGAGACTGCATACAGCCATGGCAGAGTTATCAACATCTTCCAAGGAGATACGGGAGGGAATGGCTGAAATCTTGGTGAGGATCTAATGACCCTCACCACCCTTTCCTTCTATGAGGGAATGTCCACAGGCACTATCTTGAGGATCTCTTGCAAGTAGTCAACAGTGCTATCAGTGAGCATCTGTGGGTTGCTGTGCTTAGAAGACAGTGTTCCCACAATAGCGAGATTACTTTTCCATTATGAAAGAATGGAAGAAGAAGCATGACCAAAAATAAGTAGTGAAATAGTTCATGACAGTTACAGAGTAAGTGGTACGTAAGAGTAGCTTGACACTACATTAACACTCACGATCCTGAAGCTTTAACTTTACTGAATTTTTTCTTTCTCTTTCTATACTTGATGATACTATATATTGATCAACTAGCTTTTAGTATTACACAGGGTTTAACTGAGCAAGTCCTAAATTAAATATATCATCTTCTCCACAATATTTGTCCCCTCTCCTGTGGCCGCTTTTATCTTGGTGCCTGGTGCTAATTTTATCATTTAACCTAATGCTTAAAGATCAATGCTTTCTTAAAATGTTTCTCCTTTCCTGTAGCTCAGCCCATACAGATACATATATCATAGTATTGCATTTTGCCTACTTATTTATCTCTTTGATCTGTCCCTTCAAATCTATGGTACCAATACTGTCCAGACTAGTATTCCCAAAGTGTGTTATCTGGCTATTTTCAAAACTGCATTTCTACATATTTTATCTGTGATTCTATGATGCTCACTCCAGGCTACACTATGCCACTCTTCCATTTCTCTCCTTTATCAGTCTGTTCAAAATATTTTATCAAAAGTTTCGTTATCATAATGATTAAATTGGCTTTTTCTGTATGCTTACATTAAGGTGGTCCTTACTATTCTACCTTATCACTTCAACAGTAAGAAATCCTGCATTGCACAAATTCCAATAACACACCAAGAATGACTTGGGCTTCCAGTTTACATTTTGTAATTAAACAACATGACAAAGTATATGAAGCATCAGCTGGACAAAAGACACCACAGCAAGTGACCTAGGAGAAGAAAAACAAGTGAGAGAAAATTTATGAGCACTTGGAACTGACCCTCTGGAGTGATTTCAGGACATGAGTTGAGGGGAGTGTATGCATGAAGGGTATAACTGATGAAATGTTTTCTTAAATTGAAGACAAATTAAAGATATTTTAGACAGGCAAAACCTGAAATAATCAATCCAGGGAAAAGCTGCAATACATGACATGCTAAAGGCATTCCTTCAAACAGAAAGAACACAGTCCCCAGGAGGAAACTAGAATCTACTGCAGGAATAGAGTCTAGGAAATGAAAACTTAATTTGAAAGCATTTTTATTTTTTTTCCCCAGGTAGGGTCTTACTCTAGTCCAGGCTGACCTGGAACACACTCAGTCCCAGGCTGGCCTAGAACTCATAGCAATCCTCCCACCGCAGCCTGGGATTAGAGTGTTGTGATTAAAGACATGAGCCACCACTCCCAATTTAGAGCATATTTATTTTAAAATTATGTGTCTTATAAATATGTAAAAGTAACATCTAGTCCGACTTGGAGGTGCAAGCCTTTAATCCCAGCCCTCGGGAAGTAGTAGTAGGAGGATTGCTGTGATGTCAAGGTGAGTCTACAACTGCAGAGTAATTGAGTTCCAGGTCATCCTGGACTAGAGTGAGACCATATCTTGGGGAAAAAAGAAAGAAAAAGTGCATTATATGACAATAGTACCAAGAACAGAGAGGAAAATTAGAGGACTACTTTCATAACGTAAAAGAAAATTACTATAAACACATTTGCAACAACTAAAAAAGTACATGAAAAATGTTACTCCAGTAAGCAAAAAAATAGATCATTTGCATATTAAACAAATGCCTAATCCAATAACAAACTATGTTTTCCTTGATTATGGTTTTTGGTCTCTACTACTGTTGACTATTTCTGCTTTGGCATATGTGGCAACCTGCAATCTCCTATTGACCTTTCTAGAGTCAACTCAAGGCATTTTCTAGGGAGTTTCCTATGATATTCTCAATCATGCACTTTTAGAAAAAGAGTTATGCCATGACCTTGCTATCATTTGTTGTTTGCGGATGACCTCTCAGCACTGACTTTAATAAAAAGATGATTCATCATCATTTCTCCAATTCAGTAAAATTGCAACTGTGACCCACAGTAGGTCCTTAGTAAATGTTTATTGACTATGTGACAAGTCTATAATAAAAGCTTATATTGGCTATAATTTACCCTCAATTTTATCATTTTCAGTATGCTGATATTATTGACACTTGCTGACCTCCTTTATTCTAAAACAATCTATTAGGATACTAACAACTCAGCTTCAATGATCCTTATGTTTTTTAACCCCTGTGAGTGTGATGTACAAAAATTTCTGTAAAAAAATAAGAAAAGTAACTCAGGATATTGGCATTATCTTGCTACAAGGAAATCTTAGAATATCTTTGTGAATTTCTCCTAATCTTTGAATTTTTTTTCAAAGGTCAGCAACTCTCGACTCAGATGATCCCTTTTCATAAAGTTATGCTATTTTTCCAATACTTTTACCACTGCTAAACTCTTCTGCTTCTTTGAATATCCATTTGGACATTAAGTGTAGCTTTTGGACTTAATCAATGTATTTTATTTATCTTCCTAGACAATAAAATGTTTAACTTTACTTACCTCTTCTCCATACCTGGAGCATGTTGCCCAATTTAGTATGTGTTCAATTATTTTGTCAAGAAATAAATAAAGAATCCAGAATATACAATTTTGTAAAATGTGTTAGAACTATATTTTATGATATGGGGCTATGGAACAGAGCTAAGATTTACAGAGAAACTGAAACATATATTAGCATGGCAAGTGATGTAGAGTGCCTGTCTACAATACATGAGTCCCTGGGTTTGATCCCCAGCACTAATGAACTGGGACAGATGACACATAGCTGTGATTAGCACACTACAGGTGGAGGTAGAAGAATCAGGTGTTGGAAGTCATCTTCAATGACACAGTGAATTCAAGAAGAGTCTGGATTACAAGAGATTAAGATGAAGGAACAGTGGGTGGGAAGATGGCTCAGAGGTTAAGAGTGGAGACGAGTATCACTGAGGCTCATTGACCATAACTTGCAGGTTTGGGTTGAGGGAGAGACTCTGTTCTAAGGTAGTACACAGTTGAGTAGTAGAGACTGGTAACCAAAATTCTCCTCTAGTTGTCCCACACATTAACAAGGTGTGCACATATGCACACCTACACCTGCATACACCACACATAACATGTTATGTCACACTTAGTGTGAAACACACACAAATGAATAAAATATAATTGCAAATGTGTTTTCTAATATGACACACCTAATTTGCAGTATATCTTATGAACATTTAAGGATATATTTTACTTGAGACATGTCAATATGAGGAAGAACTTCTTTTTTGCCTTTATTTCATTTTCTTTTACAAATGGTTGAATATACAAATAAAAGAAAAAATAAAATTTCTACTCTAAATTGGCTACCAGAGTTAACTTAGTTGGTGATGCATGCCTTGCAAGCATGAGGACCATAGATCAATTCCCCAAATTAACACATGGTAGGTGTTGTGGTGCAATTTTGAAATCCCAGTTATGGAGAGGTGGAAGAAAGTCAATCCTTGGGCCAGTCATTCTAAGCTAACTGGAGAGTTCCAGAGCAGTGACAGACCCAGTCTCACAAAAGTGGATGTCACCTGTAGCAGTTGCTTTCTCATTACTGGTACAAAATTTTCTGACCAGAAGCACCAAATACAAGGAACAGATTTATTTCTAGCTTACAGTTTTGAGGCAAATTTATGACAACATAGAAAGTATGTATGGTAGGGGCAGACATCCGAGAATCACATCTTCACATCAACAGGGAAGAAATGCAAGTTAAGTGTGGCAAGCAGGGCCAAACAATGGCATTCCAAGGCCCTCCCCAAGTGACATACTTCCCCAGCAAGGCTCCACAGCCTCTCCAAATAGCATTGCCAACAGGAGGCTATGGTGGACATTTCACACTCAAACCACTACAGTGCCTGAGAGACAGTATCTGATATTGGTTATTGTCTGGTCTGCACATGAATAACCACATACACATATACAAAAGAAAAGGTGGATCTAAACAAAACATTAGTGGCACACCGTGGGAGTCCCAGAGTATGCAGATAGTATTTTGGACTAGGCAGGACCAGAACATCCCTTTTTAATCTTTTTGGAAGTGTAGTTTTTTTTTTAAATCCCTTCTCATGTTGTTTTTGTCTAGGACCAATGTTTGTTTACATGGGCTTCTGGGACCCATATGGTATATCTCCCTTTTCCACACTTCACCTTTCCTTCCACAGCTCTCAGTTTTTAACTTTCCCTATATCTTTTTGATATCTTAATAAAATGTGGTGTTTTAAAACTCATTTTCTTGGGTTGGAGAGATAGCTCAGTGGTTAAAGAGTTTGCCTGCATAGCCTAAGGACCCAGGTTTCATTATTAGAAACCACAGAAGCCAGATGCACATGATGGCACATGCATCTGGAGTTCATTGGCAGTGGATAGAGGCCCTGGCATGCATATTCTCTGCCCCCTCTCATAAATAAACAAAAATAAAATACTAAAAATTATTTTCTTGAGTCTTGAATTTCTAATTCTTTGGTTGGTTTGCAGATATGAACTCAGGGCTTGAGGTCCAAGGAAGTACCCCAGAGCTCCATAATTTAGCCATTATAATATAACACCTGACACATGCATAGAAAAGGGACACCTATGGAGAAAAAGTGAGAGGGTGGAAAGAATGCACTGTATGATATTCTTCCACAAAATTAACCACCAGGAAAAGAAGGATGAAACCAAAGTAGGGGTGATGACGACAGAGCAGAATGTGTGGTAGTACAGTAAGGACAATAGCTGAACTTCAGAAGATGGCCTTGAGAAAGTGGATAAAGGACAAGTAGTTGAGATGCATTTGTATACAATGGAGGAAAAAAATCCTTTATTTGAAGATGGTTATATTAGCTTGCAGATGTGTATCTAGTACCTGAAACAAAGTAACTGCTGAAAACAGAAGGTCTATTTGGGCTCACACTTGAAGAGGTTTGCCTGTGGTGCGCTGGCACCATGGCCTTGGTTCTATACCAGGGCAACTCATCATGGCAAGGAGCAAATGTGGAGGATGGTGCTTATGTCATGCCAGTAGGTAATCCAGTGAGAAAGAGACAGGGTCGGAATCCTGCCATTCCTTTCACAGAAACACCCTTTTAAAGATGCAAGTTATGAGGGCATGCTTACTTTGTTCAACATTTTTCCCCAAATTCCAGAAAATGTCATGACAGATAATATAATTTTCTCCCACTAAGCCTTACCATTTCAAGATTTCACTACACCTTAGTAGCACCACAGGATGTGGGGCAAACCTTAGCATATAGGCTTTTGGAAGGCAGGCATCCAAACGCTAGAAATGATGGACAATATTGAAATGTTTTAAGTGAATGAGGTGGATATTGGCATTAAAGAAACTCAGTGAGTTGTATGGAGATTGTGTTGTAGAGGCTAAGATTTCACTGAGAAAGCAAATTAACTTGTATTAGGACCATTTTCTTATCTAGGGAGTGAGAGTAGAGGAATAAATGATTCCAATGTTAATAACCTATAATTTTATAACACTTATTTGACACTGTCTCGAGGCTCTCAGGTGTGGCACCTTTCTCCCCAGAAACTTCTTAATCTCATCTTTTCAAAAAAATAAGAAATTTGAGCAACACAATCTCTGATGTCTCCTTTCTATCTATTTATGGTCTCGACACTATTTTCTTTCTCCCAGGTAATAACAAAGATGTTAGAGTGCATTAAAGATGGTCAATAATTTTACAATTAAAAAATAACAAGAATATTGCACTCAGATGTCTACTCATTTCAAGCAATTAGAAAGTAATTATACTGTAAGTTTTAAAACAGTTTCTCCAGACTTGAGGTCTCAGCAAAAAATATTAATTGAAACTAAAAATAAACATGTAACCCTCTTTGTGCTCACTTTCACTTTTACCCTGCTTAGGTATCCCCAGTGAGCCCCTCCCCACTTCAGCAATGAGGACATCTGCAATGGTCCTTCTGTCAATGATTTTTTATTAGAATCATGAGTCTTGTTTGAAAGCAGACTCTGTGATGACAGAGCTCCTACTGCCTGCTGGGTAATTAAGCCAGGGCTTATGATATTCAGCATTGTTTACTCCTGCCCTGGGTCCTCTGGAAAACCACTGCATTTGACCCAGCCCTGTGGTTACTTACTTTCCCTAAATACAACTATATCATTCACCAACAGGACAGTATAGACACCTAGGAACTACAGGAAGATAAGTTTCTAGAATCTTCTAGATTACCTGGGACTGAGTTCATCTCCATCTCTTAGTAGAAGTATAATCTCAAAAGAACTAGAAAGATCTGTGTATTATGCAGAAAAATGACAAAAATGATAATGCCATGACCATTTTGTGAATGAAAATTAAGTTATCTTTCTGTCTACTTTTACAACTTACTCTGTTCCACAATTTGTTCATTTTCACCCTATCCAAGTATTTCATTTTAGTCTGGAACTGATCACCATCTAATATGCTATACAATGAACTGATGTTTTATTTCCATACCCTCAGAGAAAATGACACTCATGAGGACATGTTTACTTTGATCGGCAGTTTGTTCCAAATTCTTAGAAAATTTCATGGCTTATAGTAGACACTCAATACACAGGTGTTGAATATATAAATAAATTAACAGTACCTTTGTAATCAGCAATTAGCATTCAATTAATGGTAGCTGGGATTCTTGTCATCCACTGACGTCAACATTATCATCATGAAAGTTCATGTAATTTGTTCATTTTGTGTGGTTATCAGGAAATGCCTTATAATCTCTTTTTTCCCATATGAATAGCACATAAGATAGTTGAATTTCAAAGAGTTCATAAAGTTAGGTGCTGGTTTGGATCTCTTGGACACAGTGTGGCTGATTGCCTTCTATGCCAAAGAGCAAAGAGACGGACGTCTAAGCCCTAGTATTAGCAGCCCCCCCCACACACACACACACACGCGTGCGCGCACTCACATGACACTTTCCTCTTTCCATCCTCTCACGTCCAACTCAGGCACTTCAAGAAGATCTTGAACAACATTGATGACCTACACGAATGTTTATAACTTGGCAAGCAACTAAGTAACTAAGTAAATAAACACTGAAAATCACCTGGAGTACTTTCTTTTTTTTTTTTTTTTTTTACAAAATTATATTTATTTATTTGTAAGTAAACAGAGACAGAGAATAGACATGTCTGGGCCTCTAGTCAGTGCAAGTGAATGTCAGATGCATGTGCCACTTTGTGTATCTGGCTTTACGTGGTATTGGAGAATCCAACTTGGGTCTTTGGTTTTTGCTGTCAAGTACTTTAAGTGTTGAATCATCTCCCCAGCCCTGAGTACTTTTTAAATAAAGAAGGCCTGGCCCAAGAAGCCCTCAGTCAGTTAGTGCTAAAATTTGGATATGGAATTATCCCCAAAGTTCATAAGTTAGTCGCTTGGTCTTCAGAGTTATACTATTGGGAAATGGGGGAAGCTTTAAAAGATGGGGGGGTGTTGAGAAGTTATGTAATTGGCCCTTGGAGTAGTGGGATCTCATTCCTTTCCCTGGCTTTTCTTCACTAGACAGCTGTGAGGTGAGCACAATGTCTTGGCTCAGCACAAACCCCAGGAGCAATGGGGTCAATCAGTATGGACTAGAACCTCTGAAATCACGAGCTGAATAAGGTCTTTGTGTTAAAGTTGATTTGTTGTTTACTTGTTATAGTGATGGGAAGAAGACCAACAGAGACCTGGATGGAGGTCAGGGATCTTTTCTAAGAAGCATCTAAAATATCTGTGATTCCTAACAAAAAAATCCTCATGACCCTTAGCACTTTATATAATTGTGTGTTACAGGGCCACCACATGTTCTTAAAATTGTTTCACATGAAATATACCCTGTAAATCAGTGTTTCTCCATATGTCTTCTGCAAGCAACCTGGGACACTCTAATGTGGGCAACCCAGAATTTTTTTTTTCATCCTCAAAAATTAATAAGAGGGCCTGGAGAGATTGCTTAGCTGTTAAGTGCTTGCATGTGAAGCCTAAGGATCCCAGTTCAAGGCTCAATTCCCCAGAATCCATGTAAGCCAGATGCACAAGGGGGTGCATGCATCTGGAATTCATTTGTAGGGGCTAGAGTCTCTGGGATGCCCATTTTCTCTCTCCCTCTCTCTCTCTCTCTTTCTCTCCCTTTTATTCTCTGTCTGTCACTCTCAAATAAATAAATAAAAATAATACACAAAAAAGTTTTCAAAATGCAATAAGATTCAGATTTTAATGAAGACTTGCATTTTTCTACAAATGCATGAATCTGAAGATAAGTACCAGTAGTGTTATAAATTCTACCTCTCGGGGCTACTTGATCAAAATCTCAACTAAAAATCTCATTACAAATAGGAAAAGGCTACTACTATGACATTTATTTTAATTATAAGTAATGCAATCATGTCCAAAATGCACATATTTAAAAATAAAATCTCATAAAATATATATGGACAAAATTACAATATTTAACTTCTCAGTATTTCCAAGCACACAAAAAGTTCATATATGTCTATTTATTTCTGAAATATTTATTGAGTTCCCACCAGAATATCAGTATAACTATATACTTTAGGGCTAGAATCCTGAACCAAAAAAAGATAGAGCTAGCCTTCACTTCATTCTAGGAGTAAAATTGGACAGTAAAGAAATAAAGTAGATGAATAACATAGTATCAAGTGAAAATTAAGACTAAGAAAATGAAAGTAGGAGAGAACTAGAGTATAATAGGAGGATATTTGATTGAGTTGAGCAATATAAAGCCTCTTGGAGAAGCCACAGATGATTGCAGAGAGCAAGAAAAAACCAGAGTCTAGTTAGATAGCTGTGGCAGCAGGATATAATGTATATTCCGAAACTATGGCAGTTGGGAGTACAGTGGCTGAAAGCATGAACAAAAAAAATATGGAAAGCAACTGAAGTGGCAGAGCTCACAGAGGACGGCTGTTAGTTTAAGGGTGCAGAAAAGAGGACGTGAGGGTAACTCATGCTGAGAGTGTAGGAATCATGTTAATTAGCTAGTCCATCACATTGCACACTTAATATTTGCATGATGAGAATACTCACAATCTACTTTTTTTTGGCAAGTTTGAAGTATGTTACATGTTCTTATTAATTATAGTCATCATGCTAAAGAAAAGATCTCCCAAACTTGTATTTTACATTAACTCAAGTTTCGTACCTTTAATTGAATGTTTCTGTTCTTCAAATAACCATAACTCATTACTCCTTTGAAATGTTTTATTCTATTCCATATTTAAATGAGATTGGACAATATTTGTCATACAGATCTGTGTGTTTAAGAAGGTGTGCTTAAGAAGGAAGATTTCAGAGTTACATTTTAGATGTAGTCACTTATATGTTCACATCCTGAGTTGACTCTGATAGGTAAAATTGCACACATGAGCTTGCTCTCTCTCTCTCTCTCTCTCTCTCTCTCTCTCTCTCTCACACACACACACACACACACACACACACACACAAACACAATGTACATATACATATATGCACACATACACATATACTACAGGCTTTCTATCTGAAAAGTCTGACTCAATTCTCCTATTACCTTATTACTGTTTGCATATGTGCTAGTGCATGACACTGCTTTCTGTTGGCTACAAATTTGAGTCTAAAGGTGTTAGAGGGCATAGAATCTCTTTTTCTTTCTTTTTTTTTTATTAAGAATATATCTTGTATGGATACAGACTGGGTTGGTACCATCTTTTCCCTCCTCCCTACTCCCATTTCACTGGGTGCCCTCCTCAGTGGGGCTGCTGGTATTTCCCATGGGGTTGTGGGTTATGTATGGTGAGAGCATCTGTCAGTGAGTGCAGGGAGGCAATGCCTCTGGGAATGGCATCCCATCCTGTGGCCTTTACAATCTTTCTGCCACCTCTTCTGCAAAATTCAACGCGCCTTGGTACATATGTTTCAACTCTACCTCAGTGATGAGCTCTTGGGAGTCTGTCTACTTCACCCTGGCGCTATTTTCAGGATCACCATGAAAGCAGCACTCTTACTCATCTCCTCTGTGGTTTCACCTGGACCTTGGCTGGAGTGCAAGGGGTGATTGATCTCCTGGGGTCTCGCTACCTTCTAATAAAGAAAAACAGATTCTCCACTGTTGAGTCCAGTTAGCATAGGCTAAACTGGATAAGCATGATTTATCTAGGGAGATTTTTATGGCTGTAGCCTCTCTTTTAGATAAAGACTTGTGGGAACTTGATATTGACAGCATAGTCTTTGTCTCCATGGGATTCTGACCTGGTTCTCAGTTTGGCAGTTCCAGATAAGGGTTCCTTTCCACTGAGCAGAGCACATAGCCAATCTAAAAGCCACTGGTTACCCATCAAGGCTGTGTGCCACCATTGCACTGGTGTGTATTCTTGTCAGGCTGGTTGCTTCTGAGTAGCTTAGACCCCTGCCTGCTCACAATGTTGTTGGCCACTTTCCCCCAGTAGCTCATGTAGTGCTTTCCAGCACGATATAGGCTGTCTGGGGACTGACTCTCTTCGGTATTACAGCCATGTCTCTACCTGTTTCTTTAGGCAGTATATGGTACCTTACCTTTTACCTCAGGTGGGTAATCTAGTGATTTGACAGAAGCCTGCCTTGTTTTGTGGACCTCACAGGTGTCTCTGATCAGCAGCTCAATGCGATTAGCACTGATTTCTGAAACTGGGAGTTACAAGTCTGAGCCTAAATGTTTTTAAGGTTAGACTTCATTCTATTCTCTCCAGGGCCCATATTTTCAACCACTCTCCCTATACTACTATTGAGGCTTATACCCTTTAGTCTACCTTTGAGGAGAAAGGTTTCTATAGTACCAGTTCAGTTTGGTTTTACCCTCCCCTTCCCCTCCTCTCAAGCCCTTCTACCCCTACTGTCTGGGCCTCAAGTTGCCTATCCAATATGCCAGCAACTAAAACTGATCCAGGTTAGGAACTTCAGACAACTGACAGCATGTGACATTTGTCTTTCTGTGAATGTGTATGTTCACTTAGTATGATCTGTTCTAAGTCCATCCATTTTCCCACAAATTTCACTGTATCATGTTTTTTCTAACTCCTAGGTGGAATTCCATTTTGTATATGTACCACAGCTTCATTTACCATTCATCCAATGATGAGCACCTGGGTTGAGTCCAGCTCTTAGTTATTATGAGTTGAACAGCTATGCACATGGTTGAGCAAATATCTCTGTAGGGAACCATGGATCATTTAAGGTAAATGCTCACTAAGGAAATAACTTGATCTATTAATAGATCTATATTCATCTTTTTCAGGAAACTCCATATTGATTTCCATAGTGGAGGTACAAGTTTGCATTCTCCCCAGCAGTGAATGGGGGTTCCTCTTTTCCCACATCCTCACCAATATTTGCTGCCATTTGGTTTTTTGATGCTTTCCACCCTACTGGAGTAAGGTAGAATCTCATAGTTGTTTTAATTTGTATTTTCTTGATGGTTAGGGATGTTGAACATTTTCTTTTTTTTGTGGGGGGGGTTATTTTGGTTTACAGACTCAAGGGGAAGCTCCATGATGGCATGAGCAGAGGGTGAACATCACTTCCTGGCCAATGTAAGGTGGACAATAAGAACAGGAGGTGTGCCAAACACTGGCAAGAGGAAGCTGGCTATAACACCCATAAGTTGACCCTCAACAATACAGCATCCCCAGGAGGCTTTAGTTCCCAAATTGCCAATCAGCTGGGGACCTTATATTCAGAACACATAAGTTTATGGGGGACACCTGAATCAAACCACCACATATGCTCATTTTTTAAAATTTTTATTAATATTTTCCATGATTATAAAATATATCCCATGGTAATTCCCTCCCTCCTCAACCCCACACTTTCCCATTTGAAATTCCATTCTCCATCATATTACCTCCCCATTACAATCATTAAAAAGGAGACATAAAGGGAAGAGAAAGAAAGAAAGAGAGAGAGAGAGAGAACATTTTCTTAAATGGGCATAAGCCATTTGTATTATTTCCTCTGAAAATTCCCTTTTTATATTTTTACCCTACTTTTGAGTAGGTTGTTCAATTTTTCATTGTTTAGTTTTTGAGTTCTATGTAGATTCAAGATATTAGGCCTTTGTACTGGTATAGCTGGTGAAAATTTTCTCCCATTCTGTGGGTAGTCTATTGGCTCTGATTTTGCCTGTGCAAAAGCTTTTTAGCTTCATAAGATCCCATTGGTTGAGGGATTGTTTAATTTCCTCAGCTACTGGGGTATTTTCCAGGAAGTCCTGCCCTACTCCTATATCATGGAAAGTTCCTCATCCTGTTTTTTTTTTTTTTCTTCCAGTATTTTAAGAGTTTCAGGTCTCATATTCATGTCTTTAATCCATTTGGAGTTGATTTTTTTGTATGGTGTGATGAGTGGGTTTAGTTTTATTTTTCTACATTTGGTTGTCCAATTTGTCCAGCACCATTTATTGAAGATGCTATCTTGTTCAGTCGACATTATTGCCACCTTTGTAAATGATCAAATAACTGCAGTTATTTCACTAATGGCCAGGTCTTCAATTCTGTTCCATTGGCCTATATCTGTTTTTATATCAGCCCCATGCTGTTTTTGTTACTATGGCTTTGTAGTATAGCTTTAGATTGGGTAAGGTTATATCTCCAGAGGTGTTTCTTTTTCTGAGGATATTTTTGGATATGTGGGGTCTTCTGTCATACCATATGAATTTTGAGATTACCTTTTTCTGTCGCTGTGAAGAATTATGCTGAGCTTTTATTGGTATTGCATTAAATCTGTATGTTGCTTTTGGTAGAATGGCCATTTTCACAATAATCATTCTGCCTATTCATAAGCATAGGAAGTCTTTTTATCTTTACAAGTCCTTTTCAATCTCTTTCTTGAATGTTTTTTATGTTTTCATTAGATCATTCTTTCACATCCTTGGATACTGTTATTCCAAGATACTTCATTGTTTTGTGTATGACTATTGGGAATGGGACAGCCTTCCTGGGTTCTTTTTTTAACATGTTTTTCTTTTCTGTATAGAAATGCTACTGATTTTTGTGTGTTGATTTGGTATCCTGCCACATTGCTAAAGGAGTAGTTTCACCTAATATTTTTTAAAAATAAGAAAGAGCATGGCATTAGAGAATTATTCTTGTCCTCATTAGATGGGGAGTTATAGGAAAAAAAAAAAAACAACTTATTGTCCACTGGGCAATAAGTCACTAAGCATGTAAAGTCTGCTGAGACCAAAGGCTGAATATTCAGTGCCCATATCCATTTGGCAGAGAAGGTTACAGAGCTGGTTAAGAAAGGACAGAGCATCCATAGGGAACCAAAGAGCATAGCTCCTCAATTGTATGTATTGAGGCCAGGATTTCAATTCTCTCTATAACATCAAATCAGCTATTACTGTTTGGGGTGGTCTTGGGTACATCTAGTCAAAATTCTCACAGAGTTATGATCTCTCTTTCTTCATAGAGGGAATAATAGAGGCCACTATAGAGCTATGTAAAGATTTTGTGGTGTTCACACTCAGCTAACAGGTGAAGAACAGCATTTGAGATTCCTCCCTGTGACACAGTCTACAGAGGCTATTCCAGGTGCTTGCATGAAGTTAAATCTTTCTTCTGCAAAGTTCTTTCAAAACCTGAATATCCTGCCAGACTTAGAGCTCATCCCCAGCTGCAAGGCTATTTCATTTTACTGTTGCTTACTCTTCACACACTCTTCCCAACCCACCACAGGACACCATTAATGGTTTCTTAGCACACATTACTCACAAGTAATGCACAAGTTTGAGAGCTAGATGGGCCAAATTCTATTTGGATGATGTTGCCTGTCCACAAGAAAGGAAAAGAGAGGACTTGCAGCAGTCACCTTCTCACTTCTAGGACAAAACACCTGGCCAGACACAGTTTATGGAAGGAAAAGGTTTATTTCGGCTTGTAGCTTTGAGGGAAAGTTTTCTCATGACAGGCAAAGCATAGCAAGAACAGATAGCATAATGTCATACCTTGTCACACCAGCTGAAAGAAAGCAGCTCAAGGCCCTCCCTCATGATATACCTCCACCAGAAAGGCTTTACCTAGCAAAGGATCCACTAGGTAGGTATTAAGTACAAAGCTTAATCAAAACTATACAACACTATGGGGTATACTTTAAATTCAAATAATCATATTTCACCCCTGGTGTGCCAGTTACATACTTCTAACACATTATGGCACAGCATAAACATTCTCATTCTGAAAGGGAGAAATGGACACATAACAAATAAAGATTGTACCAACACAAGGTCAACACCACCATTGCAAATGTCAGTTCCTTCAGCACCATGTGTGGCACCTGAAAACTGTGATGAAATCTTTCTGGCTCCACAATGCTTGGACAACTCCACCCCTCCACCTGTGCTTCTGACTTCCTATGCAGAAGCCACCTGAGCCAGCAACTTTCCTTGGTGGCTGCCCTATAGTCCAAAATACTGGGGTTAGTACTGCTGCCCAAAATTCATCTCCCAATTTCCATGGACTAGTCCCCCATGGTCTCCATAAAGGGACTGTAACCTTGTTCCACATCACTTACATTCAGCAGCTATTTCCAGAACCATGCTGTAAACTGATGACCTGTTTTTCACATTCCAAAATCAGTGCCAACTGGTCCATCCTCAATGGTGGTGATCTCTCAAACAATTGCAGCTGAAGCATTTACTATCTCTGGCTCTTGAAGTAGTTCATGTTTCTTTCTTTTATTTTCACATTTCTTTTTAATTTATTTTATCTATTTGTAAACACAGAGGTAAAAATGAGAGAGAGGGAGGTGATGGGGAGGGGGAGAGGGAAGGGGAGAGAGATTGAATATGCACATGCCAGCTCTTCTAGCCATTGTAAATGAACTCCAGATGCATGTGACACTTTCCACATTTGCCTTTACATGGTTACTATGGAATCAAAGGATCCACAGCTGGTAGCTAAGTATGGAGTATAATCATGAAGACATGAGGCTATGGCGAATTTTATAATCAAACCACTGTGGAAGCAATATTTTCATGTATACTGACAACAGCCATCAGCCATAGTAGAATGCAGCAGTTGAACAAGGGACTGGTTACTTCCCCACCATGTCTGGTGGATCTCATTTTGTAATGTGTTTTTTGCAAGGTTATCAAGGGATACATCTAGGGAAATTAGAACAAACAAATTAATACTGGACTTTCACGATTTATTTATTTACTTATCTAGCTTCTTTTGACAGGCACTTACTATATAGTCTAGGTTGTCTTTAAACTCACAATTTTCCTGTCTTTTTCTCCCCAAATTCTAGGAGTACAAGGGTGGACCACACATTTGTCCTGGGCTTCACCTTGGAGAGGCAAGGTCACACACTTGCTTGACTAGATAAGTATTTATTTGCCCCATTGATACTCATGCCTGGATCTGCTAGAATCAATCCAACTCTCCCATCTCCTGATCCTTGAAAGGGCCACCAGTCATGGTTGTCATTCTCATTTACCTTGAACTCTGTTGCTTCTCCTGTTCTTCTTGTTGTCTGTAGCAACCTAAACAAGCAACTTAACAACTGTTTGCTCAGCTAATTTTGGCTAAGAGAAGCAAGCACCATCCTTGGGATAAAAGTCTTAGGAATGCCTGGATTACTCAATGCTTTCACTACATGTCACAAGACTATGAACTGGTCTTGCCACCATAAGCCTGTAAAATGAATGAAGGCTAATATCTCCAAGCTTTGAAAAACTCCTGAATTATGACTATAGTTCTTTTCTCTCATGAAAGACTAAACTTTTCACTACCAAATTTGGATTTCTGTGTGATGGAAGAGAAATGTTATGCAAATCTTGCATTGTGCCAGAATTGGGACTTGAGAAACGTGCATCCTTTTGATGTAGGATTAGGATTCTATATGGACATGTTTCATATCCCAGTGGGCATCTGTGAAACTGAAAATTTTGTCTGAAATGCTACAAGTCCAAGAAATCTCCATTCCACAATGAAAAATAGGTTTAGTTGTTATTGTTGATGTTTTAAAAATAATTTTAGAATTGCTATGGCTGAAATCTTGAAAATACTCATTAAATATCCTTTAAGACAGGCAATACCCTTTTACTTACAGCAAACTTGCATCTTAAAGTAAATGAGAGTAATTTTATCACGTAGTGACCCAGGATCACAGGGTACTGTAGGGAAATATAACAACATAGAAATCTGGTTACTAGACTTGTCACCTTATCTGAAAAATGAGATACTCATGGAAAAATTATCATTAATACTCAAGAGAGCAAACTGCATCCATCATGTCTGTCTCTCAGAAAAAAAATTCAAATATCACAATTTCCAAGTTATAATATTTGGATTGGGTAAAGCAAAAGTAAAATTGATATATCATATACTACATTGTTGGAGTATAAGACACCAAGAATTCTAGGTCAATTCTTTCAGTGTTAGGCACTCAGAATCCAACAGAAATAAATTAACTTTATTTTTAATCAAGATTAGTAAGGCTATAGTAAGGTAGGGCTTTGCTCAGTCAAATGATAATTTCTTGTGGTGGTGTCTGATCAAGGAATAGGAATGATGCTGATAAGAAAATGTAGGGCTTTCATCTATGAATGAGTTCACCACCTCCCCCCAAGGACTCATCCTGAATGTGATTTTCAGTTTTTACCCAGGAAACAGGTAGGAAAATTCTCTGTAAAGCAAAACTATGTGCATGTACAAGGTAGCTACAGTGGTGTTTGAAGTGACAGAAATTGCAGCAATGACAATAGCTAGTAGTCTCTATTGGCTCAACAACAGAAATGGTGATTCCAGTAACCAAGTTAGTACCTCCCTACATTATAAAACGGAACGTAGTTCTAAAAATGTATGATTGCCAAAGCTGCTCACGGGGCAGGGATTCTACAGCTCATAGCCATCTTGGAAGCACACTGAAGCTCATTACCAGAGTCATATCCCCACATAAACTAAGAATGGTCCCACCAGAAAAATCAACTATACGTTTTGACTTAACTGTTTCTTTGATATAACTACATATATCTACCAAAAGAAAAAAAATAAAGTAACACTAATTAGTAGCTCCAAAATCTTCACATCAGTGTTTGTTTCTATACTGTGCATTTTAAGGGTGTTTTCTTTTACAGAAACCTATAGATAAAATGACAGGGTGTAGAAGACTGAAACAAGATTATCTTGAGATATTGCAGTTGCAAAAATGATGTTGTCATCAAAATAAATGTCATTTGTTGATATATGTACCCAAGGGGAGTTTCATTGTCAGCTTGGGCTCAATCTTAAATTCATAATGTACATCCAAGTTTTGGATCAGACAATGCTATGGCCCAGGCACTCTAGAATCTGGAGGTTTTATGCACAAAAACAAAAAGCCTTAGATTCAAAAACTGAGGACAGGCTTTCCTTAAGATGGTTGGGCACATTGTCTAGAACATACTGGATGGAGACAAGACTCATTTAGCATTACTATTGAAAGGGAATATAGGGTTCCTTGTTGGATGCAAGCTCCTATAATCACTGAGCCATCTCCTGAGCCTTGTTTTGTTTTCTTGAGACAAGATCTCCCTCTGTAGCTGGGGCTGACCTGGAACTTTCAATCCATCTGGTTCAGTCCCTCCAGTGCTGCAAGTGTCACTCTAGGCAGGCATAATCACACATTGCACAAAGAGCCATGAAACAACAATTTAAAGTAAGAATTAATTGACGAAATCACCCATGACAGTGCCAACAAGCATTGGGTAGGATCTACTCAGAATATACAGATGAGAATCCTCAGAAGACAGACAATCTAAGATCAATCTTCAGACTTCTGTTTTAAGCAATTTCATAGTGAAGAGGGATTAGCAATTAGTAACAGGAACCCTCAGGATGCTGTCTGTAGAGAGTTGTAAGTAATTATGCATCTATTAAGTGTATTAAACTGTGCCTGGTTCTCCTTCCAGAGTGTGGTTCAATCATTCTCAGGTAATCCTGTCATCTTTGTGAAGTCTTGAATTACAGGTATTCTCCAGAGGCCATTACAGATGAAGAGTTAGGAAAAAAGGAACTTCCATGACCATGGAAGTTCAGATTTTTATATTCTGACTAATCAGTACCCCATCTAACAACATGTTTTGTAGCTCCTTCCTAAATATATAGAACACCATAACCCAGTGTTTGTAGGTCAACAGGGGCAGATACTACTTAAGAATAAGAATCAGGAAACTATAAAAATGATCCATTATTTTATTATTTTTGTACTTTTCTGGTGAAGGAGAATCCCTGTCACCCCATATCAGTTTCCAGGTTACTGGTCCTGAGACTCGTTTACAAGATCATTTAATGGAATTTTTTTATGTTACTAAAATATCTTTCCTAAATTCCATCTGCACCTTAATGTCCACTTACTCCACAGCCCCTTGCCCTTCTCTTGGGTTGTTTTCCTAAGCCCTGTGACGCCACAAAGATTGTGCTCATGCTTCTGAAAAAGAAACACAGAGTACCTAATACCTTTGAAGATAAGTCCTGTACTCCAACAGTTGAATAAACACATCCTGTGCAGCCACAGCAGATGGGGAGGGGTCATTTTGTTCCCTGATTTGATGAGAGGGGCACAGAGAGAGGAGGAGGTCTGTCAGTATAAAGTGTGCTGGGGTTGACTACAAAGATTCTGTCAATGACCTTTTATAGCTGACAAACAATGATATCTGCAACCAATTTTGGTACTATAATTTCACCCCAGGCTCTTGCAGAAAACTGCAGTAGAAGCTTCATACTCCCAATGCTACAATTTGGCCTCGGGAAAAGTTTCCCAAGCCAAGTTTAAACCCCTGGAGATTAGGGGTGTATAATTTAAGCACTAATATAAGCTAAGAGGGAAAGCAACAATACTAGTGCTCCCATAATGGAAAGATCATTATTTTTAGTTTGTATAGAAAGCAAACCTGGCAGCTGCGAGGGAAAATGTACCCTTTGAAAAGAACCTGCCATTGTTATGTTTAAGCTGTTGGGGTACAGCCTTTGACTCTAAGGCAATTGTCATAGACTCAGAATTACTCCATGAGCAATCACAGGCTTAATGATTTTGAAAGTAGTAATATACAAACACAAAAAGGGTGAGGGGCTGGGTTTCAGAAGTACTTCATGACCCATTATTTCTTTTTCCTGCTAAAGAATTTTTAACCATATACAGAGCTAATGGAATAATGATAATGACATTTAAATATTTTCTCCTATTCTTTCTTTCTTTCTCTCCCTCTCTCTTTCTTTCTGCCTTCCTTCCTTCTTTCCTTCCTTCCTTCCTATCTTTCTCATAAATATGTACCTATTTCAGGCTAGATTACAGATAAACTAAGTAAACAGTCAAAAAGATCCCATTTAGAAAGTTAATTGATTATGGGTGACTATGGTTGCTAATAGCTCTAAATTTCCCTTATAAAATAGATATAGGGCTGGAGAGATGGCTTAGCGGTTAAGCGCTTGCCTGTGAAGCCTAAGGACCCCAGTTCGAGGCTCGGTTCCCCAGGTCCCACGTTAGCCAGATGCACAAGGGGGCACACGCGTCTGGAGTTCGTTCGCAGTGGCTGGAGGCCCTGGCGCACCCATTCTCACTCTCTCCCTCTATCTGTCTTTCTCTCTGTGTCTGTCACTCTCAAATAAATAAATAATTAATTAATTTAAAAAAAAAAGAAAAGAAAATAGATATAAACCAGAGTTGACATCAGCTTGTGTCTCAGAAGAACAGTGTGTAGCTTCACTTACACATTGAGTATTCATCGGTAATTGCTGTTTCTGGCAATGTGTAGAGTTGTGAGGATACAACAGAAGATAAGAAACAGAGATCCCTAACACGTCAGAACTTCATAATCTAGTGAGTCAGGATAAATAATGTGTAAGCACATTTGAGCACAGCACTAGGTACTGTCAGCCTTTATTCAATGGCAGCATTGCACTGTATAGACCACTGTCTTAAGGAACAGGCTAACTGGTTTTGAGCCCACTTCTACCATGTAGGATGATTTGGCTGTGGTCAGTTAAGTAACTTTGATTTTCTTTCCTGGTCTATGAATGTGGACTGTAATGATGCCTATCTCCAAAATTCTCATTAGTGATAACACAAAACCACGCATGGTTTCTGGCATCCAGAGAAGTTTGTGAATCAGAAACCCCTCAGACTGACATATTAACAAATGAGTAATGACAGTTATAAACCATGAAACCAACTGAGTGTGAAGCCAATGGAAACAACTGGCCAAGACACCCTAGATCCCATTTCACTACCCCTTATTAGTCTCTGATGCATTCCAGGTACCAAAATCAGGGAATATTGTTGGGCCAACAGTGTGAAGAGCTGAGGAAGCCAGTAGGGTCCATGCGCTGTGCCTAGTGCATTGAATATCCTCCCATCTCATCCTCCTTCAGCCCTGTGAAGTAGAGATTATGCTCCATTTTTAAGGAGAGGAAATTAAGATTAAGGAGAGTCTAATGCACTTTAGGAAGACTGTAAAATCAGAAGACAGAGCTATGTTTACAACACTTGGTCTTATTGATGATAATGGTATTTGTTCTTACTATTACTACGCTATGTTGTCTCTCACTCTCCTTGTATAGATTCCAGTTTTCCTCAAGGGTTCAAAGTAAACCAAAGAAGTGTAAGCAACTCAATAAACTGATTCAAAGTTTTTCCCAAGTGCAATGCACTATTATTGTCAAATGTGTGAAAGAAACACTGGGTTTATCCAGGCAGAGCAATTTACCAAGGAAAGTGAGGTCACCTTTGGGTACAGCATTGAAGTCACACTGTTTTCTTTATATTGCCCAATATCTTTAAAGGACTTAATTGACTGTGACCATATGCACTAGGATATTAAAGGCTTGAGTTTACTCGCTGACTTTGAGTAGGGACCCAGGACAGGACCTTGAAATCATTTTTGTGGGCTAATGAACATAATAAGATGGTAATGTCATACAGAGCTCTCAGTGAAATATAATAGGATTGAGATAGTTGGTAGATATTTATGGACATGCGGCTCCATCCCAATTCAAATTCAGGAATAGATGTGTGTAGATTTTTCAGTCAAGGCTTGGCAGGATGTAAAAGAAGTCTGCAGCTTGGCCAATTATATTATTAAAGCTTATGAAAGAATATTTTTAAAGGAAATAGGCATGTGATGTAGAGTTCTGCAATTCAGGAGAATAAAGGAAAAGCAACAAGTTGTGAGTGTGTTGCAATGGTGTTCAGAGGAATACTCAGTATAACAACACACACTACTGTGGATCCAGCAATGTCTCCACCTCTTTGATAATGTGTCCCTCCACATTGCATGCTGCTCTTGGCTCCCTTTGATGTTCACAATGAAATACTTGAAAAGTCAGATGTAAAGTACTCATGCACATATATTTTTCAAATATAACCTATAAATATTTAATTGTAAGTCAACCCATTGACCTCTGAATGATGCTTTTATCTCTTGTAATTTTGGTTGCTGTGAGTCAATTCTAAGTGGTTGCTGTGCTTTGAGCACCTGAAATTGTTTCTGACCCTATGATGCTTAGGTAAGGCCCTGAGTCATAAAAGAGCAACTACGACAATAGTCCAAAGACACCCTAACTGAACATTTGACCAATATCTTTGCCACTAATTCTCTAATTTCATCATATGAAGCATTTTGAAACAGCTTTCTTTTTCTTTCTATAGAAGATTATACTTAAACCTTATATTGCATAATCTCCCAAGAAGTTAATTTTCTATTATAACCTGTGTTACACCAAGATTGATGATAGAATGTTGGTGCTTTGATAAACCTGTTAACTTTGGCGAGGAATAGAGAATGGGAAAAGGTAACAGGTGCTATGAATAACTCTGGGTACAGAAGGAGTCCCAGCCCAGGTGTGACAAGGTGTGATGGCATGAAATGAACTAGAGCTCTTTATGATGGAAAAAAACAAGTGAGAATATGAGAATTTTGTTTTAACTATAGAATACCTGCAATAAAATTAAGAGCCAGGCATGGTGAGACATGCCTTTAATTCTAGCCATTGGAAGGCAGAGGTAGGAGGATCACTGTGAATTTGAGGCCAACCTGAGCCAGTTCTAAGTCAGCTGGGCTAGAGTGAGGTCCTACCTTAAAAAAAAGAAAGAAAGAAAGAAAGAGAGAGAGAGAGAGAGGAAAGAAAGAAAGAAAGAAAGAAAGAAAGAAAGAAAGAAAGAAAGAAAGAAAGAAAGAAAGAAAAAGAATTCTGGGAAGGATTAGAAGGACTAGGTAGGGAAGGAGATCTAGTAAGAACACTTTAAAAAGCCAAAAATCCCAGGAAAGCCAAACATATGAACAGAGTGGAGACATGTGCAGAAAAAAATAATTAAGAATACACTAATCTTTTATTTTGATTCTGCTTTGGTTTCTGTACTAGAAGGAAGAAAAGACTGATGCAGACTTAGAAATCCATGGGCTAAGACTGAAGGCCAAGCATAAAAAATATGCTGCAACAACTAGCAATCCACATCAGTTATCTTTTCCTCTTCTTTTATTTCAAAATTTTAGGCTCCAAATGTTTAAAGAAATTCCACCAATACTCTAGACCTAGTACATTAGGCAATAATAACTTGGACTTCATTGCCACAAGCTAAATATTTCACCAAAATAACAGGGAAAAATTACTAAATACAAACAAAAAACAACCCACAGTGGACATGAAACATGGGAAAGTGTATAGCTTCTAGAATGTCTACATCATACTGTTGAAAATATGTAGGTTTAACAAAGAATTGTAAGGCATGACAAGAAATAAGGAATACTGATTTACTGCTCTAAGGTTGCAGAGATAGATTAGAGGTTATGATGCTTGCCTGTGAAGCCTAAGGACCCAGGTCCAATTCCCCAGAACCCACACAAGCCAGATACACATGGTGGCACATGTGTCTGGAGTTCATTTGCAGTGGGTAGAGGCTCTGGCAACTCATTCTCTCTCTCTTTCCCTCTGTCTCTCTCATATGAAAAGGAAAGAAATACTGCTCTGTTTACATGTAAAGAAAGAAATTAACCAAGAACTTTCTGAAGAAACTCAAGTGTTACACTGATTAAATGAAGACATTTTTTAATTTTGTTTTGTTATTTTGGAGATGGAGCCCAGAGTCTCATTCCTATAATGCAAAACTCTGTACATCTGAGCTACTTCTCAGCAAATAGATGTGGCTTTTAAGTCATCTGTCATGAACATGTTTGACAAGCTAAAGAAAGCCATGACCAAGACAACTAAAAGAAATTAGTAGGTAATATCTTCTAAAAATGTAAATAAGCATTCTATCAACCAAGAATTATATACTTGGCAAAACTAGCTTTCATAAATGAAGCTGGATTTGAAAACAATTTAGTTAAACAAAAACTGAGGGGTTTTGTCATTAGTAGACTAGCGTTACCAGAAATACTAAGGAGACTCATTCAGGCTGAAAAGAAAACGCATTAAACAGCAGTCTTTACCACATGGACATATAGGAAATGATGATGGTAGCTACTTGCTAAGTATTAAAGCCAGTTTTGTAACTATTTAGTAACTGCTCATGATTTCCATGGAAATTTCAACATGATATATTAAAAATAGGAGTAAATGATTTTTGATTAACAATGAAGTTGTGAAAATTAGAATTATTGGTGCTGAAATGATTAAAATTAATCCCAAATTAAGAGATATTAAAATGTCAGTTAATCACTAGGACAACCATGGGGGTGGGGAAGGGAATGCTATATAATATACAGAAAAATAATTCTGATGAGAATAAAAAAAATGTTATAATGAAACAAATGAAGTAAGCTGAACTAAGCAAATAAAAGCTGAATTAGAGAAGTTAAGGAGAAAAAACACATGAAGCACATGAAGAAAACAAATATCAAGGTTTCATGAACAAGGAATTCTTATCAAAAACTACATGAAATGTAAAAGAATTAAATTCTCCAACTAAAAGGCAGAGATTTCCATAGTGGATAGAATCAATACCAATGAAAGGAAACACAATCCAGATACATTTTCCAAGAAGAGACTGAGTTTAGATTCAAATGCACAGTTTGATTAAGTAAAAAGATGGCAAATAACATGTGAGTCTAGTAACTATAACAGAGCCCCAATTTTAATACTAATATTAGAAAAAAGTGGTTTAGTTATAACTTGCTACTAAAAAGATAATAGATGTGTATGAAAAATCAATTTGTCAAAATATTTAACTATTAAATACACAATGCACATCCAACAACCAAGCCTATGTCAATTTTGCAGGAAAGCACATAGCACTGCAGTAATAAGTGTACATGCCATTTCCTCACTTGCAGTAATGAATGGAACAAGGAGGCAGATTATGAAGGGAACAGAAGTATCTTTCTAACCATCTACATAAGATAAACAGACACTCCACTCTAGCCAAAACACAGCAATCTTTTTTGTTTGTTTTTTGGTCAAGGGCACATGGATATGAGACTGCATGTTAGGTGACAAAGCAATCAATTTAAAAGTAGTAAAATCATGTAAATATATCTTCTATGACTAGTAGAGACTGAAATTAGACAAAAAAGGTAGCAGAAAGGAAACAAGAAAATTTTTAAAATATATTCAAATTAAATTAAATACTTAATGGTTCAAAAAGCAAATTACAAGTAAAATTGGAAAGAATTTTAAGGTAAGTTAAAGCAAAATAGCATCTCCAAATTCATATGATGATGCGAAAGCAGGAATTGGTATATACTTATCATTATAAATACCTGCAGTGAGAAAGAAGTTCCAAGTCAATAACCTAACTTTGACTTAATCAAGTATCATTAGAAGAATAAATTATATTCAAAGCTTATAAAAATGAAGAAGCATCGATGATTAGTCTGGAACTGGGTCTGGTGGTGCACACCTTTAATCCCAGCACTTGGGAGGGGGAAGTAGGAGGATCACAGTGAATTTGGGTCCAACCTGAGGCCACATAGTGAATTTCAGGTCAGCCTGTGCTGGAGTAAGACCTTATAGAAAACCAAACCAAAACACAAACAAACAAACAAAAAACATTAGACTGAAAGCAAGTGAAATGTAAAACAGAGAAGCAAAGAAATAAAAAATCAAAGAAACCATCAGCCACTCCAGAGTCCTGTTCAACAAATATTTTTTACCAACACACACACACACTTGTGCGCTCTCTCTCTCTCTCTCTCTCTCTCACACACACACACACACACACACACACACACACTAACCATTTCTTTTGCTTTGTCTTCCAAATCTGAGGTGCTGTCCTCCACATGATTAACTCTGTTAGTGAGGGTTTCTGGGGAGACTATTGAAAGCTCTGTTTAATTTTGTTTCCTGTTCCTTTTTTCTGTATTGTATCCATCCCTTTTTGAGTGCCCTTTTCAGGTCCTGATTTGATTTTCTTGATGCTTCTTGTAATTAATTCTTTCATTTAATCATGTTGTCATTAAGTTTAATCAGCTGGTTATAGAGATCCTCTATTTGCTGACTCACCTTCAATTTTCTCTCTTTTGAGATCTCTCTGGATTACCTCCATTAAGTTAAGCCTACGGATGAAACTGTATGCTATAAGAAATGATTCCACTCAATTTCATTCATTCAATTATTGGTTTCCTTGATAATTTTCTTCCAACTCAGTGATCTTCTTGTTTATATTTTGGATTACATTTCTATTTTCTCCTCTATGTTTTCATTAGAGATTTCCATTGTGGGACTAGGCCACCTTGGTGGAGATTTCTGGTTTTGTTACCTCTGGTTATTTTTCTTGTGTTGGTGTCTACCCACCTTGGTATAAAAGTTTATTTGATCAAGGAGAAAGTGAGTATTTGCTCTGGTAGGGTCTCCAGTAACTGTGATATCATTGCATCCACAGATGTGTGGATTGTGGAGGTTGCAAGTGTTCCTGCAGCTCTGGGATAGCGGCTGGCTGGAAGGAGAGCTGTGGTTGGAGGTCTGGAATCTCTTCGGATCACTCTCACAGCTGTGCCTTGCCTGTAGCATCCAGGGGCAGTAGTACTTTGCCCTGTTTCCTACTGTATGCAGCTGAGCAGGTTGTACGATACCCTTGGCGAGTGGTTTAGAGACGTTCCTGTGCTCCCCATCCGGAGCAGGAGAAATGACCCTAGAGGGGACAGATAAGTATACCAACAGTGGGGGGAATAGGGGTGGGTAGGTAGGTGTGAGGTACAGGGCTCCACAGACAGGCCTCAGCTTGGATCCTGGAGTCAGATGGTGCAAGAGCATTGGTGAGGGGAGGCAGACAACAGTGCTGCTTATCAGGATGAAAGAAGGTAGTGGAGGCCCAAAGTATCTGCTGAGGCAAGAGGCATGGGTTGGGAATGGAAACAGCCAGGGCACTGGTGGCATAAATTTGGTGGTTACCAAACACATCATGTGCCAAACCTGCCCTGAAAACACAAGCTGCAAACACAGGCCAAAGCCCACAGGACCCAAAGATGCAAACCCCAAACACACAGAGCAACTTGCCTACCTGGATCACACAGGCCCTAAACACAACAGGCTCCTCACCTGCATGGAGTGCACAGGCCCCAGGCATGCCAGGTCCCCACCTGCTAGCACTGTGAAAACTCTAAGCATCGCCTATTCTTCTTATTACTAACAATGTCGTTTAAATAACTGTAGTAGTAATGAGTATGATGTGCAATGGCACCATCATTTATGAAATTTTATATATAGGGCATTCGTGAAAAATCTCTGTTCATAAACATCTTTCTCACTGTGGTGCTTCTTATTTACTAGAGTTTTGTTTTCCTATTTTTTCCACATATCCCAAGGATTGGCATCAGGGATGTGGCTTTTCATAAACTAAAATTTAGTAACTTTTTGTTTTGTTTTGATGTTTGTTTTTGATTTTTGAGACAAGTTCTCACTATGTAGTCATTGCTGGCCTGAGATTTTCAGTGATCCTCCCTCCTGAGTTTCCTGAGTGCTGGGATTACAAGCATGAGGTGCCCCAGGCACTCAATAGAGATCTGCATTTTAAGAAAGAAAACCTGCAGTTCACGTACAAGTTCATTGAAAGGTTGGGGCTTGAGGATTTTGCATTTCCAACTATCTCTTCTGTGTTGCTTCTGCTGCTGCTGCTGTGCCAGGTACTATACTTTGAATTCCCAGAAACCAATGTGCCTCGATGCATATGACTTGGATTAATTGTTTGCTTACCCTCTTTCTTCTCTTATGTGACTATCAAAGATCACATAGATTGCTTGCCAATTGGCAGACACACTCCCCATCTCCTGCTCCTTTCAGTTCTTGGCTACTGAGCTTTAAGTCATGTCTCTCGGACCTAGAGAACTATGGGAATGCCTGTACGTGCTTTCTCTCTCTCCCTCCTTCTTCACTCTTATTGGATACTTCACCTCTCCAAAGCTCCCTCCACCACACATTGCGCCTTTTGTAAAAGAGTCTCAATCACAAAAATGGCAACATTAGCAAGGAAGGCATGCATGAAATGGCTGCAGCACCATTAAGGTCCTCTCAGTACTCATTGCCAGAGTCAGACCGTTTAATCCTCATTATGGCCAATATCATTAGTGGAAGGAGTTAAGAGACATAAGTGACAATAAAATCTGAGCCTTGTTTTCAAGGAAATTGACATTCTTAGCAGAGCTGGGCAGGACATGGGTCGTTAGGAATGGTGGAATCATCATTTAAGTAAGAGCCAGTCGATCACAGGAAGACGGCAGGAGAACCTTGTGTTTTCCCAGAAACTGATGCTCACAGTTGCATGCTCACATCAGGGGCTCACAACAATGTTCATGCAAAAATAAATGGCATGTTGGTATTTGCGTTTCGGTCCCTGGAATGTGATCATCAACTTGTCAAGTGACATGACATCCTAGAATCATAGGTTTTCTGCAGATGGATCTAGCTAAACTTGCTCTAAGAAAAAACAATGTTAGCAATTCCATTTATTTAATTGAACATAATGAAGTAAAGTATATTATATTATTACAAAACTTTTGATAACACTAAAAAAATGGGTGGACATATGGATGGATGAACGAATTGATAAGTGAATGAATTAAGGGTAAGTGAATAAAGACCTTATAAACTGTATCACTTGAGATTCTATGAATTAACATGGCAGTAACACCATCAAAACTGAGCTCTAACTAGTACATGATGAATGCTGACTCCAAAGAAAAGAAAGCAGATTAAATTTACATGCAATCAAATTTTTTAAATTAGGAAAAGTGTGAGAAAAGTTGGCTAAAGACTACATGGATAATCATAAAGGCAGAAATCCATCTCTCTTATCCAAATCTATGTACATAGCCCCAAGCAAGTTCCTGACATACAATTGGTACTTAATAAATATTGTTGAATGCATGAGTAGTCAGATGAATGAAACAGTTGTGCTAAGAGTTGGAAATGCTTGAAAAGCATTTAGAGTACATGCAAAGTCTATTTCCAGATTTTCTGATTCTATGTAAGACAGAGTTCTGTAGATATTACCAGAGGATTTCCATTCAGGTGTGCTGCACTAAGAAACTCCAGTTTTTAAAGAGATATTTCAAGGTAGCCACAAAGAAGCACTTATGTTACATTGTGATATGTCCAGTTTTAAAACTCATTATTGAAACCAGATCTCTGCTGTCAAGTTCATGACTTTGTCTCTGGAATGCTGAGTTTGGCCAACCATCACATCAGTTGAAAATTCTGTTAGCAGGTTACAGTGTAAACTACAATGTGTTTTCATAGATCTTTGTTTTCTACCCCTTTCTCAAGTATCATTAGCATGGTTGTCCTCAAACCTGGTTCAGTTTGATTTATAGGTTGTAAAAGAATAGTACCTGAGGCTTACTATAAATATGCAAATTACAACTCAGGAGGTATGTCTGGTGACAAGTGTTAGAAGAGTTCTTCTCAAAACAAGCACATTGAAGGGACCTGTCTCTTCCATATCTACACTATGTTCAACTAAATTTCACATCTCCTCTCTTATTTGCTCCTTTACCATTGGTTGGTTTATTTTTTTAAAGTCTGCTGTATTCAAAACCATTTATAACATGAATTCCAGTTAAACACAGGAAACATAGCTCCATGTACTAAAATGAGCCATGGCAGAAACAGCGTGGGAAAGGGTCCATTTTTGAATTGTATTTTGATGTCATTTATTTATTTAATAATTTAAGCAGGCAAGCAGATGTTTTATTGTGCAGCTTGCATTTGGGAAGAGGGAAAAGGCATGCAAATCTATTTTTTGTAGAAAAAGAAAGGAAGAAGTTCCTTCTTACTAACATGCTCTGGAAGGGGTAATGCTGACTGGACTTGTGTTTGTAGGAAGGAGACAAAAACATAACCCCCACTTATTAATTAAAATGTGAGTGTGCTTTATATATCTTCCACCTTGTTCCAAGACAGATTTAAGAAGAATCCAAATGTCATTCAATTTGTAACAGAAACTTACATATTGGAAATAGAAAACTCACATATGCAAAGGGAAAGCAAGGACAACCATGACAGGAAGCCAAATCTGTGTCCACGTCACCATCTGTTGTCCTTTCTACAGGACTCCCTGCAGCTCCCAGGACCCCTCCAATCTGCCCCCACAAAGCCAGCCTTCACGATGGTCCTGTGATGCTCATCTTGCCAGGGGCGCCCATTGCTGCTGACACATGGCACTTCCTTCTCCTCGGAATGTCTGCCCACTTGCTATGCTTTTCCAACTCAGACTTCTTTTGAATTGCAGTGATAGCTTGTTAAGACCCAACTGGCTGGGCTTCTCCAACAGGATTTTTTATTCTGATCATTTGGTGTGAGCCTTGTGCTGATAACGCTGCAGGTCTCTGGATGACCACCCTTGGAGAATGATTTCTCTTATGTATTTCTGTTTTAACACATTGTTGGATAACGTACATTCTCTAGATGTTGTAAGGAAAGTTGTGTTCTGGTCTCTACCTTCAGGTTTAGGCCCTATGAAGTAATGCCTAGCTCCAGTGGACCCACTAAGATTAACAAAGTTGGTAGAATGTAGGCTGAACACAGATAAGAGTAACTTGAGGTCCAATTCTGTTTTATTTACCCTTGAGTACATTAAATTAACTGTCTGATTATATACCGATCAGTAAATTATGTAAACCCTCTAACTACCCACTTAATAAACTGGAAATATGTACTCTGTTTTTTAAAAATATGATGTATATAAAGTATTTTATATATGAAATATAATAATTAGTAATTGGTTGCCTTTCACAATTCATGATTTTAATCAGATATTATTTTAAGAACCCTAAACCTTGATGTATTATCACAAGTGAGATAATGGGAACTTGAATCTGTGAAGCCAAGCAGATTTGAGGACAGGCTAAGCCTGGCTGCTGGCCTTTGTTCTCACTCCAGTGTATGCTTTGGAAAAGACCCAATGGATGCTTTTGTAAAATACTAAAATAGAAAAAAAAGTGATTCCCTAGGGTCTAGTGGATAGATGATGGGGCCTCACAGAATCAGGCTGCCTAGTGCTCTTTGTTGCGTGTGGTAGGGCAGGCACCTGGGGCCCATCTCGGAGGCTTTTGTTCAGAGCTGAGTCCTGTAGCCCAGGGTGCTCAGGGACACTTTGTAATTCAGGTATTAACCTGGCTTGCTGAGCTGCCAGAGCCTTTCCCCAGTGGTTGCTGCAAAGAGTTTTAAGTTTGTCAGCTCATTTTTCACTTGCAGTGTCTACCTCTGGATATGGCAAATGGTCTTGGGTGGCCCCCAACTCTGATGAGCAATAGAGCACTTCTTAACAGAATCCTCCATTTTTAATGTGTCTCAGAGCATCACAGGTAAAGGGCTGTCACCACCATCTGGAGTTGGACCTGATTATGCTTTTAAAAGGAATCCAAGGAAAGGATTTCATGTGGATTAGTGAATGGGCAATGAAAGAAAGGCCCTGGAGTAAGTGGGAAGCATTCAGAAATCCTGGATAGCTGACACTCTGGAGTACAGTGGGTAGTGACAGAGTACGGTTCTAGTGAGCGTGTTGATGATGACATTGAAGAGCCCTGATTCCAAAGTTCTTCATACTTCCCTCAGACCTAGATATATAGCATGTGGTGTGCTAGCATCATCAGCTTATGTTCTTGAAGTGGCACTCTCATTCTAGCAGGCTTTGTGAAGGCTGGAGAGGAGAAAATGTGGACAAAAGCAAACAGAATACCAGTTAGGCTGGAGAGATGGCTTAGCTGTTAAGATGCTTGCCTGTGAAGCCTAAGGACCCTGGTTCAATTCCCCAGTACCCACATAAGCCAGATGCACAAGGTGGAGTGTGTGTCTGCAATGCGTTTGCAGTGGCTAAGGGCCATGAAATGGACATTTGGTCCCTCACTCCATCTGCCTCTTTCTTTCTTTCTCTTTCTCTCTCTTTCTCTCCCTCTCTCTCAAATAAATCAATAAAAATAAAAATACCAGCAAGGGAGTGTTTTGGTCATCTGTGAAGGACTTTCATCTGGTCCCAAAAAGAAAATCAGAGACCTATTGAATGTATGACCCATGAACAAAAATTGACTTAGGCCTTGCATAAATCAGAGAAACAATCAATCCATATCCTGACCCACAAACAACCCCTAACTGCATTGAAACTTCTGGGGCCTTACACCTCAGATAGCATACTCTCCAAAGGGCTTCTCAGAAACCACCTTCAATATCCCCCTCGACTCCCACCCATACCTGATTCAGTTCAGCTCTGGTGAGATGCAGAGAGCCTCTAGCCCACACAGAGATCTCTGTCCCTCACTGTTTATTTTGTCTGCAATAAAGGGTGTTGCAGTTCTGTTGCAGTTTGATTCCATTGCCTTTCTCTTCAACTTTTCTTACATTTATTGGTGCTAAATCCTGGGGCCTTGGCATGGATCCCCCTCCTTGGGTGTTTTCAGAGCAGAAGCCCCTTTCTTGCTGCCAATTGCTCACTCTTTTGGTAGCACCAAGATTCACCTCACACACTAAGGTGTTGAATAGCCAGCAGTGGTGACCTGTACAGCCTCTGCCCATGTGGGAGGTGCAGGTCCCATTCAACCTTATCAGCCACGGGGGCGGGGGCGGGGGCAGGGGGGGGGAGATGGGGGGGGCTGAGCCTGAGCTCTGGCTCTTTCCCTTGGTTTTCACTTTCTGTTTCCTTGTGCTCTGCTCCTTCCCCTGGACTCTCAAAGTTCAGAAGAAAGGTCAGCTTCCCTTTCACTGTCTTTTACCCAACACCTCCGAACATCCGAGGCTTCGGAACAAGGTAAAATTTAGTATTTTCATGGTGGAGGCACTCCATCCCGAACCCCAGGCACTTGGAAAGTCTCCCACACCATATCTCAAAGGAGGTTCCTGGAGCCTACCCTCTCTGCTAACCCACAGTCACCCCAAAAATTATAAGTGAGGGGATACCCTCTCCTAAACCTCCGGATCTCTTTCCTTTCCAGTGCCCACACTAAGCCTCCTAGACGTGCCAAGAGGCAGGACAGGTCACTTCTCAGTTCAACCTTAGTTTAAACTAGATTCTAAATTGTCAGTTCCAAAAGACAAGCCTTTGGCTTGCCTCAGGGCTGAGCTCAAAGAGCTAGGATTAAGAGAGCTGCAGCCTGTAAAGCTAACTGGTCTGTCCACTCAGATCTGGCCTCAATATGACCTAGACACTAGAAATCACTGGCCAGGATTTGGCCCTTTCAATTTAAATATACTCACTGATCTTGACAATTATCTCCGAGAGAACGGGAAGTGGTCTGAGGAGCCTTATCTGCAAGGCTTCTTTGCCCTCACCTCCAATCCTTCCCTCTGCTCCCTCTGCCCAGCCTTCCAAATCCAAAGTGAGGCAGGTGCCTCTAAGCCACCCCCTCACACTGACCATCAAAACCTCCTCCTTTCATCCAGTGGAAGAATCCTCCACCATGCTACACTCACAACTCCTCCAGCTGTTCTCCCTCATCCATACCACCCATACCAGCAGAGTCTCTTTCCCCCCCTAACCTTCCCCACTCCACTTCAACTGTCCCTTCATCCTCTCTCAAATCCTCTGCCTTACCCACTCACCCAACTTTGTCTGCCTCCCTCCCCTTTACACACTACCCTGGTCCCCTCCTTCCATCCCCTCCTCATACCCGATCTGGTAAAAACTTCACACTGAAGACTGAAATGTTTTCCCTTGCACTAGGTAAAGGGGTGTGATGGACCAGCTCAAGTTCACATACCCTTTACATTAAATAAAATGAACCTCACTGAACAAAAATTAGGTTATTTTTTCAGAAAATTCCCAACATCTTACAAAGCATTTCACATGATTGACTAAAATTTGTACTTTAACTTTGAGTGATATTCATCACACTCTTAACTCCACTCTCATACCTGATGCATAAGAACACATTTGGAAAGCTGCTCAGTCTCAGGCCTTAACCAACAAGATTCTCAATACCTTCATCCCCCCCCCCCTTCCACCAACACACCTTCCCAACAAATAGCAGTCCCTGATACCTAACTAGGGCTACCAAAGCAGATTCAAATTACCTCAGGCACCTCCAGATCATGGCCACTTGTTTAGCTGAGGGGACACAGCAACAAGCACATAGCAGGATTAATTTCAACAGATTCAAGGAAATAACTCAAGGTCCTGATGAAAATCCAGTCCTTTTTCTTAACCGTTTGAGGCCATTGCAAAATACACAAATGTGAATATTAATTCTAGGAAAGGCACTCTCCTCTTCCATACTCATTTCCTAGGTCAATCAGCCCCAGATATTAGAGGAAACTTCAAAGACTATAAAAGGGCCCCATGTCCACCCTCAAATAAAGGAGATCTTAGACCATGCCTTCAAAGTTTTCAATGGTAGAGAAGTTCAAGAAAGGAAAAACAGAGAGAACATGGCCAACAAAGAAGAGAAAGTCAAAAAGAACGCCAGGCTGATTTTCAGTTTTTGGCCACCACCGTTCAGCAGCTCCAGCCAAAATCCCATCCCTGGCCGTTCATCACCTGGAAGAGGAGTCAGCTGTGCTTCAGGTATAACCTGTTGGGCCCACTGGAAAGGAATGCCCTAATATTCAAGCCCCCCCCCTCCATCCAGGCTTGCACCAGCTATGGGCAATGGGGACTCTGGAAGTTGGACCACCTGACAAACCTCTCTGGCAGCTTGCCTGCCATCTGTGACCAGGTCTTCTCACATACGTGGATTCAATGGGGAGTGGTCCCAACTTCCTGGCCCCAAGTCAGACTAGAATCTGGCTCAAATGAACTTGGGGTTCAAGGAATAGTGACTGGCAAAATACTTTGTTATCTGTTGGATACAGGGGTCTTTCATTGTTTACTTACCTCCTGGTAAGGACCTACTTTGCACACCAATATCATTATCATGGGGATATCCCAAGCCCCCTATTGCCCCCCCCCCCCATTTTGCCAATTTGGTGATCTAACTCTAACACATTCTTTTGTAATAATGTCCCAATGCCTCACTCCCCTTTTAGGAAGGGATCTCTCCAAACTCAAAGCATCTCTCTATGTACCACCTTTATAAAGCACTTCTATTTTCTTTTTACACCGGACTCTCTGACTTGGGAAAGTCTCCATCCCTAACCCAAGCCTCCACCTCTTCCCTTCTGCCTACGTTACACCCTCTAATATGGGGCACCTATAATCCTGCTTTAGCCTCCTGCCTCTCCCCAGTTCTTATCTTTCTCAAAGATCCTGCTTCCTTTGTATTCCAAGACCAATGCCATTTGTCTCCAGCCACCCACCACAGTTTAAAATATATTAATCAACACCTTCTCTCTGCACCACTCCTCACCTACACCTTCTCACCTCATAACATTCCCATCCTGGGAATTAAAAAACCTAATGGCACTTATTGCCTAGTTCAGGACTGCCACAGAATTAATCAAGCTATTATTCCCACATTCCCAGTTATGTCTAAACCTTACACAATGATATTCCCCATACCTTCCATTTCAACATTCTTTTCTGCCTTTGATCTAAAAGACACAAAAATTAATGAATAAATTAATTAATAAATAAGATGCTTGCTTCACCATTCCACTATATCCTCAATCGAGGCTACTTTTTGCCTTAACATGGGAAGACTCTCACACCCTCAAAACCCAGCAGCTTGTATGGACAGTTCTGCCCCAAATTTTCAGGGATAGGCCCTACCCTTTTTGTACAGGCACTACAAAAGGACCTAGCTTCCCTAGACCTTAAGCCCAGATTCCTTCTCCAATATGTGGATGATCTTTTCCTCTGCACTGCCACTGCTGAACTTCCCATAAAATAGCAACTACCCTGCTTGATTCTTCAGCTACAAGGGCCTATCAAGCCTCTCAAGACAAAGCCCAGGTCTATAAAAATCCCTGTTCCTTACCTCGGTGTCTCTGTCTCCAAGGAGGGGACAGCTGCCGCTCCTTCCAGGACTCAAGACCTCCTGACCTACCCTCCACCTCACACTAAGGAGAATAACTTGCCCCACTTGGCCTCTTCAATTGCTTTCCTATCTGGATTCCAAACTCCTCCCTTATTGCTTACCTCTTATATGAGGCCACCCAAGGAAACACAGATGAGCATCTCCTAACCCCATATTTCCCTTCAATTCCCCCATCAATCTCTTTAAACAATACTTGTCTACCTTCTCCACCCTCTTCCTGCCAGACATTAAGAAAACTTTTCTCCTCTTTCTGCACACTAATAAGAGACAAACTTTTGCCATCTTCTGCCAGAAAGGAGGCAACACTTCTCAAAACAATTAGACATGATAACTTGGGGCTGGCCCTCATACCTCCAAACCCTCATAGCTGTAGCCCTTCTTGTCCCTGAGGCCAGTAAGATCTCCCTCCATAGCCCTGTAAATATCCTCACCACACATTCACTCAAAGATCTGCTTAGTCATAAGACTTTCCTATTTCTTCCCCCATCCTGAATCCAAACCCTCCATGTTTACCTTCCTGATGCCAAACTTACCTTTGAACAGGTACCCTCCTTTAAGCCCTGCATCCCTCCTACCTGCTCAGACCTCCGTATGCACCCAACCAAGCCCTTCACCCCCCCAATATATAATAATTTATCACAGTCATATTCAGAAGTCTTCCACCTCTACCTAAATCTGTTCTCACATATTCAGGATGTCCCCTTGCCTAAGATGCCTCTGACTGGTTCACTGATGGCAGCACCCTCAATCAAGAACCCTTCACCACTGGATATGCTATCCCCTAGGGAGACCCTACTCACCCACATAAACCCCATGTAATAGAAGTCACCGCCTTACCACCCCAAATCATCTCCCAACAGGCTGAAGGTATACCCCTGACCAGGAACCTAACCCAGGTTTTCACCCCAGCAAATCAACATCCACAATGACACAAAATATGCTTGTAATATCATCTACTCCAACATGCTTATTTGGAGAGAAAGGGCTTGCCTTACCCAAAAGGACTCTGCCATCATTATTTCCTTCTACACTCAGGAACTTTTAGATGCAGCACTGCTCCCCACTCAAGCTGCCATCCTCCACTGTAAAGATCATCTCAAAGGGACAAAAATACATTTCCATACTTAACAACTTAGCTGACACCATAGCATGTGACACAGCCCACTTGTAGCTCCAATGCTCCCTACAACAATCTCTCTATGCCATCTAAGAAAAATGAAAGTGCTGAATCATTCTCCCTGACTAACAAGACTTTCATTTCCTGAGACTTACCACTCACCCAAAATATCCTCTGGTACCTTCACTGTATTTCATCCTTCTAACCATACCTTAGTTTCCTTCCTAAAAATACTCGTATAACCTCATACCTGATGACAAACTTCTTACAGAACTTAACATCTTCCTGAACCACCTGCCAAAAAACAATCCCAACTCCAATATTCGACTTTCCCAGTTTACAGCCCACCAAATGTGAGGCACCATTCCTGCCTCAGACTGGCAGATTAATTTCACTCACATGACTCCTGTCAGATGCTTTAAATACCTTCTGGTCCTTATAGATATTTTTTCAGGTTGGACAGAAGTCTTTCCCATCAATAACAAAAGGACTTCCACCATAGCTCTTTTCCTCCTAACTGAACTAGTCCCCAGGCTTGACCTACCTTCCTCCCTACAATCAGACAATGGCCCCAAATTCATCTCAGCCACCCCCCAACACATAGTATTCACCTTCCATATCCCCTGGAAATTTCACTTTCCTTACCATTCCCAATTTTCAGGGAAAGTGGAAAGAAATAAGCAAATATTCAAAGAGATCCTAACTAAACTAACCCTAAAAGTAAAGCTAGCTTGGGTAAAATTCCTACCCTGAAGCTGCATAGAGTTTGCCTGCTCTCAGAGAAATTGAAAAGTGGGTCCCCCTATCAGGACAAGGAGCTCAGAAGTTAAGAAGAATTCTGGAACCAGGAGGCATGCTGTGGGTATTGATTTGGGACATCTCTGTCAGTCCCCTCAACTCAGAAACTCACAACCTTGGGATGGGTTGGTGGTTCCACTGCATGGGATGCTATGGTCCTAATTATTTCCTGACTGCCTTCAGGCAAGGCAGCTAATATTTCTTTACCTATAAGCAAGACAAACTCTCTAGACCCCTGGGATCCTGCTCAACAGCCTGGCCCTAATACTTAAGAAAATCCTGAACATCCTGAACCCCCATTAATAGAACTGATAGTTTTAGCTAAAACTAGCCATGAACTCACTCCTCAAACAGCCTGACCCAGAATTAGTAAGTGACTGCTGGATCTGTCTTAGGGCAGGACGAATTTCTTACATAGAAATAGGACTCTCCAGCCTCACAGTCCTTAACAACAACCACACAAAAAGGGATGCTTGTCTAGATGGGCCCCTGTTCCAGTCATTGGTGAAACAGAATGCATCACCTCACATCCCCATCCCAATTACACCCAAGTACTCATTGGTTCCATGGCTCCAGAGAGCACATATTTCTTCTACCCTGACAGGAACCATATTTGTTATCCAGGGGGCCAATCTGATATGATTTTCCCAGTCCCAGATCTAGACATTCTCCCAGGCCATTAACTCAAACAATATCTGACACCCACACTCAAGAACAAAAGAGTCCCCGTTTTATTTCCAGTACTACTGGGAATAGCTATTGTCAGAGCCAAGCCACAGGGGCCACAGCTGTAGGCCTCCAATAAATCCAACAGTCAACTCACCAAGTCAAGAAGGACCTCTCTATGATCCAACAGAGATTATTTAGTCACTCTTCAAAACCAACCTTGCTCACCAGCTGAGATGGTATTACAGAACAGGAGAGGACTTGATCTCATGAGAGCAGAAGAGGGGTAATTTGTGTTTATCTCAATGAGGAAAGGTATTTCTATGCCACCCAATCAGGCATAGCCAAGGAGAATGCTAGCCAACTTTTAGAAAATATGAAAACCAAATATGGTTTCAATAAACAATCCCAGTGGAAGGACACTCAAATCTCCTGGAGCCCATGGTTGGCTCCCTTTGTAGGACCTGTCATCATAGTCCTGCTAATTGTTCCCTTCAGTCCCTGTGTTTTCTGGTGCCTCTCTGGTTTTCTTCAGGAAAGGTTCCATGCTTTCACCTCATGAAGAGTGACAGAATACTTCGTGGACAGCCAATACCAGCCCCTCAAAGAATTTGGCCCTGGCTCCTCATTTGACTTCACCTATCTCTCTCCCTAGAAGGTTAGGACCTTAGAAATCATACACCCCAAGTCACTTATCGAAAATACCTTCAATAGCCCCCTAGACCTCCACCCGTACCTGCTCCTTTGATCTGTACATTTATAAACTTCACTTAAGCTCTGCTGAGACACAGAGAGCCTCTAGCCCATATGGAGGTCTCTGTCCCTCTTCATTTATTGTGTCTGCAATAAATGCTTTCCTTCTGTTGCAGTCCAAGCCCATTGTCTTGCTCTTCAATTTCCTTTACAATCTGGATTTTAAAATTATTACACACACACATTTTCTTATATGAAGATCTTGACAATGTTCTTAACATGCTTATGCACTCATACAAACATGTTTAGGTAAAGAAAATGGAATGAAAATCAATACTACCTATTATGCTGAGAATGCAGTTCTATGGAAAAAATTAAGTGGACTTAAGAAAGGCATGAAAGAGTGGCTTTTACTTTACCAACTTATATGGTTAAATAGGTGAGTTTATTACAAAGAAAGTTTTAAACAAATGCCTTTACTTCCCTCCATGGTCTTGGTTTCTCATTGGAAGATTGGACAACAGAAATCTCTTGGAGTGTAGGTAAGGATTTACCAGTTGGTGGATTAGAAAGAACGATTCTGATGCGGCCCTGTTGCATCCATAGCTATTCTCAAAGTGGCTTTCTGATTGTGATGCAGCATCTATATTTGGGGGCAAAATGTATCTCCAACATGAAACTGTACAGACAAAGGCCTTAAACCAGGGTTGATGCTTCAGGGTAAGTTGCATCTTTGATTACTGGGATAAGGACATACATACAATTAAATAATTCCATATCCTGTGATGGATACGTTTGGTTTCTCAGTGGGCTGAGGCTGCTACATGGAAACTTTAGCCAAAAATGCCAAATGTAGAGTTCTGTGAAGCATGCATGCACCCTTGATCCACCCAATGCCCTGAGGCAATTTAGCTAAGTTATGTAGCCTTTATTCCCTTAGATCTCACAGAGGGCTATAGGTACAGATCTCTTCAGACTCTGGTGAGTTAGAGAAATGTGAACGGGGATAAACTAGTAAGCACACAGCTTGACTCAGAAGTGTTCAGTTGAGGTTACTCCTTCCGTTCTTCTGCTTGGAGGATGCAGTCACAACATGAAATAGCTAATGATTTGAAGTCAAATAGGCTTGGAGACTCTCATGAATCTGAGGTCTTTACGTTCCAGGACTCACCATGTTTCCTTTATCATTAAAATGGATGTGGAAGGACCTACCTTCCATGGTTGAATGATGTGTAGGTGACAACAAGATTTTACTTGCTTTTGTTCCCCTGATGGTCACAATAAATTGTCACAGCTGTTACTGAATGAGTTTCCACACAAAGCAAAGGCATGGCTGTGAAATATTTGCTCAACACAAAACAATAAAAAAGGAGGTGAGTGTGAAACTGAAACAGTCATTTTTAAGTAAGCTAATTGGGAATGAATATACAGGAACAATGGCACCATTGGCTCTAATGAACTGGGAAAGAAGCCAAGTCTAAATATTTTCTGTTTTGTAAAATTTATTATAATAAAAATATTATAGCAATTTAATTGACAGTAAATATATGTCATCAGTGATTAAGTACTTTGTCACATACACATATTAGATTTGGGAAGAAACAATAGGAAAACATCCTCTCACCTAATGTTTTGTAGGGTAAGTGGCCTTCTGTCAGGAAAAATGAGGAGTTGAATGAGTCATTTATGTTCAGGTAAAAATATATGATGTCCATGCAAGAGAACTGATTTCTTGGATTGCTTTATTTTTCCTTGGATGGCTATTACCTGCCTTTACACGAAGTTAGTTCCTCAATTAGGTATGTACCCAACAGTATGATTGCTTGAAGAAGGATTAAATGACAGAGGTGACAGAAAAATACATTTTCAGTGGACTCTCAGAAAGGGACTCAGAGAGTCTTTGAACAGCTATAAAACATGTACATCCCCATCAAGGTAAACAGAATGCACTTTATATTTCTAAACAAACTTTAATATTTTTCATCTGGAGTTATTTCTATACTGTCAGCATAAAAATGTTCTGTGCATGTGGTTTGGTATTTATGAGTGAGTTTTATCTTTAAACAGATTTGTAACTAAAAACAGAAATATATTTTTATGGGAGACAGCTGGTTGGGAGATTAAAGATACACATGGGGGGGGGGCTCAAATTAATGAACATTCCTAGACAGAGAATGTCTGTGAGTATTAGGAATTTTTAAACTTGTGACCTAAAACCATGTAATCATCACCAGTTTCCCAGGATAGGTTTCAGATTATTGGGCATTAAGAGAAAAATAAAATCTTGGTAAGTTCAGTACAAAAAAAAAAATACTTTATTCTATCTCAAGGAATCATAGATAAGTATACATACCATGTGAACAAAAACTTGAATTACAATGCAATTCAATTTATGGAATTCAGAAAAAGAAAGGTTAACCAGTCAAATCAGGACAATTTTGGGCACGCTTTCTGCGAGTACAAAAAGATGTGTGCCTAACAATTTGGATTTGATCTCTAAATGTTAAGCATCTGCCACATGTTTTTGCCGAGAGTGTGCCATAAGTTGAAATAAAATTAGCTAAGTTTGACTTCTAAAAACATTGTTAAATGTGAATTTACAAACATTTCTATGGAAGCAGAATATAACAGTTTCAATCTGATAAGCTAATCTCCAAGCTGGGTTTAGGGTATTGATGATCAAAACATTTTCATTTATTTTCTTCTTATCAGTAAATGGCCAGAGCCTGGACTCGTTTCATCAAAGTGTGGGATTATGGTCATGGAGACTTTGGCTGGAGATGGTATGGGGTCTTCACTCTCATGCAGCCATTCCCACTTTCCAGCTTCAATCATATAAACTTTAAGATGATTTAATTTCCAGAATCATCAGGGTTGGCTGCTCCTGGGAAAATTAAGTGAGATCCATGTCCCACATTTTCCTCTTCATTTAACTGGGTATTTCTCAGAAATTCATAACAGAATTTGCAAACACATTTTAAAATTTAGAGGGGTAGCCACTGGAAGACTGCCAATTCTCCAGTAAATAACTTTTCACTCATAATTATGTGGAGGGTGGAGGAGGATAGAAAGGAGGAGAAAACAAAAGAAAAGAAGGATTCCTTTGAGAGAGGAGGGTCCTCAGGGGGTGGAGGGCTGGGGAGAGGGAATCAAAGAGGATAATGGGACAGAGAAATGATCAGATTACTATCTATTCATTCAGTAAAGTTTTCAACAAAAAAAAATAAACAGGGCTGGAGTGATTGCTTAGTGGTTACAGCACTTGCCTGCAAAGCCAAAGGACCCAGGTTAGATTCCCCAGGACCCACATTAGCCAGATGCACAAGGTGGCGATGTGTCTGGAATTCGTTTGCAGTGGCTGGAGGTGAGCCCATTCTCTCTCTCTCTCTCTCTGTTTCTCTGTCTCACTGCCTCTTTCTCCCTCTCAAATATATATATATATATATATACTCTCTTAATGGTCCTTCACTATGATTGTCTATGGCCTCAGGTAATTTTTTCACTGTTGAATTAGGATCTCTAGAACATAAAAGGTGTCTATGAAAAAAAGTATGTATAAAGGAATTTTGTATCTCTTATAAATGGGCAATTACATCCATTGCTACAAGTAGGTTATTCAAACTTTAATATAATGAAAATTATTTAAAAATATGCATTGCTTCTTATAGATACTAAACTTAACACCTATTCTTTGAGAGTGCTAGTTTCTGTTGAAAGGGAAATCTGAAAGTGGTAAGTAGATATGAAAACAACATACAAAGAAAATCAGAAACTAGACTGTACTCTTTTACCATGTAACATTTAACATCATTTGTGAATACAGACATGAGGACAAATCTTTAATGTTGTGGTCGGTTTGCACTCCATGCATTAAGAAAGCCTTTCCTGGGAAGCAGCTATTTGTTTCATTTGCTTGGTAAATCTTAACTACTTAAGAGATTTTTTTTTATTTCATTTTATTTCTTTTGAGTTTGTGTATGTGATATGTATGCATATGTGGATTGCATTTGTATGGTGGACACACACATATGTATATGAAAATGCACATGTGTGCACACGTGTACATATGGAGGCCAGACACCAATGTTGAATGTCTTCTTCAATCTTTCTTCACCTTATTTTCAAAACAAAGTCTCAACTGAACATGGAGCTCACTGACTCAACAATACTAGCTAGTCAGTGAGCTCCAGGGATATTCCAGTGTCTTTCTCATTACAGATACAAACTGCTTTATGGTTTTTCTTAATAGGGACTTGCTCTAGCACAGGCTGACCTGGAATTCACTGTGTGGGCTCAGGCTAGCCTCAAACCCAAGGTAATCCTCTTACCTCTTCTTCCCAAGTGCTGGGATTAAAGATGTGTGCCACCATGGCCAGATTAGCATTTTTGTTTTGATTGTGGGTGTTAGGGAGACAAACTCAGGTTCTCATGCTTGAGAGGTAAGCACTTTACTGACTGAACCATATCCCCAGCCTCTCTAGATCTTTCTAACGTGGGCAATGCACTTCCAGGAAAGTTGAGTTGGTCACTTCTGTAATGGCAAGTATGTCTAATGAAAGGGCAGCCCTTTCTAGGCTTTCTTTCATTTCTTAGTTGGCTCTTGAGGGAAGAAGATACAGATTAGCTTCTTTCATGATTACTTTTATGAATATTTATCTTGTCTTCCTCATCTTTCCCATGAAGAATTCAAATGTAAGGAGAGCCTTTCAATCTTTTTATATATTCACATCTTTACATGTGTTGTTTCTACCTTCTTTACAAAAAAAAAAAAAAAAAAAAAACCTGCTCTTTGAGTCTGTCCTTTTATCCCTCAAAAATGCCTTGGAGCATGTGGGTGACTCTTTGTTGCACGAGCTTTTCTGGAGGCTGTGTAAACAAACATCTGCTCTCCCAAGCTAGAGCATAAATGACAGACCAATGTAATTCCAACAGAGCCCAACATGGTGAACTAATGAGTTTGTTGGGCTCACTTAAAGATGGCTGGGGGTGGGGGCCATACATACAGAAGCATGGGTGATCCCATAGCAGCCACATCACTAACAAAGAGAATCTCACCACAACATTGATGAAGAGTTCCCTATACCTGCATAAATGGGGCTGCTCCTTCAGTTCACCTTCTGCACATTAGGCATTTCTAGCACCATCTAAGATCATAGGGCCGTGTGCATCTGGGTTAGAGTTAAGCCAGGCTGGCAGAGAACCACAGGAGACAGTGGCTAGGATCTCAGGTGAGGGTCTAATAATCTCCTCCGCCCTCTCCTTCTATGAGGCAACAGCCAGAGACCCAGTCTTGAGTGTCTCTTGAAATAGTCACAGCTTTCTGGTGATGATGGCAATGATTATTTTGTTCAGTGGATATCATCCTAGAACATGCCCACTCACCCTAGTTCTCAAAGGACACCTGAGAATATATGTTGAATCTGTTCCACGTTGAAGAATGTATTTGTTGGAAATCCAGTCTTTAAGATAAAATCATGAGTACACTATGATTCTTTTAGCTTTGTTTGCAAGAGCAAGATATAAGTAATGGTGATGTGCATGTGTAGGTATTTAACTAAATGACAATGCTTCATTTGTGAAATATAATATTTTGAAGTAGTTAAAAAACAGTGTTATCCTCTGTACTTACATGGAAAGACAGTAATTGTCTATATAAGTTCCTAACTGACTGCTTGTTTTTATTAACCCATTCACTTAATCTCACAAATTCACTGAAGAGTAGTCATATTGTTATGTATTACCAAAGAACATCCATCAATTTATTAACTCCAATAAGCTTGAAGAGAAGTAGAGGCTATATAAGGGCATTGCTTTGCACTCTTTACTGGACACATGGTTTTTGATGCCCTGATGACTTGAACTAAGCCTATCTAAATGCTGTCATAAGCACTTAGCAGGGAGTAGAGTCACAAAGGACACACTGATTTTTATGATCATGGCTCAATGTCAGATTTCAAGTGATTTTATGTGAGCCCTATTGTCAAAACAGGGCTGTGTTTCATAACCATATCTCCAATGCTCTCATTTTAGATTGTTAGCTCAAGTTATGACTCCACTGATTCCTGCCTTCCTGACCTTCTCCACCTGCTCCTTCTGTTCCTAGGGCACCTCAGTTCTGTTTCCCTCTTAACTTCTCTAAAATTTAGGGTCCCTCCTAGAGCTTCCTAAAACTCAGAGCTCGTGCAAGACCCTGTCTTATATAGGCATGTTTGCCTCTATGGTAAGGCCAAGCCTGTTTTTGTCCTTGCTACCAAAGGTTACATATGTCCTATGGGTTTACTCTAGCTCTTATCTGTGTTTTCTAGGGCAAATACAGAAATAGACTCTGGGAATCTGTTGAGTCAAATACTGAGGCAGGGGCTGGCCTGTTTCTAAGGATGTTATAATAACTATTGGAAAATCTATTCTATAATCTCTCTTTGAACATGAAAGCTCTGGGGGTATGGCATGCATCATGACACTCTACCTGCCTGCTGACAGCAACATAATTATTATTGCCAGTGGTATTGTGCCCCAGAGGTTTACTTGAAACTTTAAATCGCAAGTATTTTTAATCTGGTATGCTATCAGACACCAGGTGTCCCTCCCTCTCTATGGTTAACAATGTCAACAAACACTAGCTGGAAATAAGTCTGCCTTCTAGTAACCATGTCTGTGATGTAATGTGTTGAAAGACGACTGAGCATCTTATGAGTGAACTATGCCGTCCTGTTTGGCATAGCTGCTGCTGCTGTGACTGTTGCTATTCTAGTAATGACACATGGAAGCTCTAAGATGGGCCAAACAATATGAAGATCTCATATTCAGATCTCTTATTTCTTTTATAAATTTTATTTTACTAATCTTTGGCCTGTGTGTATGTGTTGTATGTACCTGTGTATATACTAGTTCGTGTATGTGTGCCTGTGAAGATGTGTACATGCATATGTGGAGGCCAAAACTCAACATTAGGTGTCTTCACTTACCACCACCTTATTTTTTAAGACAGGGTCTGTCAATAATCATGGAACTCATCTAGTTAGCTAGAACAGTTAGTCCACAATCCCCAGGATCTTTGCCTCTGCCTCTCCCTCTGCCTCTGCAAAACAGGACTACAGGTACACTGGGCCTGACCTTTCTGTGAGTGCCACAGGTTTAAACCCAGATCCTTATGCTTTTGCAGCTAGCATTTCACTGACTAAGCCAACTTCCCAAGCTCCCAAGATATCCCATTTTCTTAAAGGAACACCAAGGTTAATATTATGACTCCACTTCAGAGACTGGGAGATTCAATACTCAAGATGTCATAAAATTTAACTCAAGTTATTAATAAGTTGTTCAGCCATCTTTCAGACATGTATTTCCCTGACTTGAAATTTAAAAATTATATATATATAAATTTTATTATTTATTTATCTGAGATAGAGTATGAGTATGTAGGCACACCAGGGGCTCTTGTTGCTGCAACAAAATTCCAGAGACATATGCCCACCACTTTGTCCATCTGGATGTATGTTAATACTTGGGAACTGAACCTGGACCAACAGGCTTTGCAAGTAGTGCTTTTGACCACTGAGCCATCTCTTAAGACCCTCCTCAAAATAATGTCTAATCTAAGCTTCATGAATGAACCCTATCCTTTCAAAGGTGTTCTTTTAAATATGAAATGTTATATGTGCTAAGCAAATATCATGGGCAATTTCCTTTAATTTCTGTTTGGGGGCCTTCATGAAGAGGTAGGGAGGCGCATGTAGAATCTTTTCTTCTTCCTAACCACAGCTATGCATGTTAGAGACTGTGTTGTGTCAGCACACAGCTGAGGAATGTCTTCCCGAGGAGATGTTTATTTTCATTGACCCTTCCCCTCCCAGGCTTTGGCTTTCTTTTTCCTTAAAGGGCCTAAGTGTGAACAATCATCATCTAGATGAAACCTTGCAGCTGCTTCCAGAGCTTAGTGAAGACCAAAGTCTGAAAGTCATTGTCTACACTGGCATGCTGGAAGATCTCTGAGGGGTGAGCCTTGGGGACAAGGAAAAAGCTGAGAGAGAACAGAGAAAAGGGGAAATCAAATCCAAAGAGGACCCTTACGCCCCCATGTCTGACAGGCACAGGATGTTAGGATTCTTAGCAAGCATGGAAAATCCGTTAGCTCTACTGGTGTTTAATGCCAAGCAAATCCTCTTTGTGGACTTAATGGTTTCTCTCCAAGTGATCTTTACCTGGTCTAAACTTTCTGGCAGGAGCTTCAACTGCTTACCTGATGAGGAAAAATGAACTCCACTCAACACATCTCAAATATGTCATGCTGTGTTTAATATTACATACAGATTTTTGGTTTAGAGATAAAATTCCCACAATTTAAGTTCCCCATTTTTAACCATGTTAACAAATACAATTGAGCAGATTCCAGGTTTTTCCCAATGTTGTGCAACAATAGGACTATCTAATCTAAAAATATGTTTATTGCATCATCTTGTTGAACCCTGTCACTAATACTTTGAGCTAGTAATTCTCACTTGCACTGCCCCACTGAAGAAATGGAGTGTCAGGGATCTGAAGCACAATGAGTCACAAAGGTTTAGTCTTCAGTGCACATGGCTTCTGTATGAAACTCAGCTGCTTGGTCCCTGGTACTGCTCAAAGAATGCTTCTTGTCACACGGAGGGGCCGGAACACCAGGAAAACTGTTCTGTACTTTTAATTTTTTTCAGTGTGTATAGTTTACATTTTTAAAATTTATGACACGTTGATACATACAGACAATGCATTTTCTTTTTCTTTATTTCTTTCTTTCTTTCTTTTTTTTTTTTTTTTTTTTGAGGCAAGCCCAACAGATTGGCCTTTTGTTCTTATGTGAGAGAGCAAAAGCCAGAGAGACAGGCAAAGAGAGAGAGAGAGAGAAACAGACAGAGAGACAGACACACATCAGAGAGAGAGAGACATACAGACAGAGAGAGAGAGAGAGAGAGAGAGAGAGAATTGGCATGCCAGGGTCTCCAGCCAATGCAATTGAACTCTAGGAGGTGTGCTACTTTGTGCACATGTGTGACCTGGAGTGATATGTCATTTTACTCATCTGGCTTACGTGGGACCTGGAGAACCAAACATGGGTCCTTAGGATTTGCAGGTAAGCACCTTAACTGCTTAGCCATCTCTCCAGCCCAAGACAAGGCATTTTATTCCACTTTCCCCAACTCCCTTTCCACTCAAACCCTTCATATCTTCATCCTACTATCCTCCATTGTTTCTTGCTTGTTTGTTTTTGACCAATGGGTTAAATTAGAGTTGCTTGCGGGAACATGGGTGCGAGGTGTGCTTTTCTTTTCATAAGAAACTCAAAACAATAGATGAGGTAAAAAAAAATTGTGTTATCATATTTTAAAACCTCTCAATGCAACGCCAGGGGCCTCAGGTTATAATATACAAACTAGGAAGGAGATTGCAGCTTTGATGCAAACAGAGCAGCAATGGGCATAAATCTGAAAAATAAAAAAAAAATAAAATAAAAGAGAGAAGTATGAGTAACTATGGGAAAATCTTACATGTGCTTGTATCTGGCTAGGCACCTCACCATTCCGATTTCTGTTGTTTCACTACAGCAGTGTTCAGTAAAATTCTCTTGTGGAGGATGTTCCACTCTTGCCCACTACTCGGGCTGGAGTCATAAACTAACCAGTTTGTGTAGGAAAAGGTTCATACAGATGGCAAGTGCTAGTTAAGAATACCAGCTGTTGGGATGGAGAGATGGATTAGCAGTAAGGTGCTTGCATGCAAAGCCAAAGGACCCAGGTTTGATTCCCCTGGACACTAATAAGCCAGATGCACAAGGTAGCACATGTGTCTGGAGTTTGTTTGCTTTTGTTGGAGGCCCTGGCACACCCACTCTCCCCCATTCCCCTGCAGCTATCTGCCTCCCTCTGTCTCTCAAATAAATAAATAAAAATAAAGTACAAAAAAAAAAAAAAAAAACAGAAAAAGAATACCAGCTGCAAGAGAAGGATGAGTCACATGGAAAGGGTGCTCACACATCAGAGGGACACGTATGGGTTCCTAGATTAATTCTTATAGCTTTTTATAATGTTAGATGTGAGGATTTAATGTAATGTAAAAGTTTATGTTTTAAAATATTTTACTTGTATTTATTTATTTGAGAAAGAGAGAGAAGAGAGAGAATGGGTGCACCAGGGCCTCCAGCCACTGCAAATGAACTTCAGATGATTGCACCACTTTCTGCATCAAACCACAGAATTAAACTGTAGTCCTTTGGCTTTACAGGCAAGCAAGCTAAGGCATCTCTCCAGCCCGAAAGTTTACTTAAAACCAGATGGGGTATATGTCTCCCCTTGTATCCCAAGGACTAGCTTCTTCCTTCTCACTGCTGGTCAGTTATCTCCACAGGGATCTCTTTTCCCCAGCTTATCTTGGTTTTTGTGTCAGAGCTTCACAGGTGAGCCTTTCCACCTGAGCCCTCACTCCTCAATTCTGTTCCCTAAGTAACTTAGCTCATTTAAATTTTTCTTCTGCTAATTCCCACCCAGTTACCTGAAATTATTGACGCAGCATTCAAAAGAAATATTTAAATTTTTCCTTTATTAATTAACATAGTAAAGATATCAGTTTTCAACACATTGATTTGTAGACTTGATGTGATTTCTATTCAAATATGAACAAAGTGTTCAGTAGACATAGACAAATTTATTTTAAAATGAATATGGAGAGGAAACTATTTATACATGAATTTTTAAAAATAAGAATGAGGATTCATTCTACAAGATCTTAAAACTTCTTAATCATCAGCAGTAATTGACATTGCCTAGTTTTGGAAGAGGACCGATATAGCACAACCATATACAACATAATACTCAAAGACAGAGTCTTAAAAATATACATATATTATTATTATTATTGGTTTTATGAGGTAGAGACTCACTCTAGCACAGACTGACCCGGAATTCACTATGTAGTTTCAGGGTGACCTCAAGCTCAGGGCAATCCTCCTTCTTCTGCCTCCCAAGTGCCACATATCTTATTTTTAACAAAGACACAAAAGTATGAAAAGCTATTATATAATTTGGATGTCCATAGTTAAATTAAAAAAAAAAAAACTGGATCTTGATTTAAAACTCAGAATTTAAATAAAATTCAACAAAATATATCATAAATTTAAATGAAAAATAGTAAAAGGGACATAAATCATAAATCACAAATATAGCACCTTATCAGCTATTTAATATTTATTATGAGAAATAAAAATAAAAGCTATCTACTACAAGAAAATATTGGCAAATAATATATCTGATACAGCATTAGTACCTAGAATATATAAAAAACTCAGGCAACCCAAGGGAAAACATTTAATAAAATCCAATAATGAAATAAGTAAAATACAGTAAAAAAAAAAAGGGGGGGGGCTTTATTCACAAAATTCAAGCAACAAGCAGTAAAGAAGGGCACAGCACCATGCACCTCACTAGTCGTATGTGACATGCAGACAAAAACCACAGTGAGATATCTTTAGAACTCTTTAGTGACAGGGCTGGAGACATGGTTTAGTGGTTAAGCACTTGCCTGTGAAGCCTAAGGACCCCGGTTCAAGGCTCGGTTCCCCAGGTCCCACGTTAGCCAGATGCACAAGGGGGCGCACGCATCTGGAGATCGTTTGCAGAGGCTGGAAGCCCTGGTGCACCCATTCTCTCTCTCTCCCTCTATCTGTCTTTCTCTCTGTGTCTGTTGCTCTCAAAGAAAGAAAGAAAGAAAGAAAGAAAGAAAGAAAGAAAGAAAGAAAGAAAGAAAGAAAGAAAGAAAGAAAGAACTCTTTAGTGACTAACAAAGATCATTGAAAATACCAAAGATTGGCAACAGTAAGGAACAAAAGAACCACTCCACAATCAATGGGAATGTCGAATGGCACAATTTACCTGTGTGTTAAAGTTGTGTATAACTGAGCCAGGCATGGTGGCACACGCCTTTAATCCCAGCACTTGGGAGGTAGAGGTAGGAGGATTGCTGCGAGTTCAAGGCCACCCTGAGACTCCATAGTGAATTCCAGGTCAGCCTGAGCTAGAGTGAGACTCTACCTCAAAAAAAAAGTTATGTATAACTTTATATGCACATAAATGAGTTCTTCTAACACTGGTGATACTTCATGATCCACATTAATGACAACTTCTTGATATTGATATTGTATGACAGTTACTTATATATGATGTCAAAATTGGAAGGGAATTACAAAAAAGCAAATGGACCTTCCTCATATGTTATTTTGAATATTTCTTTGAGTCTGTAAGTATTTGAAATAATAAGAAAAAAATTATGAACATTGCTGCAGTCACGTACGCATTGCTGGCAGAAAACACCCAACTAAGAACAGCTTGTGGGGGAAAAAAAAAAAAAAAGGTTTATTTTGGCTTACAGACTCAAGGGGAAAATGATGGCATTAGCAGAGGGTGAACATCACCTCCTGGCCAACATCAGGTGGACAACAGCAACAGGAGAGTGTGCCAAACACCAGCAAGAGGAAACTGGCCATAACACTCATAAGCCCATCCCCAACAATACACTACTTCCAGGAGAACTCAATTTCAAAATCATCAGCCATGAGCTGATGATCTAGCATTCAGAACACCTAAGTTTATGAGAGGTGCATGAATAAAACTGCCACAAGCATAGTATCTTTGTAAATGATCTCCCATTTTAGTGAATATTATACCATACTCGCCTCTTATACTCATCTCAGTTGTTAAATCTATTGATTATAATCTCATTTCCCTTTTATGACTTCATTTCAGTTAGATTTCTGATACCTTTCACATGGCTCTGGCCTCTTCTCAGTGTTCTATTTGACTGTGGGGTAAATATTCAGCAAACACTGTCTTGAAGAACACTAATTTGACCAAAGGTAAGTGAACAGGAAAATGGATAGCAACTTCCAAAACACCAAGTTAAGCAACTTGCTTCACTGCTAAACTTCTGAGAACCTTTCATAAGGAGACTTACTCGGAATCTCTTAGAATAATCCAGAGCTTAAAGCAATTCGCAAACTATCTTTTCTCACAAGCCTTTCTTACAGGGAGTTAATTCGTGGATGTTTCATAAGATACCAGTTTGGGAAATTTTGCTGTGAATCTGTAGCTCCCACTGTCCCATACACCTACACCCTCTCTCACATCACTGCATTTATACATTCTTTCTCTGACTGCTGTTTCTTCATGATTCATGCTATCTGTCCTATTGATATCTCCCTAAGTGTTCATTATCATCATGGTAGCAGCCTCCAAGACTACTTCCCAAACTAAGTCTTATTGTTTCACAAAATCTCATTTTCAGGATTCAGACATTTTTATACTGTCTGCTTCCTCCTGGCATCTATTTTTATCCATTTCTGTGGAACATCTTCCAAGTCTGTCTCCTTAGCCACATGTTGCCTTTTAAGCCACAGTCATGTTTCAAGTTAACGACTGGGCATCACCAAACCAACTTATCCAAAGCTTAACTCTAATTTTCCTAATTCTGCCCCTTTTATTAGTTTTCTCCTTTCAGAAAAATCTACTTCCACCAACCAAGTCAGCTAAATGAGATAGCTGCAGGTTGATAGCTCTGTTATCTCCCCTCCTCCCCTCCAAATCATTGTTTTAGAACTGGCATTTATAAAGTTCCTGTGACTTATGTGTGAGTGAGGCCTTACATACCAATTTCATTAGGGAAAACTATATTTAGGTATTGATACCAAGACATATTGAGTGGAAATATATAACGAATTCATGTGACATCAAAGACCAGAATATTTTCATTCATTTTTTTCTGCTTCCTTTATATTCAGTCTTTTACATTCGTTTGACATCATCCCCCTCTGCCCCATCTCTGCAGATCTCCCTGACTTCTTTCCTAAGCACTTACAGCAGACTGTGATCTGATCTCCACCTTTCCCTTCCCTCCTGTTGCTATTTCACACCACTGACATTTTCATGCTCTTTGGAAGTATCTACTGGCTCCTACTGGATACTAAATTAAGTTTATAATTTTTAGCTTGGTGCTAAAATGACTTACTATATGTCTTACCCACTATCTCCAGCTAAGTATTTGAAATTCAGCTGTTTATTCATTTATTTTTCTAATTAAACTCTTGCCTTTCTGAGTATACATATCTATGCCTTTCACTTATACATTTATTGGAATCGAAATCGAAGTATGAAGGCCTTGGCTCCTGGTTCCAAACCAGTCTATCTCATTAAAATTGACTTTAATGAATTATATTAAAGACCTAGAGAATTATCAGTAACATATGTGGGGAGAAAAGCTGACAGGAAAGACTGATGAGAATTCAAGTGATTGCCCACATAGCCTCTAGAATTGAGATGGGATGGGTGGAAAGATAGTTATACCAGTATAAGTGTAAGTGGGTGAATAGTTGCCAGATCCAAGTACATCCTATAGAATAAGGTTTAAAATGTAGAACAAAGTTGGCTGCTCACCTCCATCACACAGTCTGAGAATCTTAAGTAGAGAGAATTTATTTCGGTAAGTTCTTACTCACAAAATTACAAAGATTCTAGTGTTACTCAAACCTGAGTTCTCATCCTCCTAATTGGCCATGACCTCCTAGAGCTAACTATTGCCTAGATACTCCACATGAAGCAGTAGGATAGAGTGGAAGATCATGAGAAAAGAGTGGCAGAATCTATTGCTATTGTCTTCCTTCATCAACAATGGGTTTCCTATGAACACCTGGTTTAGATAACACAGAAGAGATTGTTTGAGACTCCTGATCATGAGTCAGCCATGTGTGAAGCATTTAGCTAATGTGGATTTCAGTGGGTCTCAAGAAAAAAAAAAAAACAAAACTCACTTTCTGTTTGAACAGAATGCAGCTTTGCTGTCTCAGGAGTTCCCTAGAATCTAATTTTCGTTTGTAGATTTATGTTTTGGGTCTTCATTTGTGTTGCATGATAGGTCCACTGAGACAAAATTAAGACTACACATTGTAACCAAAACTTACGGAAGGACAAAAATAAAATAAATAGGAAGTGGGAGAAGTGAGGCTCAAGAAAAGATTGGATCACTTCCGGAGGAGATATGGGGGATTGTTGGATCTGTGTCTAGTGGAGTGAAAATATAGATTTTTATATTTGTGCAAAATAGACATTAACAGCATCCTGCCCCATGGGGGCATGGCAGTTCTCCTCAACAAAGGCATTTCCCAAGGAGGAGTGACTGCTGAGGGCGCTTTGTCAGTGGTATTTGCAGTATCTAGAAAAGAGGCCTTTACCCTGTGTTATCTTCTTTTTCCTCTCCTTTTTATTAAGAATTTTAATACATAAATTTAATCATCATCCTCTTACATTGTCCTGCTAAGATAGCCCTTCCTCTTCCATTCCAGCAATCCCCACTATGTAGTCCCTTTTCTATTCTGATGTCTCATTCTTTTATGCATTTTTTGTCCTCTTCCATTATTTATGTCAGAATGCTGAAGGGCTCAATATTTTGCAGGTCTTATGGAGGTAGTGATGCATGCTTCGAGGCCATGGATATACTTCCATGTTTGGAATACAGTGTCACAATGCACTCCTCCACATCTTCGTGCTCTTACATCCCTTGAATTCTTTCCACCCCCTTTTCTGTAATGATCCCTGAGCCTTAGAGAGTGTGATATAGATGTCACCTGTAATGCTGAACTCTCAAAAGCCTCGTGTTTTCACCACTTCAATAGTTTTGAGTGTCCTCAGTGTACACAGTCATCTCCTAGAAGAAACTTCTCTGGCAAGCTGTGAGAGCAACAGAAACATTCCTTCTGAGATGTCTCATCCAGCGTTGAGCTCTGAAGTGCCACTTGCTCTCATTATCTTGATGAGTCTTGGCTCTCTCCAGGTGTCACCGCTGTCTGTAAAAAGAAGCTTCACTAACCAAAAGTGAATACAGCACTACTTGGACTTGGGTGGCCCAGCATAATGATGAAGTCACATTCCAGGTAATGCTTGGTGTGTGGAAACCAGTAATGAATGCCTGGCAGAGAGACACAAATGCTTTGTGCTGGCAATGGTGACTTAGAGAGTCATTGGGATTCTTGTGTTTTTTCTCACTGGGTGAAGATGACTGGTACTACTCACAACTATTGGCGAGTTCCTTAATACATTGTCAGTAAAATTTCAAAACTATTTACTGCCTCATACCTGCGCCTCTTTCTTCTTCACTTCTCAATTCCCCTTTTTCCAGAAAAAAATCTCTTTCACTCTTCTGAGCTAGAATCCTTGTGGATGAGAGACAGTTGAGTCACATAAGGTTGGTTTGGTAGGTAGAAAATTAGGCAGCAAAAAAAATGAAAAAAGTAGGTGGATTTATGGATAAATGGAGAGGGATTTGATGAAAAATATTACACTATGGCCAATTACTCTAAATTCCTTATTCTGTTCCTTCTGTTGAAATGTCAGGGAGAAAAAAAAAATATTGCTGAACCTAGAACTTTGGTAAGAAAGAAAGTTAAATCAGTACACTTTTGCCAAAGGGGATTGATGAAGTTAATTTCAAATACTGCTCTCAGGCTCTATTTTGCTTAATTCCTAGTCATCTGTGTTTCTTAACAGTTGATTTACTATAAAATGTTGCTTCCTTATTAGTGATGTCCTTCCTCCTCCTTCTTTTCCTTCTCCTCACCCTTTCTGTTTCTCCTCTTCCTTTTAAAATTTTCCTTTTGCTCCTTCTCTTTTCCAGTGCTGAAGAGCCCAGAGTCATATAGAATGCTATTTTCTATCACTGATCTATATTTCAATTCCTACCTTAGATCCAAACCAACTACTGTAGACTACTTATTAACTAGATATCAATCTAAGGAAGATTCACTAATAATGTATTCATATTCTGCTTCAAGATTAAAAAAAATAATAACTGACCCAAACTTAATGTCTTCCTCAAGATGACTTTCCATTTTGTAGGAATGAGTATATAAAATTACTATTCAAGACATGCAGGCATGGGCATGGCTTGAGATGAGTTTCCAAACCAGAATAGAAAGCAGGTAAGTGAGAGTTAACTGGATAGTCAGGAAAACAGTGTGCCAACTGAATTTAAAGGGAGTTCCTATTTTTCTCTTTTTCTTTACTTCGTCTATTTTGAGACTTTATCTCAAATCCTGACATTTCTCCATTTTCTCTAGTTTACAGCAAATGCACTTATAGTTTGATTTAAGTAATGAAGAGTTTTTGCATAGTGATCTTTTCACATTTTAGAATAATCACTCAGTCATTTTCCCCAAACATATTTATATTAAGACATTTAGGAACAAATTTGATGCCAATTTTCAAACATTTCAAACAAACTTCAAACAGTAAAAAAGCAAACATCTATTAAGGTTGAATCTTAGCAGGATACCAGTGAAATTAAACGGGCTGGAATGGGGCTGTCAGTTTGTCGTTTTTGGCACAAGAACGAAAACATGAAGCAGTGCAGGCTTCCTCTTAGCTTCAGTGCTATAGTATGAAACACTCTCCTTCTTGCCAGTTCTTTTAATGTATAATGCTTTAAATTAAAAAAAAGAAAAACAAGTAAGTCTTGTGCCCATCCTTTTCTGCCTGTTATGAAAAACAGCTCATTTTATCCTAATCACATGATTCTCATTTCTTATGAGTTGGTTCATGTGTTCCTTAAGTGGTCAGTGCTTTTTATAATGATTTTTCTTCTACCTATTGCTTAATTGCCAGATTTCTATAATTAACCATTACCTTTCTAGCATACACCATAGTACTATGTGCCATTATTAATATTTAGCACAAAGGATATAGTTGATAAAATCTATTGAATTAAACAAATACACAGACTACAATAAAGCATAAAAGACAAGGACTGAAATGCTTTTGTAGAAAATCAATGAATGCACACTTTGTAATTTTGCATTTGTATTCTGAATATAAATTGCATATAAATTTTGCATACTTATTTTTCTATGAAAGAAGATGTTGCAAATAGTAAACTCTAGTTAGGGATATACATACAGAAATAGGAAGAGAAAATCTACAATTATCTGTAATTTACTCTGAAATGTTAAAAACAGATTGCTAGATAGATAGATAGACGGATAAATATGTGATTTTAAGAATGACTTTAGCAAAATATTAATAATAGAAAGTAGGTGGGAGGCATTTGGCTGCTCACTATAAAATGTTTTCAATTTTGCCATGTGGTTGAAAAGTGTGTAATAAAATGCTGGTTATCAAAAAATAAAAAAAAATGTGAAAAGTAAAGACTGACTGCAGAGCAAATAAATGTAAACAAAAGAAGTTGGATGATCTCTTCTGACTCAGACATTCAGTACTAACTCAACTACTTCCCATTCATTTATTTTAATGCATCGACTATGGTTCACTGTTGTGAATTGAACATCGCTGGCCATATTTATAGAGATAAAATGCCACACATTTTCATTAGGGTGCCCAAATAGCAGTGATATGACCTGAATCTCATCTAGTTATGCCCAATTCGACATCCTCAACTCTAGTAGATGTGGAATGTGAAGAACACTGTCTATGGATTAGAAAGACCTCAGAGTTTGGAAACAATGCAGAATACTTCAGTGTTAGGATCAAACACTGAAGGTCCCAAGATGATCTTCATCATACTTGCTTCAGTCAAATATTTATGGATACACTAGGGATGATAGCATAACTCATAAATTGGAAAATTTTTGATGGTTTCTGCACATTTTTTGAAGTATGAGCAAGGACATTTAATGAAGACAGCAACTCAGGATTTCTATCAGCCTGAGGCCATTGCATCATTCATATAAAATATTTTATTTATTTCTGATTCCAGTGAAATAAATTAAGGATACATTTAAGATCTGTGCATGAAGCTGTGGAAATCACATATATCTTTATTCAGATTGTAGACATTAGAAAACACTCATAAATATAGGCTGGCTTGGTTATATGAAAGAGAGGTAAAAAATGTAGTACAGCAAAAAGGGCCTTGGTTTAAGGTCAAAATCAGTAATCTCTTGGGAAGAGTTCCTAATTTACCTGTGCACACATTCATTTTAGGGTCATGAGCATGGTACTGACTCTCCATATCTCAGTTTTTCCATTTGTAAGATGAAGCAATAATCTACATGGATTTGCTGGTTTGAACTTGCTCCTAAAATGAGTTTTGAACAAATGTGTTTGTTTTTGATCCCTCTCAATAGTTCACTAAAATGAAAGTGCAATCAACTGTTACTATCAGTGATCATCAATATTTTAGATGCAACACTAACTAGAATAATAGAGAACAGATACATAAAGACATATTGGACAGAAGTGTACTATAAACAAACAGAAAAACCGTGTTAGTGATAAATTTTTTAGAACATCTTCTCTGGGTGATAAGAGTACCACAGAATTAATGAAATTAGAACTCAGAACTACCACTACCAAAATAATGATCATATCTGAGAACAATAACTTATGTTAAAAGGATTATATATTACAAGTATCACAATTGTTGAGGATACCACAGTGAAAAAGTAAGAAAAGATATAATTAGAGATTCCTGGCCAGAGTTTAATATTAATATTTGATAGGTAAGCATTTCATGAAAATATAACAAAACTGATATGAAGAAATTACTAAGAATATTTCTCTTTACCAATGACATGCTTATGATTAAAAAGTTGCATAAGTATACCGTGTACATAATAGAAAAAAATATAATGAATGACGTGAAATTTTAGAAGACGATGACAAGGAAATGATCTCAAAGGCTTACATATGGATAAAAATACACAAAAGAATTTGAAATTAAAACTCATCACCAGCCAGGCATGGTGGTTCATGCCTTTAATCCCAGCACTTGGGAGGCAGAAGTAGGAGGATTGCTGTGAGTTCGAGGCCACCCTGACACTCCATAGCAAATTCCAGGTCAGCCTGGGATAGAGTGAGACCCTACCTTAAAAAAAACAAAAACAACAACAACAACAAAACTCATCACCAGCTAAAACTTACAGGCAAAATATGTCTTCTAAAAATATAAAATAAATTATTTTCAAACTATATGAACTATAGCTAAACAAATCAGCAATGATGTATGACAATTTTAGAAGAACAGATTCTCAAATATACTAAAATGAGTTCAAATCTCATTTTAGGAGGAAGTCCAAATCAGCAATTCCATGTAGATTATTGCTTCATTTTACAGAGGGAGCAACTGAAATGTGGAGAATCAGTAGTATTTAAGTATTACCTTTCTGGAATATGTACACCAGCAGTATGGGACAGACAAGAAACATTACAACTAGAGAACAAGGGAATAATGGGTTCCTCACAGGAAAAGGAAAAGGGAATACCTAGCATGAAAAGAAGAGATGTCTCAAATAACTGTAACACAGTAGGCTCTAAAAGCAATTGATCCTGGAAGAAGATGTTTAGCTGTAGAAAGTGTCCTCAATGAAACTGGAGTCAGTGGTTGACTACATTGACAGGAGACTCATACTTCAATCACGGATTTACCGGATACATTACTGACAAAGAGGCAAAAATATGGACCACAATGCTTCAAAATTACAATAATAATGATCAATTCTCTCTCTCTGCCCCTTTATATCTCTGAAATAAATTTTATATATATATATATATATGTATGCTACAAAATAAGAATATTATTTACACATAGGTAGGCAAACACAAAATATTTGGTGAAAATTACCAAGTGACTTACAGTAAATTCATAGGTATAAATTATAACTTTAGTGATAATTTGCTGACTTTTGTTATCTATATTATAGAATGCAGTGATATTTTTGAAAACTGCACATATTATAACATTTTAAAACACTACTTAACATAGCATGAGTTAGGGCTTATCAATAGCATCGAATATTTCTCACCAGAGAAAGCAAAGCTCTGTAGGGGGTCATTTGCAGTTTCAGTCTCGTTGTTCCCCTTCAAAACAATAAAAAAGACACTGGAAACATCTTTATACTCTCATTGCCTTGATTCTTTCATTCAGATTTTTTTTTAATTTAAAGCATTATGTAAAAATTTATACAAGGTTGGAGATATTACTCAGTGGTTAAAGGCACTAGCTTGCAAAACCTAATGGCCTGGTTTCAAAGTGGTACATGTGACTGGGTTTGTTTGCCAGTGGTAAGAGGCTCTTGCATACCCTTTCTCTTTGTATGTCTCTCTTGGATAAATGAATGAATGAATGAATAAATAAATAAATAATTTATACAACCCTAGCAGGCAACATTGTACTTTCTAGTACTATGACAGCTAGCTAACTGGAAGAAGCTTCCAGCTAAAGACCAGCTTGATTTCTCAGTGTCATGTAACTGAAGCAAGTAGTGTCTTCAAGAATAGAGTATAACTGTTTTGTTCTGGTAGGCAAGCAAGAGCATTGGTCTGTACTGTTTAGGGGGATCATAGGACCTCCCCATCCATTGGGAAGTATCTCACCCTGGCACCTAAATTTTCTTATAACAGCCTATGCATGCTGAGCACAGGATAATCTACTCCTGGAAGCTACTTGCATTCATACTCTCTGTGTGTTAAGTTATATTTTTAATTAGCAACAAAAACTGGGTTTTCATATGGTTTATTAATAAGATCTTTAATTTTGTTTAGTCTGAGCTTTAAGTGGGGATTCTATCCTTCCTAAAATGATAACAGTTTCATTAAAAAAAATATGGCTACGGAGACTTCTGGTTAAGATGGCGGCGTAGGTACCACGCCAAAGCAGCCTAGGGGGGAAAAAGACCAAAAAAACTCAGCAAAATACACACTTTTACTAAAAAGTGAGGTGTATAGGAAATTGAGGCGGTAGCGGGAAAGTAGAAGAGTTATAGAACATCCAGAGCCTGCACAGGCGGGAAAAGCGGCTCCGGCAGCTCGGCCAACTGCCGCAGCCTCGGCGCAGCAGAAAGCCGCCAGACTCTTGGCTCGAGCCGCAGGAAAAGCCAGGTGCGGGATTTTCCCCTCACACCGCGCTCTCCGCAACTCGGGAAACGTGAGGGGAGAGTGGCAGCAAGCAGCGGAGGAGAAGACCGCGAGGTAGAAGAACACGTGGAGCAGCGAGACAACCAGAGCAGCCGGCTCCCTCCCCTCCCCCAACGCCTGAAACCAGCTCCAGCGAGCACAGCAGCGGCCCGAGGCCCGGCCACGCCAACTTGGGCTGACAGCAGGACCCAAGCAGGAGCAGAGTTCGGCAGCAACATCAGAGGCTCCAGCACCGGTACCAGCGGCCCCAGCAGCAGCGGACCCAGGAGCGGCAGCAGCAGCAGATCCCGCAGCAGCGGCCTCGGGGGAAGCAGCGGCGGTGGACACGGCAGCGGCAGCTTCAGCAGCTGTGGTGGCTCCGGCGGTGGCAGCTACGGCAGCAGCAGAGGCAGCAGCAGCAGCTCGGTTTGCCCCATAGGAAAAGCAAGTGCCCAGCTCAAGAAAGCAGAACAGCAGCCTGACGACCCAGGCAGCAACTTGACTGAGACCAAAATCACCCAAGGTAACTGGGATTGCACCAGGGAAGGGTCTCACTTGGTCACAAGCTGACCTGGATCCCTCAACAGACCAGAAATCTTAACCTCTTTGTTGATAGAGGATCTGGTCGTTATAATAACTACTCTTGCATACATACTCGGGGCTGTTTTTGATTGAATGTGTACAGTGTTTAGTTAAATTTTAGAATCTACCAGTATTTTATTCCACTTGGCCTGCTTGAATACTCCTATAGCAGGGAGACTCAACCCCTAAGAACATCTATGTAGATACTCTGAGAGTCTTAAGAGCCACACCTAACACCTTAAGCTCCTACCATGAAAATACATTACATCAAATCAATTGATACAGCTAAGAATACCCAGCTAGCTAGAAAATCCAAGCATTAACTTAATCCAAGATGCAAAAATATATACATTATAACACAAGAAACACTAAAAAGCAAGACGATATAAATCCAACTAAAAGTATTAATGCATCAGAAATGTCCTCCAGTGAAAAGAGTTAGAGGAAATGCCTGAGAAAGAGTTCAAAAGAATAATTATAAATATGTTCAAAGAGGTCAAAGAACACATGAAAACAATCAAAGAAGAAATCAAAGAGGAAATCAAAGGAATCAAAGAAGAGGCAGGATACCAATTTAATGAAATAAAGAAGGCAATACAAGACATAAATAGGGAAATAGAAATAATAAAGAAAAACCAGTCAGAATTACTAGCAATGAAGAACACAGTTAATGAAATAAAAAACTCTGTAGAAAATCTCACCAGTAGGATGGATGAGGGAGAGGACAGAATATCTAAGCTAGAAGACCAGGTGGCAGACCTAATGCAGTCCAACAAAGAGAAAGACAAACTTATAGAAAAGTATGAGTGGGAATTTCAAGATATTCCGGACACTATGAAAAGATCCAATATAAAAATTCAGGGCATAGTAGAAGGAGAAGAACTCCACTCCAGAGGCATAGTAGGCATCTTCAACAAAATCATAGAGGAAAATTTCCCCCAAATTGGGAAAGAGGTGCCAGTACAGATACAGGAAGCCTTTAGAACCCCAGCCAGACAAAACCCAGAAAGAATCTCTCCTCGCCATATTATAATCAAACTTCCAAACACACACACCAAAGAAAAAATATTGAAAGCAGTTAGAGAGAAAAATCAAGTTACCTACAAAAGCAAGCCCATCAGGATTACAGCAGATTATTCAACACAAACTTTTAAAGCCAGAAGGGCTTGGAGTGATATATTCCAAGTTCTGAAAGATAACAACTGTCAACCAAGGTTACTTAATCCTGCAAAGTTATCCATTCAAATAGATGGAGAAATAAAGACATTCCATGACAAAAGCAGGTTAAAGGAGTATTTGAAGACAAAACCAGCTCTACAGAAAATACTTGATAGAATCCTTCATGCTGAACAAAAGGAAAAGCACACATATAAGGAACCTAGAAAAAACAAGCTATACTCAAATACCAGTTAACAGAAGAGAGCACAGATAGAACCAGTAACACACACACACACACACACAAATGGCAAACATAAATACATACCTTTCAATAATATCTCTTAATATCAATGGTCTCAATGCCCCAACGAAAAGACATAGATTTGCAGACTGGGTTAAAAAGCAGGATCCTACAATTTGCTGTCTCCAAGAAACTCACCTTTCTACAAAGGATAGACATTATCTTAGGGTGAAAGGTTGGAAGACGGTGTTTCAAGCAAATGGGCCTAGAAAACAAGCAGGGGTTGCTATCCTAATATCAGACAGGGTAGACTTTAGTCCGACATTAGTCAAGAAAGATAAGGAAGGTCACTTTATATTGATTAAGGGCACACTCCAACAGGAGGATATTACAATCCTAAACATATATGCACCTAACATGGGGGCTCCCAAATTCGTCAAACAAACACTATTAGAACTAAGGTCACAGATAACACCAAACACAGTGGTGGTGGGTGACTTTAACACCCCACTCTCATCAATTGACAGGTCATCCAGGGAAAGAATAAACAGAGAGGCATCTGGACTAAATGAGGTCATAGAAGGAATGGACCTAACAGATATATACAGGACATTTCATCCAAAGGCTGCAGAATATACATTCTTTTCAGCAGCACATGGAACATTCTCTAAAATAGACCATATATTAGGACACAAAGCAAATCTTAACAAATTCAGGAAAATTGAAATAATTCCTTGCATTCTATCTGACCACAATGGAATTAAACTACAAATCAGTAGCAAGAAAGGCTATAGAGCATACACAAAATCATGGAAACTAAACAATACACTACTAAATGATGAGTGGGTCAATGAAGAAATCAAAAAGGAAATCAAAAAATTTAGAGTCAAATGATAATGAGAACACAACATAACAAAATCTCTGGGACACAATGAAGGCAGTTGTAAGAGGTAAATTTATAGCCTTAAGTGCCTATATTAAGAAATTAGAAAGGTCGCAAGTAAACGACCTAATGCTTCACCTTAAAGCCTTGGAAAAAGAAGAACAAGGCAAACCAAAAATTAGTAGACGGGAAGAAATAATAAAGATTAGGGCAGAAATTAATGAAATAGAAACAAAAAGAACAATCCAAAGAATTAATGAAACAAAGAGTTGGTTCTTTGAAAGGATAAACAAGATTGATAAACCCTTAGCAAATCTGACCAAAAGAAAGAGAGAAGAGACACAAATTAATAAAATCAGAGATGAACAAGGTAACATCACAACAGATTCCAGAGAAAATCAAAAAATCATAGGGACATAGTATAAAAGCATATACTCCACAAAGTATGAAAATCTGAAAGAAATGGATGATTTCCTTGATCTATATGACCTACCTAAATTAAATCAAAATGAGATTAATCACTTAAATAGACCTATAAAAAACATGGAGATCCGAACAGTTATCAATAATCTCCCAGGCCCGGATGGATTCACTGCTGAATTTTACCAGACTTTTAAGGAAGAGCTAACACCATTGCTTCTTAAGCTTTTCCAGGAAATAGAAAAAGAAGGAATTCTACCAAACTCCTTCTATGAGGCCAGCATCACCCTGATACCAAAACCAGGCAAAGATAGAACAAAAAAAGAAAATTACAGACCAATCTCCCTCATGAACATAGATGCAAAAATTCTCAACAAAATATTGGCAAACAGAATACAAGAGTATATCAAAAAGATCATTCACCCTGACCAAGTAGGCTTTATCCCAGAGATGCAGGGATGGTTCAACATACGCAAATCTATAAATGTAATACATTACATAAACGGGTTGAAGGACAAAAATCACATGATCATCTCATTAGATGCAGAGAAAGCATTTGACAAAATCCAACATCCCTTCATGATAAAAGTCCTACAGAGACTGGGAATAGAAGGAACATATCTCAATATAATAAAGGCTATTTATGACAAGCCTACAGCCAACATATTACTAAATGGGGAAAAACTGGAAGCTTTTCCACTAAAATCAGGAATAAGACAAGGGTGTCCACTGTCCCCACTTCTATTTAATATAATTTTGGAAGTCTTAGCCATAGCAATAAGGCAAGAGACACACATAAAAGGGATACAAATTGGAAAGGAAGAAATCAAGTTATCATTATTTGCAGATGACATGATTCTGTACATAAAGGACCCTAAAGACTCTACTAGCAAGCTGTTAGAGCTGATCAAAACCTACAGCAATGTAGCAGGATACAAAATAAATACACAGAAATCAGTAGCCTTCATATATGCTAACAACAAACACACAGAAGATGAAATCAGAGAATCACTCCCATTCACAATTGCATCAAAAAAAAATAAAATACCTTGGAAGAAACCTAACCAAGGAAGTAAAGAATCTATACAATGAGAACTTTACAACACTCAAGCGAGAAATTGCAGAAGACACTAGAAAGTGGAGAAACATCCCTTGTTCCTGGATTGGAAGAATCAATATCGTGAAAATGGCAATCTTACCTAAAGCAATCTACACATTTAATGCAATCCCTATCAAAATTCCAAAGGCTTTCTTCATGGAAATAGAAAAAACAATCCAAAAATTCATTTGGAATCACAAAAAACCTCAAATATCTAAAATAATACTGAGCAACAAAAAAGAGGCTGGTGGTATCACCATACCTGATTTTAACCTATACTACAGAGCCATAGTAACAAAAACAGCATGGTACTGGCACAAAAACAGACATGTAGATCATTGGAACAGAATAGAGGACCCAGATGTAAGCCCAAGTAGCTATAGCCAGCTGATATTCGATAAAAATGCCAAAAATACTCATTGGAGAAGAGACAGCCTCTTCAGCAAATGGTGTTTTAAAAACTGGATAAATATCTGCAGAAGGATGAAAATAGATTCTTCTCTCTCGCCATGCACAAGAATTAAGTCCAAATGGATTAAAGACCTTAACATCAGACCGGAAACTTTGAAACTGCTAGAGGAAAAAGTAGGGGAAACCCTTCAACATATTGGTCTTGGCAAAGACTTTCTGAATACAACCCCAATTGCTCAGGCAATAAAACCACAGATTAACCACTGGGACCTCATGAAATTACAAAGATTTTGCACCGCAAAGGACACAGTGAAAAAAGCAAAGAGGCAACCTACAGAATGGGAAAAAATCTTTGCCAGCTATATATCTGATAGAGGATTAATATCTAGGATATACAAAGAACTCAAAAAGTTAAATAATAAGGAATCAAACAAGCCAATCAAAAAATGGGCTATGGAGCTAAATAGAGAGTTCTCAAAGGAAGAAATACGAATGGCTTATAAGCATCTAAAAAAATGTTCTACGTCACTAGTCATCAGGGAAATGCAGATTCAAACTACATTGAGATTCCATCTCACTCCTGTCAGATTGGCCACCATCATGAAAACAATTGATCATAAATGTTGGCGGGGATGTGGAAAAAAAGGAACCCTTCTGCACTGCTGGTGGGAATGCAATCTGGTCCAGCCATTGTGGAAAACAGTGTGGAGGTTCCTAAAACAGCTAGAGATTGATCTACCATATGACCCAGCTATAGCACTCCTAGGCATATATCCAAAGGACTCATCTCATTTCCTTAGAAGTACATGCTCAAGCATGTTTATTGCTGCTCAATTTATAATAGCTGGGAAATGGAACCAGCCTAGATGTCCCTCAACAGATGAGTGGATAATGAAGATGCGGTACATTTATACAATGGAGTTCTACTCAGCGGTAAAGAAAAATGAAGTTATGAAATTTGCAGAAAAATGGATGGACCTGGAAAGTATTATACTAAGTCAGGTAACCCAGGCCCAGAAAGCCAAGCGCCACATGTTCTCTCTCATATGGGGATCCTAGCTACAGATGACTGGGCTTCTGCGTGAGAATGAAAATACTTAGTAGCAGAGGCCAGTAAGTTGAAAAGGAGACATAAAGGGTGGAGAAAGGAAGGGAGGAGGATACTTAATAGGTTGATATTGTATATATGTAATTATAATGATTGTAATGGGGAGGTAATATGATGGAGAATGGAATTTCAAATGGGAAAGTGTGGGGGTGGGGAGGGAGGGAATTACCATGGGATATATTTTATAATCATGGAAAATGTTAATAAAAATTAAAAAAAAATATGGCTACAGAGATGGCTTAGTGGTTAAGACACATGCCTGTGGAGCCTAAAGACCCAGGTTCAATTCTCCAGGTCCCATGTAAGCCAGTTGCACATGGTGGCACATGCATCTGGAGTTCGTTTGCAGTGGCTAGAGGCCCTGGAGTGCCCATTCTCACTCTCACTCTATCTCTCTCTCCCTCTCTCTGTCTATAATAAATAATTAAATAAATAAAAATAAATCTTTAAAAATAAAAAAAAAAGTAGAGCTTTTTACCCAGAAGGCAGGAGCTCTTTGGACTTTTTTTTTTTTTTTCCTCTTCTCTTTCCAAAGTTTTCCCAGGCCCTCTACGTGGGATCTCTAGCCACATGGTTGCCTTTCCTTGGCTTTTTATTTCCCTAAATAAAAGTAATAACTTAATAAAAAAGTATAGCTTTTTCCATATCTTTGATATAGGTATTTAAAAAATATAGCAAATGTCATTGATTTAAAATAGCCTCTGGCAAACAGGAATCAATGTGTATAGTATCATTATTAAAGTCTTTTAAAATGATGCTTAAATTTAAAATGCTTATTAATTGTCAATCAGCTAGACTTACTCTGTGATTATATATATATATATATATATATATATATATATATATATATATATATAATATCAAGACAATAATTTGTCCTTGATAAATAAATATCTTAGAATCATTTTAAGAAAATAAATTAAAGAAGCTATTATCAACTAGATATTTGAAAAACAAACTTTCTTTTAAATGCAGGATGGTATATTACTTCATAGTACAGTACCATAGTATATTAAAGTCATTGTTATTCTTAAAGAATTAGCAAAATACCTGGACATAAAACAGGTAAATAATAGGGTTTTATTGACTATGAAGTTTTCTGTAGTATCCAATATCCTATAGTGGACAAAACCTACTTTTATAATGGGAGATAAAACTTTGATTCTTAAAATGCAAATGAGTTTTGGAAGATAAATCTGGCTGTCATAGGAAGAAATGATGTGAAGATTAAATGAGAAATAGTAACATCTGGCATTCCCAGATAAAATGCTGACTGATTGCATCCAGAGGTAACTTTTTTAAAGACTTTTTCTTTTACTTTATTTATTAATTAGAGACAAAGAGAGGGAGGGAGAGTGAGAATGGGCGTGCCAGGGCCTCTAGTCACTGTAAATGAACTCCAAATGTGTGCACCCCCTTGTGCATCTGACTAATGTGGGACATGGAGAATTGAACCAGGGTCCTTAGGCTTCACAGGTAAGTGAAGGTATATGCCTTAACCCCTAAGCCATCTCTCCAGCCCCAGAGGTAACTTTTTTTTTTTTTTTTTTTTTGAGGTAAGGTTTCACTCCAGCTCAGAAGTAACTTTTGAAAGCAAGATGACCTAACGAGTTTTGTCTAATCTAGGCTCCTGACACAAATTAGTATCCAGGTAACATCTAACCCTATGTTCAACAATATCTACAATATTAAACAATCTTAAAATTTTAGGTGACAGGATAAACACTGCTTGGATGAGAACTCCATAGAGTTTATCATATCTTTCTCTTCAGTGTAATTATGTGAAAGAACCCATAGGAAATGATGATTGTTTTCCACATATAGACTTTTCACTTCTTATTTATCCAGGAACTAAATAACCACATCAGAAACCACTGTCATGGGGTAGTAATATCCATTGGAGTTCCCTCTAAACCTGACCTTCTAATGACTTCTGAATTGCTTCTGTTGCTTTTTACATTGACCTGCAGCTAGCTGCTCACGCTGTATTATCCAAGCTCTCATTGCTCTATGCATAAAACCTCTCTTTCCTGCTAGCCTCAGTCACGTTCCTGTGTGTGTGAATTATCATTGCAAGGGAAACTTCTCTCAAGAACAGATGCTAAATGTTTTCATTCCTTTATTTTTGTCCATCAAATATGTATTGAGAACATATGAGTTTCCAATGTTCCCTGGTGACTAAATACAGTTTCTGACCTCAGGAATTTATAATACAAGAAAGACAATCACCATTTCACTGTACAAACAATCACTGGAGGTACACTTACCTCAGCAGAGGTAAATACAGGGCAGTAAAGGAGACATATAAGGAAACATTTAGTGCAGGCTGGATGGAATTCTGTTCCATCTCTTTGCATGGGATGCCCTTGATTCTGCCTTATCACTGTTATATATTACATAACTCAGATTACAGAAGACAGTTTCTTGTTGTGAATCTGAGTAAGACAGGAACATTCCTTTGGGATGGTAACACAGCACATACCCATCAGTGTGACTTCACTGAATAAGCTCTACATTTCTCACATATCAGTGGACTTGAGATTGACGTGTTTTCTGAACCAGTCACTCCACTCCAAGAGAAAAAATTATTTCTGTTAATGCTTATAAGAAAATCTGTCTTGTTTAATCTCTCAACAACTATTCATCACTGTATCACATAGTAGGTGTTTCATGAATAGAAGCAGGGGAAGAACTCTAATGAGTGTTTGCTCATTTATTATTCAGATGAAGGAGTTGGATGAGATGGCCATCAATTCTTACATTAACTTGGAAATTCTTTAGTTATGTGTCAAATAAGGCTTTTAATAAGAATAATGTTTTCTCTTCTCTTTGCTTCAATTTGCCCTCAAAGAAGAGGCATAAACAATGTGTTAAGTAAAGGCCATAGAACCAAATGCATGTGGGCCAATGGTGATAAAGAGTAGACATGGGCTTTTGGTCATATGGGATACGTTTCTTGTTCTGATTCTTCCATGTTTTAACTGTGAAGCCCAAGAGTGATTCAATAAATTTCTGGGCTCTGTTTGTATTGACTTCAAAGAGTAGCAATATGTGCATGACATGTTGGAGGCATTCCCTCCGTACATATTTAATCAAAGAATAAACTCACCAGAAACCTACTGGAAATAATCTATCTATTTCACATGGTATGAGTTGTTCAGGTGTTCATTTCCCACTTTCAGACAGTTTATAATTTAATACAATGATAATTCTTATGATTTTGCAAGAAAGTGCATATCTTATGAAATTTTCAAAGAAATAAAATGTTATGACTTCCCTCCTTTTCCCACAGAATTAAAAAAAAAGAAAAAATTAAATGAGCTAAACAATTCATTAAATAATTTATTACTTATTTATTTATTCACTTCACAATGGACTCATATTACATTGTCTTTGAGATCTTTCAAAAAATAAAAATTAATTTCTAAGCCCACAAGTTGTTGGCACATTGATAGACTCCTTAATTACAGGGTCTTTGGTTTAGAAAATAATGATTGATTATTTTAGCCTACATTTCACTTAGTTATGGATGAGACTCTGAATATTTGCACAGAGAAATTATTTCAAAGTTATTATGATTAATAAGTGTTATAGACAGAATGTCTCAGTTATTGCAAAATCTGAGAGAATGAAAATAATATTCTAGAGTGTCTGAAAGATTTGTTCTGAAGTAGGTTATAGGGAATTTGGGAAATGAATTATGTTTCTATTCATTTTTTCACAAATATTTGTATTTGATAATTTCTAAGCACCAGACATAGAGTTGGACACTGTTGATAAAAAGTTAGAAAAGATTACAAGATGGTCACAGGATAATGTAGGAAACCAAGCCTCATATAAACAAATTTGCTATGGTAATAAAGGTGCCTTGTTAGGATTCAGGTAGGAGTCACAAATGTGCAATTTTATCTAATATGCTAAAACAAAAAAAAAACACATAAGCTTTATCCCAGAGGAGATGACATGACCTGAACCTGGATAAATGTACTCATGGATAAGGCAGAGTAACAGGCCAGACTACAGAAATAGACTGAGCAAAATTTTGGAAGATGCAAAGCTTGCATTGTGTTCAGAGACAACTTCCAGGCTCTTGGTCCTAGAGTAGAGGGTCACAGTTGATCAATGGCAAGGGTGAAACTAGTATTGGAGTAGTCCCTCAGGATCAGTAATCAAGCAAGGGAAATAGTTGCAGTCATATTGGAGGAGACCATTTTTGGTGACAACATGGCATCCTAAAGATGACTTATCCTGCATATATGAGGGTTTTTTTTTTGAGAAACAATAGTGTGTGTGTGTGTGTGTGTGTGTGTGTGTGTGTGTGTGTGTGTGTTGTGTGTGTGTGTGTGTGTTGGTGGGGATGGATTCTTAGGTAAAAGGGGGAATATAGTGAAGTCAAGAAAACCCTCAGGAATCCTAATAAAGATATTGGTTGTGGGGTCAAATTTGAGGGTATTCACAGAATGCCCAGAATGTGGTAGAAGTAAGACTTATGGACAGGATCAGTTTCCCAATATGTGAGATCATGGGAAATCTGTAATTCAGGTATTTGTTTTACATTCTTTAGAGATAAATAAGATTTAAGGAAGCATTTGACTAAGAAATTCATTTTACAAAGGAGGATTTGAGACTATCTCAACCCCTTGTTTTAAATCTAAGAAAGGTATAATGTTTTAAACTTTACCTTGTCCATAGAAAAGGAAAGAAGCTAGGTTCACAACAATTTCTGTGGTTGTTATATAAAAGGAAGAAAGACTTAGACTTCATTCACATCAAGAACAACAGGAGACTGTTCAGTTAGACTTGAAGAAAGCTGTAGTGAAGAAATATAGCTTCTCTTAGGATATGTTTAAAACTCATTACAACAGAAACTTTTTTATTTATAGAATAAAATGTAGTGTGTGTTATGAAGTGTCTTCCATCTTTCAGTGGCTAATCCTTGTGATGTGATTGTTCCTATTTGATATGTTCCTTTCTTGCTCCATTTGCATCAGATCTTTGGTAGGAATGTTCAAAGAAATAGCAATGAATAACAAAGATGCTGGATGCCCAAAGAAGAGTATAATGGAGCAAAAAATAGGATAAAGTTAAAAACAAGTTAACTACTATGTGTATGTGCACTATGAATTAGGGCCTATTCCAAGAATTGAAAAAAAAAAATAGCAAAAGCTTAGAGAAGTGAATATCATGCCCTAAGAAGGATGGTACTTCTGTTTTTCATTCTAAACACATGGCACAACCTTAGTCTATATTCCTGGAAAGACAGCTTCATGTTCTTAGACCCTAGAAAGTGAGTAGAATCCAATTCAGCCATTTGCTACCTGTATAGCCTAAGAACAAATTGCTAAGTCTCTCTGATCTTGATTTGCTTAAACACTACTCATTCATTCATGAAGGTGAAATAGCACAATTGTCATTAATTTGGCAGTGCTCCAGTGAAAGAATGAATTCACATTCTGCAGGTAAGGAAATTAAAGGACCAAGAGATACCATGGAATGTTTATAGTGGAAGCTAGATTGGATCTTGCTTCCTGGAAGTTTCCATTGGCCTTTGCCCAAGCAGATGGCAAAGGAATATATAGTTCTGTTTCAGAGGGGAAGGGGACTATGAATCTAACTTGGGTTCCGTGGAATTAGATCAGCACTTTCCCTGTGTCCTTAGATCTGTTTAGGGTAGCAGGGCTTTAGGAATAATATAGGCCAAAATATCTGGATAATTTATCACCCCTCCACTATTTATGCTGCCGGGGGGGGCCAGAAACCAGGAGCCTTGTTCACCAATAAAGTCCATTACTCATTCAGCCCAGTCTTGTCCCCAATCCATAGAAAAAGAGCTGGAGTAGCTATAGGGAAATGTGCTATCATGTAGGGAAGAGTCAGCCCATAAATATGGCCATCTAAGATGCATGCCTTTAAAAAAAAGAAATTGTTCTGCAATAAAGAGAAGTCATGATTATCAGGGCAAGAACCATGAAATAGATTGAAAATATTAAGTCTCCATTTCTATGCTGCAGAAAGGAAAATAAATAACAGACCACAGAGCTGGGGGCTGAGAACATATTGCCAAGGGTGGAGTCTAATGACTTGACTGAAACAAAGGCCCAGCTTTGGAAAGAATTAATATATTGGTGAAATCAGAATAAATTTTCAACTTTTCAACTGACCTGACATGTAATGATTCTTTATTCTTTGACTTTTAAGCTCAAGATGGACCTTTAATATTTTTTTTATCTCTTTTGTCCTAATCTCTCTTGATTTCATTTTAAGAAGTACTTAGCCATTGTTAGGCTCAAATAAATCCTCTGATTCATTAGGATTCATTGAGATTCTATAATATGGTGTTTTAAATAATACCATAATTAACATTCTTTGTGCTCATGCTTTTATTCTCTGTTAATCTCTCTTTTGTTTCACCTCCATGCTCTGCCTTGAAGCTATCAGAGTCAATTTCATAGAATATGTATGCATACATATGTATGTATTTATATGGTAGGCTGTGCTGGCTGAGGTTCTGACTGCTTTTATTTTGTAGGTCACTGCAATGTCACATTCACATGGAAGTCTTTAGTAAACTGTGCTTTTGTGCTAGAAAAGAAGTGTGTTAATTTCGTCTTCTCTTATCGTTTCAAAAAATCCACACACTTCTAGCATCCTGATGAATTTATAAATCAGGCTTTAAGGTTTTATTAAGTTTCAGGTAATAGCAAATTAAAATCTCATTCACAGATGCTCCGTTAATTTCATTTGTTATCAATAAATGCAGTTACATGTCTAGATACATTTGAATGTGTCTTACAAATATGGATTAATAATAAATTCACAGCAAAAAATATAACACATTGTTGTGTAAAGCATATTATAATGACAAGTATTTTTAAAGTATGTGTTTAATACATAATTTGAATTATCAAAATGTGGGTGTATAAATTGTAGCAGGATTTAGAAATGAACTTTCAATTTTGTATATGTAAATTTCTCACAAGAATTGTTCTATTTTTCCCTGTGAATGTGTGGGTTTGAATAATTACTTGATAGACATCCACACATATTAATGGGTTCCAAGCATGCCATAATTAATCTGTCCTCCTAAATATGTTGCAAAGATATTCCTTTATCCTTTAAATAACTGGAACTGCTATAGTAAGTGTCACGACTCATGTTTATCTGATAAGTTTCTTCTTGAATCAATGAGTATTTCCAATGTTGACTATGGTAGGCCATTACTTTTGCTTTTATGCGACTTATGCTTAAAATTGTTCAGTGTGAAATTTTCCCTGAAGGATAAAAATAGCCAGAAATACCTAAACTGCCTTGCTTTCTAGACTAAGGATGTCAAAATAAGAATCTTCAGTAAGAAAGACACTGACCAGCTCTGAGCAGCTGATAACAGCTCACACTAGTCATCAAAATGAAGTCAGAACTGGTGGGTAAGAATAATTTACCCAACTTCATTATGTGTGACCAGCCCAAGTGTCTCACCACGAAAAAGATAGCCTTGGAGGAAAGGAGTTCCCAGCCACTGGTAGCATATATGCAAAACCAAGAAAGTAAATTGGCAAGGAAGGCAGTTTCCTCTATATAATCCCAAAAGTTTCCTTCAGTCTGGACATTTTATAATTTGCTCCCTAGGTTACAAGCTTATAGAAAAATCAGTAGTCCCTGTGAATTTTTAAGACAGTGTGTCAAATCTTTTTGGTCTCTAGGTATTTTCTTTTTTTTTTTTTTTTTTTTTCCTCTATGAATATAACCTACATCATAGTATGTCAAGATCTTAGAACTGTGAAGCTGGAGCAAGTCTGGGCACTTGGGTAGAGAACAATGTCAAGTTACAGAAACCAGCATTGGAGTTAAAATATCAAAAAAGAATTTTATTAAAGTCACATCAGAAAGATAATCAGGCTTCTTATGTATTAAATAGTATTTCTAGAAATTCATATGTAGAATTGTAACATCCGCTATGTCAGATTGCAAACTTATTTCAAATAGGATCATTGTAGAGACAGTCAAGATGAAGTCACTATGGTGGACCTTAACCCTAAATGACCAGTGCCCTTACTCTTAAAAAAAAAAAAAAAAAAAAATATATATATATATATATATATATATATATATATATATATATACATATACATATACATACATACACACACACACACACACACACACACAAACACATAAATTCAACTTTTATTGATCAATTCAAAATGGTCATGCGATTATGCATTCAATTATTTTTAAATTTTTATTGTAGTGCTCCCAAACATTTTTTTATTTATTAAGTAAGAAGTTGTATGAATACATCATCTGTTAGTCCCATCATTTCCATTGTCCCTCCCATTCAGCTGAGGGCCCTCTTCAGTGGGGTTGCAGGTATTCCCCCTAGGTTTGAGGAGTATAGATGTGAGAGCATGTCAGTCATTTTAAGGGTGTAGGGCAATGCCTCTGCACATTCCCTTCCATTCTGTGGCTCTTACATGGTTTCTAGTCTTTCTTCTGCCAACTTCCTTAAGATATTGTGGGTGTGTTTTAAGTCTACTGCTTTCAGCATATCCTTGATTTCTGCTTTGGTGAATTTTTAGTGTCCTTTGTGTCTGTCTCCATGACCCTGGTGCAGTTGACAGTCTTACTATTAAAGCAGCATTCTTGTTTATCTCACCCATTCCTCTGTGGTTTCACCTAGAACCTAGCTGATGTGTGAAGGATGGTTATCTCCTCATTTTTGCTGCCTTCTGAAAAAGAAAACAGATTCTCCAAAAGAGATTGAGGTCAGCATAGGTTCAGTGGGATAAGCATTATTAATTAAGGGAGATTTAGGTGGGTGTAGCCACTTTTTTGGCTAAAGACTAGTGTGAGTTGCTTGTTGGAGTCCATGATTTTGGTCTCTATAGGATTCTGACTCAAATCTCAGGTCCAGGTTAGGATTCTTTTTTACTGAGTGGATCTCTTAGCCAATCAGAGAGCCATTGGTTACCCACCTAGGCTGGGTACCACTACTGCATAGACATGTCCATCTTGTCAGGCTGGTTCCTTTGGTATAGCAGTGTCCCCTGTTACCACACAAGGTTGTTGGCCATTTTCCCTCAGCTCTCCATGTAGACTTTCCAGCACTATACACCATGCCCTTATTCTTTATTCTTTCTTTCTTTCTTCCTTTCTTTCTTTCTTTCTTGCTTTCTTCCTTCCTTCCTTCCTTTCTTTCTTTCTTTCTTTCTTTCTTTCTTTCTTTCTTTCTTTCTTTCTTTCTTTCTTTCTTTCTTTCTCTCTCCCTCTCTCCATGCCCTTATTCTCTCTCTTTCTCTCTCCTTCTCTCTCTCTCTTTCTGTGTGTGTGTGTGTGTGTGTGTGTGTGTGTGTGTGTGTGAAAGAGAGAGAGAGAGAGAGAGAGAGAGAGAGAGAGAGAGAGAGAGAGAGAGAGAATGTGACTTGAAGCAGGTCTTACTCTGTAAAACAGGCCAGCCTTAAACTCATAACAAACATCCTGCATCAGTCTCCCCAATGCTGGGATTACAAGTGTGAGCCATCATGCCCAGAAAAAAAAAAAAAAAGTTTGTGGTTTATTATAGTGATAGTAGTAGTTTGATGTTCTCCTGCTGCCCAGTATGACTTTGAATTCAATATATATAGGTAAGGATAACCTTGAAATCCTGATTCTCCTGCCTGTTCCTCCTAAGTGCTGGAGGTATTACAAGTGTGTGGCAACATACTTGACTCATGTTTTTCATTTTCTAGGCCATGTAGTTTGTGATACTTTCCTGGTGAATCATAGTGGTTAATAGAGGCCTTAAAAAAACAGTCCTGACTCCTGATTATTGCCTATTGCATACTGTCTAAGATGAGATCAAGAGAAAGTCTTATGCTAAAGAAGCAGCTCTTCTTCACTAATTGAATTGAATATGGAGAAGTCAAGCTTTGGGGCCATACAGAGCAAATCCTTACTTCTGTTGCTGCTCCATAATGGAGATTTGCCACTCTGTGGCCAAGCAGGTCTCCTTTCCAAATCAACCCCTGGTCTGAATGTTTAAAAAGTCTGAGGACATCTGCCTCTTGGATCCCATCAACTTTTATTTAAGAAGATTTTGTTTGATTTACTAAACACTTTCATACTTTCAATACCTATCAGTTTCCTCTCTCCAATTGTAGAAAGTTTTCAAGAAGGCTATAAAGTGGAAAGAGTTTGCTTCATTTCAAATGAAGGAATGAAATAAACCATTGAGTAGGGTCCAGGATACTAGGATTTGGCAACAAATTATTTTCATCATGACTTCCGCTAATTCTCTAAGGTTTCTGCTTCCTATGAGATTAGGGAGGCTCAAGTTATATCTGCTTGGAAAATTTAAATATTATGGACTCATCATCTTCTCATTTAGCCATTTAATGCGAATAGGAGGATAATTACATCCACATTTAATCAGATACTAATTTGTTTTTATTGTTCATTTGTTTCTGGTCCAAGGGATTAAACCCAAGGTCTCACACATGCCAGGTAAATGCATTCTGCTGCACCTCACCATAAGTAGATATTTTGTCATTTGTTATTTGGTCCTGAAATACATGGTCCCTTTGATATAAAAATAGTAATATTTCTAGTAGAAATGGCCAGATTCAGGCCACACTCAGCATGTAAGGGTTATGGGGACTGAATGAGAATAATCCTTGATTGTAAACAATTGAGGGTTGAAGACACTTTCTTAGCACAATGCAATTTTAGCCAATCTGACTCATACTGACCTCAAAGAAGTTATTGTTTCCATCCTGCCTCTGGAGTGGAGAAAAAGTTTTATTACTTCAAAATCAATATTGTAAAAATGGATAGTTAATGCATTCCATTTGGGCCCTGTACAGATATTTAATTTATGATGTGCGGTAATATCTTAATACAAATAGATTGAATTCCTGTTTGATAAGAACAAAAATTTACTGAACATATATTATGTTTTTAAGCATTCTGTGCCTTATTATCTGTAATTTGCACATTAGCTTTAAGGGATGAGAGAAGGCATAATTATGAAAATTCTAACAAATCCTTCCTCATCCTGTGCATGCCTTTACAGTGCTACTGTAGATTTTCTATATGAGAAAAGAACCAGGAAATGTTTAAGTAAGCGTTTCCTTCTTTTAAAAATGTAAAACTTAGATCTAAATAAAGAGAAGACACTTATTTAAATGACTTATTTAAAGTTTTTGACAAAGCCTCCACCAGGACCCAGGCACTTTCTGTATCAGTGTTTGCATAGTTGACAGTCTAAAATTTTCTAAAGAGTTGGTGAGATTCTTTTATTTTCTGCTCACCTACAATATTTATCTGCAGTTTTCCTAGGTCTAGAATGTAGATATTCTACTATCATGCATAAAAAAATTTAATTTTGAACCACTTTCATGACTGATATCATCTGGGCTTAAATTGCAGACTGATTTTATGATGTGTAGACAAGAATGGGCTGAGAAGCTTAAGCAAACTGTGGAGTAGAAATGTTAGGCAGAGTGCTCAAGTGAATTCTCAGACATAAGGATTTTTTTTCCGGTTTTTAAAATGACCTTTGGGCTTTTTTAATTTTTTTTATTTTTGTATTTTACATGTGCATTAAAGAAAACTGGCAAACACAAGAAGCAAAACACAAAAGATTGTCATCTATGTCTTCAGATATATGGATACAGATCAGACTTGTGGTACATTAGAATGGAAACACTAGGAGACCCATGGGGTAAAGTCAAATTTAGTAGATTGTCCTGGAGGACAAAGATGGCCAGGATAGCATGTTTTGTTTTGTTTTTCTCTAACTGTCTTCATCTCTGAATGTGGACACTAATGGAATGTATGCCTGTGTCCATCCGGAGTGTGGAGTTGTGTCCTATTTTTTTGTTATTGTTACTTTTATTTACTTGAGAGCGACAGACAGAGTGCGAAAGAGGCAGAGAGAGAGAGAGAATGGGCATGCCAGGGCTTCAGCCCTGCAAACGAACCCCAGATCATGCACCCCCTTGTGCATCTGGCTAACGTGGGTCCTGGGGAATTGAGCCTCGAACCGTGGTCCTTTGGCTTCACAGGCAAGTGCTTAACCACTATGACATCTCTCCAGCCCTTGTGTCCTTCTATTTTTAAGAAGTGAAGCAAAGACTGGAGGCTATAGATTTGTAGTGGCATAAATTTAAAGGTCACTACAAGTGACCTATTGTGATAGATTTGCCACACACAGAAGTCAGTATGAGACATGTCTACAGCCATCACAGTGGACTTTAAAGAGGACTGCGAATGAGACACCCACGTTCTCCACAGAGTAAACAATGCTTGCAGGAAACATGAGGGAACTGTACAGACTCTCTGAGGTCTGCCACCTAGACTTTGCCACATAAATCACTGATAGAGATTTTTTGGGGATGAAAAAGAAAACTTCCAATGTTTCAAAAAGAATGAAAAGAAAATAGCCAATGATCCTCTATATATCGAGGTGAATCAAAGTTAGAAGTTAGGAAAATATAAAAGGAATATAAACATGTTTCTTAAGCTTAAGTACAGAACAGTAAGTGTGTGGTGAGTGACAGAGATAGAGAGGAAAAGAACACAAGTAAGCATGCCTATGAGGGTAGGTTTGCCAGAAGTTGGAGAAGGGATTGAACAGTTAGGCCTATGCCACCTTAATTATAATCACTTGCTTCTGCATCCTTTCTTTTAAAATCATGGTTCTTTCTAGATAAGCCACTAGGGAAGATGTGTATAGTGAGATACACTGAAAAAAGAGGCATTTGCAGGAATCTTTTGAGCCCCCTGTGGCTCTCCATTCTAATGAATCTCACCACATTCCCTAAGTGGAATCCTAATGACCAAAGCCTTTTGACTCTCTCTTTGAACATTTTAAAGCTTTACTGAAGTGTTTGAAATTTCATTATACTTTATTTGACACCCCTCCCCTTTTCTCCAGAAATAAGGAGTCTCCACTGAAACACTGGAATAGATGTGTTTCAAGAATATACCTAGCAAAGTGGAGGAGAAACTGTCAAAATAAAAACCAAAATAAATAAATGATAAAAATAACTAACTAACTAAATAAATAATGCTCCCTGGACAAAAGATAAGCCTGTATGAATGAATAGGTTTTGGAGGCACAAACTTTGAATGTGCTATGTATTCATAAATTGAAGCATATGGTCACACATTTTCTGTTAAGCCTGTACCTTGAAATGAGGTCTACTCATTTTTAAAACTGAAGTGTGCATGTAGCAAACTGCATGGGGAAAACTAAAATAACAAAAGTCAAAAAAAAAGCAATTCAGAAGGGTAACAGAACAGAAAGCTGCAGTTAATTATGATTTATAAACTTATTAACTTGCTAAGCATTGTAATGAACCAAAGAACAAATTTAATTTTAAATAACATTAAGGTAGTAAAGTTGCTTAGATGAAAACATGAGCTTAGGAAATGTATAAAGACTGGGAAATCATATGTTTTAAAGGAAATAGCCTAAATGTCACCTTTTAATTTAGCTCACATTCATTTAACATGAATGCAAGTAGAACTAATACAAAAGCATAACAATTCAACATTTCCCAGATAATTATTAAGTGTAATGTTTATGTTTTTCTTCTTTGACACATTTTGTATATATTTTTAAAGTGTGGTACTGATGTTTACATTTTTGAACTCTAACTTCTTTGTCTACTTGCTCCATGCAGATGATGATCTGTCAATATGTTATACATGTACAATTAAGCAGAAAATGAAATGACCTACCCTGCTTTGATATTTTTAAAAAGCCATGTAGGTATGTTGATTTTTATAAGCATCTGCATAATATGGGATAGCAGAGACATTTGTTTTATTTGATTACACAGTGGTACTTGAATTACAACTCCCTACTTCTCTAGGGTTTGCTCTGGCATGCATTCCAAGGGCGGGGTTGCAGTTGGACAGGACTGTGACGGCTCCTACTCAGCTTCACCCTGTTCAGGAGTGCCTTAGTGTGCAGGTGGCAGCTCTGTTCCTGCGCCAGTCACTCCAGCTGTAAAATGAATTGATGATCACTGACAACAAACAACTGTGCATTTTAAGGGTCTGAAAACTCTCCATACCTTTTACCCTTTTCTTAGTGACAAATTTCTCCCTGGGTTTTAGGCTGACTTTCTTTGTGGTGCTAAGCTCACCAGGCAGAGCTCATCTCTGCCCCTGTAAAATCTTGCCTTTTTCTTTATAAGGAGTATAATAAGCATGCATGTAGTGAGAGCTTCGCACAATGGTTGTGTAAAATGCTTTACAAATAGTATGTGAGCCATCCACTAAAGTAGCATTAACTCCATATCATGGACAGAAGGAGTGATTTTGAAAGTTTTGGAACCCTTCCTAAACTTATCAAGCTGAGCTGGAGATACCTGGACTGGTTCTTAGGCAAGCAGGTTATATAAGGTATCTATTACAGTCAGCTTCCTCATTGCTGGCAGAAAGTACCTGACCAAAAGCAATTTATATAAGGAAAGAGTTTAATCTGGCTTACAGACTTGAGAGGAAGCTCCATCATGACAGGAGAAAATGTGGCATGAGCAGAGGCTGGACATTACCTCCTAGCCAACATCAGGTGGGCAGCAGCAGGAGAGTGTGCCAAACACTGGCAAGTGGAAGCTGGCTATAACATCTATAAGCCCACCCCCCAAAATACATTGCCTCCTGGCTACCCAGGATTCAGAACACACAAGGTTATGGGGGACATCTGAATCAAACCACCATGGTGTCCTTTAGTTTTATAGGTGTTAGTGTTGGTGGAACTGGATTGGTGGGTGGTTGCTGAGCTCCTAGAATTCTGAGTAGGTTAGCTAGTTTGCATAACTTATCCATGGGAGCTTCTCAAATGTAAGATAAACAATTACTCAATTATTCTCGAAGCACTGGTTACATAGTACATCCTATTCATTATTCTGGTAATTGAGTTATAACAAAGACCAAAACAGAAAATATAGCATGGTGTCTTGGAACTCACTTTTTTGAGAGAAGATAAGGCAAATACAAATTAGTATAAAGTGTTCCTGGTTTTATCAAAAGTTTTGTAGAAAGCTAAGCCTGGAAGTAGAATTGGGAAGAGTACTGGTCAGGAAGCAGGAGAGTTATTGCATAAGTAGTGCATAGGAAGGCTTCAAAGGTGATAGCCACTCTAGACAAATGGGCAGACACTGCAGAAACCATTGTGCACAAGCATATGAACTGTGCTGAAAGAAATGCCAGCCAGATCCAGGTGACTGAAGTTGAGTGACAGTCTGTGTGGTGGTACAGGAGAGGTCAGAAAATAAAGTAAAAGAGGTGATAACCCGGCAAACCCTCAGGCTATTTTAATGGTGTCACTTTTGTTGTGTAAAATCTGCAATGGTACTAATTCAGTGATTATATTTTACTTAAAAAAATTGACTTTGACCTTGCATAGGGCACTTCTCACTCCCTGATGTTGGAATCTGTCAACAGGTAAGTGATAGGACTTATGATGGATTTCTTAGCCTCTGCATATCTGATTGTAAGCTTTCTAAATAAATCAATAGAATTATGATATATACATATTCCTTAATGACTTCTTACAATAATAAATTTTAACCAAGGTCACTTAAAACTCTTAAAAAGAGATAACTCCTGCACTGATCCTATATCACTGTGTTTAGGTTGTGACTTTAGAATCTGGCCCTTAATTGGGGTAATTTAAGGTGTTCTGTGTAGAATTAAACCTTATCTGGTAACATAGGCTTATAAGACTGAATAGGGCAAAGAGAGAGACAGGGAAAGAGAAAGGTGGAGAGAGAAAGTAGAAGAGGAAAAGGGAGAAGGGGAAGAGAAAAGGGAGACAAAAGGAGGAAAATTGTGAAAAAAAGGATTGTTCCCAAGAAGAGAATCTGGACTTCAGAATTAGTCAGGTCTGGGTTCCAATCCCAATCTTGGATGTGAGAGATTGGCTTCCTAAACTCAAGTAGTCTGACTCCCCTTCTCCCTTGCTCCACTTGATAATTATCTTCTGAATCATTGTGTCCTCAGGAAATGGAGCTCATCTTGGCTTCATGATCTAAATCTCCCTAGATATAAGGGCATGTCTCCGTCTCCTTCCACCAGTTGCATGGTTCAAAAGCATGAGTGGATCTACAGTCAGGACCTGAAATAGCTTCTCTGATGGTTTTCCTTAATCTTAAAGTGACACAAATTAAATTACTTTAGTTCAGCCTCTAGAGTGAGCCAGTTCCAGGTGCCAGGCTGCCACCTTTGGACAAGCTACAAGTTAAATGGTGCAAAAGGTGAAGGGGATGAAGTTCAAGTTAATGTAAACAACATCATGCAGTTAATCAACCAGCAATGGACCTCAACTATATGTATAATCACTTACATCACCTTAGATGGATTTCTTATCATCTGCAACTGATGCTGCCTAGGAAATCAAATTCTATGCTACGTAATCTCTCTTCACAAAACTGAGAAAACTAGGAACCATGTAGGTACTGAGTGAACAATGCTGATCACATTTCTTAATCTTGCTAAGCTTGAATTTACTTATTTATAAAGTGGTGCTATTAACACTGACCTCAAAATCTTGCCATAGAGATTAAGATATTATTGTTAATTTTGAGCTTTAGGGACCTTAGAAGATTGGCAAAAGGATTATTATTATATTTATAAGTTGAAAAGCTAGGTGGATGCATCTGGCCCTGAATTTGCCTGGAATGCTGACATTGCCCAATAGGCATTTCAAGGACCAGACAATAAGGAGGGTGGGGTGGGAGGCAAGGGTAAGGTGTGTGTGTGGGGGGGGTACAAAAGGACTCAAATGGAAATGGTATCATAAAATTCTATATTCTGAAAAACAGACTAAAGGTTGAATCTTCATCAGGTCCTTAGAAGGAACACCTGAATCAAAGGGCCCTGGAGTGGATATTATGAAGACTAACATTAATCTTCTTCTATTTCTCTCTCCCTACCTCTCTTTTTCTTCCTTCTTTTCCTTTGGTGCTGGCCTATAACACCCAGTACCAGGATGTGGTTAACTTCCACAATGAGCTGTTGACCAGAAAGACCTACAAGGTTTCCCAAAAGAAGACAGATTTCTGTCAGAGCACTTGATTACTGACCAAAGGTTAATGGTAAGGCCAAAATGCCAAAAACGCCATATTCTATCAGTACAGAACATGAAGAGACCTGGCTGGAATCTGGAAGAGAATAAGTACCCAGACAATTAGCTTGTCTAGTGCCAGAAGGTGCTACCTGAGAAACTGGGGGTTAATGACCAACATTTGTCCAAGAAACTCATGGACTAATTTACTCAGCAGCAAACAACCTGTTGTAATGCTCATCCAAATGCAATAGTGGCACACAACCATGGTGGGTAACCAACTGCTCTTGAATTGGCTAATGGTTCCACTCAGTGGAACAGAACCCATAGCTGGTTCTGGGAAACAAGTCAGAACCATATCCAAAAGTCCAGTCCACTCTCCAATATCAAGCTCCCACCAATCTTGGGCTACAAGAGAGCCTACACCTATTAAATTCCCTCTAAAAATAATAATTGTTATTCCATTTATCTGGTGCTGGCTTCACTCTCCATTAGAGTATTTGCTTCTCTTTTTTGATTGGATGCCGAACCTGGGGAGAGATTTAGCCCTTTGCACTTTACCAGGGCCCCAGCTTAAACCACAGAGGAATTGGGGAAATGAGCATGAGTGTTGCTTTCTTGGTGACCCTGGTACCAGCACAAGAGTGAAGGAGATAGACACAGAGAACACTCAACTCCTACCAAACCAGATATCCCGAGTCACAGAGGCTCCCAAGACCTCATCACTGAAGTAGGCTTAAAATGAACCCAACATGGCTCAGGTAAATTGGCAGAAGAGGGGAGGAAAGATTGTTAGAGCCACATGTTGGGACATTATGACAGACATTGCCTCTTCCCCATAACTTATAGCTACCGCCACTATGCATGACCAGCAACCCCCAACAAGGAGGGTCCCTTCAGAGTGGGGAGGACAGGAAGGAGGCTCACAATGGTACTAACATGGCTGTATACACATTGAGTATGTACATAACTAATAAAGAAAAAAAATGATTCTAATATGTTTAGTACATATAAAGTGAACAGTCCACAGAATATCAGTGCTAAGTGAGAATGTCTAAAATATAGATGAGTTTTAGTCTTTTGATTCAAAGAAGTAAGGCAAAGCCATTGCAAGGTCACAGAAAGAATGTATTTCACAATCCAGAACCGAGAAGGCTTTATGATTTATTTCCCTAGAACTAGGGAAAAGAATATAATTTCTCTTAATTCACTGAGAAAATAGAAGCTATATCAGAAGAAAAGCTCCACCTGCGTCCATCACCAAATATGGCTGCATCCCTGCCTCTACATCCATCTGATCTGTATTTGTTCTGATAAATGAATCCACTTATCTACTATGTCTTAGGCCTTTGCTCATGGATGGAAGGGCATTTTATTTTTGTTATTTTTGCTCTTTCTTGCATTATCTAGTTTCTGTAATTTTCTGTAAAATTACCTTTTCATAAAAATGCATTTTATAAAAAGCTCTCCCTTTACAATAGAACTTCCTTAAACCACTGCCCAGAAACTCTGTTTCCTTCAACAATAACAGTCTCAGGTGTGCACTTCTGTCCTGACTTACCCCTTCCACACTGTCATTTGAACTAATTCCAGCTGGATTTTCAACATAACTTCTCCCCTAAAGTTATACTGTCAACAAACTATTATGAAATACAATGCTTATTCATTAGTGGTTCTCACAGGTTTATCAGAAGTAATTGATTAAAGCTCATTTTTCTTTGAGTATTTTATTTGGCCTCTAGAACATTGCACAGTACTCTTATACTCCACTTTGATGTTTCCTTTCTTTCTCCCCAGCTATACACAGCGATGAACCCAGGCCTGAATCCTTCTAATTCCTCCTTTTAAATGTTGAACTTCCATGTTTATCTGTTTATTCAGCCAAACATCTTAATATATCTCAGACTGGAACTTTCTTTTTTTTTTTTTTTTTTTTTTTTTTGTAGCTGTTGTTCCATCAGTTCACCAAATCAGCTTCTTCTACAACTGTCTCTGTGTGAGTAGATGACAACTTAGTTTATCATTGCGTAGAACTGAGAAGCAAGACAAGGCTCTTAGCTTTTCATATGCCACTTCCCATTCATAATTAGATTCGACTCTGAAATACTTAGTACTTAGAAACTAAGTAGCCCTCATTGTTTTCTCTTCTGCTACCTCCTAGTCCAAGCTTCGTGCATTTCTTAGCAGTTTCTGTTTTGCCTGCTCTGCTCCCAATTTCTTCTCACAGCCACCAGAAAGAATGCCTCTTTCAACAAACCATGCCATACCTTTGTTCAGAATCCTCCTTTACCTTTCTGTCTTCTTTAATAAAAGAGCAAGAGACCTAAACAATGCCCATAATGGCACCTGATTGCCCTGGCCACCAGCCCTCTCCGCTGGACAGCTCCTGAGACTACTTGACCCTTCTCACTGCCTTCCTGTCAGGTTTACTTCTTTCTTCCCCCAAACGTTCCAAACCTGCCCCGACCTTTGCGTCTTGAGTTCTCTGCCTGAAGGCTCATCCATAGTTACCAGCTTGGACATAGATAGCTCACCAACTTTCTTTTCAGAGAGGCCTTCCCTAGCCAACCTATATAAAAAGTCCCACTCTTTAACACTTGCTTCCCATATCCTATTCAGTCTCCACAAGAGGTTTTTTTTTTTCAACTTTTTAAAGATGTTATTTCCCCCTTTTTGAAATTTTCATACATGTATAGAATTTATTTTGATCTTATTTCCTTCAATTACTCTTCCTTATCCCAGTCACTTTCATGAACACACTTCATTTTTCCTCATTATTCTCCATCTTATTTCATGCCTTTTTTAAAACCCCAAATGCTAAATTAGGGTTGCTTGCATGATCATGGCTGGAAGGTTATTTATTTTAAGATACCAGTGGCTATACCATTGTTGATCCTGACTCCCACTCTCTTAGCAAATATTAGGTACCATTAGCTACACTGGGAGATAAGAAGTTTAATCCAGTTAAACTCATATGTCCTCACCCATTCTAATATAAGTAGTGGTTGGCCAATTTTATATGCTGGCATACTTGTATCTACAATGATATGGTCTTTTCATACATATCTCCAGGATAACAATAATCAAACAATGTAATAGTGATCTATAGCATAGAGACTCTGTGCCATCAATACTGGGCCACAGAAGAGTATATTTTATTACTCCCATGCATGCATTTCTTTCTGATCTTTTCAACTCACACATATAACTATGTTTGTTTCTCCATCCATTAATCTGTTTATATTCCAATTATTTCAGTTAACATGAAAGCCAAACCACCATTATTAGTTCGAACTTTTCACAAATTAGTCTTTGAATAGTGGCATAAGGGGTTTGGGAATATCTCAACTGAACAGCACTCACCTGGCATGCTTAAGGCTCTGAGTGTGATCCCCAGCACTGAATAAATAAATGAATAACTAAACAAATAACCAATCAAAAATATTCCACCACAAAAATACAGTAAGGATAGCCTTTCTTTACCTACCTATTTGCCTGTGATTGAGTAATTATTTTTTCAACCTTTAATTTACTTACTCTCACTAATAGCACGATAAATCATTTTTGTCATCTTCTTTTACTGTTTCTGATGATGTTCTTATCATAGGAATGAAACAGAATGAGGGTATGGTGATTTCTCTGCATAAGATTGTAAAGACTGTTTACATAACTATGCAGAGGGTGAGTTTCATCACCTGATTTAGACTTTAATATGAATACAGTGTGTTACTCAGATTTCCTTAATTATTAATGAATTCTTCTTATTATTTTTTTCAATTCTAACCATTAATATAAATTCACATTTTAGTCCTATTTTAAATGCTACAAAATTTACTTAGGCTTTTTAGGATCTCATTTTGTATCTTAGGCTTGCCTCACACTTGAGGTCTTTCTGCTTTAACCTCCCACGCTCTGGGATGACAGGGACTTGCCACCCTGCCTAACCAGAACAACACTTTTCGCAAAGGAGCTTGTGGACTCTATGCTGTTGGTCAGGGAGGTTCACACACTCTTTCATGTGGAAAATGCAGACTATGTGCAATTCTTAGGGCTTTACTAGCATAACAGTGTTTCTAGCCTGTAACCATTTCTATTCACCTTTGCATATTATGTTTTTTTTAGTCTGTTTCATCAGTTCACATGGATGTCTATACTGGGTTGTGTCATTAAAAAGAGGTTTCAGGCTGGAGAGATGGGTAAGAAGTTAAGCTAAGCAGTTAAGTGATTAAGCTTTGCCTGCAAAGCCTAAGGACCCATATTTGACTCTCCAGACCCCACATAAACCAGACATACAAAAAGTACAAGATCACACATGCCCACTAGATGGAGCAAGTGTCTGGAGTACGATTGTAGTGGTTGTGAGGCTCTAGGGTGGCCAATTCTCTCTCTCTCTCTCTCTCTCTCTCTCTCTCTCTCTCTCTCTCTAAAATAGTATTTAAAAATTTAAAAGTTTTCATATATGTGTCTGCAGGGGAGCCTGGGAGTCACTATATCATTCTGAGAAAAGCAGTGAGTTGACGAGAAATGGAGTCAAACATCAGCTCTACCACATACCTACTCTGTGATCTCAGACAGGCACCTAAATCAGCTTAAATTCAGCTTCTTCACCTAGAAGAAAAATAGAAGTGCATGTGTCTCAAGGCTGTGGTCAGTATTGAGTTACAAGTAAAAGGGAACAGTATACAATGCTCTAGGGAAATTATGGAGAGGACATCTCTCTTTACCTTCTTTGTCCTTTTAAACTATTCCAGTTCATTGCTGTTACAGTTACAGAGCTCTTCCTAAACGAGAATTATATACACCCACCCTGTTGAAATTGGGAGCAATGTGAATTTTATTTATTTATTTATTTATTTATTGCCCAGGAAATATGAACAAAGTAGTATGGCACTAGTGAGCAGAAGGCACTTTGTTCATCATACAATTCTATACCCAAAGGTCATGACAACCAAAGGACAGTGCCTCAGTTAGCATTGGTCCCAGAGTGAGGATGACAGCAGGTATTTTATAGATGACTTGAAAAGGACATGTAGTATGAGAACAATGTGTCTCTAATTATTTTAGGTCACAAGTACATGGACGATGTTTATTATCACAGGTTGATCTCACCTATCCTGACTAACATTCACTACCCTCTGCCTACCAATGAAAAAGAACCATCTAGCCTGTGCCACTGAAAAACACTAAAAAATCATGCATACTTAGAACCTATTATGGCAAAGGCTCTTTGTGAGTTATTAAAATTATTTATAGATGTTATCTGCCCTAGAAGAGATCACAGTCCATTATCTCAGCATATGTTGTTATAAATTCTCTGTCCAATTCACGAAGATGTTCTGTGACCTGGAAACATGAAGGAGATGTCACAAAATGTCCTTCTGCCAAAAGGGTGTGGAATGAAGAGAAAATTTGCTCATTGTATTGCCATCGTATTCTACATATGTCCCAGAGTGACTAGCTCACAGCAGTGTCTGTTATTGTACAAGGAAAAAAGCAATTCCACAGCTATTTTAGTTCTCCTAATGGAAAAAACTAGATGTGCAGATGAAAGAGTTATTAGAAAAATAAGTCTTAGCTTTGCTATAAAAGCATCCAAAATGTGCTGCACGTCTTGGTCAGTCCATCAGTACCGTGGAGGTGTACATTAACAGACAGGATCTCTAATCAAAATATATCTTACTTTCAAAGACTTTTCCCCTAGAAAGTAACCAAAGAAAAAGAAGGAGATCTAGAAAAGTCTCCCAAAGTTGAACGGATGTTTGTGCCTTATTTTCAATGCTGCTGGTTCCCATGACAGGTAAAAGTCTTGAGGCTAGAGTTCAGGTGTATGACTCATCCATCCTCTGTGTTTGGTCCTCCTTGTCCTGGTTCTGCTCCATTTTCCACTTCTGGTTTTGGCAATGGGCATTTCTGTCTCTGAACTTTTTCATTTAATAAATTTTTAATTTGAAATCTTAATAAATTTAATGAAAAATATTAAATTGTAGAGGACTGGGTGATTGGCTCAGATTCTGAAGTGTTTGGCATTCAAGCATGAGGACTTGAGGTCAATTTCCAGCTCCCAGGTAAAAGGCAGGCATTGTAGCATGCATCAGTAATATCAGTGCTGGGGAGGCAGAGACAAAAGGTTCCTTAGAACTTGCTGGCCAGCAAGTCTAGCTGAATACATGAGCCACAGGTTCAGCTAAAGACCCTCTCAACAACAACAACAACAGCAAAAGATGGTAGCGTGATTGAGGAAGACATTTGACATTTACCTTTGGCCTCCATATCCACCTGCACATACATACATACAAACCTCCATACACACATGTATGCCTATATCAAATACATACATATACAAAATATTACAATTTGGCAGTTCATATATGTATACACACATATATAAATGGTGCTTATGATATTAATCATTTTTAAAGATACACATCTGTAATAAATATATGTATATTGTTGTAAAATCAACCTGAAACTTTGATCTTGCAAATCCCAAATTCTTTACACTTTAATCAACAGTATACTATTTCTCACTTCCACAGTCCCTGAAAGCTATCAAACTTAGTGTTTGTTTCTCTAAGCATGACCATGCTTGATTCCTGAAAGATGTGAAAGTATACAGAACCTGTCCTTCTGTGGCTAGATTATTACTCTGAACATAATGTCCTCAAGGCTGATCAATGTTGCAGAATGTGGTAAAATTTCCTTTACCTATATATGTATACCATACTTCCACTCTTCTAATGATAGGAATTTGGATTGTTTCGACCTTTTAACTGCTGTGAATAATGCAGCTGTAGACTAGGTTGTGTCATTTCTTCTTGATCTTGATTTTGTGCAGAACCTCAGCACAAGAAAAAATATCTTTCTTCTTCCATCTCATTTGCAAATGGGCAGGAATCCAGCTACAGAACTGTAACTGGACAAAGGATATGCTTGCTTGGTTATAAAATTTCAGGGGCACCCCAAAATCTAGAAATCCAATCAAAAATGTTTTGATAGACCATTTTAAAATATCAAAAATTCATGTACAAATTTCATCATAAACAAAATAACATGGTTTTAAAAAAGGAACATTATACAGAGATGTATTTGAGACAAATGAGAAAGAAACAAAATTAGTAATAATGAGACTGCCTTGTTTAGAACAGGACGTTTTACATTTTTAAATGTTGAACTGAAAGATTATTTGTCTTGATTACTGAACCTGTGTGTGTGTGTGTGTGTGTGTGTGTGTGTGTGTGCCTGCGTGTGTTGCTAAGGAAAGAGTTCAGGGCTTTATGCATAGTAGGCAAGCTTTCTAGAACCATTGAGCTGCATCCCAAGTCTCTTGAATTTTGAGCTTGTCTGCACCTCCCGACATGATGCAGCACCTGCTCTAAATGCCTCACTCTTCTTGCTCCAGCACCATCCCTGTCAAACAGATCCCTGTGTTGTGTTTATGTTTCCCACTGGCTTTATAAAATCAGATCAGATCAAGCTACAATTCTGTTATTATTACCTTTCTAAACCTGGGAAGGCCGGGAAACATTCAGCTCAAGTGCTCATCAATCCAGCCCACAATTCCTCCAAATATATCACTCTTTGAAATACCCTTTTTTGTGAAAATAAATTTTTATGACCAAATTAGTTTTGTGGGTGATCAGCAGAACAGAGCTAAGCAGACATTATTTGAGAATGCCTAGGGAAATTCACTGCATAAGCTAATATATACTGATGTGTCAATATATGTTGTGAAAGTCTGAAGTAGGTAAAGCTTGCATTATTTTCATATTGGAGCTAGAAAGCAACTTTTCATATAAGTATACCAGGATAGCATTTCATGCAAAGCATCCAGGGAGATGTCTGTACCATGATGGGGAAGAGGTCTCAATAAAAGGCTCTTAGAGAAGGTTTACATAACTTGTGGAGAGATAAATTGATAATAGGCATGCTGAAACAACCTAAAAACAAACAAAGGAATGGTGTCACAACAGAAAGTTGAAAATAGCTCACTTGCCACTTGAGGGGAAGAGAGTTTATGTTGCATGATTTCACATTCTTATGTTGTTCGATTGCATGTAGGAGAGAGTAGGAGAGATGTGAACTATTGTTCACCACCTTTAATATAGCTGCTAAACTTTCATTGATAGAAAAAATACCATTTTACTAATTTCATTGTAACCTCCAAGAAATAATCATTTAGGGTTGAAAGATAGGGTCAAAGACTTCTTATTAAGGAAGTGGAGAAATGAATTGAAATTGATTAACTTGAAAAAATGGAAGAGAGCTTATCTCTTAGCATATAATGGTGAAATCCATTTCTCTGGATGAGGCAATACAGAGGCATTTCTTTTTTATTACATATTGGCAGATCAGCAGTCTTAAAGACATCCCATTACAAAATGTAGACAAAGTTTATTGGTTGCCCTCTGTATGCCAGAGTCTGCTAAGCATTTATGTGGAGTATTGTTTATGATACTATGATAGGTCATGTGATAGAAACTATAATTACTCCCATTTCATATGAGAAGATATTAGGTTCAGAGAGGTCAAGTCATGCACTAACTCACACACCTAGGAAATGATGAAGTTTGGAGCTGAAGTCAGGTAATTTGACAATAGAGTCTGTCTTAACCACTAGGGGCTAAGACTGAAAACAGACATATATGCAAAATGTGTGCTTTTTAAATTTTGATTTTTACATAAGATAAGGTTTTACTATGTATCTCACAGTGAACCTAGGACCTTCCCAGCTCAGCCTCCAGAGAGTGCTATAGTTAAGGGCCAGCAGCCATGCCCATCCAAACCTTTGCTTTCTGATCATCCAGCTGACAGAAGGTTCCAGTAGGAATTCAAGGCTCTCTGACTGTGATCAGCTTACGTCATGGCAACCCAATGGAATGAAAGAGCAAACCTGTAATGGTTAGCCTTGCCTGACAGCTTCATGCTTCTCATGCCAACTTTACATCAGGTGCATCAAAGGGAAGACCAGTAATGGCATTACAAGGCAACATGGAAAACATTTCAGTGTCAAAGGCAAGGTCAAAGAATCAAGGGTTGTCACTGCAAGAAAGTCATGGCCTCTGGAAGATGACCCAAATTGTAGCTATGATTCTGACATTTCATGGCTAGTTTTTAACCATGCTTTGCACAACCTATCTTGATGCATGGTGACTATCAGGACCAATAAGAACCAGGGTAAAAATATTCAGATGATGGGGCCAAATGAGTCTAGTAATTTTCTATTGATTGGTTATAACACACTTGCAAAGTTATTCTGATCATGAGCAGTTTTGAAAAAATAGTGTTGATTGTAACCCTTATTCCACTTAACTAATGTCTAATCTTCTTCTATTTTTCCTCTCTCTCTCTCTCTCTCTCTCTCTCTCTCTCTCTCTCTCTCTCTCTCTCTCTCTGTGTGTGTGTGTGTGTGTGTGTGTATGTCTTGTCCATATACTCTACAGATATGCAAAGCTTTGGGTATCCTGGTGGAGTGTGGTCAGAAACATGGATTTGACTAACAGTTACTATGTACCCCTGGTGTACATTCAGTTACATTATTTAAGTCTTCTGAGATCATTTATAAAACTGGAGATTAGCACTAAAAACAGTTGCTACTTCTTGGTGTAGAAATGTTCTTATTTTAAAATTTGTAAAATTTTAAAACAGCAATAAGTGTATCTCACGAAATTTATTTATTTTTATAGACAGTCCTTTCATGTAATTCAGGCTTGTTTTGAACTCTCTATCCCCTTTGTTTCAGCCTCTTCCATTTTGGAATTACAGGTATGTACCACCATGCCCAGATTCAATGTTTTATCTTAATAATAATAAATTAGTACCTGTTTTGCAAAGGCATTGTGAAGATGAAACCAAATAACTATGGATACCACTCAGCATAATATCTGGTAAAAGAAAATTCTAATAAAACAATAGCTAGGGCTGGAGAGATGGCTTAGTGGTTAAGCGCTTGCCTGTGAAGCCTAAGTACCCCGGTTTGAGGCTCAATTCCCCTGGACCCATGTTAGCCAGATGCACAAGGGGGCGCACGTGTCTGGAGTTCATTTGCAGTGGCTGGAAGCCTTGGCGTGCCCATTCTCTCTTTCTCTATCTGCCTCTTTCTCTCTCTATCTGTCACTTTCAAATAAATAAATTTTTAAAAATAGCTAATAATATGATTATTTGTGATTATTTATTATGTATAATTATAAGAAACCATCCAAGGTTACAAATACATTCATTCATGGTACATTGAAGAAGCTGGAGGAAAACCAGAGATTATTTAAGGTTGCAAATTATATTTTAAATGTGCATTTCATGTTTAAGTGCAGAAGTTATCTTTATCAAAAGTATTTCAGAAAACAAATTTTATACTTACTCTGAGAGATTCTTGAAGAATGTTTTGGATTCATACCTCAGCTTTCCATAACTCATAATTTTACAAATACTGCATGCTCTAACTCACACTATATATTTTGTTATGCCTTTGCTATAATTAATCAAGCAAAAAATGAGTATTATATTTCCTAATGATGAATTTGTGCCTGCAAAGGAAAACCTTGCCAAAATGCTCACATAGCTATATAGTTGTCTGCATCAAAATGTACAATAGTTAACTCTAATTTTAAGCTTTAATTGCTATAGGCCATAATAACAAAATATTTGTTTTTAACAAATATGCTTTCAGTAAGTTTTCTCTTTGAGCATGCAGCATGAAATAATGATATGTAACACTGGAGAACAACAGAATAAAGAATGCCAGGCATTACAAATGTGTTTGCAAAAAGATGAATTAGCTTGTTAGAAATTGTAATTTACTATAACCTGAGAAAATGCATTTAACAATAATATACTTTAAGAATAAGACAAAGAATTTTATTGTAAGAAATGTGCAAAATATAATATTGATGATTCCATCAGAAATACCACAGGATATAATAGAATGTTAACTGAACCCCTACTGTGTGCTTGGCTCTCTCCTAGAAATTCCTGCTCCCTTATTTTCCATCCTTCTATCTTTGCCCAATTGTTTGTGTGGACTCTGGAGATTCAAATTTAGTTTAAGGCTTCTTCAGGCCCTTATATTTGCCCAAGAAGTATACTTAACCACTGAGCCATCTCTTCTGTCCCCCAATTTCTCATTTTGAAAACATGTACATTTTCATCTACACAAACTGATCTGTTCTCATGCTTTTGCTAAGTAGCCCTTTCTTTGAAGGTCTCAGAAAGAAATGGCTTTATCAGAGAATGAACCAAACAAATAAATCTCCCAATTTTATTGCAAACTATTCAGTTGGCCATGTTTAGTGAGAGATGACAGAGATGACAAAATTTCAGGAAATTGGCTTAAATTTAAAACTATTGTATATTCTTCTTCCATTTTCCCTTCTTGTCCACCTTTCCTATCTTTCTCCCTATCCTCTCTAAAACAGAAATAGAATCAATTTTGTGCTCAAACCCATATTGATTTTGGTGTTACTGTTTGGCTATGAACTCGTAGTTCATTTCCCCTCCCACTGCCTAAGTTCCTTACAACTACAAAATGAGATTGGTGACATCAAGCATTCAGGTTGCTGTACAGGTGAAATAGAATGATGTTTACAAAATTAAAACTGTCAAACAGAAGAAGTATGTACCAGGTACACAGTAGCTACCCTGCAAACATTATTTATTACGTGACTATTAATCATAATTTTAGTAATAGTGATCATGGTAGGCATAAGCGTTTTGAACATTAGTGGGAAATATAAAACCTTTGTATAAAACATATCCTCTAAATATACTTGATGGAATATTCATTAAAATTTATACTTAGAAGAGATCATGATGGACCTTTAATATTGCCACTACCCAATGCAGAATTCCCCTGTGAAATATAACAATACCTATCAAGTGGACATGCAGTCTGAGTCCCCATGCTGAGAGCAAACCAAAGCTCTTTATTCCCAGGAGCACACAATCTAGCAGCAGAGACATTTGTTCCCAGAAATCCTTCCCTAAGCTGAACAGAGTTAACCCTCCCTGAAGTTTCCATCCATTAGTCCCCGTTTTGCACCCCCTGGGGCTGAACAAAATGAATCTAATCACTCTTCTTCATGACAACCCTTTAGATATTTGAACAAAGTGACCATGTCCCCGCAGAGTATTATCTTCTGCAAACTCTACCACCTCCAATCATTTCTCCATGTGACTAGTATTCCAGAAGCTTTCATATTGTGAATTTCAGTATGACACCAAGACTGAAAACTTAAACCAAGACCAGGGCAGAGTACAGAGGATGTAAAGCCATGAATGATATATATTATGCATTTATTGATGAGCTGAATAAGTTGCTAGTTTCTTTGCACTGAATGTTATCAGGTACATGATTCTATAAAATCCCCAGAGCTATGATATGTGTATGTATATGATAAATTGCATTCATATTTCTCTCCCTTCTCCCCTTGCCCCTTTCTCTGCCAAGAAAAGACCTTTGACTATCCATCGGATGTGTCTGCTATGAGAATTAAATAAATCTGCACGTTAACTCTTTAGAACCACACCTGGCCAGTGTAGCCATTAAATGAGTGCTAGTTGTTATTCATGTATCATCCTCCCATGCCTCAAGATAGCCCATTCTTCCAGACCTCTGATAGATCCTAGGGAATATAAATGTATAAAATATGCCCCCCACACTTACTTATTTAAGAACCTTTGGGGAAATAATTGAAATTAATGGAGTTACCTCAGTTAAGTACAGGGTGCACAAAAAAAGGAAATTTTTTGTTTTGTTTTTGGGTTTTGAAGGTAGAGTATCACTCTAGCCTAGGCTGATCTGGAACTCACTATGTAGTCTCAGGGTGGCCTTGAACTCAGCAATCCTCCTACCACTGCCTCCCAAATGTTGGGATTAAAAGCATGGGCCAACATGCCTGCCAAAAAATGGAAATATTTTAAGGAGAAAAAAAAGGAATAGCAAAAAAATATTTTGGGTGATAAGAAAAATAGGAATAGTTTTTTTTTTTTTTTTTTTTTTTTAAGAATAGACTGAAGATTGCAAGAACACAAGGTAAGAAGCTTGTCTGGGGCTAGGAGAACAGTATTGCAATTATGCCCTTGCTGCTCATGGGACTTTGGAGACAACTTCAACCCGGTAGATTTCCAAGATTGTAGGAAATTAAGATACTATAAGATCTAACATGTCTGTATTTCAGATGTTATCATTCTACAGGATTGGATGCTTAGCCACTTAAATTTTTACAGGTATCAGGGAATACTGCATCTGAGTAGATTCCTTTTCTCCTTCATGTCTGCTCTGAGGTTACACTGTAGCTTCTTCAGTAGCAAGTGGATGTGATGATACTCAGGAGTGATACATAGTGAGAATCTCCCTTGTAGGATTTGACCAGGATGCTGACAGTCCAGCTGCCACAGCTATTTCCTGTTTATGATGTAATATTTAAGACAGACTTTGACCACATGAAATACAAATGTTCTAGAAAGCACCTTGTTATCAAAAGTAAAATCAGGCTTTTATCATTAAAAGTGTGATTAAGTGCTGGGCATGAGGACAGGGAGTTAGCTAAAGATTGACAGCTATTTTTGGCTCCACTTGGCTTTGAAGTAATACCTCTTTTGAAGGGATGATTTGTCTAAATTTTTCTATTACCAGAATCTTTAGTAAATAGGAAAACTTTTAACTAAAAAAAGAACAGAACCTCACTTCATTTTATACATCTGCTGAATCCAAAACAGTTTTATCTGATGATTGATTATTTTCTAGCAAATCTTCTGAATGTTTGCTACCATGACTCATCTGACTTAAAGGAATTAGACAGTCTGGGTGCCTCTCCCCCTTCCATTGGAGATGCAAGCAAAACTTAAGGAGCATAGCATTTCAGACTAGAATTATACATGGCTTCTTTCAATAAACATTTCCTGTGCAACCCAGGATTGTTTGTACAAAAGACAAAATGAGAACTGTATGTCACATTGTGGCGAACTTGTAATCTAGTTTGGACTAGTTAACCAATTCTGCATTCACTATTTTTTCTTTATATTCTATAACCAAATCCATTTTTTCCTTTTCTCTACTTATGTCTATCTTTTAGAGTTCCTACTTTCAATAACATTTGGCAGTAAAGGTTAGGAGACATTTATTTAATATCTACTGTATGCCTTCATGCTTGACATATAGCAATAATATTAAAATAATTCCAATAATTACTGACTTCTAGGTATATCTTTCACCAAAGTAGGATGAGACTTTAGCATAAGGGCAATACTCACAGAGAAGACCAAATTATGAACAAGCCTCTGTGGGAAATGAAAACATCAAGTGATAGATTTCTGAAATGTCTAATTCTTAGTTCTATTTTGGAAGATAAAAGAGAACACAGATAAAATGCATGATAGAGTAAAATATAATCACTGGTCAATTACTATAGCCAAGGTATTATATATTTTCATATTTCCAATTCAATAATTCTCAGAATCAACTACCAAAGACATCACCACTTTATAGATGGAGAAAATGGAAGTGCACAAAGAGAACAGTTGGTTAATTGCAAGTCAAGGAACATGGAGAGCTAAAACCAGGAAGCTGCGTGTCATGGAATTCTGTTCTTTCTCCTAATAAAGGCAAAGATAGGGGAGAAGATGGTGGGTTGAGCACAGTTTGAACCCCCACTACCAGCTTGGGGCTATCATCCATAATGAGCTTTGGATCAGAGAAACCTACAAGGTATCCCAAAACAATGACAGACTTCTGTCAGAGTACTTGATGACCCACCAAAGGTCAGTGGTAAGACCCTATTGCTGAAGACTCCATACGCAGCTGACACATAAAATGGAAAGGCATGGCTAGAAGCCAGGAGAGAGTCAGTCCCCAGACAGTCAGCGTGTCTAGTGCCAGAAGGTGCTACAGGGGCGACTGGGGGAAACGACCAATATCTGTCCCAGCAACTCATGGTCTAACCTACTTAGCAACAAATAACCTGGTGTGATGCCCACACAAGTGCAACAGTGGCACACAGCCATGGTGGGGAACCAACTGCTCTTGATTTGGCTATCAGATCCCCTTAGTGGTACGAGACCCATAGCTGGAGCTGGGAAACAAGTCAGAACCATACCCAAACATAAGCCCACTCTCCAATATCAAGGTACCATCAATAATGGGGTACAAAAGGGCCTACACCTATTAAACTCTCTATCAAAAAAGTAAGTGTTATCTCAATTTTCCAGGTGCTAATATAATCCCCGTTGGAGAATCTGCTTCTCTTTTTCAGATAGATGTAGATCCTAAGGAGAGAGCTGCCCCAACATATCTCAAAAGGGGCCCTACTGAAACTAAGGATAAGTGGTGAAACAAGCAAGGGTGCTGTTTTCCTGATGAACCGGATACCAGCAAAAAAGGGAAGGAGACCAACACAGAGAAAAATCAACTCCTACCAAATCAGAGAGCCAGAGCCTCAGAGGCCCCCAACACCTCATCACTGAAGCAGACCAAAAATGAACCCGACATGGCTAAGGGAAATTTTGAGGAAGAGGGGGAGGAAAGAATGTCAGAGTCACATGTTGGGTCATGATATGCAGAGACATTTATCTTACCAATAACTTTGGGCTAACTCCACTAGGCATGAGCCATTTACATCAACAAGGAGGGTTCATTGGGAGGGGTAGATCATGGATTAGCCTAAACAATGGTACCAAACTGCCTTTATTTGCTGAAAAAAAAACTAATAAATTACATTTTTTTAAAATTTTTATTTATTTATTTATTTGAGAGCAACAGACACAGAGAGAAAGACAGATAGAGGGAGAGAGAGAGAATGGGCACGCCAGGGCTTCCAGCCTCTGCAAACGAACTCCAGACGCGTGCGCCCCCTTGTGCATCTGGCTAACGTGGGACCTGGGGAACCGAGCCTCGAACCGGGGTCCTTAGGCTTCACAGGCAAGCTCTTAACCGCTAAGCCATCTCTCCAGCCCCTAATAAATTACATTTTAAAAAGAGAGAGAGAGAGCAGGTGATCACCCTTGGGTGTGGAGAGCAATGTGCCTTTGATTTTAAACACCCTGTGTAGCAACATTAAGGGACCCAGGATACTTGCATTATGTGGTACAAGTGGCAATTCTTTTATTACTCTCCTTAGCCCTGCATTGTCTGTCCTTGTATTATACTGCAAAGTTTATTTATCACCAGCTATACTGATTCTGTTTTAGAGTCTTAACTACTCCACAGGCCATTTTGCCTCAAAACCCTTGCATGCTCTATTTCTTCTGCAGGAAATATTCTGTTCTGCATACATTCTACTCCTCTGAACATTTTAAACTCTCACCTGAAAAATACCATTACAGGGTCCTTACCACTTTTTAAAATATAATTTCAGTCATATAATGTCCAATTACTTCCTGTAATTCTTGGACAATAAAAACAATATCTAATTGCTCATTGATTTAGCAACTGTTGGTTAGACTTTAAACAAAAGTGATCAGTTGTCTGAGCTTTTCTATTCCCACCTCTGAAACGGGCATAATACTTTGTAGAGTAGTAAGAAGTGTTTGAATAAAAACACTAAAACATTATATAACAGCTATTAACATGTTGTTCATGCTCTGGAGGTAGAATGCTTGTCTCACATGCATTGGGCCCTAGGTTCCTCACATGTTCCTTAAGTGTGTGCATGGCTCAAATGCCTCTGCAGTGTGGATTTAGTTATGTTTAACACTCAGGACTAAAGTGACTATCAGTAAGAATAGAGAGACATTTCTGCAATACTGTTTCCATGAAGAAAGGCCTGGAATTACCATTGGTATAAAATGCTCTGATCTTGACCCACCTTGTATTTTTATTTATTTAATTATTTTCATTAAAGAGATACCACTCTTATTAGCTCTTGAGAGTGGCAAGTGAATAAGGACAGGGCAATACATAAAACATCTAGATTAGATGTGGAAATGGTCACCACCTATGCTGAGCATGTCCCATCATTTTAACATTACATTACAGAAGAAAGTTTTATGCTTAAATACCTTTTCTGTTGGATAAGAATGGTTTCTGCCTTTCACTCCCCAATACTGAAAGGTGAAGGCCATGAAAATTGGAACACAGAACTCTCCAAAATCCTGTTGTCAATATGGTGGACAATTTTCCAAGTTAGCCCATCCCACTCTTGAATACACTTCCAGTGTTTCTTCTGGAGAGCAAGCACATTTAAATTCTTCTATTCAGGAGTTTTAAAAAGAATATAAATGCATGCACATATGAACATTTAAATAGCCTTGCATGAGGCATTTCAATAAACCAATCTCACAATCCATACCACAAATAAACTGGAATCAAAAAGCAGTAGAAGAATTGTCATTATGCATACCTGTACATTTCATTTTAGGAAATTCATATGCTCTAGGAAACTTGTCTGTATACCATCATTTTGTAAATTGGATTATATTTTTAAAAGCACTAAAGGAGGTAGCTATTTTAACCAGCTTCCAAATGAAACCTGTGGTAAATTGAAGACTCATTTTTGTAATGCGAATAACTGGAATCATTAAATTCACTTTGTAAACAAGGGACACTTGCACTGTGTTCATATTCAAGCAGATGATCCATCTGCTTTAGGTTTGGGGACTCATTCATTCGGCTAGCATTATTCATGCATTTACTATTCATGAATTCAGTCTGCAAATATTTACTGAGTGCCTACCATATGCCCAGTACTGTGTTACATTTTCAAGTTATAGGAGCGAACAAGAAAGAATATGCATTTTACCTCCTGAAGCTTGTGTCTTAGTGGGGCAAGACAGCCAATAAAAAGAAGTAAATAAAAATATACAATGTGGTTTCTAGCAGATACATATGCATTATGAACAGAAGTAAACCTTGCTCAGGATGAGTGATGATGGTCAAAAGGGGATTGGAGTATTGAGTAGGTGCTGGAGCAAGTCAGAAAAATTCTAAATAAGCAAAGTGAAATTAAGCAAGTGAAATAATAGAAGAAGACAGAACAGCAAATCCAAGCATATTGAATCTAGAGCACTTATGTCCAAACAATTGCAAAAAGGTAAGTGGGTCCTGAATGATCAAGGGGGGAATCTGTGAGTTAGACATTGGCACCTTGCAGGCCATACAAAGGAAGTACATGTGAGGCTATTGTTCTAAGAACCTCTATCTAATTCATGGCCCTCAGAAACACAGATTTCTGCCCTACTTGGAAATGGATGGTTTCCAAATAAAGCTCACTTAAGTATCTTCTTCCTTATATCTTCCTTCTTCTTACCTTCTCGATTACTGTTGTCCTTCCTTCTCTGTCTTCCTTCTTTTCATCTTTTTGATTTTATACTCTTCAGTGAAATTTATTATATACCTACTAGGGGTTAGGCATGGTGCATAGGAATATGAAAGATGCTCTCTTCCTTGGGAGTGTAGCAGAAAACTCTTTCCCTCACTCCTGATTTTATTAAGACTAAAATCCACTGCATGACCTTCTCCATTAAAAATCAGAGGTGCTTATTTGAAAGTAAAATGTACCCCCATAGCCTCATGTATCTGTGTGATTAAGCTTTATACTTTACTCCCAGCTTGGAGATTTGGGAAGTAGAGCCTTGTTGGAGGAGGTGTGTCATCAGGATAAGTCCTTGAGCCATTATATCTCAGCCCATTTGTTGAACTTAAACCACCCTTTCTACATCTTCCCTGATGCTGAGATGTGCTATCCAGCTGTCTGCTTACCCACCATGATGAAATTTCCCCTCAAAACTGTAAGTTGAAAATAAAAACCTGTCCTTCAATAAGCTGCTTTTGGCCAGCTGTTTTTGTCCCAGAAAAGAGAAAGCAACTGCTACAGCTAAGGTGACAACTTGTGAGTCATATACCCATATAATGAAATGCCAGCTCTCCTGCTTACCAGCGGTTTTCAACTGGGCAGTGCATATATTTTCTTTGTCTCAGTTCCCTCATCTGTAAAACAATGACAATAATACATACTTTGAAAAATGTGTTAATGATATTATATACATAATATGTAATATATAATATTATATTTAATTATATACATTTAATGTATATATAATTTTTATAAAACATAAATCAGGTTTAGTAAAAAATATGGTCATTATGATCACATTATTGTTTCAACTTGCTTTTGCCTTTCCATTTTGAACCTTGACAAAAAGAAGGGCAGAATCACAATAATTCTTGGAAACTGAATGGCATTTAGTCATCTGTCTATAAGATGTTAAAAAATTATATCCATGATTATACAAAAATAACTCATGGAATCTTAAAATTAAAGATAGCTTAGAGGGAGAGATGATATGCATCCACTTCTGCCTGTGAGAACATACATCAGTGACCCCTGCACTTCTCTGTGAATGCATGATACCACTCAATGCTGAAGTTCTTTCTACTGAGTAATTAGATTATAGTTTTCCATATATTTATCCATCTGGATTTGGTCAAGAGAGTAAATCAGAAGGGATGCTCTCCAATTCTGAACCTCGGGACTCATGGAAAAATAAATTATATATGTGTGTAGAGGGGTAGGGGGTTTCCATCATCATGTGACCATGTTCACATTGGTCCCGGAAAGAAGATGAAGACAGGCCGACAAACTGGCTTGCCCTAGCTCTGCCCACTTTAGACCAGGTAGCCCCATCTAACTCACAGAAATGAGACTCAATGAATAGTATTTCAATCCATGTACTGCTGAGCTCACTCATAATTTGATATTAGTGTGGTGATGTTTGACTAATACACTGGTTTTAATGCACTCAAAAATATTTATTAGTTCATTCAAAACTGCTCATTGGATTTCTTTTTGATATGTCTGTCAGTAAGCTAGAAGTTAGGGATGCAAATATAAATGAGTAGGGCATAATCTTCGTTTGGGGAAATCTGGCAGTCTTGACAATGGTAAAGACGGACAAAAATATCACTGATACCTGAAAAAGGTTATATTTTGTATATAGGGTTACTACCTTGAGTTAAGATTTAGTCAGAAATGGTGGACTGGTTGCTCCTAGTGGCAGAACGGGGAAATGCATCTTTTATATGTTTTAACTTTAAATTTAAACTGTGGAAGGATCCTCGCCAGAGCACATGTTGAATAAACTCTTCTTTATAGCTAGGGAATTGAAACTTCAATGAAAAGGAATGACACAATATGGCTTAAGGAATTTGTTTCCTAACTAAGGATGCACTCAGGGCCTGTGCCTTCCAAATAAGCCTTAGAACGCCCATACATTTTTGAACTGCCCTAATATTCCAGGTCAGAAGTTTTGTTCCTGATCACATTTAAGACAAGCTCAATCTCCATAATCACTGTAATTGATAATGATCATGTCTTAAGTCTTTCTTGCCCAAGTCAGTTATGGTAGGATAAACATCAGTCTAATAAGAGTAATGAGGAAATTCTGTTTATTTACTTTATGCCCTAGGCACAGTCCATGTGGCTTCAGGCAGGTGGGCACCCTGAATCTCCACAGCAATTAAGAGACAGATGATAACTCCATTTTATAGATTTTCCAACCACACTTAGAGATAGATAATGGGTTACTCAAAGGCTTATGGTTTCCCCATTGCTTTCTGCACACCCCACTGTGGGAATCATCACTTAGAACACTGGCTCAAAATGGTCTCTCCCATTTTGCTTTCTACATGTTGCTGTCTGCTTGGGGAAAGAATGGCTGGAATCTACCACAGTGTGAGGAAAGTCACTCCGTACTTGGGGATCTTGCTTCATTTTTGACACTAGTTAAGTTAGCAATAGAATCCCTCCAGAGCCAGTTTCAATAAGGCCTGAGGCTTCTGTGTGGAAACCAAGCCAGCAACTACAGGCTCTGATTATCTTCAGAATCTAAGGGAAAACTCTTCAAAGAGACCTGCGTGGTCCCTTTGATGAGGGAACTGACAGGAAATTATCAGCTCCGTGACACAGACAGGGACAAAGATAAGAAAAGGTCCATTTTGGCCTCATCTGTGTCTGGATTAGAACCTGCAGGAAGTAGAAGGGGCTATTTCATCCTGGCTCCTGAACAACCATGAGCCCTGGCTTCTTCCTGAGAAGAGTAAGGCAATGGAAAGGTGAAGCGAATTAAGATAAACACCCACACTTTGCCTGTCTGGCTGAGCCGAATCTTCACGTCAGCTGTTAGGGAGTCCCTTCTTTTTCCTTTCTTTCTATTTTTTTTCTTTTTATATTTAAACTGACAACTCACAATATTCCACCCAAGTACTTGATATGGATCTCCAAGACAGATCCTAACATAGTCATAAAATCCCCCCCCCCCCCAAATGTGCACTTTGTACCACGTCTATGTGTAGGTGTGTTTAAAATGTCACGAACTGCAATGCCTAGCTCTAGTTCCCAGGAATTAATCACTTAGGAGAGTGAAAGGGGCAAATTAACTTGCTTTAACACTTCGAAGGCTCTCCAGTGCAGTTGCCAAAATAGAACGAGGCTGAATAGAAGCATGGCTGTCTTTCCAGAAGAACTAGACTTCTTTTTTTTGTTGTTGTTGTTCCTTTTTTTTTTTTTTTTTTTCTCTCTCTCTAAAATTGCCTTGCTTTAAAAAAGTTTCCCTTTGGGGTTTAGCTGCAGGTCATAGATTACTCAAAGAGTGTGTGAAAGAAATACTTCTTGCACTTTTATTACAATTCAATGATTTTTAAAGCCAATTCGCACAACCATCACCAACTGCTCTTTAAGGTTAGAATATTTCCTTACCCCAACAAAAAGCATTCTCATACCCAATCTTGGCGATACCCTTAGTATTGATCTGTTTATTGTGTACAAATTTGCTTTTTCTAGTTTTTACATATTAGTGGAATCGTGCAATATATTGTGTGGCATCTGGCTTGTCACATGTTTGTGAAGTTCATTCGTATCAGAAGCTTCAGGTTGCCTGTCTTTTTTTTTTTTTTTTTTTTTTTTTTTTTTACTGCCAAATAATATTCCCTTGAGTGAATACGCCACCTTTTGCTTATCCACTGATAAGTATCTGGGTTGTTTCCAGATCTAAGCCGTTGTGGCTAACATGTAAATGCAGGGGGTTGCAGGGCGACCATGACCACCGCTAGACGCCAGACTGCTTTGGCTTCAGCGTCAATAGAAACCTACCAGACAATTTTTAACTTAGTTTTTAAAATGTCATGGGACAGGTGGTTTAAAAGCCAATTCCTATTATTTGGTGAATTCTGAACAGAAAATAGAGCAATTTCCCACTAAAATCGAACCACAAGTGTCGAGGCTTTGCCTCAGATGTGCTTGCAAAACTAGATATCGTGAGACTTTGCTCATGGGGCAAGGGGACTCTACCGATTACGCACCTTAAACATCACTCTAGCATGTAATTAGATTGACAAAAAGCTGTTAGTTCTGTCCCTTTGTGACCATATAGAAACGATGGAAGAATCCAATTAACCATTTGTAGCGAGATCAGTACAAAACTTAAGAACTGAGACCTCATTTGTAAAGTGGAAGTGGGACTGGACACCCCACCGCGCCCCTATGCGTGGTTGCAATGGGGACTTCCGGAGCGGTGCTTTGGACTGAAGTTTGCGGGGTTAGGGCCGACACAGTGCTTATTGAAATGAAGAGGCCAAAGAGATCCGGAGGAAGGTAAAGCAGAGCTGTAGAAAGGGCTTAGTTTCCCCAGCGCCGGATGACTGCGCTATCCAGGAAAGCTCCGGGTGGCCTGTCACGTCTGTGGCACTAGACGTGTGTCCCGGTGGTGGGATGTGTTGGTGGCTTGCATCTTGGACACCTATTGAGGTGTGAGGAAAGCGGAGGACTAAGTGAACCGTGTAGCAGGAAGCTTAGCACCCTCCTTTCCCGGAGAAAGGGTGGGCAGTTGAAAGGCTACGTCCGCACGTCCACATGGAGTGACAGGCGCATCCATCCTTCCCGCACAAGATGCAAGCAGGGAAGGTGGCAGACAGAGGTCTGGGAGGTGCCTGGAGCAAGGCACGGACTCCCGCAGCCTCGCCTCGCCCTGGGTTCCCGTTCACTTTCCCAGAGCCCAGTGAGGCCAAGGAAGTTCTGTACGCTTAGGGTCGCTGGGGCTGCTGGCCCAGAACCCGAGCGCAGGGATCAGCCACCCCTCCTGTCCCCCCGTGGGCATTCGTGTTCCTTCCCAGTATGCGGTGAGTTCCAGGCTTTCTCTTCCTTTGGGGCCTCTTCCCTTCTAACTTCAGGTCCCTGCTCTTCCCTTCAAGCTTTTGCGGCCAGCGCCCACCTCAGCACCCGTTTTCCCCCCTGTGGTCGCCACTCCTCCAATTCCGTTCCCAGCCTCTTCCTTCTTCTCCTGCAGAGTCCTTTTTCCTATTTGCATCTCCCTTTCTCTCCACCTCTAGTCTTTCCGCCACCTCCCACCTTGAAAACTTGACCTAGCCACGGAATCCCACAGAGGCATCCTCGGCCCCAGTCATTGTTCCTGGCTCACAGTGCGGGGACCCTCACGGCTCTGGGTGTCACCAACGCCTCGCCGAGTCCCTGGAGTGATTTAGAGACCCGGCCGCTCCTGCCCCTTGTCTCCGTGACTCTGACAGGAGGGCATCTGGCCGTCTTGGTCGGTCTTCCCCCTGGTAGAGTCTTCTGCTGTGCGGGGTGGGCGGGATGCCGAGGCCGGGGCGGCAGTGCCCCGCAGAGGCCCACCCTCCCGCAGAACCGTACTCGCCTTGGGGTTTTGGTCGGTCCGTGGTGACCAGAGTGGGGAGGTAACAAGTGATACTACCCGGGGTAGGGTGTGCTGGTATCAGGATGGGGCACAGACCGTGGAAGCTTCCCAGCGGGGCAAGCCTTGGGGAAGCCTTCCATGCGTCCTCCTCCAGGACCTTGAGTGTGGGGCGAGGAGAGCTGGCAGAAAACCCGAGACCGCGCTCTTCTTCCCAAGTCCCAAGCCCAGATTTCTTCACCTATCGCGCAGCAAGCCGACTTTGCAAGGGAGGAATGTTGGGGGCTTTGAGGAGTTGGGGCTGGGCCCACCAACCTGGAAATATTTTCCGAGGGTGGGGCGGTAAAGTAATAAATAACAGAATGGACTCCCTCATTCCGGATTGCCTGATTGCCTTCCCCACTTGGGCAATGCCATCCACCCAATCTACCATCCCGCCCGCGCAGGCGAGGCGCCAGCTCGGTTAGGCTGGAGCGGATTTGAAGAAAAGGAGGAAAACGGGGGGGGGGGGTGTCTTCTAACCCTTCTCTAGCTCCCCTGTATCGGCCTCCCTCGTGGTGCCCCTCAGAAGCCCAACTTCAGTCACTCCAGACTCTCCCGAGCCCCATGGGAGTCGGAGCCCGGCGACCCGGAGCGGGCGGGGCGGCCCCGGATCCCCGGCTTGACATCTCGCGGTCCCCGGGGGAGGGGCGCGCACAGGGTCGGCCCCCGCCGCCTCGCCGAGGCCCCGCTGGCTCGCTTGCTCGCCGCGTCTCGCAGCCCCGGCTCCTCTCCGCCCCCCGCCCTCTCCTTTCCTCCCGGCGGCGGCCTCCCTCCCCCCCCCCCACGTCCGTCCGCCCGCCACCTCCCCCCGGTTTCTCATTCCTGCCACTAGCGCGCTCGGCGGCTCATTCCGCGGCCGCCGCCAGCCGAGGGGAGCGTCGCGGGCGGAGGCGCAGATGCCGCGGGGGCCGCTCGCAGCCGCCGCCGACTTGTGAATGGGACTCCGACTAGGGCCCGGGCTGACACCGCCGCGCTCGCCCGGTGCCGGTGCCGGGGACCCACCGCCCGGCGGTCACGTCCGCCCAGGTGAGGCGCACAGTCCGCTCCTGGCGCTCGCGGGGATGGGGTTTCTTGGGGTGGGAGGAAGGATCTCTTCTGGAGGAGACTCTGGGGACGCGAGAGGCTGGAGTCTGACCGGAGAAGGGGTTCGCTAATGCAAAGCAGAAGGGCTTGGGGCGGGGGTGGGTAAAAGAAGATTTGTTTTAAAAAATCAGGAAAGGAGAAGGGAGCCAGCTGTGGACGCGGGCAGCGCAGGGGTCAGAGGCGCCAGATGTGCGCTTCCCCTCGCTGTCCCCGGTGCCGGCCTCCTCTGGGGTCTGCGTCCGGGCGGTGGCAGGAGGGGTTTGCTCTCACGATTGGGACCAAAGACTGTAGAGCTGAGCTCGGGACACGCCGACTGCCCCCGGACGTGTCTCTTGGGAAAGTGGCCCACTGCGCTGTGTCCTCCCGAGCTGCGCCTGAGTCCTAAAGCCTCGATCTAATCGCTCTCTGCGGGGTTCCTTGGAGGTCCCCTAGCATCTACGCGGAACGCTCCCCAGGGCTCAGTCCCTCGGGTGCAGACTACAAGGAAAGCCTAGGGTTCAACGAAGTAGCCGGGCTTGGAGCAGTGATACTCCGCACTTTAATAGCCTGGGTTTGGGTCCTCTGACTGCGGCTGCGGGGCGCGCTCCAGCCTCAGGTTCCTCCCGAGATCCCGCCGCCTGGCCCCGATGCCAAGCAGTTGAGGTTGCTTTGAGAGCCGCTCAGACTTGGGCTGGGCTGGGGCTGGGGCTCGGTGAAGCCTGTCGGGGTCAACGTTAACTTTGAGAACCAAACCTTCTCCGAAGCCTGCGCCTCCCCTCCGCGCGCGCCAAGCCTCTCCTGCTCCGGCACGCGCGGCCTCCCTCCCTGAGCTTGGCCCCCAGAACACGAGACTCGAGGTAGGAAGTGCCTGAGAAGGGATCGCTGCAGGAACAGCATCCTTTTCCTCCCTTGCTCCAACCCGGTGGAGTCTCGGCGGGGACGTCTTGAGATGGGAAGCAAAGAGTCACTGGAAAGAGTGGGGTATGGGAGGCCTGCGGGTCCAGCTTCCTGGTCTCTCCCTCTTTCTCTCTCTGCCAAGGCCCTGCTTTCAATCGGGCTCCGCTCGCCTGCATCCCTCGGGTGAAAGGTTTTCTGGCTGTTAGAAGATGCCCTGTTGCTTTCGCAAATAATACAGCAGGAATTTCACAGGGCACAGCACTGCTATGAAGAAATTGCATCTTTTAATTATTTAATAATGCCATTTCTGCATGACGAAGGGTCATCCCTAAGGGGTGGAAGTGGGATTTGTTCCAGAAAGCCTGGTGCTGCAGGGGCGTATAGATTTGCCTAAAAATTTCCCTTCCGCTTTCTATTTTTCCTCAAGAAATCTTGTTCTGGTGGGTGTCTCTCAAATCTTTCCATTTTCTTCTGAAGGTACCTATGGCTTTAATAGGAGGCAGTAAATTTTGGTTTTAGTCACAGGGAAGAAGCGACCCTCTGGCCAGAGAATGTATCAGTTTACTTATAGCTTAGGCTTGCAGCAGACATCCAGGGCTTGGTGGGGTGTCTGGATTTTCTGGGGACGGGGGCTGCAGGTATGTTCTCAGGAACAAGGATCCTGTTGTCTGGGACCAGCATATTTGCCAGGCTGGGTTCTGAGCGCTAGAGCCTTCAACTAAAGAAGAAAAGACAGGGGTCTGACCTTCATTTCAATCATCTTGGAATTATTTTTTTTTTTCCTATAAACAAAAAGTGCACACACTGGAACGCATAAGGAACTGAACCCTCAGCCTCTGGCAATCTAGCCTTTTTCTGTAGGACAAAGGAATAAAAGTTGCAAAACAAAGGGGAATAGTTGTGGCCATTACAGTGAGACCCTGAAGCCACAGTCAATTCTAAAAGTACCTTCGCTATAAGCTCCATGTCCAAGTTTTAAAGTTGGCCAGTTAGGCCCTGGAATCGGAATGCTTTTTGCAAAACTGCAACCTTGCTCAGTACAAAGGAATTTGGCCCATTCTCAGTGGACACCAAGCAAAGGCATCCAGAGCCCAGGAAACTTTGCTGAAGTGAGAAATAACTTTGCATCTTGCTTTTCTGAGACCATACAAATTAATCCATTGACTATATCTGGCAGTGGCATTTTATCATTATTAGCAATGTTTACTGCCATCATTTTAGTTACTTCCAAGTCTGCACACACTGGACAGTTTGTTATACGGTTTGAGGAAAAATAAATCACCTTCCCCACCCTGTGAGGGAGAAGGAGTGAACAAATAAATGCAAGAGAAGGAGAAATGGGGGAGGTCCAGACATGTGGGTTTATTCAAACTGGGTTTATTGCAAGCTAAAGAAATGGGCTTTAAAATAGCTCTAATGGAAGCTGTGGAGCATCTTGATAGCCCTTCAGAACTTTCATTATGCTCTGCATTCTTATCAGAACACCAGACAGGAAAATTACTAGAAACCTAAATTCTATTTTCAATTAAGATGCAATCTTTGGTTAATTTGAAAAAAAAATTAAAAAGTTACAGCTCTTTTCTTTTAAATGCTTCAGAACGTATATATTTCCTCTTTACTGTGGTAGCTTCAGAGGTATAAGTTGGCCTGTTTATTTGTGGGAGGAGGGTGTAGCATCAGACTGTCATTTTTTTGGGGGGAGTACAGATCAATTTCATGCTCCTTTAATTCACATGTCTCCATAATTCATGGTTTTTCTTTCCCTTTGAAGGGAATTACATGGCTGTTTTGTTGAGATTCTGGTTTGGGGACCCTCATATGGGAAATGCCATGACTTTGACTTCATGACCTGATTTACAATGCCAAAAGTACACTCCCATGAGCTTGGTGTGTCCTGGAAACTTGCCCTGTGAATGGCAGTGACTTAGGAAACTGATAGCTCACATAAACTTCTATCTATACTGTTTAAATCTATTTTTCAGAACCATCTAAAGCACATCTGCAAATCTGGTTTGTTTGTGTTCCCAGTACATTCATGTAGCAAGAAGTGTGAGAGGCATAATCATTTAATTTGAGCTTGCTTTCAAAAGTGATTTATTTTTCATTTTGGGTATAGACATACCTATTTATCAGATAATAATAATAATAATAATAATAATAATAATAATAATAATAATGATAGAGGGTGCTTTTTAGAGTTGAAAGTAGACAGTGAAATTTTATCATAAAATTTACAGGATCGCTCTAAATTCCAAAGTCTCTCTTCAGAAAGTGTGAGCATCTGGGTGTATTCACTATTCAGTGATATCAAGGTATCAAAATATATTTGGGATGAATTTCTCCTTTACAAAATTAGTTGCTGTTGCATAAGAAGTTAGCTAATTTGCCAAGTGTTCCCATTCTTTACTTTAAAGAATTGTGAGTTCTTTCCTATCGAAAGTTAATGCTTCTGAAATATATAAATATATCTGGCCTATATATCTGGGGTTTAATTTATTAGGATGAAAGAGAACCAGACATCAACAGGTTTGCTAAAACAAAAATGCTGTAGCGAGTTAACTATCCTGAAACACTGGGAGGAACCTGCTGTTCCGTCAGGATTTCTGGGATGACCATCCAAAGCTTCTTCTGTGAGCAGGAAGGACTGAAGAAAATACTGGAGGAGGATAATTAAACATCTTTCTGCTGTAATTTTACCATGACATCCAGAGCCTTGTGCATTTCTGGAAATGGACTCCTTTGCGGAAGATTGTACTTCTAGCCACTAGAGGGCAATGGCGTTCTTCTCCAGCTTTCTACTTGGGGCCCATCTGCTTTTGAGGGCATCATGAAAAGCGGTTTTGTTACCACCAGGCTTGTCTGGACCTCTGGGGAGAGCCCAAATTCAATCTCGCTGTGGTTCGGGCTCTTGCTCCAGTAGTTTGTCGGCATTAGCATCTTTCTAGTGGGTGGATCCGGTTACCTGCAACCTCTTCTTCCCACCTAGGACTTTGCTAGAAAGTTGGGAGATCTTGTGACTTGGAAAACTGAGCAGAAGCCAGGGTAGGGGGCTGGGCTCCAGGATAAATAAGGTTAGCTTTCACTTAGGCAGCGATTTGCGAGATTTTCTGGATATATTTTTTTCCCTGTCAGGAAGTAAGGAAGAGCCGTTTTCTGACTAACTCCAAGGAGAATAAAATGAATAAAAAGGAGAACTATGAGGGAGACCACGATGATATCATTGCCTCCTCCTTCAAGAGGCTTTAAAGACATTTGCAAGGCATTTCTAATTTGCAGAAAAGAATGGCAGTTTGATTTTCAGTAAACACTTTGGAGTGTGGAGCTTTAGTATAACAGTAAATGTTTTACTATTACCTTTAAGTCATTCTTGACATTGCTATAAAACCCAACTTTAGCAGAGAGTACAGTTCAATGCAAGATTGGTCCTCAATAATCAGAGTTTAATCCTTTGATCTTTTAAAAATTTCTTCAGTGAATGGAAATTCTGGTTTATGATTAAGTCACATTTTTCAAGTTTCATTTTGTTACAATTTTATAGTGTCATTATGAATGCTCAGACAAATGAAAGAATAAATGCTATAATATAATTAAGGAGAAAGTGCTGTTAAAATAAGTACTGTCTTGGACTGGAGATATGGCTTACAGGTTAAGGCTCTTGCCTGTGAAACCTTAGGAACCAGGTTCAATTCCCTAGTATCCACATCAGTCAGATGTACAAGGTGGTGCCTACATCTGGAGTTTGTTTGCAGTGGCTGGAGGCCCTAGCTAGCCCATTCTCTCTCTCCCTCTTCCTCTCTCTCTCTCTGCCTTCTTTTCTTTCTCAATAAATAGATACATAAATAAAATAAAACTATTGTCTTAAGCTTAAGTGGACCTTATTTGTATTCTTATTTATTTATTTTAATGAGTGGAGGAGTTGCCTCCCTGGTGCCTGGTGGTGGTTCAGCAACAGAGGCTTTGTTTGTTTGTTTGTTTGTTGCTTTTTTTTTTTTTTCTTTCGTGGCTTTGAGCTGTGTTGGAATGTGTGGGCAGTTGATGAAGAAAGAATCAATGTAAATGGATTATGGGAGGGCATATTAGGTCAGTTGGTGCAAAGTAAGACAAAGTGTTTTGTAAAGTGATCCTAAACACTGGGCAGTTTATTTAACTTTGAAACACAAAGCAATTTTAAATTCTAAAAGCTTGCGAATTATGTACATTACATAGAACTGTGGCAACATGTCATTGTTTTGCATTTTAATTAGTTAGCAGAAGAGGCAAGTTCTGGGGTTCTTATTGAGATAAAACATTGTTCCTTACTCTGACAGGTTAAGGATTAGGCTCAGGAAGAGAATGTAGTATATCAAGATTCTACATGAGATAGGAGTGTGAGAGAGGAAAAGAAAAGGAGGTTTGATTGGCTGATGACGATGTTTCTAATGTAATCCAATTTCAGGTCCTCACTGCTCTCTCTTTCTCAAACTCCTCTTGAAAGGCATTTGGGGTACTGAGCCTAGGAAGCAGCCGAGAGCAGCTTTATGGATTAGAAAGGGACAACGGCCAGAGACTCACTCTACACCTTCCCTGCCTGACTAGAAACCTTATTTGTGAATGAGCATGGCTCTACCCCAGAAGCTTCCTGGTTACTACAGGGGAAGGAAAGCCTTCAGTGCCTCCATTTCCTGACCTGCTCCGTGAGCTGGAGGGATTTTCTCACATTAAACTTACTTACCTTTCTATATTCGATTCTTCTCGAGAAATTGGCTTCCGGCTTGGTTTTGTCCCCACTATGGAGGTCAGCTAACAAAGCAAGTGGAAAGGTAGGAAGGTCTTAGTTTCATGTGCACAGAGATATTTCTTCAGCCCTTATTAAGCTCCACCAATCAGAGCAAGGAGGAGGAATCTGAGTGGAGTCCCTTCTAACAATCAATGCAAGTTTGTTGTTCTCGATAGGAATAAGCTTAGTAAAAGTAACATGCAGCATGGGGGGGGTGGGGGGCGGGGGTGTTCAGACTGTGGGGATTCACTCCCACTGTGGACTTTGAGAACTTCTTGCGTGGAGACATTGTGTGACATTCAGGCTGGCTCTTGGCACCACTGAGACTTGGACCACTCACTCAAACACGGAGGCAGAGTTCCTTCATTGCACAGCTGTGACAAGTTGAGAGAAGTGACGTCCAGGCAAGCATATGCAGTGTCAGACCACGTCCAAATTGAAAACTTTTACATTTCCTCCTCATAGATGTCCCCCACTAATATGGCTTTAAGATATGGCATTAAATGTTTTCTTCATTGATGAGTTGCATTTGTGTGTGTGTGTGTGTGTGTGTGTGTGTGTGTCTTTTTATTTTGCACTCGTGGAGAGTGCACCACTCACCTTACCCTAATCCCACCTCTGTTCAACACACCTCCTCCATCATTGAAGCTCCTTTTCTTACACAAGGTCTAAGCTACAAAACCACACAGACTCAGAGGCCTCTTCTGCAAAAAATGGGAACTCATTGTCAGAACTGTGTGCTAGGACGGTTATAAAAGTGAAATCAAAATAAGAGTCCAGCCGGGCGTGTTGGAATACACCTTTAATCCCAGCACTTGGGAGGCAGAGGTAGGAGGATCGCCGTGAGTTCAAGGACCCCTGAGCCTGCATAGTGAATTCCAGGTCAGCCTGGACCAGAGTGAGATCCTACCTCAAAACAAAACAAAACAAAACAAAAAAAAACAGTCCAATGCCTAGTTCATGGGAGCATTCAATGCATGCTAAAGTCAATTGCCCTCTCCAAAAACGAGCCTTGGGTCTTAGTTATCTAAACTCATAGTGGCTGCTGATTAAACTCAGATCCATTGTTCTCAATTGGAACATCTCCCAATATGTGATGACATGTTCATTCATGTTTGCCGTTTTTGAATGATTTCACAAGTTTAAGTGATCTATCCCTAATCGATGTGAAGTATTCAAGTGGCTGTAGAGATTTTAAACATAATTGTAGCTTCTGAAGAGAGCCTGCCTCTTTCTGTCCACTGTAAGTTTTGTCCCCTCAGCTCATATAAGAGTTGCTGTGAGAAGTTGCCTGAAGTAATGTCTTACTGGAAAAGCTGGCTGAACATGTGATGTGGTGATATCTGTCAAACGTCTGCTTTCGTGTAAAAGGGACTCATTACTATTCCAGACTAGCTTAAAAGATAATTAGTCTCTTGATAAATTGTCTCAATTTCATGACTGTTCCTGTTTGTTTTTCAGGTAAATGTAGTGTAGTGTTTCAATGGGTTTGAGTAGTGACAGGTTTAATTCATGAAGAGATGTCAGCTGGAGTCCTGTGCCCTGCTGGCTGGTTTCTGACTTTCATGGGGCCAGACAAAAGCACAGTGACTTGACTTCTTAAAAATCATGGGTGTTCACTTTGGGTAATTAGGGAGAGGGAGAACAGAGGTGAAGGACTAAAACCTTTACGGGCTTCTGAAGGTTAAAATAGGGCTTAAGTAGTGGTTGAGAATTGGTTTTTGCAGCTTGGATAATTTATTAAAAGTTGTGACAGACAGTATAAAGAAAGAAACCTTGAAGGTTTCATCTCATGAAACTGTTTATTATTATTATGAGACATCATGTTTATAAAAATTCTATAAATCATTTTGAATACACACACACACACACACACACACACACAAATCATGGGGCCTCATCCTCTCAGGACTCTACTTGCTGGTTTCTCACTAGTTACACTATCTACACATCCCATATGACCTCTACACTGGGCTTTCCAAGACTTCTGTCCTTTCCAATGCCCTGCTGTCTCCCACCTGCAGTCCACTTTCAACACCCATTCTTGCCCTCGGCCAGAGTTCCCTCTGCCCCTGCTGGGCAGTGAAGGAGAACACTGCTTGCATTGTCCTTGGAAAAGGGGTAGGAAAGAGAGGCAATGTTTTGAGATCCTACTGTGTGTTAGATGCTCTCCCCCATCCCTCATTCTTTCTACACACCCCCTCCAGAAGGGAGGACTATCATGTCTATTTACCACAGAGGAGGTGATGCTTAGGAAAAATTCAAGATGCTTGTCTCAGCCCCTGAGTCCGAGATGAAACTGAGCATGCACATCTGTTCTGAATCCCGTTATCTGGGATGTGAGTTACATGCCTGGGCCTTCCTCATACTCAGAGACAGAGTTCATGACAGAAAAGCCCATTTGATCACTCCACCCTAGTTCCTTGTGCAGTACCAGATCTCAGCCAGAAAATGAACTTTCAAGATCTTTCAGTGTAACCCTGATCCCGGCAGGTTTTCTTCTTTCACCAATCATAGCTGTCCAGATGGCAGGCTGATAACTGCTTCTCGGGGAAGCAGGGAAGTGAACCATTGATTCATTACTCCCATTCATGAAAATGTCCCATCTAATGAAGGAGGAGCTAAAACGCCCAAGTTGTATAACTGCACCCCATCACTATTTTTTGCCATTCCTGACACTCCTATAGATTCTAAAAGTTGGAGTTAGATATTTGTTAATATCTAATATGACCTTATAATATTTAATATTTGTTAATATCCAGGATGTATGGAGCATTTAGCTAGTTTCTGGCACTGTACTATACTAAAAATGCTCACTATAATATGCAGTTTATTACCAACAACACTGTGAACTTCTAAGTAACCAGCCAGTATCTTACAAGGGGTGAAAGTAGACATTCCTGATGCCCCACAGCTGATACTGAATAAACCTAGGATTCCATTCTAAACATTTGACATCAAAGCTTAGCTACTACATTAGGATGCTCAGTGCTGTAACTTACCTGAAAAGGTGTGGGTTCCATACTTCTTACCATGCTCATCTCTGTCACCTGCTTCCACTCCTTCCATGAAATCTATCCTATTAACACAAAGGATGCCTAATGAGGCTTCTGTCTGCAGACACTGAGTGGACCCCTGTAATCAAATCTGAGGACTTGACTTTATCCTGTGGAACTCCCATGTGTCCAGTGTATGGAATCACCACATGAATCACTGGTTATTCTAGACAGCCTTCCCATAAAGACTTGGGAACTATAAGTTGTCTAACATTGCATAGTAATTAAGGAATAGATAGGAGAAGAAAAATAAAATTTCTTGGCACTTAGTTCCATTTCTTTTTACTATTCACAAGAAAAACCATGGTGTGTCTACATATTCATGTGTGTGTATGTATGCATAAAAATATTAGCAAAGGCACCTGTGGTATGATTTTTCTTCTTAAACATTGATTAGTTCAAGGGTATATACTCTTCTGTCATCCTCTCAGCCAGTTAAACTGAACCTTATGTGAGGTTTTCTGTGAATTTATTTGAAAATCCATAGTCAATCCAATACTTATTGATAAGCCATTTTTGTAACAGTTTGAAAAGTGTACCACTGACCCTGGCCTTCAGCTCTATCACCCTCTGTGGCGCCTTCCCTGAAAGTCTTCACTCTGAGCTTCTACAAAGGGTGGTGCCAATGCCCGCCAGCTTTCTATCGCCAGAACAAAGTACCTGTGGTACTCGATTTGTAAACAGAAACTACTTATTTGCCTCACAGTTTCTGTCTTTGATTAGCTGTTTTGCCCTAGGCATATGTGGGGAGTAAAATCTACTAATTTATTAGCACTAAGCCAAAAGGTGGAAGAGGAAGAGGCCCAGGCTCTGCAGTTGGCTTTGAGGGCATAACCCTAGTGATCTAGACCTCCCACTAGGCTCTACTTCATGAAGGTCCCGCCACTTCCCAATAGTGCCATTCTAGGGACATTCTAGGTCTTTAACATGTGAGCCATTGGGGATATTCAGCATCCACTCTTACCACAAGCCTTCACATGGCTTCTGGAATATGTTGATTGAAGTTATTATTATTATTTTTTGTCCCTAAAGGCTTTGAGTTGGATACACAGATAATTGAGGGACTTTTTTTTTTTTTTTTTTTTAAATCAGTGAACAGATGACATCAATAGGACAAGCAAGTTTTAGGTCTTGTCTATCAAAACTTAAGGTTGCATGCAGTAAGTGCTGCTAGGAAGTATGAACTCATCGGGCCACAAGAAGGACAAAGCATAGCGGGTCAGTGAGTAAAGATTGTTTGGAGGAGCTCTTATGGAATGTCACTCCTGCACATTAGGTAGGGATCCCAGAGGCCACCTACACCAAGGCACTGTACCAGCAGATGCTCCAGCCATTGTTATGGTACTCTAGAGGTGATTATGGTACCTTTGGTGGTACAGATCTCATTATCCCCTTATGCAAACCATTGGCCCACTGGGAAACTTCACTCTTAGAAATGCTTCCTTAGGCTGACTTCCCAGAGTTGCTCTTTGATTCCCCTGCTGTGCAGAGTAGATGTAATTCTCTCGACATGTTGCAACTGTCTCTCAGAATGGCTTCTCCCCCTTTCTACATGTACAGACTGACCCATTCAGTTTTATTTTCTTTAACCTTCTGCATAGGATATGACTGAGAACAGAAATCTAGGCAGCAAGACTCTAGATTTTCAACTCCCTGCTTTATACTTCTTTTATTATAGCCCGAGGCTACATTACATTAGCTTTTATTGCCAGACACATCACCCAGAGGACTTATGCTCCACAGTTTATTTGTTTATTCGTTTTTACTTATGTGCTGATGTTAAGCCATGTTTTCTCACCTGTCCCTGTGCCCATAAGACCTGATAAGGCACCTGCTGTGGAACACTGGTGCTGGAGTCATATTTCTTTGCTTCAGATCTTGGCCCCAAGGCTTACCAACTCTTCAAGTCTCTTGTTCTTAGTTTACCTACCATGTGGGGAATAAATATCAGCATCTAACTTAAAGAGTGGATATATGCTAAACTACATTAACACATAAAAATTCTTGTAGCAGAGCATGGGATACAGTTGCTGTTATCATTACTTTTATGTTCTACATTGTTAGAGTCAGTATACTGATCTGGTACAACACACTATTTTAAACCTTGAATCTTTATTTTTCTGTGCAGAATAACTTCCATCCCTCTTAACATCATTCTCCAGGTGTTTTATTCAATTACCAACCATGCTTGGCAAAAGGAACTAAACAACAGCAGAAAAATACCCAGGTGCGTGCAGGGGCAGGGTCACATTAAACTGTACAAGATTTCTAGTTGAGTGATTCATGCCAGGGAGATGAAATTCTCTGTGTTGCACTCATGTCCTGGAGTGGACATTTGTCATTTTGTTTGCTTCTTCTTTTGTTGGCCACATGGCATCAAGCCACTTTTTTGTGTTTAGCAACTAAACTTCAGTAAGATTCTCAACAGAAAGAAGAAACTTTCTCTTCCTAAGAGACATGAAGAACCAGAGAGTATTTTCACTAGTTTCTTTGTAAGTTAGGACAATTCAGCACCAACTTCACAGTTTTTAAAATCTGCATTCATTATGTTACACATGTGCAAACATGCTTCCATACATGCACGTATGCATGTACACACACATCGCCATTGGCCATGGAAAGTTCCTCCTGGTCATTGTAGCCATGATTGTACCAGCACCTGATTCCCACAGGTCCTTAAAATTGGTGAAGCCACCATTTTATCGAAGAAATAGGCATGGTGCCTTGACCAGTTGGTTTCTGTGGCTGAATCTGGTCCACTCTTGTTATCCAGCCTTCTGAGATTCCTAGTGGTTTCTGAGATTGTTCTTTAGGCTTCCTACAAGAAATGTGCTACTCAGTCCATTCCTATTGTTTTCACCTAAGAAACCCTAGAAGGTTCATTTCCTCACATACCTTGTACTTATGAGGAATGGGTCCACTGAACTACTGGTTGACGAATTTGGCTTTTACATTCTCTGGAAGGCTTAATAGAATGCTGATAGTATGTGAGGGTGGAGCAGATGTAATCTTTGTTCAACAATGATTACTTCACTTTGGATTAAACATCAGTATGTTAGTCATAGAAGTAATTGTCAGATCCTGGTCAGAAGCAACTTGGTCCATCTCAGCTGATTAGGCAGAATAGGTCGACCTGTGGATGACCAATGGTTTCTTGAAAGTAACAGGAATTGTTATATTAGAAAATGATTCACATATTTAAGCTGTGGGGCTATTGTAGAAAAGTTCCCAAAGCCAGGATTCCCAGAAGGTCTCGAGGAATTAGTGGGCATATGAAGGTGGCCTGACATAAGAACAGAGAGGTAGCTTTAACTCACATTTCAGTTCCTGGAAAGCTCACCATGCACACTTTCCATAATTGGCATTATGTCAATTTATATATTGGTTCTAAACAAGTGAGAATTACCAGTGCATGTATCTGTGAGAATGGGAAGGACACACAAGTGAAAATTTCCTCTGGAGTTGGTCTCATACTATCCCAAGATATCTTTCCTTAGATAGATGAACCACATGAGGACTTTGTATTTCACTGAGAGTGCTTCTTGCCTGAATTTATTCACTTGTTGCTAGACTGCTTGAGGATCTTGGAGCCATGTCTTTCATTTACTATGCAGTACTATCTGGTCGCCATGGACACAGACTACCATCCATGGGTGACTTGTCTAATTTAAGTGAGGCTGGATAAGTAGCTAATATCAAGTTATCAATTTCCACTTATGAAAACAACATATTTAAATTTCTCTTAAAAATATATCTTTAACAGCCATAGCAGAACTAGATTTAAATGTGAAGACAAAATGAAAGATGAAATTGATTCATGATCATCATTTTAATTTATAAGGCCTTTCCCTAAAATATTCCTGGAGCAGAGGGATGCTTGTGTTGTCTTCCTCAGTCTATTCTGTGCTTCAGAGACAGACACAACCATGGTGTGAGGTACTGTTTTCATTTTCATTATGATCTTTGAAGACCTAAAGAGAACTATATCAATGAAGTGTTATATCATCATCATCATGTTTGCAGTGTAGCCCTTAGAGTTGGGCATACTTGCCTTCCAAGTAATGTATTCTTGACTCTTGCATTTTATTTATCACCATTTCTACCACAGACATCCCAGAAAATGTTCAACTTCAGCAACTTTCAGGGGTATGTTTAGGAGTACTAGTTAGGAACTTAATGCAGTTTGACAGACTATGTGTTTGAGTGAAAGATAGATCAGCGCATAGTAAGGGATCATGTGGACTCACTTCCCAGAACCGGCACCCCCTTTGATCCTCACTGTAATCTGCTTTGTTATTTGCAACTGCTTTGCGCAGGCAAAGGGAATCTGTGTGGTGTGTCCTGGCGTTCTTCACAGCTCCTTCTCTAAAATGCTAAGCTGCAAAGGTCAGAAAGAGCCATGTCAAGTGATTTGTGAAGATCAGAGTGCCAGACTATCTTAGAGCTGGAAAAGACCCAAAAGGCCACTTTACAGATGAGGAAACTGAGGTTAATTGGTTTTCTGAGGCCACACAGCTATTTGTCAGCAAGACCTGTTCTGTACCACTGGCCTGCCTAGAGAGAGGGAACCGCAGGGCAGCCTAATAGGGAAAAAAAAAAAAAAAAAGTCAGAAATTGGCCACAAACTCGCTGACACGTGATCTTTGTCCATTTGTGGAAAAAAAAAATAAAAAAGAGCATAAATAATGAAACCAACAAGAACAGAAGGCATGCCTTATTGTTAGTGAGCCTCAGTTATATCTTCCACTTACACAGTGTGGGGTATAATAGTTGTGGGGACAAGGGGGCGAGGCTGCTGAAATGAATACCAACATCACTGCTTTGGACTTAAGTCTTACTTCTAGGATACGGAGCAAGAAAATACCTGACTCTTTCATTAAATGATTTGAGACCAGCAATGAGAGAAATGGAGAAAAAGAGACAAAAATCCTGTAAATAAGTAAACCAGAATGGAGGGGCTCTTAGTGGATATGCCATAGCTAGGACCAGGTTACTGGCATTATTACAATGGTGGATGAGTCTTGAGCAGTCACTGAAAGTACACATTGTGCTCAGCATGTCCCATGAATTATCTCCATCCATCATCTGTACCACCTAAATGACATATAAGCTATAATTACTGACATTTAAAAATGTAGAAACAGGTTGGAGAGATTACTAAATTGTTAAGGAACTTGCCTTCAAATCCTAAGGATCCAGGTTCAACACTCCAGAACCCATGTAAGGTGTCAAATGCATACAAGGTGGCACATGTGTCTGGAATTCGATTGCAGAGGTTAGAGGACTTGGTGCATCACTTTTTTCTTTTTCTCCCTCTTGTTCTCTTTCTCATAAAAAAAAAAAAAAAGTACAAAGATTAAGGATGCTTAGGCAACTTTCCCCTGTGTTGCGTGGTTAAGAAGTGGATACGCAGAGAGAATTCTTGTGTGCTTTGTAGTTCTGTTCTAGATGAACAAAGTGCTTACAGGGGCAGGTTGATGAGATTTACAGTTGAATGCCCATGAGTCCTTGTGAACTCCTTATGCCTGGGACTAAACCTCCTGTATACCACCTCATTTCATCTTTCCAATCCTAGAAATGAAAGTGTGAGATTGTTTATAAATAGTTGGAAAGGATTTGAGTTCAGGACCAAATGATTCACAGAAATTTCCATGTGACTTTTCCACATCCAAGTTTGATGGATTCCTGACTGATCCCCACCCAGGATGTTTTAAAGATGATACCAAGTATTGCTATATCTTTTCAGATGGGTTCCTACTACCTAAATATATAAAAAATAATGTGTTAATAAGAAGTAAGCTATGTTTCTAAGATTCAAATTCTCTCCTGAAGTTTGAGCTCCTGCCAGACCCTATCATAGATATGTGTGTCATATCCCAGCATGCATTGTGTACCCAGGGCTTATAGAATATTTTTAGGGGTTGGTGAGAAAAAACACATATACTTGGTCTTTACCCATAAGTAGGTGCTAAAAACCTATGAAGTAGCACAATGAATTTGTAGGATGTAAGTAACTGATGAGAAAAGAGAGCCACATTCTAGGGGCTTTCTTCACTGTTGATAGAACCAAAGTTTTCTAAGAGATAAAGGGATAATCAAGCCTGGGTTATGCTGCCATGGTATTGTTTTGGGGTTCTACATTTGTATGGAAAACAATTTAATAACTTCCCATCTCAAAGGTGATTTTCTTTTGACATGGTGACGTTGGTCATAGCCGGTAGCCCATGGTGCATGTTTTGTTATACAAGGATGATTTGGATCCAGAGCCAAGCAGAGCTGGAGATAGGAACATCAACTGCTATTGTACCTCCTTTCAAGCCTCTGCTGGGTTTACTGAGGAATGTTGATGATGCCATTCACATGCTCTCAAATGCGAGGCAATTGTGCTAATCTGACTTTAATTTCTCATAACAAATTGAACAAGAAGTGCATTTGTCGGAAATAATTATGTCGACTGCAGAGGTGCCAGGTTGGATGGTTATGGAGATTTAACTGTTGCTCTGTGAGGGGTCCTTCTATAATGGGGTGTCCAGATGGAGGTCTTCTAGTCTGCTGGACCCCATTATTTCCACTGTGGAACTCTCAGGGAACATTTCTGGCTGCAATCTCATCCAGCTAGGAGAATTCCTGATCTCCCTCTCTTTTTGCTGCTACTTCTGTTTAGTTCCTGCTTTCCTGCTAGGATCCTTAGAAAACAAACCAACAAACAAACCAAAACATTTAAATCCGCTAACCTTTATAAAACTCCTTCAATCTTCATGAAATGTATGCTTTAACTTTTATAAAGAAATCACAGCTTTATTGGGTTGTAAAGGTGAGTCCAGGAATCCAAAATAGTTTGGAGGGGAGAACTGGGAATACCCTTAATATCTGTTATATTGAGCATGCATGAATTGATTTTAAGTTATTAGTTAATTTACAAGCCAGAATTTTTTCCCAAAGCTCCATCTCTGAAAATTGCTGTATGGACATTAAGTCTTCAACACTTGAACCTTTGGAAGACATTTCAGATTCAAACAGTATTTATTAAATGGTAGCTATAATCCTCAGATATAAATATATTTAGTATTTCTGTCCATATCTTCTACTCTGGATTGGGTACTCAATCTCAAAGACTCTGGTGCATTTAAATGTTCCTCTCCATGCCCCTCACTTAAGTTCTCTCATCTAGTACCTCTTCCACACTAAACTCCTACCTAGAGTTTAGAAAGCGGTGCTTCCCTTATGTGTAATACTTTCATGCTTTACTTCAAAAAGAAATTGATGTAAATCATGCTTTCACTAAAGCATGAATCATATTTCCATAATGCTCAGAATGTTATAGACTCATCTTTTTCTAAAACGTTTTCTTTAGTTGACAGACACCGAGAGAAAGAGAGTGTGTGTAGGCACGCCAGGGCCTCCTGCCACTGCGGATGAACTCCAGATGTATGTTCCACACTGTGCATCTGGCTTTACATGGGTACTGGAGAGTTGAACCCCAGCAGTTCAAAACCTGGTGTTCAGAGGGAATTGAACCCTGGTGGTTTAAAACCTAGCAGTTAGGCTTTGTAAACAAGTACCCTTAACTACTGAGCAATCTCTCCAGCCCCAGACACATTTTTTTTTTAACCAGTTCCTTTGTTTCTGAGCTTTCATATGTTTGTAATTGAAATTTCCAGTGAAGTCTACCTGGTGCTGCCAATGGAACTCTAGTAGTAGGCAATAATGGAAATCACAAAGGTAATTTAAATATTTCTGGGAAATTTTTTTAAAGTAAAAAAATGTGGCATTAATTTTATTTAAGGTCATATGTAAGTGTTATAACATAATACAACGTATAATATAAATGATGAATTTATAGTCAACATGGTGTTTTCACATGACATTACATTTTTGTTATATCTTTGCATTGTGCTTTATTTTTATAACTCAACTCATTTGGGTTATACACATTTTAAGTGCTAGATAGCGATATGCACTTTGTGGATCCTGTATAGATGGTGTATATCTCGGCAATTCAAGGAGCAATTTATATAACAGTTTTGTTTTTTAAACTTCTCTTGGTGAGGGAGATATTCTGTTGAAAACATTGTCATGTTATCTCATTTCATAGTCAAAACATCTCTGTACTTTCACCTATATCTTTCAGGCAAGGAAACATAAATCTCAGACACCTAAGATCCAGCTCATCACTGTACAAGCTGGTAAGAAACAGTACTTGAATTCAATCTTACATATTTCGTCTCTCTCTGTGCAGATATCTTTCTACCATATTATAACCAGCCAGGAGCAAAGAGGACAATGACAGTAACAATGATGAAGCAACAGTGCTAACATTAACATAACAACACAGGGGATGCATGACATTAGTATGTTCATAACATTTCCTTTCATGCTGTCTCCCATACCGTGGTTTTACTCACATGTCATACCATGCCCTTTAAAATGTCGGCTCATACTCCAAACAAGCTCTTAGCAAGCCACAGTTTTCAAAACTGACTAAGAAGTAAGAAGACATAATAACTCAATAAACTATACTACAAGTTTGTTCAAGAAAGCAGACCTCTCAGAAGGTCAGAGATATTCTCAATGAATCACATGAACTATGAAGCTGAAGGAGGAGTGCTGTGGTACTTGGGACATGCAGTAACTGCCCTTGGGTTGTTTAGAATTTTGTAATTAAGGCACTGTTTCATGGAGAAACCTCATGTCTGTTCCATGTGGTTCCTGTGATGAAGCAGGAGAATCCACTTCTAAAATAGCTCAGGGGAGGAAGACAAGTTAGTGCCCCTTAGTAGCCAAAAGACTGCATGGAACTTGACTAGCATCCCAAGCTCTCACGCCCATGGCCTCTTGGTGACATAAAGAATTTCTAAGAGGAAACATCCGAAGGGTCTAGGTCTAAAACAGAAAAATCCTTCTGTGCAAATCTTCATGGATTGATTTGCTAATGTTTGTCATTATCTTATTGGGCAAAGGCTATCATAAGGTCAAGCCCAGATTCACTGTAGCAAGATGTTGATATAAAGGCATGCATAAATCAAGGAGCTTATGTTTAGTTTGAGGCATCAGATGGCAGCAAACAGACAAGTGACAAAAACAATTTTCAGTAGCCGTAAGTATGATGAGTAAAATGTGACAACAGTATGTTGTTATGAAGGACTCTGACATTTCAGATTGAATGAAAGCCACCATCTCTGTGAGCCCCCACTGAGGAGAACCTTGGCATTCATGTCAGTGCCCATGACAGTGAGGAAGAAAACAGTAATGACATGTACTAATACTGGGGCCCACAAAAGTGAGAATGCAAGAGAGAGGGATGTAGAGAGGGCTTAGCAGTTGAGGTACTTGCAAAGTCAGAGGACCCAGGTTTGATTCCCCTAGACTCATATAACCAGATGCACTGGGTGGTGCATGTGTCTGGAGTTCATTTGCAGTGGCTAGAGGCCCTGGTGCACCCATTCTCTTCTCTCTCTCTCTTTCTTAAGTAAAGAAATAAATGTCTCGAAAGGGGAAAAAAAAAGAGATTTTCTTGAAGGGAGAAACTAGAGAATAAGTAAGCATGGAAAACAGAAAATGAATAACAAGAATGAGGATAAGATAAATTAAGATAAATGCATGGTATTTGTATTGTGGCTCACATTTTCCATGAATTCATAACCTGGAGTCCCCATGGTTGTTTTAAGAGTTGACTCCCCACATGTCAGAAGACAACCCCAGAGGGATCACAGAGGCAGATCAGTGGGTCACAGTGAACTGCATGAGTGTGCTCATCTTTTCTCATGGTTATCTAATTCCTTCATGACTGGAGGTCCACATTCACAGTGATGTATTAGAGAGTCATACACATCTCTTGGTATTCTGAGAGGCCAATGAGAGTGAAAAACAAGTCTATATAAGTAAATAGTTTGAGTGAAAAAAATGTATTAGAATATAGCTCCTCTGAGTAATGGATAACAGCTTTGAGGCGATGCCTGGAAGACTCTAACCTGCACACATTTGAGAGGTTGCTTTGAGGGAAGAAGTTATCAGATTTTCACCTCTGACAATATAAAAAAAGCAAAATGTGAGTCTCAGAGTGAGAAATTTAGATTAAATCTGAACGGCTCCCTTGATAAGAGGTGTTAGCTATAAGTGGAAGGGCATGAAATTGTTTGCTCAGAGGGCATTCAACTCAGCAATCGCTCATCCATCTTGGACATCACTGACGAATGCCATTCTGGTAGGGGGTGCCCCTGGCAGCCTTCTCACTCTAGGTTCCTCAAATGCACTGTATTTTCATTTTTCCTTTCTCAAGAAGATAGACTCTTTCTCAGTGTGTTAGTGAAATGTTTGACATAGGCTGATTATGAGAAAGAGTTTTATCTTGGCTTATGTGTGGCTGTTAGAATCCTATTCAGTCAAACACACACTTTGGATCTCCTGACAAGCTTCATTAAGGCAGGGTCTTATGCCTGTTCTATATGTCTATGTCCACTCAGGAAGGAGACAGAGAGAAGAGAGAGAGACAGAGAGAGAATGATGAGCAGGGGCCTCAGATTCTCTTTTCAGGGCATATCCCTAAATTGCCTAAGAACCTCCAGTTGGTCCCACCTCTTAAAAGTTCTCAATACCATTCAGCCTAAGGACTAAGGTTTTTCATATGGACCGTTGGGGGATACTCATTAAACCTTATTACTTCATTTTTTTTATGGGCTATTCATCTGAATTTATCTTCTTATATAATGGAAATTCTAAGTCCTTTATCTCATACCATTTTCTTCTAGACATCTCTCATTTCAGATTAGCCCTATGGCCAGGGACGACTTAAATTTCTGTCACACTGACCATCCTAATGCTAGCTAATGCTCTGGCTACAAACCCTTAATTAAGATCATATTCTTATATCCACAACCCGATGATGTCAAACATGATCCACCCAGTTACCCATGCACTCAGAAGCAAATGAACAAAACTCAACTTTGGGGACCCATCTTTTAGACCTCACATCCGATCCTTTGTCAGCTACTCTATATTTCTGAAAGTTCTTTCACTATATGAGAACTTTCCTCATCTAGGGACTTTGTCACAGTTCCATTCCTTCTCATTTTATTTTCCTGAGCTTTGTCCTTACATTCTTCTAACTGTTCTCTTTGCCTATGACCTTCAGCTCTAACATTTACTCCACTCTTCTTCATGTGAGTGTGACATGGTAAATCATATCACAGTTGGTAGTGGTGCCAGATTAAATAATCCCAGATCGAAGAAGTTCAAGGAAAAAGGAGACACTTTTCACCTAACTTTGAGTAGCAGATGTGGCCAAGCCACTGGCAATACGGAGTACAGGATTTCAACTTCAGAGTTCTATCCCATGATTACATCTTCATCTATTATCTGTGCTGATTGTCAAGTGCCAACCCCAAACTTAATTGCTCCTGTGTGGTCTTCCCTATGTGACAAAAACAAGGCTATGACCACTGAATGTCTCAGAACATAACTTTTGTGGATGAACATCACCAAAGTAAGAGTAAACTATACTTCTGCCTCTGTGTGAGTAAACCTCAAAGAAGTGAGATTGCCTTGCCTGAGCACACATGTCTAATGTGTTGTGAGTATGCTGGAGGGTCCAAAGTTATGTTTTCATCCTTATAATTAACAGTGAGGTTGGGATATAAAAAAATGCTCAGTTACTACATAGACACTCAAAATGGTTGAAACTATGCATGTATTAACTACTTGCCTTGGCAAGATTCTCCCTGTGTCTTAACTACTCTGTACTCATTTGTATTGTTGTTATTCTATTTTTTATTTATTTATTTTTTTTTTGGTTTTTCGAGGTAGGGTCTCACTCTAGCCCAGGCTGACCTGGAGTTCACTATGGAGTCTCAGGGTGGCCTCGAACTCACAGCAATCCTCCTACCTCTGCCTCCTGAGTACTGGGATTAAAGGTGTGTGCCACCACATCTGGCTTGTATTGTTATTCTTCTTGACTGAGGGAATTCATGCCCCTTTCTATGCAGAATTCATTATGGCACAGGTTCATCAGGTTTTTTGAGTACTATAAGTGCTGAATTAGTATACAAATTTACAATTTGTGCCACCTAATTTTATATCATGGGTGAAAAGTTAGTAGTTGATTGAAAGTATTAATGAGTTCATGCATGAAAAGTGTGAAAGAGTAAGACAATGATTACAGGGAACTTTTCCAATTGTATACACTCTGTTTCAGTAATTGAATTATAATACACCAATATCTGAAAATTACATTGAGGATCATTTTATTTTTACATTTCTCACTATAGTAGATTAGGAGATCTTATTGAGAGAAATTTATAATAACTCAATTTTATCATATGCCTTAATAATACAGAATAAGACATGAACAATTTTGTTTAGTTATTTTATCAGATAGGTTTGTCAATAAGCTGTTCATGTTAGCTTTGATCTCACTATCTACATGCTTTAGTCTCCTGAGAGGCCTTCAAGTATAGCTTTACTAGTACCTATAAATCACTGTGAATCATAAACTTCATTATACAATTCCTTGTCTCAACAAGTTTCTATTAGATAGAAACCTGATAAATCCAAGAACTAAAAAGAAATGCTCTGTAAGATACTAGAAATAAAAAGACTGAACTGTGGTTCAGCAGAAACTCACAAATGATGTGCCAGAGAAAGAGTGTCATACTGGTCAGATGATGCATTTTTTTTTTTCTCTTTCCACAGTAGTACTTAAACTTATCATGAAATTAAACTATGTGTTATTTTACAGATCATCTGAAAACTTTGGCATGGTAGCTTTTAATATCCTAGTACTCTGGGGATTTGAGGATAGCAGAGAGAATTATGTGATAACACCCGAGAGAGTTCAAAGCTAGAAATGCCCCAGTACTCATATTCTCTAAAGGCACCATATTGACAGGGTTGAGGCTTCCTGATCTTACTTTATCTCTCATGGCCTTCTACTTCCCCAGTTCATCCTCTGATACAATGTCTTTACTATGGTGAGCTGAAAAACTGAAATCAGCAGTCAAACAAAACAATTCATGTTGTATCTTATGTTACCTCAATAGTTTAGACAATCTGTATTTGTTAACTTTTGGTTACTATAACAAAATATCTGGTGCAGTCTTCTTCATAAAGAAAGTAAGGACTTTTTTTTTGGGGGGGGGGCATAAGTTTTGGACATAAAAGGCAGGATGGAAGCTGCACACAAGGCTTCTTTGACTTCACCATGCCGTGGTGGGAGCACTTTTATTCCTCTATGTCTGTGTGATATCTTGCCTCTTTATAACACCTCCAGAATTTAATCATGGGGCTCTAACATAAATAGCTAGTCCAATCTAATGCTCTCCATAGGCCACATCTCTAATGAGCATAAGAGAATTCAGCTTCTGCCCAATCCTCAACTGGGTTTGAATGTTTTCCTTGCTCTCTTGTGATGGCTTCTGGGTAGATTATTGTTCTCATAGAGATTTCTTGTTCCAGTTACATCATATAGGAAGCCTGCTTACCAACTCACAATTTGAATTTCCTGTATGTTTAGTTTATGTTGTAATCTTCCAGCCAAGAATCCCCAGTAGTGACTGGAAGGAGGGAGTCACAGACTTCCCATGTGGGGAGGGCGTGATGACAGCGCTGTGCTCTTTGTTACAGGACAGGTTACACAGAGTGTTTCCTTAGTAAAACATATCACAGACATACTTTTCTCCATACATGTTATACTTACAACTTTCAGAAAAATAAAGAGCAAGTAGTACTTGAAATAATTGTACCCTCAAAATACTGGAATGTTTTCCTTCAGGGGACATTTAGAAAGATGTAGAAACCTTTGTTTTGTCATAGCTGTGGGGGGTGGTGCTGCTGGCATCCAGGAGGCAAAATCCAAGGGTTCTGTAAACATGTAAGACATATGACAGCCCTCTACAAAACATTTCCTTACCGAAAGTGTCAATCATTGGGGTTGAGACGCTGGCTCCAGAGAATGAGGATCAAATTGAAAGACTCATTGTTAAGAGACCGTGGCAACTACCACTCACAGAAACATACAGTGCAGACCATGTCTTATTTTCCATGTGAGGAATCTGAAAAGGATGGGTGCTAATTTGTCTCAGGGCATACAGGTAGAGGCTCGGGTCTTCATGAAGCACAAATTCTTTTTTTTTCTTTCTTTTTTTTTTTTTGAGGTAGAGTCTCACTCTAGCACAGGCTGGCCTGGAATTCACTATGGAGTCTCAGGGTGGCCTCGAACTCATGGCAGTCCTCCTACCTTGGCATCCTGATTGCTGGGATTAAAGGTGTACACCACCACGCCTGGCCCAAATTCTTAATCTTTAAAACTAATATAGTATCTTGCCTAGTGTAACTTCTGAAACACAAAGTAGTTTGTTAACTTACAAAGGAAAGTGTTTATGTGTGTTTGTGTGTGTGTGCTTGTGTGTGTGTAAAAGATATCCAGATTAAGGTAATGACCAGAGGAAATTTTACAAAGGTATTAACCGCATGGTCTCCTATGATAATGTCTTTGTTGAAACATAACAATAACATAATAATAAACCACTGTGGATCACTGTTGCCAAGAACTTGTCAAAATCTATAAACTATGGATGGAGGGATGACTTATCAGTTAAGTTTAGCCTGACAAGCTAAAGAACCCAAGTTCCATTCCCCAGGGCCCATGTAAGCGAGATACACAAGGTGGTTCATGCTTCTGAAGTTCATTTCTAGTGGCTGGAGGCCTTGGCATACCCATTATCTTTCTCTATCTGCTTCTTTCTGTCTATCTCTCAAATAAATGAAATAAAATAAAATAAATAACTATAAACTAGAAACCTAGTATTCTCATTATTGAGCTAGTTGAAATTTGACTTTTGGATACAGAAAAATAGCTGTCATTCAGAGAAGTTAAAATGTGTTTCTGGATGCTATCAGGAGACTGGATGGCCTCTTTATGTGTTCTCTAGTTGTTAATTTTCTGAAGTTTCTATTTGAAAATATTGATATATTATTACTATGTTAGTCATGCTTCTAATAATAAGAAGAACCAGTAGGATGCATACATATAAGGATATTTACTTCAAAGAATATGTACATTAAGATTTTCATTGCAAGAAATTGGCTTAAATAACTATGATGTGTCTTATTCCAGTTGGAACATTATAAGAAAATACACCATTCTTGGAAATTTAATAGAAATTTGCTGAGTACTTTTCTATTTCCTGGAAAGTCAAAAAAAAAAAAAAAAAAAAAGGACCAGAAGATTTGGTGTCTAGTGAATGCCTTTTATGCAAAGATGCTTCACATAGTGCAAAAAGACACAAGCATCCTCAGATCTCTTTTATGAAGGCATTAATGTCATGTCTGAGGGCAGAACACTCCTGACTTAATCACTTCCCCAAAGTCATTCCTCTATCACTGCATTATAGAACATTCCAACATATGAATTTATGGGGATCATAAATTTATGGGGCTCAGACCCCAGCATGGAGTTTGGCTAGACAAGTCTAAACTACTTAGGGAAGGTAGGAAGGCATGACTGAAAAGACCTGTAAGGCATGACATCAACCTGCCATCCATGGGAGGAATTTCATCTTTCCCAGAGAAGCCTCACTCTGATCTTATGGCCTTTCAACTGTTAGATAAGAATGCAGATTACCTAAGAGGATTCCTCACTTGACGTAGACTGAGAATGGATGTTTTATGTAGCATGCCTGGATTCATACTTGATTATAACTGACAATGGTAACCAGAAAACTTGACAGATAAAACTGACCATTACTCTTGTTGTGGATGCATAGATCAGTGGCTGAGTGCTTGTCCAGCATACTTGAAGCAATCCCCAGCACTACTGACCAGCATCACACATGGTAAACCTTTGTTCTCTTACCCAAAATTTGTTTAATTTGGTGGAGTATGGTTACAAAAATGCCTAAGTATAAAGTAGGGCACACTATCTCTCAGCAGCATAAAAATATGGTTGGCCATCCCCAGTTAATGTGACCTACTCTTTAGTTTGGAGACATCTGTATGTACAACTAGTTATTTGTGATTTTATCTTTAAGCTTGCTATGGTATCACACTAATTAGCAATGTGACAAACTGGAAAGAGGCCGGCTTGAGGAGGTCCTGGCTATGCTAAGTGAGAATTGTGGCAAAGTATCCAAGACTTAATGGGAGGGAGGTATAAGTACTCTGATAGATGGGTTCTGGTAAGATTTACCCATGAGATGCCAGGAGAGTGTACTAATAAACTAAATACATTTACAGATATGTGTGCAAAACACACATGCACATAGTACTGATTTTATCCAGTACCTGTTTACCCATGCATCTATCTTGCTGTGTTATAGGCAGACTGCTAGAGCCAAGGCCTACAAAGAGAAAATAAACCCAATGTCCAACTGCTACTTGCAAGTCATCTGCAGGATGGTACACTTGAGTTAGGCATTTTGTCCTGGTGCATGCAATAATGCACACATTTGGAGCCATAAAAGGACCTTGTTGAATGTTGAATAACTGAAAACACAATTATTTGGTTCAAAATCTATTTTCTGAATGTGCGCTGCTTGGATGGACTTAGCTACCAACTCGACCTAAGCAAGGAATTGCTGTTTCGGCTTAACTACGTCTCTGCAGGCCCCCCGGGCAAAGAGGACTGGATTGCCAGCAGTTTGCCATGAGAAGAGTTCAAGCATCAAGGTCTATGCATTTGTGTATTTATTTACAGCCTTCTCTGCTCTTAGGAGGAATTGAAGTGCTTTCACAAAACTGGCAATGAGCTGAGACTTCCACAGATGAAATTTTAAAGAAGTCAAGATGAGAGAAAGAGAGAAAAAGTGAAGCTACAAGGTGTATGAAAAGCTTTCAACAGAAAGCAACCCCTTTAGTTATGATATAGAACATTTCTCCTAGTAGCCAATGAAACACCAGTAGTGATAAAACTGCCACAAAATAAAAATGCTTTTGTGTTCAAGTAAATGCTTAGATTCTATCAATGGCAGTAAAGTTTCTCCCATGGGAAATGAGATGTCATGGTCTATAGATAGAAGAGTAGAACTCAGAGGCAGGCCAGGATGCCTTCTCTTCTGGAATCACACATTGGTCAGCTTATTGGACTCAGATCCCCAAGATCCTGAGTCTCAGTACCCTGTTGCCTGTCTCCTCTGATAATTTTAGACACAATCGGGATTTCCCTCTGTTTGCAAGCAGGAATAGTCTGTTTTCCTAAGGCTCTTCAGGTCTAAGAAATAGTAAATATAGCATCCACATTGGCTTTTGGCATTTGGTTTTCTACTCTAACTCCTGAAATTAGTGAAATTTTATGTTTTCTTTTTATAATGACATTTATTTTAACAATTTCAGTTTAACAAATTTTTGTTTTAACAACTTTTGTTTTTTAAAGGTATATCAATCTCTATATAAATTACTTGATACAATCTTATTTTTATTTTATGCTTTTCCTCTGGGTAAAAGTAAAAACAGAGACAGTTATGGGCAATATCTTCCAAGATGAGGGAAGTTTCAGCATCCTAGTGTAGAACCATAGTTAGTGAGTTTGTGCACAGATGAAACAGAGAAGCTAAGATAGCTCAAGAAGCAGAGCTCTGAATTAAGTGAGTGAACACACGGACTGCACTTGATCATTTGTCAGCACACACATTCTTAGGCTCTGTTGTGTCCCAATTGTCCCCATGAATGATTAGAAGACAACACCTGGCCCATCCTGGTTAAGTTTGATATGGGAATGGCCATGTAAACACAGTATTGTGCTTAATAAGGCTGCATAGTGTCAAGAGTACAACCTAGTAAAGAAGTTCCTATCAATTTGGTCCAGAGGGCTCCCCCTGAAAGCCTGCAAGCTCAGTAACCACTGTGGGTAGCTGTGGAAAGGTACACTGCCCTAAGATTCTGGAATTTTGTGTTCTCATTTGGATTCTGTCTTTTTTTTTTTTAATTAAATTTTGATCAGTTCATTGTCTTTTGTGGGACATCTGTTTGAAATAATGGAATTACACTTGTAGCTTCTAAGAACACTTTATAGGGGCCGTAATGCACCAGTCACAGACCATGGGATGGAGGTAAGGCAGACAGCATTGTCACACCCATCTGTGAGCACTGCATTTCCTGGGAAGAGACATTGGTTTATTCCTGACCAGACAATCTCAGAAAATGGAACTTGTTTTAAATGAAATGAGTGGGAGTTAATAGATGAGGGGGGAAATAGCTTTCCGTAGCTAAAGCAGCCCAGATAGACTTCAGTGAGGAGAGGATATGATTTGAGCTTTCTCATCTTCACAGCAAACCAGCTAAAATGCATCTGAAAGAACAGCTTTGTCCTATGTGAAATAGTCTTAGCAGAACCAGACAGAATCAAGTTAGAGAGAGGTTCCCTGCCCTGAATTCTTTGTGGGGGCTGTCTAGGCCTAAATAAAGGAAAAGAAATAGTGAAAAACCTTAGCAATGGCAGCAAGAGACACATTTCTATACTTAGAGCAAGGGTGGGTTTTATTACTACTTTTCAAGGTTCATCGAGTCAGTGACCATTTAGTGAGCATCTACTAAGCACTGACATTAAGTAGGCTAGTTTGCTTAATTATCTAGAATCTTCCTTAAACAAGGCATAGTCTAGAGAGGGCAGAGGCCTACATCAAATAATCACCTCTCTTCTACTGTGACTGAAGGAGTATGGGTAACTCCCTGAGCTATAACACAAGAATGTATTGGAAATGTAAGTGTTTAGGTGAGAAAGAAACTAACAATATTATTGAGAAGTAATAATATTATTTCTGCAGTTACTTTATAACAATAATGCCATGATATCTTGGAATTGACACTAAGCAAATTACTATAAATGTTTATAAAACTAGGTGTCCAAAATATCCATTTAGCCTAAAAAAAAAAAAAGACATGAAAACAAATGTAAATGCCAAATAGAAGACATCAGTTAAATTGTATTCTATTCTTATGACTGACTGTGTCACTGAGTCACTGGAATTACTAAAGACACCTGTGGACATATGCTTAAATGAAAACCTTAAGTAGTATTAAGTAGGACATTGAATCATCTGTTCAATCTGATTCAACTTTATGACTCATTTTTTTTTCTACACACACCAGTACCAAGTACCAGTAGCAATTATGTAGGGGTGACATAACTAATTTTTCCATTTTATTTTAAAATTTTATTATTTCCCATATTTCCATTACTGAATATGAGTGCTCAAGTAGGAAATGTCACTCCAGTCCTGAAGTATTTGGAGAAAATGGAGATATAATCCCTCTCAGTTTTAGTATAATTTTGAGGAATTAATCATGAGGTCATTGGAACTGAAGCTAAACCTTGGATCTATAAAACAAACTTACATTTTGTCTTTAATTTGAAGAATTTGTAGCACTGTCTCTATTTTATTCCCCAAATGAAATAAGAACATAAAGCATGCATTAATTTGGAAAACTTGTTTTTATTGTGTGCTTCTGTAGGCAACTTGGGAAAGGCTGGCTGAGCTGTTGGAAATGAAAGGAGCTCAGAATAGTTCTTTCATAGCTGAGAGCATTATAGAGGAAGGCAGCAGTGGGCTGGGGATATGAGTCAGTAGATAAAATACTCACCATGCAAGCATAAGGACCTGAGTTCAGATCACAAGAATCCACATAAATTCTAGTCAGCTGTGGCAGCACTTAGCAGGCAAAGACAGAAGAACCCTAGGGCAAGTTGACTAGCTGTAGTAGCCAGATTGTGTGCCCTAGGCTCAAGTGAAAGTCTGTGTCACAGTAAATAATGTGTGGTTGAGTAATGTATATGTGTGCCCACAAACATGTAACACTGCATACAAACATGCATGTACCATATGCACACACACACACATACATACACATGAAAGGCAGTGGTTTCCATATAGTTCATGGCTGGCTTGAAGGGACATCAGATATCATCAATATACCTGTGGGGAAAATTCAGATCCATCTTACTTGGTGATTATTGGTGGTAGTCACAACCAGTATTGGTGGTGAGATCAAGGCATAAAAAAGGAATTTGGCTTCTGCCCAGATGGAAAGAAAAATATGGTATATAATATAAATACAGAACCTTCAGACATTCTTTTCCTAACAGAAACACAAAGTCAGTAAGGCAGTCATATCCTCTTTCAGTCATGTGGAATTTATGGTCTAGGTTTAAGTTTTGGTACTCATTGAAAACTTAGAACATGTCAGTTTTCAGAGCAGAAATGTTTATCTCCATATCTGTTTTAAAATTCCTCATGCATATGTTCTGTGATTTAAAAGTAACAGTCTTTCCCATTTTTTCTCATTCGATTGCAAATTGCCATCACACCATGTCATCAAAAAGTTATTTAGTGACAACTTATGGGGAGCCAAAAAGTTTCCTGTAATTTGCATATATTTTCTACATTCAGAATGTTAGTGATTATGATTTTTCCTGTGTTCACTTAAAATAATATATTATTATTGAAAATAAATATAATAATAAATGCAAAATGTTGGCTTTAACGGCATATGCTAAACATTTTCACAGTGCAGCACAGCATATGCTTAGTTCTTCATTAAGAGATTTTAAAATAACTCATATTTAGCAAGAATACATTATCTTTTATTCAGAATTAATTATATGCTGTTTTGTGTACCATAATTTAAAGTGCTACCCACTTCTAATATGTAATCCCCAGAAGAAACTATGGTTACAATTCATTAGAATTGGCTGCTTTCCTTTGCAATTCAGTAGCATAATGAATACATAGAGCTGAAATGCTATTTGTTACTTGAATCAAAAGTTACATGAAGTGCTGATAACTAACAGTTACAAATCTTTTATTATTTTTTTAAGCACAGCATGCCTCAGGAGAATGGGATAAGTCATGAGAGTAATTCCTGCATAATTAGTTCTTTTAGCATTCTTTGATAGTTTTAAGAATGCATTTTCACAAGAACCATTGGAATTCAGGAAGAGAATAACATTTTAAAAACATTTTGCATTGTTCTAACACAAGATGGTATTATATTAGTTCATGTGCTGAGACAGATACTTTGTGGAAAGCAAGCACTAAATTTTGTTAAGACTTTTTTATTATTATTATTAAATCAATGTGGCCTACCTACTGTACAATGAAGGCACTACTCTCAAACAATGACATGGAGATATACCTACTCTCTTTTGGGAATCTTAAATTGATCAGCTCCTACTTGAACAACAATAGAAATAATAATAATTATTATTGTTATTAATATTATTATGTGTTTGTTGGGATTGGGTGTTGTGTGGCACCCCATGTGTTTGCCCATAGTTGGGAATGCTGTCTTAATATGGCCACAGCAGAAAGTCCAGTGTCCTGTCCTTTCTTCTGCCTGATCTTGTTTTATTAACTGGAGTCTCTTTATTAGTTCCACAGCTTGTGGGGCTCCAGTGATTCTTTGGTCTCTGCTCCCCTGTGGGACTGTAGCTATGGGCATACATGGCAATGCCCCCCAGCTGTTTAAGTAGGATATGGAGGTCTCAGGCCCTCATGCTTGTGCAGAAAGCACACTTAACTGCACGCCATTTCTCCAGGCCTACTACTATTATTATTTTTTTAACAGTGAGGCAAGTTATGCCCATGGAAGCTAAAGTAACATAGCACTTGACTGACAACCTGCGTATAGAGTTGAAGGTTTTTTTTTTTTTTTTTTTTTTTTTGATGCAAGCCCAACAGACTGGCCTTTTTATGTGAGAGAATAAGAGGGGGAGAGAGCATTGGAGCACCAGGGCTTCCATCCACTGAAATCAAACTCCAGATGCATGCACTCCCTTGTGCACATGTGCAACCTTGCACACTTGTGTCACTTTGTGCATCTGGCTTATGTGGGACCTGGAGAGTCGAATGTGCGTCCTCAGGCTTCTCAGAAAAGTGATTTAACTGCTAAGCTGTCTCTCCAGCCTTGGCATTCCGTTTTGGCTTATAGTTGAGCTATATCACTTTTGCAGTCAGGTTCACATTGCTAGTAGAAATCACCTGACCAAGAGCAGCTTGTGGGACAAAGAAGTTTATTTTGGTTTACAGCCTCAAAAGGGAAGCTCCATTATGGCAGGGATAGATGATGGCATGAGCAGAGGGTGCACATCACTCCCTGGCCAACATCAGGAGGACAATAGAAACAGGAGAATGTGAAAACACTGGCATGGGAAAACTGGCTATAACACCCATAAGTCTGCTCCTAAAACTACACTCCCTCTAGGAGGCCTTAATTCCCAAATTTCCATCAGCTGGGACCCAGCATTCAGAACACCTAAGTTTATGTGGGACACCTGAATCAAATCACCACATTCCACCCCTGACCCCTATAAACTGTTATCCACACATGATATAAAGTATAATGCATTCAGTCCAACTTAAAAGTCCCCATAGTTTTTACCAATTCCAATGATGTTCATACATCCCCATATCCAAAGTCATTTTTTTTAAAAAAAAATTTTGTTTTATTTATTTATTTGAGAGCAACAGACAGAGAGAGAAAGGCAGAGAGAGAGAGAGAGAGAGAGAGAATGGGCACGCCAGGGCCTCCAGCCACTGAAAATGAACTCCTTACATGTGCGCCCCCATGTACATCTGGCTAATGTGGGTCCTGGGGAATCAAGCCTCAAACCAGGGTCTTTAGGCATCACAGGTAAGTGTTTAACCCCTAAGCCATCTCTCCAGCCCTCCAAGGTCTTTTACTGAGCTATACTATCAAAAAATCCTTCCAAAACCCATAATGGTGCAGAATAAATATTCACCTTGCAAAAGATGGCAGTGGCCATAGCAAAGAAACATTTAGCCAATATAAGATTTAAAATGACCAGGGCAAACATCAAACTCTGTAGCTTCAAGTCCAACAACTCCAGCTAGTGACAACTCTCCAGGAACAAGTCTCTGGTATAACAATTCCACCTCTCCAGCTAGGCTACTCACAGTCCTGGAAAACTTCATTGGGGCCAGCAACTTTCCTTGGCAGCCATCTTGTGGTCCTGGCATTTTCACTGGGTCTCCACTGCAATCCGTGGTTCATCCTCATGGCCCCATGCTTCACAGTGCCCACTGCCATTTCCAAGACACAACACCATGTTGCAAACTCAATGATCCTCTCTTTCCTATATTTTTTATACTCCACGATACCAGGTGTGTTAATTTGTTAATCCATGGGGGAATAAAGCAGACTTTGAAGAACAGGACACTCCTTGAGCACTCAGGCCTCTGCAAAAAAGTCTACATCCTTCCTGTTGCCCCAGTGCAAGTCAGATGGCCCAATCTCACTGGTTTTAATCTCTCAAACAATTTGCAGGTGAATGGGCAGCATCTTAGGCCCAGAGATTTCATTTTTGTTGTTGTTGTTTTGTTGTTTTTGTGCCATATCTTCTGCTCACACCAGTTCATTTCTATGCAATGCAATCCTGCACCACTTCTTAGGACACGGACATAACAGCAAATTTCTCGCACAAACTACTAGCCCAGTCCAAGCAAAGCTCTTTCCCACCCCCATAAGCCAAACCTCACAGTCCACAGCTCTTACTGCATTCAGGTTTTTCACTTCTGACCAGAATAGTCCACCAAGCTTTACTTACGGCACTACAAGTCATCTCTTAGGCCAAGATTTCAAATCCTTCCACATTCCTCTTGAAAATCAGCTCCAAAAGGCCAAAGCCACACAGTTGGGTGTTTAGCAACAATCCCATTACTTGATACCACTTTACTGTTACAGTCAGATTCATGTTGCTGGGAGAAATCACCCAACCAAGAGCACAGCTTGTGGTAAAAGGAGGTTTATTTTGACTTACAGGCTTGAGGGAGAAGCTCCATGATGGCAGGGGAAATGATAGTATAAACAGAGGGGTGGACATCACCACCTGGCCAACATCAGAAGGACAGCTGGAACAGGAGAGTGTGCCAAACACTGGCATGGGGAAACTGACTATAATACCCATAAACCCATTCCCCCAACACTACACTACCTCCAGGGGGCGTTCATTCCCAAATCTCCATCAGCTGGAATCCAGCATTCAGAAAACCTAAGTTTATGGGGGACACCTGAATCAAGCCGCCACCATCATCTTGATCATATTTTCAATTTTCTACTTTAATTATTAGAAGACTCAATGAAAATAGTCCATTGAACACTGTGCTACCTCAACTTAGCAGGAAGAAAACCATGCAGTAAAGTGAGTTAAAAGTGAAAACAAAACTTGTCATGATACTTTCCATTTTTTTGGATTGTATGCTGACATTTTGACTTTTTTATTTTATATACTTTTTTATTGATATTTCCATAATTATAAAAAATATCCCATGGTAATTCCCTTCCCCTGCTTTCCCTTTGACCTTTTTTTTTTTTTTAACTGATTATACTACTAATTGTGACCTGGCCAGAAGTGAGAGGAGTTGCTGATGGAGTCATAAATCAGCACTAGAGGGTATATTGCAGTTTGTCTTGAATCTAAATATATGCAGGTCATTTATCTTAGCTCATTTATTTCTTGTATCTAGGTTTTAAATACTTTATGGAGCACCCAAAGATAGAGACTCATAAATAATATTCATTCATGTAATTTTATGGTTTATAAATTGTACCTCAAAAAAGCTGTTTAAATTGTTCAGCATATGTTTATTTAGTAGGCTTAAAAGTGAATGCACATTAGATGCCTATCCCTTAGAGGAAATCTTTAAATACTAATCGCTCATTTCTACATCAACTTGAGAAGCCATGTTTACAATTATGAAGATACTTTAAGTAATACAGTGAAAAACATATGGTATATATCGATCATAACATGTATGAGGAAACTTGATTCTAAACAATAAAAAGAGTAAAAACTAGCATTTTTAACATGATTAGAAGAGCCAGGCATGGTGGTACACATCTTTAAATCCAGCATTTGCAAGACAGAGGCAGGAGGAAGGAGCCTTTTGACCAGTATGATTTATAACATGAGAATCTATCTGTTGCGTGAACAGTTTTGGTGGGAGAAGCTCTCCATCCCTTGATCATCCACCCTCTGCATGTCCTATCACTACTTAAACAACCAGACCGCATGCATCCTTGCATACAGATGGCACAGGGGTTGCCTGAGATCTCACTTAACAATCTGATGACTCTTCCTGCCCTCTTCTACTAGAGAACATCACCAGGCCCAATCTGGAGAGCCTTTTGTGAGCATTCATAGCTGCTTCTGATGGAGACAGTAACAGCAATTTGACTCTGTAAAGCTTCACAAAACACTATTTCAAAAGACAGAACAACAACAACAACAACAAGAAAATGATTGGGAATAACATACCAGCCTATTAACCATAAGGTGCCATTGTGGGTGGCAGGATTATCGTTCATTACCTACTTGGTCTATAATCCCTGGGCTATTATATAAACATTCCCCAGGGGAAATATGTAAACAGCAGAGAGTTTGTTGGTGATGGTTTCAGAAGCTAGGAGTTGCAAGATCAGGCAAGTTGATATCTGGTACTATATTCCCCATAGATAGCCTCTTTGCAGTCTTTCCTGGTCTCATTGAAAGAGCATGAGTCAACTCCAGAAGTCCTTACTTCTTTATACTATCACATTAAATGTCAGGTCCTAACATCTGAATTTTGGTTGAACACAGAATATTCATACCATAGCACTGATCCTTAGTTTATCTTGTCAGTATTATTTTTGTTTTTCAATATACTCTTTAATTTTGATATTTGGAAAAATAGGAAAGGGAGAAGGAAAAAGAGAGAGAAAGAGAGGGCAAACAGACACATAGAGAGAATGGGTACATCAAAGCCTCCTGCTACTGCAAATGATCTCCAGACACATGTGCCATTTTGTGCCTCTGGCTTTATGTGGGTACTGTGGAATCAAACCTGAGCTTTTAGGCTTTGCAAGCAAGTGCCTTTTACTGTTGAACAATCTCTCTAGCTCTCATGTTTTATTTTCTCCATTATTGCATTTTTGGATCATCCCTCATAATATGCAGAACAAGTTGCATTACAAACAGCTCACCTAATGTAATCCCATTTGATAAATCTTCCTCTTAATATTTAGCACACAGTGGGCTTTTTCATTTCTATTATTTTATGAACATGCATGAAAATGTTAAGAGCAGGGATTTTTCCCACCACAGCTGTACATGGTGGGTGATTTGCATCGTAGTCCAGTTCCTACTGTGTCAACTCTTCTTAGAGTGAGAACCTGGCTTCCTCTCCAGGAGGTGAATATGTTCTCTATAACTTGTTAACTCAATTACATGTTCCTCTGAATTGTAGCAAACATTGCTTATTCAAAGCCACTTGTGTACTCTCCATGGTAGCTGACACTTCCAAATTCCTATGGGGAGGCATGAAAAATTAGACTAAATTTCCTAGATTGAGAAAGAAAAGGAAAGTGATTAAGATGTTGAAATTGCTTGGGTTATATTTCTGCCATTGCTGGAGGAAGTAATACCTCTGTCAGGTGCAAAATTTAATAGCTCTGATTACCTAGTACCTATCTTCTGGGACATTTCTCATTCACACCTAATTCTGAAATCTTTCCTAAATCGAAAGATTCCAGAGAGTGCTGGTGCAGACTTTTTTTTTTTTTTTGTAATTTCCAATGCTATCATTTTTTTCTCATTTAAAATTCACTTTGAAGGTCCTGAAGTTGAATACTTGACTTAGATGTTTCCATGAAAGAAAATTAAGTACATTTATTATTTCTTACCCCCCACTGTAGAATATGTAGGATTATATAATTTTGAGTGTCCAATCTCCTGATGACACCTGAGCCTTCAGAGTGAGACCTGTAGGTCCTATCTCCTTCCACGTCTTGACACTTGTCTTCCATGTATAAGAGGTGGCTCTGCATCATCTGCTTCAGAGCCGATTAGAGACCTTTCTCAAGGAACATGTCTAGATACTTACCCTGCACCTTCTGCATCTGGAATGTTTTCTTAGAACTCACCTTTGGAACATTTTTCAGAATGATGGTGAGGGTCCTTAAATTTGAGAAGTGCTGAATTAATTCTTTTTCATTTTCAAAAACCTTTTACCTTGGTGATCTGCTTTACATCATAACAAATAGTTTTCTTTATAGAATGGCATATTCAAACAACAAGAAAAAAAAAAAGTTAATCAGAGTATCCCTTCAGTGACAGGGTACCCAAGACAACAACTTAACAAATTATAGGATGAAGGATTTGTGTTGACTTTTAGTCTCAAACGATCACAGCCTACACTCAGCTGGCATCACATGTGGAAGGAAAAGTTATGCTAAAAGAAAGTTGCTCACCTTCTGGAAGCCAGGATGCAGAGGCACAACATGGAAGAAGGGAACTGAGAAAACATATAACTTCTAAGAACATTACCCCAGTAACCTTCTTCATTCAACTATACCCTCCCAGTCACCACTTCACCCACCTCATAACTCACAAAAGTCCATTCAACTATAAATCTGTCAGTGGGCTTATCCATTCACTAAGTCAGAGACCGCGTGGCCCAATTACTTCTCAATGATTGGGTTTACCAATAGCGACCAAGCCATTGAGAAAGACTTAACATCTTTTTTTTTTTCCCTCAATTTTTATTAACATTTTCCATGATTATAAAAAATACCCCATGGTAATACCCTCCCCCTCCACTTTCCCCTTTGAAATTCCATTCTCTATCATACCCCTCCCCATCTCAATCAGTCTCTCTTTTATTTTGATGTCATGATCTTTTCCCCCTCTTATGATGGTGTTGTGTACATAGTGTCAGGCACAGTTGGGCCATGGATATGCAGGCCATTTTGTGTCTGGAGGAATATGTTGTAAGGAGTCCTACCCTTCCTTTGGCTCTTGCATTCTTTCTGCCACCTCTTCCGCATTAGACCCTGAGCCTTGGAAGGTGTGAGTGAGATGTTACTCGGCACTCCAGTCACTTCTTTCTAGCACTATGATACCTTCTGAGTGATCCCAAGGTCACTGCCATCTGAAAAGAGAAGATTCTCTACCCAAAGTGAGAGTAGTATTAATATAAGGGCATAAATATTAAGAGAAGTGCTTACTGGACAGTTTGATAAGCATAGTATATACACTTATCCAGACATCAGCAGATGTTACAACCCTAGGGCTCATGACTACCCCTGTTTTAAGTTTTCAGTATCAGGGATGTATTCCCCCCATGGAGCGGGCCTCCAGTCCAACTGGCAGGCAGTTGGTTTCCACCATGACAGATGTGCCACTATTGCACCCATTGGCTCATTTGGGCTGGCTGGCCAATTATAAGGCTTGCAGTATCCACTGTTGAGTATCTTCACTGGTGGTATCTCTTTCTCCCATTGAAATGCATGGTAGAATGGCTTTTACATGTAGTTCAAAGTAAGGTCAGGGGAAGAGATTGAGTAAAGGAAAGGTGGAGGGAGGGCTAATCAAAATCTAAGAGGATGCAAATAAATCATATGGAATCCTCTGGTTTCAGACAATGGAACACCCAGGAGTCATAGATTGTTGTTGGAAAATTTTCAGTGCCAGAGATGGGATACCTCCAGTGAGTTGTTGGCCAGGGAGGTCCTTGATGCCTCCAAAACAGTATAGGCCATTGCCGAGGCCCTTGGTTTCCAACCAGGAATCAATAGTAAGACCCTATTGCTGAAGACTTTACATACTTGGGCTTCAAGGCTACTGAAAAATCCTGCTGGAACTGAGATGGTAACCTCCTCCATGTAGACCAGCTGACAGAAAGCTGGAAGAATCCATTTGACTTAACATCTTAATTGCAGTATAGAGGCACAGTGCACTCTTATATCACAGAACAAATAGAGGTGGCTGTAGATAGGGTCTTCCATATGTACTTCCTAGACAAATAGCACCTAACTTCCCAGGGAATATGTTTAAGCTTATTTCTTAGGTTCATCTTCTGACTTTCTGGGCCAGAAACCCTCGAGGTAGTTTTGCAAAGCCACTCAAGGGATTAGAAATATACCTCAGTCAGTGGTTCAGCACTTGCCTAGCATGTAGGAAGCCCCAGTTTCAATCCTTAGCATCACAAGAAGAAAATCCATCCAAATGACTGACAATTTTTAATGCTTGAAAATGACTAGAATGAAAGATAGTTTTGTAGCCCTTAGTGCTAGCTGCAGGGCTCCATTTATTTGTCTACCTCACCAATTTCTGCAAAGGGAGAGACAGCCCTTTCTTCACACCACAATTCCTGTTAGAGAATCTCCCTGACATACAGCTCCAGGAGAGATTTTAGAATCAATGTCACAAGCAAATAATGCCTTTAAAACAGGTAATGGTCCTACTAGGAAGGTAATGGCTTAGTCTCTTAAAAGCAGCATCAAAATAGCATGACAAGACCCATTGGGTCTCAAATTAGATGACAGGTTTCTCAGTTAAAGCTAATTGAATTGAATCTTGGTTTGACATTTACCAGCTGTGTAGCTTTTAGGAAAGTTAAAGAATATCTGGGAGCCTCACTTTTTATACCTGAAAAGTAATAATACTGGTGTCTTCCTCTCCCATGGTGATTTTGAGCACTAAATGAGACGACAAATGAAAAATGCTCTTTTGAGGACCTGGTAATGAGCAAATGCCCCGTGAATGCTCTAAGACATGTAACCATGGCTATACATTGCAGCTCTGTCACCCTCATTTCCCTCATCTTAATCAGGGAGTAATTGCATGCATAAAAGTGGCAAGATTCAATGCCAAAACAAAGTGGATTTCAATGAGAATAGAATCTGCAGTGTTCTTATGAAAGAGGAAAATATGTATTTCAAATAGCCCTATGCAGAAGGTATGGTCACTTATCTTATTTACAGTGAAGAAAGCTCAAGCTGAAGCAAATTGGTGAAATTGGAATGGGATGACTCATAGGTTATCTGACTTCAGGGCTCCTGAACTTAATTATTTTTTTGATACTGCTCTGACTTCTCAGTGACTTTCCTGCCTGGTTTCTAGCCATAAGCAACAGGGGTAGACAAGGAGAGGAAAAAGTTCTTCAGCAATATGGGGTAAAACAGGAGAAAATTATGCAATTTTATGAATTAGTAATAATTCTGTATTATTTATAATTCTCTACCTATATGCCAATTAGCTCCTAGCCAAAGTAGGAAGAGAATGCTTTATAGTTTGTTGTTAGTAACATTCTAAGCTATCTTTCTGTTGATGATAAATCATGGAAAACCACTGAAACAATTTATAGCTGAATGACTTGTTGCAAATTGAATATGGTTAACTATCCTCAAGCCACCATCACTTTACCAAACATTCAGGACACCTTCATCTCTCCAAGCCTTTTTTTTTTTCCTCCCTCTTGTATGGAAGGGTATTGTATGTAGTATGTTGCATGTATTTTAGACATGCATGTATACAGTTGCTCTTAATTTATGCAAACTCATGCAGAGACCTGAGAAAGAGGTCAGGGTTATCCCTGTATAGGTCTTTTACCTGTTTTCTAAGACAGATTCTCTCACTGAATCAGGACTAAACTTTGGGACTAGCAAGCCCCAGAAATCTTTCAGCCTCTTCCTCCATTAGTGCTGGGGCTGTTGTCATGCATGGCCATGGCCAAACTTTTCTGTGGGTGCTGGTGATTGTACCCAGGACCTCATGCTTGTGAAGCAAGTGCTCTTACCCACTAAATTATCCTGCAATCCCTTACCAAACCTTCTGCACGAGTGACCACTCGTCACCCATATGGGACCATAACTTCCCATGAGTGCTTTCACAAATGCAACAATTCCATCTACTTTTGTTTTAAACTTTTAAGTAGGCCTTTTACATTTTATTTAATTAATCTGTACTCTCATTATCTTCCCTTATTAAAGAAATGAAATCCTTTATGCTATAATACATGTTCTCTCAAATTCAGGATTATTTGCCTTCTGAGCAGGATAATTCTTAATTGGGGAGGTGGTTCTGTGCATTGTAGGATAATTAGTGGCATCTTTGATGTAGTAGTACACCCTTCCTTTGTTTTGATAATCACAAATATCTCCAGACACTACCAAATACCTCCTGGGAAACAAATTTGCTTCCAGTTAAGAACCATTGCTTTAGAGTATCCCTCTGGCCTTCTTAATTTTCTGAAAACTGGAGCACCGATTTACATCTTAATTTAGGTTCAGTTTTTATGTTTACATTATTTATTTATTACTTTATTTATTGCTTTATTTATTATTCCCTAGGTGGTTGTGTGAAATAAGTGGTTACGTGAACTTCCCTCTGGAGGCATATAAATTTGTAATTTCCCCCATTGTCATATAAGCCACCATGGGTACCTGACACTTAGATCTTTTGTAAGAGGATCCTTGGCAAAAAGATGGGTATTCTAGTTTAGTATCCTCTTCCATTGAATTTTTGAGCATCTTTGTATCAACATATCTTATTCGGCTATGTTTTCATAGTCAGAATGGTTTGAATAGAAAGCCATCTTAAAACTTAAGAGCAACTCAAAAATATTTCTCTCTTGTAACTTGAGGACACCCAGAATGTCGATTTGTCTCACTTGGGATGGGGCAGGAAGGACCCACTGCTTGAGAAGAATGAGTTTACAAAGATTGCCAGTTGAGTGAAAGAAATCCCAGGAAATCGGCTTCTTCGATAGGCTGTTGATGTGATCTGTGTGCTCTTGCCAGCTCTCAGACTCTTCATGGCACTGTTTCCAGCCAGTGGTTCACTCTGCTGCAATACAGGGTTACTGAGATATTCAGTCCTTTGAGCATCAGAGTGTTCTGGTCAGGCTTATATACCAGTTGCCTCCTCTCCACTTGCTGGTCACTTGATCATGCATGAACTTTCTATTTGTCATCTGGTAAAGAATGAGCAGAGCTAAGCCCACATGTGACCAGACTTCAAGATATCACTGGCAGACATTTAAACTGTTATAACTTGAAACCAAATCTCTTTCAAAAGATGTAGGTGAGCAAGGGACTACTCTGGGATTTATTTCAGGGTTGGAGGTGGTATCTCTTGATCACAGCCTCTGAGTGGAACTTGAGGCAGATGAGGCAAGTGAGTAGTGTGTGTGTGTGTGTGTGTGTGTGTGTTGAGCTCTGACTAAAATGGATTCTGGGACCTATATAGGAACATTGATAGACACTGAATCAGTCAATGTAGGGTTCCTCTCTCCATGTCTCATCTCCCCTTTGGCATGACATTTTCTCAAATCCATTCAATGTCCACATAACAAGTCACACCTATGCTTGCAACACCAACTGATTTCAGGAAATATCTATCATCCATCTATCTATCTGTCATCTATCTACCTATCTATCTATATTACTATATAGCTATTTTAAATTGACAAGTTTTATGTTAATATAAATTTGGGAGGAAAGCTTTCTATTGATGTGATGTTGTTATGGTTTAGAGAATACAGATAAAGACTCCTCATATTCTGTTTGAGGTGTCCTGAATCGCCTGTTTATAGATTATCATTATCTTTTTACACTAGTTTTCAGAACATGTGGTTTAAATATTTAAGAGAAATGTTGAAATATTAAATATATTCCACATAGTTATATGCACATAAAATATTAAAGAATAATTTACTAATCAGAGAAAGAACTTTGAGGAATTCATTTTAATTTTTAAATGATTATTATTATGATGATGAGAAAGAGATTGTGAAGAAATTTTCATTATAATGGTGGGGGTGTGATAATTAAAACATCATTTCTTGAAAATAATCTTAAATATGCACACAGAGATTTAAAATCCCACCTCTTTTGACCCAGCAATTTTCTTCTAAGCATCTATTCTAAAAGCATAAGCAGGAACATAGACAGAGATTAATGTGCAATTATGTTTGCTATATTGTTACTTATAATAGCAAAATTTTAAAACTACCCAGAAGCCCAGTGGTAGGGGGCTGAATAGTTACATAGTTTGTTATTTGTCCTGGCAGGTAATTAGGCAACCACTAGAAACAAGATTTCCAAAGTCTGTTTAATCCTCTGTGCATGAAAATGCTCAGGGTATATGTTAAGTTAGCTAGAAATAAAGAAGAACAAAAATCAATTGTGATAAAAGTAGGAAAGTAATGTTAATTTTCTCATTTACACATTTTATTTTCTAGAACATTGTACTGCATATGCATTATGTGGTAATCAGAACAATATTTATAAATAAAACCTAAAAATTATATTGATGCTGGTAACACCATGTGAGGTGAGATGTAAACAAAAGGAAGAGATTTACTGGGGATTGATCACTGAATTCTTCCAGATGATCCAGAAAGAAAAAGATAGAGGAAAAAATCTGGATGGATTTTAAAGACAGCACAGAGTTTGCACAATGGACAAGGAACAAAGGTCATGGGAAGGCTGTCAGGAAGATGTCTGATGACAAAGCCCCAGCACCCATGGCATGAGGATAGTGTGACGGAATGGGAACTTCACAGGGAAGTTGCTTCAACTGAGTTAAAAGAGGTAGAGAGACACAGGCTGTGAAAATGTATTTTATTTCCATGGCATGCTAAGAAGTTTAAGTAACAAAACCTAATCAGAGAGTCTGGTCTCATTGCAGAATGCTTATTGGAAAGCATAAACACATGCACGTAGACATCCATGCACACATACACTCACAGGCAAAGTCCAAGATATATTTCATTGCAAAGATCAAAAGGAAATTATCTATCTATCTATCTATCTATCTATCTATCTATCTATCTATCTATCTATCATCTATCTATATAGTTTTCTTAAAAAAACATCTTGAGGGCCAGGGGAGATTTCTCAGTGCTTCTAAAGCCTGCTGGCATCTGGAGTTTGTTTGCAGTGTCAAGAAACACTGACATTGTAATTCTATCTATCTATCTATCTATCTATCTATCTATCTATCTATCTATCTATCTAATCACTCCTCTCTTGTATCTCTCTTCTTCTATCTCTTGTGATTAAAAAATATATCTAAAATATCTTGAGGGGTCAAGAGACTGGGAAGAAAACTGAGTTAGTAAAGTACTTTCTGTGCATGCATGGAATCTGAGTTCAGATATTCATAACTTATATTAAATGTTGTGCCTATAATCCAAGCAACAGGGATGCAGAGACAAAAGGAACCAAGGAATCTGCTACCTAAGTTGTCTAGCAGAATAAATGAGTGTTGAGATTACTAAGAGACCATGTCTTTTAAAATAAGGTAGAGAGAAACTGAGGAAACAACCCATGTTGACCACTGGCTTACACACACACTCACACATGCATTGGCATGCTCACATGAATACATGCACATATTCCACACACCTATCATATTCATTCACATGTGCACAACGACCATCTTGAGAAGGGACTGACAGTGTAATTCTGTGGCAGATTGTTAACTTAGCACTTGGTTCAGTCCCCAGAAACCTATAACCTCACCAATCCGATCCTCATACAAAAAGGAAAATATTATTATTTTTTCTCCATGGCAAAATACAAAGCAAACCATGGTAGAAGGAAAGATACTTCAAAATATGTCTTTCTCAACCACATGAACTCTTTTTTCTCCTTCAAAGATTTTCTTTTCCCCTTTCATATTTGTGCTGGGTAGACTTTTGTTGCAGATTGTCCTTCCACCTGGTATCCCCCAGGAATCACGGTATATTGCATATACCGTGCAGACAAAAACCCACTGTGTGCATTCTTGTGTCCCCAGTACCAGGTATACAGTACATGCTCATTAATAGCTGGTCCTAAAATGGGTTCTCCGATATCTCTGTACATGATAGTCTTTGCCAGAATAAATGATATTAACTTCTTTATTAATTTCCACCATGGCTCAGAACACTCACAGTCTAGGAATCAACACAGGCATATTGTGCTCAGATTTAACTTTTTAAATCCAAATTATATTTAATTTTGACATTGTGGTTAAACTTCAAGTCAAACAACTAAATAGCTGTATTGAACATTGCTTAAGGTGAGGTCACCAGTAGTCCTGGATATTCTCTCTCTCTCTCTCTCTCTCTCTCTCTCTCTATATATATATATATCTATATACATATATATATATATATATATATATATATATATATATATATATATATGGCTTTTGCCTCAGGGTTTTTACACAACATTAATTCTAATTCTGCTTGTTCCCTTCAGTTTTCTCCTGTGAAACAATGAGAATCAGGAATCTATTTGGGTTACTGGCTTTAGGAGCCTATGCCAGGAATTTTCATTTTGAAACCCTTTTTATAATTTCTAGTGAAAATCTAATCTGAAAGTAATATTTCATTGATGCTTGATGACTATATAAGTTACCTTACATTGCTGGGACAAAGTGCCTAACAAAAATCAATTTTAAGGAAGAAGGGCTTATTTCAGCTTACAGTCCAGAGGGTTAGGTCCACCCTAGTGAGGAAGGCATGGGAAGAGCAGGAATTGTCACTTTAGCATGGAGACAGGAGAGCAACTGGGGAATGCTGCTGCTCAGCTAACTCTCTTCTATATAGTCAAGGAACCCAGCCCATGAAATGATGCCAACCAGTTAAGGTGGATCTTCCCATCTTAATTAACCTCATGAATATAATCCTTCACAGATGTACACAGAGGCTAACCTCATGTACATAATCACTCACAGATGATTCTATGTCCCCTCAAGTTGACAGTCAACCTAAGCCATCACAATGACTTATATTTAAAAATAACTACCAGATTATACTTCTTGGTAGTGTCAAATGAAGCTTATGCCATCTTATAGCATTTCTGGAAAGTTCTGTGGTGGAAAGTTAATATAATAGGATGGGAAAAAGAGTTACATTATATTAAATAGATTTCATATTTTATATTTAAATGAGACAGGGTCTCATGTAGTTCAGGCTTGCTTTGAATTTTGTATGCTGCCAAGGATGAGCCCAAACTTCTGATCTCCCTGCCTCCTACTTCTCAAATGATAAGAAGTACCACCATGCCCAATTTATGCAGGGCTCAGGCTCAAATTAGCCCTTATATTCTAGGCCAGTACTCTATTAAGTGAATTGTATCCCCATCCTTCTATATTTTAATGGAAGAAATTTGTTTTCCTCTATGATCTCCATATCTTTTTTGGGGGGGTTATTATTTGTGTTTATTTATTTGAGAGCAATAAACAGACAGACAGAGAGAGAGAGAGATAGATAAAAAGAGAATGGGCATGCCAGGGCCTCCAGCCACTGCAAACGAACTCCAGGTACATGCACCACCTTGTGCATCTGGCTTACATAGGTCCTGGTGAATTGAGCCTCGAACCGAGGTCCTTAGGCTTCATGGGCAAGCACTTAACTGTTAAGACATCTCTCCATACCTTTATTAGGTAATTATATGATACAAAATTCTGTCTTCTCTAATGCAGTTCTTCATGGTATCCTGTTATCACTGATATATTGAGTACACCTGATGCCATTAAGAACACCAATGCATCACACCTCAAGTGGAATACAAAAGACTTTGAGCTCAGTAAATACCTGCATATTTGTTCACTAGAGATCTGTGGATCTCCCCCTTCATGCACACACACAGGAATAGTGTGGAAGGACAAGAAATTTGGGCTGGAGAGATGGCCTAGCGGTTAAGCGCTTGCCTGTGAAGCCTAAGGACCCTGGTTCGAGGCTCGGTTCCCCAGGTCCCACGTTAGCCAGATGCACAAGGGGGCACATGCGTCTGGAGTTCGTTTGCAGAGGCTGGAAGCCCTGGCGCGCCCATTCTCTCTCTCTCCCTCTCTCTGTCTTTCTCTCTGTGTCTGTCACTCTCAAATAAATAAATAAATAAAAATTAAAAAAAAAGAAGGAAACTGTAAAGTCCTTGGACAGGTACTGTCACATATGTAAACCCTCTATATTTCTCTGTCAGCATCAAGGAGAGTTATTTGACTTTTCTCTATTGTTAGAACAAAGGAAAAAAATCTCCAGCACAATGAAGAGGTGATGCATTTCATGGGGTGGGTAGGGCAGTGCCAGAGATAGTGATTATAGTCTGAGAATCAAAGGAGCAACCACATTGCCACTTTTGCTTCAGCCACATGTGGCCTAAGTTTTTCTATGTTTCCACATCTGTGGATGAAGCCAATGTAGGCATTCAGCACTAGGGAATACAGATGCATTTGTGGCTAATACCAATTGAGGTGAAGATATTTGATAAAAAAATAATATCATTTTTATGATTAGCAGGTAATACAGTGAAAAGTTTTGAAGATGAATGGAACAGGACGTGCTAAAATGATGCATCCTGTATCATATCCCAGGAAATATTTGGGGGCGTGATAAGGCTGAGTTCTCTAGTCGTACCTTAATATTTAATTTAAAAGGATTTCCTCCTTTAAGTATATGTGTTGATTGACTGTTAAATCCTAGGTATAATTGCTTTTAAAGTATCTCATAATTCAATTTTTCATTGTCTTGACTAAAAGGAACATATTAGTATATTGTGTGGGTGAGTTATAACACTTGTTAATTTTATTGTTTCTTTTTCTCAGTTGCCATTATATTTTTACATTAGAGTACCAATGTTATAATTGGAAGGGGAAATACTCTCATCATCATTGTTTTAGTTTTTATACATTAAATGTTTAATTTTCTGCCACATATAACTTATAATAAAATAAAAGCTAAGGAAGGACTCTACATTTTATGAGCTTCTAGACAAGGCCCTGCTCTGTGCTCTATTATGGCATTTTATCCATGTGTAATCATTGATAAAGATTCCCATATCATTGTGCTTTTCATGTTTTAGATAAGAAAACTGACATTTAGAGAGATCAAGTGATTTTTAGGTGTTCATATGTTGGCGTGGTCAAACCACAAGTTAGACAGGCCAGTGTCATCACAATTTTGTGACCTTTGCATGCAGCCTTGCTAACAAATGAAAACTGACAGAATTTTATTCCTCTTTTGAAATAACTCCATGCAATGGAAAGTGTCCAGAATGTTCATCTCTCTACCTGCCTTTTGAAGAGTAGAACTCCCTTAGGTCACCATCACTCCTCAGAAAAATGACTTGATCAAATCTCTTTTTCTCATTCTCTATAGGATTAGAAATCCCATATGTCCCCAGCATAAGCTGCACCAGGAAAATATAGATTTGGTCTCTTTTTCTCTCCCAGTCTCCATTTTCCCAGGAGTGTAAGACGAGGTCATTGCTGTTCCATGTAGATACCTCTCTTGAGAAAGAAGTCTTCTTTGTCAGCATCCCTGGCAAAGAGAAAAGTTCCATGCTTTTCATGTAGAATTGCAGGAAATGGATAGACATTTATATGTAAGAGATAAATCAAAGAAACTTCTTTGAAATGGCTTCAAATGAATCATGAGTTTCACAAGTGCTGGAACCGAGAGGAAGAAGCTGTACTGCACATGCTGAAGCTGTTTCCTCCTGTTCAGGCAAATGGGCACATACTAGGGAAGCATAGGTGCACTGACTTCACTCTGCCTGGACCTGCTACTCAGACCCCTCCCAAAGGCAGAGCTCTTAGCCATCAGTTCATGCTCCTTCCTTCTTTCTTTCTCTCTCTCTTTTTTTTTTAATTAAGAAGAAACTTTGTACGGATACATCACATGTCAGTACTATCATTTTCCTCCTCCCTCCCCATTCCACTGAAGACCCCTCTTAGTGGGATCTCTGGTATTCACCATGGAGTTTTGAGTTGTGCGAGCAGCAGTCATTCACTGCATGTGTGTGTGTGTTGGTGGGGGGTGGCAAGGATATTCCCTCCCACTCTGTTGTTCTTCCATTCTTTCCACCCCTCCTCTGCAAAATTCCCTGACCCCTGGTGGATACTTTAAGTCTACTTTAGTGTTGAGCTTTGAGCAGCTTCTGGATTTCTGCTTTGGTGCACTTTGAGTATCCTCAGAGTCTGTCTCCATCACCCTGGTCCAACACTGTCAGGCTCATCACGGCAGCACAATTCTTATTCATCTTGCCAGTTCTTCTGGTTTTACCTAGGCCCTAGCTGCTGTGCAACCGGTGGTTCATTTCTTGCAAGGATGTTGGCTATCCTTGTCTTGTTGATAGATTTTGGTTGTCTTCAATTCTCATTGCTTCATGTTGTTTCTGTCTTGTCATACCTTCTTTGTCAGAAAATAATGGTTCCCCGTATCAAGCCGCACACAGAAATCAGGTGCAAGTCTATTGGGTACATGAGTCCATTGCCAATTTAACCTTCCTGACATCCCAAAGAGAACACTGTCATTTCTCTCTAATAGCTTAGGTGACTTTGCAGAGAAGTTTTTCCACTTCTTGTGTGAGAAAGAGCTGGCTGCTGGTGCTGGCACTCTACCCTGTGCTTTTACTGCCCACGCACGGGCTCCGCAGCATCCTGGGAGCATCGGGCAAAGCTTGCTTCGACATAGAAGATAAATCTTCAGGACTGTGTTGCTTGTCAGAGGTAGATTCTCCTGAAACACTCTTTTGGCTGTCCTGTGAAAGCCAGTGATTCACAGACCCTTGCCAGGGGATCATCATAAATCCTGTTTAGACAGAGAAATCCCTAATGAAAGAAGGGGTCTTTGCAGTCGCCCACAGCCTTGAGCAACAGTGTCAAGAAGAGGACTGTTTGTAACAATGCTTGAGTGGAAGGCTAAGGGCTTGCTTACATGGGCAGGGACACAGATGGCTTTCTAAGGAGGATTTGATGAGAAGAGCTCCCTCACCCCACATGGAGGGTAGGAAAGAGCTTTAGAAAAGGGTCATCTGAGAAGCTACTGCCATGTGTGAATCCTTGTACTCCTCCATCCGAGTTTCTATGCCTTTTCAAAACCAGAACTGTCCGATATTCTCTCTCATTTCATGGTGAAGTTGCAGGCATGCTGTCTGCCATTTTTTCCTGACCTTATTTCTCCCTCTTTCTTCTTTGGTGGGCTGTCCAGACTGCCAGTACTCACTCCCAAATGGAGGAGTAGTGAGCACATTACCAGCCTCAGGAACTCCTGGAAAATAGCCAGTTCAGATTTGCCCAGAACTGACGAGCCATGTTTGGGACACAGTGATGGGCTGGAGGGTGAGGGACTGCATGTGGGACAAGGGGAAGTATGCAAGTGTTCACGTGAGCAGTAAAAAATACATCCTTCCATTTGGATGAATATTTCCAAGTCTATGCATTTTAATTAAAAAAATCATTTCTTCCACTCCAGGATGTTAGATGATTTAACAGTACCCTGATAATGGTTGTGCGACTCTGCACGATAATTAGAAAGGATTTAAAAGAAAAAGGATATTTTTTAAAATATTTTATTTATTTATTTGAGAGAGACAGAGACAGAGAGAAAGCTAGATAGAGGGAGAGAGAGAGAGAATGGGCGCGCCAGGGCTTCCAGCCTCTGCAAACGAACTCCAGACGCGTGCACCCCCTTGTGCATCTGGCTAACGTGGGACCTGGGGAACCGAGCCTTGAACCGGGGTCCTTAGGCTTCACAGGCAAGCGCTTAACTGCTAAGCCATCTCTCCAGCCCAAGGATATTTTAAATAAGAGTATTAATATTCAAACCTTTTATTGTTGTTTCCATTAAATTGATTCCATTTGTTTTTCTTCACTTTTCTGCCTTTTCAACTCTCCCTATGCCCATCTTTTTGAATCTCTGTGCATACACACTCATACTCAATGTGAAAAGATGCTTGGGCCCGACAATAGGGAAAATGACAAACAAGTGTATATCCAGGGCATTTATTTTATACAGTTCATATTATAGGTGATTTTGGGGATGGACTTTGGGAAAGGTGATATACATATATATCACCTTTACATATATATATATATATATATATATATATATATATATATATTTTCAATATAGAGCATACATATAGTATATTCAATATTTATATTTCACACACACACACACACACACACTCATACACACACACATATATATGTATGTATATATTCAGTAATCTTGTGAGGAAGGCACTATTAGGATCACACTCCCACAGCAAACAAATACACCAAGTTTCAGAAATGTTTGCCATGTGTCTGCAAGCAAACGGCTTCCAAGTTCTGAAGCTTTCATCTGAGCACCAAGTTCCTAAGGTGCAAAACTCCTGGAGTTTTCCTGAAGGTCATGGAAAAATAGGTAACTCAGGTATTTTGAACCTGAAGTTTTATTTTTCTCATCCGTAGCTCATTACCTTTGGAGTTTCTGTGGTTTTGCAATGCAAACAGGTGCACACACAGACCCTCCTGTGGCATTTCCACCGCTGCTTCCTCAGCCAGACAAAGGAACAAGGGAAATAGCAAGTTAAATGAACTCCCCAAAAGGCAGTCACCAGGCGTTAATGGGTATTTGCTTTATTCTGTTTGTTTGATTTAGAACAAAACAAAACAACAAATGTTCCCACCTCTGGGTCCAAGTACTTAGCCACAGATTTAACAACAGTGGTTCCATAAATAATGAAAGAGTTTCCATCTTGTTGGAAAACAGCCCTGACATCAAAGAGACACACCAACATGAAGCTCAAGTGTAAACTGTCCCTCTCAGCATGCCAAAAATCAGACTCCTGGAGGTCCCTGCTCCTAGAAGCAATGACTTGGACACAAATGGGACTGCTGGATGTCAGTTTCCTGTCCAGACCTGTTAAGAAAGAACCTGCATTAAAAAAAAAAAAAACTAAAGATTTTATTTTTATTTATTTATTAGAGACAGAGAGAGAATGGCACACCAGGGCCTCTAGCCACTGCAAACAAACTCCAGATGCATGTGCCACCATGTGCATCTGTCTTACTTGGGACCTGGAGAATTGAACCGAAGTCCTTAGGCATCACAGGCATGTGCCTTAAACTCTAAGCCATCTGTCTAGACCAAACCTGCATTTTAATAAGGTCCTCAAGAATAATGACACAGGAAAGAAGCCAGAGACACTCTCAGCAGAGAAGGACCTTGAACCCAAGGCCTGGGCAGTGAGAATAGGTCGAGTGGGTGAGCCACTAGCTGAGCACAACCTTCAAGTAGGTGTTGTAAAGTCAGTCATAGACATGAGCAATAGTGAATGAGACATGTAAAGTATATCCTACCTGTTTAGCAGATTTAGACTTATTTGCTAATACATTAGCAGACACCTACCCCCTCCACCACACACACCCACACACATGCCCACCCCTTGGGCATCTGTAGTCTTCCTTTTTGAAAATTAGAGAGAAAAAGCAGAAGTTGCTGACATTCTGGGAGTTTTGTTTCCTTGTTTTCCCTAATTCCTCTGAATTTTTAGCCTGTGAAACTATATTGAGTTCATCCATTTTTTAAAAAGGTATTTTTATTAATTTGTTTGAAAGAGAAAGGCAGAGAAAGAGAGAGAGTATAGGCATACCAGGGCCAGGACCTCCTGCAATTGTAAATGCACTCCAGACACACATGCCACTTTGTGCATTGGTCTTTACTTGGGTTCTGGGGGATCTAACTGAGGCCATAAAGCTTTGCAAACAAGCACCTTTAACTGCTGATCCTTCTCTCCAGCCTCAGTAGCCTTAGTAAGCTACACACTGGTGCATTGCATGAGTTAACATTGTTCAGTTTCATAAGGAACCCTATGTGGCAGGTGTCATTATAACTTCCAAGTTATAGATGAAGAGATGTTAACTGGTTATCCAACTGGTAACCAGAGAGTGAAGATTCAAACATATGCAATTTCAACACTCCAGAGCCCGCTCTAACCCACAGTTCTTAATCATCTTCAACAGAATCCTGTTAAGTGAATGTAAATTTTATTCAAAACTTTAAATCAAAAAAAAAAAATAAGCATTGGTTTTCCCCTTCAATGTTTGAGTATTAATTTGCTAAGCATCTTTCTTATTCTGAATATTATCCTTTGACATGTTTAGATTAAAATAATCTGTAAAATACTAAAAGGGGAATAATGGGTAATGTAGTTTGCTATTTGGAATTGTGGCTGCCATTTTCCTAATCACTGAGCTAGGAGGGGAGGAAAATACACGTTTTTAGCAAGATGAAAATGGGTATTTTCAGTCATTGCTACTATGTGTGTTGTGGGGGGGTGTAGCCTCTGTGGGATGGCATCCTGGATACCAGGTAAGCCCCACTGCTGCCTGGAGTTTGCTTCTCTGCTGTGCATCTTCTGCCACAGCTTCTGTACTTGGCCTCTGGCTTGTGTCTGTGTGGGGCTCATTAGCAGTGGGTGTGTGTCTCACACAGTGGCTCATTCACAGCCTTGCTAACCGTGCCAGGGACAGGAGCTGCCTCCCAGGCTATCACGAACAAAGCTGAGCTTAGCCCTCTCACAGCCTGTGGCCCTAGGTGTCGGCACATGAAGTCTCCCAATGTCTCAGAGAAGGTGCTTCCTAGGGATGACATCATCATGACTGGATACTGCTTCTGCAGGAAGACTGTTGGTGGCCAGTTCCTGCCTATGACCTTCGTGATGGTGGAGTGAGTAGGCACTGGATTCATCAGGCCTGGCCTCTTCATCTGCCAGCCAAAGTGCAGGTGCCAGTTACTCTGCCCAGCACAGGCAGGCCAGGAATGGAATGGTGGTGTGTATATCCTGGCACAGGAGACTGGCTTTTGTAGAAACAAGCTTTAGTTTGGCAGTGTTGCTTTATTTATGTCCCGCTTGTGCCGTTACAGCTGCCGGCTCTGTGCCTTTGCACTATTTCTGTCCTTTTTGCTTGGGTCATGATCATAGTTTGATTCAGGGTTTGTTTTGTTTCAACCCAGGTGGCTGTAGCCAGAGCTGTTCCTCAATGGCTTGGCCGCGACTGCCGATCCTCAGCTTAGGAGTTTCAGAAAGTTTGGTGTGGCATCTGTGTGAGAGGAATAGTGCAGACTAGGTCCCACTGCCGGCTTGCAGAGTCTGGGGACACGTGCTTGGGGCACTGTTGCCCTCTTCTGTCTTTGGTTGCCTCCTCATTAAATCTTCCTAGGTCTGTGGAGTTGACTACCAATTGGTGTCTGACCTAGTTACAGAGAACCAGTGTGTAACCCCTTACTCATCCTACCAAATGAATAATAATGGTTGGCTCCTGTGATGCAAGTAGACACTATTTCCTTGGAGTTTGTGTACCTGTATGCATGTGAAAATGTGTGTGCATGTGTGTGTGTGTGTGTGTGTGTGTGTGTGTGTGAGAGAGAGAGAGAGAGAGAGAGAGAGAGAGAGAGAGAGAGAGAGAGGTATGACACAATTCCCTAAATGAAGCTAATATTTAATGTTACTATATTGGAACTCTGCTTTGGGGAAATGGGGCTGTGGCTTTGTATGTAATAATTAATGGACTTACTGGTTTATCTGCCTTGACCTGCTTTTATGTTCCACTGGGAACACTTTCTTTTGAGCAATGGTTCTAACATTCTGTGCTCTTAGTGTAAGCTCTGTTTGCCTGTCTTCTGCCAAAGGGAATTCTGTAGTTACTCAAAGGGTCTTTTGGATGGTCTATTTAATTCATGAAGAGTTTAGTTGGGCAAATTGTATGTGTGTGTGCGTGTGTGTGTGTGTGTGAGAGAGAGAGAGAGAGAGAGAGAGAGAGAGAGAGAGAGAGAAAGACAGAAAGAGAGAGAGATGGGGGACAGCATATGGCTCCAGTTGGTCCATTCCACAGCATTGCTGGATCACGTATGACTCAGTCATTTAGCTTTGGCCTCTGCTGATCTCATATGCTAATTGGGAGGTTGGTTGGTTTGGTATATCCCAGCATCTGTGACCTTTTCCATTTTTCCATCACTGTTATTTCATGCTTTGTAAAAATTACTTTCTCCAAGCAAGCTGTATAAAGGAATAACTAATTTATTTTCCCATCTTAAATTAATTTTATGTACCTAATTGCCAATCAAAGCTTCCAATCAGCATGAGGTAATCAGAGTTAGCATTTACTTATTTACTGAGCAATTCCTATGTGCCTGACCTATGGCAGGAGTGAGGAGTGGAAAAATGAAGATTCAGTCTTTATAGGTGCTGCCAATCTTAGTATTGTTAACTCATTTTAATTAGGACAGTTTATAGAAAGCCTACTGGATGTTCAGAGTAGCACCTCAGTATACTTTATTATACTTTCTGCATATTATATTTTCTTGATATTTCTTGACATAAAATTGGTGAGTTAGGCATAAAAGAGAACCTATTGTAGATGTGGAAACTGAAGCTTGAGTTTAGTCATTGTCTCAACACATTCTATGACATGGCAGAGGTCGGGTTTGATTCTCCTACTGTTAGAATGAGAAACTTACCCAAGGATGTTAGTCACCCAATCCCTGTGCTGGTTTCTTTTCTTTGCTACTCGCAGTTGCTTGCTTGTGTTAGCAGTGAGTATGTGCCCCATATTCTTCCCATGTTTTGCGGCTTCTGGGATAGTCTGAAAATTCTGGAAGCAAATGATTTTGTTGCCCCTTATTATAGCAGAGCTTCAAGCTGCCTTAAGCATTTGGCTAATACTATGAGGACACCAAATCTCTGAGTAGCAAAGGGGTTGAGTCTTGGCTGAAGAACTGGGCTTGAGTTCAGCAACACTGACCTACAGGCTGGTGGGTGAGTCACAGTGTTATTCCCTAGTTATTAGCCATTCTGAGATTTGGCCTATTCCGACTGTTCCCAATGGCAATTCTATCAAGGCTGGAGTAAGAGCCGCCACAGGTAGACATGAGTCTTCAAGAACATCCCTCTCATGCTCATGCCGTCAGGATGGTAGCTGCTGACTTCCCTTCCTGGACTCTCCCAACAAACGTCAGAGAACATTTTAGACTCAAATTGATGTATCAATATTTAATTTGACACTTTGATGATTCAGGCACATAGTGTTGTGAACTATTTGCCTGTTACTATTTTGGAATAAATTGGCCTGTGATATTTGGCAGCTCTAGGTGGAGTGCTTCTTCCTGGCCATGTGAGAAAGCAGTGGAAGATGTTTAGTCCTCGGCATCCCCATCCACTGCATATGCTCAGAAATCCACCCTGCAGCGAGATGCTTCAGGTGGCACGATGGCGAATTTGAACATTCCACGTTGCTCTTGCAGGCAGTAATACTTTAGCTTTGAGGAAGAACAAAGGGAAAAAAATCACGCACATTTTATTCACTCTGACTCATAAAGTGTTCTTTTCTTTTTTGTTTCCACTGGTGCACAACTTAGGGATATTTTTACATTAGTCATTGGAGAAGATTTTTTTTTTTTTTCATGATGTGCCATACCAGAAGAGCTCAATGTGTTCTCCATGTTGCTTTCATTTCATAGAATTGCAATATTGGGGAAAGCTTGTTGTTCCATGCAGGGTGCATGGTATACTTTACCTGAATGTTCTCTCCTTACAACAAGGCACTTCTTATTTTATGTGGGTATAAGAATATAATAGTTGTTAGCACTTTTGGTGAAATAGAATGAGATTAATAAAGAATCACAGTATCTATGTGACCCTTAACTTCACATCACTGGCTTTATTCTGAGTCAGACCATCAAAGTATCACTGCTTTATTTCTGTAATCACAAAAAGGTCCTCGAAACATGCAGATGGAAATGCATCAGAACTCATTTTTTTCATATTCTGTAATTTAAATAATTAAGATGGCTTTGAATTCAAGCATCTTTTCCAACTGCGAGGACCATTTTTCTCATTTCTGACAATGGCTAACACTTTAGCTGGAAGCCAAAATAATACACACAGTGAAAAATTAAACAAACTGTATTGCAAAGTTAACCTGGTCTTCAACGTCTCCTTATGAAAAGTGACTGCTTATGTGAATGTCTTTGCTCACTCCCAGGTTAAGCCTGTTATGATGAATCCTCTAATGAGGTGGTAGCATTTTAGGCTATGAGCAAGAGGAAAGGACCTGGTAATGGTCTGGCTTCTAAGAGAAGGTGGAGAGAGCTTTCATTAACTCTGTTTGCATCATAATTTGGCAAGGTCAATGGAGAGAGTCTTCTTAGGCCACTAAAAATAGCAAGTCTCATAGATCCAATCAAGCTGTCATCTCACCTTTCCTTTCCTTTTGTCAAGTCTTATTTATAGTAGTCATTCTCATTCTTTTCTCCACCTGCCCTGGGTAGCTCTATGTGTATTTTGGATAAGACACTGTTTGTGGTGTATTGGCGAAAGGAATGCAGGAAGGACATTTCAGGACCACCTCCCCCACTACTTTACTTTTCAGTCTCTCTCAACATTTTCTCCTACCTGCCATTTCTCATTTTCTTTCTTCCTCATCTCTTTCCCTTTTCTTCTCCCGTCTTTTCTTTCTCCACGTCACCTTCTATGGTCCTTATTCTGTGTTTTCCTTTGCAAAATGACTGTTATACAGAAATACTTCATGTATGCTTATTGGAAAAATCAATAAGGGCATGAATGGATGAGTGATTAAGCAGTGTTGTAGGCAGACAAAATTCCAGTGAATAAATTATTGGCACTGGTAAGCTTTTGCATCACTAGAGAGCCCATCTCTGTTTTACACTGGTGTCCCACTCTCCCATCAGTCATGCTTTCACACCCTCTCTCACCTTCATGTGTGCACTTGTCTTACTTCATGCACTTACTGTTTCCATGCCCCATCATTTTCCTATTACATGCAACTGGTGAGGTGTAAGTATATGTGTTCTATCAGAATGAGGTTTTGTAAAAAACCCAAAGGGATCATTTCACTCCTACATTTATTGCTTCTATTTTCTCTTTTTGATTCCACTGGTTTCTGATGACTTTTATCTGTGTGATCTTACCCAAGGTGATCTGTGATAGAACAAGATTCTAGGACATGGTATGGATGTGCATACTTTTCAAGGGCTCTTTAGAAGGTTTAACATCCAGAATAATTGTGTATTAACAGAAATAGCAAGTAAAGGCAAGGCCATTTGAAGTAGAAGCACAGTGTACTGTATTGTCACCACTGCCTTACCATGCAGCCAAACTGTGACGAACTGAGTGAAATATAGCTAAAAGCCAAGTTGAGAGTGAAAATTAAACAACTCACCCCAAATACTGACATCTACAAACAGGTAATGGAGAGGGCACCTGTGGTTAAGGTAGGAGAAATGGGTGAGTACCTTAGGTTCCCTCAGCCGTCCCAGCCCTACCCCAGCCCCTGCAGTAGCCTGTGGGAAGTACCCAGGCTGCACCAAGCTCAGGTAAAGTGACAGGATTAAGTCATCATGAAGTTGCCATTTGATTCTTACATCCTGTGATTTGTGATGTCTTTGAAATCTGTCTGGATCTCTGTGTTCTTGTCTGCAGCAAATGCAAAGCGTTATGCAATAGATGTTGTGATAGTTAAATAATGCAGAGAGCAGAGCTTCTTCCCATCCCAGGCATGGGGTAGGGGAAGATGGAGTGGGAAAGTGAGATGTTCAAGGACTCAAATGGCCGACTAACGTCGTGTGTGCAGGGCGGGCATCTTTCTACTTAGGAAATAGTGGGATGGGGAAGATCTCATTCCACTATAGTCACTGAAATTCTGTCCCTTGCTGAGGACATGTGTTCTGTCTCAAAGGGGTCATAAAAGAGAAGATATTGTCCACTGTCAGTAAACTTTATTATGTTCTGTATGTCACTGATCACTATGTTATCTAATTTCTGGTTTTTTACCTCATAGAGGAAAACTATGAAGGAAAATTAACCAGTGTCTGACACAAAGTAAATAGGATGAATGTTTGACACAGATTATACATCAGTGATGTGTGTGTGCATGTTTTCATAAATTTCCAAAAATGCTATATCAGGAAGTAACATTGAATCAGCATCTTGAGGGAAAAGAATATTATGAAGAAGAGGAGAGTAGATAGCATTCTTTCTGGAGACAAACATAGGGATGAAGGAAGCAGTGTGAAGCCAGTGATAAATTGAGGAACACTATTGGGTTTCTCTCAGTGTGGCCTCAGGCCACATGGAAGAGCAGATGAAGCTTGCTCAGGGTCTCTCCTGAGAGAGTTGCTGAGGTGTTTACTCAGAACAAAAGCCATGCAGTCATAACTGGGAAAGCAGTGGGCTATGCAACCCTTTCTTTCAGACAGTGACAATCAGTGGCAGGACCAAGAATTGTAAGAGGTGGTGCTGAAGAGATATCAGGAGTTTTGAAAGCAGGCATGATCTAAGCAGTCCTGTGGCTTGAGTGTGCACTGGCTTTTTGAGGAAGGGATCTCTCATGTTCCCCTGAAAGAACACTGCTGCTGAGAACCCTTCCTATTCTTTCCACTATGCTCTCATGTGTTAATTCTGCTGTCCTTTGATAAACATTAACTTGTTATACTTTATAGTGACTATGAGTATATTGCTTATTGCCTCATGCTGTGTTGTCTGTGTGGGAAGGAAGGAGGTAAATAACACTCCCTTACCATCCAGGGTAGCTATAATCTGAGGCATGTATCCCTGTCACTTTGTGTGACACAGCATTTGCAGCTGTGACTTCTAAGCTAGAACTTTGCATAGGAGCCTCCATTCAAATTATATAATGATGTCATTTTTTTTGCTTGTTACATTCATATTATATAAAACAGTACCATATGTTTTTGTAGTGTATGTGCCTTTGTAGGTGGTTTTAAATTCCCTTTAGAATAAAATGGGGGATAGGCAAAATATGCACTGTGGACTTAGGGAAGGTGCTAGGTCAATGCTAGGCCTGGTGAGTTTCAAGCTTAGTTTCTTTTTCTGTAGTGGTTTATGAAGATCCTGTGTCTTGGAGTTGTAGGCCTCTGCTTCCTCCTCTGTGACCACATCAGAATGACATTTATATCTGCTTAGAATTCTTTTTTCTGTTAATGGAAACAAAACTGCCTTCCTTGCTCATGGTTCCCTCACACACCTGACCAGACATGTGTTGCTGAGACCAGACATGAGGCTGAGGCACAGAGATGCTGGGATTCAGGAGGCAGAGCTTCAGCTGCTGAGATGGGTGCACACCCTGCTTTCTGCACACTGCCCCTTCCATTCCTTGGTTTCTGCCCCTTCACATTAAAAAAATGTATATATATTGGTACCATTGTTAGCCTCTTCCCTTTCTTTTTCCCCCAACTTGACTGTATTCACTGAGCACAGAACTAATTAATAAAAAAATTAAATTAAAAAATGAGCAAGAAAACAGAAACAAAAATAAGTATCCATGTTTAGCACTCTTCTGTCATTCACATTTGTCTTTATGATATCTGGGTCTTTTACATTATTTTTTTATCCTTAAACCTTTTGCTAAATATTTTGAAGGAATTTATATTATTGCCATTAGTGGCAAACCAGTACTTCTTGTCATAAAATATGAGGTAACCCAAACCTAGATATAATTCAACTGAAACAATGTGACTGAATCCACTCTGACCTCCAGACTGCCTTCTCTCTTTGTTAAAAATAGTAATTGCCCAGAAATCACTGAAAATAGAGATGGTTTTGCTGAGATCAGGATAAAAAGAATTGTTATCATTTAGTATCAACAATTACTGTAGTGGTTTATGAAGATACCCTTGCTATGTTACTGCATTTGCCTTACCACATCTCTGAGGCTTAATGATACCCATTTTATAAGTAAGGAGTCAGAGTCCCAATGGAAACTTGTCTGCTGGAATAGGAGTTCCTCATACCAGGAGGGTTTCATCTTCTCTAAAGATCTAACACCATAAATCAGGCCCTTTGCTTGCTCTCTGCTTGATGATAGCAAGTCTAATTTTTTTTTCATGTACTATTTTCTTTTCTTTTCTTCTTCTTTTTTTGCCTGATGGGGGTTCTACAGGCTTTCTTTGAGGACGTCATCTCGCCAAAGACCCTAAAATCTGACTGTGCCTACACATTGCCCTAGAAGCTGAACCATACCACCCTGACACCTTGCCATCAAGGTCCTCTGCATGTTCAACATCCCTTTAAACATGATTTTCATTGTTATGTCAGGTTTGACTCATGAATTCCTAGACTCATATTGAACACAAGACAGGCTCAGGCTTGTAAACTCAATTTTTCCTGGAGCATACTGCTGGTCAATTTGGGATATCTTTAGCCAGAGGAACTGACTGGGAACTGAGTAGTAACAAAACTTCCTGTCCAACACACTATCCTGGTATCCAATGCCAAATTGATATTATCAGTTACTGCATTAGGAATATGATTTACATATTTCCAAACATTAGTAAATAAACTTGTGAATATACTTGTGAATGACACTTGTACATGTGTATGTGTAAAAACACCTACAAATTATCTACCTATTTATCCATCCATCTATCCATCCATCCATCATGCACCTATCTCAGAGAGTTACAAATACCAAAGATAAGAAAGCATAAGAAAGGCAGCCTGACTGCCCTTGGTTGAAGCTATGAAATAAAGGGTTAAGTGTACACTTCAGCATCAGAAGTTGAAGAGCCTTCAGGTTTCTGCTTTAAGCACAGCTCTTGGTAGAAGAACAAGATTGCTTTTCTGCCATTTGCACAAAGAAACTCAGCCCTGTCTGATGGGATGACCCCACTTTATACAACTGCTGAGAACGTTTCTGTTCATTTGTTTTTATTTCCCTCTTCATTTTCAGTTCTTCACAATAAACTTGTTCAAAGTAGACACCACTTTAAACTATTCAAAGATTTTTTTAAAAGACAAAAAGAAATGTCAAGTGGACATTTGACAATGCCTATGTATGCACATATGAATACTGGAGGTAAATCTTGGAAGACCAGTGTAGATAAAGCTTCTTATGAGAATATTTCACTTTTTAAAATTGGGATGTGACATTTCCCAGCCCCTTTAAGAACATCAAAATGTGTGCATACCAGTGAAGAATGTTTTTTCACCAATAAAGTGCAGCAAACTGAAACTGAAAGATGTTAATGGCCCTGCTTCTCCCATGGACCCTGAATGAATCCAGTGTGCTTAATGAGGTGTGAGGAGGATGCTGAGCATCCACTGGACTCGTTCCCTGGCTCACGTCAGCCCCTGTGTGGCCAAATTCATAGTTGTGCCTGAAGAAAATTACGTCTTCTCACTTCTGCCCTTCCAAAGCACATGTTCCTCAGTGAGGCTGCAATGTCAGGAACTCCTTTCTTTATCAACTTATTTGCTCAAACATTGTTCTGGAACATTTTGTCAGTGCCTTTGTCAACCTAATATACAGTAAACAATAAAATGTTCAAGCTTTTTGCCCTTGTAGATTTTACAGACAATTGGAGTTTCCATAACTTGCATCTCCAAAATGTTTTAAAGAGATAATTAACAATACACCCACTTTCTTCTTCATTTTACATTGCAAAAGAAGAGCCCCATTTAATTTTGAGAACCTTCATTATGTTTCTTTCTAAGCATGATGGCTGCAGAGGGAACTCTGTTCCAGTGTATCTTGTGAGTCACATCACTGTGGATGGTGCACCTTTCGTACCCTGAGAGGGTGGTGACAGGTTGCGGTCACTTGAGCACATAGCACACGGTGTGGCCATGTATGTATTCGCAGTACTTCTCTAACTGTGGATATTTCAATCTGCATTCTCTAGAGGTTTGGAAATGATGTGAGTTTTAATTGTGTGGATATTGTCCATACTGGACTGGATGTTAACTAGATGTTAAGCATGGTTAAAAATCTCTTCTTTGTTCTGGGATGCTTTCTCTATGTATTTCAGCAACCTGGAAAAAAAATGATGCAATTCTTACTTATTTCTTACATCATTGAACTCCTTCTCTGAATTGCTGCCCTAATTCATATCAGATGAATACTATTAGATATAACAACTAAGTGAATTGCTATAGATTAAAGCAACCTATGTCTGGATCCTGCTCACTAGTTATTGGCTTAATGATTGATGGAATTTCTTTGTACCTCAATTTCCTAGTTGCAAAATAAATAAAAACATAGTACCTGGCTTAAGGCTTGTTAGAAGATGAAATTATGTATTATAAGAAAGTACTTCGTACAGTATTTGGTGTATTGCAATCGTTCAATGAATGTTAGTAATCGTCACTGCCTATTTGGGTTTAAGTTGTATCTAAATAAGACACAGCTCCAAGGAATGTAGAGTTTCTGGGAGAATTCTTATTATGTATGCGTGACTGTGATCATGTCTTAAACTACGAAAGTTGGTAAGATGCTTCATTTGTCATATGTATGAACTATTAACAATACTTTTCTAAACTCAATACTGACACACACACATAAATTTAATGCCTGTCAGAAAATACCTGTTGTTTGCCTATATTTTCTTGCTAAAAGCTGATTGTTTTGCCAAATGATAACATACTTCACTGGTTTCAATTATTTTAGGAAACAAACAAAGGATGCCACATTGTATTATCAAGGCTGAATAATTTGGGACAAGTGAGTACATTATTGCTTTCCTTGAAAACAAATCCAGAATTATATCCATCATTTGACTTCAAATAGTTAAAGTGGCATTATATAGCTTCACTATTAAATTTTATGTACACACAGGTTTTTGTGGTCATTCCTCTTTTTAATTATTGTCATTCATCAATTAGCACAATAAACCAACCCAGGAAGAAGGTTAGCAGTCTCCTGATCTAGATTAATAAAAATGAATGTCAGATGGACTTCAATCCTCAGGTAGGTCATAGCTTACCTAGGTGCAAAGATGGGAGAGGAATAAAGCTATAATAACACAGAGCTTTTTCCATGAAAGGAGTCAAATGCAAGAAAGTATAGTAAGGGAATCCCACATGATATACTTAGGATATGCTAAAGCCATCTGAGTGAATATAGGATAAGAATATTTATATATATATAAGAAGCTCCAAGGTGGTTATATACCCAGAGAGTAAAAAGGTTGAAAGGATGAAACAGTCTGTGGAAAGAGTCACAGAAGCACTCCACCTGCCAGATCAGTGAATGACAAGGATTCCTGGGGCAGGAGATAGAAAGTACAGTGGATAGCGAAGGGTGAACAGGCTGAGATGGCATGAATGTGCTGTATTAATGACCTCATCCAAAACCACAGTTTTAATAATACTTTACTTCTCATTGTGGTCATATGTCAAGCAGGAAGTGTCTGTTCTCCCATGTTATGTTTTCAAATATTTTTTTTCATGACAAATAAATGAATAAGCAAAGAATAAGATGAAACAAATCATACATAAAAGGTAAATGTTATCCCGGAGGATACATGATTATATTCTATATGATTATCTCAGTAATTCTTCATAAAACCTTAAAAATCTACTGTATGGGTCACCTAAATACTTTCCTATAATTTGCTTTTATTACTTGTTGACTTTTAGCCTCCATGCACACTTATAAAAAATGCTAGCATTTTAGAGCGAAAATAAATCACATGCTTTTAGACAAAGGCATTTAATTTTCATTCTAGAGTAGATGTGCTCAGGTTAATGGTCTCCACTTTGGGCAACTTTAACAAGGTGATGCTCAGATTCAGTGCACCTACCTACTGTGAGTTTCTCTTCAATTTTTATTTAGTAGAGAAGTTGTTAGGGCACAGTTAGAGATCAGGGTCTTTGGAGCCAGGGAAACATATACTGGAATTCCCATTGAGCTAACTAGTTATCTGGGGCAAATTCTTGAACTTCTCTGAAGTCTATGACCTTCCTCTTTTGGGATGTTAGGGTGGGATAAACAAAGCCCCTCCCCTTTCTCTTGGGAAAATTAACTAAACACAAATGCACACAGAGGCTCCAAGACAATAATATCAGTGATATGTAGTAGATGGCAAATAAAACCATACCTTCTGGTGTCATAGTTGTTAATATGGTAAAGAGAGAAAGGGAAACTCCACAATTTGGACAAGAAGTTGGGATAAAATGTAGAGTAGCAGGAGGCTTCCTCATATGCTACATGACCGTTTGTTTATTCACTTTCCAAAGATATTACAAAGCCTGTGAATATTTATTTAGTTCTGCTCCCAATAGCCCTTCTAATAGGGAATTATTTGGGTACAATGAAAGACATTTGTAAATGCGGCTGATAAGACTGCCATTGGACAAGGAGTGTTTTGTTGGACACAAGAATTCTATTATCCCTGGCTGCAGTTGTCAAGTGCCCGGGGAACCCAGAATTTATGGTGGCAGCACAATGGGCCTTTCAGGACCCAGCGAAAGAGCTGTGAGATCCTGCTCCCCGGCTTTTCAGGGCTTCTAATCTTTTTATCAGGCCAGGACAATGCCGGATTCAGCTGCTGCCTCAGCCTTCTGACTGTCCATTGGCCGTCAGGTATTGTGTAGTAATTACCATGGTGACAATGGACTCTCTCTATGCCCATCCACCGACGCCTTGGAAAACGGCAAAGGTTGTCACTTTGTATTAGGTGCCTCTAAAGGCATGGCTTACTTAGGAAAATGACTAAAAGGACATAAAGATAACCGTGTTAAGAGTTTCATTTTAAAGGCCACTATGTCAAATCCATCTGGAGGCCAGGAGCTCTTTATGGATGTTTTCTTGTAATTACAGTTAGACTCTGGGCATCATCCCCTGTTCAGGCAGCGAGAAGCCAGTCTGCAAGGCTTTTCAGGGGAATATGAGCTTTGGCCTGCTGGAAGCCCTTGACCATACAGTGGGAACAGAGGTCTAATCTGAAACAGTGAACGTCCAAGCACCTCTAAACTTCTTTGAAACTCAATTTCCTCATATAAAATGACACAGAAAATACTTGTAGATAAATACTAGGTATTGCATAATTGCATATTAGTGTAAGCAAATCTATATAAATCCTTACACATCTACCATTGGGTTTTATAAAAAGCAAACATAGAAGGAAAAATAAAAGATTCATTGGGCTGGAGAGATGGTTCAGCCATTAAGGCATCTGCCTACAAAGCCTAAGAATCCAAGTTCAGTTCCCCAGTGCCCATATAAAGCCAGATATACAAGGTGGCACATGCATCTGAAGTTCATTTGCAATGGCTAGATGACTTGGCATGCCCATTCTCTCTCTCTTTTTTCTCAAATAAATAAATAAAATATTTAAATAAAACATATCAGGGGATTCTATTACAAGGAGCTGGAGATGGGGGGATAAAATGCAGAATCACACACAATGCATATCTTGTAATAATCATGTTCAGTAATCTCAATTAGGCTTTGCATTTAATTGTCACTATTTTTTATAGTAACCTTCCAAAATTGTTATTATCTCTATCTTATAGAAAGGAAAGACTATCAGAAAATTCCTGCTTGTGCAAAGTCAATCTAGTTTAGGAGAAGAAAGGCCTGAGTTTAAATACTGTTCTCTCTCACATTGCTTTTCTCATTCTTTTATAAATTCATAATCTATAAACTTATTTTACAAAATATGGTTCACCATATGGTTTTGGAAGTTTGGCAATAACAGGAAAGAAAAACACCCAGTAATGATTATTAATTGAGCTTAATCATCACTTTGACAGTGTTGGGAACATGTAACACCCCAAAAAGCTGTAAGCTCCCATCTGTGGACACCCAGGGTGTGCTTTGCACATCTACCCCCTTCTGCGGCTTGCAGAGCAATAAAAATTACAGAGCAATATCAATAGTATTTTTACTTAGGGCTTCTAAACCATCAGAAATACAGATAGCCATTGATCAAGATCTGCAAAGAGAAAGAAAACTCTCAAAGACATAGATATAATTCTGTATATACCAAGTCTTCTGATGGTCTACAGAGGGGAGCTATCCAAGTCTAACCTGGCTCCTTATTGTGATTTATTTGCTATGAACTTGAGACAGAATATCATTCTGTAGCCCACACTTATGATCTTACTACTTCAGCCTCAGAGTGTTGGGATTTCAGACATGCAGCATATGAGTATACTAGGTAGCTTTGATTTTTGCATGTGCAACATTTTCACCATTTAGCTTTATGCCTTGGGCCTTGTATCTTGTTCCTGATTTCTTAGTAGCTTTGAAGTAATGTATGACATTGAATATCTTTGTCCCCAAAAAGTTTAGTCTTCTGGGTGTCCGTGTTTAGCAATGGAAGGGGCTGCTTGGATGCCAGGCCATTGCACTGGAAGAGGCTCATGATGGCACATAGACCTTACAGTAGGGAAGGAGTGGACAGGCAAGGTTGGTTTCCTGGCTCAGACAGGCACATGTGATTAAAGGTCAACATGTAGCAACATGGGTGCAAATGAACAGTCTAACCAAGAAGGCTTGAGCAGAGAAAGATGACCAATGAACTGTACAGGCCTCTCAGACTCAGCAACTTTGCTAAAAGCACTAAGAACAGCTTAGAATGCTTATATTTATCTTCTTCTTTTCCAAGATTAATTTATAAAGGCCAACATATTCCTCCAAACTCATACCTACTATTTTACTTATTTGCAAAATTTTAGAAAACAGAATACACAGGTAATTTGCCTCTTAAAAAACAGTAACAACAACACAGTCTTTTCTTCCCAGACAATTCCTCTACAACGTTTAGGTGAACGAAACTTAGAAAACATTTTGCTGTGAAGGAAAGTGAGGGCTCTGGTTTGCTTTTTATAGATTCAAAGTAAACTTTTACAAATATGCCTGCCAGAAACATAGTTGAATCATTGATATTATTAATCTAAAGGAGGAAAAGCAAGAAATATGTGCTTTGAAGTCTGATAGATTTTAACCCTATTGTGAGTGTTATTGGGTGGGTGTATATGCTTTCAGCAAGAGTTTTATCCTTTTGGGTTGTGAATGTGTATAATGGGGAGAGGGTTCATGATACCTACGGTGTTTATGTGAAGAGAATACATTGTAGCAGTTCCTAGATAATGTTTCATTCATCCTTTTCTACAACATTCTAGTGATCTACTGGAACAACTGGAGATAGAAGTGCTCTTGCCTCCCCCACTCATCTCCCTTCTCTCCTTTCTCTTTGTCTCTTCCCCCTCCTTCCCTTCTCCCTCTCATCCTCCGCTTCATTCCTCCATGTTTCTCTTCTCCATCTGGCTAGTTGAATCTTCCTCGTAGTGTTACATTGCAGAGTGATTAAACTTCCAACATCTTGATAAATTGCCCAAAAAAGGCAAGGTTTCTGTGTTATCTTAGGCAGAAATGGAAAAGTGCCACAAGATGAGCAGATTAAACAATAGATATTTCTCTCACAGTTCTGGAGGCTGAAAATGTCAAGGTTAAGATGCTAGCTGGTTTGGTTTCTGGTGTGCCCATTTTCTAGATTGTAGATGGTCATGTTTCATCTTTCGCTATTTCTTTACATAGTAGTGGTTCAGAGAAAGAAAGAAAATAGAGACAAAAGAAAAGAGATATATACATGCAGAGAAAGATAGATAGATAGATAGATAGATAGATAGATAGATAGATAGATAGATAGATAGAGAAAGTCAGAGAGAGAGAGGGAGACAGAGAGAAAGTGAGAGAGACAGAGACACAGAGAGAGAACAGACTGCTTTTTCTTCTTATGTGGATGCTAGTGCCCTCACAGAGTCCTCATCTTTCACCTAGTTACATTGCAGGTGCCTCAGTTTCCAAAGGCTAGGAATTCAACATATGAAATACAGGGGTCATAACCATTCCACCCACATCTCACTCTGCCCATCCAATTCATGACACCTTTATATGAAAAATATAGCATTTCCATCTACTCAACCTCCCAAATCTTATTTTAACATTAAGTTTGAAGTTCAGAGTCTCATCAAAATATCATTGGAATCAGTATAGACAAGGCTAAAACTATGATTCATCCTGAAACCAAATCTCCTGTAGCTATATAAACTTGCAGAAGCAGATAGATTATATGGTTTCACAGCATAATACTGGCTGGATGTAGGGTGGACAAGAATTCCTATTTTCTGGATGGAGAGATGGCTTAGCAGTTAAGGGACTTGCCTGCAAAGCCTAAGTGCCCACATTTGTCTCTTCAGATCCCACATTAGCCCAACGCATAAAAGTGAGTCAAATGCAAGGTCACATATAATCACTGGGTAGTGCAAGCATCTGAAGTTCAATTGTGGTGACTGAGGCCCTGGTGCGCAAATTCTCTCTGCGTGTCACTCTCTCAAAATAAAATAAAATAAAATAAAAAATAATACAAAAATAATTCCTGCCAGGTGTGGTGGCACACTCCCTTAATCCCAGTACCTGAGCAGCAGAAGTAGGAAGATCGCTGTGAGTTTGAGTCCACCCTGAGACTACATAATGAATTGCAGGTCAGCCTTGGCTAGAGTGAGCCTCTACCTTGAAAAAAAAAAATTCCTAATTTCAAAGAAAGGAAGGGGTCATGGGCCCCACTTAAACAAGTCTAAATCTAGCAAGGCAAATGAATTATATGTGAAGGCACGATAATAATTCAGTTTAGTTTGAAGCTGTGACCTTTCAGACCAACTGTAGCAAAGGTCCCTCTCGAATCTCATGTAATGTCACTTATGCTACATCTCATTTGTCATCCAGTGCTAAGATTCACATGGTTTGACACCAGGTTTTGAGGCTTTAAGTGTGTTGTTTACAGGTGGATCCTTTTTTTTTTTTTTTTTTGCTGACTGGCTACAATGTGTCAGGTGGTTGCCTCATTAGCTCTGTACTATGTGAACAGCTCCATGGGTATTGGGTCATAATCCTAAATAAGTGGTTTTGGTATCTTGGAAATAAGCAATTTTGCTGTTCTCATTATTACTGCCTCTGGAAGACATTTCAGAAGATTTAAATATCATCTTCAGCCTTTAAAGAGATTATCTATTTGCTTACTTACCTTTTTCTTATTGTCATCATTTGTTTTATTTTACTTTGAGATGATACTGTGCTGAGGACCCATTGGGTAGAAGTAAGATGAGGCAAGAAAAAGTAGATTTTGAAAAACACAAAGTGCTAATGCAGTATTAATAAAGTTAGTGAAAGATATCAATCACACCTTTTCTTCAGGCTGCTGGCCTAAGAAGGATGGTAGGTACCACAGAGATGAAGGTTGTACAAGAACTTTGTGAAGCTGCTGTTTTAGAGATTCTTTGCCAGATGGCACCTTCTTTGGTTCAGTGCCTCCATTTTTAAAGACTACAGCTGTTTAGACACTCCATATACTTCATTCATTCAACAAATATATGAACAGCTGCTCTGGCTATGGAACGTGTGAGACACTTCAGGAGACTTGAAGTTGAATCAGACTGAAATCCCGGCAGAACACAGAACCCCACACAGAAAATCCAGACTGCGTGTAGTGGCAGCAGTCAGGGGTGAGGGTGGGGGCAGTAATGCAAGCTTGATGAAGACTTACAGCTTTGTCAGTTTGACACTCTGGTGTTCTGGAATGGGGATGACATCTCCTTTCACTACCACCAGTGTTTCTTGAAACTATCCTTTAACAAGATTTTGTTAGCTACAGAGCTTCATTTCTTACTTTAGGAGAGGATGCATGGCTTGGATTCAGAATATCATGTCTTTCAAGACTTACTGTTTCTCATGGCAGGTATATTATTATTTCTAGAGCAAATAGATATGAAATTCACAGCTTAAGCACTTGGATATTAGGCTGATTTTACTTTTGTTATCAAAATACGATGTCTTATATTGTTAGTAAACTATTGTGGCACTTCTAGATCTACAAGGTTTTTTTGTTTTGCAGCTTTTCACACTGTTGTAATAATTTGCTTATATTTTTCTTTGCATACCTAGGCTGCTATCTTCTAAGAGAAAATTCTGTCTTATGCAACGATGTCTCCTATGTGTCAAACAGTGAGTCAGTTTACTGATTCACAGCATATCTAAGTTACTAATGATCCTTTCTTGTTTTGCAGAAATCACCGTGCTTTTGGCTTAGTGACCCTGTGACTACAGTAATTCCTGTTGTCTTTTGCTGAATGATCAATCAGATGGGTGGAGTGTGTTACAGAAATTGGCAGCAAGTGTCCAATGGGTGAAGAAGGTAAGATGGCTCGGTGTTCCTCAGCAATTACCATGTTACTGTGCATGTGAAGACAGAACTATGCTGACTGTGTCCATACCTCAAATCTGACTTGATAGGAATTTTGTTTTTCAAATTTAAAGTGTAATATGACAATAAACTAAGGCTCAAATCCTAGGACTCAAATAAAGTTGGTTATTCTATGTTGTTATTATTGAGTTCTTTTTTATCATATACTTAGGAAGTGCCAGGCATGGAATGCAATATTTCGGACTAAGTCAAATAAGGAGGAGAGAGGAGACAATAGAAGAGACTGTGATTTTTGATAAGGAATGTCATCTTGACAGATTGAGGATCCCAGTGCTTCTTTTTTCTCCTTTCTTTCTTTTGAAAATAATTCTTAAATTCAGAACAAGATTGTTCATATCCCATAAGGAAAAGAGATTATTAGGAGGCTAGAACTTATAGACCCCAGAAGATGGGCACCTTGATCAGGATCCAGGAGGTCTGATTTTAGCCCACGGCCCAGCTCAGCCTTTCCCTGACTGTGTGCCCTTTAGGTTAATGAGCTCTTTTCAGAGCCACAAGGGTGATTGAAGCCAGGGTTACTAACAGCTCTTTAAGTTTCAGAATGCTTCAGATTCATTTACCTTCTTCCTATCTATCCAGTGGTAACTGACACCATCATTACATGTAATCTAAATATTCAGCTAGAAGTTTTAGCTTTAATTCTACTGGTATGACTTTCATACACTTTTGGATTCCAGATCTTCTCATCTAAGTGTCTGTGGCTCCTGCTCACATGTACATACAGCAGGTTTTATGAGAGCACAGGCCAAATACAAACCATTATCTGCCTTCTAAACACTACTTTCAATGGTGATATAACAGTTTGTCCAGACCAGAAGCACAAGAGTTTCCCTCATGACTCTCAGTTCCCCATTTCCTGTAGACATTGATTCTTATAGCTTCCTTTTGAATGCACTTTCAGTTATCTCTGAGGTACTTTGGTCCATCTACTCCTTCTGAAATTATTCAATGTAAACTAACCATTTTTCTAATATTACTGAAATTTGCAGTGAACAAGCCTTTTGTCTTGCATGGCTATTTTCCCTTCAGCTACATTCATTCACAGGGCAGTATCACTGAATCCCTGAATCCTATTACTCTTGTAATTCATCTTTACTAATGATAGAGACCTGAATTCTGTGACAAGCTCCTTAGGACCTTTAATGAGGGATCTACTGTTTTACTGGCCATACTTGCTCCTCAGGTACCCTTCCATACATACATTTATTATTACATGTCCATTGTGGAATGTACCCATTGAGATTCAGATTCATTTCAACAAAACCACGTGATTTTCTTTTGTTAATTTTATGTTAATCTTGGACATCACCATCTCTAACAGTTCTTTCTGATTCTGTAAGACTAAGCTATGGTTGTTTCCTTGGTAACATGTTATCAGTCAGGAATTATACTATTAAACTGTTTTCCACATTGTGTCATATTTATCTTTATATTACCTACTTTTCTCATTACTTTGACCAAATACCTGACAGAAGCAACTTACTGGAGGAATGATTTATTTGGTCTTATGGTTTGGGGAAATTTAGTGTATCATGATGAGAAAGGTATGGTGTAGCAGGCTTATGACAGCAGGAACATGTAGCAGAGCTCTTCACAATTGTGACCAGACCAGGCAGCTGATACCTCTAGGAGAACCAGGGACAGATGAGACCCTTAAGGCCTGCCCTCAGAAGTCCACTCCTGTCAACTCACCACAGGGTCCAAAGGGTCCACAGCCTCTACAAGCATACCGTGCTTTTGGCTTAATGGCCCTGTGACTACAGTAATTCCCGTTGTCTTTTGCTGAATGATCAATCAGATGGGTGGAGTGTGTTATAGAAATTGGCAGCAAGTGTCCAATGGGTGAAGAAGGTAAGATGGCTCGGTGTTCCTCAGCAATTACCATGTTACTGTGCATGTGAAGACAGAACTATGCTGACTGTGTCCATACCTCAGATATAACTTGATATGGATTTTTTCCAAATCCAAAGTGTAATATGACAATAAACTAAGGCTCATATCCTAGGACTTAAGTAAAGTTGGTTATTCTATGTTGTTATTATTGAGTTCTTTTTTATCATATACCTAGGAAGTGCCAGGCATGGAATGCAATATTTCGGACTAAGTCAAATAAGGATGAGAGAGGAGACAATAGAAGAGATTGTGATTTTTGATAAGGAATGTCATCTTGACAGACTGAAGATCCCTTTATGAGTCTGTGTGGGACAAGGTGTCATCAAACCCTGGGTCTATCTAATGTCTCTTTCCAGCTAAAACTCTAGGTTCTTGGGAACATGATTTATTTTTGCATCATCATGTTCTCTATTGTAAGCACTCTCTCTGATTGCATTCAATGGGTACTTATTAAACAAATAAATACAGTTTATTTTTAACGGAAGATGAAGAAAGGAGGCTAACATGGCCACAGAGAGACAAAGCATAAGAAGATCGGCTGGCATGCATTGCGTGTTCACAATGTCAGCCTGACACAGTCTGTTATGGAAAGTGTCACCACCCTTCATCCTCGGAAAAAGCTTTGTTATAGGTGCTGCTATTACTCCAAGTTTCCAAGCGAGAAAAGTCAAACTTAGAGAAGATAAGTTGCCTGTGGCAATATGCTATAATTGTTAATCTTTTGAGTTTGATTCAGTGGAAAGTATGGCCTTTTCTAAAACTGTGTCTTTTACCAGTTTCCTCTTCTGCCTTTCCCCTGAATGAATCTGCTAAATTATGGACAAAAATATTTCTTTCACTTAGGGCTTCTTTTACAGCCTTCAGAAACTATTTTCATAAAGATAGTCATCCATTCCCCATGACTGGAACTTATAATTTTTGGAGATTTCACTGAGATTTGATTCTTTGTCTGTTTAGGGAGGGAATTTCAATTTGGGAAGTTCCTAACTTTGTCCTTCTGTACTCTGGTCAATGCTTATTAGGAAAACAAAACAAACAAAAAGCAAACAAACAAAACCAGAATATTTCTTGGAAACTTCCTGAGGAGAAGCAAAGCTATCTTCTCTGCAGATGTCTTAGCCTGACTTGAGAATTGCGCAACTGGGAGTGGGTACTCTCTTGCTCACGCTTTGTATTCATTTGCTCTGAAGCCTGGTTCCATGGCGGAGGTATGTTTCACGGGTGGATATGCATGTGAATGATGATCATCTCATTTCTGTCAAGCCGAATGGACCTCTTCATTTCACCAGCTCTTTGAATTCTTTAATAAGATGCACGAGTGATATTTCCTATTTTTCTCGATAATAGGGGCAATTAGAAAGAGGCATCAGTAAAACAGAGTCAAAAGTTAAATAAAAGCACTTAAGTTTAATTTCACTTCTAGTAAATCTATTAGCTTTTTTTTCCCACCTAGAAATAAAGAATAATCTTTCTTTTTTTATTTCACATTTTTTTGTGTGTATATAATGCATTCTAATCATAATTCCTTCCCATTACCTTCTCTTGACTCCTTCCCATCCTCCTTCTGCTGAACCCCCTCCTTCTTCCCAACTAGTCTGTCTGCTGGTTTTCTCCCTGTGTCTTCTCTTATATGTGAGTATATCCTATTGAGCTTACTTGGCTTTGCCTGCATGGGCACAGGTGAGAGATTGTTTACCACAGCATGTTGGGCTTATCAGTGGATTCTTTAAGAGTTTTACATAGCTTTTATTCCAAGGAGAGAGATTAAAATATTCCTATGTTTGCAGTATAATCAGTGTGGTCAGGAACTGCTAGTCACCATTAAAAATAAACAAACAAACTAGTACTGCTAGTCACCATTAAAAATAAACAAACAAACAAAACAAAGCAGAATAAAACAAAACAGAAAACATGATTCAGCTGTAACAATCCTTTATAATTCAGGATAGGATTTTTTGTTTGCTTGTTTATTTGTTTTGGGTCTATTATTATTATTATTATTATTATTTGAGGTAGCTCATTCTGATTGTGATTTTAACAAGAGAAATTTCACCTCTGGTGGAGGAAGCAGCTTATCAATGTAAGATGTGGGAAGAACAAATCAGAAACTTTGACCTCACTTCTTAATCTCTGATCACTTCAGATCTTGGAGTTTCTTGACTGTGTACCTATGACATGCCACAGCCACAGCTGGAGATGAAAACACTTTCCTTCTTCTACGCATGCTTTATAATCAAGTAGGTGTGCACACAACAGTCACAATCTGAGTGGGAAGGAAGAGGGGGAGATTTTAAGCAGATGATTGTACAGGGGCCTGAGTTCACTGGAATAGCTCTGTGGCTAACTTCCAATAAAATAGATTTGAGTTTGAGCTTCCACTTCTGGCCTAACTGTCTAACTTAGATACTTCTCAAATCAGGGGAAGAATTACCTGGGTGGCTGCTGGAGAGATCTGAGCCCTGTGACCATGCTGGGCATTGAATAGGGCAGGGAGACTGAAAATGAATGTCTTAGAGAAGGGAAAAGGATGTGCCCTTTGCAAAAGAAGAACCTACATGCACTGATACCCGCTGGGTCATAATCAGCAGGGGCTGCTGGTCACGGGTCACCCAAGTATCTCTCATTTGCATAGAAGTCAATCCCAGAAAGATGCTTGGAGGCCAGCTCACCTGTGCTAGCCAATTCACCAGGCTTTGCATTATCCCTGACAGTTTAAGATGTTAGCAGTCTGCTGCTGAACTCTCTGGGCCTGCTGGAGGTATCTGAGAATACTCACTTCCTATTTTGGGGTATACACCACTGTGGAGGAGGACATGTGTCTGTTGGTCCTGGAATCACACACAGATATTCTACTAACTTGTTGACCATACACTGTGCCCTTTATGTATGATGTGATGGCCTCTCTTGCATTTAATGCATGATTCCATGCAGCTCTTATACCCTCTCCTCAAACAGTACTGAAGGATAAAGTTTAAGGAACTTTGTTGTAATTTGGTCTTGCCTTATTTTACTGATGATACACAAAGAAGACAGGCTAGTCCCAATGGCAGCAAGGATAGCTGATAGTTACAGAGCATGGCTACTTGGTAGGTACTATGTTATGTGCTTTGTTATCCTGTTTAACATCACTGAAATTTTGATCGCTGTGTGTAAGGGGCATAGATGTCTTGTAGATGGGGACACTGAGGTTCATAGCAGCTAAAGAACTTGCTCATGGCCTGGAGATTTTCAGTGGATAGAAAGAGGCTCTGCTCCTCAGCACAGCAGTGTAGCACCTCCTATTGGTCATGAGCCTGTTCCAATTCATTAAGGTTTGGTCTTAATTGAGTAAGATGAGAGAGAAATTTCAGGCATTTTATTACTATTACTATTGTTTTTGACATGGCCATGTTTCATATATCCATTTGAGACTAAAAGGCTCTAGAGTGGCTTCAGACTAAGGCACCAGTGTGCAGCTTTTTACTTTGGAGTCAGACGCGCTGCCGTTGCGCAACGAGGCCGGCCCAGCTTTTTACTTTGAATGAAAGGTAAAGAAAGGTGCTGGCATGTGTTCCCTCTTCAACCATGTCTTAGAAACCAGGCTTTTTTTTTTTTTTTTCTTTTATATTTTAAGCTCCAAACTGGGGATGCAGTCAGTCAAATGCTGAAAATATAGCAAGGAAAGTAAAGCTGTGTCTTTGAAAAACTCCCTCCCTCCCACCCTTTCTGGTGATGGAGCCATACTTGTAGCATACAGCCATGGTAGAGTCACTTCTAGGACAACTCCACAGATCCACAGGAATAAGGAAGGAGTGAGGCTGCCAGAAGAGATCACACAATTTGGAAAGACATCATCGGGTTTACATTTGAGCATGGGTGGGACAAAGAGATGAGGAAGAGTGTTTGAAGCAGAGGGACTGGAATAGGACTTCTTCAGCCATCTGTGCTACGACTCATATAAAGTATGATAAAATGCTTGTTCATCTCTAGGAAAGGCAATTAAATATAAATGATTCAAACTTAGGGCTGGAGATATGGCTTAGTGGTTAAGGCACTTGACTGTAAAGCCAAAGGACCAAGGTTCAATGTAAGGTTTCAATGTAAGCCAGACACACAAGGGGGTGCATATGTCTGGAGTTTGTTTTCAGTGGCCCATTTTCTCTCTCTTTCTCTCTCTCCCCTCTCTCTCTCTCTTTCTCTCTGCTTGCAAATAAACACATAAATAAATGATTCAAAATTAAAATGTGAAAAATAGTCTACAGAAATGTTTTATTTTACAACCCCCTTCCCTAAATCTTCCCTCAAGATAACCTCTTCCTTCTTCTCTCCTTCCCTTCTTCTTTCTTTTCTCTTCCTTTCCTTTCTTTTCTCCTTCCTTCCTTATTTTCTTTTTTTTCCTCTCTCTCTCTCTTTCTTTCTCTCTTTTTTCTTTTCCTGTGTGACTTTCCAGGGAATGTCTAGGCAGTTACAGAACCATATATTCAAATATCCTCTTTGCTCTTTGTTTTTGGAAATGGAGACACTAAACTATAAAAAAAAAAAAAGTTCTGTATACAGTTATATACCTCAATTAAAAATATAAATGAAGTTTCTCCCCTTGTTTTTCTTCTACCTGATTGAGTTATAACATTTCTTTGCCTTTAAAACATTGCAAACCCACAGAAGAATTTTTTTTAATAAAGTGAATCTTTATGAACTCTTCCTCTGCAGTGAGTGTATTAAAAAAAAATTATATGGCTTAGGAGATGGCTCAGCAGTTAAAGGTGCTTCTTTACCAAACCTACTCACCTGGCTTCAATTCTTCAATACTAGTGAAAAGCCACATGCACGAAGTGACACATGCCTTTGGAGTTCATTTTCATTTGTGCCCCTGCTCTCAAATAAATAAATACATATATGTTTAAAAAGCCCATCATATTCTGTGCAATGATGGTGTGAATTGTCACCTATAATCAAAGCACAGCTAGCATAGTGCTTAATTAAAGAACCAAGCAGGTTTCTTATTCCCACTTATTCGGGGAGATAACCAGATGTATTGTCAACTGAGAACACATTCCTTTCAGAATCAGTTTCTTGAAATGCCAAACTTAGCTTACCCATCTGAGGCAGGAGGAGGCCATCTTTGGTTCAGTTGACCTTTGAGAAAGGATTTGACCCTGTCTTCACTGCTCAGCAAGAATAAGCACTTTAGGTAAGACCCCATGGTCCCTATGCTTATCCAGTGTCCAGTGTTCACAGTAGCCAGACAGTTCAGCAGAAATCCTGGCACTTCATTTCCGGCCATTTAGATGGCATTACCTCTTCTGCTCTGCTTGTCAGAATCAACAAGACATCTCAAAGGCTGGTGTAGGATTCCCTCCTTTTTAAAGATCAAAGTGCTTCAGTGCTGCTCAAGTTATCTGTGCACTTCCTCTATGTACACATGACAAGGGATAGTGTGTTCTCAGAGTGAGAGGGACTTTGATTACTGGGACAGGCAGGAAGTAATCTAATAAGACAGTGTGATCAGGTTTTGCAGTCATATGTTTTGGGTCTAAAACGACGGTTCCCAGGTGCTCATTCATTCTATCTCTCACCAAACAGTTCCTGAATGTCTCCAGAGCACTCTTCCATGCTCTGTGCCAAGACATGTCCATACTTTCTGCAGCTGAGTCTTTAGGACCTATGAGGTGAGAACAAATAGAAATATCTCAGCTGAAAAACAGCAATTGAAGCTGAACATGATGAGATGAGATTTCAAATGGATGATTTCTTAGGTATTCCTTCATTAGTTAATTCATTTATATATTAGATACATATTAATTGTGTAACTGATCTGTATTTAACATATGTGCCTACCAAGAAGACCCTTGCAGATTTTAGTCTTATGGAATTAGGTGTCATGGAATTCATATGTTGCTGAGGGTACTTTTGAACGTCTTTCAAGTTTAGCCAAGTTGGACCCATTGGGAAGTTTTAGCTCTCTCCAGAGTGGTATAGGGGAAAATCAGACCATTGTCGATCTGTTCCTCCTGACCCTACATGATTCTTAAACCTCAGGATTTCCATTTCCTTTGGAGGTTAACAAACCAAATTTCCCTATTCCCTTTAGGGAACTTGTAGCTCAAGGTAATGAAAGAATAGGGAGCAAGAAAAGAGAGGTAACAAGCCATCTTCAAATCTTCCACCAGCTTACTGTGTCTGCTGAGCACCTAAGAGGTTACAACCAGACGCCTGGCAGATGCCTCCATTTGGAAGCTTTTGAGAAATTGTGAAGAGGCCAGTGAGTTCATGTCTTTGAGAGGCTATGAATTTTATTATCTAAGTACCATGCCAAATGCTTTATGTTACCATAGCAACAGTTCCTATGCTTCTTATTTCAAAGTAAAAGAATTTTTAAAATATTGGTCACATACGTGCCAAGGCTAGTGAGTAGGTACTTCTCTATATGAATGTCTAGCAAGTTTCCAATTTATTGAGTATCATAGTTCTGCCTATAGCAGACACTATATAGAATCTTTAAACATTCCTAAGAACATCACATGATTTGCACCAGAGGCTGGGGATATAGCTCAGTGCTGGAGTACTTGCCTAGCATGTGCACAAAGGAAAAGTATGCATCATTCTTGAGCAATGAAATAAAAGGCCTTTGGCTTTCATGATTTCACCCTCATCAGGGCTTTGCAGTGGAACACCTGCCCTGTGCAAACCCCTTTACACCTGGAGCAAGCAGCTTGTGTTCACTCAGAGCAAGCCTGGATGGCTCATTTTCAAGGTCATGAGAGCATGGCCCTCCTTCAGTCCATCTCTTCTCAGCCACAGCACATTTACTTTATTAATCCATATTGTATCAAGTGGCCTCTGTTCAGTCTGGGACTTAAGCTTCAGAGCTTTGCAGTCATATATAGAATGCATTGCCCAGTCTTACCTAGCTTCATAGATTGCCTTTATCCTGCAGTCACTTTCTCTTCAGAGAGCATTCTTCCTATCATTTTACTCCCTCTTCATAATGTGTTCCTGGCAGTTCCTGAGACATATGATGCTTTGCACCCGATTCTTTCACACACAGCTTTAGTCTCTGACCTCAGTCTAGATTGGCACACAGAAATCCTCTCCTCCAGGGAGGGACTGCTTATCTCATGAGACAGCAGATCAATTCTCTCTGTTCACAAAGACCTTTTTCCTCAGGGTTTCACTAAAACTTCCATAGACCCCATGCACTTTTTTTTTAACTTTATGGGCATTTTATTCAATTAATATATTGAAAGATTAAAGTTGCAATTTATAACTATTCATATATTATAATCTTCCACTCTGAGAGTTCATTTTTCCTTCTGACTTTAAAGAAGTTGAAACTTTCTTGTGAGTTCTCTAAAATGATCATGAGCCCCAGGCATTGTGCTTTCTGTGCCTAATGGAAAAGTTAGTGCTTATGTGTTTATGTTCAGACATTTTATCATTTATTTCTCTTCAAGTCTGCAAGATATGAAAGAAGAGGTTTTAAGTGTCAAATGGCATGTAATCTCCTACAGTGGGGATATATGTATGTTTATACACACATATGTATACATATAAATATATGTATATATATGTGTATATATATGTGTGTATGTGTATATACACACACATATATACACATATATATACATATATTTATATGTATATATGAGAGAGAGAGAAAGAGAGAGAAAGAAGATTTCACAGGGATGATATATGATCATCATCTACCTACCCTTTCAGTACTGAGAGTTTTGGCAGACTCTTCCTGTTAGACTAATAGTTTCAATTTCATTTACAAAAAGAATATTCCCCCCTCCCAATATTTGAGAGTATCTTCAGAGATATTCTGTTAATTATCTACTCTGATTCCTTGAGGTATACATACATTTTTTTCCCATTACATGGAGGAATAAACTGAAGCTCAAAGAGGTTATACAGAAACTACAACATAGAAGTTCCTCTGCCCAGGGAAAAACAATATAACGCAAAGCCAGAATCATGGTTTTACCCCTACCACTTTCCAAATAACAATGGTATTTCCATCAGATCATAGAGCAACTAAGTTAAATCAAAGCAGGAGTTGTTTTATGTTCCTCTACATATGTTGTAAGTTTGAAGAACTTTAAGAATTAGTATATTGCAAACTGGCAAGTTTGCTTCTAAACTAAACAGCAGATGTGTTAGCTTTACTTTGCTGTTACAGATACCTGAGCTAAATCAACTAAAACATGGATGGTTTATTTCCCTCACAGATTCATAGGTTACATTCCAGTCCCTGGCCAGCTGGCTCCATTGTTTTCATACCTATGGTGAAGCAGAGCATTTTGATGGAGACTCACAGTGGAGCAAAGCTCTTGGCCTCATGGTGGCTGGGAACAAAAAGCGAGAAAGGGGGAAATGAAATCCAGGCATAAACAAACTCTTGGTGACCTATCTTCTTATCATAAGTCCTACCTCCAAAAAGTTCCATTACTTCCCTATAATGCTCAGCTTTTAGCATGAGAGCTGTTGCACTCAGGTTTGCATTGCTGGCAGAAATCACCTAAGAGCAGCTTTGGGAAAAAGGGGCTTATTTTGGCTTACAGATTTGAGGGGAAGCTCCATGATAGCAGGGAAAGCAATGGAATGAGAAGAGGGTGGACATCACCCCCTGGTCAACATAAGGTGGATAATAGCAGCAGGAGAGTGTGCCAAACACTAGCAAGGGGGATCTAGCTCTAACACCCATAAGCCCGCCCCTAACAATACACGGCCTCCCAAGGGGTGTTAATTCCCAAATGTCTATCAGCTGGGAACCTAGCATTCAGAACACCTAAGTTTATGGGGGACACCTGAATCAAACCACCACATTCTGACCCTGGTCCCCACAAACTGATAACCATACATGATGTAAATTACAATAAATTCATCCAACTTTAAAAGTCCCCATATTTTTTATCAATTCCAATGGTGTTCATACATCCCACAATCCAAGGTCCTTTTTTTTTTAAATATTTTTTTTTTAATTTTTATTTATTTATTTATTTGAGAGCGACAGACACAGAGAGAAAGACAGATAGAGGGAGAGAGAGAGAAGGGGCGCGCCAGGGCTTCCAGCCTCTGCAAACGAACTCCAGACGCGTGCGCCCCCTTGTGCATCTGGCTAACGTGGGACCTGGAGAACCGAGCCTCGAACTGGGGTCCTTAGGCTTCACAGGCAAGCGCTTAACCGCTAAGCCATCTCTCCAGCCCAATCCAAGGTCTTTTAACTGAGCCATAATAACCAAAAAATGACCTCAAAAAACCCATAATGGCCCAGAATAAACATTTAAACTACAAAAGATGGCATTGGGCATAGCAAGGACATGCTCAAGCAATACATGATTTAAACAGGGCAAACATCAAACTCTGTAATTCCATGTCCAGCAACTCTAGTCAGTAACAAATCTCCAAGTCAGATAATTCTAATCAGCAACAAGTCTCTGGAGTTCCAGTTCCAACCCTCCAGCTAAGCTACTCACAGTCCTGCCCATGGTCATTTCCAAGACACAAGACAGTGCTGCAAACTCAATGACCCTTTCTTTCCTGTATTTCTTATACTGCACAATATCAGGTAGGATGCCAATTTGTCTATGGCAGAATAAAGCAGACTTTGAATAACAGGACACTCCTTGAGCACTCAGGCCCCTTCAAAAAGAGTCTACATTCCTCCTGTTGCCCCAGTGAAGGTCAGATGACCCAATCTCAATGGCTATAATCTATCATACAATTGCAGCTGAACAGGCAGAAGCTTCAGCCCAAAGATTTCTTTCTGTGCCATATCACTCTGAACAAACCAGTCCATTTCTATGCAATGCAATCCTGCACAACTTCTCAGGACATGGACATAACAGCAAGTCTTTCACACAAACTGCTTGTAGACCAGTTCAGGAATGCTCTTTCTAATCCTCATAAGCGAAACCTCACAGTCCATAGTACTTACTGCATTCAAGTCTTTCAACTCTGACCAAAATAGCCCATCAATCTGTACTTACAGCACTGCAAGATATCTCTTAGGCCAAGGATTCAAATCCTTCTACATTCCTCTTGAAAATAAGCTCCAAAAGGTCAAAGCCATACAGTTAGGTGTCTAGCAGCAATCCAACTCCTCTGGTACAAACATTACTATTGTGGTCAGGTCATATTGCTGGCAGAAATCACCTGATCAAGAGCAGCTTTTGGGATAAAAGAAATAAAAAAGGTTTATTTTGGCTTACAGACTCAAAGGAATGCTCCACAATGGCAGGAGAAATCTATAGCATGAGCAGAGGGTGGACATCACCCCCTGGCCCACATAAGGTAGACAACAGAAACAAGAGAGTGTGCCAAACACTGTCAAGGGGAAACTGGCTGTAACACCCATAAGCCTGCCCCCAACAATACACTGCCTCCTGGAGGTGTTAATTCCCAAATCTTCATCAGCTGGGAACCTAGCATTCAGAACACCTAAGTTTATGGGGACACCTGAATCAAACCTCCACAAGGGCCTTTGAGATCACACTGAGATCCAAAACCAGTACAACATTTTCTAATACCGTCTTCACTGTCAGATTCATGGTCTGCTATTTTGGGAATGCTATTGGCAGATAACCTTCAACTTGGCCATTCAAAATTTGCTTCATTGTCAGCTTCCACCTTATTTAAAGACATGCTATTTCCATTTCCTGAATCAGCCCTACTTGGGATGGCTTTGCAGAATAGTCTCTAGCCTAGAAGACTATACTGGGTGGTCTGAGCTATTGTTGGACTACTTATATTTCACTTTGTCTTTAACAGTACTTCTACTTCTCTTACCTTTCCTTCCCTGGATGTTGTTCTGAAGGGCACTTTCTAAGATTGCCCCCCTCTGCCAAACTCCATTTCAGAGTTGGCATCCCGGAAAATCCAACCTGTGACATCTCTACTGAGTCTTTTGCAAAATGCCTCTGTGTGTTTACATGAATACGATAGATTCACTTGATCCTCTTAATTTTCACTTAATGCCTGTTCATCAGATGCTTAGCAGTATGCTGGTACCAAGATACAGTAGTGAATATGATAAAAAGAACCTCTGATCACATGCAGTTTACAGCCCATCTACTTAGAACATAGATTTTTAATTCTGCTTATACACTATGTGCCTCCTAGAGCATTCTGGCTACTCAGATTTTTGATGAGAGGTTAAGAGAGATCTCCCATTATCTGGGCCCTAGTAATTGTTTCACAGACTAAATGCTGCTTTGAAAAGATTGGTAGCCATGTCTGAATAACCTTTCCCTGGACTATTCTCTGTTATCCCTACCTGCAGGTCCAGAGTGGGGTCTAGGTTGCAAGGGACTTGGGCTGGCACGGGAGCATGTAGACTGGGACAGTTGCCCAGAACATGTTTGAAGAGGCATGGCTGAAGTACGGATGAGATGCCCAATGGGAACCATTTGCCAGAGTTAAAAGTTTAATTGAAAAGATAGAATTGAAGAGCAGCTTTTGACTCATTATGTAGCCGTATGGAACAAGAGGTGGGATGTGAAGCAGATCATTCCTTGCTATTGTCACAGTCCTTATACAAAGCACATAATCACATACTTTTAAGTCAGAGCAAAACCCAGCCCCTTGCTATGCCGCTGGTGCAGTCCTTATCGTGGCTCCCCCTTGCCTGTTGCTATCATCCACGCACCTTTGAGGATCAGTGCTGCTTCATAGCCGATCCAGTTTCTTCATGGCTGGATTCTACTTTTCCTGAACCCTTAGTTTTGGCAGACTCCTGCCCTGGCTTCTTGCCACTATTTAGGAATCTGCTTAAATGTTTCCACTTAAGAATCTTTGTCTGGCCTCACAGTTAAAAAAAAAACAAAAAAAAACATCCTTTACCTACCCTACAGGTCCACTTTTCACTGTTTGGTCTAATTCTTCAGAGCATTTACCACATTTGTGAATATGATGTCTGTATCATTTCATGGATGACTTATATATTGCCCATATTCCCTATGAGATTGGAAGCCCCAGAGGTTCTGGGAAGATTTGGAATTTGTCTTGTCCTTCTCTATGTCCCAGGGGCCAAAAACAATGGCATCCACAGTAGTAGTAGGTTGGCAAATACCCTTTCAGTGAATGACAATACATGCTAAGCTTGGAATGTTTCCCTTCTCAGTGTACAGGAATAAGTGACTGGGCTGGCTCACTTAGGAAAAGGCCCAGAGCTCGTGTTCTTCCATACTGCTGGCAGGAATAGCATCTTCAGACATCTCCATCTTTCGGTTCCTCCTCAGACATCACTCAGCTTTGAGTAGCACCCGTTCCAAGAACATTCCACTTTCAGGAAGCTGACAGCTGCATAATGGTTTCCCTGTGTGCAACTGCGTATTAATACAGCCTTTTGGGCCTGTTGTGGCTTGCCTGACCCATCTTCCTGCAGGAAAAACTGCATCTGTAATACTGTGGAAAATTGGGACTGACATGTAGCATGGTACCAAAGTGGTTTCACTCAGACAAACAGAGAATAATAGCCATGCACTTAAATGCTTGAGTAGGTATCAATCAGAAGGACGTTCCTATAATCCATGTTTGTAAAGCCTATTAGCATGAATTTTTGAAGTAGCACTTATTCCACTTTATTCTTGACAAATGGTGTTTGTAGCCATTGAGATATTTTATTTCAATTATGTGCTAGTGTTTTAGAAAGAAGGTTTCTAACAATAGCAAGCCATAACCATTTTTATTGTACTTCTATCACAATTCACATTGCTAAACTCAACTGGACAGTTCATTAAGATGAAAAATTAACTGCACATGTTTTGGGGAGAATAATCATGGAACATGACAGCTTGTGAAAACTACAGCATTCAGGGAAGCAGACGGATGGCAAACGTGCTGGTCTTCAGGAGAAGTGGCATTTGTCCAGTCACTCCTTACCCATGTACTTACACCAAGCACTTACTTGTCTGTTCAACATGGAGATCAGGTGCTGAGGAATATACAGGAAAAATAATCATTGCCAAGAACCTCTCATCTCTTCGGCAAGGCTGGAGAAATTATATCTGTCAATCTGGGAGACCTAGAAGGGTATATAATAAGTGCCTTACATTTTGGACCAAGTGTATGGTAAGGAGAGATAATTTGGCCTGGACTTCAGAGGAAACTTTTTAGACATTGATTAGTAAAATATCTTCTAAAAATAGTAACTGTTAATGGCTATTCCATGCTGCTTTCAAAGGAGGATGAAATGTTCTTCTAGAGTTCAACAGTGAGAGATCTATATGATACTTGAAAATGTACTGCCAAACACCATGCTTTCAAAGGGCAGACTCTGTGATGTTTGAATTACCTCTTAATTAAATACTATTTTAAAGTATGATGCACACTATCGTACTGGTAAATACAATTAAGCTTATATGAGCAAAAGGAACAAAGCAGACTAAGTTCAGCTGAGGACTTCCCTCAGGTAGCAAATAGAGAGGGACTTAGATGGTTTGTGCAGGGGAGAACATCAAAAGTGATGTCAGCTTATGCCTCGCCCAAGAAGCCACAGAGAAGGAACATATTTCTAGCCTCTGTGGTTCTAATGTTCAGGTGCCTTGTAGCCCACCCTACTGGCTCCTGGAGAAGATAGATCCTTGGTAATAGGAACATGGATGACCACAGCAGTAACAGGATTTGCCTGTGCAGAGTATTTTAACCTTTAGGAAATTCTCTCACCTCTCTCCTCTCTTCTTTTCATATAATACCTCTGTGAGATAGGTGTATATACCCCTGCAAAGATGAGGTTTTCTCAGCTGTAAAGATGATGAAAGGAAAGGTGAATACTTTTCTAGGCTGTGTAAAAGATGTTACAGTGTTTTTGCCAGACATGCAAGTGTCTTGCGTGTGTTTTTTAACTCCCCTTTCAATGCAGTTTCTCTCTAAACGTTTCTATGTATCCTATTTCTCCAAGGCAAAATAAACTTTCAAGTGAAACCCTAGAGATGTGGGACCCATAGCTATTGAGAATCAAGAGTCAGGATTGGATGCACTGGTCTTTGACTGTGGAAGCAAATGCTGCTTATTTCCCCCCTTTATGAAAGGAGAAAATACATGTCAAATACATTGTCAACCGTGTGTTTAGATTAAAGCCACTTAAAATATTATCTCCCCTGTGTTCATGTGAGGGTTTCTGATGTTATTCTCAGCTTACTAGCATTGATAATAGGTCATATTCCCATCCTGTGTGACAGGATGGAAATCTGACTCAGGATTTGTATACGGCTGCATTTCGTTTTCTGTTACAGGGGCATTTTCTTCCCCAGCAGACAGTAGACTAGCAGCATCCCTGGAAACAGCTGAGGAGTCAGGATGCATTAGCCTAAGCAATGAGATCAGAACAAAAGCTCTGTTTGCGGTCCATCAGAGCCCAGTTGAGATAGCCCCTGCTGGTTGGTTGTATTCAGGAAGCATAAATAAAATTAGATCTTCCAAAGTGAAAAGGATGTGGACTTAGGAAATGGAAATTTTAGGCATGGATAGCCTCTTTGCCATTTCTTTGGTTAGCTTTAAAGAGTTAAATGTTATATACATGATTCCTGAAATAAATCCTGGTAATTATGGAGTATCCACACTACAGAATTTGGACATGGGTTGTGATACTGGCTTCTAATCTTTATCATACCAAAGAGGTAATGGTTACTTTGTGTTTCCTCTGCTCATTTATTAAATGAGGTCCACACTGGGGTGAATTATAGTCATCCAATCATCAGTGTCTACACCGTCAGGATTTTGTGACTGTTCAAAGAGGTGTGGCCTCTGATGTACCTAAACCAATTTTATCACATAGGAAGGCTCCCTGACCTGGGGCAGAGTGACAGTCATTGCAAAACAAGAATTTGTGTAGAAAACGGTCAGGTCAACTCACTGAAGTTGTGTCAAGGCTGGTTTTGCTTTCACAATTTGTGATGGATTGAATGGCAGGTGCTCCCCACCACACATTGATGTCTGCAGCTCCACACACTGAGTGTCATGGGAAGATTGGCTGAGAAAATACCCACAGAATTCAGAAACAGAATTGTGTATGGGAACAGCAAGGAACTGTGGAAAGAGCCAGTGGACCTGAACAGTAATTTCATGTGTGTATCTCACAAGTAAGATTTTGGACACACTGCTAGCTCTCTGGAAACCGTGTTTTCATTTTGGGTAAAGAGACAGGAGGAAGTAATGATGGGCTTCCCCACCTAGTAGGGCTGAGGACAGGTTTGCAATTTTTACACTGTGACACTGAGTTTATGTTCCTCATTCCCCAAGCACATGATATACTCATAGGAGGGTGAGCCATGGAACACACTGCCATCATGCCAGTTTCTTTGTGACTTCAGCCCAGCAATGGAATCCCATGGAGTTCCATTTGTCTTGTCTTTGGAAAGGCTGTATTATTTTCTATTTGTTACAGTAGCAGACTATCACATCTTAGTTTATCTTAACTTTATGTTACTATTGGTGGTATTTGATGGGTCATTGGTGCTAAAACCAAGTAGTAGGCAGTGCTCTAGGGCTGTGTCCCTTCTGGGAACCTTAGGAGAGAATCTATCATTATGATCTTATCCCTTTCATATCTTACAGCCCCCACCCCAACCTAGGCTTATGATTTCTCCCTGTCTTCAGAGTGTATTACTCTAAACTCTCTTCTATCATCAGCCCTCTGCCTCTGATCCTCCTGCCTCCCTCTTGTAAGGATCCTTGTGATCACATTGAGTCTGCCAGGCTAAATCAAGAGAATCTTTCCATCTGTAGATGCATTTAGTTTTCTTGAGATAAGGTCTTAATGTGTAGCCCCCAGTTTGAATTCAAACTATCTCTATCTTCCAAGTGCTGAGATTCCCATATTGACGACCCTTTATTCAACCCTACGGACAATGTCTTCCATTTCAGGGAACATACTCAGAGGTTCTGGGAATTTGTTGTTGAATATCTTTTGGTTGTCACTATTATTTCTAAAATGGGAACATAATAGTACCAACATATGGGCCTGCTGCAAGGTTCAAATGAGATATTGCACACACAGTACCTGGCACAGTTCACTGGCACATCATAACCACACAGTAAATGGCTATTCCCCTGGGGAGATTAGTGAAGATGGCATTTGCTTGCAAGCTCACTATAAGCCTCTGCTCTGGCAGGACTGTGATCCTGTTCAGCAATGACTGGAGGTTTCCATTCATTTCAGTCCTGGTGGGAAGCTGGTCCACAGAGAGGATGTTGTCTGAATGAGTCTCCACTCACAGTGTCAGCTTTGCCAAGTGTTCCCTCCTTTCTGCATCCCAGCTTTCTTATTTGTCAACCAGGGGAAACTGGGAGGAGGGCCTCTAGTTTGTTTTTTTTTTTCCCCCCTTCCATTGAAATATCTTTGAACTATATAGTATGTGATACCAAGTGAATCAAAGGATGTGTGCGTTGGTTTTATGTCATGCTGACTGGCTTCCTATCACAAAATAATGACAAGAGCATATCAAGAACAACTGTTTCCCTAGTCACCCACTTGGAGAGTTATTAATAGAGTTCCTAATCACAACAGTTTCTTTCTTCAGGCCAATCTAGGCAATAACCTGCAAGGGAGGCTAGGATTGGGTATAATTTTGCATAGTGTTGGTCAAAAGACAGTTGAGGTGATGAACTCAGGATTCTAAAGTCAAGGTCAAAGCTGGATTCTTCTACTCCAAATGATATTGGGCATAAATGAATAATTAAATAGGAAATGGGAAAGAAACTTAATCATGTGTCTAACATATGCTGGATCCTGTACTTATATTATTTGATTCCTACAATTTTGCCTTGTGTAAGCGGGGCATGTAAAGAAAGATTCCACCATTTGCCTGAATATCCACAGCTGGTGAATGACACCAGAAGGAATTTGAACTGATACTTCACAGCCAACATAGAGCTCCTTCGATCTCACAGTGAGACTTGCCTCAGTTCATGCTTTCATGCTTTCTTCCTGATAGGATGATACATATAGCTAGTGACTATGATTGAGCTCAGCTGGGCCTTGTGAAGATCTCTTCTTTCTTCAAAACTGGTTGAGACTCAGCACATAGTGCATTCCATTGCAAAATTTATTTTACTTTTTAAAAATAATATGTTTTGTTTTTATTTATTTTTATTTTTTTTAATTTTTATTTATTTATTTGAGAGTGACAGACACAGAGAGAAAGACAGATAGAGGGAGAGAGAATGGGCGCGCCAGGGCTTCCAGCCTCTGCAAACGAACTCCAGACGCGTGCGCCCCCTTGTGTATCTGGCTAACGTGGGACCTGGGGAACCGAGCCTTGAACCAGGGTCCTTAGGCTTCACAGGCAAGCGCTTAACTGCTACGCCATCTCTCCAGCCCTATGTTTTGTTTTTAATATTTGCAAGGAGAGAGAGAGAGAGAGAGAAGAGGGGATTAATGCACCAAGGCCTCCTGCCAGTGTGAATGAACTCAGTGCATGGGCCAATTTGTGCTGGCTTTACATGTGTACTGGAGAACTGAACCCATGTTTTTAGGGTTTGTATGCAAGTTCCTTTAACCACTGAGCAATCTATTCTGCCCCAAATTTTCTTCTTCATTCAGATTTTCTAGAAAACATCTTCATTTGCTCTGCTGTCTTCTTCTTGCCCTTTGTCTTTACATCTTAAATTTCTTTTTGTTTTCCATAAGTTGTTCCAAGCAGAGTCAAAAGTAGGGTGTCTGCAACAAAAGACAATGATTTAAGCACCTACATGTCCCTTGTTGCCTTCAAGATCCAACTGCTGATGAGGGTAGTCAGTACCTGGCATATGACCTTGACAATGAACACTGTTTGGGGTCTGCCATTTTAAATAATTAAGGAATGGAGAATACACAAAGATCCTGATGATACCAGGGATCAACAGGGATGCATGATCCAAAATTGTGCCAGTTAACATGGGTCATGGTGAGCAGTTGTCCTTTACTCTGATGAGGAGGGCCTAAATGTTCTTTGTCACTTGGAAGGTGTTTCCATTGGGATATGTGAATATATGGTTTCCTTCACACCTATAGTCTGAGTCAAGAAGGAACATGGCCAGCACCTCCTCCTAGCACTGGCGGCAGTACCAATTCTGGTGCCTCTAGATTCCAAAGCATTCAAGAGCCAGTGCTCTGGATCAAATCACAAATCATATTTCTGACGTGGCACAATCCACAAAGATAGTCACAGGACCCTGAAAGCAGACAGCGTGGAAGGAAGAGCACAGTGTGAAGGAGGCCCGTAGCAGGGGGAGCACAGCGCGAAGGAGACCCATAGCAGGGGGAGCACAGCGCGAAGGAGACCCGTAGCAGGGGGAGCACAGCGCGAAGGAGACCCGTAGCAGGGGGAGCACAATGTGAAGGAGGCCCGTAGCAGGGGGAGCACAATGTGAAGGAGACCCGTAGCAGGGGGAGCACAGCGCGAAGGAGACCCGTAGCAGGGGGAGTACAATGTGAAGGAGACCCGTAGCAGGGGGAGCACTGCGCGAAGGAGACCCGTAGCAGGGGGAGCACAGCTCGAAGGAGACCCGTAGCAGAGGGAGCACAGCATGAAGGAGCCTGTGTAGCTTGAGCCTCCTGCCTTAGAGCTGACTCACTACAAAGGAAAGCTCTAAGACCAGCTGATGAAGGTCAGTGTTACCACCTGATCTTAGGTGAGTGATTCCAACCCTTAGAACTTCAATTCTTTCATAGAGATTAAAATCCTGCAAAGCATGTGCCCATCAATGAAAGCCATGCATTGGGTACTCAGCCCAGCACTGAGTACAGGGTGCCTTGGTAACTTTAAAATGCTATCACCACTAGCTATGGCCTTCTGGGGAAGAAGCATGGGAGAAACTGGAAACTGAACTGAGACTGTGTCTTGAACTGAGTAACTACACATGGAAACTTTAAATGCATCTGGGATGTGTTTTCCTGGGACAGAACTTCCAGTCTCAGCTCCATTCTTAAATAGAAATTGTCACCTTCAGTAATATCTGAATACTCAAGACCATGTCTGGCTTTTTCCTTCATTTGTCATTAATAAAATGAGGATAATCATAACCCTCACCTTTATCAGTCAACTGATGTATTAAATGAGCTAATGTTCATAAAAAGCCCTTTGTAAATTACAAAGCACTTTACAAGCATGAATTATTATCATAATTGCTCTACTGAAGGTATTCCATAAACAATGCAGAAAATTAAATGCTGATAGGTACTACTGGTATTCAAAAAGCATTTATGCCTTTTTCAGCATTTAGCTATAAACTGTCAGCAGATGGGGCTGGTAATGCAGTCCACAGATTTCAGCATCGGTATTTGTCCATCAAGAGATACTTTCTATCAGTGACCAGGCTGTGGATTCCTTAGCAGAGCATGGGTTACAGTGGTTAACTGGGGCATCCTATGATTCTGCTGGGTTAGCCGTCCAACTATTGATGTGCTTTGTGAATTTGAGAATCTATGAAGAGTAAAAAAGATACTGATCACACATTGCCTAGTGCAGGGGACAGGAAAACTATCCAATTATAACCCAGTGGCTTCTGTGATTGGCAGATATTCTCTCCTTTTAGGCCAGTTAGTGAGACTCTAATCAGGGTTAGAACCTTCCCCTTCAGCTGGATTCTCAGGAATCTAAAGGTTATAGACCTTCAAGTTTTGTAGCCCCACTCCCAGAAACTGACTGGCTCTGCAGTGATCCCTTAGGTCTCCAGGATTAATTTCAACATAATGAGATATTTGGAGATTCTATTGGCTTTTCTTGATATATTGGGGAATGAAGAAGAGAATGAGAATGGAAGAGAAATGGAGCAAAGGCTGTCTGCATTCTGCACTGTAGTATTTATTCCTCAGAGGATGAGCCTACCTTGACTCTACTGCCTTGACTAGCCAGTTCCTTCTATGTACCCTAGGTACAGCCACATCCGTGTTATTGGGATGACTAGGCACATTAGAAAGATGTAACACCACTAAATTTTAGAGGCCAATGAACAGCATTTGTTGAGTACTTCCTAAACACTATACAAAATATTTAGCATATTAAAAAGAATTGCCTTATTTATTTCTCATATCTGCTCAAGTAGAAATATACTTAATTATTATCCACAGTTTTCAAATGAGGCCACATGATAAGGAAGAAAAAAGTAGGTTAAGAACCTAGGACTCTTGGCTGGAACACTTCCAGTCAGGTTGCAGGAAGTGAGTGTCCTCTGTGCAGAACAGGACATAACTGGCATCAGGGCACGAGGCTGTTCTGCAGTTTAACTCAGTCTGCACTTTGGCCTTCCCTGCTTTAGTGTCTTATGGTTACCATAGTAACAAGATCTCTGCTTAAACAACAGGGAAATGAACTGGCTCCCAGCTGTGAATGGTAGAACTACAAGATCAAGGTCTGGACAGAGATGGTTCTTTCTGTCGACTTTGAGGAGGGTCTGCTCCTTCCTCCTCACTTCTGGCAGACTTTGCCCCATGTCACAACTTCTTCTTTCTAGCAGTTATGTTGAATTAGAGCCCTTCTTAAAAGCTTTATCTTGACATGACCATCTGAAAAGATCTTATTCCCAAATAAGTTCACCCTTATAGATATTAACATCTTTGGAGAAGAATTTAACCTGTAATGGCATCCAAGCCAATTTCTAGGATATCCCTTCAGTCACAAATGAGTTCTATTATGTCTTTTTTTTTCACACAGTTGTTCAATGAGGACTTTGTGGAATGGTGTTTATATGCTCAAACTACCTACTGAAACCAAGACATGCCCAATACCTTTCTGATACATATCTTTGTGGAGCAACTGATGCACTCAGAGGATTTTAAATTGATCATAGTTCTATAGCAACACCTTTTATCATTAATTCTAAGTGGCTTGTTTTAAGGGGAAAAGTAAATGTAGCTTCGTTGTTCTGAGTAAATCTTAAGTGAGAATAACCAGAAGACAAATATTAATATTTGATTAACTTTATTTGCATGTGCACAGCTCCAATTCTTCCATGAATTTGCAGTGTCTTGGTACTTCTCAAAATCTACATGTGTTTTTCTCTAGTTTACTGGTGGGGTGTCATCACAGATCTCTCAGAGCATACCTTGCATGCAGGGTGATTTTAACCAGGGTGAATCACTTATTAGATGGAAGAGTGATTAGCTTGTGCTCTGCTTAATTAAGCCTCACTTAATGGGCAAATGTTTCATTTAACAGGCTTGCTGTCACTTCATCAGTTATTTAAGGCAGTTCATTTCACAGCAGGGGGGAAAAAGTAAGGGGAAATATTCTCATTTGCTCAAACTCAATTGGTCTGAGGAAAGCGTGGTTGTCTAGAAGGTGCCTAATTGCTGCTGTGATGGTGTGCTTATTCTCTGTTTAGTCTCAGCCTTCTTATTGAAATGCTAATCAGGCTTAGGTCACACCTCTTGATGAATGATTTTGTAAAAACTTGATATTCCTCATCTTAGTTAGGAATGTCTGCATGCAAGTCTAATGCCACTGGGACTGAATGGAAAGATAACTAATGCCCTTAACTTTGCAAAGAGACCCATGATTTGGAACATATAGTGTATATCAGGGGAAATCAAAATGAAATTAATTTCCTTCTTTGCATATGCATAACCTCTGTTCTAATAAGAACTATTTTATTTGGCTGTGTTTTCAAAAGATTCGAAGAACGCTTGGCAAATATGTGTGTGGGCTGATTACTTGTCATGGGGTCAATTTTAGGTTATGCTCTTTTATGCTATATTAGAAGTTGAACTTAAAGTTCTCTAATTTTCTCATATTTTGAGTTAGGGATAATGATCCCTCTCTCCCAAGATTGCAAGGGTTGAGTACAGACTGATAGCTCAGGGTCTAACATTCTAACATAATGGGTATACAATATAATGCATTTCTCTTCTCTCCCCTTTGTTCCCTATCTACTCTTCCTACAACTCACAAAGGTAGGACAGAGTTTTTTTTATTTTTTATTTATTTATTTTTTTAATATTGGAGTGGTTTGAATAGAATGTCTCATACCCTCGGGTGTTTGTGATTAGGTTTCTTACTTAGCCCACACCTTAGAAGAGTCTTTTACAGATGGAAGCCTGCTGGAGGAAGTGTTTTACTAAGGGCTGATTTTGAGTAAAGACCAGCCCTGTGTTCAAACTCAGCTCACATTTGTCGATGCTCACTGTTGTAGCTTTACTATGAGGAAGTAAGCCAGCTTTCTCCATCAGGATGAAGCTGCCCCTGTAATGCTGAAATAAAACTTTTCTCCGATAAGCTGTTTCTGGTTGACTGTACCAGCAGCGAGAGGGTAAGTACAACAGTGATTCTAAAACAGTCACAGATCCATCATAAATTTGAGATATTGGTGTTGTGTTCATTCTAAATTCTAAGGGCTAAATCCACCCAAATAGAAGGTGACTGATTAAACCAGGCTTCCACTCCATTTGCCTGGGGACACCCAAGTGATGGACATTTGACTTTTTCTGCATGTTTATCCAATGCATTTCTGACATTCCGTCTTTAGGAAGCTTTGGCAGCAATATGAAGCTAAACATTTTGTTCATTTATATTGGACAGACGGTTAAGACCCTCAATGTTAGAATTTTACTCATCATTTTATTATTCATGCACATGTATTCTGAGGATGTGTTCTACTGCCCATCAGCACACTCTGTTTTCACCCCTTGCCTCTTTCTTGAGCCGTCAGTCCTGGTGTTCTCATAGCCCCAAACTCCCATGATTCCTGGACACAGGATCTCTTTTCATATCTTAGGTATGTGCTCATGTTGTTTGCTTTGTCTGTGTTACTGTTCTTAAGCTTGAGCATTTGTTTTATTCATATATCAAACATTAATTCAAACTTCCTGGTCTCTTTCCTGACTAAACACCTATTAGTATCCTGGCTTGCATGACTCTCCTCTGAAGCCCGTCATCTCTAACATTGCCCTTTTTGCACTAGGTTTACATTTACCTATGTTCTGGGCTGCCTCCCAGCCTGCAAATGCCCCCACTAGTCTATCTTCTTAATACCATGAAAAGATCTCTGCTTAACACCATGCTAGGTTCTCAGTCTAGTAGCCCAAGCTTGATGCAAGTTTAGTGAATATGTTTTCACTAATTTTCAGATTCTGTGAACAAATGTCTGTGAGTGCTGCCTTCTGAAAATGTCTTGAAAGTTTTCACTAATCCATCATGTTGCATGTTGCATGTAAATGAGTCTGACTCCAAATTCCCAGCATCAGTTGTTTTCTCAACGATGGTGTCAACTCAAATGAAAGAGAACATTAGCCCTAATTGTTCAACCAATTAGCATCACAGATAATCTTTTCATCCTTAGGCCTTTTACATTGTAGGTCACCTGTCAATATTGAAGTGCTATTCTACTTTCCCTGGGGAAATCAGAGATTCTAACCAGATCTCTCTGACCTCAGTTATGTGGATGTGAAAGTTCCCAAACTGTCAGCATTTCTCCATGTGTGATCACTTCTGAGCAGCAGGCTTTCTCTTTGGAGATTACACAATCAATCTAAGTTCACAGAGGTGAGAGCTGGAAAGAAAGTGTCTAGGATTTAGGACTGTAGTAATATGGAGCCTGGTGGCTGACTTACATAGTTCAGATCACTATTTATCAACAGATTAGTCTCCAATAAAGTTACTGGACAAAAGACATGGTTCTCTTAACATTTGAATTCCATATGGAATTCAATAATAATAAATGTTTTTTTTGAAAATAAGTCCTCCAAATTGTATGAGGTATAGGGAATTACAAATATAACAATAAAACACTATTAATTCTTACCTGAAATCCAGGTTTTATTAGAGGTAATACATCTAAATTTCCTAAAACTTGTTCTTCTAACTCCCACATACTTAAACATATACCTTTTCTTGTGAGAGTTTTCTTGATGTATGTAAGATTATGGAAGAGTTTGAACTATTACAAGCTTTCCAAGCCTCAAGCTAGCCACTATGTATTGTTAAAGCCTCGTAATTAGGAGTGCAAGTTTCTCCACCCCAGTACAAAATGCTTTCTTCAAGTTTATGGTCACAGCTGCTAGAAATCCCTTTTATGTTTAGCAAAATAAGAGTTGTTTAATGTGATGCCCAACTCTAGAGAAGTGAGCCATACTAAGACAGTTTTGCATCCAGAATATTTATGACATTATTGTATCAGCAATTCTAAGTGCAAAAGTCAGGGGCATTTGTTTGGGGAGAGTCCCTCTTTTAAAGTAATATTGGGGTTTTTTGTTGTGAAGAACACTGAACCAAACAGAGGAAAGATACTGAGGATAACTAAAGTCACAAAGCATGGTAAGAACACACTATCACTCTAAGTTTGCCCACTAAATAGTGGTTTAAATATTCTTTAGTCAACTGTGTGTGTGTGTGTTATGTATATATGCATGTTTGAATATATCTGGGCACAAGATGTGAACATGTTTGGAGGTCAACATCAGGTGTCTTCCTCAATCACCACCTTATTTTGTTTTGAGATAGGGTCCCTCACTGACCCTGGGATTCATTGATTTGGCTAGTCAGCAATTTGCAGAGACTCAGTGTCTCTGCCTCCCCAGCACTGGGATTTCAGGGGCCCATCACCATGGCTGGCTTTGCATGTGTGGGGAATCTGATCTCAGGTTCTCATGCTTAACAGCTGGCACTTTCCTGACTGAGTCATCTCCCCAGCCATATTCTTACATGCTTTTCGTTGATAATTGAAAGCATTGTCAGTATTTTTCTGTGTTCCAAATATCTCCTCCTCATTCTTTCCTTGTCCCTGGGTGGTTTTATTATAGGAGTTTGGAGGCTTGGGAATCACATTGCTGTAGCAATATTTTATTAGTCTTTTACAGATTTTTTTTCATCTTTTCTTGTTTGCCTGAATAAAACTCAATGTCACTGACAAGGTTTTTATTTGTGCTTACATAAAAAGGATTTTGCTTCTTTTAAATATGTTCAACAATGTGTCTGCCTGAGTTTGCTTCTGTTCCCAGGAACATTTCCTCTGGTTTGGGCTTATATTTAACACTGAGTTTGCTCAGTTTCACCTCTATCCCCTTCATTCTCTGCTCACTTTCTGGCATTTAAGATCTTGTGTAATACTCATGCTTTTCTTTCTCAGCATGGAGGAAGCCCCAAAAAGATGTCTTGGTCTCATGGTATCCTCTAAAATGTTTTCCTTTTATAAAAAGTGTTTTGTTCTGTAAGAACACTTAACATTAGCTCCAGATTATTACAGTTTATTTTGCATGTGCACAGTACATGAGTTGTGGCCTGTGTCTGTCATTATGCACACACATGTACCAGTAAAGCGTTCCTTGCACTTGCCTGCAGTGCACTGTGGACTTACCTGTGCTGACTAGAGAACACAAGGTGTGCCTTTCTGCCTGTTTTTCCTTGCAATGAGGTCTCCTACTGATTCTTCAGCTTGACTTTCACAAGCTCCAATGATTCTCAGGTCTCTACTCCTCACAGAACTGGTGTTAACAGAAGTGAGTAGCCACACCCCAATATTTATGTAAGTTCTGGAGATTCCAACTCCAGTGGCCCTCATGCTTGAGCCGGAAGTACTCTTAACCACTGAGCCATTACTGTAGCCTTTACTGCTTTTTCAGCTGTACAATGTAGTATTGTTATATTCTCTATGGTCAGCAGATGTCTAGAATGTATTCATCTTGTCCAACTGAAACTTTGTACAATTAGTGGCTCTCCGTGCCTCTGTCTTCTGTTCCTAGAAATTGTCATTCTTTGATCTTTTCAATGTGAATATTTTGGATACTTTATAGATGTGGGATCTTGTAGTGCTTGTCTTTGTTTTACTGACTTATTTCATTTCCCACCATGAACTTAGGCTTGCCTATTTTGTTGCATATTCTGCAGGAAGATACAAAAGGTTACTAAAGCAATGAGAGCTAGGCATCTGTTTTAGGGCTTTATTCAAGCTGGGAAAATACTGACAGAAGAACAGCACTGAGATTGCATGGCTATAGAATGTTCAGTTAATTCTGTGCAGTACAAAGTGAGATTCAATAACAGAATACAAAGATTCAGCTCTAGAGTGAGCTGACGAATTAGGGAAGAGAAAGAAGATGAGGCATAGACAAGTGTATGTTTATGTTTATGTTTAAGGGGATGTACAGGTATAAAAACTATAAAGCTATAAATTCTATTACAATCCAAGAGTCCTTTATCTGGGTTAGTCTATGCAATGTTACATTATGCCTAACCATACTGAAGGTATATAGATAGAGATAAGAAGCTGTCTCCTTTACCATCTCCTCATGTCCAGAGAGAAATGTCACTTTATGCCACAGGTAAAATACACCAGAGGTAGGGACTGATTCCAGGAAGAAAGGCTTGGCATATCTTAAGCAGAGTGCTAACCTTCAGAGGGATAAGCATTATAACTGGGCTTCTCAGCAGAACAGCAGTCACAGTGAGGACCAGGCTGTGAATTTCCCAGGAAAGAAAATATGAACTTGTGATAAGGGAAGGATGGCCATAGATGAGAATTTGAAGGTGAGTCTTCCTTTTCTATCTTGCAAAAGTCTACCTCTGTTTACCAGATTTGGATTGTATCTCTTCATGATATGACCATTCCATCCTCATGTTTCTAATGCTTATATGTGATCTTCGCTTCAATGGAGTGCAGTGCCTTTCTCTGGAGCTGATAGTCATTTCCTCCATGTGTATATTTGTCAAATCAACTATCTTTCAATTATTAAATTTCTTTTCCCTTTATGAATAAATGTTGTCTGAGATACATTAGAATTTTGGGGTTAAAATCAAGGAGACATCCTGAAATCATGAGGAATGGAGGAGATACAAGTTGTGCCTTGGGTGTCAAGGTCAATATAATGGTTACATTCAGAAGTAGGAATTGTCTCTGAACCATGAGACCAAGACATATATTTAGTGGTGCTTAGGGTAGCCATCAGTGAGATACAAAGGTGGGCATTTCTACTATGGATGTTTTATCAGCAAGTCAGCAAGTCCTGGTTGGCAGAATTTGTTGTTTATTGACCTTTCTTAATCTTCTCTCTGGTTGACTAGGACATGTTTGGTTCTCAGTTTTCCTTTAGGGAATAATGCCAAAGGGTACTTTCTACTCCAATAAATGGTACCCAGGACTCTAGAAGAAGATACAAATGACCAACGATATATAAGACTCTTAAAATCAAAACCTAAACTTATCCCTGGCTGAAAATACTTTTCCTAGGACGATACTATGCTTCTCACACCAGCTAACTACTTCTTCTTGAGTAACATACTCAGTCTCTCTGTCAATGATTAGCTCATGATGTCTCACAGAGTTGTTTCTTCTTGTGCCTCCAGCTCCACTTGCTAAAAGGTATTTATCATCTGGCTGCCTTCCTACAGTTCTTTGTACCACTTGCATTTCATTACTCATTCGTGCCTTCTTTAGAGACTTGGGCAGTGGAGGATGCACAGTAAAATTTTGTTCTAATATGAAAATGGTATGGGAGAGACTGAAAACCATGATTCACTCATTGAGAAACTATTTGAAAGAGAGGGCTAGGATGAAGAGCATCTAGGGAAGAATGGGGAATTCCTGTAAACACGTGTGGTATGGCTTAATGTGGAAAATGTTAGAGCCTTACAGAAATACTGACTGCCTAAATTTTCTTGGAACTTATAAGCTTCTTGATCACAAAAATGTTTCACTATATTCTTAGCACCTAACTATTGCAGAAATCATGTTCATTGATACTTATTAAGTATATAAAAAAGCTAGCTGTGTTCTGTGCACCTTCAGTACAGAATACTTTAGAATTACTAAGAAATAGATCTTAACAACATCTCAAAGAGTAAATGGGAAAGAGCTTCCAAGCATAATGTATATAGCTTTAAGTCCCATTTTTGTACACTAGCTAGCCATAAACTGGATAGAAACTGAGTTCTCCATGTCCTTGTTTCCACATGTCGGTGTTGGAGGAATTGGTATTAATTTCATAATGAAGCTGGAGAGAAACAGTTCATCAAAAATGTATGCAAAGCATGTGGCACAGTGACTAGTACATAGCAGATACCTAGTAGAAACAAAGCTAATTGGTATATGATAATGTCCTAACAGAAGTGCCCACCAATAGATAGTGCTGTTTCACACAAAGGTTTGATAGAGAATGAGTGATTTGACAAGATGACCTTATCAGGACCCAGAACTTACCTGGCTGACTATTAAACACGCCGAAAGTATGAGAGGAGTTTAATAAACTGGCACAGAAAAAAAAAGTTGAAAGAAATAAGTCCCAAAAGATTTTGTAGTAAAAGACAAATTCATGCATTCAAGAAGCTCAGTGAAATAGATTAGTATAGATTAACTACACATAATATATTATAGTTGAATTGCTAAAGCTAAAATGGCATATTACATTCAGAGAACATGAAATCAAAAGACTGCTGACTTCTCATGAGAAAAATTTGAGGCCAGAGATAATAGAATCATATCTTTAAAATGCTGAAAATTAAAAAAAAACAAAACATACACTAAAAACTAAAAATTCTACACTCAGGGAAAATGTTCAGAAAAGAAGGTGAAATACAGATGTTTTCAGTTCATAGAAATTAAGAAAATTTCCTGCCAGCAGACTTGCAGCACAAGAAATGTGCAGACAGGAGTTCAGATTGAAGGACCTGAAGGAAGATAAAAATGAACATGTGTAGAAAGAAGTGGATGGAATGAGGACTAAATGTAGGGACAGATGTAGAATAAAAGACAAGTTTTTCCTTTCAGTTTCCTTAGGGTATATAGACTACTTGTAGCAAAAGTTATAATACTGTCAAGTCTCTACTGTGTGCATACATGGTAAAAATGATAAGTATTTTAACATGATGAGCTGCATTATAAAATAGATCAATGCTGGGGCATGTCTTATATGTGATATACTGTGCATCATGTTTGAACTATTCTAGAATTTTTGTTACATAACATAACTAAAACTTTAAAATATAAACATTGAAATGTAGGAAGATGGCTGGAATGTCACTCAGTTGGTAGGGTGCATGCATAATATGCACTAAGTCCTGAATTTGAGCCCTAGAGCTCATACACTGGGCACAGCAGCACATGGCTGTAATCCTGGTGCTTGGGAGATAGAGGCAGGAGAATCCAAAGTCATTTTTCTGTTATATGGTGAGCTGGAGGCTAAACTAAAACAAAAGCCCTACATCTGGCCAAGATAGCTCATGCCATCATCTGTTTTGTGCACCCGACTCATGACTTCTCCATTTTCATCCCATACATATCATGGGAAAATGGAGTGGCCCAGAGTTCTGCAGTGTAACTTCTGATCTGTATCATCACCTAGTCCGTGACTCAGGTATCACAATTTTCCTTGCTGGGATTAGATCTCCACCCTGTATCCACCTCATACAGCATTTCCTGCCAAGAAGTTGAGGTCAGAATATGTGGATTCTACAGAGTCCCCTTGAAACAAAAAATGTATTCTACTGAAAGAGACCCACTTGCATCATCTGGCTGATTATATATCCCTGCCAGATAAAATCAAAGAATCACATAACTTTACTGTAATAATAAAAACCTAATTTACATTTATCTTAAACTCAAAATACTGAAGGTTAAGAGTCAAAGCTTTTAAAATCAGCTAAAGCAGCCTAAGTTGCAATTATTTTTGGCCTTTCTTCCTCCTTATCCTAACTTTATAGAGCCCATATTATGCTTTCATAAAAAGCTTCCCAAACCATTATTTCATTTGACCCTCAAATTAACTTGGAAGCAAGCAAGATCAGGTACCATTCATCTTGCTCTTCGTGAGAAAAAACAGACTCAGGAGAGGCAGAGTGAATTGTCAGTTGTCAGTGTTCCACACTCTTCTGAGTGACATCTTCCTTATGCCAGGAGATTATGGGCATTGAAGCAGGAATTTACTAACATATGGTTAGGCTCAGAAGAGTTAGGTATCAAGACATCATAGGTAGTTTTGCTTTTCTCTGTTTTTTATTATTTATTTTTTAAATACAGCAGAACTACTATTTCAAAGAGAAATGTTATTCTAGCTTTCTGAACTCTTCATATGTAAGGTCAGTGGGCTCAGACATCCCCAACCTCCTGCAGCCCTTCCTCCCTGGGTTTTTCAGGGTGTTCCTCTGATTCCCGTTGGAGACCCACCCACTGAGGATTTTATACAAGACACAGTGACTTAGTGGTAGACCATGGATGCTGAGTGCAGAGTTATCTGTGCATCTTCATTCAGAAATAGATGTGGCATGATTCTGAGGGTGACTTTTGTCACCTCAGTTAGACAATGGCTGATCAGACATTTTCAGTGACTGAAGTGAAAATGCATGTGTACACTGAGAACATGACATAGAATTAATATATCAAGATGCTTCCTACTAAAAAATGTAAATCTTAAAAGCTACATATGTCTATTTGCTATCCAATTGGCTAGCAAAAAGCTAAACTACTATATCTCAATTATGGGCATACAATAGAATTATCTGAGATATTAAAATATATATGCTAAGGTTGGCTTGTACTTGATTTAGGGTAAGGATGACAGAATTTTAAAGATTTCCAGCTAATTCTAATGTCCATTCAAAGTTGAGCCACATGAGTTTAGATACTCAATCCCATGAGGTAGAAGAGACCTCAGCTATACATTCCATTGTATCTAGTAACAAGGAATGTGATGAGCAATTGACCACTATATACACTTCTTGAGAATTCAAACTTACCTAGGGAAGAGGAAAATGCATGTTAGGGAAGAGAAGTACAGAAAGTACTCTGTTAAATTTTATAAGTGGAGAGTGTGATCAAAAGGAAAGAAGATAGTCTAGTCACTTGTACCAAAGTGGTTATATTCCAGCAGAAAGACAGGGGAGATATCTTTGTGTGTGTGTGTATATATATATATGTATATATATATATACATACATATACACACACACATATATATATATTTATATTTCAGAAATGCATTTCAAACAATGGATGATTCTTTCAGACAAGTCAAAATTCACATCAGTAATTCCAATGGGGATTAACCTGGGATTATGGAACCTGTAATTAAGTGAATCTTATCATCTGTGATCCACAAAGAATGTTTCACATTGCCTTTGACAGTCCTTCCTCACTGGAAGGGCTAAGCCTTATTGGCTAGTTTGCAATATCCCATTGCTTTATTTTTACTGTGTTAAAAATCACATTCCTATACATAAATCACATTATTCCATTAAAAAGAGAGAAATTTTCTTTTTTCCTAAAACAGCCCTTCTGTTGAGGCTAGAAACAGCCCTTTCCTCCTCTCCTTCTCCTGTCTCAGTACCTCGTCCTTTATTTGTTGAGCTCATGAAGCTCTCCACAGCTACATAGTTTCTAGAAAGGACCCACAACCCTAATCTTTGGGTTCACCATTCTTCTCAGTTGGACTAGTCCCTTGTCTCCAGAACATCTCTCTTGGCTACACTTATTCCTCCATCAAGAACTTTAAGGTTCTCTGATTCTTCATCATCCACCCATGGTGACTAAGCTCTTGAAGTATGGCTATTCTGAGCTGTGTTTTAAGAATGAAATAAATATGGATTCAAAATTTGATTTATTGAAATAACACTGAAGTAATTATGAAATTTTATTTAAAAAATAACAGCAGAGGGCAGGTAACACATCCTCAGTAACATATGTTGATATATAGGAAAGCCATTTAAACATGTGGCAGGGTTTATTCTCTGTGCTCCTGGAATGATGGTGTGGACCCAGGGAGGAATGCTAAGAAAGAGACCTCCAGAGTAGCCCACACACACTTTGGTGAAATTCAGTCTTACTGAATGCAGCTTGACTGGATTCCTCAGTCCTCTTCAGGGTGATCCACACACACTCTATCAGTAGGAGTCAAGGAATGTGCTTATCTGAGTCCTACAGGCTCGGGGCACTGGTGATTTCAGGCACCCTCTTCCCTGAGATTAGCAATCAATTCAAGAGACTACATCAAGCATTTTCGGTGATTAAGGCCACTTTGAAACAGACCCTTCTCCCACTGTTTATATGTAAAAAATAGCCTGTCTGACAATGACTGTCTCTGCAGGACCTCATAGGCAGGGAGAATTTGTAAATTAGTGTCTCTAGTCCCTTTATTCTCTGACAGTCTTGAAAGCTCCAAGTTCTCAGGTTACTTATGAATAATTCTCCTCTTATAAACCTGGGCCAGTTGTTTGTGTGTAAGTAGCTTCAGAGGAAGACATCTTTAAAGCCACATTTGGGGAAGAGAGGAAAAAGTGGATGCTGTGAAAACCATCTTTTTAAAAAAAAAAATTGGGGTTTATTTTTACTTATTTATTTGAGAGCGACAGAGAACGAGGCAGAGAGAGAGAGAAAGAGAGAGAGAGAGAGAGAGAGAGAGAGAGAGAGAGAGAGAGAGAGAGAGAATGGGCGCGTCAGGGCTTCCAGCCACTGCAGATGAATTCCAGATGTGAGTGCCCCCTGTGCATTTGGCTAATGTGGGTCCTGGGGAATCGAGCCTCAAACCGGCGTCCTTAGGATTCACAGGCAAGCGCTTAACTGCTAAGCCATCTCTCCAGCCCAATGTAAATCATCTTTTATCTCATGATATTTCTGCCTTTCCTTTCACTTCTACTTTATGACCTAAGTAGTTGAGGTTTTGTTTACTTTGTCTAGTTCTGGGTAAGTTAATTATCATCTCTTTGTCTCAGTTTTCCCCTGTCTTATGTTTATCACCCAAAGCCTCTACCTCATTGTCCAATTCTGAAAGTCTAGAATTTAATAAAATAAAAAGAAAAAAATTCCTAAGCCTGAAGCAGAAAGGGCTGCATTGGTTATACCCCTGGAAAAGCTTTGGGGCCTACCTTGGCTCCAGAAAATTATAATGCTGGCTGGGCATGGTGGTGCACGCAGCACTCAGGAGACAGAGACAGGAGGATCACATATGTTCAAGGCCACCCTGAGACTACATTGTGAATTCCAGGTCAGCCTGAGCTAAAGAGAGACCCTACCTTGAAAAAAAAGAAAAGATGCTTAAAGCCTCAATTAAGTGTTTTTTTTTTTTTGTTTTTTTTTTGTTTTTTTTTTTTGTCCAAATAAGCCCTTCTGTTGAGGCTAGAATCAGCCCTTTCCTCCTCTCCATCTGCTTTCTCAGTGCTTTGTCCTTAATCTATTGAGTTCCTCAGGCTCTTTCAAGTTGCACAGTTTCTAGAAATGACCCTAAACCTTAATATTCTGTCTCACCATTCTTCTCAGTTGGACAAGTGCCTTGTCTCCAGGACATATTTATAGTAACACACATTCCTCCATCAAGAATATTAAGGTCTCCTGTTTCGGCACCGTCCACCCATGGTGACTAAGCTCTTGAAGTGTGGCTACTCTGAACTGTGCTTTAAGACTGAAATAGGCTGGAGAGATGTCTCAGGGGTCAAGGAGCTTGCTTACAAAGCCTAAGGGCCTGAGTTTGATTCTTAAAATTGCCAGATGCACAAAGTGGCACATATATCTCAACTCCATTTACAAGGGCTCGAAGACCTGGCATGCTAATTCTCTCTGTTCATCTCTGTGCCTGCAAATAATAAAAAATTTAAAAAAATGCATTGGACCCAAAACTAAACAAATAATGCATCAAGATACTTCAATAATCTATATATTGAGTGCATGTTAAGCATGATCCAATTTGGGATTTTAAGTTTAAAAATGTGTCTCAGAAAATTCAAAACAACCCATACAATTTGTTATATCAGTTATGTTCTCATTGCTGGAGCAAAATACCTGAGCAAAAGCAACTTATTTAATTTGACTTACAGTTCCAGAAGGTAGAATTCATCATGGCTATGAAGACGTCTCTGGGGCAGGAAGCCTATGTCACACAATCATCTTAGCAGAGAGGAAATAAAATGAAACAGAGAACAGCAAGCAAGACCAGGCTGAAACCTCAAGGCCTGTCCCCAGTGGTGCAGCTCCTCCAGCTCCACCTCCTAAAGGTTCTACAGTCTCCCCAAACGCCACCACAATGCTGGAACTTAGTGCTCAGATGCATGAGTCTACAGGGGTGTCCCATATTTTCACCACCGTTGTGTGCTGTTTCTTTTGGAGTTTGCTCATCTATTTTAATCTCACCTTTGCACGATAAATTAACATTTAGCAATGCCTGTTAGAAGTATTGGCTGCTTGCTCCTGTTTAATGTACAGTGAGCTCCTGCCACTCTTCACGAGGTGAGCATCATTTTGTATCACTGTGCTACCGCTGGGACTTACCAAGCGCATTTGCTTTCTTGTAGAAGGAGCCAGATCCTTAATTGCTTTTATTCACTTGTTCTGGCCTGTGACTGTGTTCTGGTGGAGAACAGCAATAAGAGGCCCCTTGTCTTCACAGACTTTGTGTATATATATTTGTTATTTGCCCGAGGTAAGGTCTCACTCTAGCTGTACTTACTTTTATTATTATTATTATTATTGATCATCCTATGGTGTGTGCCATACAAAGTTCTTTTGATATAATTAAATTTTTATTTTTCTTTTTGTCTTGGCGCCCTTCTCACACCCCATTGAAACTGGCCCTGTTTATTATGCTTTCCAGTTTCAACAAATGACATGAGGGTTCACAGTAAGCACCACTTCATCTCCAGTCCTCCCACCCCTCGGAGAACTCGCACTCTTAACAGCTGCGCCACCAGCTTCCACACCGTACTTCAGGTTCTCCAAACACCTCTGACACTTCGGATTCTCATCAATCTGATGACTGGAAGCCATTGGTGGATTCCCACTGCCCTTAGGGAAATCCTTATTGCTAATGTGATTCAAGGTGTTGCTAGTGGGCTTCAGCTTTGCATAGCGCCGAGGGCGCAGTGCCCATTGGTCTCTTAAGGAAGCCTCATGGAGTTTCGCAGAGAGGTAGCAGCCTTAAGTAGACAGTGGCGATGAGAATGAAGCCCACATCCAGGCAAAACTGCCCTGTGTCAGTACAGCAAGTACGGACAGACTTCTGCCGACAGGAATATTTCAGCCCGGTTTTACAGAAGGAAAACCTTGGTCACAAGGAAGAGGTCTTTGAAAGAACTTGTCCACGTCTTCTGTCATTTGTTTAGCTCGGGGACAGATGCCACATTCTTTATCTTCGGTTTGTAACTTGTTTGTGCATGGCTTGATTTCAGGGATTGGGTTGTCGAATTGCACTTAGTGGCTGCTTTGCCCCTTAGGTGCCGGATAACCTGTCTGTTCTAGGTCCCTCGCTAACCACAAAGGCTTTCTGCTTCCTCTCATTCAGTTCCTAAGAAAATTTCCTTTCCCCTGGCTTATCCTGGGGAGCCAGTTCAACATGCATTGTAAAAATCCATGGTCAGTTTATGATTTGGTTGTCATAAGAGTGAGAGTGTTTCAATCAGCCCTGGTTCAGAGTGTGAATGGAGGCTATGGGTAAGGGAGTTAACTTGGAAGAAGTGGGGATGGCAAGGATCTCCAAGCATGGCTAAGATATTACTAGTTCATCTGCACAGATAGTCACAGGTTCTCTGTGATTTAAACACCATGCACTGAGTTCATCATACATTGCTCATGTGCATTTACCAAGGATTCATCATTGTTTCAGGACAGTCTAGAGATCAGGGCTGCATTTATATCTATGTATCCTCAATGTCTCACCAAAGTCTGGTACTTTGAGAAAGTATTGCTGAATGAAGGAAGGAGCAAATAAAGAAATTTATACATATATATATATATATATATGTATATATATATATATATATATATATATATATATATATATATATATATTGCTTAGAGACAGAGGTTTATACACATGCCTTTCATATCACAAACGATGTTACATTATATTAAACATCTGCTTATCATTGCCACTTTGCCCTGATTTTCCCTCAGGTAGTTTAGAGCTTGCAAAAGAAAAATTGAAATTGAAATCCATCTCTTTTCGCACATTCATCGAGAACATTTATTCATAGTGTGATATGGTACTGCTGACAGTGTTGTTTCCTGTATGTGCTGATAGATTTTATTCATCTTAATGATTATAACATCTAAAATATTACAGTGAGAATAAAGACTGTCTTGGACTGAAGAGAGTATGAATAATAAATTCTTCATATGCTTATACATAGTTACCTTATCACTCAAAGATGACTTAATTATTGAAAAGATTAAGAAAAATCACTGAATGATTCTGCAAGTATGAGGCCTAGGGTTTTGACCTGACTCCTGTAATATCCTGAGGCCACAAACCCCCCATAGAAGAGAAGCTCATGGTACAGAATTAGAGGATAAATGGAATTCACACTAACAAATTATTTTCAATGTCATGTAAAATTTTATATGATCACTAGAGATGGGTTATTGGAAAATTAGGAACATTGACTCTCAGAGCTTAGGAACCAGATAAAATATTCAAGAGCAAAGTATGGGAATTTGTGATCATGCAACTTGGAATTTCAATAACAATGTTACCAATGATTCATTTCTTTCAAAATACTAAGTTATGATAAAACTGTAGTGAAAGGGTGGGTCCCAAGCTCTTAGACTGTTGCCTAATGTTACAAAAACCAGATGATGTAAATAGCAGTAAGGATACTGCTATTATTATTAGTTACTTACATGTAATTTCTAACTGATGGAACTAGAATTCAGACCAAGCTTTGCATGCCATGAAGCTCAGCAAATGATATTCCTACTTCCAAAACTGGGCTCCTGTGGTTAAGTATTTCTGCCAAAGTAAAGAATCAGACTTCTTCTAGGAGCATTGTAAAATTTCCAGTCACCTGCATAAAATATCCTATTCACTGATAATTTGCTACATACTATTTGAATTTGGCACTAGAAAGTGGAGAATATATATATATAGTTTCATGACACTTTTGTCGTCTTTACACTTGAGAAATAATTACTCTAAGCTTATGCCTTGCTCCATAAGTAGAAATCAGGGAAGAAGAAATGTGACTCAGTAATTCTTGAAATACTTCCTTTCCCCTTTCTCTCTGATTTTCACAGACAAGGCATAATTTCTGTGATTTGATTTGAAATGAGAGACCAGCTTAGTGCTGAGTGATGAAATCTGAACGGGGAATAAAATATGCTTGAATTAATTTGCATAATAGAATCCAATCGGTTACAAAGCTGTGTTTGTTGAAGGGGAGTCCAGAGCCCCTGAACTCACCAACAAGAGAACATTGCAGACATAGAAATAGGATTTTGGGTTCTGGTGGGAGCTCTGATAACATCCTTAATGTAATGATACCCTGTCTTGAGCTGTAAATTAGCTACCTGGAAATGAACAGGTCAGCCTGTCTGATCCTTCCAGCTCTGTGGGGAGGAGAAAGCTAAAAATCCAAATGTGCTTGCTTTCTGCTAAGCATTTTCGTTTTTGTTTCTCTACCCGATAACAATTTCTAACATGAGTCCAAATATACTTAAACACCCATATATGTCATTTTCTTTTACGGAGACAAAAGCAGACACAGCAAGAGAGTTTTGCTCTCAAGGCATAGTAGCTTATGATGGACTATCTGCTCTCAGGATAGAGGAGTGAGCCTTCCACTTAGAGCTGGCGGTTTTGCAAATCAATTTTCCTGTCATGTCATCACTCCTATGACTTTCCACAACATTTACTTTTCCCTTCCAGCAATGCGCTCCCACCATAAAATAAAGTCTTCTTATATGTGTAAGTGGAACCCCTTTGCTTAGGCATCCAGTCATGGTGCTGGCAAGGGCTTGAGGGGAGGGTTGCTGAGGAACTGCCTTGGGGGTCTTTATTAAAACTAATTAGAATGTTGATATATTTCCCTAATTATAGGAGACATCAGGGTCTCCATAGGAGGGCAGCTTCCTATTAATTTCCATATGTTATTCTTGTAAAATCTTTACACTGGATAGATACATCAATCAATCAGTTCTCTAGATTCTAGAGGTATATCATAAAAGAAAAACTAAGTAAATATCTCTAAACACATCACTTAACTTATAGATGTAGAGCTGAAATGAGATTTAATGATTTAGTACAAAACTTAACTATATCACATGGTTATGTTGCTTACCTCTAATTCATCTTCAATTTTATCATGGCTAGGAAATGTTTTAACTTTCCTTCTGCTTTGTTTAATAATTTTTTTCACAGTACATCTACTCATCCCATGTTATCAATACTGAAATTTTATCATGATGAGGTGATTATGCAGAAATGGGAATATGTGTCTATAATTTGACCTTTGGCCTTCTCTTGGAGAAGTCAGAGCAGGTAGCATGCTATGTGCTAGGGATGCATGTTATGGAACCACAGCCACTGTGTTCAGTCTTGGCTCCTCCACTAGCTGGCTCTAAAACCTTGAGCTAGTTATGTAGGCTTGATGTGCCTCACACTATGTACTTATACAGCAGAGTTGACAGTATTACTATGCTGTAGGGTACTTGTATTGATTGATCAACTCATGGAAAGCTTTCCAAGAATCTTTGGTAAATAACACCGACAAGTCTAGCAATCATTATTTTCATCATAGACATGTTTCTATATCCCATAGTCCACTGTTGGCTTACATATCACATTCAGGTAACTACTATGCTACCTTTTTTTTTTGTAAATCATAGTGTCTGCATCATTTCTTTACGTATTTCACAAACAACAAAAAGCAAGAGATAGCATTGTTCATTGGTTCAGACTAGACCTTACATCCAGAGGACTGGGTTCAAGTCTCAGCTTTACTATTCCCAGAATTATATCCTAGTTGGTTTTGGGGACCTCAATTTTTCTTACCCATTCATAAGTAAGAATATTCATGGTTCTTATTCATAAGATTATAATATTAATCAATGTGACTTAATTATTACAAGTTGTTTTAAACAGTGGCTACAAAAACCAGTTTGCTAAAAGAACTTTTTATTCTAAAAGTGAATAAGTAGATGTAATAAAATTTAACTTATATAAAACAAAGATTAATCATTAAAAGAACTTGTAGATGGCATTTGTTCATAAAAGCATATAAAATCAGGAACCAATTAATTTCTTCTAAAAGAAAGTAGGTTTTGCTCTTCTTTTCAAGAGAAAAATCTATGTCATCTCTTTAACAAAAGGTAAGACTTATTGTTTATTGGTCACATGGAAACTTCCTCATTAGTATTAAGCTAGATTTTTTTTTTTTTATAAGGAGGGAAAGTTGTCATGATGTTTCAACACTTTAGTGTCAGAAATAATTGTGCTTTACAGCAAAATGGCAGCCAGAAAAAAAGAGGTGCAGAAATATCAACTTTAATTAAACCCTCTCTTTCAAATACACTTCACAGTTTATATGCGGGAATAATTTAGCACCGTGTGAATGAACACTTAATACTTGGCATGGTACAAAATGGGCTGGGATCCTGTACCATATGTTGTTTCCTTTTTTTACTTCTAGAATCTCCACGAGAGAAGAATTAAGTCTGAAATTCAAGTGTGTTTTAAATTATATATTTAGATTTATGGATGGCCTACTCTGAACGTAGGTCCTAGACATACATAATGAACAAGTGAGGCTACAAGCTTAGCTTTATAGCATCTGAATCATAAGAAATGTGCTGCACCTTCTCACAAGAACTCCAGCCACGGATATGAAATGAGAATCCATGGTTAGTCAAAAATTTCATTTTACACTGAATGAGGCAGAGTCACACCGAGGGAAACTGAAGAGGTTCCATGACAAATTAGTAATGCCTTTTTAAGAGTAAATTTCAGGCCTCCTCAGTTGAGCCAAAGGTCTTCCTGTTGCTTTTTATATTTAGTTTTTGGATCTTCTCTCTCCTGTTGGGGGGAGGGAGTGTCTGTACTTTTTCCACTCAGCCCATTTAACTTTCTGGAAACAGCATTTGATGTATTATTAAAATAATGAATGGTGAGGAGGAAGCTGGGAAATGACAACACTTCCTTTATCCTCTTCCTCCCACATAGCCTTTTACACATTCCAAGGTATCCATAAACAAATTCAGAAGGTTCAACTCCCTAGTCTTTGAGAACAGACTAACATAATATTACAAAATGTTATTTGGATGGTAGTGGACAGATGGATTTAACTATGCAACTGTAGCCTCTCCACAGACCATTTTCCACATTACAAAGAAACTAAAGGCTTGGCTGATCAAAGGCTCATAGAAAGGAGTTTGCCTCAAATTTTACCAGTTTCTTTATTTCTTAGGCAATTGAAGCCAAATGGCTGCTGCAGCAACCCCAGGAATTCTTTGTACTCAGCTCCTCTCTTAGAGAAAACACCTCATCTTCTTTAGGGCAGCTCTATCTTCAAGGAAGAGCCATTCCAGTGTGGTAATTGAAACCTACAAGCTTTGATTTTAGCAGTCAATGGAAAAGAGTAAGAAACCCATATACCACACCTCTGCAAACCGTGCTTTTCCCTGTGTGGATGCACTAATTCTGTTCATTTACCAGAAATCACAGAGCCCTTGAGTGGATGACATGAGGAACATGAGGACTGCAAGATATGTACATGAAGGTTTATCTGCTAAGTCAGATTAAATCAAGTTACCTTCCAGGTTGCCAAGATCCATATTGTCACTTTTCTGCCCTTGTTTTCCCTTCCCACTTCATACAAAATTTAGATAAAATAAGTGATATTAGTTATTTCTTCAGTGTCAAGTCAACTGGAAAGAAATGTCACCTTCATTGCCTATGCATACTGCTCCTTGCACAATGGCATTCTGAGATCCCTGAGGCTGGTGGGAGGGATGATCATATGCTTACCTTTTTCTGAAAGCTTAGTGGTGCCTCACCTGGGGTCAGGGTGTCCTCCACAAGGAGAGGAGGTTTTGCCACAAGAAGAAGTGGACTTTGAAAGAGAAGCAATCAAGAGAAGTTCCTAAGGGAGAAAATAGGTTTCTGGTACCAGAAATACTAAGACCAGTGTAGAAACTGGAGGGATTGGAGGTCAAATGTTTGCAAGGAATTTCAAAAGGTGAATGACTGATGTGGATTTTCATGATGGCTGGGAGTTAGAAGCAACACTGGGCCAGTCACAGGACCTACTGTTTTGTTTTGCATCTTCTGTTTAGAAAGAACTGGTAAAGTATCCCATATAAAACTATCCAGCCTCCTGAATTGATGCTGTAACTGATTTCTGTAACCTTATATGTGGTTTGATGGAAATCTTTTCTATCATTTGGCACTGTTGTATTAGTCACTGTAACTTTAATAGAGCCACTAATATCTCAGTGAAAACTTGACTTATTTTTCTTGCTTCTCATTTATTATTATTTATTGTGTGTGTGCATATGTGTAATAGATGTGGTGTGGGGGATATATGCAGGGAGCAGAAGAGAATGTCAGATGCCACTCCATTGCTCATAAGCTGTTATCTGGGAGACAGTCTCTCACTGATTTCAGAGCTCTGGAGGTTCTGTGAAGCTCAGCGATTCTCAATTCTTATCCTCACAGGACTTGGGTTACAAATGTGAAAATTATTATTGTAGGTTTTGAGGAATAGAACTCAGCAGTTCCAGTCCCCTTCAGGCCTTTTTGTTTGCACAGGAGTCATAATATCTGAGCCATTTATCCAACCCCTTGACCTATTAATTTTTCTTCCTTTTTCTATCCCTTTATTTCCTTTATTTTTTTTCCTTTGTGAGAAAGGGTCTCCTCTGTCCCTGCCTGACCCTGGAACTTGCTGGTATTGGTCAGGTTAGACTAGAACTTGTGGCAATTCTCCTGTCTCCTTAGCGCTGGGATTACAGACATATACCACCACGCCTGGTTGGAATTTTCATTTCTGCAATGACTATTTCAGGGACACATATAGTTCCCTGGGATCTGTAGTCTTCTCCCTTCTCTAGCAGGGTCTTTCACATACCTTCCATTCATGCTAAAGTCTTGGCACATGCTGTGGTTATGACCCCTTCTAGTGTTTGAGATACTTTGTTTCCTCTGTGTGGGAACCCATCAGCTTCCTTCTTAGCAAAGTAACTCTAACTTCAAGATTAAGCCCCACCTCACACTCTTTAAGATGTCTCTCTTAATTTTCTCGTCCTCTCCTATCCCACTGTGGAATTTCTGTTTCTCTCTCGGGCTTTCTTAGTAGCCCAAGTATCTTTGCTATATGAACATAGCCAAACATGTCTTTGATCAATTATAGCAGGTAATTGTAGACTATTTTTCATATTCTAGGCATCATGTTAAGAGACTTACATTCATTTTTCATTTAATTCTTGGACAACTTTGTAATGGATACTATTTTTATCCCCTGTTCAGAAATGAGCAGTATGAGATCACGGAAATCAATTAGCTTTCCTGAAGCTGACAAATGGTAAACTGATGATCAAACCCAGGGATTTACTAAGTGGAAATGAAACGATGTAAGAATGAAGTTTCCAACTAACTCGAACTCTCCCTTTGTTTGCAGAAGCTGACTGGGGAAGGCGACAACCCCGATGTGATGTGCTCAGCGAGTGAAGACATTCTGCTTCTGGGGAGGTCTGCTTGACACATCTGGGGGCCACCGACAGAAATACTGTGACTTAGCTGGTGTAAGGGGCGACAGCTGCATTCTCCTGTGCCTACCCCATAACCAAAAATGAAGGAGAACTACTGTTTACAAGCTGCCCTGGTGTGTCTGAGCATTCTGTGCCACAGTCAGACATCCGCCCTGGAGCGGCGAAGCCACCTGCACCCCTCGTTCCACGGAATCCATGAGAAGGGCAAGGAGGGGCAGGTGCTGCAACGCTCCAAGAGAGGCTGGGTCTGGAACCAATTCTTTGTGATAGAGGAGTATACTGGGCCTGACCCTGTACTCGTGGGCAGGGTAAGGCTGCTTTCACTCAATACTTATCTGTGTTTCTCCACCCTTCGAAGAGTAGAACAACAACAACAAAAATAAGTAAAATCAGCAAGGCAAATCAAAGAAGAAATACTATAATTGTGTACCATCAGCTAGGACACAACCTTACTGTACATGTAACATTATATTGTTTCCCCACTCTCTCTTAGAGTTATTAATGCTGAGAATACTTCTACTTTCAACTTGCTATGCCATAAAACGTCACCTATGATGATTGTTTAATAGTCTAGTGAAGGGAAAATGACATAAATTTGTTTGATCATTGAACTGGAGGAATTTCTCTCACTACACCCTAACCCAATTTTGACAGTCTCTACTTTCTATCTCTGCACCATTTTGTCATAACTTTCTTTTTGTTTTATACATACCTATTTGCTTGTCTCCCTCACTAGACCCTACACTTATTTGCTTCAGGTACAGGGTCACTCTTATATGGCCTTGGTCTTGGTAACAAGGTCAGCTATGAACAGATGAGTGGAAGACTATGATAAGCATGGGGGTGATTTTATCCCTGTCGATTTCAGGATGGTAAAAACCAAGCGAGGTTTCTCTCTATCCCTACTTATATTCAGGTTCAGCATTCTTTGTGCAATCACATTAAAAAAAGTTGTAAGCATAGAGATCCAAAAATCATAATTGGAAAACTGATTTCCCACTTCCATTTGTGATAAAACATGCAGCTATCTTCTAGAGGATACTGACATAAACTACTTGGAAATAACACTTTATACACACTAAATTAAACTGTATTATATGAAACTACAGTGCTAGGTAGATGGTTAATCAGGTTATAATAATCCTGAAAATGTTCATAGTAAAGGGGAAAGAGACAGACCTATGCAATTAAAAAAAAAAAAAACATGAAGAAAACAATATTCAATTCAAATGCTGTGAATTTGCATGCTAACAGTTAGGGCAAATTAAACCATATATCATGGAGAATATAATAATCACTATGCTCTGAAAGATCAGCTGGGAGGAAAGGTAAGACTAGATGAAGGTACTCACTTCCAAACTCTATGGATGCTAACAAGGTTGTTTCAGTTGTTCCTTAACATGCAAACAGCACTCTGTGTTTGTTATATTTAGAAAGAATATCCACACTAGTCTTAACAATAAGGTTTAGGGAAGGAAACAAGTATTCTGGAAAAGATTTACCACAGAAAGCCATGGGAGAAGTCTTGGGAACATGGACAGTGGTCGACCATCAGATTTTCCTAACTAGAAGGAACGAGAGATGTGTACAGGGAGAAAGACACTTCATGCAGCCAGGGACAGTTATACATGAAAATCTTTGCACAAAAAATCCTTTTCTTTGTGACTTTCTTTATTAGGGAACAGCATGCTTGTTCGACTAGAAGTTTGCAGAGTAGACAGGATCTAAAAAAACAAAACAGTTTGTCGTCTCTCTGGATCAAGTATTAATTGCCATGCCTCGGAAAGGGACTGTAGGAGTAGGGTGTGATGGAGGAAAAGCCTAGCCTTTTGAAGTGTGACCTTGAAACAAAATAGGCTGCTGGAAATGAGTCTTGGGTTGAATGTGGGATGGGGATGGGCTATTTGGGTCCTGTGGGCTTTCCTTTTGAAACAATTCTGAAACAGTTCCCCCTTAAGAAGGAGAAATAGTTGACTTGTTCTCTAAAACCTTTCATTTAATTACATTCAAGGTTGAATGCTTTAAAGTTCCCCCAAAATGTAGAACTTGGCAAAGTATGGACTTTCAGATTTCTTGTAGAAAATATGAAGTGTGTCTTGCTGTGTTACACAGGAGGAGAAGCCATCCATCCTTGGAATTAGGGATTGGCTGGGCATGCCTCAGCAACTGGATGTCTGATAGCTTTGAATGGTTTCCAAACTGCTTGGTCATGGAGCCCAGTGCATAGCATTGTCAGTGCTACCGATCATGTTTTAAAGGTCAAGAAAGGGAACTTATAGCCTAATATTAAATATTCAAACAAAGCAGAAAAGAACATGTGAATGGTTGGTAAATGCTCAGTTATTTGATGGGTCATGAAACAATTAATTTTTACGTGTCTGGTCCATATGTAGCATATGGAGACTAAAAAACACTCAGTTTCCCGGCATTCTTATTTACTTTATCATTCCTCATCTGTAGAACTAGGTCTGTTAAGTTTTGACAGGTGTGGAGCAGGGAAGGTAAACACAGTAATTTCAGAAAGGTCAGAGTGGGAGACAGGACTTCAACTCTATTGCAGAAACTTATAAAAAAGTTGGGATAAGCAGCTGAGCATGGTGGCATACACCTTTAATACCAGCACTTGGAAGGCAAAGGTAAGAAGACTGCTATAAATTCAAGACAGCTCAGCTTGAGACTATGCAATGAATTCCAGGTCAGCCTGAGCTAGAGAAAGGCACTATCTCAAAACACAATGAAACAAAAAGTTGGGATAATTCTAGTTGTCCAATGAAAGTCATTAAACAACTTTATATTTCCTATCACCACTGGGCTTCTTCTTAAGAAATATATCAGCTATATTTCATGAAAAACATGAGTTGTTGTGAATAACAAATTATGAAAGAAAACATATCAACCCCCCTGCAGTGTGAAGCTCTGTGATGCTCAAATAAAATGACCCATAAAATTTATATATATGTATCTCTCTGAGCTGAAATATTTTGTGTTTTGACAAAGCACTACAAATCAATTAGATATCTTTTGGGAAATTGAAACAATACAATCATTTAAGAAAGCAGCATGTTCAGTCTTGTTTGGTAACTATGGGCAAAATTTCATAACATATATGAATTTAATAATGGTAATAATAAAATGACATCTGCAATATTAATGTTATAAATATGTGAAATCAATAATTATTTTTATTATGTTAAATATTTGAATGAACTGTTCATTAGTTTGCAGTTGGTTTTCTTATGTAACAAGTAAAATCAATGGGTTTTTTATTTTATCACTTGGCTACTTTTCAGTGATACCATAACAGTGGAAGTAACATTTATCTTTTCCCACCTAAAGGGATAACAGCAGCCAAGAAAATTAGAACAAGATGATAATTGCAGGGCTGAGGAGAGAACTCGGTCAGAAAAGTGAGACTTTGCATGCGTGAGGACTGGAGTTCAAGCCTCAGTACTTATAAAGTTAAAAAAAAAAACACAAAAAACCAATCTGAGCATGGTGGCAAGCACTTCTGATCCCAGCACTGAGGACACAGCAACAGCTGAATTCCAGCACTCACTGTCTAGACAGTGTAGCCTAATTGATGATCTCCAGGTCTATGAATGGTCCAGACTCAAGAAAGGTAGATGGTATGTGAAGAAGAATACCTGTGGCTGTCCTCTGGACTCTATATGCATATGCACACACATATGCGTACGTATGCATTTACGTGCACATTGAACACGTGCATACCCATAGACATGCCATGAAAACTATAGAAAATTCAGATTGGGTAACAAGGTAGGGTAAGTTCTTAGCCACAAGAGAATCAGAAAGGTGGCTACAGTGAGTTCTGAAATGGAGCATCATTAGTACATAAAAAACACAGAAATGGTAGTTAGGCCCAAGCCCAGCAAGTGTGTACTTAGATAAGTGTCACAGGTTTTCTGAAGATGTGAAAAATGTAATAATTCTAAGGATTCTTCAAGGGTCTGGGGATTGTACACCTGTCACCCTGCCCCGCCCACCCTGTCCTTCATGAACAGAATGGGCTCTTCTTCCAGGCAGATCAGAGCCCCAGGTAATAGACATTGTGTACTATGTAGTAGGGTTTCTGGAAAACTCTGAGAGTTGAACTGCTTATACTAACAAAAATCTGGAAATAACTGAAGTGTCCTTTGGAAAGAAAAAAAAAAACCTGCTGGAAAAACAGATAATAATTTCCAGATGGTGGATGAGGGTGGGCCTACATGCACAAATGTGGAAGAAGTGCTTGGATTTACTGTCAGAAGAAAGAAAGTGGCAATGTAAACAATGACATATAATTTATGGTCATGGATTATGTAAAAGTAAACTGAAGGCACTTATGAATCTGGGTACATATGATTGCAGATGTGTAGGAGAGAATAACTCTTAGAGTAGTCACAAAAATGTTAAAAAGTATTATTATTTAAATGTGAAGATATGTATATGTATATATATATGTATATATATATATATATGTGTGTGTATATATATACATATATGTGTGTGTGTGTGTGTGTGTGTGTGTGTGTGTGTGTGTGTGTACACATATATATGAGAGAGAGAGAGACAGATAGAGAGAGAGAGAGAGAGAGGGAGAAGAACCATGAATCTTAGAATTCAAACATTGTTCGTTTTGTATGATTAGTACCCTGATGTCTAAATATCTAACCTTAGCTATGATAATGATCTCAGATTCTATGTATCCACTTGTTAAATGATGATGAAAATGTTTCCATCTCATGATGTGTGTGGAAGACAGTGTGTGCATTTACATTATGTAACAATCTGCCTGTAAGTTTTACAAATTTTAATTTCTCTTTTTCCAGCTGCATTCCGATATTGACTCTGGTGATGGGAACATTAAATACATTCTCTCAGGTGAAGGAGCTGGAACCATTTTTGTGATTGATGACAAATCAGGGAACATTCATGCCACCAAGACACTGGACCGAGAGGAGCGAGCTCAGTACACATTGATGGCTCAGGCTGTGGACAGGGACACCAACCGACCACTGGAGCCACCGTCAGAATTCATCGTTAAGGTCCAGGACATTAATGACAACCCTCCAGAGTTTCTGCATGAGACCTATCATGCCAACGTGCCAGAGAGGTCTAATGTGGGTGCGTAGATGGGGAACACCTGCTTACTTCTGGCCTGGGGTCTGCAGACGGACAGGCTGTTACCTGTCCTCCTGATTCAGAATGTAGAATTTATACTGCATCATCTATAGTACATAAACAAAGAAAAACAATCACATTGGCTTAGCTGGTGTTTCGTAATATTTATGACAGATTTGAAATTGTTTGCCCAAAGCATGTAGATTATGAAGAAGAGTGAAGAGGAAGTGGGGAGAATGTGATTCAAGTTTGGATAAGCCCATCTTTGTACTGTCAGCATGACTTGGAAACTATTTTACTTCGTTTTTTTTTTATTTTGGATTTTTGAGATAGGATCTCACTCTAGCCCAGGCTGACCTGAAATTCACTCTGTAGTCTCAGGGTAGCCTTGAACTCACAGCGATCCTCTTACTTCTGCCTCCCGAGTGCTGGGATTAAAGGCATGTGCCACCACACCTGGCTAGGAAACTGTTTTCTTAAACACAGTTTATATCTAACTCTGCTTTTCCAAGAGTAGTGATAGTATGCACCCAGTCATTAAGGCATACTGATGTTCAATAAGGAACAGCCATGATGTTGCTTTGTGCTAATTGCATATTTACATGCCCCATTTTATTTAATTTTATTACAATTAAACTTTGCAATGAAGTAGATCCAATGGCCATATTACAGATAGGAACTCAATCCCTAAACATGTTAACTATTTGCCTAAAATCATTTGTATGATTAAGTAGAGCCAGTGTATACACATATACCATACACATACAGCATACCACCATAGCAGTGAGGCATTATCTGTTGATGCTGAAGCTGGGGTGACTTCTCCATGCACTTTCAGACACTTACACTGCTAAAGAATAAGCCTGTGATAATGTTCTTCAACTAGTCATCTCCTAAAAGTCCCTAACACTTGGATTTCTAGAACATGCATCATTGTGATCTTTTGAGAGACACGCCTCCTATTTAAAGTCCTAGTCTTCCACATGGTCGGTGGGAATGCCTCAGACCAGAGAGTGTATCTGATCAGTCCCTCTCTAAGGACCATTGTTCATTTTACAAATAACAGAATGAATCACTAGGTATGAAGACCATCTTATGCAAGAAAGTCAACAGTATCCCTGAAACCCTGAGGTCCTTCCATTCTGCAGATGGAGCTTCTTATGCTAGAAATTATGTCACTGTCCCCAAATAAAGTCCAGGTCTTCTCTCACTCTATGAAAGCCAGGCTAGCCATTTCCTCTCCCTCCTTTCTCTTTCTCCTTCCAACTCCTTTATTTTCTGCATACTACCATGTGAGATATAATGAGAAATAGCAAATAGGAAATAAAACCATATAACTCGAGGATGGCAGGAACTGAGTGAGGTAGGTGGCATGGCCAATGATCTACAATAAGAATCCAAGGGAATTTTATGATCTCTCCTAAGGGGTTTTGCTATTTATGTACAACACACAGACTTTCCATTGTGGTAGGTAAATATATAGTTTTCAACATATGGTACTGGACCTGAGTCATTGCTATACCTCTCACAAGCCATGTGAACCCAGGTTACTTCTTCCATCTGTCTAGGTTATCATATTGTTATTTATATGAAATAATGAGGCTACTGTTCACCATGCTGAGGATTATGTAAAATGGATACAAAATATGATCAGTTGTAAAGTACTTAAGCAGAATTCTGAAAATGAATAACCTCTTTGTCATACCAAGTTAACTTTCTCCTTTATGCATCTGTTTCCTACAAAAGTACCTGGTCTGTGGAGAGGAACTCAAAAAAGAATAATAGCTTACAAAAAACAATGATTTTCAGAAGAGCAGTTAGGAAACAGTGATATTTGTCTGCACACCCAGTGGACGTCACAGATGATACTGTAAACTAAAGAGTAGTTTCTTAGGGCTGTGGAAAGGGTCACAGTGACTCTCATGTGGAACTCTGCCTCTCTGCTGAAAATGTCACAGGAGGAATTTGTGTTTCATTGCTTTCTGGATAAGGATTAGACTCTTGATGCTGGCAATAAAACACTTTATGAAAGAGACTTCAAAATGTCATGTTTCGCACACCACATTTTCCACAAGTTAAATTAATGTGGGAAATGTTCTGCAGAGAGCTATTGGCTGTGTACATGGAAGGTGTCCCAAACATACCTAGCACAAAGAAACCAGGAAATTATTGCCATTCTCCCTGCAAAGGTTCTCCTTTGTCTGAGGCCCAAAGTGGCATGACCCATATACTTAGCACTTGTGGCCCACCAGGAAATTTTTTTGTTGTTGTTGTTTATTTTTAAAGAAAAAATGGAATTCTTTTCTCCTTTAATTCCCAAGGTCACAATGTGTGCATATCTTAGATCCCTTCCATGCTTACTAGTACTTCCTTTTACATGGTTACTGGATCCACTGGAGACGGGAAGATGCAATTTTCATGCCAGTAGAGATAACATTCTGTATAGTATTTATAGCCATAAATAAAATGCAGTATTACCAGCAAGTTTATTACATTCAAAGCAGCAATAAAATGATGTATTTATTGCCCTACTACAGATGGGAGATTGCTCACTGTCCTTTCCTAAGAAGCAGTTCATCATTAATTATCATTTATTATACTTTTTGGGAAGATTTTTATTTAATTATTTGATATTCTGAACACTTCCATCACATAGGTCTTAGAATGTCTTGGAAATTATGTTCATATTATTATTTTAGCTATCAAGTTTAGCAGGATGCATTAGAAGTATAGAAAGTTTAGCTTTAAACTATGATAATTAAAAGAAAAAAACAAAGAAATAAAGAAGAAAGGAATGGAAGAAGAGTTTTACATCTCAACTGTAGGAAGGTGAGAACATACTGAATACTTATAACACTCTTCTTAGAGATTAATTTAGAAATGGGCCTTTGTAAACAACAAAGCAGTTTGTGGGCTGGAGAGATTGCTTAGTGGTTAAGGCATTGCAAAACCTAAGGATCTATGTTTGACTCCACAAATTCCACATAAGGCAGATGCACAAAGTGAAGCATACACAAGGTCACACATCAGCACAAGGTAGCATATGCAACTGTAGTTCAATTTCAGTGGCTTGAGGCCTTTTAGCACCAACTGTATCTCTATTTCTTCCTCTTTCTCTGTCATAAAAATAATTAGAAAATGAAAGTAATGTGAAAAGCTGAAGGGGTATTGCTAATAAATTTATTCTCCTTTTCAGGAACGTCAGTAATCCAGGTGACAGCCTCAGATGCAGATGACCCCACCTATGGAAATAGTGCTAAATTAGTGTACAGTATCTTGGAGGGACAACCCTACTTCTCAGTGGAGGCACAGACAGGTAGGGTGCAATGTCTTTGCCATTGTCATTATCACTGTGAGTGGTGACACCTTGTTAGTAGGGAGTCCATGCCTACTCACTTACCCAATTTGACACTTCATCTCCTCAAATATAAAGAGGGAATGAAGAGAGCCAATACAGAGGCTTAGGATGAGAATCAAACACCCTATGCATGCATTGGGCATATGGCTGGCATGCAGTGATATCTATTTCTGCTCATATTTTCCAAGGCCACAATAACAAGTATCTTTAAAATTTACTTGAATATCCAAAAAGTCTTGAACTGGGGATCCAAATTAAAAGACCCAAGAATTTGATGTCTGTTATAATATGATCAACTTTCAAAGCCTACTTGGGAGGCCACTAAGTAAGCTCAGGGGTATCAGGGTATACATTAATATTCATGTTGTTGTAGAAGGCAGCACATTACCAACCTCTCCTGCTGTGCTCCTGAGTTCCCAATGGACATTATAAAATAAAGAGCAAAAAGTGTGGATCAATATAACAACAAAAACCACACCATGTTTCACTTCATTTATACCAAATGTGACTCTCAGTAAGAATAAACACTAAAATCCTATGAAACTGCTCATCCATAGTATTATCTCGGGGACCATTTTGCTTTTTCACAGGAGTTTCCATAGATGTTTACAAATAATTTAAAGTTATTGTTATTAAAATTTCATATTTGTGTGTATATACAGTGTTCCAGTTGTATATTTTGCTCATTTACATGATGTGACCTCCATTTATCTATGTGTTCATTTGTTTGTAACCACCTTGTTTCACAGTATGAAGTCACTTTCTGATTTAAACAAAGGAATTTGTCATTAGTCTTTCAGTTTAACCAAAGATGAATGTGGGATTTTTATCTAGGCTTTAAAGGTGTTAAAATTCTCAGCCTTATTTGTCTCAAAGAATGATGACTACTTAAGCTTACCAAATTATCTAATAGAGAAGAAAAAGAGGCTTTCATGAGTTCCACGGTATTGTAAAGAAAGAGATTAAACACTGTGTGTCTGTGTGTGTCCATGCATGATCAGTGGAAGGGTTGAAGAGGGTTGATTCCCAATTTCTAGTACAAATAATCCCTTATCTACCAAGAAAAAACACTTCCGTATGATCCTCACATTTAAGTGAGTATAGCTTTTATTCTTTATAATGTTCCAATGTGCAGAGATGAGGAAGAATTCAGTCATTAATTTATCATTGTTGCCAATGATAGGTGATAGGAGAAAGTGAATCATTGTACAAGCATCATGCATGTTTCTAATTCATCAGCTCCTGCTTTAAAAAAAAAAAAAATAACAGAGCCGGGTGTGGTGGCATACACCTTTAATCCCAGAATTCAGGAGGCAGAGAGGTAGGAGGATTACTGTGACTTTGAGGCCACTCTGAAAATACAGTGAATTCCTGGTCAGCCTGAGCTAGAGTGAGACCCTACCTTGGAAAACAAACAAACAAAAACTTAACTGTTTAATGCATTGCACGATATATGTTTCCTACTTTAAGTTTAACATTAACTATGAAAATGTTTCTAGTAGTTGAATGTAGGAATGCATTTCTAAAGGTTCTGCTAGAAGTCTGAGTGCAGTTTTAACGAGGACTATCCACCAGTGAACACTCAGATCTTTCAGTGTTTAGGATCCCTGTACATGAAGAATGAGTGTATGACTTGCATGAACAGTGAAAAGTATAATGCAAAATCAATGCCGTGAAAGTAGCTTTTATGATTTTGTTGAAGCTACAGTAATGCTTTACATATGGTTTCTTTTAGTTAAAAATCATCATATTGAAATGGCTTCTTTGAGGAAACAGGCCATTCTGTTCATTTTTTTCTTCCCTAGCACCCAAAGCACTTTCTTTTGATGTCATAAATTAATATTTGTGATGCTTTCCTGCCACCTGTTTAGGGATCATCAGAACAGCTCTTCCCAACATGGACAGGGAAGCTAAGGAAGAGTACCATGTGGTGATCCAGGCCAAGGACATGGGTGGACACATGGGTGGACTCTCGGGGACAACCAAAGTGACGATCACATTGACTGATGTCAATGATAACCCACCAAAGTTTCCACAGAGTAAGTAGATGGAGGGCTGGGCCTTCACCAGTCATCATAGAGTAAGTAGACAGAGGGCTGATCTTCACAAATCACCACAGAGCAAGTAGTGGGAGGGCTGGTGTTCACGAATAACCACAGAGTAAGTAGTGGGAGGGCTGGTCTTCACGAATCACCACAGAGTTAAGTAGCAACAAAAAAGTTTTGTTTGGCATACAGAAAGGGAAGATCAAGAAGCATTATTTATTAGTGGATTGTCTTTAATGCTCTTGCTCATAATAAATCATTTAGTAAGGTTATATCACTTCTTGAACTGGTTTTATTCAGGCATTCTCTGTGAATTATGAAGTCATGTGTTCTGAATTCTTAGTTCCTAGTTTATGGCAGTTTGGGAGGTGGAGCCTTGCTGAAGTAGTTGTGTTGCTAGGGAGGACCTTGAGATGCATTAGCCCTAGATTGCCAATGTTAGTTGTCCTACTGTTGTCTACGCAATGTTAGCTGGAAGATGATGCCCAACCTCTGCTCTTGTCATGATTTCACCTGCCATCAACGAGCTTTCCCTTGAAATTGTAAACCGAAATTAATAATAATAATAATAATAATAATAATTGGACTGGAGAAATAGCTTAGCAGTTAAGGCATTTGCCTTTGAAGCCTAAGGACCCAGTTTCAACTCCCAGAACCCACCTAAGCCAGATGCATAAGGTGGCACTTGTGCCTGGAGTTGGTTTGCTGTGGCTGGAGGACCTGGTTTGCCCATTCTCTCTCTCTCACTCTAGAACTCTCTCTCTCTCTCATAAATAAATTACAAAACAAACAAACAAACAAACACAAAAACACTTTCTTCCCATTAGCTACTCTCAATTGGGTGCTTAGTCCCAGCCTTGAGATAGTTACTACAACACTAAGGTTCTGGTTTTACCAGTTTCATAGCCTTGAATTTGAGTGACATTAGGAAAATAAAAATAACAACAACAAAAAAAAACCTTAAAACAGGTTTTCTAAGCCTTTTTATATACCTAGCTTTATGTGGGTATTGGGGAATTGAACCTGGGTCGTTGGGCTTTGTAGGCAAGCACATTAAAACTGAGTAATCTCTTCAGCTTTTAATTTATTTTTAGTTAACATTTAGAGTTTTAAGTGTTATTATGGCATTTTCAAATACAATTTGCTTCATCAGTTCTCCCTTCATCTTCACTCCATTCCCCTCTCACCACCTACCCCGATATATTCTCTCCTATTCATTAGTATGTTGTTGCAGTCAGGTTTACACTGCTGGCAGAAAACACCCGACCAAGAGCAACTTGGGGGGGGGGTGTTATTTTGGTGTATACACTAGAGAGGAAGCTCCATGATAGAAGGGTAAAACGATGGCATGGGTTGAGGATGGACATCACCTCCTCACCAACATAAGGTGGACAAAAGCCACAGGAGAGTGTGCCGAACACTGGCAAGAGGAAAGTGGCTATAATATCCATAATCCTGTCCCAAAAATGCAGTGCCTCCAGGAGGCATTACTTCCCAAATCTCCATCAGCTGGGGACCTAGCATTTAGCATACCCAAGTTTATGGGGGACACCTGAATCAAACTCCCACACATATCACGTGTGTTTCATTTTACCCTTTCTCCCTTTCCTAGTCATCTCTTTGAACAGGTACTACTTTACCATTCTAGCTTTTAAGGTTGTACACACATAATGCAATTATTTCCAGATCCATATCACTAGGGGAAAAATCCTTTGGAAACTTATTTCAGAAAGGGAGCTAATAAGCAGAATTTATAACAAATTATAAAAATGGGATACTAAAGAAATGACTAAAACTGGCAATCACCAAGTGAGCTACAATGAGAGAAAAGACAGATAACAAAACAGAAACACAACTGGTCAATAAATGATTTTAAAAGTGTTCAGTATTCCCAGTCATTGGGGATATGCAAATTAAAATCACTTTGAGATACAGTCTCATTCCAGTCAGAATATATACCATAAAGAAATTGGACAGCAAATGCTGATGAGGATGTGGTGAGAGAGGAACTTTTATTTACATGTTTATTTACATGTTACAACCTAGTACAGCCATTGTGAAAATTGTTATAGAATTTACTCTAAAACTTAGAAATAAAACTGCTATACAATCCAGTTACACCTCTTCTGGGCCTATACCCCAAGGACTCCACACATTACTACAAAGATACTTGCACATTCATGCATATGGCTGCTCTATTTACAGTGGCTAAGACATGGAATCAGTGTAGATGCCCATAGAGAGATGAGGGAATAATGAAAATGTATATATACACAATGGAATTCCATTCATCAGTAAAGAAAAATGAAGATATACTGCCTAATTTTAGGATATTCATACTGGTGGAATTTTTTTTTTTTTTTTTTTTTTACATTTTCTATTCCTAGCCCTTTAAACGTTATTCCTGTTTTAAAAGACAACTTTCAGTGTTGTTTGGATTCCTTCTAAAGGAGATCTTGTCTTACCAGCCTACTCAAACATAATGTTTTTCTGCACCTTATCCACAACTATTTATCAGAAACATGCCCATCCATTAACATTCATTCATTCATACACACAAACACACACACACATACACAGAAAAACACACAAATATGTGTCTTACAGTTTATATAGCACTCCCTCATGGACAACGTGTTCATATCCATAATCTCACATTCAACCTTTCACACCAACTTATACAATTCAGACACTTATTCACACACACCACCACAAACACACACTCATACACATATACAACCAACCACACTCTCATTTTTTCCCTTGACCTCTTAACATAACTCATTATTTGGATCTATAACAACAAAAATGGGTTGTATATCTGTGGGTATTTCCTTTTTTCTTTTCCAAGTTGCTATTAATCTTGTCTGTTTTGCTTCTGTTGATATCTTGGTGCTACAACAGTATGTGGTATATATTAGGTCCCCCCCAAAAAACATTACATCAACATAAACACAGAGGAACCATACTGTGGGAAAGCTTCCAGAAAATTCTATATTGACCTAGTTGGAAGTAAGTAAAATTAAAGAAAGTAGATAAATATAGAGCTAGAAAAGACATGCCTTTAAATTATAAAATTTGTAGTTAACCCTAAAATAAATATGGTGATCTAGAAGAGGTTTAAATAGAGAAGTGTGATTTTTCCCCCTTGGCAATTAGCAGTGTTTTAAGGAAGCCCTGAAATTAGCTTCCAGACCATTCTGATAGCATGAATATATTTGGCTCTTTGTATGAACATCTGCATGCTCTTCATAACTCTCTAGGTTGAAAAATGTAACTGGGTCCCATTTTCTCATATGGCAGGTGATACCAGCATCTCATCTAGCACCCCAATATTATTTTAGTATCTTTTATGAATGCAACATTTTGGCAAGCAGACCATCTCAAACCATTCACTTGCCCTATGTTTTCAACCAATAGAATGTTCAGTTTCAATTTACAGGGAATGATTGAAATTTGAAATATTACAGCTGTCAAATAAGAAGGGAAATAAAATTACCATGTCTTCTTCTTCCAGGCGTGTATCAGATGTCTGTGTCAGAGGCAGCTGTCCCTGGGGAGGAAGTTGGAAGAGTAAAGGCTAAAGACCCAGACATTGGAGAAAATGGCTTAGTCACTTATAATATTGTTGATGGAGATGGTATGGAATTGTTCGAAATCACTACAGACTATGAAACACAGGAGGGTGTAGTAAAGCTGAAAAAGGTGAGTTGGAGCCATGATATGTGCCAATGGTATGGCTTGATTTACCAACAACTATGCAAGAGAAAGGGAGTTACACATAAGAAATGAGAGTATGAGCAGCAGGAGGATTTACTCACTTTACAGCCAAAGTAGGAGCTAATCTGTTTTGGAACAATTCTCTGAAGAAAAACTAAATCAAGCAAATAAGCCTTGATTTTTCAGGCACATCCCCTAGATTCTTGAGCTCTGCTTAGTACACTCTGTTATTCAGACTATGTCGAGATGCTCAGAAACTTTTCTTTATCTCACCTATACACAGTATTTGTTTTGAGACCCTCTGTGAAACTTGAACCAGTCCTTTCACTTTTTTCCCTACACTGAACCTGCAGAAACAATGAAGAAACCCCTCTTATTCAGACCTTTTGATTAATTCACTGTAAGCAAGACCTTCTTTATCTTCTTCTCTTGTTGTATAAATTCCATATTTAGTCAGGACTAATGATTAGTCAGAGATAGTCATCCTCCCATTTATTTTATACATGAAATAGTCCTATGAATATAATATTGTTCCAATGCACAATGAGATCTCAACTTAATTTTGAGACTGAGCCTCAGAGACACTCAGGAGATGATTCTCCAAAATGCAAATGGAATTCAAACACAGACTGTCTTGGAGATACTTCCTTCTGAAGACATTTTGGAAATAACTTAGCTAGCATGTCAGATGAAATTCACTGTCAAGTGAAGAAATAGTTACGGTATTTTTCTAAAGCAGTTTCCCCCCTGATTTACCACTTGAGAAATCAACGTCTCTCCATCATCACAGTGTATAGAGCGTGAAATGTGAATTGAATGATGGGATTACCTTGGTTTTAATCAAGCATTCATTTTCTACTTGGATTTGTAGCATGAATATTAAGTTGCTTGGCATGATGAGAAAGATTAGACTGTAACCCTGATTAAAAAAAAAATTAAATTGAAGAATCAATACAGAAGCCAGTAGCTGGAGGGGAGGAGGTATTGGAGTAGGGAAAGATATCCTGGAGGAATCTTTCAGCAAGGGCAGCATGAAGTGATGCGCCCTGAGAAAATGGCCTTTCATTGCACTGGAAAGCATATTGTATTGAGGGAAAATATGTAAGGGATACAAAGCAAAGAAAGGAGAGGAAATGACTATCCTAAAACTAAAGAAAAGGAGGGGTGTAAAAGTCAGGGTGAGCCTTGGGTACATGGTGCAAAAGTCTCTAGTGGTGACGATGGATTGGATGACCAAAGAAACCTCATTATCAGTCACAGGAGGATGAATCCTATTCCTTCTGGTGCCTCCTTTGAAAAGTAGCTCTGTGAACTATATGTAGCCTTATGATATCAATTTACTTTGTTATTCAATATGACTATTCCTCCTGCTTGACATTAACACATAAACACTGACATTAGCAATTCTGCCTCCCATATTCTCACTGCTCAAGTAATTGGATAGTGGATTATGCTAAGGTTGTCACCTATTATCAGGGCATAAACACACACTCATATCTAAAATCCTGAAACATTTATATCACTCCTGAAACTCACACATGGCAAATGAGCTCTCTGCATATGATTAATTTGGGTACTTTCCTCCAATTCACTGTTTATTATAGGCAATGGAATAATCCTCTTCAATGAACTGACATTTAGCTTTAAAACAATGTGCAGTATTATTTAATTTGGAAGTAAACACTTGCCTTTACTTATGACACAGTATTTCAAATGTTCACCAGGAAAAAAAAAAAAAACAATCAAAATAGAATTAACAGATTGAAAATATGAGTCTTTGTTGAAACTAATTATATACAACTTAATGATATAAAAGCATGTACAAAGAGCTTGGAAGTATCTTTTTTTTTAAGTTATTCTTTAATACAGGGTTTTCATTATTGTAGTTCTTGAGTTCTAATTATTTGTCAGGCAGGCTGTTAGAGAAAGCTGGGGCTCTAAACTATAGGATATTATATATATATATATATATATATATACACTAATATATTATATATATATATATACACTAATATATTTTATATATATATATACATATACACTAATACAGGAGATCGCAGCCTAACAGGAAATCCCAGTGAAAATATAGTCATAGTAGTGGGGTTTTCCCCAGCTTTCCAATGATGATGTTTCCAGCTGGACAATATGCACAAGGGGTTTCAAAGTATCTAGACATGTTAGATCCATGTTCAATCACTGCGCCTCATCTCATTGTCATGATTACAGTTAAAAAATATAGCTCTACTTATTGACAAAAATCCTTGGAATGATTGGGAGCCAATTCACTCTTGATTTTAAAATAGGTGTATCGTTGTAATGAAGTGTCACTGCATACGGACCATGAATGACTTTTCATAGGAGCTGATCTTAAGTTGAGTCTTGTTAGTTTAACAGGACTTTTCATGACAGACAAGGAGAACAAAAGAACGAAAGACAGGAAATCAAGTCCAGAAAGTGCTTTATATCAGTAAAAACAGAATGTGATGGAAAGACTGTAAAACTTTCAGACCTTAGAGTTCTGAAAATGTTTAGTAAGGCCTGTTGAGAGAGTGTTGTTGGAATTCAAGGGACACATTTAGAAGAACTGAAAGGCAAGATACTTGGGGAGGTAGTGGGGAGGAATAATTCAAGATATAACTTGTAGACAGATTCATTCAGATTTTGAATACTTTGTAAAATATTTTTTGACTTCTGGAGTTAGGTCAGAATTTCATAGCAAACAAGAAAGATTCTGCTTTCAGAGTATGAAACCAATGTATATGCAGTTAGCTAAATAACAATGTAAAATAAAGGTGAGACCTTGGATGTCTTGGTAACAGTAGGGGAGAAAAAAAATGTGTCCATTGCAACATCATCAATTTCTCAGAACTCTGAGCATACTACTTCCAAAATAGTGCAAAAACAACCTTATGAGACATTTGCTTGTTTTAATGAAACTAATTTATATTTGATATTTTAATATTTTGTCTATATATATGGATGTGACAACATAATGTTTAGTATAGTTATAATCATTGGGTGATCTGATTTGTTAACTTAATGTCATATCATAAGCATTTTACATGCTGTTATATAATATACATAATCATTTTTAATGACTACATAGCATCCTGTCTTATTGAAAGACCATTATTTCCTTAATAAAATCTCACAGTTGGAATTTCTGCTTCGTGTGTGCATTTTCCCAGATTAGATATAACCCTCTATTATATCTAACAAATCTTATGCATTTTTGAATATTGTTTGTGTGGCTTTTCTGTTGAATGAATCCCTCAGGGAGAAATTTCAGAGGTGGGGATTAGTGAGTAAGGGGCATTGAGATTTTTATGGCTAGTGCTGTATGTTGCCTCATTTAGCTTTATTTCAACTGTTCATAACATGGATATAAATGCCCACATGGGGAACTACCTCAAATCCTTTTTGGAAGGAAAAAAGGAATAAATTGTAAATAAATGCTAAAATGTTAGCCATTCATCAGCACTACTGTCCATTCAATCAAAATGATTGATTCACACAGTCACACAGAACTGTCATTCCTCGGTATTAGAGGGATATAGATTGACAAAGATCAGGAAGACACAGAATATTCTTTGGGGATGTTCTGCTCCATCACAGAAGAGCAGCTAATGGGGCCCTATATACCTGCTTGGAGCAGTCGAAGAGGCAATGAGGCTGAGAACACTTAGTAGAATCTCACCAGTGTGGGAAAAGAAGTCGTAGACAAACATTGTAAGCACCTGTAGATCTTAGCTTGTCATGATATACATTAAATATTTCAGTGAGACTATAGCATGGCCACACAATTCCCAACATCCATGATGCTTTCCAGTGGGAACATCGCTCTGGGTCCTTACATGTAGGCCTCTGTCAATTTCAAAATATTCTGCTCTGGGAATGTCATTAGGCTGAGAAAATCTCTCTTTTCTTGTTTGCACATTAGTTGGTTTCAGAATCACGATAATTCAGTTTATTCTTTATAGAAATTACAGAGATTTCTGAGAAGTCATAGTGGTCTTATATTTCCATTCTATAAATATCATCCCTTCCTGCTTTTCAGCAACACACAGTCAAGGACAAGGGAACATTTGGATCTTATCCAATATGATAGATGTTGGGGAGGCTCAAGAAAAGTTTAGCTTAAGGAAAAAGAAGTGTTTTTTTTTTTTTTTTTTTTTTCAGGGCAATGGAGGTGAGAAAATGACATAAAAAGTATTAAGGGTGCATAACAGGTTTAACTGTTCTGTTCTGAAATTGTGTTTGTCTATGGTCTGGAGCTATGAAGAAGTAGGTCAGCCCTTTCATTGTGTGCCCATTCACAATACATCTGTGTTAGGCGAGTGGCAACAGTCTGGCCTGCAGATGCCTACCTTAAAAGATGAAGTTTTGGGCTGGAGAGATGGCTTGGCGGTTAAGCGCTTGCCTGTAAAGCCTAAGGACCCTGGTTCGAGGCTGGATTCCCCAGGACCCACGTTAACCAGATGCACAAGGTGGCACACGCATCTGGAGTTCGTTTGCAGTGGCTGGAAGCTCTGGCACGTCCATTCTCTCTGTCTCTATCTGCTTCTTCCTCTCTCTGTCTGTCACTCTCAAATAAATAAATAAAAATGAGCAAAAATTTAAAAAAATATGCTTGTTTTCAAGGAAGACTTAAAAAAAAAGATGAAGTTTCCTTCAAACATTTAGTGCTTAGCATCATACACATGCTGATTTGAAAGTTGTGTCCTAGGCACAGACTCTTTTCTCTGTTACAGTTCACTTTCTCCTTTGCTGACTAACTCCTTGTGTTTCTTTTTCTTATTCAAAATTAAAGGGTACTTGCCATCAATTTTCCTGTAATTGTAGCAATTCAAATGTTACTTCTTCTGTGACATGTTTCATATTTTTGTAAAAACCTATACTACTTATACTTATTATTCCTTAAATCACCCAATATTCATACATGTATTCTTTAAAAAAGGAAGCACTGTTTTCATTGCCTTAGCACATACCTCTAAGAGTATGCAACTTAGAAAATGAATGTAGTCAGAAAAAAAAAAAAAAAGCAACTATGTCATTACATTTTACTTAGGGAGTATGACAGATCTCTCTCTCTCTCTCTCTCTCTCTCTCTCTCTCTCTCTCTCTCTCATACATACACACACACACACACACACACACACACACACACATACATACACACACACACACACACACACTGCGATGTTCAGGACTGAGAGAATTAGAAAAAGAATAATTATACCAATAAAGAAGTTAGTGTTATTTAACAACCTCCCCTACCAAAATGTGTTCATAAGCTATAGTAAGTAATCTCTTGCATTTGCTAGTAAAGGGTACTGTCACAGATTTGGGAAATAGAATATAGTCAGAAACTTTAACAATAAAGGTGAAAATGTCATGAAGATAGATGCATAGTATGTTTGTGGCTAGAAGCAGGGGCCATCATCAAATAAGGAACATCTTTTGTCTTTGACTCAAATTCAATGGATGTTCTTACTATCAAGAATTTTAGTACTTTACAGAATAGGCCAAACTAATAATCTATTATTTTTGTTCCCTTCTTTAGATAGATTTTATTGACTGATTTAGGCAACCTTAGGACACTGAATAGAATAAGGTTTGTTTAGTGGCAGGGGCTGGCTTTGTCCTGTCATTTTTCTAGAATTACCCATGAAGCCCCATCTACAGTCCAATAATTGATTTGTCTGAATTTCTGGCCAAATGACTTGTGTAACTAGATATTGAAGAGACACTAATTTTCCCTCTTTAAGAAACTATTTATGTTGCCTTATGAAATGATCAAGTCTTTGTTTTCATTAGTCTTTCAAGGAATCAGTTGTCAATCTTCTCTCCATTCTTATCAGCCTGTAGATTTTGAAACCAAACGAGCATATAGCTTGAAGGTAGAGGCTGCCAATGTGCACATCGACCCGAAGTTCATTAGCAATGGACCTTTCAAGGACACTGTGACAGTCAAAATAGCAGTAGAAGATGCTGACGAGCCTCCTATGTTCTTGGCTCCAAGTTACATCCATGAAGTCCAGGAAAATGCAGCTGCTGGTACTGTGGTTGGGAGAGTACATGCCAAAGACCCCGATGCTGCCAACAGCCCCATAAGGTACAAATGGATGTACTGTAAGAACTTGGTTAGCAACTTTTGAGACAAAAGATTTTGGAAGAGTCTTGTGGAACCAGAAGCTTCTGTGTCAAAGTGGGTCCAACCTTATCAGGTTCAATAAAATTCAAAGTTAAGATTTTTAACACATGAGTTCCACTTTATCTCTGTTATTAACTTTTGGAATAGACTGGCTCAAACTATGTTACTTCCCTATGCAAATAATTTCCTATTGTATATTAGATGATATAACCATTAGCCAGCATTGTCCTGTCTACCTTAAGAGCTATGATAAGGAATAAATAATGGTTATAAAATAATTATAGTAATTATAATTTGTTGAATATCTTTCTATGTTTCAGTCACTCTTGTAGGTGTGTTAGATATATGATCTAAATTATTCCCTTAACTTCATTGTTCTGTGAACTGTTATCACTGAAACTGTGAGAAAGTTGGGATCAGGAAGTAGAATGTATAGTTTGAGATAGCTGGTCTGTCTGAACACTTTGACAAAGGCAGCAGCATGTAATGGGGTTTTATTATGATTAGTTTTTGTTGCACAGAAAAGCAATTAAGAAGGCCTGATACCATACTCTCATTCCTGATCTTGTGTTAGTTAGTGAGTGGTGAGGCTGATAACAAATGGGACTGAGTGATGAGATGAGGCTGGGAAGGGACTGGACCACAAATTTAAGATTTTTTAGAGTGGCGATTTCTAGTTATCGGAAACCCAGTTCCATAGACCTGATTATTATTTTTTGTCCTTGTTTTTGTTTTGTTTTCCTCCCTGTGGCCATTTCCCTAATTCCTCTCTTCCTCCCATCTACCTTGCTGGGGTCTCCCTGCTTGCCATCTCCCAACTACCGTAGTACCATCAAACTTGTCACAAAAATGACTATTTTTTTAAATAAAATGTATACCCAAAGATAACACCATAGCTCCATTAAAAAAAAAAAAAACAAATTCAATGATTAATTTATCTTCTATTAATCTTCCTGTGAAAAATAAAAATAATATCCTTGACTTAGTTTAAAGAACTTCTTTAATCCCGCCCTCAAATCCAGTCACATTCTGTGAAGTCCATGTCTATTCTCACTCACTCTCACTCCTCACTCATCGTGTCTTCTATTTTCATGTTGCAGCCCTGCTGTTTCACATGGCTATACAGCATTTGCTTGCTCTTTGTCTCATTTGGGGGTCACTTCCTTTAAGAATTCTTTCATAGCTCTCTGAAGTTGGAGCAGATGTCCTTCTCACTGGCTCTCATCTAACCCCAGTTCACCATGCTACATCATGGCGACAACTTGGGATGTACATTGTTATCACTGGATGACCCACTCGAAGCCAAATGGGGATATGTCTGTCTCATCCAGGGGCTGACAAGTGTAAACCTGGAGGTCAAATCCAATCAAAACCTCCTCTTTCTCTCCATCCTCCCTCCCTTTCCGTATTCTCTTTCGTCCTTTTCCATGAAAATTACCAAAGCATATAAAATTCATTCTTTCAAAGAAAGCAGTTCTTTACTTTCAGTCAAATGGACTAATGCCTTATGGAACTGAAGTTTTCCATGTAGTATGTTGTTGAATTTCAGTGCTGCTATAGGATGCACCTGCATTTCATTTTTATTGCCAAATATCTTCTCATTATACAGCTGAAAACTACCTTGTGCACCCATGTGCCATTTGCATGCATACTTGGGTTCTTCTGGCTGTGGGCTTTTACAGATAATGCTGTGTAGATGCAGCTACATACAATTTACCTACATGGGTTTTCCTTTGCCTTAGAGATATAACCGCAGGTAAAATTGCTGAGTCATATAGTATCCTTGTGTTTAACTTTCTGAGGAAATTGCCAAAAGGTTTTGGCAATAGCTATAACATTTTATAATTTTGTCAGCAGTTTTTGAGGTTCTAGTTTCCTCACATTCTCATCAAAATATGTTGTCAGTGATGTTTTATCTTATTATAGCCATTCAAGTAGTAATAGATAGAAAAAGATGTGCCATTATGGTTTCTGCCTGTGTCAGTAATAACTTTTGACAAAAAGTATCTTTACAGGTGTTTATTGACTATCTGTACATCTTCTTGGTGGAAATGTCTGTACATATCCTTTGTCACTTCTGTACTTGGGCACTCTGTCTTCTTATTGTGGAATTATAAGTGTCAATTATATATTCTAAAGCTAAACCCTTATCAGAACAATGGTCTGTAATTTTTTCTCAATCTATAAATTATCTTTTTATTTTTTTGGATAGTATCCTTTGATGCACAAAGGTCTATTTATTTATTTATTTATTTATAAGGTGGGGGAAATGAGTGTGCCATGGCCCCCAGCCACTGCAAACAAACTTCAGACATATGCACATTCTGTGTATCTTGCTTACATGCATTTTGTGTGATCCAATCAAATCCAAATCCTTTGGATTTGAGGCAAGTGTCTTAAATACTAAGCCATCTCTCCAGCCTCACAAAAGTTTTTAATTTTGATTATGTCCACTGGTTTTCCCTTTATTTGCATATTTTAGAAATAATTGCTTAGTCTGCACAAACTCATGAATATTTATACATTTTCTTTTGAGAAATGTTATGCTTTAGATATTTTATTTAGGTCCTCAGTTTAACTCAAATTGATTTTTGTATGTGTTGTGAGGGAGGAGCTCATAGTAATTACTTTGTATGAGGATATTAAGCTGATCACAGAAATCTTGTATTATTATTTCTGGACACTGAATTTCAAACATTGATCTATATGTCAGTATCATAGAGTTTTGATTACAGTAACTTTGTAGTAAGTTTTGCAGTTAGCAATGATGAGTCTCCAAACTTTTTAAAAAATATATTTTATTTATTTATTTATTTGAAAGAGAGAGAAAGAGGGAGGGAGGGAGAAAGAAGAGACACAGGGAAAGAATGGGCCTGCCAGGGCCTCCAGCCACTGCAAATGAACTCCAGATGCATGTGCCCCCTGTGCATCTGGCTTACGTGGGTCCTGGAGTGTTAAACCTGGATCCTTTGGCTTTGTAGGTAGATGCCTTAGCTGCTAAGCTATCTCTCCAGCCCCCCACTTTGTTTTTACTAAGTTTTTTTTTAACATTAAGTTTTATAGGATGGTGGCAGAGACATTCATTTCTGTGGTCTGTGGATACTTTCCTTTTTATATTTTTAAAATTTCATCAGCATACAAAGAATTATTTTTCATTCTGGCATTTTCTTTTTATTTTTTCAGGTAAGGTCTTGCTCTAGCCCAGGTTGATCTGGAATTCATTATGTAGTCTCAGGGTGGCCTCAAACTCATAGTGATTCTTATAGTTCTGCCTCCCTAGTGCTAGGATTAAAGGCGTGCCCAACCACTCCTGGCCATTATGATATTTTCAAAAACATTTTTTAATTATTTTTCCCTTCCCCTCCTTCCACGCTACAAACAGAGCTTAGGTTATTTTGACAGAGACCTTATATCCTCCACAGCCTACAATGTTTATTAACTATCCTTTGGCATGAGATGCTTGCTGAATCCTCTTCTAGCTCATTACTAAATCCTTACACTAAATACAGTACATACCCATAGCAGATGTCTAATAAATATTTATTGAATGAATAAATATCACAGCACTGACTTGGCTTAAAAATTCAGGCTTACAAATTTGTTGTAAAAGGTCTGGAAGTAATGTCATCTCATTCAGGCATTTATCCCTCAAACCTTTCCCACTGAGGATTCCTCATCTATAAGGGAAGAGAAATGCTTATAAAAAGACCTGGATAGATGTTTTTTCCATTGAAAATATACAGGCAGCCAATATCTACTTAAACTTTGTATAACATTGTTAACCATCAGGGAAGTGAAAATCAAAACAACAATGAAAGTTATCCTCCTTCCAGTTATAAAGCCTATTACCAACAAGACAAAAGTAAGAAATGCCAAGAAGGATGTGGGGGATAAAAAAACGAAATGGTGCACATTGTTGGTAGAAATTTAGGTTAATATGTTCATGTGGAAAATTGTACAGAGAGTTTCATAGTATACAAAAAATCCGCCACATGACCCAGCAATCTTGCTCTTATGTGTATACCTTAAGAAACAAAGTCCATGAATAGGATGTCTACCCTCCTATGTTTATTGCAGCACTACTCACAATGAAATTGAAAATAAATAGAACCATACTAAGTGTCCATCCACAGATGAATGGATAAAGAGAATGTGATTACATCCACAAAGCAATACTATTCAGCAATTAAAAAACATGAAATCTGTCATTTGTAGCATATGGATTGACCTGGAGGAAATAAGCCAACCCAAAAATAAAATAAAAAAAAAATCAGAAAACAACAACAAGAAAGCATAGAGCATGATTTCACTCATATGTAGTCTTAAAAAACAAAATGTCTGGGGAGATAGCTCAGTTGATAACGTGGTTGCCATGTAAACATGAGGACTCCATATTAATCCCCAGGGCCCCTATAAGACAAAGCTGGGCATGGAGGACATCTTGTAACCCTGGTGCTGAGAAAGTGGAGACAGGTTAATTTCTGAGGCTTGCTGAGCTAATCTAGTCTACTTTGCATGTTCTAGGCCAGTGACAGATCCTGTGTCAAAAACAGTGTGTTTGTTCTTGACGAATGACACCTGATGTTGACCTCCTGCAACACACACACACACACACACACACACACACCCTAACACATACAAGTAAATAAATAAATAAGAGCTGATCTTATAAAAGTTGAAAATGGAATGGTAGTTACCATACATTGGGGAAAGTAGAAGGGCTGAGAACACGAGGAAAGGTTGGCCAATAGATTTAACATTAGCGTTAGATATAAAGAGTAAATTGTAATGTCCTGTTTCATAGTACTGTGTCTGCAGCTAACAGTAAGATAGTGTATATTTGGGGTAGCTCCATAAAAAAGTACTGGATGTTCTCACCACAAAGAAATGGTAAATTTTGAGAGAATGGGTATAACTCTACTTTGAAAATTGTGTAATAGAAACATTTACTGAAGCTTCATACTATCTATCTATCTGTCTATCTAATTTCATTAATAATCATATATTTATTCAGTTGCATATGTGAGGGCCGGGGTAGTGCCAGGACCTCTTGCTGAAAGCAAACACAGAACACAAAGTACCACTATTTGTATCCAGCTTCATGTGGGTGGCTTGGAAATTGGACCTAGGTTGGCAAGTTTGCAAGCAAGTGTGTGTAACCATTGAGCAATCTTTGCAGTCCTCTATGCATATACTTATATGAGAACAAAAATAAATTTTTTAGTTGTAGTCATAGGAAAAAATAACTAAGAGCAAGGTCTGAGGAGATGATTAAGCTGGTAAATAGCTTGTCACACAGGTGTAATGACCTCAGTTTGGATCCCTAGATCACATACAGTGCTTGGCATGGTGTTGTGTTCCTTTAATCCTAGTACTTGATTGGAAGGAAGAGGAAAATCCTTCAGGCTAATTAGCTAGCTAGCATAGCCAAACCAGTGAGCTCGGGATTCAGAGAGACACTACCTCCAGTAACTGAGGCTTGTGTGATAAAAGGAGATACCTGAAATTAATCTCTAGCCTTCACAGGCACATATGAACATACACACTTGCATGACATAAGCATATACATAAAAAAGAGCTGTAAAGACAAAAAGATTACTTTAGGCATGGAATATAGAGTCTATTCATTTCTACCTAGAAGGGTGGTAGGGCAGATGGAATACCAATCTCAGAGAGGTGATGTGACGTCCTCAAGGCTGCCTGACTAGCATTGGAGACTGGATTTTAGCTCAGATTACCTTTAGGCCCACTATAACTCAATGGTAACTACTAGAAACATTTCTCCAGGAAGGATTGACTCTCCTAATGTTATTTGTGTGGGGAGAGCCATTAGGTAAAGACGGGGGATACTTGTAATTCCATTAAACTACTTAAAAATATTCATGGTGTAAATTTTATATGACATACCTGATGTGAATGTAATATGATTTATATTTCATGTACAATATCAAAGTGCATTACAGACTTTTTAGAGTAGCAATGACATAAAGACACTTTGGAGTGACTCTTATTTTCCTCTGCACTTTATTGTCTCCAAGGGGCCACATCTGAAATTAATGTATCTGAGTCATATTTTCAGTGGTAGGTAGTTTTATTTTTCTGTGCATGTAGGCAACTTTCAAGTCTGTAATTGTCTATGAATATTCAATATCCTACTAAAGCCACCAGCACCCTCTTGAGTGCCTGTTCTTAAAATTGTCAGACAAACTATAAACCACAACTTCTTATTCTCACTGTCTAATTTCCTGATCATCACTTTAAGGCAATTTATGACTTTGGACATGTATGGAAGGCCGTATACTATAAAAATTTAGCTGCTCAGATATTTTCATATCTCTCTTCTTGAAATCCATATCACTTGCATATTTTGTATTGCTTAGCAATTACATCTTTCTTAAATCTACTCTCCCCTTGGTTTCCTGAATACTTATTTATCCTGTCTCCTACCTGCTGTCTTGTTAGGTCTTTGATGACCATTCAAATACTGGAGGCTCCCTGAGACTGTGTTTTGACTTCCAACTGTGTGTGCTTATAGGGGTTTCTGTCATGCTACTATTGGAATGTCTTGATGATGCACTCTCTCCCTCTAGGAGAAATTTCCTCCCTATTCCTGTCTGTCTGTCTGATATTGTGTGCTGTGCAGTCTTGTCCCTTCATTGCTGTTTCCTTCGCTGGCTCACTCATTCACTCTAAAGATATTTGTGGGTTGGAGATGTAGCTCGGTGGTAGAGAGCCTGATGAGCATGAGACTCTGAGTCCATGGCCTTTACTGAAAAATAATAAAAATATGGTATTTGTGAGCTCATATTTAATGTCACATACTTTAAAAATAGTTAATTATATCTTGTCTACCACATAAAGTTTTGCTCCCTCAATATTGCAGCATACGCAAAGTTGAATTTCAACCTTTCCTGTCTGCTAAGTTAAATTTACTTTGTGTCTCCCCATATCTCCCACTCAGACACTCAGGCTACTAACTACCTAGTACGCTCATGACCTTTCGTGGATATCCAGTGATTCACTAAATCATGTTGGTACTTTCTCTTGGGGGTGTATATCTGCATATTCATATGTGTGAATGTGGGCACACATGCCACAGCATGCTTACAGAGGTCAGAGGACTTCACTTTGCTGGCCCTCACCTATCTCCTTGCTTTAGGCAGGGTCTTTCATTGCATTGTTCAGCACTGCGCTCTCCAGGCTGACAGGCATGTGTGCTTTCAGGTGATTCTCCTGTTTCTGTCTCCATTATTTTTTCCTCTTCGCCACATTTTAATTTATTTATTTTCAAGCTGAGAGAGAAGAGAGACAGAGAGAAAATGGGTGTGTTAGAGCCTTAGCTGCTGAAAGCAAACTCAAGATGCATGTGCCACTTTATGCTTCTGGCTCTATGTGGACACTGGGAAATAGAATCCAGGTCATTAAGTTTTGTAGGCAAATGCCTACAAAACTGCTGAGCCATCTCTCCAGCCCCATCTGTCTTCCTTCTTGCTCCAAGAATATTCAGATTACAGGCGCTAGTGATATAGCATCTGACTCTTTACGTGGGTGTTGGACATCCAAATCCAGGTGCTTGTTTGTCAAGATTTTGTCTACTAAACTATTTTCTTAGTCCTTTCCCTTCCCTTCCAAAACTGACACTTGTTATCACATGGTTTTCTCTCTCTGGAACTCTAAAATCTACATTTTTTTTTTTTTTAGAAAAAAACTACACCTTGCTTTTAAACTTTTGCTCAGACCATCTTTCTACCCTACCTTATTAATTATTTGCTTCTCTCCTCAAAGATCTTCCATTATTAGCATTTGGCCACAGGATAAAGGTCACCCACAGTCATTTGAGGGCTTCTATAATTTGTCCTCAGCATAATAACGGCAGGATCAATGCCAAAAGTGATAGTCATTTTTGTTGAGGGGGGGTATTTTTTTAATGTGTGAGGCATGAGATAACATGTTAAACATCTATTGCTTCATTTAGTTCTCAGATAACATACAAGTAAGATACAATTACCATTCCAGTTTAAAATATAAGTATGCTGAGATCCACAGATTGTAAGTGGCTTTTACAATAAAATATAATTCAGCTGATATATAATAGAACATTACAATATCTAGAATTTTCCAAAATCAAGACTTTACAAACTTCACATCTATAGAGTATCTTTAGTTATCTTTCTTACTATGGATGTGTTATGTTGTCAACTAAAGAGCAAGCTCACTTCTGGCAGGAAATAAGCCTTCCATTATTTTTCTATATCGTACTGTTAGCTGAAATCTCAGTCAATGAGCCTCTACTGACATTGATGAGATGTGCAAGCAAGTTCAGGGTCATGACTGGGCAGTGGGAGAGCCATGTAGTCAAGAGTCCAGTTTGGATGACCCCAGGCTTTGAATAATTTAAAATACTGATATATGGATGGTCTCTTTTTCCTAGAAAGGACATGACTTGAGATTGGAAGATCTGGCCTTCAACATTAGATTCCCTGGAAATAAACAATGTACCTTTTAAAAATTCCCATCTTATTTACATCAAGGAGAATAAGTTCCATGGTATCCAGGGTTTTTACTACCTGTTATTCTTTTATTTGTTAATTATCAATAAATGCCTTTAAATTTGTGCATTCTACAAGTTTTAGGAAAATACTAACAAGACCTCGCAGAACTGGAAACTATCCACTTTTGGATCACAGCATATGTGAATTAATACGACTCATCTTTTTTCTTCCACGTTATAGAGTTGGTAGAGTGAAGTGGTAGCAGCTTTTGAGCTCACTATTAAACCAAGGCTCCATTGCTTTCCAGCTCTGAGTACCCTGTCCAAATCATCTCACCTTGCTCTCCCTTAGTTAGAGGCCACACTTCTTTCCTCATCTCCAATCTGCTCATGCTATTGTGTTTGTTTCTACTATGCCATGAAACCCAGCCTGAAATGAGTAATGTATGGGCAGAATGAGCTACAAAGGCAAGTCTGCTTTGCAGTGACACCTTGGAATTCAGTAACAAGGAACCTCTTCATCCCCAAAACAATTATAATTTAAAAATCCACTAAAATCTTGTTCATGCTCTTCTTTAAATACAGAGATTTCTGATGTGTAGGGCTGTAAATGGTTTTGATGATGAGTTTAGATAAACTTGAAAGTTTAATATTTCATACATAAAAATTTGGCAAATGTTTGATACATGTGTGACTTTCTGAGTAATTTAGGAGCAAGACAAAAATCACTCCCCAAATGCAAATTCACAAATATTCAAATGCTGGGTTATGGTAGTAAATATGCAAAAATATGGAACTCATTATTATACTTCTCAATCAAATATGCTAAACAGCATTTTTATTCATTGTACTGAAGAAGGAATCCCTATGTAGGAAAATGTTTTCTATAAAAAATTCATGTACAATGTTCAAAAAATAAATTTGATTAAAAAGAAAACCTAACTCAAGTGATTGGTTGAAAAAAACATGTAACATGGAGAAAAATATTGAAATACTAAGCTGCTCTGTACGTCTTGGTCTAATTGCCTTATTTACATTCTGCTTAGGTATTCAATTGATCGTCATACTGACCTCGACAGGTTTTTCACAATTAACCCAGAGGACGGTTTTATTAAAACCACAAAACCTCTAGATAGAGAGGAAACCTCCTGGCTCAACATCTCTGTATTTGCAGCAGAAATTCGTAAGTAGTCTCCTAAGGGCTTTGATTCTACTTTAACAAATATTAATTCTTGAGGCTCTATATTCTGAAAAAATGAAATTGCTAAGAGAGACTTTTTATTTTGGTCTTAAGGATATTTTTTCAGTCTTTAAAAATGAGAGATGGCTTAGTAGATAAAGAATCCCCAGCTGAAATTAGATTATCTGAGTTCAATCCCTGGGCCCCAAGTTAAAAACAGTAAGTCAGAAGAAATAGCAACTTTCTGTTACCCCATTGTGCTGACACTGGTATCAAAATGGGAGGCAAAGTCAGGAGAGGTATCTGGGAGCACAGGATGTGGCAGAATGTAGACAGAAACCCCTTCTCTGAAATCTTGCTCCAAATGAGGTGTACAGGTATGAACCAGCCCACAGTTGTCTTCTGACCTCCTCATGCCATGGTATTCATGCATGTGCCCACAGTCACACTGTGCATGAGTACAGTACACTGCACTACACACACACACACACATATGCATGCACACAAATAATAAGCAAAAAATTATAGGACATAAAAATATTACTTTCCTTTATCTGCCTATGATGTTACATAGACAAATGAGGTTGTTTTCAGTTTCTTTGGAGGATTTGGGTACATGCTCACCAAGATGGCTTGTACCCCTCATCAGTTCAAAACTCATGATCATCATATAGTATAAAAATAGCATACCCATAGACAAGATTTTGGGATTTTGCTTACCTAGAAACCATTAGTTCTTGAACTTGGCCATCAAGGCCTGCTTGTATCTCAGGGATGGCTTATTATATCAAAGACCCCTAGACCCATTCTCAGAGCCCGAACCAGTAGATTTGGAGTATAGCTAAGAATTATATATGCTACAAAATCTAGATGGGTCTGACACTACTCAGGACCTTGCTTTGAGAACCACTATGATCACCTGGTCTATGGGTAGGCTACACTCCATTACAAACCCTTAGAATTAAAATAAACCTCAGCATCAGTCAGCAAATGTGAAAACGTAGTTAACTTCTTACCTAAGAGAGACACATTAGGGACTCCCCCTGCACTGAATTTAGCACACATCACATCCACGAAAGGTGTTGTGCCACCATTGCTGAGGTTAGTCAGCTCTCCATCACTGTGACACGTACCTGAGAGAATAGGTAAGGGAATAACACAAGTTCAAGGTTGCAGTCCATGACTGGTTTTCTCTGTTACTGTGGCCTTATGATGGGGTCAGACAATCATGGAGGGGAACACATGGTACAAAGCAGCTTATTTCCTGAAAGATAGGAAGACAGGAAGGAAAGGAGAGAGAGAGAGACAAAGAGAAGGCAGGATGTATCTTTACCTCATTCCAGGACATGTGCCCAGCAACTCCCTTCCTTAACCTGGTCCCACCTCCTATTTTTTCACTGCTTCCCAATAGTACACTAATGTTGTGAATTCATCAATTGATTAGTCTATTTATGAGGTCAGAAGCCTTTGGATTCACTCACTTGCTAGAGCTCATCAGCTGTGAATAGAATCAACCTCCCCCACAAAAGCACAACCCAAGGGATACTTTCCTATTCAGACCATGACCGTGCTTTCCCCTGAGCTACCCACATGGGGTGGCGGGTGCTGAAAGTTATTCTTTCCCAAATTTTACACTGGACCAATGTATATTCCTACAAGACATTCATTTACTGTCTTCATTTTCTCCTTCCAGACAACAGGCATCAGGAAGCCAAAGTCCCTGTGGCCATTAGGGTCCTCGATGTCAATGATAATGCCCCTAAGTTTGCTGCTCCTTATGAAGGCTTCATCTGTGAGAGTGATCAAACCAAGCCACTTTCTAATCAGGTAAGGTCACTTTGCTCTGCCCAGGCTGTAAGCAGTGCCTTTGGAAATAGAGTTTGTTTTTTAAAGCATTTCCTGGAAATCTCTCCTGCTGCCCAAGGAAGCTCCTGCCCTAATTTTGCTCTGAAGCTTTGTTCTTATTGAAACTAGCTAGGAAATCCTGAATAAATGAAATGCCAATGTCATTATGATTTGTTTATGGGCCACCTTTCTCTTTCAGCCAATTGTTACAATTAGTGCAGATGACAAGGATGATACAGCCAATGGACCAAGATTTATCTTCAGCCTTCCTCCTGATATCATTCACAACCCGAACTTCACGGTCAGAGACAACCGAGGTTTGTACTAGTGTTCCCATGCAGTCAGAGAAGTAGAAATGGAAAACAAGTGGGTTTTCTATTGCGCAGTGCATGCACTTTCATTAATCTAATAGTGCCTCTCTTTAAAGAATAAACAAGAGATAATAATGCCACCTCCATTTTGACACATTGGTTCATTTGGCACATATGCATAACAGAGTCTAGTTTTCTTTATTTTATTTTTTCTTTCTTTTTTTGTATTGGCTTTGCTATTCATTAAACTGGGCAAGCTAATTAGGAAAACTTACAGGGTCAGTATGCAAAAAATAAAAAAGCCCTTCATTTATCCTTTTGAAAAGAGATTGATAAGCCCTTGGGGGAGAAGAATATGAATAATGATATCAAGTAAAGAGATTAGTTCAACTTTGTAAGGCAATATAATCTTTGAGACACAGGCCTCCTTTCCCAGTATAACTGTAATGCAGTGCCAGTGAGAGTAGACACTTCATATCTAAAAATACCTACAGAATGGTTGTTTACAGGAATTAAAATAAGTCACTGTTTGTCCATTGTTAAATGAAGTCTAGCAAAATTTACTATGAATCTTGCTTATTGTTTTATCAGCAAAGGAGGTTGCAGACTTGCAGGATATTAGATGTTTTGTTGGCATGGCCTTACGGTGATGCCATCCCAGACAAAGTTGGTGTCACAACCAGAGGCCAAGGACGATCTTTTGACTCCCAGCTATTTGTCTCAAAGCATTTCTCCTTAGTGCAAACTGTGCATATAAACCTGTGGCAGTAAAGGTCTGAAAACAGGAAACTATCACCATCATCTAGAATGGGAACAAAAAGTAGACCATCTGAAAATACATGTTTTCATTAGTCCCAATTCCAAAGTTATAGATGGTTGCTTTCCTAGTGACTGAAAGAAAGCTTATGGGATCATTAACATAATAAATATTTTCTCTCCTCTATCACTGCTATGACTATCACCAATACCATAAATTCTAGTAGCTACAATTCAAACATCATGCTAAGATTCCTCACCTGTTCTAATCAATTTTCTTGTCCCACCACATGGGGTGTTACTACTATTACCTTTCCCATTTTACAATTGGGAAAAATAAGGCATTAAAGCATTAAGTGCCTTAAAATCAAGTAACCAAAAAGAATTTAAAGCTGTGTTTTCAACCCAAGCACTCTGAAGCTTGATGTTATTGCCTAAACTTAATGCTATATAGATTTTGAGTGAATGTGATTCAAATTTGTCTAGTATACATGAGGCCCTAGGTTTAATCCCGAGTAATGAAAGAGAGGTTAGTTCACTAAATTGTGTGGGAGTTCTCTGCCAAGAGTACACACACTTCGGGTGGTACACATATTTAACATAGGACTTTCTTTCATCATGTTATGTTTACCTGAAACAGGGAACCTGGTATGTGGACAAACATTTACTGCTTTGATAATAGTTGAATTGAACAAGGTATATGTGAAGATTTTGTAAGGCTTTCTGCAATAGGTGTGTATCTGTATTTTAGCCCATCAGAATCCTTGCAAATAGAGCTCTTAAGGTTTTCTGTCTTCCCAAATTCACTTCAGTTTCCACCCTGGATATACAGCCCTGTCTATTGCTCCAGCCTAGGTTTACATCAGTTTTCTGATGAACAAATCCTCACAAAAATGTATGTGTTAATATATTTATCTTCATCTATATTGAGGAAACTTGTTCAATTGTCCACAAAATTTTGGGGATCTCTTACGTTTACTATGCTACTATTTCTTTTATTATCTGCTTTCTTAAATATATGTACTCACTGCTTTTTATTTTTTTTTTGTCTCTCTTTGTTGACATAATTCCAAAATTCCATTTAATGTCTGATTCATGGTTCAGTTCTGATCATAATCACTGCTTGTGGAACCCCTCCTGCAAATAGCAGGCTATTCCAGGCTGTTCTCAGTGGGCCAACTGCATCTCCATCACCTGCCCTCTTTTTTTATTTTTTTAATATATAGTCATCATTAGTCGCCTTAGCCTATAACCATCCAACTACTTGTTATTCACTAAGGGTTTCTAAGTATTTATCTTTATCTCAATACTTCTCTGATGCTGGCTGCATTGTCACAGAATTTTTATGACCACAGATGAGCCGACCAAACAACCACCCAATTCCTCTCCCTTCCCCTCCCCTCTCTATTAAGAGACTAATCATACTGTTGAGCTATACTTTTCCAGAGAATTGCTTCTTTTCAAGAAAAATTACTTTATTAACTATGGCAAATAGTTAATGAAAACTCCCATGTTTAGAGCTATTATAGAACCTTAAAGCAAATACAGTCCTATAATTATCATTTAATAGAGTTTCTTTCTACTAGCTCCTAGAAGTAATTACATATTGAAGTAATCCAAAAGGAATAATCACATTCTACATCCTATTAATAGCCGACTGAGTTACCAAATTTCTCGGCCGAGACTGTTTTCCATAGAAAACATGAGATAATGGTTTATATCATGCTGAGTAAAAGCATCAAGTTGCTTTCTCCTTGAGTGTTTACTTCCATTATGCCATGTAAATAATCACTATTGTGTTTGCCTACACTCAGCATAAGCATTCCGTGTCTTTAGAAATAATAAGAGAAAAAGACATCTTAATACTAATCAGCCTTGTATTGCATTTTATCTTCCTCCATGGTACAGTCTGTGCTTCAAAGCTGCCTCAGCAGGTAGCAAGAAAGTAGAACACTGGATGACTCCTGGACATTTAATTCCATCTTGGCTTATTAATATCAGGACTGGTGCTGTTTGGACAGATATAGAGCTGTTCTGTCCAGGTTTTGTGATGCATTTACTTTGAAAATATTCGACTTGTGACATCTCTAAAATCACAAGAAATGTGTAATGGATAAGAAAAGTGCAGGGGAGGGAAAAGACCAAGAATAATCCCTCTCATCTATCCAGCTCTTTGCTGGCTTATAAAATCTTTTCAGAACTAGTTCTACTTGGTTCTTCAAAGAGCCCATATGGTATATATGTTGTATATTTTTATCCCAATTTCAAACATGAGACTTTGCATTTGAAAAGTCAATAAGCTGTCCAATGTCACATTTCCAATAAATGAAAAAACCTAAGTCTGAATGTTTAGGGTCTTATTTGGTACATGAAACATGCTATAAGCTGAATGTGAATCTCATGTACTTTATAGTTAATTCTTTTTGTCGTTTTTTGAAGTAGGTTTTCACTTTAGTCCAGGCTGACCTAGAATTCACCATGTAGTCTTAGGCTGGCATTGAACTCATGGTGATCTTTCTACATCTGGCTCCTGAGTGCTGAGATTAAAGGCAAATCACCATGCCTGGGAGGCTATTTCTTTGTAAGCAGTCTTTGTTTACTGCATACATGGTTAAATAAAAATAATACTCATAGAGGAATAGTTTCAATTCACCTTACCAACCTAGGATTTGGAAAAGGTATGAACAGAAATTGAAAAACTGCTTCAATTTCCATTTTAATCACAGCCATAATAATAGTACTAAATATAGTTGTAAATTTCTTTATAATTTTCTTCTATTGAATAATTGCTACATATCCTCTATAGTAGGAAAATTAGAGCACAAACAAGTAGAAACAAGATTGTTTTAAAAAACTAATAAAATAACTTGATAATGTATTGCCCAGAAATCATCAGTTATTTTGTTTTTCTATCCAGAATTTTTTGCATATAATTTTTAAAGGAAAGAAATTTTAAGCTATATGTCCATTTTCCCACTTAGTCTGTGATATACATTATTCTGCATCAATATACTGATGTCATTACCTTCTATTTATCATTCTAACTTTGAACAGACAATATCAGTTTACATTTGTCTTTATAAATATATTGCTTTCATACATCATTGCCAATTATGTGATTATTATTCTGGGACAAATTCCCAAAATGTAATTACTAGATCAGAAGCTTAGAAAGATTCTGTCACAGTCAGCCTCACCTTGCTGGGATAAAGTTTCAAGTCAGGCACAGTTTATGGAAGGAATGGTGTTTATTTGAAGTTTACAGATCCAGGGGAAGTTTCATATGGCAGAAGAAGCTGCCCCCTCTGTCAGATCACCAACAACATAAGCAAGCACACTCCAGAAATCCCAGGTAGAGCTCAAATACTCTGAATGTCTTTGGTGCAAATTCAGATCTACCCCCAAACACACCTTAAGGCTGGACTCTAGGATCCACCCACAGTGACATCATGTTAATAACTTTAATAAAACTACTGAATCTATCACAGGACATCCATTCAAACTACCATAGGCTCCCTCACCCAGCCCAAAGTAATATCAGCATTCATTTATCTTTCCTTCTTCCTTAAGTATCATCTTTCTCTTTCAGCCATTCATTCATGTGAATCATACCAACTACCACATTTTTCAGGTATCCTCTAAGTATTACATGGGAAGAAATCAGCCATTCCCAAATACTTTAGAAAGCTGTCATCATTGTCTTCTACATTATGTGTGATTAGGAGTTTGGGAGCTTCCTATTCTTTTCATTCTTTTGATTTACTCGAGTTCTAATACATTTTTCCTTAATGGATAAATACATTCACCTGCTGAAACTTGACAGATAATGTCTGCACACTACTGTTATTTTATTGCTATTTTATAAATTTTGGTTTACATATTCCTAGAGAACTAATATAGAATTATTTTTTCAGGTGCCTCATGAATACATTTATGAACTTTATAGCATTCATTCTACATTTATGGATTAATTTACGGACTAAAATGCTAAAATATTCTTCCATCCAGAAATTTGGTCTGCCTTTTTGCTGAAATAATTCTTTTATTATCTTTGAATGGATTTGAGGTTTAGATTTGAGGTTTAATTAATTTTGTTGTATGAATTTCTTAAGTTTATGGCTAGTTATTTTATATTTTGGATGCTGTTGAAAAATCCATGTTTAGGTTATATTTTCAATTCCTTTTCCGGATTTTGTGTTGTCAGTTTATTCTTTTATATGATCTCATCTTTTCCTCCTTTTTTGTTTGTTGTTTTTCAAGCAGGATCTGTCTCTAGAACAGATTGGCCTGGAATTCACTGTGTAGTATCAAGGTGGACTCGAAGTCACAGTGATCCTCCTACCTCTGTGCTAGGATTAAAGGTGCATGCCACCACTCCCAGCTGCTTATATCATTTTACTTTATTTTAAATATTTTCCACTAAGTTTGAAATAGACATATACAATAAATCCAACTTCGTTTTCAAATAATACCTCATAGTTTTATAAGTTAAGTTTAAGCATCTTATAATAGCAAAAGTATCCTAGCTCCTTTTTTCTATTCTTGGTACCATTGAGATAATTCATTTCTTTTGTATATAAGCATGCATGTGATGTGATAAAATAATTAAACCGAAATATCCTAACTCTGTGGCTCACAATTTTACATTTCAAATCTCTTGTTCCAAATAGTGATCATTTGAGAAAGGGTAAAGACCAAGCTTTGGGGATTAAATTCTTGCCTTTGCTATTCATCCCTGAAAAAATAGCAATATCACAGTAATACCTGAGTGTTTTACACATAATCCTGTTCATACTCTAGGAAATGTCATCAGTTGTTATACCATACCAAATTTATAAATTAAGCTGCTATTCTGGGAAATAAAAACACTGATATACCAGGTGCTGAGAACAAAATTACAGTATATCTCATCCTAGATCCTCAAGAGTGCAGGCTTGGCAATGGGCAGATTCAACTAAAATTGAATTTTATCACATCATAAGGAATATTTGATTTAGTAATTGTTGATTTATGAATAGTGGTACATGCCTGTAACACTACTAAATTGGGAGGCTGACAGAGGAAGAGTTCTAGAGCCACGAGTTTGAGCCAAGCCTGGGCAACATTCTGAGATGTCATTGCAAGCTAGAGAAAAGGAAATGTACATTTTTTGGTCATTTGTGCAGTGGAAGGAAATTTCACGATCTTATAGTAAGTTTCTATAAGAAGAACCATGCATATTTGCAGGATTTTTCAGGTGAAGCAATAGAAAGGGTAGATCATTGTGCTTTACAAAGTGCCATCCCTCTTCTATTTTGATTCCCACTGTAGCTGATGTTTCTTGCAGTTTGCCTTTGTGGCTTTTATTAAAACTAAGCATTTACAATCTTCACAATCCTAATCCTTTTTTCTATCCTTTCATAATCATAAAAGATGAGCTGTTCTCATATCTTTTGTTCAGGAACTATCCAAAGAGTAGGCCTACATAATAATGAGTAAGTAAAATTTTGGTGTCAAGGAGTCTCCTAAAGTACATCCAGAAAAATTAATTCTATAATAAATGTGAACCTTATTTAGACATACGTGTGTTCATCAACTTTCTAAGTTACTATAAGAAAATAACTGGTTTACTGACCTTTACAGTAAGACAGGTTATTTTGGCTCACAGTTTTGGAGCTTTAGGTCAATGGTCAGTTGGTCTATTGTTTTTGGGCCTCTTAGGATGCAGCACTTCCTATCTGGAAACATCTGTTAGAACAAAGCTGCTTACCTCCTGACTTACAGGTAATGAAACAATGTATTTCAAGGACAATTCCCCAATAGTCCAACTTTCTTTCTTTACACTCCATCTCTTAAGTGCTCTGCCACCTTCCGATAAAGCCAAACTGAGCATTAAGACTTTAACGCATAGGACTCGGGGACATTCTAGGTAGAAACTATAGCAAATGGCTTTGCTAGAATTATTTACAGAGGAACTATGACTATATGATGTTCTCCAGATTGTTCTGACTACAGCATTGCCTTTGCTTTACTAATAATGACACCTCCCAATTGCTGACTGTCGTTTTTATGTTTATTATTTTATTATTATTAACAATATATTTTACATGGATACATCATATATTGGTACACACTTTTCCCTCATACTTGCCCCATTCTTTTGGGAACCCTGCTCAGTGGGGTTGCAGGTATTCTCCATGGGGTTGTGGTTTATACATTATGGGAGCAACAGTCAGTTATTTTGGGGGATAGGCAATGCCTCTGGACATGATAACTCAACCTGTGGCTTTCACAATCTTTCTGTCCCTCTTCAAAAAATTTCCCAGTGCCATGGTGGGTGAGTCTTAAGTCTACTTCAGTGATGAGCTCTTACAACCCTCTGGATCTCTGTTTTGGTAGGTGTTGAGTATCCTCAGGGTCTTTCTCCTACACCCTGGTGCTGGTTATAAGGTTCAACATGGAAGCAACACTCATGCTTATCTCCCCAATTCCTTTGTGGTTTTCAGCTATGGCTTGGCTGGAGTGCAAGGGGTAGTTTATCTCCTTCAGTCTCACTACCTTCTGAAAAAGAAGAACAGATTCTCCAACAGAGAGTGAAGTCAGCATAGTTTAAATGGGATAAGCATTATTAATTTAGGGAGAATTTGATGTATGTAACTTACTTTTTAGCCAAAGACTAGAGAGAGCTTGACACTGGAGAACATAATCTTTATCTTCATAAGATTCTGATCTGGTTCCCAATTCCAGATATGTGCTTCTTTACCCTGAGCAGATCTTTTAGCCAAGCACAAAACTATTGGTTACCCACTGAGGCTGTGTGCCACTATTGCACTGCTGTGTACAGTGTATCAGGTTGTTTGCTTTTGAGTATCTTAGACCTCTGGTTGCTCAGACCAATGGTGGCCATTTTCCCCCAGTAGCTTATGCAGTGCTTTCCACACTAGAGGAACTAACTGTGTAGGGGATGGCTTTCTTATGAATTCTAGCCAGGTCTCTCTGTACTCTGTGTCAGTAGCATATGATGTCAGCAATAGGGTTTTAGCTTCTGCCTCAGGTGGGTAATCAAGTGCTTTGACCGAAAGTTGTCTTAATTTGGAGACCACATAGGTCTCTCCAATCAACAGCTCAATGTCGGTAGCAACCAATCTCTGGTACTGGGAGTTACAGGCCAAAGACAGGAAAAAAAAAAATCTTTTAAGCTCAGGCTTCATCCCACACTTACCAGGGCCCTACTTCTCAGGTGCTCCCCATTTACTCCTGTTGAGGGTTATATCTTTTAGGCTATCTCCAAAGATAAAGGTTTCTATGGTATCAGCTCATTTTGGATTTAATTTAGTGTTACTTTCTCTCTTCCTCCTCTTCCCTTCCCCCCTCTCAAACCCTTCCATTCCTATCGTCTGGGCCTTGAGTTGCCTATCAGGTATGTCATCAACTCGAGCAGGTCCAAGTTTGGAATGGCAGATACTTGACAGCATGTTGTGTTTGTCTTTCAATGATTATTTGAGTTCACTGAGTAGGATCCGCTCTCTGTCATTTAAATCTTTTCTCTGAGTTCTTCTATTCTCTTAAACTGTAGTAAAACTTCAAAGCACAGAGAACCAGACATTCCATGGCTACTTCATGTGCAGTTTGAGTACATCATTGTCTTTCTTTCACTTACTTTGGCCTTAAACACTGGGAACTTCAAATCATTGTCTAGCCAAGGAGGTGATGATGCTCTCACATGCTCAAGCCTTCCCATAGCCTAAGGTGAACTTCCCTTCCCTGTTTCTCCTTTATTTATTTGTTTATTTACTTATTTATTTATTTATTTGAGAGTGACAGACAAAGAAATAGGCAGAGGGAGAGAGAGAAAGAGAGAAATTGGGCATGCCAGGGCCTCCAACCACTGCAAACAAACTCCAGATGCATGCGCCCCCTTGTGCATCTGGGTAACGTAGGTCCTGGGAAATCGAGCCTTGAACCAGGGTCCTTAGACTTCACAGGCAAGTGCTGAACTGCTTTAAGCCTGACATTTAATGATGGATTCTCATAGATGAAGCTTTCTAGTCATCTCAGCCACAATGGGTTTTTCCTGCTGTGTGTTCTTGGCACACTGTGCTAATTATTTTTTCTAATTCTTCATTCTAATTATGTATTTCTTTTTTTTTTGCAATAATATATGAGCTTTCTTGTGCTGTGACTGGGCAATGCCTCACAGTATACTTTCACATCCTGTGGCTTTTATGTTCTTTTTGGCTCCTCTTGCACAATGTTTCCTAAGCCTAGGGGTATATTAGCATTCTTCTTTGGTATTGTGCTTTCTGATTTTATGTTTGGATGAGTTTTCAGTCTCCTCAGTATCTACCATCATGTGCAGAAAGTTCTATGGGTAGAACTGACTGGTGCATTCATAACCCCACTGTGATATGGATATCCTCAGTAATGAAGGCATCAGTGCAATGGGGGTGAGGAAGAGGAGATATAAGAGGCTAGCCTGATGGGGATAGGATCGCTTTGTAATACGTTCATATTTTAAACTTTAAAAACATAAATATAGGGCTGGAGAGATGGGTTAGCGGTTAAGCACTTGCCTGTGAAGCCTAACAGCCCCTGTTTGAGGCTCAATTCCCCAGTACCCATGTTAGCCTTTGGGGCACATGCATCTGGAGTTCATTTGCAGTGGCTGGAAGCCCTGGTGTGCCTATGCTGTCTCTCTCCCTCTTTCTCTCTCTGTAGCTCTCAAATACATAAAAATAAACATTTTTTTTTAAAAATAACATAAATATAGGGGTGGAGGGATGGCTTAGTACTTAAGGCATTTGCCTGCAAAGCCAAAGGACCCAGGTTCCAATCCCCAGGACCCATGTTAGCCAGATGTACAAGTGGGCACACATGTCTGGAGTTCATCTGCAGTGGCTCGAGGCCTTGGCACTCCCATTCTCTCTTCTCTCTCTCTCTTTCCCTCTCTCTCTCTCTCTCTCTCTCTCTCTCTCATCCCCTGCCTCTCAAATAAATAAATAAATAAAAATAAAATAAAAACATGAATATGTACATCCATGTATACCATCCTCAGTTACTTTGCAGCGGTTTCATGCCCTAATGTACCCATATTTATTCTGTGTGTGTGTGTGTGTCTGTCTGTCTGTCTCTCAAATATATATATTTTTAAATATGGACTTTTTGAGGGCATCATCTCAACTTTTAAGAAAAGTACATTGATGGATTGCATGAACTATATAACAAGTTAATGGAAAAACATTTTAGAATATGTAATATTTTGTGTAATAAAAATATGTAAAACCAGGAATTTCAGGGATTAGTTATCATGGAAAATGATAATATTATAAAATAAGCTTCAATCAATGAAAGACACCATTTTTGGTTGTAAGAATTTCTAACGAATTCACTATCACATAACTCAACATTTTCATCTATTTATTTGTCTGTTTTTCCACAAAGTGCTATCTGACACTTAGGATTTGGAGCCAAGAAGACATATCTTTAAGTTTCTTTATTTGCAATTGCAATGTTATCTAAGATAGATCGTGTTACACTTCAAATGAGCCCTGACACTTTCAGAGTTAAGTTTTCATTGCTTAAGCAACAAAACCAAACAAACAAAAACTTTCTGCATGGAAAGCAGGGTTTTCTGAGTAATATAGCTAAGATTGATTCTCCATAGATAATCCCTTCCTTTCTTTCCATTTTGATTAAAACTAAGGACTTGTTTTTATGAGCAGCACCAACTATTATACAATTAGATAGCCAAATAAATTTTTGTGGAAAGTATTTTCCCTTTAATTGGTCAAATATGGAAGATGATCTTTTGGCAGATCAAAATGGCAGATGTCTTTTAATGCCTTGCCATTTTCACTTGTGTAAATAATTATGTTCTTTTCCTGCCTAAAATTCATGCTGTACTTTGTTCCATGCAGAGAAATTTACTGGTGCTTATTGCTTTCTCAACCCAATAACAGCAAAGGTAGTAGGTGCTCTTTGTGGGCTAGACATACTATTGTTTCAAAATTCCTTCTTGCTCCTGGTTTTAATTTGCTTGCAGTATCTATATGCTTACATATGTCTATGTCCCAGTGAAATCCTCATCACTATCCTTATGATAATCACAGAGAAATGCATATATATAGCATGTTATTTTCTCTATTTATACCTTTTTCCAATTAGAAAGTTCAAGTTATAAGGGGTTTAACCACAAGGGATGTAATAAGCTGCAACAATTCAAGCCCTATCAATGGTACCAAACAATTCACACTTACATGTTCTTATATACATGCTGAATTTCACAAATACAAATAGGCAGTTATTACTGCATGTATTTTTTGTTGCATTTTTTATTTTGCAATCCACAGCATAATTCCCCAGTTGCATGTTATTTCTTGTTTTACCTAGAAGATAATAGTTGTTGGTGAAACAATCTTTTAGACTAGTATTTTAAGGTTCATCTTTTTTAGAATTCAGTTCATGGTAACATTTCCTTCACTCAAAAACATTAGGGAAGCAACATTTCTCTCCTTTTTCGTTAAGGGACCTGCATGTATGTGTCTGTGTGTTTCTGAGCAGGCTATGGGAACAAAAGAATTAAATGAGTGTGCTTGATTCTTTGTGAGTTTCCCTACCACAAGAATCCTAGATGTCTAAGAGCTATTCTTTTTTTTTTTTTTTCTAGAATCTGAGATTCTTTCATTCTATGAGTAAATGGAGTTCACCTAATTTAACCATGTGGGAACACTTGGTTAAAAAGAGCTATCTTAATTGGCATGCAATGATATCAGCATTCTGGGATTAGCTGTGTGCAAATAAAATTCAGTGAAGCCTAGAGAGCTTAAATCCTAATTCAATTTCTATTTCCTGTGTTACTGTGTGAAAATTGCTTCTTACTTTGTTTCTCAGCCCTCTTTCCTTATAAAAAAGATAAATTCTATATTCTAATATATTTTTTTTTAAAAAAAAAAAGGTCTAGAGAGATACTCAGAGGTTGAAGGTGCTTGTCTGATGGCCTAGGTTAGATTTCCCCAATATACACGTAAAGCCAGGTGCACAAAGTGGCACTTGCACCTGTAGTTTTTTTACCCTGAACTACCCAGTACCTGTCTCTCATTCTCATTCTCTTACTCTCTTTTCACCCCCTCTGCTTGAAAAAAAAGACTGCTAGAAAGAAACCCTGTATTCTGCACATAATTTGAAATCTTCTTTTATAACATGTGAATGCAACGTGGCACAGAGTTTGCCCATATTAAAAGCTCAAATAATATTGTGTATGTGATTCTAATGCAATACAAGTAAGAAAAATAAAATCAAGATATGATACTTATCAAAGTCAATATGTACAACTGAGCATAGTGATACAAGCATATAAGCTCAGCACCTGAAAGTGTGCATAAGGAGGATTGCCATGAGTTCAAAGCCATCCTGGTCTGCACAGTGAGTTCTAGATTTCAGAGGGGTACCTTGTCTCAAAAATAATTATTATAAGAGCTGGAGAGATGGCTTATTGGTTATGGTGCTTGCCTGTGAAGCCTAAGGACCCAGGTTTGATTCCTCAGTACCCATATAAGACAGATATACAAGGAGGCTAGGGTTTTTTGCACACCTTCTCAACCCCCCATCTCTGTATCTACTTTTTTATCTCTCTTCTTTCAGATAAATCAACAAATAAAATATTTAAGTTAATGATACTTATAAAAGTAAAGAAAAAGAAAGAACTAAACAAAAGGAACAGTATCTGCCTAAAATTCGCAGGTTGGATTTCAAACTATACAGGGTGGGAAGATAGAACGGAGACTAGAAAGTTGATGCAAGCTAATGCATCAGGAAAAGGTCACTGTGAAAGAAAAGCTAGATTGATGTGAGATACATTCATCCTGCCCACACACAAAATGTGGCAGATACACAAGGATGGCAGAAGACAAGGCCCCTGTGCTCATAGAGGTGGCTGTTTTGTGGAGAGGATGGACATTCACAGAGTTCCTGAGGGGTTTGAAGGGTAAAATGGCTACTTGTAGGTGAATAATTCCTAGTGTATTTGGAAAGTCAAGTAGCATTTTAGCAATGACTTTATAATTCTGTATCATAAAACAAGAAATTATTGACAATTAAAAATTTCTCGAAGACTTTTTTCAAATACATCACATATATCAAACATATCTTTATATATATATACACACATATATTTATATATTTGAGAGACAGACAGAGGCAGAGAGAAAAAGAGGGAGAGAGAGAGACAAAGAGAGAATGGGTGTGTCAGGAACTCCTAATGTGCCACCTTCAGTATCTGGCTTATGTGGATCCTAGGGAATTAAACCTGTATCCATTGGCTATGCAGGCAAGCACCTTAAAAGCTAAGCCATGTCTCTAGCCTTGAAACACATCCTAATATGCATTTTCTATTACATTAACAGAGCTATTGCAACATTCCTGGAAATTGGAGTGAGCATAAAGGGATATAATAAAATAAAGATTTGTTGATGACTGGATAACTAACTGTGTTCAAGGGTGGAGGGGATTTTGCTGAGGTCTCTGAAGTTGTGAGACAGTGGAAGACTAGCTGTATTTAAGCGAGAATTTAAGGGAATATCTTCCAAGGAGCAAGTCTTGTCTGATACTATCCACATCTTACACACTCTCAAGACAGAAGACCCCGACTAGTGCACCTAATGAATTCTGTAAGCTGACTTAGGTGGCTCTGATTAGGAATGTGAAGAAGCACACTTTCAGGCCAGATGGACAGAGGACAATGGTTTGCAGGAAAGTACAGCCCAAGGAGAGATATTCAACTGCTGGAGTAACTGATTCCCACAGTTTTGATGACTCCTCTCCTATCATTGTAATGATAGCAGAATGTTCTAGTCCTTTGCTATAGGGCTTCCATTTTTATTGTACTTCAACATACAGGAACTAGGTTTATTTTCCCTGTAAAAACATTTTTATGCTAATGCAAAGTTAGCACCAAGTGCAGTGCAATTATCAAGGACTGATTCTCCATCACAATTTACCCTTTTAGTATCGGATTTTATCTATGTCTTTGTTGGGCTCCATCATGGCAAGCCTTATATTTGCATCACCAACCTGGTGCCATGGAGACCATCATTGTTAGAAACCTTTGTATTTTGTTACCATAGTGAAAAAAAAAAAAATATATGGCTAACAGCAACATGTGATTAGGCGTCCAAATTTTAGGCACAGAATAATTGAAACCTGAATTCATTTTTCCACTAATAGAAACACTACCATCTGTGCATCTACACTAGTAATTAAGGGCTCCATTTGCAAGTTTTGCCTATGTGGGGGAAAAAAATAGAACCAGTCTGTGTTCAGAGATGAAAACCTAGTGTATCCAGACAAAATCCCAAAGTGCTTGAGAGACATTTTTAATCATGGCAAATACGTAGTTTAGGAAGAAAGAGTGTGAACTATGTTCTTACTTCTGGATTATTCATGATTCTATGTAGGCAATTGCATCTGGAAACTTGATAACATTGTCCAAAAATTCACTTTCCTCTCCTTGCCAATGATATTCTCTTCCTCATTAGCATCTTGCTCAGATGGGAGAGTTTCCAGACAATAATTAATATTTGCAAGGAATCTCCCACAGGCTGGCTCCTAGACAAGAGTGTGTAAGATGTGATTCCCTTTGTGAATGGAAGCAAATTTAACCCTAATATATGTCTCATGTATGAAATTAGGCAGTTTAATATGCAGAAGATCCAAGATGCAAACCACTTGCATTTGACCCTCAAGAAAGTAGTGGTTTTCTCTTTAAAGGCTTTTAGTTAGAAGAGCTGAGATGTCTCTTGATGCAAATCATAATAAAATATTCACCTTGTTCCTTGTTATTCTGTGTACCGTGGAGTAAATTTAATGCTTTCCTGTAAATATGGCTACATTGAGTCTTTTATTTTCTTTTACTCACAAGCCCTAGTCATGTGAATATACAACCTAAAGAACTCTCAAAGACAGATTAGGGAGTGGCCAGCTACTTAGGATAATTTACATGAAAGGGAACTGTCACACTTAGGATGTAAACTCTTTCCAGACAAAGGATTGTGCTATTGTCAATTTGCTTGTTTACCCACTTGTGTGTTTACATTTCTTTTTCCCTTAATTCTGAACATGACTGTCTTGATCAATGTTCCAGATGAATCACACGGATGATGTTGATAGGCTATGATGCCAGTGCAAAGAACTGCCTCTCCTGGAAAAAGCTCACACTCTCACTGTTCATAAGGCAAAGACCGAGATTAAAAAAAGAAAAAAAATAAATCTAAATACTGTATTGATTCAAGCAGCAAGGCCACCTAGGTATTAGGCCAAATAGATAGACAAATCTCCTATCAATCACTTTGAGCTTCCATCAAAGGCCCTGGAACTATTCATTACTGCCAGTTGTCTTGTTTTTGGCTTTCTTTTCTTTTGTTTTCTTCTTTCCCCTCCTTCCTTTCTCCTCTCTTTCTTGCTTTAGTGAGCACGTGTGGTGGCCATAGGACAACCTGAGGCTCCTTCAACCTTTTTTTTTTTTTTTGTTACACAAGAGTCTCATTGGCCTGGAGTTTGTCAAACAGGCTGACCATTGGGCTCCAGGGATCCATCTATTTCTACGTCTCCAGTGGTATGCGTACAAGCATGTGTCACAATACTTTCTGTTCTACATGGATACTAGGGGATAAAACTCAGGTTTTTACACTTGCAGTAGAACCAAATGAGCCCTCTCTTCAGCCCAGGGGGTTACATTTTTCTGATAGATGAATTCTGTGGAGGCAAATCTCAAAAGACAATCACTGGAACTTGGCTTGTTAATAAGTACCAGTTAAGACCTCTATTTTGCCAGTTTTAAAGATAAGCAAGAAAGACTAAAGACAGAGAAAAAATGAAAAGGATTCATTGTTCAAGCCTGTAGATAGTAATTTTGGAAAAGACCAATAGTCCATTACTTTTTCATCTCTTGATCTTAAAGTCTATATAAAAACTTGTTTGGGGCTGGAGATTTGTCTTTGAGGTTAAGACACTTGTCTGGGAAGCCTAAGGACCTAGTACCCATGTAAACCAGGTCCAAGTTGGCACATGGGTCCAAAGTTTATTTGCAGTGGATAGAAGCCCTGGCATGCCCCACTTTCTATCTGCCTCTCTCTCTCTCTTTCTCTGTGCTTCTTTCTCTATTAAATAAATAAATAAATAAATAAAATCTATAAAAAATCATGTTTTATCAGAAGATACTTTTAAGATTTTTTCTTAAGATTCTACTGCTCTATCATTGAAACTACAAATGGTCCTGTCAGCCAAGTACTTTGATAAGTTTTTCTGGAATAATTTCCATGTGTCTGAGAAGGTGTGGTCTTGGGAAAAATGAAGCATATTCAGTTCACATACTGCTGGCAGGTTCTGATGTATTTTTGTATGAGTACATAAATTATCACTGCCTTAATGTGAAATCCTTCCTACTATAATCTGGAAATGTAATCTTAAATAGATGGCTCATTTATGAATTAAATCATGGCTTCCATAGCTTCATAAACAAATACTGCGCTTCCATTACCTTCAACCGTGATACCATAGGTACCAGAGTAGGATTTACTAAATAAACTAACTGAATGCTCCACTGTGGAGTTCATTCTTATTATCGTAATGTTTGACTAAGGAACCTAATTTATTTTAATAAATTTTAATATTTATTTTATTCATAATGGCCTTAATGCCATTTAATGCCATTAATATGGAGTAAATGTTATAACTTTCAAGATGTGAAAGTCTTATCTAAATGCAAAAATTGGGAAAGGATTGATACTATATTATTAAATAATTTATTATAGGTACATGACTTTAATTTCTAAGTGAGGGATAGTGGCAGCATCAAAATTACAAGATATAGTGGTCTACTGACTAAATTTTATTTGACTAGTGTACTTTTCTCTCTACTTTCTGACACACACACACTGTGTATGTATGTATGTATGTATGTATGTATGTATGTATGTATGTATGTGTGTAGGGTTGAGAATCTGTCATTGTAAAGATTGCCAAGTCACTGAATACATAGGGCTAACCATCTGAGTTATTTAGAATATTTGGTCAATCTTACATATATTATCAAGAATCTCAAGAAAAATAAATTGCATTTTCTTTTACCTAAAGTATATCAATTTCATTTTGAATGTGTAGTATATTTTTTTTCTTACTACTGCAACACATTTATGGCATTATCAACCTACTTTAAGCCTACCAGCTGTTGGGCATTGATGTTGGCTATAGCATTCATTTAGCTATAAATTATTCGTTCTTATCCCACAAATATGCAGGGCTTACCAGAGGATAAGTGTGTGTGTGTGTGTGTGTGTGTGTGTGTGTGTGTGTGTGTCTATGTTTGTGTATAATTTGATATAGCATGTTAAAATTTTCCATTGTTTCAGTTTATCAGCGTTGTCCTTCTAGAAAAATGCATCCTGAAAAATATTTTTATGTTGTAGAGAAAGTATGAGGAAGAAGCATTTGGGGAGCAGAGGTTGTAAAACATGGACAAATATATGAAAGCCAACATCTGGTATTCTGGTTCTACTTTTCCCAGAACATAGTTATACCATTTGTTCAACAAATATTTATTGAATGTCTACTGTGTGTCAGGCACTAGGGGGCCTGAGATGAATCAGATAAAATCCCCTGATCTTTAAGTTTCCCAATCTCATTGAGGTTAAAATAGATATGTTAAGAAAATCATGAAAAATAAGTGTGATAGCCATTTCTGTAGGACGAGGAAGATGTAGTGTGATGTGTCACAAAGGATGTGGATCATGAAGAGGTCTGGGAGGACTCCTTGAAGAGATGAGTTTGGAATTTAATTTTGAGCTCTGAGAAGTCAACCTGACATGACAAAAGAAATAGCTACTTGGAGCAAGGGATGAAAAGCTAGGTCAGGTGGAAAGACAATGTGTGCTTTGGAAAAATAAGTGAGTTCTCCACTTCAGGCTGAACTGGCTCATGTGGAAGAAGGCAGGAAAAAAGCTGGAACACAAGGTCAAGTCTAGGTGAAGAAAGCAACTGATGGCTCACTGTGTTGATTTGGGCTGTGTTATGTGGGCAACTGGGAAAACAAAACTGTTTTAAGCATGAAGGGTTGAAAAGTTCAATGGGGTGTTTAAGGATGCTTGTTTGAATTTCAAAGAAACATGAATATGCTGTAAGGTCAATCAAGTATTTCCTTTAAAAAGAAGATATTTTCATTTGAAACATGACTGGAGCAATATTTGGGCAAGGTTTGAGAGGGGATGTAGACTGTCTTACTAAAAATATTAACACTGGTTTGTGCCAAAGTAAGAAAACCATTAACATTGCTGTGTTTGCACTCATTTAAATCTTTCTTATATGCTAGACTGAGAAAATCTATAGCTGAAATATATTATTATGAATGGTCCTGATGAATGTGGGCAGCACCTAGAATATGGTATGGTTAAGTTGCCAAGGGAGTCATTTAATATAGAACAAACAAGAAAGAGCTAAATTTTTTAGCTTTTTTCCAAAATGCATAGATATTGTTCTGTGATCCTATTGTGGCAATGACCTCAGCTTCTGTAGATACCCAGATTAAAAAAAAAAAACAAAAACAAAAAACAGGTGGCAAAGATTCAGGTTGCTGAACCCAGCACTGATTCAAATGACCTTGGTATGACAGCACTCCTTGTTTGTCCTGTCCACAGATAACACTGCAGGAGTATATGCGCGTCGTGGAGGGTTCAGCCGGCAGAAGCAGGATCTTTACCTCCTACCCATTGTGATCAGTGATGGTGGTATCCCACCTATGAGTAGCACGAACACCCTCACTATCAAGGTCTGTGGGTGCGACGTGAATGGGGCTCTGCTCTCGTGTAATGCTGAGGCCTACATCCTGAACGCTGGTTTGAGCACAGGGGCACTCATAGCCATCCTGGCCTGCATCGTCATTCTCCTTGGTAAGGAATGCCCTGGCACCTGGGACAGCCAATGCACATCCTTGGAAGAGGCTTTTCAGTACAGGCAGGGTATAAGAACCATACTGGATATTGTGCACGAAGCTTATCAAACGAGATACGAGGAGGGGGACGTGGATTCCAGCTCTCACAAGTTCTGTGGAACAGTGGTTGGAGGGAACAACTTAATGAGCAATGCTAGAAGAATCAGGGAAGTTTATGATGAACATTTTACATGATATCACAGCCCTAGAGAGCAGAAGCCATCTGGGGACGAGCAGGAAACTACCAAAGACTTTGCAGATGACTTTTGGCAGGAATCTGGTATATAGAAGAGGTTTAACTCACAACAAGAAGGTGAAGGATTAGGGGCAGAAGGAGTAGCAATAGTAACAGTGAGGTAATGGACCCACAAAGGAACAGGAAGTGTATCAACTAGTTGAAGCTGGAACTTGACCTTTCTCTTAGCTAGTATCTGACATATCCATCTGAGTGACTCAGCTTTAGGGACCCAATGAGCTTCTGCGGCATTTGTCAGCATGTGGTCAGTCCCCCACTTCTGCACATATCCTGATATCTCAGAATCAGTTAATGACTAAACCAAGCATTCCTGACACCAAATTTATACTTTTTCCAAGATATTTAGTTCTCCATTGATCCAATTAACAGGACTTACTCCATAAGAAAGCTGTAGTGAGTTAAGGTTCAACAGTTATTCAGTGAAGTATAAAGAAAAGAATTATATGGATTGTGCAGATAGCTAAGTGGGTAAAGGGGTTGCTGTGCAAGAAGTGCAGACATAAATTTATATCCATAGAACTCACATACAGCTACACATAGCACATCTATCATCCCTGAACTCCCACAGTGAGATTAGAGATAGAAGACAAATGACAAGAGCTGTGTTTCTTACTTGGTTCCTAATCTTATCAGGTGGATGACAGAAAATAACCACATCGGGTAGTGTGAACACAGTAGGAAGTGCCAGACATTGCCTGAGAAGGTCACCTGTTCCCAGAGGATCTGTATAAATGTTGGATGCAGAGAGAGCATTCTAGTTTGTGAAAGAGGCTGAACCAAGTTGGTAATTCAAAGACAGGGAACAGGATAAGGGGATCCCTACAGAATTAATGCTAGAGAAGACAGATGTATAAACAAAAATGCAATGGTCAATATCATGATGTTGGTATGAAGTAAGGCCATGAGAGTTCATGGAGGAAGTGTCAGGATGAGACACTAAGAAATACTTTTGTACTGAATGATTAAAAGAGAAGAGCCAAGCAAAGAAAGTAGAAAAGAATTGTTTAGGACTGTGTGAAGGGGCTGCAAAGGACCAGCCACAAAGCTCTGGGACTCCACAAAGTGCAAGACAAGGGTAGTTTCTTCTCCGCATCGCAGAGTGATAAGGATGTAGAACTCTGGATCCTCTTGCCAAGTGAGGCCACACACATTGTTCACAGCATTTCTGTCGTGTGAGATGGTCTTCAAATAAAGCATGGTAGAAGCCTCCTGGTGGGGTAGAAAGAAGGACACAAGGAATGGAAAAAAAAAAAAAAAGCAGTGTCTCTTTTGCCTTATAAGTGACTCTGCTCACTCCTCCAAACTGCCCAAGTAGAGTGAATATCTTCTGTAGAACACACACACACACACACACACACACGATTGCTTCATTTCAGAGGACACTCTTGTTTATGTTTAAACAGATAGTATATTTTGCTTTCTTCTGTGGGTTTGTATTCTTTTTCTGCCCTCAACCTTATGATAAAGTCTGGGTAGGGTCTAGTTTTCACTTCCTAAGGGAAGGTAGGTTCTGAGTTCTCTGAATGTCCTCACTCTTAAATCTGAGAAAGGCAGCTGCTTTCCCTTGGAAGAAGAAACAGATATTGTTTTCTTTTAAAAAACTGCAGACCAACACATTTGGAGACTTTGGGATTATTAGAATATTATTAGAATAAGGTTCCCAAATACATTGGTATTAATTAAGAAAATGTTCAAAATAGCTCAAACCTACCAAGTTTTTGGATTTGAGGCTCCCATGATAAAGTCTTTAGAGTAATGAACATAACAATTTAAGCATTTTTTGTGGATTCTGAACAAGATTTCAAACTCCCAGGTATGAAGCATTTTCAACATTGACTGGAAGTAGAGTTCCTCTGGGACGAGATTCCAGGGAGTCTGGGCTTATGCTTAACTATGTTCTCCTTCCTTCCTTCCTTCTTTCCTTCCTTCCTCCCTTCTTTTCTTTCTCTCTCTTTCCTTCCTTCCTTCTTCCTTCCTTCTTTCCTTCCTTCCTTCTTTCCCTCTTCCCTTCCTTCCTTTCTTTCTCTCACTCTTTCCATCCTTCCTTCCTTTCTTTTTCTCTTTTCTTCCTTCCCCCTCTCTCCCTCCCTCCTTGCTTTCTGTTTCTCTCTCTTTTCTTTCTTTCTGGCAAGCCTAACAGACTTGCCCCCTTTTTATAGGAGTAAGAAAGGGAAAGAAAGAGAGCCAGATAGGGCAGGGGAGAGAATTGGTATGCCAAGGTCTCTAAAAACATGCACCATCTTGTGTGTACGTGTGACTTTGTTTGCTTGCGATGTGTGTATGGTTTATGTGGGACCTGGAGAGCAGAACATGTGTCCTCAGCCTTGTCAGCCAAGTACCTTAACCACTAAGCCATATCTTTAGCCCTTAACTTTCTTTTTCTTTCTCTGTAGTCATCGTGGTATTGTTTGTGACATTGAGGAGGCAAAAGAAAGAGCCACTGATTGTGTTTGAAGAAGAAGATGTCCGTGAGAACATTATCACCTATGATGATGAAGGGGGTGGGGAGGAAGACACAGAAGCCTTTGACATTGCAACCCTGCAAAATCCCGATGGAATCAATGGATTTATCCCTCGCAAAGACATCAAACCTGAATATCAGTATATGCCTAGACCTGGGCTGCGGCCAGCACCCAACAGTGTGGATGTGGATGACTTCATCAACACAAGGATACAGGAGGCGGATAATGACCCCACTGCCCCTCCCTATGACTCCATCCAAATCTATGGATATGAAGGCAGGGGTTCAGTGGCGGGGTCCCTGAGTTCCCTAGAGTCCGCCACCACAGATTCAGACTTGGACTATGACTATCTACAGAACTGGGGACCTCGTTTTAAGAAATTAGCAGACTTGTACGGTTCCAAAGACACTTTTGATGATGATTCTTAACAATAACGATACAAATTTGGCCTTAAGAACTGTGTCTGGCATTCTCAAGAATCTAGAAGATGTGTAAACAGGTATTTTTTTAAATCAAGGAAAGGCTCATTTAAAACAAGCAAAGTTTTACAGAGAGGATACATTTAATAAAACTTCAAGGACAACAAAGTGGTAAATACTGTGAAGTACCTTTTCCCACAAAAAGGCAAATTCTGAAGTTGTTTATCAACTTCTCTAAAGAAAAACCACTTGGCATACAAAATATTTAAGTGGAGAAGTCTACAGTGAACTCAAAGTGAAGGGAAATCCTTTATGTGTTATGAACATCTAAGTCTTTCTTCTTTTGTTTTTTAATTTGTCAAAGAAGCTTCCATAAAATTAGAGAGGACAACAGTTCTGAGCTGTAATTTCGCCTTAAACTATGGACACTCTATATGTAGTGCATTTTTAAACTTGAAATATATACTATTCAGCCAGCTTCAACCCATATGATGTATGTACAATACAATGTACAGTTACGTCTCTTGAGCATCAATCTTGTTACTGCTGATCCTTGTAAATCTTTTTGCTTCTACTTTCATCTTACACTAATACGTGCCAGATATAACTGTCTTGTTTCAGTGAGAAGCACCCTATTTCTATGTCATTTTTAATGTATCTATTTGTACAATTTTAAAGTTCTTATTTTAGTATACATACAAATATCAGTATTCTGACATGTAAGAAAATGTTACAGCATCACACTTATATTTTATGAACATTGTACTGTTGCTTTAATATGAGCTTCAATATAAGAAGCAACCTTTGAAATAAAAAATAAGATTCTTTTTTAGTTCTGGGTTTGATTCTTAACATTGAAAATCATTAAGGATTTATAATGATCCATTTATATTTTAAGTTTAATTGTGATCTTTTAATAACCCTATTTATGATATGTTACAGTATGTCTGTTGCTTTTAATGTTTATTTATAGTCAAATATGCCTTTTTTAGATCAGATTCTGTAAGATCATGTAAAACTTTTTCTATATGTCCTAGTGTAAGCCTCCTGGCTTCTCTCCACATGTCTTCTAAGGAAGGGCACTAGAAAACAAGGTCAGTTATGATTCTGCAACATGTGTTACATAATATGAATTTACATTGTATAGCAGTAATCTCATAGTTATGGAGATAAATCCATGAGGGAATGAAATTGATCAGGACCCTTAATGTTCTAGATAGAGATTACATGCCTGATCCTTAGCATTGTGGAGTTGGAGGACTGAAGAATCAAATTTAAGTTTGCCCAAGATTCCAATGCTCTTCTACTTTTCTTTATGGAGTTTTTATCAAGGAGAAATAAGTCATAGACAGCTGAAACTGCTTATTATTTTTCTTCAGGTAATTTTATTTTATACTGAAAAGAATGTGGCATCTTAGTTTCAAATGTAAAAGGGCAATTCACTTGAAAACTTTTAGGACATGTGTTAGACCATATGCTCATGGAGAGAGCAGGGACCACATTGAATACTGAGGGATTTTGTCATTTGATCTGTGAGTATGCAGATAGCTGACTTTGAACTTCCTGAAGACTATGTGTTCTGTGAAAGACATTGCACTTGTATGGATGGGCCAAAGGTCAAAATGAAGCAATACTTGGGGAAAGACCACATAAAGTTATGCTGCAAACACTTTCCCTCTTTATACCTAAACACAGGGTACATCATTTATCTTGAATTGCAGACAAATTTTAGATTATTATTTCTCTTATTTTATTGTGAAAGTTGATTTCAAGCATTTCTTGATATCCTGTTATGCTATTTGTATGACTCAGTCAAAATGCACACAAAGAGAAATGTCTTTATGAAGTGTTCACTCCCATTTTACTTTGCATTGAAATCAAATTGGCTGAACACTTCAATAGAATAAATTCTGTGGACAATGTCACTTTAGAATCTTTCATTCTGGGGAAGAATTGCACATTCTCAACACTTCCATAATTGCAGGTTGTGTTCATTTCTCTATGGTTTTTGTAATCCAAAGAATATTTTGCTAGATTTGAACAGGTCTCCAATTGAATTTGAATTGAAGAAATAACTTAAAAGGATATGAATAGTACTTAAACAACTATACAGCTGTAAGTAACCCAATCACAGTGAACGATCCTTTTTCTAGAAATGGATTGGGAATAGAGTTGAAAACTACATTTTCACATTTTCATGTAGGAGATTTTTTTCAAGGCTGTCTACTTTTCAATAGTTGAAAACACTCATTATTTTTTTTTGTTTAACCCTCTTATTTTCCTTTTCTTCTTTATTTTTTGAAACTTTAAGGCCCTATTGTTTGTAGAACCTTCATAGAACCTTGAAAATAAAGTCTTTTTCCCAACTACACTAGTGGAGTCCTTTTTTATTTGGAAAATGTTGCTTTAAAAGCAACTTAATTTTTTTTTAATAAAGTAACCATTGCATTATGATATCGGTGTATGCACAAATAAGGAATAACACTGAGTTCTTCTTGTTATTTAATAATGGGGGTGGTAAATGTTCACCATTGATTTTTATATTCATTAAAATGTTTATTTATCAAAATCTTCCTTTGCAAACCCTGAAGAAACTGCTTGGGGATAAGAATGGCTTGTTCTCCCTTCTTTGCCATGGTTCATTCTTCCCAAATCCATAACAAAATATCTATTTCATTGTCTTGCATTCACCTGTTTGCCTGTGTGCCCACCTTGGCCCCAAATGATTCAAGAAGGATCATAAAAATAAACAACATGAAAGGCATAATAGTAGAAGTAAGGCATTGGGCAAAGATGGAGTATGAGTCTGTTCTAAGCAGAGTTTGTGATTAGTTAAGTTGCATCCCCAGGATTTCTGAAAATGATGGGGAAGATGATAGAAGATAATCTGCATTGCGTGGAGAATGTATTAAAAATGCTCTTTTGTGGTTGCTAGAAATTATGGCTCTGTGGGTCAGGTCTGACCTGGTAAGGAGTATTTGAAGTTACTCCTTAGTATTTTGCTACCTCCTTCAACCATTTAGAGAACATGTACAGCTCTGTCAGATGGAGCTTGGAGAGACCAGGTCTGTGATCAGAAGTGTGAGAAACCATTTTGGGCAGGAAGCACAGGACAGGTTACAAGAATATAAGCCTAGAGATGAGCCAGGAGAGATTTTGTGAAGATGACATTGAAATATTATGAGAACCTGAGATCATTCAGTAAATGCAAGGAAAGCTTCCTTGCTTCTTCCCAGCCACCAGACTGCTCTGGGCCACTGCCCTCTGTGGTCTACAAGACTGAAACACTCTACTTGTAGTTCTAAACCTCCTAATTCATTTTTTTTTTCCAATAAAGAAACCAGACATGCATTTTTAGAAAACAAATAATGTCCTATGGTTCCATAATTTAAACCTTTGTTTTTTGCATTCCCAATGAAATAAGATAAATTTTGACTAGTTTTCTCTATTAGGTTAAATGACCACATCCCTGAAAACCTGTGCAATTTAAGCTTACTTTATACTGCCATTCTTTAAAAAAAAATTTTTTTTTGTTTATTTCAATTTATTTGTTTGAGAGCAACAGACAGAGAAAGAGGCAGATAGACAGAGAGAGAGAGACATGCAGAGAGAGAGAATGGTCGGGCCAGAGTCTCTGGCCACTATAAACAAACTCCAGACGCATGCACCCTCTTGTGCATCTGGCTAATGTGAGTCCTGGAGAATTGGGCCTTGAACCGAAGTCCTTAGGCTTCACAGGCAAGAGCTTAACCACTGAGTTGTCTCTCCAGCCCTATCCTGCCATTCTTTACAATGCATCAACCATATTATCCATATTTTATTCCCTTGTATCATGAAATATGTCATTTTTATAGCTAAGCTGGCTGGTTTCCTTTGCATGAATGATCATTGGTTGAAGTTATTTTACTTGCTAGCTTTTTAGATCAGGGAGGGTGTCTGATCACCCTATCAGAATGTAAGCTCCAAGAGGGTGAGGCCTTGTTACCTTGTTCTGAAAAAGACAGTAAATATTTGTTGCCTGGATGCAAACATACTGACATGACAGTTTTTTTTTTTTTAATGTTTTTATTCATTTTTATTTATTTGTTTGAGAATGACACAGAGAGAGAGAGAGGCAGATAGACAGAGAGAAAGAATGGGTGCACCTGGGCCTCCAGCCACTGCAAAAGAACTCCAGACCGGTGTGCCCCTTGTGCATCTGGCTAACATGGGTCCTGGGGAATTGAGCCTCAAACAGGGATCCTTAGGCTTCACAGGCAAGCGCTTAACCGCTAAGCCATCTCTCCAGCCCCTGACATGACAGGTTTTGATGGCTACTTAAAGTACAACATGGTGATTATAAACTTCCTTTTCTAAGAAATTGGGCCTACTGATCTTGGTACCAATTACATCACTGGAAAGATAAACTGGATGAGATAAAAGAAGATAAATTAAATTTATGGAATTATATCATTTAGAGATCTCTGTGTTACAGCCAAGTCACTCCCCAGTAGGAAATCCTAAGTACAGCCTTGCAACTAGCTTTCTGGAGAAATATGATCAGAAATGTAAAATGGGAGTAACTAAGTGGGCTCTGAGCCTTCTAATGGTGTTTTCATTGTTCACTCTCAACTTTAAAAGAGCATTTCAATTGGGAATTCCCTCTGGTGTTGAAGAGTAAGACCCACTTTAGGCTTATTAAGGATAATTACTTAGCATAAAATTTATCCTTGGATGCCAGCTGCTTTGAAACCTAGGAAAAGAATTTAATTAATTCAATAAATGTCTTAAATTTTTGAGACTTTTTTGAAGTTCATACTGTATGGAAGGCACATAAATCCCATTCCTGTGAGAAGATAGAATACGTGTCATAATTTCTGTAATATAAGGATGGATGTTACAAACCAGAAGGGCTAAGTACTTCTTCAAAGAATGCACAGAAAATGATTTGAGTTGGATGGAAATGATTCCATTTCCCCCACTTGGATCTTATCTTCTAAGCATAGGATGAAGAAGCCAGTGGGAGGTGACTACGTATCATCATCAGTGTGATAGCAGAAATCTGAGAAGGGAGAAATTTGGGGAGGATGGAAGCATCCCTGCCTCCCTATTGCCAGTTTATGACTTTGAGGACCTTGTTGTCAGAGGCTCAGCTGACATCCAAGTCCAAAATGACATAGGAGACAGAATAACAAATCTTATTGCTGGAGCTTACATCTTTCTACATTATAAATTTTGAAAATCAAAGAAGACGTAAACCAAATGGAAATTTTGTAGAGATGTTTGATATATCACTCTCTTGGTGGTATTGAAAACGTATATATACAAAATAGATCACTGAGTCAGGCTTTCTTGAGTTCTCAGTGGGTAGTGAGTAAACATTGAACTTCTTAAAGTTCATTTGTCTCCTTAAATAATACTTTGTAGTTGTTGGTGGTTTAAGAATGACTTTATTATTCTTCATAACTACAAGAAATTATTGGCCAGAATTTGGCCATCCCTCATGCATTCAGAGAGACAATATTACATAATGCTCAATATGTACAGAACTCAATTCTTCAGTTCATATATACAAATGATACATCCCATATTGAGTGTGGCATTCAATGTATTCCTTTTCATCAATGTGTGATACAACATTTACTAGATGTTTAAGTTTAAGAAGGATCTTGAACCTTATGAATGTCATCTTCATCTATGTGCAACTGTGCAATGTGAATAACCCCACTTTGTCAGAAGTGATAAAGACTGTTATAATTCATGTTTGTAGAACCACAAAGAGTTAGTAGGAATTCCTGGAAGACAGCATTTTATTCTTGCTGCTCATATTGTATTCCCAATCCCAGGCTCCATAACAATGTGATGGATATTAACACCTCATGCCTCAGGTTTGCCCATGTCTTCACAAATCAGTTCATTCTTTCTTCCTCTCTCCTGATCTCAAACTGAAGTCAGAAGTCTTATTGCACTATTTCTTGGTTTAAACAGAAACCTGACTGTCATTTTTCCTTCCTACAAAGATTAAAAGGAAACATAATTATTTGATCAGTAAATTTATAGGAGTTTGTGGAAACTATGTAGCCTATAACTGGCATAGCCAGATGAAAAGAAGCTATTTTTTTCAGAATACAAATAAACTTACATGATTATGAATTAAATAATATTAGTGTGTTAATTTTTTTATTGCTAAGAAAAAAATACTCAGTAGAAACAATTCAGGAGAAGGGAGATTGATTTTTCGCATGGTTTCAGAGAGTCCAATCTATCACCCAGAGAGGGTGTGGTGGGAAGAACAGTTTACATCACAACAGGGAGAAAGCAAAGCAGAAGCTCCTGTGGAGATGATTCATTGGATAAAGAACTTGCTGTGCAAGTGTGAGTTCCTGAGTTTGGATCTCCAGAATTCATGTCAAATGTTTTACTGGTTTTCTATAATACTGGTATGTTTATGGAAAAAAAAAAAAATGGAGGTTGAAAAAATAGAATCTTCTGGAAGCATCCAAGACAATTAGCCTGGTGAATTGGACAGCAAACCATAAAAGACCTTTAAAGATGAGGTAGAAGTTAAGAACTGACACTCAAGAGCTGTCTTCTGACTTCCACATGCACACTGTGGCATGAACACACACACATACCATACACATACTCCATTTACTCCCAGAGATGCACTTCACTAATCCCCTAAGAATATTTTAGACCGAATTAAAATGACAATCAAGATTAGTCATTGCAATTTGATTGAAATTACGGATAAAGTTATATCTGAAATTTGAAGGAGCATTTCAAGAATTGCACACATTTTTATTTATTTATTTTTAATTTTTTAATTTTTATTAACATTTTCCATGATTATAAAATATATCCCATGTTAATTCCCTCCCTCCCCACCCCCACACTTTCCCATTTGAAATTCCATTCTCCATCATATTACCTCCCCATTACAATCATTGTAATTACATATATACAATATCAACCTATTAAGTATCCTCCTCCCTTTTTTTCTCTTCCCTTTATGTCTCCTTTTTAACTTACTGACCTCTGCTACTAAGTATTTTCCTTCTCACGCAGAAGCCCAATCATCTGTATCTAGGATCCACATATGAGAGAGAACATGTGGCGCTTGGCTTTCTGGGCCTGGGTTACCTCATTTAGTATAATCCTTTCCAGGTCCATCCATTTTTCTGTAAATTTCATAACTTCATTTTTCTTTACTGCTGAGTAGAACTCCATTGTATAAATGTGCCGCATGTTCATTATCCACTCATCAGTTGAGGGACATGTAGGCTGGTTCCATTTCCCAGCTATTATAAATTGAACAGCAATAAACATGGTTGAGCACGTACTTCTAAGGAAATGAGATGAGTCCTTTGGATATATGCCTAGGAGTGCTATAGCTGGGTCATATGGTAGATCAATCTTTAGCTGTTTTAGAAACCTCCACACTGTTTTCCACAATGGCTGGACCAGATAGCATTCCCACCAGCAGTGTAGAAGGGTTCCTTTTTTTCCACATCCCCGCCAACATTTATGATCATTTGTTTTCATGATGGTGGCCAATCTGACAGGAGTGAGATGGAATCTCAATGTAGTTTTAATCTTCATTTCCCTGATGACTAGTGACGTAGAACATTTTTTTAGATGCTTATATGCCATTCGTATTTCTTCCTTTGAGAATGCTCTATTTAGCTCCATAGCCCATTTTTTGATTGGCTTGTTTGATTCCTTATTATTTAACTTTTTGAGTTCTTTGTATATCCTAGATATTAATCCTCTATCAGATATATAGCTGGTGAAGATTTTTTCCCATTCTGTAGGTTGCCTCTTTGCTTTTTTCACTGTGTCCTTTGCAGTACAAAATGTTTGTGATTTCATGAGGTCCCAGTGATTAATCTGTGGTTTTATTGCCTGAGAAATTGGGGTTGTATTCAGAAAGTCTTTGCCAAGACCAATATGTTGAAGGGTTTCCCCTACTTTTTCCTCTCGCAGTTTCAGAGTTTCAGGTCTGATGTTAAGGTCTTTAATCCATTTGGACTTAATTCTTGTGCATGGCGAGAGAGAAGAATCTATTTTCATCCTTCTGCAGATATATATCCAGTTTTCAAAACAACATTTGCTGAAGAGGCTGTCTCTTCTCCAATGAGTATTTTTCTGGGTTCTCTATTCTGTTCCACTGATCTACATGTCTGTTTTTGTGCCAGTACCATGCTGTTTTTGTTACTATGGCTCTGAAGTATAGGTTAAAATCAGGTATGGTGATACCACCAGCCTCATTTTTGTTGCTCAGTATTATTTTAGATATTCGAGGTTTTTTGTGATTTAAAATGAATTTTGGATTGTTTTTTCTATTTCCATGAAGAAAGCCTTTGGAATTTTGATAGGGATTGCATTAAATGTGTAGATTGCTTTAGGTAACATTGCCATTTTCACAATATTGATTCTTCCAATCCAGGAACAAGTGATGTTTCTCCACTTTCTAGCGTCTTCTGCAATTTCTCGCATGAGTGTTTTAAAGTTCTCATTGTAGAGATTCTTTACTTCCGTGGTTAGTTTTATTCCAAGGTACTTTATTTTTTTTTTGATGCAATTGTGAATGGGAATGATTCTCTGATTTCATCCTCTGTGTGTTTGTTGTTAGCATATATGAAGGCTACTGATTTCTGTATATTTATTTTGTATCCTGCTACATTGCTGTAGGTTTTGATCAGCTCTAACAGTTTGCTAGTAGAGTCTTTAGGGTCCTTTATGTATAGAATCATGTCATTTGCAAATAATGATAACTTGATCTCTTCCTTTCCAATTTGTATCCCTTTTATGTGTGTCTCTTGCCTTATTGCTATGGCTAAGACGTCCAAAACTATATTACATAAAAGTGGGGACAGTGGACACCCTTGTCTTGTTCCTGATTTTAGTCGGAACGCTTCCAGTTTTTCCCCATGTAGTAATATGATGGCTGTAGGCTTGTCATAAATAGCCTTTATTATATTGAGATATGTTCCTTCTATTCCCAGTATCTGTAGGACTTTTATCATGAAGGGATGTTGGATTTTGTCAAATGCTTTCACAGCGTCTCATGAGATGATCATGGGATTTTGGTCCTTCAACCCGTTTATGTAATGTATTATATTTATAGATTTGCATATGTTGAACCATCCCTGCATCTCTGGGATAAAGCCTACTTGGTCAGGGTGTATGATCTTTTTGATATACTCTTGTATTCTGTTTGCCAATATTTTGTTGAGAATTTTTCATCTATGTTCATGAGGGAGATTGGTCTGTAATTTTCTTTTTTTTTTGTTCTATCTTTGCCTGGTTTTGGTATCATGGTGATGCTGGCCTCATAGAAGGAGTTCGGTAGAATTCCTTCTTTTTCTATTTCCTGGAAAAGCTTAAGAAGCAATGGTGTTAGCTCTTCCTTAAATGTCTGGTAATATTCAGCAGTGAATCCATCTGGGCCTGGGCTTTTTTTAGTTGGGAGATTGTTGATAACTGTTTGGATCTCTATGTTTGTTATAGGTCTATTTAAGTGATTAATCTCATTTTGATTTAATTTAGTTGGTCATATAGATCAAGGAAATCATCCATTTCTTTCAGATTTTCATACTTTGTGGAGTATATGCTTTTATAGTATGTCCCTATGATTTTTTGAATTTCTCTGGAATCTGTTGTGATGTTACCTTGTTCATCTCTGATTTTATTAATTTGTGTCTCTTCTCTCTTTCTTTTGGTCAGATTTGCTAAGGGTTTATCAATCTTGTTTATCCTTTCAAAGAACCAACTCTTTGTTTCATTAATTCTTTGGATTGTTCTTTTTGTTTCTATTTCATTAATTTCTGCCCTAGTCTTTATTATTTCTTCCCGTCTACTGATTTTTGGTTTGCCTTGTTCTTCTTTTTCCAAGACTTTAAGGCGAATCATTAGGTCGTTTACTTGCGACCTTTCTAATTTCTTAATATAGGCACTTAAGGCTATAAATTTACCTCTTATAACTGCCTTCATTGTGTTCCAGAGATATTGGTATGTTGTGTTCTTATTATTATTTGACTCTATAAAGTTTTTGATTTCCTTGTTGATTTCTTCATTGACCCTTTCATCATTTAGTAGTGTATTGTTTAGTTTCCATGATTTTGTGTATGCTCTATAGCCTTTCTTGCTACTGATTTGTAGTTTAATTCCATTGTGGTCAGATAGAATGCAAGGAATTATTTCAATTTTCCTGAATTTGTTAAGATTTGCTTTGTGTCCTAATATATGGTCTATTTTAGAGAATGTTCCATGTGCTGCTGAAAAGAATGTATATTCTTCAGCCTTTGCATGAAATGTCCTGTATATATCTATTAAGTCCATTCCTTCTATGACCTCATTTATTCCAGTTGCCTCTCTGTTTATTTTTTCCTGGGATGACCTGTCAATTGTTGAGAGTGGGGTGTTAAAGTCACCCACCACCACTGTGTTTGGTGTTATCTGTGACCTTAGTTCTAATAGTGTTTGTTTGACGAATTTGGGAGCCCCCATGTTAGGTGCATATATGTTTAGGATTGTAATGTCTTCCTGCTGGAGTGTGCCCTTAATCAATATAAAGTGACCTTCCTTATCTTTCTTTACTAACGTTGGACTAAAGTCTACCTTGTCTGATATTAGGATAGCAACCCCTGCTTGTTTTCTAGGCCCATTTGCTTGATACACCGTCTTCCAACCTTTCACCCTAAGATAATATCTATCCTTTGTAGAAAGGTGAGTTTCTTGGAGACAACAAATTGTAGGATCCTACTTTTTAACCCAGTCTGCAAACGTATGCCTTTTTGTTGGGGCATTGAGGCCATTGATATTAAGAGATATTATTGAAAAGTGTGTATTTATGTTTGCCATTTTTTTTTTGTGTGTGTGTGGTTCTGGTTCTACCTGTGCTCTCTTCTGTTAACTAGTTTTTGAGTATTGTTTGTTTTTTCTAGGTTCCTTATATGTGTGCTTTTCCTTTTCTTCAGCATGGAGGATTCTATCAAGTATTTTCTGTAGAGCTGGTTTTATCTTCAAATACTCCTTTAACCTGCTTTTGTCATGGAATGTCCTTATTTCTCCATCTATTTGAAAGGATAACTTTGCAGGATAAAGCAACCTTGGTTGACAGTTGTTATCTTTCATAACTTGGAATATATCACTCCAAGCCCTTCTGGCTTTAAAAGTTTGTGTTGAATAATCTGCTGTAATCCTGATGGGCTTGCTTTTGTAGGTAACTTGATTTTTCTCTCTAACTGCTTTCAATATTTTTTCTGTGGTGTGTGTGTGTTTGGAAGTTTGATTATAATATGGCGAGGAGAGGTTCTTTCCCGGTTTTGTCTGGCTGGGGTTCTAAAGGCTTCCTGTATCTGCATTGGCACCTTTTTCCCAATTTGGGGAAAATTTTCTTCTATGATTTTGTTGAAGACCCCTACTATGCCTTTGGAGTGGAATTCTTCTCCTTCTACTATGCCCTGAATTCTTATATTGGATCTTTTCATAGTGTCCCGAATATCTTGAAAATCCCACTCATACTTTTCTATAAGTTTGTCTTTCTCTTTGTTGGCCTGTATTAGATCTGCCACCTGGTCTTCTAGCTTAGATATTCTGTCCTCTCCTTCATCTATCCTACTGGTGAGATTTTCTACAGAGTTTTTTTTTTTTTTTTTTTTTTTATTTCATTAACTGTGTTCTTCATTGCTAGTAATTTTGACTGTTTTTTCTTTATTATTTCTATTTCCTTACTTAGGTCTTGTATTGCCTTCTTTATTTCATTAAATTGGTGTCCTGCATCTTCTTTGATTCCTTTGATTTCCTCTTTGATTTCTTCATTGATTCTTTTTATTTGTTCTTTGACCTCTTTGAACATATTTATAATCATTCTATTGAACTCTTTCTCAGGCATTTCCTCTAACTCGTTCTCAGTGGAGGACATTTCTGATGCATTAATACTTTTAGTTGGATTTATATCGTCTTGCTTTTTAGTGTTTCTTGTGTTATAATGTATATATTTTTGCATCTTGGATTAAGTTAATGCTTGGATTTTCTAGCTAGCTGGGTATTCTTAGCTGTATCAATTGATTTGATGTAATGTATTTTCATGGTAGGAGCTTAAGGTGTTAGGTGTGGCTCTTAAGACTCTCAGAGTATCTACATAGATGTTCTTAGGGGTTGAGTCTCCCTGCTATAGGAGTATTCAAGCAGGCTGAGTGGAATAAAATACTGGTAGATTCTAAAATTTAACTAAACACTGTACACATTCAATCAAAAACAGCCCCGAGTATGTATGCAAGAGTAGTTATTATAACGACCAGATCCTCTATCAACAAAGAGGTTAAGATTTCTGGTCTGTTGAGGGATCCAAGTTAGCTTGCGACCAAGTGAGACCCTTCCCTGGTGCAATCCCAGTTACCTTGGATGATTTTGGTCTCATTCAAGTTGCTGCCTGGGTTGTCGGGCTGCTGTTCTGATTTCTGGAGCTGGGCACTGGCTTTTCCTGTGGGGCAAACTGAGCCTGGCAAGTGTGGCCTTGCAGATCAGCATCCCTGTTGCTGGAACTGCTGCAACTCAAGCTGCTGCTGCTGGGTCTGTAGCCGCTGCTGCTGAAGGTGCTGCTGCTGGACCCACCACTGCTGCTGCCTCTGCTGCTATTGTAGCTTCCACTGCTGGAGCCACCACTGCTGCTGAAGCTGCTGCTGCTGTGTCCACTGCTGCTGCTGCCACTTAAGCTGCTGCTGCTGGGTCTGCTGCTGCTGCTGCAACTGGATCTGCTACTGCTGGGGCTGCTGTTACCGGTGCCGGAGCCACTGATGTTGCTGCCAAACTCTGCTCCTGCTTGGGTCCCACCGTTGGCTCAAGTTAGTGTTGCCGGGTCCCAGGACACTGCTCTGTTCGCCAGAGCTGGGCTCAGGCAGTGGGGGAGGGGAGGGAGCCGCAGCTGCTCTGGTTCTCTCGCTGCTCCACGTGTTCTTCTATCTTGCGGTCTGCTCCTCCGTTGCTCACTGCCGCTCTCCCTTCACGTTTCCTGAGCTGCGGAGAGTGCCGGTGTGAGGGGAAGCTCCCGCACCTGGCTTTTCCAGCGGCTGAAGCTGAGTCTGGCCGCTTTATGGTGCACCGCTGCGGCAGTTGCCGGAGCTGCCGGAGCCACTTTTGCCGGTCTGTGCGGGCTCTGGATGCTCTGGATCTCTCCTACTTCTCCGCTGCCACTTCAATTTCCTATACACCTCACTTTTTAGTAAAAGTTTGTATTTTGTTTTTTTGGTCTTTTTCCCCCCTAGGCTGCTTTGGTGTGGTACCTACGCTGCCATCTTAACCGGAAGTCAAGAATTGCACAAATTTTGACAGATGTGATATAATTAATTTCAATGTGGCCTCATTATTTAAAAGTATTTCTCTTTTAAGAGAACTATCGTTTGCTGAAAATATTTAGACATGCAATTAGAATACTATTTTTTTAAATATTTTATTTATTTATTTGCAAAGAGAAGGAGGGACTACAGATGGGTTAACCAGGGTCTCTAGCTATCATAAATGACTTCCAGATGCATGCACCAGCTTGCTCATTTGGCTTTATGTGGTTACTGAGAAATCAAACCCAATTCACTAGGCTTTGTAGATAAAACCCTTAACAACTGAGGCCAACTCCCCAGGCTCTAGATTGCTATTTTTATAATAATTCTAATGATTTTTACTATAATATTTATATCATCTCAACACTCAGGAAGTAGGAATTTATTTTATGCCATAGTAATACCCCTCTTCTCCTTATTCCCTATTCTAACTCAGATAAGAAAAATATAGCTGTGCTTAGAACAATAATACTCAAATTAATTTCTTTTATCAGTTTTTAAAGCTTGTCATTTTGATAATGTTGAGCTAATGACATATTTGAATGTGTCAAGATTTAGCAATGGCTTCTCTTCAAACATACATCTTTTGCTTTTTTGCATGTGCATAGTATAGTGTATGTATGTGTGTTGTTCATGGTCTATGTGCCAGTGCAGTGCCCTGTCCAAGCACCTGTGGAAGTCAGAGAAGAAAATTAGAGGAGAAGGTTATATAACCCCCTATCACTCACCCACCTATTTGTCCTTGAGAGAAACTTGCAGTTTGTGCCAGAGTAATTTTCTGGTCTTTGCTCCATACAGAAGTGGGTTATACAATGGCCCTTCCTAGCTGTTTATCTGGGAGCTGGGGGAATTGAACTCAGTGGTCGCAGGCTCTTTCAGGTCCTCATGTTTGAATAAGAAGTGTGCTTAGCTGCTGAGCCAACTCTCTAGCCTGTCACATTCATTTACACTTTAGATTACTGACATGGAACAAGTGCCGAGTAAATATTAGAGAGAAGAATTGAGGGATGGATGGATAAAGGGAAATAGGAAATGAGTTACTTGTTCCATGATCTAGGTATTATAGCATTCCCAGCTGCTAGATATGTCTGCTGATGAATTACCTTCCCTCCTCTCCCTCTCTTATTTTGTTAGCACCGTTATAATGCCTTCTTTAGATTTGACACAAGTAAACATCCTTCTTGGATATTTACTCAACATACCCTCAGAGGAAATGAGACGCAATGCATTGAGCAGATCCATGATTTGGCATTGAATAGTCTCTGTAACTTGCAGCCAATGAGAAAGTCACCATTTTTGTGGGTCACCATTTCTATGGGGTGATATGATCTCTGTCTGGAATGCTTCAAGGAATTTTAAAAAATATTAACAGGAAATAAAATTAATTATATTACTATTTGTAGTGATTTGAGTATGAAATGTCCTCCATGGGCTCAAGTGTTTGTGATTAAATTTCCCAGTTTGGGGGAGCCTTTTTATGTCACTGGGTATTCAGAGCTGGCTCGCTCCACAGAATAGGTTCTGCCCTGCATCTGATGTGTGACAAGATGTGAGCCAGTTGACATGTTTTCTTTTGCCACGATGAAACTGCCCCTTGAAGCTATAATCCTGATATAAAAGCTCCCCTCCCGTAAATTGCTTCTGGTGTAGTGGTAAAGCTAATTGTTACACTAACGAGTTATTGTTCAGCTATTACATGGGGTTTTTCCTGCTGTAAACCAGGTTTTTCAAGAATCTTCCAAGGGTTCAGATTCTCGTGTACTGATGAGGGACATCCATCCAGCTTCTCTTTTGAATGCTTTGATCCAGTAGTCCTAGGGGAGGCTTTCAGCAGCCTTGGGAGTAGGAGACTTCCATCTTGCTGTGTGAGGATGTTGATTCCAGCAGTTCTCTCAGCCCAACTCCATTCCTTCTCATCTTCAGCACTGAAATTGGTTTCCCAGGTCTAGGCTGGGGGGAAGGAATCTCAATCCTGTGGTTCAGTGTTTTTCAAGTTTGGAAAGTATCTACATCACTGATGGGAGAAATAGTTTCAAGTCACATTTCACATTATTGAGAAAGAAAATATATCTCCTTTTGATTACTAAGCAGGTAATTGCACACAGCTCTTCCTCCTGTGGAGGCTGCATCCCCTTGTGCTGGTTCTGCTCTGACCACCCAGTCCAAGCAGCCCTCTAATCATCACAATGTCTTCTTACAATTTTCTGGAGAGTACAAAACTGTCTCTAAATCTTTTTTTTTTTTAATTTGTTTTGTTTTTATTTATTTATTCAAGAGCCACAGACAGAGAGAGAAAGAAGCAGAGAGAGAGAGAGTGAGAGAGAATGGGCGCTCCAGGGCCTCCAGCCACTGCAAACGAACTCCAGATGCGTGCGCCCCCTTGTGCATCTGGCTAACATGGGTCCTGGGGAATCGAGCCTCGAACCAGAGTCCATAGGCTTCACAGGCAAGCACTTAACTGCTAAGCCATCTCTCCAGCCCTCTCTAAATCTTTTTAATGTTTCTTTTTGTTCATGTTCAATCGCATCTCCAGGACATAAGCAAAGATTTTAAAATTGGACCAAAGACTGATTCTTTTCACAATGTAATCTGGAACCTAGAACAGAATCTGGTGGATTGTAGATGCTCAGTGAGTAATTATTGGCCACTTATGGATATTGGTAAAATTTTCATTGGTCCTTCTGATTGGGTAAGTCTGGATGTACTGCCATCTATATAACTACTATAACAGCCTCTTTCTGAGGAAGGGGGGTAAGGATTTATACTTAAAAAATTCAGTAATAAACATGTACAAAAGGAATTCATTAACATTATTTTCTTTCCATATTTATCCAGTTACTTTCCATGTTGTGTGAAAGCCTTCCATCCACAGAAATAACAGCTATGGGGTGATCTATGACCTTGAACTCTTTATCCTTCTGCCTCCAACTCCAAGGCACTGTAATGATGACAGACTATGTTACTATGCCTGGCATAAGCTGACTGAAATTCACATGCCACACCCATGCCTCAGTGCATGTGTGAAGGTTGGAACACAACCTAGGAATAATGATCCTTGCTTTCTACCTTAAGACAAATTCTGTCAATGTTTACCTTCTTGAAAATGCCAAGCTAACTGGCTAATTAGGCTCCAGGATTTGCCCAATTCTACCTCCTATTGCCATAGATAGGTGTTTTGAGATGACAGATATGTGTGTAAGATTGTATCTAACTTTACTGGGCTCTGGAGATATAAACTCTGTGAGTTATGTTTTCACAGCAAGGGCCTTTAACCACTGAGCCATATTCCCATTTCCCACTGCTTTTTCTGTTCATATGTCTACTAGAAGCAACTTGGAGCAGGGTACTTCTTATAGGTATTGTCAGTTTCCATGAAGATCAGATCACATATTTTATTTTTTTCCTGTGTCTACAAGTCCTGTCCTATGTGTGGTTTTAGACTAATTTATAATATTGTTACTCTTTTCCTCCAAAATAACCCATTACAGATAAAAATTACAATAGTTGTCCTACTGAGTACTAGGTTTCCAGTGGTCCATGGAAACATTACTCATGACTTCACAAAGGTGATTTGCCTCCCCTAAGATGGAAGGAAAAGGCTTTAGAAACCTTAATCTTAGGAAAATAATCTACCATATATCAAATTTGTCCCCTCTTTGCAGCTTTAAATTTTAGTGCTGATTTTAAAACGAGTTAAGCCACCTTCCTGAGACATATTGATATTAAAAATAAGAAATATATGTTGTGTCCATATTCCTTACACATTTTTATTTTTTGTATATTACATTCTGCATGAGTATGCTGAGTATTAAAAACTAATTTTTAACCCTTAATTAAATTGCTGCCTAGTACTACAATGTGTGGATGAATCATTGCTTATTTGATTATAGAATTACTAATTGTGTATGAAATAAAGATTGGGTTTGTAATAAGCTGTATTCTAGTTAAGGGGCAGGGAAATAGTAACAACTTGAATCAACTCCTTCTTTTATATGAATTAAGTTCTAGTGGGATGTCCAGATAGAAAATTAAGTACTGACACAGGTATACGACTAAAACCAGTAATCATGAAGGACACAGAAGGAAACAGTTATCATTATAATAGAAATTAGACTGCTTCCTGGTAGTGCTGTATATAACATTTAAATTAATATATCTGTACATAGAGCAATGTGTTCAGCTCTGATTATTTCCTTTGGATGAGTTCCAAGAAGTGAGATTCTGAGAGGCAGAGTTGGGAATCAGAGCATATGAGCATCATTGTTTTTAGAGCTTTTACATATATTTTCAATGTCTTTATAGAAAAAAAAAAACTGTTCCCATTTATAATCTCACAGCAACACATATGAATGACTATATTAAGGAAGTCATATTTTATCTTTCCCATTTTTAAGTATATATTTTTATTTATTTGATTTCTAGTGAAACTTCATATTTATCATGTTTATTCACATTCTTCAGTTATCTTCTGTGAGATAACACCTTGTAAGTTATCTTTGATGAAATCTCACCTTGTAAGTAATTTCTGTGAGGTGTCAGATTATCTTATGGGAGCTATCACCTTGTACTGTTGTCTGATCATTTTGATGTATGGTAGGTTATTTTTCTTTTAGCTTTATGAGAATAACTTCTGTTAATATTATGGAAATTATGTCTGACATTTGATAAAAATGTTTTCCAGTTTTTATGTTTAAAATTAAACCTGTGTTCTTTTAATAACATATACTAAGAACTATGCCATGGAACTACTTGTGATGTGTCCTTTTTGATTTGCCCATTGATTCTACATTAAACACTTCATGTATTTTTGTGTGTGGTGTGACATGAAAGTCAGAATCTTCTCATGCAAATATTCACTTAGTGAAATCCATTTACTGAAAATACTTGGAAAAGTTATACTTAGTAAGGATTGCATTTAAATACTGTCTCTTCATTACCTAATAAGTGTGAAATCTTCATTGACAATGAATATGTTTGTGGATTTATCTATTCTATGTTGTTCATTTTTTATTAGTTATGGACATACTTAGTATGTAACCAGCATATGTTGGTACCATCCTTTCTCTCATCCCAAACCCCTTTCCGAAAAGAACACTCTTCATTGGGGATGAAGGTCATCCCCATGGGGATTGTGGGGCAGCCATCAGTTATGGGGAAGAGTCAATATCTCTGTGCATGATGTCCCTACCTGTGGCTCTAACAATCTTCCCACCCACTCTTCCATGAATTTCCCTGAGCCATATTGGGTGCATGTCAAGTTTACATTAGTGATGATCACTTAAGAGCCTCTGGATCTCTACTGTGGTAGGTATTGAGTGTCCTCAGTGTCTATCGTCTTCACCATTAGGTTTACCAAGAAAGCAGCACTCTTGCTCATTTCCCCAGTTCCTCTATGGTTTCAGCTGGGGCCCTGGTGAAGTGAGATGGGTTGTTCTCTCCTCTGGTCCTGCTCCCATCTGGAAAAGAGAAGCAGATTCTCCAAAGGAGTGTCAAGTCAGCACTGATTAACTGGGATAAAATTTGAAAAAAAATTCTGATGAGGTGTAATGTGTGTAATGTGTTGTTTCTCTATGGCTGCTTTTAGGACTTTTTCTTAGTTTTCATTGTATAGAAGAGCTGTTGTAGTCTAGTTCACATTGCTGGCATGAATCACCTAGCCAAGAGCAGCTTGTGTGTTCCAAAAACTGGCAAGGGGAAACTGACTATAATACCCATAAACCCACCCTCAACAATACTCTGCCTCCAGCAGCTGGGATCCTGGCATTCAGAACACCTAAGATGATGGAGGACACATGAATCAAACAACCAGAAAAGTCTTAATGATAATATGTTTCAGAGAGTTTCTCCTTTGGTCCAGTCTGTTTGGAGTTCTCTTCGCTTCTTCTATCTTGATCAAATCTCTTTTGAGAGCGTGGGAAAGTTTTCTTTGATAATTTTGTTGAATAGGTTCCCCATGCCTTTGGTCTGAATGTCTTCCCCTTCTGGTATACCCATTATCAGAATGTTGGGACATTTAAGGTATCCAACAGTTCCCTCATATTCTGTTCACAAAATATTTTGAGCTTATTTAAGCATTTGGACTTGCCAACTGCTTCTTCAGTCTCGTCTTCCAGTCCTAAGGCTCTGTCCTCCACATGACTGACTCTGTTATTGAGGTGTTCTAGAGAGGTTTGGACTTGTTCAATTTGGTTCATATTTTCTATTGCCTTTTTCTGTATAGTAGCCAACACTCTGTCAAGTTCTGTTTCCACATAAGTTTTGGATTTTCTTAATGCTGCTTGGAATTAATCCTTTCATTTATTTATGTTTTCATTGAGCTTACACAGCTTATTATTGAGGTCTTTTGTATTTTGGCTTTCCTTCAGATCATTTAACTCTCTTTTGAAGACTTTCTGTTTTTTTTTGTTGTTGTTGTTGTTTGTTTGTTTGTTTGTTTTTTCCCCTTATTAGGTCCAACCTATCAAGGAGAACATTCACACAATTGTTGGTCTTTTGCTGATTTTCTGCAAGTTCTGCCAACTACTTGGTCAAGGCCACATATCTTGTGTCTTCATTTGGGGTTCTGATCCTGTTGTCTCATTTATGTTTTGATTGGAGACTATCCTAACCTTTTTGGGGTCCCTTCCATTTGATGTTTCATGTTGTTCCTTTTATGCTGTTGTCTGCCCATCACAGTGTGGGAATCTTATTTAATTCAGGAGGAAGCTGTAGTTTATCCTTGAAGTATCTTCAATGATCATTCCCTTTTACATTTGACTATATTAAGCTTATGATGAGATGGGAGTGAGGCTCTGGTGGGAGGAGTGGGTATGGCACCAGTGGGCACCCAGACACCCAGTGGCCTGGGGAGGAGAGGAGAGAGAGAGCAGTATGGCACCAGTGGCAGGTGGCAGGACTGGGAAAGGGAACAGTGAGGACCTGGTGGTATGGCAGGATTGGGAGAGAGAGTGGTGCTGATCCAGTTGTGTGGTAAAGTAGGGAACCCAGTGGTGAGGAGAGGGAGGAGGAAGGGAGGAAATGCATGGGAGGGAGGGGAGAGACCAGGTTGGCAGGAGGAAAGGTGAGAGGAGCTTAGCCCCAATCTTAGGCACATACAAGTAGCACAGCAGAGAACCTGGGAGGGGCTGGCAACTGGGACAGATGCTTGAGGGCCTGGGGGAATAGTGGGCTACCTGAGAACATGGGTATCAGTAGATTCCCTCAGTAGATTCCCTACTGTGGTCCTTTACACCCTCTCACAATGGGTTGACAAGGACCTGCTAACCCTGGAACCACACAGACCTTGCCTAGTATTACCCTAGGAGCTGAAACATGGTTACACCATCTTGACTAGATACCATCTTGACCAGAAGTCCTGTGTTGTTCATATTTGTCTGGAATATTATCTTGATAATTACACTTTATACAGTTTTGTTGTTAAGCAGTGTTATGAGTTAATGATAGGAGACAAAAATTGGCTATGTGGCTTAGGGGTGATAAACCTCAAAGTTAATGGCTTTCTTTTGGCTAAATTCTGGAATTGTCCTTGGGTCTGTAGAGAAAATCTAGGTCAGCACACTTCACTACAGGTCAGAAACATCAGAAGAATCTGGCTTTTTCTTATTTCTTTCCCCTTAAGGGGTGCTTTCACTCCCTAAAGAACTAACAGAATTCCTGGGAATTAGTGACCTTTTCCAGAGATCTTTACTGCAGATTCCTGATGCCAGGACTAGATTAGCTAAGCCATATGCCCATTTGTGGCTCACAAAAATACCCAACCTGAGTCTCCTGGGAAGCTTCACAAAGCCTTTCTTGCCTCCCTGGCAAGAGCTTTCCTTGTGTTAAGTGTGGGACTTCTCAAGACCTCTTTTGACACCATGAGAAAAAGCTCTGCCTTGCTTCTTTCTCTTAAATTTAGGACTTTCCAAATTCATCTTGTCTTCTTGACCAAGAGCTGTCCTCCTTCTTTTCCTTAAACCTTACTTCTGTTAAAGCTCTCCCTCCTTACATCTCTGAGCTATAATAAATCTTTCTGAATCTTATTCTCTGGTCTGTGGATTTTATACATCAAATTCATAATACAAGGACCCAGGAACACCCTAAATATCAGTGCATTAGTGCATTTGTACATTAGCATAGGAACCCCAAAATGTCTGCATCATTACTTTCCTCATTGTATGAAAAAATACCTGATAAAAGCAACTTAAAGAAGAAAGGGTTTATTCTGGCTCACAGTTTTAAGTCACAGTCTTATCATGGCAGAGATCACTTGGTGTCAAGAGCCTGAAGCAGGTGGTTATATTGTATCTGCAATCAGAAAGCAGAGAAAGATGAAAACTCATCCTCATCTCTCTTTCTCCTTTTATCTTGCATGGCGCTTTGGCTCAAGGAATGGTATGGCTCACAGTGTATGGAACTTTCTCTCTTATTTATATATTCTCAACCAAAGACAGACAAACACACACACACACACATACACACACACACACAGAGAGAGAGAGAGAGAGAGAGAGAGAGAGAGAGAGAGAGAGAGAGAGAGAGAGAGGGAGGGAGGAGAGAGAGTGAGAATGGGCATGCCATGGCCTCCAGCCACCACATATGAACTCCAGACATGTGTGCCACTTTATATATCTGGCTTTACCTGGGTACTGGGGAATCAAACCTGGGTCATTAGGCTTTGCAGGCAAGCACCTTAATCACTTTGCCATCTCTCCTGCCCATGAGTAGATTTTTCTATCTCAATTAAGTAGCATTCTATCACTAAGGTATACCTGTCTCTTCTTGAGTTTTAGTTTATTTTCATTGTGGCCACAGACAATACTTTGTGTGAACTTTAAGTTAAGAATTTGTTGGAAATATGTACCAATATTACTCTACTGTAGTCCATTGGTACATACTGCGCTTGTGCCCAGGAGCATGCGGTACTACCATCAGTGGTGGATATTAGACATATGAAATTAACTAAAATTGGGAGAAAATTTCCAAGTCTCCTATTTCCTGCTTAATACTGTCATCAATTATTGAAGTGAGATAGTGGAGTTCAGGAGGGGTCTCCAAAGCTTGTGAACCACACTTTTTGGCCCATATCCTGTTTATGAAAAGTTTGATAAAATTGACGCAAGAAGGATAAGTTATGAATTATTGCATTTATTTGCAGAGAGATCATAATTCATGAGGTTTATTTAGGGGAAATTGATATCTAGGAAAAGTCTGGACAGTTACACACACACACACACACACACACCAGATTGGTCAGAGAATCCCCTTCAAATAACAGACCAGAGACATTTAAGAAATAGTGAAGGACTCAGAGATTAAAGAAAAAAATTTCACATATGATCAAAGTGAAAGGTACACCCAAAGCATGACACAGTAGACAATATATATATATACATCTCCAAGCTAAGAATTCTCCCCCTCCCATCCCATGTGTGTGTGTATCTATCTATATATATATATATGCATCCCATGTATGTATGTATGTATGTATGTATGTGTGTGTGTATATATATATATATATATATATATATGTGTGTGTGTATATATCTATATCTATATCTATATCTATATCTATATCTATATCTATATCTATATCTATCTATATCTATATCTATATCTATATCTATCTATATCTATATCTATATCTATATCTATATCTATATCTATATCTATATCTATATCTATATCTATATCTATATCTATATCTATCTATATCTATATATACACACACACATCTCCAAGCTAAGAATTCTCCCCCTCCCATCCAGCCTTGTCTGGGTACTAGAGACACGACTCACCAGGTGCTCAGGCAAATTTGAGGTATACATGCTTAGGATAGTTATATATTTTCTTAGCCCTTTTAGTAGTCTATACTCTGAAGTATAATTTTTCTAAGGTTAATGTAGTCAGCTTTTACTCTTTGTGCCATACAGCATTTTGCATAATGTTTCATTCTTTAATTTTTCGTCACCTTGACACAGACACAGTTTATGAGAAGAAGGGACTTATTTGAAGCTTACAGATTCAGGGGGAGATCACTGAAGGCAGAAGGAGCCAGTTCTCTTTCACAGGTCCAAGCAGAGAGACAACCACACACCAGCACTGCAGACAAGCATAAAACTCAGAGAACTCAGGCAGAAGACACTCTGGATACCTTAGGCTAGAATGCAGATATCCATCCCATGACAATCCCCCACCCCCACAGCAGGAGTCTGCCTGCCAGTGGCAGAAGCTACAAGCTCAATTTTAATACCTGAGACTATTGTGAGACAAATATTCAAACTACCACACCTGGTGACCCTGCTTTCCTAGCCAGTCACAGTCAAATTTCTGTTTTTAATCAGTGAGCCAACGCCAGTGATTCTCAGTTTTCATTTGCCTTAGAATGCTTTTTTTCAGTATTAAAAATGATGAACCTGGACAAGCTCTTGTATCTGTTACATATGGATTTTTTAATATATTTTTTATAAAAATAAATTTGATTTTAATTATTAATTTTAGAAAAATGTGGTTTAAATCCTTATATACCTCATACTAAAATATTTTGAATTTACTAATGATGTCTAAGGACCTTACCTTATTATTATAATGAAATATTCTTGTCAAGCCCATGTTTAGGGAAGGAGTCTCACAGAGGCTAATACAGAGCATCCTCTCTCAAGTTCAAACCAATTTAGCCCACTTCACTAGCATAGTTCCAGTTCCTTCAGACTCAACCGAAGTCTAACCTTTGATCAGCTACCTCAATTGGACAATACACCTCTCTGCCTTAGCCAAGAGTAAAACTGGAACATTAAATGTCTTCCCATTCACTAGTATTACCTCTTCCTTGGCTTTAATCTTGCAATGGAAGCCTTTGAAAAGCTATTTGACTTTAGGCTATGACTACTTTGTGGAGGGCAAATACCCTCAAGGCTAGATACTGAAAATATCCTGGCAGCCTTCTGAAAATGGAAGATACTGAAAGAGAACACATAGGAAAAATCATCTTAACAAAAATATCATATCATCTGGTGGGAGACAACAGTTATGTAAACATATATAGAGTGCTAGTTAAAATTATATGTAGTCTAATGTAATGGTCGTTAGTAAATAGGACATTTAAAACAGTTAAAGTGGAAAGAGACTATCAGGGAGAATGCGCTCATGTTTTATATAGTTCTCCCAAAGAATACTTCCATATTTGGAGGAACATAGGCCCCAAACAGGCTTCTAGAGAAAGAAAATCTCAAGAAAGAGGAACAGTAAGGATAAATGTAAGTTAACTAAAAACATGCAATATATAAATTCAATGCAATTCAAATCAAAATCCCTGGAACAACCTAATAGAGTTAAGAAACAAGTCTCAAACTTCATATGGGGGCTAGAGAGATGGCTTAGTGGTTAAGGCGCTTGCCTTTAAAGTCAAAGGACCAAGGTTGATTCCTCATGACCTATATAAGCCAGATGTACAAGGTGGTACATGTGTCTGGAGTTCCTTTGCAATGGCTAGAAGCCTTGGAACATCCATTTATTCATATTCTCTCTCTCTCTCTCTCTCTAATAAATAAAAATAAAATATTTTCATCTGGGCATGATGATACACACCTTTAATCCCAGCACTTGGGAGGAAGAGGTAGGAGGGTCGTCATGAGTTCATGGCCACCCTGAAACTGCTGAGTGAATTCTAGGTCAGCTTGGGCTAGAGCAAGACCCTACTTTGGAAAAAAAAAAAAGCCTCAAAATTCATATGGAAGCATACACAAAAGGTGTTGACTAGACAAATATGTACTCAACAACAGCAACAAAAATACCTGTGGTGGTATCACCGTACCTGATTTGAAGTTATACTAAAAGCATGGAAATAAAAAAGGTATGGTACTGGAATAAAAACAGGCACATGTATCAATGGAATAGAATTGGAGATCCAGTATGATTTTGAATAACAATAGGTACCTAATATTTGACAAAGAGCCCCAAAATGGGCACTGGAGCAAAAATAGCATCTTAAGAAAATGGTCCTGAAGAAGTTGGATAACCACATGTACAAGATCAAATTTAGACTTCCACCTTTCACCTCACCCAAAAATCAACTCCAAATGGATCAAGGACCTCAATATATTCCCCAAAACTCTGGAATGACTATAGTAAGATAAAGGCATAGGGAAATTAATAAGATCCCAGTAGGCCAGGGAATTATGTGCACACTCAACAACTAGGACCTCATGAAGTTAAAAAGCTATTCTACAGATAAGCAAATCATCATCAATGGGGTCAATAGACAACCTACTGAATGGTAGGAAATCTTCAACAGCTAAATCTCCAACAAAGGTCTAATATCTAGACTCAACAATGAACTTAGAAACATAACAAAAAATAATCAATCACTGCACTCAAAAAAAGGGACAGGTTATTGAACAGAGAGTTCTCAAAAGAAGAAATAAAAATGGCATGACCATTAGACACCTAAAGGAATGTCCAACATTTCTATTCATCAAGGAAATTCAAATTAAAATGACCGCGAAATTCCATCTCACTGAAGTCAGAATGGCAGCCATCAAATCGTCAAATGACAACACATGCTGGCAAGGGTGTGGTGAAAGAGAAACCCTCATCTACTACTGGTGGGAGTGAAAACTCGCACAGCCACTATGAATATCAGTATGGAAATTCCTCAGAATTCTGAAAATAGGGCTGGAGAGATGGCTTAGCACTTAAGGCACTTCCTTGCAAAGCCAGTGTACCAAGGTTTGATACCCCAGTACCCATGTAAGCCAGGTGCACAAGGCTATGATGCACCTGAGCTTATTTGTAGTGTCTGGAGGCCCTGGCACATCCATTCTCTCTCTACATGTCTGCCTGTCTCTCAAAATAAATAAATAAAAATTTTAATAAGTTTAAAACAATCTGGAAATACAATTATGATAAGATCAAGTGATATTTCTTTTGGGAATATACCCTAAATGCTACTATGTGCCACAGAAACACATGCTCAACCATTTTTATTGCTGTCCTATTCACAATGGCCAGGAAATTAAATCAGTTCAGATGCCCATCAACAAAGTAATAGGGAATGAAGACGTGGTGATACACACATTGGTATTCAAGTAAATTGTAAGGGAAAATGAAACCATTAAATATGCCAGAAAATGGAGGGACTTGGAAATTACATGCTAAGTGAGGTCACACAAGTTCAGAAAGACAAATGTTGCTATCTGTCTTTCATATGTGGTTCCTAACCTGCAAGAGCTTCAGTTAATTGTATGGTAGAACAAGTATCCAAGTATAGTCATGGTACTAGAATGAAGCTCAAAAAAAGGGACATACAGAAAAAGGGGGAAGAAGTGCTACTTAACAACAAGTCAATGCTCAACAAAAAGAAGAGAGATATGGAGAGATGGAAAAGAGAATGAAGAATTATTGGGGATAGAGGGAGGGTGGTGGCTAGGAACAAGGGATACACAAAACCGATGGCAATGAGTCAATTCTATCGAAACCTTTCTCCTGGAGAACCTACATGTAATTACCCTCAACAAGGGGAAGGAGGACCTGAACCATGGGCTCTGGCTGGTAAATCCCAGGGCCAGAACTTGGTTTCCTCCCACAGTGAGATATTGGTCAGGGGGACACATGAGGCATCCCCAAATTATACAGGCCATTGCCAAAAGATTTGGGTACCTACAAGAACTAAAAAATAAGACCCTATTGCTAAAGACACCTCAGTCTGTGGCCCTAGGACATCAAATACATTTTCTGGAAGTGAGAGGGAATCCATTTCCTTCCTGGCTAGCTCTCATGGTGTTGGGAAATGCTATGAGACCTGCTGGAGAATGCCAGTTGCCAGCAGAGTGAATAAGCAGGAGATCCATTCAGACATGAAATCAACCAGCCAAGCAAAAAGCACACCCTTGTGCAACAGTGGCACATACCTCATGCAAGTGACAAAGTGCTCCCAGATTGGACATGAGATGTTATCTGTGAGAAAGAACTCATATCTAGTTCCAAGAACCAAGCCATACTACCTAGGACAGGTAATCAATAGGCTCCACAGAGAACCCCCATTGCTCTTGGACTGAAAAGAGTGGACATATATAGCTATAAGTCTAAGAACTAGGATCATCCCCTTAAATTCAAACTACTCTTACTTTTGGGTGGAGAATCTTTGCTATATTACAGATGCTGGAGAATACTGGCGAGGTCCAGAATACACCAATTTATCAATAGAGAGCTGACTCTCTAAGATGACGTGGGTCAGCTCCATCTCATCTGCCCAGGCCCAGAAGTCATTACAGAGAAAGTGATGGCATGAATACTGCTCTTGCTCCTAGCTTGAAAACCTGTTCCAGGAAGATGGTAACAGACACTGTGGTAACTCAAATATCATCATAACAGAGAACCAGAGGCCACACTAAATTAGACTTGATCACTAAATAGCAAGGAACATTGTGGAATAGGGGATGGAAAGATTGTAAGATCCTCAGGGTGGGTGGAAATATCCAGAGCCACTGTGCTTCCCGTTTCCCACCTCCTTCTGCTAGAGACTGACTGAGGCCTCTTGGTCCCCACAATGAATACCAATAGCACCACCAAAGAAGACCCTCAACAGAATTGATGTGGGGGTGAAGAGTTATAAGATTAAAACCTATGTTTTACATTAAAAAATAAATGAAGAAAATTAAAAAATAAAAAATGATAGAAGAACAATATTTGCATAAAATAGAGTAGGAAAAGAGATTCTAAGCAACAAGAAATATGTTATATATGTACAATAAATATATTGAACTAAGGTATCATTTCAACTGACATAATGAAACAATATAAACAAAATAAATAAAAAAATACACTTAAAATTATGATAGTTGTCCTGGCTGGCAGGAATTCAGAGGAAAAAAAAAAAAAAACACTTTATTTACTCTTTTGGTGTCAGAATGGTAAATTAGCATATTTGTTTAGAAAAGCAATTTGACAATGTGCGTGAACAGCCAAATTATTTCAAGCAATCATTATACCTCTAAGACTGTATGTATTCAGGAATGTGATCCAAATATACAATAATACCTATGTGTCTGCATTCACAAGAGTGTCCAGGGATATAGAATGTAAGTTAAATATTCAGTATCATGATGCCACTGAAATAATTGTAACATATGCTTTCTTACCTTTGATTCATATGTAGTTATTGAGTGATGAGTCAAAATAATTTAGTAACATGGTAGCATAGAAAATGATCCTAACATGTTATATCAATATATAATATATAATATATATATATATATATATATATATATATATATATGTGTGTGTGTGTGTGTGTGTGTGTGTGTGTGTGTGTGTGTGTATGTATAAGTGTTTGAGTTCAAGCTCAATTTTATAAACTTGTTTCATATGTACATCTTCATATTTCTGCCCTTATGTGTGATTAGTTTTTTCCTGTTTGGAAGAAATGATGACCTCTGTGAATGTGTGCATGTGTGTGTGCTCACGCATGCATGTGTCTGTTTGTGTGTGTGTATACCTATAAGTATATTATAAATATATGCACATATTTCTCCATCTCTGAGAAAGAGAAAGAGAGAGGAGAAGAAAGATTAATTAGCTTGTTAGGTTATGGAAGTCTAAAACCTCCTGGGTAAGCTGGCTGGCTGGTTATCTAGGTACAAATTTAAATTCAAGTGCAAAGGCAGACTGGTTGAAGAAAACTTTATTTTCCAAGGAAGATTTTGATTCTAATTAAAATCTTCAATTGTTTATATGTAATTTGCTTTATTCAGATTTTAAAGATTTATGATTTTCATTTATTAACCTATTTGTTTCTTTTCAGTTTTATACATTTTTTTATATTTTCCTTTTCAATAATTAATTTTTAACATAGGTTGCAGTATGTCCCCTTTCCCCAGACCTCCTTTCCCTAAGGGCCCTTTTCAGTAGGGTTACCGGTGTTCATTGTGGGGTAATTAAACCCTCTGTCTCTGAGAAAAGCTGTTCCATAGGGTGTTTCACCCTGCCTGGTGGTTCTTACAATCTTCCCGCCTCCTCTTCCACTACAGTCTCTGAGCCTTTTCAGGTGTGTTATTGGTTAATGTTGACTTCTCTGCAGCCTCTGTATTTCTTATACGATGTGTTGATATGCTTTGGTTCACCACCATGTTAAGATTCTGTTTTCCTGGATATGGATGGAGGGCTAGTATTGGGACCTATACTCATGGTGCTGCTTCCTCTGCACCTCTTCTGGACCCTGGTAAATATGGTAGAGATGGCATATCACAAGGCTACTATTTTGCTCTCTTTCCTTGTGTTGATGGATCTTGGATCTCCCAGTACTGTCTGCCATCTGTAAGATAAAACAGATTCTTGGACCAAGGGTGAGAGAAGCTTTGACTAAAGGCAATATGCCTAGCAGTTTGAAAGACATTATGATGAAGATATTTACTCAATTTATACAGGAAGCTAGGAATACTGGGAGTTTCACTCTGGGTATGGGGATTGTCCTGATTATGGAGTTGTGACTCAGTTCCCAGTACAGGTTATGAGTTCTCGTCCACTGAGAAGGCCTCATGATCTATTGGAAGGCAGTTGGCTGTGTGTCACTATTGCACAAGTGAATAGTTCTTGCCCAGCTGGTGGATTGTGTGGCGTACAGGATCTCCTGCATATTCCTGCTGTTGGTGACCATTGTCACCCTGTAGCTCCCCACAGCACTTTCTAGTACCACAAAGGTTTTCCACATGAGAACTGTTTTCCCTTTAGGTTCGCACATAGTCTGACAGTGTCCTGAGATTGCACCCTGTGATGTCTTTAGCAATAGGGTTTTATATTTTAGCTCTTCCCCTGGACAACTGCTCACTGTGGGGTTAACCCATGTCTGGTCCTGAGATCCATAAACCAGAGCTCATGGTTTAACGATTAAGCTTTCTCCATCTCCTCCTGGGCATTTTGGTCTGGTTCATCCATCTCCCTTAATTTTGCATAGTGCTTTCCAGGAGAAAGGCTCCTATTGTACTGACTATGTTAGTCTTTGGCTTCATGTTGTTCCTTTTCCCATTCACCCTTTACTTGAATGCTCCTTTCACCTCCCCCCGCCCCCAATATTCTTTCCCTCTACTGGTTTGTATGATAAACCCTTCCTTCATCTTTCCCTGTTCCCATAGTCCTAATGGTTACTCCCTTTTAAACTTCCTTTCCACTGGTCCAGTTTAGGAGCCACATATGAGAGAAAACATGTCATTTCCCTTCCTTAGTCTGTGACCTCACTTAGGATGGTATTTTATAAGAACATCCATTGTCCTATGAAATTCTTTATTTCATTTTTCTTTACTTATGAGTAGAATTTCATTGTGAATATGTACCACATCTTTATTATCCATTCATCAGTTGATGAGCAACTTGATTGATTCCAATTCTTAGCTATAGTGAATAGAGCAGTGATGAACATAGTTGAGCAAGTATCTCTGAAGTAGAGAATGGAGTCTTTAGGGTAGTTACTGGGGATTGAAATAGCTGAGTAAGATGGTGAACAAATTTTCATCATTTTCAGGAGTTTCCATACTGATTTCCATAGTGGTACAAATTGGCATTCCCACCAGCAGTGAATAAGAGTTGTTTTCCCACAGCCTTGCCAGTGTTTTTGTTAATGGTTGCTATCCTAACTGTAGTAAATGAGATATCAAAGTTGGTTTGAATTCACATATCCCTTATGGCTAAGGATGTTCAACAATTCTTTAAGTGAGTATTGGTCATTTGTATTCACTTTTTTTTCAGAATTGGATTGTTTGATTTTTTTATTGCTCAGTAATTTGAGTTCTTCATAGAATCTATATATTAGGCCTCTGTCAGAGGTAGAGCTAGCAAAGATTTTCTCCCATTATGTGGGTTGTCTGTTGACTCTGATTATGGTATCCTTATCTGTACAGAAGCTTTTTAGCTTCATGAGGTCCCACTGGTTGAGCATTTGTTTAGTTTTGTGATCTCCTTGAGTCATATTCACAAAATTCTTCTCCACTCCTATATCTTGGACTGTACTCTATATTTTATTTTGCCCTATTGATTTTAGATTTTCAGGTTTTATATTGTGGTCCTTAATCCATTTGGAGTTGATTTTGGTGCATGGTGACAGCAGTGGATCTATTTTCATTTTTATACATGTGGATGTCCAATTTTTCCAACACCATTTTTTGAAAGTGCTGTCTTTTTTCCAGTGTGCATTTTTGGCTCCTTTGTCAAAGATCAGGTAGCTGTAGTTATGTGAACTAAGGCTTGAATCTTCTAGCCTGTTTCATTGATCTAAATGCCTGTTTTTGTGTCAGTGACATTCTCTTTTTATTACTATTGCTGAGGAATATATTTTGAGATTAGGTATGGTGATACCTCCTGAAGTGTTTCTTTAGTTGAGTATAGTTTTAAATATCTGAGACCTTCTGTATTTCCATATGAATTTTGAGACTATTTTTCATATCTCTGTGAAGAAGGTTGCTGGAATTATTATAGGTATTGCATTGAATTTTTAATTTGCTTTTGTTAGAATGCACATTTTTATGATGTCAATTCTTCCAGTCCCATGAGCATGGGAGATTTTCTATCTTCTCTATCCTCCTCAATTCCTTTTTTCAGTGTTTTTATGTTTTCATTGTATCAATCCTGGGTCAGTGAAATTCCAAGATATTTAATTTGGTGGTGGTGGGAGGAGCTATGGAAAATGGGACAGATTTGCTGATCTCTTTCTCCATGTGATTGTCTTTTGCATATAGGGAGGACACTGATATTTGTGTGTTGACTTTATATCCTTCGATTTTGCTGAAATAGTTAATCACCTGTAGAAATTTAGTGGAGTCATTGCGATTAGTTATACATAAAATCTTGTCATCTGAAAATAGGGATGATTTTGACTTCTTTCCAATTTGGATCCCTTTTATTTCTTTCTCTTTTCTTATTGTTTGTGATAGGACTTCTAGCAATATGTTGAAGAGCAGTGGTCAGAGAGGGCACGATTCGAGTTTTCCCCCATTTAGTATAATTTGGGCCCTTGTTGTATGTTGAGATACTGTCTTCTCATCCTAGTCACTTTGCATTTTGCTCAGGAAAGTATGCTTTATTTTGCCAAAGGCCTTCTTGGAATCAATTGAAATGATTATATGGTTTTGTGTTTAAGTTTATTTATGTGGGTTATTATGTTTATCAATTTATGTGTGCTGAACTACCCCTACATTCCTGGAATTAAATCTACTTAATTGAGGTGGAGAATGCTTTTGATGTGTTCTGGAATTCAGTTTGCAAGGATTTTGTTGATAACTTTTGCACTTAGATTCATCAGGGATATTGGTCTACATTTTTTTTTTCCCCTTGCTGTCTCTCTCTCTCTGGCTCTGGTATAAGAGTTATATGGGCTTCATAAGAGGAATTCGAGAGGATTCCCTCTTTGCTAATTGTGTGAAATAACTTGAAAAAATGTGCTTTTAGTTCTTTGATGAACTTTCAGTAAAATTCAGCTGAGAATCCATCAGGTCCTGGACTTTTTTGGATTGTGAGATTAAAAAATAACATGCTCAATTTCATTCGATGTGATAGGCTTGCTTAGGACGTTTATCTCCTGTGTCTTCAGTTTTGATAGGTGATATGTGTCTAAAAAATCATCCATTTTTTCCAGATTATACATTTTGGGGGGAATATAGGTTTATAAAGTAAGTCCTCATGATTTTTCCAATTTCCTTGGTGTCAGTTGTAACCTCCCTGTTTTCATCTCTGTTCTTGTTAATTTGAGACTTCTGTATTTTTCTTTTGATCACATTAGCCAGGATTTTTATCTATCTTGTTTCGTTTTATTTAACAAGTCTTTTTTTCATTCAATCTATTAAATTGTTTTCTTAATTTCCAATACATTAATTTATTCTCTGATCATCATTATTTCTTTCCATCTAGAGGTCTTGGAATTGTAATGTTCCTATTTTTCCAATGACTTTTGGTGGTTATTAAGTTGAAATCTTTCCATCTTTGATATAAAGGCATTTAGTACTATGAATGGTTCCCTTAGGATTTCCTTCGTTTTGTCCCATAAATTCTGGTAAGATGTATTTTTACTATCATTCATTTCTAGAGATTTTTACAATTTTCTTTTAGATTTCTTCCACAACCCATATATTATTTAACAGTGAGTTGCTCAGTCTGTAGGAACTAGTGTGTTTTCTGATGTTTTTCTTGTTGATTTCTAGCTTTAATGCCCTGTGGTTTGAGGGTAATGTCAATTTTCCTGAATTTGTAGAGACTTGCTTTATTCCCTAATATATGATCTATTTTAGAGAAGGTTCCATGAGCTGCTGAGAAGTAAATATTCTTTAGAATTAGGTGAAATGTTCTGTGTATGTCTGTTTGGTCTGGTGGATTCATGGCATTAAGATTGCCCTGCTGATTTTCTGCTTACCTGATCTACATTGGGGTATTGAAGTCCCCTATTATGATGGTATTGGGATTCTATTCTGGTGTGTTACCAAATAGATTTTGCTTTATGAAAGGTAGTGCTCTTGTGTTTGGTGGATATAAGTTTATGATTGTACTATCCTCTAGTTGGATCATCCTCTTTATAAGTAAGAAATGGCCGTCTATGTCTCTTTGATTATTTTTGTTTTAAAGTCTATTTTCTTACATATCAGTGTAGCCACATATGCTTCTTTCTTATATTTGTTGTTTGGAATGTTGTTTTTCATCTTTTCACTCTGAGGGGCTGTTTATTCTCAACAATGAGATGTGTTTCTTGTAGATAGGAGATAGATGGAGCGGTTCTTCTTTTCCAGCCAATTATGCTTGTTTTTTTTGATTGGTGAATTGAGACCATTGAAGGTCAGAGTTACAATTATGGGGATCAATTTAATACCTGTCATACAGAAGATTTTGCAAGTTTTACTGCTTTGTTGAGTTTTATACATTTTCTCATGAGTTCCAAGTTTGTTTGTTTTTTTTTTCCTCTTGGGGGGTCCTTGAGGTTGGTTTTTAAACTTTTCTATGTGGAATGTTTCCTGTAGAATTCTCTGTAGGGTTGGATTTGCATTCACATATTCATAGAACTTGGTTTTAACATGGAAGTGTTCTTCTCACTTTCTATTTTGGGAGATACTTTTGCTGGGTTTACCCTGTTTTGTCTTTGCGTCCTGAAGTTCTGTCCACAACATGATTTAATCTGCTTGTAAGGCTTTCTAGGGCTGTTTTAAGAGGGCTATTTGATTTTTGTTCTCTGTTGTATTTCTCTGAATCATTTTCAGTTCTTAGTTTGATGTTTTTTATTGTTTATTGGAATTTATGCCTGGATTTTATTGTTTCCTCAGTAGACTTAATTCACTGGTTGCTAAGGTCATCTATTTACTGACTCCATTTCAAATGGTTTATCTGTACAAAGAATTCTCTGATCTCTCTGAGGGCTGTGTGTTGTTGATGGGTCTCTTGGATTTCATTTATGCGATTATTGGTTCTTTGATGATTTTCTTCTAAATCTGCATTCCATTGATTCATGATATTATTAATTTTACTTATTATATTTAGCATTTATTCATTATGGCATTCTATGTCTGAGTATTCATTGGAGGCTTCCATTAAGAGGTTAGGCATTCTTAGTTGGGATCTGTTGATTTGAAGTCTTTCATTGTTTATTTTGCATTAGGGTTTGCCCATCTTGTTGTTTGGAGAATGTAATATTTGTTCCTCTTGTGGCTCCGGAGTTTTATTTCCAGGTTAGCTTTTGTTAATATGGGAATGTGGGGAGTTTGTTTGCCCAGTTTCTTGGGCTGGGTGACCTTGGAACTTAATGGGGTCCTCCTTGTGTCTGTTGCATCCAGGTGGATATGAGTGTGACCCTACCTTGTTTGGTTTGCTTACTGCCCAGGCAGTGTGCTATAACCTTGTCAGAGTATTGCTCCAAATATGCTGGCACTCCTCATGCCTCACTTTCCTCCAGTGAGCTTCCAACACCCTGGTGTTTCTCATCTGCCTCCAACCCTGTCTCCAAGCACACCTCCAGTTCTACCTCTCCTCCATCACAGCTCAGAGCACTTCTTACTGTCTCCCAGTGCAGGTCTAAGCTCATCACTACTCTTCACCATTCCCCAAAACAGCCTATACATTTTATTTGATCATATAATATCCATCCTGGTTATCTAGAATATGTAAAGAAGTAAAAAATGTAAACAACAAGAAAATAAATAATCCAGTCACAAAGTGAGATATGGAACTGAACAGAGATTTCTTACACAGCCTATACATTTTATGTTGATCATAAAGTATCCATTCTGATTATCAAGAATATTTCTTAGAAGAAATACAAATGGGACTTCCAGTCAAGATGGCATCTTCTTAACCGCACTACTACACTAACTACACCTCCCAGGGAAAGAAAGGCAAGACATTAAGGGTTCATTGGGTATTCTAGGGGAGAGCAGTCTAATAGACCTCCAGTGGGATAGTGCAGAGGGTCAAAAAAGGGAATTGGCTGATTCCCACTCTCTTGGGTAGCCTACCAGTATCCCAACCATAGTCCTAGACAGAACCTGTGCTAATTGCAGGCAAGGGGACATAGGCCAGTGTTGCTCCACCTAAACCACTGCGAATGGGCGATTGCTCCGAAAGTCATCCACTTCCCCTGCCAGCCCCAGGTGAAACCTGCCCCAAGCAAAGGCCACCTGCTCCCACCTGCCCCAATCGAAACTCGCCCTGGTCCCCGGCCCCTTACAAAACCATTTCTGCTCCCCCAGCCCCTTGTGAAACCCACCCCATTGCCCCCACCCCTTGCCAAACCCATCTCTCTCCCCCTTTGCAAAACATATCCCAATCACCCTGCCCCTCCTGAAAGCCACTCCATTCCCTCCTCATGAAAGACACCCCATCCCCCAGCCTCTGCCCTGGATGAAAGCAACCCTGCTCTGCTCCCTCTGCCATGCAAAAAAAGCCAGCCCTTTCCCCCACCCTGCCCATTGCAACCACCCATTGCAACCATAGTCCCACTCTCCCTGCCCATACACTGTGATGGGCAGACCACAGTGCAAAAGGAATAAAATAAAAAATCAAATGCATGTAAATCCAATAAGATTTCCCAGTCCCACAATGGATGTCTCTAATCAAAAAATTGAAGAGAAATTAGGATCAGAAACCCCAAATTAAGTTATGAACAATGCAACCCTGACCAAGCTAATAGCAAAACTTGCAGAAAAGCAACAATGGGCTGATAATTGTGTGGATGCTTTCCACACTAGAGTAGACCTAATAGATAAGACAATGGAAAGGGTCAAAAGACAGTTAAAGGATATGAAGGAGAGAAAATAAAAAGGACCTCAAAAACCGGTTGGCTAAGCTAAATGAAGACATAAAGAAATGCAAGAATGAATTACAAGAAGCATGAAAAAAGAAATCAGAAAGATTAGATCTCAAAATTCCTTTGCAGATAGGAATAGTGGCTAGGCTTCACCCTTCTGGAGGAGGTAATGATAATTAATAGTGGTTGGGGTTAGAGAAGTCATTCTCTTCCATGATGTAGACATGGGAAAATACTGAAAAGGTGCTCATTAGGAATATTTTTTCTTTGTTAAAAATATTGTAAGCATTTATGTTATAGAACATTATGTTTTGATGGGTATATACATAGGTCAATATTACTATATTCAAACAAATTTACTTATTCACCACCTTTATCTGCGAGGTGGTAGTAGTAACACCTATGATCTATTACATTAGAAAATTCTCAGTACATAATGCAATATTATTAATTATAGTACTCATGTTGTGCATTGTACTTCTGGAGTTACTAATTCTACTTGATGCAAATTCTCATTACTTGACCTGCTTCTTCCTGCTTCCTTCCCTTTACACACCTGATAACTGCCCTTCCATTACATTCCTATTTATTTCATTTTTTAGATTCCACTAATAACATTCAATGGTTTTCATTTCATTGTTTTATTTTGATTTTTATTCGTGTGTGTGTGTGTGTGTGTGTGTGTGTGTATGAGAGTGAGGGAGAAGGGGGTAGGGAGGAAGAGAGAATGGGTGCACCAGAGCTTCCAGACACTGCAAATGAACTCCAGATGCATGGGCCACCTTGTGCATCTGGCTTATATGGGTCCTATGAAATTGAACCTGGGTCCTTTGGTTTTGCAGGCAAGTGCCTTAACCAGTAAGCCATCTCTCCAGTCAGGTTTTCATTTTTAAATCAAATTTAATTTACAATAATATTCATACAGGTTAACCCATCTTGTCATAAAATGTCAGTCTCTATTTTAAAGTCTGCATAATAGTCAGTGTTGGCCTAGGCCACATTTTCTTCTCCACTTATCAGTGAGTGCATGGTTAATTTGTTTCTACATTTTGGCTCTTGTGAACAATGGCAATGAAAATGAACCTGTAGATATTTCCATGAAGTTCTGATGTAATTTCCTCTTGGAATATGAACAGCAGACATGGAAAGGTCATGTGGAGGTCATAATGTTAATAATTTGAGGATTCTTCATACCATTTTCCACAATGACTGCAGCAATTCATATCACTGCCACCAGTGTTGTTTCTTTTTCTCCACATCCAAGACGACACTTATCTTTCATCCTTTTGCTAATACACTTTGTAATAGTCATGTGATATTATTTTGTCATTTTAAGTTGCATTTTCTAATTATGTTGGAATATTAGTTGTGCTTTTTGAGAAATGTCTGTTATCGTCCTTTTTTCCTTTGATTACCACTTATTTTCTTGCTTTTGAGTTGGCTATTTTTTATGTATTTTGAATATTAACCACTTATTAGATTTGTAAGTACATATAGTTTCAATTATTTTCTCTAAATTGTAGACTGACTCTGCATCATTTACTTTTAAATTTTCTTATGGAAAAAGATTTGATGTGTTTTATATTTGCTTATTTTTGTTTGTATTGCCTGAACTGTTAGTACACTGTCCAGAACCACAATGCAAGGTCAATGTCAAGCAGCCTTTCCTTGATGTCTTCTCCTGGGAGTTTTGCAGTTTCATTCATATTAAGTAGATTTTCATGTGTGGAAAAAGATAAGGGCTTAGTTACCTTCCTTTGAATGCTTTCCCATTATCACTTATGGAAGATATTATCCTACCTCCCCTACATCTTGTTGGGCTTCTGGAAAATTAGTTGATGATGTATTTTGGGGATTACATCAGAGATCTCTACTCTGTTCCATTGATTTCTATTTCAATTTTTAATGCTAGCATTGTGCTGGTTCATTGTACAGTATTTATATATCTTATTAGTAAGCCTTTATAATACAATCTCTAGTTAAGAAGGACCATGCTTCCAACTTAGTTTTCTTTCTGAAGTTTGTTTTAGATTTACAGGGTGAGAGATGCTAGTGTTTCTGTTTGTTTACATCTATAAAAATGCCATTAGAATTTTGAGATTAAACACACAATTTATGTTGTGTACGTAGCCTTGGTTAGCTTATATATACCTCCACAATGAAGACAATATGAACATAAATATTCTCCTATTTATTAGTTTTATTCAATTTCTTTTATCAACATTTTATAATTTGCATTGCACAATCTTTCCTAGTTAGACCTGTTAGCATATATTTTTATTTTCATGCTATTATAGATACTTTTCCATTTCATTTTCAGATAAGGCTCCATTCAACTAATTAAATTATCTGCCAGTTAAAAAAAACAACAAAAAAAAAAAACTTCAGAGAAACATCTAGTCTATATTTTGATTAAATATGTGACTACCATGCCATAGTCATGTCAACACATCAAACTATGACTGCTCTATATTTACATAATTCTGCAAGTGAAAGACACAGAGAATAATAGCACCTCTCTCTTGGAGGTTCCAGAAAGTTCCAGGAAAAGCTTGGCCTGGATTAGAGTCCTGAAATCTCTTAGACAAACCTGAGAAAGGATGTGAGTGTTATAGTGGGGCCAGCCTAAATTACAGAAAGGGAGAGACAGGGGCATGTACAGTTGGACCATGAACATAAGTGTCTTAGGAAAAAGGGATACAAGAAGAAAGCAAAACAGATATGTTTAGTACACAAAAGTTCCAGCAATGCTGTATTATAGATATTATACTAGCCAACTTATGCAGAGCTTGAAGGATGTGTTAGTATTGTACCTATATAATCTCTCTTTCCAAGCACATAATATTTTATGTATAATAATAAAATGAAAAACAAAATTTTTGTCCTCCCTAGTCAACCATAATATTAGACATTTTTTCACTAAATATAAATACACCATTTTTCAAAAACACTGCAACATTGGAGTTTGACTAAATAGCAACAAGATTTTTAAAACTACTAAGACCTAAAGGTAAAGGTCTTGTGGCTCATAGAGTAAAATTGTCTGAACACACTCAAATCTTATGGATAAAATGTAGTAATAAGAAAAAGAAAAAAAAAAGACTTCAGTACAAAAAGAAAAGAAAAAGAAAAAGAAAGGCTAAGAGGTTTACATTTATGAAAGACAAGTTCACCAAAACACAGAATTTGAGTTGATTGAGTAGATAGCAACATTGACTTAGGGTGCCATATTATTTGTATATAATGGACATGAGACTAGATTCTAAGAATACATTCAATTTTTCTTCTAAATTATCTTGAAAAACCCAAGAAAGCTTATGTTTCATGAGACAGTAAAGGAATAAGTACCCATTTTTTCTCATTAAAACAATGGCTATGACAAAGTTTTGTGAAAATATAGCGTTTTTTTCCTGCTGAAGTATAAATGTGGGACTATAGCACAATACTTGCTACACAGATGTTAGTTCTCTTGAAGATCATATTTCATTACTCAATCTTTCATTTGCAAAAGGTAATGCTTATTTCTTTTTACAAAGGGGGAAATTTGAAAGTTAACTTCAAATGGGTTTTACAAGTATGGCCTAAACCTACTGCTGATTAATGACTTCATTTTCTAGATATTTGGGGGAAAATATAACACTTTTATGTAGTTGACCTAAATTTCAGATTTATTTTTTATCTATTCTTGCAAACTATATGCCTCTAAGTCTTAGAATTTAAGTGATAAAATCATACTTTTGTTTGAGAATGAGATCTGTGAGGCAAGTTAGTATTTGAGGGAAAAAGAAGACAAAAATCAAGTTGTAGCATATTTGGAGAACTGTTAAAAATCAATTTGACAAAAGGGGCCTCTCAGCTTTAAAAAAGTATTATAGTTATAAAACTCTCACCACAAAACTAAGATCTTCCTTTTATATTAGTTATGTACACAGTGTGTATACAACCATGTTGGCACCACTATTAGCCTCTCCCCTGTCTTTCCCCCTCACAGGGACTCTTTTTGTTGGGGAATGTGGGTCAGGCACTGTGGGGATAACCATCATTTATGGGTAAGAGGTAATGTCTATTTGTATAATGTCCCAACATGTGGCTGTAACAGTCTTTCCACCCCTTCTTTTGAAAATTTCCTTGAGCCACGTTGGGTTCATTTTAGGTCTACTTCTGTGATGCCATCTTGGGAACCTCTGTGTCTCTGGATATCTGGTTTGGTAGGAGTTGAGTGTTCTTTGTGTCTATCTCCTTCACCCTTTTGCTGGTACCAGGTTCACCAAGAAAGCAGCACTCTTGCTTATTTTCCCAGTTACTCTGTTGAAATGCCATGGGCTAAGTTTCTCATCAGGATATGTGTCCATGTGAACAAGAGAAGCAAATTTCCTAATGGAGAGTGAAGAGAGCACCAGATAAATGGGGGATAACCATTATTATTTTAGAGAGAATTTAATAGGTGTAGGCCCTCTTGTAGTCCATGATTGATGGGAGCTTGACAATAGATAGCAGGCTTGTTTATTGGATATGGTTGACTTGTTTCCCAGATCCAGCTATGGGTTTCATTCCACTGAGTGGATCAATCAACAAAATAAAGAGAAGTTTGTTACCCACCATGGTTGTGTGCCACTATTGCACTTGTGTGAGCATCATGTAAGATTGTTTGCTGCTGAGTAGCTTAGACCACAAGTTGCTTAGACAGATGTTGGTTATTTCCCCTCCATTACACATGTAGCACCTTGTGGCACTAGACAAGCCAACTGTCTGGGGACTACTCTCTTCCAGATTCCATCCAGGTCACTCCATGTTCCATACCAACAGCATATGGTATCTTCAGCAGTGGTGCCATACCACTAAACTCTGGTGGGTCATCAAGTATTCTGACAGAAGTTTGTTTCCCTTGGGAAACCTTATAGCTGGTATTGGGCCATCTCCAAGGAAAAGAAAGAAGAAAAAGGTAGGTAAGATAAAAGAGATAGAAGATGGAGAGAGAGACAGACAGAGAGAAAGAGAGAGAAAGGGAAAGGGAAAGGAAAAGGGAAAGGGAAAGGAAAAGAAACAGGAGAATATTAAGGTTAGTCTTTATCATAATTTCTCCAGAGCCCTGTGATTCAGGCATTCCCTCTAAGGACCTGATGAAGGTTCAACCATTTAGTCTGCCTTTTAGGATGTAGAATTTTATGGTACCATTGCCATTTGGGTCCAGTTTTGTGTCCCCCACTTCCACCCTTACCCTCCCTTCCCAGCCCACTCTCTGGTTCTCTAGATGTTTAGGTATGTCAGCATCTTGGGCAGAGTCAGATTAGGTGACACAGATGAGTGAGACCATGTGACAATTTTCTTTCTATGATTGTGTGAGTACACTGAGAATGATTTGGAAACAAGATTGATAAACCATGGCCAATTTGATCAAGTGATAGAAAGAGACACTTCAAATTAACAAAATTACAAATGAAAAATGAAAGATCACAACAGACATAGGTGAAATTAGGAGAATCATAAGGACTTACTTCAAAAATCTCTACTCCGCAAAACTGAATAATATGGAGGAAACGAATGAATTCCTGGATAAATATCACCTACCAAAGCTAAATTCAGACCAGATAATCTCCTAAACTAACCTATCATACCCATTGAGATTAAAAAGGTAATCAAAAACCTTCCCAAAAAGAAAAGTTCAGAACCAGAGTGATTCTCAGCTGAATTCTATTAAACCATCATTCATGAGATTGAATTTTACCCCAATCAGATAGTAAACATTAAAAAAAAAAAAATGAAAACAAATGATGGTGAGAATTTGGAGAAATAGGAACCCTCATTCACTGTTGATGAGAATGTAAGATGGTACAACCACTATGGAAAGCAATATGGAGACTCCTAAAAAGGTTTATTATAGAGTTACCAACAGACCCAGTTATTCCCTCACTGAGCATTTACACTAATAGTTCCATGCCTCTGTTATGAGAGATTTGTTCAATCATGTTTATAGCTGCTCTATTCATAGTAGCTAAGAGCTGGAATCAAACCTGATGTCCATCATTAATGAACGGATACCAAGATGTTGTATATCCACATGATGGAATTCTACACAGCAGCAGGGAAAAATGACACAATGACATTTGATGAAAATGGTAGAACCTGGAACAGATCATTCTCAGTGAATTCACACAATCACAGAAAGAACTTATTTTCAAAAGAAGTGAGTAAAAGGCAAAGGAAAAAGCCAATAGCAGAGAAAAAAAAAAAAATGACTCTCTCACATATTTTATAAAAGCCTTGTATCCAAAAATCACAAAAATCCCTTAAAATTCCAAACTTTAAATTCAGTTCACATGCTTCAAAGTAACAAAATTACCAAGGTGTGAAGAGCAATTGTCTTTCAAGACATGCTCCTCCACCTGATCTTTCAGCTCACAATACAGCCAGAAGTAGGCATTCATGTGACCACACATAAGCTTTGTAAGTTTTTATGAAAATCTTGAAGCAGCAATCACCACTTCTGGTCATCTGAAGTCACAAAATACCTGAGTTTGTTTGTTTTTTCTTTGTTTTTCAATTTCTAATCAGATGCCTTCTCACTCCCTGCTCATTTCTCACTGTTGTATGACTTAGCATTGATGATGCTATCATTGAGGCTACCAGTGACTATATTTTCAGACCAATGGATACTTTCTTGTCTTGCTATGCATTATAGCATATGAAATATTAACCACTCCCTCATTTAAAATATTCTCTCTTTTGGCTGGTACTTGCTTATTTTGCTTAAGCTTACCTCATTCTCTGGGTCCATTTCCTCATCTGGAACCTTCAATGCTGTTTCCCAAAGCTTTAACTTTGGTCTCATACCGTGTTCTTTCCTATCTTTATGAACCATATAAATCATCATCATTTATATTCGTATTACTCCCAAACTACGTTTATCCAAAAATCTCTTTTCTACACACATGCATATGTTATTGTCTCTCAATTGTGCCACCTGTATGTCCTGTAAACAATTTACTAGGTCCTATCTGGGTCAGTGAAGTAATCTTCAGTTTCACCAAGTTCTCTAGGATTTTCTTTCTGTACGCCACTGACAGATTCAATTACATTCTACAAAGCACAAATCCAGGTCTGGAGAGATGGCTAAACAGTAAAGGTATTTTCCTGCAAAGGCTGATAACCCCGGTTCTATTCCCCAGCACCCATATAAAACAGATGAACAAAGTGGAGCATGCATTTGGAGTTCATTTGCAGCAGATTGATGACCTAGTGAGCTCAATCTTTCTCTCTCTCCTTCTCTCTCCCCTTGCAAATAAATAAATAAAATATTTTTAGAAATAAAATCTAATTGGGTCATTCTCCAGCTCAAAATTACTTAGTCACTTTTTGTCATGATATGATTAGGTGATAAATTGATAAGGGGTGAATTTGTGAAGGATTATGCTGATTGTCAACTTGACAGGACTTACAATTAGGTCACATTGGGAAGAATCTTGGATTGCTTAACTGAATTAAAAAAAAAAATCACTGGCTAGGAAGCTTTTCTTTTCTCCGTGATCCTTTAGTGTGGAATAAATATGACCAAGTCCACTTTAAACTCCTGATAACAAATCTTCCCCATCATGGGAGACTATAACATAGAACTGTAAAATAAAATAACTTTTTTCTCTTAAGCTGATTGTTTTATCAGATATTTTGCCCCAGTAAGAAGAAAGTAACTGATAACACTATGCAAACATGAGGGCCTAAGTGTGATCCTTGGCAACCATGTGAAAACCCAAGCATGCCAGCAACCTCAGCACTGAGGGGCACAGGGACCGGGTGATTGCTGGCCTTCTTGGTCAGTTGGTCCAATCAAAAAGCAGTTCCAAGTTTAGTTAGAAATTTTGTCTCTAGGATACAAGGGAGACAAGTGAGGGAGGAAGATTGCTGAAATCTTTCTCTGGCCTCTCATGTTTCACAGGGCATGTGCATCTTCACACACATATGTGTATATGCCACATACAAAAGAAGGAAGAAAGAAGAAAAAAAAAGAAAGAAAAAAGAAAGCAAGAAAACGGATGGAGGGAGGGAAGGAAGAAGAAAAGGTATGAAAGGAGAAAAGAAGGAAGGAGGAAGAGAAGAAAAGAAGGACAGGAAGAAAGGAGAAGGGACGGGGTCATTAGACACAGGCCTATGAAGATTATACCTAGTTTTTCAAGCCAGATGTTTTTGCTTTCTTGTACCCTGATGTAAGCAGTCCTATCCACACACTCTCACCGCCAAGAACCCTCCCATGCTTTCTCTACTTTGATGCACTAAAGCTCCTATAGTCATGAGCCAACATAATTCTTCATTACCTTAAGTGGCTTCTGGCCGGTGTGTTGTCACAACGATGAGAAAAGCACCTAATGCAGACAATAAGCAAAGCAGTGTTTTCCAATTATTGTCCATACCTAAATACAAGGGATTTCTCTCTTTAATGTTGATTAAGGTGGCAGTTTTGTGATTGTGTATATGGCTTAGCCTTCCTTAAAAAAACATAGAAGGGGCTGGAGGGATTGCTTAGTGGTTAAGGCATTTGCCCATAAAGCCAAGGGATGCTAGTTCGATTCGATTCCCCAGGACCCACGTAAGCCAGAAGCACAAAAGGAGCGTACATTTGCAGTGGTTGGAGGCCCTGGTAAGGCCATCCACTCTCTCTCTCTCTCTTCTCTTAAATAAATAAATAAGTAAAAAAAAATATATATTTTTTCAAAAAAACATAGAAGAAAAGAAATAAGTCCCATATCTACTTGGCATCTGTACACTACAGCATCACCATCCCAAGCCATCACCACAGTCATGCTCCTGGTGTACTATGAAATTCCAGAAGGTGTGGACTAAGCCACTTGGCATGCCTATATGTGCTTAACATAGGGTGGGCCTCCTGCCAATGCCAGGCAGCTTCTCAAGCTGCCAAGATATATTCCTCAACTCCTATTAATCCCATTAAGAATGAGCCAATGACTTTAATTTGGACTCCTGATTGAACTGTAAACTGTGCTCCATCTGCTTCATAGTCTAAGCGACAGAGAAGCCAACAGTTCCTGGAGTGAAATTTGCTTAAATATTCAAACAGAAGGAAATGGGCAGCTGAAGAAACTGGTGCCAACGTTCTGGTCATAAGGAATGTCACCTTTGGTCTGAGTGTGAGAGAAGGCCTTTCCTTGACGTTTTAGTTCATCCATTGTTTGTCCATGAGGCATTTTTGGAGGGAACAGGCAACTGCATTTATTTGGCTAAAACATGCATTGCCATCTTCTGTTTGTTTAGGCCCACTCAAGTTCAGAGAGCTAAGCAAAAAAAGCATGTTTTCCAATAGAAGGGCAGAAGCTCTCATATCTTTGTAGTGACTTTTTCTAAATTTAAGCAAACACATTGTCCTATATGGTTGGTGATTTGCTTATGATTAATTGAACTGGGAGCATTGTGAGCCTTCTGAACACAGATCAGATCCAAGGAAGAGGAAACAGATGAAGTCTAAAATCTAGAAACCTGTATGGTGAGATTATCAAAGTGACTGTCCCCAGCTGAAGATTCTGCCAGGCATGCTCACCTTCTTCACTTTCATTACCGGTCAGAAAAAAGCTTGCATGGTCATCCTGTTCTTTAGAGCATGTAGGGTATAAAATCAAGAAACGTATGGGAAGTGGAAAAGAAATGAGGCTTAGGGGACAAAATAAATAGAAAAAAAATAGAGGGTTGAAGTAAGGAAGGGAGCAGTTATTCTATATAAAACAAGTAGAAATATAATTTTTATTTTTTTCTTTTCTATTTGAATTTTTAAAAAAAATTATTAATTTTCTATTCAGCAAATACAGGCACTTTGGTACCATTATTAGGCTCATCCGTGACCTAGCCCCTCCCCAATGGCCCCTCCTTGTTGATGTATATGGGTCGTGCATTGTGGAGTTAGCCCATACTTATTGGTACGATAAATGTCTCTGCATATCATGACCCAACATGTGGCTCTGATATACTTTCCGCCCCTTCTTCTGCAAAACTTCCCTGAGCTATGTTGGGTTCATTTTTGGTCTGTTAAGTGATGAGGTGTTGGGGGCCTCTGAGGCTCTGGGTCTCTGATTAGGTAGGAGTTGATTTTTTTGTAAATGATTTTGTTATGATATAACATTCAAGATATGTCAGGAAGAATTTGGTTTACTTTATTAAGGCTACTTAAATTTTGACATTCTTTCTTACTTAGTTATCATCATTATTAATGGTAAGACTATGGATCACAGTACTCATGAACTTTTACTTAGAGTACTTACTTAGTAACCTTGCGTTTTCCCTATTTCTTATTTCTATACATGGATTCACCTGCTACATCTCTGATTCTTTTCCATAGCAACCATCAATCAGTTTATGTTAAGGGTCTTTCAAAACACCCTGGTTAATTGTTTACTTATGGTCTATCCTTGCTAATCATTTCTCCAAACTATTCCAAGGAAATCCTTTGGAAATTCAAATTCAACCAGTTTCCCATAGTTTAGTGCTTTTACTAACTCTTCACACATCATGGAATAAGCCGAATGCCCTTAAAAAAGTATTCATGACTATCTACCTCTACTATTCAGTCTTATCTGTCCTTGTTTCCAACAAGGTAACAGGAGTCAACTATCATTTAAAATGCCCAAAATTTGGGAAGACTTTTATTTTCTGCACCTCATTGTCTTTATGTATGAAAGACTTTATGTGAAATGCTGCCCATATTATTCTGAGATTGTATTTTATGTTAAAAACATATCTTTACATGGTAATGGTTGACTTTATAAGTAATTATGTCTTTCATTACTAATCTGTCTTCATTTACCCAATGAACTATGTTAGCTACCTTATCACGCAGAGTGCAAGGTGTAGCTAGCTTATTACTTGCAACATTATTGATATGTCAATCATAACATACACCTATTCAAAGTAGTCACCCAATGTCTTTTTAGAATATGCAAATATGTAGAAGATGTTGGTACCAAGTAATTTTATAGCATTTCTTACCTCTCCTTGGACAAATTAGTGTGCCTATTAGCCTCCACTGTGTATTGATTCTGATACCAACCCATTGTATGTCTCCCACTATCTTCTTTCTGTCTCTATGAGTTTTCCCAATTTGATCATTTTGTATAAATGGAATTGTTCAATATATGGGGTTACATGTCAGTTACACGTCACATATCATTGTATGTGGCTAAAAGAACACATTTTAGATAACATGATATCAATAATTTGTTTCTTTAATGTGATAAAATTTTATTGAATTCTGGGTTGATTAGATGATATGCCATACTTAAGTTTGGATACAGATACTGCTACGAGGTTTTGCTACTGGTGTTTGCTTGCTATATTATCTGTTCTGTACTTTGGATGAACTAATTCTGTAAAGTCTATTTGACTGGAAGTGTGCAAGCTCTGATGTTCCTCTCATAAATTTTCTGTGTTTATATTTAGACCAGTACCTTGGGTTTTCTTCTAGGTAATGATAAGTTGCATACTGATCAAAGACCATACTTAAGCTTTTGACACTTTACCATTGTGTGTGTGTGTGTGTGTGTGTGTGTGTGTGTGTGTGATGTTGCATTTAGGAAGGATTGTTACAGACTGAGGAGTTATAAAACAGTCCATGGCATGTTCCTTCTCTAATTTTCCCTGAGTTGATAAAGTGTTGGACATGCAAATAGCCTTCTAGAACAACTGACCTTCTCCTCATGGAAATCAGTGTATGCCAAGATGTACTGATGCCTCTAGTGCTATGGAGGCTTCTGTTCCAGGTTCACATGTCTGTGTGGGAAAGGACTGAATTCATATGCTCATGAACTTGCTTCTGAGTAGATTTTGCCTTGCACATGGGCACATCCTTCCTGATTCTTGGCATTGACAATGGTCACACTAAGGATCCCTTCATTTTTTCCATTTTCTTGGTTTTTGTCCATTAGACTTATTTTGGCTCTGCCACTCTCCCAAACACAAATAGACCTGAAGTTCTCTACACTCTATTCAAATAAATCAGTTTTCTGAAATACAGGTTGAGAGTTCTTTTCCAAATGGCTGGCTCTACTTCTTTGGCCACAATACTTCACTGTATCACTGGAACTTGAAGTGAGATTTATTTATTTCAGAGCAACACAACACAGGTGACCCAGAAGTGGGCACTTATGGCAGTAGAATCCTTTGCATCTTTCAGCTTTTATTCTCTTGGAACGTGTAAGCAATGTGATGCTGGGATGGGGGTTTGAGAGGTGATGTTTGCCCTTACTTATTTGGCTTTCCTCCTTTGTAGAGCTTGCTCCCTACAAGAGAAAGGTGGATGAATAAACAGTGTCACACACCTCTGCTCGAATGACTGGTACAGAGGCTCTGTAGCATGGCCCTGAGAAAAGCAGACAGCTTGTTCCTTTTTCAATGAGAATTTTAATACATGAGCTTACTGTTATCTGATCACAACCCTCTCCTATTAACCTCATCATTCCCCCTCCACCATCTTAATCCCAGTGAATTTGCTCCTCTTTCTGCATCCTTCTCCTATTATGATGATTTATTTTAAGGTATAAATTTAACCCCAGACTCTGACTATTTACTTCATGAACTCAGACTCTTGGTGGTATTTGCTCACAAGAAGGTCATGGATCTTATGACAATGACTCTCAGCTTTCACACAAATTTGAATGTGGTTCTTGAATGAATATTCTTCTATTAGAATATTTCCTTGGGAGTCATTTGGTAAACTACATAATTGTTGAGTTTACCAGTTGTCAACTTTTTTTCTGGCAAAAATATCCACCTACTTGTTTCTCTACCAATTGAGAAATCTTGGAAGTCTTTCCTTTTTTTTTTTGAATTCTTATGCTTTATTTCTTCATAGTTTTTTTTTAAATATTTTATTTATGTATTTGAGAGCAACAGAGACAGAGAGAAAGACAGATAGAGGAAGAGAGAGAGAATGGGCGCACCAGGGCTTCCAGCCTCTGCAAACGAACTCCAGACGCGTGCGCCCCCTTGTGCATCTGGCTAACGTGGGACCTGGGGAACCCAGCCTAGAACCGGGGTCCTTATGCTTCACAGGCGAGCGCTTAACTGCTAAGCCATCTCTCCAGCCCTCTTCATAGTGTTTTAAATGTCTTGAAATTCCCATTCATATCTTCCTGGTTAGTTTGTCTTTCTCTTTATTGTATTTAACTAGGTCAACAACCATGTCTTCTAAATTAGGTATTCTGTCCTCTCCTTGATCCATTATACTGGTCAGACAGAGTTTTCTATTTGGCTTACTCCATCTTGAATTTCTGATATTTCTGACTGGTATTTTTTCATTATTTCTATTTCCTTACTCGAGTCTTATATTGACCTCCTCATTTAATTAAGTTGGTTTCCTGTGTTCTTGGATTTCTTCAAGAGTTTGTTTTCACTTTTTTAAAAAAATTTAATTTATTAGTTTTCATTTCAGTGAATACAAGCAGTTTGGTACCATTATTTAGGCTCATCTGTGATCTACCCCCTCCCATTAGACCCTCCTTGTTAATGAAAATGGGTCGTGCATTGTGGAGGAAACACCTGAACCACAAGACACTGGAGAGGGTAGGATCAAGACTGACCTAAATCTCCTACATCTTCCCTCCCTCCCTCTCCCCCTCTCCCCTCTATCTCTCTCCTCTCTAACTCTTGTATATTAGTTGGAAGTCTTTCCTATGTGTACAAGGTACATTGAACCAAAGAATGGACCTATTCCTGTATTCTTAGCTTTCAAACTTTATTGGTACAAACTTCCTTCTACATTTTAAACTCACGTCCACATTCTCCTACTCCCACAGTTTTCAGTTATCTTTATGTGATTTCTGCAAAAATAAATGCAGTAGAAAATATTATAATGTACATTTGACTCTTTAGCTTTATTACTCTGTAGGAGAGTTTTGTATATTCAGTATAAGGTAGAGGTTTTATAAATTTTAGTTTCTTTCTCTTTTCTACAACATCGCTTAATATGTTTGCCTTTGTTTTATATGGTAACTAGACATGCACTTTTCCTTTGATAGAGGGTTAATGCTCCTTTCGAATTCCCATGGAGGTTGCAAAAAAACTTTTCAAGTGGCAGATACTCAATATATGTCTGTGAATTAATTGTGCAAAGTGAAATGGTCTATGTTGAAGTTCTTCCAGAAGGAGATGGAAAGAAATGGACTAAAATCTTATATGTGTCAGCAGCAGCCTAATCTGTACATGAGCTTTCTGGCCCATCTCCCTGATTTATGGGCTTTGAATCTCATGCTGGAGGGTCAGGGGTGCATGTGATGTGGGTATAGGGTATCTATCATCATAAAATGTGAGAAATAGCCCATAAAGGCCAGAAGAGTGTGCAGGCACTTCAATAATGGACTGTAGGAAGTTATGAAAGTCTTGCTGCAGAACTTCTCTGGGATACCAGAAGGCTTACAGGGCAAGGTACACAGTTAACCCCCAGAGAACTTATATCATAAGTTGCGGGCCATAGACATGTCGAGAGAGAGAGAGAGAGAGAGAGAGAGAGAGAGAGAGAGAGAGAGAGAGAGAGAGGGAGAGGGAGAGGGACAGACTAACAGACAAAGAGAAAGGCAGACAGGGTATGAGGAGTAGCTGGATTAAAAAAAAAAAGTTTTATTCAAGAACTCAGAAGGCTTTTTTCAGTGCAATATAAGTCACAGGCACCAGATACGTTGCAGAAATATGTATGTTTATTCTATCTTAAAGTACTCAGACTCTGTGCTCTGTGGGTGGGCTTCATGGAAATGACCCTTAGAGGGAGGAAAAGGGTCAGTTGCCTCTCTGTCTGATGTCACATATGTGGGCTGAGATGTTCCAAACAGGAGAAATTTATGAGGTCTCAAATCTGTTACTGAAGGAAGGCAAATGGAGCTATCTGAGCTATATGCCTCTACACAGAACATCAGCTGGCATGGTGAGAAAAATGATTCAAAGGTACTTTATATATTAACTCCAAATATTATGTGTTAAAGAAAAAATATCAATTAAGAGCACCTCTAATACTCACTGACATAGAACAGAGTTAAAGTCATATACAGAGTCTTGTGGAAACATTTCCCCTCCTTCTCCCCAGCCTATTTCTTTTCTGTATAGCCTAATTTTTATGCAAGTTGCACATGGATGTGATAATATTCTATGAACAATTCTTTACCTTGCTTCTTTCCTTCATAGCCCATATATGTATGTATGTATGTATGTATGTATATATATATATATTTATGTTACCCATTTTCCATCAGCATCATTTTTTTTTTTTTTTTGGTTTTTCGAGGTAGGGTCTCACTGTAGCCCAGGCTGACCTGGAATTCACTATGGAGTCTCAGGGTGGCCTCGAACTCACAATCCTCCCACCTCTGCCTCCCGAGTGCTGGGATTAAAGGCATGCGCCACCACGCCCGGCTCATCAGCATCATTTTAATGGCTGCATAAGAGTACATCATATGGTTATGCTATCATTTAATAATTTATTTTATTATCTGTTTAGTTTTTATCATATCAACAGAATAGGGAACTATGGTGTGATAAATATATTTCTACAAATATATTTATATGCGTTTGTTTTCCCCTATGTATTAGGTTATTTCATTTGGATAGATTTCTGGGAGTGGAATTGCTAGATCATAACCCTGCATGAGAATTTTTAAGACTCTTGATCCATTAATGCTAAATTGTTTTGCAAGACTGTTGCATCAATTTGCACTCTTATGCAGTATATGTGAGTTCGTAGAAAGGTAAATGCTAAGACACAGAGGAAGATATGATGTTACAGACTCTATGTAAGAACTAATTAAATGAACTGAAGGCTAACACTCAATAGATGAAAGGAAATAAAATCTTATCAATGATATGCAACCGGTGAGCTTTCTTACCATATGTTGTGGTTACCTTCATTTTGCTGGGGAAAAACACCCAACCAAAAGCACTGGATAGGAGGAAAGGATTTATTCTCACTTATGCTCTCATCTGATTTAAAACCCCACATTTGATCTTGTATGGGTTAAATCTTTCATTGTTATCTCCAATGCCATTTTTGGTGATGTGGCTATATACTCTGTGCTATTATGTGTCTGTGGTGTCTTGGTTTACAGGCTCACAGTTAAAAGACTTTGGACCATAGGAATGTTTCAACAGTACTTGGATTGGTAAAAAGTTTTGGGACTTTTAAAATGGGAATGAATGCATTTTTACATCAAGAGTCTATGGCAGTGGCGATAAGATGTTCCTCATAAACCTATAAGCTCTGAATGCTTGGTTTTATGTGGTCACAGTTTGGGAAGTGGAACATTGCTGGAGAAGGTGTGATCTTGGAGACATTATAGCTTGCATTTCCCTGCTGCTGTTTCCCATCTGCTGTGACAGACTGTCATGTCCAGTCTCTGCTCTGTCCACTTCCCCCTGCCATTAGGAATATTCTCCTACAGAGTATAAGCCAAAATACATGATTTACTCTTTGGTGAGTATGCTTTGGGTGAGCATAAAGGTAATAAGTGAGAACTTGTTCTCGACAGTGCCCATCCCATTCCACCATTTTCACATGCCTTCCTGCTTCGCTGCAGTTAAAATTGGAAATGGAAAGGGACTCTTCACATATATACTACCACTATCTCCTGTCATCAGTGCTGACTCTCACTATGACAAATTTCAATATAGCATGCTTTATTTTATGTGCATGCACAAAGATCATGGGGATATGCAAAGAAAGTGGGCTGAAGGAAGGTAAGCTGAGGATCCTTACTGGGCCAGGGAAAATGGATGATTTCGGAATTCAGTTTACAATGTAAGCTCTGCTTTCTCTTTAACCATGAGTTAGAGGTAATTATATTGGAAAATTTAATGAAGTCCTTAATAGGAGATTAAAGAGGTATGGTACAGCCCAAACTACACAAGACTGACATCATGCATCCATCAAACTGGTATGCAAGATTGAGACACTGATAATTTGAGAGAGGTGCTGGAATGTGTGTACTGTTGTAGGGTCACGGATGGACTTCATTGCTAGATCATACTTATGCAGGTAGAACTTGGATGAAATACAGTGTTTCTTAGAAAGATTCTAGCTGTCAATCATCCTGAGAAGAAGTCATGTTGGAAAGGTTTTCAGAAAGTCCTATCTCCTTCTGGTGTGATGAAACATCCAGCACGGTCTTCATGTGCATTGCATCTTATGAAATCTCAGGGAAATGGCCTATCTCAGGACTGGAGGAATAGAATCCTTGGCTAGAGAAGAAGGATGGCATACAGTCATGAAGTAGTTCTTCCTGGGCAAATGGGGACTTCTTAAGGCTACTCAATGCAAGAGAGTGAGCGGAGGTCAATAAAATGATGCAACATAAATAAAATGAGGAGGCCATGAATCTGATCCTGAAGCAACACATTACAGACTTCTGATGAATCATTTCTGTTGACCTGAGTCATGGCCACTTCCCATTGAGAAAGGATGGGAAGACCTGTGATTCCTGTACTACATTAAGTAGCCATCCAACATGCCTGAGGTAATGGTTTTCTATTCTTTTTCCTATAGGGCTCTGACATAGACACACATAGTAATTTCTTGGGGCCATATTGAAGATTCTCTGCATATTCATAACTTGATCATGTAAAGAAAGCATTTGCAGATAATTTATATTAAAATAGGTATTCCATCCTGGCTAGATCCTGGTAGAACTTGAGCTTCTTTATGAAAAAGTTAAAAACAAATAAGAATCAAAAATCTCAAAGATGGATAAATTGATGACAACCCTTATCTGTTGTTAAAAAAATAAATAAATAAAACATAAAACCAAGGAACAAAGATGCTGGAAATGTGTTCAGTTGTGAGAAATCTAAACACATTAAGCAAAGTGAAAATGATTTATTAAAAGGTTTAGAAAAGTCTTTGGTTGTGGATGATAGGATTTAAGGTGATTACATCATTTTTGTTGAATATTGATTTGATAAATTCATTGCTAATTAAATATGTTGAAAATTAAATCAATTTATCCCTGTATAGAAACACAAAGGGAAACTTGGAGAACAAAGGCATTTTTCATTGACACAATTGAAAGAACAATTGTCTTCTTTAATAGTTAATTTTTTAAGTTAACATGCAAAATAGTGAGGTTCATTTTGCCATGTTCATGCATTCATATAATTATACTTTTTTCTTATTTGTTCCCATCGACCCTGGTCCCTTTATCCAAATAACTCCATCTCTGCTTCCTGTGTCATGGAACAAGTATCTTAAGTGTGGTTAAGAAAGGAAAAAGTGACCGATTTGGAGGGGAAGGATGCATCTTGTGAAGACTAGGAAGAAAATACTTTGAGGGAAAATGACACTGAAATAATGCAGATTTCAGAAACAAATTGGTAACCAACATCTGTTCTTTAGTTTATGTTGCTGAGAGAAGTTGAAATGTGCAGCGTTGTCCGGGCATGACATGGCCATGGGATTCATAACCTGAAAGTGACTGGTATAATCTGAACAAGACCCTCACAATACTGGGATTATCAACATTCTTTCATGGATAATGGAAGAGGGTTCGAAGTCACTCTCTTTCTCTGAAGAGTTATAGGCAGCTAAATTTTCTGCAGTGGTATAACTATTGGTAGTCTCATATATGCTGATAGACAATTTTCCACCCATACCAACATAGGCAACTGAAATTAAACCAAACTAATTGCCACACACAGAAAAGGAGAAAGAGGGAGAGACAAGTCAAAATAGAAGAAGGGGATTAACTGGCAAGAAGATGGGGTTAAGCAGAAAGAGCATGAGGAGGGATGTCAAGAGTAAGTAATGGAAGGTTATTATGTTCAAAATATGTTTTATGTATACATAAACATTGTCAATAAATAAAAAGACAAAAATAGACTTCTAGCTAAGGTAATAAGGAGGCACTTAAATGTAAAAAGTTATACAATTATTCTAAGGTTCAATAACAAAGTTGCTGTCAGTGTTAATATCATTTGGACAAACTTACTACCAGATGGGCTGTCCTTCTATTAGGCTACTGCCCTCCACTTCTGCATGCATAAAAGCTACCAAGCTCTGTTATGCTCCAAATAAAAGCTCCTCTTTTCTGATCAGCAGTGTCTTATGTTTCCATGTCACTTGGCAGTTAATTATAATAGTTTCTTTTAAACAAAAACAGTGTCTCCTCTGGAGGCCCCTGTTTTAGTATTTTTTTATGGATAGTGAATATTTAGTAAACAAGACCATATGAAAGGAGAGATTTTTTTTTTTGTCATTTCACAGCATTCTTTATGAATGTAAGCTTTAGAAATGCATTGGTTATGAAAGCTTCATTTTCAAATTTATACTAAAATGGAATTACCTTTGTCCCCTTCAACTTCAATATTTGATAGCCCTGTGAATCAAGCTGAAAATAAATAGCCCCACTGGTGAGCTTTGATTGACATAGCCCATCTATTCCCGGCAAAGTTCTGTGCTCAGCATGGGGATGGCTGAATCAATAGAACACTACAGCCTCAAACCCATCTTGGAGATGTTTGAATGCCCAAATGGAAATGTTGACCTTTTCTTGTTGGAAACTCAGTCCTCCGTTTAATGAAGTTGCAGCTGAAAAGAAAAGTGCATGGTCAGCTAGAGTCAGAAAATAATTTTCCCCTGATTGGATGTTGATAGTTCCTGACATCAAATCCCTTACTGCAGTCCTGTTGAAGGCAGAACCTTGAATGGCTGTGTCCCTCACTCCTCTTTAAGGCAAATCCACGACAAATGAGATTTTGAGAAGACCTGCTAAAGATGATTCACTCACCCATTCTCTCAGGGACTGAGAAGTGGATCAAACAAGACTTTGAAAAGCTATAATACAAGAGGTTGCAAAAGAGATAAAATGATTTGAGAAATATGGCTCCCTGCCACTTTCCAAGAAACAGAAAGATGGCATGTTCCTGGGACACTCTGGGGTTAGAAATGGATGCTGAAGGCAAAGGTTCTGCTGAGCTCAGGAGGCGGACCCAGGGATTTGTCAATGAAGGCGGTGATGGAGGGAAAACAATTGTCCTATCACTTCCAGTACTAGAACATGTAATGCTTTGTGAGAGACAGTATTTTTTTTTTTTAATTCTACCTGCCATTTGTCAATTGGTAGGACAAGTTACTTCTCCAGTTCTTTCAGACTGTTTCTTAGCAATGAAATGATATCTTTTCTCCCTAATTTCAGAGTGCTGAAGTAGGAACCTAATTCATAAATGACAAAGAATTGGGATCTAGCTGGATGTATGGATGCTATTTTCTCTTTGTCATTGGTCAGACCAGAGGAATCTAGTAACTAAGATGTTTTGAAGCATTCCATCTTCACAGAATTCCAGGAATGTGTCCAGAGTACTTTCTTTGGAAGATAATGAAGAAATTAAAGAGTTACCAGGTGTTGTCAGCAGATAACAGGTCCTGTGCAACACACTTCAAACTTCAGTGTCTGAGACTTAATTGCACCACCTGTAAAATGGGAATTTAGACACATTTCTCCCTAGTAAAATATATACTGGGATGGAACATAGTAGCCTGTGCCCAGCCCAGCACCTCATGTTTTGGAGGAGCTCATTACAAATTAGTTATTTTTAAGTAAACAATGCTGCTCTAGCAGAAGCATTGCTGTCTCCAGAGTTCTGAGTAAAGTTTAAATATGTATCATGCTCCAACGTATCTATTTAGAATATCTCAGGAAAGAGAAGTTTTCATAACTATGCATGCTTACAATTGTTGATATGCTGACATTTAAAAGCAATCATATTTAAACTGAGCAAGGAGAAATGCTGGCACACCAATGTGACTGCTCTGCATGATCACCTGGGCCCTGTTCTTGTTCACAAGACAAGATTATGTACCAAGCTCAGATGGGCACTGCTTGCTTTGTTTGCAAATTAAAGTTGAATCCAATGCTGGTCATTGATTTTCTATTTTACTCTTAGCTTGATAGCACTTAAGAATGTTGAATTAAAGTTGGGGGATATTCTCTATAACTCTCAGATCCCTCATTGGAAGGAACCACCCTAAAGAGGCACTGTCAAAAGCAAGTAAACAACAAACAAAAAGTCCTTCATAGAAACAAACAAGTCCATCACTATTGCTTTAGTCCATAAAGGGTGGTTGTATTATGAAATTTCAATTTGTAAAAAAAAAAAAAAGTCAGATATATATGTTTTACACACTTCTTTTTTTAAAACTTTTGTTGTTGTTTATTCTTATTTATTTGAGTGTGACAGAGAAAGAGGCAGATAAAGAGAGAGACAGAGAGACAGAATGGGCATGCCAGGACATCCAGCCACTGCAAACAAACTCCAGAGGCATGCACTCTGTTGTGCATGTGGCTAAAGTGGGTCCTGGGGAAACTAGCCTCGAACCAGGGTCCTTAGGCTTCACAGGCAAGAGCTTAACTGCTAAGCCATCCCTCCAGCCCAAACACACTTCTTATACATAAATGAATGCATGTATTTTATTTAAGCATAGATAAACTATCAAAATGCCCTATTGTAAACATACACAAAATTGCTTAGGTTAAATATACATGCACATATAAATGTGAAGTAACATTGTTAATAATTAAGGGATATGAACATATATTACTGTAGCAGTAGAAATTAACACAGCATGGTAATTGCACAAAATTAGATAGGTGGGTCAATGATATAGAAGGGAAATCCTATTTGTTCTTTTGTACATATGACTTCAAACTACTATTGTGTAATTGGTGGGAAGGGCTTATTATATAGATGACATTTGTGAAATTAGCCAATTTTGTAATGAAAATTTCAATAACTCCTTCAAATATACATAATAATATAAATCCCTGATGGATAAATAGTGTATATATACATACATATCTATATATCTATATTATATCTATATCTATATCTATCTATCTATCTATCTAAAATCTAAGCACAAAAATTAAAATAGAATAAACACTTCATTTTTAGAGGAGAAAACACTTGGAAGTTTTAAAGTGATAATTTTTAATCTTACAATTTTATATCCCATAAAATATAAAGCCTCTCTATAGTAAAATAAAACAAAATAAAATAAAAGCAAGCATAGGTAAAAAAAAAAAAAAAAAAGTTCTTGAAATCCTCATGGAGTTGATTTTGACTAAAATACTTACAATGTGTTATCTATTTATTATAATAAAATTATTCCAGATTATAATGAGTGCATTAACAAAGAAAAAATTCAGGCAGGGGAAAGTTAAATCAGATGTGAGGAATTAGATGTAGTTTTCATTTGCTTTAGTCACCAAAGACAGGGGAAAAATTGATGAGCTTAATTTGTGGAGAGCTGGTAAATTGCTATGTATCAGGGACAATGAAAAGCAGTAGGAGGCTTTTAGAAATATATATGAAATATCAAGAGTCATAAAAATATTCAATTCCTTTGAAGCACTAATCAAAAAATCCATATCAAAGAAGATATTCAATGAATTAAAATTCTAAGAACTTCAGATGCCCTTTGGAGCACAGTCTGAAACTTGAACAGTAAGGTAATGGGTAACACTGATACAAATGTAGGCTTTCCTCTAGGCTGGAGGTAGGCTCACTCAGGCACCTGAAGGCTTTGAGTACAGCAGCTGTCCTGGGGAATCTTTCCTCACACAGGCCCTTCGAAATGCTCATCCACATTTTTAGAGAAACTTGGGAATGGAAATGAGGATTTTCAGCCCTGTGTACATATCCATGCTAAATAAAGTTTAAGATTATATTGAAACCAAGGTTGGCACATGCCTCCTGCATATAATTGAGTCAGAATTCTGAAGGCTAATGGGCAGGCCTGAAACTTTCTGGAATACTTCAAGGACTCAAAATGCATAGCCAAGTTTGAGATCTAATGTCAAAAAATAACACACACACACACACACACACACACACACACACACACACACACGAGATTCTTGAAGAGACAAGGATAAAGTTTTAGTACATACAGTTTCTTTGGGTAGATTTGTATGCATATTTTACACATTTGCATATGTTTTCTAGGTGCTGGGGTTTAGCTCAATGATGCAACACTTATCTTGCATGGACAAAGCTCTGGCGTCTATTCCCAGTAGTGGAAAAAAAAAAATTAGTACATTTCTTTCATCAGCTCTTTTATTTTTATTTCCTCTTATTAATAAGAAACATGAATAAAACATTTTCTTTTGAATTATTTGCTAAAGATGTTAAAAAAGGTTTGTTAGGTTGGCTGGGTTTTAGTGCTTGTTTGCTAGTTTTGAAACAAGAACTTGCTGTGCATCGTAGGCTACTATTGAAATCATGATCCTCTTGCCTCAGCAACTCAAGTGCGGTTATTATAGTGTGCATAGAATTTCTATCTTAAATTTTTGTCTGTAAGGAGCGAATAATGAAGTTTTCTGAGTTATATATGTTGCATATAAGCATTAACAATAATATTTATATACTTATTAAATATTTATTTATGTCAGAGAGAATGGGCATGCCAGGGTCTTGTGCTGCTACAAACATACCCCAGATGAATGTACATCTGGTTTTACGTGGGTACTGGAGAGTTGAACATGAGCTATCAGGCTTTTCAAGTAAGTGCCTTTAACCTCTGACCTGAGCTATCCCTTCAGCCCAGTGATAATATTCACTATACTTGTCTGCCCAGAGCTATAAGCCTCAAGTAAGATAATGTGGACAATTTTAAACATGGTATTTGTCATGTTGTAGCAGCCAGATGAATGATCACCTTTTCATTTATCTCTTTTCTCAATAATCCTTTTTAAAATTTTCAGTTGCACTTATTTTAAGGTTTATATGAAAAGTAAATGATTATGCATATTAAAAGGTACATTGTGATGTTTTAATTCACATGTACACTGCACACTTGTTTAATCTGGTTAACCATCTCCTCATTTATCATTGATTTATGATGAAAGTATCCAATTTTTTTCTCCTAGCTTTGTGAAATATGCACTACATCATTGTTCTGTATGCTCACTCCACTGTGCAGTAGCACATCAGAACTTCTTAACTGCTGCACACCTCACAAGGACTCACTGATCTTCCTTTTCCACCCTTCATTCTGTGTCTTGTAACTACCATTCTACTGCCAAGTTCTGTAAGATAAATTAACTTGTAGTTTCTTTTTTCAGTTTTAAAAAGTCATTCTATTTTTATGGTATAAATTGTATACATCTATTTCAAATTCTGAAATATTAAAAAGCCTTCAAAAATGACTTATGATTCTACATCATTCAGAGTGAATTGTGATACATATTTTGGTTGTATGTCTTGGCACATTTGTATTAGGCAGGTAAACTAGACAATAGTATCAATAGCTTGCTGCAAATGGGAAAGGCCTAAAATTTCTAATGTCTACATATTTACCCAATGACTCTTTTACTATAAATCCTTATAGGTGAAAAATATGGTATGCACTTTTTAAAAATTTTTGAATGTACTTTAACTTGGTTAATTTTTCCTACATTATCTATGAAATAGTGTTTCCTTGCACTCTTGCTACAACTGAGTATTATACCCTTATTCATGTATCATTATTTATTCATTCATATTTGCCAAACTGAGAATAAATTCAGATCTCACATTAATTTTCATTACCTTGATTTCCTGGGGAGCACATAATGATTCCATAGGCATGTTGTCCAGTGAGCTTTCCTTTCATGCACAGAGTGTCTGTACTTCCCAAACCAGTCCATGTCATTTACAAAATGCTTAATTTCTCACTTCTTTTTCTACCAGGATCCCAGACTTTGTGTTCACAATGGCATTGAGAGCTCTCATATGTACCTATAGAAGGAGAGATGAGTGTCTGAAAATACTTCCAAGCAGACAGGAAACCAGGAATAGTCAAGTCTGGTGCTTAGTTCTGTGCGAGTCTCTGAAGCTAGAGAGCTAAATTTCTTCAGAAGAGAAAGCCACCCTGTGGTGTTTACTGTTTGATAGCCATGTGAACCATCAGTTCAGCATCCTCAGAGCTCCCTTAGTATTGACACTCCTCTTTTCCTTCCTGTTCCCATTTCTAGGGGAGGACAGTCTGCAAGAGAATACTGGACCACCCTGTTTCAGGAGGACAAGTGAGTCAGATGAGAATGAAAACCGGGATACAGGGCTTATCCTGTTTGAGTAGGAGACGATATCTTCAAGAGTATTGATATCAGTCAGGGTGAGATATTACCCCACCAGAAGGAAACCTGGTCAGCCTTTGCAGTGAGTGATGTGTGTTTATATAGACCTTCATTTTACATGTTTCAGTGGTTGGCAAGAGGTGTATTACAGTCCACTATTTATTCACTATGTATCTGAGCCTCCAGATCACCTGTTTCTTTTGAACATATATGCCTGTGGCTTTCTAGGATTTGAGGTTCCCTTTGTACCAGATAACAGCCAGGTAGCAGCCCTGTTATGAATTCACAGGTGTCTTTTGCTCATGTATGAGAGAGCACCTGCATCCTTACTCATGCACACCTCGGGGCTGGGAAACTGGAGTCTTCTCATGTCAGAAGAACTAAAATTATGGGATGTTTGGGGGCTGGAAACCACATTAGTTTTGTGGCTTCCTTAACAGGATCTTTCAGAAAAGCTCACCCATTCATTCAGTGAAGTTCAATGGTTGAACACCATAAGCTTGTTTTCCTTAAGCTTTCATCTTCTTTGTGGTGTTTTTCTTAAGTGTTTTTCAGTTTTATTTTAAGCCTACACTTCACTAGTGTATATGGTATACACAACATTCAATTGTAGATGGCTTAGCTGGTACCACAAGCTTGGCAGAATGGGTTTTCCCTTCCCTACCCACTCATGAGCCCTGGGAAATTTGCCTGGAATAAGTCATAATTAAGAGGCATTCCACTGTTTGCTTTAAACTATTACTGCAATTTATTTTCCAAAACATTAATCCTTAAAATTAATTTTTGCATTATCTCATTTTCCATTTGCCATACACAAGATAGTATGTTCTAGGGGTTTCTTTCAGGAGGAGGAGGAGGAGGCTCAGGACCTCCCCTCCATGATAAAAGTCATTCCCGGGTTGGAGAGATGGCTTAGCACTTAAGGTGTTTGCCTGGAAAGCCAAAGGACCTCGGTTTGATACCCCAGGATCCACATAAGCCAGATGCACAAGGTGGTGCATGCATATGGACTTCATTTTCAGTGGCTGGAGTCCCTGGTAAACCCATTCTCTTTCCCACTCTTGCTCTGTCAAATAAATAAATATATATATATTTTCTAAAGTCACACCTTTTTCATTGGCATTTTCACACTTGCCCAAATGTTTCAAGGAATTGGGAGTTCTTCAGTCCAGACACTACACTCATTTCATGATTGGAATGCCAACATCACACAGTGCCAAACTTGTAAATACATAATAATTGAGTAGTGAATAAATGAGTGAGTAAAGAGGCATTGCTCAAGTACTCCTGTAACAGTTAAGGTAAGGGCCACTATTCTCTCTCATTAACAATTAAAAAACCTTAATAAAATAGACAAAAGGTAAGTGTAGTTGGTACCAAGGAAGGACTTTTAAGAAGCCTGTGATCAGAGAGACATGATGGCTCACACCTTTAATCCCAGCACTCAGGAGGCAGAGGGAGGAGGATCACTGTGAGTTCGAGGTCACCCTGAGAATTCATAGTGAATTCCAGATAAGCTGGAGCTAGAGTGAGACCCTATTTTGAAAAATCTCACTCTCTCAATCTCTCTCTATCTATCTATCTATCTATCTATCTATCTATCTATCTATCTATCTATATATATATATATACAAACACACACACACATACACACACACACACAAACACACAAACACACACACACACACATGTGCCAATGATCAGATCAGACACTTAAATAGATCAAAAAGAAGCATCTAAAGTTATGTAGTGCACTTTGCACTATAGCAACAATGGGTGAGAGGTGGGTGTCTGCGTGCACGCATTCATACATACTCACTCTGCAGTACAGCAATAATGGGTGAGGGGTGGGAGGCTGTGTGCAAGCATTCATACATACTCACTCTGCACAACAGCAATAATGTGTGAGGGGTGGGAGGCTGTGAGCACGCAGTCACACATACTCACAATGCACTACAGCAATAATGGGTGAGGGGTGGGAGGCTGTGTGCACGCATTCATACATACTCACTCTGCACTACAGCAATAATGGGTGAGGGGTGGGAGGCTGTGAGCACGCATTCATACATACTCACAATGCACTACAGCAATAATGGGTGAGGGGTGGGTGGCTGTGTGCACGCATTCATACATACTCACCCTGCACTACAGCATTAATGGGTGAGGGGTGGGTGGCTGTGTGCACGCATTCATACATACTCACTCTGCACTACGGCAATAATGGGTGAGAGGTGGGTGGCTGTGAGCACGCATTCACACGTACTCACTCTGCACTACAGCAATAACGGGTGAGGGGTGGGTGGCTGTGTGCACGCATTCACACATACTCACTCTGCACTACAGCAATAATGGGTGAGGGGTGGATGGCTGTTTGCACACATTCATACATACTCACTCTGCACTACAGCAATAATGGGTGAGGGGTGGGAGGCTGTGTGCACGCATTCACACATACTCACTCTGCACTACAGCAATAATGGGTGAGGGGTGGGTGGCTGTGTGCACGCATTCACACATACTCACTCTGCACTACAGCAATAATGGGTAAGGGGTGGATGGCTGTTTGCACACATTCATACATACTCACTCTGCACTACAGCAATAATGGGTGAGGGGTGGGAGGCTGTGTGCACGCATTCACACATACTCACTCTGCACTACAGCAATAATGGGTGAGGGGTGGGTGGCTGTGTGCACGCATTCACACATACTCACTCTGCACTACAGCAATAATGGGTGAGGGGTGGGAGGCTGTGTGCACACATTCATACATACTCACTCTGCACTACAGCAATAATGGGTGAGGGGTGGGTGGCTGTGTGCACGCATTCATACATACTCACTCTGCAGTACAGCAATAATGGGTGAGGGGTGGGAGGCTGTGGGCACGCATTCACACATACTCACTCCGCACTACAGCAATAATGGGTGAGGGGTGGGAGGCTGTGTGCACGCATTCATACATACTCACTCTGCACTACAGCAATAATGGGTGAGGGGTGGGAGGCTGTGTGCACGCATTCATACATACTCACCCTGCACTACAGCAATAATGGGTGAGGGGTGGGTGGCTGTGAGCACGCATTCATACATACTCACTCTGCAGTACAGCAATAATGGGTGAGCGGTGGGAGTCTGTGTGCACGCATTAACACATACTCACAATGCAGTACAGCAATAATGGGTGAGGGGTGGATGGCTGTGTGCACACATTCATACATACTAACAATGCAGTACATCAATAATGGGTGAGGGGTGGGTGGCTGTGTGCACGCATTCATACATACTCACAATGCACTACAGCAATAATGGGTGAGGGGTGGGAGGCTGGTGCACACATTCATACATACTCACTCTGCACTACAGCAATAATAGCTGAGGGGTGGGTGGCTGTGTGCACGCAGTCACACATACTCACTCTGCACTACAGCAATCGTGGGTGAGGGGTGGGTGGCTGTGTGTACGCATTCACACATACTCACAATGCACTACAGCAATAATTGGTGAGGGGTGGGTGGCTGTGTGCACGCATTCACACATACAATGCACTACAGCAATAATGGGTGAGGTGTGGGTGGCTGTGAGCACACATTCACACATACTCACAATGCACTATAGCAATAATGGGTGAGGGGTGGGAGGCTGTGTGCACGCATTCACACATACTCACCCTGCACTACAGCATTAATGGGTGAGGGGTGGGTGGCTGTGAGCACACATTCATACATACTCACAATGCAGTACAGCAATAATTGGTGAGGGGTGTGTGGCTGTGTGCACGCATTCATACATACTCACTCTGCACTACAGCAGTCGTGGGTGAGGGGTGGGTGGCTGTGTGCACGCATTCACACATACTCACAATGCACTACAGCAATAATGGGTGAGGGGTGGGAGGCTGCGTGCACGCATTCATACATATGCACATACATATAATTTCACAGATGACACGTCTACACGTCTATGCTTACATGCATACGCAAGTGTACACATATTTTTATGTACATATGCATAAATATAATCTCCAGTCCTATGAGAGCATGCCTGATTTTTGTCAAACATGACCACATGAGTGACAAATGCTGACTGGATCATGCGCTTCCTCTATTCCCTCCTCCGTCACAATATCCACTTTGCCAGCCTGTGAGATGACTTATTTCAGAGGCTAGATATGAGAGCACTAGGAAGATTTCACAGAGGCTAGTCAGAACCTTTCCTGAGAACTTTAAATGAACTTGATGAAGTCCCTGTTGAAGTTTGTGGAAAGAAGGGCTGTGATTGGAGAGACATTTAGGAGGTAAAACCTGGAAGACATATTGTTCCTCCTAATGTGGAAATTTCCTACACACCGGTTATCCAGTGATTTCACTGGAAGCTTCAGGAATATTCTTGAACGCAAAGCTGATGACCCGTCCCTTAGTATAAATATATGCTGCTATTTGCAGCTTCCCTGAATTACAGAAGATTCCTCCCTTAAGTGAGCCTCTTGAGTGGCTGATAACCCATAGCAGTCTTTTCCCTGGTAAAATAATAAGATTCCAGCAGAAATCCCAAGGGCCTTCTGTCTCAGTTGTCTGTGGATTTTTCCTGTTTTCTCTGGCCTCCCCTTCACACCATCTGTCTTGGTTCTTGTTTGTCTTCTAGCATGACACCATGAACTTTTGCTCTCCTCCTGGCCTTTGCAGGCTGACAGACTGCCCCAGATGAAACTGTGTCCTGTGTTTCTGGGCACATTTCCCAATGATTGTGACCTTGACCTCATTTCTCTCAAGCAGGGCTTTCTGGCAGGTATGGGCAGGCTCTTATCTCTCCCATCCGCACAAGGGTGTCAGACTCTCTCAGAGAATCATTAATCAAGGCCCCTGTGTCCTGACATCAGCTCTTTAGAAGCTCCTGGGTGCCTTGAGTGCTTATGGATATCTGAGCAGACTGCACTGGGTGGCTTTTATCTACAGGTCCATTCCTTTAAGAGTGAACTGACTGACGGCAAAAATGGGGAATTAAACATTCATGCATGGGAGAGCAAAGAGGTAGAGGAAGCAAGCAGTTTAAGTGCATAGGCTTGCAGCAGGCGAACCATCCTTGTCAGCACTGTGGTTCCTCTAAGGCCCATTTCTCTTCACTGTGAGCCTGTACAGAAAATCACTTTCATGGAGCATGTGTCCTTAGACCCAGACATCATTCTAGGTTGTTGAGTGGCTTCCAATCCAAAGTGACAAAACAAAACAAAACAACAGCAACAACAACAACAACAACAACAACAAACTTATGATTAGTCTCTCCTCTAATGTTTGTTGAAGTGGTGTATTTTCTGAAGCTTTCTCCCACTATAATAACTGATGAATTATTTTCCCCTTGAAGCTGTTACCTACGAACAGAGTAATTATTAGGTGTTTTTGTAGTGTGTGTGTTTGTGTGTGGTGGGGGAGTGAGTGGTGGGGGAGTGAGTCACTGGAATTTGGAAAATTTTCCACATTTTCTTACAGAACATGTAACAAGATTGAGGGATCCCACTCCTTCTGGGCAAGATTAGAAATAGGTGAGGTGATACTCTTCTCAATATAAGCAAGAAGTTTCTATCATAGCTGCATGTATCAAGTTACATGTGCTCTTTTGAGAGGTATTGGGTCTTCTTTATTTAAGAAAATGCTAGAAATCTCCTTAGTAACAATGAGAGAAGGCTTCTTTTGAAGCACAGGGAATTTTTAAAGGCTGGAAAACTAAAAATTTGGCAGCCTCTTCTGCATTCTTCACATCTCAGACTTTCTCCCAATTATATGCTAAAGTTAATTCTCAAAGGTGTGTTAGGCTTACACTTCAAACATGGCAAATGATTCCTTCATGGGTAGTGATTCCATCATGACCATATTTCCCACTAAATAACATATTTCTATACTGTACAATAAGAGTTTGTTTTTATTCCTCAATCATCTGAACTAAGACTTCCATAAAATTTAGATAACTAAAATGCTCCGTTTTTTAAGCTGCTCTTTAGAATGCTTCCTGCAAAGTTAAGTAGATGCATTTTTCTAAGTAAATAAATAGCTTATATAATTTTTATAATGACTTGCTTGCTAAAATGTGCAAATATTTTTCTAGTTGTCTCAATCTGTTGCTGCTGTGGATGGGTGCTTACCTGTAGATCCCTCAGGAACTGCTGCCCAATCTCAATTCTGTCCATCCCTCTGTTTTATTCTGTCACTCCCCTTTGTAGATCGGACTTCTTCATATGTGGCACAAGTGCAGATGTTGTGAGAAGCAAACATGCCCCATGATGACACGGCAAGAACCAAGTAGAAAACCCTTGGGAACTCTTGGAGACTGAGAACTTCAAATAGTGCTTCTGCACAGGCTTGGGAGATTGGTGAAAATTAAGTTTTGAATCTGGCTTGACCTCCACAGCTCAAATTCTGATACCTCATTAATAAAGTGGGAAAATAAATCATACCAGCTTTTAACATTCACTAATACCAACAGAAACCAATAATAATACTCTCTTAGTCTTTTCTTACTAATTTAACAAAATCTCATAGAATATGTACGTTACAAACAATAGAAATATGTCTCACATAGTTCTGGTGACTTCAAAGTCCAATTTCAGGCATTACTATCTAGGCAGGTCATATTCTGGTCCTGGGAGGCATTTTTTCTCACTGTGTTCTCACATGAGGAAAAGAGAACAATCTACTTTAGATTTCTCACTTTTTTAAAAAAAAAAAAATATTTATTTGAGAGCAACAGACACAGAGAGAAAGACAGATAGAGGGAGAGAGAGAGAATGGGCGTGCCAGGGCTTCCAGACTCTGCAAACGTACTCCAGACGCGTGTGCCCCCTTGTGCATCTGGCTAACGTGGGACCTGGGGAACTGAGCCTCGAACCAGGGTCCTTAGGCTACAAAGGCAAGCGCTTAACCGCTAAGCCATCTCTCCAGCCCTAGATTTCTTTTATAAAACCAATAATCCCACCCATGAGGATGTCCCCCTATTGTATTGCCTCTTGTCAGTCAAAATTCTGAATGCTTCTAAGATAATCAGCTGCTAAAATCTACTTCATAGTACTATCACAGGAGGTACCATGCACAAAAGATGAATGGAAGTGCATAACCATTAAATTATTTTAAAGAGTAAACAAAAAAGTACAGATGATATTTTTCTCAGGGCTAAGTAGTCCCATAAATGTTATTGAGTAATGAACTAGTTCAAATCAGCTAGGCTCGTAGGACTGACATACACATAGGTAGAATATACCCTTGGGTTTTGTAGTGCAGCAATTTTTGGGGATGGACATGGTGACCTGGAACTGATACCATGAAAATGCCAGAAAGAAACCAAATTCTTTGTATTCTAATAATGTTTTTAATTAAAAAAAAAAACTTATTGTACAAGATTGAGTGGAATTACTTCTTGATGGAATGACTTTCTATGTATTTTGAATGTCATAAATTTCAGAATATGTTGGCAACTTATCTTCTTTTGGAGACATACCCATGTTTACAGGGTTAGTTTCATCATGTAGCTAAGTTGCTTGGGAGGTTCAGGGACCTTAGATAGCAGGTTAAATAAATGATATTTGTCTTATGCTATGTATGAGACACTGTGTTTGAGTCATATACATATTTCTTTGTATACTCACAGGTGCCATTATCTATTTTCACAAAGTTTCACATTTTAGAGTAGGAATTTCCTCAGAATTTACTGTCTGATTTTTTTTTTTGTAACATGCCTTCCTTTTAATCTCTCTAAAAATACTTCCATTGAGTACCGCTTTGTGAATGCACTGACATTTGGCTTATAGTGATGATAACGAGTGATTTTACCATCTTCTTCATTCTTTGCTTTTATAAGTTAAATTTCATTATTCCTATCATATATGTGAAGGTACCAATCTTATAGAGCTAATCACATTACATCATCATTGTTACTTTATGTTTGTACCCATTGAGACCATAAAAAATGTCTTAATCATCTTTGCTTACCAAACATGTAGCACAGTTGTTACACAGAGAGCATATCCAATAGATGAATACATGAATGCATGAATATATAAGTGGATTTATAAATGGATTATAACTTCTCTCTTTGGATCTTCTTAGAAATGATAGTTTAAGGGGTCGAGCATATGCAATATTAGGACAGGAATAACCCAAGTACTAAGTCCACTATTCTACATTAGTGAGAGAAGATTGTCTTGATCATTTAAAAATCTTTTTAAAGAAGCAATTACCTACAAGATGGAATTCTACTCAGCAGTAAAAGAAAAAAAATGACACATTGAAATTTGTAGAAAAATGGTTGAACTTGGAACAGATCATTCTAAATGAACTCACACAATCACAAAAAGCCAACTGCTGCATTATCTCACTCATCTGCAGCTCCTAACCTGGATCAGCCCAAGTTGCTGACATATGGAATAGCATATTGAGGCTTGGGGGAAGGGAAAGGGTGTGTGGGGGGGGGGGAGACACAAAACCGAACCCACATTGAGTTGTAACCATAGAATTTTTTATCCTGGAAGTCTGACTAATAGGTGGATCCCTCAAAAGGACTTTGAGGGAGCACTTGAATAGAGGGTTCATGGAGAGGGTGAGATGAAACCTAACCTCAAATTTCTCCTGTTTCTTTCTTCTCTGTCCTTTACTTTTTTTCTTTTCCCTTGGTGCTGGCCTATAATCCCCTATACCAGGATTTGGTCTATATCCACAATTAGCTTCTGATCAGAGAGACCTGCTAGATCTCCCAAAACAGTCAAGACAGATTTCTGTCAGAGATTACCCACCATTGGTTAATGATAAGACCCTACTGCTGAAGACATCAAATGATGTTGACATGGACTGTAGAGAGACCTGGTTGGAATCTGGAACAGAGCCAGTCCCCAGACAATTAGCCCATCTAGTGCGGAAGCAGCTACACAAACTTATGGGGGAAAGTGGCCAACATCTGTCTAACCAACTCAAAGTCTAAGCCACTCAGCTGCAAACAACTTGACATGATGCTCACACAAGTGCAATAGTGACACACAGCCATAGTGGATAACCAACTGTTCTTGGGTTGGCTAACATATCTGCTCAGTGGAAAGGAAACCATATTTGGAACTGGGAAACAAGTCAGAATCATATCCAGATAGTGATTCTTCTAGTGTCAAGCTCCCACTAATCTTAGATTAAAAGAGATCTATACCTTTTTAATTCTCTCTAAATTAATAATGGTTATTCTATTTAACTGATGCTGACTTCAATCTCCATTGGAGAATCTGCTTCTCTTTTGCAGAGACCTGGACCTGAAAAGATAAACAACACAGTGTATGCCTTCCTGCCCCTAGCTGAAACCACATAGGAAATGGAGAAATGTGCAAGAGTGCAGCTTTCTCAGTGAATCTGATATCAGCACAAGGGTGATGGGGATAGGCACTGAGGACACTCAATACCCACCAAATCAGACATCCAGAGGCTCCTAAGAGCCCACCACTGAAGTAAACTTAAAATCCTCTCAGCATGACTCAGTGAATTTTGTGGAAGTGGGTGCGGAAAGAATGCTAGAGCCATGTATTGGGACATTTTGCACAGAGACATTCCCTCTCCCCAGACCCATAATGCATGACCCACAACCTGATTGGATTGACTTGCATCTGCAAGGAGGAAGACCTCTTCAGAAAAGGGGCAGGAAGGAGGAAAAGAATGGTACCAGCATGTGTTGTTTACATACAAAATATGTTCATATCTAATGTTAAAAACATCAAAGAAATACATGTACAACATTAAAACAAAATATAATGAAAATTGTAAAGGAAGCAATTCCATATTAAAAGGATAATTTTCTGTTATCTTACATACAACATAAAAAAGAGCAATTTTAATTTTTCATCCAAGTTGCTAGCGAACAAGAAAGCTCTCGTTGAGAATAATGAGTATAGAAGGCACGGGGAAACTGGGTTTCTAAAACTCTGATTTTCTCTAGCGTAAAGTACCACCCTTCTTGGAAACTCCATCAATGGCATTACCATGGGGTCCCCTGGAGACATACCCCTACTCACACACATACATGATGAAGGGTCTATTCCACTATGTTGTCAGGTGGGCTGGCAGCCATTTCTGTCTTAGTGATGTCACATACAAATAGCTACTTATGTTGGGCTTTCCACTGTGTATCAAACCACACTCCACAGAGATTTCTCATTGGGTTTTAATGTATTATCGAAAGCAAAAGGTATCACATGGCACAGGAATTTTCTCTTCTTAAGCTGCCTTCTGTCATAATATATCGACTTTCTTTTACTACACATCAATCTACTTATATGCATATGATGGTATTGTATTAGCATTTATCATTCTTGAAGAGTTCTGAAATGACTGATACATTTGGAAAAGCCTGTTTTTTTTTTCTTTTATTTCTTTTAAGTTTCAGATTTGAAAGACAGGAGCCTGGGTAACAGGAATTAGTAGCAGTTTTCTTTCTTTTCTTACAATGGACATTTCCATGTCAGAATCATAAGTGTGGTTCATGCAGATGATGAGTTTTGTAGTCTAGCTTATTCCTGACATTCAATTTTATCTCTGTCTATAATGTTACCTTGAATGTGTGTTCAGTAGGAAATTAATGTTTTTATCAGCAATGCCCAGGACACTTAAATGCTTGGTGGCATGGCCATGTCTATGAACCATCATATATTCTCCTGACTTATATACTTGCCCTTCTTGGAATAATTCTCTACTTGTAGTTCATTTCTGCTATTGTGCCATAGCCAAGTTCTTGGAATCATGTTTCACATTTTAGTGGAAAGCCTCTTCTATGCTATTTTGCTACCTGTTTAAGTTTTCACTATCAATCATGAATTTCTGTCCAGTGACATAGACTACTATGTTTTTAGGCAAGATAATATTTGATAATTTATTTAATGCCCCTTTGGTGGTTTGAATGTTAAATGTCCCCCAGAGCCTCATGTGTTTAGAATACCTGGTCCCTAACTTGTGTAAATTTGGGAGGATTCTGGAGTTTTTGGGAAGTGAAGCATTACTGGTGGGGATATTTCACTGGGGGTGGACCTTAAAGTTTATTAGTCTAGCCCATTGGGTATTCAGAGATAGCTCACTCAGACAATTATGTCCCTGTGGTTGTGACAAGATGTTCCATCTCAGCTGCCATGATCTCCCTTCCATGATAAAATTTTCCTTCCAAACTGCAAGCTTGAATAAACTCTTTCCTCTAGTAATCTGCTTCTGGTTGGGTGTTTTGTCCTAGCAACAAGAAGGAAATGGCTAAAGTGCCCAAGCCTCTTTGCTTGTAAAGTGACAGTAGTTAGGGTAACCAGTTTCAGGTTGTTAGAAAACTGCTTGAATACATACATACATACAATGTGTGTATGATTATGTGAAGCTTATCTAAATTGAAGAGAGAAAAGCTAGACAGGGGACAAACCAAACCAGATGAAGCCAAATAGACACAGTTAAAGCCCAGGCCAAGCAGTGATAGCAATGAACACACCTAAGATGCACTGCCTTCTTACTGGATGTTTGGTCCAACACTGAACTTTTACTTGAATTGCCACTTTTAATCTTTGTCAGAAATAGCAGTTGTAGTAACTCTAATTGTAAACATGGTGAGATTAAGATTCAGAGAGACAAGACTGGAGAGATGGTTTAGCGGTTAAACGCTTGCCTGTAAAGCCTAAGGACCCTGGTTCCAGGCTCGGTTCCCCAGGTCCCACGTTAGCCAGATGCACAAGGGGGCACACGCGTCTGGAGTTCGTTTGCAAAGGCTGGAAGCCCTGGCGCTCCCATTCTCTCTCTCTCCTTCTATCTGTCTTTCTCTCTGTGTCTGTTGCTCTCAAATAAATAAATAAATAAATAAATAAATAAATAATTTTTTAAAAACGATTCAGAGAGACATATCCAAACCAAAATTCCTTTCAGATGCATAGATCCAAGTTTGAATCAAAGTCTATAAAAAACAAAAGCACTAGCCTGATTTTGAAGCACAGAAAAAAAAAAAAAAAAACAAACAGATAAAAGTAGTTTACATCATATTTGTAGCTTAAAAAATGTTTGGAAACCTATGTCTACTTCACTTCCAAATCATACAGTAAACTCATAAAGAAACATATTGAATATATGATAAAAATAGGGGTACTATGATTTAAGTAGATAAAGAACATAAAACCAGATAAAATATTATACTCATTCAATGAAATACCATATGATGATGACATAAATGATGAGCAAAGCAATGATGACAAAAGCCCACTTTGGCATTGGAACATGCCAAACTTCTAACTTCGTTGAGGGATCCAGGTGAGTTAGCATGGTGTGTCTGGCACTCCTGAAGGAGTGAACATTACTTCCATAGTCATAAAAGGAAACCTAATTGTGTCCCATGAATGTTGAAAATCAGCATAAATTCCTTTCCACAGATGTGTCCAAACAATGATAGTCTTCCTTTGTTATTAGTAAGGTCTATGTCATTCTTTCATGTTGTCCCCATACCTAAGCACAAGAACTGGCATAGAGTGTATTTGTAAAAGAAAGGAGTTTGTTCAGCTGTGTCCCTTCTGGACATGTGGCTGTGTATACAACATACCGTGCATCAGATGCCCCATTATTTAGATCACACCATCCTCCTGTTTCTCACCTGCAAAGTGCCAGTAAAGAGCATTTTATTTTCTAGTCTGCAGTCTTTGGAAAATGTTTGATCACATGTTAATTATTTGACACTGGATGGAAGTTTTTGGAATGAATAAATGACAGAAATCACGCTGAATACTGTGTTCCCATCGACTTGCTGCCACAGATAAGATGCCCTGCTACAGCCATGCCAGTCCAGGCACTAGAGTAAAAGTGTACATCACTTTGGAGATGAGAATGATCATCTTCTCCCCTTGCTTTCTGTTTGCGATGACATGGTCCCAGGATTCCCTGCTCTCAGTTGTCAGAGCTGTCTTACTCCACTGTGTCCTTCCTTGCTATTTACTGACAGGAGGCCTTCCTCCTTAAACATCCCTTTGACCCATCTACCCTCTAATTCCAAAGAAAGTTAGAATAGACTTTGTTTGAGCTGACCTTAAGCAATTTTGTTGTCTGATAACAACTTGAGGAAAAGCATTCGAAAGAGATACAAAAAGATAAGCGTCAAGCTCTGAGAAAGCTTTTATTGAAGGTTGCTTATGACAGTGAAATAGAGGGGGTATGGGAACCCGAATCCTGAAATAAAATACGAATTCCTCTCTTATACAAGTTGTTAGTGAGACCACACACATATGTGAAAGGTAGTGTACACACACACACACAGAGTCAGACAGACAGAGAGAGGTGGGGGGAGAGAGACAGTTCATCAGCTGATAGAAAGAATGAGAAACATCATGTGGATTAAGTCAACAGAAATAATATACCAGAGAAATGGAAAATTTTGAAGTAAGAATCATTATACTTCCAGGGAATGTCTGTTTGACTCTATCAGGAGTCAAACATTTGATACATTCAAGGATTCCAATAAAACAAGATGAATTAAGGGCAGACAAAGTCATTCTCTGTCTCTCCATCTCTGTCTCTCTCTCTTTTACCCGAATACATTGTGGTAAACACACCTTCCTCCAGAAATGCACTTCAGGAATGTCAACCACCCTAAAGCAGAGACTTAAGTATTGGTGTTCAGCTCTCACTTCTCACTTCATCCTTTGCTGAGTTGCAGAAGAAAAAAATAGTGTTGTGCCACAAAATCCTGTGCTTCTAAAATACTCTTTCCTCTGTATTTCAAGTCACCATCTTGAAGACCCACATTAGTTTTGCTCTTGAGATCAAAGTTTACCAGGAATGACATACATGCCATGTTGTGGTTTGTCCTAGAACTTTATCATAATCATTGCTAAGTTTTCAGATGCCAGTTTAGAGGCATTCATTAGTAATATTAACAGACAGTAGCGTTTTATTGACCCCAAAATCATATTTAAATAATCTTCAATAGATCTACAAATTACCAAACCATACATTAGGCTGTCATTCTAGAAGCATCTCCACTTTGACATCTCTCTTGCCCCTTCATTACTGTGCTTTTCTGCATTATTGTCACCCAATTGTTGGCCCTGGGATGTTCTTTTTTAGAGGAAAACATTAACTTACAGTTTCAACCTCTTGACAAATGTTTATGAAATTTAACAAATTGGAGGAAATAAGTGCCCAAACAAGAAACATCTAAAAAGTCTTCCCAGAGCCATTTGTCATTGTGGGCTAAAGGTGGAATTGGCAGGATAACTATATTTTAATCATGTTTGTCATTCTGTCCTGATCCCTCACTCATTTTCTTTTCTTTTTCCTTTCACTTCTAGCTTTTTAATTGCCATGCTGAAAGTTATGCAATTTCATTTCATTGGCTTTGAAGAAGTTTTCATTTTTATTTCACTGTTAAATGAGTACCATGGATATTTAAGGTAATATCACTTAATGATCTTTGTAAACATAAGATAACAGAAAACTTTTAATTTTATAATTCATCATTATTGATCTAGCTGTTTCCTTTATCAATACTCTTTTCCCTTTATGTAATATGACATGCAACTAAAATAGCCAAAAAGATAGGAATGTAATAAACCATATTTCTTTTCCCTCCATAGTACTGTTTATTTTAATTGACCCTAAGTAATATAGTTTAGTGTGTAGTAAAATAACATATGGAAAATTTATACTGCTGTAATCATCATACCAATAGAGAAGCATTTTTAATATTTTGAATTTTTTAAAATTGATATTGACAAATTTTATACTTACAGACAATAAACCATGATATTTCTCTCCCCTATTTTCCCCTTCACAACTGTGCTCTCCATCATATCCCCTCCTTCCCTCTAATAGTCTCTCTTTTATTTTGATGTCACTGTCTTTTTCTCCTATTATGAGGATATTATGAAGCTATTGCTAGGCCCTGTGAGGTCATGGATATTGAGGCCAATTTCTGTCTGGACAGTTGCATTGTATGGAGTGGTACTCTTCCCTTGGCTCTAACATTCTTTCTGCCACCTCTTCCACAATGGATCCTGAGCCTTGGAGGATATGATAGAGATATTTCAGTGCTTGACACTCCTCTGTCACTTCTTCTAAGCACTATGATGGCTTTTGGGTCATCCCAGTGGTCACTGCCATCTGAAAAGAGAAACTTCTCTAACCAAAAGATAGAGTACAATTAATATATGAATATGAACATTAAGTGTAGTGCTTTCAGGATAGTTTGGTGAGAATAATGTAGGCATTTAGCCAGACAAGAGCAGGCTTTATACCCCTGAGGCTCATGACCTCCTCTGTGATAGGCTTTTGATTAGATTTTCAGTACCAAGAAGATATTCTCTCCCATAGAGCAGGCCTCTAGTCCATTTAGAGCACCATTGGTTTCTCCCAGAGCAGACGTGCCACTATTGCACTAATTTGGTCATTCAGCCTGTCTGGACAAACTTGAGGCTTCCATTGTCCACTGTTTTCACCACTAATGACTTCTGTCTCCCATAGGGCTGTATGCAGTACAGCTTTTTCCAGCTTACTGTTGGCTGGTCTACAGGGAGAAGGTTTTCAGCTTAGCACTAGCTTGATTTTTCTGTGATCTTGTTGACCATGCATATGAAGTCCTTAACAATAGGGTCTTACCATCTTGTTCTCAAGGGACACGACAATAGCTTGTAATGCTTTGGAGGAAATAGGAAACTCCCTGGCCAACAACTCACTGGAAGTTATTCCATCCCTGGAACTGAAAATTTTCTAGTAGCTCTTTATGGCTTTTGGTGTGCCATTATTCAAAGAAGTAATCTCTCATGTGTCTTATTCAGTAGGCCATTACACTCTTTGTAATCTGTTCTTATAGTTACATATATACAATACCATCCCCTAAATTCCTTCCTTCTCTGCCCTCACTTATAGCCTTTTTCTAGCTTACTAGCCTCTGCTATTGATTTTTGGTTCCTTCTCACAAAAAACTCTAAACATTTGTAGCTAAGATCCACAATTGAGTACAATATTTGGCTTTCTGGGCCTAGGTTACCTCACTTAGTATAATCCTTTCCAGATCCATCCATTTCCCTGCAAATTTCATAATTTTATTTTGTTTGCTACTGAATATAACTCCATTGTGTAAATGTATCACATCTTTACTATCCATTAATTTATTGAGGGACATCTAAACTGGCTCCATTTGCTAGCTATTATGAATACAGCAGCAATAAACATAGTTGTGCAAGTATCTCTAAGGTAGAGAGAAGAGTCATTAGGATATATACCTAGGTATGCTATAGCTGGATCATACTGTAAACTATTTTTACCTGCTCAAGAACCTCAACACTGGTTTCCACAATGGCTGTACCAGATTATATTCCCACCAACAGTATAGAACTGATTCTATTTTCTGCATTTTCACCAGCATTTATTGTCATTTGTTTTCTTGATGGTAGCCATTCTGACAGGAGCGAGATGGAATCTCAAAGTAGTTTTAATTGGCATTTCCCTGCTGGCTAAAGATGTAGAATTTTTTTTTTTTTTTTAGATATTTATATGCCATGCATATTTCCTCCTTTGAGAACACTGTTTAGTTCCATAGCCCATTTTTTAAATTGGTTGCTTGATTATTTTTGTTTGTTTGTTTGTTCTTTATATATCCTGGATATTAATCCTCTGTCAGATGTATAGCTGCCAAATATTTTCTCCCATTCTGTAGGTTGCCTGTTTGCTCTATCCACAGTGTCCTTTGCTGTACAAAGCTTTATAATTTCATGAGATCCAAGTGGTTGATTAGTGCTTTTATTTCCTGAGCAATTGGGGTTATATTCAGAAAGTCATTGCCTATGCCAATATGTTGAAGTGGTTCCTCTACCTTTCCTCTAGCAATTTCAGAGTTTCATGTCTGATATTAAGGTCTCTGATCCACTTGGATTTGATGCTTGTGAATGAATAGAGACAAGGATCTATTTTCATCCTTGCACATGTAGATATCGAGTTTTACCAGCACCACTTGTTGAAGAGGCTGTCATTTCTACAATGAGTGTTTTTGACATTTTTCTCAAAAATCATTTGGCTTTAAATGCCTGGATTAAAATCTGGGTCTTCAGGTTCACTGATCTACGTGTCTGTCTTTGTGTCAGTACCATGTTGTTTTGTTATTATGTCTTTGTAATGTAGCTTAAAGTCAGGGTTGGTGATACCACCAGCCCTAATTTTGTTGCTCAAAATTATTTTAGCTATTTGAGGGGTTTGTTTTGTGCTTCGAAATGAATTTTACATTTTTTCCCTATTTCTGTGAAGAATTCCATTGGAATTTCAATGGGGATAACATTAAATGTGTAGATTGCTTTTGGTAAGATTGTCATTTTTACAATATTGATTCTTCCAATCCAGGAACACGGGATGTCTTTCCATTTCCTAGCATCTTCTGCAATTTCTTGCTTGAGTATTTTAAAGTTCTCATTGTAGTGATCCTTCACTTCCTTGTCTAAGCTTATTCTAAGGATTATTTTGTATTTGTATTTAATGAAGAGATACACAGAAAGAGAGAGAGAGAGAGAAAAGAATAGGCATGCTGCAGCCTCTAGCCACAGCAAAAGAACTTCAGATGTATATGCCACTTTGTGTATCTAGTTTACATGGGAATTGGGTAATTGAGCCTGGGTCATTAGGCTTTGCAGGTTATCACTAACCACTGAGCCATCTCTGATGCCCGATATATGATTTGTAAACTTGAGTGGATGTAACTGGAAAAATGGATCAGTGGGTAAGATCTTTGTCACACAAGTGTGAGGACTTGTGTTCAGACACCATCACCTACCTACAATGCAAGGCACAGTGGTAATGCCAATCATGACAAGGTATAAACAAGTTATCTCTGAACTGACTGGCTCACTAGTTTAGTTGAGTCAGTAAACTCAAGGTTCATAAAGGCCTTTTCTCAATGAATAATATGAAAGGAAGACATGTCACCTGCTGGCTTTCATGTATATGTATTCTATGTTCACATAGATATGAACATGCACAATCATTATATACACATATACATATGTAAAAGAAATGATGGACATTGTTAGATTCCATATTTTCCCTATTCAAGTTGATGTAGAAATCTTCCTTGTAAAGAAAACATACTCCTTTAATTCTTTGCAAAGAGCCTAGGATTCTAAATCTAAACTAAGCTTGGTCAGGAGACCTTATTTTTGAAATAGCAGCTGGGCAAGTGAATGAAGAAAATTCACTGGGGCATAATGACTGGGGTAAATTATCAGCCTTTTTTTTTTCAAAACTGAAATTTAAGTCATATGAGTGGTGCCCTTTTTTAGACTTTCTCAAATTACCCCATGAGCCCTAGACTGCAGTTTTGTGTTCTGAAATAGAAAACATCAGCAGACAGTGTTAGAATATCATTTGGATAAGTTATTTATTTACATGTTTATTTATTTTCATTGTATCTGCAGTAGTTTAGCTGCTAAATACTCATATAATGGTTAATTAAAATAGCTTTTAGATATTACATTTTTCAATTATGAGGCAATTTACTAAACCAATCAATTACCAGTTATTATAGCATTTCAAAGGTGACTTTAAAAATGTAATAGCCTAGAATTAAGAAAATGTAATTTACTCGAATGGGTTAGCTTCACTTTAAAGTGTCAACAAGCAAACTGGATAGGATCTCCAGAAAATATACAGTGCCCACTCTCCCCACCACTCCATGTATGACTAATGCATTAAAATATATTAAGAGGACAATTTTGACATACTCCTCTGAAGTTGTCCCCACACCATTAAATCAGAGACAACGAATCATACTTATTACGCTAACTTGCCAGTGATTTATTTTACCCTTGAGATAAAAGCAAATTGAGAACAGCTAATGTCCCTTTTTGGAAAGGAAATGTGTGCCATTATGGAAGACTGCTCTTCTTTTGGCTCTGTTAATACACCTCTGGATATACCCAGACATGAAGCCATGTTTTCTTCTGGTGAATTCTTTTCTTGCCAGTAGCTCCTAGTGGGAAAACTTCCATTAGGCTCCAGTTGTGGGTATCATTAAAAGGGAGCAAGATTAGAATTGACTGTGGGAAGCAAAGGTCAGCCAGGGGCCTGCCTTTCCCATTACTGCTCCTTTTCATATGTATCTAATCATTTTTGGTCCCGATGAGTCCTTTGTGTGTGGAATTTCTACTTTAAATGTGGTAATACATCAAGACAGGGTGCATCTCAAGAAATATGCTGTGAGGGCTGTTCCAATTTTGCTGCTATACATTTATTATTAAAGAAAATGCTGTGACATACAATATTTTAGTATCTTAAAAATGCAGAAGGGCTAACACAGAGGACACAGACAGGAAAGGAGGAAGAGAACTAACCTTAATCAGTTGCTATTAGAGCTAGACCTGACAGTGTGATCAGAGAGGTCCAAAGTGGAGGGTCCAGAAATAACAGGACAACAGAGGAGATGGTGTTTTTCCTGTGGCTCACCAACTTCACACATACCCAGGGCATGTCTATGGCAGTAACTTGTGAGCTCTAGGAGATTTTATAAACCCTGATAGACCTATAGTCGTCACTTTATCTCAGATCACAGGCAAAAGCAACATTAGTCTTCTTCATCTTCACTGGCCCTTTCATAGCTCTGTGCCTGGAAATGTACACCTCAGGCTGCATCTTTAACTGACCTCCTGTATTATTAGCTAAGCAGAGTACAGATTGTTTCTGTGTTATACTCAGATCCCCAGGAAAGACAAATGAATTCATAGACAGTGCTGCTGTGAGCTTTGTCAGAGGAGCTTCTTTGTGTAGTTGGCAATAGTAACTGCAGAGACTCATAAATGGTCAACTGAGTGCTTGGTCATATCACTTCCTCTGTGGCTCATGGGACAGTGTGAAAGAAGGGCTGGGAAGAATGTAAAAGCCTTAAGAAGTGATGGAGTAGTGTAGAATACAATCTACCAAGCATAACATGGCCATTGCATTCTTAAAGTTAAAAAATTGTTCTTACTCACATGACATGCACAAGAATGGGGCCATCCAAGGCTGAAGAGATGGCTTAGCGGTTAAGTGCTTGGCTGTGAAGCCTAAGGACCCTGATTCGAGGCTCAATTCCCCAGGACCCACGTTAGCCAGATGCACAAGGGGTCACACGCGTCTGGAGTTCGTTTGCAGTGGCTGGAGGCCCTGGCAAGCCCATTCTCCCTGTGTGTGTCTCTCTCTCTCTCTGTCTTTCTCTCTCTCTCTGCCTCGTTTTCTCTCTGTCTGTCACTTTCAAATAAATAAATAAAAATAAACAAAAACAATTAAAAAAGAATGGAGCCATCCACATCTGACCATGGGTGGGAGCTCACAATGCCTGTATGCCCCTGAAGATCTACAAGCAGTTAATCATTGCTGGAGGAATGACTGACGTTTTCTTCAGATCTGTAGTCACCCTTGTAAGCTGTCTATGCTCATATAAATTACCTCGCCTACATGCTGGTGCAAGAGATTCAAAGAATATGTATTATTTTCTCTCCTTCTTTCTCTCTCATCCACAATATGTTAAAGTAGGAGTGAACCTGTTGGGAAGAGAAAGTGATGCTCAGTGAGAGTGGGAAGGGGACAAGAGAGGAACATATGTACTGATATAACCAATGCACGTTATATACATGTGTAATAAAACTGTTGGACTTGTGGCAGTTTGGGTTGGACAATTTCACCCATAGTTTAATATGTTTAAACATTTAATCCTCTTGAGAAGGTTGTTTTGGGAAGTGGAACCTTGCTGGAGGAAGTGTGTCACTGGAGGTTAGCACATGCTGAAGGCTCAATATGCATTCAATTATTCTTCATCTCCAGCACTTCTTCAAATGTTCCCTTCTGTTCCAGCTTATTGCTATTTTATAGCCCCTGACAATTTACTGGCAAAATAACTAAAGAGCTTTCATGGGGCTGGAGAGATGCCTCAGTGGTTAAATGTGCTTTCTTACAAAGCCTGTCAAGTAAGGTTTGAATTCCCAGTATCTATGTAAAGTCAGATGCACAAAGTGGTTCATACATCTGGAGTTCGTCTGCAGTGGCAAGACCCTGGCATGCCCAGTACTTTCTCTCTTTGAAAAATAAATATTTTAAAATTGAGACTTCCATGAGGAGATTGGTGTTTCATGGAACTGTCTTATGAGATGCATACATACTTGTCTAAGACCTTGGTGGCTTTCTCCTGGCTTTTTCTTGCAAGGGTAGAATTTTCTCCTTATCTTCTGAAGCCATCAATAATGGAAAAAAAGGATCAGCATTATGACCCTCCATAGACAGGGCATAACTATAATCATGTGCCCACTTATTTCATAAGCATTTACTGAGGAATTCTATTATGTCCTTGGTTTGAACTTGGGAACAATCTCTAGTCTCTTTCTCTCCAAATGAAAGTGGCCTTCTGTAGCCCACTCACAGACACAAAGATGATTTTTTCCCATTTATCCATGATGTGTTTAAGTCTGATCAGCTCACTCCTCTTTCCTTTTTATGCACAACATCCTTCATGGTGGACTTGACCATGATTCATACTAAGAGCAAGAGAGATGCTTCTGGAGGCTATAAATATAGAATACTTTACTCCAAACATGGCTGTACCATTGATGAGATCCTCCAGCTCTGCCCGGAACCTCTGTGAGTTGTTGGCACATTGCTTAGTATCTCTGAGAAGCATATTTCCTCCTAAATTTAAATCAGAGCTAATGATGCCTACTCTACAGGACTCCTATAAATACTATCCAAGGAGGGAAACATCAGAAGTTGTCCTCTCAGCCCTTCAGGCAAAGCACATATATGCATGTGTACTCACACATGTTTATGCCCACATACAAATGAGCATTCATGCACACACACAAAAGAAATAACAGCAAAAGATTAGGTCACTACTACTACATAATCAATGGCATCTCTACTTTTCATATTGAGAAAGCAACTCCCTCCATGGTGTTGTTAATAAAAGCAGAACAAAATGAACACGTAACCTGTCAGATTGTTTAACATTTTTATTTATATGCAAGAATGGAGAGAGACAGACAGACAGAAACAGAGATAGAAACAGAAACAGAGACTAGGAGCATGGGAGGGCCTCTTGCCAATGCAAACAAACGACGAAAGTATGCACTACTTTGTTCATCTGGTTTTAAGTGGATTATGGAAAATCAAACCTGAGCTGTTGTTGCAGTCAGGTTCTCATTGCTGGTAGAAATCTCCCAACCAAGAAGAGCAGCTTGTGGGAAAAAGAGATATATTTTGGCTTACAGGCTCTAGGGGAAGCTCCACAATGACAGGGGAAAATGATGACATGAGCAGAGGGTGGACAGCCCCCTCTGGCCAGCATAAGGTGGACAATAGCAACAGGAGAGTGTGCCAAACACTGGCAAGGGGAAACTGGCTATAACACCCATAAGCCTGTCCCCAACAATACACTCCCTCTAAGAGGCATTAAATCCCAAATGCCCATCAGCTGGGAACCTAGCATTCAGCGCACCTAAGTTTATGGGGAACACCTGAATCAAACCACCACAGCAGTCAAGCTTTGCAAACAAGCACCTGTAGCCATTGAGTCATCTCCTTAGCCCCGAAATGTAACTTTTTACCATGGGTACAGTACTGTAAGCTTGCGTAGGTGGGGAACATTATTTACAAGAAGAATTAAATGATTTGCTGCATGATTTTTATTATTTCTATTACCTTTTCTCACCTCTGTCTCTCTCCAACCTTTCTCAAAAATAGTTCAGTGTCCAAAAAGGATACAATAGAAATTCTCTGTACCAGCAGTGATGAGTCACAGCTTCAAAAGTAACTCTTCTTGTCTTTTGCTTAGATAGCGTTTAGTTCAAAAGACGCTGATATCTAGAAGCCAGACAAATGTCTAAAGAGCTCCAAACAGCCATCACCCAGGCATCCAAGTGTTTTTATGTTTCCAATGTGTGCTCAAATATACTGACATCTGGGAATCAGCATAAACTAAGAACAACTTTGCATGTGATTGCTGCATGAATATAGAGGAGAATTCTACACATGTCATCCTCCTGATTAATATGTACAATGAAACTGTGAATTAAATATTGTCTCCATTTCATAGATTATGCAGGTAGTTAATTCAGTTGGTGGTTCTTGTTCATATGTCGTTATTAGGGGAATTTGGGATTTTATTGTCGCTATTTGAGTTGAGGCCTCTCTTACTATGCCCTTATTTCTTGAGGACAAGTCAAAACATAGTGGAGAGTCTTTTAGATGTGTATGTATTTCATTGTTAGTGTGTAGAAAGGACACTTTACATATGAATTTTCAAAGAACAAAGGATTCCAATTTAACACAATTATTTCCATGAGGTGAAGAAAGAATTACATTCTCAGTACTAGTATTAAACTTAATGGAGTGAATCACAAATGAGTTAGGTAGATGAATAATAAAATATAAGAAAAATACTTCTTTGTAAAAGGTGACATTTTCCTCATCTTTACAGTAGAAATATTCTATTTGAAAATGAAAGAGTGATGTGTAAAAGCTCCAGGCATCTCCCAGTGTTGAAACACCTCTGTGACTCATCTTATATTCCCACCTCACAGAGGAGGGGCCTTAGGTTGAGAAAGTCTGCTAACTATCTGTAAGCCAAAGGAAAAATGATAAACCCAATTGGGCTCACTCTGTGTGGCAGTTACTCCTCCCACCTGCCTTCACTTCAGGGGACTTAGTGAGTGAGATGATAGGCTTCAGGATCATCAGATTCTGGTTCCCATATTAATTTTCTGTTATGTTTATTATACCAGGCCAAACCCTCTAATTTCCAGGCTCCATGTCAGCATCAGATAGTGTCAATAATACCATTGACCTTGTGAGGCTACTGTGGCTATTTGATAGCATTGATGAAAGAATGTTCTGCCAAATTGGAGCACAAGCTTTATGTTTTCACCGATATTATTTGTACTCCTTTCCCTTTAGACAGTCATTTTGATGAATAAAATCAACCCTGCCCAATTTCTTAGATGAGGATGGCCAGAGCATGGCAACTGACAGGTTGCATGGTTTTAGATTCAATAAAGAGGCATGTGGATGATTTATTACCCAGATGTGCCAAATGGGCATTTCCCTATTCATTAGCTGGTGGCAGGCCATACATTGAAATGACAACCTGTCATCTCCCTCGATGACCTTTGATCTATTGATCCTCCTACTCTTCTTAAACGAATATTCCATCTGTAGGACATGTAACTGCCAATTTCAGAGATCAATACCATCCTTTCCAGGGGTCATTATAGGAACTTGTTATGTTCCCCTCAAACAGATGCCTGAGTCAGAAGGAAGCAATTCATTCTGTCTAGTACAAACAGACCTCAGCATTTTCATTGAAAAAAAAAGCCATCGTCTCTCAGAATCACTTTCTATAATAAGCAGTTTAGGAAGGATACTGTATTCCAGGGGAATTTGAGTCAGTCATTTGTAGTCATTAAAACATTTCGTTCATTTCCTATATGCCTATAACATGTCAGACTTGGAGCCCAATGCTTTTAGTAGATGTGTTAAGGCACATAAACATACAAATACATACAAATGTACAAAGAATACACATATTTACATGTATTCCTACATGAACATGTTAGAATCACTGATGTGCAGAAATCACATGATATAAATAACAAGAAGATAACTAAATGCACAAGTTGTCAAAAATACAGCCAAAAGCTATAAACTTAGAAAACCAATATGCTATGTTTTTATTGTGCAGGCCAGTTATATTTGACTTCAGAGTATTTTAAGTTTGGGAGGGATTTCAATAAAGACACATGAGGAAGCAGAAGACACTGAACACAAGGAAAAGTATAGGGAAATATCAGGTCTATGAATAGCAAACATGTTATGCACATTATAGGAGAAGCACTATATCTCACTAGTCTTATTTTCCTTGCATTTTGTGCCAATGCATAGAAAATGATCAGTAAAGATTTGTTAAATGACAGTGACTGAGGATAGTTTCAACAAATTTTAAGGATAACTAACCTTCTACAATAACCTGCAGTGAAAAACATGATTACTGTGAAGCTCAGAGTAAGAATGGCAAACAAGTGGATAGATTTAAGTAGAGAGGCAGGTATAATATTGGTTACTTTTCATGTACCTGTGACTAAACACCCTAACAGAGGAACTTAAGGAAGGAGGGTTGTATTTCAGTTTATAGTTCAAGGTTACAGACCATCGTGGAAGGTAGAGCTTGGTGATATAAGCACGAATGAGAGCTGCTCACATGATGTCAACAACCAGGAGGCAGAGAACAGTAAATGCTTGTGCTCAGGTAGCTTTCACCTTCATAGCAGTCCAGGATACCAGGCAGTGGAATAGGACTATCTATATTTACAATGGGTCTTCCAACCTCACTCAATCTCATCCATTAAACCCCTTGAGATTTTCTTGTCTTGAAAGTGACCAGAGATTTGTGTCTATCTGTCAAGTTGACAAATAAGGTTAAATATTAACAGCATAGACACAGATAACTACAAACAATCTGTACAATTGCACATCGTTCAGTAAATAATGATCACTACAAGATGATATTCTCAGGGAACAATTATGATGTATTCAGACTCAGTTGCAAGCCTATGTACTTTTCAATTATATACTGGCTCAGGAAAATGGTAAAGAAATTAGGCTATATGAAAACACTAAACTGGATCCCAGAGATGTCTCTCAAACTATAGCACTGAGAAGTTAACCCTACACAAAACTTTTCCTCCTTGTTTTACTTTTCTTACATTTTGACAGCCCCACTAGGGAAACAATATTATAATCCCTCCATTTGTAAGAGAAAACAAATATAGAAAATATTTACACTCACAAGTACAGTACACAAGGAGAAAAGAATGCCAAGATGAAAACCTGGTTTGGCTACAATGCCACAAAGAACATTCCCCCTCAAAAACAACAATAACAAAAAAAAAAAAAAAAAAAAAAAAAAAAAAAAAAAACTAGCAACAACAATATGCTCTTTACCCAAATAACAAGCAGTAATTTGATTAGGAACACAAAATGCTCTAGGCATCAGATACTTCTGTTATGAAAGGCTATATAATGTTACCAGCAAACCAGCAATGAGAAGAAAATGAAAGTCACATATTACAAATGGCATTGCTAGTAATTCACATTTTTACATATTGGTTATTGTCCTTATGAGCATGCCAAAATCAGTTCTGCAGAAATGCCTGTTAATGGACTGAATGAATGATAAGTGAAACGATGAGCTTTCATTCATTCAGCATTTTCTTACTTATGATCCTTCATTATTAATGCACATGATATGTTATGTCTGTCTAAGTCTTTGAGGAATTGAACAAATCAATATGCTCCTCATCTCATTTCCACAATGCTTTCCATGAGAATGAATGTGAGATCGGCTACATTCCCCTGTTATCCCTGTTTCCATCCCATTCCCAGGTATCTTTTCTTAAAGGCATTATATGCCTGGCTCCTTTACCCAAATCCTACTGTTTGACAAAGAAAATTTTCCTGTGAATTATAATATAGGATTTTCTTTAATGTTGGACAGTAAAAATGAAGCTTTGTGGTGGCTGCTTAATCTTAAGGGCATTATTTTTACCCTTGCAAAGGACCAGTGGCATGAAAACAATTAGGATCTTTTGTCAAGTTAATTAAATTTTACTAAGTGTAGTAATTGCAGTGGGCTTCATACACCAGAGGTAAAACTAATTAAAACGCAAATTCTTCCTAGTCTAATAAGGAGTTCTAACTTGGGTAACCGAGGAATGTTGTGCATACTGAGAGATATTCAAAACTAATTTATAACGAGATGAGGGCATGCTCTTAAATGGCTCAGTTCTTTTGAAGGCTCACTTGAGAACACCAATAAGTATATTAAATTGGAAGCGACCACTTAGGAAAAAGAAAGCAGACTGGAAAGGCTTGGCTGGCTATAGGAAAAAAAAATGGATCCAGCTTAGGCAAGTGAGAATGACAATGCTAGTGGAAATGAGGTATACAGCTTTTTATCTGAAGAAAGCTATTTTCTCCCCAGGTTACTTCTCTTCATTAAATTCTCCAAGGGCAGACTGAGCTAATGGCAATGGCTTTTCCTAAAATATTCTTTTCTTGGAAAGCTACATGAAGCAAGAATGTTAGTTCCTAAGGATTCAAATCAGTAGTTAATCCATACCAAGCCTCAAATGGCACTAACAGCCCCATTTTTAAGATGAGACCATTGAAAGGCTGAATAAAAATTTGCTCCATTCTAGATGTTAGTTGGGTATTAATGTAACAATCCAAAATGGGGCAGTTTTAATCCTTTCTTTAGAACCCAATGACATCAATTTCTACCTCCTGTCAAATGTGTTTGAATTTCAAATTTTCAGTTGAGAAATTTGTAAAGATTGCAGAAGCACAATAGACCACCTTCATGTAAACTTGGGTATACTGCGATTGAGATGCCATGACTCCCCACTGACTGAAAGTGGTATCTATCTGCTGACATCTTCCTACTGGCTTGGTCTCATTTTCATACCCTGTGGACTAGCTCTGGTTTTGGTACCCACTGTCTTTGGCAAGTGCTGCCAATACCCTACTAATGGTCAAATCAAAGGGCTTTCCTTTGTAGTAATTCCCTTCTGTCAGACTGGCTCATTTTTGAGTGGACCGCCCATTCTTTGTAGCCTATTCTGCTTTATGTTACTCTGCCTGAGATGCTGTTAGAAATCACCAACACCTGCAGGAAACAAGCAATGCTGAAATTCCATTCTGAGAAGGCACATTCTAGCATAGTTGGCTCATTAGATACACCAGGATTCTGCCTGAAAATGAAAAGTGAATGCCATTCTGTTTGAGTTTTGTAATTAAAATGGAATGCTTACTCTTACTGTATTACTTCAATATTTATATGCCATACAGAGGACATGCTTACTTTTGAACATTTTAGGAGAAACAAACTGAGAAGTAAAAGAGAAAGATGAAGGTAAGTATACTACAATTGGGTCTTTTCTTCCTCTTCTTTTTTACTTTTCTATTTTCCCTTCAATATCGTAATGCAGTACATGCAGGTATCTATGTTCAACTATGTCATGCAATTCCAGCACAAACCATTTCCTCTTCACCAACTGAAATGTATTTATGAGTCATTCACTGTAGTGAAAATAAAACACAATTTTTTTTAAAAAATACTTATCTGATCTTAAGTAACTGCTTCAAATTGTGTTAGCTAATATTAAAGAAGACTTTTAAAATTTATTTTAGTATAAATTTATTGTTCCGTAAAATGGATATGATAATACCTACGTCATAAATGAACTCAATAAAAGGATGACAATGGTTAATGTTTAAATGTATCTAGCTATGGCTTTCATTTTTGGTATTCTTATTTGAACTAACAAATGCTGTGTTTACTGATTCTACAATTCTTTTTTCATGTAGGTGTTCTATTATTTACTTGCATTTATCGTTATTTAAATTTAACACTATTGTTTTCTATTTAGATTCTTCATCAGTTCCTTAATATCAATAATTTCAAAATAAATAGCATATCCTTATCAATAATATTTCAGCAACAAACACAAGTTACTTGTTCTTCTAAGCCATTCAGGAGAGCGACAGTCTCTTACTCTGACTGCTGCTTAGATAATGTTAGCAATATGTGTAGCAGCTCAGGGTAATTATCACTGATACAGTATCATAAGCTTTGCAGAACATGTCTGTTCCAGGATTCTACCCCAGACACAAAGACATTCACCTTCATCTAGCTTGACTTACCAGCTTATAGGTTTGGAAGAAATTCCCCAGTGATCACATTTTTTTTTTTTTCAAAATAGAGTTTCTTCCAGGGACTGTTCTAGATTCTGGGAAGATAAGACCAATACTAGTTAACTATCTGAGTGGACACTTACTTATATGATACTCAGAATTGACAAGGGCTATGGTGAAAAGACATGGAAAGATGATTGAGAGTGACAAGAGTTCCTGAACATGGGAATTTTCTTTTTTTTTTTTTTTTAAATTTGAGCTGGGTCTTTAAAAGTGAGTACAAATTTACCAAGTAGATGGTAAAATGAAACCACTGAGAAGAGGTTGATGACAGGCATGGTGGAAAATAGACAGCCTATAATTTATGTGGCTTGAATGGTTAATGTTTGAAGGAGACAGGATGGGAGCCGAAGTTGAGAAAATGAAAAATAAAATGTAAAACTCCTGTGCTATCCTGGATTTTATCATCTTTTGTGGGATGTCATTAAAGATTTTGATTTACAAGTTTATAGCTTTAATTTACTGAGACCATCCTCTGAGTCATAGTGACTGTGGTGAAGCCAAGAGACTCAGGTTGTGTAGGGAAAGCTAAAGGGAAGGGTGGTGGTGCTGCCTTTACTGACAGTGTAGTGGAGGATTCTTATAAGTAAAAAAATAATAGAGCAGAGTAAAAGGCTTTATTTTCTTCTAAGATTCCCCTATGGGGACTGCCATAATAACCTTTAATAATTACGGAGCAATAAGCTAATTGCTGTGTTTTATCTTTTTTCTTCATAGAGCTCTAAACTGAATGACTGAACTTGAACAATAATTTTAGAACATGAACAAACAACACCAGTAGACAAAACATTGTAGGATCATCAAATGTTGCATGTTAATTCTTCTTTTCTTTCTAAACCTAGTGCTCCTTCTCTTTGAGCTCAAAAAACAGTGTGAAATAGCTCTCTCCACAGTCAAGTTGACATTCTTGGCCTGTAGCTTGGTCTTTCTTGACTCAGTTTCCTCCGTTGACTTGAATGGTTTGTATTCAATGCAAGTGGCCTAATATTTGACCCATTAGACATAGATAGTGTTTTTTATCCTGGGGTCACTGCTGAGTGTGGTGGTTTTGAAATAGAATGATAAACTATCTCCATACATAATTCAAATGATAAATGCAACACCCTAAATGTAATATAGAAGATAGGTCAAAGAAGATATGGTGGTGCACGTCTTTAATCCCAGCACTTGGGAGGCAGAGGTAGGAGGATCACCATGAGTTCTGGCCACCCTGAGACTACATAGTGAATTCCAGGTCAGCCTGGACTAGAGTGAAACCTTACCTTGCAAAACTAAAAATAAAAAAAAAACCAAAACACTATTTTTATATGTTAAGGATTCTGATAAGATATTATAAGAGGAAATAATTAAAACATACAATATACTTATATCCATATATGAAATTACCATAAATTAAGACTGCTAAAATTAGACTGAAACAGATGTACTTTATTGGAAGCATAAATTCCAATAGATATATTTCTGTAACTGATATAATTTTCTAAAAGGTAAGCAACTTTTGGCAACACTTTTAAAGTTGCTATTTTTCTCAATTTATACAGAAATTATATTCCTGAATAATTCAGTACATTTTCAAGTAATGAAATAAATGGCACTTATTCATGTATAAAATAAACCTCAATATAGGCATATAGAATTACAAAGAGTTTTCATCTACCTGAATATCTGATGGGTTTTTAAATGTCATGTGGAATGTAAGATTTATTTTAAGTTACAAAGCATTATATATAAAAAATTGGTAACAGCTTGGTACTCTATAGGTTAAAGATCAAAGGTTCTATCTTATTCAAACTATCATCATCCATCATTACTTAAAAGTATATGCCCTAATTTATATAATGTTATGTAAGAATTCTGAAGAATTCTTCATCCATGAGAAACTGATATGTTTAAGGTTATGTTTATCGGTTTAATCATGATCCTCCAGATGTTACAGGGCTCATAACTAGTGTCTTATAATGTGGCTGCATTTAGAGATATGGATGTCAAATGAAGGCAAAATAATGCCTTTGAAGTAGTTTCTAATTCAAGACAGTGTCCTTATAAGAAGAAACTAGGACACAGACATCCACACTCCACAGAGGAGAAGCCATTCAAATATCCAAAGGGAAGAGAACTAGGTACCAGCCAAGAAAAGATGCATACAAAGAAATTAGTTATTCCAATATATATATATATGTTTTTATGTGTCTATAGTGGTATGTGCATGCCACAGAGACATTGAGTTAACAGATGTGTGCATCACTTGTTATCTGGGTTTATGTGGGTATTGAGTAAGATTGAACTCAGGTCAGCAGGCTCACAAGCAAATAAATTTAACCACTGGTCATCACCCGAGTTCCCATGCTAAAATATATACTTTTTAATTTATTTATTTATTTATTTGAGAGCAACAGACACAGAAAGAAAGACAGATAGAGGGAGAGAGAGAGAGAATGGGCGTGCCAGGGCCCCCAGCCACTGCAAACGAACTCCAGACGCGTGTGCCCCCTTGTGCATCTGGCTAACGTGGGCCCTGGGGAACCGAGCCTCAAACCGGGGTCCTTAGGCTTCACAGGCAAGCGCTTACCCGCTAAGCCATCTCTCCAGCCCCCATGCTAAAATATTGCTCTCAAATGTCTAGCTTGCAAAATAGTGACAAAAATGAATTTCTGGGGCTGAAGAGATAGTTTAGTAGCTAAGGTAACCTGACTAGCGTAAGGACCCAGTACCCATGTAAGCCAGACGTACAAAGTGGTGAATGTGTCTGGAGTATATTTGCAGTGGCTAGAGGCCCTAGCATGCCCCTTCTCTCTCCTTCTCTTTCTCTCTCTCTGCTTTTCTCTTTAGTTCTCTCTCTCAAATACATAAATAAATAAAATCTTTTTTAAAAATGAATTTCTCTTAGTTAGGCCATTCAATCATGAATATTTTATCATAGCAGTTATAGGGAGTGTATGTATCTACTTTCTATTGCTAGCATGATTTCAATTGCAGTTCTAGCTATTACTAAAACTATGGCTACAATTTACAAACCTACTGTGAGAACCCCTTTCATCACTGTTATACTTTATGAACTCTGTGTTATTATTCTGGTATTAATCATTTCCCATGATAAACAGATAGCAATTTAAGCCTCTGTACAGGCAACTTATCTACTAGATTTCAAAAGCAAACTTTGGCCTCAAATACTGACTGGACAAAAAACACCCACATTCTCCTGGTCTACACTGATACTTTCCAAATTTCCAGGTGAACTGTCAATTGATATGTGTTAAGTGTTTGGATGACAAATCTGGAACCACTTAAGGATCACATTATATGTATTATGCGAGGGGAAACTATTAAAAAGGTAGAGTCTGCTACAAAATAAATGACCAGTATAAGCTACACAGTGTTAGTAAGGACTTTAAATATGACATCCCATTAGTCCAAGAGCACTTTTAGTGTCTCTGACATTTGGGTAAAAATCTGCAGTCTTTTTTTTTTTTTTAAAGTATCTCAAGGTTTCATAGACCATAAATATTTGTGTGACTCTTAAGTCCTTGAATGTTCTAAAAGGTGCTCTACTTCTTTTTTTGTAAATTTCACATGTTAAAAAGACACTAACTCCCGCCTTTCCCCACATATAGTATTAGTTCTTCCTATTACATACTATATAATGCATTCATCTTTTCATGGTAAACTGGGACACCCCAATCCCTGTCATTGTGTGGTGTGGGTATTTCTGTGTGACTTGAGTGTATCATATGGCCAGCAAAGCACACACAGATTATTTTATTCATGTCAACGAGCAATAGACTCTTATAGAATACCATTTTATATATTACATAAAAGGTGTCATGTCAAAGGAGGCATGCAATCTTTCATATGGAGTTTTCTTTGGCTATTGGTGCCAAGTACCTGAAGACATGGAAATACATATACACTCCATTAGGAGTACAGCTCTTTAAAAAATATTTCTTTTAATTTTCATTTAAATGCTATCACAACATACAGATGAAACCTTGTCAGAAAACTTTAGGAAATTTTAAATCTTAATCTCAAGGGCCTATCAGAGACAATCTCAGCTTCCACAGTAAGAGTGGGTACCTCACTTAATTTCAATTGTGTTGAGGAGTTATCTCCATCCTTTCTCTAAGACAAAGAAGCATAGAAATGTATTCACTACCAGGTTAGAGCCAACATCAAATTAACTTTGCTCTACTGTGCTCTCAGTCCTGTGAATATTAATGGAAATTTCTTTGTTGGATGATTGGCTTCTTCAATTCATCTGCCATTCTTTGGATGAAGTCATTTGGGCAATTAATGTTAAGCATGTAACCACTCTGGTAAGGGCTAGGTGTAGGTCATAGGCATGCAGATCGAGTATGTGCCTAAAGATCTCACTTATGAAATTCAGCACAGAGGAGATGAAACAGACTCCTTGATCATTTCAAAAGCATTTCCAGTGCATGGCCACAAAGCAGCAACTGATCTTAAGCATTCTTGTTTGATAACCTTCAAGTCCCAGGTCTGAACAGCACCTTTGGTTTTACCCACTCCCTCTTTGCAATGAGTAAATTCTTGGTGTGATGAGGGGGTTTCCAGGATGTATCTGTAGGAGGAGGCAAAATGCTACCATGATTGTCCCTTAGCAAGGAAGCCATGAAAATGAATGGGAAAGAGAGCAGCCCTGTACAATTGCTATGTCTCCAGAGACCAGTTTCTTAACTTCTCTGGTCTTCTGCTTCCTTGTCATGAAGATACTGTTATTAGCATACCTACTTTGTAGGGTTGGTTGAAGCTTAAACAACTTCATATAAATTAAGTCACTTGAAAAGTGCCTAGAACACCATAAATGTCAAGCGATTATTACATTATGCTGCTGTTTTACATTACATAGAATATGAGAGATACAAAGAGTATTTCAGAATAGTGTCAAGACCAAGAAGGATCAAAAATATGTTTGTTCAACCCAGTCTTGAAATCACCCTGTATAGAGCCTTAATAGGAGTGTGTTATCTGAAAGGATGATCATTAGGTCAGGCCTCAGTTTAAAACTTAGCTCGGTTGTTCCCTCATCGATTGCTGTTAGTAGGATCACTGACTTCCCTGAATTTTCTTCCTCATCTAATATATAAACAATAACAATTCCCATGTTGAAAGACTTCAATAAATATACATCAAGTAATATAAGTAACAACATAAGGACCAAGTCAATCTTTTCCATAATTTCCCTTCACTCTCAGAGTTTCAAACATGCTTCTTCTCACATGGATTCAATTTCTCACTATTAAATGTACAATGATATGAGGACATGCTATTCACCAAATTAGTCTGTGTTAGAGGCCTGCATTCAACATCCATCAATATGCAATCATTATCAACATTCCATGGGTGTGACGATCTGCTCTCTGATATAAAAACCGACACTTTAAGGACATTTCATGATGTGGAATAATAATCATGCCATAATCTTAGCAAGAAATAAAGAAGAAACCTTTATATGGACTGAAAATTAATGACATGAGAGTGGGCATAATGGAGGGGAAAATCTGCCCCCAAAAATGGATTGTCTCTTTTGCAGAACACTGGTTTTGGGTGGTTGTTTGTATTTAGTGTGTTACCTAAAATGAACTCAAGTGAGCTGTAGTGTTTCAAGTGTTTTTTTGTTTGTTTGTTTGTTTTTTTTTTGAGCTTTTTTTGCTTTGGTTCCATGGTTCATGTGGTTCCTCTGTCAAGGATGGGTGGACTGGTCCAGAAGGATGGACCCCAAAAGCCTACACTTGACTGTTAAATCTAGATTTCAGCATCCCTGCCTGGCCATCTGTGTCTACTTTCTCACTTACCCACCGTTCCTTCACATGGAAGGTTGGATGTGTGGATGCAGTCTGTACCACACAGCTTTTGATTGTGAAAGTTGATCGTTAAAGGCTACCATGAATTAGGGGCCTGTGCTATAGAAAGCCATTTGGTGCTTTAACTGTGTCAGTTCATAAGATGCGTAGGCTCAGTTATGGAGCCAGAGTGAAAACGAGGCAAGCAAGATGCTTAAATACAATCGTGAAGGACCTTATCAAGAACTTTCTTCCTGAAATTATATACATTTGTTATATCACACTAGACCTTCATCTGCTCAGAGACATGAGATGGATTTCTAAAAGCCATGACACTTGGAAGAGTGTGAGTTATAGGTCAGTCTCCCAATCAGAGTTGACTCTGATTCCTATGCTTTCTCCATGGTATTATATCCACCTGTGGTTTAATAGCATGCTGTGTTAGCAGTTATACAGGCCACTTATCTTTGTGTGTGTCCCACGAGGTAGCAGGATTCTTCATATTTAAATGCATAAAGAAAATGTAAAATTCGTCAAGTTGCATGTACCTGATGAAGCATGAACGTTTTGAAGGTGGACACCGCCAGGCAGATCCCAGGATCAAACCAGAAGCTGGCTCACAGTGCAAGCAGCCTCACACTCAGTGATGTATGTAGCACACATGGTTTTCAGAGCAGCTCCTGGACTGTGCCATTCTGTCTCTGGCAGCCAGAGCTGATGTAATTACACAACACCTCTTCCCCAGCTGAGCCGAGTTCTGGGTTCACAGACATTCCCACTGGGTAGCTAGTTAGCAGCACACCACTGGGCCAAAACTCTATGAGGAAAGAGCAGAGCAGGGAAAAAACACTTCTATTCAGTTCTCTTTTATAAAGAAGATATAAACCTTGGAGCAGAATCCCTCCATGTGGTCTAAGTAGCATTTTTATTTTCTCCTTGTTTGGGGTGATGCTCTAACACCTGGCAAAACAGACTAGCCTTTCTACTCCAATTCATAATCCCTGAGGATAGTTTATAGTAATGAAATGCTCTACACTCAAGGAATAGATAGATTGTTTTCCACATCTACATAAGGAGTGAAATACTCTAGGTATCTGTTCAGGAAAAGAAGCACCAAAGGGGAAAATCTATGTTCTCGTCACTCATTTAGGAAACAATTTTAAGCTCTGTGTGTAAAGTTCTTGGTATGGCATGACATCATTTAACAATTACTACACACAATTTATTATTCTTTTACTGATGAGGAAACTGAAACTCATGGGAGTTACATGTTTCATCTGCCATTTAAGTAGGTATCTATTGAAACCAATGTTCAAAATTATCACTGCTCTCATCTTTTCCATTGTTCCCTTCCAAATACTTGTACATTAGAATAGCCTTTAATTGAATTATGGCACAATGCACACAATTGGTGAATGCATGCTGGCTGACTGAATGGTGAGTTCAAAAAACCTTGTACCCATAAACTTAATGTATATTGAGCTGAGGGAGATCCCTCAGTGGGAAGACAGTTAAAAAGATTATTTTCTGATATGTAAAAGACATAAATGAGTGTGTGTTTCCTGCATTTCATTTTCCCACTAGTTCTGAAATGAGTATTTGGCAGTCATCAGAAGCTGTTGCTCTTTGTTATCTGAAGGTGCCATATCACTTCGGCTCATACAGTGTGGGATGGACAGGAGAGATTAGTCCCCCCAGAAAATTGCTTATATCACCCTCATAATATAAAATACTAAGACAACCAGGAAAATGGCCTGCTCACAGTCACACTGTGAATTCTGATGACCCTTTCAGACCTTTGGTTTCCTTTCCTGGAAGAAGAAGGGCAAGGACTTAGCTTTCTTTACATTATTTTGAAATTATATGCAACCTTTTAGGTTCCTAGTATTTAGAAGCTAATAATTTAGTATGGTATATTCATCCTAGACTTTCCATGTCTTACTTCCTCATTAAAAACAAACCAAACAAGATAGAATCTTTATTTTTTGATCCAGTAAAGCTTAATTTTACATTGCAAGTTTTTGGAGAAATTATTTAGAAAATATCCTTGAGGCTGGAGAGATTGCTTAGTGGTTAAAGCATCTGTCTGCAAAGTCAAAGGATTCTAATACAATTCTTTAGAACCCACATAAGCCAGATGCTCAAGATGGCACATGCATCTGGACTTTGGTTGCAGTAGCTGGAGGCCCTGGCATGCCCCTCCCCCTCTCTATCTATTTATCTATCTATCTATCTATCATCTATCTATCTATCTATATAAATTTAAGAAAATATCCTTGCTAAGTTTGATAAAATGCAACTTGAGATTTACAGTTTTATATGTCCACCTGCTTCCACTCAAACAAAATATTCTCTTGCCTCTCACTAGCTTTAGTGGCATGGGACCTTTTCACTGACTATTGAATCAGTTAGGGCCTGCCCTCTCCCTACATTTTTATCCTTACTTCCATCATTCTCACTTTAGAGTGACACCTTCCATCTAGAAATATCACTCATGCACACTCCATTTTATATGTAACCTCATTAATGCTTATTTATTTTCCAGATCTGCACATTACTCTTCTTATGGAATCCTTAGAAGTATGGACCTCTAACTTGCTTCTTACATGACCAACTAACACACACACACATACGCACACACACACCACATATATGTTAGGTACAGTAACTGAACTTCATTGCTATGTGTGTGGAGGGGTTGCTTTTGGAATATTATAATGCAACATGAAGTAGTGTCAGAAAATGAGAAAAAGTCAGATTCTGCCTCTATTAGAATTCAACTAAAAACCCATGTGGAGCCCTGGGCCATTGCTTTTTTCTCTGGGGAAGGACAGTTACTACACTTCCTAGGGCTTGGGCAAGAACTAATGAAACTGTAAAGTCTTGAAAAATATTAAAACACTACAGGAACCTCAGGCAAGCTAGTATTTTTCATTTCCTAAGGATAACTGTGTTCTGGATTAGTTTATAAAAGCAATTCACACAGAGCACCCTGTTGGAGTAGGGACAATGATGATCCTATTAATATATTAAGTGTTTGCCACATTTCTGAGTGCTCTAAGACCACTGCAATCACAAGGTAATTATGCAGCTTGTTTCTAGGCATTTTATAAGCATTTAATTTCATTTGGAATTCCATTTAGATATTCCTAGATGAATATGAAGTTCTGCCTCAAAGAAAAAATAATTTTCCATTTAAAGGGATGATTAGTTGCCAAATATGTGGAAACTTAAATTTTTCATCCACAGTAATGTGAGGTTTCCCTGCATTTAAAAAATACATGGTAAAATTTAATTAGTTACTGTACAATAAAAGATTTATTAGTGTCATTAAAAGCTTGAATGAGAGCTGACCTGGGAGATGGCTCAGTGGTTCAAGGCACTTGCTCTGCAAGCCCTCCAAACATTGTTCCTATCTCCAGCATGGACACAAAAGCCATGCAAAGTGGTGCCCATGTCTGTAATCTCAACACACTTATAGCAATGGGAGGCTGAGCCATGCTATGGATAGCATATGAAGCATTTAATCTTGCGATCACAGTGACAAATGATGACAAGGGAAATTTTTCTTAAAAACAAGGAGGGAGGAGAGGGCCAACACCCAAATCTACCCCTCAGATATACACAAATGTGTCTGTATGTATGTGTTCACACACACATACACACACTGTGGTAGTTTGAATACATGGCCCCCAATATATTCAGTTTTTATTGTTTGTAGTTTGCATCTGCAGCCACCTGGCTGAAGGCAGTGTCACTGGGTGGACCTTAAGGTGTGGTGGTGGGTTTTAGATTTCAATCTAAAGATATGCAAAGTGTGCCTATCTGGAGTTCCTGAAGTGTGCTGTGATTTTTGGCTTTTGGGTTGTGCTTCTCTCTCTCTGTCTGCTTGGGTCTGTGAAGGCAGGCCAGCTTCTTCTGGCATTATGGAACTTCCCCTGGATCTGTAAGCTTAAATAAATCCCTTCCTCCATAACTGTGCCTAGTCTGGAAGTTTATCTCAGCAAACCTGAATCTGTCTGCTGCACACACATAATATATAGTCATGCATGCATACATACATATAAAACTAAAAAAAGAGAATGGGCAAACAAATGCATTCATAAGCTATTATCCTCACAATTAATTTGAATGGACATTATAAGAGAAAAGTACAAAGGCCTTTATTTTAGAAGCAAACATTCATTAGAAAAACATCTATTTAAACATATTCAAAGGGAAAATTTTTCTTGGTAAAAGGGACATATAGATCAGTAAACAGTGAATTATATTAAGCATATGCCTTACAGTTTGCTATTTAAAAATAAGAAAAAGATAATAATAATACTTCATTAGGATATTATTTCCAGAATTGAATTTCTATCAGATTATACATATATTTTTAATATATGCATATTTATGTATGTATATATATATTTCTGTTTGTGTCATGCCTTTTTGAAGTGTCCTTCAATTTTTTTTTTTTTCCTTTGAGAAAAACTAGCTAAGGAATTGGGACTAATTCCCCTTTTGTAGTCTACAACTAGGAACGTATTACTTAATAATCAAATTTAAATTTCTCCTATGGAAAATTAGGATAAAGCTGGGATATACTGTATGGGAGTCTGTGATAAGACATGATTTGATGTGCTAAATTCTTGACATAGTATTTGGGATTCAGTAGATACTTGGTAAAATCACATTATCCAACTAAACCTTGCATCAGTCTCTTAAGTTATTGTGTGGGGAGAGTTGTTTCCCAGCTACAGCTACAGCTTCCATTCCACTGAGCAGATCAGTTAGCCACATCAAGAGCAGTTGGTTTCCCACCATGACTATGCACCACTTTTGCACTTGGATGAGCATCACATCAGGTTGTTTGCTGATAAGTAGGTTAGACCATGTGTTGCTTGGACAGATATTGGTCATTATCCCCTAGTCACTCATGTAGCACCTTCAGGCACTAGATACACTGTCTGGGGACTGACCCTCTTCCAGGTTCCAGCCATGTTGCTCCATGACACATGCCAACAGTGTATGGTATCCTCAGCAGTAGGGTCTTACCACTAACATATTGTGGGTCGTCAAGTGCTCTGACATAAATCTCTCTTCTTCTGGGAAACCTTGTAGGTCTCGGGTGATGAAAAACTCATTGTGGATGATATCAACCTTCTGGTACTAGGAGTTATAGGTCAGCACCCAAGAAGAGAAGGAAGAAAAGGATAAGTGATATAAAACAGATAGAGAGATGAGAAGGAAGAGGGAGAGAAAGAAAGAGAGAGAGAGAGAAGGAGAAACAGGAGGAGATAATGGTCAGTTTTCGTTGTACCCTCTACAGGGCTTTGTGAATCTGGTGTTCCCTCTAAGGGACTGGTGAAGGGTCAACCGTTTGATCAGTCTTATAGGATGAAGGAGATAGACAGAGAACAATCAAGCCCTACCAAACCAAATGTCCAGAGACACAGAGGCACCCAAGATCTCAACACAGAAGCAGACCTAATGGGAACCCAACATGGCTCAAGGAAATTTGTGGAAGAGGGGGCAGAAGGATTGGCAGAGCCACGCATTGGGTCATGACATGCAGAGACATTTCCTTCTACCCAAAACTAAAAGCTAACCCCATAATGCATGACCCATGTAGCCCAACCAGGAGGGTCCCTGTGGAGGGGGGCGGATAGTGAGGAGGCTAACAATGCCACCAACTTGACCGTATTCATTGACTAAAAGAAATAAGGTTGTATTAAAATTGGGATTATAATAGTTGAAGAAGAAAAAAGGAAGAAGAAAACATCTGCAGGGCTCTTAAAAAATTATTGTATGGAATTAGAGAAAACTTTAAATACTTGTTCTTGCATAAAATTACAATTTCTCTACATTGTATGATTGCTTACAAAAATAAAAAGAAAAAAAAAAGATTTAATGAAAAATTAGTCAGAAAAGTATCTCCTCAAATCAAAGTGTGACTGCTCATCTCACCATAAAGTACTGGCTTTCAGACAAGTCTATTAACAGAAAGATTTTGTTCTGATTGTGAAAAAAGAACAGTTTTTCCAAGAACTAAGTTGTTCCCTTTTATTTGTGATTATATATTTTTGTTTTTCAAGTACCTGCATTGAAATATATAGCTCTGGACTTTTAAAACAGTTATTTTAGAGATTGTAAAACATTTTTGTTTCCATGGAAAATGCCATGTGAAATTATTTAAAGGTTGTTGCTTTCTAAATAGCCATGGCAATTCTAGAATTGTTGTTATAGCCCTCAGTATACTAAAGGAAAAGTGACTAATTAAGACTTCACTTCTTCCGGATATCTGGACATATCCCTGGACAGCATGTGTCCCAACGATCACATCTTCAAGGTCCCTACTAAAGATCACCTCGTCCCTCTGTTAGTATAATCACCTATATCATTGGTGGCAACCATGGTTGGTTGATTTTCAACTTCAGATGACCAACTCGTTTACTTGATTGTATAGCTGGAAAACACCTCTCTTTTGAGCTCAAGAGCTAGTAACAATTAGCATAGTAAGTTTACATTCCACCATTTTTTTTTTGTCTTCTGTTTAAAGGTTTTTTTTTTTTTTCATACCTCATTCCATCTCTTATTGGATCAGAGTGACAAGAAAATTGTGATTCTACTTTTCCTAGCTTTCTGACATGTGGTAAGTCCTGGGTGAGGAGCAGCAGGTTGGTATGCCAGGTGATGGGTCTCGAAGATTGTCTGTTGACCCATTAAACACTGGGATGCTGGCTTCCTTCAGTAACCTTACCTGTACTGACTAAGCAGCCTTATTCTCAATTTTCCACAATGTTAAAAATAGTTCCTCAGTTTTCTGAAGGATGTTTTGCTCAGTAGACAGATTTCTTAGATCTTTATCTTTTAGCAGTGCCAGGACAAAAAGTGTTGAATTAGTCACATAAAAAGAGATAACTGCAAAAATTATTCAGTTGTCTGAGAACTGAATATATTGTTTCTAGTAATTATTCTCTATAGAAATTTGCAGACATACTTATTCACTGGGAATTTATATGCATTGGATATCTTCATGAAGAAAATGCATATTTTTCCTGTAGGATATGTATTATTTCAATTGAAGGCTCAACTTTGATTTATCCTGCTAGCATGTTTATAATCAAAATAGTATGACAGAGATATATCCATGAGCACTTTTACAAGATGGATTCTTTTACAGAGATGGTATTAGTTGGCTTCTCTTTAATTCTATGTGCATGTACTCCCACATGTCATTCTATACCCAAATACTCCTGAGAAAAGTGGGAAAGTGAGACATTGCAGTAGACCTTTAAGGTTGTGCTTTGATAAGACCTGCATTTTGTACATGCTAGAACCCTATAGCACCACACTCAGTAATTCAGTAAGTTGAACAATGTATACCTCCTTAATAAACCCCATGGCCTCTGTATTCTCTATCGATATTATAACCTTTTATTTATTTATTTATTTTAGAGAAAGAGAGAGAATAGGTGTGCCAGGGCCTCTAGCCACTTCGAAAAAACTCAGACACATGTACCACCTGTGCATCTGGCTTACGTGGGTACTGGGGAATCACACTTTGGTCCGTAGGCTTCATAGGTGAGTATCTTAACTGCTAAACTATCTCTCCAGCCCGTAACATTTGATATTGAAAAATACTGTTATGTGTGGATTACTTTGTTTACTGAATAACCATTTGTGTGGTATCTGTAAGACATACTGGACCACTACAATGTTTGGAATCCTCTAATTGATTATCCCACAATTAACATTACAACACGATGCACTAAGCTCCCCAAACTAGATATCATCTGCCATTATTGCCTCAGCTTTCTCCATATACATCTTGTATAACCAAGTATATAGAACAATTTAGGGCTCTTCAAATGCTTCAAATGTCTCAAACATATGAGGTGTAAGGATTAAATGATATTTATTTTTCATTTTATGTCTTGCACATGCTAGCATCTGAGATAGTTTAATTAGCATAAAAACAAAAACATGGTATTGTAGCACATGTCTGTTACTCTGTGAATCATAGCAATATATTTGAAACAGATAATACATCATTCATCTATGATTAGGTAAGAAAGAAGTGCAGGTGGAAGTAATTAATGTATGATCAAATGTGAAAGATCTCATAATTTTTTATCTTGTTTCTCTAACCAAATTTAATTTCTAAAACTTGTTTTTTTGGTATGTGACATCTATAACAAAACAATAAGAACAAAAAAAAAAAAAGTTGAAAAAAAACCAGAATTCTATCTCTCTGCACAAGTTAACTCAAACACACAGTGGACAATGACATATGAGATATTTTTAGATGGTGAATTTAATTGCTTATTAACACATTGCATCAGAAGGTGTTCTAAAATGTGACCAATTTTAAGATAATATTAGTTTATATGAAGGTTTGTTAGTGTGTTTGATAAGCATGGATTTCACATGTTATCATGTGTTATATGCACATGAACCTTTATAAAACCTCCACATATAAATATATAAATCTCCAATACCAAAAGTTTGTAATCTGCTTTATACTTACACTTACAAAAATCATTCTCTTCTAACAAACCAAACACTATAGTTGTTTTCCTTTCCATATTTTCCAGCTCATCTCACACCTGTGTTTGTTCACTGGGCTCCTGGTGGATGGATATGGCAACCGACTATTTAGAAAACCAGGACACCAAAGTAAGAGGAATGAAATGGTGTGTAATAGCACTAACTGAATTTTTAAGTCCAAATATACATGAAATTAAATGGGATTTCAAATTTCTGAGCTGTTCTGTTATGGTTAGAAAAAATATCCTTTGTGTGCATCTTAATGCCATACCGTTCTAGTGCCTTTATCCTCCTCATATGCTAACATCAAACCCTCCCTTATCACCTTCATCCACAAGAGAACTGCATTTTAATGCAGAAACAATTATAGGAAGTAATCTCGTCAGTATTAAACATTTATTAAGGTCCGACTGTGTGGCAGCCACTGATGCATTTTAAAAATAACTTTCTCACCATCACACTTGCACTATAACCTAACTTACTTTGCATTTAAGTTTTTAATGGATATAGGAAATTATAACAGTTAAGCTTTTTTTTTTTTTTATTCCCATGGTGGTCACAGCAGAGAGAAATGAAAAAAAAAATTAAAGTAATATTTTACGAATCTTAAGGATTTGTACTTTGTAGGCTCATGCTGATGTACAAATAGCAATATGATATGTTTGGCTCTTCACAAGTTTATGCTGATAGAATGTGATGAAGGCTCCTTAAAACTTGAGACTTGAGATATCTGGACCTTTGGAATGGGAAGCTGATCTAGTTGTTTAATATAGGAGTGGAATATGAGTTGTGGCTACAAAGTTGTTGATTATTAGATATAGAATGTAAGACAATTCTGCTTTCTAATTTAGAGATTTTTTTAAAAATAAAAATGTTGCACATATAGGACCCCCTCTTCCTCACCTCAGTTCTTCTGAGAGTCTTCAGTGGATTATTGGTATTCATTTTGGGGACCAAAGCACGGTGTTTCAGGCTATTCCTGCCCACCCTGAGACTCTCACAGTCTTCCCACCCCTGCATCTGTGATGCCTCCTGAGCCTTGGCAGGAAAATTAAAGATCTGATTTTGTGTTGCTTTCTTTGTAGACTCTGGATCTCTCTTTTGATGAGGTTTAGTGACCACACTGTCTGTCGCCATTTCCCTGGAAGTGGTTTTCAGGCTAGCCATGAGAGCAGTATTAGTGTCACTGACTCCCCTGAAATGACTTCTGGGCCCAAGCAGATGAGGTGGAGGTGATCTGTTTCATAGTAGACAGCTGTATCTTCTTGATGTATTGATATATCCTTGTTCTCCCCACTATTCTCCTCCTGTAAAATAGAACTAATTCTCCATCCAAAAGTGAGAAGAGTTTGAATAAAACTTGTCTTAAAAAACAGTAGGTGCTCTCTCTTGAGCCTATTTGTTTACTGTTCTATGGAACCTGACTTGACTACCAGAGCCAGATATGAGTTCACCCCCACTGAGCAGGTTTCATGTCCAACCTGTGAGCAGTTGGTTACCTACATCAGCTGTGTGCCCTTATTGCAGAAGTGTATAATTCTTGCTTGACTAGTTGGTGTTGTAACTAGAAGAATCTGCTTATTTACTGTTGGTAACTGATACTCTCCAGTGGCTCTTTGTAGCATTCTTCAGTGCTATGAAGGCTACCTTGGAGGGAAATGGATTCACTCTCCATTCCATCATGGTTACTTGGTGTCCTATAGCCGCAGGCTGTGGTGTCTTTAGCAATAGATTTACCGTTTTAGCTCTTGCAGGTAACCAAGTGTTTTGTCAATAATAAATATATTATTTTGGGGACCTCATGTCTCTCTGACCAAGAGCTGATTGTGGGAGGAACCCAATTCCAGCCCTGGGGACTACCAGCTAGAATCCATGGTTTTAGAGTTATGCTTTCTCCATATTTTATAAAGATCTTCTGTTTGGTTCCCACCTCCCCCTCCTTCATAATATATACATATTTATTTATTTATATGCCTTCATGCATAGATTTGGTTTATGTCTGTATGTACTGTCTTGTTGAAAGTTGCACCTGCTATCATATTTAGTTTTCAAAGGAGCATACTTCTTCGATGAACAATGTCTTGTGACATTGGTTATCTACAGAAATCAGTGCAGATGGTGAATATCTGATTCAAACAGGTTTTAACAAGAAATCTCTATGGGTATATGAGGTTTTCCTTTCTTTCTAGGTCATAAGGAGGATATAAATTTATTGCAGAAAATCAGCATATTCCCAGCCACAGGAAGAGGAGAACATCCCTGAAGCAAAAGATAATTGAGTGATAGGTAAAGATAAATGGAAGAAAGTAATTGAGGAAGAGAGATGGGAGATGTAAGAAAATAGAGGGAAGACAAACAGAAGAAACAATTGAGAAGCTGCAGATGATAATGATAAGGAGGTAGAACACATCTTACTTATGTTTTATTTTGGTTTCCAATCACTTATCCAAGAATTTAGATTAATATACTTTCAATTATTTTAAATTAACAGCATCATTTTTGTTCTTACAATTGATAAAAATAATAATGGCAAGCTACCAGGAAACTTAGTTCAAGTCACTCAGTTATTACATTTCCTCGTGCTTCAGACCTATTGCTATTGCTACCATGCTACAGACGAAGGAGTAAGAAGAATGGGTTACAAAGTGATGGAATGGGACATGTTACATTCTGCTGTGATCATGCAGATGAATAAATGGGACACCACAAGGTCACATGCATGTGCATGAAACACACACACACACACACACAGAGAGAGAGAGAGAGAGAGAGAGAGAGAGAGAGAGAGAGAGAGAGAGAGAGGGAAAGAGAGAGGGAGGGAGGGAGGGAGGGATGGAGAGCACATTGGTTCTGACAAAATGTAGTGCTCTTAATCTCTTAATGTTCTGGATAAACTAAACAAACAAGTTTGAGATGAGCTAGTTTAAATGAATACAGTACATATTCACCTTACACATGAGTTTAAACATATTTAATTCTATATTGAATATTTTCTTATAAAGTCTTATAACCATTAGGTACTTTCATGATCTTCTCTCTACTAGCTTCAAGTGAATTTCCCATGTGTCTTTTCATGCCACAAATAATATGCCTCTGTGATGTAGTCTGTGATATGGATCTCTATTTAAACATTCAATTGATTTCTGGTTTTATGTGCCAGCTGAGTGACTTCTGATATATTCCTTTTCTTTTTTTTTTCTCTTCCTTATGGTTTTCAAAGCTAAAATATATTAAGGTTCCTATTTCTCTCCCTTTTCTATTGCCAAACTTATTTTTAAGCTAAACTTTTACTCAATAGCTCTCACATTGAGGGAAAATTGCAATAAATTTTTACATATGTTTGTTGGTTTATGTGCCTAATAGCTTTTAAAAGAAAGTTTGTTTGTTTGCCCAATGTCCTTGTGAAGGGCTGAGGAAGGCAGGTAGTGATGGACACAAGAAAGAGACTTCAAAGTTTACAGTTGTGACCTGGACATCTGGATTGGCTGGAAGTAGATATTTTGTACAAACCATGTCCCAGGAAGGTACCATGGAGAAGCAGTCAGAGATTGACTCAGGCTGGTAGCAAAAGACAAAATTGATGATTGGTCTAATATAGACATATGTACATTCTCATTTTCTGAATTCACTAAGAAGAAATATATTCTGGCTTGAATTTAGCAAATTCAAGTTATTTACTCAAAGATCTATTTGACTTTTTAGGTAGCTAGAAGCTCTAACTGAGACATCCTCAGGACTTGATTCCCCACACCACATAAGAATCCTGAAAGTTTTACATACTTAGGCTACAGAGGAGGAAACCCCTATCACATTCACACCACAACAGTCAGAAATCGAAAGCACTTAACTCTTGCCTTAAACATGAACAATTTTGTTGACTGGGACCATGGCTTAATGGGTTAAATGATGCCTCACAGTCATGAGGACCTGAGTTTGGATCTCTAGAACCCATGTAAACTACCAAAAATCTTGTCATACACCTGTAGTCCCAGTGTTCAAGGGATTGAGGCAGGGAATCCAGCCATTCATAATCACAAAAAAATGTAGTTCAGCTTGAGACTGCATTCTCTGTGAAAAGAGTTGGGGAAAGATTTATTTACAAAGCTGCAAAAAAAGCTAAGGAGAGTAGGTTAAAAATATGTAGAGAATACAGATTAGATCTGGGCTTAGAGAAGAGTCAACCATAAGGAATATTTGCCAAACAGTTGACATCCATGGTCAGGAGCCTTTTATTAGATTGTGTCTGTTGATCATGCATTCTTTCTGTCCTGTGATAGTTCATTTGGTACATTAACTACATTGAAATGAGGGCTTCCTAGAGAAGTCATAAAGCAAATCATATTTATAAAGCACTATTGTTTTCATTGAGTTCTAGATACTTATTTTAAGCCACCAATATAGGAAAATATAGGTTAATCTGTAAAATGAATGGCTTGGTGGTTGATAGCTAGATGGATAGATATATTGATTAATACTGAGTTATTGTACTATGATTCTTGATAGAGTGAGAAAATCCAAGTCAATATCTGATTTAACTTCTCAGTTGTACTTGCTTGCATTCTTTTGACTTGTTAAAATTTTATTTGTGTGTATGTGTGTGATATATTATATGATGTGTATATTGTATGATATGTGTGATGTATGCATGTTATGATATATGTATGATATGTGTATGAACTTGAACATGCCACACACATGGGGAGATCTGGGGACAACCTCAGGGTATTTTCCTCTCATATCTTTTTGTGGGACATGGTCTTTCATTGTTTTGATGCTTTATGTGCATCGGTCTAGTTGGTGTGTGATATTCTGGATAGTTTTGGCTTCCTTCTCATTTCCATAGGCATATTGCAATCACACATGCATACACATCTGGGTTTAACTAGGTGCTGGAAAATTGAACTTATTCCAACAAGCTTGCGAGCAAGCGCCTTTAGCCACTGAGTGATATTCCTAGTCCCAAAATACTTCTCATTTTATAACCAAGTATCTAAAGCTCAGAAAGACAGACTCCAGGTTACATAGGTATTGATAGATTGGGTGTGAATTCTAGTTTCATTTAGAATATATCCAGTAATGCTGTGCTATGAAATAAAACTGCTCCTTCACCAATTCTACAGTTTCCATTTCTTAGTTCATTTGTTGTAATTTCCCTCCTTATTATTATTTTTGTTTGTTTCCATTCCTTCCTGTCCAAAGGCAACCTCTAATTTACTCCATAATGCTCTTTGCTCTGCCTTTGGGTGATTTCATTGAATTTGGTCCTTTCTAGATTATTTCATGATGGCTTTTGAAGAGCTAAATGTAACATAGGAAAGGATGGCCTGTGAGAAGATTTTCTGTTCTGATAGCTTGTCTGTCTGTCTTTCTTACTGTCTTCCTTCCTTCCTTCCTTCCTTCCTTCCTTCCTTCCTTCCTTCCTTCCTTCCTTCCTTCCTTCCTTCCTTCCTTCCTTTTATTCTTTCTTTCTTCCTTCCTTCCTTTCTTTTTTGTTGTTGTTTCTAAATAAGCTATCTCAAAACCAGGACACATCTTTAAGAGGGCTGACTGGATTTAATCTCACCCCAAGTTTCATGTTTATGCTATTGGCTCAGAGTATTCACTGGTTCTCTCCAGTAATAGAAGGTACTCATTCTACCTCCATAGGATTCTTTCCTATGGATACTTTCTGTGGAACAAATGTACTGTTCTAACTAACTGAACTCAGGTGTGGTAACGTGTCTTACTTTTCCTACCAAATTCTGAGCAGATTGTATCTTGTGCCACAGTTGAACATAAATTTCAAGAACAACTGTGAGATCCTAGGATTGTGTTCTTCCTCCCTGTTATCAGAAAACAATATCACAGGTATAGGGTAAACCTGGATCATGGAATGAAGAAGACAATTGGTACAGAGTGACAAGTAAACAACAGAAGGAATGCATAGCACGAGTGAGCATGCTGGGACTGTAAGCCATCAGGACTCAGGGCTCCTTGTTGCAATAGCAAAACACAGTCCAATGATACAGATGCTTCGTTGCACCTCCTTGTGCTTTGTGACATTTGAATCCCAATCAATCTTCTAATGTATACAGATGTTTAATATTCCAACTTTAGATATACAGAACCTAGGATTATACAATAAACTCAAAAGAAAGTATTCATTTAGGAGGTGGGAAAAAACAGGCTTAGCAAAGTTCTCCAGATTCCTCTTTTAGCTCTGTCCTTAATCACATCCTGCTATAGAAATGAGCTGAGTCCAGGCAGTTCCTGGGCTCTCTGGAAGTTTCATTAAGCTATTCAGGATACTAAGTGCACTTACTGCAATGAAGTTATGAATTATTAAACATTATCCTAGTAACCTGGGAAGTTCATGCAGTGTTTTTTTTTTTTTTTTTTAATATCATGCTGTGATTTTTTTTCACCCTGTAGGCCTCATGCCAAAACATGTTAGGCCAGATCTCACACTGTCTAAGTGGGTGAGAAGCCTCCCAGATGCCAGTCCCAGGCCTATAGTTGCCACATGCTGGGCAAGAAGGGCACATCAGCAAACCCTATTTCTAGAGACTTGACAAATACAGAAGGAGAATAAGGGTGGATCATGAACCCATTCAAACAGGAGCAAGACCACATTTAGACAGAAATGAACTGGAGACTCAAAGAACTAAAAAATTTTAATAAAGTTGTGATTCTGGACTTTACTTTTAATAAAATTTAATTTTTTACACACTCTTAATTCTACCTCAGAACAACCACTTCTCTTTCCCTCTCTCAAATGAGATATCATGATAACTTGCCAGAAACATCAAGCTAATGGCCAAGCGAGATCTATGCTCTGATTTATCTTCCATGTTGTCTGGGAGTAGCGGAGCCATACACTAAGGAACAAAGCTTGCTGCTGTGGTATTTTTAACCTTGTCTTTTAAAACATTTGGCAGACATTCAGACCCTCCATATGTTCACAGCATTAAACTTTACCATAAAAGGAACTAAAAACTTACATTTAAAGAGAGCTGGTATTGTATGGTCTGAGAGTCTGGCTGTTCAAAAAAAAAATAATAATAATAATCAAGTCCAACTTGAAATAACAGACCTGGTATGATCCTGCTGAAAGTTTAAATCTCACACAAGAAATTCCTGCTCTCTCTAACACTGTAGTTGTCATATTTCAGGAGAATTCCCAGTGACTCCAAGTGGACACACTGAGCTTCTGAGCCCAGTTAAATACGAGTGAATTCTTGAGTGGTGAGGAACAGAAATGAAGTTTGTTGGGGAAGGAGCACCCTAGAGCAGGCCTAATGTATATGAATAGTTCTTCATAGCATTATTGCAGTTTTACAATGGTAGAAAAGTCTTATAGGGGGGCAAAGTATCTATGGATACATATACAAAAATGTGGGACTGGGCTAAAGGAAACACTTGTCCAGTGTTTATATGCATGCATTTGATGTATATAAGGCATTTTTTTTTCATAATATTGAGCCATTAGTTGATGTTGATACTGTCAAACTCTTCATCTTGGGAGTCACAACCTGCTGTAGCCTGTGAAAGGAAGTGAGCTCTGAAAGAATTTCACAAGCTTGGAATCATCCCACTAACACTGTGTTGATGAGCTGTCTTGTAGTTTAGAGATGTTCAGTTGAGTGAGTTAATGATTATTCATCTTCACTTTGATTGAATTAACTAATTTAAAAACATTTCATTTATTTTTTGTCTTGCCTTTTTTGATAGGAGCTCTGCATATAAACTAGGCGTTGAACTTTCAACTCACCTTTCTCACCCTGTCAAGTGTTGTGATTCACATCATGCCAGACAATTACAGGAGGTAAAAGAAAATATCTGAAAAGAGAATATGGATCAAATGTAGTCAATAAAACTGGCAAACCCAAACAACATACTAAAATAAGAAACTAACGGCCCAGGGGGATAATCTCAGTCAAGAACTTTCTTTGCTGGGCTGGAGAGATGGCTTAGCGGTTGAGCGCTTGCCTGTGAAGCCTAAGGACCCCAGTTCGAGGCTCGGTTCCCCAGGTCCCATGTTAGCCAGATGCACAAGGGGGCGCACGCGTCTGGAGTTCGTTTGCAGAGGCTGGAGGCCCTGGCGCGCCCATTCTCTCTCTCTCCCTCTATCTGTCTTTCTCTCTGTGTCTGTCGCTCTCAAATAAATAAAAAAAATTTAAAAAAAAAAAAAGAACTTTCTTTGCAAGCTGACAACCTGAGTTTGATTCCCAGAAGCCAAGTATAAAAAGCTAGATGTCAAGATATGAGTGTAGGGAGCCAATGCAGACGCCATTCTCACCAGTCTTGAGGTAAATACTTCCTCATTTAGGCAGCAACCTCCCTTGAGGTTGTGCATGCGCTTGATGCACCTTGTCCTGAGCCTATCCCGTGGCTCCTGTGGGTGGGTGAGCCTATGGCAGCCAATCAGCAGGCGTCCCATAGTATTCTGCCCTATAAAAGCAGCTACACTCCTGCGCCCCTCGCCATCAACTTTCCTGTTAACCAAGAGGCTCTCCAATAAAGTGTGATCAAGAAGGATCCTGGTTTGCTGGTCGTGCTTTTCCTGCGGGTCAGGGGCTCGCAGCATATGAGAATTGCTGTGAGTTGAAGGCCAGCCTAGGACTACAAAGTGAGTTCCATGTCAGCCTGGGCTAAAGTGAGACTCTACCTCATAAACAAAACAAAGCTAAAACAAATGGTGTGGTGCTAGGGAGACAGAGATCCTTGGGCTGGGCTGTCTCAGCAACCTGTGTCACCTACTTTCTGCGTTCTAGACCAGTGAGAGCCGCTATCTCAAAAATAAATAAATATATAAAAAGGCGGACAGCCTCTGAGGAATGAAACTGGAGGTGTCCTTGATCTTACACATTTGCATGCACATACACCCATACATGATCACACACACACACACACACACACACACACACACACACACACAGACACGGGGAAAGAAATTTCTATTCTGAGTTTAAGCCTTTATCCATATTTAAATAAAGTTGTTGAGTCAAATCTATGGGATTATTTAAGTAAAAACATAGTCAATGAAATGCAGTGTGACACAATGAATTTCATTCTCAAACAGAAAAAGGACATTATTGAATCAGAGTGAATGAAGCCAAAGAAAGTTTATAGATTAGCTGATTTCCTTATTTATTTATTTATGATTTGGGGAGAGAAAAAATGGCTTTTCAGGGCCTCTACCCACTGCAAATGCACTCCAGATGCCTGTGCCACCTGTGCATCTGGCTTAAGTGGGTACTGGGGAATTGAAACTGGATTCTTAGGTGCAAGCAGGCACTTTCACTTACCAAGCCATCTCTCCATCCCCAGATTTCATAATTTTGATAATAGTTATTACAAAAGTCAACATCAAAAGAAATTCAGTGAAGGGCAATATGTGCTACTTCTGTGAGTTTGCTGTAAATTTTTCCTCAGCAAAAAGCTGATGAAAAGAATTTAGGTCAACCTGAGAATAAATAAAATAAATGCCAAATCCTGGCAATGAGAAAAAATGTAAACACACTCCAAATAATAAAAGTTTCCCAAATAATCCTACATTATAGACAGATATTCATCCTCTACATCAACAGTAAAATGTAAAACAAATAGCTTTGAAATTAATGATTAAATGGAAATAACTCCCTTTTGGAAAACGTTAATATTATGGACAAAATGAAACTTTCTGAGTCTATATCTATTTTTGTGGGATTTTTATGGCTAATGGGTTTTACCTTGCTTATAATTTGATGAGACATGCATTAAAATGAGAATTCACACTGTAAGGAAAGAAGATTTTGGCAATTTCTGGCACATAGAATTAGAGTGTCTTGGTTTTTGTAAAGGGCTTGATTTACTTAGCCTAGCAATCTGATTTGCTGATAAGGGAATGGAAAGATCAATTGACTCTGTAAAAACTGCAATTGATTATATTATGGACACTCCGGACATTAATTAAAAAGCCCTGCTTGGGGCTGGAGAGATGGCTTAGCGGTTCAGTGCTTGCGTGTGAAGCCTAAGGACCCCGGTTCAAGGCTCAATTCCCCAGGAACCATGTTAGCCAGATGCACAAGGGGGCACACACATCTGGAGTTCATCTGCAGTGGCTGGAGGCCCTGGCGCACCCATTCTCCCTCTCTATCTCTAGCTGCCTCTTTATCTCTCTGTCACTCTCAAATAAATAAATAAAAATAATTTTAAAAAGCTCTACTTCCCAACTTGGTTTGAAAGTTGATTGTCGATAATATTACATAATTGTAACACAATTTAAAGAAACTTTTCCAAAATTAGTGGGTGGAGGGATACTAGGACTACAATAATTCCTTATTACATAAAATCAATTTTGGTGAATTAATTGCATGGAAGAACCAGAGATCTATTCTTTTTATAAAAAAAAATAATGCTTAGAATAAGATTCTAATATAATTTTATAAGAATTAAATATCTCCAAATAAATGATGATACATACACTATATTGAATACTAACCACTCAATCCCCCAATACTATTCCAAATATCATATAAAAGTGTGGAAAGACAGTTAACATTTTTTTTTTTTTCTGGTAAAGATAACAATGTGGGGCTGGAGAGATGACTTAGCGGTTAAGCGCTTGCCTGTGAAGCCTAAGGACCCTGGTTCGAGGCTCGGTTCCCCAGGTCCCACGTTAGCCAGATGCACAAGGGGGCACACGCATCTGGAGTTCGTTTGCAGAGGCTGGAAGCCCTGGCGCACCCATTCTCTCTCTCTCCCTCTATCTGTCTTTCTCTCTGTGTCTGTCGCTCTCAAATAAATAAATAAATAATTTAAAAAAATAAAATAAAATAAAATAAAAGATAACAATGAGCATTTGGAAAGTATTTTGGTAGAAGAAAACCATCACCACCACCAAACAACTCTGTATAAACCTATGCTGAGCCTGGCTTTTCTCATTTGCAGAATGAATATACAGCATCTGCCCACATATCACTATTGCATGCAGCTGCACTCTGCAGAGAGCATAGAGGGGGAGTCTGGCCCAGCCTCCTCCCATAATGAGTGTATGCTTAATGAACTCAATGGGAATTGGTGTTCTTAGGTCTCAGTGGAATCTGAACGAATAGAGGGAAGATTGATATATTATTTTTATATAGCAACTCTGCATGAAATAGATAGAGGTCATTCTTCCCAAAAGCTACATTAAAAACTCCTGTCTGCTGCTGACCCCTTCTGCCACATCATCACTACTTGGAACATCCTACTCACAACCACCTGAATTCCTGACTTCCTGGTGTATTGCCTTCATGTTTGCAGAGAGTTGGTAGAATAGAATTATACTTCCTGTCCTTCTCGTGCAGCATTTTTCTAATCTCTTTTTCCTTATCTTACCCAGTTCCTCCTTCTTTTACCCCAGGTACATCTCACTATGTTCTTCCTTCCATGCTTTCTGATCTCTTGTACATTTACATTTATACTGTATCTTTAATAAATTTAAGTTATGCCTTGCTCCCTGGCAATCCTGTCTCTTTGCTATTAGATCCATCTTCGAAAATTAAATCTTTAAAGTTCAATGTGTTTATAGCTTGCCAGTTTGTTTATACTGGGGATCAAACACAGAACCTTCCCCATGCCAGGCAAGCGCTCTACCACAGCATTAAAACTCAAGCCCAGGTTTTATTTAACAAAAACAAACTTTCCTTTCTCTCTTCGTTTTTTGCATTTTATGTTTCTCATGAAAATCCTGTCAATAGGCCTCTCAGAAGTGCTTTTTACCAGCCTCACTGTCCATTTCTACTGTACTACTACAGTAAGTGTCCTCTTTCTTGTCCATAATGGCCAAGATTTTCCTAAGGAACACAGGCCTTCCTTCCCTAGAATGCTGTGGCCTATTGTTACCTGGTGCACTTTTGCTTCATCTTCTGTTATCAGAGAAGTGGCATTCTCTGGCAAGCTGACCTTTTCCTTGTCGACAAAGATTATCTCATGCTCCTTTCTACTACAAGTAAACTATTTTTTTGTGAACTTGTAATTATGGCTTCATATCTTTTTCTACCACTGTACTTTTTATTCTTTCTCTATATATTTTATATTATATATATATATTTATATATTTTTCAAAGATCCCCAGTGTATGTATATACATACATATATACATACATGCACATATATCCTTAATTCAGGGGTGTGCTTCAAACAGAGTGGGCCAATAGAAAAAGGATTAATGAGTTGGTTAGCAAAACAATTGAATATCTATGATGCATAGAATAGATTGATCATTCATGTGAGTAATGAAGTACCTCTCAAAAGTCCCAGAAAAAGTGAAAATATGTTAATTAACACAGACCATGTTAGTGGCCAGTATTCATAAAACTAAAATTTTATTGCTGTTTGCCTATAACATAGAGAGGTATGATTGATATACAGATAGGGACGTAGAATATCATAGAGACACTCCTTTCTCTCGTATCTCCTCTGATGCTCATCTTCTACTTCTTCATCTTCACACAGGTCATACAGTTCAGAAGTGTTTATTAATTACAAATCTGGATATAACAGGGGATGGAGACCAAGAGAAAGGCTTTCTTCTCAGGTCTTATTTCCATATCCTGTCAGGTAAGAAGCCTTGAGAAAGTTATTATCCTCAGATACATAATGAAAAGAAAATCTATTAGTGTAATTCTTAGTAGTTCAAACTTAGTCATGCCTTGATCCACCAATCACCCAATACCTGATTCTAATTTGCTAATACAAGTCAAAGACAAAGGTTTTAGATTTAGAGGATAAGAGGGGTAGTTTTCTAAATGGAATATTTAGTAAAAATGAAGAAAAAAAAACAAAAGTAAAAGAAAGAAACATGTGAGGGAAGGAGTTAGAGGAAAGAGAGAGGGAAATAGGGAGGGAAAGATATTAGACAAACAAAGCTAATTTCCCATGACATAAAGAGAGAAAAAATTATTATTATTATTATTTGGTTGTTTAAAGTAGGTTTCACCCTAGTTCAGGCTGACCTGGAATTTACTATGTAATCTCAGGGTGGCCTCACACTCTCGGAGATCTTCCCACTTCTGCCTCCCAAGTTAAAAGCATGTGCTACCAGGCCCAGGTAAAATTCTTTTAATATTAAAAATCCATAGTAACTTGAATTTTGTATATCCATTAATACCTTAAGTAGCAATTTTAAATACAACTTCTTTAGTGAAAGCATTCCTCAAAACTCCATGGGGGAAAACATAATTTTTATACAAGTGTTCTGTTTTTGCGCATGGCATGTTGCAGACTGCATATTCCTTTTAAAAAAGTGATACCAGTATCCTTTTCTTCCTCAATCTCTTCTTGCCCGCTTCTTCCTCCCTTTCTCGTACTCCTTCCTCTGAGTCATCGTTAATGCTTTTTCTTATCTTCCACTCCTTCCACTTCCTTTCTGCACATGCTTCTCCTATACTTACTCATCTTCATCTTCATACTGAACATAGCTCAGAAATGATTTCTAACTATAAGCCTCGATCTATCAGGGAATGAAAACTAAAAGAAAGTTTAGGAACTGCTAAAGAGAGTATCTACCTAAGGAAATTGTGTCTACTTTGTAAGACTGAAGCCAAGCAAAAATAAGGAACGTTTTCCTGGATACTATCTCTCCTCTCACCCCACAACAGGGAAAGTAAATGAAGTGCTGGGTGTACCTGGCTATATATCATTGAGCATACAAGTCTGGACACCTTTTTGCTGGAAACGTTCCTATTATGTCAGCACCTGCAGTGCATCACGTGTAAAAGGGGGATAAAATACCCACAAAAAGAAGAAATTTCAAACTAGAAAATGACTTGAAAGAGAGAGTGTAGAGATAGATCAGTGGGTAAGGTGAATTGCTGTCTAAGCATGACAACTCAAGTTTGATCTCCATCACCCATATAAAGGGCCACATGTGCAGGTAAGCCCAGTCCTGGCTGTGGCAGAGACAGGAGAATTGCCAGGGTTTGTTGTTGGTCAGACTGACAGAAAAAAAAAAAAAAAAAAAAAAAAACACCTTGAGCAACCCCAGGTTCTATGAGATATTCTCAAGGAAATGAAGCAGAAGAGGCAACACATTAAATTAAACTAGTATATCTGGAGCTGGAGAGATGGCTTAGCTGTTATGGTGCTTGCCTGTGAAGCCTAAGGACTGAGGTTCAATTGCCCAGTATTCAAGCAAACCAGATGCACAAGTATCTGAAGTTCATTTGCAGTGCCTGCAAGCCCTAGTATGCCCGTTCTCTCTGTCTCTCTGCCACTCTGTGTATCTCTCTCTCAAAAAAAAAAAAAAATTTAAAATAGTGTATTTGAAGCCGGGCGTGGTGGTGCACACCTTTAATCACAGCACTTGGGAGGCAGAGGTAGGATGATTGCCGTGAGTTCAAGGCCACCATGAGACTATAGAGTGAATTCCAGGTCAGCCTGAGCTAGAGTGAGACACTACCTTGAAAAACAACAAAACAAAACAAAACAAAACAAAACAAAACAAAACAAAATAGTATATTTGAAAGTGAGCAGTGGCATGTCTTTAGTCAACTAGTTTTTCTCCTCCCTTCAGTTTCCTTACTTTATTACCCCTTACTTAGTTACAACTTGTCCTTGAAAGCCCTCTTTGAATACTTAACAGACTGTAAGGATAATTGTTTTCCTAAGCCAGAGGACCATCTCACAGCATTGTACGGCCTTAATTATCAGGGTTTTTTTTTTTTTTATTCAACTATAGGATTTCTTCTTATGTAATAACAGTGCATTTTGTTTATTCAACCCACAAATGATAATATTTCTTCAGAAACTGCTTTCCCAGTAGGTAAAATGAGCCCATTTCTTGAGAGATGTCAGTGTCTGTTCTGACTGTGGAGCATTGGAATGAACCAGGTACCAGCTTGTGCAGAGACCTCAGATATGGGAAAGACTGGGCTAATGATGTGCTCAGGAAATGAATGCCATTGTGACAGAATTACTTCAAATTGGAAGGATTGCTGCAAAGACAGAAACACGTACCTAAAAACTAACAGACAAAAAAAAAAAAAAAAAAAAAAGCTAAAGTAATTTTTAAAAGTTGGTGACAAAATTGTCTTATTTTTCATTCCTTGTGCTTGAAACATCTCTCCTCCAAGATACCATTTCTTTCCATCTTTTGAAAATTAGCTTTATTCTTGTTCAAAACATATGTAAGGCATTAACATGGACCTGGTAATACTTGAATATTGTGTAGCTTTTTATCTCAAAATGAGTCCTCCTCCTCTTCCTCTTCTATCTTCTATCCATTCTCCCTATTTCTCTTCCCACTTTGCACTCCATGTTCCCTTTTCTCTTGCCTTACCATATTAAAATTTTATATAAGAGCTCTTATTGCCCCAGCTTAGTTCAATGCCTATTCCCATGGAACAACCTCAATGCCTGCACAAAGAAATAATCAAATGTTATGATTGTCCGGGCCTGGGCAAAGGCCAGCAATGCTAAAGAACCATCAAAGTCTCCATGCTAGACCACTCTATGGGGGTTCTATGGGTACAGAGGATACTACCAGAGGTATCATTATCAGATGCCCATTCACCAATCAACAGGATCAGTATCCTAATGATGTTACAGAAATTTTACATAATAAAACCTAAGAGACCCAGAGTTCTAAAAATTTGATATTCCTTTGAGGCAAACTTGGGCTCTGATGAAGTCCAGTCTCTTATTGGCTATGTTCCATTTAGGGAAGGTTGGTTACAAATTATTTTTGTTTTGTTTTCTTTATGATTGTTTGATTTCTTATTTAGTTTTTGTGTTCTTTGCATGTTCTTTTCTTAAAATAGTAATCATATGTTCATTTGAAACTATTAGGCTCCATTTTGGAGTAGTCATAAGTTATTGATTTATAAAAAAGTCATTTGGAAAATACAGAGTTCTCACATGTTGCCTCAGACCTTCACATCCCCAATGCCTTCCCTTATATTAGCATCTTAGATTTCCTTAGCACATTTACTAGAATTGATATGCCAATACTGTTATATTATTAAAGCCCCTAGTTTATATTAGAGCTCACTATATACATATATGAATGATCAGTTTTAACCGATTTATTGTGACACATATCTACATCATGGTATCATGCAGAATAATTTCACTGAAGTAATAATCCTGTGTTGAATCTATTCATTCCACCCCCCGCCCAAAACCCTGGAAAACAACTTCTGATTTTATTATTTTCCTTAATTTTGCCTTTACCAAAAGGCCATGTAATTGAAATCAGATGGCACAAAGCTTTTAAAATTGGAGTTATTTCACTCACTTAATAACATTTAATATTTCTTCATGTTGTTTGTGTAGCCCAAGAGCATATCTTTTCGTCTTGTTGAGTAACATTCTATTATTTTAGGATACAAATTATAGTTTGCTTATAATTCACTTAGTGCACATCATAATTGTCAGTTCCTCAGTTTTTAAGCAAAACACTGCTATGAAATCTGTGCACATATTTATGTATATCAGTTTTCAACCCATTTAAGGAAACATGCAGAGACATGATGGCTACATTGTTTGGAAAACTTGTGAATAATGTTTTAAGCCTTCAAATTCTAAATTTTTAAAAAAAAAATATGCATGATTTTGGAGTCCCACCTGTATGTAATGATGAGAGTTATTTTGCTGTACATTATTCTAACATTTGACATTGCTAACACTCAGGTTTTCAGCAATTGTAATTGCTATATAATATAAGAGTTTTTATTTCAAACTCTTTTATTGTTATTCTTTCCTCCAAATAACTACCTCTCACTCTCACTGAGACATGGTTATTATGTGTGACCGTGATGAATGATATATTCATATTTTCCTCAAATATTAAACCTTGCACCAAAATTGTAGATGGTCTTCTGTATCTATGAGTCTCAGATCTACTGATTCAAATATCCACAAACTAAAAACTATCTAAAATTGTGTACATACTAAATATGTAAAGACCTTTTGCTTTAAATCATTCCATAAATAATATATAATAATAGCAATCCACATAACATTTACATTCTGTTAGATATAACTAATCTAGAGATGATTTATAAGATGATAATATGCAAATACTGCTCCATTACATATAAGAAATATGAGCATGCTTGGATTTTGGTAATTTGAGGGAGTGTTAAAACCAATCCCCCATATATACCAAGGGATTACTTTTCATACACACTTGGCCTTTTTAAAATTTTCATTGCTTCACTAAATCTTGACAGGGCCTTAAAATCCACATACATCTAGAAATAAATAACCCCAGTGTTTAAGAGTATTGACTACTAGTGTGTTTCTTGTTTCAAATCCTTCAGCCTCAACACTTGTCTACAGGTTTGATTAGGGGGCCCCAGCTCTGAGCAAATGTCCATGTGGCTGAGTATAGAGAGGCACCAAAGCAATCACTTTGACTTTGAATCACTAGCAAGCACCAAACACATCTGGGAGGATTAGTGAAATAGTTGCTATAGAGTCTCTTGGGTCAGAGGTAAGAAAAAGAAGCTGTTCAGTCATTTGCTTCCTTACTTCTTGCCTAGGTGCTTGGTCACCACAACTGGGGGATATGTAGTGCCTTTGGTGCCCAGCCGGGAGCAGAGCTCCGTGACATAGAGGCATCTGTATTTGTGTGATGTGTGAGCCTGAGTGCATATGTGTGCAAAGGCCAGAGGTTGATGTCAAGTAACTTCCTCAGTTATAATCCACTTTATTTACAGAGGCAGGGTCTCTCCCTTGGACCCAGAGCTCACAGAGTTGGCTATAGTCTAGTTGCCAGTTTGCCCTGGGGATTCCCTGCCTCAGCCTTCCTAGCATGGGGCTTATAGTCTGGCCACCATATTAGCCTATTTTTTTTGGGGGGGGGGGTTTCGAGGTAGGGTCTCACTCTGGCTCAGGCTGAACCGGAATTTACTAGGTAATCTCAGGGTGGCCTCGAACTCTTGGTGATCCTCCTACCTCTGCCTCCCGCGTGCTGGGATTAAAGGCGTGCGCCACCACGCCCGGCTCACATTAGCCTATTTTTAAAAATAGAATAAAATAAGTTCTGCCTGGTTTAGGTCCAGGTTCTTAGTATGATTTCTCCTGCTCCCATCCTACTGTGCTCTTTCCTGGTGCCTCTTTATCTTGTATAACCTCTACCTTCAACCTGTGGCACAAAAGACCAGCTGTGGTGCCAAATCCAAGACCTTCCTCCTGAGATGCTATCTTCCTTGTTTCCCTATGAAGCTACTTACGGGTCATCTCCTCTTTGGTTGTATAATTTCCAAAACATGTACAGATTATTTTCATCAAGGTGATTGGTTCCCTGGGCTGGTGCTATGTTTTAGAGGTAAAAGGTAATTACTTCCAAAGTCTTCCTAAATTCAATTCCCAAGCCATCCATATAAAACCAGATAGACCAAGTGGTACATGCATCTGGAGTTTGCACGTAGGAGTAAGAAAGAGGCCCTGGCATACCCATATTCATTCATTGTATCTCTCTCTCTAAAACAACAACAACAAAACCAGTATCTAAACAGTAAAATATTTGGCTTTCTCTACATTTTAGTCTAGATGTTCTTTCATCCTACCATGTTGCCTTGAAGCTAAACAGTATGTTTTCAAAGCAGCATGTTCTCCCCTTGAGAAAGTTATTTTCATGATCCAGGTATGGAGGAAAAGTTCTGTAATCTCAGTCTTTGGAAGGCTGAGACAGGAGAATCATGAGTTCAATCCCAGCTGAGCTATAAGAAACAAGTGACTTCTCAGGATCCCATGTCACCTTTAAAGCTTCACAATATTACCAATATCTTATCTCTGGAGGAGCTCCTTAAAAAGAAAAATTTATTTGTTATGCAGTTGACTCTCTTGAATGTCCAACTCTATGTGTTTTGGCAGATGCTAAAATATTAGATCAACACAAACAAGATACTCAGCAAAGAATAACTTTGAAACTCCCTATGTTGATTGATATTAATTTATTTTAATTTCACATGTTATTACTAGAAATTATCTTCCAATCACAACCCTTCACCTAGGTTAAAATTTAATACAATTGAGTAACTTGTTAAAAGTTTCCTGGACTGGTAGGATTGCTTAGTGGTTAAAGCTACTTGTATGCAAAACCAGTTGTCCTAGATTCAACTCCCCAGTTGCCATATAAAGCCAGATGCAAAAAGTGCTGCATGCCTCTGCTGTTTGCAGCAGCAAGAAGTCCAGAAGTGTCTACACAGCACACACACACACACACACACACACACACACATATACACATGCCCCTCACATGCAAATAAATATATTAAAATAATTACTGACAGGCGTGGTGGCACATGCCTTTAATCTCAGCACTTGGGAGGCAGAGGTTGGAGGTTCACCGTTAGTTCAAGGCCACCCTGAGACTACAGAGTGAATTCCAGGTCAGCCTGGGCTAGAGTGAGACCTTACCTCAAAAAACAAACAAACAGGGCTGGAGAGATGGCTTAGCGGTTAAGCGCTTGCCTGTGAAGCCTAAGGACCCCGGTTCGAGGCTCGGTTCCCCAGGTCCCACGTTAGCCAGATGCACAAGGGGGCACATGCATCTGGAGTTCGTTTGCAGAGACTGGAAGCCCTGGTGCGCCCATTCTCTCTCTCTCCCTCTCTCTGTCTTTCTCTCTGTGTCTGTTGCTCTCAAATAAATAAATAAAAATTAAAAAAAAACAAACAATATACATACATACATACATATATATATATATATACACACATACATTTACATATACATATACATATATATATATATATATATATATATATATATATATATATATATATATATATGTCAAGCATGACTTGGTGGTACACTCCTTTAATCCCAGCACCCGGGGTCAGAGGTAGGTGGATCACCATAAATTCAAGGCCACCCTGAGAGTACATAGTGAATTCCAGTTCAGCCTCAGCTAGAGTGAGACTCTACCTTGAAAAACAAACAAAAAATTATCAAATAGTTACATCCATAAAATATAATTATTCTTCAGGCAATTTAAAAAAAAGTGGAGTATAGAAATGCTGTAATAAAATCTTACTTAGAATGAACATTATAAAAACTAAACAAAACAGTTGAACTATTTCCTGGGTTCCCATGACTCCCTAATAAAGTCTAAAGACACAAATCTGAGGAGCCCAAATGAGTCTGGTATAGAACTAGGTAAAAAGGTCCTTGTAAAATATCCAATGGTCATCCCAGGGATCCCTACCCCCCATGGGGATGCTGGGAATTGTTGAAAAGTTTATAGCATGGGATGTGAAGATACAGGACATTATTTCTGGCACAGTATTAGAGAATTCTGTCAAATCATTTTGATGACTGAGTCTGTATTGATTTCTACATTCTCAAATATCAAAACTGACTTGTCAGTGATAAAAAGAGAGTGGCCAGAGACCTCCCAGGAATTTCCTGCTTAAAAAAAATAAAATCTTGCTCTTTGCTGTCCAAACGCTCAGCATGTCAAGCTACACTTTGAATTGGCCTTTCAGCAGATAATGAGGTAGTAACACAATACAGAGCTGAAAGAGAAATGGATTGAGTGAAAAATAATTTCTCAGGATATGCACTGGGATATGTATACAAAGCAGACAGCAATCATTAATAAAATTCATTCTTTGTACTCACTCTCAATCTATCTTTACTGCGCAGTTGGATGCTAGGACTTTTTAGCAGGGAATAACAAATCAACAACACATCTGCGTGGTTAATGAAGGTGTCAGACTGGAGTAGAGTTTTAAAATGGAAATCCTTTGGCAAACTGCAAAAGGAAATGATACTTTTTTTATGGATTGCAAGAAGTTAAATACTTTGAGATGCTTTCATTGAATGTTCTTAAGTTTTAATAATACCCACCACTTCTTAGTTTGCAATGAGGAGAAAATGTGTTAGACATTGCCATAATTACATACAAGCTATACTTGAAAACAAAAGAATGAAATCATATATATATATATATATATATATATATATATATATATATATATATATTCAAGTAAATACATGTATTCAATGATATTTAAAGTAAATCTTATGTGACTTTGTTACTTTAAGAATGAGAAAAACAGAGTTTAATTCCCTTCTTCTTACACTGCAGTTAAATAATAACACAGACAAGGATACAATCAGAATACTTTTAAACATAACTTACAATTGTGTTAAGTAAGTGGTAGTAGATATAAAAAAACATGTTTACTCATGGGTTGAAGAGCAGAGGTGTTTTTTTAATCCTGTTTTACCCTGCTTGCAAATAATATAGAAGTTAACATGATTTAGAATTAAGTGGTGATCAGAAATGCAAGTTGATGAGCCTGTGATACCTCGATGTTGAGTAAGAAAAAATATCATATAATAATTACAAGCAGGGAGCAGAACTGTAAGCTAAACCAACCTCCTCTGTCCCAGGGCAGCAGCACTGGGCCTTTGGCCTTGCACTTGGGCATTTTCTTCTTTGCAGCCTGAATTGGAAGTGAATATCTACTACATATCATGCATTTTTTAAAAAAGAATTCATAAGTTATAGGTCATCTAGAGATGCAAAACTATGTCCCTTCTGGAAATAGTATCAGGGATACCTTCATAAATTTAAAATTGAAAAATAATTTAAAGAAGAAAACAAGAAATGGTCAAACCTGATCATTCTCCGTGAGCTCACCCAATCACAGAAAGATAAGCGCTGCACAGTCTCACTCATCTACTGCTCCTAACCTGAATCTACCCAAGATGCCAACATAGCTAACAAGCATCTTTAGGACCAGATGATAGGGTGGGGAGAGAAGAAGAGGGTAACGGTGAGGGTGGGGGACACAAAACTGGGTGCAAACAAAAATGGTACCATAAAATTCTGCATCCTAAAAGACAGACTAAATTGTTGAACCTTCACCAGGCCCTTAGAGGGAACACTTGAATCATCAGGCCCTGGAGAGGGTACGATGAAGAATGACCTGTCTCCTGTTTGTTTCTTTCTCTCTCCCTCTCTCTTTCTGTGTGTGTGTCCTTCTTCTCTCTTTCTTTTTTTTTTTTAAATTTTTTATTTATTTATTTGAGAGTGACAGACACAGAGAGAAAGACAGGTAGAGGGAGAGAGAGAGAGAATGGGTGCGCCAGGGCTTCCAGTCTCTGCAAACGAACTCCAGACGTGTGCGCCCCCTTGTGCATCTGGCTAACGTGGGACCTGGGGAACCGAGCCTCAAACCGGGGTCATTAGGCTTCACAGGCGAGCGCTTAACCGCTAAGCCATCTCTCTAGCCCTGTCCTTCTTCTTTCTATCTATTTTATATTACTTATCTTTTTCTTCCTTCTCTTCTTGGGCACTGATCTGTCACTCCCAGTACCAGCAGGTGGCTATCATCCACAATGAGCTCTTGATCAGAGAGACCTACAAGATTTCCCTAAAGAAGACCGATTTCTGTCAGAGTACTTGATGACCCTCCAAAGGTTAGTGGTAAGACCCTAGTGCTGAAGACACCATATACTGCTGGTGCGAAACATGGAGTAACATGGCTGGAAGCTGGAAAAGAGTCAGTCCCCAGACAATTACTTATCTACTGTCAGAAGGTGCTACATCAGCAACTAGGGGGAAATGACCAATATCTGTCCAAGCAACTCATGGTCTAAACTATTCAGCAACAAGTAACTTGATGTGATATGCTCACACAAGTGCAATAGTGGCACACAGCCATGGTTGGAAACTAACTGCTCTTGATTTGGCTAACTGATCTGCTCAGTGTAACAGATCCCAAAGCTGGAGCTGGGAATCAAGTCAGAACCATATTCAAAATGAGCCCTCTCTCCTTTACCAAGCTCCCACCAATCATGGGCTCCAAGAGGCCTACAGCAGTTAAATTCTTTCTAAAAGACAAAGGTTATCCCATTTATCTGGCACTAACTTCAATTTCCATTGGGGAATTTGCTTCTCTTTTTCAGAGTGCTGCTTTCTTGGTGAGCTTGGTACCAGCACAAGGGTGAAGGAGATAGACACAGAGAACAATCAACTTCTACCAAACTAGATATCCAGACACAGAGGTTCCCAAGACCTCATCACTGAAACAGACCTAAAATGAACCCAGCATGGCTCAAGGAAATTTGAGGAAGAGGGGCAGAAAGAATGTTAGAGTCATATATTGGGTCATGGAACACGAAGACTTTGCCACCTACCCATAACTGATGGCTAACCCCACAATGCACAACCCATACTCCCCAACATGGAGGGTTCCTATGGAGCAGGGAGGACAGGGAGGATGCTAACGATGGCACCAACTTGACTGTATATGCTGAATATAAAACTAATTTAATTTTTTTTTTAAAGAGAAGGAAACAAATATATAAATGGCAAAGTTTAACCATATTAATAATTTCTGGTCCAAACCTCTATGGAGAATGAAAGATAACAAAATACACACACACACACACACACACACACAGCATAATAGTGTTGAATCCAGAATATGTAAACAACTTTGACAATAAAAGCAGGTAACAAAATTTAAATTTAATTCCTGCACATTATTATAGAAAATATGAAATTATTCAATGAACCCAAAAAACATTGTGTAAGTCACCAAAGAAACAGAATTTAGGATAAAATTATGGCCACAGAGTATAAAGTAAGGAAGATGATACTGAGTTGTGGGGGATGAGGAAAACTGGAGACTTCTACCCTGATGTTTGGAGTTTAAGTTCATGAAATCCTTTCTGAATGGTTAAAATATATGCCTAAAAGTTAAATGTGAAATGACAACAATATACCTAATGATCTAGCAACCATGTTTTTCAGTCTATTGATCAACATAAATGAATGTGCATGTGTGATAACAGACATACATAAAATGCCCATAGAAACAATATTTATAACACCCCAAGTTGAACCATCTGGAATGTCTATGTAGAGTAGATAGGATAGTATATTACATATCTGACCAATACACTGTAACATAACAAAAACTAGAAATAAATTACAATGAAGCATAACACTGAGAATGAATCTCACAAATGTATGAAGAATGGAAGAAACCAGGTCTCAAAATGTGCTTATTATTTGTCTGAAATTAGATAAAGTTCAAAAAATAAACAAAATCCACCAATTCTATAGGCCTATGATGCTCTGTACCTGTGATGCTATGGGTTCAGTGTGTTTGTACTCTCTGGGGAGTAGTGTGTAGAAGGATTACTGAGACTCTTGGTTCTGTTACATGATATAATTACTGGTTAGAGAGATATGCACACTTGGTTAAAATTCATAGATTTTTTTTCCTGTCTCTGTTATATTTCAATAAAATTTCAGAAATATGGAAGTCAAAAGAGATTACTGAAATAGAAGTTATTACATTTTGCAGTCTTACAAAATACAGACTTAAAAGTTCTCTCTTCAGAGACCATTATTGTTAAGAACAGGCTCACTTGTTTTAAAATAAGCATCCCTGAAAATTCCAACTCAAGAACGTTCTTGAAACACATGGAAAACAGCATGGTAATAAGGCTGTTAACTTTGATATTTTTAAAGCTTCATGGGCAACTAATAGACCAAGCAAACACAAAATCATGAGTCTGACTTTTCTGAGATTTTTGGCTTCAGAAGTTATCCGGGACATACACGTCCTGATGTCAGCTGCAAAGTTTGCTGATTTCCAAAGGGCCACCCTTCCTTGGATTTTCTGTTTAATAGTTTGATAGGACTTGGAAGCGGGCAGGAAAGAAGAGAATCCTGATGATGAGCATGAGGCATATTTTTGGAGCACGTTCAAGCTGATAATAAATGAGCAGAGGAAACTTGTTTTAACATGCCCTGCCCCTGAAACCACTCCTTCTGCCCTGTACCTTTTGTTGCACTGACCCATCAACTATGCTAAGTCCACACACTTCATTTTTTTACGTTAACAGGCAAAGCAAGAGGTTTTATCATGGGATTTTCATACATACCTTGCTTAGATTCATTTCCTACTCCACTTCCTGCCCCAATGCCCTTGACCAACCACCTCTGCTGCTCTCCTTCCTCCCACTTAGATACATCCTTCTGTTTCCATGTCACATGTATTCCATCATCCTCTTTTTTCCTCTATTAACCCCTTGTATGATGTACCAATGCAAAGATTCTTTTTCCATACTCTAGGTGGTCTGTTCACTTCTGGAAAATCAGTATTTTCAAGGACACATTCATCAATCCATGGAGTTACCTCCAGGGCTGCATGATTTTGTTTAAGGAAGTTTTTCACTATTCAGACATTCAAAAGTGTTTTCACAATGTTTTGCTGTATGGTTTGAAAAGTTGGGGTCTCCTATTTTAAGCTTTCTGGTGCATTTTGAATTAATATTTGTGTGGGGGGGAGAGATAAAGATAGATTTTTATCCTTCTGTTTGAGTATATTCAATTTTCTTAACAACATTTGTTTAAGAGGCTGTCTTCTCCAATGTATGCTTGGTGCATGCATTAGTTACTTTCCTTCTTGCTCTGACAATACCTGACAAGAAGCAACTTAATGGAGAAAGGATTTATTTCATCTTACAGTTTAAAAGGAAACAGTCTATCTTGTTGAAGAAAGCATGGCAACATGAGAATTAAGCAGGTGTTCATGGTCAATCCACAGTCAGGAAGCAAAGTGAGATGAATGCTGATGCTCAACTCATTTTCTCTTTTTTATTCAGTGTAGGACCCCAGTGCAAGGAGTGGTGCCACCCACTGCTAGGGCATGACTTCAAACCTCAAATTAATCTAGAAAGTCCTCACTGACATGCCTAGAAATCCTGTCAAGTTGATAATAACGATCGCAGGACACATTTACCCAAATTTGAGGGCTATATGTATTTATTCCTGGGTTCTGTATCCATTGGTCTAGATGTTAATGTACCAGTACATGGTATCTGTGTAATTACAGTTCTATAGTATATTGTGGTATCTGTTACTTTAATACTGATGGGAGTTGAATTAAACATCTTGCCTGCTTTTGGTAATATAGCCATTTTAACAATATTAATTCTCTCACTTTAGGCAGTCCATGAATGTAGAAAGTCTTTTGTCTTCTAGTGTCTTCTTCAGTTTCTTTTTCCAAAGTCATAAATTTTTCATTATAGAAGATTTTTGGCTCCTTAGTTAGGACTATTCACAGGTATTTATTTGAGCGTATTATTAATAGCATATTTTTCCTAATTCGTTTCTTAGCAAGTTAGTAACTGATATACAGAAAAGCTAGTTTTCATGCTTTTTTTTTTTTCTGATACTTACTTAAGATTTATTCATGGTGGGGTTGTACACGAGTTTAGTAAAATGTGCCAAATGCCACACTGAGATCGTGCCAGTTCAAACCAGTCCATTCCACATGGATGCTTCCTGTGCCCTGCAATGTCATGTGGAGAAGAGTCTTGACTTCTGATTTGTCTGCCAGCATTGCTGGCTAGTCCTTCAAACTTTGTAGGAGCTCTATGCCAATACACATCATCAATCCCATATAAAATAACATGGAAAATTTCTCAATGTATTTCATAAATTTAGCATATCTTTTGTGCAAAAAAAAAATCCAAGAAAGATAACACAAATGGGAAAGCACCAACTTTGTTTACTTATAAACAAACATGCAGAAATCCTAACCACTACTTACTTCATAGTACCCAAATTAATACAACAATTGCGTTAAAAGGTATAAAAGCACTGTACTGAAAACATAAAAGTTACACTGAAATACTTCACTGCAAATCCTGAATACTCTAATGACCCAGCCCCACCCTTACACAGCCCTGGTGTGGGTCAGAAACTACTAATCTGCCACCAGACCTTGCTAGTCCTCAGAGACACTGCTGCGGGGCAGTGGGCGGCGGGATTAGCCTCCCTCAGAGCTCTGGCCTCCTCCAGAGCTTCTCTATATCTGGAAAGCCAGGCCTGGGGGTCTCTCATAAAGACCCTGGCCAGGAACTCCATGATGTGCATCTTGGTGATTTCTCTGCTTGCTCGGGAGCCCCAGAAGAACTCGTACTCAGGGGCCTCAAGGTGGGGGACTCCCTGGTACTTCAAATCATTTTGCTGGACCAACTCCTCTGTGATAAGCTTTCTCACATCTCTGAAGATGGAGTGCTTCTTCCAGACACGTAGCTCCAGTATGCACAGCATGTTCCAGACCGCACTCTCTCGGGCCCCATGGCCCTTTACGTACATGAGGCTCCGGATCATGAGCAGGAGGCCTGTCATGGACATAGGGTTGCTTGACGCCACCCGGTCCAGCTCTTGGGGCTGAGCGCTTTCACCAGCGCAAACTCCACAGTGTGCTGGCTGGTTAGCCGCAGGTGCAGTCCAAACACTGGCGAGGATGAGGCTGGTGCTCCTGAGGATGCTTCGGCACCATTTCTTGTAACTGCCCATGACATCCTTCACCATGTCTGGAAACCAGATGACCATTCTCTTCCGGTCCTTCACCAACACGTACCACATCAGCTCGTGCGCCTTCTGCACCAGCTGGGCCTGGGATGGCGGCGTTGGGGTCGGCTGGGCCGGACTCTGAAGTTGCTGGGCGCGGCCCTCCTGGCAGCCTGCTGCAAGGCCTTGGGGTCGTCCTCTTCGCCCAGCTCCCAGGGAGGTGGCGCAGCCTGCGGGGATGCTGTCTGGCCTTGGGGAGCGCTCGGTGGCCCCGCGAGGGTTGTAACCTCAGAGGCGGGAGGCAGGAGCATCCCTGGAGCCCCAGGACTGCAGTGCTTCTCGGAGGTGGGGGCCTCAGCTACAAAGTTAGGGTCGCTCTGGTCCTTACTTTGTTCGGACATGTCTGTGCCATCTGACCAGGGCAGGGCCTCTGAGACTTGGACCTCTGGAGCCTGGTGGACTCCAGCGAGGAAGTCTTCATGCTTTTTATATATGATTTTTATATGTTTTTGTATCCTGACAATTTACTGAAATTATTTGCCAGATTTAAGACTTTTTGGTGGAGTCTTTAGGGTCTTTTAAGCAAAGCATTTTGTTATCTGCAAACAGGGATAATTTGTCCTGTCCCCTTCCCCTTTGTATCCCCTTTATGTCTTTCTCTTGTCTCACTGCACAAGCTAAGGCTTCAGCACTGTCTTGGAGAAGAGTAGAAAGAAAGGACACCCCAGCTACTTCCAGATTACAGTGTAAATGCTCTCAAATTTCCCCGTTAGCATAATGTTGACTATCGGTTTATTGTATATAGACTTTACTATGCTTAGAAAAATTCCTTCTACTTCTAGTATCGTAAAGATTTGTGATTTTTATTTTTATATTAAAATATAATTATTGACTTGCATATGGTAAACCAAGCTTGAATCTTTGGATGAAACCAACGTGATTATAATGCATGATCACTTTAATGTTCTTTTCTGTGTCTTTTTTTTTTTTTTAAGTTTTTGGATACAGGGCCTTGTATAAGCCAAACTATCTTCAAACTTGCCATGTAGCAAAGGATTATCTTGAACTTCTGATCTTCTTGGTTCCATTTCCTAAATCCTGGTATTAGAGGCATGTTCTATAACACCTAACTGCTTAATATGATCTTGAGTTTAGTTTGCAAGTATTTTGTTGAGAAATTTCCCATCTATTTTCATCAGAGGAATTAGACTACAGTTTTCTTTTTGTTATGTTCTTATCTGCTTTGGGTATTAAGGTAAAAATGGCTTCATTCATTCATTTAGTAGTATTCCTTCCCTTTCTATTTTTCAGAGCACTTTGAAGAGCATTGGTGTTTGATCTTCCTGAATGTTCAGAGCGGAATTCAGCAATGAATTTGTCCAGTTCTGGGTTTTTCTTTTAGGGGATGTTGTAATTACTTCATAAACCCTGTTGCTTATTAAAGGTTTGTTTAAGTTGTTTATATCTTCTTGAATAAATTTTGGTAAGAAATATATGCTTAAGAAAAAAACTACTTTTGGGCTGGGGAGATGGCTTAGTGGTTAAGGTACTCGTCTGCAAAGCCAAAGGACCTAGGTTTGATTCCCTGGGACCCACATAAGCCAGATGCACAAGATGGCACATGTGTCTGGAGTTCATTGCAGTGGCTGGAGGCCCTGGTGTGCCCATTCTCTCTCTCCCTCTTTCAAATAAATAAATAAATAAATATTTAAAAAAAAAACAAAAACAAAAACTACTTTTTCTGTACATTAGGTTTTATTTATTTTTTAATTTTTGTTTTTGTTTTTGTTTTTCAAGGTAGGGTCTCACTCTAGCCCAGCCTGACCTGGAATTCCCTATGTAGTTGCAGGGTAGCCTTAAACTCATGGTGATCCTACCTCCTCTGCCTCCTGAGTGCTGGAATTAAAGGCATGTACCACCATGCCTGGGTGTACATTAAGTTTTTCGAACATGATTTCAATATATTCCTTGCTGATTCTCTTTGCTTTATTGGATCCCATTATAGCACCTCATTTTTATCTGTAATTAAAGTAATTAGATCTTTTCTTTTTTGGATTAGATTAGCTAGGACTTTTTTGAAGTTTTGTTTGTTTGTTTGCTTTTATTTATTTATTTGAGAGTGACAGACACAGAGAGAAAGGCAAATAGAAAGAGAGAATGGGTACACCGGTGCCTCCATACACTGCAAACTAACTCCAGATGTGTACATCCCCATGTACATCTGGCTAACGTGGGTCCTGGGGAGTCGAGCCTCGAACCAGGGTTGTTAGGCTTCACAGGCAAGTGCTTAACCGCTAAGCCATCTCTCCCGCCTGGCTAGGACTTTTTGTTTTGAAAAAATTCAAATTTATTTATTTTTCTAAAGAACTACACTTTATTCAGAAGCTTATTATTCAGTCTAAAATATTTGTGTAGATTTTATGATTTTTTGTTATTGCTTCTAGCTTTGTTCCAATATGATCGGAAAGGAAAGAAATATATATATATATATTTTCTGTTTGTTAAAGCTTGTTTTGTAGACAGTCATGTGAAAATTTCAGATATGGTTCCATGAGTCACTAAGAAGATAAATAGTTCACTTCTGTCCCTGGTGAGTTTCAGAGCACTAGTACTAATTGGAAAAACTGCAGTTGGTAACATTGTAAAAAGAAGAATATAATTGATTAATGAAACAAATATAGAATAAGAAAAGCGGAAAGGAGGGAATCAAGTATGAACTAGGAGTAAAGTCTGTGGATTAGAGGTATAACAAATTATAGTAAAAATATAATGAGTAGGGACACAGAGAGAAAAAGAACAACAAATTATCCTCTTCAGACTAGATATAAGCCAAAGCAAAGTCACTGAACAAATAAAGTATAAAGTTATAAATGAAAAGGCAAAATCAGGGCTGCAGAGATGGCTCAGTCGTTAAGTGTTTGTCTGTAAAGCCTAAGGAGTCATGCTTGACTCTCCAGATCCCGTGTAAGCCAGACACACAAGGTGATGTAAGCACAAGGTTGCACATGAGCACAAGCTGACACATGTGCCTGGAGTTCAATTGCAGTGGCTGAGACCCTGTCATGACAATTCCCTCTCTCTCTCATTAAAAGAAAAAAAATGGGGGATATCAAAAAGTAAACTGAGAAATAAATAGAAAAACTGTTTGTAAGAATGTGATTTTTTTTTCTCCTCACCCTCAATTGTCTTTGGTAGCCATCTCTGTATATGGAAGCAAGGCTGATAATTCAAGTTAAGTTGATATCGCCTTCCATCTGAGAGGGATATCTTCATCTTCTGCTGGAAATCCTCAACATGGCATCCCCTGCATGCTGGTCACAACTTCCTCTGTGGTCTGAGGATTGGTTGTTCTATGGATGGGACTTTCTGTGACTGAGGTCTGAAAGGATACAAAAGGCTCATCTACTTGTATTTCTTTTCTCACTGGTGTCCTCTAGCTAGCCATGCCCTTTGGCAAGACTCCACCTTGTTTAATAGTGTGCTTTCCTGTTCCTGTGTTGTCACTTTGTCACTCCCCAGGCAGGGTTTATAATAGTGCCTTTTCAAGATGCTCCAGGACATGATGTAGAATTTCAGTACATAAGGACCTTTGGTGGTAGAAATGATGGAGATGGGCAAGAAAAGAAAATTCATTGTATCTACCAGGAAAAAAAAAAAAAAAAGATTTTTTTTTCCCTTTGGGTGGAATTATAGAAAATCCTATGGCCCTTAAATTCTTCTCCTTCTTCCAACAAGTTACCTGTGCCCTGGAGTGCAAGTTAGAAGTCACCTTTAGTATTAAGCTCTTGGCTTCCTCTTATTTATGTTTATCACCTTTGCTTCATGCTGCTGTTACTCTTGGTTAGAGACATTTTCTTTTCTTTTCATATTTTGTTTAACAGATGGTGGAGAATACTGGGGAGGCTCAAGACCCATCAGAATGACAAGAAGAGAAATCCCAGTGCCTAGCAGGAGAACAGTCATGTCTATTACAGCTGCCAGAACCCAAAATTCATTACAGAGAAAGAGGCAGATTAGATATCAGGACTGCTATAGTGGTTCTCTAGGAAACCTTCTCCAGGGAGATATTGGTAAATACTGAGGATGCTCATAACTCATCAAAGCATAAAATTCTCTGAGCACCTCTTCTTCCACAAACATGGGCCACTCCAACCTTCTCTGCTTCACTTGTATTGTTGTAGCCCTTTTGATATAAGCAGTTTATTTATTTTGTTATTGTTGGGTTTTGTTGCTGTTTTTGAGGTACAGGTTAACTTTAGTTCAGTTTAGTTCAGGCTGACCTGCAAGTCACTATGTAGTCTCAGGCTGACCTTGAACCACAGCCATCTTTCTACCTATGCGTCCCAAGTGCTGGGATTAAAGATATGTACCACCACACCTAGCTACCATTTTTTTTTTTTTTGCTTGTTGTTTGAGAAGATTATCTTATATCAGTGTATGACATCCATCTGACATTTCCACATGTACACACAATGTACATTGATCATATTCAACCCCTATGTTGCTCTGTATTATCTGCTCTAGCTTCCATGTACAAGAGAAGACATACAATGTTTGTCCTTCTAAGTGTGATTTATTCCCCGTAACGTGATGGTATCCAGTGCCATTTACTTGTCTTCAGGTAATATAGTCACATTCCTTTTTATGGATGAGTAATACTCCACCGTATATATACGGCATGTTTTCTTCAACTCTATTGTGGATTGAGTCCGAGATGTCTCCTGCATAATCATGTGTTTGAACATTGGGTCCTCAGCTAATAGGCTTGGTTTGGAAGATGGTGTAACCATTGGTACAGGGGGCCTACTTTCAGAAATAGATTGTTGGAGCTGGGCCTTGAAGTTTTTATCTGTCTTTGGTGGTGACCTTACCTCTCTGCTCTTGATAAACCAAACAGTAAGGAGATATTGGCCCTTGGTCTTGCTGACCTTCCCAGATGGAGCATCCTCAGCTGTTATGCAACTGTTGCCACAATGGACTCTAAAATGAAACCATGAGCCAAAATGAAACTTCCTTCCTATAAATAAATCATTTCAAGCATGCTGTCACCAATGATGCAGAAAGTAACAAATACATCATTCAACTGGTGATTGACACTGAGGTTGATTACATGCTTTGGCTACTTCACCTACTTAAAAAAAAACAAAAAACTTCAAAGTCCTTCCACTACTTTACAAAACTTAAGCAGATAAAGATCATTCTCAGTGAACTCATCCAATTACAGAAATATAATCGATCCATAGTCTCACTCATCTATGGCTCCTAACTTGAATCTATCTGAGATGCCAACATACCTAACAAGTATCTTGAGGACCAGACAATAGGGTGGGTAAGGAGGGCATGAAGGGTAATGGCGGGGTGGGGGGGGGACACAAAACTGAACCCAAATGACAACAGCACCGTAAAATTCTGCACACTAAAAGACAGACTAATTGGTTGAATCTTCACCAGGCTCTTATAGGGAGCATCTGAATCACAAGGACCTGGAGAGGGTACAATGAAGACTGGCCTTAATCTCCTGTTTCTGTTTCTTTCTCTCTCTTCTCTCTGTCTCTTTTATATTACTTATCTTTTTCTTTCTTCTCTTTTTGGGCACTGATCTGTAACTCCCAATACCAGCATTTATTTATATTTACAATGAGCTCTTGATCAGAGAGACCTACAAGGTTTCCCAAAAGAAGACAGATTTCTGTCAGAGTACTTGATGACCTACCAAAAGTTAGTGGTAAGACCTTACTGCTAAAGACACTATATGCTATTGTATGGAACATGGAGTAACATGGCTGGAGGCTGGAAAAGAGTCAGTCCCCAGATAGTTAATGTGTCTAGTGCCAGAAGGTACTACATGAATGACTGGGGGAAAATGACCAATATTTGTCCAAGTAACTCATGGTCTAAACTTCTTAGCAGAAAATAACCTGATGTGATGCTCACACTTGTGCAATGGTGGCTTACAGCCATGTTGGGAAGCCAGCTGCTCTTGATTTGGCTACTTGATCTCTACAATGGAACAGATCACAAAGCTGGGGCTGGGAATTACGTCAGAACCATATCCAATACGAGCCTTCTCTCCATGATCAAGGCCCCACCAATCGCAGGCTACCAGAGGGCCTACACCTATTAAATTCTCTCTAAAAATCAAAGGTTTTCCCATTTATCTGACATTAACATCATTGCATATTGGAGAATTTGCTTCTCTTTTTCAGATGGACTCAGATTCTCAAGACAGAACTAGCCCATCACACATCAAAAGGGCTCCAGCTAAAGCTAAGAATAATTGGGGAAATGAGTAAGAGTACTGCTTTCTTGGAGAACCTGGTACCAGCACAAGGCTTCACAGAAAAAAACTGAACACCTATCAAACTAGATATCCAGAGACAAAGAAGCTCCAAAGACTTCATCACTGAAGCAGATCTAAAATGAACCCAACATGGCTCAGGGAAATTCTAGGAAGAGGGGGCTGAAAGAATGTCAGAGCCACACGTTGGGTCATGATACACAGAGACATTGCCTCCTACCCATAACTTATGGCTAACTCCACAATGCATGGCCCACATTACCCAACAAGGAGAGGGGAGGACAGGGAGAAAGCTAATGATAGTACCAACATGACTGTATACACTGAGTACAAAGCTGATAAAAAAATTTAAAAAATAAATAAATAATAAAAATTTAAATACATAAAATATAAAAATGCATGCATACATAAAATATTAAAATTGTACATATTTATGTGATATTATATGATTTTTGTGCACATATATAATTTATAATGTTTATATCAGATACAATAAATATATTTGTTGTCTCCTCACTTATCATTTATTTATGGTGACAGCATGCAAAATATTTTCTTCTAGCTCTTTCAATATATAATACATTTTTATTGTTTCATTTATTTTTATATTATTTTATTCTATTATTTATGTATTTTCATTATGTTACTCAAGTTGTCCCTATTGTGATATACCACTCCAAACACTTCTTTGTAGCTATAACTTAGTATCCATTGACCACTGTTTTAGTATCTTTTCTTTTCTCTTACTCTCCCCAGCCTCTAGTATCAATATCTACCATTCTTTTTTGTTAGCTTAATGAGATTGACATATTTATACTTCATGTAATAGTGAGCTATGTGGTCCTTGACTTTCAGTGTTTAGTTTATCTCATTTACTAGTGCTTAGCAAAACTTTTAAAAGAACAAAATATACAGGTACACTATTGCATCAAAAATGGCTTTTTTCCTATGCTCTATCCAGCACTTTATTTTACTTTTTTTGTTTTAATTCTGACTTGAGAGAGAGAGAGAGAGAGAGAGAGAGAGAGAATGAGAATGGGTGTACCAGGGACTTCAGGTGCACAAACAAATTCCAGATGCATGGGCCATCTTGTGCATCTGGCTCATGTAGATCCTGGGGGAATCAAACCATGGGTCTTTGACTTCATAGGCAAGTGCCTTAAACATTAAGCCATCTCTCCAGCTCCCATCCATCAGTTTTATTTCTTATCTGGTTCATGCATGTAACACAGTGACCTGCATGCTAGAAGTCCAAAGGATCCATGGAGAAAGTAGTAAACCATGAATGATATCCTGTAGATGAAGGGAGGTGTATAATTTGAGCCCAATATGATAGTAGGGGTATTTTAATTTAATTTGTACTATATGTTCAGTGACAGTCTAATGCTATGATTTTGTTTATTAGTGTGAGGTGTCCACAGGCCTGTGGATGCTAGAGGAAAATGTCAGGTGTTCCCCCTAGGTTGCTTATCTGCTGGTTTTAATTGGGAACTTATCTTCTTGACCTTGACATTTTTCATAAGGCTAATATGATAGTTTGATTTGATGCCCTCCAATTCGACTCAGGTGTTGTTAAAATTGAGTTTATAGTTTCTGGTCCCTAGCAGGCAGACTCCTGCTATGGGGGAGGGGAGCATGTCACTGGGACAGGTCTGAATTCCAACCTAAGGTATGTAGCATGAGATGCCAAGGTCCCTGCTACTTGTTACCAGCTTCTTGTTTGTGGTGCTGGTTGGTGGGTAGTGACTTTTTTTCTCTGTGTAGATCTGTGAAAGGGGGCCCCAACTTCTTCTACCATCCATAGAACTTCCCCTGGATCTGTAAGCTTCAAGCAAACCCTTCCTCCTATAAACTGTGTCTACTCTGGAAGTTCATCCCAGCAGTATGGAGCTGGCTATATAACTCCTAGCAATTCTCTGCTCCTCACAGGACGAGGGTGATGATGTATGTGGTTATGACCAGCTCTTTATGTGGGTGCCATGAGAACCAAACTATCATGGTCTCAAGCTGCCTTAAGCCCTTATATTTGTTCAAGCAGTACACTTAACCACTGAACCACCTCTATAGTCTCTAATGCAAAATATTTACCATAAATCAATCATTGTAATTGCTGCACTGGAAGTAGTAAATAGGAAGTAGAAGAAAAAAATCATAAATACATGTATTTGTGTGACTGACAATGGTGGTCCAGGCTAAGATGGTGGTATTGGTGCTCTTTGTGGTGACTGATTCCTTCTTCAGTCATAAAGGATGGGTGGTATAGCACACCAGAGCTATGAGAGTCAATCGCCATCCCAACACTTGACTGAACCATGGGCAGGTTCTGTTGTCTCTGTTTCATAATGCAGAGGAAAGGGACCAATTTGAGCATGTTAAGCTTGAGGTTTATGGTGGTTAATATTTGTATGTATAACCTCAGTTGTTGTTTCTCATGCAATTTTCTAATATTTTCTTTTCTTGAGAACAGATCTCTCTGGCCTGGAACTCATTAAGAAGGCTAGTTTAGCTATCCAGTGACCCACAGGATCTGTTCTTTCCTGATCCCCAGTGCTGAATAACAAAAGTCTTCCAGCATCTAGCTGTTTTTATATTTTAACTATTTATTTATTTGAGAGAGAGAGAGAGAGGATACATGAGTACATCAGAGCCTCTTGCCACTGCAAATGAAATTCAGTCGCATATGCCATACTTTGCATGCAAGAACCTTTAATGGCTGATCCATCTCTCCAGAACTTAAAAAAAAGTTAAAAAAACAAAACAAAAACAACAAAAAATATGGATTCTGAAGATCAATCTCAGGCCTTCATGCTTACAAGGAAAGCAAACACTTTACTCACTAAGCTATCTCCCTATCCCACATTAAACATCCTTATGAAAGCCAAAGGCATACTTTAGCATGTAATAAATCCCTCATTTCTTATGGGAAGAAAGATACGAAGGCTGTAAGAACAGAATTTATTCAATAGTCACCTCTAAAAACCCAAAACAGGTCTGGTATGCAAAAGTCAGAGAGTCTTGTTTAGATATAGGGTCTATTAGATAATATATTTGCAAAACCAGATTAAATATATTAAGATAAAAAATGTGCTGGGACCTCAGAATGGCAGTAGTAGGGACTGATGTAATCTTTCAGAGGTAAAGCCTAGTGAGTGGTTTTTCAGTTATTGAAGGGAATGTCCATAGAAGGGACTATAGGTCTCTTAGTTTGAGCTCTCTTAAGCCCAGAATCTGAGAGCCCCCTTTTGGTTCCTCATATAAGATATCATACTTCCTCCAACTATCCACCACAATGACCAGGCCAGAGCCTGCACTGTGTTACGTGGACTTTTAGCATAAATAATAATATTGATATTCTTCATAATCTGGGCTGTCTCTGTTACCTCAATGCAGTAATGCAAAGCGAACTAATTAATGCAGCCAATCTCTGAGCCAGCAATGTGGAGAACGTGACCTGTTACATGCATAATTAATTCATCATTAGTGACTCCAAACAACTCACTTAAGTACAGAAGAAAAATGTTCTTGGTAAACATGATTTTGTTCACATCAGAAAAGAAATTCAGAGACCTGTCCAAAAAAAATAAATAAATAAACTCAAAAGTAGAGAGAACCTGTCATGTGAGCAATTCAAGCAGAGATGGATGAGCTCAGAGGGACAGTGACACTGGTATTTATATTTCAGAAATGAAATTAGAAAAAAATTGAACTTTTTTACTAGAATGTCTAGCTTTTGAAGTTCAGTCAGGTCAAGATGACCTGTGACTTTCCTCACTTGGCTTCCTGTTTTTTAGTGCAGCCTCCCTGAGTTCTTATGGTGTAATCTTAGGGTTCCACTGAACACATGTTGAAAATTCATGGATATATGCATTTATTGCCTATTGTGAATCCAATAATTATTTAGATTTATAATATAGTAGGAAATTATTCATATTATTCATCAGAAAGATTTAAAACAAAAATTACTAGGTTAAATATATATATATATATGATTTCTTAAGCAGTAGAGTTGTCCTGATTACTAATTGATGTATTCAATATATGAACTATGATATAATCACAGATTTAAATATGCAATCATTTCTCAACTTGATTGTAATAACTTGTCTATAATAAAAGAGGTCTCCCTTCATTGCTATGTCGAGTAAATGCTAAATTAATCATGGATTCTTGCCAAATCGGCTTTTATTAAAAAAAAAAAAGCAAATAAATTGCTTTTCCAAGACTGAATCATGCTGTCTTTCTTCCAACAGCATTTTTGTAATTACTTCTTTGATTACCCAAGTGATAAAATCAAGATGGATTCTTAACCTTTATATCATCAGCCTTTGTGTGCAAATACATGGGGAAAGATGGCCAATGATTTAATACTCCACACAAGGGGGTAACCCTAAGTACTGCCCTAGTTGTATAACAGACTGAATGGAACCTCTGATGGAAAACAAGATAACAAAGGAAGAAATCTTGGCAAGAAAATGACCTTGCTTTGAATCCCAATGGTAAGATAACTTAAAAAGCTAAGTTTTTAAAAAGAGGGTGTTTTTTTTTTCATATGCACACAGATTCAGAAATCATATATAATCTCTGAAACATGGAACTATACTATAAGGGAATAAAATACATAGATTACACTGTGTGCAAGAAAACTCATTAAAATCACACTGTTTTTAAGGCTTCGTGAATCCTTGAAAATTTCACAAAGAAATTCTTTAACAATCTAAAGGAGATAGAGATGTGGGTTTTAGAGGACAGTGGAAACTTTTAGTTATTGAGTCTCCCTATGATGTTTTAAAGATGAGAACATGATTTTCTCAGTAAGTGATTTATCCATGGTCCTATATCAAGAGTAGAAGAATCACACGTTGCTATTTTATAAAACTAGTTTAATCCATGTATTGCATTACTATTTTAAGTGAAATTTGATTTTTAAAATGTTAATTTTAAATTAAAGACATTTTTACTTTGCCTTTTGTTTCAAATCATTCTCCATGTCCACAGACTCTGGAGACTTCTTGATTTGCCATAATTGGGTTTTTTTTAAAAGGTGTACTCAGGGAACAAAGAATAAGTTATTCTCTGTGGAATGAACATCTTCTCCTTCAGGGTAAGAATGCAAATACTTTCAATCCTGCAGTTTGAGGACTGAGCTTGACATGCTGGGGACACAGAGGAAGAAGAAAGTCTGCCCTGTGTCTTATAAGAAGCAGTAAAGGTGGTGAAGACTAGGCAAATGAGAAATCTTGTCCAATCAATAAGGGAAGACGTTCTTAGTTGGAGGATAAATACGAACACAGAACATACTATGTCACCACTACTGTCTGTCTTTACTTCATTACAATTCAGAAAAGATGGGATGATCGTATGCTAGCTCTTCTATATTTTCCTTCCCCCATCCTGTCAAAGTGAGATGCTAGTGGTGACCTCAGAATGATAGCTTACTGAAGTGCTGGAAGCCTCCCCACAGTCTCGATGTAGGCTACAACAAATGACTAGGCACTGTGATGGCAGAAGAGCTTAGCTGTTGCTACAGAATGCAGGATGGTGATGCCATCCATGATTTGCTCCAGAGACTCCCTTTTGCATCAATTCCAGGCATGGGGGCTGGATCAGCCAGGTCCAGATGGCAGAAAGTTGTAATAGGCTGGTTCACACCTTATCAGTAGACGGTAAGAAGAAAGGGGATTCAAAACTACACTGGTCTATAACTCTCAAGACTCACTCTAGTGACCTTCATTTGCCAGTTAGACTCTACAAGCCAAAGTTTCTATAACCTTCAATAGCAATGCCACCAACTGAGGACCAAGTGTTCAAATATAAGAATCTACCTGGGACATTTCACTCAAACCATACTATCCCTTGTTCATGGATTATAAAATGTTGACAAGTTCAAAACAATTAAAAGCTATAGCATGAAAGCCAGAGAGTACTCCAGCAGCTTTTGAAGGGTACCTCTTGCCACAAAGCTGGAAGTAGAGGGAAAGAAGGGGGCAGAAAGCTCTATGTTGAAGAGTTGGAGTGGCCGAGCACCAACAAGGGCTGCCTGTTCAACAGATGCAGGCCTGCTAAGTAAGCTCAGGTTCCACAACCTGGGACCCTGGCCTGTGAGGTGGTGATGTCTGCGTGGGAGCGATGCTTTCAAGAATTGAGCAGCTCAGATGCCTCTGAAGCTTAGAATCCCGTGCATCAATGCCTCTCCTCCACTGTCCCTTCAACTAAGAGCTTGCACCACCTAGACAGTTTTTTATACCTCAGGAGATGGTCTCATCAACTTACCTGGTCATTGAATTTTTAAATTTTATTTATTTATTTATTTTAGTTAGTTTAGATAGTTATGTACATAATCAGTGTGTAAACAGCCATGTTGGTACCATTGTTAGCCTCCTTCTTGTCCTCCCCACTATGCAGGGACCCTCCTCATTGGGGATTGTGCGTCCATCAGTTATTAGGAAGAGGCAACGTCTCTGTGCATAATGTCCCAACTTATTGCTCTTGCAATCTTTTTGACACCTCTTCCATGAATTTCCCTGAGCCATGTGGGTTCGTTTTAGGGCTACTTCAGTGATGAAGTCTTTGGAGCCTCTGTGTCTCTGAATGTCTGGTTTGGTGGGAGTTCAGTGTTCTCTGTGTCTATCTCCTTCCTCCTTGTGCTGGCACCAAATTCATCAATAAAGCAACTCTTGCTCATTTCCCCAGTTACTCTTAGTTTCATCTGGGGTCCTGGTGAGGTGTGATGGGCTGATTCACTCCTTTGGTTCTTCTTCCACCTGAAAAAGAGAAGCAGATTCTCTAATAGAGAGTGAAGTCAGCACCAGATAAATGGGATAACCATTATGTTCAAGAGAATTTAATAGGTGTAGGTCCTCTTATAGCCCACAATTGGTGGGAGCTTGATATTGGGGAGTGAACTCATTAACTGGATATGGTTCTGACTTGTTTCCCACTTCCAGCTATCTCTGGGTTCCATTCCACTGAGTGGATCTGGTAGCCAACTCAAGAGCAGTTGCTTGCCCACCATGGCTGTGCACCACCATTGCACTCAAATGAGCATCATGTCAGGTTGTTTGCTGGTGAGTAGCTTAGACCACGAGTTGGTTGGAAAGATGTTGGTCATGTATCACACCGACAGCATGTGGAGTCTTTGGCAGCAGGGTCTAACTACTAACCTCTGGTGGGTCATCACGTGCTCTGACAGAAGTCTCTCTTCTTTTGGGAAACCTTGTAGTTGTCTCTGATCAACAGCTCATTGTGGATGTCAATCACATCCTGGTACTGAGAGTAACAGGCAAGCTCCAAGGGAAAAGAAGGAAGAAAAAGATAGGTAATATACAAGAGAAAGAGAGAAAGTGGGGAGGTTAAAAAAAAAACAAAAAACACAGGAGAAACAGGAGAAGATTAAGGTCATACCCTCTCCAGGGCCCTTTGATTCAAGTGTTCCCTCTAAGAACCTGATGAAGGTTCAACCTTTTAGTCTGTTCTGTTTTTCAGGATTTGTCACTGAGTTTTTTAATCAGAGTTGATTAGCAACAGAGCCCCAACTACGGGTATGCTAAGACTTATAAAGAGGCAAAGAAAGTATAACCCAACAGATTTTCAATACCTAGCCAGTGAGTACCAACAGGGAACAAGAGAGACCCATGAGGCTCATGTCTGGGTACTGGATCATATTTACAGATGAGGGGAAAAGATTGATTAAAAAGGGTATTATTTTGGAGGCTGGAAGGTATCTAAGGAGAGGAATTATATCTGCATTGAGCAAAGTAAAAATACTTTGATTTTTTTATAGCAGATAGTAGCAAACGAGATGTGAATGGTTAAAATCAAGGTTATCGTATAATTACTATATTGATGTTATTATATTAGAGCTGGGGGTCATAGATTATACCAGTGTCTTGCAAACACTGAGAAGGCACTGGGAATGGTGACAGTCAAATGATGACTAAAGAAGATTTGTTCTTTGGGTACATATAACTCACCCACTCCATTTTCAATGCTGTTGGAAGGATGGGGAGATCATTCAGCAGTTATGGCACTTGCCTACAAAACTTAAGGACCACGGTTTGATTCCCTAATCCCAATATAAAGCCAAATATATAAGGTGACTCATGCATCTGTATTTTGTGCTAGCTAAAGGGCCAGACATGCCCATTCTCTCTCTCTCTCTCTCTCTCATATATGAATAAATAAATAAGATTATTTTAAAGAACAGAATGGTGTTGTATATGGTACCAATATCACAAGGTCAATACTGACTCTCTCAGCATCCCAGGGCTGGTACAATTATAGATAGTCACTTTATTTGGCTTATTGGAAGCAATGTGAGTTACAGGGAGACAGTGATATGACCATCTGATGGTTCTGAAGTCCTGAAGCCAGGAGACAGCCATCATCATCATTATCATGTCGTTAAGTCCAGAGTGACAAGATGAAGTACATAATTATGAAACATAAATATAATTCAGCACCTCTAGAAGAAAGACAGATAAATAGCAGGCAAACAATGAAGAACTCCCTCTCCAAACTCCATTCTCATCACTGAGGCAAAATACCTGACAACAATTAATTTAACGATGGGAAGGTTTATGTTAGCTTAGAGTTCAAGGTCCATCATCGCATGGAAATGTGGTGTCAGGAACTTGAGGAAACTTGTCACACTCAGTCCACAGTGAGGAAGCAGAAAGGGATGGATGCTGCTGCTTGGCATCTCTCTCTCTTTCCTTTTTATAGTCTAGAATCTTAACCCATTAGAGTAGTACCACCCACAGTGAAGGTGGTACTTCCCACCTCAAATAACCTAATCGGTTACTTAAAGTCTCACAGACATGGCTAGAGGCTGACCTAATTCATATAGTCCCTCTCAGGTGATTCTGTTTGGTCAAAGCATCTGGTCTCCCATCTTTTCTGTCTCCCTCTCTGTGTGCACTAAATATATGGCAATAGCAGAAAGAGGCTTCAGGTGGTTTCTCTTAAAATATCATAATCCCATTCTAGGACAGATTTTTCAACCTGAAAAACACCAGTTGTGAATATGTTCAGGTTTACAGAGTATAGGGTCTTGTAACAAGATGATAAATAAATCTTGGAATAATTTTCCCTTGAGGAATTTGTAAGTATTTATTCAAGTGACTATCACCTGGGTAAATGTGATTAAACAGATATTTCAGGACACTAGTATGAAGAAACACAAAGAATAAGCATCATTCCCCTTTTTAAGAATGAGGATTTGGGGGAGTCAAATAATAGATGGAATCTTATCCAGAATCTACAATATTTGAGGTAATGGCTTCACTTATTTTTTGGACCCACCTAATGGTCATTCTAAGAAGTCACTATCACACACATTATGGTTTTAAAGTGAGAGCTAAGAACCATCAATAATAGAGAAAGCTAAGTGTAAGACTCAAGGATGTCAAACCCAGTCTTTTGGGTGAGTAGAAGATGGTATATGATGCACATGAAAACCACACTGAGTTATCTTATTGACTGTATAACTCCTGTAAAAACTGATGGACCCTGGAGAATGACCATAGCAACCAATTAGTAGCCTCAACTACAACTTCTATGCTAGATAAGGGATCTTTTAAAGTGGATCAATAAGGCTTTTGGAGTACTTGACTATTGATTTGGTGAATATATATACTCTTTCCTATCCCAGTTGGAAAACAAGAGTAAATCCAATTGGCAATCATACAAAATGGGTTGAGAAGTGTAATGCTACTTAACTTTTCCCTAGAGTAAGTTAAATAGTCTTTCCACTATTGTAATATGGTTCAACAGTATAGAAATCTTTTGAACATCTCAGAAAACAATTTTGGTCTTTTCCATTGATAATAGTATGCTAATTAGTGAAGATTAGTATTAATTATCTTAGTGATAGACATAAGCTCCAGTAATATTAAGGGACAAGTTAATGATTTTTTTAAAGAATGTTTTTAACCATGAGGAATATTCTAGAACAAACCATCCCTTTAAAAAATGGGAAAAAAGTTACATATTACAACTTCTGCTACAGAGAAAGAATCACTATATACAGTCATTAGGTTCAGAATGTAGATTAAAAAAAAAAACAGCACACTTGGTGAGACTAGCTTGGTATATATGCTGGGATATGGAACGCTACTAGCTTTGACTAAAGTTGGGAGCAGAAGGGAGTCAGGGGATCCAGGCTATGAGAGCAGATCTAGGTTATGATAAGATTTTGTCCTACATTGCACAATCACTCTGCCACTGGGTACATAAGTAGTGCAAAAATATGAAATGTGGGGCTGGAGAGATGGCTTAGCGATTAAGGTGCTTGCCTGCAAAGCCAAAGGACCCACGTTCAATATCCCAGGACCCACAGATGCACAAGGTGGCACATGCATCTGGAGTTTGTTTACAGTGGTTGAAGGCCTTGGTGTACCCATTATGTCTCTCCCTTTTCTCTATCTGGTTCTTATTATTTTTCTCTCTTTCTTTCTCTCTCTCTCTCTCCCTCACACACACACTCTCTCTCTCAAATGAATAAAATAAAAAATAAATAAAAAATATGAAATGTGCAATTTGTATCATCTGGAGCACAACCACAAGGCAAACTTCTGCAACTCTGTAGCAGAAATAATTAAATCTGGGCCCTGAAAATAACAAGATCTCTGCCTGTACAGCACCAAGTGGTCACAGATACAAAATTTCTCCCCTGAAGAACTCACAGTGTACCTAGACTGATGGCAAACTCACAGCAATCTTCCTAACTTAGATGGAAGTGCTAGGTTTTTATGAGTGTTCAACTAGAAATGCCACGTTTATGTGTCTCTTGTTTTCTCTATGAAGATGGCATAGATTTGGAAACAGGAGTCAATGTAACAACAAATGTGTTTGACATCATTCCTAATGCCCACAGAGGATACTCTGTACTTTCTACCCTTTAAACTAGGACTTTTATAAAATCATACTTCTTGCCTTCAGAGAGAGCCATTCCACACAAGTAAGTGTCACAGTATACTAAATGGCAGGACTATTACCAGGTCATGAGAGCTAAAGGTATTTGAGGACCAGCAAGCAATATTGAAAGTAATCATCCTGTTAGGGTAATTTATCATAATCATCAGTAGCAATGAGAAGAGGGCTGCTGATACACAATGGTGGCAGGAGGGCTATCTGCAGATGACCTACTTAGTTCTCTGTTGCTTGATCATGACCGTGAATGGACAAGGGTAATGACCCTGCCTCTGAGGGTCACCGGAAGCTTAGGTTCCTTGGGAATGTGATATACATCATAAGCTGTGTGTGTGTCAGGTGGTAGGGGAGTAATATTGCAAGGATATATCAAGTCAGTTATAGCCCTGGGGATGTCAAAAAGTTTAATTCACCTTTTAATATCTATAAATTTCTTCACAGGCAGAGCAGCCTCCAGAGCTGTGGGTCATTATACAGTATATCCATGCAACCCCAGGGATTTTAAACTGGCAGTCCCAGAAAGGCTCTGCTTTGCTAGCCCTACAGAAGAGAACTTCTCAGGAAACTGAGGATACTTAGTGTATGTGCACACCTGTACGTTTGCCTGTGTGTGTGTGTGTGTGTGTGTGTGTGTGTGTGTGTGTGTGATATTAGTTTCCTTTGTTGAAATTCTTTATAGTGAGAAATTTCAGATTAAAAATGAGTCATCAAAAAGGAGATCAGAATAGATGTAGCAAGACAATAGTCTCAAAATCAAAGAAGAACCCACAGAAAGAATTTCAAATGATTGACAACCGCAGTAGCAGATTATAAAGAATCCATGAGATAAAGTCATGTAATGTGGTAAGAGAGAAAGAGATTTTACTGGGCCCCACATGCTTTCCTGAAATGTATCCCTCCATGTATGGGGGAGGGTAAGCACAGGAAGATGATTTAGCTTGCTATTGCATTAAGCCAGGTCATAAACTGTGGGTGTTTGAAGAAAGTGAGAACAACTAGAAGGATTTGAGAAATGCTAGGCAGGTAAGTTGTTAAAACTAGTGGTCTATTGGTTGTGCCTGGAGTGAGGAAATAGAGAATTCCAGGCTCAGGCATGGGAAGTGCCTTATGTGATGTTGACTGCAGTGAGGAGTAGAAGAGTAGATGGAACACGTATTCATTGTGTATAACTTTGACTGGCCACGCCTATACTTGGACGGACATAGATGAGTAGAGTGGACATATGGATGTGATATTGCTGTTCTTTTGCCATTCAGAGATATTTGCACTTGATATTTTTGTGTTCATTTCTGGTTGTAGTGATGAAAAAGTGCTTTTGGCATTTGATTGTCAATGCAACAAGGTGCAACAACACACCAATAACTGGTGATGTCCCTGGATTCTTGTGGACTTGGTAAATGGAATCCCCAGACCAGAGGATAACACCTAGAAGGATTTATTTTAGCTTAGAACTTTAGAAGGGAGAATTTTAAGAGAAGGGCTGTTTAAGAGAAAGGAGGAAGGCACAACTCTTGCCCAGAGAAGAAACAAAGATCTTGAGAAGCCCATCTTGAGACTTAGATTGGGAATACTTCAAATTTTATTTTTTTAAATTCTATTTTTAGTTATTTACTTGAGAGAGGCAAATATAAAGAATGGGCAGGGCTGGAGAGATGGCTGAGCGGTTAAGCGCTTGCCTGTGAAGCCTAAGGACCCCGGTTCGAGGCTCGGTTCCCCAGGTCCCATGTTAGCCAGATGCACAAGGGGGCACACGCGTCTGGAGTTGGTTTGCAGAGGCTGGAAGCCCTGGCGCGCCCTTTCTCTCTCTCTCCCTCTATCTGTCTTTCTGTCTTGTGTCTGTCACTCTCAAATAAATAAATAATAATAATAATAATAATAATAAAAGAATGGGCATGCCAGAGTCCATAGCTACTGCAAAGGAACTCCAGATACATGTGTCACATTGTGCATCTGGCTTTCTGTGGACACTGTGGGATCAAATGGGTCCTTTTGGCTTTTGCAGGAAAGTGTTAAGGCAAATCTCCAGCCCCAAATTTGAAATTTTTATGTGATATATACATACATACATACATACGTACGTACGTACATACATACATACATACATACATACATATATATACATACATATATATACATACATATATATATGTGTGTGTGTGTGTGTGTGTGTGTGTGTGTGTGTGTGTATGTATGTATATAAAATGAGAGAGAGTGAGAATGTGTATGTCAGGGCTTTCAGCTGCTACAAATGAATTCTAGAAGCATATGCCATGTTGTGTATCTGGCTTATGTAGGGTCTGTAGAATTTAACCTGGGTCCTTTGCCTTTGCAGGCAAGTGTCTTAACCACTAAGTTACCCCTCCAGCCCAGCCAGCTAGTCTTTACATTAGGTGTCCAGGGTCAAGATCTCTGAAAAAGGGCAATCGTTCCATAAATCTTAATTATTCAGGAAGTTCCTTCTCAGAAGGTTGTGGAAGAACTCCCTAAGGGGACAGAGATAAGAACAGGCCAGGTCTTTCTGACACTTCCGACCTGTACTAAAGGGTAATGAACTAGAATTTTCCCTAATGACCAAAGGACAATTCCTGTGTTCAGTTAGGGAGAAAGCTGCTTTGGAGTCCTGTCACCCTTAAACTGCCTCAATGATATATGTATAGATGTCTCCACAATTAAATTGACATAGATATATTGTCTCAATATCATCTATTATCCATCATCTATCTATCTATTCATCATTTATATCAATCTAACCTATCATTTATTAATACTATAGATAGGAAGATAGATAGCATGTATACACATACATGTGTATTCCATGATGACTGGGATGAGTGTTTTCTATGCTCATTCATGTTATTTCATGCAGAAATACTTTTATTTCCTTTTCTTGTCTGAATAGCATTCAACAATAAAATAATACAATTTGTTAAGCCATACACTTGTTATATATATGTGTGATTTACATTTTAGGGTATCCACAGTAGAGCTATTATGTGCATTTGTATAAAGGTTTTTGAACATGTTTTCATTTCCTTTATTTAAATTTATAGGAGTGAAATTATGGGTCACCTTTTTTTTTCCTTTTCTTTCTATTGTTTTAAGCACAGGGACATTAGACTATTAAATTATAATTTTCTTAACTATTTCCCCAAGAGATCTATAAAACATTCCCTGTAGATATGCAGTAGGACTGTGTAAATAAACAATATTCAAATAAAAACACAAACTTTTGGACTCAAAGACACTGTGGTTCAAAGCTCAATTCATTCACTGTTAAGATGTGTGCTTTTTGGCAAGTTACTGAATATCTTTAAGCCTCAGTTTTTCACACCTTCAAAATAAACAATAAACACAATAAATAAACAATAACACAATAAGCTAGCTCACATATTGTGGTAAGCATCTAATAAAATCTGAAAACTAAAGGAAGAGCTTTGACAATAATTCCTGGCATATGAAAAATGTTAAACAGACAAGTAGACATAGCCTAGCAAATTACAGAAGGGCTTATAAATCAGGGTGTGTGAAGAACACTGCTGTAAAAATCTAGGCTGGCCTCAGCACAAATGAATGACAAGAAGTAATATTATTTTTAAGTGATTGTCAAAAGAGGGCACAGTGGCATTTATGCAATGAGCCATAACTACATCTGAAGCAAGATTTTTACCCCCAAGGGATGCCCCTCTAAAAAAACAAACCTCATATTTGAGTGCTAATAAAATATCTCATATTACAGACCACTTTCTCAATTACTGTAGCTTGACAACGAACTGTACATTAGCCTGAAAAGACCTCAATCAATACTAGTTTGGATTGCTTAAAGAGGTCACTGACAGAATCAGTTAAAAATGAAAAAAAAAAAAAAATCCAAGGGAATTTACACAGCCTAGTAATTATTCCTGAGGCCCTGACCTCACAATTGGAAGTTTAGATGTTCTTGTAAACAAGGCTTTTAAGGATGACTTTTAAAAAGAAATAGAGTTAAGTATTACATTATGGAGGTTACAAATCTGTGCTCACCTGAAGAATGGAGAGGCATGAAAAGCAGAAGACTGTAGGAGTGGTTTGGCAGTTCTAGTGTGATCATACAGGGATTCCATACCCTTGTGGCTTAGATCACTGACAAAGGTGACAATGGCGTTGTCTGGGTAGTTATTAAATGGCATAGACATTGATTTTGAAGGATGAGCATAATCTGATATTCCATTCAAATGATAAAACATTGCAATCAAGTAGAATAATGCTGATATTTATAAAATTGTTATTTACACACTGAAGTTTAGGGAGTACTTTCCATGCAGGCACAAGGGCCTGATTTTCCCTGAGTTCAATTACCTAACAGGTAAATAACTGGGCATAACCACACACTCATGTACCACAGTCCTGTGCGCAGCAGAGAATGTAGAATTGCTGGGCTCCAGGAAACTGACAGCTCCAGGTTCAAAGAGAGACTCTGCTTCAAGGAAATAGACAGATGAGTAAAACAGAAGGGCAACCTACATTTGTCTCTCATTTCCACATGTGCTTGCACACACGTGTACATATATACACCATATACTGTGCACATGCACATGCAAAAAAACTTGTTTTCCTCACTTGGAAATCCTCAGACCTTTGAGCACATAGGTTGCCAGGCCTATCCTAGCAATAGGTGTGGCAAACCATGCATGGATTCAAACTTGTGATTTAGCAACCACTGACTCTTCAAAGGAACATATTTGTCCTTGGACTGTGACTTTCAAGAAATGGACTACATTGCCAGTGGAAGCAAGGAGTACCTGATATTGTGTCCTCTGGTTTAAAGAAAATATATTCTTCCTTTTTTGTTTGCAGTATGAAGAAGAGGGAGATTACCCATGAACCATGCTGATTTTATTAGCTGCCTGGGGGATTAAAAAACGGTGCCCAAAAGAAGGATTAAATTGCTAGTAGCATCACTTTTCCAAAGCCATAGAAATGACTTGAGTTCTTTGACAATTATATCACTTCAAACATCAGAGGTGACTCCTACTCTGTTTAGGTGTATGTATTTGTGCTGTGCGGCATGTATGTTCATACACTATATACATATAGATATAGATTTGAATACATGTTTAATATGTTTTTACATGCTATTACAACAAAATAACATAAGTTTGGTATAACTTAAAGGAACTTTCATAGCAATTTGGACCAATTAGAAAAAGAAAATAGTTTCCTAAAGTGTTGGAATGTCTAAAGATTTTTTAAACATATGTTATTTATTTATTTGCAAACAGAGAGCGACACACAGACACACATACACACAGAGGGGGGGGGTTATGATAGGCCCTTCAACACTTGTAAAGGAATTCCAGATGCTTGTACCAGTTTGTGGGTACTGGGGACTCAAACCCAGGTCTGTTAGGCTTTGCACGCAAGTACCTTAATGCTTGACCCATCTTTCCAGTCCTAAAGTTTAAAATATAGAAATGTTGTAAGAATCTTCCTATCAAACTGTATTGCATCTGCCAGGTGTGATCGTGCATGCCTTTAGCCCCACCACTCGGGAGACTAAGGTAAGAGGATTGCTGTGGGGTTGAGGCCAGCCTGAGATTACATATTGAATTCCAGGTCAGCCTCTGCCAAAGTGAGCTATTCCTTCAAAAAATGTTGTATTGTATCTTCAGTGGAGTCATTAAAATTGTGACCAAACATGTACAACATGCATAGAAATACTCTAGTAGGACTGGAGAGATGGCTTAGTGGTTAAGCGCTTGCCTGTGAAGCCTAAGGACCCCGGTTCGAGGCTCGATTCCCCAGGTCCCACGTTAGCCAGATGCACAAGGGGGCGCACGTGTCTGGAGTTCGTTTGCAGAGGCTGGAAGCCCTGGCGCGCCCATTCTCTCTCTCTCTCTCCCTCTATCTGTCTTTCTCTCTGTGTCTGTCACTCTCAAATAAATAAATAAATAATAAAAAAAAAAGAAATACTCTAATAGACTATATACATTTGGGAAACTGAGCTATCGTAATTTTGACAACATGTGCCAGATCCTGTGTTAAGTGATTGAAGCATGATACCTCAATCCTTAGACAATTCAAGACATCAGTCCTAAATCTTTACATAATATTCTTCATGAGTTACAGATAAGAAACATCAGTCTTAGAAAGGTAATTCGTTCAAGATCACAAAGCTGGAATTAAAAAGCAGATCTTTACCTATTGAAAAATCTTCTTTCTTCCGAATAAAAATTAGTTCGAAAAGACAAAATGAAGAGAAAGAGAGAGGAAAAGAGTTGGTTTCATACCAGATATAATAGTCTAGAGAAGTGATAATTACCTAGAAATAATTAATAAGTATCCCCATAAGAATGTATTCATTGATTGAGTAGATAAAACTGTTTCCAAAATGAATAATTCTCCCTTGTACTCCATTTCTTCTCTAGAATATTTCTACGTTATAACTTATACCACATACATACTTGTACACAAGAGTTTGACTGATGGTTGGAGAGATGGCTTAGTGGTTAAGCGTTTGCCTGTAAAGCCTAAGGACCCTAGTTTGAGGCTCGATTCCCCAGGACCCACTTTAGCCAAATGCACAAGGGGTGCACGTGTCTAGAGTTTGTTTGCTGTGGCTGGAATCCCTGGCGTGCCTATTCTCTCTGTCTCTCCCTCTTTCTCTGCCTGTCACTCTTAAATCCATAAATAATAAACAGAAAATAAAAATTAAAAAAAAAACTTTAAAAAAGGTTTGACTGATTTAAAACTTGATCAGCTGTGTGACTTCTTCAACACTATATCAGTGAAGTTTGTTCTACCTGTAGGGAAGGTTTGGCATTGTAGGTAGCCTTATTTGAAATAAGATGTATGTCTTGAGAAATTGTGTAAAAATTCAGACAAACATAGTGTTTGATTTGGATAAATGTGAGCTAATAACACCTAAAATTCAGCTGGGTAAGCATAAAATCCCACATGATATAAGAAAACAGGAAGCTCCAGGAGATGCGGTGTCAGCAGACTCCTATTGGACTTCAGGAGAAAACATTGCCACGGGTCTTCCCAAATCCATCCATGCTTCCTCCAGTTCACTCCTGAGGTTTCAACCAAAGTAATCTTTTGAAAACATATGAGTAAGTTGCTTTCAGTTTTCCTCTTAGGACCTCCACTGGCTGCTCTTGGATCTTAAGATGCAATCACTTCCTTGGATGGTGAGTTAATAAAGGTTACGGAGGTGTGAAACAGACTGCATTTCCAGTGCTTCATCCACTCTAGTGAGCACCTGCAAACTTCAACGTGCCCTTGTGTACTCACACACCTTGTTGTTCTTCTGCCTTTTGTCTTGGTGCCTGCTCACACCTCACTGACTTGTCATCCTCATCTCAACTTCTGGATCATTTTGTCAGATTTCTCTGACCTCCCAAAGAACATCCATCTCTCTGCTTTACAAGTGCATGGGCACCTGTTCTGTCTTGTCAGAACATTTAACCTCCATCGTGTTGATAATTCCACCCATATCAATATGACTTTGGCATCATTCTCCCTATTGGACTGACTGTTTCCTGATGGGAGACACCATTTCATTTCCTGTTCACAGCTACAATTTTGATATGGTTTGTCTCCTTGAAGGCTTACGTGCTAGAAATTGGTCCTCAGTATGGTGGTACTGAGGTAGTGACACTTTTAAATAGAGGGGCACAATAGAAGGTTAATAAGTCCTATGGGCTCCACTCCTGTGCATGAATTAATGCTGGCCTCACATTATGGATAAGGTCTAGAAGGAGTGAATTAGGTTCCAGTAGGATGTTTTGTAATAAAAAGAGCTTTGGTTGATTTTTCCTTTGTTGACACATGAGTCCCTTCTTCATTATCTTGTGTCACAGCTCGGACCCTTCCTGCGATGCTGGTGCTGTGCTATTTGTATTATCTGGACTTTCTAAGCACAAGAATTACTGCTAAGTGGTAAACCAATAACTCTAGCCACCCCCTCTCTTTCCTTCTCTCTCCCTCTCTCTCCTAAGTTCCGGTATTACAACATCAAAAAATGAACAAAGAAACTTACAACTATACTCCGAGCACGGCAATCATTGTACAACAAGCCATCTAGTGATATTTGCTGAGTTGATCGCTTGGCATGTGCTCTCAGCCTTGTTTCCATGGCAGTGTGGGTTGACTTCACCATGCATGTGTATAACGCAAGGCAGTGGTCCCTGAGGGCTTTGAACATAAACAGTGTTTCTGTGCTACACTGAATCCAAACACAGGCACCTCAAGTGCAGACCTAGCTCTGAGAAGGAGTGTCCTGGCCTGAGATGGATCTAATGAGAAGCAAGCCCAGAACATCAAAAAGCCATTGAACATGATAATAAATTTTAATTTTAGATGAGGAAGGAGTGCTAGAATTAAAGTTAGAAAAGTGGGCTAGAGAAATTGCTTAATGGTTAAGGCACTTGCCTACAAAGCCTAAGGACCCATCTTCCACTCTCCACATCACACATTAGTCACAAGCGCAAAAGTGAGGCAAGCACAAGGTCGCACATGCCCACTAGGTGGCTCAAGCGTCTGGAGTTGGATTTCAGTGCTGAGGCCCTGTCAATTCTTTTTGCTCTCTCTTAAAAAAAAAAAAAAAAAAAAAATGTTAGAAAAGTGGTATCAAATGTCAGGGCTTCTAGCCAACAATATAACTGTAATTAATGAGAACAACAGCACTGATAACAAAAGAACCTCTGTCCTGATCATCAGAAGCAGCAGCAGCAGCAGCAGCTTCTTATTTCAGGACCTAGATTTGGGAACACTGGAAGTAAGAAAAGAACAGCAGTGCATGGAAGGCTGGAATTCAAGGATCAAACTTTTATAGTTGGGAAGACACCATCCATCCCCAAACAGATTTTTTAGAGGCCAATTTACAATAGATACAGAGAAGATTAGAAATAATTTAGAAAATCAACATGAAAACATGAGTTCATTGTGGGCTTTTGATCCTACCTTTCCTTTGATGAGGGTTGAAACACCTCTATTCTCCCTTTATACTGAATTCTTAGTTTCAACAGGAATAAAAAAAAAAAAAATGACAGGTCTATACCACTATTTTTAAACATACAGTCTAAGGCTTTCTAGTGCTATAATATAGTTTTACAAAAGAAAGTTCATGGTCAAGACAGGGTTCATAGGAACCCCTACAGGCTCCTAGAACAAAAACCTTCTTGCACTCTATTTAAATGACATGATTGCGGTCACCATAATTAGCATGGCAACGAGTGCATTTTGCTATTTTTTAAATCTCCTCTATTGTTTTCTATTTTGCAGAAGTGGAAATTGGGCCATAGAATGGCCAGTTGTATATTTTCCCCCGAATGCTGTGTTTGAATTACAAAAGAAAACAGAGATGTAAATATCTGAATACCTTGGAGAGCAAAATCAAATGCATAGCATGTGAAACCCTAGTGATTCAGTTAGGAATTATTAGTTCTGCTTAATAAAAATGTATCACGGAGGAGGACAGGGGGAGGCTAACGATTGTACCAATATCGCTGTATACACACTGTGTACATAACTAATATAATAAATAAATAAGTAAATAGAAATGAATAGAAAAAATGAATCCCTTTCCTCTCTAAATTTTAAGGGTAGGCATATATATATATGATATTGAAACAATAAATTCATCTCTCTAACACAATCTCTCTTTAGAGTTTCTGAATAGAGTTTCTGTCAAGCTTTTGATATATATGCTGGGATATAGATAAGTTTAATTAATGTTTTTAAAGTTATTTTCCCTTATATTCTTTATCATACAGCAGAGGCTTTGGATGTCAAATTGTGTGTAATATGAAGAGCCTTACCACATTCCCTCCTGTGGAGGTGGGGACTATTTTCCTATCTCTTTAACCTGAGTAGGAAGTGCTCTGACCAATGCAGCAAAGTGATATGGCTCTCAGGAAAGGCTGTACAACGGCTTCCAGATATCCTTCAAGACATTTGCCTATGGAATGGAGCCACCATATTTTAAGGAAGCCAAGGTCACAGGAGGGGTCACTCTGCAAACATTCCAGAGAAGAGTGTTATCTGTAGCCTCTGAGTGCAGCCAGTAATAGCTGCCAGCATGGTGGGAGACTATGAAGGAGTCTGTCCTCTGGTCTTCAAGGACATGCATTCTGTGAGGAAGGGACAACTATCCAGCTGTGACCCATTCAAGGTCATGAGCCACCTGTCTACGAATATGAAAAATGGTTGTTTCTTTAACCTCACGTTTTACAATGCACTGTAGTAACTGTAACAGGATATTATTTGAAAAGGGAAAATAAAAAAAAAAAAGAAAAGAAAATGGGCATTTACTGAATCTCCACTAGGTTTCTTTGGAGATACTCAACCACACTTTATGCTAGCCATGTCCCTTTTATGTCCTCACAAAGGTTCTAAGTGTGATTTATGTAAGTATCACACATCTGTGTAGATAAGACATTATCTCCAATTTTACCAAAAGAGATTCTCTAATTCTTCTCCTCCATTTATCAGTGTTAGTAGAAGTATTATGGCTGGTGCAGAAATAGAAAGAATCTATATTCCATTCATATTCCATGACTATTTGAATGAATGGTGGAAGCTTTAACTGTCCTGTGGATAGCCAGATGTGTTTACATTGCACTACAAATTAGTCACCCCCCCCCCCGGGAAAACCATAGGTATTCTATTATTTTCATGACAGCTCATGGTCCTAGAGTTCAGCCAAGGTTCATGCTTGTGTGTTCCATGCTTGAACATGATACCTGCTACCACATGAAAGGAATGGTCTCAGTTAAGCCACAGATCATGATTCCATCCAAGACTAGCTTGGAAGTGACTTCACAACTTAATCTCAAGATACAGCTTGATTTTCACATCTATGTTATGCTTGCCATTACTGTTAGTCTGTGATATGAAAACTCAACAATAGATCATCTGTGCAGTGGACATAATTTTGTTCTTGGTCCATATTGATCGGTCAACTCATGATCGGGATGAAGTTAACTTCCCTACACCTGCAACTTCACCCCAGGTACTTAGCATTCCAAGGGCAAGGTACACACTTTTCCATTTTGTTCTTTCTGTTAGCTCCATTACTACACTTGTCTTCAGTTCTCCATGATGTGCCTGGCAACAGATATCCTCCTTCTGCTAATCACCTTAGCTTGCCATTCCACAGCAGACAATGTTCTGGGTCACTGACCAGTATATGAGAGAGGTTCACCAGATGGAAAGTGCTTGTGTTTTGATGTATGTGAACTGGGGCAAAGGGGGACAGAATGTCATGGAGTCTGGGAAGGAGGGCTATCATAGCTCTTGACATTGAACTTAGCTAGTATAGCAGCTGGGATCACAGCAGCTGTGAAAAGATCAGCCTCTGCTCAAAACTCCAGCTCTGGACCTAGAGAGATGACTTAGCCATTAAAGGTGCTTTCTTGCAAAGCCTGACAGCCCAGATTTGGGTCTTCAGTACCTACATGAAACCAGATGCATGAAGTGGTGCATGAGTCTGGAGTTCCTTTGCAGTGGGAGGAGGCGTTGGCATGCCCATTTTTTCTCTCTTTTTCAAGTAGATAAGTAAAGTAAAATAATTCAGACCTGGTGGTTACTCATTCTCTGTGACCTTTGGAAACTGACATTACCTTTCTTAGCTCTGTGATCTCCCTGTGTAAAACGGGCAAAGGAATATACAACCCACACGAAAAACTAACAGAGGCCCAGGCCACGCATGCAAAGCTTAGCACAGTGCCTGAGACACTCCAAGCATTTGTATAGTACATGTGTCTTTGATACCTTGTCATGCCACGGTCCTTAACCAGCCCCTCAGAGGTGTATCTGGTGCCAACAGCAGATATCTACTCAGCTGTGGATTCAGCTGTGGCCAACTGGCAGGCAGTGTCTGGGATCGGCTTTGGTATGGAGGTCCTCGGCATCCGCTTGGGGGAGAGGAGCTTGCCATGGCCCTGGCATGTGTTCCACTCATAAATTCTCCCAGAATCAGGGACACAGCTGAGCCCCACCACTTGTGAAAGCACTGGCACCCTTCCTCTCTGCTTTGTCTGTGTGAAGCTGAGACACTGCCCCACTTGGAGTGACACGAAGCTGCAGGCTGATGATGGCTTTCCCTGCAGGCACCACTACCATAGGTCCTGGAGGAGAAGGAAGCCTACTGCTAAAATATAGCCACAGAGAAAGAAACAGCTATTTAAAGAGATCTAGGTAATGGGATTTGCCTCTTTTAAAATATTCAGTGGCTCCTGTGGTAGGCAAAATGGCTTCCTGGGGCTTCTGTCCCTGGATCCTGTGATTGTGCTCCATGTTAAATAGCAGCACAAAAGCCTTTGCTGACACAGTGGAGGCTGCACGCTTTTAAACGGTGATAGGAATTGTGGGATCTGGGTGGCTACAAGTCCCTTAACTAGGTCCTTAGCGGTGAAGGACTTTCTCCATCATAGTGGATTGTGACTGAAGTCACCCACTGAGACTGGAAGCATGCGTGGCACTTAACCCACTGTTGCTGGGAGCGGACACTTGGAAAGCCCAAGAGAGACATCATGTGCTGCAGCTAAGAGCAAGGCAAGCCCCAGCAGAAAGCGCTAAAGAAAACATTACCTTCAGCTTTATAAACTTAAAGAATGAAATTCTGTGAATAAGTTGCATACACCACTTGGAAATAAGTTCTGCAGAGGCTGTCTATGAGAGAGCCTGGCTTAGCCAGTGTTTTGACTTTGATCTTGAGACCCTATTAGAGGACCCACCTGGGCCTACCTAGACATCTGAACTGCAGTTATGGGATAAGATATTTGTGTGGGCTTAAGTCACTAACTTTGTTATAATATATTTTAATACCAGTGGAAAACTGAAACAAATTTCGAAAATAAATTATTAATTTGTCATAATATGTGAAGAAGGCCTATTCCGAATTAGCCACTGTGTTCCTGGAACATTTCTTCACATACTACTCCCTGCAATATCAAGCTTTATCCACCATCCCCACCTCCGAGGGCCAGCCTCTGGCCCAGGCAATGTGGTGATTCAGGACAAGACAGTTCTGGATTGGAAAAGACATGGCAAAGACCCTTTGTGTCCTTGACTTCTTGGGTCATAAATGCCAGTGTTTCTATTCAGTCGTTGTGAGGGTGAGGCTAAGATTGCAAGCTGAGTCTTGCTAAGTTTGAGTCTCGCTGTGCACAAGCCGTAATTCATCAGTCAGAGGATTTGGGTTGACTATGAAACATCAGGAAGTCTTTTCACATTGGATAATCTGATCAAACAAGACAAAAAACCTTCTACTAAGGAGGCCACCTCATAATTTGGTAGGTTAAAAGAGTCAGTGAGATGTAAACAAATAGATAAACAACTTTATAATGCTACAGCAGATAAAACAGGAAGGTGCTGGGAAGAGTGAACAGGTTACAGTGTATGTTTTTCAGGACCGAACAGAAAGGAACTGTATTGAGGTGTGACCTAATTTAAAAGGCACCCCAAGGTTAAGAGAAAGAAAATCACCAACAGAAGGATAGTAAAGTTCAAAGCTCTTTTGCCAGGAAAAAAAAAAGCATTTTAAAGACTAAGAAGGTCAGTGGAGCCGAGTGAACACAGAACTGGACATATGAACTGAAGTCAGCGAGCCCAGAGAAGGCTTCTAAACACTTGTTAGAGATTTGCTTTTTGTTTTGGTTTCTTTAGTTTTTCAAGGTAGGGTCTGTAGTCCAGGCTGTACTGGAATTCACTATGTATTCTCAGGGTGGCCTTGAACTTGGAGATCCTCCTACCTCTGTTTGTTGTGAATTAAGGCTTGTGTCACCACACCTGGCTAAAATTTGCATCTTAAAATTTGGGTGTGCTAGTTCACACTTATAATCCCAGCACTCCAGAAGCTGTGAATTTGAGGCCAGCCTAAACTAGAAAGTGAGTTTCAGGACATCCTGATATAAAGTAAGACCTACCTGAAAAATAACTTTACATTTTATTTGCATTACAATGGGACATCCTCATTTTTAAACATTTTTAAATGCATAATTTCAAAATTAAGTTGAGAAAATATAGTAAAAAGTTGCCCTGAGCTAATGCAATCACTGAGATTTCTTTTGTTTAATATTTTATTTATTTATTTATTTATTTATTTATTTATTTATTTATTTGAGAGAAAGAATCGGTGCACCAGGGCCTGCAGCCACAAATGAATCCCAGACACATGTACCACCTTGTATATATGACTTTACATGGGTATTGGGAAATAGAACCTGGGTCCTTTGACTTTGTAGGCAGGAGTCTTGACCACTTAGCAATATTTCAAATATTACTGGAAGTCAAAATTTCTGGTTTGCTTACTAGAAACCTCACTTTGCAAGCCAGTATAAAGGGTAGAACATAAGTAAGGGTGTTAAGAGTGAGGCAGGGGAGGCTAGGAACCCTTGCAGATCAGAACCGATGGTGGAGTAGATGGGGGTATCAGTGGATGAGGACAGAAAGGACCATGACTCCAAGAATTTGTCAGAGTCAATGGACAGAGGACGGTGATATATGTAATATAGGAAAACTGATTTAGAAGGATACATCAGAACATCACAAGCTATAGCAACAGATCTTTCAATATACCATATTGAAATATATACAATTATACCATTCATTTTCCTCCATCACACCCATTTTCTTCCTCAGCAACACTTCTTGAGAGTCTCCTAGACAATAAAGTCCAACTGGCATGCTTTCTCCTCCTTGAGGCCATCTAGAATTTTTGTCTAATATTTTGCATGATGTTTCTATTGATTCAAACAAATATTTTAATACATACATGATTTTATAATACTTAAGTAATGAGGTAAGACTCTTACTTGTGCATGGCTTGGCTACATACTAGCTCTCCTGCCTTAGAGAGTTTCAATCATTGCCTAAGTATGTTATTCACCTTTCCATCTCAGACAAATACCTTGAAAGGTCTGAGAACATCAAGTTGACAGGTTTATTTTGGCTCATGATTTCACAGGTTGCAGCTCATGTTTGAATGAATGATCTCATATCTTTGGTCCTGGGATGGCACTGTGTATGTGGTTGAGGCCATACAGTGGAGAAACCTTCTCAGCTTATAGCTGTTCAGAAGGAAGGAGAGGGAAGGGGAAAGAGTATGGAGATTAGAATCCCAATATCCTTTGCAATGAAATACCTCTAGAGACCTAACATCCTCTCATTAATCCCTCAGACACTTTTACCTCCATTACTTACCAATGGTACTACAGGATGGCAAGCAAAGCAATAATATATGGGCTTCTTCTGCATGGGAGGGAAATGATATTTAAGATCAAAATAAAATCACTATGTATTACTTAGCTTTAAGTGAAATTAGTTTTAACTACCTTATTGTGTGTTTGGATAATACAAGATTTTATTAAAAAGGTTATTTGATGCCTGTTCAACATGAATCAAAGATGGCATGTCCTTATTATTGTAGCTGTTGTTATCTTTGTTGTTCTTTTCCATCTATCTGAAAAGGAAGGAATGCTGGCATTCAACTTGATCTATGCCACCTGCTCTGGGCTCAGAAGTTGTTGCAGTCAGGTTCACATTTCTTATAGAAGGCACCTGACCAAGAGCAGCTTGTTGGGAAAAAAAAAAAAAAAGGTTTATTTTGGCTTACAGACTTGAGGGGAAGCTCCATAATGGCAAGGGGAAATGAGGGCAGGAGGAGAGGGTGGGCATCACCTTCTGGCCAACATTAGGTGGACAACAGGAACAAGAAAGTGTGGCAAACACTGGCATGTGGAAATTGGATATAACACTCATAAGCAACAATATGCTGCCTCCAGGATGCATTAATTCCCAAATATCCATCAGCTGGGAACCTAGTATTCAGAATATCTACATTTATGAGGGACACCTGAATCATACCACTATATTCCACCCCTGGCCCCTATAACCTGATATATATCCATGATGTAAAATGCAAACATATAGTCAAACTTTAAAAGTCCTCATAATTTTTATCAATTATTCCCATAGTCCAAGATCTTTTAATTGAGCCATATTACCAAAATCACATTCCCCAAAGCCTATAATGGTACAGAATAAAATTTCACCCTGCAAAAGATGGCATTGGGCATAACAAATAAATGTTCAACAAATACAAGATTTAAAACAACCAGAGAAAACATCAAACTCTGTAGCTCCAAGTCCAACTCCTATAACCAGTGACAAATCTCCAAATCTGATAATTCTAACCAGAAAAAGTCTCTAGAGTTCCAATTCCCTCCCTCCAGCTAGGCTACTCACAGTCCTGGAAAACTTCCAGGGCCTGCAGCTCTCCTTGGCACCCATCCTGTGGTCCTGGCATCTCCACTGGGTCTCCACTGAAACCCATGGTCCATTCTCTCAGCTCCATTGGATCTCCATGCAGGCATCCAGCAAACCTGCTTCACACTGTCCATGGCCTTTTCAAAAACACAAGGTCATGTTCCAAATTCAATGACCCTCTCTTTCCTGCATTTCCTATACTTCATAATACTAGGTAGGTGACAATTTATTAACTCAGCAGGAAAATCAAGCAGACTTTGAATAGCAGGACTCTCCTTGAGCACCCAGGCCCCTTCTAAAGTGTCTACAGTCTTCCTATTGCCCCAGTGCAGGTCAGCTAGCTCAAACTCAAAGGTTGTAATCTCATATAATTGCAGCTGAATGGGCAGCAGTTTTGGTCCAATGATTTCACTTTTTTGTGCCATATCCTTCTACTCACACCAATTCATTTCTAAGCAATTCAACCTTGCACAACTTCTCAGGGTATGGGCATAACAGCAAGCTTCTCACACAAGGTGCTTCTAGCCCAGTCCAGGCAAAGCTCTTTCACACCCTCACAAGCCAAACCTCACAGTCCATAGTTCTTATTGCCTTCAGGTCTTTGAACTCTGACCAGAACAGTCCATCAAGATGTATTTAACAGCACTGCAAGGCATCTCTTAGTCTAAGATTTCAAATCCTTCCACATTCCTCTTGAAAATCAGCCCCAAAAGGTCAAAGCCACACAGTCAGGTGTCTAGCAGCAAATGACACCACTCCTTGGTACCAACTATTCTGTTGTGGTCAGGTTCACATTGCTGATAGAAATCACCCAACCAAGAGCAACTTATGGGGAAAAAAAAAAAAAAAAAAAAAAAAAAAACAAAGTTTATTTCGGCTTGCAAACTCAAGGAGAAGCTCCATAATGGCAGAGAATGGCATGAACAGAAGGTGGTCATCACCTCCTGGCCAATATTAGGGGACAATAGGAACAAGAGAGTGTGCCAAATACTGGTATGAGGAAACAGGCTATAATACCCACAAGCCCACCCCCAACACACTGCCTCCAGGAGGTGTTAATACACAATTCTCCATCAACTGGGAACCTAGCATTCAAAACATTGAAGTTTATGGGGGACCTCTGAATCAAACTACCACAGAAAGCAAAGCAGATGCCATAAGCACAGGTGACAATGGTGCTGAGGGGGGCAGTGACTGAGGTCCAGACATGTTGAAGGCCTCTCCCATGATGGCGTGATATAAATTTGAACTTAATCCACTTCAGGTCTGAGTTAGCAGAGCATAGAGGAAATAAGGCTAATTTATCTAAACAATTTTAACAACTTCCTCTGTCTCAACACACACACACACTTGTAGCATGGAGGTACATTAGCCTTACTCCTTCTTTCACTGAAACTTTGTTTAGCTACGATTTTAGAGTTCAAGAGCAGTTTGGGGATTCTATTATGTAGAAATTTTATCATTACCATCCATAAATTCCAATTAGGCAACTTGTAACAGAGTCTCAGAAAGATGCACAATTACTATATTTTCCCTAGGTCTCATTAATAGCATACCTTCACAATGGGCTACAGATTAAAGTGTGTCTTCAAATAGGATACTTAGCAGCTGGTGAGGAGTGGGGTCATGGGCTACTCTTCTTGTAGCAATGCAGTATAAAGGCAGAAGGCTGAGAGCCGTGACAAGGATTTCATGGGAGGCATACATTGTGCCTCACTTCCCCTTTTTCAGTATCAACTTTGAACCCAGACAGACCTGAATTTGAATCCAGCTTTTAATGTTGACTAACCTAGAACCTAGAGAATAGCTCTGCACCTCTGTGATCTTCCAAGGTTATCTTCAATGCAAAAAAATAAAAATAAAAAAACAAACAAACAAAAACACGAGGAAGGACATTGCATTAATTAACTGAATGTGAAGTGCTTAGCAGACTGCTGGAATGCAGTTTTGTAATTAAAGTAAGTCCTCTAATCTTTTTTCTGCCTTCTTATTCATAAAAGGATGGCTACATTCAAGTAGAATATCATTTGACATTAAAATTGTGCTATGAACAAATAAAATCACACAAATGCACATGTAAGCACTTAAACTTCTTTCTGAAACTAAGGTTATGCTGTAATTCAAAACATTTTTTTTTTGTTCTCTTATTCTCACTCCTTCTTATAGTTACTATTACCATTTTGGTAATTCTGTGTATGGTCTTCTTTCTGTATTTGTTGTTATATTTATATCTACTACATATATATTAACCACCTTGTGCAAAATTTGATTCATGTGTTATCTAGTATCACTACAATTCAGTTTCACAGAGTTTATGGTGTATACATGTGTATGTGAGGCATGTGTGTTCTATGCATGTGTAAAGGGCAGAAGACAACTTCTGTTGTCTTGCCTTTCACCTTATTTAAGACAAAGTAACTTGTCAACCATTCCAATAGCCAGGGTAGCTGGCACCCTAGTTTCTGGTAGATTATCTTGTCTCTACCTTCATTCTTAACTGTAGGTATGCTAAGATTACAGATATTTGCAACAGTGTTCTGCTTTGTGCGGTTAGGTAGGTGCTGGGATTCAAACTCGGGTACTCCTGCTTACGGTGCAAATGCTTTTCCACTGTGTCATCTTCTCACACCTTTATATATCTTTTAATTACCATTATATAACATCCTGAAAATCATGCTTTTACATATGGTATTAGTTACATTTCCCGTCACTTTAGTAAAGGAATTGATATGCTTTTGATTGACATGATGTTCTAGGACTGAATCGCATGGTGGCAGTCATGGAACAGAGGACCCGTTTCCCTTAATGGTGGTCAGGAAGCAAAGAGAGAAGGGAAGAGACTGGGGACTAGGAATAAACTGCAAAAGCATGAGCTCATAGATGCCCTGCCTCACTCCAGTCAGTTCCTACCAAGAGATTGGAACCAAATAGTCAGTATGTGAGCCTGTAGGGAGCATTTCATATTCAAACAATAGCAGATATCATCAGCACAATGTTACAGCAATAGTTAATTAACATTTCACGTTTGTGGATTTAACACTACTTAATCAGTTCCCAGAGGGACTGTATTCCAACAAAGTAAGAAAGACCCACATTTGTACCTAACTCATTTCACATCACAACATCCATTGCTCCACTTGGGGTGTTACACATAGAGTAAACACCCAATACATGTTTGCTGCATGACTACATTTAGGTCTTTAGATTAATGCCATAATTGTATTTTGCTTACATTATCCTTCCAAATCTCTGTCCAAATCTTCATCTAATTCTTTCCTTTTCAAAATTAATTTACTAGAAGTGATTTATTTTTGGATCAAAGGCCAAGGTAAACTCTTAGTCCTTGGATACATGTTGCCAAATCTGCATTGCACTGAGGCTGTAAACATTATTTCCTCCCACTGCTAATGTATGACAAAGTCTTTTCTCTGTACTCCTGCCAAGAGTTGGTATTATTTACTTTTTAATCCTTGCTAATTAGAGAGGTAGAAAATGCTATCTTATTTCATTAATGAGTAGTAAGGCTGAACAGTTGCTTATGGGTTTATATTCATGTGTAGCTCTTCAGTAAATTATGTTCCTATTTTTATTAAACCTGCCTTTGAATTTTGGATTATGAATTTTAATGAGAACAGAACTATGCTTAGTATATGATTTGTTCTGTATTAACTGTATGTTCATAAGTGTATATATATATCTCACAACGGGCTACATATTAAAGAGTATCTTCAAACAGGATACTTAGCAGATGGTGAGGAGTAAAGTCATAGGCTGCTTTTCTCTGTTGCAATGCTGTGTAAAGACAGAAGGCTGAGAGCCATGACAAGGCTTTCATGGGAGGTATATATAGTACCTCACTTCCCCTTTCTCAGTATCAACTTTGAACCCATACAGAACTGAATTTGAATCCAGGTTTTATATATATGTATGTATAAAATATATATGATATATATATATATATATATATATGTGTGTGTGTGTGTGTGTGTGTGTGTGTGTGTGTATATGTATATGTATGTATATATATATATATATATATATATATATATATATTATATGGTATGTACATATATCTAACATATATGTGGTATGTGTATTGAATGTTTAAATGATTACATGTGGTATAGATATAATGAATTGATGCATGTTAACATAATAATCCATGAAAGTTTTACCTTAGCTTATAAGAAATAAATAACATGTTAGAATGGGGTGTTAGGCTTGCATTTGAAATGTTCAAGTTTGCATGTGGGAACATGCTGAAGTTTTCAGGAAATAATGTCTAACTAGAGAAAGAAGGTCCTCCATGGATAAATCTTAGGGGATATCTTATCACTAGCCCCTTGTTGCTGCCTTTGCTTCCTATCTGGTCATGAAGTAAACTGCTCCATTCTTGCATACATCTTACCATTATGATGTGCTAAGTGAATGGAGCTATTCAACCTGGCTGAACGCTCAGAAACCATAAGCTAAAGTAATTTTTTTCCACCTAACTTTCATAAGTATTCTATTACTCATAGGTAGTTTCAAAAGAAAACCACCCAGCACATGCAATACTGGGGTTTCAATGGAACCCAGAGATTACAAGATTTTTTCACCCTGTCCATGAATTGGCTGTACTGTTTCTTCTGTGTCATGGTTAAAGTCATTGAGATGACATCGGATTGACATTGGTTGTTTAGGGTCTTTAGAACACAAAGGAGCAGCAAGAATGCCGGGTCACCATTAGGGATAATACTAATAGTAAAAGGAAGACATGACACAATAAAAATGTTGCTTGATAGTGGAAGTCTGTATGAGGAAGATCAGCTCTGCTTTGCTTCCTCCACCAAAATGCTCCATCGACAACTTTCTAGGGAGAGCTTCTCATTTCCTCTTTAATCTAATTTACTGTACTCACGTGAAAGTGGATATTATAATGTTTTCCTCTTATCTCAATATTAGGGGGAAGTATTAATCAATCTGTGCTTTCTTCCATCCTTGAATATCTGTGTGATAAAGATGTTCATTGGCATCTAGTACAAGAGTTGCTGTCCTGATACATAATACACCCACAAGGTTATCAGGCAATATGACTAAACTGATGTCATAGTTAAAAACCTTGAATGACTTCATAGATATATAGAATATCTCTTTCCTTGGCCATAACATTGACATCATGTGTTACTATCTAAGTCACAATTTATAGTCCTTTGCACACATTTGATTGTAGACATTACTCACTCCTCAAATGTGAAATACAACAGAAAGAACTTAGACTTCATGGACATCACCATGCCTACCTGTCATTACATCATGAGAGGCAGACCGCTTTTTCCCTTGGACCACCCTCTTGGTTATTTTACACCATAGTTTACAAACTTTAGTCAATAAGCCACACACTATGTGTACAGAATTTCTTCAAAGCTCATTCTGTCTTACTTCCCCACCCTGCATCCTGATCTTTATATGTAATGTAAAAAGATGATATTAATATTTCTCCTTAATGTTTCTCTAAAAGTATAGTTAATATTCACTGAATGGGAGTTGTTTATGTACATCTCACTCAAAATTCACAATAATCCTAATGTTGGTTTTATTAAGTTCATCTTCAAAATAGGGTTATATGTCCAAAAGTATATGGATTGATCTTGAATTTGAAAAATGGAAATTTTAGAGGTTTTCCAAATCAGAAGTCTCATTCAGTAGCAATCCTTCTCGAGAACCTTTCCTCCTACTATGCCACAGAGAGAAATAAGTCCCAAGCATGCAAGGAAAACTGTTATAAACAAGTGATAGACACTGACTCATCAACCTGTTTGTCTTTGAGAGGAGATTATTTAAAGAATCCTGTTTACTGCAGTCAGTCAAAACAGATAGAGATTTAACTTGACCTGACTATCCTGGACAATCATGTCTATTTGTCACTGCTACTGTTGTTAGTTTCATGTTTATACAATCTCTAGTGCAGAAGAAAAAATCACCCTTTACTCTTGAATTAACCCATAAAGACCTAGCAGAGCCCCTGCTGTACAGTTTTGACTTACTATACCTTGAATCCAAATCTAAACACAGAAGCCTGACAAATCATACAATGGTCTGCTCTTTTCAGACTCCTGTCCTTTCTCACACTGTCCCTCAGTGCATAGCAAATTATTTTCTCCTCTGCTTCTTTTGAACTTGGTGCACTTGTCTAGTCTATGCAGATATGACTTCCTATCACATCCCAACCCTTACTGAATCCAGAGCCTTAAGTTGAACAACATTCTGACTTCCTCAGTTTTTCCCCAGATACCAAAATGAATTGTACTCTATCTTTTCATAATGGCGCATAACAAGTAAAGATCTTTATGAAACACAGGAAGATGACTTGATACTTATATACAATGTTTATTGTTTACATTGGGGTAATGATAATTTCCATATCCTTGCTCATTTATCATTTATTTGTGTTAGAAAATCAGGTCTCTCTCCTAGTTCTCCATTAACTATATAACCAATTGTGTTACATTCGAATCACTTGACTATGCTGTAAAAGATTTATTCCTCCTATAGAACTATATTTTGGTATCTATTATCCAATCTCCTAACCACTCTTCTCTTTTATGCTTTCAAACTGCTTGTTACCACTGTTCTTCTTTCTATCATTTTTATCATCAGAATTATATTACAAGTAACTTGTGAATTTTTCTGTAACATGAGCCTGAAAATTCTCCTATGACAAACCTTTGACTTTTTACATTTTTCCAGATAGCTCATGTACTCTTTAGCACTAGAAGCTGTACCTGGGATATACTTAAACATACACTCATATACCTACACATACAGACACACTCAGATGCATATATAGATGACCTTCCCTCCCCCTCAGACAAAATAACCCCTGAATGACTGAAATCCCAATTAGAAGCTTCTTAAAAGAGTTATGACTTATAGTTTTGGCACCCTGTTTCCTCTAAGCACTGCAGTAATTGTTTTCTAATAGCACCATGGAAAAAGGACAAAAATCTAACCAAAGTTGACTGTTATATGTCTTTATGTGGAGTTCCATTAGTTGGCATGTCATGTTGCATGGATACAGTTATTTATTACATGATTGGTACAGGGATGGGCAGATTGCCTTGGTGAAACCAATCATAACCAGTGGGAGTCAAAGAAGTTCATGCCTCTATCAGCGATGCACTGGTAATGCTTCTATCACCATTTTGAGTGACTAATTCTAGAGTATATTCAGTGCAAGGGAAGCAGAGCTAGAACATTGCAGGAGAGAAGTGTCATCCAGAGGGTCATCTGTGCCCCATCCAACACAAATCTGAACCTAGCCTGCCTTCCTTCTTATGCTGAATTTACTCAAAAAGATAGAATTCCCTGTACTTAAACTACCTTTAATCTAGTTTTCTGTCATTTGTCACCAACTGAGTCTCATATATAAAGTAAGTATTGGTTAATTTTTTAAGAGATCCTTAAGGAAATAAACAAAGCTGCCATTGAGATCCCTGGAAGAGCTCTTAACAAGAAGCCTTTGATAGTGAGGAGATGTTATGAATACTAATTCCCCTTCTCCAGGGATGGCAGTGGATCTTGGTTCTGACCTTCAGCATAAAAGCTAAGCAAACAGGACTCTATCAATTCCTCACAAGTTCCCATCAAACAGTCACAAAAGCATAACACTGCATAGCCATGGATGAGAAAACCCTTCCCAGGATAGGCTATTTAATGTACTTGGATCACCATGAGGAGAAGATTGAGGCCAGATGAGACACTTAAGATAACTAAACAAAATAAATGGTAAATAAACCTCTAGGGGACCTGAGGCAATGGTAAGTGTGGTGGTTTGATTCAGGTGTCCCCCATAAAGTTAGGTGTTCTGAATGCTAGATCACCAGCTGATAGATATTTGGTAATTAATGCCTCCTGGAGGGAGTGTATTGTTGGGGGTGGACTTATGGGTTTTATAGCCAGTTTCCCCATGCCAGTGTTTGGCACACCCTCCTGTTGCTATTGTCTACCTTATGTTGGCCAGTGGGTGATGTCCACCCTCTGCTCATGCCATTGTTTTCCCCTGCCATTGTGGAGCTTCCTCTCAAGCCTGTAAGCCAAAATAAACCTCTTTTTCCCGGAAGCTGCTCTTGGTTGGGTGATTTCTACCAGCAATGTGAACTGGACTACAACAGTAAGTTTTTATTTTTCACCCATCATGTGTCTTTATATAATAGGAATGTCCACTGAAATGCTCATGAGTATTTTGTCTTACAATGGCTTAGCTTCAGTTTCCCAATCTGTTAAAGGGAACCCCTAGGCAAGCACATGTGTGATTTGTTAGCCAATTTGATTCCTAAAGCATTCACAGTACCTTAGCTCAGGGAGTCCCAAAATTTCTTGGTGACAGCTGATGATTTTTACCAAGGATACACATACAACTAAAGAGAATTTCAAAGAAGAATTCTTACTCTTCCAATGCAAAATGTTCTCAATAATTTTTCTTCCAATTTTATTATTTTATCACATTTGTTTTAATTTTAAGGTGGTCATGGTAATAAAGCAAATTCATGTCCATAAATGAGGCTTGGCCAAAGAGTAAAAATGCATTTCTCTAGAACACTGTATGGATGTAATAGTCAATATTCATTGTATATTTCATTGAATTTGGAATCGTGATGGAAACATGCTTCTGGATGAACATAAAAGACCTACGTGGTCTGTGGTGAGGAGGCAAAGCTGAAAAAGTGGGGCTCAGGTAGAATCAAAATGGGAATAGGAGTTAAATACCAGCATTAATCTCTGCTTTTTGACTAAAGATGTATTATCTCCAGTTGGGTTACTCTCTGTCACCATGTCTTTCCCACCTTGATGGGCTATACCTTCACACTCTGAGACAAAATGAAGCCGTCCTTCCTGAAATTTTTTTTTTGTTAGGTATTTTGTCACAGCACCAAGAAAAGTAGCTAATAAAAAATTACATGTAAAAGTAGGATTTTTGCTGTGATAAACCTGACCATGTAGTTCTTAGAGTTTTGTAACTGGTTTGGAGAAGGAATGTAAAAGAGTTAGAACAATGGGGTGGGTGTGCCCTAGAATGTTGTAATCAGATCTGAATGGGCATCATAGAGGAAGCTGGGAAGAACAGAATACCAAGAGAAAATTGGAACATGCAGATTTAGCTATGGAATCTCAGCGGTGGGGACAGGGACTATACCAGGAACAGTATTAGAGGCTATCCATGCTCACTTTTGGCAAAGAATCTGACTGTATTTTCCCCAAGTCAGAATTTCAGTAAAGGTGAATTAAAGAGTAATGGTTAATTTTTTTTCAGTTATGATTCAAGGTAGGATACCACTCAGGTGATGCCATGAATACCCTAATCATGCTTTATAGCACGATAATGCAACCAGTAAAACAGAAAGGCATGAAGTCATGAGCCTTTTGGTAGGAAAAGGTATTAGTTTAAAGTTGCCGACAAGGCTAGTGGGAAGGCAGTTGTTATGCATTTTTAAAAAGAAATTTAGAGCTCTGTACTTAGATAATAGAAAAGCTGTTCCTAGGACTAAACTGATCCTACCCATCAAAGACTACAATTTTTTGAGTAGTTTTATTTATTTATTTATTTATTTATTTTTATTAGTTATGTACATAGTGTGTATACAATCATGTTGGTATCATTGTCAGCCTCCTCCCTGTCCTCCCCCATCTGCAGTGACCCTCCTCATTGGGGAATATGGGTCGAGCATTGTGCGGTTAGCCATCAGTTATGGGTAAGAGGTAATGTGTCTGTACATGATAACCCAACATGTGGATCTAACAATCTTTCTCCTTCTTTTGCAAATTTCACTGAGCCATGTGTTCATTTTAGGTCTACTTCAGTGATGAGGTTTTGGGAGCATCTGTGTCTCTGGATATCTGGTTTGGTAGGAGTTGAATGTTCTTCGTGTCTATCTCCATTACCCTTGTGCTGATACCAAGTTCACCAAGAAAGCAGCACTCTTGCTCATTTCCCAGTTACTCATTTCCCAATTACTCTTGGTTTCATCTGGGGCTCAGTTGAGGTATGACAAGCTGATTTTCCCCTCAGGATCTGTATTCTTCTTAAAAATGGAAGCAGATTCCCCAAGATTGAAGTCAGCACCAGATAAATGGGATAACCATTGTTATTTTAGAGAGAATTTAATAGGTGTTGGCCCTCTTGTAGCCTGTTATTGGTAGGAGTTTGATAATGTAGAGTGGGTTCATTTTTTGGATATGATTCTGACTTGTTTCCAAGCTCCAGCTATCGATTCTGTTCCACTGAGAAGATAAGTTAGACACATCAAGACAGCTGGTCACCTATCATTGCTGTGTGCCACTATTGCACTTGTGTGAGCATCACTTCCAATGTTTTCAATGCAAATTCTTATGAAAGGAGAAAGTCTGTCTAGAGCCATACCACCAAGGATGTACATGATCTAATTTTAAAGTAGAGTCCAAGTTAAGAGTGCCACAGCAGATGTTCTTTGTTTGAAAACAACTACCAAACTTGTTTCCTCATTGACAGGTCTCCAAGGCACACAGAGGCCACTACAACTGTGGTCTAAGGAGTTTAGGCTGTAGCTCAAGCTGTCAACAAAACTTGCTAGTTTTATCAAATAGTGTTGGTTTTGTAGGCATGAGAAATGCAAAATTGAAGGGGTCATGGAGGTTAGCACCAAGGTTCCAGTAAGTGGCTGAGATAAGAAAATGTGTGGCATGGTCAGATTCCCTGTAAGAAGACCCTGAGATAACATTGTTTGAAAATGTAAATATGAAACCTAAATTTTAGGGCAGAAAGGATGACTACAGAATGTACAGAAGAAAGCTTCAGGCATAGAGTGGCATCGGCTCAAGAGAGAGGCCGCTTGGACTGCAGATGGCAGGAGTGGAAGATCAGAGCTGCCTGTAACTACTGAATGCTGGGTTTGGAGCTGTGGGGTTTCGTGTTTGCTCTGTTGGGTTTTGGTCAATATTTCCATGGTGTGTCCCCATCTTTTCCATTTAGAATGGGAATGTTTATTCTCTACTTCTGAATATTTAGAATATATACCTTGTGTTAACAGCTTGTCTTGAGTTTCAAAAGAGACTTTACATTTTGAATAATATTGAGAATGTCACAGACTATTGGGACTTTCAGTGAAGAACTAAATCCATTTTTCAAAACAAGATGACAATGGGATTTCATGGGGCAATGGTTGAATATTATTGATTCAAATTGATTGTGTGTCAAGTTAACAAGCGGTAGAATTGTTGACTCCTCCTCTTTGTCAACTTAATTGGATTAAGAATCATCATGGAAAATCAACTTTGGGTGTGTCTATGAGGGAAGTTTGAAAAAAGTTTTATTTATTTAGTTGCAAGGAAAGGCAAGGATGGAGGGACAAACATAAAGAGAGAGAAAGAGAGGGAATGGGTATGCCAGGGCTTCATGTCACTGTAAATGACTTCCAGATACATATACCACTTTATGCAGCTGGCTTATGTGGCTACTTGGGAATCAAGCAAAAGCCATCTTCAAACAAGTTCCATTAACTACTGAGCCATCTCTTACCCCAGTGGGAGAGTTTTGGAAAATATTTAACTGAAGAGGGAAAACTTATTCTTAATAGAGTTAGCACCATCCATTGTGTGGGAGAGAAGAAGAGGCAGACAGAGGGAGAGAATGTGCTCTCCATGGCCTCCAACCACTGTAAATGAACTCCAGATGCAATACCCAACTTGTGCATCCAGCTTGCATGGGTCCCAGGGTGTCAAACCTGGGTCCTTTGGCCTTTCTTTAACTACTCAGCCATCTCTGCAGCCCTGGATTTTATTATTCTTAGTTGAACTTTTATTAGCATATGTTTTTGTATAAAATGACATTTTGTTATGACATTTGCATGCATATATATATAACATATTACCATTTATTCCCCCATTCCACTCCCTAGTATTGGTGCCCCAGAGCTCTCTACCATTCCTCCTGTAATCCCTAGGATTTGCTAATCCTAGGACTCTGTGATCTTCCCTGAGTATGGTAATTGAGGATATTGCTGGGCCCAGAGGAGGAAAGGCCACCTCCTACCCAGCTCTTACTTCAGCACACCACTCAAAGCCATGTCTTCCAGAGTAATTTCTCTCTACTCTCCACAAAACCCCCTCCTGGCCATCACTCACTCTCCTCCAGATGCAGCAGTCTTCCCTGACTTTTATTTTCTCTTTTTCCTCTCTATCCCTCCTTTCCTCTCCCTTTCTATGGTTCATCCTCTTCCCCGTTTCCCTTCTGCTCCTTCTCCTTTATTACAGTAGGTGTGGATTCAAGAAATTCTCTATGTCAGTTCTTTGATCCAAATTAGCTCTTCCTCTTGGCTGGAATCATTACAGTCTACTCTGGCATTAAGTGAGACTATGAGCCCAAGAAAATGTCTGACTTGGTTCTTTATTGTGAACCCTGAAAGTAGTAGCCATTGGCCCCTTTCATTTTACCAAATTCTTCTATATATATATATGTATGTTTTTTTGTTGTTGTTTTGTCAAGGCAAGGTCTCACTCTAGCTCAGGCAGGTCTGTAATTTACTATGTAGTCTCAGGATGGCCTCGAACTCTCATTGATCCTCCTACCTCTGCCTCCTAGGTGCTGGGATTAAAGGCATGTGCCACCATGTCTGGTTTCATATATATATATATTCAGAGACAGAGAGAATAGAAAAGAGCTCTAGGGCACCAGTACTGGGGACTGAGGAGTGTGATGAGAGAGCAAATGATTATATATATATATATATATATATATATATATATATATATATGTTTGTGTGTCTGTGTGTGTAATTTCATAATCATATATATGTGCATATATATATAATTTCATAATCATATATATGTGTGTGCATGTGCCACATATCTATATACCCATATATGGCATGTAGAATACATATATACATATATGTAGAGATAGAGCTGTACATATATCACATAGTTTCCATATGAGAAGATATATGTATTAGTCTTTCTGATTCTGACTTATTTTTCTTAACATAATGATCTCAAGTTCCATTCATTTCCTGCAAATGACATAATTTCAAACTTCCTTATGGATGATCAAAACTTTATTGTGCACCACTAACACATTTCTTTATCCATTCATCTCTTTTTTTATTTTTATGTTTTTTAAGGTAGGGCCTTCTTCTTGCTCAGGCTGACCTGGAACTCACTAAGTAGTGTCAGGGTGGTCTCAAACTCATGGCAATCCTCCTATCTCTGCCTCCTGAGTGCATGCGCCACCACGCCTGGCTATCCATTCATCTCTTGATAGGCACGTATGCACTTTTCCTTACTTGATTATTGTGAATAATTCCACAATGATTACTGATGTTCAGGGATCTCTGCTTTCTACTGAGTGATTTCATCATGTATAGCTGTATCCTGCAGTAGCATTAGTTTTAGTTTTTTGGAACTTCTATACTGGTTTCCATAGAGGCTGCCATCATTCACATCTGACTCCCACACACATCCTCCTCACACAACTGACTTCGAGGTGCTGCTTAGATCCCAAGCTTAAAGTAGGCATCTATAAAGTAGTTTGTTCCAGGCAGCTTTTCTCTAGGGCACACCTCTATCTCCCATTCCAAGACTTATGCAGCTCCTCCCACCGTTTTTGCTCTGTTGAAGACCTATCCAATATGAAGAAACTGAAGATGATTTACCTGCTAAGGTTTTATGCTTTCATTTGCTAAAATAGTTCTCAGGACATTCTGAAATATTTTAAGATGCTCAATGACATTATTTCCATAGCTTTGACCCAGACTTCTGAAGTTTGAATGCTAACACGCTCTCAGAAAGTTTGCAGGAAGGGAGAGTGGCATAACATATTTTAAATATAAACTCACATTAATAGACAACACCAGCTTCTGTTCCCTAAACTTCATTTGAAGCCAGAGTGGTAGAAGCATACCTTTAAATGCAACAAAAAATGTGAAGACTTCCTTAAAGGCAAGGTTGTGGCTGGGGTGGGAGAAGCAAGAGATTCCCTCTGTCTTTATCACCAGCTGAGAGTGGAGTGTGAGAGACCACCCACAGCAGTCCCTGGTCTACACCCTCCCTCTAGCCCCCTTCATCTTCAGCCCAGCTGCTGCACAGCGCTGTGCAGACAAACAGGTGGCTGTCTTTATTAAATGATAAGAGACTTAAGAGAGAAAGCAGAGGCTAAGATGGGAGCAATAGCAGTCCTCAGTCTTGTTATTTTTAAATGTGGGTGTTCCATATGTCAGATCCCAGTGGCTGCCAGCATCCCTGGGCTTAGAACTATGTTCTGTTATTTGTTATGGGGAGAGACTAGGTGTTTTTTTTTTTTTCCCTTATTTCTCTGAACTGCAATTCTATTCAAGTGTGAGCCTGTTGGGCATTTGTTTGAGACACGTTTGGAAAAATCCCTTCCATCCTGAGACCAGTAACTCAGTCACTAGGGACCAAAGAAGAGAGGACATGGTTTCAGCCCCTCACTCCCTTGTAGGAATGGTTACTGAACTAAAGTTTACTGTACAATGCCTTTTTTGGACTAACTGGCTTCTGAAGTTCTTTCCAACACAAAAGTGTCTAGAAGTTCATGAGTTACTGGGGCATATATGTAATTTAGTTCAAAGTGTTTCATGAAAAGTTGTGGAACAAAAGAAATATGTTGAAAATAAAACTTGGCCTGTAATCCTGTGAGTTCAGGTTTCTCTGAGTCAGCTTGGGAAACAGTCACAGTTTGAAGAGAGAAAGTTGTGGGAGGGTGGTGAGAAAAACCAACTGGGAAGGAGGGCTGACTAAGATCAAAAGCAATCCTCCAAACACTGAGCTTTAGGGCCTCAGGAAACACACTGAACATTTCCTTGTCAGTTTCATTATTGCTAAAGTGAAAAAGAAAAACCACAATCTTAGTTTAAAAAGTATATTTCTTCTATTTATTCACAAATTGAGCAAAATAATATTAGTATATACTATTTTCTGGCTATTTGGTCAATGGAGGGACCTTACAGAGTTTAATGAAAAAGAAGGTAAGTTACTGGCCCTTCTCTATTTGCAACGTTTTCTTTGTTCAGTGGCTTTCCTGATAATGTTACCTCATGAGACCCTTGGACTGGCTCTCAAACTGCCGTATGGTATCTTTTATAATGGAAATTTATTATCACAGCAGGCCTAGTCTATGTACTCTTCTTTGTCCCTCCACAACATCCCAGAGCTCCACTTTTCTTCAAGAAACTATTCAGGTAGCTTTGAAGAAGCCATCACTAGCAGACCATTCACTTCTCCTCACAGCTGCGCACATGACCTACGTCGTCTTATCAGAACTGTCTTTCTTTCCTAGCTACAGTTATTGGCCAAAGGAGGATGCACGGGCCATCATCCTTCTTCCGTTTCATTTGCCACATCAAATTTGGCAAGATTCTCTTTTTCTTTGGATATTGAGCCATATGGTTTTATGTTTGAGTATGTGATGCTATTCCTTATAAAGAAAGATAACAGAGCGCTTAAAATTTCATTTGAGCACCTAAATCCAGTAGTACCTAGAGTTAGACTTTAGATTGTTTTTTTTTTTTTATTTCTGTGAACCAAAATCTCTCCCTTTTTCATTTAGCTTAGTTGATATCCATTTTTTTTTGTTTTTACTTTTTGTTTTCTTAAGAGCAGAGAATAATCTATCCCTCAAATTCTGTCTCAATTTACACTTCTTCATTGGCTATGCTATTTTTTTCTTTTTTGTTGTTGTTGTTGTTTGCTACCAATAGCAAAATGTGTGCTTGTGCTTGATAGGACATTAACTAAGCTTTGTCAGGATAAGTGTTTGTGCTCTGTGAAGCACTGACTGACTTTTAAACACTAATGACCAGTGCTAAGGTAACTAATGCTTTGAAAGGGCTAGAACTGACAGGCCTACACAGATGCAAATTTTTGCAATGGCATAACCCTGAGTTAGGATTGCTGTTCTGAGTTCATGACTAGTTAAATGTTTTGACACTGCAGCCAGACCCAGAGGCAATGGTACTGAACTGCTGTTCCATGTGAACAAGCACATTTGTTAGCTATCACTGTCTTCCTTTTGGGAGCTGAGAGGAAATGGAGCCAGCCTATATGCTCATCAGTAGATGAATGGATACAAAAAAATGTGGTACATATATACAGTTGAATTTTATGAAGGCATAAATAAAAATGAAATCATGGTTTTGCAGGAAAAAAATGGATGATCTAAATATCATTATGTTAAGTAAAATAAGGCAGACTCAGAAAGATAAATACTTCATGTTTTCCCTTGTGAGTGAAAACTAGATTTAAAGTGTGTGGGAGAGAGAAAGAGAGAGAGAGAGAGAGAGAGAGAGAGAGAGAGAGAGAGAGAGAGGGAGAAACAACAACAACAACCAAAAGACAGACTGAAGAGATGTCTCAGGAGTTAAGTACACTGCCTAGACATGTATTGAAGTCCTGAAGAGGCCTGAGTCTACCCAAGTTTGGATATGTAGAACCCACATGCAGTGGTGGGCATGGCAACACATGTCTATAACCCTAGTTCTGTGGTGAGCTGAACCTGAGAGTCACTGAAACTTTCAAACAGCAATGTCTGTAGTTAGTAAGAAAATCTGTCATAAGGAAAATCAGTTGAGTGAGCGATGAAGAAGGACACCTAACTATGATGCCCAGGCAAGTGTACAGGGTGCTGCAAAAGCACATAGATGTTCATATATAACACCCATAACACTGCAATATGATAGAGAGAGAAGAGAGAGGCACACTATGTGACAGTAAATAGCTTATTCATTTCTATAGGAAGTGAACAGTAGGAAATGTTATAAACCAGGTCTGTTATTAAATGAAATGTGTTTCATTTTTTTTTTGTTGTTGTTTTTTGAGGTAGGGCTTCACATTAGTTCAGGTTGACCTGGAAATCACTATGTAGTCTCAGGGTGGCCTCGAACTCAAGGTGATTCTCCTAACTCTGCCTCCCAAGTGCTGGGATTAAAGGTGTGTGCCACCACGCCCGGCCAGGAAATGTGTTCTTAATACTGTGGATGTGACCACACAACATGAATGGATTCCAGTATTATAATAATCTGTATTCCATAATATTATCCTGTACCCTATGCCATTTCCCAGTTATAAGGGTCAGAGGATATATCCATGAATAAATAGACTTATTAAATGGAATGAATGCCCAGAGGCTCAAAGTTCTGTATAATGACATCACCTGTGTCATCAGCAGCAGAACATAGACTCGGATGCCAATGCATGTCTTTCTGGTGATGTATGTTTATGCAGGACAAAACTCTAAAAATACTACCAATTCTTAAAAGACAAGCCCTTGTGGAGAAGAACAAGTTATGATGGATGTGTAACCTCAGCAAATGCACAGTAAAGGACAGAAACATTGCTATGCATGATTTTTAATAAGTACGAAAAGCCTCATGTACAGGATTTCTGCATGTGAAAATTGATAACCTTGCCCATGCTGCTCATACCTTTAAACAAGCAAACTCATCCTTCCTGGTGCTGTTACATCCATAATAAATTGGCTCTTTAGACATACCTGCTTACAGATTAGAACTGAGATGGAGTAGATAATAACTTTTTAGGCAGCAATGCCTGCCATGGCAAATAATAGAGAAATTCATGACCTTAAAACTGCAGGGTGATCATGTTCCAAAATATATATTTTATCAGGTCTTGAAGGAGCTTCATTAACCTATCCATGAAGCTCAAAAATTTCAATACATGTTGGGTGGTAACTCAGAAGGAAGGCTCCAGTAGTTATGAAAATGCATACATCAAAAGGAGAATATCAGCACAAGGGTGAAGGAGACCAACACAGATAAAAATCAACTCCTACCAAATCAGAGAGCCAGAGCGTCAGAGGCCCCCAACACCTCATCCCTGAAGCAGACCAATTTGAACCCAACATGGCTCAGGTAAATTTTGTGGAAGAAGGGGTAGAAAGAATGTCAGAGCCACATGTTAGGTCATGATATGCAGAGACATTTATCTTACCCATAACTAACTGTGGGCTAACTCCACAATGCACTACCCATATACCTTAACAAGGAGGGGCCAATGAGGAGAGGGTAGGTCGTGGATGAGCCCAATAATGGTACCAAACTGACTTTATTTGCTGAATACAAAACTAATTAATAAAAAAATTAAAAAGTCATTATGGCATGCAGTGATGGCACATGCCTTTAATCCTAGAGTGAGACCTTACATCAAAATAGCCAAAAGAAAAAGTTATGGAAAAAATTATATTTATGTAAGTATTTTCATTTCCAAATACAGTGCTTAGCAATAGTAAGACAATGAAGGAAAGTTTCTGGAATAAAGATTAAATGTTTATTACAAAAAAAAAAGGACTCCTGCTTAGTGTCTTTTCAAATCCAAGCTCAAGGGAAGGAATTAACCAGGGGTATGCCTAATCCTCATGGACCTCAAACTGGGCTTCTCTGCTCCCCTATGTAAGGTGGCAGATTCTGCAAGTGTCCCAGCAATGCAGCAATTAATGCAGCTTCATTGGAGAGATTCTCCAACAAAGGGTTATCTCCCATAGAAAAATAATTAGGCATTGGTAGTGAGCTGATTTTTCCCACTTCAGGTGAATATAAGTAAACTATAAAAAGGGAGATGAAAGGAATTCTATAGGACCATTATAGGTTGACAATGACAAGCATGAGAAAGTCTTCATTAAAATTCTTGCTAAAGCATCACTCACTGGTCATGTACACAAGATCAGACCACTCTGTTGCTCTGGAATATAGTCGTGTGTGTGTGTCTGTGTGCATGCGTGAGTGCATATGCCATGTATGGGTTGCTTTTTAACACATGAACATGCAAGAGATCAAACTCAGGGCCTTGTGCACATTAGGTAAGTAAGCTCCCTATGAGATATGGCCCTGACACTTTCATTTCTCTTTTCAAAATATTTTGTTTTATTTACTCACAGGGGGAGAGAGAGAATGAGAGAGAGAGAGGGGGATTAGAAAAGTTAGGAAAGACCTCATTCACTACAGATTGAGCTTGGTGAATAAGAAGATTTAAAAAAAAAACCATAAAACAGGAAATTTGTCATTAACTTGCTTCTCTATCAAAATGTTTAGCCTAATTTAATAAAAAATATTAATATGCACAGTGGTTATAAAAGAAGCTGAGGTTAAAATTGAAGAAGTTCTAAGCAGTTCATCTTTCTACTACTCCTGTAAGAGTTAACTTCCATATTTTTTTCTTACTTAATTTTATAAGTATAGTCATACGCATATGTTGACACATATCAGATATCTCATAGCCATGTGACCACAAGTATATATTCATGGAATATCATATGTTACTTTTTAATGTATTTACACATGAAGATATGAAAAATGAAATGCTTATCTGCCAATACTCATATAGCACATGTATTAATTCATATAACAGATATAATGATACTGTGTTATATATTATACTGTAGAAATAAAAGAAAAGATAGCATATGATATGTGGAAAATCCTGTATTTTTCCCTTACTAGAATTGATATGACCAGTGCACAAATGATGGTCATTAAGTTGTTTTCAAACAAAGCTGCATCATAAGTAGTAATACAGTCAGCACAATTAGAAAATGCAATTTACTTTTTTTTCATAAGACAAAGAAAGGCTGGGAAACTGACTTAGTGGTTAAGGTACTTGCTTGCAAAGCTTAACAACCTGGTTTCAATTTCTCAGTACCCATGTGAAGTCATATTCACAAAAATTTGTATGCATCTAGAGTTTATTTGCAGTGGCTGGAGGCCCTAGCATGACAATTCTCTCTGTCTGCATCTCCTTCCTCTCTCTCTCTCTCTCTCTGCATGCAAATAAATAAATAAAAATATTTTTAAAAAGAAACAGGAAATCTGGGAAGTTATTTCATGTAATGTCTGGAGGAATTAATTCAAGTACACACATGGAGAGTGACCCAACAAGAACTGACAACCAGATATAAAAAAAAAAAAAAGTTTATCTCTCTCTCTCTCTTTCTCTCTCTCTCTTTCAAAGCAGGTCTTATTCTACTCACTCTAGCCTGGCCTGACCTATTATAACCTATGTAGTCTTAGGGTGGCCTCAAACTCCCAGCAATCCTCCTACCTTTGCCTCCTGAATGCCAAGATTAATGGCATGCACCACCAGGCTTGATTTCTTTCTCTTCTCAAATAGCTATTTTTCCATTGAAATCTTCTCATAAGGCATATGGAATTGGGATAGACTGAGCTTCTCTCTGGGGACTTCCTTCAATAGCTTCCTTACATTCACAGTTCTTTTCCCTCACAGTTACATTCACTGCTGAGTCCTCTCTAGTTACAACCTGCAGCTCTCTGACAGCTCTAGAATTCCTACATGATCTGTGGCTCCCCAGCAACCATCTGTTCTCATGTATTCCAGAAGATCATGGCATGGGCTTCATAATTATATGATTTGCAAGTCATCCCCTGTGCCCAGAAGACCATGGCACCATGCTGCCCACATGCATCCTTTGCAAGTCATCCCCTGTACCATGTCAAGAGATGTGATCCAGGTGATATATGCACTCTGGAATCCATATCATCACATGCAAAATGAATTCAGTAAGCACACATGGCATGGTGGGAGAGGATAGGCATGCTATGTCTGAAATATTATTAACAGAGCATCAAGCTCTGCAACAACATTCAAAACTACTTGTAAGTAAAACAAAGTAAATCAATAACAAGAAGAACTTCAGACTGTCCCCAGCACACAGTTCCAGTAGCTGTTACACACAGGACAATTTCATAGTCCTTCATCATCATGCTCATTGTCTCTGTCTCAAGGGGAACAGAGTTCTGCATTGGACACCAAGATTAAAGTCAGCTGTTTGGCAACTGATCTTTATCATCATGGTGGAAATGTGAAAAAAGAAGGAAGGAGTTCATCACAGTTCTCTGTGTGAAGGACATTATAGCATAACTATTTTTTCTCAGCCCCTTTCCCTGGTATGAACAACACCTTTCTCCTTATATAAGTCACTCTTTTCCTTGGACACTTATACATCAGCTTGCCTCATTGAGTATAGGATACATCATGGATGAATAAGGCTCCGAAGAGCCTTCTGTTTGTGTATAGAAACATTTGCAGTGAGACTCCTAACAAAACATTTCAATATTTGCAGGAATCCTATTAACTTACCATGTTATGGTAACGGTATGTAACAATTGATCTACATTGATTTGCAAGTTGGTTGATCTTTTGCAGTAGTCTTACTGTTCACAAGATCCTCAAAATTACCTAGAAAGGTAGAAAAAAGTCTAAATATGTAAATATCCTTGGAAGTTTCATTTAATTTTACCCACAGTTCTTTTGGGGAGGCGTTTGCTGGAGACATGGTCAGCAGTTAAAGGTGTTTGACTGCAAAGCCCTCTGGCCTCGGTTTGATTCCCTCATAGTCAAGTAACACTAGATGAACAAAGTGGCACATGCATCTGGCATTCATTTGAAGTGGCCAGAGGCCCTGGCATGCCCATACTATCTCTATATCTCCTCAAATTAAAGAAATAAAAATATTTTTTAAAACTTCATGAGAACAAAAGGCCTTTATTATGATATGCCAAATGAATTCAATAATGTACTTATTATACAATATAAAGGCTTAATAAAGTAAGCATAAAATATTATTCATAAATTCTAAAGTCCTTTTGATAGATGTGAGAATAAATCTCTGCACAGGACAAGAAACTTAGCCAAGATCACAGAGCCAATGATAACCAGTTACCTGAAATAAGGCTGTGTGTCCTTTCTCTCTTTCCTCAAAATATGTGTCCAGTGCTTGATTAATGAACCCTGCACCAGGTGAGCTGAAATCCTGCAAGCATCAGCAGCTGATAGCACCTGAGATCTTAGGAACCATCCTCTTTCCACTAAGTAGTGCCATTTATAAACTTCATTTTAGGGCAGAAGAAAAATTAAAACATCTTTAAACCACATTTTGTAATCTAGCTAAGCCCCATTTTCAGGCAAAATTAGGAAGACTACATCATAAAAATAAAAAACTGAAAATAATTTATTGTTTACCCATAGGAAATTGATTACATAAAACATGTTTCATTCACACAATGGAATATTACACAATGAATTAAAGTGACGATATAGACATATATTAACTTAATTGGTAAATATAGGTGGCATTAATTAGATACATTAAACAAAATTCCTAAAATAATTTATGGGATATCATTTCATGTTCATAATAAAATATATATATACATCAAAATATTCATAGTAGTTGTACATATTTTGGTGGTCTATATATAATTTTCTTACACATATGTGTAGTTTTAAAAAATTAACTAAAATAAGACTACTCACCTATCTAAAGAATAAAAGGAGACCTAGTTAAGTTTGAAGTATGTAGGTGCACAAAAGTTAATAAAAGACAACTCTAATATCCCATAACACATGTACTTACATAGTTCCTTATCAAATTCCGACATTAACCAAAACTCAGTTTTCCATCAATAGTAATAAATATATTTTGTGCTAGTCTTGACTAAATAATGGAAATCTCATCAGACTACCCACAAAATCTCACCCCAGTCTACTTTGCACACCTCTATTCTGACCTCCTCAGATTAATTTTATGCCTCTTCCAATATTCCATGGAAGAATTGTCAAATATTTTCTTCTGTCTCCGTGTTATGTAGCTAAAGGACTCAGCACCTGGTAAGAGCCCCATAAATTCTCTGAGACAAGTCTTTATAATATACTTACTGCTTGTTGTGGTCATGAGTGAAATGGTTCAAAATCAATCTTTCCTAAACATTAGCAGTTACATTTAGCTCAATGGATAAAGGTTCTAGGTAAAGAATTGAGATACAAAAAAAACAAAACAATAATGACAGTAATGATCAATTTGGTATCCATGTTATCTCAAGTATTTCAATTGGAGAATTGCTATTGCCCAGGTTTGGAAGGATAGAACCAACTTAAAGAACTCCATCACTATAGTGGGATGTTTGGTAAATCTATTTTGGTCACTATCATCAAATGCCTGAGGCTGTGAACTTTATAAGGAGATTTGTTTAGTTCACAGTTCTGACATGTTAAAGTCACAGAGTCACATCTGATGATGGCCTTCTTCCCAGAAGAGATCCAAGGTGGGACAAGGCACCACATGGCAGGGAACAAAAATGATATGCTTGTATATCTGCCTTGATCTCTCCTTTTTCTCTCCAAGCCAGTAGAATTCAGTCATAGACGTATTACTTGCCTTTACATAATCCTACATACCTCCCAAACACCTTGCTATAAAAGAACATAATCAGATTCAGTTTAAGCTCTCTAAAATTGGAAATTGAATTTCAGAACATGAGGCTTTGGAGAACCTTCTCAAATCATGTCCGGCACTGGGAGATGGCCTAATATCTTTAAAGATATTAGGAGAAAAGACAGCATCTTCAACAAATGGTACTGGGCTAATTGGATAACTGCATGTAACAAAATGAATCTAGACTCACTACTCTCACCATTCACAAAAATCAAGTCCACATGGATTAAAGATCTTAATATGAGACATGAAACTCTCAAAGTATTGAGTTAAACAATAGGAAGAAGTCTCCATCATAGAGGAGTGGGGAAAGACTTTCAAAACAATACCCTAGTATCCCAGGAAATTAAACAATCACTCAACTACTGGGATCTAATGAAGATAAAAAGCTTTTGTACAGATCAGCATACCATAAACAGAACCAACAAGACTACCCACAGAATGGGAGAAAATCTTTGTCAGCTATTCCACTGACAGAGGCTTAGCAACTAGAAAGAACTCAAAAAAACTAAGCAATAAAAATTCAAATAATTCCTCAAAAATGTGGCATAGACCTGAGTAAGGAATTCTCAAAAGAAGAAACACAAATGGCTAGTACTCACCTAAGAAAATGTTAATATCCTTAACAATCAGTAAAATGTCAAATAAAACAACTACGAGATTCCATGTTACTACAGAAAGGATGGCAGTCATTAAATAATCATACAATAAATGTTGGTAAGGATGCAAGGAAAGAGGAATCCTCATTCACTGATGGTGGAAAACCAGCACTATGAAAAACCATATGGATAATCCTGAAAAAGATGAAAATATAGCTTCCAACTGATAGAGCCATTCCTCTAATGAAAAAAGCTTCTGTAAAAGCTCTACTCTTCACTGCAGAGATATTTGCTCAACCATGTTTATAGTTCACGAGGCTCAATTCACAGCCTATTGTTTTATGAGTATATAAAGAAGATGTAGTACATATACACAACTGAATTCTACTCAGCAGTAAGAAGAAGTGATATAATGAAATTTTTAGGAAAATGGAACAGATCATACTAAATGAACTCAAGCACAGAGAGACAAACACTGCATGTTCTCCCTCATCTGTGTTTCATAAACTGGAAGAGCTTGAGATTCAGGCATATCTACCAGAGAACTGAAGCGACATATAAGAGGGATAAAAGAGTTTGGGGGAGGGGGAAAAGGAGGGCAGGGTGGGAGAGATATACACAAAACCAAATCCAAAATGAATTGGTACCATAGAAACCTTCCTCATGGATAGCAGCCTAAAAGATATAACTCTCAAGAGAAGCATTGAGGGGTCACCTGGTAAAAGGTCCCTGGAAAGGGTGGGATGATGATTAACCCTAAAACTTTTGTCTCTGGCTTATAACTCCCAGTACCAAAAATTGGATACAACCTGAGTTGAGCTGTTGATTAGAGAGCTCTACAAAGTCCCCAAAATAAGACAGGCTTCTGTCAAAGTACTTGATTACCCACTTGAGGTAAAAGACAAGACCCTTTTGCTGCAGACACCACATTCTTCTGATGCAGAACAGAGGGTTAGCCCACACAGAGTTGGAAATTACTACATGAGCTGCTGAGGGAAAATGTCCAACAATGTTGTGAGCAAGCAAGGGATACCGCTATATGAAAGCAAACAGCCAGACAAGATGTACTCAACTGTACAGTACTGGCACACAGCCTAGGTGGGTAATCAGTGGCTCTATAATTTTTATATCACAATTGCTATGAGATCAGCTCAGTGAAAAGAAACTCATAACTCTAATAGGGAATCAAGTAAGAATTCTATGGAGACCAATATTTTGGACTCCATTGGGAAGATACAACTAGTCTTTGTCCAAAATTAAGATTACACCCATTAAAATCTGCTAAATTAATGATGCTTATTCCCTTTAACCTATCCAGAATCGTTTTTTCTTTTTCAGAAAGCAGCAAAACCAAAATCTATCAAGACCACAAGAATAGATGGCTCCCTGGTAGAATAGCCACCCCTCACACAGCAGCTAGGAACCAGGTGAAACCACAGAGGAGTTGGTGAGATAAGCGAAGCAAGAGTGCTGCTTCTATTGTGACGACCTTCTCCAGGGTGATTGAAACAGACACTGAGGATACTCAAAACATACCAAGGCTGAAGCTACTAAGAGTTCAACACTAAAGTAAACTTAAAACACACCCACCAAGACTCAGGAAATTTTCAGGAGGAGGTACAGAAAATATATAAGATCCACAGGAAGCAAATATCCAGAGATATTTCCCTCCCTAAAATGACTGACTGTGGCTCCCACAACTCTTAACCTTGCAACTTGATGGTGAATAGCAGAAATCCCTCTAAGGAGGGCCCTTGGGAGAGTGGGGACAGGGAGGAGGGAGATTATGATACAAACACATAATGTAGCCATACAAAATTCCTACTTAATAAAAGAAAAATAATCAAAAATTTGAATCACTATATATTGCTTTAAACATAATTAGATTTTGCTCTTGGATTTTACTAAAATTCAGTTATACATTGCATGCATTTGTTTACTACTGGGTTCTTTTACTGAATAAATTTTGTTTGAGATTCATGTATATTACTCTAAGCATTAGCAGTTAATTTTTTATGCTGTAAGCACTCTTATCTTATAACATAGCATTTTAATTGATTTTCCTATTGTGATAGTTTGACTATATGTCCCCCATACATTCAAGTGTTTTATTAAAGTTGTACCTTGAATCTCTAGCCACCTGGCTAGAGGAGGTGTCACTAGGGCAGGTCCTGGAATCTAGCCCTTAGGTGTCACATGAGGCATATCTGATTTTCAGCCCAAATGAGAGGTTGCAATCAGCATAAGGTCCTCCTTGCTAATTTGTGTTTGCTGATATTTGTTATTTGTGTTGGTGTTAGTGTTTTTCTTGCTATAGTCCTCGTGTCTGCTTGGATGGATGGAAGCAGCTTCCCCTGCCATTGATGGAGCCTTTCCCTGGATCGGTAAGATGAAATAAACTCCTTCCTCCTGTAAACTGCATCTGGTTTGGGTGCTCATGCCAGCAACATGGAACTGACTACAACACCTGTTGATGGATAAGCAGGTTTATTCTTCTTTGGGAAATTAGCACTAAAGCTCTTATAAACTTCCTTGAACAAGTCTTTGTGTGAATACACTTTTGTTTTTTCTTAATAAATGCCTAAAAGTGGAGTTAATGGTTCACAGGCTGCCTGAAAGAGAGGGTGGGATAACAATAAGAGCCCTCAAAAGAAGATACAAGACATGTAATCCTGATCAAACAAATAGCAGAATTTGCAGGAAAGCAACAAAGGCCCAATAATCATATGAATGCTGTACTCACTAGACTAGATCTAGTAGAAAGAACAAGGAAGGTTTCCAAAGTAAGTGATCTGAAGGAGAGCAAAAAAAAACAAAAGAGAGGGCTCAATAACCAGCTGGCTAAGGTCAATGAAGGCATAAAAAGTGCAAGGATGAATTCCAAGAAGCATCCAGAGAATCAGAAAATTACGCAAAAAAGGGAACTCGACAGAGGGATGGAAACTATACATGAAGAAGCATTAGAAAATGCAAACAAAATTGAACAAGCCCAAAACTCTATAGTATCTCTCAAGAATAGAGTCAGCCACATGGAGGATAGCAACTCAGAACTAGATGACAAAACAGTAAGTCCAAAAGTTTAAATAAGTTAAAGAAGTTAAAAAATGAATGTGAACAGAATGTGAAAGAACTGTGGGGATAACCTTAAACATCACACCATTCATATCATGGGGATACCAGAAGGGGAAGAAATTCAGCCCAAAGGCATGGAGAACGTATTCAACAAAATTATCAAAGAAAAATTCCCCATTCTCTCAAAAGAATCATCTCATCAAGATACAAGAGCTAACAGAACTCTAAACAGTTTGGACCAAAGCAAAAATTCTCCAAGACATATTATCATTAGGACTCTTAACCTCAATACCAAAGAGAAAGTCCTAAAAGCAGCTAGAGAGAAACAAAACATTACATATAAAGGTAACACCATCAGGATTACTTCACACTACTCAATGGAAACCCTGAAAGCCAGATGGGTCTGGAATGGAACACTGCAAAGTCTAAGGACCTATGGCTTCTCACCTAAACTGTATACTGAGCAAAAGTGTACCTCATAATAGATGGTGAAAGAAAACCTTTCCATGATAAAACTAAGTTTACAACTATATGAATACAAACCCAAACCTGCAGAGAATACTTCAGAGAAATCTCCACACAGAAGAATCCAATAACCAACTTTAAGTGCCTACAAAGAGCAGATCACAGTAACCAAACTCAGAGAAGGCACAAAAAACTACAAAGTCCAGGAAAACAACAAACTGCATAAACCAAAATATGGCAGGGATCAAAAGAAATCTCAAAGTTGTAATTCAAAAGACATAAGTTAACAGGGTGGATCAGAAAATTAGACCCCTCAGTCTGCAGGGTATAAGAAACCCAACTCGGGCTGGGGAGATGGCTTAGCAGTTAAGCGCTTGCCTGTGAAGCCTAAGGACCCCGGTTCGAGGGTCGATTCTCCAGGACCCATGTTAAACAGATGAACAAGGGGGCGCACATGCCTGGAGCTCATTTGCAGTGGCTGGAGGCCCTGGTGCGCCCATTCTCTCTCTCCCTCTCTCTCTGCCTCATTCTCTGTCTATCACTTTCAAATAAATAAATAAACAAAAAAAAATTTTAAAAATAATAAAAAAAAGAAACCCAACTCACCACTAAAGACAGACACCACCTCAAGATGAAAGGTTGGAAAATGATATTCCAAGCAAACAGAAATAAGAAACAAGCAGGCATAGCTATACTAATATCAGATAAAATAGGCTTCAAACAAAAAGTAATAAAAAATGACAAAGAAGGCCACTTCTTACTTATCAAGGGAATGATCCAACAGGAGGATATCACAATCATCAATCTTTATGCACCAAACATAGGTGTACCACAATTCATGAAACAAAACCTATTTGACAACAAAATAGAAATAACCACCAGCACCAGCATAGTTGGGGACTTCAATTCTCCAGTGTCAGCAATACATAGAACATCCAAACAGAAAATAAACAAGGAATTGAGAGAGTTCAACAAAACCATCGATCAATTAGACCTAATGGACATCTACAGAACATTCTACCCAAAATCCACAGACTGCACATTCTTTTCATCAACCCATAGAACTTTCTCTAAAATTGATCATATACTGAGTCAAAAATCCTGTGTGCCAGAAAGAATTTCAGAGCTACATGTTGGGTCATGATATGCAGACATTTATCCTACTCATAACTGTGGGCTGACTCCAGAATGCATGACCCATATGCCTCAAGAAGGAGGGTCCAAAAGGAGGGGTTAGGTAATGGCTGAGCCTAATAATGGTACCAAATTGACTGCATTTGCTGAGTACAAAACTAAAAAAAAAAAAAAAAACCTTGCCTCCATATATTTGGGTAGATTGACATAATTTCTGGCATGACATCAGATTACAATGATGTATTGCTAGAAATTAACAAGACATATAAACCAGACATCCCATTAGCTTCTGGAAATTGAACAGCACACTTTTAAACAATAAATGGATAGTGGGCGAAATAAAAAATGAAGTTGCAAAATTTCTAGAAATGAGTGATAATCAGAACACATCATACCAAAACTTTTAGGACACAAGGAAGGCAGTCCTTAGGGGAAAATTCATAGCACTACATGCCTTCATAACAAAGACAGAGAGATCCCATATCAATAACCTATAACCTAACCATCACCTAAAGGCACTGGAAAAACAAGAAGAATCCAACCCAAAAAGCTCCAGATGGAAAAACATTAAGATCAGAAAAGAAATTAATGAATTGGAAACTAAGAAAACAATTAAGAAAAAGGATGAAACAAAGAGCTGGTTCTTAAAAAAAAAGATATGCTTCAAATTAACGATACTAGAAGTGAAAAAGAAGAGGTCACAACAGACCTAAGTGAAATTGGGAGAAACATCAGGACTTATTTCAAAAACCTCTATCCCATGAAAGTAGTTAATATGGAGGAAATGGATGAAGCCCTGGACACATGCCACCTACCAAAACTAAACTCAGAGCAGATTAATCATACCCTTGAAGATTGAAAATGTAATCAAAAAGCTCACCCCCAAAAAAGGAGTCCAGGACCAAATAGCTTCTCAGTTGAATTCTATCAAACCTTAATGGAAGAACTGAAACCAATTTTTCTCAAACTGTGCCACACAATTGGAGAACAGGAAAAGCTCCCCAACTCTTTCTTTGAAGCTAGTATTAACATAATCCTAAAAAAATAGGCAGAGATGGCACAAGAAAAGAAAACTGTAGGCCTAACTCCCTGATTAGCTTATATGCAAAGATCCTGAAAAAAAAAAATACTCCCAAACCAAATATAACAACACATCAAAAGCATTATCAATCTTGATCAAGTACTCTTCATCCCAGGAATGCAGGGGTGGTTCACCATATGGAAATCTGTCAGTGTAATACACCACATAAATAAGCTTAAACAAAAAAAAAACACATGATTATTTCTATAGTTGCAGAACAGGCCTTTCGCAAAATGCAACATTGCTTCATGATCAAAACATTGGAGAAAATAGGCATGGACTATTTATATATCAACATAATAAAGGCTATGTACAAAGCTTCTAAAGCCCAAATAATACATAATGGGGAGAGATTGAAGGAATTCCCATTGAGATCATGATCATGACAGGGGTGTCCACTCTCACCTCTGCTCTTCAACATAGTACTAGAAGTTCTATCTGAAGAAATAAGACAGGAGAAAGAAATAAAAGCGATACAAATTGGAAAGGAAGAAGTTAAGATAGATTCACAGATGACATGATTCTATACATAAGAGTCCTGAGAATGTCCATCTCAAAACTCTTAAAGGTGATTAACTCCTTCAGAAAAATAGCAGGATATAAAATGAATACACAAAAATCAATAGTCTTTCTATATGCAAAACATAAAGATACATAAAAATTAATAAGCAACATTGTCCTGTTTTTAATGACAACAACAAAAAAATACCTTGGAATAACATTAACCAAGGCTGTGAAAGACCTATACAATGAAACCATAAAAACACACAAGAAATAAATTGAGGAGGACTTGAGAAAATGGAAAGATCTCCCATGCTCCATGATAGGCAGGATTAACATTGTGAAAATGGCAATCATACCAAAGGCAGTATACAGATGTAATGCAATACCAACAAAAATCCCAACATTTTTCTTCACAGAGATAGAAAAAATGTTCTCAAAATTCATATGGAATGACAGAAGGCCTCAGCTATTCAATCATATCCTTAGCAAAAGAAACACTTCTGGAGGCATCACTATACCTGATACAAAGCCATAGTAATAAAAATAACATGGTACTGACATAAAAACAGGATTACAGACCAATGGAACAGAATAGAGGACCTGGACTTTTGGTCAAGTAACTGCAACTACTTGATATTTGACAAAGGTCCTAAAAATGTAGGCTGGATAAAAGACAGCATCTTCCACAAATAGTGCTGGAGAAACTGGATAACCATATACAGGAAAGTGAAACTCGATCCATACATCTCGCCATGCACAAAAATCAAGTCCAAATGGATCAAAGACCTCCATGTAGGCTGGAAACTTGTCTACTACTGGAAGAAAAAGTAGGAGGAACTTTCCATGGTATAGGAATGGGAAAAGACTTCCTGAACAAAACTCAAGTGGCTCAAGAACTTAAACAATTACCCAACCATTCAGATTTCATGAAACTGAAGTTTCTTCACAGACAAACATACAATAAGCAGAGCCAATAGATTACCCACAGAAAGGAAGGAAATATTTGCTTGCTATACAACAGACAGAGGCCTAATTTCTAGAAGCTACAAACAACTCAAAAACCTAAACAATAAAAAGTCAAACAACCCACTCACAAAATGGGGTAAAGAACTAGACAGGCAGTTTTCAGAGGAAGAAATGCAAATGGCAAACACACACTTAAAAAAAAAAAAAAAGTTCAACATCCCTAATCATCAGGGAACTGCAAATTAAAACAACCATGAGATTACACCTTACCCCAGTATGGTGGTTTCATTCAGGTATCCCTCATAAACTTAGGTGTTGTGAATGCTAGGTTCCCAACTGATGGAGATTTGGGAATTAACATCTCATAAAGGGAGTGTATTGTTGGAGGAGGGTATTATAGCTAGTTTTCTCATGCCAGTGTTTGGCAAACTCTCCTGTTACTACAGTCTACCTTATGTGGGCCAGGGGTTGATGTCCACTCTCTGTTCATGCCATCATTTTCCCTGCCATCATGGAACTTGCCCTTGAGCCTGTAAGCCAAAATAAACCACTTTTTTCCCCCACCAGCTGTTCTTGGTTAGGTGAGTTCTACCAGCAATGCAAACCTGACTTAACAGTAAAGTGGTACCGAGGAGTGGGATTGCTGCTAGACATCTGACTGTGTGGCTTTGGCCCTTTGGGGCTGACTTTAAAGAGGAATGTGGAAGGATTTGAATCCTTGGCCTAAGAGATGCCTTGCAGTGCTGTTAGTACAGCTTGATGGACTATTCTGGTCAGAGTTGAAAGACCTGAATGCAGTAAGAAGTATAGACTATGAGGATTGCCTTATGTGGGTGAAAAGCTTTGCTTGGACTGGGCTAGCAGTTTGTGTGAGAAGCTTGCTCTTGTGTCCGTATCTTCAGAAGGTGTGCAGAGTTGCTATGTGTGGAAATGAACTGGTGTGAGCAGAGGGATATGGCACAGAAAAAAAAAAAAATGGGTGAACTGCTCCCCTTTCAGCTGCAATTGAGAGATTATAACCTTTGAGATTGGGCCAAGTGACCTTCACTGGGGCAGAAGGAAGAATGTAGACACTTTTGAAGAGGACTAAGTGCTAAAGGAGTGTCCTGTTCTTCAAAGTCTTCTTTATTTCCCCCAGATTAACAAATTGCACCTACCTGATATTATATAGTATAAGAAATGTGGGAAAGAGAGGGTCATTGAGTTTGCAACACGGTCTTGTGTTTTGGACATGGCCATGGGCAGTGTGAAGCAGGTTTGCTGGATGCCTGCATGGAGACCTGATGGAGCCGTGAGGATGAACCATGGATTGCAGTGGAGACCCAGTGGTGATGCCGGGACCACGAGATGGCTGCTAAGGAGAGGTGCAGACCCTGATGCAGTTTTCCAGGCCTGTGAATAGCCTAGCTAGAGGGGCAGAATTGGAATTCCAGAGACTTGTTGCTGGTTAGAATTATCAGACTTGGAGATTTATCACTGGCTAGAGTTGTTGAACTTGGAGCTACAGGGGTTGGTGATTGCCCTGTTTAAATCATGTATTGCTTGAGTTTTTTTTTTTTTTTTTCCATGCCAATGTCATCTTTTGCAGTGTGAATGTTTATTCTGTGACATTATGGGGTTTATGAGGTTATTTTTTGGTATTATGGCTCAGTCAAAAGTTCTTAGACTATAGGGCTGTTTGAACATTATTGGGATTGATAACAACTATGGGGACTTTTAAGTTTGCTCAATTCATTGCATTTCATATCATGTATGATTTTTAGTTTATGGGGGCTGGGGCGAAATGTGGTGGTTTAATTCAGGTATCTCCCATAAACTTAGGTATTATGAATGCAAGATTCCCAGCTGATGGAGATTTTGGAATTAATGCCTCATGGATGGAGTGTATTGTTGGGGTGGGCTTATGGGTATTATAGCCAGTTTCCCCATACCAATTTTGGCACACTCTCTTGTTGCTATAGTCCATCTTATGTGGACCAGGGGGTGATGCCCACTCTCTGCTCATTCCATCATTTTTCCCTGTCATCATGAAGGTTCCCCTAAAGCCTGTAAGCCAAAATAAACCTCTTTTTCCAAGCTGCTCTTGGTTGGGTGATTTCTACCAGCTATGTGAACCTGACTGCAACACCCAGTAAGGGTAGCAAACATTAAAAAAATCAAATGAAAATAAATGCTGGCAAGGATGTGTAGAAATAGGAACCCTCCTTCACTGTTGGTGGGAATTTAACATGGCACTATGAAAATCAATATAGAGACTTCTTAAAAGTTTGACTATAGCATTACCAACAGACCCAGTTTTCCCCTTACTGGGCATTTACACTAAAAGCTCCATTCCTCAGTTCAGAGGTATTTGCTTAACCATGTTTATAGATGCTCAATTCATAATAGCTAAGAGCTGGAATCAACCCACATGTCCATCACTAGATGAATGGAAAACCAAGATGTGGTATATCTATACAACAGAATTCTGTACAACAGTAAGGAAAAATGACAATGCAATTTGAAAAAAAAAAAATGGTTGAACCTGGAACATATCATTCTCAGCAAACTCATCTGATCATGCAAAGATAATCAATGAAAGGTCTCTCTTATCTGTGGCTATTAACCTGAATCTGACCAAGATAGTGACATACCTAATAAGCATCTGGAGAACTGGAAAATTGGGAGGGTGGGACAGGAAAGGAAGGTAAGTGTGGGGGTTGGTAGCACAAAACTGGACTCAAATGGCAATGGTGCTATAATATTCTATATCCTAAAACACAGACTAAATAGTTGAACCTTCATCAGGTCCTTAGAAGGAACACCTGAATCAAAAGGCCCTAGAGAGGGTATGATGAAGACTGACCTTAATGTTCTCCTGTTTCTTATTTGCTCCCTCTCTCTCTCTCTCTCTCTCTCTCTCTCTCTCTCTCTCTCTCTCTCTCTCATTCTGTCCCTCTCTCTCCTTCTTCTCTCTTTTCTTTCATATTACCTATCTTTTTCTTCCATCTTTTCCTTAGTGCTGGCTTGTAACTACCAGAACCAGCATGTGGTTAACATCCACAATGAGCTGTTGATCAGAGAGAACTACAAGGTTTCCCAAAACAAGACAGATTTCTGTCAGAGTACTTGATGACCCACCAAACATTAGCTGTAAGATTCTAGTGCCAAAGACACCATATGCTGTTGGTACATAACATGGAGTGACCAGGCTGGAATTTGGAAGAGAGTCAGTCCCTAGGCAGTTAGCTCATCTAATGCCAGAAGGTTCTACATGAGTGACTGGGTGAAAATCACCAATATCTATCCAAGCAACTTGTAGTCTAGCTACTCAGCAGCAATCAACCTGTCATGATGTTCACATACGTGCAATAGTGGCACACAGCCATGGTGGGTAACCAACTCCTCTTGATTTGGCTAACTATCTACTCAGTGGAACAGAACCCATAGCTGGATCTGGGAAACAAATCAGAACCATATCCAAAAATGAGCCCACTCTCCATTATCAAGCTTCTACCAATCATGGGCTACAGGAGGGCCTACACTTGTTAAACTCTCTCTAAAATAGTAATGGTTAACCCATTTATCTGGTGCTGATTTCACTCCCCATAGGAGCATTTTCTCTTCTGTTTTTCAGCTGGAAGCACATCCTGAGGAGAGAATCAGTCCATCACACCTCACCAGGGCCCCAAATAAAACAGAGAGTAATTGGGCAAATGAGCAAGAGTGCTCCTTTCTTTGCAGACCTGGTACCAGTGTGAAGGAGAAAGACACAGAGATCACTCAACTCCTACCAGATATCCTGAGATACAGAGGCTCCTAAGACCATATCACTGAAGTAGACCTAAAGTGATCCAACAATGGCTCAGGAAATTTGCAGGAGAGGGGGCAGAAAGACATGCACAGGGACATTGCCTCTTATCCACAACTGATGGCTTATCCCACAATGCACAACCCATGTTCCCCAAGAAGGAAGGTCCCTGCAGAGGGTGGAGGACATGGAGGAGGCCAACGATGGCACCAAAATGGCTATATACACTATGTACATAACTAATAAAAAATAAAAATGAAAGATAAACTAAATGAGAGGGGGTGGGGGTATGATGGAGAGTGTATTTGTGAATGGAAAAGTGGGGGAGAAGAGGGAATTATCATGGTTTATTGTCTGTAATTATGAATGCTGTCAGCAAAAATGTTAAAAGAGGGGCTGGAGAGATGGCTTAGCGGTTAAGCGCTTGCCTGTGAAGCCTAAGGACCTCGGTTTGAGGCTCGGTTCCCCAGGTCCCACGTTAGCCAGATGCACAAGGGGGCGCACGCGTCTGGAGTTCATTTGCAGTGGCTGGAAGCCCTGGCGCGCCCATTCTCTCCCTCTCCCTCTATCTGTCTTTCTCTCTGTGTCTGTCACTCTCAAATAAATAAATAAATAAATGAACCAAAAAAAAATGTTAAAAGAGGCAAGGACTGGGTAAGAGGCATGGGAGAATTTCCTGGGGTGATGCTAAACTTATGACACATGCATCTGAGTTCATTTACAGCAGCTGAAGGCCCTAATGTGCCCATTCTCTCTTTCTCTCTCTCCCTCTTTCCCTCTTTCTCTGTCTTGCTCAAGTAAATTAAACAATAAATTAAATTAGTAAATGTTCCAGTTTTACACAAAGAACAAAAATACAATAAAAGTCTGTGGTTAATATGACTCTATTTTATATAACATCTATTTATTGAGCATATAAGATGGAGGGATCCAGCTCTGGACCCACAGTGATGACGAATACAAATACAGATCTTTTATTTTATTTTTTAATAGTTTTCTATTCTGCAAGTACAGGCAGTTTGGTACCATCCCCATTGGCTCCTCCTTATTGAGGTATATGGGTCGTGCATTGTGATGTTAGCCCACAGTTATTGGTATAATAAATGTCTCTGCATATCCTGACCCAACATGTGGCTCTGACATTCTTTCTGCCCCCTCTTCCGCAAAATTTCCTTGAGCCATGTTTGGTTCATTTTTGGTCTGCTTCAGTGATGAGGTGTTGGGGGCCTCTGAGGCTCTGGCTCTCTGATTTGGTAGGCATTGATTTTTCTCTGTGTTGGTCTCCTTCCCCCTTGTGCTGGTATCCGGTTCATCAGGAAAACAGCACCCTTGCTTGTTTCACCAATTTTTCTTAGTTTCAGTCAGGGCCATTTTGAGGTATGAAGGGGTGGCTCTCTCCTTAGGATCTGCATCTATCTGAAAGAGAGAAACAGATTCTCCAACGGAGAGTAAGTTAGCACCAGGTCAAATGAGATAACCCTTACTTTTTTATAGAGAGTTTAATAGGTGTAGGCCCTTTTGTGCCCCATGATTGATGGTAACGATATTGGATAGTGGGCTTATGTTTGGATATTGTTCTGACTTGTTTCCCAGTTCCAGCTATAGATCTTCTTTAAGACAGACAATTAACGAAGTATGTGAATGGATTCTCACAAATGGTCCATTACTCAATGCCTAGGGATGGTGAGACCATGTGTTAGGGTGAAGAAAGAATTCTACAGGGCAAAATAGGAATTGATCAAACTAATGTGTATTTCTTTGTCTCTTATTGAGATTATAAATTACCTATAAGCTGTAGAAAAAAAGCTTTTTATAATGGAATAAAATAATCTATTCAGAGTCTATATTCATAAGGAAAGCTGGATTTTTGAAACTGGCTGGTAACCCTAATTCTGGGTGTTAAAAAGAGCGCTACAAAAGGATCAGTGGTTAATGGCACTTGTTTGCAAAGCCTGACAGCGTAGGTTCACTTCTTCAGTACCCACGTCAAGCCAGATACACAAAGTCACAAAGTGAAACATGCATCTGGAATTCATTTGAAGTAGCAGAAGGCCAGAGTGTATTCATTCTCTTTCTCTTTCTCTCCCTCCCTCCCTTCCTCTCTCTCTCTCTGTCATAAATAAATAAAACATGAATTAATAAATCTTTTTTAATAAAATAATGCTATGGGAGAGATGGATGAGAAGCATAAAAATCAAGGTGCTGTTCTCTCCAAAAGATATCTCATGTGACTATTGATAAAGAAAATGCTCTGGGCTGGAGAGATGGCTTAGTGGTTAAGCGCTTGCCTGTGAAGCCTAAGGACCCCGGTTCGAGGCTCAGTTCCCCAGGTCCCACGTTAGCCAGATGCACAAGGGGGCGCACGCATCTGGAGTTCGTTTGCAGAGGCTGGAAGCCCTGGCGTGCCCATTCTCTCTCTCTCCTTCTATCTGTCTTTCTCTCTCTGTCTGTCGCTCTCAAATAAATAAATAAAAAATTAAAAAAAAAAAAAGTGCTCTATGATCAATCTGAGCCACTTTATTCTCCTCCTGCACAGAATGGATGTAAAACTGGTATGGGTGCAGCAACTGTTGGTTCTTTTCAAACAATAGTAAATCAAAAATTATTTCACTCACTGACAAGCCCAGAGCAGGCTACATTGATAAGATAGTTTGGGATAAATTAAAATATGCTTACTTGTTTTTCCAGCTACAAGGATTGTTAGCATGCTTTGAATGACTTCAAGTCTCCACAGCTTTCTTTTTCATATAACATATATAACAGGTTTTATATAACATGGGATGGTGTCAACAGTATGTAGACTGTAGAGACAAAAGAGAGATCCTAGAGAGAGAGCAGTCATACTGTTCAGGTTAGAGCTCTGGTGGAACAGGCACTATGTGATCAGGAATAGTCACTTAATGTTTGGAGAGATGTCATCATATGTAGTATGAAAAAACAGATGCTTACTTGTGACAGAGTTTTAAGAAAACCAAGCAAGACAAGGTCTCTAAACTATATTCATTGCTCTAAAATAACAGAAATGTTTTGGCTCTTTGGGTACATGCCACAGTTCCTGAGGGAACAAGAGTTTCCCAAGCTAATTCATGTCTTGTAAAATAGCCTATAGACAGCTCCCAACTGGGATATTCTACAAAATACCTCATAAGGACTCCTCAAAATTGTCAAACAGTCAAAAGCAAAGGCAGTCTGACAAGCTGTCACAATAAACAGCCTAAGGAGACATGACAAGTAAATACAGTGTGGCATACTGGTTGGCATGATGGAACAGAAAAAGAAAATTATGCAAAAATGTAGAAATCTGAGCAAAGTTCAGACTTTAGTTAACAAAATGGCATCAATATCAGTCCATTGATTTTAACATATGTGCCATGTGCCTATATGATATTAATTGGAAGAAAGAATGGTTGTGAAACTGTGGGAACTATGCAAATTCATTATTATTTTACAAATAATCATTCTAATTAACCTGGTATAAAATTTTATTAGTTATGTACACAATCATGTTGATACCATCATTAGCCTCTTCCCTGTCCTCCCCACTCCACAGAGACCCTCCTTGTTGGGGAATAAGGGTCATGCATTATGGGGTTAGCCATCAGTTATGAGGAAGAGGCAATGTCTGTGTGCATAATCACCCAACGTATGGCTCTAACAATTTTTCCACCCCCTCTTCCTCAAATTTCCTTGAACCATGTTGGGTTCATTTTAGGTCTACTTCAGTGATGAGTCAGTGTCTCTGGATATCTAGCTTATTTAATAGTGAAAAACACAGAACGGAGACTTGTTCTGTATGGTTAACCTGGGAAGAAGGGAGTAAACAGGTTCAATAAATACCTATCTTTGTGATAATAACATGAGTTTTAGGTTTAAACAGAGATCAAAAGGTTATGTAATTAGGCAGTCCCAATGGAGGTGTAGTCTCACCTATCATTGACCTATCTTTATTTTGGTTCCAGTCTGTCATATAAAGTAGTCTGAGACGTTCTCAACTACATGAAATCTCTTTGTGGGAGGCAACAGGCTTCAAATTTACTTTTGAATATCATTACAGAAAAACTCGTTATCTAACTACATGGGTTGTGTTGGTTTGATTCAGGTGGCTCACACAAACTTAAATGTTCTGAACACTATATTCCTCAGCTGATGGCAACTTGGGAATTAAAACCTCCTGGAAGCAGTGTATTTTGGGGGAAGGGCTTATAGCCAGTTTCCCCCTGCCAATTTTACTGTTGCAGTCAGGTTTACATTGCTAACAGAAATCTCTCGGCCAAGAGCAGCTTGTGGGAGAAAAGGTTTATTTTGACTTACAGACTCAAAGGGAAAATCCATGATGGTAAGGGAAACCAATGGCCTGAGCAGAGGGTGGATATTACCCCCTGGACAGCATAAGATGGGCAATATCAAGGGCAGAGTAAGCCAAACACTAGCATGGGTCATTTTGTGCATCTGGCTTCCATGGGTCCTGGGGAATCAAACCTAGTTGCTTTGACTTTGCAAGCAAGTGCTTTAAATGCTAAGTCATCTCTCCATCCCTCTTTTTCATTTTTATTTTTATGTACACTTACATTTACTAATTTAAACCCATTTGAAATAAGCTTTAAAAAATCTCTTAGTACCCAGGAGTAGGAATCATGAGTTTTGCTGATAAAGAAGCACTTTAGAATGAATAGAAGAATGCTATATTAGGGAGTGTGCAATGTTCTCAAGCCTTGAACAAGGCAAACTAACATGAGGGATATTTCACAATATGAAGTGTCTTAAGATCTGAGAGTATCCAGAAGTCCTTTACAAATGGTTACCTTCATTAGTGAGGAATCCATGTCACATACTCTGATTCACCACTATAAGGATTTACATGAGGAGAAATTCTGATTCCCAAATAAAGAATAAAATCATTTGATGTAAGTAAAAAGTCAAGTTCCTAATGAAGATGATTTGGAGCCACAAAGTTGAGATATTTGAGTCACTATGCCTTATTCCCATGAAATCCGCTCCCCTGATTTCAACTCTAATGTGGGTCCCAAGACAGCAGTGTGAGACAGTCTATTGGAGAAGGAGACACTCGCTGAGGCTTTGATTTATATTCACTGGGCCCTGCCATTTGCTGATGGACAGATGTGCTTTGTCATTCATGTGTTGTTTTGGTGAAAAGTCCTTTTCCTTTTAGCAAGTGGCACGCACATTAAATTCATAGTAGAAGCTGAAGTTTGTGCACCTAGAGCCTTGTCTGCCAGGCACTGGGTGATCACATGACAAGATAGGACATTTGACTAGGGACTCAAGAGTCTGAGTTCTCAGCCTACCAAACATGTTTCCACACCCAATTCATCGCTCGTGTTTTTTGTTTGTTTTTTTTTTTTTTCCTGAGACCATTTTTTTTTTCTTTCTTTAAGTTTAGATGTCTCATAAATACCTCTTAAAATTCTCCTGAGAATGATTTCTGTATCTCAGTCTCTACTTTGTCTGTGGCATTTGTACCAGCTGGAGCACTATCTTATGTGATTATTTTTAAAATTTCAATTCAATTTTCTTCCCATTCTATACAACTTGTTGTTTTCTCTATTTAACTCTTTCTTCCATCTGGATCATAAGCAGATTAGAATCTTACTATTCTTGTATGCACTAAATTATACATTAATAGGGTAGTTATGGCTTGTGAGAAGAACTTATTTGTGATTTGCACTCCGAGGAATTTTAATTGAGTTTACCATTCTTAAAAAGTCTGTTTTGCATATAAATAAGGACCTCTAAAATCGATCTGTTTTGCTCAATTATAAAATGCTTCATTTAGAAGCCTGAGAGCAATTTATTATACCGAATCAGAAGAAAGGAAGGTATATTGCATTCTGTTTAATCTTATCAAATAGTTACTATATTTAATGATTGTGTCTGTTTATCATAATTATTATAAGCTGTCTAGGTTAATAAAAGTAGAAGACCCACTTGAGGTTTTTCAAAAGCTAAATTTATTATTTACATGGGGTCTCAGATGCCAACCGTCCCTCTTGGGTGTGTAGTCAGTCCACATGTTTGATTTCCTTGACACAAAGCAGAGTATAAAATTGGGTCCTTAAAAACTCCTGGAAATAGACATGTGGAAAATAAAACAATGGAAAAAGAAACTAATGCATAATGGTTTTAAGATATTTGGTAAATGTTTTGCAAGTTCTTTTCTTTCCTAATTAACATGGCACTTTGGAACAGGACCTGAACAAGAGCCACGTCCCTACTCTCTTATTCCTTAGGAGATGGTATCCGTATGCATCAAGGAGGCGGTAACATCCTCTACCTTGCACTGTCCACAAGTATCCTGTGGATGAGTATCTTGATCTAAGTCTAAAGCTGAGGAAGCTGAGGTACAGCGAGGTAAGAAGCCTGGAAGAAAACTTGTTTTTTTTTTTCCCCCAAAGTATCTCTGATTCCACGGCTAGGCTTCCTCGTGATGAGAATTCTGCTGATGAATGTGGGAGGTAAAACCAAGGTGTTAAGGCTTGCATGTGTCTCCCATAGTCCCTGTATTGAAAACTTAAGGCACAGTGCAAGACTGATGAAGAGGGTCGGAGGGTCAGACTGTAAGAGAAGAAGGTTATGGGGACTCTGCCCTATGTCTGGATGCATGCTATAAGTAAAGCAGTTGGTTTACTATGGCAACAGTGGGCTTGTTACTACACGAGTGTCACCTTCTCTTCTGCCCTATTATCCCCTGTTGCCATGTGGCGCCTTCCACCATGATAGAACATGGTAAGAAAGCTCAAACTTGGATTTCTTAGCCACAAGACTCCTGAGCAAAATTAAGATCTATTATCTACCATTTCTTCAGTCTGTGGTATTCTGTTGTATCCACAGAAAATGGATCTAGCCAGTAGATGAAATAAATTTGTAGAACTTATAACAGCATGCACCCGCTTCAGTTCTTGCCATCCCAACCTTGGATGTTGAGTAAACCAAGGTTCTTTTGAAATTCAAAAATGACAACAACCCCTTCTATACCTTCATCCTATGAGATTGAGAGTTGAAAGTTTCACTACAATGTCAGAATTACACCTATGTCTACCCACATTCATTGCTCCTACAGAGAAATAAAACATTCAAAGCATCTTTTATGAAAATAAGAAAACTACTGTCTAATATTTATTTTCACAATTGCAAGTATAAGGCAGTAAAAATCCATCCGTCCTTTGTTATTTCCTATAATATTACTTGAGGAGACATCAACTTACAGAAAAAAATAATATTCTTTTTGATATCCCTTAGAGTTTTATTCAGGAACATTGTGCTTTGAGTTGGCAAGTTCTGAATTCTCTAAGAAACAGTGCTGCCCTGTGTTGGGTGGCTGGCAATTGACATTTTGATAAATGGAGGTATTAAACCATGCATTAAGCATGCATTAAATTTCTGTAAGGACCATACCTGCCATTTTTCCCAGATGTATATGTACTTTAAAATAGAAAAAAAAATCACTGCAGTGGTTTCACTTTTAAGCAAATATTCTGGCTTGCCAAAAGTGATTGGTTATTTGCCGTAAAAATATACATAACTGGCTTTGAACTGGAGGGAAACTTCTATGACGTGTTGCTCAAAACCTTGGGATTAATATGATTGCTCTAGGGAGGTGATCAGGTTTAGAAAACAGGAAAGCAATGTCTTGCTCAATTTATATCTGGTTCACAGAACTTGTCCTGGAAAACACAATGGAACTGTAAAGAAGGGAAGATAAATGAAGTATGGCCAAGACAGGGATTTGGGGATTCAGTCAGTCTCTTCTAAGTCCCTTGCTCAATGCTTTCAATCAGAAACCACATCTGTAAAGTATACCTTCTTGACATTACTCTGAAAGTTTGTTCTTTCCCATTTCCATGGAAACTATGATGTGTTATACATATTTTCCCCATTAATCTTACATAAGCCTTCCAATTGCTTTCCCTGTGTTCAGTTGTCTACTGCGATCTGCACTTTGAACCTGGATGCCAGAATCGTCTGAGTATGAGCCACCCCAGTGTTGAAACATCCATTCTCATTCAGTACCAGGTCTTGGAACTGCCAGGAAAACTTCCATAGATATTCTTGAACAGGGTCCATTTTTAGAGATTCTAACTTCATTAATTTGGACTCGAAGTAAAGTACTGGTTTGTTATTGCCAACTCTCCAAGGTGATTCTAACGTTATGTTTAAAATTTACTGATATAATGCTCTGCAATTATACTTAGGATTTTCATACCAGCACATTATGGCCCATAGAATGCTGAGGTTGAGCTTTGCCTATGTCTTCTATGTATATTTTCTCTTCATCAGCCTTTGCTGCTTAGAAACAGATTTCTTTCTCTTCAGTCTATTACTGTTTTTTTTTTTTTTGATTCTTATGACATTCCTGTATTAAGCACATTAATATACAGACCTTTAAGTTCTTGTATGGATAAGGACTTCCCTGGCTTTCTCCAACACTATTGTTATACATTTGGACCATTCACTTATTAATGGTTTATACTAGTATCTAAATATATATTCATACTAAATGTGTATTTTTCAATAACTGTTGTGGTTGAAATTAAAATTTTCCCTGTAGGCTCCTATTTTTAAATCTTTGATCTCTAGATTATGGTGCTATTTTGGAAGGTTATGGACCACTTAGGAAGTGGATCCTTGCTGGAGGAAGTAGGTACCTGGGGGTGAACGTTTATACTTTACAACAGGACACACTTCCTGTCTGTCTTCTGCTTTCTTATTGTCAATGCAATGTGACCAACTGACCTCCTGCTCATGCTACCCTAACTTCCCTGCCATGATGAGATGTATTTTCTTAAAACTGTAAAATCAAAATAAGTTCTTTCCTTCCCTAAACTGCTTCCTGACAGGTATTTGGTCACATTGATGAGTGAAATAATTAATACAGTGGCATGGCCTTAAAAACCAAAAGTGTTGATTTCATGCTTGTTTCTTTAAGGTTTGGTCCATCACATAATCAACACTCCATAATTTTGATAAATGGATAATTTAGTAAATGACTTTTGCTCATGTAAGTTGCCCATTTGAACAGTGAGAGAAGTTTTACTGTTAAATATTTTTATTGATTTAAGAGAGACAAAGAGACACAAAGAGACACAGAGAAAGAGAGATAAAAAGAGAGAGAGAAAGCAAGCACAAGAGAGAGTATGGGCATACCAGGGCATTCTGTCTCTACAAACAAAACTTGATTCATGCAACACTTTGTGATTTGAACTTTATGTGGGTAGTGGGGAATCAAACCCAGACCACCAGGATTTGCAAACAAGTACCTTTAACTGTGGAGCCATCTCTCCATCCTAAGAAGATTTTGATAGATGTTCAGAAGGAGATACTCTGATGAATGTGTTGAAATATTAGTTATCTCTCAGAAGACTGTTGCAACTGTGCACTGGGATTAAGCTCCAAAATGTGCATCATACAATTGCATCACCACTGCATGTTGTCAGTGTAAGGCAGGTCAAGCCTATGACCAGAGTAGAGCCTTCTATTTTGCTCTAATACTAGGCTTTTGATATTTGTAAGCCACATCCTTTTACAATTACCTTTTCTCTCCCCTTAACTCCTAACTCTGCTTCAAAAACTAGCTTTCTGTCCACTGTTTTCCCCCAAATTACTGTCATAGATTTGACTTTATAAGCCTTTCTCCATCAAAGACTCATGAGTATATTAGGCCTATCCTAGAGAACCCTATGGCTGTCCAAGTACAGCCTTGGACACTAGTTAGACTTACATCTTGACTCACACTTACATCTCTCTTTTTCCAAGCCCACCAGGAGGTTCTATTCAGAGTTTACCATCAACTGGATGGAGTGACCATAGGCCTACACTTAAACATCCAAATCACAGGCCCAGGCATATATTTGCACAGGAGAGCTATGTGAACACATGTTTAAAAAGTAAAGGTTGTGGGCTAGAGAAATGGTTTAGTGGTTGAGGCATTTGCCTGCGAAGCCAAAGGACCCAGGTTCAATAACCCAGGACCCATGTAAGCCAGATGCACAAAGGGTACATGCGTCTGGAGTTCATTTGCACTAGCTGGAGGCCCTAGCATGCCCATCCTCTTTCTGTCTGTCTCTCTTCTCTCTTTCTCTCCTTGAACATAAATAAATAAAAATTTTTAAAAAGTAAAGGTTACAGGATTTTCCTCTGACATTTTCACTCATCTGATGATTTGGGGATATATCTTTCAATCTGCCAAGTATAATGTGTTCTAACCTGCAGTAAGCACAAAGGCATTGGATCATGTCTGAATTCTTTTGGCTTAGGACATGCTGTCTTCTTTCTTTTGTCTTTCCTTTTTATTTTTCTTCATCATGTGCTAAAGACAACATCATCATATAGAAAACAAATAGGCCTAACACTTACTCAATGTAAGTAAATCAGTATCTTGGAGCAGGCCCTGACTACTGGTATTTATTTAGGAGTTCCAAAGTTATATTAATAGTAGTAAAGACCATGTAATAGAAATCCAAGCAACATGGACACGGGGTAATGCATGAACCTTACAGGTAGACTTATAAATGCTTGGTTTGGTGTCATGAGTCTGATAACTCCAAATAAAGTTGAGCCAATGAGATTTTTTTCTTACTGGGATTTGAAACTTGAGGGTGGAGTTGACCATGTTAGCTGAAGCTATGTAAGAAGTCTTCTTGTGGCATGTTCTAGAAAGAGAGCCTGACAATTGTCCCTAAAGTTGTACTAATTGTTCCCACTTGAAGTTCAGTTATGATTCTATGAGCCCTTCTACTGTATTTTGTGTTCTCATGGTTACCTTGAGTAAGTTGAAGTTAGTTACTGCCTATAGCATACAGCCTAATGGATCTTAATTAACGTGCTTTCTATGCTAATAATTGATCCAGTAAACGTGCATTTATAGGTCTTGGTTTTTCTCAACATTGAAATGAAGCTAATGATTCAAATCCACAATTTTGAACCACTTGTAACATAAGAAATTCTTTCTTGAAGAAAAAAAAAAAAAGAGAGAGAGAGAGAGAGAGAGCTTCAAGAGATGAGAAGAAATAAAATGAAAGAAAGTCTGTTTTTCCCACTTTGATTCTTTACTCTTTGACAAAACAATTTCTGAGAAGTACTATTTCCTTGGAATACAGTTAATATTAAAGTGCCATCTTTCTATGGTTTTGTGATTCTTGATTCAAAGCCTTGAGCTAGAAGCAACTGGAGTTTTCTCTTTTAGAGCCACATACTGTTATATATAAAAGGCCATATAATGATGGTTAATGGAACACACAAAATGGTAAATGCCATGCAGATTAAAATGTAAAAACTACTTCTCCAGAAAGTCTTTTAAAAGAGATCTAATGGAACTAATCTACTTTATTTTTTTAGTTATAAAAAATGCTATCTAAAAATAGGAATCCTATTATTCTGGAATATTTGGTCTCCTGTAGAGAATTGTCTGTAAAGTCTTTTAGGACACAGAGTGAAACCCCATGAAAAGGTCAAGACAGTTCTCAATTTCTAAATTAAATTGCTTGGAAACACACTTCAGTAGGAAGTTAGGTTTTAGGAAGCCTGCTGTGAAAGTTAGCAAATGAAATGTAAAAATGTGTGAAGTTTTCAGTTTTAGAAAAACTACCAATTTTAAAAGATTGTGGCATTTTTGTTTTACCAAATAAGACTCATAGCTATTACATACTTTAGAGCTTGAATTAAAAATAAAGTTTCAAAATATCATTCCATTAAAGTCTTTCCACATTGCCAGACAATTAAGAGGTCAAAGTCGAGGGTATTTCTTGCTGTATACCTATGTAAAAGTTCTTTAATTCTCTAGAAAAAAATACATATGCATGCAGTATAATAGTTCTGATGGTCACATGATATATGTGAATGTCTGCCAGGCATCCTAACGTCCGTGTACATAAGCTCCACAGTTCTCTGCCAACCACCCTGCAGTGCCACCATCGGGTTCTTTCCCTCTCTTTCATGGGAACTGACCTTAAAAAGTCTTGGAAATGGTCTCCTGTCTCCTACAAGGGACATGTTGTCCCCTCTATTGATTGACATTACTATAGTAAGAAAATTTTTGTGGTTGAAACTATTTATACCCTAAACATTGGTCAATCTATACTCCCTGCCTTACTACTGTTCCCTTCCATGAATATCTGGTTTATTACTATGTCTGTCATATTAGCCCTCCCTATAAATACATTTCTCAACTTGTACTTGCACTTATTTTAGGTAACTAAAATATTAAAACTCATTCTTCCAGAGATTCAGAATACCATATTCAACATGTTGTTGGTTTATCAGTTAGTTATATGAATCCCAAACTCAACATGCCATAAAGTAGTTATCACTTATCTTGCAAAGATCTTTGGCTAAAGAATGCCTAGCCAAGGATTTGTACTCACTAGACATCACATTGACATGCTTATGAACTACGTCGATCTCAGTTTTCTTCTACCTAAAATATTTTGAGGATTAAATGTGGCAGCATACATAAAATATTTAGCATAGTCTATGGTACATGTTAAGTCTTAAATAAAATTTATTATATTTAAATGTATTTCCTTCAAGCATGGCCAATTTTCCATATTGTGCATATTAAAATATTTGCCATCAAAACCAGAAATGAAAGCATTATTATTTGACTTCTCCACTTCGAATATTTCATACTACTAATTTGAATTTTAAAATATTTACATAGTCTGTGTTACATTAATTACTTTGGCATGGTTGTGGCTAAATATCTGAGAAGAAGCAATTTAATGAAGAAAAGGTTTTGGCTCACAGTTTGAGGATATAGTCTGTTAAAGCTGGCACGGCATGGTGCTAGAAGCAGCTCTCTGCTGTGACTCCTCATCTCCTCATACCTCAACAGAACAGTAAACACAAAACAAGGAAGGCTAGTATTCCACTAGCTTTCTTACTTGTTGCTGTTTATTCATTCCGAGATGTCAGCATGTAGGTCAATGCTTCCCACATTAAGGGTGGGTCTTTCCTTCTTAGCTTAACCTCTCTGGAAACACTGCCACCAGAAATGCCAAGAGGTATGTCTCCTGGATGATTGAAATCCAATGAAATTGTCAATGAACATTAACCAACCCATCTCCAACCCTTACGAATGTGACACCCAACATCCACATTTAGTCCCTAAAATCTCATGCTCATCTTACAAATGAAAATACATATAATTCATGTCTAAAACTCATCAAAATCTTCACAAATATTCAAAACTCTAATGCAGAATACCTACTGAGACTCAGGCAGTCTTTTAACTATGGGCTCCTGAAAACTTTAAAAAGAAAAAAAAAAACAGAAAATAAAGATGAGTTACATTCTTCTTTTTTAAATAACCATTTTATTTAGTTATTTGCAAATTGAAAGACAATGAGTTACATTCTTCTTATGTGCAATGTAATAGAGTAAATAGTCCTACCCCAAAGGGAGGAATAGCAGGAGAAGGCAGACCACAGAACAACCTAGCTCAGGAAGCTGCATGTCTGTCTTGGGCTCCTGGTGGCATCATCTGGACTCCAATGACCTTAGAGCTCCACCCCTCCAGCTCTTTTCTCTTTTTCCTTTTTGAGGTAGGGTCTCGCTGTAGCCCAGGCTTACCTGAAACTGACTATGTAGTTTCAGGGTGGCTTTGAACTCATGGTGATCCTCCTACCTCTGCCACCTGAATGCTGACATTAAAGGCAGGCACCACCACACCCAGGTCATCCCTTCAGGTCTGCCACCTGAGGCAAACGTAGTCAGCTCCACTCTGTATCTGCACTTTTCTACCTTGACATGCATTATACAGTCCTTCCATCACCAACATCCTGGGCTTTCCAAAGCAAGCTATGCTTCACCTGCTCAGCTTTATGCACTGCCTGGGTAGATTCTCCATAAGGGGATGCAAACCTGCTATGCCATTGTCTGGCCTCAGCAGCTAACTTTGGCCCAAGTCTTCATAACCCCATAGCTCATGCATTTTACATGCCTTCAAAATCAACACTCCATAAATGACTCCAACTTCTATGCTAGCTTCATGTTGGACCACAGTGGCAGCAGCCTCTGTGTGCCTTTGTTGCTGAACCCAAGGGATCACTTCCCTTAGGAGGACATTTTGAAATTGGAAACCACTGGTTGGTGTCATTCTGTTCAGGTTGTCCTCTTTAAAAAGGAAGTTGCATACTTATAAACCCAAGCCCTCAGTAGTAGAATTCTGATCCCAGGATACCTTTCTTATTGTCTCAGAGCAAAGTGTGAGGTTTCTTTTTATGGTGTCAATCATTTTAACAATTACATCTATCTAGTATGTACACATTCTTTCTGTTGAGTCAAAAATTTTAGCCACTTTTATGCACCTTTCTTCATCAAAATGAACATCTTTCAAGACTTCCTACTTTGAATTTTCATTATACACTTTAATAAACATAGTGAGAAATAACTGCTGCAGTTTGAAGGCTGTTCTCTCTTAAAATTCCCTTTGCCAAACAATTTAGACTATTATTTTCATATTTAGACTCATTATCAGAACACTATCATGTATATTGGCTGAGTGTACTATGAGCCACCTATACTACAATTTTCAGTACTTGTTTCTCTCTGAAACCTTGTTAGAACTGTCCTCACTGTCTCCATTTCTGTCAGTATTCTGTTCTTACAGATTTCCCACAGACTAGCTGTTAATTACTGCTTATAACAGTCTAGAGATTTGCTAGTATATACATGTAAACTCTTCCACATTTTTGCCACAAATTGTTTCTAAGGCAATAAACAAAATGGTCCAGATTTACCACAGTAACAACTTTACTTCTCAGCACCACTTTTCTGTATTAGCTATTTTTCCTATTTATTGTGATCAAATGCCTTAGCATAAATGACTTCAAGGCAGAAATGCTCATGGTTTGAGGCCTATCCATGAGTGGGAAGGCAGGACAGTGGCAGCGGCTCAACGGTGGCTCTCCGCACATCTCAGGGAGGAGAGAACGGAATGCTGGCGCTCATCTAGAATCTATTCTCTCCTTTATTTTTCTTTTTTAATGAAGTCCATGATACCAGCTAAAGGGATTTTTCTGCCCACATTCAAGATTGGTCTTCCCTCCTCAGTTAAACACCTCTAGGAACTTCTTCACAGACATGCCCAGAGTTATATCTTCTATATGATAATAAACCTAGCCAAATTTCCAATAATGATTTATTCTTACCTGTTCCAACAATAACAGAGCTGTATTTTAAATATTCTTATACTTCTGTGTATTACCTATGAGATCTATCTACCTGTCTTTCTTTCTCAGGAGGTAAATCTATTCTTAGAAATTAGCATTGCATGTGTGTGTGTGTGTGTGTGTGTGAGAGAGAGAGAGAGAGAGAGAGAGACAGAGAGAGAGAGAGAGAGAGAGAGAGAGAGAGAGAGAGAGAGACTTAATGCTCCTTGGAAAAACTCCAAGACATTCTCTTACTAGAGTTTTATGAAACACATTCTTACTTGAGTTTTATGACATTAAGAAAAATGTAGAAAAGGAGAAATCTATTAATAAACACAGTTGGACATGATGCCAGTACTTAAGGTGGTTGGCAAGCATGCTAATTGAATATAACCATAGAATCACACTGTTGATGCAACTGTTAAAATAACCTTTTCTTCCTCTAAGGCTGCTTAATAAAAATGTAGTATTTTTATGTATGTCCTAAATGTTGCTTTATTGAGGAACTTAAAAATAAGTTAATAATAGCATGCTTTGAGTTTAGGAGCGAGACTGTAATAATGGCATATTTGAAAAGAAAAATTACATAGTAAATGTAGTCATATACTGGAGGTGATCAACCAGATGAAATCTAGAATTCTACACAATCAAATTTAGACCATTTCCAAGGTCATACCATCTAGTGCAGTGTAGTTCACACAAGGTTACACCACCTAGTATCATTTAATGGACACAAAGGAACATTCTGAGCATGCAACAGTTTTAGTTTTTAAGCAGTATGAGCTATTTTCTATGTCTCCCTGATATAAACACAAGTCAAAAAGAATAAAAATAACTATTTTCAAAAATAAGAAGGTTTAATTTCAGATTTGAATTGAAAAGTAGGGGAAAATTTCATGTTAATTTAATAGGATTTTTTCAAAAATGAAGATCAGAGGTTATATTCACATTTTGCAATTTATGTAGCTGTTTTTCATAGTAAATCAAATTAACTCATTAAGAATAATGGTAGCGATATAATTTGATATTTGATATATTAAACTATATTAGAATAGAAACAATATAAAATATTTTCTTGAAATTATTTTTATTTATTTATTTTTGTTTTTTTGAGGTAGGGTCTCACTCTGGCTCAGGCTGACCTGGAATTCACTATGTCATATCAGGGTGGCCTCAAACTCATGGTGATACTCCTACCTCTGCCTCCTGAGTGTTAGGATTAAAAGCGTGCACCACCATACCAGGATTATTTTTATTTTGTTTTATTTTTATTTTTAAGCTAGGGTTTCATACTAGCCCTGGCTAAACTGGCATTCACATGTAGTCTCCGCCTGGCCTTGAATTTACAGCAATCCTCCTACCTCAGTGTCCAGGGTGCTGGGATTAAAAGCGTGCACCTCTAGTCCTATAATTGTTGACTTTTAATAGAGTAACTAAGTTATTATCTGGGGATATCATTAGTTGCATTTTTAAAGCAAAAATATCTTGCAAAGCTATCCCAAAATTTTGGCTATAATAGAACATATGCAACTCTCCTTTGTAAAATGCTCATAGCCATGCAGAGAGTGAAATTTCATATAAATGCATTAGTTTAAATGGTGACTTATACAGAACAAATGAGAGTAAATGTTGTTGCAGTCAGGTTGGCATTGCTGGTAGAAATCACCCAACTAGACAGCTTGTGGGAAAAGAGAGGTATATTTTGTCTTATGGGCTCAAGGGGAAGCTCCACAATGGCAGGGGAAAACGATGGCATGAGCAGAGGATGGACATCACCCCTTGGCCCACATAAGGTGGACACCAGGAACAGGAGAGTGTGCCAAATACCAGCATGGGGAAACTGTCTATAACACCCATAAGCCTGCCCCCAACAATACACTACTCCTCCAAGAGACTTTAGATTCCAATTACCATCAGTTGGGGAACCTAACATCCAGAACACCTAAGTTTATGGGGGACAACTGAATCAAACTACCACATTCCACCCATGACCCCCAATAAACCTGTATCCAACATGATGTAAAATTGAATGCATTCAGTCCAACTTAAAAGTCCCCATAGCTTTATCAATCCCAATGATGTTCAAACATCCCCATAATCCAAGGACTTTTAACTGAGCCATAATACCAAAAAAAGAACCCCCCCCCCAAACCTATAATGGTACAGAATAAATACATTGCAAAAGATGGCATTGGGTATAGCAAAGAAATATTCAACCAATACAAGATTTGAAATAACCAGGGCAAATATCAAACTGTGTAACTCCAAGTCAAACAACTCTAGTCAGTAACAAGTTTCCAAGTTCCATAATCATTTTTTTTTAATTTATTTATTTATTTATTTGAGAGTGACAGACACAGAGAGAAAGACAGACAGAGGAAGAGAGAGAGAATGGGCACGCCAGGGCTTCCAGCCTCTGCAAACGAACTCCAGACGCATGTGCCCCCTTGTGCATCTGGCTAACATGGGACCTGGGGAACCGAGCCTCGAACCAGGGTCCTTAGGCTTCACAGGCAAGCGCTTAACCGCTAAGCCATCTCTCCAGCCCCCAAGTTCTATAATCTTCACCAGCAACAAGTCTCTGGACTTACAATTCTTCCCCTCCAGCTAGGCTACTCACAGTCCTGGAAAACTTCATCAGGTGACAGCTCTCCTTGGCAGCCATCTTGGGGTCCCAGCATCTCCACTGGGCCTCCACTAAAACCCATGTTTAATTCTCATGGTCCCATTGGGTTTCCATGCAGGCATCCAGCAAATCTGCTTCACACTGCCCATGGCCATTTCCAAAACACATGACCTTGTTACAAATTCAATGACCCTCTTTCCAGAATTTCTTATACTCCACAATACCAGGTAAGGTGCCAATTTGTTAATCTAAGATGGAATAAAGCAGACTGAAGAACAGGGCACTCCTTTATCACTCAGGCCCCTTCAAAAGAGTCTACATTCTTTACATTCTTCCTGTTACCCCAGGAAAGGTTGTAATTTCTCAATTGCAGTTGACTGGGTAGCAGCTCACATAGGGATTTTTTTTTTTTTTCCTGTGTCATATCCCTCTGCTCACACCAGTCCATTTCTGTGAAAATCAACCCTGTACAACATCTCAGGACGTGGGTATAACACCAAGGTACTCACACAAACTGCTAGCCCAGTCCAAGCAAAGATCTCACCATCATAAGCCAAACCTCACAGTCCATAGTTCTTACTGCATTCAGGCCTTTCAACTCTAAACAGAGTAGTCCATGAAGATGTACTTACAGCACTTCAAGGTGTCTCTTAGGCCAAGGTTTCAAATCCTTCCACATTCCTCTTGAAAATCAGCTCCAAAAGGCCCAAGCCACAGAGTCAGATGTCTAGCAGCAATACCACTCCTCGGTACCACTTTACTGTTGAGTCAGGTTTGCATTGCTGGTAGAAATCATCCAACCAAAAGCAGTTTGTGGGAAAAAAAAAAAAAGAGGTTTATTTTGGCTTACAGACTCGAGGGGGAGGCTCCATGATGGCAAGGAAAAGGATGGTATGAGAAGAGGGTGAACATCACCCCCTGGCCAACACAAGGTGGATGATAACAACACAAGAGTGTGCCAAACACTGGCATGGGGGAAACCGGCTGTAACACCCATAAACCTTCCCCCAACCATATACTCCTCCAGGAGGTTTTAATTTCCAATTGCCATCAGCTGGGGAATCTTCCATCCAGAACACCTAAGTTTATGGGGGACACCTGAATCAAACCACCATCAATGCCAAATTCAATATTTGGAAACCAATACTACTTATAAAATTTTAAATTATTTTTGGCTCAAAAAGGCCCCGACTGAAACTAAGGAAAATTGGCAAAACAAGTAAGGGTGCTGTTTTACTGATGAACCAGATACCAGCACAAGCGGGAAGGAGACCAACACAGAGAAAAATCAACTCCTACCAAATCAGAGAGCTAGAGCCTCAAAGGCCCCCAACACTTCATCACTGAAGCATACCAAAAATGAAGCCAACATGGCTCAGGGAAATTTTGCGAAAGATGGGGCGGAAAGAATGTCAGAGCCACATGTTGGGTCATAATATGCAGAGACATTTATCATATCAATAACTGTGGGCTAACTCCACAATGCACAATCCATATACATCAACAAGGAGGGGCCATTGGGAGGGGGTAGGTCACGGATGAGCCTAATAATGGTACCAAACTGCCTGCATTTGCTGAATAGAAAACTAATTTAAAAAATTTAAAAAAAAAAGAAAAAAAATAGAATTTAAGGCAAAACCATTCCTTCCCTCCCCCTCTTCCTCTTCCTTCTCCTCTTTTGCTCTGTCTCTGTCTCTCTCAGTAAGGTACGCATATGTCATTATCATTCTTTTGTTGCTGCCTAAATTCATAGTTGTTTCTAAACTTCATGCTACTAATGTTATATTATTCATTTTGAAAAAAATACCATTCATTTTGTACAAGACGGACACATTAAATCATAGCTATTGTATTTGATTTATATTTTTATTCATCAATTAATTTAATATTAGTTTATATTATTTTGAAGAATAATAGAGAGTATGATGCCAGAGTATATGCTTTACCATTTATTGAACTGAATGACTTTTAAAAATATATATATATTTATTTATTTGCAAGAAGGGAGACAGAGAGAGATAGAAGAGAGGCAGACACAGAGAGAATTGGCATGCCAGGGCCTCTAGCCACTGCAAGTGAACTCCAGATGCATGTTCTCCCTTTGTGCATGTGGCTTACGTGGGTCCTAGAGAATGGAACATGTGTCCTTTGGCTTCGTAGGCAAGTGCCTTAACCACGAAGCCATTTCTCCAGCCTGAACTGAATGGCTTTTAAGTATACATATAAACTTAGTGATTAAAGTATTCTAAACAAATAAGTTATGAAAGTAAATCATGAAGAAGTATATGACAGAACCCTACTGGGATGGAATCACACAGTGGAGGCTATCTTTCTACATGTGTTACAGGGAAGAATGTGTAGCCACACATTGCTAAAATTAGACCTCTGAAAACAGAAAATTGACTCAGTTAAAATAGATTTATGAACAACAATAATTTCCACATATAAAATCATTACGAAAAGTTAAAGCATGGTAAGAAACTACAATCTCTTTTACAAAGATCAAGATTAAGAAAAGGATATTTTTTATGCCATGTATCTTCTTTCAGTTTCTTATTGGAAATACAAATTATTACAATAAGATAAGAAATCAATTTATAGCTATACAGATAACATGGGAGAAACAAAACTGTTTATACATAATATAATATGTTGCATAAAATCCAAAATAATCAACAAAATGTTCTTTTGCCACTAAAAACAATTAGAGTAAGGTTGTGGTATACCAGCTAAGGTACAATGTTCAGTTATTCTTCTGTATACCTACATTGGAGCAATGAAATTAGAAAATAAAAACCTCAAATCATTTGCATTAATATCCTTAAGGATGATATTTTTAGGTATATGTGAGAGTTTGATTTTTATCCCCCAATATACAAAAGAAGCTCATACCCAGCCACCTAGCTGGAGGAGCGGTGACTGTAAGCAGATCTAATTTGTAGCCCAAAGGTGTACAGCGTGCTTGAGCTCTGCCTGTGCCATTATGTTGGGAGCATATAACTTATGATTTTATGGGTCATACAATTAAGAGACTATCTTCAATCTCACATGTGATTTGGGATTTGAAACAATCTTAAATTCATAAAGACTATTGGACCATTGATGTTGAATTTACAATGTGAGATGATTATGAGTCTATTTGGAGCCAGCGGCAGAATGTGGAAGTTTGAATAATGTTCCCCAACAGATGCATGTAATTTACACAAAGCTGGTCTCCAGTTGCCTGGATGGAGGCGGTGTCAGTGGGGACAGATCTGATTTCTAGCCTAAAAGCATGCAGAGTGGTTAACAATGGCCCGAGTCCCCTATTTGTTGAGGCTGTATGGCTGTTTGTGGTGGTGCCTGGCTGGTAGTGGTTCTCACTCTGCTTGAATCTACAAATGGTGGCCATGCTCTTTTGCCGTAATGGAACTTCCCTTGGATCTCTAAGCTTCAATAAGTCCATTCTTCCTATAAACTATGTCTGTTTTGGAGGTTCATCCCAACATTCCCAATATCATGGAACTAACTACAATACTATATGGTCTCACAAAAAAGTGTATATGTTTTATATGAGGAAAGTTATAAGACTCCTGTAGAAGAATTTAAAATAGAGCCAAAAATCTAAGCAAGATATTTTGTGTATACTGATGAGGTGATTCTAAACTTCATATGCATAGGCAAAGAAGAAGAAGAAGGAGGAAGAGCAGGAGGAGGAGGAGGAGAAGAAAGAGGAGGCCAGACTAATGAACACAATATTGAAAGACCTCTGTTACTATTCATCTCTGAGACAGCACTACAATAACCCACAGGGTATAAGAGCCCAGGAATAGTTTCTTACAAACAAAAGTAAAAGCAATGCAATGGCAAAAAGATAATAATTTTATTTTTAATTTTTTATTTATTTATTTGAGAGTGACAGACAGACAGAGAAAGAGGCAGATAGAGAGAGGCAGTGAATGGGTGAGACAGGGCTTCTAGCCACTGCAAACAAACTCCAAATGCATGCACCCATGTGCATCTAGCTAACATGGGTCCTGGGGAATTGAGCCTCGAACCTGGGTACTTAGGCTTCACAGGCAAGCACTTAGCTGCTAAGTCATCTTTCCAGCCAAAAAGATAACCATTTTAAATAAAGCATGTTTAACTTTTAGAAATTCACATAAAAATGAATCTAGATATAGACCTTATAGCCCATTAGTCACCACAGCTTTCTATAATGTAACACCACTAGCTGAATAGCTTAAAGGACAGATTTTAATTTCTCACAGTTCTTTTGGTGGTTGGTTTCAGGTGTCTCTCATAAACTTCAGTGTTCTGAATTCCAGGTTTCCCAGCTGATGGCAATTGCAAATTAAAGCCTCCTGGAGATGGTATATTGTTGGGGGCGGGCTTATAGGTATTATAGCCAGTTGCCCCATGCCAGTATTTGGCACACTCTCTTGTTGTTATTGTCCATCTGATGTTGTCATGGAAGTGATGCCAACTTTCTGCTCATGCCATCATTTTCCTCTGCCATCATGGAGCATCCCCTTGAATCTGTAAGCCAAAATAACACCCCCCCCCCCAACAAGCTACTTTTGTTTGGGTATTTTCTACCCACAGTGCAAACCTAACTAAAACACTTCTGTAGACTTAACATGCAAGACCAAGGGGCCACATGGCTTGTTTTCTCTAGATGTCTTTCTCCTTGGATATTAGACAGCTACCTCTTTGCTATGGATTCATATGGCTTTTTATCTGTACATACATACCTACACCTTTTCTTAAAACAGCACTATAGCCTTTTTGATTAACAGTTCACACTGTTTGCAGCATGTATCTTAACATACACCTTCAAGGTTCTGTCTCATGATTGTTAGTGAGACAATTATGAAGATATACTTCTAAAATATCACAGGAGAAAATCACAATTGCCTTGAAGACAATCAGTACTTTTAAGCATGACACCCAATGCACACTCTATCATCAAAATAATTGACATGCTAGTCTTCATTTAAATTTAAAATATTTGCATGGCAAGACTGTCAAGATAATAAAAAGGAAGTTACAGATGGGTAAATATGCTTCTAAAAATCTTATAAAACACTACAATCTGAAATATGCTAAACAAACATAAATCTCAAAAGTAAGAAAAAAAGAGGGCTGGAGTGATGGCTTATCAGTTAAGGCATTTTCCTACAAAGCCGAAGGACCCAGGTTCAATTCTTCAGGACCCACATTAGCCAGGTACACAAGGGAGCACACGCATCTAGAGTTCATTTGCAGTGGCTGGAAGCCCTTGTATGCCCATTCTCTCTCTCTCTCCCTCTTTCTCTGTCAAATAAATAAATAAATAAATATTTTTAAAACACTTAAAATATTCAAAACTATTTAAAAAAATAAGAAAGAGGAATCCAGTTGAAATTATTTTTATAAGAAATATACAAATGATAATTAGTGTGAAAAAGGTAAACATCCTATATCATTAAGAAGATGCAAGTAATCCCAATTGTGAAATAGTGCTATATACATATCAGAATGTCCACAATATGAAACCTTGACAACACCAAGTTCTGGCAAGAATATGGTTCTCCAGAAGCTCATATTCATAGTTGGTAAGAATTCAAAATGGCACAGCTAGTTTAGAAGACAATTTGGCAGCTTCAAAAAAAAATTAAACACACTTACAATATAATCCAGTAATCATTTTCCTTGGTATTTATCCAAATGAATTGCAGACTTATGCCTACATTAAAACCTATACACAATGTTTATAAAATCTTTATAATTCCCAAAACTTGGAAACTGCCATAATGTCCTCTGATAGGTAGACAGATAAATTAAATATGGTTCATGTGGACAATGAAATGCACATGACTTTTTCAAAGATACCAGTCACAAAAGGATATATAGGATTGGAGAGATGGCTTAGCTGTTAAGCACTTGCCTGTGAAGCCTAAGGACCCCAGTCTGAGACTTGATTCCCCAGGACCCACATTATCTAGATGCACAAGGGGGTACACACATCTGGAGTTCCTCTGTAGTGGCTGGAGGCTCTGGCATGCCCATTCTCTTTCTCTCTCTGTGTCTTTCTTTCTGTGTGTCTGTCACTCTCAAATAAATAAATAAAAAGAAACTAAAAAAATTTTAAAAGAAAGGGATATATAGAATGTAGGTATCTAACTGTATGATATTTGGAATCAATGAGAGTCTACAGAAGAAGCAAAATGCTGCCAGGCATGGTGGTGCCCACCTCTAATCCCAGTACTCGGGAGACAGAGGTAGGAGGATTGCCATGAGTTGGAGGCCACCCTGAGACTCCATAGTGAATTCTAGGTCAGCCTGGGCTAGAGTGAGACCCTATCTTGAAAAAAAAAAAAAAAAAAAGGAAAATGCTTATTGGATGAAAGGGCTCAAGAAGACCTCAAAATGAGCAAGAACAGAGAACACAGAACAGAGTATAGGTTGAACTGAAATGAATTCAGTGTAATAGACTGTTATACATTTGTCCACATACATCGAGTGGACACCACCACAAATAACCCCAATGCATATTATGGACTTTGTGTACATTGATTGTGTACAATATACAACTCTGACGTGTGATGTTGAAAGTGAAAAAGGATATACAAAAGGCATATAAGAACTCTCACAGCTCAATTCAAACTCTTGGGTGATAAGAGAAGTTAACCCACATTCACATGTGAAGGAAAAACCCAGTGAGTGTGGTTCTTTACAAGCTCAAGCAGTAGAAGGCTAACAGTCTCAACCAGACTGCCATGATAACTAGAAATAAGTAAATAACTGGCACTCACTGACCATAATTTAAAAGGAATTCTTGGGCTGGAGAGATGGCTTAGCGGTTAAACGCTTGCCTGTGAAGCCTAAGGACCCCAGTTTGAGGCTCGGTTCCCCAGGTCCCACGTTAGCCAGATGCACAAGGGGGCGCACGCGTCTGGAGTTCGTTTGCAGAGGCTGGAAGCCCTGGCGCGCCCATTCTCTCTCTCTCCCTCTATCTGTCTTTCTCTCTGTGTCTGTCACTCTTAAATAAATAAATAAATAAATAAATAAATAAATAAAAGGAATTCTTCAAGAGTGATGAATATTTTCCTGGTTACCATGATTAAATGAAGGTATTTTCAGGTGAAAGAAATAGCAAGCTCTGAGATGGCCATTGGAACAAAGAAGCCTATTTTAGTAATTATTAATAAAGCTGATAAAATTTTGAATAAGAATAATGAGAATGATAATGTTAACAGCAACAACAATAATATAATTTAGTGAGTACAAGTCTTTTGTTTTGACAGTTATTGGGATTTGTACTTAATTTCTCATATCCAGGCTACCCTAATTATTAATTTTACAGAGAAAAAAAATCCATGTAAGAGTCTTCTTTTGTTAAGAATATATTGCTGTTATGCAATTGCTGTATTTCAACTTTAGGTACCAGGAAAATAAACTATATGTTCTGTGACCAGTATTTATAATATGGAATGGTTTTTAATATTTTGATGTTTCTTGTTTGTATAAACATAAGAGTATCATACTGTTCTTTGCTGTCTTATTGCACAAACAGACCTGATAATCTAGTAAATAAATCTTCTCTGAACAAGGGAGTGTCCTGAAAGAAACTATCCATCATAGATGTCTGAAATTGCAGAGAAATTAGGAAAGTAATCGGGAGTTAGGTACTTATCTTGCACAAATATAAAAGGAAGATTGTTTGAAAGGAGATATGCAAAAGAAGACCTGGTTTATTTTATAGATGGTAGGGAATCCTGGGGATATCCAAGGTGCATCAACATAAGAAAAGACAGCCAACAGTTCTTTACAAGATGTGTCACCCTTACCACATTTATGGGGTCCAGAAGAAACTGAGAAGAGGAAGCAGAGATACAAGTAGTGCTCCCAATGATCGCCTGACAACCACCTACAAAGAAAGAGCAATAACCATTTTAGAGAACTGAAACAAATCTTAACAGAAAAATAGATGCTGGAGGAAAGTCAACAGTAACTGATAATAAGGCTCATGGATTGCTGTGGAAAGAGAGATTGAAAAATTTTTAAGAGCCACAAGGCAGGTAGCAATAAAACACAGGTTCCCCCAGTGACAGAGGGCCCAATTATCAATACAGTAAACACCAATAGACCTATTGAGCAGGGCCCATAAAATAATGGGGATGGGGGGAAAACAGGTTATGCTACAATATATGTATAGATAGATAGATAGATAGAAAGAGAGAGAGAGAGAGAGAGATATTAAAAAATTCTTTTAACAAGCTACAGTAGGATGTCAATATTGGCACAACTACAAATTGTGGATGTTACTGCACTTCCTACTCCAATACTTGTAAACTTGTTTTTTTTGATGATAGGTAGTAGTGTGATTTCTTTGTCATAAAGATCCTTGTGAAGCTTCCATCCTTGCTCAGCTATATGTGTAAATGCATCTCAAAGTGTTTTGTCTAGTAGTTTCAAGATTTATGCTGTACACTAATGTCTTCGTCTACCTTGAATTGGTTTTTGTGTAGGGTGAAAGGGCTATAGTTTCAATCTGCTAGATATGACTATCTAGAGATGAGGAGGAAAGGGTACCCTTTTATGCTGTGGACTGAAATGTAAATTAGCCCCGTCACTATGGAAATCAGAGCAGATCCTTCAAAACTAAAAAGTAGAACCACCAAATCACCTACCAGTACCATTCATAGATGAGTACACAAAAGACAGTCAGCTACAAAAGAGATACCTATGAAAACATTTTAGTTTGTGGTACTAGTCACATTTACAAAGTGATAAAAATCAAACTAGGTGACTATCAACTGATGAATGGATAAAAAATATGGTACATGTACACAATGGGAGATTTACTCATCCATTAAAGGAAACAAAATCATGTTATTTGTTGGGAAAATGGGTAGAATTACAGATCATATATTAAGTGAAATAAATCAGGCACATAAATACAAATATCTCCTGTTTTCTCTCATATGAGGAATAGAGGTACTATTATAAAATATGCAAGTAAGATGGAAGGGAGAACATATGGGAAGAGAAAGGGTGTGCATAAAAATGAGGAATTGGGGTAAGGAAATGTCACAAGATGATAGATATGAACAAGGTATATTAAATATGCATATGAAAATATAAACTATAAATTTAGTATAATTAGTATACACTGAAATGTAGAACAACACCTCTCTTTCACAAACAGCAGAACATGAAAGTACACACTTTAGACTCAAACCAGAAGTACAAGTTGTACCTGTGAAGATAATTTTTTCCCACAGTGACTGATTTATTACTTTCAAGGATAATACAATTTTTATGACCAAAAGAAGGCTGAGATTCTTATCTAATTGGAACTATGTTATCACGTATAATCTCAGTGTTTTCATTTGAATTTGCTTAGAAAAAATTAATGGGCTGTTACACTAATAGCTTAACCCTGGTGTTCTGTAGAAAGTTATCTGGTGACAATGTTATATTTTAAATCATGTCATCATTACTCTCAACAGTCAATTAAGGAGTTACTTTTGTAGGCTATTCTAAACTGGAATTGGTGGATACAATTTCTTCCACACAATAAAGACTATTCTTTTTAACAATAGTATAAATGTAATTAAAGTGTCATGGTTTTCCAATATGTAGATCTTTGAAAATGAAGACAAACTGCTTCATACCACATATTATAAACTTGTTTCCCCAAAGAGTACAAGTGTTTAATACTTTTGTTAATTTTGAAGTGTGATATATGTTTGAAACAATGAAAAATCAACAGAAATTCCTTACCTGTCTTTATGGGAGAACTGCAGAAATTAAGTGTAGTCCAGAAAGAGCATCCAGTGGTCCGTCCTTACAAAGTAAAATAAATCCCTGGGCAAGTGGTAATCCTGATCGTTCTTGATTCTGTTCTCTTTTCAGATCAGAATACAATGCTGGCTGTTTAAAAACAGAGGAAGTCAGAAGTGTTCTGAGAATTCCATTGCATTTTAGCTAGCAGCCTTTTCCCCATGGACTCATTCAAACACAATAAGGTTCTTTCTGCTGCTCTGCTCTTGGTCTCACAGTTAATGTACTACACACCAACAAGCAATTGTTGGAGTCAAGTTGTGAGCAGCTGCCCATAAATTTCTGTGAAATTGTCATTGGAAACCCTTTGGAACCAGCTTGCTAACTACACAACCAAAGAATTTATAAGACTGTTAATCCAACTTCACCTAAAGGTCATGTTCATTGTAATATGGTGCTTCACAGAGCTAGTAAAACTTATCTGAAAGAGCATCACATTTTTTACCCCAGTAAAAGTCATTAGCTTATGGATAAGTTTAGTTGCGTGAAGATATTTCCTTAAAAAGAGATGCCCTAGAAGGAATAGCAAATGTGACCCATATCTCCAGTGGTTTGATAAACGTCAAATAAGAATATGACAATAAAATAGAAATTGTCAGTTCAGAAAATATTGAAAATAAGGTTGGTATATAAACTAAGATAAATATACAGAACTTCAAATATGTTAATTTCTGGCAAAATATAATCCTGTTAAACCACACAAGTAATTAATCAGTTGGTTCACAAAGGCCCATACACTTAGATATATTAAGTACAACAAGCACATGCAATTAATAAGAAAGTAAATATAGAAATATAGAAGTATGCTTTCCCTTCCAACTAAGTAGTCATTTAAATAGGGTGGGGTCCTTTTAACTCTATGAAGATATAGTCATGGATTCTTCGGGCTTTTGTGGTTGGTCAAGTAATGAATAGTGTGTTAAATTTTACTTTATACTGCTTGATACTCACATTGTATTACATCATATATTTTATGTCCATTTTCATAGAAGCAATATTATAATTAATCTCTGAACTTTTGAATACATATTTACTTAAGTTACATATATATATATATATTGGTATTGTGCTCTGCTAGGCACTGTGGGCTCATTAATGCCACAGTCAGTCCCTAAAGAGTAGTGAGGAACTGTGCCTCAAGTATTCCTTCCCATTATATGGTTCTTATAATCTTTCTGCTCTCTTCTAGAAAGTTCCCTGAGCCATGACAGGCCTGTTGGCAGCCTGTTTTAGTGTTAAATTCTTCGTAGCCACTGGATTTCTGCTTGCACTTCTTTTGATTATTCTAAGTGTCTGTCATCATCACTCTGAGGCTGGTTTCTAGGCTAGCAGTAAGAGCAGTATTCATGATGTCATTTTCTCTGCACTTTCTCCTGTGCCCTAGCAGATGTGGTAGAGGTAGAAAGTGACATCTGTAAAATAAAACAGATTCTCCTATCAAATGTGAAAGCAATTTGGGTTAAAAGGTACATGCAAGGACTAGAGAGATGGCTTATTAGTTAAGCACTGGCCTATGAAGCCTAAGGACCCTGGTTAGAGGCTTGATTCCCTAGGACCTACATAAGCTAGTTAGTTGCACAAGGGGTCATATGCATCTGGAGTTCATTTGCAGTGGCTGCAGGACCTGGCACACCCATTCTTTCTGTCTCTCTCTCCCTCTGCCTCTTTCTCTCTCTGCCTGTAACTTTCAAATAAATAAATAAAATTTTTTTAAAAAGATGCATGAAAAATTGTTTAGGAGATTTTGGTTGGGCTAGCCCTTGCTTTCCTGATTCTAGGATTCTGATTTGGTTTCATTACCAGATATAAGTTTCCTCCCACTGAGCTGATCTCTTGTCCAACAGTTGGTTACCTGTAGAGGAATTGCAAGGGTCCTAGAATCGCTGAATAAAGACCCCAGACTCAAATAGTATGTAAAAGCAAAGAGTATTTATTTTGCAGAATCAGCCATCCTGCGGGGGTTGGGGGTGGACCATTCATATAAAAATGGTGACCCTGAGAGATGCTTGCAGGCTCCTTTAAGCACAACTAAGGAAGGTTTTGGCGGGCAATTAGTTCTACAGTTTGACTGGCTAATTTGAACAAGGGTTTCATTTGACAGTCTACAATTACATCTATATGTCCTTGATTGGTTGGGGCTAATAGGCCTTGAATTTCCAGAAAGTAACTCAGTTTCTCTCCAACAAGGACAATCACTGATTAATGGCCCTTTGTTCTAATTTTAGGCCTAGGCTGGGAGGTGTTTTGCTGAAGTGTCTCATGCCATTGATTTAGTTCTTTCAGATACATGTCACTATTACACAAGTGTGTATATTTTGTCTAGTTGGCTAATTTTGTAGTGGGCTGCTTCCCAGGCTGCTGATAACTGCTGTCCTCTGGCCACTCCAATAGGGCTCTCTAGCACCAAGAGGGCTAGCCAGACTGGATCTAGTTTCCTTTTCAGTACCAGTGTGGAATTCCATTGCCTGTGACTACAGCCTGTGGTTTTACCACAGCAATAGGGTCTTACCTTTTAGCTCTGGAAAGTAATCAAGTATTTTCACAATGCTCTGCATTATTTTGGGGACCTTAAATTTGGGTAACACAATTATTGATCTTTTTCTTCAACACTATATAACAAGTACCTAATTCATCCTCTTGGATGAATAAATTAATTCATATATAAAAACTATTGCTTGTTAACTGACAGAATTTCCATAATTACAGAATATAATGCTTACATTTAAGGCATAGTTCTTAGTCTCACTTTTAGTTAATGAAATCTACCATTACCTATCACTGTTTTGAGACTTAATTAGAAATAGCTTGAGTTTCCTATTTAGGTGCTTTGGTAGTTTAAATGTATGTCCCCTAATAGACTCAGATATGTGTTTTTAAGTCTGAAACATGATTTCCCAACCACCTGGCTGGAAAAGGTGTCATTGTTGCAGATCTTGTGGTCCAGCCATAAGGCGTTACTGTGTGTGGGGGGTGGTCATCTGCCAATCTGATTTCCAGGCAGTGAGGTCTGGGTTTTGCCTCCATAGCTTCTGATGACTTCAGGCCCCTACTGTTTCACTGCTGGTTTGTATGCTCTCTTGTGGTGCTGGCTGTTTGGTGGTGCCTTTCTGCCTGGATTTATGAGTGGGAATCAGCTTCTTCCACCATGAATGGGACTTACCCTTGGAGCTATAAGCTCAAATAAGCCACCTATAAACTATGTCTGGTTTGGATGTTCTTTCCAGCAATATAGAGCTTGTTACAACAGAATATTGGTACCAAAGATTGAGTTCATGCTGGTGAGATGAATATGACCATGGGGATTTTGGTTTTTGGAACTTTTGTGCTGGAGGAATGGAATAAAACTTGGTACTTACAAGTGAAGATACCTTCCCAAGTGGCAAACCAAGTTTTATATACTATTCTTATGAGAGTTTTAAATTTATAAGTTAAGAGAGAATTTTATTTGGAAGTTCAGTTTATGAACCTCCTAAGGGGAAGGAAAACCTGCAGAGAACTTTGTTGAAACTGGACTACTGGTATAAGGGCTAGTTACTTTCTGCTGACCATGCTCAAAGAACTTTGCCAACATTGGATTTGACAGTAATGATGTGCTTGGCAGAAGACATAGAACTGAGAAAATTAAGATTTTAAAATTTAATTTTTTAAAAAATTGAAAAAAATCAAGCAAATTTAAAAATGGTGGCACTGTGACTGGTTACTAAAGCTGGTATTGTTAAAGAAATATTATTATATTAAGGATGCAAAATCAGTAACCACTTGGAAAATGTCAAACATCTGCTATTAAAGTCTAATATCCATAGCCAGTAACCAGTGACAGCCTCTGGAGTTTCCAGTTCCACCCCTCTAGCTGAGCTGAGTAGTAGGCAAACTTCCATTTTGAGCCAATAGCACTTTATGGTAGCACTTTCATGTCATATCTAAAACATCATTGGATCTCCATTGCAAATCACGGTCCATCTTCAGCTCCATACTGTCAACACAAAAGTCACAGCTCTCACCTCAAAGGGATAAGAGGTAGTTTATTCTGGAGCCAAATATGAGTGAGTGACCATAGCCTTGGAATAGAGTTTTAGGTTACCCCCAAATTCCATGTCCCAATGTGTTAACAATTTCATGAAGGGTTTATAGTTATAAAACCCAAAAAAATGGCATAAATCAAGGCACTTTTCAAATATATTGGCTGACTATTAGGTAGGTGGGTTATAGCAGAGAGGGAAGAAAGGGGAATCTCCATTTTAGGTATCAGATGCTATCTGATGACATTCTTAGCCTTTGGATTGGTGGAATCAGGGGGTCTATTCTTATAGCATTCCAAAAAGGATTATACCTGATCAACTGATAGTCACCAGGATGTTAGTGTAGACACAGAGTTGGGGAATAAATGGCTATTAATGAGCTAAAGGTAACCCAAGGTAATTTGGCTCTGACTTGCATCATTCTATCTCTTTGATCACAGGAGCTTTATCAGTCCATTCAGCCCTGCTGGAAGTAGGTACAACAGATAAAGCTGTTTTCTGGGAACTTTAGTTCACAATTCATTGGGGTTTATGGCCTTATAAACAGAAATATCTTATTGCCCATGATTTATCAGAGCAAAGGCTCCTGGAACTGTGTGCATTTCATGAACCCACTTTCACACTACATTATTTATGCTTCTGAAGACAATATTAGGTGTGTAGGATGCCTCCATATTTTTAATTTAGGGAGAAAATAAATCTTGAACTTGAAGAACAGATTTCTTTCTTTCAAAAGAGCTTTCATTCTTACCATTGATTCAGTGCAAACCAGTTGAGCTATCCTTACTTCTGATTTTGCTGTTAGCTTGTGCTTGCTTGTGGTACTGGATGTTTGGTGTTATCTCTGTACTTGGATTTACAAATGGGGTCCAGCATCTTCTGCCATTCCTGGAACTTTCCCTTGGATCTGCAAACTGAAATAAACATTTTTTCCCCTAAACTATATCTAGTTTGGATACTTATCCCAACAATTTCGAGGTGAGTACAATAAGTGCATTGCTAACATGAGGATATTTTTGATTATAGAATAAGCTATCATTGAACTTGTGCTGACATGATCACTGACTCTATATGGAGTCTGTCTCAGTGACCAATTTAACTCTGGTGATATTGAGAGACCAAGGAGAAGTAATGTGCTGCATCTGGCTTTTGTGACCTCACTTAGTGGCTGGACAGCGGTGCTGCCATGTAAAATCAGATAGCCACTTTGACTCAGATGAAGAACAAGCTGACTAATGTGCAATTTTTGCCTCTGTATCCGTGCCTGCTTAGCTATAGCCCTTGATTCCTGGGAAGCCTCCACTTCAAGGACATTCCAGAGATACCTAGCCACGGAGGCTCCAGCCTCTTGCAAAAGGTAAGTTCTGCAAACAGCTCTTGGAATAGGTTCTGCAAACAAGTTACTACCTAAGATAAGTAGGCTGGAGTTCCCACATGCACCCTCTCTGAAATTCCCGCGCACGCCCTCTTAGAACCAATCATTTTAAAAGTCGCAATATGATGTAACCTTTCCTTTGTAAACCCCTTTCCTCTGAGGGTCGGGGCTCTCTCCCTCACTACTGCTGTGCGGGACTGTGGAGGAGCCCAGGCCTAGGCTTGCAATAAAGAAACCAGCTGCTTTTACATTTGATTGTCTCGGCTTCTGTGGCAGTTCTCTGGGTGACTCCTGGGTGATCGGGGGACTTGGCTCCTGGTCAGGGGTCTTGGCACAACAATATTTAATTTCTCTTCTTATAAAGACAGCATTGTGGTTACTATCTAGCTTTTAGAATGGCAGGTAATGCTATTGAAATCACTTGCAGACACCGATAAATATCTTCCTTGAATTTTCCATTGTGAGAGTAGAATTAAGTGTATAATGCATTCAATACATTTTTTATGAGTGAATTGATACTAAACTCTTTGCTTTTTCTTTGTATTATTCAATAAGGGGGGATAGTTCTCTCATATGCAAAGTGTATATTTTAGTAAATATATATCAGTATATATTTATTAAGTACTTGCAGGTAAAATAAATATATCATAAAACATAATATAGCATGTCTTAAGAAACTTACATGACATAAATATATTTTGATTATTTAGACATAAAAGCCACAGACTAACCAATTTCATCTCTTTTTCTTTCTGGCCAAATTTAATTTTAAATTCAAATTAGCAAGCATTGACTTGGTGCCTACTATGCTAATGAGTCTAAGGGAAATAATACTACGTATTTTATTTTGTTTAAATAAAATCAGATCAAAAGAAGGGCCAGAGAAGTTGTAAACTTGTGAAGGTCAGAAAATGAGCACAGGAGATATGATCTGTAACCAGGAACCTTGCAACCTAGGTCAATCTAGGCAATCACTTATTTTCCATATTTTAAAAGGATTGATATTATTACCTACTATTTTATAGAATTCAGAAGTTCTAATATGATCTTCAATGGAGAAAACATGACAGCTCATCATTTTTTTTTTTCAAGGGAGTCCAACATTGGAAATCCCAGGCTAAACTATTAGTAAAGGGAAGGAAATGAAGATTCTCTAAATCAGAAAGAGAAGAAATTATTCCTGTATTCAAATGATGTGGTCTTTCATATACATGTTTATAGTTATTACCTATATACAAGGAAACAAAGACAAGTTTTGGTAGACAGCTCTGTCAGTAAAGTGTTCATATTGTAAGCATGAAGACTTGAGTTCTATCCCCAGCACTCACACAAAAAGTTGAGTGCAAAGGCATGCACTTGCATTCCCAGTGCTGGGGAGTTTAGACATGCAGATTCTTGGGGCTTGCTAAAGTTCTAGGCAAATTAAAGGCAGTGATTCTGAACAAAATATAAATAAACAAGCAGGTACCTGATGCCTGAGGGATGACACTTGGACTTGTTCCGAGGCTTCCACATGCACCCAAACATATGCACTTACATAGACCCACTAATGTAACACACACAAATCAAAGATACCATAAAACCTCTTGGAGCTGAAAAATAAATTAAGGAAAGTTGCTGAATATAAAATTGGCATATAAAAGACTATTTATCTGCACTAATAGGAAACCTAGAATGAAAACTAGGAAAATTATTTCATTTACTCTAGCACAAAAGTTAATAAAATACTTAAAAATAAACTTAGGCAGAAATAATATCCACATTGACAAAATAAATTACATAAGACACAGACAAATGGGAAGATGATCTCTGTCCATGAGTTTGATGACAATGTGGTTCTCTTGGGTTCAGAATTTTGGTAGGCCATAGAGAACACAGACTTCCTTGCAGTCTTCACTGACAGTGAGCTGCTTGGTCTCATGACACTGTGGTCCACTGACAACTCAGGACGGGTCAGCTTACGTAGTCTGGTCTGCTTGTAGAAGGATGAAAATAGATCCTTGTCTCTCTCCATGGACAAGCATCAAGTCCAAACGGATCAGGGACCTTAGTATCCGGCTTAAAACTCCGAAACTCCTAAGGAAAAAAGTAGGGGAAGCCGTTCAACATATTAGCATAGGATATGACTTTCTTTTCAGGTAGCAGTGACTACTGAGATGACCCAAAAGGCACCATAGAGCTGAGAAGATGTGACAGAGGAATGTTCAGCACCAAAACAACATCTCTATCACACGTTCCAATGCTCAGAGTCAATTGCAGAAGAGGTGGCGGAAAGATTGTAAAGGAAGGGTAGGACTGTTACTATGCAAACTTCCAGACAGAAATTGGCCTTGGTATCCATGACCTCACAGTGCCTTGAACTATCTTCACATAAACCTCATAATAGGAGGAAAAGATGATTACATAAAAATAAAAGAGACTAATGGAGAGAGGAAGGGGGTATGATGGAGTGTAGATCTTTGAAAGGAAAAGTGTGAAAGGGGAGGGAATTATCATGGTTTATTCTAAGTATGGAAGCTGTGAATAAAAATGGGAACACAAGGCAATCTGTTGGGCTTGCCTCAAAAAATGAATGATACTACTTAAAATAAATAAAATGTAAAGCTAATGAAACCATGGATAATCCCCAATATTCTAATTAATCTTAATGGTAAACAGAACTAGAGAAATTAAATCATTTTATGTACTCCTATGGTGTCCCAGAACCTGGCTGCGGAAGGTGGTGGCCACAGAGGAATGTTGTGTGGCCCACTCCAGAGCTCTCCCACCCACTCTTACTTGAACTAGAGTCTCTTTCTGGCTCAGGAACTTGCTGCTTTTGCACTAGATCTGGTGATTCTCAGGTTTATGCTCCCCCCCTCCCCAATAGTACTAGGGTTAAATGGCCATATCCAGTGTTTATTTACATCCTGGGACTTGAATTCAAGCCATCTTTCATGCCTCCTCAGACTCTCATACTTGTAACAGAAAGTGTCCATACCTTTTGAGCTATCTCTCTAGCCAGAGAAACCAAATGTCTTGATGTCAAAACTGTATTAACTAGCTAAAATAATTAAAACAGAGAGAGAAAGGGGGAGGGGGAGAGAGAGAGAGAGACAGAGAGGCTTCTAGCCACTGCAAACGCACTCAAGATGCACGCGCCCCCTTGTGCATCTAGCTAACGCGCGTCCTGGGGAACAGAGCCTCGAATCTGGTTCCTTAGGCTTCACAAGCAAGCGCTTAACTGCTAAGCCATCTCTCCAGCCATGAAGAGGACTTTTTAAATTTTATTTTTAAATAGACAATTAAAGATTACTTGTTAGTAACCTACTCTCTGTGTTCATAATGGCTCCAAAAAGTAAGAATGCCTCACCAAGTGTTGGAGAGATGGCTTAGCAGTTAAGGCGTTTGCCTGCAAAGCCAAAGAACCTCATTTCAATTCCCCAGGACCCAAATAAACCAAATGCATAAAGTGGCACATGAATGCGGAGTTGGTTTGCAGTGGCTGGAGGCCCTGGCATGTCCATTCTCTCTTTCTCAAATACATAAATAAAATAAAATACTTATTTTATTTTTGTTGTTGTTGTTGTTGTTGTTTTGTTTTTCGAGGTAGGGTCTCACACTAGCTCAGGCTGACCTGGAATTCCCTACATAGTCTCAGGTTGATCTCAAACTCTCAGCCATCCTCCTACCTCCTCTCCCAAGTGCTGAGATTAAAGGGTGCACCCGGCAATAAAAAAATATTTTTAAAAAAGAATGCCTCTTCAAGCTTAGAATTTCCTTAGGACTATAAATAATATTCTAGAACCTTTGAGTAACATGCAACACTTTTAATTTCCGGGGTTTGTGTTGTGCATGCTCACAAATGGATTGTGGGAATCTTACAAGTTGAACCAGAAAGCTTCATTATTGATGCAACACAAGTTTTGCCTTGAATTAGTGATAGAATTCGTATGACATTTGCTTTACAGTGCAAATTAAAATCAGTTTGAATTCCTCACTAGTTGTTTACTTCACTGTGAGTTGTTTCAAATCTCCTTAGAAGGGAAGCAATAAATATTTGTAAAATGTTCTTGTAACTCTCTTAAAAGTGAACTGTAAAATCTGAATGAACTATTATTTAGACATACAACTATTTATCCCTCACTTCTAAAATAGATGTCAATAATTCCTTTAAAGTGTGCTTAAACATTGATTTTTGATTAGCATATGTACTATATATGAAATCTTACTACTTAAATAATTTCTATCATATGGTTGATAATGCTAATTGGTTGTTTGAATTGTTTTAGTTTGAATTATATAAAATAGCCATACATATTAATAATGAAAGGAATAATATTCAATGTCTAGTTATGTTATTTCTCTTCAACTTGTTCTGTATCCACATACCTTCAACTGTATATGCATTTCATAAGTACGTCCAAGAATTTGTGTTCTTAGTCCAATGGGTCAAAAAGTTTACAAGTGTTTTTTTTCATTTACTGCAGAGTCCTTCATTGTAAATGCCAGGCTTGGCTCTTTAAGGCACGTGTCCTTAAAATGTCAGCCCCATATTTCCTGATCAGCCCTGGACTTCCAAATAAACCTTCCGAATTTATTATTTTGTATGTAGTGCTCCACTAGGGATTTATAAAATACAGGCGTGTGTGTGCCTCCGGCCCATAAGCCTGTTCATCTTCCTTTAATTTTGTGGAGTATTTCAATCTCTTTCTTGAATCCAAATCCTACTTGGACTAGATTTGACATTATGTTTTCATTTGAGCTTTGGATCCTTAATCTTATTACTTCCTGTTTTCCTAAAACTGAAGTGAATAAGCTACTTACAAGAGCATAAGCTGAATCCGCACAAAGCCGTTTAGCTGTATTTACTCTGCTCTTTGGTTCATCCTTTTTCCCCAGTCCCTCGTCCTGTAAAATTTGTGGGAAATTGAAAAGTCTAAAAGTATGGCCTTGATTGGGGTGTGACCTTGCTGGGACATCTTACTGCCCCTCAATTTACTTTGTTCTATCTGTCAGACATAAAACCGTACCCACACAGCCACTGGTACATCCTTTGTTATTCTAGTTAATAAATGTGTGAATCTAGACAGAAAGGAAGAAATTGTGACCTCCATTTCATGGAAAAGATGTCTGGCTGAAAAGTGCTAAACCATGTGTTCCAAAGTACTAGTTATCAAGTAGAAGTGGCTAGACTCAAGTCCAGATTTAATTTGCACCTCCCTGTGGATTTAACAAGCTCCCACATAAACTGACTCCTGTAGCAAAAACACCTGATAAGTGCTATGCAGGACAACCTTCCAGCAGACAGAGGGCGTGTGACCCTAGGCTAGGCAACAGGGCTCAGGGTGAAAGTGCTTGCTTCCATGCAATCCTGGAGGGTGAAGAATGTTGTGCCCAGGAAGTACTGTCATGTCAGGGGCATTTGTTAAAAAAAAAAAAAAAAAAAAAAAAAAAAAGCCACGAGCATCCCCTGTGTGCTTTTACCTGATGCCCACCCCACTAATCCACTAATACCAGTCCTTCAGGACAATGGATTGCTCTCTGTTCCTAAAGAATTCCCATGAATGCAATGTCTTTATTTTGCAATTGCTCATCCAGCACACCATTGTTTTTAGACTCCAGGGCTTTTGGAAGCGAGGAGCAATAGTTTCTCTGCTGATGGAGCGGCACTTGTCATTTTGCTTATAACACATCCAAAATAACTAGCTGTTTACCCACAATATTACTGATGAATATGTACAAGTGACCATAAATGAATAAATGCAGGCATTTTTGAAAGAAGAAAAAAAAAAAAAGATTGAGGCCAACAGGCAAGACTTTGATCACTGATTTTCATCTGAAATTGACAGTCTTAAACTAAGAATATAGATCTCTGTTCATAAGAGAATTTTTGTTGTTGTTTTGGGTTTCCTGCGTAGTATCTGATAGACTCACACAGACTAGGAATTGTTTGCCTCTGCCATTTAAAGCTATGCGATTTGAGGATAGTTTCTTTAATGGTATGAAAGTCAATTCCCTGATGTGTGAAATAAATGTGATGATATTAAGTGCATGGGTTGTTTTGAAGTGCAAAGGTGACATGACATACAAAATAGCCCAAGTATATCAGGCTCGTGAGATTTACCATGTTCTCCCCATACCTTCGGGTTTAAATTGCAAGCACATGCAAAAGATTGTTCAATTCCAATATCATCTTACTTGTCTATAGAATGGCACTAATTATTTACTTTTAATGGTTCCTATGAATGTAAAATAGGAGAAAGCATTAGTAGCATCTTATCATACCAATCACTTGCTAATTGTTATTTAAACAGTTCTGTAAATTTAACGAAAATCCAATAAAGGTTTACACTGGATTGGCAATGATAGCAGTGTGAATGATAATATATTTCTGGAAATTAATCTTTCTGGAAAACATTATGAACTTCTCTTTCCTCAGTCCCATATTAAATCATTTCATGGAAGTAACCAAAGAACAGTTTTCACATTCTCTCCAATCTCCTAAAATCTGTTTGAACTCTAATCCAAGCTTCATCTCCTTCCTGTTCAAGAGCCAGTATTGTAATTCTTTGCCTGTGACTGGTGATTATAGCCAATTCTGGATATCCATAATTGCCTTGTTTTCTGCTCTACTGCAAATGCAGAAACATTTTCCACTCATTTCCTAACAAGGTTTTTTTTTTTGTAAATTAAATATAGTGTACAGCAGCACAGTCTATATTATTTCTCTCCAGTAGTGCCCATAAGAATCATAGCTCTGCAAGAATCATAGCTCTGCTTTAGCAAAGGAGAACAGTATTCCATGAGGGTCTTTGAAAATATACCCCAGGGGACACCTTATCCTCTCTTTTATTTAATTATTTCTGTGTCATGTGTGGACTCTAAATTACATACCTTCTAACTTCTTTGAAAATGATTTGACAGACAACAGCAGTTTATTCCCATCTGAAACACCTGATGGTAGCAGAATGCCTCTTCAACACAGGCAGCAGAAACATACCATCCAAACCAAATTCAACATTAACATATTCTCCCCTCACCACACTGCCTCTTCCCCAGGCATGAAGAAGACATACCAGAACCTTGAACTCCAGCAAACATTAGATAGAACCAAGACTCATGTTGCACGAGGAACCAGTCAGGCTTCCTAAGTCAGCACTGGCTTTTCTGAGGAGGATCTTGTCTGCCCTTGGGTCTGACACCTATCAAGTTGAACATACCAGAGTTAATTCAAATGTGCTTTATAGAATCTAGCAGCCAAATTTGTTTGTTTATTTTGAGACAGGGTCTCATGGAGCCCAAGCTGGCTTCAAACTCTTTATAGAGCAGAGGCTGACCTTGAACTTTAAAAAACTTTTAAATATATATTTATTTATTTATGAGAGTTAAAGAGGGAGAGAGAGAGAGAAAGAGAGAATGGGCACACCAGGGCCACCAGCCATTGCAAACAAACTCCAGATGTATGTGCCCCCTTGTGCATCTGGCCTACATGGGTCCTGGAGAATCGAACCAGTGTCCTTTGGCTTTTCAGGCAAACGCCTTAACCATTAAAGCATATCTCCAGGCCCCTGACCTTGAACTTTTGATATAAACAGAACCCAACTTCCAGGCTTATAGGACTGTGCCACTAGACCTGGCTGTTAAGAGTAACTTGAATTTAACTTTCCAAGTGATAATGGACAAGTTCCTTCCTAAATGTGTGCTTCAGTTTCCACATTTGAAAGGTATGGAAAATTATGCCAATCACAACTGGAGTAAGCATTTGGTGGAAAAACAAATGAAGTATTTAGCACAGTGCTGATATGCTGTCATTGTTATGACTTGGCATTTCTTATACACTAGCTGAGGGCTGGAGAAATGACTTAGAAGTCAAGGAGCTTGCGTGCAAAACCTCAGGACCCAGTTTCTACTCTCCAGATCCCACTTTAGGGAGATGCACAAAGGTGAGGCAAGCACAAGGTCGCACATGCCTATTAGGTGGCGCAAGTGTCTGGAGATCATTTACAGTGGTAGAGGCCCTGATGTGCCAAGTTCTCAATCTTTTCTTCCTCTCTCTCTCTCTCTCTCTCTCTCTTTCTCCCTTTCTCTCCCTCTTCCTCTCTCTCTCTCTAAAATAACAAAAAATAAAAATAAAAAAATTGTAGCTGATGAGGCCCATCTTGTTTTTCAGAAGAACGCACCTGTTTCTTCACCTCGTCTACCCTAATACCACTTGTCCCCCCTTCCCCATTGTTTGTGCCTTGTAAAATATGGAGGTAGAGCAAAGAAAAAGTCAAAACTGGAAATTGTATTACTTCTAAATGTCAGACAGTTGTATTTCCTCAGGAGAAACCACTCTTCAAAATCCTCTCCAAAGAACATGATTTGAGAGGTAAAGCAATGCAAGGATGAAGACAGAGTTTGGAGTTGATGTTTCTGATGATTAGATTTGTCTTCACTTTCTTTATGTAATTCAGTGATCTCTGCAGACAGGGAAGACACTCCTGGACCTGTAAAAGATTTTTCTTTTTGGTTATCTACAAGGCATGGGCTTTTATATATTTTAAATGAATTTCCATTAGCAAAGGTCTTTTGAGCATTTATGAAATTATTACAGTTTTATTAGATGAAGCTTTACATTCTTATTGAGAACAATTTTGAACATGGACAATTTTTATATAATTCTGTAGAGAGTTATTGGGGTCATGCCTTATTTAACGGTAGCATGTGACTCTAAGTCCCAGAGAAGGAGTCCAGTAAATCTATATACCTGCTTACATGGGAGTCATTTGGAAACAGAGCTCTTCCTTCCTCTGACAAAAGTGACCCTGAGAGGGATATAGCTTTATTATTAGGTAATCAGTTAGGAGAGGGCCCCAAAGAGGGAGTCAAAAAGATGTAACTCTGCATGCTCCAATCCATTAAAACCAGAATTTAGCATCTGATACAGTCTCATCATATGAGCTCTCTCACCTCCTACTCAGGTGTGCAGATCTCTTCCTGATCCAACCCCTGAGTCCAGACCAATCAGCTCTCTCTTATTCTCACCTTGGTCTGAGGGTAAGGCCCACTACATTAAGATTATAAATAGATCCTTACCAGCAAGGCAAAGTCCTTTTTTGGCTGTTCACTTCCCCTGAACCACCAAGTCCCTGCTTTGGTAAGCCCCTTGCTCCTTGTCTCAGCCCAACAGGTCTGAGTTGGGGGAAGGTGTAAACCCTTAATGCCACATGGTCTTTATACTCCTTTCTGCCTTTCATAAGCAGGGGCTGTCTGCTCTTTCCTCACTTAACCTAATAAAGTCTCTTTAAGTCTTACTCTCTAGTTTACTCTCTAGTTTATGTGGTCTTAATTCTTTAAATTCATGAAAAAGGAATCCTGGGTACTCTCAATTTATCAGTGCATTGACATACAGTTAGCATACAAGTCTACCTTTATATATGCATTGAATGGCTCAAGCCACTTCTGTTCCCTGTGAAACTGAAGGGCTCTTTGTTTGCCGATTTCTAATTTATCATTCTCTGTTAATAAGAACTGGCACATTGGAGCACTGGTAGTATGCTGGCACTTGTTAAATGCTTTGGACAGTGCCTCTCATGTATTTATACCCCATAAAGAAATCCCAATACCCATACTGGATATAAGAGGGCAGATATGTCATGACTGCTTGGGGTGTCAGACCCAGGATGTCATTTCAAGCAATGTGCCTCTCTATCAAGCCTGCATCACCTAATATTGCATGAGTCCTACTGTGATGGAGCTTCTACACAAATAAACCAAAAGTAAACATGCAGATCCAGAGCTGGTCCAAGTCTTGATAATCTCCTTTGTAAATGGAGACAATTCTAGCTGCTCTGGTCATCAAATGAGTATAGCAGATAGCTTCAGGTTTTTGGGATGAACCTCCAGACCAGATACAGTTTATGGGAGAAATTGCATTTATTTGAAACTTACAGGTCCATGGGAAGTTCCATAATAGAAAATTCTGTCCTCCTCTTCTTACAGGATGAGAGAGAGAGAGCACACCAGCGAGCACGAAGCTAAAAACCACCACCAGCAGTAAGCAAGCACACTTCTGGAACTCCAAGGAAAGCTCAGGAACTTTGCATATTTTTAGACTAGAATTCCAAGCCCACCTCCACACCTTAGGTCTGGACCTTAGGATCCATTCACAATGTCATCTCCTCCAATCATGTGGCTGCAGAGCTAAATTAGAAATTTTACTAAAATCCTGAATATATTGGGAACCATCCATTCCAATTACCACATGAGCTATAGTAGCAAAGACTTCATGAAGACAAAGCGTGGAGTGCCACATGTAATATCGACTGTGTGCAAATATGTGTTGCATCAGCAAAGTCCAATTTTTCTAATATTAAAAGAAGTGAGGGGTCCTTTGACCTTCAATCTGTTTTATTTAGGTTATTCTTTGTTGCAGTTGCCTTCACAATCTTCTTATGGGAAGACAGGGATTATTTCATTTTACCATTTTGCAGGGAAGCTTTATCACGCATGGCAGAGCTCACTTCATCACACAGCTACAGCAGAGAGTGAACAGCAAGCCCAAGCTGGCTCTGAGCACACTGCAAGTCTGCACTCAACCCCACGAGCTGCCTCAAGGAGCACATTTCTTCTAGCAAGACTCTACATCTCAAATGCTCCACCAGTTGGAGAACAAATAGGAAGCTTAATAAAATCACCTGAGGTCGATGGGCATGGTTGCACATACCTTTAATCGCAGTGTTAGGGAGACAGAGGTATAGGAGGATTTCTGTGAGCTTGAGGCCAGCCTGAAACTACATAGTGAGTTTCAGGTCAGCATCAGACAGAGAAAAATCTTACCTTAAAAAAAAAAACAACCAACCAACCAACCAACCAACCAACAAACAAACAAAAAACCCTGAGGTTGTGGAGAACATTTGCATTCAAACTACTACATGCACATATGACCCAATCGGACAGTGGAACATAAACGGTGTATTACAATGTACTGTGCACGCGAGAGCACACTGCAAACTTGAGGGATGGGGTCAGCTTCCAGGGAATACTATGGAGCCTATACTTGGCCTGCACATGGGAGAAATGTGAACCTTGGGGGCTTCAACTTGACTGTGAAGAATGACCTGGTTTTAGCTTTTGGGACTTGATATGACAAGATAAGGAAGGCACAGCTAAATTGTATTTGTGAAGCTCCTGCCTTTTGCTGACGTGCCTATTAGATTCACAACCCCTCATGTGTGGGGTAAATTTCTTGGTTTACATACGATAACCTGTGGCTCATAAGCATCCCGTGATTTACCCAAGGCCATAGAACATGTGGATGACGTAGGCCAGGCCCCAGTGCAAGTCTGCCATACCCAAGTATGTTTCCAAGCAGTCCAGCTTCACTGCTGTTTTGCTTTGGAAGGGGACAGGATGCATATTTGATTTTTGTTCCTTCTTTTTTTTTCAATAAACTTTCAAGTTTCTCACTGGAAATCTATCCTCTTTTCATGCCAAGGCTTGGAAGACTGTCTGTGGAAGCATTCCTAAAAGCAGAACAGGTCTCAGTTCATTGTGAACAGACGCATGAGGAAGGGAGGGGTGATATATATGCTGATCATGGAATGTCCTGCCATGTTGATTAAGGATTGGAGTACTGCTGACCTCCACATGCTCAAGGACTTTCTACAGAAAGAAACGGAGAAACAGAGATTTCAGACATGGAGACATATGCCTATAACCCTAGCTCTCAGGAAGCTGAGACAGAAAGATGCAGTTTGAGTCCAGCCTGCTTACATAACAAGAGTGTCTCAAAATGCAGCAAAATGTAAATGAAAATAGATAACTTCACAGCTATACAACAGGTTCCTGAAGAGAGGCGTGCATGATACATTATAGCTGGGAAGAAAATTAAACAGTTTGGACTCAGATTTTTTTTTTTTTCTCATGACTTGTGGTGGCAATTGTGACCTGTAGATTTTATGAGCAGCATGGACTTTGAGAAAATTCCAGCTTCTCTAAGCCGCATTCTCTTTTGCTATAAAGGTAAAAATTTACCTGTAATCACATGACTTCCATATCCTAAATGTAGCTGATAGGATGAAGGCTAATATTTCCCCACCAAACTTTTTTTTGTTGTTTCTAACTATAGAAAATTAAAAAGAGAGAAAACATAATAATGAGAACAGAGCATGTCTGATAAACAAATATATTTATATTTCCAAAAACACACATAATCAGGTATTACTGCTTGATGGGACCTGAGATATTGGGAGGTTGAACCTCAGCTGAACGTGATGCAGCTAGAGTTTGAGTTCCCTTGTGTATGTGTGCAGTCCTGCTCCCACTCTCAGGGCGCAGGAGATTTCATGGGGAGAGAGTGCAGGGAAAGTCATCTGGCTGCAGTGTGCATGTGGCTAGTATGTTCCTCTCAGGCTAAAGTGTGGAAGGCATTTGACATTTTTCTCCTATCTGTATGATAGAGACATCCTTAAAAGAGAGGGAAGAAACACACTGTCAACTGTACCTCTAGACAATATAAAAGATAAGAACTAAAGACTTGAGCAATTCAAGTAGCCAATGCCAGACACTAATATATGGGCATCCCATGGGAACTATATTTATATGTCCTTGGTCTTCATAGCATCTAACTTGCTGTACGAGGAAATTCATGACCAACCAAGAACCTGTTTCTTCTTGTCTTGGAATCACTAAGAAATCATCATTATCACAAAACCCAAGTTTAGAGAGAAAATGTCCCCTTTTTCTACTTCTTTATTTCTTCCCCCAGCTTTTCTAAATCTTTGTTTGTTTAATTACTCACCAAACTCTCTTTGAACTAGACAATTAGCAACTCATCTCATGTGCTTGTGTTTCAAGTACACAAGTTCAAATAGTTAAATGTTAAGGAATGTGGGGGACTCAAGATTATAGTGAGGAAAAGAAGGAGCAGGGGTTCTCCAGGGAATTTGAGGACTGTGATTGCAACTACTTCTTGAAGCCTTTGAAGGGGTGCCTTACACTTGTATTTCAGAATGCACTATGAGGATAAAGACATAAAATGTAACTGAATTCAGCTCACAGATATTTGTTGGGTGGTTTCTCTATGTCTGATGTGATAAAAGGCCAAGGGAATACAGTAAAAACCTTAGTCATGCTCTGAATTTCTGAGGCACTGTTTGATAGATTCTCATGAATCTATATTTGTGCATATAAATGCCATTTCATAATTACTATGATAGCTGTGCCTCAAGGCTTATATAGAGAACAAAGTGTGTTCTCACACATAATTTTTGGCTTCCTGAAAAAGGTGATATTAGTGACTCTCTTTTTTGAGAATCCCACATGCATTACTTTTATGTGTTATTCTTTCCAGAGCCCCTCTCTTTCAATTGAACCTTTCTCTTGTTTCTTTGTTCTGAAATACTCTGGAGAGATTGCTCAGTGGTTAATGGTGTTTTATTGCAAAGGCAGGGTTTAATTCCAAAGTACCCACATAAAGCCAGTCTAACGTGATATAGGTACCTATGTGCCCAGTGTCACAGTGACATTGGGAAGCAGAGCCAGGAGAATCCAGAGCTTCTGGGGTCATATAATCTGACCCTCCTTTGCAGTTAGGCAGTTCATTTTCAGTAAGAAGAGGCCCTGCCTCAAACAAGGTGGAACACAGACGCTTTGAAGTTGCCCACAAGTTTCACATGTGTGCCCCCTGCCAATTGAAAAAAAAATCGCTTAATAGACTAAAACTTTATTCGACTGAAAAAGATGATAATATTTGGGATGAACTTTTAAAGGTTAAAAATAATGTGTGAAGTTTGGAATGTTGAAAATGTTATTAAAGGAAGAGGAACCAGAAAAAGACAAGACCTGTATAGAAATAAATAGTCTTTAGCATCTGTGGACCTGTACTGAGTCACTGAAGCTACCTGAGTTGATTGTAATGATCTTACATTTTTATTCCCTTCATAAATGTACAGCAGTATTTCTCCAAACTCACTGGGAGGAGGCATGGCAAAAAGATGTTTTACATAAATAAAACTTCTAATAATGGAGAGAAAATAAATAGCTTTAAAGGAGGCCACCCAAGGGTATTTAGGGAGTATTGAAGAAGGAAACTTTAATTTCACTATATTTATTTACATCCATATTATAATAATATATAGCAGTATAAACCTGCAATTGTATGGAAATTATAGCCTAGCACAAGGCTATAACATGGAAGTAAGAATAAAAGTTGATTGAAATAAACATATTAGAGATTATGAATCGAATAGTTCAAATACTGCTAATGCAATCTGTTGAAATTGGCAAAGGAGAAAAAGTTTTCACATGGTGAGTGATTAATTGTCCAGTTTAAAAAAAATAGAAACTGATATTTAAAAAAGAGCTTTAGAAAAACTGTGCAAGGAAAAGGAAATGCAAAATGATAAGGAAGAGAAAGAAGAAAGAAAGAAAGAAAGAAAGAAAGAAAGAAAGAAAGAAAGAAAGAAAGAAAGAAAGAAAGAAGAGTAAGGAAAAAACTTTATTAATTTTTGCTACCATAGGCAAAAAAATTAACACAAAAACCAAGGTTGGCATCTGTCCACGTGACACTCAATTATCAAGACAGCGAAGCACAACTGCGCTCCTCATAGATGCTGTGGCAAATGCCACCTTTCCTCACTCATACTAAAGATTACAGTGAAAAACAAAAAGAAAACTAACAAAAGGGAAGAAATTCATGGTCCATAAGGGAAAGCAGGAGAAGTTATGCTCTTGGGAATCTAATTTTCCACTTTGAGGGAGTACACAAAGATGAATTCTAGAGCTAACTGGGTATTATTGTGAATAAGCTTAAAGTGGAAAAAGTCTATATTGTATGTAATTGAGTTTAATGGGGCCTGCATGCTTAGATATTTGAGACAACAATAACTAAGTTCACAGAATATTCATTTGTTATTATTATTTAATAAAATATATTGACAAAATATACATGTGACCTGGAGAAATATAGTTTTGTTAATGGAAATCTCTGGAAGCAAAGTATCCGTGAAGCCTGACTGCAGGCCTCATTTATCTGGGCAGACAGCCCTTCCCTTTTCTGATTTCTCAAAGTGATCTCAGGGATGCATAAACAACAAAGTGAGCGTCTTTGCATTTCACTCTCTTTATCTGCTCACCCTCTGATGAAATTAAGCAAATTAAACCTAATGACATGCAAGACTCCTCAATGCTACACTCTTCTCTGAGGGAAGTGGTGGCTTTCAAGTGTTTTTTCTATAACTTAACTTCCATCTAGAGTTTGAATCTCATCTCTTTGTAGACCTGTACACAACCCAATTTAATATTTAGTTTGAAGTAAAGGTAATTCATGCAACACTAAAAAAAAAAAAAAAAAAAAAAAAAAGCAGGAATCTGAATAATTAAACCATTATAAAAAACAGTAGCAGAATGGTGATATATTAAGCTGTAAGCTTTCTCCATGCTTTCTAGCTTTTAGTTCCAGAAGGTCCTAGGAAGTATGAGATGGGAGAAAGTCATTAATGGTATAACCCATCTGTGGATCCAACATGCTATAATAATGACATGCCAAGCAAATTGTGTCCACTGATGCAGCAGTGGTATGATTGCTATGGGGGTAACAAATTGCTTTTTGTTTGGATTTTTGGCCTACTTCACAGGAGGAAACTCATGCCTGATGCTCATGGCAAAAGCTCATGGATAGAGAGGTTGAAGTTATTAAGATCAAAAGTAATGCTGATGTACTTAACTAAAAGGACATGATGTAAGACTGCCTTTAAAATATTTATGCTTATGCCCAAAGATAAGTGCTGTTTCTAGCCTTGGTCAGAGAAGCTTTGTTTTGTAGTGTGTAATGGTTATGCAGAAATTCATAACTGGTCAAAATGCTGAGAATAAGTGGCTGTTGTTGAGTGCTCAACCTTATGGGAACCATTTATATTGACCCCTCTAAGGCTGTGGGAATATCACAGAAGAGACAACAGAAAGAAAGGAAGAACTGGTTGGTGGAAAGGAGTGTTTTGAAATTCTGTGTTCTGGACAAAACATTAGATTGGTGACACTTATGAACTCAAAGCAGCTGTGGTTGCCTGCATAAGAACTACTCAAGAATGACAGTCTCAGGCTGGAGAGATGGCTTAGTGGTTAAGCACTTGCCTGTGAAGCCTATAGAACCAGGTTTGAGGCTCAATTCCCCAGGACCCACTTTAGCCAGATACACAAGAGGGTGCACGCATCTGGAGTTCGTTTGCAGAGGCTGGAAGCCCTGGCACACCCATTCTCTCTCTCTCTCTCTCTCTCTCTCTCTCTCTCTCTCTCTCTCTCTCTCATTCTCAAATTTAAATAAATAGAAATAAAATATTTTTAAAAAAATGACATTCTATCATGGGTCAGGAAGAGCATCATATGGCCCCACCCATTAGTTAATGATTGCTGGGAAGTAGGGAGTCATTTTATTCACTGGTATAGTTACTAGTAAATTACTCATAGTACAGTAAATAGCCTCCAACCCATGCTCATGCAAGCAACTCTGATTTAACTCAGTGGATGACAAAGACAAATAAACCCAGACATGAGGAAGGAAGGAGATTAGTTGGATAAAAGGGGCATAGTGGTAGTATAAGGAGAATAAGAAATTAATGAGGTATGAATATGATCAAAATATGTCATATACATGTATGAAATCTTAAAATATAAAATACAAAGTAAATCTCGAGCTAAAAACTACAAAAATATTAAAGGATCTGTGTGTTATTAGCATGTATGACTTATGTAAGAGAAATGGATGCAATTATCTAGGGAGAAGAAATACAGGAAGGATGAAGGGGAGGCAGGGAATGAAAATAAAGAAATAGGACCCTAGAGCTTCCATTTTAAGGACTAGCAGCTTGGAAAAATACAGCATGCTGAACTGAAACTTAAAAGATGAAAGACAGGAGAAGAAATAGAAGGGATAGGAAGAGGTTCATTATGTCAAATTTCACATCTGTCCCTTCTGTCAAAATGTTGGCTCTTTACACTTTTCCCAGTTCCAGGAGTTAAGGACCAAGACAGAAATTGTTCGATTTCTAATGCCTTGGTAGAAGGTGGTGCCACTTCCTACGTGCAAGCACTTAAATGTCTACTGATTTGTATTTGGTACCTGGCACCTTACACAGAACCCAGCTCACAATAAGAGATGACTTTTCACTGTCATCCATAAAGTGGAAAAGTACTCAATTATTTTAGGAGCTGAGAATGTTTTGCTGACACTTATGTATTCATCAGCTTCTTGAGAAAGCTCAATTAAAGATATGAGTGTTTTTTTTTTGTTTTTTTTTTTTCTTGTCTGTTGCTCTGAGAGATGAGCAGTTCTTTCAAATTAGGGGACCTTGGGACATAGATGCAGAATGACAATCCAGGAAACAATTAATTTTATAACATCATTTTCTTAAAATATGTTCTTTAAAATAAGAGCTATGTGAGATTTAAAAAACACATAAACAAAAACTGTGAACATTTATGTTTCAGAAACGGTAACAGTAGCTACTTGGGTAAAAAGCATTTTAACATTGACTTTGATCCTTAAATGGCTAGTAGTTAAAATTCAGGACAGAAGACTAGCTGAATTTTTCATTTCACAATGTAATATTAAAGTGTAACTATAAGGCTAGATGTGGTCTGTTAATTCCAAATATAGCTTTGGGATTTAGGAACAAGACAAGGGTGTCTAGTGTCTCCATTTTTATTTTATATAGTACTGGAAGACTTAGATATAGCAATAAGACTTAGATATAGCAATAAAACAAGAAATACACATAAAATGGATACAAATAGGAAAGGAAGAGATCCAATTATTATTATTTCCAAATGATATGATTCTATATATAAATTCCTGTAAAGACTCTACCAGTAAACTGCTAGAGCTGATAAACACTTTTGGTAACATAGCAGGATACAAAATAAGCACACAGAAATAAGTAGCCTTCCTATATACTAACAACAAACATGCTGAGGATGAAATCAGGGAATCACTCCCACTCAGAATTGCCTCAACAAAAATAAAATACCTTGAAATAAACCTAGCAAAGGAAGTGACAGATCTCTACAATGACAACTTTAAAACAATCAAGACAGAAATTGAATATGAAAAGAAGTTTCAGAGGAAAGTGAAATAATTTATACTTCTGCATAGGAATACTCAATAATATAATGGCTGCTCTCACAGGTTAATTCTGAAATATTGATATAATTTATTATAGTAGAAAGTTCCACAATGCTGGAACAAACATTTAACTGAACACAATTTTATGGGCAGAAGGGATTAACTTCAATTTACAGAATCCAGAGGAATTTCTATCAGTGGTGGAAGAAGCTGGCTCCCTTTCAAGAATCCAAGTAGAGAGAGAAACCGTCAACACCCAGAAAACTCCAAAAGGCAGAAACAAAAGCCAGCAACAAGCAGGAACACCTGAGTTCAAGCCTTTCTGTAAACCTTTGGGCTAAAATTCAGGTCTGTCCCCAAACCCACCTTTGGGCTGGACCCAGTATCCACCCACAGTAACACATCCTCTTGCCAGGTGGCTGGAGACCCAAATTACTATCTTTAATAAAGCACCTGGATCTATAATGTACATACATTCAAACTACCACAGCTATAATGGATTCATTCATAAAATAGTATTTAACCCTGTTTATGTGCAATACTGTATCCTATATGTCAGGGACTGGCTGGAGAAAGTTAGTGGAGAGCCTACTAAATATAAAATATTTAATCTTTATTTTAAAATATAACATAAAACCAAAACATGAGGCATGTTCTCCTGAAAACATCAACACGTATATTTGGCGTTTATGATTTTGATGAAGAAATCTCTAGCAGAGTTCATTAGTTTAAACAAGAAAGAGGAAAGCTCTGTGTATATCCACCTCACTGCATACACAAATAAGTTTTGTCTCTTCTTCAACACATTCTCCAAAACCTGGGTCAAAGTAATGGAATGGCAGTCCAAGGAATTTATCTGATGATACATATGGAGTTCAGTCTGTGATGGATAAGGATTTCAAAGTAATGGGGGGGGGGATTTGATCATTTTTCAAGTAATCCTGGGAAAACTGGTTAGCAATTTAGAAGTAGAATTGATTGATGCATCTTTTACAACATGTTGAAAAAAATGAAGGGATTTAGTACACACACACACAAATTCACATACTAAAATAACATGGTGCAATACACATGGATCATAGCATAAACACTGTTTTAAGTCAGTAAGGAGTGACTTAAACATTGTCAGTTCCTTGTATAAAGTTCACACATTCATGTAGGGAAAAAATAAGATTCAAGTTAAAAAAAAATACAGAGCAAGAAATAACAACCATTGACATGCAATGATTTATAATGCATTTTTTGATGAGAAGCCAATTCACACAAATTGAAGAAAAAAATTCAAATACCTAGTAGAAATAGAAATGCATGAGAGGAAATACATTAAGGTTTTAAAGATATATTCAATTAAATAATCTTAGAAATATATAATAAAAGCTTTTAAAATGCATAATTTATGAGTATTAACAGAAACAAGGATATCATTGTGAAATATCTGTACTTAGAATGGATTGAACGTAATTGAAAAGCCATTTGAAAAGCCTCATTAAGCATTGCCCTCTCTCACCTGGCCTGTGGTTTCTACTATGAAGGCACTGTTAATTCTACTTCCAAGGTATGTTGTATGTTTTTACTGACTCTGTGTTCCTCCTTCCATCACTTTTCCTATTCCTCACCATCTTTTGAGTCTTTTTGTGCACATAGAAAACAGATGGGCTGCTGGGAAACACAAATTGCACTGGAGTTATGCTTTAAAAACTCCATCAGCTTCTATATCATTTAGGAGAAAACCAGTGTACCTATGCATTGAATCTTTTTTTTTTCCTTTTTTTGACAGGGTTTTGCAATGTTATCTATGCTGGTCTGGAGCTTGAAATGCTCCCACCTCAGCCTCCAGAATAGCTGGGCTTACAAGTATTTGCTGTCAAATCTGGCTAACCTCTAAAAACTCAATTGTAGCCTAAAAGTGTATGTATAAATGTACTCTCACTGGCCTTCTGCCTCATTTTCTGTAACTCCTTTCTTCCCTTACCTGACCACTGTTCTATCTGTTGTCTTTCCCGCTTCAAAATCTCCTTTAGCACAGTGCCTCCACTGCCAGAAAAACCATTGTGTCTTCTGGCCTGAATTTCTCATTCTTATACAGTATGATTTCTCACTGCACAGGCGCCTTCGCTACTGCCATTACTACACAAGTCACCATCCTTAGATTTTCATCCTTTACCATTTCTTTTCATTTGCAGTTCGCATAAATTGTAATTATTTATTTACTCTTTTTTTGGCAACCATATCACTAAAGTCTCAGTTTTGTGAGTGTGTAGTGTGCACTCTTTTCTCTCTTGGCTTAGGGCCTTGCACACATGACATGAGCAGAATTCATTGGCACATGATAACTATTTAGGAAATGAGTAAATGAGTGCATGGGTGAATTGAACCTCTCTGCTTGCAGAACACTCCTTTTCCTACTTTCATCCTTGAGTTTCCATCTAGATTTACTTTTCCCAATATGTTCGTGCTGTGTCTGGAGTCATGAACCATATGTTAGAAGTTGCTCAGTGTACTCATGGTAAGCTGCAGGATAAGCCACGAAGCAGATGTAGTATTCTCCTACAACTTCAGTAACAAATAACATGTCAAAACTGAAGTGTAAACTATTTTAGGCAGCAAAAGAATTAAAATGATACCTGCATTATGAATGCAACTCTGTTAAATAACAGATGTAGAGAAAGACTTAAAATATATATAAAATGGTGACATGTTTAAGGGAGGGGAAACTTATATGTTATACTGGAGTTTTGTTTTTTTTTTTTTTCTCCCTCATCTATTGTTATTACATTTGTGTTTGGGGACAAAACACCTGGCCAAAAGCAGCTGTTGGGAGGGAAGGTTTAATTTTAGCTTAAAATTTCAAAGGAAGCTATGGCAGGGGAGAACATGACATGAGCAGAGGCTAAACATTACGTCTGCCACAGTCAATGGAAGGCAGCAGCAAGAGAGTGAGCCAAACTCTTACAAGGGTGAGCTAGTAATAACATCCTTAAGCCTGCTCCTAGAAGCATACCTTTTCTAGCTAGGCTCTATTTCAAAAATTGCGATCATCTGGGACTAAGTATTCAGAACACATGAGTTTATGGGGGATATCAGATTCAAGCCACCACACTATTTTACTTTTGTCCAAGTATTATTTACAAAACAGAAGCAACAGTCAGTAAAACCATCATGTGATGAAGATTATTTCAATCTACATTTTATAAAAAATGCAAATAACTTCTCTGGCATATTTTCTGGCTATTACAATGCCTTTGATGTGTCTTGGGATAACAATTGCAATTATTTTTGCCAAAGAAAATAGTACCAGTAGTGTAATCTGTATAATCTTAATTTAGTAGGACTATGCCCAAGCTCATTTATTTCAATGTCCTTATCACCATCATACATATAACATAGAAATATGGGACAAAATTGTCCTGTTCTCATCCCCTCACCCAACAAGCCCATTTATTATCCTATTGATATTTTACTCACTTCCGTTTTTACTGTTTTAATGGCTTCCTGGCTAGTGAGCTCTTGCAGATGCACTTGCAACCCTCCTGATATTTCATCTTCATCTGGCGAAAGTGGCAAATACTGATTCCCAACCCAGAGCAGTCCTCAGGTGTTCTAAGATGACTGGTGAAGAGGCAGGACCAAGGATCCCCACTGAAAGCTCGCTGGACAGTCAGGGTGAGGCTCGTGCTTTGAGAAGCCAACCAGCTTCTTACCGAAGAACACCCTGCACACCTCTCCAGAGGTATGTTCAGGCAAAGCTTGGGTCTCTGTGTGCTTCTGTGTGTGTTCCTGGTGGGCTTGTCAGTTCACGGCATCTTGGGGTAGATTATGAACCATATTTGAGGTCTCTGGTAAAACATATTACTCTGCAATAGAAGCCTTTTTGATCATCTCTTCTAAAGTTAAGTTTTTCACTCCAGCAAACACTTTTTGTCACATAATGGACAGCATTTTATAAGGTGGGCCCACCTCATCAGGAAGTGAATAGAGAGGCAAGATGTCAGGATTCCTCCCTCTTAAGAAGGGCAATCAGAGGACACCCATTTTATCTAAGAGACTATTGTGTAGTACAGTGAAGGTGATGTTGCCAAGACTCTTGGGTAACATAGTGTAGATGACATTATTGTTATAATGAATTTCCCATCAATGTGTTTAATTTAATTTAAGTTAATCAAGGCAAATTGGTAACAATGGTAAGGGAATAATTTCAGTTATTGATATGTAAGAGAAATATGTCAAGAGATAATGCTACTGCTAATTAAAGAGGGATTGTTTCTTTCTAAAAACTTTAGTTGTTTTCTCTGCTTTCATTAACAACAAAATAATATTAGTAATGGTAAGACTATTTTTATTTTTTAAAGTATTTTATTTATTTATTTATTTATTTATTAGAGAAAGAGGCAGATGTATAGACAGAATGCACATGCCAGGGCCTTTAGCCACTACAAATGAACTTCAGACACAGGTGTTACCTTGTGCAATCTGGCTTACATGGGTACTGGGAAACCAAACCTGGATCATTAGGCTTTGCAGGTAAGTGCCTTAACTGCTAAGCCATTTCTCCAACCCAAGAGTAATTTTCTTTAGGAATATCAAAATACTGATGGAAGTTGTTGATGGATTTTGGCTAATAACAACTATGAAGATTCTCTTGAGGGAATATTTCCTTTCATTCTTTTTCAATTTCCTTTACAAAATCTAGCATTGATTGTCTAACACTTCTACATATTTCCACTTTGCTGGTTTATTATTTTTACTCAGTAAACTCTGCTTCTAGAATTTCTTGGTTCTTAAGAATTTAAAATGTGTTTCTCTTTGAGCCAAAGTCAGGCCAATTTTATTGGCTCTTAAAAATAGGTAGTTAGGAGCTGGAGAGATGGCTTAGCGGTTAAGAGCTTGCCTGTGAAGCCTAAGGACCCCGGTTCAAGGCTCGGTTCCCCAGGTCCCACATTAGCCAGATGCACAAGGGGGCGCACGTGTCTGGAGTTCGTTTGCAGTGGCTGGAAGCCCTGGCGCACCCATTCACTCTCTCTCCCTCTATCTGTCTTTCTCTCTATGTCTGTCGCTCTCAAATAAATAAATAAATAAAAATGAACAACAACAAAAAAATTTCAAAAAATAGGTAGTTAGGAGCTGGAGAGATGCCTTAGCAGTAAGCACTTGCCTGTGAAGTCTAAGGACCCCTGTTCGAGGCTCGATTCCCCATGGCCCACGTTAGCCAGATGCACAAAGGGGCACATGCATCTAGAGTTCATTTACAGTAGCTGAAGACCTTGATGCGTCCATTCTCTTCTCTCTCTCCCTCTCTCGTTCTCTCTGTCTGTCACTCTCAAATAAATAAATAAATAAAAATAGGTAGTTAGTTGATAAGAAAGGGTAATAGATGAGCCAAGATTTATGGAAATAACTTTTAATACATTGCAAGACCAAACTTCAACCATGCTGACTGCAGCAGAAAGTGGAAATTAAGTCTTCCCTGAGGATGGTCAATGATTTAATATCATTTTTAATGATGAGACATGTTTAACATAGAAGTGCAGCTATTTTGACCGCAGAGGGAAATGCATAATATCCCTGAAAGAATGAAAATGAATTGAATAACAAATGATGAAAAACAAAATAACATCTCACTTCTAAGATGATAAAAGTATGTCCTGGGGACCCATTTTCAAAAGTGTCCTCTACAATAACACCCTTCCCCAAACAATAGTGATATTTGCAAATAGTCCTGATTACATGATTTGATTACAGAATAAACCCCGGATCTTATGCACAAATTAACACCATGCCTTTTCTTATACCTCACTGCCCTTGCAGTGGGCAACTTCAAATAAAGTTGGAATAAAGGGCAACTTCAAAGAACTGCAAATACATTCCTTCCTCTTGGGCAGAAGAATGAGAAACACATATGCCATGTGTTGAATGTTACAGGAAGTTTCCACAGGAGTGAGGTTTTTCTTTTTCTTTACTGGGAGATAATAGCCCCATGGTGTGTGTGTGTGTGTGTGTGTGTGTTAGTTTGGTTGCAGTTTCATCGAATGCATTTACATCTAAAAAGCATTATGTGCATATGATTTGTAATACATAGTTAAGGTCAAGTTTTGCTTTTGTTCTTCCAGAACATGTCTGACCTTTCCAGAAATAGCAGATGAAAATATACTTGCTTTAATGTATAGCTCTAAGTTTAATCTTTACTCATTTGCATGGAAAGCAAGTTAGAAGGCCAATATTCTGAGTCCTAAGTTAGTGTTTTTTTCCACTAAAGCGTGCTGAATAGGCATAGGAATCATAGATTTGCTCTAGTGCCAATTCTAGTGCTGGAAGAAGCAAGGTCTAGAGTGAAGCCTGAATAATCTGTATTTCTAATGAGCTTGTTTGCTGCTTGTTCAAGCATTGCACTTTGAGAAGCTGTTTTAAATCTCAGTGGGCAGCTAGAGTACAATACTTCATCACACTCTGGGCTAGCCTGCTGAGGTGAACTAGTTTCTTCAAGGATGGTATTTTCTGTGGTCAGTTAGGAGACTCACAATTAATGGGAAAAAATGGAGATGTTAGAGTGAGAGACAGTTAAGTTTTTTAAAGTAGCAAATACTGCCATTGGTAACTGTCCATCCATTGCATCAATTTAATTCTCACTGAAATGGTATATTATATTCTCCTTCATACTCACCATGAAACATGCTCAAAAAGGTTAAAGGGATTCCCCCAAACCACCCAGACAGATAGCAGAACAAGGGCTATATAGTTTCTTCTGGCCTACCTATTTGTGCTTTGTATTTGCACAGAGTAAAGATAGCATTTTTGAACTAATTAAAACATACCCTTGTGATCTTGCTTCTTTTCAATGGATTACAGTATCTTCAAGCCGAAAGGTATACAGGGCTTCTAGAGGCTGCTTTACAGGTAGCTATCTGTCCTAAGACAGAAGGTCCCAGCTTGCAGGAGATGCAGAGAGATTGATGGAATAACAAGGCAATCTTATATGGTTACTAAAATCACTTTCACTTCCATCCCTTTGGTGTGGAAGATGAAAATCTTTGAAAGCCTAGAGCCCAAAGAAATGTAAATACAGATTATTCAGTCCTGACATTTCAAAAGTGGTCACCCCCACCAGCAGAACTAGCTTGTGTCTATTATCAGCTTTTCTGTCACTCATGTTGATTAAGCTTGATAAACAGTGCAAAGCTCTGAGGGGTAGGCCAGGGGGCACAAAGAGAGATGTAGTTGGCTTGAAAAGGACTGCCTTTCCTGAGAATAAGAAAGGCCCAACATCCCTCAGTGCCCTCACTTCTAACAGGAAATATTGCTCTTTTTGAAGCAAAGCAGTCCCCTCTCAGGATTCTTCCAGAATGTCAGCAGGGAGACAGTTGCCTGACCTTTGTGGCCTATTTGCTGGGATAGCAGCCTCCTGAGTCACTCAGCTAACTGCCATTTCATATTTCTGTTCTCAGACTGCCCTTAGGTAATCTTTAAAATTAATACAAAAGGCAACTGGCTTATTTCACTTAAAATATCCCCAGGTAAAAATCCATGTGGTTGCAAATAACAGGACTGCCTTCTTTTAAAATAGAATAGTATTGCATCAGTCATATTACTAAGCTTCCTTTATCTGTTCACCAGCTTGTGGGCCCATAAGTTGATTCCACTTCACTCATGTAGAACATAGAAGCAGGCTCATAGAGGCAGAGACTAGAGTGGTGTTTGCTGGGGGCTAGAGGTTGGGAGAAGAGATTGGGAAAAAAGTGGGCAATGTATATCAAATTTCTCAGATGGGATCAGTTCAAACATGTGTTGTTGGGCCTAAGATTGCAATACATATCAATGTATTTTATACTTGAAATTTGCTAACAAAGTAGATTTGAACTGTCCTTACCACTGTATTACTAAATAGGGTAAGGTAAAGCACATGGTACTTAATTTCACCATTCCATATATTTTTCAAATAATTCAAATATAACTGGGATACAGGGAAGTCTTTGATTAAACAGGCTTAATTCATATGACTTTTCTTGTATAAAAACCATATGGTAGCCACAGCTGGATCCAAGGTCCTCTGGATTGAAAAGCAATCTTCACTGTTGACTCAATTGGATGGAGAATTTCTTAGGATATTGATGGCACATGTGTGTGTGTGTGTGTGTGTGTGTGTGTGTGTGTGTGTGTGTGTGTGTGATTTCCTGAGAGGAATAGTTAGGTAAAAAATACCCATCCTGAATATGATATCCTCATCTCATGGGCTGAAGGCCATTGGGAATAAAAGAGGGAAGAGTAGATATTAAGAGAGGGATGGCATTTCCCTCTCTGTGCTTCCTGGCCATGATGACATGAACTGTCTGCTCTGCCATACCCTCCCCACAATGATGGACTGAATTCTCTGAAACAGTGAGTACATATATAGACTCTATCTCCCTCAAATTGTTTCTATAATACATTTCATCACTACAGTAGAACAGTAACTAATATCAACTAGAGAGATAACAGTAGTTAAAGGAACTTGCTTTTAAAGCCTGCTGGCTCAGGTTTGAGTCCCTGTTACCCTTGCACAAGGTGGCATGTGCATCTGGAGTTCATTCACAAGAGGCACTGGTAAAACCTCTCTCTCTCAAATAAATTTTATAAAAATCACTAATTTATTTGGTTAGAGATTGTGGGGCAGTTTTTTTTTTTTTTTTAACAAGATAACAGTGAATTATTGATAGAGAGGCTTGGGGTAACATACTGTTTTTCCAGAGGCTTGGGGTCAGAAAAGGCATCAAAGGTGGCTTCTGTGAAGTTGCTCAGTGTAGCAGTATAGCATCTGTCCATGGTTCAGCAGTCATCATGTATAAAACCATATGGTTTTTATACAAGAAAAGTCATGTGAATTAAGCCTGTTTAATCAAAGGCTTCCCTGTATCCCAATTATATTTGAATTATTTGAAAAATATATGGTATGGTGAAAGTAAGCACCATGTGCTTTACCTTACTCATTTAGTAGCTTCTTGGGAAGAGGAATTCAGATGATGTTCTGGGACAAAGATGAGGCACCTAGGATTAGAGCAGTCGGTCTCCCTATCTAGGGCATTATGGGGCTTTCCAATCTTGTTCTGCTAGTAGCCTTTCTGTACAAGGATAATGAAAAGCTTTGCCAAGATAATGGCTCCTAAAAAAGCATGGTTAGCACATCAGAGATCTTAATACATAGAGACTGGCATGAGTCGTGTAGTCACCAATGGGTGGGATTTGGGGGTGGGGAGGAGGCACTTAAATATTGCCTACTAATGCAAATCTGATATGATAGTGGCATGATTTTCAAAACATCATCCTTGAAGGATATCCCCTTCCTTGTAAAAGCCAATAATATTGGGTCATACTGTGGAGCAAAGACAGAGCTGGAATGAGAACTGTCTTGTCTCCATTCCTACTAAGACTGTATCATTTCCAACACTGCAGATAATCCTTTGAGCAATTCCAGTGACCATTTCCTGCACCAACAGTGTATATTCTTGTAGGTCCAGCTTTGTCAGCTATGAGATAAGAGAATGATCTTATATGTCAGGAACCAGCTCTGTCTTCTTTTGATTTTAGCAGCCCTTGTTTTCATTCCCCCAGCTGTATTTTTCAAACACACTATATGTGGTTACACATGAATTTGGGTGGCTAAACATGAATTTAATATATATAAGGCTTTTAACATGAAAATTAAAAAAAAAACGGTAAAACTTGCAGAATTTTATTTGTAGAATTTAGAAATAGATTATGGATTGGACCACTATTTCTATCTTACAAATATCACATCACATAAAGCTAAGAATTAAAGTAGGAGATAAGATGCAGGAAGTATGTAATCAAATTCATGCCACTATAAATAAAATAAGAGGCATAATCAAATTCATATACCTATAAATTATAATAGTGACTAATTTCCTCTGACTTTGCTTATTTATCTCCAAGACATACATTTTCAAAATATGATAAAGACTTTGGATACAAAAAAATCATAAAATTCAAAGATCAAAACTCTAGTAGGAAATATCTGTATGAACTTGTGTGAGTAACTCAATCTTTAGCATTTTCTTCTATAAAATAAATATAGTAATATTAACTCCATTAGGTTGGAACAGGGAACCTACTAAAATCGCTCGGTGCTACATTCTGCCACAGTTCCCAGTAAATTAGATCACTTTTGTCTAGGATGTGTTTAATCAAACTGGAAGAATTATATACTGCAGAGAAATTATACTATTTTTACCTATTACATTCAGAGAGGTTGAAAGGAAACATTATACAAACTTCAAAGAAGAAAGCATCATGCTATGAAATTCTAAACTGAGATTAACCATTTGGCTCTTAGTCATTAATTTTAATGGCTTAAAGTGAAATACAAATAAAAACAGAAATTTTAAAAAAAAGCTTAGAGCATAGATCTAATTAATAAATGGACTTTTCAAATTGTTTCTTCAGTATATAAAGTATGTCCATCTATATCACACAAAATAGTGGTATAATTTCTCAGTCATTTTTTTAGCAGAATATTCATGGGACATAATATTTGTATAATATTCTAGATTTAATGGATGAGATAATCATAGAAAAGAATTGACCTGAGGGCTCAGAGAGCCCCATAACCCATCTGGTATACTCTAGGGATAACAAAACTGATTTTGTTGCTTATTTGCAACAAATTGTATAATATCAGACCATACACTGGGAATCTCTGAGTGATGGCACAGAAGTATACATGTTCTGTATGCAATGGGATATGATGCACACACTTCTACTTGGGAGGGGAATGTAAATTATAACAAATAATAAGCCAACATATCCACCCATTTGATGTATTCAAGAAATAGCAATGCTTTCTGAAGTAGTCAACAGTTATATAGAAAAGAATAAGGGCTAGTTCTGGGTCCTGAAAGCTTGTAGTCTAGAACAGGGCTGTCTGGTGGAAACTGAGTTCCAACTTCATATTGAATGATAGGTATAATTTAAACATTCCTCATAATGATAACTAAGGTTAGTGATTATAATTGTATACTTCAATTGACTCAAATTGTTCAAAATGTTATCATTTAACCTGTAATTAGTAGAAATCACTAAGACTTTTTTCATTCTATGTTTTCCCCTTTTGACAAGTCTTTTAAAAATTATTATTAGTTATGGACATACTCAATATGCAAACAGCACATGTTGGTACCATCCTTACCCTCATCCCTACCCATCCCCCTCCAAAGGGACCTGCCCCAGCCAGCGGGGAATCGAACAAGGACGCAAGGTGAATATCAACCTGAATGAAAGGAGGCAAACAGACACAAGAAGGAGATCATGCTAGACATTTGTCACGGCCTCGAGAGTTTATTCTTATATGTAGGTTTATATAGAGTTGTAGGGGGAAGGGGACATGGTCAGGGCAAGGAGTTGTAGGGGGAAGGGGACATAGTTAGGGCAAAGATCACAGAGTTACTGGTTAAACTGCAATGCCTTTGTTTCTTCATTAGCTACCGGCAGGATGGCGGAATGTTTGGCCAGGTGTACGATCCCATTGTTTCTGGTAGTTGAATATTAGGTGAGGAAGTAGAAGCTTAACTTGCTATATGGAAGTCTTTGTTTCTGGTAGTTGAGTATTAGGTGAGGAAGTAGAACTTTAACTGGCTATATGGCAGTCTCTGTCAACATGGCCAAGGTTTGGTTCATGGCTCCCAACAGGACCCTCCTCATTGGTGATGCAAGTCATCCCCATGAAGATTGTGGGTTGTCCATTTTGGGGGCAGCTATCAGTTATGGAGAAGAGACAATGTCTCTGTGAATAACGTCACAACTTGTAGTTCCAACAAAGGGTATGGGGGGCACAAAACTGGACATAAATGGAACTGGTACCATAAAATCCTATATCCTGGAAGACAGACTAAAAGGTTGAACCCTCATCAGAACCTTAGAGGGAACACCTAAATCAAAGGGCTCTGGAGAGGGTGAGATGAAGCCTAACCTTACTTTTCTCCTGTATCTCTCTCTTCTTTCTTTCTTTTTTATATTTTATTTTTTTCTTCTTTTTTCACTACAAGTCTTTTAAATTTAGCATCCACATGTCCATGTGGATTTATAATAGCTCTAATGTTTGGTAGCCACATGTAATAGTTGATCCTTTAAACACTTCAAGCCTAGAAAGAGAAGATCAGAGAGTGCACAAAGAGCAGCAATAGGAAGGGAGATAGAGCCACGTGTGTAAACAAAGGCCCAAGTCTGCTCCCCCCTCAGAGAGCACGGTGAGGCCAAAGGTGAGATTCAACCTCCCATGGGAAAAAATGCATTTCTCTTATGCATTTACACAACAATATTATATCAAAGTGTTCTTTTAAGAGCTCCAGAAAGTATAAAACAAAGAATAATTTCAGGCATCATATAACATCCTATATTTCTTTGTGCCTTGTCTCCATTATAGATTCCCAAACACATTTTATAAGAAAAGCATTATGAATTAAGCGTGTACCATTTTTCAAGGACTCTTCAATGTTCATCACCTGCATCTCTCCCACCTCTCCTATTAATGATACTGTGAGAGATTTCTTGTGTATATCCCTCATTCAATTGAATAAAATCAAGTAATAGAAATATGGACCTAAGAGACCAGGAATGAGACTGGGGGTGGGGGGGTGGTGGACATGTTGCAAAGAAATCCATTGAGATGCACAGAGAGACAGATCTAATTTGACATGATCTTCCATTTTAATAAATGTAATCAATATGGCTTAGAAACCATTCAGTCCCATATTTCACTGTCGTTTCACTTTCAAATAACTTGGAACAGTTACTGAGTCTGAGCAATGACTTAGGATCTGTATAAAGAGACAGCCTCTAGAGCAAGACTAGGCAGTAAAATGAAGTATAATTGACTAAGTGTCTCAAAAGAGTGGGAGAAATATAATTCAATAAGTAAAAATATGGAAGAGTTATGCAAAATTCATGGGCTTCTTATGCCTGGCATTTTAGGATAAGGTTGTTCCTTATTTTAAAATTGAACTCTTTTGCAGGATTACTCAATATCTTTGGCATAGAAGTTGGCTTTGGAACTGTAATTTAAGGTGTAAATTAAGGTAACATCAACTAGGATGAGATATCTTTAAAAGAAGCTGAGATATAAAATATGAACCATTTTCAGGAAATGGTCAACAAGTAGGAGTTGTTGAAAATGGACTAACAAAAGTGAAAGAGGGGAAAATAAAGAAACAAATTACAGGACAAAATTCTGAGCACCTAATTTAAAACAAAAATGGTTTCCTATGGTTTATGATGAGTGATAAACAGAGTCCACTGTGTGGCCATAAAAATATATCTTTAGAGCAGAAAATATGAGTCTCCCTGTCAGCTTAATGCAGTGATTTAAGTTAATAGCCTTTCTCCTAGAAAGAGTTACAAGGCTGAAGTTAGCAATCATTCTAAATGATGTGTACTCAGAAATTATGAACTATGGCCAAGTGGTATTAGTTTTTAGTGCAGTTTAATCATGAATTTACCTATTTCAAGTTATTGTTTTGATACATATTTCTTAAAGTATCTAAAGTGGTGGAGTATTAAGGGCTATAAAACTACATTAAACAGGCATTAAGCTTTAAAAAAAAAAAAGACTAAAATTCTAAAGACAACCCCATATTAGAGTTCAGCCTCTCCTGGCTTCAAGTCAACTTTGTTATAATAAAGTTATTCAGAAAGCTCCATGAAGCGTGTTTAGGGTACAGAGTTACCTCATGGTTCATGGCCATAAGAACAGAGATACTCTGGTTCACCTAAAGGACTAATGAGAATTAAAAAAAAAAAAAAAAAAAAAAAAGAACTTCTAATATAAAGCTTCCTGAGAAACACTACAGTAGCAAATAGGGATGTTGACTCAACAGATGAAGAAAAAGGGAAGAGCAAAAAATAAACAAATGTTCATTCACAATTCTTAGAAAGTCTGATTCCTGTGTTTGGGCAACAGAGTCTCCAACTTCAAGGTCATCATTTTCTAAACAAGCTCAGGAAAGAGCAGAATCACAGATCACTGACTGTCACAAAGAGATAAACAAAGTGCAAGAGCAGGATACTGTAAATGTTGTTCATTATTGAGAGACCACTAAATGAAAGATTTAGAGTAAATACAAATCCATTCCTATGTCCTGGGATTTTCTAATAGGGAGATGTAAAGAGGTGAGACCAGGATTCACTTTTCTTTGTGAATATTAATGTTTGATGCTTCATAAAGCTGCCCTTCTAATCCATGAGCCACAAGCATCTGCCTTACCTAGGAGCATGGAAAGAATGTATATTTGCAGATCACCCCACATCCCACTCAGACCATAATCTTTTTGTCCATGTCTCCACATAATTTATCAGCATAAGAAAAGTTAAAGAGAAAATCTTTGCTTATACATAACTACAAACTTTAGAGTTGCAAGAAGGGCTACCCAATGCCAGTTGGGTGGCTATTGAATCTGGTCATCTGATGATAAGATCATCTGATCAGATGACTCTAGAGAACAAAGCAATCCCTTACTCAAAAGCGTTGGCAGAGCATATGATTGCAATAGTTAACTCTTGCCGAGGAAAAGGCCATGAACGTTTTGGAAGAAGAATGGGTTGGTGGACATTGGGTAAATGATGAAGAAACTTTTGAATACACTTTTTAAACCCAATGAACTAAAAGGACATTTTGTACCCAACAGTGATCTACTGTTTGAGGAGGCTGTCATTATGGTCATGATGAAACTGGTACCTTCATAGGGCCTTAAACATGTAAGGAATTATTAGGCAATTCTTGAGATTAGAAACATCCCTTTTAGTTTGTGGTATCATTATTTCCAAAGAAAAATGATGTTGTATTGATAGTCTCAAATGAGGCATTTAAATAGAGGTAAGAAATGAAATTGTTCTCCTAAGTTTCTGTTGGGTATGCACAAAACTTTCTACAGGAGAAGATATTTTGAAATGTTCTCAGTTCTCCAAGGTCAGAATAAGCTTAGCTCCTAATTTGTCTCACCATACTCTATTCTTCGTTTCCATAAAATTGAATGCTTTAGAAAGATAGACAGTAGGTAAGTAAATAGATAGACAAAAAGACTGAAAGGTAGGGCTAGAGAGAAGGCTTAGTGGTTGAGGCACTTGTCTGCAAAGCCAAGGGACCCAGGTTTCTTTCCCTAGGACCTATGAAAGCCAGATGCACAAGGTGGCAAATGCATCTGGAATTCGTTTGCGGTGGCTGAAGACACTGGTGTGTTCATTCTTTCTCCCCCCACAAATAAATAAATAATGATAAATGATATTTTATAAAAGAAAGACTGAAGGGTTCATAGAATAGAGACCAGTGATATGCCCATGGCAAGTATCAAAAAATATTGTTATATTTGGCCAAATCAACTAATGCCATTAAGTGTGTTTACTGTAGAATGACTCAAAGCATGGTCCCTTATCATAGTGGAATAAGAAGCAATGGAGATAAATATCCAAACAGTAAAATAATACTTAATAAATATTAATTTAAAATAGATAACATTTCCTATTATGTAACTTCAGATAAATCAAACTGCCACACTCAGCTTATACAGTAGATTTTTTACTACCTATAGATGAACAAGTCAAGGCTAAAGAAAATACAAGTTATTAGAAAAAAAGTTCAAAAGTAGTCAGTGGCAGATTTTGCTACTTTTTCTTGATTACTAATTAACAATTAAACATAGTCAATCATATTCTAACTCAAGTGCACTAAACTATATAGCCCATCTTAGACTGGTGGATGGAATATAATCTGAAATCTAAACTCACACAGAACTAACACTTTGAAAAGGAAATATTGGCTTCAATAATTCAACAAAAAACTCTCAAAAGGTTTATTTGCTTACAGAATGTGTTAGTTGATTTCTTATTACTGGGACAGAATACTGAAGAAACTTAGGATAGGAAAAGTGCCTATTTTAGCTTACAGTTTTGATGGGAAATTTCATCATAGTATTGAAACGATGTCAGGAGCATGCAACAGGTATCACAGGTATTGCAGTCAGGTTCACATTGCTGGTAGAAATCACCCAAATAAGAGCAGCTTCTGGGGAAAAAAAAAAAAAAAAGGTTTATTTTGGTTTATAGGCTCAAGGGGAAGCTACACAATGGCAGGGGAAAATGATTGCATGAGCAGAGGGTGGACATCACCCCCTGGACAATGTCAGGTGGACCACAGCAATAGGAGAGTGTGCCAAACACTGGCAAGGGGACACTGGCTATAATACCCATAAGCCCACCCCCAATAATACATTCCCTCCAGGAAGCATTAATTCCCAAATCTCCATCAACTGGGAACCTAGCATTCAGAACACCTAAGTTTATGAAGGACACCTGCATCAAAACACAAAACATGTTCACATCAACATGCAAGAAAGATAGAAACTGAAAATCAGCAGAGCAAACATCAAATTCCATAATTCCATGCCAGGTGTTCCATACTAAAGATGAAATAACCTGATGTCTAAAAGGCTTGAGTCACCCTGCCCTTCCAGCCATACCACTTTCCTAGGCAGATCCTGCCCCAAGACCACAGCCTTTCTTGGCAAATGTCCCATGCTCCTGGCATCTCTGAAAGCCTACGCTCTGCATTGAATTTTTAGATTCACCTATACAAATTTACATAATAGCCACACAGAGGCTCCTTGAAATGACTTGTAACCATGTCTGGCATTGTTTAGTTTCAGTGCCTCTCTGGAATTGTGGTACAATCTGTGATGCTCTATTTTTTTATATATATATTTTTTTTTTTCATGCTTCTAAAACCAGTTATACCTGGGGAAAGCTGTCAAAATTTTCTGCCATATGGGGATGAAACACAGCCTTGAGGAGCAGAGAACTCTTTCAGCATCTTCCTTGAGTTCTTTTTACTTCAAAAGAATTTGTATTCTAACTTCCTTGAAGCTTGAATGGGTTGGATACTGCCTTCTGGGCATCTTTCCTATTGTCACATTGTAGGATTGTTACCTTATCCTTACTAATGGTAATATCTTTAAAAATTACAAATGAAGAGTCTGAAATTATTGGGCTTTGGACTTTAAAGTTTCTTATGTTTCTTTCCTACATAAAACTTAAAACTTTATATTTCTCATATCTTTCTACTTTGTATTTTGTTCTTTTTGACTATAGATCTGGGTCGGAGCAGATAAAGGAATCTATTCCAGGGCTGGAGAGACAGCTTAGTAGTTAAGGTGCTTGCCTGCAAAATCTCAGAACTCATGTTTAAATCTCCAGGTCCTCCATAGCCAGACGCACAGTGATGCAAGTACACAATTTCACATGTGCTCCAAAAGGATGCACTTACATCTAGAGTTTGTTCACAGTGGCTGAAGACCTTATTGTGCTCATTCTCTCTCTCTTTCTAGAAATAAATAATAAAAAAGAATCTATTGCACAGATCTCATGTTATTCTACCTTCAAATTTCCTTTACCTTTAAATTCAAATTCACTTAAGTTCTCAGGACAGGGGAAGAACTCAGCCAAATATGTTGTCACAATTTCACATGAACTGCCTTTAGTCCAACTTTTGGTAAAGTCCTTTATTCCCTCTGAAACTTGATGAGCTTTCCTCCATAGTTCACATTTCTCTCTGTATTCTGTTCTTCCAAACTGTCACCAGGATCGACAATAAATTCTGCTTACTGCATTGTAAGGCTTCTATAATCCAAATGACCAAGTCCTTCTACATTCCTCTGCTAAGCTTGTTAAAAAAAGAATAAGAACCACATGATTGGGTTTATCATAGTGATGGCTCTACCTCTTGTTATCAGTTTTCTCTATCAGTTACTTTCTCTTTACTAGGACAGAATACCAGACCAGAAATTTAGAGATGTAAAAGGTTTATTTTGGCTCATGTTTCACAGGGGAAGTTTCATCATGGTGAGGAATTTCAGGCATCCATTTTCATATTTGCATGTCAAGAGGAAGGAAATAACTAGAAAGAGAGGGCTGCAAGTGGAGCAGGACTATAACACCCCAGGCCCACCTCTAGTGGCATACTTGCTCCCTTAAAGCTCTATTACATAAAGATTCCACTACTCTCTCAAACTGCCTAAAGAACTGGGGATTAATTATTCTAGCACAAGAGTATATGGGAGATATTTCATTCAGATAGTCACACGGAATCATAGGAAAAAGTAATTTTCTAAAGTTATCTCTGTCTATAAAGGGGAGAGGAGTTTCAAGGAAAATAAATAAATATTAAACTTTGATGATAAACTTTTCTCAAAAAGTTTCAAATGACTGCTTAGGTGAGAAGTTGCTTGTCTTAAAGAATAACTACCGAGAGTAGAGCAAAACTCTAGTCCTATTGCAGATGATTGGAATAATATCTATTTCTTGCAGAAACTTGAGGTGAAGGGAGAAGATGATTTGACAGTACATCTGGTAAGGAACAAATGTGCCAGTGTGGTAGATTAAAGTTAAATTTTGATACTCGATCCTCCCCTTCCTTTATGAAATGGAGTTTCCCTAGCCTTGAGTTTGCAATGACCTTCTGGATCAACTAAAGTTATTTCCAAGTGACATTTGAATCAAAGAAGTGTTTCAGCTTCCAACAAGTCCTTTTGGTACTGCCTGCAGCTCTGAACTGCTATGTATGACTCTCTGATGCTACCTGGTACAGGAGCTTCAGGAAGTTTCTCTGCCTAACAATGCCAATTGAGACAACCAGATAGACCTTCAGGTCATTATGGCTCTACAGAGCAATAGAAATGGGGGAAGATATGGAGAGCCTGGAGTCCATTGTTAGTCAAATAAAATTATTTGTTCCTTGATGTTACTTACCCAGAAAATTATGAATTTAGTCTCACAGTTATTATTTTAAGTTAATGAGGGGGTTTTGTATGAATCAAGGAAATAAGTGGGACTTAGGTCTACTTACGTCTGTTCACTGGGAAGCTTTCATTGAAGAGGCAGATGTAACACCCTTTTCATAGTAAAAAATCAAATGGATTCACTAAGGGCTGGGCTCACTTTGAAAAGCTGTCAAGAAATTTCTCAGATATATAAATTTTTTGGTAAACAGCTGATTAAGAATAGCAACCTTTGTTTATTACAGGCTTTGTATATAAGCAAGGAGATGAAGGCCTCCCTTCCACAAAATTGGAAGAAAGCAGTGCTTGCATTCAATAACTTGTAGTCAATGTAGATAAAGGTTTCTGACACCACAGAATGCAAAGAACACCTTGAACATTCCAACGCAATTACAGCAAGATAGCTACAGATGAAATGAGGCAGGATGTTGGATTTATCTTCATGTACAGTTTTCTCTATAGTAAAACCTCTCCCATTTATCTCCGCTCCGTTGACATTAGATTGATCAGTTAAGCAGCTTCAGAAGCATAAGATCAAGCAGCTGACAAATTGTTCATCTTGACTTTGAAGCACATCGAGGCAAAAAATTTAGGACTAATGATTTTAAATCACCTTTCTTGTCATGCCAAAATTTGTGATGCACCTTAATAAAATCTCTAAGCAGATTTAAAAAAAAATATTTTATATTTATTTATTTATTGTCTTGAAAATGAGAGAGGCAGAAAGAGTGGCCCAGGGCCTCTAGCTGCTGCAAATGAAGTCTAGACACATGAATTACCTCATGCATCTGGCTTAGATGGATCTTAGGGAGTCGAACCTGGGACCTTTGGCTTTGCAGGAAAATGACTTAACGAGTAAGCCATCTTTCCAGCCCTCTAAGCAGTTTTGAAAACAGGGTTTATTTGTGTACATTGGAACCATTGAGCACTACATGGCTGTGGACTGAATGGAGGTAAAAATGTCTTCCACTTGTGCCACATGCAGTATTCAATTGAATTAAACAGCCATCCTTGTTAATGAAACAACCATGTAAATGGACTGAGTCCTAAATTAAGCAGATCTCATTAACTTGCTTTGCTGGGGAAAATGAGTTTCTTTTTGAATGTAAGAGTGAACTGAGTTCTCAAAAGCTCATAAAAGAAATCAAAATAGTTTACCCAGTGAAAACAAAGGACCCAATGATCCAGTATGATTCACCCATGAATTTTGGCTCATGTTCAAGGAATTAAGTGTTGAAAATCATAACAATATTACTTTCTTGTAAAGTATTGGTAATATTATCAATGTTATAATATTAGTTATTACAGCTTCTATTTATACTTGGTTTATTAAAATAAGAGGAAAACAGACAACATTGAGAATATAATGAAAATCAGAAACTTTCTTTGAAGATAAGAATGCTCACAAATAGAAAAGAAGTTCACTTTATGAAAGGGTTATTAATGTTCTATGTCTTTTGTGACCCACTGTACTCTGTCCTTAGTATGGTTTGTAGGTTAAGAATTAAAAAAAAAAAAAAAAAAAAATCTGAATGACACCAGGCCTTAAACACAGAGATTCTTTCAATCAAGTCAGTAATCCCATATGTTAGATATTATTATCCTAACTTTAGTGCTGGGAAAACTGAGCTTCCATGTTGAACTATCAACACATAATTTTTAGTTGTAGATTCATTTGTTTACAATGTCCTAATATGATGACTAATATCACTTGATTTTATGCAGGTATTTTTCTTTGAATAACTGCTCTAAAGGAATTATAACCTTTCCCATTTTGAGAATATGATAGGGCAAAGATGAGCAATTAACCTTCTTCTTACTTTTAAATGTTGCAATAAAAAATCCTGTATCTTCATATGTACCTTCCTACCTTTAAAGACATATGGTCATAGTTCCATATTTGGTAGGTAACTATTATGATTATTTCTCTCTATTTAAACTAGTGAGATTGTTTCCTTTCTCTCCAGATCATTCATGCATGTATATATGTACTTTTTTTAAAATTTTTATTTATTTATTTATTTGAAAGTGACAGACACAGAGAGAAAGACAGATAGAGGGAGAGAGAGAGAATGGGCGCGCCAGGGCTTCCAGCCTCTGCAAAAGAACTCCAGACGCGTGCGCCCCCTTGTGCATCTGGCTAACGTGGGACCTGGGGAACCGAGCCTCGAACCGGGGTCCTTAGGCTTCACAGGCAAGCGCTTAACCGCTAAGCCATCTCTCCAGCCCTATATGTACTTTTTGATCTATAAGAGTTATGAGATATAATTTGGGGGCATAGGTAAACAAGGAAAGAAAAATAACAGAAAAGCAACAGAGAAAGAGAACAAAAGCATTACAATGAGACAGGGAGAAATACATAAAGAGATAGAAAAACAGAGATAGAGCAAGAAACAGAGACAGACATACAGAAACACACACAGAGAGAAAGAGAGAGAGGACAGTGAAACTCATGCCAGTGCAATTATTTGCTTTCCTCCACAAATGCCTTCTCTCTGCCATCATTCAATACCACCAGTAGCCTTTGTCCTGCAATGGGCAGCCAGGTTCACCCCGAACAACCAAATACATTTTTTCAGGCTTTTTCAAAATATGTTTCTAACTTGTGCTATTGAGCTCAGAATCTTGACCAATAATAAAAGTACTGTCTCCTGCATTTTTTTCAATAGTATTGTTGCAGGTTTGCATTTACATGCTGCTTAATCTCATCATGAATTAACCTCTCTATTCTAGATCTTGTTCATTTCCATCTTATAGAGTGTACCTGCTTTGTAAGCTCTTTGAAAAGTAATTTTTGTTTTACCTATTATTTAAAAAAACTGGATTCTTTTGGGAAAATGTAAGCATTCTAGAAAGGAAATCAAGTATGCAATAAAAGTCATCATGAAAATGGAGCCTACAAGTACCATCACCAGAAGCATGACTGTTGAAAATAGTTTACATATATAATCTTATGCTTCTGTCTTTTTCTTTTCTTCTTAATCACTACAGTCTGAATACTTAAGCACAATGATGGTTTCTTACAAACAAATATTGAAAATTAAATAAAGTACTTTACACAAAGAACTCTGTTTATATTAGACCTCATAAGTAAGAAATGTATACAGCACATACAATTTTGCTATTATAGCAAGCACTTCAATAATCATCTTTGTATGGATATCTTTTTGAATGTGTGAATGAATGTATTTACAGATGTTTAAATATGACTGGACCATAAATATGTGTGTTTGAAAATTTGACAGATATTGCTAAAATGCCTTGCAAAATAGTTGTACCAATTTTCATTTCATCTCACCATGTAGAGCAGTATTTGTTTTCTTCATAAAAATACAACGTTGCTGGCCTAAGGTTTTTGTGCAGCTAGTGATATACGTAAATTACACGATATTAATAATTTTAGTATGTATTCACATACATTATTAAAGCATTCTCTTTCTCTTCACCACCTAATAATTGTCAAAAGTCTCTGTTTCTATTTTCAAATCATTGTTTTAGGACAATACATTCCTTCTGGGCACTGGTTATAGTTGCTGATAGTAATTTACACAGGAAGAATTACCCTTTCAGATCTTACAATTTCCATATTTCTCTCTCTCATTTCCCATTTATTTATGCTGTTGCTTGCTAATATATTAATTTATATTCCATCCATTTCCAAGAATGATTTGAAGTGGCATATGATAAAATAGCAAGCATAAGGAAAAATAGCACTGAAATGGAAGGAAAACATATCCTTAAAAATTAATACAGTGACTTTACCAGTAAATCTAGTTCTAAGCTTAGTAGATATCAAGGCCAAAAGGGCCAGTCAGAGTTTTGATTAATGCATAGCTTGAAGAAAGGAAATATGTACTAGTTCATATGGTGATAAGCCTTTGTTCTGATGCTCAATTATTTAATGAATGTTTCAGTTAGCTATAGACAAAGAACATACAGTATCCTTAAAAATATTAGTCACAAAAGAAGTAATTTTCCTCAAAGGACTATTTTTGAAAAGGGAAATAAAACCTGAAAACATTTTCCACAAAAGAAAGGCATTTCTTATAGGAGCAAAGAAGCTTAGTACTTATGATTAGATATTGACTTGAATATAAACCATTCTTCTTATTTTTAATGCATAGGCTCTCTAGTATTATAGTGGATGGGAAAAAGTAAAATAGGTAGAATGTGTAATATGTATAATTGTCTTGGTAATGGAGTACTGATGATAATTGTGATAAATATAAATATGATTTACTCTTACAGAAATTATAGCTGTTCTTTGTGCTATTTGCATTGGAATCATTTTTACCCTTCACAGTGACACACAAAGTTAGCCAAAACCAAGTCAGAGAAACTTGAGAACAACACTATTGAGCATTAGTCCATTCTAATTCCATTGACCAAATCTGAAAGACTTTGTAATGCCAATTAATCAAGTGAGTAGATTTGGGTTAACATTTTCAATCAAGTATATCATGCACATAGACCATATTCATGCATTATTTTCTACTGCTCCCTCTCACACTCATCTGTTTTTTCTTTACAAATTTTTCTTTACAAGTAGTCCACTTTTCTTTCATCATATATATATATACACAAAATCTAGATCAAAATTATCTTATGCAATGGATCCCATGTTTCCTAATCACATATGTCTTCATGTTCTATATTAAATTCCATTATAATTTTATCAGTATCTTTTCTTTCTGATGTTTTCTGTGTTGAGTGAATAAAATGAGCTGTACAGTCATTATTCAGTATTCAAGGAGTGTTGGTTTAAACTAATGTCTGTGGAAGCTCAAGTCCCCAATATAAAATGGGGACTTGAGCTATATATAAATATATATTTCATATATAAAATATAAAATACATAATTATCTCATATACTTTAAATCATGTTCAGATCACCTATAATCCCCCATGCAAGTGAAATGTCATAAAACAATTGTTAAGGAATAATACTTAGTGAATAATGTCAACTATATCTGGGTACATTCAGTATAACTTGTTTTACAAATAGTCTTTTGTGTTTGGTCTACTCTGAGGATGTGGAGCTTGTGGCTATGGACAACTTTGTATGCTTACAACAGTGCCTTATATATGGAGAGCTCTGAGTTTATCCTCACTGAGAAAAAGAACAACTACTTTTCACATTGCCATGTAGTATTTATAAATAATAAAACATTGTTAGAATTGAAGAGAAGGATATAATGTCATGTGTTTCTAAATAATTTAGACATAGAGAGATTTTACAGATGGTTCCACATTTACCCATCATTTCATCTACTCTATTCTTGCTATGTTACTACACAACCTGACATGAAAGCCATCATACTCTTAATGCACTTTGAGAGTTGCCATTCTAGAAGACATGAGGAGGAAAGAATTATACTCCTTTGGAGGCCTGCTACAAGTAAAATTCAAAGGTAATGATGTGATCGTCTGGTCTCTGAAGCGATCTAGAAGTGGGAAGGCCATGCAGGTATGGATGCATGAATACATGAGTCCTTGTTAAAGGAGAAGAGTTTTGGGCTTTGCAATCTACAAAGAGAACAGTAAAGCTGACTGAAGACGCTGAGCAAGTCAACAGGTTATTAGATAGACAACAAGGACATAATAGTTAAAATTCTATAAAACTAAAATTGTGTTAATTTTATGTGTCAGGTTGGCTTGGCCATAGAGTAGCTATATATTGGGTTAAGTGCTATTTCCAGGTGAGCATAACTATGTTTTTAGATGAGATTAGCCATTAATTAAGCAGTCTGATCACACATTATGAAAGAGCTTCATCCAATATATTAGAACAAAAACCTAAGCAAGAAAGAATTCTTTTTATTCTATTTGTATGAATATCTTTGAGTTAGGATTTTTGTTTTCTCTTCTCTCTGGACTTGACTCTTCTTTTGGTTCTCCTGCATCCTTAGCTTAATGGCTACAGACTTTTTTTTTTTACTTTCCATCATCCACAAGTATGTGAGCCTACTATTTAAAAGTAATGCTCTCTCAGTCGTGTCTTGCTATTGATAGGTATATAATTATACAGATAAACTATTAGTTTTGTTTCTTCAGAGAATTGAGACTACTATAGAAGTTAAAGAAAAGAAGCAAAATAGGAGCAGGAACATTGATAATGGATAGAATTCATGATTCCTAGCATGGTCTTTCCCTTGATCTGTCTCCACTTAGAAGTTAAAGATTCTTTTAAGTGCTCCATAGCCCATGAATCCCAGGCCAGAAAGAGGTGGCTGTAAGAGTTACAGTACTGATCTGATTAGATAAAGAGTGCTTAAGAGAAGAGGAAGAGAATGGAGTATGACAAGAGAAAATTTTTTTAAAGTTTCTAAAATGATCCATGAAAATTTCCACTTAGTTTTGACATTTTCAGGGTACATGTTTCCTCAAAAATTGACTAGTCTCTATTATTTTGCTTTGTGTTCTTGTCTTTTTTCTCATCAGGTCACTAAAGTAAAACTTCAGTCTTGGAGAATGACCACTGCACTTAATTTACAAGGAAACACATGTGATTCCACAGTTACATATCCATCTCGTCATAACTACCATGTTATTACTAAGACAATTCAGTGCTGACTGATACCTGAGCAGGGGGAGGGCATCAAGGTTTGGTGGTGGGCAGGTTATGGGGAAGCATTCTACTTCAGAGGTGAGCAGGGCCCTATGGGCTGAGATGGATTAGGTCCCCGCCTCCTGGCAGCGCTGCTGCTCCCTGGAGTGTGAAGCCCGGAGCACCAGTGCCAATGTTCAACACATCGGAGCTTGGATCCGAGTTCTGCCAAGTAGTCCTGTGACCTTGGGCATTCCTTACATTCTTTAGGTCTCATTTTTTATTTAAGCTTTGAGCTAAAGATAATAATGCTTGCTGTTTACAATGTGCTTGGACTATCAAGTGGCATAAGTACATGAGGTGCCTAGAATGTGGATGGTGCATATTCAGGGTTCAGTAATTGTGAATTTGTGTTTTATTTCCTGAGAGAATATATTGGTTCACTTGTTCAATTATTAATTTACTGTGCAAATATTTACCAACCAACTCAAGGATATCAGGCACAGTGAAAGGACAAAAAGTTGAAAGGGGGAAAAGGCAATGTCCAGCTGTGGTTATGTCAGAATTATGACTTCTATTAATTAGTGGAGTTGATGTTTCCAGTTCTGGAATTGTGACCAAATGATCACTTCATTTCAATAATGAGGATGGCTTTGTACTTGCATGATGTTTCTTTGTTCATATAAATCAATACCACCATAACAGTGCTATGTCAGCGAGCCCATATGGCCAAAGGGAGATGGGACTGTAACACTGAGGCTCACAGTTCAGGACACAGTCATATCACTGGAGGACTTGAAAGGCTACTGATTTAATTGCAAGCAGTTTTAGAAAGTTACTGGTGATATCAATCCACAGCCTTGTTAAGAATGGCTATACTAAAGAGGTTCACGGCAAAATATTCTACACAGTTCTTTTGGGGTTCTTTCAAGACTATTAGTGAGAGTCCTGGCCTTGCAATCTTTGGGCAGCAGCTGTTCAGACTAATCTGTTGGTGAAAAACCATTCAATTAGGCCAGTGTTGTAGATGAGAATTACTATTCATCCTTGGATTCTTTAGTGAATGTATAAAATACAAATTATTCATTAATGAACCAATGTGCAAATTCAGTGTATGTCACAAAAAATATACATGACACCCTAGTCCAGGGCCATCAAATCAGATCATACCCTGAACCTTTCTCAGCAAACTTTTAGGCGGTATTTGGAATTCTTATAACCTGGATTAGATGACATAACTTTATCTTTACACATAGGAAACACTTGTACCTTTATGTTTCATGTTTCTTACTCTTTGTGTTTGATTTTCTGTACCATTATGTATAATGATCATTCCCTCTTGTATGATATTTTACTATAATTATATCACAGCTTATTTATTTCTCCTATTGCTGAGCATTTAGGTTATTCTGATGGTATTGTGGATTTAGTATTATATAAAATATTACTAAGAGAAGTAGAAAATCTGTATTTTGGGGAAATTATACATAATTGAAATATTTGTGTATGTGTGTGTATACACACATCTATCTATCATATATATATCTACCTACCTATATATCTATCATCTATCTATCAAGTGTGGCTTATGAGTATAAATATTTTTATCAGTACATGCTATAGATTGAATGTGGAATGTCCCCCAAAGTCTATATAGTAAAGACATGTTCCCCAGGATGGATTTTTTGGGAGGCAGTATAGCCTTAGGAGATGGGGCCTTATTAGTTCATTGGGGGAAGTGGGATTGTGAGGTCTTGGTCTCTTTCTGTCTTTTCTCATAGTTTCTTTGTGTAAGTGGTTTGACTGTACCATAAGCTCACACAATGAGATATATGCTGCCTCACCAAGAGCCTCAAGCAATGTGACCAACTAATAATGCATTAAAACCTCAAAACTTGTGACCTGAAATTGGCCCTTTGATAGAGTCACTGAATACTTATTAACATATAAAGCAACTGATACTTTGTTTCAAATGGTTCTTCCATTTTCAAATCTCTGGGTTCTGTTACTCTTCCCTGCCTCTCCACCCTGCAAGCACTCTACCACTAACCTACACCCTTACTTACGAGCTTGCTCATTACCATACAGGGATGTGGCATTACCATTCTTTATAAATTTTCCATCAAGACTGGTTTGTATTGATACATTTTTGTAGTTTTAATTTGTATTTCTTCCAACATAAAGTTGAGTATGTTTTTATACTTTGTTGGTTACTTGTCCACCTTTTGTATGGTATAAATTCTCAAAGCTTTTGCTCTAATGAGCTTATTTTGACTATGACTTCTTAGTGTTCTGGGATTCTTTATATAGTCATTGTATTCAAATTTTAATTTTCCACATATATACTAAAATAGCTTCTTCCCACTTTATGGATTGCCTTTCTACAGACTTAAATGGTGTCTTTTGGTGAACAATGTGTGCCTAGAGCCTGTGGGAGGTATGTGTGTGCTCACGTGAGTGTGTTGTTTGTGTGTGTGTGTGTGTGTTTATAATAATGTGTGGTCTAGGCATATTTGTGTTCTTAGAGTCCAAAGTAGAACCTTCAGTGATCTTCTGTTACTGCTCATCTGAATATTTCCTTGAGAAGGAGTTTCTTTCTCTTTTTCTCAACCTGGAGCTACTTTTGCAAAATCATTGATTCTCAGTGACCCCAGACTGTGGTTATAGATGTGTGTAGCAATGCACAGAATTTTTAGCATGGATTTTGAGGAGTAGAACTTGGCAGTCTCCAGTCCAATAGGCCCTCATGCATGAATAATAAACACTCTTAACTGCTGAACCATCTCCCTAACCCCAGTGAATAATTAGTTTATTAGTGTATCTTTATCTTTTATGATTATCATTTTTTACTTACTTTTAGGACATTATGTCTTATTCTAAGCTCAGGACACATTTGCAAGTTAAAGTGGTGTGATAGTATTCCATGACATAGGACATACTCTAAATTCTCAACATTGAAAGACATGCACTCATTTTAAAGTCCCCTGCACTCTGATTTTCACCTAACAGGAAGGCATCAAACATAGTTGTATATTAAAATGATGTAACACACTTTTGGAAAACCATTATAGACAGGGCCACTACACCAGACCAGTAAATCAGAATCTCTCAGGGTGTAACAAGGTATGGGTACTTAGTGCTAGATTTGAAACCATCCAGATGCCATGGGTCAAGGTGGAGAACTGCCTCTCTACCATTAAACTCATTTATATATAACAAGGAACTTTTATCTCTAGAAAAATGAAGCATCATGAGACAAGGACATCTTGTCCAAGTAAAGATACTGATTAGGTAGTGATGCATCAAGACAGAGCATTGCATTTCTAATAAGGTGCCAGGTGATGTTGAAACAGTTGATCAGTGTTCAAATACTTAAGGAGAAAAAGTCTGCCCTGAATTTCTCAAGCTGGGCACCAGTGACAGTTTGACCCAGAAAATTTGGCTGTGATAAAGATATCCTATGAATTTTGATATTTAGACCATAATTTCTGTTCCTACTTAATAGATGCCAATAGTAATCTTCAGGATGTGAGAATTAAAAATCTTACCAGGTATTCCCCAAAGTCACTTTGGTGAAAATAATCAATCTTGCTTGAGAACCACTTGCTTAACATTTACACTTAACATGAAATTACCTTGAACACAATACTAAATAGTTTATTAGGCCGAATGTTATACAAATAATATTTAGAATTTTATACATATGAATGTATTAGAATCTTGATTCAAAATTCCCAACCCCAAGGACTATATCTAGATTGATAGAAATTTAGATATTATATCCTATGAATAAGACGACAAAACACATCACATGTGAACTGTGGATGCATCTTTATGTTTGCCTTTGATGACATTGGTGCCTTAGGAAGTACAGTATAAGTAAGGGATAAGGCTACCATTCCATCAAAATAGTTTCAAAATAAGCATACCTTTCATCATGTTTGCCTCCCTTAGATATCTGAATGTCTGTTCCCCAGGCACAAAATTTCTTCTATTTTGTGTCTAGATGTGCACTTAAAACAAGAACACACACACACACACACACACACACACACACAGCTCTATTTTGTGTGGTTGGAAAGCCATTATATATGCACCTTTCTTAATATTGAAATTGTATACTATTGACCATTTTACCACTCAGTTTCCATAGTCACTCATCTTGTACGATCGTGTATTTTAGTGTTCTGGAAGTAAAAATTCCAAGAAGATCTAAATGATGTTGCATAATGAACATCTTAACAGCTACAATAATTATTATTACATACCAACTACCTTTTTATTCTCTTACATCAGTGGTTCTTGCTATATTTATTTTACTTTTTTAAAGAAATAAATAGTATATCAGTTAGACCAGAACTAATCAAAATTCTAAATGCCAAATGAGATTCAATGTACCTATGAATAATCTTAGCTTAATATGCTCTTAGCTCTGGCTTAGATAAGAGATCCCAGCCATAAAACAGTACAAGAAATTTGTTGCAAAGAAATTGTTCAAAATGTAAAGGCTTGATCTTCTGCATTTTCAAGCCTTCAATTACACTAACCCTGGCAGTTTCCGAAGATGCAATCTATTTTTGAAAGATGGAGTAAAGGTCTAAAGAAGTCGTTGTAATGAAAACAACACTGATGTTTAAAACACCAAATATATCAAGTATATGGCTTACTTTGAGCTTTCTTTTTGTAGTGCTCAACCTAATTCAGTCAGTATTCCAGAATATCCAGTGCATGGTATGAAAATGTGAAATATGCAGGAATCTGGAGAAATACTCAGTCTTTTATCTAAGTACTTCATTTCATCTCATAATGGGTAAATAAGACCTGTACCTAAATTACTGTTCTATTACATCATCATCACCATTATCATCCCTATGGCAATTATATATTAAAATTGACATACACAGGGCTTCATTTTAAAAATAATTTTCAAGGATTTCATGTAGAGTACAAAATTCTAGGAAGACCTTTTGACATAGATAGTGTTTTAGGAAAATGTTCATGTCTAATTGCAAAGCTGAGGGTAAGAAAGACATTTGGACACTGTACAAATAATATATTTAAAGTTGATTTATGACAATGGCAATGTGTGGCGCAGGTAGGTGAGAACATTTGGAAAAGTTAGAAGAAAGCATTATATAGCTGCTGGAGGCTGCAGTTGTATCAAAGCAAGGGATAAGCAGGAGGATTTGGGCACAGCTCCATTGAGCCTGAAATAACAGAATCCATGTGGATTTTCACACTGAGATACCAGTGCATGATGATCATTAGGAAGCACAGACACTTGGCATGGTGGTGTGTACCTACAGTATCAGCACCTGGGGTGTAGATTAAGAGTTTGAGTCCATCCTGTGCTATTTACCAAGTTCAAGGCAAGGCTGTGTCTCAAAACAAACAAACAAATAAACCAAAATTTTGGAATGTGTTCAGTGGTAGATGGTTTACCTAGCATACACAAGGCTCTGGATTGGATCCTCAGTTCTGCAGAAATGAAAGGAAAGGAAAAAAGGAAGTAAACATATAATATCACAGCATTCACTTGAAAAGGAAATGTGTACAAAATGTCTGTGGAAAATTTGTCAATTTTTTTGTGGTTTTTTGAACTCTAAAATTTCACCAGAGTTCCCCCTAACAAGCTAGAGTATGAAAGACTGATTTGCCACTAAAGGTGATGAATTGGACTTGCACGTCCAACAGGGAAGGATTTATGAGCATACGGGGACATCAGAAAGGAAAGGACAGAAGCTTAGAAGAAACTGTGCTTCCTACCAACATGCACAAAACATGCAGCGAGCCTGGGTGATAGTAAGAGGTGAGCAGAATGGAAGGATGGTGTTCTCTTGGACAGCATCTTTGATTAATTAGTTTGGAAAAGAGAATTTTCAGAATTTTGTACTCTTTTTCAATTTCATTACTTTTTTTAATATAAGCAATGGAGCTAGAGGCTGTTTTTAGTTCCTAGACTGAGTGAGAGAGTGCATTAGAATGTTGATGGGGCTGGAGGTGAATTTATGTGAGAGCCTAGACAGAGCCCCATACGCCTGGCTTTAGGCAGGAGATTGGCAGCAACATTATAGGGACAAACAAGATTTGACCCAAATCCTCTGGGGCTGTACTTTCAAGCATAGCAGCTGGTGGACATTATATAAATAGCGGGGAGGAAGCAGCAGGGGAAAACCAAGGTCTAGGACTGATTCCTTTGTGATTTGGATGTGCAGTTGAAGAGACAACACAAATGTACACGATTGACCAACTCAGACAGTCTTGAAGTCAGTGGGTGTTTGATGAGTTGAGCTTCTTCTACTAATCACTCTTAAGAATTTTTAAGTTAGCTTCATCTTCATAGTTGACATTTTGCATTTTTAGCACCAACCTTAAGCCTAAGGTCACATTATATTTGCCTAAAGAAAATCTCATTCTTCTCACAGTGAAAAAAATGACAGTTACCATTCTTTCATTAGTATTTAAGACTCCCAAGAAAAAAATTAAGTGAATTATGTGTGTTATTTGATACCATTTAATATTCAACTTGACAATGTGAACAGTGTGCTTGATCAGTTATGTGACACTTGAGGGTTATGAGATTAATCTTAGTTAAAGTAATAAAGACTTGGTCTGGTTTTTGAACCTGATCTGTTATGCTTTTGCACTGCCCTGCCTTTATATCATGAGCAAGTTGGGTAATCATTTCCAGGCTTTCTTGATGCATCTGGGTTCATGGAGATTGTTGCAGATAACCCTATCAGGAAGCTATGCTTTAGTGAACAATACTTGAATCAATTTTGTATTATATATATTCAACAGTGGAAACTGCAAGCCTTAGGTTAGGCCAGCCAGGCCAAATGAGCCAACGGGGACAATAGTGGCATGTCTGTTATGGGGGAAACAAACTGCCCTCTAATTTGACTGGAGGCCCTCTCCATGGGAGGGAATACATCCCTGATACTGAAAACCTACAACAGGTTAGTCATGATTCCTAGGTGTGTAACATCTGCTGCTGTCTGGCTAAATGTATATACTATGCTCATCAAATTGCCCAGTAAGCACTTACCTTAATGTTCATAGCCTTATATTAATGCTACTCTCACTTTTGGTTAGAGAACCTTCTCTTTTCAGATGGTAGTGACCTTAGGACGACTCAAAAGGCGTCATGGTGCTGAGAAGACGTGGCAGAGGAGTGGTCAGCCCTGCAGTATCGCTATTACACCTTCCAAGGCTCAGGGTCCATTGTGGTAGAGGTGGCAGAAAAAAATGTAAGAGCCAAAGGAAGGGTAAGACTCATTACAATGTGCTCTTCCAGACACAGAATGGCATGGATATCCATGACCTCACAGTGGCTGACACTACCTACACAAGACCATCGTAGTAGGAGGAAAAGATGATGACATCAAAATAAAAGAGGGACTGATTGAGAGGGGGAGAGGATATGCTGGAGAGTAGGGTTTCAAAGGGGAAAGTGGTGGGAGGTAATTACCATGGTATGTTGTTTATAATCAAGGAAGTTGTCAATAAAAATTAATTTAAAAAAGAGAAAAGGTATAAGGAAAGAGAAATCAAACCTTCTTACTGTCTAGTGAAGAATTTTTAGAAATACACTTCTATAAACTTCTAGTGGCAAAACGGCCTCTGATTTTCAGTAAATTCTGTGAAAAGAAAATATTCCTAAAGGTAAATGAGATTTCTCTGAGCTTTTAAGCTTCTTAGAGAAGCACTTGAAACCAAAGTCAGGAAATATTATCAGTCAAAAGCTAAAAAAGAAACCAGATGCTTGTCAACATAACTGCAAAATAGCATAAACAAAATAATGCCAATCATGAAGATGTGTGAAGGACTGGTCATAGCTGGACTGGGTTAGTAGTAAAAGGCCCTGGTCTGAACAGGCAGTCAGGGTTTTCACAAAGTTCTAGAGTGATGTCCGTGATGGTGGAGATTTAGAGGTTTGCAAGCCTGAGGATCTGCCCTAAGTGTGCACTGTCACAAGCCTTCCCAGCTCACAGTCTGCCTCGTAACAGCGCCCCCTTGAAAGTGGAAAGTCTTAGGTGTTATAGGCTGTTACTACCTCCTCATACACATGGACAGCATCTGTATGAGATATACAGAACCTGTGTCCAACTGGACAAATGTACAGCATTTATAAAGACTATAGGAGTCCTGTTTTTTTTTTTTTTTTTAAAAAAAAAAAAAAAAAAAAAAAAACAACAACAGAAGCTTTTACTCGTTGTTGCTTGCACTCTGGTGTCTTTAATACTTTCAGTTGACAGCCAAGGTATTCAAGAATAAGAAACTCAGTAGAAATGAATCTAAATTATAGATTTACATGGTTGCTTTTGAGCTCTCCATTGAATCCAAAAGCTAATATCACAGAAAGTCTTGAGTGTGTGTTACAATTAAAAATATGTCCTTTGGATGGATTTTTAACTGTGGAAATTTGGACTAATGCCTTCTTCTATTGGGAAAGGTGATGGATACTTCCCAGAAGCAGCCTCAAAAGACTGCTCTATTTTGACCTTGAAAATTGTAATGAATTTTTTGTATTTTATCTTAATAAGAAAGTAAAACACCCTAAAGTTTATATTTCTTCCATACTCTGCCCCAGCAGGGGCTCATAAATGCCTGCTAATAAAATTAAGGAGAACTATGTACTCAGGCACTATTAGCCTCAAGCACTGAAAAATAATTAAATTAAATACTTAATGAGAGGCTTAAAAAATTAAACTTCTTTTGAAATGTTTAAGTTATGGGAACATTTTTGACCTTACCACATCTGGTTCACTTGAGCTGAAACTTCTGCAAAGTATTTCCTCAATAAGCATGCTCATGATGAGAACCACAAAGTTATGAATATTTTGATAACAACAGCCACTTGTGCAATCTACTTTTTATGTCTATAGCAAACTGAGAAGGTGATTTTTTTCTGTAGAAAGGAAACAGGAAACTGACTTTTCTATGGAGTATTGAAACCATGGTAAATTTATATATATATATATATATATATATATATATATATATATATATATATATATGTTTGTGTGTGTCTTTATGTTTTCCATGTTACCTCACATTTTAATACATTTCTATACATTTCCTAGTAATATATTTAAAGCTTTGAATATGAAATCATCCACCATCAAATTTCAACCTTCAACTGAGGTAAGATTTCCATTCGGTGCAATTGTTATGAAGAATATTTCACTTGTAACAAGAATAAGGTAGTTACATATCCACCCACAAATGAATCTATATCTGATTGGCAGAAATGTTTTGAATGACTTATTGAGTGCTTAGAAAGTGATCAAATTTACTTTAAAAAATTCCAATTTTGGCAGCATGATAAAACCCTTGGAGGCCTAGAACAGCTAATGCATATCACTGGATGTTATTGATTCCTGGAGTGGAGAATTGACTATACTGTGTAGAGAGGGAGATAGTCCTGTTTGCCAATCTAGTGCTTCTTATAGACTTATCCCTGGGCTATATTTTTCTAATGTACAGAGTACACTTGACCATTTTGATCATTTGAATGTGCCCATCCTTTACTTTTTTGCTTATTTTTATTTATAGTGCTCTTTGATTCATTTCCTACTTTTTTCTCCCCATTTTATGCTTTCCTCAGCTCCTCCAAAGGTTACTTCATATTTGTACATACTTTATGTAGTGTTGTTTTACACTTTGTACAGAATTGAACATAACCTCACCTTTCTAGGATTGCTCAGCAAACATTCAGACATTAGAATCCATATGTCAGCCACTGTGGTTAGCACAGTGATTTTAGTAGTAATTGAAACAGGAATGATTGCCCTGTCTATATCTGATGACTCATTTGATCACACCACTATGAAGACACTGTGATAAGCTTATAGATGTGAGGACACACTGATGGATATAGTTGGTGTAATTACCTGAGGATTGACTTTTTCTTCCAGGAGAGGTTAGACTCCTAGGTCTCTCCCTCTGTGGGATTGGGTGTAGCTGACTGGTCTGCTCTGGGCATTGAAATGTGAGGTGTCCCAATGGCTGTCACTATAGGGAAAATATTACAATATGAATGTTTACCATATTACATGTTCCCTCTGCTAGCATGGTTATCAAACTAAACTGGAATCTATAGTCATGCCATGTAGACAGAATTCCATGAAATCCATGATGGATTGAGGCTGCAGTAAAAAATAAAGCTTGGAATTCTAAGTTATAAAATATTAGTATTCCATGGATTATCTAATTCTATCCCAACAGCTACATTTAGTGCTTTTTCAACAGGAGACAAAACATTTTTTTAAATGCTAACAATCTGAAAAATACATATTGTAAATGAGAACATTAACTTTTTCAATTATTATGCTCACAGGAAATAAAAACAAGTTTAATACAGGTAGTTTTCATTTTGCTAAATATTCACATGGATATCTAAAAATGAATTTTTGGATCCTTATTTAAATACAGATACTTTAACATTTATACAATTATCTATTAATGCAAAATTTAGTGAAAACACTTCAGGGTAAAAAGGTGTTCTTTCATGATCATTGTGTATTTTTCAAAAATTAGTAATGAATAAAGCACATGTAGTCAAATTTGTTACTCATAAGTCAGTGATATTTTAAGAATGCAATACACATAACGGAGTTATTACAATTAAGATTAAAAGAGAATTTTCAACATTCCTTATCTCAAAAGCATTTTTCATACTTGGTCTCAGCAATGCTCACATTGTCAACTTGTATGAAGATTTTCACACCATAGATCAGCTTTGCTTATATTGTACTTTTATTGAAATAGAATAATGTTTCATTTACTCTTAATTTTAAAGTAACTTCGCTTCTTATTAAAAGTGAATCACCTTGTCTCATGTGGCTAGAGGTCCTTCATTTCCATTATTATATTACAATCCGTTGTGTAGATTTGCCATAATTCATTTTGTTATATTGCTGATACACATTTAGAGTGTGTTTAGCTTTTGTATGATCAAAAATTGTATTGTTGTTTTTGAAAATGTTCATGTGGTGGTTTGAATGTACCTAGAAAAGTACAAGAATCATAACAGTTTGCATGACTGAATAGCAGTCATCCAATATCATGGAATCAACACTTCTTTCATGAAATAAAAACTTGAGATTTCTTCCTTCTCTCTTTTTACTTTTACCACCAAAATACAAGATTGCATGAAAACCTCTTCTGTTCTTTCTGTAACAAACACATATGTCTTGATTTAGAGTAAGACCTGAGGTCTTTGGAATAATTCACTGCATAGAGGCACACTCAGGATGGAGACTATTTAAACTATATTACAGTTTATGTTAGTATAAATTTAATGATCACTAAGGAGTGCCCTAAAGGGCATGACTATGCCCTCTAGTACAACTCTCCTTCACAAACATCTTGAAAAAATAAACAGAAAGAAACAAGATCTACATTTTTCACGTCTATTAACTTGGTAACATGTGGTAACCACATAGGCAGAGGCAATAGGAAGCTATTATAATTAAGCCCTTTCTCTCCCTGCCACATAGGAGCAGAGAGTCTGCCGGGAGCGATAAGAAAATTCTGTTCTGCTGAATGTTTTGACGTTGTCTTTTGAAATTTACAACTATAGAATATAAAACCTTTTTTATTTGGGTTATGGGAGATGGAAAATTGTATAAGCAATTATATGTGAATGGCAAATGTAATATTGAATGTTGAACAAAGAGTATATGTTCTCCTAATTCCAGCAAAGCTGCATTTTCCTAATGGACTCCCATGATTCAAACATGTAAAGAAAGAAGAAAAAATAGCCTTCGGTCTTGCAGTCAGTTATAGGATCCCAGTGTTGAGAGAAACTTTATAATGGCATGGGACATTATAATCCCTCAGCAGGAAGATCAGACATATGCAATGGGAGAAGTCCATCATCCTGCACTTACATAGCTGCCTGTTTTTTTAGATATAAATTGTACAAAATGGGAAAATGAAGATCATTTTGTTCTTTCTAAAGGGTTCTCATAGATAAATGATGACTGGCTAGAGCCTATTGAATGCTTGAAATATTTATAGAATGTAATTTATTCATATCAAATACATCAGAAAAGTAAGTCTTGTGTTAAATTACAGCATGTAGAAATTAAAAGGCAGTAGTGAGCAGTTTAAATGGATGCAGTGAGATTTGTAGAAAATGTCAAAAGAGTTCAAATGTTCGTAATGTAAAAGCAAATATTTGGGCTTGCTTCAGGAAGACTTTATCTGCTTGTAAGATAACACAGTACTTCATGTGCCACTTTAGAAACAGAAGATGGTTTAGTTTAACTCACTGAATTTCTGTGTATTTTATTTATACACACTAATGGCCAGAAGGTATATTTGCTCTCCCTTTTCTTTCTAGTTTCCCTATAAAGATTACTTTTAGGTGAGTCAAACTATCTATTATCTTCCTATTCTAACTTACATTTTTTTATTTGTCAGAAAATTAACTAGAGCAATGAGTTATCCTTAAGGACTTGAATCATGAAGTTTACTACGAAACACTGCTTTGACAAAATAGTTGTGTGACCTAGTTTGTACCTGTTGTGTGAGAGAAATCATAGGCTCAAAGATGGTAAATTTGGGCTATATACCACTTTAAAACTACGTGGTATTATCTTCTGAAGTCAAACTTTTTATAGCTTACTACCCAGAAAGTCTCACACACACACCTGCATATTCACCAAAAAATCGATTAAAGGATGCTATTTACATTCTCATGGCTGGATCAAAATTTCTGGATAGAAGGAGATTAACAAAGAAAAGGTTTGAATCTAGGCATGGTACCACATGCCTTTAATCCCAGAATTTAGGAGGCAAAGGTAAGAAGATTACTGTGAGTTTGAGGCCTCCCTGAGTCTAATTCCAGGACAGCCTGGGCTAGAACAAGGCCCTACATTAAAAAGGGGGGGGGGTGGTTTGATTCAGGTGTCCCCCATAAACTTAGGTGTTCTGAACGCTAGGTTCCCAGCTGATGGATATTTGGGAATTAATGCCTCCGGGAGGGAGTGTATTGTTGGGGGTGGGCTTATGGGCTTTATAGCCAGTTTCCCCATGCCAGTGTTTGGCACACCCTCCCGTTGCTGTGGTCGCCCTTATGTTAGCCAGGGGGTGATGTCCACCCTCTGCTCATGTCATCGTTTTCCCCTGCCATCGTGAAGCTTCCCCTCGAGCCTGTAAGCCAAAATAAATCTCTTTTTCCCAGAAGCTACTCTTAGTTGGGTGATTTCTACCAGCAATGTGTACCGGACTGCAACAGGGGAGTTATTGTCTATTTTTGGTTACAGGTAACCACAGAAGTTCACCATAGTAGGAAAGCAAGACAGGAGCAGTCAATGAGTTATATTGTCAAATTCATGGAGAAGCAGAGAAGTGGAAGCAGAGCTGGAATATAAAATTTCCAGTCCCACTGCCATTGGCACACGTCCTCCTGCAAGGCTCTCCCTTTTGACCATTCCACAGCCTTCCAAAAGAGTTCCATATGTATTCAAACACATGAATCTAGGTGGGACATTTCACATTCAAACCACCACATGAACATTTTCAGAAATAGCAATACAATTTTTGATCATACAAAAACCAAACACCCTCTAAATATGTATCAGCAATATAACAAAATGAATTATGACAAATCTATACAATAGATTGTAATACAATAATGGAAATAAAGGACCTCACACACTTACATAAAATGAAGAAGTATACAGTAGAGAGAATTAATGATGTAAATTTAAACTTCAGATATTTATGTTTATAAATTCCAATTTCACTATTTCCCTGGTTTATAAATAAGTTCTGTAGCTTATTGTTGAGCTGCAAAATGGTAAAATAATAAAAAAAATCCCATATTCCTATTTAAACATTAAATAAGATCATCCATTTAAAATACTGAATACATTGCCTAGCATTCAACAGTTGAAAATGGACAATAATGGCTCCTTTGGTGTTTTGCACAAGTAAAAATCTGCAGTTTTATTGAGCAAGAATGCTTTAACTGCTCCATAACCATAACTCTAGGGACAGTTGTTCTAAGAGTATTTAAGTGTGAAAGCCTCACCCAATACAAGTGAGAGATGAGGACAAGGATAAAAAACTTATTAGCAGTCATAACTGGCTGCATTAACTCTCTCTACTGTGTGCTTCTTCATTTTAATTAGCTTTACCTAGTGTGTTAGTTACTTTAGTCACTACAATCAAAAACCTGACAAAGAAAATTAAGGGAAGAAGAATTTCACTCATGATTTAAACAGACATTATCCATCTCAGTATGGAAGGCATGGTGGTAAGCTGCTCTATTATTACAGAAACTTGTAGCTCCCATCCCCTTTATAGTTTGTTAGAAGAAACCAAGAGCAAGGTCAGCTTGAAGTAGAGCTGGAGAGGAACCCTCAAGGCATGCTTCTCAGTGTAACCTATTACTTCTAGTTAGGTTCTATATTCCAAAAGCTCCACAATGTCCCAACAGAGAATCATGATCTATGAACCATGTGTTCAATATTTGAGCCTATGGAGAATATTTGTCATCAAGGTCATATCATATAATCTAATGTCAAAGAAAGAGATGTGATCTTGTTGGCACATCAGAACTTACTGAGAATGCTACCTTTATATGCTTAACAAAAATGCATATAATTTAAGATATGTATGTGTGTGTCATATGAGTAGACAGATTTAGAAGCAATATCTAGGGACTCTACTTAGATATATTGATATCTACAGGTATCAAGACATCTATAGATACATGGAATGTTTTATTTTTTGAATGTAGGTGTGTACCTTTTAACACTATGGTCAGTGATACACAATATATGGTGGTGGTCACAGAATATTCCAGTGAACATAAAATTGCTATGACATATATTGATGTAAGAAAAAGAAGATGCACCATCATGGTGAAATGGTTATTCACATGTGCAGTGGTGCTGCTTATAAAAAATTTTTGTACATGCAGTTGTGCACAAGAACTGCAATTTTGTATAGTATATATAATGCAACAGGAATGTTACAGTTATACAGTTACTATGCCACAGTGCTCATGTTTTTTGGAGTCTAGTCAGAGTTATAAAGTGTGTCTACTGTAGAGCTGTATGCCACATTATACTGGAGGCTGTGTCATTCAGTTCATCTTTACCATGCCTCTAGAGTTCATCCGTATTACATGATGTGCCTATAACTTCTTGATTTGTGTTATTATATTCTACAATGATCACATTGTCATTGCTTCACAATGCATTTCTCCTATGAGTTCCACTTTTAGGTAACATATGACTAGATACATTCTAAATATTATGGTACTCTAGACTACTCCCTGCCGTTATCATGAGAGCTTTGGTTTTCAGATCAGAAGCTTGGCTTGTATTATCCCTATATAATTGACCTTTGGCAACTCATCCTAACGTCTTGACCGCATCATCCCATTTGAAGGTAGAATTAATTAAATCATATGTCTATTATGTTGGGAAGTAGCTGTTGGAATATGCAGGAAGAATTGCCACTGATGATAAAAGACAGATGGTTGCCATTAGTAAGTGTGAAGCTAGGTTTTGGCAAACACATGGGCAGATTTCAATGGACAAAGAATTTATAAGAGAAATATGAGGGAAATATGATCATGGAAAAAAGTGGAGAAGCAAAGGCAGAGAGATAGGCTGGGAAGTTGGCTCAGTGGTTAAATGCACTCCCTTGCTGGATTCAATTCATCAGTATCCTCAAAAACTGCTTGTGGATGAGATTTTTTTACAGTGGCAAGAGACCCCATCCCCAAGAGAGTGAAGCACTAAAAAACGCCTCTAACCTCCAAAAATGTCCCAATACATGCACACATACAAATACAATAAATAAATGAAATAGAGAAGGCAGACTTGTGGTGCTTTTTAAAATTATTTTAACCAGTTGTGTTATATGCTTTATCATGGTTCTTTCTAAATTGCATGAGTTCTAACAATGTGAGACCTCCAGATTTGTGCAATTATCTTACAACTATGAAAGACAATGGATCATCTCTGATGCAATATTTCTCAATATCAGTCTGACTGCTTTGTTCCTTCAAAAAGTCTCATTTCAAGACTTCATGACTAACATCTACACTTCTATAATAAAACATGAGTCTCCTGAATACAAGGTCAATGTATCATTTTGCCCCATCATTACCCTTAGTACCAGGGATATGCTTGATATGGGTAAAGAGAATAGTAACTGTTGGTTGTATGAATGTAGAATAATTTCTATGTTTTCTACCTTTCTTTATATATTCTGCTGCCTTGATCTTTTAGCTAACATCACGAATAATGCCTAATCATTTATATTACCATGAAATTCATGGTAATTTTCTTTCTGATTTAACTTTTGTCACCAATTTAGCTGCATGGCTAGACTAGCCAATATTCTGTTGTTTAAGCAAAATGTGTGAGAAACTACATTGAATTAGCTCATACTTTTAAAGACAAAATGGTACCAGGGCAGCCCCACATGCCGTTGTATGATAGGGCTGAGCTCATGTGTTACCTGCCAAGGGTGGAGCCATCTCTGGGCTGCTGCCTGGGAAGGCAGAACCAGAGCAAAATGATCTGGGAGCAGGGCCACAGACCATGCCACTGTGAACCATTTGTCCATTCTCTAGAGATGATCCTATTGCCTGTGTCACAACATGGAAGAGAAGCAGAATGACAAATGTTGTATGCAAGAGAGACAAAGGACATAAAAGGGATTCACTTTAGAACAATCTGCTTTCATGAGACTTGGTGAGATCAGAATTAATACACCTGAGGGCACTAGTCCCATAACTAGTTACCATGTATCATTTTTCATTATAAGTCGTTACAGATCCATAGTGAGCACTAAGTTTCTAACACATTGCTCTATGAGAAATTTTATTGCTTTGAGGCAATCACCCTTTCTCAAGGACAAGTATGCTCTGAAATAAATTCTCATGTGAAAATAACCTAGTGAAGGTATGCTGTTTTGAGGATTCTTGTGAGCTTCATCATGAGGCACGGGGATAGAAGACATTTTCCTTAATTCTCTCAGCATCAGAAACTTACTTGGACTTTTATGGTTTCAACCCTCTATTCATATACACAAGCAAAGTATCCAGAAAGCACTATTATGTATCTGATTAACTTCTCTCTTTATGTCTAAATGTCAAACCATTCTGTCAGATACATTCTAAGGCATCAGGTGGGCAGATCATGTTGAAACTTCAGTTTCTCTAGAGATCAAAGTTTGGAAAAATAATAAGAATTATTATTTGAAATTTTATTTATTTATTTGGACATACACAGAGAGAAAGAGAGAGAATTGGAGAATGGGCAAGTCAGAGCCTGCAAACAAATTCCAGATACATACACCACTTTGTGTGCATCTTGCTTTATGTGGGCACTAGGGAAATGAACTGGGCTTGTCAAGCTTTGCCAGCAAGTGCTTTCTACCACTGATCCATCTCTCCAAGATGTTTTTATTATTATTATTATTATTATTATTATTATTATTATTATTATTATTATTTAATGCTAATTCCAGTATTAACTTTATATGGCATTATCTTCTAAAACCAAGGATTATAACTGAGGGGAAAAAACAAAACAAAACAAAACAAAAAACCCTTGACCTCTGTGACGTATGATGCAGTTGATTCTTTTTGAAACACTGACTTAATGAAATAGGATAAGTTATTTGATTAACCCACATTGACTCATTTTTTTTTTTTCCTGCAAAATGGGGCTGGCAATACTTGAGTTTGTTTCTGAGAGTAGTGTCCCATAAGAACATTAGGTGGGAGGGACCGGATTTCTAGTACCACCTACTGGCTAGTTGCATATGCAGAAAAAAGAAAGATTAAAAAAACAAAACAAAACTATGTTTTCTCAACCTCCTTAAATTGATAACTACCAAATGGGATTTGTGTGAGAACTGAAGAACTGTCCTGTTGGGGCTAGGGTCATGGTTCATAAGGTAAGAATCTTGCCTTGCACATACATGGGCCTGAGAAGACCTGATTCATGTTCAGTGCAGTTTCCCCAATATTTAAAAGAAAGAAAGAAAGAAAGAAAGAAAGAAAGAAAGAAAGAAAGAAAGAAAGAAAGAAAGAAAGAAAGAAAGAAAGAAAGAAAGAGGGAAAGAAACTGCACAGGTGGGCTGGTGAAATGGCATAGCAGTTCAAGCACTTGCCTGTGAAACCTAAGGACCCAGGTTTGATTCCCCAGTACTCAAGTAAGCCAGATGCATAAGAGGGCACATGAATCTGGAATTCATTTGCAGTGGCTGAAAGTCCTGTTATGCCTAGCATTTCCCTTCCCCTGCCCTCTCTCCCTTTCTTTCAAATAAATAAAAAAATAAAATATTTTTTAAAAACTGAACATGGAGACTTATGTCTATAATCCCAGGTGTGGATGGAGTAGAGACCAAAGAATCACTGGAGCTCTGTCAGCCAGCCTTCAGTGGGAGTTTTTCCAGGAAGTATATGGATAGCAATAGAAGACAGCCTGCTCCTTATTTGACCTCTGAACTGATATGCACTAGGTGTGCACAAGTGTCCATACGTGCACACACACACACACACGCTGAAAACAGAACTCTAATTTCTAGGACAAAATGTTGAAATGTATTGATTGCTGTTGATACCTTGAGATGATGTCCAGCCTGAAGGAATATGCTATTGCATCACTAAATCCAAGGTGGCTTATTTGATAACTTGCTACAGGAAGTTGCTAGGGAAGAGCCTGATTGTGGCCCAGTTCTTGCTTATTCTGAGGTTCAAAAGAAGACATGAAAAAACACAAAAACACATTTGGTTGGGCATATACTGCTTTTGTTATCCTCTTAAAATAATTTCCCATTCTCTTTTCTCTTTTTTTCCTTCCCTTTAATGTACAGAGTCTCAATTAAGAGATTGTCAATGTTTTCTCAGGCTCTACAGTGTTAGAGGTGAGAAATTGAGGTTTTCTCCTTTGCCCAAGTGCAATCAGTAGAGATTTTATGATTTCAAGACTCAAGTAAATTGGAGCTGTGCCTTGGAGGTATAAAGGAAAAATCCAGGTGTGTTAAATCCATTGTGCAGTAAGGAAACCTAGTTTCCAGGAAGCCAACAGCCATGCCCTATTTGTTATTTTAGTATCTCATTCATTTTTTGGCCACTGTATTCACCAAGCTGCAGAAATATTTATGCCATTCTTTGTTCTACTTCAAAATCAAAAGACTTAGGTTCTCAAAACAACATATGTACTTTTTTTTTTTTTTTTTGCATTGGGGCTTGATAAACAACAGGTTGTGTTAATAATAACCATTATGAGGATTTTTTTATGATAAAAGTATATCTATGCCAAATTCTCTAGGCACCCAAGAATGCCAAGCTGAATATATTGCCTAATAAAAGGGCAGCCTGGTTCCATAAATCTCAAGCACACTGAAGAAAAATTCTCTATAACCACCACCAACTGCATAATAAATAAAACAACTATTCATCCATGTAAAGCAGAGGGAAGACGGGACTTTAAAAAGCACTGACACTTTATGTCTGAAGACTTTGAAGCAGAAAGTGAAAATCTAGAACAGTGCTCTGTGTAGAAGTAGCCTACTAGGTACTCGGAAGTTTAACTAAGCCCCTCCTTAGGTACAGCGTAAACCAATCAGCCATGACTACTTTACAACAGCTGGATTAGGGAGACTAGGATTTTATGTTCTGTAGAGACACACCTTTCTTAATCCCAGTGCCTGGACAGTGTCAGAGGCAACTTCAATCACACATTGACTTCTGTGTAGATTTGTGGCTCTTGGTCCTGGGTAGGGCTGAAGTTTGTGAGTTTTATTCAATATTAACTTGGTAATTTTAGCTTTATTTATTTATTTTTTTTCTCTTCTAGTGACTCTGACAGCATGACTCTTTTCAATTCTACCTTTGTAAATAACAGAAGCTGATAAGAGACCCTACAAGGATCCTTTCCCAACTACTTTATATTTAAAAGAGAGAGAGAAAGAGATCATGCCAATTAGGCTTACAGCCTATTTCTCAGAATTGGCCACATGTCCCTAATTTTGCTCAGAGACCTTGAAAACAGCAGAACTGCAGAGTGAACATGACATCATGGTCTGAACAGGTCTCTTGTAATTCATGACGGTAAGTATGTTGGCTTTGTGGTTTAGATTTTTGTCCCTGTGACAGATATATGAGAGAAAAAAAAATTGAAGAGGAAATATTTCTTTTGGCATATGTTTGCAGAGGCTTCAGTCTCTGATTGGCTCACTGCATTGTTCCTGAGCCATTGTAAGGCAGAATGTCATGATTTGAACTTTGTAAAGCAGAGCTTCTAACCCCTTAGTAGACAGGAGGCAGCAAGGGGATAAGGACCAGCCTCCAAAACCATGCTTCTGTGACCTATGGTCTCTAAACTACTTATAGGATATTTTTCTATGAATTCAAACACAGATTAATACATTAAAGAAGTGTCACCTCTCAATGACTACCACCAGGCCTTCAAAATATGTCTTAACAATAGGTAACTTGTACCAGCTTACTATGAAAATGTGACCATAGCAAGTATGGTATAAGAAAAGTAAGTCCATGCTATATTTACGAAGAGAGGTGTTCAAGGTCAGGGTAATAGCATGATCTGGTTTTCATGAGGGGCATCTTTCATAGTGGCGTGTTTACTTTATTCCTGTCTGATGGATAGCAAAAAGCCTCTTTCTGATTCTGAACCTTGTAAAAGCAGTTCTTTTCTTAACACTATTATCCCTGTAACTTAATGTAATCAGAATTATTTCCCAAATGCCCAGGTTCCCAATGCTATCATATGATTGTGTAGCATATCAATATATAGTTAGAAAATGGAATACAAGGGCCAGAGAGATGGCTTAGTGGTTAAGGCATTTGTATGCGAAGCCTAAGAACCCATGTTCAAATCTCCAGGTCCCATGCAGTCAGAGGCACAGTGATGTAAGCACACCATGTTGCATATGTGCCATAAGGGATGCATCCATCTGGAGTTTGCTCACTGTGGCTGAAGGCCCTGGTGTGCCCATTCTCTCTTTCTCTCTCTTGCTCACTTTTTCTCTCTCAAAAGAAATAAATTTAAAAATAAGAATCTGGAACACAAACATTTAAGCAACGTTAGTGGGTTTGCCTATTCCTCTTATCTTTCTGGGTGAGCTTGAAAATTCTTTATATCCTCTTGGACTACAGTAAGCTCAAGAATGAACACATGGGCAGATAAGATGTCTAAGTGAACAAAATACTTGCCATGCAAGCATGTATAGTTGTGTGTTTGTATCACTAAGTAAGACATAAAGCTGGATACAGTAAGGGTAGGGTGTGCCTATAACCCAGAGTGCCTATAGAAACACAGGAGAATCCATCAGAAACTTATGGGTCAGCTAGCCTGGTAAACATATTGGTGAATGAGAGGCCATATGTCAAACATGGTGGAACATGAGTAACTTTATTTGAGGTTTTTCTGTAAGTTCCACATGCATGCCATGTCATATGTACACAAACACACACCAAAAGAGAAAAGAATGAGTATAATGAAACTGTATTTACAAAGCTTCAGAACTGTGTGAATAATAAAAAGTAATGGTGAACATGAAAGTGTTAGATGTGCAAATGTGAGGTCACACATGGGAGAATGACATGGGTCCTACTCTCGTGGTACTTTTTTTTTTTCTCAGTTTTATTAAACATTTTCCATGTTTATAAAAAAAATATCCCATGGTAATACCCCTCCCCCCTTTTCACCTTTGAAATTCCCTTCTCGATCACATCCACTCCCCATCTCAATAAGTCTCTCCTCTATTTTGATGCCATGATGCTTCCCTCCTCTTATGATGGTCTTGTGTAGGTAGTGTCAGGCACTGTGAGGTCATGGATATCGAGGCCAATTTTTTTGTCTGTAAGAAGCACATTGTAAGGAGTCCAACCCTTCTTTTGGCTCTTACATTATTTCGGCCACCTCTTCCACAGTAGACCCTGAGCCTTGGAAGGTGTGATCGAGATGTTACTTGGTACTCTAGTTACTTCTTTCCGGCACCATGATACCTTCTGAGTTGTCCCAAGGTCACTGCCATCTGAAAAGAGAAGAATCTCTGTCCAAAGTGAGAGTAGCATTAATGTAAGGGTATGAATATTAAGAGAAGTGCTTAGTGGGCAGTTTGATAAGCATAGTATATACCTTAATCCAGACATCAGTGGATGTTACAACTCGAGGGCTCATGACTACCCCTGTTTTAAGTTTTCAGTATCAGGGGTGTATTCCCTCCCATGGAACAGGCCTTCAGTCCAATTGGAAGGCAGTTGATTTCCACCATGACAGACGTGCCACTATTATACCCATTGGCTCATTTGGCCTGGCTGGCCAATTATAAGGCTTGCAGTGTCCACTGTTGTGTATTTACACTGGTGCTGTATCTTTCTTCCATTGAACTGCTTGCAGAATGGCTTCTTCTAGGTTTCTGTCAGCTGGTCTACATGGGGGAGGTTATCAGCTCAGTTCCAGCAGGATTTCTCAGTGGCCTTGCCACCCAAGCATGTGGAGTCTTCAGCAATAGGGTCTTGCCATCTATTCCTGGTGGTAAACCAAGGGCCTTGACAATGGCCTATAATGTTTTGGGGGCATCAGGGACATCCCTGGCCAACAAGACACTGGAAGGTATCCCATCACTGGCACTGAAAATTTTCTAGCAACTATATACAGCTCCTGGGTGTTCCATTGTCCAAAACTAAAGGATGCCATCTTATTTATTTATATCCTCTCAGATTTTGATTAGCCCTCTGTCCACCTTTACTCAGTCTCCTTCCCTGACCTCACTTTGGGCCTTTTCACCCCCATTAATCTATTAATCTACTTATATATATATATATACAATACCAACCTATTAAGTACCCTCTTCCCTTCTTTTCTCTTCCCTTTGTATCTCATTTTTAGCTTACTGGCTTCTGTAACTGAGTTTTTTTTCTTTCTCACACAGAAGCCCAATTATCTGTAACCAGGAGAAAAGAACATGTGGCGCTTGGCTTTCTCGGCCTGGGTTACCTCGCTTAGCATAATACTTTCCAGGTCCATCCATTTTTCTGCAAATTTCATAACTTCATTTTTCTTTACTGCTGAGTAGAACTCCATTGTATAAATGTGCCATGTCTTCATTATCCACTCATCGGTTGAGGGACATCTAGGCTGGTTCCATTTCCCAACTAAAATAAATTGAGCATGTACTTCTAAGGAAATGAGATGAGTCCTTAAGATATATGCCTAGGAGTGCTATAGCTGGCTCATATGGTAGATCAATCTTTAGCTGTTTTAGGAACCTCCACACTGATTTCCACAATGGCTGGACCAGATTGCATTCCCACCAACAGTGTACAAAGGTTCCTCTTTTTCAACATACCTGCCAACATTTATGATCATTTGTTTTCATGATGGTAGCCAATCTGACAGGAGTGAGATGGAATCTCAATGTAGTTTTAATCTGCATTTCCCTAATTACTAGGGACATAGAACATTTTTTTAGATGCTATATGCCATCCATATTTCTTCCTTTGAAAACTCTCTATTTAACTCCAGATCTCATTTTTTTTTAATTGGCTTGTTTGATTTCTTATTTCTTAACTTTTTGAGTTCTTTGTATATCCTAGATATTAATCCTCTATCAGATATATAGCTGGCAAAGATTTTTTTTCCCATTCTGTAGGTTGCCTCTTTGCTTTATCCATGTCCTTTGCAGTACAAAATCTTTGAAATTTCATGAGGTCCCAGTGGTTAATCTGTGGTTTTATTGTGTGAGCAATTGGGGTTGTATTCAGAAAGTCTTTGCCAAGACCAATATGTTGAAGGGTTTCCCCTACTTTATCCTGAAGCAGTTTCAGAGTTTCAGGTCTGATGTTAAGGTTTTAATCCATTTGGACTTCTTGTGCATGGAGAGAGAGAAAAATCTATTTTCATCCTTCTACAGATACATATCCAGTTTTCCCAACCCCATCTGCTGAAGAGGTGGTCTTTTCTCCAATGAGTGTTTTTGGCATTTTTATCAAATATCAGGTGGCTATAGCTGCTTGGACTTACATCTGGGTTCTCTATTCTGTTCCATTGATCTACATGTCTGCTTTTGTGCCAGTACCACATTGTTACTATGGCTCTGTAGTATAGGTTAAAATCAGGTATAGTGATACTACCATCCTTATTTGTGTTGCTCCAAATTATTTTAGATATTCGAGGTTTTTTGTGATTCCAAATGAATTTTTGGATTTTTTTTTTCTATTTCCATGAAGAATGCCTTTGGAATTTTGATGGAGATTGCCTTAAATGTGTCGATTGCTTTTAGTAAGATTGCCATTTTCACAATATTGATTCTTCCAATCCAGGAACAAGGGATGTTTTTCCATTTCCTAGTGTCTTCTGCAATTTCTCGCTTGAGATTTTAAAGTTTTCATTGTAGAGATTCTTTACTTCCTTGGTTAGGTTTATTCCAAGGTACTTTATTTTCTTTGATGCAATTGTGAATGACAGTGATTCTCTAATTTCATACTCTGTGTGTTTGTTGTTAGCATATATGAAGGCTACTGACTTCTGTGTATTTATTTTGTATCCTGCTACATGGCTGTAGGTTTTGATCAGCTCTAACAGTTTGCTAGTAGAGTCTTTAGGGTCCTTTATATAGAGAATCATGTCATCTGCAAACAATGATAACTTTATTTCTTCTTTTACAATTTGTATCCCTTGTATTTGTGTCTCTTGCCTTATTGTTATGGCGAAGACTTCCAGAACTATATTAAATAAAAGTGGAGACAGTGGACACCCTTGTCTTGTTCCTGATTTTAGTGGAAAGGCTTCTAGTTTTTCCCCATTTAGTAATATGTTGGCTGTAGGTTTTTCATAAATAGTCTTTATTATATTGAGATATGTTCCTTCTATTCCCAGTCTCTGTAGGACTTTTATCATGAAGGGATGTTGGATTTTGTCAAACACTTTCTCTGCATCTAATGAGATGATCATGTGATTTTTGTCCTTCAATCAACTTATATAACCTATTACATTTATAGATTTGCATATATTGAACAATCCCTGCATCTCAGAGATAAAGGCTACTTGGTCATGGTGAATGATCTTTCTGATATATTCTTCTATTCTGTTGGCCAATATTTTTGTTGAGAATTTTTGCATCTATGTTCATGAGGGAGATTGGTCTGTAATTTTCTTTTTTTCGTTCTATGTTTGCCTGGTTTTGGTATCAGGGTAATAATGGCTTCATAAAAGAAGTTTGGTAAAATTCCTTCTTTTTCTATTTTATGGAAAAGCTTAAGAAGCAATGGTGTTAGGTCTTCCTTGAAGGTCTGGTAAAATTCAGCAGCGAATCTATCTAGGCCTGGGCTTTTTTTAGTTGGGAGATTTTTGATAACTGTTCAGATCTTCATGCTTGTTATAGGTCTATCTAAGTGGTTAATCTCATCTTGATTTAATTTAGGTAGGTCCTATAAATCAAGGAAATCATCAATTTCTTCCAGATTTCCATACTTTGTGGAGTATATGTTTTTATAGTATGTCCCTATAATTTTTTGAAATTCTCTGGCATCTGTTGTGACGTTACTTTTTTCATCTCTAATTTTATTAATTTTTGTCTCCTCTCCTTCTTTTGGTCAGATATGCTAAGGGTTTATCAACCTTGTTTATCCTTTCAAAGAACCAACTCTGTTTCATTGATTCTTTTGATTGTTTTTTAGTTTCTATTTCATTAATGTCTGCCCTAATCTTTATTATTTCTTCTCGCCTGCTCATTTTGGGTTTGCCTTGTTCTTCTTTCTCCAAGGCTTTAAGGTGAAGCATTAGGTCATTTACTTGTGACCTTTCTAATCTCTTAATATAGGCACTTTAAGCTATAAATTTACCTCTTAGGACTGCCTTCATTGTGTCCCAGAGATTTTGGTATGTTGTGTTCTCATTATCATTTGACTCTATAAATTTTTTGATTTCCCTCTTCATTTCTTTGTTGACCTATTCATCATTTAGTAATGTGTTGTTTAATTTCCATGATTTTGTGTATGCTCTATGGCCTTTCTTGCTATTGATTTGCAGTTTTGTCCCATTGTGGTCAGATAGAATGGAAGGAATTATTTCAATTTTCCTGTATTTGTTAAGACTTGCCTTGTGTCCTAATATATGGTCTATTTTACATAAATTTCCATGTGCTGCTGAAAAGAATGTATACTCTGCAGCATTTGGGTAAAGTGTCCTGTAGATATCTGTTAGGTCCATTCCTTATATAACCTCATTTAGTCCAGATGCCTCTTTGTTTATTTTTTCCCGTGATAACCTGTCAATTGATGAAAGTGGGTTGTTGAAGTCACCCACTACCACTGTGTTTGGTGTTATCTGTGACCTTATTTCTAATAGCGATTGCTTGATGAATTTCGGGGCCCCCATGTTAGTTGCATATATGTTTAGTATTGTAATGTCCTGCTGTTGGAGGGTGCCTTTAATCAATATGAAGTGGCCTTCCTTATCTTTCTTAACTAATGTTGGACTGAAGTCTACCTTGTCAGATATTAGGATAGCAACGCCTGCTTGTTTTCTAGGTCCATTTGCTTGAAACACCATTTTTCAACCTTTCATCTTAAGATAGTGTCCATCCTTTGTAGAAAGGTGGGTTTCTTGGAGGCAACAAATTGAAGGATCCTGCTTTTTAACCCAGTCTGCAAACCTATGTATTTTGGTTGGGACATTGAGGCTGTTGATATTAAGAGATATTATTGAAAGGTGTGTATTCATTTTTGCCTTTTTTTTTTTTGTAGTTCTTCCAGTTTTACCTTTGCTCTCTTGTGTTAACTAGTATTTGAGTATTGTTTCCTTTTACCCAGTTCCTTATTTGTGTGCTTTTACTTTTCTTCAGCATGCAGAATTCTTTCAAGTATTTTCTGTAGAACTGGTTTTGTCTTCAAGTAGTCCTTTAGCCTGCTTTTGGCATGGAATGTCCTTATTTCCCCATCTATTTGGATGGATTGCTTCGCAAGACAAAGTAACCTTGGTTGACAGTTGTTATCTTTCAGAACATGGAATACATCACTCCACACCCTTCTGGCTTTTAAACTTTGTGTTGAGTAATCTGCTGTAATCCTGATAGGCTTGCCTTTGTAGGTAACTTGATTTTTCTCTCTGACTGCTTTCAAAATTTTTTCTTTGCTTTGTATGTTTGGTAGTTTGATTATAATATGGCAAGGAGAGGTTCTTACCATGTTTTGTCTGGCTGGTGTTCTAAAGGATTTCTGTATCTGCATTGGCACCTCTTTCACAATTTGGGGGAAGTCTTCTTCTATGATTTTGTTGAAGACAGCAACTATTCCTTTGGATTGAAATTCTTCTCCTTCTACTATGCCCTGAATTCTTATATTTGATCTTTTTATAGTGTCCTGAATATCTTGAAATTCCCACTTATGCTTTTCTATAAGTTTGTCTTTCTCTTTGTTGGACTGTATTATATCTGCTACCTGGTTTTCTACTTAGATGTTCTGTCTTCTCCTTCATCCATTCTACTGTTGAGATTTTCTACAGAGTTTTTTATTTCATTAACTGTGTTCTTTATTGCTAGTAATCCTAACTGTTTTTTCTTTATCATTTCTATTCCCTTATTTATGTCTACTATTGATCTCTTTATTTCATTAAATTGGTGTTCTGTGTTTTCTTTGCTTCCTTTGAATTCTTCTTTGAGTTCTTTGGGCATATTTATAATCATTCTTTTGAAATCTTTCTCAGTCATTTCCTCTAACTCATTCTCACTAGAGGTCATTTCTGTTGCATTAGTAATTTTGGGTGGATATATATTGTCTTGATTTTTGGTGTTTCTTGTGTTATAATATATATTTTTGTATCTTGGATTATTTAGTGATTGGATTTTCCTGTTATCTGGGTATTATGAGAAGTATCAATCAATCTGTTGTTATGTATCTTCAGGGTAGGAGCTTAAGGCACTAGGTGTGGCTCTGAAGACTCTCAGAGTATGTACAAAAGTGACTCTAGGTGTTGGGTGTGCCTGCTATGAGAGTATTCAAGTAGGCTAAGAGGAACAAAATACAGGCAGATTCTAAAATTTAACTAAACAATGTACACTGTCAAGGAAAGACAGCTCAGAGTATTTATCCAAGAGTAGGTATTATGACATCCAGATCTTCTGTCTGTCCCTTAGGCTGTGTGATGCCTCACCCACTCCCGTAATCATGACAACAAAGTGGTTAAGATTTCTGATCTGTAGAGGGTTCCAAATCAGCTTGTGACCAGGTGAGACCCTTCCCTAATGTATAACAGAAGAGTAAACAAAGCCACTAAAATTTAAGAAGTAACAAATAACAAGCCCAAACTACAGCTTATTTAAGAATGGCAAACTTGACCATCCATTCGATGGTTCTGGCATATATACCAGGTTTATTAGGCGGGTACTGACCTGGTGTAATCCCAGTTACCTTTTGGGATGACTTTGGTCTCAGCTATGCTCTTGATTGGGTCTCTGTTTGGTGCTCTGTCAGTTCAGTAGGCATGGCTGGGTCCCTGGACTGCTGTGCTGTTCCCACAGGCTGGGCTCTGATGGTTGGAAGGGGAGGGAGCCAATGCTGCTCACTTTGCCTGCTGTTCCACATGTTCTCCTACCTCTTGATCTGCTCCTCCATTGTTGACCGTGGTTTTCCACATTTCTTGAGTTTGCCGAGAGCTCCAGTGTGAGTGGAAAATCACCTCGTCTGGCTTTTCCTGCCACTCAAGCCACCGCCGCCACCATCTGGCGCATGGACCCGCCTGCCAGAGGCGATTCTGCTGGCCCATGTGGGCTTTGGATGCTCTGGATCTCTCCTACTTCTCTGCTGTTGTTTCCATTTCCTATACACCTCACATTTTAGTAAAAGTGTGTGTTTTGCTGGGTTTTATTTTATTTATTTATTTAGTTAGTTATTTTTGGCTTTTCCCACCTATGCTGCTTTGGCAAGTCACCTGTGCCACCATCTTAACTGGAAGTCCTCCTGGTACTTTCGTTTAAAATATTATATCAACACTTAAGGTACTTTTGTTAGGTTACCAAGCTTTTCCAAGTTAAAAGATTCAGTTATTTCAATTTGTAGGAAAATGTATGAAATTGGAAAAGCTATCACAAGTGAAGTATAAACCAAGCTAGCTGGGCTCTTGCTCCTAAAATTTCCACCATCTCTGAACCTAACATCAACTGCTGGGGAATAATCATTAAAACTATAATGGGGGCTGGAGAGATGGCTTAGCAGTTAAGCGCTTGCCTGTGAAGCCTAAAGACCCCGGTTTGAGTCTCGATTCCCCAGGACCCACGTTAGCCAGATGCACAAAGGGGCACACACATCTGGAGTTCATTTGCAGTGGCTAGAGGCCTTGGCGTGCCCATTCTGTCTCTCTCTCTCTCTGTTGCTCTCAAATAAATAAATAAATAAATAAATAAATAAATAAAATAAAATAAAATAAAATAAAAAAGTATAACATGGAGGGGTGAACATCGTGAGAAAGAGCATGCAGCATTTTGATTTGCCTGGTTACAGCCTTTCAACACAGTAGGCACGGGCTGATTTTTATGGGAATGGCTGCATATTCTACCTCCAACTGCATCACAACCCTAGAACATGAATGCTCTTGCATTTTTACCCATAGGTCAATGCTTAATAACTAACAGGTGAAGCTGTTTTTCCTTTTGATGAGAAACACATGTGATTAATATGAAAGACAAATCATTTAAGACATAAATTATGTTGAGATTCAATTATAAGGAATAACTCACAAGTCGTATTAATGTCAAGGTAAAACTTGGAATGGCACTTTTAATACCACTTAGTGAATTTAGAAAAGTTCTTATAGTGGTAAGGCAAAGCACGACAGGTTGCATGAGTTAAATTATATAGTCATAGTTAAATCTATCTTTCTCAGATTTGTGATTACTTTTTGACTTGCACAAATGTAGTGATGTGGCTGTGCAAACTTTTCTTTGAATTCAGTTAAACCTTGACTATATGTGTTGAAAAGAAAACACACACACAGACACACCCAAAACAAAATCAAAGTAAAAACAAAACCATACACCATTCAGCTTGAGTTTGTGGAATTTTTTTTTATGTTTGTGTTTTTGAGGTATAGTCTCGATCTAGCCCAGGTGACCTGGAGTTTGTAGCCTTAAGCTGTCCTTGAATTTACAGCAATTTGCCTACCTCAGCCTCCTGAGTGCTGAGATTAAAGACGTGCACTACCCACACTATTTGTAGATTTATGTCTATTATGTGTGGAAGAAAGATCCATGTAAAGACTCTATAGTGTGGTGGAGAGATAGCTTAGTGTTTAAGACACTTTCTGCAATGCCAGGAGACCAGGATCAATTCCCCATCACCCATATAAACCCAGCACACTGGGGTGCATGTGTCTGGAGTTCCTTTGCAGTGGCTAGAGGTCCTGGCATGCCCATTCTCCTTACTCTCTATCTGCCTCTCTGTCTCTCAAATTAATATGTGAAATATTGGAAAAAGACTATGTGTGATAGATATATGCCACATAATGGTCAGAACTCAGTGACTGTCATATGCACTGTGCAACATAATAATTTTCAAACATGAATTTCAAGCCACAAATACTGGCTGAACAGAATGTGATTTGGGAATGAAGTTGGATATCACCTTGACGTAATGAAACCCAACCTATCATAATACCTGACAGTTGAATACTAAGGGCCTTGTGGACATGAACATCAGAGGAATTGTTGACAACATATGGATGCTAGTACAGAGGATGCTTACTGTTTCTATCAACATCTAGACTATATTTTCCATCAAGACTGTGTGATTTTGAAGCTATTATCTTTCAGTGTTTTTTTTTTTTTAATATAATAGAACTGGCCCCAATTTTAGGGTTATGAGTAGAATATCTTACCAGGCTTGATCAACTCAGTTTGATGCAGGCATCATGAAATGACCCAAATTGTGCCAAACATAGTCATTGGGTCTCAGATGATGGATTATTTGCTTTTTGTTCTAAATTTTGAGAATGATAGCATTTTCTGCTTAATTTAAAGATCATAGGATAGTATTGTTTACTTAATGAAGAGGATATATAGGCAACAAGTTAAGAAACTTTTTATGAGCATAACAGAATAGAAAGAAAGAGTAAAGATTCTCAACAAAAGCTATATCTCAGAGACATATAAAGTGATTACTTAGTGAACCAAGCTTGAAATAATTCTCACATCTAGATCTTCAATAATATATGCTAATATTATTTTGTTTTTTGTTACTATTGAAATGGGCACATACATACCTACACAAACATGTAAGCATATGTGTGTATGAAATATGTGCATACACATATGCTTGAGGAGTGATGGTATATAGAAGAGTTGTAATAGCTGAAACATTAACATTTTTATAGGCAAAAATCATGCCATACACATACTAATACAAAGTTCCATTGCCAAATATTCTGATTTTTTTTTTTTAGAGTTAATAAAAGGAGACAGAATCTTTCACTGAGTTATGGAAGATCTCAAGATTTTTTTCCCTTTGAAAGGGGTATTCAAACAAGTGACTGAACAATACCTCATAAATGCCTTCAGCTCCTAGAGTTTGTGTCATTAATAAAAAAGAAAGTGGTCATAGACAAAAGTTTATGTTGTGTATCACAGCATTGAAAATGAACAGTTAATATTCAGGTTTTTCAGACACTTATGTCAGAAGTAAAATAATAGCTGTATGTGGATAGATCTAAAACAATAATGACTGTTAGGTAATCTTATGTAAATTCTAGTATCCTTTAGGGAAAAAAAAAGTAATCCATGCTTGCATTAGAAATTAGAAAGGGCATATAACAGGAATAGAAAGAGAAGAAGGAGGGATTTAATAGGATGGTATTGTATATAAGTAAGTGGAAGAACAGATTAACAGGACTGGAAAGGCCTACGTGAGGTCCGGAGGAGAGATTGAGTAAAGGAAAGGTGGGCGGAAGTCTAATCAACATCTAAGAGGGTATGAATGTCATATGGAAACCTCCTTTTGTAGAAAATGGAACACCCAGATGTCATAGAAAGTTTTCAGTACCAGGTATGGGATACCTTCCAGTGAGTTGTTGGCCAGAGAGGTCCTTGATGCCTCCAAAACATTATAGGCCATTACCGAGGCTCTTGATTTCCCACCAGGAATAGATGGTAAGACCCTATTGTTGAATACTCCACATATTTGGGTTGCAAGGTCACTGAGAAATCCTGCTGGAGCTGAACTGAAAACCTCTTCCATGTAGACCAGCTGACAGAAAACTGGAAAAAAGCCACAGTGCATGCAGTTCAATGGGAGAGAGAGAAATCACCAGTGGAGATACTCAATAGTGTACACTGAAAGCTTTAAATTTGACCAACCAGACCAAATGAGCCAATAAGTGCAATAGTGGCATGTCTGTTATGGGAGAAACAAACTGCTCTCTAATTGGACTGAAGGCCCACTCCATAGGAGGGAATAAATCCCTGATACTGAAAACCTACAACAGGGGTAGTCATGAGACCTAGGGGTGTAATGTATGCTGCTGTCTGGCTAAAAGTATATACAATGCTCACCAAATTTTCTAGTAAGCACTTATCTTAATGTTCATACCCATATATCAATGCAACACTCCCTTTTTGTTAGTGAACCTTCTCTTTTCAGATGGCGGTGACCTTGAGATGACTCAGAAGTCGCCATTGTGCCGAGAAGAAGCGACAGAGGAGTGCTCAACACTGAAACATCTCTATCATACCTTCCAAGGTTCAGGGTCCATTGTGGAAGAGGTAGCAGGAAGAATGTAAGAGCCAAAGGAAGGGTAGGACTACTTACAACCTGTTCCTCCAGACACAAAATGGCCTGGATATCCATGTCTTTGCAGTGATAGACACTACCCAAACAAGACCATCATAAAGGGAGAAAAAGATGATGACATGAAAATAAAAGAGAGACTGATTGAGAGGGGGGAAAGGATATGATGGAGAGTAGAGTTGCAAAAGGGAAAGTAGGGAGAGGGAGGGACTTATCATGGCTTATTGTCTATAATTATGGAAGTTATCAATAAAAAAATTAAAAAATCGAAACTGTATTTGGTATGGTCACCAAAAGGCCATAAAACATTGGTCAAAATCGAAATATTTTTCTTAGTACAGTGAACACTGTCATCTCCAAATGAGTCAGTCATTGTTTCTACATGTTTATTATGTGGATAGATATTATTGCTTCCTGTAAGTAAGCTGACTCTTTTCCTAGATAGATAATCACATTTTGAAGTGCACAAAATCTGTTTTCTTTTATAAACAACAGACCTAGTAGTCTAATTATGATTTAGACATAAGCATGTGCACTACATACTCATGTCCTACATATACATTACATAAGAAAGGTAAAACTACAGTGATAGAAAGAAGGAAGCTATTTCTTTTTCTTAGATTATTTACAAAAGTGCTAGGATAAAGTAATTATTTGATTACTATTACTTCTTTACTGCATACAGAATGATTTCCACATGTAATATTACACTTGCCAAATATGTTTACATGAAAACTTACCACTATCATTGTGCTTCATGGTTTATGAATATTTTGCATTTTTCTTCCCTTCCTTTTCTTCTTTTTATTTATATGTTTGTGTGACATGTGTACATGTGGTACACATATGTCTGTGTGTGTGTGTATGTGGTGATGTCCAAGACCATGAGACCAAAGGAGATCATCAGGTGTCCTCTGTCCTTCCTATGCCTATCTCATTGAGCCCAGGTCTGTTATGGAACCTGGAGGTGTCACTTGTCAGCTAGACTAGCTGACCAGGGAGACCAGTGATCCTCTTGCCTGTGCCTCCTTCATTGTTGGGTTGCACATATGCATGGCCAACGTAGTTTTTTTCTCCTTCTTTACAATAAAGATATTCTCTATTAACATACCTAAGATACATTACTTAACAATATTTTGTGTATTTATTCAAAAATACTTGTTTTGTAGTTAACTATGAAGCTCACATACAGAATAACTACAAGAAATTATTCTATATTGATAACTTCACAATCACAAGATAAGTAAATCAACAATATTTTAACACATTTCTCATATACTTTCTTCCTGATATCAAAATTCTATTTTATTTTAGTTTTTTGGTTTTTGAGGTAGGGTCTCACTCTAGCCCAGGCTGAATTCTCTATGGAGTCTCAGAGTGGCCTCAAACTCACAGTCATCCTCTTACCTCTGCCTCCCCAGTGCTGGGATTAAAGGCATGTGCCACCATGCCCACTCTGATATCAAAATTTATTTCTTCTTATATCATGTATATATTATTACATTTTTGTGACTATTAATATTTTATCATTGGTTTCTTTTATCATATCAAAGATGTATTTAAGCACATTATATACTATTATCCCTATACTTGATTATTCTGTTGTAAACTTATTATCAGGCTTATACTTTGTCATATTTTCATGTTATTAATTAACATATTTGTAATTTTCATCTTGAACACAGGTTTTGGCATATTTTGGAAGTCTGGTCTGGTAGTGATTCAGATTTTCTTTGGGAGACTTTTTAAATCTTTCCTGCATGTCTGAAGCACAATGCTGCTAGTCAAAGTTACTCTTCGTGAACAAGATTCATCCCCTTAAACCCTTTCAATATGTCCTCCCGCTCTCTCCTGACCTTCTGGCTGTAAGTTTGCTGCTAGCTTTGTTAATAGTATATTTCTTTCTTTTGCTATGTTTGCAATCCTCTGTCTTTTATTTTCAGTGATTCGGTTGTAATATTTCTTGGTGTAATCATATTTGGATGAAATCTGCTTGGATTTTTTTTTTTTAAGTTTGAGAAAGTTTTGTAATGTTGTTACTCCTCCTCCTCCTGGTCTTTTTGAGACAAGACCTTGCTGTGAACAGGTTGTGAGGGTTAACTGAAAAGTCCTGTTCTGCCATCTTGCTGAAGTTATATTCACTTTAAAAAATCAACTTTCCGGGCTGGAGAGATGGCTTAGCGGTTAAGCGCTTGCCTGTGAAGCCTAAGGACCCTGGTTTGAGGCTCGGTTCCCCAGGTCCCACGTTAGCCAGATGCACAAGGGGGCGCACGCGTCTGGAGTTCGTTTGCAGAGGCTGGAAGCCCTGGCGCGCCCATTCTCTCTCTCTCCCTCTATCTGTCTTTCTCCCTGTGTCTGTCGCTCTCAAATAAATAAATAAAAAATGAACAAAAAAATATTTAAAAAAAAATCAACTTTCCTTTTCTTTAATATTTGATAAGTTAATGTGGACAAAACATAACATCAAGCATTGGCTGCTTCTGTAATAATTGATGTGAAATAGAAGCACACTGAATATCATTGTTTGTGGTATTGAGTCCCTAGTATTTGCACTGGAATAGTGCCTGACACACAGTAGGCGCTTGGGTAATTGCTTAGTGGTTAAGCTGCTTGCCTGTAAAGCCTAAAGACCTAGGTTTAATTTCCCAGTACCCACATAAGCCAGATGCACAAGGTGGCCCAATTTTCTTGAGTTCATCTGTAGTGTCTTGAGGACTTGGCTCACCCATTTAGATTATATATATAATAAATAATAAATAAATAAATAATAAAATATGCATAAAGGAATTTAGATGAGATGGTTTCTGTAAATGAAGGCAATGGTATTAAATTTTGAGAATATTTAATGTGATTAAGTTTCATCATTCCCCACAATTATAAATACAGGGCTGTAGATCAGGGTGCCAGACAGAATTATCCTCACTCTTCACACATTCAACAAAAACCTGGAACCACTTAATGTGAGTGATGACATGCACATAGCTATATACAAAAGTATCTTAATTTTCCCAAATTTACAAACAAAATTTCAACACAGAAGTGATTGCCCCAGTGAAATGAAGTAAATATAAAATGAAAATGTGTGATTTTAAAATTATTCCCCCTGCAATTTCTCCTGGGCCCTGGCAGATGTGGTAGAGGTGGCATGTTTTAGGTGGGCAGTGGGCTATCTTCTTATCTTAGCAATGAACCTTAATCCTCCATTTTCTCTGCTATCTATAAAATAAAGCAGATTCTCCAACCAAGAGTAAGAGCAGCTTGGGTTAAAGAGGGTATGCAAAGTTATTTGAGATATTTTTGGTGTGTAAGCCCACTCTTCTCCAGAGAACAGTGGGGGCTTCTTTTAGTGGCCTGAGTTTCTTGATCATGGGATTCTAACTTATTTTCTAATACTATGTATCACTTATCTCCCACTGTGTGGGACTCATGTCTAATCAGAGAAAAGTTGATTATCCACAGAGGCTGCATGACAGGTGTGTACTTCAGCTAGTTAAAACTGCAGAGAATGTGGCAATATGAATACTGCTCATACTGCTCATACCAGTTCCAGGGTGATGATGACAGACATGGTGTCAATCAAAACCTGTGAAGGAAAAAAAAAAAATCCAGAGACAACAGAGAGATCAATCAGACTGCCAACAGGCCTGTGTGACTCAGGGAACATGGCAGAACAGGGGGCAGAAAGATTGTAAGAGCCACACAGTAGGTCAGAATACCCTGAGGCATGGTTTCTCCCCCCTCCTCCCCACAGCCCCACAGGGATTGACTTTATGCCTCCATGACCTACAATGAGTACCAGAAGTACTCTAAGGAGGGTCTCCAAGGTAACAGAAGCAGGGATAAGGGCTATATATAAAGAAAGATTTCTTATATTCTTAGGACTCTTGGAAATTAAAAACAAAATGATGGCAACTCTTTCATTGAATTCACATAATAGATCTATAGTTTTAAACACTAACAAATGAGAGGTATGGGTTCACATTTGCAGAACAAATGGAGCAGTGGGGCATAGGCACTAGGGAGGTTAAAAGCCATGATGTGCAAGAAGAGAGCACAGTGGTCTGAAATGTTCAGGGGCTGTCAAAAAGCAGACACTCCAGTCTCAGATAATGCTGTACAGTCTTCCTGCATCAACCTCTGACCCTGCACAGCGAATTTGAAGAAGGTGAGAAAGTCTATTTTTAGCTTCTGCTCTGTGCATTGCCCTTTATGTCTTGCTTTGTGAAGACATCAGTTAACCTTGGGCTTTCATTGTTAGGGCTCTTAGAAAGGGAATGGCAGAGTTCCAAGCCCCCTTGTTTGATACCAAGGAATTCAGCCAGTGCTGTTGGCAGCCATCTGCAATTAGCAATGGAGCCCAAGACAGAAGCAATATTTACTTACAGGGAATGGGGTGGGGGGAGGTTTTCAGGTATTTGTTCACTCCTATTTCATAGCTCATTTTAAGCCCTAGAGAGAGGCAGAGATAATCTTTGTGCCTGAGTTCACAAAAATAAAGAACCATAACCCCTTTTCAGATGGGCGTGATTTAATCTCTGTAGCCATGCTATTTCTTCTTCCTTCTCATGGGGAACTCAAAGACTGCAACACTGAAGCACAGGAAATATCCCTAGTTTTGCTCATGAACATGTCAAGCCTACATGTCGATCAGAGTATAGCAGTCCTGACTTACATTCACTCTACCCAGGACACCCTGTGGGTCTGGCCTCTATACTCTTGGGTGTCATCTGATCTCACGTGCCATGATTGCACTGTAGAAAACAGGTATCCTTCTCTACATTTTATGCCACATTTGTCTTCCCTCTTCCAAAACCTCTTATTACATTGTTCTCTAAATGTATAATTGATTACTAACCCAGTGCTTGCCAGACAATAGCCTTGTGAATGTGCAGTGATACAAACAGGACCTACGGTGATATGGGAGAATTTACCACTCTGTGTCACAGTGGGCATTCCATACTTGCAGTTTGCTTTTCATTCAATTTTCATTCAATCATTGCAATAAATACACACTCACAAATGACTGTGTTCAGAGAGAATTAGCAAAGGGAACTGAAAACATACTATTTAGGCTTGTTTAATTGAAGATCCAGATCCCAGAAAAGAAAGCTAACAGAACATGGGAAGAAATGTATTATTAAAAAAAAAAAAACACTCTGTCAAACAAAGTAGGGCTTCTTACTTTTTTGTCAGCATTCCACATGTAAAAATGTACTTACTTAAACATATTAAAATAGTATTATAAAAATCAGATGCCTTTAAGTGAATGTATATAAGTATGTATCTGTTTGATAAAGGGCATAGAAAAGTCTAGTCTTCATAGGATTCCAATAAGAAAATATGATTTGGGAAAACATATGAATAGCATATTTTAGGGTGATAGTTAACAAATATTTCTTATGCCAAATATCTGCTTCTGTTTGTTAGAACTCAGCATACTGTAACTATCCTCTATCGATTATCTATCTATTTGCCTATCTAACTATCTATCACCTATCTATCTCTTATCTATCATCTACCCATCATTTATCTATAGATTATCTTCAAACTTCTATCTTCTATTGATCTTGTCTATGGAACCTTTAGATCTATAAATAAATACGAGTAGCTTCAACCAAGACTATGTAGGCCAAACAACCTTAAATATTATATGTTTCATTTTTCTATTTATTTATTATTTATTGTTTTTTTTATGATCTGAAGTAGAAGAAACTGAAGTGATTAAGATGAACTTGGGGAAGTTAAATTTCCAAACACCATATTGAATTGATGTTTTTTGTATTTGTATATGTTGCACAAGTATGTGTATATGGGGGTGCATATGTATGCATGTGGGTGTGCATGTAAAGACTCTGGTATTAGGTGTCTTCCTCAGTTATACCATGACTTATCATTTAAGACAGGCTCCCTCACTGAACCTTTAGCTGCTTGATTGGGTTGTATTAGCTACACATGAAGCCCTGGGGATCTTCCTATCTCTGACCCCCAGTGCTAGATTGCATATGCACATGGCCATGTCTATCTTTTAGCTGGGTACTAAGGATCTGAACCAGGTCCTATTGCCTATGTACCACTTTACTGACTGAGCCATCTCCCCAGCCCTTTTCCTAACCTTTTTTTTTTTTTTAAAGAAATACAAATATCCCTTTGAAAGCAATGAAGAGGAAAATTATTTAATTTCAAAAAATATTTGAAGAAATACACTTATAAGTAAATATTATAAAGGATATTATAGCTTGATAGAAAATTTATGGATTATCTCATTAAACCATTCAAGTGGGAGGTATCAGTGTTCTGAGTTTAATAGTTCATGATACCTGCAGCAGAGACATTATAATGATTGTTGACAATATATCATTACCTATTTCTTTTTGAATACATGAAAAATTTCAGATCTTGTCCACTTAATGTATGCATACAAGGCACATTGATGGAGGAAGCTAGTCACAGGAAAATACATTTTCAAGGAAATATATAACTCTCTACATAATAGAACATGATCCAACTTTTATAGCACCTTATTCATAGTCTTAGAGTACTTTTGAAAGGTGCAGGCGTGTTTTTACTGTACCTGAAGTCAAGTAAGTCCTTTAACTGCAAACACTGTGTTCATTTCCATATGCTCATAACTTCAAATATGGTGAATAGCAGACATTTTGCACGATTTATTGGAGTGTTATTTCCTGTAGGCATTCATTTGGTGAGCTTTTATGTGATGAATGCATTTCTAATTGGGATTATTTACATAGGCATCTGGGCCCTGGTTTAGAGATGTAAGAGAGGGACAGGAAAGTCGGTTTAGTTAAAGTAATGCTTAATATTTCCTAAAGTACAGTAACAAGGGTCATGACATACAATTTCTGCCAAAGGTAGATGGTTGGCATGATAATGTTGCTTTTGTCTAGACTTTTATTTTCTATTTTGTTTTGTTTATTTTTTGTTTATTTTTATGTATTTATTGAGAGTGACAGAGAAGAGAGAGAGAGAGCATGGCAGATAGAGAGAGAGAGACAAAGAGAGAGAGAGAATGGATGCCCCAGGGCCTCCAGCTGCTGCAAACAAACTCTAGATGCATGCGCCCCTTGTTCATCTGGCTAAAGTCAGTTCTGGGTAATCGAGCCTTGAATTGGGGTCCTTAGGGTTCACAGGCAAGCACTTAACTGTTAAGATATCTCTCCAGCCCTAGACTTTTATTTTTGTGTGATGTATGTGTGTGTGTGTGTGTGTATGTGCATGTATATGTGCCAATTTGGAGGCAACCTTGCATATGTTGGTGGATGTGCATGTTCTGGTATGTGTTTGTAAACCAGAGGATAACTGGGTGTTGCTTCTCAGGAACACAATTATTCTTCTTCTTCCTCTTCTTCCTCCCTCCTCCTCCTCCTCCTCCTCTTCTTCTTCTTCTTCTTTTTTTTTTGAGAGAATTTCTTTCATTGGTATAGAGCTCACCAGTTAATCTAAACTAGCTAGCCAGTGAGCTCCAGGGTGCCTCCTGTCTGTGACTCCTCCACCCACACAACATTTGGTTTAATTGTGTATGCCACCACATCTGGCATTTTCTGTAGTTACTAGGGTGCAAACTCAGGTTTTTATACTTGTAAGACAAGCATTGTACTGACTGAGCTCTCTGTCTCTCTTTACTGGCTAGTCCTTCCCAATCTTTAAAGTCCATAATTTTATAAGCTAATAATGTGAATCACACCAACTATGCATGCCATGGGGCAAAAGAGTATCAGAAAAAGAAAACAAAAAGAAATTCAAGCTTAGACTTTATAAATACTTATTTTCATTGTTGGGTAAAGATATAAAGTTAAGTCTGCTTGAAAGAAATGAGCCCCCTCACCCCCCATATACCTTAAATGCTAGATATATGCCTACCTAAGTGTGGTCTATGAACAAAATGAAACTTTTGAAAATATTTTCATAAACAGATATTTCTGGAAAATGTTTCTGCTAATTTATAATGTCAACTAAGACATCTATAGAATTTTTTTTAAAAAAGGTAAACTCTGTTACGATAATATCTGTAACTATCATGGCAATTCTGTCAAGGTAAAATCAAGCATAAAAACAAACAAGTCTTTTTTATGCATCTGAGACTCGAATATGCTAGTCTGTTTTTATTTTGGGTTATTTATTGGCACATAGCTCTTAGAAAAGTAATTAAAATGTCTGATAGGAAAAATAGATGCTTGGGTTGGAAGAGAGAAATATGAATAGGAGAAGACCAATTCAGGATACCAGAACTCTCATACTGGTGCATGTGCATTAGGAAGTAGCTGGAGATAAGACAGGGATTGGTATAACCACAGCTGAAGATAAAATATTTTAAAAATATGTATGCCCAGTTCAAGAATCTTCTATTATGGTTGTGCAATTTCTAATCCCTTGGCTACATACTTTTCTAGTGGCCAGTATAGACTTATTTGAAAGTCAGTAGACATTACAAATGTAGGATCTGCTCTGTACTCTTTCCTATTCTATTGCCAAACAGCAAACCTCACTCAGCATGTAGTAGCTTAAAACAACAATTTCATATTACTTATGATGCTGAGGATATCTGGGTGGCTCACCATTGTAGTGTTGACTGGTGTTCTCAGGTGGTTTATTTAGATGAAGACTTATACAGCTGAAACAGTTAAGATGGGCTCACTTATTGATCTGCATCCTTGAATCTGTTAGTTGACTGGGGCCTCTCACTTCCTGGATGATATGTCCTTCTTAAGTAACATTTATGCTAATTAGTTCATAGGAGATGAAAAGTTGATCCTCCTAAGTTCTTCAAAGGTCTAGTCCCAGACCTGAAATGATAGTATTTCCGCTACACTTTATTAATTGCAATAAGGTCAAGGTAAATGGCCTTAGCCACTTGGTAAACAGAACTGCACATAATTTTAACTTCTTATATTCTCCACAGCTGCTTGTGAAGATAAATGACCACACTTCCAAATGGAAGTTTTCAGAAAGTATTAAGCTAAAGTCATGAAAATGGTGAATTTGATGAAAATATTAGGCCTATATGTAAAATACAAAAATGGAAACTTGTTTCTATAGGGCATATGTAACAGTCTTGGAGGAAATTACAAACATCTGTGTGTAGGAATACCAGCTTAGAAAAAGGCAGGTTTGAACTTCTCAAAGCAGTGATCCCTCCTGCAAGTCTCAGAATTTTTTCTGGGCTAATGTGTACAGTTAGTATTGAAATAATAAGTATACACTGCATGATTCCCAAATGAATTCTATCATGGGTCTGTGTTCTCATAGAACATTGATAGATTAAAACACTTTCAAACACATTTTAGATACTGTTGAAGCAATGTTATGTGGAACTAAATATGAGGTTATTTATAGCAAGTCCTCAGAGATTATCTAGATACATGAATCTGTAAAATACAAAGCAATCATCTCCCCGAGCCTCATACATGTAGACTAGAATAACAAAGGCAGTCCAGGGCTTAATGATAGTAAAAGCAGTGGGGTCAAGACTTTTAGTGTGTCTGAGCTTTATTGGATGAATAATTGTTTTGGGCTACCTTTAATGATTTCTAAGTTTGTTATGATTAAAGTACTGTTTAGCTTGATTCGGATCTGCACTTTGTTACTAAACAAGGGTAAAAGAAATCTTTAAGGGTAGAAACTATTATTGTAAATATGCACAAATTACTTAATCTGTGTTTTTGGTAACTATACAGCATATCCCACCATTGGTCTGTCCAGAACCATTATCAGATTATGTAGACTTGGACCATGGTAATTAGGTCTTCTGGTCATTTCTTTCATTTGTTGGTTTTTGAACCTACTGTTCCGTTCAACTTTATTTCTCTTACAGTTCTTTTATTTATTTATTTATTTATTTATTTATTTATTTATTTGAGAGCGACAGACACAGACAGATAGAGGGAGAGAGAGAGAATGGGCGCGCCAGGGCCTCCAGCCACTGCAAACGAACTCCAGACACGTGTGCCCCCTTGTGCATCTGGCTAACGTGGGATCTAGGGAACCAAGCCTCGAACAGGGGTCCTTAGGCTTCACAGGCAAGCACTTAACCACTAAGCCATCTCTCCAGCCCCCCTTACAGTTCTTTATAAAAGGGTTTGAGGGGAAGATCTGATAGTCACCTCAGAATATAAACATCTTGAGTCATACAATAAAGATCGTATAACAAAAGAAAAACCTTTTGAGAACTATGCATTAAGAACTTGACAATCATACCACGTTATAATGACATTTCCTTCCATATCATATTTCCAGGGAGATATGAATCTCTCTCTCTTCCCTGCATCCCTCTCACTTACCCCTGTCCTTGTCACTCTGAGTTACATCAATCTTAAAGAATATATTCTTCATATTCTCCTAAGACTGAGTTGCTTTAATATGCTAAGCCAAGTTCCTGTTTTATATTTATTTTTAATATTTTATTTTTATTTATTTATTTTGAGAGAGTGAGAGAGAATGAGATGGATATATAGAGAGAATGGATGCATTAGCGCCTCTAGCGGCTGCGAAGGAACTCCAGGCATATGCGTCGCCATGTGTGTCTGGCTTATGTTGGTACCCAGTAATCAAACCTGGGTCCTTAGGCTTCAAAGGCAAACACCTTATCAGCTAAACCATCTCTCCAGCCCAAGTCACTTTTTTTTTTTTTTTTTTTTTTTTTTTTAAATTCAGTAGTTCTGTATGATCTGCTGTAACAGAACCGATCTGTTGACAATTACTGAATGGCTCCCTTTGTTGTGAGAATCAGACATTAACTTTTCTTTACAACTGGACTCTGGGTATGGGATATATCAAATAAAGTCTTGGCATATGATAAATACTTAGAATAGTTTGTGGGTCTTGTTATAACTGTTGCTTTGCAGGAGCTGGGCAATGCGGTAGCAAAACATCCAAAGAAAGTAATGTATATAGGAAAACTTACACTCTTCATATAAAATAGTTTACCATTTTAGTCTCTGACAATTGCTAGAGGAAGAAACATTTATCATGCTTTAGTTCAGAGATGTGAAACAAAGGTAGATTTTTTTGAAATTAATATTTACCAATATGTAGATTTGGATTAGAGGACAATGCAGAGGAACAGTGGGAAACTTGCTGTGAAGTGTGTCAGAGTTCTTCAGTTAATCAACTCTGTTATCACACATTTTCAGAATCTCGTTGTGAAATTTGTTTTACTTGTATTTAATACCTTTTGCAAATTTTATAACCAAGGAGATCCCTGACTTGAATCTAGTAGTTGGGATACAAATTATAATGCTGCATGTGATGGTTTTAGTGATGTTCATAATTAAAAGATTATGCTTATTGTTTTTCTATATACCTTATATTTGCTTATAAAACAAGCTATGTTCATCAATAGTTCATTTGTTTCTTGTGATATTACTCTGATTCGTATGTTTCAACCAGAAAAATCTTACCAACCTGAAGATAGTAAGAGTGAATTTACCTAATTACAACCAAAAAGGGGACAGATAGTTGCTACTTTATTTAAATTCTGAAACTGAACTAGAAAAGTTTTCTTTATCTTAAATACAAAATATATCTCAATTTATCTGTTAAAAATACACAAGCAACTACAGAGCTAGATTTCAACCTTTCATTATATAGTTAACTGGAAGTCTTTGGCAAAGGAAATATCTTAACCAAGTGTAAGCACATCTGAATCTGTTTAAAACCTTTCATGTTATGCTAAATTGCAAACAAATGTTGAGAGCCTGAATCACTGGTATCACTAATTTGATTAAATCCTACAGGTGGGAGACAGAGTTATATGTTTGGGATGGCAAGTGAGTATAGTGCCTGTTAATAAGAAAATCTCAGTGGGGGTCATTGTTCTGAAAAGGAAGTATACTGGGTTTCACTGCATTTCCTATGTTCTTGAAGTATTTGTCATAGCACTTCCCAGACCCATAATGTAGAATATAAATACTCATGGGAACTTAAGCCTTGTGCAAGAATTCAAATGAAGTTTCTCTCAGGTACATTATTTTAGAGTACTTAATTAATTTCTCTGCAACTTTCATTTTTTTCCATCTTTATTTATGTAAGGAACACCTATGCTGTGGTCTTCTGTATGAACTGAACAATGAAATGGTAGTCAAACTGGTGGGATTTCCACGATGCAATAATCCATAGAACCTGACTTACGATCACTAATTCTAACATCTCTGTGTACATTAGGATGAAACCCAAAGACCGAAGATAAGCATCAGATTTAAAAAAGCAATAAGTAGGGAACATGCTTTTAATAATGTCTCTACAATGGTGATATATATATATATGAACTGGGGCACAATTCTGGCTGAAGCACTTTGTAAGAAGTATCAATCTATACAGCACATGAGAACCTTGAAAATCTAGTACTCCCTTACTTCAGCAGTCCACATATACCCCACTATCCTGGCTCTTATCTTTGAGGAGGCATCCTCACTCTCTGCAAGGAACATAATCACTCCTGCATATTTTATCCCACCAAATATTTAAACATAATTTATATTTCCCCCCATTTGCATCTCTGAGATGTCAAAAGTCATAAAATTTTAATAATCTGTGGAATGTCTTATAATTGACAAGGTACCAATAGTATTTTATCATTAGGTGCTGTCTTAAGGAAAAACCCTCTCCTTCATATTCAGCACAATTTTGTTCTCAATCTAGCCAATTCTCACCCCCTTATCAGCTCAGATTTGTCAGTGGGCTGCACTGTAACATATTTCTAAATACATTTCTATACATCCCTTATTCCTGATGTGTATTACATTGGCTACTACCATCTATGCCCATTCATTTGAAACCTTACAACATCTGAAGGATCAGGTAGGATTAATGATCATGTGTCCACAGTGAACACAAGGCCAGACACAGATCCAATATATAAACAATGTGTGTTTTGAATTTTGTGGGTGGATGTATGCAATCTGAACACACCATATTCTCTTTTCTCTTATTGTTTTTCTTTTTGGTTGTTATGCCCCATTATTTTTCAGAGTAACATCCCTTATTATGCATGTAGTATTAAGAGTTTCTTAGAAGAAACTACTTTAATTGAAAGCACAACATTACAGTTGCATGAATGATATCATACCTCTGCAAGAGATGTTTCCTTACAAATATTTACTGAAGTGTTTGCATTGTTTCTTAGCCATAAAGTTATTTACTGTGGCAGTAAATAGAAAACAAAATCAATTTCCCTCCAAAAATTTATGAGTGATCTAGATAGAGCCGTAGCTAATACATCTCAAGGAGATCTTCCTATAGACCATTATGCCTGCTATATTTCTTTTGAACTACACTCCACCTTTCCTAATCAGCTACATCTAGATATTAAAGTAAAATTTATGATAAAAATAGGATAGTATGGACCTCTTGAATTCTATTCATTTGAATAAAATACTCTATGGCACAATTGTTCAATAGTTGATTACCCCTCTTAATCACCCTTTTTCAATATTTTTGCAAGGTAAAAAAATAAAAGTGCTTTTTCCCACATTTTAATCTGTTAGCTGTAAGATGAACATTCCCTTCATAAATAGCACCAGAATCAATAAATTTTAATTTCAGTATTTTTCAGCATCAAAAAACTTAATTTGTCATATTTGTAAATTAAAAATAAAGAAAATTGAACAAAATTTTATTTTATATATATTAAATCTTCACAAACAGGAATTTCATTTGGATTTTACCTCTGGTACTAACCAGTTTGATACAAGAGTGAAAACTATGCCTATTTGTTATAGTGAAATTAATAAGTAAATAAAATGTGTATTTGTTAAATAACAGTTGAATACACACACACACATACACACACACAAAGAAACATATGTGTGTGTGCATGTGTGTGTGTGTGTGTGTGTGTGTGTGTGTGTGTGTGTATAAAGAAAAGATAATCATTTAGTCTGTCTTTTAGGATGTAGAATTTTATGGTACCATTACCACTTGGGTCCAATTTTGTGTGCCCCACTCCCAGAATCTTCATCAGGTCCTTAGAGGGAACATCTGAATCACAGGGCCCTGGAGAGGATATAACGAAGACTAACCTTAATCATCTCCTATCTCTCTCTCTCTCTCTTCTTTCTATCTCTTTTATATAACCTATCTTTTTCTTCCTTCTTTTCCTTGGTGCTGGCCTGTAACTCCCAGTACCAGGATATGGATAACATATAGAATGAGTTGTTGATCAGAGAGACCTACAAAGTTTCCCAAAAGAAGAATTACTTCTATCAGAATACTTGATGACCCACCAAAGGTTAGTGGTAGACCCTATTGCTGAAGAGACCACATGCTGTTGGTACGGAACATGAAGTGACCTGCCTGGAATCTGGAAGAGAGTCAGCCCCCAGACAGCTAGCTTGACTAGTGTCAGATGATGCTACATGAGCAGCTTGGGTAAAATGACCAACATTTGTCCAAACAACTCATGGTCTGAGCTACTTAGCAAATAACCTGTCATGATGCTCACACGGTGCAATAGTGGCACACAGCCATGGTGGGTAACCAGCTGCTCTTATTTTGCTTACTGATCTTCTCAGTGGAATGGAACCCATAACTGGAGCTTGGAAAAAAGTCAGAACCATATCCAAAAATTGAGCCCACTCTCTGTTATCAAGCTCCCACCAATCATGGGTTTACAAAGGGCCTATACCTACTAAATTTTTTTCTAAAATAATAAGGGTTATCCCATTTATTTGGTACTAACTTCACTTTCCATAGGAGAATTTGCTTCTCTTTTTCAGATGGATGCAGATTCTGAGGAGAGGATCAGCCCAGCACACATCAACAGGGCCCCAGCTGAAACCAAGAGTAATTGGGGAAATGAGCAAGTGTGCTGCTTTCCTGATGAACATGCTACCTGCACAAGGGTGTAGAAGATAGACACAGAGAACACCCACTCCTACCAAGGCAGATATCCAGAGACACAGAGACTCCCAAATCCTCATCACTGAAGTAGACCTAAAACAAACCCAACATGGCTCAGGGAGATTTGCGGATTTGGTGTGGGGGGCAGGTGGGCGGGGAAGATTGTTAGAGCCACATGTTTGGACATTATGCACAGAGACACTGCCTCTTACCCATAACTGATAGTTAATCCCACAATTCACTACCCACATTCCCCAATGAGGAGGATCCCTGCAGAGAGGGGAGGACAGGGAGGAGGCTAATGATGGCACCAACATGACTGTATACACACTGCGTACATAACTAATAAAAAAAGAAAAAGAAAGGATAACCATTCCCCATACTAATTCACAAATCTCTTATGTTATGTAATACAGGTAGATAGGGAATAGTGAATACTACATTCAAGACTATGATGAAGACTAAGGACCTTCCTCATCTCCAAAATCTATAAAAGAAGCAATGTATTTTGGCTTGACACAAATAATGCCAGCTAGGGTCACAATCACCATGATTGACACATAGTAACCTTTGGTGGCTTACTGCATAACTTCTTAGTATACTATATATAAGCTAACCATTAGACCAAAATGCTGAACATTATGCAGAATTCCTAGAAATAAAAATAAACCTCTCTTCTATATTAGATGGAGGCTGAGCATGCCCATTCTGGTTTGGATGAAGTCATTTTTGCAGTAAATAAATAAATATATATATATATATATATATATATATATATATATATATATATATATATAATGTATATATATATGAATAAAGAATTAAAATGATTTATGTTTTTGGTGTTTCTTATTCAAGGAATATTCATTTAAAAAATAAAATATGGGGAAAAATACTGTATCTCTCTCTATATATACATACATATAGATAGACAAAGTACATTTAGGTACATGTATAGATACAGTTTCATAGAGATATAGATACAGATCTGCAGAACTATTTGGTGTATATGGATATCTATGTCCTTCTGTTGTGAAGATCCATGTCGTCTTACTCTTACACAGTGTAGCCTCAGGATAAGCTAGCTCCTTTTACACAGATCCAGTTAGGGACAGGGGTCCAAAAAGAACTAGAACATGCCACCTTGCCTTGGTAGGAATGGAACTCTTGGTAGAAGTGAAACTTTGGTCTAATCCAGTTTTACCCACAATGGCTGAAGCACCTCCTAGTGTCTCCAGTTTAACACACTACCTACGTGGGCTGGCCAAGTCAAATCTATGCAATTTAGTTTTCAATTATAAGAATGATGAAAATGAAAAAAAATACAAATAAACTTTGCAATGGTATGAAAAATAATGTGTAGAAATTACACGACTCTGTCATGATGGTAGACTTTTTGGAAGAGAGATTACATTTGTTATGACCTTATAACTCTTCAGATAGAAAACACTCTTAGTATTAAAACTCAAGATGGGTCTTTTCTGCCTGTTGCAGTTCTTCTGCCTTCTTGTTGTTGGGACAAATACCTGAAGAGAAGCAGCTTACTGCAAGGAATAATTTATTTCAGACTTCTAGATTCCAGTGGATGCTACATTATACAGAAGAAGCTGACGTACTTCACCATATATCTACAGCATAGAAAGAACAAAATCACAAGCTGATTCTGAGCACACTATAGGGCTGAACTGAAGATCAGACCCATGGGCACACCTCCTGCAACATAGATCTACCTGCTAGAGACTTAAGTAGGAAGCTTAATCTTAATTAAAAAAAAAAAAAAAAAAAAAAAAAAACTAAGGCAGGCTTGAGAGATGGCTTAATGGTTAATGTGTTTACCTGCAAAGCCAAAGGAACCTGCTTCAATTCCCTAGGATCCACATTAGCCAGATGCACAAGATGGTGCTTATATCTGGAGTTCATTTGTTGTGGCTGGAAGCCCTCGTGTGCTCTCTCTCTCTGTCTCTCCTTCTTTCTCTTTTTCAAATAAATAAATTAATTAATTAAATATTTAAAAATGCCTAAGGCTAAGGGGACATTTACATTCAATACCACCAAAATATCATTACCACAAACACAGAATAATTTAATATATTCTAATTTATTTGTAAAACAAGAGTCAAAGGAAATGAGAAATCTCCAACTTTAAAACCACATGAGTGAGAAATGTCTCTTTCTACCCATGAAGTCATTGTTGGTAATACTATACATATACATATAAATTATTCCATCTATTTGCTTGCAATTCATAAAAGGAAGGGTTATGCTTTCTCTCACAGAATACTCAGGACAGTAAGTATCTTCATTATGTGTATATGTACAGATAATTCAGAGTTTTGTCTGTTTTTTGACCTTGGACAATAGAATATGTACATATATTTTGGTCTTACAGTTCCTTTGATGTCTGAGCATACTGTCTTCTAAAGTCCTTGAAACTCCCTTTTTCTTTTTTTCTTTTTGCAAGGTTCAAGTTTACTGAACAAGTAGAAACTTCTCACTGTCCTTCCTATCTGGCTCTCTACTGGTCAGAGTGAATGCAAATGTACAGCTGGTCAGCGATAACAGTTTTCCTTGCCTGACTGTGGATACAACTTTTAGTTATGACTGTCTGTATACCCAGGAATGCAATTGCCCACCATGTCCTATTACTTTCTCCCTAATTAAATTCTATGGTGGTCTTACTCTTTCTCTCTGGCTCAAAAAGTGAAAACTTATATGGAAGAGGGGATTATAGAGAGCATTGGGAGGAAAAGAGAGAGACCATTGTGAAATCATTCATGCAAATGCACACACATAATCAACTAACAACCAGCTGAAATTCAGTGTTAGGTATGAAATGGAAAGGAGCTTGTCCAACTACAGACATATAACATAATGTTAACTTGTGAATTGAGGATGTAAGACTGAAGGAAGTCACTAAAGATCATGCTATTTAATTTTGGTGGAAATAGTATTTTCTAAGTCTAGTGAATTTACAGTCTTGTTTGTTTGATTTTTATCTACAGTGTTGAAGTGACCAGAAAAGTACCCCCTAAATTCAGGAAGTAAAATAAATAGTCACATGTATTCAATGATCTGACTTCTCACTTTTCTTGGTGTGTTAGAGATATTTTGAAAGAAACATGAGAAAAAAATGCCATCAAGGACTGTTTTATCCAAAGGCCAACTTTTATAACTCTTAACTCCCTCTCTCTCTCTCTTTTTTCTTTCTTCCTTTTTTTTTTTTTGGTTTTTCAAGGTAGGGTCTCACGCTAACCCAGGCTGACCTAGAATTCATTATGTAAGCTCAGGGTGGCCTCGAACTCACAGTGATCCACCTACCTCTGCCTCCCAAGTGCTGGGATTAAAGGTGTGTGCCACCACGCCCAGTTTATAACTCTCTTGATCAAGTATGAACAGAGGGCTGTTCTATGCTCAGCTCCATAGGATTTTATTCCCCTCTTACATAAACCACTCCATTTCAGAATAAGAATTTATATAACATTAATGTGCTCTATATACCAAGACTAAATGACTTAATTTTGGATATATAGACATTTTCAATGATTAAATATTAGTATGTGGAAATTGAAGGGACTCCAAGGAATGACAGAGCTCCCAACCCTCCTTTATGTTTTGTCTAAAGCAGGATTTAAAAGGTTTTTAATAGACTTTAGGAGGGCTGGAAATTTCCATATATACTGCCTAGCCTGCCTGATTTATAGGTGGATTTCCTGTGGAATTTTTATGTGACACTTGATTTTCCCTCCAAGGCTTGTTAACTCCTGATTGGGTAATGTAAATTTCTAGCCAAGATTAAGCATAAACACAGCCAAAATTCATTTATTTTGATAAGGAAAATAGAAGTTCTGAGGTCTAGTGTTTTTTTTTTTTTTTTTTTTTTTTACAAATGAACTATTATGTCAGGCAACTCTTGTAGGAATTGAGGAAATATATATATATATATATATATATATATATATATATATATATATATATATATATATATATATATGGTGTTGGAGTTGCCCTCATTTTGCAATTTTAGTCTCATTAGAAAAATAGCTGGAAGAAATATTCTACTTTACATTGAGCTTCAGTTTTCTTGCTTCAAACAACTTGATGTACTTGTGCTTACCATAAAGATGAATACATTTTCCAGCCTGAGAAAAGCCTAATTATATACTTGTACTGAAAACTGTATAAGCCCTTTATATATTTTATATTATTATTTCATATACAGAAATGACTGTTTGAATTTTGAAAGCTCTTTGTGACTGTAATGCTGACGAGATTGAGAGAAAATTGTCACAGTAAGCATCACATAATAGTGTGATAAAGCTGATTGGAAACAGAACACAGAAGAAGGAAGCAATCAACATACCAGACTTCCTGGCCAGTGTAAGTTGATGACAGATTTACAGATGAGAAAAATGGGGAAGGAGAGTAGACCACTGGTTGAAAGTTAAGAAAGTTAATAAACTAGTATTTTGGACATGTTCTATTTTATGCACCAGTGGGACATTGTGGAGGTCATACCGACACTTGGAGATACAGTTTCAGAGTGTGGTAGATGGTCTGAAGATATTGTTAGACAATTTTGAAGCGTTCATACACTTACTAATTAGAACTCTGTATTTTAGTATTTCAAAGAACATTGATGTTTGCTACTATAACTCTGGTACCCACATGTCTCTATCACTAAGTTTGTGTTCTTGATAAAGAAAGGCATGAATAAAGAATGGGTCAGTGAACAACTTTTCAAAGATATTTTAAAAGAGAGTGAGTTATATTCTGACAAATGAACACACAGTACTTTTTCATTACTTATACATTTATAATTTTCTATACCTCTTCATTTAGAAAGTTAAATTTCTTTAAAAATTTCAACTCTATTTTTTCTGATGATACTGTATCAGTCAAACCTTATACAATGCTATTTAATGAATGAATCCAAAACTTAGTAATGTGAAATAACAATAAGGTATTCTTTATCCATGTATTTTTTTTGGTTGCAATTTTAATTAGTCTGGACTGCATACAGCTGGGTTTGGCATCAGACTGTGGTTATATCTGACTTCCTCATTGCCTCTTATCCTTCTGGGAACAACATTTAGGCTTCTCATAGCAGAAGCATGAGAGACAAGGTGAATTTCATGTCTGCTTGCTTCATGTTACATATAAAATATCATACGGTAAGCTCCAAAATATGGGAGCAGAGAACCACATTTCCTAACGTAGAATCATATTACTTTGCCATATCTAGTACCCAAAGCCATAGGTCTTATAAAACAGTTAAGTCTATAAATTGATCCCATATCTTTCCTTGCATGAGCTGCATCACCTCCAAGAATATAACCTTCCACATTCTGTAACTTTCCTATGCCTACCTTAAAGTTTCTATATCCATATAAGTTCTCAGGTTGGGAAGCAGAAAGATTTATTTACTTGGACTGTTTCATAGCAATTACTCACTGAATATTCTCAAGATTTTCAATTATATTCTCTGTAGATTCTTTACTTCTACTTGATCTGTTCTGCATTCAATGCATTGATCCCATAACTTCACCTTGCTGCTATGGGCACCTATGCCATTCCAGACTCTAGGCATGCCCTACTCAAATAAGTCTACATATTATTTTTGTTTGCCTAGTAAACAGTACCTTCTTTCTGTCAAACGCCTATTAAAACATGGGTTGTCTATTTTATTAATGCAGCAAATACTAATTGAGCCATTCAAAATACCAGCAATGTGCATAGATAAAATGATGAACAAAGAGAGAATGTCTCTTAACTGCCATTTTACTTTTGTCTAGCGAGGTCAAAAGAGAAAAGACAGATGAGAGCAATCTTAGAAATACATCAGAGGAATTTTGACTAATGGTAAACACAATGCAATAAACTGAAGATTTTTGATAGACAAAAATGAGAAGACACATTTAGGATGAGCTCAGGGAAGGACTCTGGTATTGAATTATGCTTATTATTCAAGGAAGTGACAGTACACAGATCAGGGAATGAATTCTAGAGAGGGTGAATGATTTGTCATTGGGAATCGCAGAAGCCTCAAGGTAGCAGAAAGGACCTGGGAACTGAAAACAAACAAACAAACAAACAAACAAACAAACAAACAACACACACACATAAAAACAAATCAGATTGCCATGGCTGAATAACAATAAGAGACATAAATGAACTGATAAATTATATTGAAAAAAGTCCATGTCACCATAGGCAATGAATCAGCCTCATAAGAAAAGTCAAGTATAACCCTTCCTGCTCCACAAAATAGACATGATGTTAATTGTTATAATAATGCTATACATTGACAAAATTGAAACAATGAAAAAATTAAAAATAGAGGATCAGTATCCCTATGCTTGGGGTTCTATTGAATATGGGCTATAATGTTATTAAATATTGACTATAAATGTAAATCAATGACATTGCTCAGGTTTAAGAAACCAGAAGGATGAAGACAGCACTTTTTCATAAGGAAAACAACTTGTAACAACCTAGGTTTCTTTTGCCTAGAATGCTATTTGTCTATATAGTATGAGAACACAGATCGACTTAGGCACACTGCACATGAATATCCATATAGAGATTCCATAAAGCTAGATAAAGTTAATGGTCCAGAATTCTGTGAAAAATGAGATTATAAATTATATTTTGACATTCATAAGAATATTGACACTTTTAAAATATTTAGTGGAGGCTGGGAAGATTGTTCATTGGTTAAAAGTACTTGCTGTAAAAGCCTGCCATCAAGGCTCAAATTCCTAAGCCACCCATGTGAAGCCAGATGCAAAAAGCTGTACCAGCATCTGTCATTCAATTGCAGAAGCATTAGACACTGACCTATCCATATTCATGTCCACCCATACTTATAGACTTATTCACATGCATGCATGCATACATACATGCAGATAGACACATAGATGTAAATGAATTAATTAAAATTACAAAGAAAATATTTACAAACTTTGAATCAGGGGATACTCAAAAACTTTTTTTTTTTAGTTCCAGATATGTGATAAAGCAAGAACTAGAACCTAGCAATTAACTTCCAGGTAGTTCATGACTGGCTTTGTATTGTGCTTAATACTAATTACATAGTTAGTAAGTACATTTAAAATCTAGATAATACAGGAGGCAACTGTCTATAAAATGCTAACAATTTTCCTTGAATATAAACATATGCTACTTAATTAACTTAGTTTGGCTTTCATATGTCATTTTATTAAAAAAGTTAACAAAAATATGGGCTTTAGCATTAGAGATTTCTAAATCCAAATTCTGCCAGCATTGGGTTATTGCTAGGTTATTTTTAATACTTTAAACCTAGTTCTTTCTCATATAAAATAGCCCACACTAGTAGTTCCATCTCAGAACATGTTGTAGGGATGATGTTAAAGGTAATATGCAAACATTTCTTTATAATGTAGGTATTGCAAATTCTACATAAAGAATAGATATGCTATTTTCTTCTCCTTCATATCTTTTTATCTATCTAAGTACACAGATCCTATTAGGGTATGACACATGCTGTGTGGACAAAAAGAGGAAAAAATGTAATTGGTATGAATTTCTATACAGAAGATTTTTATTTGTTTGTTTTTCCCTTTGCAATACCCTACTGTGACTCACTTGATTTTCTGAAATGTCCTTCTTAATCAAAGTGCTTCATGGACCACAATTTTGCAAATTGAAGTGGATTAAAATTAGTTTTGTCATAGAATTTCATGACACCCTCCACCCCACCTGGAAATAATTGGAGACACCCTGGGGTATCACAGACCCAGTTTCAGGAATCACCAATCTCCATGTTGCTTTACTGGTGTGTTTATGAAAACTAAATTGACAGCAGCAGTTCATTAAGAAGGGATGATTGAATAAGCATGGTTTGCTGATAAACTTGCAAGGGCTTAGAGAACCATGGAAAATATTTCCCTGCTCTGAAATTTGAGTATTAAAGGTCAAAGTGTATTGCATGCACATATTTGTGTTTAATAAATGGGAATAGAAATAAGACACCCTGGATATCCAACTCCAAGGCTAAATGGGTTAATTACAGATAGGCATTTAGATCTCCACCTGATTTGTTTTCCTTTTCATATACTTCCTTAAAATGGAAAACTTCTTCATGTTTGGGACATAAAAGTATGTACATGATTCAAAAGGGAGACAAAAAAGAAAATGAAAGTGGAGGTAAGGAGAATATGAACTCATCATACCAAACTCACTGAATTCAGCTCCAGTGGGTGAGATGAACTTCTCTTCCTTTTTCCACTCCTGGAAGTTGGGCAAGAAAGAGACAATAGGACAATTATCTATCATGGACTCCTGAGGAAAACCTGCCTACCTACAGCTCACTGGCACATACAAAGGGTAAGTGTTAGGCTCTGTATTCAGGCTTTCTGCTGAGTCTGTGATTGGCACTGTTGTCCATTTCCATGTTTCTTACAGCAAGCCAGAGAAGCACTCAAAAGAATTATTCTATAACTGTGTCCATGCTCATTAACAACTAATCTGCACCATGATTTCTCAGCCCAGAGGGCTTCCAATAAGGAGGGATCTCATTAAGAAGCCCACTGACATTCCTTTCCCCTCTTCTTTTAATCTGTTCATGCATTCCTGAAAAAAGCAGGCACCCCTGATGGCCTCCTTTGGCCAGCAGCCTAAACATAGGAAAGTCAGCCTTAGGGAAAAAGTATATTCAGGGCCAACAGCCTTCTTTGAAGCCCCCAGGATTGCTTTCAGTCCTAATTACAGCAAATGTCTCATGCAAGCATCTTGTTCTGAAGACAAAGATAGCGGGTCAAGTGCCAGAGCTTCAGGGGCCTCTCCTCTTGTGTTTTCTGAAATGCTTTGATCTTAATATTTCTCTTCCATTTTGGCTGTGAGGACATTGATGAGAATGATTGCATTTATTTGGAAATTTTCAGCCATTTTCCCACATGCACATAATGAACAGCTCATGGACTAAAATTACTGATTGCTAACATTAATGGATTAGAAATTATGGAGAAGCATTTTGTTTGAATTTTTGCATGTTTTAGCATGTTATTCATAAATTCATAGGTGTTATACCTCCTAGCTTGAGTTAAGAAAATCAATACTTACACTAAGTGATGCAGTCAGGTCTCAAAGTCAGTCTGTTTCATACCACAGCCATATTTTACCACTATGTGAAAAAATGAATAAATTAATGAATTCCTTTTTATTAGAATGAAAATATCCATTGATCTGTATTATGTAGGAGTAGATTCTATATGCTGATAACCTTCACAGAAGTCAGAATGTGAGGTTTGAATTTAGTTTTTACTCTGGTCACCCTCATTGAAGATTAACTTCTTGTTTCCTTTCAGGAAAATCCTTGTTCACTATGTTTACATTATCAATAAGTTGAATCAGTTTCCAATTAACATTTGTTCTTTGATGGTGATTTGTATTTTTCTGAATTCATTGGATTTGATCTTCTTTCTTTTCAGTAAAGAAAACATATAATTAAACTTGGAGGCATTGCTTCAATCCTAATCCATAATGCCTCAAAATTTCTCTTTCAAATCAACCTTAGCAAAAATGTTAAACTTAAAACACATCTGTAGGTAAAAATTGTCATATATAAAAGAGGTTGGAGCCCAAGGTTCTAGGTGACTTTTTGCAAAGTTATTTAGCTGATAGTATAAAGAGGCCAGTGTAAAGATTCAAGCACACTGAACAAAATATGAGGAGTATATTGAAAACCCATTTAAACAAGTATTGTTTTAGTTCTGTAATAAAAGGTGACAATACATAAAATTCTATGTGTCTCTGACTTCCATTGGTTTGATAAGTTTTTGAGCCTATAACTAGGGCTCATTGGAAAGGATAAGTTTTAACAGAAATAACTAGCATACTCATGCCTAGAGAGAAATCAGTAATGGCAGGGAATACCTTTACTCTCGGCAGTCAAAAGGCTGTGTCAGGAGAATCATAAAAAAGAAGTTAGTCATGGCTAAATATTAAGCTGTAATGGTAGTGGGCCTCAGATAACCAAACATATCCTCAGCAAAAACAACACCTCTGGAGTTATCACCAGACCCAAACTAAAGCTACATTAAAAAGCCACAGTAACAATATAGCATGCTACTTGCATAAGAACAGAAATATAGACCAATGAAACAGAATTAAAGACCCGGACTTTAGGTCAAGCACCTGCAGCTACTTGATCTTTGATAAAAGTGCCAGTGATGTAGACTACAGAAAAGACAGCATCTTCAGCAAATGCTGCTGGAAGAATTTAATAACCATGTAGAAAAATGAAATTGGACCCACACTTCTCACCATACACAAAAATCAAGTGTAAGTGGATTAAAGACCTCAATATAAGATCTGAACTCTTCTACTGAAGGGAAAAATAGGAGGAACTATCCAAGATACAGAAATGAGGAAAGACTTCCTGAACAAAATCCCAGTTGCCCAGGAAATTAAGCAATCACACCACCAATGAGAACTCATGAAACTGAAAAGCTTCTGCACAGTCAAACATACCATCATCAGTGCCAATAGTTTACTTACAGAATGGGGGGGGGAGTTTTGAAAGCTATACCACTGACAGAAGCCTATTATCTAGAATCTACAAAGGAGCTGTAGAGGTGGCTCATCTGTTAAGCACTTGCCTATGAAGCCTAAGCACCTTGGTTCGAGGCTCACTTCCACAGGATCCATATATGCCACATGCACAAGGTGGCACATGCATCTGGAGTTCACTTGCAGTGGCTGTAGGCCCTGGTGCACCCATATTCTCTGTCTCTCTCTCTGCCTCTTTCTCTCTCTGTCACTCTTAAAAAATAAATAAATAAAACATAAAAAGTTAAAATCTACAAAGAACTCCAAAAACTAAATAAAAAATTGAACAACCCACTCCAAAAAAATGGGACAGAGAACTGAATAGAGAGTTCTCAGAGAACGAAATATAAATGGTAAAACACACTTACGAAAATGCCCAATATCCCCAGTCATTAAGGAAATGCAAATTTAAACAATTATGAGATTCCACCTTGCTCCAGTAAGGATGGCACTCATTAAAACCACGAAATAACAAGTGTTGGCAAGGATGTGGGGAATAAGGAACTCTCATTCACTGTTGGTGGGAATGAAAACTTGTACAACCACAGTGGAAATCAACTTGGAGATTCCTGTAAACACATACACATATGAACAACAAAAAAAGAATATTCAGCTGGGGGAGGTGGTCCACACTTTTATTCCCAGCACTTGGGAGGCAAAGGTAGGAGTATCACAGTGAATTCAAGGCCACCCTGATATAACATAGTAAATTCCAGGTCAGTCTGAGTTAGAGTGTGATCCTTCCTTGAAAAACTAAAAATAAATAAATAAATAATTTAATTAAATACACACACATTTTTGGAGATTCCTGAAAAGGATGAGCATAGAGCTACCAACAGAACCAGTTATTCACTTACTGGGCATCTATTCTAAATTATCCATGTCTCACTACAGAGATGTTTGCTCAACCATGTTTATAGCTGCTCAATTAATAATAGTTAAGAATAGGAATCATCCCAGGTGCCCATCATTGGATGAGTTGATAATGAAGATGTGGTACATTTACACAATGGAATTTTACTTAGCAGTAAGAAAAAAATGATAAAATGAAATTTGTAGAAAAATTGACAGACTTGTAACAGATCATATTCAGCAAACTCACACAATCACAGAAAGGCAAAAGCTTCATGGTCTCACTCATCTGTGGCTCCTAATCTGAACCATCTTGAGTTGCTGACATACCTGATAGGCAACTCATGGCCCAGACATTAGGGATGGAAGGTTTTTGCGGGGAGTGAAAGAAGAGGGTGGGGAAAACAAATACAAAACTAAATCCAAAATGAACTGGCACCATAGAAACCTTTATCCCTGGAGATGGACAAAAAGATATAAACCTCATCAGGAGTATGGAGGGAGCACCTGAAAAGAAGGGCCCTTGAGAGGGTAGGATGAAGCCTAACCTTAAAAATAAAGTCTTTTTAATTTGTGTGTGTGTGTGTGTGTGTGTGTGTGTGTGTGTGTGTGTGTGTGTGGCTCTGGCTTGTAACTCCCAATAAAAGAAATTGGCTGCTATTCACATTGAGTTGTTGATAGGTCAGACTTCAAGGTCCCCAAAACAAGACAGATTTCTGTCAAAGCAATTGCATACACACCTGAGACAAAAGGTAAGACCCTATTGCTGAAGACACTATATGCTGCTGCTACAGCACATGTAGAGACCTGGATGAAATCTGGAAGAGAGCCCGTTCCTAGACAGTTAGCCTGTCTAATGCTGGAAGACACTACATGAGCTGCTGGGGGAAAGTTGCCAAGAATGATCTGAGCAAACAGAAGTCTTAGCTACTCACAAGCAAACACCCTGAGATGATGTACATGCCAGTGCAATAGTGGCGCACAGCCTTGGTGGCTAACCAATAGCTTTCTGATTATCTGAGAGATACGCTTGGTGTAAAGGAACCCATATCTAGAATTGGGAACCAAATCAGAAACCTATGGAGACAAATACGTTTTCTCTCTCACTAGTCTTTGGCTAAAAGAGGGGTAACATATATCAAATTCTTCCTAAATTAACAATGCATATTCCATTTAAACTATGCTGATTCACTCTCTGCTGGAGAATCTTTTCTTCTTTTTCAGAAGGTAGCAAGACCAGAGCAGACAAACTTCAGTCAAGTCACAGATGAAATCACAGAGCTGAGCAAAAGACCTGCTTCCATGATGAACCTGGTAATCAGTGCCAGGGTGTAGGAGACAGACCCTGAGGACACTCAGTACCTACCAAAGCAGAGATCCTGGGGCTTCTAAGAGCTTACCATGAAAGTAGATTTAAAATATATTCCCCATCGCTCAGGGAATTTTGTGGAAGAGGGGATGGAAAGAATGTAAGGGGCAAAGGGTGAAACACCATGCTCCCTCCCCCAACCCTCACACACATAAAGAGACTGCTACCACATTGTATATCCCACAATGCCATGGGGAATACCTGTAACCCCACTAAGGAGGGTCCCCAACAGAAAGGGGGCAGGGACAAGGGATAAGAGAGAACCAACATGAAGAACACATATAAAATATGTTGGTAATAGATAAATTTTAAAAGATACAATTACAACATACACAAAGATATGATAGTTGCACTGGAGGCACTCAATTGATATCTATATAATTAGTATTATATCTACTGTTGTGAGTTTTGAGCCCAGCTATCCTCAATGACCTAATCAAGAATATTAGGGTATTAGGGTCCTGCTTCTCTTTCCATCATATCACTCTCCTATTTGGACTTTACTAACAGTGTAAGCTGTATTTTGACATCACACAGAACTGACCTGATAACCACTATTTTTGTCAAAAATTATGCTTGAGACTTTGAACAACCATGTTAAACTATATAAGACCCAATTTGTTCCTATGAATATCATGTTGTCTCTCTTATAGTATCTTTGTAAACACTCAAGTACATGGGAGAAATCAGACAAAGTTATTTCTACTCATTTCTACTGTACTGTTAATGAAGATATCTTTAGTCTAACATGGGAGAGTGGCCAGCTAAGATACAAGTAAGTGGTCAGTGATTGGAATTTGAGCTGCAAATAGTCCTATGTGGCTCTGTTTCATTCAAGATACTAGATAATATGACAATGAGCATGAATAAATACATGACTAATCCCACCCACAGGGCAGCAAAACTTATGAGAAGCCTGACTCCAATGTGGGTCTTGTGCTCCCCTCTTCAAAATTATGAGTGCCAAGACAACCTTTACACTGCATTGCTAACTATAGCTTATAAAAATGGTAGATAGATAAATTTAGATAGATAGATAGATAGATGATAGAAAGAAAGATAGATAGATAGATAGAAGATAGTTGATGGATAGATTGAGCCACTAAAATCTCAATATTATCATAGAAAGACTTTAGGCCATGACAGTCATCAATGTGGCCTATTCTTATTACCCAGTATTCCATAGGGCCATACCTAACAAGTAGGCTGGACTATATCAATAGCTTTTATCCAGAAGAAATCACCAGGAGCAATCTTATGATGTTCTCTCTCTGTCTCACATTAGGAACAAACACTTGGCCACTATGTACACAACAACTAATCTAATTCAAGCTTCTTGGGCTGGAGAGATGGCTTAGCAGTTGAGCGCTTGCCTGTGAAGCAGAAGGAATGTGGTTTGAGGCTCAACTCCCCAGTACCTACGTAAACCAGGTGCACAAGGAGGCACATGTATCTGGAGATTTTTTGCAGTGGCTGTAAGCTCTGGTGTGTCCATTCTCACCCTCTCTCACTCTTTCTGTCTCTGTCTCTCACTGTGAAATAAATAAACAAATAAAAAAAACCACAAAAGTAAATCAAGTTTCTTTCCCTTCCTGACAATATAACCAAGTGCATTAAAATAAATAAATAAATAAATATACATATATATATATATACATATTTAATATAAATATTACATGAAATATAATATTATATTAAAATATATATATTATATGAAATTTATGTATTTGAGAAAAAGAAAGAGGGAGAGGAAGAGGGAACGGGCTTGTCAGGGCCTCCAGGTACTGTAAACAAACTCCAGATACATGCACCCCCTTGTGAATCTGGCTTATATGGGTTCTGGAGAATTGAGCTGGGATCTTCTGGCTTTGCAGGCAAATGCCTTAAAAGCTAAGTCATCTCTCTAGACCCCAACCCAGTAGTTTTTAAATGCCCTCTACATACTACAAAAACCAGAAATTGAAAAATTGTTGCAAATGGAAAACTTACTGGCTTACCTGGCTCCACTGCCGCCAAGGTGAGGATTCAGGCTAAGAAACTCTGTTTTAATATAACTACTAAAGCATGTAATGCATGGTGAAGGGTGAAAGATGAAAGAAGGACTACACAGCCTTCTCTTGTGCCCTGTCAATATATCATCTATTATCAGCAAATCTCTCCTACCTTGTCTCCTCTCCCAACATTCTCCTCATAGTCTTCCTCTGATTGGTCCCTAAGTTGACTCTCATGCAGATTTTATTTCATTTGTAGCATTTTCAAAGACTTGAAATGATATCTCACTGTAACATCCACTATAGGTCAAGAAGTACACACAAATCAATTCCATGGCTAACTAAATTGTTGAGTCCTCAGGTCCCAGAGAGAACTTTGTGATAATTTCACTATCTCCATGCATATTTCCTGTCCAACCAGAAAGTTTTCATTACATAATGAACTACTATTATGACCTTTAAAGTAATAATTTTCTTGAACATTGTAGTTTTTGACTTATGTCAAGTTAACAAAATATCCAATAATAAATTTCAAGGCATAGAGATGTATATATGTCATTTAAATATCTCTTTAGAGAAAAGGTCCTTATCTATCTCTTCTTTTCCAACAATTTCTATGATGAGAAGAGAATGTTTCATGTGTAAGCCCATATTGGTTGTGATGGTCACATATTCATGGAGCCTTTCAACATAATTCTTTATCTGATTCACTTACCATTATTATTGGAACTCATATGCATTGGAGCTCACATATACAGTTTTTTGCCATAATTTTAATAGTCTTACTTAATATTTGGTCATTCCAAATTATATATGACACATTTTTTACACCAAAGAGGATTATCTGTTCACATGATTTCTATTTCTTTGTTATATATATATATATATATAGATAGATAGATAGATAGATAGATAGACAGATAGATAGATAGATAGATAGATAGATGTATCTATATCTATATCTATATCTATATCTATATCTATATCTATATCTATATCTATATCTATATCATCTATATATCTTCTTTATTTGCATAAAATAAACATGATATTTCCCTCCCATCTCCCACTTTCCCCTTCATAACTCTGCCCTATATCTGCATCTCTATCATCCCCTCTGTCTATGCATTAGTCTCTCTTTAAATGTGATGCCATCTTGGAGAGATGTCTTAGCGGTTAAGCACTTGCCAGTGAAGCCTCAGGTCCCTGGTTCGAGGCTCATTGCCCCAGGACCCACGTTAGCGAGATGCACAAGGGGGCACATGCATTTGGAATTTGTCTGCAGTGGCTGGAGGCCATGGAATGCCCATTCTCTCTGTATCTGCCTCTTTCTCTCTGTCTGTTGCTCTCAAATAACTAGATTTTAAAAAAACAACAAAAAAATATTTTAAATGTGATGACATCTTCTTTTTCTCCTATTACAAGGGTATTATGTAGGTATTGCTAAGCACTGCGAGGTCATGGATATTGTGGTGGTTTGATTCAGGTGTCCCCCATAAACTTAGGTGTTGCGAATGCTAGCTCCCCAGCTGATGGATATTTGGGAATTAATGCCTCCTGGAGAGAGTGTATTGTTGGGGGTGGGCTTATGGGCTTTATAGCCAGTTTCCCCATGCCAGTGTTTGGCACACCCTCCTGTTGCTGTGGTCCACCTTATGTTGGCCAGGGGGTGATGTCCACCCTCTGCTCATGCCATCGTTTTCCCCTGCCATCGTGGAGCTTCCCCTCGAGCCTGTAAGCCAAATAAAACTCTTTTTCCCAGAAGCTGCTCTTGGTTGGGTGATTTCTACCAGCAATGCGAACCGGACTGCAACAGATATGAAGGCCAATTTCTGCCCACACAGTTGCATTGTAAGTAGTGGTACCCTTCCCTTTCCTCTGGCTTTTACATTCTTTCTGCCACCTTTTCCACAATGGACCCTGAGCCATGGTGGGTATGAGATGTTTCAGTGTTGGGCACTCCTCCGTCCCTTCTTCTCAGCACTATGTTGCCTTTTGAGTCATCCTAGTGGTTATCACCATCTGAAAAGAGAAGCTTCTCTATGCAGAAGTGAGAGTAGAATTAATAAATGAACATAAATAGTTTCAATATGAGGCATGCATTCTCTCCCATAAAGTGGACCATCAGTCCAGTTAGAGAGCAGTTGGATACCTCCAGAGCAGATATGCCACTATTGCATTCATTCAGTCATTTAGACTGTCTGGCCAAACTTGAGGTTTCCAGCGTCCACTGTTTTCACTGCTGATGATTTCTGTCTCCCATAGAGCTGTAAAAAGTGCAGCTTTTTCTAGCTTTGAGCTGGATGGTCTATAGGGAGAAGGTTTTCTGCTCAGCATCAGCTTGATTTAATAGTGACCTTGCTGCTCAGGAATGTGCAGTCTTCAACAATAGGGTCTTACCATCTGTTTCTGAAGGAAAACCAAAGGCCTTGCCAATAGCCTGTAATGTTATGGAGGCAATAGGCATATCCCTGGCTAACAACTCACTGGAAGGTATTCCATCTCTGGCACTGAAAATTTTCTAGTAACAATCTATGGCTTCTGGGTGTGTAATTATACAGAAAAGGAGGTTTTCATATGTCCTTTTCAGAATATCTTGAATTTTGATTGACCCTTCTCCACACCCTTCTTTTATACAAGCTCTTCCCTTGGCCTTACTTAGGCCTTTCCCTCACTGTGATCTGTTCTTTTCCTTACATATATACAATATCATCCCCTTAAGTCCTGTCTCCTCCCTCCCTTATAGCCTTTCTCTAGCTTACTGGCCTCTGCTACTGATTTTTGGTTCCAGCTCACATACAACTCTATATATTGTTGCTAGGATCTACATATAACTGAGAACATAGGATGTTAGGCTTTCTGGGCCTGGGGTATTTCACTTAGTATAATCCTTTACAGATCCACCCATTTTCCTACAAATTTCATAATTTCATTTTTCTTTACCACTGAATAGAACCTCATTGTGTAAATGTACCACACCTTTGTTATCCATTCATCTATGGAGGGACATCTAGGCAGGTTCCATTCCCTAGCTATTATGAATGCAGCAGCAATGAACATGGTTGTGCAAGCATCTCTAAGTAAGTGAGGAAAGTCATTAGGATATATGTCTAGGAGTGCTATAGCTGGATCATAAAGTAAATCTAATTTAGCTGTCTCAAGAACCTTCACACTGAATTCCACAATGACTTTACCAGATTACCTTCCCACCAACAGTGTAGAAAGGTTCCACTTTTGCCACATCCTCGCCAACATTTATTTATTTGTTTTCTTGATAGTAGCCATTCTGACATGAGAGAGATATTTATCTTTGTGCCAATACCATGCTGTTTTTGTTACTATGGCTTTGTAATATAGCTTAAAATCAGGGATGTTGATACCAGGAGCATTATTTTTGTTGCTCAAAATTGTTTTGGCTACTTGATGTTTTTGTGCATGGAAATGAATTTTAGGATTGTTTTTTCTATTTCTGTGAAGAATGCCATTGGAATATTATTGGAGATTGCATTTAATGTATAGATTACTTTTGGTAAGATTGACATTTTCACAATATTGATTCTTCCAATTTAAGAATATGGGATGCCTTTTCATTTTATTGTGTCCTTTACAATTTCTCAGTTGAGTGTTTTAAAGACCTCATTGTAGAGTTCATTTATTTCCTTGGTTAAGTTTATTCTAAGGTACTTTTTTTGTTTGTTTGTTTTGTTTTTGAGGCAACTGTGAATGGGAGAGATTCCCTGATTTCATCCTCCACATGTTTCTTGTTAATATATAGGAAAGCTACTGATTTTTGTGTGTTTATTTTGTAAATTATTATTTTGCTACATTACACTAACAGTTTGCTGGTAGTGTCTTTAGGGTCCTATGTGTATAGAATCATATCATCTGCAAATAATGATAATTTGATCTCTTCCTTTCCAATTTTTATCCCTTTTATGAGTTTCTATTGCCTTATTACTATAGCTAATACTTCCAGTATTCTATTAAATAAAAGTGGGGACAGTGGAAACCCTTGCCTTGTTCTTGAATTTAGTGGCAAAGCTTCAAGTTTTTCCCCATTTAGTATTATGTTGGCTGTAGGTTTGTCATAAATAGCTTTTATTATCTTATATCATTATGTTCCTTCTATTCCCAGTTTCTGTAATACTTTTAGTATGATGGTATCTATTGAAATGAATATGTAATTTTTGTTCTTCAGACCATTTATATTGTGTATTACATTTATCAATTTGCATATGTTGAACCATCCCTGCATCCCTGAGATAAAGCCAACTTGGTTGGGGTGAATAATCTTTCTAATATATTATTGTATTCTGTTTGCCAATATTTTGTTCAGAACTTTTGCATCTATGTTCATGAGGGAGATTGGTCTGTAATTTTTTTCTTTTTCTTTTTCTTTTTCTTTTTCTTTTTCTTTTTCTTTCTTTCTTTCTTTCTTTTTTTTTTTTTTTTTTGATTCTGTCTATCTGGTTTTGTTATCAGGGTGATGCTGGCTTCATGGAAGGAATTCAGTAGAATTCCTTCCTTTTCTATTTTATGGAAAATTTTGAGAAGCAATGGTATTAGTTCTTCCATGAATATATGGTAAAATTCACCAGTGAATCCACCTGGGCTTGGGCTTCTTTTTTAGTTGGGAGGCTTTTTATAACTGCTTAGATATCTGTACTTGTCATAGGTCTATTTAAATGGTTTATATCATCTTGATTTAATTTTGGTAGGTCATATGAATCAAGGATATCATCCAATTCTTTCAGATTTTCAAACCTAGAGGCATATATGTTCTTGAAGCATTTCCTTATGATTTTCTGAATTTCTTTGTTATCTGTTGTATCTTTGTTATCTGTTGTAATGGAACCACCTCTATGTTTCATTGATTCTTTGGATTGTTTTGTTTCTATTTCATTAATATCTGCCCTAATCTTTATTATTACTTTCTGTCTTCTGATTTTTGGTTTGCCTTGTTCTTCTTTTTCCAAGGCCTTAAGGTGAGGCATTAAATTGTTTACTTGTGAACTCTCTAATTTCTTTTTGTTAATGTTGTTGTTGTTTATTTATTTATTTGACAGCAACAGACAGAGAGAGAAAGAGGCAGAGAGAGAGAGAGAGAGAAAGAGAGAGAGAGAGAGAGAGAGAGAGAGAGAGAGAGAGAGAGAGAGAGAGAATGGGCATGCCAGGGCTTCCAGCCACTGCAAACGAACTCCAGATGCATGCGCCCCCTTGTGCATCTGGCTAACGTGGGTCCTGGGGAATTGAGCCTCGAACCAGGGTCCTTAGGCTTCACAGGCATGTGCTTAACCACTAAGCCATCTCTCCAGCCCCTCTAATTTCGGAATATAGGAATTTAGAGCTATGAATTTCACTCTTAGGACTGCCTTCATTGTGTCCCAAAAGTTTTAGTATGATGTGTTCTCATTATCATTTGAGTCTATTAATTTATTGATTTTCTTTTTTAATTTCTTCAATGGCCCATTGATCATTCAATAGTGTACTGTTTAGTCTCCATAATTTCTGTATGCTCTGTAGTTTTTCTTGTTGCTTATTTGAAGTTTAATCCCATTGTAGTCAGATACAGTACAAGGGATTATTTCAATTTTTCCTGCATTTGTTGAGATTTGCTTTGTGTCCTAAAATCTGGTCTATTTTAGAGAATGTCCAATGTGCATATGAGAAAAAATGTATATTCTGCAGCATTTGGATGTAATGTTCCATAGATATCTGTTAGGTCCATTTAGTCCATGACATCATTTAATCCAGATGTCTCTCTGTTTACTTTTTGTCAGATGATCTTTCAGTTGATGACAAGGGGGTATTGAAGTCACCCACTACAATTGTGTTTGGTTTTATCTATAGCCTTAAGTCTAATAGTGTTTGTTTGATGAAATTGGGATCCCCCTTGTTAGGTGCATGTATGTTTAGGATTGTAATGTCCTCCTGTTAGAGTGTTCTTTAATCAGTATAATATTACCTTATTTATGTTTCCTCACTAATGTTAGTTTGAAGTCTATCCTTTCAGGTATTAGGGTAGTAAACCCTGTTATTTGATTGAAATACAATTTTTCATCCTTTTACCCTAAGACAGTGTCTATCTTTTATTGATAGATGAGTGTCCTAGAGGCAACAGAGGGTAGGATCCTACCTTTTAATCCAGTCCACATGTCTCCTTTTTGGTTGGGGCAGTGAAGCCACTGATATTAAGAGTTATTATAAATAGGTATATATTTATTCTCTCCATTCTTTTTATTTTGTAGAGCTTCCTGTTTTCCCTTTACTTGTCTGTGGTAACTGTTACTTGAGTAAGGTTTATTTTTTCCTATTTCCTCCTATGTGTGTTTTGCTTTCTCTTCAGCATGAAGAATTCCTGCAGGTATTTTCTCTAGAGCTGATTTAGTTGTCATAAATATTTTTAGCCTGCTTTTGTTGTGGAATGTCCTCACTTCTCCATCAACTTGGATAGGTAGCTTTGTAGTATAAAATAATCTTGGTTGACAGTTATTATCTTTAAGAACTTGGAATATATTATTCCAAGTCCTTCTGGCTTTTAAACTTTGTGTTGAGTAATTTGCAGTTATTCTAATGGACTTGCCTTTGGAAGTTACTTGCTTTATTACCTCTAATTGCTTACAGTATATTTTCTTTGGTTTGCATGTTTAGCATTTTAATTATAACATGGCGAGGAGAGGTTCTTTCTAGGTTTTGTCTGTTTGGTGTTCTAAAGCTTCTTGTATCTGCATTGTCATTTCTTTCCTAATATGAGGAAATTTTTCTTCTATGATTTTGTTGGAAACACCCACTAAGCCTCTCAATTGAAATTGTTCTCCTTCTACTATACCCTGAATTCATATGTTTGATCTTTTCATAAAGTGTCTCAGATATTTTAAAATTCTATTTATACCTTCTTATTAGCTTGTCTTCTAGTTTAGATATTCTGTTATCTCCTTCATCCATTCTATGAGTGAGACTTTTCACATAGATTTTTCTTTATTTGACTTACTCTGTTTTTCAGAGCTAGAATTTCAGCCTGGTTTTTCTTCAGTATTTCCAGTTCCTTACTCATGTCTTATAATAACCTCCTTATTTCATTAAGCTGATTTCCTATGTTCTCTTTCAGGAGTTTGTTTTCTTTCTTTTTTTTTTTTAAGATTTTTATTTATTTATTTGATTATTTGAGAGTGACAGAGAGAGAAAGAGGCAGATAGAGAGTGAGAGAGAGAATGTGAGTGCCAGGGCATCCAGCCACTGCAAACGAACTCCAGATGCGAGTGCCCCCTTGTGCATCTACCTAACGTGGGACCTGGGGAACTGAGCCTCAAACCGGGGTCCATAGGCTTCACAGGCAAGCGCTTAACCACTATGCCATCTCTCCAGATCTGTTTTCTCTTTTAATTCCTTTCATTTCTTCTTTGATTTCTTGGAGTTTAGATATGGTCATGTCTATGTCTGTGTATGACATTTCATCTAAAACAGTCTCATTGGTGATCATTTCTGATGGATTTATAATTTTTGGTGGGATTGTATTATCTTGATTCTTTGTGTTTCTTGTGTTATAATGTAGTGACTTTTGCATCCTGAATTGATTTGATGCTTGGGTTTTTTACTTATCCACAATGATCATAGATGTGGCAATCCACCTTTATATACTTGCAGGATATGAGTTTAAGGTGCCAAGTATAGCTCTTGTGCCCCAAATCCAACCACAGAAGTAATCCTAGGTGTTGAGTTTGCTTGCTAAGCAAGTATTCTAGTAGAGTTGGTAGAACAATTTACCAGCAAGTTCTGAACTTCATTTGAGCAATATAAACATTCAATAAAAATCAGCACAGTGCATGCAATTTTGGGGATTAAAACAAACAGATACTCTTCGGAGTGTGTGTTTGTCAAAACCCTTAATCTGGTCACCTGGGAGGTAGAGATTTCTGTTCTGTATTGGGTTCCAGGTCAGCCTAGATCTGAATCAGACCCTTACCCCAGTAATGACAGAAGCAAATGGCAACAGCCATATAAATATGAAAGCATCAAAGGCAACAATATTAAATCTCCAAATACAGCTTATTTGAAAATGATAAAGCCAACAAAGAATATGTAATCCATAACCTGGCCTGACATGGAAAGAGAAGTTAGCTCTTCCAATGCAGGCCTATGTACCATTTTCCCCCTCTCTCTTTCTCTTTCTCTCAGTGTGTGTGTGTGTGTGTGTGTGTGTGTGTGTGTGTGTGTGTGTATGTTGTTACATTTTGGTACCCACCTTGATCTTTCTGTGTTGTACTGTGGAGCTAGAGTTTTAATAAGCTGTGCTGGGTACACTGCCGCTGGGGGCTGAATGCTGGAGTTTCACTGTTCTGATGGTTGGGGGATGGGAGAGTGCAGAAAGCCTGGAGTTGCTCATGCAGTCCCTCCTGAATGCCTTTTAGTATTTCCTTGTTTGATACAAGCTGTCTTTCCTTCATATTTCTTGACTTTGCAAAGAGGCTGATGAGGTTGGAGAATCCCCTTGTTTGGTCTCTGCTGCTGCTATTGCTGCTGCTGCTTGGCACCCTTGGTGGGGCAGTGCCGGGAGAGTGCATGGATTGTGAAGATCATTGGGCCTCAAGCATCTCATTTTGATTCCATGATTCTGGCTGTTTTCCTTCTTTCTGACCTATATTGGTCTCTTTTGCTTCCCCACGGTGTCTAAGAATAAGCTATACTCCTTCACTTTTCAGAAGAAGAGTGTATTTTGCTGTGGTTTTGCTTAAATCCCTCCCTAGGCTGATTTAGCATGGCTCCTATGCCACCATGTAACCCAGAAGTCCCTAGCTTCTAGTGCTGAGAATGATATTTCAAGAATATAATTTAGTCCTAAGACCAATCATTGTTATGGTGACAAAAAAGCAAAAAGTGACAATTTGTAGAGATAGGATGTCAGATCATTATCTCATTTTAAAAATGTAATACACTGTGAGAGAAAACAGTCTAATTTATATTACATATTAGAATATTATATAATACATAAAATATACTATATATTCTATATTGAACATATATATCACATACTTAAAGGAACGATGTGAGTATCAAGGATTTTATATCCTATAAATTATGTGTTTGGACATAGAGAATAGAGACAAGTTGTCATCAGTAAGAAAGAGCTCAGAGAATATTTGACTTTTATTAATGAATATTATGAAAAATAAGTCAAGTACTTGTGAAGAGAGATTATAGTTTAAGTTTAATATGTTCATATATTCTAATTCACTATATATGTGTGTGTGTTTTCGGGGTGTATATTTATATAAATATATATATATATATATATATATATATATATATATATATATATTTGGGCAAGAAGGGAAATATGTATTTATGATATGAAAATGGTTAACTTATAGTATGATTGTGTTTTTTTTTAAATTTTTATTTATTTATTTATTTAAGAGAGACAGACTCAGAGAGAAAGCCAGATAGAGGGAGAGAGAGAGAATGGGCACGCCAGGGCTTCTAGTCTCTGCAAACGAACTCCAGATGCATGCGCTCCCTTGTGCATCTGGCTAACGTGGGACCTGGGGAACCGAGCCTCGAACCGGGGTCCTTAGGCTTCACAGGCAAGCACTTAACCGCTAAGCCATCTCTCCAGCCCTGATTGTCTTTTAATGATAGGCATTGATATATAGTCTTGTGGTATTCTAACTTAATTTATAGCTTTTATATGTCATATAGTTTTTGAAGTGGCTCAATGGAGATTTTCTTTTTAAATATAACTTTTAAATATTTATTATTATTATTAATATTATAGTTATTATTAAGAAGATGTTTCTTATGGATACATCACTTGTTGCTACCCTTTTTTCCCTCATCCCTGCCTCAATCTATGTAGTACACTACTCAGTGGATTGCAGGTCTTCCCCATGGGGTTGTAGTTAATGTTTTGTAGGAGAAATAGTGTAGTCAGTTATTTTTTTGGTGGAGGAAATGCCTCTGGGGATGATGTCTCATGCTTTAGCTCTTATAATCTTTCTGTCCACTCTTTTGCAAAATTTCCTGATCTGTGGTGGGTGAGATTTAAGTCTTCCTCAGTGATGAGTTTTTAGGCATCTCTGGATCTCTGCTTTGGTAGGTTTCGAGTATCCTCAGGTTCTGTGTCCTACACCCTGATACTGATTATCAGGAACAGCATGGAAGTGCTCTTGCTCATCTCCCCAATTCCTCTGTGGTTTCAGCTCTGGCTTGGATGAAGTATGTGTGGTAGTTTATTAGCTCTGGTCTTCCTACATTCTGAAAAAGAAGAACAGATTCTGTAGCAGAGAGTGAATTTAGCACAGTTTATATTTGATAAGCACCATTAATTTAGTGTGAATTTGATTTATGTAACTCCTTATTTAGCCAAAGACTAGTGAGAGCTTGACACTGGAGAATGTAATCTTTGTTTCCTTAGGATTCTTATTTGGTTCCCAACTACAGATATGAGTTCCTTTATACTCAATGGATCTCTTAGCCAACCAGAAAGTTGTTGGTTACCCACTAAGGCTGTGTGCCACTATTGCACTGGTGTTTGCATTGTGTCAGGGTGTTTGCTTCTGAGATGCTTAGACATCTGGTTGCTCAGACTATTGTTGGCTATTTCCCCCCAGTAGCTCATGTAACATTTTCTTGCACTAGTCAGGCTAGCTGTCTGGGGACTGACTTTCTTCTGAATTATAGCCAGGCCTCTCCATGCTCTTTGTCAGCAGCATATGGCTTCTTCAGAAGCTCTTAGCTTTTACCTCAGGCAGGCAATCAAGTACTATGACAGAAAGCTGTCTTAATTTAGGGACCTCATAGTTCTCTCTCATCAATAGCTCAATGTGGGTAACAACAAATCTCTAGTACTGGGAGTTACAGGGCAAAGACAGAAAAAAATAAAAAATAAAAAACAAACAAACAAACAAAAACATTGTTTTTAGCTTAGGCTTCATCTCACCCTCAGCATAGCCATATTTTTCAGGTGCTCCTCCATTACTCCTTATGAAAGTTTTATTTTTAGGCTACCACTAAAGATAAGAGTTCCATGGTATCAGCTCATTTTGGATTAAATTTTGTGTTTGTTTTTCCCCCTATCATTCCTGTTGTCTGGGCCTTGAGTTGCCTATTAGGTGTGATAGCAACTCAAGCAGGTCTAGGTTATAAACCACAGATAAGCATTTGTCTTTCTGTGATTGTAAGTTCTCTGAGTATGCTTTGTTCCAAGTATGTCCATTTTCCCACAAATTTAATTGTATTTTTTCTTACTGCTGAGTAGAATTCCACTGTTTAAATGGACCACAACTTCAATATTCATTTATACAACAATAGGTATCGGGGTTGATTCCAGCTCTTAGTTATAATGAACTGAGCAACTGTAAACATGATTTAGTATGTATCATTTAGGATAAATGTCCAGTAAGGGAATAACTGTGTCTGTTAGTAGCTCTATGTTCAACATTTTCAGCAAGCTCCAAATTGATTTCCACAATGGTTGTACAAGTTTACATTCCCACCAACGGTGAATGAGGGTTCCTTTTTTTTCCCACACCATCAGCAACATTTATTGTTGTTAAACTTTTTAGTGATTGCTATCCTTACTGGAGTAACATGGAATCTCATGCTGTTTTAATTTGCATTTACCTAATGGTTAGGAATGTTGAACATTTTCTTAAGTGTGTGTTAGTCATTTGTAATTCTTCCTCTGAGAACTACCTATCCCATTCTCTGCCCCACTTTTGGAGTGGATTGTTTGATATTTTTATGGTTTAGTTTTTTTTTTTTATGTTCTTTGTAGACTCTAGATATTAAGCTTCTGTCAGTGGTATATCTGATGAGTATTTTCTCCCATTTAGTGGGTAGCTATTGGCTCTGCTATATGGTGTATTTGTCTATTCAAAAATACAGCCTTAGATCAGGTATGGTGATGCCTCCAGTGGTATTTCTTTTGCTGAGGACATGTTTACATATGTGAGGCCTTCTGCCTTTCCATATGGAATTTGAGATCATTTTTTCTATCTCTGAGAAGAACACTGTTGGGATTTTAATTGAAATTGCATTAAATCTGTATATTGCCTTTGGCAGGATTGCCATCTTCACAATGTTAAATCTGCCTATCCAGGAGCATGGGAGGTCTTTCCATTTTCTCAAGTCCTCCTCAATTTCTTTTTTGAGTGTTTTTTATGTATTCATTGTATAGATCTTACACTTCCTTGGTTAACCTTATTCCAAAGTATTTTATTATTTTCTTTGTTGCTATTGAAAATGGGACCATGTCCCTTATTTCTTTCTCTGTCTCTTCATTATTTGCATATGGAAAGGCTACTGATTTTTGCACATTGATTTTGTATCCTGCTCCTTTTCTGTAGTAGTTAATCACAACAAGAGCTTTGGGATGGAGTCTCTCACATATACAATCTTGTCATCAGCGAATAGAGCTAACTTAACTTCTTCCTTTCCAAATTGTATTCCTTTTATTTCCTTCTCCTGTCATATTGCTTGAACTAGGGCTTCCAGTACTATATTGAAGAGCTGAGGTGAGTGTGGACAACCCTGTTTTGTTCCTGATCTCAATCCATTAAGTATTATTTGGGCCTTAGGAGCTTTGTATATTGTCTTTATTATGTTGAGATATGAACCAACCATGCCAATTCTCTCCAATATTTTGATCATGAAGTGATGTATTATGTCTAAGGCTTTTTCTGCATCTATCAAAATGATCATGTGGTTTTTGTGTTTAAGTTTGTTTATGTGGTATATTACATTGACAGATTTCCATATGTTGAACCGCCCCTGCATTACTGGGATGAATCCCACTTGATCAAGTTGGATAATGCTTTTGATATGTTGTTGGATTTGGTTTGTAATGGTTTTGTTCAGGATCCTTGCATCTAAATTCATAAGGGAAATAGGACGGTAGTTTTCTTTTCTTGTGGCATCTCTGCCTGGTTTTGGGATTAGGGTGATACTAGCTTCATAGAAGGAGTTGGGTAGCTTTCCCTGTTCTCCAATTGAGTGGCACATTTTCAGGGAGATAGGTTTGAGTTCTTCCATGAAGGTTTGATAGAATTCTGCTGAGAAGCCATCTGGTACTGGACTCTTATTGGGGGGGGGGGAGGTTTTGTATTACTTTTCTTAATCTCAAAGAGTATGATAGGTTTGTTTTGGAGATTAATCTCCTCTGAGTTTAGCTTTAACAGATGGTATGTGTCCCAGAATTTATCCAACTCCTCCAGATTATCCAGTTTTGTGGAGTAGAGGTTTTTGAAATAAGTCCTGATAATTCTCCTAATTTCATTCATGTCGGTTGTAATCTCTCCTTTTCCATTTCAAATTTTGTTAATATGAAGCATCTCTCTCTCTCTCTCTTTTTTTCTTGATCAAATTGTCCAGGGGTTTGTCTATCTTGCTTATTTCTTTAAAGAACCAGCTCTTTGGTTTGTTTATTTTCTTAATTGTTTTCTTAGTTTCCAATACATTGATTTCTGCTCTGATCTTAATTATTTCTTTCCTTCTGGATAATTTTGGGTTGGAGTTTTTTTTTTTTTTTTTTTTTTTGTTTTGTTTCTTTGTTTGTTTTTGTTTTTGTTTTTTCCACTGCCTTTAGGTGGATGGTTAGGTTAGTGCTATGAATTTTCCCCTGAGGTCTGCCTTCATTGTGTTCCATAAATTTCGTTATGATGTGTTCTCATCATCATTCATTTCTAAAAATTTTGCAATTTCATTTTTTTATTTCGCCCACTATCCATTTATTGTTTAAAAGTATGCTATTCAGTTTTCAGGAACTGATGGGATTCTTGGTTTGTCTTTTATTGTTAATTTCTAACAATATAGCATTGTGATCTGGTAGCATGCAGGGAATCATGTCAATCTTCCTGAATATATGGAGGCAGGCTTTGTGACCCAGTATATGATCTAGTTTAGAGAATGTTCCATGGGCTGCTGAGAAGAATGTGTAGTCTGTGGATTTGGGATGGAAATTTCTGTAGATGTCCATTAGGTCTAAGTGATCTGTAATTTTGTTGAGCTCTCTTACTCCCCTGTTGAGTTCTGTTTGGATGATCTGTCTATTACTGATAATGGTATACTGAAGTCCCCAGCTATGATGGTGTTGGTGGTTATTTCTGTTTTATTGTCAAGTAGGTTTAGTTTTATGAACTGTGGTGCCCCTGTGTTTGGTGAATACAGATTAATGATTATAATATCCTCTTTATGGATCATTCCCTTGATAAGTAGGAAGTGCCCTTCTTTGCCTTTTTTGATTATTTTTGTTTGAAGTCTATTTTATCTGCTACAACTGCTTGTTTCTTATTCCTGTTTTCTTGGAATATTATTTTCCACCCTTTCACCCTGAGGAGGTGTCTGTTTTTAGTGGTCAGGTGGTTTCTTGAACACAACAGATTGAGGGGTCTAGTTTTCCGATCCATCCTGTTAGCTTGTGTCTCTTGATGGGTGAATTAAGGCCATTAATATTAATATTTAGGGTAATGACTGTGAGATTAGATTTGGTTGGTATATGAGGCTTTGTTTTTTTCCTGGACATTGAAGTTTCTGTGCCTTCTCTCAGTTTGGTTATTAGGATTGGTTTCTAGTAGGTATTTGAGTTTGATTACTTGATTCTTCTGTGTGGAAAATCTCCTGAAATACTCTCTGTAGGTTTGGTTTTGTGTTCATATAATTGTAAAGCTGCGTTTTGTCATGGAAAGTTTTTCTTTCACCATCTGTTATGAGGGATACTTTTGCAGGGTAGGCTACTTTGGGTTGGAAGCCATAGGTTCTTGGACTTTGCAGTGTGTCAATCCAGTCCCTTCTGGCTTTCAGGGTTTCCATTAAGAAGTCTGAAGTTATTCTGATGGGGTTACCTTTAAAAGTGATGTGTTGTTTTTCTTAGCTGCTTTTAGGATTTTCTCTTTGGTGTCAATGTTTAGAGTCTTAATGGCAATATGTCTTGGAGAGTTTCTCCTTTGGTCCACTCTGTTTGGAATTCTGCTAGCTTTTTCTATCTTGATGGGTCTTTCTTTTTAGAGAGTGGGGAGGTTTACTTCAATTATTTTGTTAAATAATTTCCCCATGCCTTTGGTCTGAATTTCTTTTCCTTCTGGTATTCCATTGATCCTGACATTAGGATATTTAGGGGTATCCCACAATTCCCTCTTGTTCTGTTCACAGAAACTTTTGAAGTTATTGAAACTTTTGAACTCTCAAAACTGTTTCTTCCATCTTGTCTTCCAGATCAGTTTCTATCCTCCACATGGCTGACTCTATTCTTGAGAGCTTCTAGAGAGTTTTGGACTTGTTCAAGTAGGTTTGCATTTTCTAGTACTTTTCTATGTATAGTTTCCATCCCTTTGTCAAGCTCCCTTTCACATCATTTTCTGATTTTCTTGATGCTTCTTGGACTTGACATTTGCAGTTCTTTATATCTTCATTTAGCATGGCCAGCTGATTTTTGAGGTCCTCCCTTTTTTTTTTTTTCACTCTCCTTCATATCTATTAACTGTCTTTAAATTCCTTCCATTTTCTTATCTATTAGGTTTAGTCTAGTGATGGCAGCATCCACATGGTTATCAGTCCTTTGTTGCTTTTCTGCAAGTTGTACCAGTAGCTGGATCAGGGTTGCATTGCTCATTGCTTCATTTTGGTGTTCTGATCCTATTGATTCTTTCTTATATGTTTTGATTAGCAATGTTCATTGTAGGACTGGGTGATCTAACTGGATTTTCTTGGATTTGATTTTTCCTCTTATTTCTTTTGCACTGTGGTAGGCCCATCACAGTGTATGGGCATGGAGAGTAGAACTGTGCTCTTGATGGCTGGGGAAGTGGTGCCTGTTGGGGGAGCTAGCCTGGGCTAGCTGGCAGGCAAGCAGAAGGGCTGTGTAGTCTTGAGCTAACACTTAGGTGGGTGGATCAGCCTGAGTTGAAGCACAGTGGGAAGCTGAAGCCACCTTAGGTGGATGCCCATCCATCTGAGCTCACACTTAGTGGGATACCAAAGTAGCCTGAGCTTTCAAGCAGTGATACACCCAAGCTGCCTGTGCTGGTGGTCGGAGGGACAATGAAGCACCAAGCAATGCAGCAGCCTTAACTTGTGTGTGTGGCAGAACACTGGGACCTAGAAGCAGTCTGCAATCACCTGCAACAGGAAAATGATGGTCACCTGGCAGCGGCAGATGGGGAGGGGCTTTCACCTGAGCTGGCACAGGGGGACAGGCAGAGTAAGCTGGTAAAATGGGCCTAGGCTGGCATGTAAATGGCAGCTGGAGCAGTAAGTGAGCAAAGGGGCAGAGGGAGCAGGCCCAGCTTGCACAAGCAGGTATCAGGGTGCTCCTGTGGCGGGCAAATGGAGCTTGAGCTCCAGCGGGCCAGTGGTCAGAGCCTGTCCAATGGCATGCGTGGGTGAGGGAGCAGGGTAATCCCCCCCCATGCAGTGAGACAAGTGGAACTATGCTGTCCTGGGTCCCCTTTCCTACAGTAAGTGCAGGGGTATCCTGAAACTGGGACTGTTGGTACGGCAGCTGCTTGGGGGTATCCTCCCATTGGCAATATATTAGAGATTTCTCTCCCCTAAAAGAGCCCTTAATCCTTGCCTTTATTTCCTGGGAATGTGCGGCACAGTTAGGTGGTCTCCATCCTGGCTGGAAGTCTCTCACCATCTATTTACACTGATAAGAGTATCCTACTAATTTCATATTACCATGGGTAATCTCTCTGCCTCTTTCCAAGTGTAAATCTAAATTAAATCATCATGCTACATCTAACCAAGATTTTGTTTCTATAGTAACTTCATTTTTATTCTATGTGGCTACACCTTTCCTCCTTACTTTCTTTAGCATAGAGACATAATCTATAACTTGTTTTGTAAAAGACATTGTTAATCTGATGACCTTCTCTCTATTCTTTTTCTAAGAATATAAAAATGAACCTATTCATTAACTGTCTTTCTCACCTTGATGACTCTCTTGGATACATGATACCTCCTCAAAATAGTTTTTCATCAACCATAATTTCAACCTTGCAATAACAAATGGTCATTTCTCAAAGCCAACATTCTTCATTTTCATCTTCACTGAGTAAAGTCAATTTCTTCCTTTAAGTGAGCTGCTTGGACTGGGTAAAATTTTCACAGGAGTCCAGCAGGCCCAACAGCCAGCAGGTACTATAGCCAAGTCTGCCTCTGTGCCCTTCAAGCATGGGATAGAATAACCCCACTTCTAGCCCCAAAGATAATACCTCCTCCTTGCTGTTCCTATGTCAACAACCAGAAAAACCCCCTCTGATTTTATGTTAAGAACAAAACCAAGCCTAGAAAAAAAGGGGGAAAAAAAGAGCCCCACTAGACCCCTGGGATGATTGATGCTGGGTGGGGGTGACAGGAAAACTTTACACTCATTGGTTCTCACTATCTCCCTCTGCCAACCTTCATATCTCTAGACAGGTTGTTCCTGCAGCTCCCCATCCAATTCTTACCAGTACATTCTTTTTTTTTTTCATTATTTTTTTTTATTAACTATATACACAGTGTGTATACAGTCATGTTGGTACCATTGCTAGCCCCCTCCCTGTCCTGCCTCTTCCACAGGTATCCTCCTTATTGGGGAATATGGATCATGCATTGTGCATATGGGGAAGAGGCAATGTCTCTGTGCATATGATCTAACTTTTGGCTCTAACAATCTTTCCACTGTCTCTTCCGCAAATTTCCTTGTGCCATGTTGGGTTCATTTTAGGTGTGCTTCAGTGATGAGGTCTTGGGAGCCTCTGTATTTCTGAATATCTGGCTTGGTAGAAGTTGAGTGTTCTATATGTCTAGCTCCTTCACCCTTGTGCTGGTAGCAGGTTCACCAAGAGAGCAGCACTCTTGCTCATTTCCTCAATTACACTTGGCTATGGGAACCCTGTTACTTGTGGCAAACTGCCTTATCAAATTTCTCAGACAACAAATAACTAATGTTGCTAAGGTTTCTACCAATCAGGCTCATGTGTACCACTTAGCTTTGTTTGAACCTGTGATAAACTACAAGGACCTCACTTAGTGTCATGAAAACTGCAAGGACCTCACTCACTGTGATTACATTGTCCCTTTATGAAAACAAGTGGAGAACTACTTGGCGCAGCTCTAGTCCCCAGGCCAGAGAAGGTACAACAGGCCTGTGCTGTCAGCCACAGTTAAGGGCCCCAGGCTTCAGGAGGTTGTAGCAGGCCTAGATCTCAATAATCTCACCTTGAGGGCTGGAGAAATGGCTTAGTGGTTAAGGGCTTGCATATGAAGCCTAAGGACCTCAGTTTGAGGCTCAATTCCTCAGGACCCACGTTAGCCAGATACACAAGGGGGCGCATGTGTCTGGAGTTCGACTGCAGTGGCTGGAGGCCCTGGCGTGCCCATTCTCTCTCTCTCTGCCTCTTTCTGTCTATTGCTCTCAAATAATACATAAAAATAAAGGAAACAAAATTTAAAAATCTCACCTTGAGACCAGCAGGAGTGGGGCTTCTTCCCATCTTCGCCTGGGACACCTGAACATCCTGAAACAACTTAGCTATTGGTTTCCCCATGGCCATGACCTTCACTCACCAGGAATGCCTCTATATATTAATGAGGTATCAGCCTGCAGCCTTCACACAGACTATCCCCCTGTGACCTGTACATCGTACCTTTTCCAGCTACTACATGAATGCTTATAAGCCCATTCCCCCAACAAATAAACAAGCTGTCCCCTGACACAGTCTCTCAGGTGTTTCTTCCTGTCACACTTATGACCACTCAAGACCTTGCTCCACAGTTGTCTGGATGCCCCTGGGAAACTAATGTGCAGTAGCCCCAGGGTGGCCAGGAACCACAAAGGTGGATAATGCTTTTGATGTGTTGTTGAATTTGGTTTGCAAGAATTTTGTTCAGTATCTTTGATCTAACTCTGTTAGGGATTTAGGCCTATAATTTTGTTTCTTTGTTGCATCTCTGTCTAGTTTTGGTATTAGGGTGATGCAAGCTTTATAAAAGGAGTTAGGGAGGATTCCCTAGTCTCTGATTATGGTGAACAGTTTGAGAAAATTTGGCTTCAGTTCTTCTATGAAGGTTGGATAGAATTCAGTTTAGAAGCCATCCAGTCCTGGACTTTTCTTTTTGGGGGAGGTTTTGATTAGTTTTTCAATCTCCATGAATGTAATAGGTTTGTTTAGGATATTAATTTGCCATGAGTTCAATTTGGGTAGGTGGTATGTATCTAGGAATTTATCCATTTGTTCCAGATTATTCAATTTTGTAGAATAGAGGTTTTGGAAGTATGCTGTGATGATTCTTCCAATTGCATTGATGTCTGTTGTAATCTCTCCGTTTTCATTTCTGATTTTGTTAATTTGTGACATTTCTTTTTTTTGCTTGATCAGTTTGGCTCGGGTTTTTCCATCTTGTTTATTTTTTCAAAGAACCAACTCTTCCTTTTATCAATTTTTAAAATTGTCTTATTAGTTTCTAAATTATTAATTTGTGCTCTAATATTGATTATTTCATTCCATTTGCAGCTCTTTGGGTTGGACTCTTCTTGTTTTTCCAGCATATTTAAGTGGACAGTCAGGTTTTGCATGAGAGAGAAAGTGAAAGACAGAGAGGGAGATGGTATAGCAGGTGCATGTTTTATTCACCTGTGTGTCCCCTTGTGTGGTTGGGGGGTGTGGTGGGATTTTTGTAATGGCTGGAGTAGAATGTCTTATGTACTGTTCCATTGCTTTTTTGCCTGGGCTTGTTTGGAACTGAGTCTCCATTTACTAATTTTAGAGTATGTGGGGCTTGAAGATTCTCCTTTCTCTGCCTGCTGAGGGACTTGGGTGAGTGGATATGCCAAGTTGCTTTATGTGGAAGTTGGATATTTGAACTAAGGCAGTCTCAGAGCCCCCAGACACTCATCTTTGCATAGGAAGTGCACTTAACCACTGATTTATTTCTCCAGCTCATTTTTTTTGTTGTTGTTGTTATAATGAGACTTGAGCATTTAACTACTGGATTTACAAGATAATGCTTTTAGGAAACTAGATCACATGCCTTTTTTGTGTCTCTATGACCTTTAATTCCCCAACAGGGGAGGAAATATCAATTTCTATATAAACACTGATGACTCTCACCATAATATGGACACCATTGTTTTTTGTAGGAAGTACAGTACCTAGAATATAGGACATACTACATAAAAGTGAAATAGTAAAATATGCTTTTATAAGCTTTTCATATGAAAGTCTGATTAGAAATGGATTAGCAATGTTGACATTAAAGGGCATAAGGAGTAATTATATAGCATTTTGGCTCTATTCTAAAATTTACTATAACAAAAAAGCATTATGAATGGACACTGTAGCATGCATGCCACACAGTATCTATCATATTTACAGAAAACAGTCAAACACATAAGATAGAAAAAATTTTCTTATAGAGTAATCAAGATTATAACTTTAAAGTTCTAACCTTAACCACCAATTGGTAAGTACAGAGGGAGCAGGGAATAAAAGTACAAAAGTTTGCAAATCACACACACACACACACACACACACACACACACACACACACACACAATTACTCCTCTATGTTAAGCAATGCCATTGTGCTAGTGGTTCGTAGTATCCAAGTTGTGTTTGTTTGATATTTCTATTATAATAACTCACAGGTTGAGTCACTTAAACAGCAGACACTCATTGTCTAGCTTTGGAGACTAGACCATCAAAGTGGATAAAAGATGGAACATGGATATCAGCATTTTGTGCAGCCAGCATTTGCTGGTTTTGGAGGAGATCCACGTGTCAGAGGAGAAGGAGCCAGAGACAAACACAGAGAGGGAGGCTGTGCCTCTTTATTTCTGTGGGTGATGCTTAAAAATCTTCAGTTTTCCTGTCTGGTAGCATTCACCAAAGTTAGGCCAAAGAAGTCAAAGTAATTTAGATTCAATCTTCTCTCAGAAATGAAATGAACAGAAGTTTTATTAAAAGGAAATGAAGAGGAAATTGAACTTTCATATTTCATTGTACAATTGTGATGACAAAAATATTCGTGAATAGAAGTTGGAAAGCTTGTTATTTATATGTCTTTTCTCCCCCTTTGAAATCACCTATACCCTCCTTGCTCCTGTCAAAATAGCGGGTGAGGCATTTCCACATTAGGAGCTGACACATGGTAATGACATAGCTCATCTAAGCTAATGTGCTATTTACTGTTATTTTGAAAATATTTTATTTTACATTTTTCATATGGAAAAAATTTACTCAAAGGAGTTAAATAGGGAAGATGGAGTAAAATCATGGTTAACTACTTACCAAATTAACTACCAGATAAATGAAAAGATATTTTTAGCATTTGTAATCTTATCTTGATAGAAGAGTAAATAAGAGCATGGTTTTTTATAAACAAAATCATAAGTGGATTAGATGTAACTTTAGCAATGTGTATTTACTAAGAATAAATAATAATAAACATTAAATGAGCATATTTTTCAATAACTGTACCATTACAGATAGTATTATTGAAATAAGGATTGGTATGGCTGAAAATAGGTGATTATAAGAAAAGGTTACCTCATTTGAGCCACTGTTGGCACTGAAATTTAAACATTGATCGTCATATGAAATACTGCATATGAAGAATTTAAGACACAATTGTGAGGGATTCTTTAATATAGGGCTTTGTACTATTGCAAGAAGTGTATCAGAAATTGCCAAAGACACCTTCAGAAATGGACATTGAAAACTGGTTTCTGTATATACTTACAACCCTTTTGCCATGGAATTCATAAGGATCTCTTCTATTCCTTCACACTATGGAGCACATGATCATTTGTAACCAATGAGAAACAGGGATTGTATTATTGGGCTAGGTTATAATTACAACTCCATTCATGATGTTTCACAAATGATTATTTCTCTCTCAACCTACTGGACCAACTCAAATGATAGAAGGCTCTGATTCATGCAGTTTCCAGCAATATAGGATGAAAGAGATTCCCATCATTTTGTAGTTGCACCCTATACCACTATATCAATGGAAAAGCAATTTAATTAAAGTCTATGAACATTGCTGTACTGTCGTAGCTCCCAAGTGACAGACAGATGTTCTGAACACCTTGAGTAATCATAGGTTAGTTAAGTGCAACTAATTAATGTGAAAAACCTGACAAATATGTTTAGTGAGGGATAATCTGAGACCTTTTTTTTTTGCACACTCGTGCTCAATATACATGGCCCTCCTTATCTATTACCTGAGATTTCTGAGATACAGTGCTGCTATTCACCAAATGTTTAATAATGCTGATAGCAGGTAAAGGAAGATCACAAAAACCTGGACAACAATGAAGGACTAGGTCAGAAGCAAAGATGAGAAAGAGTTTCTAGTCTGTAATAATTATGATCATAGAAGGTTATTTAGGAGTCAGAGCATTTCCTTGACCTTTTAAATTACAAGTTATTACATTGTCAACTCTGTCTTTTTTATTGTAGTAATCCATCCATAAGCTCTGTATCTATAATAAGAAAGTAGGCTATTGGGGTAGAAGAATAGATCCTTTGGAGGGGAGGATAAATGCTAATGTTTATCTTATAGTTTTGATAGATAACATTTGTAACTCTGAAACTGCTGAAAATGGTTATTTCTTGCTAAGGTATTACCTTAGAAATAGCTTTAAAGTTTAGGAAAGAGCTACAAAAACAAGAGCTGATTTGTATTTAAGCAGAATAGACTGATATCTCACTGGAGGATCTTCTATCCTTGAATAGAATAAGCATGGAAAGTGAATGTCATTGGAAACAGGTACTGGGGGGCTGTATGTGTTCTTGAAAAAGTGTAAGTCCAAAAATCTGAAACTGAGTGTATCCTTAAATTTTATTTAATTCATAGCCTTAATTATATTATTAGAACTAAATAGCAGAAGAATTAATTTAACATGTTAGAAGTTATTCCTGGAAAATAATGTTGTATACATAATTGAATTTAGGAAATCATAGTCCATGATGTTTTTCCATCATTATAGTGTCCTTGGGAAAAATATATGAATAGAAATAAGCAGGAAAGAATTGTATCCAACATATATTTTCTCCCTATATGTTTGTCAGTGTCATCAACTGTCCATCTATCAGGCCCCAGGTAGTTTTTGGGGGGGTATTCTTGGCATTATTACTTAACTCCTCTTTGCATTTGCAATCAGTCTGAATCTCACTGAAAATGCAACGTTCAAGGTAGCACACTATTGTTCAACAACTAGAAACCTATGCAGTTTGCTATGTGACTTTTTGAATGTGTAGATTTTCTTTTTAGCATCAGCATAAATCACTTGGTCATTGATTGTTTTATTCAAGGCTAACATGGTAATTCAGCAAAGTTAAGCAGAAGCTGTCATGTAAACACCTCACACTCTTGTCACTCACCAATGGTATTTCTCACAAGGGAGAATTTTTTTTTTTTTCTGTTTTCTGTTTGCTTCATAGGTAGTGGAGAACCTCAGAAAAATCAATGTGGCTGTATTTCCTATTCACTTGATGTAGACAGAGTCACTCACTTCTACATGATTATCTAATGCTTAAAAACTGCTATAGTTACAAAGCCTAATGAACAAACACATGCATGAAAATCTTGGGTGTGTGTGATGATACCAGACTCAGGATCAAAAATAAATAAATACATGATGCACTGACTTTCAGCCTCCCAGTCCATTACAAATTTAATTTGATGAAACTCTCTGAGCCTGAGAAGCAGAATGCAACCAGCCCTTATGCAAGTAGCCTAGTTCCAAGAAAATTCTCTGTTGTCTTTTCTTCCCCTTAGAAAGTTCAAATGTCAAACCTCCAAGTTCAGTTCTCTCTGTACTTAGCATTCTCAAAATCTTATCAAAATAGTACATAAACTTGGCTTACCACTCTAGAAGGCAGCTGCAGTTTCAAGTACCATGTCCATTTCCATTCCACTAAAGCAAAGGTTCAAAAAAAAAAAAAAAATTCTCATGGTCAAATTCACTTCACTCCACTCCTGCTACCAATTCTGCAGTAGACAGCTACACATTGCTAAGATAAATTTCTATACCAGGCATAGTTATGGAGGAAGGAATTATTGAAGACAGAGGGGAAGTTCCATAATGGCCGAAGAAGTAGGTCCAAGCAGAGGGATGCCTCACCCAAAAACCCAAAAGTCACACCACGAGCACAATTAGGATTTCCAGGTGGAACTCAGACACTTTGCCCATCTTCAGACTAGAATTCCAAATCAACCACCACACCTTAGGGTTGGACGCTAAGATCTGCCCAGTGATACCTCCTCTAGCCAGGTGGCTTGAAATCCAAATGGCTTTAATAAAAATCCTAAATCTATGGGGGGGGGGCATCCATTCAAACTACCGTGACATTCATGAAGTCTCTGAATGAAATCATACTGCTCACAGGTAGTTTATTTTGTTTAATTGCTTTGAAAACAGCACCAGAAGATACAATTATTATTTGTTCATATACTGAGTCTGTTCTTGAGCCTTTATATACATTAAATTTTAGCTGGAATTAAAATTCAATAAAGATCATTTCTCTAGGCTATGAAGAAAATTCAGAATACAAATATAACTGAATGGTGCATACCAAGCTGACTTATTCTAGCTATTATTAATCATTTCAAAGGCAGATCAATTGGAAAGGATCTACTCTTAACAACACAGCAAAGCTGCTCAAGGAAATGGGGCTGGGAGATGAGATGAAGTAAGTTCCCTTTGTTAACATAATTAAATATCTTTCTTGCTGGGATCATAGCTAGAGTAATTGTCCATACTTCTTCCATTTTTATTTAGAGGAAAACTTTTATTCAGAGTAAGTTTTTACATTAATGGCATTTGATATTTGTTCAACAACACTTTCCAGGAAGAGTTTTGAATTACTTGTAGAACTGAAATAAATGACAAAACTATTTGCATTTATTGCAAATTTGACAGAATCTGGCTTCTATGTGTATTTCACCATATATTACCAAGATTGACTAGTTTTTGATAAAATAAGATCACTAAGTAATTTATATATTATTGAAGGAATCGACCTAGATAAGTATTATTATTATTATTATTATTATTATTATTATTATTAATTCTGTCTTTAGCTTGGAATGTGAGGACATAAAACAAAAGGCAAATCAATGTGAGGCCAAAGTTGACACTTGTATGGTATATTACAAAATAAACTTAAGCTGCATGGAAATTTTCATGTAAATGTTATTTTAATTTATGTACACCTATGGCTATATCATGGCAGATAAAAAGATCAAAAATAAATTTAAGGACATGCATTTATTTAAAATAGAAATATTCTGTAGCAGACAGCCTCATGTCACAGGGAAAAACTTCCAAACCAGACCAGAGTTATGGAGGAAGGGAAATTATTTGAACATTACAGATCCAGGGAAGTTCCATAATGGTGGAATTAGCTAGCCTATTTCCACAGGTCGCTTCACAGACAGAGACAAAAGCAAGCACCATCACCAGCAAGTACACTGGGAAATTCCAACAAAGCTCCAGCACTTTGCATATCTCTTGGCTGTAATTCCAAATCTACACCACACCTTATGGCTGGATCCTAGAATCCATCTGCAGTGATACCTCCTCCAATCAGGTGGCTGTAGATTTAAATTATAAGCTTTAATAAAACTCCTGAATCTATTGGGGGACAACCATTCAAACCACCACATATACTTAACACTATTGACAATGATACCAATAATCTTCTTAGTTTTTTAATCTCACTCTCATTATATTTCTATGAAGTAGTATTATTATCACCTTTCAGAGATTAGAAAAAATGGGCCACTATTTAAAATTCTGTGACAATATATAAGAATCTACAAAACCTTTTAAATCCTGCATTCTGAGTAGGATTCAGTGAGTGAATAAAAGAATAAATACCATGCCTTTTGTCTTCCTGTTTAGATGGAAAAGAAGTACAGTTGTATTTAGCATGTAGTGATGAACCAGGTCAGGTTTCATGTATTACTATGATTATTTAATACTCTGGATTAAATCTGGAGCCTTATGCATGTAAGGCAAGCATTTTACCACTAATCTATATTCCTAGCTGGGTTCATTCTTTTATTGGGAGGTGATTTATTTATTCATTTGTTTGTAAGCAGTGAGAAAGATACACACACAGAAGTGTGCAGAGAGAGAGATAGAGAGAGAGAGAAAGAGAGACAGAGAGAGGGAGAATTAGCATGTTAGGGCCTCTTACCATGGCACACAAACTTCAGACATATGTGTCACTTTGTGTGTCTGGCTTTATGTGAGTAATGGAGAACTTATCCCTTTACAGCAGGGTACCTTTAACCTCTGAGCCGTATCTCCAGCTATGCTATTTTTCTTTTTTCTGGATTAATTACAAATTTTGTTTGTAAGAACAAATAATATGATTGGTGCCATTCCCCTTACTCCAACCTCCAATCCACTGAGGGCCTCCCCTGGGGAAGTTACTGGTATTAAGCATGGTGTTATAAGTTCCAAAGCCATCATTCAGTCATTAGGGTGTGGGCAATGTCTCTGGATACTCGTTCCCACCTTGTAGCTCTTGCTGTCTTTATGAACACTCTTTCACAATATCCCCTGAGCCTTGGTGGGTGCCGTATAATTCTATTTTAGTATTGAGGTCTCAGAAATTTCTGGATTTCTGCTTTGATGTTTTGAGTGCCCTCAATGTCTATTGTCATCTATTTGAAACATGTCAGGCTCACCATGAAAGGAATATGTATGCTTTACTGGCCTATTCCACTGTGGTTTCACCTTTACCCTGGCTGATATGCAAGAGGTAACTCATTTCATAATAGGAGTCAGCTATCTTTTCTTCTCATGCTGATGGAATTTGGTTTTCACTGCCTTCTTTAAAAAATAAAACAGATTCTCCAATGGAGAGTGAAAGCACTATGGGCTAGAGGTTAACTATGCTTCTTCAAGCATAGTCAATTATGAGTGATTTTTATGGATATAGGCTCTTTTTTTTCCACAAAAGACTAGTGGGAGATTCTCATTAGAGTCTATGATCCTTTACTCCATAGGATTCTGACTTGGTTCTCAGTACCAGCTATGAATTTCTTCCCAGTGAGGGGGCCGCTTATCCAACTAGAGAACCGTTGGTTACACACATAGTCTGAGTGACATTATTGCACAGGTATCTTGTCTGGTTAATTTAATATCTAACCGGATCCCCTGCTTGTTCTCAACATGGGTGGCCATTTTTTCCTCAGCTGTTTATGTAGTAATTTCCAGCATTATGAATTAGCCATCAGGAAGCTGGCTTTTTCTAAATTCCAGTGTGTTGTGTCTGCAGCTTGAGCTGTCTTCAGCAATAGGGTCTTACCTTTTAACTCTGGTGGGTAATAAAGTGTTTTGACGGAAGCCTGCCTTACTTGGGTTACCTCATAGAAAGCTGACCAAGAACATACTATAGGGTATAACCCATTTGGGGCCCTGGGAATTATAAGTTCGAGCTCATGGTTTCAGATTAGTTTTTGTCCCACTCTCTCCAGGGCCCCTTTGGACAGACAATCCTTCATCACTCCTATTCAAGGTTATACCTTTTAGTTTGCTATCCAGAATAATTGTTTCTATAGTACTAATTCATGTTGGCTTTAGATTTGTGTCAATCTCCTTCAACCTTCCTTTCCCCTCCCACCCAAGACTCTTCCACTCCCTATAATCTGTCCCTCAAGTTACCTGTCAAGTTTATCTGAAACTCAAGCTGCTCCAGGTTAACCCCATCTATGTGGAGCATATTAAGAATTTACCAGAGGCTTCTGACCTGTCTCATCATCCTATTGCTACAGACCCAAGCTTCTTCATATATAACAGAAAGAATCCTTTTTCCCTTTTCTCAAGCCTGAAATCAAAAAAGAAAAACAAATACGCCAATATGGTATTCCTACCAAGATAACAAAGTTCAAATTTTCTATGTCAAATTTCTTTCTAATTTATACCAGTAAAATGTTGACAAAAACCTAATGAAATAAGTTACTTTATTTTTCATGTTCATTGTTTTCTCCTGTCATAATGATAATGGGACTTTTTGAGGTATCCTTGATAGAGATGGAGCCTTATCTAGGCTTTTAGATGGGCTGTAATTCAGGAGCTGAGGTGTCAGGACTCACAGTCACACAGTTTCTGCTGAGTGGGCTTCTTGGGTTCTTGTTCTATGAATAAAACAAATGAGATTCATAGACCACAGAAGGGAGAAACATAGATTTATAGAAATTTATATATAGGTTGATCAAACAGGAATGACTCCAGTCTGTATTGACACTTCCCATTGGCCTATGTAAGTGACAAGGCAATGGTTTCTGTCTAACATTATATGAGAATTCACATTATAAAAGTGTATCCCTATTAGCACTTGAAAGCCTCAAGTTTATACCGTACAGTTGTGCAAGTTTTCAGAGTTAGTGTGTTCTCATCATTCCTTGATAATGCATAATCAACACTGCTAATACCTTCAGCAAATGCAAACCTTTTTTCTTCAAGGGTTCATCTACAACACACAGGAGCAGAGCTGCTTTGGAAGACTCCATACTCTTTTCTTTGCTTTGACTCAGTCATTATGTACCCCAAGAGGAAATAAGGATCCCAGAGAAAGCCAGCAGCCACCACAGGCCCAGGAGCCCCACACCGTCACCAGCACAGTGTGACACAGGTGCACCTGGTCTTCCGGAAGCCCCTCTTCTACATTGCAGGATCATCCTCAGTCATCGTCAGGGCATGGCATCAAGATGTGATTGGCTTGTAAAGGAATGCAGATAATGAAAATTGATTTCATTAAACTTTATATATGCAACCATAATCATAAAAGTAAAAATAAGCTTAATAGTGCATAAAATGAAAACACTAAGACTGATAGGTTTAATTACATTAATGTGGTTTTTTTTTTTGGAATAACAACAATAAAAAGTTAAAGAGATACTTCTCAACAAGAACTATTTAAGGTTTACATTATGATTTGATAGCTGGATGCCAAATTGAAGTAACCTAAGTTTCTATGTCTAAGAAGACAATTTTTTTTCCTGCTATTTCTATTCAGAAATATGGAGTAAAATGGGGCTAGAGAACCAGTTACATTAAAAAAAAAAAAGAGAGAGAGTTTCAGCCTTTGATCTTATCTTCTTAATAAATGCCCATACTGAATTCATGGAAGGGAGGTTCATTGTATGGCTGGAGGTTAAAAATCCACATAGAGTACAAAGTCAATAAAAAGGATAAGTAATGAACTTGTTTTAATTATGTTTACGTGTCTAATAATTAAACTTCAACAGTCACTGCAATAATGCTTAACATTTAGACAAAGATAACTTTTTTATTTAAGAAATATTATTAAAGTTTGTATTGATTAGAATTGTATGCATTTAATGAAATATAAAGCATGATGATATGTCTTTTGTTTTCACATTCTATGCAGACAACACTTCTTTCTGCTGGCACCACAATACTGCCCTTGGTGCACTTTCTTATTTTATTTATTTATTTACAAGGAAAGAGACGAGAGTGATAGAGTGAGTGAGTAGAGGTATGCAAGGATCCCTAGCCCCTGAAAACCAATCCCAGACCCAGGAGCCACTTGGTGCATCTGGCATCGGTGAGTAGTAGGGCATCAAACCTGGGTGGTCAAGCTTTGCAGGCCAGCATCTTAAATGCTAAAGAAACTCCCTAGGCCCCTTCATGCACTTTTAAGAAGCATCCTTAAACGGTGAATTAAGAAAATGTAGCAATAATGACAAAACATAATCTTCAATGCTTAAAATAATGCTTATTTTATTATTGATTTCTTACTTAATTTAAAACAAAAAACCTAAAATATATGATATTAATAAGCTGAAATAAATAATGAGATGAGGCATTAAAGTATTCAATAGGTCTTTACATTTCTGAAAAGAGAGTAATCATGCTGATTCATTAAAACTTGAGCTAAGGACACTAGTAAATTTCATGCCCACCCTCTCCTATGAAAACATAAAAGAAATGTTTTGGAAGTTATTAATAAGATAATATGAAGTGATTAGAAAATAAATGAAAACAAGAAAACAAATTGTGGGCTGGAGAGATGCCTGTGAAGCCTAAGGACCTCGGTTCAAGGCTCAATTCCCCAGGACCCAGGTTAGCCAGATGCACAAGGGGGTGCATACGTCTGGAGTTCGTTTGCAATGGCTGCAGTACCTGGCATGCCCATTCTCTCTCTCTCTTTTTCTCTCTGCCTCTTTCTTTCTGTGTCTGTTGCTCTCAAATAAATAAATAAAAAATAAAAAAAGAAAACAAATTGTGACCACAGAAAAGACAGTTTAAGGTGGTGGAATGAATCCCAGATATTTTAGTTTACTATACAAAGAAGCTTGTAAGCAAAAGACTTCACGTTATATATTACCTTTAAGAATATGATTTGTGGTGGGCTGGCGCAACAGCTTAGTGATTTAGGCTGTTTCCTGCAAAGCCAAAGGACCCAGGTTAAATTCCCCAAGACCCAGATAAGCCAGATACACAAGATGGCACACACTTCTGGAGTTCATTTTCAGTGGCTGCTTGACCTGGGGCACCCATTCTCTCTCTCTCTACCTACCTCTTTTACCCCCTCTTAAATTAATAAATAAATGAAAATTAAAAATATTTTAAGAATATGGTTTGTGGTACTGTGGAGTTTGCTAAGTGGTTAAGGTGCCTGTTTGCAAAGCTTGATGGCCCACTTTGAATTCCTTAGTACTCACGCCACGTAAAGCCAGATACACAAAGTGAAACATGCATCTGGAATTTTGTTTACAATGGCAAGATGCCCTGGGTCATTCTCTTTCTCTCTCAGTCTCTCTTATCAAATAAATTTTAAAAAATAAAGTGCTTTGTTAGAAAGGTAACAATTTGTGAGAAATCTATTACTTACAGAGAATGTATATGTTCCCATTTCATTGGAACAAGATAAATGTGGAAAAAGTTACAGAATTACCAAAATAAATTAGAAAATCCAATTTTAACAGAAGGCAAACTCATGCCATATAGACACATTCTAAAATGCAAATAAGAAACTTAACCTAACAGAAAGCTAAGGGAAGTAATGACTGAATAAATTCCTTTTGCATATTCATAGGAAAAATTCAATTTGACAGTCAGGCTACCAATAATGTCTTAAGATAATATCAATTCAAAAATTAAGAGAATTAAAATAATAGTCTTGACATTTAAAATAATGTATGAATGAATTATTTTAAAATTGCCTTACATATTAAAACTTGTAGGGTACCTAGAATTAAATGCGAGCTAGGAAAGAGATAAAAACTAAAAATTAGTGATCAGCATTTATGAAGACAGAGAATATTAGTCTGAACTTTATATTAAAAAGGAGGGGCTTCTCTCTCTCTTCCTCTATCTGTCTTTCTCTCTGTATGTCGTTCTCAAATAAATAAATAAATAAATAAATAAAAATTAAAAAAAAATGGGCTGGAGAGATGGCTGAGTGGTTAAGCGCTTGCCTGTGAGGCCTAAGGACCCCAGTTCGAGGCTCGGTTCCCCAGGTCCCACCTTAGCCAGATGCACAAGGGGGCGCACACGTCTGGAGTTCGTTTGCAGAGGCTGGAAGCCCTGGCGCGCCCATTCTCTCTCTCTTCCTCTATCTGTCTTTCTCTCTGTCTGTCGCTCTCAAATAAATAAATAAATAAATAAAAAATTTTAAAAAGGAGGGGCTAGAGAGATAGCTAAGTGGTTAATGAACTGGCCTGCAAAGCCTTATGACCTGGGTTCAATTCTCCTGAACCCATGTAAAGCTGGATGCACAAAGCGGCTCATGCATCTTGAGTTAGTTTTCAGTGGCTAGAGGTTCTGACATGACTATTCATCTCTGTTTGTTCTGTCTCTCTTTATGTACAATTAAATAATTAAAGATATATTTTTTAAAGTGGGGGACTTATGAAAATAAAATAAAGCACAATGAAATTAAAATCATATAAAGCTGCAACTAAGAATTGTTTTTTTAAATATACAAAATAGGAAATAGCAGAACTGTAAAGAGGGCAAATGGATCTTTGTAAATAATTCACACTAGCTACATACATACAGAGTCATTACTGAGACAGTCAAGTTCTCTTTTACTTAAGTCTCAAGATACTTTCCCATAGCATTTTTTTTCAGAAACATTTTGTTTGTTTGTTTGTTTGTTTGTTTGCACACTTCAATATTAAACTAGCTTCCTGACTCTTATAAAACATAAAGAACTTGGCATCTGGCATCAGTCTCACCCTTCCACTGGATAATACTGCAAGAACGGGCTCTTAGTGAAGAGAAGACAGCAGACATCTGTACCTCCAGGGTGGAGAACCTTGAATATTATCACCACTAGAATTCTATGCCTGATTATAAATGGGATTTTTTAAATTAGACAACTGTTTTATTAAACATATGAACAAATTTATTTTATGCAAAATGCTGTTACATTTACTCCCTTCAGACATTAGGCCACCATGCCAGAACCTTCTGTTCACTTAAAGCCACTTTCAGTTGCAGGCAAGAAAGGAAGGAAACTGCAATTTTGACAATCATGCTGTACACCCAGAGTGGGAAGCAAAACAGGAGACGGCTGTGGTTCCCTGGCTGGTATTCTGCCCAAGGGCCCTGGCTTTGTTCATTTTCTCAGCAGGAACCTTCCCAAGAATGGAAACCCCAAACAATAAACAGTGCTGGGATATAGCAATGCCATTTCTACCCTCTTGACCTAACTAGTTTATTGAAACTTCTGGAAGAAATCCCACTCTGGTTTATCTCTTGTCAATTTCTCTCTTCCCTTTGAACTTCTAAGCCATAAGAAAGACCAAACCATAAGGTCTGTACTTTTCAAAAGGACGTCTGTTGAGATCTTATATAGATGTAACCTCCTTTCTAAAAAGTAATCTGGTCTAACACACAGCTAGAGACGACAGATTATGAAAATAGGTCCAGCTGGAAGTATCTCAGTTATGTGATAAGATCCATTTGCTCCACATCTGTGCATTGAAAGTGGTCATCATCCACAACTGAATAAATGTAGTCCTCCTTGCACAGAAAATCCACTACTGGCTTGATTGAAGCCATAGGCATTTGCTGGAGCTGGCTTCTCAGACACTAAAATTTCAGTCCTTCAGGTTTTGGGCCAGCCTTAATCAAATTCAGCACCTAGTTTTGGGCTAAGGTTAGGGTATTTGCTGGTATGAAGTTATTCCCACCAAAGTTTACTGTTTCACTCATTTCTGAGTTGCCGACAGGCTGCTGAAGGATGGATGTTGGATTTGATCAGCAGCATGTGATCATTGACTACTTCCACAATATATGTGGGCTAACTCATTCCTGTCTTACAAGGAACTAATCTTAGAGGCTACCAGGCTCTTTTTGTTCTGAAAAGACTGTATGTGTCCAGCCACTTCCATGTATGTTTTTGGAGGAACCACCATGTTTTCTCGACTTGTGTCATGTGTGTCAACCCACAGGCGAACATCCATTGGCTCAGCTATCATGTCATCTGTTTTGTAAGCAGTATTGGTAGGAGCCTGCTCTGCATGTCTGATTATTTGCACAATAGTGTCCTGCGAAATCTCAGCATACCCATCAGCTGGCGATATCTTTTCACAGGAGAAGTTGTAGGGATCCAAATTCCCTTAAGGTCTGAGTAGCCTCAGGCTCCCCCAAGGTTGGAGGTGCTATAGCTTTCAAATCCACTATTCCATATCTTGGTGGGTGGTCCCAGCAATCCCTATCAAAATTCCAAAGGCTTTCTTCATGGAAATAGAAAAAACAATCCAAAAATTCATGTGGAATCACAAAAAACCTCAAATATCTAAAATAATACTGAGCAACAAAAAAGAGGCTGGTGGTATCACCATACCTGATTTTAACTTATACTACAGAGCCATAGTAACAAAAACAGCATGGTACTGGCACAAAAACAGACATGTCGATCAGTGGAACAGAATAGAGGACCCAGATGTAAGCCCAAGTAGCTATAGCCAGCTGATATTCGATAAAAATGCCAAAAATACTCATTGGAGAAGAGACAGCCTCCTCAGCAAATGGTGTTTTGAAAACTGGATAAATATCTGCAGAAGGATGAAAATAGATTCTTCTCTCTCGCCATGCACAAGAATTAAGTCCAAATGGATTAAAGACCTTAACATTAGACCGGAAACTTTGAAACTGCTAGAGGAAAAAGTAGGGGAAACCCTTCAACATATTGGTCTTGGCAAAGACTTTCTGAATACAACCCCAATTGCTCAGGCAATAAAACCACAGATTAACCACTGGGACCTAAGGAAATTACAAAGATTTTGCACCGCAAAGGACACAGTGAAAAAAGCAAAGAGGCAACCTACAGAATGGGAAAAAATCTTCGCCAGCTATATATCTGATAGAGGATTAATATCTAGGATATACAAAGAACTCAAAAAGTTAAATAATAAGGAATCAAACAAACCAATCAAAAAATGGGCCATGGAGCTAAATAGAGAGTTCTCAAAGGAAGAAATACGAATGGCATATAAGCATCTAAAAAAATGTTCTACGTCACTAGTCATCAGGGAAATGCAGATTAAAACTACATTGAGATTCCATCTCACTTCTGTCAGATTGGCCACCATCATGAAAACAAATGATCATAAATCCCCACTCCAACTAAAACTGATCATACTCTTGTTTCTGTGGAGAAAGCTTTCTCTGGTTTATGGCTACAGCTATAAGTAAATTTGTTACATCCGAACTAGGGCTTAATTTTCAAAAGGAACTGATGTATTACCCATATCTGATGGGAAATTCCTGTAATTAGAGGGATAGTCACTTCTTTTGCTCCATTTGCCTAAAGGACATTAGGCCCAGTAAAGATTCTCAAGAGAAGACCATGCTATTTTTAGTTTGTGTTACAAAAATGACATTTATATATGTGAAGCATTGAAGACAACAAAGGAGAGGAAGTGAGACTTCCAACATAGAATAGATCATTAAGAAAGTTAACAGCGAGCTGGAGAGATGGCTTAGCGGTTAAGCGCTTGCCTGTGAAGCCTAAGGACCCCAGTTTGAGGCTTGATTCTCCAGGTCCCACATTAGCCAGATGCACAAGGGGCACATGTGTCTGGATTTCGTTTGCAGTGGCTGGAGGCCCTGGTGCACCCATTCTCTCTCTCTCGCTCTCTCTCTCTCTCTCTCTCTCTCTCTCTCTCTATCTGCCTCTTTCTCTCTCTATCACTCTCAAACAAATAAAAAATGAACAAAAAAAATTTTAAAAAGTTTTAAAAATAAAAAAGGAAAGTTAACATCAATATGTATTTTTATAAATATTCTCTCAATATTGCATCAGTATAATGATATTTATATTTGTATTATAAAATATTATAATAGATATGCTATATTAAACAGCATGCATTTGTTATCTCTAGAATTGTGCTTTAAGGTATGTCCATAGATGGTGAATTCTTTTTACATTTAACCAAAGGTGAATAATTTTAGATCCTGACATATGTTGTTTTAATGGTTATTAAAACCTTTTAATTTATCCTTCTACTAGAAATACACTACTATGTTTTTCCTTAAATCAAAATTAGCTTGAGAAGTTAAATATAATTTTTTTTTTGTTTTTTTCTTTTTGTTTTTTGAGGTAGGGTCTCACTCTAGCCCAGGCTGACCTGGAATTCACTATGGAGTCTCAGGGTGGCCTCGAACTCACGGCGATCCTCCTACCTCTGCCTCCCAAGTGCTGGGATTAAAGGCATGCGCCACCACGCCCGGCCAAATATAAATTTTATTGTACAATTTGATGAGTAAATATAAAATACTACTTTCTTCTTTTTCATTAGCCAAAAATATATTGTTCTTTAAGATGTTTCCACAATTTCACACATGTCTACAATACATTTTGATACTTATCAATTATTTTAAATTTATTTGACTACCAGGGATACCTGATTTTACTGATTGTGTGTGTGTGTGTATATATATATATATAATTTCTACTAACACTAAGATTGTAATTCATCTTTATATGCAATATATTCTTTGGTAGACTTAATCATTCATTGGAATTATAGGATTGCAAAAGAAAACATAAAATATGTACATAGTATTTACAAGCTACACAGAAAAGGTCAAGTCAATCTTTCAAGGTTTTAAAGTATTGTTTTAAAATTAGCATAAGATAAAGTACAGTAAATGACTTTTCAAAATCATCTTCCATGTTGCTTCTAATCACTGGAGAAATGGAAATTAATCTGAAGGGTAAGGAATGTTCTTCAAACTCCTGGAGGATGGCTACTACTTTGGTCCCTTTTTCCCTCTGAAGCACATCTACAAGGGATCATTTTGAAACTGCTGTTGATAACAGCCTAACTAAGCCTCTCATGTCAGCAGGACATTTTTACTACCACAAACATATATTTTTAATCCTTCAATTTCTTTGCTTATCTATTTTCTATTAGTATCATTTTTGTTATGTCATAATATTTTATTTAAAGAAGCAATTATTTACATGTTAAAGCTTTTAATTCATTGTTCTATTGTAAATATGTCATTGGTATGTCTTTTCATTTTGTTTCCATTTTCATTTGCTTATGTTAGTTTTATTTACTTTGCTATTATTTTCATAACTTCTAGACTTTAACGCAATTTTGTTATGTTGAAATCATTTAGATAGTTACTATGATGTTGTTTCCATTCTCACATATTGTGACTGTACGCATTTACACATCTCAATAACATATTCATTAGGGTTGAATGATGAGTTTGTAGAAATACATTAAATATTATCAATGATAATCTGGTTTGATTTTCTTCCACAAATTCAGGCTACTAGTACTCTGGGAAATTCTTGTTTCTCATGTGACACTTTTGCCTTCCCTTTATTCGCTATTTTAAATATTCATTTTAATTATGAATTAAATTCATTAAATTATCCATTTATTTATTTAGTTACTTGTTTACTTTTTTGGAAGGGTACTTTTTTCAATTTTTTTTTTCATTTTTTCCCATTTCTAGAATTTTCATGCATATAATGGATTTTGATTTTATTCCCCCATTTTGATCTTAACCTCTCCCCCATTATCATCCCTCTTTTTTCCCACTAATCTCAATTATTATTTCTAGTCTTTTTTTTTTTTTTTTTTTTTTTTTTTTTTTACCCACTGAATTAACTTAGGGTGGCCTACCTGATCAGGAGTGGAAGGTTATTCATTGTGGAATGGGCAACTTTCCAGTGGCTGCATCAGTAAGAACTTGATTATATCTCTCCGAGCTACAACTGACTGCCATTCATAAGATAGTCTGGTATCTGGTGTCTCATGTATCCTACCTCCATTGATGGTAAAGTACTGACAAGTTTAATCTTGCGCTGTTTAACTAGATGAAAGTGTTCTGCAACCCTCCTCCCCATCCTTCTCTTCCATAAGGCTCCCTGAGCCTGGGAGTGGGTGATATGGATGTTCCATTTGAACCTGAGCATGCAATGATCATTCCCAGAAGTGTTTACCTTTTCTGCATCTCTGCATTAACCACTCTCTATTATAGCAAGAAACCTCTGTGATCTAGCCTTCAAGTAGCTTGTATCTATGGTAAAAATACAGACATTTAAAAGGTATATTGATATGCTACTACCACAGTAGTAGATTGTCCCTAGGGAACATGTCCTTACTATAGAAACTGGGTCAGGTTTATAATACCAGTCATGATTTCTCTCCTGTGAACCAAGCTGCTTTATCCACCCACATTATTTATTATTTTTGTGATAAGGTCTGCCTATTTAGCCTCAGCTGCTTCAGCCTCTCAAGTGCTGAATTGCATGTATGTGTCATCATGCGGTTGTACTTTATTTATTTATTAACTCACTTACTCATATCTATTTTGGTCCAGGTAGTGGTAGCCTTCAATGAAAACTACAAAAGTAAAATTTTGCCTAGTTAAATGTGTGGCAAGCACACTGATGTATGGTAAGTATAAAGATGGTGAATTTTTGGAAAACTCTGGAGAAAACTCAAGAGGTATCTATATCAGTCCAGATGGTCATGAGATACTTCCTGAAGTAAACGACTTCAAAAGAGAGCTATGCAGATGAGTGGGAGTTGTAGAAAACAGGAATGGGGGAGGGGCACAACAGTGAATTGTATGGCAAGATGGAATAGTATGTATAAATGCATTGCATTATTTTTACTAGTTTTCTCTCAACCGGTACATGTATACATATATGATCCATGCAAATGATACATCCATCATAACATACCTATGTGTATCTCTCTTACATGACTTAAAGTTAAACATGCCTTAAACTGTAGATAGCACCACTCTATATGGACACCACAGAATGATCACAGTGAATCTGATAACTGAGATAGTTAATAGATGACTAATGGGCAAGTAGCAGGTTAGTGTAGATGTGCTTGATAGATGAGAGGAAAAAATGAAATAGTATTTCATTGTGCTACTTGGAATTCCATACAACTCAAATTTGGAAGTTATTTATTTTTGGATTTTTTTATTTAATATTTTCCGACCATGACTGATAGCATTTGACAGTAGGTGAGTGAAACCATGGAATGTGAAACCACAAGTATGAGAAAAAAAAAAATTAAAGAATTTTCTTAGCTGAATGAGGTGGCACACATCTTTAATCCTATCACTTGGGAGGCAGGTAGGAAGATTGCTATGAGTTTGAGGCTCCTCTGAGACTATATAGTGAAGTCCAGGTCTGCCTGGGCTAGAGCAAAACCTTACCTCAAGAAACAAAAGAATTCTTTTTCTTTTTTATTGAAAATTTCCATCATTTACATAATGTATTTTGATCATAATTCCCTCCTTTACCTTCTTTTGTCTTATCTCATATGCCTTCCACCAAATCTCTTCTTATTTTCCAGCTAGTCTCTCTTCTGTTTTTATATATTTTTATTTTTTTGTCCTTCTCCATCATCCATGGTAAAATGCTGATGAGTACAGTTTTATATAGTGTTATTGTGAGGTCATAAAACAGTATCTACTTACTTCATGTGTGGAAGATAGTGTTTCAGAGCACTCCTGACCGTCCTCTGGCTTTTACAATCTTTTGACATTTTCTTCCACAATGTACCCTGAGTTTTGGAGGGAGTTTTGCCATGTTTCCATTCATGCATGCTGCACACTCAACAGACACTTATTCTCAGCACTTTAATAAGTTCTAAGTTTACCCAGTAGACCCTGCCCTCTAGAAAAAGAAGCTTCTCTGACCAAAGATGAAAGCAGCAATAATGTGTGGGTATAAGCATAAATATTGATAGGGAAACTTGATGGCCTAAACAGTAGGAATAATTAACAATAGTTTCCCTTTCAGGATGTATGACATGTCTAACCATAGGCTTTTATTAGGTTTTCAGTACCAGGAATAAATTCTTTCTCATGAAGAGGCCCCATAGCCAAGCAAAACACAGTTTGTTATCCTCATGATAATCAACCACTATTGTACCTGTGAGTACATCCTGCCTGATTTGCCAGCTAAAGAGAATACACACACACACACACACACACACACACACACACACACACACACACACATTAGATAACAGATAAGTAAAAGATGACATATAGAAAATTATGGTTTGGGGCTGGAGAGATGGCTTAGCGGTTAAACGCTTGCCTGTGAAGCCTAAGGACCCCGGTTTGAGGCTCGGTTCCCCAGGTCCCACGTTAGCCAGATGCACAAGGGGGCGCATGCGTCTGGAGTTCGTTTGCAGAGGCTGGAAGCCCTGGCGCGCCCATTCTCTTTCTCCCTCTATCTGTCTTTCTCTCTGTGTCTGTCACTCTCAAATAAATAAATAAAAAAATTTAAAAAAAAAAGAAAATTATGGTTAGGAAATAGCTAAATTATATATATATATATATATATATATATATATATATATATATATATATATATGTTTAAAAAAACGACTGATTTATGAGATTTACTGAACATTTGAAGTCTGTGTGTACCTTAGCATATATGCAGCAGAAATTCAGATCAAATTTAATGTTGCAGCTAAAATTCTATAATGTAGGCTAGAAACTGAGACAGGGTTCCATGTCACAGTCTTGAGGAACTTCTCTCTCTCTCTCTCTCTTTGTAAACCAGGAACCATATTTATTAGGGTGAATTTTTCTTTTCAGCTGATTTGAAATGGAAATCACATTTGAAATTTAAAAAAAAGATGTATCTTCATACCATTTAAACTAGCATTTAACCACACAAACTGAGAAATATTTAGGAATAAGGTAAGTGAATCTCCAAATCTACTCTTTTTCAGGCAACTAAAATTTTAGGACTGAATATGATGCTTATAGTTGTCCTCTGCTGACAGGAAGGTACAGTAGGCATGGTTTGGTAAAACCATGAATACCCATGTTCTTAATCTTAACACTCGAATGTTCTCAGAATGTTGTCTTTTAGCCTTTGTTAGCTTAACTAGTATATATAAGGGAAACTTTGTAAATTTTCTACAAATACCTTTATATGGAAGCAGGAAGGAAATGAAAAAAAAATATAGGAAGGGAGGGAGGAAACAATGAAAGAAGGAAAGAAGAGAGGAAGGATGGAGAGAAAGAAGGAAGAAGGAAGAAAAGAAGCCAATTGCTGGGTGATAGACATTTACCAAAACTGTTTTTCTGTGATATTGCTAAAATTGACATGTGCTTTGATACTTGAAGAATAGATGATAAATAGAAACACAGGTAATAGATATTTCTCATTACATGAAACTTATGAGATTGGTGAAGCATGTGACTACCTACCCGGTAAGTCTATTTTATTTTCTTCAGACGTTGGCTCAGTTGTGATAGAGAAGATGAGTACGTTAAAATAAACACATGCTATTAAAAACTCAGGAACCAGAAGCTCACAACATATTTCTCATTTGACACCAATGGTTTTTCAATCACACATTCTGCAATTCAGTATTGCCTATTAACTGAGCCTAGGGTGTGATTAAGGGTTGGACTGGCAGTACAAATAAAACATCTGTTGAAATAAATCTGAAATATAGTGCCGATTGATTCAGTTTCTATGTACAATGCCAACATACCTGGTAAAAATAAATTTCTTCTATCCCTTTCAGTTTCTAAAATAAATACTGTTATTTTGAAGATGAATTGAGAAAAAATGTTATTTATCATTTGTAATTTCTATTTTCTTTTAAATAGTGAAGATTGAGGCATGTGTAGGTCTTTGCTTTCGTACTTACCAACACATCATTATCTTTTGGATAATTGTCAGTCACACTTAAAGTCTTTTCCAACTATGAATAGAATGTGAGTTCTACGATGCTAAATAAATAGTTTTGTACAAGACAAGGGTAGAGGAAAAGGAGAATTTCCTGAAGAGATCCGAAGGAGAAAATAGAGAAGCCATATAATGTTATGGAAGCAAGAAAGTAGAGAAGAGAGAGGGGACTAATAAGGACTTTCAAATAAAATGCTATACATAGAGGCATATGGATTCCCTCTTAATGTTTCACTTTTTCTTCTTTTGTGCAGTCCTCAAAATGTTTAACTTGTTAAACTGATGTTCTTTGACAATGGAGGTTTTCAGAGACATGGTTGAAAAAGTTGGGGAATGACTTACAAATTTATTCAAAGCCAATAAGGTTCTGTTAAAAGAAAATCAGTATTTGGGCCAGAAGTTGTGGCTCATGCCTTTAATCTCAGCACTCAGGAGGCACAGTTAGGAGAATCACCATGAGTTCCTAGCCACCCTGAGACTACATAGTACATTCTAGGCCAGACTGAGTTAGAGTGAAACCCTACCTTGAAAAACAAATAACAAAACAAAACAACAACAAAAAAAAGAAGAAAATTAGTACTTGCATAGGTATGTCTATGCTTATTTGCACATGCGTATTTTTCTGTACAGATATCTGATAATTAACCTATAAAGTGTTAATGTAGTTATCATGGTGTAGTCATGGGAAAACCTAAGATTGAATTTATTGAAATAGAACAAATGATCCCCAACATAGGATGTTTTGAGTTACAATTCCTTTTATTGGTCCAAGATGTGCATTCAGGAGAAATCATTCCTCAAAATCTGAATTTTATTTGTGTTTTTGAATTGCTCATGCCCTATGATACACTCTTGAATTGTTAGGCCACAAAAATGAATTTCAACTTATCAGATATGTGATCACAAGGGTGAAGGAAGAGCTTGTTCTGCAACCCAGGCTGACTTCAAACTTGAAATATTTTTGACTCAGTATTCCGTGTCCTGGAATTTTAGGTGTATGCAACCACTTATGGCTACATATCTTTAAAAAGTGTGTTTTTCTTTGACTTCTGAAATTTCCTCTATAAATAACATCTTGTCCAAGAGAGTTATGTATTTATTTGCATCTAAATCAGAAAAGAAGTAAAATTGTCTCTGCAGATGACATATTCTTATATATAGAAACCTCCAAGACTCTACCAGAAACCTGTTAGAATAATGAACTCAATGAAGATGCAGGATACAAACTCAGCACACAAAAATCATATGCATGTTATATGCTAAAATAATGAATATGTTTATCTTCAAATAAAGAGGCTTAGGGATATAAAAAGTGAATTCATCCATATTAGCCCCTTAACCCAAGTCAATAATTTTTAATAGTCAACAGATGTATCCTATGAATAAAATAACAATTCCTGAACAGAAAAAAAGAAGATAATATGTTTGATTTAATAATAGGATCACCAAAATCTAAAATAATTGGGAACAAACTTTAACTGAGAAGTTGGAAGTTCTATACATTAACTATTAACAAAGATATCATGAATTTTTTTTAAATGTACAATATTGGTGGGATAAACATTTGTACCATGATTATAGAAAACTATATGAAGTTTTCAAAACAATTTCAAAATAGTCCCATCATAGGGCTGGGGAGATACCTCAGCAGACTCTTGCTTGCAAAGCTTGATGGCCGAGGTTTTATTTTCCCTCACTGATGGCTATATGCAAAAAGTGGCACATGCATTTGATATTCCAGCAGCAAGAGACCCTGGCACATATTCTCTCTCCCTCTCTCTCTCCCTCCCTCTCTCTTTCTCTTGTGCTCTCTCTTGCACACACTCGCACATATAATTGAAAAATAGACCTGCCACTTGTGACTATATATCAAAAGATAATGGATTCAGTTCCTTGAAGAACTCTCTAGACTCCCATATTCAGAGCATCTTTATTTACAATAGCTACTGTATTGAATCAACCTGTGCCATTAGATTAATGAATAGTCATACAAGTGTGGAGTACATATGTATATATGAATATTTTCTAGCCTTAAGCAAGAACAACATCCTGCAATGAGTGATAACATCCAGAATGTAGGGAGATTATGTTAGGTGAGATAAACCAAGCATAGAAAGACCAACAGTGCATAATATCTGTTTATCCTAGCATTGTTTCTACTTCAATTATTTGTGACACTTCACTTGAAAGTTAAAGCTACTTGATAGAAGCATGATGGAAAAGTGGACACCCTACGATTATTGAAAAATAAAAAATAAAGAAGGGGTTGAGTACCAAAATGGGATTTGGTTATATCTTCACTTGGATGTTCCTTTTCTTTTCTTTTCTTTTTTTTTTTTTTTGATTTTATACAAGTCCAATAAGATATTCGACCTTATGACAGACAACTTTGTACCTGCTGTATACAAAAGAAAACATCTGAATAATATTCATATTTATATATTTTTGCATTAAGTTGTAGCTTTGTAACTTAAACATTTATCTCAAAATTAGCCTTTTAAAGTAATTAGATTTAATTCAGATTTATAAACAACATGCCTGTATAAATTTAAAAAATAATAATAAAAAGAAACATTCTTTAAAATAATCTGTAAGGACAAAGTGCATGTTTTGATCCAGCAACAGTGAAAGTACTGGTACAGAGTTACAATGTCAGTGAAACCAGTCCAACTAGAATATTTAGTGTTTTTAGAATAGCTTTAGTATTCTTTGTGTTGCATGTAAATATAGATGAGACAGAGAGAAAAGGATATTTGCTGACTATGAAAAATCGCCAAAACCTTCCCAAATTCCTATTCAAAATTCACTAAATAGTAATTTTTGTTATTAAAGCAACTTAACCATTGGAGATTTGCAAACAGCTCACTTAGGATGAATAACCTTTATTTAGAAACTTTTATCTACCACCTCTTTCTGTATTATTGTCACAGGCAACATACTGAATATTCTCTTCTGAATTGTTCCAAATTTCTTAAGCTCTTACAATTTTCAGGAAACATGGAAACACACTGAACAGATAAAAAAAAAAAAAGAGAAACACAAATTTAAATATTCTAAAGTATTTAAGATAATACTTATTAAGACAAGAATAATTAAATTGGGATCATTTAAAAGTTAAAAGAATTTCAACTCAAGGCTTGATAGTTACAGTATTTGATGGGACAGAAGACTGAATATGTCTTTGTTAATATGCAATATCAGATAAGAGTTTTTCAGAAGAAAATAAAAGAACAATCTGTTAATTACTATCTTCTGCTGGTGCTGCTGGCCATGAATGAACTCACAACTGTTCATGGCTTCCTACCTTGTATGTTATATTGAAACCACCTCTAGTTTGTTTTTATAATACTTTATGGCAATTCAGGTATATTATATCTTAATATGTGTTGATGCATGATTTTGTGATCATTTCATTTTATTTTCAAATATCTTCAAATTTATATATCATTTTAAGGAATGTTAAAGAATCAAATTTCTTGGTTTGTTTTCAATTATATTTTAAGCAATCATTTTTTTTTCTGTTTGCTTTAGTTAGTTTATATACTGTTATAGATTGAAGAACTTTATTTTATGATTAGATTAAACCTTTTAGAGAAATATAAAAGCATGATCTTGGTTTAGGATATCATGGATACAAGAGTGAAGTCTAGCATAAATAAGGTCTTGACTTGATCCTCAGTACTAGCAAACAAAATATTGATGTCATATAGATTTCAGGAAAAAAAAATAGTTGTTTTTACATTATGGCCTATACTGGAAACTGTTTTTAGTTCTTTTACACATGATTCAAAATGATGTACTCAAAATGATGGCTATTTTGATCTGACATCATCATAGATCTGGGTAAAATATATTTAACATGACAATTAAAAATTAAATTAAAATTAAAATTTATCTCCTGGGTCACCTCCTTTCATATGCTTCTTCTTGCCTTTGCCATATAGAAAAATCACATAGTGATAAATCTTGATATAAAATGTTTACTCTGGGTTTTTGATATCAATTTCTCATCACTTTGTGTGGCTTTGACATTTTCAGAAATGTACATTTTCTTTGCAAAAGCAGTAAACACTGAAAAATATATGTACCAGGATAAATAAAAATTTAGCAAATAGAAGTTTTTAAAGAAAAAAGTTTCAAGAAGAAGTAGAAAACTATTAAACTCACATACTCACCATCTTGGCTTCTTTTTAGGTGGATAACTGAGGTCAAGATAGACCCAAAGTGGTTGTTAGTTACAAAAAGGAACAATGCATTATAGTATCAGGGCTTAAAGTAGAAATATCACATTTAGTGTTCAGTCTTATTTACTGGTTCACTTATGCTGGTGCATGAGTGCAGTATTTAGGGTGGTATATGGTGTGTGAAGATGTGCATACAGATGGGTACCTCATGAATCTAGATGCAGACACCAGAGCAGAACATCCTGTGCCCCTGTCAGTGGCTCTTGGCTTGAGATAAGCCTCTGGTTGCAGAACTTGACATTTTCTTGAAGACAGAGCATTCAGAAGTATGCTACCACATTCTTAAGGCAGGAGCGAGCATTAAAGTAGAAATATAAAGCAAACAGCATAAAAATAATTAACAATAGAACCTAACTCTACCTTTAATAAGAAAAAAATGTACACATAATAACTGGTTTTGAGAAAAATGAATAAGTATAGAGATTAAACATCAATTAAAACCTCCCCCAAACCACAATATCAGATGGTTTTATTTGTAAATTATACCAAAACAGTTATAGAAGAATTAAAGATAATCCTTTTCAAAATCTTCCAGAAATTGAAGACGAGGCATTTTCAAATACATTCTGGAAGGCTAGCAGACCCTGGTGCGAAATCCAGACAAAATGCAACAATAAAAATAATTTGTTGTAAGCAAGTAAATAAGAAAGTTTACCATAAATCCATAGGCTACTCCTGGTAAATCCCAGTGCCAGAATTGGGTTACACGGCAGTGAGTTGATGGTTAGGGAGGCTGATGAGGAACCTAAAATAATGCAGGTCATAAACAAAGCACTTGGTTACCCACCAGAACCAAATGGTAAGATCCTATTGCTTCAGACATCACAGATTTAGGTAGCAAGACATTGGGAGAACAAAGTAGAACTGAGATGGAAACTAACTCTTGGCTTGCTGGCTATCACAGTGTTGGAAAGCAAGATGTGAGCTTCTAGGGGATAGAACTCACCAACATTGTGAAAAAGCAGCAGGCAAGCTACAAAATCAGCCTTCCAGGCAAGATGAACCCACTGGTGCAGCAGTGCACATGAATTACAGGAGTAATCAACTTCTCTCTGATTGGATAAGAGGGCTATTTAGTGGGAGGGAATTCATGCTGAGTACTTATAACCAAGTCAGAAGCTTATGGCTTGGGAGGTCATAAGATCCTAGAGGGAAGCTTCCACTGTTCTTTGTCTAAAAGGAGAGGTTATGCCCTATGGTAGCTTGAAAGGATGCTCCCGATATATAAAGTTTTATTAAAAATGATTGGATTTCCAGCTGCCTGTGGGTGGATCCTTGGCAGCCCTAAGGTGTGGAGGTGGATTTGGAATTCCAGTCTAAAATATGCAAAGTGTTTTAGTACTCTGCCTGGTTTCCCTGGAGTGTGCTCATTTTATGGTGCTGGTGGTAGCTTGAGGCTTCTCTCCCTCTCCATGAACCTGTGAAAGTGGGACAGCTTCTTCTGCCATTATGGAACTTCCACTGGATTTGTAAACCTCAAATAAGCCCCTTCCATAACTTTGTCTTGTCTGGAAGTTTATTCAAGGATATGAGGCTGTGTGCTACATACCCAATTCAAGAGCAGTTGGTTCAAGGAAATTTGCAGAAGAGGGGCAGAAAGATGGTAAGAGCCACAAGTTGGGACATTATGCACAGAGACTTGACCTACTCCATATCTGTTGGATACCCCCACAATGCACTACCTACATTTCCAGAAAAAGGATGCTCCCTTTAGAGGGGGAAGGACAGGGAGGAGGCTAATGATGGTACCAACATGGCTGTTTATGCACTGACTATGTACATAACTAAAAAAGAAAAAAAAAATCTTCTAAATATCTGTGTTTAGTCCTTTTCTTCCATGCTACTTTCTCACCCTCTCTCTCCTAGTTAGAAATCAGCATTTTACACTTGCAGTGAATTCTAGGGAGACCCAAGTTTCATCCAAAGAACATAGAGAGAAAGCCAATAGCTTACCACAAGAAGAATCACTTCTATCATACATGTCAGTGCCCCAGAAATACTATAGAGAAGATGGGAAATTAAATCTGAATACTGACCTCATAGCTAGCCTAAGATTCATCTCTAATGAGCTGGTGGTAGACACTGAGGAGATTCAAAATTCATCAAATAAAAAAATTATAGAGCTAAACAAAGTAGAATTATAACATGCCCTCTAAGATTCAGGGAACAATGGTGAGGAGGAGATGGAGGCAACGTACATGTCATGGGTACATGTCATAGGAAGGTATACTCTGGGGCTTTATTTCGACACCCTGGTCCACAGGGACTGACTATTGCCATCAATGTTTTCACAGGGATTATCAATAATAGGAGTATAACCCAATAGTACTATGACAAATTTATACTATGTTCACATATTAAACTTTTCAATAACAGTATATTAAATAATGAGATACAAGAAAACCCTTTATGGAAATTAATTTATATGGGGCATTAAAATAAAGCAGCAAAATCAAAAACTACTAAGTAAGATAAAATGAAATTTAAAAGTATCTTTCCAGAAAAAGTACTAATCAAGAGAATTAAAGGTGTAATAAGATAGTATAGTTTACATCATACACTTTCCCCAAAGGTCCATGTGTTAAATAAAATCTGTGTCCCCAGCATGTTCCTATTGGGATGTGGTAGAACTACTAAGAAGTAGGACTAAATGGGACTTCTTTAGGCTATAGGAGGCATAACCTTAAAAGAGATTATAGATTGACAGCCTAATTTCTCTCTATTTTGCCTCTTGGCAATAGAGTACTCAGTTTTATTCTACCACTTGATCCCATCATAGGGCAATACCTTAACTCATATACAAGTCAACAGTCAGACTGGCTTAGTTGAGGCACTTGCCTGAAATCCTAAGGGCTCATGTTTGCCTCTCCAGGTTCCATGTACGCCAGGTGGACAATGATGTAAGTGTGCAATGTCACATACACACAAATGGGAACACACGTCTGGAGTTTCACTGCAGTGGCTAGAGGCCTGAATATGCCAATTCCTTCTCTCTTTGTCTCTCATTCTCTCTCTTGCATCTTGCAATAAAAAAAGCCAGTCTGTTTTTGCATATATATATATATATATATATATATATATATATATATATATATATATATATGGATGGATGGATGCATGTATATATACACAATGGTAACAATCAGTTACGGGTACACAGTTATGAGTCATCATGTCTCTCTTTCTAATTTGTCTCAAGAAGTATTTTTATAGTGATAAAAACTGAATCATGCATGGAAATTGGGAGGAAATATTTGCAAATCAAATATCTAAAAAGGAATTAATATAGAAAATAAACCACTGATTTCTATAATTCCATACTTAATATAAGTCAATAAATACAGCTGAAAAATCAGCTCAGGATTTAAGTGGACATTTCCTGAGAGAACTCATACAAGTCATCACCAAACATGGAAACATGCTCAACACCAATAGTCCTCAGCATGAAGATTAAAACTATGATGAGATCTTAACTACTGCTAGTTGGAATGGTCACTGTCATGAAAGAAAATTGTTATAAAAACTATGGGGCTGGAATGATGGCTCAGTGGGTTAAATTGCTTGCCTTCAAAGCCTGATGACCTGGGTTTGATTCTCCAGTACCCATGTAAAGTGGTAAATGTATCTTGTGTTCACTTACAGCAGTGGTTAGAGGCCCTGGCATGCCAATTCTCTCTCTCTCTCTATCTCTCCCTCTCCCTCTTGTCTCTGTCTCCTTGCAAATAAATTAAAAATATATTTTGGGATGGAAAAATAGTGAAGGTGCTCACTGGTAAAGTCAAAGAAACTGAGTTTGATTTACCAAGACTCATGTAAAGTCACATGAACAAGGTGGTGCATGTCTTTGGAGTTCATTGGCAGTTTCAGGAGGCCCTGGCATGTGAATTCTCTCTCTCTGTGTCTCTCTCAAAGAAACTAATATAATATTTTTTTTTCATTTTTATTTATTTATTTGAGAGCAACAGACAGAGAAAGAGGCAGATAGATATATCTAGAGAAAGAGAGAGAGAGAATGGGCATACCAGGGTCTCCAGCCACTGCAAAGGAACTGCAGATACATGCGTCCCCTTGTGCATCTGGCTAACGTGGGTCCTGGGGAATCGAGCCTTGAACTGGGGTCCTTAGGTTTCACAGGCAAGCACTTAACCACTAAGTCATCTCTCCAGCCCTAAATTAATATAATATTTTTAAATGTGATAAAGTATAACTCCTTGCACATTTTTATTACCAAATCAAAATGGAAAACCAAGTATTACACATTAGAAAATTCTATCAAACACTGAAAGCAAATCTACTGTATGATCTCATATGCCTCTTCTAGGTATTTTTCACAATTAATAAACCCACTAGAATGCCTGAAAGGCAATGTCCTTTTTATGTTCATTGTACTATTTATTCACAGTAATTCAAGTGGAAACAACTTAATGTTAATTAATATATAACTGGGTAAAGAAAATATTACACATATATGATGGAGTAGTCTTCTTTTTCATTACTATAGGGAGATTCTGCAGTATGTGACAACAATGATGCAATGTGAGGATAGTATGAAGATTAAGTAACTCAATTACAGAAACAAATATTATATGATTCTTCCTTTATTAGTAATTCAATATTGCCAAATTTATAGAATCAAAATAGGAAGTCACTTGGGGCAAGAAGAAATATGGACTTAGTCAAGCACAGTCAATGAGCTTAAAAAATAATCTTTATAACATTTTGGTTATGGGCAGCATTAATATATTATACATTCAAATATTGTTGAGTGTAGATTCCATGTTAGGAGATCTTCCCACAATGAAATTTTAAAACTTAGTTAATTTACAAGTTGTTAAAAGACAGAATATGTATTTAATAGTACAGTTAGCAAGAGCATTAAAATGTCATTTGAATTGAAACTTGAGGTTTACACAATCACATGAACATATTGTTTTGTCTGTTTTGCTCAACTTGAGCATTGTTTTCTCAAGAAAGGCATAGTTACCTCCACAACCTAACAGATCCTGAGAATAATAGTCACTGGAATCTCAAAAATTGTTCTAAATTTATGACTTATCAAATAAATCCCATCGTTTCAAAAGAGAATTTAGGGGACATGTCAATGTCAACTACATGGTAATAGTTTCAGTGAAAGTAATGGCCCCTTTGCTCTCCATTCCTTAAAAGATTTCATGGAAATCAGCATATGGCATATTTGGCAGTAAAACATCATTAGTGAAAAACACCCACAATTGCAGAAAGTTGGAACAATTTTGAAAATTACAATGAAAATCCAAGCTTGATTTTATATGTGATTTAGATATTATTTTTCTGCTCTTATTCAAATGCCATGCTGATGATGTCAGCAGTGTTCATTTCACTATAGACACAATTATAGTCCATAATTATAAGGATTTTCCATTCTAAATAAGTATAAAAAATTTCTTTGATGGCTAGAGGGATGGCTTAGTGGTAAGGGTGTTTGCCTACAGAGCCAAAGGACCCAGGTTAGATTCCCCAGGACCCACATTAGCCAGCTGCACAAGAGAGTGTATGCATCTGGAGTTCACTTACAGTGGCTGGAGGCCCTGGCATGCCCATTCTCTCTTTCTCTCTTTTTTGCCCCCTCTTTCTCTGTCAAATGAATAAATAAATAAAATAATTTTTAAAATGTCTGTGATATCATTGATTGTTACAGGAGAGAGTTCATGACACAAGGTTGTCAAAATGGATTTGCTATTATTACTCCTTTGAAGGAGTCTTTGTCCAATTTCCAGTTTTGATAATGCAGCAACAAGGCTTCTCCAGCCACACAATAAGAAGAGAATAGAATCAAGCTGGAGTGTAGTGAATGAGGGATAGAGAGACATCAGATCTGAAGATGTCTAAGATCCTAAGCATAAAATGACTCATCCTCAATGTGGACTTTTCTACTATCAGGTCCATTTTCTTTTCTCTTCATGCGGGCTTGTTTGGATCACATTGCTCTCATAGTTATTAATATAAGCTGTGTTTTAAACACTACTGACTAAGAGAACCGTAAATGACAAGCACTCCAAAAGCAGTTTATCTCTACGTATTTTATCTTGAACTGCATAAAAAACAAAGTATCACTGTATTTATTTAATAAATATTTGTGGATGTATTCATCATAGGAGTGGTGGTGGAGTCACATACAGATATAATCTGGTCCTCTATACAATCTTCATTTACATTTATTCTGAGTAGGAATTTGCCTTTGTTGAATGGAATGATTCTGCCAACTACCATCTACAGAATTATGGAATGTATTATCCACTATCATAATATTCCACATAGCATTGTCATCACCAAAGAACTCATTTCAAAGCCAAAGAAATGTGACAGTGTGCTGATGCTCATGGTATACAACTGTGTTACCATGTACACCACAATCTGAAAGCTGCTGGTTTGATAGAAGTGTGGAATAGCCTTTTGAAGACACAATTACAGCATTAGCCTGGAGCCAATAGCCTGGAGAACTAGGGGAACAGTTACTCTTATGGGCAGGATTCACAGTTCCAGGATGCAAGAAGTGGTCATAGGAATGATACTAATCACCATCACCCCTGCTGATCCCCTAGCAAAGTATTGTTTAATGTTTCCATGTCCACATGCTCTGTTGGTCTAAAACTCTTCGCTGTTCAAGAGGGATAGTGCTTGTGCCAGGAGGCAAAAGACATTCCATTGAAGTGGAAGCTGAGACATCTCCCTGGGCACTTTGGGCTGCTAACACCCCTGGATTGAATTGTTAAGATAGGAGTTAAAGTGCTATCAGGAGTGACTGATCCAGACTACCATAGTGAAATTGAACTGTTCCTCCACATTATAAATAAGGAGGAGTATGTCTGAAGTTTTGTATACCTTTCAGGGAGCTCTTAGGTGATATTATGCCCGGTGAAAGATTAACGGGAAACCACAACTCAATCAAGACAGTGTGATAAAAGACCTAAATTCTCCAGGAATGAAGGTTTGGGTCAGCCCTCCAGGAAAAGAATCAAGACCTGCTGGGGTTCTTGCTAAAGGTAAAGGAAATGTGGAAAGGATAGTATATAGGTACCTATAAATACCAGCTTAAGCCATGTGACCAGTTACATAATTGAAGATTGTAATTTTCATGTGTGGTTCTGTCTTATTTTTCCATGAATACACTTGCTTTTTCCCCTTTATTTCTGTACCATAAAATGTAATATTGATTGTGATAATTTCAGTAGTTTAGTGTTGACAAATCTGTATTATAATATTTAATTTATGAGATAATCTAGGCAGTCCTCAAGAGGCATGCATTTGGGAAACAAGAATAATGTGTTTCCAGTTGTATGTGGGATAGTGAAATCATGTTCAGCAGAATTATGTCCTTATTACCTTTACTTGAAAACTTATACGAAGTTGTGTCTAAAAGGGTTAGGATAATGGAATTTTATTTATATTTTCAACTTTCTTGATTTGAGAAGCAAGTAAGAGAAAGCACACTTTGGGAGGGGTCTGCTCTACAGAGGCATTTAAAGGAAGGGTTACTTTGGCAGAAGGAAAGAACTTGCCTTACTGTATAGGCTGCCCTTCTGGTGACAATCTATGTAAAGAGATTCCATGACAAAGTATTCCTGTTTCCCTGGAGGCCCTTGCTATTTGCTGCTGAGTATGTGTACCGTCTTGCTGCTATCCTTCGTGGAACTAAAAGTTCTTCAATCTTGCAGCATTGACTGAAGACTAGTGGCTATCTAAGAATCCTCCAAGCCTTCAGTGCCAAATTGGGAATGGTGAGATAAGGCTGTGAGGACTGAACAGCTACAGGATTCTCAGGTTCTCCAGATTGCATTGTTGGACTGCCCAGTTCCTGTTTTGTAAACATTTCCAAATAATCCTCTTTATAGTATATTTATTCTGTGAATTCTCCTCCAGAGAAGCCTGACTAACACAGATGTCCAGTTAAATATTGAATTTCAGATAAGAAACAAATGATTTATTTTATGATAGGTAAATCCCACATAAATTAGAATATTATGTGTTTATATTAAACATAATTTTTAATTTTAAATTCAAATTTTAGTAGATGTGCTACATTTGTAGTAAAACCATATGCATCACATCCTCATAAAAGTTCCAAAATAACCAATATTTAAGTAATGAGCCAGAATCAAGTAAATAATTCTATTAATGCAGTCTTTCCTCCTATAGAAACTTCACTAATACATAAAAATCACACCCATGGCAAATATCACAACATAGGAAAAAATGATAAAGCGTAGTGCAACTAGATGTCATCAAGCCACTTTCCTTAGGATTTAGTCGTACAGTTTTATGATTTTTTTCAAAGCCTGATTTTGCAAATGACTCTTGAGAAGCACAACTTTAATTATGCCCATAACTATAGATGTGATATTATCAATTAAGTTTTATGATGAAGAAAATAAATAATAATATTTTAAATGAACTTTATAGAAAATGTGTACCTCACCTTCTTCCCATATTAAGGTAAATATATTCTGCCTTGCTCTCTCTCCCTGTCCCTCCCCAGTAGCTCCCCAATAAGAGGAAAGAGTAAGTTTAGTCCATTCTGCCAGGAGTGGTAAGGCTAAAGGTATAAGGGAAATAACCGCATTGCAAGGGAAGAAAAGAACTGAGAGAATAACAATAAAATTTGGTGCTAATCAGTCATTTAGAACCAATTTGCAATAGCACACCGACTCCTTACTTGGACGCACAGGCAACTAAAGGCAAGATAAAGGACATTGCTCCCTTCATTTTGTTTCTCCTGGCCCCTTTGCTTTGGCTAAAGGCACAAAGTTTAGACATTGCCCTTAAACTTTTCTTTGGAATCCCCTTGGATTTCAGGACCAGCAAGACATCACAGGATAGAAATTTCCATGCACAGCTGAGAGAAGTTATCCATGAGGGCAGCCTGCACCCTAAGCAGAAACAATCACCTCCTAGCCCTTCACACAATGAAGACTCCTTTGGATCACTTTTCAGTGCCAGAGCTGAGACCATGGTAAGTAGTAAACCACTTTAATTAGGTTTGTTTAATGATGCTACTTCTGCTCCAATTCTTGCATTAACACCAAAGATGGGTCATCAGATCCCTTAATCTGTTCATCTTCTCAAAGCAGCAATAGTAAAGAAAATTCCCCACTTATTGTTTTTCAAAATTATTCATCCGATTGATATATCAAGATGAGTGGCCCAGCAGGGAGGAGCAACCTCTAAGGGCCAACATTTGGACTAATATTTGGAACCAGTCATATCAATCATATGAATGGCTTATAAATTATAATTTTGTTAAAAAATTTAAACCTTTTTGAAAATAAATAAATATAAGGGAAATTTAAGTATCTCAAGAAAGAGATACTGTATTCTGGAAGAAAGCTCAATAATGCTTCCTGTCTCCAATAAAATGATCTGTTTCTTTGCTGCACATTTTATTGAAACACAAGTGTAGAGGGTGTATAAGCATTCTTCTGGAATAAATTCAACATTACATTTTCTACAAAACTGAGTATAAGTAAAAAACATGGAAACTACTTGCAGCCATGAAATAGTAGAATTTGCTGAGCAATGGCAGTAGATATTGTTTATGCAACTGGCATTTGTGTGAAAAAAAAAAAAACTATGCATGAAGATAAAAGTTCCAGAAAATTGCAAAGTCTGAAGTTTATAGTGGTTAAATGTTAAAGAACAGTGCCAGCACCAGAGTCCCTATTCCTCAGAAATTTAAAAGTTCTAGAACATTATCCCTTGAAATTACAAATGGCTGAGGCAAGAAAGTTATTTTTAACATACAAAATCAAAAAAGTATTACTTTGTATTTCATTCATTACATTGGTCTTCCCTCCCTTGTCTTTCCTTTAAAAAAAAGTATGTTGGAAAGGATTTTTATATCAAAATAAATGAAATTGTATGCCAGATATGTCTACCTAGCTCATGGAATATAGTCTCAAATATTTGCCCATGGATTGTGTGCCCCAATACAAATGTTTCAGAATCTTTGGTATTCAATATTTTTGCTAGTAAAATGAAGATGAGCTTGGTAGATATAATGTTAACATGACTTTAGGAGAGCCAATATAGGCAGATAATTGCTCATATACAATAATGTCTCATTTTTTCAACTTATTAATGTGATAATCACATTGTTAGGGGCTAATGTAAGGTATCCATGTTATGGTTGGTAGTTACTAAGCAATGCACTGTTTTATGAAGTCCATATATAACAAATGCATATTTGAGGTGATTATCTTGGAAAATTTTCTAAAATAGATTATTGTCTATGCTGCCTTTATGTATTAAAAGGTAAATTGGGACATCAGAACTTTCAGGGCACATTCATTTTTTATTGAAAATTTAACACTTGTAAGTCAGGTATTTCCCACCATTTATCACTTTTAAATATTTTTTTTTCAAACTTGACACACTTCCATAAGTCTTCTCCTGGAAATGAACACCAAAAAGAATATATATAGTGATGGCTTTAGAATATAACTGGGGTTTTATATAACCATGTATATTTTTAACTTTTAATATCATTTCATTTTGAATTTTAGGTTTTGTAAAGCTAGATATGTATGTACTTTCTTCTCCACCTTCATTCCAAAGTTTTACGATGAAATTTGTAAATGAAGAAATCTATGCACAACCATGATGCTGTAGCTCAGCTTGCCACTGATCTGGTCCACAGTGAACCATGTCTTCTCTTGAATTTCCTTGCTTCCATGATCTCTGTTGTGCCATCACCATGTCCTTCTTGATAACTTGAAATATTATGGAAATTTATTAAGCATAGGCATATTTCATCTCATGTGTAGAATATCACACATTGCTCACATCTAAGGAATTGTTTTTGTACAGTGGCAAAGTGTCCCCAGGAAAATTTGTTCACAACCTTAAAAGTTGAAACAGCAGCTGTAATTTTCATTCAATGTTGTATTTATAAGTTTGTTAATTATAAGGTAGTTTGGGATATTTGGCTCATGTGGATCTCAGTTTGAACATTCTGAAAGAGAATAGATTCCCTAAACTTAGAAATATGAAGAAAGATCATTTACTTTTGCATAGTTTGATCATTTAACAGCTAGCCAATCCAGTTTATTAACTCATTTACATCAATGTTTGAATCTAAAGAAGGTACATTTCAATTTCAGGATTTTCTTTTTAAAATATATCACATAGGTCACATAGGGCACACATTATTATATCCATGGAGGAGGAGTTAGGGATCCAAATAACCTAATAGTTTATCAATAGGTGAGTAGTGTTGTGTGTGCTGAACATCACCACTGTAATTCTAGTTCTGGGGAGGTAAGGTAAAAAAATCCACAGTGAGGCAAGCCTGGCTACAGTGAGATCCTGTGCCAAAACATCCATAATGTAATGTGTGTACATGTGCACATGTGCGTATGTTTGGGGGTGTGTGTGTATACATGTGTGCATATGAGCAAGCCTGTTTTTGTGTGTGTGTGTGTGTGTGTGTGTGTGTGTGTGTGTGTGTTGTGATACTGGAGCAGGTAGTTAAGAAACAAATCCTATTTGGTTGCTAGAGAACTTTCCATCCCAAATCCACAGACTACACATTCTTCTCAGCAGCCCATGGAACATTCTAAAAAATAGACCATATATTGGGTCACAAAGACTGCCTCCACATATTTAGGAAAATTGACATAATTCCCTGCATGATATCAGATCACAATGCTATATTTCTAGAAATCAACAACAAAAGACCCACAAAGAATCCCAACGGCACCTGGAAACTGAATAGCACACTATTAAACGATAAATGGATAGTGGATGAAATAAAAAATTAAATTGCAAAATTCCTGGAATTGAATGACAATGAGAACACATCATACCAAAACTTATGGGACACAATGAAAGCAGTCCTCAGGGGAAAATTCATAGCACTCAATGCCTTCATAAAAAAGACAGAAAGATCCCAAATCAATAACCTATCCATTCACCTAAAGGCACTGGAAAAACAAGAAAAATCCAACCCAAAGAGCTCCAGAAGGAGATAAATAATTAAAATCAGAGCAGAAATTAATGAATTGGAAACCAGAGAAACAATTAGGACAATTGACAAAACAAAAAGCTGGTTCTTTGAAAAAATAAACAAGATTGACAAACCCCTGGCCAATTTGATCAAGCAAAAAAAGGAGAAGCTTCAAATTAACAAAATTCAGAGCCAGGCGTGGTGGTGCACACCTTTAATCCCAGCACTCAGGAGGCAGGGGTAGGAGGATCACCGTGAGTTCGAGGCCACCCTGAGACTACATAGTGAATTCCAGGTCAGCCTGAGCCAGAGTGAGACCCTACCTTGAAAAAACAAAAAAAACAAAAAACAACAACAACAAAAAAAACTAACAAAATTCAAAATGAAAAAGGAGAAATCACAGCAGACATAAGTGAAATTGGGAGAATGATCAGGACTTATTTCAAAAACCTCTACTCCACAAAACTGGATAATGTGGAGGAGATGGATGAATTCCTGGATGCATACCATCTATTAAAGCTCAACTCAGAGCAGATTAATCTCCTCAATGAACCCATCACACTCATGGAGATTGAAAAAGTAATAATAATAAAAAAAAACTCCCCAAAAAGAAGAGTCCAGGACCAGATGGCTTCTCAGCCAAATTCTATCAAACCTTCATAGAGGAACTCAAACCAATCTTCCTAAAACCATGCCACACAATTGAAGAACAGGGAAAGCTTCCCAACTCCTTTTATGAAGCTTGTATCACCCTAATCCCAAAACCAGGCAGAGATGCCACAAGAAAAGAAAACTACTGGCCTATTTCCCTAATGAACTTAGATGCAAAGATCCTGAACAAAATACTCACAAACCAAATCCAACAACACATCAAAAGCATTATCCACCTTGACCAAGTGGGATTCATCCCAGGAACACAAGGATGGTTCAACATAAGGAAATCTGTCAATGTAATACACCACATAAACAAGCGTAAACATAAAAACCACATGATCATGTGAATAGATGCAGAAAAGGCCTTTGACAAGATACAACATCACTTCATGATCAAAACTTCGGAGAGAATTGGCATAGTTGGTATGTATCTTAATATAATAAAGGCAATATACAAAGCTCCAAAGGCCCAAATAATACTTAATGGAGAGAGACTGGAGGAATTCCCATTAAGTTCAGGAACAAGACAGGGATGTCCTCTCTCACCTCTGCTTTTCAATATAGTACTAGAAGTCTTAGCTCATGCAATAAGACAGGAGAAGGAAATAAAAGGGATACAATTTGGAAAGGAAGAAGTTACGCTAGCTCTATTTGCTGATGACATGATTGTATATGTAAGAGACCCGAGAGACTACATCCCAAAACTCCTGAAGGTGATTAAGTCCTATAGCAAAGTAGTAGAATACAAAATCAATGAACAAAAATTGGTAGTATTTCTATATGCAAATGACAAAGATACAGAGAAAGAAATAAGAGACATAGTCCCATTTTCAATAGCAACAAAGAAAAAAAAAATACCTTGGAATAACGTTAACCAAGGAAGTGAAAGATCTATACAACGAAAACATAAAAACACTCAAAAAAGAAATTGAGGAGGATTTGAGAAAATGGAAAGACCTCCCATGCTCCTGGATAGGCAGAATTAACATTGTGAAGATGACAATCCTACCAAAGGCAATATATAGATTTAATGCAATTCCAAATAAAATTCCTACAGTGTTCTTCACAGAGATAGAAAAAATGATCTCAAATTTCATATGGAAAGGCAGAAGGCCACACATATCCAAACATATCCTCAGCAAAAGAAATACCTCTGGTGACATCACCATACCTTATCTAAAGCTATATTACAAAGCCATAGTAATAAAAACAGAATGGTATTGGCATAAAAGCAGGAGTATAGACCAATGGAATAGACTTGAGGACCCGGACTTTGGGTCAAGCAACTATAGCTACATGATATTCAACAAAGGCCTGAACAATGTAGGCTGGAAAAAAGACAGTATCTTCAACAAATGGTGCTGGACAAACTGGTTAACCACATGCAGGAAACTGAAACTTGATCCACACATTTCCCCATACACTACACTCAAATCCAAATGGATCAAAGACCTCAACATATGACCAGAAACTCGAATACTACTGGAAGAAAATTTAGGAAGTACTTTTCAAGATGTAGGAATGGAAAAAGACTTCCTGAACAAAACCCCCGTAGCTCACGATCTTAAACAGTCACTCAACCAATGGGATCACATGAAGCTGAAGAGTTTCTTTACAGACAAGCATACAATAAGCAAAGCCAATAGATTACCCACAGAATGGGAGAAAATATTTGTGGGTTATCCAACTGATAGAGGCCTAATCTCTAGAATCTACAAAGAACTCAAAAATCTAAACAGTAAGAAGTCAAACACCCCACTCACAAAGTAGGGCAAAGAGCTGAACAGGCAGTTCACAGAGGAAGAAACAAAAATGGCAAACCCACACATAAGAAAATGTTCATCATCCCTAATCATCAGAGAAATGAAAATTAAAACAACTATGAGATTCCACCTTACCCCAATAAGGACAGCAAACATCAAAAAATCAAATGAAAATAAATGCTGGTGAGGATGTGGAGAAGTAGGAACACTCATCCACTGTTAGTGGGAATGTAGGGTCGTGCAACCACTTTGGAAAGCAATATGGAGACTCTCGAAAAAGCTGACTATAGAGATACCAACAGACCCAGTTATTCTCTTATTGGGCATCTACCCTAAAACCTTCAAACCACAGGCCAGAGAGATTTGCTCAACCATGGTTGTAGTGGCTCAATTAATAATAGCTAAGAGCTGGAATCAATCCAGATGTCCATCACTAGAAGAATGGGTAACTAAGATGTGGTATATCTACACAATGGATTTTTTTTTTATTAAATTTCATTGTCTGTGGTGTACAGTGAGGGGAAAAGGATGAAATTCTTCTTTTACAACAAAAATATAATCAGTAGCTCAATAAGCATATACTTACATCATTTTGCTTCAATAACTAAGGAAAAATATGTGGAATACATCTTTTATTTCCTAAGGGTGAGTGCTTGAATTTTCTGGATGATCTTTTTTGTGTTTAACAGGGAAGATATAATGGTGGGAGCTTGGACATTATTGCTCAGAATATATAGACACTTTCAATGAAAAGCAATGTGAAAACAAACAGGTTGATTTTGAATTGAAATGTGTGGGAAAACTGAATATGTGGCAAGTTGCTTGCATGGGAGACCAAAAATTCCCATGACACCTTAAGACTACAAAACAATACTGATAAAATGGCTTTTTAACTGAGTTTATGTGACCTGAACGTGCGACAATGATTTTTTTTTTTTTTTGTAACTTGATATAGGAAACTGGGAGCCCAAGTAGCATCTTGTAAAGAATTCAGAGAATTTGTCATCAATGAAGGAGCCCCCCACTTAAGTATATGATGGGGGAACTGGACAGTCTGGGACTCTGAGTCAGTCAGACCTAGTTTTGCACCTCAGAGCTTCAGTGTTATTGAAGGGGACCAAATGAGTCACATTTCATTTCTAGTGGGTATGAGTATATTGGTTGCACATGGATTGATGGCTGGATTCGTTGAGACTACCGTCTAGTCTATTTCTAGCCACACTGATTCTGTTGGCATTCCATGAACAGGGGCTGAATATTGATTTTGTTTTTGTATTTTATTTTATATGTACTATAAGAGGTTACATACTATTATCCCTTTGCTCACAGTCCTGTTATCTAGATGACCTCTTCCGTGGGCTTATGGTATTCACTGTGGGGTCATGAAGTCTACCATTAGTCCCTATGGGGTTGCCAGGGATCCTGCCTCAGGGTATTCCTAACCACTCTGTCGCTCTTATAATCTTTCCGCCCCTCTTCTACAATATTGCCTGAGCCATGGCAGGCCTATTAGCAGTCTGATTTATTGTTGAGTTATTTGTAGTCTCTTGATATCTGCTTTCATAGGTTTTCATTATTCTAAGTGTCTGTCATCAACTTGGGGCTGGTTGTCAGGCTAGCAGTAAGGGCAGTATTTACAACATTAATTCCTCTGGAATTTCTCCTGGACCTTGGCAAATGTGACATAGATGGAAAGTCTTATGGTGGGCAGTTATCTATACTCTTTTACCCCAGATATCAATGCCACAGCTGCTGGCATCTTCCTCCCACTGCACATCTTCATCACCTAGCATGGATGACTGCAAAACTTCTATGCGTCTTCCAAAACATGAAACTCAGACATGAAAGCTTTGGAAAATTATCCATCTTTTTCTTCTATTTATCCTTTATTTCTATTTCTTCCTCTCTTTAAACTTTGAGACAGCATCCCTATATGTGGCCTTGACCTAGAATTTGCTCTGTCAACCAAGCTTTCCCATGGTTAGACCAATCATTCTGCCTCGGCCTTCAGTGTATTGGGAATAAATGTGTTCAATATCATGGCTGGATTTATTTCTTCATTAGTAAGATGTAGTATGTACTTCTTGTTGATTTATATTCATCAGAACTTTAAGTAGAAGAATCACACTAAATTTCCCCAGCCAAAATGAAACATTTTTTTTTCCCTGAATTAAAAGGTTTAACATTCACTGCCTTAATAAGTGACAGCCTTTATCCTTTTTATTTTAGATATTTTATGAAAATTATACTAGGATTTTATAAGAACTCCTTCTATCTGTTCCATTTTCCTGTGCTTCTCTGTGATTTTTGTGTCCCCCTCTTCTTTCTTATGGCAATGTCTCACTTAGCAGCATTTCTATAGCATCTCCGTGAAGCCCTCCAACATTCAGGTCCCTCTATCCCTTGTGAGTGCACATCAATGACTAAGGTGTGATCCTTGTTTCCAGTAAATTATAATGAGAGAAACAGCCTTGTAAAAAAAATAATAAATCAAATGATGGGCTGGAAAGATGGCTTAGTGGTTAAGTACTTGCCTGTGAAGCCTAAGGACCCCCGTTCAAGGCTCGATTCCCCAGGACCCACGTTAGCCAGATGCACAAGGGGGTGCATGTGTCTGGAGTTTGTTTGCAGTGGCTGCAAGCCCTGGCCTACTCATTCTCTCTCTCTTTCTCTCTCTCTCTCCCTCTCTCTCCCTCTCTCTTGTTCTCACTCTCAAATAAATAAATAAAGATAAAACAAAAATAAAAATAAAAAAATAAATCAAATGAATGAGAGAAAATGTTCCCTCACAGAGTAATACTAAGGCAGGTGCCCTAGTGTGTCTCACCTTAGGGCAGTTTAGGGAAGCTTAAAAATATGAGGTGACCTTGAGCGTTAAAGTGGAAACAGAAATTCATACCAGTGGCTGAAAATCTTGTCCTTGTTTTCCTTTCAAGATGAAGATTGTTTCTACTGATTATTAAAGTAACATTGAAGGGAAAGTAAACTAGAAAACACATTTTACATTTTTTTTTTTTTTTACTATCATTTTATACTGGGGCACCTGTTAGACAGATACTGAAACATCTAAGTGAGTGTGTGTGTGTGTGTGTGTGTGTGTGTGTGTGTGTGTGTGTATGAACATGTGTGTACAAATATGATGTGGTCAGAGAAAATTTGAGTGCTTTCACTCAGACATTGTCCACATTTTATGAGACAGAGTATCTTAATGGCCTGGAATACACCTAATTATGCAATACTGACTGATAAGGAAACCGTAGAAAACCATTGAGCTCTGCTGATTTCTGAGTCCCCAGCACTGCAATTTCAACCAGGTAATTACACCTAGCTCCTGTAAATGTTGGTTTTGAGACTGGAACTCAGGTCCTCATGCTTATAACACAAGCATTTCACTAAATGAGTACTATTCCTTACCATTTATTATTTGTTTACTTGAATTTTATGTCAATATTTTATTTAGCAATTTCCTAGGAACTTCTCTGCCCATTTTATGAACAAGCTAAAATAACTTAAAATGTTAAAATCATTTGAATATAACCCAATTTTACTTTTATATTGATCCCTCTATCTATCTGTATGTCTGTCTGTCCATCCGTTCGTCCGTCCGTCCATCCATCCATCCATCTATCCATTCATGTATCCATTCATTTTTCAGTGCTGAAGACTGCACCAAGGCCTCACACATGCAAAGAAAGAGCTCTAGAGCTACACCCATGGCCTGGTTGTTCTTTTGGCAGAATGGTTTGTTTTCTTTATGAAAGCACTTGTCCAATGAATCACATGTATGTTTCTCATTATTTTAAATCTATGTCTATATTAATATTTATATGCAAGCAGAAGTATGTCTACATAGATATGCATTGATATGTTGGACATTGAAGTAGTTAGGCATTGTTTACAGTTAAAAATTATCTACTGTCCTCACTACCACTTGGACCACTGTATTCACAACCACTTGGACTATTTTACTACATATAAAATGTCAATATTCCCCTAACAGGGGAAACTCACATTGTGCCTTACCTTCTGTGATATGTCTCTCCTGAAAAGAGTAGCACCCTTAGAGTATATTCTTTCATTCCCCCTGTGGGAGATAGAGGTACCATCAGTTGAATTCTGCTTTGGTCCTGCATGCACTATACCCAAGTCTTCCCCAAGAAACACAGAACATTCATGTAAATTTTCTATTTTTGGTCAAATAAGGACTTATTCTCACCGAGAAGTGTGATGGACTGCTTGCTTTAGAGATGAAGTTTACTCATGAATTTATGGAAGCAAACAATTGCCAAGCATGGTGGTGCACACCTTTAAGTTTGTAGACAGCCTGAGACTAATTCTATGTCAGCCTGTGCTAGAGCAGGACCCTAACTTGACAAACCAACAACAACAAAAGGCCAATAAAAGATCTGTATTGTTGCCAGGCCAGCCTGTATTAAATAGCCAAATTTTTATTTCCTAAGCCTTCCTCACCACAAAAGTGAGCACACACATACACTCATGTACACACATTCACACATGTGCATATATATGCATACACATGTGTGCATGCACCATACATGTCATTGCACATATGCATACACAAATGTGCACACACACACACAAAACATGAATTGCATAATCCTCTATTATGCGTCTGGGAGAGAGTGACAACTTATAGAAAACTTCCTTGTGGGTATTAGGACCTCAGCAGCCCCATTACAGAAATTATGGGGCACAAAGATTTCCTCTGCATAATTTATTTGTGTCTTAAGTTGCTTAACTCATAAAGATAATTCAAAAATTCTTTATTTAAAACTAGTAGATTTCCCTAGAGTATGACTATCATCTATTTACTGACAATGTGTGTTCTTAAATTACCCCTTTCTATTTTTCTTTACCACTGAGTAGAACTACATTGTATAAATGTGCCATATCTTCATTATCCACTCATCAGTTGAGGGACATCTAGGCTGGTTCCATTTCTCAGCTATTATGAAAAGAGTGGCAATAAACATGGTTGAGCATGTACTTATAAGAAAATGGGATGAGTCCTTAGGATATGAAATTTGCAGGAAAACAGATGGATCAGGAAAGGATTATACTAAGTGAGGTAACCCAGGCCTGGAAAGCCAAGTGCCGCATGTTCGCTCTCACATGTGAATCCTAGCTACAGATGACTGGGCTTCTGTGTGAGGAGGAAAAAACTCAGTAGCAGAGGCCAGTAAGTTAAAAAGGAGATATAAAGGGAAGAGAAAGGAAGGGAGGAGGGCACTTATTAAGTTGGTATTATATATATGTAAGTAGAAGAATAGATTAACAGGGGTGAAAAGGTCCAAAGTGAGGTTAGGGGACGAGATCGAGCAAAGGAAAGGTGGAGGGAGGGCTAATCAAAATCTAAGAGTATGCAAATAAATCATATGGAATCCTCTGGTTTTGCACAATGGAACACTCAGGAGCCAAAGATCATTGTTAGAAAATTTTCAGTGTCAGGGATGGGATACCTCCAGTGAGTTGTTGGCTAGGGAGGTCCCTGATACCCCCAAAACATTATAGGTCATTGCCAAGACCCTTGATTTCCCACCAGGAATATATGGTAAGACCCTATTGCTGAAGACTCCACATACTTGGGCTGCCAGGCCACTGAGAAATCCTGCTGGAACTGATAACCTCCTCCATGTAGACCAGTTGACAGAAAGCTGGAAGAAGTCATTCTAAATGTAGTTCAAAGAGAGTGAAGATACTCAACAGTGGACACTGCAAGGCTTATAATTGACCAGTCAGGCCAAATGAGCCAATGGGTGCAATAGTGGCATGTCTGTCATGGTGGAAACCAAGTGCCTTCCAATTGGACTGGAGGCCTGCTCCTTGGGAGGGAACACATCCCTGATACTGAAAACTTAAAACAGGGATAGTCATGAGCCCTAGGGGTGTAACATCTGCTGATGTCTGGATAAATGTATATACTATGCTTATCAAACTGCCCAGCAAGCACTTCTCTTAATATTCATACCCTTATATTAATGCTATTCTCACTGTGGGTAGAGAATCTTCTCTTTTCAGATAGCAGTGACCTTGGAACGACTAAGAAGATATCATAGTGCTGGAAAGAAGTGACTAGAGTACTGAGTAACATTTGATCACACCTTTCAAGGCTCAGGGTGTAATGCAGAAAGAATGTAAGAGCCAAAGGAAGGATAGGACTCCTTACAACGTGCTCCCTCCAGACATAAAATGGTGTGGATATCCATGACCTCACAGTGCCTGACACTACCTACACAAGACCATCATAAAAGAAGAGAAAGATAATGACATCAGAATAAAAGAGACACTGATTAAATTACCCCTTTCCAAAATTTTGAATATACTTAATGTGGGCACATCACATATTGAGAACATCACTTCCTTCCTTCCTGCCCCATTCTGCTGAAGGCCCTTCTTTGTGGGACTGCTGCTATTCCCCACAGGCTTGTGGGTTCTGAGCTGTGAGAGCAGCAGTCAGTCACTGGGAGGGGGGCAATGCCTCTGGTTGTCCCAACTTGTGGCTCTTAGAAAATTTCTGCCCCCTCTTCTACAAACTTTCCTGAAGTATAGTGTGTGTGTTTTCAGACAACTTCAGTGAAAAGCTTTCAAGAGCCTTGGTATCTTTGCTCTGGCACATGTTAAATGTCCTTCAGCCTGGCACTGACTGACAGGCTCACCAGGGAAACAGAACCCTTGCTTTTCTCCCCAATTCCTCTATGATTTCACCTGGGCCTTGGCTGAAGTGCAAGGGGTCGTTTGTTTTTTTGGGTCTCACTACCTTCTGTAAAATAGATTCTCCAATGGAAAATTAAGTGAGCAAAGATTAACTGGAATAAGTATTGTTAATTTAGGAAGATTTTGATGGATATAGCCCCACTTTTGGCCAAAGAATAGTGGAGTCTTGTCATTGGAGACCATAATCTTGGTCTCCAGAAGTTTCTGACCTTGATTCCAGTTCCAGATATGGATTCTTTCCCACTGAGAAGATCTCTCAGCCAACCAGAAAGCCATTGGTTACCCACCAAAGCTATGTGCCACCATTGCACGAGTGTGTACATCACGTCAGGTCATCTTTGATCCCTGCCTACTCACACCATCGTTGGCTACTTTCCCCTGGTAACTCATGTAGCACTTTCCAGCACTAACTGGACCATTTGGGAACTGGTTCCCTCTGGATTCCAGCGGGGTTTCTCAGTGTTCTATGACAGCAGAATATGGAGTCTTCAGCAAATGGATCTTTTCCATTACCTCGGGGTAATCAAGTGCTTCAACAGAAGCCTCTCTTGTTTTGGGAACATCATAGATCTCACCAATCAATAGTTGAGTGTGGGTACCAACTGATTTCTGGTACTTACAGGCCAGAGCTAAATGCTTTAAGATTAGGCTTTATTGTATCCTCCCCAGGCTCCTTCTTTTGAGATGACCCCCACTTATTGAGTTTTAAATCTTTTAGTCTAGCTTCAAGGAGAAAGGTTCCTATGGTACCGATTCATTCTGGGTTTAATTTTGTGTTTACCTCCCCCAATTTCCCCTTCCCCTGTCCCCAGCCCCTTCCATCCCTGTTGTCTCTGCCTTGAGTTACCTGTCAGGTATGCCAGGAAGTCAGGCTCTTCCAGGTTAGAAACCACAAATGAGTGAGGATTTCTAGAGTCTGTCCTTCTATGACTGTGTGAGCTCCCTGAGTATGACCTGGTCCAGGCCCATCCATTTTCCTAGGAATTTCATTGTATCATTCTTTCTTCCATCTGAGTAGAATTCCACTGTGCAAATGTAGCACATCTTCATTATCCATTCATCCAATGATAGGCTCCTGGGTTGTTTCCAGTTCTTAGTTATTATGAATTGAGCAGCTATTAACATGCTCAAACAAATATCTCTTCAGAGATGGGGAACATTACCTATTCTCCAATTATGTGAAATTATTTGAGAAAAAGTAGTCTCAGTTCTTCAGTGAAGGGTTGATATAATTTGGCTCAGAAGCCATCCAGTCCTGCTCTATAGATATAATTTCTTTATTTATTAGATACAGAGTGGGAGAAATAGACAGATGGGTGGGGGAGAGGAAGAATGGGTGTGCCAGGCCTTCTAGCCATTGTGAATCAACTCCAGATGTGTGCACCCCTTGTGCATCTGGTTTCTATGGGTCTTGAGGAATCAACCTGGGTCCTTTGGCTTTGCAGGCAAGCACCTTAACCACTAGCCATCTCCCCATACCTGGACTTTTCCTTTTGGGAAGATTTTTGATGACTTTTCAATCTCTACATATATGATAGGTTTGTTAAGGATATTAACATGCTCTAAATTTAGATTTGTTAGTTGATATGTATCTAGGAATTCATCCATTTCTTCCACATTATCCAATGTTATGGAGTAAAGATTTTGGAAGTATGTCCTGATGATTCTCCAAATTTTATTGATGTCAGGCTGACCTGGAATTCACTGTGTAATCTCAGGGTGGTCTTGAACTCATGATGATCCACCTACCTCTACCTCCTGAGAGCTGGGATTAAAGGCATGTGCCAGCACACCCAGTTTCTTCAATAATTTTGTTGAATAATTCTTAATGCCTTTGGTACAAGTTTCTTCCTCTTCTGGTATGCCCCTGATGTGGATGTTAGGTCATTTTAATGTAACTCACAATTTCATCGTATTCTGTTCACAAAATTTTTTTGAATTTACCAAAATTTTTGGATGTCTGAATTGTTTCTTCTGTTTTGTCTTCCAGCTCTAATGTTCCGTCCTCCTCATGATTAACTCTGTTGTTCAGGTTTTATAGAGAGGTTTTCACAAGCTGTATTTGATTTGTATTTTCTGTTGCCTATATCTCTATAGTATTCATCCCTTTGTCTTGTTCCAATTTCAGCTCATGCTTTAATTTTATTAATGCTTCCTGCAATTCACTCTCACATTTATTCATATCTCTATTAATCTTAGTCAGCCAATTATTGAGATCTTGTATTTTTTTTATCTCACCTTCAGTTCATTTATCTCTCTTGTGAGGTCTCTCTGGTTTGTGTCAATCATGTGAAGCCTAATAAAGAAAGCTGTGTGCATTTTATTCAGGCAATTGTTGGTTCTTTCTTTGTTCATTTGCTTCCAGATCTTCAACTTGCTTGGTCAGGGTCCCATCACTTGTTGTGTTTTCACCTTGGAAATCTATTTTTGTTGTCTCCTCTGTGATTTCATTGGAAATCTTCATAAACCTGCATTGTCTAGGCAACCTTGTTGGAGAGCTATCAGTCTGTTCTTCAGTCTTGTTTATCCTGTGCTAGGTTCTACCTATCTCAGTGTGAAAGCCTTATTTAATTAAGGAGAAGGTGGTAAATTTCCCTTGCAGTGTCTTCAGTGAGTGTTCTGTTTTGTGTTTGAGTAGAATATGTGAACAATGGCTGCTGTTTAATACCAACAGTAATATTGGAGATTTGGAATCTCTTCAACCTGATCTCAGTTGTGTGCTGCCTGTGGCTCAGGGGTCATAGCACTTTCCCTTGTTCTTCTACTGGAGCCAACTGGGCAGGTTAGGGAGGACTCACTGCTCCCGCCTGGTAAGTGTTTGCTAGATGTTCAGGTGCTCACCTTCTGGGGCTGAGGTGATGTGCAGGTAGTCATTGGTGTGGGAAGGGGTGGGGAGGATGCAGAGGTGGGGGGGACACTGGGCTCCACAGACCAGTTCTGTCATTGTTTGTTTTTTTGAAACAGGAGATCCCAAAATGATCAGGATTAGTGTTGAACTTTTGATCCTCCTGCTTCATTCTCCAAGTACAGGGAATGCAAATATGTACCACTACACTCAGCCATCATCCTATTATTTGTTTTCTTTCTTTTTATTTTTCTTAGTTCCCTCCCATCCTTGTTTCTTTTTCTGTTAATTTTCTTGAATATTTGTTTAGCCTTTATTGTAGGGCAGATATTATTCTGGACCCAAGAGACAATGACATGGTGAGGATGAGTTTTCTAACTCAAGTTCTTACTGTCTGTCAGTAAAATATCCCAAGACACTGTTTGTGTCACATAGCTTCTCCTATATTTCCTGCAGCTGGCCTCTTCAACTAACCCATAAACAATGCATGGTGAATTTCCATCTTCATTAAGTAACACAACTCTCTGGCCCTATCACAAGTTACTTATGAAGTTGGCTGATTTTTGGTAGTCTTGATGTATTTTGTTGCTACTAAAGTGATGTTTACAGCAGTGGCACCATGGAGAGACTTATCCACATGCTTATAGAGCAACCACATGACTCCACTAAGCTGTCTTTTTCAGAGTTTCAGATCCCTCATTCATGAGAACCCAAGTTATGTGAAGAATGAATGAAATCAATCTTTCACTTGTGAAGAACAAGAACACTCCTGGAAATTCTGAGAATGAATTTCCAAAATAACAAGAATAACTGTTAGAAGACTAAATGGCAAGTGTGCCTTCTAAAGTAAAAAGATTCAAGACACGTATAGTGGCTTAATCCCAGCATGAAGGAAGTTGATGGATGAGGATCCCGGTGAGTTTAAGGCGAGTCTGTGTTACAGAGGGAGTTTCACATCAGCATGGCCCATAGAGAGACTCTCTCTATCTAAAAAGAGAAAAAAAAAAAGAAAAAGAAAGAAAGAAAAAAAAAAGTATTATAAAGACTCTGTGGCTGGATACTGAAAGGACCCAAGAAACCAAGGTCATTAACAATAATGCCAAGACATAAATATGGTTATTCCAATAGTCAATCTATTGCTGCTTTAATTCAGAAGAACTTTAAAATTTCTTTGGACATTAAAATATATGTATGAAACAGAAGGAAAGAAAAAAAGAGAATCCTCAGCAGTTATACATATGTTAAGTTTATGAACTATCTAGAGTAAGATTTGTACTGACTTTAAAGGACCATTTTATTATTTATTATTTATTTGTTAAATACTATACCTTAATTTTGTCAAAATTATTTTTGAATTTTTGCTGATTTCTTAATTTTACTTCCATATCATTTTAGATTTGAGAATGAATAGCAAAAGAAAGAATTGGAATAACTTTCAATGGTCTTATAATTTGTTGTTTTTTATATGTTTTTTAATAATATTTTTTATACATTTTTTATTTATTTGAGAGTGACAGACACAGAGAGAAAGACAGATAGAGGGAGAGAGAGAGAATGGGCACGCCAGGGTTTCCAGCCCCTGCAAAGAAACTCCAAACACGTGCACCCCCTTGTGCATCTGGCTAACGTGGGACCTGGGGAACTGAGCCTCGAACCAGGGTCCGTAGGCTTCACAGGCAAGCACTTAACCGCTAAGCCATCTTTCCAGCCCTAATTTGTTGTTTTTTAAATCACTAGGAAAGTTCTCATTAACTTTTTTTTTTTTTTGGCAATTTGACATAATTCATGTATGTTAGATACCAACAGACAAGCTGTCCTATTTTTATAATGAAAAGTATAGGTAACCATGAAATCAACATTACTCTGAACATGTGGTTGAAAATCTTGACATCAAGTGACAAATACAGTCATTCCCAGAGTAAAGGACAGATTGTTCACTCATTCTCAGGATTTCCTCTCTTCTGTGAGCATTCCAAAAGTCCCAGCAGTACAATAGCTCTCTTCTCCCTTTGTCTAATATATTCACATAATTGCCTCATTTCTTTCCATCACAAATGTGAAATATTGCCTTGTAATTCTTACATTAACATGTCTTAATGCTGAACTAACATTCAAATTCTTCTTCAAGTGTAAGGTAGACAGAATGGCATTACTAGGTTAAATTAAAATGCAATTAAAAAGGTAATAATTCTCATTCTGACAGGAACAGTGTAATGGAGACAGTACCCTGTGAGAGTATGAATTTTTAACAGAAGTTAAGAAAGACTCCTATTTCTCTAGCAATCCACCTGCATTAGTCTTTACTACATTGCTAAACATTCTTTAGCTTTCCATTTTAATAGTAGCAAACTCTGAGGTCTGACATGAAATAGGCTATTTCATCTGAGATGGTTTAAGCTGGCCTGAGGAGTGACAGGAGAATACAGCAAGCAGTCAGTGCTAATGACAGCATACCATTTTTATAGACTAAAGGTCGAGCAATGAATTTCAATTATAGAGTGTCAGAATGCCCAAATGGAGGTCCCTGATAACAAGTCCCAAGCTCTCGGTTCCTGTAAGGCTTCTGTAGAATTTCAATAAAGCTGTTAGCCCTTAGCACAATCCTTTTTATGCCTTTCCCCCTCTTGCCAGAAGCCAAGAGATGTAATCTTTTCTGAGCAACTTCATCTATAGCACCCTTCAGCCATCATGTTGAAATAGCTAAATGAAGCATGCCTTTCTAACATATGGACTTCCCCTGTGGCTGATCTTCCAACATGTTTAGGAGTGACATAGAGAGGAGGCTCTATTTTCATCTGTACCATTTAAATGGAGTTTTCCCAAAACGTATTATTAGTTCAGCAATAGCAAAGACTCCTAGATGACCCGATAAGAACGTTTTCCTGCCACATATCTGAACAGGTTGGAAGAAAAAAAGTAATTGTAAGAGACCACACAATTCACTTCAAATAGAACATGTGAAGATTTATACTCAAAAAGTAGTAAATATCACTGATTCTATTACACTCACTTCCTATAATGTTCAGCGGAATGGTTAGGGAAGGCAAAATGTGAGAAATTGATGTATTCCATCTTTTTATGTTGAAATAAAATATAAATGGGCTGAGTTTGTCATCCATTTCATTTCTTTTTATTTCTGTATGAGGTGCCCAAAAGACAACTTCTAATTTTCTTCCTTAAACTTGCTTTCCTAAGTAGTCTGTTGACAGCTCTTTTCAGAGGCCAAAAGAATCTCATTCTTTCTTGACTAACCCTCACTCCATCCCTCATACCCCACAGACTACACAGCAAGAAATGCTATTAACTCTGCCTTTAAAAAATGGGGCACTGAATGAATTTCAGGTCAGCCTGGTCTAGAGTGAGACCCTACCTCAAAAATTAATTAATTAATTAATTGATTAATTAATTAATTGATTAATTAAAAAAAGAATAACCAGAACCAAGAAACTTACCCCACCTTCCCTTTCAGCATTTTAGTACCAACCGATGTACTGAAATTCATGAAGTTTACAACTGATAACCAGTAGATTTCTGTGATATTTGCCCTATTGCTACTGCTAAATCTATTCTTAACATATTAAACTGGATAATATTTTAATATCTAATAAAATTGTATTTTTCTTTTTATAACAATCTTGTAACTTTCCACTGCACTTACAATGAAACCTGAATTCTATTTTAAAGTAAGTATTTTTATTTATTTATGAGAATGGGGAGAAAGAGAGAAGGGGAGAGAGAGAGAGAGAGAGAGAGAGAGAGAGAGAGAGAGAGAGAGAGAGAGAGAACTAGTAAGTATTGGTACACCATGGCTTCCACCCCTGCACACAAAATCCAGAGACACAGGCACCACTTTGTCTGGCTTTACATGAGTAGTATTGAGGAATTGAACCTGGGTCAGCAAGACTTGCAAGCCAGCTCATTTAACCACTGAGAAATCTCCATAGTCCCAGAAAGTTGAATTCTTTATTTTATTAGATATTTTATTATTGATTTGCAAGCAGAAAGATACAGGTAATAGATTGATGATACATAGATAATAGATAGATGATAGAAAAGAGACAAAGAGGGAGAGAGGGAGAAAGGGAGGGAGGGAAAGAGGGAAGGAGGGAGGGAGAGAGAGAAAGAGAGGCAGCAAGAGAGAGAGAGAACACTAGAACCTCCAGCTACTGTAAATGAACTCCAGATTCATGCATCACTCTGTGCATTGGGCTTACATGGATATTGAATAATTGAACTCTGGTCCTTAGGTTTGGTAGGCATGCACCTTAACTGCTGACCCATCTCTGCAGCCCAAAACTGGATTCTTAATGAAGGCTATAAGATCCTGAATGATCTGAACTTTCGTACTACAACTCTGACTTCGCCTCCTAGTCTTTCACTTAGAGGTACCTTATCCGAGATGACACCATCTGCGTGCTTCTCTGGATCACTGCAGTGGTCATTTCCATCTTTTAAATATTTTCACCACATTGTAATCACTTCTCTGTCTCCTAGGCTGGCCCCAGACTGAATTTATGCTTTCTTTTTTTGAAGCTTAATGTTTACCCTGTAAAAAGTGGCAAACTGCCTTAACCTCAATCTCTTTTGTGACCAAAGCCTGTATTACTTCTGTATTTTCTCCTCTGGTACTTATCACACTATAGAGTTCTCTTATTTGTTAGTCTTCAAGCACCATTAAGGCATGGATTCCTGTGTTTTTGTTTTTCCATTAGTTATGTACACAGTGTTTACACAGCCATGTTGGTAGCATTGTTAACCTTGTCCTTGTTGTCCCCCCACAACAGGGACCCTCCTCATTGGTGAATGTGGATGTGCCTTGTGGGATTAGCCATCAGTTATGGAAAAGAGGCAATGCCTCTGTGCATAATGTCCCAACATGTGGCTCTAACAATGTTTCTGCCCCCTTTCTGCAAGTTTCCCTGAGCCATGATGGGTTCATTTTAGGTCTTCTTCAGTAATGAGGTATTGGGAGCCTCTGTGTCTCTGGATATCTGGTTTGGTAGGAATTGTGTGTTCTCTATGTCTACCTCCTTCACCCTTGTGCTGGTACCAGGTTCACCAAGAAAGCAGCACTCTTGCTCATTTCCCCAATTCCCCTTGGTTTCAGTTGGTACCCTAGTGAGGTGCAATGGGCTGATTCTTTTCTCAGGATTTGTGTCCATCTGAAAAAAGAGAAGCAAATTCTCCAACAGAGATTGAATTCAGCACCAGATAAATGGAATGATCATTATTATTTTAGAGATAATTTAATAGGTGTAGGCCATCTTGTAGCCCAAGATTGTTGGGAGCTTTAAAATTGAGAGTGGGCTCATTTCTTTTGGATATGGTTCTGATGTGTTTCCCAGCTCAAGCTATGGGATTCATTCCACTGAATGGATCAGTTAGCCAAATTAGGAGCAGTTGGTTAACCACCATGTCTGTGACCACTATTGCACTTGTGTGAGCATCACGTCAGGTTGTTTGCTGCTGAGTAGCTTAGACCATGAGTTGCTTAGACAGATGTCATTTTCCTCCAGTCACTAACTAGATAAGCTAATTGTCTTGGGACTGACTCTCTTCCAGATTCAGGCTAGGTCACTCCATGTTCCATACCAACAGCATACGATGTCTTCAGCAGGAGGGTCTTAGCACTAACCTTTGATGGTTCGTCAAGTACTTGGACAGAAATCAATTGTTTAAGGTAGGTGTGTGTGTGTGTGTGTGTGTGTGTGTGTGTGTGTGAGAGAGAGAGAGAGAGAGAGAGAGGGAGAAAGAGAGGAGAGAGAGAGAGAGAGAGAGGTAAGACCACGTTCTGGTTGATCCTTATCTGACCACATTATTTGAGGGAGGGGTTCTTTCTCTGTATTCTCATTCCACTCTTTTTTTTTTTTTTCTGCACTTCTATGATCTTCCAAGCTCCAAGGAAATTCTCCAGATTATTTCAGTGTCAGAAACCCACTCTGACTTTTTTTTTAATATTTTTTGTTCATTTTTATTTGTTTATTTGAGAGTGACAGAAGGAGAGAGAGGGAGAGACACAGATAGAGAGAGAGTGAGCGTGCCAGGGCTCCCAGCCACTGCAAACGAACTCCAGATGCGTGCGCCCCCTTGTGCATCTGGCTAACGTGGCTCCTGGGGAATAGAGCCTTGAACCGGGGTCCTTAGGCTTCACAGGCAAGCGCTTAACCGCTAAGCCATCTCTCCAGCCCCACTCTGACTTTTTAATGTGTGTCACTGGGTTTTTAACCTGGGCACTCCAGCTTGACATGTGGACAATTTTCCCACTGATCCAGGTTTCCAGCTCAGCTATGAACTTATTGGTATGTTTATTGATAAAAGGTAGTCCCCTCATGACCCCATCAATTATCAATAGTGCCACTATATGAGAAACAAGCTATCAACAGGAGCACTTGGGGATACACAGTTATATCTAAACTATAACACTTCTTTAGGTCATATCTAAGTACCAATGGTGATGTTTTCATCCCTATCCTGTTACCACATAAGAAACCACAAGAGTAAGTTATAAATGAAGTAAATCTATCCACCTCTTAGCCTAGGGGATCAAAGTCTAAGATCATGTGAGGACAACCTTAACTGTTTTGCCTTGCCTCATCAAGTTGTAAAAGCATAAAGATATACAAGAACCAAAATGTAAGTGGTATCTCACTTTATAACTACTGAGGCTTGGAGTAACAAACCCAGTCCTACAGGAATACCTTTAATTCTTGTTTATTTCCCTACTTCATCTTAAAGATGCCACTATCATTCAACACTTCTTCACTAGAAATCAAATTTCAACTTAAGCTTTTAGGAATAAACACCATATTCCAACAATAGCAGCTGGAGTGGGTGCTATCTACGCTCAGCTGAAGAAAGAGAAAAACCTCAAGTTTGACTTTAGAGTGGATAAACTTACCTTATTAAAATAAAAGAAAACACATTATATTTAACTCAAGAGTAGTCTTGAAACATGATAAATATGTCCTATGAATAGACCTTCCAGCAGTTATGCAAATTAATTTGGATATGAAAATTGTATAAAAGGCAAACTAGTTTAAGTTGAAAATATTTAGGTACTCATGGACATTGATGACTGAATGTGCAAGGACCTGGAAGCAAAACTTGCCTTTTATACTTATTTAACATTTCTAGTGTTAATGGGTCTTAATGATAATTTAATTCATGATAGCTTTTTTGTGAACTGAAATATATATTACAATAAGTAAGTATAAAATGATTCATTTAAAAGTTGAAAATTCCATAGCATTTGATTTTTTTTTTTTTGTCATAGACCTTGTTACTTAATATGTTGGATAGCCAAATGTAAAAGATAACTACTAATGCAGTTGTGATGAGCAGAAATAAAATAACCATCTGGGACCATTTTACCCAAAGTATTTGTTAAATAGTAGTTCTTGCCTTTCCCCTAGTTTCTGCCTGACTTGGTTATTCATATTTTCTTTGCCATTTGTCTTTCATTATGTTGTCTAAAAACTGGTATTTTATTATTTGATTTCTATAACTTCAATCAAGTTTGCACATTCACTTAAGTCCATAACTGGACCTGGGAGCCAAGTCACAATCCTACAGAGACCAAAATCATGGTTTCTAGTGAGAAGCTACTACTAGTCTTTTGTGGGGCTACACCCATCAAAAGCTCCCTAAATTAACAAGGCTTATCTTATCCCATTTTAACCTTTCCTGATCTCACTCTTTATTAGGGAATCCATTTTTTTATTTAAGAAATTAGTGAGAACCTAGGACAACCAGACTCTATCAACAAGACAAGAATATACAGCTGACTTTCTGGCAGGAGATGAACCATCACAGCAACTTGGACCCAGGTGAAACCAAGAGGAACTGGAGAAATGAGCAAATATGGTACTTTCACAATGAATCTGACAATCAGGGCTAAGGTGATGAAGACAGACACTGAGGATACTCAATATGCACCAAAGAAGAAATCCAGAAGCTTCTGAGAGTGCAACAGTAATGCAGATTTAAAGGACACCCACAAAGGCTCAGGGAATTTTGTGGAAGAGGAGTGCAAAGAATGTAAGAGCCACAGGGTTAGAGGGACTATCCAGACATTTCTGTCCCCCCACCCTCCAAAAAAAAAAAAAAAAACCCAACTGCTGCTTTCACAGCTCATAACTCTGAACTTCATGATGAATACTCGCAAACCCACTAAGGATGGCCGCAAACTCATAGCTATCCTCTTACCTCTATCTCCCGAATGCTTAGTATTAAAGGCATGTGCCACCATGCCCAGCTCAGGTTATTATTTTTTTAAGTTACAATAATGTGATATTTTTTATGTTGTGTTTTATTAAAAGAAGGGCAAGAACTAAGAGGCTTGTAAGTTTTTTTTTTAATTTACAAAGATGTTTTATGACTAAATTAAAAATAAATGACTAGATCAAATTAGTAATTTCCCAAATCAGTGATCTAAAGCACTTGAGTGAGAGATATCAGTTTTGAAATATGAATATTTTGTCAAAGCAACACAATTCAATGACTTTTTAATTTCTTTTTATCATCATATATGTCCTTGTTTATGCATGAAGTAATTAGATGGAGGGGAATATTTGTTAATGGGAAGAAAACAAGGTTGACTGAGAGACAACCGTGTTCTAAATTATAGTACCAAAATATTGGGAAGTTCAAAATAAATATTAAAACATTCATTTGTCATGTTCTTTAGGCATTATGGTGGTTTGGGTTCTTGAAATGCCTTTTAGGGATTGTCAATTTAAAGTTGCATCTTTTTAGAAGGTCGTAAAAATTTCTCCTGAATCTTCTCAAAGTCATACTTGAGAAAGTTCAAAAACCATTCAGTGAATTCTAGATCATGGCATTACATTCTACAATTGAGAATAACATGTTTCTGAGACCTGTATAATTTTCTACTCACTGTAAGTAAATGAAAGATTAAACAAAGAGAACAATAAATAATAAAGATGTTTGTTCCACATTTTCTCAGATTCAACCAATCCCAGGAGAGATATGGAGAGACCTTGGTATGACTAGTGATTTCTTATTGCCTAACAACATATAGTTTGGACAGATGAAACATTATGGGGTAAGGCTGATACAGTAAATATTTAGAAACTATTCTTTTTCTGGTGTGTCGTGATTTTACACTAGAAGTATAAAGGATGGAGCCCCAGCCTAATAATGGCACTGAGATTTTCTATCATTTCTGCTGGTAAACAGAGAAAAGATAAAATGAATCTTCATGTATCCATCATTTAACAACTATGCACTCAAATATGCCACTTTCCACACAGCAAGAGTAAGTAAAAGAACCTATCCTTCTACTCTGCCCCACTGAAGACAAAGGTCATTGGCAGAATTAAAATAAATTTTTGTAACAGATATTCTGGGAAAGACAAAGACTATTATAGAAATACACTGTCAATTTTAGAAGACAAAAAGAAAACCTCGTGAATGTATTATACAAGGAGGTCACAATGGAACAATAGCTCAGAAATAAAGGCTACATGATACCTGAGATCAGAATAAAGGAGAATCAGAGATGCTCAGGCCATCTTTTCTCAACATTCTTTGTAATATTCATGGAACTTAACTGTGAAAGCACATAGCTTCATTAATGTTGGGAGCTAGGAAAAGTACCAGTTACTAGAATGATTTTCTAGGAAGCAAATTGTTAATATGCAATGGGGACCGGGGAGAAAAATGCTGAAGAGATTTGTGTCAATGCCAGCATGTACCTGAAATTAAAGACTTAATTACAGTTCTCATTGAAAACCATGACCCAATTTGAAGAATTTTCTCTCTGGGACAGATAAGTTTTATTTATAAAGATATCTTTTTGATTTAGAAATGTACAAAAATTGTGGCATAAACATGAAATAGGAGTTACTGGAGATGGGTACACTATTGAAGTTGTAGGCTTCTGAACAATGGACAAATAAAAGTATGTCCCAGGTAAGCCCACACTGCTGCTTGCAAGCCATTCGTAAAGTTGGAGAAAGTAAAGAAGTTTCCTTGATCAGGAAAGTAACAGTATAAAGGTGACAAATGCATATTCATAGAACATTGATTAGACTCTATGGATACGAAGATAAATAATATGGGCTGGTGTCTTTGTTTAACCTGAAAAAAGTCAAATTACCTATACATTCTGTTTACTGGCACTAACACAAAAATATCCACTCAATTAGGGATGTGTAGAAAGAAAGAGATGGGAAAAGTATAAAAGATAATATGAGATTTATAACAACCTGCTGCAATATCCATAGTAGTCTGATAACACAAATGGAAGATTTGCAAGGAGAATTGCATGTAAACAGGAATTAGTTGTGTAAAGTAAATTAATGCCATAAAGCACATAAATAATTTAATATTGAAACATTAGGGTGTGCTAGAAGTCGTTTGATAGTAAATGCCTTGATTTTTATCTAGAGAGCTCTGAAACCAATTAAGTTGAAGTTGTCTGTAGATGATTCTTTTTCTGCAAAAGTACATATTAAGCCACCTCAGACAACCCACTTTGTTAAAATTCTGGAGGATGAAATTGAACCTGAGAATGTAAAAATTCATTTAATGGCATTCTTTCAATGTATAATTATTATTATACTATGGTTCAGACAGTGACAGACTGATCAATCAATAATAAATGGAATATTCTGTGAGTCAGCCGGGCATTACACTGAGACCTAGAGAGCAGAAGTCTGTGTTTATACTCTTGCTAAGCCATTTGATGTGGCATTGTAGCTCTGGAGCAATTATTTAAATTCTTAAAATGTATTTACTCTTTCTATAAATATAAGTATAATTTTTATTATATGATTTTATTAAAGTTATACTGTATATATATATAGATTTATATATATATATATATATATATATATATATATTTATATTGATACACATGTATAAGTATATGTGATCATGCTCAATTATTCACATATATAAACATATAATCACTTTAAATCAAGAATATTATATATGTACATCAATTATTTATATGTGTGCATTAACATGCAACCTATGAATGCCTGTGTACATTATGTATTATATACATGTACATACAAATAAGTACATCTATGCTGGGTGACCCAGTTTAGTTCATACTCTGTGTGCTGTGGTTGTGGAAATAGAAAAGAATCACTGTGAGCATTATATACTTTCCAGCTGGTAGAATAGAATATTTAATTGCATATTTTAATACCAGAGAATCTCCCAATTAGATGTTTAAAAATTTTTGAGAGATAACACAGGATATTGTTTTGTCTAGGAGATTACTTTATAAAAAGATTTTTTTTTAATGCCTGATGCTGTTTGTTTAGCTATTTTTTCAGGGAAGAAGGAACATGAATATTATTAACCAAAGAATGGCACTTACATTATCACTTCCCAGAGATAAGTGCTGGATTTCAGTCTGTTGTAGGATATTAGTGACAAAGTCTAAATGGTATTACATTCCTTTTGAAGTTGAATTTTCTTAATTCCATTCTGAAGAGTGATTAAAGGATTTAATTAGCCAAGTATCAGTTCTCTGTGGTTTCTTATATTGTCAAATTGATTTGACATCAATGTTCTCACCTAGAAACAAATCCATGCCAGGTTTTAAAAGATAGGCTTAATGCTCCTTCTCATATTTAAAACTGCTATTTTAAAAGTTTGCTGAGTTAATTTCTCCCATTTGTAAAGTCAAATATCTGTCATAATTTATTGAAATGATCCATGCAAAATATTATTAGCCAAGGGTTTTTAAATAGCAACTGCTTAATACCTGTAATGCATTCAATTCAACTAATATGTGGTCTGGAGTTTAAAAGAAGCTATTGGTTAAGTGACAGAGGTTACTTTTGATTTCTAAGGGTCTTTCTAGATATAAGCCTTTACAATTCCTTAAAATTTTAAGAACCAAGTGATTTAATCAGTCAAGTACCACTTTCTTGTTCCATCACTTTTTCAAATCAAATTGATATGAACTTTCTTGAAACAAATCTATGCCAAGTTTAAAGATATGTCCAATATTTCCTTATACTTTTGTATCTTTTCACTCTGCAAACTTTGAGTTTAACTCAAATTATTGATTTACCAGGCTTCCTCACATAGCTTGTGCTTGACAGAAGCATAGATGACTGATAAATGGTGAACCTAGTATCACCCTGGAAGAGCTGAATTAATCAGAAATATTCAACATGGAACACTCTGAAGAAAGAACACATTTTGCACTGGTCATTTTGTAATGGAAAATCATTGACTATCTACTCTGATTCCAATCGCAAGTATGGAGTTTAGGTTTTTATTGCAAAGGTTTTGTTTTTGTTTTTGTTTTTTTTACCTGATGGTCAAATTTCAAATTCAGTGTAAGATTTCTTATTCTCCTCTTACTTCCTGTTCTTACTGCCAAATAATACTATAGTACTATCTGCATGTATTGATGTTTAAAAGGTAGGGTCAGATCATTCAGACTATGGAGCTATTGCAGGAAGGAGCTCTGTTTCTGTGGAAGAATCAGTGAGCAGCAAGCAAAGTCCAGTTTTGTTGCCAGAAGATCAAGGCAGACATTATGGCAAATGTGAGACTCCAAAGGAGAAATGGATCAGAGGGTAACAGGATTTACTACTTCCCATTCATTTCACAAGCTGACAAAACGCTATTTGAATCCATCATTTCCTATCCCTCTATCCATTCAACCTCACTTGTTTTTACTCCTACTTGGATTACTCACATGTTGGTACATCACTTCTGACTATTCAAACTGAATCAGGTATCTGTAGTGATGATAAGCATGTGATCTATAATGGAGTGGTGGGTACAGGTAGATAAATCAACTTCTTGGTAACCATGTGATGAAATAGTAACAGCATGACTTTTACATTCTCACCTGAGATATCTGCTAACTTTCCCCAGCATCACATTCTCAAGGCTTCTTTTGGAACAGTATGAGTACATCGTCCATTTAATTTATACCCACAAAAATATTTATTTATCCAAATTACTTAACTATCATTCTGTATCATTTGTGGTAAGATACAAAGGTGATTTTGTTAACCTAAGGAAGTTGAGTTTTGTAATGTGATAGTATTCCATCCTTTTGGAATTTTAATGTCCAAGTTCATCTATCATTGTTCTCTAAGAACAATAAGGGCTGATCACATGTTAAGGTAATATATGGATATGGCGGTTGAAACTAGGTAACCTTTATAAATCATGTTCAGAATGCTAGGTCATCAGCTGGTGGCAGTTTCAGAATTAGAGAATCCTGGAAGGGGTGTGCTATTGGAGGCAGGCTTATGGATATTATAGGCAGCTTCCTGGCCAGTGTTTGGCTCACCGTCGTGCTGCTGTTTTCCACCTGCTGTGTTAGAGGTGATATCCAGCCTCTGCTCACTCCATCCTGTTCCCTGCCATTAATGGAGTTTCCCCCTGAGCCTGTAAGCTAAAATAAACTTTCCTCCACAAAGCTACTTTGGTCAGGTTCTTTGTGCCAAAAACACAAAGCCAAGAGCAACAATGGACAACATATAAAATGAATATAATACACAGAATATTAAAAATCATTTTTTTCATAAATATATGTGTTATTGTGAAGAGCATAGTGTCTTTATCTGTAAACTGACAATAAGCGACAATTTCCTTGTCTCTCCTAAGGACATCATTTGGGAAAAAAAAAAAAAAAAAGAAAAACAAACTTGCAAACAGATGATCCCACATCAACTCTCCAGTATCTAATGAGGAGATTGTTGATGAATAAATGTGTAAAACATTTATTTTAAAGTAAGTACACATTAAAAATATACAATATTGTATCGTAGTCATAAAAAAGAGCGTTATTACAACATTCATCTAGAGCTTGTACACTTAATGGAACTTTGAATAGTTCTTAAAATTACTCCATATACCTTTATTTTTAGCCTGATAGAATGGACATTAAATCCATTCAAGGATAAGAATTGCATAATGCATTGAGGACTGAGTTCTGCTATTCATATATAGAAGTTCCCACAATAGCCAGGACCATGGTACACTCATGCATCAAAATAATGGAGCAATGTTGACAATAATGAAGACAAAGTTTGCAATTTTAGGCTTTGATCATCTTGTGTTTACAATGATTAATGTGTAGGCAATCCAAAGAGTAGGCCAATGCAGCTTGGAAATTGCTCAATAATTATATATCCCCATTACACAGTAAGCACATATTTTTATTCCATTACAAGAAATGTTTTCTCATGCTTCCTGAATGAACTGCAGGCATCACTACTATGTTGTGTGCTATCTTTAATTAAAAATGCAGGGAAAAAAACTGATGCTCTCATTTCATTGCAGGTTTGATTGTTTTGGAGTCCATGGGAACTAAATTTTGCTATGAGCCCTATGAAATAATGAATTATTTGCATCTTCAAAAAAACTTAAAACAACATGTTTATAAACTGGCAATTTATACTCTTCTGTTGAAGGATCCTATTAGATCAAGATGACTTGTGTAAGGAGATTCTAGATGTCTTCAATATTACTTCAAATATTCTTCATGTGTAGAGCTAGATTTTTTGACTGTGAAAATTTCACACATCTACATATTTTGCTCATATTCCCCAGTCCCTAGGTTTAGCAAGTTGTAATTGTCCATTACATAATTGTTGAGTAGATGAATACTTTAACAGCATCATCTTTCTTCATACCTCAAATGCTCACTGCTTAAGTGCTTTAGTAATTCATCCTTATAATCTCGCTCATTTTTAATCCCTTCTAACCACATCCATAATCCTTCAAGAAAGAGTATGTGCTATAAAAATTGGTTTTCACTATGATGACTCAGGAGTGTTTTTATTGAAATCAGATACTCTCTTCTTATAGTTACATAGGTTGCTAAATAATTTAATTATAAAATAATAATTTATATATACATTTGAAAATGTTGTCTAAAGTGAATCTCTGAAATATGGAGAATATAATGAGTGGGAGATCACAATGCAGGCAAGCTAGAGCAAACCATTATCCTAATGGTGATATTTACTTTCATTTTTCTTGATCTTCAATGTGTTTATGAGAACTGGAATAAAAAAGAACCTAAAAGCCAGGTGTGGTGGTGCACGCCTTTAATCCCAGCACTCGGGAGGCAGAGGTAGGAGGATTGCCATGAGTTCAAGGCCACCCTGAGATGACAGAGTTAATTCCAGGTCAGCCTGGACCAGAGTGAGACCCTACCTCGAAAAACCAAAAAAAAAAAAAAAAAAAAAAAAAAAAGAACCTAAATAAAGTTAGGAAAGAGAAAGAATATTGTTAAGTGCATTTGTTTTTATTTTCACAAATTGTATACTCACCTAAAAATACCTAACACACATTTTCTCATGCCATTATGCTGCTATGAAAATATTTTAGTCTCACATTATTATGTATGTAGACATGGAATTTTCCTATCTGTTATTTTCACCTATTCATTATTATACAATATTCTCAAATATATTCCAATCATCCTACTACTGCATTTATTAGACTATGGAAACCATATGAGCAAAGTACCATGATTTCTAACAAGAGATGTAATTATAAATTAGTTAGAGAAACTATCCAAAGTCAACTGCTCCTTTGATTTTCCTTAACATATCCTACAAATATTTCATGCTGTTGATGTCTTGTTTTCATACCTAGCCCAATTACTAATGTCAAAAATAGTTTGTCTGCTGCCAAATTCTGACCTCTTTGAGTACAACGGCCATAACAAATTAAAATAATAATAATAATAATAATAATAATAATAATAAGCAACCTAGATCATCCATTTCTCAAATATTTTACACCCCTGCAAAATATTTTTTTTGATAAGGCTACACTGCCTATCATAGCTTGCAAGGTTCTGTGGGACCTGGTCCTACTAACTTCTCTAGAATCATCACATACAATAAGCTATATTTCCCTTTTCTTGTTCAGCGTTCGTCAGTTACCCATCCAATTTCCAACTTTAATTTTTCCCAGCATCATGCAGTGCGCTGTGCCTGTGGAAATCCATACCTGCTTAATTTTTGATTTTGTATGTTTTTTCCCTACTACTGAGCCCCTGTGTTTGATGAGTTTATTTTATTTTTATTAATTTATTTTCAAGAAAAGATAAAGAAGGAATATGCATGCCAGGGCCTCAAGTGGCTGCAAACAAACTCTAGATGCTTGTGCCATGTTGTGCATCTACCTTACATAGGTACTGGGAAATTGAACCTGGGTCCTTCGGCTTCACAACCAAGCACCTCAACTGTTAAGCCACCTCTCCATCCCTTATTTATTTCATTGCTATCTAATATAACTCCTGCTATTTTTTTTAAATTATTTATTTATTTATTTATTTGAGAGTGACAGACACAGAGAGAAGGACAGATAGAGGGAGAGAGAGAGAATGGGTGTGCCAGGGCTTCCAGCCTCTGCAAACGAACTCCAGACGCGTGTGCCCCCTTGTGCATCTGGCTAACATGGGACCTGGGGAACCGAGCCTCGAACCGGGGTCCTTAGGCTTCACAGGCAAGCGTTTAACCGCTAAGCCATCTCTCCAGCCCAACTCCTGCTAATTTTTGACACGTGTATGTAAATGTGTATGAGTATATGCATCCATGTTCTTGTTAGTGCTTCTGTACTGTGTGTGAGCGTACATCAAAGTGGAGGCTAGAGGTTCATAGTAATTGTCTTAGTCACTGTTCAACCTTATTCATTTGAAACAGGGTCTCTCACTAAACCTGAGAGACTTACTGATTAGGCAAGTCAACCTACACAGCAAGTCACAGGAAGTCTCCTGTCTCCATCTCCCTTGGCATGGGGCTTTGGGCATGTGCTGCTACATGCCTTAACTTTTGTTTGTTAGGATCCAAACTGAGCTCCTATACTTGTGAGGCAAGCACTTTAATCACTGAGTAATGCCTCCAGTACCCTAGAACTCATTATAAGTCTTTTCCATTGATGCTTTCTACTTTAGCATATGGACATATACGATATGAACACATATTTTAGTACATGAGCAATTTGGTTATATTCCTATTGGGGTATACTCTTATGCTCACTCTGTCCCACCCCCATTCCACTGAATTTCCTTCTTGGTGAGGTTACCTGTATTCACGATGGGGACATGAATGATCTGATAAGTCTGTGTAGAGGACAATACTACAGAATACACCTTCCCACCCTTTGGCTCTAACATTTTTTCTGCCCCCTCTTCCATAATATTACCTGAGCTAATCTAATGTGCAAATTATATAATAAGATATATTTAAAAATTTAAAGGATTTTTGAAGTATATTTCTCCTCATTCTAAAAAAATGGATGCAAATATATTCATATTCCCAAGTACTCATGTGTCTACTGGTAGAATTCTTTATGTGGAACTTTGCAATATTGTTTTGATGCATATTGTTGTGATTACAAACTATCTTCCCTATGAGTAAATAAACATTATGATATTAAGGATTTTATTGAATTCAGAGAGTTCATTGGTAGTGTATAGAATAGTGCTCATATGTGGTGATGCCTGATAAATATTTATTATTTTTTCAATATTTTGGGGAGTCAGTTGTGGATAGTTTCTTTCAATACTATTCTCTAGTGACTCACTGAAAACACAGATGCTATATCAAATATGTATTAATTGGGGTTCCACTGAGAAGCATAATTAATAGGATAGGGTAGAAGTAAGATATTGCAGATAATTACCATATGCAACAATGGAGCCTGAAAAGTATTACAACTTTCTGCCTGTGAAATGAAGCTGGTGGCCCACCTCCACTCTGAGTATTATAACCTGAGACCCAGGGGTACCAAAGATGCAATGCACAGTGTGAATATAGACCAATATCTCAACTCTGAATGAGTCAGAGAGCAGAAACAAATTTGCCCTTTCATGGTCATTCTATAGATAATTACTATTAATGTCACTGAGAAAGCCCCTCTGATTCACTTCCAGAATAATGTTTAAACAAATATCTAATGTTCTGTGCTCTACTTGAATTGACACTGAAAAATAGAGATCAGTTTTAGATAGAGAGTAACAACATTTATTTCCTTAGAAGTACATTTACACTGAAAGTCATCCATTATTTGGCATTGTCATAATCCATAAGTTAAGGAGGGAACACAAGATATTTATGTTGAGAATGTTAAAATAAAAATCCGAGAGATCCCACCACACATTAGACATACATCAGTTTCCAGTGAACAAGCAGTGAGCTTGGAAAGAAAAATAGTGAATGCAGATTCTCTTGCATGGTTGTACAATTTTCTGCATGTCACCATCTGCTTTAGAATGCATGCCCTAATCAGAAAGAAGGAAGCAAAGAAAGAAAGGAAGATTTATTAACTTCTTATGTGCCACATACCCTGCCTGCATTGTGGTCAGCATTTGCTAGGGACATTTAGATAAAATTATTCTTGTGAATGCCTTAAACATACTTACCTCCTTACAATTAAGAATATGTAACTCAGTGAGCTTTAGTACCATCTACAAAATTATGTAGGGCTTAAGTGAGAGAAATACTTTAAAATGGTGAGTATTTGACCATCAAACATTTTTTCAATATAAACTCTTGCTCACACATTTGGAAATAGTATCATATTCCTCACAGTCTTTTTTAATTTGAATATTATGTGACCACAACTGAAGCTCATGGTTATCAACAGATAATTAAATCATATTCAATTAATAAAATGCATTCTCAATAGAATTCAGTATCATTATTGTTGTGTAGTAAGTATAAATTGTCACAGTACACAGCCCTCTCCTCACAGCTTTGTTTATTACACAGACCTTATGCAAAGTGAGATCTAGTTATTCTCTTGTTTTTCTCATAAAAACAAATTTACATCATCCTATAAGAAGACTTGGCTAGAAGTCAGAATCTGTGAATACTTATGGGGTAATTGTGACAAAGAAAACTTGCTTATCTAAGGCATTGTTTCACACAATAAGTAATTAAGATCTACTAGCTGTTGAGATTCAGTAACCCTGAAATACATTTTTGGCACTGTGGATCACAAAAGCAACATTTTATGACAGTACATAAAAACATGTATGGGTTTAGTAGTTCCGGTTATTAAATGAATCAATAATGTGGCAAGTTCAGAGAAAAATAAAAATTTGAATAATAAACAAGAGTTGTTTGGGTTTTCTGATGATTTATTTATAATGGTAACAGCTTAAATTAGATATTGGAATATTCATAATCATTGTACAAACTCTAGTTGAATATTTTAGCTCAATGAGCTTAATATACTATACATTTTCAATGTAAGCCAATTTGTCTAATAAAATGATGAGAAAATATACCAGTTCAATGAAGCAGCTTTATAAAGACTATAATTTAAGGACATTAGAGAATTAAGCAATCATGTCCTGCTGTTTCCTGCCTGCATTTTGAGCAGTGTACATACAAATGTAAGTATCCTGAAGCTTCAGAACAGTTCCAAACAACCCCTGTGAAATACAAACGAAGCTCCTTTCAGCCAAACAGTACACCCTCCAGGTACAGAAGTCAGAACAATGCAAGTGTCTAATTTGCATCTTTCATAGTCAGACATGCCTTCAAAAGAGCAATTTAACCTGATGTTGAATTCACTCTGAATGGTTATATGTTTGTTAATGTGATGAGGTTGAGTTTTCCTTTTTTTTTTTTTTTTAATTTCTTTTGTTAGCAAGGAAAAAATAGTTATAATTCACAACTTTTCTAAAATCCTAATTTCAGGTTACACTTTGAGGCCACAAAGCTTGATATTTCGACTTTTTAAAATATATTTACTTCTTTATTTATTTATTTACATTTTTGGTTATTTCATAGATAGAGAAAGAGAGAGAGAGACAGAGAGAGGCAAACAGAGACAGAACGGGCACACCAGGGCCACCTCATGCATCTGGCTTATGTGGGTAGTGGAGAATCTAGCATGGGTCCTTAGACTTTGCAGGCAAGTGCCTTTACTGCTAAGCCATCTCTTCCAGCCCCTACTTTGGATTTTGAAATCAGGAAGTACCTGTTATAATCAATTTATAGAGAGGAAACTTTGGTTTTCAGCTGATGGACTTAGAGGTTTCAGTCCATGATTGGTTGGTCCTGTGGTTTTAGACCCTCAATGCCACAGTATGACAAAGCTCATGGTGGATAAAACTACTCATTGCTTGGCCAGGAAGCAAAGAGTAAAGCCATAGGCACTCAGGAGCATGCCCTTAATGAACTATAAACCTGTCCAACAGTACTTGTCACTCAAAGGGTTCAGTAGCGCCTAACTGCATGGTGTACTGGGAACCAAATCTACAACAGAAAGACATTTGGGTATTTGTGATGCAGACTTGCAGAATGTGTTAAACAATGAAAAGAAATCCTTTTAATCTGGTAGATTGTTCATACAGAGGGAGTTTTCCTGAGTATGACTCATACTATAAAAAAGTGCTTGTAAAATATCACTAAAAGTCATAAGTAAGTGAAGGGGGTAATATTCAAATTGTATTTTGTTTTCCAGACCTGAAAATAGTGACTCTTGCTTTAAGCTATTAAACTTGGGGCACAAGGGCAATTTGTTCTCTAAGTAATAAAAGTACAAATAAAATGTAATTCCTTTTTTATTCATGATATTTTTTTCTCCAAAATGCTGAGTAAAGAGTGTGGGCAAGATAAATAAAATAAAATTGTGATCTGTGAAAACTGAAGACTCCAGCATGAATAGGAAGCAATTGTGTTTATTAAAATTCCCACTCATAATTACATGTTATGCATTACCTTGGGAAGAAAATTAATGGCTACTTATAATAGTTTTCAAAATCATTCTCTCTCAAGGTCTGGGTTTGGAAGATAGGTACAAGTCTGGGGCTGTAGGGTAATGAGATAGTTGCCTTTGGTCATCAAGAACGTTGCTCTGAATTTTAGGTAGCAGGAATTACATGGTGAGATATATCATAATTTTCCTCAGTATACTTTAATTTATACAATATTGTGAAACACTGCACTTATCCTGGGAATACCTTTTAATTAGGCAATGCCCTTTCCTCAGCATACTGATAAACTAAATGTAAGATTTCCAGATATTTAGAAATCATTTGTGTCACATGTTGGATTCATCCATGTTGCGCATTTTTTCCCCCCTGGGGAGAAGCTAGCAAGTACTTGCACCCTCAGGCAGAGACCACCAACTAACTAAAGGCAGAGTCCTAGCAAGTTTGCCATAGTGAACCACCACTGGGTTTACTGGGCTTTCTGACAGCGTGAGTGAATGCAGGGCTACTTGCAGGAACATGGATACCCAGAAGCAGCCACATTGAAGAGTCTCAAACCAAAACAGCGTCTCCACGACTATATAGGTAGAGCTCCTATGCGTTGGTTTTCTAGCTTCTATATTCTGTATCCCTGCTGAAGCCATGAGACCTCAGGCACCACTGCACATGGCTGGCACAGGGAGTGTCTGAGATTTCAGGGAAAGGTCTGATGATACTACCCCACTCCTCTCCTTCTGTGTGAGACATTAATAGGTCCAATCTAGAGAGGGAGATTAACATGTGGTCACAACTGCTTCTGATAAAGTAGGCAATAGCTGTTTTTCTAAGAGGCCCTGTCACACAACAACCCACATTGTTCTATGTATTTTCCAAAGTTAGCTAGCATCCAAAACATCTAAGCAAGCCAGACTAGCAACATCACAATTTCAACAGACCAACTTGTTTCCTACCAATTCCATATGATTTTTTAAAACATTTTTGTTTATTTATTTATTTATTTATTTATTTATTTATTTATTTATTTATATGAGAGAGATCAAGAGTGAAAGAGGCAGAGAGAGAGAGAGTGAGAGAGAGAGAGAGAATGGGCAGGCCAGGGCTTCCAGGCACTGTAAACGAACTCCAGATGCGTGGCCCCCTTTGTGCATCTGGCTAAAATGGGTCCTGGAGAATCAAGCCTCAAACTAGGGTCCTTGGGCTTCACAGCAAGTGCTTAACCGCTAAGCCATCTCTCCAGCCCTCCATATGATTTTTTTTCTCCAATTATAACTTTGTAAAATAAGGACTGGTCATTCATATATACTTTTTTATTTTCTTCAAGGATCAGTTCATGCTTTCTTTTTATTAATTAGTTTTGTACTCAGTGAATACAGTGAAGTTGGTGTCATTGTTAGCCTCCATGTTCTCCCCCGTCCCCCTGTACCCTCCTTATTGAGGTATATGGGTCATGCATTATTGAGTTGGCCCACAGTTATGGGTAGGAGGAAATGTCTCTGTGTGTGGCTCTGATATTGTCTTGTATCAACATAATACTATTTAAGATAGGTCAAGTAATCAACAAATTAAAAATTTACTTGGGAAAGAATAACAGTATGAATAAATGTGGGAAATTTGAAGAAATTGATTTCTTTATGAAATACATTAAAGTAGATTTGCAAGATTGGATAGTTACTTTCAGTGATCTTTGCAACAAATCAATGAATCATCAGTTCTGAAAGAAGCTAAGAATTGTGAATTTAATATAATCTGCATGAGAGACCTTCAGATATTTGCATGATGAAAAATAAATAAACCTGGAGGTTTGGGAGATAGCTCAGCAGGAAAAGTGCTTCACATGCTAGTGTGAGGATGGGAGTTTGGATCCCCAGGACTCACATACTAGGCCAGGCACAAGCTGTGATCTACAAGCCAAGGAGGTAGACATGAGAGGATCCAAGGGTTGTCTGGCTGTCATGTCTAGCCAAATAAGAGAATGAAAGATTCACTGAGAAAATCTCCCTCAAAATGAATAGGACGGCTGTGATTTCAAGGCTAGCTTAGGTGACAGAGTGAGTTCCAGGTTAGCCTGGCCTAAACTGAGACCCTGCCACAAAAAAAAAAAAAAAGTCGTGTTGTGGAGGAAGACACCTGACATTGACCTCTAGCCTCCATAGTCATGTACACACATGTGCACATGCAACACCTTGACTCCACACACAAAAATAAATAAATATGTAGAGTCTGGTTAAAATGCAAATGATGTTATTGTTGAAGATGTTCAAGAGTTTATGTAAGGCAATTTTAGGACAGGCAAACTATTCTGCTAATTGCCATCAACCCTGACAAAAATTCAATATGTGGCCATGGACTAAATCCTTCAGAAATCCACATGCACTAGGCAAAAACTGCTTTAAAAATTTTACAATGATGTAATTAGTTGTCACAAGTGGCTGACTCCTAAGGATAACTTTTACAACTCTACAGAAATATGATAGCATGACTTATGAATCATCATATAAGAGATTACAGACTTAGAGAGCCATACCCTCCATCCCAACTTGACCTGTAATAAAATTCTCCTTTGCATTGTACCATTTTTCTCATTAACCCAAGAGTAAAAGTCATCAGAATCTCTCCATTAAAACATTTTGATAAACACATGTGCTATCATCATTTCCTGTGCAGATTTACAAAACATGATCATTTAATAGCATTGTATAAGAAGCATGCTCAGTCCTAGAACAACAGAAAACAGTTATAAATATTGTTTTCACTTGCATCACAAACTGTCTCATTTTGGAAACAAAAACAAATTTAATGATATAAAAGTTTAAAGTTTTAGGGCTGGGGAGATGGCTTGGCAGTTGGGGCACTTGCCTAGACAGGTTCAGTTCCTCAGTGCCCATGTAGGCAAGATGCATAGAGTGGGGCATGACACCTCTGACGTTCATTTGTAGTGGCTTGAGGCCCTGGCATGCCCATTCTCTCTCTCTCTCTCAATCTCTCTCCCCTCCCTGCTGTTATTTGTCTCTCATAAGTAAATAAATAGATATATTTATGACATGTTCAAAAAATGTTTAAGGTTTTGAGGGAATGCTTTCCATCATAGTGCTGAAAGCAAGGAAGGTTGACTTCTTACATGCAGCCTGTGGTGGTATGAATGTGGAATATCCCCCAAAGCCCATGTGGTTGTGATTTAGCCTAGTACTGGATACCTATTGTTGAAGCCTTTGGGTAGCAGAGCCTTGCTGAAGGAGGCATGTTACTGGGGACAAACTTTGGGAAGTGACAGTTTAGCCTAGAAAGCTCTCATTCTCTCTGCTCACTCCCTGATGATATGTGATGATGTAACATAGATTTGTTCTCTTGCCATGCTGAAGATTCCCCTTGAAAGTGTATGCCAGAATAAGACCCTTTACCCATACACTACCTTTGGTTGTGTGCTTTATACATAGCAGTGAGAAGATAACTGCTACATAGCCAAAATTTGGGAGCAGAGGGTTAATGGGAAGTGGGGGCAGATCATATAACCTCAAAGCTTAAGCCCAGTGACCCGATAATTATCCACATGTTAAAGGTTCCAAAAGTTTTCTAAACAGTAGTACCAATTAGGATCCATGTGTTTAAGCATATGAACCTTCAGGAGATATTTTTCCTTCAAACTACAGCAATATTTTTGAAGATACATATCAGTAACATAATGTCTGTTTCTGATCAGTAATTGAGAAAAATGTCATATTTTTAGTATTTATAATATAACATAATGCCTTAATTATATAGTATTTATATCATTGATATGTTTAGTGTGCTGCAGGTCATTTTCTTGGAATCATCTCATCTGTCTCTTGGAAATAGAAGTAATCATATTAGGCATAAAGGAGAATAAGTTTAAAACTACAAACAATGGCTCAATATAAAGTGTAAGTGACGAAAGACAATCTAAACACACCAGGACTTTAGAATATGAGAAAAGATCCACAAACGATGAAATAATGACTGAAAAACACTGTCTTCATTATAATGTATGTCTCATAGCAAAGAAATATACTGATATTAGTTTAGTAGTACAGTATAAGTATTTAATACCCATTATATATTAATAACTTACTTTATTTGTGATTTTTAGAAATATTTACCCATTAAGTAACATGTACTTAATTGAGGGGTGCCCCAAGTCTCAACTAATCCTTCAATTCTCATCAAACAAATTATGAAATACTTCATTCACTGAGCACATATATGCTATGATCCAAACACAATGCCTAATTAAAAGCTAAGATTTTATATTTGTTGATTTTACCTTCACATTTCTGAGGCGCAATTCATGATCAAAAGCTGATGAAGGGAAGAAAACATTTACCTTTGCTTAGAATATTGAGGGGAAGCTTGAGGACAGTAGGAAAAGAATGTTAAAGCAGAGGCTAGGTATCACTTCTTGCCACAACAACTGGTAGAAAGTAGCAAGAGAGTGAGTTGAGCTCTGGCAAGTGGAAACCTAGTCTACAGCACACCTAAGCTCATGTCCAGCAACACAACTCCCCCATGAAGCTTCCATCTCCCAAATTGCCACTAGCTGGTCCGAGCATTCAAAACACATGAGGTTATGGGGACATCTGATACAAACTACTACACTTAGGTTTTAAAAAATGAATGAAAAACAAAAATTTTCATTTGACAAGCTTAAAATTTGCATTTATAAGTTGGCTTACTGGCAAAATGCTTGCATCATTAAGGAGGAAGACCTGATTTTTTTTTTATTTTATTTTTTATTTTTTTTTAAATTTTAAAAAATTTTTTTAAATTTTTTATTTGAGAGCGACAGACACAGAGAGAAAGACAGATAGAGGGAGAGAGAGAGAATGGGCGCGCCAGGGCTTCCAGCCTCTGCAAACGAACTCCAGATGCCTGCGCCCCCTTGCGCATCTGGCTAACGTGGAACCTGGGGAACCGAGCCTTGAACCGGGGTCCTTAGGCTTCACAGGCAAGCGCTTAACCGCTAAGCCATCTCTCCAGCCTGAAGACCTGATTTTTGATCCTGAAGACCCCATCAAATGTTAGTTGTGGCAGGGTGTATATAAAAGGATTCCTGGGCCTGGATGGCTAACTTTGCTAGTACAAATGGTGAGCTCCATGCTCAGTGAGTGAGCCTGTCTCCAAAAAGTAAGGTAGAAATTGATAGAAGACAATTGATGTCATTCTGACATCCATAAATATGTGCACATATGTCAGACATAGGCAGGGCCCTGGGTTAAAGCAAACCAAAGGAGTCTGATAGGAAGGCCCCAGGCTACGGAGAGATTGCAGCAGCATGAACCGGCTGGTCATATCTGGGGGACCAGACCAGCAGGAAAGCTCCTCCCCAATTCTTGGGCGTTGCAGTGACCAAGATTCTCCCCTCATTTTTGGGGGTTTCAGTGATCCTGGTTCCCTAGACAAAATCTCAGACCCCCGATGTAAGGCTACTCCCTCTCCAAGCATGGCATATGTGGACATTCAGATAAGACTTAGGATTTGCCAATCACCCTGTGGCCTTTGGCCAGTTGCCTAGGAAACTCCTTATATGGCATCAGCCAGCACCTTTGCATACCTTCCCTTTACCATTGCCTAATGCTGGAATGAAGATACCCATATTAGGCATAGGCTAGCAATATTTAAGCCATTTACCCTGACAATAAACCAAGAGCTGTTCACTGAAACTGACTCCTAGGAGTGATTCTCTCCTTACCCACACACAACCTTGGTCTCCAGGGTTGCCTGGGATGCCTTCAGGGGAACCACAGCCTGGCCCAGAGGGCATAGGAACCCACACACATATGAGCCTATGCACCCACACATACATGTACACACATCCATATACAAACCTTGACAACACACATATGCACCACACACACACACACACACACACACACACACACACACACACAAGAAATTTTGGGGGCTGGTGGGATTGCTTGGTGGTTTAAGGCACTTGCCTGCAAAGTCTAAGGACCCATGTTTGATTCTCCATGTCCCACATAAGCCAGATGCACAAGGTGGCACATGCATCTGGGGTTTGTTTGCAGTGGCTAGAAGCCCTGATGTGCCCATTCTCTCTCTCTCTCTCTCTCTCTCTTTCTCTCTTTCTCAATTTCTCTCTCCCTCCCTCTTCCATATCAATTTATACCTATAATTAAACTCATGAGATCTTCATGGATTTGTATTAAAAGAGAAAGAAAATAAGAAAAAATAAACAACACTCAACAACTTTGAGAAAAGCACAAGTCCTAAATTGCATAATACTCACCCAAGAGACAGTCAAAGCTTTGCTCAACAACATGAGATGTGAAATCTTCAAAGCACAACACACAGAGGTAAAGAAAGAAAAGGACTTGATTACCTATTATTAGGCATTTTATAAGTCATCATATAAAAGCAGTTGGTTGTTTGTGCCTGGCTCAAAGTCATTTTTTTAAAATATTTGTGAGTGTGTAAAAGTGCATGCACATGCCACAGTTCATGTGTGAAGGTAGAGAACAACCTGAGTCACTCCTCACTGTGCACATTGTTTAGAGAAAGAGTGTCTCTTGTTTTGCTACTAGAATTACCAGACAAGCTGGGTTGTAAGCCTTGGGATTTTCCTGACAACATTTTGCATGGTCTCCTGTCAATTTTGCCTTGAGAATACTGTAAAAATACCTGAAAGGAAAACATGAAAACTAAAATTTAATCTGAAGATTTAAATATATAGAAGTACGAAAGAAATGAAATAGAATAACAAGAAAGTGTTGATTATGCTATCCTAGTACTTAAAATGACTCATAAATCTACATCATGTTCTAGATAACACACATATAGACCAATAAAAATACTATGTGAGAAATTACCATGTGAGAGAGTGGTAACTTATGTAATAGGGAGTGTATGAATTATTCAATAAAGAATTGTAGATATTGTCATAGGCCCTCATGGTGAGATTTAGATGTGTGTGCCACAATAATCATTAAAATCATTTCCAGAATAATGAAGGTCAAGTTAGGGTATTCTTAGTCAGCGTGTGGGGAGGACAGAAAGGACAAAGAGGAGGATGGGGAACAGGTGAAACGGTATAAAAGAAAGGAGATAGTAGATACAAGGAGAGGATCCAGAAAAGAAAGAAGGAAGAGAAGAAACCAAATTGGCCATTCATGACTTGAAAACACCAATCAGAAGCATTTTCCCTATTGTTTGGTAAACTTAATAACAAATAACAAAAGAGTTATTAAGGTATTTTCAATTAATTTTATTTTTAGCTATTTCATACACACACACACACACACACACACACACACACACACACACACACATGTATATATGATTGGATTCATACTGTATTGCCCTCTCTTATTCTTTTCCTCCTCTTTCTCAACCCCGTTTTCCCAACTAATCTCATTCCTACTTTCATGTCTTTTTAAATTACTAATTACTAATTAAATTACTGTTGCTTGCATGGACTTGGGTGAGGGCCTTTGATCAGAGCATGGGCAAATGCCAGCAGCTTCACTGCTGAAGAATGTGATTCTCCCTCCCTCATCAACTGTGAACTTCCTATGGCACTTCTGGGATGAGCCCCTCACCCATCAGTAAAGGGATGTTGACAGGTTCAATCTTGTGCAAGAAACTATTAGAGGGATTTTATAAATGAAAAGGAGCCATGCATCTATGGTCCATTGTTATCTGACAAATTGTTATAAGTCTCTGGGGAAAAGCAGAATGACAGACATTACTTACTCTGTTCATCACCCAAAGCAATATGATAGTAGATTCCACACCTACCATTGACAATTACTTCTTCAAAACATCAATGGATATAAATATAAGATTACAAGGTATAAGAGAATGGTGGGATAAAATCAGTGGCTTAAATATGAATAAATCTTATTTGGTAAATAAATTCAAATGCCCATAATAAACATCAATGTGTAAGTACAATTAACCACCACAAAGAGTTTTGATGCTAGGAATTATAAAAAATAATAACTTAGTATTCATTTTGTTTTGCTTATAGAAATAAACAGATTGTCATGAAAAGTTTTGAGTAAAAAAAAGTAAAATAGGGCTAAAGAGAAGGCTTAGCAGTTAAGGCGCTTGTCTGCAAAGCCTAAGGACCCTGGTTCAATTCTCCAGGACCCACATAAGCCAGATGCACAAGGGGGTGCATGCATCTGGAGTTGCTTTGCAGTGGCTAGAGGCTCTGGCATGCCTATTCTCTCTCTCTTTACCTCTTTCTCTCTCAAATAAATAAATTAATAATAAATAATAATATATAAATATGTTTTTTAAAAAAGTAAAATATTCAAACATTCCAGAGAGTGTTATATAATGAAACTAAATATCTGAGTAAATATGAAAAAAGAAATATCTTCTAACAAAACCTGTCTTATAACTGTATTCTTTAATGCTATGTTTCTTTACTAAATTATATTTGGTTTTCATGTTTGCTACACATTAGTAAAGACTAGATTTGTATTTTCAAGTATTAATCAATGTGTCAGCTTCCCAAAGTTTATCATCTCTTCAAAATTCTGGCCTATCATTTTAAATTGATTTTAAGATAACTTTAATTTGTTTAAGATTTATGGTAAGTTTTTTTTTTTTTAATTTTTTTAGTTATTTATTTGAGAGTGACAGACACAGAGAGAAAGACAGATAGAGGGAGAAAGAGAGAATGGGCACGCCAGGGCTTCCAGCCTCTGCAAACGAACTCCAGACGCGTGTGCCCTCTTGTGCATCTGGCTAACGTGGGACCTGGGGAGCTGAGCCTCGAACCGGGGTCCTTAGGCTTCACAGGCAAGCGCTTAACCGCTAAGCCATCTCTCCAGCCCTTATGGTAAGTTTTATTGCATTAAAAACAACAACAAAAAAAAAAAAAAAAAAAAAAAAAAAAACAAGGAAGAGCAAGAGTGATGGCTTAGTGGTTAAGGCATTTGCCTGCAAAGCCAAAGCGTACACATTCAAGTCTCCAGGATCCATATAACCCAGATGCACAAGGGGGCACGTGCATCTGGAGTTTCTTTGCAGTGGCTGGAGGGTCTGACTCACCCATTTTCTCACCCCCCCCGTCTTTCTCTCTCTCAAATAAATAAATAAAATGTATATTAAAACCCAAGGAAGGTTTGGAGGAATGGCTTAGCTGTGAAGGCATTTGCCTAAAGCAAATACCCGGGTTTGATTCACCAAGACCAATGTTAGCTAGATGCATAAGGGGGCACATGTATATGGAGTTTTTTTGCGGTAGCTGGAGGCCCTGGCACACCCATTCTCTCTCTTTCTCTCCCTGCTCTCTCTTTCTCTGTCAAATAAATAAATAAATAAATATAAAATATTTAAAAAATTTAAAAAAACAGGGAAAATAAAAATTAAACACTATATTTGAGAAGACGTTCAGATCCATCAACAATTATGGAAATGCCATTTTGGAAATATCAAAATTAGAAGAAGGTGAACAACTATCAATTGAATATTTTTAATTAAAAATTTGCAGTTGCAATGTGTGTGGTATGGAGTGCATGTGTGTGTGTGTGTGAGAGAGAGAGAGATAGTTTATGCACATTATGTGCACATGTGCTCATAGGCATGCAGAGGCAGAGGAGGATGCCTGATGTCCTTACCCTGATGCTTATCCACATCTTTCATTCAGGTGGAGTCTCAACCACAGCAGTTCTCCTGTCCCTGCTCCTCACAGGATTTCAGTCACAGATGTATATGGCCATTTCCATCTATTCATGTACTCATGTTCAAACAAAAGTTTTAAGCCACTGAACCATACCCTGGCCTGAATATTTTATTTTTGATTTCTTTAACATATGTAAAATAAGTGTGAAAATATGTGTGTTGGATAAAGCAATGAACTATAATATCACTCATATGTTTGTCTATAACTTTTGTTTTGTGACTACATCTTATACTATATACATTTAAAAATAGTTTACTTCTGTTCAATATGCAATTATGACTTTTATTTTAGTATTACTTTATGTGTATTGATGAAATGTTGTATATATGCAATGAAAATTGCAAGTATAAATGACATAATTTTTTTGATGTGCAAGTACAAATATGCATTTGAAAGAGAATTAGGGAGAAAAGATGGAATAAAGGAAGGGAAGAAAGTACAAAGGCAAACTGAGAAGGGAACCGCAGAGTGTCATGCAAAGTCTGAGTGACAGAAAGGAAGGACACCAATGGAAAGTACGTTGATTTATGTAATGGTTTCCCTAGGGATACATTTGTATTATTTTTATTTATGCTTTTTATTGTTTCTTATTATTAACTTTTAAAACACCAAAGGTTTCTCAAAAACAATAATTAAACACAAATATTGATTTCATATCCTCTAGAGTCATTCTTTCAGATATTCACTGGAATCCTGGACTATTACATATTGAATATATTGATGAAGAAAATAATGTTAAATAATTTTATAATTAAAGTAATAAGGAGCTGGAGAGATGACTTAATGGTTAAGGCACTTGACTACAAGCCTAAGGACCCAGGTTAGATTCTTCAAGTCCCATGTAAAACAGATGCACATGGTGGTGCATCTTGATTTCATTTGCACTGGCATGCCCATTCTCTCTCTCTTTTTTTCTTTCTGTCTTTCTCTCTCTCCCCCTCTGTCTTAAGTAAAAATAAATAAAAAAGCAATATGTATACACAATAATGTAGTTTATACTAGTATCTCCATTAAAAATATACCTTGTAGTTTCTAACCACTTCTACGTTTTTTCTACTCTTCATATTTTTTGAAGTTCTTTCCAGCCAATTTTAAAAATTAATGTAAGGAGCAAGTATCAAAGCCAGACATGCACATCTTTAATTCCAGCACTCAGGAGGAGGGTAGGAGGATTGCTGTGAGTTGGAGGGCACCCTGAGACTCCATAGTGAATTCTAGGTCAGCCTGGACTAAAGTGAAACCCTACCTCAAAAAACCAAAAAAAAATAAATAAATAAAAAGGGGGTGGGGAGGGGAGAAAGTATCAAGTATCAATTAAGTGAGCTCACTTTGAGGCTGTGACTGTGATATACTAGGAACTTTTTAAAATCTAATTAACAATACTAATTAGTTATGTATAATCAATTTATTTATATTTTTGCTTAAAGCACTCAGTTACATATTCAGTCATTTAGCTGTTTACAGTAATGTGAGCATAAGATGACATTAGTTGACTGTTATAAATATGAAAAAAGACCTTTTATTATATTTTCACATTGCATCAAATATATTCCATAAAGTCTAAGCCTCAAGATTCAGTATTATCTTCAACACTGGATGTTTTAGTTTGCAGATGATAGAGATAACATTTATAGCAAATTATTAGTAGAATTCCATCATTCTAATTCTAATTATAATTATTAAGAAAATGTTTTCAAAAATCTTACTTTATTCTTATAATTTGTGCATTCCACTATCCACAGAAGTTATTTGCATAAGGTACTGATTTCCTAAGCCAGTGATGTATATTGCTTAAGGACCAAATAAAACCCCTGCATACTCATCATGTCTTAAAGTTTCCTTCCAGTGAGCTGACTTTTCTTCATACAGTAAACATGGAACTCAAGCCACGGCCTAGGATAACAACTGTGGTGGTTTGACTCAGGTGTCCTCCATAAACTTAGGTGTCTTGCATGCTAGGTTCCCAGATGATGGAGATTTGGGAATTAATGCCACCTGGAGGGAGTGTATTGTTGGGGGCGGGCTTATGTGTGTTAGAGCCAGGTTCCCCTTGCCAGTTTTTGGCACATTCCCCTGTTGCTACTGTCCACCTTATGTTGGCCAGGGGGTGATATCCACCCTCTGCTCCTGCCATCATGTAGCTTCCCCTCGAGCCTCTAAGCCAAAATAACCCCTCTTTTTTCATTTTCCCAAAAGCTGCTCCTGGTCAGGTGATTTCTGCCAGCAATGTGAACCTGATAGCAACAGTAAAGTGGTAATGAGGAGTGGGATTGCTGCTAGAAACCTGACTGTGTGGCTTTGGCTTTTTGGAACTGGTTATCAAGACAAATGTGAAAGGATTTGAAGCCTTGGCCTAAGAGATGCCTTGCAGTGCTGTAAGTACAGTTTGATGTACTAGTTTGGCTAGAGTTAAAAGATCTGAATGGAGTAGGAACTATGGACTGTGAGGTTTGGCTTATGAGGGTGAGAAAGAGGTTTGCTTGGACCTAGCTAGCAGTTTGCTATTATGCCCATGTCCTGAGAACTTGCTTAGAAATGAACTGGTGTGATCAAAGAGATATGGCACAGGAAAAAAAAAAAAAAAAAAGAAAGAAATCTTTGGGTGAACTCCTGCCTATTCAGCTACAATTGAGATATTACAACCTTTGAGAGTGGGCCACTTGACCTATACTGGTGCAACAGGAAGAATGTAGACACTTTGAGTTGGCCTGAGTGCTCAAAGAGTGTCCTGTTCTTCAAAGTTTGCTTTATCCACCCTCCCCCCAATTAACAAATTGGCCATCTGTATTGTGGAGTATAAGAAATGCAGGAAAGGGTGGGTCATTGCGTTTGCAACATGGTCTTGTGTTTTGGAAATGGCCATGGACAGTATGAAGCAGGTTTGCTGGATGCCTGCATGGAGACCCCATGGGGCCATGAAGATGAACTGTGGGTTGCTGTGGAGACCCAGTGTATATGCAAGAAACATGAGATAGCTGCCAAGGAGAACTGCTGACCCTGATGAAGTTTTGTAGGACTATAAGTAGGCTAGCTGGATGGGTAGAATTGGAACTCCAGACACTTTTTGCTGGTTAGAATTACTGGACTTAAGAGATATGTCACTGGCTAGAGTTGTTGGGCTTGAAGCTATAGAGTTTGATGTTTGCCTTGGTTGTTTTAAATCTTACAGTGGCTAAATATTTCTTTGCTATGCCCAGTGCCATCTTTTGCAGTGTGAATATTTATTCTGTGCCATTATAAGTTTTTTGGGGGATTTTTTAGTATTATGGCTCAGTTCAAAGTTCTTGGACTATGGGGATGTTTGAACGTCATTGCGATAGTTTAAAAACTTTGGGGACTTTTTTTTAATTTTTATTTATTTATTTGAGAGCGACAGACACAGAGAGAAAGACAGATAGAGGGAGAGAGAGAGAATGGGTGCGCCAGGGCTTCCAGCCTCTGCAAACGAACTCCAGACGCGTGCGCCCCCTTGTGCATCTGGCTAACGTGGGACCTGGGGAACCGAGCCTCGAACCGGGGTCCTTAGGCTTCACAGGCAAGCGCTTAACCGCTAAACCATCTCTCCAGCCCACTTTGGGGACTTTTAAAGTTGGACTGAGTGCATTGTATTTTACATCATGTATGGATATCAGTTTATGGGGCCCAGGGGTAGAATATGGTGGTTTGACTCAGGTGTCCTCCATAAACTTAGGTGTTTTTAATGCAAGGTTCCAGACAATGGAGATTTGAGAATTAATGCCTCCTGGAGGGAGTGTATTGTTGGGGGCAGGTTTATGGGTGTTATGGCCAGTTTCCCCATACCAGTGTTTGGCACATTCTCCTGTTGCAATTGTCAACCTTATGTTGGCCAGGGGGTGATTTCCATCCTCTGCTCATGCCATCATTTTCCCCTGCCATCATGGAACTTCCCCTTGAGCCTACAAGCCAAAATAAACCCTTTTCTCCCCAAAGTTGCTCTTGGTTGGGTGATTTCTGTCAGCAATGTGAACCTGGCCGCTTCATCTACATACAGACTTTCTCCCCCCCCCCCCCCCCCGCAGCAAAGCCTAGCTTATGCTGGATAAGTTTTACACTGCTGAGAGAACTAGGTTATGATGTAATGACTTCCTTAGTAATGATAAATGTCCAAAGTGGAGAAGTGAGTGGGACTTGATAAGCTGAATGTTAGATATAATAGTGCGTCATTGTGAGGCCCATACACAGCTCTCCTGCTTAGAAACTGTGACTTAAGGAAACCAATATAGGTGTGTGCTAGATGTGTTCCTATGTTTAGAATAATCAAACTTCCTCTAAACTAAATTATGTGTTACAATAATATATAACTTTCCAAGTAAGTGCCTTTAACCACTGAGAAATTTCCCCAAACTTTAGATAATATATACCTTTTTTCAGACATAGCTGCATGTTACATGTATTCTCAGTATTCAAGTGATTGAGGCAGGGAGATTGTGAGTTGAAGCCAGCCTGGGGTACATAGACTGTGTCTCACAAACTGTACAGTGTATCCCAATATTAGCAGCTTGTTAAGGATATCATTCTCTTTTCACCGTTTTGTATCTCTTCCATAAAACAAAGAACGGTATGAAAGAGCAGACGCTGTCATTTGTAAACCTATGAATGTGAACATTTTGTAACCTGAGAATTAGAAACTTATCCAAGATAACAAAACTAGTGATACTTTGTGTGAACAATTATGAGAAAGATTATTCAAAGTGATCATTAATATTACACAGAAACACACACACACACACACACACACCAAAAAAATCTAGGTTAATTTTGAAGTCAAACACATTACATGTGTGAATGCGTTCAGCACAAGTACAGAGAAATCAAATACCACAGAAGAATTTTAAGTTAAACATTATTTTTGCAAAATATGTTTTAAGACATGAGATAATACAATTAAGGAATATATATATATATATTTAATGATGTTAATTCATTTTCTAATAAGTTTACACATTTAGCATTCTGTGATTTGAATCCTATTAAAAAGTCTATTAAACCAAAATAAAATACTCTAGGAATGATTTCGGTGACAGAAGAATATTTTAGATACAGCTAATTGAGAACACAAATCATCCCACTTAAAGCTATGTTGAATATAACGGGGTTGGAAATTAAATTGAGACTGGATCAAGGCTTTCTTGATCATCATTCCCCCAGGACAGAATATTACAATTGGAGAAGAAGTTTTTCTTTCTTTCTTTCTTTCTTTCTTTCTTTCTTTCTTTCTTTCTTTCTTTCTTTTCTTTCTTTTCTTTCTTTTCTTTCTTTCTTTCTTTTTGAAAGAGAATGTTTAGAAGCAATACAAGAGATAAGCACACTTTTACAAATACCACGTTCTTTCGAGTGGAGTTTCTAGATGGTGAAATTCCCTTGCTAACTCAATGGAAATTAGACAATGTTGATGGTCTACTTTTAAGAGTTTGTGTTGCAGTCACCTTCACATTAGTGGGTTAAAATAATCAACCAAAGGTAGTTGATTAGAAGAAAGTTTTACTTTGGATTAGTGGTTTGAAGAGAAGCTTAGTGATGGCAAGGGAAAGGTGGCATAGCAGAGGCTGGGCATCAGTCCCTGCTAGCTGGTAGTAAACAGAAGCAAGAGTGTAAGGTAGCTATGGCAAGTAGGAGTTATCTACATCCCCAAACCCCTCCTCCAACACCACACCTCCTGGAGCAAGCCTCCACATTGCAAATTGCCACCTGCTGGGGTCCAACCATTTAGAGTACATGGGTTTAGGGACATCAGACTCACAGCTGGGCTTTACTAATCTGGTTTTTTGTGTGTGGTTTTTTTTTTTTTTTTTTTTTTTTTTTTTTTTTTTTTTTTTTTTTAGTACCTCTTATATCCTCTGTTTGTCTTTGAAACAAAGCCTGAGATCTATGCATATTGTATGGGAGGGCAGTCACTTTGAGAGGAAATGACCAGAACCCAGAACTTACAAATGGGATCCAGGTATGCCATTTTTTAACTTTTTGTTTATTTTTATGTATTTATTTGAGAGTAACAGACAGAGAAAGAGGCAGATAGATAGAGAGAGAACACATGCATCAGCACCTCCAGCCACTGCAAATGAACTCCAGATGCACGTGCTAACTTGTGCATCTGGTTTACATGGGTCCTGGGGAATTGAGCATGGTCTTTAGGCTTCATAAGCAAGCGCCTAACTGCTAAGCCATCTCTCCAGCCCTGCCTTGGGTTTTGATGAACATCCTTTAAAACTCCTTATACTTCTACACTAAAGGGGAAGAAAAGGAGAGCAGGTTCCTTCTGGGAGAGGCTTGGCCTGATGATGACTGTTTTAATTTCTATCTGACTTATAAATTGCAATGTTCTCTCTAATTCAAATATAAGACTTCCCTTTCTTTATTCCTACTCCCTTGAGGAAACACCATCTAGATATGTCTTCAAATATGATCTATTTGCTTTGTGCTCTAAAATTTAAATCTTTATAATCCACTTCTCTCCTAAGTTTAAGACTCACATATTTAAAAGTCTTCTGTTTTAATCACCTGGAACATCATCAATTCTCCCCATATTCCAGTGCCCTCCACACTGTTTCAAAATACAACAGCTATAATCACTGAATTAATTTGAACCAAAGCTGACACATTATTCTGTTTTCCTCACATATCATTTCCAGAACATCAGTGAATTCTGTTAGCTCCACTTGCAAGTCATATGCCAGATCTGACCAGTTCTCATCAAGTGTTCTGCAACTTCCTACTATCATTTGCTATCAGGTTGATCCAGTTCTATTTTTCATTTCTCTACAAAAGACCCCAAAATATTAGATGACCCTTTAATATCCCAAAACATCTTATGGCAAAATAATGAGAAAGAATTACAAAATAATCAGAGGAGGTTTAGAGAGGAGAGAAGATGGGGAGTGTTAGTCAAAACAAAGGCTTTATGAAAATATTTTTATGAAAATAGAATTCTACTTTTAGTTAGTTAATTAACAAAATAGCAGTAGTACCCTGTAGAGTAGATAATGCCCAGAAGCCATAGGTTGCCACAGGAAAATCCAACTATGAGGGGTAGAATATCTCTCCCAGTGAGTTGTTGGTTAAGGATATCCATGACAACCCCCACCACCACTACAAACAATACAGGCTATTGCAAATGCTTTTTGTTCCCCACTAGAACTAGATACTAAGATCCTATTGCTGAAGACCTTCTGTTTCAGAGCTTTGAGGAATCAACCTGGAAATGAGTAAAAAGCCTCCTCCCTGAAGGCAAGCTATTATAGTTCTGGAGCATGCTATGTAGGCTGATGGGGGAGAAAAGTCATCAATAATCTTAACCAACAGCTACAAAACTGACCAGCTAGGCAAAATGTGTCCACTAGTGCAATAGGGGACTGTCTGTTATGAAGACAATGATCTACTCCCTGATTGGATTTGACGTCCTGATACTAACAACCTAGGGAAAAACCTATGCCTGGGAAGGTTAGATACCCTAAAAGTTAAGCTACTAGGGCTACTTGGCTAAATGAATAGGTTATTCCCATCAAATATCCATCTAAATACTTAGGCTAATGTGCATGGAGTAGTGCTGCTCTCATTTTTGGTCAGAGAAGCTGCTGCTGCTGCTGCTGCTGCTGCTGCTGCTTCTGCTTCTTTTTCTTCTTCTTTTGGAAGATGGCAGTGACTCCTGGGAAACTCAAAACTCATCAAAGTACTGAGAAGTGACAATTAAGTGCTCAGCACCTTTCTCACACTACCAAGGCTCAGAGGACATTGGAGAAGAGGGAACTGAAAGAGTGTAAGAGACAGATCATGCAGAGGAGTACTCTGGATTTAGACTACCAGACCCCAAATGAACTTTGCCTTCATGACCTCACCTTGGCTTTTGTTATTCAGATAATATTGATCCCATAAACATGTCATCATGGTTGATGGAGGCAGGCAAAACAATAGGTGGATTGGTTGGAAAGAAGGGCTTTGGGAGAATGGCTATGGAGGAGGAGGGACAAAAGTAGTGCCACAGAGCACTGCAAGAATGCAAAATAATAGATGTCTACACCAGCTTTTTCCAGCTGTCAGCTGGTGAAATTTCCCAATTCACAAGCTATAAATTCAAGTCATGCTTTTATATGTGTTCAATTCCAAAAGTTACCATCTAAATATAGTTACTTGAGAGAATCTCAGCATTATCTAGCTGGGTGTAACAAACTGAAAAGCTATGAGGTAATAGTAAAATAACAGCTTCCTTAATCACTCAACTGGGTAATTTAACTGGATAGCTCTCGATAATTAGTGACAAAGATACCTTTTCTGGTTAATGTTCAAAAGGAATTTGAACACTTGAGAATATATATACCCACTTATCAAACTTACTGCTTGTGATATTACATGTATGTATGTATGTATGTATATAATGTGGGCTACATGTTTGTGTGAAAGTTTATTTTATGTTTTACTAGATTATGTTATGATTCCTTCACTATAGTTTTTCTATGTCTTTGCTACTTATTTAGCAAACATTGTATTTTTCTCTAAGGCTTTCCTCCTATATTTTTGATATTTTTTTTCCTTTTACACTCATCACTTAATTATAATTCAGAGCTAATTTATTACTTCAAAATGTGAAGGCTTAATTTCTCCTTCAATTCCATCATATACAAACATGTATCTATAGACCCCTAGTCATAAGAAAAAATTCTAGTATCATCTAACATGTCATGTTATACTCATGTGCTATTCTTCAGAGTCATTTTTATTAGATCAGAGTCCATAAAAATTGGTGGTCTCTGGGCAAAATTCTTGCTTCTAAGAGATTTTTCAAACTCAATCTAATTAAATATAGTTGTGCTAGATGTACGTGGTGGCGCAAGCCTTTAATCTCAGCACTTGGGAGGCAGAAGTGGGAGGATTGCCTTGAGTTTGAGGCCACCCTGAGACTACATAGTGAATTCCAGGTCAGCCTGTGCTACAATGAGACCCTACTTAAAGAAACAAACAAACAAAAAATGTGCTTATTTATATATAAATCATCTGTTTGTTTTTTTTTTTCTATTTGGCTGCAGTGGCAAAATTAATTTATGCAGAGAATAGGGTTCTTTTCCATAATTAACTAATTACTTTAATTATTATATTTATATATAAATATTTATATTATTTTAATTGAGAAATAAAAGTGGTATATAGTTACCATGTTTTTTTTCTTGCATGTGTGTGTGTGTAATATAGTGTGATATATGTCTGTATACGTGTGTGTGTGTGTGTGTGTGTGTGTATGTGTGTGTATGTGTTTGTTTATAAAAGGACAGGTACTAAATTCTGTTTGGATTTTGGAGACTTTTAGTTCCTAGTGCATATTTGCCTCTCTTCTTCTATATCTCATTTTTCCTCTTTGTTTGCTTAGATATTTTTTGACTCCTTTCCCATCCTCTTTTCATTTTTATTCTCCCCTCTTTCTTCTTCCTTTTGTTTTCTATCATAATCATCATCATCTCCATCTTTTTCTTCACATATTTTATCACATTTTCCATTTTTTACTTGTCTTCATAATTCTTTGAAACTGTTAACTACTGATAGTTCGGGGGTGGGAGAACAAAATAGACTTTCAGCTGGATTTGTCCTGCCGGTCAGTTGTGGACCCCTGCCATCAGAAGGTATTTCAATGAAAGGAGTAAGCAGCAGTACAGTATTTGAAAATTCCAATTTATTTTTCTAGAACTCACAGGAAGATTGTGTTTTGCAACCTAACTTTGTGTTGGGCATCCCATTATTGGGTTCCAGTAAGTGGGGAGAAGTAGCAGTAATATAATCAATTTTAGTCCTGACCTCTAAATCATCTAATATGATCTACCAGATTTTTATGCTTGGTTTTCTAGGTGTAGTGATTCAATCAAGGTTTACTGGGAGGACTAGAGGAAAGTACAGACCATGGAATAACTGCTTGAAAGGAAAACTACAGAATAATTTTACTCACTTCCCCATTCTGATATTAAGGAGATAGAATTACTTTCTTTTCTTTTTGCATGTGTGTATTTTGTTTTGAGGGAGTGGAGGGAGATAATTGGTGTGCCAAGGCCTCCAGCCACTACTATCAAACTACAGATACATGTGCCATCTTGTGTGCATGTGTGCCCTTACACTCTTGCATTACCTTGTGCATCTGGTTTACATGGGATCTGGAAGATCAAATACGATTCCCTTAGGCAGGCAAGCACCTTAACCACTAAGCCATATCTCTAGTCCCTATAATTCTTTTATATTAATTCAATATGATTGACCTGCTTGAAGTAGAGGCACAGCCCTGAATTTACAAAGTCTAATCACTGGATCTTTCCTATCCAGAAGTGAGTAAACTGCTTTTAGGACCAGAGCTTGACATGTGGAAGAGCTTATTCTTGGTATACCCAGCCCAGGAGTGGGTTAGCTGATCTAGCAGCAGCCTGAGGAAAGAAAAAACTTATTAATGGCTTAAACTAAACTTCTCCTAAGCCTGCTACTTCTGCTCTCACTGGTGCCCCATGTTGTGCAGCTATGGCTTACAGATACTCATTGGCATGTTTATTGAGCAGCCAAAAAAACAAACAAACAAACAAACAAACATCAACAACAACAACAAAAAAAAAAACACAGTAATACCTGAGTAAGTAGTGCATTGCATGAGCTAAGAGTAAGGAAGTTCTGACTTTGACTAATTGTTAATTTTTTTTTTTTTTATTGAAAGGGTTTTGGGGTTATGACCTGCTGGATTCTACTAACACATAACACACAAATAGTCTCATCACAAATTCACTCATATTAAGTCCAGATGTTGTCTTCAAGAGATCTGTAGGCCCATAGTTATTGAACTTGTATTCTTCTACAGTGTAATTGTAACTTCTTATGCATATATCCTTGTTCTAAATTAAAAGTCCAACAAGGCCTCTGAGGAAACTGAGGAAAGAGCATAGCTTAAGCTCAGTCAACATCTATAAATATTGCTTGTCAATATTGGTCATTTGTGTTATTGAGACCAAACTATACCAAGTGTTGCAGTCAGGTTCACATTGCTAGTAGAAATAGCCCAAATAAGAGTAGCTTGTACAGACCCTGTTATTCCTTTACTTGGCATTTATCCTAAAAAATCCAAGCCTCAGTTCAGACAGATTTACTCAACCATGTTTATAGCTGCTCATTTCATAATAGCTAAGAACTGTAATCAACCCAGATGTTCATCATTAGATGGATGCATGACCAAGATGTGGTATACCTACAAGATGGAATTCAACACAGCAGTAAGGAAAAATGACACAATGAAATTTGAAGAAATGGTCAAACCTGGAACAGATCATTCTCAGTGAGCTCACCCAATCACAGAAAGATAATTATCATATAGTCTCATTCATCTACTTTTTCTAACCTGAATCTACCCAAGATGCTGACATACCTAATAAGCATCTCAAGGACCAGACAATAGGAAGTTAGGGTGGGAGGGGAGGGAAAAGGAAGGAGTGAGAAACACAAAACTGGACCCAAATGGTAATGGCACCATAAAATTCTAAATCCCAAAAGACAGATTAAATGGTTGAACCTTCATCAGGCCCTTAGAGGTAACACCTGAATAATAAGGCCCTGGAGAGAATATGATGAAGACTGACCTTAATATTCTCCTGTGTTTTTTTGTTTTGTTTTTTTTTTTCTCTCTCTCTCCCTCTTCTCTTGATCTCTTTTGTATTGGGTATTTTTTTTCTTCCTTCTCTTCTTGGGCGCAGACATGTAACTCCCAGAACCAGCATGTGGTTAATATCCACAATGAGCTGTTGATCAGAGAAACCTACAAGGTTTCCCAAAAGAAAACAGATTTCTGTCTGAGTACTTGATGACCCACAAAATGTTATTGGTAAGACCCTACTGCTGAAGACAGCCTATGCTGTTGTTACATAACATGGAGTGACCTAGATAGAATCTGGAAGGGAGGCAGTCTCCAGACAGTTAACTCATCTAGTTCCAGAAGTTGCTACATGAGTGACTGGGGGAAAATGACCAACATTTGTCCAAGCAACTTGTAGTCTAATCTACTGAGCAGCAAACAACCTGACATGATGCTCACATAAGTGCAGTAGTGGCACAAAGCCCTGTTGGATAACTAACTGCTCTTGATTTGGCTAACTGATCTGCTCACTGAAACAGACCCCATAGCTGGAGCTGGAAATCAAGACAGACCCATATCCATAAGGAGTTCACTCTCCATTTTTAAGCTCCCATCAAGAGGGCCTACATCTATTAAATTTTCTCTAAAAGAAAAAAAAAAAATAAGGTTATCCCATTTATCTGGCACTAACTTCACTCTCCATTAGGGAATTTTCTTCTCTTTTTCAGATGGATGGAGATTTTGAGGAGAGAACCAGAACTAAGAGTACTTGGGGAAATGAGCAAGATTTCTATTTCCGTGGTGAAGCTGGTGCCATCACAAGGGTAAAGGAGCTAGACACAGACAACACTCAACTCCTACCAAACCAGATATGCAGAGACACAGAGGCTGGTAAAAAGTCCTCATCACTGACGTAGACATAAAATAAACCCAACATGGCTCAGGGAAATTTGCGGAAGAGGGGGTGGAAATATTGTTAGAGCCACATGTTTGGACATTATGCACAGAAACATTGCCTCTTACCCATAAATGATGGCTAACCCTACAATTCAGGATGCATATTCCCCAACTAGAAGGGTCCCTGCAGAGGGGGGAGGATAGGAGGAAGGCTTACGATGGTACAATATGACTGTATACACTGTGTATATAACTAATAATTTTTTTTTAAATGAGAAGATGTGGGATAACAAAAAAAGAAGTTTATTTTGGCTTTCAGGCTGGAGGGGTAAGTTCCGTGATGGCTGTGGAAAATGATAGCATGAGTAGAGGGTGGACACCACCTCCTAACCAACATCGGTGGACAACAGCAACAGGAGAGTGTGGCAAACACTGGCAAGGGACACTGTCCATAATATACTTAAGCCTCTCCCAACCATACACCACCTCCAGGGGACATTAAATCCCAAATCTCCATCAGCTTGGAACCTAGCCCTCAGAACACCTAAGTTTATGGGGGACACCTGAGTCAAATTACCACACCAAGGCAGAGGAAACATAGTTACATTATGTTAAATGGGTGAATCACACAGTTGTAAGATTAACTTTAGGGCAAGTGAATTGTAAAATCTATAGCAATAACTTCAGCAAAATCATTTGTAAGGTCAACAAGAAATATTCTCATGGTTCTTTCTCACAGTTCATTCATATACTTTATTCTTGTAGTTTTTTTCACACAGTTGTTTCTTATAATTCATTTCCACATATGATTAAATTTATTGTATAGCTCTTTAATAATGCTTTTGTGTAACTAAATACTTGAAAACTTTAGTTTACATATGGCTTTGTTATTTGATTTTTTGTGTACAAACATTTGGAACAACATGGAATTAGCCTCTTGATGGTTAAATTATGTACTGTACAAGTTAATTAAGTAAGAGATGTGATTCTTGCACTGGTCTGTAAGTGTTTTCTATGAAGGATAATCAGAAGGAGAAAGATTTCCCTCTATAGTGGGTAGTCCTTCCAGATGGTGGTTGCTTATATATAAAGAAAGCACCAAAAGAACTCAAAGCCCTTTTGATTATCTGCCCTTGCTACTCACTCAGGCATGCATCTACCAAGGTTTGGCTATTTTTCATGGACATTGTTACTGAGTTTCATCATCCATCCAGTATGAACTTGAAGTGCCAGATTAGGGAAGCTAGGGCACCTAGCCTTGTGGACTGAGCACCTACCTAGTTCACTGACACTCAAGTCAACAATACTCAAGCTTGCTGGTATTCTGTAAAATAATCAATGAATGCTTTTATTTTACATATTCATTCTACCAGTTTTGCTCCTCTAGAGAACCTTGACTAATACAAGCCCTTTTAGTATTAGCATAATAAAATATCCAAAAGGAACTCTTTCCTGAAAAAATAAAAACAGATTTAGGGATGATTAGATGGCATAGCAGTTAAAGGCACTTGCTTGCAAGAGCTTGCTGATCTTGGTTTAATTCCCCAGTACCCATGTAAATTCAGACCCACAAAGTGACACATGTATCTGGAGTTCCTTTATGACAGCAGGAAACCTTGTGTTCATGTCCTCTCTTTTTCAAATAACTAAATAAAAGGAAAAAAAAAAGATTTATGTAGCCTATAGCTAAAGAGTTCTAAAACATCAGGTTAGCTCTGGTTAAGGGTGGAATAAACTTTATTACCTTAGGGCAAGTGAACATGCAATTAAACATTACATCTTGAAAACAGAAATACAGTACATGACTCAGGTGCCAAGCACACAATCATAAACAACTCACTCCCAGGAAACCCCTGGGATCCCACAAGAATTATCTTTAGCCTCATGATTGCAAGCCTTTCTAGTGTCCTAAAAATCTATTAATCCCTAACTCTTAAAGGTATCATCATCTCTCATATCACTACTCTGAGGACCAGACTTATTACAAATAAACAATTACGGGGATACAATCAATCCACATACAAGTAATAAACGTCAGCCATACATATTATTCTCCACCTCTAATAATGATTAGGGAGAAATATTATTTCATTTACTACCATATGGTCACCATTTTCTGCAAGTGATTCACAACACATTTGTCTCTAATATTTTATTCATAGGTGTTTTCTGCCCTGTCCCTAAGAGAAGCTGTATTATTTCCTTGATATCTTTTTAAATTCTGCTTTAGGATTCAGGTTAGGCATGACATGTGAATAATTGCCTGAGATGTGTTGATCAAAACTTGAAACACATGGTCTTGCAAATATGAGATACAAAGGGATAGTATAGTGGGTGTCAACATAGCATATTGTCTAGAAATCTGCAGTATGTGGTTGCTTTGCCCATGCACTATCTACATTTGTGTTGGAAACATTCTTAAAGCACTAAAAACTAAAGCAGAATGCAATGATGTCAGCTAATTTTGCCACCATCATCAGACGGCACTTGAGATGTGACTTTCTCCTCCCTTGTCAATAATTACAAGAAATATCAGTCATCATATCCAAATCAGAAACCCTTTCTTGCAGTACTGAATAAAATGTTATCTCTTGGGGTGAATATAATATCCTTAAAACAAACAACAACAACAAAAATGAAAAAAACACTAGGATTAAAATATTAATAATAATTATAATTAATAATTAAATATAATACATATATGTAATTAATAATTATATGTAAATATAATTAATAATATTATATTCCGATCTGCAATTCAATTTAATGTCTCTTTTTCTCTATTAAATACTGATGAAAACTTTCTCATCTTATATTTTCTTAACTTCTCTTTCTTTCTTTCTTTCTTTCTTTCTTTCTTTCTTTCTTTCTTTCTTTCTTTCATTCAGAGTGACAGACAGAGAGAGAGAGAGAGGCAGATTGAGGGAGACAATGGGCACGCCAGGGCCTGCAGCCACTGCAAAAGAACTCTCCAGATGCAGGCGCCCCCTTGTCCATCTGGCTAATGTGGGTCCTGGAGAATGGAGCCTCAAACTGGGATCTTCAGGCTTAACTGCTAAGCCATCTCTCCAGCCAAATTTCTTTGTCTTAAACCAATAAGTTTATATTACTCAATTAATGCTGAGAATATAATGATGATTATCAAATTTTCATTAAGGTTAGAAATACCAATATGCAGAAATTCTGTCAGATAGTTTCAATTAAAAAATTGTGTTTTTTTATGTGAGAAGAGAATATTGTAAAACTGGAGCTGTCAAAGGTTGCAGGTTATTTATCTCTCAAGTGTTCCAATAAACATTCTAACTTTAGATAGTTGATTGGAACTCATAATGGTAATTGAACGTTGGTATTGGCAGATGACAAAGTTTATGATGCAGATAGACTGTGATCCATTAAAAATATTTGATTGTAAAAGATCAAAAACATAAAGGCTAATGTGGCATGTGTTCGTTCGGCATGTGTTCATTCGGAAGCATATGTTTCCAATATTGTGAACTTTCTACAGAAAAGTGTATGCTAATTGTGCTTCTTTATAGAACTTAAAATACTTCAGCAACATTTAACAACAAATGTCTTACAAAAGAAATCTGTTTCTACCATGTCTAAATTATTTCTTAATTAAAATGTCCTCAATCAACCTTTTTATTGTGATGTAATATACTAATTATAGGCAGGTTCCCCAAGAGTTTTGAGTGCAGTTTCTGGAGATTAAGGATTCATTATTCTTAGATATGATCATTATATTACATCATACAGTTGCAATGAAGGTCATGCTATTTTTGCAACTGGATGTGTCCTCCCGTGTAGGCTACTGTTAAGACAAATGGGAAAAGCACCCAACCACTGTCAGTCATTGACTACAGGCTGCCCATCAGGAGGCCTTATAATTTGAGTTATGACAGCTTTCTTTTTGGGAGAGTGAGTTTATTATTTCTGGTGAAGAAATAGGTGTCCATACAATAGCATCCACCACGTGAATCCTTGAGGCATAAATTTAATGGTCTACATCATCTTTTCTGAGAGTGGTTCATTACAGCATAAGTTGGAAAAAGACTTGAAATACAGGTGAGGTTATATCTTTTTAGATTTATGTAAGAATATAAAAGTTTGGGCTGGAGAAATGGCTTAGCAGTTAAGCACTTGCCTATGTAGCCTAAGGACCTTGATTTGAGGCTCAATTCCCCAGTACCCACGTTAGCCAGATGCACAAGGGGCGCATGCAGCTGGAGTTCATTTGCAGTGACTGGAGGTCCTGGTGTGCCCATTCTCTCTCTATCTGCCACTTTCTCTCTCTGTATGTTGCTCTCAAATAAATAAATAAAAATAAATGAGAGAAATTAAAAAAAAAAGAATATAAAAATTTGAGCAGATAATCCGGAAATGGTCAGATCTTAGAAACCTCTTTTGATGTTTCCAGTTACATAATAATACCAGTATGATTAGTGGAATTTGTCAATGAAGATGTATTAATTAACTGGTTTGAATTATATTTCTTGTGTGCACAGCTGTTTCCAATTATTTAATTATAGCTTACAAAGCCAACAATTGTAATCATGTTTTTACTGTCTATGAGAGAATGCAGGATACTGTATAACTATAAAAATAAACTCACATTCTACAAAAACACACAAAGCAAAATCAGGTATATAAACTCCAGCCATTGAGAAATCTCATGCAGAAATATGCCCTCTGGCATTGAGCTTATTCCAAATGAAGTGACTGGCATCAGAGCTCTTTTCATTAATACATATATTGACAGTGGGTTAAATTCAGAAGCACAGGTCACATAGACATGTATTTACTTGCTGCATTTGCTTTCAGATAACATGGCTGAGATCACTATGAATGCCACATAGTGAGGTCAGAGGGCTTCCTCACTGCTTAGACTTGTAGGCATGCTTCATACATCTTGTAGGCTTTGAGTTAAAAAGTCCCTGTGGCCTGTGCATCTGGAAGAGCATCAGACGTCTAGTTATTGAGCTCTACACTCACTCAGAGCTGAGCTAAAATCTGTTTCTCCACCTCACCACTCTGATTTTGAATAGATATTATGTGTCAGCAGAGGTATTAAGATGAATCTATTAGCAGAGGTAATATTTCAGGTCTATTTTTTGATTAATGAGATACCATTAATGAAGTACTTCCTAGGTTTAGCACTGTATTTTTCTACTAATTACTGAAATCCTCAAGCCAATTCCAGGCAGCCAGTAAGAAGTATTATTATTTCTATTACAGATGAAGAGCTAAGGCTTAGAAGGATGGTCTAGATGGCCACAGGGGTCTGCCAGTAAATGATAGAACCAGAATTAGGGATGCTGGCATTGGAGTAGAGGATAAAAGGTGGGAGCTGTATCACTAGTTACATAGTGTTACTGATATGACTTTATTAGTCTTGCTGTTTTTAGCACTTGGCACAGCTCAGGTACCAGAATAGAGGAATATGTAGTTACAGAGTTACTTTCTCATACATACTTCTGGTTCAAACCTCAGTTTTATGATGATACTTAGCTGAAAATCATAAGATTTATTTTGTTTGATTTTTTTTTATTTTTCCATTTAACTTGGGTCTAGGTCTTCAGTAAATGAAGATTATATTTATTCACTGTAGATGCGGAAAAGACTGAAGCCTACAACAGGCAAGGAAGCAGGCAAGATCTCAAATTTGGAGAGAGTAAGGACTAGAATTAGAACTTTAATTTGTTCACTGAGTTTATTTAAAGAGGAAAAAATATCCACAAACTTAATTATCCCTTTATATGTTTGTTATTGCCAAATTGCATAGGTAGATTTAGTCCAGTTTATACAATGATATGGGAGGAATAATATGTGATGTAGATTATATGTAGTAAATGTTTCCATTTATGGGCTATGTGAGCTATTCAGCACCACATTATCAAGCAACGAAGCAGGAATAAAAAAAGGAATCTTCATGACTGGCAATGCATATTCATCAAAGAAAACACAGAGGCTATTAAAATATATGACCTGATTAAAGATCCAAGATTCCCACCTTCAATAAGCATGTGCTGACTTATTATTTGACTTCCTTTCACACAGACATGTCTATAAAAGTGGGTCACAGAGTGAATATCAATAGGAAATCTATACTCAACAATGGTTAAAGATTCTCTTAATCAAAGATTGAGAATTGTTTATAGACATTTCATCAAACTAAGTTTTCCCAGTTCAGTTCAAAGTTTATATGCTGATCCAAGGGCTGCGGAGGGGCTCAGCAGTTAAAGGCACTTGTGCACAAAAGTTCATATGCTGATCTAGATTGATTTAGTTTGGCTATGAACACAAAGACAAAGAGAAGTAAAAGGAATGGGAAAAGTGATTCTGGCAGGTGAACTACATAATGCAGAGCTCCACATCTGAAAAATGGACACCATAATTTGAATTCTGCCATCAAAGCTCAATTTTATGTCATACTGTTAAAAGTTGATCAATCATTTAACCTATTTTTATATGTAATTGAACAGTTTGAGTTTTAGTCAATATGTAGGCTATAGTAGAAAGAGTCATGTTGCTGAGATAAAATTCCAAACTAGGCACAGTTATGGAAGAAGGGACATTTATTGAAGCGTATAGATCCAGGGGAACTTCCATAATGGCAGTAGAAGTTGAACAACTTTCACAGGTCCAAGAGGAGAGAGAGAAGCCACAAGTCAAATAAAACCCCGAAAGCATACCAAATAGCACACGTCAGGAACTCCAGGCCTTATTCGGCCACTTTATATGTCTTTGGAGTGGAATTTCAAGTATACCACCACACTTTAGAGCTGGTCCCTATGATCTATCCAGTGACACCTACTCCTCTCAAGTGGCTGCAGATCTAAATTACAAACTGTAATAAAATCCTGAATATATTAGTGGCCATCCATTTAAACTACTGCATGGGTGTGGTGGTTTGATTCAGGTGTCCCCCATAAACTTAGGTGTTCTGAATGCTAGGTTCCCAGCTGATGCATATTTGGGAATTAATGCCTCCTAGAGGGAGTGTATTGTTGGGGGCAGGCTTATGGGTATTAAAGCCAGTTTCCCCTTGCCAGTGTTTGGCACACCCTCCTGTTGCTGTGTTCCATCTTATGTTGGCCAGGGGGTGATGTCCACCCTCTGCTCATGCCATCATTTTTCCCTGCCATTGTGAAGCTTCCCCTCGAGCCTGTAAGCCAAAATAAAACTCTTTTTCCCAGAAGCTGCTCTTGGTTAGGTGATTTCTACCAGCAATGCGAACCGGACTGCAACAGTAAAGTGGTACCAGAAGTGGGGTTGCTGCTAGACACCTGACTATGTGGCTTCAGCCTTTTGTAGCTGATTTTCAAGAGGAAAGTGGAAGGAGTTGAAACCTTGGCCTAAGAGATGCCTTGCAGTGCTGTAAGTACAGCTTAATGGACTATTCTGGTCTGAGCTCTAAGACCTGAATGCAGTAAGAACTATGGACTGTGAGGTTTGGCTTATGAGGGTGAGAAAGAGCTGTGCCTGGACTGGGCTAGCAGTTTGTGTGAGAAGCTTGCTCTTGTGCCTGTGTCCTGAGAAGTTGTGCAGGGTTGCTTTGCGTAGAAATGAACTGATGTGTGCAGAGGGATATGGCACAGAAAGGAAAATCTTTGGGTGAACTGCTGCCCGTTCAGCTGCAACTGATAAATTACAACCTTTGAGGCTGGGCTAGCTGACCTGCACTGGGGCAACAAGAAGAATGTAGACTCTTTTGAAGGAGCCTGAGTGCTCAAGGAGTGTCCTGTTCTTCAAAGTCTGCTTTATTCCCCCCTGGATTAACAAATTGGCACCCTACCTGGTATCGTGGAGTATAAGAAATGCTGGAAAGAGGGTCATTGAGTTTGCAACACGGTCTTGTGTTTTGGAAATGGCCATGGGCAGTGTGAAGTGGGTTTGCTGGTTGCCTGCATAGAGTCCCCATGGGGCCATGAAGATGAACCATGGCTTCCAGTGGAGACCCAGTGGAGATGCCGGGACCATGAGATGGCTGCCGAGGAGCTGCCGGCCCCGATGAAGTTTCCCAGGACTGTGAGTAGCCTAGCTGGAGGGGCGGAATTGGAATGCCAGAGACTTGTTGCTGGTTAGAATTACGGGACTTGAAGATTTGTCACTGGTTTGAGTTGCTGGACTCCAAGCTACAGAGTTTGATGTTTGTCCCAGTTGTTTTAAATCTTGCATTGGTTGAATGTTTCTTTGCTATGCCCAATGCCATCTTTTGCAGTGTGAATATTTATTCTGTGCCATTATGGGTTTTTTGAGGTTATATTTTGGTATTATGGCTCAGTTAAAAGATCTTGAACTATGGGGATATATGAACATCATTGGAATTGATAAAAACTATGGGAATTTTTAAAGTCAGACTGAAAGCATTGTATTTTACATCATGTATGGATATCAGTTTATGGGGGCCAGGGGCGGAATGTGTTGGTTTGATTCAGGTGTCCCCCATAAACTTAGGTGTTCTGAATGCTAGGTTCCCAGCTGATGCATATTTGGGAATTAATGCCTCCTGGAGGGAGTGTATTGTTGGGGGCGGGCTTATGGGTATTAAAGCCAGTTTCCCCTTGCCAGTGTTTGGCACACCCTCCTGTTGCTGTGTTCCATCTTATGTTGGCCAGGGGGTGATGTCCACCCTCTGCTCATGCCATCATTTTTCCCTGCCATCGTGAAGCTTCCCCTCGAGCCTGTAAGCCAAAATAAAACTCTTTTTCCCAGAAGCTGCTCTTGGTTAGGTGATTTCTACCAGCAATGCGAACCGGACTGCAACAATGGGTTTTTCCAGAAATGAATCACACAGACATTTCTAAATCATAAGTTTTTGTTTTCCCACCATCCTATAAATGAATGATCTATGTTTTTACAGTTTCCTGAGCCTCAATTATTCACACACCTGCACATCTGCTGTGATTATTTCCTATTTTCATATATTGGCTCATTGCAAATTTATATTACTTTAAAATTAAATCAACATTGTAAACAGAATACAAAGTTAAGCTTTACATAAAAAAGTACACATTTGCAGTCCAATCAGGTTGACACCTAAAATCAAACATAAAAATTTACTAATTACAATATTTTGTTATCATAATTATTATTTTGACTATCACTTTGAATGCTAGGCACAAAGCATTGGTATGGTCATTTTCACAGTGGTATATCTTGCTAACATCACTCTTTCACATGTAACTTATCAATAAATACATTGCATTGTCACAGAACCATGTAATGTTAACATTAGCATTCATTTTTATAAGTATTTTAGGGTAGAAAGAATGTAAGAGACACAGGGTGAGTAATATTTTGGGGCACTGTACTCTGGATATGAAATAACTGATGCATTCCTAACCTCAAAGTGGTTGTCAGTATCCTCACAAGACCTGCATAATTGTAAGTCCATCAGCATTTTTTTTTTATTAATTAGTTTTGTACTCAGTGAATACAGGGAAGTTGGTAACATTGTTAGCCTCCTCCATGTCCTCACTTCTCCTCTTGGGCCCTCCTTGTTGAGGTATAGGGGTCATGCATTGTGGAGTTAGCCCTCACTTATGGGTAGGAGGAAATGTCTCTGCATATCATGACCCACATGTGGCTCTGACATTCTTTCCACCCCCTCTTCTGCAAAATTTCCCTGAGTCATGCTGGGTTCATTTTGGGTCTGCTTCAGTGATGAGGTGTGTTGGTGAACCTTTGGATCTCTGGATATCTGATTTGGTAGGAGTTGATTGTTTTCTGTGTCAATCTCCTTCACCCTTTTGCTGGTACCAGGTTCACCAAGAAAACAGCACCCTTGCTTGTTTCACCAATTATTCTTAGTTTCCACTGGGGCCCTTTTGAGGTATGATGGGGTGGTTCTCTCCTTAGAAACTATGTCTATCTGAAAAAGAGAAGCACATTCTCCAATGGAGAGTAAAGGTAGCACCAGATAAATGGGAAACCATTATTTTTTAGAGAGAATTTAATAGGTGTAGGCCCTCTTGTAGCCCATGATTGGTGGTAGCTTGATAATGGACAGTGGGCTCATTTTTGGATGTTTCTGACTTGTTTCTCAGCTCTAGTTATGGTTTCCATTCCACTGAATGGATCAATTAGTCAAATCAAGAACAGTTGTTTTCCCACCATGGCTATGTGCCACTACTGTAATTGTGTGAGCATCACAACAGGTTATTTTCTGTTAAGTAGGTTAGACCATGAGTTTGTTGGACAGATGTTGGTCATTTTCTCCCAGTTGCCAATGTAGCACCTTCTGGTACTAGATGCACTGATTGTCTGGGGACTGACTCTTCCAGCTTCCAGCCATGTGACTCCATGTGATGTGTCAACTGCATATGGTGTCTTCAGCAATCGGATCTTACCACTAACCTTTGGTGGGTCATTAAGTACTCTGACAGAAATCTGTCACTCTTTTAGGAAACATTGTACATCTCTGTGATAAAAAGCTCACTGTGGATGATAGCCACCAGTTGGTACTGAGAGAAACAGCTCAGTGCCCACTAAGAGAAGGAAGAAAAAGATAACTAATATAAAAGAGAAAGAAGAGAGCGGGGGTGGGGAGCATGAGAGAATGGCTGTAGAAGATTAAGGTCACTATTCATTGTACCCTCTCCAGGGCCTTGTGACTCAGGTGTTCACTCTAAGGGCCTAGTGAAGATTTAACCATTTGGTCTACCTTTTAGGATGTAGGATTTTATGGTACCATTATTGTTTGGGTCTAGATTTGTGTCTCCTACCCCATCTCTTGCCCTCCCCTCCCTCCCCATCCAACCTATTGTCCAGACCTTGAAATGTTTGCTGGGTATGTTGGTATCTTTGGTAGATTCAGGTTAGATGCTGTAGATGAGTGAGACTATGTGGCAATTATTTTAGTGTGAATGGTTGAGTTCACTGAGAATGATCTGTTTCAGGTTCAACCATTTTTCTTCAAATTTCATTATGTTTTTTTTTTTCTTTTTTTTCCTTGCTGCTGTTTAGAATTCCATTGTGTAGATATACCACATCTTAGTTATCCATTCTTCTAATGATGGACATCTGGGTTGATTCCAACTCTTAGCTATTACAAATTGAGCTGCTATAAACATGGTTGAGCAAATCTTTCTGGACTGAGGCTTGAAGTTTTAGGGTAGATGCCTGGTAAGGGACTAACTGGGTCTGTTGGTATCTCTATAGTCAGCTTTTTTAGGAGTCTCCATATTGCTTTCCAAAGTTGTTGTACCATCTTCCATTCCCACAAACAGTGGATGAGGGTTCTTATTTCTCCACATCCTTGCCAGCATTTATTTTTGTTTGATTTTTTTGATGTTTGCTATCCTCACTGGGGTAACGTGGAATCGCATAGTTGTTTTAATTTGTATTTTCCTGATTATTAGGGATGATGAACATTTTTCTTAAGTGTGTGTTTGTCATTTGTATTTCTTCCTCTGTGAACTCTGTCCAGCTTTTTGCCCATTTTGTGAGTAGGTTGTTTGACTTTTCATTGTTTAGGTTTTTGAGTTCTTTGTAGATTCTAGAGATTAGACCTCTGCCAGTTGTATATTCAGCAAATATTTTCTATCATTCTGTGGGTAATCTATTGGCTTTGCTTATTGTATGTTTGTCTGTGAATAAACTCTTCAGCTTCATGTGATCCCATTGGTTGAATGACTGTTTTAAGATCCTGTAATACTGGGGTTTTGTTCAAGAAGTCATTTTCCATTCCTATATCATGGAAAATTCCTCCAATATTTTCTTTCAGTAGTGGCCCAGTTTTTGGTCTAATATTGAGGTCTTTGATCCATTTGGACTTGAGTGTTGTGTGTGGTGAGATGTGTGGATCAAGTTACAGTTTCCTGCACCTGGTTATCCATTTTGTCCCACACCATTTCTTCAAGATTCTGTCTTTTTTCTAGCCTATATTGTTATGGCCTTTGTCAACTATCAAGTAGCTACAGTTGTTTGACCCAACGTCTGTGTCCTCAATTCCATTCCATTAGTCAATACCCCTGTTTTTATGCCACTATCATACTGTTTTTATTATTATGGCTTTGTAATGTAGCTATAGACCATGTATGGTGATGCCTCCAGAGATATTTCTTTTGCTGAGGGTATGTTTGGATATCTGAATCCCTCTGCCTTTCCATATAAATTTTGTGATCAAGTTTTTCTATCTTTATGAAGAAGAATATTGGGATTTTAATTAGAATTGCATTAAATATGTATATTGCCTTTTTAGGATTGCCATCTTCATAATGTTAATTATGCCTACCCAGGAGCATAGGAAGTCTTTCCATTTTCTCAAGTCCTCCTCAATTTCTTTTTTGAATATTTTTTTGTATTTTAATTTCATAGATCTTTCACTTCCTTGGTTAATGTTTTAGTAAGGTAATTTATTTTATTTTATTTTATTTTATTTTATTTTTGTTGCTATTGAAAATGGAACCATGTCCCTTATTTCTTTCTCTGTATCTTTCTCATTTGCATATAGAAAGGCTACTGATTTTTGTGCACTGATTTTGTATCCTGCTACTGCCTGGTTTTGGAATTAGGGTGATACTAGCTTCCAAAAGGAGGTGGGTAGCTTTCCCTGTTCTACAACTGTGTGGCACAGTTTGAGAAAGATTGGTTTGAGTTCTTCCATGAAGGTTTGATAGAATTCAGCTGAGAAGTCATCAGGTACTGGACTCTGCCTTTTAGGAAGGTTTTTTATTACTTTTGCAATCTCCATGAGTGTGGTGGGTTCATTGAGGAGATTAATCTGTTCTAAATTTAGCTTTGATAGATAGTATGTGTCCAGGAATTTATCCATCTCCTCCAGATTATCCAGTTTTGTGGAATAGAGATTTTTGAAATAAGTCCTGATAATTCTCCCAATTTCACTTATGTTGTTTTGATCTCTCCTTTTTCATTTCAAATTTTGTTAAGTTGAAGCATCTCATGAAATCAGCCAGGGGTTTTCAATCCTGTTTATTTTTTCAAAGAAACAGATCTTTATTTTGTTAATTTTCTAATTGTTTTCTTAGTTTCCAGTTCACTAATTTCTGCTCTCATCTTAATTATTTCTTTCCATGTGGAGCTTTTTGTTTTGGATTCTTCTTGCTTTTCCAGTGCCTTTAGCTGGATTGTTAGGTTATTGATTTGGGATGACTCTGTCTTTGTTATGAAGGCATTTAATGCTATTATTTTCCCCTGAGGTTGATTATTTGATTCTTCTTTGTAGATAATTTCCTTAAATAAACTCTGTAGTTTTAGTTGTTTTTGTTCATATAATTGTAAAGCAGAATTTTTTGATGGAAAGGTTTTCTTTCACCATCTATTTTGAGGGATACTTTTACTGGGTAAAGTAGTTTGGGTTGGAAGCCATAGGTTCTTAGAGTTTGTAGTATTCCATTCCAGGCACTTCTGTGTTTCAGGGTTTCCATTGAGAAATCTGAAGCAATTCTAATGAGGTTACCCTTAAATGTGACATGCTGTCTTTCCCTAGCTGCTTTTAGGATTTGGTGTCATTGTTTAGAGTCATAATGACAATATGTCTTGGAGAGTTTCTTCTTTGGTCTAATCTGTTTGGAGTTCTTTTAGCTTCTTGTATCTTGATGAGCCTTTCCTTTGAGAGAGTGGGAAAGTTTTCTTCAATTATTTTGTTAAATAAGTTCTCCATGCCTTTGGTCTTAATTCTTTACCCTACTGACATTCCCATGATCCAGATGTTAGGGCATTTAAGGGTATCCCACAATTTCCTCATGCTCTGTTCACAGAATTTTTTTGACTTAATGAATGTTTTGAACTCTCAAACTGTTTCTTCTGTCTTGTCTTCCAGATAAGCTTTCTATCCTCCTCATAGATGAGTATATTCTTGAGAGCTTCTAAAGAGTTTTGGACTTGTTCAATTAGGTTTGCATTTTGTACTACTTTTCTATGTATAGTTTCCATTCCTCTGTCAAGCTCCCTTTTCACATCATTTTCTGCTTTTCTTGATGCTTCTTGTATTTCTTTGTCTTCATTTAGCATTGCCAGCAGATTGTTAAGGTCCTCTTTTATTTTGTCGCTCCCCTTCATCTCTCTTAACTGTCTGAACTCCTTCTATTTTCTTATCTATTAGGTCTAGTCTAATGCTGGCAGCATCCACACAATTATCAGTACTTTGTTGGTTTTCTGCAAGTTCTACCAGCAGCTTGTTCAGGGTTGCATTGCTCATAGCTTCATTTTGGTGTTCTGATCCTAATGTATCTTCTACATTTTGCTTAGAGACATTCCTTGTAGGAATGGTTGATCTTACTGGATTTACTTTCATTTGATTTTTCATATTATGTCTTTTATGCTGTCATCTGTCCATCACTGTATGGGCAGGGATGTTAGGACTGTGGTCTCTGTGGGTGGGGGAAGTGGTGCCTCTTGGGGGAGCTGGCCTGGGCTAGCAGGCAGGCAACCAGATGGGCAGAGTTGTCCTGAGCTAACACGTGGGTGGGTGGATTGGCCTGAACTCTCCCACAGTGGGACACCTGCGGGCAGATGGGTTGGTAGCCAGCAGGGTAGATAGGGGATTTGGCCTGAGTTGGCACTGGCAGACAGGCAGAGTGAGCCTGAACTCATGTGGGCAGGTAGAATGGGCCTGAACTGGCACATTGATGGGTGGGCGGCCAGAGCAGTAAGCGGGCAAATGGGCAGAGCAGGTTAAGTTTGCATGGACAAATGAGCAGTACACACATGGTGGTCAGATGGACTGATGCAGCCTGAGCTCCAGTGGGTGGATACTGCATGAGGTCACTTGTGGGCATGGAGAGCAGAGTGGTCACCCCTGAGCAGTGAGGCAAATGGAACTATGCTGGTCTGGGTCCCCTTTCCTACAATAAGTGCAGGAGTATCCTGCGGCTGGGACTATGGATATGTTGGCTGCTTGGAGGGATTGGCGGACTGGTGGCCTACCCATGAGCAGGGGAATCAACAATTCCCTTTTTTTCTCCTCTGAGCCCTCCAATTGGCAATCTATTAGAGATTTCTCACCCCTAACAGACCCAGTGAACCCTTAATGCCTTGCCTTTCTTTCCTGGGGAGGTCTGGCATAGTTAGGTGGTTGCCATCTTGGCCAGAATTCCCTCAATTACCTCCATCAACATTTTGACAATAGGGGATGGAGTAAGACACAAAGAATATGTTATCACTGCATTCCTCCTCCAAGGAGGTTACCCTAACTTCCTCATTCCTGTCTCTGAAGAAATAACCCTATCTTCCTTTAGGGGATTGGAGTGACAACTGATCTGGCTTCTTTGAGCTGAGAGAAGTTATAAGGGGTGACAGTTGGGGTACACCTTCAGTGGCACTGTCTAAGGGGCATTGAAAATGCATTTAGGGTTTTCTGTGGACAATCAGGCCTTGAAGGATGATTAAGGAGATCTGTGTAGATGCAGTTAAATTGTCATAGGATCATTTGAGTTTGTACTGGTGGGAAATTAGAGGAGATAAATTACAATAGTAGCTGAGCACACAAGGTATACAATTTAATAGAATTACTGTTACTAGAAATATAAACATAATTCTTTTTCATCATAAATATGTTGAAATCCATTTTTAGGGCTATTCATCAAATTGCACTGTAGTATCTGACATGGTCAAATTGGTTATTGTAAATCTTGTAATAAAATCTTTCCATACTTAAAAAAGTCAAGAATGAGATACCAAAACACAAGAAGGACTATGTAGAAAGAAAAGGAGACTCAATGAAATAGATATGAATAGGGGAGGCAATAGAAGGTATAGAATGAGAATATGATCAATTTGCATTATGTTCATATGTTAATATTCTGAATTAAAATCTTGAGCTACCTTTCACTCATGGCATATTCCTCTATACTATTGTCTGTCATATGGCCTTTAGGAGATTTTCATTGAAAGCACTTTGGGAAATATAGAGCATAAATCATACACCTTATTCAGGAAAACAAAGGTGCACATCTGTTATCAGAAAAAATAGATCCTTATTTTAGCAAATGTTATTTGAATTAATTTTTCTTGGTACTGTCCATGGTTAAGATTTATGTTTCATAGTTGGAGGTCATTATATAAAATGACCTCTAAATGCAAGAATAGCAACATAGTTAAGAAGTTCGTGGCTTGGACTGTCAGCACTAATGTACACTGTAGAAGGAATTTGGCAATGCTTTTTCCTTCCCCTAGGTAGCTTGATGAATGACCATTTCCTTTATTCTGTGTTCTGAAATCTTATGGGCCATGGAGAATGCAGGATCAGTTATTTGTGTCTGAAATCCAGGTGCACATAAATAAGCATAATAAAATACCTTAACAAAGCACTTCCAAATACCAAAATTTCCACTTTACACAGAAATTTTGATAGTGTTTGCAAAACTCTCTTTGTGGCTTCATGCAATCAACATTCCACTACTGAAAATTACTCAAGAATTTATATTCAGATCTCACTTAAATTAAAGGTGGGAGTTGCATGATTGCTTAGCCAGAGCTATTTTAATTTGAGGAAATTTCTAGATAATTACAATGATAATCAAGACTTAAGGTTATCATTAATTTGTATGAAACAAAAGTTTCATTCTGGATTTCTTCTAAAAACACACAACTGAGAAGGAAAAAGGGGAAGGATCATAGCCCAAAAGGAGGTGGGTAGCTTTCCCTGTTCTCCAACTGTGTGGCACAGTTTAGTCTTATACTTCAATTTTCCATTTATACTGCTCAAATTCATATGCAATCACTATTTTAAATAAACATATTCATCACTATTTGGCCTTTTGACTGAGACCAAGTGTAAATAAATATATCTTCCATTATAAGCACCTTCATGCTAAAAATAGGATCACTGCCTTAAATTCATGATTAAAAAATGTTATATATGACTTTCAGAAAAAAAAAAAAGATGACACCTTCAGTCTTTGTGCCTTACTTAGAAATACATGCATATACATTTTGCCATCTATAGTTCTTACTTTTCCTCAAAGTCTGTACTCAACATTTCTTTTCTAAAATTTACATTTCAGGGTTTTATTGTTTCTCTTGTACTCACATATTCTACTTCCTCCTAGCTACCATATGCTCCCAAGTACTGGATACTACAGAGAGTTTGCAAAACATCTTTAAAGAGCAACTAAGCATGTTCTTTCTAACCTAAGAAATGATCTGCCCTGATTTTTCTGGAAACCTTCCTTAGCTGTCAGTACACACTTCACAGTTCTGGAGCTATCACAAAATACTGTTCTCAGTTGGCCACTGCTTCTTTCTTTCATCATTCATTGCTCCTTCTCATATTCCATTCTAACTAACATGCTTCCACTGTAAAATAACTCCTGTTTTCGGGTCTATAGAATTTACATAAATAAACACACATGTCAAGTCTATCTCATGCCACCTGCAAATTTTACTGGCCAAGTCAACTAATTCTTTGACTTCCATACATACAGATTTCTACTTCCTCCCTGACAGGCTGAAGATTTCTCTGTGCCTTGTACATGTTCTCAACACCAGATATTCTTCCTGGTGTGTTGAATAGCCCAATTTTGAAGCTGTCTTCCCCACTAGTCCTTGAGGTAAAGCTGTGACAGATTTGTCATTGTAAATTAAGACTTTATCACAGGTGCTGGACATCAAAGTGATTCAGTAGATGTTTGTGGAAGAAAGCAAAAGGGAATCTTTCCATGGGTAGCAATGATAGGAAAGAAGATTCAGACCAGTCCCTATATCTCTCCTCGCTGCTCCTCCCGGCACGTGCCCAATGCCCCTCCCCCCCGGCTACCACTTAGGATCATAGCAGATTCTGTGGACATTGCTCCCTTTTCTTCTACAACAACAACAATGCTGAACTACACCCAGTACATTTTGGTTTTACAAGGAAAACAGAGTAGAGTAGAACAAGGAAAAAGAGAACACAAAACAGTAGCTACAGACACATTGCTTAAGCACTTATTAGACACTAGGATTTTTACCAGTATCCATTCACATCAGAGGCTCAATTGCCATCCCCATATTATATGGAAATGAACTAAGAGAAAGAAGCATGACCAGATACTGAATTGAAGCTCATCTGTGTGCCTCCCAAACACATACTGTGAAGCTGTGCAACTCATTAACAGTACTTGAAACCACTGCTCAGGTCATTTTATGTATACAGATTTGACTGCAGTAATTTGGAAATACTAGAGTCTAGGCCATAAAATTAGAATTCAAGAATTCTAGATATTCCAACATATTTGTTTGTAGTAATGTTGTATGAATTTAAACAAGTCTTTCTTTAATTATCCATATAATTGCTCACACTGTGCTGAAATTTTCTTCTAAGGTTACCCAACCTCGTAGCAGTGTGTTAACATGAAAGTGGAAGGAACATTTTTATCCTAGGACATATTATACCTTCTCTAAGACCAGAACATCAGTCCTGAGGGACTATATGGATCCATGGAATTTTTTTTTTTTTTTTTTTATTCGAGGTAGGGTCTCACTCTAGCTCAGGCTGACCTGGAATTCACTATGTAGCCTCAGGGTGGCCTTAAACTCGTGATGATCCTCCTACCTCTGCCTCCCAAGTGCTGGGATTAAAAGCATGTGCCACCACCCCCAGTTGGATCCATGGAATTCTTATCATACTATGGGTTTCTCTCTCTTTTTTTTTTTTCTGCAAATTCCATGAGTCTGCTTCAATTGACATGGTTTCTTGAGGATGTCCAGGTGTTTCTTCTTGTCATAGTCCATTATATTGCAAGCTGTGGAGATTTAAAATGCTGCTGTAAATGACTGTCTTATTTACTTTCCAAGAGGTACATTGATTTTAGGTCTGGAGTTGTAAGTCTTTTGTCAGATATGCAGGGATAAATCCCATCCATTCATTTCCCTCAGGATCCATTTCTGTCTTCAATGTTTGAATTCTTCACTTTGTTCTACTAAGGCTGATAGATTAGGGCTATGCACAGCATAGATATGTGATAAATTCCAAATATTGAGTGACTGTGAGAATCTGTGTAACTTTCCATGACTATATTGTCCATTGTTCTCCAGGCTTCTGAAATCATTTTACTGCTCTGTTCCTTGCATTACTTATCTTCTACATGTATTGATACTACCTATTCTTTTGAGTTGACTTGACCTGTTGTAAGTTTTGAGATTTAGCTAAGGGCATCTTCATTCTATGATAGGCATAAGACTAAGCCATTATCCCTCTTTCTGCTACAATTTTGTGGTTTCAAATTTACTCATATATTAATTGTGCCTCCAGAATTTACCCCCTCACTTTTTATACCCAGAAGCAATTGACTCCCCAGCTCTATTTGGAACTAATATTTAGCACAATAATTTTTTTTCAATTGAATACACAAGCATTCTAAATTTCACTATATCCAATACAAGTGTAGCAATCCCATTTCTTGATGCTCATAGTGGGAGCAAAATAACTAAGATGTCCATTTGTCTACCATCCTTGCAGGCTCCTAGTTGTATCAAATAGTTTGACATGTTGCCTTAATGTTTTTCCTAAAGCTAGTGCAGGTGTTGATGTGTGTGTCTGCTATTCCAGCCACTCATTAGATGGAAGTCAGTCACATGAGCTCACAAGTCCAAGACCACACTGGATAACCTAGACTCAAAATGAGTAGTCAAACAACAAGAATGATAAAAGTAAATCAGGAGAATTGACATTTCTCTCCAAATACAAAAAAACAAATGATAATAATGCAAGGGATCTTTCCTCTTCCTACTTTTTTTCCTCTTTTTAACACTCTCCCTCTTCTTTTCATGTTACTATTGTTTTTCTTTTCTTCTCCCCACGTCTACCTCTGCCCTCCTCCCTGAGACCTATTCCTCTTCATCATCATGAAGGAGTTGATGATTCATTGATATGACATTTAAAACACTGAAAAATGCTCTTAGTTTTTGTATTTTTTTTAATTTAAATTCTAAATCCTTTTGTCTTCTTACCTTCATATTTACAGATGCCCTGTCTTCATATAAAGCAGTGGCAAAAGTGACAGTGTGTTGGTCATTATTCACATTTTGGCTTTAAGAGCCAAATTGATATAACCTGTTTAATATTGCACAGATGCATTCCAGTTTATCTAGTCTTGAATTTCTTATTTAATTACAATATTTTCTGGTTATTAATGTCTAGAACACAAGCTGCTCTATATTTATTTTTATTTTTCCCTGAGTAGAGGTATATTTATTTGTCTAAATAAACATTTCTCGTGGAATGCAAAAGTTACTTAGAGTAAATTAATTGACCTACTCATACATGTACAAATAAAAATATTTTATCAGTATCAAGTGATAGTTTTAGAACGTTATGGTTTCAAATACCAGTGTTCTTTAAAACTGTGAGTGTATCTAAAAACAAGCAAAGATTTCTGTGTCATGCCACAGACTCAGTGGGAATTTGTGTCAAATATCTCCATGCTATTGCTTCTGGGAAACTTTGCAACTTTGCTGTGCCTTGTGCCACAGCTATTCACCTTGACTGCAGCTGAATAGAACAAGGAAGGCCCCTCACAATGGAGTCAATTTACAGACATAGTAGTGGTTTGTCTCTTCAATAGACTGTGAGCGATTTTTGATGGTAGTAGGAATCTGGACAAAAATATCCTAATTCTATCAGCTAGATATAATGTATGTTAACTTATTCAAAACACTTATTCATTTTAAGCACCAATTTAAAAACAGATAAAAAATCAAAATATTTTATTATTTTATAAAATAGAGGCAACTATAGACTTTAACTCATAGACTTCTGACATTTAACACGATGCACAACAAGTACTTAGATTTGGATTGTTTTCCTTATCTCTCATGAAATTGTTCAGGGGGTCAACTTATCTGTCCATAAAGGGTTTAGAATAGTTCCTGGCATTTGTAAATTTTCCTTGTAGCTAATTTTGTATTGCTATTATTATTTCCCATCATCCTCTGTTGCATACCTTCTTTCACTCCCTGAAACCTCCATTTACAGTTCACTGAACATCCATGTGTTCACATGCTCCTCAGAAAGAGTCTCCTGAGCACCTTCTGTGCATGAGCACAACTGAGCTTCTCTGCAGAGAGAGAATGCCTTCCATGTCCCTGGACTGCCCCACTTCTCATCCTGTGTGATTGCTTTCAGATATCAATTGTGTCTCTGTGCCTTCTCTGACTCTTAGCCCTAGGTGTACCTACAGCCCTGCATTTGAACTGCTCCTGTTCTCCAGGACACAGTCTGTTGACTTAAATGATCACATAATTTTCGCATCAGTTACTTACATAAATACACATAGGGTATCCACATATAGCTACAGAGTTTGTGCCCTGTATAGATCCGTGTTGCAATTGAGGGGATGTACTAAACCAGAACTGGTTTGGGGGAAGTTCTGCTTTTCATGAATCTGTATCTAATTTACAATGCACATGTTTTACAGTTTATCTCATTGAAGAGGTTGCATTTAATGACGAATGGGAACCAAGAGAGTCACCTTTCTTCAATTAATACAATTAGCCACAGTATCCCAAAGCATGTCTTCATTAGCATGTGGGTTCCTTGATGTGTGGAATCATATTCATCTAGGCCAGACACATGCTCAGATTCTGGATCCCTTTCAGTATACTATAGTTTTATCTTACAACTGGTTGTAATTTTGTTTATACCAATAAGTGTGCATAAAATATATATGTAGCCACAATTCCATATTATTGTTTTGAGTGCAGCTCTTATATGTTTGGTTTGAGGCTAGACTTTAGGATACCCAGGCAATTACTGGTCTAGCTCTATACAAAGGAAAATTTAGCATTTCAAAGAAACTAGACATATGGGTTAATATAAAATAAACAAAACTAAAGGAGTTACAATTTATGCTATTATAAATTATATCATTTACAAATTTCATCTAGGGTAGACACATCTACTCCCAGTTGCTGTAAACCTTATTACAAAGCAGAGTTAAAAAGTAAACAACACCACAAATGAGATTGAAAAAGAGCTCCTATTTTGACTGTATGACAAATATTTGTACAGATGTTGAATGGAATATTTTGTATTAGGATGACAGAATTTTGTATCAGGATGTATTTTGTATCAAGACGTCAAGAAATTATTTTAGTTTTCTTAGGAAAAAATTTAGACTGGTATTCTTTTTAACATTTTATTTTATTTATTTGAGAGAGAGAGGTGAAAGAGAGAGAGAATGAGATAGTTAGAGAGAGAATGGTCACACCAGGGCCTCTAGCCACTGCTAGTGACTGAACTCCAGATGTTTGGGCCATCTTGTACATCGCGCTTTATGTGAGTCCTAGAGAATCAAACCTGGGTCCTTTGGCTTTACAGGCAAGTGCCCCAATGACTGAACCACCTCTCCAGCCCACAAATAATATTCTTGAAGGGAAGTGATGCAAATAAGGGAATAAAATTAGTCCTTAGCTTCGATCAGTATTGAAATCACATTTTAGTATTTGCTTTGATTCTAGGTTGTGTGTATGTGTGAAATTTTCCATTTTAAAATGTAGACAGCATATGTGAGATATTTTGATATATAGGACAGATTAAGCATATTATAATTTATAACCTTCCACTTTATCACTGTAAGGTAATGTTTTGGCCATTTTTTTTTTTATCCCATAGGGTGCTCTGGAACAGGGGTTGACTAGGGTACATGTGATAATGGAGATCATGTTTGCATGTCAAAGATAATCCCTGCACAGCGGGCAGTGTTACTCAGAATGTAGGCACTTGGGAGCTCTGATCCTGGTACTATAAAGTGCTGGTTAAAATATTATTTCAGGGCCACAGTTGGAGACAGAGTAGCTTGAGTACACATGGGAGAGCATAAGTACTCTTTGAATGAGAAGCTCACAAGGAAAGGGAGCATAGAAGTACATGATCTCTTCATTGAAAAGGAGACGATTTTGTGCTACATTATTCAACAAATTATAGTATGATTAATCTGGCCTATACATCAAAATATATCAACACTATGTGTTGCAGTCTGGTTCGCATTGTTGGTAGAAATCATTCAACCAAGAGCAGCCTCAGGGAAAAAGAGATTTATTTTGGCTTACAGGCTCGAGGGGAAGCTCCACGATGGCAGGGGAAAACGATGGCATGAGCAGAGGGTGGACATCACCCCCTGGCCAACATAAGGTAAACAACAGGAACAGAAGGGTATGCCAAACACTGGCATGGGGAAACTGGCTATAATACCCATAAGCCTGCCTCCAACAATACACTCCCTCCAGGGAGTATTAATTCCCAAATACCCATCAGCTGGCAAACTAGCATTTAGAACACCTAAGTTTATGGGGGATACCTGGATCAAACCACCACATTCTACTCCTAGCATCCAAAAACTGATATCCATACATGATGTAAAATATAATGCATTCAGTCTGACTTTAAAAGTCCCCATAGTTTTTAATCAATCCCAATGACGTTCATACATCCCCATGGTCCAAGATCTTTTAACTGAGCCATAATACCAAAAATTAACCTCAAAAAACCCATAATGGCACAGAATAAAATTTCACACTGCAAAAAATGGCATTGGGCATAGCAAAGAAACATTCAACCAATACAAGATTTAAAACAACCAGGGCAAACATCAAACTCTGTAGCTTCAAGTCCAGCAACTCTAGCCAGTGAAAATCTTCAAGTCCAATAAATCTAACCAGCAACAAGTCTCTGGCATTCCAATTCCGCCCCTCCAGCTAGGCTATTTACAGTCCTGAGAAACTTCATCGGGCTGGCAGCTCTCCTAGGCAGCCATCTCATGGTCCTGGCATCTCCACTGGGTCTCCACTGGAAGCCATGGTTCATCTTCATGGAACCATGGGCTCTCTATGCAGGCAACCAGCAAACCCGATTCACACTGCCCATGGCCATTTCCAAAACACAAGACTGTGTTGCAAACTCAATGACCCTCTTTCCAGCATTTCTTATACTCCACGATATCAGGTAGGGTGCCAATTTGTTAATCTAGAGGGGAATAAAGCAGACTTTGAAGAATAGGACACTCCTTGAGCACTTAGCCTGCTTCAAAAGAGTCGACATTCTTCCTGTTGCCCCTGTGCAGGTCAGCTAGCCCAGTCTCATAGGTTGTAATCTCTCAGTTGCAGCCGAACAGGCAACAGTTCACCCAAAGATTTTTCTTTCTGTGCTGTATCCCTCTGCTCACACCAGTTCGTTTCTACACAAAGAAACCCTGCACAATTTCTCAGGAGACGGGCATAAGAGCAAGCTTCTCACACAAACTGCTAGCCCAGCCTAAGCAAAGCTCTTTTTCACCCTATAAGCCAAGCCTCACAGTCCATAGTTCTTACTGCATTCAGGTTTTTCAACTCTAACCTGAATAGTCCATCAAGCTGTACTAACAGCACTGCAAGGCATCTCTTAGGCCAAGCTTTCAAATCCTTCTACATTCCTCTTGAAAATCAGCTCCAAAAGGCCAAAGCCACACAGTCGGGTATCTAGAAGCAATCCCACTCCTCGGCACCACTTTACTGTTGCAGTCTGGTTCGCATTGCTGGTAGAAATCACCCAACCAAGAGCAGGTTCTGGGAAAAAAGAGATTTTATTTTGGCTTACAGGCTTGAGGGGAAGCTACCCAATGGCAGGGGAAAACGATGGCATGAGCAGAGGGTGGACATCACCCCCTGGCCAACATAAGGTGGACCACAGCAATAGGAAAATGTGCCAAACACTGGCATGGGGAAACTGGCTGTAATACCCATAAGCTTGCCCCCAACAATACACTCCCTCCAGGGAGTATTAATTCCCAAATATCCATCAGCTGGCAAACTAGCATTTAAAACACCTAAGTTTATGGGGACACCTGAATCAAACCACTTACACTATGATACAAAATTTCCTATTGGAAGGGGCAGGTATCTCTTTCCTTGTTGGGGATAATGACAAGTAAGGGACTATCAGAGAGCCTAATTGATTTTCCACTTCCTGCCAGTGTTTCTCATTTGCACACTGTGGATTAATTACTAACTTGATAACTTTTGAGTCATCACTGCCTATGGCATCCTGGTGGCCATATGTAGACATGTCCTGTTAGTGTTATATTGACGAAGGGGATGGGGTTTTCTTCCTTTATATCAGGCCTGTGCAGACTTTTAGCATGGTCACCTTAGCAATCTCCTAAAAAGAAAAAGAAAAAAAAACAAAAAAAAACATGACTATCATTAATATGACTGCTACGCTTACCCACTAAAAAGGAAGACTATATCACTCACTTCATAAAAGCAAGATAGAGCTCATGAGATAATTTTGATTGGCTATTTTAAGACAAAAGCACTTATTTTCCCACTTATAATATTAAAAATGACATCAAATCCTCATTTAAAGACATTTTACTGTCACTCATAGGGAATTCCTTTTTCTGACCTGTCTCATACTTAAATTATATCTACTAATAATAATTTCATCAGACAACATAGTAACATACTTCAGGGTATGTGAAATACTTTCAAAGAATCCCAGAATAACACAATCTTGAAGTTGAGCAACTAGGGGCTAAACATACTGCTTTTATTAGATAAAATAATGAGAAATGCATCACTTTTATTCAACAAGAATGAGCTTCAGTTAAATGTGAACGTGAAAGAGGTTGTCCTCTTCAGAAATATAGTTGTGCATCAGTAAACTGAAATACAAAGCGTTAACTGTGTGCATTTTCAAATCCTATATTTTTATATAATTTGAGGCACATTGATGGACTGTATTTTATAAAACATATAAAAACTCAAAAAAATCCTTTGAAAAAAATCAAAATATAGTATGTGAAGTAGAACAAAATGTGTTCTCTAATGTCAGAGAAAGTTTGAACACTTCATAGTGACTGAGAAACAAGTACCTAAAATTTCTTTAAAATGAGAAACAATCGTGATTTAACTTGAAGATAGTTGTACTTTGTGGAACAATTTCTTATTAACAAAAATGAGATTAAATTGTCCTCAAGTATGAAATTCTGAAGGAAGCACAGAGTAGAACAAACAGTTATTTTATGAAGTAAAAGGGTACTTATGTTTTCACAATATGGTCAGAATTTTCTTCCACATGGTGAACCTTCATTCACTCTAAGATAATTTAGGACTTTGAAACTTCCTTAATACTCCTAAAAAAAAAAATAATTCAGAAAACTTTAGTAATAGTTCAACCTGTCATGGAGCTTAACCATAATCTAACAATTTAAATGAAATTTTAGACAGAAGCCTTTCATGCTGGCATCTTTGAAATTGTATTAAAGAATTAAAAGTATGCATAATGAACAAAGTATTTTAATAGACTTTGCATATCAAACATTTCATCTTTGCTTCTGATATATTGTGTAGGCTTATTGCATTTTTAACAATGTGACTCATAAATTTTCAAGAATAAAATCAAACTAAGTGTTGGACAGTTCTTCATTCAGGACTCTTCGATTGCCACAGGTTGCATCTGAGGTTGTTCCAGGAGCTGTGACTCTGGAGGAAATGTGGCAGAGACCTTCAAGGAGACTGTGTCTGATTCAACATGGCTGGCCAGGACATTCACTGTCCTGGCCCATGCTCAAATTCTGCTTCCATTAAGAGAGCTACATCAAATATTCCTGTGCCTGTTTCTCAGGTAGGAAGTTGAAAAGGCTGCATAGAAGCATCAGCTCACACATCCAAAATATAGACGGGACACAGGAGTATGAGAGGCAAACTGGCTGAGCAGATTCACTCTGTATCTCGGTTATCCATGAGCATATCCTGCTATGTTAGTTTTCATCCTCAGGCTAGGGTTCAACTCCCTTAGTATTTGTTATCATGTCCATTCTTACTCACTTTTTTGCACATAAAGTACTGTATATGTGTAGGGTAGTCTGGGAACTTCAAATGCATTGCCATCAATTGAATTGCCAACATGATTCAAATATTATCATTAATTTTATATTACAAATAATACAACAAGGTATGTATACCCAGACATTGGACTACTGCTTTACATGTTAGTTCTATGTATAGCTTTTTGAGGCATCTCAATACCATTTTATATACTGACTACATAATTGCATTAGAAGAAATAACCAATATATTAAAACAACCCAGATGTTTGTGTCCATGTTGAAATGAAGGAATGAATTTTATAGACAAGTAGGTACATATGTGATAAGTTGTTAGTGTTATAAAGAAGAAAATCCAGCCACTTGTAACATATGAATGGAGCAAGAAAGCAAAAAGGTATGTGGAATAGTCAAAATATAGAAGGAAATTGAAAAGGGTAGGTTCTAGGTGCTGGGGAAGAAATGGAAAATTATTTTTCAATAGGTTTAAAGTTTCTGGTATACAAAACAATTTCTGAAACTCATGCAAGATAGAATTGATTGCTAACAAATCTGTATTGTACACATTAAAATATGAATATAATGACTTCATTTTATGTGTTCTTTTAAAAATAATGTGTATTTATTTAGTTTCAAGAAGAGAGAGAGAGGGAGAGAGAGAGAGAGAGCGAGCACACAGAATAGGGGGGCGTTAATGGGAAACCGAACCCAGGCTATCAGGTTTTGTAACAAATGCATTAGCTATTCAGCAATCTTTCCAACCTCTCATTTTATGTGTTCTTACCAGGAAAAGTATTAAAAATCTTTGCAGGTGATGAATATGTTTAGTACCTTTGTTTATGTTTTAGTATCACCAGAGTATATCAATATTCAGTCTCATAAAGTTATAAATATTAGATGTATATAATTTTTAATACTTTATGTATTTATTTATTGTAGAGAGAAAGAGAGAGACAGAAATAGAGATAGAGAGGCAGAGAGATAGAGATTGGGCACACCAGGCTTTCCAGCCATTGCAAATGAACTCCAGAGAATTGTGCCACACTGTGCATCTGGTTTATGTGGGTACTTGGGAATCAAACCTGAGTCCTTAGGCTTTGCAGGCAAGCACCTCAACTGCTAAGCCATCTCTCAAGCCCTGATGTATATAATTTTTTACATAATAATTCATGGTAGTTTGAATGTATGTTTCCCATAGACTTAGGTATGTTGTTTTTTTTTTTGTTGTTGTTTTGTTTTGTTTTTTGTTGTTTTAATGCTTGTATTTCCAGCACCCCTGGCTGCAGGAGATATCACTGGTTTCAGATCCTGGTGTCCAGTGTAAATTTTAGTTTGGGGCTAGGTCTGAATTCCAACCCAAAGCTGTGCAAAGAGGTTTGTATAAGGAAAAAGTTTTGAGGTAATTTTGGAAGAAACTGATTTCTGGAATTTCTGTGGAAAATAGTAGGCTTTCTGCAGAGTGGAGGGCCTGAGAGCTTGATGCCTCAGGTTGCAACAGCATGATGATCCTGGAAACTGAGTGGCATGTGGCTGAGAGGTTTGATTAGCCTTGAGGTAGAGGGTAGGGATATCCTGGCTATAAAATGAAGAAGGGGCATGTGAGAGCTGCATGCTTACTGAACTGCAAGCTATCTGAAAAGTTATTTTAGTTTCCTGAAATGGAAAGTCAGCAAGTGGCTTCTTGTGGCCTAAGACAGAGGGGGTGCAGCTGGCTATATCTGAACAGACTGGCTCAGGGCTCAGGTCTGCAAGTCTGCAATCTCCTGGCAAATTCCCTGGGTTCTGTCAGGGTCAGTTAGCTGACTCCTTCATTTTGAGCTCTGGCAGGGTCTTGCTTGTTTCTGGGTTGTGTGTTTGTTGTTTTTTGGTGTTTTCTAGCTGCTGGTGGTTTTTCTTTACTTGATTTTATGAAAGAAATACAGTTTCATCAGCACCAGATGAAACTTCCCATGGAAATGAAAGCTTAAAACAAACCCTGTTCCTTCCATAAGACCATTTAGCTGGATGTTCATCACAGCAATGATTACCTCAGTACAGCATAAAATTCATGTTGCAAAGCTGGGGTGGTGGCTCAAGCCTGTAATTTTTGCATCTGGTATTTGGAGGCAGGAAGACCAAGAGTTGAAGGCAACTTTCAAAAACATAGCAGGTTAAAGGCCGGTCTCATCTGCATAATAATTTCATGGCAAGCCTTGAGACCTTGTCTCAAACAAACAAAAACAAAAACAAAACGCTCCTGATCCATTTCTAGACATTGTGCCATTCAAAAATCCAAGCACATCATTAGATATGCAAACAGCTCATCCTGCCCAGGTAACAAATGTGTCAGGCAATCTGAATGCATATGTTGGCATCTCATTCCAAACAGTATATATTTTATAACTCTTTGTGTATATTGTCATAATTGTCCAACAATTATTAGTTTCATCATTACTTGTCATTTGTTTTCAAGGAGAGGGAGAGAGAGAGAAAGAGAGAGAGGGAATATGAATGAATGAATGGGCATGCTAGGGCCTCCAGTCACTGCAAACATATTCCAGGTGCATGTGCCACTCTGTGCATCTGGCTTTACCTTGCTACTGGAGAATCAAACCTGTGTCATTAGGTTTTTTAGGCAAAAGCCTTCACTGCTGAACCATCTCTCCAGCCCACTCAAGCATTTCTTACTATGTTTTGGTCAAAAATTCTAACCATTCCTTTCTTTCTTTTTTTAAAGAACATATTTTGTTTGTATACACCATGTGTTGATATCATCTTTTCCCTCCATCCTGACCCCATTCCACTGGGGACCTTCCTCAGTGGGGTTCCTGATATTTCCCATGCGGCTGCAGGTTAATTTTCCAATCTTTCTTCTGCAAAATTCCCTGAGCCTTAGTGGGTGTGTTTTAAGTCTGCTTCAGTGGTGAGCTCTTAGCCTCTGGATCTCTGCTTTGGTAAATGTTATGTATCCTCAGGCTCTGTCTCCTTCACCCTTACACGGATCCTCAGGTTCAGCATGAGCTGTACGGAGCTCCCCAGTGTCACCTGGACCCTGGCTAGGATGCGAGGGGTGGTTTATTTCCTTTGATCTTGCTACCTTCTGAAAAAGAAAGAGATTCTCCAACAGAGTGTGAAGACAGCATAGGTTAACTTGCATTAGCATTATTAATTTAGGGAGATTTTGATAGATGTAGCCCCCTTTTTAAACCAAAGATTAGTGGGAGCTTGACATTGGAGAGCATAATTTTTGTCTCCTAAGGATTCAGACCCAGCTCCCAGTTCCAGATGTGGGTTCCTTTCCACTAGGTGGATCTCTTAGTCAATCAGAAAGCCAATGGTTACCCACCAAGGCTGTATGCCACCATTGCACTGGGTGCACTCTTTTTGAAGCTGATTGCTTCTGAGTAGATTAGGCCCCTGCTAGCTCATACAATTGTTGGCCATTTTCCTCCAGTAGCTAGCACCAGATGGGTTAACTGCCTGGGAAATGGCTCTCTTCCAGATTCCAGGTCTCTCCATGTTCTGTGTCAGCAGCATGTTGTGTCTTCAGCAACATGGTCTTACCTTTTTCCTCAGCTGGGTATTCAAGTGCTTTGATAGAAGAATGTCTTATTTAGGGTCACTCGTTGGTCTCTCTGATCAACAACCCAATGCAGGTAGCATTGATTTCCAGTACTTGGAATTACAGTTCATAGCCAGATTTTTTTTTTTTTTTTTTTTAAGGTTAGGCTTTATCCCACCCTCTCCAGGGTTCTTCTTTCTGGGTGTTCCTCCTATATGCCCATTGAGGGCAGAATCTTTTGTCTACCTTCAATTTAGGTCAACTTAGGTTTACTTCTGTGATAATTCTCCCCAAACATCTCCTTCCCCTACCCCTAGAACATTCCATCCCTATTGTTATTGTCTGGACCTCTAGTTTCCTATCCAGCTCAACAGCAACTCAAGCTGATCCAGATTAGGAGCTGCAGGTGTGTGAGAACATGTGGTGTTTGTCTTTCTGTGATTGTGTGTGTTCACTGAGTATGATCTGTTTTAAATCCATCCATTTTCCTAAAAATTATACTGTTTTTTTTTCTTACTGGTGAGTAGAATCCCATTGTGTATATGTACCACAACTTCATTATTGAGTCATCCAATGGTGGGCACCTGGTTTGATTATAGTTCTTAGCTATTATGAAGTGAGCAGCCATGAACATCATTAAGCAAATATCTCTGTAGTGAATTGTGGAGCATTTAGGGTAAATTCCCAGTAAGGGAAGAACAGGTTCTGCTGGTAGTATTATATTCATCTTTTTCAGGAACCTCCATATTGATTTCCATAGTGGTTATGTAAGTTTGCATTCCCAACAGCCGTTAATGAAGGTCCCTCTTTCTGCACATCCTTGCCAATAGTTGTTTGATATTTTAATGATTGTCATCCTTAGTGGAGTAAGATGGAATCTCATAGTTGTTTAAATTTTCATTTCCATGATGGTTATTAATTTTGAGCATTTTCTTAAGTGTGTAGTAGCCATTTGTATTTGTTTCTCTGAGAACTCCTTATTCAGTTCACTATGCCATGTTTTGAGTGGATTGTTTGATTTTTTTTTTTTGATTGTATAGTTTTGAGTTCTTTATAGATTCTGGATTTTAGGCCTTTGTCAGTGGTATAGCAGGTAAAAATTTTCTCATTCTGTAGGTAATCTATTGGCTCTGCTTATGGAATGTTTGTTTTTGCAAAGATTTTCAGCTTCATGAAATATCATTGGTTAAGAAATTGTTTAATTTCCTGGGATATTGTTATGGAAGTCCTTCCCAATTCCTATGTCATAGAAATTAATACAGTTTTTTTCTTCCAGTAGTAGAAGAGCTTCAGGTCTTATTTTGAGGTCTCTAATCAATTTATAATTGATTTTTTTTTTACTTTATTTTTAATTTTTTTATTATTATTTATTTGAGAGAGATAGACACAGAGAGAAAGACAGATAGAGGGAGAGAGAGAGGATGGGCGCACCAGGGCCTCCAGCCTCTGCAAACGAACTCCAGATGCATGTGCCCCCTTGTGCATCTGGCTAACGTGGGACCTGGGGAACCGAGCCTCGAACCGGGGTCCTTAGGCTTCACAGGCAAGAGCTTAACCACTAAGCCATCTCTCCAGCCCTTATAATTGATTTTTGTATATGGTGAGATGAGTAGGTCTAGTTTCACTTTTTTATATGTGGTTGTCCAGCACCATTTGTTGAAGATGCTATCTTATCTACAGCCTATATTATTGGAACCTTTTTCAAAGATCAAGCATCTGCAGTTACTTGACCTCATCCAGGTCTTCATTTCTATTCTAGTGGTCTGTATGTCTGTTTTTATATCTGTACTATGCTGTTTTTGTTACTATGGATTTATAGTATAGCTTTAGATCAGGTATGATGATAATTCCAGAAGTGTTTCTTTGGCTGAGGATATATCTGGATATCTGATGTCTACTGCCATTCCATACAAATTTACAGATCATTTTTTTTTCTATCCTTGTGAACAATGAAACTCACATTATTTTATTGGTATTGCATTCAATTTGTATATTGCTTTTGCTAGAACTGCCATTTTCACAATTTTATTTGTGCCTATTCAGGAGCATTGGAGGCATTTCCATCTTCTCAAGTCCTCCTCAATTGATTTCTTTAGTGTTTTAATGTTTAAATTGTATATGTCTTTCATATGCTTGGTTATGTTATCCCAAGGTATTTGATTTTTTTTTTTTTTTCGTGGCTATTTGAAATGGGAAAGCTTTGTTGATTTCTTTTTCTGTATAGCTGTCCTTTATATAAGGAAAGCTACTGGTTTTTATGTTTTGATTTTGCATCTTGCCATATTGCTGAAAGAATTAATTACCTTTAGAAGTGCAGAGGTGGAGACTTTCAGGTCAGTTATGTATAGGATCATGGTATCTGCAAATAAGGTTAACTTGACTTCTTCCTTTCCTGTTTGTATCCATTTTATTTCTTTCACCTATCTTATTGCTTGGACTAGGACTTCTAGTACTCTGTTGAAGAGCAGTGCTGAGGGTGGGCTCCCCTGTCTGGTTCCCAGCTCAATGAGAACTCCTTGAGTCATTCCTCACTAAGTATTATTTTGGTTACAGGTGCTTAATATATAGCTTTTATTGTATTGAGATATAAATCTTCCATACCTATTCTCTCTAGAGTTTTGATCATTAAGTGATGTTGTATTTTGTCAAAAGCCTTCTCTGCATCTATTGAGAAGATCATGTGCTCTTTATGATTAAGTTTACTTATGTGGTATATTATGTTGACTGATTTCCATATGTTAAACCCTCCCTGCATCCCTAGGATGAATTCTACCTGATCATGATGGATAATGCTTTTGATGTGTTGTTGAGTTAGGCTTTCAAGGATTTCACTCAGTATTTTTGCATCTAAGTTCATTAGGAATATAGGCCTATAGTTTTCTTTTCTTGTTGTATTTTTGTCTGGCTTTAATATTAGGGTGATGCTAGCTTCATAAAAGGAGTTTGGTAGCATTCCCTTTTCTTATATTATGTGAAACAGTTTGAAACAAAACATGATTTCATTTCTTCAATGAAGGTTTGATAAAATTTAGCTGAAAAGCCATCCAGTCCTGAACTTTTCTTTTTGAGGTTTTTGATTACCTTTTTAATTTTGATGAATGTGATAGGTTTTCTTAGGGGATTAATCTGCTTTAGGTTTAGTTTTGGTAGGTGGTACATGTCAGAAATTCACTTTTTTCCAGATTTTCCAATTTTGTGGAATAGAAGTTTTATTAGTAAGTCCTAATGATTCTTCCAGTTTCACAGATGTCTGTTGTGAACTCTTTCTTTACATTGTTGATTTTGCTTATTTGATATGTCTCTTTTATTTGTTTGATCAAATTGGCCAATGGTTTATCAATCTTGTTTATTTTTTCAAAGAGGAAGCTCTTCATTTTGCTTTCTCAATTTCTATTTCATTAATTTCTTCTCTTATCTTGATTATTTCTTCCCATCTGGATATCTTATGGTTAAAGTCTTGTATTTCCAATGTCTATACATGGATGGTTATGTTATTAATTTGGGATCTATCTGTCTTTGATATGAAAACATTTAGCGCTACGAATTTTTCCCTTAGGACTGACTTCATTATGCCCCATAAATTTTGTTAAGTTATGTTTTCATTATCATTCAATTCTAGACATATTACAATTTTTTTTATTTATTCCACAACACCTTAACTATATAAAAGTTTGTTGTTCAATCTGCCAGAGCTGGTGGAATTCCTTATTTGTCTCTTGTTAATTTCTATCTATAAAGTACTCTGATCTGATATGGCATGGGAAGTTATGTCAATTTTCCCAAATTTATGGAGACATGATTTATAGCCTATTATCTGATTCATTTTGGAGCACATTCTATGGGCTTCTAAGAAGAATGTATATTCTGTAGAACTGAGGTGGAACATTCTGTAAATGTCTGTGAAGTCTAGTGGATGTGTGGTATTATCGAGTGCTACATTTCCCTGTTGATTTTCTGCTATATGATCGCGGAGTATTGAAATCCACATCAATGAAGGTATTGGTGTTTATTTCTGTTTTGTGTCAAATAGGTTTTGTTTTGTAAAGTGTGATGCACCTTTGTTTGGTGCATATAGATTTATGATTGTGATGTCTTCATGTTGGATCATTGCCTTGAATAAGAAAGAAGTGGCCTTCTTTTACCTTTTTGATTACTTTTGGTTTGATGTCTAATTTGTCAGATATTAATATAACAACATCTGCTTATTTATTATTTCCATTTGCTGGGAATATCATTTTCCATCTTTTTCACTCTGAGGTAGTGTCTTTCTTTAGTGGTGAGGTGGATTTCTTTTTAAGACATCAGATTAAAGTGTACATTTTACTGATACATCCAGTTAACTTGTGTCTTTGGATAGACAGGTTAAGATCATTAATATTTAAGGTTAGAATGGAGAGGTTCAATTTAATCCATAACATGATGAGTTGCTTTATGGGTTTTGGTACTTTCTTGAGCTTTGTACTTTTTTGAGCCTTCTCTAGTTTTGATTATTGTGATTATCTTCTTATAGGCTCTTGATATTTATTGTTTGACTCTTCTGTGTGAAATATTCCATGAAACTATAGAGCTGAATTTTTTCATGGAAAATTTTTCTTAGCCATCTACTATGAGAGATAATTTGCAGGGTAGAGTAACTTGTATTGGAAGCCATAGTTTTTGTTTGTTTGTTTGTTTGTTTTTTACTTAGAAGACTTCCATTAAAGGCTCTTCTGGCTTTCAGGATTTCCACTGAGAAATCTTTGGTAATTCTGATGGAGTTGCCCTTTCTATCTAATGAGTTATTTTTTTTTTTTCTCTTTCTGCTTTTATCACTCTCTCTTCTTTACATTGTTTAGAGTTTTAATAGTAATGTGCCCTGGAGAGTTTCTTTTATGTACCTGACTTTATGGAGTTTTGGGAGGTTCTTATATCTTAATGGGCCTCTCTTTTGCATGGTTGGAAAGTTTTCTTCAATAATATGTTTGAATATGTTTTCCTATGCCTTTGGTTTGGATTTTCTCCTTCTGGTATACCCATGATCTGGATCTTTGGTCATTTTAGGGTATTCCACAGTTGCCTCAAGTTCTGTTCACATGTTTTTTTTTTTTTTTTTGTTTTTGTTTTTTAAACTTTGTGAAGATTTATTCTGCCTTGTCTTCCAGCTCAGAAGTTTTGTCCACCACAGGAGTGAATCTGTTGGTGAGGAGTTCTAGAGAGGTTTTTAAAAGCTCTATTTGATTTTCGATTTTCTTTTTTTCTTTTGTTATTTTGTATCATATCCATCACATTTTTGAAATATGATTTAAACTTAAGTTCTCATTTTCTTGATGATTCCTGGAATTCTTTCTCACATTTGGTCATGTTTTCATGAAGCTACACCAGCTGGATATTTAGGTCTTTTTTTTTTTTTTTTTTTTTTGAGAGCGACAGACACAGAGAGAAAGACAGATAGAGGGAGAGAGAGAGAATGGGCGCACCAGGGCCTCCAGCCTCTGCAAACGAACTCCAGACACGTGCGCCCCCTTGTGCATCTGGCTAACGTGGGACCTGGGGAACCGAGCCTCGAACCGTGGTCCTTAGGCTTCACAGGCAAGTGCTTAACCACTAAGCCATCTCTCCAGCCCTATTTAGGTCTTATTATTTTTTATTACTGACAACTTCCATAATTATAGCCAGTAAACTATGATAATTTGCTCTCCCATCACATTCCCTTTCACATCTCCATTCTCCATCATATTCCTTCACCCTATCAATCAGTTTCTCTTTTGTTTGGATGTTATCATCTTTTGCTCCTATTATACAGGTCTTGTGTATGTAGTGCCATGCACTGTGAGGTCATGGAAAACTGAGCCATTTTGTGTCTGGAGGAGCACATTGTAAGGAGTCCTACCTGTCCTTTGGCTCTTACATTTTTCCTGCCACCTCTTCCACAATAGACCCTGAGTCTTGGAAGGTGTGATAGAGATGTTTCAGTGCTGAACACTTCTAAGTCACTTCTTATCAGCACTGTGGTGCCTTTTGAGTCATCCCAGAGGTAATTCCTGTCTGAAAAGTGAATATTCTCTAACTAAAACTGATAGTGGAATTAATATATGGGTATGAACATTAAGAAAAATGTTACTAGGCAGTTTTAGGAACAAAATATATGCATTTATCCAGATACCAGCAGGCATTACAAACCTGGGATTCATGAATTCCCCTGTCATAGGTTTTTGGTATCAGATATATATTGCCTTCTGTGAAGCGGGCCTCCAGTCCAATTAGAGAGCAGTTGGTTTCCCCCATAACAGACATGCCACTATATCACACATTGGCTCATTTGACCTGGTTGGCTCAACTTAAGGCTAGCAGTGTCTACTGTTGTTTATCTCAACTGATATACCTCTTCTGCCATGGAGATGCAGCACAGCTTTATCTGAATTTCTGTCAGCTGGTCTATACAGAGGAGATTGTCATCTCAGCTCCAGCGAGATTTCACAGAGATCTTGCAGCTTAATCATGTGGAGTCAGCAACAGTCTTACCATTTATTCCTGGTGGGAAACTAAGAGCATTGGTGATGGCCTATAATGTTTCAGTGGCATCAGTGACCTCACAGGCCAACACCTGACTGGAAGTTATCTGATCCCTGACACTGAAAAATTTCCAGTAATAATCTATGACTTCAGAATGCACTATTTTCCAAAAATGTAGGTTTCTATAAGAGTTATTCATACCCTTTTTGATTTCCCCACCCTTCTTTTGCTCAATTTTTTTTTTTCCTGATCTCACTTAGGCCTTTCCACTGCCAGTATTATGTTTTTTTTTTTTGTTTGTTTGTTTTCTTACATATATACAATACAATCCTCTTAAGTCTTCCTCTCTGATCCATCCTTTATGGCCCCTTTCTAGCTTATAGGACTCTGCTACTGTGATTTGCTCCAACTCACATGTAATTCCAAACATTTGTAGCTAGGATCCACCTAAGAGCATATGGTACTTGGCTTCCTGGGCTTGGGTTACCTCACTAAGTATAAACATTTCTAGTTCCATTCATTTACCTGCAAATTTCATAATTTGGTTTCTCTTTAGTGCTCAGTAGAACTCTATTGTATAAGTAGCTTCTGCTCAACTATTGGTTGAAGTGGTCAATCACCAGCCTTATTGTTTTTTTCACTGATATGGAAAAGTAAAGCAAATTTTAGAACTACATGTTTAGAGTGACCCTATTACTTTTTTATAACAAGTTTATGTTGTTTTATTAGTTTTGGACATACTCTGTATGTAACCAGCACATGTTGTTACCATTCTTACACACAACCCTGTCCCCCCCTCCAATATGACTGTGATAGTTAAGGTGTTGTCAACTTGATCTGTTTAATAATCCACAGAAATCCCTTTTGGGTGGGCCTCCAAGATTGCTTGCAGGAAGCACCTGAAGGGAGAAGTCCTTTCCCTAGAGTGAGCCCTTCCCCCACAGCAAGTGACTCCTCTTAGAGGAGTACTTTTTATAAGGAAGCTCTGGGTGAAAAGAGCCATTCCTTCCTTCCACTTGGCTGCCAGAGATGGCTTGCTGCCTTCCAGTGTGGACTGAAGCCAGCATGAACTGAAGACTATTGTCAACTGAAGACCTGTCTGGATCAAAACCCAGGGGCTCCTCAGGAAGCCTCCAGGCCTTCAGTACTGGATTGAGACTGCTGAGGCATCTAACCATGTGGACTGAGCAGTTACCAGGTTCCTTGATTCTTGGGCCTGCAAGTGCTATTAGACTACTATAAGCTAATCCAATACATTATCTTTTTAATGTAATTCATTCTAGCAGTTCTGTTCCTCTAGAGAACCCTGACTAATACAGGGACCATGACTCTCCAGCCTTATTTTTGTTTCTCTAAATTGTTTTGTATATTTGAGGTATTTTGTGCTTCCAAATGAATTTTTGAATTTGTTTTTGCTGTATCTGTGAAGAATGCCATTGAAATTTTGATGGGGATTGCATTATTTTATAAATTGCTTTTAGTTATATTGACATTTTCACATATTTATTCTTCCAATGCAAGAACATGGGATGTCTTTCCATTTCTTAGCATCTTCTGCAGTTTCTGTCTTTAGTATTTTAGAGTTTCTATTGTAGAGATCTTTCATTTCCTCTATTAGGTTTATTCCAATGCACTTTTTATTTATTTGAGGTAATTGTGAATGAGAGTGATTCCCTTATTTCATTCTTAGCATTTTTATTGTTGTTATATAGGAAGGCTACTGGTTTCTGTGTGTTTATTTTGTATCCTGCTACATTGCTAAAGGTGTTTATCAGCTCTAACTGTTTGCTGGTAGAGTCTTTAGGGTCCTTTTTGGAGACAATCATATCATCTTTAAATAATGATAATTGCATCTCTCCCTTTCCAATTTGTATCTCTTTCATGTGTGTCTCTTGCTTTATCTAAGATTTCCAGTACTATATTAAATAAAAGTGGGTACAGTGGATGCCTTTGTGTTGTCCTCATTTTAGTGGAAAAGCTTTTAGTATTATCTTGGCTGTAGGTTTGCCATAAATAGTCTTTATTATGTTGAGATATATTCTTTCTATTCTCAGTTTCTGTAGGACTTTTACCATGAAAGGATGTTGGATTTTGTCAAATGCCTTTTCTACATCTATTGAGATGATAATGTGATTTTTGTCCTTCAGTCAATTTGTATAGTAATTCCTTCTGTCCATTTATATAGTGTATTACATTTATCAGTTTGTATATTTTGAAACATGCCTGCATCTCTGGGAGGAAGCCTACTTGGTTGGGATGAATAATGTTTTTGAAATATTCTTGTAATTTGTTTGCCAATATCTCATTTAGAATTTTTGTATCATGTTCATGAAGAAGATTGGTTTATATTTTTTTTTCCTTTTTGTTCTGTATTTGTCTGGTTTTGGTATCAGGATGATGCTGGCTTTGCAGAAGGTGTTTAGTAGAATTCCTTCCTTTTCTAGTTTATGGAAAAGTTTGAGAAGCATTGGTGTTAGTTTCTCCCATGAAAATCTAGTAAAATTCACTTGTGAATCAATCTGGGTCTGGACTTTTTTTATTTGGGAGTTTTGTTTGTTTGTTTGTTTTTTAATAAGTGCTTGGATATCTATAATTGTTATAGGTCTATTTAAGTGGTTAATCTTGATTTAATTTTGGTAGGTCATTTAATTGAAGGAAATTGTCCATTTCTTTCAGATTTTCAAACTTAGTAGAGTATATGCTCTTAAAGTATGTCCTTGTGATTTTCTGAATTTCTTTGGTATCTGTTGTAAAGGTGCCTTTTTTATCTCTAATTTTATTAATTTGTGTCTCTTCTCTCATTTTTCTAGTCATATTTGCTAAGGGTTTATCAATCTTTGTTTCATTCACTCTTTGTATTTTTTTGGGGGGGTTCTATCTTTATTATTTCTTCTCATCTATTGATTTGTTTTAGTTGATACCATTTAATGTCCATATTATAAAATATGGTCTACATACATAATCTAATCTCTATCAGAGCCTCTGGCTTTTTTTCTTTGTTAGTTATTCACATACTGGGTGGGTAAACAGCACATGCTAGTGCCATCCTTACCCTCTTCCCTCTTCTTCCCCTCAAAAGGAACCCTCCTCACTGGGAATACCAATTATCCCATGGTATTGGTGACCCAGAGGCTGGTCAATCAGGAAGCCAGAGCAAAAGGCTTGCTTCTGCAGTATATACAAAGGGTCCAGGCCATCCCAAGCCAGCAGCTTGGGTTCTGGGATCAGGGAACAGGGAGGTGGAGAATGGACCAGGAACTCTAGCCTACTCACTCTGCTAACACACTCTTGGGAGTTGGGAACCCAAGTGCTGTTCAGTCAGGAAGGCAGATTAAAAGGCCTGCTTCTGCAGTACACATGCAGGGTCCAGGCCATCCCAAGCCAGCAGTAGGGGGTCCCAGGACCAGGGAACTGGGAGATGGGGAATAAATGAGGATCTCTAGCCTACAGTCATTCCTTTCTTATCTTCATAATACATTTCAAGGTATGACAAATGTATGTGTAGAATGAAGCAAAAACAAAGGCACGCTAGTAAATGAATATGATTCTGTCAGGCTAATTGTGATTAAATCATATAACTTTATTGAGTTCTGAGAAGGTATACCAAGGAATGGTGAGGTGACTAGTAAAATGCTTCAATTAATCTTTATTGCTATGTATGGCGTTTTAACTAATTAAGAAAAACATGGAAAATGATGAGATCTACAGTCATGGTAACATGTGTTCTCCCTGTGCTGTAGAAAGTGTTTTGTGAGAAATTATACAGACAAGTGTTTCCTAAACTAATGCCCTCAACTAGCAGCAACTACACTATCAGGGAGGTAGTAAATTTAAAATACTAGACATTTTGGACATGGTTGCTTTGAGTAAAATAGGTATATCAGGTTTTAGTCAGAAATATGAAATAGAAATTAATATTACATTAATACACAGTGTTATGTAGCAAGTACCTCTGCATAGAAATATTCTCTCTTGAAGAGATGAAAAAAATTTTGATTCAGAAGGTCAAGTCTAGGAGACCTAAAACATAAAAGGTCACATAACCTCTCCCCAAGGTTATGCTAATTTTAAAGTGAAGCTTTCCTTCCAGGCAGCTAGGAGAGGGCAGGAAGGGAGTTCCAGATTCTCAGGAAGTCAACTAGTCTGAGAAAGTGTTGCAAGATTCCCAACCCTAAGGCAAAATAGCTACTTGGAGAGTAAGACTCAGATGATCTGCTTGCTTTGGGAATTTCCCGTGGTGTTGCCTACAAGTGGTGCACTGCTCTCCAGAGATGCATCTTCCTTGTTTTGTCACCTGTGCACCTGTGCTTGGTATGGGCATTCTTGTGATGCCTTTCAGTCAAAACAGCTATGAGGATGTTGTCATCCAGGAAGGGATGAGACTTCTGTTGCGGGTGTGTTTGAGTCATCTGTTGAGCTTGTAATCAACCCCTCATCCTGCTCTGTGAGTAACCTCAATAAACTCATCGATTCATCAAAACTGGATTTTGTGCCATCATCCTTTGGTCTGTCATCTGTGCTGCCCTATCTGGGGTGAAGGTGTGTGTTTGTGCTGACCCAGGGTAAAATGTTTCCCACTACAGAGAACAATATTGAATTAAGCTTCAGTCACTTATGTTGTTTTGTACTGTATAGGGGGGTGGTAGGTAGATGTTGATTCTAGTCCAGCTCCTGTAAACCACAACCTAAGAGAATACTCTTGAACTCATAATGGTGGGCAAATATAATCACGTAGGTGACCATGTTTACAACTTGTTGCTGGCCACCCCTACCTGTGAATACTGTATTCACACAATCAACATTTATTAGCAGATTTGGCAGCTAACCTGAACTGAGAAGGCAAATCAACCCAAGGTGTTTACTTTCTGATTATGGGTTAAAATAATACCCCATCAGAATAGAAAATTCAGCATTTGTGGCCTGGGATTCTAGTCATGGATTCTATAGGAATATATTTCCTATAGGAATATACTTCTCTTATCTGGTGTCTCTGTTATCTCTTTCTAACTACTTACAGGGAAATTCACTTATAATTGCCTATTGGTTATTATTTATTTAGCAAAACACATGTAATTGTTATTCTTTATTCCTGTGTCATTTTTTTCCAGAAAAAAAAGACGAAGCAAATAACCCCAGAACACAGCCAGTAGCATCTGGAAGTTGTTTTCCTCAACAGATCTCGTTGCTCACGTGTTTGGGGCAAGCTCTATTGTGTATTGCTGGAGTGACTTCAGCAAGCACAGGCTCTTTATCCATGTAAGTGAGAGCTTTTATTTCCCTGCCTCCCTCAAGGAAAAGTCAGAGGAAGGAAGGAGAGGCAGAGAGGTGTGTAAACAAAGCCTCTACTTGACAAAGATTCTTTTCTTTTCTCTTCTCTTCTTTTGTTTTCTTTTCTTTTCTAGTCATCCTTAATAAAACTCACACACCTGGCCAGCAATGCAGACCACCCCAGCCCTATGTAGATAATCCAGTTCTGAAGGTAAGGTTAGTCTGTGCCCAGAAGAGCTGCCTCAGAAATGAAGCCAATTTCCAGGAGCAGTTCATGGCTGATGTAAGTTCTAAGTCATTGGTTGAGCACATTCATTGGTGGGTAAGAGTATTATTTTGGAATACCAATATTATAAATTTTCACTCTAGATGTAAAAGTATTTCACATGTGCTTAATTTATTTCATAGACACTGCAGACTATTGATTTTTTTTTTTTTTCCTGTTCAAGTAAATGAAAGAAACACACCAACATATCCTTGGGCAATTGACGTAACTTACATGTCTCTCTTTTTCTGCCTGTATCAGGTACAGAACTATAAGCTCATGCCATGGGTCATTTATTTCCCATTCACATGTTGAATGTATACAATATATCAAGTTACAAGTGAGGAAAGATGATGGGATAGGAGAAGTAAAGCAGAAAGAAGAGAGTAAAATCAGGTATCAGGGTGCACACCTGCTCAGGTTCAAATAGCTAAATTAATAAACATATTACACTTAAAATTGAAAAACAATCTATAACTGATACATAAATTGCATGATCTAGGTCCGCAAAGAAAGCAGTAATTAACATGAGATTCTTAGAGAAAGAGTTACAAGGGGTATAACAGCTGAAACATTGAGCGCTGACAAGCGTTGAGAGAAATAGTAAGGGCAACTGAGTGTTTTGTAGAAGAGGCAATCACGTTCAAAGATGGAGGCAATAGGAGGCTGTGGCTGGACTCCCAACTTCATAAAGGATAAGGAAGCAAACAAACGTGGGAAATGTTATTATACATCATTCTGTTCTTTGCATTGCAAATTATATGAGTAGAAAAAAATGCACCAACTTGTTCATAATAATTATTTCTGCATTTAAAGAATATAAATTTATTTCATTTTATGTTTTATAGATTTGAAATTTGCCAACTATTATGTTGTGGGTCATTTACTTTAAGATGTGCTTTTTATTGATGCCACTGAAAACATTGGTGCTTTTTAAATCCAAAACATTTATTAGTTTAAATTATTTAACTAATGTATAAAGCATTTAAAAAGATATATAGTAGTGAGGTAATATGATGTTTTGATGCATGTATACATAGTATACTATTTAAATAAGGTTAAACATATTTTTCTTCTCAAACACTCTAGTGTGTGTGTGTGTGTGTGTGTGTGTGTGTGTGTGTGTATATGTGTTGCATGTGCAGGTACATTTGTATGTGGAAGCCAGAAGACAACTGTGGGTGTCATTCCTCAGGTACTTTGCCCACTTTGTTTTGAGACTGGGCCTCCATTGGCCTGGAGCTCACCAATTGTGCTGAACTAAATGGAAAATGATCCTAGTGGATATACCTATCTTTTCCTCCCCAGTCCATGGCCACTGTAGAGTAAATTCTGATCTGCATGTTGGAAGACAATTACTTTGTTGAATGTGTTATCTCCTTAGATCATTTCCTTATGGTAAAAACTTTATTTTTTTTCCTCAATCTTTTAAAACTGCATGATACATGCTTATTATCTGTAGTAGGAAACCTTAGTTTAAACAATGATGATAGGTTACATCTATTATACATAGAAATAGTTCAAAGTAGATGGGACTATGAATTTGCTTCACCAAGCTCACCTAGATTACCTAGTGAACACTAATATGCCTACAATGTGCCAGACACTGGTAACTTCAAGTCCTGAGGACACAAAAGGCAAAATGTTCACTTGAATGTCATTATTTTTACTACAGAGACAGAACACCACTTGATTTAAGAGGCAAGTTCTGTTCACTTGAATATCACTGTTTTCACAAGATAAGCAAAACCTGAATAGACTAAAGAAGGTTATCAGATCACATGGAAGCACTGAAGAGTTTCTCTAAATTCAGGTGTTTCCTAAAGAATCGTGTCCTAGTTGATAACTGTTTTAGGCTAGTTTTTAAAGGACAGGTGAGGAGGTGCAATCTAGAAGGAAGAAATATTATTAACTGTGCCAGGACTGTGAAAAAGGTCAGGAAAATCACAAGACTTTCTACTGCGACAAGAAGGATAGTGTGAACAACCACTAAAGGGTTCATATGAAGTCTTTAAGGTCCATGCCAAGGAACTGGTAGATTTCCCTTTAAAATGGAACAGCTGGAGAAAGGAAAGATCCTTCAATGAAGTTGAGAAAGCAAGAGCAATTTTTCCATGCAATAATGCAACAGGGCACTATATTATCTGGAACATTTCTTAAGGGAGGATGGTGTATTAGACAGGGTTCTCTAGAGGAACAGAACTGCTAGAATGAGTTATTTAAAAAAAAGAAATTTACTGGATTAACTTACTGTAGTCCAATAGCAGTTGCAGGCCCGAAAATCAAGAAACCAGGTTGCTGCTTAGTCCATGTGGGTAGATGACTCAACAGTCCCAATCCAGCACTGAAATCTCGGAGGACCCCTGGGTTTCCATCCACATGGGTCTTCAGTTGACACTGGTCTTCAATCCACACTGGAAGGCAGCAAGCAGCTCCTGCAGCCAAGTTGAAGGAATGAAGGGGCTTTTTTCACTCAGAGCTTTATTATATAAAGTCCCTTTCTGAGAGGGGCTGCCCACTCTGGGGGAAGCTCTCACTCTGGGGGAAGGACTTTCTCCTTCAGTTAATCCTTCCTGGGAGTAACCTCCTCAGAGACCCACTAAAAAAGGATTTCTGTGGATTAATAAACAGATCAAGTTGACAACACCTTAACACTCACAGATGGGGATAAGTTAGTATGCAGGAACTTAACATCATAGAAATAGGTATGAATCTCAGGAGATGCTAAATGATAGGTAAAAGATGTACCTGAATAAGATTAGATTTCCATTTCTTCATCCAAACTGATACTTAATAACCATATGCCACTTCTGAGTTGGTTCTGCTACATGCTGTTGAGTCCTGCTCCCAAAGATTCTGATGCAATAGGACTGGGATGGGACCTAGGAAGTTGCATTTCTGACCAGTTGTCATAGAGATATGACCCTGCCAATCCGACATTGAGAACTTGTGACCTAAGTTGTCCAAACCACATCATGGTGCTCCATCTCATTTTACTATTCTAAAACTTTAATCAAATTTGACTTGTTTGATTGTATAATTTTGTTTTGTATTTGGTGATTATAAATAGTTATTTTTATTAATATGTATGAATATTCTGACTCAGGATTGCCAAATAATCTTACTATACAGCCCATAGTGCATCTGTGTGAAGGTGTGGAAACAGTGTTCTGTTATTAAAATGGGATCTACTGTTTCTTTATTCCCCTAAACAGGTAATTGGCTAACAAAAAATCATGAGTAAAAGCTACCTATGATCAATCCTAACTTGCTTATATAGAGAGAGTCAATAGAAATGTAGTCTAGTTTACAGAGAAATTAATTTCTTAGATATCCCTAGAAAGTAAGTCAGATGTACTATATTACATTTGTCTCTTACTCAGCATGCTGTTGTGAGAATCACATGTTTTTTTTCTCTAACACCTAATTGTTGCTCCAAATCGGCCTTCTATGTCTACATACACATTATGTACATGAAATACACACTGAATATCCAGGAGGCTCATATTGCACTGAAGTATGCTTATTTTCCTTATACAATAGCCATTTCATAGTAATGGCTTTCAAAGACTGTGGTCCCAATTTAACAATAAAAAAATGTCATTTTATGTGCCTTATTCCTAGTCTGCAGATGAAATTTTGTTTTCCTTCCTAGAATCACTTCTAAAAGTCATGGGCCTTTGTGACTAATTATTGAGCCAGAAACTGCTTCCAAATGAGACTCTGGATTCTTGAACAATTATAAAACATCCATTTTATGTATTAATTTCATATATTTTCTTTTCATGCTTTTTAAACCCTCAATATATTTTGATTAAAACATTTACATATATATTAATATAATATAAAACTCTTTTAGTACATTTGGTATGAACTAGGCCACCACAAACTTATAGATACTAGCTGGAATTTCAGGATTTACAACTTAAATTCCAACTGTTTAATGAATAAAAACTAGACCTAGTTGATATCATACTCTAGACCACACATGATGAGAAGAGGAAGGGAAAGTGGACAGAGTGTTGCAGTCCGGTTTGCATTGCTGGTAGAAATCACCCAACAAAGAGTAGCTTCTGGGAAAAAGAGATTTATTTTGGCTTACAGGCTCGAGGAGAAGCTCCACGATGGCAGGGGAAAATGATGGCATAAGCAGAGGGTGGACATCACCCCTGGCCAACATAAGGTGGACCATAGCAACAGGAGGGTGTGCCAAACACTGGCATGGGGAAACTGGCTATAAAGCCCATAAGCCCACCCCCAACAATACACTCCCTCCAGGTGGCCTTAATTGTCAAATATCCATCAGCAGGGAACCTAGCATTCAGAACACCTAAGTTTATGGGGGACACCTGAATCAAACCACCACACAGAGTAAGTAGGCAATAAGATCTTGTTCCTTTGACTCTATGGACAGAGGAACAGTCCACAGGATAGTATTCTTTGTGTGTGTGTGTGTGTGTGTTATTTTTTTTTTTTTATTTTCTGGGGAAGGTAAGGGTCTTGCACACCCTGCCACCCACAATTCACCTGTGTTTTTGGTGATGAAAAGTGAAAAGTCAGCTCAGCTTTGGTTTTTGGACCAAGTTAAGGAGCTGAGAAAGGTAGTGCCTCCATCTAGCTTTGGTAGAATGAGACACACAGATGACATGGCAAGGTACAACCTTGGCTTAACATCAGCTAAGTGCAAGTTCTACAGAATATGAACTGCAAATTATAACCATGACTCAGAGCTGAGGAAGGGTGTCAAAAGCACTAGGAATTAAAGGCTGCATTAGAGAGGAAACAAGACCATCTCCTCTCTAGAATAGGATACACCCAGTCTCATCTCTACCTGGGGATAGGCTGGTTGGAGTTTGGTTTAAAGGCAACTGTGTGACAAAGATGTAAGAACAGAGGACAGAATAGTTTCTCTCTTTTTCCTTTTTACCAAAGCATTGAACAATCCTTTGGGAAAGTTGGAAAGCTCCTTTAATTTATGTGTTACTATGCGTGACAGGCACTACCATGGTTTGGTCACTCTTGTAATGATTGTTATTGAGGATGGGGTTGCCATTGTCCAGGAGCCTGCTCTTTGCTCTTCCCCCAGCTGTAACTTCCTCTCACCCTGACCATCAACTTTCTTCCTGGTTATTGCATTCATCTTCTGCCAACTTTCCAGTTATAAACTTGTAGACCATGCACCAAATGAGGTAGGCCCAGAAGATATGCAGCATTCCAATCAGGACAGTGAAGAAATGGTAGTCACTGAAGGGAGGAAAGAGCTTCAGAGGCAGACCGGGATGCGGGCAGTATCCACAAGGTCAGGATCACCAATTGGTTGATAAGAAAAATAATAGTGAAGATGATGAAGATATTATTGCATGTGTTTTTCTATCCTGCATAGTTAAACATTTTGGCTGATTCTAGCAGGTAGTTGGAAAAGTCATGTACAGCCATGATGAGAATTCTGGTTAGGACAAAATTGGCAAGTCAGAGAAAGCTGATGAATAAAAAGGATGGTGCCCGCGTGGTGTGAACTTGTTCCTTGAAATCCTTTCACTTGATAGCAGAGGCAATGCTGAAGAGCAAGAACCAGTAGAAGGAAAGCTCAATCTGCAGTACCAATACCATGATGGGATGATGCTCTCTGTGGGAGTAACAATACCATAATGGGGGATGTTCTCTCTGGGATTAACAAAACCATGATGGGTTGATGCTCTCTGTGGGAGTACCAATGCTGTGATGGGTGATGCTCTCTGTGGGATTAACAGTACCATGATAGGATGATGCTCTCCGTGGAAGTACCAATACCATGATGGGAGGATAATCTCTTTGTGATGGGTGATGCTTTCTGTGTGATTAACAATGCTGTGATGGGATGATGCTCTCTTTGGGAGTACCAATACCATGATGGGAGGATAATCTCTTTGGAAGTGCCAATACCATGATGGGTGATGCTCTCTGTGGGATTAACAATAACAGGATGAAGCTGTCAGTGGGATATCCCTGCCAAACTTCATTCAGGTCATGGAACCAGATTTCATTCATAAGGAAAGCCAAGCTGGCAACAAAGACAATCATGGAAAGTGTGAATAAATCTCCAGTTAGCTTCTTTGAACTTCTCAAGAAGACTGGGGCCTTACTGGTTTTGGTGATGATGGTGAACCTGGAAGCCAGAGAAACTGATCTGTATAGAAAAATGTTCTATCCCCCATCTGGGTAGCTTGTCATTTGTCAGAAGAAATACTCCAAAGTGGTATTGGGAGGTGCCTCCAAATGAACTTTCTCCTTAACATTCTGATAGGCAGCCACATGAAGTTCAAGCCAGCATTGAGTGATGAGACAAATAAAGCCAGAGGTAGTGTGAAGTGTCTGAGGGTTTGGCATAGACACATCCACCTTAGCCTTCTAGATCAGCCCAGGTTAAATTCATAATAGTGGTTACCATCACAAGGACTCATTCAAGTTCAGAAGCATTGCAGCACTGATGTCCACGTGCTGGCATACCCAAGAGCCTGTGGTAGGTCTCCTGCTGTCCGTACTCCAGCTTTGCCCAGGCGTCTCCCCATTCCACCATCCTGCTAGCTACATTTCTTTCCCTTGTTCTTTCTTTCATTTTTGTTGACACATGTTGCAATCAGGTTTGCATTGATGGTAGAAAATCCCAACCAAGAACAGCTTTGAGGAAAAAGAGGTTTATTTTGGTTTATAGACTCAAAAGGAAGTTCAATGATGGCAGGGGAAAAACGATGGTATGAGCAGAGGGTGGACATCACACCCTGGCCCACATAAGGTGGACAATAAGAGGAGAATGTGCCAGACACTGGCAAGGGAAAGTTGGCTATTATACTCATAGGCCTGCCCCCAATAGTACACTGCCTCCAAGAGGTATTAATTCCCAATTGCCATCAGCTGGGGAGACTAGCATTCAAAATACTAAAGTTTATGTGGAACACATGAATCAAACCACCACAACACAGAATCTCAGGTTGCAGACTAGGCTGACCCCAAATTCACTAGGTAACCTTGAACTCATGACTATCTTCCTGCCTCGGGATCTAGCATGTTGAGATTCCAGGTGTAATATATAACACCCAGCTTGGTCTACTTAGAAGAAGCATGCATAAAAGTTTCTAGTAAATACTACTACATAAATATAAAGGTAGGATTTATATTGTTCATTTTTAGGAATATATATATATGATTTTTTTTTGTTTGTTTTGTTTGTTTGCTTTTTTGAGGTAGGGTCTTACTCTAGCCCACGCTGAATGGTAATTCACTATAGAGTCTTAAGGTAGCCTTAAACTCAAGGTGGTCTTCCTACCTCTGCCTCCTGAATTTGGGGATTAAAGGCATATGCTACCAGATTGGCTCAAATAATCTTATTTTTATATAAAGAAAAGCAGTAAAGGTTATAGGCATGAAATATTATTTATTTTATATATTTATCATTGTATGTAAGATTACTGAAAATGTCTTAAAAAATGGAAGATTAAAGAAATTTTTGTTGGCATCTTTCAGGGCCCAGGAAACATTAGAGAAGACATGGCAGATTAAATATGAGTGTTGTTTTCACTGTTAACCTCAGAACCTGCTCTACAGATAGATACTAAAGAGACTCTAATGTTATTAAAGCAGAAAATTAGAGGCTGCTGAGAGTTCAATATGGAAGTAGACTTATAACATACTCTCCAAGTCTCAGGGAACATTGTGGAAAAGGGGCAGAATGAAGGTAAGAGCTACAGAGTGGGAAGGTGTACCCTGAGGCACTGTCTTCACAGAGACTGACTTATGCATTCATGACCCACAGTGATTACTGATAACCCCATTAAAAATAGATGTTTTAGAAAGTAAGTGTGTGTTGGGGCCTGGGATGATGGTTCAGTGGGTAAGATCACTTGCTGTAATGTTGCAATTTGAGTTTGACTCCTCATAACCTATATAAAGCTGGGCACAATGTATGCAAAAGTAATCCCAGCTCATCTATGGTGACAGCGGGGGTGGGGAAGAGACACAGAATCTCCAGAGGCTTATGGGCCAGCAAGCCTAGCATACACAGGTACACAGTAGGAGACCTTACCTCAGTACAAGATTGAGCAGAAGGACTGGCATGCAAAGCTGTCCTCTGACCTCATACTTGTGTCACAGCATGTTTGCGCCAACATATATGAACAGCATATGCACACACCTTCACACAGATACAGAAAGGAAAATATGTTGAAATAGGTGGATGATGGTGGAATTCAATACAGACAATTCTCTTCAGACATTTTAAACAACAGTAGATATGTTTTTTTTTTCTCATTCTGTTCTTCTGTGCTTTAGCTATTACTATTCTACTTTGTACTGAAGAACATGCTGTGTGCTACAGATGAAACAGCGAGTAAGGACACGAGAGCGCAATTTATGGGGCTGGCCCCTGAGACAGAGCGACAGGCATGACACCAGGCACCCTGACACAGTCTGCATTGCCGTGAGCGTTTGTACGGGGTGCAGATGGGCAGTTACACATGCTGGGCTGAGGCAGTGTTCCTACGTGGAATCACGGAGTATGAGGAAGCACAAGAGTTAAGGAGGAAATGAAGAAGGACATAGTCATCAATACAGATGCAATGAGACTTCAGAAGTTTATTAACAGAGTGAGCAAATGCTTCAAGGCCTGAGATGACTTGTCTTTCCAATTCAATATTAAGTCAACTATACCAGCTCATAGCATTCAGCCTGAGCATCTCATGTTATTAATTTCATAAATCATGTAACTTATGGATGTTTACAATGGCTTCTCAGGGCACTACTGACCTCGAAAAGATAGAAGTCGTATCTGCTAGACATGGCTGCACCAGTATAACTCTTTCATGTCTCACTGTTGCTAGTTAAGCTAGTGCATCCCATAGGCATGGAAGGAATTTAGAAACTAAACCTTTAACTTTATATTTCTACATTAGAAACACACTCATGCAATCTCATGTAACCCATCCCCCGACACTTTTTTTTAAGGTAGCCTTGCACATCTTCTCAGCTAAGTCAGTCGGATATGTCTCCTCAGCTAAGAAGCTACTGTGGAAGTAATCACTAACGACAGCACATTGGTGAAAGTCCACATGGTGCTGATACTGGCCAGCATGCAGACCCCCACACCACTGTTATTGACCTGATCAAAGCAGTGGGTAGCTTGGAGAGGCTGTGCTCACACTTCTACTCCATAAATTTAGTAGAGCAAGAAGTTTATTACTACCCTGAGACAAGCTGATGATGGAATGGCTGGTTGAGTTAGTGCTGCAATTTTTCGATCTATTTCCAATCACTCATGAAGGAACCAAGGCTGAGTAATGTATCCATTTTTATTCAGTTCATGCTACTACGGCCATATAATAATGTTGCTGGAAGACAGTGTGTTGGGCTTTTAGCAAAATCTCAGAGGGATGGTGATATTGGCCTGTGGAGCAGAGGATGGAACTTGAACATTAAATAGAGATTCTTTCAGAGAGATGCAAATTATTTCACTGGCTAGAAGAAACTGGGAGTTGATTTTGTCCTGGTTGAATTTTAGGTCCTATTGTTTTTAAGTATTTTTAAGAGGAAGTTCAGTCAGTGTAACACAAACTTCTTAAAAAGATGTAGTGATAGCTTAATTGATACTCAATAATCTTGTAGTCAGGAAAACTGGGGATGGCTTCTCTGAGTTAGTATGGTTAGAGATAGTTTACAATTTATAAATTTCAGTTTGATTTTATTTTATCAGACTGTAAAAAACAAGTAGTCATGAGAACATGGAAAATAGAATAGAGGTTAGAGCATGTTCTGTGTTGAAATTTATTGGCACTTGCCATATGAGCCTGGGAGTATTTTTAATCCTCAACTTCAGTTTCAGAATCTATAAAATCAGGATAATAACCTAAAATACCTCAGTGCATGGTCAGGAGAATTGAATAAGATATTGCATTTAAACCTAGGTGTAGTGGTGCCCATCTTTAATCCTAGTACTCTGGAGGCAGAGTTAGGAGTATTATTGTGAGTTTGAGGCCAGCCTGAGATTACATAGTGAATTCCAGGTCAGCCTGGGCTAGAGTAAGATCCTACCTTGGAAAACCAAACCATAAAAATGTATAAATAAAAAGTGAGATATTTTATTTAATTAGTATAATTTTGTGTTATTTTTTTCTCACCACTATGTCAAAAGTGTCTGATAGAAATAAACTAAGAGATAAATGATTTATTTTGGGTCATAAATTCAGGAATATTCAGCCAATCATAGTAAAGAAAATATGTAGATCTTATGTTGACTGGAGTTGGTAGCCAAGTCTCCTTCACATTCTGTTTGACGAGGAAGTAAAGAAAGCTAAACTAGAACCAGAGCATGGTTATGTCCTTAAAGGCCCACCCCAGTAGCCTTCCTCTACCCCTCATTTTCTAACTCCTAATAGTTCCATAGTCTTCCCAAATAGCTCTACCAGCTATAGGCAAGGTATTCAAACACACAACTCTCTAAGTGAACATTTCAGATTCAACCCACAAAACTTCCTAGTCCAATTTCTATCCTTGCTAATAATATTCACTAAAATGAAATTCAAAGGGCTCAGTTGACAGCACAAGATGTTCCACGGTGCTGTGTAGCACATGGAGTAAAAAACAATCAAGGTCACCAGTGCACAAGAAATGCAACCTATTGCACTGGTCTGCATGAGAGCAATGCACATTCTTGACACTTGTTCAAAGGTAGCTAATGAAAGACATCAGGTGAGGGTGGAGACAGGCTTCTGTCTTGTTTTTATCTTTGCCAAGAAATTTGGTCTCACCACATAAGAGACAAGGATCATGTCACTGAGACGAAGATAAGTTCCTATTCCAGCAATCAGTGTGAAAATAATGAGTGTGTTATCCAAGATATTGTCAGTGGATATGGGAGGGCAAAGATCTCAAGTATTAATCTGACAGAATTTGTTCCATTCAGTGACTAACTATGAGGACAATATTAGCATTCTTGAAAGAACAGAGGAGATATTATATGATATGAGCTGGGGTTGTCCAGCAGTTGTTGACTTGTCTGCATGCTGGGGAGGCTGAGAACCTGGTGGTACATGAGCCTGCATGCCTTGGCAGTCCAAATCTCTCAGTGAAAACCTGGGATATTCATGGGGAACCTCTGGTCTGCAGACCATGTGGGAAAAGAAGAAGCTGTTTTCTGATGTCAGTGAAAGATATCAGGGACAAGATTGATGCAGTCACCAGCCAGGAACAAAAGGGGCCTGGCAAAATGGGCCACGGATGGTTTAAATGTAAAAATATCCCCCATAGACTCATGTGTTTGAATTAATGAACAGTTGGTGGCAGTGCTGGGGAAGGTTATGGAATCTTAAGAAGGTGAAGACTTTCTGTTAGAAGAGTCTGGCTGGAGGGAGGACTTGAGGAACTACAGCCAACCCCACTTTCTCTGTCCACTTACTCCATGGTAACGTGTCAATGTGAGCTGTCTTCCTTCTACTGCCATGTTTTCCTACCATGAAGGTGTCTACCCTCACTTTTCCTTCTATAAGTTGCTATGGTCCAGTATTTTGTCCCAACAATGAGAAAATAACTGACACAGATATCTCCTGGAACCTCTTTATGTGTGGGTTGGCTCTGGAAGAGCTGCTCATTATGGGGAAACATCTTCAGCTTTTCAGTTAATCCTTCCTGAAACTGCCTGGACAGACTAGGACATGAGTCATGGTTTCTCTAACTTGATTCCTGATCCAATTAGATTGACAATGGACACTATTTGTGACAAGGTCTTTGGGAAGTGGATTATAATGACCCATATTTGATGTTCATTCTCACCTTCCAACTTAGCCCTTCTCTGCTGTTTTGTCCTTTTATACGTGCTTTTATCATATATATACATGGACATATTCTACCTGTAAGAAAAAAGTGATAAAATAGATTGTGTGTGGGGGGAGGGGAGAGAGAGTGAGAAAGAGAGAGAGAATGTGCTTGCATGAGTAGGACACGTGTGCATGTATGTGTTGATGCATGTGGAGATCAGAGGAAAAAACATGGTGTCCTTCTTTCAGGTGCTACCTACCTCTTTTCAGACAGTATCTCTCATTGGACTCACTGTCCTTCCTATTTCCACTTCTCTAGCACTGGGATTAAAAGTATGTTCCATCAAACTTCACATCTTTATACTGGCACTGGAGATTCAAATCATATACTCATGCTTGTCAGACAAGAAGCATATTCACTGAACTATCTTTCCAACCACTTATTGTTTTTCTAGGTAAAAACAAAACTGGGGATTTCCGGGGAGAAAGGAGAAGCTATGGAAATGATGATGTGGACGAGAGATGTGGGAAAAAAAGAGAAGGGAAAAAAAATTAGGTCCAAGAGAAATAATTGCAAAAGACAAACATATGTGTTTTATCTGTGTGCAACAAAATCTTATCAGACTCAAGTCTATATTGTAAATTATGAGAAGGAGGACATCCTGTGATAGCAAATCTCCATTGTCAACTTGACAGGATTGGAAATCACCATAGAAATAAATGTGTAGAGCCATCTTTGAGGAATTGTCAAGATTATATTAGTGGAGGTAGGAAGACCTACTCTAATTGTGGGCAGTATCATTTCCCAGTCTAGGGAATCCTACAACACATGAAAAGGAGAAAGCCAGCTGAACACTAGTATCTATCTCTGCTTCCTGACTGTGGACTGGATGCAACCAAGTGGTTCATGCTTCTGCCATCACACTTTCCCCACTGTGACCAATTCTATCCCTTCAGACTGTAAAGTGATATAAACTCTTCCCCCATATGGTATTTTTGATGAGTGATTTGCTTTTGTAGCCAGACAAGTAACTAATCTAAGTAAGTAATACTGAAGGGGGATACTGAAAATTGTGGTAGTGACAGTGATAAAACTCACTGTGATTTGCAGTCCTTTGGAACTAGTTTTTAGGAAAAAAGTGGAGGAATTTGGAACTTTGTTCTTGAGAAGTCTGTGAATACTGTAAACAGAGCTTAATGGGCCATGCTAGTGTGAACTTATAAGACAAAAAAAAATAGCGAGAGAAACACTGACAGTGGAGGCCTAGCTCATGAAGCATCAGGAAGATACATGCACTCTATTAGCAACTGGGCTGAGGGTCATAAGTGTGATATTCCGAAAAGAATTAAGTTCATGTCCTAAGAACTTGACCGTAGCTGAATGAAAATGAATAGAGTAATTTGACTGGTAGAGGAAATCTCAAGACAGAAGGATATTATTCTTGCTGGTAACGTAAAAAACAGCTATGATTTAAAAAAAATAAGATTAGCATGATTGAAGGGAAACCCACAGTATTTTGTGTATGTTGTGGGACAACAGGAAAGGTGAGCAGAGGGCAAGACCACAACCTCTGAAGGCTGTAAATTGTGAGAATGCCAATCTATCTGAAAGGAGAGTGCCTGAACTGAGAATGTCCCTATGAAGATTAGCTGTTATATAGACAAGGCACCAGCAGCTATGGTTGAAAGAGGTCAGGCTATTTCCTTAGCTGGCAGCAGAACTGACAGCATTGTCCACATACTACCAGTTTTGGAGGCATGGCAAACACAAGACTGAGAGGATCACGGAGTCTGGAAACATGGTGCAATAGAACTCCTAAGGCCAGGCAATACATAGCAGGGTCAGAGTTCCTGCAAGGTGACCCTGAGTGGCCACTTCATAAAGCCATGAAGAGGAACTCTGTGTTAAAATGGAGACCCAGGTATTTGGAAATGATTGAAATGATTGAATCCTAGGACAACTACTGAGGAAAGCTGAGGCATGGACTGTAGCTGCTCCGAGAGAAAAATCATCTGCTGTAGTCAGTAGAGCTGTGAGGGTGGGGTCCCTAAGCCTTTTAGAGTCCCTGTAAGTTTGACACTTTCATAAGTGTCAGATAGTAGAGAGAAACACAGTATTTAGGATAAGTTTTGGTTTTTATCCAGTCTGGTCTTTCCTTACTATGTCACCATCCCTCTCTTTTAAAATAGTAATGTTTAATCTATGATATGTTATGTTTAAAGTATGTCACTTGATTTTTTTTTTTTTTTAATGAGAGACACACAAAGAGAGAAAGAGAATTGTCATGCCAGGGACTCTGGCCACTGCAATAAAACTCCAGATGGGTGAACCACATCACATTGTGCACATGTGTTACCTTGCATGTCTGCTTACATGGGTTCTGGGAAGTCAAAGCTGAGTCTTTAAGCTTTGTAGGCAAGTGCTTTAACTGCTAAGCTATCCCTCAAGCCCATAACTTTGTTTTTTGATGATAGAGAAGTTTATATTTGATCTGATTCTCAGGAGAGACTCTGAACTTACAAACATAGTTGGAACTAGTAAAGACTATAGGGATAGTTGATGTTAGACATATGCATTTAAATGGCCATAAGCATATGAGGAAAAGGAATGGGAGATTATGGCTTAATAGTGACATGTTTTAGCATCAACCTGACAAGGTGTGAACTTGTTATGGTTTACCTCCATTGTCAATTGACAGAATTTAGAATCACCATGGAAACAAATTGCCGGCTATATCTGTGAAGCACTTTCTATATTAGGTTAATTGAGGTGGGAATACCCACCCTGAATGTAAGTAGCACCATTTCAAGAGCTGGGCTACATAAAAAGGAGGAAACTAGATAACCACTAGTATTCTTCTTTCTACTTGAGACTGAATGTGTCCCCCAGCTCCATACCTTTACAATTGTGCTTTCCCACTGTGGTGGACTATGGCATCTGGAACTGTAGGCTGAAATAAACCTTTTCCTCCTTAAGTTACTCTTTGTGGGTATTTTGTTGTAGCAATGAGACAAAGAGCTAATACATATTCCTACAAATCTTAGTCATAAAATCACTAAAGAGTGCTACCTTGGGTATTTATACCAATGACATCACTGGGGACCAGGGCTCAGATAGCACAAGTAGGCTGTATTTCATGCAACAGGGCTGAAGCAACCACATTTAAAAAGTGACACAAGAAAACATTTGTATTTTTTTAAATATTTTATTTATTTATTTGAAAGAGAGAGGCGGGGGGGGATTATGGGTGCATCAGGGCCTCCAGTTCCTGCATGATCTCCAGATGCATGCACCACCTTGTGCATCTGGCTTATGTGTGTACTGTGTAATCAAACCCGGGTCCTTCGGCTTTGAAGGAAAGTACCTTTACCACTAACCCATCTCTCCAGCCCCCATTTGTATTTTAATGTGAACCTGTGAACTGTTATGATATTTCCTTTTCAAAGAATGAGCATTTTACAGCAACTTGACATAAGATTAAAATACTAAACCTGGTCTATGTAGCCTGGCTTCTGGCTAGTAGCAGTCCATGATGCCAATGGTAAGCTACTTCCATTTTGCACAGTTAACTTTTCAAAGCCCCCATATGCTGAGAATATGGGACCTTACTCTTGTTATTGCCCTCAGCGAAGCATTTTGCTTAACCTTCTTTCATCTGTATAGCTTTTTCTTAGTTTGTATACCTCCCCTTTGCATTAAGCAAGGGGATCTTTCATGACACCTCATCCAGATCAGACTCCCATGAAATATCTCTAGATGAACAGGCAGTGTTCTGATAACATAGATGTGTTTGTCCATTTGGAACATGTCTTGAATTATAATTACACAGCATTTGATTGATTTGGTTGTTTCCACTAAACCATAGACGACACGGGGAGGACTAGGCTTATTTTTGTTTGCCTTGACTTTCACTTTCTATAAAAAAAGTAGTCTAGAATATTCTAAATGCTGAAATGCCCCTATGAAAAGATCAAAGGAGAGCTTTGTATTAGAGCGTTTAGTTTTTGCATCTTCTCAGAATCAGCATCCCCTTCATATGTGTAGATGAGGAAAGGGGCTCCAGATGAATGGTATCCATCTTACTGAGTCAACATACTGGAATAGGGTTCATACATAATACATACATAAGCCTCATGATTATGTCTCCATGGGCAAGGTAGACTTCATCCACAGGACACACAGAACTTATATCTGCAATCATTATCTCAGGGGAATTTCCACCTTTTGCACTGTATTCATGAAAACCATATGGTCTGGCAAATGTTGAAACAAGAGTTGTGCACAATAAATGAATAAATGAGAAAAAAAATTGTGAATTCCTATATTGGGTTCTGGTTAATGTTTCCTGAGAAAACTAGATAACTGAAAATAAACAACATCCCTTACCCCTCCAAGCTTCCATTATTCAAACCCTTTTAAGTCACTCAGAAAAGCTGAAGCCAAAACCTCTTCAAGAAGCACTCCCTAATCTTATAACCTAGAATAGTAAGTAATGGGTAGGGTGAAAAGTGATAAGGGCTGTGTACAGGAAAGTTTAATGCTGTCACCTAGGAAGAAAGATATGAGTGGTGACACCATTTCATCTTTAATTATTTTGCTCATGTTTTGAACACATACCTCATAACTTGAGGTTCAATATATCATATTCAATTCAAACTTTTGAGTGATTGTCCTGTCATTCACCTTCTGTTAGAATTCTTCAGGGGTGGGGATGTGGAAATGAGAAATTAACCAAGATCACTGTCCACTGGTTCTTATTAAATTGCTGCATGGAGACACTTCATATTTGGTGATAAAGGACATGATAATGATACATTTTCAGTATGCTATAACAGAAAGAGACAATGTGGTTTGAGAGTTGTAATGGTGGAGTCTTCTATTGTATTTTTATTTTGTTTTTGCAAAGAATATAATAAAGTAAAGAAAGGGTAACTGTTTATTAAATGACTGTTTTTCACCTAAATCAGACTCATTGATTTGGTTTGAGACAGAACACCAATGATAACTCAATGTTCAGTCTCTAAACCATTTTCACTAAGAGAAAACCCATGACTAAGATCTTAAGAGAGAAAACCTAGGGTGATGACTCCGTGGATAGTGACATTTGCTTGCAAAGCCTCACAGTCTAGAATTATCCCCAACACCTAAAGGAAGCCAGATGCAAAACGTGGCTCAGTCACCTGGTTTGTTTGCAATAATAAGTGACCCTGGCACCACCCCCACAACCCACTCCTCTACACACTTATAAATAACTTAAAACATTTTTTAAAAAGGTCTTAAGAGAGTATAACTAGGGTATTTTCTGTTGCCATAGGAATGGAATGTATTTGATATGACCATTTGAATACATCAATAATATCTCTGAGATATGAAATTTGAGTATATATGGCTTCTATAAGATAACCTGCTCACACCTATGAAGACTTGGCAGGTGAAAGCTATCTTATTACATCAAGGGTTAAGGTGTGATGTCCCCAGAAGTAGAAAAATGAAGATCACTTTCTGAGGGCATAGAGAAGCCGGCCAGGTCATTCAGGGAATGAGAAAATGAAGGTTCCATTTATATGCAGCATCAGTCTTGAGCTGCATAGGTCAGTGGAGATGTAACAGAATAAAACAAGGCAGAGTTGCCATCGGATTTCTCTCGCTCTTTCAAGAGTGACCTCATTTGACTCTCCTCCCAGCTGCTGACACGTTCTTTCTTTTAAAATTACACATAGTGCTAAACAAATGGGTCTCTCCAGAGTCACTTAGCAGAACTAATCAGTGCACCAGCCTAGTTTCAAAATGAAGGACCCATTCCATGTGGAGGAGGGCAATTATACTCATATCCTCCATCAGACTGGGGGTCACCTGCAACTTGGAAGGTATTGGTGCTCTGTGCCTTCATTCAAGGCCATAAATTGTACTTCTGTCACATTGAAACCTCATTCTTCCACCTTAGAACTCATTTCCTTTCATAAAAGAGTGTTTTTCTCCCAGACTTTTTACATGCTGGTTAGAAATTGCATTCAGCCCCTATGCACATAAAAAGTTCTCACTGTCTGTAATGCTTTCAGGAGCTGTGTTACTCACCAGCAGTGAGTTTCTAGGGTAGTGAGAAGCCAGCTAGAAAGAAACATCCTTTAATAAGCCTTCATTTGATAACAGAACCTCATTTCTAACCAATGATCACACGGCAATGCTTGGATCCCCACCCAGAGTAATTAGGACTCATGAGCTAGTGATGATGATTCAGGCTTATGATGGAAAAGAGAAGGCAGTGTAGCAAACAGCTTTCACATTGGTTTGTAAACATTGAATTTTGCTCTATTAAGTGAATATCACTAAAGTAAATTTGCCTTGTTTAATAGCCATTTGGGATACACTGCCTAGTTTTGGGCATCAGTCAGAATCCCACTAACTCTAGTGTGTTAGGGAGAAGATTGGTTAATGCCAAGCCTAATTAGAACTCCTCACAATGATTTATTGAGAACTCACAACCTGCATTCTCATTTTACATGAACAAGCATCCTTAGGGCTTGGGGATCATACTCCGTTTTGCAGGTAATGAAATTGAATCTTGGAAGGGTTAAGTGATTTGTGGTCCAAAGAAAAGTTTGGAGCCTGGCATGGTGGCGCATGCCTTTAATCTCAGAACTTGGAAGGCAGACGTAAGTAGATCATGGTGAGTTTGAGACCAGCCTGAGACTCCATAGTGAATTCCAGGTCAGCCTGGGCTGGAGTGAGACCCCAACAACAACCAACCAACAAAAAAGTTGGCAACTGATGAATAAGCATTGATGTTAGATACCCTGGCCTCAATCCCTTTGACCAAACAGCCATAATATCTAGCTCAGAAGTCAATTTGTATACTGTATATATCCAAGAAGTATTATATCTCCCTCAGTTCCAGGAATATTAGAGAAAGAAGGCACTGAAAGAAACCTTGTCACGCATATGAGTAGCAAGAATATGGTATATTAAGCCAGGCATGGTGACACACGCCTTTAATCCCAGCATTCTGGAGGCAGAGGTAGGAGGATCACTGTGAGTTCAAGGCCACCCTGAGAGTACATAGTGAATTCCAGGTCAGCTTGAGTTAGTGTGAGACCCTACCTCAGAACCCTCCCCCCCACAAAAAAGAAAGAATATTGTACATCAGAATCCTTATAACATCCCACATGTATTTTTTTCCTTTTAATGTTTTCTATTAATATTGCGAAGAATATCTTTATTTCCTAATAGATACTGACAAATATTTTCATATTTGCAACAAGTACCTCTATATATGCAAATATACACATACTATATACACATACTTACATACACGTGTGTGTGCACACACAAGCGCATACATACACATTGATTTGATTTACCACACTAAAATGTTAAACTGTATTTTGGACATGAATTCAGACTAATGACTGAGCCCTGTTCTTCTGTGAGAATCACATGCCAATCATTGATGAGACTTTTGTGAGGCAGTTTCCAAATCAGACTATCTATGTTCCTGACTGAGTACCTAGTTGTCTAAGTATAAGGTTGATTTCACACAGTCAGGGAGTGCTAGGATAATTGTACAGACTCTCTTAAGTAATAATAGAGAAAAGTAAGTTCATTCTGTACAGGACAAGGTAACAATCTGACTTTCAAAAGCAATAACAGATTATAAATGAGGCAATAAAAAGTCAAGCTTGATTTCTTCTGTGAAATGTATATGAAAAAGACAAGTACATCAAAGAGTATTTAATTCTTTTCTACTTCTATTATCAAGAGTTTGTAAAAACTGAGCAAAATATGTATAATATGCTCAGAATCACATTGCTAAAATCTGACATCAGAAAACTCTAGTGAAATTTGAGTTCTATAGGAAATTTCAGACTGTAGGTAGGCAAGAAAGTTATCTACAAATATATGTTAATGTTTGTTGAATGAGAAATTTAAAGGAGTAAGTAAAGTTTCCATGGAAGGTCTATAGAACTAAACCAGTGAAGTCAGATGCATGTATTCCATAGGCATATGACTCATGGTCATGCTAATATCATGTTCTGATTTCACCTCATATATGGAATGCTTGAGTATTGAATACACAGCCTGTTATAAGTATTATTATAGCCTGAGAATGAATGGTAAGAACTGTAAGAATATGCTTGGTGGGGTCTCTTTTTTATTGATTGATATGATTGGCAGTAATAGGTACTTATTTATCTGGAGGTGATAAGTGAAGATTAATCAAACCAAATAAATTCTCTGATAGTCTCTCCTAAGACACACCTTGATATGGAAGTCATAAAGTTCTCTATAATTCTTTCCTACTTTATATATTTTCATATTTTAACATTTCAAATGAATGTGTCAAAAAGATTTTTCAAAGATATGGGATCAGTTTTATGAGGTAAAATAAAGGAATTTTCAGTTGGGATTCTGTTTCATATTGTCTGTAAGATAAACTATTTTATGATGTGCAAGTTATTATTAAGTAAAAACAGAAAAGCAGTTTTGTTTTGGATTATGTGTCCATAAAATCAGTTTTTGCTCCTATGGAAATGCCATGAGGAATGGGAGCATGTTGAAACAAATAATTAATTATGCAAAACCTTGAAGATGACTGGTGTTTTGCCAGCTTCTTTCCAATCATCCTCATGTATCAGCTTTCCTACATATCTATGCTAGACACTGACTTTGAGCATTTTTGTCAATGTTCTCATCTAAATAAGCGTAATGGTTAACAAAATCATTTTACTTGTCATAGTAAGTTATCCATAAATCTTGATTGTTGAATATTTCAAGTTATTTTAGTGTTTTCATATGGTAATACTATGGTAAGATCATTTTGTATAGGTATTTTCCTGGATTATATGTTCCTACAAATTAATTATTCCTTCAATCTTCATTTTAAAGCTTGAAATGCATACCTCAAATGTTTTCCTTTATTTGTTCTCTCATTGGTACCTCTCATTTTTTCCTCATTTCATTAGAAGAAGCCAGCATACTTATTTCCATGTTAGTTGACAATGCCATCCCTTTGGGCATGCAACCACTCTGGAATACAGTTCTATTGCTAAATGATAAGTGAGTTATTGGAACATTGCCTTCCATGGTTCCCAGAAGCATAATTTTCTGACTGATTCTATGTGGAATCTCCTGAACATCTATAGAAAGAGTACTTCTGGTTTCAGCATAAAGTTCACTTAAGAATTCTACCAAGCCAGGTGTGGTGGTGCACACCTTTAATCCCAGCACTCTGGAGGCAGAGGTAGGAGGATCTCTGTAAGTTCAAGGCCACCCTGAGACTCCATAGTAAATTCCAGGTCAGCCTGGGCTAAAGTGAGACCCTACCTCGAAAAACAACAACAACAACAAAAATTTAAAAAAAAAGAATTCTACGGTATTCTGCTCCCATTTCTTCTCATGCCTCTGATTTTGCAGAGGCACATCTTATAGATGTACAATAGTTCAGTTTATTTTATGTACTGCATTGAGTATTATGTTTCAGACATCACATGGATCATCTCATTGAATCTAGCAAAGTGATAATGTATGCCAGACAATAGTATTGTTATCAGTTTGCAGAAAAGAAAATAACAAGTCAGAATATTGGAATCATCACCTTTACTCATCCAGTTAATAGGTTGCTGTATCAGTCTCCTTGAATGACCAGAATATAATACCATAGTATAGGTGAAATAGACAGGAGAATTTTATGGCTCACAGTTGTCAAGGTTGGAAGTTCTAGATTAAAATATGAAAATAGCTGTTTCTGCAAGGACTCTCCTATATTCTTAAAGATACCACAATCTTGCCAGATAGATAAATATACATAGATAGATACATCTATCTATCTATATCTATATTGATAGATATAGATAGATATAGAGATAGAGATATAGATAGATATATATCTGATCTCATGTAATATTTTCTTGATCTGAATGCTCAGAAAGGGAAGGAGAACTTCCATCAGTTGTTCTTAGACACTAACCCTAATGGTCCAGGGCCTTATTTAACCATAATTACTCCATTTAAGTTCCAATATCCAATTATAGCCCCATCCATATTTTTATTATTCAAATCCAATTTTTCTTTTATAATCTAGAATCATATGACAACATACCCTCAAAAGTTAGTGGCCTTAAACCAAGTCTCATGGTAGCAGGCTCACAGATTTGTCAACTCGTAATTATGTCTAGGCACATTTGAAATATGTTATCCCCTTCCACAGTAAATGCCACCTTAGCTGACAAATCTTGTGTATTAAAAGAAACTCTACAGGGACCATATATGCCCAGGATGTTGAGTTTACTTTCTTTTAAAATATATGTATTTTCTTATCCTGTGGGAGTAGCGGGCTATACCATGGTCTCTTGCCACTGCAAATGAATACCAGATGCTTACTCCAGTTTTAGCATCTGGATTTGTATGGATGCTAGAGAATTGAACCCTAGCCAGTAGGCTTTGCAAGCAAGCATCTTTAGCCACTGAAACATCTCTCCAAAACCTAGAGTTCACTTCTTAGGCAAGACATATTTCTAGACATTTCAATGCAATACACAGAATATGTTGGGTTAAAGAATTCATATTTTAGGACTGGGAGCTGGCTCAGTGGATAAAGAGCTGACCACACAAGTCCTATGCCCTGAGGTCAGATCCACCAAACTTGTAAAATCAGATGTGGTAGCATGTAAGCCTACACTTCGATGGAATTCATATGGTATTATGGGAGAAAAAGATAGGTGGATCCCTGGAAGCATGTGGACCAGACAATATGACATAAATAGTAGTGAACAACAAGAGACCTTGCCCCAAATAAGCTAGAGGAACAATCCTCCTCTGTCCTTGACATTTGTGCTGTGAGATACACATGTGCTCATTCTCATGTACATGGTACACACAAACAAATACACAATAAAATGAAAAGATTAATGTTTTCAGCATTATTCTTGGATCAATATGTGTTTGAATTTTTCATAGATAATTTTCCAATGTTGCCAAAATACCTTGTATAGTCACCATGTTCTAACTAGAATTCTGTGTAATAGTGGGTGTTGTCTTATTGCCTAAGCCTCATTTTAAAATATTTTATTTTTGAGAAAGAGAGGGAAAAGGAAAGAAATAGAGAGAGAATAAATGAATGCAACAGAATTTCTTGTCACTGTAAACAAACTCCATATGCATGCACCAATTTATGCATCTGACTTTTCATGGGTACTGGGGATTTGAACCAAGGCCTACAGGATTTGCAAACATGCACCTTTAACCACTGGGCTATCTACCCAACCCTCATCTCTTTTTTCAATGTATTATCTCAGAGGCAGACAGAGTGCTTGTGATGGCACATTCAGATGCTTTACCTTCACCAAAATGCATACAGTATTTTACCCTTTTCTTTCTACCAGATGAGAAATTGAGAAAGTACTTGATGAATACCTATGAGTATTTTGTCCTTTGAGCCCCTGGAGACTTGTTTCCCAAAGAACAAACACAGAGTTTCTCTCATCTATTCAGCCTGTCTGTAAGGATGGATAATATTGAGTGAGTACAGCTTGTATCACATCTCTGATTATAGCCCTAAAAGCAAGTTTAAATTTAAAAATTGCAATATCTCCAAGTATATGTTAACTAAGTTATTATTAATATACCCTAGTATTTATTTGACATTTTTATCTCTCTTTTTCAATTGGTTCAGAATATGGAATATGCTGATGTAAACAAATGGCCCTCTAAGATACCACTAGTACATATTTTTTGGTTTTATATTTGTTTTTAGGTTTTTGTTTGTTTGTTGGGTTTGTTTTAGGTTTGTTTTTGTGCTACAAAAGGAAGAAAATCTTTATTTGAGATCATTTTCAGAAGTTCCACAGATTAGCTGATTCTCATTGCTATGGTGTTGAACATAAGCACAAGTGGCAGGTGATGGAGCTGCACAGTTCACCTCATGATGCACAGAAGAAAGAGATTCAAGAATGGGGCGAGGAAAGTAGAACTACCAAAGACATTTCTCCAGTTAGAACCCAATTCCAAAAGTTTCCAGAACCTTCCAAACTAATGCTACCAGCTACTTCAGCTCAACACCTCCACACAGCAATGGTTAATTGGTATAAAGTTGGCTATAATGCTTCTTGTGGGATAAGACTATCAAATATGAACCTATAGGTTTTGGAGTATGGCTCATTAAAGAATATTTGCTTAGCATGTGTGAGGTTCTGGGTTCTATTCACACAAAGGACACAGGTAAGAAATGTATGTGTTCACATATATTTTTATATGCATTTATATGTAACAGGTTTATAAATCTACTGCTTGTTTTTGTATATTTAACTATTTTATTTGAGAAAGAGGGCGAGAGAGAGAGAGAGAGAGGAAGAATAGGTGAGCCAAGGCCTTCAGCCTCTGCAAAGAAACTCTAGATGCATGTGCCACTTTGTACATCTGGTATATGTTGGTACTGGGGGATAGAAGCTCAGTCCTTTGGCCTTACAGGCAAGTTTCTTAACCGCTAAGCCCTCTCTCCAGTCACCCTGTGACTCTTTGGCTAAGGTGGATTTCCTTCAATACCACATTCCAAATTTCTAGAACAGTGCCAAATATATTGGTACAAACCTTTCTCTTCTGAGTGCATTTTTGGGACCATCTCATATATTATTGTCTAGTCTGGAAAGCTCATATAGCCTAGCTGGCCTTAAATTCTCAGTCCTCTTGCCTCAGCCTAAGTGTGTGATTATAGGTGTGTGCTACCACATCTGTTTCATTTGTCTTCATATTGTTATGAACATTACTAGTGTTTTGCTATATAGTTTTTAAAATATGATTTAAGATATTAGTCCTTTTAAAAATAAACAAACCCTTTAACACAAATACGATTACTTGTCTTTCCTTTTGTTTTAATTATAGCTGAATGGATGTGGATGAGCAGATTTTAAAGTGCAAAATTCCCCTGGCTGCTGAACTTATGGCAGATTCCATTTGGTAGGAGCACAGCCATTGAATAGAAGATATTCATGTGTTCATAAATAAGGACTGTCAAGTATTTTCTTCAAATTAATATTTTTTTGTGAATGAAATCTTCTTATACATTTTTGTGTTTCCCATCTTTATCTAGGTTTTTATTCATTATGAATATTTTACTAGCTTCCTAAAATGTGTCTTATAGTTTTACATTGAAAATGTGCTTTGATTAGATTCTTTGAACTGATTAAATTGACACTGCTCTTTTACTGATCACAAACTACTTTGTGTCAGAAGGTCAACTAGTAGAAAAATAGAATCTGTAAAACATTTAGATGTACTACAGCTAATGGCTGAAGAATATGTGTTTAGAAAGTCAGCAGAATGCCTCTTGCATACAAATGTTCTACCAAGGAAGGAAAATTCATATACTTATCACTGCTTTTGAAAGAGAAGAAAACAATCAATGCTATTCAGTTCTGAAGGGATGCTGGCCACATAAGCTTTACTTTAAGAGATAAATTGTATCAAACATCAACTGAATACAAATATCCTGTTTATCATGCATATCAGAAATTAACAGTGTTTAGAATTTTCATGACAATACTATAGCCGGCTTGCACTTAATGATCTTATGGAGAGAAGAGTTAAAACCAATCTCAAATTTACTCATTCAGCAAACATAACAGAATAATGGTTATGAGGTCAAGTACAAAACTAGGCACTGGGTCATAGACATGATAAACGAGTGGATAATCATTATGCCTTTAGTAAAGTAACAAAAGTGACTATCGAGCTCTTCAATGTAATAGTTCATCATGCTTGCTTATCAAGATAATTAGCATAGTGACATGACTCATAATATTTATACAGAAGTTTAAAAGAACTATCTGATGTGTCTCTGTCTCTGTTCCTTTTTTCTTCCTTTATTGTCAGGAAGAGAGAAAGAGGAGAGAGAGAAAAAAACAAGAGAGAAATATGAATCAGGAATCATTGCTATGTGTCTGAATACTTGTGAATACATAATGCGAATACACATTAGTAACCTTCTCATGCTTGATTGGGGAGCTTACTCTGAATAACCTTCCACACACACACACACCAGTTCTACAGTTTGCTGTCACCTTTACCTCTTGCTTAAAAATTCAAAATTCAAGTCATACATCACTTCATTTATAGGAAGTCTTCAGAGGACCATCATGAAAGAGCAAGATTACAAATTGTTTATATTGGCCATTTATGAAAGGCAAATTGATTTAAGCTCTTGAAAAATGATATCCCTTGAGAACTATCTGTTCAAGGGAGGATATTTTTAAAGAACTACAAATGACCAATAAATACATGAAAGTTCCAATGTCCTTAGCTATAAGGGAAATGCAAATCAAAACTAAAATGGAATTGGCCATAGCCATTAAAAAGGGCCATCATCAAGAAAACAAACCAGGGCTAGAGGTGGATTAGCTGATAAAGGCACTTGTGTTCAAAGCTTGATGGCCCAGGTTCAACTTCCCGATGCGCATATAAATCCAAACGTCCAAATTGTCACATGTGCCTGGAATTCATTAATGGCAGGAGGCCCTGTTGCCCCTATACATGCCACCCCACCTTCTCTTTCCCTGTCTTCCTCTTTCTGTCTCTCTCCCTCCCAAATAAATAAATACACAAAAAGAAAAAAAAATGTTGCAAGAATAAAGGAACTCTTACATACCATTTGTGGGATTTTAAATTAGTACATGTGCAGTGAACACAGTATGTAGGTTCCTAAAAAAACAAACAAACAAACAAAACTATAACTACTTGTGAACCAGTTATACCACTTGAGTGCACACCCGAAGGCCTCTAAGTCAACATACCTCAGAGAACCTTGCGTATCCATGTTGATGGCTATAAGAATCACAATAACCAGGAAATAGAGTCTAGATCCATCAACAAATAATTGATAAAAATGTCATAAATATCAAAAGGATATATTATTTTGAAATTTAGAGTGAAATCATGTCACTTGCAAAAGCATAGATGGGACTATATATTCACAGGTCCAGCAAAATGGGCTTACTCAAAAGGTCTGAATCTAGATTTTTCAAAAACAATAAATAAAGACATGAATGTGGATGGAAGGCTACCAGTCACAGTGAGAAGAAAGATAAGAAAGGATAATGGCTACATATATGATCAAAGTGCATTGTGTACATATATGAAAATGTCAAAATCCACTATCACACAAGTCTTATAAAATAAAACTTAAATTTCATTAACTCATTAGAAAATTTCTCTACACCAAACACTACTTCTCTTTCAATAGGTCAGAAAAATCAAAGGTTATTATTATATTATATATAATATACATATTATATATATATATAATATAATATATAATATTATTATGTTATTATATTGCTCAGTCATATCTTCTTTTATAACAGAGCCTTGATATGACCTATATTTTCTTGAATAAAATATTTTATTTTTTTCTACATTACGAATCAGGTTTTCTCCAACCAAACCTCCACACAGCTGTGTTGCCTTCTATTAAAGCCCTCAGTAGTTTATGTTATTTTGCATACTAACACAGGACATTGCACTTGGAAAGTATTATTAAATTTGGTTCATATTTATTTGCATACATTGGTGGAAAATCATGTTCATGTAACATTCAGCCAAAGATAATACACAAAGACACCATTGAATGATGCCTGATAGACAGGATAGAGAATAAGATCATAGAAACCCATAAATTGAGCATGTTTCAAAAATATACCTAAAAGTATAAATTTTTCTCCTGAAATACTTATTGTCTCATGCTTGGCTACTTGAGAGACTTAATTTTCTTCTAAATGCTTAATTTGAAAAAAAAAATAGTGGAACAGGAGACGGAACATATGCTGATGGGAACATGGCAAATGTGCAATATGTTGAACATAAATAAAGAAATAAAATGATAAGACTTTCTCAGAGAGTAATTTGCTACATGCAGGACATGGGTACTTGTGTGCTTGTGTGTATAAATGTGCCACTCACAGTTACCAAAGGAATACCCTATGACCCATTGCTAGGAATACCTAATCAACTATTTAACTATTAAAATAAAAGAACCAATTTAGTCCTTTCTTACAGTTAAAAAAAATCCACATTATGCATTAAAAGCACCCAGGACAATCACAAACTAATATTTTAATTTATCTTTGTGTTTATATTTTCTGCTGAAAGAAATGCATTAACCACCAAGAGAGTGCTTAAGAAAAAGTCTGTAGAAATTAAAAGGGCAGTTCATTTTCTCTTCCTAAATGCCAGACTAGTTACTAAACATAAAAGTATGGCTACACCATGATAGATATGGAGGAATGTTTCCAAATAATATTCTATTTAGAAGAAATACGTGAAAGATTAAGTAAAAAAATAGAATAATAGTTTTTATATTTCTTCAAAACTCAATAAATATTGAGTAAACACAATGCATCATTCCAAACATCCAGAAGGTGAGATTTAAAAAAAAAAAACAAAACAAAAAAAAAAAACTATATCATTCTTCACTCCTGAATTGGAAACTAAAGAGGTGCCCTGAATTATTATACTATAATTATTAACAATGAAGATATGATATTCACCAAACATCTACACATGGATGAATAAATAAAAATATGATATACTCTACCCATGTGTCATTATGAGACTATGAATAACATAATATTGCTTAAGCTTACTAAGAAGGAAATCCTGATACTTCCGGCCAGCTGGGTAAATGTGGACTATGGAACTATGTGTAATAAGGCATATGTACAAAGACAAATTCCACATGTTATCATTTGTATATGGAATACAAAGCAATGACTTTAAGAGCACACTAGTGAGTACCAGGAGGTAGAGGTGGTAGTAATGGAGAAATTTTAGTAAATATCTACACCTTTTTTAGTAACAAGATAAATACTGGCTCAGTAAATATAGTTAAGAATTGCATACTTGAAGTGTGCTGAGGGAAGAGATCATCAGTGTTCTCTACACAAATCGTATCTATGTCAGGTAAGTTACATGTTAATTACTTTTATTGTAGAATCAAGGTACAATAAATACTTAGGTTGAAATGTAACGTAATATCTTTCATTATGCATATATGTATTTATTTATATATAGTCATATGTTTTACTTCAATTAATATGTAGTTGCTAAATTTTATTATGTGCAACATATATTTGAATTAAATGTTATTGCAAGAAATCATTAAAAAAACAAAAGATGTTATAGAGAGAGTCCTATTTAGGAATGCAAAGAAAGCCATAAAGTTTCAGAAGGCATTGAGATAAAAATAGTGTTCACAGGGACTTTGGAATTAGATGAAAATACAAGTTTAATTTTTCATCAGGCATGAAAAAAAAAAACAAAAACACCACCTCATAATCCTTACTTGTAAAGTGGGATTGACACTAGTTGTGTCATATGTTTTTTTTAAAATTGTTTTAAAAATATGGTACCACAGGAAATCATTGTTTTATAGCACTTTTCATTTTTTGACACATGGTTAGGACATAACGTCACAGTGATCATTATTTTCATGGATATCAATCCACGAGAATTGATCATTATGAAGAAAGTGGCCATAATGCTGTAGCTGTACAATTCTGGGAGGTGCCCACATAATGTGCTGAACCATGTCCTAGTCCTCTCCCCCTCAGTTGATCATAGGGCACATCCCATGATGGCATAAGTGCATGCTTAGGGGCAGAAGGCATTGTAACAGTTGTAGAAATCATAGGCATTTGGGCAACTTCATCATGTAACTTACTTGTGCCTTTAAGCCATGCTCTAGCCTGATCTCATATATACCACTTTTACTTAATGATGGACTGCTGTTATGCACATCCAACTTTATTGCCTAGTGGGTTAGATTTCACCCAGCTCATAATGGGCAGCTTAGGTCAAATAGTGATTTGATGGCCCATTGTCAAACGTTCAGTTTCCACTAAGGTCCAATAGAAGGCCAAGAACTGTATGTCAAAGGGAGAGTAATTGTCTGCAGATGATGGCAGGGCCTTGCTCTAAAATCCCAAGGGCCTCTGCTATGATTCACCTTTGGTGATTCAGTGCTGCCACTTGGCCCTTGTTAACCTAGTTCCAGTTAGACCCATGGCATCTAAGTTACCTAATGCAGCAACTGAAGCTCCCATTGTGATGTCTTCTTTACATAAAATAAAGTGCTTAGGCACTTTAAGTATGCTGGTGCTTCCCTTACAAATCTGTTTCTTATAGTCTTAATGAAGGGCACATCTTCTGGACTCTCCCATTGTGGGAACAAAGATGAGTTTACATGGTATAATCAACATTAAGCCAAGGGATATCAGGCAGCTTGAGCTCATTCACAGTAGGCCATCTTTGGATCCACACTTCAGCCAACCAATAAAATAAACTCTTGGCACCTCTTCCAACTGCATGAGCTACAGTGTTAAAACTAAAATCTTGGTTCAATGGGCCCATTTCAATAAATTCAGCCTGATCTACTCTTATGTTTCTTCCTCTATCATCCCACACCCTTAAAATCCATTCCCACACATATTCTCCATGCTTCTACCTGTACAAGTTAGAAAACTCCTGAAGTTGTATACAGGCATACCTCACCTCTTCATGTCTCACATTTTATATCTCCTCTTTATGGCCTTCCTAGCCTTACATGTAGTTGTAGGCCTAGAGGCAAAGATGAGTGGGCACTGAGGGGCATTAGTGGCCTCCTGTTGATTATTCAGGCAAAGAAGAATTAATTCCCTCAGGCAAGGGTGGGGAGAGTAATACTTCAGGGTATGGAAGTGGGGGATACAACTGCTGCTAAAGGAGAGAAGGTCATATTTTCATGCCAAACCACATTTTTAGAATCACAGAGTTCAATGTTCCAGGATTTTTCAAGGTCTTCCTACACATCACCATTCCAAGTCACAGGATCCCACTCTTTTCTAATCAGTGCCCTCACTTTAACTTCTGATAGCAGGTGAGGTTGGGATTTGAGCTTACATTGCAAGTTAGCCAATATTACAATGAGATCTTGGGTTTGATTTTCTGCAGTTTCAGCTCTGTTCTGACTAGAGAGGAGAGTCTCTTCTAGGGAACACTTAAAAACCTTCAGATCATGTATATGGGTCTTAAGTTTGGAATTTTGGAATTTTCCTTTCTGAGCTTCTGCTGTTCCCTCACTGGTTTGTCCAGAGATGCTAAAAGCAACCAACCAGCCTCATTATTTGTCTTACTCTTCCTCAAATATTCAAGTGTTGTAAATACAGAGTCACCAAATTTCTTGCTCTTCATAAGACAGGATTCAGGATCACCAAATACATATCACATAGAGTTCTTTAAATAGTTCATGTCATGGATTGTTAGTGCCCTCCTTATTTCCAGTGAAAGAGCTCTATTGATTATCAGTAGTGCCTTTAGTAACACTGATGGTGGAGAGCCAACTCAAGATACCAGTAAGCCCACTAGAGAAATCCATCCTTACAATTCTGTTTCTCTAGAACCACTTCTGGTACCAAAATCTGTATTATTCAGGGTTCTCTAGAGGAACAGAACCACTGGAATGAATTATAGTAAAAGGAGAATTTATTGGATTAGCTTATGGCAGTCCAAATTACAGTTGCAGGCCCAAGAATCAAGGAACCAGTAGCTGCTCAGTCAACATTGCTAGATGCCTCAGCAGTTCCAATCCAGCACTGAAGGTCTGTAGGCTTCCCTAGGAACCACTGGTTTTCTACCCATCTAGGTCTTCAGTTGATGCTTGTGTTTAATCAGTGCTGGAAGGCAGCGAGCAGCTCTGGCAGCCAAGTGGAAGAAAGGGGCTCTTTTCACCCAGAGTGTCCTTATTTAAAGTTCCCATCTGAGAGGGGTTGTCTGCTCAGGGGTAAGAGCTCACTCTGGGTGAAGGATTTCTTCCTTCAGTTAATCCATCCTGGAAGCCACCTGGGAGACCCACTGAAAAGGGATTCCTGTGGATTGCTAATCAGATTAAGTTGACACCTTAACCATCTCACACACACACACACACACACACACACACATAGATAGTGTGTGTGTGTGTGTGTTTGTAAATAAAGTATTTTAAGGAATTTTCATCATTGTATGCTCCAGTATTCCTCATCATCACATATTCCTTTTACCTCAAAGACATTTATGCAAATAGTTCACTTCTATTTAGATCTTCAGTGGCATTTTCCAAGAATATGAAGGAGAGAGAATTTAAAATATGTATGTCTCATGAGATGAGTGTTGTTTTCCCATAGCTGTATCAAATTTCTAATTTTTCTAAGAAGTTTAGCAACCAGGAAAGCACAAATAAACTCAGTCTTCATAAACAAATTAAAGATCTGCTCATCTAGCAAACATTTCATCATGTTTTTCTGCTGTCAAGTTCTGGAAAACCCAGTGGTGGACACAGACACTTACAATAGAGTATACAGTCCATTCCCATCATATCTGTACTGAGCTGAATGAATAACATTAGGAGTTGATGATAGGAGTTTGTCCCACCACTTGGAATATCTGGAGAGAAGACGGTGATTCCAACACGTTTCAGAGGATAGCCTATTTTACATATTTCATTGCAGATGTAAGATACCACTTCTCAGCCAAGGAAAAGGAAAAGCAAAATTGAATGAGCATCTGAAATAATCTAAACAAATGTTGAAACTAAATGGAAAGTGGAAGACTGAGAAAAGAATGAAAGGAAAAGCATATGATTTTAAACACTATAATAAAGACAACTTTAAAATATATATTCTCTGTTGTTTCTTCATTCATAATGTGCTTATTATCTTAAGTTTGAAAAGTACTCTCCTAAAAGATATCTCCCAAACCTACAGTCAGTTTTGACTTTTTATTCTGAAATAGGATCATATATCTTATACAACAGTAATAGAGATTTGAATTATCCTCAAATCCCTTTTGTGCTCTCTGTATTATTATGATTATACTGATGTCAGTGACTCATGTTGTCTTGAACGATGACAATTACAGAAACTTTGCCTTTAGCATGAAGGAAAAAGAAAAGCCCTGCATTGAAAAACTTTATCTCACTTCATTTATAAAGTCTTTCTAAGGCATAGATGAACATATACACCAATGTTTTACTCTGTTGGAGTCTTTCTATCCCTGTGGGGGTTTGGGGGAAGAAGAGTGTGTTCAGTAGCCCATAAATGTGGCACATATCAGTAAGGATGCGACTATGTCAAAGTCCACTTTCTCTTATCATACATAAATCAAGCTATACATGAAGTTAGCTTGCCTTGGCAAATAAACCATCTCGTGACTGAGGACTGCATTCCTTCACAGGATATAAGAAAGTTCATGGCAAGACTTAAAGTCCTCATTTGTATCTTTCCACTGCCAAGAAACTGTGTAAAAATAGATAGTATGATATTTCTTATTTAAAAGGCTATTTCCTAAGTCTTGTGTTATGTCAATAAATATAAACTATCAAGTATGTAGTCAACTGTTAAGTGACTTTATATCATAGAGAAATAGAAGGTATTACATGTGGGGCCCTAGTTATATTACTAGGATTATGACAAATGTCATATAGTATTTATCTCAATTATTCTTTGAAATATCTTCATGAAGTAGAGATTGCTATCTTTAATTTATAAATATGGATACTTGGAATTTGAGTTTTCTTCAAGTTTTTCAGAGCTTTCTAAAGTTTTTCTTGCAGTAAAAAGTACGTCCATACATGGAAATTAGAGTGCAGAGTTATTTTCCTCATGCAACTCTTTCCCAGAACTAGAGATGGCAGGGACAGAAAACCACCCATGTGGTTTAATGTGGGTTGTGTTTAATTTGGTGTAATCAAATCTGGAACTTGAGAACTGATAAATAAAATTTTAATTGCATGTTAGCCACAACCAGTTAACAGTACTGGGGAACTATGTCACAGTGAAATGCCATTTAATTGAATTTCTTGATTCGCCTCAAGATGAGTAGAAAAACTAGGCATAGGCATCCATGAATAGATCAAATGAGATATATTTTATCATTAACAAGTAGTGAATTAGAGAAAATTTGTATAGTTACTAAAGTAAAATTACAATGAAGAATATTTTTCAGGTTAAGGCCCTGTGTTTTGGGCATAACAGGTGCTTTATATAGAGCTTTTTTATTGTAAAATATTAAACTATATGCAACCTACAAGATTGGAAAATACCATAGTTGATTTATTACACATTGCTATCCAAACTGAATAAACTCATTCACCCAAAAAGAGTAAGAAAACCATGAGCTTTCAACCACAATCCATGAAACTCGTGTCTTTAGAGTAGACACTACAAATCATGTTGAAAGCTGTTCTATGTATGTAATGCTCACTATTGGTTGAGGGCCTCAGCACTGTTATTTAACATATTTAATAATTATTACTTACTCTGTAAATTCAGATCAGTGAAAGTAACCTCAAGGAAATAACCATTCGCAAAACAGAAATTCTTGGTAAGAGCCTCTTGCATTCTGCAAGGTAGAATTACCTGCATGAAATGCACTGGTAGAATTTGCCACAGAAGCCAAGTAGAACCACACCACACTTCTGTTGTCTGGAAAACAAATGAGAAGGTAGAAATTCTCTTTCCAAGAGTAAGAAAATCCTGATGGTATTCAAGAATGTGGAAAATGCTCAAGTCAATCCTCTCTTCACTAAAAGATGAGAGATATGGCGAGTGAATAAAAGCCCCATATTCCTGTTCTTAGAAAACTCCACTTTCCCAGTACTTCTCTCTATGTTCCAGAACATACAATCAGAAAGTTAAATACATTACACCTGTAATAACACAAGCCCAATGACTTCAGGAAACTTTGGAAAATATATTTCTGTGTTCACAGGGAACGAATAGCTACCAAGTCAATGCTGAATTTTTTGATTGTCTAAACAAAAAGAAAAAGAAATGTTTTATACCATGTTAAATGTTTTAAATTTATGGTAGATATTCTACAACATTTTTACTTATTGTATTTTGTCTTTGCTAATAGTTACTGAGAAGATGACTGAGTGGTTACAGGTGCTTGTTTATCTTTGTTAAATGATTTTATGTTATGGAGAACCTTGGTTAATATAGATAAGAAAGGGATTAGTTTGGGTTTTAGAAAATTGTCATATTGAATTCACATAACAATTTATGAGAGAGAGTGTCATGAGGAAAGATTCATCGTGGCACAAGGCAAGTGGTCTCTGTGTGTGTGCATTCTTATATATGTGTACATGTGGATAATGTATTTAAGTATAATTTATAGAAGAGACATTTGGATGCATTAGGTGGACACACGTCTGACAATCAAAAGTCACAAATGCAGCATAGTCCATTTGCCCTCATTAGTAGATGTTCATGAGTGAGACATTCATCTTGCTGCTGGACTTTTCACTTACATACATGTAGATATTTAGATACAGATATAAATTTACTTAAGGATTAATTTGTTCTATTTTTTGTTTATTTTTATTAATTTATTTGAGAGCGATAGATAGGGAGAGAGAGAGGGGAGGAGAGAGAGAGAGAGAGAGAGAGAGAGAATGGGCACACCATGGCCTCCAGCCACTGCGAACAAACTCCAGACGCATGCGCCCCCTTGTGCATCTGGCTAACGTGGGTCCTGGAAAATCGAACCTCAAACCAGGGTCCTTAGGCTTCACAGGCAAGCACTTAACCCCTAAGCCATCTCTCCAGCCCAATTTTTTCTACTTTGAACCATGTTTTATGCACTAGATTCTTGAGGCATATTATTTTTTGTTTTCTTCTTTTTAGGTATTTTCAATTCAATTGTGTGTAAAGCTGATATTGATTTCCACAGATGGTGGGTGCTTTCTGAAAGAAAAAAAAAAAAAAGATTTAGCAACTTAGTATTATTTTTTGCCTTTGTAACATTTGAATTCATTTCTATTCCTTTGTGGGAAATTTTATTAAGATAAAATTTATTTACAAAATGAATTTAAGACTTTCAGAATTCTTTAAAAATTTTTAATTTAATTTACTATTTTTTTATTTTATAGAGAGCAAGAGACATTGAGAGAAAGACATAGAAACAGAGAGAATGAGCCATGGCCTCAGCCACTGAACTAGAACAGCAGATGCTTCTGTAGTGTAGTGGACATGTGCAGCCTTGTACCTGCCACACCTTTATGCCTCTGGCTAACTTGAGATCTGGAGTGTAGAATATAGGTCCTTAGAATTCGCAGGCAAGAGCCTTAACCAGCAGCTATTTCTCTAGCCCAATGCTTTTAGAATTTTTATTTTTTAACCATCAGTTTTGGGGAACTTTTCTTGAAGGGATTTCTTACCATTTTACTTTGCATATTTTATTAGCATAAAGAAGTCCACATCATTTCTTTACTGTCATTAGAAAGGTTCTGACATCTTTGCTATGATGTGCAATGTTTGTGTAGTCATCTCATCTTCTCTCTGTCACCCTTGTAATAAGTACATCCTTTTAGATTTATATTTTTTGTAATTTTATAATTTTCTTCATTATGTGTGCTTTATGTTCTTTTTTCTTAGTACTATTTCAATTAACCTATTTTAAAAATTGTTTTATATTCTTTTGACTTATTAAGGTAAAAATATGGGTCATGGATTTTAAGCATTTATTCTTTTGAAATGTAATCATTTAAAAGTATAAGTTTGGGGCTGGAGAGATGTCTTAGTGGTTAAGAGCTTGCCTGTGAAGCCTAAGGACCTCTGTTCGAGGTTCAGTTTCCCAGGACATGTAAGCCAGATGCACAAGGGGGCACATGGTTCTGGAGTTCCTTTGCAGTGGGTGGAGGCCCTGGTGTGCCCATTCTCTATCTGTCTGTCTCTTTCTCTCTCTCTGTCTGTCTGTAGCTCTCAAATAAATAAATAAAAATAAACAAAAAATATTTTAAAAGGTATAAATTTGTTTTAAAGCATTTCTGTAGCTGTACCTCATGGAATTTAATGATCATTGTCTTTAAATTTTCATTTATAGTTAGTTCAAAATATTGTCCTATTTCCACTGCTTACTTGTTTCGTTCACAGTTTATTTAGAAACCTTGGTTTGAAAATGTTTGAAAATTTTATAGATATCTAAGTATTATTTATTTCTAATTTATGTGTTTAAAATATTGTAGTACTTAAGAGGTGAAAAAACCTCTTAGATTTGTTTTTTGATAAGCATGTGATGTATCTCAAAGAGCACACAGTAATCACTAAAACACCTTGCTTCCTTAGTGTATTGGCATTGGGATGGTCTATTCATACCATTTAAGCTTTTTAGGGAAAGAGGGTTGTTCAGTTCTTTTGTATGATTTTTTTCTTCATCAAGTAGTTCCACTGATTATTAAAAGAAGTAATTAAAATACTCAACTATCTCTGAGAATATATCTATTTCCCCCTTTACTTTTGACAATTGGTTCAGTGAATTCTGATTACCTTTTATAAGGTAAAGATGTATTTTAATATTGTCATGTTTTTCTGAGGAATTATTTCATGTTTTATTATGCAATTTCCCACTTTTTATATCTTAATATTTTTGTCATGAAATCTACTTTGTCTTTTACTAATTGTAGGCCTGTCAAGTTGTTTTGTCTATTTGCATGGCTTATTTTCCATGGTTTTACTTAAAATTTACTGGGAATTTAAGTATAAAATTGTTTCTTATAAGGAACAAATATGACTGTGCCCTTTTTTGCTCAGTGAACAATTTTTGTTTTGTATGTAAAGCATTTATCTAGCTGCCTTGTACTGAAATCATTGACATGTGTAGGCGTGACACAGCCAATGTTTTTAGTTTGCACATTTAATTTTCTTCCTCTGTTGCTCCCTTGATAACTTCTTTAGGATCATTGAAAAATGCTATAGTGATTGCTTTATTTCTGTTATTGGCTTCTTAGCTACCTAAAAATTATTGCATTCTAATTCATTAGCTTTTATCGTAAGCTTATATGTTTTAACTCATCTCCTTGATACTTCTCACTTCTTGCTTCACATTTCACAAATGTAACACTCTTACATTATAATTGCATTTTTCCATTCAACACTTTACCCTCATATAAGATTCATATCAGTATAAATCCCAACTTATATTATCTTGCTTACTATAAATGATCACTATCACTTTCTAAACATATGTTCTTATATAAATAATCATTAAAATCAAGATGTAGTAAGGATCATATGATACAATTTTAAACACTTATAGTTTGGGGGAAAATTATTGAATATTTGACTGACATGGGTATATAATGACATCTGAGAAAAAAAGGAAAATTAAACTTGACAAGAAAAATTAATTATATACCTGTTCTCAAAGAATTAATGCCAATGATGTAAATATACTACCTTTTCCTGTTATCTTTCTAGATAGAGAGTAAATTAAAAAACATATTTAAATCAAAAAAATATTTAAAATAATAATCAGTAATCACCTGCCTAGGGACAATGGAGGAATATTTATGTCTTCTTTCTATAAGTCAATAGAAATTAAGATCCTACAATCCAGAATATTAGAAGATATGATGCACTCTTCTGATATGCAGACTTATGCTTTTATATTTAAATAATATTTTTATAAACTCAGAAGTATAATTTTAGGAGAAACAATAACATAAATGTACGTAGCTTGTGTTGAACTTTAGTCTTCAATTCTAATTGCTGACTTAGTAGTACTTTGATGGATTTAGATGGATTGCATGTACATGTACATGCCAAATCCAACTTAAACCACTCATGGTTGTTAACTCATTCAGGACATCCTTGTCATACACATGTAATTCACTTTTCTCCAAACTCTTGTCTTTGAAGATTACAAATTATGAATATTTTATTTGATCAAAGAGTAGAAACTCTATATTAATTTCTGCATATTTAAAAGGCTCCAGACTTAGAATGCAGCCAAGTTGATTGAGGTCTTGCCTAGTGTGCAGTAAAGTTTGCTCCCCAGCACCTCAGGCATGACAGGTGCCTGCCTGTCCAAGCATTCTGGGGGTACATGCAGGAGGGTAAGAAGTTCATGGTGATCCTCTCCTAAATTGTGAGTTGTGGACCGGCCTGTGATACACATGACCCTGTTTCAAAAAATAAAATATGAGCCGGGTGTGGTGGCGCACGCCTTTAATCCCAGCACTTGGGAGGCAGTGAGTTTGAGGCCACCCTGAGACTCCATAGTGAATTCCAGGTCAGCCTGGGCTAGAGTGAGACCTTACCTTGAAAAACCAAAAATAAAATAAAATAAAATATGAAAAAAGTAATACACCACATAGCACTGTCTCTTCACATTAGAAATGAGCACTAAGAAAGATTTGTTATCTTGTTATCAATAGTTTTGTATTCAGCAAATTTAATAGCATTGTTAGGCTCATCTGTGACCTACCCACTCCCCTTGGCTGCTCCTTGTTGAGTTATATGGATCATGCATTTTGGAGTTAGCCCACAGTTATGAGTAGGAAAAATGTCTCTGCATATCATGACACAACATGTGGCTCTGACATTCTTTCCGCCCCCTCTTCCACAAAATTTTCCTGAGCCATGTTGGGTTCATTTTTGGCAGGCTTCAGTGATGAGGTGTTGGGGGCCTCTAGGTCTCTGGCTCTCTGATTTGGTAGGAGTTGAATTTTCTCTGTGTTGATCTCCTTCCCCCTTGTGCTGGTATCCAGTTCACCAGGAAAACAGCACCCTTGCTTGTTTCACCAGTTTTTCTTAGTTTCAGCTGGGGTGATTTTGAGATATGAGGAGGTGGCTCTCTCCTTAGGATCTACATCTGTATTAAAAAGAGAAGCAGATTATCCAACAGAGAGTAAGTTAGCACCAGGACAAATAAGATAACCCTTACTTTTTTATAGAGAATTTAATAGGTGTAGGCCCTCCTGTAGCTCACGATTGATAGTAGCTTGATAATGGACAGTGGGCTTATGTTTGGATATGGTTCTGACTTGTTTCCCAGCTCCAGCTATGGGTCCCTTACCACTGAGGGGATCAGTTAGCCAAATCAAGAGCAGTTGGTTCCCTACCATGGCCGTGTGCCACTATTGCACTTGTGTGGGCATCACAACAGGTTATTTGATGCTATGTAGGTTAGACCATGAGTTACTTGGTCAGATATTGGTCATTTTCCCTCAGTCACCCATGTAGCACCTTCTGGCACTTGACACGCTGACTGTCTGGGGACAGACTCTCTTCAAACTTCCAGCCATGCCATTCCATTTACGTGTCAACGACATAAGGTGTCTTCAGCAGTAGGGTCTTACCACTAACATTTGGTGGATCATCAAGTACTCAGACAGAAATCTGTCATTCTTTTAGGAAACCTTGCAGGTCTCTCTGATCAAAAGCTCATTGTGGATGATAGCCACATGCTGGTACTTGGAATCACAGATCAGTGCCCACTAAGAAAAGGAGGAAAAAGATAACTAATATACAAGACTTACAAAGAAGAGAGAGAGAGAGATTGAGGGAGAGGGAGAGGGAGAGGGAGGATGGGAAGCTGTAGAAGATTAAGGTTTGTCTTCATCATACCCTCTCCAGTGTCTTGTGGTTCAGGAGTTCCCTCTAAGGGCCTGGTGAAGGTTCAGCCATTTGGTCTGCCTTTTAGGAAGTAGAATTTTATGGTACCATTGTCGTTTGGGTCTAGATTTGTGTTTCCCACCCCTCTGTTTCCCTCCCCTCCTCACCCATCTTAGTGTCTATGCATGAGATGCTTACTTGGTATGTAAGGTATCTTGGGTAGATTCTAGTTAGGTGCTGTAGATGAGTGAGACTATGTGGCATTTTTTTTTTTTTTTCTGTGATTGGGTAAGTTCACTGAGAATGATCTGTTCCCAGTTCAACCATTTTTCCTCAATTTTCATTGTGTCATTTTTTTTTTCTTTCTGGTGTATAGAATTCCATTGTGTAGATATACCACATCTTAGTTACCCATTCTTCTAGTGATGGACATCTGGGTTGATTACAGGTCTTAGCTATTACGAATTGAGCTGCTACAAACATGGTTGAGCAAATCTCTCTGGCCTGTGGTCTCCATATTGCATTCCAAAGTGGTTGTACCATCTTACATTTCCATCAACAACAGATGAGTGTTTCTACCTTTCCACATCCTTGCCAGCATTTATTTTCATTTGATTTTTTGATGTTTGCTATCCTTATTGGGGTAAGGTGGAATCTCATAGTTGTTTTAATTTGCATTTCCCTGATGATTAGGGACGATGAACATTTTAAGTGTGTGTTTTCCATTTGTATTTATTCCTCTGTGAACTACCTTTTCAGCTCTTTGCCCCATTTTGTGAGTGGGGTAAAATATTTGTGGGTTATCCAACTGATAGAGGCCTCATCTCTAGAATCTACAAAGATTTGTTATCTTTGTTGATTGGTTGATTATTGTGACAAATGTAGTTAATAAATGTAATGACAGGTTACTTTCATCATATACAGATTTTTCTAGGATTAAGCAGATATTATGCATAACTCTTTGTATATCTTTGAAACCTTAAAGTATAGGATATATATATATATATATATATATATATATATATATATATATTTTTTTTTTTTTTTTTTTCAGGATTCAGATCAGTAGAACTATACTGGTAAAAATGTCAGAGTGATCCAGGTTGATCAAATCAGGCAAGCAATATTTATAACAAAAAAAAAAAGAAAGAAAGTGAGTTTCAGAACAGCTTTATTGGCTCTAGCTTGCCACTGACCTTGTGCGTGCATGGTCTGATGAGTTTGTTAGGTGTCACTTACCAGACTCATGTATTTATTACAAGAACATTTTCTTAAGCTTGGTTCAAGTTGTGGGAACACTATGTTCTGTTGCTATTTGCATGCAAGGGATCAGTTTAAAGTAAAATGTAACACAAGCTATATACAAAGCCATGGGGTTCACAACTTCATGGAAAAGTACTATACTACCACGAGCATAAAGTGATCAAAGAGCATTGCTCCCTCTGCATTGACTGACTGCTGCTCTCACAATTCACATCCCACAACCCCATGATGGATACCAGCAATCCCACTGAGCAAGGACCTCGGTGCAATGGAGGCAGGGAAGAGGGGAATAATGGCACTAGTACATCATCTGTCCATATATAGTTTCTCAATAATAATAATGACAAATATACATTGAAGGTGATAGCCTCTGGTTTAGTATGGTTTATGTCAAATTGAGACAAAATCAGTTTGTAATTGATTATACCCATTGTCTCCTGGCCACAGACTTCCTCTTTAGTATGAACTGGCTGTTTTACAAAGTGAAGACCACTTAACTGGTGAAGGCCAAAAGTATATATCATCTGGTTACAAGCTTTTTAAGAACTAGAAAATTAATAATAGGACTTTCATATTACAGCAGATTAAGTTAATCTTCACATATGAAAAAAAAAATCTTTAATTACCAACTGCATTTTCATTTCTTCTTCCTCCCATCACATCCTCATTATTTAATCATTTAGTTGTCCACATAGTTATATAATAATTTTAAATTATGAAAACTGATACTAAGGAAATCCAATCATATCGACAACTTTTTATGCAATGTTGAAAAAGGTGTGTTATGCATTCTTGAACAAATGGAGTTAGAGCTGTTGTTGAAAAATATATTAATAAAAAAAAATCACAAGCCAGGCTTGGTGGCACACACCTTTAATCCCAGCACGTGGGAGGCAGAGGTGGAAGGATGGCTGTGAGATTACATAGTGAATTCCAGATCAGCCTGAGCTAGAGTGAGACCTTAACTTGGAAAACCAGAAAAAGAAAGAAAGAGAGAAAAATATAGTAACAATTTTGTACACATGAAAGAAAGGTTATGCAGTATTAATAATTTAAATAATGGCGCCAAAAGCCTTAGTAAAAAGTATTGGAGTTTACTTCATTCCAGATTCTGTGGTGAAAGTTAGAAAACATTATTTTGTTAGATTTATAACATTGTTTTTGTTTGTTTGTTTTATTTTTTTAAAGTAGGGTCTTTCTGTGGTCCAGGCTGACATGGAATTAACTATGTAGTCTCAGGGTGGTCTGGAAGTCATGGCGATCCACCTACCTCTGCCTCCCAAGTGCTGGGATTAAAGGTGTGTGCCACCACGCCTGGCTAGAATTACAACATATTTTTGAGATGAGAATAGTTTTTATATTTTATTGATGGAAGGCAGACATATATATACATACACATATACATACTTACATACATACATATATATGTTGTGATCAATGTATTTCATAACCTGGGGAGAGAAAGAGAGTCAATGGGCACACCAGGGCCTCTAGCCTCAGCCAACCAACTCCAGACACATGTATCACCTTGTGCATCTGGCTTTACATGGGTACTGGGGACCCAAACCAGGGTCCTTAGGCTTTGCAGGCAAATGCGTTACCTGCTGATACATCTCTACAGCTCTAAGGTGCATAATGATCCTTTATCCAATGAGAGAACCAATGTAGCTGAAAGCTAATTTTCTTTGTGTTTGTGTGTATACATGTATGTGTTCATGGGTATGAATGTATGCATGTGCCTGGGCACATGTGTGGAGGTCCGGAGAAAATCTCAAGGGTCATTCCTCATCTTCCATCTTGCTTGGGACCAGGACTTTTATTGTGTTGTTCTCTGCTTGTCAGGCTAGCTGGCCTAGTGCTCTGGCAGAGTCTCCTCTCTCTGCCCCTGGCCCCTCCTGCTTTAGGAGCACCAGGATGGCAGTGACTTTCTAAGTAGTCTGGTTTATTGTGAGATCTGGGGTTCTGACTTCATGCTCTCCTGCATCCATAGCATGAACATAATCTCGAAAACCACCTCATCAGCCCAGAAGTTAGTTTTCTAATGTGTTAAACTGAAGAGCTCGTGGGGATTCCTGGTCTTTCTGCAGTACTGCATGCCCTCTTGTCTGAGTGCAAGTAGTTCCATTCCTTTCAAGTAGTATTGAGAGAAAAGACATGGAAAGCATTCATGTCAGACAGCATGCCTAACCTGCATGTTCATGGGCAGCGTGGCTTCTTTGCAAAGTCCACATGGGAGGTGGTTCTCTAACATGTCCCTAACTTCAGCAGTAAAAATCTGACCTTGTCTTGGGTGGGCACCTGCCCTAGCTCCTTTCTTTTTCTTTTCTTTTCTTTTCTTTTCTTTTCTTTTCTTTTCTTTTCTTTTCTTTTCTTTTCTTTTCTTTTCTTTTCTTTTCTTTTCTTTTCTTTTCTTTCTTTCCTTTCCTTTCCTTTCCTTTCCTTTCCTTTCCTTTCCTTTCCTTTCCTTTCCTTTCCTTTCTTTTCTTTTCTTTTCTTTTCTTTTCTTTCTGTCCATCAGCAGCTATTTGATGCATCCTTTTGCTATTCACATTTGCTCCATCACGTGCTGAGTGACAAGTGTATTTGACACTGAAATCCACAGTATGAGAATTTCTAGTCAGAAGTCCCTTACAGCTTGCCTCAAATAAAATAAGTGTCCTTACAGACATGGCAGATCTCTCCTTTTGTCCTCCAGGTTGTTATTAATATGTAAGACTAGCGTTGATTCAGAAGACATAAAAATAGCACTATTTTCTCTACCACTATTTTTATTTTTTATAAGAAAAACTATCTAAAATAATTATTTGGAAACACTTAAAATATAACTACATCCACAGAACAAATTCAACCTGTCTTTATGTGAAAATAAATGAAAGGTGTGCCACATGTCTTATAATAACAAGAAAGGCTGTCACTGCTGTAATCGCTCATGGAATCTATGGAGCAGGTGACCTCACTAAGCACAACTACAGGTTCCCCAAAGTGAAACATTCCCACAGGAGAACAGTCATCAAATTCCCTGACGTGAGATCTCCATAGGTTTGCCAATGTGTGAGGGCAAAAAGTGACTTAATTACTGAATAGACAGACTCTCCTTCCCTCAAGTCTTTGTGAAATTGAATGTAGCAATTCTCTTCAAATTTATTCCTGAAATGTGTCATCACTGCTCATCTTTTCATTATTTCTACATAAGCAGACAGATGGATTCTTTTCCAAATATATTTATTTGGGAAAGATCTTGGCAACTTCATATATGTATATATATATTCGACCTTGATGCAAGCTGGCAAGCTCTCTGAAAAAGAGAAAAGCCTTGCCAATCATTTCTGTTATCAGACGTATTTGATGATGAGTAAGTTTGGTGAGTTTTTCATTATTCAATGAAGATCTTTTATTTTTTTCTAGAAATTATCAGTGATCCAATTAATAGTTTGTTCTCTCTTTTGCCTCCTCATGGAGAGTCAGTTCTCTCTCTATTTGACACATTTAAGGCTATAATCTTAAAGTTTAAAAATTTGATGGTGCTGTCAAGCATTTAACAGGTCAGTATTTTAACTTCAATTTTATGTATGAGAAATTTGAAACAATGAAAGGATAAATTTTCTAAGTTCATGGGGCTGTTAAGACACAAGTAAAGATTAAAATTCAAAATATTTGTTTTTCTAGCAATTACTAATATCTTTTATTATTCTCTTTTTTTTAATTTTTATTAACATTTTCCATGATTATAAAATATATCCCATGGTAATTCCCTCCCTCCCCACCCCCACACTTTCCCATTTGAAATTCGATTCTCCATCATATTACCTCCCCATTACAATCACTGTAATTACATATATACAATATCAACCTATTAAGTATCCTCCTCCCTTCCTTTCTCCACCCTTTATGTCTCCTTTTCAACTGGCCTCTGCTACTAAGTATTTTCATTCTCACGCAGAAGCCCAGTCATCTGTAGCTAGGATCCACATATGAGAGAGAACATGTGGCGCTTGGCTTTCTGGGCCTGGGTTACCTCACTTAGTATAATACTTTCCAGGTCCATCCATTTTTCTGCAAATTTCATAACTTCATTTTTCTTTACCGCTGAGTAGAACTCCATTGTATAAATGTGCCACATCTTCATTATCCACTCATCTGTTGAGGGACATCTAGGCTGGTTCCATTTCCCAGCTATTATAAATTGAGCAGCAATAAACATGGTTGAGCATGTACTTCTAAGGAAATGAGATGAGTCCTTTGGATATATGCCTAGGAGTGCTATAGCTGGGTCATATGGTAGATCAATCTCTAGCTGTTTTAGGAACCTCCACACTGTTTTCCACAATGGCTGGACCAGATTGCATTCCCACCAGCAGTGCAGAAGGGTTCCTTTTTTTCCACATCCCCGCCAACATTTATGATCATTTGTTTTCATGATGGTGGCCAATCTGACAGGAGTGAGATGGAATCTCAATGTAGTTTGAATCTGCATTTCCCTGATGACTAGTGACGTAGAACATTTTTTTAGATGCTTATATGCCATTCGTATTTCTTCCTTTGAGAACTCTCTATTTAGCTCCATAGCCCATTTTTTGATTGGCTTGTTTGATTCCTTATTATTTAACTTTTTGAGTTCTTTGTATATCCTAGATATTAATCCTCTATCAGATATGTAGCTGGCGAAGATTTTTTCCCATTCTGTAGGTTGCCTCTTTGCTTTTTTCACTGTGTCCTTTGCGGTGCAAAATCTTTGTAATTTCATTAGGTCCCAGTGGTTAATCTGTGGTTTTATTGCCTGAGCAATTGGGGTTGTATTCAGAAAGTCTTTGCCAAGACCAATATGTTGAAGGGTTTCCCCTACTTTTTCCTCTAGCAGTTTCAAAGTTTCTGGTCTGATGTTAAGGTCTTTAATCCATTTGGACTTAATTCTTGTGCATGACGAGAGAGAAGAATCTATTTTCATCCTTCTGCAGATATATATCCAGTTTTCAAAACACCATTTGCTGAAGAGGCTGTCTCTTCTCCAATGAGTATTTTTGGCATTTTTATCGAATATCAGGTGGCTATAGCTACTTGGGCTTCCATCTGGGTCCTCTACTCTGTTCCACTGATCTACATGTCTGTTTTTGTGCCAGTACCATGCTGTTTTTGTTACTATGGCTCTGTAGTATAGGTTAAAATCAGGTATGGTGATACCACCAGCCTCTTTTTTGTTGCTCAGTATTATTTTATATATTCGAGGTTTTTTTGTGATTCCAAATGAATTTTTGGATTGTTTTTTCTATTTCCATGAAGAAAGCCTTTGGAATTTTGATAGGGATTGCATTAAATGTGTAGATTGCTTTAGGTAAGATTGCCATTTTCACGATATTGATTCTTTCAATCCAGGAACAAGGGATGTTTCTCCACTTTCTAGTGTATTCTGCAATTTCTCGCTTGAGTGTTTTAAAGTTCTCATTGTATAGATTCTTTACTTCCTTGGTTAGGTTTATTCCAAGGTATTTTATTTTATTTTTTTTTTGATGCAATTGTGAATAGGAATGATTCTCTGATTTCATCCTTTATGTGTTTGTTGTTAGCATATATGAAGGCTTCTGATTTCTGTGTATTTATTTTGTATCCTGCTACATTGCTGTAGGTTTTGATCAGCTCTAACAGCTTGCTAGTAGAGTCTTTAGGGTCCTTTATGTATAGAATCATGTCATCTGCAAATAATGATAACTTGATTTCTTCCTTTCCAATCTGTATCCCTTTTATGTGTGTCTCTTGCCTTATTGCTATGGCTAAGACTTCCAAAACTATATTAAATAAAAGTGGGGACAGTGGACATCCTTGTCTTGTTCCTGATTTTACTGGAAAAGCTTCCAGTTTTTCCCCATTTAGTAATATGTTGGCTGTAGGCTTGTCATAAATAGCCTTTATTATATTGAGATATGTTCCTTCTATTCCCAGTCTCTGTAGGACTTTTATCATGAAGGGATGTTGGATTTTGTCAAATGCTTTCTCTGCATCTAATGAGATGATCATGTGATTTTTGTCCTTCAACCCATTTATGTAATGTATTACATTTATAGATTTGCGTATGTTGAACCATCCCTGCATCTCTGGGATAAAGCCTACTTGGTCAGGGTGAATGATCTTTTTGATATACTCTTGTATTCTGTTTGCCAATATTTTGTTGAGAATTTTTGCATCTATGTTCATGAGGGAGATTGGTCTGTAATATTCTTTTTTTCTTCTATCTTTGCCTGGTTTTGGTATCAGGGTGATGCTGGCCTCATAGAAGGAGTTTGGTAGAATTCCTTCTTTTTCTATTTCCTGGGAAAGCTTAAGAAGCAACGGTGTTAGCTCTTCCTTAAAAGTCTGGTAAAATTCAGCAGTGAATCCATCCGGGCCTGGGCTATTTTTAGTTGGGAGATTATTGATAACTGATCGGATCTCCATGTTTGTTATAGGTCTATTTAAGTGATTAATCTCATTTTGATTTAATTTAGGTAGGTCATATAGATCAAGGAAATCATACATTTCTTTCAGATTTTCATACTTTGTGGAGTATATGCTTTTATAGTATGTCCCTATGATTTTTTGAATTTCTCTGGAATCTGTTGTGATGTTACCTTGTTCATCTCTGATTTTATTAATTTGCGTCTCTTCTCTCTTTCTTTTGGTCAGATTTGCTAAGGGTTTATCAATCTTGTTTATCCTTTCAAAGAACCAACTCTTTGTTTCATTAATTCTTTGAATTGTTTTTTTTTGTTTCTATTTCATTAATTTCTGCCCTAATCTTTACTATTTCTTCCTGTCTACTGATTTTTGGTTTGCCTTGTTCTTCTTTTTCCAAGGCTTTAAGGCGAAGCATTAGGTCATTTACTTGCGACCTTTCTAATTTCTTAATATAGGCACTTAAGGCTATAAATTTACCTCTTAGAACTGCCTTCATTGTGTCCCAGAGATTTTGGTATGTTGTGTTCTCATTATCATTTGACTCTATAAATTTTTTGATTTCCTTTTTGATTTCTTCATTGACCCACTCATCATTTAGTAGTGTATTGTTTAGTTTCCATGATTTTGTGTATGCTCTATAGCCTTTCTTGCTACTGATTTGTAGTTTAATTCTATTGTCGTCAGATAGAATGCAAGGAACCAGATTTCTCCATGGTCCATGCCAACATTGTATGATCGTCATCAACAGGGTCTTACTCTGGTGAGTAATCAAGTGCTCTGATAGAAGTCTGTCTTGTTTGTTTTGGGAGATACAGTAGGTATCTCTGATCAGTAGCTCATTGTGGATGTAAACCACATCCTGGTACAGGGAATTATAGGCCAAGGGAAAAGTAAAAAGAAAAATACAGAGTAAAATGTAACAGGAGAAATTTAATGTTAGGTTTTTGTCTTACCCTCTCCAGGGCTTTTAAATTCAGGTGCTCCCCCTAAGGTCCTCTTGAGGGTTTCATCTTCTTTTAGTCTGACTTCCAGGATATAGGATTCTATGGTACCACTCAATTTGGGTACAGTTTTGTGCCCTCCCTCCACACTTCCCATTTCCCCAAGCCCTAACCTCCCTATTGCCCAAGGCTGGAGATGCTGTGCAGGTATGTCAGGCAACTAGGGCTGATCCAGGTTAGGAACTGCAGATGAGTGAGAGCATGCAATGGTTGTCTTCCTGTGACTGTGTGAGTTCACTTAGAATGATTTGTTCCAAGTTCTACCATTTTTCTACAAATTTCAAGGTGTCATTTTTTTTTTCTTATTGATGTGTAGAATTCCATTGTGCAGATATACACATCTTCATTATCCATTCATACAGTGTTGGGTACCTGGGTTGATTCCAGTTTTTAGCTATTATGAATTGGGCAGCTGCTCAATTATTACTCTCTTTCTTACAAGCACAAAGAATCAAAAATAACATTAGTTGTCTTGAATCCTTCAAATGACTCTTACAATTGAGGCTAATTAGTTAAAATAGAAGACAGTACATTCTATATTTATGTGCCATGCTTATTAATACATAATTTCGTACAAGTATGCCCCACATATTGTATGAGCCACAAATGTTAAAGTATTTCCATCATTTTATCTCAAATTCAAAGTTAATTGCATCTTGTGAAATTTATTCTTTTTCTTATCTAAATTGATCACTCTACTCATGATTGTGTTTACAGTAATTTATTATTTATTATATAATATACTCATCCATATGTAAAAAAGAATAATTCATTGATCCTCAAGTTTTCTTTAAGAGGCTACCTTGCTCCATGTGGACACTAATTTCCTTAACCTTGTCAATCCATTAGCTGTACGGGTGGCTGTAGTTCCATACTTTCAGCCACTTCAAATCAAGTTCATGTCCTTTGCTGAGCTCTGTATCATTAGTTCTGTCTGGTAAGCCCATGGTATACAATATTCTAAACTACTTAGACATGCCTACTTAAGAAAAATACTAATAGGCTCCTTTTATTTATTTATTTATTTTTTTTACAAAATATATAGGAACAGATTTTATGTGAGGGAGCAAACACCTGAGTAAATTCATATACTTCTTCAATGCACTATTTAAGCTTGAAGAATGTAAGTGACCAAATTTCACCTTGTATATTTCACTAGTACTGTCATCACTGCTATTGATGAATTAGTGAACATATAAATAATTAACCTAATGTTAGTGAGCAAACTATCAAGATTATATGTATATACATACATACATACTTATGCAATGTTCAAATATAAACACATATGTTTATATGGAAATTATTTAGAGTCCTTGAACACTGAATATATGACCCATGTGTGTACTAAAATTGCCCATGGACCATATTTTTTTAAATGCACAGCATCTGATACTGTTAAACAGTGGATTCATTTTTAAAGTTGTTTTTTAAATTTATCTGAGAGAGAGACAGAGAGAATGGGCACACCAGGTCCTCCAGCCACCGCAAATGAACTCCAAACGCATGTGTCATTTTTTGCATGTGGCTTACATGGGTCCTGGGGAATTTAACTGGGGTCTTTGGCTTTCCAGGCAAATGTCTTAACTGCTAAGCCATCTCTCCAGCCCCATTGATCCTTGACCTCTATGAGTGTTTCTCAGCAAAACCAACTTAAGATGTGACTTAGAAAAATTTTACCTTCTCCAGGGGACCAGAGCAAAATTCATCTCTGTGAATGGTGTTGGGGAGCTAGGTCATTACTTTTTAGGAAGAGAAAAGGAAGAAAAATCATTAATTTTACTTCCATCTGCAGCAGCATTCTCAATTTAAATGCTGAGAGATCTTTATGAATTTGAAGAAAAATAGGCTATTCCAAACCCAAGTTTAAATTTTAATTGTGGCCAACTTTGAAACAAAAGACTGATCTTGCTTACACAAACACACATAAGCCATGCTTAGTTACAGATGGATAAAAGGGAAAATTAGCTCTCTTGTGAAACCTATACTATGTCTCATGGAGGAAATTCAGAGTCAGTCTGCAGCCTGACTGCATAATCCATGTTTTTCCTACTAAGACAAGAAATGAATTTTAACTTTAGTGATTCTGTGATTAAAATAATTGCTTCAATTTATAATGTAATAATATAGTCTATAAATTCTTTATGATATTTTTATTTGTTATGTACACAGTGTGTATATAGCCATGTTGATACTAGCCTCCTCACCATTCCTTTCCCCTCTGAAGGGACCCTCCTCATTGGGGAACATGGGTCGTGCATTGTGGAGTTAGCCATCAGTTATGGGGAAGAGGCAATATCTCTGTGAATAATGTCTCAACATGTGACTCTTACAATCTTTCTGCCTGCTCTTCTGCAAATTTCCCTGAGCCATGTTGGGTTTGCTATAGTTATACTTCAGCAATGAGGTCTTGGTAACCTCTGTGTCTCTGGATATCTGGTTTGGTAGGTATTGAGTCTTCTCTGTGTCTATCTCCTTCACCCTTGTGCTGGTAACAGCTTCACCAAGAAAGCAGCACTCTTGCTCATTTCCCCAATTACTCTATTGTTTCAGCTGGAGCCCTGGTGAAGTGTGATGGGCTGATTCTCTCCTCAGATTCTGCATCCATCTGAAAAAAAGAAGCAAATTTTCCAGTGAGGGAGAAGTCAGCACCAGATAAATGGGATAACCATTATTATTTTAGAATTTAATAGGCATAGGCCCTCTTGTAGCTATAATATAATAATATTTTTAAATAGTATGATTTTTTAAAAATATGGAATGGGGCTGGAGAGATGGCTTAGTGGTTAAGTGCTTGCCTGTGAAGCCTAAGGATCCCAGTTCAAGGCTCGATTCCCCAGGACCCACTTTATCCAGATGCACAAGGGGGCGCATGCGTCTGGAGTTTGTTTGCAGTGGCTGGAGGCCCTGGCACACCCATTCTATCTGTCTCTCTCTCTCCCTTTCTGTCTGTGTCTGTTGCTCTCAAATAGATAAATAAAAAATTATAAAAAATATGGATTGATAGTATATATCTTTTTTTTTTTTTTTTTTTTTTTTTTTTTTTTTGGTTTTTCGAGGTAGGGTCTCACTCTGGGCCAGGCTGACCTGGAATTAACTCTGTCATCTCAGGGTGGCCTTGAACTCCTGGCAATCCTCCTACCTCTGGATAGTATATATCTTAAATGCTGTTAAATGAGACTGTCTAGGGTAAAGGATCTTTGTAAACACTTGAAGATTAGTGACTTCCAGAGATTATAAAATGAGTTTATTACATGATAATGCTTCTGCAAATCCAAAGCTCACATTTGAGGCAGGACATGCCATTTAATCAGAAATGGTGCTATCAAATCTATAAATTTCAACCAGCAGGTATGATTATGGGATTGCGTTTCTGGAATTTTTCTGTATTTATGAAATATAGGATGCTAGGGGCTCTTTTCCCTTTTGAAATTGAAAGTGTGGCACAAGACCCACATGTAGATTCCAAAGTCCCAAATCTTGACAATCAAGTGGACATACTTTTCAAGATGGAGCATAGAGTTACTTGTACCAATTACTTTTCTTTTTTTCATACTTCTATTAATAACCAATATATCAAAACAAAAACTTTGTTTGGTATCACTTGCTGTGCTATTTGCACTAGAAAATATTGTTATAGTGTTTACTAAAAAAGAAAAGTGCAGTATCCAGGCCTTTGGAAAAGGCAATTTTCTGTAGCATCATAAATTAAATGCTGTCCAACCATCTATTCATTCATCCATTCATTAATTCATAGAAAAAAAAATGAAATGACTGGGAAGGTCTATAGCTGAGCTGCCACAAAGATAACCACTGTGCTTAAAATGGCTATTGAAGGGGTGGAGAGATGACTTAGGGGTTAAGACTCTTGCCTGCAAAGCCAAAGGACCCAGTACCCACATAAGCCAGATGCACAAGGTGGTGCATGCATCTGGAGTTCATTTGCCCATTCTCTCTCTCTCCTCTCTAATAAAGAAAGAAAAATAAACATATTTTAAAAATGACTATTAAGGACTTTAGATGGGCAAAAGGTATTTTGATTCATTCAATTTAATTAATGAAAATTTAATATATAATAGCTACATTTGATTGGTGGCAACCATACTGGATGGTGCAGCTGTCGGCTTTCAAAACCTGCCGGTTCACTCTGTCCAAATTCTACATTCCTTCCCGAACAAAAAAGTACTAAAGAGAAAAAGAAAATGAACTCTCTGCTTCATATCCCTCTACTCTTTCATTTTCTACAATTCAGATAACTGATTCCTCCACCATACATTTCCTGGCCTTCAGAGCATGTCTTAACTCCCATCTGCTAATGAGAATTTGAGACACTGAAAATCCGTAGCTCAGTCAGTGTGCTCCCAAGCATTTGTCCTTGCCCAGGATTCCCAGAATTTGTAATTTGTTCTCTGAGCTCTCATTATCCTGTTGCATAATTTTCTTTCTTGAAAGGCCACAAATTCCTTGAATAGGATGATTGAGCACTACTTACAATATAGTCTCACAAATATCTATTACATATCACTTAACATTTGCTAAAATCTATACTAAATAAAGAACTTACTGGAACAAGTAGATAAACCCTTTTCCACTATGATCTGGTATCTGATATGACTCCTTGTCTCCTATTCAGGCTTCCAACATCTTCATTTTTTTTTTTATCTCGAACATAGTACACATCAGACATTGTTCTAGCTGGTGGAAATATGTAATCAATATATTTTGTCAGAGTGCTAGCTCTCATTACATTGACTTTGTAGTGGAAAAGAGAACAGAAACATCAATAATTTTGTAAATGAACAAGATGCTTCCAGTATCTGCAAGCACATTATAGGAACAAACTGGAGAGATAAAAATGGAAAAGCCCTGATGAAGAATATGAAGAAGGCTCTGAGAGATATCAATATGTGGACAAGGGAAGGCCCCTTATTTCTGTATCAAAGCCCAAGTAGTCATTGCAAGTAAACAACTATGTCCTTGAGGTATCATGGTTATCAATGTTTTAGATTATTTTATTATATTAATTGCACATCTTAATGGGTTTCAGCATGAAGTTTTCATACATGCATGCATTGATCATATCTACCTACCACAGTTCTCTGCTCTCATCCACCCTCCTTCCACCCCTCCTCCCAGCCCTTTTCCAGTCTCCAAGAGTTCCTTAAGTACTTTCAGATTATGATTTGTTTAAAGCATCAGTTTCTACCCTTGAGAGAAAACACATGACACTTGTTTATCTGGATATACCTTATTTCTCTTAGCAGGAAGTCATTAATTGCATCCATTTTTCTGTAGTTGACATTGGTTCTACTGCCTTATGGATAAATAGCATTCCATTTAGCATAGGCACACTGCTTGCTTTAGCCTTTCATCCTTTGATAGGCCCTTAGGCTCATTCCATATTGTGGCTATTGTTACTGGTTCTATAACAGACCACCATATACAGGAATTTCTTTTGTATACTGACTTCATTTCCTTCTGCTCTATACCAGGGAATGGTGCAGCTGGGTCATATGACGATCGGCACTTAGTTTATGTTTTTGTTTAGTTTTAAGAAATTCTATACTGTTTTCCATAGTGACTGTACTAATTTTAGCATTTTCAATCTTTCCTTAAATTCCCACAGGCAATTCTTTGTCATCATTTCTTATGACATTTGTATTCTTAAAGATTTTTAGACATCATTCTCAGGACCCACATAAGACATTACATTTTTCTAAATTGTTATCTAAACACATTGTTCTGAATACTGCTAGCCCAGGAGTCACTGTTCTGTTGGTCAGCAGAGTTTTGGCATTCCAAGCTTATGCCATTCTTGATGGTAACTTTCTGGTGTGTGTGGTGAGCTTGGGAATTACGTGCCCAGAAGCATGCTCCCACAGCCGCTGTTCTCACATTAGAGGAAGCGCCACAGTGGACGCCTTCTCCCAGTGACTTTGCTGGCACTGGTCCACAGATCTTATTGCAAGCAGATTTATTTGTCTCATTCTTTTCTACTCTACCCTATCATTTCAACTTCTTCATTTTTATTTCTCCTCCACAGCTGCAGTTAGTCTTATGACTATGTTTCTTTCATTAAAAGCCTATACTTAACAAAACCTGGGGTGCTCTGTAATTAGTACGTTGCACACAATTTGGAGGGATGATGTAGCTAAGGCATGTGCCTTTCATAAAGTAAACTTTCTATTGCAAACTGCTTGTTTTACTAATTTCTTTTGAGAACTTTAAAAATACAATTTTCTTTTAGAAGCCATGAGTTCTTCTTAAGGAAATGCATAAATGCTAAGTGGAGAGAGGATAGACATTACTCTGGCAACTTCTCCCTCTGTAAATCTGAAAGAATTTCAGTGTTGATAGAGGCCTCAATAATTTTATTTCCCCAGGAAAGAAGTGTTCATTTGACTTGAGGATGCTATAAGAAGGGTAATTTCTACTCATGCTTGGGAATGTAGGCTGATTCTAGAGCTTGGCCGCTGTAAATATTGCTGTATTGCTGAGGTAAAAACCTCATCACACAGGTATTTCATTGGCATAATCACTTCATTTCCTTCAGATATATACCTAGGAGTGGTAGAGCTGGAACCTATGGAAATTGGACTTTTAATTATTATAATAACTTCTAGAAGGTTTTCCCACAGTGGCTGTACTAATTTCAGCATTTTTAGTCCTACATGTAGGCATTTGTATTCCTTCCTAAAGATGTTTTGTTAATGAGCAGCAGTGTTTCCCAAGTTTGTAGACAATTCTTTCTCTGGTCACCAAAGCCCTGTATGGATAATATAATACTGGAATGTCTAGAATACCCCTCCCCTGGCACACCCTGGAACATCCTGAAGGTTTTACACAGAGGTTTTTGTCACTAATTGTATGCAGGAAAGCATCCTAAAGAAAAAAAAAAAACCCTACAACACAGTTAAGAGCTTGGGCTCTGGCTCCAGAATTTGCTTCCTGGATTCAAATCCTAATTCCATTGACTACATAGTCTTTCAGCAAGATATTTAACCTCTTGGATCTAATTCCTTCACCTGTAAATTTGGAGTTGTCAAAATAGAAACATACCTAAAAGTTTTTGTGGGGATCTGATGGCAGGAAATAGGCTTAGAACACATTTAAGTACCAAATCGGTTAGATTTTTACAAAGACATTCAAACATATCACTTTCTGTATTTGTGAGTGCATATTAACTAAACAAAGAGCTAACAAAAGGTCAGCAAACATGTGGCATGAAGTCAAATTTCACTTTGTGCATCACCAGTACCACATACTACACTTTCCCATGGCCCAGCTATTGTCACTGAGGGACTTTTTGGCAATTCTAATATTTAGGTATTTGTTTGCAAACACACACACAGAGAGAAAGAGAAAGAGAGAGAGAGAGAGAGAGAGAGAGAGAGAGAGAGAGAGAGAGAGAGAGAAAGAGGAAGCACCAGAGCCTCTAGCTACAGCAAACAAACTATAGACACATGTGCCACTTTCTGCATCTGGCTTTATGTGGGTACTGAGGAATCAAATCTAGGCCATGATGCATTTACATTTTTGAGTCTCATTTATGAAATCAAGAAGAAGCACAGTTTAGGCAAAAAATGCAACATGCATAAACATATGACATTCTGTAGCACAGTTCACCTTCCACCCCATTATCAACATTATGAATTGTATGGGCAATATGTTACGGGACAGGACCTATCTCTGGCTTCTTTCGTAACTCACCTTTTTATTATCCAGTATAGTAAACCTTTATTTCTGGAACTGAAGCTAGGTTATTTTGGGGGATTTCTTTTCAATTCCAAACTTTTGTGAATCTAAGTTTCTAGATAAGATTCGAAAGCCACAGCCAGTGGATATCACTTGCTTAGGAATTCAAGCATGTTGGTATATAACCAGTTACATTTGCCTAGCATCAGAGTCTGACCTCTTCAAAGCTTATAGCCCTTATAGTTACTTCTACTATGTTAGGCTATTCAAAAATGTACAAAGGAAAGAAGACATAAAGGTGAATAAAAGATGAATGAAAGAACCTCGAAGGCTCAAGGTGCTTACCTAAGACAGAGGATCCAGGACAAGGTCGCTATACCTAAACTTTTAGGAGCACATGTGGCAGAGGTTCCTGATTCTTCAGGAGCCTAAGTGGCTTCATTGACTCTGTTTCTTTGGATGGGTGACTTGTCCTCATGTTTTCATCTCATTGTTAAAGATAATTCCTCCCCTCCATGTTGCCACATAAAGGCTTGTGCACATGTTGTTTAGAAATCTTCAAAGTTTGTGGATAATCATAGGCCTGCACATTCATATATGCCTTCTGTGTAATTATACTGACTTTGCAAGAATTTAGACTTACTCCAGGAATAGAAGAAAATCCTATGAGCAAAGATACATTTCCTATGCATTCATATTATAATTTTAATGAGACTAAAGGGAGTTTTGCTGCTTAGAAGATTTTCAGCATGGTTGAATCTGGGACATTACAACTGGCATCGATAAAGTAGCCCTCACTTTTTTTTTTTTTATATGTGCTGATGTGCGTATGTGCAGGTGCACATAGGTAGACTGCAGGCACGTGAATTTAAAGTACAGGAATCAGCTTATGTACTAGTAGTAATGCTTTCAAAAACAAGAATGATTTACCTCTCAAAATCAAAATCACAGAGTGGGGCATCTTCAGTGTGGATCCATTTTTTAATGAACATTCCCTACCACTATTGCAGGAACTTGGAATTCTAAAGCAGGACCTACAAAGTACTAAATGTCTTAGTTACTTTTATGTAGCTGATATAAACACCTGACAAAAACCAGCTGATGGAAGGACAGGGTTTATTTTGGTTAAGAGTTTATGGGGAAGTTTCATGATGACAGGAAAAGATTGTAGAGCAGGGGCTGGGCATCTCTCCTTGCTACAGCACGTGGGAAGTTGGGCTCTAACTCCCTAAAGCCCATTCCCAGAAACATACCTCCTCCTGCAATGCTCCACTTCCTAAATTGCTACCAGTTTGGGATCAAACCTTCAGAACACATGAGTTTATGGGGAAAAACTGGGTCACATATCTACTAAGAAACAAATTTTCCCTGAATCTCTTCCACATTTGCTGAAGCGCATTGGCTTCTTGGGAATCACAGAAACATTTCTAGGTCCCATTACGAGGCAGACTCTCATGAGAAAGGAATTTACACCATTAATGTATGTTGATGATATAGGGATAGGTTTGTTGATATCAGCACAATAAATAGCAGAAAGTCTGATAAAAGAATATCCTTTCTATCATTGTCAACTTCTCACATGAGTTTCCAATTCAGAGATGTTCTTTTTGCTTTGATCATTCATTAGCTTCTCCATTAAAACAAAACCACAGCAAAATTTTAATAGTGATTTTACTGCATGATCCTATCTTGATTAGTCACTATTGACTGGCTTGTATCAAAGGACTACATGATAAAATCTAGCTAGACATGCTTCATGACTGACATGTTAAGCAGAGATGATGTGAAGATGACTGACTTCTGAAACAACAAATGTGCAAAGAGTAGACTTTGAAATCTCAAAAAACCCTTGTTCAATGATCAGCACTAATTTCACTCATGTCTAGAAAACCTTTTTGGACTTCACTTTGCTCACTTGTAAAATAAGGAAAATTATGCCCATCTCACCAGGACAGTTACAATGATTAAGTTAAATCAACATTGCATGTTTTGGTCCACATCTGTCATTTTACAGGTGATCAAATAGAACGATATTTTGCAAGAATGGTTTATTGTTTCAATATCTGATGACACTAAACATTATACATAAAAATATGAAAAACAAAACAAATACTGGCAGTTCAAAAGAACAATTATGGAAGTTATGAAATATTGTGTATGCGAACAAAATGTGATGAAAATATGAGGATTAGTTCTATGTTACAGAGCCATAATTATTGTAATTATTGGAGAGCATCCAAATTATCTTAATACTAATCTGGAAAATTTTATATATACATATATTTCTTAAATATCAGGTCAGAAGTTCATAATGTTATAGGAATACAACATAGCAGTAAACTCATGAATCAACTGTCACACTGCAGGCAAATGTGCTGGTTCAAATAAATAAATTTAATGATGGTGACAATACTACTGATCTTTTTTTTTTTTTTTTTTGGCTTTTCCAGGCTGACCTGGAATTCACTTTGTAGTCTCAGGGTGGCTTGGAACTCTGGGTGATCCTCCTACCTCTGCCTCCCGAGTGCTGGGATTAAAGGCGTGTACCACCATGCCTGGCTAAAATTAATTTTGAAAAGGAAGAACGAATGGACTAAAAATCAGTAGTATTATCCAGGCGTGGTGGCACACGCCTTTAATCCCAGCACTTGGGAGGCAGAGGTAGGAGGATCACCCAGAGTTCGAAGCCACCCTGAGACTACATAGTGAATTCCAGGTCAGCTTGAGACAGAGTGAGACCATACCTCGAACCCCCCCCAAAAAATAATAATTTTAAGGACTCTGATTAATGGGTTTCTAATTGATAACATTTTACATTTTGACAAATAGAATGTGGGCAATAATAACCTGGTATTTTGTTCAATTTCATAGTACAGTAGGAAATGTATCTTTATTACATCATGCAAAAATAATTATAGATGCAGCAAATACCAGGAGACATGACAATTCATAACCTTGGAATGGCAAATGATTACCACATCTAATTTTTAAGTATTTTGTTTATTTGAGAGAGATATTTGATGATGACAGATCAATGATAGATGATAGATAGATAATAGATGATAAAGAATGAGAATAACAGGGCCTCCTGCTATATTAACAAATTCAAGACTCAAGCACCACTTATATGCCTGGCTTTGATTGGGCACTAAGGAATAAAATACAAACCAGCAAGCTTTGCAAGCAAGAGCCTTTAACTGCTGAGCCATCTTCCAGCTGTCAAATGTTATTATTTTGAGAACACAAATATATACAACTCCCCACCTAGTGCCAAGTAATTCTTTAACAATAATATTTTCTAATAGTGTGTGGATGTTTATGCATGTGCTTGTCTCTATGTGTGCGGTGTGGTGTGTTTATATAGAAAAAGGCTGGAAATGACAGAACATCAATGCATAGGCAGAGATCACACAGCCAAACCATCTCCCATTATTTTAATAGTGTCCTCGTCTGGCTTTCTTTGAAAAGAGATAAATTGCTGAAGACTATTGATTTTCAAAGTATTTCATGGCAGTTATTTGTGAAAGACTTAATTTTAGAAGTTATAGATTAAGTCACAGTAATTTCAGTAGCTTAAATTGTAATAAGATCTCAGTCATAAGGTAAATATGTCCAGATTTCCGTAGGTATCCATTGCCTACCACAACTACGAAAGCAGTCGTAACCAAAGAACCTCAGGCAATACTCATAGGTGCTTCTGCAGGTAACTCTTTATTCAAACTTAATTATTCAATTAATCAATTCATTTACAAGGAGAGAGAGAGAAAGAAAGAAAGAAAGAAAGAAAGAAAGAAAGAAAGAAAGAAAGAAAGAAAGAAAGAAAGAGACAAAATGGGCATGGTAGGATCTCTTGCCACTACAAACTCCAGACACATGTGCCATTTTGTGCATCTGGCTTTATGTGGGTACAGGTAAGTGCCTTAACTGCTGAGTTATCTCTCTAGCCCTACAGGTACTTTTTAAGTGACTTGGAAGCAACCTTTGATGTAGTAGCATTTTGAAAAAGATACAAACCAGGTAATAGAAACTTCCTATCAACTCTTTAATTTTTAGAAAAAAAAATATAAGGAAGGAATTGCAATGTTTCTGATAACTCCAGAAGATAATGGACAAATATATAGAGAAATTAATAACAAATAATCAATAATTATTAAGTGAAAAATTAATTCAGATCTCTCATATTTCAAATGTGTATGCAATAGTTTATCTGTATCTACTGGTTCCAAGTATGTGATACTTTCTCTTGATTGTCAATGTGATTGGGACCTGGAATCATCTGTGAAGGATTAAATGGATTAGGTGAGCCTGTGTGTATATGTGTGAAGGATTATCATCTTTTGGTTACTTAAGGTGAAAAGACTTAACCTTAACCATTAGTGTGACTATTTCATGGGTCTGAACTGCAAAACAAGGAGAGAGTTGGCTAAATGAGAGCATCCGTCACTGTCTCTCCTCACAGCTGACTGAATATGACCAGCAGCTTCTCCTGTGCCTTCTATGCCATGCTGGCCTGTAACCCAGAACTGTAAGCTGATATCTCAGCAGTGAGAAGACAACTGATACAATATCAATGGATATAACGAGTAGCATGTTAAAAAACAAAATTATGTGAGCCAGGCATGGTGGCACACACCTTTAAACCCAGCACTTGGTAGGCAGAGGTAGGAGGAGCTCCATGAGTTTGACGCCACCCTGAGATTACATAGTGAATTCCAAGTCAGCTTGGGCTAGAGTGAGACCCTACCTCAAAAAACCAAAACTGAAAATTAAAAAAATATATATATATGAAATTCTAATGGTAAATACATTAAAGATATACAGACTTGTTACTATTCCATAAGCAATAAAATAGTATTTGCATAGAACCATTGTTGTATTAGGGAATTATAGGCAATTGAGAGATGTCACATAAGGTATGTGCTTAGGTTAGATGAAAACACTATCCTGTTTGTATAAGTATATGAGGAGTTGTGTGTGGATAAGATGAAACATTATCTGGCTTGCCTAAGTACATGAGGGATGTCCCTGGGTTAGACACAATCACTGTCTTGTTTTCATAAAAGACCTGAACAGCCCCAGATTTGGCTATCTGCAAGAGGTACTGGAGCAAACCCCTGTTGAACACTGGGGGCAACTGCATTTTATATCTTCTATTCTATCCCACTACATATTTTAGAGAGAAAAAATAGGTCCATATTTATTACTGCAGTGTTGTAGTTTCAAAATGGTTTCTGTATATTTATTTTTTAAATGCCAGCCATCACAGTGGGTTGGATAGATTAGTGCTCTCTGTAACTATTGTTGCCCTTCTGCAGTAAGCACAACTAATAATTCACATATAATATTATGGGGAATTGCTGTTGGAAGGGCACACACATAATCTCATCTAAAACTCAAACAATTAGTAAATGAAAATAGCTATGTCACAATTAAAGGTCATCTTTGTCAGTATGTGCATTTTTTTTCTAAACAAAAACACTAATTCTGAAATGAAATGTAAAATCTCAGAAATATTTAGATGTTCAAATGCTTCAAATATTCCTATGCTTTATAAAATTGCTTGTGAATGTAAAGTTCATTTGGTTTTATGTAATGACCATTAAGCTGATCAGGCAATTCAACAAATATGAGATAAATATGCTAAACAAAATGGGAGTAGTTTTTAATATTGATTCTAAGCTAAATCTTACTAAAGGGTAATTTTGCTATTTAATATTAGAACAAGGAGGTTAGCTGAATCTCTATCCAAATAGAAATTTAATAGTGCTTATTTCATGCTCATATGGTCAGATTTTTGGTCCAATTTGTTTGTAATGAGTTAGAGTAACTGATATGCTAATCAATGCTAGTTAATTAAAAGTGGAGTTTCTAGTTACAAAATGCATTAAACTGCTGAGCATATTGCTGCTAGATGACCTGATTCACATATTTGAACTCCTAAAATGAGGAGGAGTGGTAGAAAATCTTTTTGATGTGGTTCCAGAAATAGTTCTCAATTCCTTCTAGAAATATATCTTTCCTTGGGATGAAAACACCTGGGTTCCAAGCTTTACCACTTTTTAGTTGGAAGCTCCAGTCTTGTCTCTTAAATCCTCAACAGCTTTAAGGTCAAATACGGAATAGGATTCAATAATACCTAAATAAATTATCTTGGGATTTCATGGCCTACATTTAAACATAAAATATAAAGGAGTTGACTTTGCTAAGCCACTCCTGGAGGTCTGCAACTTTACTAAATCTCTCTTCCCTGATCTTCAAAATTAGTATTAAATAAGGAAAACTATAACCATGTGTGGTGGTTTGATTCAGGTGTTGCACATAATCTTAGGTATTCTGAATGCTTTTCTCCCCAGCTGATGGCAGTTGGAAATTAACACCTCCTGGAGGCAGTGTATTGTTGGGAGTGGGCTTATGGGTATTATAGCCAGTTTCCCTGTTCCAATGTTTGGCACACTCTCCTGTTCCTGTTGTCCACCTGATGTTGGCCAGGAAGTGATATAAAACCTCTGCTCATGCCATTGTTTCCCCTGTCATCATGGAGCTTCCCCTTGTGCCTATAAGTCAAAATAAATCTCTCCCCGACCCCACAAGCTGCTCTTGGTTGGGTGATTTCTATCAGCAATGCAAACCTGGCTGCAACATCGTGTGATGCTAATTTTCAATTAAAGCTTATGACTGATAAAGGGGAAAAGAAGATTTATGAAGGTTACAGCACAATAAAGAGGGAATTTATCAGGATACAAATCTGGAGAAGGAAAGATACGTTTTCTAAAAAAATGAGTCGTAAAATTTAGAAATATTATTGTAATGAAAACATTGTCATTACTAACACCTAAGATGTGTTGTTTTAAATGAGAAAAAATATAAGTATTGGTACTGTATAACATATTCTAGCAGAACTTTTACTGAAGCTTTATCCAAGGCCAGTCGTGGTAGTAAATGCCTACAACTGTCAGGATAGTTAGAGAATTACATGCTCAAGACCAGTCTGAGTTGCAAAGGAAAACCCAATCTCACACAGAAATTATTTGTAAAACCAAACTAAAGGCTTACCCTGCAGTTGTGAGTGCACACATGCAATGTGGGCAGGCTTAGGCTTGAGGCTGCCTGGCTCCTAGTTCTCAGGCTTCCATTTCCTCTGCTGCTGGAGTTTTGCTGCTGGGACCCTGCATGTGTGGCCCAGCTACCCGTTCCCCTGCTACTGGTGTGAGATGGCTGGGAACCCAAATGTGAGTGCAGTGAGAGTAGGCCTCACCTTTCTATTCCCCATTAGGGCAGGTAGTGAAATACTGGATCCCCACGCATGTTGTGGATGCATAATTTGCGGATTCAGGAGAGGTTCCCCAAAATTAATGAACCCCAAGTTTTTTGTTTTGTCCTATCTTAAAATAGAATAAAAAATAGAAAGCATTCTTTCTGGGAACAGGTAGCAACCTGGGAATTGCCACTTGGGGGCAGAGAGAAAGTCTGCACCCTAGGAACAGGCAGCCACAGGGGAGGTGCTCAATGAACACAGGGGACCATGGGGAAAGCCTACTACTGGGGACAGAAAAGTAAGTACCCACTTCTAGCCTAGGCTTCATCCACTGATTGGTGCCCAGCTATGCCTCTGGCTGTTCCAATATCCTCAGTAGACTGACACACTCACACTGGTCACCTCTGCAAACTTTATTGTCAGGCCTGGTCTGTGAAGCCTGGCTCCACCATTCCTCCCTCCCACTGCCCTGCACATCCCATGGCATGTGCTTCCTTGGCACCTCACTCTTGTAGCAGACAGGGCACACAGGAGTGTCTGGAAAGCTCAGGGGTATATCATTGCACCTCCATAACCTGCACATCTGTGGTTAAAATCCCGTCCGTCCCATTCTAATCTGTTTTAATCCTAAAGTAGAACAATCATTGAAGATCCAACAAATGCAAATACTTGTTTAGTTCTTATTAAACAAGATTTTCACTGAAATTGGTAGACTCAAATGCAATTAAGAGAGAAAGAACGAAAGAAAGAAAGAAAGAAAGAAAGAAAGAAAGAAAGAAAGAAAGAATAAAGAAAAAAAAAAAAACAACAATGAAAGACAGAGAAGTCCAGTAAGGTTGTCTAGTCCCACAAAAGAAGCCTCCAAAGAAAACAAAGAGGAGACAACAGAACTTGAATCTCAAAATGAAAACAAAATAAGCTTATTACATAAACTCAATGAAACTCTGACCAAGAAAGTGGCAGAATTGAAAGGAAAAACTAATAATCAAATAATTAAAATGCACACAGCATTTTCAATTGAGAAAAACTAGAGAGACTGTGAGAGATAAATGAATTACAGATGAGTCAACAAATAGAGGTTCTTAACCACCAATTGATTAACCTCAATGAAGACATGATCAACTACAAGAACAAATGCCAGAAAGCATCAAGAAAATCAAATCTTGACCTGAAGTTCAACCTCAACAAAGAAATGCACCCAATTCAGAAAAATGCAACAATAAACAAAAGTCAAACAGAGCTTTTAAAACTTCTCTAGAAGCCCTCACTAACAAAGTCAATCATGTGGAGGAGAGAAAGTCTGATCTAAAACATAAGACAAATGAAATTGATTGGAGTCCAAAAACTTTGATATTTTTTTTAAAATATTGTGAACAGAATATGAGTGAATTATGTGATACCATAAAATGACCAAACAACCAGATAATGGGTATACCATAAAGGGAAGAAATCCAGGCCAAAGGCATAGAGAATAGACTCAAATTATTGATGAAAATTTTCTTAATCTCACCAAAGAGAAGCCCATACAGATATAAGAAACTCACAGAACACCAAACAGGACAAAAAGAAAAAAAAAAAAAAAAACTTTCCAAGGTACATCATAGTTAAAATTCTAGACAATGAAATAAACATTGCTAAAACTGGAAATAGAGAAACAACTCATTACATACAAGAGAGATTCCATCAGAGTTACCTCGGATTTTCAATAGAAACCATAATGGAGTACTTCAAAGGCTAAAAAGCTATGGCTTTCAACCCAAAATACTGAACCTAGCAAAAGTATCCTTCAGAATACATAGAGAAAGGAAATCTTTTCATGACAAAATCCAGTTCTGTGATTATATGAACACAAAGCTAAACCTACAGAGAATACTTCTAGAAATATTCCACACAAAAGCATCAACTAACCAACCTCAAGAACCTATGAGAGAACAAACATAATAGCTAAAACTTGAGCAGGCATGGAAATGTACTGAGCACCAAATCCCATGAATCCTGAAGCCCGGCAAGGATTAATTCAAACCTCACAGTTATAACATTAGATATTAATGGACTTAACTCATATACAAAAAAGATACAAGTTAATAGGGTACATCAGAAAAAATGGACCTTTACTTCTACTGCTATCAAGAAACCTATCTCACCATTAAAATTAGACACTTCTTCAGGGTGATGGGATGGAAAATAATTTTCCAAGCAAATGGAACTAAGAAAACACTCAGTGTGGCTATAGTAATATCTCACAAAATAGACTTCTAAAGAAATTACAGAGGACAAGAAAGGGCACTTTTTACTCATCAAGGGAACATTTCAACAAGAGGATATCACAATCATAAATATATAAGCACCAAACAGAGTTGCATCACATTTTATAAAGCAAAAGTTACTTGACAACAAATCAGAAATATATCCCAATACTACTATCATAGTAAGGCATTTCAATACCCCACTACCATCATTAGATATATCATCCAAACAGAAAATCAATAGGGAAATAATAGATTATAATACAACCATAGATCAACTATACCTGGCACATGTCCACAGAACATTCTATCCCAATTCTACAGAATATACATTATTCTCAGCAGCCCATGGAACCTTCTTCAAAACAGATTATATATTAAGACATAAAGCATGCCTCCAGAAATTCTCGAAAATTGATTTAACTTCCTGCATCATGTCATATGACAAAGCCTAAAACTAGAAATTAACAAGAGAAACAACATAAGTTGTACCAGGTCCTACAGACTGAACAACACACTATTGGCCAATGAATGGATCATGGAAGAATAAAAAGGTAAAATGTAAAATTTCTAAAACTAAATGATTATGGAAACACAACTTAGCAAACTTGTAGAAGACAATTGATAACAGACCTAAAATGAACACTTATAGCACGAAATAGCTTCATAACAAAACTAGAGAGATCTCAAAATAATAACCTAATCAGTCACCTAAAGGCATTGGAAAAACAAGAATAATGCAACCCTAGGTATTCTAGAAGGGAGGAAATATTTAAGAACAGAACAGAATTTAATGGATTGGAAATTAAGAAAACTGATGAAATGAAGAGATGGTTCCTTGAAAAAAAATAAACAAGATTGATAAATACCTTGAAAATATGATGAAATTAAAAAAAATAAAAATTAGATGAACAAAATAAGAAATGAAAAGGGAGAAGTCACAATAATCATATGTGAAACTGGAAGAATCATCAGGATGCATTTCTAAAATATGATATTCCACAAAACTGGATAATTTGGATGAAATGGATTAATTCCTACACACCACCTACAAAACTAAGTTCAGAACAGATAAATGTCCTAACAAATCTGTTACATCCATCAAGACAGAAAATGTAATAAAAAACCTCCCCAAATAGAAATATCCAAAACCTGATGGATCCCCAATCAAATTATATCATACCTTCATTGAAGAACTTAAATCACTTTTTCTCAAATTTTTTTTTTTCACAAAATCAGAGACAGGGAATGCTCCCCAACTCCTTCTATGAAGCTAGCATCGTGCTAAATACCAAAACCTGAAACTGATATAACCAAAAAACAAAACTACACCTATATCCCTGTTGAACTTGGAAACACAAATCCTGAATTAAATCTTTGCAAACAAAATTCAACAACACATCAAAAACATTATCCATCTTGATCAAACAGGCATTATGTCAGGGAATTATTCAACATATAGAAATTGATAATTGTAACACACTATATAAATAAACTTCAACACAAGAAGCACATGATCATTTCAATAGATACAGCAAAACAACATATAAAAACATATAAAGGCTATATATAAAGCACCTAAAGCTCACATCATAGTTAACAGGGAAGGACTCAAGGTATTCCTATTAAAAACAGAAACAATACTGGGGTGCTACAAAGCATTGTTCATCCACATTGTGAAATCCTAGCCCACACAATAAAACAGGAGAATGATATAAAGAGGATACAAATTAGTAAGGAAGCATTCAAACTAGCCCTATTTTCAGATGACATGATCCTATACATAAGTAAACTGAAAGGCTGCCATAAATCTTAAAAAGGTGATAAATTTCTTCAGCAAAGTGGCAGGATACAAAGTCAACACATGAAAGTCAGTAGCCATCATATACACAAAAGATAAACATAGAAAAAGAAATCAAGGCTGTATCATTTTCAATATCTACAACATACAATAGATTAATAAATTATAATAACACTAATCAAATATGTGAAAGACCTATATACTAAAAGTATAAAAACACTCAAGAAAGGAATTGAGTCAGACTTGAGAAAATGAAAAGACATTCCATGTTCAGATAGGTAGAATTAATATTGTGAAAATGGCATTCCTACCAAAAGCAATATACTGATTCAATGAAATACCAATAAAAATTCCAGCATCATTCTTCACAGAGATAGCAAAGTAATGTCAAAATTTATGTGGAATGGCAGAAGGCCTTGGGTATCCAAAAATATCTTCAGTAAAAGAAACACCTGTGGAGGTATCTCCATGCCAAATTTAAAGCTATATTACAAAGCCATAGTAACAAAAAAGAATGGTACTAGGATAAAATGTAGACATATAGATCAATGGATCAGAATTGTAGACCCAGCCCTTAGGTTGTGAAACTACAGCTACCTGATGTTTGTCAATGGATCCAACAATGTACACTAAAGATCTCATCTTCACCAAATTGTCAAATTGGACAGCCACATGCATACAAATGGGACTGGACCCATTCCTCTCACCATGCACAAAAATAAACTCCAATGGGATTAAAGACCTCAACATGAGACCTGAAATTCTTAATTTCCTGGAAGAAAAGTAGGATTAATCCTCCATGATATAGGTGTGGGGAAAGACTTCCTGAACAATATCCCAAGAGTCTAGAAAATCAAACAATCCCTTAACCAGTGGGATCTCATAAGCTAAAATGCTTTCATACAAACAAATGTGCCATATACAGAGCCAACAAACTCCCTATTGAATGGTAGAAAATCATTACCAGCTATAGCATTTATAGAAGCCCAATATCTGGAATCTACAAAGAACAACAACAACAACAACAAAAACCTAACCAATAAAAAAATCAAACGATCCACTCAGTAAAAATGGGGCAGAGAACTGATGAGGGAATTCTCAATGGAAGAAATACAAATGCTAATACACACTTATGAAAATGTTCACCATTCTTAACCATCAGGGAAATTCAGATTAAAACAACCATGAGAATTCATTACTCCAGTCTGGATGGCAGTAATTAAAAAACATATATATAATGACAATAAATGGGGTGAATGTGGGAAAAGAGGACTACTCATTTACTGCTGGTGGAACTTCAAACTTGTATCACCACTATGAAATTCAATATGTAAATTCATGAAAAAGATGAAAATAGAGCTACCAACTGAGCAGCTGTTCCTCTACTGGGCATCTCCCCTAAAGGCTCCACTCTTCACTGCAGAGATATTTGCTCAACCATGAATATAGGTGCTCAATTCACAGTAGCTAAGAACTGAACTCAACCCATCTTCTCATCATTTGATGAGTGGATAATGAAGATGTGGCATATATGCACAATGGAATTCTACTGAAAAGTAAAGAAAACTGATATAATGAAATTTGTAGGAAAATGAGCAGACTGGGAACAAGTTGTACTAAGCAAAGTCACACAACTACAGAAAGACAAATGTCACATCTTCTCCTTCATCTGTGGTTCCTGACCACAGGCATACCTGGCAGGCTACTGCAGGGACAGACAATAGGAATGGGAGTGTCTGGGGGGAGGGGAACAGGAGAGCAGGGGGAGATACATGCACACATACAAAACTAAATCTAAAATGAATTAGTGACAGAAAACTTAACTATGCAGGGATTGTTAGGTAAGAAGGGCCCTAGAGAGGGTGGGATGAAGCCTAACGCTCAAACATTTGGCTTTTAACTCCTAGTACCAGAAATTGGATACAACCCACATTGAGCCATTGGTCAGAGAAACCTACAAGGTTCCGAAAACAAGACAGGCTTCTCTCAAAGCACTTGATTACCCACGTGATGTAAAAGGTAAGATCCTATGGCTGAAGACATCACTGTCTGCTGACATAGAAAATTTAGAATCAGGAAGTAAGCCAGTTCCCAGATGGCATGCCCACAAAGTTCTAGAAAGTGCTATATGAGCTGCTGGGGGAAAAGGATCAACAATGTTGTGTACTATCAGGGGCAACTGCTATAAAAAACCAACCAGCCTGACAAGATGTACACACCTGTGCAATGGTGGCACCCAGCATAGATGGGCAACCAAAGGTTCCCTGATTGGCTTAAAGATCTGCTAAGTGGAAAGATGGACCTGGTAATTGAGTCAGAGTCCTAGGGAGGTTAAGATCATGGACTCCATTGAGAAGCTCCCACTAGTCTTTGGCCAAAAGAGGGCTTAACACCCATCAAAATGTCTCTTAATTAACAATATTTATACCATTTAACCTATGCTGACCTCATCCTCCATTGGATAATCTGTTTTTCTTTTTCAGAAGTCAGAAAGAATTTAGGAGATATACCACCAGTCATACGTTAGCCAGGGTGCATGTTAAACCCCCACATGAACTGACAACATGAGGAAGTGTGATGCTTCAATTGCAAACCTGATAACCAGTAACAGGCTTATGGAGAACAGATTACTGAGGATGCTCAAAACGTACCAAGTTAGAAATCCAGAAGCGGCTGAGAGCACAACACTAAAATAGACTTAAACATACCCACTATGGCCCCGGGGAATTTTGCAGAAGAGTGGGTGGGAATATTGTAAGAGCCACAGAGTGGAAGGGAATATCCAAAGGCATTGCCCCCCCTCCCCTTACAATGACTGACTGATGCTGTCATAACCCATAACCCACAACTCCATGGTGAACACCAGCAATCCCACTGAAGTGGCCGTTCAGTAGAAAGGGGCAAGGAGGATGGAAATGATGGTACCAACACATGATGTGTCCATGTAAAGTTTCCACTTAAAAAAAAAAAAAAGTAAGATCCTTATTTGAGGATTCACTGGGTTATGTTAGTAGGCATTACTCTAACAAGTGTTCCATCTGCAACTGAGTTTTGGGGAAACATCAGTTAAATAGTACTATCTATTCAAAGTTGGCCTTCTCAGAACTGTCAGAATATCACTCACTGTGTATGGTGAACCTTCAGGACTATTTCATAGACAATTCTTTTTCTTTCTTTTGTGACTATTTTGTTATTGGTGATTAGGGCTCATGTCTTAAGAAAAAAAGTTAGGAAACAATTGATGGAAATGATGAATGTGCTATTCTAGAAACCTGGTTGGAAATTATTCTGGTCCCCAAACAACATCAGTTAGTAAAATTAATGCTTTTTTAGCTGGTAGTAACAAAGATGATCTCTTTTTGGGGAAAAAAAAAAAAGTTCTGAAATGTAGGAACAGTAGAGGTAAAGCTCCTGACATGTGATGGTGAGTAATGTGACAGCAACATTAGGATCTTTTCCAAGTATTCCATCTTTCTTTTGTGGAAACATAGAAGAAACTGTTCATGTTTTCCCATGCTCCACTTGAAATCCTTTTGTTGTGAAACATCAAAGACTGATTCCCATATGTGGAACACTGTGGAAGTAATTTGTTGTTGTTGATGGCTTCCTTTTTAAAACAGAATTCAAAGAAAATTGGATGGAAAATTACAGGAAGTTTGGTGCCCCAGAAGAAGGGATCTAAAATGAAATTGAGGGGTTGGACAGAACATGAATCCTGGGGTTTATGCTATTAAAAGTTAACTAATTCTTTCTGGAGGTTGGATATCGTTTGCAGTAAAGCATCTGCCAAACATTGTAAAATACCAGGGTGTCTGGACCTGTCACTGAGACAAGCCAATGAAAGCAGGCCATTTCCTGCAGGGCGGGGGTGGGGGGGGGGAGCCATGATTAAAACCAGAGCCATTTTCACTGATAATCCATTTATAAATCATGGCAATAAAATGACCATCATGACAGAAGCTCACTGACATTTTTTCACAAGTTCAGCTGTATCCAGGCAACCATAGTATTTTAAGTCACAGGAAAAGAAAATCAACCTGGGGTCCCAGGCATCCAGGAGAACTTCCCACTGTCTGGTTCTCTTTTCCCATAGGGGAAAGGGATGGGACTCATGACCACAGGAGCTTTCAGTGTCACTTTTAACTGCAGTTTGCTTTATTTGCATGTCAAAATTAATGGACATCAATAATGTGGATGTTTCTCAACTCATTCTTCCAAGAACTAATGAATGGGGATCCCCAAGGTCTATTATGTAAACATCTACTGCTGATCTATACCTTGCTGTGAGAGAAACAGCTGGTCAGCAAGAGCTGTACAGAGAGGAGCATGTGGCAGAAATCCAGGCATCCTCCATTCGATTGCTTGCATGTGTAAGTACAGATTAAGTGTAGCCATGATATTGCTGAGAAAAAGTTTTAGTGTGCTCCACTGTCACAGCAATCACATGACAGTGTTTTAAAAGCCTGTCTCTTTAGCCCAGACAAGAACTCTGCACTTGGAGACTTTTCTGTGTCGCTCATCCATGCAAACTTATTTGGACTGACAGTGTTATGTCTCATGAATGATTTAAATGCATGAAACAAATATAATTTTCCAGAGTTTTTTAGCTTTTTGTTGAAGCACTATATAGCACAGAACAATTTGTATAGCTGCCATTAAATGATTTACATACATAGTAAAATAAAATATTATGAAATGAATTCTTAAACAGAATTTCAAAGGTATTTCAGCTATGACTATACATATTCTCATATGTTATATGATTTTCCTCATCACCTCTGTCAAAGGAATGATTATACAGAGGCAGAAGGAAGACTATTATACTCATGGAAACCCTGCTGTTACTTTGGTTGGTGCTATTCTTGCTCCTTGTATATTTCCAAGATTCCTTGTACCCAGCATTTACATATTAGTTCATTCTCCTTTCCCTCCTTTCTTCCTTCTCTTCCTTGCTCCCTTTCTCCTTCCCTCCTTCTTTCCCTCATTCCATCTTCTCTCTCTCTCTCTCTCTCTCTCTCTCTCTCTCTCTCTCTCCCCCCCCCCATTTTTGGTGGCACTGAAGATTGAACCCAGACCTTCTAAAATGCTAGGTATGCACTCTGCCACTTACCTACATCTGTAGCCCTCTTTCATTTAGAGACAGGGTCATAAATAGTTAGGGTTGTCTTTACACTCACCTTTTTGGATCAACTAGGCCTCGAAATTTCTATCACACTCCAAAGGATCATAGGATTTTACCACTTAGTCCATCCAGCTGGTACCTTTGTTCTTTCTTTCTTCCTTCCTTTCGTCCTTCCTTCCTTTCTTTCTTTCTTTCTTACCTTTGTTCTTTTTAAAAAAAAAATTATTTATTTATTTATTTATTTATTTATTTGAGAGCAACAGACACAGAGAGACAGATAGAGGGAGAGAGAGAGAATGGGAGCGCCAGGGCTTCCAGCCTCTGCAAACGAACTCCAGACGCGTGCGCCCCCTTGTGCATCTGGCTAACGTGGGACCTGGGGAACCGAGCCTCAAACCGGGGTCCTTAGGCTTCACAGGCAAGCGCTTAACACTAAGCCATCTCTCCAGCCCTACCTTTGTTCTTAACAGCCTTTGCTTCTTGGTAGCAGAACTTTTCACTGGCTATCTGTGTCAAGCTTGTTTTTGCATCTTCTTTAGTATTTAGCTTCAAATATCTATGCATGGCCAATGGAATAATACATTTTCTTGCTGTCTACATAGGAATTTTTTTTTTCTATGAATCCAGTTTACCTACTAGTCCATGCTGCCTCCAGAATTCCCCTGTGACACTGAACCAGCATTTGCCTCCCTGGAACTTTAATACACATACACAGACATTTTTATTGTCCATCCTAGACTCCAAAAAATTACTAGGATTTATTTTCCTGTGTGGGTAGTGTGTGTGTGCATGGGTGTATGCATGCAGTGTACCACTTAGTGTGGAGGCCAGGGGACAACCTTGGAGTATTGGTCCTCATTGTCCACATTGTTTGAAACATGGTCTCTTGTTTTCTGCTATGAACACCAGGGTAGATGATGCACTAGCTTCGTAATTCTGATTCCAATTCCCATTGCTATAGGCACACTGGGATTAGAGACACAAGTTCTGGATATGTCAGTTATGGTCATCAGGGTTGTGCAGCAAACCCTTTTAGCTAAGCCATCTCCCAAGCCTTCTGATTGCATTCTCATTTTCTTCTCGTGAAATGACAGGAATATATCAATTTTATTTTCTCAAGGAATCCAAATTAGGCCATCTAGAGAAAAAAAAATTGAAAAAGGAAAATCCTCAAGATAGGATGAGATGAAGGTCTAACTGTATTTTGTGTCTAAGTTGGGGGAGTCAAATGATCAGAAATGCAGTCCTGGTGAAAGTATCATGCAGGAGATGGTTAGATGGAAAATGACCGTAAGATAGATAGAAATAACCACATTGATTAACGCATTAATAATTCACAATTATGTGAAGGCATCTAGAATTGATTGAGCCTGACTTTGTGTTAGCTTCTATACTAAGAGCTTTAATGTCTTAATGCATCCCCCCTCCTTCAGTGCATATGGCATTGAAATAGGAGTCAGTGTTTTTCCCACGTGGATAAATGGAGAGAAAGGCTTAACAATGTGCTGTGGCTTTCCAGTGGTAGACTTAGGATATATATATCTGCATTTGTCTGACTGCTAACATTGTAAATAGAAGTACTACACTATAAGGTGTGCATGCCACTCTAATAAGTTTTACTTGAAGAAGAGTAAAGGGAGAGAAGGCTAAGAGCATGACTACTACAATTGATATGATTTTATACTGGCTTGCTGAAAATTTCATCTTCTAATGTCTGTGCATGTACCTAGTATATGCATGACTAGGCATGTCCATGTGTGTGTGAGCACATTTGTGAGTATATATGTATGTATGAATGTGTGTGGATATTTGGAAACCAGAGGTTGACATCATGAGCCTTCCTTCATCACCCATTTTTTTTATAATTATTTACCGAGACTCAGATCTTGTTTATTCAGCTAGTCTAGATAGCAAACTTGTGCCAGAGATTGTTTGTCTCTGCCTCCTGAATGCTGGAATTATGTGGATAGGAGAGGTCCAATTTTTTGTCCTCATGATTGTTCAGAAAGCACTTTATGTGCTGAACTATATTCCCAGCTCCAAATTACATAGTGGAATGCACATCTTTAGAGACTCTTATATGTGACCTTGAGTAGTGGCACAGTAGGTAGGAACAAAATACAGTGTTCTTTAGGGTTTTGTTTCTCAGTGCTCACTAAATACCATACATTTCTCACCCCTCACTGCCCTAAATTCCCAAACTCAGCAATGTTAAATGGCATACTTAAGATCATATTGCTAATAAAAACAAGGTTGTCTTCTGACTCTTAGCTCAGGTAGGCTTCCTTCCATTAATATCATGGTAAGTTAGTGTATCATACCAAGGTCTGGGCAAAGTCAAAATAAGTTTAGAATTACACAGCTCTCCAAACATTAGTTTCCAGTGGAGATGCCAAAACCAACCCTCTATAAACCTCAACTTTCTAATGGAATGCTGAGAGTCAGCTTTTCTCATCATCTGCCTGCCAGCCCTCTGCCCTTTGGACTCAGTGTTATTTTCAAATGCTAATTTAGAGTATTTCAAGTGGATATTAACTGAAAAGTTATTAATACATACTTTTCAGCTTCAAGTGTAATAGGCAACACAGACGACACAAAATTGTTTATTCAACACATTAAAAAATGCTATAAATGAACTAATTGCTTTTCCTGGGTATACTGCCAGATTTTTGTCTTTATCCATACTCCAGAGATTAGAAATATGAAGGAAAGAGTCTACACACCAGTAGGCACTGTTACATCACAGAACATACAAAGATGGGGAAAAATGAACATCAATAAATTTATAGGAAGAAGTACAAACACAGGTTCCATTCCCCTTGGCTAATTTCTGACCAAAATAAGAGTAAATGATGTACAGGATTATATCTTAGGAAACTGTATTCCTATCTTTTTATGGTATCATGCAAGCTATTTCTCCCTTCTCTGGCACCTCATTTCTCTGACAAGAAAGGTCATTAGTTTCAAAAGGAATTTGTCCACATATTACCTCTTGATTACATCCTATTAGCTCTCAATACTGAATTGTCTGTTTTCCTATTGTTTCCAGATCTCCCTCTCTTTTCCCTTGCCCTGCTCTGTTCCTTGAAAACTATAACTTACCAGTCATCTTCTGGTTCTGATCAGGTGATGGGATGCTATGGAAGAACATTGATGGACAGGAGAAAAATCTAGACTGCTCTTCACTTTCTCTTTCTGCTTTGAGAGGCATTGTTAATAGTAGAAATGAATTTACTGTTATTGCATACCTTTCTATGCAGAAAGTTCCTACCTCTATAAGATATCAGAGCCTCATGAGATGAAGTCACAATTTTGATTATAGATCACCATCTTTGTTCTGTCATTCATAGGGCTGGCAACAACTGCCATTATTGCTACTATCCAAGTTGACTTTCCACCTACCCTCGTTGTGCCTTTTAGCTTTTCCAACATGACTCATATCCATTGGCAAGTAAGCTAGCTTCAGCTACTTTTCCTTTTACCATAGTACAAATATGTTGCTTCTGATTCATTATTGCATTACCTCCTTAAGATTAGAAGAGCAGAAAGCCCATCCACAAAATGTACCATATTCTTAATGTGAAAATGTCTATGGTCCATGTCCTCACACACTTACAAGGACCCTTCATTTTTTATGGATGTAAGTGTGAAGTTATGACAAGTGTACTCATCAGTTTTCTAATGTAGTAACTTAACTGTGATAGATCAACAAATAAGAAGGAAATGATTATTTTAACCTCATAATTTTGAAAGCTTCAATATATGATCATTTGTGCCCATTGCTTTTGTTCAAATGGTAACTTCAGCAAAGGTACTTTGCAAAAGAAACTGCTCACCTCACTATAGCCTGGAAGCCAAAAAATATAGAGGGTAATCCAGCATTCCTTTGACTCCTTCAGGATCAGGCTGTGAAACAAACAAAAGATTTCCAAGTGTTTCCATCCTGTTTTAGATTCCACCACCTCCCAATAGCATCAAAAGCTTGGGACCAAGCTGATTGCACACGGCATTTTGGAGAACATCCAGTTCCAAACTGGAGCAAAGGGTTGGTAAAACTTATAGACATGGAGTCATGTTACAATGATATCTTCAAAAGTGCACAGCTGAACTCAGACGCCAAGAGAAATGAACCATTGTTTGTCTCCATGTGTTCAGGGACACTTCCTTGAATTACATCCTCAGAAAAGATGTACTGTCTGCCTCCACAAAGACAGAGACACTCCTTGGAACAGCACCCTCAAGCACAAAATCCAGAATCTGATGGATCTTAGTTACTCTGAAGGTAGGTACATCTGATTTTATAGTAGACAACACAAACACACACATGCACATATGAATACCACCACTCACTAACACATGGTAGTAGTGCCGAGAGTTAATGACAAGAAAATAAATGAAGTAAAACTTTACAATTAAAATATGTCAAAGTAAAATAATCAGGGCATTCTATTCCAAGAGAAAACAAAATTGTTCATCAATGTGAAATGTATTTTAGGGTCAGAAAAGAGACAAAGGGCTTTGTTGTATGTGTGTGTGTGTGTGTGTGTGTGTGTGTGTGTCTGTGTCTGTGTGTGGTGCTTGTATACTCCAGCACTAGTTTGAGGTGTTACATATGTACTCTCTGAGCTTTGAGGCACTGATGAAGAACCACTAGATATATACCTCCTCCACTGTTTCCTAGCAAAGGAAAAGGCAAAACTTCAACCTAACAATATTTACTAGTGCTTTTTTCTATGACAAGGTTAAGGGCATAGATGTTATACCTGGTCAACCTCAACTCAAAATTCCTTAACTTAATTTCTCTTTGTTCTGGGATGTAATGTAATCACAAACTTCGGACACTTCTGATTTAAAAGATGCTGTCGATTTTCCCAATTACCCACACTTTAAGAAAGTGGGTAGGCATAGAGTGCACAAAAATTTCCACTTTCCGTAAAGTAAAAAAAAAAAAAAAAAAAAAAAAAAAAAACACCACATTTTAGAACCTGACTATTGGAATCTTTATGTATACAAGAATCAGAGGGTGATCCAGGGACCACAGTGTAAATCCAGACTGGTGGACTGAACCGGACTGTAGCCCTGCATGTCGTTGCTGACCATGTATAGTCCAGTGAATAAAGTCCTGGCTTTCCTCTCCTACTCTTTCCAAAAATATCCACATTGTCTGGTGCAGTAGACTAAGAACAGCTTCAGACATTCAAGTACCAATCCTTTTTCTGCTGGTGAATGGATTTAATCAGAATAGAAAGCTAAACTGGAGTCACACAAAGGGTAATATTTGATGTGCTTAACAAGAAACCTTTATGTAACTGTTCCCATCAGTCAGACTTAGGATAATGCAATGCTATTTTTATTTTATCTTGGCTTTCTTCAGGAACTTTAAAAGGCTTATGATCACTGCTGATTGTCAATAGATGGTTTACCAGCCTGTGTCAGGACTCACTGCTGTGTCAGTGAAAAGTCAGAAGGCCACTGAAATGGTTGTTCAAACAAAACTTGGTTCATGTCCTCTTTGGTTGAAGTAAGAAGAGTGAGGAGTGTAGTTAACACCTGACTTTCCACTTCTTTTATCCTCTCCTATCAAGGGAGTATCTTTGGCCTCCTCAGAAAGTGTCATGTTTATTGATTAAGAACACATTTGTTGAGGTGTATCCCCTATCAAGTGTAGTGCTAAGCACTGTGGGGATAAGAGGAAGAAGTGAAAAACACACTTTGAAAAGCTTATAAAAATGAGGAAATTTATACCATCACTCTAAGCTTCACTCTCAGGTTGTGTAACTTTAATCTACTTGTTCTTGTCCTTCCTAACCTGAGATGTGACTAACACTTACCTATGTTACAGATAGTATTACTACAGAGCCTATAATATTTTTATTAAAAATAATTGAATTACCAAACATGCAATGGATGTATACAGCTCACAACTGCATAAGTTAATGAATCATTATGATGTTAACTTATGCATGTATTTTCCCTCTAAATAAAGTAATGGGATATCACTAGTCCTCAAAGGTAGCCTCTTCCCAATCATTCCCATTCTTTTTTTTTTTAATTTATTTGAGAGCAACAGACACAGAGAGAAAGACAGATAGAGGGAGAGAGAGAGAATGGGCGCGCCAGGGCTTCCAGCCTCTGCAAACGAACTCCAGACGCGTGCGCCCCCTTGTGCATCTGGCTAACATGGGACCTAGGGAACCGAGCCTTGAACCGAGGTCCTTAGGCTTCACAGGCAAGCGCTTAACCACTAAGCCATCTCTCCAGCCCTCATTCTCATTCTTTACCAAAAGTCAACAAATATACTGCATCAAAACACCGTAAACCTGGATTCAAAACTTACATGAAGAGAATCGCAAGGTTGATATTCTATATCTGACATGCATAGTTCAGTTTCTGGTCTGATAATGCAGCTTTTTGTATTGTAATAATTATATTATTCTTATCTAAAAGAATATTTTATTATATGAATATAGCATCACAAATTGTCCATTGTATTCTAGATACGCATTTTGTTTGGATTTTTGGTAGATGATAATGGAACTAATGTTGCTATCAATACCTTACTCATCTCACTTGGTATATTTATGCATGTTTTTATCTTGGGTGATATAAATAAGAGGAAACTGTATGAGTCATTTGGTTATACATATATCCAACTTTAATACTAAGAAGAAGTGACTAGTGTTCATGTTCCTCTTGAGACTGTTGGAAAAAAAAATAGCTACTGTTGTTATGTAAAATTTCATTCATTATTTTCTGAAATTCATATATAACTGTGTAATATTCCTATTTTAAAGTGTCTTATTGCTCTTAGCCTTTTTTTTTTAAAGTAGCCCAAATGCCTGGAGGCTTTATTCTCACCCACCTTCCTAGAATAAATTTGCTTTTCTTTTTTACTGGCAATCTCCATTCCAGCCATTCTAATCTTATTTATCTAAACATATACTCTTTAAAGATTTTTCTGTTGTCAGGATTCTTACCTAAACAAACAATTCATGATTTGGTTTGATGCAAATTTGTGATCTGTCTCATGCTCTGACTCCCCATTGCTTTGGCTACCTGAGTCTGAATAAAAGTTGCAAGTACAGTCAGTTCAGAGAGCACTGGAGTGCAACCCCCTCACCCTCCATTAAATCATATTTTGCATGTTGTGTGTTCATTTCATGTTTATCCAAACACAGTGGATGTGGTTCTGCAATTTGGTGAAGAGCTCCTTAAAGTAAACAAGCAAGATAGTTCAGGCACTCAGGAAAAAAAAAAAAAAAAAAAAAAAAAAAGAAATAAATTTGAGTTGGTGAAGGCACTGAATCTACATAGAAAAGGTGGAAGAAACACTTGTCTGAAGTATAGTAATGTAGTGTATAGATGTTGGGTTGGAATCTGGATGTTGAAGAGCTGCAAACATTACTCACATTGTTGCATGAAACATCTATTCTGTCTAAGTTCTGTACTTCTATTATGCTTATTCGTTCTTTCAAAAAGTAGTGAAATGCTGATGAATTGACACTGGAATAATTTAGTAAGCAATAAACTAAAGATGTTTATAGCACAATGAAAGCCATATATGAAAAAAAACATGGTTTATATCATTAAAAAAAAGGAAAAAAAAAAGATTTTTCAGTTGTCATTATCTTTTCCAGAAGCACCAACACTTTTTTAAAAACAAAAAACTTAATGACATGGCAGATACACCCAAAATATTAACAATGTGTAAGTAACAAGATATGTTCCAAAGTGGCTAACTGGAAAATTACTTAAAGATAAAATAAATGCATAATGTAAAATTCTCTCTCTCTCTCTCTCTCTCTCTCTCTCTCTCTCTTCCTCCCTCCCTCCCTCCCTTTTTCTTTTCCTCTCTCCCTTTCTATCTCTCTCTCTCTCTCTCACACACAAATAAACACAAATACATGCAAAGATATGAATATTGTTTCTTCCATATTCTAAGCTGTTTACATGGTATAAAAAGAAAAAAAATATTAACTTACATTTATTGAGTGCTTACATACATGCATTATTTAAGATAACATATTCCCATCATTTATATACCTATATACCTATCTGCCATCATGAGGGACATAAATTTGGCCTAAACAGAGAAATCAATCCAGCTAATTGTTTGAGATCAACTTGGCTCAATTAATCACAACATGATTTGGAAGTATTTCTCTGTCACTACCTAGTGTTACCATCAGCCACATATCTCATATATCAATGATGCCCAATGTTGTTTTGTGTTTGGGGAGACAAAAAAAAAAACAATTCCAAGAAAAATATAGCAGGAATATATCATATAATCAGTATGTGGTCATGAGAGGGATGATGAAGATGATAATTATGAATGGATTGGAGCTGGGAAGAATATTCCGCAGTTACAAGTACATATAAGCCAGATAACACAAGTCCAACCCTCAAGACCCACATAATTGGTGAGGGTGTGGGGAAAAAGGAACCTTCTAGCTGCCGGGTGTGATGGCTCATGCCTTTAATCCCAGCATTTAGGAGGCAGAGGTAGAAGGATCACCATGAGTTTGAGGCCTCCTGAGACTTTGTAGTGAACTCCAGATCAACCTGAGCTAGAGTGAGACCCTACCTTGAAAAACCAAAAAAAAAAAAAAAAAAAAAAAAAAAAAATCAATAAGGAACCTTCTTTAGCTGTTGGTGGTTGGTGGGAAAGTAAACCTGTATGACCACTATAGAAAAAAAAAAAAAAATCTTTGCCAGCTATACATCTTATAAAGGATTAATATCTAGGCTATACAAAGAACTCAAAAAATTAGATAATAAGAAATCAAGAAAGCCAATTAAAAATTGACAATGGAACTAAATAGAGAGTTCTCAAAAGAAGACATATGAATGGCAAATAAGCATCTAAAAAATGTTCTATATCCCTACTCATACTCATCAGGGAAATTCAGGTTAAAACTACATTGAGTTTCCATCTCACTCCTCTCATTGGCTACCATCATGAAAACAAATGACCATAAATGCTGGAGAGGATGTGGAAAAAGAAGAACACTTTTTCACTGTTGGTGAGAATGCAATCTGGTCCAACTACTGTGGAAATCAGTGTGGATGTTCCTAAGATAGCTAAAAATAAATACCATATGACCCAGCTATATCAATCCTAGGCATATATCCTAAGGACACATCTCATTACCTTAGAGATACTTGCTCAACCATGTTTATTGCTGCTCAATTCACAATAGCTGGGAAATGGAACCAGCCTAGATGTGCCTCAACTGATGAGTGGATAATGAAGATATGGCACATTTATAATGGAGTTCTAGTCAGAGGTAAAGAAAAATGAAGTCATAAAATTTGCAGGAAAATGGATGGATCTGGAAAGGATTATGCTAAGTGAAGTAACCCAGTCCCAGAAAGCCAAGCATCACTTGTTCTCTCTTGTAAGTGGATCCTAGCTACAGATGATTGGAATTCTGTGTAACTAGGAAGAAAACTCAGTAGCAGAGGCCAGTAGGCTAGAAAAGAGATATAAAGGGAAATGAAAGGAAGGGAGGGCAGTATTTAATAGGATGGTATTGTATATATGTAAGTAGAAGAATAGATTAATGGGGGTGAAAAGGCCCAAGTGAGGTCAGGGGAAGAGATTGAATAAAGGAAAGGTGGAGGGAGGGCTAAACAAAATCTAAGAGGATATAAGTAAATCATATGGAAACCTACATTTTTTGGACAATGGAACACTCAGGAGCCATAGATTGTTGCTAGAAAATTTTCAGTGCCAGGGACGGGATAACTTCCAGTGAGTTGTTGGCCAGGAAGGTCCCTGATGCCCCCAAAACTGTATAGGCCATTGCTGAGGCCCTTGGTTTCCCACCAGGAATAGATGGTAAGACCCTATTGCTGAAGACTCTACATACTTGGCCTGCAAGACCACTGAGAAATCCTGCTAGCACTGAGCTGACAACCTCTTCCATGTAGACCAGCTGACAGAAAGCTGGAAGAAACCATTATGCATGCAACTCAATGGGAGAAAGGGAAAACACCAGTGAAAATACTCAACAGTGGATACTGCAAGCCTTATATTTAGCCAGCCAGGCCAAATGTGCCAACTGGTGCAATAGTGGCATGTCTGTAATGGTGGAAAACAACTGCTTTCTAATTGGACTGGAGGCATACATCATGGGAGGGAATATATCCCTGATACTGAAAACTTAAAAAGGGGTAGTCATGAGCCATAGGGGGGTAACATCTACTGCTGTCTAGCTACATGTATATACTATGCTTATCAAACTTCCCAGCAAGCACTTCTCTTAATGTTCATACACTTATATTAATGCTACTCTCCCTTTTGGTAGAGAATCTTCTCTTTTCAGATGGCAGTGACCTTGGGATGACTCAGAAGGCATCATGGTGCTGGAAAGAAGTGACCAGAGTGCTCAGTACTGCAATATCTCTATCACACTTCCAAGTCAAAGGGTCTATTGCAGAAGAGGTGGCATAAAGAACGTAAGAGCCAAAGGAAGGGTAGGACTCCTTACAACATGATCCCCCAGACACAAAATGGCCTGCATATCCATGAACTCACAGTGCCTGACACTACCTACATAAAACCATCATAATAGGAGGAAAAGATCATGACATCAAAATAAAAGAGGGACTGATTGAGATGAGAAGGATAAAGTTTCAAAGGGGATAGTGGGGGGAGGGAGGGAGGATATTACTATGGGAATTTTTTTATAATCATGGAAGTTTTTAATAAAAATAAAAATTGAAAAGAACAAAAAAGAAATCAATATGTAGATTCCTGAAAAGGAGGAGCATAGAGGTACCAACATACCTGGTGATCTCTTACTAGACTTTTATGATAAATGTTCCATGCTTCACTACAGAGATATTTGCTCAACCATGTTTATAGCCACTCAATAGCTAAGAAATGGAATTAACCTAGGTTTCCATTATTGGATGAATGGACAACAAAGTTTTAGTACATTTGCAAAATGGAATTCTATACAATAGTAATACAAAATGAACAACAAAATTTGTAGGAAAATGGAAAGCCTTGGAACAGATGATATTCAGCTCACACAATCACAGAAAGATAAATATCACATGGTCCTATTTATCAGTGGTTCCTAATCTGGACCAGTTTGAGTGGCTGATATACCTGATAGACAACTCAAGGCCCAGACAATAGAGATGGAAGGATTTGGGGGAGGGGAGGAGAGGTGGGGTGAAATAATCACAAAACCAAATCCAAAATGAACTGGTACCATAGAAACCTTTATGCTTGAAAATTGACTAAAAGATATAACCCTCAAGAGAAGTAATGGAGGACCCTGGAATGGGTAGAATGAAGCTTAAGTTTAATTCCTCTCCCTCCCTCTCTCTCCCTCTCTCTCTCTCTCTCTCTCTCTCTCTCTCTCTCTCTCTCTCTCTCTCTCTCTCACTTGTCTCTGGCCTGTACTCCCAGTACCAGAAATAGATTGCTATCCACAATGACCTGGTGATCAAAGAGTCATACAAGGTCCCCAAAACAAGACAGGTTTCTGTCAGAGCACTTGATTATCTGCCTGAGGTTAAAAAAATAAATAAATAAATAAGGAGAGACCATATGCCTCCAATACAGAGCATGGAGAGACCTGGCTGGAATCTGGTAGAGAGCCAGTTCCCAGATAGCCTGTCAAATGCTAGGAACTGCTACATGAGATACTGGGAGAAAGTGACTACAACGATGGTCGAGCAATCCAAGATCTAAGCTACTCCAAAGCAAACACCCTGGCAGGGTGTACATACCAGTGCAATAGTGGCACATAAACTTGGTGGGTAACCAAAAGCTTTCTGATTGGCTAAGAAATCCTCTCAGTGTAAAGGAAACCATATCTGGAATTGGAAACCAGATCAGAATCCTATGGAGACAAAGATTATGCTCTCCAAGGTCAAGCTCTCACTAGTCTTTGGCTAAAAGAGGGTTTACACACATCAAATTCTCCCTAAATTAATAATGCTTACCCCACTTAAGCTATACTGATTTAACTCTCCACTGGAGAATCTAATCTTCTTTTTCAGAAGATAGTGTGACCCAAAGAGGTAAAGTACCCCTTATACTTCAGCCCAGCCACAGATGAAACCACAGAGGAATTGAGGAACTGACCAATAGTGCTGCTTCCATGCTGAACCTGACAATCAGTGCCAGGGTGAAGGAGACAGACCCTGAGGATACTCGACACTTACCAAAGCAGAGATCCAGAGTCTTATAGGAGCTCACCACCGAAGTAGACTTAAAACTCACCCACCAAAGCTCAGAGAATTTCATGGAAGAATTAGCAGAAAGACTGTAAGTGCCACAAGTTGAGACATCTGGGCCAGAGGCACTCCCTCTCACCAAAAATAATTGACTGCTGCTCCCACAAAGCATAACCCACAACTCTGTAAGACTTTCCTATAAGCCTATGAGAAGGGTGTCCAGCAAAATGGGGGCAACGACAAGGGGAAAGAGGGTACCAACGCATGATGTATCCATACAAAATATGTTGTTACTAATGTTAACAACAATAATAAAGAACAAAGAAAATTCAAACATCAAGATCTATGATCACATGAAGTGGACAAATGTATTCAATAAAGTTAATATCAATTAAAAAAAAGAAAACAAACAAAAAACAAACAAATAACCAAACACAGAGTGGTGCAACAACTATGATTCTAACACACCTAGGGCAATAGGGGCAGAGCCAGGAGAATCCCAAAGTTACAAACCACCTAGACTTGCTGATATATGGATAAGTATATAGATAAGACCAATGAACAGATCGATGGTATGTAGATGATAGATAGATAGATAGATAGATAGATAGATAGATAGCCTATCTCAAAACAAGATGAGAAGACTAACACATGGAGATATATATGCATGGAGACACACACACACACACACACACACACACACACACTCTCTCTCTCTCTCTCTCTCTCTCACACACACATACACACAAATAATCTATCTATCTATCTATCTATCTATCTCTATCTCTATTTCTATCTCTATCTATCTAGCTATATATACATATATATATAGAGAGAGATGTACATATGTATATGTACATATATATATGCATTTTTAATAAGTTGAGACTCTAGAACAGATCTACAACTGTCTATAATAAAACTTACTTATCCAGCAAAAAAAAAAAAAAAAAAAAATCATGCTTCAGGGAGAAAGAGGATTTTTTTTTTTCTAAGAAATGCTTAAAATTTGGCTTTCCCACCTAACCAAACTCAGCCAATCAGCCTGTTTTGGAAATGTGCAATTATGAATGAGATCCTGTGGATGAGCTTCATTCTACTTGTATCATAGAAAAAAAAAATAACCTAGAAGCATGTGTCAGGCATATGAAACAACAAATTAAAATAGTAAGTACAAAAGAGAGAGATGAACAGAGAAGAGAAAACTATATGTAACATTATATGGTCTCTTTGTTGTTTTTCTAATTATGGCCCTGAAGAGACCCTGGATGGCTTTGGGCCTTTGCAGGATTACAAATACTTATCCAAAATTTGAAATTTTATGTGGGTTCTCCATGAATTATAGCACCTTTATTATGAAACTGTCACTACATCTGAGAATACCCATGGATAATGATGGAAAAAAAAAAAAAAACTTTTCAAAATGTAAAATAAATACATGAATGGTATGGCACCAGGCACTGAGCAGTCTGTGTAATTAGGCCTAGCACCATTTAATGAGGGGAAATGTGTAAAAGTTGAGGACAATTCTGACAATGCAGATTCTAATCATCAACAATGGATGCCCAGACCCAGCAATGACTCGGCAAGTGACTCTGGACCTTGTATGGATTCATAAACAAGATTCAATATACAAATACATCGGATCAGTTAAACATAATCTTGGCTTCTCCAGCCTTTCCATGAAGACCCAGTGAGAGAAGTCAAAGAAGCTAGGAATGAACCCATAGCAAACAGCTATGAAAGCCAGAAATAAGCTGACATAGATCTGTATTTCTAGTTGAGTTGAAAAAAAAAAAATCTTCAGAAAAAGCAGTGCTCTTGCTCAGGAAAATATATTTTTAACCCAGCTAGAAATACAAATGTCAGGTCCAGAGATTGAGAGGCTCCTAAGAACCCATCACTGAAGTAGACCTAAAAGGACGTGTCTCAGAAAATTTCATTGAAGAGTTGTGTGGAAAGATGAATAAGAGCAACAAGTTGGGATATTATGCACAGAGAGTTCTTCTTCCTCATAAGTGATGGCTTACCCCACAATGTATGACATACAACCCACATGAGGATAATCTGCATCCCCAATGAGAGGGCTCCCTTGGCGGAGCAGGGATGAAGGTAAGGATTGTACAACAAGTGCTGTTTACATACTGAGTATGTCCATGACTAATTTTAAAAAACTCTCCAATCCAAAACTTGAATCATAATTTTACCAACTTAATAGACACTTTTTCTATGTTTCTCTTTCTTTTACTCCAACAAAGATCACATATCAAAGAAACATCAAATAAGCCTACAGCAGACAGTCCAAATAAATAAGCCTGCTTCTTTGTAGAAAGACATCTTTTGTTGCCTGTCAGAAAATAGCTCACAGAATAGGGTGTACAAATTGGCCTTTGGAAGCTCAATGCATTTCCTGGAGCTCACCTTTATTTCTGAATGTTTAGTATAGCATTTGTAGCAAGCTGTCTCTTGCAAGAGGAATTTGGATTTCCCTCTTTCTTGAAAAAGAGAAAGAGGAACTGTTGACATTATGAGCTTTCTGCAAGACAGGCCTGCAAATGGCACTTATTTTAGTTTTCATGTCTGTTAGTAGTCACAAAGGACTATTTAACAGAAGTCAGCCAAAATACTTTGAGGTTAAATTTTATTTTATATCTTCAATGTCCAACATGTAAAATCCACATACAGTTCATACACACTTTAGCAGTCTTTCCTTCTTGTCATCCATTATATGTATGAACACACACACACACACACACACACACACACACACACACTGCAATTCAGGCACACTCATAACCTGATTAACATAAACTAAGGATTTACTTTCCTATGTGATTTCTGCAGATGTTATATCGATAACTGTGTCCATCATTCTATTTAAAGAGATGGAAAAGGATAGAAGGCTAGTAACTGTGCACCCAACTAAAGCAACAATTCTGAGTAAGAATGAATTTTTCAGTTACGCAAAAGAAGGCTGAAATCATTGACTCAGAATCCAGACCACTTTTGTTCAATTCCAGCAATCCCTTGGCTCTGACACTAACAATGAAATGTTGATTTTGACCCTATAGTGCTCTGGTTTCCTAAGCCAGTTCGTGTGTTAATATGTGCAACTATTGTGGATAGTTTCTGATGTGTTTTTTTTTTAACTAATTGATTGAGGTTCAGATCATAAATGTTAGCTACTATTATTAGCAAAGAAAAATGTAAATTATAGTTGTAACTATCAGTATTTTCATAACTCAATTAAACCTTTCAGAAATAACAACAACAAAAATAATAATGAATAATAAATAGTCTAGATCCATGTAACAACTAATGCTGGAGTCACATATCTTGTATTAATAATAAAGCCAGTAAATGAATTTGAAATAATAAAATATAATAAGAAGAACAAAATTTCACCTTTTTTTATTTACAAGGAGTCCAAAATACTCTCAGTGTCAAGGATATTTCAGAAAAGGAGAAATGGTGAAGCCAATTTAGTGCTTACCATAATCCAGGATATGATGATGAACCTGGACCAACATCCCCCCAAATGAAGACTCCTTTCCACTGATGTGGCATGAGATGAATTATGGAAAACCAATTAGGTTGCAATCAACACAATTCCCTTATTAGTCCAGTACTATCTGAGTATGTTTTCTTCCATACAGTAGAGGTTCTGTCAGTCACAGCTGCTAATATTCCTCTACTTTGCAATGGCTTCCATGCAGAATAAACAAGTTTTGTTCATGAGGTAATTATTTCAAGGCTATTTTCTCTTTCAATCTTATGTCATAGGCTTCCATTCTGTATTAAAATATGTTTCTGTTTTAACCTAAATGCATTTATATTTGTGAATTCAATAAGCCTTTTAGTTAACTAACTTGGAAGTCACTTAAGTGTAAAAAGCACAGAAAAGTTGATAGTCAGTGGCCTAAACCAGGCATACACTAGATATCAGAAATGAAAACCAGATTGATATTTAACAAGTGGAATAGCAGAAATTGTTGTGTTTTCTTAGAAGGGTAAAGCTGCAAATAGCAAGTAACTGTCAGCCTTAGGAGAAAAAGGTTTCTGATGTTGTCTTCCTAATTGATACGTGAACTGTTGATCAGTAGGATTCCCAAGTGAGATAGAACTTTTAATTTACCCACGTACTAGGTGGGATTTCTTGGTCCACCTTATCTCTGCATAATTCTGATTTTAGGCAGATTTTGAGGAAGTTCCTCTAGTCACTGTCCTTCTCAAGGGTCTGAACAGTCCAATAATTGACATTGTTGTTCTATGGAGCTTGAAAATGATGACATTCATCATATTATTCGACCAAAGTATCTTTTGAATTTGGAATAACAGTAAGACTAGTTCACATGTTATGTGATACTCAGTTCAATCCCCAGACTGTGGCTCACTACCCAGCAGAATGTTTCTTCCCTGACAGGTACTAGATTGTTGACCTATAGAAACTTTTAGAGGTGCAACCTATTGGGGCATTTTATATTATGGCAAACATGTCTGCAAAAGTAGGTCAGGAGACTTTGGCCCATCCACTTCTTTTCTTTACTTCCTGGATAGAACTTCCGGTGACATACTCTCTTACAAGATATTTGCTATAGGTGCTAAAGCAACAGGGTCCTTCCAAACAGTGAGCCCACACACCTTTCCTTTTCTTCAGTCTCTTATCTCTGTAATTTTGTTATATAAAGGTAAACTAACATAACAGGCAATATGACTTAACAGCAATAGTTACTTAAGACTAATAGAAAATAAAATAACAAAATATGATGCCTTAAAGGTTTTTTTATATAAAGTATTTTGTTTTATTTTTATTTATTTATTTGAGAGAGAGAGAGAGACAGAGAGAAAGAGGGAGAGAGAAAGAGAGAGAGAGAGAGAGAATGGGTGCATCAGGGCCTCCAGCCACTGCAGAACTCCAGATGCTTGCGCCCCCTTGTACATCTGGCTAACGTGGGTCCTGGGGAATTGAGCCTCAAACCGGGGTCCTTAGGCTTCACAGACAAGTGCTTAACCACTAAGCTATCTAACTCCAGCCCTTAAAGTTTTAATTTTCATTAGAAAAAATGACCTATGTACTTGACAGGTTCGTTTGAGAATATCTAATAAAATAGCACAGGGGATAAAACATTCTCCCTAGTAATTTTGGCAGTGTTAAGCAAAGAAAACATTTTGCTTTTCTGCTAATTTACAATATTCCAGGCTTATGAACCATTATCTTTATTTGTAATAAATTCCCTTAAGACCAACTGAAATGTTTTCTCCTTGGGTGGCTTTTTACTTTTTTTTTTTTTTTATAATCCAAAGACAATGAATGGCCACTTCCTATTCATTTATAATTATCAGCCTAAACAGAGGAAAGCTCTCAGTGGAAATAGGCATGGCTTGGGTGGGAAGATTCTTTGCTGTTGAGGGCTACGCTGTTCATTGAAAGATGATTAGCAGCATTCCTGTACACTTGTTGCACTTTTTAGCTCTGACAAGCAGAAGTGTCTGCAAACATTTGTACTCACGTAGAACAAAGTAATGAATACATGGCTGAGGGCAATAGCTATTGAGTTATGCTACACTTCTTTTGTGTATTAAAGTACTTTTGAGGTTCATATACATCATTAGGTTAGAGAAAATCTGTATTACAGTAAGCACTGAGCCCTATCTTTTCTTACTAGACAACACTTACAATGTGAACAAGCATCAAATCCTATTCATATCTTCCTTGCATTTCGAGAACTCAGTGAGAAGCTGACTTACAGAGACTTTACCAAAATCTTCAGGAATCAAATGATAAATGATCTCTTCAAAGGCAAAGCTCAAATAACTTTCAATTCTGTATTTCTAGTACCAAATATAGTGTGGGACATGAAATGTATTCTCAACGAAGAGTGTTTGGGAAAGGGTTCAGTGAATGAATGGATAGAAGGATAAATCAAGAAAGACAGGTCCACATTCGTAGGGCCAGATGTACTCACGTGTGAGCATCCGTAATCTTCCCCTGGAGTTACTATGACTACAAGCAGCTGAGCTGCCAACTTTCTGCCTGAAACTCTAAATAAGATTCCAGGTGAGGAAGCGTCCTTGGCAGGAACCCAGCAGACCCAGCAGTGGTTCACAGGAGGAAATTTTCACAGAACTAAGTGAAAATCAGATTCTTCCTAGTGGAACTAATCTGTGACTAGAAAAAAATATCACTACTCACCATAGTTGGGCAAGAAAGGAAGAACTGAAATCAGACAATTTAATGCCAGCGTGTTTCAGAGGCACTATCCACAATGAGTACCTGCACTTGGAATTGGCCTACTTATTGCATGAGGCAGAACAATTTGAGGTCTACAGTGCCCGTTAGGAGAGACAATCAATGTAGACCACCACAGAGTACCCTTTAATTCTACTCTCATAGGGAAATTTGACACTTATGAATGGATTGTGATTTTGCTGGGAGTTTTACCGGTTTTAGATGTGTTGAATGTTGGCCTCAAAGTGAAAGGAAAATCACCTAGAGAGGAAATGTCATCCATCATTCACTGAGAATTGAGTTCTCATCTTTGGGGACAATGATTCCTTTGGAGGTGTGGGGAATCATTGGGAGAGGTTTGTTTTTCTGTTCTTACTTGATGTCTCAATTCAAGAAATTTTAATGTTGTGCTGTCTCATTTTTTTATTCAGCTAAATCATACTCAAAAGTTAAGATGTCTTTTAATCTAAAAGTGCTGATTAATTTCCTTTACTCATATCGCAGATCTGTCACTCTTTTTCCTATTCATTCTACCTGTTACTTCTATTAGATTTAAATTTCAAGGGCAGTAATAGCTGTTATCAGCATCATAAGCAGGAAGAAAGAAGACAGAAACTATAAGATTTGTTGAAAAATAATACAGTTCAGTCAATGAGGCAAGTATTTTATGAAACAGTTAATCACATTTTATTTTCAACCAAGATTAATGAATAAGACTGAATTATATGTTATATCTTTCATACCTACTCTGGACTATGATATACTATTTGTCATCATTAAATATTATGTGTTTTATATAAAATCTCATGATTATTTCCAGATAAGCTTTGGATGTCTAGGTTTAAATGTTCAAACTAAGCCTTGTGAATAGCTGGGACTATAGGCATGTGCTACCTTATTCAGCTCACTACATTAAACGTACATGAAAGAAAATGGAAGAAAAATCAGGTGTAGTCCAGAAATGGCAACATTGTGTTTTCTGTTAGACACTGAAATTATGGACTATCTTCAATTTAAATGATTTAAAGCCAGGATACCTATCAAGTATAAGAATTAGAAGGATGTGGTAATTAGTAGGGTTCAGTTTCTCCTGTCATAAAGATGCATTTGAATAGTAAATGTAGTTGCCTCTTAGTGCACTAGGTAGTGCATCAATCTCATAACACTAAATATCACAGAGAAAAGGAAATAAAATTTAAAGGCATCAAGATCCAAGCCAGATTATAAATCTTCCTCCCTGACTCTATCTTACTGAATCAGAGAAAAATTATTGCTTCTACTTTACAAAATAGTTCTTCCTCACTCCCTCTCACTGTGGTTAGTAGTTTGTGATGTGTCCATAGTGTATGTTTGTATGTATGTGTGCAGATCACTGTGCTCAGTGTGTATCCATATAGATGCCACACTATGACATGAAGAGCATGAAGACATGCTCTATAATCTTTCCATTTCACTTTCTTGAGAAGGAGTCTTTCACTGAATCTTGCCAACCAGTTAGTCTCAGCAATTCTCTGGTCTCTGCATCCATCAGGACGGGAGTTATAGGCAAGCAAAGTCTTTCTTGGGTTTTTCATGTAGAGATTCAAGTCAGGTACTCGTGCTTGCATGGCCAGCATTCTTACTAGCTGATCCATATGCCTGTACATACCATCCAACAGTTTGTGGATGAGTGAAAAAGACCACACAGCACTCCAAATATGATTTTATGGAGGGTCAGGGGGATGTACTTGACTGCTTCCTGAACTGACTCTTCTCACAGCTTTTATTCAGTTTCGGGCAGTCAAAGCTATGGAGAATCTAAGCATAAGATAGATCATGAGTTCACATCAGATCAGATCATAACTTGTTTATGCTTATCAGGAAATCTTTGGAGAAGCTATGAGTTTCCTGTCTTCAAGAAGCTCTATCCAAGGCATATAGTTTTCTCCAGGCTTAGTCTGTGCAAAGATCAACTGCCTTTTGCCAATTAGCTTGATCTTCATAATCCATATGCTCAGCCCTCTAAAAATTGCTCTTACGTTACAACTTTCAAGTCTAGATATCCCACAACATTCTTAAGTTCTACTATATCCTTGCCCATATCCATAGCTTATAACTCACATTCTATATATTTGGAAGATTATCATGACACTAAGTACAGTTTGGTAATACTAAGGCAGCTTGACAGAAATCTTCATGTTGAAGCTCCTGGCATGTTATCCCATCTTGGCGATACTATTTAACTCTTTGCAGAGTCAAGGTTATGGTTCCATGAGTTGTGAGTGAAAAGTCATGAGGAATATGTTTCTCTAAATGTCTGATGATAAATACATTAGTCTATATTTGAAGACAAATGCTGCAAGAATCTTATTTTGGTAATTTAGGTATTTCTAAGATTTTCAGCTGTAATGAGGTACTTTTGGTGGATTTAATACTTCAGAATTTTAGATACATCTTAAAGTTGGTTACTTAGTGCAGTAATAGATGTAATTATTGGCAACCAAGCACCACCACTATTTTGTTTTCCAGTGGTATTGCTTCTAGAATTCTATGGAGATTATTACTTTTCCATAAATTATTTTCTACATTTTGAGAACATTCCACAATAGTTCATATAAATCATAGGAAGTCACTAGAATTGGCATGTTTCAAAGCTCATTGAGAAAAATACCTGTATATAATTAAAAAAATAATGCTTCTAAACATGATTAATTTACTTCATGTGAAAAGATTCTTGAAATATTCAAGGAATATGTTCGGATTCTACATGTATACTCTAACATAAAAATTATACTAATTAGGGAGTGGAGAGATGGCTTAGCCATTAAGGTGCTTGCTAGCAATACCAAAGGACCCAGGTTTCATTCCCTAGTACCCACTTAAAACCAGAAGCATAAGGTAGTGAATGCGTCTGGAGTTTATTTGCAGTGGGTTGAGGCCCTGGCATGTCATTTCTCTCTCTCTGATAAATAAATAAAATACTTTAAAAAAAATTATAATTATTTGACTTATACTTTTATTACCCTAAAACAACATAAAGTAGACAAAAATAAGTGAACACCATCAGCTGGTTACTTATACAATAAACAGGTAAACACTGATGTATAATTCATAAAAATAACAGTTATCATTACAAAGCCAGTTTCTTAAAAACAATAACGTTCGTTTTTGTACATTGACACTCATCCTGATTAGGCCAATTGAAGGATGAGAGTGAGTACATTTTGATTGTGTTAAAACTGGTAACAGTTAGGTGCTAAGTAAATCATTGTAACTGTTATAATGATTGCAATCAATTCATTAAGTCCAAAGATATATTGAATATTTGTAGTATGCTCAACATTATTAATGATGCTTTACATGTGTTTGACAATAAGCCAGGCAAATTTTGACTGGTGGAAATTCAGCTGCATTGGAAATTACAAAAAATATTAATAACTAATAATCATAAATAGGGCATTGGCAGATATAATGAATTTTAAGAGTTGGCATGGTAGAGAGAGATAGAGAGGGTGGTGACTAGTCTAGGTTACACTGTGGTTTTTAGAGAATGTCTGGATGAAAGCTACCCTTTGGTCAGGTGTATAAACAATAAGCAGATACATGAATAACAGGCCACCTCTAGAGAAGACATCTATATAGTCTATATTGCTGACAGATGAATCTTGCTTCTGTGAGAGAGAAATACATTAGTATGATGTGAATAAATATTAAAATTATTCCTCTTGGAGTATATTACAAAAGTTTTGGGCTGGCGAGATGGCTTCACGGTTAAGCATTTGCCTGTTAAGCCAAAGGACCCTGGTTCGAGGCTCGATTCCCCAGGACCCATGTTAGCCAGATGCACAAGGGGGCACACACATCTGGAGTTCGTTTGCAGTGGCTGGAAGCCCTGGTGTACCCATTCTCTCCCTCTCTCTCTCTCTCTCTCTCTCTCTCTTTCTGTCACTCTCAAATAAATAATAAAAAAAAATTTAAAGTTTTAAGCGTAAAAGGAAATCAAAGTAATAACAAATAAAAGTTATTATCAAGGTTTTATTTTGAGTAATTTCAATATGGCCACATTACTTAGTGAGTTGAGGAATTCCAGTTAATAAACAGGTTTCAAGAATGAGCATAGAGGGCTGGAGAGATGTCTTAGCAGTTAAACGCTTGCCTGTGAAGCCTAAGGACCCCGGTTCAAGGCTCAATTCCCCAGGACCCATGTTAACCAGATGCACAAGGGGGAACATGCATCTGGGAGTTCATTTGCAGTGTCTGGAGGCCCTGGCATGGTCATTCTCTCTCTTTCTCTCTCTCTCTCTGACTCTTTCTCTGTCTGTCACTTTCAAATAAATAAATAAACATAAAACAAAAAAAATTTAAAAAAAGAATGAGCATAGAGAATAAAAAAATACCTTTGAATATGCCAGCATTCAAGTGATTGGAATAAATCTAAGTGGAGACTTTGAACAAACTTTTGAATTAATAAATCTGGAGGAGAGCCAAGTTGTGACAGATGGAGATATAATTTCAGAGTCAACATCAATGAGTTCATATGTGAAAGCATGGGGCTGACAGAACTCAGATTAAAAAGATTATGAATTTGATTCATTGTACTGTTGAAAAGTACATCGTCTGTCTTGAAGCCCATATTTATATCACCTCTCACAGTCCTTTGCAGAAAATACTTTTGTTTGAAAGATATTAGGTTATCATTTGTTGGGAGCCATTCACTGGTGATTCACTCTTGCTTCTTATTCTAGCATGACATTTTACCCAAATCGCCATTTCTCCAATGCCTTCTAAATGACCTTCAATAATTGAAGTTGCTGGTGGATGGTTGAAATTGATAATTGCTTTATGCCTCAATGAATTTAATCTACATTATAAGATTTTAAATGTACATTTAATGTCAATTTTAGCAAAAATATTATGAACTTTCAAAATATCAGATTTGTTATCACAATCTTTAAGTTATGAGATATTATTAAAACACTGTATGTGTCACATATTCAAGGTCATTCATTCAGTACATATGTGCACACATTCACACACACATAGCTGGAGTCTGGAGATACTTTGCAAGAGAACCTGAAGAAGTCCTCTTCCTCTTACATAGCTGTCTTTTCTATAGAAATTAGAGTATCGCTTTGGAAGGATTAATGAGTAATGTATAAATCTCTGTGCCTATTCCTTGATATTTTTATTCAGCACTTAATATCTTCTCAATATTGGCCATGTTTCTAGGATTGAGAAACACTATGTAATTCTCACAGAAAGATCACTATGATGTAGCGGGGTGCTCAGGGTCCAAGAAAGTCCTTGAACCTCAAATCTTAGGTTAATATCTAATTTTAATCAAGAAATTAAATTAAATGACTGAAAAGTATAATTATTAAATTATTATACATATTGAGATAAATACAGAGCTAAGGAAAGACACCCATGTGGCTAGAGATCCCACATGCAGGGTCTGGGTAAACCAGACAACCTTGGAAAGAAAATAGAGAATAAAAAAATTGAAAGAGGGCTGGAGAGATGGCTTAGCAGTTAAGCGCTTGCCTGTGAAGCCTAAGGACCCTGGTTCGAGGCTCGGTTCCCCAGGTCCCACGTTAGCCAGATGCACAAGGGGGCGCACGCATCTGGAGTTCGTTTGCAGAGGCTGGAAGCCCTGGCGCACCCATTCTCTCTCTCTCCCTCTATCTGTCTTTCTCTCTGTGTCTGTCTCTCTCAAATAAATAAATAAAAATTAAATTAAAAAAAATTGAAAGAACTCCTGCCATGTGGAGAACTGGAGAAGATAAAGAACCCATATGGAGAGTAAGGCCTGGTGACTCTCCCCTTGTCTCAGCCCAGGCCTAGCCAAGGAAAGACTGACCCACAGCTGTAAGTCCCTAAGTAATCAGGCAGCTCTGAGAGTATGCCCTCCCCTCAAAAAGGCATTTATAGTGGTGAGCTCTGTCTTCCCATTCAGGTGAACCACAGGGACAGCTGGTTGATTAGGGCTAGGGGGTGTCTCAAGAAGAGGATAGCCTTGACGCCAAGTTTCAGGGTCAGAACTTGCCCAACCACAACGTTTAAATCCCATGAAAGACCAGATTGCTTGTGGGAAAACAGGGCTATGGAAGTACACAAGAGATAAGAAGTCAAATCATCTTTGATTTCTAGCAAGTGTAGACTTTTCTGCCTTTTTGTACTTTCAGGGTCCCAGTCATCCTAACTGCCTACTCCCTCTCAATGATAGAATATGCTTAGGACCTGTTTTTTGAATAATAAGATATTAAGATTTTTGTACTATGGACAATATATTGCCACTCATAATGGACAGTTTTAGATTTCTCTTCAAGGCATAAGGACTTATTCCCCAGTTCCTGGGAGTACTGTCAATGGATAACAGTTGTCACCACCTTAAGGTATTTAAATAAAGTTGGCTGTCATGTTAATGCCACACTCTCTCCACCTGGCAGAGCATATGTCAAAAAAATGTCTCCATGGAAAAGCGTGAACATCACCTGATACCTCCTTAGGACAGTCTTGAAAGCTATAGTTCAAGAAAACTCTCAATTGCAGATCAGTACCAAATATCTACTTCTGAGTTATGAAAAAGCCCCATGGTAAACAGCTGTGATTCATATTTGTTGAAAAGAGTATATTGTCACAAAAATCCCAATGCAGTACAAATCAGTGTAAAGTTGTACTACCTCCTATAGAAAGCTGAGTGTTTAAGATGGAAGCACTGTACTGCACTCTGCACTCTGTGGCAAGCTGAGTCAGAAAAGTCAGAGAGAAATCCCAAAGCTTGAGGAAATACTGTGACCCAGAATTACCTGACACCACGAATCCATACAGAAAGCATCGTGGGGATCTGGCATGTTCCACTTGAAAGCTAAAGATATGGGTTCAATTGCCATTGCTCTGATTCCTACCAGTTCATGGGTAGTTGAACTGGGTAGATTAAAGTGCATAGCTTCAGGCAGACAAGGTGGAAGCCATAAACTTTCCCATTGTCTATGATCTATAGTCATGTCAGGTAGAGGTAGGTTCGGATTACTTGCTCTGAGAACAGGTCACTATCTAGGAAAGGGTTACAATATTTGAAAAAGTACATGGGTATCTACTCTTCTGATTCTTGAAATTACTTTATTTGAAATTACTTTATTTTTAAATTTTATTATTTATTTATTTTGTTTATTTTTATGTATTTATTTGAAGGTGACAGATAGAGAAAGAGTCAGATAGATAGAGAGAGAGAGAATGGGCGCACCTGGGCTTCTAGCCACTGCAAATGAACTCCAGATGTGTGTGCCCCCTGTGCATCTGTCTAACATGGGTCCTGGGGAATCGAGCCTCTAACTGGGGTCCGTAGGCCTCTTAGCCAAGCGCTAAACCACTAAGCCATCTCTCCAGCCCTTGAAATTACTTTATAACAGGGAAAATGAAAACATTTAAAGCAATTAAAAGCCATTTGTAACTCAAACTAAACATGTTTTAAACACAGTGAGTGACAGACCAAGAAAAGCTAGTTCTAGTTTATATGAAAGCCAATTTCAATTCTTACGATATGTCCAAATGTTACTATTAGGGCAAGGTCCCATCCACCCACAGATGACACTTCCATAAGTTATTTATCTATAGCACACTATGTAAACAATTTCTAATTTTTGTATATTGAGAAATTATACCAAAGAGAGCTATATATCTACAGCAAATAAAACCGGTGATAAATATTCCACAGGAGCAGCAGAGAATATGTAGTGATGATTGATTCTTTTAGCTGGAGTAAATCAATAAAAATATCATGAGGACACACTTCTGACCCAACCTTTGATGGATATGTAATAATTGTGCATGCAAAATTATAAAAGTATTCTGACCTTCTTTATTGAGCAGCTAAAATAATTGCAAAAACTTATTATTTCTTTAAAAATTTTTAAGATTTATTTATTTGTGTGTGTGTGTGTGTGTGTGTGTGTGTGAAAGACCTGGATGTGGGGGGGACTTCCAGGGCCTCCAGCCACTGCAATTGAACTCCAGAAGCCTGCGCCACCATATGCATCTGGTTTATGTGGGACCTGGAGAATTGAACATGGGTCCTTAGACTTTGCAGGCATGCACCTTAACTGCTAAGCCATCTCTCCAGCCCCACAAACTTATTATTATATATCCAATATGCGTAATATGCATATTATTGGTAATGAATACATTATAGTAACAAAATACCAGTCTTCTGGTTCTCACATCACAGCAAAATTTAACATGGAACCAATTACTAGAGAAGCTCAATAATTTCAAATAGATGTACTGGGTATGAATCATGTCCTCTTCCTCTAAGGTTTGATGGCATTAAAATGGATGAGTCTAATTTTGTTAGTCATTTTAATATTTGACATAAATTACTTGGATTTTCTTGAAAAGTTGAGACAGATTTGTGCTCAGTACTATTGCTTCCACACTGTGGAAAAGAACGGTGGGAATCATGGAAGGGCAGAAGTAGAAGGTCACAGTTCAGTGCTATCTCTGTGCAGAGTTAGGTCATCTACACAGGAGGCTCTGTGCCTTGAATCAAATGTCTCTTCTGCATTGTCTTATTCATGATGAAGCTTAGGGGTCTAGTGTTAGAATCGGCTATTGAGTACTCTTTGAATGTAAAATTACTATGAGGAAAGGGAAATATTGGTCACTTGCATCTGCCTTTTGGAAATCCTGGAGAAGGACTCAGCTTTGAGATGTTGCTGCAGACAAAACATATTACCAGCAGCTGGAGGAACACACATCTCTACTCTGACGAGGGTGTGAGGCAGCGCAGAGCCACTTTAGAATTTCTGATAGGACCACTTTCCCTGTTACAAAACGCCCTGTTCTTTATTGTGCTCAAGGCGGGTCCTTAAAGGATGACTGTGCTGATTTTTTGTTTTTGTTTTTTTGCTTGTTTTTCGGTTTTTTTGAGGTAGGGTCACTCTAGCCCAGGCTGACCTGGAATTCACCTCAAACTCACCGCGACCCACCTAACTCTGCCTCCCAAGTGCTGGGATTAAAGGTGTGCGCCACCACACCCGGCGACTTCGGTGTTTTGTTGTTGTTTGTTTTGTTCTTATTTATTTATTTGAGAGCGACAGAGAGAGAAAGAGGCAGATAGAGAGAAGGAGAGAGAATGGGCGCGCCAGGGCTTTCATCCACTGCAAACGAACTCCAGATGCGTGCGCCCCTAGTGCATCTGTCTAACTTGTGTCCTGGGGAACTGAGCCTCGAACTGGGGTCCTTAGGCTTCACAGGCAAGCGCTTAACCGCTAAGCCATCTCTCCAGCCCAAACGCCGGTGTTTTTAATAAGAATATTTTTTTACTTTATGTGTGCCACATGTATTTATTGAATGGTGTCCCTCTAAAATTCATTCATTGAAGCCCAACTCCCAATATGATTGCATATGAAGTTTGAATGAAGTCATACTATAATGCAATATGACTAGTTTCTCTATAAAAAGAGTAAGATAGCCCAAAGAAGTCTACACCCAAAGAAAAGGCCATATGTAGACTCAATGAGAAGGCACCAAAGGAAAGAGCCTTCAGGAGATACCAAATAAACCAACACTTTCATCTTATACTTCCACCTTAAGAACCATGAGAAAATGTCTTTAGTGATTTAAACCACTCAATTTACAATGTGCTGTTATGGTGGTCCTAGCAAACAGGCAGCAAGGAGAAAAAATAAACATGTGCATATCATAAGTATGAACATTCAATCATCTAAACAAGTTTTATCCATGTTTGGATGTGACAGAAAGCTAAAGAAAACACAGTTTTTCTTGTGCATTTCAGTTCCATAAAAAATTCTCATGAAATGAACACTTAAAAGGTTTGATTCCAAAATGAAGCATATGTAGTTTGGATAGTTATTGCATTAGAATCAATATTTCTAAGGCTTTATAGCAAAAATCCATACATTTCATTAGTAAACCCTCTCATTTCTGGGACTATACACCCAGCCCAAAGCAGCTTATGGGAGGATAGAATTTATTTCATCTCATGATCACTAGGGGAACCTTCAACATCACAAGGTTAGCTTATCAGGAACATGACAAGGGGATGGTCAGAAGAAGATCAAGTGAGAAAGCCCTGGCAGCAAAGGAGCTCTCCAGTATTAACACTCCAAACTCTGCCCCCAGGAACACACCTCTTCAAGGAAAGCTTCACCTCCCAAATTGACACTAGCTGGGGGCCAAGCATCAAAATGGGTCATTTCATTTAAACCACCACTAAACACCATCACTAATTTATAAACACATGCCAATATATACACATATATATTATCACAGATCTGAAATGGTTCATTTACCCAAGATTAAAACTAATGTAATTTCCTTCACTATAAAAAAAATCGCAGTTCCCACAGTGAAAATTCTAGAGCCCTTCTTTTTAGTTTTACTAAAACTAGTCTCAGTGGTACCCAGACAGCCCTCTGTTCCTAATACTAAAAAAATATAAAGACTAAAGATGTTTCAAAGATGCTATGCAGTTATTTTTCCTTAGTTGTCTTTCCAGTACCTTCAGCACTGGAAATATTCATGTCATGGTGTGAAAAGCCTCTCTTGGCCTCTCCTGAACTACTTCATGCCAATGTCCCAAGCTTCACTTTGTGTGTTGTGATAGCTCAATGATTCTATACAAATGCTCTGCTCTTATGGCCCATTATGATTTTGATATAGTTTGAATGTGTTCACCAAGGTTCACTGTTTTAAAATTGAGTCTTCATAGTGAGTTATAAAGCTTATGGAAACTGGGAACAATCAATCATTGTTTTCAGAGGTGTGGCCATTGAGGAGAGATTAGGATTAATATTAGAGTGGAGTCGCAAGGATTCAATCTTGATGTCCTTGTAAGAGGAGAGAAGGAACTTAAAAGGCACACACACGTGCACACACACACACACACACGTATACCCACACCTTCTCTCTTGTTATGAAACACCTTACATCATCTTGAGCCTGTCAACCAAGAAGGCCAAACTTTGAATCTGAACTGTGAGCCAAAGCAATCTTTTTTTCTTTATAAGGAAGCTTGCTTTGTGAGTTTCAAGTTATTAACAAAATAGACAAATATTAAGCTTTTGTCATTACAAAGCATTGTCTCATGTATTTCAGTAGTTCCCACTACTCTGAACTGCCTCTGCCCTCCCTGGGTCTGTGACTACCACAAACCAGTGGCCATTTATCTCCTAATGATTAAGAAAGTCAGTGTTTTGCATGAAGGTTATAATGCAGGCTTTTTGACTTATACTGGTGCTGATGGGAAAGCAGTAATATGCACATATACATATCAGGACTAAATCAATATTTTGTCATAAGTTACTAACATTTACCAACTAAACCTACCAAATTCAGAATGAATAAAGTTTGAATTTTCAATGAAAAAAATTAGTACACTCTCTTCTCCTCAGCTGGCCATATTTAACAAGACATTGAGCTGGAGCAAAGATTTAAACAGTTCCATAGTCACTAGGGGTCACTCTTACAATTTTAAATCTTATAATTCCATGTAGGCTATTTTCCCCAAGATGATTTAATTTTAACACTTTCCTCCCTGGCACATATAAAGCTTCTCCTTGATGAAACCTGATGGATATGTCTTCAAAGTAAATGAAACTTAAAAAAAAGACCTAAATATTAAAAATACATATCTGTTTGTATTGTTGGTCACTAAGTACCATCAGAATGTGGTTCTAAGAGAATCACTGATAACTGAAAAATCTGATCCTACAAGCCCATATTAGAGAATCAAAATGATATTTTATCAATTGTGTTTTCACAGTTAAATTTTTGTTTCTTAATGTTGTGCCTATTGCCATAGATTTTTTAAGGTTAATTTAATTTAGTTTAATTTAATTTATTTGAGAGAGAGAGAGAGAGAGAGAGGGGGGGATTGAATGGGCACATCAGGGCCTCTAGTCACTGCAAATGAACTCCAGATGCATGTACCACCTTGTGTATCTGGCTTTAAGTGGGTACTGGGAATCAAGCCTGGGTCCTTAGGCTTCACATGCAAGTACCTGCCTTAACCAATAAACCCACCCCCCCCTTTTTATTTTTTTTTTTAAGAAGAGAATGGAAAGCCTCACTCCTAGAAGGTATAGACTCTTTCTAAGCTTTTCTAAATTACCTGTGGAAATACATGCTCTCTGAACCACCAAGTGTCAGCTCAGCAGAAATCTTAATCACAAACAGACTGCAAGAAAACCCTCAGACATTTTCAAATGACAGGCAAGGTGCACAAAGGGAAACAAATCTCTTTTTAACTGTTCTCAATTCTCACACACATCCCCAAACCTTCAAGTAATTAGTGTTTGGCCATCAGTCACAGCTCTTTAGCCAGGCTTTAACTCAGGTGTCTGGTGCAAGGATTTTCTTCTTTTTGTTTTTTTTGTTGTTGTTGTTGTTGTTTCATCTTCCAGCAGACAAGAATTCAAGAAGGTAGGACAGGAGGCTGGGTAGAATAGACAGAAATCTCAGGGCATGGAAAGCTACCTCTTCATCTGTCATAGGCAGGTGAGCAGACATATTCTAACAAGAGGAATGAGAACAGGTAAAGATGAAAAAATGCCATTAAAATGTTGATTTGAGGTACTGAGGTTGAGGCTGAGTGATATGTTGTCTAGCTAGATTATAGATGACCCTGGGTTCTATCTCTACCACTGCAAATCAATCAATAATCAATCAGTTTGATGTTGTAGAATTATTGAGAAAAAAAACATCATAATCTTTAAAGCCAGAGCATGAGACTAGAATGCAGTCATGATCCTCTATAATGCCATAGCCATGCAAAAGTTTAAATTTTCACTTTTACAATAGTATCACCAAAGGTGCAGAATACGCATGCCAGCATATTCACAAATATGTAGGTTATATGTATATTTATTGCATATGCATACAGAACTTAGGCAATGCAAGTCTACATATGTGTGCATACCAATTTCTAAACATTTGTCCCTTCATTGAAGTTTAAAAATATATACTTCCTCATTCTGTTATATGAGGAAAGCATATCTCTGTAATAAAAATCAGGAAACATTGACCTAATATACAATTGGAGAATAAGGTAGGTTATTTGAAATTGAATCTGTCCCAAGAAAAATGGAACGCTTAGTTATCATAACAATATGGCAAAACAAGATTTCCACTCATTCGACCTCTGTGAAAGGCATCATAAACCATTTATTGATTTTTCTAAAAGGAGAAGAAGAGAAATGTAACAACTGAACATAAAGTCAGGCCATCAAATTTCAGAAACAAGTTTGGGCAATGGTTCTGACTGACCTTGTAGAAGCTGGAGGATCCTCAAGTTGGGAATAATGGGAAAGCTAAAGACCAGTATCAAGTTTAGCCACAGAAGAGATGATCATCACAGGCCATGTTGTTGAAGTCATCTGATTCTAGCTGATTCAGGCTAGGGTTAACTTTGTAGCATCATGGGTTTCCCATAGTCTCAGCCTACAGAATCTATGCAGAGAACTATGAGAAAAGGTAAAAAGCACTGACAGAGCTGTTTAAAGAATGCAGTTCTCAGCACTGCAGATTAAACTCCAGAAGCAGCTTCAGAGAGCTGTTTGAGTGAGGCATGTTAATTGTATCTCTGAAGAAGAGCACTTCCTAAGGATGAGAGAGAAAACACTATTGCTATTAAGCTTTAAGATCAAACATATTTTTAGGGTCTTACCCATGTGATGCTGCCACTCTGGAAATAGGTATCATTGAGTTTCTTGTGGAGAGTAAAACTTTGTAAGCATATATATGGTACAGATTATATTACTTACCTCAAAGAGTAAGTTCTTATTATCTAAGATGGAATAATAGCACTTCTTCTTGCAATTTTGACAAAGATGAAAAACAAATCAATGTGCACCTGCATTTGAAAGCTAACAGCTCCGGACACATTTAATACTAAATAACCTTTACTATTATTAATACTACTAAAGTCATCAATGCACAGATGAGCAAAATCTTCTCTTATGTTCACAGTTGACTTCATGAGCTGTTTCAGAGATACCCCCCCTTTTTTTTTAAGCTTGTAGTTTTTAGCACAAACATTGTCAGCAGGACAGCAGGGTTTCACTCCTGGTCTTGTTTCTCTTTTTACTATTTGAAAATATTTTCAAGGAATTATTATAATCCAAAAGTACTTAGTCTAGAAGGAGATATGATGTTCAGCCATTCTGAGTTCCATAAAGAATATTTGCTTATATTCTGCATGAGATTCTTGGGTGACTGTAAGGAATGTGTCTGGGTGGATAAAGTATAGTGTCTTCCTTCAAAATGTTTTAAAGCAATGTCACAAGTGTAGAATGTGGTTAATGTTGATTTTCAAATTGATTAGATCTGGAATCAATAAAGACACCTGCATCTGAGTGGAAATGGAAAGGTGTTTCCACAATTTACTGAGGGGAAAAGACTCTCCCATAAAGTGAGTGATTTTTTTTTTTCCTGCAAGGACAAAGGAAACACAGATGTAAAGAGATGGGGATGTTTTTGAAGGGTTATAAGGAGACATGAATAAATATGTAGTTAACTCAGAGCAGAAAAAAGAACCAAAGAAATGATTTTACACACATGTAGCATGTTGAAAAAATGAGTGTAACTGGGGGTACTTCCAGAAGCATGAGTGAGGGGTTTGTACAAGAACATGAAAAATTGATGGGCTACTACTCTGCTGAAGATGTCTCTACCTCCCCAAGCAACTATTAACCATCCCTGGAAAGGGATGCAGCCTCTTGAGCCTTTCCCATCTAGCAAAGGATGACTTTCTGTATAGGAGGGGGACAACAACTATGAACTGTTTATAAATCCTTGAGAAAGGGCAGGGCTTTGTGAGTCCCCTCCCTCAGAACTGCTGACTTGCTGTGAATCCTTAGGTAACAGTATGGTTGTGAGCTCTTCTCCCCTCCATGATGGAAAGTTAATGGGCCCCATCTATTGCAGCTCTCCTCTGGTTAAGCAGAGCTACTACCCATTTCAGAAGATGATGCCCATGTCATGTGTCCACAACATGGGCAGTGGTGGGACAGTGCTGCTTGCTTGCTGGCTTTAGCCTTTTACTGGGGAAAGTGTCCCTCCCTGTGTTGTCACTGCCAGCCTCTACTGACATCAAAACTCCAATTTCTTTGGTTTCCAACATGAACCAAAGACAGGCAGCTGTCCAGGATGTTGCCCAGGCTTTCTGTGCCAGAATCCAGTTGTGGTCTGAGCCACTCCATTGTTCAGGTTGCCGTTGTTGGACTGCCCATCTCTAATTGTATAAGCCAATGTAATAAATCTCCTTTAATATTATACATTAACCTTTCAGTTATGTTAATCTAGAGGACCCTGACTGGTACACAGACATTTTATTCATCCTAAATTTTACTACTAAAATGATGCAAAACTGACCTTATGAACACATTGGATTGAAAATTCATCAATTGAAGAATATTAGCTCACTTGTCAGTCCCCAGTTTTTTTAAAAAAATATTCTATGTGTATCTGAATAACCCTACAAAGATTGATTAAAAGGCAAATTTCTCAAGATATGATATATAAACATGATATTTTTATTGAAAACAACAGAGGTCATCAACATAGTATCAGGGGCAAAAGTCCATTTCAAATAAAGAGAAAATTGTATACATGCAGTGAAGATTTTAAAGGAAAATGTAAATTTTCTCATGTCAGTATCCATTCAACTACTCATGTATGTATGCTTCCACATGATCTATTGTTCCTTTTCAAATATTTTTAAGAGATTATATCCTTTTATTCCCTCTCCTCCATTCTTATTTCCCTGGAGCCCTCTTCAGTGGGATTATTGGATCTACTATGAGTAATGAAGGACTCAGTCAGTCCCAACAGGGTAGTGGTGGGGGGGGTGCATGCCTCAGGGTATTCCCACCCAATCTTACAATCTTTCCACAATGTTCACTGAGCCATGGCAGGCCTGTTACAGTCTGATTTGGTGTTGAGATCTTTGTAGCCTCTGGATTTCACTTTGATAGGTTGTGCTTGATCACCATGTCTGCTACCATCCCCCTGAAGCTGGCTGTCAGTCTACCAGTAAGAGTAGTGTTCATGGTGCCACTGCTACTGAAAATTCTCCTGGGCACTGGCAGACGTGGAAGAGATGACATGTTCTGTCTTGGGAAGTTGGTTATCTTCTTGTCTTCATGATGGATCTTAACTGTCCTCCATTTTCACTGCCATCTATAAAATAAAGCAGATGATCCAACCAAGAGTTAGAGAAGCTTGGGTTAAAGAAGACATGAAAAGATATTTGAGGGAATGTTGGCATGCAACCTTACTCTTCTCCAGAGAGCAGTTGGGGCTTATCTCTCAAGTATGAATATCTATGGGAATATGACTTGGTTTCCAGTACCAGGTATGAGTTCTCACCCACTGAGTGGTCCTCATGTCCAACCAGAGAACAGCTGGTTGCTAGCAGAGGCTGTGAACCTCTATCGCACCAGTGTATGTTTCTTGTCCAGCTGGTAGATTTAGTAGTGCGCCGAGTCTCCTGCTTATTCATGCTGTTGGTGACCATTTTCTTTCAGCAGTTCCCATAGTGCTTTCCAGCACGATGGGGACCAGCAAAGAGGCAACTAGTTTCCCTTATGGTTCTAGCATGATAATTCAATGTCCTGTGACCATGGCCTGTGGTGTCTTCATCAATAGGATCTTACCTTTTAGCTCTGGCAGGTAATCAAGGGTTTGGGGAATACTCTACATTGCTTTGGGAACCTCAAGTGTTGCCCAAGCCAACAGTTCACTGTGGGAGCATCCCAACTCTGGGCCTGAGAAATACTGTCCAGAGTCCATGGTTTTAAGAAAAATAAGCATTTTTCTACTTTTTGTCTGGACTGTCCCCTCTAAGTTTTGATTGGTGGTTATATCTTGTGGAATAATCTATTGATCTAAAGGTGTCATTATTTCTAATAATACAGGTGAAATGCAAAGATTATGAACACAGTGTGCCCTAGGATGTAGTGCTTAGTCAAACATCTCTTGTGTGGCTGTGGAACCGATGCCTTAGAGATGATTGCACAAACAGCAACAGTGAACCTAAAGGTAATCACCTCAGTGTGATTAGGACAGTGTAGAACAAGAATGTAGGTAGTTTCTCAATTTAACAGTTAACATAAATATAGATATTCTTTCATCCAGATGGATAACTCTGCACTGTGGTGAACTTGACTGAAGTCATGTTAAACATTATATATTCAGGAATAAAAAAGTTTACCTCAATTAATTTCCACATGGCAGTCCTTGTCATCTAACTTGTCCATTCATTTGAATAATGCCAGAAAAGTGCAGTCCTAGAAATGGGAGACAAAAATACTATTAAAGCTGACAAAATGTTTGCTGACTACTATAATTATTGTTCAACACACCTCATTAATCTGTGCCATGGGGTACAAACAAATGGGATATCATTCTATTCTAAAGTTGAATAAAGTAAGGCTCTGACAAGGAAATCAAAGTTCTGAAGGTTATATCTTATTGAAAAGCAAAACTCAGGCTTTTGTGATTATATAATCAAGTGTTTCTAACAGTTATGAAATTAAACTACTTCTCTCCACTATCCAGTGTGTTATTCACCAGGGGAGGGACCACTGACCAGCTGTATCAAAATTCCTTGGTAATATATTAGTGGTAAAGAAATCCAGGTCTTATTCAAGACCCCCTCAGTAAAAAGTTCAACTTAGCCAAGATCAAAACAAGTTCATATGCATAATGGTGTTTGTGAACATGGGTTTTGGCCAACCTCTATACCACTCTAAGGTCTATGCAGATAAGTGCTCATCTCCTGTTTTGGTCATGGAATGATTTCACCAGCCTGTTTCATTTGCCAACTTTCTCTTGAAGCTCATCTCACTGCAATTCAGTAACAACATACTGTCCCTGTAGGACGACTCCTACTTTCACCACAATAAAGAATGCATTCCCTTGCCCTTTAAGCCCACTGAACAAATAGGTGGGCCAAATTTGAATGCATTAGATGTCTTTCATTCTTCACTTTCATCAAATTATTCTGATTTCTCTAGCTATTAGTTTAATGATGTCATATATACCTTTTATGTTTCAGATTTCTCATTTCTGGGCCAATTGTAGCTATACATTATCCTCATCAAAATTAATCTTATGAAATGAGCCAAAAATGCAGGAGTATTGTCCTTGAAAAATATGGCTAGGTGACCACTTTCTGTGCTCTGAACATTTTGGGGTATTAGTGATGAAAAACTTTGAACACCTACAACATCAGATTAAGGCAGCTATCAGATACATTGTCAGATGTTCCCAGATGCCAAAACATGCCATTCTATGTTCTCTACTGCCGCATTAAAGGAAGTGGATTCCACTTGTTCCCCCTTCATATCTTTCAAGAATGAAGGACATTATATATTGGAAGCTCTTTTTCTTCTTGAAAAGGCATCAGTGATTTTCTTCTTATGAGCCTTCATTCATTTTAAACATCTGAGTAAACAGAGAACTTTATTGTGAATCACTTATTCAAGATGGTTAGGATCCATAAAGCGTTAGAAACTTACCCTTCATATTATCTTTTAAAACTACATGTGCATAGAGCATCTAGGCCCCAAGGAAACACAGATCAGTAAGATAGCCTTTGCTTTATAGACAGTCCCTGACAAGAGGCAGACAGGTATGTAAACTGCAATGGCAATAAAAAGTCTGAACATAGTTCTGTGGGAAACAGAAAGGAATAAATGGATGTTGCCTATAGGAGTAGCATGGGATGACACAGAAAAGGGAAATGTGAGCCTTCTTATAAACATAATTTTGCAAAGCATCAAAAAAGTCATTCCAGATGAAGGATCAGGTTTTGTGACCAGATAGAGTGAAAAAGCATCACGACATAGTATATAGATACTTTTGAAGTCTTTCTTAATAGACAATAAACAGACATTCAGATGCATACATATGTATGTATGTTTGTACATACACATTTTTTAGGTATGCTAAGGACTGAACCCATGACCTTATGTCTGATACATGGTCTGCCACTGAGCCATATGCCAACTCTTCACCAAAGTATATTTTAAGACGACCTTGGGAGTGAAGAGATAGCTTAAGTGTAATGCACTTGCCTGCACAGCATAATGACCCAGGTTTAATTCACCAGTACCCATGTAAGTTGGATTCACAAGGTGGTGCATGTGTCTTGAGCTTATCTGCAGTGGCTAGAGAACCTGGCATGCTCAATCTCTCTCTCTTTCTCTCTCCCTCTCTCTCTCTCCCTCCCTCTCTCTCTTTCTCTCCCTCTCTCTCTCTCTCTCTCTCTTTCTCCCCCTCCCTCTCTCCCTCTTCCTCTTTCTCTCCTCCTCTCTCTCTCTCTCTCACACACAAAATAGTTAAAAAGAAAATCTTATAAATAGCATTATCAAGTGAGAATTTAGTACTTTCTTCTTCTTTTTATATATACTGTCTTTTGATTCTTTTCATGATTAGAAAAAAAAAAAAAACTCTGATGGTACATTGGATAAAGGAAAATAAGATAAAGGAAAATAAAAGCCAAAAGATTTCACTGGAAGCTGGAACCATAGTGTAGCCAAGAGCCACTGAAAGTCCTGCCTGATCAATGCTTGTAAAATGCATCACCCAGATACAAATGGCCAAAGCACATTAACAATCATAAAAACCTTGGCAGCACAGCTGTTTGACTCCTAAACAAAATAAATGCTTCAAGCTCTTGGAAATTGTAAGGGAATTAATTTCAGTTCCCCAATGGTAGAGAGAAAAAAATCCTCAAGTACATTTTCAGCTGAGTGCTTCACTGGATGCACAAACCAGAAAGCCTGAGTACATATTGTTAATGAAATGTATAAATATTCTACCCATTCAGAAGAAATCTGTACAGTAAACCCAAAGGAGGAAGAAAATAGCTTTGAGAATAAACACTAAATGGAACAAAAGTCAGATCATATTCAGAAGGAAATAAAAATACACAAACCCTTGTGTATTCTAACCAAGAAATCACTTAACCAGCAGGGAGTAAAAGTTGATAAACCCAATGACTTCACTGTGGGTTTTGAAGTTTCTAAATGAAATCCAAATAACCATTTGCAGGATGTGTTCCCATGCAGTGTCTCATTTAACCCACATATTTGTAACCGGTTATTGTGATTGACCATGTTTAATAGGATTGGAAAATTTTATTCTTGAAGAAATTGAATAATGTAATTTTCCAGTCTTTGTGGTACAGAAAAGACTAAAATGGATGTTTCTCTTAGAAAACATTGCCCATGTTGCCATATTTCATACTAATGTTTAAATATTGACAGTGTTGTATTTGTCCAAACTATCAGATTCCAAGTAAAGTGTTGTAAGATTATCAGTCAACATTATGTAATATTTTATTGGTTCTATGGTTACAGAGGCAAATTAATTCAAAATGTCAACTGAAATGTCAAGTGAAATGGATCTGGATCTCAGTTCAGCTGGGACCAAACTGGTCCATGTTTGTCATGGCAATAGATATTAAACTAAATGCAGAGCTAGTGAAAGACCATCCCTGCTCTCATTTTTCTAAGATTTGTCACAGATATTCACTTTTATCACATATTGTCAATCAATGGATACTATAGATTACAAATAGTATATTAAGGTGATATCATAGGTAATATGTTATATAAGTTACTATTACTATATGTGTAAGCATATGAAACTACATTTATATGTTTTATTGTAATTCTCAAAATATAGCATTTTAGGAGCTTGTGGTGCTTTGATTTAGGTGAACCCCATAAGCTTGGGTGTTCTGAATGTTAGGTTCCCAGCTGATGGAGATCTGGGAATTAAAAGTTCTTGGAGGCAGTGCATTCTTAGGGGTGAGCTTATGGGTATTATAGCCAATGTCCCCTTGCCAGTGTTTGGCACACTCTCCTGTTGTTATTGTCTACCTTATATTGTCCAGGAGGTGATGTCCACCCTCTGCTCATGCCATCATTTTCCCCTGCCATCATGGAGTTTCCCCTTGAGACCATACGCCAACAATCCCTTTACTCCCAAAAGCTGTACTTGGTCAGGTGATTTTTGCCAGCAATGCAAACCTAATTGCTACAGAGCTATATTTCTCTCCTGGTTTCCTGTAAAGGAAAAAAAAAAGATATTGAATGAAGTGACTATAAAGACAACCATGGGCTCTGTAAATCATGATACTGAGAGAGGAAGGAGAAATTAGGTCCCTTGCCAAAAGGTGCTAATCAAGAACTCTTTAAACAGTATCTTTTTGGTTACAAGGTCAAGGCCACAGATGTTGGAGGACCTTTACTTCCTTTTGAGCTTCTAATTGAAAGAATGTATATACAATGAGTACAAAAGTTGTCATCAGCTGAACTTCTTTCTTAGCCCTGGAAGAAGGTCATTCTCCTAGTGATCTTCAGCCAGTGTGTTCATTGGCACATGTTCTAATGGCTGCAGATGATAAGTAAAGCTATCCACAAGAGCTTTTTTGCAAAAGAGTTAAATATACCTATTTCAGTATCCATTGAACATGTTCCCCAGCCAGAGTTGAATCAAAAGCAATGACCCACATCTCCCTTCTTGGAATACCCTAGACAGCCAGGAGTATTGTTTGATGTTGAAGTGAAATAGCTGTCAGTGAGTAACAGCCTCTAGCACTTTGCTTTTTTACATGGTACCAAATGTCCTAAATTGCTAACACCTTCAGTATGAAGTTTGCTTCGCTTCCTCCCTCTGTTCTCTAATGTCCTTTATATCTGCCATTGTCCTCTGATATCTCGCTATGGTTTAGGTCTTGACTTCCACTCAGACATTCATGTCTTGACAGAGTGGTCTCGAGTATCTTGCTATTGGGATGTGGTAGAACTTGTAAGATGAATAACCTATTTGAAAGTCATCAGATCATCAGAAGCATCAGAAAATGCCCTGTTTCTTCCTTAACATTCTTATGAGATTCCGGTTACTTTCTGAAAAAAAAAAAAAAACAGGAGGGGGCTGGAGAGATGTATTAGCAATCAAAGCACTTGTCTGCAAAGTCTAAGGAACAGGTTCAATTCCCCAGTACCCACATAACCCAGATGTACAAGTTGGCTCAAGCATCTGGAGTTTATTTTGCTGAGGGCTATGGTACACCCGCTCTTTCTCTCTCTCCCTCTTTCTCTGTCTCTCTTTTTGACTCTTTACTTTTCACCCTCTCAAATAAATAAATAAAACATAAAAAACTGAACAATGGTCCTGGCTCTTCAGTCTCTCCAGTTTCCTGTCTTGATATGTTATCACACTCATACGTATCCCTGCCATTGTGATGTTGTCTGTACTGAGTCTCTTAGAAAATGCTAAAAACATGAGGTTACCTAATCTAGGATTTTAAGCCTCCAAAACTTTAACTAAATAAGCCACTTTTCCTCTATAAGGAATTCAACCTCAGTACTTTGCTATAGCAACAGAAAACTAAGATATATCCTGATGCGATTTTTAAAGCAGTATTCACAAATACCTTCCCCCTCACTTAAAATGAAAATGAAGTCACATCCACATTAGCAAAAGATTAAACTGTTTTTAAATTACCTTTAGAATATAGGATACACTTTGATAATCTGTCCATAATGTATTCTTTTCTCCAACTCATAACATTGACATTATTGTTTCTATTTTTTCCCCTTTTTCTTAGCATAGGTAGTACTTTCTCCATAGATAATCCATATAAGAGTTGGCTGCACATTGCCTTGCTAAGATATTTTTATGAACCTTAGAGTCCTCCAGCTATGCAGCTAAGTTATCCACAAAAATGGTCCCTCTCTCATTTTTGGTGTTTATCATGAAATCATGCATTTGAGAATTTCCTTTTTTAACTCCCTTCCAAAGAAGCATAAGAGGACTGTGACTTGAAGGCAAAAATATAAATGTCCCAGTAAGGACTGAATACTCAGAAGCCATATTTTGAAAACTTGAACAAGATCTGACCAACACTGAGCAGCATTCATCTATGGGTACAGACATGAATATGCAGAAGGCAGTTTGACATCATGTACACTTAACAACATCAACAATATTAGGTTTTCTCCTAGAACCTATGAATCCTCATGCATAGGGTTTTGATTAGATTTACAGTACCAGAATTGTACTTCTTCATGTGTTATGGGTTTTAAATATAACTGGAAAGTGGCTGGTTATCCAAAATACTAGCTATGCCACTACTTCACCAGTGGGCACATCTTGCCTGACCAGTTGGTTGTGTAACCTACAGGGTTCAAAACTGGGAAAGACTGTTGATGAGTTTTCTTTCCAAGTATGCTTTAAGCACTGTGACATCTAGCCATCAGGGAGGTAGTTTCCAACTCAGTTCCAGCTTGCTTTCTCTATGTCCTAAAACCAAAGGATATGAAATCTAAGTCAACAGGGACTTACTATTGAGATGTGGTGGGAAATGAAACACGGGAAAAGCCTGTATTGTTTTAGAGGCCTATATACCAAATCCACTCCAGGCTCAGGGAACATCAGTGAATAGGTGGTAGAAGGAATCTGAGAGCCAGGTGTTGGAAAGGAAAACTGGGGAATTTCACTTGCAGACAAAACATGCCCTTTGCACTCATGAACTCACAGGAGCTGTGGTTACTCCCACATGACCTATACTACACAAGACTGGGCCTGTCAACACTCCATGACGGATGGGAAAGGGGCCCATGAGGCCCACTTATCACTGAGGAGCTACTGGCAGCTGAAGATTGTTGTACCGGGAGGTACATTTTCTTCAGTGATGTAGCCAATGATAAGTTCTCCATATTCCAGTAAATAGTCTCTGGAAATTAACTCAGTTGGTCACAGAACCACAACCACAACCACTACAACATAAAAAAAGAAAGTCATGAAAGTTGGAAGTTGGAAAGGGGCTGCTTGGGGAGAAGAAGAGCTTCCAAGAATTATATGGGGAGAAGAAAGGGTAATAGGGGTGGATGTGATCAAAATGCATTTATATATATGAAATTGTCAATAAATAGACAGAAACATGTTTTTTTTTTAAGGTAGACACTATCCTTGCATCTCATGCTCCTTTCTGCTTAAATCATTACTGAGAGATCCAAAGCCAAAGTTAAATAAATGACTCCTTGGCCTGGCATTGCAAGTTTGCAGTTACAGCTACTCAGAAGGCAAAAGCAGGAGGTTCACAAACCCAAGTCCTGTCTGCTCAAAAGTGTGCTCAAGGCCATCCTTTTCAATTCAGTGAATTTTTTTTTCCTCTCAATATATAAGTATATAAAGTGCCTGGTGTGGTGGCACATGCCTTTAATGCCAGCACTTATGAGGCATAGGTAGAAGAAACTCTATGAGTTTGAGGCCACTCTGAAGCTACTAGTGAATTCTAGGTCAGCCTGGAATAGAGTAAGAACAACCTCAAAAAATAAAATAAAATAAAATAAAATAAAATAAAATAAAATAATATGAAATAAAATAAAATAAAAGGATAGAAAGGCTGTGTATATAACTCTGGGATAGAATGCTTGCTAATTCACAGAAACTCAATCCTGGGGTAAATCAATCAATCAATCAATAAATAAGTAAATAAACAAACTACCCAGGCAGCAATTGAGAAGTGATAATGAACAGCCTTTAATAGTTTATAATTTGTATTACATGTGAATGTTAGCCTGGGATTTCCTCTTTATCAGCAATCTCATCTAACAGCCCAGTGTCCTTGCCAGGTTGGACATGAGTTGAACATGAGTAATGTTTGGGCAAGAAAATGCTTAAATCACCCAAATTCCACCTTTATTAGTAACTTTAGCCAGAGAGGAGTTATGTCATATCTCTATAACAAGAAAATTAAATAAGCTCCAACTTGGAGTTTCCACACACTCCTGGTCTTCAGACTATAAAAAAAAATAGGTAATTCACATTTAAAACTAGAAGAAATAAATCTATGCTGAGAATAGGCAAATTGGATTCTGTTTTCTACTTCTTTTTTTTATTTTTTATTTTTATTTTTACTAGACAAGATCAAGGTTATCTTGACTTCCAAGTTTTAAAAATGTTCTGCCTGAATGCATTCCTTGACTACCCAGCTAGCAAGATTAAAAGAGAGATCCAAGGAAGAAAATGATAACCACCTACATAGGATTATGCTGGCTTTGAAAGCCTTTTTTACTTTTATTTATTTATTTTTTTTATTTCTTCTGTGATCACAAACAAGTAAGCAAGTCATCAGAGATAAGTGAAAAAGAAATCTTGTGTGTGTGTGTGTGTGTGTGTGTGTGTGTGAATGATATGAACAAACTGGCTGTGGTACCTCCTACCCTACTTTTGTACCCACTTGGGCTGTATGCCACTATTGCACAGATATGTCCATCCTGTCAGGCTGGTTGCTTTTGCACAGCACAAGGTTGCTGGACATTTTCCCACTGCAGCTCATGTAGCTATAGAGGCAAATCTGGGATCTTTCTAGATTCCAGCTAGATTTCTTAATGTTCTGTATCAGCAGCATGTGATATCTTCAGTGGCATCTTACCTTGTACCTCAAGTGGGTAATCAAATACTTTGACTGTCTTATTTTGGGGACCTTGTAGGTCTATCTGATCAATAGCTCAATGTGAATTGTAGCTGATTTCTGGTACTGGAAGTTACAAGCCAGAGCCAACTGTTTTAGGTTAGGTTTCATCTCACTTTCTCCAGGGCCCTTCTTACCAGATAATCCCTGCATACTTCTAATGAGGGTATCAACATTTAGTCTGCTATCTGGATAAAGGTTTCTATGTGTCAAATTTATTTTAGATTGAGTCTTGTGTCGGTTTTTGTTAGTACCATAAACAGTAGTGCTTTTAATGTAGTATTTAATAATTTGAGGGGCTGGAGAGATGACTCAGCAGTTAAAGGCACTTGCTTGCAAAACTTGTCAGCTCAGGTGCCATTCTTCAGTACCCAGATGTACAAATTGGCACACGTACCTGAAATTGTAGTTTAAAGAGACCCTGGCATGCCTTTTCTCTCTCTGTGTCTGTTTCTCCCTTTCTTATTTTTTCACTCTTGCCCTTCTTCCTCCTTCTTCTTTGTCTTTTTCTTTGCTTGAAAAAATATGAAAATATGCCCATGATATAAAGATATCATGTAACTATTCCTCTTATGTTGTTTATATTTTACATATGACTAAGAGAAGTTAGGATAATTTGTCTAAAATCACAGACCTATAAATTGAATTCTGTGAAACCCGGAAATCCACACTTAAATCTAAGCAAAATGATTCAACAAGCACTTAGTTTGGCAGGAGATAGAAGAAAAAGCCTTATACATAGTTTTAGCTACTAACAGAAATGGTTTAAACTGAATCTGTCGCTTGCTGGCAGTGTGACCTATAAAAAATACACAAACAGTTTGAGTTTCAATTTTCATACTTATTTAAATTGGCTATTTAACACTTTCAGCTTTATATCCAGAATAGCTATATGACTTAGCAATGGGAGAATGACTAATCTAATGAGCTGAAGTGTTTAAAAGTAAATATAATAATTAATATATGATTTCTACTTGAGCATTTTTCTCTTACCTGGGAGTCAGATTTGAAGAATACTTAGTTACCTGGTAAGAAACTAACTTCTCAAACCTTGTGAGATATGACTAAGTACAGAGTACATAGGAAATACTTTTAGAAGCACAGTTGGGGAACTTCAGATAGAGTTAACTAAAATTTTGCTGGGTTATACTACACCTGAACAAATACTGAAAGATTATGAGTCACTGAGTAGGAGAAATTCTTGTACTTCCAAGTTTACTGTAGCACTGTGCATAATAGCCAAGCTATGAAGTCAGTTTTGGTGTTGATTATGAAATGAACCAACACAGAAAATGTGGGATTTATATACAAAGAAGCATTATTTAGTCATTAAGAAGAATGAAATTTTGCCATCTGCAGAAAAATGGATAGAACTGGAGACCTCACATTCAGACAATAAGTTGCATTCAGAAAGACATGTGTCACATGCTTTCTCCTGAATATGGAAGCTAGATCTCAAAACAATATGAGATTGAACTAGAAAAAGTACTTTGTAATAAAAAGAGAATCAGCAGGAGGACAGGGAACAGGAGAGGACAATAGAGGATAAAAAGATCAAAGTCTGCACACATGTAATCATTATAATAAGACCCATTACTTTGTGCAATAATACAGGCTAAGAAAATATATGCACAGAGTAAAAACAAGCACAGATTTTTGAAAGAACAACAAGATAATTGAATGAAAATCCATTTATGTTAATACATACTTTGGAAAATGCATGGTCCCTGCCTTGACCTATCAGTTTTCATTTTCTAATAAGAGACTTTGCAGGTGTTGAAGCCAAGGGTTCCTATCTGGTCAGACAGATGTTTCTTCCTTTTTACTATGTGCCACCTACCTGAGTGGCTGAGGCTTTACCAAAGATACAAGGAGACCACGCTGACTTGCATCTCTGCTGTCTGGCTGAACTGCTTTCTGTTCTCTGAACACTTCGAGCCTTCATTATGTTCTGGAAAGGAATGAACCACAGAGAGTTCAAGAAGACTTCAAAAGGGGTACATGTTTCTTTGTTTGTTTTGTTTTTAGATCAACTAATTAATTATTATTATTTTGTAATCCTGCTTAGAACTGCATTTATGCAGTATATTTTCTTTGAACTTGAAGTTTGGTGGCTGAATAGTAATTTAGTATAAAAGCAAAACTATGTTTTAAGCACAGGAAATTTCACTTGGGTCTGAATGGAATGATTTAGCATTTGGTACTTCGATGTGCCAGAGGAATTCTATCTTACAGAAGTGAAATTGAAATTCTATTTCATTATTTTAAATTTCATTGAGGGCTTTTGGTGTAGCTGAACAGGAAAACACTAGCTTTACCATATGCATGGCTCTGGGTTTGATCTTCAGCACACACAATCATACACACAGAAACACATATACACACACATACATGCACAAAAAAGAAAAAAAAGTTCTTCTTCATTGAGGCTATCTGACACTGAATTTTTGACTGTTTTTCCAGTGTATAGTTTCATATCTAAAAATTAAAATCATATTTCCCTTTCGAAAATATTGAATATCTTTTGGAAACTAATCAACATATTAGCCTTAAGACTCAGCAACTGACTCATTGTCACAGACACTATGGCATATGTTAATTTGATTATCACAGACAATAGTACCATGAGATAGTACTATCTTTCTTGTCTTCAGGTAAGGAAAACAGGGAAGACACTAAGTTGCCTAAGGTCATACAACTAAAATGACCACTTAACTACTAACTATTCTAACGTTCACATAATTGCCTTACTAGCAATAGAAATTGTAAATGATCTCTTTTTTATTTATAATTCTGAGAGACATGACAAGTAGAACTGGGATGATTTCACTGTACTATTAGAGGTGTCAACCCTGCTAGGGATGCTCAGAAGTAGTACATATAGCATGTTGATTAGGGATCAAATCTCTTCATATTAACAATTGAAAAAATGCTGAAGTCAGAGGCCTAGTAACACAAAGTTGTCACTTCCTTGAAGATCTTGCTAGAAAAACAAAAGCAGTAACAACAACAATGCCACCACCACCAACAAAAATCTTGCCATGTAATATTGGTTTAAACCCACAGTGTAATTTCTCTATTAAACAGAGGAAATAATATCTGTCACTCATATATTCAGAAGTGTGGAAAGCCAGTTGAAATACTTATTGTGTCTTTAACATTTCTATGGTGCTCTGAAGAAACACATGATCAAGCCTGCACACCATAAAACATGGCATACAATATGTAAAGGAGTCTTAATATTCCAATATATTATACTATAATGTGTCAGCCATGTTGCTAGTTACATAGAAGGGAAATAATAGAGAATTAGTCCCATAAACACAACGTGAATATATAATAGAGGGCTGGAGAGATGATTTAGCATTTAAGGTGCTTGCCTACAAAGCCAAAGGACCCAGATGTGATTCTCCAGGACCCATGTTAGCCAATGGACAAGGTGGTACATGCATCAGGAGTTTGCTTTCAGTGGCTAAAGGCCCTGGTATCCTTACCCTCCCTCTGTTTGCCTCCTTCTCTCTATCCCTCTCAAATAAACAAATAAATAAAATTAATACGAATAAATATGTAATAGATATGCAGATGCATATACACACATGTGGTCACACATACATATAGTATGCATGTGACTAATTTTACAAAGTCAAGTCCTAATGTGAGTTTAATATGCCAGTGTATATATGTATCAGCACATGTATACACAGAATTTTATAAACTATAAATTATATGATTCATGTATTTTATGACTATGTCTATAGATACAAGCTATATGTATGCAATTTCAAATATGTATACCCTGCATTATAAAGAATTGATCCTGGAAGCTAAGAACTCCCAAAGTCAAGGAACTGAGGATCAAAGAGTCTGGAATTCTAGAACTTCAGTTCTTAAGAAGTTCCAATACCTCTGCTCAAAGTAATCTGGAAAGAATAATTCCCCTTTACTGATAGAAAGGCCAGAATCCAGAGTATTATAACCAGGTAGATAAGTTCACAAACAATAGTTTAAAAAATGCATATACTTTGCATATACAACAATCAGCTATTTCATTGTTTGTGAACTTATCTACCTGGTTATAATACTCTGGGTCCATATACAAGTAAGAAAAGATTTTAGAAGCCAGTATACATTTTGCACTATTGATGTGGTACTGTAGCCAGCTAGGCCCTTACTGATCTCAGCATCATAATGCTTTGAAGTAGTAATAAAACAAGCTGTGTCATGATGCTCATCCACATTGAAGGTGAAGCAGGTGGCATCTCCACTGAGAGGAACTTTGACGGTTTCCATGGTATCTTACGCCTTCCATTTTTTTAGAGTAAGAAACTGAAGCCTCTGCATAATGTAGCTCCTGCACGCAGTTCTGTCCTGTGCCCTGAAGCCTCCCTGTCCAGAGCTGCTGCTCATCCGACTCTCAGTGCGCCCCACCATGGGCCAGGTGCTCTGTTGGGCAGGACATACTTCCTGTCAGCAACAGTAAGCTCTTGAAGGGTGTCGTTGCCATGTGATTGACATCAATGAAACTGTCCTGTAACATGAAGGTCTTTTTGTTTACTTTTAAACCTTCTTGGATAACCACTGTTCTGAATTTTATAAATAGTGTTATGGGAGGGTTTCTATGGGAGAAAGCCAGTGGTTACCACCCAAGGCACTCATGCAATATATTTCTGGATATTTGCAATGTCCACAGCAGCCTTCAGCAGTCATTGGGTGGCTCTTGTGGACAGAGCACTCTCAGTAGCTATAGAACCATAATGAAATAGCAGCTCTGTTCTTACCCTTGAGTGAGCTGACATGGAGTAGATGACCCCCAAACATGTACAGAAACCCAAACACCAGGCCTCTTACTATTTTATAAGCAACTTTGATATACAATTCTGATGATGCATGCTTTTATACTTCAGAACTACCCTGCTTTCCTTGCACATGATGAATTTTACTGACAAAATTGACATTCACAGGGGATTTTTGTCAGTCGCATAGTGTTTTCCAGGACATAGCCAGAAATCCCCATCACATGAAACTGGGTTCTCATATCGCTGCACTGGTTCTGGCTTGTTTTCTTCTCCTCTGTTTACCTCAGGGTTGGTGATGCATACTGGTGTCCATTACCCTTTGAAATAATTTTGGTTCATAATTTCCTTTCTCTATAAAGGGAGGAAAGCCTTTCATACACGTTAGGGCCCTAGACTGGGATGGGACCTCGCATGAGACCTGTGAAGGTTTTTGGAGGTAAAGATTACCTTTGTGATTCCCACATGATTGCATTCTCCTTTGAATGCTTATTATGATACTTTTGTGTCCTCTAGGGAGGTTGGGAGGAAGGAAACATACTTCAGTTTATGGGATCCAAGGGAGCTAGTGAAGGGATGAATTGAAAGTTTACTTAGTTTCAGGCAGGGCCCTTTGGAGGTATGATGGGGTGGCTCTTTCCTTAAGATCTGCATGTACCTGAAAAAGAGAAGCAGATTCTCCAATGGAGAGTAAGTTAGCACCAGGACAAATGAGATAGCCCTTACATTTTTTTATAGAGAGTTTAATAGGTATAGGCCCTCTTGTATCCCATGATTGATGATAGCTTGATATTAGAAAGTGGTCTTATGTTTGGATGTGGTTCTGACTTGTTTCCCAGCTCCAGCTATGGGTATCATACCACTGAGGGTATCAGTTAGCCGAATAAATGTCAGAGCCACATGTTGAGTCATGATATACAGAGACATTTATCATACCAATAACTGTGGGCTAACTCCACAATGCACGACCCATATACCTCAACAAGGAGGGGCCAATGGGGAGGGGGTATGTCACGGATGAGCCTAATAATGGTACCAAACTGCCTGTACTTGCAGAAAACTAATAAAAAACATAAAATAAAATAATTTTAAAAATTAAGAAAAAAAGTTTACTGTGCTTCATATTACAGATCAGTTTTAGAGCTATCTTTCTGGTATAAAAAGAGTCAAGAATTGGAGGACAGATTAGCTTACAAAGGTAGCTTGGCAGGGCTGGTCCTAAGGCTTAAGCAATCCTTGTGATCATAGATCATTTGGCAAGATGCAAAAACCAAGGAAGTGTATATTATTATATCTGTGGTTTTGAAACTTTACTACTTGGGCTTTGGGCATTCTGCACTACTCTTTTGCTCTTACAGCTGTAAGCATACTCCTAAGCACGGAAGGGGATGGCATTTCCCCGTGTGTTCACTGCCTCGTTCCTGGTGGAACAGCTGCTCGCTGTCTATGCCTCTAACACGATGCTGTTTTCTCTGCTAACAGTAAAAAAGGAAAAGTAGTTGTAGAATAAGACTTGCAGCTTCCTTTGCTTTTGAGGAAATGGATGTAGCAGAAACTATACAATGAAGGAGGAATTCTATGAAAGCTGCAAGTCTTAAACTCAGTGGTGGTCCCTTCCTAGAAGACAGAGAAAGACAAGGAAGTGATTGCTGGACTTAACTGAGGCTGGGAAGAGGTCAAGTATAAGATTTCATGCAAAACATAGAAGTTAGGACCCCATTGTCATCAAGAATAGTCACAAATATCATAAAACAAAGTCATTGTTTTAGGATTTTTTTTTTAAATGTGTACCTAAGGCCATATTTACTCTTCTACTCTATCACTGCAAAGACGTGATATGTATGTACTATATGGAAAATCTTTAATGCACTGTTATCTCCTAAATGTTTAGTAAATTAATACTATTTATTTTTTTTTAAGATTTGTCTGTGTAGACACTAAAAGTATTACACAAGATCTGGACTTACAATGTCCTTTTAAACAACAATTGAAAAGTACTTTTTATATAGGCTAGGTAGTCTACCCTTTCTAAACTTCCCAGTTTGTATTTCTGATAATTCCTATTTGTGAATTGTACCCGTTCTTGTCTCTTTTTCAGGCATTTTCTGCACGCATCTCTCTTTGATTATAGATAGGACTGTGGCTTGCCATACTCCGTGCCCCGCTGCAGCCGTGTGCCCAGAGCCCAGTGCACCAGCAGTGCCCGCTCTGCCTGCAGGATGCACTGCCTCCTTAGAGCCGATGTTCTGCTTTTGATTTGTCCTGCCATCCGTCTTGAAATGACTGTTAAGATGGATATAATTCCATTGCATTTATTTTATATTCTTGGTTGAAATAAAATTTAATTGACTTTGAAAAAAAAAAAAAAAGAAAGATCAGAATCTTGGTTACATTTAGACCTTAAACTTACTAGTTGAAGCCCATCCACCTTGGGGAGGGTGATTCATTTAGCTTAGTCTAAACAGCATGAACATTAACATCATCCATAAATATACTCATAGGCACACACAGAGTAATACTCAACTAAATGTTTAGGTACCCCATGGCCCAGTCAAGTTGACTCATAGTGTCACAATTCCTTTGTCTGCTGCATAGTAAAAAGGACTAGATAAATCACTTCAACTGTTCAACTGTCACCTACAACATGGGGATAGGACGCAATCCCGCATAGAGCTATTTGGTGAATTGATGGTGCCATTGTCTATAAAGTACCTTTTACTGTATGAATAATATCTTTCTTTAAGATGAATCCTCTCATATAAATATTGCTCCATCTATGAAGTGGGAATAAACTCTACCATATCTACACAAGAATTTAAAAGAATGAAGGATGACAGCCTTGGAAAGTCTATCTATAGAGTCTTGATTCTCCAGTTTACCTGCTTAAGAACAATAAGAATGAAAGAAATAAGCAGAATGCCAAATAGACAATTCATGCTCAAACACATACAGAACTTTGGAAATTGCATTAGATTTCAGGTAGCCCATGAAATAATGTTTTGCTTTCCATGTAAGATTGCCATATTATATGTGTATTTCCAAGAAAAAGATAGACATAGTAATTTTCTTATGATCTACATTGTAATCTATATAGTTACATCCATATATTATAACCATGGGAATGTTTGATTACACTTTTAAATTTTTTTGTTTATTTATTTGAGAAAGACAGAGAGAGAACGAGGGAGACAGAGAGAGAAAGAATGGGCACACCAGGGTTTCCAGCCACTGCAAATGAACTCCAGACTCATGCGCCCCCTTGTGCATCTGGCTAATGTGGGTCCTGGGGAATTGAGCCTCGAACTGGGGCCCTTAGGCTTCACAGGCAAGCACTTAACTGCTAAGCCATCTTTCCAGCCCTGATTACACTTTTATTTCACTTAAGAAACATTCATTATCTGCTGTCATTTAATAAATAACTGCATGCTTAGGCTAAAATAATAGATATTGATTAGCTTAGATCTGCTGTTTGTGCAGGGATCTAGAAATGGGTTGGCTAAGTCCTCACCATTTCTATATTCCTGCCCTCACAGCAATGCTCTCATGTAAAGGCTCAATAGGAGATGAATCCATTAAGCTTTTGGTAGGAACAGCATTCTTATGACCATAGGGTTGAGATGACACCATCTTTGCTTATTGTTTCAGGAAGGTCATGTTCAGATGTATGAATTCTGCTGTAATCTACTACTGCATAACTGTCTCCAGAAACAATTTAAAAAATGTAACCCCTTACTCCTTCAATTCTACCAGTGAGGAGACACAAATTAGATCATCAAAGCAGTTGGTCATATAATGTTATGTAGTCAGTGGTGGCAAGGTTGACCGTACATTGTAACACCATCAAGGACTGAGAGGAATTATCTGTGCCATGTTCTTTGGGTTAGAAACATATAAAAATTCTGCCTTTACTTAAGTATGGATGTGTGTGTGTGTGTGTTAAAACAATGTCCTCTGCTGTGAATATCAGGAACAAAAGATATTTAAGTATCCATTGTAGTTTGTGTGTGACTTAGATGAATTGGAAACACAGCACCTATTTACAAGATACGGCTTGGACTATTCTAACTCACCATTTGTTAAGAAGTACACATTTCTGAAATACACTTTTGCCCATGTAGAATGTTTGGGGGAGTCATTATTTCCTTTAATGGCACAAATTACTTTGTCATTACCTCTTCAAATTATCAGCATAATATTCATATCTATACTGACAGGTTAAAAAAACTAAAATATTAAATAAATTATGGGGGAGAGGGGGCACATGGAGGAGGCCCTGAGATTATAGCACACATGCAACTGCTACTTACCCTGTGAGCTAACCTAAACCCTGCCTAGACACCCGGAAAACGGAGACTCAGGAAATGAGCCCATGAAAAAGGGACAACACAATTCCAAACACTGAAAGGACCAATGGGAAGCTGGGAAGGGGTATATAGAGATGTCTGCTTTACTCAATAAAGGGGTGTGCTTGCTGCTTCTCCCCTGACTCCCAGAGTCTGTGTCCCTGACTCACCCCTTCTTACCACCACCAAGGGCTAGTGGGGGTGCGAGGGAACCCAGCAAAGGCTGGCACCCAATGCGGCACTCCTTACCTGTGTGGGCATGGGTTCTGACCTCGTGTCTTGGGCCCTGATTTTTACTTCCTTTCACTGGCTGTACTTTGGTTTTCTCCTGCTGGCAACATCGCTGATGCCCTTCCTCTCTGGCAGCGTGACATGGCCCCTCTACTCAGTGTTTTTTTTTTTTTTTTTGGTAAATTGGCTCCTTTTGTGTTCTGTGTTCTTTGCCACTCCAAGGTGAGCGAGGCGGCCTCTCTCTGTTTTTCTCTCCGTGTTTATCCGTCTGAACGTTGAGGTACATACTTCATGATTGGTTCGCCTGGCATCTCCACATAAGGACTGACCTCCCAGAAGACAGGAGCCTGGAGTGGTCATCCGACTGGCCCTTCTCAACCAGAGAAACCATGTGGACATACAGCTGTGGCCTCATGAACCAAGGAAGAGCTCCCCCAGTAAGCACAGGACTCTCGGGTCTGACACACTTCTTGTCTCTTCTGCTTTCGCTTTGCCTATGAGATGGGCAACCTGCCATCACGCTGCAAGGAGCCCCAGGTCAGGGCACGCAAACCCCTTCTTTAACTCGGGGACTTCAGGCTAAGTCTGCAGAGTTGGATGATTTTTGGAATGAGGCTTCAATACTGGTACCCCGGAGCTCTCCCGAGAACATGTGGGACCCGGACTTATGGATGCGGATTCTTTTCCTCGCCACGAAGCCCGAAATCGGCTCGGGGATTGTGCCCCCTGCCTCTTTCTTCCCTGTTCTCCCTGCCATCACAGCGAGTTTGAAGTCTTCTCCTGAAGCAGTCACGGCCGCCCATCATAAACATTGTAGGGAGCAGGCTACTGACAACCTTTCCATCATCCCACCGCCGCCTGCTACTGGGGCCACAGTAGATGCCCCCCAACCCTCTGATAACAAAGGGGTGGGTACATCTAACTCCATGCCTCCTGCCAAGCTGCCACACCTGTCCCAGCCCGATCCCCTGGCTAGGGGTCTGGTCTCCCTCCCCAGTATCCTTGCTGGGAACTCCATGCTGTCACCTCCAGGGCAGAGCCACTTACATCTCTCCTGCCCAGTGCCCTACTGTGACAGCCTACATCTGCCCTCATACCCCCCCTTACATCCGGGCAGCCAACTGAGGCCTATCGGGTCACTCTGGGCCCCAATGCAGCCAACCAGCCATGGATACCTACCCTCCTTACTGATCTCTCCCTCATTTGCAAGGCAGCCAATGAGTCGGGCCCTGACTCTCCTTATTTTGCACAAGTCGTCCAACAATGGGCCATGCAGCTTCAAACACATTATGATTGGTACCACCTACTTAAGGCTATGCTGGAGCCCTCAGTTTTCCTCAGTGGACACTCTGCTTATGATGACCAAGCAGAGGCCCAACCCCACCTTAATATTCAATATGGTCTCAGTACCACTCTGGACATGTTCACAGGACTCAGCCAATACATTGACCCAGTGTCCCAATCCACCATCGGCCTTATTTTCAACAGGTCTCTGACTTGGCCTTCAAGGCCCTCAAGGCATGCACTCCCCCCATTATCCACCCACCTACTTCCGTAATCTTATCCAACAATAATCAGGAGTGTCCTTTTACCAACTTCCTCACACAAGTCATGGAGGCAGTGGATCGGAGAGTTAGCCCTGGCCCCACCCAGGATATGCTTATCAAACAGCTGACCTGGGAGGCCTCAACACACCCACTGGCAGTGCAGTGGTAGCCATCAGAAATGATGAGATCCGCAAGTGGGTCCTGACCACTAGAGACCTTGATCCTAATGAGGGCCCAATTGCTGCCTTGACTGCTTCCATAGATACCCTCCTGTCAGAAAGACAGCAGTCTACTGACTGCTCTCTCCCATGCAATCCACCTGACCCATTATGTTGGGGATGCAGTAGGACTGGCCACCTATGCCATGACTGTCTGGACACATGCCCCAAGACTTCCATTGGGCTCAGGAGTGCCGCTACCAACCTAAAGACACTCAGCAGCCTACTACCGCTCTTTAAACTCTGGACGGGGTACCCCTCAGCCCCACCAGTAAGAGGGGATAAAGGTAACCCTAAAATATAGTGGGCATTGCCTGTTTTTCCATACTCTCCCGTGATGATGGTCTACCTTTATGGCCTGCCTGTCAAGGGACTGATAGATACCGGTGCAGATGTAACCATCCTAAATGACACAGAAACCATCAGATTTCCCCATTGGAAGTTCTAACCAGCCCCCCCCTCCCCCTGTTAGTGGAGTCAGTGGTTAGCAGGATACCAGAGCCACTCTCTGACCAAGACACTGGAAGGACCTGGATGGCAATCAAGGATCCTTTTCCCCAATTGTGACCAATGTCCCTCATAAACTCTGGGAGAGACATTTTGGAGGACATAGGTATAATCCTAACTACAGACAACCATGCCTTCTTTGATGACATCATAACTCATGATAAGATTGGCGTTTTTGGACAACCATCTCCATCTGACCTGCCAAATGATCACCCCCAATTCTAGAGGCCACTGCCCACCAGGAGCCACATTGTAAACGGGTACCTGGCCCTGTACCCCTATCCTGGCTCTCAGATCATGATGTATGCGTGGAGCAGTGGTCCATCATTGAACCCACATTATCATCTCTGAAGCAGCTGGTTGTTGAGCAAATTCTACTGGGTCACCTAGAACCTTCTACTAGTAGACATAACACCTCCAACTTTGTCATCTGTAAGAAGTCTGGTCGTTATAAGCTATTACAAGACTTGTGGGCCATTAATGAGCAGGTGGTAAATACGGGCACTACACAACCTGGTTTACCACACCCTAGCACCATCCCTCCTTCTTATCACATTATACTGGATATTAAAGATTGTTTCTTCCAGATCACCTTGGTGCCCCCTGACAGGTGCTACTTTGCTTTCACAGTTTGGGAACCAAACATGCAAAAGCCCACTCAGAGGTAACAATGGACAGTACTACCCCAAGGCATGAAAAATAGTCCTACCATCGGACAACCATATGTATCTGAGGCATTACACAACATCCCTAAGGATGTCCTGCTCACTCATTATATGGACGACATCCTCATAGCCCATCTAGACCCTCAGCAATTTAAAAAAGGTATCCCTGACCCTCCTGGATGATCTGACAGCTCTCAACCTACAAGTGGCCCCCAAAAAGATTCAGTCAGTCCATTCTTATGCATTACTGGGGTTCTCCATTACCAAACAAACTTGTCCCCTTTCCTTTACAATGAACACCAAAGAAGTTTATTCTCTGGAGGAACTTCAACAGCTCTGTGGTACTATTAACTGGCTTAAACCATCCCTGCCAATCCCAGATCAGGACGTGCGCCATCTCTTCTCTCTACTCGATGGCCCCATGTGCCCCTCTTCGAAGATTCACCTCACTGCAGAGGCTATTGTCCTTCTCCAGAGGGTGGCTTCCCTTCTGGCTTCTGCCTGCTTGGGCAGACTTGACCCCCGCAGGCCCCTTCTGGCAGTCATACTTTGGACATCCACAGGTGTCTTGGGTATGCTGTAGCAGACAGGCCCCCTGATGTGGATACATCAAGCCCATGCCGACCTCCATAAGATCACATAAAATTTGAGTTTGGCCTTGCACCTTACCTTTAAAGCCTGCACTCAGGCTCACAAAACCTATGGCCACAAGCCTGACAAGATAATCCACCCCTTCATCCTCCGCAAATCCCAGTCACTCTGGGATGACTCTATTTGTTTCCAGGAGATGGTTGTGGGGTATCCTGGAGCCCTTGATAACTACCCCCCTCTAAATAAAAGGCTAATTTCATTATCTCTCCTCCCCATTAAAACTAAACCACACAGTATATGTTGCTCCTTGCCCATCCTTAAGGTGACCCTGGTGTTTTCAGATAAACAGAAGTATGGGGTCTTAATCCAGTGCCCAGAGAGAAGGATTCTACTCATATACCTCCAAACCCTGGTTCAGTGCAATTAGGAGAATTACTGGCACTGCTAAAAGTATTGGTATAATGCCATGCAGAACCTGTCAACATCTTCTCAGACAGTCAGCATGCAGTGAAGACTGTTTGTGTTCTTTCCTTCTCTCAGACCACCTTGACAGCCTACATGTGCCCATGCAGTTACTCCAGGAGGTATTAGAACAAAGATCACATCCCTGGTACAGGTCACACATAAGATCTCACTCTGGGCTACCTGGTATCCTAGCCAGGAGGGATGAATTAACAGATAAAATGATTATGACTGTTGATCTTGACCTCCTTGAACAACTTAGAGCATTACATCAAAGACTTCATTTATCCCTGCAGAGCTTGAATAGGCTCCTTCCAGAGCTGGCAGTCTCCAAATGCAAACATTATATTAGATCTTGTGCCACATGTGTACCCCTGCCCCCCCTCTTTGGCCTTCTTAATAGGGGCGGATGAACCCCACAGGCCTTCTGCCTAATGCAATTTGGCAGGTGGATGTCACCCATCATCCCCACTTTGGCAATCTTCGCCTCATACATGTGATAGTGTATACTTGCTCCTCCTTTACTTACACTGTTGCTCTCTCCAGGGGATAAGGCCTCACATGCCATCCAGGCATTCAAATCAGCAATGCTGGTCATGGGTGTGCCATAGGCCTTAAAAACAGATAATGGCCCTGCTTATACGTCCCATCAGTTCAATGATTTTGTGGACTCATGGAAGATCAGCCACACCTTTGCATTCCTTACAATCCACAAGACCAAGCCATTGTGGAAAGAACTAATAGAACTCTTAAGGATCTCCTAGCTAAGGTCACTTTACCAGAATCTAGGCATGACCCACACCTGGCCTTAACAAAGGCCCTATGTCACCTCAGTTTCCTTACTTTTGATGAAACTGGCCTTAGCCCTGCCTACAAATATTGGGCATTCCTACCCCATAACACCCTCCTTCTGTTGGTCAGATGGTGTGACCCCATCGCACTGAGGTTGCAAGAATCTGCCCCATTGTTAACATGGGGTGAGGGTATGCTTGTGTCTTCCCACAGGGTTCCATGACACCATTATGGATCCCCACAAGAGATAAGAGGCTTACCACCGTGGGCCCCAAGGACTCTACAGGGATAAAATCCTGACTATCTGGGGGATAATGATGCTTTCCCTTCCCCTGCTGGTATGTGTGTGTGTGTGGGGGGGGACCTTTTCCCCCTGTCCTAAGGCCAGTTGATAAAAATGCCCCTGTGTTCCCTGGAGTTTACACCTCTAATCTCACTTTGGGCTTGCCTTACTCCTTCTCTAATACCCACCTAGTGCCTATAAATAGCACTTGGGACCTCTCTTCCTCACTTTGCTTTAATGTTACACCTGAGGCAAGAAAGAAATGAGTATGCTTGTGTTCCATTATTAAAACATTCAACAGTAGACTTTTGGGGTAAAAGTACCAATGGTAAGTTTAAAGGACTGTACAACATTACAGTCCCCATTTTGCTGACATCTAAAAGGAATGGGACTGAAAGGGCAGTGTGTACTATGGCATCACACTGTTTGCGTACTAGTCAGTACTCCACCGATATTTATGAACCTATACGTTGGGCCTATTGCAACCCCTCTTCTGCTCCCTTTTATTTGTACAATTCACCAGATCTTTGGCTTTGGCAGAGAACCCCATTTGTCGATACATTGGTGGACCCTATTGACTTCACCTGTTGCAGCACTGCACAGGCTACTCCTTGGCCTGTTGTTGGAGACTGGACACTCTATGAGGCATCATCATGTCTTGATGTCTACCCCTTTCTATTTCTAAGAGACTCAGTCTACTTCAATGGGACCTACACTGCTAATGGGTCCAGAACTTTGGAGGAATCTCTAACCATTGCCCCTGATAACATGTTTTTTTTTCCCTGTCAGGCACCTTGGTTTGTGTCACCCCCCTTCTTCTTTGTAATATTTGAACACCTACAGAATTCATCCCCACAGGAGGGCTCTGAGCTAAACTGCTCAGGGAGCTCTTCCTTGTGGCTGTGGGATTGTTGGAATACAAGCCTATCACAAACAAAACAGCCATATTTCACATCTCTGCATGTGTATGAGTCCCAGTGTAAAATTCTAAACACTTTTATGAGGTACACTTAATGAATGACACTTGCATTAGAAGGGACTTCGGCATCAGCGTGGCTGTTATGACTGCTGTTCTAACTGCCCTGGTTGGTGCCTCTGTGGCAGCTGTAGCTTTAACTCAAACCACTACTACAGCAAAGGCTTTAAATACTATAGTTGACACCACATCCAAAGCCCTGACAAGCCAAAATCTAATCAATGCTCCCCTCCATATGACTATACTAAACTTACAACAACAAATTGACCTAATGGGGGATGAAATCAATACTTTAAACTCTCTAGTCAGATACAATTGTGATCCACGGTTCTCATCCTTTTGTCTGACCCCCTTTCCTGTCAATAATATTACCCAGAGGTGCCATGAACTGGCTAATTATATTAAGAGCTCATGGTCACAACAGTTCCTAAATTACACTTTCTAACTAACATATGAAATACAATCCCTTAATCAGACATATGTTGAAGTACTGTCATTTGATGATTCCTTCTGGAATAATATTAAAAGACTATTTGACCCCCCCTGGATCATTACATATGCTACTATGGGCGGAGTTATTTTGTTTCTAATTATCCTCCTTCAGTGGCTCCCACAGCATGTGTCATGCCAACGCACCATCAATGAGTCTACACTCCAGGTATTTATGGATCTTGATCATCCTATGCATGGTCCACCTCATAACGTTCAAGCCTGGCTCATGGGAATCCATAATGCCTCTATATAAAGTGCCCTCCCAAACACCCTAGCATGTCTCCCAGAGTGGTCATCCTTCCAGGGCCAGTAGTCAAAGATGGGTAATGTGCTCTTGGATTGGATCAACATAAGACAGGACATGAATTAAATATCCATATGACAATGATGGGTAAGGCTTAATCTTGAAGAGGACAACCTGAGACAGACATGGCGCATTATGCTGGGTGCCCTCAGAGGTGGGAGTAATAAAAACAGAGCACTGGGATCAGCTCCAGATGGAATGTCAAAAGAAAAATGTTTTTAAAGGGGTGGATATGTAGGAGAAGCATAGCCAGGGGCCCCTGGGATGGGGCCCTGAGATTACAGTGCATGCACGACTGCTTCTTCCCCTGTGAGCCAACCTAAACCCTACCTAAACACTCGGACACCGCTGACCCAGGAAATGATCCAATGAGAAAAGGACAACACAGTGACAAACATAAAAGGACCAATGGGAAGTGGGGGAAGAGTATATAGAGATGTCTGCTTTCCTCAATAAACGAGTCTGCTTTCAGCTTCTCACTTGACTCCCGGAGCCTGTGTTGTTGACTGTACACCTTCTTAACCCCACCCCCAAGTGTTTTTCGGGGCGGGGATCCAGCAACAGTGAAACGACTGGGTCTAATTTCATTTTTCTACATATGATCATCCAATTTTTCTAACACCATTTGTTGAAGATGTTGTCTTTTCTCCAGTCTACATTATTTCACCTTTGTCAAAGATCAAGCAGCTGTAGTTACTTGACCTAAGATTTGGGTCTTTAATCCTGTTCCATTGGTCTATGTCTCTGTTTTTATTCTAATACCGTGCTGTTTTTGCCACTATGGCTTTGTATTATAGCTTTAGATCAGGTATGGTTATACCAGAATTTTTTTTCCCCCCTAAGGATATGTATGGATATCCAAGACCTTTTGCCATTCTATATGAATTTTGAGATCATCTTTTCAATCTCTGTGAACAATGATGCTGGTATTTTTTATTAGTATTGCATTAAATCTGTATACTGCTTTTGGTATAATTACCACTTTCACAATGCTAATTTTACCTGTCCAGGAGCATAGGAGGTTTCTAGCTTATCAAGTCCTCCTCAATTTCTTTCTTGAAGTTTTTTTTTTTAAATGTTTTAATTATATAGGTTTCTCACATTCTCTGTTAGTGTTATTCCAAGGTTTTTGTTGTTGCTGTTGCGATTGAAAATGGGATAGCCTCACTGCTTTCTTTCTCTGTGTATTTGTCCTTTGCATGTAGAAAAGTTACTGATTCTTGTGCATTGATTTTGTATCCTGCCACTTTGCTGAAGGAATTAGTCACTTTTATAAGTTTTGAGATGGAAACTTTCAGGTCATTTATGTCTAGGATCATGTCATTGGCAATTAGGACTAACGACTTCTTCCTTTTTAATTTGAATCCCTTTTATTTCTTTCTCTTGTCTTGTTGCTTGGGCTAGTACTTCTAGTACTATGTTGAAGAGCAGTGGTGAGAGAGGGTACCCTTTCTTGATCATGATCTCAGTGGGAAGTCCTTGAGTCTTTCCCCATTAAGTATTACTAGGGCTTTAGGAGCTTTATTTATAGCCTTTATTCTGGTGAGATATAAAGCCTCCATGCCTATTCTTTCCAGCATTATGATCATGAAATGGTGTGTTTGTCAAAGGCCTTCTCTGCATCAATTAAGATGTTTATGTGGTTCTTATCACAAGAATGAAATTATGTCTAAATTATTATATTGTGAGACACAAGATAGTCAAACAAAGAAAAACACTTGAATACTCAGTCAGTTGTAAAAAACAAACAATAAACAGTGAAAACTTCTGAAAAGTTTACATGCTCACTGTAAGATAAGCCATGTGAATGTCGATTTATATCCAGGCCAATTGGCCCATGTGCAGCAGGAATTTTTAGGTCCCTTGTTAGGAGGTCAGTAATTATCACAGATGACTATATCTGAGTCATAAACCACATAGTAACATATCTATGTCTATTTATATCTATATATATCTATATATGGAGAAAGTAAGACATATATATATATATATATATATATATATATATATATATATATATACACACACACACACACACACGCACACACAGAAAGAGAGAGAGAGGGAGGGAGAGAGGGAGGGAGGAAGGAAAAGGAGAATAGAATTTGAAGACTAAATTTGAAGAGTAGAATAATAAAATTAATTTGAAAATACTTGCCTAAAAATATATTTCCTAATCTATAATATAAAAATAGTGGACCTCCCAGTTAATAGTCAAAGGTCTGGAACACTAAGTAAGAATGTGAGACTGCTATTTCCAGAGCACTGTTTGCTATTTCTTATTACTGCAATTTGTTAGTATTTCCTGAAATTTAAGTGGCTCACATTTTTAAAAAAAGACTGAAATATGTATTTTGAGTAATCATCTAATACTAATGATTCGAGGTGAGAGGAACACACAGAAAATCAAGTAATGTTTTAAAGAGCAATAAGCAGGTGTGACATGTCTATTACATACAGGTATGATGAAACCAAATTAGAGGAATGACAGAGATGAGATTATATTTAGATAATAATGATATGAGGGATGAGTGTTTTAATCCCCGAGGTTACAACTACATAGTTGCTCCTAACATACCTACTCAAACACAAATGGGTGCACATACAGTTGGGAAGTTTGTACAATCTCTATTGGTGACATTTGCACAATAAAGAGATGGCTTTCTTATTGCCTCCCCATGTATTAGCCAGAAGTGAATACTAATAGATCTTCACTTGGAATAATTGTGTAGCTAACATTTATTTATCACATAGATGATTTCCAAATGTTTCTTCTAAATGTGCTTGAAATCTGATACTACAGCTTCAGAGTCACTTTAAATATTGTCAACCTCTTCATGAGTATCACTTTCTATAGACTGGGGAATTGCTTGCACTGTAAACAAATGGCTCCTATTAATTATAGAATTATTTTTATAACATCCATTCTATTAACTATAAAACTTTCAGTTATTTCTTGTTAATGCCATAGCTTTCTTTGCCTGGCTTCTAATTTAGTGTTTCTAGTATTTACTTGGCAGAGAAATTGCTTTATCCAATTTAGGCATAACATAGCAAAAATTATACAAGCATTAGAAAAAGTAATGTTAAACTTTAATCCATATAAGGCATGGTATTAAAAGTAAGTGCTCAAACATTTTTCTTATTTAAAATTTTCAATTGAGTGAACATTAGCTGAATGTGCACACACACACACACACACACACACACACATAGAAGCCACTTTCATGAGATCTAATTCACATAACATACGATGTACACAGACTTGTCCAACCATTACCAAAATCAATTTTAAGAGATTTTATGACTAAAAAGAAATTTGGGGAACTGTAAATATGGCTCTGCAGTTAATGTGCTTGCTTACAAAGTGTAATGACCCAGGTTTGATTCCCCAGTACCCACGTAAAGCAAGACACACAGAGCTGCACAAGCATCTGGAGTTAGTTTACAGTGTCTTGAGGCCTTGGTAAACCCATACTCACACAGGCACACTCTCCCTCTCTCTGTATCTTTCTGATTGCCAATAAATAAATAAAATATTTTAAAAATACCCATTCTCACTCATTGTTCATTTTCCTACAAATATCTCAGCTCTTAGAAACTATTTATCTACTTTTTGTTTCTAGAGGTTTGTCTAATCTGAATATTTTAATTAAAATCAATTATGACATGTGGAGTTTTGTGTGTGTGTGCGAGTGTGTGTGTGTCTTATTTTAGCATAATGTTTCCAAAGATGGTACATAAGTAGCTATTAAATTAAGGCTTATGGGCCATTTTTAGTTAATGTTCTATATAATGGAAAGAGAGGCCAACTTTATTTTTACATAAGAATATCCAATTGTATGAATTCCATTGACTGAAAGAGTTGGTTGTTTGTAATGTGTAATTTGGTTCCTTTCAACCAACCATCTCAAGGTAAAGCTGGAAATTCATATCCAGTCCCAATTTCATCTCATTAGCCACCTGTATTTTCAGGTCAATACTCTGATTATGATAGCTTTGTAACAACTTTCTGAATTGTAAAGTGTGTAAACTGCAAATTGATTCTTTTCAACATTATTTTGTTTATTTTGTGTCTTTAATATTATTGTATGAATTAAACACCAGTGTGTCTATGTCTGTAAAAAAAACAGGTCAATTTTCATAGAGATTTCATTGATTATGTAAATTAAATTTAGGATTTTTTCCATCTTAACAATATTTTTTTCTGATCCATGAAATGTTTAACCATTTATCTTTTGATATTTCTAGATTATGCATTTTTCAAATTTTAATCATTATAAATTTAATGATTTGTATTTTGTTATGTTTGGTGCTTTTGAAAGATAATTCTTGCCTTCATTTCATTTTGGATATTTCACTGAAAATATATTGAAATATAACTATTTTTTCCAATTTACCTCATATTATACTACTTTGTTGAACTTCTTTATCACCTGTAATATTGTATAATACCTTATATGTGTTTATGTTTGTTGGCGTGTGGATTTGTTAGGTGATTTTACATATACAATTGTATTATCTCCATATAGCAATGTTTACATCTTCTGTTTGAATTTGGATGCCTTCCCAATCTTTTCTTTACAATTTGTTCTGCTAGAATCTTCAGTACAATAAATGCAGTGAAAACCAACATTATGCTCTTTTTTCTTCTCTTTAGTCATGCTGGTCCTTTTCTTTCTACAAATTAAATCTCCTTTTGAGCTATTAAAGTATATTTTTCATTTTGCTTCATTTTTATTGTTATAATTCCAGAATTTCTATTACTTCTTTTTTATCATTTCCTCTCTTCATTGGTTACTCCATGAAATGTAATGCTGTTTTGTATCTTTCCTTCCATGTGCATCATTCCTTTATTTCCTAGAACATGTTAAACTTTGACATTGTTATATGTCTAAAAACTGGGTAGCCTTTCTACAAGGAGCTGTTTTAATTTTTAATTAACATACAAAGTATTAATTTTATTATGTAATTTTAAGTATTTTCAATTTTCAAATTTATTTTAGAGAGAGATAGAAAGACACACACACACACACACACACACACAGAGAGAGAGAGAGAGAGAGAGAGAGAGAGAGAATATGGGTGTGCCAGGACCTCCTGACATCACATACTCCAACACATGTGCCATATGTATCTGGCTTTACATCGATATTGGAGAATCAAACCCAGGCCATTAGGCTTTTCCAGCAAGTGTCTTCAATTTTGTGGAGAGTTCTCTCTAGCCCCATTGTGTCATTTTTAAATGTAATTCATTTTTGTTGATCTTCCTCACCCCTCTTCTTTCTTCCCCAGGCCCCTTGTATATTCCTACCTCCAGTAGCTGCCTTTCTGCTTTTATCATTTGTGTCTCATTGTTCTCACCATTCCCCTGCTTCCTCAGTATTTCTGTTTTCTCTAGCTCCAATTCCATTCTATAGCCACACTCATATAAAGCTAGGACCCACATGTATGAGACTATTCAGCATTTGTCTTTCTGAGGATAGGTTATTTATTTCACTTTATATAATAATTTCAAGATCAACCCATAGTTTTGCAAATTTCACAAGTTCATTTTTTTATAGCTGAATAAAATATCATTGTGTATATGTAGAACATTTTCATTATACATTCATCTGTTGATGGCCATGTAGGCTGATTCTATTTTGTGTTACTGTAAGTACTGTAACAATAAACATGTACACATAAGTCTATCTGTGGTAGGATACAAACTCCATGAGATATATGACAAGTAGTATATTTTCTTATTCTTAGTTTTATGGGGTAGATTTCTCCATATCTTTGAATATCTTACAATTTTGTGCTGATTGTTGAACATTGTAGCAATGAAATCAATAGAACATAGAAACTGTTGATATTAATTCCCCTCAAATATAAATGCTTTGTTTATTTACCTTTTTAATACATACACTTTTATTGACAACTTCTATACTTACAGACAACAAACCATGGTATTTCCCTCCCTCCCTCAGTTTCTCCTTCATAATTCTGCTCTTTGTCATATCCTCTCCCTCTGTTCATTAGTCTCCCTCTTTTTTTATATATATTTTATTTATTTATTTATTTGAGAGAGAGAGGCACCGAAAGAAAGACAGAATGGGCATGCCAGTGCCTCCAGACCCTGCAAACGAACTCCAGATGGATGTGCCCCCTTGTGCTTCTGGCTTACTTCTCCTGCCATAGCTTTTGATTAGGTTTTCAGTACCAGGCATGTATACCTTCCCATAGAGTGGGTCTTCAGTCCAGTTAGAAAGCAGTTGGTTTCCCCCAAAGCAAACATGCCACTATTGCACTCGTTCATACATTTGGCCTGTCTGGCCAAACTTTAGGTTTCCAGTGTCCACTGTTTTCACTGCTGCTGACTTCTGTCTCTCATAAGACTGCATAGAGTGCAGCTTTTTCCAGGTTACAGTTGGCAGAGAGAGTGGCTGGGGAATTGAACCTGGGCTGTCAGGATTTGCCAGCAAGCACCTATAACCACTTAGCCAATTACTCAGTCCATGTTTACTTGGCTTTAAAAAAAAATGTTTATTTTTATTTATTTGAGAGCAACAGAGAAAGAAAGAGGCAGAGAAAGGTAGAGAGAAAGGGCACTCCAGGGCCTCTAGCCACTGCAAACAAACTCCATATGCACGTGCCCCCTTGTGCATCTGGATGACATGGGTCCTGGGGAATTGAGCCTCGAACTGGGGTCCTTAGGCTTCACAGGCAAGCTCTTAGCCACTAAGCCATCTCTCCAGCCCAGCCATCTCTCCAGGCCAGCCATCTCTCCAGTCCTACTTGGCTTTTTTATTAATAACTTTCTTTGTTCAATTCCACAGCATGTTTTCTCGTGACTTTGAAGCATCTGATACTACTCTTGTGAATCCATGGCCTTGGCGATGTGTCTCATCACTCTGCAGTGACAATGGTTCTACAGGGCTGGTTTTGCCTCTCTTCCTGGTGTATCTGAATCTATCTGATTATAAGTTGACCTCTGATTGTAACACACACAGCTGATGATTTAATAAATCAATCCCTAATTTTACTATATGTCCATTCCATGAAACATAAATCTCAATAAAAGAAAAAACATGGTTCTATTTTGGGAAAGACTTCTGAAAAAGTTCTCTGAAGTTTATTCTGACACCAGATGTGATATTCTTTCCTTTATATTCTGGCCAACATCTGTCCATGGCTCAGTTTATTTGTCTTATGTGGTAGAAAGTCTCCTTTGAGTCACTCATTACCAAAATAGTCACTATAGGTGCCTGCAGGATGGAATTCCTCTTCACTTTGTTCCAAATAAATTCAGTTTCTTTGATGATAGCCTTGGGCTGTCTGTCCTAATGGGGTACCTTTCTGCTGTAATATAGTAACAATGGATGACCCACTACTCTCAGAGTGACACCTTGGCATTATGAGTAAGTCACTGGAAAGAGGTTTCTAGACTTTGCAATTCGCCTTTTTCAATATGCAGCCTTCAACCTAATTGCTAGGTTAAAGGCAATCAAGGGCACTTGTGTTCTTGGCCTAGCACACCTATGGAAAAGCTTCTTCTCGCACTATGCAGAGTAAGGGATTCCTTGACCTTTTGCTTTACCAATCCAGAATTAAGTGTCCTGGGCATTATATTTATCGTTTGTTATTGGGAGCTATTTTCTAGTGGGGTCAGGAATTGGTCATGTCTGAAATTCTGCTAATTAGCAGAAATTCTGCTGATCTTGTAGAATGAGTAGATTTTCTGAAACAAAACAAAAAATCATTCCTTTAAAAATTATTCACTTCTGAGATGCCAGTGTGGGGGGTGAATATTCGTTTCTTCTAAGTCTTTGGGAAATTAAAATGTTGTTATTTTTGTTGGTTACTTGGTTTTATGGTGTTCTGTTTACACAGTGTGGCTACCTTCCTGTAGTACAGATCAATTAGTATATATATATATATATATATATATATATATATATATATGTGATCCTTTATTCTTCTTTCTAATCAAGAGCCTAGAAAAATGGGAACAATGACTACCAAAAGAGAAATGGTTAATCTTCCTTGGATGACTATACACCACTTAAATATAAAAGTGAGTCTAGTTATATTTTAAATTCATGTTTGGCTTCAACAGAGTAGAAAACCAGATTGACTTGCAAGCATGATGCTGTGATTGGTACTGTTTCCAGAGACTATTGAGAGATAGTATATTACATTTTACTATTATTCTTGAAAGCTCTGCTATGCTACATTTAAAAAGACAATTAACATGTTTTAAGTAATCTAATGATGATTGCTTTCCTCTTTGAAATAGCAAAAATCTAGGATGTGGACATGTAACCATGCCTGACCTCTTCCAAGAATTTCATCTGGGAAATCTCATTAAATTCTTTCACTCTGACACCAACTCTCCACAGTTCACTCTGGTATTTCAAACCCTGACCTTAGGTTTGAACCCTTTGAATTTTCATGCATTCATTTCCAAGTGTTAATTTTATACCTACAGATGGATTCTTTTCTGGTGTAGAATAGAAATTTCCTTCCTATATGATACCTTACATGTTTCTCTTCAAATTATTCCTCAGATCCTAATTTTATTATTATTTGGACTTGCCATTTGATCAAAGTGAAAGAGTCCAGACATGATATATAACTACTATGGTACTGTACCACCCATACCAAATAGGTTGCAAAGTCTTAACAACTTTCTTTGCATAATGTTTCTCATTTCTTGTTCTTCTCTAGTTTACCATATATGTCAACCAACATATAGAATTACATTGTCTCTTCTGAAATACTATGATTGTTTTCTATAAGAATTTCACCTTCCTGGTGTTTCAGGACTAGAGAAGAGAAATCCCCAAGACTTGGACAAAGGTCTTTAGCTATTTGTTTTTCATGACTGAACAAATTTTATTTATTTTGGTTTCACAGAGCAATGGAAAATTTGTTTTATTTTATGCTATTTTAGTCATTAAGGCACAGTGAGATAGTGATAGTTTCAGTTCAGGAAAAAGAATGTCTAAAATTTTTGCCATATATAATTTTTCATTTACCTACTTGTTCATCCAAATCCATTTTATGACTTTGTATTTATTTCAAAATAAAATCATAATATTCAATAATTCTCCACTGTAAGTTAATTTTAATTTTGCTTAATGGTGATATACAGAATGAAGTTCTTTTGAAAGAGAAGAATGGTATATATATATATATATATATATATATATATATATATATATTTTAATTTTTAAAATTTAGTTTAATTTTTTCTCATATTTTAAAACATTTTCCATGATTATAAAAAATATCCCATGGTAATACCCTCCCTCCCCCCTTCTCCCCTTTGAAATTCCAACCTCCATCATATCCCCTCCCCATCTCAATAAACCTCTCTTGTATTTTGATGTCATGATCTTTCCCTCCTCTTATGATGGTCTTGTGTAGGTAGTGTCAGGCACTATGAGGTCATGGATATCAAGGCCAGTTTTTGTCTGGAGGGAGCACGTTGTAAGGAGTCCTACCCTTCCTTTGGCTCTTACATTCTTTCTGCCACCTCTTCCGCATTAGACCCTGAGCCTTAGAAGGTATGATCGAGATGTTATTTGTTAATCTAATCACTTCTTTCCAGCACCATGATACCTTCTGAGTTGTCCCAAGGTCATTGCTATCTGAAAAGAGAAGATTCTCTACCCAAAGTGAGAGTAGCATTAATATAAGGGTATGGATATTAAGAGAAGTGCTTACTGGGCAGTTAGATAAGCATACTGTATACACTTATCCAGACATCAGCAGATGTTACACCCCTAGGACTCATGACTATCTTTGTATTAATTTTTCAGTAGCATGGATGTATTTCCTCCCTTGGAGTTGGCCTCCAGTCCAATTGGAGGACAGTTGGTTTCCACCATGATGCACATGCCACTATTGCACCTGTTGGCTCATTTGGCCTGGCTAGCAAATTATAAGGCTTGCAGTGTCCACTGTTGAGTATCTGCACTGGTGTTTTCTCTTTCTCCCATTGAAATGCATGTAGAATGGTTCCTTCCAGCTTTCTGTCAGCTGGTCTATATGGAGGTGGTTATTATCTCAGTTCTAGCAGGATTTCTCAGTGGCCTTGCAGCCAAAGTATTTGGAGTCTTCAACAATAGAGTCTTACCATTGATTCCTGGTGGGAAACCAAGGGCATATGTAATGGCCTATAATGTTTTGGAGGCATCATGGATCTCCCTGGCCAACAACTCACTGGAAGGTATCCTATCCCTAGCACTGAAAATTTTCTAGCAACAATCTATGGCTCCTGAGTATTCCATTGTTCAAAACCAGAGGATTATATTTGATTTATTATATCCTCTTAGATTTGATTGGCACTCCCCCCACCTTTCCTTTACTCAATCACCTCCCCAGACCTCACTTTGGGCCTTTTCACCCACATTAATCCATTCTTCTACTTACATATATAAAATACCAACCTATTAAGTACTCTCCTCCCTTACTTTCTCTTCCCTTTCCCTTTGTATCTCTTTTTTAACTTACTGGCCTCTGCTACTGAGTTTTTTCCTTCTCACACAGAAGCCTAATCATCTGTAGCTAGGATCCACATATGAGGGAGAACATGTGCTGTTTGGCTTTCTGGGCCTGGGTTACCTCACTTAGTATAATCCTTTCCAGATCCATCCATTTCTCGGCAAATTTCATAACTTCATTTTTCTTTACCGCTGAGTAGAACTCCATTGTATAAATGGGCCATATGTTCATTATCCCCTCATCAGTTGAGGGACATCTACACTGGTTCCATTTCCCAGCTATTATAAATTGAGCAGCAATAAACATGGTTGAGCATGTACTTCTAAGGAAATGAGATGAGTCCTTAGGATATATGCCTAGGAGTGCTATAGCTGGGTCATATGGTAGATCAATCTTTAGCTGTTTCAGGAACCTCCACACTGATTTTCACAATGGCTGGAGTAGATTGTATTCCCATCAACAGTGTAGAAGGGTACCTCTTTTTCCACATCCCCACCAGCATTTATGATCATTTGTTTTCATGATGGTAGCCAATCTGACAGGAGTGAGAAGGAATCTCAATGTAGTTTTAATCTGCATTTCTTTGATGACTAGGGATGTAGAACATTTTTTTAGATGCTTATATGCCATCCATATTTCTTCCTTTGAGAACTCTCTATTTAGCTCCATGGCCCATTTGTAATTGGTTTGTTTGATTTCTTATTATTTAACTTTTTGAGTTCTTTGTATATCCTAGATATTAATCCTCTAGCAGATATATAGCTAATGAAGAACTTTTCCCATTCTGTAGGTTTCCTCTTTGCTTTATTCAGTGTCCTTTGCAGTACAAAATCGTTGTAATTTCATGAGGTCCCAGTTAATCTGTGGTTTTATTGCCTGAGCAATTGGGGTTGTATTCAGAAAGTCATTACCAAGACCAATATGTTGAAGGGTTTCCCCTACTTTTTCCTCTAGCAGTTTCAGAGTTTCAGGTCTGATGTTAAGGTCTTTAATCCATTTGGACTTAATTCTTGTGCATGGAGAGAAAGAAGAATCTATTTTCATCCCTCTACAGATACATATCCAGTTTTCCCAACACCATTTGCTGAAGAGGTTGTCTTTTCTCCAATGAGTATTTTTGGCCTTTTTATTGAATATCAGGTAGCTATATCTACCTGGACTTACATCTGGGTCCTCTATTCTGTTCCACTGATCTACATGTCTGTTTTTTTTGCCAGTACCACACTGTTTTTGTTACTATGGCTCTGTAGTATAGGTTAAAATCAGGTATGGTGATACCACCAGCCTTATTTTTGTTGCTCAGTATTATTTTAGATATGTGAGCTTTTTTGTGATTCCAAATGAATTTTTGGATTTTTTTTTCTATTTCCATGAAGAATGCTTTTGAAATTTTGATAGGGATTGCATTAAATGTGTAGATTGCTTTTGGTAAGATTGCCATTTTCACAATACTGATATTTCCAATCCTGGAACAGGGATGTTTTTCCACTTCCTAGGGTCTTCTGCAATTTCTCGCGTGAGTGTTTTAAGGTTTTCATTGTAGAGATCCTTTACTTCCTTGTTAGGTTTATTACAAGGTACTTTATTTACTTTGATGCAATTGTGAATGGGAGTGATGCTCTGATTTCATCCTCTGTGTGTTTGTTGTTAGCATATATGAAGGCTACTGATTTCTGTGTATTTATTTTGTGTCCTGCTCCATGGCTATAGGTGTTTATTGGCTCTAACAGTTTGCTAGTAGAGTCTTTAGGATCCTTTATGTATAGAATCATGTCATCTGGAAACAATGATAACTTGGTGTCTTCCTTTCCAATTTGCATCCCTTTTATGAGCATCTCTTGCCTTATTGCTATGGCTAAGACTTCCAGTACTGCATTAAATAAAAGTGGGGACAGTGGACACACTTGTCTTGTTCCTGATTTTAGTGGAAAAGCTTCCAGTTTTTCCCCATTTAGTAATATGTCAGCTGTAGGCTTGTCATAAATAGCCTTTATTATATTGAGATATGTTCCTTCTATTCCCAGTCTCTGCAGTATTTTATCATGTAGGGATGTTGGATTTTGTCAAATGGTTTCTCTGCATCTAATGAGATGATCATGTGATTTTTGTACTTCAATCCATTTATGTAATGCATTACAGTTATCGATTTGCATATATTGAACAATCCCTGCATCTCTGGGATAAAGCCTACTTGGTCGGGGTGACTGATTTTGCTGATATATTCTTGTATTCTGTTTGCCAATATTTTGTTGAGAATTTTTGCATCCATCTTCATGAGGGAGATTGGTCTGTAATTTCCCTTTTTGTTTTGTCTTTACCTGGTTTTGTTATCAGGGTGATGCTGGCTTCATAGAAGGAGTTTGGTAGAATTCCTTCTTTTTCTATTTTATGGAAAAGCTTAAGAAACAATGGTGTTAGCTCTTCCTTGAAGGTCTGGTAAAATTCAGCAGTGAATCCCTCTGGGCCTGGGCTTTTTCAGTTGGGAGATTTCTTATAACTGTTCGGATCTCAATGCTTGTTATAAGTCTTTTTAAGTGATTAATCTCATCTTGATTTAATTTAGGTAGGTCATATAAATCAAGGAAAGCATCTATTTCTTTCAGATTTTCATACTTTGTAGAGTATATGCTTTTATAATATGTCCCTCTGGTTTTCTGATTTTCTCTGGAATCTGTTGGTATGTTACCTTTTTCATCTCTAATTTTATTAATTTGTGTCTCTTTTCTCATTCTTTTAGTTAGATTTGCTAAGGGTTTATCAATCTTGTTTATCCTTTCAAAGAACCAACTCTTTTTTTCATTGATTCTTTGGATTGTTTTTACTTTCTATTTCATTAATTTCTGCCCTAATCATTATCATTTCTTCCTGTCTGCTGATTTTGGGTTTGCCTTGTTCTTCTTTTTCCAAAGCTTTAAGGTAAAGCATTAGGTCATTTACTTGATTCCTTTCTAATTTCTTAATATAGGCACTTAAAGCTATAAATTTACCTCTTAGGACTGCCTTCATTGTGTCCCAGAGATTTTGGTATGTTTTGTTCTCATTATCCTTTGACTCTATAAATTTTTTGATTTCCCTCTTGATTTCTTCATTGACCCATTCATCATTTGGTAATGTGTTGTTTAATTTCCATGATTTTATGTATGCTCTATGGCCTTTCTTGCTATTGATTTGTAGTTTGATTTCATTGTGGTCAATGCAAGGAATTATTTTAATTTTCCTGTATTTGTTGAGATTTGCTTTGTGTCCTAATATTTGGTCTATTTTTAAGAATGTTCCATGTGCTGCTGAAAAGAATGTATATTCTGCATCATTTGGATGAAATGTCCTGTATATGTTTGTTAGGTCCTCTCCTTTTATGACCTCATTTAGTCCGGATGGCTCTTTGTTTATTTTTTCCCAGAATGACCTGTCAATTGATGAGAGGGGGATGTTGAACTCACCCACTACCACTGTGTTTGGTGCTATCTGTGACCTTAGTTCTAAGTGTTTGTTTTATGAATTTTTGGCCCCCATGTTAGGTGTATATATGTTTATTTTTGTAATGTCCTCATGTTAGATGGTGCCTTTAATCAATATAAAGTGTCCTTCCTTATCTTTCTTAACTAATGTTGGACTGAAGTCTACCTTGTCAGATTTTAGGATAGCATCCCTGGTTGTTTTCTAGGTCCATTTACTTGAACACTATTTTCCAAACTTTCACCCTAAAATAGTGCCCATGCTTTGTAGAAAGGTGGGTTTCTTGGAGGCAACAAATTGAAGGATCCTACTTTTTAACACAGTCTTCAAACATATGTCTTTTGGTTGGGGCATTGAGGCCATTGATATTAAGAGATTTTTTTTTTAATTTTTATTAACATTTTCCATTATTATAAAATATATCCCATGGTAACTCCCTCCTTCCCCACCCCTACACTTTCCCGTTTGAAATTCCATTCTCCATCATATTACCTCCCCATTACAATCATTGTAATTACATATATACAATATCAACCTATTAAGTATCCTCCTCCCTTCCTTTATCCACCCTTTATGTCTCCTTTTCAACTTACTGGCCTCTGCTACTAAGTATTTTCATTCTCACGCAGAAGCCCAGTCATCTGTACCTAGGATCCACATATGAGAGAGAACATGTGGCGCTTGGCTTTCTGGGCCTGGGTTACCTCACTTAGTATAATACTTTCCAGGTCCATCCATTTTTCTGCAAATTTCATAACTTCATTTTTCTTTACCGCTGAGTAGAACTCCATTGTATAAATGTGCCACATCTTCATTATCCACTCATCTGTTGAGGGACATCTAGGCTGGTTCCATTTCCCAGCTATTATAAATTGAGCAGCAATAAACATGGTTGAGCATGTACTTCTAAGGAAATGAGATGAGTCCTTTGGATATATGCCTAGGAGCGCTATAGCTGGGTCATATGGTAGATCAATCTCTAGCTGCTTTAGGAACCTCCACACTGTTTTCCACAATGGCTGGACTAGCTTGCATTCCCACCAGCAGTGCAAAAAGGTTTCTTTTTTTCCACATCCCCGCCAACATTTATGATCATTTGTTTTCATGATGGTGGCCAATCTGACAGGAGTGAGATGGAATCTCAATGTAGTTTTAATCTGCATTTCCCTGATGACTAGTGACGTAGAACATTTTTTTAGATGCTTATATGCCATTCGTATTTCTTCCTTTGAGAACTCTCTATTTAGCTCCATAGCCCATTTTTTGATTGGCTTGTTTGATTCCTTATTATTTAACTTTTTGAGTTCTTTGTATATCCTAGATATTAATCCTCTATCAGATATATAGCTGGCGAAGATTTTTTCCCATTCTGTAGGTTGCCTCTTTGCTTTTTTCACTGTGTCCTTTGCAGTGCAAAATCTTTGTAATTTCATTAGGTCCCAGTGGTTAGTCTGTGGTTTTATTGCCTGAGCAGTTGGGGTTGTATTCAGAAAGTCTTTGCCCAGACCAATATGTTGAAGGGTTTCCCCTACTTTTTCCTCTAGCAGTTTCAAAGTTTCCGGTCTGATGTTAAGGTCTTTAATCCATTTGGACTTAATACGTGTGCATGGCAAGAGAGAAAAATCTATTTTCATCCTTCTGCAGATATTTATCCAGTTTTCAAAAAAAACCATTTGCTGAAGAGGCTGTCTCTTCTCCAATGAGTATTTTTGGCATTTTTATCGAATATCAGGTGGCTATAGCTACTTGGGCTTACATCTGGGTCCTCTATTCTGTTCCACTGATCTACATGTCTGTTTTTGTGCCAGTACCATGCTGTTTTTGTTACTATGGCTCTGTAGTATAGGTTAAAATCAGGTATGGTGATACCACCAGCCTCTTTTTTGTTGCTCAGTATTATTTTAGATATTGGAGGTTTTTTGTGATTCCAAATGAATTTTTGGATTGTTTTTTCTATTTCCATGAAGAATGCTTTTGGAATTTTGATAGGGATTGCATTAAATGTGTAGATTGCTTTAGGTAAGATTGCCATTTTCACGATATTGATTCTTCCAATCCAGGAACAAGGGATGTTTCTCCACTTTCTAGTGTCTTCTACAATTTCTCTCTTGAGTGTTTTAAAGTTCTTATTGTATAGATTCTTTACTTCCTTGGTTAGGTTTATTCCAAGGTATTTTTTTTTTTTTTGATACAATTGTGAATGGGAATGATTCTCTGATTTCATCCTCTGTGTGTTTGTTGTTAGCATATATGAAGGCTACTGATTTCTGTGTATTTATTTTGTATCCTGCTACATTGCTGTAGGTTTTGATCAGCTCTAACAGCTTGCTAGTAGAGTCTTTAGGGTCCTTTATGTATAGAATCATGTCATCTGCAAATAATCATAACTTGATTTCTTCCTTTCCAATTTGTATCCCTTTTATGTGTGTCTCTTGCCTTATTGCTATGGCTAAGACTTCTAAAACTATATTAAATAGAAGTGGGGACAGTGGACACCCTTGTCTTGTTCCTGATTTTAGTGAAAAAGCTTCCAGTTTTTCCCCATTTAGTAATATGTTGGCTGTAGGCTTGTCATAAATAGCCTTTATTATATTGAGATATGTTCCTTCTATTCCCAGTCTCTGTAGGACTTTTATCATGAAGGGATGTTGGATTTTGTCAAATGCTTTCTCTGCATCTAATGAGATGATCATGTAATTTTTGTCCTTCAACCCGTTTATGTAATGTATTACATTTATAGATTTGCGTATGTTGAACCATCCCTGCATCTCTGGGATAAAGCCTACTTGGTCAGGGTGAATGATCTTTTTGATATACTCTTGTATTCTGTTTGCCAATATTTTGTTGAGAATTTTTGCATCTATGTTCATGAGGGAGATTGGTCTGTAATTTTCTTTTTTTCTTCTATCTTTGCCTGGTTTTGGTATCAGGGTGATGCCGGCCTCATAGAAGGAGTTTGGTAGAATTCCTTCTTTTTCTATTTCCTGGGAAAGCTTAAGAAGCAATGGTGTTAGCTCTTCCTTAAAAGTCTGGTAAAATTCAGCAGTGAAACCATCCGGGCCTGGGCTTTTTTTAGTTGGGAGATTATTGATAACTGATCGGATCTCCATGTTTGTTATAGGTGTATTTAAGTGATTAATCTCATTTTGATTTAATTTAGGTAGGTCATATAGATCAAGGAAATCATACATTTCTTTCAGATTTTCATAATTTGTGGAGTATATGCTTTTATAGTATGTCCCTATGATTTTTTGAATTTCTCTGGAATCTGTTGTGATGTTACCTTGTTCATCTCTAATTTTATTAATTTGTGTCTCTTCTCTCTTTCTTTTGGTCAGATTTGCTAAGGGTTTATCAATCTTGTTTATCCTTTCAAAGAACCAACTCTTTGTTTCATTAATTCTTTGGATTGTTCTTTTTGTTTCTATTTCATTAATTTCTGCCCTAATCTTTATTATTTCTTCCTGTCTACTAATTTTTGGCTTGCCTTGTTCTTCTTTTTCCAAGGCTTTAAGGCGAAGCATTAGGTCGTTTACTTGAGACCTTTCTAATTTCTTAATATAGGCACTTAAGGCTATAAATTTACCTCTTAGAACTGCCTTCATTGTGTCCCAGAGATTTTGGTATGTTGTGTTCTCATTATCATTTGACTCTATAAATTTTTTGATTTCCTTTTTGATTTCTTCATTGACCCACTCATCATTTAGTAGTGTATTGTTTAGTTTCCATGATTTTGTGTATGCTCTATAGCCTTTCTTGCTACTGATTTGTAGTTTAATTCCATTGTGGTCAGAGAGAATGCAAGGAATTATTTCAATTTTCCTGAATTTGTTAAGATTTGCTTTGTGTCCTAATATATGGTCTATTTTAGAGAATGTTCCATGTGCTGCTGAAAAGAATGTATATTCTGCAGCCTTTGGATGAAATGTCCTGTACATATCTGTTAGGTCCATTCCTTCTATGACCTCATTTAGTCCAGATGCCTCTCTGTTTATTCTTTCCTTGGATGACCTGTCAATTGATGAGAGTGGGGTGTTAAAGTCACCCACCACCACTGTGTTTGGTGTTATCTGTGACCTTAGTTCTAGTAGTGTTTGTTTGACGAATTTGGGAGCCCCCATGTTAGGTGCATATATGTTTAGGATTGTAATGTCCTCGTGTTGGAGTGTGCCCTTAATCAATATAAAGTGACCTTCCATATCTTTCTTGACTAACATCGGACTAAAGTCTACCCTGTCTGATATTAGGGTAGCAACCCCTGCTTGTTTTCTAGGCCCATTTGCTTGAAACACCGTCTTCCAACCTTTCACCCTAAGATAATGTCTATCCTTTGTAGAAAGGTGAGTTTCTTGGAGACAACAAATTGTAGGATCCTGCTTTTTAACCCAGTCTGCAAATCTATGTCTTTTCGTTGGGTCATTGAGACCGTTGATATTAAGAGATATTATTGAAAGGTGTGTATTTATGTTTGCCATTTTTTTTTTTTTTGTGTGTGTGTGTGTTACTGGTTCTACCTGTGCTCTCTTCTGTTAACTGGTATTTGAGTATAGCTGGTTTTTTCTAGGTTCCTTATATGTGTGCTTTTCCTTTTGTTCATCCGGAGGATTCTATCAAGTATTTTCTGTAGAGCTGGTTTTGTCTTCAAATACTCCTTAACCTGCTTTTGTCATGGAATGTCTTTATTTCTCCATCTATTTGAATGGATAACTTTGCAGGATAAAGTAACCTTGGTTGACAGTTGTTATCTTTCAGAACTTGGAATCTATCACTCCAAGCCCTTCTGGCTTTAAAAGTTTGTGTTGAATAATCTGCTGTAATCCTGATGGGCTTGCTTTTGTAGGTAACTTGATTTTTCTCTCTAACTGCTTTCAATATTTTTTCTTTGGTTTGTGTGTTTGGAAGTTTGATTATAATATGGCGAGGAGAAGTTCTTTCTGGGTTTTGTCTGGCTGGGGTTCTAAAGGCTTCCTGTATCTGTTTTGGCACCTCTTTCCCAATTTGGGGGAAATTTTCCTCTATGATTTTGTTGAAGATGCCTACTATGCCTCTGGAGTGGAGTTCTTCTCCTTCTACTATGCCCTGAATTCTTATATTGGATCTTTTCATAGTGTCCTGAATATCTTGAAATTCCCACTCATACTTTTCTATAAGTTTGTCTTTCTCTTTGTTGGACTACATTAGGTCTGCCACCTAGCTTAGATATTCTGTCCTCTCCCTCATCCATTCTACTGGTGAGATTTTCTACAGAGTTTTTTATTTCATTAACTGTGTTCTTCATTGCTAGTAATTCTGACTGGTTTTTCTTTATTATTTCTATTTCCCTATTTATGTCTTGTATTGCCTTCTTTATTTCATTAAATTGGTGTCCTGCCTCTTCTTTGATTCCTTTGATTTCCTCTTTGATTTCCTCTTTGATTTCTTCTTTGATCGTTTTCATGTGTTCTTTGACCTCTTTGAACATATTTATAATTATTCTTTTGAACTCTTTCTCAGGCATTTCCTCCAACTCTTTCTCACTGGAGGACATTTCTGATGCATTAATACTTTTAGGTGGATTTATATCGTCTTGCTTTTTAGTGTTTCTTGTGTTATAATGTATATATTTTTGCATCTTGGATTAAGTTAATGCTTGGATTTTCTAGCTAGCTGTGTATTCTTAGCTGTATCAATTGATTTGATGTAATATATTTTCAGGGTAGGACCTTAAGGTGTTAGGTGTGGCTCTTAAGACTCTGAGAGTATCTACAAAGATGTTCTTAGGGGTTGAGTTTCCCTGCTATAGGAGTATTCAAGCAGGCTGAGTGGAATAAAATACAGGTAGATTCTAAAATTTAACTAAACACTGTACACATTCAATCAAAAACAGCCCCGAGTATGTATGCAAGAGTAGTTATTATAATGACCAGAACCTCTATCAACAAGGAGGTTTAGATTTCTGGTCTGTTGAGGGATCCAAGTCAGCTTGTGACCAAGTGAGAGCCTTTCCTGGTGCAATCCCAGTTACCTTGGGTGATTTTGGTCTCAGTCAAGTTGCTGCCTGGGTCGTCGGGCTGCTGTTCTGATTTCTGGAGCTGGGCACTTGCTTTTCCTACGGGGCAAACCGCGCCGCTTCTGCTGCCTCTGCTGCTGCCGTAGCTGCCACCACCAAAGCCACCACCGCTGCTGAAGCTGCCGCTGCCGTGTCCACCGCCGCTGCTCCCCCCGAAGCCGCTGCTGCGGGATCTGCCGCCGCTGCCGCTCCTGGGTCCGCTGCTGCTGGGGCCGCTGGTACCGGTGCTGGAGCCGCTGAAGTTGCTGCCAAACTCTGCTCCTGCTTGGGTCCCGCTGTCAGCCCAAGTTGGCGCGGCCCAGTCCCGGGCCGCTGCTGTGTTCGCTGGAGCTGGGTTCAGGCAGTGGGGGAGGGGAGGGAGCCGCGGCTGCTCTGGTTGTCTCGCTGGTCCACGTGTGCTTCTACCTCACGGTCTTCTCCTCCGCTGCTCGCTGCCGCTCTCCCCTCACGTTTCCCGATTCGCGGAGAGCAGGGAGTGAGGGGAAAATCCCGCACCTGGCTTTTCCTGCGGCTCGAGCCGAGAGTCTGGTGGCTTTCTCCTGCGCCGCGGCCGAGCTGCCAGAGCCGCTTTTCCTGCCTGTGCAGGCTAGGATGGTCTATAACTCTTCTACTTCTCTGCTGCCGCCTCAATTTCCTATACACCTCACTTTTTAGTAAAAGTGTGTATTTTGCTGAGTTTTTTTGGTCTTTTTCCCCCCTAGGCTGCTTTGGTGTGGTACCTACGCCACCATCTTAACCGGAAGTCCTTAAGAGATATTATTGAAAGGTATGTATTCATTTTTGCCAATTTTTTTTTGTAGTTCCTCCTGTTTAACCTTTGCTCTCTTGTGTTAACTAGTGTTTGAGTATTGTTTGTTTTTTTCCCAGTTCCGTATATGTGTGATTATCTGTTTCTTCTGCATGGAGGATTCTTTCAAGTATTTTCTGTAGAGCTGGTTTTGTTTTCAAATAGTCCTTTAGCCTACTTTTCTCTGTCTATGTGAATGGATAGCTTTGCATGATAAAGTAACCTTGGTTGACAGTTGTTATCTTTCAGAACTTGGAATATATCACTCCACACCCTTCTGGCTTTTAAATTTTGTGTTGAATAATCTACTGTAATACACATAGGCTTGCCTTTGTATGTAAGTTGATTTTTCTCTCTAAGTGCTTTCAATATTGTTTTGTTTGTTTGTTTTTCGAGGTAGGGTCTCACTCTAGCTCAGACTGTCTTAGAATTCACTATAGAGTCTCAGGGTCACCTCAACCTCATGGCAATCCTGCTGCCTCTGCCTCCCAAGTGCTGGGATTAAAGGCATGCAACACCATGCCTGGCCTTGCTTTCAATATTTTTTCTTTGGTTTGTATGTTTGGTAGTTTGATTATCATATGGTGAGGAGAGGTTCTTTCCAGTTTTTGTCTGGCTGGTGTTCTAAAGTCTTCCTGTATCTGCATTGGCCCCTCTTTCCCAATTTGGGGGAAGTTTTCTTCTATGATTTTGTTAAAAAAAGGCCAACTCTGCCTTTGGAGTGAAATTCTTCTCCTTCTACTATGCCCTGAATTCTTGTTTGATCTTTTCATAATGTCTCGAATATGTTGAAATTCCCACTCATACTTTTCTATAAGTTTGTCTTTTTCTTTGTTGGACTGTATTAGATCTGCCACCTGATCTTCTAGTTTAGATATTCTGTCCTCTCCTTCATCCATTCTACTGGTGAAATTTTATACAGTTTTTTTATTTCATTAACTGTGTTCTTCATTTCTAGTAATTCTTACTGTTTTTTTCCTTATTATTTCTATTTCCTTATTTATGTCTAGTATTGGCCCCTTTATTTCCTTAAATTGTCGTCCTGTGTCTTTTTTGCTTCCTTTGATTTCTTCTTTGAGTTATTTGAACATACTTACCATCATTCCATTGAAATCTTTCTCAGGCATTTCCTCTAACTCATTCTCACTGGAGGTCATTTCTGATGTAATAATACTCTTTGGTGGATTTATATTGTCTTGAGTTTTAGTGTTTCTTATGTTATAGTGTATATATTTTTGCATCCTGGATTATTTAATGATTGGATTTTCTAGGTAGCTGGATATTATTAGATGTGTTAATATATCTGATATTATATAACTTCAGGGTAGGAGCTTAAGGTGCTAGGTGTGGCTCTGAAGACTCTAATGGTATGTACAAAAGTGACTGTAGGTGTTGGGTGTGCCTGCTGTGAGATGACTCAAGTAGGCTAAGAGGAACGAAATAGAGGCACATTCTAAAATTTAACTAAACAATGTACACTGTCAATGAAAAACAGTACAGAGTATTTTCCAAGAGTAGGTATTATGGCAACCAGATACTCTGTCTGTCCCTTAGGCTGTGTGGTGCTTCACCCACTCCCTTTGTCCTGACAAGGCAGTTATGATTTCTGGTCTGTTGAGGGTTCCAAGTCAGCTTGTGACCAGGTGACACCCTTCCCTAATGTATAACAGAAGAATAAACAAAGCCACTATAATTCAAGAAGCAACAAATAACAAGCCCAAAATACAACTTATTTAAGAATGGCAAATTTGACCATCTATCCTATTTAACATATAATTTATCCTGACATGGAAGGTGCAGTTAGCACTTCTGGTTTAGGCATATATGCCAGGTTTATTATGTGGGTACTGTCCTGGTGTAATCCCAGTTACCTTTTGGGATGATTTTGGTCTCACCTGCTGTCTTGATTGGGTCACTCTTTGGTGCTCTGTTAGTTCAAGTAGGTGTGGCTGGGCCCCTGGGCTGCTGCTCTGTTCCTGAGGGCTGGGCACTAGTGGTGGGGAAGGGGAGGGAGCTGATACTGCTCAGTTTGGCTGCTGTTCCACGTGTTCTTCTACCTTGTGATCTGCTCCTCCATTGTTCACTGCCATTTTCCCTTCACATTTCTTGAGTTTGCAGAGAGCTCTGGTGTGAGTGGAAAATCCCCTCACCTGGCTTTTTCTGTGGCTCAAGCCAAGCCTGCCTTGGTCTCGCATATGGACCCGCTGCACTAGAGCAGCTTCTGCTGGTCTGTGTGGGCTCTGGATCCTCTGGATCTCTCCTACTTCTCTACTGCTATTTCAATTTCCTATATGCCTCAGTTTTTTGTAAAAGTGTGTATTTTTTTGTTGTTTTATTTTGTTTTGTTTTTGTAAGTTGGTATATCTAATTTTAGAAAATATGTAGTTAAGTTTTATCCATGATAGTTTTTAAATAGGTACCCAATGGCTTGTATTTTTGGTTCAGGAGAAACATTCTAGACATTTAGTTTTGTAAATAATAAGAGAAATGGATAGAGAAGGATACATTTTTATTGTAATTTTATATATAATATTGAACAACTATGAATGGAAAAAACTAAGAATAGGGTATGGATTAAATTATTCATAGTACAGCCTTTTAAAAGAATGATGAAAATCCATTGTACTTTATATGACATCTGTTTTTCATAATGTATTTTCAATGAAAACAGCAGCTTTACACACAGTGATTCTATTTTATGTGTAAATAAACCCATATGTGCATATGCATATATATTATATGAAAATATGAATCAATGATGAATCTCTATCTATCTAGTATTTATATCCATGCTTTATACATGCATTTTACACAGTAAAGTACTCCACAGTATTTCCCCAGGTTTTGATTGATAGATTGTTTCATACTTATTATTTTTTTTTTCAAGGCAGGGTCTCACTCTAGCCCAGGCTGGCCTGGAATTCACTCTGTATCCTCAGGCTGGCCTTGAACTCACAAGGATACTCCTACGTCTTCCTCCCCAGTGCTGGGATTAAAGATATGTACTCCCATGCCCAGCTTCCTTCATACTTTTGAAATATTCTCATATTTATTTATAGCAAACAATTATTCTTTGCAATTTTGGAATGTAACAAAATGTTGTCCTGATGACCTGAGATAAAAATATATGTTATAAATCTCTTATGAAAAAAAAATGTAAAGCTTTGCAAACTAGATCAAGACAAAACAGGAAATATCTACCTGAGGAGTACATTACAGTAGGTTTTATATCACAGATAATTTTTCATTGAATGCTAGATTCAAATAATCAATGACTGTTGCTGCTAGATTAGCTGTATTCATTAGTTTGGCAAAGATTGGATTGTTAAATGGGGTGGAATAAATCTCACTGATCAGGATATTGCATAGAATTTTCAATTATATGTCACTAGAATTTGGCTCATTATATAGATCCATATATATTTAAGAACAACTTGATCTAATACTCCATGTTATCACAGATCTTCCCTGTGGAGAGAACATGGTAAAAAGCCTACTTAGCCAATTGGAATCTAATTTCTTATAGTCATCACGGTTGCCAAATTCATTCATCAATATCATTGAACAAGTCTCTGTCAGGTAATACATACAAAAATATAGTTTGCAAAAGTTTGTCTGCCTTTCACACTACTGCTGACAATTATCCTGACTATAGTATTGCACTTACCAAATAGGTTCTGAACCTAAAATCTACACATATTTAGGCTCAGATAATTGTTTGTGGGCCAAAGAGAAACAACATGTAAACTATATATTATTTAACAATATTCTAAAGGCTATAAATTTAGGAACAAAGAATATCTCAAATATTGCCAAATGACTTTATCTGGAAATCTTTCTTACTGGGCCACTTGTATAGAACATAAATAAGAACTAATAAACACTAAAATGAGAGATATATTATACATAGCAAACACATGAATAACTGATGGGTGAGAACATATATGTTTTGTTATTATTGTAGTTGGGTTGTCATATGTCATGTTCTAGAATGACATTTTGGCCATATTTTAGTTCTTTTCATGAGCTGACTTCTTAAATATAATATACAATAATTTGTGAGTTTTTGACTGACAAACACTTCTATCCAATTGTCCACATGTGTAGGTAAGAAAGCCTATTGATTTACTATTTCTTCATGCACATAAAGTCCACTGTCATTTCTTAAGTGCTATTTAGTGTGGTTTCTTTGATGCTTGTAAATCCTTAGGATCACATGCCATGCATCAATGACTTACACATGGGTCATGCACATGGCTCGTGGTAACTGCAGGATATTTGAAGAAATACTTTCTACAGCATATAATCTCATTGTTCCAGTGGAGAATGCCACAGCTGCACTGGGACCACAGTATAAATGAGAAACAAATGGATATGAAATTGGGTCTCCTTGCTCAGAGACATTTATGTTTTTCAGGAGTGGTGATTTGTGAATCCTGTAGTTTGTCTTTAGAAGGTATTTTAGGGTACACCAGATGCCGTTGTTTATTACACCAAGGATGAGAACCTAGTTATTCTTTCTGCATGGTCTGTAAAACAGACCAGTCCATAAGTGTTTTATTTATTACATATAATTCTCAAGTTTTCTTATTGCTGATTCTTCTCTTCCATTTTTGTTATGATTCATTTATTATGAATAAAAGTAATTATTACAGACGACTTAAAAGAAGAGTCACCATGCTTGTGCAATTACTAAGTGATCAAAGAAGAATCCTTCAAATATTCTAGATCAACATGGAAGGGGATATTATGCATTCTGGAACCAACTTAATAAAAATTTGATAAAATAAACAAAATCATCATATTGTTTCCAATTCAAAGATTTTTTTTTTTTCTATGCCTAGGATCATCTATGTTCAAATAAGTATAGTGGTGCTGGCATCATAGTTTTTCAGGGAGACAATTTATATACTTTTATAAATATGAAATGCTTAGAATACATCCAGTATTCTTCCAGCACAACAATAATCTTCTAACAAAAGTCATTGTTATTGTGGTTTAATACATTTTCCGCAAGGTTCCCTGATAGCATTACTATCTCTTCATTTTATTGGCAAAGACAGAGACTCAAAATTTAATTTAATTTAATTTATTATTATTATTATTATTATTATTATTATCATTATTTTGGTTTTTCAAGGTAGGGTGACTCTCTAGCTCAAACATACCTAGACTTCACTGTGTAGTCTCAGGGTGACCTTGAACTCACAGCAATCCTCCTACTTCTGTCTTCTGAGTTCTGGGATTAAAGACATGTGCTACCACTCCCAGCTTTGAAAATTTAAAATTTTGACCAATGTTATATAATAATCCTTTTTGATTCTGTATTCCATATTGATAACTATAGTCTAATTGTATTTACTTGCTTCTGCCACTATGACTTCATAAATTCCTTCTTCCTGAATACTATGTGTCTGTCTTGACTGAGCAGTGCCTCCATGTTAGAATGAGCCCTTACTCTTCCCTCATTCAGTTACTGTCTGATAAAGCCTCACCACCATCAGCTTCCCAGTTTTCTAATTCTTCATTCGATCTGAGATTGTCACTAACTCAGTTTTTATAGAACACCTAGATGGGCTCTTGACTATGCATTTTGTTTACAGAATAGAAGGTAAAAGTGCTACATTATTATTTTCCCTCTATAAAGATAGGTTGCATAAAGCCTTGTTAGACTAATCATAAATCATAAATGAGCAATGAAGACCTCAGTATCTTTAAGCTCCATACCAAGTTCTGCAACTCAGTGGCTGTATGACTATGGACAATCCAATTAACTTCTCTGGACCTTAGTTTTCTCCTTTATCAAAATGGGGGATTGAATTAGTGAGATGTGTTTCAGCTCCTCAGACAATCAGCAACGTGCTTATGCAAAGTCTCGCTTCAGCTCATGTGGAGATGGCTCCTAAAAATCTAATTGGGGAAGATGCTCAGTTCTGTGCTGTGCTGGAATCAATTGCACGAGAAAGAAAGAAGAGGGCATGTAAATAGAGCCTACTCTGCTTATTTTCCTAACAGAATATCCCAAAGTGTGAGAATTCAGAGTTGAGCTCCGTTGGCAATCAATAAAACATGAATGTTTCCTTCTGAATGCTTTTCCCTCATTCCCTTCAGGATCCCTGTAATGAGGAGATAATGAGCTATAGACATAGCCAGGGGTGCCTGGGAGCTTCCTCTAACATCCACTTTGTTAGTGGGATTTTTGCAGCTGAGAGGTGAAGCATCTTGAAGGGGTATTCCGCCAACTGTGTTACACCCTAAACTTAAGCTTAATGTTTTCCCAAGAAAGTACAAGCAACTGCAGGGGTCCTCCAATTCGGTGCTTCTCAGTTACTGACAATGAAATAAAAAAGCTATTTATGTTGCTTTACTGACTATTTTAAATCAAATAATTAAAACTTATTAGAGAGCTACAGGTCTCATCAATGCAAAGTCCCTGAAGTCACCATTACATCTCAGATAGATACCTGACATGATTCACTTCTGTTTCTTTGAGGGCTTCTGTGACACAGACTTTCTTTTGCTTTGCAACAACTGCTGTATCTTGGGCATGTTTTATACATGGAGCATGGTTGAAGGATGTCTACAGCTTGCTGTCTGTCCTTAAACAAAACCTAAGAGTAGGGAAGCATAAAGAGTGCCTCTCTTTTTGTAACACTAACAAGTCTGGCATTCTGGTCAACAAATAATCATGAAAAGAATGACAGTGCATTCACACATCTCAGGAAGAAGTATGACTGTTTTTACTTAGTGATAATTCCAATGCCCAGAAAGGAAGACCTGTTGGGTTTAACATTTGCTATTCTGCTGCTGAAGGAATTTTCCTGCATGTGATAGAGGGGATGAATGTGTCCAGTGAAGCATATCAAAATAATGAATAAGGAGTTGAATCCAAAATTGGAGATTGGGGACTGGGGAGATGGCTGAGCAGTTAGAATAACTTTTTATGACAGCATGAGGGCCTGAAACCACAGAAGTCCAGTACCACAGCACTAACATAAGCAGCCGGGCATGCCCGCATATCTGAAATTTCAGTTCACTAGGGGTGTAGAGTCCAAAGAATTGGTGCAACTTGCTAACTTGACAGAAAAAGAAAAAAACAAAACAAAACAAAAGGAACCCCACAAAACAAACAAACAAACAAACAAACAAACAAAAAACATTGAATGGAGTAGTTCTAAGCTAAGTGAGAGACTTTCACAAGGAAATGGTTGAATGTAAAAAGGAAGATGTCTGATCTCTGACTTTCACACACATGTGCATACACTATACAAATACCATTCTTATAACATATGACACATACTCTCCGTACACATGTGCCAAAAGCGTAATAAAAATACTGGAGTTGTAAATAGCACATTTATTATGTTCAGCTGCTACCCACCCCCCACCCCCCGGTTCTACAATAAAGCAGAGTGATGAAGGTTAGTTTGAATGTCAAACGTGAAGCATTCACACGCGTACCAAGGTGGTGTGATGAGCACATTATTTCTGCAGTGGAGATTGGGAGAAGGAGCAAAGCAAGAGTCTCAGCCATGCAGCTCCTATGGTCTAACATCAGAAAGGAAGGCAAAGGCTTGATTTTTGATAAGAGAAAGAGGCAACTATATACAGAACATGTACAATATATACACATGGAGTTTTGCTCAGCCATGCAGAAGGATGAAATGATGCCATTTTCAGGAAAATGGATGGAACTAGAGATTATCACACTAAGTATAAAAATCCAATCACACATATGGATATCACATATTTTATAATATGTTTTCTCTCACATATTGAATTTAGTGGAGCTAGAAAGGGCATGATGATAGTAAGAAAATTATGACAGAGAATGTTGTAAGAGATTAAAAAGGGGCTAAAAAGGGGTGAATATGAAGAGCATTTTGCATGCTTACATTAAAATGCCATAATGAAACCTCTAACATTATGCAGTTAATTTTTTAAAAGTGAAATTTAAAACTGAAATGTCAAATTCAGTGCTAACAGAAGAAAGAAAAAGAAAAGAGGAGACGAGGATGGAGGTGAGAGCGAAACAAGGGAGTTCTGAAAGGCAGGAGGGCAGGGGCTTTCATGGTTGAATTTCCAGTAGTGGTCATACTGGAAGCAGCCATGCTTTGCTGCATAGAGGCTGCTCTCAGAACAGGTTGTTAATTCTCAGGCCTCCAAAAATGGAATCTCTCCTCTCATTACAACATTCAAACTCTTTTTATGTTTTAAAGTGTTTTGAGGTAGGGTCTCACTCTAGCCCAGGCTGACCTGGAATTCACTATGTAGTCTCAGGGTGGCCTTGAGCTCTCAGTGATCCTCCTCCTACCTCTGTTTCCTGAGTGCTAGGATTAAAGGCATGCACCATCACGCCTGGCCCCATTCATGCTATTGAAATGCCATTGTAAATTAAAACAAAAATAGATAGGCCTCATAGGTCTGATATCATGAATTGTCTTAGTCAGATATAAACTTATGTGCTACTACTAGGAGTTTGATAGACGTGAAGCTGTCTTTCTCTGGGGAATGGAGATCATGTTACAATGCAGGTACTCAATGAGGTGTTGTGCACAAGGTTGCTGTGCTGGAATACAGTGAGTAATTGACAGCATCACTGCCTTGTATTTTCTACATTTACTGTTTTATTTCCATTACCTTACCTAATTTACTTTCTTGTTGTTTTTTTCTCCAAAGAGTATCACTGAAGTTGTATCTCTTTTGTATGTATTTGTCCTGAATTTAAGGTTACATAAGTAGTTTGCAAGACGACCTGGGCTAGGTTCTAGTGTTCCCCTTCACTGAGTTGACAGTAGCATTCCCCACATTAGAAGATTTGAACATGCTGACACCTTCTTATGCCATATTCCTTCAGCAGAGGTAGCTGACTACCACAACTTTTTCATGCTAGAAAAGTCTCAATAAGTAAATAAGACTTATAAAGGCTACTTTTTGTTATCCTCTATATGTTATCATTTAGGTATGATCCTTTCTCTCAAACTAACCATGTATCAAATCTCTATGTACCAAGAAACTTGGTTTTCCAGCTGCAAATTCTCAAAAAGTCTTTCCTGAAAACAAGTACCCCCCCCCCCAGAATCCCCACCAGCTTTTAGCTTTGAATGAACCAAGACTCTATATCATTTACCTTCATTCATGTCATTTCTAATTTTTAGAATCTTTCCTTTTCACTAAATTTTCACTAACTTTATATTTTCACTAAATATAAAGTAAGAAGCATTCAAGGGAGTTCTTTATTACTTTGGAGTTTCTCTTTCATATTATCCATACACATATCAAAACAGGGCTCTATTCCATAATGCATTCTATGTGTTTTTATGTTAGCTGATCAACTAAGATTCAAAAATAGTTAGTATTAACTGGTTATTTTTAATATTTTATTTTTCTTCATTTATTTAAGAGAGAGAAATAGCCAGGGCGAGAGAGAGAAAGAGAGATTGAGGAAGAGAGAGGGAGAATGAGTATGCCAGGCCCTCCAGCTACTGCAAATGAACTCCAGATGCATGAGACCCCATATGCATCTGGCTTATGTGGGCCCTGGGGAATCGAACCTGCGTCCTTGGCTTAGCAGGCAAGCCCTTCAAACACTAAGCCATTTCTACAGCCCAACTGGTTATTTTTAAATCAGAGAGCATTCTAGTACTTCCCTTAGAGTGTCTGATTCCCTGAGTTTTGGGATGGGGGTCTGTGGAATGGTATTTTAACAAGCACACAAGGATATTCATAAAATATTGGTCTATCCTTCTTATGGATTTTAAATTTCATGCTATTTAAATTTTCTTCTCTGCTATCATCAGCAAGGTGCTTGTACATATCAGACAACATAGGGTTAAGTCTGTGCACTTTTCTGCTTATTAAGGTTTACTTGAGTAATAACATAACAAAAATACACATAATTCATTAATTTTTCAGTATGGATTACATTCTTCTGGTATATCACATCACTATATTCTATAACAATGCATTAGAGCTGAATGTATTACTTCCCAATTAAAGTTATGAAAGCTGAGGATTTGTTTAGGGGTAGCAAATGCCACCATTCATTCAGCTGAAAAGCAGCCCACAGCATCTATGCATCCAGATCTGTGTGAAAGCTGGGGCACTGTGACCTGTGAAGTAGATTGGACATATTTCTCCAGGCTCTTGCCCTAGTTAATATTCTCCTTGAACAACCTACAAAGTCCTTAAGTTCTCAGTGGCTAAAGCATCTCTGATGCTCCTAGTTTAAAAATTGCAATACACACATAAATAATTCAAGCAAACAACTTGATATAGTGGAGTGCATTAGGGCTAAAATAACCCTCCCCTTCTTCACTAGTTTAGAAAACCATCATCATTTTCTAGAAATATTCTGTGGGCTTCATGTGGTACAGGGTACATTGAATTTGTTAGCATTTTTCCAGCTCTGCCATTCAAAATAATAATAAAAAAAACTGCTTTGGTGTCATTGCAAAATCATCATAAGTGCAGATTTAATTGGCATTTCCTAACAAACCTTCATCAGGCCAGCTTTACTGCAGTGGATGGAGAGGGCCCATCTTTGCCATCAATATCATCACTGTAGGCATAAGCAATATTCATAATCAAAACCCAAAACATGTTTGATGATTTCATTAAAATCTGTGTGAGTATATTGTCTTTAAAATGAACTTTTTCTTCCCTCCAGAGATTTACCTGATACATAGATGGATAGGTGATAAAGAAAAGAACCATTATTATTTCCAGCATCATCCTCTCTAACCTTGCTCACCTCCACTTGATCATGCCCAAAGTTGGCTTTGGGTTGTCTGAGAACTTCAGAACTCCCAAGTCTCCCCGGCTTCCGGCCTTTGTGCACAATCTTGTTTGTGCCAGGATGCTCTTCCCATCTCCATGTGGCTGACTCGTCACCCTGCATGCTTTGACTAAATGTCACCTATTTAAAGGGTCATGTCTGGAATTCCGTGTGTGTGTGTGTGTGTGTGTGTGTGTGTGTGTGTGTGTGTGTGTGTGTGCAGATGTGCCAAGTGTGTGGAGAACAAGCAGAACGTCAGGCATCCTTATCTGTTTGTTCATCCGTGTGCTTCATCTACCTGTTTCCTTGGGTCAGAATTTCTCACTCAACACTAAGCTGCTGTTTACTGTTTTGTGTAGCAACAAACAGCAATTATAGTTTGAGTTCAGAAGGATTTGATTCAGATATTGATAACTATTGACTTTAGATTTCTATCAAATTTGAACCAAATGTAATATATGTGTGTGTGTGTGTTTATATATGTCAATTAAGCACATTTATTTGTATGTGAACCAAATATCAATAATATGTGTGTTTCTAATAGTTCAGTTACTGTGCTCTAAAATATAAATACTTTAATTCACTTGAGGTGGTATTTTTATCTAGTAATTTTACAGGAATAAGAAATAGAAACTTGGCCAAGGAGACAAATTTAGGAAGGGAAAATTATATAGAAATGCCTTCCAGTGGATCATTGAAACTGACCTGGCAACATTTTCTTGGACACAAAAATGAGTTCTGATGCTATTATTTCAAATTTATTGTATTAAACGTCATTATGCCTAGGATAAAAAATTCCACCAATTCCTTTGATGTATCTTCAGGCCTACATTCTAAATACATGAACCATAAAACTTTTACAAGACAAAATGATCCTTTAATAAAACTGTACAATAATGTTTATACATATTGACTTCAAATAGTTTGTGTTGAAAAGCTAGCTGTCAGTTTTGTACAAAATAAAACACAACACCGATCCAAATAATCTTGGCTTAAGAGTATGAGATACTTTCACAAATAAAATGACAGGGCTTGGGGGAGAGCACAGGTTTGTTTTTAAAGGAAGAGTTAGAGGAGTTATGGCGTGGGAGCCTTTTGGAGTGGAGAATGCTTCCTGCACACTCACCGCACTTGAAGAAAAAGTACACCGAAGACAAGTGTTTTGAAGCAAGCAACAGAGTTGAAACTTTGCTAACTTTCCCCAATCTATTTTCACTTATTTCAGAACATATGCTACACCATAGTTTTATTAACAAGTACAGAATAAACCACTGTCCAAAATCTGTGGTGTGATTAGCATTATTGAGTGGCAAGTTGTGTGTTACTCATGTTTATTTTATGTCTTTCTGAACCATCTGCTTCCTTGGGCTATGTCTTCTTCAGAAAATGAGAAACAAAGACTGCAAAGGTGTACCTTACCTCTTCAATTTTAATACTCCTGACACTTTGGTCTTATACTACTAGTTTTTCTAAGTATCAGATGTCAACATGAATGGCATAATCACTGCTTAGGAAACAAAACCTAAAGTAATTAACATGCTTATTTGATTCATAGGCATTTAATCTAATATATATATATATATATATATATATATATATATATATATATATATACATATATATATATATATATATATGCACATATATACATATACACACATATATACTCACATATCTATCTATCTATATATACTCACATATATATGTATAATATGTAATATTAGACTAGAGATGTGGTTCTTAAGACAGCATACTTATTTCTCTATTCAAAGCAATAAGGGAGAGAATAAGCATAAACATAAGATAGCATGATGAGAGTAAAGCATTATTGGGTTAAGTGTGATGGTATCAGGGAGTAGAAGTGAAAAAGAAAGCATCCATTCATGGACTGCATTAGAGGCTTGAACTAAGCCTTGAAACATTGAATTGCAAGTATGAGATGGAACATCTGCCACAGAAGTTCAGTCCAAAACAACCTACATTATCTGTGATCCATAGAAATACGAGAAAATTTGTTTCTGAGCAATGCTAATTACCTGGATTGGCTGGCATGCAAAGTATGCATGGAAAAGCAACAGAAAATAAAATTTTACAATTTAGTAACCATAGATAGTACCCTGTGGGTGTTTAGCACCTGCCTCTTGACATACAGTAGAGTTACATGTCAATATATCCTTTTTAGGTCAAAATATACTCATTTAATACAACTAACTTACCAAATATCATACTGTTACAACATGGTATGCCATGGGGTGTTGGTTGTTTTACTTATCTGTTCACATGGGTGACTGGACATTGCAGGAAACTATAGCGGACTGTTGCTGCCCAGCATTTGTAAAAATGTTGTCTTACTGCATATCAGTAGTATAAGAAAAGTTAAAATTCAAACATCAAAGTTCAGTTTCTACTGAACATGTCTAAAGGACATCAGAGAGTAAGGAAGGCAATCAGTGAATTCTGTACATATCACTCAACCTGGCTCAGAGTGGAAGAAAGATGACATATAGATCTGGAGGGACAAACAAAAGATGCTTACCAAACATGCCCAAGGTGATGAGCAGGCAAATGTGAAGTCACACCATGAAATGTCACTATGACTTTGAAGCCAGGTTCTCAAACATTGTGTCAGGCAACTTCTAGATAAGAGTAAGCAGGAACTGGAAAATGGCCCTTTACATTAGACAAATATTTGAAAATGTATTTTACAAGTGATATAGACTCTAAAAGAGTTAGAAGACAGATTATCTGGTCTAATTTATGAATATAGTTGTTATTTCTTATTTTCATTTTATCTTGTAATAAACCTTACTGGTAGGTAGAGTGCTGCGTACAAAAGGGTAGGATAATGCTATAAATTAAGACTTCAAAGAATTCTGTGCTAATTATGATGAGATAAAGTCAGGATCTAAGAATGCTAAATTCTACATAATTCCATAGTAAACTATATGTTGAATAAGATGTAGACAGAAGATTCAGAGACACTATTATTTCTTTCATAAATGTCAGAGTAAATGCACTGTGATTCTTATGTTGTCTAGGGTTGTTGGTGTTTATTTTGCTGTTGTTGTTTGTGTCCTTTATGCTCATTTTAATGCTGTGTGTGCTACGAACAGGGAGAGTTCTCTGGTACATTGCCATATGTAAAAGCTAGAATTTAAAACATAAAATTGAACAATAGGTATGATTTGAGAGTTATATGAAAGATGGATCTTATTTAAAGATAACCTAGGGTGCATAAATTAACTTCAAAAGAGTCAAGAATCAACTAGAGGGCAGAATAAATTGAAATAAAATTTTACAAACAAAGAAGTTAAATCTGAAAGTAATAGAGAAGAAAGAATAATGAAGAAAGTATAAGACAATAATTATTAATAATTGGTAACATAAGGTACATTAAGTTTAGCTTTGGCTGAGAATTTTCCAAGCATTACATCACTTGAATTTTATACATACACATGTCTATGCAATCCACAGTAATGTTAGACTCCTTTAACAGGAAAAAGAAAGCCCTGGGGCTTCTGCAATATAAGGATACTGACTAATATTGTACGGCTGGTAACTGCCTGTTGCAGTCATGTTCACGTTGCTGGCAGAGATCACCCAACCAAGAGCAGCCTGTAGGAAAAAAGAGTTAGCTTGACTTATGGACTCGAGGAGAAGCTCCATAATAGCAGACAAAAGTGATGACATGAACAGAGGGAGAACATCTCCTCCTGGCCAACATCAGATAGGCAACATCACCAGGAGTATATGCAAAACACTGGCAATAGAAAACTGGCCATAATACCAATAAGCGCACCCCCAAACAATACACCACCTCCAGGATGTGGTAATTCACAAATCTCCATCAGCTGGGAATCTAGCATTCAGAACACCTAAGTTTATGGGTGACACTTGAATCAAACCACCGCATTCTGCTGCTGGCCCCCATAAACTGGTAGCTATACATTATGTAAAATGTATGCATTCAATCCAACTGGATTGCAGTGGAGACCCAGTGGAGATGCCAGGACCATGAGATGGTTGCTAAGGAGAGCTGCTGGACCCCAATGAACTTCTCTAGGACTGTGAGTAGCCTAGATGGAAGGGCAGAATTGGAACACTAAAGACTTGTTGCTGGTTACAATTATCAGACTTGGACATTTGTCACTGACTACAGTTACATAGTTTTGAGATGATGTAATACAAAGTGCATGATAAATGCTACAGCATAAACCTGTAGAAAATAGAATCTTTTCTTGATAAAAGTATCTCAGGGTGAATCCTATTATTGTAAAACTCTCTTGGAAGGGTGAGTAGACATTGATTGGAAGTGGGCTAGAAGAAAAATGAGCTACCAGCATCATGCTGGGTTTCTTAAGGAGTGTTCAAAAGAAAATATCTATATATAGTCAGAGCCATTTTTAAAAATAACAAAATTCTAATGACTGATTAAAAGAAAAATCTTTTCAAGATGAAGACATCTTATTGCTAGAACTTGACTGGGTTGGCACTTGATTAATGTTTATGATTCATAGTGGATACCGTGGGACAAAATCAATGCTTACATATTCTCTAGGGAAGGGAACAATGCAAGGGCATGAACTGAACTGGCTGTCTTTGTAACATGGAGCTCCATGACCAAGGTCAAAGCTGTGGGTAGGTAATGAATGCTTGTTCAGTGTGCATGGAAAAACACAAATGACTCCATTGTGGCTGTGCTAACTGTGCTTTATGCAAATGCAGAGACCTGGTTCTTGGCTAGAGAGGAAGAAAACAACGGATTCTAGTGATACAAAGTGAGCAGCCAGATCAGAAGTAAATCAGACCCTCCTGATGTGGTATTCCACAGCAGCTTGTCAGTTACAGAACCAACCCTTACTAGAGCACCACATCACCTCTCACTGAGCAGTTATCTGAATTGGAACTACATGGATATTTCCTTTCTATTTATTTGTTTGCACTTGTATGTGGGGGTGGAGGCTGGCACCAGAGTCTCTTTCCACTGCAAACAAATGCCAGACATTTGCACTGCCTTTTGTGTCCAGATTTACATAGGCATTGGGAACTTAACCCTAGTTAACAGGCTTTGCAAGCAAGTACCTTTAATCATTGAGATAACTCCCTGGCCCAAGAACTGCATAAATTTCATAATCTTCACTCACTTGTTTATTCTGCAAGCATCATATCATGTATTTTTCTTAGAATACAAACTATGTTTAATATTAAGGCTAATAACACAGTTCGGTTTTACCAAAAACATTGCAATGATAGTAACTATCTGGATGGAAATGGCTAGGGAAGAAACAACCGTTGATGCCTGTTACATGAAGAAATTTGTATTAGTCATTAATATTTGGCTTTTGGTAGTACTGAAGCAAAATAAGAGGAGAAAAGTAGCCACAGTACAGCACTTTATGATAAGAATAATCATTTTATTTCTAGCTCTAAATTTGAATGTAACATGAACAACATTTCTATTATAAATTGTATACTTCTCAGGACTGTTTTTTTACTGTCATATTTCATAATGTTGTAAAATATTTTTTTAGTTATTTAAGAGAGTGTTGGTATATCAAGTCCTCTTGCCATTGAAATTGAATTCTAGTTGCATGTACCACTTTGTGTATGTGGCTTCACATGGTTGGCTAGGGATTTGAACTGAGACAGCCAGGCTTGGTAAGCAAGCACCTTTAACCATTGAGCCATCTCCCCAGCCCTTTAGTATATTTTAGTGTATGTGTTTTGTTAGGGGGCTTTAAGTATGTGAGAAGAAATATGCCAATGTATAAATAAATGCATACTAAATGGGAAACTGTGTTGGTTAATTTTATTATTCTAGGTATCAAACAGATAGTGAGTATTCAAGAAAGTGAGGTGGTCATTTGAAGAGTTTTGTGTAAGGAAATACTCCAGCCCTACATCAGAATGGTGAAGAGGTGAAGATACAGGGGGAAAAATAAGTCATGAGGTTGAGACATTAGTGGTTTTAATTTTTAACATGGCACCTCCAGTGCTAGAAGGTGCATAATGTGAAGAAAATCAATTCATGTGCTTGCAGTAGCTTTTTTTTTTTTTTTTCATTTATTTTCCCTCTAGCTGTAAGGAGTAACCTTTTTTTTTATTTTATTTTTTTAAGTCCTGCTCAGGGATATTTCAACCCCACCTCTCCAAGGGCAAGAATACTAATAAAATTACTTTCAGGTAGCCCCTCCACAAGCTCCTGTGGCCCACAGTCTTTGAGGGACAAAAAAAAAAAAAAATCACAAATCTAATTTCAGAGGCCCACAAGGATGGAATATTTCCTAGGATTCATCATCTAGATGCTACATTGAAACATGCAGTCAGTTTCACTCTCTATTTCCTTCTGTTTGACAAAGCATAATAATGGATGCAGATGCAGAATAATCGGATATTTCTCTATGGGACTAGGCTGGAGGCCACAGCTTAGACTGGGAAGTGAGAGCAGATGCTAACAAGAAGCTTCCTCCTCTATCTGGAAACCCTTAGCTAAAAGTACATTTAGTTGCCTGGAACAGCCATTAATGTGACATCATGCTTTGTCTTGACCCAACACCCATACTACTGAGTGTAAAGGTTGCATTCAATTACTTAAAAATCCAGGTGAGAAGTATTAATAGCACTTTTAGTTATTATCACACAATTGCCATTGGGTGAGTAGGAGTTTCAATTTAATAGGATCACTATCAACTGGAATGTTCCATGAGAAATGGCCCGTGGTGCAGAGACAAAGTCTTTTGAGGAAAAAGTGATGGGATTATAAAATTTTATTTTATGTTTCAATGGTATTATTTATTTGCAAGGAGAGAAAGTGAGAGTGAGAGAGAATGGTATGCCAGGGTCTCCTGCTCCTGCAAACAAACTCCAAATATATGCACCTGGTTTTATGTAAGTACTAGGGAACTGAACACTGGCACTGGCAGTCAGGCTTTTAAGCAAACATTGTTAACCTCTGAGCAATGCATCAAGTTCCAATACATTTTACAATTTTAAAAAGAAAAGAAAAGGGGAAGTCTTTGCAACATGAGAAAGTCACAAGGAGAGAAAGAAATTGTTCAGGGATGGGCTGATAGGGATGGCAAAACTAAAATGACTGAAAGATGGATATCAAACAAATGAAAGATAACTAACACTACAGAATATGTCATCTTGGAGCTGGGCATGGTGGCACACGCCTTTAATCCCAGGACTTGGGAGGCAGAGGTAGGAGGATTGCCATGAGTTCAAGGCTACCCTAAGACTCCATAGTGACTCCCAGGTCAGCCTGGGCCAGAGTGAGACCCTACCTTGAGAAAACAAACACAAAAACAAACAAACAAACAAACAAACAAACAAATAAATGAAAAGAAAACAAGAAGAATGTCATGTCAATGAAACGTCAATCCCAGTGGGTGACTGAAATCAAGTACATGAGTGAATCTTTCCTTACCATGCCATAGTCAAAGATGCTAGTGAAAATTACCGTCCTGTAAAGATGTAGCCATCTCACGCTCATTGTTCCAGAGACTAGACCTTTTAAGTAATTAAGAAAAATAAAAAAGCAAGGCTGGAGAGATGGCTTAGCAGTTAAGGTGTTTGCCTGGGAAGCTTAAGAACCCAGGTTCAACTCACCCGACCCACGTAAGTCATACGCACAAATGTGAGGCTAGCATCAGGTAGCACATGCCAAATAGGTGTCACATTGCCTGCAGTTCAACTGTGGTGGCTGAGGCCCTGCCATGCCAGTTCTCCCTCCCTCCCCCCCTCATCTCTCTCTCTCTCTCTTTAAAACAAAAATAAAAATGTAAACAAAGTTCAAAATCCACTTTTATCCTAAATACTTCACACACTTATGAATGGAATGAGTCAGAATAAAATGGTTGCTCAGGTTTGTTGGGTGCCAGTCAGTTGGTTCTCATGAAAACTGAAATTAACTTGCCCTGGAAATCCAGTTATTCTTAGTAGAGAGTTAGAATGTTCAGATTGGCAAAAATGTTCAGCATCTTCAATGAATAAAGAAATATGGAAAATAAAGGGATGTCCTACCATCTTTGTGCTTCCTGATCTAATTAGGAAAACCACAACTCACCTAACTGACTAACTGAATTTTTACATTATATCCTAGATGCTATAAGGCATTGCATAGATTCTATTTATTAAGTACATAGAGAACACAGAGGTCCATGGTCTCACTGAGGGCTAAAACACACTCCAGGAGCACCCTCTTCACAGATCCAAGATACTGGTAGGAAAACGCACCATTTTAAGTGTTTAACTAAATGTTTCAATACGGGCCATGTTTTGCTCTCTGTGTTATCAGTTTTCCCATATGTAGACTGAGAGGTTTTTCCTGATAATATTTAAGACCATTCCTAGTTATGAAAGAGTCCCTGGGACTAGCACTTAATCTTTTGCTATCTGGACCTGCTACTTGCCATTTCACAGTAACATGGGTTTCCCAACCCCTCAGTAGAGTCCCACTGCAGCCTCCAGGAACACAGCAGAGCATGGGCACTCCTCTGGTATCAGAAGCTTCCTGTGCATTCAAAACAATAAGCATCGCACCCCAACAGTGGACTTATATCTGCTTTTTAAACAATTACAACAGATGGTTGACACTTGAACAGAATGTATAATTAGCCCTGCAATCTAACACTTCATTCTTATTTGCTCTTTCTCAAAGAAGAGAAGCTGTGCCTTATGCCACTGGGTCTAATCTGTTAGTTTAATCAGGAGCAGAGCCATGAAAGTTTCCAGGAGAGATAAAATGTGGGAGGATTCCTAATCCCAGCCTTTCAGGGACATTAAAAAAAAAGGCAAGAGGGGGTGTAGAGAGAAATCTCAGTACTTAAAAAAAAAGAAAGTCGTGCCTCATTCTCATTTGTGTTCCAGATAAGGAAAGCTTTTATGCTGTTTTCTTGTCCTTTCCTCCACCCATCTCTCTTTGCGGCAGCTTCTTCATCAAGGTTAGTGGCTCCAAACTCAGAGGCTTCTTGGAATACTAAATAGAGCTTCTGAAAACAGCTTGCACAGAGCATGGCATGAAGCAGGCACTGCACAAGGACCTGGTGCACATCCTTCAGTGTGTATGAATTTATGGCAAACAAAGGGACATCAGTTCTTGCTTGTGTTAACCCTTCATTTACCTCTTAGCCATGCACCATTCCCATACCTAATTCTAAGAAGAAGGCTCCCTCACCAGTGTTAGTTTCTCTCCTCCAGAGCATTTCCTCTGCCATCATTCTATCTCTACCCCCCCAAGCCCAGATAGTTCCTATGTTGGCAAAGACTCCTAAAACCCCTAGTATTCTTCTGTCTCCTTTGAACCAACCACCCTCCCTAACCGCCCCCATAGACTGACTCAAAATTCCACTTACATTACCCTTTTGGGGGGTCTAAACTCTTGAATGTAATATGCCACTCCCTGCCAAATTTCTAAATACAAAATAAAGCTATAACTACACTGTTCATGGAGGTTTCAGCATGTGGCCTTCTCAAGCTTTTCAGAGAGCTAAGCTACTCCAGTGAGCAGACCAAAGGCCTAACATGGAATCCACAGTTGCTCAACAGGAAATATGTGGTCTCAGATTAGAGAAATTCTGCTTTACTCATGTATTCTAGTGTCATCAGATGGCCCATGATCAGAAAAAGGGCTATATTTATTCTGGAAAAGAGTACTTGTTATTAAAGACCACATGAAAGTTGGAAATTCAATGAGTTCTACAAAACTCATCAAGCAAATTAATTGTTCATTTTTTTAAAATTGTTCATTTTTTGATGACTGTAAAGTCTTGATAGCAATGTCAACAAAGTTCATTTTAACACAATATTTAATAAAAAGAAACTAGGTGATAAAATTATGTAAAGAAAACTTACTTGAATAGTTAAGGTTGAAGTGTTATAAAAGTGAAATGCAGTTTGGTTGAGTTCTTTGGTAACTAACAACAAATGTGGTAACATACTCTCTTATTACAGACTAGTGTATAGTGGAGGGCTCACAGGGGTCTACTACTAGATATTAATTTAGTTTCAGATGTACTTCCATCTTACACATCATGGTGGTTTGAATAGAATAGATGGCCCCCAGTATATTCAGTTGTTTATTTGCTTGTGGTTTGCATTCTGCAGCCACCTGGCTGGAGGCAATGTCACTGGGTGGATCTTTAGGTGTGGTGATGGGTTTCAGATTTCAATGTAAAGATATGCAACGTGTTCCTAGATGGAGCTCCTGAAGTGTACTGTGTGGCTTTTTAGCTTGTGCTTCTCTCTGTCTGCCTGGTCCTGTGAAGGCAGGCCAGCTTTTTCTGAGATTTATGGAACTTACACTGGATCTGTAGGCTTCAATAAATAGCTCTTCTTCCATAACTGTTCCTGGTCTGGAAGTTCATCTCAGTGAACCTGAATCTGTCTGCTACACACATGAAGAAAATTAAGGTTTGAATATTTGGACAACAAGACCAGTGTCATTTAAAGAGAATGGGAAGACATCAGGTTTTGCAATGAAAATGCCAAACATTAAATTTCACCATTTTCTCTGCTAACTGACATGACATGTTATTGGTGCTAAGAAGGCTTTTTAAACTATTTTAATTTTTTTTTTATTTATTAAAGAGATAGAAAGAGAGAATGGGTGTGGCAGGGCTTCTAGCCACTGCAAACATTTCCAGACACATGTATCACCTTGGGTATCTGGCTTATATGGGTACTGGGGAATCAAACCTGGCTCCTTAGGCTTTGCAGGCAAGCACCTTAACCACAAAGCCATCTCTCCAGCCCCTTAAGAAGGCCTTTTTTTCCAAAAAAAAAAAAAAATAAGGTAAATTCTCATCACCCATTCACAACCCCATCCTGACAGAGGCAAGTTCTGATGCAGGCGGAGGACACAGGTGGCCTGCTGTGATATTGAACCACACTGTGGACTTTACCATTGTCTCCAGATTCATATGCTCATTCAATAAACATTGAATCACATTGCTACTGTGTGCTAGGAACTGCCTGAGGCACTGGGGGTATTGTAGAGATATAACATTAGATCTTGAATAATATGGTGTGAGCTGGAATACCAAGCCCTGCTCATTATTTTTATCTCATAGTTCCATGTACAGTCATATTGATTGACATTATTTCTATTGTGTACAAACTCATATCAGGCTCCTCATATGTGTGGGACAATGAAGAATACAATACCTCATTAAAATGTACAAACATAACAAAAACTACAAAGAATACAAAATACAAAGATGAACTTCCATAAGGTCATTATCCTAAGCCACATTTCACATGTTTGAATTTTTTGAGCTTCATGTATAGATTTTTTTCTCAATTTTATTAACATTTTCCATGATTATAAAAATTATCCCATGGTAATTCCCTCTCTGCCCCCCCTTTCCCCTTTGAAATTCCATTCTCCATCATATCCCCTCCCCATCTCAATCACTCTGTCTTTTATTTTGATGTCATCATCTTTTCCTCCTCTTATGATGGTCTTGTGTAGGTAGTGTCAGGCACTATGAGTTCATGGATATGCAGGCCATTTTATGTCTGGAGGGAGCACATTGTAAGGAGTCCTACCCTTCCTTTGGCTCTTACATTCTTTCCGCCACCTCTTCCGCATTATACCCTGAGCGTTGGAAGGTGTGATTGAGATGTTACTCAGTACTCCAGTCACATCTTTCCAGCACTGTGATACCTTATGAGTTGTCCTAAGGTCACTGCCATCTGAAAGGAGAAGATTCTCTACCAAAGTGAGAGTAGCATTAATATAAGAGTATGAATATTAAGGGAAGTGCTTACTGGGCAGTTTGATAAGCATAGTATATACACTTATCCAGACATCAGCAGATGTTACACCCCTAGGGCTCATGGCTACCCCTGTTGTAAGTTTACAGTATCAGGGATATATATGTTTGAATTTTTTAAACTAAACATTTCTCATACATTTTTATGACTAATATATTATACCTACTGTTTTATAGCTTACGTAAGATGAGTTTTTGTGTTCATATACTAATCTGAACAAAGTGGTGTTACATCTGTACACATGTACATATACTAGAATCCTTCCTATAACCTATTTTTATCCTATTCTCAAATTTTATAAGTGAAATTAAATGCATTTTTTCTTCCTTTCCTTCTTCACCACAACATTTTATTATGCCTTGCTTTTAACTTAGCATTGATTAATAAATGGCTTCCTCTATCAAATTTCATATAGCAGAGATTTCTAGAATAACAATCAAGTGATAATAAATTCCCTAGATACTATTTGTTCAGCTAAATTCACTATTTTCATTATGATTCAAAAATATATTGAGGTTAAGAAAACAAAATAAGAAAGGAATTTTTTGAAACTATTTCATTATTAAGATAAAATAGATCTTTAATTCACCAGACAAGTTGGTAATAATTGTTGATATAATAATTTATTCTATATTATCTTTTATTGTATTGAGATGTAGACCTGATTATATAACTGTGAAAATTACTTGAACAGCATAAATGTTAGAAAAAAAAAACATGTTAAATATATATGTTTCTCTTCATTAATGACTGGTAAGCTCTAGCATGCTAATTTTACCCTTCTAGACATTTGACTGCCATCTCTGTAAGGATTCTCATATACCATTTATTTCATGCACTATTTATTTGGCAAGACTTACATGATTATATAAAATTCATTAGCTGTTATGAAGAGTGGGTTCAGAAACCACTGCAAAGAGGAATATTATGAAATTGGATTGTGGCTTCCATTCACCCCAGAACCCTTTTCAAATACTTAACAGTCAAAATTGCAGCAGGGAGACTCACAATTAGTATTAAAGTGTGATTTTGCCTTTTATCAGTCAGACACAGCCTAAGCATATAAGTGAGAACAGGCTTAAAAGCTATTATGATAACTCTCCCTTGTCCATTTACCCTGCTCACTAAAATTCAGTGGGCGTCTTTTTTGCCTATAATGTTTGGTATTGTTGAACCAGTCTTACTTTTACTAAAAAGTTGTTACAATTTTGATCTCAAGGTTCATCAATAGCAAATAATGTTTGAACACAGTTGTCTGCTCTCAGCTTTTTCTTTCTTCCTATAAAAGTAGCATAGTGCAATGGTGAAAATACCTATTAACTCATTATCAACCACTTAGTCATCTCTCAGGAGAAATTTTCTATCTTATTTTGCTTCTGCTATTCTCATCTCTTGCACCCCTAATATAGAGCACATTCTTTCTCTTTCTGTATTTTGGTAGTTAGACCATGCCCATGTACTTGACCTTGCCAAGAAAAGGAGAAACAGTTTTTGACCAGAATGTGTTTGTTATATAATAATTATAGAATAATCACCACTGCAGGAGAAATAAAGATTTATTTAGACTCAGTTTCCCATATTTCAGTCCGTGACCATTTGTGCAGGCAGCTTTGCACATTGGTCAGTACGTAAGTCCATCATGGTAGAAGATCAGCATAGAGAGGTCTTTTTACTATGTAGTGTCCGAGAAGTAGAGAGAGCAGGGAGAGAGCCCTGGTATCACTTTCAAAGTCGGGTCCTCAGTGATCTCACAGTTACTTCTCGACAGAATCCATATAACCATTAAGGTTACAGTGCTTTCCACTTGCACCAACATGTTGTTCAAGACTTTAAAGCATGGCATTAAGATCCATGCCATTGACATGAGAAGTACTGGGTGAGCAAAATATAAGACAGTTTAGAATTCTTTTTGAAATGGAGGCAGTGGTGTCTCTTTCTGGACAGCAGATGGGGAATTCTCCTCTGGTCCTTCTGCCTCCAGATGTGCATGCTAATGTTGTTCCACTATGCTGGCTTTTTTCTTCAGTGAGCGGGTGTCTTTTGTATCCATCAAAGAAAAACTTGTTATAACATTCTACTTGTAAAAATAAGGGAGATTGCTGCTAAGTCATCCATTGTTCTCTCTTACCCTCTTTATGTATCAATTGCTCATATTATTTTTTGTTTAATTTTTTATTATAGAAATAACTGGACAATAATCTGACTTTGGAGAAAGCAAAAGCTACTAAATATGTATAGGGGATATTGATTGCAATTATATTTCAGTAACTCATTTTATATCTTCTCTTTTTAAAAATATTTTATGGACTGAAGATATGGCTTAAGGTGCTTGCCTATGAAGCATAAGGACCCAGCTTTGATTCCCTAGTACCCCCATAAGCCAGGTGCACATATATCTGGAGTTGTTTTGCAATGGCTATAGGCCCTGGTGAACCCATTCTCTCTCTATCTGCCCCTTCTCTCTCAAACACAATTAATAAATAAGTAAATGTTTAAAATACTTTTATATTTTATTTATTTATTGAGCAAGAGACAAAGGGAGCGAGAGAAAATGAGAGTGAGAAATGGAGAGGGAGAATGGGCACATCAGGGCCTCTACCCACTGCTAACAAACTCCAGACACATATACCAGCTTATGCAGATGGGTTACATGGGTGCTGCGGAATTGAACTTGGGTCCTTAGGCTAAGCAAGCAAGCACATTAACTACTAAGCCACCTTTTTCTGTCCAATTTTATTATATCTTCTTTGAAAAGTTAAAAAGCACCATAGATAAGCCATCAGCACTGAAAGTGTAAAGTGGCAGAAAGGGATATGCAAAGGTAAGTTTTTACAGCAATCAGTATGAATGAATGAGCACCCGCTGTTGATTGTACTTACAGTTATAACTGAACCTTTGAAGGTGTTTGGAAAACAACATTTTGATTCAGGGATGATAATGATTTTATAAACTAGAATGGTGTGTTAGGTAGAGGGCAGTATAGAGCAGAAGGATAGGATAAATGTGAGTAGATTTTTGTGCCTGCCAGGGACTTCAGTCAATGCCATTGCAATTGGTTAAGAGTTTAGTACCATTGAAGATGGGCCAGCTGTTGTGCATTAGATAATAATAGAAATATTTATTTATGGCTGGAGAGATGGCTTAGCGGTTAAGTGCTTGCCTGTGAAGCCTAAGGACCCCGGTTCAAGGCTTGGTTCCCCAGGTCCCACATTAGCCAGAAGCACAAGGGGGCGCATGCGTCTGGAGTTCGTTTGCAGAGGCTGGAAGCCCTGGTGCGCCCATTCTCTCTCTCTCCCTCTATTTGTCTTTCTCTCTGTGTCTGTCACTCTCAAATAAATAAATAAATAAAAGAAATATTTATTTATTTATTTTTGGGAGGAAGAAGGAGGGAGAGAGGGAAAATAGGTGTGCCAGGGCGTCCAGCCACTGCAAATGAACTCCAGACACATGTGCCACCTTTTGTATCTGGCTTATGTGGGTACTGGAGAATTGAACCTGTGTTCCCAGGTAAGCACCTTAACTACTAAGCAATTTGTACATCCCAAAATTCTGACTCTTATAAAAGGTAAGATCCTAAAGGGAACTGCTGAAGGAGTTCCCTGCTCATCAAAGCTTGGCATTATTTGCCACTGGACAAATAAATTTGGCACAGTCATTCACCTAGTACAGATGTTGAAATCAATAAAATATCAAAATAGAAACTTGTGCAATGGACACAATGTGAAGCAAGATTGAAATCCCTTCATGGTGGGCCATGGCAGAGAATTGTGATGATGACCTATGGGTTACAGGAGAGATACCAGGTTTTGGGGATTCTAAGACCTTGCCATAACCACCACAGAAAGCTGCTGGCTGGGGTGAATTCTGCCTAAGAAGTAAGCCGCATAGCTAGAATGGCAGAGTAATCCAAGCCTTTTGGAACACAGAGGATTTCATCACAAGTCCCAGGTGCTTGACATGAAGCTTTAGATTCGGTGTTTGTCCTGCTGGTTTTTTACATCAATCCAATTTTTCCTTTTTATGTGCTCATTCTTTATTTATGGGATGGGAATGTTTACTTTGTTCCATTATGTCTTGATAGTATGTAACTTATGGTTTGATTTTACAGGGACCGAAGTTTTAAGAGACTGTCTTAAATTTCAGATGGGACTTTATGCTGGTCTTTTGAACAGTGTTGGATTTCTAAATTGCACTTAATGAACTTGCATCATGAGATGGCCATGTGTTGATGGGGGGGTATGGGAGAATGTGTTGCTTTGAATTTAAAATGTCACCCGTACACTCATGTATTTGGGAATAAGCCTTTTATGCAATGCTTAGCTGGTGGAGCCTTTGGGAGTTGGAGCCTTGCTGGAGGAGGTGTGTCACCGACTGGGAACAGGCCTTTGGGTTTTATAATCCAACACCATTTTGGCCAGTAATATTTGACTTATTCTTGCAGTTTTGTTTTGTTTTATTTTGTTTTTATCCATCCTTTTCCACCATGATATAACTTCCTCTCAAGTCTGTAAGCCAAACTAAAACCTTTCTTTCCATAAGGTGTTATCAACTGGGAGCTTTGTTCCAGCAATGAGAGTGTACCTGCTACTTAAATGTTAAAAGGGAGTTGGAATAATAGACCAATCAGGAAGAAATGAAATGAGTATGATTCATGTAGGTTGGTATCAGGATTGTACATTCAACTTCTCACCTTTATTATACAAAACAATTCAAGTGCTCAGATGGACTTGATTAACTTCTGAAATATTCAAGGAATAATTTTAACTTAAATAGAAGATCATGGTCTCAGACAAAAGTTAAAAGGCACTTTGTGGATAATTAATTATAAGCAGCAAGGTTCTAGTGAGCAGAAGTGATATCTGAAGCCTTGTGACATTTTTATATGCCTCTTTTCTTTTATTACATTGTGATAATCCCTACCATACTGTCCTTTCCAAAAATTCCAAACTGAAATTCTTTGATTGCACTTTAAGTTCATTTCTTAATCAGAATAAATAAAAAAAGGACAGTTTTTATATCCATAGAGTATAGTATAGTATATTCTCCCTAACTCACGTTTATGGGGCAAAGCTTAGCTGTCAAATATTCATGATGAGAACTAAGATATCAGCACACTTCCTAATTTATCTTTTCCACATGATATTATTTTATGCTCATACAGATTTTTCTAAATCTTAATGTGACATGTCTCTTTTTATGTATGTAAGAATGCCAGAAAAAAACTCTCTTGTATTTTCTACTTTATCATGTTTCCCTCTCCAGAGCTTTTATTTATTTATATACCATAAAACAGTAAATATGATGCATTTCCACTCATGATCATATAACAAAGTCATGGAATATGCATTTTGCTAAAATGTTCTAACCACATAAATGTACCTTTTATATTTACAAGTAAATTTATATCTAAATAATATCACTATGCATGTCTTTAATGCTTGTTTTGTATTTTTCACTTTCTTGTAAAAAAATCTTTCTATATTCCTTTTATATAGATTAGCATATTATTATTATTCACTCAGTATAAGAATTTTTCCCAGATGTTAGTTCTTTGAATTTTTTTTTAAATTTTTTGTTTATTTATTTGAAAGAGACAGACACAGAGAGAAGGACAGATAGAGGAGATAGAGAGAATGGGCGTGCCAGGGCTTCTAGCCTCTGCAAACGAACTCCAGATGCGTGCACCCCCTTGTGCATCTGGCTAACGTGGGACCTGTGGAACCAAGCCTCAAACGGGGGTCCTTAGGCTTCACAGGCAAGCGTTTAATCGCTAAGCCATCTCTCCAGCCCAGTTCTTTGAATTTTTATATTTAACCTATAAACACATGATGAGTGCTCATCCATAAATAAGTCATCTATACCATACCCTTCAAGACTCAAGGAACAACTCAAAATAAGGGGTGGAAAAATGTAAGAGCCAGAGGAAAGGGGTCCATGAGCAGTGTGGAACACTGACTTGTGAGCATGACATGATGTTTGCAATGTGGAACTCACATCAGCTATCCATGGCAGTATAAGATTAACCCTGTCAACAACGTGTCAGAGAAGAGGGAGGTGTTTATCAGGTGGAAAGGTAATAGCTCAGGGTGAGGAGGACAGACCTTTGGTTATAGAGTAGCCTTTGGAAAATGTCTATGCTTTCATAAAACAACCCTCACCACTGTCCACTGAAAATTACCCTAATATAATTCATTGAGTCACCTTGAAACATTAAATAAGCAAAAGAAAACAAAAGAGACAAAGACGCACAGAGGGAGATAGTTGTTAAGAAGAAGGGGATTAACAAGGAGTGGCATGGGGCCATGAGAGGGTAATGGGAGAGGAAGCTATGCTCATAATATATTATGTGCATATATTAATATGTCATAAGAAAGTCATTAATATATAATTAATATATGCTAATTAAAACCAACAAAAGCTACATGCAGGTGATGGTAAGAATCCTTCATTCTTATAGCATGGCTATGAATGCACATGCACACACACACACACACACACACACACACACACACACACACACAGACACCTTTAAGAGTACATGATAGAGTTTTGGATATATATAAGATTGAAGTTCTTTTTATTGTTTTCAAATATTTTATATATTTTTGAGGCAAGACCAACATACTGACCTTTTTTTTTTAATGTTGAGAGAGAGAACTGGTGCACCAGGGCCTCCAGCCACTTCAGTCATATTATTCCAAACATGTATTCCACCTTGGGCGCATACGTGACCTGGCATGCTTATGGCACCTTGTGCATCACATAGGTTGGATATGAGGACTCAAACATTGATGCTTTAGCTTTGGAGGCAAGTGCCTTAACCACTAAGCCACCTATCCAGCTCTTTATTTATTTATTTATTTATTTATTTAATTAATTTGAGAGAGAGAGAGACAGAGAGAGGGAGATAGAGTACATGTCAGAGCCTTTAGCTATTGCAAACTAACTCCAGACACATAGGCCCCCTTGTTCATCTGGCTGACATGTTTCCTGGGGAATTGAACATGGTTCCTTTGGCTTTGCAGGCAAATACCTTAACTACTAAGCCTTAACTACTCCAGCCCCAAGTTTTTTTTTTTTTTTTTTTTTTTCTAATTGTAAAAGTTAGGAAGTGTGTCTTAACAGTGCATGTCTATAGTATCAGCATCCAGGTGAAGCAGTTGGATCATGAATTATAGGTCATTTGGGGTTCTAATGCTACAAAGCAGAATGTTGTCTGAAACAAAAGTGAGGAAACTGGAAGATAAGGGAACTTGTATAAATCAATGTCCTAATACATAGTTTTTAGTAAAACAAGTGTTAGTATTTGAATTTATATTAGCCTGTTGTTGTAGTCAAGTTCGCATTGCTGGTAGAAATCACTCAACCAAGAGTAGCTTTGGGAAAGAAAAAAAAAAAAAAAAGTTTATTTTGGCTTACAGGCTTCAGGGGGAAGCTCCATGATGGCAGGAGAAACAATAGCTATAGTAGGGGGTAGACTTCAACCCCTGGCCAACATCAGGTGGACAACAGGAACAGGAGAGTGTGCCAAATACTAGCAAGGGAGAGCAGGCTTGAACACCCATAAGCCCACCCCAACAATACATTGACTCCAGGAGGCTTTAACTTCCAATTGCTATCAGCTGGGGAACCCAGCATCCAGAATATCTAAGTTTATGAGGGACACCTGAATCAAGACACCACACCTGATTTTAAAAGTATTTTCTTTATGCTACATCAAACTAATAAGTGAAAATGCTTGAATATTCTCTAAGATATGTCACGATATTGAATTATCCAGTAGAACCTCAGAAAAATTATGTTTAGTTAATTGTAATATAAAATTTCTCTTTTTCTTTTCATACTTTGGAAACCTCGTGCATAGTATTTTCCCTATTTATTAACTACCTAGGCTGATTTCAAACTTAGTGTTCTCTAATCTATAATAGAACCTGAAAATGGTGAATTGCTAGTAGATTTTAAATTAGTCCAATGCTAGTTAAATGAATCCCTCAACTTTTAAGATAGATTCATATCCAAGAATTCAGATTGTCTGTGCTCTGTTGTTAATATGATGGACCTAATCACACCCTATAGAGTACATCAATGAGTCTCTTCAGAAAATTATTTATAGAAAAGCTTTCCCATTGCTATCAGACTGACCCTGAATATATGACAAGGTGCCCAAAGAAGGGAAATTAATTAAGATTTGCAAAATTTCAGAAAAGTCATGAAAGAGAACATCTTAAAAAAAACATTCCTTACTCCTCAACTTAGTCTCCACATAATACACTTGTTAAAGCAAGTGACATTATATATATATGTATATATAAATTCAGAAAGTTTGAAACTGCCTTATTTTATAATTGACTAAATCTGTGGCAGTTATCACTTTACTCCTTGGTAGTTTTACTTTAAAATATTAAGGCTCGGGCTGGAGAGATGGCTTAGCGGTTAAGCGCTTGCCTGTGAAGCCTAAGGACCCTGGTTCGAGGCTCGGTTCCCCAGGTCTCACATTAGCCAGATGCACAAGGGGGCGCATGCATCTGGAGTTCGTTTGCAGAGGCTGGAAGCCCTGGCGCGCCCATTCTCTCTCTCTCCCTCTATCTGTCTTTCTCTCTGTGTCGGTCACTCTCAAATAAATAAATAAATAATTTTTAAAAAATATTAAGGCTCATACTGACTTTGTTTATAGTAAATATTGAGCAAAATCTTAAAACCCCTGCTTACAACATATTTTGAAATCTCATAAATAATTTTCATGATTATTAGTGTTACTGATTATATTAATTCTGTTTTCATAGCTGTGACCAACATATCTGAAAGGATATCTTAAGAGAGGAAAGGTTTATCTTGGCTCATGGTTTGAGAGATTGCAATACCTTACCTGATAGATTCTGGACCAGTGGTTAGAAAAAGTATCCTAGAGGCAAGGATCTCTTGAAGAGGAGTTTATTTGCCTCAGACAGATATGAAACAGACATAGAAAGGGACTAGGGACCAACAAACCCTTGAAGTCACACCAACAGTTTACTGCATCCAACCAAACCCAACCTTCTGAAATGGACCTATTAGCTGTGGACAAAGTATTCAGTACATGAGCCTGGACGGGGTGGGCCAGTACTTCATATTCAAACCAGAAACCAATTGTTATGTTGAATAAAATAACCTACTTTCATGCTGTCCACAAAATATCATGCATCTTGTATAGCAGTCTGCACTGCATCATTTTCCTTTAGTCCATTCTGGTTTATAGGAAGAAACTAGATGGGTGAAAGGAGATGAGCAGCTATTTGACTTGCCTTATCTTCCATAAATGCTGTAATAGAGCCAATCATCTTCAAAGAGCAGAGTGTACACAAGGAAGGATCAGCAGCAAATTCGAAGTAAATCTGTTTCAAAGCCTAAAAGTACCATGAAGCCCATAAACATTTCCAGAACATCTTTGCAAGGATTTTAACATCCTTTTCATATGATGGTCATATATTTCAAGAAAAGAATGAATCATTTAAGTGGCCACCTATCAGAAAGTAAGTATGCAAATGATCATAAGAAAAAACTCTCAAGAGTGTTTTTTGCCACTTTCCTCATGCCAGTGATAAAGGTCCCCAAAGGGCATACTCTCTCTTTTAGTTTTGAGGGCAGAGTGACACAGCTCTATTCATATTCACAAGTTAAATTGAATGAATTTAGACAATATCACTAAATATCAATTTCCATGCTTGCTATGAAGAAATAATAGTATGCTTCTCTTAAGGAGAATAGAGCTGACGAGCAACATGATGCAAGATCAGTATTGGAAGCTACAATTTTGAGCAGTTATGTTGTACAAAGCATTACGCTATGCAGAGGAAATAAAACAATGTGACAGATGTCATCAAAACACTGTAACTACTTAAATATTTAGAAGTGTTTGAACAGACTTTGACAGGATCAATCTAGATTATAGCAAAATTATGGGATTACTCAAGGGGAAAAGCTTAAAGAAAATCAGGACAGGAGTTAGAGATTCGCTAGCATTTCCCGAGGTCTGTGATGATTATAGAAGAAGGAGCCAGGCTTCTTCAGGCCCAAACTGTGCTCTGATTAAGAGGAAAGCGGAGTGGGGAAGATGGTAAGAAAGTTTCATAAAAGAGATTAGACATTGGAGAAATATGTCTCCATGTGTTCTGACTTTCCTCACATATTTGAATTTTAGATATTGATCTCTGTCATTTTGCAGATGGAGAAAAATTGTGTTGATGACAAAGAAAGGAACTTGTATTAGGTTGTTCAATATCTACAGGCTATGTTGCCTTCTAAAAAACTACTAAGTGAATTATAATATGAATAAAGTAACTACTGGGATATTGCAGGAGTTTCTGGAGTTTTCACAAGACACTTCAGCATTCTGAAGACTTCTTAAAAGCTGAAGCATCCTAATCAAGCTCACATCAGGTTTAAAATGTAACTCAGTAGTACACTTGGCGTTGTCTCCCACACCAACTTCTTCATAGCTTCCAATAGCTTTGGAAAAGATTACTTCAACGGGTTTTTACAATGTTTTAACAGAAAATCTAGACTCTCCTATATCAACAAATTATTTCAGATATAAAATTATGTCCCATTTCAATTCTCTTGATATTCTTTATCCTGTATAGTACCTATGTTCTTGAAGTTGATATACACTTGCAATTGAACTTTCTATGAAGTCACCAGAATTCGTCCTTTTTTTTTTTTTCATCAGTAAATTTAGAGGACATGTAGGGGTTTGTTTACCCATCATATTATTGATGCACTTTTCACTGAATGAACATTTGTATACCCTCAGAAACCTCCAACTCTATGCAACCACCTTTGTCTAGCCAGTCTCTCATTGTGTTCAGCTAATGGGCTACGAGCCTCCATTGTTCAATAAGAACTACCAGACACATCATTCTGAGGGTAATTGTAGGAAGATACATAATAAGTTAATTTTTTTTCTGGGAAAGTGGGGGGAATGGGGAGAGAGGGTATTACCATGGGATATTTTATTTTTTTGTATTCATGGAAAATGTTAATAAAAATTGAGAAAAAAAATATTTTTTCTGGCCTTTGCTTCAACTTGTGTTTTTAGTCATATGTTAAGTTAGTTTTCAATCACTGCCTAAAATCATACTCAAATAAAATTCATTTGTTATCTTAAGAGTGGCTGAAGGAGTTTTAATGTCATTGACTTCAACAACAGCTGAATGTGGGGTGGTTATATAACAGTCCCAGCATAACATTTATTGGGTAGCATGTCAGATGTAGGCTGGATATGATAAAAATAAGTGAACTCCTGTTTTATAGTCTTGTTGAATTTAATCTTTCATTTGGATCTAGCAGAATCTGGTTTATTTTTAACTCAGTAATCATTGCTTGCTAATTCTTCACCTGTGTTTATGAATTTTGTATTGCTAGATATATACCCAATTTAGTTTAAAAGTATTCATCATAAACACTATGTATGTATATACTATAAATATTTACAAGAATACAGGCTAAAGTTATAAATACAAGTCAAAATCCTCTACATGCAGCAGCCTGGGAAACAGAAACTGTCTCATCCTAGCTTTCGGTTTTGGTAAATTCATGTCTCTAGCCTTTAATTTATTTCTTTGGAAATGGAAGAAGCCTAGGTAGACACTTTTTAAGTCTATACTCCACCTAAACATATATACAATTAAATTATATTTTACTGAGTTTCTTAAGAATGAGTATTACACACATGCATGTGCATGCATGCACACACACACACACACACACACACACACACACACACACACAGTCTCACAGCAGCATAGCAGTCTGGCAACAGAGGTAACATGATAGTATCCAGATCAAATAGGAAATGAGACTTCACCAAAAACCATTTGCTGAAGACTAAGAATATTTAAAAATACAGTCATACTTGTCTATCTCTAATTTTCAATTGTTTTTACATACCAAATTTTCATTCAGAACGTGCACTGAGAGTTTCAAATTTACCTCAGTATTTTTTTTTCTGTCAATGCTATGATTGAATGGAAAATATTTCACAGGTGCAGAGAGACTATGAAAAACCTGTATTATTCTAAACTCAAATCACCCAGCTCTCCATAGAAAAAGTCCTTGAAGGCAGCTCATGCTTCTCTTTCTACTTAGGTCCTGACTATCATGACAGAGTAGCTATTTTCATTTTCATTAATTTTAAAAATAAATTTCTAGGTAAAACATTCAAAAATATCTCAACTAACAATGGGAGCTCAGAAGATTCAATGGAGACCAAATATTGTTCTATTGCCTGGCACTCATTTTCCTTTCCCTTACTCATTCATCTCTTTTTCCTTGCAGTAAAAAGTGACTCATATAAAGGAAATCAAAATGGTAAAAACAGAAAGAAAATATGAAAACGATTGCTTCATAATTCCCAGTCCTGGCCGGGGCTCAGAGAAAACTGACAACAGGCCAGAACTGCTAACTTCACAGCTATGCCCTATGATGGAACTTTTTGGTTTCAGTGTAAGAGAATGATTTCCATGAAGGAGAGTTACAAGGAGACTGTAAGATAACATTTGTTTTCCTAAATCACCACAGCAGCACTGTGAAAGAATCAGCACTTCCCAAGACACCTGAATGAAACTGATTGTGAGAAATCTTTGGCTTCCCACCTCACCCACCTCCTTGCTGGTTCCAAGTTCAACCCCCCAGGTCAGTCCACAAAGGCATGTGAGTTCTATGGACCATGTATTCAGGAACAAAAGAACCAGATTGAGCCTGAGTAGATCAAAAAAATGAAACCTTTATAAGGTTAAACTTGCCACCTCTGGAAGCAGGCATTCGATCACCCATATACACAGAGTACCTGGGGTTGTCTCTCTTTATAAGAGAAAGCACTTTGCTTTCACCTAGTCAAACACTAATTATTTTTTTTTTCCCCACTCTGTTCTAAACTCACAGTAAGCCATAAAAATCCACAAAATGATTACTATTTGGTATTGAGGGGATTCTCTTTGAATGGTTGGATCATTACTGTGTTGGAAAAAAGTGCCTACCCACCACTTAGAGTGAGCATATACTGCCCATGTCTTTCTCAGGTACACCATGGCCATCTTCTTCCCCACCTGAAGCCATTCTTGTAGTCATAGTGTGCATTGATTTGATACGTTCCATTTTTGCAATAGCTGTGTAAGATATCACTGATATTCGTTATAAAAACATTTCCCCCCAAGGAACAAACTCTTAGACTGCTCACTACTGAGGTACAGGTAAAACAAAACAAAACAAAACAAAACAAATTATCCTTCATGCCATCTGAAAATGTGCTGGGAAAGACACCTGAAGTAAAAGATAAATGTGCTGGAGAGAAACAGAGGAAATTAGGAACAGTTACCAAAATTAGGGACTTGGAACCTTTATAGTTCCAAAACTCTTGGCAAGATTTTAACCATGTGTCCTTATGACTAAGAAGGAGCTGTGGCTGGCACTGAACTGAAGAGCGAGTGTGGGGCAAGTTAAAAGATGATGTATCCTTTTACTCTCTGGTGTAACAACAAGTGACACAGCTTATATAAAATTAGATTATAAACATTCAGGGTATTCTTGAAGAAGGAAAATCTCATATATGAAAAATACAAATATTAAATGGTAATGATGGAATTCATGTATTTATTCATTTCTAGAGATTGAACCAAGGGCTTCACATATTCTAGGCAAAAGCTCTTCCTCTAAATTATATATCCATCCCATTTTTTTTTTCCTTTCTTTTAATTTTGAGATGGGATTTTGTTAAATTGCTCAGGTTAGACTTGAATTTATAATCATCTTTCCTCAGCCTTCCCAGTAGCTGGAAAAGTAGAAAAAATTAGAAAAATCTTGAGAAATCTATAAACAGATTCAGGAGGCTTGCTAAGTATGCTGATATCTGTCCAACTAATGGAATATCCCTCAACAATAAAAAGGGGCACTATGCAGATAAACCCACCAACTGGGATATTTTACAAAGTCATTGTGCTTACTGAAAAAAAAAAAAAAAAAGTTAATCTTTTCTGTGGCACAAGCCCTTAATCCCAGCACTCTGGAGGTTAAATTAAGAGGATGGACTTGAGTTCAAAGCCAACCTGAGTCTATGTAATGAATTCCAGGTCAGTCTGAGCTAAACCAAGAAAAAACAAAAAATCAGGGCTAAAGAGATGGCTTAGCAGTTAAGGTGCATGTCTGTGATGCCTAAGGACCCAGGTTTGGTTCTCCAGGTCCCATGTAAGCCAGATGTACATTGTGGTCTATGTGTCTGGATTTTTTTTTTTACAGTGGCTACAGGCCCTAGCATGCCCCATTCTCTCTCTCTCTCTCTCTCTCTCTCTCTTTCTCTTTCAGTCTCTAATAAATAAATAAAAATAGATCTTAAAAATATTAATCCTAAATAGCAACTTAGCTATGATTACACTTACATTCCATTCTCTTAATAATGAAACTTCAGAGATGGGAGAACAGAGTAGAAGCTGCTTAGCTTAGCACAGAGGGAAGCCTGGGACCACAACCTGGCGGCACAAGGGGTGTTTTTTTTTTTTTTTGAAGAAGCATTGTGCATCGTGAGCATATTAATCTATACAGGCCATGAAGTCTTGTGGAACTACATGCATGGCTACACAAAAATGAAACAGAAAAGGAAGAAACAATGCATGCAAAAAGCAATTTTATTCAGCCAGGTGAGGTGGTGCATGCCTTTACTCCCAGTACTCAGGAGGCAGAGGTAGATAGATCACCATTAGTTTGAGGCCATCCTAAAAATATATAGTGAATTACAGGTCAGCCTGAGCTAGAATGAGAGCTTGTTTACCTTAAAAAAAAAAAAAAATTCCACTTGAAGCAGCTTGAATATATTATGACAATATCTATCAATTTTCTTGTTTGCTTCATGTACAGAATTGCATATTATTTAACTTTAGAGATAGCTGAGTGGTAAGAACAAGGAAGCCTTCTCTATTATCCTTCAATTTCTTGTGAGGTTATAATAATTTCCAAAATAAAACAAAGGATATTCATAATTGGTGTTTCTGAAGATATGAACAAATGAACTCTACTTCATTTCCTTCATGATTGTTTGCTTGATTTCTATACTTGTATGAAGAATGTGAACAAATGAATAAGATATAAAACTGACACACTGTAATCACAATATTCTGAGCAATCTGACCACTGAGCAAACTGATAATTGAACTGTCCACTGGGTACAACACTGTGCACAGTTTGAGAGAGCATGGGAGCATTTTGAATGTACTTTTCTTAGAAGTTGAGGCAAACTTCACAGAGCTGTGTTGTGTTGTTGGTCTTTGCAGCTTACAGTTTCTCTAGAGGAAAGAGGTCTCAACATGCCTTAAAACATGATCTATGTAGGTCATCTCTCTGTGGACAGTTGTCACAGCTTACATAGGACAGTGATATGATCAGCATCTCTTTGAAAACTCAGCCCCTTGCTGGCTAAGAGAAACAGCTGCTACTATTATTATAACTATGGAGATGAAGGTGTTTCACTGGATAATACTTTTTTCTTCCACAATGATTTTGAATATGTTTCCTGCTTTCCTACATGGACAAATGAGGTAAAATATAACTCCCTTTTTTTTTTTTTTTTCTGCCAATAGAAGAAGAGTTTCAGGTCTTATATTGAGGTCTTTCAGCCATTTGGAATTGAATTTTGTGTTTGGAGAAATGAGGGGGTCTATTTTCATTTTTCTACATATGGTCATCCAATTTGTCCAACACCATTTGTTGATTCTTTCTTTTCTCTAGTCTACATTATTGAAGTCTTTGTCAAAGATCGTCTAGCTGTAGTTACTTGACCTATTGTCCCATCTTCAATTCTGTTCTTTTTGTCTTTGTTTCTGTTCTTATGCTAGTTTCATGCTGTTTTTGTTACTATGGCATTTTAATATAGCTTTTGTGATAGTTAAGGTGCTGTCAACTTCATCTGTTTAGTAAGTCACAGAAATCCCTTTTGGGTGGGTTTCCAAGGTTGCTTCCAGGAAGGATTAACAGAAGGAGGAAGTCATTCCTCCAGAGTGAGTCCTTCCCCCAGAGCGGGCAGCCCCCTTCAGAGGGGGAATTTTTTTTTTTAATTTTTTTAAAAAAATTTTATTTATTTATTTATTTGAGAGAGACAGACACAGAGAGAAAGACAGATAGAGGGAGAGAGAGAGAGAATGGGTGCGCCAGGGCTTCCAGCCTCTGCAAACGAACTCCAGATGCGTGCGCCCTCTTGTGCATCTGGCTAACGTGGGACCTGGGGAACCAAGCCTCGAACCGGGGTCCTTAGGCTTCACAGGCAAGCGCTTAACCGCTAAGCCATCTCTCCAGCCCAGAGGGGGAATTTATATAGGAAGCTCTGGGTGGAAAGAGCTCCTTCCTTACTTCTACTTGACTGCCAACGCTTTTTGCTGCCTTCCAGCATGGGTTGAAGACCAGCATTGATGGAAGACCAGCGTCAACTGAAGCCCCACATGGATCAAAAACCAGTGGCTCTTCAGGAAGCCTCCAGCCCTTCAGTGCCAGATTGGGACTGCTGAGGAATTTGGTCATGTGGACTTAGCAGCTAAGAGGCAGTAGCTCTCAGGCCTGAAACTGCTATCAGACTACCGTAAGATAATACAATAAATTCCCTGTTTTTTTTTTTTTTAATTTTTATTTATTAGAGAGAATGGGTGCACCAGGTCCTCCTGCCACTGTAAACAAACTCCAGACGCATGTGCCCCCTTGTGCATCTGGTTTACATGGGTCCTGGGGAATTGAACCAAGGTCCTTTGGCTTTGCAGGCAAATGTCTTAACTGCTAAGCCATCTCTCCAGCCCCTAAATTCCCTTTTTAATATTATTCATTCTAGCAGTTCTATTCCTCTAAAGAAACCTGACTAATACAGATTTTGGTACCAGGAGTAGTTCTAGAGAAACAAAATTGTAAGGATGGATTTCTTTAGTGGGCTTAGTGTTATTTGGGGTTGGCTTTCCAACTTCAATGCTAATTAAAGACCCTACTGGTGATAAGGAGGGCACTTTTACTGGAAATAAGGAGGGCACTAATAATTCATGGTCTGAACTATTTAAAAAAACTCTGTGGGATAGATGTATTTGATGATCCTGAGTCATGTCTTGTGAAGAGCAAGGAATTTAGTGATTCTGTATCTAGAACTTTTGAATATCTGTGGAAAAGTAAGACAAATGATAAGGCTAGTTGGCTATGTCTAGCCTCTCTGGAAAAAGTAGGCAGAGAAGAATAGAACCTCAGAAAGGAAAATTCCAAACTTGAGATCCATATACATTATCTCAAGGTTTCTAAGGGTGTCCTGGAGGAGAGTCTCCTCGTTAGCCAGAACAGGGCTCAAATTGCAGAAAACCAAAGCTCTCATTGTAAGACTAACTTGCCATGTAAACTCAAATTACAGCCTCATGGGCTATCAGAAGTTAAAGTGAGGGCATTGATTGGAAAAGAGTGGGATCCTTTGATTTGGGATGGTGATGTGTGGGAAGACCTTGAAGAATTTGGGGACATTGCAATGTCAGATTATGAAGAAGTTGTTTTGGATGAAAATATGACCTCCTCTCCTTTAGCAACAGTTGTATCCCTACTTCCACACCCTGAAGTACTACCCTCTAAACCCTTGCCTGAGGGAATTAATTCTTCTTTTCTGAGGAATCAGCAGAAGGTGCTGATGCTTCTCAGTTCCTACCCAACTTCACCTCAAGGACTATAACCAGACAGAAGGCTAGGCAGGCCCCTAAAGGTGAGACTGAAAGTGTGACATAAGAGGAGGTGAGGTACACCACTAAAGAACTTCAGGCATTTTCTAACTTGCACAGACAAAAGCATGGAGAATATGTGTGCGTTACAGTCAGGTTCACATTGCTGGTAGAAATCATCCAGCCAAAAACAGCTTATGATACAAAGAGGTTTAATTTGGCTTACAGGCTTGAGGAGAAGCTCCATGATGACAAGGAAAATGATGGCATGATCAGAGGGTGGACATCACCCCCTGGCCCACATAAGGTGGACAATAGGAACAGAAGAGTGTGCCAAACATTGGCAAGGAGAAACTGATTATTACACCCATAAGTCTGCCCCCAAGAATACACTGCCTACAGGAGGTTTTTAATTCCCAAATCTCTATCAGCTGAGAACCTAGCATTCAGAATACCTAAGTTTATGCGGCCACCTGAATCAAACCACCACAGTGTGGGAATGGATTTTAAGGGTGTGGGATGATGGAGGAAGAAACATAAGATTAGATCAGACTGAAGTTGCTGAAATGGGCCCATTTTGTAGAGAGTTTAGATTTAACACTGCATCTTATGGAGTTGGAAGAGGTGCCAAGTTTATTTGATCAGTTGGCTGAATTATGGATCCAAAGATGGCCTACTGTGAATGATCTTGAGCTGCCTGATATCTCTTGGCTTTATGTTGATGATGGGATCAAAAAATTCTGAGAAGTTGGAATGCTGGAGTGGATTTGCCATGTAAACTCATCTTTGCCCTCACAATGGGAGTATCCAGAAGATGTGCCCTTCACTAAGAGTATAAGAAACAGATTTGTGAGGGGAGCACCACAATACGTAATGTTCCTTATCATTGGCCTTTTATGTAAAGAAGACATCACAGTGGGAGCTGCAGTTGTTGCATTAGGTGATTTAGATGCAGTGGGTCTAACTGGATCTCAAGGTAGTGCTGAATCACCAAAGTTGGGGTAAATGTGTTTTTCATAATAGACAGCATAGGCAAATTTATGCATATAAAGGTATGACTCATATGGACCTTTGGCATTGGCTAATTAGTCATAGTGTTCCCAGAAGTCAAATAGCTAAGAAGCCTACTGAATTCCTCCCTGACCTATATAAGCAGAAAAGTTCCAGAGCAAGGGATCATAAAGCCATCTCTAGGCCTGCTGGACATTGCCTCTGAAATGACATTGATTCCAGGAGAACCCAAAAAGCATTGGGACCCTCCAATTACTGTAGATGTTTATGAAGGTCAGGTAATCAATGGAGTTTTGGCAAATGTTAGACCAACTGTGGATCCAGTGGGTCCCCAAACTCACCCTGTGGTTATTTCCCCAGTCCAAGAATGCATATAGAATAGATATACTTTGGAGTTGGCAGAACCCCTCACATTGGTTTTCTAACTTGTGGAGTGAGGGCTTTTGTGGTTGAAACAACAAAATGGAAATCATTGAGGTTCCCACCACCTGGGAAAATAGTGAATCAAAAACAGTATTGCATCCCTGGATGCATTTCAGAAATTAATGCCACTGTAAAGGACTTGAGGGATGCTTGGGTGTTGGTTCCTACCACATCTCCCTTTAACTCACCTATTTGGCCTATTCAGAAAACAGATGGACCCTGGAGAATGACAGTGGATTATCATAACTTTAATCAGGTGGTCAGGTGGTGACTCCAATTGCAGTTGCTATAACAATGTTTTTTTTTTTTTTTTTTTTTTTTTAACTTGAGCAATTTAGCACATCTCCTGATACCTGGTATGTAGCTATTGACCTTGTGAATGCTTTCTTCTCCATAGCTGTCCATAAAGACCACCAGAGGCAATTTGCCTTCAGCTGGCGAGGTCAGAAGTACACCATTACTCTTTTACTTCAAGGTTATATTAACTCTCAAGCCCTATGTCATAGCTGAGTCCACACTGATTTGTTGTTGTTGTTGTTGTTATTGTTGTTCATTTTTATTTATTTGGCTGAGATCGACAGAGAAAGAGGCAGACAGAGAGAGAGAATGGGCACGTCAAGGCCTCTAGCCACTGCAAATGAACTACAGATGCATGTGCCCCCTTGTGCATGTGGCTAACGTGGGTCCTCGGGAAGAGCCTGGAACCAGGGTCCTCAAGCTTCACAGCCAAACGTTTAACCACTAAGCCATCTCTCCAGCCCAGTTCTCTCTGATTTTGATCACCTTCCACAATGTGTCACATTGGTCCATTATATTGAAGACATTATGCTGATTGGATCAAATGAGCAGGATGTGGCAACTCTGGAGTTGCTGGCACAGCATATACACATCAGGGGATGGGAAATAAATCCATCCAAAATTCAAGGACCTTGCACTTCAGTAAAATTTGTAGGAGTTAAGTGGTGTGGGGCATGCAGGGATATCCCTTCTAAGGTGAAGGATATGTTGTTGCATTTGACCACTCCTACCTCTACTTGGATTTTTGAGACAGCACATTCCTCATTTGGCTGTCTTACTTTTTCCCATATACCAAGTAACTTGGAAAGCTACTAGTTTTCAGTGGGGCCTAGAATAAGGGAAGACTCTTCAACAGGTCCAGGCTGCTGTGCAGGATGCTCTGCCCCCTGGGCCATATGATCCATTGGATCAGATTGTACTTGAGATGTCAGTGGCAGATAAGGATGCTGTCTGGAGCCTTTGGCAGGCCCCCAAATGTGAATCATAATGGAAGCCCTTGGGATTTTGGAGCAAGGCCCTGCTATCTCCTGCAGACAATTATTCTACCCTTCACAGACAGCTCTTGGCCTGCTATTGGGCCTTACTGGAAACTGAACACTTGACAATGGGCCATCAAGTTACTATGAAACCTGAGCTCCCCATTATGAGCTGGGTGTTATCTGACCCACCATGCCATAAAGTTGGACATGCATAGCAGCAGTCCGTCATCAAGTGGAAGTGGTATATACATCATCAGGCCTGAACAGGCCCTGAAGACAAGTAAGTTACATGAAGAAGTTGCCAAAATGCCTATGGTTTCTACTCCTGTAACAATATCTTCTGTTTCCAAGCATGCACCTATAGCATCCTGGGGTGTGCCCTATGATCAATTGACTGAGGAGGAAAAGACAAGTGCATGGTTTACAGATGGTTCAGCACATTATGCAGGCTTCTCCCAATAGTGGATAGTTGCAGCATTACAGCCCCTTTCTGGGACAACTCTGAAGTACTGCAGTGAGGGGAAGTCTTCACAGTGGTCAGAACTATGGGCAGTGCATGTAGTTGTGGATCTTTCTTGGAAAGAAAGATGGCCAGATGTATGGTTATACACTGATTCATGGGCTGTGGCCAATGGTTTGGCTGGATGATCTGGGACATGGAAGGAGCACAATTGGAAAACTGGTGAGGAGGACATTGGGGGAAGATGTATGAATGGACAAAAGATATAAAGATACTTGTGTCCCATGTTAATGCTCATCAGAAGGTGACCTCATCAGAGGATGACTTTAATAATCAAGAAGATAAGCTGACCTGTTCTGTAGATAGTGGTCAACCTTTTTCCTCAGCCATTCCTATCATTGCCCAATGGGCCCATGAACAAAGTGGCCATCATAGAAGAGATGCAGGTTATATATAAGCCCAACAACATGGACTTCCACTAACTAAGGCTGACCTGGTTACAGCTACTGCTGAGTGCCAAATTTGCCAGCAACAGAGACCAAGTCTGAGCCCCTGATATGGTAGTATTCTTTGGGATGACCAGCCACCAACCTGGTGACAGGTTGACCACATTGGGCCACTTCCATCATGGAAAGGGCAGCATTTTATCCTTACTGGAATAGACACTTATTCTGGGTATGCATTTGCCTTTCTTGCACATGATGCTTCTGGTAAAACTACCATTTGTGGGCTCATAGAATATCTTATCCACTGTCATGGTATTCCACACAGCATTACTTCTGACCAAGGAACCCATCTCACACCCAAGGAAGTATGGCAGTGGGCTCATGATCATGGAATTCACTAGTCTTACCACGTGGCCCACCACCCTGAAGCAGCTGGTTTTATAGAATGGTATAATGACCTTTTAAATAAACAGCTACAGTTTCAACTAGGTGGCAACAGCTTGGAGGGTTGGGGATGTGCCCTCTAGCAGGCTGTATGTGCTCTGAATCAGCATTCTACATATGGTACTGTTGTCTCCAATAGCCCAGATTCATAGTCCAGGAATCAAGGGGTGGAAATGGGTCACACAAGTGACCCATTAGCTAAAATTTTGCTTGCTGTTCCCACAACATTATGCTCTGCTGGCCTAGAGGTCTTGGTGCCAGAGTGTAGTGTGCTTTTGCCAGGAGGCACGAAGAACATTCCATTGAACTGTAAGCTAAGACTTCCCCCTGGCCACTTTGGGCTCCTGATGCCCTTGAGTGAACAGGATGAGAAAGGAGTTGCAGTGATAGCTAAGGCTACTTTACTGGTTACAAAAACAAGGACTGTAATTACAATGTTTCTGTCCTACATTAATACAGAGTGTTTGTACATATCTACACCAATATTAAGATTATATCACTAGCTAACTGATGAATTTATATTAGACCTATTATATTAGAGATGAAGCATTCCTCAAAGAACCTTGTTTTGTGTTGGGGGACGAATTTGTGTTTCTGGTTGTACGTGGGATAGTTATACCATGTTAGGCAGAATTATGAGCTTTTTACTGTTTTCATTTGGAAATAAAGTATGATATAAGGAGAGGCTTGGTGTCAATTTGAAAAGTGGTGAACTTGTGATAGTTAAGGTGTTGCCAACTTGATCTGTTCAGTAATCCAGAGAAATCCTTTTTGGGTGGGTCTCTGAGGTTGCTTCCTGGAAGGATTAACTGAAGAGGAAGTCCTTCCTCCAGAGAGAGACCTTCCACAGAGTGGGTGGATCATCTCAGAGGGGGACTTTATATAACGAAGCTCTGGGTGAAAAGAGCCTCTTCCTTCCACTTAGCTGCCAGAGCTACTTCATGCCTTCCAGCATGAACTGGAGACCAAGGTCAACTGAAGACCTGCATGGATCAAAAACCAGAGGCTCCTCAGGAAGCCTTCAGGCCTTCAGGGCCAGATTGAGACTTGTTGAAGTGTCTGGCCATGTGGACTGAGCAGATACCAGATTCCTTGATTCTTGGGCCTGCAACTATTGGACTACCGTAAGCTAATCCAATAAATTCCCTTTTTATTATAACTCATTCTAGCCATTCTGTTCCTCTAGACAACCCTGACAAACACAGCTTTAGGTCAGCTATAGTGATAACCCAGAGGTCTTTTTTTTTTTTTTTCTTTTTTTAGGATGAGGATATGTTTGGATATCTGAGGCTTGCTGCCAATTTATTTGAGATTTTTTTTCTATCTCTGTAAAGAATAATGCTGTTATTTTTATTGGTATTTCATTAAATCTGTTTATTGCTTTTAGTAGACTTGCCATTTTCACAATATTAACTCTACCTATCCAAAAACATTGGAGGTCTTTCCATTTTCTTAAGTCATGCTTGAAAGAAGCCTAATATCTAGAATATATAAAGAACTCAAAAAGTTAAACAATAAAAAACACCCCCAAAATGGGGCAGAGAACTGAATAGTGAGTTTCCAAAGCAAAATTTGCAAATGGCTAGCACACACTTATAAAAATGTTCAATAGTCCTAACGGTTAAGGAAAGGCAACTTGAAACAACCATGAGATCTCACTTTACTCCAGTAAGAATAGCAATCATTAAAAATAAAATAAAATAAAAATAACAAGTGTTAGCAATGATGTGGAGAGAGATGACCGCTCATCTACTGTTAGTGGGCATGGAAATTTGTACAACCACTGTGGAAATCAATTTGGAGATTCTTGAAAAGGATGAACATAGAGCTACCAACAGACTCAGTTATTCCCTCATTGGACATTTATCCTCAATGCTCCATGCATCAATTCAGAGATATTTGCTCAACCATGTTTATAGCTGCTTAATTCATTATCACTAAGAGCTGGAATCAAACCAGATGCCAATCATTGGATGAATGGATAACTAAGTTATTATGTGGTACATTTACACAATGGGATCCTACTCAGTGGTCAGAGAAAAATGATACAATGAAGTTTATACAAAAAGGGGCAGACTTGAAACAGATCATACTCATTGAACACACACAGTCAAAGAAAAATAAATGCTGCATGATGTCACTTATCTGTGGTCCCTAACTTGGATCTTCTTGAGCTGCTGTCATACCTGATGGGCAATTCAAGGTCCAGACAATAGGGAAAGAAGGATTTAAGGGGAGGGAGAAGGGAGAGGGGAAAATAAGCACAAAATTAAATCCAAAATGAACTGATACCATAGAAACCTTTCTCCTTGGAGACAGCCTAAAATATATAACCCTCCAAAGAGGAGCACCTGGAAAGTAGAAAGTAGGGCTCTGGTGAGGGTGGGGTGAAACCTCAGCTTAGAAGATTTTTTTTTTTTTTTTTTCTGTCTATGACCTGTAACTCCTGGTACCAGAATTTGGTTGCTATCCACACTGAGCTTTCTGACAAAGCACTTGATTGCCTGCCTCAGGCAAAAGATAAGACCCTGTTGTTAAAGACACCACATGCTGCTGACACTGAGCAGCACAGGGAGACCTGGTTAGAATACAGATGAAAGCCAATTCCCAGTCAGTTAGCCTGTCTAGTGCTGCAAAGTGCTACATGAGCAACTGGGGGAAAATGACCTACACCAGTCTGAGCAACCAGAAATCTAAGCTACACGGAAGCAAACACCATGACAGGATGTACATGCCAGTGCAATCGTGGCAAACAACCTCAGTAGGTAATCAATAGCCTTCTGATTGGCAAAGATATCTGCTCAGTGTGAAGGAACTCATATCTGGAATTTGGGAACCAGATCAGTATCCTATGGTGGCAAAGATGATGTTTTCCAGTGTCAAACTCTCACTACTCTTTGGCTAAAAGTGGGTTACATACATCAATTTCTCCCTAAATTAATAATTCTTATCCCAGTTTAATTATGCTGGCTTCATTCTTCGTTGGAGAATCTGATCTTTTTCAGTAGGTAGTGAGACTGGAGGAGATAAAACAAACCCTCACACTTCAGCCAAGCCACAGCTGAATCCACAAAGGAATTTGGGAAACAAACAAGAGTGCTGCTTCCATGCTGAACCTGATAATCAGTGCCAGGGTACAGGAGACAGACCCTGAGGATATTCAACTCCAACCAAAGTAGAGATCCAGAGTCTTCTAAGAGGTTATCACTGAAGTAGACTTAAAACTCACCCATCCAAGCTCAGGGAATTTTTAGGAAGAGGAGGTAGAAAGATTTTAAGAACCATAGGTTGAGACATCATGCCCAGAGGCATCCCCTCCCCCCACAAAAAAAATGACTACTGCTCTCACAAATCATAAACCACAACCCCATGGGGAATACCTGCAACCCCACTGATGAGCGTCCCCAATAGAATGGGGGCAGGGACAAAGAGGCTACCAAAAATATTGTAAACAAGCCAAATTCTAAACATGCATTATATTAAAAAGCTTAATAATAAAAGTGAATAAAAAAGAATAAACATGAGAGGTGACAAAAATACCTCTTTTGATTTCACCCATGTGCACCAGAACATTGGAAAGCTTGTGTTGCAATTGACAATGTGACTTTCACAAACTAGAGAAGAGCTTATCACCACTTTCTCCCATCTCCTTTTCCCCTTTAAAGATCAAGTGCACCTGGAAAGATAGGTCTATTCATGATGGATCAAAAAGAAAAGAAAAAGAAAAAAAAGGGGAGGGTATTTAAAGGATTGGCATGCTACTCAAAGACCCTATGCTGCCTGGGCATTAGGTTATGTATGATTTAACTCCTACTATACTTATTCCCATGTATATGCACATCACATGTCGCAAAACTGACATACACGTGTTTTGTTCATTTATTATTTATTCATGTATATCTGAGTTTTCCAGGTAAGGTTTTGCACTAGCCCAAGCTGACCTAAAATTCTCTATGTAGTCTCAGTGATCACTCACAGTGATCCTCCTACCTCTGCCTCCCCAGGGCTGGGATTAAAGGCATGTGGTATCATGCCTGGTTTTGTTCTTTTAATTTTTTTAAGGCAAGATCAACATAATGTTAGAAATAGATGGGGAAATATGCACATATATGTACACATGTCACTTGTGGTAGACTTTATTTTGGCTTAATCTACAATTGTAACTACCTCAGTAACCAAATGGTATAATTTAAACATTTTAAACACACTTGGTAATTACAATCATGGCAAGTGTGTGTGTATATGTACTCCTGGGCACTAAACTCGGGTCTCATGCATGTAAGGTGGATCCTCTGACAGTAAGCTACATCCTCTGCCCAGAACTTTATAAATGAACAAATCTCTTTCAAGTATTGACCATATAGCCTGTTATTATCATTACTTATTAATATCAGACATACTTGGTATGGATATTTAATATGTTGGTACCATTCTTTTCCTTGTCCCTGCCTTCATTCTGAAGGGGGCCCTCCTCCGTGAGATTGCAGGTTTTCCCAATGGTGTTGTGGGTTAGGTACTGTGGGAGCAACAATCAGTTATTGGAGAGAAGCAGTGCCTCTGGGCATAATGTGGCTCTAACAATTTTTCTGCCCCATATTCTGCAAAATTCCCTGAGCCACGTTAGGTGTGCTTTTAGTCTATTTCAATAATGGGCTCGTAGGAGCCTCTGGAGCTCTGCTTTATTATCTGTAGAATATCCTTAGCGTCTATTTTCTTAACCCTGGAACTGATTGTAAAGGTCACCATGGAGGCTGCATTCTTGCTCATCTCCACAATTCTGTGGTTTTAGTAGGGTCTGCCTGAAGTGTGAAGCATGGTTTATCTCCTCACATCTTGTTACTATCTGAAAAAGAAAAGCAGATTCTCCAAAGGGGAGTGAAGTTAGCACAGGTTAAATGGGATAAGCATTATTAATTTAGAGAAAATTTGATGGATGCAATCCCTCTTTTAAGCCCAAGATTAGTGAAAGCTTGACATTGGGAGCATAATCTTCATCTGCATAGGATTCTAACCTGGTTTCCGGTTTCTGGTATGGGTTCCTTTACACTGAGCAGATCTCTTAGCTAATTAGAAAGCTATCGGTTACCCACCAACACTGTGTGCCACTATTGCACTTGTGTGTACAACTTGTCAGGGTATTTGCTGCTGAGTAACTTAGTCCTCTGGTTGCTCAGACAGTTGTTATCCACTTTCTCCAGTTGCTCAGATAGTGCTTTCCAGCACTAGATAGGCTAACTCTCTGGGGACGGGCTTTCTTCAGATTCTAGACAGGTCTCTTCATGCCCTGTGTCATCAGCATATAGCGTCTTCAGCAGTAGGGTCTTACCATTTGCCTCAGGTGGAAAATCAAGTGCTTTGACAGAAGTCTGCCTTGTTTTGTGAACTTTGTAGGACTCTGATCAACAGCTCATTGTGGGTCATAACCACATTCTGGTATTGAAAGGTATAGGTCAGAGCCAAAATTTTAAAAAATGAAAAAGAAAGAAAGAAAGGAAAAAAAAAAAAAAGGTTAGGCTTCATCCCATCCTCTCCAGACCTTCTTTGCAGGTGCTCCCCCATGTTCCTGTTGAAGGTTCACCTTTTAGTCTATCTTCAAGGATAAAGGTTTCTTTTGCACGAGTTCATTTTGGGTTCACTTTTATGTTTTTCCATCCCTACTTTTCCCCTCTACCAAGTTGTTCCAACCCTATTGTCTGGGCCTTGAGTTCCTATTCGTACAATTATCTTCCTTACAACCAATTTAAATGCAACCATCTCCTAGGAACTATTCAATAACTTGCAAAAGCCTTTAATAAAAACAAAAGTTGTTTAGATTTACAGAGCCAATCATGATTTGGATTTTTTTTTCTTATTTTTAAGACTTAATTTTTTCCTCCTTCTCAGTTTCTGTCTTTCTCTTCTTATTGCCCAAAATATACATAGACATTTGCTATACGTACAAATACACCTTCTTGAGGAGTTTTTGTTTGTCCTCCACTCCATACAATGCTGTCTGTTCCTCTGAAAAAAGCTTCTCTAAATACTTCAGAATGGACCCTTTACCCTGCATTGTTGGTTTGCACAATTTGTCCCTCAGTCTCACTAAGGATCACCACACAGGTCAGGAACTCTTCTCAGGATCCATCAATTCCTTGTGCATTTCCTAACATCATCTACATATAGAATTACAGAAGATATCTTTGCATGTGCTATCCCTGGAACCTAGGAAACATAAGTGTCCCATAATAAGTTCCTTCAAGTTATAGTTTCAATCAATGGCCACCAGTTGACAAACTCATACTTATGTCACATTCAGCTATATTGCACAACTCTGAGTACTGATAACAGTAATGTGAATAAGTACCTGGACATAGGTGTGCACACGCACACACACACACACACACACACACACACACACACACACATACTCACACACACTCATACAAGTACAAGATACTTTATTGATTAAGGTTTTGGTAGTCACAAGCAAATTTCTATGTACACAAGTAAAAATATTTTTCAATTGTGAGCTTAGAATGCATCCATCCATCTATCTGGTCATTTGTTAACTATTCAGGCCTGCCTTTGATAATATCTGGCTTGACTTAAAGACCCCAAATCAAAATCATTCTTCATGTCTTCCAGGTATTCAAAGCTAAGTGAAACACACATTGTAGAAATAGGTGGAGAAGTGAGGGCAAAGGAGATGCTAGGTGGAGAAAAAGCATCCATCTTCCACTTTAGTAAGTATTTCCCCCAAGCTGGTATAAATCATGCATCCTTTAGGTACCCATGTTCTTAAAGTGAAGTCAACATTGTAGATAATGTCATCTGCAACTATATATCTATCTATCTCTATCTCTATCTCTATCTCTATCTCTATCTCTATCTCTATCTCTATCTATATCTATATCATCTATATCTATATCTATATCTATCTATATATCTATCTATATCTATATCTATATATCATCTATATCTATCTATCTCTATATCTATCTATCTCTATCTCCATCTCTATCTCTATCTCTATCTCTATCTATCTATATCTCTCTCTCTCTCTCTTGTCTTTATGACTTTGAAAGCTCTATTATTCTCCTCCAATATTCTTGTATGCATGTATTCTCTGTTTTCCATAATCATTCAATGTCTCATCCCATTTTATCCTGCAAAGGACAGAATGGGAAATAAGATGAGCAGAAGACACATGTTTATGTCTGCCCATGATAATACTAAGCTATGTGACCTTGAGTAAGTTGTTTCTTTTATCTTGGCTATGGTTATTTTATTGATATAATCTGAACAAGCAAGATGAGTTTAAAGACATCTGGTGAAAATAAATGTAGTCTTTATTACCTTAAGAAGGTTTTCACTATAAACCTTAAAGTATCTAGGGATCTTTGTTAATTTTTGCATTTGTCTTTTTATTTTCTTTCCCCAGGGACAATCTATTCTTTTATTTCTATTTTGTCGTGACCATTCCGGCCTCAGGGCCCTTGGGTCCTTTTTTCACTTGTTCATGAATTGCATGCATTTTCTAGTAATTCTCTGATTTTCACTCAATAGCAATTTGTTGGCCAGATGTGTGTCTCTGATGTTCCTATAAAGGGAAATATGACATGATAATGAAATAATAAATTTCTCCCTTTCCCAAGGAAAAATTGTATGGTTCTTCAATTTAGACAAAACTCAAAAAACAAAAATAAAGGAACAAAGTAGAAAAAATTCACAGAGAATTTGAAGGAAACAACCAACAAGGCTTTGTATGCTGAATCATTTAATTCAATGTTCTAAGATTAATTTTAGGGGAGAGGGAGGGAAGGAAGAGCAGGAGAGACCCTTGTTTATCAGATGCCTCTGGCTTTGCTATCCATTGACTAAGCAAGTATGTATGTTTGTGCCTGCTTTTATATAATATACAATAAGCACATTGGGGTAAAGAAAACTAATTATTCTAAGTTGGATATCTATGTAAAATATTTATTTGAACTGGATGTACACACATAAATATAAAATATAATTGTATAGTACCGGTTTAAATTGTATTTCCATTCTTCCTAAATTGTATTCATCCAAGGCTGGGGGAGCAGAGAAAGCATTTCCCAGTAGAGGCCGATTGGTCTGTAATAGATTCTGGACTCTTTCTCCTCCCATTCCACTTTCTAAAGTTCCAATTCTTTCATTGCTGCTGAAGCTAGTGCTATTCTTCTGTCAACCAACTCATCGGAGAGCCCTCTATTCCCCTCAGAGAGGTGAAAACTCAGTGCAAGAGTGTTGTTCACTATGCTCTTTTCTTTAAATCAATTCTTGAAACGACTTATATAGACTTACAAACATGTAAAAGTAATCACTGATAATTATCAATAAATGTAATTAATCACTATATATTTACGTAGTACCTTAAGGATGAACTGACTTATAGTCCCAGTAACAAAGTATAACCTTATATCTTAGGTAGCAGTTAGGATTATATTTCTTTTCTTCTTAATATATATTGGTGTCGTTGGTACTTTATAAGTAATTACATTTGATTTGTATTGACCTAGCTACTAAGTGGTAGAGGAATTCATATGTCTTTTGAGCTATGTGATTTTTTTTTTCTGTGAATTTTCTTCAATATATTAGATGTGCTTCTGTGTTTCATATGTAGGTCAAATACAGTGAATATTAAGGAAAATTATATGTAAATATTGTATCAGTTATTTTCTCATACTGGGACAAAATACCTAACCAGAAGCAATTGAAGAAAGAAAGGGAGAAGTCTATCATGGCAGGATAAAGAACTCTGTATAACATCGCCGCATGGTCACATAAGCAGGGAGCAGTGTGAACAAAAACAGCAAGATGCATTGGCCTGTAACACCTTCAGCCCCACCCCAGTGACACACTCCAGCAGGACTCCACCTCCCAAAGGTTCCCCAATATTCCCACACAGCACCACCAACCAGGAATTTGGTATTCAAACACTTGAGTCTATTGGGGATATTCTACATTTAAACCATCACACATACATATTTAAATATGTAGTTATCTATGTCCTTTTAATCACATCATCATGACTTCATAAGATACCTCTGTTGTCAAGTCAAATTAAATTTCTGATTTTCTGAAAATAATGGTTAAATAAGATGCTCTTAAAAGAACAAAATGTTCCTCATATGATCTGCTTCCAGGATATTTCTCTATTGCCACTCTATTTCTTTTTCTTTTCTTTCATTTAAGTAGAAACTTTGTATGAACACATGTGTTGGTACCATCATTTCCCTTCTCCCTGCCCCAACACTGGCTCTACTGAGGCCATCCTTAGGGGGATTGCTGGTATTCACTGTGCAGTTGTAGGTTATAATTTGTGAGAGCAGCACTCTGTCATTGTGGGGAGGGCTATGTCTCTGGGGATTCCTTCCCATACTGTGGCTCTTACATTCTGCCTGCCTCTTCTTCCACAACCTTTCCTAAGCCTTGGTGGTTGGGCTTTAATTCCACTTTAGTTTTGTGTGCTCAGCAGCTTTTGGATTTGTGCTTTGGTGTGAACTGAGTATCCTCAGTGCCTGTCTACATCACCCTGGCCCAGGTCAGCAGGATGGCACTGGAAGCCGCCCCCTTGCTCATATCACCAGTTCTTCTGTGGTTTCACCTGGGCCCTGATTGCTGCGTGAGATATGGTTTACCTCCTGCCTGGGATTCAAATATCTACTCTTGTCTTCTTTGTAGATTATGGTTGTCCTTGATTCTCACTGCTTTCTGAACAAGGAAAATGGGTTCACCAATGGAGAATGAGGTCAATATAAGTTAAAGTAAAGGGGATAAGCAGTGTTAATTTAGAGTGATTTTGATAGGTGTAACCAGAATTTTGGACGAAAGCTAGTGGGAACTTCTCACTAGATTCCATTATCTTGGTCTCCATAGGGTTGTGACTTTGTTCCTAGTTCCAGTTATGGTTTCCTTTCCAATGAGCGGATCTCATAGCCAATCTAATAGCCTCTGATTGCCAACATAGGCTGTGTGCCACTATTGCAAGGGTGTGTACATCTTGTCAGGTTGGTTATTTTATAGCACTGTTCCCTGTTTGCTCACAACATCGTTGGTCACATTCCCCCAGCATGCAATGTAGTACTTTTCAACACTATATGGACTAACCATCTGGAAACTGGATTCCTTTCATATTTAGCTGAAACTCTTAAAGTTCTGCACTGGCAACATGTGTCTTTAGCATCAGGGTCTTACATTTTGCCTCAGATGGATAATCAAGTGCTCTGACAGAAGCCTGTCTTACTTTAAGGAACTCATAGGTCTCTCTGATCAACAGCTGAACATGGATTGGAACCACTTACTGGCCTAACTTTTCCTTAAATATCTTAGGTAAGTTATAAACCTACATTACAAATCTTTCCAGCAGGTCTTAGCTCTGCTTAGAATTATTTTTCACTGTTTGACTTGCTTCATTATTGTTTTGCAGCTACTATTTCTTCCCTGTCAAAACAGATCTTTTAATTATTTATCATCCTTTCTATTTACTATTGACCTTTATTTACACAAGGAGCTCTATGTTCTTTGTAAGATCACATGCTTCAATCACCTAAATTACACCTGGCGTACACAGTCCTTAGTAAATACATGTTGAATGAATAAAAGTTAATGGCTAGATTTAAATGAGAGAGTTTTGAATACTAGTTTTTCTCACATGTCCATTGGCTGTCCTTTTTTTTTGCATACAAATCTCTATTCTAAATGATTTTTACATTTATACACATTGCCAAAAAGAACCTCCTTTTTTTTTTTTTTTTTTTTTTTACTTCCAGATGGAAAGTATTATTCCAGATTCATTGACTAAATAAGGCACCTCTTTTTCACCATTGAGTTAAAACAACATCTCTTCTTTGCATTAGATTATGGCATATAATGAGATCCAGTTCTGGAGGTATCTTCTTTTTCACGAAGTGCTTTTATCCATTTCCATACAAATGTCAAACTGATTTAATTATGGAATGTTGGGACTATGATCTCTTGTTTAGAATTATCATGGCTCATTTATATTTCACCGAAGTGCTTAAGTTTTACTTTTTAACATACTTTTGAAATGGCAGCATACTATATTATATCATTTATTGCTTATATTACTTTATTGTATTTAGTTTTCCTACTGAGAATATCCAAAGTCAAGGGGTTTTGTTTCTTTTGTTTATTTATTTATTCTTAAATATCAACATGAGGGATAAATGCAGGTTTATGCCCAATAACCTCACTTGTTAGAAAATGAAAGAATCAATTTGGATCCTAGAAGCATATTTTTGGAACAGATAAAAAACATTATTAAAATTGTAGCTTCCTCATTAACCTTACCAAATCCTCTATTAATGTTTAATATTAATTCATTTTTTTTCACTTTGTAGTGCAAGATTTTAATCTTGGATCTTGTACATGCAGAGCAAGCACTCTAACAATGAGCTACATTACTAGTCCTCAGGTTGGAGAGACAAAGTCTCACTATGTAACTCTAACTGTCCTTGAATTTTCTACCCTCCTAATGCTGTCTCCTTTGATGTTACTGTAAGCATACTACTGTGCTTGGCAAAACTAGTGTACTGTTTTAGAGCTCTCTATGTAAATTGATGTTCAAGCAAATGAAAATGGATTAACCATGACAATAAAAGATATTTAGCCTATTATTTCTAAATATTCATAAATAATAAGTAATTTTCCACAATATACCTAATATGTGTACCTTCAAAACAGCTGATAACACACAACCAGTATTATCCTGCTCATAAAAATAGTGAGCAACTCTTCAATTTCCACTTGCTAGAAACTCAAAAGGAAGAGCCTGTTGGTTGCAGCTCTTGTTCCCACGCCATTTAAATTAACAGCTACTCCTTCATTCCACTTTCTGTCTCCCTTCCTGTCTGTATATATTGTATGGTTTCCATTGATAGTGTTAAAGCTAAGATGGTGGCTTCTTCATTTTCTTTTTCTGCTTTTTGCTCTGAGACTTGGTAAGAAAACTCCAGAAATAAGTAAGCTCCAACTCCATGACTCCTAGAGTTCACATGAGTGAATAGTATCTCTACTGTGGAGAAAGAAATTCAGTGAGAGAAAGCTAACTGTACAACATAGTTTTGCTGATATTTTCATATATTTCTCTAATAGTCTTCAAAATGAATAGAAAAACAGTGAAAATCTTCTGGATTTATAATGTTATGATCCACACATTTAATATAATTTTGTTTGTTATTTTAAATGGAAATAAAATATAAAACAAAATAGTGAAAATTAAGCTACAGAAAGTAAGATATTTAAGTTAAATATATTTTGGCCTTAACTCTAGAATTTACAAAGAACTCAAAAGTCTAAACAATAGGAAGACAAATACCCCACTCACAAAATGGGGCACAGAGTTGAACAGGCAATTCACAGAGGAAGAGATACAAATGGAAAAAACACACTTAAGAAAATGTTCATCATCCCTAATCATCAGAGAAATGCAAATTGAAACAACTATGAGATTCCACCTTACCCCAATAAGGATAGCCAACATCAAAAAGTCAAATGAAAATAAATGCTGGCGAGGATGTGGAGAAGCAGGGACGCTCATTCACTGTTGGTGGGAATGCAGGATGGTACAACCACTTTGGAAAGCAATATGGAGACTCCTGAAAAAGCTGACTATAGAAATACCAACAGACCCAGTTATACCATTACTGGGCATCTACCCTAAAACCTTCAAACCAAAGGCCAGAGAGATTTGCTCAACCATGTTTGTAGCGGCAAAATTAGTAATAGCTAAAAGCTGGAATCAACCCAGATGTCCATCATTAGAAGAATGGATAACAAAGATGTGGTATATCTACACAATGGAATTCTATACAGCAGTAAGAAAAAACGACATAATGAAATTTGAGGAAAAATGGTTGAACCTGGAACAGATCATTCTCAGTGAACTTACTCGATCACAGAAAAAAAATCGACACATAGTCTCACTCATCTACAACACCTAACCTGAATCTACCCAAGATACCTTACATACCCAGCAAGCACCTCATGGACTAGACAATAGGATGCATGGGAGGGTGGGGAGGGCATCGAAGGGTGGAAAACAGTAATCTGGACCCAAACAGCAATGGTACCATCAAATTCTACTTCCTAAAAGACAGACCAAATGGCTGAACCTTCACTAGACCCTTACAGGAAACACCTGAACCACAAGACACTGGAGAGGGTAGGATCAAGACTAGCCTAAATATTCTTCATCTTCCCTCCCTCCCTCTCCCCCCTCCCCTCTATCTCTCTCCTTTCTAACTCTTGTATATTAGTTATGTTCTTCCTCAATTTCTTAGTGGACACTGACCTGTAACCCCCACTTCCAGCTTGGGCCTACCATCCACAACGAGCTTTTGATCAGAGAAACCTACAAGGTTTCCCAAAACAATGACAGACTTCTGTCAGAGTACTTGATGACCCACCAAAGGCCAGTGGTAAGACCCTATTGCTGAAGACTCCATACGCAGCTGAGGCGTAAAATGGAATGACATGGCTGGAAGCCAGGAGAGAGTCAGTCCCCAGACAGTCAGTGTGTCTAGTGCCAGATGGTGCTACATAGGCGACTGGGGGAAATGACCAAGATCTGTCCAAGCAACTCATTGTCTAACCTAATTAGCAACAAATAACCAGATGTGATGCCCACACAAGTGCAATAGTGGTACACAGCCATGGTGAGGAACCAACTGCTCTTGATTTGGCTAACTAATCCACTCAGTGGTACTAGACCCATAGCTGGAGCTCGGAAACAAGTCAGAACCATACCCAAACACAACCTCACTCTATAATATCAAGCTACCATCAATCACGGGGTATAAGAGGGCCTACACCTATCAAACTGTCTATCAAAAAAGTAAGTGTTATCTCAATTTTTCGGGTGCTAACTTACTCTCTGTTGGAGAATCTGCTTCTCTTTTTCAGATAGATGCAGATCCTAAGGAGAGAGCTGCCCCAACATACCTCAAAAGGGGCCCAACTGAAACTAAGGACAATTGGCGAAACAAGCAAGGTGATGTTTTCCTGTGAACCAGATACCAGCACAAAGGGGAAGGAGACCAACGCAGAGAAAAATCAACTCCTACCAAATCAGAGAGCCAGAGCCTGAGAGGCCCCCAACACCTCAGCACTGAAGCAGACCAAAAATGAACCCAACATGGCTCAGGGAAATTTTGCGGAAGAGGGGGCGGAAAGAATGTCAGAGTCACATGTTGGGTCATGATTTGCAGAGACATTTATCATACTAATAACTGTGGGCTAATTCCACAATGCACGACCCATTTACATCAACAAGGAGGGGCCAATGGGAGGGGGTAGATCACAGATGAGCCTAAACAATGTTACCAAACTGCCTGTATTTACTGAAAAGAAAACTAATAAATTAAATTTAAAAAAATTAACTAATAAGGCCAAGCGTGGTAGCGCACGCCTTTAATCCCAGCACTCGGGAGGCAGATGTAGGAGGATTGCTGTGAGTACGAGGCCACCCTGAGACTATAGAGTGAATTCCAGGTCAGCCTGGGATACAGTGAGACCCTACCTCGGAAAACAAACAAACAAACAAACAAAAAAATTAACTAATAGTTATGGAATATTTTCTTTTCTTGCACTATTGCTATAATCTAACTGATTAAAAACAATTCCTTGTATCTCTGCAGTCACCCATTATATTTGTAAACAAAAATGCAAATCTATCTCGATCACATACACAACACATACACACTCAGACATTCTGCAGCTTCTGTCAAATTCTTCATTGCTTTCATATGTAATATTTCACTGCCGAAAAGAATGACCTTAACCCACATATTACCTACAGTTTCTCCAAAGTAAACACCTGATTAGTTTCTCTATGACTACTTTACAAATCAGAACCTAAGACTTGTAAGACAGAATATTTCAGCTAAACTAGCTTTAACAACAACTAATTGTCTGACATCAGAAAAAGCTGTCCCCTTTGTACTTTTTACTTCACTTACCCTGAATGCTACATCTATTTTTTTTTAATCTTGGAGAAAATAATATTTAAAATTTGTCTTACTTCTTGAAATACTGGTACTCTGCAGTATCGCTTTTTATTCCTCTATCCTTAAGAAGTTATCTCAAATATTATATCTAAAACATTTTAAATTTGAAAGGACAAGGTGTGAGGGAGAGAAAGAGAGAGAGAGAGAGAGAATGAGTGAGGAGTATGAATGAGTGTCAAACTCCTGAATGAAAAATCTTCGTGTTATCAATGTCTAATTTGGAATGCTATTTATGAAGTACATTTTTCTATAAAAATAGGCTCATATTGATTTTGATGACTTCTCTTTTTTCTTATACTGCAAGCATCTGGGGAATATTATTGTGGAGATAAGCCTCAGTGCCGTCAGACAAGTTACTTCAGTTCAGTGGGTGAGCCAGATCTTTTCTGAGTCAAACCCCCAGAACATGTCTCAAAATAACAACCATTCATCAAAGATTTTGTGGCACATTATCTTCTAATATCTGTTCTATATTTTTATGGTAAGCTCCTACAAGGAAATACACTAGGAAAACCACTAATAGTATTTATCCAATAATAAAATGCACTTGTGTATTAGGCAATTATTTCAGCATGTATTGGGTGGAGGCAATGCATTTTCTTCTGATGTAAAGCATATATTCTTGTATTAAAAATGAGTACATAGAAATGTTTTAAAGCATTTTTGGAGCTTTATAGATGTTTGGCTGAATTAACAAAAAATCCAGACCAAACTATTAAAAAATGTTTAAACTCTGATATACAATTACATTTTAGTGGGGAAAAAAATCTGATTTTTTTCACCTAAATGTAGTTGTAAAATCTGGGGATAAAATGCATGTTACAGCCTCTGCAGACTCTGAACAAAAGAGTTGCAGAGGAACTGGAGAGATGGCTCAGCAGTTAAAAGCATTTGCTTGTAAATCCTTTCAGCCTGGGTTCCATTCTCATGTACCCACATAAAGCCAGATGCACAAAGGGGCTCATGCATCTAGAGTTTATTTGCAAAGGCAGAAGGATCTTGCCTGCCCATATGTTACTTTTACTTTCTCTCCTCCCTCTCTTTTCCTTGTCCCTCTCTCTCTCAAGTAATTGCATACATATACATATATAATATATATATACACATATATATATATAAATTTTAAAAGAAAATTGCAGAGTCATTGAGAAAGAAGATAATGTAATTACCAGTCACATAAACCTACCCTTCTTCCTCTGGTGTCTTCTACTCTGGTCTTTGGTAGCTCCAACATACAACATGGACTTCACTCCAAGGGCCAACACAGAACCTTCTAATTCTCACATGACTTACAGAAAAGACATCTGCTAATGCTCACAGGGAATGGAAACAATCTCTCATTCTCTATTATTTATATTTTCTCTACTTTTCTATTGTCCAGATGGAGAAAACCCATGGATACTCAAAACCAAATCCTAAAACATGGCTCCACAAAGCAAGCAAGGTGAGAGTGGTAGGAATTACTGGTCGTTTTATTTTTATTTTTTTTAACTTTTATTTTTGTTGTTGTTGTTGTTCCTTCTGCTTCTTGGTTCTGAACACAAGTGCACTTACTGAACGTGAGTAACAGAATAAATAACATCCCACCTCCGGATGAATGGTACAAAAGTAGAGAAGGAAGTAGTGAAGTGTGAGATTATGAAAAGGGGAAGGGTTTGGCAAAGTAGACACAATGCAGTTGGTTATGAAGTTCAGAGTTCACTCATGGATAGTGGTTGACCTAAGCAGTGTTTATTAGACTTTTAAGAATCCTATAGGATGAACCATTCTGCAGTTCCTAGACTGATTGCTTAGGGGCACATAAAAGAAAAGTTCTATTATTTGTTTGTTTGCTTGTGTTTATGTCTTTGAAACATGAACTCACAATGTATCCCAGGCAGGTCATAAACTAACTGTGGGGTCCAGGCTGGCTTCTAGCTCATAATCTTCCTGAGTAGCCTCCCAAGTGCTGACATGGCAGACACACACATACCATAATGTCCAGCATGGAGAGAGTTCTGAATTCATTAAAAAGAGTTGAAAATTAAACTCACATTTTAGAGATTAATTCTACCACCTTTAATATGATATTTCACTAATATGATATTTTCACTATACCAATTTGTAATTATTTATACTTTTTTCAAGAATTTGCCCTTTTCAACCTGTGTTATATCTTCAGGATATATATCTGGATGGCAGCTTTCATTACCAGTGTAGATGATTTGTTTCATTTTATTGTTTACTGTTGACCACTCTTGCTAGGTGTTTATCAGTTTATCTTTCAATGCTTTTACTTTCACTGATTTTTATCTGTCTTATATTATTTTATTGATTTGTTTTTATCTTCATTACTTTTGTTGATTTGAATCTATTGTCCTTATATTTGTAGTTCTTATAAGTTAATAGCCTAAATTCTTGATTAGGATTATTATTATTTTTTTTTACTAAATCAATAATGCAATGTTAGAATTTTCCCCAAGTGCTCCTTTGTTAAATGTCAAAAAATTTGATGTTATATTTTCATTTTATTCACTAAAAATTTTTGATCATATTAAAGACCATATTAAAATCCCTTTTGTGTTTTTGAACTGAAAGCTGCCATTTTTCTCTGGCTGTTGACTCTGTGTATTTCCTATCACTACTATATAGGTCCTTCAAAGAACAGCTCACAAAATATTAGTTGGTTTCAATTAGAGTAGAACAAAAAGAGAACCGAGATGTTGAGTGAGAGTATACTAGTAGCCTAAATTTAACATTACAGACCATTTATTTTGTTGTTGTTAAACTTTGTACTTTAGAAGAGAATCATTTAACATAATCTATACTCAAGGTGAAATTACTAAAGAAGTGGATACCAGCAAGCAGGCAGCGTGGGAGATGTCTTGCTGTTGAGGGCGCAAACACAACAAGCCAAAAAGATAGGACGAGTTTTTAAACGAGATACTAAAGTTCCATTCTTGGGCGTAACCTAAACAGAAGCCGGATCTCTCTCTCAACATGCTCTGTAGGCAGTACCTAAGGAGAAATTTGCATGGATATGCATCCCTGGATTTGATTTCTGTTCTCACTTGTCTTTGACCTGGGTCACATCTGCACTGGCTGGCCTTCTGCCTCAGCTCAGGAGCAGACTCCACTGTGTTTTCTCTGACTTCATAGAAAAAAGGCTTTCCAGACTATTTTTGCTCTTTCCAAATATTAATGGCTCTGAGCCTGGGAATACACTATACCCCCAGGAAATGTAGTGGGACAGAACTACCAAAGTTCTAGCAACTTGTAGCCACATGCAGACATGGTCAAGTAACGTCCACTGTCAGTGGGATGGCCTCCCAGAGCCATGGATGAGTTTTTCCTTCCAGGAGACACAGAACAGTGCAACAGTTAAGAAACTGGCTATTGAGACTGGTGCAGATTACCTGCAGAAGCAAGCCCATCCTCAAAACTTGTTTCTGTTTCTATGTCAAATATCAAAATAAAAATTACATGTTACAAGTATTCACTTTATCCTGCAAACTGCAGTAAGACTCTTTGTATATTACTTTTAAAAATGCTCGTTACCACTCTGTGAAGTAGGCACTATCTTTCTTTAGATATGAGGGGTGGAAGGTTTGTAGTTCTACAAGTTGCTCTTGTAAGCCAGGGCCAGGTGAGTCAGGGTATATTCCTAAATCTATTTGATATCAAGGAGAATGAAAAAGTATACATTTTAGTAACAAATCACAACAGGAGATAATTCATACTCTTTAATTTTGTTGATATTATTACTTTCTGGAAAACGATGCTCTGAAACTGAGGATACAAACAAATAAAACTTCAATATTATATTTTTGGATGCTCACAGGGGTCAACTTGTAAACAAATATATAATACAATATAATAAGAAATAACAAAAACGGTCCAAGTATTGTATGTGTATTAAAAATTGGCAGGGGCTTGTAGGTGAAGGTAGTTTTGTTCAGTAGGAGATGTTGCTGGAACCTTTCAGTTTAATATTCTAGAATAAGCATTGTAGTGGGAACAGACATCATTTGGCTGGAAATGAATTAATGAACAAGTTCTGACAGTAATAAGCAAATGATGTATTGATGTGCATTATGATTATGCATATGTTCATCCTAAATAAATAACTCCAGTAAGATCTTTAAGTATATCTGATTAATACTGAAGCACAATCAGCTCTTCACATGTTAATTAGATGTCAATTGTTTTGCAAAAAAATAAATACAAACATTTGTAATGTTAATTGATGTTGAACTTTCAATGATTATTTATTAATTCTAGTTTTCAAACATGTTAATTATTACTGTTGAGGAAAAATTTCATTCAATATTCAAGAAACTCTGTTAGCCCTGTATTTAGCTAAAACGTCTTTCCTATGGGATGAGCTGTTTTGCATCTAATTAATATTTATTGCTAGATATCTTAACTTGTTTCTGGAACAGATAGATGAATGGATGACCACATAAAGAAAGAACACTTTTGAAAGAGGTAAATGAGTAAAGGGCATTTAAATTCACTATCAATAAAATACTCACTATATAAGAATGATTATTCCAACCCTTATGCACATTCTCAAGGTTAGAATAATTTTCCATGGCTGATCTTCCCAACTTTCTCAACTAGAATCTGCCATTTGCTTATGTGGACTTTCACAACAGACTTGTCAGAACACTCACCTTCCTTTGACACTTCCTGCCTTCTAGGACTTTCCTTGGTTTCAAGAACCTAGGCTAATTTATACTCTTGGGTACAAAAATGTATATACTTATGTCTTTAAGAATGTGCTTCAATCATACATAAGGTAAGCAATAATTATTGCTATAAAAATCCACCTCATCCTATTAAATATTAGGTAAAACCTAGCTCCCATTGAGGTCAGTTTATCAACTACACTAAACCCAGACAGACCTTAATGTATGGATGAGCAACCCAACTGACTGTGGTTCATTTATAATATTCTAAACTCTCCATTTTACAATATCAATATCCTCTGGCTGCTCAAGTCTGAACTTAGATCAAAGACACTATCCTGAGTATTCTTCTTGTTTTACCTAATTTTGTAAAGGGCAATATGGTACTGTGAATTACACCATGTATTGGAGCCATATATGTGAAAATATGTCTCAATTATACATTATCTGTATAAAACTGAGGAATTCAAAATAATGTCATGAAACCAAACTTGTCTATTTATAAAATGAAGATGGCACTAGTCTTTCTTCACAGTGTTGATGGGATTGGATTTTATACATAAAGCCTTTCTCTACTATCATAATATTTAATATATAATACACAAATATAATATATATATGTATGCACATAATTTAGTTAATATATAGCACATAATAAGAAAAACACTCCAGTAGCTTGTTATTATATTTCAGACCATATTCTGATTGTGTTTGTCCAATTTCCTGCAAAAGTGCCCTCTGCAGCCATTCTATGTTCAAGAAGTAACCCAGGAGTGTCTTTGTTAAATGGCTTGCCCAAAGCCACATGATATTAGGTAGCAAAACTGTGGCTCACACCCAAACTCTTTCACTCCAGATTCTTATTCTTACTACATTATACCATATAACTTCTATGAATAGCACCCAGAGATATTTTATCTAACTGAAAATTCCTATTTTTCCAAACATTCATAACATTTTCTCCATCATAATTTGTTATGTATACAGGTATTCTCTTGTGAAATAATTATTCAAGTTTAGTGGGGTCTTTGGTAAACATTTTGAGTTGTTTAAACAGAATCCTATTGTTTTTATTCATCGTGTGATTGTTATAGAAGTATATTTTTGATCATTTGAACATACACTCTTAAGTTGCACACATAAAAGTCTGTTCAGCATGTATCATAGAGAAACTGGGTTATACATCATGTTTTGGACTATAGAAAAATCCCACAAATTGACCAATCAAATGAATTATCTCTGACTCATGATACTATGAATACTATGAATACCAGGAAAAATTGTACTGTGCAAAAGCATACTTCATCAAAGCTAAGAATGACTCCTCTCATTTAACCCTGCAACCTGATGCTTGCAGAAGTTTTGTTATTAGTTCTATTAAAGGAGTGTTGCAGTCAGGTTCTCATCGCTGGCAGAAAACTCCTGACCAGCTTGTTGAAGAAAAGGTTTGTTTTGGCTTACAAACTCAAGAGGAAGCTCCATGATGGCAGCGGAAAATGACAGTATGAGCAGAGGGTGAACATCACCTCCTGGGTAACATCAGGTAGACAACAGCCAAAGGAGAGTGTACTAAACACTGACAAGGGGAAACTGGCTATAATACTCACAAGTTCACATCCCAACAATACACTACCTCTAGGAGGTGGTAATTCTCAAATTTCCATCAGCTGGGAACCTAGCATTTACAACACCTAAGTTTATGAGGGACACCTGAATCAAACCACCACATTCTACCCCAGTCCCCATAAACTGATAAGCATTCATGGTGTAAACTTTAATATATTCAGTCCAACTTTAAAATTACCCACATTTTTTATCAATCCCAATGATGTTCACACATCCCCATAGTCCAAGATCTTTTAACTGAGTCATAATTTAAAATGAAAAAAGAAAAACATCATGACATAGAAAAAACGCACTGCAAAAGATGACATTTCATATAGCAAAGAAACATTCGACCAATACAACATTTAAAACAGCCAGGGCAAACATCAAGCTCTGTAGCTCCAAGTCCAACAACGCTAGCCAGTGACAAGTCTCCAAGTGTGACAATTATAACCAGCAACAAGTCTCTGGTGTTCTAACTCTGCCCCTCCAGCGAGGCTACTCACAGTCCTGGAAAACTTCATCCACTACCAACAGCTCTCCTTAGCATCTGTCTTGTGTTCTCGGCACCTCCACTGCAACCCACTGTCCATCTTCACAGCTGCATCAGGTCTCCATGCATGCAATTTTGTAATCCTGCTTCACACGGCCCATGGTCATTTTCAAAACACAAGACTATGTTACAATTGCAGTGACCCTCTATTTCCTGCATTTCTTATACTCCATAATATCGGGTGGGGTGCCAATTTGGTATTCTAGGGGGAAATAAAGCAGAGCTTGAAGAACAGGACACTCCTTCAGCATTCAGGCCCATTCAAAAAGATTCTGCCTTCTTCCTGTTGACCCAGTGCAGATCAGTTGGCCCACATTCAAAATCTCAAATCTGAAATTTCTCATAAATTGCAGCTAAAGGGCAGAAGTATCATCCCAAAGATTTCATTTCTGTGTCATATCCCTCTGCTCACACCAATCTATTTATACACAATGCTACCCTTCATGACTTCTCCAGACACAGACATAACAGCAAGCCTCTCACAGAAACTGCTTCTAGGCCAGTCCAGGCAAAGCTCTTTCTCACCCTCATAAGCCTAACCTTACATTCCATAGCTCTTACTGTATTCAGGTATTTCAACTCTGACCAGAATAGTGCATCAAGCTATACTTACAGTACTGCAAGGTGTCTCTTAGGCCATGGTTTCAAATTCATCCACATCCTCCTGCAAAGCAGTTCCTAAAGGCCAAAGCCACATCAGGTTTCTAACACTAATAATCCCACTCTTCAGTACCAACTTTACTGTTGCATTTATGTTCACCTGGCTGGCAGAAAACACATGACCAACAGCAGCTTGTGGGGGAGGTGAGGGATGGAGGGTTTATTTGAGCTGACAAACTTGTAAGCTCCATGATGGCAGGGAAAAACTACAACATGAGCAGAGGATGGACATCACCTCCTGGCCAACATCAGATGGATGAAAGCAATAAGAGAGTGTGCCAAACACTGGCAAGGAGAAACTGGCTATAATACCTGTAAGCCTGTTCTAAACAATACACAGCATTCAGGAGGCATTAATTCCCAAATCTCCACCAACTGATAACCTAGAATTCAGAAACATAAGTTCATGGGGGAACACCTGAATCAAACCACCACAAGGACATATTCAGAATTTGAACCCAGCTCTTTGTTTTCTTTCATCTGTCCCCCACAAAACTTTATCCTATTAAATTACATCCCTCAGATGAGTCTCACACTAAACTTTGAATCTAAAAACATTTTAAAGAGCATTTAATTTGCCAAATTTAGCAATAAAGTAATTTAGTTAGTCTTAATGTAAATATATTTTTATTAGTCTATTTTATACTGTTTGTTTTGCCTTTGGTTTGCTTATTATATATGAAATAATAATTATATCATTTACATAAATTCAAGGAAGGAGCTTATTTTAAAGTAATTAGGAAGATTTCAAGGGTTGACATTGAATGAACAGACTGTCATGAAGTGTGGTGGATAATGTACAATGCACAAGTCTACTGATGAATCTCTCTATGGAGATGCTCATTCACCTACAGAGTACCGGAAATTGTCTTTGTTTTAGGCTCCTTCATCTTCTTTATGTCTTATTGCTTCCCTTGGCAAAATACATTGTTTTACTTTCTCAGTGTAGACATGATCAGAGTTAAAAGGAGGAACCTTGATTATTCTTTCTTTTTATCAAGCTCTAATGGTTACTTAGCATGATGTTTTATAATTAATTTCTTCCCCATTTCTATCTGACCTTTCCCTTTCCAACAGTTACTAATCATTCACTACTTAAAAATGAATTCATAATTTATGCCTAAGCCTACCCTCTCTTGCAAATGAACCACTTTTTCCCTCAATATAAGCACCTAAAACATTATTTTGCAAGATACTCATCATGTACCCCAGAACGCTACCTTAGGACTTTCATAGAGCATACTGGACATATTTAGAGGTGCTTGCTTCCATCACCCCTTGTAAGTAAAATAGGTGTGCTTTCTATTCAGTATTCACTGATATTATGTGCTATATGCTACATATTTGACACAAGCTGTTCTCCTTATGCATCAAAAATACGTTGTTAAATACTAACTACTGTTCTCATTTTATAGGTAAAGGAGATGGAAGTTAAGCCCAGATATATTCTTGGAACAATAGAGGCTTCTTCTATGTCTACATCATTTTTACTGTACCAGTGTTAATTGGGTGTTAATGCAACTCCCCACATGGCTTTTCTTGTTCAGTGTGTTCACTGGACAGGACAGAAGAGCCAGAGAGCTAATGGTCTAAGGATTAACCTCATAGCTGTGCTGAAGGAATGTGTATAGATTATTTCTTCTCTTTTGCCTCTCTTGGAAAATAGCCCTGAGACACACTTTATATTTTCTCCCAGAGTCTCCTATTTGTTTAGGTCCATAACACGTTTCTTAATGCATCTTTTGTTAACATTTGTAGACACTCCTGTTAACTTCCCTGTTGGAAGGTCCTTGGATCCCTATTTATAAATCCTTGGTTTTCTGTCTGTTTTAAGCATATCCCAATCTAGGACCACAACTGGAAGGAATAACTGAGAGAGAAATTTAGCTCTGCCTGATTCCAAGCCAACCCACAACCACAACTATGGTGGTCATATGCAAGTGTGTTTCTCCTTCAGTATAGGACTTTCCCTGGCAATGAATGTGGCTACCTTAAACAGCTCCAAGGAGAAGATGGGATCTCAGAATTTCTTTATAAAAGGGTGAGTTTGGACCTGATTTTTATCTTGTGAAGAAATAGGAAAAAAGTTATCTTTCTTTATTCAGGAACATAATAGATTACTAGTTCTTGGTCTCTGTGGGGAGCCACTCAGATGCCTGACAGCAAAGTAAAATAAAAATAAATAAATAAATAAATAACATTAGCTGCTTTATTCTATGTGTTGAAGCCTGTAATACAAGATGCAATGGCCCTTCTGGTCCATTTAAGAAAGCACTGAGCCAGCAGGGGTGACACTTGTTTAATACTGCTGTATGAATAACCACAGAAACATATGCAGTTCTTTTCAACTCTATGAGTTTGATGGTAAAATATAGACGAACAAACATGCAGATATAGAAATAGATATTTTTTTTTTCTTCTTGTCACTTTGAACTGAGAGATTGTTTTCACATGTTATTTTTTATGTTAGGCTTAAAACCATCTTTAATGCATATTGAACAAAAGTAATATTTGAAGAACATAGAAATGAAAATAACTTGTAAGAACATCTATATCTTAAGTATAGTTTTCAATATAAATAAAATGGAGAAGAAAATGCATGACTTATATTTAATTTAATAAAATATAAATAATAGATGAGGTTTGGCCTTGAAATTGAGTAAGAAGAAGATAGTCTGGGAGATGTGGAGCACTAGTATGAGATGAATGTGCAAATTTTATCTTAGGAATAATGAGCTACAAGGCCTGGGAGATTGCTCAGTGGTTAGACCCTGGCTTGCAACTTCTGCCAGCCAGAGTTTAATCCTAACACCTTTGTAAACCCTGCCAAAAACAGTGGCACTCGCACCTGGCATTACATTTGCAATGGCAAAATAACCTGGCAATCCCATGATGCACATACATGTGCAAATATATATATATTTTTAAAAAAACAATGAGCTGCAAAGAAAAAAATATGAGTTGGACAGATTTTCAAAGTATTTGAACTGCATAAGTAATCATGATTGAAAGGACACTAACACTTAATTCAGTTTCTGGCAATGTCATTTATGTACAACATGTAAGTACTCTATTAAATTTGTTACCATCTCTGTGTTCATTTTCTTATTTGAAAATAGAGATAGCAGTCTCACAAGTAAAATGCCCTAACAGATTAAATGACTTATAAACTCTTTCCTTTATCCCCATGGAGAATCCAACTCTTTCAGTACTCAAGCTATAATTATAAGTATTGTTAATCTTGAGTGTAATAGAGTTAATAATTTGTATTTCATAATATCCTTTCTTCTAGATCATGAGAAACATATTATTCTATGTGTAAAAACAGTTATCCAGAGAGATAATATTGTTACAATTTTACTAAGAAAATGCCCAAAGTTCTCAAAACTGTAAAAATATTCTCAACAGATGTGATACAAATAGTAAAGTATAAAGTATAGGTATACATGTGATATGGGAAAATTATCACAGAATAATGCCTCTATGTAAGAGATAGTAAGGCTTACAATATGTATATCTTTTTAAAAACTTTATTTGCACATGTTTGTGTGTGGGTGTATGTCAAGGTCTCTTGCTAATGCATATGAACACCAGACACATGCACCACTACTTATGATGGGTATTGGGTTACAGAAAGCAATTAAACTTGGGCCAGTAGCTTTTGTAATGAACAGCCTTTAACCACTGAGACATATAGCAGTTCCAAAGCTAATATATGTAGTTGTATTTTACTTCTATTTAAATTTTTTCAATGGTAAATGAAATATACAATCATTTTAGAAAAGAAGAATTTAAAAAGTAAATTTATTGTTTTTACTTTTTTCTGTGTATTTTTATATCACCCCACACATATTTTATTTTGGTTACATAGTTTATAAAGAGTACTTTACATTTAAGTAACATGCCATCTTGTTTACAAAAGAATAACGCAAAAGTGAAATGCACCCTTAGCTCTTAGGACCTTATACAAGGTCTAGAAAAAAAAAATGAAATCTTACTTGATGAAATTATTTCCTAACGTAAATTATCACTAAGTAAAAATGTTTTGCACTCATGGCTATTTCATGTAGTTTTTAGGTTTTATATTAGTTAGTTTTAGACATGTTGTTACCAAACATCCAATAATAATGACTTAAGAAGGATGTATTTGTGCTCACAATTTCAGAGTATTTGGGGGAGTCTGTTGAGATAGGGCAGCATAGCAAAGGACATGTGAGACATAAGAAATGCATTCAGTTCCTTACAGACAGGAAGTAGAGAGAGACAGCAATGTGCTAGAGATAGGGTGCACAGAGGGATCCACTTCTACTTCTACCCGTCACTGGTTCCAGAACTTGGTGAAAAAGGGTAACTATCAGTGAACCAGTGTTCAACATAAGACCCTGTAAAGGCCATTGCCTGTTTAAGCTAGAATGCACTATTTATATGTTTTGAATCTTAACTTTTTATAAGACATGTGGCTTACAAATATTTTCACCTATTTTGTAGGTTGTCTCATACCATATTTTAATGCATTAATCTCTGTTCATTGACACCTATTCACATCCTCCATACTTAGATGCTTTTGTACTTTTAATATGTACTTTTTAAATGAATTGTGAATCATTATAATACATTTCTAAGAAAAGAAAATTATTATAGGTGCTAGGGAGATAAATCTGTGGTTGGAGGCACTTGATGGGCAAAACCTGGCAGCTTAGATTCTTCCCAGTAGCCATTTAAAGCCAGATGCACAAAGTGGTGCATGCATCTGGAGTTCATTTATGGTGTCAAGCTCTGAGATGCCCATTCTCTCCCTCTCTCTATGCCAAAAGATAAAAAAAAATATATATTTAAAAAATTAAAATTAATTGTAACATGGTTTTATTTCAGAAAATATGCTATCTAATTTCAACTTTAAATATTTACCAATTTAATTAGTAATTATCTATATTTAACTAGATTTTATTATTTAATTTTAACTTTACTTCAGGATAATTTACATATGTATATATCTGGATTTTGTATATCTGTACATTGTTTCCTGATAAAACAGGAGCAAATCAATCTTAGTCATATTTAAGTGTTAAACATGCAGACATACATGTGAAAAGTCATGCAGACCCTATCATGTGATATAAATCCCCTTAAAATGTTATAAGTAGGGAGCAATCACTCCATGATAAGGCCACTAGAGACAGGCTTTTAAAAGTAAGCTAGTGTGTCCAGACTAACATTGATTGGTCCAGTTAAAAACTTTAGTTCATGCACTATGTAGCTCAGCATCTACTCACTGAGCTCCTACAACATGTATGCTCTGACGAGCTCACGATTACTGAAAAGTCTCAGATTAGATAGGGAGAATGGCTACGGTTAAGAAGTTAGGAAGACATGGGGTTGATTGTTTGCCATCATTTATTTAATTATTTTATTACACATTTATTAAACTTGACCATTTTCTACATTTTACAAATCCTAGGAAGTGCCAAATAAAGAGCCTACAAACATTGCCACAATACACTTATGAGCTGATACACAGACCACTCTTAGTCTGCATTACTGATAATGCTACAGACAGGGTGTTAAATAGCACCATTTAGAAAGAAACATTGCATTGTCTGCTTCATTAGACAGAAAATCTGAAATCATTATACATTAACTTCAAAAAGGAAGAAGAAAGGTGGCAGAAGGAACAGTTGATTTCCTCAGGACCTCTGACTAATAACAAATTGATTTTCGTTGTGTTAACTCTTCTTTCAGAAATAGTGCATGCTTGGGCTTACACAGGCAGTTGCAGGGTCTTTATGTGTCCTAAAGGTGGTGTTGTGGGAAGTGCATGTTTGGAGCTGGGTGTTTCCTGTCTGTAGTAAAGTAAACAAGCAACAACCACAGCAGCAGAAACAAAAAGCACTCAAAGCAATGTAGAAATTGCACAAAAGTTTAAAGGATTACTTCCACATTTTGTCCCTTTCTTACTTATAGAATGATGAGAAAGTCTCGTGCTTCTAGTATACTCATTTCTTTGTATAAAATGAAAAAAAATCCACTATTTTTATTGAATTGTTATGAATATTAAGTGAGTTAATAACCATCAGAATTACTTTACAGATTATAGTGAATACACAACATGTTTTCATTACCATAGTGTCGTGCACATCATAGCCATCCAGAAAAATTCTGAATAAATTAATGAATTTATTAAATTTTATTTATTTATTTTTATTAGTTTTCTATTCAGCAAATACAGTCAGTTTGGTACCATTATTAGGCTCATCCTTGACCTACTGCCTCCCCACTGGCCCCTCCTTGTTGAGGTATATGGGTCGTGCATTGTGGAGTTAGCCCACAGTTATTGGTATGATAAATGTCACTGCATATCATGACCCAACATGTGGCTTTGACATTCTTTCCGCCCCCTTTTCCACAAAATTTCCCTGAGCCATGTTGGGTTCATTTTTGGTCTGCTTAAGTGATGAGGTGTTGGAAATTAAAAAAAATAAAATAAAATAAAAAGTAAAGGCTGGAGAGATATTTGTGTTAAGGCACTTAACTGCAAAGCTAATGACCTAGGTTCAATTTCTCAGGACCCATGAAAGCCAGATGCACAAGGCGGTGCATGTGTCTGGAGTTCGTTTGCAGTGACTGGGAGCACTGGTGCATACATCCTCTCTCTCTCTCTCTCTTTCTGCTTCTCTCTTAAATAACTAAATACGAATAAATAAGTAATTTAAAGAGGTTTTATACAAACAGTGTATTCCATTATTGCTTTCAATAAGAAAGTAATAATATTGATTTTGTTTGGAATATAGAAAAAAAGAATATTTAATTTCCTGACTGCTTTGTTGAGCAAGAATAATTAGGCATTTCCTTATCACTTGGATACAAATTTAATTTGAAAATACATCAAGGATGAATATATTTCAGTCAATGATAGAATGTTATATTAAATATATTTTTATAGCAAGTTTGACATTTTAAACAAGTTTAGTAACTGAATGTCATAGGATAGTAGCATTGAAGGAAAGTTCTTCCTGCTACCATATTTCCATAATGGATAAGAAACAGTACATCTAAGCCGGGTGAGGTCGTGCACCCCTTTAATCCCAGTACTTGTTAGGCAGAGGTAGGAGTATTGCCACTAGTTTGAGGCCACCCTGAGACTACAAAGTGAATTCCAGGTCAGCCTGGGATAGAGTGAGACATTACCTCAGAAAACAAAACCAAACCAAACCAAACAAAACAAAACAAAAACAACAAACAAACAAACAGAAACCCATCTGGATGAATTACTGGAGTTTTAGATGGACATAAAGAATGACTTGAACATACATATGAAAATGAAAGAAGATATAATTGGCCTAATGAAGGTATCAGTTTCAATGACAATATCCCACTGATGTCATCTCAACTTGTGTTTGTAATCATAAATGCTCGTTTAAAAAAAATATTTTATTTATTTATTTTAGAAAGAAAGATAGCTATAGAAATAGGCAGGGAGAGAGAGAAAGAGAGAGAATGGGCACACCAGGGTCTACAGCCACTGCAGACGAACTCTAGATGTGTGTGCCCCCTTGTGCATTTGGCTGATGTGGGTCCTGGAGAATCAAACTTGGGTCCTTTGGCTTTGCAGGCAAACCCCTTAACTTCTAAGCCATCTCTCCATCTCCAAATGCTCTTAAAAAACAAACAAACAAACAAACAAAAAAAAAAAACTTTATTTTTAATATTATCCATCTATGTCTGAAAATAAATATTATGGTCTGGTAAGATGTCTCTAACTACTTTAATTTTGTTGAGTACTAACTATGATTCAAGCAGGCTTATAAGCATTTTGCACACATTATACTGTCACATTCTCGTTAATTTCAGTCCCATTAGTATTATTAATAAAGAAAGAAATAAGGGAGCCTATTTAAAAACTTTATTCAAAAATGCCTAAGATGGGCTGGAGAGATGGCTTAGAGGTTAAGCACTTGCCTGTGAAGCCTAAGGACCCCGGTGCAAGGCTCGGTTCCCCAGGTCCCACGTTAGCCAGATGCACAAGGGGGCGCACGCATCTGGAGTTCCTTTGCATTGGCTGGAAGCCCTGGAACGCCCATTCTCTCTCTCTCCCTCTATCTGTCTTTCTCTCTGAGTCTGTCTCTCTCTGTGTCTGTCGCTCTAAAATAAATAAATAAATAATTAAAAAATGCCTAAGACTATATTGCCATAAAATATGGAATCAAGGAAGTATGACCCCCAAACCTAGAAACATTTTGTCTTTACCAAAGATGCTACATCATTTCATAGTGTGCTGCCTTTGTAATCAGTGCCCATGATATAGAGTATTGTAATTGCACTGTTGTCAAGACAGGTTCATACTGGCAATGTGTAAGTCAAAGGTAGAGAAAAAGAATTTAACACATAACTAAAGCATATTGTTCACCAAACCAAAGTCCAGGGACATAAAGAAGTATGTTTCTAGTCATGCTTTTTTCTTGGTAAATCTAAATAGTAGAAAGAGAACTCAAATTCTCTAGTATGTAAGAAAACCGTCATCCTGGGTTGATGCGGAAGGTTGGAGAGCTAAATGGAAATGTTGAGGAGCTTTGTACATCTTTCATGACAAACTATACATCATTGCTTGTTACTTTCCTTTTAAAAATTCTATTTAAAATGGCTTTTGGGCTAGAGAGATACCTTAGCACGCTTTCCTGAGAAGCCTGAAGAATCCATGTTCTATTCTTCTGGTCCCACATACGCCAGATGCACAAGGAGGGGCAAGCATGCAAGTTTATCGCAGGGTGGTGCATGCATCTGGAGTTCAATTATAGTAGTTGGAGACCCTGGCACACCAAGTTTTTTTTTTTTTTTTTTTTCTTCCCTCCCTCTCTTTCTCCTTTGCAAAAAGAAAAAAAAGAAACAGGACCAGTCTGCGGGTCCTCGCTCCCTATCCCCTGGGGTCATTGGCCACCAATGTCCTTGATGCAGGAGGAGCTGAGGGGAGAAAGGTGAATGCAATGGGCAATGAACAATGAACCACCTGGGAGACAGTCTGATAGGCAGTGATTTGTCTCTTATTCAAAAGGGGAGTGGGTTTATAAACACTTGGGAAAGGGTCAGAAGGCACATACAGACTATAAGGTGATCAGATGCATAGGTTTATGGGTTTCTCTCTAATTGACTGGTGTTGGAAGTCAGAAGTTATGAGGGAGAAGTTGCAAGGGAGATTAACAGAAGCAGCTAGAAAAGCTATGCGACTTCAGCCACATATTGGATGGCTACCGCTGCAGGGAGACTGTTTACTATTATATAAGGGTCTCTTGGGCCACAAGGTCAGGAGATGTTGAGGAGGAGGGCAGACTATGGAATGCTCAGGTGCTTTGGGATAGTAGGGAGGGCCTGTAGTCCCGTTTCCTCTGGGCAAAGACTAGGCACACTATGACCTCGCTAGGAGGGAGGGCCGGCTTCTCCTCCAGAGTGGGTTCCTGGTGATAAGGTCGGCTGCCACCCCACAGCCCAAGGTCCTCGGCTAAGTCCAGCAGCCCAGGCCAGCTTTCTCACAGTCCCAGCCTGTGTTTAGCAACACCAGTCTGTTGGGCTTGCCTCAAAAAATAAAACTGTTTTAAAGCTTTAATTATGAATATTTCCAAGTTTCCCCTCAAAAAAATCAAGTCAACCTCAAAACATGTGAACAAGCCTTTGGTCAACAAAGTTACCAAGCCACCATTCACGTAATAATGATGCTGTGTCCTGAAATCTGACCAGGACAAGGAGAGGGAGTATGAAATGACCCAGATGTTCATGACCCAGCACCAGCCTTCACTAGAAAGCATCATAGGACCAGAAGTGAAGCTTGCAAAGTGGGAAATTCATTCTGGTCCAAATTATCGATAGACCATGTTTCTTTGTAAATTCTTTATGCTACTGTGTTGGTTCCAATGATCTCTTGAGCAGTCCTTCCATAAAATGACTCACCTGTAACTATAGCCAATATTTTTGTTCTGATAACACTTAAATCAATTTCAATTACCTACAACTCCTCTGTTCTCCAAATAATGTTGACTTGAAAGTAATATTTTCATTAGATGAAAATGTATAGAAATTGCAGTCCCTTCTCACCCTCTTCTTATGAAATGGAGTTAAATTTTCACTTCAGTTGTAATGTTTACAGCCATTCCAAAAACATAAGCTATTGGCACTCCTTGTTAGCCACTTCATGTAACATGGACATCTGGAAAATAGTTTGTCTTCATCATTTTCAATATCATATCAGTATCTCATAAAGGTTTTTCCTGTTCTATTAGTCTGATTTGGCTCTCATTTGGGGTTTTTATTAGATAAGATCAAAGGTTGTGTGCCCACCATTATTTTCTAAATTGTTCTTTTTGTTAGTAGTTCTATATATATATTTTAATTTTATTTGCAACATCTAATTTTTCACTATCATGTATTGGAAATTCCCATTTAATTATGTTATATTAATTTAAGTGAGTGTTAAAAAATACTAGGCACAAAACACAGGACAGAATTGTATTATAGTGGGGAAGCACAACAATTAGGAGAGACTGGTAGGACGCACCTAGTTTTAATGCCTTCGAAAGTGTGTTTTACAGTGCCCATTGCACAATTGTGCATGCAAAATCTATAAGCCCACAGCACATATATCAGCAGTAATTTCACAGAAGCAAGCTCCGGCTAATATGCGCAGTATCTTATATTACTTTATCAACCTGTCTTTGTGTAATTAGTCTGTCTGCACTGCCTGGTGTATAAATTAAGCATCTAATTCATTTTGACTGGACTCTGGATTGCTTGATCAGTCTATTCTGCCTCCGTGGCTCTTTACTGAATGTCAAATGCACAAAGTGTCCTTGGGCAACAGGAAGTGAGGGGCAGATACTCTCTCACAGGTTACAAGCAACTTCAAATGTACTCATCACTGACACCTGGGTGGAGTATGAGCCATCCCTTCCAATGATAGTCATCTCTATGCTGGGCATAAATGATAGCTCTCGTGATAAGTTACTTTGTATTGTGGCTGGCAAATTATAAATAATTTCAGCTCTAGCTGTAATGTCAGGTTTACTAAATGAAATGAATTTAAAAGTAAATTATACTTTCCTCCCCATTCAACACCATTTCTCATAAGCTACTTATCAAGACAACTGTAGTCTGTACAACTGTAAGCGACAACTTGCAGAGATATTCACAGCTGATAAAAAAAAAAAAAAAAAAAAAAAAAAAAAACTTCTGTAGCCATAATCATTCCTCAAGAGCATTTAATTTGTTGGCTTTTGCATTATTGCCATCAAAACAAGATCTTGAAGCTTTATTGGAATACATAAATCTCTTTGATTTAAGGGTACTTTATCTCTCTTTCGCTCAGATGCATTTGAAATGGTGCAGAGTTAAATTTTTATGGAGTGATTTCTGGGGAGAAAGGCTGACATAATTTTCACCATGGGACATTGTGTTCTGCTGACAACTCAGAAAGTTTGAGGAAAATGTTTAGTTCACTGAATAGTTTTTGTTAGGTCAAAATGTTCTTCAGTAGAGGATGCACACCCAGTATAGCTGTGTTTTCATTTCTCAAGAGAGCAGTGACTTCTCACAATGAGTGTGACTATAGAGCGGAGTATCTAAATATCTAGGTTCATAAATTAAGACCTTGTTGACCATCAGCTTGTGACTTTATTTTTAATATATTTATTTTAGAGAGAGACAGAGGAAAGGAGACAGAGAGAGAAGATGTGTGTGTGAGAGAGAGAGGATTTTCACACTAGAACTTCCCACCATTGTAAACAAGTTCCAGGTACATGTATCACTTTGCCCATCTGGCTCCATGTGGACACTGGGGAATCAAACCCTGGCTGCAAGGCTCTGAAAACAAGTGACCCAAATGCTAAGCCTCTCCCTAGCCCCATCTTGTGACTTTCTTTTTTAAATTTTTTAATTAGATTTGGACATATTTGTATGTAAACAACACATGTTAGTATCATCCTTTCCCTCCTCCCTGTCCTGTTCTGAAGAGGCCTCCCCCATTGAAGATGCAGGTCAACCCCACGAGGATTGTGAGTCGTGCATTATTGTGGGGGAGAGACAATTTTGTCTGTGTGTAAAATGTCCCAACTTGTGGCTCTAACAATCTTTTGACGCCCTCTTCCACAAGATTCCCTGAGCCATGCTGGGAGCATTTTAAGTCTACTTTAGTGATGGCCATTTAGGAACCTCTGAATCTCTGGTTTGGTAGGTTTTGAGTGTCCTCAGTGTCTATCTACTTCACCCCTGTGCTGATATCAGATTCACTAAGAAAGCAGCCCTCTTTCTTCAATCCCTCTGTGGTTTCAGCTGGAGCCAGGGTGGGTCCTTTATCTCCTCAGGTCCAGCTCCCATCTGAATAAGAGAAGCAGATTCTCCAACACAAAATGAAGTCAGCACTGGTTAAAAGGGATAACCATTATTAATTCAGAGAGAATTTAAATGGTGTATACCCTCTTATAGCTCCAGGTTAGTGGGAGCTTGACAATGGAAAACAGAATAATTATTTGAATATGATTCTGACATATTTCCTAGTTCCAGATATGGTTAACTTTCCACTGAGTGAATCTGTTAGCCAATCCAAGAGCAGTTAGTTAGTTGCCATGGCTGTGTGCCACTATTGCACTTATGTGAGCATCACCTCAGGTTGTTTGCTTCTGAGTTGCTTAGGTATTGCTTAGGCAGATGTTGGCCATGTTCCCCCTATAGCTCATGTGGTGCCTTCCAGTACTAGATGGGCTAATTGTCTGGGGACTGGCTCTCTTCCAGATTCCAGTTAAGTCTCTCCATGGTACCTGTAAACAGCATATGGACAGCTTATGCTGTCTTCAGCAGTAGGGTCTTACCAGTAATCTCTGGTGGGTAATCAAGTGCTCTGACAGAAGTCTGTCTTGTTTGTTTTGGGAGTCTCTGTAGGTATCTCTGATCAATAGCTCATAGTGTATATAAACCACATTCTGATATAGGAAATTATAGGCCAGCACCAAGGAAAAAGAAAAAAAATGGAGAAACAGGAGAAATTTAAGGTTAGGTTTCATCTCACCCTCTCCAGGGCCTTTCAATTCAGGTACTCCCCCTAAGGTTCTCTTGAGGGTTTCATTTTTCAGTCTGACTTCCAGGATATAGAATTCTATGGTACCAGTTCAGTTTGAGATGAGTTTTGTATCTCCCAACCCTTCCCTATCCCCCAAGCCCTATCTTCCCTATTGTTCAAGACTCAAGATGCTATTCCGGTCATCTTGTGACTTTCTATTACTGATAGGAATCAGAAATGGGAAGCCTCATTTTACAGTCAGCTTACCCAGGTCATAGACTCAAACAAAAATATGCACATGACCTGACAAAACTAGTAGGTGATTATGAGAACACAGTGCTATAAGTTTTACACAAACAGTGATAAGACCAAAGAACAAAGAGTTTGGGAGCTGAAACTTCACAAAGTCCTTGACTCATCAAGATGTAGGTTGATTATCACCAGCCTTTATTTATTTATGAACTTTACTGTATTAGCTTATTGACTGTTAGATTTATTTGCATCTGGTTATACTCTTATGTCCCTTGTCCCCTATCACTCTTCTACTGAGGATCCTCCTCAATGGGCTTACTGGTATTTACTGCAAGGTCATGACTGCATCATTCAGTCATTTTTACTTCCTCAATCTCCCTTCTCTTCATTTGAGATTTTTTCTTTACTGAGCTTTGGCTTTGGTGATGTTTTTCTGAGTCTTCACTCTTCCATCCTTTGCCCAATCAAGATCCCCTATATTCAGTCAAATTAACCAATGAGGCTCACCCCGAATTGATATATATTTTACATATAGACAATGAAAATCAACTTCATACTTAAGATAAATAAATTAAAACAACAACAACAACGAAAGAAACCCTTTCCTTCAGATTGCTACTTGGCACCCCTTTATTGGATTTCTTCCATATTGTAGGGAGTTTTTATATTTCTTCTCAATAAAATGCTGAATACTTACCCTTGTGCTATCTTCATTTGTCATCCTTCAAAGTCATGAGACAAAACTGATTCTTCTGCAACCCAAGAAACCAGTAATGCTGGTCCTGAGGATGTACTCTACTTTTGGAAATGTTCCATAATATTTCATTACATCCATCTTTTTATCATAATTTTATTTGAATATCTTTGATATTGCCCCATTTCTGTAGGAGCATGACTGGATCAATAGTGCCACATGTGAGGATCTACTGCCTATATAAATAACGGGATCTGTATAAACCATTGTATCTCAATTCTGGCATCATCTGATTCATATTTCTGAAGCATTCCCACATACAATTATCCAAGTTTCTTTTTAAGTTAAAAAATAAGATTTAAGGTCATTAAGTATACATATCTTCATAACATGTCCACTTCATGGATGTTGAGGCCATGGGACTGAGAAGATCTGGCTAAATACAATTGTGTTCAGATTTATGTTACTTGATGTCAAATAATAAAAATTCCCCTTTCTCAAGTAAAATTATATACATGTGCAATTTATGTGGAGTGGAGAAGAGTAAAGGGTTTGAATCCATGTAGATATAAGCTGAGGTCTCGCAGGTTTAATGCTATGGCTATTTTGATATAAAATGATTAGTTCTGTTTTTAAGTCTGATGCCTTAATAATGAATGGCAGTTTTAATCTTATTAAAATTTCCAAAAATGCCAATGCTGCTTTCCCAGCATATGGAGGTATAGAAGGCAAAACTAAAAAGTTACTGTCTAATGACTGACAATAAAAACTGATACATATAGTGGAAAAAATGTCCTCACTGAGTCACATATCAATTTATAGTATACAGGCAATGAAAGTGTTATATTTCTCTTAACCCAGGAGTCTCATTCCATTTTTGTTTATTCATTTTCATGTCAGATCCTATGTTAGGGCTTAGTATCCAAGGATGGTAAGTGAAAACGGATATAATCCCTGCTTTTATTCTACTGTGGGAGCCAAACATTAATCAAATAATCATTCAAATAATAACAGGATAATTACACAGAATGTCCATGAGACAATGTGTAAATAACAAGACTAAGGAGAAAATAATTTATTTTTATAAGCATATGGAAGGAAAAGTGAGTGTATGTTAATGATCCAATTTGATTTTGCCATGAACTTTCTTATAAACATTATTTACAATGTACCTCAGGAAAATGTCCCTCTGAAAAGTTTGCTCTGACTTTCCCAAGGTGAGTTAAAGACAACATGCTAAATTGTCTAATTTGCATATTTCCTCCATTGCCACTTGGATTGAAATGAGCTACCCTATCCACTAAATCACAAGCTCATTAATGGTAAATGTTCCTATCTTGTATACTGTTAGTTATTTATACAGAACACATCACAGTTATTTATTTATTTTTTTTCTGTGCAGGCTACAGGATAAATAAAAAAGGAAGAAGAATAAGAAGAGAGAGTAATGAGAAGTAGACCTTATATTTGATGTACAGTGTATTGACTTTACTTGGGCCACTTAGTTTCAGTGCATCTGTGTTCAGTACTGTTTTGTGATGTCACAGTATCCATTCACAATGGACTGAGCAGTACCTTTTACATTTTCTTCTATGTTAAGTAAACACCACTTGATAGACCATGTACAGCCTGACAATGTAGACAGGGGTTGTTTACTTATTATCTTTGGAGCACCCCTTAATAACTGAGCTTCAGGAGTTATTGTATACAATCCCCACATAGTGATGGTTGGTTTGAAGAATTTTTTTTTCGCAATATGTTATATGGTTCCATAGAGACTCCACAGAAGGACTGACTCCCACCAATCCATGATAGTTGTTCATAAATACATGCTTTATTTGTTTTCTTCCTTCAATCACTCTGTTCATTTCCTTGATTTTCTGAGATAATATTTAAATACCTACTTATGTCCTAAGTCTATGACTAAAGCATTGTGGGCAGGGAATAGGAAAATGAATTATAGTGATACATAAGAGGAATCAATAGTAAATATCACATCCTCAGAGGCTCCACGTTAGTAAATTGCTAAATAAAATGATCAGCATTAGTTGAAAATTGATAATCTATTAGAAAGCAAGACAAATTTCACGTTGAGGGAAACATAAAATAAATTGTATACACTGAATAGACTGAGATACAAGAACTTATAGTGAATTAGAATATAACTGCTGGTTTTCAACCATGACTGAACTAAAATATTACAAAGGCTTGAACTTTGCACATATTTCAGATCTGCAGATGAGAGCATTGTGGGGTGTGTACCTAGCATATCTATTTAAACAAAACAAAGGAAACAAATAATAAGCAAAATATCCTATAAACTTGTTGATGTGCAACAAGATTAATAGTAAAGTACTAGAATTAAGATGCTTGCTGAGGAAATACACATTAGAAGTTCACAGAATAAATTGGATATATCTTAAAACCATAAGTATCAGTAAGAAAAATAACAAGTATTATCTACAGTATAAAACTACTTACATTAATTAAACACACACATGCATACACACACAGAAGTTTAACAATTGCATATCACAAGAAGAAGATATACCCAACAATACTGAGTCATCTCCAACAAAAGATGAAGATTTATATGAAAAATAGAAATCAAAATGAATTATACAAGAGCAGACTAAATTCTTCTGGAAGTATGTGTGATACTAATCATTGATTATGCTAGTTTAAATGTTTCATCAATGTATGCATATACTGAACAGCAACAAAAAACTATAGACAAAAATTTCCATATACCCCCCCAAAAAAGGGGGGAATTGAAACTCAATAGCTCATTGGGTTGCCATTGCTAAATAAACATGGTTACTAGTCAATAATCTGTGTAAATCTTCTGCTGCCTTTAAATGCAGTCTTTGTTATAGAAAATCAGTACATTCTCATTTGTAAAGAAAACCAGTGGTAACAAAACATAACCCTGGGTCAAAACTGAACACAGAAGTTCAAATATGATAATAACAAATAAATAAATGAAGATGGCTATCTGTTAAATGTTTTAAAGGTCACAATGGTCTATGGGAGATAGATATATTGCTTTGTGTAAGAAGGTCCCCTATGAAACATCCCTGGCCAGAATCTAGTATTCATTGATAAATACACACTTAAATAACTTGATTTTAATATCATCTCAAATTGTGTTTTTCCTTTCTGTCCTAAATTCAGGATACTATAGACCTGAAGTGTATCTTTTTAGTGTATGCGTGAGTTCTTACTTTGGTACTTGGAACTTGTTTGGCTCCTTATATATCATAATTTAATTTTTTTAAATTATTTATTTATTTGAGAGCGACAGACACATAGAGAAAGACAGATAGAGGGAGAGAGAGGGAATGGGCGTGCCAGGGCTTCCAGCCTCTGCAAAGGAGCTCCAGACGTGTGAGCCCCCTTGTGCATCTGGCTAACGTGGGACCTGGGGAACCGAGCCTCGAACCGGGGTCCTTAGGCTTCACAGACAAGCGCTTAACCACTAAGCCATCTCTCCAGCCCATATATCATAATTTTAAAACAACACTTTCCCTGGAAAGGCTTAAAAGTAATTTAATCAAAGTAAAAATCTCTCTGATATTTCAATTAGCTAAGTATAGTAATAAAATAATAAAGATAACAAAATTGGCCATACATTATCAGGAATATGTTTTTCATATATAAAGGTCTACATATACATGAAATAGGTAAGTTTGTTTCAAGAAATTTATGAATCACATTGGACAAACTTGTTTGGGCCCTGGATGTTAGAGATGGTTGTTATTTTAATAAAGAAAGTATATATATATATATATATATATATATATATATATATATATATATATATATATATCTATATCTGTATAGTTAAATAGCTGTTGGGTGATTTGAATATATATTTTTCAATTTATAATGTTAAAGATACAAACATGAAGGCTACATCTTAAGCTTATAATTCAAAACTTTTAAAATATTTTGAATTACTTTAAATGTTTTAAGAGGAATTGTGTTTACTTAGGTAACATATACTCAAATTTTTTAACTTATCAAAATCCTCAGTTAAGAGTCAAATGTATAAGTAATATTCAATGTAATAACAAACTATGCATTTTAAAGTTAACTGGGAGAAATGTATATGAATCTAGCCATTTTGTCATTAATAATAAAAAAATAAAACATACTATATCGTATATATCACCAGAGAAGAAATTGGTTGTTGGAATGTATTTTGCTTTGTTCCTCATTCTGTTCTTATCCTGGTTTTAGAGGAGTCCACCTCTACTGCAGGACCAAAGCAAAAACTATGCACAGTGCCTTTTTCCCTAACAACTTCACAGCATCCCAGCACAATATGCTAGTACAAGCTATTTAGTGCAATCCCTAGAAAGTCACCTCTCCCTGCAGTAGCAATAATGAGGGGGAAAACATCACTTCAGTTGCAATTAAACCAGGTTTTCATGCGTAGCTTAATGTTAAACAGAGTCTTGTTTGGATTCTGCAGAGAAAGCATAAAAGAAGGGACTGTGAAAAATGCTGATTTGACTTCAAAGTACTTGGGCCGATTTTTACGCACAACAGCTTTGGCCAGTTAAGAACTTAAACTGGAAACTCTTAAACAGTTTACTATCCAGTGGAAAGAAATGTCCCAGACTGTGAAATTTACCTCAATTAGAATTTACCAAAATTGTTTAACTTTAGGATTACTCAGATTTCTCATCTGGAAAATAAATAAATAAATAAATAAATAAATAAATAAATAAATAAAGCCTAATGTGATGACAGTTAGGATCAAATGAAATATAATGTAGGAAACACATGGCAGCAAATATCATCCTGGGAAGATCATGCAAGCAAAATACACTCAAAGCACCTACCATATTTTGAAGTAAATGTACATTTAAATGCAAAAGTATAATTTTGTTAAAAATGTGACTATGGTTAAATATACTAAAATAAATTCTATGTGCTTTTTTTGGTATTTACATAAAAGTTTTAACCACAAGATGACTGAGAAAAATAAAAGTGTTTTGAAAATATGAAAGAAAGCCTGGAAACTGGTATAATTGAGATGCACTGTGACTAAGTTTGTAAATTACTTTTACATCCAGAATATAAATATCAGCCAACAAATATTACCTGGATTTAAAAGTTCCATTCTTTTACCTCAAGATGTAGCTTTTGGTAGCTTTACTAAAATAAAAATAAAGCATAATTGTGAGATTGCCAATCTATAATAAATAAGCAAAGATAAATTTTTAAACTAATAATTGAGACTCTCATCTTTCCAATTTTACAAAATACTCTGTGCTATTTAGCTTCTATTTTAATTTTCTTTTTTATTTTTATGTTAGTTTTTGTGTTTGTGTTCTTGAGACAGTCTCATTCTCTAGCCTTGGATTACCTGGATGCAACCTGAGATGAAATGGAACCCATGGAAATTCTCCTGCCTTATCCTCCACAGTGCTCAGATTACACACATGAGAGATCAGTTAGTGATCAGAATGGATTATCTGGGCTACTCTAAGTAGCTTCATCTTTACAAACAAAATAGTACATTTCATCAACTTTTAATCATTTTGGCTACTTACATTTAACTAGGATGTACGATGTTTTAAAAACAAATGCATAAATGATTCTATATACAATTTGTGTTTGAAAGAATTTTATAGTTTGAGATCCCCACTATAAGCACAATGTTCTTCCTTATTAATAGTTGGCCTGTGCAACTTAATTCCTCTTTTTAAACTGTGAGACTCTAAATGTACAGGCCTAGTTTTACTTAGCCTTTGGACATCTTGGAATAGAATACTGCATACTAGATTATCACTACCAGTTTGGACAAGAGGGATAATAGGAGATCATGTCATATACATCATCTTGCTCCTAGGTGCTTGCAACAGCACTCTATACTCAGCAAAGGAGAAGAAATGCTGGGAAATTAATGGATATTACTATTCAACAAAATGCTGTCAAATGAAAGCTTGAAGGCATTTTTATTATAGTGCTAACCAATCTCAGAGAATTGCTAACATGAAAAGATGTTACTGAAAAGGAAAAAAGAAAGTTATAAACTATTAGAAGAGGCTGTTTCATAATGCACTGCAAGACTATATTCTCTGAAAAGTGTAAATTAAAGTCTTTTACTTAAAGTCTAGAGTAAATACTTTAATAGTAAATTAGAGTAAAGAACTATATGGCAGTGTGTGAAGTAATTTTTGTGACATATGTTAAGTAAAGATTGAACTATTTACAAAGTATAATTAACATTATGGAAAACATTATAACATTTCAGAATTAATCAGTCCATAAACCAATAATAAATAATTGTTGAATGAAAGATTACTAGCTGCCTTTCTTCAGAAGTGAACACCTCCATCCTAAAAGTCTCAGAAAAAAAAAAATATCACTTGTTCAATTTCACAAAAATAATTAATATTCACCTCCGGACATCTAAACTTTAAGGCTGGGGCTACTTCTTAGTGAGACTTCAAATCATTAAAGATTTACACTAGCTCAAGATTACTCAGCACCGAGGACATTTAAACTGCATTATTCTGATAAAATTAGGCTGAGATTTTGAATAATAGCAGAGCCCTAGTAATCATGAAGCCCCATTCCCTTTAGAATTGGTTTGATGTTTCCATCAACAAAAAACAGTGGCAAGATACTATTCTCCTGGAATGTCATTGGCTGCATTCATTTTATGCTTTAACAAGACAACTTGCATTTGATAACTTTGTAATAAGTTTCTTTCAATTTTTCTAAACTTTGGGAATGTCTCTAAATGCAATGCCAAATAAAAACTGCCCCAGGACTGAACCATTATCTCTGTTGAGACACAAGTAAAGAAAAATAAATAAATAAAGACAGAGAAAGAGCAGGGTTTCATTCCAGAAAGGATATTTTCAGAAGTTGGATTAAAATATCCTTCTTGTGCAGAAGAGCCAATATGATACAACTTTTAAAACTTCCCTGTTGTTCTTGTCTACATAATTTAAAAAATATACTAAGTGATTTTTTCAGATTGCATCATGTAAATGTACTGGATCAGACTAAGTAGCCTTTAAAATATCAGTACATATATTTTTACTTCTTTCTAACTTATAAGTAAACAGTATACACCTATGTAAAATCATGTTAAGAAAGCACTCAGATAATAGTTCAGAACCTAATTAATTTGCTGTTTCATAGCATCACCTGTCTTTTGTCCAGAGGTTGTCTCAAATATGTTGTCTAAGGGATGTAGCTATTTCATTGAAATAAATTTACATGGGATAGAGAAATAAACTGATCATGAGACAAAAATAATGTGTTACATTTTAATGCTGTTCATTGCGAAGGCTAATTTAATTGATTTTCATATGAGTATACCTGGTAATAACTATGATTAATGTTCGTGAATTCTGCAAGTGTCACTGTTCTCAATAAGATATCCTATCTAGCATGTTATCATAACTCTGATCAAGTTATGTAAATACACATATTAGCTTTGGCTATGAAAAAAAATAGATCAGTGAGTGGCAACTACAAGTATACTTGTTAATTTCTCTGTCATCCCTGTATGCAGAAGCTTCTAAATTATTCCTCTGCTAGCTTTATATAAATCAATGTTCTCTTTTGAAGATAGCCTCTTTACATAGTCAAACTGCTGCTAATGGCTAAAATTGTCTCTGTCAATAGCAAGATTTATTGAAAATTGGTTTAAATCAATGTGTCAAGCCAAGGTTGTTTCTAAATGTCAATTTTTATTTATGTTTGTAGAAATAAATTGAATGCATATTGTAAGTGACACTGAATTGGCATAAAGGAGATTTTTTGAGTTCTGGACGACTGCTCTTTCTCAAGCCACACCTCCTACATTCTGTGTTGCTCAGTATTTTCTGAACCACTGCTTGCCACATGTATTCTTATATAATTCCAAAATCTATGGAAATAGTTCCAAACATGTTTCATGACAATATGTCAAATCATACCGGCTTCTGCATGGACTCCTTTTGAATTTTGTGATAAGCCTGTGAAGTAGGAGCATAGTAAACCTGCTATGTCTATGTGAAGTAACTGGAGCTAACCAGTAACTGAAGGAGCAGCAGAAATCTTACAATTAGCACTGGGCAAATAAACTGGGTGGTGGGAGTATAAGTATAAGTATAAGTATATGGCCATAATATTCTGAGTATTCTCCCCAAAATTTGCTCCTTTAATCCTAATTGCTCTAAAACCAGTTGCAAAATCAACTCAAAAGCCAAAAGCCAAGTCTTCTCTAAATTGTACCAACATCAGATATGGATGACACTTAAGATATGATTTTACTCTAAGAAAAACTGCTCTCCAGTTACACACCTACAAAATCAAAATTTTTTTTTCTAATTTATTTAATTTCTTCTTATTTATTTATTTATTTTAATTTAATTTATTAGTTTTCTTTTCAGTAAATACAGGCAGTTTGGTACCATTATTTAGGCTCATCTGTGATCTACCCCCTCCCATTAGACCCTCCTTGTTAATGAAAATGGGTCGTGCATTGTGGAGTTAGTCCCCAGTTATTGGTATGATAAATGTCTCTGCAAATCATGACCCAACATGTGACTCTGACATTCTTTCCGCCTCCTCCTCCTCAAGATTTCCCTGAGCCATGTTGGGTTCATTTTTGGTCTGCTTCAGTGCTGAGGTGTTGGGGGCCTCTGAGGCTCTGGCTCTCTGATTTGGTAGGAGTTGATTTTTCTCTGTGTTGATCTCCTTCCCCTTTGTGCTGGTATACGGTTCACAGGAAAACATCACCCTTAAGATATCATGATGGGACAAGCAAACACCGGCATTCCCATCCTAAAGAAGAGAAAGAAAATGGATGAAAGGAGTAACATTCCTTAAGCTGAAACAACTTGCTAAATTGCACTAGAACATAAAATATGAGAAACAACATACTTTGGCTCAATGGACTGCCTTTAATGCACACTTGAGCTGACTGAACCCTGGGATAAATTGGAGACCTTTTCTCCTCCCTCATTTCCCTCCTTCTTCCCCTTAAAGCATGCCCAGGGAATTGTTGATCTCCAGAGGCTCTGGTAAACCCTCTTCCCATGGATGCAGGTACCTCCACACCCGCAGAGACTCTGTGCTTCTACAGTCATATTGTGCCTAGACTTTTGCCAGCATTTCCCCCAGGCTGGAATTCCATGAGTGGATCTATAACTCTGATATCAAGGAGGCAGCTCCATCCTCACAGGCCTGTTGGCACACAGTTGTGGCTGGCTTTCTATAGTGATTTATGCTCAGTGCACTCTGGGATTATGAGACTGTGATTGGAGGTTCTGTCTACATGGTTTCTGGACTACCTTTGGGAACACTATGTTGGTGTATATGTCCTGGCTTGTGAGCAGATAACTGACTAATTTGTTGTTCTGTTTTGTTTTAAGGCAAAGTCTAACTCTAACCTATGCTGACCTGGAATTCATACTGTAACCAAAGCTGGCCTTGAATTCACAGCTTTCCTCCTACCTCAAACTCCAAAGTGATGGGATTTAAGAAGTAAACCTCCACACCTGGCTTGATAAATAAGGTAGCTTATCAGATGGTTCTTTGAATATATATCTCTATTTTCTCCAGAACAAGCTCTCATTTGTTCAATACTGGTTGACTAAATGCACTCAAAATCTTTCAGTTCTGCTTGCCTTTTGATTATAAGTTTAATATTTACTAATTTCTATCTTCTCACATTTGAGAATGAACAGCTGAGAGAATGCCTTCATTTTTTTCAGAAATTTCTCCATAAAATATTTAACTTTATTTTCTTCCAATAACATCAAAGCATGAACAAAATTCAGCCAAGTTCTTTGTCATTTTATAACAAAGACCACTTCCTTTTACTGCCCAATAGCATGTTCCTCATTCATATCTAAGATTTCACTAGCATTGCCTTAGTATAATTATCTCTACCAACATTCTGCTCAGAATTACTTAAGCATTCTCTTTTGTTTCATAGACCCAAGTTAGCTATCCATTCATGAAAATACAGACTTTTTCTAGCATGCACTCAAAACTGTAGTCTCTATTCATTCTAAGTTCCATAATTGCTTATACATTTTTAGTTATTTGTTACAATAGCATCAATCTTCTTAGTGCCAAATTTCTATCTTGGTCTTCTTGAATTACTATAAAGATACCATAAACTGAGTGGCTCATAAGCAGCATAAATGTATTTCTCACATTTGTAGAAGATAGGATACTTGAGGTTGGAGAGCTGGAGGATTCTGCATTTCATGATGTATGTTTCCTGGTACATAGATAGACGTCTTGATTACTATGTCGTTAAGTGCTAGTTGTGGTGGAATTCTGGTTTCTCTTACAAGGGTACTAATTCCTTTCATTAGGGCTCTGCCCAGAAGCATGATTTCTGGACTAACCTTTTTGTAAAAAATAATAATAATTAGAAGTAAAAAATTAATCTGAAATTAACAATATTTGCTGATCTTGTAAGGGAACTTGCCCTGAGTGGTTTAATAATAATAATAATAATAATAATAATAATAATAATAATAATAAAATAATAATAAACACTTTAAATTGGCAGTGGATGAGAGACATAAAAATTCAACTATTAAAAACTGCTGGGATGTTATAAAATTGAATGCCTAGTTTTCATAGAAGGTATGTCTTATTTGCATCAGTAGACAGAAGTTATTGTGTAACTGCTTTTTCCATGTAAGGACATTTATTTTTCAAATGTAATTTTAGCAGCTGAGAGTTAATCATAAGCATTCATGAGTTCTAAAAATCAGAGTTGTTTTATAAGTGGTTAGAATGTCACTGTGTATTTAGGGAAGAATAGGAAATCATATTGGTAAGTACTATGTAACTTATAAAACTAAAACATTTATCTTCTACATATGCATCTATTCATTATGCCTGTTCTAATCTCACAACAGCACTGAGTTATATTACATTCATTTTAACAGGTGTTAGTGTGAATTCATTTAATGGTTAAGATGGAGTCACTGATATTTAAGCTCAAATCACAAATTCCATTATCCCAAGATACTGGGAAAAATTAGTATATGATAAATTGTTAAGATTAAAGTGTGCAAGAGTCCCTAGTGAAGGTCTGTAGATCAGACTGTTTGGCATTTAGAGGTTATTGCTTCCCAAATGATCTACAGATGCAATAAATACTGAATATAAGAAAAAGTCACTATTGATCCTGCACATCTAGAGTTATCTACAAAGTCATTATTTAAATTGCATCATAATTATAGCCATCATATTATTCACATCTTCAATTACTTTCCAGATAAGTTAGTTATGCAACTGACAGGTGGTGGGTAGAGTAGTTTTGGAAATGCCCTTTGAGAATCTGTTTACTGCCAGACTTCCTACACAGTCACAATCAATGTTACATCTACCAGCCATTTCTATACTTCCTTTTTCCTCATCTAAAAGATTCCTTCCAAAGTTGCTATAGTTGGCCTCTTCCAGAAATACAATTTAAAATATTTTATTTTTTGTAATTTTGATGATATTCATCTCTATTACCCTATCTTATCCCTCCTACTCACAATATACCACTTCTTTCTGACTAATCCCTTTCCTACTTTCATTTTATTCTTTTGGTGTGACCCACTGAGTTAAATTGGGATTGCTTGCATAAGCATGCATAGGGGTTCTTTAGTAAGTATCTGTATTTTAGCCATTAGCTACATGACTTCCCCTCACCCAGCAATCATTAACTGGTTACAGCTCTTGTTGGAGGATTGGGGTCTTGTGAACCTTTCCCTTATCTATGATGGAATGTTAATAGGCTCACTCATGAGCAGAAAACCACACAGTACACAAGCATATGACATACCATGTTCAGAAGACTGCATTCCACAGGACTCCTTCCCGTCCTCTATCTCTTCCATTCTTTCCATCTGCTCTTCCATGATGTCCTCTGTAAACCTTATCAAAAGCCCATGGCTAGAGAGTCCATAGGCTCTATGGGTAATTACAAAATTGTTTTCTGTTAAATGGATGGGGTATCAAACTGCCTTTTGTGGTGGTTTGAATATAAAATATCTTCCATGGAGTGATATGTCTATGATTAGGCCTCATACTTAATCCCTAGATAGTGGAGCCATTGAGAGATGGAGTCTTGTTGGAGAGGGCATGCTGCTTGACGTGGGCCTGGGAGCGCTGTAGCAGTCCTGCTTGGCTCGTAAGCCCACTCTCTCTTACTTCCTTCAGGTTGAGTTGGAGATTTTTGCCCGACTCCCTACTTCTACCATGTTTTTTCTGCCATGATGAGAATTCCCCTGTAGACCTTGAGCCCAAACAAAAGATTTCCTTTTATAATATTTTTTTTTGGGGGTGGTCAGGTGTTTTATCCCAGCAATGAGAAGGAAAATGGTTGACTTTATAAATATGTATGTTTACACGCATAGATTAGTTCTGCACTTAATAAGCATCAATCACAGAACTTTCTTTTTGCAAAAGACAGAGGTCAATACAGAGAAGCATAAATGGAGACAATGGCTTGTTTGTCTGCGCAGCTTTAATTTGCCATATACATCAGCCCTTCCAAGGACATAATTTTAACAGAAAAATTCTAAATCATTATATTCTATTAATTTTGAGTAACACTTGACCTTACTGACAAAAATCTCTAGAACCTTCTGAATGTTTGTCATAAATTATACTAGCAGAAGCACAAATGTTTTGATAGGCAAACTTATCTCTGTAAGTGTTTTTATGATGTTGGGCCAACAGTTATTTACATTTCTTGTCCATTATTTCAGACCTTAAAATGTTAGTCATATCTCCCTTTATCCCACTCTATTTTATTTTTGTGAACTATTTTTGGAATATGGACATGCTCTTAGTTCAGGATTACCTGGAGCTTAAATACTGTCTTTAAACTCAGAGATCTCTTGTTTTTAGCATCCTGAGTACTTGCATTACGCATGAGCATGACCACACTACAGTGTACTTCTCCAAACCTTTAAACCTCATTTAATTTCTTCTGAAGAATATAGATAATAGTACTACTTGCATGCAAGTGTTGGTAAAAATAATAAATAAAATACCACATATTGTTTTACATGCTTCTTGGCATACATATAGGTTTTATAACCTAGCAAACTTTCTTTTCAGTAAGATGGGATAGACTAAAAGAAGCAATTAAATATACCTTAATGTTTTGAAAGAAAAATACTCTGTCTATATTATTGTTGGAAATCACCATTATTTAATATCATTTATGGAAACTAATGCACAATCTCATGCTCCATGATCCCACATGGAACATCTTATATTCCTGGAAGAAATAAGATTAGAGGCATACTTTGTGTGTAATCATCATCACTTGGAAAGCAAAGATGAAATAGCATCTGTGGGAAAATTTTTAAACAGAGTTTTTCCTCTCCATTGTTGGATTTAAAGACACAGCCCCAAAAGACAGTTACATTTTGAGCCTACAACTACATTTTTTTATATAATCAAGGGTTGGTGTTTTTAAATGTTATGTTGTTATGTCATTTTGCTTTCTGACAAGTTTTCTATCAGCTGAGTAAAATGTAAACTTACAAAAAGACTTTGTTAAGGAGTGAAATGATTCATAATTCTTAACTTATTATCAAAGCAACTCGCTGCAAATGAAACCTAGACATATTTATCGGTCTAAAGTAGATATAATCTGGAAGACTTTTGAAGTTACATTGAATAAATGCCTACATGAGAATATTGAGTGTCTGATTTATCTCTTCTACATTTCCCACTGTATGTCACTGCTTAATTCAAGTCCTTATTGTTTTATATGTTTAATGAGAACAACTTTGAAATTTTTCTTGCAGTGTCCTAATGCTAGGTAATGCAATGGTACATGGCTAGCATTATTTTTCTCTTAAATACAGTGTTAATCATCTTCCCAGTGCTTTAAATGTACTTTTTCTGAGTTTATTCAGGAGATAGTTTCCAGGATTCTCAAAACTATGCATATATATATATATATATATATATATATATATATATATATATATATATGCATATATATATATTATAAATATCCACAAATTCTCAAGCTCCTTATATAACATGGTATACCATTTGTTTTCAACCTACACTCATCCTACTCTCCAAGACATGAAATCATTCTACTTATAATAGCTCACATAATGTAATTGATATGTAAATACTAGTTATGCGCATATTTTCATTTTCATCAACTTTGGGGATGTATTTATCTGTTTACTTATTCTTTACATATTTTCAAATACTTTTGATCCATGCTGTTGGAATTTGTTGACATTGAGGTCTGAATCCAACCATTTGTCTTCTTTCTTCACACATCTCATACTACCATGCTTTCTGAATCCTAACCAGTAATTGACATCAGATTTTATTTTTCACTCATTTTCTGCAGTGACAGAATTATAGAACTTCACTGTCCAATGCAGCAGCTGTGGGGTACATAGGATTATAAAGCATTTAAAATGTACTAGCTCAAATGGAGAAGAGCTTTGAATTGGACATATCACTAGATTTTAATAACTGACTATAGAAACACATATGAACTGCCTCCTTAATCATTGTATGCTGATCAAATGTTGGAGTGTAGATATTTTGGATAGATTGAATTAGATGAGATATATTAAAATTAATCCCAACTGCTTTTTTTCAGTTTTTGATGAATCTACTAGAAATTCAAAACTGAATATGTGGTTCCCATTATATTTATTTTGTGTAGAAATTTTATCTAAGGGATGAAATGCAAATTAGACAGATGCAATTTGTATTACTATTCTTAAACAATATTTTTTGAATTGTTCTCAATACACTGAAGAAATATTGATTGAATACCTACTAATTATTAAACATTTTCCCATTAGTTGAACTATAGAATCGGCCAAAATAAGTCCA